>NC_072799.1:47727500-52527500 GCF_028583425.1 Eublepharis macularius
CCTATGCTCCAATTACGGCGTCCAACCCCTGCTCCGTTTCCCCCAATTCAACGCCCAACACCCGCTCCCAGATCGGGCAGGGGCCGCGGTACTTCACAACGGAACGTCCCGGACAGGGGGTTGGAAGTAGAGGAACTCATGGAGTACGACCCCACTGCCTTAACCGGGGAGGAGAATCCAGAGAGCCCCCAGTCGGGAAATGAAATGGATCTGTCGTAAAGGGACCCGAACGGCAGATCCACCCTCGGTCCACCCCAACCAGGGACCGACCGCAAGGGTCCATACTGTTTATGCCAGTGACTTTGTTAAACCCTGAGAGGAAAATGCACATCCGTGTACAAGCCCTCATTGACTCAGGCTGCTCGAGAGACATTATTGCCCCCGCTCTGGTTAACGGACTGATATTACCAGTGCGGGAATTAAAAACCCCAGTCATCTTCGAACAAATGGATGGCACCAATATGAACCCCGTCACGACAGAAACAATACCAGTGGTGACGGGCATGGGCCAACACTGGGAGAAAAGATCTTTTGTCATCAGCACCACTGCCAAGTACCCGTTAATCCTGGGAAGTAGATGGCTATGCGATCACAATCCCTACATAAACTGGGCCGAAGGAAGCGTCACCTTCAGCCATTCCAACTGCAAAGACCATCGGTGGGATCAAAATTGGGGCGCCAATCCAACCCACACCGAGACGGCCCTCCTTACCCAGGAGGAAATAAACAGGATTCCTAAACCCTATTGGACTTATTTACCGGCCTTCTCCGAAGAAGAAGCTGATACTCTACCCCCGCACAGATGAACCGATTGTGCGGTGGAAATCTTACCCGGAGCCTCGCTGCCCAAAGGCCGGCTTTACCCTATGAGTCTCCAGGAAAGAGAAGAACTCAGAAAGTTCATTGACACTAATCTTCAAAGAGGATTTATCCGTCCAGCCAACAGTCCCCATGCAGCGCCAGTCCTCTTCGTAAAAAAGAAAGACGGAGGACTTAGGCTATGCACAGACTTCAGAGGACTTAATGCTGTTTCAACCAACAACGCCTACCCTATCCCGCTCGTCCGGGATCTTCTCAACGTCGTGGCCCAAGGTAAGATCTTTACAAAACTAGATTTGAAAGAAGCCTACTTCCATGTTCGTATTAAGGCTGGGGACGAGTGGAAAACAGCTTTTAACACATCCCTCGGGCAGTATGAATATTTAGTTATGCCCTTTGGCTTGACAGGAGCACCCTCTGTGTTTATGTCCATGATAAATGAAGTGCTACATGAATTTCTCTATAAAGGAGTGGTGGTGTACCTAGATGATGTGTTAATTTATTCAGAATCAGAAGAAGAGCATATAAAATTGGTCAAAAAGGTTCTGGCCACCTTAATGAATAACAAACTGCCTATTAAATTGTCAAAATGCGAATTCCACAAAACTGAACTGACTTACCTTGGTTACTGTATATCCCAAAATGGCTTAAGAATGGATCCGGCCAAGATACAGGCGATCCAGGAATGGCAAACTCCCACTACCCGTAAAGAACTGCAATCTTTCTTGGGGTTTGTCAACTTTTACCGAGAATTTATTGCAAACTTCGCGCAAATAGCGCTTCCCCTGACTGAACTGTTGAAAACTAAAGACAAGGGGAATCTAGCAAAAAAGCCCAACTCTAAATTACAGTGGACGCCTGATTGCCAGTTGGCCTTTGAACGCTTGAAAATGCAATTCATTACAGAACCAGTGCTCCGCCACCCCGACGAAAACTACCCCTTCATAGTACAGGTCGACGCCAGCGATACAGCAATTGGGGGAGTACTATTGCAGAAGGGGGAGGATGGGAAGCTTCGGCCTTGTGCGTTTCTGTCCAGAAAGTTTTCTGAGGCGGAAAGGAATTGGAATGTGTGGGAGAAGGAAGCTTTTGCAGTGAAGGCTGCCCTCACTAATTGGCGGCATTGGCTGGAGGGGGCGCGCCACCCATTCGAAGTTTGGACAGACCATCAAAACTTGGAAGCCCTCCGAAGCCCCCGCCGCCTAAATGCCAAACAATTACGGTGGGCCGAAATTTTCTCCAAATTCAAGTTCACCTTGAACTTCCTACCGGGGAAAACCAATTTTCTTGCAGATGCCCTTTCGCGCATGCCCCAACATAAAAGCAAAAGGGAGGAGACTATAGATACAGTCTTCTCACCTACGCAATTGGGAGGCGTTGTAACTACACGCAGCCGCATGACGTCACCCCTCCCTACCGGTTCCCAGGAATGGAAATCGAAACTTAAGACTGAAGTGGAAAGGGAGGGGGATAGAGCACCCAAAACTAAACTGAATCAATCCCAACAAGGGGATTGGCTAGCAGGAAACCGCTTTTATGTGCCCGACAGTATGCGGAAGGAGGTTTTACAGCGATGCCATGATGCCCCCACCGCAGGGCACTACGGTTATGTGAAGACGCTACATTTAATACAACGGCAATTCTGGTGGCCGGGCATGCGCAAAGACATTTCCCAATATGTTGCTTCCTGCCCCATTTGCCTCAGTGCCAAAACCCGTAAAGGAAAACCTCCAGGTCTACTGCAACCCTTAGAAACACCAAGCAGACCCTGGGAGACAATCTCAATGGACTTTATCACTGATTTACCAGTCTCCAAGGGTCACAACTGCATTTTAGTGGTAGTGGATCTCTTTTCTAAACAAGCTCATTTCATCCCATGTACCACCATACCCACCGCTCGAAAACTGGCAGAACTATTTCTAAAACACATTGTGAAATTACATTCTTTTCCGTCCAAGGTGATTTCGGATCGCGGCGGACAGTTCGTTGCCAACTTCTGGCGGGAGCTTTTGCAGATGTTGAACATTGAGCAGGGAATCAGTTCAAGCCACCACCCACAAACCGACGGGCAGTCGGAAAAGACTAATCAAATTTTAGAGCAATTCCTTCGTTGTTACATCAATTTCCAACAAGACAACTGGGTAGACCTTCTCCCTTTGGCAGAGTTTTCATACAACAACAGCATACATGTCTCCACAGGGGAAGCCCCGTTTAAAATTGTGTACGGAGTCCATTTCAACCCTTTTCCATTGGACGCCCCCCCTTCCTCCGCACCAACCTCGCCAGATGTGTCTTCATGGTGGAAGGGGGTGACCCAGCAATGGGCTCTCATTAAGCAACATCTTGAAAAAGCCAAACAGGACTACAAGAAATACGCAGATCGCCATCGTGCGGCCGAATGGGAATTACATCCAGGAGATCATGTTTATATATCCACCAAAAACTTAAAGTTGGCTCAGCTCAGTCGCAAACTAGCATTGAAATTTCTCGGACCTTTCCCTGTTCGCAAAGTAATTAACAAAGTGACTGTTGCTGTGAATTTACCCAAAAACCTTCGCCATGTCCATGACACCTTCCATGTCAGCCTGTTGAAGAAGGCTCCAACAGATGATAGATGGCACGTCAAAGCCCCACCTATCCCTACATTGATAGATGACCAAATTCACTATGAGGTACAACAGATTCTGGACTCTAAAATCAAACGTAATCAGTTGTTTTACCTCATCAGATGGAAGGACTTTGACTCTGGGTTCGATGAGTGGGTGAATTCTGTACATGTTCATGCCCCTAGATTAGTCAAAGCTTTTCATACTCGCTATCCATATAAACCTGGGGGGAATTTATTTTAGAGGGGGCAGAATGTCAGGTTCAATGTATATACGAGCTGTGCAGACTCCATTTTCTAATGCTTCTAATGTCTAAGTGCTTCCTCCACAGGTGCACATGTTCCCATGCAGACTTCTCACCGAAAGGGGATGTTTTGTCTACCAACGTTCCACCCAAGATTGGCCTTGGAGATGTCCAACTTCCCAAGTCTGAGAGCTGTTGTTTTGAGAACTATGGGGGGAGGCTGATTCAGCTGGGAACTGTTACTTTGTACCTTATGCTTTTATCCTCATTGGTAACAATGCGCTTGTACCATCCTGAATCCTCTATTCAGGCCAGTGGACTATAATGAACTATTTCTGCAGTAAAGTTTCCTTATTCAAACAATGGACTCTTGTTTGCTTCTAAAGGGAAATCTGTAGGAAGGACATTATCTAGCCACAGTCTGACAAATTAGGCCTGGCCTTAGATGAGTTAGACTACAGCTAATTGGCAGGAATGGGGCAGGTGGCTCAAGGAAAGTAGAGATAATTGGCAAATACTTTGAGGCATCAGGTGTGATGGAAGGTGTGATTGGCAGGGTGCAGTGGAAGAAGCACCTTTGGTGCTGAGCGACATCATTCCAAACTTGTCATGGGCCATAAAGCACATCATTGAAAAGGCATGAGCCTCGGCAACTCTCAACACATAGTGGACTGTGTAGGTGAGGATAATTATGGCTAGAAGAAGCTCTGGCCATGTTTGGAGCCGGGAGGACCTGCCATAAAATGCAGCCTTGAATCGATAGCTTATTTTAATAAGCAATTATGTAGATGGGTATTTAAATAAAGAAAAAGAACTGAACCCATACACTTGTCTTGTGTCTTCATTTGGTGGGTGCAGGGGTAATCACTATTTATGCAATCTGACAAAAGCAAAACCCAGAAGATGGGACCAGTGCTGTGTGTATATAACCATTGGTTTTGTAGTGGTTCTGGAAATGTACAGAAAAGATATTATGTGATTACTTCTACCCTGTATTATTTTTATTATTTTATATCACAAAACTAAATGTAACTTTTTGATGGATAGAAATAGTTACTTAGATTTGTTTTGTGCAACCATCCTAATTAATATATTTTCAGACTTAGGTCTTTCCTTCCGAGCCAACACCAATATTTGAATGTAAGAACATGACAAAATATATTTATTTCATATTTTTCCATTCTAGTCATGTACCTAACACTGCCAGTCTGCACTAAATTTGATAAGGTTGGCCAATGCAATACTAAAATATTCAGTAGTTCTTTTGATTCTGCTATCACTACTCTGAATTTCCCCTCTACAACAAAAATGTTAACATATTCCCCAGGGTTTCTGGAAAACCATTAGTCTTCCATTTCTGCATGTGTATTTTAGAAAAGGGTTCCAGCAGCAGTTTTGAGTTTTTGTAATTTTCAGCCCAGCTGGTAGCATAGGGGCTGTACAAGAGAAAGAGAGCCAGTACTACAATTTACAATGAACATATTTTGAACTCCACGAGGATTAAAACACACTATCCCCTAATCCATAGTTTGTCATTCTGAAGAGTGAAATCTACAATTGCATCAAAAGTCTCCAGAAGCACTCTTAAAAATGAGCATTTAAGAAATTAAAATCATAGGCAGTATAAATACGAAAAACAATATTTTAATGGCATGAAAGCCTTTCAGCTATTCACTATTCAGCTTGGTATATTTGCATACACCAAATATAGAATTTACAAATAATCAGCTTGTCTTCTTGCTTTTAAAAAAACTTATATTACTTTTATGATTACAAAATGCATTTCCTTGACTGCATAACAATGCCTTTTATTAAACTAAATAAATTCCTGCATTAGCAATAGTCTTAAACTCCCTAATTATAAGGGCTTAATTTTCTCTCTCTTTAATCAAGTAATTCATTTCAGAAGATTACCTTGATTTTGCTTACTCTTTGGTACAAGATATTAATGAAACCATCCTACTGCATTTTTAAATAAAAAGCAATTTTAAATAAAATCTCCTGTATAGGCCAGCAGTATGAAGGAACATTCTCTGTTGTTCCTTGAGTTACCGTGACCTGCTAGAAATGGTTGTGTACTTCTCAGTAGTGTTAAGGTTGTTTACAGTGAGCAATGGGGAAGTGCTAATCCTCCCGGTGGAGTTTTCCAGCTGCAGAAGCAGATGACTACTCATTTCTGAAATTTGTCCCAATATAGGGCAAAAGTGCACATCTGCTTAATCACTCAAATGGGCCATTTTCATAACTACATTCTTTCTTCAGTTGCCACAGCAGACAAATTCAGATAGGTGATAGAGAAACATAGCCATAAACTCCAGTACACTTTCTGTGATTTATTTCATTATTTTAATGGGGGATAATCCCCATTACAAAATAACATAGCTCTCTCAGGGGAGAAATGTTGCATACCAATTTATTAGAATATGCCACGTAAAATGCAATGAAAATTGTATTAGACAATTTGTATGAATACCTGAACTCTGAAATATTAAAACAAATGTAATTTGCCCCAAAGCACTCTATGATATAAAATGTAGAGATTGCCTGACAGGCCAAAAAAGTAAATTTTCATTTGTCTGTGTGCTGACTAAACAGTGCAGGCCTGGTATCCCGGGATTCAGTCCACAAAGTAATATTACCTCAGCAGTTATAGTTTGGACCCTCATTGGGGGTGGGGGTGACGTTTCAAGATCCCATTCAAGCAGGTCTCTATCTTAGTCACCAGGAGATGGGTCCCTTAGCAAATGTATACACTGGGACATAATTGTCCAACAAAAATACAAAGGGTTATTTGCAAATGGTTTTATATGTGCTGGTTGCAGACTGTAATAATAAACTTGACTTGACTTGACTACAAAGGGTCTAATAAAAAGGTGGTGGGGAACTGTCCTTCTTTTGAATCAGGCTTCACAGAATGATGTGGCTGCTCCTTTCCAGGGACTGCTGTGAGTGTCTGCCATTCATGAGAGGCTCTGTCCATAGCTCTGCCATTCTCAGACCAGCTGTCTCCCCAGCTTTCAATCTGATCCCATCACCATCTTTTGCTCCTCTTGCAAAGAAATGCTCAGCTAGTCACGTAGAACCAGAAGTTCCACCCCTTTGTGAGTGGACTTCTGGTCCTCTGGCCATTGTAGCTGATTTCACCCTACAATAAGATTACAGAACTGGATCGATTAGCCATGCTGAGGGTCCACATTTGGGAATGGGGACAGCAATAGATGTGACCAATCTACAGATTGTATCACACTGATAGGAAAGTTGTTCCAGATATACACAAGCTTTGTTCTATTGGTGACCAAAGCAGGCAGGAAAAAACAGTTTTGACCCATACACACATTGTTTTTGTGTAACGTACATATAACCACATAGATAACATGATTTTTACAGTAAAGCGAATATCATGTCCTCTGGGTGGTTTGCAGATGTGAAAGCAGCAGTGGGGGGGGGGAGCAGAAAGTTACTTCTCCCTTCCTGCTTTGGTTGCAAACAGAAAACAGCCAGTGTGCATTTGGGAGCCACAAATAATATGATGCAAAATACCTGTATTGTTCCCTAATGAACACGAGGACTTTGTAATGTGTAGACAGAGCCTGAGTGTGAATATCAAAGGGGAAATATCAAGTGGGAATGCTGGAATGAAAGAAGCTACAGCAAGTGTTGTTCTGGAACACACAGTATTTCAGTAATTGTCCCCCAAACACACAAACAATTCTTGTTCCCAACTTTACTTTTTATGCCAGAAAATAATCTTTATAATGTAAGGAGACATGCAGTTAAAGAAGTATTATAACGTTGCCAGGGCCAGCTGTACAAAGTACAGAGCACCAAATACAGAGTTAAAATGCCCCCTCCCACTACCTCAATCTACATTTATAATGCATGAGACAGCAGAGAGCGAATAACAAAGGCCGGATAAAATGAAGCAGAGATGGTCATGATAGTGACCTACATTGGGGGGTAGAAGTACAGAACAGGTAAGTGTTCAACACATGAGGAAACATTTTGAGCAAGAAGTGGATTTTTGAAGATAATTTGGTGGAAGAAAGGGCATTGATTTGAGATGGAGAAAGTTCTACAGATCTGAGCAATATCATAACTGCCCCCCCAACACATACCATGAAGGTAAATGTAGTCACTTTAAGAAAATAAAAGACTAACCATTTAGCAAGCATTATACCATTCTAAACTTATTGAATTCAATTGACTTAGAAGGGTGTATCTCTGCTAAGGATTACAGTTAAGTCAACTTCATATTTGTATGAGAGAACTTTAGTTACCTCCAGGGGTCATTCCGTGGAAAAAAAGAGCTGCAGGATCTCATTGGCATAACTTATTAGCATATGACACACCCCTAGACATTACCGGAAGTGTGTCATTAGCATAATTGATTTGATTGGACCCAAAATGGCCAAGATTCGACTGCTGCCAGACGGGGGAGTGTTCCCCCACCTGGCAGTGGCCCCATCAGGGCCATTTTGGCCCCAATCCAGGCCGAAAAGTGCCCAAAATGGCTCAAAATGGCCATTTTGGGCATGTTTTGGCCTGGATCAGGGCAGTCCGGAAACGACCTGTTCCGGGCCATTCCAGGCCCAATCTGGGCCGTTTCGGCCCAGATTGAGGCTGAAACAGCCCCAAATGCCCAAAAGTCAGGTGGGCGGGGGCCACCTGAAATGTGACCTGTTGGGGGAACTGCTGGAATGGTGTTCTGGTGCATTCCCCCTCAAAATAAGCCCTGGTTATGTTTATATGGTGTTTTATTCCATCCAGAACAGTGCTGAGCTAGGTGAGATATCATAGCTTTTTTCTTAAAATCAACGTTTCTGGTTTACAACACCAATGAAAAATAGCTAGTGGTCACCATTTATTGCAGTTATAAATTTAATACCATGCATGGGGGAGGGGAGGACTGGAAGCAAATGTGCAAATGTTCTTAGAGCAATTTACACATTACTTACCTCCTATTACCATTTTAAAAATGTCTTTCCCCCGAAAGAATCCAAATCCCAGCAAGTGTGTATGAACACCTTTGCCACAAGGTGTTCAAATTAACATCACATTTGCATGCTTATTTTGCTGGTGGAACAACTTTTTTGGCATTTAAATATATGGAGATGTTTGGGATGATGCACAGGATGAATTTAAACATTACTTCCTGCCCAGTGGAGTCAGCCGTGTTAGTCTGCAGTAGCAAAATAATAGAGTCCAGTAGCACCTTTAAGACTAACCAACTTTATTGTAGCATAAGCTTTCGAGATCCACAGCTCTCTTCATCAGATGCATGGAGGGTATGAAGAAACTGGCTAGAGATATATAGGTGGTGAGGGGAGAGAGGGGAGGGTGCAGGGAGAAAGGGTCATATAAATGTAAATAAGTTTCAAGAAGTCATGAAAGAGGACCCCTTCCCTCCTTGGCAGAATCTGAATAGAATACCTGAAGGCAGTTACTTTTGGTAATGAGATAACCACTCATAGTCTCTATTCAATCCAAGTCTGACTGAGTCAAATTTTCATACAAATTCCAATTCAGCAGCTTCCCATTGGATTTTGTTTTTGAAATGCTTCTGTTGAACTAATGTCAGAAATCTGACATTAACAATGACAACATCCAGAAACCAGTGGGAGAACACTTCAATCTACCAGGACATTCCATCAAGGACTTAAAGGTCACCATAGTGCAACAGAAACATTTCACACACTTCTTGCCTCACTCCCAAAGCTCCTGGGGTGCCA
Source organism: Eublepharis macularius (assembly GCF_028583425.1). Classification (NCBI taxonomy): domain Eukaryota; kingdom Metazoa; phylum Chordata; class Lepidosauria; order Squamata; family Eublepharidae; genus Eublepharis; species Eublepharis macularius. The sequence goes on from NC_072799.1 coordinate 47,736,899, forward strand.
GACAGCAGCCAGGCATCCCTAAAAATGAAATATTAGAGATGCACTGAAGTCAGTTGCTTTCCTCAAACTATCTGAATAGAAATTGGGTCACTGGCAGTATAGGAAACAGATGTTCATTTCTAGGCCTTCATACAAGCTGAAAATATAACAAGATGTCACGTTATTATTTTACTCTGGTTCATGCAAAGTTCTGAAAACAAAACAAAAAATTCACCTTGTCTTATTAAAAATTACCTGGATGCCATTGTGTTCATATTAAGCCAAAAGTTCCTTTAAAAATTCAGGTGTTTTCCATGGTCATAGATTCAGAGAAGTTAGCCATGTTAGTCTGTTGTAGCAAAATGATGAAGAAAGCTGTGGTTCTCAAAAGCTTATGCTACAATAAATTTGGTTAGTCTTAAAGAAGCTACTGAACTCTATACTATTTTAAAGATTCAGGACACGCATTATTTTTTTTCTCCATAAAGCAAGAACCACTTTCCCCTCCTTGATTTCACTCATGTTTTTCTCAGCCTTCCGTTGAACAATATAAGTTGCTTTGACTACTTGTTATCACCTAGGCCTAGGCAATTTAAGGACTTCCAAAACTATGCTTCTGAAGGATACAGAAGCTCTTATTCTTTTGTGTACCAGAAGCTGCAGAATCATGAACCTATTTGCAGGTAAGTACACATTAGGAATCTGTATCAAGTTGACACAAAGCAAGCAAGTGAATGGGGAAAATATGAAAGGAGAAATAAAATGATGAAGCACTCAAAACATCCAATCCTTTCTACGATGCAAGGCAATGTAGCAATGAGATGCAGTAAAAGATGCATTCAAAGCATGAAGCTTTGGGATGAAGGATCTGAAAAGATTAATTAAACATGTGAATGGGGCATATGCTAGATGGGAGACATCAAGTACAAGTGTTTAAGAACTACCTGCACATTCTGTTAGGTATTTCCAAGGGAAATGGTTTAGGCTGTCATATTTTTATGTTTATGAGTTAGTAATTACACATTCTGAATCGCCTGAAAGTGAATTAAAATGCAGTATTCAAGCTACTATGAATTTCTCTCATATGCCAGGTGTCTGGCATTTGGCAGTTGCTTGAGGACTCTATTGATATGTATTATATGGTTTCTGATACGATACAGCTGTGGATGTCTTTATTTTCCTTTTTTTTAAAAAAAAATCATCATTCCATTTGGTTTTTACAACCTGTTTCACTAACACCACAATTATATGAAAGTTACATATAACCGAATTGTGACTATAGTTGGGCTGTGTGGAACTGTGAAATAGGTATTTGATGTTGTATTATAAAGGTCATAGATGCAGAGAAGTTAGCCGTGTTAGTCTGTGGTAGCAAAATCAAAAAGAGTCCAGTAGCACCTTTAAGACTAACCAATTTTATTTTAGCATAAGCTTTCGAGAATCAAGTTCTCTTCGTCAGATGCCTGATACAGAGACTGAGTCTCTGTATCAGGCATCTGACGAAGAGAACTTGATTCTCGAAAGCTTATGCTAAAATAAAATTGGTTAGTCTTAAAGGTGCTACTGGACTCTTTTTGATTTTGTATTATAAAGATTATAAAGTGAAGACAAGCACTGATCAGCTGTTTTAAGGAAAGGATTAATGTGTGTGTGGGATGGGACAGAATTACAGTGACAGTTCTGCACCGATCTCTGCACATCCATTGGAACATATACATTCATTCTGTACTGAAGAATCTACACTCAAGAGTGTCAGATCACTAGAAGATACTTGGAAGCTGTTTATTATAACCACACCAACTGATATCTAGATAGAATGCATTACCCAGGTTAGGAAAGGTACTGTCATGGGCTGGGCCAGCCCAAGCAGGGTGGTTCAAGTCCAAACCTTAAGGCCAAAGTCAAAGGGAAGTTCCAAAAGCAAAAGCCAAGTCAAACCGGTGGTCAGAGCACGAGATAAAGCCAGAAGTGAGTCCAGAGTCCAAAAGCAAGGTCAGGCACAGTCCAAGGCCAGTCACCAATAATTTCAGGTCCAAAAGCAGGCACAGGCAAGGTTCACGAAACACAGAGTGGTTGCAGGCAGTAGACACGTTGCTTCCACGCCCAGCAGTTCCTCCAGACTGGCTCTTATAGCCAGGCGTGGTTTTCAGCCAGCTGCTGGGGCTCTATCCTGCCACTACTCATTGTCACTCTCCAGCAGCTGGCGTTGGCTCAAGAGGCGAGCACTGCGCCGTCTCTCCTGCAGTTCCAGTCTCTGGCGCTGCCTGCGGCGTTCCTTGGGCGTGGGTGAACCTGGGGGGGTGAAGGCTCTTGGCTGTGCTGCACCTGTAGAAGTCCCTGGCTGAACTTCCTCTGTAGTATTGGAGCTAGAGGGTGCTGGTGCCTCAGCTGCTGGCTGTAAGCTCTGATCAGCCAGCAGCTGTTGCTCCTGATTGCTGGCTTCTGCTGAATCAGCGCTAGGGCTGGCTACACAGGGCTCCTCTTCTCCTGAGGAGTCCTGGCTGGCTACACGAGGCTCCTCTCCTCCAGAGGAGACCTCACTCTCAGACTGGGCCATGACAGGTACTACCAGTTCTAAAATGATACCTTGGTGTTTAACAACTCAAGTCAAGGAAGCCATAAAAGGCAAAAAAAGGTTTATTTTTTTAAAAGTTGAAAATCTGTCTCAAATTAAAAAGAGGGGAGGTAAGGGTTTGACCCAAAAAAATTTTTTGTTAATAGTTAGTCATGTGAAAAAAGAATTTGAGGAGCAGATTGCTAAAGGCATCAAGACAAACAATAAGCTTTACTCTAAATATATCCAGAGCAAGAAACTGGGTGGCAATTTGGACTTTGGATGACAAAGGAATAAAAGGGCTGAAGAAAGACTTCTTTGTTTTAAGTCTTCATGTTCTGATGGGCATATACCCCAGAGTTCTTAGGAAACTCAAAATAAGAAATTGTTGACCTAGTAGCAGTGTGACTGCTTCTCCCTCTATGTTCTTCTATAGCAATTTCACATCGAAACAGGGCCTTCTGCAGAAACCACCCTGTAGCTAGGCAAACTCAACAGTTACCAGCACTTGTGCTTTCTCTGTGGCAGGCCCATCTTATGGAATGGCCTGCCTGAGAAGGTCAGGAAAGCTCCCACTCACCTGGCTTTCCAAAAACTATGCAAAACTGAATTATTCAGGAGGGCTTTTTACCCAGATTATATTGCTGTGTCATAAGAAATAGCTCAGAGAGATGCTTTGGTAGGGACTGTATGCTATACTATTGGGTACTGAGGAATTTCCATGTTGCTAAACATGCCATGTAAATTAGTTATATGTGGTTTCAGAAAGACTTTATCTTTATGCTCAATTTTATGCCTGTTTTCAAATTTACCCTATAGTATCTGTGTACTAAAAGTCCTTACTGTGGTTCATTATTGTACTTTGCTCAGTGAACATCCTAAGTAGAGGTGGGCATGAACTGCATTACGAACCAAAAAAACCCACGAACTGCCTGATCATCTGTTCACGATCCGGCAGTTCATGAGGGTCCATGGCTAATGAACCAGCATTCGCTGGAAGCCCAGTTCATTGTGTTCGCCTGCGGTTCGTGAAGCCAGACTGTCAGGCACCATCAATCAATTCCCTTGGAAACGGAACTGGGGGAATGCCTGAACTCTGTCTGCACTCCTTCTGTCGCCCTGGAAACCCGAATCGAAGCCCAGCTTACCTTGATCGCCAGGTCTTCCTTCCAACCATGGAGCTGCAAATTGGTTACAATTGGTTACATGGGAGAAGACACCCGGGGGGAAGGAGGGGGAAGGGGGGTTTTCTGTATCCATGAGCACTCCAATCTCATTCCTGCAAACCCTGATAGGCAGTCCTGACAGCCAACCCCCTGTACACTGGGCCAACGTCAACTGGTGGCCCTAATTGTATCAAGTGGGAGTTTCCTGGGGGCCTTGGATTGGAGAGGGTATAACTCCAAGATCCCTATTGCAATCTTGACCAAACTTGGATGCTGGCTGGAGGAGAGCCTGCTAAACCCTCCCTGGGAATATGGGCTCTCTAAGTGCAATGAGGGCCATTCTGACGACCACGAACCGCGAACTGGTTCAGTAACGGGAAATGTTCGTTAACCACAGGTTCATTCATTTTTTTTGGTTCGTGCCCATGTCTAATCCTAAGTGTTGATTAAATTATATTTCACTTGCACTGTATAATCCACCTTGGATCTCAGTGAGGAAAGAGGAGGATAACAAACAGACAAATGAACAAACAAACAAACTGTCACTAAAATCAGCCACTGTACTGGAATACTAGAGAATAGCAAACATTACAATGTTGTTGTTGTTTTAAAAAGAAGTCCAGAGGGAAACCAGAAAATTGAAGGCCAGTTAGCCTAATGTCTCTTCCAGGCAAATTAGTAGAAATTATAATCAAGGGTAGAATTATTAGGCACACAGAGAAACAAATCCTGCTGAAAGAAACTTCACCATGGTTTCAGCAAAGACAAGTCCTGCCTCCCTAACCTCTTGGAGTTCTTTGAGAAAATGAACAAACATGTAGATAAAGGTGACTTTGTAGACATTACAAAGGCTTTTGACAAGGTACCTTACCAAAGACTCCTGATTCCTGAGTAAGCTTAGCAAGCATGGAATAAGAGGAAGGATATTTTTATAATTAAAAAGTGGCTAAATGAAAGGAAGCAGGGAGTAGGAATAACTGGACAGTTCTCTTACTGGAGGGAAGTAAGCCATGGGAACTCACAAGGATCACGTTTGGGGTGGTACTATTTAATTTGTTCATAAATAATGTGGAACTGGGAGTGAACAATGTAGTGGCCAAGCTTGCAGAAGACACAAAATTATTCAGGGTACTGAAAACCAAAGATGAGTCTGAAGAGCTCCAGGAGGCTCTCCACAAATTGGTTGAACGAAGAACAAAGTAAATGAAGTTCAATGTACATAAGTGTAAAGTGATATATGTCAGGGCTTGCCGCGGCTGCTGCTGGGCGTGGCACTGGGCGGTCTGCTTCTGATGTCACAGGGGGGCCAGGGACTCTGCAGGACCCTGCTCTGTGGAAGGAGGGGTGGTATACCTCACCCAGACTCCCTCTCAGTCCACTCGCTGGCCTGCTCAACCTGGCCTGCTTACCCTCTGCGTCCTCCTTCATCTCCTCCTTCCAGAACTCGCCTCCACCCTTGCATCCTACTGCTCTCCCTCCACATCATCACTCCTCACTCACACCCACCACCTCAGAGCTCTTCCTAGCCACCTTATATAGGGCTTCCTTTCCCCGCCCCGCCCTCCTTCTAGGCTTGTGCCCTCTCCTGACTTGGCCCAGCTGTGCCTTCCCTCAGGTGTTTCCCTCCTACCACTAATCCCTTCTTGGCTTCCTTGCCTTGCTGGCAGGGTGGGGTTGAATGCGAGCCATCCCCAGCTGAGGTCTCCGTGGCCTTGCTCACGAGGAGCTGCCCCAGCCGGCTTCTGTGCTGCTGAGCCTGCCTGGCCTTGCTCACGAGGAGCTGCCCCAGCCGGCTTCCGTGCTGCTGAGCCTGCCTGGCCTTGCTTGCGAGGAGCTGCCCTGGCCAGCTTCTGTGCTGCCTGTTCATTGATGCCGGGCGGGGCTACCCATCTCCTCCCCCAGAATGCCTGTGGCAGCTCCACCTGGAGGGGCTTGGCTCCTAGCACCACCTGAGCCAGGCTGCTGTCCTCTAGCCAGGGTGTGGCTCTGGGCTGTAGTGGCTGCTTCTCCTCCTTGGAAGGTAAGGGCTCTGTTTGGGCTGTTGCTGTGTCCCTATTCCCCTTGCCTTGGCCCTTTTCCTCTAGCTTTCTTAGCCCCCTCTCTTCCCCATGGAGGGTGGGACTATCTGGCTTCTCCCTGCTCCCTCCAGCCTTCTGAGGCTTTGGCCTTTCGCCCCTTCCCCCTGGAGTAGGCAGGTTCTGTCTCTGTTTGCCAGACAGAGCGGTTGAACTGCTATCACCCGGCCGCCCCCTGCCGCTGTCTGTCAGCAAGTCCAGGGGCTGGGCTGCTGACCCCGGACACATCCCCCCTCTTAGCCTGGACGCCGGCTCAGGGGCGTCTGGCTCGAAGAGCCGTGACATGAAGTCCGCATCCCTATGGCTGGTGCCCAGGTGGTAGGTAATGGCGAACCGGTATGGCAGTAGAGACAGGTACCACCTCAGGATGCGAGGGTTGTGCTCTTTCATCCAGTGCATCCATTGGAGGGGTGCATGGTCTGTCACCAATGTAAAGGGGTTATTGGCCAGATAATACCGCAAAGCCCCCACGGCCCATTTGATGGCAAGGGCCTCCCTCTCAATGGTGGCATATTTCTGCTCCGCTGGCTGGAGCTTTCGGCTCAGGAACAAGACGGGCACCCTCCCTCCATCTTGCTCCTGCATCAGGACCGCCCCAAGGCCTGAGGCTGATGCGTCAGTTGCCAGTACAAAGGGTTTCTCAAAGTCTGGATTCCAGAGCTTGGTGGTGTCCGATAGTGCGGTGCGTAAGTCCTGGAAGGCAGCCTCCTGCTCTGGCGTCCAGCTGAGGCGACTAGGGCTGCCCTTCTTCAGACAGTCCGTCAGGGGGAATGAGCGGGTCGCAAAATGGGGGATGAATCGCCCGTAGTAGCCAAGAAGCCCCAGAAACCTCCTGAGCTGACGCTTGGTCTGTGGTTGGGGCACATCCCCTATGGAGGCCACCTTTTCGGGCGTGGGTCGGACTTGTCCACCTCCGATGACAAACCCCAGGTACTTGAGCTCCTGGAACCCCAAGTGGCTCTTCTTGGGGTTGGCCTTCAGCCCTGCCTTCTGGAGTGCGGTGAGGACTTTCTCCAGGTGCTGCAGGTGGGAGGGCCAGTCGGGACTGAAGATGACGATGTCATCAATGTAAGCCATTGCAAAGTCCCGACAGTCCCCCAGAACTTGATCCACCAGCCGCTGGAAGGTAGCCGCTGCCCCGTGGAGGCCAAAGGGCATGCGGCGGAACTGGAAGAGGCCCCGGGGGGTGGCGAAGGCCGTCTTCTCCCGGTCCTCAGGGTGCACTGGTACCTGCCAGTACCCTTTCGTCAGGTCGAGGGCGGACAAGTACCGGGCCGGCCCCAATTGCCCCACTAGGACGTCCGCCCGTGGCATGGGATATGCGTCGAACTTGGCCACTTTGTTCAGTTCCCGGTAGTCGATGCAGAAGCGGGTCGTCCCATCCGGCTTCGGCACCAACACTATAGGGCTGCGCCACTCACTCTGGGAGGGTTCAATGACCCCCATGCGCAGCATCTCCTCTGTCTCCTGGTTCACCGCCTCCCACTGCTTCCGGGGAATGAGGCGCCAGGTCGACCGGGCAGACTGCCCCGGCTGGGTTGGGATGGCATGATGCACTAATTTGGTAACCCCGGGGCATCTTGAAAAGACCCCGGGCACTCGCTTCCATAGGTCCTGCAGCTGGGCCTTTCGGGCAGGGTCGAGGTGAGGGTCCACCTGTGGTTCTTTGAATGCTGGGGCCTCAGCAGTCCATGGCAGTTCACTGTCAGGAAGCTCCAGGGGGTCCTCAGCCAGCCGGCACTCCTGGCTGTCCCGCTCGTACCACCTCTTCAGCAGGTTCACATGGAGCGTTCTCCTCTGGCGTCGACGAGGCCCACACTGGACCTCATAGGTGGTGGGCCCTAATACTTTCGTCACCACATAGGGGCCTCGCCAGGGGTCCCCCTCCTCCCTGGGGAAAACTGTGCGGTGGACGAGGACCCTCTCCCCCAGCTGGAAGGTTCTCTGTCGCGTACCCCGGTCGTACGCAGCCTTCTGCTGTGTCTGGGCGTGGGCCAGCCGTCGGCCTGCCTCCGCTTGAAACTGCTGCACCCACTCGCGGAGTTGGCTCACATACTCCTGGACTGGGGGAGCTGGGGGCTGGCTTGGGGACCCCATTGCTCCACCAGGTGGGAGAGCATTCCCCGTGGCTTTCGCCCGTATAGCAGTTCAAATGGGCTAAAGCCAGTGGAGGCCTGGGGGGTCTCTCGGAGGGCAAACATCAGGGGATCGATATACAGGTCCCACTGGTGAGGTTTGTCATGCGTCATCTTTTTCAGGGCCTCCTTAACAGTCTGATTCAGGTGCTCTGCCTGAATCAGACTGGGGGTGGTAGGCAGAGGTGAACACCTGCCGGATCCCCAAGTTCTGACAGAGCTGACGCATGGCCTTTGCTCGGAAGGGCCCTCCCCAGTCCGTCAAGATATCGCTGGGCAGCCCCACCATCGCGAACAGCTTGGACAACGCCCGGACCACTGCCGGGGTCTGCATAGTTTTCAAAGGAATGACCTCTGGGAAACGTGAGGCGTAGTCCACGATCACCGGGGCAAAACGGTAGCCCCGGGGTGTGCGCGGCAGTGGGGCGATGAAGTCCATCGCTATCCGCTGGAAGGGCACCCCATCACTGGCAGCGGGGAAAGAGGGGCCTTTGGCGGGCGTCTCGCTGCCACCCTCTGGCAGGTGGGGCAGGAGCGGCAGTGTGCCTTCACGTCTGCATTCACCGAGGGCCAGAAGAAACGCTCGAGGATCTTCCTCAGGGTCTTGTGGTGCCCCAGATGCCTGGCCCACGCATGCTCATGGGCCGTGCAGAGGACTTCGGCCCGGTAGGCTGCTGGCACCAATAGCTGGCGGACCTCCCCCTGGCCATTTGGGGCGCGAGCTATGCGAACCCAAACCCCTCCTTGCTTCTCGATGCGAGGGAGCCGTTGGGCCCTCCGTTCATCCCGCACCTGCTCCTACTCCCGAGCTGCTGTCTCTCGTAAGTGCTGCAAGGACTCATCTGCCCCTTGGGCATCGCGGAATGGGTGGTCTGCCGGGGTCCAGCTGGGTCTTCAGCCCATGGTTCTGCTCCTGGTCTGACAGAGGGACCCTCGTCTGGGTCGGCGGCCTCCTCTACTTGCAGAACTGGGGCGACTTGTGGGCCTGCCAACCCCCCTGCTGCCTCCCTGAGCAGCCTGTAGAACTCCGGGGCATCTCTTCCCAGCAGCATTGGGTGGGGTAAGTGGGCTACCTTGACGACCTCTATGCGGCGGATCGCCCCCAGGTATTCCACCGTGACCCAGACCGCAGGATACAGCAGGGTGCGGCCCATCACATCCATCACCGGGATCCAGCGGTGCACTGGGGTGGCAGCTGGGACGAGTTGGGTGTGGATCGCCGAGACTGCGCTCCCTGAGTCCAACAGGGCCTGCAGGCTCTGCCGGCCTATCCTCATGGTGGCGCACAGACTCTGTACCCTCTTGCCAGCTGGCGGGTTAATTTCCCAAGCCAACGCACATACCACTGGCGAGGAGGCTGTGGGGGCGCAGGCTTGCATCCGCTGCTCCACGGCCTGTGTTAGCTCCGCCTGAGCTGTTTGGAAGGCCGCCTCCAGCTTCCTCCACATCCTGTCCAAGCGTTCCTCCAGCCACAGTCTGAGGTCTGCTGGGGCTGCAGCGTTGGGATACGTCCCTTCGACTGGCACCTGCGTCGGAACGACTTTCCCTGTACGGGCCACCAACTTGTCAGGGCTTGCCACGGCTGCCGCTGGGCGTGGCACTGGGCGGTCTGCTCCTGATGTCACAGGGGGGCCAGGGACTCTGCAGGACCCTGCTCTGTGGAAGGAGGGGCGGTATACCTCACCCAGACTCCCTCTCAGTCCACTCGCTGGCCTGCTCAACCTGGCCTGCTTACCCTCTGCATCCTCCTTCATCTCCTCCTTCCAGAACTCTCCTCCAAGCCTCCACCCTTGCATCCTACTGCTCTCCCTCCACATCATCACTCCTCACTCACACCCACCACCTCAGAGCTCTTCCTAGCCACCTTATATAGGGCTTCCTTTCCCCGCCCCGCCCTCCTTCTAGGCTTGTGCCCTCTCCTGACTTGGCCCAGCTGTGCCTTCCCTCAGGTGTTTCCCTCCTACCACTAATCCCTTCTTGGCTTCCTTGCCTTGCTGGCAGGGTGGGGTTGAATGCGAGCCATCCCCAGCTGAGGTCTCCGTGGCCTTGCTCACGAGGAGCTGCCCCAGCTGGATTCTGTGCTGCTGAGCCTGCCTGGCCTTGCTCACGAGGAGCTGCCCCAGCCGGCTTCCGTGCTGCTGAGCCTGCCTGGCCTTGCTTACGAGGAGCTGCCCTGGCCAGCTTCTGTGCTGCCTGTTCATTGATGCCAGGCAGGGCTACCCATCTCATCCCCCAGAATGCCTGTGGCAGCTCCACCTGGAGGGGCTTGGCTCCTAGCACCTCCTGAGCCAGGCTGCTGTCCTCTAGCTAGGGTGTGGCTCTGGGCTGTAGTGGCTGCTTCTCCTCCTTGGAAGGTAAGGGCTCTGTTTGGGCTGTTGCTGTGTCCCTATTCCCCTTGCCTTGGCCCTTTTCCTCTAGCTTTCTTAGCCCCCTCTCTTCCCCATGGGGGGTGGGACTAGCTGGCTTCTCCCTGCTCCCTCCAGCCTTCTGAGGCTTTGGCCTTTCGCCCCTTCCCCCTGGAGTAGGCAGGTTCTGTCTCTGTTTGCCAGACAGAGCAGTTGAACTGCTGTCTCCCGGCTGCCCCCTGCCGCTGTCTGTCAGCAAGTCCGGGGGCTGGGCTGCTGACCTCAGACAATATACACTGGAACAAAAAAACCCCAACTTTTAAATACATGCTAATGGGACCCGAATTTGCTGAGAAGGGAAGCTCTCTTTAGGCTGTAGCAGATAGCTCAATGAAAATATCAACACAGCGTGCTGCAGCAGAGAGAAAGGCAAACTCTATGCTGGGGATTATTAGGAAAGGGATTGAAAATGCCTCTGTGTAGATCCATGGTGCAGTCCCATTTGTAATACGGTGTGAACTTCTGGTCAACATATCTCCAAAAAGACATTGCAGAGCTGGAAAAAAGTACAGAAGAGGGTAACCAAGATGATTGAGGGGTTGGAGCACCTTTCTCATGAGGAAAGGCTGAGGAGTCTGATCCTTCAGTTTAGAAAACAGATGAAGTTTGTAACATTATGCACAGGGTAAACATAGAGAATTTTTTTCTACATCTCCCAAAATATTAGAACTAGACATGGGCACGATCGGAATTACAGACTGAAAATTGCCCCGATTTTGGCGTTTGCGCCATCGGGACCGGGCTGATCGGTTCCGACCACGGCTCCTGGTTCAACGCTCGGGTGGGGCGCTCTATCGGGTCTCGGTCAGATCGATCGGTTTACGTTCGGGATTGCAGTCTGCAGACAGTCTGGCACCAGCCATCTGTTCCCGAGGGAACGGAGCCCCGTGGAAACGGAGCCTGGGGAATGCCGGAGCTGTTTGTGTTTGCCCTCCTTCTGTCGCCCTGGAAACGCGAATGGAAGCCCAGCTTTCCTTGATCAGCAGGGCTTCCTTCCAACCACAGAGCAGCCAGAAAAGCACGCGCCCGTCTCGTCCATTTGGGAGAAGAGAGGGGAGAGCGGGGGAAGGGGGTGTTCTTCTGTAGCCATGGGCACTCGAATCTCATCCCTGCAAAGCCTGAGAGGCAGCTCTTATGGCCAAACGCAGCCCTCCTGCATAGCAGACCCAAGCTTTATAAATAGCTATGTGCTGCACAACAAAATTTCACTTTCCACTCGCGGGTGGAGTGGGACAGAGGTGAGCTCTCGCTTGCCGCTTTTGGAGAGAGAACACGCAAGAGAGAGAGAGGGGGAGCTTTAGCTTTGGGCTTCAGCTGATAGGGAATTAGGGAATAGGGAGCTATCTCCTCTGGTCCCCCCCCCGTGACAGTACCGGCACACTCCCAAGGGGACAGACCCCCCCCCACCCCCTGAGGGGAGGCGGCTCGCCGGGCCCGGCGGCTGCCATCCTCCTCACCCACCATTCCTTTAGCACTGGAAACCGCGGGGCACCCTCCCGTGTCGGCCTTCCCGATTCCCAATTCCTGATTCTGTATCGGAAACAGGACTTGATCGGTGAGGTTCAGGTACCTGGGTTCGGCGCCACCGCAGAATCACTATCAGCTAAATCGGGATTATTTTTTGGATTGTGCCCATGTCTAATTAGAACTCAAGGGAATCAAATGAAGTAGATTTCGAATGTACAAAAGGTAAGGATGAACTATACACAATAAGCAATGAAAATGTGGAACTATCTGCCAAAGGATGTAGCAATGGTTGGCAACAGGCATAGCTTTAAAAAACGGATTAGACAGATTCATGCAGGATAGATCTCCAGATGGCTGCTGGCCATTGTGAGTAAGGGGAATTCCCACCCTCTGAATACCAGTGCCAAGAGGCACCATCAGCACAAGACCTCAGCCCAGTGGTGTAGCGTGGGGGGGGGGCAGAGGAGTGGTTGCCCCAGGTGCATAATTTTTAGGGTAACTGGTTGGCCAATGTGTTAGAATGCTGAACTAGACAGACCACTGGTCTGATCTGGCAGGACTCTTCTTATGTTCTTCTTATGTTCTTCTACAAGTACAAGCATATGGCTCTCCAGAAGGCATGCTTTTCCCAGTATTCCCCATCACATTGGCCTATCCATCAACAATTGTATGAACATAGACTATTTGTGCAGGTTCTTATGAGTATATGTTGGATTCAGAGCTTGACAACACAGTAAAATGTTTCCCTTATCTATTGTCATCTTGGGATTACTTAGCCAAAAACAACTCAGCCTGCAGTTGTAATTATCTGGGAACTTCACAAAAAATTGATTCCTGAGAAATGATATACAATTCTTGTCTGATATATACAAATAAATTTGAGGAGCAGCGCTATGCAAGTGCACCCAGAAGTAAGTCCTATGATATGCAGTGGGGCTTACTTTCAGGAATGACTCTAGGATTGCAATGACAATAAGTTCAAGTCCTAAGAACACAAAAACTTTTGAAAAAGCCCTCCTGGATCAGACCAAAGATCCAACAAGTCCAACATCTTTTCCCCACAGTGGTCAAGTACATGCAAATATGCCAACTGTGGTCACCAGACCATTTTTCTTTGGACCTGGGCCAAATCTTCACCCCAGCAACCATGACACTGGCAACTCAGGAGAAAGGATGACTTATGCTTTGAAGAGTAGTTGCTCTGTTTTAAAGGCTAATTTCTCACGTAACCGGAAGCTGTGCAATAGAATAAGGTTTTGAGGTACATTTTCATATTTTGCGTCAGATATAACTGCAAGAATGGGGGAGCAGGAGAAAAGGAACCACAATAACATACTTTCAAAGACTCTGTTTTTGAATAATTGTTTTGTACCATCAGCAACAGTTTTGAAAGCATTTTGTAAATTATATAGTTTACTTTCCCTCCCCCACTCACCAGGATCCTGTTATTTTTATGTGTATGAAACGAAGGATAAAATCATCTATTATATCGAGGTGTTGCTGGCAGCTTACTATTAAAACCAGAAATTCTCATGAAATTCAACTGAAAGGAATAAAAATATGTTGGAACCTTATTTATCTGAATAATACTCCCAGTTCCATTGTTGCATAGAGACTACAGAATGATCATTTTCAGTGTTTATTTAAATGCAACTTTGTACATCTTTTGGACTTCCTGGGTAACAGAAACAAGTCGGCCCCTTCCCAGCCGAAAGTGCAGCAGCTAGGGTGGGGGCCGCTTTTGCTGACATGGAAGAAGGGAAGGCAGTCTTCTCTTCTCCTGGGCATATGGGTATTGGGGGGCAGAGCTAAAGGCTTATAAGCCTGCTCCACCCCTTCCCATTTGCAGAGATGCTAGGTTTTGGAAATGAAAAGAAAATATAAATCTGTTAGGATTCTATAAGAACCATGAGAATTGATCAGAGATGGATTATGTGTTCTCAGTTATTGAGAAATGAAAATACAGAAAATGTATGCCTCTTCTTTAGACCATGGTATAAATTCAAAGTAAATTTAACTAAACAAGAAACACTGTAGAGATAAATATTTAGCTGTTTTACAGTGCAGTCCAAAGACTTACACCTTTCTTAGTTTATTGATGTCACTGGGTGTAATATGATTTAGGATTGCCCTGCTAGAGAAAGATGATATATTATGATCAGCCATGAAATGCTGGCTTTCTAATCAGACTTTATCATTGATGTAAGCCCTGATGTCGACCATCTGTATCCTTTCTGATTTTGTGTGAAGAGAGTGATTCCTTAGCAGCAGGAACAAAGATTAAGACGTTGTATTGTCGAAGGCATTCACAGCCGGAGAACGATGGTTGTTGTGGGTTTTCCGGGCTGTATTGCCGTGGTCTTGGCATTGTAGTTCCTGACGTTTCGCCAGCAGCTGTGGCTGGCATCTTCAGAGGTGTAGCACCAAAAGACAGAGATCTCTGTGACACTGTGAGAGCAGAACCACAAGTGACAAAAGGCACAGATTGGACACTTGTCTGCTTCCCTCAAGTTTTGATGGGAAATGTAGGCAGCTTGGCGGAATGTTGGACAAGTGACAGTTGAAAAGTCCATTGGACAGCAGTCAGAGAGCGAAGCTGCGAGACCAGGATGCCTACATTTCCCATCAAAACTTGAGGGAAGCAGACAAGTGTCCAGTCTGTGCCTTTAGTCACTTGTGGTTCTGCTCTGAGAGATCTCTGTCTTTTGATGCTACACCTCTGAAGATGCCAGCCACAGCTGCTGGTGAAACGTCAGGAACTACAATGCCAAGACCACGGCAATACAGCCCAAAAAACCCACAACAACCAAAGATTAAGACCTTAAGACAGGACTATCGCAGGCAGCCAGGTTGAGTCCCTGCTACAGAGGACAAACACCGGCCAGTTGGGCTCATTTCCAGTTCACCCATCATGATTGAGCAGCCAATTAATTGATAGGGCTTTTGAGTTATTCACAACATGTTTGTTTATTCACACAAACAAACTACTTACATTACCAGGAGCCATTTTCCAGCTGATGAGGGATCTTAGCTTCTGATCTTAGCTAAGGACATTTTGCTCTGTACGCAACAAAGTTTTACTTTCAGAAGGATGAATCAGAGTAAATTCCCAGATGATCAGCTGGAAATCATGTTCTTCAATCTCACATCTAGAAACTTTACTGCCTCCCAGACTTGTTGAGAATGCAGCAAATTTAGCAGTGAGGTGATCAGAACCATAGCTGATTTCTCTTCTCCCCACCCCAAGATGTCAGCTTGGACAGTAGAGAGGAGGAGGGAAATTAGCTCTTTTATCTCTCCCTTTTGCAATGCATAGGTCAAAAGCTTTGCATTTGTTCCTGCACAACTTAGAGAGGGGAAGAGATACTACATTGTTCTACCTTCCCTTTCATAATGCACAAATCAAATGCATTCCTTTAATGCCTGCTCAGTTTGGAATAGAGATGGGCATGAACAGAAAAAAAAATGAACATGATGTTCATTGTTCATTGCCATCCATGAACAGGTTTCCAGGGCAACAGCAGGAGTTCAGACAGAGTTCAGACAATCCCTGCCTAAGTTGTCAAGGGAATTGATTGCAGGTGCCAGACTGTCAGACTCGACGAACAGCAACGAACGAGGCTTGCAACCACCACCTGTTCATTTAGAATGGGGCCTCACGAACAGCTTGTTCGCGAACAGCAGATTGGGCTGTTCGTGGCTTTTTTTTTTTTTTTTTGGTTCATATTGCTGTTCGTGCCCATCTCTAGTTTGGAAGGGAGAGAAGAGAAATTAGCTCTTTCTCTCCAATTTTGCAAGGCAAAGATCAAAAGCACCGCTTATGTCCATGCTTAGCTCAGAAAGAAGAGAAGAGTTTCCTTTTACAACTTTACAGTGTAGCTATTTTGCTAATGGGTTTGTATGGATAAGAACCCAACTTCTCACCAACAGTTGCTGCTCCTTGGTTGACTCACAGCCTGATCATGTCAAACAAGGTAAATTTGTCTGCTGAACAGGTTCTCTAAGAGGTTTGTGGCATATTTAGGCACTAAGGACAGTATTGATTATCCATGATACTTGTAAGATATATGGTATGTCCTAAAGAGCATGTGTATCTCCAACTAGCTCACTGTTTCTGCTCATAGAGTGGTTATTGCTATGGAACTATCTACAAGGCATGTATGCCTAAGGCACAAACCTAGTTGTATTGCTTCAAATAAGGGTGTGTGTTTGTCATGTGTTGGTATTAACTCTGCTGTGGGTATTGTGAGGTGAATTGTACAATTTTTTTTGAAGAGAGGGGGTGTAATTTATACACAAATACATCTCAGGCCTTTTAACCTTGTTGAGTCATCATTCTAAAACTAAAATTGTTTCCTCCTTCCCCACCTAAAAGAATAATATGGAGCCTCACATTTAGCTTGGCAGTTCTGTCTCTTTCAGTTGTTGCTAGTGCAGTAGGAAAAAGAACATGTTTTCTTCACTATTCCCTAGCATTTGTACTTTAACATTAAAAAAAGTAAGAATCATCATGTTGCATCAGACTAAGGGTCTGACTTG
Organism: Eublepharis macularius; assembly: GCF_028583425.1. Lineage (NCBI taxonomy): Eukaryota > Metazoa > Chordata > Lepidosauria > Squamata > Eublepharidae > Eublepharis > Eublepharis macularius. Next base: position 47,753,219 of record NC_072799.1, read on the forward strand.
TCAGCATCTGGTTTCCAACAGTGTCCAATCATATGCCACACAAAATCAACAACAATTTGGTGTCACCTACAAACATAATTATGCTGCTACACAATTCACCCCAGTTGCAGGCCAGTTAACTAGCATACATCCTAACACAGATCACTGGGGGAATCTCATAGCTCTTGCCTATGACTAAACCTGTATATACATTTGCACTCCCCACTACCTCCTCTTCAACTTTCTATTTTCATCAGCTTAGGAGGTCCCTTACAAAAATGGCCATATTTTCTAAAAGTCAGGGGTGTATCAACGATCCTTCTAGGACAGTATGCAACTCTTAAAACTGGTTAACTGGTTAGCACACTTAGCCAAATTAGAAAACACTGCTTCTAATGGTAGAGGGAGTTGCAGAATAAATAATAGTTACAAAAATATACTTGGAATCAGATCACTTGAACACATGAAGTTGCCTAATACTGAGTCTGAAAATTGGTATATCAGTACAAGTATTATTTTATTCTTACCGGCAGCAGCTCACCGTAGTGAATGATGCTGAATTTGGTTCCCAGTTTCCCAGTTTCTTATTCATAGTTCCTAGTTCCTTATTCACAAAGCCAAAGACAAATATTGTGGGGAAATTGAAAATCTCTGTACCCCAAAATGAAGTTTGTAGAAGCACTTACCATACACCTCCAGATTCAGCAGACTCATCCCGCTAAGTGGACCTATACTAGGTCATCCTACAAATTCCAGTTCTTGAGTTAACAGCTTCAAAGGAGGGTGCCCCCAGAAGAAATCAATAAGCAGAAAGGGGGGCAGTTGCAGCAGAAAAAAAACCCCTTTGAATCACCCCAAACCACACAGCCCTGAATTCCAAAGACTGTCCCCTACAAGAGGACATGTGCTGGTGCTGATCAAGTCTCTGGTTCTGGAGATAAGGCCTCCTATTCAGTCTGCCTCCCAGAACCTTGTATTAGACATTGCTGTGAACAAGGAACTGGGGAAAATAAAAGCCCTCTACACCCCAAAACAATCTTTGGATCACTCCAAATCACACAGCCCTGAACTGTGAATAAGTAACTGGGAAAGATACAAACTCACTTCTTTTTTTGTTTTTGTTTCACCAACTATGTCAAACTCACCTTGGGTTAGTGTTTATATATATATATATATATATATATATATATATATATATATATATATATATATATATATATATATATATATATATATATATATGTTTATTTGTTTTATATTTTGCTTCTATCTCATTTAGATCTCAAAATGGTATTTTTGTCTTGCATATCTGGGGAGTAGAGAAACATTTATTTGGAGTAGAAGAGCATTTATTTATTCACAACTGTTCCCAATACAAGCTTTTGAGAGGCTGCCCAAATAAGAGGTCATAGCTCCAGAACCAGTGTTTGGATCAGCACCAGCACATGTCATCTTGTAGGGGATATCTCTGGAGTTCGGAGCTGTGTGATTCACAGCCCTGAACAGCTTCAATGACCAGCCCTTCATGGCAAGAAGAGGGAGAAGGGGCTCAGACATACTGTCTGAGGGCTTGTGGATTGTCCAGAGCACACACATACACACACTTGAGCACATGACAGAACAGTCAGATATACTGTAAAACATGCACTGAGGCAGGACTGCACCTTCTGCTCAAAAACTATGGCTTAATGGTTGTCTACGGGGGAGACAAAGAGAAAGCAAACTGTCTCTGAGGCTGAACAATTAAGTTTTGATCGTGCCTTCCTGAGAGGAACGATAGGTGTAAAAAGGTTATCTGATGACCAATGATGTCTGGATGGGTGAGGCAATAATAGGAAAGGGAATAAGGATAGATTTGGAAAGGTGTGTGAATGGATTCATTCAAATTCTTCTGGAGACCTCCATTGTTCTATGGTTATGCATAATTCTGGGGTGTGGGGCTCAGTTAGTCTGACAACACTGCTCACATTCCAGTACTTCTCTATTTCATGCCTAGGTAAGCAGCTTGTTTGTGTCTTAAAAACATGTGGAGAGGGCCTTATGATATTTCCATATTCATAAGCCTTCTAATATCGTGAGGACAAGTATGACCACTTATAATCAGGCACTCAAATGGATGAGTTAACACTCTAGCCCAGGCTCCAAATCTGAGCAGGCCCAAGACTAGGCCTGCTTTGAGACAGAAGCTGTTCCCGATACAAGCTTCTGGGTGGCAGGTCCCTTTAAACTACCAGCTGGCAGGTTTCCCCCCTGCCGCCTGTGAGCTGATAGTTTAAAGAGACCTGCCCTTGCCAGTCCCTTAAAGGGGCAGTTTAAATGTCCATTTGACCATTTAAACTGCCCCTGTAATATGACCCAACGAACCAGTATAAAGTTCATGGAAGTTCCGTGAAAAGAGCTTCCACAAACCCTGGTTCATGAACCATGAATCAGCCTGTTTCGTGGTGGTGGGGGATTGGGGGGGGTCGTAATTAGGTTCGTGCCCGTCTCTATTCCCAATACAAGAGACACAAAACCAAGTTCATATTTTTTTTTTAAAAAAATCATTTATGTCCTGAATGATTCAATATATTGCCTTTTGCTTCCTCATTCATAAACAGCTTTATTACTATTTTTTCCATATTCTGAGTTTCTAAGCTATATAATATTGGTCACCTGAGCTGTGACAAACAAGGACAAATTTAAAGTGAATATTTACTGAAGATTATGGCAGTAGGAAGGATATGGAATGAAGCAGACTTAAGGATGCTGTTGTGTTTCTTTTATCTGATCTGCAAGATGCTTGCTTATGTTCTTTGCAAACTAAAAACAAGAATTATATTTTTGAAAGGTTGATTTAAATAACAAGAAGAAGGAACTTACTTTAAAATATTTTTATTTACTTCATTTATAACCCACCTTTCTCCCAAAGGGGGACTCAAAGTGGCTTACACCATTCTGCTCTTCTGCATTTTATCCGCACAACAACCCTGTGAGGTAGGTTAGACTGAGAATGTGTGACTGGCCCAACATCACGCAGCAAGCTTCCATGGCAGAGTGGGGATTCAAATCTGGGTATCCAGATCCTAGTCTGACACTCTAACCATTATTTCACGCAGGCATATGTTAACTGACATGGGGAAGAGTCTATATCTATCTTTAGTGAGTAGGATACTTAGGATTTAAAATATAGTTTTAAAAAACTAAAGCGTTCATTAAAATGTTTGTTTTCTACTATCCTTAAGGCAAATTTGAATTGATTAATTGTCTATCACTTTTGCAAACTATATTTACTGTGTTGTCCTTTTTTTAAAAAAATTAGTTACATAAAATATGAAATGTTGTTAACAGGATTATTTAGAGATATAGGGGAGTGTGACTTCTTTGAAGATATAGTATATATTTCTATTTCTGTAGAATATTTGGCTATTATAAAAAGTATGTGAGCTTTGATGTTACAAGTGAATACCATTTTTAGGAGTTAACTTACAAACACAGATTTAACTATTTAACCTGGCCAAATGACAGCATACAGAGTCTTAGAAACCAGCCATAATTACATATAGTTATTAATATTTAAATTACTCCCATGTAAAGTCTGGTGACTATGGAGGAACAGATGGCGTAAATTAAATATTCATATATACTCATGCTATTGTAGTCACCTCAGAAAGAGCCACTTTCTGCTATGAATTGCATTCTGTACTGATTTCAATACATATGGAATCGGGGACCCATCCACAAATATCATGCATTGTGTTGATGGGTCCAGTTTTCTAAAACTAGTACAAGTGAACTTCAGGCAAATTTAGGACATAGATAGTATACTATAGTGATTGCAAGCACTGTTCTTACAAGTTGGAAGATATTGTGACTGCCCTGACCAACTGCAAAACTTGCCAGGAACAGGGGCAGGATCTGTGCATATCCAATGTATTAGGAAATGTATCCAGTTCCAAAGAATGCCTGAGGTTTTCCAGCTATTGGATGACTTTGCCATAGATATCTAGGAAGAGATGGGAAGGTATTTGCCCCTTCCACCAGGAACAGGATTTCAGCCTGATGAGGAAGAGGGAAGGTGAGAAAATAATGCCAAGGGAAGAAATCCTTGACCCTGTGGTGATACTGTTCCAGATCCAAGCTTTTTTGTTTTCTGAGAACAATGATATTGAGCGTCATCAGACTGATGCTAGGAACTTATCACAAGATCCTGTGTTCTATTCCTGCTTTGCATCAGAGAACAGACAATAGTGTAAATGTATCATGAAAAAAACAAGGGGAAAAATAAAAGAATTTTTACCCTAGGCTGATAAATTCAGATATTCAGCTATTACAACAATATACAACATTCTGAGTTTTTGTGCATATTACTTAATTTCAATATAATAGCTTATTAATGTACATAAAGTTCATCTGTCTCTAAAGAGATGCTGCTATACTGCGTGATGCTCTTATTTCCAAATGGCACTGTTGTACCAGTAGGACAGATTGCCCAAATTGACCTTTACCTGTACAACAGAAAATTCCAGTGCTCAAAGGTATGTATTTTGTATGGACCATTGCTTCAAACATGTCTTTGATTATTATTGAAATGTAAAGTATGTCTCCCTCCCTGAAAATAATTTTATCTTCTGGGTAATGTAAGCATATAATAAGCATTATTTTACTCCATGCTCCCAAAGGAGGAACAAAAATGTTATGCCACTTTCCTGCGTAAGTTTAAGAAAAGGTTCACAAAATGGTAGAGAATGAGAGTTCACATCCAAGCTTGTATGCGATAAGAACACTGCCCAAGGGGTTCCTCTTTCCCTAGAAGCAGAACAACATCAGAGTTAAAAGCATTCAGGCTTTCTATAATGAAAATCTCATGTTCTGCCATAAAGGCTGGCCTGCTTCAATATAATGCTAGGGTTTTCTGCTCCAGGCACAGTTCTGTAGAACTTTATGGGACACTGAGAGAGTTAAATCATTACTCTGATGAAAGAAACAATGTAGCTCCTAGCTAGAAGGCAGAAAAATGGCCCTTGGAAGTTGTATACTAGAAACAGAGCCGTTACACTACAGTTCTGGGAATTTTGCCCCTGGAACCACTTGTCCTTTGGATGCAGAGCTGTGCAGCTATGACATTAGAAAGCCTGCCAGAAAAGTAGAGACCTGCCCGGGAGGCAGAATTGTCTGGTTGCAGTGATGAAAGATCTAACTATTCTTTGCTCACAGAAAACAATCTTGTCAGGCATTTTGCCTGGGGGCAGAATCTGGTGGGATAATTTTAAACAGAACGATTACTCTGTGGATGCAAAGTTCTAGGGTTACCATGCCAAAAATGTGCCTGCATTTTTTCACTACAAGCCATCTAACGTTCTGTAACTACTCCCAGAAAACAAATTTATCATGTAGAAAGTCAGATAGTAGAACTATTTTCTTCTACTTTGATGCTTTGAATGAATATTATAGGGAACATGGTATGAAAAATGGGGAAAGTTATAGCATAATCATTTTTTTAAAAAAAACTTTAATTTTCAAGTATTAAGTGACAAACAGCACAATCCTAAACAGAGGTACTCCAATCTAAATGCATTGAAATCAATGGTCTTAGACTGGAATAACTCTGTTTAAGATTGCACTGTAACATTATTATTACTTTCATCGCCATTAAAGTTATTACTGATAATTGATTTATTACACACACCCTAGTTTTCCTCAGGGTGCCTTCCATATGGTTTGGAGATTCTCTACTTCAAGCAAATTACTGGGCCAAACCTGTTTAGCATCACCTGTCTCTGTGTCCTGTAGAATAGCCAGTAATATGAATGTTCTATGACTAAAATGGAAGAGACAGGGGCACCCTGACTTCTTTTGGAAGACTGTTATACAAGACTAAAGTAGAGAGTAACAGAACCCTGCAAGGGCTGGGATGACATTAGGTACTGCTGTGTTGAGTGAAGTTATCACATGGGCTCATACTGGGAGAGAGGATGCTGCTAGCTGAATTGCTGGATGCCAGCTGCTGCAGAACAACTACACATTATAAATCAATGTCACACTTTTATAAATGGCTACAGATACTTAGTATTAAAAACAACAAAATGAGAAATGATGGAAGTGCCATTCTAGTTTGTGCTCTGCTGTCTTGTGGACCCCAAATTAAACCCCATTACAGAATAAAACATGTAACAGAGAACACAACACAAGAATGAACTCTGAAAATTCCTCTTTATTGATCTTTATCAAATTGTCAAGAGGGTAAAAAAAATATCTGTGGCAGCTGTCTCAGAAGAGGAAATCTCCGGAAAACTTGCATCGTCATTGCATTCCCCACTCCATGAAGATTCTTAAAGGGTGACACACACAGCTATTTTCTGATATCAGGCTCACACATACAAAGGTGGATCTCTGTTTAATGATGCATCATTTCTACATTAATAGGACTGTCACAATAAAGGGTAAGAAAAATAATATTCAACAATAGAATTATGAATGAATATAAGAAAAAATGGCACTCCAGTATAAACATCTAAAACAAATATTTTGTGTTCAGCATCCCTTTGTGAGAATCTCATGTATGTGTGGAAGATATAATGAACCCCCCTCTACACACACACACTTTTTTTTTTGTATGTTAAGTTAAAACATAGTTTGGAATCGATGTATAATATTAACATTAAAGATATGCCATCTTTTATAACATGTCTTTTTCTCAAGGTCTACAAGAATCAGAATGATTAACTAGGTCTATTATCAAAGCAAAGTGGTCATAAAATTGAGTGCATTTATTGTAATGTATTGTAGCTAAGTGAACCATTGAGACAAAGTACTTTTGCAGACTTTTCATTAGAAAAAGAAAGGGGAAGCAGCCAATTAATAAATAAATATATACATAAATAAATAAATATAAATGGTGAAATCCTAAGGGGAGGGTGGAAAGTGCACAGGAAGAGGACTAAGGCTTATGTGGGTGCAACTTCCACTTACACGGGCATAACCCGCCCTTCCACTGGTGGGCAGGAAGGCATGCTACTCCAGGCAGCCTGCCACCTGTGGCCATGCTGGGTGGCTGAATGAAGGCGTAAGTGAGGCGCAAGTCACTGCACTGGCATCAGAGGGGGCGGGGCAGGGGTGGGCTACAAGATAGTTGGCTTCCTAAGCCGCCCCAGGCCCAGGAATACCCCCTACTGTGATGAAAAGTTACGCCTAGAAAAAGGCGATGTAGCCCATAGGCACTCATTGAATGGGAGAAATCGGGCCTTCACCCAGTGCCCAGCCCCGCCCAAAAGGCGCAATGGGGCATAGGATGGCAACTAGAGGTGGGCACGATCCCCCCCAAAATACTGATCAAGCTGATCGTGGATCCGTGCCGGCAACGACCCCAGATCACCGATTCAAACCACTCAAGTCAATTGGGTCCTGACATTGCCTCTTGCGCCACACCTTATCCATGCTTGATGAAGGGGGGGGCATTGCCACCTGCTCTACTTCTGATCCCAGCTGAGTAAAGGGGCGGGCCTTGCCATCTGCTCCACACCTGATCCTGGCTAGGTGAAGTAGGGTGGGCATTGCCACTGCTCTGCTTCTGATCCTGGCTAGCTGAAGAAGTGATGAGCATTGCCTCCTACTCTGTGCCTGATTCTAGCTGGATGAAGTGTGTGTGGGGGGGTAGTCATTGATGCCTGCTCCACATCTGATTCTGGCAGGTTGAATGGGGGGCAGGCATTGCCTCCTGCTCCTTCCTTGATCCCAGCTGGGTGAAAGGAGGGTGGGCCTTGCCTCATCCTCCACATCTGATCCTGGCCGGGTGAAGGGGGTGGCATTGTCACCTTCTCCTCAACTGATCCTGGACAGGTAAAGAGGAGTGGACATTTCCTCCTGTTCTGTGGCTGATTCTGGCCAGGTGAAAGAGGCAGGCATTGCTACCTGTTCTGCTCCTGATCCCACTTGAGTGATGGCAGAGTGTGGGCATTGCCACCTTCTCCACTCCTGATCTCAACCAGCTGAAGGGGGGAGCGAGCATTGCTTTGTGCTTTGTTCCTGATCTGAGCAGGGTGAAGAGGGGATGGGCATTCCCACATGCTCCACTCCTGATCCCAGCTGGGTGAAGACAGGGAGGAGGCATTGCTATCTGCTGTCCTCCTGATCCCAGCTGGGAGAAGGGCAGGTGAGCATTGCCATCTGCTCTGCTCCTGATCCCAGCTGGGTGAAAACGGAGGGCAGACATTGCCCCCTGCTTTATACCTGATCTCAGCTGGGTAAAGGGTGGATGGGCATTGCCACCTGCTCTGCTCCTGATCCCAGCTGGGTGAAGGGGAGCCAGGCATTGTCACCTGCTCCACGCCTGATCCCAGTTGAGTGAATGCAGGGGGTGGGCAATGTCACCTGCTCCGCTCCTGATCCCAGCCGGTGAAGGTGGAGAGTGGGCATTGCCACCTGCTCCTGATCCCAGCTGGGTGAAGTCTTGGGGCAGGCATTTCCACCTGCTCCACTCCTGATCCTGGCCTGGGTTTCCTGCTGCGGCACGCTCTCTGGAGGTCTGGCTGCCTCAACTGGGCTTCCCTCCACAGTAGCACCCTCTGGTGGCACACCAGATTAGGAAGTGAGTTGTCTTGAATACGCTTAGCTTTTTATATTGTAGCATATTTATACCAGTAATGCAAAAAGAAGAAAAGTATGCAAATGAACTTTAATAAATAAGTGTCTCATAACAACCTAAAATGTGTTATATTAATTGTGGTATTCATTTTTGTGATCCATAGCCCATTTCACTGGACACATGAATTATTGTACTTAGTGGATGAAAGAATGTGTGGCATACAAACACACACATACATGGATACAAAAAGAAGGGTGATGGGGTGGAAAAGTATTACAATGTAGACAAGAAGGCCCAACAATTCAAAACACATATGAGTTACATTCCTTTGCACAATAGGAATGAAAACAAAATCTAATAAAATGAATCAGTAATCCTGTCAGTCTAGTGTGGATGATTTCCAGCAGGTGGAAAACAAATATGAGTATGAGGTCAGACTAGCTTTAGCCCCACTCAAGAGATCTGCAGAACTGAATAACAAAAAGGTTTCTAGAAGCTCTTAAATTAATCTTGTCATCCACCCTCCCAATCTTTCCTGATCCCATTTCTCCACCTGCAAAAGAAGTATGTGGGGAGTCCACAGTTAACAGTTAGGGAGTCAGCAGTCTACAGAGTCTAGAAAAGCAGTCTTCTGATTAGAATCCCATGTAGGGCTGTGAAAAGCATTAACATTCTAAGAGGAAAGTAGAATACTTATAGATGACTTATTAGAGACTAGAGGGCGTCAAATCCTAATATTGTCAGAGTATTACAAGATTGTGAGAGGAAGAAGCTGACAGAACAAACTAGAATAAAGATTTAAAAAAGTATATTGTGAAGAGAAAGGAGGTGTCAGTCTATGGAGTTCAAGTTACTCTGATTTCATCTCCCACCCCTTGCAGCAAGGAATCCAAGGACTCTTGAGTCAAAAGTTATTTATTGAGGGAATATATTCAAAGTACAAGTGTCCATAGGTATCCAAAGGCTATAAAAGCTTCTGGCTGAACATAAGGCCTTTGTTGAGAATGACGTGCTAGTCTCTTGCAACAGTATATCAAACCCTCCTTTCCATCCCTGCCCCCCCCCCGTATGCCCAGTTAGTATAGACAAGCTGGGGAATGTGAAAGTTAGTGCTCCAAGGTCTCGGCGAGCCGCTTCAGATAAGTCTGTCTTGGGAACCGCATCTGTTCCTGAGAACATGCACACAAAACATCACTGGAAAATTACAGCAGGACATTGTAAAGACAGTAAGATGGCAGTACTGTGGGCAACAGACCTGACAGGAGGGCTTGAGAGAGATGGGTGATTGTGAAAGATTCAATACACCAATACACTTCTTGTACAAAGAAAAAAATATTTTATTTATTGTTAAACCCATAGTTATCTGCTATTACCATACATTAGTTTCACTCTCAGGACCACATAGTCCAGCAAAGAAGCCTTTAAGTTTGGGCACAATACTATGGGAAAGATCAATTAATCAGACTGGAATTAAATTCCTGGTGGCAGCATTAGAAACTCAGTTTGAGAGAGAAATAACAAGAATGTTAAAGACACACCATATCTAACCACATGATTAAAAGAGAGTAGCCATGACTAGAGAGAGGCACAAAAAAAAAAAAAACAGAAAATGATGTTTGTTGTTCGTTGCCATCCACGAATAAGGACTCATGGACAACTACGACCATGACCCTGTTCACGAACATGTTCATGGTTGGCTGTTCGTAGGGGCCAGCAGGCTCTCCTCCAGCCATCATCCAAGTTGGTCAAGATCCCTACTGCACCACTCCCAGTAACCTGACCTGAGCAGGCACCAGGAAAGGTACCAATAATAAATAATAGCTTGGCCCCAGAGCCTGGCAGCAGCCCTGGAACTTGAAGGGGTAGATCCCTACTGCACCACTCCCAGAAACCTTACCTGAGCAAGCAGCAGGAAACTTGAAGGGGTAGCTCCCTATCCCACCACACACAAAGAAAATTCATGTTCCAATGCTCTCTCTATCAAAATGCCGACAGCAACTCTCTCTCCCTCTCCACTGTCTGCAAAGCCAGAGATGGGAGCCCCCCTCCCCCCCAGTCTTTGTTCCCTTGTAACAAATTTGGAGCTCCACACTTGAAAGGAAGACCTGCCTAGCAAGCTAAATTGGGCTTAGGTTGGGGTTTCCAGGGCAACAGCTGGTGTTTCAGACAGAGTTCAGACAATCCCTGCCTAAGTTGCCAAGGAAATTGATTGCAGGTGCCAGACTGTCTGGCTTGACAAACTGCAACGAACAATGCTTGCAACAACCACCTGTTCATTTAGAATGGGGTCTCGCGAACAGCTTGTTCGCGAACAGCAGATTGGGCTGTTTGTGGCTTTTTTTTTTGTTCGTATTGCTGTTCGTGCCCATCTCTTCTCTTAACCACTGGACCAAACTGGCTCTGACCCAAGATGCCATGCTTTCTGTGTCACTATTGTAGCAAAGGATACTCATCTTTATAACAATAAAAATTGAATGATGAGTGAATAATTCCCCCCCCTTTTTATATATATTTGTTTGCATTCCCCTCTCTCCCCGCAATTTCTGGTTTTCAGTGCTGACTTTTAGATTCAATTGTAATGTGTGAGAATATTTGTTTCATATGGTATTCATCTGCACAATGTATCTTATATATCCACAACTGTGCATCATGAATAATGCTTGTTATTAATGCACAAACAATGTTGAAATACATACAAACATGATCGGGGGGGGGGGGAGAGAATGAGTGCAAAGCAGCAGAAAATGATCTGAAAGTAGAGAATCACACAGGTTCAATTCATAACTATAGTGAATGAAATTAAAACAGAGATGTGGAATTCACCATCAGCCCTGCTCTGAAATGTAAGCAACACTTTACAACTTCTCCAGATTCAAAGCACAATAAAAACTGTTTTGAGACACATGAGCACCATTTTCAATGTATTCACAATATTTAACCAGGGGCATAGTAATTCTAGATTTTGGTTTTATTTGAGTTGTACATATATTTCTATACTATATAATTATTTTAGCTAAGCTTGATGTTACTTCTAATAGTGAAGTAGTAATAGTAGTTGTACAAGTTACAGAACCAAGCTACTTCTAGATTGTGTGTGTGTGCATATACACATGCACAAAGGGGAAAAAATGATTTCCTTTCCTCCACCATGTAATTAAGTGAGTCCATTTGAAGTTATCCTTTATACTGAACAAGACTGCGTAGTCGTAGCTAATGACAGCATTGTACGCTGAGAGTTGCATGTCCTTGTTGCAAAATTGTATAATACACACTGAATGAAACTATATAGGAAACAGTAATTGGAATGTATCCTATTTGAAGCACTCTGGATGTTTGAGCAATGGTTTTAAACTTCAAAAGTTCCGTTACTGCTTTTCAGTAATTGTCAAATCTGAGAAAATAATACAACAAAATTACACCTCTTGCTACAATTGCATAGCAAAGAAATGTAAAAGAGTTTACATTTCTCTCCATTCCGAAGTATTATTGCTCTGCTTTGTCTGGAGTTTTACTATTTGGACTGATTTGCTTTGGGGATTTTGGAGTACAATTCACAATGACTATAAAGATTTGTACTCTCGGGCCTCCGAGGTGCTTTTTAAAACAACCTCAACCCCCCCACCCCTGAGTGCTTAGCACAGACAAATGCTCCTATAATTTTCAGTGAACATGGCTCCAATTTAGTCACCAAAATTAAGGGAGTGGATTTTCAGAGACAAAGCATTTTATTCTTGGTAGTTGCTAGGTGCTTAGTGCCTCAAAAGCTCTGGTACATCATTATGGGGGGGCTAATGGAGGCTGTGATCTTTGAAAGCTCTGGCCTACAACTTTAAACCTGTACTTAGGCCCATTCATTTCAGCAGTATTCATTTCATACCAAGCATGTTTAGAATTTCAATACACATAGATTTTACATTCATTTGAATACTCTCACCTGGTGCAGCTTTATTATACATTTAATGTTTCGTAGATGTTCTGAAACAGTATCTCAAGTTGTTTATTAACCCAAAGGATTGTCAATAAACAAAAACACAGTCCAGATAAGACAGAGCATCTGTTGGCCAATAGCATTGCAGATCAGGTATTTCAATTTTAATGATCTCTGGCTCATTGTAGTGAGTTGTGCTTTTAAATTGGACTAAGCATACAGGGCACTGTTGCTTAAATAAATATATAATAAAAACTATCTGTATGTTTGTCCATCTGTTTGTGACAGGCACAAGTCATTAGCATTGTTATGGAGTGGGACTATTGCTTTTGATTCCTCTTACTCGCTTTTTTCCTCTTTTAGGAGTAGGATTTCTCTTTCATTTCTTTTCAAAGAAAAATCAAAGTGCCCTTTTGTAACTTCAGCCCATGCAGTTGGTTTAAATAATACACCCCAGGGTGGTGGTCTAGCAGGAAGATAGGAAGGCTTGGGGAGACACTGCCTGCTAATTGATTTGGTAAACTTCAGTAATAACAGCTGGGCTGTTCCTTTGCCTTTCCTTTGCTAAGGAACAGCAAAGAAACACTGTTTCCTGCCATTTTACCAGATAGGAGGAAGGGAGGGGGAGTGAGTGGCCAACCCTTGAAGGAGCTGTTTTTTTTTTTTTTTATGGCCACTGGGATTCTCTTGAAGGAGAGTGCCTTTTTAAAACTGCCCTGCAAGGAGTTAAACAGGCAGGCTTGTCTCAGAATAACCTCCAGTTTTTCTGCTCTGGCTAGCTGGAGAGATCTGAGACCCTGACCGCTGCTGGTTGTGGATTGTCTCTCTGGGATCTGCTTGGGCCTGGTATGCTTTAGACTCAGAGCCAAGCTACAAGTGACACCTGACACAGGTTGGACACTTGTCAGCTTCCCTCAAGTTTTGATGGGAAATGTAGGCATCCTGGTCTTGCAGCTGTAATTGAGAGCCAAGCTGTAAAACCAGGATGCCTACATTTCCCATCAAAACTTGAGGGAAGCTGACAAGTGTCCAACCTGTGTAAGGCATCACAATTCGTTTTTGTTTTCCCGGCCATGTCGGACGCTCCTCTCCGCAGGTCCGGGAGGAAGCACCCGAGCAGCCTGACCGGGTGGTTGACCTGCGAGGGTTAACCCCCAGGACTCCCAGTGAGGGGGTCAGGGTCCGGAGCGCTGCGGGAAGAGCCCCCTGAAGTCGATGCAGGGGGTAAATTGCCCGTCTGCTCCTACGGAGGCCGGCAGACTTGCGCAGCACATTGCGTGCTGCCGGGCCATGGAGAACTAAGCAGAACAAGGGGAAATGCCCGGATAGTAGAAGGTGCGAGAAACAAGTCCGGGAATGCACAATAAATACTTATTCTTTTTTATGTAAACATTTCAATAGTGCAAACGTGCAAAGTGCAAAAGTGCAAATAAATAATATACAATGATTACAATAAATATAATTTATACAATTCAGTTCTCCGAGTCGTTATGTGAATGTCCGAAGCAAGCCCACAATGGGGACAAAACAATAAACCAAAGAGAGAGTCACAATACAGTCATAAGGAGGTGGCCCCAGTCCAATTGATGTAAAATCCACAGGTGCAGACGGGATTATGCGGGCATCTTATACAATTCCCGTTTCGTATGAAACATACTTCTTCTTGGGCACAGATATTTCTGGAAGGTCACCAATCCACTGTGAGCAGTCACAGCCTTTTCCATTCCACAATGAATAACGGACATGAGTATACGGACCTATTGAAATGTTTACATAAAAAAGAATAAGTATTTATTGTGCATTCCCGGACTTGTTTCTCGGGCCATGGAGAACGGCAACAAGCAGATTTAAGGTGAAAACCTGTAAGTAAGCGAATCCCTTCTGCTATTCCAAGCGTATGCGAAGGATTGGTGGGAGTTGAAGCTAAGAAGGTCCGGATATCTCCCCCTTCACTGAGTTTCAGAACTTAGTTGGCAGTCTCCCCCCCCCCTAAGATGGTGATGAAAAAGCAGAGCCCTGCTGTTAGCAAATCGGTTTTGGCGATGCTACAGGGGAAGGGAGAAACTCTTGAAGAGGTGGTTAAACGGTCGGTCATTGAAGCTATGAAGCCCTTTATTGATAAGCTAAATGAAATCGGACAAAGGGTTGGCTCAGTTGAGAATGAAGTGAAAACCATTAAAGATGCAGCGTCTGGGGCAGAGCAATCTGCTCAGGAAAATGCAGTACTCATGAAAGCAACAAACAAAGAAGTAAAGCTTTTGGAGAATAATTGATAGGATTACAAGTGGATCTTGCTCAGACGGTATTGCGTCTTCAGAATGTGAAGGAGGAGGAAAGTGAAAACTTAAAGGATTTGGTGTCGGAACTTTTGGCGTCATCTGCAAAGGCAACTAAAGGAGAGTTAAAAAGCGATATTCTGGAAGTCTGTCGGACATCTTCAAAATATGCAACGAAGCGTCAGCTGCCTCGCGAGATTATTATTGACTTTTCATCTAAGAAGACTCGGGACACCATCTTATATAATTCGTACAATGTGGACTTGGGCTTTCTGGGTAACAAGGTTAAGATATTGAAGGACGTTCCATTTTTAGCTCGGAAAAGAAGATTCAAATATAAAAGGTTTGCAGCTCTTCTGAGGAAGCGTGAAATAAAATGCAAATGGTTATTTCCGGAAGGTATCTGGTTCAGATATAAAGATCAAGCCTACAAGATAATATCGGAAGTACAGCTGAGGGACTTTGTGTTTAATCATCAAGAGTTCCAGCAAGAAGAAGATTTAGAATCTGAAGGGGGGAGTGGGGAGGAGGGAGTGAGCACAGCTACTGTAGCTGTTCAGAGAGAACTGAGACCGAGACCCGGGGGGGGGGGGGGAGAAGAAGACCTGATCCTGACTGTAGTTCATATTTTATAAGATCTACCAATCTAATAGCATATTAGAAAGTTTAACTTTAAATAATTGTATTATGAAGGGAATATAATACTTGTAGATGTAGTGTGTGTTTTTTATGTTGTTTTTTCCCTCTCCCCCTGTTCCCTTTTTCCCTTTCTTTTTTTGTAGTTTTTGATGTTAGCAATTAATATATATATATATATATATATATATATATATATATATATATATATATATATATATAAACAACCTGTGTAAGGCATCACTTGTAGCTTGGCTCTCAGTGTGAGCTGTGACTGGATCCTGCTGCCCAGTGCGTGGATTCCTGCTTGTGCCTGCTGAGACCTGCACCTGGAGGACTTCTGTACCTGGAGAACTTCTGCTGCTGCCTAGTTTGAGAGTCATAGGCTGGAACCATACAGTGACACCTGACACGTGCTCTTTAAGCTTCACAATTTTACCTGGGAGTTGTATTTTTAAAAGAGCTGCTCAGATTGGATTGCTGTAGAGAGAGAACAATTCTCTCACTCTTTTTGTACAACAAAGAGTTGGGAGGGAGGGTTGAAAAAGAAAATAAGCTTTTGGCTAGTGCCATTAACTCCTTAGTTACTGAACTACACACACACACACCCTTTATTTAAGATCTGACAGATTCCACCCAGAGGAGGTGAGGAGTAGAGCTCTTTTAAAACTACAGCTTCCTGGTAAAATTGCAAAACCCGACACTGAAAGAGCACATGCCAGGTGTGACCCATAGACTCACAGGGTTTTTTCCCCCTCTCTTTGGGGGGAGTGGGTTGGCCTGGTGTCTGGGAGGGATAAGGTTGGGGGGTCGGGATTTTTTTTTGTACTTTGTATTTTTAAAACTGGGTTTTGGGGGGGAGCTCTGTGTGGGGTGCTTTGGTTGGGCTTTTGTATGTGTGGGGGCTGCTTTGGTTAGGCTTTTACTTATTATAAATGTTTATTTTGCTGTTCTTCAGTGGGAGATTCTTCTGCTTTATCCTGTTGTTGGAGTACTTTGTTTGCTGTTTTGTTCATGTGTATTAGATTCACTTGTTCTTCGGGAGTGGGGAGGTATCTGTATTTTCTCGGCTTCGTGCCTTTTTGCAGGGGTTTTTCCCTGCAGCTTGCTTGGGAGAGTCAGACGTCTCAGCTTGCTTGGCTTGAGCTTCATTCTGACTCCCGAGTAGCTGGGCAGCCTTCGGAGCTCGGCTCTGTGTGTCTTTGCAGGGTTTTTTCCCTGCAGCTACGGCATCACTTTTGAGGAGGGACGGCTGTTCCCGCCTGACAGTTGGCTGATCGCATCTGGCCGCTTCTCCTTCTTCCCGCTGTTTGTGAGGCAGCGGTTTGCTTAATTAAGCAGGCTTCCTTTGCCCCTTCTTTTGGGTTCCTTTGCCCATAATTATTCACCAGTGCGGCTGCTGCTTGTGAGCCTTAATAGGGGCACGTCCTTTGCCGGGCAGTTCGCCCCTTGTGTTCTGGCGCAGCTTTTCATGCCGTTTGCAGAGCCACGGCAACGTTTCAAAGCCCCTTACTGGGTACAGGCTTCTACTGCAGTTAGGAGCAGTCAGGGCTCAATGCAATTTCCTCCACTTCTTTTCTCGGGGGGCAGCACTGGGGAGGCTTGACTAGTGGCTGTGTTTTTTCCCTTTAAAAAATAAAATAAAAATAAAATAAAAACAAAATAAAAACCAGTTACTTTGTTTTGCGCGCCGTTTGCGCGTTGTCCCTGGAGTCAATGGTCTTATTGCCTTGAAATTAAATAAAAATGAATAGATAAATGCATAAATAAATAATTGTAAGTGTATACATTAAAGGGAATTTTCTGCTGTGAGGAGGCAGTTGGGCAACCATTTTGGACAGCCAGCCCTTCTCCCTGAGAGGAGGCAGTTGGGCAGCCATTTTAGATAGCTGGCCCATTTTAGGCTGCGGGGGCCATCTTGGTTGCTGGGTTGCTGGGTGGCAGATTGGCAGCCATTTTACTGCTTAGGTTTAGGCTTAGGGAGAAGCTGTGTCTTTGGCCCTACATTTAAGTTAATAATAATAATAATAAGTTAACAACAACAACAACAACAACTTGGCAGACTTAGCCCTATCTGCTGAGTTTAGGAAAGTTATTTTAAGCCATGCCAAAGGGTAAAGGTACATCTAAGGGCAAGCAGGGCGCTAAGCGGGTGCCTCCAGAGGCCAGTGCCTGTGTTATCTTCATCTGAGGATGATGACATTGATGTGGAAAGGCAGGAGATACTGTTAAGGCTTGCCACCTTAGAACAGGCAAGAAGTGGCACTGCAGCAATAGGTAGTCGCCCAAAGCGTGCTAGGCCCAATGCAGCACTGTTTATGGCTACCTTTCAACGGGAAGTGCTTAACCATTTGTCTGCTTTGGAAGGTACATCAAGAGAGCCAGTAGCAGACATACCCTGTGTACAGGCTGGAAGTGGCGAGCTTGGGGCCCAGGATTGTGCAGAAGAACATGGCTGGGCAGTGGAGCCTGCACCTATGGCTGTTGCTGTGGATCTACCCGCAGGGGATGGTAAGTCATCATTGCCTACTCCGGCGGGCCCTTGGGCTTGGTGGCCTTGGGGTCAGCCAGCTGGCATACTGCCCGCAGCTACACCACATGCACAAGGCAATCCGGTCAATGTAGGGCCACAAGCATCAAGGGCAGGTTCAGGGAGCATTTGGGCCGTGGGCAGCATGGAATCAGCCTTCCCAGTATCTTGGGAATCCTTGGGCTGCTATGTCTTATGTTTCGCCTTATGGGGCAGTCCCATTCAGGGCACTTCCATTTGGGGACACAGCTATGCCTTTGGGAGATCACTTAACTCCCAATATGAGGGATAAAATACTAAAGGGGGAGTATGTGGATGTTTTTGGTCTCCTTTTTCGTGACTTGGAGAAAAAAGAAAAGGATGACCTTGATGATAGAGAAAAGGAGCGCTTGAAGTTCAGGAAAGTCGATCGTACTTGGGCTAATTGGTTACCAGGTATGCTTATTTATGTAGGGGTGATCTCTAGGGCGCAGCCTTGGCGGGCTGCATCCTTAATACAGTATATTGACATCATCTATAGCGGGTATTCGGATTTCTCGGGTGCTGCATGGTTGCATTATGATGAGGAGTTCTGGATGCAGGCCGCCGTCAATCCTGCCTAGCCTTGGAACCAGGTGCACCAGCAGCTTTGGCTGCAGGTTATGTCCCCAGCCAGGCCAAATATAGGTGATTGTTCTGATAGTGGCCATATAGTTCAGTGGCAGGCAGGGCAGTCGGTTCAACCCCGCCTGCTTTGTTGGGAGTATAGCTCCAAGGGAACTTGCTCCAGAAAGGCCTGTGGTTTCAAACATCAGTGCCTTATGTGTAGTGGCCCCCATCCTGTTGCCGCCTGTCCACGACAGCCAAGAAAATGGGGAAAGAGAGGAGGCAGGGGCGGAGGTTCACATGCGTCTGGAAAAGGGTCCCAGTCCCATAAGGGTGAGGGTCCTTAGCCGTCTTTTGGCTGATTATCCAAAGCGAAAGCAAAAATAGGCACCACCCCGGTGGAAGCACAAGCAAAATTACGGACAAAACCAGGGCTGTGAAGTGAAAAGCCCTTCACAGCCCTGGTTTTGTCTGTAATTTTGATTATCCAAAGCAGCAAGATGCTCATTATTTGTTGGAGGGTTTTTCCCTTGGTTTTAGAATACCTTTTCAGGGCCCTAGGGCCCCTTTATGTCGACCAATTTACGTTCTGTTGTCGGCAAGGAGGATGTTGTACGTTCTAAGATTGCCAAGGAATGTAGGGAGGGGCGTGTTTTAGGGCCTTTTGCTGCCCCACCAGTTTCAAACCTTAGAGTTTCCCCCTTGGGTGTGGTGCCGAAGAAGGCTGTTGGTGAGTTCCGCCTTATTCACCACTTATCATATCCCGGGGGGGGGGGGGGGGGGTCGGTGAATGATGGCATTCCTGACTATTTGTGCACGGTGCATTATACATCCTTTGACGAGGCAGTCAAAGTGGTCAGAAGGTGTAGGGTTGGGGCAGAAATGGCCAAATGTGACATTAAGTCTGCGTTTCGGCTCTTGCCTGTTCATCCCGGAGATTTTGACCTCTTGGGATTTTCTTTTGACGGGCCCTCCCTATGAGATGTTCTATTTCATGTGCGGCTTTTGAACGTTTTAGCACCTTCCTGGAATGGGCCTTGCGGTCTCGGCTGGGGTGCCGGGACACCGCCCATTATTTAGATGATTTTATTTTCGTGGGGCCTCTGGGCACCGCCCAGTGTGCCCGCCTTTTAGCTGGCTTCATGGGCCTAGCTGAGGAACTAGGGGTTCCTTTGGCCCATGAGAAAACTGAGGACCCTTCTAGGGTAATTACCTTTTGGGCATAGAATTGGATACCGTGCACCAGACTTCCCGTTTGCCCCCCCAGAAGTTGGAGGAGCTGTGGGCTTGGTTGGCTTATTTTGGGGGGAGAAACACAGTTTCTCTGTTAGAGCTCCAGCAACTAGTTGGTCATCTAAACTTTGCATGTAGGGTGGTGGCACCCGGTCGGGCATTTTTAAGACGCCTTTGCGATGCAATGAGAGGCCTCAGATTACCTCATCACAGGCTGCGGATTAGCTGAGCTATGAGAGCCGACCTGGTAGTCTGGCAGGAGTTTTTGACGGAATATAATGGGGTAACTTTCTGGAGGGACTGTCTCCTGTTGGAGGCAGAGTTGCAGGTGTCCTCTGATGCATCTGGGTCCACAGGTTTTGGGGTGTTTTTCTGGGGGCACTGGTGTGCTGAGCAGTGGCCTGAACGCTGGATACACCTTGGGCTCACTGCTGACCTGACCTTTTTGGAACTTTTTCCCATTTTAGTGGCGGTTTATTTATGGGGGAACGACCTGGCGGACCATACTGTCCATTTTTGGTGTGATAACCAGGCGGTGGTTTTCATACTTCGTTCCCTCACATCTAGATCTCCTCGTGTTATGAGGCTGGTCAGAGCATTCACGCTTCAGTGTTTGAGGATGAACATTTTGTTTTTGGCAAGACACGTTCCGGGTGTAAATAATGGCGTGGCAGATGCTCTGTCTCGCTTGCAGATGGAACGGTTTTGGCAGCTTGCCCTACCTAGTTTGCTCCAGAAAGGCCTTGCAGCCAGCAGCCGGCTCAGATGCCACAGGAGCTGTGGAGCCTTGGATGGTAGAGGCACAAAGGGCCATCCTATTGGCTATTGCACCTAGTACCAGGCGATCTTACGGCCGGGCGGTGCATCAATTTTCAGGCTTTAGACGGGTGGTCGGACTGCCGCAGGTATGGCCCATACCAGTGAAGCACCTTATGCGCTTTTGTGTTGAGCAAAGAGGTAAGGGGCTAGCAGTCAAGTCTTTAAGAAGCTAGCTGGCGGCACTCGCTTTTGAGAGCAAGGCTAGAGGTTTGGGGGACACCACTGGGGATTTCAGGTTAAGGAAGATGCTTGAGGGTTGGTCGCGTGAACTGGGCTCAAGAGCCGATGTTAAGCAACCCATTTCTCCTTCTGTTCTCCGGGGCCTTGGCCTTGTGTGGAGGAAGGTGTGCCACTCAGATTTTGAGGCGGCATTATTTCATGCAGCTGCTCTCACGGCATTTTTTGGGGCTCTGCGTGTCAGTGAATTGGTGGCCAGAAGGACTCCGATTGGGTCTCAACTTGGCCTTAGTGAGTGGGCCACGGTTGAGTGGCAGGGATGAAGAGGCCTGCGTTGGCCAGGGTTGCTGCCACTCCTCTTTGAGGGGAGAGCCAGTCCATCTCCTCACATCCTGGTCATTCATCTAGGTGGCAATGACCTAGGCTTGGTTAAGGGCAAAGCCCTGTCTTTGCAGGCCCGTGAGGACTTCCTGTTGATAGGCAGGTCCTGGCCTGAGGTGCTGATCATTTGGTCAGCAATGCTTCCTCACCGGGTTTGGAAGGAAGCGTTACATCCTGCGAGGATGGAGTGGGCTAGGCGTAAGGCCAACAGAGCCCTGGAGAAAGCCCTAGCACGTGGGCTGGGGATTTATTTGCCACACCCCTTGATTCAGGCCGATCAGGCAGAGCTTTACAGGGGTGATGGGGTCCACTTCTCTGGGGTGGGCAACAACATATTCTTGAATGATATACGGCAAGGGCTCAGGTTGGCCATAAGTCACCTGTGGGGTGCAAAGGTCTAAGCAGAGGCTTGACCCTTGGCGTTGGCAGGTTAGGATGGCAAAATGAGCGGGCCGGTGAGCCCCTTGGCACAACCTCATTGGTGGGGAATTGGCGTCTGTCCGGAGCAGCTGGTGGGGTGTACGGTAGCCAGTAGTGCGGGCAGACTGCCGCGTGGCTCCCCTGTACAAGTAAGGCCTTCTTGCTGTACGGCGAGGTGCTGCAGACTTGGAAGGGGAACCATTTGCCTGGCCGCCGGGTACAGCCATTTATCAGATGGCTCACCCCTGGGGCAGTGGGGGCTCACCCAGAAAGGTCAAGGCAGAGGTCCGAGGTGACCCCAGCGCTTGACCTGTACCGCTAGTTAGCTAGATCCTTTGCCATAGTGACAAGTTATGTTGTAATCAATAAAGTGGCCCAATTTTAATCCCAAGCTTTGTGTCTGCCTTTCATTTCAACTGGGGGGGGATGTTTATTTTGCTGTTCTTCAGTGGGAGATTCTTCTGCTTTATCCTATTGTTGGAGTACTTTGTTTGCTGTTTTGTTCCTGTGTATTAGATTCACTTGTTCTTTGGGAGAGGGGAGGTATCTGTATTTTCTCCTGTTGTGGATGTTTTACTGCTGTAAATTTTTGCTAGTTCTTAGGGAGGGAGGCTGTTTTCCCTTGTTGTTAAGGCCTCTCTTATACTAGTTTGGTTGGTGTTTATGTTTTCTGTTGGCATAAAGGTTTTGCTTGGCATTCATTGTAGATTTTTGTTGGTTGTTTTTCTTCTTCTGGGGACAGGGGTTGTAGGGTTCCTGCCTAGTTCACTTTTATCTACTGGTGTTTGGGAGTATGGATATTCAGAGATAAAAATGCCACACACACCCCCAGATCCAATCTTTATGATACTTGGTGAGTCATTAGAGGACAGTCCCCTGCAAATTTGGTGAACTTCAGTCAAAGAATGACTCACCCAGGCCACTAGAAAAAGCCCAAATTGAGTTTCTCATAGGAAAAAATGGCAGGATTTTACCAAAATTTTACCGAACCAAACTGGAGAATGAATTCCATGTTCCTGGAATACTGAATTTTTTTCCAGTTTGATATTACCGAACCCAAATGTATCATGGTTTTTCCCCCCTGTGCATACCCCTACTGCCTGCTTCTGAGCATCTAAAGAGTGAAATTCTGAAATTTTTGCAGAACATCCCTTCCTGCCCCTCTTCTCTTCAATTTCTCTTTGATCAAAAAGGAATTAATTAGAATTGACTCCAAATTCCTAAACAGAGGAAACAAAAAGGACTGTTGAATTTCATAAAGAAATGGGGTAAAAAATTAAGAAAATTAAGATTTTTTTTTCTGGTTCGTACCCATCTCTAACTAGGAAACCATGGGTTTATCATACTGTCTCAGTGTGACCTACCTCGCAGGGTTGTTGTTGTGAGGATAATGTGGAAGAGGGGGAGAATGATATGATATGTTCCTTTGAGTCCCCATTAGGGACAAAAGCAGAATATATATTTTAAAAATCTATCCTACTACATCCACCAGAAAGCTGTGCCTGAAGGTCAAATATACACAGATCTCTTGCATACATACAGCCTAAATAAGTAATAAAGTTCTTAAATATTAATCAATATAACATCAACACGCTGTCTTGCGTATCCATTCACTAAGCATTTTTCCAAATAAAAATACTTCTGGAAGACCAAGTACTAGATTATTCAGCATAATGCTAAGAGCTTTTGTGTGACCCTTGTTACTAGTGATGTTATATTGGTTATCTTTTTTTCCAGTGGATCTGTTTCAAGCTTCAAATAGAAAAAAAGTCTGTACCAAAGACTAATTTGGGTTGAAATCTGAAAACTGCCCCCCCTGCAAAAGAAAGAAAAAAGCCAATTTTTTTGTTAGATATACGTAAGCTACACCATGCCTTGATACTTCTGCTATTTTACACATTTGATATTATAGATTCCAGCCTTCCAACCTACGATTATTTCTGGGATAACTCCTGAAACAAAAAACAGTGTTAGAGTTCCATTTTAGGAGAACATTTTGATATGTGCCTTTATCAGTTCTATGAGCTAATGGACTAAATCTTTTATAAGTAATCATTATTTGGCTAAGACAGTGGACACAAAATCCTTACTTTGACAATCCTCTTTTCTCATCATTAAATTATGACCACTGTAGAATGTTGAGGAAGAAAAGTGATTTTGTGCAGCTTTTATGAAAATCATTTTTATAACACAGAGTTATGTCGAAGCCACCATCTCTTCTTCAGCACAAAAATATTGCATCTATTACCCATAATAAAGAAAAAACAGTGCAGTGTGTGCTAACCTTCGTAATATAATGATGCCCTTCCTTTACATGAAAAGCAAAAGAATGTTAATAATCGAAGCTATGAGAGAAGTTTTCAGGAACCAAGTTGCTATTCACCAGGGCCTTTCTAGCCTGCACTGTTGTGTTCGCCTTTGCTCTAATATATGTGCACAAGTTGCTAAATTATAAGACAACCTTATGAGGGTCTTCTTGGAAGACATGACAAGTGTGATAGTTGACATGCTATGGAAATAAGGCCTTTGCTTTGTATAGTGTTGGTTACGATTTCCATATACTTTACCGGGAAATCGTTCTCCTTGTCTAACGAGAGATTTATTTCACTAGAATTAGACTTCCTATTTGTGCACACTGACAGAGATTCTGATGTTTCTATGTAACATACAGAATTAGTATTGTGAAATAATGCACATTGATATTTTTATACCACTGCAATCATGTAAGAAGGATATATGATGAACTGTAGATTTAAGGGACTTCATGTACATTCAATGTGTGGGATAATGTATTTAATGAAAGAGATTTTATATACTTTTTCTGTGCCTTTCAGTATTACGTACTTTTATTATTCTCAGGAGCTAAAGTAGAACTTGTAAGGCAACTTGCAAGAAAATGAAACTTGAAACAAAAGACCAAAGCAGAATGTATGTAAATCACTGTGAAATGTAAGATCAAAGCACTGTGACACTTGCTATCAGTAGATTGCGCTCAATACATTTGATGAGCACCTGTTTGATTCCTGACACCTGTTACTTACCTGATATAGAAATCCCCTTTGTAAAACAGTCTATGTAAAATGTAGCAACGAGAGCAAGCTAAGATTGGAAACATCTCTCAAGGCTGAGAAGAGAAACCACAAAAATGAGATGGGGACTTTGTGTAACCGCAAGCGCATTCCAGCAGCTTTCCACCCACGGAACTCAGCTTGCTTGAAGCCCCAAGGTTGCAAGAAGTGATGCTGGGGCACTGTTGTTAAAAGTTACATTGACCAAAGGAATGGACAGATGTACCCATTTTGAAATATGCCAAGGACATATGAGATAAGGAATGAGTATCGGGTAATATTACAATTAGTGCTACTGACCTAAGTTGCTTCCTCCAATGAGGATACCCCTGGACATCTGTAGGTGGCTACCATTAAGCCAATGATGGCCACTGTATTCTTTGAGCCAGTAAGATAACAGATATTAGAATTAACCAAAAGGTATTAATTGCTTTGCACTACTATTGTAGCTCTGATGAGCTTTGGACACTAGGAGACCTTCTACTCCCTGTGTAATTGCTCCTCCATTGTTTAATAAACAATTTTAGATTGCTTCCTCTACAGAACTCCGTGTGTTTGTGTCTCTTATCAAGATCGACCAGAGGGACATTCAAGGTACCTAATTTGTACAACAAATGCAAGGTAATGCCTGAAATACTTTCAGAACAGTTCCCCCAAGATCCTTAGAGGTATTAGCAAGCCTGGATGCCTTTTTTAGCATATGCTGAGCAAAGAACAGTTCAAGAATGACATTTCGATTAACAGCATAACTCAATCAAGGTGAATGATGTTGATTGCAATATATATTTTAATTGTTCCTAGTAGTTTGTTGTTTTTTAATCAGACAAATACCATACATTCTTAGAAGACATAGGCTGCTTCCACACACATTGGATAATCCACTTTCAATACTCTTTAGTGAACATTTGAAACTGATTTTCCATGTGTGGAACAAAAAAATCCACTTCAAAAGGATTGTGAAAGTGCATTGAAAGTGCATTATTCAACGTGTGTGGAAATGGCCATGATGTCAAGAATGAATCATGGATCTGGATGACACCCCCCCCCCAACAACCTTTCTTCTAGACTTGCCAATTCCAGCTTTGGAAATTTCTTAAGATTTACGAATGGTGCCTGGGGAGGGTGGAGTTTGAGGAGCTGAGGGAGCTCAGCCAGGAAATGATGCCATAGAACTCACCCTTGAGAGCTACCATTTCCTCCAAGAAAACTGATCTCTGTAGTCTAGAGATCAGTATTCCAAGATAACTCCAGACCCCAACTGGAAATTGGTAGCTTATTAACTAATGTTCTACTGTTGACGGGCCTTTTGAATAGGGTAGGAGGCAGCTGATATTACTGTACCATGGCCTGGTATCTAATTCACGTTAAGGCTCCTCTCTTTTCAGGACCTAGTTGCCATCAATAAGTCCATCAAATGGAGTGGAGGCTGGAACCAATCACATCTCCATAATGTGGGCTGACTCCCTCTAGCTTCTATTGATTGGTCATCAGGAAGCACAGGCATCTAACAGGAGTGGGTGAAGTTAAATCCTGTGAACGAGGCCAACAAAACAAATGGCAGCAACAGCAGGCCAGGCACTTCTCTGTCATATCTAGACACAGTTCTGACTTTGGTTTCCAAAAGAAATTGTTGATGCCCTGAAGGTAAGCAGCAACTGCTATGTCCCATCCAACATACCTGCACTCAGTTCCAGTTGAGGACCCAGTCCCTCTGGCCTTTCTTTCCTCTTGCTTGATTCCCAGCTGGTAGCATTTAAGTTGCATTTCTGATTATCTTCTCTGTTCACTATATTTATGACTGTTATATGCTCCTTATTGTTTTATGTTGTTTTATGGCACTGTGGTTTTAATTATTCTATTGGCTGTCAATTTTAGATTTGTATGATTTTATGACTGGTGAGGTTAGCTTTAATGAAATGTTTTTGAGTTGCTTTAATATTATTTTATCTTTATCTGGAGAGGCAGCATAAAAATATTCAAAATAAAATAGTTTTACCTTTTAAAAAGAAAAGCTGAGGATGGTTTTGTTGAAAAATATTTTATAAACACAATAAAATGATAAAAACTTTTTTTTAAATTACTCAAGACGATCTAAAGTCATTCTTCAGAACTCAGCCCAAGTATTTGCAATGGTGTATTTGCCCGCAATATTGGAATGATTGAAAAGTTGCCCACATAATCCCCTCTTCGTGATGTGTCTTCTGGCACTGCTGTCGATATATTCCATTCTAACCCCTTTATTTGTTGGAGCAGCAAATGTGAAGGTCAGGGCATCATGGTGTTGACTGAATGGGGCTTTGGACCAACATGCAAGTTGTCTAGACCTACATTGCTGTTGAGCATATGATGATGCTGTTCTCTTGATTGTTTTACTGCTTGCCAAAATTACCAATCAGTATACAATGACAGGATCAAAATGTATCATTGTTGTTTGTTTGCTGAACTACAATCTGGGTGGGTGATAAAGCAGTTGGATGACTGATACATTCTCATATTAGCATGCAGAACAGTTCATGTGAATTCTGCTGCACTTGGTTTATCTTCAGGCATTTTAAGCATATGTCAACACTGGACTGGAATAAATACATTCAGAGAAAATTCTATTTTCCCTTTCTCTTATTTTGAGCAAGGCTTCTAAAAGTTTATATTTAAGAAATAAGAATAGGTAAATTTTAACATACAACACTTGAACATTACTGTACTCCTAGGAACACAACCAATTCATGAAAAGGGAATGTCCCCTCCCCAAGTGATTGATTTAAAATAGGACTGAAGGAATTCATGAATTGTGTTAGTATGCACATAAAAATGTTCTAGGTGGTATAATTCTGAAGAGAATTATGTATTCAAAAAATCAAAATACAGTAATATGAGCCCATCACAAATCTCACAAATGTTTTCTGAATGTGTAGAAGATAACCATCTATACAATTTTCACATTTTTTCTGGATGAAAAGAACAGTTATTTTCTACTACACTGCACACAACCTAGAGTAAGTCCCAAGTCATTTGAATCAGCTTTATATACATTTGTTTTCACAAAGGTTACTTCACATACATGAAAAATGGCCACAATCTACTGTTAAATCAAAAAGAGTCCAGTAGCACCTTTAAGACTAACCAACTTTATTGTAGCATAAGCTTTCGAGAATCACAGTTCTCTTCGTCAGATGCATCTGACAAAGAGAACTGTGATTCTCGAAAGCTTATGCTACAATAAAGTTGGTTAGTCTTAAAGGTGCTACTGGACTCTTTTTGATTTTGCTACTACAGACTAACACGGCTAACTCCTCTGAATCTACTGCTAGGCATGCTTAAGCCAAGCCTAAAATGGATCAGAATACTACTACTGTCGTGAGTTCAGTAAGTGGCCTTGAGTAAGCTACTCTTCTCATCCCCAGCTTCCCAGCTGTATTGTGGGGATAATAACAACACTAACTTTGTTCACCACTCTGAGCGGGGCACTAATCTGTCTAGAAGAGTGGTATATAAGTGCAGTTGTTAATAATGGTCACTATGCATATACATATGTGAAGATAATTAATGGATCTTGTCTCTATTGACCCTCAGTAACAAATAACCCATAGATAATTTCTTTTCCACTGTCTTTATTGCTGAAGGAGCACAATAGAAAAGATTCAAAGGCAAAATGCAGCTATCTCCTTCTGTTTTGTGCCGCCCTTTTCCAATTTTACACACAATATCACATATAATCTTGGCTCTGTATTAGAGTTGTCATCCTTCACGTGATGCCTGGAGATCTCACAGAATTAAGTCAATTTCCAGACTGCGGAGACCTGATTCCCTGGAGAACATGGCTGCTTTGGAGGGTGAACTTTATGGTATTACACCCTGCTGACCTCCCTCCCCAAACCACATCCTCCTCAGGCTCAACCCCCAAATTTCTAGGAATTTGCTGAACCAGCGTTGGCAACTCTACCCAGTACCATAACAATGGACAGCAGAAAATAACTTACCCAGCAATACTAGAATAACAGTGCAATTCTAAACAGACTTGTACTCTTCTAAGCCCAGAGAACAGAAAAGACGATGTGAATATTATATTGATGGTTGTTGTGGGTTTTCCGGGCTGTATTGCCGTGGTCCATCGTTCTCCGGCCGTGAAAGCCTTCGACAATACATTGAATATAATATTATTAACACAAATGTTGGTTTAAAGCATTTAACAGAATGGTAGGAGACCTGACAGAGATGGAAAATGATAGCCAGTTACTCGGAAGTTACTCTCCAGACTGCTTCTATGTAATCAAGAGTAGCTCCATCCCTGAACAGAAAATGGAAAGTTAGATTACAGCTAGCTCTGCCATCCCTAGCTAAAAGCAAAAGGCCTTTATGTATTTAAAAATCAGGCTGAATAATAATTTCACCTGTGGAAAGAACCTGTTAATCAGACCCAGTTTCTTTGAGAAATAGAGTCTTGTTTGTTGTATCTTTCCTTTATATTTTAATTATAAAATCATATGGATAGCAATAAATGAATGAAAGTTATTGCATGAATATTCATTGGAAGGCTAAGGTATAAACACTTTGGCTGTATCTTCATACTGCGTAAGTGTGACTGTCTGTGCTCAACAAAATGCTCATTTTCAGAGTCAGGGAAATGTTGTGTGTTGGACTTTTAATAAAATACACATCTTTAATTTAGCAAAATGTACATAATTTTCCTATTCTGTAGAAGAGTTAAAGGTTTCTCCAGAAATAAATAATTCCAAAATTGAATGGAGTACCTAAAATGGTTTAGTGCACTTTCTTTAGTGCTTGATGGGCAATGCACTGGAAGCTGACTAGGAATTACATTGGCATATCCTGGATTTACACCACTGTAATCCCTCTATGAAGGTATAGTGGTCCTGCTACACTCTGGTCAGGTCCTCCACCAGCGCCCATCCATGGCAGCTGGGGACTGGTATAACTGTGGCATAAGTCCCTGCACTGGCAGGTTGGGGGTGGGGTATGAGTTAATCGACTCTCTAAGCCATTTCAGGCATGGGACCACACCCTGCAATGGTGGAAAGTTATACCACAAAAATGACGGCATAGCCCATAGATGCCCATTTTAGGGGAAAACTCACCCCTCCCATGCCCGGCCCTACCCAGCAGAGCATAGAATCCAACTACTGCAGAGACTAATCTGCTTGCTCCCCCATGGTGGATGTGCCCACCCTACACAACCTCCGGCGAGGGCAGTCATGAACCCAGATAAGTAGGGATGGGGCCAGAGGTTCTGCCTGAGAGCCCTCTGCCATGGGGACTTAGAGCACGAGGCAAGAGAGACTGCACACAGTGGCATAGCAAGAATGCACTGGGGGAATTTTGCGAAAGCAGCCTTCCACCACCTGTCTCCCCAGCTACAATCTCCTGCAGATCCTTTCGTTTGTGGTGACTGACCCGTTTGCCTTGGCATGGGGAGGCTGATCAGCAGCTACAGGAGAACACAGGACAGCTGCAGCAAACACCAGAGCAAGATCCCTGTAAGCACCTCCTCGGCAGAACACGACTGAGAGCTTTTCTCACCAGGATGCCCCTCTCATCTACAAAGAAAGATCCTGTGCTGCAACAAGAGGGTTAGGGAGGGTGGCGGGGAGTGGGCCCCATCCCAGGGCTCCTCCTCAATCCCTCCACCATGAGCAGCGGAAGCTGCTGCTGAGTGGCAATGTTGTGGAACATCAACCAGACATCTGTCGAAGCAGTGGCGGTTCTGGTAGACCTGAATCTCCTTGCAGGGAGCACAGAGAGTGACATGTGTGCAGTCCACTATACCAACGACATTTTGAAAATCTGTGAGGGAGGCACACCTGGCCCAGATAGGGGTTAGCATGGGAATGGCAGGTGCCCTCCTCCTATAGAGAGCCCGACATGTTATCCAGGAAGCTGTGGAAACCGTGGCTCATAGAGGACTGGAACACCTTCAGGATCTCAGCTGCTACACCTTGGAAGGAGAGCAGTACCTTCTGAAGGACAGGGATAAACCTGGGGGCTGGGGCTTGGCCCTGGAGCACTGGTCTGAGCTCCTCGCAGAGGCCCTGGATGGCTGTCCTGTCCAAAAGGAAACAGAGCAGAGAGGTGCTGTCCAGGATCTGGAAGATGCAGATGCGCTTCTGGTATTGCCTGGCCAGGTGCCTCCTCCAGCACCGACATGCCACTCAAAACAAACTGCAGGCATGAGGTGGATCAGGCGGACAGTGAGAATGGGCACCAGACAAGGACTGCTAGTCCAGGGACTGCTGGGCGAGGGGCTGTGTTAGCGAAGAAACAAGGAATAGGAAGGTACTCCACATCACCTACTGCCATCCCATAGGCCTGCAACCTGAGGACTGTGAGTGGTCCCTGACTGCTCAGTGTCCTTCCTGTGTTTTGCTGGCTTCGGGTGGGGACTGACTCTTTCATGGGGGTCTCCCAGCTGTGCAGCCTCACCTAAGCATTCCTCTATGTGGGAGTGGCATGGCTGCAGAGAGCTAGTAGTAGCCAAATTGGATTTACCAGGGACAGCATTTCCTACTCTGACCTGCAGTGGATCTCCAGGATCTTGTGCTAAGGTCTTTCATGTCACCTACTATCTGATCCTTTTATCTGGAGATGCCAGGGATTGGACCTGGCAGCTTCTACATGGAAAGCAAATACTGTATCACTGCACCACTGGCCCTCTCCTGTGCTTAAATACAGATGTCCAGCTACCACAGATTTTTTTTTACAGAAAATTTATTGTCTAAAAAAAGATGCACAGATCCCAGCCTCAGTATGACCTGTAATGTTTGCACACACTCTTTCTGGGTATGTGTGTTTGTCTGTCTGACTTCTCTGTTCTACCATGTAAACTAGAAGCAGGCAACCGTTGTTGGCCTAAGTGCTGAAAAAAGGCAACATCTATCAAGGGAGATGATGGTGTGTTGGCAAACTGACTGGGGGGGGGGGCATCCAACTCCAGTGGTGCTCACAGCATCTGATGTATTTGCCAGGGGCTCAGCTGGTAGCTGTGCAAGTCTGGGAAGAAGTAATGGGCATAAACCATGCCTCTTGCTCTCTTTTGCACTGCTGGCCCTAGCAGTACTGCCAGTGCCTTCACTGATTGTACAGAGATCAAGGCCCTGTATGCCAAGAAAAAGGTCTGGTGTGTT
Source organism: Eublepharis macularius (assembly GCF_028583425.1). Taxonomy (NCBI): domain Eukaryota; kingdom Metazoa; phylum Chordata; class Lepidosauria; order Squamata; family Eublepharidae; genus Eublepharis; species Eublepharis macularius. The sequence continues at coordinate 47,784,950 of NC_072799.1, forward strand.
GCTGTCAGCACATGTACTGGGAGTTGCCTACCTTAGCTTGGTTATGAGAAGGGGTCAAAATCAATTGGTTTAACAATTTCCTATTTCCTCAAACCATGATTACTGATGAATCTAGAATCCTTTCTTTTCACTTTAGCAGAAGTAGGGAACCTAGACAAAAATTTCCTTGACAAGAGCTGAATTTTGGGAGTTGCCTGACTTCTGCCTTTAAACTTGACATCCTGAGTCAGAGTTTCCAGAATTTTGCAGTAATTTTGAGATATATGTGGAAATGCTCACATTTAGCATTTCCTTCACAGTTGCTGGAATATAGAATTAAAGTTATGAAAGAGTTGACTGCCTACCAAGCAGTCTTTCAGTGCTCTGTTTTTGCACAGGGTAAATGTTGAACATCCTTCCAACATCCTGCCCAGTAATGTGGCAACTCAATTTGATTGCATAAGTATGCATATGGTGTCAAGTCACACAACTGAGTTATGGCAATCCCAGCAAGGAGATTTCAAAGCAAATGAGAAACAGAGGTAGTTTACCATTGCTTTCCTCTGCAGAGTCCATCCAAGTACCAACCTTGCTTGGCTTCCAAGATCTGATAGGATTGGGGTATATCATGCCACCTTCCCTGCTCTCCAAAAGATGAAATCAACATAATTTTATTTATATCCACAAAGAGATCCATCTTTGTTCTTTTTTATTCAAGCTGTCAAGCAATGGTCTTTCTCCCATATGAAGTCTATTGCCACTACTGACGGTGTATAATTGGTGATGATGTTTTTGTAACAAATTAGCATCAATGACAAACTCTAACAAATGCTGAAGATGTACTCCTAAATAAACTTTAAAATAGCAGTTTTCATTAACTTTCTTTAGATTTATATGTTCTGAGAGTTATGCCTACTGGACTGGGGCATAAAGCTGTTGCTTTGTACCAGAACTGTAAATTGCTTTGAAACTATGGAGTTTTAGGTACCAGTTCTAGATGATTATTTATTGATGTTTTGTGCTGTTTTCATTTCCTTCTTTTTAAAAAAGTACTTTTCTAAGATGTTGAACAGCTGAGCCTCTTGGCAATGCCCTAAATAATATAAACACCAGCAGAGTTACAACCTATTTACAATCATTCAGACACTCACAAAACAGCACTCACATGCCTCATATTTCATTAAAGATGAGGATATATTTAAAAAGAGACAAGGATACACAAAGTTAGGTAGATAGAAAAATAGAAATATCTATTTGTATTTGATTGGTGATTTTAGAGAAGCTCCAAGTCAAAAGTTTGTAACTACTCACAAAAAAGTTATTAAACTGAGGGTGGGAGAAATGAATAAAGCACACAAAGTGAGGGTAAATTATCATGCCACACTAATGAACCCTCCTCCTAAAAACAGATTGGTGACTTATGTTTTTGCACGCACGGAGCTTTAAGTGTTCTGTATTTTACCCTGGCCTATACCTCAAGAAAACTTTCTCTTTTTCATTTGTGACCTATATATTGCTGCCTTCCACAAAGGTTTTTGATGCCACCAAAGGCTTTCATCGTAAATCTCTTCTGCTTAACTGTTAGTTAGGGTTGCCAGGTGCCTGCCGGTGGCAGGCAAACTCCTGGGGATTTGCCCCCTTGCCCAGTGATCACCCAGCGATCAGTGGGAGGCTGCAAGCCCCCTGGAGGTTGGCTGCCACTGGCAGGCACCCAGGGAACATGTGCTGTGCGTATGCTCCCTGGGGCATAGTGATGTCAGTTCGGGAAGTGACATCATCGCACTGGCTGCAGGCGTGTCCCCACGCTGTGTTTGGGGCTGATTTGGACCCCAAACTGGCTGAATTGGCTCCATGTGGAGCATGGGAGCACTTGTGCAGCCAGTGTGATGACATCACTTACAGAAGTGACGTCACTGCATCAGCCCCAGGGCACTCGTGTGCAAAGCACGTGTGCAAAGGAGGAGCGTGCTACTGGCACAAGGTAAGTGCCAGGTCCTCCACCCTCCTGGCAAAAGTATACAGGGACCTGGCAACCCTACCGGTAGTACAAGAAGGCTGTTATAGATGATAGCTTGACAGAACAGTCAGCAGTAGCACATGAAGGTGGCTGTGCGGTAAAAAAGGACTCTTTTTTCTTAGACAAAAGTAGAATTTACATATAAGTATTTATTCAGACCTTTCTACACAGCTTATCTGACCTAAATAGAATAATATCTTTCTCATATATTCACAGCCTGATCCAGATGTTTGACTTAGCTAGAGTCTTTCAGAACTCCACACAGATTCATGGAACTTGACAGGCTGAAATACTTTCTCTCAGAAACACACAGGCTGCACGCAGTTTGCTTGACCACTCTCTGAGATATATAATGGTTTACTGAAAAATCTTTCCCTCAGCACTGACTAAGAACTTCAGTTTACTCCACCCCCTAGGGTACAGCTTCCAGCCAATCAGAGCAGATTTCATTCACCCATCCAGCCCCCTTCTTTCCTCAGAGGCCTGCATTAAAATCCAAATATTTAAAAACCCTACATTAACCAGCAGAAATAAAATATTCAAACTTTGTAGGCAAAATGCTTCAGTGACCAACCAGATTTTTCAGGATGTATTGTTTTTGTAGCATGGTATTGCTAGGCTTGTTTTTAGATCTTTTCAATGTATGTATGGGGAAGGCATTTGCTTCTCCCATCTCCCAAAGCCCTTTGCTACAAGGAAGTGGTTAGAATTTAAGTCTTGGACTGAAGAGACCTCCTGTACCACAAAGGTCACTGACAGTGAAATCCTAAACAGAGTTACTCCTGTCTAAGCCCATTGATTTCAATCCTAAGCCCATAGGGTTTTTACTTCTTCTGCTTTAACAGCAGATCCTCCTGCCATATTGCAAACAGATTTTGAAATGCCTCTCAGGGCACATGACGAATGACACTTGAACGGCAAGTGGATTGAGTGGAGGGCAAGTGAACAGGGAGAAATACACTTGCCGTTCAAGTGTCATTCGTCATGTGTAGCTTGGCCCTCAGTTACAAAAGAAGTTTATCATGGGATATATGAGATTAGGGATCCCAAGGCCCAGCAGGGGATGCCCCACTCCCACCCTCTTCCCTCCAGCACCAGTCACTTGGCCAGCAGGAAGAAAAGGTGGCAGAACACTCCTGGGTTGGCACAACAACAGCACTCATGGGAGTGATGTCGGAGTGATGCGATGCCCTGTGCGATGGCATTGGCTTCCTGGAAGTGATGTCATCACACTGACTTGGGAACACGGACATGGTTCATGTGTGCACAGCCATGCCAGGGCAGGTAAGTGCCAGGTCCTCTGCCCCTCTCACTGGGAGGTTTAGGGGAGCTGACAATCCTAGTATAGATTGAAAAGGGAAAGTTGCTATATAAGAAGCAGATTCAGATCTTTTAAGTATTGTGGTATTATAGATCTATTTTTTCTGGGGTAGAATGTCTCTCAAAAATACTGTTATTCCCTGCTGAACCAATTGTAGACAATTCATATCAGCACAGTTGAAAAAAAAAAGAGTTGGGAAAGAATGAGTTGTTGCTTACAAGAGACCGTGAACTTTATTAGGAAACATTGCCTTCACATTACTTCATTCATAGTCTGTTTCATGAATAAAATTGTTTGTTTATGTTTACCTTAAAAGTTTCTGTATCCACTATATCTGAAGGTAATTTAAGAAGAAGCTATGATGAGTCTAGTAATAATGAGAAGAGGCGTACCATAGGTGATAAGTTAGATAGCAAAACAGAAAAAAAAGAAAAAGTACTTAATCTCAAATTTAAATGAACAAGCACAATAGAAAATAATCCTCAGTATTTGGGGATTATCCACACTGGACTTCCTCTATCTTTTTTTAATTTTCTTTTTGCTGATTTAGACCCTCTATCTCAGCTTACAGGAATGTCTTTCTAGTCAGTACCAAATAAAATTCTTACACATTTCAAAAACTATAGAATCAGAGAATAAAAGGGGGTAGATCATTGTTTCTACCAGGGAGAGAATAATTGCACACTCCCATCTACTGGTTATCCCAGAATATCCTTAGAGTTAGCACGGATATCAGCTGCTCCACAATTCCTGAAAGTCTAACATTGACAGCATCTTTTTTTTACTGTATAAAGGATTAAAAACTTAATTGCCTTCACATTACCAAATGGAGACATAAGAAAACATCACTTGGGTTAATCTAGGTTTTGTTAAAGGCTGATTTATATTATTAATACAATCCCCTCCCCCTTTTGTTCAAATTGCCTTTTATGGCTCTGTCCCACAGAGCAATTTTCCTATGGGGTCATATGGTATTCTGTCAAAACACTCAAAACTAGAAAGTGAATCCACACTTCCAGGATATCAATACCACCATCAATCTCATTGACTAACTCTCAAATTGAGACCAAGAGGCAAATCCCAAGACCTACTTGGTGTTAAGCAAAACAGAAGTCAACCCTTCAAGTTAGGACCCTTTGCAGACTGGGTTCAGGTTTAGAACAATAACTGTGCCAGACAAGCCTGCCCAAATACAGAACTAAACAAACAAAGTGGAACACCACAAATCAGGAAAAGGAAATTATTATACACAATAGTACAAAACTGATAACTTGTATTGAAATAAACTGAACAAGTGCTCGATAAATATGCTGTAACAATAACAATAATATCTTATATAGACTATATACAATATCCAAATCTCAATTCAAAAATATTTTTCCATATACATTCATTCAAATTTTCATTCAAACAGTGATCAAATTCATATAGAACTACTGTCTTGAGTGTCAGATTCTCCAACGTGTCAAGCACTACTTGATTCTGGGTGTGCCGGGACTGATACACAGGAGCTTTACAAGCGTGTCTTGTTGGTGGTGGAAATGGTGACAGAATCCCTGATGAAATGGTTCCATATGAAACAAGTGTATTGTAACCGGTCACTTGTTAGGTTCTAAACAGGACCAGCTCCTGTCCTTTCCAGATCCACCTAGAAGAAGAAAGAAAAAAGTTTCACGTTAGAGAATCTGATACTGAAGACAGTAGTTTTTGACCTGTCTTTTACTTACCTGTGAAAGCTATACATACCTTCACAGGAACACCCTGGATCCACACACCTAGAAGAGAAAGAAAGACACATCAGAAGGTGTAGTTGGACTTATCTATATGAATTTGATCGTCGTTGCCCATATTTGCCACTCCTTTTTACTCCTTCCCCTCCTATTTGGGCCCATTTGTGGCCCAAATTGGCCCATTGAGAAGTGTGCCCAAAAACAGTTTCTGCTAGGTCTCTCTGCTTCCACTGGGAGGGTAACGGGACCTGGCAACCCTAGTCAAGTAGGAGATATGCATGCATGTAGAAAACTATGGGAGGATTAAGAGGCTGGGTCCCACAGGAGGGAGGTTCATGAGAAAAGTCTAGAAATTAGGAATTTCATTCAGAACTCTCTAGGGAAAAAGAAAAAGCACCCCCCTAAGCATTCACGCACAAGCATTAATTCCAGGATCTTAATTTCTTGTCCCTAAAGCCTAGGAGAATTTTTCCATCACTGCTCTCAAAATCAATGTACACAAATAAGTGGCACTCTATTTTATTCATGAACTGGTGTTCTCAAAAACATTACTAAAAATCTCCATATTCACCTTGACTTTTGATGTTTGTGACTTTCATAATAATGATAGTTCAGTTGCCTCATCCTTGATGGTGACCACAGGTTATGGAAGCTCCACAGTATCTGTTGCTGGTGCGCTGCTGTAGGAACTCGATTTTTGACCTTATTAACAAATGCTAACAGATGCTGCTTTGATTCACACTTTATGGGGAACATAGGATAGGTTTAGAGTCCCTCCCTACCCTGTGTCCTATGCAGCCGTCACATGTGAGTTGTGGGTTCTCCTTGATCCCCATATGTGTAGTTCCTAATTTGGATCAGAACAATGAAACTTACTGATAAGGGGCTTCAGCCTTTCCCCGCACATCATTTTTGTGGCTTGAAATAATCCTGGGTGAGTGCTATTTGTTCTGCATATGTGGGTTTTTCCAGTGGACCAAATAGTACATCCTTAGTACCATTTCAAGTTCCGAAAATGCCATGGGCAAGGGAGGCTCAATTCCCTTCCCCATGTTTTTGCAGTCACAGTCTGAATTGGGCAGGGACCCCAAGGTCAACCTGTGTTTTCCCTAATAAACAAAGTTGCCATTAATACACTCTGACATAATTTTGGAGGGGAGTGGGGGAGGACTTAACAGCGAGTACTAAAATTACTTCACAACAATTTCAGAACTGGAGTTTCTATACAAAAAAGGAGCCATTTTTGTCAGAAAATCCATTCAATAAACTATTGTGTAGTTAGGCAATGCATCTTTTAGTCTTCAATTACCTGTGTGTGATTGCATATTGAGAATGCAAATATATTGAGAGATTTCAATTTAACTAATTCAAACAGGATTAAAAGAACTCGAAAGAGGGGAGCTTAATCCTGGAGGATTTTCTTTAGCATGTAAAACAAACAGATTCCCCATTGCAAGTTTTAACATGTTTCTATCTTTCTTCTGACAGGTAATTTTCTTTATAGTAAGAATATCTCCAACTTTTTTTGAAACACCTCTGTGCTTGGAGGATAAAGGATATTTTTTCCAGTAGGCTTTGGTAGTTAATCTGGGTGAAAGAAGGTGATGCTTAGATATATTCTAAGATAACATATTGCTTTGTATTAATAAAGCCATGGAAGCAAAATTTTATTTTTTGTACAGAAGGATTCTGTATATATTCTTAGATCAAAATGTACAATATATTACAAGTAGGGAGAGGGGAGAATGGTCAATCAAATCTGGAATAAATAAATCTGGATTTCTGGTGGAGAGAAATGAGACTGGGGATTACTTTAACTTAAAAAATAATACCAATTACCTGAGGTGTTCTTCTCTGCTATAGTTCTCCCAGGTGCTCAAGTTTGACATCCTGTCTTAACTGACTTAGAAATAAATTGCTCTGTGTCTCAGTGGTTATTTTGTGATCCAGGCACATTAGTTGAGACTTCAGGTTTAACTTCTCTTTATTCTTTCCTCTCAGGTATGGAAGTATGTATACTTCCCCAGGGTGGATTTTACCTACCTCTCAGCATCCTGAGGGACCTATATTTTTCTTCTTTATCATCATAATCATCTTGGTTCATTCTCCTATAAACTGGTCTTGCTAATGAATGTTCATGGGGAATTTTAACTGTATTTTTTTAAAAAAAAATACAAATTCATTTCCAGATATGTTCAGAGGAATGAAAAAAATGCATTGCTAGATGCATTCTAAAATTGTAAAATTTCAGTATTGCAAAACTAAAAATGTCTGTTAAGTCTCAGACCCAGATAGCTATTGTGGTGCTGGGTGGTTATGTAGAAGAGGTGCCATTTAGGAGGACCGTTCATGTTTCAGACCACACTCAATTATTTCTTAGTAACACTTATATTTCTAGCTGTTTCACCAAATCTATACATTGACAAACTATTTTCATAAATGATGAAAGAGAATAGTCAAAAGCAAACGCATCTCTTTGAATGGTTAAGTAGTTTTTTCTTTTGTATCCAAGAATAAGTTGTCAAAGTTTGTAGAAAATTTCTTTCCCATTCACCCTGAGATCTAAAACTGCACACCTGTTATCTGAACAGTCATTGTATTTAAGACCAAACCTACACATCTATCTTCCCCCACTCCCCACACCCCACACACAAGTGCTTTAAGAGCTGCTATAGGGTTAAGATTCTAGGATTCACATCACAGAGCATGTGATTTGTTTCATGTGCTGTTTGTTTTAAGATGCATGTTGGAGCTCTGAGACAAACATTTTCTGGGGGTCCATAATAGTGATTTTGAGTGCTCCTCCTTTCTCTTTATCATATGTTTTTGCTCTGTTCTGCATAAGCCTGCAATAATGCACTTAAAGAGGTTGTAAGTTCAGTGGACTCCAAAATGGATTGTTGTTTCCCATCTTGTCTTCTGCGTACTGTCTTTAAGAAGGAAAACATAGAATAAAAGTACCAGATAAGACTTCCATTCCAGTCTTCTCCAGCAGAACCACAAATAACAATTCCTTTGTTTGTGGGTTTTGGTGGGGGGGAGGGGGGGGAGAGGCCAAATACAAATTATCATAGAATGCTTTAATTTGCATCAATATTGCTTTGAGGTAATTTCACATTTTTATAACAGTTTTGAAAAGGAAAATAACTAGAACAGTGGAAAAAAATTGAAGAACATTATTTTGGAGAATATTACTTTCCAGAAACAGGTTCAGGAATCAACAACAAACTTGGAATCATTTATGAGGTGCAAAGATCTGTTTGCTCTCTATACTACCAAATATATTTTCCTGATACATTTGGTAGTATAGAGTTGAGAAAGAAGATATTTTCATGTGTTTAAAACTTACCAGCAGTTGGAATCTTCACTGGACAGTATTGTATTGTGCACTGACTATGTCAAGAATATGTGTTATCTGCAAATGTTCCATCAATTTTATATATACCTACATTGGAGGAGCCATGGCTCAGTGATAGACCAACAGTAAAATCCTGAGCAAGTTATTCCAGAAATCAGTAGGCTTAGACTGGAGTAACTCTACTTAGGCTTTCACTGCAAATGTTTTGCCCCAAGAAGGTTCTGGATTTGTTCCCTAGTATTTCTAGTTAAAGTAGCTGAGGTAACTGGTGTTGGGAAAAAAAAATTCTTGTCTGTAACTTTGGAGATTCTCTGACAATCAGAGTAGATAGACATTACTGAGCTAGACGGATCAGTGTTCTAATTGGTATAAAGCAGATTCATTCATATATAATTGGCAGACAGTAAGCAAATCCATTAATCAAAAGTAGGGCAATCTGTTATTCTAAATAGCAAGCTCAACCCACTACCCTAAATGATTTCTTGTTCCATTAAGACTCCCCACTTGTGGCCTTTGGCTGTAATGCTTAGTGGAGCTGCAAATATAGAGCAGACACCTGATAAAGAACAGGAATCACTGCAGCTCTCAACATCTTTGAATTAGTCACTACACTATGAAAATTTAAAGGACTCAATAGCACAGGTTTCTCAAGCTCCAAAGACCAATTATGGATGTTAAAAGGAAATTTCTGAATAATGCATAGTCTTTAGTAAAAATCACAGTGACAGACATTCAACCTTAGGGATTAGTTTACATTTGCTTAGGTTTTCAAGACTATCGTTATCAGGATAAGAGCTAGCTTAGACTGGACTGAGAAATTAACCTTCACTTTCCTGCAGACTGGAAAAATCACAGAAGAGAGAAATATGGCAGCTTGAAAGGTTTACCAAGGATGGAGCAATAATATTATATCTCTGTAGCATTACACAAAAATATCCATCTATTCACAAAGCTTCTGGGTGAATGATGAACAAATTAGGGGAGAATTATTGTCTTAATTTTCAGTTTGATTTTACTTATTTATCCCAACTGAATTCACAATGGTATAGTTATTAGAGTTTCAGGCTAAGATCTGGGAAACTCAGGTTTGAATCACCACTCTGTCACGAAAGCGCAATGAGTGACCTTGGGCCAGTCACACGTTTTCAGCCTAACCTACTTCTTAGGGTTGCTGTGGGGATCAAATGGAGTCCAGGAGAACAAAATATGCTGCTTTGGATCCCCATTGTGCAGAAAGGTGGGGGATAAATAAATAAAATCAGTGGCTGTAGATGGGGGTAGATAAAGGTGGTTGGGTGGGAAGAAGAAAAGGAAGGAAAAACAGTTATGGGTATGAGGGTTTCCAGGAGAAGGGAAAGAGGAAAGAGTGTGGGAAAGAGGATAGAGGGGAAAATAAGGTTTTCTTCACAAGTTCTTCCCACCACTCAACTGGGCCCAGCATCTGGCCCAGCACAACTGGGCAATAGTTTTCCCAGGTAGAAGTTCCCGGGGATTGGGAAGGAGGGAAAGCTGAACCACAGGGTAGGGGAGGAGATAAATGTAGGCCAGGTGGTGGGTAAGAAGGAAAGACCACAGCAGAAGGGAAAGAGGAAATACTGGAGGGGGTGGGGAATAAGATGCCTCCTGCAAATCCTTGTACTTTTTAAATTTCCTGTTTGAAATACTTTTCTTGCTATTTGATAGTTTTGCAGCACACAACAAGCAGTTAATGCAGCAATAAGCTCATCCGTTCCAGCATCAATGAAGAATATTGTTTTATCCCACAAGGTCAATGTTCCCTCATGTAAACCATTCTCTGCATTATATCCAGCCTGGTTGTCTGCAGCCTTCCAACAATTATAGGATACATCATCTGATAGTCTAATTGTACAATTCCCATCACATCATGTTTACAGGAACTTTGCCTCAGATTACCATTATAGGAAAGACTGGAAAAAATTATAAGCATTAAAGATACTTAATGATGCCTGAAGATATAATTCCTCATTTACCAGCTTGTCAGAGTCCACTCCCAGAAGACAGGTCAGGATCTTAAGTAACAAGAGGAACATCATGGGGCTGCTTAGCAAAAACAATTCAGCATGTAGTTATAGACTTATGGGAAATGATAAGACTTCACAAAAAATCCAACATGGAGAAATTGTATACAATTCCTCACTGATATATAAGATATAGGAGCAATGCTGAGCAGGTCTACCCAGAAGTAAGTCCCATGATATTCAGTGAGGCTTACCGTCAGGAAAGATTCTTTACGGTTGCAAAATCAAAAAGAATCCAGTAGCACCTTTAAGACTAACCAATTTTATTGTAGCATTAGCTTTCGAGAATCAAGTTCTCTTCATCAGATGCTGTACCATGCATCTGATGAAGAGAACTTGATTCTCGAAAGCTTATGCTACAATAAAATTGGTTAGTCTTAAAGGTGCTACTGGACTCTTTTTGATTTTGCTACCACAGACTAACACGGCTAACTCCTCTGCATCTTTACGGTTGCACTCACAATAATCTAGTTCAAGCAATACGAACATAACACTTCAGAACATTTCTCTTTGATCATACCTACGATCCATCAAGAACAAGATTCGGGTCCAGAAGCACCTTAAAGATCAAGTAGGTTTCCAGGGTATGAACTTTCAAGAATCAGAGCTCCCCTTCTCAGATCTGACAAAGGGATCTCTGACTCTCAAAAGCTCATACACTGGAAATCTACTGGACCTGAATCTTGCTCATCTACTACAGACCAACACTGCTACCCACCTGAAATGATCCATCAAGTATAGCATTTTTTTGCCACACTGGTCAAATACACACTCTTGGAAATTATTCAAGTGTGGCATAAATCCTAACCCATCCCACCTCGTGTTAGAAGACAGAGGGTTTTTTTTCCAGAACAAATAATTCTTCCTGAAGAACCTTTACTCTATTGATCTAGAAAATTCCATTCTTACGATCATGGATTAAAGCTATTTACAGTAACACCCGAAGCCTTGCTCAAGTCCAAACATACTTACCTGGTAAGCTTTTACAGTGTGGTTCCAACCCGGCTGCCACGCCACGGCTTTAGCCAGGGGCTGAAAATTGCCTCCTCGGAAGGAGGAGGAGACAGACGGCTGACCCCAGCATCTGAGTGTCAAGCCAGGGATGGAGACAATTGCCATTAGAAGGTGTCTCCGCCTCCGCATCTTCAGTTGCTCCGTGAAATCGGACAGAGCAGGAGGCGAGTTTTAGAGCTCCTGCTCTTTCCATGTCACGGAGGAACACCCGGGTGAGCTGGGCAGCATCAGTGGCAATAAAAGGAGGCTTTACCTTCTGACCAGCTTCACTCGGCTCTCTAGCTTTGCAGCTTTTGGCTGCGGAGGCGGCAGTGGGCTGAGCTGTGGGGTGCTGAGAGGCAGAGGCCCAGTCCACAGTGTGTGGGGGTTGAAAATATTGCCAAGTGCTTCTCGGCTCCCAGCCCCTCAGAGCAACAGTTTTTGTGCTGTGGCAGCTCCAAAGCTTAATTGCCCCCCATTTTAACCTCCTTCTCTTCTTTTTGGTTTATTTGGGGGGAGCCTGGCGTAGAATTGGTGGGAAGGCAGGGCTGTGACCATTTGATGGGGGCTAGGCCTAGAGGTCGGCCCATCTGGCCTAGTGGCCTAGTTAGGCCTTCTGGAGCGTTTTCCCCATGACAGCAGCCATTTTGTAGGGAGTGGCCATTTTGGTGGTAGGCCCATTGGGCCGGGTAATTGCTGGGCCTTCAACCACGTTCTCAGAGGCCACCATTTTGTGAGCAATGGTCTATCTAAGGGCAAGCAGCCTGTGAAGAAGCAGTCTCCCAAGTGGGACCCTCCCATTCTTTCATCCTCTGAGGATGAAGAGAATACTAATTCCAGCTTACTGATTTTGAAAGGGCTGGAGACTTAAGAACAAGCTAAAGGTGTCTTAGAGCGGGACCACAAGTGACGCCTGACACAGGTTGGACACTTGCCAGCTTCCCTCAAGTTTTGATGGGAAATGTAGGCAGCTTGGCGGAATGTTGGACAAGTGACAGTTGAAAAGTCCATTGGACAGCAGTCGGAGAGCCAAGCTGCAAGACCAGGATGCCTACATTTCCCATCAAAACTTGAGGGAAGCTGACTAGTGTCCAACCTGTGTCAGGCGTCACTTGTGGTCCCGCTCTCAGCCCAGGCTGGGGGTGTGGGCAAGCATGCAAGACTGGTTAGGGCTGCATCTAAAGCGGCCTTTAAGATGGAGATTCTGAAACGTCTCTCTGCACTTGAGTCTTTGGCAGGTCTGGCTGAGATGGTAGCTAGTACTAGTTGTGAGGAGCGCGATCTTGAGGAGGATACAGTGGTCAAGGCTGAACCTGAAGGACTGGCAGAAGGCAGTCAAGTCGCTGTGGTGGTGGAACCCACTGTGCCAGAGGGTAAGTCCGCCCTGCCACAGCAGGCGTGCGCATGACCATGGGGAACCTGGGGTTGGGCCGCTGCCTCCGGGTCCCTGAATACCACAGCACCTTACTATGCCTTCAATACCAACACCTCATCTTGGCAGAGACCAGGACAAATGGGGTGGCAGGCCAAGCATCGAGTGCACTGAGCACCCAGTTAGTGCCAGGAGGTCATCAGTCAATGTTAGGGGTTGGCAACAGTCAGGCCCTTGGCATAGTTCCGAGGGTCTGGCAATTTGGGGCATACCCATCATGGGGCTTTCTGCCTTATAGAGCTTACGGGCAGGTTCCATACAGGGTACTTCCTTTCGGTGATACAGCCCTGTCCCTTGGTGACCATCTTACCCAGGCTACCAGAGATAAGATAGTAAAAGGAGAGTATGTGGATGTCTTCACTCTTCTTTTCTGGGAGCTGGAGAAGGATAAGGACGATCTGGATAGATGTGATAAGGAAAAGATCAGGTGACGGAAGCTGGACCGCAACTGGCATAATTGGCTCCCAGGGTTTCTGATTTATGCTGGGGTGCTGGGTAGAGCCCAGGCTTTATGGGCTGTGTCTCTATTTCTGTACCTGAATATTATTTATAGGGAATACATTGACTTTGTTGGTGCTGTTTGGTTGGTGCAGTAGACAAAGAGTTTAGAATGTGGGCTGCCCTCAATCCGCAGCTACTATGGGACCAAATACACCAGCAGTTGTGGCTGCAGGTGATATCACCTGCAAAGCCAAGCTCGGAAGGTAGGTCAGATAGTGGCCACCTGATTCACCACCCTTTAATAGGTTCAACCACCCATGTATCTAATGGGCAGCAGTTGCAATCCTGCTTTATCTGTTGGGACTTTACAGCAAAAGGGGCCTGTAACAGAAAAGTACAGGCATGAGTGCCCATCTTGCTCTGGTCCTCACCCTTTTGCAGTCTGCCCTGGATCTAAGCAGGGAGATGGCAGCAGATTGTTGGGGGTGGGGGAGGAGGCCAGCAGACAGCTGGGAAAGGGACCCAGCCCAATGAGGGGATGGATAGTTCAGCACCCATTTTAAAATTTAACTGGAATAGCAGGCTGCTAGTTCCTGTTTGAGTGTCAGTTCTTGGTTGTTCTGTTTACAGGTCAAGTTTTCCCTTGTTCCTGTTGAGTGTTAGGTGTAGGTTTCAAATTTAATAATATGAATAATTTATTTTTTAAGAAAAGAAAAAAAGAAAAAAGGAGGAGTGGGAAGGAAAGTACGTCCCCCTGCTTCCCTTCAGACGTCAAGCTAACTGAGTTTTCCTAGGTTTGATTTGCCAAGGCAGGCCTACAAAGCAGTGTTGGATCCACTGGGGACACAGCAGGGAGTTCTGATCAGCCCACCTTGCCAGCTTGGCAGCGTCTCCCAGCTCGGGCTGGGTGGACAGGCCACAGTCCTTGCCGGTTCTGTTTGGGGAGAAGAATCGGTCCTCCCCCACCTGGTTTGGGGGAAGGAAGCGTCCTCTCCTGCATATGTTATTGGGAAAGGATGGGTCCTCCCCGGAAGCTTGGTTTGGGGGAAGGAATGGCCCTCTCCCGTGTATGTTATTTGGGGGAGGAATGGTTTTTCCCCGCACATAGTTATGGGAAGGAGCAGTTCCTCCCCACAAATGGTCAGCCTCGGTGAGGAGAAGAAGTCTGAATTGCCTAGTCATAAACTTGTGTGGTTATGAGTGGGAATACTGAAAGCTGGGCCTTGTTGTTACCGGTGATTGATGACTTTCAGGTGAGGAAGAACTGGTGACCCGGGATACATATTTTGGGGTCTGAAAGGCTTCCACGGCATGGATGTCTGGTAACCAGGACCCTTGGGGTGTGGCTTGGATTAGAAGGTGGGCCAATATGGCCATTCAAAGCATTGAGAGAGGGACTAGGAATTTACCTGCCTCACCCTAGGATTAGGGCTGCGTTTGCCAGCCTTTACAGGAATGCAGGGTTCTCCTGTCAGTGGCTGGCAATGACATCCTCTTAGATGATCTGCGGCAAGGGCTCAGGTTGGCTCTAGGCCACCTGTGGGGCATGAGGGCCTAAGCTGAGGCTTGGCCTTTTGCATTAGCAGGAGAAAGCTGGGGAATAGGGAAAGGGATGGTAAGCACCCCTTTGGCAGTTCCCCATTGGTGGGGAAATGGGGTCTGTCAGGAGGGATGGTATGCTTTGTGGCTACCACCACCTGTGCAGACCACCTCCAGGGAACCTCAGGTGAAAGTCCTTCCCTCATGCTGTATGGCTGAGGCTTTAGGAGCTTGATGGCCAGCTGGGTCCAGGCCATTCCAAGACTGGCTCATGCCTGAGGATGTGGGGCTTCCCCAGACAGGTCAAGGCAGAGATCCCGGAGTGACCCTGTGGCTTGACCTGTACCGCAAGTTTGCCTTGCCGCAGTTTAGTGTTGATGCTGTATTTAATAAAGCGGCCCTCAGTTCCAATCCTTGGTGTCTGTCTCATTCTTCCAACTTGGGGCGGGGGGCAATGTTTAGCCTACCACACCACTGATCTAGAAGAGTAGATATGTACTCACGTGTCACTCTCTATGGGGCAGACGAAGTAGAAAAGCAATGGAACTCAAACTTATGTCCTGTAAAGCTCTTAGCTGAAACCTCTTCAGCACAAGGTGGTTTGGAAGATAATTACATATCACGGATTTTGGATGGTGGGCAGGTTCTGAAGGTTTTTGCCTACTTACTCTGAAGTAAGTAATTACCAGCCATATGTCATCTAAATATATATATATATATATATATATATATATATATATATATTCAGATCTAAGAATAAACTTCTGCAATCAACAACAGTGCCTTTTCCATCTCTATATCTACTAAAGTATCGCTATCATGGGGCACCAAACAGCATCAGCAATACCATTAAGGGCTTATCCATTTGTCCATCTTCCTAAGAGGATATATACCAATGGCATGTACCCTTCTTAGGGTTTTCAGTCAAAGGAGCCTTCCGGTAATTTAAGTAGCTCATTAGAGAAAAAACATTTATTTACATATTTATTTACATATTTGCACCCAACTCCCCCCCTCCAAGACACTGTACAGCAATAAACCATTGTTCATCAATAAATAACAAAATAGCAGCTAAATAGCACATCTTGGGCAAGACTTGGGGCCAAGCTACAAGTGACAAATGACACTTGAACGGCAAGTGGATTGAGTGGAGGGCAAGTGAACAGGGAGAAATACACTTGCCGTTCAAGTGTCATTCGTCACTTGTAGCTTGGCCCTTAGATCCATATGTTGGATTTTCTGAAGAAGGCTAGAGCTTTCTTGGCCCTGGCACCAGCCTGGTGGAATGCTCTTCTGGTTGAGATCCAGGCCCTGCGAAATCTGGGCCTGTAAAATGGAGCTGTTCCACCAGGCCTTTGGCTGAGGTAATTCGTCCCCCCTGACTGCCCCTGTCCTGTCATCCTTACCCTGGGTATGATTTAATGTCCGCTGCTTTATGGCATTTTCTGCCTTGATGCCTATTTGTACTGTAATTGTTGATATTGATGGTTTAAATATTGTTTTAATGTAAATTGTTTTAATGTAAACTATATTTGTATATTTTAATGTTATTGTGACTTGCCCTGAGCCTGCTTGCAGAGAGGGTGGGATATAAGTCTAATAAATGACTGACTGAATGAATAGAGGTATGAGTCACAGGACCAAGAGCTCTTACTCTTCAACTTATACCCAGAGGCCTCTATTCATGCCCAGGCTTTATAGCTATGTGAATCTGAAGGAGGCGTAGACCAAATCCACAGCAAGATGGTGCAACTGACATGTTCTTCCAATCTTTCCCTTCTGTTCAAATTTACGTTGGAGGAAGGTTCTTTAAGCTGGAGGAAGGCTTCCAACTTTGCTCAGTGGAATGAAATGGTGGCTGAAAGTATCATCAAGTTACAGCTGATTTGTGGTGACCCCTGCTGGGGTATGCAAGGCAATAGACTAACAAAGATGATTTGATATTGCCTGCCTGGTCTTCTTTGGAGGTCTTTCATCCAATTACTAAGCAAGGTTGACCCTGCATAGCTTCTGAGGGCCAAGCTACAAGTGACAAATGACACTTGAATGGCAAGTGTATTTCTCCCTGCTCACTTGCCCTCCACTCAATCCACTTGCCAGGCAAGTGTCTTTCATCATGTGTAGCTTGGCCCTGAGATGTTGCCTGGGCTGTTCAGGTCAGGGCCTGCCAACAATGCCTTTCTGCTATTTTCATAGGCCAAATGATCAAGAACTATGCTACAGGGTAAATAGAACACAATAAGACATTAAAATTGTAACATATTGGGGAGGAGTATTCCAATCTCCTAGGGCATTCTCTAGCAAACTGTATATTACTCTAACAAAAACAGTGTAAGGTGAAGCAGCTGGATTTGAATTCTGGTCTCAGTAAATCCTGGTGGTCACTACAGACCGTTACTGTCTTATTTATGTGTTTGTCTACATTGTTTATTTTGCTATGCTAGTGGCTGTTACGCAGGAGTGAGTTAAAACCACACTGTTTGGATCACATTCACATGACTGAATCCTAGATTCATTGGCACTCTGTGTTATTTTATGTCATACTTACCAACTATTGCTTGCTTTAGTTGACTTTTTGACCTCATTTTGTAAACAACCTTTTCTTCTCATTTTTCTCATCAGAACTCAAGATTTACACACTTATTCCTTGCAATGACCACTTAATGTATCTCAGTGTCACAATAAATGTGTAAATGCTTTTTGGGGACATAGGTGGGGCTGACTGACAGGGCTCTTGGAATTTCTGTTTTAGAAATGATATGAATAAGAAATGGAAGTTGTCTAAAGGATATTAATTTCTCAGAAACAAAGCCGTATAATATTGAGATTTTAAAAAAAATCTGTTGTGGAAATAGTTTGAGCAAACATAGACACACAAAACAGCCATTTTTTGCTAGAAGAAAAGTCAAAAGGTCCTTAATGTGGGGGTGCTCCCTGTATTAATGAAAAAAGAAATAAGCTCAAAGTAATAGCATTCTGAAACAAACAGTAGGTTTTAAAGGAAATGGGATGCATGAATAATACATAACACTTTTTAAAATAAGTAATCTCTCTGCAATAGGTACTTGGGAAATGTTACTTATTAATAAATAGATTCTTAGCAAACATCACAGAAAATGAGCATTTGGCAACAAAATGTATTATAGTGGGTGTATTTGCACATGAAAACAATGTTTGGAAATACAAATTAAAGTTATAGACTATAATGAGTTACTTCTTATATTTGGCACATTAAAGTTTATATCTAGCAATCTACGATTCTGTTAAGCAGTAAGTGACCTATTAATATTTTATGTTCTATTCAGGTAAATATTTTCCAGTTACAGCATTTCACAAATCATATAAACTGTCAAGATAATTTTGTTCCATTCTAAGTATTTTTTTTTCATACTGCACAACATTCTTTTAGCTAACCTATGGCATAGGAAAAAGTTAGGGTATAAATTCTGTAGTCTTAACTAAAACATCCACAATAAGCCTATGAATAGCTATCTGTATGTTATTCACAGTTTATTGATTTCGGCATTAAGCATTTTAAATTAAATCTATTTACAGGGATGAAACAAGGAATTCTGTGAAGGAAGAAGGTCAAATACAACAATTCTACATAATAACTTGCTCTAAAATTTGAAGAACTTTAAGGTACACTCAAAGTCCAGTGCTGTATATAATTATACTACCCTAAAATGCCCATGGGGATAAGGTTTGTTCAAAAATATTTCTATCTCCAAAACTTCATGACCATGAATAGGTAACATGTAAGCTTTGGTGCCCATCTTCAGCTCACTGCTTTGGCCAGGAAGGTCACTGGATTATTTATAGTACAATCCTAAACTGAGTTACTCCATAATAACTCATTTTAGGCTTACACTGAGTCAGTCTTTGTCTTTCAGCCTAACCCTTGTAATAGAAATAATGAGACAGGGAAAATGGGGTCACATCATTCATTTAAGTCACCCAGAGCTCATTGCAGAATGGATGCAATATTGCACTGAAGATGCAAACTCTATTATTGAACATTTCAAAAAGCCTATAGTGTATAATAGTAATCTATACCCTTGAATAAGTACCAATGTTGTGTGAATTGGACTATTCTGGTATGAGTCTTCAGTAGAGATGGGCACGAACAGGAAAAAAAATGAACACGATGTTCATTGTTCATTGCCATCCATGAACAGTGATTCACGAACATCAACTAACATGACCTATTCACAAACATGTTTGTGGTTGGATGTTCATGAGGGCCAGAATGGCCCCTTTAGGACTTAGAGAGCCCATATTCGCAGGGAGTGTTCAGAAGGCTCTCCTCCAGCCATCATCCAAGTTTGGTCAAGAAACCTGACCTGAGCAGGCAGCAGGGCAGGTAATAATAATAAAGAATAGCTTGTCCCCAGAGCCTGGCAGCAGCCCTGGAACCTAATGGAGTAGAGCCCCACCCCAGCACACACAGAAAAAATTCAAGCTCCAATGCACTCTCCCTCTCTCTCTCAAATGCCAGCAACAGTTCTCTCCCACTCCACTGTCTGCTAAAACTGAAAGCCAGAGCTGGGAGCACAATGCCTTTTATAACCAGAGGTCCCATAGAGAAATACAGGAGGTCTGTGGTTGGCGGACAGAACTGCCTAACAGGGTTTGGAGGGATGAGATTGGTGTTCCCATGGCTACAGAAGACCCCCCTCCCCCCTGCTCTTTTCTCCCATGTAACAAAATGGGAGCTCCATGCGTGGAAGGGAAACCTGCCTATCAAGGTAAGTTGGACTTAGATTGGGGTTCCCAAGGCAACAGAAGGAGTTCAGACAGAGTTCAGACAATCCCTGCCTAAGTTGCCAAGGGAACTGATTGAAGGTGCCAGATTGTCTGGCTTTATGAATGGCTGATGAATGCCATGAACAGGACTTGGAACGAACACAGGTTCGTGGGGAATGGGGCCTCACAAACAGCTTGCTCACAAACAGCAGATTGGGCTGTTCGTGGCTTTTTTTTTGTTCATATTCCTGTTTGTGCCCATCTCTAGTCTTCAGTCCAAATGATCAAAGGAATAGGTGAAACTTGCATTATTACCAAGTTTCCAATATCTATGCTACAGAACTAAGGATGTACAAATATGTTATTTTTTTTTAATTTTTGGGGTTCTTGTGTGGCTGAAAATCTAATTCTTATGTAATTTTTTTGGCAAAGTTCCCAATTTTGCTGTTTTGTTCTTTGGCTGTTTTGATGTCTTTTTTAAAAACTGTCCATCTGTAAAAGTTAGTAAAAGTAAGTTTATTTTCTCTTTCCTAATAACAAATAACATGATTTGCACCTTTTATGCTATTCATTTTAACCAGCTACTTTATTGTTCAAATATCTGATTCAGCTTGGCTGTCATCTTGGTCCAAGAAATCAGTGCCTTCACTTCCTTCCTACAACCCAATCCAAGCTCACAGCATTGGTAAATTTCAAAAATATATTTTTTCATGGCTTTATTTTTTATCTATCATTTTTAATTTATTTGAAAAGGAAATAATAAAAATAAGCCTTATGCACAATATAAATAAACATATGACAACACTAATGAGAAATCTATAATAATAATAAATAATAACATTGGATTTATTATAAACCATTTATCATTACCAATATACATGTAGGACACAGGAGTAAGAGGCACTAGGCCAAAGATCCATTGTTAAATAAATAAAATATTTCAAGAGAGAGAGAAATCCTTTATTCCGGGGGTACTTCATCCAATGCACAGCTGTATCTCTTTGCCTCTCTGTTAGTTAGGGAACAATTAGCAACAATTGAGGAAATATCAACTGACCACCACTTTGAATAGTCAGCTTGACAAAGGAATGATCAGCTAGCATCCATCTCATTATACAAAAAGGTACACTAGGAATGCAAGCCTAAGAAGAGTTACTTAGACTGGAGTAAATCTTTTTAGGGTTGTACTGTAAGAGCACTGCACCTCAGAACTGTCATGCACATTCACAAATATTAATGCTAATTTTAATGCCAAAACTACAAATGATCCGAATGTTAAATTCATTCTTTCTTTTTAATTTTGATTATTGGATCAGGAAATTGACATCTAGGTTTTTGTTCTTAACATAGAGAAATCACACAAAAAAAGAACTTTTGAACTGAACCTTGATTGTTACAACATTTGTTGCCTCAGTAGAAAATGTTTAGTGCCTTTAGACAATCTGGTTTGCATGCGTTTACACCCTGTAGAATGCTTTCCTTAACATAGTAGATGAATTATTTACTGTGGAAATCTTATTCATTTTTCTCTTGCTTTTTTTTTTTTAAAGCATGAAATTAGAACTAGAATGGTTCCCTTTGCAATATTTGGATTTCATCCAGTGACACTAATCAGCAGCAGATTCTTTAATAACACACATTTATTTGCTGCCAGTGGACTTCTGATAAATTAAGCTGGCTGTATTTATGCATTAAAATAAATGTTGAAGAAATGGCTATATACTAATGCCACCTGCTTCCAGAAATGCTGGCTTTCCTCTCATATTTACCTTAAAATTGCTCCATAGTTTCAACTAAAGTGATTTATATAGGCAGTTGGGAATACTTTCCTCAAGTCATTTCCCATAATACCTGAAATGACCACATTGGGTTTACAAAACATACTGCTACTTATGGAACTGTAGCCTTTTAAGAATGAATAATTTGCTGTACACTTTAGAAAAAGCTTCATAAACCTCATAAAGTGAATTTGTTGCATCTTTTCTTATCTGTGCTTCTCTTGCCTTAGACTAAAAATATCCAACTATGATGCATCCATCTCCTATGAGACTACTTCCACTTTGGGCTGATTATACTCTTCTGCAGGCATCTGAGTGGTGGGAGGGGGTCTTCAGTAGGTACCATGAGTGCAGCATGGTGAGTGAGAGGAAATGAAAACTAAGGAATTTCTGCCCAGTGAAGTTGTTTGGTGCCTGCAGCAATTCTTTCTCTAACAAAGCTGAAGCTGGAGATAAATATACTAGTAGTAGCAGGATGTTTCTTAAAGCATAGATCTGCTCCTAATATAGCAATGGGGATGGGAGAACATGAGGTTACAGTCATTAGAGCAATATAGTTATCAGAACTGAGATTGTATCTATTGGCATAGGGTTAATATACTGCTCTTCATCATTTGGACCCATGGGAAGGAAGCCCTTGAGAGATTTCATCAGGACTTCAACAACTTTCACCCTACTATCAGCCGGAGCCTGGACCACTCTATACACAACAGGTACACTTCCTGGACACCACTGTACAACTACATAATGGACGGATAAATACCACCTTATTCTGGAAACCCACAGACTGATACTCATATCTACATGCCTCCAGCTACCACCCTAAACATACCACTCGGTCAATTGTCTACAGCCAAGCCTTACGTTACAATCGTATCTGCTCCAATGCTCTTGATCGGGAATCCCACTTAAGAGATTTACAACAAGCATTTTTGGGACTACAGTACCCACCAAATGAAGTGAGGAAACAAATTGACAGGGCCATACTAGCACCCTACTCCAGGACAAACCTAAAGGAACTAACAACAGAACACCACTGGTTGTCACCTATCGTTCCCAGCTCAAACCCATCCAACGTATCATCAGTGATCTACAACCCATCCTGAAAAATGATGCCTCTCTCTCAGAAGCCCTGGGTGGAAGACCTCTCCTTGCCTACAGACAGCCCCCCAACCTTAAACAACTTCTCACTTACAATCATGAATTGGCTAGCAGAGTCACCAGCACAGGTACCAGGCCCTGCAACAGACCCAGATGCCAGCTCTGCCCTTATATCTACCCAGGGAATACAATTACAGGACCCAATGGCATCAACTACACTGTCTCTGGCTCTTACAGCTGCTCATCCTCCAATGTGATATATGCCCTCATGTGCCAACAATGTCCATCTGCTCTGTACATTGGACAAACCAGCCAACCTCTACGCAAAAGAATAAATGGACACAAATCTGACATTAGAAATGGCAACGTCCAAAAACCAGTGGGAGAACACTTCAATCTACCAGGACATTCCATCAAAGACTTAAAGGTCACTGTAGTCCAACAGAAACCTTTCAAAAACAAAATCCAACGGGAGGCTGCTGAACTGGAATTCATATGCAAATTTGACTCTGTCAAGCTGGGACTGAATAGGGACTATGAATGGTTATCTCATTATCAGAGGTAACTGACTTCCTTAACAGAAGCAAACTGATCTCCATATCAGAAGCTACTGCTTGCATCTACTCTGCCCTCCCCTCTCCACCTATATATCTAACCAGTTTCTTCTTGCCCTCCATGCATCTGACGAAGAGAACTGTGATTCTCGAAAGCTTATGCTACAATAAAGTTGGTTAGTCTTAAAGGTGCTACTGGACTCTTTTTGATCTTCCTCCACATACACACACTAGTGTTTTCTTCCATGAGGTAGTGTCAATGTTGTGATGGAACTGAGAATGATGGTGACACAGGCCTCCCCACAACTTCCTCCATTTTTATTTGGGGGGGGGGTATTTAATTCTCAATCTCAAGTAATTTCTAAAAAGAATGTGACACATGCTATCAGACTATCCCAGGCACCCATAAGCAGCTTTTAGGCAAATATCATGAAAAGACCTGTCTGTCTTCCAAAAGAATCCCTGAATTTAGACAATTGATCCATCAAGACTAGTACTGTATGCTGTGGCAGGGCTCTCTATGGTCTCAGGCTTTGGTCTTTCACATCACCTACTATTCAATCCTTTCAAAGGAGATGGCACAGCCTGAACCATTTACATGCCACTGAGTCAGGCCCCCAATGTATCCAATGAAGATTAGAAGAAAGGGCTCTTTACTCAATGGTACAGAAGACAGAAAACTAGTCAGTTTTAGAATAGATTTTCAGATGAAATAGAATAAGATTTTTAGGTATTACATAGATGAAAGGGATATGATTCTCTGCCTGTCTACATGATTGCAAATCTACATATTTGTCTAAGACCAGATTCTCACACAGGAAATTGTACACATAAACAGGCTGTTTCCAACTGTAATATCTTTGTCCTTAAAATATAGTTCTGGTCAGATTAACCTGACCAAATCTTCTAAATTCAAAGTTAACCTGACCAAACCTTATAAATCCAGCCAATTTCTCTCACACATATCCATTGATTTAATGTCACATACCTAATTTTGAATAATTTATCTTTAAAAAAGCACTTAATAGGTTGCCTCCAGAGCAGGACATTTTATCATAGTGTATTTTCAGATGCGGCTACCCAATAAGAATGGAGTTAAAAAATTATTATTCAATAATACCTCAATCATAGAGCATTATATAGGAAATAATGCTTGAAGGATATTGGATTTATTCAAGTTCAAGACCTCTGGGTATACTTTTAGTTATAAAACTGAGACACAATAGGTACCCATATTATGAGGAGGCCAGTCATTAACTGTGAAGGTTGATTATTACTGGTAAAGTTCATTCAGACCTTCTAACAGAAAATGAAAGAATAGTAAGCAATATTCTTAACATCACCTTTTTTTTCTATAACAACTCTTAAACATTAGTTATTTCTTAACCTGACCTAACTGCTATTCAGGATGTTGAAATAGTTCCTATCTTGTGGGATCTTTACGACAAAGAAATGTTACATGTAATAAGTCTCTCTAGATGACAATAGGTGGTACAGAAGGCTTACATACAAAAGCATTAGTTTTTCTTCAAGGTTGCTAAATATCCTGCTGATGCAGAACTCCAAGGAATTTGTACTGGAGCACTGGAAAGCAGGTAACCCAGCTATATTCAGAAGTAGTAGCGGAGAAACAAATTACTGTTCACCATTCAAATGGTGTAATTCCTGTTCTTGTTTTTTGAAAAAAGAACAGCAAAACCCTGTGAACGCTGAGACCTTGACAACAAATATGTCAGAAGAATAAAAGACAGAGATAGGATGGTAGAAAATGTAATGATTAAGAGATTGTTTACTAAACAAACAACAACAATAAAACTCATTGGGGAGGGGCCTACATCAGGAAATTCACAAAGATAAAATTTTCCTACCTTGAAAGCTATTTACAAAATATTTTTTTTAAGTTAAATAATTTTAGTCTGGAGGAAATATGATTTGGGATTTGATAAGGGAAGCTCACAGACTCACCATGGGCTGTGTTGCATCCGAGGGCTAGGCTGGGGTGAGGAGAAGGTCAGCTAAGGAAGAGGAGAAGCCCATCAGGAGACACTCTTCCATAGGAAGATGCATGGTCGGCACCATTCCCAACGATCAACGACAGGAGCAGAACACTTCCCCGCCCATCCCCCCCTTGATTTTGGGGCAGCTGGGGTGGCCAGTCACAAGTTGGGTGGTTTTGAGGCATTGGACCAGATCCAATAAGGTGAGCAGTGCATAACGGGCAGCTTACCCCTGCAGACTAAGGGAGTGGCAAGGGCCATCCAGCAGCTGTTGGCGGCAGAACATCACTTGCCATCCCGTGGTTGCCAGCAGGATGGCTGGGGAACAATGTATCAAACAGCAAAGGGCCTTTTGATGCTGGGGATCCCTTACTCTATGCCTTGCTAGTGCTCCAAAGGGCCGTAATCAATAAAGTTGTGGCCATTTCAACCAAATGAGAAGTGTCTGTGTATCATCTGATGGGCCCCAGCCAGCACATAGCACATAGGATCTAAAAGAATGTAAAGGTTTCTAAACAAGAACAACGTATTCCACTTACATAAATAAATAAATAAAGATGAGGGCAAAGTGATTTCTGAAAATATTTTTCCTTTAGGAACTGGCATTCATCTTAAACCTGCACCTTGTAGGGGAAGGGGATGGCTTTTGAGCAACATTAAATTCTTCACTTTGCCCTTAAATATCACAAGAAAAAGAATCATCTGAAACAAAACTTAGCTAAAACATCCTCAAAATGACTTTATTTCCATCACCAACTCTAATACTAAGTAGTTTCAGTGTTTTGAAATTCTTACAACAGACCTGTGAGGCAAGCAGGTTTTGTTATTTCTATATGTGAGAGAAGCTGGTTTGCCTAAGACCTTCTAGGGAGTACATCGCAACTAGAGATCTTTGAGATTACACAGCTTATTCTTTTAGCCACTATAGACTGCAGTTCTAAGCAGACTTAATAGGGAGCATGTCCCATTGAACTTAATGGGACTTACTTCTGACTAAACAACCTTAGGACTGCACAAATGCTTTACCAACTCTACACAACCAGCATTACACGATTTGTAGCTTTATTGATCATAGATCTAGAAGAGTTAGCTATGTTAGTCTGTAGTCGCAAAATTGTAAAGAATAGTAAAGGTGCTACTGGACTCTGTACTATTTTGCTTTATTGGCTCATTCCTGAAAGGTTCTTAGGAGAGAGCACCCTCTGCTTTCTCTGTCTACCAAAACTGTAGCTCACTGTGCTTGCAGCATTATTTTATAGACATTTTACCCTTGTGCACTCCACTGGCTAATACTGAAAGCAGCATTTGGTCCTGTTTTTCTCCTATATTATTTTCAATACATTTGTTTGACAGTAAATAACTATTCTTTAAAAAAAATCAATTAGGACACCTGCATGTAAAAACACAACATTTGGATTTTAATTAGTTTTTAATAAGAAAGTAGTGAAGTTGTACCAGCAGACTTTTCCTTAAGCAATGTTTTCAGATACTGTTCCAAAAGTATGATGATTTAATGCAGGCCTTCAGCTAAGAGCTTAGTTCCTCTTGGAATCACAGGAACTGTTTGTCGTCTGAAATGTGCCATGTAAAGATTCTTATGCAACCCCATGTGACATGATATATTTATGCCATAGGTGAGTCTACACTCATATAAAATTTTAGCGTTTGCTGCTCCTCCATCAATATTGCAGCTTGGTGAGTCAGCAGTTACCTTATTTAATGGTAGTTGCAGCTGTGAAACAATCATCTACTGACGTTACACAGTCCTGAACTCCCGAGCTCAAGCCATCCGCCAGCTTCAGCCTCCCGTGCTTAGACTGGGATTACAGGCGTGCGCCACTGCGCCCAGCTAGTTGAAATGGTTTCAGTGGTTTCCTGGAAAATAATTGATTAAGGAAGTACACAGTCATAGAGAAAAGTGGGTTTAGCTCAAAACCTTTGGTAAAGGAGGAGATATTCAGCCTATGCTGTCTCCGTCTTCTTAGCAAGTAAGCTGTTGCTTCCATTGCAAACAGCAGAGGAGTGTTCTGGAGATAACCTAGGACAGGATGGTCCAATTCTCTTCATTTTTAGCACTGTAATAATCCTGCAGCAGGAACCTAATCTTGAAAGTTCTAACTTTTCTGATGAGTTATTCCTGCCACAAACAATTGTCACTTCCATTGCAATTAGCAGAAGGATGTTCTGGAGATAAGTTGGAACCATACTACCACCCATGCTAATTCAATAATCTGGGAATGGACACATTACATTGCCTTGGTACTCTTCTCTTGTACATGGTCTTGGATCCTAAAGTTTTACCAGTCACAGTGGAAACCAGTTTTCATTAATGGTTAGCTGGATCCTGCACTTTTGGCCCAATGCTATTGCAGATACTTGTTCCGTGCCAAATTCAGCCAATAGTAGGCCTCTCCCATTTGAGCCTCTGTAGATCTAGGTTCATAAAAAAAGGCATGTCAAGCTCTCCATTCTCATAGTTAGTCTGCTCCCAAAGCATTTTCCAATTCCATAAGCACAAAATCACAGACAGAGTATGTTTTTCTTTCTTCCAAACTACTTCCCTTCATGAATTTGACCTTCAACATCTTCCTACTCATTCCCAAGATTCAAGTCCAGCAGCACCTGAAAAACAAGATCATCAGGGTATAAGCTATTTGACTCAAATCTTGCTGTTCTACTACAGACCAATATGGCTACTCACCTGGAACTACCCACTCTTGTCTTTTAGTTTCTCCGTGTCCATTTCATTCCAGGTCAATCTGTCAAACCACCAGCATTTATATAGTATCCATACTCAGCTAAGGATTCGTCCCTCCAGATTCAAAAATTCTTCCCCATTTATCCCACTGCACCTTTTGATCCCTTTTTTGTAGTCACACCTATCACCTTGCACTTCTCTTAGTGTTGATTTAAGGTAAAAAGTAACTTTGATTATTTAGCTTAAAGTAACAACAGCTAAACTCTAAGATTCTACTGATGGGAACAGCTTTTATTGGATTGCCATCAGCATGCATGCACCCACATTTCAAACCACAAGAGATATCTTTCCCATACCCAACCCAGGTTCATCAAGAAAGTTAATAAATACTAAGGCAATTCTGAATTGAACCAAGATTTCACTCATCACTATATTGAACATAATTATAATTCATTCTCTATAAACTTGCATATGATTGGATTGTAAAAATGACACTGTATTGGAGTACATTCTATTAAATTTAGACAATTTTAAAATAAACATGATCAGGCTGCATGTGCTACATGTGCCTAATGTGCTTTTTTAAAAATCATGGAGAAAGACCCTTTGCATCTTTTTAAGACTCTTCCTTATCTCTCCCACTCACTTCCTATTTGTCTACATACGGAGTGCTTTCTTTGTGCTATGGCCTCTATTCTGATGACTTTCAGTACATTTATATCTCTCTAGTCCATTTTCTTTCATTTTATCTTTGATCTGTTTTGCCAACATCTCTTAACTAGATATGGAAAAGGCTGAAACCTTGATTTTCTATCCACAGATTTCCCCATTACTAGAGAGACAATATTATTGGGAAAGCAGAAAGGTTTAGGACCCATTCCGACTGAGGTCAGCCAGATGATAAAGTAGGATGAAGACTCTGCTTTGGGGGATGAAGTGGGGCACAATTTAAGATGTGATAAATGTTAGACAATAAAGGTATTTCTGCTATATCTCTGCCAATCTTTCTAATGCCTTCCCTAATTTTATTTTTCTAAAAACTCATCTTTCTTTTGTTCTTTCTTTGTGATACCTACACTTATGTAGCTGCCTAAAATCCTTCACCTAATCACCTTTCCTTAAAACCTCCTCATTAAACTCATCAAATAACCCACCCTTCTTCTTGCCTTCTTCTCGCTTATTTCTTTTTATAACAAATGGTATTGGCTCACAAACTTATTTATTAGACATTGGCATCCTTTCAAGCACTTGGATGCTTTCCTGGTAATCAGATGGTTTAGCTAAAATTTTCTGATCAGTTTCCAGCTTTTAAAAATGGAATTCATAAAGAAGCATCTTCAAAGAAACTCACACATCCCACACTTGAAAACCGCTATATAAACATATAATGTTTTACAAATTTTAGAGAAATTTTCATACTTTCATCTGCTATAGAGACTGAGCTGATTCTGGTAATCTATTTATTTATTTATTTAAATATTGATAAATTGCCTTTCTTTGAAAACTCAAGAGGGCTTGCAAATCCAACACCAGGTTGAAGGACAATAAAAACATTAACATCAGTCCCAATAGTCCCAGAAACTTACACAAAAAACCTAAACAGATGGGCAGCGCAAGCCAGGGGTGGGGGAACACCCTAAAAACTGATTAGGAGTTACATCAGCACATCCCAGGGTTATGCCATCCTAACCTCCCCATGATGGAGCAGCAGCCCAGCTCCACTCTGTCCAGGTCCTCCATTGGAACCTGGCCACGGTGTCTGGGCACAGACATAACCAGTGCATAAGTGCTTACACTAGCAAGCTGGTGGGTGGGTCAAGGGGTGATTGAACTTAATCCACTTCCTAAAAGCCATTTCCAGCACAGGAATGCCTCCTGTGTGTCATGGCAGAAAGTTACACCACAAAAAATGACGTAGCCCATACCTGCTCATAGGTGCTCATTGTAGGGGGAAACTCACTTCTCCCCTGTGCCCGGCCCCATCCAAGCAGCCTAGCAGAGCATAGGATGTTGACTACCACAACAACCAATCCACTCGTACACCTGTGGTGGCCACACACCCTCATCTATGACCAATAAGCTCCCCACCCACTCTCCATAACCTCCAGCTGGGGCTCCCATGACCAAGGTACTTAGGGACTTAAGGGACAAGGTACACAGTGTGTGAAGTGGAAAAGAGTGCACATGGTGGGGGAACTTTGTGAAAAATGGGATGTACCTTGTGCTTACAAGAGAAGAGCTAATTTTAGAACAACCACTCCTTACAGGGTTATCTTACAGGTTACCCAACTCCCAAGTTCTGCCTTGGGGAGTGGGGAGGACACACCAACAGGTAAGAAGGAACTGAGGAGCTGACTGCCCTGGCTTGCTCATTCACATCAGCCAAACCTCTCCCCTCATGTGTGCCTCTATGGTTGAGACTCACTGGAGAGGAGGGGCACAGCCCATACCATAGAGACAGTTGCCCAGGGAGCTATGCTCTACACAGCTGTTTCAAGGGGGAGAGTTCCTAGCTGCCCATGCCAGAGCTCCATTCAGACTCCCTCGGCCAGACCCCCCTCCCACACACACACCGGTGAGTGCATGACCCCTTGACTTTGTCCCTCATAGGATCAGAACTTGAAGCAGCAAGGAGAGCAGAACATCCAGATGCAGGCAAGTAGCACTATCCTGCCAGAGGGGCATTCATTATGGTTGCCAGCAGCACCTGTGACAGCCTTTACTACTGCCCTTGGCCATGGACACTCTCCCAGGACATGGCATACCTGGTCATGGCTTTTGTGAGGCCCAGCCCCTCACCATAAGTGTCTGTTGCCCTTTCAGACAGGTTGTGACCCCTCCTGCCTTTTATTGAGAGAAACCAAGGCTTCAAGACTGGAAATACTGTTACAGTTGCCTAGCAAAGGAACTGAGGGCATTTGTTTCTTAAAGCTACAGGCACTGCTTCTATTATTCTATAAGATTTTAAAACCCCTCCTCCCTTTTTTAAGATTTCAAATTTTCCTTCAAACTTTGGGTATTTTTCAGGTTTGCAGAAAGATCAGTTTTGTCTGTCCATGTGTTCATGGCTTCAGTCTCTAGATTTAAGTATCCACATATCTGGCCATGTTGAGAATTAGATATATTAATAATAATAATAACATTTGATTTTCAGGACATTTTTCAGGACAACTTAACACCCACTCAGAGCAGTTTAGAAAGTGTGTTGTTATTTTCATGACAATTATCCTGTGAGGTGAATGGGATTGAGGGAGCTTCAAGAAGCTGTGACTGACCCCAGGTCATCCAGCCGGATTGAAGCAGAGGAGGGAGGAATCAAACCTGGTTCTCCAGATTAGAGTCCTGATATTCTTAACCACTACACCAAACTGGCTACACCTAATAATAATAAGTTACTGTTTTGAAGCACATGTTGACTAACTTTTCTTCTTTCCACAGCATAATCAAATGATTCTGTTCCCATAGATCAGGCATTAGTGCATGGGATCTCTAGTCCAATGGCATAACTGAAGAAAGGCTTGAAGCTGCACACTTTAAATGCTAAACACTTGAAGCAATGAGAGAATCCATCCCCTCTGGAACAATCTCCTCCAGCCCTGTCTTTCAAAATTATGCTTCCTGGCTAACACGGCATCTCCCAACACTTGATGAACACACACCCAGGCATCTTGTGTAGAGAGACTCTGAGTCCCCGCCCCCAACAAAATCAGAATATGGATGATTCTTTGATCCTAGTACAGCATTAGTTTTACATTTTTTAAAATGTTTGTGAGGTGTTTTTTTTTAACCTCTCTAGTGTAAGATATCTGTTTTCTTTTTCGGTTTTCAAATAAAATGTGTTTTTATGAGGAATATATATATATATATATATTTAATGCTTCCCAGAGTTGTGAATCGGTTAGCATTATCCCATATTGTTGTTTTAGTTTTCCTTTCTACAGCAAACTAGATGATAATCTCTCTCCTTAGTTGGTTTTAAAGGATTCTTCTTGTCCTCTACTCAAGTTGTTAATAAATATTATTACAAACTGAGTCTCCCTGCTGTTCTAGGAACAAATATTTCTATGTAATTCTCTCTTTTGTTTTTCAAACCAATACATTTCTTTTTAGGCACCAAAAGTTTGTTATTGATCATTGTGACCTCATCATTTTGCTTTTTCACACATTGTGACACATACATTCTCCCTATAGTTGACTGGGGTCACCTACTTAAAAATCCTATGGATACTTAACAGGGCCATTAAGAAGCTGTCTCTGAACAATTAGCACTAGAGATGGGCATAAACAGGGGAAAAAATGAACATGATGTTCGTTATTCATTGCCATCCATGAACAAGGGATTCACGAACATCAATGAACATGACCTGTTCATGAACATATTCGTGGTTGGATGTTCGTGGGGTCTAGAATGGCCCCCTTGGGACTTAGAGAGCCCATATTCACAGGAAGTATTCAGCAGGATTTCCTTCAGCCATCATCCAAGGTTGGTCAAGATTGCAATACGGATCTCAGAGTTACATATTCCCAAAGCCGGCACCCTGCCCTACCACTCCCAGAAACCTGACCTAAGCAGGCAGCAGGAAAGCTAATAATAATAAAGAGTAGCTTGGCCCCAGAGCCTAGAAGAAACCCTGGAACCTGAGTGGGGGTAGAGCCCTACCCCACCACTCCCAGAAACCTGACCTGAGCAGGCAGCAGGACAGGTAATAATAACAAAGAATAGCTTGGCTCCAGAGCCTGGCAGCAGCCTTGGAACCTGAGGGGGTAGCACCCTACCCCACCACGCACAGAAAAAAATCAAGATCCAGTGCATTCTCCCTCTCTCTTTCTCAAATGCCAGCAACATCTTCCTCCCACTCCACTGTCTGTTTGCTGAAATTGAAAGCCAAAGCTGGGAGCACGGTGCCTTTTATAACCAGAGGTCCCATAGAGCAATACAGGAGGTCTGTGGTTGGTGGTCAGAACTGCCTAACAGGGTTTGGAGGGATGAGATTGGTGTTCCCATAGCTACAGAAGACCCCCTTCCCCCTGCTCCTTTCCATGCTTGGAAGGGAGACCTGCCTATCAAGGTAAGTTGGACTTAGATTGGAGTTTCCAGGGCAACAGAAGGAGTTCAGACAGTCCCTGCCTATGTTGCCAAGGGAATTGATTGAAGGTGCCAGACTGTCTGACTTTATGAATGGCTGATGAATGCCATGAGCAGGGCTTGGAACGAACACATGCTCGTGGGGAACGGGGCCTCACGGGGCTTCCTCACGAACAGCTGCTCGGGCTGTTTGTGGCTTTTTATTGTTCATATTGCTGTTCATGCCCATCTCTAATTAGCACTAACTGAAGAAACATCAGACAACAATTCTGAGTCACTGACTTAACAAAGGTCAGCCAACACTCATTCTGTTTTTGATTGCAATGAGACACTTGGAAGAAGCATCTGCAAGAACACACCTAAAAAAAAATACATAAATGACATCTTCTCATTAAAAAGACAGTAAGACATAATGTTGCCAACCTGGCTTAGGAGATTTCTGGAGATTTGAGAGCAATGCTGGGTAGGGAGGAACATAGATTCCACCCACCCGAACTGCCATTTTCTCCAGGGGAACTTTTCTGTGTATTTGTAAGATCAGTTGTAACTCCACAGAAATCCAGGGCACCTTGAGGAACATAACCCTAGTGAAACAGTGAAATAATATTTTAATAGATGTCCAGAAAATACAGATGAGAGAAAAACAATAGAAATATGGTAGAAATACACTTCAACTTGTATTCTATCAATCTAACAAGTTCATTTGTTCTTTTTGTCTACAGACTAGTATAAAAGGGACAATTCAAAACAATGTGGCTTAAGCTGAGGAGATGAATACAAGAATTTCTTTTGTACCTTTCATTATTCTGACATATCAGGTCTAGTCAGAAACTTTCAGATCTAAAAGAACCTTTCTGTCTGGAGGAAAAAGATCACTCACATACCAATTCATGCCTAGCTATGCCTGCTCCGCAAATGAGGATTTTAATCACCTGTATTTCATACATATAGCTGAAATTACGGAAGGAATATCCCTTGTGTAAAGAGTACAACCCTGATAATTTCATTCCAATTAGATGTGCAGATTGATAGTGCATCCAGTAATTCCTATTTGAATAGGAAACGACTACCAAATTTCTTTCTTAATGTGATAGTTTAAATTTTGATATTAGAGAACCCAAATAAGTTCTAAAATGACAAAAGAACAGAATCTAAAGTAGACTCCCACCCCCTGTTTGTGATACATTCATGTATGTGATTATTCCATAGGAGAATTGCATCTCTGTCCTGCTCTCTGGATTTCCATAATTGGTGTAAATAATGTTGTTGTTCTACAAGAAATATCTTTAACCCATTCACTACTGAAATCAAAATGGTGTCCCTGGTGTAGGCAAGTTTCTGTCACTGTGCAGCACTATATTGTTCTTTTATAATTTTGCTTCCAAATACAATTCCATGTTTTCCGTCTGCCTCCTATGCATGCTCTCTTCCCTGGCTACTTCTTCTCTAACATAACTGAGTTCAAGCAGTGAGAGGCTTTCAATAGCACCACTGTTACTGCAATAGATGCTTGTCAATGCATTCCTAAGAACACTTTCCTGGGAGTAAGCACCACTGAGTAGACCCCAGTAAGATTTTGAATGACATGTTTAGGTTTGCTCCCATAGTTTACACTATTGCAGAATGATTTAAGATCAAAATTTCTGTAGTCTCACACTTCATTTTTTGGTAGGGAATCTTCCACCTGTTTCTTAAAAGAAAATGAAAGGGAAAATCCTATTTTTCTAAGGATAAAGTAATAAACAATGTGAAGCTTTGAGGCAGTGGTTCAAATACAGAGGCACATTGCTTTTTAGGCATGCCTTTGAGCTGAAGATTTGAATTATGAGAATGTGGCCTCACCTATTAAAAATGAATGAAAAGAAACCTGCAAAATTCATTTCAAATACCAAAATAAAGGAATGTAAAAATAGTTCCCATTAGCTTTCCTATGAAATATTGATCACTGTAAGTGACAGAGAAGTCAAGAGATGTGCATTTTTATAAAGTTTCCACATCCTCCAGGCAGTGATTCATTTCATAATCAAGGGGATTTTACTTAAAATTGCCATTTTCCATGAAAAAAATGGAAAGAATAGAAGTTTTTAAACTTGTGATTATTAAGAACATAATAAGAACCTTGGTGAATTAAGTCGGTAGCCCTTCAGAAGAGCATCTTGTTTTACAAAGCAGCTTAGCTGTCCAGGGGATGGGGTGGGAGGGCAAAGAGGGCATGGAGCCCTTTCCCTGATGCTTCCTCCCAGTACGAGTATTCAGATGTTTTCCGCCTCTGTGCCTGGAGGTTCCCTCTAGTCATTATGGCTAGTGGCTATGGATAGACTTATCCTCTAGGAAGTTGTCTATTCATTTTTTTCAGAAGGATGTCATTTTTAGCTTCCCATTTAAAAACAGTTGGCTCGGATTACTGTAGCTCATAGAGATGTATTTTCTGATAAAATATTTATTGCACTGATTTTAAATGCTTTTATAGCTTAATATAACATCCTATCTATATATACACACTTTTCTCCAGTTACACGATTGATATAAAAAGAAAATTGTGTAAAGTTGCCAAGCCGTGAAATGTCTTCTATGGATACAATTGTCATTTTTTGCCATTATTGATCATATTTGACTATCAACATACATCAATTTACCAATTTATGTTACTAACAATAGACAATGTTAAAAATTTGTCCACATTTGCATTTGTTGCAAAGACCATTTTAGCCTTGATTTGAAGATGTTCATTCACAGCAGCATGATACATGTTGTGCATGTGTTGTATAGATCAGACTTTCTACCAGTTCAAGGAGAAGGAATGAGATGTAGGAGAGTGCATTCTGAAATTCTCAAGTTGAAAATATACACAAAAATAGCAGTTTGAGGTTGATACTAAGGGTGTGTACTGAGAAATTTTTCATTATAATTTCTGATCTAGACTTCAGGAGGAAATGTTTACAACTCTCAAATTGTTTCCCATTGAAAATAATGGTCTTGAAATTCTGGACCGTCCCCTCTCCCAAAATAAAACCCACATGAATTTGAATCCCAAACTGGTAATGTCATACCTGAAAATCAGCAATCACAGTACCCCCCCCCCCCAGGGCAATCTGAAATTATAACAAAAACTTTCTAGGTGCATGCCCCTACACATACATACTGGTGGCAAGCCAGCAAGATTGGAGTCCAGTGACTCCTTAAAGACCAACCAGATTTTCAGGGTATAAGCTTTCAAGAGTGAAAGTTCCCTTCCTTAGGTACCTTAATAAGGAAGATTTGACTCTCTTAGCTGGTATCTAAGGAGTCACTGGACTCATCTCTTGCTGCCTTAGTAAGATTTTATTTAGCATTCTTTCTCAGCTGTTGTGATTTATTCTAAAAAGAAAAAAAAGTAATAATAAAGCAAATAAGAAAAATTAAGAAGGTGCAAGCTTCAGAATCATGCATTAGAAAAAAAATTATTGCGTGCAGCATCATACTTTTGGCAATGTTTTAGTTTTTCACTGTTGAGAAAGATTAGTGCTGAAAGCTGTAAATATGCCAGTTTTTGCAAAGCCATTCATGGAAAACAAAATAGATTCACAAAATCATCTGATGTCACAAATCTGTCACTGCAGTAATTAGAATCAGGGGCTTTGGGGCACTTTTTACTAAAATGGAGAATGATATGCTGATGGACATCCCAGCATTAACATCTCCCTTGACTGTGCAGACAATGATCATTCTGGTTTATTGTCCAGATGCTGTGGCTGCACAGGTGATGACCTAGGAATCTGTAACATGCTGCAGGTGACATGTGTCAGCAGCACACATATGAGTGCAGCCAACCTAAAACTGATTTCTGTTTATGAGATTCAAATAAAAAAGAGAATTAGTTCTAGAATTAGTAGTAGCTGTGCAATATTTACTGCATGAGCTAGAAGGCTTGTTTTAGTCCAACTGGCAAAAGTTAATCTAAAAAGATATTTATTTGAGTGATATATTTTGTTTTGCTTATAATATAATAGATTTTATTGCCCAAGTCTGCCTAAAAATCATGTCCCTCTTCTCAGAAAGCACAGGGTATACTCCCTAAATTTTGATGTACATATACTACTACATATACTACATGTACATACTCAGAGTTGATGAGGCTTTATTACAGTCAGGTATTCAGAGTAGATGTAGTATGATGGCTACTACTCAGCTCATGTAAAAATGCAGCAAGGTGTCCCTTTATTAGAGTGTTGTGGGCTGGGTCACCTGAGTTGCTGCCAGTAGGCGCCCTGGGTTGCCCCATGGCTAACAGCAAGAGGAATGAGACTGTTGTGCCCCCATCATTGTCACCTTCCTCTTAGATAATTTGGGTTTGGTGGGTCTTGGCCTTCAGAACTCCAAGCCAAGTTAGCTTAGTGCCTCTTTGGCACATGTTGGAGGAGTGACCTGAAAAGAAACTGTCCCTTCATGTGCATGTGTCCATGTGTGGAACTGCAGAGGACTGTTTATGAAGCTATGCATACAACTGTCTGTACCTCCAGCCAAAGAGAGGGGAGATGCCTTGACACTGTAAGTCTCCATTGAGCTTATTAACTTTCCCATGTTCTTTTGTTTTCTAGTTCTGTACTGTATTTACTCCAGAATTGTGCTATATAGTAAAAAAGTTTGTTTTAGTTAAGATAAATTTCCTGGATTCCTCCCTCACATCTTGGACCACTTGCCAATGCTACTAAAAGTATCTCCTGAGCAACTGAGTAGTTGCCAAAGGAGCAGGGAGGTGTCCTCAACAAGTGGTCAAATGTTTCAGAGGTCATGGCAGCTAAACCAAAGAGAACTCCACAGCCTAATGAGGGGTGATGGAAGGTAAAGGAGGGTCATCCTGCCTCAGTCTTCCATCAGGGCTGCATGCCAGAATCTCAGTGGGGGGCTTGGCAGGAACCATTACAGCCAGGTCTCCAGGAGTTGTTTCAGGCATGGCCTCTGTGGCCACCCTGTCCTCACAAGAGCCACCAGCTGATGTTGCCTCCTGACCTAGAGGTTTAGGAAAGTTGCAGAAGCTTGTGTGATTTTCAGTTTCAGAAAAGGGGAACAGAGACTGTATGAATCATATGAATATGTGAAGCCTTTGTGCCATATATTATGGGAGGGGATGTGTACATTCCTGTTCCTCCAGCACAGGAAAGAAGCTCATTTCCTGCTCTTCCATGGTGCAGGACAGGAGCTGTTTATGCCCACACTCCATGAATCTGTATATCCTTCCAATACTACTTCCCTTCTTTCTGACACTGTCCTCTGTTAACGTTCAAGGACTTCCTTAAGACATATCTTTTAAGGTTTAAAAGATGTGTAGTGGTTAAAGTGTTAGATTAAAATATGGGAAATCCAGGTTCACATCCCCACTCTACTGTGGGCCACCCAGCCTAACCTATTGTGAAGATAAAACAGAGGAGTAAAAAATGATATAACTCGCTTTGGATCCCCATCTATTTTTAAATTTTGTAAGCATTTAGAGAAGGCAGGCTATCCATTCACCATCCTCATCGTCATCATCCTCATCCTCATTGTCACCACTAGCTCTCCTCAGTTAACCTACTTTATAGGGCTGTTGTCAGGATTACTGTGGAAAAGTCAAAAACATGAAGTATAAGTCTCAGTATAGCTGTTATATATTCAAGTCTCATGGCTTGAATCCACCAGAAATTTCCACTGATGAAAGGGATCCGATTGACATTTTAAAGAGGCTCTGGAGCAGAACTCCTAATGCGCAGTAAAGCCCTAGTAAATCCTACCTACCCTAAATCCTAACACACATTAAATACTGAGCAGAAGCAGTGATATATTGTTAGAAGGAATCCACATTGCTGCTCACACATCAAAATTCTAACCTGGAACTTCTCAAACACAACATATTGTGTTAAGTAAACATTAGGACTATTAAATTCTCACAATACATCAACTATTTTAGGGAAACTGACAGTTTCAATATGTTCTCAGAATATGCTCTATCTTCAAAGAATATGCTTTGGCATTAAAACAAAAAATATATTCTAATTGACAGGAACCACTAGTAAGTTTGTTTTCACTTCTTCTCTAATGGAAGCATTTTGGAAATTTAAATTCAAAGAAAAAAAAATGAGCAACAGCAATCGGTGCAACATGATAAAAAGGACTACGTGCCCCAAAGTCAGCCATTCTACTGTTGCGTTCCAAATCTTAGGGTGTCCAAATGCAGGATTATCATTTAACAGCAAAATGTTTTAGGAACTCCTATTGTATTTATATACAGTTTTTACAGCGCCTTGTACTTTGATTTTAAAACATTAATACACTCTTATCTATTTGTCAAGCAAGTTGCTTCCCTGATGTGTGAGTCATTCTTGAAGTGACTATTCAAGTTGTGCATTCTGCCCAATTTCTGATTATTGCATTTTTAAAAAAATAATTGCCATTTTCAAGTTCATCAGCAATATCAACAGCATACAATTAAAGGAACAGACTGAATGCTAGAGAACTGAACTTTATAGTGTATGCTTCCGAAACTTCATTGCCATTTTCCTGAATAGTTTTCTTTCAGTCACCCTTAAGTACTTAAATTGGTTCTTTAGAACTTATTTTATTGCTACATTGTGCTAGAAATGACCATTCTGTAGATGAGAGATTTTTTTTAACAATTTCAGACATTTGTGATGGAATTTCTAAATGAAAAGAAGGGATTAGTTAAACTGACAAATGAGAGAAACATAACCTTTGGTCACCTTCTAATCCTTAAATTTAAATGTAAACTACTACTTC
The DNA here is from genome assembly GCF_028583425.1 of Eublepharis macularius. Lineage (NCBI taxonomy): Eukaryota > Metazoa > Chordata > Lepidosauria > Squamata > Eublepharidae > Eublepharis > Eublepharis macularius. Next base: position 47,824,509 of record NC_072799.1, read on the forward strand.
AAAGGGCAGTGGTAATTTCACACCTTTAAAGTTTTCAATCACTACACTGCTTTCCAACAAATTATACCAGGATTGGGATATTATTAGATTTTTTTTAACAATATCTAACTTAATAACAACACTTACATACAATTTACATAGTCAAATCCTACGTTGGAATTATAAATTATAAGTGGAGATCTGAAAGATTCACAAGGGAGGGATTTCCCCTTTTGCTCACTAAGCCTCCGCTCCCTAGGAATCAACAACAGCTCTCAGCTTAGGTTCTTGTTTTGTCCCCCCACAGGCAAACACACAGGGAGGGGGATTCTTGTTCACTCACCTACTCCTCACTCTGCTTGCATGCTCCCCCGCCCGCCTGCTCACTTTTTCCTGATCTGAACCTGCTTTGCTCACCTCCTTCTCCCCAAAGCTCTTCCGACTCTGCCCAGCCATTTGTCCTTCACTCACAGGGCTTCCTCCCATCAGTGACTACCATCTCTTCTCAGTATTACATATTGAGCCTAGGGCCCAAGTGATGTCAGCCAGACAATGACGTCAGCTCATGATAGTAACTTTATTGCAGAGAAAGAACAATGTGGCTCCTGAGGGAGCCAGATATATACACCTCCAACTCCACCCCATTTCAGTAACTCCCCAATAAGAACATAGGCACTAGGATCCTTCATTTTCATGCACTAAACAAAAGGTAACTTGTTTACATGACCACAATTGGCTCATATCCAGGGGAAACGATTGGTTGCTGATAACCCTAATCCCCAATAGTATTGGCTACCTGAGAAGCCCCATTTTCCTCGAAGCTAGCCCAATACATAATACCCCTCCCCCCTAAGATTGGGGTGCCCCGCTCTACACATAGTCCCCAAGAAAAGCTGGTGACTGGTGAACCTGCTGGGATCTACGCAAACCTTCTGTGCTTGGGGTCCCCACGACCGGAGCCCCAATGTCCATAGCCGGCTCTGCTGTGGGGGTGGATGGGTCTGCCTCAGTGCCACCCATGCTGCTTGATGCTGATGGCAGGCTTCTGTGGTCCTCGGGTGGCTGGTCCCCGTGGATCTGGGGCACCGTGGCTGGTTCTGATCTCACCTCCTTAGTACAAGGGGGCGAGTCCTTGTTGTGTACTTGCTCCCGCAGTGGCCATCGTTGCTGCAGTTGGTCTACGTGCTGGCGGTAAGCCTTACTGGCGGAGTTGGCACCACGTAGGATACTGGCCCTGTGGTTCGGGTGACGGTTGCGGGGAACCAGACCAGCCCATTCCCGAAGTTCCTGGCGTAGACAAGGTCACCTGGCTGGAACGCCCTGGGTGGGTCCGATGCTCCCGTCTCCCACTTAGTGTCTGGTGCGAAGTCTGGGTAAAGTCGATCCAAAAGGGTGGTCAGCCTTCACCCCATGAGCAGCGCTGCCGGGCTCTGGCTGGGCCCCAGCTCACTCTCTCACTCTCACACACAGAGGAAAGGGGGGGGGAAGCAGAAGGAAGTCAAATCAGCTAAGTGTCCTCTGCAGAGCCTGCAGGGCCGAAGGAGGAAGGAATCACGTGGGCAGATTCTAGAGCTTCCGGAACAGTGTTCCAGAGTGTTCCCCCTCAAAAATAGCCCTGGTCCTATTTCATTAGCCCTTCAGTTTCCTGATTTGGGTTACATCTACTATATGGCATTTTGATGTTTCTCTTCTTAATGATTGAACTTTTACAACTCAAATGAAGGCTGAATTATCAGAGTATTTTAATACTAAGCCAGCAACAGCTAGTACTCGTACAATTGAATAGGATGTCTTTCGAGCTATCATTAGAGGAAGAATTATTGCATATGCCTCTCACAAAGCTCAAAATAAGGGAGCTCAAAGTAAGAAGAAAAACACTAAATAAGATGAAATATTTGTTGATATATTCCTACACCAGGTTGTTATTTGGAGCTGCAAAAAAATATGTGTTAAATAACATGCTGTCAGTAAAAGTATAGTATGCTTTAACTTGTTTGTGTCAGTTAAACTGGGAAAGAGGTGAGAAACCAGGTAAAAATCATCTAAGACAACAAAAGTTAAGTTCGTTCCCCACATGCAGTCAGAAAAGAAAAAGAAAATAAAAAATGGAGTTTTTTTATAATGTCAAAAAGACAGGCTTTTTAAGAAAAGCTTACAGGAGAGAATTTTGATTCATGGCTTTTTAAATTACATTCTCTATTGTAAAAAGAGAAAGCATAATTTTTTTAAATAAATCCAAAACTGCCTGGTTCAGATGATGATGCAGTTGTGGAGAATTGGCTAGATGCTGATGCAGTTCTTAGATGGTTTATTGAAGAACAAAAAAAAATCAGACAAGTATCTCTTAGAAGATATTTTGCTTCTCTGTAGTTATTTATAGAATAGAAATGTGTAAAATTTGCTTCTAATGCTCATAGTGTCATATACCTAGAAATATTAGTTGATAAAATATATGAATAATTGATGCTCAAGAAAATTGTGAGGAATACATTTTTCATTTTTAGTCTTTACCATACAGAAATTAATTTGTGTCTCTTTCACTACACCAGATAATATATTCTTATTTCTCCCTCACCTGTCTAATTTACTTTGAAATTGGACTTTTCTTTAAATTTTTCATCCAATGTAGAAACAGAGGTTTTTTTTCACCATGTAAGAAGTTGGCAGGTTGTAAAACAGAATGCCAAGCATTTAAATACAGATCACACATAAATTTTGAATTCTGACCCAGTTGCATATGTTCATCGATGTTCATTGTTATTAAACACATACATGGTCACTGGAATTTGCTGCCATATAAAACAGAAAGTAATCTTTTCTAGCTGGCCTTCCAAATTGCAAAGCTTCAGATAAAATGACTCCAAAGCTTTCTGAATTGTTCTTTATTGTCTGAAGTTAAGAGATTTGTTTATTTACAAAATATATGCATACAAGATAAACATTTCTAAGTCATAAGTATTTCTCAGTTTGAAAGTTAGACTCCAAATGCTCTCTTTCTCTCTGTGTGGGTGTATGTTGGAGGACAATGCTCTGAATCTCCAAATAGTCTATAAAACAGATTATTTTTCATTAGGAAGGATTTTGTGTTTTATCCTTTTTTCTTTTTCTTTTTACATAATCATATAGAACTGTTCAGTCATAGATTCTTCGTGTAGCTCTGTAGCTTTTTTTGTTTTACAAGAAATAATAATCTGTCTAAAGTTATGTGATCATTTAGGTTTTTGACATGACAAGATTGAGTAAAAGATAAAAATGGTACTTCTATGGAATACCCATCTTTTGACAAGTCATTCTTATTATTAAAGAACATTTGCCTTCCTAATATAATTGATGGATTAGTGAAACAATTTTTTAAAAATCTAAATGTGAGAATGTGGTTATCCCTTATTTTTTCTACTACGTGTAAATATATGCCAAGAAATATTTAACTATTTAACATCTCTGTGACGGACCGCTCTTTTTAAAAGCTTAGAAGTGCTGTACAAACTACTGAAGGACTGTGAAGGGTTAATGCTTCACAAAAACAGAGTTTTGAGTGACAGGATACTCTAAGGAATCTGATTGGGTAGCATGAGCTGAATGGAGAAAAGACTTCTGAACAGCTGTATTTGTTCACCACTCTGAATGGGGCACTAATCTGTCTAGAACAGCAGTATATAAACACTATTGTTGTTTATCATCATCTGTATTATCTTTTTTCCCCAGGAAAGACCACAGCTGGCTAGCCAGACAAAGCTGTATAAAGCACTCCTAGCCAAAGCTGTCATCTGCTTATTCATCTTATCCTCCAAACCACAGACCTATTTCTTCAAGGGTTATACAACCCCATCCAGAATGAGTGACACCTTAAATACTGGGTCAGGTAGTCCACTCACCAGAAGCTCTTCCATCTTGTTGGGATTAAGTGTGAGTTTATTAGCCTGTATCCACTCTAAAACTGCTTCCATCAGTTCAAGATTTCTACAGTTTCTGTGGGATCCACTGAAAAAGCAAGACAGAGCTGAGTGTCATCTGTTTATTGGGGACAACCCAGCCAGAATCAGTGGATGACTCAGCAGTTTCATGTAGGGGATAAGATGTAACCTTGTGAGAAAGGTTATAAGGATAAGGGCTGAGTAGCAGTCTCCCAGCATCACCAGGATAATCAACAGGCTCACATTCCCTCTGTCCATCTCACAGCAGGTAATCCAGCAGGGCAACCAAGACTGTTTCAGCCCCATGTGTGTGTTATGTGCCATCAAGTTGCTTGTGTCTTATGGTGACCCTATGAATGAAAGACTTCCAAGAATGTCCTATCATTAACAGGCTTGCTCAGATCCTGCAAACTAGAGAACATGGCCTCTTTTATTGAGTCAAGCCATCTCATTTTAGGTCTTCCTCTTTTCCTGCTACCTTCCACTTTTCCTAGCATTATTGACTTTTCCAGAGAATCTTGTCTTCTAATGATGTGACCAAAGTATGATAGCCTTAATCTTGTCATTTTAGCTTCTAGGGAGAATTCAGGCTTGATTTGATCTAGTACCCACTTATTTGTCTTTTTGGCCATCCATGCTATCCAAAAAACTCTTCTCCAGCACCACATTTCAAATGAATCAATTTTCTTCCTGTTAGCTTTCTTCATTGTCCAACTTTCACATTCATAAATAGTAATGGAGAATACCATAGTTTGGATTATCTTGATCTTGGTCCCTAGAAAGACATCCTTATCTTTAAGGATCTTTTATAGTTCCTTCACAGCTGCTCTTCTAAATCTCAATTTTCTTCTGATTTCTTGGTTGCAACCTCCCTTTCGGTTGATGATTGAGCCAAGAAACAGAAAATCTTGAACAATTTCAGTTTCCTCACTGTCACCTTTAAAATTGTGTAGTTCCTCAGTAGGCATTACTAATGTTCCTTCCATCAATTTTCATACCACCTTCTTCTAAATCTAATAGAGCTTTCCTTATAATATGCTCTGCATAGAGGTTGAACAGGTAGGGAAATAATATGCATCCCTGTCTGACACCTTTGCCAATTGGAAACCATTCTATTTCCCCATAATCTGTCCTAACAGTAGCCTCTTATCCAGTGTACAGATTGTGAGTCAAAACAATTAGATGTTGTGACACCCCCATTTCTTTTAATAGAATTTATAGCTTTTCATGATCTACACAGTAAGAAGCTTTAATCTATAATCTGTAATCTATAAAATATGGGTTGATTTTCTTTTGAAATTTCATGGTATGTTCCATCAGCCATTGTAAATTTGCAATGTGATCTTCAGTGCCTCTTCCTTTTCTGAATTCAGTTTGAACATCTGGCATTTCTTTGCTGTAGAATTTTGAGCATCACTTTGCTTGAATTATAGTCCCATAACCAAGCCTAAAACCAGATTTGAAAGGATCTAAACAATTAGATTTACACACTGAAGAGTTTGATTGTGCTTACTGGTCCTTATCTTCCATATATATTCAACATGTCTGGACAGAGCCTATGTTTAGCAATTGGAAACCCGTATTTGAATACTTTTTCATATAGGTTCTGTGCCCCTAAATTTGCATAGACTGAGACAATATCAGCAGGTGTCAGCCTACTCATAAGAACATAAGAAGTATACTGCTGAATCAGCCTGTGATCCATCTAGTTTAGCATTCTGTCTCACACAGTGACCAACCAGGTACTTTGGAAGACCAACAACAAGGCATAGAGGTCAAGGCCTTGCCTTGATTTTGCCTCCTGGCAGTGGCATTTAAAGATTTACTTCCTCTGGATGTGGATTTTCCCTATAGCCACCATGACTTATAGCCACTAATAGACATCCTTTATGGTAGACTTATACTACCCTCCCTCCTCCTTATGGAAGCCGGCCTTCCCAGCTGGCAGCCAAAGGCTTGAGGTTGGGGGCTGCATTTGCCACCACGGAGGATAAGATGCAGCATTTTCCCCGGCCTCATTGAGGGGGGGGTCACGTGATGGAGGCAGAGCTAGGTGCCTTAAAAGGCAGCCTTGCCCCCAGTCTTGGCACTTGCCATGTTGTGCTTGGCCTACCTGCCCGCCCTGTGGCAGTGCAGGATTTGACCAGTTGCTGTTTTCAGGACCAGGTAAGAATTTTTTCTTCTTTTCCCACTTGGTCTTGAGAAAGGAAGTTTTTTACCTACCTTGTACTGCTGCCAGGGGGCTGTGGCAATTGGCTAGGTGGTGCTGACATAGGTGATCATTAGCAGGATTTAGTTGGGGGAATGTGAACGGGACGGTGAGTACCCTTGGCACATCCCCATTGGTGGGGATATAGGGGCTTGTCAGGATCGGCTGGCATGCTTTACAGTGGCCAGCTGAGAGGGCAGGCTGCTGGTGGGATCCCCTGGACAAGTCCTTCCCTCATGCTCCGTGGTGGGGGTGTGTGCTGGAGCTTTAATGGGGAAACCATCCTCCAGGCCAGCTGGATTCTAGCCATGCATTTGGATGGCTCACATCCGGGGCAGCAGGTCTTGCCCAGACAGGTCAAGACAGAGTCCAGGAGTGACCCTAGGGCTTGACCTGTACTGCTAGTTAGGCCCTTGCTGAGTTTGGTTCGTTTACAGTTAAAGTTGTTGCCAAAATAAAAAGTGGCCCTTTAGTACCCAAGCCTTGTGTCTGCCTCTTTATTCTGACTGGTGGGGCAAATGATGCTCATAGAGGACAAAGCAAAATGCAAATAATCTTAAAAGTAGATGTACAACTTCCTCTATCATTCCATTGATGTAAATTTCACAGAATAAATTGCTAAGGATTGCTGGACATCTATGTGCTTTAGAGAGAGAGAGAGAGAGACTGAATACTTGCTAGGAAGATTAATTTCAGTAACCTGGATTTTATTTAATCTTTTTCTATTTGGATCATCCAACAAATAAATCCATAAACTAGAGCACTAGAGAGTAACGCAATGATCTCTGTATGAGACTTTAAACTCTGGTCAATGAAAAGTTAGCCTTCTAGCGTTTCTTTCTGGATTTTTAAAAAATGCAATCAAGCTACATTTAAATGACAGAACTATGCATTTCCTTTCAGTTGTATATACTTTCTCCCAAACTCAGGAATATATGCCGAATTTCAGAGTGGCAAACTTTCCCACTGTAAGTCCTTGCGAAGTCATGTATTGATTCAAGAGGCATGTGTTTGTTGACCAGAGCAAGGTCATCTATAATTGCCTCTTTCCATTCTTACCCATTTCCCAAGGGATAGTTCAACGAAGATCTTCTTTACCTTGCCTGTCCTTCTACAGAAGCATAGCTGGTACTGAGTAGAACTGATAGCAACTGGAGTGTTGGGGAGGGGGCCAGTTTCCTTCAAAAATGTTACAGATAAGATAGAACACACCGAAGGTATTCAGCTAACACAGATGATGAAATTAATACAGATATGATTTGTAGGCCTATCTATAGCATAATGTGTGCCTCTATATGTCTGTTTGACGAACCATCCTACCATGAGGCAAAATGAAGCAGCAGCTTCCAGCAACAAGAAAAGGGAAACAAATTATCAGTTACTTACTGTTTTTTTGGGGGGGGGGGGGGTTAGAATAGAATTCTTAAAATTAGTGTAGTGAGTATATGTCTTTATATTCTTTTTTGTAAAATACATTTTAGGATTATAATATATTTTTGAGTGGTAAAATGATGTGAATCAAGTACAATAAAAACAGAGTGATTTAATGTGTGTTTTGATTGCAATATGGTCATCCCAGCCAGCAGCTTACTTGCTTAGGCCACGGGCCGCATTTTGCTTCCCAGCCAGAGAAAGAATGACAGACACTCTGCCAGCATATGGGGGTCGGCATGAAGGTGGAGCCAGAGTGTATATAAGAGGGCTCTGCCCCCTCCAGCCTCTGCAGTTGGGATTTTCTCAGAGGAACAGGAGTGTGTTACCCTTTGTCCCTGAGAGAGGCCCAGCTGAGTGCACTTCCCAAGAGCAGCTGACTGCAGAGGAGTGCACAGCAGCATTACAGTGCACGACCCAACTTTTGGAGGATGCAAGGGGGATGCCGAGCTGCAACAGAGCTCTGGGCGTTGGCTTGGTTGCCAGAGGTGACGTGCCGCCTCCGCAAGCATTGGCTGCTGGCCTGTGTTGTCTTGGGGTGCCTGCTTGTCCTCGGGACGGGCTCGTTGTTCCTGGAGTGGTCCTGTGAGGACAGGAGTGCCCACTTGGAGGCCTCGGCTTGTCTGCCTATATATTAGATAGGCTGGGCGCATGTGAGGGCAGTCTGGGAGGCAGTTATTTATGCCTTGAGAGGTATTGGGTACTGTTGTTCAGAGATATCTTTAACTCTTCTGGCACTGCCACTTTAAGGGGTCAGGCCCAAGGGTACATTTATTTGTTTTAATTAGAGGACAGGTGGCTCACTGTGGACCTGTGTTGGTTCTGCCCTGCTATGTGCTAGTGGGGCTAGGCCTCAAGAGGGGCCATTTTGGTTTTGGGCGCTTCAGCTGCGGTATCTGATGTTAGGCCATTTGAATAGGCCAGTTAGCCATCTTTGATTAAGCGTGGAGTGGCCATTTTGGTAACAGGGAGTAGTCATTTTAAAGGAGGCTTGGCAGCCATTTTGTTGTATCAATTGGTGACCATTTTAGGGTACTTGTGTCAGTAAGGGGAGTTGCTTGTCATTTTACTCCAGAGACATGCCTCCAAAAAAAGAGGGTGGAAAATCTAAGAGGAAACAGCTGGCTAAGCAGCCTGCCCTGAAGCGACCAATGCCTGTTTTGTCTTCCTCTGATGATGAGCTGATATACATCAGGTGCGAGATACTGGACCAGACTGCTGCAAGCCAAAGGGCTGGCAGCATCTGGATCAGTCAGTATGCCTAAGCAGAGGGCTGCTAAGCCCACCTCTGTATTAGCCTTTCAGAGTGATATTTTAGCTCATCTTTCTGCTTTGGAAGGTATATGAGTTTTATGCAGCCTCCATCGCATCAGCTAGCTCATGCCCGGCAAAAATGTTTAATGTGGTTCGGTCATTGGTCTCCTTGCCAGAGGTAGACCGTCAAATTTTGAATTTGGATATTAGCTGTGAGGCTTTTGGGAGCTTTTTTGCTGATAAAATCTTGTCTTTCCGCCGCAACTTGCCAGCCACAGTTGATTCAGTGAATGAGCTAGAGACCCTTTGGCCGCCTTCGGGGCCAGTATTTTATCATTTCAGCCCACTCTTTATGGAGGAGATTGACAGGACCCTGCAATCAGTTAGGCCCACCACATGTCCCTTGGACCCATGCCCATCATGGCTGGTAAAGGCCAGTGCCGAAGGGCTGTGGTCCTCGCTGGAGGCCATTGTTAACCTATCCTTAAGCTCTGGGGTTTTTCCTGGGCCATTAAAGGAAGCTGTGGTGAGACCTCGTTTAAAGAAACCATCGCTGGACCCCACTGACCTGGTCAACTACCGCCTGATTTTGAACCTCCCGTTTCTGGGAAAGGTGATTGAGCAGGCAGTGGTGGAACAGCTGCAGGGCTTCCTGAAGGATGTCTCAGCCCTAGACCCCTTCCAGTCCAGGTTCCATCTGGGACATGGGATGGAGACATTGCTGGTCGCCCTCACAGACGATCTTCATAGACATTTGGATCGAGGTGGTTCAGGGTTCTGATATTATTGGATCAGTTGGCAGCGTTTGATACAGTTGATTACGATCTCCTGACTCACCGCCTTGCTGATGTGGGGATACGAGGGACTGCCTTACAGTGGCTTGTCTCTTTTCTCCATGGTCATGGACATGGTGGCGCATGGGGAGAAATTGTCATCCCGCCACAGGGAGCAATACTCTCCCCATTATTGTTTAACATCTATATGTGCCCCCTTGCCCAGTTGGTGCGAAGTTTCGGTGTCATCAATATGCAGATGACACCCAGTTGTATCTGATGATGGATGGCCGACCCGACTCAGCCCCAGATGTCCTTGAACATGCTTTCGTAGCTATGACTGGTTGGTTGAAGCAGAGTCGGCTGAAATTGAACCCGACAAAGATGGAGACGGAGATCCTGTACTTGAGCCACGGGGGATTAGGTTCAGGACTCTGGTGATGTATTCAACCTTCTCTTTAGGAAGCTGGAGAAGAAGGATAAGGAGAACTTAGATGATAGGGACAAAGAATGCTTGAAACATAGGAAAGTCAATTGTACATGGGCCAATTGGTTGCCTGGGTTCTTCATATATGCCGGTGTAATTGCTGGGGCACAGCTGTGGAGGGCAGTGCCCCTACTTCAATATGCGGATATCATTTATAGGGGGTATAAGGACTTCACATGGGTCGCTTGGCTTCAGTATGATGAGGATTTCCGTATGTGAGCTGCCTTCAATCCTAATTTGCCATGGGACCAGATTCACCAGCAGTTTTGGCTACAGGTGATGTCCCCATTGAAACCTAATATGGGTGATCACTCGGACAGCGGTCACTTGATTCAAAGGGTGTCCCAATCTGCAGCCCCTCAGCAGTCAGCGTCTGACATATCTGCGGGGCAGCCAGTTAAACCCCGGTTGCTCTGCTGGAAGTTTGCTTACCAAGGAGTGTGCTCCAGGAAGTTTTGCAGATTTGGGCATGGGTGCCCAGTGTGTAGAGGCCAGCATGCTTTCTCAGCCTGTAAGAGGCAATGCCAAGCAGGAAAGTGAAGAAGAGATGGTGGAGGTAGTTTCCAGCAGACTGGAAAAGGGCCCCAGCCCCAAAAAACTGAGGGAACTTAAGCAGCTATTAGATGTGTATCCCAAATGAGATGATGCTGGGTATTTGTGAGATGAAATTTCTGAGGAAATTAGAATCCATTTTCAGGGTCCCAGAACCCCTTTCGTGGCAGCTAACCTGCATTTGGTGGTTGGTACGAAAGGGGTTGTGAGGTAAAAAATTGCAAAGGAATGTCTGTCCCTCGCTTGCAGGTCTCCCCATTGGGAGTAGTGCCTAAGAAGGCTGTCAGTGAATTTAGATTAATTCACCATCTGTCTTATCCAAGTGGGGGTTCAGTTAACGATGCCATCCCAAAGCATCTGTGTTCTGTTCACTATACTTCCTCTGATCAGGCCATTCAGGTGGTTCAGCACTGTGGGGTTGGGGAAGAATTGGCAAAATGTAACATCAAGTCTGCATTTTGTCTTTTGCTACTGTATCCTGAGGACTTTGAGCTGTTGAGTTTCTCTTTTGAGGAGCAGTTTTAAATGGATTGGGCACTTCCTATGGGGTGCTCCATATCATGTGCTGCCTTTGAACAATTCAGCTCTTTCCTTGAGTGGGTGCTGCGTCACCAGATTCATTGCTGGGACATGGTGCATTACCTGAATAACTTCCTTCTGGTGGGCTCCACGGGAACTGGTCAGTGTGCCAGGCTTTTGGATGGCTTGTTGAAATTAGCTGATGAGTTAGGAGTTTCTTTGGTCTATGAGAAAACAGAGGGCCCAGCGACCATCCTGACCTTTTTAGATACTGAGCTAGACACTGTCTGACAAGCATCGTGTTTGCCAGAAACAAAGCTGGCGGATCATAGAGATTGCCTTGCTGTGGTAAAGAGCAGGGATAAAATCTCCCTATTAGAGTTGCAGCAGTTGGTGGGCCGTTTAATTTTGCTTGTAGGGTAGTGGCCCCGGGGAGAGCCATTCTAAAGCAGCTTTGTGACGCCATGGGACAGTTGCAGCTGCTACTTCATAGATTCCGAATTAGCAAAGGCATGAGGGAGGAACTTCAGGTTCGGGAGGAATTTCTTCATTCCTTCAGTGGGGTGTCCTTTTGGAGGGATGAATTGTTATTGGAGGTTGAGCTCCAGGTGACATCCGATGCATCAGGTTCCATGGGTTCTGGTGTATCAGGGGGCACTGGTGCACTGACTTGTGGCCAGGTGATTGGGTTAGTGAGGGCCTCACTTCAGATTTGACCTTTTTAGAGTTTTTTTTCTATACTGGTGGCAGTTTACCTGTTTTTTTTGGGGGGGGGGAATTGGCCAACCACATGGTCCACTTTTGGTGTGACAGCTTGGCAGTGGTTCATGTGATCAACTCCCTTTCATCAAGGTTATGGGGTTGGTACGGCTGTTCATGCTCTGTTGCCTAAAGTTGAACATATAGTTTAGGGCCAGGCATGTCCCGGGGGTGGACAATGGTGTGGCAGATGTATTGTCTCACCAACAGATAGGATGTTTTTGACAGCTTTCCCCTGAAGCCAACTTTCAGCTGGCTTAGATGCCCCAGGAGTTGTGGAAGCTTGGAGGACAGAAGTGTACAATGAAATGTGACTAGCCATTGCTCCAAGCACCCACAGGTTGTATACAGGGCCGGATCTAGGGTTGCCGGAGCCCAGGGCAATGCAAGTCTGACTTCCCCCCCTGCGCGCATGCACAGTACATGCACGCTCCCAGTGCTGCGTAATGATGTCACTTCTGTGACGTCATCACACAAGGCCCAGAGGCGTGCTCCCCATGTGGCAAGCTGGCCGCTCCGGCACAGAGTGCGCTGTAGAGCTGGTGGTGGCAGTGTGAGCAGCTGAGTGGAGGGCTGGTAGGTTGCCCACGCCATTCACCTGCCCTGCTTATGGGGCGGCCGGCTGCCATATGCTCCCTGTCCTGCTCACGCAACAAGCCAGCCGCCCCATCGATGGGGCAGGTGAATGGCAAAGGCGGCCTCCCATCCCTCCATTCAGCAGTCCGCATTGCAGCTGCCAGCTCTGGCGTGCTCCCAGCTGTTGGCAGCTGTGCCCTGCACCCCCTCTTTGGTGGTGCCAGGGGCAGACTACCCCCCTGCCCCCACATCAATCCAGCCCTGGTCATATGCTCACATGGCCCATCAATTCTAAGGCTTTAGTCAGGCTGTTGGACGGCAGCAAACATGGCTGATTCCAGTGGAACACATGATGCAGTTCTGTGTGGATTAAAGAAGTAGGGGCTTATCAGTGAAGTCCATAAGGACCCAACTTGTGGCGTTAGCTTTTGCAAACAGAGCACGAGGTATGAGGGAGTTCATTAGGGATTTTAGGCTCATGAAAATGTTGGAAAGGTGGTCTCATGAGTATGGAGCTGTTAGGGACCAGAGGCAGCCCATCTCTCCGGCTATCCTCCGGGGCCTGAGGCAGTGTTGGCTGAGGTTTGCAGCTCCAGTTTTGAGGAGCTGTTATTCCACGCAGCATCTTTGACTGTGTTATTTGGAGCTCTCTGGGTGAGTGAGTTGGTGGCCTAGTCCCTTAAGGACAAGTCAGAGAAGGCTTTGTCTGTTCAAGACATAAGGTTTGCTCCAAGACAGATCAGCAGAAGAAGGGTACTATGTTGGGATACAAGGGACTGCCTTAGTTTTGAGCAGTTACTGGTCATGTCCTTTCTAAGTTAGGATTGCATGGGGTTAAATTTGGCACCCATTCCTTAAGTATTGGAGCTGCCTTGACGGCAGCAGCCATGCGGTTTTCTGGGCCTGATATTCAGAGAGGGTTGGTAGGTGGCAATCAGCTGCTTATCGGACCTATGTGCGTACCCTGCATTTGTGAATATGCTACTAATACTGTTTCTTTTTTAAGCACTGTGTCTCGCAGCGGGAGGCTTTGGATCCTAATCCGCAGGCACAACATGGTTTTATGGGTGGCCCACCAAGCCAAGAGGACATGGATTGTTTCTCAACTTTGGCTTAGTGAGTGGGCTACTGTGGAATGGCAAGGCCAGTGAGGTTTGAGATGGTCTGGTTTATTGCTATTGCTTTTTGAGGGGAGGATGGCTCCCCCACCTAATATTTTGGTTATCCATCTGGGGGGAAATGACCTAGGTTTGGTTCAGGGCAAGACCCTGTCTGTCCAGGCCAGTGCTGATTTGCAGTTGATATGCAAGTGGTGGCCTGGGGTTTTGATCACATGGTCTGCAATGCTTCCACATCATGTGTGGCAGGAAGTTTGGGACCCAAGAGCCATAGAAAGGGCTAGGCAGGAGGCCAATAGTGCCCTGTACAAATCATTGGAGGGTGGTTTAGGAGTTTATTTGCCCCATCCACAAATACGGGCTGAGTTTGCAGACCTCTACAGAGGGGCTGGGGTCCACCTTTTGATGAAGGGCAACAGCATTTTTCTAGAGGACCTGCAGCAAGGGCTTCAGCTGGCAATAAGCCAGCTGTGGGGCACAGGAGCCTAAGCAGAAGCTTAGCCACAACAGGGACAGGATTAGGAGGGGGAAAATGAGTGGGATGGTGAGCACCCTTGGCACATCCCCATTTGGGGGGGATTTGGTGTCTGTCAGGATCACTGGTACTGCTTGACACTTGCCAGCTGAGAGGGCAGACTGCCATGTGGCTCCCCTATACAAGTAAGGCCCTCCTGCTGTATAACGAGGTGCTATAGGCTTGGAGTGAGGAGCCATTTGCCTGGTGGCCAGGTCCCAGCCATGCGTGTGGATGGCTCGCATCTGGGGCAGTGGGGTTTGCCCAGACAGGTCAGGGCGGAGGTCCAGGGGTGACCGCAGGGCCTGACCTGTACCGCTAGTTAGGCCCTTGCTGTGTATATATATTTGGTGATATGCTGTTGCCAAAATAAATATGACCCATTTAGTTCCTAACACTGATGTCTGTCTCTTCTTTCCGTCTGGGGTTGCAAAACAATATGGACTTTCAGAGAACCACATTTACACTACTGATTTATTACTCATTTATTTGATTTCTAGCCCGCCCTCTCCACAAGCGGGCGTAGGGCAGGTTACAGCAATATATATAAATACAAGGATAAAAAAACATTTAAAACATAAAATCATAATTAGCAACAAACATAAGAGACACCATTAGATCAGCCCTGGCTGAATGGATCTTAACACTAAGTACATTATTGGCCAGGAAAAGAAATGGTATGTCCTACTTATTCCTGATGTTCTTATCCATAAGCACTGGAATCAGTTTGGGTGAAGTTCTTCTTGTCCGCCCACCCTCTACGTTTTTATAGTTTTTGAGACTGTTTTCTTCCTTGCATTCCTTAAATAATCAAGATTTTCAAGCAAGGATGCTGTCACCATTGGTGACATAATTGATGGTGTCACAGTTTTCCCCTTTTTTATTTTTTTTGTCCATGATTATAATTCAGCCCTTATATCAATGTATTGGTATATTAATGTATTGATATAATGGCTGATTTTTAAAAAATATATATATTGAAAATGAACATAGTGTCTGTCTTTGCATGGTGAAATCTCAATGTGGAGCATTGGTTTAGGTATATCAGTAATTTAAAAAATATATTCATGAATGATACAGTGACTCATATGACTGTGATCCCTCAAATATTGATTCATGAACAGTCTCATGGACTCAAGCAATACCCATCCTCAGAAGCTGAGAAGAATCTCTTCTTATGTTTCATAAGAATCACTTCTTTATGTTTCATGAAGGGAAATTTTGAATGTGTGGGTATGCATGTTTATGCATATTTGTATTAGTTAGTACAAGCGAAATAGTAGAGTCCAGTAGCACCTTTAAGACTAACCAACTTTATTGTTGCATAAGCATTTGAGAGCCACAGCTCTCTTCATCAGATGCATCTGTACAAGCATGAACCCACAAGCATTTTCAGGGAGCATTTCATTTCACTTCCCCCCACTATTTCTACTTTCCTGTCCCTGTAAGACCCGGTAGCCTTTCCCCCTTCTCTGCCTTCTTCTCTTCTTCCCACCCAACAGCAGGCCTATTTTAATCCCTTCACCATCTTCAGACAGCCTCTACCTGGGAAAACTGGCCCAGTTGCATGGTGCCAGTTAATCGGCCAGGTCCAGTTGCACAGTGGGGAATTTGCAAGGATTTGCAAGGGGCTCTTCATTTTCCTCTGTATCCCATTCCCCAAACCATTCCTCTAGCCATCCTCTTGGCAACTCACATGTCCTTATCTTCCCCTGCTTCCTTCTATCCTTCCCAATTAACCATTAATCTTTTATCTCCCCCCTCCATCTTTAGTATCTTTATAATGTATTTACTTCATTTAACCCCACATTTCTCCACTGCTGGGACCTAAAGCAGCTTAGATCATTCTCCTCTCCTTCATTTTATCTTCAGAACAACAGCAGGGGTGGACTATGAGTGAAAAACTGTGGAAAGATCCCTTCCCTGCAACTTCGTTTGCCTTCAAGGAGCTTGGGTAGGTGAGCTGAGCCACATGTGGCATCCCATGCTTCACACGGGGCTCAAGTAGGCCAAGCCGGGTGCCACCACCTCCTTCCCCTCACATGGGACCCATGCAGAACAAGTCAGGCTTCACCTCCCCTGCCTTGCCTCTCTTGGGGCTCAGGTGGACTCCTTGCCCACCATGCCTCATGTGGGATTCAGGCAGGTTGGGTGCTACTTCCTCCATCTTGACTCAGGAGTCTTCTGCAGGGCTTTGGTAAGCCAGGCTCAGTTTTCCTGAGGGGAGATGCCACTGGCCTCCTGGGAGGTGTCCAAGTGTTCTTAATTGGTAATGCACCCTCCTTTGAGGTATGTTAAGCTGAGAATGTGAGAATGGTCTAAGGTCGTCCGTTGAGTTTCCATGGCAGAATGGAGATTTAAAGTCCTAGTATGAAACACAAACAACTATACCACTCTGGCTTTTGTGGGGTGGCTGCTGTTGAACAGTTGCAAGCAGCTGGTACTAGATGAGTTGTGCAAGTTGGGTGTTACCTGTTAGTTATTGCCAGACCTGGCTCAAGTGCAATGCGAATTTATTGTATGTGGCTATAGGCCTTCACAATCTAAAATCATTCATTAAAAACAGAACAAAAATACAAAAATACAGATATAGTTACACAGATATAAATAAAATTACTTTAAAATGCATTTTGCCTAAAATGTAAACATTAAACAACCTTAAAACCGAACGGTTTCTAATCTATGTCAGGTGTTTACTCTCCTGGCTACCACATTTGCCCTTATTTTCCTAGCAGCCAGGGCATAGAGGGCCATCCTATTCGAAATAAAAGGGTTTGTATCTGAAAGAATAAAATTTAATTTATCAAAGTCAGACAGAAGATGGAGACTAGATAAAATATTCGTGAGAAATTTTCCCCTTGGTTCCTGGTATAAGGGACAGTTTAAAACATAGTGTGGTAAGTCCTCAATTGAGGTTCCACAGATACATATCCACTGATCGATGGGTTTTTTTTGGAATCGCCTGAGTAACATCTCAGTTGGCATAGACTAGAAGCGTAATGACGTAAATGCTACCCAAAGCTTATAGACTATGATATCAGTCAGATAACGTGCTCTACTGTGGTCTTTTTTTTATAGTTTTATACCATGGGGCAAATTTTGTTTTACTGATTAAAAAATTGTCAATTAGGGCATCCTCTTTGTATACCCATTCCCTTAAGTCAACATTGCTTCCCAAAGGTTGGAGTAATTCGTCTGGGATGGTATATCGAGATGCAATGCCATTAAGGAAGGCCGGCCGGGTTTTATCCTTGTTTTGCAGCTGGTGATAGCTCAAATAACTCAAATTACTGAAGGAACCAGGGTTCGTTAGTTGGTATCAAGTGAGTCCTTGCTCAACAGACAAAACAGCCCCAGAAAGGTACCTACCTCTGTTTTCCTGTCAGAAACAAAGCTTGGAATGCTAGCAAAATTGTTGTAGTTACATAGCACTTGTCACTGAATGCATCTGTTTCTTAAAGCTGCAGGCACTCTTTTTATCATCTGAGTTTATTTATTTATGTCATTTATAGTCTGCCTTTGTCACTGAGACTCAAGGCAGATTACATATTGTGAGACTAGTACAGTTAATATCAAGGACATTTCAATAAACTCCCCAATGTGTTTCTTTTTTCATAAAATCAGATTTTTCTGCAAACCTAGGACTTTTTTCAGATTTTTAGAAAGATCCATTTTGTCTATTAATGGTTCCAATCTCCTAATAAAAGTGTCCTCAGATTTGACCAGATTGAGAATTAGATATGTTGATATATTTTACACTTCTTACTCCAAATCACATTGGAAACAAAGGAGATAAAGTCAGCTTACAGAATTCAGGACATGATAGTGATTGTGATGTTGTGTAACAATCATCTACTGTATAAGAAGAATTATTGTTCATTCTTCCTCATTACTCACTGCACTAGATATTTCTAGTATGTACTTATGTTTATTTTTCCCACAGTGAGCTATAGTAGAACTGGAAAAATATATACTAAAAATGTCTGCATGAACTGTCATGCTCAGTCAGTCTTGCACAGGCAAAAAACTCTCCAGACTAGAATCCAGGCCAGACTTCAGGCAGCTTATACCAATTCTTTTCCATGCAACTGAGAATATCTTTTAATAGGATTTGCTGCATGATTGAGAAAATACAGTTGCCGCCTATTTTAGCTTAGCCACTTTGATCCATTCTCACATTTGGCTGAAAATCAATAGGCAAGCTGAGTCAATCAGGTGCAGAAGAGAGGTTCTTAGAAATCTGAAACCACACTCCCTTTCTACATTCTGTGAATGGGCAAGTGAGGCAAAAGGGTAGTTTCTGGAATCTTTGGGATAATTTCCATAGATTCTAAGAATACAGTCTAATAATAGGTTTCATGACCCTTTCTTTTCAGTTCATCCGTTATGAATATACCAACAGTATGTAGTTCATCCTTTTTTGAAAGTAACACCAAAGACATACCTTTTCTTGGTAGATGATTTGATGAAGTAACAATGTATGACATAATTAAAGGAGAGACTTGTGAATAAATAGGTTGCCAGTTATTTATAGTGTAAAGTTCCTGTACCAAAAGTTAGGAGTTCATAACTAAGTAACCTCCTCAAAAATTCTGTGAAATGGTGAACAGAGGGTCCTTTGGGACTATGACTTGAGTAGAAAGGTGGCATAGAAATGTTTTAAATTATATATCTCTATCTATCCATTCATATATACATACATACATATACACAATCAATTCAGTGTATCCAGAAAAATGCATACAGGCTTTTGAAACCAGGTTATGTAAGCCAAGTACACAATAGATTGACTATTTCTCTGGCTTTTAATGAAGCAAATACAATGAAAATACAGGTAGCTGAATTATGTTACTAATTGTCTCATGACTTATTTTTTCAGCAGAAATTACATTTTGCCAAGTTTTTTTTCTTACGCAGAACTAAACTTACATGGATTCTTTCAGTTTTAAATTTAAGTTAGGTATGCTAATGTGAAATCTACTTATCTGATGGTTTAGTTGACAAGTCCCCAGCATGATGCCCATGGGTGCCATGGTGCATCCCAATACCTTTCTTGGCACCCACCAAGTGTTTTAGCAGGTGGATGGGGCCAAGTGGGGTTCTTGCCCAACAGGGCTTCTGATTGGCCACTGATGATTCCAATTGGCTATGCAGATTAAAATAACATTTCAGCAGCAACTGCTACCACAGTGTTTGTTTTATTCTCTCTCACATCTCTTTCCTAGTATATTTTTAAAAATTACTCCTCTTCTCCCCACAATTTGACTTCCTCTGTGTGTTTAGTTCGCCTCCTGTGGCAACCAGTTTTGGTTGGCTCCATATCCCACAGCAGCCATTTAGGGGTTGCACTTTCCATCCTGTATCAGAATTCTAAAGACAATCTTAGGCACAGAAAGGTTGGGAGCCCTGAGTTAATTAATTGTGCTTTAGTGTTTATTTTTAAAGATCTTCCTCTGTTGGCTCACCAAAGATTTCACATTATTGGCATATATTCTCATTCATAATTTGATCAGCTAACAGGAAAGGGTAATGAATTCTTGAGTGAATAGGATCCATTCATTTTCATAACCAGTGTTACTTTTGAGAGGTTTTGATAGCTTGTCCAGTGCCCACCTATGATTTATGCCTACAACTGAACAGTCATGTGGCCAACCTGGAATGGAGATAGGAAACACATAAGAAAATTGATTCCTGAGGCTACAAGATCCTCCTGGGCTTACAGCCATGGGACATGGGATGCAGTGAGAAGAGGAGAGGGGACAGTTAAGTCACCTACTCCTTTCTTTTCTGCAAGTGCAATAGTACTGGTAAAAGAAGAAGAGGCAATTTGCAGCTTGCATGACTGTGCAGCCTTAAGGGCTATCAGTCCACATGTGTTATGTGACTCAGTAATCGATTTTCCCAGGGTTGGAATGGACTGCCATGGGAAGGAAAATATGGAAGAAATCTGCATCCCCTAAGGGATCAATTGATCCAATCTGAGGAGTAAAACAGGACACAACTTTCCTGCAGATCATCAAAATGGGATAACTTCAACTTAATGTGAGATCTTTTTGTAAAAAAAATATTATTTATTAGTGTAAAACAAACAAAAAAAGAATGAAAATGATTGCAACAAAAATACTATTGGCAAATCTATAAAAGGTTTCCAAATACCTAAAAATAAGTCACTATGCAGTTGCCATCTATATGCAATACGTTCAAATATTGATACATTTATATGATCCTCAAGCCAATGAATTACAGGAAGTGGGCTTCTGTCTTTCAATAAGTCTTTTAGTGACTGTAAAGGTGTGAAAGGTCCATTTCCATTGACCATCAATTAGATTACAACAGACAGGCAAATAGTTTAAAAATATATTAACATCCTCAAAAAGAAATAATGACTTCCTCCCAAAAGGACTGAATGACTGGACATGTCCAAGCATATGCTAGACACATCTTGTATATTACACTGCCAACAATTAGATACTGTTCTTAATTCTTTAGTTAAAAAATGCTGTGGTGTCCAATATACCCTAAACATAATGTGGGATTTCTTAAAATACTTGGGGGAAGATTGGAAGCTTAAAGGTTCCCTTTACCTTAGCAACCCCGATGCTAGTTTAGCTGTGAAAGGAGAGGTAGTCTTGAATAGATTCTATGGAATAGACAAAGAAGATCCTACCAGAAGGGTTCTACGACAGTCAGGACACCCCAGAAAAAGTCGCATTCATTCCCAGTAAGCCTGAGTCTTTAGAACGTTAGCGTGTGTAATTTCTGCCATCCTGAGGCCATCTTCAAATGAGCCAAATAAATCAGTATTTTAAATGAGATCTGGCTACAGTTCAACAATTGCTATGGTGCAATTTTCGCAAAATATGCGTTCAAAAATTAAACGTGCCTGCTTTGTGGTGTCCTTTTTTGTCCTTCATTGGACCACTTGCTCTTCAACTGTTATTTTATTGTATTTTACAAAAATATTTCTGTGCCACCATTCCACCCAACTCAGGGTCCCCAAGGCAGCGAACATTAAAACAGCATTTAACATGCAAACAAAAATATTTAAAGTAGCTAAATAAACTACATGAACACATATAAGCTCACAAACAAGGAGGAAGGCTAATAAGTGTTAGTGAAGTGGCCAAACCAAACAAAAAAGTCTTCATCTGCTGGCACAACAATAGAGGGAGACATGAATCTCCATGGAGAGGGTGTTCCAGAATTTTGGCACCTGAGAAGGCTCTTTCTTGAGTTGCCACCTGTTCAGCCTGAGATAGGGGACAGCCAAAGCAGGGCTTCTGAAGATGATTGACTGTCCACACACCTTGCCATTAAGACATATCACTGACAATGAGTTAAAAGTAGGTTCTATCAGGGCTATTGCAGGAAATCAATTAATCAGCCTATTAACAACATCCCACCCCAACCAGTATGAGTTACACCTAATAGGCAATCTTTTAAGAATGGGCAGTTCCACTCTGGACCAAAACCCAGCTCAGCCAATGCTGCCAGCTCTTGCCCACATAACGTACCATGTTGCTGTGCTTTTCAGCATCTTGGGGAGTGGGAGCAGCTGATCTTGTCCAGCACCAATGGAAACTCTCCCTGAAAGTATCTTTTCTGTAACAGCTGTTAAATAACTGGATTGCATAAACTCCATTCATTGATTCCTCAGAGTTCTTGCCAAATTTACATTAGAACAGTTCACGTACTTCCTGCCAGTCTAGGAAGGCCCTCACCAATCCAATGATCTCCAACTCCCTGCCCTAGTCCTAGGGAAATAACTAATCCCATACTGTCCTTCTCCATAGTGGGAGATGCCAAGTAAAACTCTACCTGCAGGACACAGAGCCAGTTTATATACCAGCCCCATTGCCTCTCATCTATTGGCTGTAGCACTCAAGGCTCTCAACAACTGGCTACCCTCAATACAAATGTGCCCTGTTCCGACATACTTCCAGAGATTATGGCTAAACCCTTCACCTGGCATGACAGGAAGCTCCATCTGTTTACAATTTAAACTGAGCAGTATTTCTAGAACATTTGCGTCTATATAGATTGTAGAATTCATTATTATAGTCAGGTAGCAGGTTGCTGCTGTTGTGTTAGGGTTCAGGCGTGGCCTCACATTAACAGAAGGTTTATGAATATAGCAATATCATAAGCCCCTCTCTGTATGTGTTTAAACACAAAAATGCTGTCTAGCAAAGCAGGAAAATGGCTGCCAGATCCTGGTCAGGAGCTGGAAAATTACTGACATATGAGTCACCAGGCGAGACTAGCTTTCAGTCACATGCCCTGTAGAGGTGCAAAAGATCCTAAGACAGTAAGGTATTCCAGGAGTTCCTGAATTAATCTCCCTAATTTACCCTGCAAACGTCCTCCTTATCCACTCTTCCATTCTGGGCTGTTTAGGGCTCTGATAGCCTCACCTATCCAGCCATTGTGGGTTGTTAAATATCATTGTTCATTTAGTTTTGCCCAGGAGAGCTTGATCAAACCTTCCCAGTTTTATTGTCTCAACTTGGAGACAGCTACCCAGCTCTTTGTCTCACCCCGGTGACAGCTTTCCAGTTCTTTGTTTCACCTCAGAGACAGCTTTCCAGTTCATCGTCTTATCCCAGAGACAGGCTCTCGATTCTTTGTCTCACCCCAGAGATAGCCATTAAGTTACTGTTTTGGAACATAAGATGCAATTCTGCTCCAGGGTATGTTCCACAGTATAACTGGACTACCTGCTGCCCCATTCAGTGTGTGTGCCTTTTGGATGTCTGAGCCCTTCTCTCCCTTCTTGGCACGCAGCACTGAATGCTGAAGCTACTTCCTTTCTAGACTGGTAACTATAACCCCCAAACCCTGAAACTCTATCCAAACTCCTCCCTGATTTTTCTAGGAAACTCTGTATGTGTGTGGTGAATATTCTTTTATGGTTGCTTTTAATACCCTTTTAATAAAAATCATCCATAAACATCCACTTGGTCATTTCAAGAGTCCTCTGAGGGAAGGGACCTGGTAAAAATTGGTAGAGGATCTTGTAGTTACCTCCTTTAGCTGCCTCTCCTTGCATGCTAATTTCCCCAACTCGCAAGGAGACCTCCCCATTAGGGTAACAGATTAGTGTATGTTCAGAGTTTACTGGATTGCTAGTTCGTTTTCTCAATCTTGTGATTCAGTTTTGGAGGCAGCCCTGGCAGGAAGCCATACTGTAGGGATGAATAATTTACAGGATAGATAATCCCTACTTGAATCCTATTTCCTGTTTAAAGACTGATCTACCATTACCATTTCATCTTCCTTTTGGAATGGTAAGATTTGTGACCTGAGAAGAACCAAGGAGGAGGGAGCAGGCAATTATCTGTTTGTGTATAGCAAAAAATACCCACATGGGTATTGAACCACGTGGAAAGGCAGGGTACTGATGTTTTCAATCAATCAATCCCACTTTGAGTTTCTTTCACTCTCTTGTTGGCATTCAGCAGGGATGCTTACAATTAGGTGAACACTTTGGGGTCAAGCAGAAGGATATTCTGAGAGTTAATGTGGTCTAGTGGTTAGAGTAATGGACTAGGATCTGGGTCCAATTCCTCACCCTGCCATGGGCCACTCATAAACTCTCAGCCTAGGCTATCACACAGGGTTTTTTGTGTAAGGAGAAAACAAAGAAGTGATGTAAGCTCCCCATTGGGGAGAAAGCTGGGTTATAAATGAAGTTAAATAAATAAATAAATATTCACCTATCATTAGTGCTAAAACACCATTCAAAGAACATCATTCAAAGAGCAGGTGGAATTTCTGTCCTGCATTCATCTCTCCGATCAGAAGAAAGAAAACTCACACCCAATGCAGAGCTTTTTTCTCCTTAAATATCAGGCACATTTAAACTGGACTGGGGAAAAAAATAAGGAACCCATAGAGGCAATGAAAAGCAACAAAATGAGAAAAGCTTGTGGTATAGTGTTGTTCAGATTTACTCAGCTTTGTTTTAAGATTCAGTGGCCAGAGTTTTTCAGACAATATTTTCAATTGCACAATTCACAGAGGAGAGAGAAAATCCATTTACTTCTACTCAGAATTTATTGAAGTGTAATCACAGACTAATTCATTCACAATCTCAATCTATGCTTTGTGGGATATAAAAAAAATCCTCTGAGGGATTTCACTTTTGTGGTTTTTTGCTCTGTAGAAAGATGGCTCCAGAGTTTTAAAAAGCCAAGGTTAGAAAAATGCCTTTGAGTGAAAAACAACAACAGATGTCTGGTACCTTATTGCCATTCATTTGAAATCTCTTCTTGATGTAATTTTACAGACATCACAAAAGCAGCATACATAAATAGAATATGAAAAATATCATCTGACACTAGATAAATGTACATATAGTAGCTGAAAATGATGTAAGGGTTTCTATCAGTCAAACTGCATTTGATAAGCAATGGGAAAGAAAGATACATATACGTTTTTTACATATTCAGAAACATTTGACTGGATAATATTTTTAATTTCTAAAGCACTATGAAATGCAGGTTTTTTTGGAGTATCCTTTGACAATTTTGTATTTGGGTTACGTTAATCACTCAATGCCAAATTCAATGTATCTCAGTATACTCAAACATCACATGCATACAAAAAATCTGTTTTTTAGTGGCAGAAGACGGTGGCCATTTCCACACACGCTGAATAATGCACTTTCAATGCACTTTAGCAATCCTTTGGAAGTGGATTTTTTGTTCCACACATGGAAAAGCAGTTTCAAATGTTCACTAAAGAGTATTGAAAGTGGATTATCCAACGTGTGTAGAAGCAGCCACTATGTTTCACAACTTCTGGAGATTTCTTCAAATACGCAAAACAGACATACTTCTACATAAAGAGGAATGCCTCTTTTGTTTAGATTTTAACCTCCCTTTTTGCCTATTTCTTAACTTACATCAGTTTTATGGAATGTTGGGTCATCTTCTTGTGAAAAGATGAGGTGGCTGTATCTCTCTAGAGTGCTTAATTATGTTTTGCTGCATCAGTGTGTGATGCACGATTCAATAGTTTATTTTACCCCAATATTCCTACAGAGGGCACAAAAATATACCAACTGAAAGTCAGTTGATTTTTCTGGATTGTTTAATGTCCCAGATTCTTTGTTGTTTACAGAAAGGGGTGAGTAGCTATACTAATGTGCAGGTGATAATGTCCTAAAACAAGGAAAATCTAGAACCATTTCTCTATGCATTCTGCTCCACTCTCATCCCAAACTGGGATGGATTTACACCCCAGAAAACTGGTTAAACTGGGTCACTTTTTACCTTAGAGTGGGGAAATCAGAAAAGTAATTCCTTCTCCTTCTTTTCCTCTTTCCAATGGAACATGGAAGAAGGTACTTGCAAATCTTAGACATAATAAGTTCCATTAACCTCACCTCCTTTACTATATATCTACAAAGGCATAGCAAGAAGAAGCATGAGTTGCTGACCTTCTAGGTCAGAATTACCAAGGACAGAAAAGCAGACCAGGGAAGAAGAGAGTAAAAATACAACTTCCATATGCAACTGAGAGTGACTTATACACCTGTGATGAATTTTAGAACAAGCCACAGCTTTATTACAAGGGTTATTAAAGAGGAGGGAAATGCAAATAATACAGGAAGTCAACCACAATCTGAATTTCCCTGTCCACAAGCATACACATGCTCACACAAACACCTAGAGAACCAGGGCAAATAGCCTTAGAGCGTTAAGCCTTTAACCTCTTAAGGAATTTCAAGACAGTTGTTCCGGTCGAGTTCCCTAATTGCAATTTCAGATAATTAGATGCATGCTGAAGTGTAATAATAACTTGTACTAGACGGCTCAGCACTCTTTAAGTCCATTATTATCCTTTTATGAGGCTTTATGGATGAGAAGATGAAATGGGAGAGATTGTTGATGGTAACCATTAGGGGTGTGCACTGAAAAAAATTCCATTTCAGTTTTGGATCCGAGGGCTATAAACCAACTATGCATCTTAACTGTCTTTCTCTGGCTGGAGCATTGCCAGCTTGGATCTGATCCATTTGAAGTTTTTTTAATTGTGAGTTTCATCCCCGCTCTTTGCAGTGCAGGCTTCCAAGCTCTTTGGGGCAGCTGTTTTTGTACTAAATGGCACCAAAATCACACATAACACAGGCCTTCCTCCAAACCATCAACCTGCCAAGTTACACTACACACACACAATAGCAGATGCTGAAGCGTTGGCATGTGCACGTGGCAAGGAACTGGCTGGCTAAGGGAAAGGGAGGGAGGTGAAGGCGGTGGCATTAAAAAACAATTCTGCTTAATGTCCACTTTTTATTTTTCTATAGTGCCAATAAATTATTACCTATGATGCCATGTTTCCTTCCAGGGCTTTTATCGGGTTTGATTGATTGAAAAGACCTGCCCCCGTCCCCAGCACTTCCTAAGAGTGATCCTTCTAGTGCCCTGATAGGGAGGGGTGTGTTCTACAAAGGGGCACACATTTCTTTAGGATTTGGAGACAGTAAGCACGCAAGTGTGGAAGGAAAGCAGAGAATAGGTATAGAAAAGATAATGCTTACACCCCGTACTGCTGTTAAGAACCCCTGGAGGTGACAATGGGTGGACCCCTGGCCAGTTGCACAATGCTGCTCCACAGTTCAGTCTGAGCTGAGGTTCAGCAATGGAGGAGTTCTATAAGATTCATATAAATATTTAAGTTACAAGGCTAAACCAGTTTGGTGTAGTGTTTTTAAGTTACATGGCTAGGCCAATTTGGTATAGTGGTTAAGAGAAGCAGGACTCTAATCTAGAGAACCGGGTTTGATTCCCCACTCTTCCGCTTGAAGCCACCTGGATGACTTTGGGTCAGTCACAGCTTCTAGGTGCTCTCTCAGCCCCATCCACCTCACTCAGCCCCATCCCCTTGTTGTGGGGATAATAATAACATACTTTGTAAACCGCTCTGAGTGGGTGTTAAGTCATCCTGAAGGGCGGTATATAATTCAAATGTTGTTGTTATTAAACCTATGCGCATGTTTTTCCCTAAATTGTCCTTGGACAGGAGTGATGTATTCAAAGCCAACTGATAAGCAGCACATGGGCAGGTATCCAAGATGATGAATTATTCAAGGGGCCTTTTTACTTATAGAGGAGGGCTGTACTGAAGGAGGTAGTTCCAAAGAGATGCACAAGTAAAGGGATAGGGACTATAGACTTTACTTCTATGGGCCAAGCTACACATGACGAATGACACTTGAATGGCAAGTGGATTGAGTGGAGGGCAAGTGAACAGGGAGAAATACACTTGCCGTTCAAGTGTCATTCGTCATGTGTAGCTTGGCCCTATGTACTGTCTGTTGCTCAGCGGGGAGGGCGGACTAAAAATCTAATATAATGACTAAAATAAAAATAAATATTCTACCGGATAGTTGTTTGTCAAAATTGCTTTTGTTCTGTTTAGCATTTCTTCAATTCTGTATAAAATACCTGCTAGTTTTAAATCTTTACACATTTGTATTTATAGACCTAATAACATTGTTTATGGAAATGTCTTTGAAATTGACTGTACTGACTCACTCTGTAATCTGAGTTGAGTCTCAGTGAGAAAGGCAAATTAAAAATAACGTAAATAAATTTTAAAAAAATTATCCTGTTTCTGGGATTATTCTATACTGACAGTGTTAATATTAAGAACATGAATGCTTCTGTTTGAAAGCAATGTTCTTGTGTTTGTTCAAAAGGGAATCACAGAATTAATTTCTGGAAAGTACACCATTTCCACTCTGACACTTTTCACCTCAGTGGGAACTTGGCTATCCCAAAATACTGTTAAGACTTGTGATAGCTCTTAAATTGGCACCTGTAGTTCTCTAAAGTACACATAGTAATGCTCAGTTCACACCTACAACTTGCCAAATAGTTGCTTTTTAAAATGAAACCACATGAGTGCAGTTCCATTTTGCAAGCTGTTTGTATTTGTAGTATAATGATGAGTGAAACTGTAGAAAACTCCTGTGGATCCACTTCACTCACATGGCTTGCCATCTGTAGATTTTCCCATGTGGCTGTAGTGCAAGCAACAACACACCATCTTGAAACAATTCTCAGTGTATTTGAATGTATAAGTCAATCACCTTTCCCTGTGTGTGTATTGGACTTATCGTTAGTGGTGGCTTCTACAATGCTTCTTTGGAAGCATGCAAACTTCTGCTGCTGAGTACAGTTGTATGGGGGAGATGGACTCAAAAACTTTAGTGTATAACTTGTGAGACATAGTGGAGTCATGGGAGCTGCTACCACAGCAACATAAGATCTGAACAACTGCTGAGTTTATTTATTTAAAACATTTGTATGCTGCCTTTCTACAATCCTTAATGTATGCTATAATGTATACATGAAGCCAATCCTTAATGTATGCTGGCCCCAAGCCATATAGGGCTTTAAAGGTCAATACCATTACCTTGACTTGAGTCTGGAACCAAATTGAGAGCCAATGTAAATGGAACAAGATTGGAGTGATGTGGTCCCTTTGACCATATGGTCCCAAAACAGCATTCTGGTCACAGTGTTCTGTACAACTGTAGCTTCTGGACAGTCTTATTTCTTCTCTGGATTCTCACCTCATTCATTTTTTTCCTTATACCTACTCCAGAACTGTCATGGTTGACTCTATCTCAAGATTTGTTTTAGTATATTTCTATAGTAAAACCTTAGCTTTTATCTAGCACCCCGGAACTGTTTCACACATTATGATCATTGTACACCAACAATTTTTTAAAGTGTATATCTAAAACTGTAAAGGAAATTATGTGTATCATACAGCTACACTTTCAGACAGTCGGCATTGGCTCTGGATCTCTTATAAGTTAATGTTCGGTGGTAAACCTTGCTTTTCAGCTACATAAGATGAGAAACAGCTACAGTGATTACTTTGGGAGCATATTCATAATTCAAGATAAGCTTAAATGGGAGTCAAAGGCTAGAACATGGCTTGATTAAAGGGAGTGGTCAATATCTGAACTCATTTAGGACAATTTAAATGCCATGCTGACTGAAGTAAAATAACTCTCCCATGAGTCTTGGCACTCATACACTGTCTCTTTTGAACTGGGATGCAATCCTCGCAAATCAGTAGCAACCCAATTTAAGACATATCCGACGCATCTTTAGCCTCATCCAGTGTCACATCTAAATCAGGCTTTGATGTCCTTCTAAATAGAACATTTGTGAGCAACTGAAGGAAGTTCATTGGATTGTGTCATGTAAGCGAGATGAAAAGTTCCTCAGTTTGAAAAGAAAATCCTTTCTGATATTTCACTTTTACAGATATTTTATGTAAATTACACAACCAGAAATTTTGAAGATAGGGAAGCATTATGAAACTAGGTTCAGGAATAATCTATAAAACCTACATGACCATTTCCAATTCATTTTAGATGGATATCCTATTAATACAATATGATCTTTTTAGATTTTTTTAACGTTTTTAAAATATACAGAAGAATACGTATATCTCTACTATGGTACTCAGGATGCAAAGGCTTCTGGGGGTGGAGGAGGAAAAATTCTTTATTCACACTTAATTGAAATGGTCATTGATATGATATTCCATTTTATTCTAATGTTCTTGCACTACAAAAGAATAAAAACTCAACAAGCCCTTTTGTGACTCCAATAATTGAACCAGTAAATGGCTTATATGATCAGTGCTTCTGCATTGAAATTGTGCTCCTATTGGTGAAATTTCATTTTATTGACAAAAGACACAAGCAGAGCTTTTTCTAATGGAGTTCTATTGTTTGGAGGAGCCATTGTTCTGTCATGGCACTGAACTTTTCATGATCCTTACAAAAGAAAAATCACATGCATTTTCAGTAATTAACAATTATTTATATCTGAATATAAATATTTTCTTTAATTTTTCTCCTTAAAAGCTATGTGTTAAAAGGAAACACCCCCTTTCCTTCTGCTGATGACACTAAAATAAATGTCCCCTTAGAAATCAAACCAATTTTCAAACTTTTGAAAATATTTCATCTGCTGAATTCAGAAATTACAGAAACTCTCATGTCTTAAAACTATTCCATTAACTGAATGTTTCTACTTAGGAGTAAAATTGCCCAGCCCAGTAATTTGTGACACCTGTTGGGTGTAAATTGATACTGAAATCTGGTGTGCTAAGAAGGAAAAAACACATAAGACAATTCTTTAATGTCAAGGTTGACTCAGCCTTCCATCCTTCTGAGGTCGGTAAAATGAGTATCCAGTTTCCTGCAGGTAAAGAGTAGATGACTGGAGAAGGCAATGGCAAACCACCCCGTAAAAAAAGTCTGCCAAGAAAATGTCATGATGCGACCCTCCCCATGGGTCAGTAATGACTCGATACTTGCATAGGAGGACTACCTGTAACTTTAAGGAGAGGTACATTATGAATTACTATCTGCTTCTCTTGTCAGATGCAATTCACTGCATATTACCTCTCTTCTGCTGCGTCTGTAAGCTTCTCTGGGGCATCTAACAAGCTGTAACCAGTGTGGTATAACTTGCCACCTGGAACAGAGGGTACATCTCACCTGAAACACTCATCCATACCATCTAAATCCCCTATGCCCTAAGTATTTGTGCTCACAAAAATGCCAGTCGAATTTGTGCTTGGAAACAAGATACAGATGTTTAATTGAGATTCTCACAACTCCACTAAGTAAAACTATAAATTACATACAGCAGAAAAAGCATTTTCTACATCAATGGTTGTAGAATAGAATTATACTATTGTCTAAATCATATAAATATAATATAAAGAACTAGCAACAAGGCCCATTGTGGGGAAAATACAATGGGCTCTAGAAAAGGAAGGGCAGACAGGCAGGCATTCCCTCCTCCTCCATCACTGATCCCAGTCAGATGAAGGCGGGGGGAGGGGCGGGCATGACCATCTCCTCTGCGTCTGATTCAGGTTGAGTGGGCATTGTCACCTGCTCCGCCTGATCCCAGCTGGATGAAGTGGGGGTGGACATTACCACCTGCTCCACTCCTGATCATGGCTGGATGAAGAAAGGTTGGGCACTGCCTCCTGCTCTGCTTCTGATTCCGGCTGAGTGAAGTGGGAGGCATTACCGCCTGCTCCATGCCTGATTCTGGCAGGCTGAACAGGGAGGGGGCAGGCATTGCCTCTTGCTCCATGCCTGATCCTGGCCGGGTGAAGGCAGGGGGCAGGAATTGTCACCTGTTTCGCTCATGATCCCTGCTGGGTGAAGTTGAGGGGGCGGGCATTGCCACCTGCTCCATTCCTGATCCCAGCTGGGTGAAGACAGGAAGTGAGCATTGCCACTTGCTCCATTCCTGATCCCAGCTCTGTGCCTGATCCAGGCCAGATGAAGGGGGGTGGGCATTGCCTCATGCTCTGCTCCTGATCCTGGCCAAGTGAAGGGGGTGGGTGTTGCCACCTGCTCCTCACCTGATCCTGGCTGGGTGAAGGGGGTAGGCATTGTCACCTGCTCAGCTCCTGATCCCATTTGGGTGAAGGAGGCCAGGCATTTCTTCCTGCTCCATAGCTGATCCCAGCTGGGTGAAGGGGTGGGTGGTCTTGCCTCCTTCTCTGCACCTGATCCCAGCTGAGTGAAGGTGGGGGACATGCATTGCCACCTGCTCTGCTTCAGTTCCCTGATCTGAAGGCAGGGGTGGGCATTGCAACCTGATTCATGCTTGATCCCAGCCACAGGAAGGGAGGAAGGGCATTGCCACCTGCTTCACTCTTGATCCCAGCTGGGTGAAGGGGGGGGCAGATATTTCCACCTGCTCTGTTCCTGATCCCTGCTGTTTGAAGGGGCAGACCTTTCCACATGCTCTGCTCTTGATCCCAGCTGAGTGAAGGTGGGGGGGCAGGCATTTCTCCCTCTCTGCTCCTGATCCCAGCTGGGTGAAGGAGGGGGATGAGCATTGCCACCTGCTCTGCTCCTGATCCCAGCTGAGTGAAGGCAGGGGCCAGGCATTGCTGCCTGCTCCATGCCTTATCCCAACCTAGATTTCCTGCTGTGGCGCACTCTCTAGAGGTCTGACTGCCTCATCTGGGCTTCCCTCCATAGCAGCACCCTCTGGAGGTGCACCAGGGTATGAAGTGAGTTTTCTTGAATATGCTTAGCCTTTTATATAGTAGGATTAGTGTACTCATATCACTTCATATCACTCATATTACTCAGTTTAGAGTGGGAGATGACCAGATTTCTTTCCATTGATCTTGAGAGATTTGCAAATCACAATCCTGTTGCCAGTTTTTTTTGATATGCATATTGTTTTGGCTTGTGAAGCTGTATAATTATTTTATATATTTTTGAGATCAGCCCTCTTTTACGGTGAGTATTCGTGTCTAAAAGTTCTTCAAAGTGCGTTTTTGGAGCCAGTGTTATGTCTTTTAGGTGTATTTTATTTATCATGTTGGTTAGTTGTAGGTGTGTAAACCAGGGGATGGAAGTGTTCAGTTTCTTTTCTAGGTCAGTTTTTGTTACAAGGCCCATGGTTGATGTTATGTCTATAAGATGCATATTTCTTAAGAATGCCCATTGCTTACTATTTAGAAAGTTGCATCCTGGTAGAAACCATTCTTGGAAGAGAATAGTCGAGTACCGTGACACTGGTGGGAACAGTTTGTCTTTGTAATGATCCCATAATTTTAATAGGCCTGTCCAAAATGTGTTATTGTCAGTTTGAATAGGTCTGAGGCACTTTTTGCACCATAATATTTCGTGGATCGACAAAGGGGAGTGTACTAATACTTGTGACCAGATTGTTTCCTCCTTAGATCTTAGAATTTGTAGTATGATGGAAAGGTGGATTGAGTGTGCATACAATTCAATGTTTGGATATTTAAAAACCCCATTATGAGGGCATTGTCGCAGTATATGGAAAGCAATTCTGGGTTGCTTGTGATTCCATAAAAAGTTATTAAAGGTTGTTTGCCGTTGTCTCAGCGTTTTTTGTGGTATTGATACAGGGACGGTGCGAAATAGAAAAATCATTTTGGGAAGTAAAAAAGATTTGATCAAGTGATATCTGGAGTACCAATTATGCTGTTGTTTACTCCATGACTGTATTAGTTTCTTTATTTCTTGAATTGTTTGCATATGGTTATATTTCAGTAGGTGGTCCAAATTAGCTGGGATGTTCGTTCCCAAATAAGGAAGAAATTTAGTGTTCCATTGGAATTTGAACTTTGAAGAGAGCTTGATTTTATTTGCTTGCGAGAGATTGATTAGCATAAGCATTGATTTTTGTATGTTGACCCTCAGGCCTGAGATATGTGAAAATGCATCAAGAGTTTTTTGTAACTGTGGTAATGAAGTATCTGGTTGTGTGATGTAGAGAATGCAGCCAATATTTCTTATCTTGGATACCATCTTATATATTCTGAAACTCATGTCTGTTTAATGATAAATGTACCATTGTTGGAAAGCTTTAGGATCTCAAGAGGAACTAGGCATGGTTGCCTCCTTCTGCCGTTTGTATTCAGCAATATATATATATATATAAGAAGCAATGAACAAAATCAAGGGTATCAAAACAGGTGAACAGGTTCATTGTATATTCCAAAACCTCACATTTCTTTTTGAGCTTTAGCAAATTGTGTTGTGTCATATGGTAATTCAAAAGGATCCAAAAGTGAATTATGGTAAGTTCTGCTAGAACACAGAGATGATTCCAATATAGGACAACAAAGCTTTTTAAAACTGATGAGAATAAACCCAAAATATGTAAGGTATCTATGTGTATTTATCTACGGAATAAAATTAAAAAGATTGGATCAAAATTAATTTCAATACTCTTAATTGCCCAAATTAAAGAAAAATGTGCTTCCTGGTCTTGAAAGCTCTTGTTGTTTGGCTCCATAAATGCTATACATTTAGGAAGTACTTCCTAAATGTACTTTCTTTTAAAGTAACGTGTCCTGGGATAAACACTCTGAGCACCCTGGACTTGCCACAGATCTCCTACCTGAGGACCAATGGCACCCCGGCTGTGGTGGAACCTCTCCCTCCTTCCCTTCTGATTCTCCATACGATACTAGGAGGGACCTCAACACCTTGACGCAGACTTCATGTCCAAGCTTTTTGAACCTGACCCCGCTGACCCAATGTCCAAGCTAAGGGGGGGGTGTCTGGGGACAAACACCCGAAGCCCCCTGGACTTGCCACAGATCCCCTGCCTGAGGACCAATGGCACCCCAGCTGCAGGCACAGAGAGCCCGGGGGAAGCAACTCAGCCCCAGCCAGCAGGGAATGAAGGGGAAACAGAGCCAGCTGGGGCAGCAGGCTAGGCACACACTGCCAATCCAAGCCCTAAAGGGCAAGAAGGGTGTATGCATGTCTGGGATGCCAATACCTAACCAGATGGGCTAGAAGCCCCTGCACCTGCCCTGGGTGGGGCCAGCTGGCCTGACATCCACCCCAGGGGACCATCCAGAACCCAGGAGACCAATCTGGCACCATGCGAACAGAGGCGGAGGTGGCCAAGCTGTTTCACCTGGAAAGGCCCTGCTAGCCCCATCCTGCAAGAAAGGATAGGAGAGCAGGGACAAACTAGAATGAGAGGAGGAACATCTGAGAGCTTCCGCAGCTGGATGGCATCATGAGCAATCCACCCAGGGCTGGGAGGCTGCCCAGGGATAGGACAGAGCCTGGGAGGAAGGGAGGGAGAAAGTAGAAGGAGCCCTATAAAGGCACCTGGAAAGGCCCTGCTAGCCCCATCCTGCAAGAAAGGATAGGAGAGCAGGGAGAAACTGGAATGAGAGGAGGAACACCTGAGAGCTTCCCCAGCTGGATGGCATCATGAGCAATCTGTCCAGGGCTGGGAGGCTGCCCAGAAATAAGACAGAGCCTGGGAGGAAGGGAGGGGAAAGGTGGAAGGAGCCCTATAAAGGCAGGCTCAGTAGAGAGATCGTGGTGGACTGTGTAGGAATAGTTGGAGAGAGAGAGAGGAGGAGGAGGAGGAGTAGTTCACTTAGCAAGGGACGGTGCAGGAGGGAAGAGCAGAGGCTACAGAAGGATAGGTCCATAGGTGGCTGAGAGATTGCAAGGGTGATGTATACCCCCTCCTTCCACTATCCAGGGGACAATCCCAAGACGGCTCGTGCCCAAGGCCCCTCCCACAGATATTCGCGCTCAGAGCTCGGCCACTGCCATGACGGAACCTGACATAATGTGTTAATGCCTATTTTTGAATGCTTATTAAAAGACTGGCAAAAAAATGACAAACATATTTATATGAGAAGGTAAAAACCTAGGGTTAAATAAAAGACCATATATAAGAACAAAGAAAAAGGTGGATGTGAGTTACCAAGTTTAACAACCATTGAGCAGCCAGACTTCCAATGATTACACAGTATCAGAAAGACATAACATCACTAGAAAAGGTGTATATAAATATGCATTTATATGCTTTTTTTGGATGAATAAACATAATCAAAAAAGTTTTACAAGTTTGATGGTATGACTATTAATGCTATGATGGAACAGATGTCCCCAACTTGTCCACGGCTAATTCCTCACTAGCACCTGCTAATAGAGATAGGAAATTTACTCAACATTTTAACATAAAAATTTAAGAATTGCAAAAATGTCAAGTTCATAAAGTATCTAGATATAATATGTAGTAATAGGGTTATTCCCTACAATACTATTTAAACAGATCAAAATCTTAACATTTCAATTTTGTTTATTTCCAAATATGTAGTTTCATATCCTTACAAATAAGAAGAAATAAAGTGAGACTTCTACCTAGTATTTGTTGGATAACCGAAAGCTTTTTTGCCCAAATTTATACCATTTACTGATTCAATTTAAATTTAAAGATGCTAATTAAGACAATAAAAATGGTTGAAATCTTTTGGCTTTGAAATACATGGTGAGAAATGGAGATTTATCCATACAAATGGATCATTATTTTTTTGATGAACATTCAGTTAAGAGAAAACTGTTTTAAAATGATTGATCAATGTATATGACACCTTTGAGGTTATCTAAAATTAGTGGTTGTATATGTAATAAATGCGGGAAAAAGCTGATGTCCAGCATATGTGGCAAGGGTGTTGCAGAATGCAACTTTTCTGGAAAATTGTTCATAAAATTATTTCTGAAATTTGGAATATTATTCTTCCAATTAAGCTAGAACATTTTTTTAAAAAAACTTAATTGCATTGAAATCATTCCTGTGATAAATTTACTGATGGTGGCAATAATTATTTTTACTAGGCATTGGAAGACCCACATACTTCCTGATAAGAAGGAATGGCTCTTAAAAGTTTATGAAACTTGAAAGATCTGGACCCAGGAGAATATTTTGCAGACTGGGGGAAACTGAAACAATATTTAGGAAAAAAATGGGATGTAAAAGGAGGACTGTGGCAGTTTGAGAATTATTAATTTGTGGTTTTATAAAGGGGAGAGAGAAGTAACTTTACCATTAATGGGGAAATTTAGTTATTAATTAATCTAAGCTAATACTATTATTAAGAAGATTGTATTAAAAATAGATAGGTTAAACAGCTAGGAATAGAATGGACTTATTAGAGAATCTGAGATATAGAATAATTTGAATATGCTTAGAATAAGGGATACAATATATATAGGATTTAGAAGAATATAGTTAAAAATAATTTAAACGATAAGATGGGTTAAGGGTTGGAAAGCTGTTGGAAGTCAATAAGGAGGGGGGGGAGGGGGTTGTTATAATTTAGGTAATATGGGGAATTTATGTAAAATTTATGTACTCACCAATAAAAATTTTTTAAAAAGTTTATGAAACTTTGTGAATAGTAAAATTAACTGTGGCACAATGTTTTGGGAATATAAGGGGAGAAGGAGAACTTTTAACTGGATATTTAACAGCACAATCCTAAGGGGCACCATAGCCACTTCAGCCAGACATCTGCATAACTTCTGTAGTGTTAGTGCTCTTCCTAAGGACTTTTGACAGGGCGATTAATCAATAGACAAATCTGGCCAGGCATGGGCAGCAGAGCAAGATCTCTAGTCCCCATAGAAACTCTGGCAGCATCCACCAATCACACAACAGCTGCTGTTGACAGCTCCATGAATGGCAGCCACAGGCAGAGCGAATTTTTGGCTGCATTCTGCGGCCATTACCTCTCAATCCCTCCCTCTACCCAGAGAGCCAGCAGACAGAGTTAAAAGAGCCCACAACTGTGGCACCCCAACAGAGGCACTGTTTTTGAGAAGCTCCCTCCACAGCCCAAGGAGACACACACCCAAATGGCAGACAGGGTGCCCACCTCAATGCTGTTGAGGGCCAGATTGACAACAAAAGTGCCACCCTCTGAGCCATACTCACCTTTCCCCCAGAGAAGTAAAAACAAAAGGGCAAAGGGACCAAAAAAGACGTAGATCAGACTTGAACCCATAGCCTCTGACAGGGCCAGCCCCAAAACCGAACCCCAGTTGCCTGATTGGGTACTGGGGAGGGGGTTTAGGGACCAAGAGGGCATGAGAGGATTGTTTATGGCTCTAGTCAGCATCCTTTGCTATTCCAAACCATTTTTCGGGGCCATATATGGAGGTTGGTTGACTTTTCCCTTTGCATGGGCACCTATGTGCCATGCTGTCTTTTTTCATGGCCTAACTGTCCAGCACTGTTTGAGGATGTTAACTAACCTGGAGCAGCTTAGGAATCTCAGCCTGTCCCCTGGCTGCCCACTCTCATGCTGGTGCAGGGATTTATACCCAAGACCTGCCAGCACTGGCCACAACAGGCTACCACCAGCACTCCAGCCTAATTGAAGAACAGTACTGGCATAACGTGGGCTTACAGCAGCAACGTGTGAGATTCATCAATTTTGGGGTGCTACCCAGCTCTCTAAGCACTTTCACCTCCCCACTTACAATTGCTCTGCCCATCTGCTAGTAGAGTAATGCTCTTTTACACAGTGTGATCTGTTAGTAAGAAATTAATGTACGTCAGCTGACGTTCAAACAAAATATTGTTTTGTAGAATTGTATTTTATATAATGATATTACAATGGATTATGTATGATTTTCAGAAATTAAACAGTAACTCCCCCCTCAAATTTCCGTTGGTTGAGAAAATCTCGTATTTTCAATTCATTTCTTTCAACCCCACCCCCCTTCCCTGGAAACCTAGCAAGTAAGCCTGGATGCTTTTCTGGGCATGTAATTAGCCATTGTTGGAGAAGGTGCTTCAATCAGTGGTTCTTTCTGATCTCATGTTGCTAATTTTTAATGTCTTATTCTCATCAAAT
The DNA here is from genome assembly GCF_028583425.1 of Eublepharis macularius. Taxonomy (NCBI): domain Eukaryota; kingdom Metazoa; phylum Chordata; class Lepidosauria; order Squamata; family Eublepharidae; genus Eublepharis; species Eublepharis macularius. The sequence goes on from NC_072799.1 coordinate 47,862,825, forward strand.
TGTCATATGAAGAGAAAGGTCATTATAGTAAGATTTTCTTACATTTATGTAAATTTGCCAGGCATAGTAATAAGAACTAGTAATAAGTAATATAAATCAGATATATGTTTTCCGTTTGCCAGAATGTTGTACTGGGTTTTCACAGATCTGGGTTCAAACTTTACCTCAACCATGGCTCGACTGGGAGGAAAATAAATATTTTCAGCCTTAGTTCTGTGTCTATGATATGGAAATAATAGAGATATCCTTTCAAATATCCTATTTAAATAATGGCTTAAGTCCTGTATATTATTAACTGTGCTGATTAGTTATTTTGAGGGGTGACTATTTTTAATCTACTTAGCAGAACTATAGTCCAAATACTGAAAGAACAACCATGTAGTGCAAAAATAAAATGGAGGATATCTAGAGAAACTGAGGTAACAAAGTAAAAAAATACTACAATGCTTAGAACAGGGTAGAACTGGGTTTGAGGATGAGAGGGGCCTCAGTGCAGTATAAAGCCATAGAGCTCGCCTTCCAAAGCTTCTATTTTTTCTAGGCGAACTAATATCTGTAGTTTGGAGATAATTCCAGAAGATCTTTGGGCTCCACCTGGAGGTCGGTAGTCCCAGTATCAGTTTGAGAGACTCGGAAGATGACATGATCTGGGTTATATCTAATTAGGATATACGTGGGACTGGTTAGCTTTGAGAAGAAAATTTTCAAAGACAAACCCAAGCTGTAGTCAGCAAAACTGGTTCTTAAGTTCTGTGATATTATTTGATGGACTAAGATACAAAAAAGAAAGAAACCCCCACAGACATCAAAGGACTAGAAAGGTCATATTAAGGAGAAAAAACTCACTCATACAGAAGGTAAAAACTGCGTAGAAATGAAGGGATGGAGAGGGCATTCATGTTACTGTGTAGAAGACACAGAGAGAGTTTTAAATCAGTAATAAATGGAAGCCAAAATTGGAATAGTAAAAAGCTATGCCACCAGCAGTCTACAAAAACGACATGGAAAAAAAAAAACCTGCTGACTTAAATTCATTAATGTGAAGAAGGCTAGGCTACCCAATTCTCAATGAACATTCAATTAGTGGCTTAATTAATTCTCAATCAAGATTTGGTTAGTAGTCTCAAGATTGATGATGATGATGATGATGATGATGATGATGACGACAACGAAGACAACAATTAATAGTCTGCCTTTCTCACTGAGATCCAAGGTGGATTACACGGTGCAAGTGAAAATACAATATAATCAACAGCTAGGACATTCACTGATCATGGTACAATAATGAACAGCAGTTAAGACATTCAGTGAAAGAGAAACAATAGAGTATGGAAGCAGAAAAAAAAACAAGCATAAAGCTAAGAACAGAGATAAAGTCTTTCTGAAAGCAAGCGTGTTACATGGCATGTTTAGCAATGTGGAAACTCCCTCCTAGGTGCATGTCTGCCAGTGCTCAATACAGTAGTGTATAGACATGGTCCCTCTAGAATACTTCTTATCACACAACCCTAAAAACTGGGTAGAAAACCTTCTTGAATAATTCAGTTTTGCATAGTTTGTGAAAAGCCAGGAGAGTGGGAGCTTTCCTGACCTCCTCAGGCAGGCCATTCCATAAGATGGGGACTGCCACATGCACATGTGTGGCAGCTGTTGATTTTGCCCAACTGCAGCGTGGTATCTGCAGAAGGTCCTGTCCAGATGAGTAAATGGCAGTATTCTGCACCAGTTGCAGGGCTCTGCACCAGTTGGAGTCTCCAAGCAGACTTTGAGGGAAGACCTCTGTAGAATGTATTTTAATAGTCTAGTCTCTATGCTGCTGTGCTGTGAATCCAGGTGGCAAATCAACCATGTCAAGGTAGGAGGCCATCTTCCAGGCTGAGTCTGAATTGTGAGAAAGCCTTTTTAGCAACTGCATTTACTTGCTTGTCTAGTAGCAGCACTGGATCTAGTATAACCTCTAAGCTCTTAACTGAATCAATTAAGGTCAATTGAAGCCCATCAAAGATTGGAAGCACAATGTCCTTCAAGATGTCTGCTTTTCCCACAGTATCACTTCTGTCTTGTCTGGGTTCAAATTCAATTTGTTTGCTTTCAGCCAGTTGACAACAGTTGTCAAGCAGTTCTGCTAGTGAACTCAACAAAGGAGAAAAGGCTGATGCTTTGCTAAACTCATATTCTGAATTTGGGCCCCCCATTTTGTGGAACCTGTGGAGATTTTTGGAATTTGAGAAAAAGTAGAGGATGCCACCCCAATTAAGGCTGCCATGGAGTGGGGTCAGTCATAAAATTGCTATCATAGCAGTTAACAACAACAACAGTGTGCTTATATACTGCCCTTCTGGACAGATTAATGCCCTCTCAGAACAGTGAACATAGTCAGTGTTGTTATTATCCTATTACAGCTGGGGAGCTGGGGCTGAGAAAAGTGGCTCATCCATGGCCATGGGCAGAACTCATGGTGGTAGTAGGAGTCGCAGCCCAACCACTTAACCCAGATTCTTTGCTTTGGAGTTAAGTTCCTTGGTATTAGATCATTGCTCCCTGCACTGTCACGGTGAGAGATAGACCCATAGACTTAAGGAAGTCTTTGTCCAAGGCCAGGCCAAGGGTGCATGGCTGTGATACATGTACCCAGGATGAACACAGACCTTTGCTAGTCAGTCAGCATGTGGGGAGTGAATTCTGTTTTATTCTATTCCAGTAAAGATCCTTTGGATCTTATTCCCAAGAAACAAGTTACCACCAAGGGTATCTGAAACAGTGGTACCACATTGGGGACCACTGTTTCAGATATAGATATGGAGAATTACAGAGCAATCCTACACACATTTTCTTAGGAGTAAGCCCCACTGAATAGACCTGAGTAATGCCCTGAGTAGGCTTGTTTAGGATTGTTCTCTTAAGGAAGCCACATTTCTGTTAAAGGATTTTCTTGTGATCTGATACTCTGTAGCATTGATTTTTAAAACATGAGTAAGAATGTTTAATGTAGAAATCCTGCTGCTTTACAGCATATTTGTATGCTACGATATCTGTCATTTTTTAAAAGACAAAAATCAAATTCATAAACAAGTTTATATGCCAAGTCAATAACACTTTGTTTGCAACAGACCCACATAAGAATAATGAACTGATCAGGTAGAAAGAACAAAGGAAGATGTAACCAAACCACGGTCTCTGACTCAATCTCATGATATTTAAATGGATTTTGCTAAAGATCTATGAATGTTTAAGAAACAGCCACAGTTTAACTACTGTATATTGTAATGCTATAAAGTACATGTACATTGATAATAAGATATTAGTTCAAACATGATATTGAAGCATTTCAGCCTCTAGTATTTTTTAAAAAAAAATCTTGCACAGAGGAAAGAATGAAAGAAGCAGACAACAATAGTTGAAATAAAACAGGTCATGACATTATATAAACAACATGGAAGACAGGAGATGCTTCTTCAGCCAAAGAAGTGATAAAAGAAGGATAAAAAACCAATTAGCAAAACTCAACTAAATTATACTACTCCACACTTTCTCACTCAAGGAAGGCAAAATCCTGGTAGGACAAAAATATGCTAGATCAGTAGTCAATCCATATACAAATTTCCCTCCTAGACTAATGAAGAGTGACCAGCTGATGCCCATGTTGTTCCTCTACCCAGATGAGTGGGTTGTTCTTCGGTTCTACCAGTTGGGGCTAGGAAGGAATTACTAGGAATCTGCTGATCCTGCAAACCCTAGACTGAAGCTATGGCCTAAAATTGCATTTTTGTGAGTCAGACGAGCCTACTTCCTTCTCCTCCCCTGGCAAGGAACAGGGGATTTTATAACACAAGCAAATGGCTTATGCTTTATTTCATTTCTGATATTATTGAATAGCCTATGCGGGCCACAATATTCGGTCATCCTGGCCAGTGACAACAGCCACTCAGGCTGGTGGCCGCTCTTTGCCTCCTCAGAAAGAGGGAGGTAGCAGGTGCGCCCTGGCATCTGGGGCTTTAGCATGGAGGACAGAGTCTGCAGCCTTATCAGGCTTCTCTGCCCCCGTTGCTCTGAGGGCCAAGCTACAAGTGACGAATGACACTTGAACGGCAAGTGGATCGAGTGGACTGCAAGTGGAGGGCAAGTGAACAGGGAGAAATACACTTGCCATTCAAGTGTCATTCATCACTGGTAGCTTGGCCCTCAGTTGCGCCTCATGCTCTGCTTGAGCAGAGCTCATCTCAAGCTCTCTCAGCCGAGCTCCTCTGAGGCTGGTTTTACTGAAGGCCCTCGGGGCTATGTGGCAACAGCTGCCTTGGAGAAGCTGTGATATTCCCCTGTTTGCTACCTTCAAACTCCAGGAGGAGAGTCAGGGCCCAGCTCCAGGCTCATTGGTTTGACAGAGATTTTTTCTAATTTACATTTGGTGCCTGTTGTCTATCAGTCAGGAGGGCTAAAGCAGGGTTATACTTAGCCCTATCAGGCCTCTGGCCTACATAGGCTCCTTTCCCCCCACCATTTTTTTACTTTGTTGGGAGAGAGTACTTCCAGCAGCAGCAATAGGCTTTGCTGTAGGCCACAAGATTGAGTTGCAGCCATCTGAGGGGTGGATTAAGTCATACTTAGTTGCCCCCCTAGTCGGGAGAATGAGACGGATACAAGGCTTGGAATTAAGAGCCGCTTTATTAAATACAACGTAAACTCTAAACTGCAGCAAGGCTAACTGGCGGTACAGGTCAACCCACAGGGTCACTCTAGGACCTCCGCCTTGACCTGTCTGGGTGAGCCCCACTGCCCTGGGTGTGAGTCATTCTTGGAATGGCGTCGGCCCAGCCACCCAGGCAAAGGGTTCCCCGCCTCAAGCTCCTAGAGCCTCAGCCGTACAGCATGAGGGAAGGACTTGCACCTAGGGTTCCCTGAAGGCGGTCTGACAGGTGGTGGTAGCCATGAAGCATACCATCCCTCCTGACAGACCCCATTTCCCCACCGATGGGGAATTGCCAAGGGGGTGCTCACCAGCCCGCTCCCTATTCCCCAACTTTCTCCCACCAATGCGAAAGGGCCAAGCCTCTGCGTAGGCCCATGCGCCCCACAGGTGGCCTAGCGCCACCTCAGGCCTTGCCGCAGGTTCCATAGAAAGGTGTTGTTGCCAAGGCCGTATAGGGAAACCTCATACCATAATTACAAGCAAAAGTGGCCCAAGTTTGGAAGGCTATTAACTCACTAATAACTGCCCCCCAACTGCTATGTAAACTAGCTGCATGCGCCTCAAACAGTGTCTTCAATGTAGCCCAATAGGTGGGAGAGGACTTGTCCTCCCATACTACCTATGCGGTGATGGGACTTTCCCCCACAACCAGCGAGGAAGGAGGGAGGAGGACCGTTCCTCCCCAAAATGAATGCAGAGGAGGACCCTTCCTTCCCTTAAACCAATAATGAGGAGAAGGAATATCCCTTCCCCCCAAACACCGGGGAGGACCTTTCCTTCCCCAAAACAGTTGGCACAGTGCAGGGGAGGACCATTCCTTCCCCCTAAACTGATGGCACGAACCCAGCCATCCTGGCCAGCTGTCTCTGCTGTTTGTTCCTAGGTGGCCCTCAGATGCCATCTGGATCCATTCTGCTGGTGCCAGTTGCTCCTAGGAAAACTCGATTAGTGTTAGGTATTATCCACCCACCCCCACCACAACTGCTGATGGGGGTGCTCTTGCCTGCCCATAAAACAACTTCTAGCAGAACAGTAACAACAAACCTATACAAGTTACCTAGACCCCACATAGGTGCCTGGCGTCCTGCTTTACCAGGAACTTACCACCAGCACTCAATTGCCCTCAGTCTCACTTGCCAGACCCCTGCTGGCCTCCTCCCCCACCAGATTGCCAACCACCCCCTCCCTGCCTGGATCTGGGACAGGCTGCATAGAGATGGTTACCTGAGCAAGAGGGGCATTCATGCCGGTACATGCAGGCTTTCCAGTTATAGGATGCTTTTGCTGTAAAGTCCCAGCAAAGCAACCAGAGTTGAGACTGCTGCCCATCAGGAACCCGGGCACCTGCAGATGCTAAGGGGCAGTGGATGAGGTGGCCACTGTCTGACCTACCTCCTGAATTTGGTTTTGCAGGAAACATCACCTGCAGCCACAGCTGCTGGTGAATCAGGTCCCAGGGGAGATGTGGGTTGAAAGCAGCCCATATTCTAAGTTCCTCGTACTGCAGCCATGCAGCACCAACAAAATCCGTGTATCCCCTATAAGATCCATGTATCTTATCCCTAGTGGCCTGGGTAAGATGGTCCCCAAGGGACAGGGCCATATCTCCAAAAAGGAGTGCCTTATAAGCTACCTGCCCATAAGCAGACAGGCCAAAAGGTGAGAAGCCACATGGCTGGTACATTCCATAATGCCAACCCACCGAAGGGAGGTCAGTGTCCAGGCTATCAGCTTGTTGATGGCCTACCATCGTTGAATAGGGGCCTGGAGTGCCTGCTACTGCACCAGGCCACCCCATGCACCCAGATAGGAAGGTGTTGTGGGGCCCAGGGACCCAGAGGCAGTGGCCTGACCCCAGGATCCCCATGGCCAGAAGCACGCCTGCTGTGACAGGGCAGACTTACCTTCCATCCCACTGAGCTGCACAGCTACGGCAACTTGGTCCTCATCTCCAGACCCTTCTGCCACCACTTTGAACACAGCATCCTCATCTGGAATGTCCCAGCTGGTACTGGCCACAGCCGGACCCACTGCGGACTCAAGAGCAGAAATGTGTTTCATGATTTCTCTCTGAATTGCAGCCTTAGATTGACTGGCCTGGCACACTTCTCCTTGCCACCGAGGGGGCAGCCCCCTCCAATGCCTCAACATTTCCACATTAACACCCCCACTACCCTCACCCTCAGAAGATGTTGAAGCAGGCAGGGTTGAAGCAACCTCTTAGAAGGTTGCTTCTTTATGGGCTGTTTGTCCTTGGATGGGCCCTTGCCCTTCCTAGATGCCATCTCCCAGGTTCCCTGCCTCTATGACACAAGCGAAGACCTTATATAACTATTAATATTAAATTACATGGTTCCTCTTTAGAATTAATATATTTTATTTTCATTTGTATGTATTGCTTCCCATGAAATAGCTTGCCAGCAATAAAAACACAGGTTCCCCCCAGACAAATCTGCCTACCACAGGGCCACTTTGACACCGACCAAAATGGGTGCCCCCTACAAGGAACATGCCTGCCAATAGAACCTATAGGCAGCACACACAAGATGTCTGCCAATCTAAAATGGTGCCCCGCCAGACACGCAAGAGCAGAATACCACAAGCCCCAATAGCCTGCAAGCTGAACCTAGCTATACCAGAGGAGGAGGGGGGTAACTGGTAAACCACCCTAGAAGGCCCCGCAAGGCCCAACACAAATTCCTCCTAGGAAAAAATCAGGGGTTTGAAAAGAAGGCCCTCAAACTGCCCACAAACCACCAGGCAGCCACCAAAATTGCCCCCGCTGAAGGCCCCCAAGGCCCTACACAAATGCTTCCTCAAAAAAGGAGGGGGCACTGAAAAGAAATCCACCCAGACTGCCACCAGAGTACCAGGCCGTTGCTAAATTACCCCCGCTGTCCCCCTACCACCACAAGAGACAAGGGGGGTAAGCAAAGGGGTGAAAGCCAAACCCCCGCCACTTTGCCTGCTGCAGCAGCGCACGCTGCACCACTGCAGGAATCAAACCCTGCTGCTGCTTCCAATGCTCCGCTGTTGCTGTTGCTGTCATGCCAAAAGACAGGGAGGGCAGGAAAGCTGTCAGGCCTCCTTCGCTGCGAGATGGGAAGAAGCACTGCAGCCCTACTCGCTCCAGGAGGCACTCCAAGGATTGAACCAAGCAGGAGCTCAAAAGCACTTCCTGCTCCATCCGATCGAATGGAGCAACTGAAGCTGAAGGGGGCAGAGTCACCTTCTCCAGCACTTGTCTGTGCCCCCTGGCAGATCCTGGATGCCCGGAAAGAGGTCTGTCTCCTCCTCTTTCCAGGGGGGGCAATCTTCAGCCCCCAGCAAAGCCTCTGCGAGGCAGCCAGGAAGGGCTGTATTGCTACTGGCCTAGCAGGGTGGATGCTGGTAGGGCCCCCCCGCCCTAGGCTTTTTCCTTCTCCTGCCATTAAACTTACTTGGGAGGGAGTATTTCCAGCAGCAATAGCTCAGCCTAAGGCCTTCAGGCAGCAGGGGTCATGGGGAGGGGGGGGGGGCTTGGCAGTTTATTCAGTTGTGTGCAGCCATTTTGAGAGTGGCAAGCAGTGTCCTTAGCCTCCTGGCAGTGCAGCCATGTTGTGAAGGCATCTACAATATGCAGGGCTTCAAGGGTGGCCATTTTGAGTGTTGCATTTGTGTGGCCTGATTTGCCTCCTGCTTACAGCAGTAGCAGTTATTTGCAGCTTATCATGTGCTGGAGGTGGCCATTTTGAGAGTGGCATATGATAGTCTGCCTAACTTCCTGGCAGTGGTGGCTATGTTGTGAAGGCATCTACAATATGCACAGCCTCTCCACACACGCCTCGCCACACTCACAGCAGCAACAGTAAGGCCTTGATGTAGGCCACAGGGGTGGATTGCAGCCATCTGAGCGGCAGATTGCTTCACACCTGGGCTGATAGCACACATTATTGCTACTGGCCTAGCAGAGTTCTGTATTCCCACTGTGGATGCTGGTAAACCCCTCCATTCTATTAGGCTTTCTCACTCACGCCACCTGATGGCATATTATGTTACTGCATTTGTTTTAGCAAGTACTGGGTTTTTGTGCAAAGAAAAAGAGGCACAGAAGGGGTGAGAAGTTAACCATTTGATTGGCAGTGCTACCCCCACGCCCACCAACATGCCTCAATCTAGCTATGCACAGGCAGGCACATTGGGGACAGCCCAAGCCACTGGAGCAGCTGCTAGGTGGTCTCACTGGGGTCAGCCTTCCTTCTCTGGTCAGATGCCTGGGTCAGGGGTGTGGCCGCCTGCAGCTCTGCAATCCCAATCAGGGATGGGGATGGTTCCTCCTTGGGGTACATATTATGGGGGTCCCTGGGGTAATTACAGGGCTGTGCCTTTTTGGGCACTGCCATTTGGCAATATGGCCATGCCCTTAGGTGATCACTTTACCCCCGCTATAAGTGAAAAAAATTGTGGGGTGAGTATGTGGATGTCTTTACCCTTCTCTTCAGGGACATGGAGAAGAAGGATAAAGAGGATTTGGATGAGAGGGATAAGGAGCGCCTGAAGCACCACAAGATTGATAGGACCTGGGCCAATTGGCTACCAGGATTTCTTATTTATGCTGGAGTCATCACGTGTGCCCAACATTGGAGTCCCCCCTCCTCTCCATTCCAGTATATGGATATTATATACAGGGGGTATACTGACTTCGCCAGTGCAGCCTGGCTGCAATTCGGCAAAGAATTTAGAATGCGGGCCACTCTTAATCTATCGTTGCCATGGGACCAAGTGCACCAGTACTTATGGCTGCAACTGATGGCCCCAGCAAAGTTCAACGCTGGGGACTGAGTGGATAGTGGGCACATTGTGCAGTGATCCTCTGCATCAACTTCTGGCTCCTGTGTCTCTGCAGAGCAGTCGGTTCAGCCCTGGCTGCTTTGCTTTGAGTTTACCTCACAAGGTGCATGCAGCCGGAAGAACTGCAGGTTTGGCCATGAATGCTCAATCTGCAGTGGACCACACCCCTTCACTGCCTTCAAACAACAGAAGTCATTTGCCAAGAGAGGTGGTGGACCTGCGGGGCAGCAGGGTCCTGGAAAAGGGTCCCAGCCCAATAAAAGTGAGGGTACTTGAAGCTATGTTGGCTGACTACCCTAGGCACAGTAAACAAGAAGTGGCAATCCACAGGAATCCCTTGACAAGCAATGTTACAAAATGTACAAAAACCTTCTCTTCTGTTATCAATAAATATATAATTACACGTAAATACAATCACATACAATAAATTTCATTATTTCATCAACAGTGTCTGAATTTCATTAAATCCAATCAATAAATACAAACTAGTTATCTATTGTCCCCCCCAACATTATTCAAATCTGGAGGGTCTTCACAGGGCTATATCGCCTGCTGAACCTCTTACACAGTGTAATATACAACATGGCATTTACAATATAGCAATTGCCGAACATCCGTGGATGACTGAAATAGCCAGTTCGCACATGCAGGACAACAATGCACCAGATGTATCACAGACACCTAGCTTGGTAAAGACAGAGCCCTCCCGAACCGTTGTGTCCTAAGTTCAGTCTCTGTCCAAAAGGGGAAATTGCAGTTAGCTCCAAGATGCAGGGCAACTCTCCGCCATGGTGAACGCCCGATGTGGTTCGCCCAAAGTTGGCAACGAGCCTGCTAGCATTTGACAATGCTCGTTTCGTGTCCCTTCTTCAAAGCCATATTACCGATTTTGGAGACTGCAAAGGACATATATATTCCTTTATGAATCCCTTAATGAATCCCATCATGGGAGGAGGACTTCAATAGGGAGGCTAAACGATTAACCAACAACTTTGTAAATAGGGGCTATTCAAAGAACATCGTACAAGGAGCCCTTAGACGAGGGACAGAGAGAGTAGAGCTTTTAAAACCTAAACAATGGAACAGAGGGAATGCTTCAGGCATCACTTGGGCATTGGACTTTACACTTTACACAGTGGTCCGGTGATATTGTCAAGATCATCAGGGCTAATTGGCATATCCTAAGTGATATTCCAGGATGTGAGAGGCCGTTGCAGGTAGGATTTAGGCTTACCAGAAGCCTGAGAGATCAATTGGTACACTCAGACTTTGATTATGGGAATCCTGGACAACAGACGGGATTGCCCACAGGACATTTTTCCTGTGGGCATTGTAATATATGTGATTTGAGTGTTCCCCTGTCTGAAATGAAACATCCAATAACAGGCAAACCACTCTTCTCTACATCCTACTCCACATGCTCCTCCTCAAATGTTGTGTACATTATCAGGTGCTCATGTTCATTGTATTATGTGGGTAGCACTACCCATTCGGTGAGGGTCCGCCTACAGGAACATCTACCAAAAAATAGGACCGAACAATGGTCTGCCCCACTGGTCGAACATTTTCATTTACACCACAGGAGTGAACGTGACCTGAAGTATTCAATATTGGAAGTACCCAATCCAAAAAGCAACAATAATCATAGAATATTGTTGCAACTGGAAGCTAGATGGATCTATAGGATTGGAAGTCTAATTCCGAAAGGTCTGAATAATGAGATTGATCATACAGCTTTCTTGTAAATGTGAATAGTACAGGATGACTAATTATGTGTAAGTTTTGATGGGAGACGGACCGTGATTAAGTAGACAATAAATGAGTTACCTTCCTGTTGACACCCACAGCCTGATCACTGGAGTCGAGGCAATAGTCCGTGTATGAGTTAAGCAGCTGAAAAACGTCTGTGAGTATACTGGAGTAATATAATTTAGCAGCTAAGGCAACATAAATGATTAAGGGATTCATGAAGGAATATATATGTGCTTTGCAGTCTCCAAAATCGGTAATATGGCTTTGAAGAAGGGACGCGAAACGAGCATTGTCAAATGCTAGCAGGCTCGTTGCCAACTTTGGGCGAACCACGTCGGGCGTTCACCATGGCGGAGAGTTGCCCTGCATCTTGGAGCTAACTGCAATTTCCCCTTTTGGACAGAGACTGAACTTAGGACACAACGGTTCGGGAGGGCTCTGTCTTTACCAAGCTAGGTGTCTGTGATACATCTGGTGCATTGTTGTCCTGCATGTGTGAACCGGCTATTTCAGTCGTCCACGGATGTTCAGCAATTGCTATATTGTAAATGCCATGTTGTATATTACACTGTGTAAGAGGTTCAGCAGGCGATATAGCCCTGTGAAGACCCTCCAGATTTGAATAATGTTGGGGGTGGACAATAGATAACTAGTTTGTATTTATTGATTGGATTTAATGAAATTCAGACACTGTTGATGAAATAATGAAATTTATTGTATGTGATTGTATTTACGTGTAATTATATATTTATTGATAACAGAAGAGAAGGTTTTTGTACATTTTGTAACATTGCTTGTCAAGGGATTCCTGTGGATTGCCACTTCTTGTTTACTGTGATTCTAGTGGGATCCGTCCTTAGTGGTTGTTGTACTGTGACTACCCTAGGCAGGCTGACACCTAGTTTTTGTTGCAAGGTTTCCAGTTTGTTTTCAGATCCCATTTCAGGGACCTAGAAGTGCATGTCACCCAACCTATGTTCATTGGTTGACATGGAGGAAATTGTTAGGGCCAAGATAGCGAAGGAAGGTGTCGAGGGTAGGGTTTGGGACCCTTTCCCCTCCCTTCCTGTTCCTAACCTTAGGGTTTCCCCCTTGGGGGTGGTGCCTAAAAAGGTGAGTACCAGCTGATCCACCATTTGTCTTAGCCCAGGAGTGGTTCTGTAAACAACGCAATTCTGGAGCACTTGTGCTCAATGCATTATATACCTCCTTTGACCAGGCGGTCAAAGTAGTTAGGCGGTGCAGCCTGGGAGCGGCGATGGTGAAATGCAACATTAAGTCAGTTTTTCGCCTCCTCCCAGTCCACCCTGAAGACTTTGAACTTCTTGGGTTTGCCTATGAGGGTCAATTTTATATGGACAGGGCCCTCCCAATGGGGTGCTCCATCTCGTGTGCAGTTTTTGAGAATTTTAGTACGTTCCTGGAATGGGCCTTGTGTGGTAGACAGCATTGCCTATGCGACACGCCTCATTATTTGGATGATCACCTTCTGGTGGGGCCCTCGTAGTCTAGGCAATGTGCTCATCTTTTGGATGACTTTATCTGCCTTGAGGATGAGCTGAGGGTCTCCCTTTCACATGAAAAAACAGAGGGCCCAGCAACTGTCCTGACTTTCATAGTTATAGAATTGGACACAGAACTACAAATCTCTAGACTGCCGGCTGAAAAGCTTCAAGTATTGAGGGCCCGCCTACAGACCCTTATAGGGAGTCGTAAGGTGTCCTTATTGGAGCTGCAACAGGTTGTAGGTCACCTAAATTTTGCATGTTGAGTGGTAGCACCTGGAAGAGCTTTTTTAAGATGTCTCTGTGATGCAATGGGGACTCTTAGGCTCCCCCAGCATAGGATGCGTATCTCTGCTGGTATGAGGGAGGAGGTTTTGGAGGCATGTTGTTAGAGGGGGACCTACAGGTTTCCTCTGACACATCTGGTTCCATGGGATTTGGAGTTTATTTCTGGGGGCATTGGTGTACTGCTCACTGGCCTGCTGATTGGGTGGATGCAGACCTGACTTTCCTTGAATTTTTCCCCATCTTAGTGGCAGTTTACTTGTGGGGGTGGGAACTAGCTAACCACTCAGTGCACTTTTGGGGTGATAATATGGCAGTGGTTCAGGAAGTGAACTCCCTCTCTTCAAAATTGCCCAGGGTCATGAAGCTGGTCCATGTTTTTACATTGAGGTGCTTGCACCTTAACATATTGTTTTCAGCCAGGCATATTCCTGTGGTAAACAATGAGGTGGCAGATGCCCTGTCTCATCTGCAGATGGACCAGTTTCGACAGCTTACCCCTGAGGCCAATTTGGTGCCAGCCCCGGTGTCCCAGGAGCTGTGGAGGATTGGGAATCCAAGGCCTTCAGGGCCATCCAGTTAGCCCTTGCCCCTAGTACCAGGAGGGCATACAACCAGGCTGTACAGTAATTTGCAGATTTCAGGCTGGAGGTAGGTCACCGCCAATTGTGGCCTATCCCCGCTGAGCACTTGATGCGTTTCTGTGTGGCCCAGAAAGGTAAGAGGCATGGGGTCAAGTACATTAGAAGCCAACTGGCTGCCTTAGCTTTCGCCTCCAAAGCCCGTGGCTTGGGGGACACCACTGGGGACTTCCGCATTTGGAAGAAGCTGAAAGGTTGGGCTCAGGAGTCAGCTACGCCAAGGAATGTGAGACAGCCCATTTCTCCAGACATTTTTCAGGGTCTGAAAGCAATTAGGTCCATGCTTAGCAATTCACATTTTGAGGAGCTGCTGTTCCATGCTGCTTCTCTGATCGCATTTTTTGGTACACTCAGAGTTAGCAAGCTTTTTCCTCAGTCCCATAAGGACGACTCCAGCCATGCCCTTATGGCAGCGGATGTTAAATTTAAAGGGGAACAGGTGGTTCTCAGAATATGGTGCTCCACAATGGACCAACACCAAAAGGGAATGGATGTTGTACTTGGCCCGTGTGCCCTCACTGATTTGTGCTTGGGGAGAAGCGCAAGGCGTTCTCTTCTACCACACGGATGGTGCCCTGTTGTCTAAATACTAATTCTGGACAGTCATGGACAGGGCACTTAAGAAGCTTGGCCTGGTTTGTGTGTGTCAAATTTCGAACCCACTCTTTCAGGATAGGTGCTGCATCTACGGCCGCAGCGATGGGCTTCTGCAGGCTGGAAATTCAGAGGGTGGGCCGATGGTATTCTTCTGCTTATAAAACATACATGCAGCTTTTAAACAGTGGTCAATTGTTTTGACATTGTTTCTTTTTTAGGTGCTGTGGTTCGACAGGAGAGGCTGTGGATCCTCATCTGAGGCCACAGCATGGTCTTTTGGGCAGTGCACCAAGCAAAGAGGATGCTGATCGGGTCCCAGATTGGACTCAGCCAGTGGGCCATTGTTGAATGAAGAGGCCTGCGCTGGTCTGGGTTGCTGCCGCTGTTGTTCGAGGGGAGGAGTGCCCCTCCGCTTCACATCCTGGTTGTTCACTTGCTAACAACCTTGGTCTGATGAAGGGCATGGCTCTGTCATGGCAGGCATGGGATGACTTGCTGGAGATTAGCAAGTGTTGGCCCGGTGTCCTGATTTTTTGGTCTGCAATGCTGCCGTGCCAGGTGTGGCAGGATGCATTGGACCACAAGGCTGTAGAATGGGCTAGGCAGAAGGCCAACAGAGCCCTATTGAAGGCTATGACAGGGGGGCTGAGGATTTATTTGCCCCATCCGCAGATTTGGGCTGAGTTTGCAGACCTCTACTGAGGGGATGGTGTGCACCTCTCTATGAGAAGCAATAGTATACTTTTGAACGACCTGCAGCAAGGGCTTAGGTTGGCCTTAAGCCATTTGTGGGGCGTGGAGGCCTAAGCAGAGGCTTGGCCTCTGCGGTGGCAGGATTTAAGTTTGGGGAAATTTGAGCGGGCTGGTGAGCACCCTTGGCACCTCCCCATTGGTGGGGAATAGGGGTCTGTCAGGTGCAGCTGGCTGCTGTACGGCTCAGTTGAGATGACAGACGCCCTGGTGGGGAACCCCTGGACAAGCCAGTCTCCCCCAGCTGCTGTATGGCTGGGTGGGGGAGCTTTAAAGGGGTTCACCCCTTTGCTTGGCCAGACCGGGTCCCAGCCATACGATGGATGGCTCGCACCCAGGCAGCGGGTATCTTGCCCAGACAGGTCAGGGCAGAGATCCAGGAGTGACCCCAGGGCCTGACCTGTACCGCGAGTTAGGCCCTTGCCGTAGTTGATGTTTGCATGTTGTAACTTTAATAAAGTGGCCCATTTTAGAACCCAAATGTTGTGTCTGCCTTTCATTCTGAATGAGGTGGCAATTTGGCCATCCCAGCCAATGGCAACAGCCACTCAGGCCAGTGGCCGCTCTTTGCCTCCTCAGAAGGAGGAAGGCAGAAGGTGCACCCTGGCATCTGGGGCTTTAGCATGGGGGGCAGAGTCTGTAGTCTTATCAGGCTTCTCCACCCCCATTACTCTCAGTTGCACCTTGTGCTCGACCCACCCACCTCACTCTATTACAGTGCAGGATTAGCCAGTCATCTTTTGGGGCCAGGTAGGAATTTTTCTCTCCTTGTCCGTGACTGGCACTTGGGAAAGGAGTTTTTTCACCTACCTTACACTGTGAGAAGAGGGAGGTAATTGGCATGGTGGGGCTGAGGTAATTCCCTGGTGGCAGGATTTAAGTTAGGGGAAAATTTGAGCAGGCCGTTGAGCACCCTTGGCACCTCTCCATTAGTGGGGAATAGGGGTCTGATTGTACCAATTGATCTCTCAGGCTTCTGGTAAGCCTAAATCCTACCTGCAACGGCCTCTCACATCCTGGAATATCACTTAGGATATGCCAATTAGAGGATAGACGCCCTGGTGGGGACAAGCCAGTCTCCCCCTGCTGCTGTACGGCCAGGTGGAGGAACTTTAAAGAGGTGAACCACTTCACCTGGCCAGGCCAGGTCCCAGCCATACGATGAATGGCTCACACCCGGGGCAGCAGGTGTCTTGCCTGGACAGGTCAGGGCAGAGGTCCAGGAGTGACCCCAGGGCCTGACCTATACCGCTAGTTAGGCCCTTGCCATAGTTGATGTTTGCATGTTGTAACTTTAATAAAGTGGCCCATTTTAGAACCCAAATATTGTGTCTGCCTTTCATTCCAACTGAGGTGGCAATGTTTTTTACTAGCCATTCTTCCTGGCAATTCCGTTGACTGCAGAGCTGCTGTTCAAGATTTCACACAGTGCTTCCCTCATAGAGGAAGCAGAACCAGATGCATTATTCCAAGCTTCTTGAAGTATGAGATAAATTAAAGTGCATGTGTGCTTAAAGTGTGCGCCTGAGAGAGGCAGAGGGAGAATGCAATTGACTGCATTTATATAAGAAGTTGTGGTGACAGGACAATAGGATAGTTTAATGTATGAGATAGCCACTGACTTGGGTTCTGATCCTGTGGCCATATCAAGGGCTGCATTAGACCAAAGAGACAATCTTAAGTTGTTTTACTTGCAAGTAAAGTTTATGAATGAGCTATCTTTGTTTCTAAGAAATCATATATACGACCAGGGTGCAAAAAGGGCTTGTTAAAAATATGTTTGCTAAGCTGAAGTATTAGGCAAAAATTGTGAAACATTCTGAACACTCTTGACCTAGAAACTTTCCAAAATCCAATCACTTTTGGAAGCATTGTAAGATTTTTCTGATAGAGCTGATGAGCAGGTTAAACTGGGAAGAAGGTGAAGGTAAAAATGACCCCTTTTCCAGTGCTGCTAAGATTCCACAATTTTGTTGCCAAACTAATGGATGGAAAGAGGGAAGGTAAAACTGACAAAAAAATATTAAAAGACAAGCTCTCAAGATGATTTGGTTATAAAAGCAAAACTCTTCAGTGGGAGGGGTGACAGCTGAGGAGGGGAGGAAAATATATCAAACTAGTTGTTGACAAAAGGCATTTCTTAAGTTGATGGCAAGGCATTTACATTTTACAGTCTAAATTAATCTATTCTGAATGAGGAATTCAGTATGTAATAATGCAATCTTCATGCAACCTTCTCCGTTTGGACTTCCACCACAAGCTCTATAGGGTTCCTTTTCTACATTTCATACAGTTTTATTCTTCTGTCCCCTATTCTTCCCCCTTTGTATTTTTTGCCAATATATTCACCCTACCTTCTTTTCCAAAAGCCAATTCCTTTATTAATTCTAGGACTCTTCCTTCCAATTACTCTTTTTTTCCTCACTGTTTCTTTTTTTTAGGAATATTTTTTATTTTATTAATAAGAGTAAAAACCCAATAAAAAGGGCAGAGAGATAGAAGAAAAAAAGTAAAGAAAAAAGAATACAAAGATAGAAAAAGAAGAACAAAGATTTAAAATAACAAAAAAATACGTTTTATTTTCCATTTTTTTCTATAACACCTATCATATTTTACCTAACATTATACTTCTAATGTTCATAGCTCCAAAATTTACCTTTTCAATACTGCCCCTCTTCTATTTATTTTTCCCAAATTTATCTTCTTGGATATCAAAACCACAAATCATCAGTTCATTTTTCCTCGTCTCACACAGAAAGTCAATAAGGGGTTTCCAGTTAACCATAAAAGTAGACAATGTTTTATCTCTGATCACGGCTGTAAGTTTACCCATCTCTGCTAACTTTGTCATTTTCACAATCCAGTCCTTGATTGAAAGCAATACTCTACTTTTCCATTTTTGTGCACATAAAAGACTGCTTGATGTGGTCATATATAAAAATAAGATACCATGTTTATTTTCCAACTGTTTATCCATTAGCCCCAAGTAACAAAAAGGCTTCTGGTTTAAATTATATATTGATCTTCAGCATTTTTTGTATTGTCATATGAACTTGTGACCAATTTTTTTTTGCTTTAGAGCAAGTCCACCAAAGATGATAAAATGTTCCTTCATGTTGCTCACATTTCCAACATTTGTTTGACATTGCTTTACTCATTTTTGCTAATTTATCAGGAGATATCATTTTATACATTTTATAGAATTTTTCTTTAAGTGTGGCGCTCAAAGTGAATTTGACCCCCTGCGGCCCATTTTAGAACCCAAATACTGTGTCTGCCTTTTATTCTGACTGATGTGGAAAAGTCTCCATAAGTCAGTCATCCCTGTTTAGTAGTCATTTCACCTCTATAAAATGCTTCCTGTGTTGAAATCCAAAAGGGTGTCTTCTGTGATAATCTCAGGTTGTATTTATTCCAAATTCTCAAAATGGCTCTCCTAATACAATGATTTTTGAAGTCTACATTGACTTTTACTTTATCTTACCATAAAATAAGCATGCCATCCAAATCTCAGATCATGACCTTCCAATGACAAGAGCCTCTCATTTCTCAGAAGTATCCATTCTTTCATCCACATTAGACATGTGGCAGCATAATACACTTTCAAGTCTGGTAAACCTAGGTCACCTCTCTCCTTTGTATCTCGTAAAAAATTATATTTGTCTCTTGGGTTTTTTCCCTTGCCATATATATGTTGAAATATTCTTTTGCCACTGTTTAAATGGTGCCTCTGAAGTTAACACAGGTATTGTCTGGAAGAGGAATAACATCCTAGGTAAAACATCTTGATAACTGATAGAGCCAGTTTGATGTAGTGGTTAAGAGTGTAGTACTCTAATCTGTAAGAGTGGGATTTGATTCCACACTCCTTCACTTGAAGACAACTGGGTGACCTTGGGCAAATCACAGCTTATAGGAGCTCTCTCAGCCCCACCCACCTCACAGGGTGTTTGTTGTGGGATAATAATAACATACTTTGTAAACTGCTTTGAGTGGGCAGCTGTTTTGAAGGGCGGTATATAAATTTATTATTATTATTATTATTATGTTACTATATTCTCCTCAACAAGGACAATTGGACTCTATCGTATCTTAACATGTCTCCTTTAATTTCTTTCCATATCTAAACATAATTATTTTGAAATAGCATACAGTTCATCCCCAACAGCGTGATACCTAAATACTTTACCTTTTTTCAACCTTAAAACCTGTTATTTTCATCAATTCTTCCTGGTTTTTTAGTATCCATGTTTTTCATTAACATTTTTGTTTTCTGTTCATTTATTTTGAAACCTGTCAGAGCACCAAACTCTATCAACTTCTCCATCAATATTTC
This sequence comes from Eublepharis macularius, assembly GCF_028583425.1. Taxonomy (NCBI): domain Eukaryota; kingdom Metazoa; phylum Chordata; class Lepidosauria; order Squamata; family Eublepharidae; genus Eublepharis; species Eublepharis macularius. The sequence continues at coordinate 47,882,208 of NC_072799.1, forward strand.
AGTTCCCTCTGATGGGTTTTCCAGAATTAAAACAAAATCATCTGTGAAGGTTCTTAACTTGTATGACTCTTTTTAAATTTTTATGCCTCTAATCATTTCCTCCTGTCTAATATCTCTATTAAAAACCTACAACATTAAAAGGAAAAAGGAACAGCAACAACAGACATCTTTGACATGTTCCCTTTTGAATCTCACATGGTTTAGTTAATTCTCGATTAACAATAATTTTAGCATTCTGCGAAGTGTAGATTGATTTCACCCATTTTATAAAATTCTCCCCAAAATTCATCTTTTCTAAAACTTTAAACTGGAAAATTCAATTCAGATTGTCAAAGGCCTTCTCAGTAGTTGTTTGCCCGCTGATCTCAGCACTCTTCAGGGTACATACAGGGAGAGGTAGTCCCTCAGGTATGCTAGTCCCAGGTTAAAACCAAAAGCCTGATCCAGAACTCCACAGGGAGCTAGTGTAGCTGCTGCAAGATTGGAGTGATGTGTGCCTGTATGAAGTACTCATCAGGACATGTACAGCAGCATTCTGGACCTGCTATAATTTCCGAGTCAGACCCAAGGAAAACCTTGTGTAGGGCAAATTATAGTAGTCCAATCTGGAAGTGACCATTGCATGGATCACTGTTGTTAGGTCATGTGCTGAGAGATAGGGGACAAGCTGCCTGGCCTGCTGAAGATGGGAAAAAGCAGACCGGGCAACTGCTGCGACCTGGGCATCCATTGATAGGGAGAAGTCCAGAGTAACACCAAGACTCCTGACCAATGGAATGGGCACAAGTGGTGCCCCATCAAAGGCTGGGAGCTGGATCCCCATCTCCGACACCCCACAGCCAAAGTACAGGACCGCCATCTTCGCAGGGTTCAACTTCAGTCTGCTCTGCTTCACCCATCCAGACATGGTTTCCAAAGCTCTAATTAGGGCATCAGGGGCAGAGTCAGGCCAGCTGCCATCCACAGATACAACTGGGTGTCATCTGCATAGTGGTGACAGCCCAGTCCAAAGCTCCGTACCAACTGGGCAAGGGTGTGCATATAAAGATTAAACAACAGAGGGGAGAGTATTGCCCCTGTGAGATGCTGCACACCCAAGCGCCACCTCTGTCCCCGACCATGAAGAAAAGAGACAAGCCACTGTAAGGCAATCCCTCAGATCCCCACATCAGTGTCCCTCAGATCCCCACATAGTCTCTTCATTATCTCAAGATTCTGAGTGGAATCTCCTTTAAAATAACTCCAACTTCTTGTCTTCTCCATTTCTTTTTATAATGATGTAGGACTTGGTTTTTTATTGACTTTTTGACAAAATGCACTATGAAATCTTTTGGTAGCTTGTTCTGTGTCGCATACCTGATGGAGGCTCTGTATTCTTTATTCAGTTTCATGTCAACTCCTGTACTTTTCCTTTTTTACCTCAACACTCTGTCCTTTTACCAGTCATACTGCTGCCACCTGACTTGTGATTAATAGCCTTTGTCCCTCCCAGACTCTGTGACAGAAGGCTCATTCAGTGGTAACTTGCTCAGCAGAAATTGCCAATGGTCAGTTCCACATAGGATGAAGTATGAATGTCAATTGTTCCACCATTGACTGATATGGGTACATCCCCAAACAGATTAAATCTCAATGTAAAGTGTGTTAGAAAGATGCTTTGACTAAGAAGGAGTTAAAGAAAATGCATGTGAAAATGTGACAGGCAAGCTGAAATAAGATTGTGTGTAGTTTTATACATGGTTGGATGACAGTAATTGAAGTTCTGTCATAGCTGTCAACTGTCTCTCAGGATAAGCATATGGGAAATGACTGAGCAACTAGCAAGGTGATATGCCATTGTCAACACTTGGGTGTGTCTTTTTTAAATGCTTGGAATGTGCACTGAATCCTGGCTCCAGAATTTTAAAAAGCTCATGGGTCGATTCTCTTCCTGATTAATGATGCTAATTGAAGTTAAAGTATGCACACGTATCAAGGGGAGAACACAACCTTCTCCATTTGTCTACCCAACAATATGGTTGGCACATGCAGTGGAGAGATAAGTTAACCTGAGTTTAGGTACACTGCAATAATTCTGAAGTCTGATTCCCTTGCCTTAGAAAATTGCCACTGAATTAATCTATAGTTATTCATAACAGCAACAGTTATTCAGGGATTTAACTGAGTGATTCTCCTTACAAATATTTCCTGCTATAAGGTCACTTTGCTAGGGGGAACAGAGTGACAACACAGGATGAAGACAGTATGGGTTAGCCATTTCCTGGTTGTTGCCACTGATCCTGGAGAAGATGTGCAACTGGTTTGTTTCCCCCCCGCCCCGAATAACAGAACTAGCACCTGTACCTTTAAGAAACAAATGCCCTCAGTGGCCATTACGAGGCAACCACAATAGTATTGCCAGCTTTTAATCCTTGGTTTCTTTCAGTAAAAAGCAGGACCATTTCCAAGGCTGTCATTGCCTTTGAAGAAAGAGTCATCAAGACTAGGCCTGCCAGCAAGCACCAGGCAACTTGATATCACTCAACACACATTACACATCCAGCCCCAGATGTCTGCTACTAATCAACACCAGCCACTCCACAGGAGCCAGTGTGGAATATTGGTTAGAGTTTCAGACTCTGGGAGACCCTGATTTAAATCCATGGAATTTCACAGGATGATCTTGGGCCAGCCTAATTGACCTTGTAGGGTTGTTGTAAAGATAAAGAAGTGGAGAACCATATAAGCCACTTTGGTGGTTGAGAAGGAAATTGAAAGATATGGAGAGATTGAAGAAATAGGGGCTGCCAGGAACAGAGAAAGAAGAAATAGTGTGAGGAGGGGAATACAAGAGAAGGTGAGGTGCGCACATCAAGTCCTTGTATGTTCTCCACTATGAAACTGGGCTCAGTCCAGCCTACACCATTCTATCTGGCCCAGCCTGGTAGCTGGAATGATGCAACTGTGGAGATACTGCTGGAGGGGGAGGGATAGCTGAGGGACAGCTGAAGACAGGGGACAGGTAAAGGTAGGTTGGTTGGTGTGTGAGTAGAAAAGGAAGCAGGAAAATGGGAGAGGCTATTGGAGCATAAAGAGAAAGAGGAAATAGTGGGGAAGAGGAAAATGAGATGCCTCTGTAAATCCTTGAGGGTCCTCACCGATATAAATTATAATCCTAAAGTGTGGTCAACAAATATAAAAAGTAACATCAGCAGATTTAAACAAACACTATTGATTGTCCTCTATATTAAGGTGTGGCATGTACCTGAGATTCTTCAGAAATTGTGTGTGTGTGTATATTAGATTTGAATAACGATATGCTAGGAATTCCATACCACATATAAGAAGTGACCTTCAATGGTATCAGGCCACTAGCTCATTAACAGTGTAATCTTATACCAAGTTAACAATATATAGTTAATTTTCAACATGGCCCCATTTGTGGATGCTTACATCTGAATATTGGAGTAATAAACAGATCAGACTTTCTACAAACTTGTTAAAAGCCCTAGGTTTGCAGGAAAATCTGAAAATCCTGCCCCCATACTTGGGTGCTAAAACCCAGCAAAAAACAAAAGAAGCAGAACTTGTGGCTTTAAGAAACAAACACTCTCTGTAGTCATTGGTAGGCAATCTCAGCAGTACTGCCAATATTCAAGCATTGGTTTATGTCAGTAAAAGCCAGGAGGGAGAATGAGCTTTTTTGGGCTTTGAGGGAGGACTAATTGGAGAGAAGTCCAGCAGCGACCAAGTGACTTATTTCCAAAGGACTTTCATGACTCAGCCAAGCCTGGATATTTGTTACTGTTCAACAGCAATAGGGTTGCCAGTCCCCCACAGGGGGCTTACCTGCGGGGGAGGCACAGGCCTCACGAGTGCGCTCCCTGATGACACGGGTGGCACCATGCACTCCCATGGGCTGAAATGGACTGGAAATGGCCAGGATCAGGCAGCTGCCAGGAGGGGGAGTGTTCCCTTGCATGACACTGGCCCGTTACTGGCCTATTTGGGCACAATCCTGGCTGATTGGGGCCCATTTGAACCCAGTTCAAGCGCAAAATGGCAGGATCAGGCTGCTGCCAGGTGGGAGAGTGTTCCCCTCATGGCAGTGGCCGATTCCAGGCCAATTTGAGCCCAATCCTGGTCAATTCAGGCCAGATCCTGGCTGTTTGGGGCCTATTTTGGCCCAATTCTGCCCCCAAACAGCCAGGATCATGCCACTGCCAGGCAGGGGAGTGTCCCCCACATGGCAGTGGCCTGTTCCAGGCAGATTCTGGCCTGATCCTGGTCAATTTGGGCCTGATCTTGGCCATTTGGGGGCTGTTTCAGCCCAATTTGGGCCCAAAATGGCCAGGATCGGGCCACTGCTGGATGGGGAAGTGTTTCCTTGTATGGCAGTGGCTTGTTCCAAGCTGATTCAGCCCAATCTTGGCCATTTGGGGCCTGTTTCAGCCCAGTTTGGGCCCACAATGGCCAGGATCGGGCATCTACCGGTTGGGGGACTGTTCCCCTACACAGCAAGGCTCATTCCAGACCACTTGGGGCCCAATCCTGGCTGATTTGGCCCAATTCAAGCCCAAAACAGCCAGGACCAGGTTGCTGCCAGGTGGGAAACTGTTCCCCCATGTGGCAGTGATCCATTCCAGGCTGATTTGGGCCTGATCCGGGCCAAATTCCCCCCAATTCAGGCTGAATCAGACCCCCAGTGGAGCGCGGGAGTGCTCCCAGGGGCGCCCACGGCCTGTGTGATGACATCACTTCCTGGAAGTAATATCATTGCACAGGCAAGCACGCGCACAACAGAGGCACCAAGAAAATAGGTGCCGGGGCCACCACCTTCTTCCGGGAGTACAGGGGGATCTGGCAACCCTGAACAGCAACTCCCCACAAAATACAGGTTTGCATAGTGGCTAGAGTTTCAGACCAGGATCTGGAAAACTGAGGTTCAAATCCTAACTCTGCCATGGCTCTTATTGAGTGGTCTGGGGCCAGTCATGCACTCTCAGCCAAACCCAAGGTGGCTGTGAGTATAAAATGGAGGACAGGAAAATGATGTGAGTTGCTTTGGGTTCCCATTGTGAAGAAAGGAGGAAAATATATGAAGTAAATAAGCAATAAATTTAGCTGAAGATTGAGGCGGGGGCAGAGTGAGACAGAGCATTCATATTACCCATTCTGCAGTCACTCAATTAACCATCAGTTACTGGGCTCAGTTCAAGGTTTTGGCTATCTCCTACAAAGCTTTTCATGGCCTTGGTCCTTCATATCTACAGGACCACCTCTCTTATACCCCACCATGGTAGTTTCACTCATACGAACAGGGCCTTCTACAGGTACCACCCTACAATATGCGAAATCAACAGCTGCCCGTACACATGCGTTTTCTGTAGTGGCCTTTGCCTTGTGCAATGAGGCTCTGAGGATCTCAGGAAAGCTACCACTCTCTTGGCTTTCCAAAAATTATGCAAAACTAAGTTATTCAGGAGGGTTTTCTTGCACAAGTAATAGGACTGTGCTGTAAGGAAATAGTTCAAACAAATACTTTGATAAAGGGATAGGGTCTGTAGTCTATACTAATGAGCACTGTCTGTTACTCTATGTTCCTACTAGATCATTTCTATGTCATATGTCATATTAAATGGCTTAAGTTTGTTTCAACTCTGTATCAGATTTCTGCTTGTTTTCACATTTCTTCAGTCTATACCCTATTGTATTGTCTATTGAATATTCCTGCTGTTGATCATATTGGATTATACTGTGTAATCTGCCTTGAGTCTCAGTATGAAAGGTTGAAGAATGAATGAATGAATGAATGAATGAATGAATGAATGAATGAATGAATGAATGAATGGTGGGTTGCTGAAATTCAACCTGACAATTCCTTTTCAGAGAATGAAGGCACAATGGTGGTAGATTCCATGGGAGGTGCTTGGGTCCTCTGACTTCCAAGGAGCCAGACAACCATCAGGGGACTTGTGGACACCTTGGGTTACTGGACCAGAAGCTCAGGAGGGTCAAGAATAGGATCCAGCTGCAGGAAATGCTATTTCAGAAAAAGCAATGAAAAAGAGCAGCCTATTGATCCCACAGTTGCTCCCAGGTCTTTAGGAGCAGAATGATGGAAAGCATGGGCAGAAGCATAGATTGGACAGGGGAGTTCATGACTAGCTGCCTGAGGCATTTCCACTGATTGTGAGGCATCTGGATACCTGGATCCACCATAAGGCTTTGCATGATGATGGACATGGTCTCATGTACCTCAGTTCAAATATGGCTGGTGTGGAATCAAGAGTTCTAATAATGACTGTCTTCGGTATGAACAGGAAAGTGGGAAAGGAAGGATAGAATGAAGCAAAGATCAGGTTGGAAGGGCTGCTAGGAGTAGGAAATTGTGTAGAATGGTGACTGAGATGTTCCATGCATTTCCTTTTGGTTTCCCTGCTGGGTGACTGGGCCCAGCCCAGCAGAGAGTGCTGAGAGATTGGGCCCGCCTGGGGGGAGGGGGTGCTGAGTGACTATGCCCAGGTTGGCTGGGGGAACCGGATGACTGGCCTGGTCCAGTGGGTGCTGCCACCATACAGTTGGGCCCTAGTTTTCCCATGTAGAGGTGGTCAGGATGAGAGCAGGAGGGAAATATGAAGACAGGCAGATAAAGATGGGTATGAAGGAGAGGAGTCCAGAAAAGGGATTATGGTGGGTGCCAGGGAAAGAAAAGAGGGAATCATGGGGGAGGGGAAAATAAGCTGCTCTTCCCTGCAAGTCCTTGTGGGTTCCCTGCCTGTACTCTTCTAAACCCTTTGATGTCAATGGATATAGAAAGGTATAACTCTGCTTAAGATGGTACTGATAGTTTAGTATTGTCTACCATGACTGTTCATCACTCAATGGCAAATAAGGTCTTTCCCAGCATGTGCTATACATTTTACTAGAGAAACCGGGGATTGAAACTGGGACATACAGCATGTAATTTTCAACCTAGATTAACTGCTTAAAATCCCTCTGTGCATGTGCCAGGTTCACATTCCTAGAGATATGTTCCATAAGTGTCTGTTTTTGTTACACTTGCTGTTCTTCTTCTTGTTGTTGCTGTTACAGAAACAATATTCTTAATTTAAAATGGATGCTAGAACTTTGGAGAAGGTTTCAATATCTTGTCACTTGATAAATGAAAAGGAAGAAAATATGTATATAATGTAATTCATGAGTATATTCTGAACATTTGTATAAATAATTTCTTATTTTGACATCTAAAAAATCACGGAGTGTGCAAGAGAAAAGACCAATTAGGCATATGTAGTGTTGAACAAGTATGGTCAAGAAGTAACATTGGGTCTTTAGGGCATAGTGAAAGCCTCATTTTGACTGAGTACTTGAGAGAATATTAACTGCCGGCAGGTGATACCGTCATATGAATGCAAAATGATCACAATTATCCAAAATACTGGATTGCCACAAACAAAAGCTTAAAATGTTTTAGACTGCAGAATATTTGAACTGACAAAGGAATCAAAAGCAAGTCTCTGGGGAGACAGCATATACATTTTCTAAATAAATAGTTTTTTTGATTATTGATGTCTTTCTTTGCAACCTTTGGGTCATATGTTCAATTCACATATATAAAAAAATATACATATTAACAAAAACATCTTCTAAAGTTTTACCTAAGAGACATAAATAATGCAATTCAGAATTCATATTCAAGGGAACAATGCCTTTGATCACATAGGACACTACTAATTTCATTCTATTAAATATTTAAACAATAACTGGATTTACCCAGCTAACATTGCAAACATTTTAACTCGTTAATGCTGCAGCTGACAGCATTCAGAGCTGCATTCTTAACGATTTACTGATGTCTGACCAATGATTTTTGTCTTCACAAAGATACAATCTCTCAAAAGTCCCAGGAGTCAATGAAGAATATGCTCCGGAGGCAGGCTATAATCATGAAAATATTATAGGGGCAAGCAAAATTTAATAAAAGCTCCACCGTGTTCCTCCAATAAACCCAGAATGAATGATCAGCACCTAACTATAATGACAAGGACAGCATAGGTTATATAAGTGGTTGTTGAACAGTAATCAAGGTTTTTATCAGAATCGAGATCACCATCATCATTCACCTCCTGCATGTTCTGCTGTTCATTACTTTTTAGAAGATGGTGGATAAGTATTTGAATGCACAAGAGGATGAAGGCAGGCATACTTATGAACAGGATTTTGGCTGTGATCTCTATTCTGTTCTTTCCTACCTTTGCTTCTTCAAAACACATACAGAGTCTATAGATTACCTGCTGCTCTTTCTTCCAGTTTTTCTGCCTCCATGTTTGTGGTGGGCTCCTTGTTTTGATTTTCATTTTTTAAGAAAAATGAACAAATATGTACAAATGTGTACTTGGGATTTTTTTAAAAAAAGTTTTAAATATTTTTAACCATTTATAACCTATTTAGAGCAGAAAAGGAAGTAGGCTTCATGATCAGGTAGCTCTTGTGTTAATCTATGCAAATTTGCCACCACCACCACCACCCCACAAGAAGTCCTGCTGAGAAGGCCTAAATTATAGTGAATTTGTTGCCACTGAAATGATGTATATCAGCCTTCATTTAACAGTATACAATTACAACTCAACAAAGCTATTCACATCTGCCAAATAAACATTCTAGATTCTAGACTTTAGACAAAGGGTGTTCTGCTTACCCTGTTTCACCAGCTGTCGATCCATGCCCTATGGTGCTCCAATGCTCCAATGGCTGTAATCAATAAAATTATGGCCAATTTTCTCCCCAAGCACATGTGTAAGTGTCTTATTGCCCACAACACTAGCCTCACACATGCCAATATAGCTGCATCTCTATTTAATAATAAACTCTATTTGCCTCACTAAATATGTAAAAATATCATGAAGTAATGGATTGTATAATTATCAGACTATCGTTTGGACCTAGATTATTTATGCAGTGTTGTTAGAGGCCTTCTTGTCATCCTTCCTCTATTGTCCTTTGCTTAAATATAATTTCTGCTGATGAAGTGTGATTTGTTGTGGTACAATATGAGGCTAGAGATGCAGCGGCTCAAGTGATGCTCTGATAGGCAAAGTTGGGCAATAAAATTGTCATTGAAAAGAGGAAAATTGTCCTCTTACACATTTCACCTACATCTCTGGTGCCGAGGGCCTCTGGCTTCCATGCAGCAGTTCACTGCCAGCACAGTCTGCCTTTCTGCCCTTGCCTTACTTCTCTGCCCTCCAACCCTTTCTGTGGTTTAGCAAAGTTCTGCAGTTCCTGGAATGGGAACGCCTGTGTGCCTACAAAAATAAATAACACTCTATGTCAAACTGGGTTGAAGCCCTAGCATTGTCACAAGGGATCCTCTCATCAGAACACAAACTCGATGTGGCAAAGCAACAATAATCAATGAAGGCAATTCCTAAGATTCTGAACAGAATGGGACCAAAGGAACCACTTATCCCTTTGTGTATGACTCTTTACTCTGGATCTTATGAGTTGTTGCTTTAGTGTGCTAGAGCAGAAGAAAGTAACATAACTAAAGTTCTTCTATGACTTCTTTATCAACCCATAGGTCCTATCAAACACTGCAATATTTTCTAGCAATAGTTTACAGATTGACACTAGATTCAGTGTTCAATAAAGAGTTACTTATGGTCAAGAAAGAAAAAAAAATTGCATTCATGACTCAAGTGCTCCAAGGAGAGAAAATAATGCTCCAGAATATTACCTATAGAGAAATGTGTTGTGTGTGTTTAAGTATTCATGCACAAGGAATGCTCAGCTATTTCATGCATGCAAGCAGGGGGGAGGAAAAGTACATCATTCTGTAGAACTATTAAGCTGAGTAGTGTCGAAGAGTCTATTTTTGTTGGGTATGCTTTTTTTTTAAATCAAGTATAATGAGCCATTGTCCAGACTGTGAGGCATTGGAAAATGTGTTCCATCTGTTTTTATTTCTGAGACTTAGTTTCAAATCCCATCTTGATCAAAATGACAGGATGTGATTTCAGCTGGATAGCTGCTTCACAGATAAAAACCATAATGGGCCCAGGTGGATTACCATAACTCCACATACAGAGAAGTTTTCAACAGAGAAACAATCACAACTATCACTAATTCAAAGGTGTCCACTCTTAGAGAGGTATTAGAAATGACAGGTTTATGCAGCACCCTGAAACAGCTGACCTTTGAATCCAATTACCGCTGCATTCTGTTTGAGAAACCTGAAAATATTTACCAGGTTTTTTTTTAAAGGACGTGGTTAGCTTTTTCGAAACCTTTTTAGAAACTTTGATAATATCCTGTATATTTTAGCGCTAAAACACTGAAACAATTAAAACAAGAGTTCTGGCTCTCTAATTTTTTTAAAAAAATTTTTTTTGGAGAGGCTCAGATTTTATTGTTATTTTCAATGAAATGATTACAATTTTTCAGTTAAGTAAAACCATGTAAATTAAATATCAAAATGAAAAGGGAGGGAGGAGAAATAATTCTGGATATCTTCATAAAGCATTAAACTTCACAATTTAATGCACTTTTTTAGTATTGTGGTAAACTTATTGTACTGGTTGAGGAATTTTCTCTTCCCAATCTAAACAACAATAATAATAACAACAATGTGCTTATATACCACTCTTCCAGTCAGATAGTGTCCACTCAGAGCAGTGAACAAAGACAGTGTCATTATTATCCAGCTGGGGAGCTGAGGCTGAAAGGAGTGGTTTACCCATGGTAGTAGAGGGATTCAAACCAGCAGTGTGCTGACTTGCAGCACAACCACTTAACCACTATGCCACTTTCTTAAAGGATGGACAGGAGGAATAAGGATAGGAAGAGGCATTTGCAATGGTTAGAGACGTAAATGATTAGACTGGAGTGACTCCGCATAGAATTGCACTGTGGGACTTGAAAAACTTGGGTTCCCCAGCCATGAAATTCCCTGGAAAACATAGATGTAAACATTGTCTCTCAGCTTAGCCTCTACCTCATAGGGTTGTAGTGATAATAAAATGCAAAAGGGGAGAACCTGAGATGATGAAACTGCTTTAAGAAGCCTCTGAACAAATTCTGAAGCCTTGAAATATATTAAATAAATAGCCGTCTTTGAGTTCCTTGGACAAGGGTGAGATAGAAATTTTTCTCAGCTGATTCTTGTATGACTGTCTGAAATGGAAAATCCAATATTGATTTAACGTGATGAATATGTGGTAAGACCTAGTATTTAAGAGCTTGCAAAAAAAATATATGTGACAAAGAACAACCTATAACAGGTAAACCACATGCACAGCTACAATTTGTTTTGGGGCCAAATTAGAAGGGATATCCCAATCTCCATTCAGTTTTAATTAATAAAATCTGGGCTCCTTGTGCTGCTATTCCAATTTTTCTGGGCGGAGGGTTTAAAAGATCACTTTCTCTATAAAATCACTAATAACAGCCTGGTTTTGATAAGCAAAGCCAAGTCAGTCTTGAATGGTTAAATCCCATCCTCCCATCTCTGAACGACTTCAATCCAATGGGTAACTTTATATGCTTTTTTAACCTTTTTAAAACTGATGATCTGCATTTGCCTAATCATGGGCTAATAATGAGAAAAACAACTCTTCATTGTTAAATGTTAAGCTAGCATCTTAAAAGCAAGGGGGAGTCTTTTCAACAAATTAGCTAGGGTTTACCATGTCCTGCACGATCTACAGCAATTCTTCGTACAGTCCCAATTAACAAAGGATCTGGTATCATGAACATTTTATCTGGGATTAAAAATTATGCTACAGCTTCTCTGCTCCCTGCATGAAGCTGCCAGCTGGCTACCATACCCATGCTGTGACAAGAGAGGATGTCCATCTTTGTAGGTTCCTCGTACTGCATGTTTAATCACAACTAACTGCATGGGAAGCCTGAAGACAGGATCAATGTAATTTGCAGTATGGTTGTGTTGGGGCTGGTGGCTAGTTTGGCAGGCAGATAGCTTCTGAGCAACAAGTTGTTCAGACTGGGGACCTAACAAGAGCCAACAGCTTTATAAGGCCAGATGGGTCCCTGTGTCAGGCTCAAAGCCATAGTGTTCCTCTTCATCCATCTGCAATGGTGACACCACAGTACAGCTAATATCAGCCTAGCAGTTGCTATCACTTGCAAGCTGCCATGGTGGCAAAGGGAATAAGGCAGCTGAGCCCTGTTGTCAGAGTCCCAAAATTAACACTTCCGGCATCTTATAGCATGTGGACAGTCTAGTTCATACTTAGCAAGACCTTTATTTTTCTTTCTTGTAGCATCCTAATGCAAAATCTTTATAAAACTCTTCATATTTTGAAAACAGTTTTTGCTACTACATGAAGAAACTAATGCAGCATGGAGCTAACTGCAGGAGTGTATGAACTGTGGCCTATAGCCACAACATATGTGTTGAGGGTATGACATTTGTTCCCCAGCTAGCATGCTCCGCCTAAACTTAATCAGATGTATTTTAGGTGCCATTGTCATGATTGACATCACAGCCATCTGGGCTCTGAGAAGGAGAAGGAAAGGGACCTGCAGTTAGAAGAGTATTCTTGGAATATACTTGGACAGCGATGATGTTGACAGAAGGCCCCTTTCCAGTCACCTGCATAGAGTGTGCCATGTTTGTTTTCCTCCCAGAAGAGAAGATGGACTTCACTTGTCAGAAGTGTAAGCTGGTCAGGCTTTTGGAGAAGATTCAGAGCCTAGAGGAGAGGATCACCACCCTTCAGGAAATCAAGGAAGGGGAGGATTTTATTGAGAAGAGCCTGGGGGCTCTGCACAAGCATGAAGAAATAAGTCCAAGAAAAGAAGGAAGAGTCGATCTCCCTTCTGAGCCTCCTCTCAGTTCTGCAGTACAAACCAGAAGACGTGGACTAAGGTGACGCTCTGGTCCGCTGGAGCTCAACAATCATTTTGAGGTGCTTAAGATGGTGATCAAGACGAGAGTGGAAGGAGAACCACAAAAACTTGGAGGAGGGAGTGAAGAGGGCATGGGGCCACACGGATGTGGAAGAAAACAGAAGGAGGTGTCATTGGGGACTCTTTGCTCAGGGGTATGGAACGTCATGTGTCCAGGCCAGATCCCCTACTCTGAGAGATGTGTCGCTTACCAGGAGCCAGAATTCCAGATATTACAGACTGACTGATCAGTACACGTTTGTGCTGGTTCACGTGGGAACTAATGATACAGCTGTGAATACCATTGCAAGAATTAAAGAGGACTGCTCTTGGAAAGCAGTTGAAGACAGTGGGGGCACAGGTGGTATTCTCTTCTTCCTGTCAAAGGAAGAGGAATGCCAAGGGAGCAGACCATACTCGAGGTGAATCATTGGCTGAGGTGGTGGTGCTGGCAGGAGCACTTTGGGTTCTAGGACCACGGGATAAGTTTCCTTAGAGAAGGCCTTCTAGCACATGATGGGCTTCACCTCTCAAGGTCATGGAAGAAAATGTTCAGAAAGAACCTGGAGAGCTTCATCAGAAGAGCTTTAAACTGATACCACAAGGGGAAGGAGATTATCAAGAAGGTGATTTCAATGAAGAAGTGATAATAGTGGGAGCCCACCTGAGTAGGACAGATCAAAGGTACAAGGCTACAAGTGCCTATATACCAATGCCCGAAGTATGGGTAATAAGAAGGACGAGCTTGAGCTTCTCTTGCAGAGGGCTATGATATAGTAGGAATTACTGAGACTTGGTGGAATGATTCCCATGACTGGAATGTGGTAGTGGATGGGTACAAGTTGTTCAAGAAAAAACAAAAGGGTAGAAGAGGAGGCGGAGTGGCATTGTATGTGAGGAGAGGGCTTGATTGTCAGCAAGTTCTGGAGAATGTGTTTGATAGCTTGGTGGAAAATATATGGGTGGAAATAAGGGGCGGAAGGACAAAGGTTATTGTTGTTGGAGTCTGCTACAGACCACCTGACCAGGGAGAGGAAATAGATGCTGCCCTCCTTGAACAGATTGATATCCAGACATCAGAACCTTATAATTATGGATGACTTCAACTTCTCCTGTGTTTGCAGGGAGACAAGCTCAGCAAAGCAACAAGACTCACACAACTTCCTGACCTGCCTGGCCAATAACTTCCTTTTTCAAATGGTGGGGGAAGCTTCAAGGGGCTCGGCCATACAAGACTTAATATTAACCAACAGATAAGTATTGATAGATGGAGTGAAGGTGGAGGGGACCTTAAGGGGATGTAACCATGTCATCCTTGAATTCCAGTTGCTGTAGGGAGTCAAGGAAGTTTGGAGCCAGACTCATAGATTAGATTTTCATAGGGCCGACTTCAATGAACTCAGAGGCTTGATGAGAGTCATTCCGTGGGGGAGTGTGCTGGAAGGGAAAGGAGCAAGTGAAGGGTGGGCTCTTCTCAAACATGAGCTTTTGCAAGCTCAAGCCCTCACTATTCCAGCAAGACGGAAACATAGCAAGGGCTCCATGAAACCGATGTGGATGAACAGAGAGCTCCAGAATAAGCTAAGGAAGAAAAAGGAAATGTTCAGGAAATGAAGAGAAGGATAGACCTCTAAAGAGGAATATATGAGGGCTACTAGGTACTGCAGATCAGCCATCAGAGAAGCCAAGGCTCAGTTGAAGCCAAAGCTCAGAGAAGCCAAAGCTGAGCTGGGTCTGGCCAGCGGGGGGGGGGGGGGGGCTTGTTACAATAAGAAAAACTTCTAGAGATATGTGAGAAGCAAACACAAGGTAAAAGAGGCAGAGATATGAGAACGAACATGGGCTTTCCTTTTGATAATAGGGACTACAGAGTAATTAGAGATAAGGATAAGAAATTAAGGGGTTTTAGTGCTGTTGGAAGTCAAAAAGGGAAAAGGGGGAGGGGGAAGGGATGGGGGGCATATATTCTAACAATAAGGGTAAATGAGTATGTACTGTGTATTGTGCTGTATGTTAACCCATTCAATAAAATCTTTTTTTTTTTAAGGTAAAAGAGGCAATTGGACCGTTGCTGGGAGTGGAAGGAGAAATTCTGATGGAGGACAGAGAAAAAGCAGACAGGCTTAATGACTTTTTGCCTCTTTTTTCTCTCTGAAGAACTTGAACCCATCTAGAGATGGTAGTAGACACAATGACACCTGGGGGGCTAGTTGACATTGACAGAGAGGTTGTGGAGAGGCATCTGGCTGCACTGGATGAATACAAATCCCCTGGGCCAGATGGTGTGCACCCAAGAGTGCTCAAAGAACTTTCTAGAGAACTCACAGAGCCTCTGTCCATCATCTTCAAGGCCTCCTGGAGGACTGGGGATGTGCCACAAGACTGGAGAAGAGCAAATGTTATCCCAATCTTTAAGAAAGGGAAGAAGGATGACCCAGGAAACTACAGGCCAGTCAGTCTGACTTCTGTTGCTGGGAAGATATTAGAGCAGATTTTAAAGGGATCAATCTGTAAGCATCTGAAGGACCACTTAGTGATCCAGGGAGGTCAACATGGTTTTGTCCCCAACAGATCTTGTCAGACCAAACTGGTTTCCTTCTTTGATCAAGTGACAAGCTTACTGGATCGTAGGAACTCTGTCAACATGATTTACCTGGAAGGCTCCCCATGACATTCTAATGTGTAAACTGGTAAACTGTGGACTGTGGACTAGTTCAGTGGATAGGGAACAGATTAGGGGACTGCACACAAAGAGTGGTGATCAATGGCATTTCATCAGATTGGAGGGAGGTGTCCAGTGGGGTGCCACAGGGCTCGTTTTGGGTCTGGTACTTTTCAATATTTTTATCAATGATCTGGATGAAGGGGTAAAGGGGCTACTCATTACATTTGCTGATGATACCAAATTGGGAGGAGTGGCAAACACCCAAGACAGAGTTAAAATTCAACAAGACCTGGAGAAGTGGGTGGTTGGGAACAGGATGCAATTCAACATAGATAAGTGCACAGTATTACATCTGGGCCACAAAAATGTGAAGCACAAATACAGGATGGAGGATACACTTCTGGGTAGTAGTGTATGCAAAAGAGATCTTGGAGTAAGAGTGGACTATAAACTAAATATGAGCAGTCAGTGTGATGTAGTGGCAAAAAAGGCAAACTCAGTCTTGGGTTGTATCAAAAGGACCATTGCATCGAAATCGCAGGAGGTTATAGTCCCTCTCTATACTGCCTTGGCCAGGCCACACCTGGAGTACTGTGTGCAGTTCTGGAGGCCTCACTACAAAAAGGATGTGGACAAAATGGAGAGGGTGCAGAAGAGAGTGATGAGAATGATTAGGGGTCTGGAGACTGAGCCCTACAAGGAAAGGTCTGGAGACTGAACCCTACGAGGAAAGGCTGAGGGCCCTGGGAATGTTTCGTTTGGAGAAAAGAAGGTTGAAAGGAGACATGATTGCTCTTTTTAAGTATTTGAAAGGCTGTCATTTGGAGGAGGGCAAGGAACTGTTCCAGTTGGCAGCAGAGGATAGGACTCGAAGCAACGGGCTTAAATTACATGCAGAAAGGTACCGGCTGGATATGAGGAAAAACTTTTTCACAGTCAGAGTTGTTCAAAGGTGGAATCAGCTGTCTAAGGAGGTGGTGAGCTCCCCTTCACTGTCAGTTTTCAAGAAGAGGCTGGATGAATGTTTGTCAGGGATGCTTTAGGCTCATCCTGCATTGGGCAGGGGGTTGGACTAGAAGGTCTGTATGGCCCCTACCAACTCTGTGATTCTGTGATTGTCCCAACTTATTTTACTGGTTTCTTTGCTTGTTTCTAATTTTATTTTATCTACTGTATTTTTCCATAATGGCAGTGTACCTAGATTTATCAAGAGGTCTCCCATCTAGGTGTTATCTAGATGGCTATCCAAGTTTGTTCCCTTGCCTCTAGAGGTGTTCCTCTGAGTTCATCCAAAGTACAAACCAAATTATGGAAGATCAGAATGGAGAATGAGCTGGTGAAGAAATTTGTTTCTACACCAGTGAATCTAGGTTACAATTATTCTGGATTTTTGGATTTCTCGAATGTGTTTAAGTGCTAATACACAAGAGAATCATATGACCTGTCGCAAAGAGAAGACAGTAGAGATGCTTTGCCTCGAAAGACTTCAAACAAGATCTTTAAATTTTGGCACTGTGCATTAGGCAGAAAAGTTGACACCAAAAGTGGCCAAACAGGAAAGGTGGCACAAAACATGCCAGGTTAGGAAAAGTGGTGCAAGAGACATCAACTAATCCTTCTGGAGTTCCCTTTATAACTGGGCGTTTACTCTGTAAATGAAGTTAGTTAATATGAACACTTGGTACATGTCTTAGTTGTAATTGGGCATTTAGGTTTAATTCAGACTGAGATTGTAAATTGGGGTGTTTCTGTATGCAGCTAGAAAACAAGGAGACTCTGACTGATAAGCCTTAGAACTTGCTTGGAGACTAGGAGTCTGGATGCCTGGCTTCAGGGTTTGAAACTTCCTGTTCCCTAGCACCTTAGCCAATAACACTATGGTGTAGAAAGAATGTAATATCTTGAGAAAGCTTTTAGACTGCAACGCTTACATCCCTGCTACTTCAAAAAACAAAAGAAACTGAAGCTACATTATCAATTGTGATGCTATGGAGTTTTGTGCTAGCTTTTTCCCATTAGTTTTGGTTTGCAAAAGCAAGGGATGAATAATCCAAAAAGACCCTTCTTTTCCCATGTGATCTTGGGAGTGTTAATTACGCTTTTATATCAGCAGCTTGGAGGAACGTAATGAACTGTGATAATTTAAGTCAAGAAAGAATTCCTAGTTTTTTTTTAGGGGTTGTGGCATGAAGACCTTTAAGTTTTATTTAAAAACTGGCAACAAAGCCCGTTGTAGGAAAAAAAAATGGGCTCTACAGAGGGGTGCGTGGACAGGCAGGCATTTCCTACTCCTCTGTCACTGATCCCACCCAGATGAAGGTGGGGGGGGGAGGAACCTCCTCTGCACCTGATCCCAGCAAAGTGAAGGGTGTGTGTGCATTGCCTCCTGCTCCACAGCTGATCCTGGCTGGGTGAAGGGGGATGGGCATTGTCACCTGCTCCACTCCTGATCTCAGCTAGGTGAAGGCAGAGTCAGGCATTGCCACCTGCTCTGCTCCTGATGCCAACTAGGTGAAGACAGGGAACGGGCATTGCCCCCTGCTCTGCTCCTGATCCCAGCTGGGTGAAGGTGGGGGATGCCACCTGCTCCACTCCTGATCCCAGCTGCATGAAGGCAGAAGGCGGGCATTGCAACCTGCTCTGCTCCTGATTCTAGCTGGATGAAGGCAGAGGATGGGCATTGCCACCTGCTCTGCTCCTGACCTCAGCTGAGCGAAGGTGGGGAATGGGCATTGCCACCTGCTCCATTCCTGATCCCAGCTAGGTGAAGGCGAAGTCGGTCATTGCCACCTGCTCTGCTCCTGATGCCAGCTGGGTGAAAATGGGGAGTGAGCATTGCCCCCTGCTCCGTTCCTGATTCCAGTTGGTTTAAGACGGAGAGCGAGCATTGCCACCTGCTCCATTCCTGATCCCAGCTGGGTAAAGACAAGTAGAGGGCATTGCCGCCTGCTCCCCTCCTGATCCCAATTGGGTGAAGGGCAGGTGGACATTGCCACCTGCTCCACTTCTGATCTCATCTGTGTGAAGGTGGAGGGCAGGCATTTCTACCTACTCCATGCCTAATCCTGGCCTGGGCTTTCCACCATGGTGCGCTCTCTGGAGGTCTGTCTGCCTCATCTGGGCTTTCCTCTACAGCAGCACCCTCTGGTGGTGCACCAGGGTATGAAGTGAGTTGTCTTGAATATGCTTAGCCTTTTATATAGTAGGATACAACCCATCTATTTCAAAAAGACTAATCAGTGCCTTGCTGCAGGATGAGCAGCTTGATGGTGGGGGTGGGGGAATTTGATTGAGTAAGCAATTATATCATTCATGGAGTAGTCTATCTGTGAGGTGGGCAGGGGAGTGGAGCAATTCCTCAGCTCTCAGCTGTCAAAGTGCTAAATTCCTCTGCAGATTTTCTAAGTCCATTCAGGGATGAGGTACAGGGAGCGGGGGGTGGGAGGGAGTCCGTCACAAGCACTTCCTATCTTCCTTTTTTCCTTATGCTTTCTTAATGGACTCGGCAATCCCCTGGGAGTATCAACTTAAATGGCAGTTTTATATTTTTCTTGTGCACAAAAGATTCTAAATCTGCAGATAAAATTACCACTGTGATGTCACACCAAGTACTGCCCCACCCAACACCTAAGCATGGCTGCTGCATCATATGCTTTCTAAATTGTCCCAGGGACCAGAGTAACTTCTTGAAATAGCTTAGGATGTCAGATGGCCAAGCGGCCACCCCAGTTGTGGAACATTTTCAGCATCCCCCTTCCATTTGTTCGATTTTGAATACTTTATTTTTTCTTCTCTTTATAATTCATTTTATGACTTTGATGAATGTATGATTATGTCTCTCATGTTAAATGATACATTTGCACACCAGGATCTGTATTTTTTCACACCATGTATAAACAACAACAACAACAAAACTGAGAGTAAACTATTTTTTTAATTGCATTAAAAAAAGGCTAACTGAACTGTCCTATAAATTAAACTGTGTGCTGTCACAAGGCAGGTAACAGCAGCTTGAATAAGACCTAGTTCAAAATCATAGTTTATTTACACTATAGTTAGCTTGTGAAACTAGGATTTGTCTCCCAGATGATCACTCAAATCCTGATTTTCCTCAACAAAGGCTGTACACCAGCGTCCTCATGAAGACACCACGGGGGAGCAAGCCAGGATTATGGCAGGATTAACTCAAGATATCTACAATCATATGTCACATAAAATCATATTTAACGCTAACTGCGGTTAATGAACCAATGCGTATCAGTTCCTATATTTTAATGGACCATAACTAACTAGTTAGTGCAGCTACCCACATTCAGGTACCCAAACCATAATTAGCTTACTGACACCATGATTTCACATTATATATTAACTGAGCCAACATCACAGTAGTTGACAGCCTTAGAATATTACTATTTGTTTCAGCTATTGATTTGATAGTCAAATAGATAGAGCAGGAAGAGCAAAATGAAGGGAGAAAAAATGTGGCTTCCACTTATGTGTCTGCCATCACAGCAGTGCTCTAAGAAATTAATAGAATTATAGAATTACAGAGTTAGAAGGGACTTCCAGGGTCATCTAGTACAACCCTGTACATAATGTAGGAAATTCACAACTACCCCCTCCCCCCTCCACACATCTCCAGTGACCCCTGCTCCATGCTCAGAAGATGGCAAATCACCTCCAGGTTCCCTAGCCAAACTGGCCTAGGGAAAATTGCTTCCTGACCCCAAAGTGGTAATTGGCATTACCTTGGGCATGTAAAAAGGGGCCATGAGAACTAAACACTGATGTAACCCTTCCTGCCCTCCCTCTCATGATCTGCCTAGGTTCATAGAATCAGCATTGCTGTCAGATTGCCATCTAGCCTCTGCTTAAAAACCTCCAAAGAAAGTGAGTGTACTTACCTCCCAAGGAAGACTGTTCCACTGAGGGACCACTCTAACTGCCAGGAAGTTCTTCCTAATGTTTAGTCAAAAACTTTTGATTTAAGTTCAACCCTTTGGTTCTGGTCCAGCCTTCTGGAACAACAGAAAGCAACTCTGCACTATCCTCTATATGACAGCCCTTCAAGTACTTGAAGATAGTTATCATATCACCTCTCAGTTCTTTCCTCTCTAGGCTAAACATACCAAGCTCCTTCTACCTTTCCTCACAGGACTTGGTCTCCAGACCCTTCATCGTCTTCATTGCCCACCTCTAGATATGTTCCAGCTTGTCTATATCCTTCTTAAACTGTGATGCCCAGAATTGAATATAATATTCTAGGTAAAGTCTAACCAGAAGAGAGTACAGTGATACCATCACTTCACATGATCTGGATGCTATACTTCTGATTGATACAGCCCAAAATTGCATTTGCCTTTTTAGCTACCACATTACACTGCTGACTCATGTTCAGTGAATAGTCTACTACAACCCCTAGATCCTTTTCACACATACTACTGCCAAATCAAGTCTCACCCATCCTACAATTATGCATTTGATATCATGCAATGGTGTCATGTCTGTTCTCAGGGAAACCTGGAAATCATGTCACTCCACTCTAGAAATCACTGTAAACTCTATGCTTTTATGGCATTTCCTAGAGGTGAGTGATGTCTTTTCTGGATTTTCCCCAGAAGTGACATAACACTATCATGCTGATGGAATTTCTTTTCTCCTGCCAGCCACTGGAGCAGTGGGCAATGGGAGCTGGGGCATATGATTTCCAGACTCTAATGAGTAAATAGCATCTCTAAGTGATGTTATGATACCATGTACCATGCTGTCACTCCACCTTCAGATGGGAAATACCAATGGAATTAGCTCTGCTCACATAAAAGGAATGTTCATCTGTACTTCATACTTCACATTATGTCCTCCAATGTTATTATAAATATGCATGTTGGGGGTTTAGGAGTCCCATGTGTAGGGTTTATGTTGTGCACTGCTCGTTTAACAGGTTAACCCTCAATGTCTCAAGCATGAGCAGGCTTTGTGAACAGTAGGAGGGAAACAGCTTCAATTTGCTTTAGGGTTACCAATCCCTCACTCTCATCCTTTGCCCCTCACCCTTGGCCAGCAGGGCTGAGGGAACACGGGAATAGGATTTCTGGGCACACTGCTGGGGCGGTGCAACAACATCACTTCCTGGGAGTGATGTCATCATGCCACCTTGAGAGCGCTCTCACACTTTGCAACAGGCCAATGTGGGCCACAAATGGGCCAAATTGGACCCATTCAGGGCCCAAGTTAGCCCACTATGAAGCACATGTCTGTCAAAGTACAGCCGGGGCTTGACGATTCCTCAGAGTAGAAGCAGCTGGAACAGCCAAGGCTTGCTGACAGCCTTGCTCCTCCTGAGGAGGAGCAGCCTGTCTCCCATCAGCCGAACACAGCTGAACTGTCAGATGCCGAATCCCAGCCAGAAGCTCCCCTTCCCCACCCAGAGCCATCAGTCCAGATGCAGCCAGCTTCCTTATCCCCTCTAACACTTCCAGACCCCCGAGAGCAACGTCGACGCAGCAGGCACAGAAGAGACTTACAGACCCGACGTCAATCAGCACGCTCCAAGCTCTGAACAGGCCAGCCTTCTCAGAGGAAGGAGGGTCTTCAGAGGAAGAGACCTAAAGCAGCTGTGCTAGCTGACGTTACGCTCCCAGAGTACAAGAGCATGAGGGAGGGGCCCTTTCAGCGTGGCTTCAACGAGTTCTCTGAACTGCTACTGTGTTGCCTGCGCTTGCTCCTTGGAACTATTTCTCTGACCTCTGACCCGGCCTGTCTTTGACTACTCCCTTGATTTATGGACTTCGTTCATTCCTAGCCTTGCCAGCTGGTTCTCGTTACCTGTCAGTAGCACTCTGCAGACCCGGCTGCTGCCTGAAGCAGGACAATATGTGCTTCTGCACCTGCATGATGACGTCACCTGGAAGTGATGTCATCATGCAAAGAAAAGGTGAGTGCCAGGTCCTCCCCTTCCTCTGGAAGGGTAAGGAGATCTGGCAACTCTACTTTGCTTGCTGGTAATCTGCCTGAGTGTTGGGCCTATACAAGCTGTTCAAAATCAGGCTAGGGTAATCCTGGGCCTAGATGAAAAAGAAACAGAAAAGCTTTTAGTTAGATACTACAATTACTTTCCAAGCAAATTGTCTGCCCAGAAGTTTTCAGTTTTTTTTTTAAAAAAAACTATTAAGGAAGCTGGGTTTTGTTGTTGCTCCCTCTGCAATAGTTTATGCTTTAAAAAATAAAATATGCAAATATACTTTCTGTATTAAGCTTATTCATATTTCCAAATTTTCTCTGACTACATTTGTATCATGGTACTGCAATGCAAGACTTGACTTAGGCGAGCAAGACAACCAAGTTTCATGATGTTGCAGCTTTCTTTCCACTCCTTCATCTTCAATTTTAATTATAAATCATGCCCTTGAAGGGTTTTTTTTGGGGGGGGGATGCAAACCAAACAATCAATGTAATCATGCACTTCAACATCTAGCAACAGTCTCTGGAAATAAATTGGTAGTCATTGATATACCAGTTATCTCAGGCACCTGTATGGGTTCCGCTGACAGGAATCTTGTCATTTGTGTACAAAATGTCATCCGCTAGTTGTAAATCTGGGCAAGAAAAAATTCAAAAACTATTAAGTTTTAATTCCGTGTCTCAGGTGTGGCTTTTTTCTCCTTGAATTATTTCTCATTCCTTTAGAGGAATCAGAAATGGTTTTGGCAGCTGGCAAAGATACAATTGCCTTGCACTAAAGCACTAAGAAAAATTTGTCTTAGGGAGAAAACAGATGGGGCTTAGTTTCATGGTAAGGTAATCACTAATCAACATGTCTGGAATTTTTCATTATGTCACACTTGAGACATACCTTGTAGAGGTAAAAGTATAACTTGTATGTTCAGAATTTATCTCAACAGTTATTCTTTGTTCTGAAGTGGACACCTTTCATGCAACCCACTGGTTTAGAAATGACATTTCTCCAATTCTCAAGTTTTCAGTAGAATTCAGCTGTCACATTGAACTCACAAGAGAAAGATTTTGGTGCTTATGCACAGTTAGGTTAGGGTTAGAAAGACTAGGAGAATGCTACAGAGACCAAGGAATTGGCCTTCCTTGAAAGAGATAATCCTTATGCCCTACTTTAAGTGGAATTGAAAGCAGAAGCCTTAGCCCACACATGATTGTAAAAAGCTGTTATAGGGCCAAGCTACAAATGATGAATGACACTTGAACAGCAAGTGTATTTCTCCCTGTTCACTTGCCCTCTGCTCAATCCACTTGCCGTTCAAGTGTCATTCGTCATGTGTAGCTTGGCCCTTAGCCTCAGCTGCCAATCAGGGTTGTGTGCAAGGACTTGATTTAGACTAGGACAATAGTGCAAAAGTAAAGTGTAAGCCTACCCAATGTCATTTCCCGTCTGAAATAGACCCATAGTTGCCTAATAGAGTAAACGTCTGAGACAGAACAATGATGACAACACATCAGATTATCTCTCTGCAGGAGAAAATTGCTGCTTCAGATTTCTTTGGCCTATTATTGTATTTAAAAGTACTGTAGTTCTGGAGTACTTAATATTCACTGGTTCACCAATATAAAATAAGGAAAATGTCTACTTTTAAACAAAATGGAGCATGCAGATAAGGGGAGCTAACTCTGCTGAGCAAAATTCTGTCTTCTCTTTTGCACAGTGGTGTTTGAAGCTATTTTCCATCTATTTCCCTTGGAAACCAATTGTAATGAATATTGGATTGATTTTTTTAGTATTAAATTTTAATAATGATATTAACAAATCCAACTGTAGCTTTTAAAATGACCAGTCTAACTGACCAGTCTAACTGACCAGTCTAACTGCACTTTCCTAACCATATTTAGCTAGAATAAGGACTAGGTAAGTTATAAGGCATGACTCCAAAGTGGATTCACATTAGACAATAAGTCATGGGCTGGGTCCAGTGATTAATCAGTGCCGGTAGACTGGATTTTTACCACATTGACCTCCTCTTCAGCAGTTTCTGGAGAATTAATTTCTGGAGCTGTGGGACATGCATGGCCAGGAAGTTAGTCAGGAAGGAGAAGGAGCTGAAATCACCTCTTCTCTTTGTTCTACTCAGAACTCCACTGATGGAAGAAGGGATAGTAGAATTTAATCCCCTTCTTCTCGCGGCAACTCTCTCTTCCAAGAGCATGTTTGTTAACACAGGTCCTGTTACTTCAGGAATCAAATTCAGGGGGAGTTGGGGGAAGGGCTATAGGGGAAAAAAGGCCCAGCATTCATCAATATCTTCTATTTTTAGATCACTGGATCCAGTGCCTTTTATGTTCAGATCATAGACTCCCCAGTGACTTCAAGGGGGATGTCAAGTTTAATTCCTATTCCCTCGTCCCTATGAAATAGCTGATCAGAATAATTACTGGTTTTCAAGGAAAATCCAATGAGTACATCCTTGATTACTGAATGAGTGCAACTGGATTGTGGCCAAAGTCTTTCAAGAATCTATTCTAGTGGAGCTCAGAGAATAGTTTGGAAGCCCACTGACTTACAGTAGAAGTCTCACAGAAACTTGACACATGACATAGTACTTTAGCTAGTCTTGAACTGATCTTTGACTTTTTGTCTGTGAACTTTTATGATAATTTTCTTATTTTTTATTCTGTGGTGTCATGTTTTTAAATACTGGAATAATTTGAGCTTGTATTGTTTATTTACTTGACTTATATCCTCTTATTCTGAAGAGCTCAGAGGATCATCCAGGCAGCTTCTGGGACCAACTTCTCAGCTCAGGACTACAACTATGTCATATGCCTTTGAGCCATTTTCAGTCTTGTTAACAAGAATTCAACCTTTGCTTCAAAATGTATGAAAAATGCAGCCAAGGAAGACCTTGAACTGGTCATCATCTGTTCAGAGATATAGATACAATTTATGTAATGCTGTGGCAAAATTTGTAGGACTGGAGTTTAGATGGAAAAAATAAAGGATGTATGTATGTGAAAAAATTCCCAAAAGTCCAAATTCATCACAAGTCATGATCTGATACTGCTGCTCTGGCATTTAAAAAAATATCCTGGAAACAGAAAAGTGCTCACATAGCCTGAGGGATAATAACAAAGCTGCTCAGAGTATGGATTCTGTCCATCAGGAGATTTGTGTGTGTGTGTGTGTGTGTGTGTTGCCTCAATGAAATCATCAGCCAGGCAAATCTGATTGGCTCTGATGAGGACCTCACTGTGTCTAGGAAGTGATGCTGATTGTAATGATTTTTGTTTGTTTTTAAATCTGCCTTGGATCTTTAATTCAGCTCCTCCTTATGTTACCTTAAACTTTTACCTCAGGAGGGCCCTGGTCCCAATCAATACTCCTTATATTTCCACTCACAGAGAGCTTCAGGTGTTCTCTGCATTACCCAGGCCTATACCTCAAGAAAACCTTCCCTTTGGGTTTGAATCCCACTGCTAATACCACATGTGGCATTTTGCCCTGTTTGTATGATTTATATATTGCTGCCTTTCAAAAGGTTTTTGCTGCCATCAAAAGGTCGCACCTTATATCTCTTCAGTTTAATTGGTATTATAGGAAGGCTTTTTATAGATGGTAGTATAACAGAACAGTTAGAACATGGGGTGGCTGAGAGGTTAAAAAAATGGATTCTTGCTTGCTTAATTGGTAGAATTTATCCATAAGAATTTAAGCGTGGTGAGTATTGAGAGTGTATTGGTTTTAGAACAGTTCTTAAGTCTGATGGTTTCAAAAAAAGTTATATAGTGTCAGGCCCAGTCACAATGACTAATTTGTTCATCTGTTTTGACCAGAATCCAGACTTTCTTTCAGCCCACTGACGAAACCTGCAGTTCACTCTGTTCGTAAGGTACAGCTACCGACCAATCACAGTACCCTCCACTCACTCATCCAGCTCCCCACCTTCTTTCCTCTGAGGCCTGCATTTAAACCAACAGTAACAAATATTAAACCCAGATTAACCACAGAAATAAAATACAAAAGTAGAAGTGGGCATGGACTACGAAAACTCCATGGATCGCCAGCCTGTGGTCCATTGATTTTCATGGACCACAGACCACAAATTTTTCATGAACCAGCCCATTCACGAACCGGTTCATCAGTCCGTAGTCCATCATTTCCATGGTCCCAAACTTGCAGCAAATCTTCAGCACCACAATCACGAAAAGAGAGGGTGACAGTATAAGACTGGAAAACAACAAATATGACCGTCACCAACTAACTAATACAACTCAAAAGAATATTCAATACTCTTGTATGCAAAATTACAAAATTTACTCATACAACATTGAATCGTAAATATAATCCAACCAATTCAAATAGAACAGCTGTATTAGGGCATGTGTCGTATTTCAAAAGAAATTAACATGGGGAGGGGAAAAGGTTTTCAAGCCAAACCCCAATGTTTTTTGCAGAAACACAATCACTTCAAATAGGGCTGAAAAAAGCCTCCGCATAAATGGGTACAGGTTTCAGTATATACAAGGCACATACATGTTGCTCCAAGCAGTATTTCAACACACTTTGAACAGAATCAACATATTCTAAATTGTAACTGAACGGGTCAGCCAGCAAGAGGTTCCGTTTCCGGTATCCCCTTCTTCAGAGCAGTTACAACTGTGAAAGATATATAAAAGGTACAAATCAATATAAATGAAACTAACATGCAGTAGTCCTTCATACATTGGTTCTGCAAATGCATACTCACATACGATGATTCAAATAATGCTTCTATCTCACTTACGGCTCGCTCACTGGCGTATGCAGAGTATCAAATCCTATCTACTCCTTAAAAAGTCATTACTTAATTGTGTTCACATGTCTCTTGAAATTATTTAAAGGAACAGAGTCCCATGATAGTCCTCACAGGTAAGACGTCAGATCACAAGTAATATTCAATCCATATGGCTCCTCTGTATGTAGTTTATAAATCCACCATGCCTCTCGCCTTAATAAATCTTGTTGTGCCAAAGTGTCTTCTTTAAATCGGCTCACATGTAAAACTGTGTATACAAAGTCATTCTCCCGGTGTTTCATAGCCGAGAAATGGGACACCAACGGCGCTTCCTCCACTCCCCGACGGATTCTTGACCGATGTTCCTGTATACGTGTTTTGATTGTTCTAGTGGTGCAACCTACATACATCTTATTGCAATTACATACAATGAGGTATACTACGTTCTTGGTGTTACAATTCGAAAAATCCTTCCAATAGAGTCCCATCGCTTTAAAGCTATGCACAGGCATTACCAAATCACAGCTGTTACAACTTCCACACCTGTAATGTCCTTCTGGAAGCGTCCTAAGATGTTTCTTATATGTCATGTCTGTATGAATAAGTTGATCTCTGAAATTCCTAGTTCTCCGATGAGCTACTAACGGTTTATCTTTGCAGCCCGGAAGATCCTCAATTAAATGCCAGTGTTTGAATATTATCCATTGAATCTGCTTCACTAAGGGTGTGTAATCAAGAGCGAAGCAGATCCTTGTCTCCCTCTCCAACCTACGTTCCCTAAGGATTTCCTGCCTATTTCTTCGAAGTGCTCGTTCCTTGCCCCTTACAATCACTTGTTCAGGGTACCCCTTGATTGCAAACTGGTCACCCATTTGCTCTGCATTGATTAAAAGTTCTTCCACCGTGGTTGAATTTTGGCGGAGGCGTAGGAACTGACTGAAGGGTAGGTTACAGCGTAGGTGGGGGGGTGGAAGGACTGGTAGTGTAATAAAGCGTTCCTATCTGTTGGCTTCCTATAGGGGCGCACATGTACTACATCCCCTTTCGCTCTAAACACTGACACGTCGAGGTAACTGATCTCTTTGCTGTCTGCTATCCATGTGAACTTAATATTACTGTGTATCGTATTCATCCAATTACAGAGATCAACCGTGTGCGACCTATTGGACAAAATAAGGAATAAATCATCAATAAAACGGCAATAAAACAAAATATTAGTGAAAAAAGGATTTTGGTCCAAATTCAAAAAATAATTGTCTTCTAACCGTGACATGAATAAATTAGCTATACTCGGTGCTGCGGAGCAGCCCATGGCTACTCCGCATGTCTGTAAATAAAAAGTGTCCTGAAAACGAAAATAATTCTTTGTAAGTACTAAGTCCAATAGGTCTAACAAAAATTGTGTAGGTGGATCCCGGCTATCTCGTTGGTCCAGAAACAATTGAATGGTCTGAAGAGCCTCCTCATGTGGTATACTTGTGTATAAGGAGCTTACATCTAAGGTGACAAAAGTAGCTTCTCGGGGCAGAACTAAGCCCTCTACAGCGTTAATGAAGTCCCTAGTATCCTGAATGTATGATTTGATTTTCTTAACAAATGGTTGAAGAAATGAGTCCAAATATTTCGCCAATGGCTCTAAAACAGAATTAGATCCTGAGATGATTGGCCGTCCAGGGGGCGGGGAGCCAGGTTTATGGATCTTAGGTAGTATGTAAAAAATCGGAACCCTAGGGTAGATGTTCAACAAAGCTCTATACATCTGTTCCGATATCCAACCCATTGCCACTGCCTCATGTAAAAGATTTTTAATTACACTGGTAATGCTTTTAGTAGGGTCCTTTGGGATTATCTTATAGCTGTTTCTATCATTTAACTGGCGTTGCACCTCCCCAACATAATCTTCCTTGTTCATTATTACTATAGCACCCCCCTTGTCGGCCTCTTTAATAATTATGGACTCATCCTTCATAAGCTTTTATATATCTTTCACAGTTGTAACTGCTCTGAAGAAGGGGATACTGGAAACGGGACCTCTTGCTGGCTGACCCGTTCAGTTACAATTTAGAATATGTTGATTCTGTTCAAAGTGTGTTGAAATACTGCTTGGAGCAACATGTATGTGCCTTGTATATACTGAAACCTGTACCCATTTATGCGGAGGCTTTTTTCAGCCCTATTTGAAGTGAATGTGTTTCTGCAAAAAACATTGGGGTTTGGCTTGAAAACCTTTTCCCCTCCCCATGTTAATTTCTTTTGAAATACGACACATGCCCTAATACGGCTGTTCTATTTGAATTGGTTGGATTATATTTACGATTCAATGTTGTATGAGTAAATTTTGTAATTTTGCATACAAGAGTATTGAATATTCTTTTGAGTTGTATTAGTTAGTTGGTGACGGTCATATTTGTTGTTTTGCAAATCTTCAGCAGCCTCTTCTCCAGCCACCCTCCAAGTTTGGTCAATATTGCATTTCGGACGACTGAGTTACAAACCCTCCAAAACATCCACCCTCAGGAAACTTTCAGTAGATACTAAGAGTCGCAAATGCCAATTGACTTGCATTGACTTGTCGCACCAAAAAGTTGCAATGAAGCAAAATCAAACAGAAAAGAGTGGGAGAAGAGCCCCTTCACTCTTAT
Organism: Eublepharis macularius; assembly: GCF_028583425.1. Taxonomy (NCBI): domain Eukaryota; kingdom Metazoa; phylum Chordata; class Lepidosauria; order Squamata; family Eublepharidae; genus Eublepharis; species Eublepharis macularius. The sequence continues at coordinate 47,912,141 of NC_072799.1, forward strand.
TCTTGAGGTCTGTGGATGTCCCCTCCATTGCCTAGGGAATTGATAGATCAGCACCAGGATGTCTGGACTAGACCTGGGCACGAACCCAAAAAAATTAATGAACCAGCGGATCATGGTTCGGTGCAGACGACGATCCCGAATTAGCGAACTGCAACAAACATCTCCCATTACCGTCCTGAATCGTGGTTTGTGGGCGCGCTGGTGTTCCCAGCGATACAGGAACGGTGGCTGATGCCGGTGGCCGCTGGGCCTGACGGGCATGGGGAGGAGGTGGGGGTCTGACCACTCGCTGTCGGCATCCCCCATGTGCCTGCCCGCTAGGCCAAACTGGAGCGTGCTGGTATTTCCAGCGATAAAGGAATGGTGGGTGCTGGCAGGGGCCGCTGGGCCTGGCGGGCATGGGGAGACGGTGATGAACTGCCTCCCCTCAGGGGGCGGGGGGTCTGGCCGCTTGCTGGCGGCACCCCCCATGTGTCCACCCGCCAGGCCAAAAGGAGCGTGCTGGTATTCCCGGCGCAGGCCGGAAGGTGTGTATTGGGAGCGGCCGCCATGCCTGGCGGGCACGGAGAGACGGTGATGAGCTGCTTCCCCTCAGGGGGCGGGGGGTCTAGCCACTCATCAGTGGCACCCCCCCATGTGCCCGCCTACCAGGCCAAAAAGGAGCATGCTGGTATTCCCGGCGCAGGCTGGAAAGTGTGTAGTGGGGGCGGCCGCCAGGCCTGGCAGTCATGGGGAGGCAGCATCAAGCTGCCTCCCCTCAGGGGGTGGGGGGTCTGGCTGCTCGCCAGCAGCACCCCCCATGTGCCCACCTGCCAGGCCAAAAAGGAGCGCGCTGGTATTCCTGGTGCAAGCCAGAAGGTGTGTACTGGGGGCAGCTGCCAGGCCTGGCGGGCACAGGGAGATGGTGACAAGCCACCTCCCCTCAGGGGGTGGGAGGTCTGGCCGCTCGCCGGCAGCACCCTCCATGTGCCTGCCCACCAGGCGAAAAAGGAGCGCGCTGGTATTCCCGGCACAGGCCGGAAGGTGTGTAGTGGGGGCGGCCGCCGGGCCTGGTGGGCACGGGGAGGTGGCATCAAGCTGCCTCCCCTCAGGGGGTGGGGAGTCTGGCTGCTCGCCAGCAGCACCCCCCATGTGCCCGCCCACCAGGCCAAACTGGAGCGCACTGGTATTCCTGGAGTGGGTGGGAGAGGACTTGTCATCATGAGGAGGGGGAGGGGGAATATCCCCCAGCAGCTGCGGGTCCTCACCCGAGGGTTCCATTGAGGAACAGTGCGGCAGTAGCCGCCTCCTGAGCCATCAGCCTCGAGATAGTAAGCGGCGACTTCCGGTTTGGGATCCATGGAGGTCTAACGCAGCTCTAAGTGCAGAGCTGACCGGGCTGCCGTTTCAGCGGCCGGAGGGGCACAAATAGCCCCCGGCCACCTGCTCTCAGGCGGAGAACAGGCAAAGAACGCTCAAAGACCTCAGGGCGCATCGATCTCAGGCGAGGGGGGGTTCTGCGCTAAGGACTCTCTCTCGACCCTTGAGGTCCCACCCTTCGACAGGTCGGCATAGATCTCTGCGGCAGACCCGGGGCCAGTGCAGCTGGCATAAGACCTTTGTGCCCAAGCTTCAACAGGGGGAAAACAAACGGAAAGAGAACTTAAGATTGAAGCAGTAATTACAACCCAGAAAGACATTTGAAAAGGTAAAGATCACTATCTCCTGAATTGGGATGGACTGTTAAGAGTAACGAAGTTTTAAAAGGACTTTTTAAACTGCAACAGACTTATTATAAGGAGGGGGAAACCCGGCAAGAAATAGATTGGAAAAAGGACTAAGTAAAAAGAAGTAATTTAAGAAAAGGGACATTTGTTTATCATACCTGTGGTTGAGAATCGATAGCAGGCTGTGGGAAAATTGCTACCATCGCGAGAGCTGCAGCGGAGAGTCGGGAAACAGGAAGTACGTAATAGTGATAGAGTCGTCAGAAGGAGACGGCCCCTACTGGAAGACAGGAAGAAGGGCATCGCCATTTTTGAACAGGGAAGGGCTTTGGCTTCAGCAAGGGCGGAAGTAGGACATCTTGGATTGCAAAAGGGTACAGAGAAACCATAGAGAAAAGACGCCCGACATTTTGGATTTTCGGAGCGATTTTTGTTTATTTAAAGGACCGGGACTTTTAAATTAGTTAAAAGGATTATCAATTTGGACGCCACGGAGCTAAGAAAACGTGCAGACTCGTGGGAGCGAGGTAAATCAAGCCCCACGATGTCGAAGAAAGAATGGCAAGCAGCCATAGAGAACTTGGACAAAAAATTCTGTGAAATGCTAAAGGAGCTTAAAGAAACAAAATTGGAGTTGGTGAAAGAAGTCAAAGATGTCAAAGAGACAGTTAAAAATGAGCTGGCAGAAGTAAAAAAGGGAATGGAGACGATACAAACCGACTTGCAGGCAGCGCAGCAAAAAGTGAACGATGTGGAGAAGGCGATGGACAATCTTACAGAGACGCAGCGAACGGATATGAGAGTAATGAGGGGAAGAATGGCAGTTGCGGAGAGTAAATACATGGAGAAGCAGCTGAGGTTTCGAGGTTTGCCGGAAGTAGAAGGAAAGACAGCACAAGAACAGGTGACTGAAGTGTTAGCTGAATACCTGGAAAAGGAGGAGGAGGAGGTTGTGGCTTTCCTGGATGTGGTGTATCGAATAAATTCCAGATTTGCGACCCAGAGAAAGGTACCAAGGGATGTGATAGTGCAATTTACGACAAGGAATGTAAGGGAAATGATAGTGACCAAGCAATTTCAAGATCCACTGATAGTTGATGGCAAGACAATTATCATTATGAAGGAGTTACCCAGATCGGTGCTCTTGGACCGGAAAAAATACAAAGTGTTAGTCCAGACTTTGAAAGACATGAAAGTAAGATATAGATGGGAATTACCGGAAGGGATATCTTTTGAATTTGGAGGAGTAAGAAAGCGCATCAGATCTGAATTGGAAATGGAAAGGTTCATGACGGACAATGAAAAAGACTTACCAACAACAAGGCTTTGAATATGGAGTGCAAAGTTTTATCGTGGAATGTAAATGGACTCAACTCACCTAATAAGCGAAAAAGTATTTTCCACTGGCTATTAAAACAGAAATGTGATATAGTTTGCTTACAAGAGACTCATATTAGAAATCAGGACGTAAAATACCTTAAAGTAAGTAAATTGGGCATTGAATTTATAGCGGCCTCAAAAAAGAAAAAAAGGGGAGTGGTATTATATATAAAAGAAGAGCTACAGCCAAAGGTGATAATTAGAGATGGGGAAGCCAGATTTATAGCAGTGGAATGTATTTGGAATTTAAAGAAAGTGTTGGTGATTGGAATATATGCACCTAATGGAGCTAAAGAGTGCTTTTTTGAGGATTTAAAGAAGCAACTAGATGAACTTTCATATGATCAGATAATACTTGCAGGAGACTTCAATGGAGTTACGAATTTGGAACAGGATAAGAAATCAGCCACTACACAAAAGAAAAGAGGACTATTACCAAAGACTTTTTTTGGATTAATGCAACAGGAAGCGTTGGAAGATGTGTGGAGAACGCAGAATCCCACAAGCAGACAATATACCTTTTTCTCTGCAAGACATTCTACCTTATCGCGTATTGATATGATCTGGGCCTCAAAGGACTTAGTACTTTGGACTAAGGAAGCAGAAATAATGCCCATGGTAGGCTCAGATCATAACCCAATTATGTGGAAGTTTGGAAAAAGAATTAAGAGAAAAGGATGGAGAATAAATGAGGATTTGTTGCAAGAGGGAGAAAATATGGAAATGTTGAGAAGGGAGACTAAATTCTTCATACAGTACAACATGAATCAAGAAGTACCAACCAATAAGGTATGGGACACGTATAAAGCAGTAATCAGAGGTGTATTAATGGACTTAAATGGAAGACTTCGAAGGAAAAAAGAGGAGAAGAGACAGGAGATTATGGAAAAAATAAAAGCCAAAGAAATACAGCTGAAGAAAAGACCAGGGAAAAAGAAAATATATCAGGATATTAAAATCCTTCAGGAGCAGTTGACGGCTATGAACAATAAAGAACTGGAATGGAATCTTAAAAGACTGAATCAAAAGTCGTTTGAAGGGGCGAATAAACCTGGGAAATTTTTGGCATGGCAATTGAAGAAAAGAAAGGAGAAAAAGATAATAAATAAAATATGTGATGACAATAAAGTACACTTGGAACAGGTCGCTATTAGCAGAGCCTTTTATAAATTCTACGCTAAATTGTATGATAAGAAAGAAGTGAATAAAGATGCGATAGCCGCATATTTGGAGAAAATGAAGCTTCCAGTAATTTCCGAGAAGTGGAGAGTTAAACTAAACAGCGAAGTAACAGAAGAAGAGATAAGGAAGGCAATACAGTCAACAAACTTAGGAAAAGCGCCATGGCCTGATGGACTTACAGCTAAGTTTTACAAGGCAATGGCCAATGAACTGGTACCGTTTTTAAAAGAGGTGATCAATGGTGTTTTGAGGGACCAAAGGATCCCAGATACCTGGAGTGAAGCAAATATATCATTGATCCCCAAAGAAGGACAGGACTTGACCAATGTCAAAAACTACAGACCTATCTCTTTACTCAATAATGACTATAAGATTTTTGCAAAGATCTTGGCGGAGAGAATAAAGGGATGGCTAGCCGAAGCTATTGGAGAAGAACAAGCAGGCTTTTTACCAAATAGACAAATTAGAGACAACCTAAGGACAGTTATAAACGCTATAGAATATTATGACAGGCGATGTGATAAGGAGGTTGGTTTCTTCTTTGTAGACGCTGAAAAAGCATTTGACAATTTGAACTGGGACTTTATGTTTGCCACCATGGAACAGCTACAAATGGGGGAAAGGTTCATAAGAGCAGTGAGAGAAATTTATAGAGACCAGAGTGCAGCAATTGTGGTGAATGACGAGCTGACTAAAAAACTGATTATTGGAAAGGGTACAAGACAAGGTTGCCCGCTATCCCCATTGTTGTTTATTTTGGTTCTTGAAATTTTGATGATGCAGATTCGAGAAGACAATGCAATCCGTGGTATAAAGATAAAAGACTTTTCCTATAAGGTCAGAGCGTTTGCAGATGATATAATGCTAATTGTGGAAGATCCAATTGAAAACATGCCTAAGGTAATAGAAAAAATTAAAGAGTTTGGAGACTTGGCAGGTTTCTATGTAAACAAAAAGAAATCAAAGATTTTATGTAAGAATATGACCAAACAAAAACAACAGTTATTAACGGAAATAACAGATTGCGAGGTAACAAGTAAGGTGAAGTACTTGGGAATTGAATTGACTGCAAAAAATATTGATCTATTCAAGAATAATTATGAGAAATTATGGACTCAAATAGAGCATGATTTGATTAAATGGAATAGACTGAACTTGTCATGGCTGGGAAGAATTGCAGTAATTAAGATGAACGTGTTACCAAGAGTTATGTTTCTGTTACAGACGATACCAGTCATTAGGGACTCCAAGCAATTTGATAAATGGCAGAGGAAAATATCAGAGTTTGTGTGGGCAGGCAGGAAGCCTCGAGTGAAAATGAAAGTGTTACAGGATGCAAAAGAAAGAGGGGGAATGCAACTGCCCAACTTGAGACTTTATTATGATGCAATCTGTCTGGTATGGTTGAAGGATTGGATCATGTTGAAAAATCACAAACTGCTGGCCTTAGAGGGATACAAAAAATTATTTGGATGGCATGCATACCTATGGTATGACAAAGTAAAAGCAGATTCTATGTTTCTGCATCACTACATTCGGAGAAGCCTCTTCACAATTTGGAAGAAGTATAAAGAATACTTACAAGAAGGAATTCCCTCCTGGGTGGTTCCATATGAAGTAATAGATCCAAGAACGGTCGACAATGAACAACAGTGTTTAACGTACAAGGAGATAACTCAAATAGAATCTTCTAAAATAAGAATAAGAACGCAACAAGAGTTGTCTCCAAATTACGACTGGTTTCAATATAGACAAGTCAGAGATCTTTATTACTCAGACTGTGCGAAGGGAGGGATAAGGATGGAGGATTCAGAATTAGAGAAAGTAATTTTACAAGAAGACCAAAAGGAAATTTCCAAGGTTTACAAAGTGTTGTTAAAATGGTATACTGAAGATGAGATAGTAAAAGTGCAAATGGTGAAGTGGGCTATAAACTTTAACAAAGAAATAACAATGGAGGCGTGGGAATACTTGTGGAAACATACATTGAAAATCACGACATGTACCAATATTAAAGAGAATATTTACAAAATGATCTACCGTTGGTATCTGACGCCAAAGAAGATTGCGCTAGGGAACTCGAATATGTCTAATAAATGCTGGAAATGTAAAAAACATGAGGGATCAATGTATCACATGTGGTGGACTTGCGAGGTAGCTAGGCAGTACTGGGGGGAAATAATAAGAGTAATGAGTGAGATTTTACAATTTCAAGTTAATAAGAACCCAGAACTCCTGCTACTGAACTTGGGAATGGAAGACATTCCAGCACAACATAGGACATTGATATTTTATATGACGGCAGCAGCCAGACTTTTGTATGCGCAGAAGTGGAAAGTACAAGAAGTGCCAACTATTGAGGACTGGATTTACAAATTGCTGTACATGGCGGAGATGGACAAAATGACAAGAAAACTGAGAGACCTTGATCCAGGGCAGTTTAACACGGACTGGGGAAAGCTGAAACAATATCTGGTGAAAAAATGGGAGGTGGGAGGAGAACTGTGGCAGTTTGAAAACTATTGAGGTACACAGGAGGAGAGAAGTGACTATACCGAGGGGGTGGAGAGTTAATGGAAAAATTCTAAGCAACTTTATATGATTTTTAAGTATTATATTAAGTAGTGTTGATACTATGAGAATTATTGGGATAGAGATTAACTAATCTATATTTTTTGGAAAGATAACCGCATAACATAGAGTGAATATATACATACATACGTAAATTTAAAGATAGGTCTAATTGTTAGACTTATGGTATATGTATAGATAAAGAACAATATATAGAATAGAAGCCTAAGCAAATGACAATAAGTGTGTATAATAAGTATGTGTATAGCAGTATTGGAATTGATGTATAAAGGGGGGCAAATTGTTTGTCCCATATCGAAGAGAATAGAAGGAGTAAGATAAAACACAGGTTATCAAAATGAATATTGTTAGTAGTTTTAATGAAGAAGATAGATTAAGAGGTTTCTATTTATATGACAACTTATATGACAATCTATATGTGAAAGGAAGTGGAAATAGTGCTTAGAAGAATCTGAAAGTATATTATAATAAATAAATAAAATAAGTATGAAGGGAGTAGAGGGAAAGTGGATAGGGGGTTGGAAAACTGTTGGAAGTCAACAAATAGGGGGGGAAGGGAGGGGGTTAGAATTAGAAGAAATTAAAGAATGTGATTATAATTGTTATTATATGTTTCTAATCCAATAAAAATTAAAAAAAAAAAAGAGAGATAGTAAGCGGCGCTGTCCGGGACCCCAAGGGGACAACCTCCCCGAGCGCGGCCTGCCGGAGAGCTCTGCTCTCAACAGCATCACCCTCAGGGAAAAGTGATCCTCCCACTGACCCCCGCTCAGAAGAGCGGGTGGCCCCCTTTCTCCCCCCAATGGATGTTTCACTGGGTGAGGAGGGAGATAGGCTCAGGTGGTGCCTCTTCAGGTGGCGAGTCAGGGCCGTCAAAGACAGGTGCTTTGGGTTTTTGCCCCTGCACACCAGGACATCACAGGCACAGCACTGCACCACACGGGGGTCATCAGGAAGAGCCCGAAAGTGCCTCCATATGGATGCGTTGTAACACTGACCACTAACTGTCCCAGGGGAAGGAGGATGAATGGTTACAGGCTGCACTGTGGGGCTGGACACAGACGATGGGGTGAGGGATGGACCCACCAAGAGATTGGGATGGGGACGGGAGGGATCTTTCATAACACACATACCATTCCTCCTGAGATCAATCGCCCACCAACCCCTTTTCAAAATTTTGAGAGAGATTCTTTCCCCCCTGTGCAAAGACCTCTTGGGCCTCCACAGCCCACATAGGTGAATAGGGGGGAGCAGGAGGTCTCCCTGCTGCCCCCAAGCCACACCCAATACTGCTTTCCACAACTGAACCAGGAGGACTGCCATCGCACTTCACCCCACAACCACCCTTGGCAGCCAACACAAGAGGAAGACTCATTGTGCCACAAAACTAGAATTAAGGAGGACAGGAAAGGAGATGACTCTGTGTGCCCTCCACCACAGTGCCCACTGACCTTGGCCCCAGGGCCTGGCAGCAGCCTTGGCACCAGAGGGAGGGAGGGACTAGAGCCCCAGCCCACCGCTCCCACAGACTTGAACAGATCAGGCACTGATTAATAATAATGTGTGCCCTCCACTGAGGTACCCACTGAGCTTGGCCCCAGGGCCTGGCAGCAGCCCTGGCACCAGAGGGAGGGAGGGACTAGAGCCCTAGCCCACCGCTCTCACAGATCTGAACAGATTAATAATAATGTGAGCCCTCCACCGAGGTAACCACCGAGCTTGGTCCCAGGGCCTGGCAGCAGCCCTGGCACCAGAGGGAGAGAGGGACTAGAGCCCTAGTCCACCACTCCCAGAGACCTGAACAGATCAGGCACTCATGTGAGCCCTCAGCTGAGGTGCCCACCGAGCTTGGCAACAGGGCCTGGCAGAAGCCCTGGCACCAGAGGGAAAGAGGGACTAGAGACCTAGCCCACCGCTCCCACAGACCTGACCCGATCATGCTCTGATTAATAATCAATGTGAGCCCTCAGCCGAGGTGCCCACTGAGCTTGCTCCCAGAGCCAGGCAGCAGCCCTGGAACCAGAGGAGATAGATCCCTATCCTCCAAATCCAAGCTGAATTGTACTCTCAGTCTCTCTCCCCAAAGACTAGCAAATGGCAAGCAAGAGCTCTGTCCCACTCCACTGCTCGCAGAAAATGAAACCCAGTCTGGAGACCATGGGTATTTATAAGCATGGGTCCCATTCAGCAACATAGGAGGTCTGTGTTTGGCTGTCAGAGCTGCCTATCAGGGTTTGCAGGGATGAGTTTGGAGTGCCCGTGGCTACAGAACACCCCCTCCCCCCTCCCTCCCCTGGCTGTCTTCTCCCAACTTGTAACTGCTTTGCAGCTCCATGGTTGGAAAGAAGCCCTGCTGATCAAGGAAAGCTGGGCTTCCATTCGGGTTTCCATGGTGACAGAAGGAGGGCAGACAGAGCTCAGGCATTCCCCTGGCTCTGTTGCCAGGGGAATAGATTGCTGGTGCATGAGTGTCTGGCTTCCTGAACCACACCCGAACGCAACGAACCAGGCCGCTCCTGACCGCTGGTTCGTTGGCCGTGGACAATCATGAACCACTGGGTTAAGATCGCGCGATCGCCATTTTCGTGGGTTTTTGAGGTTCATAATGCAGTTCATGCCCATCTCTAGTCTGGACTCACAGACCACGGACTGACAGACCGGCCCAAACAGACCAAAGTTTGTGAAAAATGTGATTTCCATGAACTGCATATTCACGAACCATGAAGTGGGCTGTCCTGTGTTAAATTTAGGTCTGTTTTCCAGTCTGTGCCCACCTCTAACAAAAAGTTATTTACATGCAAAATGTTACAGTGAACACTGTTTTTTGAAGTGTGACAATTGCTGGCTAAGGCAGCAAGTGGTCTCAAAGAGATACCTCTGTGTCAAAGAAGTACCTCTGAGGCTGTAGGGTGGCGTAAACACTTCCACCTCTTTTGCACCTCACTGTTTTGTTTGAAGTGGGAGACAACATTGACAAAATAGTTCCCTCATTTTGGCACAACATTAATTGCACATGACAGAAGTGCAAAAATGCACTCCACAATTGAAGAACCTGAGAGGCCAGCTTCTTTATGATAAGCAGCTAGAGTGACAAACACTCTGCAACTTGTCTGCAGTAATAAGCTGATTTCACAGTTTAATACAGGGGTATGTAAGCCAGCCAATTTACATCCTAGCTATTAGGAACACAACCAGCCTAGCACATGCATTCATCTCTGAACTTTAAGGCTGAATCATATCATGTTGCCACTTGGTTACTGTAAATAAACAAATGGTTGTCTGTGACAATCATCTTGCCCCCAAATCTGAACAAAGAGACTTCCTATGTCTATCAACTGAAGGAACTGGTCACCATTCTTAATTAGAGCCCCTGACTGCCTGCTCATTAAACATTTTGAAGGATCATTTTTATTCATAGCTATTTAGTATCAGCATTTTTTAAAACTAAAAACTGTTCTAAGGTGATATACTAATTTTGACTCTCTGCTTCTAATTAAAGCTCAAAATAAATTACTAATGAAATCTGAGGATGAGTCCGGTACAATGTACATCCAAATTCAGTATGGTTGAGGAAAGAAGTCATAGGAGATTTATTCATAATGGAATAATATATGCTGTGTTGACAGCAGAGAGGGGAGCAAGTGCCAGCAGGGAAAAGAAAAGGCTTCATAATAAACCAGCAGTGAGCAACATGCCTGGAGATGATCCTCCACACTCATTCCCATCATCAAGGGATCAAGCTTTTAGGGACCTGATAATGTCAGGTTCTCATCATACCCTTTCTGTTCTACTTTTATTAAAACTGATTTTATTTTATTTAACACTATTTATTTCCCACTTCTTTGCCCTCACAAGGGCTACCAAAGTGGCTAACAAATTAAGAAATATATAATAAATTCACATTTAAATTAAATTTAAATGTGAAATTTAAATTTAAATTAAATTTAAATTCATATTAAATTCAACCGAAAACAATAACAGCTATATGCCATTAAAACTATTAAAACTAGAGCTAAGAATATACAAAGACATAGAAATAGCAATTAAAATATTTAAAACAATAAAAACATTGAGCAGGGAGGAGGGTCTCTGTGGGAATGACAAACAAAACAAAAAATGTTCAGTTTCTATCCTTGACTAGACATGGGCATGAACAGCAACATGAACGGAAAAAACCCATGAACAGCCCATTCGTCTGTTTGCGAATGGGCCGTTCATGAGTCCCCATTCCAAATGAACAGGTGGTCATTGCAAGCCTCGTTCATTGCATTTGGTCGCTGTTCTGGAAGCCAGATGCTCAGGCGCCTTCAATCAATTCCCCTGGCCATGGCAAGGACTTAACTCTGTCCGAACTCCTTCTGGCTGTCCTTCTGGCTTTAACCCTTCAGCTTCCAGAAGACAGTCCACTTTTTGCCACTCAGAAGAGAAATAGACAGCAAAGGTGGGGGACCATGGATCATACCTTTCCCAGGCTGCAATCTCTCTGAAACTTGGGGGGTCTTCAGAGGACAGTGAGGATTATGTCCCCTGTAAATTTGGTGGGTATTGGAAATTGGGGAGGTCAGTTTTGTAACCCCTCAAAGTAGCTTGCAACAGGTAGTACTGTTTTTGCCACTGTGAAGAGAAAATGACAGCAAAGGGGGTGGCGCCAGTTCTCCAGTGCGAGAGGGATGGAGAGAATCTCTTCATCCTGCTGGCACCGGGAAGGAGCAGTCATGTGGTGCCAGCTCTGCCCACTTTCAGAGGGACAAGGAAATTCTCTTCATCTCTCAGACAGCGGGCAGAAGCAGCCCCGCGGTGGCGGCAGCTCTGCCTGCTGTCAGAAGGACCAGGGGAGTCTCTCCTCATCTCTCTGACAGTGGGCAGAAGAGGCCTTGTGGCAGCACTGGCTCTGCCCACTGTCATGGGGGCCAAGGAGATTCTCCTTGTCCCTCTGACAGTGGCCAGAAGCAGCCCCGCAGCAACGCTGGCTCTGCCTGCTGTCAGAGGGACGAGGAGATTCTCCTTGTCTGACAGCGGGCAGAAGCGGCCCTGCAGCGGCAGCGGCTCTTCCCGCTGACAGAGGGACCAGGGGAGTCTCTCCTCGTCCCTCTGACAGTGGGTAGAATTGGCCCATGGCACCAGCTCTGCCTGCTGTCAGAGGAATGGAGAGAATCTCTCTGTCCCTCTTGCACCCGGCAGCAGCAGCCCGGCAGCGCTGGGGTGGGGCAGTGAGTGGGGCTGGGGGTTTTGGGGTGTTTAAAGGGCCCTGCCTCTTGCACATGGCAGGAAAGGGCCCTTTAAACTATCCGCTGGCAGGCTGCAAGGGGGAATCCCCCCCCCGCCACCTGCCAGCTGATAGTTTAAGGGGATCTTTAAAGGGACACGAACAGCAAACACCAAACATGTTAGTTAGGGGGATATGTTCTGTTCGTTGTTTGTTGTTCATGGATGGCAATGAACAATGCACAAGGTGTTCGGAATTTTTTCCCTGTTCATGCCCATATCTATCCTTGACTTTGATACTCCCTAAAAGAAAATGAGTATCCTCAAGTTTTCATAAGTGCATTTGAGACTTTCTTTATCTTTTAAAAATGTATCATCCTGCCTTTGTTTTGTATACCCTTCTACTTATGTACAGAACTGGCCCTTACCTTGTGTGTGGTTGTATCCATTTCTGCTGTACTCATTATAATATGGTCATCTAACTTACTGTCATGAATATAGCTATAACTATAGGAAAACAGTTGCTGGATATGACCAAGAAAGTCATAGAAGACACCTTTGCACACAGAAACAGGGTTAGCCAGGGAGCTGTTTAACTCATATTACTATATGCAATGTAGATAGGCAGCTTGATAGGCAGCTCTGCCTACCAACTAGAGAGCTCCCATTCTGCTCTATGGAGCAAGGAACAAGAATGAATTCCCTAGGCAACAGAGGAGTGGATGTTCTGCAGCCAATCTTAGCCTTCAAAACCTTGATAGGCAACTCTGCCTGCCAACCAGAGAGCTCCCATTCTGCAAGGGAGGAGTGGATGTTCTGCAGCCAATCTTAGCCCTCAAAACCTTGATAGGCAGCTCTGCTTGCCAACCAATGAGCTCCCATTCTTCTCTGTGCGAGCAAGGAGCTAGAATTAATTCCTTAGGTAATGGTTGGGAAGGTGTCTATGTGGTGAGCGAGGGGGCTCTTCCCCAACCCTTTTCTGTTTGATTTTATTTCATTGCAACTTTTTGGTGCTGCTATCCAATGCAAGTCAATTGGCATTTGCGACTTCAGTATCTACTCGAATATCCTGGGGGCAGTCGCTTTGGAGGTCTGTAACTCGGATGTCCTAAAAGCAATCTTGACCAAACTTGGAGGGTGGCTGGAGGAGAGGCTGCTGAAGATTCCCTGTGAATTTGGGCTCTCTGGGTGTGAAGGGGGGTGGTGCCAGGGCCTGCAAAAATGATGGACCATGGCTGATGAACCAGTACATGAATGGGCTGGCCCATGAAAAGTTCATGGTCCGTGGTCCGTGAAAATCGATGGACCATAGGCCTGCAGTCTTTGGGGTTTTCCTGGTTTGTGCCCACCTCTAATGTGTAAGCATGCAGGCATGTGGTCTTCAGCAGGTAGAAAGATATAGCTCACACTCCTCTTTCTGCTTATGCCCTTCATGTATCCCCAGTTGTATCGAGGTATTAAGTAATTTAGTGTACTGAAAGCTGGTGTGGTGTTGCCACTGGATTAGACCTATGGAGACCAAAGTTTAAATCCTCACTCTCATTAAAACTCAGTGGATGTCAGTCATTGTTTCTCAGCCAAAGCAATTTCCTCCCAGCAATCCTATGATAAAATGTAGGAGGAGAAAGCTAAATATACAAACAATTTGAGGAAGGCTGGGGGGGAATATAATAAATCGGGGGGGGTTCTGGGAAAAGAGGTGGCGGAACTCTCAAGAGGGAAATGAGGAAGAAACACACAGGATTCTTTGAAATCATATTATTTTCAAGCACTATTGCCGAGTATTTTCAAGAGGTGCCGGAACTCCGTTCCCCCGCATTCCCCCTGAAAAAAAACCCTGTAATAAATAAATATATTTGTTTAAAGATATATCTCATACTTACTAAAAGTATTGTAATTGTGTTCTCATTCATTGAAGCATCTTTTCAAATATTGCATCTGATAGCACAATACTATAAAAAGTTATAAAATAACTTTAGACTTACTTAAATTTTGACATATCAATGTTGATATTGCAACAACTTTGCCATTCATGCCCACTGTTTACCTATAGTATTAAGGTAGCCTAATCTGAGATCACAAATTGTGTTATATAAATTTGCATTTCCCCCCTTTTCCTGTTCATTGAAATATGTATTCAGTTTGTTCATTATGTCCATGCCAATGTGTCAAATGTCTGTGTTAGAATACTTTGAGATAAGAAATTTAAAGATTATAAACCTTGCAGAACTATGGAAATATTAGCTTTCTTTGAAATGAATATCCCAGATATATGGAAGAACAAAAGTAAAGCATAATACAATTAAACTCAGTAATGAGGTATCATTCAGCTTAGATAAATTATGAGAGGTCTAAATGTCATTCATCTGTTTCTTGGCTTTTTCATACATTAAAATCCTACTCTCAAGGGCTTGAATTGTCAGTGACTATCAGTGCAATCCTATGCTAAATTACTCCTGTCTAAACCCATTGATTTCAGTCGTCTTAGACTGGAGCAACACTGCATTAGATTGTACTACATGTAACAAAATGCTGGAAAATTTTGGTTGAAACTGGTGATTGGAGAAGGATTCATGGCTTCATTTGCTGCTAGTTTATTCTTTTAAAACCTAAAATATTTGTATAAGGACAAGACTGATTGGTCAGTGTAATGGATTGCCTAATAAACATTACTTAGTCAAAGGCATATAAAAGTAATGAATATTTTGATTTGTATTACAGGTGACACAACATAAACATTCATCAAAGTAATTTGGTGAAACTCTTGGGGAAGAAAAGACATAAATCACTGCCTGCTATTGTATATTTGCAAAAGACCTTAACAGTGCTATCAAATACAATGTTGGCTTGTGGCGCATATGCTACAGAGCATTAATATTTAATTCTATCTTCTTTATGGCCAAAAATAGTAATAACAACATGGTATTTGCAAAGTAAACTATCCCTAATTCAGAGACGGAAAAGTTGTTATTGGCATTAAATAGCCTCCTGAATTATACACACACACACACACACACAAACCTCATTAAAAATTATCATATGTTTTTGATTCAAAATGCTTTTTAGCTTTTCTCTTGTATAACATTCTGCGGTGTAATTGCAGAGGAAATTAAAACTCTTTTCACAGGTTTAATAATAGATGAGATGGAGGCTTTGAAATAATTGTTTTTATTGAGCTTTGTCATCTTTCAGCACAGCAGGCAAACGGCAGCTTGCAACTTGCACCTCTGTCAGCTCTGGGATGGATTAGAGAAAAACTGCCCAGGGTTCCATTTGGAACCCATCAGGAAGTTAATGTGTGCCAGTTCCCCTCCCCAAGTAAACTTCTAATATTTTGCTTTGCATTCTGAGCACTTTGTTTCAAGTCCCACTGACTTGCCTGACAGAGTACACTGTGGTGGGCACACTTCACATGCCAAGCTTTGAACTCCTTTGCTTCTCTAATCCTGTATCATCATGTGGCAGCCATTGCCTGTCTTAATGCCTGTGGATCTGTTTTCTTTCCAGTGCAAAGGATATCAGCTGAAAGCTCTATTCACAGCCTCCAAAGAATGCAAGCTGAAATAGGCTGAAATTAGATGTGTATTTCTTCTCTAAGCAATCTCAGTGTTGCCTCTTTTATCAAAGTGTGAAAGTTAAATTCATACAGGGGCAATTGATGTACAAAATGCTACTGTGCCTGATTTGATTGACTTGTTGTATTAACTTTTATGGTATGCAAAATAAAGCTAATGTTATTAATTTCTATACAGCATTACTGTCAGTCAAATGAGCTGTTGTTAGTGTGTGAGCGAGTGCATGTTGATTAATTTCATGGGTGAGGAATTGAAGACAGGAGATGGTGACTTTCCAAAAGGCCAAACTTAGGAACAGATATGCAGAATGCCTCCAAAGGGGAGAGGAGTGGTTCCACCCTCCCCCCTCAAGCCATTTCCCCATGTCAAAATAGCACAGCATGGAGGCTTTCCCCCTCTTTTTCTGCTCCTTGTGGAGCATTCTGTGCACATGGAGCAGTAAAAATAGAGGAAAAACCTCCCTCCTGTGCTATTTTGACACAGGGAAATGGCTTGAGTGGGGAAGGAGGAGCCCCCTATGGAGGCATTCTGAGGCTCTTTGGGCTCTCTATTTTTTAACAGCCATTCCCCAAAGCTGTTGTGTGGCTGCAGGGAACTTGAGTTCCCCATACCCAATTCTTTAAAAACCTGCATATATAGCTTGGCCCTTAGCTTCTCAAATATCCCATATCCATTATCATCATGCCATCTTTGTTAGCCTCAGTTCTCTGTGCCAAATAGAAATTGTTTATACAAGATTTAACCAGGACTTGTGGGAGCACCCACTTTCCCCTTTATCCCCTCCCACACTACTTCCTCTTTCCCTCCTCTTGACATATCCTCACCTTTTCCAGCTTCCTTCTCTCCTTCCTACCCACTCATCAACTTCCGTTTTATCTGCCCCACCCACCCACCTTTGTTTTATCTGCCCCCCATCTTCAGCTATATTAATTATTTGCTTCACTTATACCCCACCTTTCTCTACAATGGGGACCCAGGGCAAAGCTTCCATGGCAGATTGGGGATTCAAACCTGGGTCTCTAAGATGCTAATCTGAAACTGTATCCACTACGGGCCAAACTACAAGTGACGAATGACACTTGAACGGCAAGTGTATTTCTCCCTGTTCACTTGCCCTCCACTTGCGCTCCACTTGACCCACTTGCCGTTCAAATGTCATTCATCACTTGTAGCTTGGCCTTACATCACACTGATTTTTGTGAGGTGGTTGCTGTTGAACAGTAGCACACAACCAGTCCTGAGTGAATCATGCAAATTGTGTGGTATCAGGTCTCCTGGTGTTTGCTGCCAGGCCTGGCCCCTAGCCTATGAGTCCTCCCTCAAAACCCAAAACAACCCAAGAAAGGGTCCATCACTCTCCTGTTTTTTTACTGACAGAAAGCAAGGCTGGAAGGTTAGCAATACTAGCAACCACCACAATGGTCATTTGTTTCTTAAAGCTACAGCATCTGCTTTTATTATTTGGGTGAGGTTAACCTTCCAATGTCACCTATCATTACTGTTATTATTATTTTCAGATTTCAGCTTTTCTTCAAAATAGGGTTTTTTCAGGATTGTAGTTGACTACGGTTCTCTTCAACAGCCACCTCTGGTGTTTGAGTATCTCCCTCAGCCTCTTTATTCTTCCATCTAGTGGCCATTTCTGACAAGATTTTTTATGAATTTCTTCATAAACTACTACAGGAGAGTAAGACATTGATGTTGTTTTGTGGTGGGAACAGCTTCTTGTGGGTGTGCTATTTGAATCGCACAGCTGCATTTTACTGACAGCTTCTACACACATGTTGGCAATATTGTTGTGGTTGCCTAGCCCCTGAGAGGGCATTCATTTCTTAAAGCTAAAGTGCTTCTTTTATTATGGGGGAGGATTATAATGTATATATGCGTACAGGTATGTATGCATATATGTATATAAGCATATATTTATGTATGTTTAAATTTCAGATTATTCTTCAAATATGGGTCTTTTCTCAGGTTTGTGCATGTTCATGGCTTCAGTCTTTGGTTTTAAGTATCCACAGATTTGGCCAAGTTGAGAATTATAGTCCCTTGCTACCGATCATCTGGTTTTTTGTGTGTGAATCTGAATCGCAATTGAGTCTCCAAGGTCTACCATGTCCTTAAGGTTTAAAGGGGACCACCCCTCCAAAAAGTTCATCAGTTCCCAACCAGTAGAATTAGAGTAACTATTTGTTGCCCATCACCTCTTAATTGAATGAGATTTTTTTCATTACAAGCTTTTTTGTTGGCTGTTTTTTGGGGGGAGGGGGGTCACAAAAAACTTACATTTTCACAAACTATGTAAAACAGACTTGTTTAGGAAGGCTTTTGAATGTGTGTGTGTATATATACATGTGTGTATATATGTGTGTGTGTTTCTATTGATGTAATACCATGTTCTGAATTGTTTAACATGTCGTATTTGATACTTAAGCTTTGTTCAGACAAAAGCTCCACATTTCTGGAATGCCTAGTCATATTACTTTGCTTATCAGATATATTATCTTCTTGATTGCATTTGATTTACATTCTATAATCCACTTTGATTTTCAGTGAACGAGGCAGACTATAAGCAATATAAATAAATAAAACAATATTTATGCTAGATCAAGATGGGTAGCCGTGTTAGTCTGTCTGTAGCAGTAGAAAAGAACAAGATTCCAGTAGCACCTGTAAGACTAAAAGAAATCTGTGGTAGGTTAAGAGCTTTTGTGAGTCGCAGCTAGCTTCTTCAGATCTAATATTTATGAGGTTTTATGTTTGTATCATATTTTATATTATAAGCTACCTTGGGAAGGCTCCCTTGAGAAAAGGCGTAGAAATTTACCAAACAAATAAAGAAAATAAATAAATGATTCCTTCTAGATTTCAGCCATGAATAAAGTATTGGTTTCCTGTACCTTCTGATCATGTTGTGATCTCAACCACACACTTAATAATCAAATTCAGATGGGTTGTGGATCAGGGGCACCAGTTTTCTCACAATCTGTCATACACTACATGTATTTCATAGTAAGTTTCTCATAGTAAATGTGTAGAAGCTGTTGTGCTAAATATGTTAGTTAAACCACTTAGACAACTATGACTTCAAACATTTGTTTGGGGCTATGCAAGCACCCCTCTCCCTGGCATTTAAGGTATGTGAACAGTAACAAAATGCAAAACTTTTGAGGTTAAACATAAAACAAAACCAGATTAGTTCAGGTATGTGAACAGTAACAAAATGCAAAACTTTTGGGATTAAACATAAAACAAAACCAGATTAGTTCAGACACTAGTGGTGACTCCAGATAAGGCTGCCATTCCAGCGCTGGGGCTTAAGCCCCTTGGGATGGTGGCAGACATTTGCCGCCCTGGCAGGAGGGAGGCAGACGTGCCTTGCCCTGCAGTAGGGGCATAGCTTCAGGGAGGGCGGAGCTAAAGGGCTGTTTCCAGCCGCTCCGCCCTCCTGAGCTCAGTCTCGCCTCGTGCTCGGCCGGAGGAAGACGTTCGTGGGCTCCGCCGGCACGAGGCTACAGGGAAGACAGCTTCGGCCTGTGTGACAGGCGCGGTTGGTTGAAGGGCATAGCCCTTATCCCCCTGCGCTGCTCCTTGGCGGAGCGAGCATCGCGGCCAGTTCTCGGCCGTTCTGGGTGGCGTTTCCTGCCAGTTTGCAGCCCCCTGCGCGGCAGGGAAGGCAGCTTCGGCCTGGTGACAGGCGCGGTTGGTTGAAGGGCATAGCCCTTATCCCCCTGCGCTGCTCCTTGGCGGAGCAAGCATCGCAGCCAGTTCTCGGCCGTTCTGGGCGGGCGTTTCCCGCCAGTTTGTCTCCCTGCGCGGCCGTCTCACCGCGCCGCAAGGGGTAGCCGTTCCCTCGGCCGTTTCGGGCCTATAGCGTTTTCCTGCGCCTGGGAGGGTCGGCCTTGCGCCGTTCTAGCGGCCAGCGAGGGGGTTAGCCTCGCGGCCCGTTTTTGCGGCCGTTCTTTACGCCGTTAGGGGCCCTTGTGCGGCCCGTTATCACCCCGTGCGGCTCCAAAGCCCCCCCCACCCCCGACGTTGTTCGGCCGTTCGTTCTTCGGCCTGGGGCCCAGGCCTCGTGCAGGAGGAGCCGGCTGGGCGCATTGGTGTGGGGTGTGCGCATTGGTGTGGGGCGTGCATTTGGGCGCGCAGCAGGCGGCCATTTCGACGCGGCTTAGCCGCGTGTCAATTACAGCGGCCATTTTAGGCAGGCAAGGGGTGTCGGCCATTTTATACGTGCAGGCGACGGCTGCTCGCCCCCCCCCTTCACTGCCCGCTTCATTTCGGCCTTTCAGGGGTCCTTTCTAGCCAGGGGTTTCTGAGCACACTGCGCCCCACACAGGATGGGTCCTAAGAAAGGGGTAGGTAATAGTAAAGGGAAGCAGCCCGCGCCACGCCCCTCCAAACGGCCGGCGGTGGCACTGTCATCCGATGAGGAGGGTGAGGGACCGGGGCGGCGCGACATTTTGGCAAGAATTGCTGCTTTAGAGCGCGCTAGATTACCTTCCCCTGGGGGTATACGGCAGGTAAGCAAGAGGCCTGTACGGGCGGCTGCAAAAACTTTGTCTATGGCTGATATTCTCTCCCGCTTATCTGCCTTGGAGGGAACTTCTGATGGTGCTGCTGCAATGACGGAGACGGTGGCCGACGCGCCGGTTGCGGATGAGGATATAGTCGGGACGGCGGCAGCTGAGATCGAAGGGGTCTGGCCAGCAGAGGCGGGACAGCTGGCATTGGTGGTGCAGCCTCCTGAGGTGGAGGGTAAGTGCGCATGGCCTCAACAGGCTTCTTCTTGGCCTTGGGCACATGGCGCTCAAGCACCGCAACATAATGCTTACGCACAGAGCGTTTACGCATCGGGGGATCAGGTACCACAACGTAATGCTTGTCCAGCACAAAGCGGTTGTGGGTATGGCGCTCATAGGTCATGTGATTGGGCGCAAGGTTGCCAATCGCCGGGGACCAGTCAGATGACTGGGACAGCTGGCTGGCTGGGTTCGCCTGTTCAGGCGGCCAGGAGCGTGGGCTCGGTCCCCTCATGCTGTAATCATTTCGGATCACCTTGGGGCAATTATGGGGCTGTCCCCTATCGGGCCCTTCCTACAGGTGATGCGGCCATGCCCTTAGGTGATCACCTTACGCCCACGATGCGGGAGAGGATTTTGCGGGGAGAATATGTTGACATCTTTACCCTTCTCTTCAGGGATCTGGAGAAGAAGGATAAGGAGGACCTGGAGGACAGGGACAAGGAGCGCCTTAGGCGCCGTAAGATTGATAGGACCTGGGCCAATTGGTTACCAGGTTTTTTAGTCTATGCGGGGGTGATTGCTAGGGTCCAGCCTGGGAGAGCTGCCTCGCTCTTTCAGTATATGGACATAATATATAGGGCATATGTGGACTTCGGCGGTGCAGCGTGGCTGCAATACGACGAAGAATTTAGGATGAAGGCGGCCCTTAACCCTTCACTGCCGTGGGATCAGGTGCACCATCACCTCTGGATCCAGGTCATGACCCCAGCTAAGTTTGGGGCTGGGGATAGGTCCGACAGCGGCCACATAGTGCAGCGATCCAGCTCTGGTCAAGCTGCCCCAGGTACTAGTTTTGGCCCCCGCGCGTTCGCGGGGCAGCCGGTTCAGCCACGGCTGCTCTGCTTTGAGTTCACCTCGCGGGGGTCCTGCAGCAGGAAGAACTGCCGCTATGGCCATGAGTGCCCCATTTGCCGGGGGCCTCATGCCATTAACGCGTGCAAGAAACAGAAGCCCTTCAGTAAAAAAGGGGGTGGATTTGGGGGGCAACAGGGCCCTGGAAAAGGGCCCCAGCCCAATAAAGGTGAGGGTACTGGAAGCCATGTTGGCTGATTACCCCAGAAGGGCGGATGCCCAGTTTTTGTTAGAGGGGTTTTTGTTTGGTTTCCATATCCCCTTCCAGGGTCCCCGCTCCCCTTTTATGTCTTATAACTTGCGTTCCATAGCAGGCATGGAGCATGTGGTTAGGGACAAGATCGATCGTGAATGTAGGGAGGGACGGGTTTTAGGCCCTTTTCCCAGCCCTCCCGTACCCAATTTGAGGGTTTCCCCCCTAGGCGTTGTGCCTAAGAAGGCTCCTGGTGAATTTCGACTAATTCATCATCTGTCTTACCCCAGGGGTGGGTCCGTGAACGACGCGATACCTGAGCACTTGTGCTCGGTGCGTTACACATCGTTTGACCAAGCCGTTAAGGTGGTCAGACGTTGTGGCCGGGGGGCTGAGATGGCGAAATGCGACATCAAGTCGGCATTCCGTCTTCTCCCCGTGCATCCAGAGGACTTTGAGCTCCTCGGTTTTGCCTTTGAGGGTCAGTATTATATGGACCGGGCTCTCCCCATGGGGTGCTCTATCTCTTGCGCTGTATTTGAGCGCTTTAGCACCTTTCTTGAGTGGGCACTGCGTCATAGGCAGCGCTGCCGTGACTCCGCCCACTATTTGGATGACTTTATCCTGGTTGGGCCCCCTGGGACGGGTCAGTGTGCGCGCCTTTTGGCTGACTTCGTCAGCCTGACTGGGGAGCTAGGCGTTCCACTGGCGCACGAAAAAACAGAGGGCCCATCTACGGTCTTGACCTTCTTGGGCATTGAGTTAGATACGGTGCAGCAGTCTTCCAGGCTTCCAGTTGAGAAACTGTTGGACTTGAAGGAGCGTTTGCGCACCATGCTGGTGAAGCGCAAAGTTTCCTTATTGGAGCTCCAGCAAGTAGTGGGCCACCTTAACTTTGCATGCAAGGCAGTGGCTCCCGGTAGGGCCTTTCTGAGGCGCCTTTGTGATGCCATGGGGACCCTCCGGCTCCCCCATCACAAGATACGCCTGTCTGATGGCATGAGGGAGGACCTTGGGGTCTGGCTCAGGTTTTTACTGGGCTTCAATGGGGTCTCCTTTTGGAGGCAGGAGCTCCTTTTAGAAGGGGAACTGCAAGTGTCTTCGGACGCTTCAGGGTCCATAGGTCTGGGGATTTATTTTAGGCGGCACTGGTGTGCCGCCACCTGGCCCGGAGATTGGGTTGCAGAAGGACGGTGTAGGGATTTAACCTATTTGGAGTTTTTCCCAATCTTGGTGGCGGTTTACCTTTGGGGAGGGGAGCTCGCGAACCACTCCGTGCACTTTTGGTGCGATAATATGGCGGTGGTTCAAGTGGTGAACTCCCTTACCTCCAAGTCGCCCCGGGTCATGACTTTGGTCCGCGCCTTTACCTTAAGGTGCTTGCACCTTAACATATTGTTTTCTGCCAGGCACATACCTGGTGTCAACAATGAGGTGGCAGACGCCCTGTCTCGTCTGCAGATGGACCGGTTTCGACAGCTTGCCCCTGAGGCCGATTTGGTGCCAGCTCGGGTACCTCAGGAGCTGTGGATGATTGGCAAGTGGAAGCCTCACGGGCCATCCAATTAGCCATTGCCCCTAGCACCAGTAGGGCGTACGACAGGGCGGTAAGGAATTTCGACGTCTTCAGGCAGAGTGCTGGTCTCCGCCAGGTATGGCCCCTTCCAGTCGAGCATTTGGCGCAATTTTGCGTGGCTCAAAGAGGTAAGGGACAGGGTGTGAAGTACATTCGCAGCCAGATGGCGGCCTTAGCTTTTGCCGCAAAGGCCCGAGGGTTTACTGATACCACGGGTGACTTCCGCATTCGGAAAATGCTGGAAGGGTGGTCGAGGGAGTCTGCTACGCCACGGGATGACAGGCAGCCCATCTCTCCTTACATCCTTAGGGGACTACAGGCTGTATGGTCACAGGTCTGCAGCTCTCCTTTTGAGGAGCAGCTGTTTCACGCCGCATCTCTGCTGGCCTTTTTTGGCGCCCTCAGGGTTAGCGAGCTAGTGCAGCAGTCCATGTCGGACACCTCAGGCCGGGCCCTTGCGGCTGAGGACGTGAAGTTCGTGGGGGAGCAGCTGGTCATTAGGATTAGACGCTCCAAGACTGACCAGCTTCACAGAGGGGTGGACCTGGCCCTCGGCCGTTGTTCCATCACCGAGCTGTGTCCTATAGCAGCCTTGAGGGGTTATTTGAAGGTGCGTGGTGACCATTCGGGGGTCCTTTTTTGTCACAGTGATGGCGCCCCGTTGACGAAGTACCAATTTTGGACGGTCACGGGCAGGGCTCTGCATAGGTTGGGGCTAGAAGGGGTCAAGTTTGGGACCCATTCATTTCGTATTGGGGCGGCATCTACTGCTGCTGCCATGGGCTTCTCGGGCCCGGACATCCAGAGGGTAGGACGTTGGCGTTCAGGGGCTTATGCGTCTTACGTCCGGCCGCTTGGGCAAGGTAAATCCTGTTGAATTGTGTTTTTGCAGGTGCTGTGGGTTGTCAGGAGAGGGTCCGGATCCTCATCTGCGGCCACAGTATGATCTTCTGGGCGGCGCACCAAGCGAGAAGGTCCTGGATCGGGTCCCAGCTTGGACTCAGCCGATGGGCAGACATCGAGTGGCAGGGCAGAAGAGGCCTACGTTGGGCGGGGCTGCTGCCACTCTTGTTTCAAGGGAGGTCCGCCCCTCCTCCCCATATTTTGGTAGTGCACTTGAGGGGTAATGATCTGGGTCTAATGAAAGGGGTGGCCCTCTCTTGGCAGGCACGGGATGACTTCCTGGAGATCAGGAAGCGATGGCCCGGCGTCCTGATATTTTGGTCAGCCATGCTTCCGCGCCGTGTGTGGCGGGAGGCATTGGACCATAGAGCAATTGAAAGGGCCAGGCGAATGGCCAACAGAGCCCTGTTTAAAATGATGACGGGTGGGTTGGGGATTTATTTGCCCCATCCGCAGATTCGGGCCGAGTCTGTTGCCCTCTACAGAGGGGATGGGGTGCACCTCTCTTTCAGAGGCAACAACATTTTTCTGGACGACTTACGGCAAGGGCTCAGGTTGGCTTTAAGCCATTTGTGGGGCGCTGAGGCCTAAGCAGAGGCTTGGTCTCTGCGGTGGCAGGATTTAGTTAGGGTTATATCTATGGCGGGCCGGTGAGCATCCTTGGCACCTCCCCATTGGTGGGGAACAGGGGTCTTTCAGGAGCGGCTGGCTGCCGTACGGCCCAGCTGCGAGGTCAGACGCCCTTGGGTGAGGAACCCCTGGACAAGCCGGTCTCCCCCTGCTGCCGTTCGGCCGGGTGGGGGAGCTCTCCAGGGGCGATACACTCCGCCTGGCCAGGACGGGTTGCAGCCATTCATGGGATGGACCGCACCCGGGGGCAGCGGGTGCTCGCCCAGACAGGTCAGGGCGGGGTCCCAGTGAATGACCCCAGGGCCTGACCTGTACTGCCAGTTAGGCTCCTTGCCGTATTTCTTGTTGCCTGTTCTGTTTAATAAAGCGGCCCGTTTATCCAAACACTGGTGTCTGTCTCTCATTCCAACTAGGGGGGCAAGGCTGCCATTCCAGCGCTGGGGCTTAAGCCCCTTGGGATGGTGGCAGACATTTGCCGCCCTGGCAGGAGGGAGGCAGACGTGCCTTGCCCTGCAGTAGGGGCATAGCTTCAGGGAGGGCGGAGCTAAAGGGCTGTTTCCAGCCGCTCCGCCCTCCTGAGCTCAGTCTCGCCTCGTGCTCGGCCCACCCTCCACTCCCTACGTCAGTGCGGGATTAGCCGGTCGCCGTTGGGGGCCAGGTAGGAATTTTTTGCTGGCTGCCCTGATTGGCCTTGGGTGGTGAGTTTTTTCGCCTACCTCGCACTGGGGTTAGTGGTGCTGGTTAAAGGTTAGGGGTGGACCTTATTAGCTGCCATGGGTGCAGGATTTAGTTAGGGTTATATCTATGGCGGGCCGGTGAGCATCCTTGGCACCTCCCCATTGGTGGGGAACAGGGGTCTTTCAGGAGCGGCTGGCTGCCGTACGGCCCAGCTGCGAGGTCAGACGCCCTTGGGTGAGGAACCCCTGGACAAGCCGGTCTCCCCCTGCTGCCGTTCGGCCGGGTGGGGGAGCTCTCCAGGGGCGATACACTCCGCCTGGCCAGGACGGGTTGCAGCCATTCATGGGATGGACCGCACCCGGGGGCAGCGGGTGCTTGCCCAGACAGGTCAAGGCGGGGTCCCAGTGAATGACCCCAGGGCCTGACCTGTACTGCCAGTTAGGCTCCTTGCCGTATTTCTTGTTGCCTGTTCTGTTTAATAAAGCGGCCCGTTTATCCAAACACTGGTGTCTGTCTCTCATTCCAACTAGGGGGGCAAACATTGTTCCATCTTCTTTCTTTTTATTCTGTTGTAAAATTAATGGATTTAACCTTTATATCTCTTCCCCCTCCCTTGAGGTTTTCTGCATGATCTTCTAAACTCTCATGAAAATAATTCCCAGATTAAATAAATAATTAAAAGCCTCCCCCCCCCCCCGTTTCTGTCTCATGTGCAATTCCAGTAAAGTGATGATTTACAATTCTTGGAGTGTTTGAGTGTTTGTGTATGATCCTTAGGGGTTCTGCAATGGAGTCTGTACAAACTGTAAACAATTTATAAGGCTGTTGGTGATTCATATTTATGGAGAACTAGAGCCCTGTAAAACAGGTGGCTTTTTGGATAGAGGAGATTTGGAAATGAACAAGATTTTTTTCTGGAGACTGAGGGGCAGGAAAAGAGATAAAAATTGCTCTCCCCCCAAGCTTTCTTTGTCTCACAACATATTACTAATTCCAGTATTATATTGTGTTTTATAATAAAACAATGTGACACATTATATCTTGATATTCCTAGTTACCAGCACTTACATCTGCTAATGGGAAGGGCAAGAGATATGTCTTCAGAAATATGCAACCAAAATTAGAAACATGCACACAAGGAGAAAGTAGAAAAAGCTGCTATAGGAATAACTAAAGCATATTTTCACTTTATAGCAAAAGCAAACCAGTTGTCTATTGTGTGTGTGCATTTCTACTATATTGATTGTACCTATCTCTTGTATGAGTAGAACTCTGAACTATCTTACTGCAATTTTTCATTTAATTTGAACATTTTTCTCTATAAAATGTACTTATTTTTCTACATTATTTGTACATCAATGTTATCATTATATGTATATTACAAATACAAATGATATACATTTCATATAGATTTATTTAAAATGATTATATTTAAAATTATTATATTCTTATTGTCCCTGAGGATGTTGGAGGAACTGGCATAGTGGCCTGCCATTGGTGAGCCTTCCCCAGTTTCCTTTGAGGCCAGCAGCACCTTGCCTTTCATGGCAAGGTAAGAGGAGAGAATGGTGTAGGAATAGGAAGAGAGTGTGGAAGTGTCACATCTCTATCCATTCACCCTCAGCTATCTTCTTCTGTCCAGCCTAGAAAAGGTACCTGTTTGGCCCAAGCAACTCACAAGAGGTGTCTCCTGGGATCCCTGCAGCTGCAGGGCAGCATGGGAACCTTTTGTCCTCCACTGGGAGCATTTTCAGAAGATGGAGAACCCTCAGTATGCCCAGTGTTAGCATTGTAGAGCCCGTCAAGTGAGGGATGTGAATCATCTCTCAATGATCAGCCTCTGGAACCACATGAAGCACCACTAGGTGGTGGTGCTTCTTTGTGGGGGGAGAGAGACTCACACCACACAGCTGCTAGCAAGCCAGCAGGCCCTGCACTGGTGCGATGACATCACTTCCAGTGACATTACTTCCAGGTGATGTCATTGTGTGGGTCAGAAGTACGTGTGCACTTCACAACGGGCTAATTTGGGCCTCCGTTTGGGGCCCAAATTGGCCTGCTGCAAAGTGTGTATGCACTCTTAGGGTGGGCACAATGATTTCACTCCTGGAAGTGACATCATTGTGCCACTCTGGGAACATGCCTGGGAAGCCTGTTCCTGCACCTCTCTTCCCCGCCAGCCAGGTGAGTGGTGGCAGGGGTGGAGAGTGAAAAACAGGATCCTCACCACCCACCAGAGGAATGGAATCACTATTGGTAACCCTATTTCCTACAGACATGACATGCATAGTACCAAAAGCTCTGACATGCTATTTTTAAAACACGTAAAAATAAATGAAATAAATTTTAAATCATTAGTAAAAGATATGCAGATGCAAATTAGGCACCAAGGAAGTAGCATAGCCTGATCTGCACAGTCAAATAATTTAGTAACTGAAAAAGAAAAGGTAAGTGAGCTAGCCTCCATCATGAAGTGATTTGTATGGGGTCCCTGGAGCAGTACTGTAAGCGCCTGAGGGAACTCTAAGATTGCATATGCAGGGAGAATTAAGAGCTGACTTACTGGATAATATGGCTTTTTCTCTGCTTGGCAGTTGAACAAGACAAACTGGCTAGATCCTAAGATTGCATAATGGTTGTGAAATGGAGGAGTTGCTTCATTGAAATGTTAAGGCATTCGCTAGATCCAGAGAAAATGATGAACAATATGGCTTCAGTGATGCTTTTTATATCATCCAAGGATTCAACACAGGTGTAGTAAATGAAATGAGTCTGATTGAATCTCAAGAGCAGCCTTCTTAAGATGCCTAGGGATCTTTATGTGTTTATACCACTCATGAAGTTTAAACTGAGAATGAAAAGAATAGCTAACCATGCAATCCTAAGAAGAGTTACAGCCATTTAAGTATGTTGAAGTCAATGGGCTTAGAATAGAGGTGGGCACGATCCCAAAAAAATCACCGATCAAGCTGATCATGGATCTGCACCGGCGACGACCCCAAATCACTGATCCACACCTATCATCTCCTGTTTCCGATCTGTGGATCGGATCGGGGATTGGGAAGGTGGGTGGTGGCGGTGACTGCCGGGCTCGGCGGGCACGGGGAGGTGATGTTCACACACACACACACTTAGAGCAGGGGGGGGAGTTTTTAACCCAGCGACGAGCCGCTTCCACTCAGGGAGGGGACGTACACACACACACACTTAGAGCGGGGGGGGAGTTTTTAACCCGGTGACGAGCCGCCTCCCCTCAGGGAGGGGACATTCACACACACACACACACACACACACACACTTAGAGCAGAGGGGGGGGGAGTTTTTAACCCGTCCCTGCCTCTCCAAATAGAGAGAGAGAGAGACCCCATCAACATGTTTCAGCCAGCTTTTAAAAAAAAGCAGGGACAGAATCCTCCATTTCTCCCCGCCCAATTTTAAAAGCAGGCAGCCAGTCTTCCAAAAGCACATTTTAAACATACACACAGAGCTATGAATGAGGTTTTCCCACAAAATAGTGTTTTAAAAGCAGGTTAAAAACAGAGAGTGACAGACAGAAAAACAGCCATTCCTCCTACAAAGCCCCGTTTTTTAAAAAAGCAAAAAACTTTTGGAACACCCCCTTCCCCCTCCCTCCCCTGGGTTTCTTCTCCCAACTGGTGGTGAGTGTGTTGCTGCTCCGTGGTTGGAAGGAAGCCCTGATGATCAAGGAATGCTGGGCTTCCATTCGGGTTTCCAGGGCGACAGAAGGAGGGCAAGCACAGCTCAGGCATTCCCCTGGCTCCGTTGCCCTGGGAATAGATTACTGGTGCCTGATTGTCTGCATCCCCGATCAGATCCCAATGGCCCGAATCAAGCCCCGATGAAGCCCCCTCCCCGAATGCTGGATCGGTCGCCATGGACAGCACTGATCCGTTGGGTCCCGATCGCGCAAATGCCATTATCGTGGGTATTTTTCTATCGTAATGCCGATCGTGCCCATCTCTAGCTTAGAACTCTGCTTAGGTTTGCACTGCAAGGCTGAACTACATAGGCCTCTATCTCACAACTTTGTACTCCTTTTAAATATATAATCTCTGCATTCTAGATAGCAAACTGTGTGGATGTTTTATATAGTAATAACCAATTTCAAGGCCAGTGCTCTTTCCCCTCAATTTTACTGAAGACACAGAATACATTGAATTGAGTCCAGATTAATCTTCTGCCAGTGAAACACAGAACTTTCCTGCCTCCCCTTCTCCTGCAACCTACAGATCTCTACAAAATGCCACTCCTGGGGAAAAGAGGCCCTGAGGAATTACGTGAGGTTGCACCAGGAATGGGGAATCAGTGGGAACGTCCAGTTTAGTTTGGATACAACCCATTATAAATAAATCAGGTCTTTTACTAACATCTGACATAGAAAAATGTAGTAATAATAATAAACCAATAAACCTTCCTAGAAGGTTAAATGAAGAGGATTGGATCCAAGACTTGCTGTCATAGGCCCTTTATCCTTTGACTCTAGTTCTGCAGCAATTTGTAATTCATATACTCACAGAAATACATTCTGCCTGATTTTGAGGCTGTAAAAATGCTTTGAGTTTAGAAGAAAAATCAAAGAAAGCTATTTTGATGTGAAGAGAGAGACAGCAATAGGATACATCCACTATACCCAAAGACTGGTTAATCAATCTCTCAATCACTGTCAGTCCCTCTTGCATTGGCCCATCCACTAGCTACCATAACACATTCCTTCTTTGCTACAGGATGTGACAAAAGAAATTTTAAATCCTATTTGCAGGTGGGGATTTTGGGGGGGTTGATATTTAAGCAGTGCTATACTTTAAATGGTGAAGCATCATTTTCTGTGGAACACTGTGAGCAATGAATTAACAAAAAGCAATCAACTGGATTTGTGCACATCTGATGAAAAGCCAGCCTCCAGTTTTCCAGTAGCTTCTTTATGACTTAGAGTTGCCAAGTCAAGTAACAGTCTGAGCCAGCCAATCAAGAACAATGTGGCTTCTTCAGTGTTGCAAATTCCAGGAGATGAACTCGGAACAAGCAAAAGACAGGCTTAGTATAAAATATGAAACATGTCCAGAATAATTGATGCCCAAATTTAGAAGTGGAATCTTGCCAAGTATACAATGAATATAGATTTTTTATATTAGAAAATGTTTATTATCTATAGCTCACAATGTATTATGATTAACTGAAAACAGGACTTCTCTGGCTTTCTATTAAGCAACGTAATGCTTTTCTTTCATTTCTGTCTCTTAAGACACATTTGTCACATTGTAGAAGGAAAATCAAATACGTTCTGTATCAGAATGCTGTTCAGAATTGATATTGAATTTATATGAAAACCCTTTTTCCGTTTCAATATAGAATTGTTCCCAGAACATCAAAGTAATATTGCTCAATTGACACACCAAACACTTAATTCTTCTGTTAGAGATGAATCCTGTTATTTTTTAAATTATGCAGATTTTGCACAGCCTGGAAGTAGGCATTGTTCATGACCAATATAGTGTACATGTTCTCCTCATATTGAACTGCATAAATGTGAAGATTATTAATATTTATTTATTTACTACATTTCTATATTTTTTCCTCTCTGCTCAATGAGAGAAAAGGCACTGCTGATACCCCTACTCTGTACCACCTTAGTCAAGAAGCATGCTTTTAGATCTCATTGACTTCACAGGGCCAAGCTACACATGATGAATGACACTTGAATGGCAAGTGTATTTCTCCCTGTTCACGTGCCCTCCACTCAATCCACTTGCCGTTCAAGTGTCATTCGTCATGTGTAGCTTGGCCCTCAGATGTCATGATGCTATGGAAGATGTCCGTGTATGATACTAAAGCCAAGAAATGAAGATCAGGATACATGCAGATCAAAAGCTTTCAAAAGGAAGTAGACTGATTCCCATGAGAACACTGCCGCCTGAATCAAAACTCCTTTCAGTGATTCTCGATGCTCATCACGTTTCTGATCATGATTAATAGCAAGGGTTTGCAAGACAATACTCTCCCACACCTCTCAAGAATATCCTTTATAATGTAGACTTGTCTGGAAATATAATTGAGCAATGTCAGGAGTCGGACCATCTACCCATCTCCTGATCTACAGTTGCCAGGTATTAGTGATACTTGCCACTCAGGTATCTCAGAGAGCAACACTAAGCAGGCATATTCCAAATCCTACTTAGATCTATTAAATGAGTACCAAGAAAGTGTTTTTGGGATTGTAGCATTGTCAATTATTTTACACAGTCTCATCTCACATTAGCATCTTCCACAAATAGAAAATCATATTCCGATGACAGCTCAGATCATAATAATTCCACCAATAGGATGATGGATCCTAATAATCGTATATTTTATATCTAGCATGATACCCATGCTTCACTATGGTATTTAACTACTTTAAATCCAATTATAATATGTATGTAACATTTTTTGGTTTGTGTCAGGGGGGTTAGTTGGTTTTGTAGTATAATAGCATCGTATCCAAGCTTCACAAAAGTGTACGAATAAAGCAAAGTATGTTATCCCTATTCAGGAGTCTTGTACTGTCTTTCTTCAACTGTCTGCAGTTTCCTTTACTTGATTTTTACCTCAGAACACAGAGTTCCACAGCTCCCCTCAGAGTGGGGGTGGGGGGGAAGCAGGCAGGAGCTTGCCAGCCACACAGAAAAGCCAGGCCTCACAGGGAGATTGGCAACCCTAGTGAACTTTTAGGGAAAGACTGGGAGGTGCATTTTATCTCCGGACACATTCAATTACTCCCAATAGCAACTGCATACTGTTTAGAATGTGGGGGGTAAAGATCAATCAGGCCACATATGCAAATGACCTCTGTGTTCCAACTGTCTCTGGGGTGGGGGGGGAGGGATAAAGCATGGAATGTTGCGAGCCCCAACCAGCCCACATATGCAAATAACCTTGAAAGGCTGGCCCAATCAGGGAAGAGTGGTCAAGCTGGCTGTGGGCAGGAGTGCAAGCAGGCAGCAGCCTGCCAGCCACACAGGAAGCTACATCGCTTTGGGAAAACACATTTTAGCCCTTTTTTTACCCCCTTAGGGGGCAAATTTCTTAAACTCCCTTCTTAGAGGGTGTTTACATCATGAATGGAATGTTCTCCCCAAATTTCATGTTTCTAGGTCTAGGGATTTGGGCTGGGCGTTGATGAGTCAGTCATGACACTTGTCTTTTTATATATAGATAATTCAAAATTATATATGCTATTCTGGTTTTCAGTTTTTTCTATTCAGGGTTATTTTTCATTTCCTTTTTGGCATCTTATGGGTAAGGTGTTCCCTAGGTCTAAATTTAACTTGCCTAACAGGACACTGTCTTTACTGATGTTGATTCCGCCCCCCGCCCCCCGCAATAGACTTGGAACTTTGATCACCTATTCAAAAACAAATCAGTACTTCATCACTCTGTAGACACCTTTCCTTTTATCTATGCTGTTGAATGTCCTTGTTCCTCCTAGAAGGAAATATCCTTTTTCTGGTATTCTGACTGTTCCCTTTTTGCCTTCCTTCAGTGTAGGAAAGTTCACTAAACCACTATCCATGTTTTTGTTTTGTTTGGGGTAAAACCCACCAATGACTTGTGCATTGGTGCTGCTAGTATCACTTCCTCTTTTGGCTTGCAAAAGGAATAAATGCATCAGTTATTGGTGACCCTGACTTATACACAAACACTGCATTGGATTGGTTCCTAAACTATTTGGCATACTTCTCTAACTACATGTGTTGTACTTTTGCTTGTTGAAATAATTCTTGAACTTATTGTTCTTTCTTGTTGCTTGCTTTCTCTCTCTCTCTCTCTCTCTCTCTCTGTTGTAGGAGAGTTGATGTTGTCTATCTGAAAACTATTAACTTCAGGGTTCAGAATATGGTAACCTCAACCTTTTCTTTTTTCATGTCCCTCAGAGCTCTGTTTTTGAGTTTGACATTTGTGTTAACATCATTTCCCCCCCCCCCCCTGTTAACATCTAAAGGCCAGTTTCTTCACCTCAAAAAATTTTGCTACATTTTTGGGAGAAGATATTCTTCCTGTATTCAGAATTTAAAACTCTTTAATATAGCAATTTCTGATTTAGCTGTTATTACATCTCCAATGTTTGATCCAGTCTGGGTTAGATGCACAGTGGATTCAGTGACCCAGTAAAAGTGAATGAGGCCAACTGTAATATTAGCGACTGAGTTATGGATGATGGAAGCATTGTCATTCTTCACCCATACATGTCACCTTGTCAGGCCTGATAGTATTCATCTCTCACATGATGGATGTGACATTTTTATCTCTGCTTTGTAAAGTT
This sequence comes from Eublepharis macularius, assembly GCF_028583425.1. Lineage (NCBI taxonomy): Eukaryota > Metazoa > Chordata > Lepidosauria > Squamata > Eublepharidae > Eublepharis > Eublepharis macularius. The sequence continues at coordinate 47,945,738 of NC_072799.1, forward strand.
CTTTTTGCAGTATTTCATGCTGAATGTTACTATGTGGATCAGACAGGAGGGCAAGCCTAGAATGTCCTCTTCCTACGACCAGGGTGCAGTGATCGAGAGAGAGAGAGAGAGAGAGAGAGAGAGAGAGAGAGAGAGAGAGAGAGAGAGAGAGAGAGAGAGAGAGAGAGAGAATGGAGCACTAGGCATGACAGTTATTAAGCTACCTGATCAAACTCATAAATTCACTGACATATCACCACCTCCACTCATGCAAGCAAGCTAGCATAAGATACGAGTTTTAAGTTTTGGTTGGGGGTTTGTGCCTGTCTTTGCAGTTTGTTGGCTGTTTCTCTTCCTTTTTTGCTTCCTTCACAAATTACAATATGTGGACCGACCAAACCTGGTTAAGTCTCACCAACCCTCCAAGACTACAACATAATTAAAGTGCCTGGTGGCCCATGTTTTGACACACATCATTGAAGGTGCCATTTGTATGTTAGCTGAGCCAGATGGAGTTTGAAGTGCAAGAATTTGTGTTCAGCAATGTTGGGTATGAAAAACTGATGCCTGTGGGCAGTCTACAGGCTGAAAGCCATCAAAAGCCCAGAATACCAAGAAGGAAAGGAGGGGTGCAAATAACTAAGAGAATGTATTGTCGAAGGCTTTCACGGCCGGAGAACGATGGTTGTTGTGAGTTTTCCGGGCTGTATTGCTGTGGTCTTGGCATTGTAGTTCCTGACGTTTTGCCAGCAGCTGTGGCTGGCATCTTCAGAGGTGTAGCACCAAAAGATAGAGATCTCTCAGTGTCACAGTGTGGAAAAGATGTGGCAGGTCTATATCTACTCAGGAGGGGTGGGACTGAGCTGAGTCATCCTGTAAGAGTTTCCCAGGGTGTGGAATGCTAATGGCGGGAGACTTCACTGTATCCTGAGGAGGTTCTTTTGCATATGGATTGGTGCTTGATGTGCTAATCTTCTCTGCAGGGCTATTGTCGGGTGTGGAGTGTTTTGTTAGCCTGGTGTTTTTCAGAACTGGAAACCATGCTCTGTTCATTCATACGGTTTCTTCTTTCCTGTTGAAGTTTTGCTTATGCTTGTGAATTTCAATGGCTTCTCTGTGCAGTCTGACAAAGTAGTTGGAAGTGCTGTCCAGTATTTTGGTGTCCTGGAATAAGATACTGTGCCCTGTTTGAGTTAGGCTATGTTCAGCCACTGCTGATTTTTCTGGTTGTCATAAGAGGCATAATGAAAACATTAGTGGATCGTGCAAGACGGATATGTGAGTCACACTTTCTCAATGAGGAAATTAATCATCTAAACCACGCACTTCAGGCGAATGGCTACTCCAGAAATGAAATCCGAAGAGCAATCAAACCCAGGATGAATCAAACAACCAAGGAAAAACAGTCTCCTACGGGAAAAGTGTTTTTGCCATATATCAAAGGAATTACTGATCAGATGGGAAAGCTTATGAAAAAGCATAACCTCCAAGCAGTATTCAGACCCACCCGAAAAATACAACAGATGCTACGATCAGCAAAAGACAGTAGAGACCCCCTCACCTCTGCAGGAGTATACCGTATACCCTGCAGCTGTGGACAAGTTTACATCGGGACCACAAAGCGTAGCATCCAGACAAGAATAAAAGAACATGAAAGACACTGCAGACTTGGACAACCGGAAAAATCAGCAGTGGCTGAACATAGCCTAACTCAAACAGGGCACAGTATCTTATTCCAGGACACCAAAATACTGGACAGCACTTCCAACTACTTTGTCAGACTGCACAGAGAAGCCATTGAAATTCACAAGCATAAGCAAAACTTCAACAGGAAAGAAGAAACCGTAAGAATGAACAGAGCATGGTTTCCAGTTCTGAAAAACACCAGGCTAACAAAACACTCCACACCCGACAATAGCCCTGCAGAGAAGATTAGCACATCAAGCACCAATCCATATGCAAAAGAACCTCCTCAGGATACAGTGAAGCCTCCCGCCATTAGCATTCCACACCCTGGGAAACTCTTACAGGATGACTCAGCTCAGTCCCACCCCTCCTGAGTAGATATAGACCTGCCACATCTTTTCCACACTGTGACACTGAGGGCCAAGCTACACATGACGAATGACACTTGAACGGCAAGTGTGTTTCTCCCTGTTCACTTGCCCTCCACTCAATCCACTTGCCGTTCAAGTGTCATTCGTCATGTGTAGCTTGGCCCTCAGAGATCTCTATCTTTTGGTGCTACACCTCTGAAGATGCCAGCCACAGCTGCTGGCAAAACGTCAGGAACTACAATGCCAAGACCACGGCAATACAGCCCGGAAAACTCACAACAACCAACTAAGAGAATATTTGGAAAGAAGCACACACACACGAAGATACACTGAAGTCTCTTTCTCTGGATGACTGGCCTTGGCGTCATATCTCTGAGCAAGACTTGGCCTCAATGAAGATAATACTAATAATTCTACTGCTTCAGTGAATAATTCTACTGCTTCAGTTTTCTGAATACAAGGGTCCTATCTGAATTGCCTTCCACTAATAATTGCCCACAAATAAAAAAGCAATTGTTGACTGAACATCGCCTTCTTCTTCTTCCTCTGTGTCTAATATGATGAGGCCTATTGCATTCACTCAGCAATACATGTAGATTTTGTGTCAGTGAAGTTAGTCATTTATTATGATACTATTAATGTGAAACACTGTTGATTTTATCACACATCCTTTGGCAGTTAAGGCTCTGTGGTAGAGAATAACAAGCTTTTTTGTCTCACATCTGATGCAAATGTGCTTTCTAGTGTGGTGTTCCAGTCTTCTGGGGATAGTACTTGAATCTGCCAGGTTATCTTATCATCTTAAGCATAAACCAAGTAATAGATGAGAAATCACACATAGAACAGGTATGCCACATTAGTGATGCTCAAAAGCATCCCTGTATCCCTGGACAGAAGGATTTAGGTTATGATAATATATGGCTATTTTGCTACTGCATTTTAGATAATATTGCATGAATTTTGAAAAGCCAGATGCTCTTAAATAAACTTTAGACATAAAAAAAATACCTTGGATACAGCTGTAATGGCTTCTCCTCCTGAAATTTAGAGTTACATGAAGACCTTTAATAAAATTTGACTTTCTGCTACAGTAAACACAACCCTAAAGGGGAGGGGACACTTCATGTTACACACATGCAATACTTGTAACAGTGCTCATAGGCTATTTATAATGAGCAAATCAAGCTTTTATAACAGGAATTAAGAGAACTTGTATTTGCCACCCTTAGTCAGAATGAAGAGACAGACACCAAGTTTGGATCTAAGGGCCACTTTAATAACTTCATACAACTAGAACAAGCCAAAACAGCAGCAAGGGCCTATAGCGGTATAGGTCAAGCTATGGGGTCCACTCTGAACCACCGCCCTGACCTGTCTGGGCGAGCTCTGAAGCCCTGGGTGTGACCCATCCATGGATGGTGTGGACCCGGACAACCAGGCAATTTGGTAACTCCCCTTTCAAGTGCCTGAACACCTCAGCCATATAGCAGTGAGGGAAGGACTTGCACACAGGAGTTCCTGAAGGCAGTCTGCCCCTGCAACTGGCAGCTGTCAAAGCAGTACCAGCCGCTCCTGGCAGGCCCCTCTTCCTACCAATAGGGAAGCACCAAGGATGCTCACCGGCCCACACTCTATTACAAACTCAAAACCTGCCAGTGACACTGCTAACCTGCACCACCCATAGCCAATAATCTCAATCCCTGTAATCAGTGCCAGGTAGGTGGGAAAAAACCCCAATCCCACACCAATTTGGAAAGAGGGGGGAAAAATTCCTACCTGGCTCTGAAAACAGCAGCTGGCTAATCCTGCACCAATACAGGGTGAGGAGGGTGGGCTGAGCAACACTACACAACTGCGGCAGGGCAGGGCAGAGCCGCCGCCTAAGGCCCTTGGTTTCCACCCTCCCAGCCAATCCCTGAATAGCAGGGGTGGTGCTGCCTTGCTCCTTCCATGGCATTAATTGTTGGCCCCTGGCTTCAGCAATGGGCTGTGTGCCAGGCAGTTCCATATTGCCACCCAAGTCTGAATGAAGAGACAGACACCAAGTTTGGATCTAAGGGCCACTTTATTAACTTCATACAACTAGAACAAGCCAAAACAGCAGCAAGGGCCTATAGTGGTACAGGTCAAGCCACGGGATCCACCCTGGACCACCATCCTGAACTGTCTGGGCAAGCCCCAAAGCCTCAGGTGTGACCCATCCATGAATGGTGTGGACCTGGCTAACCCCCTTCCAAGCTCCTGAACACCTCAGCCATATAGCAGTGAGTGAAGGACTTGCATATGGGGGTTTCCCAAGGCATCCTGCCCCTGCAGCTGGCAGCCATCAAAGCAGTACCAGCCACTCCTGGCAGGCCCCTCTTCGCATGAATAGGGAAGTGCCAAGGGTGTTCACCTGCCCGCACCCTATCACAAACTCAAAACCTGCCAGGGCCAAACTTATGCTTAGGCTCTAGCAACCCTACTGGTAGCCTAAGGCTAACCGGAGCCCTTTCCACAAATCATCAAGAAAAAAAAATATTGCCTGCTTCGGACAGGTACACCCCATCACCTCTGTAGAGGTCGAGAAATTCTGCTCTGGTCCTGGGATGATGCAAATAAACACCCTATCTATCCACTAATGCCTTTTGAATGGCCATATTGGCCTTCATTCCGGCCCTCTCAATGGCTTGGCCACCTCCATCCAAACCTGGTGAGGGATCATTGCTGACCACATAATCAGCACCCCTGGCCAGTGCTCCGCAATTAGGCGCAGGACTGACTGCACTTGTGAGGACAAAGCCTTGCCCTGCATAAGCCCCAAATCATTACCGCTCAATTGAACGAGAAGGATATGAGGTGGGGCATCCCGCCCAGCACCAAACAATGGTAACAGGCTCGGCCACGTAAGGCCCTGCCAGCCCTGCCATTCAACAGTGGCCCATTCACTTAGTCCAACCTAGGACCCAATGGGTGTCCTCCTCACTTGATGGGCCGCCCAGAATACAAAGCTGTGCCCGCAAATCAGGATCCATTGCTTCCCGCCACGAGCCACGGGACCTAGGGAAAACAACCAATTAGAAGTTGCTTAAACTTGCAATAATGTATGAACATAGGAACGGTAGGCAGAGGACCTCCACCTACCCACCCACTGGATCATCTGCCCGGAGTACTCCATGGCTGCTGCTGTTGATGCAGCTTCAATCTGAAAGGAATGGGTGCCAAAGTTTACGCCGCTCAAACCCAGCTTGGTCAGTGCCTGTTTAGTCACTGCCCAGAACTGAGAGCAGGACAAGGGAGACCCATCCTGGTGTCGAAATAAACTGCCTTGCTCCTTTCCCCTCACTCGCCAATACCTTCGCAAAACAACTCCAATTCAGCGCATGAACTTAACCGAATAACTACTCTTTTATGCTTCTGGTCGAAGTTTCCTTCGAATTTCAGGTCACTCTTCATAAGGGCACAACCTGAAGTATCTTTTCCGGACATAACCACAAGATTGCTGACACAGAGCGCCCCCCAAAAGGCCATCAATGCGATCGCATCGAATAACTTGCCTCATACTAGAACTACAAATATTCCCCCCAAGCGGTGCTAAGTCCTTTAAGCACTGCAGGGGAGATGGACTCCCTAGAGTCAGTGAGAACAGCCCCCTCCTGAGACCAACCCTCTAGCATCTTCCTGACCCAGAAATCACCCATGGCCTCAGACAATCCCCAGGCTTTACTCACAAAGGCCAAGGTAGCCAGTTGCTCCCTAATGGATTTCACTGCCAACCAGCGGCCCTTCTGCTACACACAGAATTGCATAATGTGTTCAGGAGAAATGGGCCAAATCTCACCCAAAACTGCTTCCCTTCTGAACTCCGCAAACTGGCCTACCACTCTCTGATACACCCTCCTTGTGCTGGATGCAATGGCTAACTGGATGGCCCGGTATGCTTTGGCCTCCCAAGCTGCCACAGCTCCTGAGGCATCCGTGCCAGTTGCTGATCAGCCTCTGGGGCAAACTGCCAAAAACACTCCATCTGTAGGTGAGACAAAGCATCAGCCACACCACTGTTAATGCCAGGAATATGTTTGGCTTTAAACAAGATGTTCCACCTGAGGCACAGCAATGTAAATGCCCACACTAGCCTCATGACCCTCGGGAATCTGGAGGTCAAGAAGTTGACCACATGTACTACCGCCTAATTGTCACACCAAAACTGGACAGAGTAGTTGGCCAGCTCCCCTCCCCTCAGGTGAACAGCCACCAGAATAGGGAAGAACTCCAAAAAAGTAAGATCCCGATCTATGTCAGATGCAATTTATTATAGCAGGCATAATCAAATACAAGTGTATTTGATTACGTCTGTTATAATTGGAATATGATTGTTATACCTTTTTGGATTGATTGTACATATGAACTTTGAAACTTATTTATAATATTTATTAGAAGCACCTTGCACTTTTTTCACTGTTAACATTTTCAAGTAAATATTGTTGAATAGTTCATTGTTGTACAGTTCATTGGTTTATTTTTCCATTCGTGAAGGGAGCCCTTGGATTGTGCCTAGAGCTCCTTTTGCCTGCTCTATTGCTGCCAAACGCCTCAAGATGTCCTGCTGGCTGGAACCTGGGCCCTCCTCATCTGATGAAGATAATGCTGGGGCGGGGCTCTATCTTGAGTGGCACCCTTTTTACTGGATGCTTAGAAGAGCATTATGAAAACTAAGAAGAAATGGCCAACCACAAAATGGCCACCTCCTTGTACACTCCTCAAAATGGCTACCTCAAAATAGCTACCACAGCCACAAGAGATAGGGACGCTAAGATGAAATGGTCATCCTCCCCTTAAACCACGTTTGTAGGCTCTACAGCTCCAATAAAACACACAGGCAGGCCCGATCCTAAACGAGCGGGCTGCTGAGCCAAACAGCCAGTAGGCCAAGCCTGGATGGGTCAATCCTGGCTCTTTAAATTTCCCCTCTTTTCTCCTTTTTTGTTTTTTAAAAATATTATTGTTATTAAATAAGGCCAACACTGGGCCCCCAAAAAGCCCTCAGGAACAGGGGCAGCACAAGCTACGCCCGCTTGGGGCAACCTATAAGGGGAGACCCAGTTCCACCCCGCCAGCCAAAGCCATCTGAGCCCAGTCTCCAACTACACCCTCCAAGTCACTCAAGTGTGAGGGGGTTGAGGCCCACTCTGGTGGCCTGCCTGGTACCTGCAATACACCCATTACCCACCCGCTACCACGGACCAAGGCCTTTAAGCGGCCACAGGGCCCCCGCACCTGGAAGGCGCCTCCTCCTCACCACCACCTGCACCCCGCCATGCCTCTGGCAAAGCAGGCCACTGTGCAGCCACCCAGGGCCCACACCACCGATGCTGCCAATGCCACTTTGGCCTACGCCGCAGGCGCTGTCATGCTCTGTGACCTGAAAAGGCCGCCACCACCACTGATTCTCTCTGCCGCTGCAGCCGCTGCCAAAACTGCCAGAATGCCTGGTTGCTTGCTGTTAACGTCCACCTCCACCGAGCAACACTACACAACTGTGGCTGGGCAGGGCTGAGCCACCGCCTAAGGCCCTTGGCTCTGCCCTCCCAGCCAATCCCTGAATAGCAGGGGTGGTGCTGCCTCCCTCCTTCCAGGGAGTCAATTGTCAACTGCTTTAGGTTTACTCAGGCCATTTCCACACACGTTGAATAATGCACTTTCAATGCACTTTCGCAATCCTTTTGAAGTGGATTTTTTGTTCCACACATGGAAAATCAGTTTCAAATGTTCACTAAAGAGTATTGAAAGTGGATTATCCAACGTGTGTGGAAGCAGCCACTGTTAAAAACAACAATGCACTCAGTTATCCATGTGCTTCTGGATTCAGCAAAAAGAGTCATGCATGAAAGACTAATTCTTAGTATGTTCTTCCCTTTTAGTATGTACCCCCCACCGCCTGCATCTTTTAGCATAGGATAAAAAGCAGTGATATGCTGCTTCCTGGTTTGTGTTTCCTAGACACTTCACCTTTGGCACACAGAGATGTAAGCTGATGAAAATATCAGCTCAAACAGAAAACACTGGACTGATAATAGGACAGGGTATCATGTACATCAGCCTTAAATTCCATGATAATTAATGTATGTTACTGTGAAATAATTAGAATGTTTTAGCTTGGCCAAAGTGCATATCAGGATATATTTACTGGAGGCATGTCTACAAACAGAACAGATGTATAGACATGCATTATTAGGGATGATGTGATTTTAATCATTAACAAGTTCAATAGTTGAACTTACTGCATTTGAAGGTATTGATCATTCACAAGTTGATCATCATCCTGTTTGGTTTGTACCAAACAACTGCAAATGCTTGCTGAATAGACATTCATTGGGCTTTTGCAAAACTTTGCATGCACAAATATGCTACGGATTCAAACCAATAAGCAGCCATTAGCATCACTAGGGACTACTTAGACAAACACTAAAGGGTAGGATTTTATTAAAGTACAGAATTTATTTATAATTCTTATATAGGGATGCCAGTCCTGTGCCGGGGGCAAGGGATCCCCTTCTCCCACCCTTCACCCCCTGCCCCTCTTTACCTGTCTGGTGAGGGGGAATGTGACTTCCGGGGTGCATTCATGGGTGGCACGGTGAACTCATGTGTGGTGCAGCACACTCCGGCATGCCACAGCAGCCTGCTTCAGCCTGAATTGGGCCAGATTTGGACCTGATTCAGCCCAAATCAGGCCGCTGTGGAGCATGGAAGCACTCTGTGCTCTGCAGCAGCTGGATTCGGGCTGATTTGGGCCTAATTTAGCCCAAATATGGCCTGAATCAGGTCACTGCAGAGCACGGGAGTGCTGCAGCGCTCCACAGCAGCTGGATTCAGGCCTATTTGGGCTGAATTGGGCCCAAATCAGCCTAAATCAGGCTACTATGGAGTGCAGCTGTGCTCCCACACTCCGCAGCAGCCCAGTTCCCAGGGGACTCCTATGGTGCTCCCAGGGCAACACCACTTCCTGAAAGTGATATCATCACATGAGCTGGCGAAAGCAAGTAGGTAGGTTACAGGCCTCTAACTTCCCATCCGGAGGGTCAAGAGACCTGGAAACCTACTGTTATATGACTGGTGGTGACTGATTTAACTGTCTAGTTAAGCAATTGCCTGTGAATGGAGCAATTACACAACAAGGACTTGTGACTGGAACTCCACTGGGTGGTGTGAGAATGCACATGAGTAAAAAAACAGTTTCACTATATTAAATGTAGGATATAGCATTGGAACTTTTGGTATCAAAGTGTCAAAAATGTTAACTGTCAGAATATCTAGAGCTATTTTGTAGTCAACATTTATTTTCATTTAAGTGATGTGCATCATTATATTAAACGTGTCTACTTAGAAATAAGTCCTGCTGGCTTCAATGGGATTTGCTCCCAGCAAGTATGAAATTCTAAAATTACATTTGATTTTTTTTTGAAGGGTTTATTTTGAGGCAAGATCAAACTCAGATTTGTCATAATGCTAAGACATAATTGTATACCTGTCTGCATTCAGAACCCTTATATTTATGCAAATGATTCCCCATTTACTTCTCTCTGCACATATTTCTCAAAGGTCTATTTGCTATTGTAGTAAATTCCAAACACTCTGTGCCTATAGAAGTCCTAATAGTATGTGGGAGAACTTATTTATTTTATCACATTTATACCCCGCCCCGCCCATGAACGGACTCAAGGCAGCTAACAACAAAAGAAAAACATATGTTAAAATCATGAACAGATATCTAAGAGCAATAATTTAAAAACTCAATACAATAAAGTACAAATACATGACTGGCACCAAGAGCAATACAGGCCAATATAGTTGTCTAAAAAGCATGGATACAGCAGTGGGTAGGTCTGGGGGCGGCAGTGATAGAGCATGTGAGGGGATGTAATAAAGAGTCCAGTAGCAACTTTAAGACTAACCAACTTTATTGTAGCATAAGCTTTCGAGAACCCCAGTTCTCTTCGTCAGATGTAATTTGGAACAGCGAAATAGACAAAGACACTTTACTTTCACAACAGGGTAGCAACAGGACTGCAGTGGTAAATTCACTGGGTTTTTAAAGCTTCATTTCTTTGAGGCCTAACTGGGAAATGTACAGGCTTTTCCTACTCCTCCCCCAGTAAAACAGCTGGAGGTGGTAAATAGGGAAATGGTTAGGGAAAGGGTTTAAAAATAGTGCTCTTGCCCAGATTCAATTCATATTTTCCAGCAGCTTTTGTTTTGGATCTGATAGAAAATGTTAGGAGATCTAATTATGGATAGCGTGTAATTTTTACTTCATCCCTGAGTAGCACTAAATTCTTACTCATGGTTCTGCCTTAGCATGGTTGCTGTATTTTGGATCTTAAAGAGCTGCAAACAGGAGTCTCATACACAAAATAACTCAGCAATTCTTGATGTATTATTTACATGGTCTAATCTATCTAAATCAAAATACTGAAGCCATTTAATAAGATGCACTTTAATATAGTTCAGCTTGTATCTTTGTCTACTTTCTTCAGCTTCAGACAGTGCTGACAGTACAAATGCAAAAGTGCTTATTATTTAGTATATAAACATTGCTTACAAACCATATTTTTAATTATTCCAAGAAGGGTCATATCAAAAGATATTCAGGTCTAATTTACATATAAATGAGCAACCACATTAATCCAGCAATTTAACACATGTAGCTAAAAACCATTTTTTGTTCTTAATGCTGAAAACAAAATAGTTGTTATGAAATAATCCTACCTTTGTCAATTAAAAAAAAACCTTAATACAGTTTTGTATCTCGGATGACACTTCTGACTTCAATCAAATTTTTAGAGAATCAAGAATACCCTCTTGACAATGCTGTCCAAACATGCTTTTTTGCTCAAAAAGGATCAAAATGCCATGACAATGCATAGTGTACAGATAAATGAAGAAAAATGAATGACATTATATAATGAGTAAGGATGTTTTACAGTATTGCTGGTTCTGAGATTTTCGTGTAGCATTATGGGCAGTGGAATTTCTTCTGAAATTCATGGGGGGGCAGGTTAGATACAGGTATCGATTCCTCTTACTCTTTTTCTCTTTTAAAAGCCTAATTTCTTTATGTCTTTGATTTCTATTTCTAGAGTTCTTTTTAAAAAAAATTAAAAAATATTTTATTAAAACAGAAAATAGTATTGAAGTGTAGAAAAAATATCTAAAGCAGAATATATAACAGAAAGTAACATTAAATAGTAAACAGAATATTGAAAACAGAATATGTAACAAAGTATTAAAACTACATAATAATTTAACAAAAATAGTATTAGAAGAATATACATAATATTGAAAACAGAATATATAACAGTATATTAAAACTACTTATTTATGTTAAAATACATAATACTCAGCATTTTATGTTCAGCATTTAAAAAAAAAAACCTTTTCTTATTTTTCACCCACATATCCTATTTCTAGTTTTCTGTTATACCTCTGTACACCTTTTGTAACTGGAGATGTGCCCGAGCACCAAAATCCAGATATGGAATTTTAATTTGGAATGAGGACTTTTCTGATTCAAAATTTAGAATTTGGAAACTCTGTAATTTCTGAATGTCTGGAACTTCCTTAAAGACAATAAGAATGACAATTTTTCACTTTTAGAAAAGCACAAAAAGGCAAACTTTTTATAGGTTTTCCTCAGGCCTCTGACCCTTTTCCAGTGCCTGTGCCAACCTGAAAGAATTGAAAAGATGTGGCAAGTGCACATACTAACAGCTACTATTGCCAGGAAGCAGACATAACTGTAATCTGGGCATGAACCCTGAACAGGACAGCATTGGTAGAGCTCAGCACCCCTTACTGGGAACAGATTGGATGTTGCACCCAGAGGACATCCCAGCACAAGTTGAGTGATGGGCTGTAGGCTTGTTATATTCGTCCTTCCCTGGGGATCCAGCTGGGGAAAAGCCGGGTGCTGCAGGGGATTGGCCACCCTTGCTAGGAGGTGAGAACAGCAGTGTAATAAAAGGAGGCACTCCTAGTGGGCCAGGGAAGAGGCAGCAGACATGACCTGTCTAGCAGCATATCATAGTCCAGTGGGGTAGGAGGAGGAATAAGGTGGTGTAACCCCCTCTCCTCCCCAATTCTGAGGCCAAAGGAGGACCTCCCACACACCCAGCAGGATGGCAGAAGGGCAGCCCAGCAGCACATGTGGTGCAGCAGCTTACAACTAGACATGGGCACGAACAGCATTACAAACAAAAAAAACCACTGAACAGGCTGCTTGGCTGCTCACGAACGGGCCACTCGTGATGCGCCATTCCAGCCGAACAAGTGGTCGGCGCAAGCCTTGTTCATTACACTTGGCCACCATTTGGGAAGCTAGACACTCAGGCGCCTTCAATCAATTGCCTCAGCAACGGAAGGGGGGAGTGCCTGAACTCTGTCTGCACTCCTTCTGTCACCCCGGCCATCCCAATCAAAGCCCAACTTAGCTTGATGTGCAGGTCTTCCTTCCAAGCGTGGAACTGCAAATCGGTTACAATTGGTAACATGGGAGAAGACACCAGGGGGGAGGGAGGAGAGGGGTGTTCTGTGGCCATGGGAACTCCAATCTCATCCCTGCAAACCCTGTTAGGCAGTTCTGACTGCCAACCACAGGCCTCCTGCGTTTCTCAATAAGTCCTCAACTTATAAAAGGGCACTGTGCTCCCAGTTCTGGATTCACTTTCAGCAAGTAGTGGAGTGGGACAGAGCTGTTAATAGGGTTTGGGGAGAAAGAGAGGGAGAGTGCATTGGAGCTGGGCTTTTTTCTGTGTGTGGTCAGTGGGACAGGGAGCTAACCGCTCTGGTTCCAGGGCTGCTGCCAGACCCTGGAGCCAAGCTCAGTGGGCACCTCGGCTGAGGGCTCACATTATTATCACTGTCTGATCTGGTCAGGTCTCTGGGAGTGCTGGGCTAGGGCTCTACCCCCTCCCTCTGGTTCCAGGGCTGCTGCCTGGCCCTGGGGCCAAGCTCACTGGGCACCTTGGCTAAGGGCTCACAGTGTTCTCTCCTTTTCTGTCCTCCTTAATTCTAGTTTGGTAGTACAATGAGTCTTCCTGTTGTGTTGGCCGCCAAAGGTGGTCGTGGGGTGAAGTGCAAAAGCAGTCCTCCTGGTTTACTTGTGGAAAGCAGTACTGGGTGTGGCTTGTGGGCAGCAGAGAGTCCTCCTGCTCTCCCAAATTCACCTGTGGGGGCTGTGGAGGAGGCCAAGGAGGTCTTTCCACTGGGGGGAGAGGATCTCTCTCAACATTTTGAGGAGGGGGTGGGTGACAGATCCCTGGAGGAATGGTTTGCTATTTATGAAACATCCCTCCTGTTCCCATCCCAAACTCTCGGTGGTGTCCCCGCCTGAAGTCCTCCCCTCACCCGCAGCACAGCCTGTAACCATTCATCCTCCTTCCACTGGGACAGTTAGTGGTCCACGTTTCAATGCCTCCGTATGGAGGCACTTTCAGGCCCTTCCTAATGACCCCTGTGTGGTGTGTTGCCGTGCCTGTGATGTCCTGGTGCGCAGGGACAAAAATCCAAACCACCTGTCGTCAACAGCCCTGACTCGGCACCTGAAGATGCATCACCTGAGCTTCTGGTCTCCGTCCTTGCCCATCAAAACATCCGTCAGGGTGAGAAAGGGTGTGACCTGCTTTTCTGAGCAGGGATCAGTGGGAGGGTCACCTTGCCCTGAGGGTGACACTTGTGAGAGTGGAGAGCTCAGGCAGGCCGCACTCGTGGCGGTTGTCCCCTCGGGGTCTGGGACAGTGCTGCTTAGAACATCGAGGTTGAAAGCTCAGGAGGCAGGCCTTTGCATCTTGGCAGAAATGATTGTCCTACATGGCACTCCATCGTGGAGTGCGTGGGTTTCTGCAGGCTACAAAAGCATCTTGCTCCTTGGTTCTCCATGCTGTCACCATGCACCCTTGCCCGTCGAGCTCTGCCTGTATCTTGAATGAGAGCTGGCACATTTAGGTCAGGTTTAGCCAGGACCACTCCCACTGGTAACAGGCTTCTGAGACCCTGATAGGCCTTCCTGGAACAGCCAGATCATCATGACACATCCTTTCTGTGAAGGCAGGAAAGTAGGTGATGCTGGCTGCAGACTCTTTTGGGCACTTGTGCAACAGCTCAGGAGCTGTTGCACATGTAGATGAGCCACACGGTGCCCCTATCCATCGCAAACACTGAGACCTCTGAGCAGGGGCAAATGGGTCCCTCGACTCATGTCCTTCCCGCAAAGGTCGGAAGGTGGCCAATTTCAGCTGCTGCTGCTGTCCCATTTTTGTCTCTCCCTCTTTGGAACCACTCTGACCCATTCAAGCAATGTCTCCTGTTCCATCCATCCCCTCCTTTCCGCAAAGGCAGGAAGGCAGTTGGTGTCTGGCAGTGCCGCCCAAACTGTTATGAGTAGTGTCCGTACTTCCTGCACAGGTGAGGTGTCTCAGAGAGGTGTCAAACTGCTCTGCCCCCCCCCCATTTCTTGCGGCTGCTTGTCCCTCTTTCTACCTCTCCCTCTTTGGAACCACTCTGACCTGTACGAACGACCTCCTGTCCTGCCCATCCCCTTGTTTCCACGAAGGCAGTATGGCGGGTCATGTCAGCTGCCGCTTCACATAGGGATACATTCAGTTGCACAGCATGGTGGCTCTCCTTTCAACAGGACTGACTGGACCCCTTTAAGCCAGGGGTGAATGTGTCCTATGCTGCAATTCTCATCCTTTCCACAAAGGCAGGAAGGTGGGCGATGGCAGCTGCTGCTGCTGCCCTATTTCTCCCTCTTCCTCTCTGGGACCACTCCAAACCCTCCGAACTACCTCTCGCTTGGGAGCTTTCCAGTTCCTGGTCCATACCTCTCCCTCCCAGGTACTGCCACGAGCCCCTTCCCCACCACTTGCAGCCATCCTCTTCTTTCCGTGATGACAGGGAGGTGGGTGAAGCCAGCAGCCGCTGATGGATCGGTATCTTCCCATCCCCTTGGCAGGATCTTCCAGGTGCAGCTTGTTGCTGTGGCCGGAACCCTGGATCCCCCTCTCCCACCCTGACCACTTTGTGTTCCATCTTTCCTCCTCTCCCTCTCGGGTACTGCCACGAGTCCCTTCCCCAACACTTGCACCGCCCCATCCCCTCTTTTCCGTGATGGCAGGGAGGTTGGTGAAGCCAGCAGCCACTGACGGATCAGGGTCTTCCCCTCCCCCTTGCAGGACCTTCCTGGTGCAGCTCGTTGCTGTGGCCAGAACTCCTGGGTCCCCCTCTCCTACCCTGACCACTTCGTGTTCCCTTTTTCCTCCTCTCCCTCTCAGTTACTGCCACGAGTCTCTTCCCCAACACTTGGACTGCCCCATACCCTCATTTCCATGATGGCAGGTAGATGGGTGATGCCTGCAGCCGCTGATTCAGGGTCTTCCCATCCCCTTTGCAGGATCTTCCAGGTGCGGCTCATCACCACACCCGGAACCCCTGGGTCCTCCTCTACCTGACCACCTGGCAGCTGCAGTCATGAACCACCTTGCTGAGTAAGCAGATGCTTCGTCTTCCTCAGACCCGGAGGCCTGGTGGGCGGGCACATGGGGGGTGCTGCCGGCGAGCAGCCAGACCCCCCACCCCCTGAATGGAGGTGGCACGCCACCACCTCCCTGAGCCCACCAGGCCCGGCAGTCACAGTCTTCACCACCTTGCTGCATAAGCAGATGCTTTGTCCGCCTCCGACCCAGAGGTGTGGCAAGTGGGCACATTGGGTGTGTGGCCAGCAAGTGGCCAGACTGTTACCAGAACTGCTATTTTATGGGGAAATTAGCAAGCAGTTTGGCTTGAGCTAGCATGGATCTTTAACCAACTATACCAGAGTCAGTCTATCAGATTACTCAGACAAGAAAGAGGAGGCTAATCTTCAAATAACTAATGTTTACTAAAAGTGTAGCATATGCCTGACATAGCACTTACATACAGCAGACACACAAGAACTCAGAAATAAAGGTTCGAAAGAGTTACAGAGACATTTGCATTAGCAGGAACCCACTTGAGATCGATGGAATAGAGGTAATACATTACCTGATCATGGTGAGGAGCAGAGATTCCAGCAGTGAGGTTGGGGGGCGATGTAGAGTACCATCTGGGTTGGGGATGGGGTGCAGCGTCTGGCCAAGCATGGCGCCGGGCACTGGGCACAGCGCCCAGCACCGAGCACCTAGTGTCAGGCAGAGCCTGCTTAAATAACCAAAATATGTCCTGAGGCGGAGCCCTGTGGGGCCGGCCTGGGACTGGTTCTCAGGATGTTTTCAACAAAAGATATAATGGGCTAACAAGATATATGATGGGCTCATATCAGGAATCTGATGAGCCACTTTAGGATCTGATTGTGAGTCAGTGATGGCCTTGGGATGGGACAAAAGAAGGGAAGGAGTGCAGGGCGGGTTGATTAGATTTGACAGGAAGCCGGGTTGTACTGATGGGATCAGATTGGAATGTCAGTGCTTGATGGGCGCATCAATATGAATCCATTGTCTGTTTTGTTCAGCCAGCACCTCTCTTCTGTCCCAGGGCTGTGGCCAGCGATCTGCATATCAGGGTGAGGCAGGACCTCAGAACGTGACAGGAGCCTTGTGGGGAAATGGTGGACTCAAGGAGAACCGTCCGTAGTAACTGCCTGTTGCCTGAGAACATGGCTGCCCTCTGGTTTGCTTCTGTATGTTCATGGGCTCGCTGGCAGGCTGCTCTGGGCATTATGGCAGACTCAGGACTGTTCTGCGGTGGCTTCCCTGTGGAGGGCAGGCCCAGGTGGTGCCTAGTCCATGTCACAGAGAATCCTCCTTGGTTGTGCATCATTGCTAGCTGCCAGGTCCATGCCCAAGGATCTTAGGGCAAGAGAGAGAGAGTCTCTAATCCAGGGAGGCGGAGGGCAGGCAGGGGTGGCAGAATCCATAAGTCATACAGCCAGGAAACAGGCACAAATGGCAGGGTCTCTGGTTCAGGAGACAGGCACTGACAACAGAGTTCATAGTCCAAAATGGGGAGGCTGGCATAGATTGCAGAATCCCTGATTGCTGGTAACAGAGTCCATAGTTCTTAAATGGGGTAGCTGGCTACAATTCCCCCTGAGGAGAAGCGGCATGCCACCGCCTCCCCAAGCCCGCCAGGCCTGGCGGCCACAGCCTTCACCCACCTTGCTGCTTAAGCGGATGCTTTGTCCTCCTCTGACCCGGAGTCCTGGTGGTCCTATAGGGATGAACGGACATTGTAGCCATTGCGTTCCTTCCATGCACGTCCAAAACCTAAATGTGTGAACTGGATTAATTTCGCCCCCTGAGAAAGCTTGCAATAAGCGAAACGATTCCTGCTGGTGTTTTGTTGGGCTATTTAAAACATCTTGGATATGATATAAAGTGGAATATGTTCCACACCAACCTTTCACAGCATCGTTGAATTGAGGATTACATCCTTGAAACTTGGAGAACATATTATTCTTCTTACTGCGTATACCATGGACTTTGGAAAGGGACTTGCATTTGCAGAGACTTACACAGAGACTTACACTTGCATTTGCAGAGACTTACACAGCCTTATCCTTCCGGGCGTGTTATGATTAGATGAAACTGGTTATGTGCAATTCTTTATTCAAACAGCCGATGGGAGTATGTATATATATTAATGCTTTGCAATAGGTGTATGTAATTTGAGAATATATTTATTGCAATTCGTGAATATATTTATTGCAACTTTAGAATGTTAGTACTTTGCACTTTGCATGAAATTGAGTAACAGCTTAATATATTTACTTGCTGAATTGTTGACTCTTATTTATGTTTTGAGAAGAAGGACCTTTGTATTTAGTATTTGTAACTTCAGCCCGTGGAGTATCTTTTATAAATGTTACACACTACAGTGTGCTCTAGTAGGAAGACAGAAAGGTTTGAGAAGACGTTGCCTGCTTCTGAGCATCTATAGATTAAAATTCTGAATTTTGTAAAACTTTCCTTTCCTTCAAATTTTTAAAAAGAGGAAAATAGTGGATTATTGGATTTGACAAAGAAATTAGGTAAAGATGAATTTAAGAACTTCTTTAAAACTCTTATTTGGGTGGCACCATAATTTCAAATCTTTTACTGATTCCTCTTATCAGGCCAGGAATCCTGGAAACAGATGATGTGTAGATTTTGCCCTATTTATGGTAAGATCTACCCCCCCCCCTTTAAATTAAGAATTGTGTGCTTTATCTATCCTTCACCTGCTGGTTCTTTGTGGAAATAGCTAGTTGTTGGATATATTGTTGTCACATCAATACTGTAGTCCCCCCTCCCCCATCTCTGGAAGGCACACACTGGCTTGGACCCAAAAATGGATTTCTGTGGATAGAAAGAAGGGAAGTTTTTTAAAAAAAACGTTTCCAGTCACTTGTCCAGCTACTGTTTTATTTGCTTTATTTTTGCTGAAGCAGCAGTAGCAGCAGTTGTCACAACTTAATTCTGAATATTCTTTACAAAACTGGAAGTCAGTCCCCCAAAGTAGGCTAGCAGCTATATTCTCTGACACTCCATTGCACTCGCACAGTAATGAACAATGCTGTAGAGGTTATTCAAATGTATGTGCTGAGTATGGCTGTTTCTATCTTTCTCAGGGCCAAGCTACACATGACGAATGACACTTGAACGGCAAGTGGATTGAGTGGAGGGCAAGTGAACAGGGAGAAATACACTTGCTGTTCAAGTGTCATTCGTCATGTGTAGCTTGGCTTTCAGTTAGAAAAAGGTCTGGTGGTGGCATCACTATAGCTATAGAAAAGCAAGTTGTGGGATTTTCCTTTATCATGTCCAACTTGGTCCCACTCCTGATAAGACCATCTCAGAGGTCCAAAGAGGTCCATGTCAATTCCAGGTTTGGAGGCTCCTAGAAATCTAATTAATCTGTTTTATTCCTAATATGCACTAAGAGGTAGAGAAGGAATCATATGTAGAAATACCAAGCAGTCTGAGAAATAGGTTTTAGTTTCCTCCTCTTGCAAGCAGCTTAAATTGTTTTCTACATGAGTCAATGGGACTCTGAGAATGTTAGAAAATATCAGGAAATATAAAATTCATATCCAGAATTATTCGTAACTATTCCAAATATAGCATTATTTGATACTTACCTACCTAGAAATAATACAAATGAAATAACAATACAAGAAACAAATGAAGGCACACAAAAAAGAGTAAAATGTAATTTGCTTTAAAAAAAAATTAACCTGAGAGAGTGTGTCACATTTTGGTCTATGAATAAAAACAAATCCTACTATATGCAGCCCTCCTTTCCTTCTTGGTATTCTGGGCTTTTGATGGCTTAGATATGACAAATTAACTAACAAATAAACCCAAAACTCTTTGTATGTAGGAATATTGTATGTTGTATGTAGGAGTGCAGTTCATTGAAATAAAAATTGGAACCTGATCCTGCTCAGATAAAATTTAACAGAATTTTTATAAAAATAGGACCATTTCCTAGTTAAAGAACAATTTGATACAATTACTGACACAGGAAAGTATGAAAACTGTGGGGGTTAAGGAAGTGGTGGTGGTGGGAGTAGGTACGCTTCTATGTTTCTATGTACTTATCACCTTAAGATTTCTGTCAATCCTGTATTCAGTTTCAGTTTGTGCTATATGATAGATTGCACTAATATATTTTTGCTCCAGTGGGCTTGCACTTGAATATGCATCTATATGCAGCATAAGGCAGAATAATCAGTTTATAGTCTGTGATCAGCAATTGGCATTCCTCTCTGAGGAATGTCCTTAGAGGAGATCGAGAGAAGACAGAGGCTTTCAGCCCGAGATTGAATAAGGGAAATTAATGGTAGACGACTCCTGCTTTGCAATTAACAAATTTATTGGCAATTGCATGGAGGCTTTTGAAGAAGCGTGTATATAGCGAAACGGGATATTCAGCTGGGCATACCCGTTGCCATTCTCCCGTCGGGAGGAAACCGCCCCCCCCAGTGGGTGTTCACTCTCTGCACGGACATCACCACCTCGGTTGTTTATGGTGTTGCCTGAGATAAATCAGTAAAACAACATTGGAAACAAAATTGGTTGTTCTTCAACGGTCCTTTTTTGGCTCTTGCTGTGGTTAATTCCTCTCTGAGGGACTTTTGAAATCATACACCATTTTATTCCAAACAGGACATTTTGTGGAATGGAAGTATGTACATCTTCTTTTCATCAATTTTTGTTGGCATATCCCAGGCTTTTTTGTAGGGTAGCATACATTGGCTACATATTATCATTGAAGGAACATTATGGATTGAAACAAGCATTTAATATGTATAGAAATATGTATAGAAATACTTCTCATGTGCACATTCATACAAACCAGTAGATATTTCATGGGCATAAATAGCAATATGAACAAAAAAAGCCACGAACAGCCCAATCTGCTGTTCGCGAACAAGCTGTTCATGAAGCCCCATTCTAAATGAACAGGTGGTCGTTGCAAGCCTTGTTCATTCCTGTTCATTGCTGTTCATCAAGCCAGACAGTCTGGCACCTGCAATCAATTCCCTAGGCAACTTAGGCAGGGATTGTCTGAACTCTGTCTGAACTCCTGCTGTTGCCCTGGAAACCCCAATCTAAGACCAATTTAGCTTGATAGGCAGGTCTTCCTTTCAAGTGTGGAGCTCCAAATTTGTTACAACAAAGGAGCAAAGAGCAGGGGGTGGGGGTGGGCTCCCAGCTCTGGCTTAGTTTGCAGACAGTAGAGAGGAAGAGAGACAGTTACTGTTGGCATTTTGATAGAGAGAGTGCATTGGAGCTTGAATTTTCTTTGTGTGTGGTGGGATAGGGATCTACCCCTTCAAGTTCCAGGGCTGCTGCCAGGCTCTGGGGCCAAGCTATTATTTATTATTGGTACCTTTCCTGCTGCCTGCTCAGGTCAGGTTTCTGGGAGTGGTGTGGTAGGGATCTACCCCTTCAAGTTCCAGGGCTGCTGCCAGGCTCTGGGGCCAAGCTATCATTTATTATTGGTACTTTTCCTGGTGCCTGCTCAGGTCAGGTTTCTGGGAATGGTGCAGCAGGGATCTTGACTTGGATGATGGCTGGAGGAGAGCCTGCGGGCTCCCACGAACAGCCAACCATGAACATGTTCGTGAACAGGGCCATGTTCATGGTTGTTCATGAGTCCCTGTTTGTGGATGGCAATGAACAACAAACATCATGTTTGTTTGTTTTTTTCTGTTCATGCCCATCTCTAGTCATGGTATACCCAGGGCTGCAAAACTATGACCCCGTAGAAAAGATCTGTGCACACAAGCAGAGGAATTTATGCACCCTCTCTAACTTTCTGACTCTCCCTCATGCTGCTCCTAGGAGTTGCCCTCTTCCAGCGTTCCCCCATGTACTTATATTCCTTATGGGGGTATTTCAGGCAGTAGGAGGAGGAAGAAGCTAGGAAGTTTTAGAAGAGATCCTATCCAGAATGACTCATCCAACCCTGATGACAAAATAATATATCCATGTGCCATGATCCCCTGGTAGCCACTGCTATATTCTGTTTGTATAAAAAAATAGAACTAACCTGGGTATAACAAAACATTTGATTTATATACCACCCTTCAGGACAACTTGACAACCACTGACAGTGTTTTACAAAGTGGGTTATTATTATCCTCACAACAATCACCCTGTGAGGTGGGTGGAGCTGAAACAGCTCTAAAAGAGCTGTGACTGACCCAAGGTCACCCAGCTGGCTTCAAACAGAGGAGTGGGGCATCAAATCTGGTTCTCCAGATTAGAGTCCTGCTGCTCTTAACCGCTACACCAAATTGGTATAATTTGTCTGGGTGAAAGAGTTAGTAAATTACTTTTTCCTTCAATAGATTTCTGGCTCATACATTGTAGGATCCCAAACAGTACACAAGTAAATGTATTTGATAACATAATTATTGCCATCTTGACAGTAGTGTGGAGGTGCAGCATGTGAAAGAATCATTCAGGGAGCTAAAAGTCTTTTAGACTTCCTTTTTTTGCATGAAGTTCCAAAGCAGTCAAGTGCCTTTGGGTGACACCTATGTGATAATAAAGGATATTAATTGCAGAAATGAAGTGATGTTAAACTGAGCACTGATCAGCAGCATATTTAAAAGTGGGATTCTACCTTGCTATTGCACCATTGTGATACTGTCTTTTGTGTGTGTGTGTGGAAGATGCATGGGTGAAGTGCCTAGAGATGTTGCAGTCTAATAATGTATTCATGCATTCATGTAAGATAAATAAAACTGGCCAATACATTCTCATTTAAAATTAAAAGCTATGTATTTTCCCCCAGATTTTGACATTTTTGCTCCTGAGTTCCTTTAAATTAAAGTCTAGCTCTTGACAGGAGCTAAAGTGCTCTTCTAATATACTTCAATATATTTCCTGTACTTTCTGTGGCACCCTGTCACTTTTAGAGCTGAGATTACATCATTTTCTCAAAGTAGTAGGACTATATGTCATGAAGGATGTTGCCCATCATAATATGGTTATTCTGAAGTAATCCTGTAGTTCAGCAACAATACATAAATATCATTGAATTTCACAGTTGCCAGTGTTTCATGCATGCAAATTCACAGCCTGATAGGATTCCTACTCCCTCACTACCTTCCTCCCCAGACCCATTGTCCCATGCAGTTCAGCAGCCATTTCTATAAAGAAGCAGTGAGCAAATCAATCATTCTGTCCCCAATAGGCCTTAAATGAAAGAGCTATGAGGACTATGAGTCAAGCTACAAGTGATGCCTGACACGAGGTGGACACAAGTCAGGTTCCCGAAAGTTTTGATGGAAAGTATATGCATCTTTTCTGACTACCGCAGCTCAGCTCCTTCCCAGCCATTGGGGGCTGGAGTTTACCAAAGGAATTCACACAGTTAACAACATAAAACCCATCCAACTTGCAGAGTTGGGTGGAGAGTGCCTGCATAGATATTGCTAGTATTTACAACAAATGTTTATTACAAGCAAAGCTCGCACAATGTCAGGCTCTTTCAGTTAGATCCTCAGTTACTTCACTGAAGACACTTCAAGAGCCCAGTAAGAGGTTCTTTATTAGAGATCCATCAGTATCAGTGCACTCAGACTACAGCATTGACAATGGGCAAGTTAGTTATAGGGCAGGATTCCCGCCTTGGGATAAAAACCATTAGAATTTAGGCGCGCAGGACCTAGGAGGTTGGAGGAGGGGAGGGAAGGGGAAGACAGGGATGAGCTCATTTCATGTCTCAAGGAGATACGGCTCTGGCCAGCATTTCAAGGATACTTTCCCATGCCAGTCAAAAAAGCAGCCACCTGCAAAGATAAGCTACTTTTGGCTACATAATCAGACAGTTACACAGATAGTTCTGTACACATTCTAAGAGACCCAGAGTACAGAGAATAATAGACATACATGGCAGATAAGCAGGGCACATCTGACACATGCCTTGCAAGCCCCGTGCCTGCTTCACCCACTGGCAGCAGCACACCCCTTCTGGCCTCTGTGTATGAGGCTTGGGAAGAGAGCCAAGGGCATGCAAGATGCTGGAAGCTTCCTGAGCTGCCCTGCCTCCTGCTGGATCTCACATGGCTCTCCAGTCCAAGACAGGGCAGGAGGGGAGCCACAAAGGCCAAAAGGAGTGTGCAGGGTATGCAAGGCATGGGAAGTTTCCTGTGCTGCCACCAGCAGGAGTGCTCCCACCTGTCCCGGCTGCCCGCAGCTTTGCCAGCTGCTGGTGAAATGGTGGGGGATTCCGCATGATCA
Source organism: Eublepharis macularius (assembly GCF_028583425.1). Classification (NCBI taxonomy): domain Eukaryota; kingdom Metazoa; phylum Chordata; class Lepidosauria; order Squamata; family Eublepharidae; genus Eublepharis; species Eublepharis macularius. Next base: position 47,969,526 of record NC_072799.1, read on the forward strand.
ATTTTGATCGGACTTTCTGAGCAGTCATGCCTCAGTGGAGTCGTACGAATCCACTTCTCCCCGATTCCACATTAAAGCTTTTGTTTCGCATTGACATTTCATTTCATCATGCTCAAAGTCCATCGTGTGGAATTTGACAGGATAAAAATCGATTCCTCATCACTTTTTCCGGGGGAAGTGTCGAATGATGCACGTCTTCATTTTTTAAAAATCCCCCCCCCAAAAGTTGCTACGTATAAACGTTGCATCAAACCAACACATTAGAAAAAAAATTCTCACAAAAACATGTTGCTACATATAAACGTTGCATCAAATAAACATATTGGATAGGTCAGAGCACTTCCCACCGATATTGTGGAATGAGTATTGGCTATTGACATTTGGAGGGAAAATTGTTACCAATGACCCCGCCTCTATCTTTCCCGCTTTCTTTGTGAGCGGTGTGGTGAAGCGATAGGTGTTGTGTTGAGGATGGTGTGGTGGTTGGTATCAGTTGTTTCCTGTGAAAATGAGGGCTCGAGCTGTGATTATACTGTCAGCGATATGCGTGATTATTCTTGCCATGAAATCCATGACTGATGCCTGCACTATGTTCATGAAAAAAATGTGTGCCAGAAGGCAGGCTCTCCTAGAGAGTTCCTTCTATCAGCGACCCAAAAGGTCGCAAATAGAACTTTTGAACCGCAGGAGAAATACTCGGCATTCAGTTGCTGACCTGCAGTGTCCCCTTTCCCTCATCTGTTCAGATATCCGTTCAAAAATATCTATATTTCTATGTGAAACGGAGAGGGCTTCCTGAATTTTCTCCTCTCCCCATAAATCCAGCAAGTCCAGGGTCTCTTTCTCCTTCCATGAAACGCCTCGACCACTAGTTGAACGCTGAAGTCCCTCCATCACACTTTCCCTCTACCTCAGAAGCTGTCAGCTGTCAGCGAGCAACAAGTAACAAATTTGAAAAATGGACCTGTTATTGGTCAGTTGTTGTTATGTGAAACAGGATATGTTTCTGCATAGACTTGTTGAAACGTTGCAACGTTTTTTACAATTTTTTTTTTTAAAAAAAGAGGGGAAGGGAAAGGGTAGTGGGTGTGGCTTAGAAAACATGATCGGCCAATCAAATTTAGTTGATTTGAAGGGCGAGAGAAAAGGGCAAGGGTGGGGAGAACATCGGATAAATAATTCCGCATGATTAAAATCCTTAATGTGCTGTGAATGGACAAATAAGTCAGGGAAAAGCAGGATGGAAAAAAACAGACAAAACCTGCAGTGACTTTGAATCTGCTGCTAGGATTGCCTTCCCATGTGCAGAAACACAAAGAAAAATCGAGGTCATTTAGAAGCTGAAGCACGGAAAACCACTCGTGTGGAATCACCCGGTGTAAGGGAGCTTGGAGTGGAGGCAACTGCCAGGGGCTCCTTTGAGCTGGCAGAAGGTGAGCTCCCTACACCCCGCCACTGGCAAGCTTTGCTTGTAATAAACATTTGTTGTAAATATTAGCAATCTATGCAGGCACTCTCCCCCCAACTCTGCAAGTTGGACTGGTTTTATGTTGTTAACTATGTGAATTCCTTTGGTAAACTCCAGCCCCTAGTGGCTGGGAAGATGAGCTGTGGTAGTCAGAAAAGACACCTGCACTTCCCATCAAAACTTTCAGGAGCCTGACTCCTGTCTACCTTGTGTCAGGCATAACTTGTAGCATGACTCTATGTGTGTATAAAGTGTGTATGTGCATAGTGGGCATCTTTGCTCAGGATCTGCAATCATTATATATATATATTTACCTAGCTTCTTCTCTTGTAAAGTATTTCTTAGCTAATACTACACATATCTATCGTATACGAGAACTACATAAATGCCGGGGGGTTGGGATGTAGGTTAGAACTCAGCTTCTGGAAATTAGTTCCTTTGGATATAAATATAACCTATTCAGTTCAAAAAGAGGCAGTCAACAATAAATCTATGTTAGGAATAAAAAATGTCACTACTAGTGTTGAATATTTAGAAGAATCAGTTGGGGAAGCATAACAATATATAGTCATGATTAATATATTATCACTTTTTATTATGCGGTAAAAACATGGGATTATATTTGAAGCCATATTTCTGTTATGTGCAATAAATATGAATAGGCCTTAAATCAACCACTTGCTATACTGTACTCTCTTATCTGGTAAATAAATTATTTAAGCCAGTTCGTGAACATTGTGAAAACACTGGAGATCAGAGAGAACAATTCTGCTAATTTGAGATATAATTAATTTTGTCCCATAAATACTTGCATAGTATATTCATAAATGTTCTACATTTCTTAAAGTAGGACCATTTTGACAATCATATCTTCTGAATAGCACAAGTAGCCTGTTTAGCACAGCAGGCTCTCACCAAATTATGTGGAAGCTTTAAATAACATAAACTCTTTAGATATTCCACTTCAGTTAGGTTGATAACAAAGCTGCCCAAGTAGAAACAGCAGCATTTAGTGCCCCGTATTTGAGAAGGAGGAAGTTTGTGTGGGAAATCAGCAACCACTAAGGGACACGTAGCTGCTAATGGGACCAATTCATTCTATCTATACTGAGCAACCTGCTCTAATCTTACCACAACTAGTTATGCCTAACCAGTCCAATGATCAGATCTTTTTATGCTGCCTCATGGAAGCAACATGGAGGAGGCAAAATATGATCCATATACAGCTGTATTTAGTATTATGTATTAGAGGGAAATATCTGGAGTAGAGAATGCCATCAAAAGACAGTTCCAAGCCAGTCATTGCAGTTCCTTCCTATGAATGTCAGGAGAGCACCATACAATCAATCTGCACAGAAGTGATGCTCATGCTATCCCATAAATATATGAATTAGATCTCCTAATTGCTGCCTATGAAGGAGATTAAGAATATAAACATGAACATCTTTGCCAGCCAAAATTACCTGGACTGAACTTTAAGCCCACTTCCCTGACCACATCTGTGGTGTTGTTCATCACTGTGCCAAGCAGCTGTGAAGTAGCCACTTGTGCTTAATAGCCTACATTTGTAAGTTGTAAGTTATAGTTTGGCTTGTAGAGTCAAGTATCATTTACAGTTTGGTCCCTCTTGGCACCTGTGAAGTTAATAACAACAACAACAACATTCGATTTATATACCAGCCTTCAGGACAACCTAATGCCACATTCAGAGAAATTTACAAAGTGTGTTGTTGTTATCCTCACAACAATCCCCTTATGAGGTGGGTGGGGCTGAGAGAGCTCTGAAAGAGCTGTGGCTGACCCAAGGTCGCCTAGCTGACTTCAAGCGGAGGAGTGGGGAATCAAATCCAGTTCTCCAGAGTAGAGTGCTGCTGCTCTTAACCATATGGAAATTTGCTTTAAATCACTGACTTTGGATACATTGCCTACTTTTTGTAATTGCACAGTTGGCCCCATTTGTTATGATTTATCACCTAGAATCATGACCATGTACTTTTGTTCAAAAGTTACCTGACTTTGATGATTGATGCCCTTCCCCCAGGCAATAGCCAGCAGAAGTATCCTGCTTGTCAGGCAAGTAGTACCATAAGACTTCCTAGGGCCGATGATGAGATAAGCTACCTCTTCATTCAGAAGGGGAACTTAGGGCACCTGGCAGGTTTCATGCCAAAACATGGGGCTGTGATATCTGGGGTGGGAAGGATTTGCAGAGCATCAAAGTGAAATATATTAATTATTCACTTAATTGGGGAAATTGCTTTTGAAAGTCATCTTCTGGGATACTAAAATATTGTTTTGAAGTTTATTTTTTAAACAAAAAAGTGCACTAAGAGAGAATCTTCTGCTCTGATCAAGCTGTTGGTAAACTGTTGTGCAAACAGAGGATGATCTTTTCCACATTTAGGCACCTAAAGAGAAAGGCATTTAAAGTATTTGGATACATTAGAATGACATAGTTCTCAGCTCTTTCCCCACAGGTAATTTAATTCCTTTGGAAGTCATGCAGGAGTTTTGACTACCACCATGACATTAAATGGTATTTTAAGTGCCAACATAAGATGGAACAACCTTATTAACTTGAATTAAAGAACAAGAAGAATCTGCTGGGAGCATTATGGCATCCAACATGAAAGAAATCCTTCAAAAATAGGCTCTGTAAATTTAATTCTATTTCTTCAGTCCAGGGGAAAAAAATCACAGAGCATTGTTGGAGCACCTGCTCCCATTCCCTGCTGGCACCCATTTCTGGCTGGATCTGCTATTTGACCTCAGAGGAGACATCAGAGAGATACTGCCCTGACATAGTGATCAAATCCAAACATTCATTAAGTTGAACAACATTTTCCTCACCAATGGCTGCATCAGTGTAATTAACTACTAGTTGTTATCAACCTCCTGTCCAATCACTCCATTCAGCGTTGCAAGCAGACAAGTGTAACATTGCTGCCTCAGCATCTGAGGCTGGAGATTATGGGTTGGATGCTGAAAAACATTTCTGCTGCTGGCATGTGCCCTACCACTTTGAGCTGGCCATAATTTGCTTCTGGACAGCCCCAGAAGACCGTTCACATTGTATGAATGCCATGGTTGTAGCATCTTACACTGAGAGAGAAATTATAAACCTTGTCCTCCTTATTTACAATATCCACTGAATGCAATAGTACTAACCTTCAACAGCTGGGTACGGCTCAGATTCCTACTGGAATGATCTGTGGTAGCCCTGGTGTTTATTGCTACCTATGTAGGAAAGACAAAAAATGAGATGACACTGTAATGAGCTGATACAAATGAGTTTTATAACTTTTGCAGCATTACCAGAGCTGAGAGAGGCAATATGAGAAAAAGCTATTATCTGTTTTTTGGTAGCTTTTTAAAATGTATGCCATTTGATTTAATGGAACTGTTGGATAAAATGGCAAAAGAAAATAGGTCACTGTGTATTTCTTCCCTTACTGTTCTGATAAATGAAATGATATTTACCTGGCTGTGCCACAAGAATGATATTTACTTTTGCTGATGAAGGAAAAGTAGACATTTTCTCCCCCAAAGCTGTATTACATTGTTCCATGGCCATTATGTATTTAGGTGCAGGTTCTCCATTAGGATAATTGGGCAAATGTTAGCTAACGCTATTGGAAATCTGCACACCTTTGTAGCTAATAAACACTTCAGCACTTTATGAAGAAAATGATTATATTTTACCAGTGATCTAATCAGTACGCACACTAATGTAATGTGAATCTTCAACCTTAGTACTCTTCAGAAGTGGATACTGAAAATGAGATGACTTTTAAATTAATATACATTTTCATCAGCAAATTGGCTGTCACAAGGGGCTATTCATGATTTTTTTAAAAAAATTGTTACGAGCCTAGATTAATCAAAAGGTGATGGGATTAACTCTTCAAGGTATATTACAATACATTTGTTGATGTCCATTGGGGCTTGGGAATGCTGTCTTCCCAGCCCCTTCTGTAATTCAAATAAGGCACAGGACCATATTGGCTGGACACCATGAGAAAGCCATAAAAGACACTTCCTGCCTTCCCCAGAGAGGCATTTGCAGTGTACTGCTGAAGACTAGCTGGACTGTATGGGGCCAAACACTTCCAACGAAGTGTTTTAATTTTCTGTAGATTGACACATAGGCATAGCATGCATGGTGTGAGAGGAGTGGTGGCCCCAGGCGCAATCTTCTTAGCATTTTTTAGGGGGCACAAAATTTCTCCAGCCACTCACTGAATCTTTGCACCTCAGCCAAACAACCATGTGCCTGCCCTCCTCCTCACTGCAGCCTCCTAATTGGTTGCTGTGCGGGGCTGCTCACTCTAATTAGCTGGAGGGCCAGCTGGCCAGGAGCATGCTGGGAGATGTAGTCCCACAGGCAACTCATCCACGATGCTGGGTTGCCAGACTCCAGGCACTGGCTGGAGATCTCCTGGAATTAAAACTGATCTCTAGAGCACAGAGATTACTTGGCAGCTTTGGCTGGTGGACTCTACAGCATTGTAACTGCTGAAGTCAGTCACATACCCAGGTACCCTCCCCCAATCTCCAGAAATTTCTCAACTGTCTCAAAAGAGATCCATCAGTAAAGGGACAGGGAGGGACCAGAGGAATCCCAGACATTCTCAACATTATCTCATTCTGAGAGCTGGAATTGTTCCTTTATCACTCAAGGAAGTAATAACAACTGAAATAGTAGTAAAGCAAAAAAAAATCCAAAAGACTTTCCATTCCATTTCATGGAGGATCAGTTTGTACATCATATTCCTATCACTGTAGGGAAAGGAACAGTTATGCTCTGAACAGAACAATGACTGCTTTGCCTCCAGGGGCTGACTGCCCCTGAACATGGAGGTTCTTTGCATGTGTAGTCTCCCTATGCCTAAGAGTTTTTTCTTTCCCTCAGGTTTCAGAGGGGGACAAATCACAGAGTTAGAAAGATAGAGAGATCAGAGTCAGGGCATCTGTTTACTGTTTAATGCTGGCCTATCCTTTGATGTGTAGATTGCTATTCTGAGGACTTCCTCTCTCATGACTAGACATGGGCACGAACAGCATTACGAACAGAAAAAACCCACAAACAGCCCGTTCGTCTGTTCATGAACAAGCCATTCGTGAGGCTCCAAACAAGTGGTCGTTGCTAGCCTTGTTCGTTGCCTTCATCAGCTGTTAGTCAAGCCAGACACACTGGGGCCTTTCAATCAATTACCCTGGCAATGGCAGGGATTGAACTCTGTCTGAACTCCTTCTGGCTTTCCTTCTGGCTTTAACTCTTCAAAGTACTTCCAGCAGAGAGTCCCATTTTTGCCACTATGAAGAGAAAATGACAACAAAGGAGGACACCCACGCATCATGCCTTTCTCGGGGTGCAATCTCTCTGAAACTTGGGAAGTCTTTGGAGGACAGTGAGGGCTATGTCCCCTGCAAATTTGGTGGGTATTGGACATTGGGAAGGTCAGTAACCCCTCAAAGTAGCTGCCTTCCAACAGGCAGTCCTGTTTTTGCCACTGTGAAGAGAAAATGACAACACAGCCTTTCCCAGGGTGCAATCTCTCTGAAACTTGGGGGACAGAGGACAGTGAGGACTATGTCCCCTGCAAATTTGGTGGGTATTGGACATTGGGACGGTCAGTTTGTGGGGTGTTTAAAGGGGCCTACCCCTTGCACATGAGTGGAAAGGTCCCTTTGAACTATCAGAAGGCAGGCGGCAGGGGGGAATTCCCCCTGCCACCTGCCAGCTGATAGTTTAAAGGGATCTTTAAGGGGTCATGAACAATGAACAACAAACATGTTTGTGAACAGGGTCATGTTCGTTAGTGTTCATTGTTCATTGTTCGTGGATGGCAATGAAAAATGAACAGCTTGTTCAGGGTTTTTTTTCTGTTTGTGCCCATGGCTACTCGTGACATCCTTCTTTTCCTGTCTTGGTCACACTTCTGTTCCTTCTCTTCATCTTCCACCATGGATGCAAGACTTGTGCTGCCATCTGTGTCCATCCTTAGACTAGATAGGTACTTATCACAAAGTGATAAGTATGATCCTACTGGGTAGTTCCTATGTCATTTTATACCACCCCCCCCAAAAAAAAACACAAGGTAGAGGGTTCTGTCTCACACATAAAGGCCATGTAAAGAATCTATGGCCTTTGTTTTACTTTTTTGAGTAAAAAAAATGAAGTGGGGCAGAGAGGGTAGGAAGAAAGCGTGATTGAAATTATAAATGCAATATTTCTAAGTTTCCCGAAGAAGCCACAATATAAGCCATGCAAAAGGGATGTGTTTTCAATGAACACAAATAAAGTACTGCTCTTTAAAAAAGGTTTGGATTTGAGTATACTAGCATTAAATTCATTTTACTTTAATTACATCACTATTTTCTTAAAATGCAATACATGTGCTTGGGGGGTAAGGGGCTTAATCTGGACTGGTAGAAGGGACTCAGGGAGTGCTAACAGTCCACAGGTTAGGGGCACAATATTTGCCTGGCCCAGGGTGCTGGCAACCCACGCTACGCCACTGGAGTAACACAAACAATGAATGAGCTTCACCGCTGCATGCTTATCTCACCACAGACACATGCTCCACCCAGAAAAGAATACTCGTTGATTACCTAAGTGGTTAATAATAACAAAAGTTTGGAATGGGCTTTGAGAAATGCACTGACTTTTGTCACCACTATCAGCTTTATGGGCCACATTTTACTACCCCAGGATACAGTGGAATTTGGATTTGTGTAGTAAATGCACCCCAAATTCAATTTGTGTATTTTTTTTAACACGCATCTCAAAAACAGAGGTTGTGCACAGGCATGAGCAATAGTCTACTGTTCTTACTTTTTCTATGTACTCTTAACCTATGGAGATCTATAAAACCTGCAGATTCCTCTTGTTCTCTCTTTAGCCCCTCTCCCTCAGTTTGGAATGAAGAGGCAGACACTAGTGTTGAGAATTAAAGGGCTGCTTTATTAAAATTATAACAACATATCTGTCAACCATGGCAAGGGCCTAACTAGCAGTACAGGTCAGGCCCTGGGCTCATTCCTGGACCTCTGCCCTGACCTGTTTGGGCAATCCACCATCTGCCCCAGGTACAAGCCATCCATCGTATGGCTGGGACCCAGATGACCTGACAAAGTGGTTCACCCCCTTAAAGCTCCCCTGCCTGGCTGTTAAGTTTCAGGGGGGACTGGCTTGTCCAGGGGTTCCCCACCAGGGCATCTGTCCTCACAACTGGGCTGTACGGCAGCCAGCCACTCCTGAGAGACTTCAATTCTCCACCAATGGGGATATGCCAAGGGTGGTCACTCATTTCCCCCAACTTCTCATCTGCCATGGAAGAGTTAGCTCGACCCACCTAAGCCAATTACCCCCTTTTTCTGACAGTGCAAGGTAGGTGAAAAACTCCTTATCCAATTGCCAATTATGGAAAAGGAGAAAAAAATCCTACTGGTCCCGATAATGGCAACCCACTAAACCTACACTGAAATAGGGCAAGATGGCTGGGCCGAGCACGAGGCTCAGTTGAGATGCCAAGGGGCAGAGCAGACTTATAAGACCTCCAGCACTGCCCCTCACAGTGTGTCTGGATAGCCGGGAAAGCGCTGCTGCCTGTACCTCCTCCCAGGAGGTAAAGCACGGCCTCCGGCTGCAGCAGCTGTTGCCGTCGGCCGGGAGTGCCGCACTCCCTTTTAAAAGAAAGACTTGTCCTTCCTTTGAAGAAAAAATAATGTACCTTTTTGCAACTTCAGCCCTTGAAGATATTTTATGTTACATAGCACAGGGTTGTGCTCTAGTAAGAGGATAGGAAGGTTTGGGAAGACATGGCTTGCCTCTGAGCATCTACAAAGTGAAATTCTGAAATTTTGCAGAACCTCCCTCCTCTTTTCAAATTTCTCTTTAACAAAAATGAATTCCAGATTCCTAAAAAGAAGAAAACAAAGGAATTGCTGGATTTCAGGGAGAAAATGTGTAAAAAGGAATTAAGAGAATTTGGCCTTCACACATCTGTAAAATAGTGTCATACTCACAGAAGGCTGCCAGCTTCCTCAAGTGATTTTTGATGCCATCCATTTACAAAACAGAGGCAGTCAGTGATGACGGTGCTTTCGTGGCTGTCTGCCTCTGTTTTGTAAATGGATGGTGTCAAAAATCTCACAAGGAACCCGGCTGCCTTCCATGAGATTGTGCTATTTTAAAGACATGTGAAAATGGCCTTTCTCTTAACAGCATTAGGATTCATTTGAGTTTTACCCCACTATTATCTCATCTTCCTCCTTGGGGCTTGAGGTAGCATACATGGTTACTCTTCCTTATACTATCCTCTCTATTTAAGCTTAGACATATTGATTGGCCCATGGTCAGCCAGTGGAGATCTGAATTCACACAGCAGGCAAGTCTATCGTAACATTTTAAGCCTTCTTTTATGGTGTGAACCAACTCACATATCTGAAATATTAGCAATTATTTCCTCACCTGCCTGAACCTTTGATACAGTACACTGGCTACCTACATGGGGAGTCCTGCATAGAAGAACTACGACAGAGGCAGAACACATGCTTTCCTTGCAGAATATCCCAGGTTATATCCCTGATCTTTCCAGACGGAGGAAGGCAGGTGTTGGGAAATACTCTTTTATGCATGAAACCCTGGAATATTGCTGCCAGTCAAGGTGACCCACCAACCAACTAAGCTAGACCAACCAGTGGTCTGAAGTCTGTATAAGGCATCATCATATGTTCAGTCTCTGGGATACAGATTAAATTGTTAGGTTTGTTGTGACTACAGAATATTCACCTTCAGTGTAGGTAACACTTTTAAACCTACAAGAGACCGATGTCTTCTTCAAATAACTACTTGCTGTTTATCATACAGAATGCACCTCCTCCTTCCCCTCCCTTATGTTCCCTATATGTGAATGGTGATCAATCATTTTCTTTTAAAATTTGTAAATTGCAAGCAACAAAAGGGAGGGGAAGCAGATGTTAAAACAAAAAGAGAAAAGCTGAAATTGTGGTAATAATGAGTAGGTTACATGAGTTGAATATGACAAAGTGTATTCTCACATGCAGGGAAATAAAGGGAGAAAATGAGGTTTTTAAAAAAAGCATTATGTTAGGGGACACCTAATAAAAATGGCAAAATTAAATAATACAAGTGAAGGCATCTAGTCCTTGACAAATGTATAACATGCAATAATAATGAGAGCCTTCTTAATAGAAAAGTGATGATTTTTCAGAATTTCAATTACACCTAAAAAATTGCAGTGCTTTTAGACTATTATTTTCCCTGCTTCAATCACTGGGCATTAGATTGCTCATTTACTTAAAATACTCAGTATATTAATCATCACACATAGCCACTCTTTCTTCATCAAAATATGGATTTTCCCCTTTAACATCAGAGACACTTTACACTTCCCTTTTTTTTAATTTTTAAAGCATTTGCCGTACTTATAAGAGGCAGTTTTTAAAGCTCTTTTGAAGATTTTTGATCTTTTTATTAATTTTAATTTCACATATAGAATACTAACCTTGAAATAGCAACAAAACATATACAGCTTGGTTTAGAAAAATAAAACTGCGTATAAAAGCAAGACTATATATGTAAATCAAACATGTGACTAGAAAAGTCACATGTGACTAGATCACTCTGGACTTAAAAGGGTATCGCTCTACTTAGGATTGCTACAGATAAGAGATCACACAAAAAATAACTATAATAGTTCTAGCCTCCAGCTGTTTCCAACCATCAAGGTCTCTCTAGATGTGCAGATTTTTAAAGAGTTGGGTCTAGGTTCTACAGACCCAACTCAGGTTCCCAGCAGCCACACAGCAGCTGTGGGGCATGGCTGTTAAAATATAAAGGAGACCCCCAAATGGCCTCAGAATGCCACTGTGGGGGGAGGAAGGGCTCCTGCCTCCCCACTCAAGTCATTTCCTCATGTCAAAATAGCATGGGGAAGGGGATTTCCCTATTTTTACTGTTCCACATGCACAGAATATTCCACATGGAGTGGCAAAAGCAGAGACTGCCTCCCCGCCCCCGCTCACTATTATGAAAAATGGTGTATGTTTTTTATTTATTTATACCACACCTTTCTCCCCAATTGGGATCAAAGATTGTTTATATAATTCTCCTTTACTCCAATTTATCCCCAGAACAGCCCTGTGAGGAAGGTTAGGGTGAGATCGTGTGTCATGCCCAAGGAAGGTCACCCAGCAAGGTCACTCACTATCGTGGGTGTCAGAATGCTGTTTTTCTTACCACCACCCAGAACCCCGAAAAGTGGAGGACCAAAATGTGTTACATGGAGTTAATGCTGCCTGCATGTCAAAGACATAATACACCTGTGCACAGTGAATGTTTATAGAAAATTAGATGACTTTTGTTTGTTTGTTTGTTTTATTAATGGAAAAGTGCATCAAACTCTTTCTGTAAGTCAACAACATTATACTTAAGAAAAATGGAAATTTATATTTAAAAACCATGTGAAAACCAAACTAGTTGCAATGAAGAGATCATGTGATGCATGGAAATCAGCAGCAAAACTGTGGGAAGAGATGTTACAGTTTGGTATTAATGACCCCCTGCATACTAAGAACTCTCTTATATATTATTGTAAATTAGTATTATCAAAAGTACCCCTCTTGTAGATGTCCAGCTTGAAGACATATGTCTCATTGCAACTGGAAGATTGATTTATTATATGTAATCACACACACACACACACACACACACACACACACACCTGCCAGCCGATGATCCCTCACCCCTTCAACCCGCCTCTGAAATGGGAAACTGCAGGGATGACGGTTGAGGGAGCCACACTGGGCAGTAGCCTCTGCATGGTTCCCCTGTCACCTGGAAGCAGACATGCTCCATCAGCCCCTGAGCTGGGCTTACCACTGCCATGCCTGGACCAAGATCCCTTATGGGGATCCCCATCTATGAGAAAACAGAGCCCGTAGGCCCTGTTTCCCCACCAAAGGGATCAGTGCCCAACGCCCAAACCGCCAGCTAAAGTTGTGACAAACTAAATCAGCTAAAGATCCCAACAAATGGTTTCCAACCATGCTGACACATGGGAATATGCAGTTACATTGGCAAAACAACAACTTGAACTTACCCTATTCTAACAGAACACTTACTACCTAATTAAACACTCAAACCCACAGAATAACCACAAAATTTTAATTCACGTGGAGGGTGGGTGGGGAATTGCTGATTGGAGCCGACTGCCAAGAAATGGGGCTGGCCCGGCCCAAAATAGAGGGTGGGAGGATCTGAGGGAAAACTTCTCCTCTCAGGTTGGGCAACGGCTCCCACCCTCTCATCTCGGCTGGCTGACCTGATTGGCCAGTTGCGTCAATTCAAACCACGCCGTGAGGCTTGCAGCCAGCGCACGCGGTTGACTCGGGCCAGCCTGAAATGCCGTTCCTGCTCCCTCCCCTTGCCTTGCGGGCCTGCAAACACCAGCCCGGTAAGTACAGGGCCGGGGGCTTATCAATTTTAGTGTTTTTTTCCTTATTGTTTGGGTTTACTTTTGTAAGTTGCTTTTAGCTTGGGAACTATTGTTTTCAGTGGGCTGGGTGATTATTATTCTTTCATTTGACTTGCAGGGCTAGTTTAATATAACAAACATTCTCAGGGTTTTTTCCTTTCTTTTTAATTTTCTTTAATTCTCCAATTCAGTTTTCTTTCATTTTGTCTTTCGGCAGTGTTTTGTTTTTCTTGCTTTATCAGCCTGATTGGAATTGGGGAGTGGCTAGAGGGATGATGAGCCCTTGCTGCTGCTACTGTTGATCTCTTTTCTCCTTATGAAAAGAGATATGAGCTGATGAGTTTGTAACTCAGTTTAATATAATTTCAACTCAGCTTAATATAATTTTAAGTTAGACTACTTTAAGCTTTTTAGTTTTATTTAATTTTATTCATTAACAATATTAAATAATGTTACATCAATAAATAAGATCTAATAAAAATATAGGGATAAATATAGGTTTTATACATTTTATTTTGTTTTATACATATACATATACATATACATATACATATACATATACATACATTTTATGCATTTTTACCTTTGAGAACAACAATTTGGGAAAAACCATTGGAGATCATTATTAGTTCTTAATTATTCTCTGTACATGCAAGCTACAGTCAATAAGTAACAACAAACTAAAGATTAATTTGGTAATTAAGTTTAATAGTTAATATAAAAAGTTATTATCTTTATATAGTAATATGGGGAAGGAAAGAGTGCTGTCTTTTGAAGGACGTGTGCCTGCTAGCAAACAGTGTAAAGTGATTGAGTTTTTTAAGAATCATTCCCACAACAATCTCTAATAGATTTGATTCTTTAGCTAATAATATTCCAGCGCCTCATTGTGTTAATGATTACTCAGTGTGTTCCCAACAGGATTCTCTAACCAAATGGGAAGCTTTAAATGGGATTTTGAAAAAGAATACAGTTCAAAATAAGAGATCTGAGGATTTAGCCATGCTATCATCTCAAGCTCTTCTAACCTTGGAAACCTTACAAAAATATTTGAGAAGATTCATTTACTCATGGAACAGGATTTCCATGGGGTAGGTGGGGTTTATAAGAAGAATAATTGTACCCTGTGCCCTGTTCTTCCATCCTCAATTCTGGAACATAACAGAAATGTTTTGAATATTTTTCCATGTCAAGGCCATATGGTTATTTGGTCAATGAAGTTTACAGCTAAAAATATATATCTTTTTTGCTGCATAGGCATCTTTCATTAATTGATCTAAATTTTGTTGAAAAGATTCCAAGGTTCATAAGGGCTGAACCGTCCATTTTTTCTTTCCAAGAATTCCTTCATTGATCCTTTCTAACCAGCAGTATTTAAATTGTCACCTGACAATTGATATTCATTTCGGAACTAGAGGAGACAGTGCAGCTTTGTGGAACCGCACAACCACCAGTATATAGCGCTCTTGACAAAGAAGATACAAAACAGGAGTTCAGCTAGCACCCTGTTGAGCGCACAGTGGCTTTCCGTCCTCCCTGCAGGGTTGGCGTCCTCCTTGCAGAATCTCCTGACTGGGAGCTGGTCATTGGAATGTGTTAATCATTTGACCACTGTGATTAAGAGGAAAGGAGTGACTCGCTTCATTAAGAGACAATTTTGGGACGTCTTCCCCAGAGGGGAGTGTGGACTTTTTGTTGTGCAGTCCTTGTGTTCATTTTGTATTGAAAAGGAACAGGCTAGTGGCCTTTGTGATTAATATTGTTCATAAAAGTGGTCAGTAAGTTACACTATAATTGTGTGTTGTACTTTGTAGACTTTATGTTAAGTTGCTAGTCCTTACTGTTGTGGGTCTTTTGATTCGTTATCTCTGTTACCACACAGTGTTCCCCTCTGTATTTTTTCCCTCTGTTTAAGCAGGATTTTCTCTCTCTTGAAACTTAATCTTCTTGGTGATTAAGAGATGAAGATAATCAAGCAACTTTGTGTGTGGCTAAATTTTTGGCAGCTGTAGTAAAATCACGTTGTAACTCTGGCAGTAAACTCTAGGGTTCCCTTTAATAGGTGATGGCTCATTGTTTATGACTTTAGTCGTGGAAACAGTTATTAAGAATGAGAAGATTAATAGAGCTGAGTGTGGGTAGAGTACAGCAGTATACAGTACTAGAAATAAAGAAAGTGGCACTGGCATAACTTGTTGTGTTTGTATATTGAGTGGGCGGGGGCAGGGGGGCAAAGCAAGAAACCAATTACAGATTCTCTGGCTGCCAGAGAAGCAGTTCACAAACTACTTCGTCAAGCAGGGATACAAAGGTCCTTGCCTATTCTGGCTTTTTGATGGGGCGGGGGCGGGTATTCCCTAAATATTTGCAAGCAACTGGGAAATGTCAATGTTTCCTTACTGCTAGAACGTGGGTATAATCTATAGGAATCTACCCCTCTCAGTCCCTCCTTCACACTCCTTCCAGCAATATAGGTACAATTTTGTTCAAGCTATGCTTGCTTGAATAAAACTAAATATGATGGCCTCCTTGTGGCCACCATGAGGATGACACCACCATTTTAGAGCCCGGAAAACCCACAACAACCATCATTTTAGAGTGCTTTATCAATGCTGCATCTGGAGACCTGCCCTGTCTGGGCCCACAGCTTAGCACTTCTTCACCCATCATGTGTCTTTCAGGTACCAAAACAGCTGGGGACAGAGGGTTCTGGCTGTTTATCCCTTCTTAGAGGGATAAGAATGAACTAGATGGATCCATTAATATTTAAAAGAATTGAGATATAAAGACAGGTAGCAGCATTGTGAATCAATCATAAGACTGTAACTAATCTCTTGTAGCAACCTTTTGAAATAGAATGTTTATAAATAGAAAAGAGACGGATGGGTAAAAAGGCTTGCACCATAATCAAATATGTGTCTCATGCAGTGGTCCAACATGGCACCCCCAACTCCAGAATTTTCTTAAGGTTCTTGCAGGAATGACTCCACTAAACCATGCCTGACCTGTATTTACATTGGATGAACAGTCATTAGAAGAAAAAGATGGCACCAGGGCTGGCGTCAGCACATGGCAAGGTGGAGCAGCTGCCAAGCCTTGTGGTTTCTGGTGAGGCCCACTGCTGCTGTTTACTCCCTACTAGTCTCACATCATCTTTGTTGCCTACACTTACACCCTTCCGCTTGTGAGTGTCTAATCCGAGATGCAAATGCTGCCTAGCACAGCTGGAGAAGGATATCTGCATCAGTATTCCTGGGGGCCATTGCAGTGGCAATCCTAGCTGCACCCACTGTTAGTGGTCAGGCTTGCCTTTACATTATTAAGAAGGCTTATGAATATGACAACATCAAAAGCGCCTTTCTGCATGTGTTTAAAACACAGACAAGCTGCCTGGCTAGGCAGGAAATGGAAAATTACTGGAATGTGAGCGGTGAGGTAAAACTAGCTTTCAGCCCCATGGCCCATAGATATGTAAAAACTTAGAACAATGCTGGTCTCCAGAAGTACCTGAATTAATCCATTCACACACCCTTCCAATCCTATCCTTATCCACTCTCCTATTAAAGCCTCACCAATCCAGCCATCGTGGGTCATCAATCGTCTTTTTACATCTCTCAGGAAGACACAGTCAAACCTTCCCAGTTCACTGTCTTGACAACCATTCAGCCATTGTTTTGGGGCAGAAGCAGTACTGCCCCAGGGTATGTTCCACATTATAATTGAACTGCCTGCTGCCTCATTCTCTCTGTGTTTCTGCCTTCTATTTTGCTGCTAAAATTATCCTTGCCACCATAACCATGTACTTAAATAATTCACTATGCATTTTTATAATATTGTTTGATAAATTATTTAATAACATGTTTTTGGAATTCATCACAGATCTGAATGTTTATATCATTTGAATTTCTTCATGTACTTCTGTCCAATATTCTAGCTTTCTTACATGTCCATCACATATGGTAAAATGTTGCATCTATATTCTGAAATGTCCAGCACTTTCCATTACACTCTTTATTAGCATTTGCAATATCTTTGGAAACAATATACCATCTAAAACATTTTATAACCAATTCTTCCTTCATATTTGACATTCAGTAAATTTAATTTCTTTAGTCCATAGGTTTTCCCAGTCTCATGCTTTTATTTCCCCCAAAATTTAGCATCCATTTTATCAAGCATTTTTTAATCTCTGTTTCTATATCATATTGCAATAATATTTTATATATTTTTCTAATAGGTGCTTTGAATCTCCAATGATTAGTTGTTCGGAGACTATTTTCTCTCTTAACCATCTTCCTTCTTTGACTATTTGTTCTTTGAGTTTATGCACCATTTGATAATACAAAAACAACGGAATGTTTTCTCCTTCATCTTGAATTTCCTGCCAGGATTTTATTTCCCCTTGTCTATCCATCATAATTTTATTTCTTATACTATTGTCACAGTAGGCATCAATTGGATACATCAATGGCGAGGCTGGCAGACTTACTCTGTTTCTCCACTGAAACCACATTCTTAATAGTCCATCCCTCAAAATATGAGTGCCATCTTGTCTTTTAATAAATGATTTCTTAGCTCATAAATAATTATGAATTCCTTTTTTAGTCATCAGTTTGATATTCCTTCTTTTTGGATTTATAATCCCATCTGATATCCAGACTAGTGCGGCCGGTTGGCGGTATAATTTGATATTTGGTACAACTAAACCTCCTCTTTTTTTTTTTTTTAAAAAAAAAACCTTTTAAAAATCTTATTCTTGGTTTCTTTCCGCTCCATACAAAATTATTTATCATTTTCTGACATTTTTAAAGGTCTTTTAATCTATATGGGTTGGTAACATTTGAAACAGAAAATTCAATTTTAATAATATGTTCATTTTGACAACAGAAATTCTTCCTAATCAGGATTTTTTCAATCTTTCCCATCTTTCATAATCTTCAATAATACTTGCCCGGACTTTTTGGTAATTATCTTTATATAGATTATAATTTTGGCCTGTTACATATATACACAGATATTTTATTGGTTTTCTGTTATTTTTTTTCTCTTTCTTCTTTTTCTGCTTTGCTGCTGCTAATAATATTATCTTGGTATTCCTTCTATTCAATTTATATTCAGAATATATTCCAAATTTGATTGTTTGTCCCATTATATATTTCAAAGAAATGTTTGGTTTTATTATTGATATAACAACATCATCTACATAGCTTTTCATCTTGTATTCTTCATTATCTTCTTTTATTTCAGTAATTCTGGTTTCTTGTCTGATTTTTATAACCAATATTTCCATCACAAAAATAAATAATAGTGGTGATACTGTCAGGTTCCTTTTGCGATTTCAATTTTCCCCATTAAGGAGCCATTTACTAAGTTTCTAGCTTGTTGGTCTGTATAAATACTTAGCATCCAATTTAAAAAATTGGTTCCACAGTTCATATTTTGTAATACTTGCATTAGGTACCTTGGTGGCCCTTGTCAGGGCAGCAAGGTGGGATATTTTGTTAAATAAATAAAATAAATAAATAGAGATGTGCGCCTACACTAAGAGACACTAACTTTGCAGGTCTGTTGAATTGAGCCTCATTGTCCATTCTGTTTGAGATGTGGTGAGCATTTAGATTAGAGAATGGGCTATAGTCTGCAAATTTGGTGCCATTATTTTTAAAAACAGCTGTCCCAGACTCTCAGATAGGTTTCCCATTAAAAATAATGTTCCCAAAAAATTCACACAATCTCAGTACTGAACTGGTAATGTCATACTCAAAAATCAGCAATCATGGCAAAGCCCCCCACCTTGAATCCCAGATCCAAAATTACAACGTTTTGCTTGGGCAACAGCATTACTGAAGATTCAGAAAGTAACTCAATGAGCCTCAAATATTCAGTGACCTTCCAAATACCCTCATTTCCCCCCAAAACAGGACAAAAGGCTGCTTAAGAAATGCAAGAATCTCTGTCAGTGCTTCCATCATTGAATAGGAACCTGCTGTGATATTTTTTAAAAAACTCTTCAATGTGAAATAAGCAAGCAGTTTTGCATGCCTTCAAGAGATTGACATACATTTTGAAACACACATTTCATATTCCTCTTAGAATCTAGACGTGGAGAGACCTGTTTTTATAATTGCTAAAAAAGGAAATTAGTCAAAGGATTTGAAGGGGTTTTTTTCTTTAAATATTTATAGACAAAGAGCATACATATCTTATGACAAATTAATATCTTGCTCTCTTATTTTCAGGCTTATTTCTACTATCCAAAGCATTAGTGAATGATTGCAGATTCTTAAACTTGGATGTCTAATTAGCCTAGCTCAATTAAAATATAAATCTATGTGGAATAATAGATTATTAGATTATGTTTTCAATATTAACTATCAAACATACTTGTAGAAGTTTTCCCTAAGCAACTCATTTGATTGTTCTTAGCCTATGCCTTAAGGGTTTTAGGACTAATAATGATCTGTGCTGATGAACCTTTGTAATGAAAGAAAACTAGAGGTTATAAGGATCTCATTAAACAAGATATGCATCTCAGATGGATTTGGGCTTCTTGTTCATATTAGTATTGGCAAAGGAAAAATTACTTCTCCTGATAACCACGATTTAGTTGATATTAAAAGGTACAGGAGCAGACAAAAAGCAGCCATTTCCTTTGGAACAAGGTCCAGTTCAGACGTTGACAGGCTTCTAAGCGATGAGTTCATTTCAGAATGGCTTAGTGGTAGAGCATCTGATTTGTAAGGAGAAGGTCCTAGGTTCTGTTATTAGCAACTTCAGTTAATGTGGAAGATGGGACTTTGAGACAGTCTGAGTCAGAATAGGCAACACTGGGTTATATGCAAAGGTACCATTCAGCTAGTGTCCCTTCCATTGATGCAGGGTCATTTCTGCAGATTTCACCCTCTTAGTCCCATGACACTCTTTTTGTATTCTTTTACATCCCAGGAACAGAATTTCAAGAGGTTCAATGGGCTGCAATAGAAGTGGAGAAGTAAATCCCCCTCTGCCAGTTTGACTCCACTTTGGATGCAATGAAGGGTGTAGAATCCTCAGTTTCTGGGAGTGGGGGGAGGAGGGTGGTGCACACAGGGCTGAACCTGGCTTAAGCCCATACTTTGTATGGCATGGCATGGCATGGCATGGCATGGCATGGCATGGCATGGCATGACATGACATATTTTTGCAGTAAACCTAGCTGAGCTAACCGTGGAACTTTCTCCAATGGTAAAAGCTGCACAAACTTCAACATATATGTTTTGTTTTTTTATTACAGATCATTCCATATCGTTTGCAATAGTCTGAATCTCAATCAAAGAAAGAGGAATCTGTAAGATAAGCGTAAAAATATCAGCCTTCCCCAGGAGGCCTCTCTCCTACAGACCAGTTGCATGGTGCTGGCTGAACCTGGCCAATTGCAAGGACCTGGGGGGGGGGTACTTCACATTTCCCTATATCCCCCCCTCCATACACTATTTCATTTTTCTCTTCTCCTAGCAGCCTAAATGCTCACCTTTCCATACATCCTCCTCTCCTTCAAACACAACTAAACAACTTATCTTTTGTCTATCATACATCTCCATCTAGAATTTGCTGTATTTATATAATGTTTTCTCCATAGTGGAGACTCAATCAGCTTACCTCATTCTTCTTGCCTCCATGTTACCCTCACAAAAATTATTAATGGTCCATGATGGCTGGACAGGTAGGACTTACCAGGTCCCTGCATAGCCCAGACTGGGAGAGTAGATAAGGGAAGATTGGTAGGGTATGGATGTAATTAATTCAGGAACTCCTGGAAGACTTTTGTCTTTATATCTATGCATATCTCTGTGGTGTGGGACTGATAACTAAACATGCCAATGACTCACATGCCAGTAATCTTCCAATTCCTGCCCGGGGGATGGAAACTGTTTCCTGCCTTGCCAGGCAGTATTTCTGTGTTTAAAACACATGAGGAGAGGGGCTTATAGCTATAATCATAAGCTTCCCTAGTAGCATGAAGGCTGGGATCGACTGCTAACAATAAATAGACAATATAATTCAAGGTATAAAATCCCAAACATGGAAGCACCCAAAAGGAAATAGTTACAAGAAAACAGAATAAAAGAAAAACAGGGTGGGGGGGGAGAAATGAAAATTCAACAGGTTGGATCCAGCAAGTCCCCCCCATACATTCCATCTCACCCAGTTTCCCCCCTTACTAAAGACTCCAACCCACATGACTTTTATGAATGCCAGTTCTATGATGGTTAGAATTGACAATTACCTTTTTTTTTTTGGCTTTTAAAGGAAAGAAATGGGAAACTTTTTTCAAAAAAAAGTTTAATTACTTATTCAGAATATTTCTCTTGAGTGAAGGACTAATAATTAATTTAGTACAGAAAAGACTGTCACAAATTAATTCATCACTTTGACAAAATAAGAAAATTAGAGTTTCTTTTTTTGTTAATATGCATATATTAGTTTCCTTAAAAGCTATTACGACTTTACGAGTAAAACCTGAAGGCACTGAAATTACTTTGAGATGTTATAATTATTATATATATATATATATATATATATATATATATATATATATATATATATATATATATATATATATATATATATATATATATATATATAAATCAGTAATGGATGACTTTACCTTAAAAAGTTATCAGATTTATTAGAGATACGGATACACAGAAAGACATATGCAGGGGTCATTCCCTAGAAAAAAACCTGCAGGAACTCATTAGCATAACTCATTAGCATATCTCATTAGCATATGCCACACCCCCTGACATCACCAAAAGTGTGTCAGAAGGCAACATCTACCCCTCAGGTCCTTTCCCCAAAAATCTCCAGGTATTTCCTTAAAGCAGAATGAACTCAAAGCAGCTTACCCTCCTCTGGAGAGCCAGCCCTGCTTGCATGCATGCACGCACTCACTCACATTCTCTCACAAGTCACAAATGAAAATAAAGCAGCAGAATGAATTCAAAGCAGCTTACGTTCCTTTGGAGCCCAGCCCCACTCAGCTTGCACTCACTCACTCATTCTCTCTCTCTCTCTCTCTCTCTCTCACGAGTCACAAATGAAAATAAGGCAGCAGAGCAGAATGAATTCAAAGTATCTTACCCTCCTTTGGAAAGTATCTTACCCTCCTGCTTACAGGCCTCAAGGACAGCCCATGCCCGCCGCCCCCCAGTTTCTACCAGGGAAACCAGGAGGTGTTGGTGTTGGTGGTGCAGCTGCCGCTGCCTCCTGCTAAAGACAAGGACAGCCAGGAGGAAAAGGAATCACGTAGGTGGGGCCAAAACCCACATGACCTCTTTTCAGATCTACCGGAACGCCATTCCGGCACGTTCCGCCTCCAAATGAGCCCTGGATATATGAAGCCAGCTGGATGACCTTGGGTCAGACACAATCTTCTCAGAGCTCTCTCAGCTCCACCCACCTCACAGGGTGATTATTGTGAGGATAATAACAATACACTTTGTAAACCACTCTGAGTGTGGCATTAAGTTGCCCTAAAAGGCAGTATATAAATTGAATGTTGTTGTTATTATTATCATCTTTGGATATTCCTTCTATGGTGCAGCTGTTGCGGGGTTGGGGCATGGAGAAATAGGGGAGGTGACCTGCAGGAGGTCCGCAGGAGGGAGAGGGAATTGGAGGAAATTGAGTGCAATTAGAAGTAGTATTTGTGTTAACAGATGGAGCCTTGGATAATGCGGGAAGAATGAAAAAAGCCTTCTTTTGGCAGCAGCATCTTTCTAAGCAACAAGGGTATGGACAAACAAGATTCCATATTGGAGTCATGTGGTAGAGTGGAAGCAGCTGGGGCCAACCTGAATTGAAAGTTGGGGGAGGCAAGGGAGAAACAACTGACAGTTTGGGAGCCATCCAGGACAAAAGTGCTGAGGCTGGGAATGCAGCAGCTGTGGCAGTGGGCAAGGGGACATTTGGGGCCCGGAGAAGCCCACCTTCCACTGTGCTGCTTGTCTTTTCCTTACAATCTATAGAAACTGTTGGGCAGGACCATAAGCAACCATTCTGATGTGGTTGCCTCCTGTAACAAGTTTAACATACCTCCTGTATTTAGATTAATCTTAGATTTCTCAAGAAACAAGTGTAAATAAAATATAATACACCAGAGTTTCAGTTAGAATTGTATTCACATTTCATTTATACCAAGACTAAAGAGACAAAATTCCTTAATAAACATTTGCTTTTTTGAAAAGCATAGAACAAACAAAATCACTGCACAGCATGAAACATACACAGATTTTAGTAATGAAAAGCAAGTATTAATCTGATTTAAGAGCATGTCTTATTCCAGAATTTTACTACCAGATGGCTAACATTATCTTAAGAAATGAGCTGATGGGTTTGATTAGGGTTATGTAAAATGAAACAAATGAGCTGGAAATACACCTGGAGATCACTGGTTCAGTTTGATAAAGCAGCTTTCAGAATGGTGAAACAAATTTGGGAAATGAAGCTATAATGACCATTTCCCTTGAAAAGTTCATATATTTCAGTTCAGTTGTTATTGTGCAGTGGCAGCGCAGGCAAGCAGGTGGGTAGACAATGGGACAGTAGACACAGGTATCAGCATCGGTAACTGTTTTCCTTAATGGCAATCAACCAATTGGATTCCAAGGGGAGAGACTGAGCCCTAGCATATTGTAACACTGTCGGCAGGAAAAGCGATGTACATGTTGCACATGAGTGAATTTTTTATTCAGTGCTTCCTGGGCAATTACATTGGCATTCAGTGGCTCATACGGATCAATTCATAAAATTGTGGTCTATTTTTTGGTCAAAAACATGTGCCATTAAGAACTTTAGAAGAACCACAGGATATCAGATGCATCAAGTTAAGGGCCAGCCACTTCCTTTAACAGCTCTCCTGGAGGAAAGATGTAAGTTGGCTAGAGAAGTGCACCACATCAGCTCACTGTGGCACTCATCTTGCACCCCCATCAGGACACTTAGTGATGACAGTCACTGTAAGGAAAGTGCCACTGGGAGGAGTAAAAGTGGTGTGTTCGATCAACCGAACTTGATAAAAACCCTGGAAAACTTGAATCATAGTCTTTCAGGGGTTGTTCTATCTTTCTGTGTAAATGGCAAATGTGCACCCCCATGAAACTCCAGCAACTTCACATTTCCCACCTACATATCAACCAAGGTACTTTTCTCTTCAGGTTTCTGCAATGCACCCTACTCCCATCCAGCATCCAACTCCCAAAACAAATATTACTTTAAAAAAAAACCAATTCCCTAGTTTGTGGCTGCAAGACATCGACCTCTCTTACCAGGAATCCCCTTTCCAGTTGCATGCTGTCTTTTGAGTGGCCATGTGCAGCCACCCAACACTCATCTTGATGCCCTCCCCAAACTGTTTGTGCTCAAACTCTATGTGTCAATATTTTAGAGAGAGGACTATGTTCTGTATGATTTTGATGTTGTGAACAGCAAAAACATCTGTCCCAGAGAGCTGGTTGATTCATCTCTAAAGGTATAAAATCCCAAACATGGAAGCACCCAAAAGGAAATAGTTACAAGAAAACAGAATAAAAGAAAAACAGGGGGGGGGGGGAGAGAAATGAAAATTCAACAGGTTGGATCCAGCAAGTCCCCCCCATACATTCCATCTCACCCAGTTTCCCCCCTTACTAAAGACTCCAACCCACATGACTTTTATGAATGCCAGTTCTATGATGGTTAGAATTGACAATTCCTTGTCAATTCCTTGAGAGTAAGAATTGACAATTCCTTGTCTTCCTTGAGAGTAAGCACAATTGAATGACATGACAATTACATCTGAGTAGACCTGTTCAGGATTGCTTTCCTATTCTTTCAGGGCTCTCTCTCTTTCTGTGTTGAGTTTTGTTTTGTTTTTTTGAGTGGCCATGTGCAGCCACCCAACACTCGTCTTGATGCCCTCCCCAAACTGTTTGTGCTCAAACTCGATGTGTCAATATTTTAGAGAGAGGACTATGTTCTGTATGATTTTGATGTTGTGAACTGCAAAAACAGCTGTCCCAGAGAGTTGGTTGATTCATCTCTAAAGTTGGTGGAGCAACTTTAGAGATGAATCAACCAGAGTTTATATAAGGTAGCTGTAATGTACTGGTCGAACTCTAGCTTGATAGAGAACTCAAGGCTATGATACCATTGGCTACTAAGTACGGGTGGCAGCAAATCAGAAGAGCAAGATTAAGACCAATCACTGAGCTGTAAATAAGTTACGTTGTATATGAGTTATGCAAACGATGGTATTCTAAAATATGTGTTCTCATTGGCTATCACTATTCAGGGGGTGGAACGGATATGTATATATATTGAGGGTTTCTGTTCAGTTTGTGTTGTGTGTGGTTATACTGAATAAAGAGCTGTTGGTTTACCTCAAGTCTGAACCCACTATTTAATAGTAGCTAAAGATCTGAAATGTTTATATGCACTGGTGGCCCCCTTTAAGTGTTTTTTTTTAAAAAAAATGTAATCCAATTTAACCGATTCTTAGACCACATCTAATCATTTCAAGGTAACTTAACTGGACAAATTGGCTTGTGCTATCTCAAAAATAAGTTTGGGAGTTGGACTTTATTCCCTGTTTTCAATATATTTATTTCATAGCATGCATATGTTGGAGACTTTTATGATATATGCTACTTAATGTATGAGCATTTATTGGAAAAGGTTTTGTTTCTACCTGGGACGGTGGCTACTAAGCAAGGGATGACTTCATATGCAATTTCATCAGAAACTGCTTACAAAACTTGGGAATTTCAGAGCCGAACAACACAGTATGAATGACATGAGAATGACACGTGAACAGACTTACACATGTCTCCCTGTTGCTTTCCTGTACACTTGCCAGTGCGGCCAGACTGTGCTTGATCCCATGTCAGTGCTGGCACAGGTTTCTTCTGCACTCCTCCAAGACGCAGGAATGGTATCCCATCATGCACCGCCAGTTTGCACATGCTTAAACCGTCCCCTGTAACCATTCCCTGTCCCCTATTGCCTTTCTGTGCAGGAAGAGGGAAGCATAAGAAAAACAGAATCACCACTCTGCAATGGCGACTTGATGATATGGTCCACGGACACTCGCCAATGTAAACCACTTTTTTGCTGACACGTGCACAGAACAGAGCCATGGATATGAGTTCATTGTGGGTAAAAGAGACATGGGAAGGTGAGGAAAATTTGGCTCTCAGTTTTCAGCTTCAATGAAGAAAGGAAGCTGCTGAAAGGGAACATGAATGAACAGTTCTGGGTCCAAGCACAAAGGAGGCTTACTTGTATCCCTTGATCATGGCCACCTTTGGCACTTTAGTTTTTTAAAAAGAAAATATATGGAAGCATTTGTGAACTTTGCCACAAATTTCTTTTCTCTCCTGATCAGGAAGACAGAAGCTGTTCCACAGATCTTCTTTCCAGATCACCAACCTTAGAGTTGATTTTTTATTCTGTTAATCAGCAACCATGGGCAAACAAATTAATAAAAAGCTTAAAAATAAAGATTAAGGAAACAAAGTTAACTAATTGGTGAAGTAGGAAATTCAAGCTCTACAAAATTAAATTCTGGACATTAAATTAAGCATTAAAAAAATGATAGAAGTGCTTCAGATGGAAAGGCCCATGATGGATGGTTATATTCCAGCACATCAGGCTTGAGTTATCTGAGAGAACGTTCTGACCCATGAATGTTCAACAATCTGTCAGTCTCACTTGAGCAAGAAACATGTCAGTTTTAAAATGAATCAATTTGATGATTGGCTTTCTTACTGCCCGCACACAGAGACAAACTATTATCACTTCTGTGTATTACAACTACTGTCTTCTATAAACCTCCCAATACAGAGAACAAATGGTTTCCATGAGATCTACATGATTACAAATGTGAGAAGTACAACCAGGTCAACAGGAAGCAAGAATATTTAATTACAGAACTGCAAATGACACAAAGTGTACAGAATATTGCTGTGATTGTCAGTGGACCACTTCTGTGTTAGGATAATGGCTCAGGACAGTTCGCTGATATTTTCTAAATGGGTGCTGCTAATTGTTAAGAGTTGGTCCCCTGATAGCTCTGTTAGGTATTATACAGGGCAATCTTATGCAGAGTTATTCTAGTCTAAATCCACTGAAATCTATAGACATAGACTGGAGTAATGCTACATAGCAAGGTACTGCAAGAGGTCTTGGAGAAGGAAGGTATAGGTATCTGTGTGAAGAAATAGGAGGCTTTGAGTTAAGGAAGAGAAAGAGAGGGAGGCATGTGTATTGGCTTGGGGTGCAGGATCTCTCTTCTTTCCTCTTTTAGATTCCTCTTCCTTCCTTTACTTTGCCTTTTCAGCTTATCTCGGCCAGCTTGCGTTTTCCTCCATCTCTGCCTTTTTCTCCCTTTATATCACTGAGGCTCTGCCCATGGTAGCCAAGCCAGTTCTGTTCCTCCCTTTTCTGTGGTTTGTTCATCTCTTAACCCCCTCCTTACTCCACCCCAGCTGAGTTAGCATTGGGCTAGTGAGAGATACATGCTGCCAGCCATGTTCTGCAGAGGGCATACTTGTAAGATATGAAGTAGCGACTGATGGTCCCATATTGATTGCTTAGCTTATGCTTTATGAATTGTTTTATTAAACGCTTATACGTGTGATTATAAGTCAACAGCACCAAGAAACTGCTATTTTGCAAAACTACAACTGGCCTAGAAATATTCTGTATATTCAGCAATTTCTGGCTGCTAACATATCCTTTATAACCTACATATTCAGCATCTCTAAACTGCAGTTTCACAAGTCATGTTCAGAAATAGCAAGTGTTTGTGAGTGTGCATGGAAAAAGAAGTTTTGCAAAAGACAAAAGCTGCCCCTCCCCTCTGGTTCTGAAGCAGACTGTCCTTTGCTATTCTGATACATATGATCCATGCTTGGACATCTTCATACAATCAGCCTCTTCCTTCCCCCCTTCTCAACTGGTGTTGCAAGATAAGGAAAACCACTCTTGAAACAACCAAGACCTTTGGAGCCATGAAGCTTGATAGAAGCCATTGCAGATGTCAACAGGAAATAACTGGCTCTGAGTGTAAAATGGGTTAACCCACATTTTGGAGAGTGGAAGGGTACTGTTATTATTTATTAATCTTGTATTCCACTCTCCCTACTTTCACAGGCTCAGAGTGGATAAAAACTGTAAAAAGATCACATCACATTTAAAACAATAAAACATACAGTTCAGTAAAAATATCTCTTGACAGCAGTCTCACATTACCTAACCTCAGCCCAAACATCCTATCAGAATGGTGGATGGAGAAGCAAAACAAATCAACTAGTGAAAAGACCAGGGTGGGAAGGCACAATGCCTCTTCCCATAGGAGACTGGAGGGAAGAACTCACCCATGTTGCAACCTCAACCATATACCTGGCAGAACATCTGTCTTACAGGCCCAGAAAAAGGAAACAAATCTGTCCGGAATTGAGTCTCAACAGACAGAGAGTTCCACCTGGCTGAAGCCAGGACTGAAAAGGCCCTGGCTCTGACCAAGGCTAGGCTAGCCTTGCTGGGGCCAGGGACCACCAGCAGTTGTTTATTGGCAGATCCAACTACCATCCAGGGCACATATAGTGAGAGGCAGTCCCGCAGATATACTGGTCCCAGTCTGCTAAGGGTTTTATAGGTTAAAACCAAGAATCTGAACCGGAACTCCGTGGGAAGCCAGTGCAGCTAGTGCAGTACAGTATTATATATGCCCTATATGACATATCTGTAAAGACACACACAGCAGCATTCTAGACCCGCTGTAATTTCCGGACCAGACCCAAGGGTAGCCCGGTGTAGAGCAAGTTACAGTAGTCCAACCTGGAGATGACACTTGCTTGGATTGCTGTCATTAACTCATGGGTCAATAGGTAGGGGGCAAGCTGCCTGACCTGCCGCAGATGGAAAAAGGCAGACTTGGCAACTGCTGTGACCTTGGCTTCCATAGAAAAGGATGCTATGAGAGATGACAAACAGAGGAGGCTAGAGGCACTACAATATCAACCCTAGAACGATGAAGAAGAGCCAGCCTTGTAGAGGAAGGGTTCAACCTTCCATCATCATCACTAGATCTCTCCTGCTCAAGTTGCCTTTGGTACTTTTACATCACGTCTGGCCAACCTGACTTTGGGTGAGTGTGAGGGCCAAGCTACACATGACGAATGACACTTGAACGGCAAGTGGATTGAGTGGAAGGCAAGAGAACAGGGAGAAATACACTTGCCGTTCAAGTGTCATTCGTCATGTGTAGCTTGGCCCTGAGTGTGAATAAGGTTAGCATAGGGTGTAAAACTGTATTCAATAGAGCTTTATTTCATTAAAAGGATCCTATGACTCACCTTCTATCCACTGCTGGATATGAAGCCCGGGGGCAGTCCCAGAGTCCAGGTTCAATTTACCAGACAACTCCTACTCCTGCGGGGGTCATTGTGCTGCTATTCCCATCCCGGATGGGGGCATATCCTTTGGCCCATTAGTTCAGGCCTCCTCTGGTCTTGGCTGTTCCGTCTCTGCCACCAACACATACTACCTTATATAGCAATATGTGATGAAGTTTTGGGTCCTTTGGTTATCAGGAACTGCTATACCTATATTAAATGAAATGGACTTCTTCTTGAGGTAAAATGATGAAGGAAGGTATATCTTCTGCATTTGTATTAATGGTGACAAAGAAAACCCACACTCATTTTGTTTTGACATGCAATAATATGATAGATAGGTATCCCAAGTTATATTTAAATAGCAAGGAAGGTTCAGCACAGCAGAGCCAAGTAATATAATCTATTTCCCTAGTGATCTGAAAGTTTAATTTTTACCATCAAACATGGAAATATGCACATTATCTAAATGAAAACCCTTAATACCATAGCTTAGAAGGATTGATGTTACTGCAATAATATCAAAAGGTTAGGTGACTTCTGCAGCATTTCAAATAACACTGACAAGGTCCAAAAATGCTCATAAGAAAATAGTAATATATCATCTAAAAAGGAATTGTAGTTAAAAATAATTGAAACAATGCTTTTTTGTGGTTAGCCAACTGTAACACTTATTTACATTATTAGTTTTTTAAGTGAAGCGCTGCATTGTTAATAATGGGATGACATAACAAGACTTCCCCCTCCCAATTTCTACATTTCCCTACAAACATACGTTGCTTTATTTTACCTTCAATCAATACAGCTATTCTGTTGACATTCAGAACAATCTAGCCTGCTGAGGTGTTACTCAGATATTAGTAAAATATTCAAGCAACATACCTTTTTGCCATCTCATTTTATTTATTTGCAATCCTTCTTTGTCTTTAAAGTCTTAAGAATAACTAGAGATTGTTTGGCTCTGTTGTAAGAACTGCATAATAATGAACAATTTGTGCTTAACTATGAAATATGTATTAACCAAAAAATCTGAAAGATACAGTTAGAACTTATAACAATAAGGAAAAACACATACTTACCAATATCTATTTTATAGTTGAAACTGGCCAGTTTCCCACTGTATAAGTATTTTCTTTCTCGTGTCCCTTCCTCCTCTTCATATAATGGAGATAATAAAAGAGGGGGTGGTGTTTAACTGTTTATTTTGTGTCTTGTACAATAAAGGAGTTTATTCTTAGCACTAGACTTGCAACTGATTTTTACTTTCATTTTCAACTAAAGTTTTTTTAAAAGTAGCTTCTCAATACTGAAGCTACCTTTTCTGCCTTTTCTGCTTCTCTTCTTCTCAATAACTTCTTAGCTGAAAGAAAGAAAGAAAGAAATGGTAGACAGAAAGAAAGTGAAAGAACAGAAACTAAGTATGTTTTTTCAAAGAGTTTTGAATGACAGCTCATATTTCCTGGAGTTAGTTTAAAACTGTTTTACCTTCACAACAGACCTGAGGTCCTTCTCAGAGTCAAACCCCTTTTAGAAACTGGGCAGGAATTAATCTTCTTCTCCAAAGAAGATACAACCCTTCTTCTTTGGATTTGAAAGGGAGTCTCAATCTACTGCCTAATCACTATTGCCAAAACACACTCCCAGTTCTATGGTGTCTGTGTCAAGCAGGCTTCGGCTTATGCTGACACATATTAATAATTCTTAAATAGACTTCCTCTTCAGGACAGTGATGTTACAATTAAGGCAAATGTTTCCTCTTCCCTCACTCCAGAGGGAACTCTGACGTTCCCTGTCAGACCCACTCACAGACTCTCTCTGAAAATCCTGTCAGAAACCAACTGTAAGCCCTTCAGCCAGGTTCTAAAACTGACCAGTCAGAGAGTAGGGAGCAGCTTGTCACTCAAGCGCTCCATTCCAGTCAAGAGTTAACTCTTTCCCTCCCAGCTCTCTGATCGCTGCATTTAGGAAACCTGCTTTCAAGTGCAGACCATTGCAACAGCTCTTAAAGATCAACATCTTAGATCAATCAATCATAATCTATCATTGCTTCTATAAAAGCAATTTGAAGAAGATTATGGACTGTCTCCATAATATTTTACTTTATTGTAGTTCATCCTTTGAAGCTTACTTTTAGGCATGTGAAAGGTTAATAACCTATAAAATTGTTCAGATCCTGTTGTAATTTGCTAGCACTGTAAAATTATGGCAGTACCCTCCATGTGTTGCATTTAAAAAGAAAGTAGAATTATATCACCTTTCTTCAAGCCAGAAGCTGTTTACAGCATGTACAAGGGATCCTAAGAAACTCTTACAATCAATAGAATGCCTTTTGCTGCATTAAATTGAGCACACTTTGGAGTAACACTTGTAAAAAAGCACATATTTATGTTATAATAAAGTGAATTGGATCCTAAACCTTTCAAAGTAAGTGTATGTTTTATTTTCTCACTTACAAGGACAGAATATTGCCTCTATATAACTGAATGAAATGTTGCTATGCTATGTTTCAGTTCAAATTCTTAGAAAGTTCTAAGTGAATAAAAAAGTTACATTTTTTCAGTTCAGCATTACCAACTTATAACAGAATCGGAATACTTTTATAGATTATACAAATAGCAGCAAAAACTTCACAGTCTTTGTGTCATTTTAATTAGAAGTTGTATTTACATTGTATTACACACACACATACACACATGCATATTTAACATCAATGAAAGAGGTCTTTATAAATAATGGTGAAATGGAATTGCTAATGTTGGCTAAATTCAATCCCAGTCTCTATAGTCTCATTTATTTTTTTGGTCAGTGTAATATTATATACTATTCAATGTTCTCTCCCTCTGCCCAGTGATGTCAATGACAGCTGAAATCCATTTGTGAATATAAAGTACAGTATAAAGTAAGTTTTTGATATAAATAGAAAATTTAATATGGCTTTTAAAATTATAATTTTCAGCAATCCACATAACAAAACGACTGCATTTCACATTAGGGAAAGGTTTCAGAATGAAGGGTGTAACTTGAGGATAGAACCGTTCTTATATGTTAAAGTGATGTAAGACAACCATTCAAGCCAGAATAAAGGGCCTTAAGGAAATCAGGGGACCCAAATGTATTTGTTGGGGAGGGCATCTCATTTCCCCCTTTATTCTCCTGACTTACTATTTCCTCTTTCCCTTTCTGGCAACCCCCACACCCTCTCCTCTTTTTCCTGCTTTCTTCTCCATTTTCCGCCCACTAGCCAACCTAAATTTATTTGCTCATCAGTTTTCCCTCCCCCCCTCACGGAATCCTCTCCCTAGGGAAAAGTCTGGTGGCACCCTGTCCATCACTACTGAGCTGGACTGAGATGTGTGGTGGCCAAACCATGTTGTGTAGGCAGTGAGGTTTTGGTAATTGCCACAAGGCCTGTCCCCAGCAAGTCCTCCTGTATCAGAGAACATGAAAGGGAAGGTGAATGGAACCTTTCCCAGAGCATTTAGCCCTTCCCACCCCATGACTTGGAAGAAAAAGAAGGGCCACACCAAGCAAAAATCAAGATGATAATTGGTGCAGTGGAAGAATTAATTTTAATTCACTTTGAGATCCTTATGAGTTTTGCATAGGATCTGTAAAATATCATAGTCAGGTTTGGGGGCTCAGGTTTGGGCTGTTTAAAGGGCCCTGCCTTGCAAGTGGCAGGTCCCTATAACCTATCAGCTGGCAGGTGGCGGGGGATTCGAACTGGTTCGTAACTGGGCCAGTTCCATGCCAGTTTGTGGTTCGTGGAATCCCCACAAACGCCATGGTTTGTTTTTTTTCTGGTTCATGCCCATGTCTAATTAAGAGTGCAGGACTCTAATCACTATTCCTCCACTTGAAGCCGGCTGGGTGACCTTTGGTCAGTCACAGCTTCTAGGAGCTCTCTCCGCCCCACCAACCTCACAGGTTGTTTGTTGCTGTGGGGATAATAATGGCATATTTTGTAAACCACTCTGAGTGGGTGTTAAGTCATCCTGAAGGGTGGTATATAAATCAAATGTTATTATTGTTATTATGTTGGGTTATATATATTTTTAACATTAGTTTGCAAATTGGATATGTGACAAATGTCATCTCCAGATATGTGAAAAGAACAAAAAGTGGGAAATTTGTTTGAAAATAAGGAACTCCACAGAGAAATGATGTAATCCAGTGTAATGACATGCATCTGTTACAGAACACGTCCAGTAATCAATAGTATACATCATGGTTGCTTGAATCTTTGGCCTTTACTGACCTCTATGATGCAATTGAGCCTAAGCTTGCATTTCCACAGAGGGAAGTGCCAACATCCATCTACCCAACACATATTTTTTGTACATGACAGGGGAGAGGCAAGGGAAATGTTTTCCTTATCTCTATGGGCATCTGATGAGTCACCAGAGTATGATACTCACTTACTTAGTAAGTGAGGTTGTGTTGTATGATTGCAATAGCTGACAAAAGAAGTGAGTTATTTTATTCCTCAAGGGAATATTTGAGGAATCCCCCAAACATGTTACTACAGCTTTTAAACTGTTTCCTGCTTATTATAGCAAGAACTTTTAAGGCAAGAAATGTAGACCTGGCCTCCAAAGGATATAGGCTAAACCCCACAGGATTTCCTCATGCTAGTGTTTTGTACACTAGCAACTTGTTCTCAAGTTTTTTGAAGTGCGACCCACTTTTTGGAAACGAATTCCAAAATAACTCCATGCTACTTTCCTCATCCCTGATATAAGATCCAGGAATCTAACATCAGTCAGCCTGGGAAAATGTACTATTTTTGATGTTAGATATATTGAATTACTGAACAACAAGGCTATTTCTCATACTAGGCAAAGCTCTGCACAAATTTGCTGTCAAGCTTTCCAGAATGTCCTTTTCAAGTTCTCCCTGTCTCTCATCCTCCCTTCTGGCCTTAGGACACACCAGCAAGAAAGAAAGTTGCCACTCACTTTTGGAACCCAGCCCAAATTTGGGAACTACTCATTTGGTGTTATGATTCTGTTGATTTGGCCTGATCAGTACATGCAGTGCAATGAGGTAAGAGAGTGCACAGTACCACTTCAGTATACGGGTAAAGAGTACCATTTCTTAGAATATTTTCAGTATACAGAATATTTTCCCTGTATAAAAACTTCAACAGGTAGAAAATTAGCACAACAGGAAGAACAGTTCTATACCAACACCCTAGGAGCTGCTGTTCAACTTATTTATTTACAGGAAGTTTGTTTATGAAAACATTTCACAACACTTGCAATCTGAATTGCTATACGTTATCCCATGAGTCTTAATTCAGAATCTTAAAATGTATATAGTTCTCTGGGAACTGCAGAATTAAGAGAGAATATTTCGTCAGACTGAGAAAATATTTTGAGAAAATATTCCCTATTTCATTTATTCTTCTGTTCATTTATATTTTTTCAATGGATTCATTTTTCCTGTGTTTTCCAGTTGATTTTATAGATTCCTTTACATTGTACATCATTTTAAATTTGCAGTTCATATTGTAATTATATTTTATTTATTATATATTTATTAAAGCATTTTTAACCACACTTCCTGCCTACACAATGTGCCAAACAAAGCTAATATCAATAGGGGTGTGAACATAGGACAAACCAGCCAATTTCTGTGCAAAAGAATAAATGGACATAAATCTTTTTATTTTATTTTATTGGATGGTTAACATATACATATTGTTAATACATGCTAATTATCCCCTATATATATAGTGTATGCTCCCCATCCCATCCCCTCCCCCTTTCCTCTATTGACTTCCAACAGCACTACAACCGCCCGTTTCTGTTCCAAATTCTCTCTCTTAGTTGTCATTTTAAACTTAATGGTAAAGATTTACATTATGTCTTATCTTACTTAATAACGCCCAAAAGACCATAACTGTCCTTTAACATCCCATCTTTTTTCTTAGTATTTTTTCAATTTCCCCCAGTCCTCAAAAAATTCCTTTGGATCTTGCTCTCTCAGTTTCCTTGTTAATTTGTCAATTTCCGCCATATATAACACTTTTGTCTCCACTCTTCAGTTTTTGGTATTTCTTCTTTCTTCCAATATTGTGCATACAAAATTCTTGCTGCCGTTATCATATAGTACAGTATTATTAGCAATGGCTAACTTTTCCGGTGTTAAATAACATCTATATATCATTTTATAGCCATTCTCTTTAATACTGGTACATGTTGAAATTTTTAAAGTATTTTTCCACAACTGTTCCCATGCCTCCATCATAATCTCTTTGTTACAATTTATTGCCTATTTTACCATTTGAACCTTAATCGTCACATCTTTAGTATACCATTTTAACAATAATTTATACATTTTGGAGATTATTTTGTTATTATCCCCCAATAAAAGTTCTTCTAATTCTGAGTTTTTATTTCTAAAGCCTGACTTCCTTTGATCTGATTCAAAGAAGTCTTTAATTTGTCAATATTGCAGCCAACCATATTTAAATGGTAATTCTTCATTTGATTTAAGTTTCAGCTCGTTGTTTTCAGTTTTTAATAGTTCTTTATAAGTAAGCCATTCATCTCCTTTATATTCTAAATTCAGGTTAATTACTTCTGCTGGAACAATCCACATTGGTTTCTCTTGTTCTATAATTTTTTTGTATTTTAACCAAGTTAACAATAGATTTCTTCTCAAGTAATGGTGTTGGAACATTGCGTCCATTTTATACTTATCATACCATAAGTATGCATGCCATTCAAAAAGTTTGTTATAACCTTCCAAATTTAACAATTTATGATTGGATAAGGATACCCATTCTTTCAGCCATACCAAACATACTGCTTCATGGTACAATCGAAAATCAGGTAATTGCATGCCACCTTTCTCTTGCGTCACAGAGCACTTTCATTTTAACTCTAGGTTTTCTTCCTGCCCACACAAATTCTGATATTTTCCTCTGCCATTTTTCAAACTGTTTTTTGTCTAACAATTGGTATCGTTTGCATCAAGAACATAACTCTAGGCAGCACATTCATTTTGATTGTAGCAATCCGACCTTAAGTTCAATTCATTCCATTTTATCATCTCTTTCAATTTGAGTCCAGAGCTTTTCATAGTTGTTT
This sequence comes from Eublepharis macularius, assembly GCF_028583425.1. Classification (NCBI taxonomy): domain Eukaryota; kingdom Metazoa; phylum Chordata; class Lepidosauria; order Squamata; family Eublepharidae; genus Eublepharis; species Eublepharis macularius. The sequence goes on from NC_072799.1 coordinate 48,006,013, forward strand.
TTAAATAAGTCAATATTTTTAGCTGTCAGCTCTATTCCCAAGTACTTTGTTTTTTGTACCACCTTGCAGTCTGTTACTTTCATCAATTCTCGTTGCTTCTTCTTTGTCATATTTTTTGTTATTATTTTCGACTTCTTTTTATTTATATAAAGGCCTGCTAAATCTCCAAACTCTTTGATCTTAGCTAACAATCTTGGCAGAATTTGTACTGGGTCTTCAACTATAAACATCACATCATCTGCAAATGCTCTTAGCTTGTATGAAGACCCCTTTAATTTAATCCCTTTTATATTCTCATCTTCTCTTATCTGCCTCAATAATATTTCCAAGACCATTACAAATAACAGCGGCGACAGTGGACAACCTTGTCTTGTTCCTTTCCTTATTTCAAATTTCTCCGTCAGGTCATCATTAACACAAATTGTTGCTCTTTGGTTCTTGTAAATTGTTTTTACAGCTTCTATAAACTCTTTACCTAAATCCATCTTTTCCATCGATGCAAACATAAAATCCCAATTCAAGTTGTCAAAGGCTTTCTCTGCATCCTCAAAAAAAACCCCAACTTCTTTATCTGGACGCTTGTTATAATATTCAATGGCGTTTATAACCACCCTCAAATTGTCTTTTAATTGTCTGTTCGGTAAAAACCCTGCCTGGTCATCTCCTACAAAGTCCATTAGCCGTATTTTAAGTCTATCTGCTAATATTCTTGCCAATATTTTACAATCGTTTATTAACGAAATTGGTCTGTAGTTTTTAACATCAGTCAGTTCCTGTGACTCTTTTGGTATCAAGGTAATATTTGCCTCATTCCACGTATCTGGAACACCCTCTCCTTTCAGTATATCATTCATTACAACTCTTAAAGCTGGAGTTAGGTCTTTCTTCATTGTTTTATAAAATTTCACTGTTATCCCATCCGGTCCAGGTGCCTTACCAGTCTTTGCCGCATCTATAGCTTGTTCAATTTCTTCATCTGTTATTGGAGCATTCAGCTTCTCTTTCATGCTAATTGATATAGTTGGTAAATCTATTCTTTGCAAATATTGATCTATTTTCTCTTGTGGTATTGCTTTCCTTTGAAATAATTGTGCATAGTATTTATAAAACACTCGCTTAATTCTGTAGTGTTCTTTAATTTCTTCCCCTTCTTCAATTATTCTACTAATTATTTTCTTTTCTCTTTTTTTCTTTGCCAGGCTAGATACCTTCCAGGCTTATTGGCTCCTTCAAATGATTTTTGTTGCAATGTCCTCAATTCCCATTCTAGTTCTTTATTTTCCATTGCTCTTACTTGCTCTTGCAATATTTTAATTTCTTGTACTATTGATTTTTTCCTGGTTTCTTCTTTAATTCTTGCTTTTTTATGTAATTTCTCTTGAATTTCTTGAGCCTTCTCCTGCTTCCTTTTTTTATCTCTGTTGTTTAATGTAATTAATATTCCCCTTATTACTGCTTTGTATGTATCCCATACCACCCGGGTTGAGACTTCATTATCTTTGTTAGTCTGAAAGAACTATTTTGTTTCTTTCTGTAGATATTCCATATTTTCTTGATCGTGCAATAGGTCTTCATTTATTCTCCATCGTAGTTTCTTCTGTTCCATTGCAGCGTTCCAAAGCAATGGATTGTGTTCTGAGCTCACTCTTGGCATTATTTCCACTTTTTTTGTCCGTAATGCCAATTCTTTGGCTGTCCATATCATATCAATTCTTGAGAATGATTGATGTCTCACTGAGTAGTATGTATAATCTTTGCCTTTAGGATTTTCTTTCCTCCAAATATCCTACAACTTTTCTTGTTCTACTAGTTCAAAAAATGTTTTTGGTAACTTCCCCGATTTCTGTTTTCCTCCTCTTATTTTTCTATCCAATTGCAAATCTACAACCCCATTGAAGTCTCCCATCATTACAATCTGTTCATATACATCTTGATCTAGTTTGTCTATTAATTCCCTATAGAATTGATCTTTAGCTCAATTGGGTGCATATATACCTATTATTAAACTCTTCTTATCACACACATTAATTTCAACAGCAAGATATCACCCATTTTGATCTCAAAATACTAATTTTGAGTCCAAATCTTCTTTAATATACATCACTACTCCTCTTTTCTTTTGTTTTGCCGATGCTATAAATTCCCTTCCTAGTTGCCTATTTTTTAAGAACTTGACATCTTGATCTTTAATATGTGTTTCTTGTAAACAAATTATATTACCATTTTGTATTTTTAGCCAATGAAAAATAGTTCTTCTCTTCTGTGGTGAATTTAGTCAATTTATATTCCATGATATTAATTTGTACTCCATCATTCTATTTTCTTACCAATCTAGGAAAGTCATTTGCATTCTCAGAGAGAAACTCCTCCATTTCCTGTCTTGATTTAATTATAACTCTCAAACCATTAAAATAGAAGCTCAAACCTTCTGATATTTCCCATCTATATCTAATGTCTTTCTCTCTCAGCTTCTGGGTCAATTCTCTATATGTTTTCCTCTCTTGAAGAATTCTTCTAGGTACCTCTTTCATTATCTTGATCCTATGTCCCTCCAGCGATAGGGGATTCACAAAGTGTCTTTGGATAATCTCTTCTCTCATTCTTTTTGTTATTAACTGCACAATAATGTCTCTTGGTAGGTTCTTTTGTTGTGCATATGCGGAGTTGACCCTGTATACTAGATCCAAATTTACAGTAATTTCGACTTCCGGTTTGGGATTCATGGAGGTCTAACGCAGCTCCACTTGCGGAGCTGACCGGACTGCCGTTTTAAGCGGCCGGCGGGGTGAAAATAGCCCGCGGCCGACTGCTCTCAGGCGGAGAGCAGGCAAAGAACGCTCAAGACCCTAGGGTGAGTTAGATCTCGGACGAGGGGGGGCTCTGCGCAATGGGTCCCCTCCCGATCCTTGAGGTCCCACCCTGCGACGGGTCGGCTACAATCTCTGCGGCAGTTTTTGGGGCCAATTCGGCTGGCATAAGACCTACATACCCAAGCTTCAATTGGGGGAAGAAGCTGAGAGGAGAACTTAAAATCGAAACAGCGATTACAACCCGAGAAAAGTGAAGGGAAGGTAAAGATCACTATCTTCCGATACGGGACAGATTGATAAAAACAGAGAGGAAAAAAAGTAGATTTTTAAACTGCAACAGACTAGCGAAAAGGAGGGGAAGACTCGGCAGGAGTTGTATTTGAAAAGAGACTAAGTTTAAAGAAGCTATTAGAGAAATCGGACTATTGTTTTGAATACCTGTGGCTTTGGAGCTGTGAGAAAAAGTCACCATCGCGAGATCTGCTGTGGGAAGACGGGAGACAGGAAGTGCGTAATAACAATAGAGCGGCTGGAGAGAAGCGGCCCTTGCTGGAGGGCAGGAAGAAGGGAATCGCCATCTTTGAGAGGGGAAGGGTCGCGGCCTCAGCGGAAAAGGAAGTAGGCCATTTTGGATTACAAAATCATAGAGAAACCATAGAGAAAAGACGCCCGACATTTTGGACCCTTTAAAAATTAATTAATGCAAGAAGACCGGGACATTTGAAATAAAAAAGGAACTAAATTTAACGCCACGGAGTTAAGGAAGAGAGCGGACTCGTGGGAGCGAGCTAAAGCAAGCCCCACGATGTCGAAAAAAGAGTGGCAATCGGCAATAGAAAACCTGGACAAAAAACTTTTAGAGGTGATCAAGGAATTTAAAGACATGAAATTGGAGCTGATTAAAGAGGTTAAACAGACAGTAAAATCGGAGCTGTCAGAAGTAAAATCGGAGCTGTCAGAAGTGAAGAAAGGTATGGAAACAATACAAAATGAATTACAAGGGACGCAGCAGAGAGTTAAAACAGTAGAAGACGCGATGGAGAACTTAGCAGACACGCAACAAACAGAGATGAGACTGATGAGGGGGAGAATGTCAGTTGCAGAAACTAGACACATGGAGAAGCAGCTACGTTTTCGCGGCTTGCCAGAAGTGGAAGGAAAGTCAGCGCAAGAACAGATGACTGAGGTGTTAGCTGAATACCTGGGGAAGGAGGAGGAGGAAGTTGTGGCTATCCTAGATGTGGTATATCGTGTGAACTCGAGAATTGCAATTATCATAATGAAGGAATTACCCAGATCAGTGTTACTAGATCGGAAAAAATATAAAGCGCTAATCCAGATGTTGAAGGACATGAAAATTAGGTACAGATGGGAGCTTCCAGAGGGTTTGTCCTTTGAATTTGGAGGTGCCAAAAAGCGTATCAGATCTGAGAGGGAAATGGAGCGATTTATAAGGGACAATGAAAAAGACTTACCAACAAGATTATGAGTATGGAGTGTAAAGTATTATCTTGGAATGTAAATGGACTAAATTCACCGAATAAGAGGAAAAATATCTTCCACTGGCTATTAAAACAAAAATGTGATATTGTTTGTTTGCAAGAGACTCATATTCGAAAACAGGATGTAAAATATTTAAAATTGGGAAAATTGGGCAAGGACTTTGTAGCGGCCTCAAGTAAGAAAAAAAGAGGAGTGGTGTTGTATGTAAAAGAGGAGCTACAACCAAAATTCATAATGAAAGATGTGGAAGCCAGATTTATAGCAGTGGAATGTACTTGGAACTTAAAGAGAGTGTTGGTAGTCGGAATTTATGCACCTAATGGTGCAAAAGAAAGCTTCTTTGAGGATTTGAGGAAGCATTTAGACGATTTTTCATATGATCAGATAATTCTTGCTGGAGACTTCAATGGAGTGACAGACTTGGAACTGGATAAAAAGACTACAATGGCACAAAAGAAAAGAGGATTATTACCAAAGCTCTTTTTTGAGTTGATTCAACAAGAGACTCTTGAAGATGTATGGAGGAGAGAATATCCTAAAAGCAGACAGTTTACTTTTTATTCTGCAAGGCACTCTACACTATCAAGAATTGATATGATCTGGGCCTCAAAAGATTTGGCGTTATGGACTAAGGAGGTAGAAATAATGCCGATGGTAGGCTCAGATCACAACCCAATTATGTGGAAACTAGGGAAAAGGAGAAAAAGGAAAGCATGGAGAATAAATGAGGACTTGCTACAAGAAAGAGAGAGCATGGAAACATTGAGAAGAGAGACAAAGTTTTTCATACAATACAACGTGAATAAAGAAGTACCAACTGATAAAGTTTGGGATGCTTATAAGGCGGTTATAAGGGGCATACTAATGGACTTAAATGGTAGAGCAAGAAAGAAGAAAGAGGAGAAGAGACAAGAGATTGAGGAGAAAATAAAAGCCAAGGAAATACAGCTAAAAAAGAGACCAGGGAAAAAGAAATTATATCAGGAAATTAAAGTACTTCAAGAACAGCTAACAGCAATGAGTAATAAAGAACTGGAGTGGAACCTTAAAAGGCTGAATCAGAAAGCGTTTGAGGGTGCAAATAAACCTGGGAAGTACCTGGCATGGCAATTGAAGAAGAGAAGGGAAAAGAAAACAATAAATAAAATCTGTGAAGATGACAAAACGTATTTGGAACAGACTACCATTAGTAGAGCCTTTTATAAATTCTACACTAAGCTGTACAATAAGAAAGAAGTAAATAAAGATTCAATAGCGTCATATTTGGAGAAAATGAAACTTCCAGAAATTTCGGATGCTTGGAGAAACAAATTGAACAGTGAAGTAACGGATGAGGAAATAAGTAAGGCAATACAATCTGCAAATCTAGGAAAGGCGCCAGGGCCAGATGGACTTACAGCTAAATTTTACAAGACTATGGCCAATGAGCTGGCACCATTCCTAAAGGAGGTGATCAATGGAGTTCTAAGGGATCAAAGGATTCCAGACACTTGGTCTGAAGCGAATATATCATTGATCCCAAAAGAGGGCCAAGATTTGACTAATGTGAAAAAATATAGACCTATATCGTTACTTAACAATGACTATAAAATCTTTGCGAAGATACTGGCGGAGAGACTGAAGGGGTGGCTCTCGGAAGTTATAGAGGAGGAGCAAGCAGGCTTTTTGCCAGGTAGACAAATAAGAGACAATTTAAGGACAGTGATTGATGCTATTGAATATTATGACAAGCGTTGTGATAAAGAGGTTGGTTTCTTCTTTGTTGACGCTGAAAAGGCATTTGACAATTTAAACTGGGACTTTATGTTTGCCACTATGGAAAAGCTACAATTGGGAGAAAGATTCATCAGAGCAATTAAGGAAATTTACAGAGACCAGACTGCAGCAATTGTGGTGAACGATGAACTGACTAAGAAATTGACTATAAGTAAAGGAACAAGACAAGGTTGCCCGTTGTCTCCACTGTTGTTTATTTTAGTATTGGAGATCCTGATGATACAAATACGACAAGACGAGGAAATTCGAGGAATAAAAATAAAGGACTATTCATACAAGGTCAGAGCATTTGCGGATGATATAATGTTAATTGTAGAGGACCCATTGGAGAACATGCCAAAAGTGATAGATAAGATCAAGGAGTTTGGAGACTTGGCAGGTTTTTATATTAATAAAAAGAAGTCAAAGATACTATGTAAAAACATGACTAAGCAGAAACAACAATTGTTAATGGAAACAACGGACTGTGAAGTAACAAGTAAGGTGAAATATTTGGGAATTGAACTGACTGCAAAGAATATAGATTTATTTAAGAACAATTATGAAAAATTATGGACTCAGATAGAGAGAGACTTGATTAAATGGAATAGGTTCAATCTGTCATGGTTGGGTAGGATTGCAGCAGTTAAAATGAATGTGTTACCAAGAGTGATGTTTTTGCTACAGACAATACCAATCATCAGAGACTCTAAACAATTCGAAAAATGGCAGAGGAAAATATCAGACTTTGTATGGGCAGGCAAGAAGCCTCGAGTGAAAATGAAAGTTTTACAAGATGCAAAGGAAAGAGGCGGAATGCAACTGCCCAATCTGAGACTTTACCATGATGCAATCTGCCTAGTTTGGCTGAAAGAGTGGATGACATTAAAGAACAAGAAATTATTAGCCCTAGAGGGATATAAAAAACTATTTGGATGGCACGCATACCTATGGCACGACAAAGTAAAGGTCAACTCGATGTTCCTGCACCATTTTGTACGGAGAAGTCTATACATAATCTGGAAGAAGTACAGAATTTATTTACAAGAAGGAACTCCCTTGTGGGTGGTTCCATATGAGGTGATAGACCCGAGAGCTGTTGATAATGAACAACAATGTTTAACTTACAAAGAAATAACTAAAATTGAAGCATCCAAACTTAGAATAAAGACGCAAGAGGAACTATCACCTAATTACGACTGGTTCCAGTATAGACAGATCAGAGACTTATATAACTCGGACTCTGTAAAGGGAGGTATACGAATAGAGAATTCGGAACTAGAGCAGACCCTTCTTAAAGAGGACAAGAAAAGAATATCCAAGGTATACCAAGTACTGTTGAAATGGTATACCGAGGATGAGACAGTCAAAACACAAATGGTGAAATGGGCTATACATTTTAACAAAGAAATAACAATGGAGGCATGGGAATACTTGTGGAAGACTACAATGAAGACAACGACATGTACTAATATTAAAGAGAACATTTACAAAATGATCTATCGTTGGTACATGACACCAAAGAAGATTGCGCTAGGGAATTTGAACACTTCTAATAAATGCTGGAAATGCAAGAAGCATGAGGGCTCCCTCTATCATATGTGGTGGTCGTGTGAGGTAGCCAGGCAGTACTGGGGGGAAATAATAAGAGAAATGAGTGAAATTTTACAATTTCAAATCAATAAGAACCCAGAACTCCTGCTACTGAACTTGGGAATGGAGGGAATTCCAGCCCAACACAGGACGTTGATATTTTACATGACGGCAGCAGCTAGACTTTTGTATGCGCAAAAATGGAAAGTACAAGAAGTGCCAACTATTGAAGATTGGATCTACAAATTGCTGTACATGGCTGAAATGGATAAGATGACAAGAAAACTGAGGGATCTGGACTCAGGGCAGTTTAACACAGATTGGGAGAAGCTGAAACAATACCTGGAGAAGAAATGGGAGGTGGGTGGAAAACTGTGGCAGTTTGAGAACTACTGAAGTACTGAAGTAGAGGGGGGTGATTTTACCGGGGGGAGAATAGATAAAGGTGAATTAATAAGCAGTTAGATTAATAGATTGACATATATATAGATATATATAGGTTAACAAACAGAATATCGATAGAAAATAATTAACTATAAGGATTAAATATAAGGATTGATTAACCAACAATATTTTCTTTCTTTGGTAAGATTTGTACAATGCACCAAACTGAATGTCTGAAGATATAGATGAGTCAAATTGATTGACTATGTGATGAGAGTTATACAGAATTATTATAAAAAGACAGAATGAGCAATATATAGAGAATAAGTCAAATTGTTTGATCTAAATGAATGTATGATTTACATGGTTTATGATATAGAGAAATATTTGAAATTGGAAAATGGGATAAATTGTTTATCTAAGATGGAAACAAAGACCTACAGTTTGGGTATATAATGTTAAAAATAGTTAAGGATGAACTGCTTAGAATAATGGAGAATATATATTTGTTTTAGATAGAGGAATCTAATAGAAGTAAGGGAAAGGGGACAAAGGGTCGGAAAGCTGTTGGAAGTCAATAAAAGGGGGGGAAAGGGAGGGGGTTAGAAATGGAAAATTGGGGAAAATTGAATGTAAATGTAAAAATAATGGATTCTAACCCAATAAAAAAATTTTCAAAAAACAAAAAACAAATTTACAGTAATTTCTTCTGGTTGTTTATTCAAAAATTCTGCTAAAATATCCGTCATTTGGTCTTGTACATTTTGCACCATCAATTCTGGAATGCCCCTAAATCTTAGTTGTTTTTCCGTTGCCTTACATTCCATCACTGCCATCTTCGCCTGCATCACTTGATTTCCCATCTTAACATTTGTAGCTAAATCATTAGTCTTCTGTTCCACTTCTTGCATCTTGTTGTTTGTTGCTTGTAGTTCATTTCTAATCCCCTCCAGGTTCTTAGCCAATTCTGCCACCTCTGTTTTAATTACATCTTTCAAATCTTTTACCAATGTTTCATGCATCTTTTGTATCAATTGATTCAGTTCTGTATAACCTTCTGTAACTTTCTTCTCCAGTCCTTCTAATTTTTTTTGTAATAGTTGGACTTGGCTTGGAGCCTGTCCATGTGTCCGCTCTCTTTCTTAAATCTGTTTTGCTTTTTTACTGTTTTCCCCTTAATATTACTCACTTTGCTGGTCTCGATAAAAGAAGAAAAAAAATTCAATTTGGATCCAAAATGCCAGGCGCAATTTTTCTATGGTAACTGGAATCGCTTCTTCCCTCAGCTACAATGGAGTATTTCCTGTTCCTTTAGTCCCAATTTCTCGCGATGCCTACTTTATTTTGCTTCCGGATCTTATTTCTTCTCGCTGTTCTTCCTGCTTCTGGCTTATTCTTGTCCTCTCTAGGCACACGTTGTCTCCTCCTCTCCCAATCTCATCTCCTCTCGCTATGTTTCAACGCTATTTCTCAGCTCCCTCCTCCTCTCTCATGCCGGTTATCTCTCTTCAAACTGCAAGTATGCGTAAACAATCCTTTGTATCACTCTTTTTGTGCATAAAAGCTTGCCAAATTAGGGATTTCTTACTCAAATATTGTTCCTTATTGTTTCCTCTATTTCATTAACTCTTTTTATTACTTTAATATCTGGTCTTTTTTCTGCTTTTTCTGTTCAAAAGTCTGATAGCAATCTTTACCTTATGCTGCTTTCTTGGGTTGTCTGTGCTGTTTCCTTTGTTTCTAGTTGGTCAAATCTGGTACTGAGGCTTGGTTTCTGATGATCTTATGCCAATTCAATGACTCCAGAGGTACTGCAGAGTTAATAGCTCACCCTTCTCCAAGGGGACCTCAAGGTGGTGGGGAGAATCCTTGATTCAGGACCCCCCCTGTCACCAAGATCAGACACTCTCGGGGCCGCGTAGCATTCAGGACCCCCTTCTTTCTGAAGGGGGGATGGTAGCAGGTATTCAAGCACCCTGCTTCCCAAAAACAGTATCTCGGATAGCCCAGCTCCCTAGGCTACTTCAGATCGCCATTAATCCCAAACAGGAAGTCCATAAATGGACACAAATCTGACATCAAAAATGGCAATATCCAGAAACCAATAGGAGAACACTTCAATCTACCAGGACACTCCATCAAGGACTTAAAGGTCACCATATTTCAACATTTCAAAAGCAGAATCCAAAGGTAAGCTGCTGAATTGAATTCATATGTAAATTTGACTCAATCAGACTTGGATTGGATAGGGACTCTGGATGGTTATCTCATTATCAGAAGTAACTGTCTTTCAGGCATTCCATTCAGATTTAGCTATGGAGGGGAGAGGTCACACCCAGCCTGAATTGCGCATTACACCTCTTTCATGACTTTTGCAACTGATCAATTCCCCTCTCCCCTCTCCACCAGTTTCTTCATACCCTCCATGCATCTGACGAAGAGAACTGTGCTTATGCTACGGTAATGTTGGTTAGTCTTAAAGGTGCTACTGGACTCTTTACTATTTTGCAGCTACAAACTAACATGGCTAACTCATATGGATCTATGACATTAGTTTGAGCCATTGAGGCCCCACCTTCCCCAAAGGCTCATGTTATGCAGATAGGGTGAACACTGGAAAGAAAAAGCAATTATTGAAGGAGAGCTACACTGAGGAGGTCCCAGACATGTTGAGCAGGTTGATGCCCATTCAGTGAACTTCTGCTGCTGCTATCTTTTGCTTAGGTGCCTCGGTGCCAGTGCCACCACCGTGACTAAAAAAGTCCACCCAAAATAGTGGGTTGAGAAGCATCAGGTGTTATCTTGCTCAGCAAGACTTTTGGGACTTTTCTGATTAAAACTGTTAACCCAGCAGTAAATGACGGGGAAGGAGCAGGCATGTGCATTGCACACTCCCACACAAATATTTCCAGATCCATGAAGAAGGACTGATCTGGTGAATTTTTTTTATTTTCTGGCACAGCAAAGGGACTCTCAGTTCTGCCCACCATTTAATCTTCTTCATTTTCATTCAACTTTGGATTAACGGTTTCAATTAGAAAGGGAGACTGACAGTCATCAACCTGTCCAATCTCCCTCTTCAATGAGTAGAAAATAGGGGGAAAGGAGGGCTATCCTTCCTCTATTTTTTCCCATTAAGAACCCCCCCCCCCAATATCTAGCCCTTCCTTTGCATGCACTTCTATACACGGTGCAAGTACAGGCTGGCAGCCAGCACATTTAAACAGGGAGTCCTGGACAGTTGCAAAGCAGATTAGGGTGAGGAGGATTCACCTGCCCCTAAACTATATGGCACAAGGAATAACAGCAGACAGGGTCGGCGCAAGGGTTTACCTCGCTTGCGGCCGGCCGGCCAGGCACCCCCACACGTGCACGAGCGTGTGCGCGCACCAGCCTGCGTGATGACGTCACACGTGACGTTATCACAGGAGCGCACGCGCCGCCGCCAGCCCGATTGCTGCGGCGGGCGGCCTCCGAGCTCTCCCGCTCGGTTGCCTGCGCCTCCGCAGATGCCTGCCCACAGTGGCTGCGCCTGGCTGGGGGCTTGTGCTGGCGGCAGCAGCGGCGCAGGGTGGGAGGGATAGGAGGCTGGTGCTTTGTGGCGCGCGCTCCCGCCCGCTGTGCCTCCTCTGGCGCTCCCTCCAGCACCCCGCGCCTGCGGCCACTGCCTACCTGACCTCAATAGGCCCGCCGGCCCTGACAGCAGAACCCAAAGGTAATAATTTATTGGTTTTGTCGCTATCATAAAGAAGCAATTTTTTTTTGTTAATTTTGCTGCACTGTGCTGATTGTCAGTGGAGGGCTTTCCTGCTTGCATGCTGTGCTGGCATGCCATGCTGGGATTACTTTACCCATAAGTTTCCCATGATTATGTGCACCCAGCCACCAACACTTGCCTCCTTTGGTCCATTGTTGAGTGAGTTTTCATGTGCTTGAGAAAAAACTCATTGGATCAAAGTGTTTTTAGATGATGTGGGTTTTGGACAATGAGGTATTTGGTTAAGTGCAAATAGAGCCTCATTTCCACAACTACTTCCCTTGAAAAGAACAGTGTGTGCATGTGTGTGCAGCTGCCCAACACTCGCCTTGACACATGCCTACCACAAGCATTCTTCAGGGGCTATAAACACAGAACCCAGTTGTTGTGTGCTCTCCAACTTGGTGGGTCGATAGCTTAGAGGGAGGACTGTGTTATATGTTATTCTGGTGCAGTTGCATGCAACAACAGCTGCCCCTACAGCCTTGTTTCCCCATTCCCCCTTGAAAAGAACATGTGTTTACACATACACAACCAATGAATGCACAATGAACTGAAACTCATGAAAAGGAAAAAAAAACACAGGTCAGAAATGAGACAGCACCACCAGCCAGAACAAAGAGTAATGGAAGGGAATTATTCTGGAACCTCCTGGAACTGAAATGGAAACGGAAATTTTCTCAGTGCACACTCTAAACATCAATAACCCTAAAAAACAGTACACAGCATGTTAAATATAGTGAACCAATATACTACTGTAAAAATAATGCTCCCATATTTATTTGTTTGTTTGTTTGTTTGTTTGACTTATACGCTGCCCTTCCTGCAAGCGGCTTCCAACAATTTTTCAATAAATACAATAAAAACATTAAAACCACTTAATCCACAAAAAAAGATTCAGACACCACTGATCAAACCAGCCTACAATAAAACCATTATGAGCCACAGATAGTGCCATGGTGTAAATCCGGGTGGCCACAAAAGGGGGGCAAGGTGGTCAAAAAAGGGGAGGGACACAGAATGTCCCCATCTTGCAGGCCCTGCAGAACTGTAATAGGTCCCACAGGGCCTGGCTCTCCAGTGGAAGAAAATGCTACAAACCAACTGGGCAAGGGGCACATAACATCGGGGAAAGAATCGCCTCCTGAGGGACACCACACACCAAAGTATGGTGGGCAGACATCTGTTCCCCTAGCACAAGCCTCTGTCCCCACCTGTGGAGAAAGGAGCTCAGCCATTGCATGGCTGTCCCACAAATTCCTACGGCAGCAATATTTACCTACTAATAACAAACCCCGTGTGGGAAAAAACCACAACAGGCTCTAGAAAGGGGAAGGTGGGCAGGCAAGCATTGCCTCCTCCTCTATGACTGATCCTGGCTGGGTGAGGCATGGGGCAGACATTGCCACCTACTCCACTCCTGATCCTGGACAGGTGAAGTGTGGGGGGGTGGACATTGCTACCTGCTCTGTTCCTGAGCCCAGCTGGGTGAAGGGGGAGGGCATTGCCTCCAGCTCCATATCTGATTCCAGCTGGGTGAAGGTGGGAGTGGCATTGCCTCCTGCTCCATGCTTGATCGTAGCTGGGTGATGGCGGTGTGTGTGTGTGTGTGGGCATTGCCACCTGCTCCACTCCTGATCCCGGTTGGGTGAAGGGGGGAGTGGCATTGCCTCCTGCTCCATGCTTGATCATAGCTGGGTGATGGCGGTGTGTGTGTGTGTGTGGGCATTGCCACCTGCTCCACTCCTGATCCCAGGTGGGTGGTGGGGATGGGCATTGCCACCTGCTCCATGCCTGATCCCGGCTGGGTGAAGGGGGGCTGGAATTGTCATCTGCTCTGCATCTGAGCCGAGCTGGATGAAGGTAGGGGGGCATTGCCACCTGCTCCGCTCCTGATCCTAGCTCGGTGAAGTCAGAGGATGGGCATTGCTACCTGCTCCGCTCCTGATCCCAGCTAGGTGAAGGCAGGGGGCAGGTATTGCTACCTGCTCTGCTCCTGATCCCAGCTGGGTGAAGTTGGGGGGAGGGTATTGCCACCAGCTCCACTCCTGATCTTTAGGTGAAGGCGGGTGGTGGGCATTGTCACATGCTCTGTTCCTGATCCCAGCTGCGTGAAGGTGGGAGGCATTAGGATTCCTACCATGGCACAGTCTCTGGAGGGACAGCCTGCCTATTCTGGGCTTCCATCTATGGCAGTATCCTCTAGAGGTGCACCAGGGTAGGAAGTGAGTTGTCTGGAACACAGTTAGCCTTTTATATAGTAGAATATTTGAAATAATTTTAATTAGTGTTGTCCCTGTAACCAGGAATGAACAGACAAGTAGGTGAAATAAGGTTTTCATTAATGGCTGAGCAGCATAATGTTAAACTTTTCCATTCCATTTTAGTATGGGTTACTAATTCTGGGCAACCCAACCCTGGCTTTGAACTCAACTAACCTTTTTTCTAGTCCTGTTTATCCTAGCTTAAACAATAAAGTTGTGGAGAGAGGTACGAAGTCTTATTCTTTCTCTCAACGTGTCTCATTAGGACTCCTTTGGTGCTGAATGGCACCAACCATTCATCACCAACCTCTCCTCTCCAATCTTCCACTGGTACAGGCCAATAGTCTGTGGGATTAGGGAACTTCTCTTCTTTATTAGTTGCACAAGGGAAATTGCTGATTGTCAAGTTGCAGTTATCCCCTACCAATGTGCTAGCACCCCATAAAAGGAGGAGCAGGGTTGCATAGCCATTTCTACATCTCTGTTCCAGTTGGCTTGGCTACACTAAGTGAGCAGCTCAGCCTTGTCTGAACAGAACCCCATGTTCCTTTCCTTACTGAGGCATGGACAAATTCACCCTGGCCTGAACTGATTATTATGGCTGGAAATGAGCTTATGTAGATAACACAATATGATTTATAAATACATGTTCACATGCATTTATATTGGATTGTTTTAGGTGAGTAGCCATGTTTGTCTGCTGTAGAACAGTGGCACTTTAAAGACCAACAAGTTTTTCAGGGTGTAAGCTCTCGATAGTCAGAGCTCCCCGAAGAAGAATGTCTGAAGAAGGGAGCTCTGACTCTTGAAAGTTTACACTCTGAAAATCTTCTTGGTTTCTAAGGTGCCACTGGACTCAAATCCTGCTATTATTTTGGATTTATACACATATTGCATGTTATTTATATGTACAATATAATAGCAATTCTCAAACAAATAATGTCAGAAAAGTATACATTTAATAGGAACAATAATTTCATGGAATGAAGGAAAAATAAGGAAGCACAGGTTTGATTTGCACAAAGAAGCTGTGAAATCAAAATAGCATATCAGTTTGAAATAGTAGAAATTAAATTTCTCTCTCTCTCCTTATTCAGCTGCATGTGCAGGCTCAAACCTGCATTTTAAATGGAGATTACTGAACATCATTGGAAGTAAGATGCTATTGCAACAGGTTATTGGACAGATAACTCTTTACTGAATGCCTATGAAATTCCAAGCACTGATCTCTTTGACTGGCCACATTTCTTTTCCTTAAACACTCTCTTTTGGCTTAAGAAAGATACACTGAAGGGTTTCACATCAGCTAGACTGAAATAATCAATGCAAACTATGTGAACTGTTTCCCTGTGTCTCTCTTCAAGAAACAGAGTTATCCATGTCTGATGGCTAATACGACATTTCCCAGGCCTTCTGGGAATATAAAAAATGTGTCACCAATTTGGGAGAACTTTCTCCATATTATGCAGAAAATGTTTAGAGAACTGCATCTAGTATTTTTTATTTTCATTCTGAAATGAGGAACAGAATATAAATGTTTTATATTGATATACTTTGAATAATAAGCTGAAGTTCTATAGGTTCATCATTCATGAAATATCAATAAGTTCCACATTTCTTAAGTGCAGCCAATGTAAATTTGCATTCTAACTTCATAAACAAAAGATGTGTGAGTTTTATTGATGTTTTTGTAAATGATGAGGTGCAGAGGACAAGGTAGTTATCATTCACAATTGATGAATAACCAGATGGCTAGAGTGCTGCATGTCAGAATAGAAATGCTATTGTGTATTGATAAAATAAATACAGACAAGTCTTTAAAAATACTGAAATGGTGGAACGGCTTTTCTCTGTAAGGGCCAAAATAGATGTAATGATAGACGTATAACTGCCACTGGTTTGATTTTGTTTTCCCTTGGTGTGCATATTTTAAAACCTGACACCCCACATCTTTTTCTTGGTTGCCATTTGTATTTTACCAAAGAATTTTTGCTTTTGTTGTTTCAAACAGCAATCTCATCCCTGCCAGTTTAGCTCAGTTATCAATCCAAACTTGGGTGGGTTTACACCCAGGCCTAGATTTAAGGTGGCAACCAGGAGGAGTCTGGGGAGGGGGATATGGAGGTGTTGGTGAGGGCATGATACCACTTCTAGGGGAAAGGTGGAAATGATGTCATACCTCTTTAGAAATCACTGGAAATTCCAGCACTTCCTAGAGAAGCATGATGTCACTTCTGGGTTATCCCCAGAAGTGACATTGTGTTGTCAGTTCAATGGTGATTTGTTTTAGTTTATTTTTCTACTCCACCACTTGGACCAGCAGTGGGTTTGCTGGCAGAGGCCATAGCAGAAACTTTTCTTTTAATACCTGCTGGAAACCTCGGTACAGTGATGGAGCTGGAGAATTGTGAAGGAAAATCCTTTGATGTGAGTCTAACCCCAAGGCAACAGTCACACTGGTTCTTCCAGGCCAGCTGAGTTTGTTGTTTTCATCCTGGTACTGATGCAAAAGTCCTGATTTGGATAGCCCATACAAGCCCAGTCTCATCAGATCTTGGGAGCTAAGGAGGGTTGGCCTTGATTAGTAATTGGATGGGAGACCTCCAAAAACATCTCCCATCCAATTAGTAATCCAAAGCAAAGGGTTGCTATGCAGAGGCAGGCAATGGCAAACCATCTTTGTTTGACTCTTGTCTTGAAAACCTCAGCAGGGGTCGCCTCAGCAGGGTCAAGTCAAATTTGACTTGACAAACACTCTCCACCACCACTGATGCAGGAGTGCTCACCTGATTGTGTAGTTTCATTTTCTTGTCAAAGCCCCACTCAATACATTCAATTTCCCATTACTCTGTACAACTTCATACTCTATTGACAAATAAATATAAGGAAGAGTCTTTATAAAGTGTAGTCTTTTCTTTCAGTTTATTAGATGATTGTATTCTTTTGGGTAGCATACATCACACATACTTCTATTCCCAGACAATCTTCACCAACAGAAAACACAGATATGTCTTACATTTAGGATCTTATATATACATGCGCATACACACACACTCTTAAGATACTAAGTACAATGCTATAATTGCACAGAATGACAATGAATGCAATTTGAAATGTTCAGAATATTTGGAAATTGCAATTAATACAGAAATAAGGAAAAGTATGAATACACTAATCAGTACATTTCCTTAGAAATAAATTCCATTTTGACGTTGTAAATGGAGTCATATTTTCTTCAGCTCTACATTCAAGTTTTGTGTGCATTTGATACCATAGATTACTGTGTGAGAGTCTATTGTACACCTGCTGTCTTCTGATAGGTCAAGGAAGCCAGAATGAAATCTCCTACTTCAGTTCAGAGGTCTGGTGACCTTATACATAAGAGAAGTTTACTTCCTGTCACTGTAGAATATTCTATCCCTATTTCTGAAAGAGCACAGACTTAGGATTGTGCTTTACTGATTCCATTCTTATCCTACATCTAACCTGATATTAGAGATAAAAACCTCTTTCTCCATTTTGATTCATTTTAGTTTTTTAAAAATGGTAATTAATGCATATGTTAATTTTTCTTTGGGTGTGTTACTATTGGTTTCAATGGGACACACGTTTCCAGCAGTAACTTGTTTTTAATATTTAACAGGAATGTAAAACCTTAAAGATTCTACCTCATGCCAAGGGAACTTCAATGCCAAATTTCAATCAGACAGGGAAAACTGTTTTTGTCCTAGGAAATTTCAAATTCTGAATAGTTCACTGGGAAAATATTTGACAACTCCAAAAATATTGCTTGGGGGGGGGGGATATTGCATAATCATGACTCCGTATAATAATATTGAAAATATACAGCAGAGTATTTTTCAACAATAACAGAATGTGCTGGTCAAGAGAGGTAAACCCTGACCCTTCTTACAGTTTACCTTGTTCCATGTGAGTACTTGAAACATTTTTATGAAGAAAAATAATAAGAATGGGGTGCAGTAAAATAAGCCATGGAAGGGAGTAGATTTTTGCTCATTTTTTTATTTTAAAAGAGATCACCCAACCAATCACTTTCTTTCCACAGATTGGAAGTTGCTTCTTCTGCTCTTGGGCTAATAGCAACTGGAGGAGGTAATGTCTGTTGAAATAAAGGGTCTTATTTTAAATTACATTATAAAGCCTTGGAGAGAGATTGCCTGTCCATTCCTTAATCACTGAACTGTTGCCTGGTTTGGCCCTAAGTCTGTCTGTTTCTCTTTCTGTATTAAAGATTACAGTACACATTTAAGGAACATGGCAGAGCTTGCTGTATATACAAACAAAATAGCTGATTCCATGTTTTGTAGGCATAGCTTAGAGAAAACAGAATAGCAAGCAAATAGGAAAAGAGGTACTGTGGTTATAAAGAAAAGTCCTTGCCCACAAGCCATTAAGCCAACAGTATGAATAATGTAAATCACATTTTGGAAAGATGTACCAATCAGCAACAGCATCAGATGTACCTATCTTTGACATAAATCTGCTGGTTGGTAAACCTACTGAATTACTTCTCCCCTTTCCTTCTCCACACAGGCCTCAGTCTTCATGAATCCTGAACCAGACAGCCAGGCATCATCATAATAGTCAAATCCTAATGTTCCCTACTATTACTAACTGTTGTTAATTTTCCAATTGATTTAAGGTTAAATTGGCTGTCCAACTGCACTTTGCAACCTGATATTTCTTAACATCTGCAGTATACTCAGTATTCACCCATTCTACTTTGTATTTACTACTCTCACATAAGACATCTCCATAAGCAGACATTTGTATAGGTCTGTTATGCAGTAATATGATGTCTGCATGCAGTTGTCCCTTATTCTCCAGTTTGAAACCAAAGAAGAACTAGAGAACATACATAGCAGCTTTCTTTCTTTATTATTATTACAGCACTTAGCCAGTACGTTAACCATAAAATTTAAGTGGACATTTTACAACCATTTGAAACATGAAGCATATAAGTATATACAATTTAAGAACATAATTTCCTAATATCTATCAAAATTTGTAAAAACCAGGAAGTCAGCATAGTTCTAAGCAAGCAACCGAAATGGAGGCCTACGCTCTAATGGGCTTTAACGACCAGAGCACAAAATTTCGATATCTGGTGTAATGCAGTAAAATCTGAGTTTGAACATAGCAGCTTAGCTGAGTTGCTACTCTAGATCTGAATAGCTTTGGGGGTAACATTCTATGATGCTCCTCCTTTGCCACATATCTTTCAGATGCATCAAATAAATGGATGTAGACATGATCCACAGACTATTCTAACCATGAGTGTACTCACCTTCCCTATCAAAGGATACCTCTGTTAAACATTCTATTTATTTCCTGCCATGAAGCTATGCTCTTTAAATCATTGCCATTTTCCATGTCAACATCAAGGCGTTAGGCCTTATGATTAAGCTTCTATATCACCTTATTCTGTTTTTCATTTTTTTTTTTAGCTTTTGGATTATCTGCCATCAGTTCTTTTGTTCACTTTTTTTACAAACCATTGTGTCTGTCCATAAAACTGTATGCAAGACCGCACACCCGGCCACACAAAAAATGCACTTAGGCTGGGGGCTGATTTTGCCTCCTTTCACGGAAGGAGAGGCTGCCCTGCATCCCAGGACATCTGGGTCATTGAGGAGGTGAGGCATGGCCCTATAAAGGGTGGCTCCGCCTCCGAAGGGGTCAGTTGGCTCTGCAGAGCTTGGCAGCGATGTTGCACAGCGAAGCCATGGCTATCAGAGCCCTCACTGTCCCACGTGCCTGGCTAAAGCCTGCTTACCGGCAGCAGCAGCAGTGGTAATTGAGCTGAGGGCAGCAGTGCAGCCTTGAAAGCCAGCATGTTTCAGCTTTGCGGCTCATTGGCCCATCGCAGTGGCAGCAACTCCTGGGTCAGGGCTTCAACATGGCCCTTTAAGCCACATGGCTTGGTGTTACACCCAGCTGTCAGGCAACAGTGACAGCAGCACCTGAGTCCAGGCCTCATTGAGACCTATATGGCCATCACAGTTCAGCACACAGGGCGTTCTCATGTAGGGGCCCTTTACTTCCACTGTGTGGGCCCTGTTGAGAACTTTGGGTATCATCAGGTGGGCTTTGTGATACACTTGGGGCCTTGTTTGGCCTAATGGGAGACCTTTGGGCTTGGCTTGAGGGGCTCTCAGCAGGCAGAATGCCAACCCCCCTCCATCACCTCCTGGTGTCCTGTAGGCCTTGGAGCTGCTTGGAGTTCTGGGCAATGGTGACCATTTTATGTAGGCTATAGGCCTGAAGCCTGCTTAGCTTGCAGGATAGGGTAGCCATTTTGTATAATCTGGGAATTTCCTGGCTGGGTGTGAGAGAATGGCAGCCATTTTATAGTGGGCTGTGCTTGCCAACTGGAGGATGGCAATTTGTGACTGAGCCTTATCATTCAAGGGAAGCTATTTTGTGGGCACCTGTCATTGGTGGCACATACCCCTCCACCTTTGTCTTCAGTTTCTTATGGCCATCGGCTGCTGATCTGGCCATAGTGCCCCACCATCATGGTTTGCGCTGTAAGACTGTTTGATACAGTTGCCCTCATGCACATCAACAGCATGAAGGAGGAAATGAGCAGCCCATCAGTGGAACAAAACATGGCCAATGTGAGCAGCAGCATTGAAGCTTATGGTGGATGGCCCTCTGAGATGCCACCCATAGCAGTGGCGATGGACCCTCCAGAGAAAAAGTGTAGGTCTGTGCCACAAACCCATGTCCAACTCAGGCTTAGGCTGACTTTCCCCTACCCTGAGGTAAAACTTCTCCTCTTTAAGCCTATGAAACTTTTTACTGGGCTGGGAAGCCTCTGGTAGTGTGGTTGATGTTAAGCTTCAACTTTTCTTCTTGTCCCACCCTTAAGGATTATTAAAAATGGTTACCCAGCCAAGTCTTAGTAGGGAACAGAACAGGGGTTTGCTCTTCCCTTTAGCAGAAACTGGCGCACAAGGCTTGGGGAGGTTTAAAATGTAACTGAAGGTTTATTTACAGTAGGTTAAAGTCAAAAGGCAGGTAGGCAGGTGTTTGAACTGAAGAAACAGAAAGGTTTTTGTACAGAAACTTCACTGGTGTGAGGCACAAAACACTTGGTATAAGACTAGGTTGCTGGCTTCTTTCAGAGGTTGACACTGCTTCACAGATGTTACACTTTATATACTCAAACACAAACACAGCACGACTTTTCCTCCTCTCCAGACCTTAGGGTGCTCCACTGAGACAAATTCTTCCTAGATACTGGGCAGGTGTTATAGTTATGAGCTATAACCCTGTTTCTGGCACTGAAGGGGAGACTCCTCTCTACCCACTTCCTTGGCCCTCTATAATTCCCAGATCTCTTGAGTCTAAGTAGGAGTTAGTGCTGGTTTCCCCCACTTTAGTCCTAGGACTAAAAGTGTTTCACAAACATTATTTCCTCTCGCAGAGGATTCTCTGGCTGACCCTCTTTGGTCTAAAGCCAGGCTCCAACTCCCTTTCACTCTCTTGTTGGCTGCTTCCACACACGTTGGATAATCCACTTTCAATACTCTTTAGTGAACATTTGGAACTGCTTTTCCATGTGTGGAACAAAAAATCCACTTCTAAAGGATTGCGAAAGTGCATTGAAAGTGCATTATTCAACGCGTGTGGAAATGGCCGTTTTCTCCCCCCAACACCAACTGACAGCTTCCCCAACATTCCATCCCCAACTGCCATTTCAGGCTAGCCACATGGGGGTGGGGGAAGGAAACATGTCAATCATAGCTCACTGACTGGAAATCTCAGCTTCTGAAGCTGAGTCCGTCACAGTCTGCTTTACACCAAGAGCCCCACACCTAACCATGGGGGCTCTGTGGTGAGATGCAGGCCTCTAGACCCCCTGGGACAGTGCAGCAGCCCAGCAAGCAGTTGCAGCCTTCCCAGCCTGGCTTTCCACCATGGTCTGGCCAACCTTACTATGTGGCCTAGGGCAGAGCTGGGGTTTGGCCCACAAGGGGTCAGCACACTGGTCATGGCAGAATGTGAGTGGGGTAGTGGCCCCACCAGCTCCAGTTGCAGCTATTGTTCCTTCAGGTAGCAGTATAGGTGGCCAGATGGTTGCTCCCTCCCCCTCAGCCTGGCAGTGCTTTCCTGGAAGACCTTATTATCAACCCACTCATGGATCTCCCCTTGGGATAGAACCTTACAGAGCTATGCCATTAGGAGAAACAGTTTCGCCTTTGGGGGGACCACCTGACTCATGTCACTAGAGATAAGATCTTCAGGGGGGAGTTTGTGGATGTCATCGCACTTCTCTTCAGGGCACTGGAAAAGAAGGAAAAAGATGACATGGATGAGAGGGATAAGGAATGCCTAAAACATAGGACGGTTGACCGTACCTGGGCTGCCAGGAATGCTAATATATGCTTGGGTTATTGCCCATGCTCAGCCTTTAAGATCAGCCCCCTTGTTCAAATACATTGGTATTTTTTATAAGGGATATACAGACTTCTCCCGTGCTGCTTAGTTGCAGTATGATGAGGAATTCTGTATGTAGGCTGCAGTCAACCCAACCCTAATTTGCCATGGGACCAATTCCACCAACAGCTTTGGCTGCACATGATGTCCCTGGCCAAGCCCAATCTGGGCGACTGGTCCAATAGTAGCTATCTGGTCCAATGCCTCTCTGCTTCCTCTGGCACCCATAGCCTTGTGGAGCAGTCGGTTCAGCCCCAACTGCTTTTCTGGGAGTTTGCATCCCAGGGGGTGTGTTCCAGAAAGGGTTGCAGCTTCAAATATGAGTGTCTCAGGTGCAGTGGCCCCCTTTTCATCTTGTCCCAAGCCTCAGCAGTGAGGTGGTGGCAGGGTCAGGGGGAGGTTCATCTCAGAACTCTGACAAAAGGTTGCAACCTCTTCAAGCTGAAGGCATTTAGGGGCCTGTTACAGGATTATCCCAAGTACACTGATGCAATGTTTCTGTTGGATGGGTTCACAGTTGGGTTTAGAATACTGTTTCAGGGGCCTAGGACCCCTTTCATGCCAGTGAACCTGCATTCTGTCACTGGCTTGGAGGGAGTGGTTGATTGCCAGTTAGTGCTCCAAGGGCAGAATGGTGATCTTACCAAAGATCTTTCCTCTTTGGTATTTTTTCCAGTACTGATAGCGGTTTGATTATGGGGGGATAAGCTGGCTAACGACTCAGTCCACTTCTGGTGCAGTAATCTAGCAGTGGTGCATGTGCTCAATTCCCTTTCTTCCAAGTTCCCTAGGGTTATGAGACTGGCCTCCAGCTGAAATTCTGTTCAGAGCAAAACATGTTCCTGGACTTAATAATGGTGTGGCAGGTGCTCTGTCTCACCAACAGATGGAACAGTTTTGTCAGCTTTCCCCCAAGACTGATATACAGTCAGCTCAGATGCTTCTGGAATTATGGAGTCTTGGAAGGCAGAGGTGCCCAGGGCTATCCAACTAGCCATTGACCTCAGTACCCAGAGGTCATATGACCATGCAGAAAGGCAATCTGCAGGGTTCAGGCAGGAGGTGGGCCTGCGACAGCTGTGACCTATTCCAGCATAACATATTATGCAGTTCTGCATTGACTGGAAAGTTAAGGGCTTGGCTGTCAAGTCCATTTGGAGCCAGCTGGCAGCATTAGCCTTTGCCACTAAGACCTGTGGTTTGCCTGAGGCTACGGGAGATTTCTGGGTCAGGAAAATGTTGGAGGGTTGGTCATGGGAGGCTGGGGCCCAGGTCAATGACAGGCAGCCCATCTCCCCATCCATCCTCCAGGGTTAGGCTCAGTTTGGACAAAAGTGTGCCTTTCAGGCTACAAGGCTGCTTTGTTTCATGCAACATCTTTAACTGCCTTCTTTAGGGCACTGAGAGTTAGTGAGATGGTGACCCAATCCCATTCTGATGGATCTGGCCATGCCTTAATGGTACAAGATGTTAAATTGGTAGAGAATAAGGAGAACCTTAGGATCAGGTAATCCAAGACGGATCAATGACAGAAGGGTACAGTAATTCAATCGGGCCCCTGAGATGAACCTGAGCTGTGCCCTGTCCATGCTATTCACTGGTATTTGAATGTTAGGGGCCATGATGATAGGGTTCTGTCACAGTCATGGAGCACCCCAATACCAATTTTGCATGGTGACTGAGAGGGCATTAGTCAAATTGGGTTTGGTGGTTGTCAAACTTGGCATCCGCTCCTGTCGGATCGGGGTGGCTTCCACAGCAGCAGCAATGAGCTATCCTGTGATGGCCATCCAAAGAGTAGGCTGGTGGTAGTCATTGGCATATCAGGCATATGTGCTCCCCCTGCTGGTGCTATAATGAGGGCTGTGGCTAATTGCTTTCTCTTTCTTAGGTGCTGCGGTCTGCTGTGGGACGTGTCGCATCCTCATCTGTGGACACAGCATCATTCACCTATCAATGGAGGACAATGAAATATTCCTGAGTAACTTACGGCAAGGGCTGTGGTTGGCATTAGGCCAACTGTGGGGCATGGCATAAGTAGAGGCTTGGCCCTGGTGATAGCAGGTTAGATTTGAGTAGACAGAGTGGGCCAGTGAGCACCCAGTGGCACTGCCCCAATGATGGGGAATTGTGGTCTGTCAGGGATTGGTTGGCAGGCTTCACAGTTGCCAACTGAGAGGGCAGACTGCCTGTGGAACTCCCTGTACAAGTCCTTCCCTGAGGCTCCATGGCTTGGGGCACTTGGAGCTGTAAGTGGGTAACCATTTGTCTGGCTGGCTGGGTTACACCCATGCACATGTATGGCTTGTGGCTGGGGCAGTGGGTGCTCACTCAGACAGGTCAAGGAGAAGGTCCAGAGAAGACCCATTGACTGGGGCTCTACCACTAGTATGCTCTTGCCATTATTAAGTTTAATGTTAGTCTCTAAATGCCCCGGATTTATATCCAAGCCTTGTTTCTGTCTCTTCATTCTAAATGGGGGGAGCAAACAACTGGAATCTGTAGTATATAAAAACTGTCACCTATAAGGTATTTTGGGGAGTTAGCAAGTATTCTGGCACTTATATTAAGTATCTGTGCCAGAGAAGCTAAAATATTCTTTAGATTTTTATGAGACTACAGGTCAGAAAGAAGCTTAGAAAGTCCCCCCAACACACACACACAAATATGATTTAATCCAAACATGTGCTAAAGTTGATTTTCTACATAGTAAAAAGGAGACATTCAGAATTATTGTGGCATAAGTTTTTGTGAACTACAGCCCCACTTCATAAAATGCGACATCAGGATTTCAGTCTGGAAAAGCTTGTCAAAATCAGCTTGTTAGTTTTTAAGGCCCCCAAGATTCCTTTTTGGTTTTTTTTACTGTACACAACTATACCTTTGTAATGTTATACTTTACCTAAAACTTTCCAGGGATTTAATTCATTTAAACTTTGAATTTTAGTGTATTTCCTTCTGATCCTTTCCTTATTTAAGTTGCATCAGACTTGTAAATAAAGGATTGAAAGCTGTCAGTTAGAGATGTCATGTTGGCTGTCAGTAATTCATGAATAATTGACATTCAGCTTATCTAGGGAAAGCTGCAATTAGCCTGGATGATTAACATATGAACCAAGCCTGGTTTTGTGTTGTTGAACATTAGAATTTTACTTAACTCTTTAATTTGAGGAAGAAACAAACAAATTTTAGGAACATTTGTAGCATTCCAAAGTTCAGACTTTGATGATGGTCTACTTCAGGTAGGAGGACGCTTGAAGGCAGATAATGTGGCCCTAACAATGGCAAATCTAGTCGTCCTTCCAGCTCAACATCACATCACTGTCCTGTTAGTGGAACACCACCATGAGGAGGTCCATCATCAAGGATGCCACTTCATGGAAGAAGCCATCAGAGCAGCAGTTCTGTGGATCACGGGAGTGAAAAAATGCATCACCACTGTACACTGGACCTGTGTGCTATGTCGGAAGCTTAGGGGACACCATCAGCACCAAAAGATGGCAGACCTGCCCCCAAACTGACTTAGCACCGAGCCTTCATTCCCCAATGTGGACCTCAACATGTTTGGCCCCTGAACCGTGATGACATGCAAGACAGGGGTGGCCAAGTGAACAATAAATGGTGGGCAGTAGACTTCTTTATGATTGCTAGGGATGTGAATAATGAAATTCCTGAGCTGAGGATATACATGGAAATTGGTGTTTGAATCATTGTCTTGATTTTCTGGAATGGAAACACCAATCAAAGATGCTTGGGAATAACAAAACAAAAACCCCTTCCTGCTAAAATCCGTTCCTCCCCCCTCCCGCCCCCAGTTCCAATGCTTACCAGCCATGCAGCATGTTTTTTTTTATTACTGATTCCCTGGAAAATGGCATCTCTCCCTTCCAATGAGATTATTGCAAGGGAGGAGCACAGAGCACTCCCAATCAATCTCAAGCTTCAGAGAGTTCCCATTCTCCTTCCCCAATTGGATTGGAGGGACAGTTCCCCCCCCTCTAAAGGTAGAAAACCTGGGCTTGTTCAGGGGCTGTAGAATTCAAACCCTTTGTACAATTTAGTTGAAACTTGAGGGTTCTTTGGTGGACATGCAGAAAAAGCTCCAGTGCAATTTTGGTGATATTTGGTTGAAAAACAATGACTCCAGCCCACCCCCACCCCCAAAAGTCCCTCATGAGAAACAATGGAAAAACTGCCAATCTCATTCTTTGGTTTGTTAAAGAGGTCACAGCAAGAAAAAATGGCAGAGACTTTTCAGTAGAAAGGTAAACATTTTTTATTGTCAGTCCATCACTGTAAGAGTAAGAAAATGGAATGAATGAAGACAGATTTAATATTTTTATTCTAATGTCCATCTGGAGCTCTCCTGCTAGGCTGCCACCATTTTAGAAATCAGTAGAGAGAAAGATGTGCAGAGAGGGACCTACTTTCGGGGTCTGTAAAATTGTCCCCTCATTCAATCTGCTTGAAACTTAGGAGGTCTTTATATTAGATGGAGGATTGTGTTCTGTGCCAATTCAGTGCCATTAACAAGCTGTCCAAGACCTTTGAATAGATTCTCCCTTTAAAATACTGTTCCTGAAGAAAAGCTACATAGATTTGATTCCCAAAAAGGTAATAACCCACCTGAAAATAAAATCACAGTTACCCCTCCATCCAAGTCTGGATCAGAAATTATAATGTTAATTTTTTTCCCCAGTGCACTTCCCTAAGGACTGATCTTTTGGTATGTGAAAATGTGTTTACATTTTATTTTCTTTTACATTCTACAGTAGTTTGACAAAATTCTATTTAGATATCTGTTCCACATGCATATTTGTTCACTAGAACAAGTGCCATTGAATTTATTTCACCAAGAGAGTAATTTCCTAGATTTAGATGCCTAATCACCGTGAAAGAGAGTACTCCATTGTGAAACAGTTTTTGTAATATGAATATAACTTAGCAGATAATCTAAAAACCCATCTCCCTACATCTCTCTAATTACATTTACTCCACAATAGTCATGACTACAAAAGCTATATCATGACAATTCACTGGAGGGAGATAATGCAGGTCTAATTCTCTCTTACTATAATACACTGTTCATGGAACTAACCTTGAAGATGATTTGGAAACTTCAGCTTTGCAAAATGCTGCCTGCAACTCACTTGTTTGCCAGGTCTCAAAGTCTGGATCTTTAAGATTGATTCTGCACTAGACAGATTTTCTCCCTGGTTCAAGTTGTTTAAGAGGGACCATGGAGGAGCCTCTTAGTTGACCATAATAATCTTTTCTAGTCTTAGAAGGGCTTTAATTTCTCTGAGGTTTTGAACCATGACTTCTGCCATTCTAGATGGCTGTTATACACAAATACCAATTGCTGCTCATTTTTGAATTTGTGGAGCCTTAGTCCCTGAAAACTTTCCACCCTATACTTTGTTCTGCCCTTTGTATACAGAGCCCAAATAAATTTCTTGGAGAAATCTTAAAAGACAGTCATTCCTCTCCTGTAGTGGAAAAACTAACCCTCCTTCTTTCTGATTTGGATCTGTGCGTCTCTTATAGAGTATAACAGTTCTCCCTAGCAGCTAAGAAAATTTAGGCTTGAGCTGTGCTTAGGGAGGTGCACCAAGAAAATTTCTTTTTCTGTTTTGGGTTCAGGGGTTCCGGAATAATTCCATTCCATTACTAGTTTGTTATAGGTGGATCGTAGCTGGCTCAGAACTCATCCATTTGGTTTTTTCATTTTCATGAGCTTCAGCTCATTGCATGTGCATTGCCTGTTGCAGCTATGTTTCCTTGTGCTTTATCATTATGTTCCAACAATGAGGAAAGAATTCAAATCTTTCCTTGTGATGCTCAGCATTCCACTGCAGAATGGGGTGTTCTCGCTGCCAATCTTCTCTATCGCCCAAGTGCAGGCCAGCTGGCAGAATGTCTGTATGAATTCCTCCCCCATTGCCACCCAAACTGACCTATGTTTTCTCCATAAGTTTTCCTTTTGCTGTGGGGGCAGGCAGGATTGTTTTTGAAAGAGTGGAGTTGGTAAACATTTGCCATTTGACTCAAAAAAGAGACAGAGAGCCTGAAAGATGAAAGAAGCAATCCTAAATAGGTCTATTCAGATGTAAGTCCCATGTAATCCAATGGTGCTTATTAGAGATGGGCACGATCTGCATTACAATAAAAAAACCCACGATAATGGTGTTCACGCAATCGGGACCTGGTGGATCGTTGTCTTTCACGGCAAACGATCCAGCGGTTGGAAGGGGGCTGGACCAGGGCTAGACAGGGTGATCGTGATACGGTCGGGAAGCTAGACATTCAGGCGCCAACAATCTATTCCCCTGGCAACAGAGGCAGGGGAATGCCTGAGCTCTGTTTGAAACTTGATAATATTTCCCCTAGCAAGGAAAAGCAAACAGTTGTGAGTGAAAAGGTGGCTTCCTGAGAAAAATATAAGCAAAGTGATTGGGAGAGGAAGGGGTTAAGACTTAAGAGAGAGAGAAAACAAAAACCACTGGCTTTGAGCGCGGCTATCAGCAGAAGCTGTTTTGTGCTCCTCTCCTGAGTTCATTCAGTGCGTTGAAAGAGTTAACACTGAGAAGAGATCTCTTCTCAGTGTTAACTCTTTCAACGCACTGAATGAAAACAAAAACCCCTGGCTTTGAGCGCGGCTATCAACTGAAGCTGTTTTGCGCTCCTCTCCTGAGTTCATTCAGTGTGTTGAAAGAGTTAACACTGAGAAGAGATCTCTCCTCCTGACTGAGTTCATTCAGTGCGTTTTGGAAGACTGGCTGCTTGCTTTTAAAATCTGGTGGGGAAGAATGGAGGATTCTATCCCTGCTTTTTTAAAAAAAGCTTATTTCACAAATTTATCTATGTGCAAAGTGCAAAAGTGCATAAATCAATGTTATAATTACAATAAATAATGCAATAAATATACAATAAACAGTTACAAAATCCAACAGTCCATATGTGCAGTCATTTTTTACTTGGCAAATTCCACAGTGAAATGTCCAACATTAGAGAACGGAGTTTTAGGAGTACCAACAGTCCATGCAAGCACTGGTGTTAACAGTGGGCATATAGCCGATGGAATTATGCATGCAAATTTCCAATTCCCGTTTCGTGGTGTTCAGTCCGCTGTTACTATTTTCCAACTGAACGTGAGAGGAGCAGGAGTGCTTGTGTTTATCCAATGTTATGCCCAAGATGAAGTTGGCTTGGACCCGGGGCAGCGGGTGTCTCGCCCAGACAGGCAGGGCTGGGTCGGGAGCGACTCCAGAGCCTGTCCTGTACCGCTAGTTAGGCCCTTGCCGTAGTTGATGTTTGATTGTTGATTAACTTTAATAAAGCGGCCCAAGTTTATAACCCAAATGAACGTGTCTGTCTTCATTCCGATTAGCGGGGCAATTGGATTTTGTAACTATTTATTGTATATTTATTGCATTATTTATTGTAATTATAACATTGATTTATGCACTTTTGCACTTTGCACATAGATAAATTTGTGAAATAAGTATACAATTGCCTTTTGATTTTATTACTCCCGGAATTGTTTTTCTCCTGTTCTGTTATCCGGGTGGTCTCCCGTTGTTGCTTTGTTTTTTTAAAAGCTGGCTGAAACTTGTTGACGGGGTGTCTCTCTCTCCGTGTCTCTATTTGGAGAGGCAGGGACAGGTTAAAAACTTTCCCCCCCTCTGCTCTAAGTGCGTACGTGCATGCGTGTGTGTGTATGTGTGTGTGTGAGAGAGAAAACGTCCCCTCCCTGAGGGGAGGTAGCTCATCGCCGGGTTAAAAACTCCCCCCCCTGCTCTAAGTGTGTGTGTGTGTGTGTGTGTGTGAAAACATCCCCTCCCTGAGGGGAGGTGGCTCGTCACCGGGTTAAAAACTTTCCCCCCCTCTGCTCTAAGTGTGTTTGTGGGGGGGCACCCCTCCACTTTGGCCTCCACGATCTCAGATCCCAGATCGGAAACGGGACTTGATTGGAGTGAATCGGAGATCTGGGGTCATCACCAGAGCAGATCCACGATTAGCTTGATCGGTATTTTTTTGGGGGATCATGCCCATGTCTAGTGCTTACTCTCGGGAAAGTTTTTTTTTTTGAACTGCAGCCTAACCAACATTTCTGTGTGTATTCAGCTCATTTTTTCCATTAGGCACACCCCTAACTGTGCTTAATGCTTGAGACTCCTTCACCCTGTTTAATGAAGATGCTAATGTGTTATTTATTTTTATGTGACTTTATAGTTTTGTAGTTTGTTGTTCTTTGTTCATGTTTACTTATGTGTTCTATCTGCCCAATGGCCTTTGGCTTCATGTAATAAATAGATTAAAAACATTTTTATGACTTCTATTAGCAGGCACTGTTCTTCAGGTCCACATTACAGTGGTCCTGAAGTTTCTTTACTGACTGCCTACTTGTTTCAAATGCAAATTTTAGGTGTTTTAAAGCTTTTGATAACTTTTATACAGTTCATGCAGTTACAAAAAATGCTTTCTTCCAATTCTGTTTAATCCACAAAATGTCTTCTTACCAGGGGTCATTTCGTAGAAAAAGAATGGCAGGAACTCATTAGCATAACTCATTAGCATATGCCACACCCCTTGATGGGGCCAAAATGGCCAGGACTCAGCTGCTGCCAAATGGGGGAGTGTCCCCCCACCTAGCAGTGACCATATCAGGGCTGTTTTGCCCCAAATCCAGGCCAAAACAGGCCCCAAATGACTCAAAATGGCCATTTATGGCACATTTTGGCCTGAATCAGGTCCAAAATGTCCCAGATTAGGTTGGTGCTGGGCAGGGGAGGGGTGCCCCAACAGGCACTGACCTGACCTGGGCTGTTTCTGCCCCGATCCTGGCTGAAACGGGCCCAAAATGGCTGAAAATGGCCATTTTAGGCTTGTTGTGGCCGATCAGGGCCGAAAAGGCCGGGATCAGGTCGGTGTCAGGTGGGGGATGCTTCCCCCCCCAAACACCAACATGATTTTGGCCACAATTGTGCTGTTTTGGCCCCAATTGAGGCCTAAATGGCCCAAAATGTTTTGAAGTCAAGTGACCGGGGCCACCTGACTTGGGGGAAGTACCAGAACAGTGTTCCGGTGCGTTCACTCTTGAAATGAGCCCTGCTTCTTACCTAGATTTAGCTGATTTGGCCTGTCTGGATTAGGGTTACCAGCCTTGTGCTGGCAACCACCAGGAGAATTGTGAATGTATTAGGGTCATTGCTGGTGACATAATGACATCATCAGTGATGCACTGATGTAACTTCCTATGTAACCAGAAGTGTTATCAATTAGTTGCTGATATATACAGGAAAACTCTATGTTTGAATCATAGAGATTTGTCCAAGTCCCAGAAATATGCTGGCATCACTTCTAGTTGTGTAGTAAGTGATATCAGTACATTGGGGCACTGATGACACCTTCCATTTTTACTTTTTTGTCTCCTAGCACCCAGCTGAAAGGTGGCAGGAAAGGCCTGCTGGAGTCAGGGATCACTGCTCCAAATGGGAACCTGAGAAGCCTAACCTAGATCTATGCCACAGTAACATCAAAAATAGATTACTGTGAGGCATTCTACATAGGTCTGCCCTTGAACTCAGTTCAGAGCCACTACAAAATGCCACAGCTTAGCTCCTTTCAAGAGCTAGTTAGAACATATTACACCAATTCTGCAGTCATTACATTGACCATCCATCAGTGACCTGGCTCAATTCAAGGTTCTGGCTATCACATTTAAAGCGATCCATTGCACTGGCCCTCCTACCTGCAGGACTGCCTTTTCCCTTGTTTCCCACCATGACAGCTTTGCTCATCTGAGGACAGCCTTCTTCAGGTGCCACCCTCAATTGGGCAAAATCTGAAATCATCAAACTTCCCTGTGAGCATTCTTGTGAAGTGTGGGAGTGATCCCATCCCCTGCGTGATGATGTCACATCCAGAAGAGATGATATCATGTCATCCTAGGAGCATGTGCATGTGAAGCACACACTCAAAGACACTAAAAAAAAATGAGTGCCAGGTCCTTTCTCCCATGGGGAGGGCAAGCGGACCTGGCAACCCTAAGCATCACTGCTGGACTAGCATCCCACCACTATACTATGTCACTTAAATATTAAGCTCTGCAAAGCACCAAAAATGCATATGGATGAATCTTACAGCATCTTCTTTCCCGCTTCTTTACGGGATTATTCTATGAATAAATTGTGAGATTCTAAGAATTTCTAAGAATAATTTGTGTACTGTTCCATGTTGGAAGAGTAAAGAAAAAAAGAAATAAACATGGTGGTATAGCTGCATGAGATTTAACAGAATAAATTGTTTAATTTCAAGACATTTCTTTACTTTGGCTGCAAAGTAAGTTTTACATTCTATCTAGGATGTATACTGGGCCTCTAAAAAGGCTTTGACATATTTTAGGTGCCTCTTCCCCATTTTAATAGAAGGATTTTATGTTCTATTAGCAGCTGAACTTCACTTCAGAGCAGCATGGGAGGGTTAGGTTATAGACCTAGTTAAAACTTCGCTTTTCATCAAGAAACAATCTGAATTTAAAGTCTAAACTATGAACCAATTTCCCATATGTAATTTCCATATTTGATGCCCTTCCCTTTAGGTCTCATCACCGTCTGGAAACATAGCAGGAATCAGAGACTGTCAAATCATTCTATATAGCCAAGTTATAAAAATACTTTGGAATAATGAGCACTTCAACATGAGCACACAGCCAAAGTCATTGGCCTCATGGGATAAACCAAGGTATTGCTTCTCAAATGTAATATGTCTCATTATAATGTAAGCCATCATTTTAGACCTACGTCTATTGTACCTCTGACCCATGTAAACCTGGTGATATCTCATCTCTTATTCATAGCTTAAATCCCGAGACTGACACCATTGGAAAGTTTTTTTCTGACAAAAATAGATCAATGGAACTTTATTCCATTCTCATTTTCTAGATATATCTATTTTCAGCTTTAATGTTTGTCTTATTTTCCAATGGAAATGTCACAAAACCAGATTTTTCAGGATTAACAGCATTTGATTTAGCAGATTGGGATGTGGTCATACAATGGTTGCCTCTGGAAGAATGTTCAATATATATATTTCTTAGTAAAAAAAATAATAACTGAAAACTCAATGTAGTTAAGCAAGTCCTGAAGTAGTGGGCTTCACTTTAATATAGAATTTATTTTAATTATTTACTTAAAACATTTCTATCCCACCTGATGTCCTTGTGGCAGCAATCAGTATCACAGCTAAATTGCAAAGTAATAATTTATCAAAAAAAGACAGATTAAAATCCACAATTTATCCATTTAAAAACATTCACAAGGCATATTCACTTCCAGGTAGGAGAGCTAACTTCTAGGTCTGGAATTACAACTGATCTTCACAGTACAGAGAGCAGTTCCCCTAGAGAAAATGGCTGCTTTTAAGGATAAATTCTATGGCATTATACCCTACTAATGTTTCTCTCTTCCTCAAACTTTGTCCTCCTTAGGCTCCATCCCTAAATTTCCAGGAATTTCCCAAACCAGAGTTGTTTTTCTTAATTAACAGGATCTTCTGGAAGAATTCATCTACCACCAAAGGCTCTGTAGAAGAGGACTGCCTTCTTTGCTTTCCTATATGTAGCAAGGAACAATACTCATCCCTGGCAGGCCATTCCAAAGAACTGGGTCCACCAAGGAAAAGGACTTGCTGTGGCGATGCAGACAGTCCTAAGGAAGGGGACCCTGAGAAAAAGGCTGTGAATGGTATAGGGAAGTATACTGTGTAATGTCATTTAATAAGTATGAAAGTCCTAGGCCATGAAGGGCTTTAAAGTAATAACCAGCTCTTGAACCAGGCCCTGAAGCAGATAGGTAGCCAATACATTTGATGCAGCTCTGGAGTTGTGTTCTGAGTGGCTAACCACAGATAGGTGCCTTGCATTCTGCACCAATTGGAGCTTCTGAGGCGTCTCCAAAGGTAACCCCCACATAGATCACGTAGATTGCAGTAATCTAATCTGGTGGTTACTGTGGCATAGAACATAGCCAGGTCAGCAGAATCTAGATAAGGGACCAGCTTAATAGTAAGGTATAAATAAAAGAAGGCATTTCTAGCAGAAATATATGGCTTATCTATTAGTCACAGTTACAAAATAGTTTTGTGAGTAGATCACCCACAATATGACTAAAGAGACTCGGTGGTCTGGAAAAAGGAATCTCTTGCATTCTGGCATCTGCAGTTCTCTTCCCTTTAGAGGTTCAAGGGGAAGACAGTGTATTTTTTGCTGTATCCACTACTTGAGATGTTAGACCAAGCTCCAGTACAGAAAAATCAATCAATATCAATAGATATTGACAAGATTGTTCTTTGCCGACCTCTTCTGCTCTTGGGATGGAAACCAGTCATGTAGTTTACTTCAGAGTTGGTTGACCTAAAGAGGGCTGAAAGACACTAGTAGAAAACTCATGCTGAATCTGATAGAACTGATACAGAGCCTATTGGAAAACCTATGAAGCTGCAGGAAAGTGGCAAAGAATCATTATTTCTGTGCAAATACTGCATCAGCTAGTTCACAACCATCCAAATTGTGTAAGGTATCTCAACATCCAAAATATGAACCTCTACTTACTCAAGAACAGACAATTAGCGCCTTTCCCCCCAAAAAATTAATTATAAAATAGCATGAATATTTTCTGATCTGGATTTCAGCTGTAATACAGATGAGGCAGAAAAAAATCCTTAATATACCCCCTGAACTGCTTATGGACCATTCTGACCAAGTTAAAATGATGTATACTGACAGGATATTGGCATCTGTGAAAGCCACAACTTGTGCACTGGATCATTGCCCATCTTGGCTGCTAAAATCATGTAAGGATCACATAAGTGAGCCCTTGATGTGTATCATAAATCAGTCACTAACTCAGGGCACCTTCCCTTGGCCACTCAGAGATGGTTATACAGCCAGTACTTTAAAAATTCCCTAGAAAAAAATGATGTGGCTAATTATCATCCAGTTTCTAATCTGCCCTTTCTAGGTAAAGTAATTGAGAGAGTAGTAATAGACCATATTCCAGTCTTCTTGGATAACTCTGATGCTCTGGAGTCTTCCTGTTCTGGTTTCAAGCCAGGCTATGGGACAGAGACAGCTCTGGTAGCTAGTGGATGACCTCCATCTGAATGTATACCAAGGCCATGCTTCTTTGTTTTTCCTCCAGGGTTTATCTGCAACCTTTGATACAGTAGAATATGCCATCCTGTTGAGGCATTTGGAGGCAGAGTAGGTATCAGGGAACGTGTCTTGGATGTGTTCAAATAATTCTTTATGGAACAGACTCAAAGGGTTGCAGTTGGAGACCAGCTATCTACTGTATGGGAATTGTGCATGGTTCTATAGAGCACAATCTTTTCACCCATGTTATTCAACTTTTATGTAGTGTTTAGGAGATATGATTCATAACTATGGAATTGGATATTATCAATACACTGATGACACCCACCACTATATCTCACTATCCAAACTGAGTGTTACTGTAGAAGTCTTGGATCACTGGGTGACAGCTGTGGTCAAATGGCTGAAAGTGAACCAATTGAAACTAAACCTAGATAAGAAGAAGTGAATCTAGTTGGGAAGGTCTTGAAAGACACGGTGTTTCCCATTTTCAGTGAGGTTCAGTTGAACCTTGCCAGCTTGGTTAAGAGCCTGGAGGTTATACTGGATCCAGCACTGCTGCCAGAGAAGCAAAGTTTTTTTAAAAAAAATATTACCTGTAAAATACAGATATAATAAATTCGGATAAATGAACATAACATAGTCATTAATCCATATGATTAATAAAGGTAAAAATTACCTATCAGATTATAAATATCTAAACCATCAATTAAAATATTATGAACTACCTACCAATGAGGATAATGTGTAATACCATCATTTAACACAAATATAACAAACAGAGAAGCAAGTTGATGCAGCTGCAAAAAAGATTTTCTTCTAACTCACTCTAGCCTGAATAATGGTCCGCTACCTTGATATGACTGATCTAGCCATCTGGATCCACACCATAATATTGTCAAGACAAGACTACTGGAATTCACTCTACATAAATCAAAATCAACTCTGAGACTCCAGCTGGTGCAAAACACTGCCTAGGTTATTATTGGGAACTAGGCAGAACATGCATATTACTCCCATTCTGTAGTCACTCCACTGACTCCTTATCAGTTACCAGGCTCAATTCAAGTTATTGGCTAGCACATGCAAAGCCCTCCATGACCTTAATCCCTCATATTTGTGGGACTGTCTGCTTTGTCCATCTGAGCAGAGCCTTTTGAAGGTGCCACCCTGCCAATGGACAAAATCAAGAACTGCCTGCACATGTGCATTCTCTGTTGTGCCATCCACCTTATGGAATGGCTTGCCTGAAGACATCACAAAAGCTCCCACTCTCCTGGTTTCCAGCAAAATATGCAAAATTGAAATATCAGGAAGGCTGTTTTACAGGTAAGAGGGCTGTATTGTACAAAAATAGTTCAGAGAAGTGTTTTGGTTAAAGAACAGGGGCTGTGTAGCTACTGAGTAATTTCTGCATCATTTAATATGCCATGTTGTTACCCTAATGGGAGTCTCCTTGTGAGTTGGGGGAATTAGCATTCAAGGAGATGCAACAAGAAGGGGTAACTGGCAAATCTCCATCAATATATACCAGGATTATTCCCTTAGAGAACTCTCAGATACACAGGGAGATGTACAACAGGAAAGGCTTCTTTCCTGGCAAGTAAAAGGCAATCAAGCAAGCATAAAACACACACACAGCACATATACAAGGATAGCAAGAAAACAGGGAGGAAAGCGGGAGAGAGTAATTGGGATGGGGTGATATTTATTAGTCCTGAAGAGCCCCCCCCCCCCGGTCCATGAGAGCAGCAGCAAAATGACCAGCATTTCACAGAGAGAAGAGGGGGCACAAGCAAACGTGTGTGTGAATCCAGAACACACACATACTGAGCACATGGCTGGAAGCCCAATTATAGTGCAAAATGTACCCTGGAGTAAAACTGATATGCTGCTTCCAAAAACAATATCTTAACGGCTTGTTTTGAAGGTTGAACAATACATTGGGAAAGGTGTGACATTGCTGTCTGGGATGGGTGATAAGTATTAGATGGGAAGGTTATCATGTTTGCTGAATAGCCTGATTAGGTTAGATATATGACAGGAAGAATGGAAAGGCATGGAAGAGATTTAGTCTGGAAGTTCCCTCAGGAAGCCTCATTATCTCTGCTGCTCTCCAGTGCTTGGGGGCTGCCAGTCAGTCATTCCCCTATAACACATAGCTTGGTAAATTTCCAGTCCCCAGGCTGGCTGCCATCCACTCTGCCTGGGACCAGGCAGTGGCTAGGATTTCTGGCAAGGGTTTCTGATATTTCATATCCCTAAACTGCCTTTTAATGTGTGGGAGGGGTCGGACTGCTAACAATGTTTAAGTGCCTATACTTTGTTAATTACCTATGCTTTGTTTCAGATCTGCATCAGATTTCTGGATGTATTCAGATTTCTGCAGTCCCTTCCTATTACATTGTTATTGTATGTTTGTGTCATTGATTGTATTGACTCACACTGTTTAATCTACTTTGAGTCTCAGTGAGAAAGGAAGCCTATGAATAACATAAATTAAATAAATATATAAACAAATAATCTTCTTTCATTTATTTTACAGGCAAGTGGGAAATTGGCCTAATTTTGTCACCATCAGCATGGCCCATATTTTTCCACAGTCACTTCCTGAACAACATATCAGGGATTCATGGAAAATAACCTACAGATTAAGGAATATAATTTTAATTTCTTTATCATTACAACACAGATTAATGTTACACAGTGAACTATTTAAATATATGGTCACAGCAGCAAGAGGAGTATAAGCAGCAAAATGGAAGGCAGAATGCTGTCCAGATTTGACAGAATGGATGAATAAGCTATATGAATATGTGTCAATGGCAAAATTAACATATTACATACATAATAGGCCAATTCTAGAATTTCAAGAAAAATGGAAAGCTTTTTTGGATCATATAGCTGAAAATTAAGCATAAACAAGAACAACTATCAGTAAAATAGATTAGTTTCAAATCTGTGATTAAAATGTTGAATGTAAATGTATCTTAATATAAGCAAGTATCGTATCTCATAGAAAGTGTCTTAAGAAATTTAATGAAGGGGATGGTGGGGAGAAATACTTTATGTTTTATATATTTTGTTATATATAACTATATCTGATCTACACAACTATGTTATACAATCCATTTTTCCTTTCTGTCTCAATTCTTACTATATTTAGTTTTTCAAAATAAATATCAATTATATTGTGACAAAACCCAACCATTGATTGATAAGGTACTTCAAGTGTTTGTTGAAGAACCACATGTGTGTATGTGGTGCCCTCAAGTCAGAGTTGACTTGTGATGACCCCTGGTGGGGGTTTTCATGGCAAAAAACTATCAGAAGTGGTTTGTCATTACATGCCTCTACAACCCTGGTCCAATTACCAACTGACCCCACTTAGCTTCTGAGATCTGACGAGATCAGGCTCACCTGAGCTAACCAGGTCAGGGCTGGAAACCAAATACATGTCTTAAATAAAAAAGCGAAGAAATAGAAAATAAAACTGCCTATACCAAACACCTAATGTTGGCTTTAACCTTTCCAGCTAAACCAGCATTAATATGCGAGAGAGGGATCTTGCATATTTTGGACTGAAAGAATATCCCCAAATGAAGAGAGCAAAGGATGCAACACAAGCCAAGTCATGAATTTTGTCAATTAATTCAGATCAACTTGCATAGGTTACAGAGAAAACTTTCAGAAATCATATTGCAAGATTTTAGCAAGCCAAATTGTAACATGGTACAGAAACAAAGGCAACATAAAAATACAATGAAGCGTGGTGAGTTATCTTACCAGTCCTGAAGATGCCTCAAGACGTCTGTATTGGTGAGGAGGGAGAGAGAGCTTCACCTTTCTTCTGGGTCTGAAAAGGAAAGGGAGAGACAGGAAGGAGAGTGTATTCCTTCTTTCTCTCTTCTCATTGATTCTGCCATTTTCAAAGCTCATTTTTATGTTTCTTTGAGTAGTTTTTCCCCTCTCTGCCACCAGTAAGATCTCTCGGAGTCATCTCTGGCAAGGAAACCACCTAAAAATCATAAGGTCTGCAAAACAGCTGGGTCACCTCAACTCCCCAATATTTACCATCATTGCTCCAATTATGACAACATGCATCAACAAAAAAATGGGTCAGAATATATTATTCTGACCCATTCTGACCATACTCATTATACCACGTAATTGTTCAAGGATCATTTAGACTCCATTTTGTTTGGTTCAGTATATCCTAAGTGCCTTATAACTATGTGATTGTAGCTATATATGATACATATATATTGTATAATTGCTAAGTTATCCTGTGAGATTTGTCCCTAGTAGCCTATGTGAGTATATGCATGCATGTATTATGTATTGTTTAGTAAAAGCGATCATATAGTGTACTGTCAGCAGGATGATGGTGTATAACATGATTTGAAACAGGCCTAGTTGCTCCTAGATAGACAGGAACTTCCGTGTTGTTTTTCAAAGAGACAGATGGTCTTTTCTCAGAGAGAGAGAGATTGAGAAAGGAACTTTAACTTATGTTCAATTCCTCTATCTATTTCCTCTTAACTGCAAGTGTGTGTGCAAGTCTTTCTTTATAAGAAATAGGTGGTTTTGGTCCACCTGGTTTGAATCTTAAGAGTTTAACAGAATGCAGTACTCCCGGCTGCCACACAGTGGCTTGAGCTGGGGACCGTACTTTGCCACTTTGGAAGGAGAAGCAGGCAGAGGCATCTCTCAGGCATATGGGGATATGGCTGGGGAGACAAAGCCTTCAGAAGACGGCTCCGCCCTCCGTGCTGGCAGTTGCTCTGCGTGCTCGGCCCACTCACCTCACCCTGTAGTAGTGCAGGATTAGCCGGCTGCTGTTCCCAGAGCCAGGTAGGAATTTTTTCTCTTCTCCCCATATTGGCAAGGTGAGAGAGGTGGTTTTTCGCCTACCTTGCACTGCAGGCAGAGGTTTGAGGTAATTGGCAATGGTGGTGCATCGTTGTAAGTCACTGGCAGGAGAGAGTTTGGGATAGGGAGCGGGCCGGTGAGCACCCCTTGGCAATTCCCCATTGGTGGGGAAATGGGGTATACCAGGAGTGGATAGTATGCTTGTGATGGCTACCACCACCTGGAGAATGCCTGCAGTGAACCCCATGTGTAAGTCCTTCCCTCATGCTGTACGGCTGAGGCTTTAGGAGCTTGAAGGGGGGAACCATTTTGCCTGGCTGGCTGGGGAAAAGCCATTACATGGATGGCTCCTACCTGAGACTGTGGGGCTTGCTCAGACAGGTCAAGGCGGTGGTCCAGGGGTGACCCTGTGGCTTGACCTGTACCGCTAGTTTGCCCTTGCCGTACTTAATGGTTGATGTTATATTAATAAAGCAGCCCTTTAGTTCCAACTCCTGTGTCTGCCTCTTCATTCCGACTGGGGTGGCAAAAACTTTTTTTAAACTGTGGCTTGATTTCCTCAGCCCCTCCTGTCACTGGCTGTTGTAATATATCCAAGCACTTGGACAGTTATCAAGACACTGACCTCTCAAATTATTTGCTTACTTCTGTCCACAGACTATAAGCAAACAGTACACTGTTTTTCCAACCGGAAAATTCATGTTCATATGGTCCAAATATGCAGGATATAGTTAAAAGAAAAGCTTACCTTGCTACTGCCTTCTGACATTTTTTTCCACCCAGGAACATTATTCTCTTTTGATAACATTAGTTATTTACAGCACCAAAGATCAGACAAGGAAGCCAAGCACTTGGCAGGCAAAGTCAAAACAGTTTGATCTATATAATAATAACATTAATTTTAAAAAGCCTATATCGCTAATAATTGTTAAGTACCAGGTCACTGCCCATGGGAAATAATGTCCTACAAGGAATCTTTTGATTTGTTCAAAAATTTCTGAAATCTTGAGTGACTCTTTTATGTACTCATTGAATAAACGAACCATTGTCTGCCTTCATTACTTCAGTTTCAACTGAAAATGATTAGTAGGCTCTTCCCAATCAATAGTTCTCCTGCAAAAATACTCTTGCATCTCAGGATTGATTGGTATTGTCAGTTTATCCATGCCTATATATTAAATTACTCATTAAGTTGTACAGTTTATTTTATTTTAAAGTCTGAAGCCATTTTCTTGTCTAACATGAGTCATGCCTGCACTCTTTACTCTAGCATATGCCATGGGTTCATATGATTAACCCAGAACTTCCTGCTTTTCTGGAATGATGCTCAATCCCCTTCACCTCTGCTGTCTATTGTGAATCACTGTGGTTTGAATTTTACATATTAATGTAATGAATTGTACATATTAAAGTCTCTGAGACAGAGAGATGATGTGTCTATCAAACATTCTAAATATCTTTCTCTCTTTAAAATGTATCCTTCTTTCATCCCCTGCACTTGGAATTCAGCACCAATAACCAGTTCTAAAGATGAATATATAGTGATTCATCTTTGCAGCCAAGGGCATACAGCATGCATCTGCATGTGAGTATCTGTGAAGTGGGGTTATAATCCAACACCAACACTGGAAAGGAATAAAGCAAAATATCCCTGTCCTAAAGTCATGCACACGTGTTAGCTTCAAAGGCTCCTCCTCCTCAAAATTTTGGAATAATTTATCAGCGAGTTATCCAATGCAGATCAAGTAAGAGTCTTCTGCCAATGGTTACTTAATGAAGCGAGAGAAAGAATCTTCAGAATCCTATATCCATCCTTGAAATATCTCAGGTTGCCCCATGTCTGTTGAGGTAGAAGGTGCCACACAGTTGGATTGTCACTATTGGATCCTTTCAGCCTTATGGTTGTCTTCCCACACCTGCACTAATTCAGAAAGCAATATTCACCAACACCGAATGCTCCTCCCACACATCCATGCAATTAATGTGATCTAGATCTAGTGGTTGAATTTTTTTTATTACTGGCTCTTGCTGTGCCTTTTACATCACCTTAAACTGCAGGGATGAGCTTGTAATGAGTGTTTGCTGTTGACTCTGTTTTGTCAAAAGTTCCACTTGCTGATGACTGTAGACCAGATGTCCATTAAAAGCAGAGGAGAAAACCAAGCCTCTTTCTTGGTCAGTTGGAAACACTACTTTTGAGATACCCCTCTGTATTTCCTTGGTCCCAGTGCTCATTCTGAGCAACTGCCCGGAACCTTTTTTTGGTCTCTCCAGCATCAATGCATGAAGTTTCACAGCCCTGCTCCCTCCATTGTATTCATCTCTGAGGCGAGATAAATAGAACACTCTTCCATCTCCCCAATCCTTCCACTTTCTTTGGCTAGGGGCTCATTTATCAGATGACAATCCTGTTCTTCGGATAGAGAAGCTTCTCCATGCAGCTGAGCAAATGGGGCAGGGAATGAGCAGCAAATGTTGAGCTTTTTTGCAAGGCAGATGCAAGGAAGAGGAGAAGGAGGATGACACATGACTGGCTGCTGATTATCATTGTATGAGAGAGAAGGAGCACACGTCTCAGGGGAAGCTGAGCCAACCCCCAGCATTTCTTTCTTACTCTGTGTGTGTGTGTGTAATCATGGCTCTCTCGCAGCAGAGGCAATCCAGGGAAGCTAAATTGTACTGTGTCAGCTGTCAGAGCTCTAGCTCAGGGCGCTCCAGCTGACTGAGGGCCAAGCTACACATGACGAATGACACTTGAACAGCAAGTGTATTTCTCCCTGTTCACTTGCCCTCCACTCAATCCACTTGCCGTACAAGTGTCATTCGTCATGTGTAGCTTGGCCCTCAGAGCCCCAAGGATTTTGTCCCTACAGACCCTCTCTTTCAGTGGCTCTGCTCTCAAGTTGAGCATCCCATGTGTTTCTGAAGCTTTGTTTGTAATTTAAAATAAGCAATATTTTGAGTATATTTTCATTGGCAGCTTTCATTATCATATAGGCAGATGGTTGGTAGCCAGTTTTGTGTAGTGGTTCAGAGCACAGGACTCTA
Organism: Eublepharis macularius; assembly: GCF_028583425.1. NCBI lineage: Eukaryota > Metazoa > Chordata > Lepidosauria > Squamata > Eublepharidae > Eublepharis > Eublepharis macularius. The sequence continues at coordinate 48,049,621 of NC_072799.1, forward strand.
ATCTGTAGAACTAGGTTTGATTCCCCACTCTTCCACTTGAAGCCAGCTGGGTGACGTTGGGTCAGTCACAGCTTCTAGGAGTCCCTCAGCCCCACCTACCTCACAAGGTGATTATTGTTGTGGGGATAATAATGACATGCTTTGTAAACTGCTCTGTGTGGGCATTAAGTTGTCCTGAAGGGCGGTATATAAATTGAATGTTGTTGTTATTACCATTGATATATGATAGAATTTATTTGATCCCTGGGGCTGGTGGAACTTTTCTTGGACTTCCAGGTCAAAACCTATATTTCTCATCTGTCTTGACTGAAAGAAATGGTGGAGAAGACTGAATACAATAATTTGTAAGAAACATAGTCCTCAATTGGTGCTTGTGTGTGTGTTATGTGCTGTCAAGTCGCCCTCGACCTATGGCGACCCTATGAAGGAAAGACCTCCAAAATGTCCTATCATTAACAGACTGGCTCAGATTCTGCAAACTGGATGATGTGGCTTCTTTTATTGAGGCAATCCATCTTGTCTTAGGCCTTCCTCTTTTACTGCCTTCCACTTTTGCTAGCATCATTGACTTTTCCAGAGAATCTTGTCTTCTCATGATGTGACCAAAGTACAATAGTTTTAATCTTGTTGTTTTAGGGAGGATTCAGGCTTGATTTGATCTAGTACCCAGTTGTTTGTCTTTTTGGCTGTCCATGGTACTATCCACAAAACTCTCATCCAGCACCACATTTCAAATGAATCAAATTTCTTCCTGTCAGCTTTCTTCACTGTCCAACTTTCACATCCATACACAGCAATGGGGAATACCATAGTTCGGATTATCTTGATCTTGGTTCCGAGAGAGACATCTTTATCTTTAAGGATCTTATCTAATTCCTTCCCTTCGTCTCATCTGATGAAGAGAGCTGTGGTTCTGGAAAGCTTATGCTACAATAAAGTTGGTTAGTCTTAAAGGTGCTACTGGACTCTTTACTATTTTGCAACTACAGACTGACACGGCTAACTCCTCTGGATCTATAATCCTAAATATTGTTGCTGTATGTGTATTTGCAACTCTTGGTTTGAAATATGTATGTATGTAGTGCTATGTCTTCACTATAATAGTGACACAGAGTTATGTTTTGTAAACTAGCACCATTATAGCTGTTTGGTAAGCCTTCCCCTAAGTACTTACATTAATCTTCCATAGAAAGCACTGGGATCTTCACTAGACCTTTGAACAAGTACTGTACATGCTCAATATGCATGATTTGATTCATCCTCTGACTATTCACACTAAAGCCATCAGGCAACCATGAAGACACCACCATATGCAGGACTAGTTCATATAAATGCTTTTCTTGATTATCCCCTGGGTATTTAAAATATATATTGTTTCCTTTTAGCACTGTGAAATTAATGAAGCAAACTGAGTACTTGAAAAAGTATTTGACAACACAACAGCTGTTGTAATTAATATTTTTAATGTGTAAATAAAGAGAGGGGTGCCTAATTAAGCAAGCACCAGTCCTATAATTTTCAACTTTTACTATTTTCATTTCCTGTTTCTCTGCTGCCAATACCTGATATCTAACTGATGACACAGTTATAAGAAGCATATCCTTTATCTTTCAGGGTGCATTTATACAATTTAGTCTATTATTGAAATAAACACTATCATTTTGAGACCAAGGAAAGACAGTACTTCCCTAAATTTCTTGTTCCCGCACTACAGCCTTTTCAGAAACAGTGACAGAAACCAATAAATAATCTGGCCAATTATAATTATAAATAAAATGATATAATGAAAAATTGACTTACGGCTATAAAAGCCATGGCTATTGTTGTATCGGACTCTTTACTTCAAATGAGCACTGAGGTGCAAGTGGCTAGGCTGGAAATTATCTAGCTTATAGGAAGGCTGATGTGTGGACCTTAAATGGGAACTTGTCTTCCAGATACAGACATTTGTTTCATGATGCTGCTGACCCATCAACGGTCTTGTACGGCAATGTGGGACTAGCTCAGCAGGAATGTTTGACTCTCTTATAACTGGCTCAGGGAGAAGATATTTTTTCTCTTCTACGTGTTGTTTCTATGAGATTGTATATCTAAGCCTGGATTTTGGGCTGATTAGTATATAACTAAAGGTAGTCCCCTGTGCAAGCGCCAAGTCATTACTGACCCATGGGGGGGGGGGATGTCGCATCACAACATTTTCTTGGCAGACTTTTAAAGGGGTGGTTTGCCATTGCCTTCCTCAGTCATCTACACTTTACCCCCAGGAAACTGGGTACTCATTTTACCGACATCGGAAGGCTGGAAAGCTGAGTCGACCTTGAGTCGGCTACCTGAATCCGGCTTCCAGCTTCTGCCGGGATCAAACTCAGGTCATGAGCAGAGCTTAGGCTGCAGTACAGCAGCTTACCATTCTGCAGAGTGATAAACTGCAGTACTCCAGAGCTGCAGAGCTGCTGGTACAACAAATATTCTGTTCCTTATCCAAGTTGCAACTAGCTCTTGTATACAGGTTGCTGACAATTTCTACTAATTCTACCTTTAGTGTATTCATGAAATAAATCTCACAGCAAATTCAGTAAAGTTCATTGCCATTTCTCTGTTGACAGTTTTGTTATAGCTCCACAACTCAGCTTGCTGATATAATGAAATCTCACCCATTATACTTCAGGTAATAACATTATATTAGGGGATACAGATCTGTTGAAAAAAACATACCATTTCCTTTAACTTAAACATATTGATTGAATGGCTTATGAACCACTTGATATTCTAAAAGTATTTCCAATAAAGTACAAACATGACCTTTTGCCATCATCACATTCCCAAGATATTTCTGCCTGTTTGCATACAAAGAAGTGTAGCTAGTCTAAAAAATCCTCCATAGATTTCTGTGCAAAGCTAAAATGGTTTATATCAAATTGATAATAACTTAGAAAGACCCTCTGTAGACATGTGCAAATAAGCAGAAACAGAGTTAATGCAGATGAAAATGCTAGCTTTGGTGATACAGAGAAAACACACTATAAAATAAGCCAGTTTAAGTATGTTTCTAATGTGTTCTGTTTATTTTAATCCTTGAAATATGGTTAACTTTTTAAAAAGTGTGCCTTAATATATTTACACAACCCAGTCCACATAGAATTATAATTAAAAGGTATTGTATAAATCTTTAATAACAATATTTCCTATACAGCACCACATCTACAATTTTCTACAATGCTATTTCCAGTTTTGGAAGCACTACGACTTAGATTTTATAATACAGTTTGTTGTTATTAGAATGTTAAGAATTCAGTGGTTGGGCAAATGTCACAAAGTTTGAGAAACAAAGCTGCCTGTTTCTGAAATGTATACAAGTTGAGATCTAGAAGTGGCCCTTCACTCTCCAATGGTTATATAATCTGTCCTTGAGATGTCAATCATTCTGTTGGAACAACTAAAGCAAGCTTCAGCTGCCTGAACTGAAAGCAGAAAAGCACCCCCCCCCCCAAGACTAATATAGAAATATAGCAAAAACATTTTATAAAGGTATACGATCCCTTGGGAGGAGAACCCTGATGCTGGGGGAAAAGATAAAAATTACTTAAAGAAAGCAAGGCTGAGTTAAAGGGGAAAGGCACATGCTATTAAGAAAAAAGAACACTTGGAATTATCTGAAAAAGCTATGAGCATTTGGTGCTTTAGACATGACAAAATGTCAGTGTTAAATGGATAAAATGCTGTGTTCAAACACCACTGAATCTGCCTTTTCTAAATTACAATTCAATATTTTGTGTATATATACACAAGGGGAAAATAAAGGCTGTGCTGGATGTTTTCCTCTTCCCAGTTTGATGGCAGAAGTCATGCCTTTGTGGTCCTGAGATATTTTTTCATGTAAAGCCTAATGGTGAGCAGGCGGCTTGCTCAGGGGCCTGAAGACTTCAAACACTTTCCCCAATTTGCTTGAAACTTGGAGGTTATTTCAGGAGCAAGCAGAAGACACTCTGGTTTAATTTTGGTGGCATTTGGTTGAAAAACCATGACTCCAGTTCCCCCAGAAGTCCCCCATAGGAAACAATGGAAGTAAATGAGGAGGAGGGACTGCAACAGAAGATTTCCTCACTTTCTGAAACAAACAACAAACCACAACAAGGAAGGAAGGCAAATGCAGAGTTTTCAGTGGAAAGAATAATTTTTAAAATGTTAATCACTGTAAGAATAGGGAAAAGAAATGAATATAGACAGGCCTTTTTTTTATGCTGGTGGCTGGATGAAGCTCTCATGCTAGCTAGGGCTGCTACTGGATGGCCATTTTAGGAATTAATAGAGAACTTCATGCAGATATGCATAGAGGAACCTACTTTGAGGATTTGTAAAATCACTCCCCTTCAATCTGCTTGAAACTTAGAGGTTATTTAGATTAGAGGGAGAACTGTGGTCTTTATTAGAGATGGGTACGATCCGCATTACAATAGAAAAAAACCCCACGATAATGGCGATCGTGCGATCGGGACCCAGCTGATCGTGCTCGGGCACAGCCAACGATCCAGCAGTCAGGAGGGGGGCTGGATCGAGGCTTGATCGGGGCAATCATGCTCAGATCGGGAAGCCAGACACTCAGGCACTAGCAATCTATTCCCCTGGCAACGGAGCCAGGGGAATGCCTGAGCTGTGTTTGCCCTCCTTCTGTCACCCTGGAAACCCGAACGGAAGCCCAACTTGCCTTGATCAGCAGGGCTTCCTTCCAACCACGGAGCAGCAAAGCAGTCACCAGCTGGGAGAAGACACCCAAGGGAGGGAGGGTGAAGGGGGTGTTCTGTAGCCATGGGCACTCCAATCTCATCCCTGCAAACCCTGATATGCAGCTCTGACGGCCAGACACAGACAGCCAAACACAAACACAGATGCCGCCAGCATCAGCCACCGTTCCTGAATCGCTGGGAACAGCAGGGTGCCCTCCGCTTTTGCCTCCACAATCCACGGATTGGGAACGGGAGATGATTGGTGTGGATCGTTAATTCAGGATTGTCACCGGCGCCGATCCACAATCAGCTTGATCGGTATTCTTTTAAAATTTATTTTATCGTATTTATATTCCGCGCTCCCCGCAAGCAGGCTCAGGGCAGATTTTGGATCGTGCCCACCTCTAGTCTTTATTATTTTGGTGCTATCAGCTGTCCCATAACCTCCAATTTGTCTCCTTCCCCACTGAAAAGAACATTCATGAAAATCATGAGAATGGGAAAAGATACCCAACAAATTACTAGTCTGACCTGGCAATGCCCCAGAGGAAAACTAACCAATTACAATAAACATTTCACTCAACAGCCCTGGATTTTTAAAAAAATCAAAATGCAACCCTCTAGTTGCTGTATACTGTATGTAAAGGAAAGAAAATGGAATTATTCAAACTATAATTTATTTTTTATGTTTGTAGTTATGTGCTCTACTGAAATGGAGCTCTTGGGCTGCAATCCTAAAACTACTTGCTAAGGGAGGAAAGTCCCACTGAAATCAGTAGAGCCTTACTTTCAAAGCAACGTAGTATGGACTGCATTGAAAAAGTTAACTGTTTGTAGAAGATGTGGCACTTTTCACATTCTGCAGATAAATTTCCTTGATTCTCATTGTCATAGCAACTAAAGTCTTCCTAATGGGAACCAACTGATTCATTTGACATTTGTGAAACAGCTTCTGAATATTAGGATGAATCAGAGCGTAGAGGGCTCACTACTACAGTACAGAAAAAAGCCATTGTGCTTACTGTTGTAACAATTAAGGAATTGAGCGATGATAGTATAGTGGTAAGTATAGGCAATGTAAGCACCAAAGTGGCATCCACACATGTTCCAGGTACAAAAGAGGGACATTAGCTGTATATTCCAATTCTCCCTTTCCACCATTTTAGACAGTAAAGATCACACTTCTGTCTTCTTTCAGCACACGTTCTTACATATCAACAACATTCGATTTATATACCGTCCTTCAGGACAACTTAACGCCCACTCAGAGTGGTTTACAAAATATGCCATTATCATCTCCACAGCAAAACACCCTGTGAGGTGGGTGGGGCTGAGAGAACTCCAGAGAACTGTGACTAGCCCAAGGTCACCCAGCTGGCTTCAAGTGGAGGAGTGGGGAATCAAACCTGGCTCTCCAGATTAGAGTGTCGTGCTCTTAACCACTACACCAAACTGGCTTTCCCCAGTAAGCTTGACCAGGGTAGAAACAGCTTTAAAATTGTCCACAGTAGGACCATTGTAAAGAGGTCCATTCCTCACCTGTTCCTAACTTCTTCTTTTTTTTTGGATTTTTTAAAAAAAACCCTTCAAATATCTATACAAGTTTCACCCATACCAGATAACCAAAAATCTGGCAAAATTCAATTCTGGGTAAACTTTTAAAAGTTTTATTAGATGATTAAGTACCCATCCATTCAGTTCAAGGTCCTCTTGTCAGTTGTGAACAGGGAGCTGTTTTTTTCATTGGGCAGTTTGACTGTTTATGAAGAGCTTGACACTGTTCAATGGATTACTTTCTGCATATTCAGATTGTACAGTATGGGGCAATCAGCAGCATTTCATGAATGTGTGCTTTTACAGAGCCTAATAGAAGTCCTAGTGACCCTTCCACAGACTTGTCATCACTGCTTACTGTTCTGCAGCCAGTTTCTTAAAGAGTAAGCAAACCAGCCATTTGTTATTTATAAACATTTTGTTTAAAGTCTTACCATTTGGTGTTCATCTTAATCAGTGTTGTTGATTATAGTTTTTATGTGTGCTTTCTGCATAGCCTTGTGAGATCTGTAGCCCCCTCCCAGTGTTATTTAAATACCTGAGTCAACCATCCATGAATGTGATAGAGAATCAATTTCACCTACTGTGCACGTGCAAAAACATCTGCAAGGCTGAAGGAAATGAAACATCACCACTATGGCTATTGCACAGCTATAAAGCTGTTCAATACTCTGCTTTAGTCCGATGATAGTGAGGAGATCCAAGGCTTGGCTAATGAGTGATCACAGCTGTTGAAAACTACATTTGCTGCAAAGTTCTCAGCAGCCCTAGTTTTTATAAACAGACACTCAGTGCCTTTAAGATCTTCATGAAAAGAATGAATATATGAAGCTGTTGATCAACAGCAAATTAGTATTAGAAAAGAACAAGAGTCCAGTAGCATCTAGAAGACTTACAAAATTTGTGGTAAGGTATGAGCTTTCATACCCTGCAACTAATTTTGTTAGTCTTCTAGGTGCTGCTGGACTCTCTTGTTCTTTTTTCCTGCCACAAACAGACTATGGGCCAAGCTACACGTGACGAATGACACTTGAACGGCAAGTGGATTTAGTGGAGGGCAAGTGAACAGGGAGAAATACACTTGCTGTTCAAGTGTCATTCGTCATGTGTAGCTTGGCCCTAACATGGTGTCAGGTTCCTGCCCGATGCTGACCTGTCTGCCGTGGTACCGCCTCAAGAGTCGGTGCTTTGCCCTTGCTTCCTACTTTCAAGACCACCTTGTCAGCCCCCCCCCTGTTCATGGGACCCTCCTCTTGATGTTTGGAGGTTCCGCCTTTTTGAGGCCTCAGAATTGGGTACACAGGCCTGAGGTGGCTTTCCCCTTTAGGTCTGTTGCCCTGGGTAGAGGCTGCCCTTGACTTCAGGAACAGACCTCTCCTCAGCCCAGGGAAAGAGCCTCCTTTATATACTTTCCCTCTGCTTACTAACCCCTCCCCAGTGCCCACCCTCCAGCCCTCAGGGTGAGGCCGAACACCTGAGACAATGGTGGCCACGGACTTCCAGCACCACCTTCCCCTGGTGTCTCTGCGAACGGATGGGCTGTTCCTTCCACCAACCGCATCTCTGCCTCAGGGCTGTGGCTTGTGGGCCTGCCTGGGGTTGGTCAGTTGCCCTCCGAGGCCAGCCCATATGGAGGGTTGGAGCTGCTCCCACATCCAGCTTGTCAGCGTGTCTTCGAGCCGCTGCCCCACATCTCGCTCCCAGCTGGGGAGCACATCATTGGGCCACCGCCATGCCTCGGCCATGGTTCGTTCTTGGCTGTGACTTGGCAGCTGCCAGCCTTCAGGACAGATTCCTGCCATGATGCCTTGTCCCACCGCCATGTTCCTTCAGCGATGCTGCTCTCAGTGCCGCTGCTGACCTGCAGCTCCAGATTGGTTCTGCTGGGGCCTGGAGGCGGGGGTCCCCCCAGTACGGTGTCCAGGCAGCATGCCTCCAGACACATGGCTACCTATGTTAAACAAATTAGTATAAAATTAAACTGAGGCATAGGTCATTTGTTAAGAGTCATATCTGTCATTATAAAACAAGTTTTTATTGCAGTCCTAAAACCTAAAAGAGAATTTATTTATTAATTTAATTTAATTTATATTCCACCCTCCCCACATCAGCAGACTCAAGGCGGATTACAAACGGTATAGTAATTTAAAATACATATACCTATAAAACCAATAAAACCACACAAATATTTAAAACATACAACAGCCGACTTCTCCAAAAACCACCACCCAACCATCTCCAAAAGTATTTAACAGGCTTGTTGGTAGATACTTCTAGTAGGGGGGAATGTTTTCCTCTAGTCAGCTGGCAGGGAAGCCCAACCAGCATCAATCATATACCTGGTGGAACAGCTCCGTCTTACAGGCCCGACAGAAGGATAACAAATCCGGTGGGGCCCTGGTCTCTTTATATATATTCTCACATACCACACAGGTTTTTTAAAGTAATATTTTTTAAAATATATGTGATGGCAGAAAACAGAGCTCCACACACATGTTGTTGTGTAAATCATTCCATCTGAGGGCCAAGCTACAAGTGATGAATGACACTTGAACGGCAAGTGTATTTCTCCCTGTTCACTTGCGCTCCATTCAATCCACTTGCCGTTCAAGTGTCATTTGTCACTTGTAGCTTGGCCCTGAGTCAACCAATTCTAAGAGATTACTTCATGCATACATTATTCTTTATGGGCATGTTCATGGGTTTTCTTCCTTCAAACATTCAAAATTCTTTTTAATTTTAACGCTAGCTCTAATTTTAACAATATCTCTAATTCTGAAATGTTAAGTATTTTGCTGAGGCATGTTGTTCCCTCAAAAATGAGCCTGTACTCATCCCTACAATGGTTAATAGATAAATTATAGATTCCAAAATACTAGAATTTCTATTGTGATGGCTAATGCACATTATCAGGCTTTTTGTCATTTCCCTTTGTGAAAAACATAAGACACACAAACCAAAATCCTTAGCATTGATTTAAGGCAAATGGATTAGAGTAAAAACCCAGCCACGCATTGATGAACAAAGCTGGGGGATTTTTCAGGTGTTTTATGCTTCAGAAGAGATGAGACAGTTATTATACAAAGGTAATTGTGGAACAGAACAGAGTTCAAAATTCTCTCTTGGCATGAACAAATTAAAAACAAGTATCCTTTTATACCCTAACAGCTATACCTTGTGGCAAAACAATGGGGGAAACATGCTTTAATAATCTGGACCCTGAACAATCCCTATTATTTGTTTTCAAATGATAGGAAGGATATTGAGAGACAAGTTAAAGAGGAATTTTTTATGTCCCCCCTCTTTATAAAAAAAATGTACTGCTAAGAAGTGCCTTTCCACTACTTGTCCTTTGATTCTTTATTGATGGTTCTTTATGCAATCTAAATTCTTCTCTGTCCTATGTCTTTGCTGCTTGATGGGCACCTATATAACGTGTTAATGGTGCTGCTCTCCTGCTTGGGTACCAGCCTACTGCTAATGGTTTGCTTGCAGTTCACTGCCATAGAAGTTAGTGAAATGATGACCCAGCACCACTGACCCACCTACTTTGGGGTCTGTTCATGCAGACCCCTTTGTTCCTGTGTTCTGGAAACTCAGGGCCAAGCTACACATGACGAATGACACTTGAATGGCAAGTGGATTGAGTGGAGGGCAAGTGAACAGGGAGAAATACACTTGCTGTTCAAGTGTCATTCGTCATGTGTAGCTTGGCCCTCAGTGAGTTAATGAGTCAGAGGGAGGACTGTATTCAGTGCAATTTTGGGAACCAGTGCCTGCAAAAACAGCTGCTCCAGAGCTTTAAGTTGGTCCCCCCTCTCCTTCTTCATTGAAAAGAGTAGCCATGAAAACATTGAGAATGAAAGAAAACTAATGAATTTTGAGGCTGATCCAGCAATGCCCCACTGGAAAGCTATGCAATCACAATTAACATCTCAGGGCCAAGCTACACATGACGAATGACACTTGAATGGCAAGTGTATTTCTCCCTGTTCACTTGCCCTCCACTCAATCCACTTGCCGTTCAAGTGTCATTCGTCATGTGTAGCTTGGCCCTCATTCTACAGCCACCGACATGAAAAGATAACAGTAATATTCAAAATACCTGTCCCCAGTGTGAACATCAGAAAAATTTAGATAAATTTCAGAACTGGATTTGGAAGGACATCTTTTTTTTATCCTAAATGTTTGGGACTTTATTGTTTGGAAGGGTTGGGGGGGCGTTAGTCCTGAAAATCTGGGACTGTTTTAGCAATAATCCCCATTCCCCTGCCTTCCATAAGCAGCAGGAACAGGGAGGGAGAGAGAGGAAGCCAAATTGCACAACAACTGTTTGGCTGCAGCTCCCTCCCTTTAAATTTTAAAGGGCCATTGTTTTCCATGGGAAGACCAAGCGTTCGAAATTGGAGGCTAGGTCTGCTCCTATAGGAAATAATGGCCCTTTTAAAATTTAAAAGAAATGGAGAGGCTAACAGATAGGTTGACCTGGACTCCAAGGCTAGGTTTAAAATGCATAATATATAATTGGCCTATTATTTCTTATAGATGATAGGGAGGTCAGGTCTTCCACCCATAGGCAATAATGGAGCCATTATTTCTTTGGGTACATCTGGCCTCTTTACCACCCATAGGAAATAATGGCGCTGTAATGCTTCACTATGTGGGGTTTTTAATGTTGTTGCTGTGAGTTTAAATGTAGGCCTCTGAGGAAATGAAGAGTGGGGCTGGATGGGTGAAAGGAGTGTGATGTGTCTGGATAATAGCTGTACCCTGGGGTGGGGGGAGTGAACTACAATTTTTAGTCAGTACTGATAGAAAGTTTTTCAGTCACCCTACATACATATATCTTTGAGAGATATATGTATGTATTCTAAAGCAACAGGTAAAGCAACCTGTGTGGAGCCTGAATTGTCCATGTATTTCTAAGAAAAAGTATTTATTTGGCCAAGTTCAATGAACCTGTGTGTTCCTGAGAGAGTCTGAGGGCCAAGCTACACATGACGAATGACACTTGAACAGCAAGTGTATTTCTCCCTGTTCACTTGCCCTCCACTCAATCCACTTGCCGTTCAAGTGTCATTCGTCACTTGTAGCTTGGCCCTCAGAGAAACATTTCTGCCTAAATCAGGCAAGCTCTGTGGAAGCCTGAGAGCCAAATTATGTCTGTCAGGTAAACTCTGTGTGCTCCTGGGGCAGTCTGTGTATATCTGAGAGAGAAATTATTTTATTTAGGTAGGGCAAGCTGTGAGGAAAGGACTGAATGAATTTATGTCTGTGTGGATGTGAAGAATTTATTTTATTAATAAAGACGTGGAAAATTACTTGGTGTGAGTCTGTGAAAATACCTTTAAGATATAATTATATTTTAAACTGCCAAGATCAAGAACTATTCTAGAACTAATATGCTTATCAAAACTCTGCAACCATCACACTTACATTCTTACAAATAAATTCTACTTTAGGTTAAGAAAAAAGATCTTTTTTACTTCACAACCACCCTCACACTCTCTCTGTTCTGGAAAACTACTGTCTATAACAAGTTTTCCTAATTACTAGTTAAACAGAGGAAATCTAAGACAAAAGCTTTTGATGACTGCAAAACTTTCTGAGGGTGTCAGGGAGGCAGCAATATAAATGTCACACAAGTGCAAAAGGGAAAGTGTTCTTGAGGTAACAGCCTGGGTAAAGTGGAGAACACCTAAGCTCTGTGTGCGTGGAATTAAAAAATGTGAGAGCCCTCCTGAGGTATAAGTTTAAAGTAATGTATGGAGGAACTGAATTGAAGGTCCAAAAGCAAAGGTTTAAGGTTAAAATAAATAGCAAATCATTTCAAGACGTTTCAAAAATAAGTAAATTGTCTCAGGCGCCATTATTACCTATGGGTGGTTGACCTACTCTTCCAGGATCAATACTTTGAAAACAGAGTGGATCTGTGACTACAGGAATTAGTCTTCCTTGCTTTATTAGAATATTTCTTTAGTTTTTTAAAAAAATGTATGTCACATTTCTATCTAACAGGCACTCAAGGTAGTTCAATATAACAACACAAACAGAATACAGTTATTAAAAAATAATAAACTGCAGAACATTTTTTTAAAATGAGCCTTATTGCATAAATAAAGCAGCCATGCCAATACAAAGCATTGCGATGAGCAATGAGAGAAACAAAAAATAAAATAAACAGGAAATAATGACTTTGCTGGCTATATAAATATGACAAAGACGGTACTATGCAAATGTCCTTTGCAAGTAAGTTTCATAAACAACTGAGAAAACCCTTTCTTTAGTATACAGGTCTTGCTTCTGAAGCAGGGGAAAGTCAGAGAAGAACCTCCAATGATAATTGGTGGCAGTGGTTCGTATGGGACAACATGTTATTTATTTTATTCATTTATTTAAAACATTTGCTGTCTGCCTTCCTACCATGCAGGAACTCAAGGAAGCTTACAATATAAATAAAACAATCACAGATAAAGTTTAAGAATAACACTGTTTAGGACTGTAAGTAACATAAAAACGAAGTCAATTAAAAGAAGTTCTAAATAAAAATGTCTACATCTGCCTCCTGGCGATTGACCATGAAGAAACCAGGTGCACTTCCTTGCAGATATGGTTCTATAATCATGGGATTGCCTCCCAAAAGGCCGTCTCATATACCCACCAGGTGAGCTAATGGAACATTCAGGAGGGCCTCTTCCTGTGATCTTAATTCCTGGACAGGAACATAGACTTTCAGATAGCTCCTCATTAACATTACAAATTTAGGAAATGATAATCAGGCATATTCAATTTCGGTCACTTTCCTTATATAACTCCTGGTTTGGGACTACATATAACTTGGTTTAGGATTTAGGTATAACTTGGCTTAGGTCAACCTTGACTATGTACCCTGAAGATGATGGTTGTTGGATACCAGTACCTTTTCTCAAAGCTCCAACCATGAATTCTGGATATTCAACATCTACCACTCCTGTGACTTGCTATAATTTTGCAGAAGTTCCTACACTCTTCTTTTGTGAGGTAGTTTTAAATGCTTCTTGTGTTAGATGCCAAAGATTACTTGCAAATGCGTCCAACAAATTTATGGATTTCTATTTCATGGTACTTCAAAAATGATTGTTAGCACAGCAAGAAATATTTTACTGTTCAATCTTCATATTTATTGAAGGTGGATTGCAAATAACCATAGTTCTGAGATTGAAAGCTAATGTATTTTCAGATGAAACCTCACCATATTTTTCTAATGAATTTTAAATTAATCTACATCAAAAGTCATAGCTGGCATTAATTTGAGTTAGCTTGTGCTGCAAACAAATATGGAAGAATAGTGTTTCAGGGAGATCCCAAGACATGCCTCTAGAAAGAGATGAATGCTGAGCAAAAGCATTGAAGTTGTTACAATGAAGGCAGAGTTAGCACAAGACTCATTTTTTCTACCATTCTCCAAATCTCCTAAGAATGAACACACACAAAAATCAGTATTTTTTAAAATGTATGTATCAGGAAGCCGATAAATATCAATACTTCTGATATTTGACTCTAAAAATACAGGTAATGTACTGGATTCAGGTTTCATTAGAGAATCAAAATATATTCGGCTCCATTATTTTGTAAGGGGAAATAATGGGGGGGGGGGCTGGGAGCATCTGTTTTTGTTCCAACTCTTCCAAAATCTCCAGATACCTAGTCATTCCTATTCACTACAGACTCCCCATGTTTCAAGAAGATTGGATCAAGAGGTCCAATTCTATGGCCTTCCGAACAAGGCTCTGCTTTCCAGCCACTCTCCATTATTTCCTATGGAGGAACAAATTCCAAGTCTTTCCAGGACAAAGAAAACGTAACCAAACACAGAGGGGCAACCCCTGGCCCAAAGCCAGTCCCAATGCAAGTTGAACCAACAAAGCCCAAAAAAATCAGTCCAAACTAGAGAATCCTAGCAGAACCAATGTCAAAACAGATAACCCCAGCAGAAACGAAGTTAAGCTAGGGACACTGTTGCAAGTCCAACAGAACCAGTGTCAATCACAAAAGTCAGCCAGAACCCGCAGCCAATGTGGTAACACCACAGAATAGAGCCAAATACCAATATCAACCACAGTAAGTTGGTATAAGATTCTTTTCCCAAGGAAGGCTCCAGAAAAAGAGAAGGAGGAGTAATTTGGGGTGACCCAAGTTCTGCTCACTCTGCATTCTGCAGCCTTGAAACAGAGCCACAGAGCTGCTCTTCACCTCCGGTGTTCCTATCTCCTCCCACTACTGTAAAGAAGAAAGTTAATACAACAACAACGCAACAACATTCACTAGCTTCATTTTTGATGCTTCTGTGGGTTTGACTTCTGCTTGTTTTAAAACATTGGCACATACATGGTGTCCGTTCTTTGCTTCCCCAATATCTTTCTTTCTGTTCCAGTGGCAAGAGAACATTTTTGGTGCAGCTTTTCTTAATTTTCTACATGGAATTGTGCCAAGATAGCAGTGGCCCTTCGTCTTCTGCAAGTGATCCCACATCACAGAAGTATAGGACCACCCATGCTGACATGCAGCTGCAGACACTCCAGGGCCCTCCTTCTGTGAGATACTTGGGGCAGACACATGGGGTTGGGGTGAGGGCAAAAAGAGATGGCCAAGGGCAAAAGAATTGAGATGGCAGCACCCTGGGGGGCTCTTCTCCATCTCTTCCTCCAAGCTCTCCTCCTGCCTCTCTCTGAAAGGCCTATTGCTAACCTTAGAGGAAACTGAGGAAAGCTTTTGATCATTCTAGGAGCCTCCCTACTGGTCTTCTGCCAGGGGGGCAATGAAATCATCAGCCCCCCTCCATGAATGCAGTCACTGGAATATTATTAACTGTGACCCCACCCACCACCTTGTGAATACATTATGATTGGGGAAATTGGAGGGGGGCGCCATTTTGAGATGCTGTTCTATGTATTCATGTTTTGAGGTTTTTAAATGTATTTATGTTTTTAAATGTTACTGATCATTTTATTGTACCCCACCCTGAGCCCGTCCGTGGGGAGGGCAGGCTAAAATTCAAATAAATAAATATATATATAAATAATCTCTCCTCTAATTTCTCCAGACTCTTGATCCCTGGGGTTAGTTCAAGGACAAGACGACTCATGTCCCCCAAGTCTACCCCAAAGGATATCTCATTCTTCACCTCTTACTGCTGCTGATTCACAACAGCTGGAGGAGGGGGAGATTAATCATCAAGCTCCTGTCCAGTGCACTCGTGGGAGTAGTACTCCTGTAGCAGACCCAGCACATGCCTCCCCTTCCCCTCCACCCCAGGGGCATAGACTTTCCAATTTCCCAGGGGAAGGGAGAGGGGGAGCTGGGGCTGGGCCAGAGGCATTGCTATGTCATGAGGAGGAAGTCCTGCTTAGCAATCTACACATCAAAGGATAGTAAATAGTAAACAGATTCCCTAACCTTTCTATCTTTCAAACTATCTGGTTTGTCCCCCTCTGAAACTTGAGGAAAGGGACAGCAACCTTTTTACTATGTCTTCTTGTAATAAAAGATTGTCATTTAATCTCCATCTTCCCCTTCTGTCTCTGTTTTGTTCCCAAGTAACTACTAATTGTGATCTGCAAAGGTTTTGGGTTGTATCTTTGCACTCTCTAGATTAATAGCTAAGGTTTTTGATATCTAGCACATATCAATCTTTAAATATTGTTTGGTGCCCATCAGAAAAGAGAGTATCTAGTACTCAGATTTTTTGATCCTTCAAGCATCTACCAATTGTTACATTTCCGTATAATTAAACATATTTTGGAGAAGTTTGCCTTCTTTGGGTTTTTTTCCCACCTATCTTTTTTTAGATCCATTACCCCATTTATGTCTCTCTTTGAAAATCTAAAATGGATTGGAAAACATTTCCATAAAATTTTTCTCCTGCATTGTTTGGTGCATATGTTGTTGCTAGAGTGTAAATCTTACCTTCCAGGAACCTGATTTTCAAAGTCATATATATTCCTTAAGAGTGTCTTAATTCTTCTATAACATTTATTTGCAAATTGTATGTATAAGTCACAATTCGTTTTTATTATAAATTCTTAATAAACACACAAAGACACGTAGCAAACAGGAACAAAGCCCCAAAGAATCATGGAAATTGTAATACGGTAAAATAGGAAGGGTGGGAAGTCCTGTGCTTCAGCTGCCATTGTAACTGAGTCCCTCATGTCACTGATTGCCCGAGAATCTCAGCCCCCCTGGCCAAATCTGAGGGGGGTGGGTCTTGAGCCCCTCAGCCCCCCCATAGTTTACACCTATGCTCCACCCTGCTATTTTTCTTCTTTACCTTTCTCCCAGGGCCCTGCTGGACTCCTCTCCTATAGATCATTCTGTCATCACTAGTACTGGTACATTCATCGGGTGTAGCTGAAATCCACTACACTCATTAACACAGCTCTAACCCACAGAGATTCCCCCCCCCTTCTATTTTTGTGGATCTAATCTGGAGATGGAAATATGTACTTTTATTAAAAAGCCTAATTTGGTTAATGTTATTATTCTAACTATGCTAGCAAGAAACCTAATGCCTTTTTGAGAATCAAGCAACTCACTTCTTGAAACTCAGAGTCTAGTAAAGGCCAGCCTACAGCTGCACACATAACACTTTTCTAAATGTGTTGGCCTGGCTTCATTGAAGCCAAGAGACCAAGAGCAGGTGGAGCAGCCTAGTTGTTGTTGTTGTCACTACTATGGACCTATTTATCAATTTGTCAACAACATCTGCCTTCCTCTTAATGCCTGCACAAGCCTCTTTAGGAAAAAACTCTGTTGTTCCCTAAGCTCAAAAATTTGTGTTTCTTAGAAAAGACTTACCTATGTTAAAACCTTTTTAAAACCTAGCAACAAGAACAATCCAGGTAGAGCACCCCAATACTTTACTACAGAGATAACAACACATAATTGCATTTCAGAACAACAGCAACTTTTAAAATATATAAACAACACATAACTATTTAAATATTAAACCATAACCAAACACGAAGTAAAAAGCAATCTGACCTCTACAACAGCAATAACCCACCAACCAGAAAAAAGCAAAAGCAACCCCTCCCCACATGTCTGCAAAAGCAACTAAATAGGTGAATAATACCACCCATAGAACATAGCCAAAAAAAAAAAATCTTAAATGAACCTACTCCGAAGAACTCTTTAAATATTAAACTTCAAAAACAAACATATCCAATAGCATGCACAAAACCAAGAGCAAGCAACTCCCCCACTCAAGCAATAACATGTAAAGAAAGGTTTAAATTGGGAAATAACCAACACAAAAGCAAAAGCATCACAGAAACGATTTAAAAAGTAGGAAACTAAATTAAAAAGTCCTATATAGTGGTTAAGTGGTTGGGTTATGAATCAGCACTCTGCCAGTTCAATTCCCACTACTGAGTTCCATGTTCTCAGCAGGTGGCTTTGGGTAAGCCACTTCTCTCAGCCTCAGCTCCCCAGCCATATTGTTGGGATAATAATAATACTGACTTTGTTCACCATTCTGAATGGGGCTCTAATCTGTCTAAAAGAGTGGTATATAAGTGCAGATTAAAAAACTAGATCCAAGGAGTAAGAAACTCAGAAGCAATGTACCCCCTATCCAAAACACTGAAGGAAAAAAGATGAAAGAAAAGAAAATTTAAAAAGAAAGTTTTAAGGGAAAGAAAAAGCTTGCCCTTTCCCCTTACCCTACAACCCAACACCAGGCCAACCTCCCTCTCACAAAACCAGAAGAAAAAAAGATGACTTCTCAAACCAGGCAGCAGTCTTCTTCAGGTGGTCCAAGCAGCCAGTGTAGTAATTGAAAAGGTGCCAGTGGAGTAAACGTAAAGGTTCAAAATCCTGAACATAGTAGTAATCCAAAAGACAGACTCCCAGAGCAGCCAGAGACTAACAATACTCAACAGCACACTTTCCAGAAATCTCACTCTAAAATGGAGTCTGCTAGACCTGCTTTTATATTCTTGCAAGAAATTGAAAAAGGCTCCCCTATCAAAGAATCTCTGTGATTGGGCAGACAACTAGAGCTACTCTAGCACCACATCCCATTAGTCACTCATTCTCTTACTCTGCCTCCTCCTGCCTCACTCTTCTCCCCTCTCTCAAAGCCAGCCAGCCAGTTTTAAAATGGCCAGTGTGGCAATTCCTGGATAAACTCAAATAATTGGGTATATTTGGTAATACACTATTCAGTATACCCAAACAATCCAGATATATACAAGTTAATTTACCATTTAATTAAAAGGCTGGAAGTATTCCTACGAGAAAATAATTCTTTAGTGATTAGAACTCTTGTTACATTATTTTTTTACCCCAGTTTAAAAGAAGCTTAAGATCTAGCAAGAACAAGAAAACGCTACATCTTCAAAGGGTAGTTTGCAAGCTTGCATACAAAACAGAAAACATATAAATGGAACAGTTGACCTTGGAGGAACATAGATGAACTTGGTTTTCCTGGAAATGTAGGTCAAGGATGGAACGGAATAGCATTTAAGAGCTACAGGCTTTTATTTCAAACTATGCTGAAGCCAGGCAATGAATCATAGTTATAATTTCATATGAAAAGCAACTACGCTGACATGGCTTGCCTTGTCTAGATGAATGAAAATAATGCAAAACAATATTGTTCTGGCCTTATATTACAGTAGGTGGAAAGCACAAACAAAGAAATAGATAGAAGCAAAAAAAAAATCTTAGTATGGAAACAGATGATCAAGAACCAACAAGCTGTCACTGAAAAGATCACAATATAGTGGTTATGTGTTGAGAAATAATTTTTAATTTATAGTCACATATTCAACCAAATATTGACATATACAGCCACCTACCAACAGAACATTGGATTTTCCTCTCCTTGCACAATGTTTTTAACCCTGGAAAGGTTATTCCTAGGGTTATGACTTACAAAACAAAATGTGTAAGATGACACTGGTTTTGCCATAAGTTATAATGTGTTTGGTTACCAAAATCCAAACTATGCTGAGTTCAAAGACTGGCTCAGCCTTTGGTAGTATGACTAGAAGTCTTTATAGAGTGATTCTAGACAAATTGGGTGTGAAAGCTAGGGCTTTTATGCATGCTCACTTATAGAAGAGTTTCTGGATATTTTACCTGTGAGGATCAGATCTACTTTGGGCTTCTGTGTAATTCCCCACATGAGGGAGACAAAGTGCAATGATGTCTGGTGTTTATTTCTGCTCTTAGAAAAATGTCCTATTTTCTGCAACTGGCTTTCAGGAGCTCCCAATTTAACAACACTTCTTTGTGTTGATTGGCTAATTTGTTTTGGAGGGAAACTTTAAAATATTAAGCAGGACTATTAAAAAATGTTGCAACATTGCAATGTTGTTTTGAAAAAAAAAAACCTGAGGCGGAGGGCGGGGGGGGGGGATAGCTAAAAATACAGGAAACACAGACACCCCTGCACAAAATGTCATCCTAAATATCTTGTGTTGGTGAGAGGATGATGTACTTCCTAGTGCTTTGTTAGTGTACACAAACAACACAACAAACAATGACAGTATTTTATTTTTTTTAAAGGATGATGGCCAAAAGTGATGGGGGAAGAAAGAGGGTGAAGGGTATGTTCACACATTGCTGTTCAACCAGTTATACTTAAGGGGGATAAAGGGAAGGACTAAAACCAGGGCTGGGGCTTACATGAAGAAAACATTCTGCACTTCAAAAAAGCTGTCCTTTTACTTCACTATATACATAAATAATTGGGGTATATGTGCAGGAAGAAAAACCACAGAAAGCCTGGGAGGACATTGATTCTGCAACAAGTGTAGCCTTTCACTGTGCAGAACTCAAAGAAGCACGGGAAGCAATTTGAAGACTGAACTGAGGTATTTTGACTGTGTGTGCAAAGCCGTACGGGGCCAGAACTGATGGGAAAGCCCTCAGTAAATGCTGAAAGCATATTCAGCATTCAAAAACTAATGATGGCTGATGCAGATGAAGTTAGCTTTTTGCTAAAAGTGACAGAAGATTAAAACTGGAAGTGTTAACTTTCTGGAGCTTTTCATATAGCCTTTCAAAGCACTGCTTAGTTAATCTCTTGCTAAAGTCATTCTTTGCTGATGCAGATAGTTCATTAACGCTGCTCAAGTCTACAAAAGGTCTATTCTTTCAATTAAAGTACAAAAAGTTTTAATTAAATCAAAGAAATCTCTGTGTGTGTGTGTGTGCAGCCACATGATTAATTTCTTTACAGGAAAAAAGCAAGTTACAAATTATAAAAGTTTACCATGAAAAAGTTTTATCTGTGACCATTTGAGATGAGTAGGCTGAACGTACAAGCCTGCAGACTTTGTACAAATACAAGGAAATTTGCTGTTCCTGCAGCAATTGGTAAGGAGATATGAAGGCATCTAAAATCATAAAATATATGTATACAAAAGCAATTAAATTATACAA
Organism: Eublepharis macularius; assembly: GCF_028583425.1. Lineage (NCBI taxonomy): Eukaryota > Metazoa > Chordata > Lepidosauria > Squamata > Eublepharidae > Eublepharis > Eublepharis macularius. The sequence goes on from NC_072799.1 coordinate 48,070,332, forward strand.
TGATGACTGATGATGATCACAAATTCAACTGTTAAACAAGGGATTTTAATGGAACATCCCTTGGTGATGAATGTAACAGCATGGTTTAATCAGAGGATGTTTAATCTAATGAGATGTAAACAACATATGTGGGGTTGTAAATTGGAATCCTAGATTTTCATCCACTTTCTATCCAAACACAAACTACTGGTGAAAAGAGAGGTGATTTACAGCATTTATAGTTATATTTTTAACCATAAAAAGTGTGATCCACAAGTAGTTTGCAGATTTCTATCTTCCAATAAAACTGCTTCAGATATAACACACAAACAGGAGATGAGCCTAGGATAAGTATGAGCAATTCAAATTGGAGTGGGGTGTCACTTTCTGTGAAATCACTTGATAAAGAATATAGGCAAGTGTGTTAAAACAAGAAGAATGAAAAGAGGAGGTGCAAGTAACTCATAGCTTGGTATGAGTCATAGGTTACTCTCTATGGTCTTGTATCTAAATGCACAGAGTAAGCTCAAATAGTTATTGCCACCCTAGTAGGAATAACAAGACAGACACAAGGCTTGGAACTAAAGGGCCATTTTATTAAACATAACATCAACCATTAATATGGCAAGAGCCAACTAGTGGTACAGGTCAAGCCCTGGGGTCACCCCTCGACCTTCACCTTGACCTGTTTGGGAGAGCCCCACTGGCCTGGTTGTGAGCCATCCATGTGTATGGCTGGGACCTGCCCAATCAGGCAAATCTGGGTCCCCCCTTTAAAGCTCCTAAGGCCTCAGCTGTACAGCATGAGAGAAGGATTTGCATGTGGGGTTCCCCCAGGCAGTCCACCCATGCAGATGGCAGCTGTCACAAGCAGTACCAGCTGCTCCTGGCACCAAGGATGCTCACTGGCCCTCCCCCTATCCCCAAACTCTATCCTGCCAGTGACCATCTTAAGGTGGTTCCACCTTGTTAATTACCTCAAACCTCTGCAACCAATACAAGGTAGATGAAAACCCTCCTCTTCCCCATGCCAATTAGGGAAAACGGGGAAAAAAATTCCTACTTAGCTCTGTCAATAGTAGCTGGCTAATGCAGCACTATTGCAGGGTGAGGTGGGTGGGCTGAGCATGAGGAGCAACTGCCAGCCAGCTGGATGGAGCCACCTGTCTCTGCCCCCTGAAACCCAGACACCAGGGAAACTCATTGTCTCCTTCCAGGGAGGCAAAGAGTGGCCTCCAGCCTTATCAGTGGAGGCTGCTGGCCAGGAAGGCTGTATTTGCACCCTTTCTGTGAGCCTGGGATATCCAACCAAAAACTTCATAGCCTAGGCCAGTGGGAACCACAGTGCTGCAAGCAAAATAAGTTATGTGACATCAAAATTGAATGACAGGGTGTGTGTGTATGAGCAGGGGTACTCAGGGTGGGTTCCCAGGATATGATCATGGATAGCAGACTAAGAGAGTCAGGGACAGGAAAAACAAGCCAAGCATCAAAACATACATATCAGTGAAGAACAAGCCAAGAGTCAGATCCATGGAGCAGCCCTTGGCACCCACTGAGAGAACACAACTTGTTATCCTGCTGCTCTTTTCAGCATGCATGCACACTGATATCTTGTCCTTCTATAATGCAGCAAAAATGCATGGTTGAAGACCACTGATCTAGCCCAACTTGCAGAACACTACAGATAACATTACATAAAGTATAGATGTAAAATAGCTCCAGCATTTCCTTTTATTTCAATAACTATAGATCCAAACTACTGATAACTAATTGAGCTTATGTATATAGAATCTTATCTATTCCCAGGGCTCATTTGGAGCTGGAACACACAGGAACGGTGTTCCGGTGGGTCTCCCGCCCACGTGATTTCTTTTCTTCCAAGTGCAAGCCGAGTGGTGCTGAGCTCCAAAGGAACAGTAAGCTGCTTGGATTCCTTCTGCTCTGCTCTTTTACTTTCATTTGTGACTGGAGGGGGGAGGAGAGAGAGAGAGAAAATATGAGTGAATGCCGAGTGGTGCTGAGCTCCAAACGAACAGTAAGCTGCTTTGATTCCTTCTGCTCTGCTCATTTACTTTCATTTGTGACTTTGGGGGGGGGGGGGGGGAGGAGAGAGAGAGAGAGAGAAAATATGAGTGAATGCCGAGTGGTGCTGGTCTCCAAAGGAAGGCAAGCTGCTTGGATTCATTCTGCTCTGCTCCTTTACTTTCATTTATGACTGGGGGTGGGGGAGAGAAAATGAGTGAGTGAGTGCAAGCCAAGTGGTGCTGAGCTCCAAAGGAACACAAGCTGCTTGGAATTCATGCTGCTTTATTTTCATTTGTGACTTGAAAGAGTGAGTGAGTGGGTGCAAGCAGGGCTGGCTCTCCAGAGGAGGGTAAGCTGCTTTGAGTTCATTCTGCTTTAAGGAAATACCTGGAGACTTTTGCGGAAAGGGGCCCGAGGGGTGGATGTTGCCTTCTGACACACTTCCACTGATGTCAGGGTGTGTGGCATATGCTAATGAGTTATGCTAATGAGTCCCTGAAGTTCTTTTTCTAGGAAATGACCCCTGTCTATTCCTATTTCATACCTGATGTCTTAGAGCAACTGTTGGAATACATTTTTTTCTGATCCTTTGTGAGAGTTTGTAACACTCTTGCACAATGTATCAAAATCCATTTATTAAAACATTGTCCATGAAACATGTGCAAATGCACACACACTCTCACACACACATGCACACATAAAAGAAGCTGTACCTAAACAAGACTTTAAAGAACCTCTTAAAGTTAACATTCTAGCACATAAACAGCAAAGACATGAGTTATGTTTAGCTACGACTTCAGTTTAAGGTGCACAATTATATTTCTCAGCTTTACCATTTTCACCATGGTAGACATAATAATGCTAGACAGACACAACCTAAACCCGTAATTTGAACACTTTGCCTCTATTCACGTTCATTATAATAAGGCATGGCAGTGAAGCATGCATGATCCTGTATTTAATTGTCAGCATAGCTCTTCATTTAAACAAGCTTTGTTAACAACATGCCATGCAGTGATTGTGGGAGTTGGATCAAAAAGCTATGGAAAAACAAGGGAAGTTGTAAGTCCTAACACAACTACACTAAAACAAAAATAACAAGTGGGTGATATCCTGAAAAGCTGAATATTGAAGCTTTCTGTTATAAAGACAACTTTTCGTATCTAAAAGCAGGCATTAGGACACATCCCTGTCTCCTACTGCTCTAAATCCAAAAGGAGTACACTGAAGTAAGAGCAGAGCTAAGATAACAATCACTCTAATCTTAAAATATAACCTGAGGTAGTATCAGAGAATGAAAACTGGTAGTTGAGGGTGTATTTGTTTAATATTCTATGTTACATATATTTTCTGTGCCTGCCAATCTCAATAGGAATCAAACATTATTCTTTGATAAGTGCATGACAAAGTAAAGGTCAACTCGATGTTCCTGCACCATTTTGTACGGAGAAGTTTATACACAATCTGGAAGAAGTACAGAATTTACCTACAAGAAGGAACTCCTTGGTGGGTGGTTCCATATGAGGTGATAGACCCGAGAGCTGTTGATAACGAACGACAATGTTTAACTTACAAAGAAATAACTAAAATAGAAGCATCTAAACTTAGAATAAAGACGCAAGAGGAACTATCACCGAACTATGATTGGTTCCAGTATAGACAGATCAGAGATTTGTATAACTCGGACTCTGTAAAGGGAGGTATACGAATAGAGAATTCGGAACTAGAGCAGACCCTTCTTAAAGAGGACAAGAAAAGAATATCCAAGGTATACCAAGTACTGTTGAAATGGTATACTGAGGATGAGACAGTTAAAACACAAATGGTGAAATGGGCTATAAATTTTAACAAAGAGATAACAATGGAGGCATGGGAATACTTGTGGAAGACTACAATGAAGACAACGACATGTACAAATATTAAAGAGAATATCTACAAAATGATCTATCGTTGGTACATGACACCAAAGAAGATTGCGCTAGGGAATTTGAACACTTCTAATAAATGCTGGAAATGTAGGAAGCATGAGGGCTCCCTCTATCATATGTGGTGGTCGTGTGAGGTAGCTAGGCAGTACTGGGGGGAAATAATAAGAGAAATGAGTGAAATTCTACAATTTCAAATAAATAAGAACCCAGAACTCCTGCTACTAAACTTGGGAATGGAGGGAATTCCAGCCCATCATAGGACGTTGATATTTTATATGACGGCAGCAGCCAGACTTTTGTATGCGCAAAAATGGAAAGTACAAGAAGTGCCAACTATTGAAGATTGGATCTATAAATTGCTGTACATGGCAGAAATGGACAAGATGACAAGAAAACTGAGAAATCTGGACTCAGGGCAGTTTAACACAGACTGGGAGAAGCTGAAACAATATCTGGAGAAGAAATGGGAGGTGGGAGGAAAACTGTGGCAGTTTGAGAACTACTGAAGTATAATAAAATGTAGAGGGGGGTGACTTTACCGGGGGGGGAAGAGATAAATGTGAATTTATAAGCAGTTAGACTAACAGATTGATATATGGATAGATATATATAGGTTAATAAATAGAATATTGATAGAAAATAATTAATGATAAGGATTAAATATAAGGATTGAGTAACCAACAATATTTTCTTTCTTTGATAAGATTTGTATAATGCACCAAACTGAATATACAGACGAGTCAAATTGATTGACTATGTGACGAGAGTTATATAGAATTACCATAAAAAGATAGAATGAGTAATATATAGAGAATAAGTCAAATTGTTTGATTTAAATGTGTAAGATTTTTATGGTTTATGATATATAGAAATATTTAAAATTGGAAAATGGGATAAATTGTTTATCTAAGATGGAAACAAAGATTTACAGTTTGGGTATATTATAAGAAAAGTAGTTAAGGATGTACTGCTTAGTATAATGGAGAATATATATTTGTTTTAGATAGAGGAATTTAATAGAAGTAAGGGAAAAGGGACAAAGGGTTGGAAAGCTGTTGGAAGTCAACAAAAGGGGGGGAAAGGGAGGGGGTTAGAAATGAAAAATTTGGGGAAAATTGAATGTAAATGTAAAAATAACGGATTCGAACCCAATAAAAATTTTTTTTCAAAAAAAAAATTATTCTTTGATAAGCATAATTTTTTTTCATATGTTTTAATATGGCCATGCCATGAGAACTAGTGCGACGTAGTAGATAGAGTGTCAGATAGGATCCTGGGAGACTCGGGTTCGAAACCCCACTTCTACCATATGAGCTCACTGAGTGACCTTGGGCCTGTCACAATCTCTCAGCCTGGCCTACTCTACGAGGTCATTGTTGTGAAAAAATGAAGGAGCGGAGAATGATATTCAAAGCCACTTTGTGATGCTAATGTAGGAGAAATGTGAGATATAAATAAATAAATGCATCATTCTAAAATGCGTATGAAATGTGTGCCTTTTTCCTTAACAAGCATGAGTTCTGAAGGGAAATACAAGAGCTAAGATGAAAATATATCTCATGAATTATTTGGCAAATATCCTAAACTTGAAATGTTAAAACTCGAATTCAAAATCCATAATTTCAAAATGTTATTTGATGCTATAATTTCAGTCGCTGCATTACAGCCTCTATTCCCTTTGCATGTCATGGCTCCAGAATATTTTTAGTTCAGTTCTACTGACTGCTGATCGCCATTGAATAAGGAAAGATCTTGGGCTAACTTTAAGCAACTGAAACTTCAGGTTATAGCCAGGGAGATTCAATAATACAAAGCAGTGCCCAATGTTCTGAGTAGCTATAAAAACTGACCCCCTAGATTAGGAGATGAAGGATTCTGCTCAGTAGCATTACAATACCACCTCTTCATTACTGCACATGAATGCAATGAATAATTGTGTGTAGTGGGGAGGAGGAGTATAGCAGATTCTTTCCAATAGTATTTACAAGGCCACTAAAGATGAAAGTGTATGTTAGGAAAGGTACACATTGAATTCTGCATAAAATGCCCAAGTGCACACATATGGGAAGTGCTGTCCACACATAGGCCTATCAGAGGTAGATCTGACTGCCACTGCAAATCTAAATAGCCCTAATCTGCCACTTTAGAATACTGCCTTTCAGGACAACTTTCAGGACATCCAGAATGGTTTACAAAGTGTGTTATTATTATCTTCGTGACAATGGGAGGTGGGTGGGGTTGAGAGAGTTTTGAGAAGCCATGGCTGACCCAAGGTCACCCAGCTGGCTTCAAGCAGAGGAGTGGGGTATCAAACCCGGTTCTCTTGGCCTCCATGTAACTCTCCTTCTCAAAGAAATAAAGGTTACTGACTGCTCAATAGGGATGTGTGATTTGGCTTTTGGTATACCAAATATATAGCAATTAATTGCCAATTTGGTATTATCCAGGTATACTGGATCTATAATAACATTAAATTAAATCAATGCCAGATATCAAGCAAACTCAGCAACAGCCTTTTTAAAGCTGGATGGTTGCAAGCTCCTTTCCCTCTCCCACCCTCAAATTTCCAAGGCTTTACTGGGCTTTTTCTTGCATGGGAGATTGGAGAGGGAGGATGGAAGAGGAATGAGTGAATGAATGAGTGAGTGAGGTTTCCTCCATTTGCAGGTTTCCCAGGCTTGTCTGGTAATAGTTTGATGTTGGTTGTTGGTTCTGTTGGGCTTGCAAAAGTGTCCTTCCTTGCTTCAGTTTGATTTGGTTTGATTTTTTGACATTGGTTCTGTTGGGATCCTGTCATTTGGGGTTGGTTCTGTTGTGCTTGCATTGGCCCTGGATTCTGACTGCCTAGGTTCTTTGAGTGACAGTAATTCTGCTGGGCTTACAACAGTGTCCTTCCTTGCTTCAGTTTGGTTCTGCTAAGATTCTCTTCATTGACATTGGTTCATGGTGGGATGCTCTGTTTTGACATTGGATCTGCTTGGATTATCTGGTTTAACATTTGTTCCAGTGGGATTCTCTGGTGTGATGTTGGTCCCCATGCTTCAGTTTGGCTCTGGTGGGCATTTTTGGTTTTGCATTGGGACTGGTTTTGGCCAAGGGTTGTCCTTTTGCTTTAAGTCTCTTTGTCTGCAAATCCTGGAGGGTGGCTGGGGACAACCATAAAATTGCACCTCTGGGTCAAATTGTCTTGAAACTTGGTGGGAAAGGTCTTTAGTGGATGAGCAGGACTAGATTCCCTGTAAATGTGGTAGGATTTGCTTGAAAAATGCCTCCTTCCGCCAGAGAATTTTCCCCATAGGGAATAATGGCTGAATATATTCTGTATTTCCAGTTAAACCTAAATCCAAATTGAGAATCTTACCCAGTATCAGGAAAATCAGATATTTATGGTACTCTTGAATACTGGATTCAAATTAAGTTTTGTGGGTTTGGGGGGGGGGGAGGGGTTGCTGCACACCCTGACTGCTCAGACCATTCCAATAGGGTGGAAGAGAAAAGATCACTGGTATTGAATGGTATGTAGCTACATGGGAATATATTTAGGATACCTAGTAGTTGTAATCTCTCACTCTCTGTCTTTGGAGAAGCAAAAAGACAAAATGACAAACTCATGCAACAGTAAACAACAGTTCTTGTAAGTTTATATTATCATTATCCTAATCATTGAACCCTCCACCTGGTGTTATTCAGATGTGCATCCTGCCCATGCATGTACTCATGTCAGAATACTAACCTGATGTAAATAGCACTGTAAATTAACCAAATGTCTTGTGTGCTTAATGTCCAATAAGGACATGGTGCAAACCTGTTTGACAACTAAAAACTCTCAGCATACTGCAAAAGTCAGTGATTTACTATTACTGTGATATTAACACCCTATTCTTCTCCATGTTGAGATTATAGTCTTTTTCATTGAGTAGAACAGAAATGTTCTTGTTAAGAACAGAAAAGGAACTTCAGAGTGTCTGACTTCAAAGGAATGGCTCATGCTGAAACCATGCAAATGTGTATGTGCTGCTCAGAAGCAGTTCCTTAGCCTTCAGAAGTCATAAATTAATGTCATTCTGTATAATACTATATTGTCTGTTATTCTTTTCAGTAGCGAATCAGTGTTCACACATCAGGCAGATGAAGTGTTGCTCCAAGTGTGACACACCCCAGAGATATTTATTTTGTTTTGATATAAAAACATTTTCATTCACAGTCAGTAAATCCTAATTAAATTCCTATGAAGATGTAATAAGATACACTGCACTTAACACAGCTGAAAAAATACTCTTCTGACCTTAACCATGCCTTTCTCTTTAGATTATGTATCTACTGCTTTAAAATAGATTGCAAAAGATATTCCTGATACAAAATAAAGTGGCACATAGCTGGATTGACAGTCAAAATAGCTTTTGCTATTCAACAGCAATAATCCCAAAGATTACATGTATGATGCAATGCCTACTGGAAATGGTTTGGAACATACAAATATAATGGAACCTATTGAATTACTGCTTCAAAAGAAAAAAATGCAGAATAACATTGTCCTTGTATGCTGCAAAACTAAATGCATTGACTAGGGAACAGTTCCACTTAATTGATCATAAAATAACATCTGCCCCCCTGGATTTGCCCAGTGGCCCATCTAGTTCAGCATCCTGTTTCACATAGTGGCCAACCCGGTTGCCCAAAGACTTAATGAACAGGGAGTTTTTGTTATTCAAAGTACTGGTATTCAGACATTTATTTCCTCTGGACATGGAGGTTATCTTTAGCCGTCATGGCAAGGACCTCCTTCCAATAAATCATATGCAAGATGTGGGCTATTATAAAAAAAGTCTGTTAGTGAGATGAGACTCATTACTCGAAGGTTTTTTTTAAAGCTAGCATTCGGATTCACTAAAAAATAATGGAGCATGACTTATCCCAGCCAGGACAGGGCTGCCCATGGACAGAGGCATTAGCTAAGTCCACCCGGTTCCCTTCCTCTCATCACATAGGCACTACAACTGTTAAATATTTACAGTGCAATCCTAAGCAAGGTAAGAACCTTCAAAGCAACCTGACCTCAATAAGATTTGAAGGGTGTAACTCTGCTTAGGATGGCATTGCAAGGTATATCTTGATTCAGAATCAGAGTTTTGTCAGGGTGTAAGTTTCTCTCTATATGTGTTTGTGTGTTTTTGCAGACAGCCCATTACCAGGGATGCTAGGTGGCATCCTATGCTTGTTCAGCACAGGAAAATATGTACAAACAGAACCAACTCCAATCCAAAGAGCATATAGAAATTGCACCAGAGTCCATAACAATCTGACTGCAACTTACCAATCATAGCTGGCATGCTGATGACACCCATGATGATAGCTGTGTATATAAGCAGCTAACCAGGGTATGCTAATACTGGCATGCCTCTGTGATGTCAAGGAACTGTCAACCACCTCCCATGTGTTCTCGAGCAGTCGTTGAACACTGGGTGGGGAAGGGAGTCTAAGAAACATCAGCCTTATTCTAGGTCAGGAAAATGCAGACACCATGGCAGCAACAGAGGAACACACATCTGAACTTTTACAGGAAGCGCTCCTGTCATCTCTCCAATAGCTTTCTAGAGAAAAAATCTGAGTGGTAAATAGGAGGCAAGAAGTTACCCACACAAGAAAATCCAGTTGCAGATCATCACTGTAGCACATTATCCTACAATGTGTGAATGTTGGCTAGATTCAGAAAGCTCAGTTTAAAATGCCCAACAGAATATTAATGATTAATAGGTAAACAAATATCATTCTATAATTTGCAGCTAATAATAAAAATATATAGTCTAAAATTAAATTTGGATTAATTATGGAGAAATTATGTGCTTGATTTAAAAGGGTTTTTTTCCTGGAATAATTTAATTGAGAATATATATATATAATTTATATTGAGGATGTATGCAATATTAAATAGCATCTTTTTGACATTCCTAAAAAGGAAGGAAGGATGAGTTACTCTTGGATAATTTTCATGTGATTATAAAATGATTAGCAATCCCCTGAGCTAGTTAGTTTGCCTGTAGATGAGGGGGAAAACCATTTCTCTTCCAGTTTTCTGGCTGAAGATTTCAGAGCTAATCTTCCAAAACAGGGACTTTTGGCCATCACACAACTTTTTGATGATTAATGTGAAATTACAAAGTAACATTACAACATTTGCTCTGGTGAGAGCCCCATTAGAAGCAACTAACTCAAGCTGGCTCAAATTTGCATGCATCAACACATGGTTGTTTTATTGTAAGCATGTTAGCAAGTCTCAATTGGCCAGACTACATTTGTTGCACATGCAGTTAAATAGATGTGTATGTACTTGCACCCAGTTTTCAGCCATCGTTTGTTCTATTTAGGTGTCATGGGGCTCAGTGAATGTGAGGAGGACTCCTCAGGAGAAGAGGAGCTTTGTGTAACCAGCCAAGCCAGCTCCGGTACAGCAGAAGCCTGCAATCAGGAGGAACAGCTGCTAGCAGATCAGAGTCCATGGCCAACAGCTGAGCCAGAAGCCCCAACACCCTTCAGCTCCAACACCACTGGTGAATCCCAGCCAGCAGTACCTAACGCTCTCAGTCAGCAGCTGAGCCAGCAGCACCACTGCCCTCCAGTTCCAACACCATAGGTGAAGCACTGTCAAGGACACCCAAACCTCCAGCTTCTCCCAGAGAGTGCCATAGACAAAAGCAACGAGTGGAACTGCAGGAGAGGCGGCAAAGTGCATGCCTCCTGGCCAGATGCCAGATGCTTGTTGAGAGTGATGAGGAAGTAAGCATAGGATAGCTCCCAAGCAGCTGGCTGCCAGCCCAGCCTGTCTATAAAACCCAGCCACAGAAGACCAGAAGGCATGGAAGCAACACGTCGGAATCCTGTTCCTGCTGCAAGCACGCCACTGAACCTCGCCTTGCCTTTGCCTTACCATTGTGACCTTTGGACCGTGCCTTAACTCTGCCTTTGCCTAGCACTTGGGATTTGCTGTTAACTGATCTTTGGACTGCCTGACCTTGGTAGCTGGACTCTGGAATGGACTCTGACCTTGCTACTGGACCAGCCCATGACAGTAGGCTCCTAAGGGGCAGTTTTTATTTAATAACATAATAACATTTGATTTATATACTGCCCTTCAGGAAAACTTAATGCCCACTTATAGTGGTTTACAAAGCATATCATTATTCTCCCCACATCAATCACTTTGGAAACAGGTGGGGTTGAGAGAGCTCCAAGAAGCTGTAATGCACCCAAGGTCATCTAGGTGGCTTCAAGGGGAGGAGTGAGGGATCAAACCCACTTCTCCAGATTACAGTCCTGCTGCTTTTAACCACTATACCAAACTGGCTTTATCTTGTGAAATCCTTCACCTGGAAGCTGTTGAGATCTTCCAGAAAGAATTGATCTCAAAATGTGAGCATGCGGTGCAATCCTAAACAAAGTAACAGTGTTCAGCCCATTGATGTCAGTGGATTTAGAAAGAAGTAATTCATATTTGCACTGTCAGTGCACTGTCTGTACAGAAGTTGTTCCCTTCCTTCTTACCTAGAGTACCAACACCAGCAACTGTTAAACTAGCATGACATGAAGACTATGAAATCTAGACTTCTGTATCTTTAAGGCTGCAATCATGTGCATACTTACCTGGGAGTAAATTCCACGTATTTGAAGGGAACATCATTCTAAATGAACATTAATAGGCTTATATTGGAGAAGAAAAATTATACAAAGTGCATTTTTTAACATTAACGTGCATATAAAGGCAGAAATCACTTTGCTATGGAACAACCCTCCCCCATACACTGTGGGAATAATGTCTTCTCGTGGTCTGGACCTGCCAAGAAGATCAACTGCCTTTACAACAACAACAAAAGCAGAACTGAATTTAGAAATGGGCACACAATGTAATGCACGTAAGTAAGTGTATGTATTAAAATATGTGTGTTGGGGGGCTTGACTATTGGGTACTATTGGGGTTTAAATGCAGGCCTCTGAGCAAAGAAGGAGGGGGGCTGGGTGTATGATTGGAGTCTATTCCGATTGGATGGTAGCTGTACAGCAGGTGGCAGTGTGAGCAGTCAGCCCGGCCTCCACTGTTTTAATAGCTGCTTATGATTTAAAAATCATAAGCCAGTGAATCTGATGCACCCTAATTTGCATTAGCAAACCAGCCGGCCGAGCAAAGCATTGCTGGATCCTGCCAAAAGGAATGAGTCAGGAATGGAATGTGAATCAAGCTGAGTGACTGGGAATGATTGGTTCCTGCCTCCCCACTCTGCAGAATGTGCTGTCTTTGAAAACGAAGGTGCTTGTGAGTCACCCCCCTGAACATTCCAATCTTCCCTCCTCCCATTGATTAAATCCCACTCTGCAATCAGGGGCTATCAGTCAGCTCTGATAAGTTTGTAGCGCTTCCTGGGAACATTTAATCAAAACTCTAAATTCATTAACTAAGCTCTGGAAACATTTAATTAACTGCTGTTTCTTTGTGAGGCACCAGGAGTAACCAATCTGATTTCTTTGTCACACTCTAGTAGCACCAATCAACAGTACTCAAACCTTTGTCATTCCCAGGAGGTGACCTTTAAGGTCCTTTGTCTTAACGACCAAAGTACTCTCCAGCCCCAGGGCCTGATTTGTCCTATAAGAATCCAGGTTTTGCCACACTCAAATTGTACACATTTACTAGGATCCAAGTGCTGTACTCTTAGTGTCTCCCTCTCTCAGCTTCTCCTGGTAGAGAACACTGGCTGTTTGAAGCTCTCTTCCTCTGTGGACTACTCTGCTTATCGAATAGGTAATTATTGATCCCAAATCCCTCAAATCTATCCCAATTTTCACCACTGCTTTCCTAGGATTCTTATGTGCTTGTCAAAAAGAGTCCAGTAGCACCTTTAAGACTAACCAATTTTATTATAGCATAAGCTTTCGAGAATCAAGTTCTCTTCATCAGATGCCTGATCAAAACTGGGCAGATACAGAAGAGGAGGGGGAAAGAGAGAGAAGGGGGCATAAATCACAAGAAGACAGAATGCAATTAGCATAGAGGCAATCAAAACATTCCTTTGCTTGGAAATGTAAACATCTCCTTTTGGTGTGCAGTCAGTTTGTAGCAGTGAAGGTATCCAATTCCTATGTAGTATAAGCCATCGGTAACCACAGCTCTCCCTGCCTGTTGCATCTGACAAAGAGAACTGTGGTCCCCGAAAGCCCACACCAGGCGTCACTGGGCTCCCCCAGATCATGCCTCTGTAAAGAGAATCTGTTACCTGTGGTAATGTGTGAGTTGCTTCTTGTATGAGTGAGTTTTCCCCTTTAAATAAAAAAATATGCTTTATTTTGGAAAACACCTGTCTCATCAGTTTCCTTGGGGAGAAGACCCTGTAAAAATTGGTGGAGATCTTGCTTGTTACCCCTCTCGCATATCTCCTTACCACTAATTCTCCCTACTCTCAAGGAGACCAATTCTGGTAACAGTGGAGTGTGCAACATTTAGTTAGAGAACTGAAAGAATTCATTCTGGCCAAATCAGGAAAACTATGTGTAGCTGACAAGGTCTGTCTGTTTCTGATAGAGTAACCAGCCAGGAGATTCTGGCTAAATCAAGCAATCTGGGTGGGCCATGAGCTGTCTGTGTGTATCTCAAAGAAAATATTTCTTCTGCACCTGTGTCAGACTGTGTATAACTCAAAAGAAGTTATTCTATCTAGATCAAGCAAGCTGTGCGGAAAGGCCTGAATGAATCTATATCTGTGTGGAAAATCAGTCTTCGGGTCTGTGAAGATATTATTTTTAAAACCACCAAGCTTAAGAACTATTCTGAAACCAATTCACTTATCAATACTCTGCAACATTATGCTTATGTATTTAAATTCTATTTCTGTTTAAGCAAGAAAGATCCTTTTTCCCTCACATCCTCCCTCACATGCTGAATGTTCTGCCAAACTACCATCTATAACAAAACCTTACTATAATACCAGTTAAATAGGAGGTCTAAAGTGAAAGTCTTTGGAAGCTGCAAAACCTTTTGAGGGAGTCAGGGAGGTAGCAATATATAGGTCGCAAAAACAGGGTGAAACTTCACAGGTGAGGTTGGCTGTGGGGTTCAAATTCCAAAGAGAAGGTGTTCTTGAAGTAAAAGCCTGGGTAAAGTAAAGAACTCCTGCAGCTCTGTATATGTGGAAATAAAAGGAGAGTTTTTGTGACTAAGGCCCTCCTGTGGCAAAAGTTTAAGTTAATGTGAGAAGCTGAATTAAAAATCTAAAACAGACAAAAATCATTACAAGGGAAAAGCCTGGAACATAATTAACTCTTTACAGTGCAATCCTAAGCAGAGTTACTCCAGTAAGCCCATTGAAATCAATGGTATTAGACTGGGGACATGCTAGTTAGGATTGCACTGTTAGTTGGTAACAGCAAACTAAACCAGCATCCTCCTTCCACAATAAAGACACAAGAAGACCAGGCATGGGTTAATTTAAGCATTTATCAAATGGCTGATGTATATCATCAGAAACTCCTCTCTAACTTTTGGAGTGGGTTGCAACTGAGTCAGCCCATAGCTACCCCAATTTTGAAAAATTCCATCCTAGCTCCATACTTAGCTAGTGTTCTGATTGGCATTTATTCTACACTGAATTGACTGTGCTACGTGGTGCTAGGCTTCCCCTCCCCCAACATACTATACCAAAATTAAGAGTTTGATTAATGCAGCACAGCATCACCTCCTGATATCTAGCAGGGATCATCTCAAAGCTGGGGTAAGACCAATTTTGTGCACTGTAGCCAAAGAGTGCTGCCATTTCAGTGGGCCAATGGACAGGAATCTTCTATCAAGCTGCTTGTGGGCTGAGGGAAACAGGGAGGTATCATTGGAAGTGATGGCAGATAGCTCTAGGAATCACCAGAAACTCCTGGGTTTTCCTCAGAAGGGATATCACAATCACTCAACTTGCTTTAGTCAGGAATATTTTCTTTCCATTTCTTTGTTTGTCATGTCCTAGTCTCAAGATACCTAACACAGAAAACAAAATACCTTGTGCCTCGAGTAAAGAGTAGCCTGGAAGGGAAGGTATACAGATATATCTGAGTGGGGAAAATCAGGCCACAACTTTATTCAGTATGGAGTCCTTGGGTCTTAATGTGATTAGGGTAGGGAACAACAGGTGCCATTGACAGCCCTACTGTTGGTAGTGAAACTCCCACTTGTTGGAGATAAACAGGGAAAGACAACCAGTTACCATGCAAGACGCAGCAAAATCTGCTATTCATGACTTCCAAAAACCTGTTTTAGACACCATGCCAGTCTTAAAGGTGGACACCATGCCTTTAATCTCCTGAGTTCCTTAACCCCCTTTTTAAAAGATCATCCAAGGAGCCCCACCTGCATAATCCTGTACTATGTTCCCAAGTCCAATGCCTAAACACCATCCAACTAGTTGTGACAATAACAATGCAAATTTAACAGGATCTGCCATAAACATTCCCTGACTTGGATAGCGCAGGTAAGCCTGATCTTGTCAGATCTCAGAAGCTAAGCAGGGTTGGTCTTGGTTAGTAATTGGATGGGAGACCTCCAATGAAGACCAGGGTTGCAGAGCCAGGCAATGGCAAACCACCTCTGTTAGTCTCTTGCCATGAAAACCCAACCATGAGTCGCCATAATTCAGCCATGACTTGCGGGCAGTCTCCACTACCACCACCCATAAACATAGGCAAATGTTTGCTATGAGGAAAGTAAGAACCACAGAGTCCTTGGCTGGTTACAACCCCAGATAAAAATTTTTCCCAACCCTACACTCAGATGTAAGGGATGCTCATTTCTTAAACTGTAGCTGGACTTTATGTCTTGATAGTGACTTGGAAACCCTAAAAAATATTTAAAAGTATTTTCCAGGAATAAAAGTAATGTTCAAAACTCACCTACAGTTGACTTATATTTTAGTTTTTAAAAAACCTGTTCTGTCACCAGTAAACAATTAGAATGCATTAACAAAGTAAATGTTTAAAAATTTAATGTAATGTATACACATGTATAAATGAGTCATGTAGAAGATGATTTCCTATTAAATGTACAAGATACGCTGTTCTCCTCTTTATTACCACACCTTGGACAAAATGGAGTTTTTAAAAAGTAGCTCTAGGGAACAAGGTGTGTCTCAGTGGCAGAGCATCTGCTTGTCTTGTAGAAGGTCCCAGATTTAATCCCTGGCATCTCCAGTTAAAAAAATCTGGGCAGCAGGTGATGTAAAAGACCTCAACTAGAGAAAGGCTGCCACGGGCAGTAACCTGCCAACAAGTAAGGTGTGACCCTCCTGTGGTGTTCAATCACAGGCACAATTAATGCTATAAATCATATATTTCAATAAGTGCATAAATAAAGTGCAACAGTGCTAATAAATAATCTACTTAAAAATACAGCCTGAATATAGCAATCATTCAATACAAGAACCAATACATCCAAGATATAGTACATAAATTGAATTCAGAGTCCAACCAACCACATAAACAGCTGATTATAAAATGCTGAGCTAAATAATTTTTCTGATTCTCTCTTTTCCTCCTGCAGGTCGAGAAGATTAAGCAAGCTGTAGTGTCCTCCCAGTCATCAGGTAAGCAAATAGTCTCTTATTTTCCAGGAATAAAAGTATTTTCAAGTATCCAGAAACCAGGAGATGCTGCAGTTCTTTGCCCCACCCAACAAGCTGCTAGCTACAGGCCTGTTTCACTGAGCTTTCTCAAGGGCATGTCAAGTAGCAAGAAACATATGTATACAAGTCTTCAGACAAGGATGTCATGTTCCGAAGTGTCAGGATGGACAGCTTCCGTGATGTAAAAGACCTCTACAAGAGACTTTGGAGAGGTCCTGGCAGTGTGAGTTAATGATAGTGACCTTGATGGATCAGAAGACTGATTCATTTACGGCAGCTTCACGTGTTCATTTGTCGTAACAAGTCCAGTTTTCAACCCACAGAAGTTCTCAAATAAATTTGGATTTTGTTTCTACTGCCTATTTTTCTGGAGAAATAATATGTTGATCTAAACATGGTCACTGTACAAAGATGACGGAACCTGTGATTATAAGATTTCTTAACAAATGGAAGGAAGAATCAACTAGACACTAAGGGATGGGTGTGGCTAGGAAGGCAGAAGATCTGCAATGGAATATGCTGGGTGGGTGTCTAAAATGGGGTCCCCCCATTTAAGCAACTTATTTAAGACAAGTGTTTGTTATTAGCATTCAGATGTTTCCTGCATTATTCACAAGACAGAGAACACTCCAGAACGTTTACAATACATCAAGAATGGGATTACATCCCTAGCAAGTGTAAGTTTGACTTATCAAAGCACAACTACCTATTCTAATAAGAGACAATGATGACTCATTTCAATTTGGCTAGCTAAGCAGGATGTAAGAGCCCGTATGTTTTTGGCAAGTACATTCTACTATCGTATTGCAGCTGGATCAATTGCCAATAATTTTTTTAAAGCATTTGTAAAATTATTTCAAAACTTTAAATATTAAAGCTCAAAATCTCTGATGGGGACACAGATGGAGATAATGCTGTCATTGCTGAAGGTTGCCACTGGAAACAGACTGAGTCCAGTAATCAGACTGGACAACTAATGTCTATAAGTTCACTTTGCCTAACCAATAGTGGCAGGCTTCTTGTCTCACTGTGATAAATGCACAGGCTGCATCTTGCACTCATTTTCAAGTTTGGCAGGCTAACATAATCTGTTAATGAATGGAGACATCTTTAAGCATGTAGTTGGATGCCAACAACAGTTGGTAATCCTCCACATCGATCTTATTTCATTCCATTTACAATCCAGAGAACAAATAAACTCCTATGCTTGGCCAGAAACACCCATATGACTTTAGGAAGTGGTCAACTCTTGAAATAACAACAAGAACAATACAGACAACATTGATCTGACTCAGATCATCATTCAACACTGCAGACAAGCAACACAATTTTTAAAAAATGAAATCAGAACTTGTGTTATTCAGTATGCTGCTCAAGGGAGAAGGGGAGAGAATATTTTGGAAATGTTTATTAAAAATAGCATTAACCACATATAAGGTTTCTGCAATTTATTCTTTACAATAGATATCAGATTCAGCAGCTGAGTAGATTGAGAAAAGCAATAACTTCCTGTGAGTTAATACAGAAAGACAATGTCATTAAAAAGACAGTATTTCGAAGAAAACAGTAAGAATACTGTTTTTGTATAATCAAGGATGAATACAAGCAAGTTGTCAGTGCTTGTAGAGAGAGTATTAGAAAGGCTAAAGCTCAGTAGAAGCTTAGTCTAGTGAGAGATGCTAAACTCCGCGGATGTTCAGAGCAAGGAAAGGAATAAGGAAGTGATAGCGGGGAGAGGAAAGAGAAATTTTAACAGGTGATAAAAAGAGAATAGCTCAGTTCCTACTTTGCCCCTGTCTTCTCTTGCAAGGGAAACTGTGTTCAACCTGGAAAAAAGGCATGATGAAGGAAGAGCATTGCAACCTAAGATAGGGGTAGCTTTTTAAAATGAAATCAAGTCCTCAGGGCCAGATGAATTGCATCAGCTTCTGTCTATCATCTTTGAGAATTCTTGGAGAACAGGTGAGGTGCCAGAAGATTGGAGGCAGGCAAATGTTGTCTCCATCTTCAAGAAGGCAAAAAAGAAGGATCCAGGTAACTACTGATCTATCAGCTGGAAAGGTTTTGAAACAAATCATCAGTCTGTCAGTCCTTGAACATTTACGAAGGATGGCTGTGATTACTAAGAGTCAGCATGGGTTCCTCAAGAACATGTTAGACTAATCGTATCTCTTTTTTCAGAGTTACTACTTGGTTGGATCAGGGAAATGCTGTTGATATAGTTTATCTTGATTCCAGTAAGGTTTTGATAAAGTTCGACATGATATTCTTGTTGACAAGTTGGTAAAACATGATTTGGGTCCTACTACTGTTAGGTGCATGAGCAACTAATTTGACAGATGGTACCCCAAGAGTGCTTGTAAATGGTTCTTCATCCTCTTGTACAAGAGTGACAAGTGAAGTGCCTCAGGGATCTGGCCTGGGCCCTGTGTTGTTCAACATTGTTATAAATGACTTGGGTGAAGGAATAGAGGGGATAATCATTACATTTGCAGATGATACTAAATTGTGAGGGGTAGCAAATACAGTAGAGGACAGAATCAAGATTCAGGATGATCTTGACAGGCTGGAAAACTGGGCTACGATGTTCGTATAATGAGGCTAGATGGCCATCTGACAGCAATGATGATTCTATGACTCAATATAAATGTACCCAGATGGGGAGAGGGAGGGCATGAAGGGATTAGCAGGTGCTAGGCTCCCATGGCCCTTTATTATATGGCCATGATAATACAGATTGCCTCTTTGAGATCAGGAAGGAATTTTTCTCCAGACAATATTGGCTGGGGATCTTGGACATTTTTTTGCCTTCCTCTAGGCATAAGTCACTGGGGACTAGGGGTCACTGGGATGAGGTAGTTGTAAATTTCCTGCATTGTGCAGTAAATTGGATTAGATGACCCTTAGGGTTCCTTTCAGTTCTTTGTAACTATGTTCTATGTTTCTGAAGAGGGAGAGAGATTCTGCACCTCCTCCAAGGTGCTTTAGCCAACAGTCAGCAGTGTTTGTCTTCTCCTCTGTCTTTTTCATAATCTACACTGTTCTTTCTTTACACACGCCTACCCAGTTACCCTGTTACTTTGACTGAGAAGAATCATGAATCCTTCAAGTGTTTTCAGCCTGAGCCATTTAGGTCCATTGAAGCAATATCTACAAAATTACCCAACATTACCATTCACCTGCCATAAGTGGTGGTTCACTAAGAGTGTGCATTAAGAAACTTTGAGCTGAAAACAGACATGAAAATTGCTGTTCCAGGTCATTACCAGCATGCTTGGGAATTATAAAATAACCTTCTCCAAAAAATCCGTGTTGTTATTCATGTTCAGGTTCTTACCATCAACAATGCAGCAGGCATCTTGTTTTTCTTTGGCTCTTTGCATTTCCCAGGCAGTGGCCCTGGGAAGGCAGCTCTCAGTTGCAGGGCCAGATCTAGGGTTGCCGGCACCCAGGGCTCCTTGCCTGTGCACGCAGTGCGCACATGCGTTCCCGATGCTGTGTGATGATGTCACTTTCATGCATTCATTTCATTTTCTTACTTTTACGGCTGCAAACAGGTGTTTTGTTTTCATTTTTTTAATATAAGTGGCCTGCTGGCACTCTCCTGCTGGGTCATGGCTTGACTTCCACTCACCCTTCCCATTGGAATCAGTATAGAGAAGTGCACCTGTGCTGAGAGGTACATACTTCTGGAGTCTGTAAGATCAAGTTCCTTTGTTCAATCTGCTTGAAACTTGAGGGGGGGGGGAGAGGTCCTTAGATTAAAGGGAGGACTGTGTTCTGTGCAAATTTGGTGGCATCAGTCTGGCTATAGGGTGGGGTATTGTTAGGAGGCTGCGTCCTTTGCCTCTGTCACTCCATCATCCCCTGGGCAAGGGGAGTGTGGCCTACATCCCTACTCTCAGGGATCCCTGTGCCGGCTTGGGCTGTATATGGTGACCTGGGCAGTCAACTGGCAGCCATCTTGGGAGTTGATAAGGCGGACATTTTGTTGTGCTGGGTGTGGTAACCATTTTGATTAGGTTGGTGGTTAGGAACAGTGGGGCTGTGAGTGGTAGGGCTGTGATGCCTCCCAAAAAGGGATCAGGCCCCAAAAAGTGTCCAGGCCGCTCTAAGGGCAAGCAGCCTGCCAAAAGGCCTGCCCCCTGGCAGCCCCCGGTGGCCTTGTCATCTTCTGATGAGGAGAACTAGGGTCCCACCTGGCAGGAGCTGCTTGATAAAATTGCTGCATTGGAACAGGCCCGGGGAGTCTGTAATGTTAACTCTGGGGACAAACATGGGAGGCCAGTGAGGGCAGGCTCTACCACCACCTTCCTTAATGATGTATTGTCTTGTATTTCCTCCCTGGAGGGTTTGTCCAGCCTGAGAGGCCCCTCGGAGGCAGTTGACCAGATGGCATCTGATGGGGCTGTGACTGCAGATGGCATCAGCTGGTCAAGGGATGCTAGAGAAGTGGCAATAGCCGTACAAGTACCGGAAGCTGATGGTAAGTTATAACTGCCCCAGCAGGGGTATGTGTGGCCCTGGGGGCCCTGGGGTCAGGCCGCTGCCTCCGCGTCCTATGGCATGCTGCATGCATCATATACCCAGGCAAGCACGTCACAGAGGGTTTGTGTTGGTGGCTTATGGCCGCAGTGGGGTACCCTTTGAAGGAGCTGGACTGATGCTTATGCTTTTTGTAGAAATAATATGTTTTGAGTAAGAAGATTGTCAGCTCCAATTTTTGTTCTGCCTTGCGATCTTTGACAAAGAACTGAGACCTTGTATAAGAACCGGTCCACCCCTTAGATGGCTTTACTCTACTTGGACTCCTCCTTCTCTTCATAACATCCTTGTGCAGATTGTGACAATGGACTGACTATGGTCTATATTCTTATGAATGATATTAATTGCTTGTATGAATGAATGGCCATCACACTTGGGCTGCTTATGCACATAGCACTTTAAAGAATCACTGCAATATTGACTAATTGGTACTGTATATTGTCCATGGGAATTTTACATTGTTATACGAATTGTATCAGTACTTTTTGCTGCCTTGGGTAGTTGTGATGCATGTCTTATTGTAAGAAGAACACAGACAAAAACTCTTTATAGATTGTATTTAATGGTACATCATATTTGCTGTGATTAATATCTTCTTAGATGTCTTAGTTTTCACGAACTCTTGGTGATTATTATATTCCTTTATGGGACAGCAGCCTGGGGTGGCCGGCTGGTCACCCATGCCTCCGCAATTCCACAAGTGGGAATGGGTGTAGTGGCTCCTTGGGGTTCATTTTATGGGTCCCCATGGGCAACTTATGGGTCAGTACCTTTTAGGGCATTGTCCTTTGTGGATACTGCCATGCCACTCGGGGACCATTTGATGCCTGGGACCAGGGCCAAGATTCTTAGAGGAGAGTATATGGATGTCTTCATCCTCCTTTTTAGAGAATTGGAGAAAAAGGACAAGGAGGACCTTGAATAGTGTGATAAGGAGCGGTTGAAGCACCGCAAGGTGGACAGGACCTGGGCGAACTGGTTGCCTGGATTTCTTATACAGGTGAGTGTCATAGCCCATGGCCAACCATGGACAGTGGCTCCCCTATTCCAGTATATGGATATCATATACAGAGGGTATTCAGACTTCGATGGTGCAGCTTGGCTGCAATATGATGAAGAGTTCCACATGCATGCTGCTCTTAACCCCTTCTTGCCTTGGGATGAAGTCCACCAGCAGCTTTGGCTGCAAGTCATGTCCCCAGCTAGGCCCAATGTGGGAGATCACTCGGACAGCGGTCATCTGGTTCAATGGATCTCCACGCCTGCTAGCACTCACTCTCCTGGGGATCAGGCCACTGCGGCTCATATGATATGCTGGGAATTTGCATCCCAAGGGGTTTGTTCCAAGGAGCCCTGCAAGTTCCATCATGCGTGTCCAGTTTGCACAGGTCCCCATACCTTTATGGCTTGTAAGGTCAGGTCAGGGCAAGCGGTGTGAGCAGGATGGTTCCGGGTCTTCCGAGCAACCTGTGGGCAAGTGCCCCTTGCCACAATGAGTGTGTGGGCAGGTTTTGTTCAGTTGTTGCCTGGTTCTTGCTGTTAATGGTTGTGGGTTCTTGTTTTCTTCCTCTCTAGGCATGGTCGTTTGGGGGCTGAAGATGACTTAGGTGCTGATAAGCTGTTAAGGTTCACATGTGTTTTTGTTGCACGTCCAGGGCTCTGGGGCTTCTTTGCAGTCACAGGACCTGAGTTGATATGTTCCAAGGCTTCCCCGCCGGGGGTGGCAAGAAGCTTGGAGATGGTTTTTGGGCCCTCAGCTTGTGCTGTGGGTGCACTGAAAACCAAGGCTTCCCCAATGAGTGTGTACAAGAAGCTTGGAGATGGTTCATTTTGGGCCCTGTGCCTGTGCCTTGGGTGCTCTGAAGTCCAATGCTTCCCTGCCGGATGTGTGCATGAAGCTTGGAAATTGTTTTGTTTTGGGCCCATGGCCGAGGTGCCTGGGTGCGCATGATTCCCTGCCTGTGGTGCAGGAATTTCTAATGTTGTTTGGGCCCAAGGCTTCCCCGCCGGGTGTGTGCAAGAAGCTTGGGCCCGGGGTTGCATTAGTCCAAGCCTCCCCATCTGTGTGCACATGGAGCTTGGAAGGGGGATTGTGCGTTTGGCATGGGGATCCCATCCGCAAATCAGGGCTGTATTTGCTTACCATTACAGAGGGGATGGTGGAACAACTATTTGGAGGAGGCACGGCAAGGATTCAGGCAGCTTTATGCCTCCTGTGGGGCACTAGGGCCTAAGCAGAGGCTTGGCCTTAGTGGTGGCAGGTCAGGAGTTGGGGAAAATGAGCAGGCTGGTGACCACCCTTGGTATATCCCCATTGGTGGGGAATTGGGGTCTGTGAGGAGCAGCTGGTGGCTATATGGCACAGTTGTGAGGTCAGACGCCCTTGTGGGGAACCTCTGGACAAGCCGGTCCCCTCTGGGGCTTTACGGCTGGGAGGGAGCTTTAAGGGGGTGAGCCACTTCACCAGGCTGGCCGGGTTACAACCATACGATGGATGGCTCACCCCTGGGGCAGTCGGTGGATCACCCAAACAGGTCAGGGCGGAGGTCCAGGAGTGACCCCAGGGCCTGACCTGTACCGCTAGTTAGGCCCTTGTCGTGTTGACAAATATGTTGTTATAAATTAATAAAGTGGCCCTTTAATTCCCAACACTTGTGTCTGCCTTTTCATTCCGACTGGGGGGCAAACTTCTTTTAAAAGAAAGCTGATATGTACCTAGATACCTTTACAGAAGACATTATGTAGAATGAATGCACCTGGAGAGGGGGAGCTTTTCAATATAGTTAACACCAACATTATGTATATAATCATTTTCAAAGTTTTGTTTTGGGGAAAAACATAACCAGGTCTACTAACGACATCACTTTAAGACTTACAAAAGACTCTGCATCTCATATACTGAACAACACTGTTACAAATTATCATTTTGGTGAGGAAAAGTTCAAAACCTTAAGGAATAAGATTTTTTCCTACATCAATTTACATCTCAAATTCAGTACTCCTTTCAAGTTGTGAAGTTAATGATTCAGTGGGTATAACTTACCCAGAGGTGAATCTATTTTTATAAGCCTAAAGAGATAAAACAATTAATCTGTTAACTATTGTATTTGTTAATACCAAATAAGGTGACATATATTTCCTACCCAAGGGTAATTGTCAGTTCCTCTTTGTTTTAACGACCCTTTAGGATAGTTGTTCTAATTAATGGATTCAGATGACCTAATGATGCCTGAACTAAATACAGCATGTGTTGTGCTGCAGAGAATAATATTTTACAATTCCTTCCTCATATTTTCAGCTTCAGAAATAACATAAACACTTGGGAGTTAGATTACATTCTTATCCAGTTAATAGGCAATAATATACCTGAAAGGGTGTGACACTAGTAGTTATTTCCAGTATCTTGAATGAATTGTGTGTGTGTGTGTGTGTGTGTGTGTGTGTGTGTGACACAACAAAAGAGAATGATGGGGAAATAAAGGCTCAGGTTCAAGAAAGGGGGAACTGAAAGGGGGGCAATTAGTTAAACCAGCAAAATTGTATATTGCTGCCACCTTGCCCAAATGAAGGCACCAGACAATGTTGTGGGTTAAGTAGTTTTATCTATAATTAAAGCTGAATTGAAAATAATTAAATTTAAATTTCATTTCATTAGTGTGGGTAGGCTAGGCAGCTACCTCATATGTTTGCCAACGTTTGGCCAGACACACCCTGGCTCAAACCTTGGATTGGGAGCCTCACTGTATCTCATTCTTTCTTTCTTGGACACTAATAATGTGCTGCTCATCAACAGGCATTTTGGTGTAGTGGCTAAGAGCATGGGACTCCAGTCTGGAGAACCGGGTTTGATTCCCCAGTCTTCCACTTGAAGCCAGCTGGGTGACCTTGGGTCTGTCACAGCTTCTAGAAGCTCTCTCAGCTCTACCCACCTCACAGAGTGTTTGTTGCTGTGGGGATAATAATGGTAACATACTTTGTAAACCACTCTGAGTGGATGTTAAGTCATCATGAAGGGTGGTATATAAATTGAATTTTGTGGTTATTACCAAGCCTGTACTCTGGTCAGCATGTGGGTTCAGATAATGTTGTACAAGTTCAACACCAAGAGTGTTCCCTCCCCAGGCCCTTGAATTAGCTGGCCTTCAGTATCTGATTTGGTCAATTCTTCTCCCCTATCCAAAGATGCCTCAAGAGGATTCTTAATGAACTAATTAGGTTGCAAAATACCTAGTCTGCACTAATCCTCCCTATCCCTTAGTTAGAGTCTAAACAGTGACCCGCCACTCAAAAAGTCATATGAAGTAGGCAAAAAAAGAAAATCCTCATGGCCAGTTGGAGAAATACCCCAGAAAATCCTGCTGTGCCCCAAGGGACCAACTAATCCTACACAGTTTTTGAATGGAAAGAGTGGGTAAGTTTGCTCCAGCAATGGCTCAGAACAGGATATTTAAAGCTTCAAAATGCCAATTACATTTGGCCCAAATCAGCCTTAGAAACAAGTTTGACCAACCAAATGGGCACCTCCATTTTGAAGTGTAGTGCCGGCAATAATGGATCCCATTTCAGTAGCATCCCTCCATATTTGCACAACTTCATCAACAGGCATAGAAGATGGAAGTGTTTGATGCTGGTTTACCTTACCTCTCCCTGCCCCCACACACATCACTCTAGACACAGAAGAAGCCATAACTAGAGCTGAATTACAGCTCTAGTTAGAGCACAAATTTTGCATGGAGAAGATTTGAGGTTCAGTCTCTGGCATCTCCAGTGAAATGTTTTCCAAAAGCTTAAGCTGGGGAAAACTTTAAAATGCTAAAGAGCCAGACAGAATAGATAATACTGACCTAAATAGAACAATGGTCTGACTTGGTATAAGACAACCTCATACATTTGATGGCAGACTGTAGCTCGGTGAAAGATTAAACATGTTCTTCAGTTTTTAGCATATGAAGGTTAAGGATATGATCAAGTAGGTAATAGGAAAAGACCTTTCTTTGCTTAAGACCATGAGGGCTGTTGCCAGTCAGTGTAAATAATAGTAGGAGTCTTACATGCGGCCTGGTGGTAGCACAGAATCTTTGTAGAAAGAAGTTTCATGTTCACTTCCTGGTATCTCTAGCTAAAGAACTTTGGGAAACATCTCATAGCATTGCCCATCTCTAGGTTGAGCCTGGAGATATCCTAGAATTACAACTAATCGCCAGACAATAGATATCAGTTTCCCATGGAAAAAATAGCTGCTTTGGTGGTTAGACTCTGGCATTATACCCTGCTGAGGTCCCTCCCCAAACCCTACCATCCCCAGGATCCACCTCCAAATACCAACCCAGAGTTAGCAATCCTAGTGAACAGTTATACCCTTCTAAGCCCATTGACTTCAATGCACTTAAAAGGGTGTCTGTCTGCTTAGGATAGCACTGTTAGTATAAGAGTAGGAAGTATCTCCTTCCCTGAGGAAATTAGTCACCTTGTTGTAGACTGCATTTTCTGCCCCTTTTTTAAAAAAAAAATTCTTCAGAGAAGAACAGTTAGCTATCATGTAGTACATCTTCCCTGATCTGGTGGAAGACTAAAAAAAAATTAAAACCAACCACATGTGAAACTTTCCCTTAGGCAAGGAGCTATTTCTTGCTTGCTTGATTAGCCTCGGGTTGCTTTTCTTTCCTTGGAGAGCTGAGAGAGATGAATGTTGAGCTAGTGCTTCAAGCTATTTCACTCTTTCTTTCTAAGAGGTTCGTTTGGGGAGGAAGACCCTCAGGATTCTGAACAGTCAGATCCCCACAGGAGCAGCAGCTGTAATGTGTAGCCACGTTCTTTGTGGTTAAAAGCAAAACATACCTAAACAGTGATGCAGTGATGTAGTCTTGTGTCCCTTGTCAATGGAAAATCATTCCAATTTCAGGTCAGTACAGGTGGTGTTAATATTAAATCCACCTAAGAGGAGGAGGAAATATGTAGAGATAATTGTGGCTCCTTCTCCTTTCATGCTTTCACTCTGTGCTTTCAGCTGTAAATTGATGGAATTTCATCCTCTATTTATTTTGTTGTCCTTTGAATCTTAGCCTCTCAAATGTCCCCTAACACCTGTAATAAAGCCCACAACTCAGGTTCCCATTTTACCAAACTGTGTCTGGAATAAAAGCTTTGTAAGAATTTCCCCCCCTCAAAATAAAATAGAAATGTACTTAACGGAAACTAAATCTGAGATTACTCAGGGTGTTTCAAGGCTGAGAGGATTTGAATCTGGGTTTCCACATTTCTTATATGTTCTTTAACCACTATTGTACAGCATCTTTAGAAGTCCTTTTTATTAACCTAACTAATATAATGAATGACACTCTGGGTTCATTTAGAAACTGATACATATTCATATTACCCTGACCCGGATGCCTCATGCTGATCTCATCTTATTAGATCCCAGAAGCTAAACAGGGTCAGCCCCGGATAGCACTTGGAAGGGAAACCACCCAGGAAGTCCAGGCTTGCTACACTCTGCACATGCAAGCAATGGCAAACCATCTCTGTTCATGTCTTGTCTTGAAAAACCTATGGGATTGTCATAAGTCAGCTATGACTTGACAGCACTTCACACACACACTCATATCAGCTATGTGTGTGGAATTCAGATTGGGAAAAGTGGCTAGGTTGAGTTGCAGAAATGGTGAGATGAAGGTTTGAGGATAATAATAATAGTAACATTCAATTTATATACTGCCCTTCAGGACAACTTAACACTCACTCAGAGTGGTTTTAGAAGTGTGTTATTATTATCCTCACAACAATCACCCGGTGAGGTGGGTGGGGTTGAGAGAGCTCTGGAAGAGCTGTGACTAACCCAAATCACCCAACTGGCTCCAAGCAGAGGAGTGGGGAATCAAACTCGGTTCTCCAGATTAGAGTCCCAGTGCTCTTAACTACTATACCTATGCCTCCTGTAGCCTTCCCCTCTGACCAGTTGTCCTCTGTAAATCCTCTTACACTTTGTAGTGGATAAGCATGGTCCAGTTTTTACAAAAGCAAGATGTCCACAAAATATCCAAAATGTATCATACATTCCTCCTGCCCCGTTTTGTTGGCATCGGCTCTCCGAAACGTAAATTGATTTCATTTTTCCTGTCACTTCAGGTAAGAAATCACATTTCTAGATGAATAACTGTCTACTTTGAAGGTTTGTCTTTAAAAAAAAGTTATGCAGCTGTAGTTATATGGTGGATTAACTACATTTTTATGGAACAGGTTTAAAATATTAAAGTGCTCTCCCCCTCCCACCCCCGTGAAGGACTGGCTAATAAGCAGTGAGTGATTTAAGAGTTTACTTGATAAGAATTCAACCTTAAAGAACAAGAACGAGTTTTGCCTAAATAAGAACTGTAACTAATTAAATACACATAATTTCACTCTTTCATTTTCTTTGGCAGACGGTTTGCAAGCCTTAATATTACTTTAATCAGTATATTCAAAATGAAGCAATAAAAATTGAAATTAGGGTAGAAAAAATAGAAATTGAACAAACACTTCCCCCAAAATTCTGTTCCTTTGTCAGAATGCCAAAAATGGAATTAAAAGTCAACTTTATGAAATTTATTAGAGAATTAGTACAGTTATATAAAAGACCAGATATGAAATATTGCTCTTTTAATTATATGCTGAATTTGTTGCTTGGATAGTACATATTCTTGATTAAAATGTTTAATAGATTCATTGCACATAACTCGCTGGCATTGTGACAATAAGGACAGTTTACTATTCTATCTTCTGAGGCCATAAATGCTTACTGTAATCTTAAAGCACTTTCCAGTAGTCCTGACAGCAGGTCTACTCATCATTATCACACAGGGTCACTTAAAATGGTCTCTGGAAGATATATTCTACTCAGTGCTGCTGTTATATGCTGGTTTCTCTGCATCATACAGCCCTAGCTTGGGGAGTGAAGATAATGTTAGAAATGTATAGGATATTCTTGGATACGAGTTGTTGAAGATTGTCAGCACCTCTGAGTTCTATTCTGTGTTCTATTCTGTAGCATGGGAACATGTTACATAAGGTGACGAACCCACATGAGCTATGCAAAAACTATAGAGTTAGTGCAGAAAAAAACATTACTAAGAAATCATTTGATGTATGCTATGATTCTGGAGTTACAATGAAATCTATCTATTCACATGATCATTATTAATGGAATGTAAGAAGAATAGGTGTCAGAAGATTGTTCCCCTTATCTACATCAACAAACAAAATATCATCCAGTTCAACACTATTTCTAGTTAAATTTATCTAATATTTTGGCAGAATGACCAAGATGGACATTTCTCAGATGGTGGGGGTACCTAAAACAGAGCCTCCCAAGATAACTGGAGTGGAAGGGTAGATTCAATGGCTACTAGCCATACAGAAAAAAATGGAGCATCCATTTTAAAAGGCAGTAATCCTCTGAATACCAGTGCCGAGAGTCAGAAACACAGAAGGGTCCTGTGACCTTTGTGTTTGGCCCTCCAGGGCTACTGGTTGGCAGCTGGGTGAAACAACATCCTGGTCTAGATGGACCACTAGTCTGATCAAGCAGGTTCTATTTATATTCTTGTGTGTGTTATGTGCCATCAAGTTGCCTCTGACCTATGGCGACCTATGAAGGAAAGACCTCCAAAACATCCTATCATTATCAAACTTGCTCATATCCTGCAAACTGGAGGATGTGGCTTCTTTTATTGAGTCAATCCATCTTGTTTTAGGTCTTCCTCTTTTCCTACTGTCTTCCACTTTTCCTGGCATTATTGACTTTTCCAGAGAATCTTGTCTTCTCATGATGTGACCAAAGAACGATAGCCTTAATCTTGTTATTTTAGCTTCTAGGGAGGGTTCAGGCTTGATTTGATCTAGTACTCAGTTATTTGTCTTTTTGGCTGTTTATGGTATCCTCAGTTATCCATTTAGGCTTCTCCTTTCTTTTAGCTACAGGAATAGTCTTTGCACATTCTTCCTTGATAATATCTCTGGTTTCAGCCCATAGTTCTTCTAGCTCATGATCAATTAAACTTAGTATTCAAAATCTGTTCCTTACCTGGTCTTTAAATTCTTCAGGAATATTATTTAGATTGTATTTTGGTACTACTTCTTTTCGTGTTTGTCTTCAGCATTATTCTAATTTTTGATGTTAGCAACTCATGATCTGTATCACAATCAGCTCCTGGTCTTGTTTTATCAGAGAGAATAGAGCTTCTCCATCTTCTGCTTCCAATTACGCAGTTCATTTGGTTCCTGTATTGGTCACTCAGTGATTTCCATGTATACAATTGGGGTTTTTTATGGTTGCCTGAAGCATGTATTAGCAATGAACAGGTTGTTGGCTTCACAAAATTCTATGAGTTGCTCTCCTGCTTCATTTCATACCCTAGTCCAAATTTTCTAACTGTTTGATTCTGCTTTATCTCCTACTTTTGCATTCAAGTCACCTATGATTATCAGCATATATTGTTTACGTGTACGATCAATTTCTTCTTGGACACTTGTGTAAAACTTTTCAATGTTTTCCTCCTCAGCAACTGAAGTTGGATCATAAACTTGAATGATGGCTATGTTAACAGGATCTCCCTGGTCATTGTAGCTCCTGACTAAAGATGGGCACGAACAGGAAAAAAAATGAACACAATGTTCATTGTTGCCATCCACGAACATGGAATCATGTACAACCACAAACATGACCCTGTTCACGAACATGTTCATGGTTGGCTGTACATGGGAGGGAGATGGGAGACTTGGAAGGGAAGAAATTCCCTGCACCATTTGCAAACCTCCTTCCCTTCAAAGGGCCAAGCTACACATGACGAATGACACTTGAACAGCAAGTGTATTTCTCCCTGTTCACTTGCCCTCCACTCAATCCACTTGCTGTTCAAGTGCCATTCGTCATGTGTAGCTTGGCCCAAAGTCTCCCTCCTTCCAGCCAGCTGGAGGTGGGGTGGGGGAGACTTGGAAGGGAAGAAAGTTCCCTGGGTCATTTGCAAACGATGTGGGGAACCTCCTTCCCTTCAAAGTCTCCTTCCTTCCAGCTGGCTAGAGGGAGGGAGGGGAGACTCTGAAGGGAAGAAAGTTCCCCATGCCATTTGCAAACGGCATGGGGAAACTTCTTCCCTTCAGAGTCTCCCCTCCCTCCCTCTAGCCAGCTGGAAGGAAGGAGACTTTGAAGGGAAGGAGGTCCCCCACACTGTTTGCAAACGGCATGGGGAACTTCCTTCCCTTCAAAGTCTCCCTCCTTCCAGCTGGCTGGAGGGAGGGGGGAGACATTGTCAGGAAACCCCTGACAAGCGGCTGAGTCGGGGGTGAAGTGTGCAGAAGTAGGGAGAAGGGCATTTCACCCGGGCAGGCTGCACTCAGCTGCTTGTCAGGGGTTTCCCTGACAAACAGCTGAATGGGGGATTTAAATGTCTGTCTTCCTGCGCTGCGCAGCAGCAGGGAGAGGGAAATTTAAACTGCAGCAGGCTGCACTCAGCCACTTATCAGGGAAACCCCTAGACAAGTGGCTGAGTCAGGGGTGAAGTGCCCCTCTCTCTACTGCTGTGCAGCAGCAGGGAGAAGGGCATTTCACCCTGGCAGGCTGCACTCAGCTGCTTGTCGGGGTTTCCCTGACAAGCAGCTGAGTTGGGGATTTAAATGTCCCTCTTCCTGCGCTGCGCAGCAGCAGGGAGAGGGAAATTTAAACCCCGGCAGGCTGCAATCAGCCCTTGTCAGGGTTTTCCCTGACAAGCATCTGAGGGCAAAGCTACACATGACGAATGACACTTGAACGGCAAGTGTATTTCTCCCTGTTCACTTGCCCTCCACTCAATCCACTTGCCATTCAAGTGTCATTCGTCATGTGTAGCTTGGCCCCGAGTCAGGGGTGAAGTGCCCCTGGGCTTAGATTGGGGTTTCCAGGGCAACAGGAGTTCAGACAGAGTTCAGAAAGTGTTCATGGGTTTTTTTTGTTCGTATTCACTCTTCGTGCCCACCTCTACTCTTGACTACTTGTGCTATGTCTCGCTTCACTATTAGAGCAACATCATTTCTTTTCAGTTCATTTAAGCAGTAAAACACTGTGTGATTTTCTGACTGAAAATGTCCTCCTGAGTTGGTCCACATTAGTTCACTTACACCCAGGAATGCAATGTTTAAATGTTCCATTTCTTGTTTTATGATTTCTAGCTTACATGGCTTCATATTTCTCACATTCCATGTTCCTAATGTTTCAGTTTATTCAGCTTAACAGCCCATAGGCCATACACTCTAACGACGTTTAAGAATTAAAAATTACAGGAGTTGGTCCAAGCATGTACCACATCTTACACAGAAAATCAGCTTAGCTCTACTGGCTTTAAGGGAATTCTTCTTTATTCAAGGAGCTCAATAAGTACCAGCACTTTTGAAGACATACAAGGCTGCTGTAATACCACACATACTATACGGTTCACCAATCTGGTTCCTGGGGCCAAAAGAACAACTTGACAAGCTCCAGTTAACCTTCTTCTGGAAAATACTTGCTTTACCACCATGTAGAACCTCCACAGTCATACGACTTGAATTGGGCTTTCCAAAAATCTCAACACTGATCTGGAAAGCCATTGTCAGGCTATGGAAGACAGGATACGTTGAAGCTGACTCTAACCCCTTGCAGCAAGAAATCCAGGCTCTTGAGTAAATGGGTTTTATTTAGATATTCAGGCTTCACCATACATATGTCCATAGGATACACAGAAGCAAAATAAAGGCATCTGGCTGTACACAGGCTCCTTGTTAGGAATGACACATTGAGTACATGATACATTATATCTATCCCTCTATATGTCCCCCCACCCTCATAGTCCAGCAGAACCTAATCAGTAGCAGGACAGAAGGAGCTGTCCCAAGGCCACTGCTGTGAGCCATCCGAGATAAGGGTTCCTCCGCACTGGAATTTGGAAAGCAACAAGGGAACAGGTGCATGAGGCTATTGCAACGTATATCAAAGCTGGATAACAATATGGAGGGACTGTGGGCAACAGACCTGACAGCCACAGTCAGCTTCTAATACAGACTGCAAAACTCCAAGGATCTTCCAGTCTTCACTAAATCAGCAGCCCAAGAGTGCTGTTAATCAAGATGGAACAAAGCTGTAGACATGGAATTGAGCAAATTAGGTTCATGGACCCAAGAGCTTTAACTGGCAAAAGATGAGAACTACTTATAGCGAAGCTGCTTAAGCAAGACTCCCTTCAAAAGGATGTGCCATGAAAATGCTCCCCGCTCTACATGGGAATTAAATATCCTACCCAGTTCAACCCGCCTCATTATCTCAGTATGCTGGTAGTCCCAAAACTGAGGCGGTCATACATGGTTGCATGTTGTGCAACGCATTACCGACAGCCCAGATGAAGGGCCACTTCCTCAGGATACCATCAGATCAACCCTTCTATGACTGCCCCTTGGCTGAAGTTGACTCGTTGTCCCTTACCTTCTTTCACTGTCCAAAGCATGAAAAGCATGAACTAGCCAGAGAGAGATTCTTTAAAAAATGGCTGCTGAGGCATCCAAACATTCCCTTCTCCTCAAAATTAAGACTGTTACTGAGCAGCCTTTGTAAAAGCTGCATTGCAAGTGTGGCATCCTTTTCTTTAACTGTTATTTTTAATTCTTGAACTTTGTTAGAGTATATGGCCTGTGAGCTGTTAAGCTGAATAAACTGTTCCTATTATATGTGTTGCACAACTTCTTTTTGCATCTATTCATGTCCACAACTGGACATCCTTTCAGCTTTAATCCAGTCCCATCATTAAGATTAGCACTATTCATACTTGTCCTCAGCTCTTCCTCAGTAGCCAACTGAGTGCTATCCAACATGGGGGTCCTGTCTTCCAGCACTATGTCTTTTTTAATTTTGGATTGCCTCATCATAGGGTTTTCAAGATAAGAGATTAGCAGAAGTAGTTTACCATTTCCTCCTTCTGTTTCGCAGTACTAACCAGGGTTATTTGAAGTCCCTCCACTGATTCAAAGAATTGTTACCATTACCTTTTGCAGTTTGTTGCCGTTCACCATCTCTCTCTCTCTTTTACCTCATGGTGTTCATATCCAAGGTGTTATTTGAATTCTATCTGATAGGAAGTAATACTGTATCAAATAATCTGCAATAATCTGTGCACCCTACATCTATTCCACTCTATGTCATTTCCTTTGATACTTCTATTTGATTTCCCCCCCTATTTGGGTGAACCTCTCTTTATGCATTCTGACATGAATGGCTTTTTTGCTATACTAGGTTTTGGGAGTGTATACAGGGCAAAGACATCTTAATGTACTGAAGTAGAACAGAGCAAAAGCAAGAAGCAGGCCATCCTGATACTTCATGCCTACCGCAGTGCTCTGAAGCAAAATAACCAGATCTGCAAATAGCAAATAACTTATCCTGTGTATTCTGAGTCGAAGGGGGAAAGCAGCCTATTTGGGTCAGAGGATGTTGAAAAGTTACCTACATGACATAGAGATTTGCTGTCTTGTGGCGCCATTTAATTTGATACTGTTTTCCCTGGGCTCCAGCAGATGCACCAAGTGAAGCTAAACATAAAAAATGTCTGTGGGTTTAAGCAATGTTTTTTAATTTCCTCAATTAATTTAAAATAATGGCATGGAAATATACAAGGGCACTGAATGTGCATTTTTAGACTCACTCCCAGGACACATGACTTCTATGTAAAATAGAGTTAAGAATGGCTTCATTTTACATACATAAATTAAAACCAATCTTGACTTTATCTTCTTGGACATTTTTTGACAGACCCATACTCGGCTATTTTCTTTTATAGAAGAGATATAATTTTAATAGATTACACATAATGTGGCACACCTGGCTAGCAGCAACAGCTGCTGCGCCTGGGGGCTGTGATTTGCCTCCCCAGAGAAGGGGGAGGCAGCAGCGCTTTCCTGGCTATCCAGGCACACTGTGAGGGTGGAGTCGGAGGCCTTATAAGGCTGC
Organism: Eublepharis macularius; assembly: GCF_028583425.1. Classification (NCBI taxonomy): domain Eukaryota; kingdom Metazoa; phylum Chordata; class Lepidosauria; order Squamata; family Eublepharidae; genus Eublepharis; species Eublepharis macularius. Next base: position 48,105,437 of record NC_072799.1, read on the forward strand.
TCTGCCCCTTGGTGTCTCAGTTGCGCCTTGGGCTTGGTTAGAGTGGAAGCATATGTGTTGCTTCTCTCCCGGCATGAGGACTCAGACCGAGGCTTCTACCTTGCAGTTCCATTTGCAAGCCTGGAAGAGCAGTGTGGCTTCTGCTCATGGCTCCTGCCTGCACACCTGATGTGGAGTTCGGGCTTCCGCCTTGCAGCTTCGGTGGCGAGGAGGAGGAGTGGTGGAGTGCCTTCAGGAAGTGGCACATCCTCTGCTTGCAGCCCCCGCCGCTGTTTGACACAGAGCTCAGGCTTTGGCCTGGTTGCTCCAGCCACTAGGAGGAAAAGAGTGGGGGTGCCTCCAGGAAGCAGCATGGGCAGGGAGATACACCAGGGCTGCCTTGTCGAGGCAGCGTGGCCCCTGCTCAAGCAGTAGGGAGGATGAGTGAGGCACTTTGAAGAAGTGGCACATCTTTTGCCCATGTCCTTCTGCCTCTGCACCTGCGTTGTCCTGTTGGGTCTCCTCAGCATGGCAGCAACTGTCAACAGCGCGTCTGGGAGAGAGAGCCATGGGGTTGTTGAGAGCGCTTTGTGCTGGCTTAAATAGTCATTGGGCTTTCCTGCCCTTTCCCTCCTCATTTTTGTGCTGGCTTGAGCAGCCGAAGGAGTTTTACAGCCTAACCCTTCCCCTCCTCATTCCCTCCTCATTAATTTCATGCTGGCTTCAACAGCCAGCGGGGCTTTTCTGCCCTTCCCTCAACATTAATTAGCAGCAGGTGGGGTGGTTCCCCCCCTCTGCTCAGGTATATATTGGGTGAGGGATTCAGGGTCTTTATCTTCTGTTCTCTGCCCATTGAGTGTGTAACTGGGTAGGGTTCTCCTCCCCTTACTTACTGGGCATATTAAAGGCAGGCTGGTGATGGGCTTGTTGCCCCTCCCTCCTTTTTCTGCATATTAGTGGGACCTGGTTTCTGGGCATTGGTAAATGTGCAAAAAGCTTGGTGTCCATTTTGAGGGTGGTCACAGTACAGGGAATAGCCCAGGCCATTTTGTTAAGGTCAGCAACCATTTTGCCATTTGCTGGTGGTCATTTTAAGATGCCTGGGGGCCATCTGGCATTTAGGTAGGCATACATTTTGGCAATATTGGTGGCCATTTTAGGGATCCCAGGGCCTCTTCTGTGCGGGGCTGGCTCCATTCACGCTACTGTCTGATAGGTTTTGCCCCTATATGGCTCAGATCCGTTAGGTTTATATCACTGCTCAGGGTGGCAATAACCTGTCTAGAAGAGCAATATATAAGTACAGTTATTATTGCTGTCTAGTTATGTTATTAAGCTAGTGATGCCCCCCAAGAAGGGAGCTGGGCCCTCCAAGGGCAAACAACCAGCAAACAGGCCTATTTCCAGGCAGCCTCCAGTAGCCCTATCATTGTCGGAGGAGGACGATTCAGGACTGAGCCAGCATGAAACCTTAACATGCTTGGAAGCCTTAGAACAGGCAAAGAGAATGGAAAGTTCTGCCTTGCTGGGGCAAAGAGGAAGAGGCTGGCAAGGCTTGCTTCTTGGGCTGCTTTTAAACTTGATGTTTTATCTTGCTTTACTGCCACTGAGGGTCCATCTGGCTCAGATGGAGCATCTGGTGCAAGTGGGGGTGAGGCGGCAGGTTCCCGGAGGTGCTGTCCAGGAAGGTGATGTGGAGTTGGCTGAGGGAGTATGGCAAGTGGAAGTGGGGCCGGTTGCAGTGGCAGTTCAATCAAGCGAGAGTGATGGCAAGACTTGGCCCCAGCAGGGGCAAGTGTGGCCATAGGGTCCCTGGGGTCAGGCCACTTCCCTGGCACCTCTAGGTACCTACACTCAAAGTGGTGCTTCTCAAGGGCCGGCTGCATCTGGCATGTGGCTACAATGGGGTCAGCAGGCTTTCACGGGCCAGTTGACTGGGGTGGCAGGATGGCCACCCATTCAAATACTGAGCCAGGTGGGAATGGGGCCAGTAGCACCATGGGGCTACTTCCTTAATTTCCCCTGGACTTACTAGAGTCAGTGCCCTTCAGGGCCCTGCTTTTTGATGATATGGCCATGCCTCTGGGTGACCACCTGACAGCAGCCACCAGGGAGAAAAGTCTAAGGGTAGAATACGTAGAAGTCTTTACCCTTCTCTTCAAGGAACTGGAGAAGAAGGATAAAGAGGACTTGGACATGTGGGACAAAGAGTGGCTTAAACTCTGCAAGGTGGACTGGACAATACATGGGCCAATTGACTCCCTGGGTTTCTAAGTTATGCAGGGGACCATCACCTGCATGCAGCCTTGGAGGACTACCCCTGTTTCAGTATATGGACATCATATACAGGGGTTATTTGGACTTCACTGGTGCACCTTAGCTTCAAAGCTTCCGTGGGGGAGTGTGCTGGAAGGGAAAGGAATGAGTGAAGGGTGGGCCATTCTCAAACACGAGCTTTTGCAAGCTCAAGCCCTCACTATCCCAGCAAGACGGAAACATGGTAAGGGCTCCAAGAAACCGATGTGGCTGCACAGAGAGCTCCAGAATAAGCTAAGGGAGAAAAAGGAAATACTCAGGAAATGGAGAGAAGGACAGAGCTCTAAAGAGGAGTATATGAGGGTTACTAGGTATTGCAGATCAGCCATCAGAGAGGCCAAAGCTCAGTACGAGCTGGGTCTGGCCAGGAGGGCTCGCTACAATAAGAAAAACTTCTACAGATATGTGAGAAGCAAACACAAGGTAAAAGAGGCAATTGGACCGCTGTTGGGAGTAGATGGGGAAACTGATGCAGGACAGAGAAAAAGCAGACAGGCTTAATGACTTTTTTGCCTCTGTTTTCTCCCTGAAGAACTCAGGCACATCTAGAGATAGTAGAAAATGTGGCAGGACACCTGAGTGGCTAATTAACATTGACAGAGAGGTCATGGATCTGGCTGCACTGGATGAATACAAATCCCCTGGGCCAGATGGGGTGCACCCAAGAGTGCTGAAAGAACTTTCCAGAGGACTTGCAGAACCCCTGTCCATCATCTTCAAGGCCTCCTGGAGGACTGGGGATGTGCCACAAGATTGGAGAAGAGCAAATGTTATCCCAGTCTTTAAGAAAGGGAGGAAGGATGACCTGGGAAACTACAGGCCAGTCAGTCTGACTTCTGTTGCTGGGAAGATATTAGAACAGATTTTAAAGGGATCAATCGGTAAGCATCTGAAGGACTACTCAGTGATCTGGGGAAGTCAGCATGGTTTTGTTCCTAACAGATCTTGCCAGACCAACCTGATATCCTTCTTTGATCGAGTGACCAGCTTACTGGATCGGGGGAACTCTGTTGACGTGATTTATCTGGATTTCAGTAAAGCTTTTGATAAGGTCTCCCATGACATTCTGATGGGCAAACTGGAAGACTGTGGAGTAGACTATAGGACAGTTCGGTGGATAGGGAAATGGTTGGAGGACCGCACTCAAAGAGTGGTGGTCAACGGCGTTTCATCAGATTGGAGAGAGGTGTCCAGTGGGGTGCCGCAGGGCTCAGTTTTGGGCCCGGTACTTTTCAATATTTTTATTAATGATCTGGATGAAGGAGTGGAAGGGCTGCTCATTAAATTTGCTGATGATACCAAATTGGGAGCAGTAGCAAACACCCAAGAAGATAGAATTAAAATTCAACAAGACCTGAATACTCTGGAGAAGTGGGCAGCTGTGAATAGGATGCAATTCAACAAAGACAAGTGCACAGTATTACATCTGGGCCACAAAAATGGGAAGCACAAATACTGGATGGGGGATAGACTTCTGGGCAGTAGTATATGTGAAAGGGATCTTGGAGTAAGAGTGGACTGTAAACTGAATATGAGCAGTCAGTGTGATGCGGTGGCAAAAAAGGCAAATTCAATCCTGGGTTGTATCAAAGGGGCTTATTCAGCCCTCACTGGAGACTAATGAGATGCTGTTGGTTTACCATCATTGCAGAATAGGACCTACGGCTTATATGCAGCATGTTCTTCAGAGGCTAAGTGGTTCTATGTATTTGTTCCAATGTATTTGTTCCAATGCTTCCCTGCTGAGTGTGTGCAAGAAGCTTGGAATTGTTTTGTTTTGGGCCCAAGGCTCCATGCCGTAGGTGCGCTGAAATCCAAGGCTTCCTTGCCAGGTGTGTGCAAGAAGAATGGAACCCGTTTTGTTTTGGGCCCATGACCTTGTGCCTGGGCATGCAAGACTTCTTTGTCTATGGTTCAGGAAGTTGAAATTTGTGGTTAGACCCAAGGCTCCCCTGCCGAGTGTGTGCAAGAAGCTTGGGATCCCTGTATGTACTTGCTCCAAGGCTTCCTCACCAGGTGTGTGCAAGAAGCTTGGAGGTTTTGTTTTGGGCCCACAGCCTGTATTCTTTGGTATGCAACACTTCCGTGCCTGTGGTTGCAGGAAGTTGGAGTTTGTTGCTTTGGGCTCAAGGCTTCCCTGCCAGGTGTGTGCAAGAAGCTTGGGCCTCAGTTTGTTCAAGGCTCCCTGCATGTTCTATGCAAGGAGCTTTGAACTGGTTGAAGGGCTGGGTGGAGGCCCTGGAGCCCACTTTATAGTATTGAGAAATGGGGATTGCCCCCCTCCCAACTGTCTGCAAAGCAGGGCCACATTTGCTGACCTCTATTGAGGGGACGGAAGGAACAACAATGTGGAGGAGATGTGGCAAGGGCTCAGATGGCTTTATGCCACCTGTGGGGTGTGAAGGCCTAACCAGAGGCTTATTCTTAGATGTGGGAGTTTAGAAGTTGGGTGAAATGAGCGGGCCAGTGACCATCCTTGGCATATTCACATTGATGGGGAATTGGGGCCTGTCAGGAGCGGCTGGCTGCTTTATGGCCCAGTTGTGAGGACAGGTGCCCTGGTGGGGAACCCCTGGACAAGCCAGTTCTTCCATGCAGCTTGATGGTTGGGTGGGGGAGCTTTAAGGGGTTGAACCACTTCACCAGGCTGGCCCATCTCCAGCCAAAAGATGGATGGCTCACAGCCTAGGCAGATGGTGGATCACCCAAACAGGCCATGGCGGAGGTCCAGGAGCGACCCCAGGGCCTGACCTATACTACTAGATAAGCCCTTGCTGTGTTGACAGATATGTTGTTGTAATTTTAATAAAGCAGCCCTTTAATTCCCAACACTTGCGTCTGCCTCTTCATTCCAAACTGGTGGGGCAGTTGTTGTTTTATTGTAAATAAATTAAAGCTCCTGATAAGGATACAGGAAGAGGGATATAGAAAAAGCGGTGGTCACAAGCAGAGCAAGAGACAGGACTTCCAATGTCTTGAGTTTCTGAGAAGAACAACATTTTCCTTCTCCTGCTCTTCCAGAAACTTATTTTATATCTCTGTGTAAGAACTGGAATCAAGGATGCCAGCTATTGCTACATTTATGTGAGGCACTGCTATTCCAGACAGCATTTGATGGAGGGTGGATTTTTTTGAGCTGATTTGGCTGTGAGTTTGAAGATTCTATATGGTTTAACTCTTGTATGTTTTCATTTGTCTGAATGTTTATAAATTGGTAAATTCTGTATTTAATCTCTTTTAATGCTGTTAATTTGTTATTTATGCCCCCTTCTTCTCACCCCCCCCCCAACAGGGTCAAGCCTAGTAGCCACCAGGCACAGAAGGTTGACTGAGGCACCTTATAAAGAGCTGGCATCGGCCAGCTAATCAGTGACAGCTGGCCCTTTAAGAGTCAGGCACCCACTGACAGCTGGCCCTTTGATTTCCAACTGTCTATCAGCTGTTCAGAGGGCTTTATGCTGGGGCGGGGGGCAGGGAAAGGGACTAACAAGGCAGAAACTACTCAGGAGGTACTATTTGTTCCTCCCAGGCTGAGCCACACCCACATAAGACTTCTGAGTGGAGAGAAGCCACTGGGCATGCCCCAGACCACCTGACTAGAGCTTTCAAAAGGCTTGAGGGCCAAGGAGGACAGACCAGCTGTGGCTCCTAGCTTGGAAGGGAGCACAGCTAAGGAGAGGAGATAGATTAGGGTAGTATCCAACCTCTAATCTTCTCTGTTTGAGGCCAAAGGAAGGCATTTAAAACAAATTGGGCTCTGGTACATTATAGTTGGGACTCAGCTTCCTTCAACAGTTCTAATGAGCAAAGGCTGAAGGAGCTTGGTTTGTTTAGCCTGGAGAAGAGAAGAGTGAGAAGGAGCATAATTACTGTTCAAATACAAGAAGGGGTGTCAGGTGAAATAGGTCAAGAGCTTCTTTTTTTTTCAAGATAGCAAGATTAGATGTAATGGGTTTAAGTCAGAAGGTTACCTTAGGATGGAATATTAAAGGAAACTTCCTGATGGTGAGAGCATTAAAACAATGAAACTAATTTTTTGGAGGTATAAGTAAGCTGTACCTCACTGGAGATCTTCAGACACAGGCTGTACAGCAGTCTGTGTGCAGTTCTAGCCTTGGATTTTGTACTGAGGCAGGGGTAGAATGATAGCCTATAAAAGCCCCTTTCAACTCTATGATTCTTAGCCATGCAAACAGGGAAGGGCCTTTCCCAACTACTGCCCAATGCCTTTTAAATAGAAATACTAGTAATTGAATCTGGGACATTCCATATGTAAAACATGTGCTTTAATACTGAGCCATATCTCCTTCCCTTAGGTATTATCCTTATTAAGTGTGGTTTACTTTCATGTAAAAGTATACAGGATTGTTCTCACTCCTTTTACTTTGTTACACTACATATTTACCCCTAATTACTGATCGTTTTTGAGAATATATACAACCACTAAACACATAAGGACATATTGTCTCTCTGAGATATCATCTTTTATATATTTATGAATTAATTAAATTTCATTGTCCCAGGGAATGCTACTCAGTTTACACTCTGTGTCTCAAATAAAACCAGAAAGACAAAAGTTGTATATTCTGGTTTTAGGTTTTAAAATGACATGTTCAAGTCCTCTGTGTATATTTTTAAACAGTTTAAAAGATTTCTGTTTATATTAAAATTGTCAATTGAATTCACTAATAGATCCAAAGTCTAACATGACCTATTCAAATTATTTCAATTTCTTGATGTGTAGCAAATATAACATTGGTTCTACAAATTGGATTTTGGTGATTGAAAAGCCACTTGTAAGATGGAAATTAGCACCATGAAATATATCTGCACTTGAATAATCAAAATCAGCATAGGGAAATGTGTCTGCAGACTCCCCTAAACAATTCAATCACAGAAATAGAAAGAAAGAGAGAGACAGAGAGGAAAAATGATGGTGGGTAAGCTAATTGTGTCAGCAGATGTCCAACTCACAACTAACTGCCCCCCCAACCCCTGGCAAAGGCAACAGGAACAAACCTTTAGATGACATTAAATGATCCCAGAAAGCCTGAACATATTTTAAGGAATTAAATTTTAAAAACAAAATACCAGGAAGGAAGTCGGCAAGAGAACGGAAGTCTCTGCTGGATTTTTGTCCCTTGCAAATCCTTTCAAGAATACTAGCTATGAATACAGTTAAAGGTTATTTAAAAAAATCCTTGCCAAATCTAATTACCTGGTTTGGGAGGTCATTTTGGATCAGACTTTAGACTGTTTTAAGTATGTCAACTCTGAAGTGAATCTAATCAGCCACAGATCTCGCGTGGCTTTTCTACTCTGAACAATCTATAGCAAGGCATTTGCGTAGGTGGAATGTGTGGGAAGAAATGAATGTACTTCATTTGTCCTAGTAATCTTGGAGGGCCAAGTCAAGTGAACTTATGTTACAAGTTTGTACCGGGCTCAGAGAATGATTGTTACCTGCACTTTACTGTATTTACTTTGCACTACACCAGGGTCTCTGAGAGGAATTATATGATGCAGTGCAAAAAAATTTCAGGTCCCCTTTCCTGCTCCATTGGCCATCTTTTTTATCCATAATGGTTTTAAGCATAAGGTCAAAAAAGGTTAAAAAATAGGCTGTGTGGTTACTTTAAAAAAAGATTTCCTTGCCTTTTTTTGTGAAAAATTTCTAATGACAGCATCAAAATTAATTGTTCTGGCTATGTTTGATTCAGTACTCAGCCTGGCTAAATCCACAAGACGTTCTTGAGACATTGTAGACCTTAAAAAAATCTTAATCAGCTTGAGTTTGCTAAATGATCTTTTTGCAGAAGCTAGTGTTACTGGAATTGTTAAAAGAATTCGTAAGATGACACAAATATTTGGAAACAGGTCACCAAGTCTGTATTCTGTTAATACGTTCCACAGATCCAGTGGTTTTAATTGTGCATTTCCAAAATTTGCCTTATGTACTGAAGGTAAATGCTGCTTTTCTGTCAAAAAATCCTCCTCATTAAGGTCATCAGGATATTGTTTTGATAAAAATAAAGCTTTTTCTTTCAAGTCACTTTCAGACATGGTGAGATATTTCCATAAGAAATTGAACTTTTCAGCCAACTGCTTCACAGCATTGAATCTTACTGTTAATCCTGCTATAACACTGTCTACCAAAACATAAAACACAGACTTTCAGATGTAGGCTTCTTCTGGTGAATCATCTGTGTCATTCCTTTCCAGCAAGTTGGCATCAGATCTGTTATCATGCAGCCTCACCCTCTTGGGCGTAACTCCACCACATTCATGAGAGAATCTTATTTCTATCTTAAGGGTAGATGCAACAATTTTGGCTTCATTCCACATGCATTTCCAGTAGGGGTGTGCAAAGGCACACTGTTTCGTTATTCTTGTTTCGGGTTTACCCAAAACAAGAATCTGTTTCGGATACAGGCAAAAGGCGAAATGGCTAGCCGTTTCGGCTTTCGGCTTTGTTTCTGCTTGTTTCGGCTTTCTTTCGGCTTTTTCAATAGGAAAATGCCTCCGTCTTCCCGGACGCCTGGGGGAGGCATTTCCCCACCGAATCATCCCAAAATTGGTGGGGACCTTCCTCTAACCCCTCTCTAACAAACCCTCAAGTTTCAGACCGATTGGACTGGGGTCCCCCTATCCTCGCATAAGAAAGGGAAGGGTGAGCATATTGTTAGCTTGCTGCTGCTCATCTTCTTCTTTATTATTTCCTATGAGGAAAAAATGAAGAGGCAGGCTTCCTTTGCCAGGGGTGGCATTTTGCATGCAAAATGCCCCCCAACCCTCTGGGGCCCTTCTCCCACCCTTCCTCCCACCCCCCACCAAGGCACAGCCTGCTCCCACTTGGGGGGGGCATTTCATGGCCTCCCCAAGTAGGTGCTCTTTTCTCTACTACTTACAGCTGGGGGAGGCTTGTCTTGCCAGGGGTGGCATTTTGCATGCAAAATGCCCCCAAACCCTCAGGGGCCCTTCTCCCACCTTTCCTCCCACCCCCCACCAAGGCTCAGCCTGCTCCCACTTGGGGGAGCCATTTCATGGCCTCCCCAAGTAGGTGCTGTCAGCCCCCAAAGTCCACCTCCTACAGCCCCACACAAACCCAATTCCCCCCCCAGCTGCCACACACAGACCCAAATCCCCACATTAGCCCCTCACAGATCCAAATCCACCCCCAGCAGCCCCACACCCATAACCCCAAGAACAGGCTGGCAAAGGCCAGCCCTCTCCCTTTGTTCCCTATGCTGGGAACTTCTAAACTCTCTTTCCCTGGGCAATTCTGCACAGCCCAGGGGTGCCACAATGGTGGGCACACTTCTGAGTGCCAGCTGGTCCCTGTGAAAGAGCACCTGAACCACAGACACCCTCCCTCAAATTCCCCCACCACCTACAGAGATGCCCCATTGTTCCCTATGATGGGATCCAACTGCACAACAAAGAATAAAACACGAACAACACAAAATAAAGTTTTTTAAAAATTATTTTCTCCCTTTCAAAGTACAAGTAGGCAAAGCATTATGACACATTACACCAGCAGTCCCCCACACAGAAAAATAACACAACGCACTTAACATCAGAGAATCACAAAGCACAATTCCTGTCAAAAACACTTTATTTCTTGAACAGCTTTAGGATACACAGCAGGGGGGCACACCAAAGGACATTCCAGCACTCCACCTCACAAAAATAACACAACTCACTTAACATCAGAGAATCACAAAAACACAATTCCTGTCAAAAACACTTTAATTCTTGAATAGCTTTAGGTTACACAGTAGGAGGGCACAACAGGACATGATAGCAGTGTACTACACAAAATAATACAACCCACTCCACCGTTTTTGACAGCAATTGTGTTTGGGTGATTCTCTGATGTGAAGTGAGTTGTTTTATTTTTGTGTAAGATACTGCTACCTGCCTGGATTGACAAGGGCATAGGTGATTTGCATATGGAATATGAACATATAAAACTTTGTTTTCTATTTGTTACTAGCAAACAAAGTTTTACCCCACTTAGCTATCTCTTTTCATTGCAGTTCCCAAAACACCACAGAACTTTCACCTTAGCACGTTTTAATGCCCTTCCATCCGCTGTCTTGGAGGGGAGATATGTTCATATTCCATATGCAAATCACCTATGCCCTTGTCAATCTGGGCAGGTAGAGACAATAGAACATGTCCTTTTATACTGTAAGTTCTATCAGGAGATCCGAACCAAGTATATCTTACCAGTTATTGCTGCCTACCCAGGCAGATCAAGTCAGTCTTATTCTGCCCTCCTTTTAACTGATTCCTGTAAAGAAATTACTGCTAAGGTCGCAAGGTTCTGTGCTTTGGCTAGTGTAATCAGACAGAACACTATTACTTTTACTAGAAATTTTAATTAAGATTTTAATTATTTTATCTATTTTAACACATTGATGTATTGAATTTTTAGACATGGGTAATCTTAAAACTAATGTACTTTTATAGTTAATTTTATTCTGCTATCCTTAGCAATTTGTTGTAATGAAACCCCTGCTGAAGTAGTAAGATCCTGCACCTTGATTAGTTTAATTAGATAGATTACCATAACTCCCTTAAGAAATTTTAACCAATATCTAACAATTTTATGTATTTAAATATATTGCCCAGCTTTCTAGATATGCTTAAACATGTAATCAATGTATTTGTTAGATACTACTGTATATGCTGATGCAAATTCTGATCCCAGATCGTAATAACAATACACTAGGGATTAATGTACTTTGTTTGTTTACATGAACTGCTTTGAGCTCTTTATGGAAGAGAAAGAATATAAAAATAAAATAGGTAATTGAATAAGTAAAATAACATGAGAATCAAGATGGATAGTCACAGGACTTACAGCACAAATTTCATGGGGCTTAGTAGCACCATCTTCTAGTGTTCCCCACTCCCGACCCAGTCAGCCTCTTCAGAAGTGTACCTTGGATGATGGTATCAAAAACAACCATGAAGTCCAAGAAGATCAATAAAGGTGCACTGTCTCATCATTCTTCCACTAAAGATAATCAGTTAGGGTTACCAAGATCATTTCCATAGCAAAACTAGACCTGACTGGATTGTAATAAAAAGTTTGTAGAATTCAGTTCAAAATGACACGTCTCAAATATTGAGCATGCATGACTGTCTGAAATATTAATATATATTGTTTCCAAACTGTCTCAAGGTAACCATTTTGCAGATTCTTATGGTATATGCATGTAAGTACTGATTATCTGAGTGGAAGAGTTTATAATTTTATAACTTTTTCGGCATGGCATGAATTACAATGGTTTGGAAGGGTATGAACAGCTTCACAAAAGTATGCCCCTTTCTCACCTTTTTTTTGCTGCCAGGTAATGATCATACTTTCTGCTGCTACATTGTACTATTTTTCTCATTTACTTTTTCTATAAAATGTTTTTGTCTCCTTCACTTCGGTGTATTATTCATAAACTTTAAAAAGTAGCATATAGTATCAGCAGCTGATAAGTGGACCAAGCATTTTGTCCCTGTCCACAAATACCATATCCTCAAATTGCTGGAATTCTTTACCAATTTTTTCAGCTTCTTGACTTAGCATTCGTTTTAGCTATACATTTTCCCAAGAAGTAGCTGAGCTTCCTGAGAGCCATATTAATTTTTGTGGATGCTGGTGTTTAAATAAAATCCTTCTGAATACATTAAAAACTCAACTGATCCATTATGGATGACAATTTGGCATTGTGCTTGAATAATAATCTTTTCTCTGAATTCCCTGTTTAGAGACCTAAAGAGTGTAACTTGTATATTATAAAATATTTAGTATTAACATACTAAATATAAAACCACCATACACCTCAGGGTACTTAATCTTTCAAAAATAGACTTATATATCTCACAACACAAGTGCATAAAAGAAACATACACATTCATAGGTGTGTTTCTATCCGTGACAATTCCTTGGAAATGAAAGAGAACAGGGAGTTGTTTGCATTTGCCTAAATTCCCTGATTCCTTCATCCTTTCTTCCTTTCATGGAAATTTCAGTTTATAACAAGTATATTTTGCTGAAAAACAATGGGTCAAATGACTTGAAACACTTTTCATCAGTTGAATTTTCTTTCACATTCATTTTGGTGCAAAAAGAGGAAAATAAATACGTATCTGTTTTCATGAATTGTGAAGCATTTTTTTCATTTGAACATGATGCTGCATCTGCTAGAAGTAATAATTCAGTAATATCATTATTCTAAATCGTCATTTCAGCTTTTTTGTGCATTTTTAAAGTGGAGAGGTTTGCAACAAAGTTTATTTCTCTCTTCACATTCTATCATTTTGTTCTCCCTCCTGCTTTTATAAGTGGAAATATTTTTTGTCTCCCAACTAGCCCTATATAGATCTAATTTATTGCTTTGGCAGACAGAGTATGCAATTGTTCTGAGAACTATTTAAACATTTTTGGCACCTTTCAATGAACTTCCATTGGCTCATAACATTTGCTCTGTTTTGCACAGCTGCTATTTCATTACTTGCCTTGATAAGTGGACTCCTGCTGATATACTATGTTAACTGCCAGCCTTTTAAGATCAGATGATAGAACTGAGATTCAGATAATACTTTTATCAGTTCAAGAAAATCTATATCCATCAAAAGGAGACTTCTGAAAAGTTACCCACAGTCATGCCAGAGAACCATCAGAGTTATCAGAAAATGTGAAAGCAGCAGATTATTTTAAGGCATAATTATTTCACAGCAATCTTTTGATATTAATCATAAACAGTAATTTATCAGTTTACATATTAGAAAAACAATAAACATAATTAATTTTTAATTTAGCATTCATTTATGGCTGGTCTTAGAAATATAATTTTTAAAATATAATAAAATGTATGCATATCAGTTGAATGTGAAATATTACTTTATGTATTTGTTTATCTATACATTTTATTTACAAATTTATATTCTGTCTTTCTGCCCAATCAGGGCTGCCAAGAGGGCTAACCATTAAAACCATTGTAAAATTAGATAATAAAACTAATTAAAACTGAAACTAAAATACATACAGATAATGTACTTGAAACAGGGCAGAAAGGATGGGTCACTGAGAGAATTCCAGATGAAATAAGCAAGCAAGCAAGCAGACAAAAAGCCTTCATCTACTGGTGGAAGGATAAAGATGAATATCCCGTGGAGGGAGTTTCAAAATTTTGGTATCATGACATGGTTAACCATGGCGTAGCTGAATATTATGAAGAACCAAAAGGCATTCAAAAGATTATATAGCCCCATTATGGCATAATATTAATTCAATGATAGTTAAAATATTAGGGAGAAAAGAGAGATCATTGAGGAATTCCAGGTGAAACAAAAAAAGTCTTTAGCCATGGGCAGAATATGTCAACAGAGAGGGGCAAGCAAATCTCCCTGGGGACAGAGTTCCCAAGTTTTCTTGCCGCTATTGAGAAGGCCCTCTCCTAAGTAGCCACTTGCCTAATCTCAGAAAGTGGTGGCACCCAAAGCAAGGCTTCCAAAGATGACAGGGGTCAGGCAGGGAGATGTTGTCCCAAGAATGCATATTAATAAAGCAGCAGTATAGAACAAAAACGCGATGATGCACTAGACATAGGACACATGAGAAGGTTGCATTGTCTATTCATGCCATCTTTTAGGACTTGTATTAGACCAATGTCCTGACAAATATGTAAGAAATAATATTTATCCATATCTGGGCAAAGAGAAGGGGAACTGTGGCTCAGTGATACAGCACATGGTTTGCATGCAGAATTTCCTACATTACTGAATAAAAACAGTGCTATTAGTTGGTAGAAATTATAAAGCTAGATGGACCAATACTCAGATTCTGAATAAGGCAATTTAGAAGGATAGGTAAAAGGAAACAATATTCTTGCAAATTAGGGCCAAGCTGCATGTTATGCTGGGAGGTTTGAGGTTGATTCCTTGACTTTTTAGAAAAAATGAAATGAAGTCATAAGGTGCAGGGATGATATCAATTTGATCAGGGAGGTGAAATGGAAGCTGCAGGCATGAAACTTTATGTTCTGTTGAAAATGTTCTCTGTGGTCCATATTAGGAGGACAGGACTGGAATTCATATAATCAGAGCCATACAACATTGTATTTAAAAAGTGCTTTCAATACAGGCTGTGAAGTAAAAAAAAAAAGAAACTTTGAAAATATATTTTTTTTTGCTTTCAGGCATATGTACATTTTAGTGCTTGGCACTGGGGGCAGAAGAAAAAAAGGGGGGGGTGAGCATTAGTATTGTATTCCAAGTCAGCTTTCAGGCTGTTGAATGTAAAGGTCAGCTGCAATAATATATATATATTTTTAATACAGAGGACTGTGCATTTGTTTATTGTCCTCAAAGTTATAAATGGCACAGTTCTTATTGCTCAAGTTTTCCATTAAAATTCACCTGCAGGCAGAGACCAAGCAAAGCAAAAACTTCAGTCTGCAAGGTGAATGTTTTAGAAAGTAATGAGTGACTGAAAGCAGGGGATTATAATGAAAAACTGTTATGTAACCTTCATTATAGGAGGTCACGGCCAGCACACTGCACTAATAACAGCATTATGTATTATGTAGAGACTGATGGAAGCATGTGTATTATTTCCCTGCCTTGTCAATGATATGGCAAAATCTGGCAGGAAATCACTAATCCAAAAATGATGCCAGTGGCCTGTTAATGCCAGCATAAGATTGGCAAAGTTTAGTTGCCAGGAGCACCAAAAAGACTAGTTGGTTACGGAGTGGGATTGGGCAGTGTTTTTAAATACTTGAATCAAAGTCTTTAATAGCAAAATTTAATCAGTCCCATAATTCAAGTAGTGTTAATGGGAAATACATTTAACTCCTCCCTTCTCCACATGGGATTAGATTATAGTAAAAGTAAGTAAATAACTAACAGTGAGAGTTACTCCAGTCTAAACCCATTGAAATCAATTGGCTTAGACTGGAGTGCCTAGGATTTCACCATTAGTATCTCAATATCAGTGGTCCTGAAAGCAGACATTAGAGAGGCTGCACTAATTTGGGTCATGGCTAGTTTGGGACTCTTATAAATATTAGCTTTTTTTCAGGTTTTACTTTTAGAGGTGTACAATCTGTGTCCAGGAACCAGTGAAAAAAGGCAGATTTAAGCCAATCTGGCTTTCCCAGTTCCCATTGATCCAATCTGAGCACTTGGACTCTGTTGGGCCAGATAATTTGGCTGCAGCAGGAAGCTGCATGTAGAAGTCACAGGCAGTGAGCGAGAGACCAATGACATGAATGGAGACAAGCTGAGCTCTGCATTGTAGCAGGAAAACAGTATGAGGCTGGTGGGGCAGGGCACAATTCAGCAGAAAGAGTAGATTCCCATTTCATTCTTCCTTGAAGCTGTAGCCTTGAAGCTGCAACCAGCTGCCTTTTAAATTCCAAAATTTAACTTAGCTCCCCGCCCCCACCTTATTTCAGTAAAACGATTCTCCATAAGGATTCTCTGGTTTGACATTTGCATACTCTAATTCTACATTGGGGTTTTCTGGTTCGATAATAAGCTTGCAAAGGAGTTAATGTCAAACCAAAGAATCCCAAACAGGGAAAAGCTGGGGGAAAGCTGCGTAATTTAAAAGGTGTGGAAATATTTCCTTCGTAGGAAACAATGGAGAAAGTCTGGGGCAGCTTGTTCAGTAGCCCATAGAATTGGACTCCAGGGTCCAATCCTGCTGAAATTTGAGGGGTCTTTAAGGAACAGTTGGAAGCGGATTGCCTGAAAAATGGATAGATTGCTTTAAAAATGCAACACCCAGCCCCCTGGACATTATTCCTAATAGGGACTAATGGCTGGTTAAATCTAGGATTATCTAACCTGGATTGGAGCTCTGGATTGCCCAGCTTTTTTTTGGTACACACTAGTTACTTTGTAGTAATATTTGATGTGTGTATCCCTTTCTGCTAGCAGTCCTTGTTATTCACCAGGGGAATAACCTACAGTTACCCTACATCACTTTTGGTTTTTTCCCAGAAGTGACATAGTTGTGTTCTTATCCATGTTTGGCACATAGTTATTTCTATGCTTCCATATGCATAATAATCAGTTTCCAATTCTCCCAGTGAGCTCCTTTTCAAATAGTGACATGAAACATCACTGGTTGGGTTTATTAATTTATTTAAAAGGACAGCTTTGCATCATGAACTGCACTCAACATTTTAAATACAGAATGAAACTAACAGTGAAATCCTAAGCAGAGCTACTCTAGTCTAAAACCATTGATTTCAATGGGTTTAGAAACTCTGCTTAGGGTTTCACTGTAAGTCCACTCGACAGCCCACATTTTGGGCACCATCGCCTTGGATCCAAACTTGGCCAGCGCTACTGCCAGACCTCTTTATTCTAGCCTGCACATCAACTATGCTGAAAGGTGCCAAGCCATTCATTCCTCCAAAGGGCCATTCAGCAACTAAAGATTTGGCTGATGGTGCTCAGCATCAAGGGTATTCTGTCCACTACTTACTTCATTTGTCCAGTGAATGATGGCTCATTTTAGGAACAATCATTCTTTCTTGGATGCCTCAAGATGTTCACCAATTATCTCCACCCATCATTATTCAATCCACATTATTTCTATCACCCTTAATTATGGCTTAACCAGAAACAACCAGGCTTGTTTATACCACCATCACTCCACAGCATGAATCAAGGATAACAAATACCCCTTAAGGCCCATTTGAGAGGATAAAAAAAAAAATCCTGCTCAGCTCCCAAAGGTGACCAGCTAATTCCATGTGATATAAAAGGGTGGAGAGAGTCAGCTTCACATGGTTAAGCTTGCTAAGGGGAAGGTGGAGACCTCATATAAGCATCTTTGTCTCTCATGCTCACTGGGTGTACACAAATTAATGAAACCCTGCACTAGACCAATGTGCTTAACCAATGAAACCCTGTGCTTCATTTGAATTATGTGGCTGAAACTAGGTCAATCGGAGCCAGGAACAGGTTTCCCATTTTTATAATCAGAACAGATACCATTTACTTCTTCTTGTTAACTGGATGATACTCCAGAATTTCTTTTCCCCCTGTTTCCCATGCAATAGGGTTGCACTTTCTGCATGCATTACTTGTTCAGGAAGACAATTCATTTATTTTCTCTTTATGTTGCTTTGTAACCCACATCTAGCACTTTTAAAGTAAAAATCCAGTACTATGCTGTGGACACTGCTGAGGAATCATCAGTACTGCAATTCATCCTTGCACTCACAGTTAATTACCAGCACGGATTGCATTGTTCTGTACTTCTGATCCTTTTGTCTGCATTCCTCTGTGTGAAAAAAATATGCAGGAAGCAATAAAGCATGGTGCAATGTATTTTCACTGCTTTATTGTAGAACTGAGATAATCAAATGTTGTTTGCAATTATCTTCTTAAAGATATGTATATCTGTCATAAGAACCAGCATCCCTTCAAATCAAGATACTATGGCAGTAATCTTTCAATAGCCAAGTGCAGTTGATTATATGTTCTTAGATTAGTCCTAACCTTCCAGTCTGGGATCCCAGGCTAGTTTCCTTTTCTTGCCCAAGTTACAGAGATGGACAGGCCCATGCTAGCTCATACTTGCAGGAGGAAATCACTTGAAACAAGTTCTCTACATTGCACCTCCTTGTATACATAGATGAACTCTGGCCAGACACATCTGGGGGCTAACCTAGATCTGGTCTGACTCTGTTTGCTACTAGGGTGGATGATGATTATGACTATATGTCTTCGTTAGTCACCAAAAAGTTAAAATTATAATTTCTGGTATAGTATCTTAATTTATTGTGATAGAAAATTGTGTAAGGAAACAAAGTTGTAAGAATGCCTGTTTATTCTTAATTTTGTTCAGAAATCTATTTTCAAATCCTGGTGGGACACTGGGAATGATTTTCAGTGTTGTACTCAAAGCTGTTGTTGAGGGGGAAAGTGGCTGGGGGAAAGTGAAAGTGCAAAAGGAAGTACTTACAAATACTTTGCACTGAGTTTGTTCATTTTTTATTCATTGTTACATCCTGATACTTTTATATATAATACATGAAAGAAACTCCCACGGATATCAATGGGACTTACCCCAATAACAGAGTTTTCAGCTTTAGGTGCATTAGGTGAGGAATATCTGCTATGTTTCAACACACTTGCATAAATCTGATATAAATTACCCTTTCACCCAGTGCCACCTGAAATTAATTAAAAATGTACAGAAGATGAAGGAGATTAGTCTTAGCAAATCCCTAAATTTAGGGGAACATGAATAGCTGTTGAATCAAAGTATTAATTAATTTAAGAGCTAAAATATTTGTAAAGCTTGCTGCTTCCTCTTTGGAGCTGTACATGTAACAATTACATTTAATTAGTGCACTTTCTGGAGCTAATGAAATCTGCTGTTTAGTCACCTTTTCCTGGTACGAACAGAACAAGCCAGAGGTTTCAGTGAGGGATCAAAAAAGAACTCTGATCCATTTGACAGCTTTACAAAGACAATAGAAAGCTGTGTTGGATTCCAAATACAGAGAGTATTATTTTTTGCCTTCACATAAATGCACAAAAAACAAAACAGTGGGGAAAGTGTTACCAGAACTGCTTTTTATTATAAGGGGGAAATTAGCTTTAGCAGTCTGTAACTTAAAATTAGCGTGGATCTTAACCTATGTCTACGGAGGTCCCGATCCCAGACACTCTAGTGAAAAAGAGGCAGACTACAAATAGGTTCAAACACGTGTATTGTCTAACAATGTGGCGTAAGCCTGAACTTGCACAAGCATACAAGAAACACACAAGATCTAGGAAATACAGAGTATGAAATACAGAGACGTTCGCATTAGCTGGTTCCCAACGATGATAGGGGGAATACTCACTTATCCTGGAGCGAAGCAGAGACACAGCAACAAGGGGGGTGGCCCAGTGCCAGCACTGGAACCACAGACGGACAGCAAGGAGGTCTGGATAGGGAATGGCCTGAGCACCGAGTGGTCTGGGAGACCAGCTTAAATACCCCAAAACGTACCCTGGGGCTGGTGCTGTACTTGGTGGTTCTCACAGATTAAAACAAAGGGTCTAATGGGTTACTGAATGGCTTGGATGGGCCACTTTAGTAATCAGATTGTGATAAGTGACACCTCAGGAAGAGGGGACAAAAGAGGGAGGGGGAAATCCAAGTGGGCTGAAAGGATGTTCCAGCGGACAGGGCTTGTCCTGATGTCATCAGCTCTGGAATGCGGAGGTTTCTTTGAGATGCATTCTCTAAGTGCTTGGGATGGTCGGCACTTAGTTCTTCTCCGGGGCGGCTCCTAAGATATGCAGAGCGGGGCGAGGTACTCTCGCTGCGGACGTGGTGTGCCCGCTTCGCCGAAATGGCTTCCCAAAGCAGTCTTTTCCTCTAGGTCTTCTGGGTGCCTGAGAACATGGATGCCGGCTGGGCATAGCTGGGGCTGGATAGCAGGCTGCCCGGTAGCGAGGGCAAGCTCGGCGACCGGCCCGCGGGAGGCTCCAGGCGGGAACTGACCAGGGAGCGCCTAGCCAAGCTCGCTGGAGGTTTCCCCAGCAGGCGCCCGGCTGCTAGCAGCGGCTTGGGCCCATATGAGGCAGGCTTCCATGGAGGCAGGGGGAACAGCACACAAAACACAGTCCAAAGCAGGGAACAGGCACGGTCCGTGGCAGATGGCAATGCAGGCACGGGGCACACTTGTAACACAGTCCAAACACACACACTGGGAAGTCCAGATACAGGCCAGGGCAGGGCTGCCCAGAAAAAGAGTCCTTTGTGCAGTTATCCAAACATGGAGTCAGGGAACTACACAGTCTATTGTAGCAGCAGGGTAATTAACAAGCAGGCAGGAAACTGACACGTGCATTAACACACACACGTGCAAAGCAATCTTTGGTGCAGCAGTAAAACAGTAATGCAGGAAACTTTAACACAGTCCATGGCAGGCCTTAAAGCAGGGGAGGGGGCCTACTTGGCAACAAAAGATCTAATGCCTCATTTATTAAGCTATTTGCAATAAAGCAAAGATCAAGGGTTATGAAAAGGAATAACATTGAATTAATATGACATTGCTAATATTTCCTTAGCATTTCCCCCCAAACAATATCAAATGAAGACAGAAGTCACAAACAGTATGAGTATTATCAGCAAACTGATGGAATCCGAATCCAAAATTTTGGATTATCTCACTCAAGAGCTATACATAAAAATTAAATAACAAGGAACAAGAGCAAACCCTGTGGAATCGTACAGGACCCCTGTTGAGTCTCCCAGCCCTGTAGAAAACCACAGAGCAGGACCCTATCTTGAGAAAGGAAGAGGATGCCAGGGTAAAACCTTGTACATTGTTTTCAGGACCTTCATATTCCAAACTCCTATTGCAGTCTCAAGAAAGCTGCTGTTTGGGATCCTAAAGTTACTAGAGCATTCCAGAATTATATTAAGTTTTCTCCGGAGTAAATCAGCTGTGATCAATGTGTTATAAACAAAGTAAAACAACATCAAAGAATAACAGACCGTAGAGAATAATTTTTACAAGCCTTCTGAAAGACAGTTAATGAAGAAGCCCACTGTATCTCTTCCAGGAGACTATCCCAGCGGAAATAATTAGCTTCTGAAACAGCACATGGTCTCAGAGTCCATGTCAACATTAATGGGAGGAGCATTAACAAAGGGCCAAGCTACACATGACGAATGACACTTGAACAGCAAGTGTATTTCTCCCTGTTCACTTGCCCTCCACTCAATCCACTTGCCATTCAAGTGTCATTTGTCATGTGTTGCTTGGCCCAATGTCTACTGAACCAACATAAGATGGTATACAGGTTCATTTTAGGATAAGTGATCTTTAGATATGGAATAAAGGACTTTACAGGTAAGAACCAGTACCCTGAGTTGAGCCTAGAGGCAAATAGGTAGGCAATGAAGTAGTTTTTGAATTTGTGTTAAATAGGCATAACACCAGCCCACATGAACTAAATGTGGGGCATTGTATATGGTACAAATTGTAGCTTCTGAACTGTTTTCAAGGGCAGGCCCACACAGAGTATATTAAAGTAATAAATATTTAAATCTCAGCATGACCAGATCTATGGATACTTAAATCTAGAGGTTGGAGTGATATATAGAAAAGACATCTTTCTATAAAGCTGAAATAGCCAGTTTGGTGTAGTGGTTAAGAGTGGCAGGACTCTAATCTACAGAACCGAGTTTGAATCCCCGCTTTTCCATTTGAAGCCAGCTGGGTGACCTTGTGTCAGTCACAGCTCTCTCAGCCTCACCCACCTTACAGGGTGATTGTCGTGAGGATAATAACAACATAGTTTGTAAACCGCTCTGAGTGTGGTGTTGTCCTGAAAGGTGGAATATAAACTGAATGTTGTACTTGTTGTTATTACTAAAAACCTCAGGTTTGCAAAAAAAAAAATCTGAAATCACAAAATAGTAGTAATAGTAGTGGTGGTGGTGGTGGTGGTGGTGGCGGCAGCGGCGGCAGTAGTGGTAAAAATGGGGGGGAGATTAAAACCTTCCAAAATTATAGAAACAGTTCCTGTGGCTTTAAGAAATAAATTCCTTTGTAACCATTGCTAGCCAACCGCAACATCATTGCCAGCCTTCAAACCTTGCTTTCTGTGAGTAGAAGGGGGGAGGCAGCAGGGCCCTTCTTAGGGCTGTTCTAGCCTTTGAGAGTTAATTCATTGAAGCTAGGCCCACCAGCAACCTCTAGACAATTTGCCATCATCCAATTTGCATGACTCACCCCGGACAAGCTGTTTACTATTGCAGCCACCCTATAAAACCAGGGTAGTGTAGTGGTTGCAGTTTCAAAATAGGATCTGGGAAATTCAGGTTTGAATCCTTGTTCTACCCTAGAAGTTCACTGGGAGACTGTGCCAGTCACATGTCCTCAGTCTTACCTATCTTGCAGGGTTTTCATGAAGATAAAATGGAGGAGAGGAAAATTATTTAAGCTGCATTGTGGATGAAGGGGGATATAAGTGAAGTAAATAAATATAATTAAAGCCAAAGAGAGGGGTCAGATAAAATGTAGATAGGTTGCTAGGGTAAGGATCTGCTAAGCAACTCTCAAAAAGACTCCACTGTAGTAGTAAAAGCACTTTATTGGAAAGCTGCCAGTATCAAGATCTTACTCCATCTTTGCCAGGAATGATGTTCACATGCAAGCATCAAGCGTATACACGTCTCTATAGTGTGGGTAAATTCTAAGTTCCTCCTGCTCCCCCCCCCCACACACACACAAGCCCAACGGTCAGGTAGCTTGATAGGGAAACCAGTTAAGCAGGAAAAACAGCAGGACTGACGTATGGGATGTTAAAGTACATGGCATAAGGGCAAGCATCTTTTCCCAGATGAGGAAGAGGGGGTCCTGGTACTGTTCCTAGAGTCATAACACATAACAGTGGGAACAGATGCCTCCCTTGCATATTTTCACAAGCGCGTACTCCTTGCAGCTCAGTAGAAGATTAGCAATTAACCATAAGCATGACAGTAAGCATTAGGCATATAATCATGATAATATTGCTGGGTATGGCAGGTGATGCCAAGCACAAGACATCCTCCCCCTCAAAACTCAACCTCCACTTGGTTTCTTTGGGTATTTTTTATAAAAAGCCTGCATAAATATGAACCAAATATGAACCTAAATATGATCCAAAGTTTGTCACGAACTGGGCCAGTTCGTGGTTCGCAAACCAGCAGTTCGTGGGAGCTCATTTTTCACAAACTGATGAATTTTAGCCCAGTTTGTTTGGTTCGTATTTTGGTTTGTCACTGCAGACAGTCTGGTGCCAATTAATCAGTTTCCTAGGCAACAGGGGGATGGGCTCTTTGCAGACCTTCTGCTGACCTGGAAGTGACACTTTCACAAACTGAACAAACAGGTTCGCGAACCAGGACAAGTGCATGAAAGTTTGTGGTTTGTGAAACACGACGAACCATGAACAGCAAAGGTCAGAATTTTCCTGATTCGTGCCCATCTCTACTCAACAGTCGACAGCAAGCAACTTGGCCAGATTTTTCCCAAGACATGGCTGCCAGGGATAAGAAAGAAGAAAAACTTCTCACTGTGCCTTTTCTGCAATCTGACATGTCCCCACATATCTACTACTTGTCTCACTGGAGATACATGCAACAGGTATCAATATGATTTCTTCAGTGATACAATATTTGTATCCCTTGTCTTCTAAGAGCCCTAAAGATATAACCAACCCACTTAAACATAATCAATCTAATCAATGCAATTTCTTGAACATAAGAGCAATCAGCAATACAACCAGCACAGATCAATAACAAATCAGTACAGACAATATCAACATGAAAATGCCCATTTAAACCCCAGAGATTTATTGTCCATCTAAAAGCTCACAGAGTAAAAGACAAGACAAATTTCTATTGAGAAGGCTAGGAGAGGGGTATTGGAAAAGAGGCTCATGCTCTGAGTCTATTGCCATTTTTTGGTTACGTGCAGGCAATCCCTTCTTCTTTTTAGTTCCAACTCTGTGTGTGAATGTGTGTTTCCATTCCACAATTGAATGAAATAGAAAATTATTCCAGGAAAAGGCTAATAAGCTTCTTTAGCAGAAAAATACTGTTGACCACAAACAATTATGAAAGAAGGAATTCAAATAGTCCTCTTTTTCTCTTTTTTTAAATAATAGAAATTGCACAAGCAGCAGTAATAGAACATGGCCTCTTCAGCTCTTCTTAGCTGAGAAAATAAAACATACTTAGCAGCCAGCACAGGTCATTTTACACATATTCAGGCTTGACTGCAATTTGAAAATGCCAATAAATTACTAGAGCTAATTAAAGCAATCATTTTTTGTCCACTGAGATAATCAACACCTTTCCAATCTGCCACTGAGATGACCCTTGGCCATCTTATTATTGAGACACAGTGTGTATTTCTGAATTCTTTGTACCTTTACACTTGCTAATTTATGTCTATGGCACATGTGGATTAACATTTTTGAACTGAGGGAATTCTGTACATTCTTGTAGGAGAAGCAAGTCTATACTGTCTGTTCAATAAAACTATGTGTCAGGGCTCACAGCTGCCACCGCTGGGCGGGGCACTGGGTGGTCTGCTCCTGACATCAAAGGGGGGCCAGGGATTCTACAGGACCCTGTTCTGTGGAAGGAGGGGTGGTATACATCACCCAGACTCCCTCTCAATCCACTCACTGGCCTGCTCAACCTGTGCCACTCACCCTCTTTGGTCTCTGCCATCACCTCCTCCTTCATCCACTCTCCTCCTAGCCTTTGCTCTCACACTGCTCTGTTTCCACACCACCACCCCAGAGCTCTTCCCAGCCAGCTTTTATAGGGCCTTCTCTCAGCACCCTGCCCTCCTTGCAGGTCCTGCCTGCCAGGCCACACCCCTCCTTGGCCTCCCAGCATTGGCCTGGGCTGTCTCAAGCTGCTGCAGCTGGGGGAGCTGGCTGGGCTGCCTGGATCAGCAACAGCTGCATTATGTTGGCTGGCTGCCAGGCCTCTCTGGCTGAGCTGATTACTGAAGGTAGGCCCAGCTATGGCCCCTTGGCTGGCTGCCCAGCTCTTCCCACAGAATGCCTTCAGCAGCTCCACCTGGAGGGGCTTGGTTGTGAGCATCTCCTGAGCCAGGCTGCTGTCTTCAAGCTGAGGTGGAGGCTGGGGTGTGGCTCTAAGCTGCTGTGGCTGCTTCTCCTCCCTGCCAGGTAAGAGCTCCGTTTGGGCTGCTGCTGGGCCCCTCTTCCCCCTGCCTTGGCCCTTTTCCTCTGGCCTGCTTAGCTCCCTCTCCTCCCCCTGGAGGGTGGGACTAGCTGGTCTCTCCCTGCTCCCTCCAGCCCTCTAAGGCTTTGGCCTTTCACCCCTTCCCCCTGGAGTAGGCAGGTCCTGGACCTGGTTGCTGGCTGGGGTGGCAGGGTTGCTGCCTCCCTTTTGCCTCCCACTGTTCCCTCCTGGCAAGTCTGGGGGCTGGGACTCAGACCCTGGACACTATGCAGTCATTTAATAGTTCAAACTATTTCCATTTCAAACAGAGGAAACTGTACTCCTCTTGCTATGTTCTTTCTACCAAGTATCCCAGCCAGAATTCCAGAATTCTTATGAACTTCTGGTGAGAAAAATATATATCATATAACAAATCACTGCTTAAATGCACAGAGGTTATGCTGTAAAATGCTAACCAACCACCAAATATGAGCTTAGATCCTAGAACTTCTACCCATGGAGGACTGCCATGCACCAAAGTGTGACTACCTTTCTCCCACTGCATCACAAAATGCAACCCCAAATGCTGCTCCTAGAGGGTAGGGTACCCCCAGGAGGAACATGGAGAGCTGTTGCAGGAATCAGTTAAAATCCCCTACACACATGTGGGCAGATCTTTTTAATGAGATCCAAGTGAAGAAAAGTGAAAAAGGCCCTGTTGCAGATCCAAGTGAAAAGAAGGCCCTGTTGCAAATCCAAGCCAAAGTTCCTATAAACTTTGTTTTTCTTCAGTCTGTATTTTGTAGTATGCCTAAGTAGCAGGGCTGGGGTTGGCTCTGGGTTCTAACACTTCTGTGGTAGAAGTAGCTGAACATCTCTCCCCACACACTCTGTGACCAAGGATAATAAGCTTCAGCTTTTCCATTGTCTTTTGGCTTCCCTTCATTGAAGAGCTTCAATAGGCTGCAATTTCCTTGACTGTCTTTTCCCCTCCAGAAGCTGTTATCCTCCACCCCAACTATTCATTATTACAAATAAACATACTCACATACCAACAAACTAGACTACCAGAATCACTAATTGCTAAACAACAGATTAACAATGTCCTTCCACATTGTTAAATTGGTGTGTGTTAATATTCTTTAATGATCACACATAAAAATGGTTTTAATTAAATAGGAATTATGGGAATGTTATCATATTTACACACTAGTACAGAAGATTGAACACATTTTATCTGAAGCTACAGAAACTACAACTAGAGATGGGCACAAACAGCAATATGAACAAAAAAAAGCCACTAACAGCTCCATCTGCTGTTTTAGAAGAAGCTGTTCCTGAGGCCCCATTCTAAAAGAACAGGTGGTCGTTGCAAGCCTCATTCATTGCTGTTCGTCAAGCCAGACAGTCTGGCACCTGCAATCAATTACCTTGGCAACTTACGCAGGGATTGTTTGAACTCTGTCTGAACGCCTGCTGTTGCCCTGGAAACCCCAATCTAAACCCAATTTAGCTTGATAGGCAGGTCTTCCTTTCAAGTGTGGAGCTCCAAATTTGTTACAAGAGAGCAAAGACCATGGGGAGGGGGGGCTCCCAGCTCTGGCTAGTCTTTGCAGACAGTGGCGAGGGAGAGACAGCTGCTGTTGGCATTTTGATAGAGAGACAGGGAGAGTGTATTGGAGCTTGAATTTTCTTTGTGTGTGGTGGGATATGGTTGTACCCCTTCACGTTTCAGGGCCGCTGCCAGGCTCTGGGGCCAAGCTATTTTTTACTATTGGTACCTTTCCTGCTGCCTGCTTAGGTAGGGTTTCTGAGAGTGGCGCAGTAGGGAGCTACACCTTCAAGTTCCAGGGCTGCTGCCAGGCTCTGGGGCCAAGCTATCTTTTATTATTGGTACCTTTCCTGCTGCCTGCTCAGGTAGGGTTTCTGGGAGTATGCGGTAGGGATCTACCCACCCTCAGGTTCCAGGCTCTGGGGCCAAGCTATTATTTATTATTGGTACCTTTCCTGGTACCTGGTACCTTTTCTGGTGCCAGCTCAGGTCAGGTTTATTGGAGTGGTGCAGTAGGGATCTTGACCAAACTTGGATGATGGCTGGAGGAGAGCCTGCTGGCCCCTATGAACAGCCAACCACGAACACGTTCGTGAACAGGGCCATGGTTGTTCGTGAGTCCCTGTTCGTGGATGGCAACGAACAATGGACATCATGTTTGTTTTTTTCCTGTTTCTGCCCATCTCTAACTGCAACACATTAGACTCCCAGTATGTAAGCAGAATCTAATTCGTTATCAAAGAAAGTTTTCCCGCTTCTTAAAAAAGAACATACTTACATTAAAATTGTATTATGACATGAAAACAGTTTGTAGAGTGATAAAATAAAATTAATATCAGCCACAACATAAAGCAAAGATGGAGCTGATGGGGAATGCTGATGTGGCAATTTAGCTGCCTGAGCAGTACTCCACCATCAAGTTCGTTTGGAGACTTGAGAAAAGTCCCCTTCTGCCAACTGAACCTACCTGACATTCTTCTTATTTATTTATTAATTTATTTATAGTCCATATTTCTCATTGAGACTCAAGGCAGATTACACAATGTAAATCATTGCAATCAATAGCAATGTAATAGGACTAAGTATTGCAGAAATTTGAATCAGAGCTATCATCTGAATAAAGCATGAGTATTAAACATAACATGTTAAACAACAGAGAACATGGTATTCTATTACTAGAAAAACAATGGACTTACCTAGACCAGTCTGTTATGACATGGTCCTTTTCCTTTATAAAAATGCCATCCATGGACCATGGTTCAAGCTGAATCTCTAACCCTGAAACAAGGCCTCCACTCAAAGTGTAAAAGATTAAGTCCAAGGTGTGATCTCTTTCATGTGTTGAGCTCAGAGCATCAAAGACGGCTGTATCCACAAGCCATCCTGAGTGGAAGATCAGGAGCAAAACACTCTAAACTGGGAGTGAGTCTTCACTCGAGATGGGCACGAACCTGAATATGAACCAAAAAAACCCACGAACCAGCTTGGTTCATGGATCACGAACCAGTGGTTCATGGAAGCACATTTCCACGAACTTCCAAGGAACTAGCCTACTGGTTCCATTTGGTTCATATTAAAGGGCAATACCCCTTTCCATGCTGCTGCAAAGTGGCAGGGAAAGGGGCAGTTTAAATGGTCATTTCCCCGGGGACATGGCCATTTAAACTTTTCCTGCTGCTTGCAAACGGCAGGTCCCTTAAAACTATCAGATGGCAGGTGGCAGGGGGGGATCCCCCCTCACTTCCTGCCAGCTGATAGTTTAAAAGGACTTGCTGCTTGCAAGTGGCAGGGCCCTTTAAATGGCTCAAACCCCACAATCCCCAGCTGCAGCACAAAAGCAGGTAGCAGAAAATCTGTCACCAACCATACAGAGTTCAAAAGCAATAGGGGATCTCAGGGGGGTGCAAGCTAGAATGAGGTCCCTTGCTTTATCCAAAACTGTAGTGACCAGCCTGATCCCAATTAGCCAATCAACAACAGTGTATGTACTCTTACCCAAGGTCCTTTGCTAGAATGATGCAATGTAGGTGCAGGACCTTGAAACTATGAAATCATTGCACCATTATAGTTCAGTCCCAGCTTTGAAAATGCAGAATCATGATGACCTTACAGGTTTCTATCAGACCCTAAAACTGAACTGAGCCAAGAAACAGACTGGAACAAGTCAGTTTCTCGACACAGAGAAACCAAAGAAGCTGTAAAATCCTGGGCTGGCTCTGGAGAGGAGCATTCAGCATGAAGAAATCAAGTACAATCAGTCTAGGTATATCCAGTGCCACATCTGAGAGCACCTCTGCCAATTCAAAGACAGTATCTGTCACTTGGTAACTAGAATGTTTAATGCATCAATAGTCTTCAATGTAAGGATTAAATGGAGGAAGAACGAATCACATACAGTACCCTCACCTCCATATAGAAAGAGAGTGATAAAAATATGATGAAGCCTGTTGATTGTTGTTTGTTTTGTTTTTACAGTAGAAATAAAATTCAGAGTGATTATGGTTTCCTGGTAGGGGATCTATGTGTATACTTGAACTAGTTACCCTAGAGCTCCCTAGGAAGGAATGAGTCTTGAGTGAACTCAGGCCAATAGGAAGAAAAAATGGTGGTAGCTTCAATATTGTGCTGAAAACACAACAGGCAGTCACACTGCAGTGTCTGTGTGTGGGCACAGAATATGTTTGTCTCCTTAAACACAAATGCCTTAAAGATACAACAGACTCAATTTACTGGAACCCAAGTTATTTTCTCCATAGTGGTATCAGTTTGTCTGACTGCTACTTAACTAAAATTCCTTTAGGAGTTGTTTGCTCCACATTTGTCAGAAAACATCTCTCTTCCCTCAAATGTTCAGGAAATATCTAGTTCAAAATCAATCGTTACTGATCCAAGGTTTTCCTGTAGCTTCTACATCAAGAAACTTTTCTATGCTATCCTGTCCCCAGATTAATAAAACAATCTATGGCCGCTGTTTAGAAATACATCAAATCTATTCCTCTGACATAGATCAAGAAGCAAGGATGCTGTGATTTTTTAAAAAAGAAAACATTTTGATTAGTGGAAATTCTTGCTACTTTCTGGGTCACAAACTTAGGTGTTTGCTGTTAGACTTCATAAAACCCTGAGGCCACAAATTAACAACCTCTACACTGGTACACTCAGGAAATGAAACCCTTCGTATGGTCATCTTCTGAAATATTATCTGACAAGAGAAGAGACCAGGAAATTGAGCCACATAAAAAATAATGGTTTGATGAACAAACAGTTGCCATCAATATCATTATCACAAATTTTTGAGGGGCTAGATGCACCCCCCCACACACACACACACACTATATTAGTTCATGGTTTCCACAAACCCATGAAGAAACTTCATGAAATTTAAGAAGTACTCATCATAAGACTGATGGTGACAGACACAATGACAGTTATTAAGTTACCAACACTAGATACATGTCAGCCATCCATACCCTGAAACTTTTACTCTCATAATTAATTACTATATGCATTTCTGGCCAAAGTCCCACATTTGCATCTGCACAATCAGCATTTATCAGACCAAGCAACTAAGGGCCAAGCTACACATGACGAATGACACTTGAATGGCAAGTGTATTTCTCCCTGTTCACTTGCCCTCCACTCAATCCACTTGCCGTTCAAGTGTCATTCGTCATGTGTAGCTTGGCCCTGAGGCTCCTCTGTGGGTATATGCACAGAACTCTATTACTTTGTTCCTTTATTTTTACTTAATGAAATTGTCTTTCTTTCCCAAACAACTAAAAATGTGTTAAAATGTTATGACTTGATTTCTAACGTTGTAAACTCTCCTTTCTTTGTATTGTCGAAGGCTTTCACGGCTGGAGAACGATGGTTGTTGTGGGTTTTCCAGACTGTATTGTCGTGGTCTTGGCATTGTAGTTCCTGACGTTTCGCCAGCAGCTGTGGCTGTTCTGAAAAACACCAGGCTAACAAAACACTCTACACCCGACAATAGCCCTGCAGAGAAGATTAGCACATCAAGCAGCAATCCATATGCAAAAAAACCTCCTCAGGATACAGTGAAGCCTCCCTCCATTAGCATTCCACACCCTGGGAAACTCTTACAGGATGACTCAGCTCAACCCCACCCCTCCTGAGTAGATACAAATGACCTGCCAACACCTTTTCCACACTGTGACACTGTAGCACCAAAAGACAGAGATCTCTCAGTGTCTCTCAGGACACTGAGAGATCTCTGTCTTTTGGTGCTACACCTCTGAAGATGCCAGCCACAGCTGCTGGCGAAACGTCAGGAACTACAATGCCAAGACCATGGCAATACAGCCCGGAAAACCCACAACAACCATTTCCTTTCTTTGTCCATTCACAGAGGAATCCTGTAATTAGCAGCCCAAATATGATTTGTGATGTAGAGGCTGGTGATATAACACTTGCATGACATTTAAAAGAAAAAGAATGATCATTTCCACATACAGGATTTCTTCCTCAAGTCCCATTTTTAAACGAGCAAAAATAAAACAAAACCAACAACATCCTTTTCAATCAAAAGTGTCACAATTCAAATTATGAAGGCAAATTTTGGTGCCTGCACTCATTGCAATGATTATGTTGTACCAGGAAAAATTGAAAATTAGAGCAGGAGTCAAAGGTCACTGTGAAAGACATCTATTACAGAAAGAGCAAGTACCTCTCCTCCCCAAGAAAAAAGTGAAAATACCCTTTCCTCTCACACTGAATGTAGAAAGAGCATAGTCAATATGTACAGCAACTGGAGACAACTGAGTCCCACTTACCCATGAAGCTCATTGGGTGAACTTGGACAAGCCACTTTCCTTCCAGACTATGGTGAAAATAGAATGGGGTCTGAAGCGTATGGTTGTAAAGAAGCTTGATCATCCTCATCCTTAGTCATAGAGATGCAAATCTGTACCTGGCACATTTCAAGAAATCAAGTGCTTGCCTAGAAGTATCATTTTCTCTCCCATCTCCATCCAAATTCTTTAAACAAGGAATTACCAAAGTGTCTCTCTAAAGCACATAAAGGAGCCAAAATATTTTATTCCTCCATATTCCCAGGGGAACCACATTTGCCTAAGGAATTAGGTGATCTGTGAGGCCTTTTACAAGAGAAATCAAAATATAATTCAAATGCAATAGACAGATTTATTAAATAATAAGTGGACAGGGAAGGGGGTCAAATGAGTCAGAAAGTGGGGGGAGGATTTACTGAGCTACAGTTAATTAAATAGATAATTATAGGAATTTGCATGATACCACTCAGGATTAGCCTTTAAAGCTGCCAAGCAATTTACTGTGTGTACTGTAGATCACCTCTGTATTTTACTTAGTGGCATATAGTGCTGTACAGCCATCCTTGGAAGGATCTTTTTAGTTATCTTATAAAGTAGATTGATATCTTTGGCTATGTTAATTAAGAATAAAGGGAATGATAGCATGCATGTGGCATGTGCCTGGTGAAATAAGATTGTCTGGTGAAATACAGATAAGGGGTACAATGCACCACGTTGTTTTCATGTGGCAGTCCTAGTGAAATGAAAGAGGGTTGCACAGGTTCATTTCTGGGGGAACTCCTCCAGGGGAAATTATCTCTGTTGTAACACTAGATGTTCAGGCACCACATGGAGGTGACATAGCTACTTGCAAAAAATGGTCTAAAGTTGGGCTACAGTTTAGATTCCTTATATATTCTGGAAGCCTGAATACACTGTAAGGGATATGTTTAGAATGTTCATATTCCAGGCCAATTCAAATTAAAAACACTTTAATTACAGTATTTATACCTTGAATAAGCAAATACAGACTGCATTCTGCTGTCATATTGGATTGTAATTTATTTGCATGAGACAACGGCTCATATAGAACTGCCATAAAATAGTGTGATTTATATATGTTTGGTGGTTGCTACATTTATTCTCATTCAAGAGGCCAGCTGGCTATTTGGTCTTCCCATATAATCAACTAGAACTGAGTTATATATATATATATATATATATATATATATATATATATATATATATATATATATATATATAATTTTTTAGGAAAATCACAGACAAATAGGAAAGGGACAGAAAAGAATGAGGAAAAAATTCCAGCTAAAAAGACATCTGTGGTGTTTTTTCCTCAGTAGCTCCACTGCACTGGTAAATCCTTGCCTAACCCCAAAACACTTCTGAAATTCTCCACTTCTTAGCATTGCAAAGATAGGAAAGAAAAAAAAGCCAAAGGTAACCTACTGAACTCACAGCTGAGAAACAAGTTGAACCCATTCTTTCCACTAAACTGTTTTTTGATTTTTCCAAATTTAAATTCTAAATATTTTCACTTGTTTGAGATATACCACATGCAATACCTAACCTCTTGTTCATAAACCAGAAGCCACAACCTATTTTTTTAAAAAAACCTGTTCCTTAGACTTTAACAAAGCCATACTACAGTATATGTACTATAAGTTACAGGCAGAGAGAATAAAAAGGTTTACTAACTTGGATGGTGTGAAGAAGGAGGGAGAGGACAGGGAATTAGAAAGAGAATTGTTACAAATCCAACAATTTCACAGGGATTGACAGTGAAACTGTTTGTCCATGGATAACATTTCTGTTCAAAACCAAGGATTTGAAAGGGTTTGGAAAATCCTGTGCTATGTCACAGAAATCTGGCAAACTTATGTTCAAAACAGAAACACATACTCACACTCTTGTAATCCGAGAGTCAATGCCATTGCAGGGCCAAACCTAACTGATAATAAGTCTTAGAAAATATCCCCTGAAATTAAAAAAAAATCTTTGTTTCTACAGAAATATTTATATCATGAATGACTTTTTCTAAGTGTTTGTTCAATCCCATCTGAACATCTTTTTAGCTGCTTTACTAAAAGTCGAAGGAAAGCCCATCAGCATGTGAGTTATACAGACCTCTGTACACACAGGCAATCTACATATAATCACGCTATTGTGCTCACTCGAAATGGAAAACCAGCAGGATTTGAATCCAGTGGCACCTTAGAGATCAACAAGATTTTCAGGGTATGAGCTTTATTTTACAGCATATGCAAGGTTTCCCTCCCCCCCCCTCTCTTTTTTTCGGTCGCCTCAGGAGTCCCCTAACTCCCCCATAACTCCCCCTCCAAAAGAAATTATTGGCTCCTGCATCAACAATAGCAGCCACAGCTGCCACAGAGAGTTGTGCAAGTAGGAAAGGTGCCTGTTACCTTGTGCTGCCGTGGGAAGCCCTCAGACTTGCCTGCAGAATAAAGAGAGGTGTGTGTGTGAACTTGCATTGCTGAAGAAAAAACTGGCACTCGCTCAAATGGGTGGTAGGACCCTGGATGGCAGGCACTGCTCACATTGCCAAGGAAGGCCCTTGAACTTGTCCCAGCAGGTACTAAAAGCAGACACCTCCTGGAGACTCTGGGGAAAGCTACTATGATGGACTACACTTTTTAAAAAAACTTATAAGTGCTGTATAAACAGGTGAATAAGTATGAAGGTTTAATTCTTCACAGAAACAGAAAGCATTGAGCGACAGGCTACTCCAAGGAGTCTGATTGGGTAGTATGAGCTGAGCAGAAAAAAGATTTCTGAACTGGATGCTGGGGAGAGGAAAGTCTGATTTCAGCCCTAGCTGAGAGGAGTCGTGTACTGACAGTTTGGATATTCAGCCCTGACTGACAGCAGTCTAACATAGGCAGGAGAACTGGAGGGAAGTTGGCAAGGAAGTTTGAGAAAAAGGTGTGGACCCATCTGAGCCAAAGAAAGGAGATAGATCTAATGAGAAGATAATTTCCCTACCCTATCAAACAGGGAGTTAGCTCTGAAGAGTGAAGAGATCTCTGGTCTTGTGTGGTTAGAAACTGCCTTTGGATCAGTTAAAGGGGCAGTTAAAAACTCAAGATGAGTATTGGTGGTTCAAGAGAAGGGGTTTGGGTATTGGAAAGAAGGTACTAGCCTTCTGGAAACCGAAAAGAGTAAGAGAATACTCGTACAAATTGTACTAGAGTGTTTGGGGAATCACTGGAACAAAAGCTTCTCAACATAAAGATTTAAGTAACTGTGAAGAGCTTAAGAAATTCTCATTAGCCAGAACCATTAGACTTTAAATCTGTGCATGTACTGATTTTACCTCAGTTATCTATATTCAGTCACCTCAGAAATTTCCAACCTAACCTTTCCAATCTAAGTTAAATAAAAATATGTTGTTATTTTTTAATTTAAAAATGCCTCTAGTGCCATGTAAGATGTTTAAGTCAAAAGGGGGGTCATTATAGCTGCCCATCTGATTTGGCAGCACAGAACAAACATCAGAGGGGTTCCCACATGCTGCCAAGGGGAGCCGTGGCCTTGCTCAGACAGGTGGTGCAAGCAGGGGGCAGAAAGCTGAGGAAAGCTCCCAGGCTTGCTCCAGTTAGTGCTAAAAGTAAGGATCTACCAAAAGCCACCAAAGTAAAACCCTCACCTGCTCCCACAGCAAAGAAGTATAGATGTGGAGGTGAGGGGGTCCCAGCATCTGCTCAGTCTGGTAGCATGAGCTGAAATGGTGGGTGCCATCTTGTGCTGCCAAGAGAAGCCTTCGTATTCACTCCTGTAGATGCCAAATGGAAAGGTGCAGCATTGAGGCTTCAGGGAAAGCCACTCTGCTCCCAAAAAGGAGGTATTTGACCACCATAGAGAGCACCCTGACCTGTAAGCTGATGCTTGCCTCTGCCTCTGCCTCCTGCTTTGATGCCTGCATAACTCACCCACTCTTCTCCCTTACAGACACCTTCACTCTCTCCTCTTTTGTATTTGTTTTGCTGCTGTTGTTCAGAAGAACGGGGGTTGTGGGAGGTAGGTGGGTGGGGGAATGGGTAGCAAATCACATCCAACCCACCAATAATCCCCCTGATTTCCACTCACATGTCCCAACAGACACAGTCACACACACCTAACCTCAACTCATGAAACCAAAGCCACACAAAAAGGTATGTTCGGTTAAGATGAAACCTACCACTAGGCTCCTTCCTTGCTTGCAGCAGAAAAATGTCTACCAAAGGGAGGGTTCTGCCAGGTAATTAACCTCCTGTTGCCCTCCTCTGATTAACTGACCCTCTAATACCCCCTACCAATCACTCCTCATTTGAATTAATGTGGGCTGAGGCCAAACTGGACCCCATGAACCCCAGAAATAAATAAACAGACATTATATGACTTGCATAACAAAATAACAGAACACATGGAACGAGTACATGTTCAGCTGCAGCAGAGGGCAACTTTTTAGAGGAGACCCTCATCTTCTTGAGACTTTTTCTCATCTTCTCATCTTCTCAAGACTTTTTCTGTTTGATACGGTCATATCTTCTTTACTTCCATAGTAAAGAATTCAGTCATTCTCTATATGATAGAGGAGTTGCCAATTTATTAACTTATTTATTTTAAATATTTATGCCATCTGTAACATGTAACATGCATAGTACAATAAAAAGATGGGGCATGCCTGCATTGAGGTGAGGCTGTTTCCTGCCCCCCCCAAACCCTTCTTTTAGACTTCTTTTGGGCTTATGACAAGTTTTAATGGGAATGTCATATTGCCTCCATACTTTAATCAAAGACAATGAATACTTGGGGAACTAAGCAGCCAGTAAACAAACAGAATGTATAATCTCTCCACGGTCCCTAACATATGGAGTTGAAGGACTCAAAGAGGATAACATCCCCCCCCCTCTCCTTCCCAGACCCTGTGTTATGTTGATGGAGGATTATATAACAAGGTGTGGTTAGTTGGGACCAGGGCTTTTTTTCTGGGAAAAGAGGTGGTAGAACTCAGTGGTGGAACGCAAGACCACACAATGATGTCACTTTGGGTCATCTGGAACAAGGGGGGAGTTTTTAAAAGTTTAAATCACCCTCGGTGAAAATGATCACATAGTGGGTGGCCTCGCCCCCTGATCTCCAGACAGAGGGGAGTTTAGATTGCTCTCCGCACTGCTCAGTGAGATTGCCCTCCTCTGTCTGGAGATCAGGGGGTGGGGCCACCGGCCATGTGACCATTTTTAAGAGGTGCTGGAACTCCGTTTCACCACGTTCCAGCTGAAAAAAAGTCCTGGTTGGGACAGACATATGCTGTCATTTTCTTCCAAACATGTCCCTGTTATGTAAGCCAGGTCAATTTTCTTTTTCTGCAAAATTCCAGAAAAGCAAGCAGTTTTATGCCTGAATGATCTAGTATTGCGCAGTATTAGTGAAGAAGTGGGGGAAATGGGGGCCATTGTACCATTGACTCTTCATATGCTACAGAACTTCTATAGGCAGCAAGCATGTGGAGAATCCTGTCCTCATATCTGGCACCTGCACTGATCAATCTGCCTTTGCATCCTGATGCCCTCCCTTGTAACCTTTTAACTGGGATATAAAGGCTCAGGGATCTCCATTCCTACTCAAGTCTGATGTCTGAAGAAGGGGGCTCTGACTCTCAAAAGTTTACATTCTGAAAATATTGTTTATCTCTAAGGTGGCACTGGACTCCAAAGCTGCTGTTTTGCTGCAGACCAGCATGGCTACCTACCTAAAACTATCTGCATTTAACACAAAAATTGAAAAAAAAAATTGTAACAAGACCATAAAAGAACAAGAGATGGAGAAAAATGGGAAGAAATTAAGCGGCTAAATAACAAATTGGATTTATTGGAGACAGAAGAAATTCAGAAATAATTGAAGTATTTAAACCATAGATATTTTGAAGCTGCAAATAAGCCTGGAAGATATTTGGCGTATTGTCTGAGGAAAGAGTCAGAGAAGAGAAGGATACCAGCAATTAGAGAAGGCAACCAAGTAATTCGTAGAGACCAGCAAACGAAGGAGCGAATTAGAGCTTTCTTCTCCATTCTCTACAGAGAAGAACCAGTAAATTAAGAAGAGGTGGAGAAATATCTACAAGAGACACCAATTAAATAATTTACCACTGAGCATAGAATTAAATCAAGCAATAATGATACAAGAGATAAATTCTGCAATCAAAACTTTGAAGACTGCAAAAGCTCCAGGTCTGGATGGATTTACAGCTGCTTGTTACAAATCTTTTGAGGATATATTGGCCATAACTAGAGATGGGCACGAACAGCAATGTGAACAAAAAAAAGCCACGGACAGCCCAATCTGCTGTTCGAGAAGAAGCTGTTCATTAGGCCCCATTCTAAAATGAACAGGTGGTTGTTGCAAGCCTCGTTCGTTGCTGTTCGTCAAGCCAGACAGTCTGGCACCCGCAATCAATTCCCTTGACAACTTAGGCAGGGATTGTCTGAACTCTGTCTGAACTCCTGCTGTTGCCCTGGAAACCCCAATCTAAACCCAATTTAGCTTGATAGGCAGGTCTTCCTTCCAAGTGTGGAGCTCCAAATTTGTTACAAGGGAGCAAAAAGCAGGGGGAGGGGGGCTCCCAGCTCTGGCTTAGTTTGCAGACAGTGGAAAGGGAGAGAGTTGCTGTTGGCATTTTGATAGAGCGAATGCATTGGAGCATGAATTTTCTTTGTGTGTGGTGGGATAGGGATCTACCCCTTTATGTTCCAGGGCTGCAGCCAGGCTCTGGGGCCAAGCTATTATTTATTACTGGTACCTTTCCTGGTGCCTACTCAGGTCAGGTTTCTGGGAGTGGTGCAGTAGGGATCTTGACTGGGATGATGGCTGGAGGAGAGCCTGCTGGCTCCCACAAACAGCCAACCAGGAACATGTTCATGAACAGGGCCATGTTCGTGGTTGTTCATGAGTCCCTGTTTGTGGATGGCAATGAACATCATGTTTGTTTGTTTTTCTGTTCATGCCCATCTTTAGCCATAACTCTGCAAAAAGTGATGAATGAGATACAAAGTAAGAAGATTTTACCACCAACGTGGTAAGAAGCAAATATAACCTTGATACATAAAGAGGGAAATGATACATTAATACTGCAATCATGCAGGTTTATCTCTTTATTGAATGTGGACTATACGATATTTACAATAATAATGGCTCAAAGATTGAGAAGATGCATTTCAGAGGTAATACATGAAGACCAAACAGGCTTTGTCCCAAAGAGGTATATGAAAGATAATATCAGAAAGAAAGAAAAATAAAACCATATGAATTGAAATAGCGTATTCATTAAACATTCTGCCCCCAGAACCACTAATAGATCCTCCGCATGAGTAAACTTACTACTTTGCAAATGTTAGAGGCCACAGGGTACTACACTCCTTATCCTGATGTGTTGAAGTTAACATTGCCCAATGCATATTGTTCTATGTTGGTGCCGCTCCTGGTTTTCTGTTAAGAAGCTGGTATCACTCTTCCTCTCTGGAGGTACCAAACCTTTTTTCACTTGTTGTGTGCAACAGCTGGACCCCAGCTTTACACCCAGGCAAAGAGCCATGAGCCAAGAGCCTTTGTCCTCTCACCCTGAGACTTGCACCCCTGGCACCTCTCCCTTTAAACTGGCTATTTGCCAGATCAGCTTCCTTCACTAAAGATTTCAAATATAGAAAGGGTGTGTCTGTTTGCTCTGGGCCCAGTCAGCTGCAAAGACCATGCATCTGGGTCCTCTTTCCCTCTGGGCTGCTTGCCAGGCCCTGATAAACACCAGATGGGTGTGGAGCATCTGTATCTGACAGGTGCTTGGCTTGCACCTTGCCTGCTTGCAGCTGTTTAGAGATGAGTCTACAAAATCTGCACCTAACTTAGCTCTTTGGACTACTCTGTTTTTACCTAGCAGTGATGCCTCCAGAAACATATGGTCCCAGGAGTTCATCCAATGTTGATGTGGATTCCTTTGCAGCTGAAGGGATATTATAACTTATAAGCTTTCTTTGCTTTGATTTGTTTTTGGGTGTCATCTTATTTGGAGAAACCCTATTATGTTAATTTTTTAATAAAGCACCACAAGTGACTGACATTGTTTGGGACACCCTTCAAACCAGAGAGCAAAGCCTCACTGGACCAGCTTCTGAAGTAAGACAGTCTTCCCACTAAATTTGCAGGAACTGTAACTAAAGAGAAGAGTCCTATACTGAGAAAGAATAGGTGTGGCTTCTATAAAGGGAAGTTATTTTGAGTCTTTTGGAGTTCTTTCATAATACTATCAAGCACATGGGCAAAAGTGACCTGGTAAATAGAGGCAGAGGCTTAAGCGCCCCCCCCCACCCCCAAATGGTAATAGTTAAAAAGCAGAAGTACTCTGGCTTACAGTAGAGTTTAGATTATGGTGGTAAATTCTGCTTTAAATTAAAAGATTAAGGCAGTTTTCCTTAGCATAAAAACTACTTCACAATTCTAGTCGTAGCTAGCACCAACAGTGTGTGTGTGTGTAATAGAAGCTTGAAGGATGCATTCAACTGTATGAAAACAAAGAAACTTTTTCAATTTTTTGCCTTATGTCCCTTTATATCATTTATTTAATTGACTACCAAACTGCCCAGCTAGGTATATACCAGATTAAATAATTGGCATGCACCCTAAAACTAGATATTTTATATACTTCTCAAAGTGTAATGTTCCAGTAATATAAAATGCTAGTGTTATGGGAATAAATATTGATTTCTGGAATGCTGCCGGTTTCTGTAAGGTTGAATATTGCATAAAAAATTCTTATACAAAAATATTTATTTTCCTTTGCACAAACTCTGTGTCTGAAGTATTGGAATAAAATGACAGTTTAAATTACACATTAAAGAAATAATTCACTGTTCTGTCCAGATCTTTACTACAAGTGCTAAAATAATTTTGCTAGTAGTCCAAATAAAATATAAGCACTGGCAGGTGAACATTTGCAAAACTGAGCAATAATGATTTTTTTTTTTAAGAAGCAAGTTTTGTTGAATTTGATTTGCAGAAGAGAATTGACTACTAAAAACAAGAAAGCTGGAGAATCAAACTTTTAAAATACAAAATATTAGTGAAATGCCGTCACAAGAATTTCTAAAAGCCTTTTCATTTCAAAATGAATTTCACAGCAAGAAACTTCGTTAATGTGTGATTGGATGACTGAAGGTGAGGTTGAGGAACTCACACACAACACATTCTGTTGTTTGGCCCTTACTTTGTCATTACATCTGAACCAGCAAATTCCCCTGCAATCCAAAATTCCAAGATGTAGTTTGATCTGGTTTTCAGGGAAAGTGCAAACAATAGTTTGCCATTTTGAATGTAGTAGTAAGCTATGGTTTGTATCAGACTTGAAAACTACTATTCACCACATCCAATGACAAGAGGCAGTATAAAGCAACGTTCACATCCTATGCATGATGTTCCTCTTTGCTAGCAGGTCAGGAAGAGAGTACCCACTCAAGTTCCTGTTCTTAGGTTCACAGAGCAGAAACAGGGGTGTTCAAAACAACATCCATTTGTTACAAGATTGTCAGAAATGGAGAGCAGTGGGGGGCAGCAAGCATTTAACTCATGCACTCCCACATTGCTGAAAGTGACATCATATCTAGCACAGGATTATGGAATTATCAGAAGCTGAGGGCGAAGCTACAAGTGACGAATGACACTTGAACGGCAAGTGTATTTCTCCCTGTTCACTTGCCCTCCACTCAATCCACTTGCCGTTCAAGTGTCATTTGTCACTTGTAGCTTGGCCCTGAGAGAAGGAGAAGGAGAAAATAAGAACTTCATTAGCCCTGGTGGGATCAGAGTTGCTTGGTGTATCTGACCCTCTCCAACTTTTTCTTCAGTTCCCCCTGGGTTGTGGAATTAGATGTCCAGTGCAGTCTAGAGGAATTTCAGTACTTGAGTTATATCTAGCTACCTCAGAGATATTGCATCAGCAGCTAGCTTTGGCTCCTCTATGCTCACCAATGAAGGGTGCTGAATCATCTACCTGTGGCTTATTGCTTTAAACAACTTTGAACACCTTACTGTGGACTTTTGAGGAGTGCAGAAAGGACCTGGAGAGCAGCCAAAATTTGTTGCAAGGATCTGGAAAGTGGCCAAAACCCGATATCTGCAGCGAGAGTTAGCTCCTCAGGTGACAGTAAATTGATCCATCATGGAGCATCCAGCTTACTCTGAGCAATCCTACTCTTTGCTTTTTTCTGGAGGGTGAGCAATGGGGGCACATAAATGCCTAGAGAATGGACTGAGTCTATGCCCACCCAGGCCTCCAAGTGAAGTAGAATTAATGTCTACAATAAATTTACCACAATATGTAAACCTGAAGCTCCAAAGCTCATAGTGGTGGTAAACAACAGTTTGCCATTATGATTGAATCTTGCCACAGAGTTGTCAATGCCTGTAATGTGTCCCCTGATGCTAGATAAGTAGAGGCTTGTCCTGAAGTTCACCCGCTTCACTACATGTGTTGGATTGTGATACGTAACTTTTATTCATCACACATAAGCTTGGACTCAACAGAATTAGGTGGTGCAATTAAATCTATTAGAATCAATTAAGACTTTTATGGGCTGAATGAGAACGCTTTAGGAGTTACACAATATATGCCAGAATTATTTTTAATCCTTATAAATGTTCATTATAAGAGTTTAACTGAGAACTAAACATGATAACTGCTACCAGGGGAGGAAAGTAAAAGTTTTCAAGGATTTAGAATATTTGTTACTTTTTAAGGTACACTTTTGAGAATTTCTGATCCTTTAAATAATTCATTTTCAGAATTAACTTTTAAGTCACTTCTGGAGAGTGGGTGAAGAAAATTATACCAATCTTAGCTGCTCAAATGCAAAACAGAAAACACAAAATGAGAAGACTGGAGAATGCAAGAAGCTGGAGCCAAGCTTCCACAAATGGGCTGAATCTAACAGATGTGTTTCTACCACCTTCCTGCAAAAGCTATAGCTTTACTATTCCCCAAAAGCTATAGCTAAAGGTTAGAGGCTGTTTCACCAAAACGATATGCAATGTAGTCAAGGGGGGAGGGGGTGCATCAAGAAGATAGAATTGACCAAAATCACCTCCTTTACTCATGTGAATGGAGCAAGCTTGCTAAATGGAGCCGAATGTGTTGGGATTATTGCAGATATGATTCTTTTCCTTCTTGCAGCTCACTCTCTGGATGTGTGACATATGGTTCTTGTAGGTGACCTAACCATCAGCAATAACTTTTTGGTGGGGGGCTAAGAGCAGAGAGCTGGTGGAGGAAGGTGAAGGTGGTAATGCCATTAATTTCTTCTGCCCAGAGAATCATTGAAACCAAGGGTGAAGCTACAAGTGACGAATGACACTTGAAAGGCAAGTGTATTTCTCCCTGTTCACTTGCGCTCCACTCAATCCACTTGCTGTTCAAGTGTCATTTGTCACTTGTAGCTTGGCCCCAAGTTTGTAAAATACAAAACGTTTTGGAAAATACAGGATGTAAAATTCCAGACTTTAAAATTAAATGCATAGAGTAGAATATTTTAAAGCCACGTAATCAAATTCCTCAATAACCAAGTTCAAAATTTGTTTTCCAGTGCCACATGAAAATAACAATTCTTTCATCCAAATTCCTGTTTATTCACCTCGTTTGAATATTTCCATTTTGCAAGAACTGAGAGCTCAGTCCTAAGCCATGAGACAGTGCCGTCGCTCGTGCGTGGACGTAAATGCAGCGCCACCCCACTCCTCCCTATGGACTTTTGCTGGAGAGTCCCACCAGTGGCCAAGCTCGGTGAGGCGAGGCACAGTGCCAATATCCCTTGGCTGGAAAGGGAGACAAATTTTCTTTGGTCACATTTTCCCCATAAACTATAAACATTTCTGAATATTATTTTTGTGTCATTTTATGTTTTCTTGTGTCAAAATATACAAATTTTCAATGCTATTTTTGTATATTATAATTGAAAAAGACCAAAGGTACAAATTCCTTGTATTTCCTAGTTAACAGCTCAATCCTAAGAGGGGGAGAGGTGCACAGGGAGAGAACTAAGGCTTGCGCCAGTGGAACTGGCTCCTACATGGGCTCCTACATGAGGCGTGCTACCGCTGCCGGGCCGCCACCAGCGGGAACACTTGGCGGGTGGACGGAGGTGAAGAAGCGGCACAAGGCCCCATGCCGGTTCCGGAGGGGGCAGAGCAGAGGGCAGGGCCAGAGTTAGTTCACTCCTTAAGTCCTTCCAAGTGTGAGAATGTCCCCAGTGGTGCAAAAGAGCTATGCCACAGAAAAAGGCAGCATAGCTCATAGGGGTCTATTGAATGGGGAAAACTCAGCCCCCTCTCCCCGTGCCCAGCCCCGCCCCCACGGCCTGAAGGAGCATAGGATGGGAACTACCATGGTGGCCAATCTGCATGCACTTCCAGGGTGGGCGAGCCCCCCTCCCTGCACCCAATCACCTGCTCACGCACCCTACAAAACATCTGGCTGCACTGCTCATGACCTCTGGTAGGTGAGCACATGGCTGAAGGCTCTGCCCAACAGTCATGCAGACTTTCTGTATGAGATGGGAGAGTGCACTGGAAGGGACTTAGTGGGAAAACTGGGAGAACTTTGCACTCGCTCAAGGGTAGAAGGGCAAAGTCCAGAATGTCTGGCTAACTAACAATAACCACTCAAGTTTCCTTGCAGGTTATCAAGCAAGGTAGCACTTAAAGGTAAGAAAGAGATGGAGTGGTGCTAACCCGGCTTGTTGATTTGTGCTGGCTGCCCCATCACCTGAACTCGCCTGACTGCTATCCTCTTCAGGTGAGGCTTGGCAGGAGAGGGGACGGTAGCAGCAGCCCCTGTCTGCCACAGAGGCAGTTGCCCAGAAAACTACTCTTGACCGGGTGTTTGTAACTACCTGTTGACTTTCTCTCTTAAAGGTAAAATCACCCCAAGGCAGAGTGCTTCCTCCCCAGAGGGTCTTGCATCAGCTGGTTGCTAGCTGCACCTGTGGGGCTGTCGCTGCTGCTCTCTACTATGTGCATCTTCTCAGATGTTGGAGTGTTGGTTTGGCTTCGGCCATGGACCGAGCAGGGTTACTTGCAGCACATATGTCTCTTTCCCTTGCAGGCACATCATGACTTGTCCATGAAGCATGTCCGCTTCACCCCCCCCCCCCCCCCCGTAACCCTCCACAAGTGCCATTCAGATCAGGGAGCAATATCCAAGGCAGTCTGCATCTCAGCCTGTCCCCTGGGAGTGTGGAATGAGGGCTGTGCAAACTGACTAGTCTCCCTTTCCAGCTGAGGGATATTGGCACTTTTTCCAATTTATTAAAACGTGTTGAAAAACAATAAACTGCTGTGGTTGTTGTGGGTTTTCCGGGCTGTATTGCCGTGGTCTTG
The DNA here is from genome assembly GCF_028583425.1 of Eublepharis macularius. Lineage (NCBI taxonomy): Eukaryota > Metazoa > Chordata > Lepidosauria > Squamata > Eublepharidae > Eublepharis > Eublepharis macularius. Next base: position 48,150,228 of record NC_072799.1, read on the forward strand.
GTATTGTAGTTGCTGACGTTTCGCCAGCAGCTGTGGCTGGCATCTTCAGAGGTGTAGCACCAAAAGACAGAGATCTCTCAGTGTCACAGTGACACTGCTGTGTTTGCATGCTCGCCTGACATTGCCTGTAGTCGCCCCCTCAACTTCCTGTCAGAATGTCCTTTCATACATCCCTGCAAATGTTTCAAGTAATGCCCCATCCAGCCTCCCTGCCCCCTTCCTCCTTTCAATGTAACTTTAGGCAGTGGGGTGGGAATTGAACTGTGGCCCATGAATGTCTGTGGGGGGGGCACTGAGGACTTTCATTCTCTGATAGTTTGAGCTGCCGGCATCTGATAAGCCAGGAAGATGATCACTGTATGTGGGAAGTTGCTGCCAGGGGGTGGGGGATCTGTTTGCAGAAGCAGGGATGGACTTGGGCAATCCAGCATGGGCAGGGCCTGTCACTCCACCCCAGGACTGGGGCATGGCTGTTGAGGTCCAACACGCATTCTCGCATCGTAGAGGGGCAGTGATGTGTTCGAGTGGTGCTGCCACAAGTTTGTGTGTGCTTTTCATTTCCCTCGCTTCCAAATGGCCTCCTGACCTCCCACATGGTTCCTAATGGGCATTCCTGTCACTCATTGAAGGCCCTGCATCTCCCCACCTGCTTCTCCGGAACCTGGAGACTAATTAGGGTTGCCAGTCTCCACGTGGTAGCTGGAGATCTCCAGAATTAAAAATGGTCTCTAGGCAACAGAGATCAGTTCCCTACTATCTGGCCCTACTTGAAAAGGAGGGGGGACCTGTTTCTTGTGGTGGTGGCAGTGGCAGCGGGGATTTGCAGGTACACCAAGCTGCAGCCACCGGTCTGGTCCTCATTGGAAATGGGGGCTGGATGGGTGAGAGGGTGAGTGTTCGTTCTGGACCTTCACTGTCACCTCTGCCCCCCTCCCAGGCAGAGATGCCTGTTCTTTAATTGGGGCCTATTGGCAGCAGCGGGGATTGCGGCCTCCCCATTGGCTGCACCGCTGCTTTTCATTCACCTGCATGTCTGGAGAGCGGTGTGGCCATTGGCTGGTGTGAGCGAGGTTGTCAGGGAAATGGCGGGTGGGCACTCCTGGCAGCAGCTGCACCTCACTTTGTCACACTCAGGTGCCAGTGGAACTCTCCTGCAAAAGTCCATAAGGAGCCATGGAGCAGCACCCCATTTATGTCGATGCTCGAGTGACGACGCTGCCTCAGGGCATAGGATTGAGTTGCTCGAGTTCCAAGATACAGACAATCCCAAAGGGACATAGCTAGGGAAGGGTGCAGCTTGGCAACAAAAATTAAATAAATATATATTTTTTAAATAGTATGGCAGTGAGAAAATAAAGAAACAAGACAAGACATCAAATGCTAGGGCTTGACTGTGGAGGCTGGGTGGGTGGAAGGCAAACTGTAGGTGGTGTAGCATTTTCATTGTTACCCACCTGCGAAGAAGAGAAGATCCCCTTCCTGAAGCAACAGAATGGTTTTCCCCATCCGTGAAAGGGGCAGGTGCAGTTTTATAGTCCAGCAGATCTGATTAGAGGGAATGTGCATCTTGGTGCCAACTATAAAAACCCCTGCCCCAAAGTGCCTCGAAGGTCTAATTGCAAAGAACACAAAATTCATGATAACCTAAAAAGCTGAACAGATTAGATCTGAACCAGCAATGCCCCACCCAGAGAACACCCACAATGGTAAACAGTTCATTTGGAGATCCCAGATTTGAAACAGAAATTTTCTCAATGCATACCGCTAGTAATAAGATCCCTATTAAGCTTCGGTCCCCCTTCCTGTTTGCAGATAACTGAAATCTAGGCATGGCCAGAGGCAATTTGAACCCTTGGATCTTGCTTCCTGGGGCTTGAAGTGAGGTAGCACTGAGGATCCAGGACCCATCAAGGCTATAATCTATTGCAATGTATTGTTTTTATTATCTTTATTGCACTTTTAATGTTATTATAGTTTGGTTTGCTTTCTTGCTTGTTTATTACGTAATGTTGCATTTTTGTAAACCACTTTTGGTTCCCATTAGGAAGAAAAACAGGGAAGAGATACCTAAACAAGCAAACAAAAAATGAGCAGGCCAAACTACTTCCAGTGACAACATGTGTGAACAAAATAATGATAAAACAGCACATTCATCCTTCCCTAGTTTTAAATTATGAATTTAAAATTTTGAGATCATAAGAGATGCTTGACTTGAGAGAGAGAGTCATTATGAGTGAATTCAATTTTCAAATGTGTTCTTTTCAAAAACCGGATTAATAAAGTTTATCCAAGGATAAGTTATTCAAGATTATAGTATAAGCATTGTGGAATAGTCATCACGAAGCAGCAACTAAAGCTGCAGCAGAGTCTTCACTTTGAATTAGATACATTTTGGGGTCCATTTGCACATGTCAGGTCCAGAGTATGTATGAGCTGTACTGACACCATTTTCTAATGCTTCTAGTGTTTAAGTGCTTTCCCCACAGGTGCACAGTTCCCAAGCAGACTTCTCACCGGACGTGATTGTTTTGTCTAACACCGTTCCACCCAGGATTGGCCTTGAGAGAGCCCAGCTTCCCAAGACTGAAAGATGTTGTTTTGAGAACTGTGGGGGGAGGCTGGTTCAGCTGGGAACTGTTACTTTGTACCTCATGCTTTGCCCTTCATTGGTAACAATGATCTTGTACCATCCTGAGTCTCCTATTCAGGACAGTGGACTATAATGAACCATTTCTGCAGTAAAGTTTCCTTATTCAAACAATGGACTCTTGTTTGCTTGCAAAGGGGAACCTGGGAGAAGGACATTATCTAGCCACAGTCTGACATTTTGTTACCAATCATGTCTCAGTCGGGCCCAGCGGAATCCGAGGCGGTCCCAGGCCGGGATCCTTTGTTCGAGCCGTATGTGTCTCCCGACCATCCACAAGTGCAACCCCAAGAACTTCAAACACCTGCACCAGCGGGGAACGGAGCTTCAACTACTACTCCGCCTCTCATCGATCTCAGCAGTGGGGAGAAAAAACCGACGGCCTCCAAGCCTACGACCACTACCATCCCCTTGTTCTCGGTACCTACACCTTCGGAGTGGGGAGCCCGACCCCGAGAAACAAGAGAGCGTAGGATCAGTGGGGTGCACCAGCGATTACCCATGGACGGGCGTCGAAGCCTAGAGACAGTCCCTGAAATGGACAGTAGCCAACCTTGGCTGTTTTGGAATAGGACCGAGCCAACGGAAGGGGACATGTCCCGCCGTAGCGTCCTAAGTTGGGATTACTCGGAACTCGCTCCGTGGTCGGAGCAACCAGAGATTTCCGAACGAAGTTGGGTGCAGATGCAAAATCGCACCCTTGCTGTGGATTCTGGCATTTCGGCAGTGACGGGACTAGCCAAAGGAATTCTAGCAGCGAGATCGCAAGGCGATCAGGGAGACCCTCCACCTTGGGGGCCAAATTCCCCGGTGACAGCAAGCGCCGGGGGCTCCGCAGCAACCCAACCGGGACCCAGTAAAATTCAGTTGCTGGAAGCTAGGTTGGTTGATATGGAAGAAAGTCTAGCTCATGCCATACATCTACTCTCATTGATGGTGGCGGGAGAGAGACCATCACCAGAAGAGTTGGCCATCCAAATAGCCACTCTACAAAGTGTAATCTCCAATCCGATAGAATCCGCTCCGTTGCAGCCGCGGCCCTCGAATAACCCGGGGAAGGAAGATGAAGAGGGGTCTTGCACCACTAGCCAGTGCCCTGAGCAGCCCTCTGAGTCGGAAGAGGAGGGGGAACCCTGCCCTGGAGAGACGGGAGAAACCCCAACGGAAACCCCTAGACCAGACGAGGTTCCGGATTCCGGGGATACTCCACGGGACGTTCCCGGAGGAGGGGGAGAGGAACCAACCCGCCCGACAGAGTCGCAGGTGATAACCCCTCCAACGTCCATTACAACGGGCCGGCCGGACCAGTTAGAAGAGCCTCCAGCTCCCCCGGAGGAGGAAACTCCGCATCCAACTCCAGTAATCATCCACCTACAACAAAACCCAGGGGAGGATCAACCAGTGCAACCTCCAGGTCCTAGGTCAACGACGCCGGGAGGGGCAAGCCCGCGCGGCTCAGCACCTATCCGGCCTTCACCGCAGCGGCCCCTCCCGCTTCGACCACAAGTACTACAGCTACAGCAGCCGGTAAGATTGCCGCCAACGCTACAGGGATTACCACCTTACGATCAACCACTACAGCCTATACCACTCCGGCCCCGTCGACCCGCACCGCCACGTCCAATTATGGCCCAACCTGTTCGGCCACCTCCAGCCCAACAGTTAGGGCCAGCACAACCGGTGCGGCGGCCGCCTGCTCAACCACTACCAACGCAGCCCGCTCAGCCGGTGATACCACCACCAGCTCAACCGGTAAGGCCCCCTCCGATATATCCCGTTCCGTATCTACCCCTGCAACCGGGGGCCCCTGGGCAACCGATACTACAGCAACCGCCTGTGCCCCAACAACCTCCTCCCGCGCCACAGACGCCACTAGCTATTCCGATGGACTATTACCCCGCACCAGCCCCAAGGCAAGACCTTCCAATGGGTTGGGTGAAACTGGAAGCTACTTTTGACGGAGATCCCTCGAAATTGGGATTTTTCCTGGTACAAGTAATGCAGTTCTTCAACCGTTGGGGACATCTCTTCGGGAGTGAGGCAAGCCAGATTGAACATCTCGGATCACGTTTACAAGGCAAAGCGGCAGACTGGTATGTGGGACTATACAATATTGGGGCACCCGAACTCTATACCTTACAAGGGTTGGTGGATGCTATCCGGGCGCAATACGAAGACCCCTTAGAAGAAACTAGAGCCCGAACCGAATTGCAAGCTATTAGACAAGGCAGCATGTCGGCAAGAGACTATGTGACAAAGTTCCGACAGCTAGCCGCCAAATGCCCCAGATGTGAAGAATCTACTAAAATAATTCTGTTCAAGCAAGGGCTGAACCCTAGACTTCTGGATAGAGCCCTCATGCAAGATAATCCTCCTACTCTGTTGGGATGGATCCAACTCACATGTGAAGTTGAGAATCGCATACTAGAAGTCCGTTTAGTTGAACAACAACAACAAACGGGACAAAAACGGGCCTTAACTTTGCAGAAGGGAGGGCGAGGCACCGGATACGCTACCCGCGGAGCGAGGGATGTTAGATGGCAACAAGGTGTGTGTTTGCAGTGTGGTCAAGCCGGCCATTTCGTGGCGCAATGCCCGTACCGGCCGGTGCAAAGACCTCCGCTCCAACTACGGCGCCCAACCCCTGCTCCACTCCCCTCGTTGCAATGCCCAACACCAGCTCCCAGATCAGGTAGAGGCCGCGGCATCTCCCTACGTCCTGCCCAAGACCGGGGACTGGAGGCAGAAGAACTAATGGAGTTCGACCCAGCTACCCCTAGCGTAGAGGGGAATCCGGAAAGCCCCCAGTCGGGAAACGAAATGGATCTGTCGTAAAAGGGCCCAAACGACAGATCCACCCTAAGCCCGTCCCAACTAGGGACCGGCAGCATGGGTCCATATTATTCATACCAGTGACTTTGTTTAACCCGGAGAGGAAGATGCACATCCGTGTACAAGCACTCATTGACTCTGGCTGTTCAAGAGACATCATTGCCCCAGCCCTAGTCAATGGACTGGTCCTGCCAGTCCGGGAATTACAAAACCCAGTCATCTTTGAGCAAATGGATGGCACCAACATGAACCCTGTCACCACGGAAACAGTTCCAGTAGCGACGGGCATGGGCCAGCACTGGGAGAAAAGGTCTTTCGTCATCAGCACCACGGCCAAATACCCGTTAATTCTAGGCAGCAAGTGGTTATGTGATCACAACCCCTACATAAATTGGGCAGAAGGATGTATCACCTTCAACCACGCCAACTGTAAAAACCATCGATGGAACCAAAACTGGGGTAGTGATCCAACTCACACTGAAAAGGCTCTTCTCACCCAAGAAGAAATAAATCAAATACCCGAACATTATTGGCCCTTTTTGAATGCTTTCTCCGAAGAAGAAGCTGATACGCTACCCCCGCACCGACGAACTGACTGCGCGGTGGAAATTTTACCCGGAGCCTCACTGCCCAAAGGCCGACTCTATCCTATGAGTCTCCATGAACGGGAAGAGCTCCGGAAATTTATCGACACCAATCTTCAAAGAGGGTTCATCCGCCCAGCCAATAGTCCCCATGCGGCTCCAGTCCTCTTCGTGAAGAAAAAAGATGGGGGACTCCGGCTGTGCACGGACTTTAGGGGACTTAATGCGGTGTCAACCAACAATGCCTATCCCATCCCGCTCATTCGGGACCTTCTCAACGTCGTGGCACAAGGTGATTTCGGATCGCGGCGGACAATTCGTTGCCAACTTCTGGCGGGAGCTTTTACAGATGTTGAATATTGAACAAGGAATCAGTTCAAGCCCCCACCCGCAAACCGACGGACAATCCGAAAAAACTAATCAGATTTTGGAACAGTTCCTTCGTTGCTACATTAACTTCCAACAGGATAATTGGGTGGACCTTCTCCCTCTAGCTGAATTTTCATACAACAACAGTGTGCATGCTTCCACCGGGGAGGCTCCTTTCAAGGTTGTATATGGAGCCCATTTCAACCCTTTTCCGTTGGACGCTCCCCCTCTCTATTCCTCTAGTTCGCCAGATGTATCTTCATGGTAGGGGGAGGCCGCTCAACAATGGACTCTTATTAAAAAGCACCTCGAGAAAGCCAAACAGGATTACAAAAGGTACGCAGATCGCCACCGTGCGGCCAATTGGGATTTACAACCTGGGGATCATGTTTATATTTCCACCAAAAATCTAAAACTAGCCCAGACCAGCCGCAAGCTAGCGTTAAAATTCCTTGGACCTTTTACTGTGCGCAAAGTAATCAATAAAGTGACTGTTGCAGTAAATTTACCCAAGAATTTGCGCCATGTTCATGATACATTCCATGTCAGTCTCTTAAAAAGAGCTCCAACCGATGACAAGTGGCATGTCAAAGCTCCACCCATCCCAACGTTAATAGACGACCAAGTACACTATGAAGTGCAACAAATTCTGGACTCTAAATTCAAACGTAACCAGCTGTTTTACCTCATCAGGTGGAAGGACTTTGACTCTGGTTATGATGAGTGGGTGAACTCTGTGCATGTTCATGCTCCTAGATTAACCAAAGCTTTTCACACTCGCTACCCATATAAGCCAGGGGGGGATTTGTTTTAAGAGGGGCAGAATGTCAGGTCCAGAGTATGTATGAGCTGTACTGACACCATTTTCTAATGCTTCTAGTGTTTAAGTGCTTTCCCCACAGGTGCACAGTTCCCAAGCAGACTTCTCACCGGACGTGATTGTTTTGTCTAACACCGTTCCACCCAGGATTGGCCTTGAGAGAGCCCAGCTTCCCAAGACTGAAAGATGTTGTTTTGAGAACTGTGGGGGGAGGCTGGTTCAGCTGGGAACTGTTACTTTGTACCTCATGCTTTGCCCTTCATTGGTAACAATGATCTTGTACCATCCTGAGTCTCCTATTCAGGACAGTGGACTATAATGAACCATTTCTGCAGTAAAGTTTCCTTATTCAAACAATGGACTCTTGTTTGCTTGCAAAGGGGAACCTGGGAGAAGGACATTATCTAGCCACAGTCTGACAGCACAAGCAACATCACATAATTGCAATATGGGTCAAACAGTATTTTATAGTAAGTAGATAGTGAGCCTGAAAATTGCTTTCTCTTTTATCTTTGAAACTTGCTTGCCAAAAAAACTTCTTTCCTCTCAAGAACCTGGCTTCACTTCACTTCACTTAATTGCTTTGTAATTTGCCTAGCAAATCACATAAGAACTTCCTTCATTATTTAGAAGCTGATTGGAGCATCTGGCTGATTAGTTCCCAAGAGACAGGGTGCCTAGAAAAGAGACCCAAGAGGAAACTAGGATTATGAATCTCTCAAAGAATGGCTTGATCTAAATGTTCATTGTAAGTACCTGGAAAGTGCAAGACTTCAGATGATACAAAATCAACTAGCATATCTAATGAAACAAGTTCTTCCATATGAAACATCATGCAGCAGTAGCTCAGGGAAATCATGCTCATGCAACACTTGGAGGGAGAAGTTGGATCACGGGATCATATCTGTTGGCCCCGCCCTCTCATCTACATGTTTTCTTCTAAAGGTCTAAAGAGCCTCTGTGCAAAGTCAGACTGTGCAAATGTAGGCTTTATTAGCATAATTGTAGAAACAACTAATGAACATACAGTATGTACACATGTAAGCTATGTTCAGGCCTTGGATATGATCAAGAGGTAGAGCAAACAAAAACACTTTCTCTTCCTTTCCACATATTTACATCTCCAGTTATGGCATGTAAACATATGCAGTCATATGTCAATGCCCTACATACAGTGCAATCCTAAGCAGAGTTATGCCAGTCAAAGACCATTGATTTCAATGAGCTTAGACTGGAGTAACTCTGCTTAGGATTGGTGATAGACACCAATGTACTACTAGATATTTTACTCTCTTAACAAGTACTGTGCTGTATCGTTAGATTTAGACACAATTAAATGTGATGTTGGCAAGGCAAAAAACTTCTCAGTGTGACATTTTATGGACTCAGCATTTTGTTTAAACTGCGTTGTTACACATACAAAGAAGCTGCATGTGCTTAGAGATGATCTAATACACCCACTATTTGGCTTACATTCTGATCACCAGTAGACATGGGCACGATCCAAAAAATAATCCCGATTTAGCTGATCGTGATTCCGCGGCGGCGCTGAACCCAGGTACCTAAACCTCACCGATCAAGTCCCGTTTCCGATTCAGAATCTGGAATCAAGAATCGGGAAGGCCGACGCATGAGGGCACCCCGCGGTTTCCAGCGCTAAAGGAATGGTGGGTGAGGAGGATGGCGGCCGGCACGCCCGTGGAGGCGGCAGCGAGCCTCCTCCCCTCAAGGGGCAGGGGGGGGGGTCTGTCCCCACGGGAGTGTGCCGGTACTGTCACGGGGGGGGGGAACCAGAGGAGATAGCTTTCTATTCCCTAATTCCCTATCCACTGAAGCCCAAAGCTAAAGCTCCCTCTCTCTCTCTCTTGCGCTTTCTCTCTCCAAAAGCGGCAAGTGAGAGCTCACCTCTGTCCCACTCCACCTGCGAGTGGAAAGTGAAATTTTGTTGTGCAGCACATGGCTATTTATAAAGCCTGGGTCTGCTATGCAGGAGGGCTGTGTTTGGCTGTAAGAGCTGCCTCTCAGGCTTTGCAGGGATGAGATTCGAGTGCCCATGGCTACAGAAGAACACTCCCTTCCTCCACCCTCCCCTCTCTTCTCCCAAATGGACGAGACGGGCGCGTGTTTTTCTGGCTGCTCCGTGGTTTGAAGGATGCCCTGCTGATCAAGGAAAGCTGGGCTTCCATTCACGTTTCCAGGGCAACAGAAGGAGGGAAAACAGCTCCGGCATTCCCCAGGCTCCGTTTCCACGGGGCTCCGTTCCCTCAGGAACAGATGGCCGGTGCCAGACTGTCTGCAGACTGCAATCCCAAATGTAAACTGATCGATCCGATCGAGACCCGATAGAGTGCCCCACCCGAGCTCTGAACCGGGAGCCGTGGACGGAACCGATCAGCCTGGTCCCGATGGCGCAAGTGCCAAAATCGGGGCAATTTTCAGTCCGTAATTCTGATCGTGCCCATGTCTAATCACCAGTCATGGTCAGGAGGATGATTTTTCACCAGCTGTTCTGTTCTTCTTAAGCATCTTGAGTCTGGCCATTGCGTTACTTTTCCCTTACTCAGATAGTACAATGCAGCACATATCATAAAAATTAAAAAAATGCAAATTAGTCAGCTATTAGAAACAAACTCTTTGTGTTTGTGTGAGAGAGGTTTTTGTACAACCTTAAGGGAGTCATAGTATGCACCCCACATCATTTAATTATCTGACCGAACTACATTTGACTCTGGGAGAAATGAAACTTACTCACCATAGCTATTGCACAGTTACAAAGCTGTTCAGCAGCTGTTCAAGTCAAACGGCAGCAAGGCAATTCAGGACTCAGCTGACAAATGATTACAGAAGTTATGATGTTCACCATGAAGTTTTCAGCATCTTTACATGCACTTCAAACTCAGCTATATGGGTACTTTTGTAGATGCCAGCCTCTTTGGGGCCATAACCCTATCCAAGTAGAGGTTGGAGTATTGGCAAGTGAATAAAAGGTTCTGTGATGTTTCTTGTTCATGAAGGGACCGATGCCCGACTTACCGGGCGAAGGCATTGCTGCCGGCGGCACAGAGGGAGGAACGGCTGCTGGGTCCCGGCTTCCGTTCCCCAGCAGGCTCCTTGGTCTGGGCGGCCAATCAGTTTGAACCTTGGCCGCCCAATCAGGGACTGACGGGGAGCGGCTGCGGGGGGGGGCCAACCGCCGGACCTAGAGAGCGAGGTTCTCCCTCTGGTCCGGCGGCTCTGCATTTAAGCAGACCTGGCCCCGCTGCCCGGCAGTCTGCGCCGGGACACGAACCCCACCCTCCACTCCCTGTTTCTGCAGTTTTATCTGTCACAGCTTTGCGGGTAGCATTGGATCGGATCTCTATACGGGGGACCAGGGCCACGGCGCTGGTACCCTGTTCAGGGGATTCCCATATGGAATCTTGGGAGTGAGGTGAGTGGCAGACTCGGCCGGGGGTCGCGAGGTGCTCACTCCCAGGTGGCAGGGGAATCAGGCAGGGGTGTACACCCATCTGATTCCCCCTTTAATGTCACTCCTTGGTGCCCCCCCCTTCAGCGGGGGTCCTGTAGGGGGGAGGTCTGAGTGGCTGGCAGACGGGCCAGCCTTTGCCCGGGATCCGATCCATATGCTTGCCAATGCTCCTTGTTTGTTTGTTTGTCCTGTTCACAATAAAGTTGTGGCCTATTTTCCCAGCTCTCTTGTTGTCCTGAGTTCTTCAGCGCGCCGTCCTCCTCACCGGGCTTAAGCATAGGCTGCAAGGGAGGGCTGGGAAGTTACATTTAGGCAGACCTAATGTTCAATTATGTTGGTTTCCAATTCAGAGCAGTAAAATTCTTCTGAATATGCTTTCCCTTCTGCTCTTCCTTCAGCAATTCCCACTTAAGTAACTTTGGCTGTCAATGCATCAGAAGATAATGAAACCATGACTGAAAAACTGCAAGAAAACCTAGGAATCACACATTCATACATGCCCTCTATGAAGGTTGTTGTTATAGGGCTGTTTACATAAATACCCAAGTATCTGCTGGGGATCTGTGGCTTTGATGGCAGAGTTGTGTGTTCTTCTGGAGGGAAGCAAATGGGGGGGGTTAACACAAGGGCATTTTCCTTAGGGGAGTGCATATGAGAAGGCATTTTAGAAAGCTTACCAACATTTTGGTTTTGCGAGTGTGTCCATCTTCTTCTGGGGAAAAAAAAAACATGAGAGGCTGGATTCCCACAAAGGAAACACTTTCTATGTAGATTGTACCTGGTAGTTAATCCTGTCTGTCTTTTCTGGGGAACATGGTGGTTTCCTAGAAATTGGTTATGGGGGCGTTGCCTTCTTTTAATTGAGAAGAATATTGGTGGCTGGCTATTTCTAATGGCAACAAAAGATGATCATTTTCCTGTCTTGCTTTTAAGGAACTGTGTCTTTAAGCTGGCCTTAATGTCAGAATAGTCCAACCACACCCAACAGGAATGAGCAAGAAGGTAGGAACCAGTGCTATTAACTATGTGATCCTCATGGAGGGCATTTCTGATATTTTCATTGGTGCACTGAAAGCGAAACATCACTGAGAGCTAATGTTCAGTGTTATCTTCTACTGTAGTTCCAGTGGTGGGTGGTGAAGTGGATTTTGCAGAGCTTCCTGCTGACAGTCATTTAGCAAATGCTTGGACAAAAAGGAGGTGTGTTGCTGGAGTGTACAATGTAACAGAGTGTATAATGGAACAGTCCAAAAAAGAGCACGGGGAGATCTGGGCTGTTTCCACATGGGCTTAAGTATAGCACATACTGTCGCCGTTCTACCGCTCAAACCTGACAATACCCGTCTTATCCTGCTTCCATTTATTCCACTTTGTTCTGCTTTATAAGCAGTTGGTGGGAACTTCTGAAGACGATTCTTAACTATTTGGAACATTCCACCATTGGGGAAGCCCGTCCCCCTTTTCCTTTTCTGTGCCGGCAGGCAATCCAAACAAATATATTTTTTAAAAAAATTGATGGCTTTTGCACAGTTACGAAGTTTCAATGGGGGTGGCATGTAATCCAATACACTGTGAATTATGTGTTGAGACAGATTTTTGGACTGAGAGAAAGATCACCTATTTTTCCTAGTTTCTGTGGGTGCCTGGCAAATGGTGGTGTTCTGTCTGTCTGTGTCGGCTGGGCATGTTTAAAAAAAAAACAAAAGGAGCACTTTGTGCCTTGCCGCTGTTTCGAGAGGAGAAGCATTTTGGGAAAGGAGCAGGTAGGCCCTGCAGCCCTGGCCAGCCATCAGCCCCCCCAACACTCAGCTATTGCAGCCCCCCCACCTCCGTGCTCTCGCTTTCCACGCATGCCAAGTTGGATGGGGCTGCAAAGTGCCACGATCCCTACCAGGCTCCACAATGCACCTTGATTGGGGGCTGGGGGATCTCAGGCTCGTTAGGATGGTGATTGTGCCCCGGGGGATGGCGAGAGCATGCTTGGGCAGGGGAGGAGAGAAGAGGGAGGGAGGCGGCAAGGAAGCCCCGGCGCCCCTGGCCCTCCCGCACCCCAGCCAAGAGGGCTCCACTGTCGGGCAGCGCTGGAGTGCTCTCGCTTTTCATGTCGCCAAGTCAGACGGGGTGGCAAAGTGCCGCGATCCCCACTAGGCTCCACAATGCGCCTTGATTGGGGGCTGGGGGGATCTTGGGCTTGGGAGGATGGCGATTGAGCCCAGGGGGAGGGCGAGAGTGTGCTCAGGCAGGGGAGGAGAGGAGAGGGAGGCAGTTGGCAAGGAAGCCCCAGCGCTCCTGCCCCTCTTGCTCCCCAGCCAAGAGGGCTCCACTGGGACGGAGAGAGCCCATGGCCAAGCAGGAGGGCAACTTCTTGGACAACGCACTTTTGAAAGTACGCTCATTCATGGAATTCTTTTGGCTCCCAACCAGTGCAACCAATTTGTGGGCAAATGAGCAGGCCTATCAAAAGCCACCATGTGAGAGGCGCACCACATTTACCTATTGAAATCGCGAAATTTTGCAAAACTTGGTTTCTGAACAACAAAAAAAGGGAGAGACGGGGCGGTAAGGCCCCAAAGTCATCTGTGACAGGGGCAGTCACAGCCCACTGCCCCGTGATTTCTGTTGCATGTGTGCACTGCTGGGAGTGGAACGATGCTGTAGGATGTGGAACAAGGCGCAATGAAGTGAGTGGCTGGTAAGCGATTCATTGTGCAAAACTTGTGGAATTTTTGCCCGTGTGGAAACAGCCCTGGTGGTGTACAGAAAGGAGCACAAGGAAGAATTGGTGGGCCACAAGAAGGACTATGAGTAGCAGACACACCACCATGAAGAGATGGAGGAAGTGAGAGTAACCATCAGGTTGTTCAAGAAGCACTAAAGGGAAACTTCACTGTCTTGGGGGCTGCACTGGATGCTTTTAAGATGTTCATGTCACAGCAGCATCTATCATCACTACATGCAAGACCCTCTTTCCAATTACAGCACCACAGAATAAATCCACTCAGTATCATGCAGAAAGTGCCCTCTGTGTCCCCCTCTACCAACACTACCTGCACGCGATGCCTATGTAGTATACCCCAGGAACACTTACTACCCATAGGCAGGAGATGTTTTGTGTCCGCACAGTGATTTCAGGCTTGCTGCATATTTTTGTTTTAAACCTGGTTGCTGGTTAGTCTAAAAAAGGTAATGTTTGGAGATGTCCATTATGCTTAATATTGGGATGTTTGTAATTAAATGTTGGGTAACTGATACAGAAAACCAGACATTCATATATTACCTTTAAAACCAAAGCAATAAACAATATAACATTTGCTGTTCAGGGGTTCTGTATCCTGCTTTCAGTTTCCCTGAAGATGATGGTGCACAGGATCTTCAGTTCATTTGCAAAGGTCTACATCTGTCCCTCCCAACATAGCTATTACTGTTGAGGTAAATGAACATATATCATTGTTTTGACAGTATGTATCTTTCTTAACCTAACTCAGCCTGTCTTATGAAAAAGACATGTACAAGTGGGCATCATACACTATTGAAACATTTGGAGGTAATCTATCACTTCCTGGAAGAATGGCAGGTTTTCTGTTTGGGGCTCTTCAGTGGTTTGTCCTCCTGCCATTTCAGTACGTATGTTTGCAGGTGCTTTAACTGAACACACTACAGCTTTTCTGCTGTAGGATACGAACCAGTCTCTGTAGCTCCCCCAACTAAGTCAGCAGTCCTTTGGGCTGATGTTGGCTGTGCCACAGACTAACCTTCCTGTTGCTTGGCAACAGCTATGGATTCTTATGTGTCAGGAATGAGACACTGGAAAACTCTGGTCAGATAGCAGTCAACTAAAAAGGCTGCCCAGTGACCACTCTTATTCTCCAAAGTTCTCCCTACAAATTTTAAAGGGCATGCACAAACTTTGGCTGAAGGAAATTCTTTTTCGTCAGGTGAGGATCAACAGGCAGCAACCCCCACCCCCGGGAGGTTGCTCACCATAAGCAGGCAAATGGAAAACCTACTGACAAGGGGAACTTCAGTGGTATGGGAGGGTTGTTTGAAACTTTGTCTACCTAACTGGTGGTAGATGGGTGGAGAGGGGGGCGGCCATGACAGGGGGGGGTTAAGGTGCATACCCAGCTGTTGGTGGATGGGTGGGTGGAGCAACTTACTTTTTGCTGTGCCAACTAAGCTGTAGCAAGAGAACTAGAAATAGGTTGGGGTGGGAATTTTCCACTTATGGCATAATGAATTTTTTGTTATCACCAGCATACTTGCAGTCCTCTCAGCTTGGTCTGACATCCTGTCACCACAGCCTTGAATTAATGGAAGAACCCGTCATGCTTCCAGCACACCAAAACTGTGGCCTTAATATGCTTAAAATTTGAGCTGCATTGGTCTGCAATTCTGTGAAAACTAAGGGCTTCCAGGGTGATGGCACCCTTATGAATAGGGAAAGGTTTTCCAAAGAGGGGGATGGTGGTTATCACCTCTACCCCGTCCTGTCTCCAGAAGGATGCCCAGCATTCCCTCAATCTCAGTCTGGAGAACAGGGCTTGACTCCCCACTCCTCCACTTGAAGCCAGCTGGGTGACAGCCCTTCCAGAGCTCTTTCAGCCCCCCCCCCCTCTCATAGGGTGGTTGTTGTGGGGATAATAATAACACATGTTGTAAACTGCTCTGAGTGGGCATTAAGTTGTCCTGAAAGGCAGTATATAAATCAAATGTTGTTGTTTTGTTGTTATCATCATCATCACCTCTACAAACAAATAAATAAAATATGGTGTCATAAGCCGTCATTGAATGAATCACTGCTGGAACTTCCACACCACCCAAGGTAATAGTGGGATTTCCAGGAACAAATAACACTGGCATCCATTGTGGTGCATATTGCCAAGCTGCAAAAACCAAACACATCATGATTCTGGCCTCTCCACCCAACCTCTGCATCAATAAATCTGCCAATGAGAATCAGCTGATACTGGCTAGTGGGGCTCACCATAACAAAAAGGCATTTTTAGACACTTGAGAAACAAGTGGAAGGTAAAGGGGTAATACCCTCATTGCTGGGTGAAAATGGAGAAAGTCTGACAGAGAAGACAGACAAGGCAGAAAGGCTCAATGCCTATTTTGTCTGAGGTTTCTCCATGAAGGAGAGGATAGGGTCACCTAGAGATGGTAGCAGACAAAGTATGGCTTCAGGGTTGCTGATTAATATGGGCATAGAAGATATTGAGAAGCACCTTGCTGCACTGGATGTGGAAATTCCCTGGGTGCACTGGAGAAAGCTTAAAGAACTTTCAAAAGAGCTTGCAGACCCTTTGCTGGTCATTTTCCAGGCCTCTTGGAGGACAGATGTTGTTTTGGAAGACTAGAGGAAGTCAAATGTCATCCCAGTCTTCAAGAAAGGGAAAAATGATAATCCAGGAATCTATAGGCCAGTCAGACTGACCTCTGTCCCAGAGAAGATAATGAAGCAGATAAAGGTGTCAGTCTGCAAGCATCTGGCAGACAACATGGTGATACAGGGAAGTCAGCATGGATTTGTCCCCAACAGGTCCTGCAAGACCAACCTCATTTCCTTCCATGACTGAGTGACAGGCTTACTGGATTGAGGGAATGCCGTCGATGTAGTTTATCTGGGTTTCAGTAAAGCTTTTGACAAGGTTCCTCATAATGTTCTTTTTTTTTTTTTGAAAAATTTTTTATTGGGTTAGAATCCATTATTTTTACATTTACATTCAATTTTCCCCAATTTTTCATCTCTAACCCCCTCCCTTTCCCCCCCTTTTGTTGACTTCCAACAGCTTTCCAACCCTTTGTCCCCTTTCCCTTACTTCTATTAGATTCCTCTATCTAAAACAAATATATATTCTCCATTAATCTAAGCAGTACACCCTTAACTATTTTTAACATTGTATACCCAAACTGTAAGTCTTTGTTTCCATCTTAGATAAACAATTTATCCCATTTTTCAATTTCAAATATTTCTATATATCATAAACCATGTAAATCATACATTCATTTAAATCAAACAATTTGACTTATTCTCTATATATTACTCATTCTATCTTTTTGTAATAATTCTGTATAACTCTCATCACGTAGTCAATCAATTTGACTCATCTGTATCTTCAGACAATCAGTTTGGTACATTTTACAAAACTTACCAAAGAAAGAAAATATTATTAGTTAATCAATCCTTATATTTAGTCCTTATAATTAATTATTTTCTATCTATATTCTGTTTGTTAACGTATATATATATATCTATATATATGTCAATCTATTAGTCTAACTGCTTATTAATTCACATTTATCTCTTCTCCCCCCGGTAAAGTCTCCCCCCTCTACTTCAGTACTTCAGTAGTTCTCAAACTGCCACAGTTTTCCTCCCACCTCCCATTTCTTCTCCAGGTATTGTTTCAGCTTCTCCCAGTCTATGTTGAACTGCCCTGAGTCCAGATCTCTCAGTTTTCTTGTCATCTTATCCATTTCAGCCATATACAGCAATTTGTAAATCCAATCTTCAATAGTTGGCACTTCTTGTACTTTCCATTTTTGCGCATACAAAAGTCTAGCTGCTGCTGTCATATAAAATATCAACGTCCTGTGTTGGGCTGGAATTCCCTCCATTCCCAAGTTCAGTAGCAGGAGTTCTGGGTTCTTATTGATTTGAAATTGTAAAATTTCACTCATTTCTCTTATTATTTCCCCCCAGTACTGCCTGGCTACCTCACACGACCACCACATATGATAGAGGGAGCCCTCATGCTTCTTACATTTCCAGCATTTATTAGAAGTGTTCAAATTCCCTAGCACAATCTTCTTTGGTGTCATGTACCAACGATAGATCATTTTGTAAATGTTCTCTTTAATATTAGTACATGTCGTTGTCTTCATTGTAGTTTTCCACAAGTATTCCCATGCCTCCATTGTTATTTCTTTATTAAAATTTATAGCCCATTTCACCATTTGTGTTTTAACTGTCTCATCCTCGGTATACCATTTCAACAGTACTTGGTATACCTTGGATATTCTTTTCTTGTCTTCTTTAAGAAGGGTCTGCTCTAGTTCCGAATTCTCTATTCGTATACCTCCCTTTACAGAGTCCGAGTTATATAAGTCTCTGATCTGTCTATACTGGAACCAGTCGTAATTAGGTGATAGTTCCTCTTGCGTCTTTATTCTAAGTTTGGATGCTTCAGTTTTAGTTATTTCTTTATACGTTAAACATTGTTGTTCATTATCAACAGCTCTCGGGTCTATCACCTCATATGGAACCACCCACAAGGGAGTTCCTTCTTGTAGATAAATTCTGTACTTCTTCCAGATCATGTACAGACTTCTCCGTACAAAATGGTGCAGGAACATCGAGTTGACCTTTACTTTATCATGCCATAGATATGCATGCCATCCAAATATTTTTTTATATCCCTCTAGGGCTAGTAGTTTCTTGTTCTTTAATGTCATCCATTCTTTCAACCAAACTAGGCAGATTGCATCATGATAAAGTCTCAGATTGGGCAGTTGCATTCCGCCTCTTTCCTTTGCATCTTGTAAAACTTTCACTTTCACTCGAGGCTTCTTGCCTGCCCAAACAAAATCTGATATTTTCCTCTGCCATTTTTCAAATTGTTTAGAGTCTCTGATGATTGGTATTGTCTGTAGCAAAAACATTACTCTTGGTAACACATTCATCTTAACTGCTGCAATCCTACCCAACCATGACAAATTCAGTCTGTTCCATTTAATCAAGTCTCTCTCTATCTGAGTCCATAGTTTTTCATAGTTGTTTTTGAATAAATCTATGTTCTTTGCAGTTAATTCGACTCCCAAATATTTCACTTTACTTGTTACTTCACAGTCCGTTGTTTCCGTTAATAATTGTTGTTTCTGCTTAGTCATATTTTTACATAATATCTTTGACTTCTTTTTGTTGATATAAAAACCTGCCAAGTCTCCAAACTCCTTGATCTTATCTATCACTCTTGGCATGTTCTCCAATGGGTCCTCTACAATTAACATTATGTCATCCGCAAATGCTCTGACCTTATATGAATAGTCCTTTATTTTTATTCCACGAATTTCCTCATCTTGTCGTATTTGTATCATCAGAATCTCCAATACTAAAATGAACAACAGTGGAGACAACGGGCAACCTTGTCTTGTTCCTTTACTTATCGTCAGTTTCTTGGTCACTTCATCATTCACCACGATTGCTGCAGTCTGGTCTCTGTAAATTTTCTTAATTGCTCTGATGAATCTTTCTCCCAATTGTAGCTTTTCCATAGTGGCAAACATAAAGTCCCAGTTTAAATTGTCAAACGCTTTTTCAGCGTCAACAAAGAAGAAACCAACCTCTTTGTCACAACGCTTGTCATAATATTCAATAGCATTGATCACTGTCCTTAAATTGTCTCTTATTTGTCTGTCTGGCAAAAAGCCTGCTTGTTCCTCCTCTATAACTTCCGAGAGCCACCCCTTCAATCTCTCCGCCAATATCTTCGCAAAAATTTTATAGTCATTATTAAGTAGCGATATAGGTCTGTAATTTTTCACGTTGGTCAGGTCTTGGCCCTCTTTTGGGATCAATGATATGTTCGCTTCACTCCAAGTGTCTGGAATCCTTTGATCCCTTAAAACTCCATTCATCACCTCTTTTAGGAATGGTGCCAGTTCATTAGCCATTGTCTTATAAAATTTAGCCGTAAGTCCATCTGGCCCTGGCGCCTTTCCTAGATTTGCAGATTGTATTGCCTTACTTATTTCCTCGTCAGTTACTTCACTGTTCAACTTATTTCTCCAAGCTTCCGAGATTTCTGGAAGTTTGGTTTTCTCCAAATATAATGCTATTGATTCTTTATTTACTTCTTTCTTATTATACAGCTTAGCGTAGAATTTATAAAAGGATCTACTAATGGTAGTCTGCTCCAAATACGTTTTGTTGTCTTCACAAATTTTATTTATTATTTTCTTTTCCCTTCTCTTCTTCAATTGCCATGCCAGGTACTTCCCAGGTTTATTGGCACCCTCGAACGCTTTTTGATTCAGTCTTTTAAGATTCCACTCCAATTCTTTATTACTCATTGCTGTTAGCTGTTCTTGAAGTATTTTAATTTCCTGGTATACTTTCTTTTTCCCTGGTCTCTTTTTTAGCTGTATTTCTTTGGCTTTTATTTTCTCCTCAATCTCTTGTCTTTTCTTCTCTTTCTTCTTTCTTGCTCTACCATTTAAGTCCATTAGTATGCCCCTTATAACCGCCTTGTAAGCATCCCAAACTTTATTGGTTGGTACTTCTTTATTCACGTTGTATTGTATAAAAAACTTTGTCTCTCTTCTCAATATTTCCATATTCTCTCTTTCCTGTAACAAGTCCTCATTTATTCTCCATGCTTTCCTTTTTCTCCTTTTTCCTAGTTTCCACATAATTGGGTTGTGATCTGAGCCTACCATCGGCATTATTTCTACCTCCTTAGTCCATAACGCTAAGTCTTTTGAGGCCCAGATCATGTCAATTCTTGATAATGTAGAATGCCTTGCAGAGTAAAAAGTAAACTGTCTGCTTTTAGGATATTCTCTCCTCCATACATCTTCAAGAGTCTCTTGTTGAATCAACTCAAAAAAAAGCTTTGGTAATAGTCCTCTTTTCTTTTGTGCCGTTGTAGTCTTTTTATCTAGTTCCAAGTCTGTCACTCCATTGAAGTCTCCAGCAAGAATTATCTGGTCATATGAAAAATCGTCTAAATGCTTCCTCAAGTCCTCAAAGAAGCTTTCTTTTGCACCGTTAGGTGCATAAAGTCCGACTACCAACACTCTCTTTAAATTCCAAATACATTCCACTGCTACAAATCTAGCTTCCACATCTCTCATAACAAATTTTGGCTGTAGCTCCTCTTTTATGTACAGCACCACTCCTCTTTTTTTCTTGTTAGAGGCCGCTACAAATTCTTTGCCCAGTTTTCCAGATTTTAAATATTTTACATCCTGTTTTCTAATATGGGTCTCTTGCAAACAAACAATGTCACATTTTTGTTTTAGTAGCCAGTGAAAAATATTTTTCCTCTTATTCGGTGAATTTAGTCCATTTACATTCCAAGATAATACTTTACACTCCATACTCATAATCTTGTTGGTAAGTCTTTTTCATTGTCCTTAATAAATCGCTCCATCTCTCGCTCAGATCTGATGCGTTTTTTGGCCCCTCCAAACTCAAAGGACACTCCTTCTGGTAACTCCCATCTGTACCTGATTTTCATGTCCTTCAAAATCTGAATTAGCACTTTGTATTTTTTCCGGTCTAATAACACTGATCTGGTCAATTCCTTCATTATAATAATCGTCTTGCCATCAATCTCCAATGGATCTTGAAACTGTTTTGTCACAATCTTCTCTTTCATATTTCGTGTTGTAAACTGCACAATCACATCTCTTGGTAGTTTCCTCTGGGTTGCGATTCTCGAATTCACACGGTATGCCACATCTAGGATAGCCACAACTTCCTCCTCCTCCTTCCCCAGGTATTCAGCCAACACCTCAGTCATCTGTTCTTGCGCTGACTTTCCTTCCACTTCTGGCAAGCCACGAAAACGTAGCTGCTTCTCCATATGCTTAGTTTCTGCAACTGACATTCTCCCCTTCACCAGTCTCATCTCTGTTTGTTGCGTGTCTGCTAAATTCTCCATTGCGTCTTCTACTGTTTTAACTCTCTGCTGCGTTCCTTGTAATTCACTTCGTATTGTTTCCATACCTTTTTTCACTTCTGACAGCTCCGATTTTACTGTCTGTGTAACCTCTTTAACCTCTTTAATCAGCTCCAATTTCGTGTCCTTAAGTTCTTTAATCACATCTAAAAGTTTTTTGTCCAGGTTTTTATCCAGGTTTTCTATTGCCGATTGCCACTCTTTTTTTGACATCGTGGGGCTTGCTTTAGCTCGCTCCCACGAATCCGCTCTCTTCCTTAACTCCGTGGCGTAAAATTTAACATTTTTTTATTTTAAATGTCCCGGTCTTCTTGCAAAAATTAAATTTTAAAGAGTCCAAAATGTCGGGCGTCTTTTCTCTATGGTTTCTCTATAATTTTGTAATCCAAGATGGCCTACTTCCTTTTCCGCTGAAGCCGCGACCCTTCCCCTTTCAAAAATGGCGATTCCCTTCTTCCTGCCCTCCAGCAAGGGCCGCTTCTCTCCAGCCGCTCTATTGTTATTACGCACTTCCTGTCTCCCGTCTTCCCACAGCAGATCTCGCGATGGTGTCTTTTTCTCACAGCTCCAAAGCCACAGGTATTCAAAACAATAGTCCGATTTCTTTAATAACTTCTTTAAACTTAGTCTCTTTTCAAATACAACTCCTGCCGAGTCTTCTCCTCCTTTTCGCTAGTCTGTTGCAGTTTAAAAATCTACTTTTTTTCCTCTCTGTTTTTATCAATCTGTCCCGTATCAGAAGATAATGATCTTTACCTTCTCTTCACTTTTCTCGGGTTGTAATCGCTGTTTCGATTTTAAGTTCTCCTCTCAGCTTCTTCCCCCAATCGAAGCTTGGGTATGTAGGTCTTATGCCAGCCGAATTGGCCCCAAAACTGCCGCAGAGATTGTAGCCGACCCGTCGCAAGGTGGGACCTCAAGGATCGGGAGGGAACCCGTTGTGTAGAGCCCCCCCTCGTCCGAGATCTAACTCACCCTGGGGTCTTGAGCGTTCTTTGCCTGCTCTCCGCCTGAGAGCAGTCGGCCGCGGGCTATTTTCACCCCACCGGCCGGTTAAAACGGCAGTCCGGTCAGCTCCGCAAGTGGAGCTGCGTTAGACCTCCATGAATCCCAAACCAGAAGTCCGGTTCCTCATAATGTTCTGATGGATAAACTGGAGGACTGTGGACTGGACTCTAGGATGGTTAGATGGGTAGGGAATTGGTTGTGTAACTGTGCTCAAAGATTAGCTGTCAATGGCACCACATCTGATTGGAGGGAGATGTCCAGTGTAGTGCCACAGGGCTCGCTTCTCAGCCCAGTGCTTTTCAATATGTTTATAAATGATCTGGTCGAGGATGTGAATGGATTACTCATTAAATTTGTGGATGATACCAAACTGGGAGGAGTGGCAATGCCTTTGAAGACAGAGATAGAATTCAGTGAGATCTGAACATTCTGGAAAAGTGGGAGGATGCTATTTAACATGGACAAGTGCCAAGTTTTCCACCTGAGTAACAAAAATGTAAAACATACATACTAGATGAAGGATACATTTCTGGGTAACAGTGTGTGTGGGATATGGGTGGATGGGATGGGAAACTAAATATGAGCAGTCAGTGTGATGCAGCAGCAAAAAAGGCAAATGCAATCTTCAGGTGTATCAACAAAGGCATAACATCCAAATCACAGGATGTCATTGTCCCACTTTATACCACATTGGTCAGGCCTCACCTGGCATATTGTGTGCAGTTTTGGAGACTTTATTTCAAAAAAGTTCTCGACAAATTGGAATGGGTGCAGAGGAGAACAACCAGGATGATCAGGGCCCTAAGAGACCAAGCCCTACAAGGAAAGACTGAGACACTTGGGAATGTTCAGTTTAGAGAAGAGGGGTTTGAGGGAAGACATGATTGCTCTCTTTAAGTATTGAAAAGGCTGCCACTTAGGAGATGGAAAGGAGCTGTTCCTGTTGGCAACACAGGCTAGAACTCACAATAATGGGTTTAAATTACAGGAGAGGAGGTACTGAATGTTAATGGGGGAAAATTCACATTGATAGTAATTCAACAGTGGAATCAGCTCTCTATGGGTTTCCCCTCACTGGCAGTATTCAAAGAGTGACTGGATGAATGCTTGTCCTGCATTAGGCTGTTCCTATATTGGGCAGGGGGTTGAACTAAATGGCCTGTAAGACCACTTCCAACATTATGATTATTTGTATGCAAAGTGCAATTCATAGGCTTTGGGGTTAGTAACTGATTCTGCAATACAGTGATATGGGGTATATGCAAATGGATAATGCCTAGTCTTTGGTATACTACATTACTACAGTACAAGCATACACAAAAATGAGTGGGGGGGGGCTGTAAACTGAAAAGTGTGCAAAGGAAGGTAGGACACAGACACAGGGAAGGCCCACATAAAATCCCACATTGTGGAACTATCATCTCAAATGTGCTGTGATGGGAGACACCCTGGAGGTGAGGCAAACACTGAACAATGCTGGTATCTGGAAGACACCTTAAAGTCCACCCTCTAGAGCAGCCATTTTCTCCAGGGGAATAGGTCTTTGTAATCTGGTGATAAATTGTAATTCCAGGAGCTCTCCAACCCCCCCCCCAGCCCCGCCCCCACCAAAGCATAGCAATCCTACTAGCAAGGTATGATATTCCATTCCCATCTGGAAGGGGTACTCAGGGAAAAACTGCAGAGTATGAGTTCTTGCGGGCCTATGTGTTGGTCAGAGTCCAGGGCTGGCATTGGACCCTTCTGGGCCTGAAAGCTTGCTACCGTGCTGAGTTTGTGCATTGGACTTAACTGTTATTAATTCAAGATACTGAGGAATACTGACCTGAATTAAGGAATGGATCTGTCTCAAATACTACAGTCTTCCTTGGATACAAAATGTTTCCTCATCTTTAATTTCACCGTAATGGTTTTATCTTGTACCAAATATAACAACTCTTCTTACTAGCTTCTTGCTATCAATCGTTGAGATAATATTTAAGTTCCCCTAGCCTTGCAGAATACAAACTAGAGAGACTTCTGAAATGGTAGCCAAAAACGAGGCCATGAACGTTTTTATAATGCACTATTGAATAGCAATTCATTGCATTGTGTAGCCAAGGACCTTTTCTTCCTTTAATTTATAAAATACTCCATCTGGAAAATTATAGAAGCTTTATTATAACATAAGCAGTACCTTGGGTGGGCTCCCTACAGTTTCCCAGCATGGTGGGGATTTCTGAAAGGTCACTGTCCAACTGCTTTGCCATTTGAGACTTCTATGATTTTAAATAAATCAAAACAAGTGGTCTAAAAAGAACTTTTAAAATGAGAGCTGTAGAATAGACCTCCAAGGGAAATCAGTTTTGACTCTTTGTATTGTTAGATAATAAGGGCAGAGGTAGGGAAAAGATGGGAAAATCTAAGGGAAGATATGGTTATTTGTAAAGGTCAAGTGAAGATGGCAAAGTTTAGCGATATTTTTAAAAGAGAGTTTTAATGAGATAGAATGCACAGGGTACTTTAATTGTGGGGGAAGGTATAAAATCAAGCTGCATAGTGATTGCAAAATAGTGCTTTTGTAAAAACGTCTACATAGTCCAAAGGCTCATGACACAATTTTACTACTGAAGCTAAGTAGGACTGGCTGTGTAAGCTGCATGGATGGAAAATGGCCTGAGAACCGTATGTAAGCTGCTGAGAGCTCTCTAGAGAAAGAGCAGGGTATAAAGATAAAAATACTAAATCGATTGCACCGAATTTTGGCATACATTTCAACATATGAAAAATGTCACAGTAACTGGTGATGAAATAAATTGGCATACCTCAGGCTTTATCCAGACCCATTAATCCTCATCATGAGTCCGTAGAAATAGGTGACAGGACGAGGAAGGAAGAACCTTGCCTGTGCTAAAAAGCAATCCTCTCCACTCCTGAATAACCTTGTCTTGTTGTCCCTCTGCTCTTTTCAGCACATGTGAAAAGGAAGACAGTAAGTATGGATTCTCTCCTTTCTGAAAACATGCCTTGTTTGCATTATCAAGTTACAATTAACTAGTGATCCCAGCAAGGGGTTTTCAAGGCAAGTGAGGTGATTTGCCAGTATCTTCCTATGCAGAGTCTTCCTTGGTGGTTATCCATCCATGTACTAACCCTGCTTAGTTTCCCAGCTGAGATCAGGCTATAGCATGCCATCTTCTCTTCTCAAAAAGCAATAGATTGATGGCTTTAAGATCCATCAGCTGAGATTCTACATCTCACTTTAGGATTGCACCACTATGATAAATAATGAAAGGATTCACAATTTTAATCCATATTAAATGAGATATTGCACTGTCATTATACTATAGCAATCATTTGTAATGTATTTTCCTGTGTAGACAACACAATCCAGTTGTAAATTATTGTTATTCTACTATGATCATGCAATATCCAACAAGGTATGGATACAGTTCTCAATCCAGTGGATCTTGTATAGTAGTGGAGAAGGAGCTGCCAGAGTTTAGAACTAAACTTGTTCAATTTATTTCCAAAACTTCTTGCAGGTATGAGTTGAAAGAAATGGTATACAACTACAGAAAAACAGCTTCTAGAAGTCTATTTTTGTTAATAGTTAGATTTTCAAATACTGGCAAATTTATGTTCTTTGCAAGAATTGTAGATATACACACACATAAAACAGAAGTTTGTATGAAAAGGAACCTATTAAGTAGAAACAGAAGCTTTCAGGAGAAATGTGATTCAGGAATTTTTAAAACATTGATTGCAAATTTAATTAGATGCATGGTATTGCTTAGTCACAACTAAAATTACTTGTGTTTTGCATTCAGGTAAGAATTTGATTTCAAAAGTGCAGAGATTTCTTCTATCAATTCATTAATATTTTAAAAAAATATTTGAAAATTTATGACAGCTAGTAATATCAGGCAATTATTAATATGAAACATCTTGGATATAGAATCATAGAACCATAGAGTTGGAAGGAACCTCCAGGGCCATGTAGTCCAACTCCCGGCACGATGCAGGAAATTCACAACTATTTCCTCCCCCACACCCCCAGTGACCCCTGCTCCATGCTACTTTTGATCTTCCCAACACACACAAATGCCATTTTTTTCTGAAAAGGGCAACACAAATATATTCCATTTGAGCCAGATGAAGTTCAGACAATTCACTTCTTGTCCCTTTGAGAAGAAATGGTGATTGTATATATCAGTAGGGTTGCACATAACTTTTTTGCCTCATACAAATGGTCAGGGCCTAACTGAAAACACCTGTCCTTTTCCTTCTATCTGTCGGCTATAGATAAAGTTACACAACCATGGGTAACATGTTAAACTGTCCACAACATTTGTTACATTTTACATCTTTAACTGACTAACAACATAGTGGCCGTTTCTGCATGGCTTACCTCAACCCGGAATGCTGTGCAATATGCTGAAAAAAACTCAGAAGATTGCATTTTCTCACGTGAGTTTTGCGTGATGTTGTGCAACATCGCACAAAACTCTTGCAAGAAAACGCGATCTTCCACTTTTTTTTGGCATGTCGCGCAGTGTTCCGGGTTGAGGTAAGCTGTGCGGAAATGGCCAGTGTTTTCTCAGCCCACAATGGTAAATCCAGTGGCAGCTTTGCTATAGCTACTCAAATGATAGAAGGCTTTATATCCAGTCTGAACAATATTTAGGATTAAAATGTATAGTTTATAGTGGAAGGAGTATTCTATAGCTGAGCAGCCATTGAGAAATATCTATAGTGCAGAGAGTTGGCAAGCTAATGGTATCATCAAGAGGTCACCTTGGATGACCATATGACTCACAAAATACAGAGAAGGCAATGTCTTAGACAAGTAGAATTCAGGCTGTTTAGGCTGCTATAGTTACAAACCAGCACCTTGAATTGTTTCTAAGAGTTTATGCATAAATGGAGCATTGAAGTGTAATGTGCTGTGCAGCGACACCAGTGAATCAGGCTATGGACTGTAGCATTATGTGCTAGCAGAAGCTTACAGTGCACTACTTCATATACTTTATGAAGAGCTCATTTATGAGAGAAAAACAAGAGTATTTATTTTAAGGAGTCTATTATCATATGAGGCATTTAAGGAAAAATTACTATTATCTTAGGTAATAATTTAGGGGGAGGGTTTACATAAAAAGACAATCACTTTTGACTTATTAATATACTATTTCTAAGCTACAGAAAAGGGATAAGTTGACTCATGTCTAGAGATGGGCACAAAATGCATTACGAACTTCAAAAACCAACAAAATTGGCGATCGCGTGATTGAGATCCAGCGGTTCGTGATTGTCCTTGTCCAACGAACCTGCATTCGGAAGAAGCCTGGTTTGGTGCGTTTGGCCACGGTTCGGGAAGCCAGACAGTCAGGCTCCAGCAATCAATTCCCCTGAAAACGGAGCTGAGGGAATGCCTGAACTGTGTCTGCGCTTCTTCTGTCACCCTGGAAACCTGAATGGAAGCCCAGCTTGCCTTGATCGCCAGGTCTTCCTTCCAACCACGGAGCTGCAAAGCGGTTACAAGTTGGGAGAAGACACCCAGGGGAGGGAGGGGGAAGGGGATGTTCTGTAGCCATGGGCACTCCAATCTCATCCCTGCAAACCCTGATAGGCAGCTCTGATGGCCAAACACAGACCTCCTGCATTGCTCAATGGACCTATGCTTATAAATAGCCGTGGGCTCCCAGGCTGGGTTTCACTTTCAGTGAGCAGTGGAGTGGGACAGAGCTCTTGCTTGCCACTTGCTAGACTTTAGGGAGAGAGACTGAGAGTATAATTAAACTTGGATTTTTGTGTGAGTTTCCTGGGGGCATTGGATTGGAGAGGGTATAACTCCAAGATCCCTTTTGCAATCTTGTCCAAACTTTGGTGATGGCTATAGGAGAGCTTGCAAAACACTCCCTGGGAATATGGGCTCTCTAAGTGCCACAGGGGCCGTTCTGCACCCCATGAACCGCGAACCGGTTCAGCAACAGAAAATGTTTGTTGTGGTTTGCAACTTCGGGATCGTCGTTGGCACCGAACCATGAACCGCAGAGTCATTCATTTTTTTTGGTTCATGCCCACGTCTACTCATGTCACTCATAAGGGAATTTAGACAAAGAAAGTGTGCAAACAATCCTCTTTGAAATTTGAAATCAGTATGTAATCAAAATCTAGGTTATCACATCTTACAGTTTCTGCTGGGTATACTAAAAGGTTACTTTCAGCAGTATTTCTTTCTTTTTTAAAAATCCAGTTTTCTACTACACAGTTTCTCTTAATAAGCGGGGGTGGGGGGGATGTTATCTGAGCTTATTTCTTTTAAGTACTCAGCATTTAAAAATATATTGATACCATGCCACCATTAAGCCAAAATCTACCAGATAATGAAGGAATTCTATGATTTCAGTAGTGAAAGAAGGTTTGGGAGCAGAACAAACTATAGTAATCAAGGGGTAGTCATACCCACATTATACACCTGGGTACAAATAGGAGAAGAGTTGCTATTGATTCAATTTGATGTAGAACTAGGATCTGCAATGGCATTGGGCCCAAAGTGCAGGATCCAGATGCCCACTGGAAGAATTTAGGCTGTACTGTGATTGGTGAAGATTTAGGATTTGAGCTCTCTGTTGTGCAAGGGTCACAACTAGAGATGGGCACGAACAGGAAAAAAAAACCACACAATTTTCGTTGTTCATTGCCATCCGTGAACAAGGATTCACAAACATCAACAGCCATGACATGTTCACGAATGTGTTTATAGTTGGAGGTTCGTGGGAGCCAGAATGGCTCCCTTGGGCCTTAGCGGAACTTGAGCCAGGGAAAGGAGAGTCCATGGGTCCCCCCTTTCATGTTGTTTTCTCTTCATAGTGACAAAAACTGGACTGTCTCCTGGAAGCTACTTTAAGGGGTTACAAACTGACCTTCCCAATGTCCATTACCCACCAAATTTGCAGGGGATGTAGTCCTCACTGTTCTCTGGAGCCCCCCCGCCACGTTTCAGAGAGATTGCGCCCCGGGAAAGGCATGATGCATGGGTCTCCCCCTTTCCTGTCATTTTCTCTTCACAGTGGCAAAAACTGGACTGTCTGCTGGAAGCTAATTTGAGAGGTTACAAACTGAGAGCCAAACTACAAGTGACGCCTGACACAGGTTGGACACTTGTCAGCTTCCTTCAAGTTTTGATGGGAAATGTAGGCAGCTTGGTGGAATGTTGGACAAGTGATAGTTGAAAAGCCCATTGGACAGCAGTCGGAGAGCCAAGCTGCAAGACCAGGATACCTACATTTCCTATCAAAATTTGAGGGAAGCTGACAAGTGTCCAACCTGTGTCAGGTGTCACTTGTAGCTTGGCTCTGACCTTCTCAATGTCCAATACCCACCAAATTGCTGGGGACATAGTCCTCACTGTCCTCTGAAGACTCCTCAAGTTTCAGAGAGATTGGACCCTGGGAAAGCCATGATCCATGGGTCCCTCCATTTCCTGTCATTTTCTTTCCACTGTGGAAAAAACTGGACTGTCTGCTGGAAGCTACTTTGTGGGGTTACAAGCCAGACAGAAAGCCAGCAGGAGTTCAGACAGAGTTCAAACAATCCATGCCTATGTTGCCAGGGGAATTGATTGAAAGGCACCATACTGTCTGGCTTTACAGACAGCTGATGAACGCCATGAAGAGAGCTTGGAACGAACATGTATTCACCAGGAACAGGGCCTCATGAACAGCTTGCTCACAAACAGCGGATTGGGCTGTTCATGGTTTTTTTTTTGTTCGTATTGCTGTCCGTGCCCATCTCTAGTCAGAACCCAGGCTGCCATAGGACAGTTCACATTTGCTTTTGTACAAGAAATGTTTGTGGAGAGTACCTAAGTGATGTAATGAATACGGGAAAATATATTTGATGGTATATTGAGTCAAATGGGTGTAAAGAAAGATGTGGCCAATACGATCACGATCCCATTGTAATTAGTTTTATTATCCTGAAAAAGATGGTTTTGCATCTTCCTTTGATAACAAGAAACAAAAGGAATCTCCTCCTTCCCTTGGTAGCTGGTTCTTCTCTGGTACCTTCTTTCACTACTAACACCTTGGAAGTGGAAATCTCTGGGACCACCTCATCAAGACATGCATAGTGGCCGTTTTCTAGCTCCTATTCTGATTCTCCTCATGGACATTTCCCTCCGAAACTTCCTATCCACTCCCACCTCCTTGTTTTCCCCTTCTTCATGCATTTGTCTTTTATCTTGTCTTATTGCCACCCCATTGCATCCCAAAGTGGGCAAGAATTCCTTCCTTTATATCTGACAATCCTTCTCGTTTATCCCACCACACCTTGTGATCTGTTTTTGGGCAACCCATCACCCATCTCATTTCTTTGGGTTGGTTTCTCTGGATTAGCCACATGTGAGGAACGTAATTTAGGTCAAAAGTAACTTTAATTGGGCATGATCTTAAAGTAATGCATCTGAATGTTTTAATTTGATTGCGACAAGAAAATTGCTCCTGCGTTGCTTTCACTAAACGATTAGTATTACTGTCTTTTACGCTACTGTTTTGTTTCTCTGTTTTTATATTCTGTATCTTGGCTAGGTCACTAAAGTTACTTTATGGCTAATCATCTGTCTCTCTTCCCTCTTTCCTTCCCTGAGAGATTTGTTACATTAGATTAAGAACTGTGTATACAACAGATTCAAACAATCACTTTTAACCTCGGGACTTATGTTCTAGTTCTTCACATGTTCGTTTGACAGCTCTGTCATGGAAACTGATTTGGGTATCAGGCTTAACTCTATTTAAGATTGCACTGTTAGTTTCTGAAGCTTGATGTATGCAGTTGGAATAATTTTAACTATGATTCCTAAGCCTTATGGAATGTCATCAGAAGACAGTATGATGTTGCTTGTGAAACATACGATAAGTATTTCATTTTGGTTTTACATTCAGTCCAATATTTAGATTTAATAATGTATCATCTGTTACCTGCCCACCCTCTCTCCATTCTTTTCACTATGTGCTTTTAAGACTATGTTTGGGAGTATTTTTCTCATTTTGAAGAAAGATCCTTTAGAAGTACTACTGTGACAAATCTATTACATGGCACAGAAATAATCAGCATGGTGCTGAATGCTGACTGAGAGCTGAAGGTCCAAATGAACACTGTGCCAGACATCAATGGGATATAGTTTTTAAACTGGGGGTGGAAAAAACTCTTTTTGCACAACACACTATAAAGAAGAAAAGTTCAGAAGGAGGTACAGAAGCTTCTGTATGGCTGTTTGCTTCTACCCTTCTGACCCTCTTTTTTTTTTCTTCCAAAGATGCTTGGAAAAATACAGAAGAATGCAACAAAAAAGCACAAACAACAGATTTGCATTGTTTAGATATACAGTATCCTTTTAAGGCTTGTAACTGAAGCTGCTTTCAATCTGCAAACCATCAGTATGTTTGCTTTGCAACTAATGAAGAGCAATGTTATCATTTAACGTTTAAAATTTAGTTTAAAGTAAAAAATCAAGATACTGACATTTTGAATTCTTCCCTCCTAGTACAACTAAGTTCTTTAGTTTCCTTCTGTTTTGTTTAAGATATATCTTGCCTTCTCTGTCAAATAGATTCAACACTGAAAAGATTACTCCAAAGTAATAACTATTATTTTCTTGTTGCAGGCCAGTGCTGAATGGGGGAGGAGGGGGGCAAGGTGACAAAAACACAATAGACAACACTGTTGGATATTATAGCTCGCGGAGCATTGGCACTGCATAGGGCACTGATCCAAGCATCAGCTGACCCACCTGCCAGCTGATGACCCCCAAAAACCCTCAGACTGCTGTTGAGGGGGGAACCATGGGATGACAGTCAGTGGGATGCCATGTGAGTGTACTCCCCTGTGTGGATCCCCTGCCACCTGGGAGTGAGGCAGATCTGACAGCCCCCACTGGACATGCACCTGCCATGCCTCACTCCCCAGACACCTCAAGGGGATCCCCGTAATAGGGAAACTGAGCTTGTGGGACCTGTTTCCCTCCGAACGTATCAGTGCCCGTTGACCAATCCTCCTGCTTGCTCCGAAGTTGTGACAAAAGGGAGGGCTGGGTGGAATGCAAGCCAAAAACCAAGTGCTGAGGGGAGGCAGCTTCCTTGACTAGGGTTTGCAGCAGATGTGCATGGACAGCACCTCCCAGGGCCTCCGCACTTCCTCACCCCTTGCTGCAACATGACGGCCTCCATGCCCTCCCTTCCCTCCTCCCTTGCATGGCCTGCAACCTGGGCCCCAAGGTGAGTGTGTGTGTGTGTGTGTGTGTGTGTGTTTCTTCTCTTCTTGCAGTATTCCTTCTGAAAATATTGTTCTTACTGAGGACCAAATTGGACATGACCCTGGAGATCTGTTATTAGAATTGCTTGTGGGTTTTTTAAATGCTAAAAGCAGTCATAGAGGGTCCCAGTTTGAAATAGGGACAAAGTGCTACGCCTTGAGCTGTTTTTCTTATCCCAGACACACCATATCTGGAAGTATTTCCTCCAGAGAAGGAAACGTAAAGGTACCTTAAAGCTACATTTTCCTCTGGGGTTACAAAAGGAGATATCATGTACATCAGAAAAGAAGTGCAGTATTGCTTTCTCCATTTTCACAAACATATCTGAATAAAAGAGATATTTCAAAGTGTCTTCCATTTTGCACGTATAAGTAGGTAATGAAAATGCAGATTTATGGATTAAATAATGGACAACTATTTTATCCATTTTATAACATTTCTATTTCTCCATTTTTATTGTGGTTGATTGCTAAACATTGTTTTGAGCCAACCTCAGTACATAATGGAATATATAATTTTTCAGAGTCATTGGGTAGAGTTGCTTGATTATGTAGTTTCGTCAAGGAAATGCTGTGCAGTGACACCAAAAATGATTTGTATGACTGAGTTGGGTATTTGAATTTTGGTCACCAGAAAACATTGATCACATGTAATAAGTATTGACAGAATTTTCAAAAAAGTTTGTGATTCTTTAAAAAATACTTCCAACTGTTATTATAAGGGATTAGAATAATCATAGAGCCTTGAAGCTTTCTGAATATGTGAGAACCATTTTTTTGAAATGCAACTTTAATATAATTATAGTCTTTCATGTTCCATAGCGATGTTTACAAAAAGAGGACATAGTATAATAAAAGTAGTTGGTGGTTGGAGTGGAATTGTCTGCATACAGGTTGGAAACTGACATATAATTAGTATACAAATGAGAAATGGATTGACAATTTACAGCATCGGAAATCAGATTTCTTTATCTCAGGGCCACAGTTTTTCCTTGTGTTTTGAATGTTGTTATTATTACTGAATTAATTAAGGCCAGTTGTGTCCCAAAGTAGTTCTGGGGCTGTCTAATTCAAGCTGTGATTTGTTCCATATAAATGTGTGTGCGTGAGTGAATGCATAATCTTGTTACATTTCTATGAATTTAGAGGTTTGTATGTATGTTTTATAAAGTAATAATAATAACAGTAGATTTATATACTGCCCTTCAGGACAACTCAACACCCACTCAGAGCAGTTTACAAAGTGTGTTATTATTATCCTCATGACAATCGCCCTGTGAAGTGGGTGGGGCTGAGGGAGCTCCAAGAAGCTGTGACTGACCCAAGGTCACCTACCTGGTTTCAAGTGGAGGAGTGGAGAATCATACTTGGCTCTCCAGATTAGAGTCCTGCTGCTCTTAACTAGAGATGGGCACAAACTGAAATACGCACCAAAATTAAGCACAAACCAGGCCGGTTCATGGTTCACGAACCACAGTTCATCAGATCCCATTTCTGACGAACCGCCATAAACTTTTAGGCTGGTTCGTTTGGTTCATTTTTTGGTTCGTCACCGCAGGCAGCCTGGTGCCAATCAATCAGTTTCCTAGGCAACAGGGGATAGACTTCCTCCAGACCTTCTGCTGGCCTGGAAGTGAACTTCTGCTAGCCCGGAAGTGGCCATCTACTGACCTGGAAGTGATGGTTTTCTGACCCGGATGTGATGTTTTCACAAACCGGTTCATGAACCAGGGGCAGGTTCATGAAAGTTCGTGGTTCATGGTTCATGAAATTTGATGAACCACGAACCACATGGTTTGTTTTTTTTCTGGTTTGTGCCCATCTCTGCTCTTAACCACTGCACAAAACTTGCTCACTATCTGAGCTCCATGCAGACACTCATCAAGAGGGTAATTGAATGAATTGAAGAGGATTGGGATTATGCTTATAGGCCTGCCACTGACTTTTGCACAGCCAATAGCGTATCTTAACAGAGGGAAAGCTGAACTTATACAGGTTCTAGATGGCATCTCGGCCCCTATGTAAACATGGTTTTGAATGGTTGGAAGTGGGAAGCAGGAGACAGCTGCTGAATAAATTATTTCCCTTCCAAAATCTACCTTTTCTATATTTTTGATGTTCCCTAAAGAGGTATATGAGTTGGATGGAAAGTGGTAAGACAATGGTGTTAGAGAGTGCCATCAAGTCATAGCAGGTGAGGTTTTCGTGACAAGTTGGTTTCCCAAGGTGGTCTGCCAGCCTGGTCTTCATTGGAGGTCTACCATCCAATTACTAACCACAGCTGACCCTGTTTAGCTTCTGAGATGTGATGTGATCATTCTTGCCTGGGTTATCCTGGTCAGGAAAGTAAAATAATGTTTAAGGAAAATATCAGAAGTATCAAAGTTGCATATCTGGGTCTGAAATTTTTGAATGGCAACTTCTTGGATATCATATCTCTATCTTACATATTTGTTATCTTTAGAAGAAAGTACTCATGTCTTATTCCCTCAGTGACTATAAAAAATTAAATAATCATGAACTACATGGAAATGAAAGCCTGGTTCTTCAGAGCTAGGCTTCATGGTGTACCAGAAATTAATAGGAGTCTAATCATGCGACTTCATCTGGACTAGTCTGGAATCACTCTGCATGTGATTGCATATTAGAATCTCTTTACTTGTGCACCAAACTTAGTTTGAATGGAGGCTGCCCAGAATTCTGCTGAGGACCTTCCCATATCATCTAATCATGCCTGAGCAAACACATTGCACTGTCTGTTACACAAATAGCTCTCCCTACCATGGCCCTTCCCTTGAGCTAAAGCACATGGGGTACAAAGAAGGAACAAAGATGCTTCTCCTGCCTCCACGTGTGCATGGGATTTGCACCTCTGGTGTTGGGTTGCCAACTCCTAGGTGGGGTCTGGAATTTTTTTGGAATTACAACTGATCTTCAGACTACAGAGATCAGTTCTGGAGAAAATGGCTGCTTTGGAATGTGGACTGTATGATGTTACTTACTTCCGAGGTCCCTTCCCTTCCTAAACCCAGCCTTTCCCAGACTCCACCCTGAAATCCCCATGAATTTCCCAACATGGATTTGGCAACCCTAACATAGCAATGTTTTTTCCACAATGTCACCCTCTTTCATGAAGAAAATTCATACAGGTAAAAACACCTGCCTAAAGGAGGAAGAACGATAAGCACGATCATATGCATCTTTAATATGGCTTCATTTTCAAAGGAAGTATGCACAGGATTACAGCAGTAAATCTCACCAGTGTTACTGGGACCTGTTTTTTAGTATCATTTCAGATAAAAGATAATTACCTTCACAAAGCCACACTTCTGCATCCTGGATTAATTGCTCTGAGATGGGAAGAAATTTAGAGTGTAGTATATAGTTATACTGTTAGACTTGTACTAGAGAAATTGCAGAGGGATGGACTGAGGAAAGCCAAGTTTAAATGCCCACTGACCTATGAACCATATTGGGTGACCATTCTCTCTCAACTGGGCCTAAGTCCTCTGATCTTCCCTTCTCTATTTAATTTTCACAGGATTGTTCTGAGGAGGGAAGATCAAAAGGGCTCAAGATTTGGAAGTAGCCTGAGAGGTTTTTTTTTTTTTTAAGTCACCAAATAAGCAAATAATCTATCTGGGCTGGAACATAAAAATAAATGTATAATATGACAGAGTCTATTTTTATTGTTAAAGGATATAACAGATACAATGTTTTTGTTTGTTTCTCTTTTTCAAACACATGCACACTCATCAGGATTTTCATACACATGCACTCTCTTATTAGGGATTCCATGTGGCCAGAGCTACAAATTCCCTTAGGAAAAAGAGAACAATACGCTGAGAGACCCTCTCTTCTGACTCCAGAGGAACAATGGGAATTGTCAGTGTTGTTTCTGCTACCTACAAGTTGTGAGACACCATCAGTCACCCCCACAAGGCCTCTGCTTCCCCCCTCATTGCAATTACTGCTATGGAACTGGTTGAGGTTGCTCAAGTGGGAAAGCATCTGCCACGGTGAGTGACCTCCCCCTTCTTCTTTATCTCTGAGGTTGTAATCTGCTGCTCTCTGTGACTCCCAGCAGTCCTTTCCAAGGGATAATTGGGTGGGTGGGAAAGTAGGAATGGACATAAAAGAGATACTTACCAGGATCCTGCCTGTAGGAGGCTCACAGTGGGAACAAAGGTCTCACTGTTGCATGACACACTCCCTGGAAGCTGAGGCAGCCATAGTGGCACCACCCTGACTTCAACTCCAAGAGGTACCCTGCACCAAAGAGGCATGAAGGAAGCAACCAGCCCAGCCAAAAAGACTGAAGTATTCCTGGGGGAGGGAGGTGATCAGAGCAGTGGTGAGCTACTTTGGTTGGACAAATACTCACCTAGGCAGTCATAGGGGGAAGCAGTATTTGGCTGAAATTCACACACATGGCCAGTCAAGAAGATGACTTCCTTCCACAACCATCACAACCAGGAGGTTTGGAGCACACTCTTCCAGGATACAGCACCTAGAGTCTCTTGACCTGCATGTGGGGTGGCACAAGAACCTCTGCTTCTTGGCCAGGCACTAGCCTTCCCCAGCTTGGAGTTATGGAAGGCTATTCCTGTAAAGCATGCTGGAAAACATGTCTGGCATGCCTCTAATGACATGGTTGTCATGATAAGAGGATATCAAACAGGATTCTAGGGGACATCAAACAAGTCATTAAATATGAAGCTAGCCTTTAATTTGCCTTTCTGACCCAAGCCTTGGGACACTGGATCTCTTCTCAGGAAAAGGGGTGCAATAAAGCTGGCAGTGCATAGCCATTTGCTCAAACTGTCAGCCCAAGATGTTTCTTTTAACTGTGGTGGAATGAATGTTTTGTAGCTTTTTGGTCCATCATAATGCGGTTCTCCCAGCCGTGGCTTTACGCCGCGTAAGCTGGGAGCCGGCATTTGGGGCCCCGGAAGGAGAGCAAGGCAGACTCCCTCCCTCTGCATCTGGGTGTCGGGAAGGGGCGGGGCTTAGCGCTCTTGCATGCGCATGCTGCCCCTTCCCGGTGGCAGTTGTTTGGAGCGCTAGGTCCACCCACCTCACCCTGTTTTTTAGTGCAGGAATAGCCGGCTGCTGATTACAGAGCCAGGTAGGAATTTTTTCCTTCCTTCCCAGATTGGCCGTGAGGAAGGAAGGATTTTTGCCTACCTTGCGTTATGAGTATTGTTGGGTTTGGCCAGGTAATGATTAGTGGCAGGAGTTTTTTGGGAATAGGGTGCGGGCTGGTGAGCCCCTGTGGCATTCCCCAAGGTTGGGGAACAGGGTCTGCTGTTACGGCGGTATGCCTGTGGCGGCTACCGTCAGGGAGGGCAGACGCCTGAGGGGATCCCTGGGAACAAGGCCTAACCTCATGCTTGGCGGCTGGGGCGCAACAGGTGCTTGAGTGGGGATCCTAGGGCCTAGCTGGCCGGGTTGCAGCCATTCTTGAGATGGCCTACACCCGGGGCATTGGGGGCTCGCCCAGACAGGCAAGGCGGTGGTCAGGTGCTGACCCCAGGGCTTGACCTGTACCGCTTAGTTAGCCCTTGCCGTGTGTGTTATTGTTATGGTCATTTAATAAAAGGTCCTTTAATCCAAGCCTGTATCTGTCTCTTACGTCCGACTGGGGCAACAAAAAGCAACTCTGTGGCCTACATGCCTAGGGTTAGCCTTGTGATAGAGTCTAGGAAGGCCAGTCCTAACTCACAAGGAGGGAGGGAGGACCCCCCCAGAGACTATTTTAAAAGCACTGTGATCTTTTTTCAGGGTGGTTCATCTGTGATGGGGGGCATAGAGAAAGCTACAGGTGAATTCTGAAACAAAGATATAGAGTTATTTTATTTTTGATCTTAGAGAGTGACAGAGCAGAACACATTGCTGGAAGTTTAGAAATGTGTTTAGAGAAGGAAGGTATTTATTTATTTGCTTACCTATTTATGTATGTTTTAACTTTCTGCCCTCATCAGGGCTCCCAAGCAGGCTAACAGGTTAAACACTAAAACCATTAAAAGCAAATAAAACCATATCGTTAAAATAATTAAAACCAAAGCTAAAATACTCTTTCAGAAACATAAAAATAACAAAACATTGAGAAGGAAGGAAAGTCACCGAGGGAATGCCAGACAAATACATAGTACTAGCTTTCCTCTAAGACCACATTGCAGGAGAGAATTTAGTAAGCTTAAACTTTCAAGTCTCTAATTTAAACATCAGAGACTGCACTTGGATTTGGTCTACACTTTAAATTCTAAGTATACAATAATATAGTTAGAACTTCCAAGTCAACATGGTTATGATAAGGTCACTGACTGGACAAGGGGAAAAACCTTTGACAGAGGTTTCATGAATGGAATTAAGTAGCTGAATCTTTTTATGGCATGAAGCTAAATAACATCACCTGCTAACGGCTCGCAAATCAAACTGATATTAAAAGGACAGCTAGCAGGGCCACTTTGAAAGGAGGCAACCCGAGGTTAAGCTAGAATGAGACTGTAATCATATGTTTTACTATTCACAGTATCCATACCCTGCCAAACTATCCTTTGCCTCAGAGTCCATTTTTTTGTGGCTCTGAACACCTGGATCCCATTTGATAGTTGAAAATAATTAGCCTTTAATTAGAATCAGTTTTATTTTCTTCTAAAAATTACTACAATATATTTACAGGATTTGACTCATCTACCACCTGTGGACTTCACAGGCAGGCATTTTATCAGAGTAACTCTTCAACAACCAACATTTCAGAAGGTCACTGAACCACAGACAGAATGAATGAACCTAATAAATGAAGCCCAGTGACAGTCTACTTGCCAGTTCAAAGCTTATTTGAGGCCACCAACATATGGTTGGCAGGGGTAGGGTGGAAAATATATATTAAAATAAAATGAGGCAGGTCCATTCAAAGTGTTCCTTAGTCTTTTTTAAAAACAAAATTCTATCACAAATTTAACACTGTTAAGAGAACTAAGAATGAATGACGTGTCAGTGCTAAGTACACACTTTCATTCTTTCCATCATCTTCATAGACAAATTACCATTATGCTCATTCTTATTTTACTGATGCATAAATGTGAGTGTGCATGCCTCCTGTGGTGCTTGGTCCATCTTACGCCATTGTTTACCCCTTGGGGGCACCCTCAGCCTCAGATGTGGGTAGGGGATGGGGTTTATAGCACCTGTCTCCTCCTTCTACCCCGCTATGCTCTGACTTCTCCCGTTCTCTCTCTGCCCTCGTGTCAGGCCAGCTGTCTCCTCCCCAGCATCCCTGGAAACTGGCCTGACATGAGGGCAGAGAGAGAATGGGAGAAGTCAGAGCATAGCAGGATAGGAGGAGGAGACGGCTCCTCCCCAGCATCCCTTTTATTGCCTCTCTTCCACCCACCCCACCAATCCTTGAACCACCCTGATCCAACTCCTGGCCCCTGCCCAGGTGGGACACCTGGCTGTCAGTACTGCATACTGGATGGTGAAGTGATTGTGTGCTAAGTAGAACTGCAGGGCCTCCATGGCCCATTTGACCACCAGTGCCTCTTGCTCCACCACATATCGGGTTTCTGCCAGCTGCAACTTGCAGCTAAGGAAGAGTATGGGATGTTCTTGGCCATCTGTGATCTGTGAAAACACGGCCCCAAGGCCAGCCATCTCTTCCCCACCTTTTCTGGAAGTGCCCCTTTTATTTCTCCTCCTCCACCCACCCCACCAATCCCTGAACCACCTTGAGCCACGGCTTGGCCCATGCCTGGGGGGGGGGCGCTCTAGCTGTCAGTACTGGTGGGTGAAGTGATTGTTTGCTAAGTAGAACTGCAGGGCCTCCATGGCCCACTTAACCTCCAGTGCTTCTCGCTCCACCGCATATTGGGTTTCTGCCAGCTGCAACTTACAGTTAAGTAAGAGTATGGGAAGTTCCTGGCCATCTACAATCTGTGAAATCATGGCCTCGAGGTCCACCACCAAGGCATCTGTATGGACTATGAATGGTTTTGCAAAATCTGGATTGCGCAACACCGGCAACTGAGATAAGGCCAGTTGCAGATTCTCCGGTGTGTGTTCCTGATGCAGCATCCAGAGAATGGTGGTGAGCTGGTGCTTTTTCAAACAGTCTGACAGAGGGCTGGCCTGGCTTGCAAAGTGGGGAATGACTTTATGGTAATAGCCAACCAGGCCTAGGAACCGCCTCGTCTGCCACTTTGTGTGAGGTTTTGGGCTCCTCTCCAGAATGGTATCTTGTAGGGTAGTGGTTAGAGAATGGAGAACTTGGTAACCTAGGTACATCAATTCCCCAAAGCTGATGCGGCTTTTAAGGGGGTTGGCTCAAAGTCTTGTTTCGGCTAATGCTTAGGTCACCACCAAAAAATATTAGAGGTGGGATGGCCAGTCGGGGATGAAGATGATAATGTCATCAATGTAGGCTCATGCAAGCCCCTGACAGTGTGTCAGTACCTGGTCAACCAATTGCTGAAAGGTAGCCACCACCCCATGCAGGCCGAACAGCATCACTTTGAACTGATACAACCCCTAGATGGTAGCAAAGGCTGTCTTTTGCTTATCCTCCAGCACCATGAGCACCTTCCAGTAACCCTTGGGAAGGTCCAAGGCTGATAGGACCTGGGCGTGCTGAGCTGATCTATTAACAGGTCAGCCCAGGGCATCTTGTTTACTTGGCGGTAGTCTACACAAAAGAGCACAGAACCATCCAGCTTCAGGGCCAAAACAATGAGACTTTGCCAAGCACTCCTTGCCAGTTCTATCACATCAAACCACAACATGTCTTCCACTTCCCGGGCGA
Organism: Eublepharis macularius; assembly: GCF_028583425.1. Taxonomy (NCBI): domain Eukaryota; kingdom Metazoa; phylum Chordata; class Lepidosauria; order Squamata; family Eublepharidae; genus Eublepharis; species Eublepharis macularius. The sequence goes on from NC_072799.1 coordinate 48,191,741, forward strand.
TCACTTTCCACTGTTTTTGAGGTAGGGGTTGCCAGGGGACCCATGCCACTTTCCCTGGGTGAGTGGTGATGATGTGGGTTATAAACAACGTTATGTTCAGGCTGTCATGAAAAGACCTGGAGATGTTGTTTGAGGACATCTAGGACTTGAGCACATTCTTCCTCAGTGAGATCGGCATCTATGAGTGGTTGCTCCAGACTGCCGGAGTTCAGTAGCCAAGGTAAATATAGGACTTTGGTTTAGACGAGTTTAGTATTATTCTATAAATCTTTGATATGATACCTTTTATTTTATTTCAATTATTAAAATTACTTCAAGTTCCTTTATTGTTCTGAAAGTATTCTCTAGATTGTGTTCCATTCCTCTTTAATTCTTCTAAAAACAAGGAATATTTCTAAAGTTAATTCTAAAATGCAGCTTGCTTAATCTGCATATTTTGGATCTGCATATTTTTGCTACTTTTTCAAACTAACGTACACATGAAAAGCCTTCATGTAATAGTCAGAAAATACAAGATTGCATTAAGTATGATTCCCAAAAACTGAAAGGAGTGGCAATTAAGGGATCTTTTAAAATTAATATCTTATGAATTAATATCTTATGGATGGGTTCTGTACAGAAAGCTGTTACCCAAAAGACATCCTTGTCATGAGTTATTCTCTCTCTGGACATTTTCCATCCCTTTTCAATGTGCATGCCATTGATGGAGGTGGTGAAATTACACAGTTATGTCTTTACAAACAGTGATTAGAGTGTCAGACTGAAGCCACATGTATCATGAGCAGTATACTAGTATCCTAGTCATTCTTGGGAACAGCATTTTGTTGCAGACATTTCCTGAACCTGTGGAATTAACTGCTACATTTTAACCTTCCTACATTTAATCCTAAGGGTGTTACTGGAGTTTATGACAGCTCTTGTTTGATCTGGAATTTCAAGTTTCTTTTAAATTTTCCTCTCACTCCTAGACAGTCTTGCGGATAGAAATATCTATTTACTTGATAGAAATATTGTCTTTAAAATTGATGCTTGCTTTGATGTCAATATTATATACATTAAATAGTTGCATGAAATCATATGCAATATTATGTAATGTATAACTGAAGTGTGAGTGCCACAAAAATAAACAAAATGAGGAAAAATAGGTGAATGAGAATGAGATTCCCAACCAGGCACAAACATTAAAAGAAATGAAAAAGTTCATTTTTATTTAATGCTTGATCATGCTACTACTTAATATCAAAAAGTCCTTGTTTTTGAGTAGGATTGTCTATACTTTTTTCTTTTTTAATGTTAATGGTTGAGAAGACAATTTCTTCCATATTTCCTTTGCAAATATCCTGCTTTTGTCTGTTTCTTTCATGCCATTTTGGCATTATATCCCATTCTTATGCCATTTGTATGCCATTTATACACATCTGACCCAAAGACATGCATCAGTTGTAATGGAAATGTTTCTACCAAACTTGTTAATGGCTGGGGAAATGAACAGTCTTAGTTTTGCTCTGAAAATAGAAAAGCCATAAAATCAACTTGAAGTTTCTAATGATGCTAGAGTTGTCATGAAACCCCCTATCGTGTGTCTAACATTGTATTTCAGGCAGAACTTGGACAACTATCCCTGAAAGCAAGACCCTGGATATATACCTATAAACTGAAATTAAAACTGCTCTATGCTAAAGATTGTTTGTTAGACACTTTAAATCAGGATACCCACAAACTGACATGGATGAAAGCCCTAGATGAGAAACTGATGATAGTTGAACTGTCAATTGATGATATTTTGGGGATGGGCAAATCCAAAGCATTTTATCTGATTAAAAACCATGTCCTAGAAATCGACCAGAGCAGCTTGATTTTGAGAGCCTGCAGAGTTTGTTCACCCCTATCTTTTGTTCTTTCTTTCCGAAAATCAATACCCTCCTAAATGTACCATCTTATCATCCCACTATACTGCAGATCTTTCTTTCTTTGCAAAACTGAATATTATACATACAATGGTTTTACAGGGGAGATTTTTGACTAGGCCCTCTTCCAATAGAATTTGCCCTTGTGGCCTTAAGAGGATTGATACATCCTTTCATGTCCTGCTTGAATGTAGTTCTTCAAAAATATAAGGGTTTATTATATTAAGCTTTCAATTAACCAGCCATCCTCTTATACTCCAGAAACCCTGGCTCTTTTGCCTAGTGATAAGGATCCTAAATTTACCTTAGCAATTGCAAAATATGTCTCAGTCCTTTTAGCCCTTGCATCCCAAAAAGATAAGTATTTTCCACTGCTCAAGATTTATGAATCAATGAGCTTCTAAGGGAATAAAAGGAAAGGAAAGTTGTCATGAAATATGGTAACTTTCTTACTTCAGGAAACTTCATGCATTTTATTTTTCAGGAAAACATTGGTGGTTGGTCACTTTCGAATGCCATGACAACCCTCCCTGATGGGCATGAATATGGCAATTGTTAACTATGTCCATATTCTCCCTCCCACCCACCTCTCTTCTCCCCTTTCAAGAGGTGCATGATTTGAAAGCTTCCTGTTTGAGAACCCTTTGATCAAACTGACAATTGTGCTATGACTTTCAAACTGGAGTTTGTTCCTCCTACAAATCAGAATTCTAAAACAGCATTATTCCATGGTTTAGAATTCCACTTTGGGGGAGGAAACAAATTTGAATTTGCCCTGGTGCCAGCATTCAAACATCCATAGGAAGCTGGAATTTGTCTGAAGCCTTCACAAACCAAAAGAATTTTCATTCATGTGCTATACCTGAAGAGAGATGAGAGCAAACCAAAATATTTATACCCCTCACAAATAGGTTTGTCATGACACCTGAAGGCAGTCATTGTGTAGCATTCAACCAGATTTTCCACTGAAGGAAAATTGTGTGTGTGTGTGTGGGGGGGGTTCTCTTTGAGCATCAAAAAGGCTGGCTGGATCCAACCAATTATATCAGAATGTATCATTTCTTATTAGAAATAAAATCTAACTGGAGCTGAATATTCTGGAGAAGATAATCAGGCTCCCTAAGACTCCCCACCTTGTCGAAGGCTTTCACAGCCGGAGAACGATGGTTGTTGTGGGTTTTCCGGGCTGTATTGCCGTGGTCTTGGCATTGTAGTTCCTGATGTGTCACAATGACACTGAGAGATCTCTGTCTTTTGGTGCTACACCTCTGAAGATGCCAGCCACAGCTGCTGGCGAAACGTCAGGAACTACAATGCCAAGACCACGGCAATACAGCCCGGAAAACCCACAACAACCATTACTCCCCACCTTCTTTTTACTCACTCAAAACTTTGTTTCAAGCTTGAGATTCTAGAGAGACTGGACAACAAAATGCCTTGAAGACAAGCTATAGCTTTATTGGTTACAGAGAAAATTTCATTTGCAAGCTTGCAAGCTGTAGTGTCCGGACCTTTGCCTTAAGCATGGGGGCGGGGAAATGCAGTTTTGTATCTCCACTTTGGTTCTAATGTGCTGGAAAATGAAGTCTGCATCCTGCTCCCAGGCACCTTTCCTTTGTATCTTTAAACTAAAAGAATCTGTTGCACTGTAATCACTAATGTTTCATCGGCTGTTAGATATTATAATCACGTTACACTATCTTTTATCTTGTAGACTATAATAGTGTTAATGTATGCTGATTCACAATATTGTATTTTACAGCAGCCTTGTATTTGTAATGTAATGTTTATAAAATAAAAATTATATTAAAAAAAAAGTCTGCATCCTGCTGAAGCTAACCAGAAAACAAGCTCGAAGAGCACCATGACCATGTACCTACAACAATGGAAGTATAGCTGCCTCTATACTTACTGGAGATGATTGGGAAATGTTCTGTATTTTGAATTAGAACCATTTTCTTGTGGTAACTGCCAGGAAGAAGGAAGATGGAAATGGGTGGACATACTGGTACCTCCGTCGCAGTTACTCTTCAATGGAATTCTACAGTTACTCCTCATTGGAACTCAGCTCACATTAAGATTTGGATCTGATGAACATTTCCTTCACTGATTGCATTGTATGTATTTCACTGCTCTAGGTACGGTCACTTTAAACATTGCTATGGTCTTATTGTAATGGTTATTTATTATTATGTACTGACCTTGAATTTTTCACTTTATGGTATATATTAGGACATCATTATTGCTTACTACGTCCCTTTGACATTTTGATGTTTTATGACTAGAGGTGGGCATGGACTGCATAACGGACCTAATTTCCCCACGGATTTACCTTGTTCGTCATTCGCGAACATGTGGGCTGTGGGCACATGTTCTTTTCACGAAAGCACCGAACTTTGGGGCATTCTGTCTGTCTGTCCATTGGCCCGTTATGCCAGGATTCCTGCCGTCCCCGCTCAAAAAATTTCCTACGCAACGGTGTGGAGCCATCTTCCCCATTTGGAACACACCAATTTCAGCCCAGGAAACTTTGATTGGCAGCTCTGACAGCCAAACAGAGAACGCCTACTGTTTCTGTATAAAAGAGAAAGCACGTGAAGCCCTGCTTCACTTTGCTGGCGGGCATGCAAGTTAGCAACTGCTTGCTGCGGAAGTTTTTCTTTTTGCGAGAGCAGCTTGTGCCTTAGCAAGGGCTTTGGGGCTTCGGTTAGAAGAGAGCTTACTCTATTCTCCATTCCTGTTTAATTTTTTTCGCCTTTCAATTCTTGCTTGCTTGAGAGCACTTTTCTTTAAAAAAAATCCTTTTACCATACTATCGGGTTACTCTGATTTCTTTCCCCTTTCAAATTCTTGGGTTCTGGGGCTCAATTCCCCCTCCCCCCCGAACACTTAAGTGCTTCTGGGTTCCTGGTGGGTTCTAATGTGCTCTGACCCCACCCACTCACAGACCCGCAGTGGGTGCAAGGCAGCTTTTGGCGCTGTCTGCTTGAGTTCTTTCCTTCTTCCCACTTCCTTCCCACTTTCTTCCCTGGCTTTTGAGGTGCCAAAGGGGCTGCTATTGGGCTTTGTGAAAGACTCACTCTCTGGTGACCGGCAGCACGCTTTGGGGGCTCTCTGCTTAAGTTCTTTCAAAGCTTTCTCTTCCTAAATAGTGGGTGACTTGGGGGGAGCTTTCCTGCCTGGCTGTTGAGGTGCAAGGGGGGCTGCTACTGGGCTCTGTGAAACACCCACTCTCTGACGACTGGCAGCTAGCTTTGGGGGCTCTCTGCTTCAGTTCTTTCAAAGCCTTTCTCTCTCCAAATAGTGAGTGCCTCTTGGGGTGCTTTCCTTCCTGGCTGACACCAGAGAAACCACGCGTGGGATATTTCTCCATGGTGGTGCAACCAAAGCTCTTCTCCATTTTATTCTCACAAGGACCCTTTGAAGTGGGCCACTGTGGTGAAGACTTCTGCTCCACCAGATGGTTGGGGGGGGGAGCTAAAATAACTGAACTTGGAGTGGAGGGAAACCAGATCTTCAATCCCCAAGGTCCAGTGACAAGTAGGATAGCGGCCCAGGTCAGAGCTCTGCCCCTAACCCAAGCAAGCAGACATACCACGTCACTGAGGTGGGATTCATTGGCCACTGCCCAAAGAGGCTCTCTCTGAATAGGGTAGCCTAAGTCTCCTTCCCCCAAGGTGTGGAAGGCATCCTTTCCATCCCTCCCATGCCTTCCATTCCATCAAGGGGCCTTTGAATCATTACACGGTCTCTTGTTGCAGAGTTGGCTTTCACTCAAGTACATCCATTCAATCCCCATCATGGGTAGTTGGTCTCCCCAACCCTGGGGAGGGCATCTGTTGTTGATGCAGCCCCATGTAGGTAGGTTTTGTGGGCAGGCATCTCTCCTGGACAGGAGCACAAGTCTCCTCCTTCCACCAAGGGTGGCTAAGGGTCAGTCAGAATAGGGGAGGGGAAGTTTTTGTTTGTCTAAGTCTTTGGAAAAGTGATAATTGAAAAGTGTTACATGAAAACCTTTGGGGAAAAAAGTCTACTAAAGTGAAAATCTGTGGGGAAAACAAGGCCTACTGAATCGAACTGGTTCTCGAACTGGTTCTCAAACCGGCTGGTCCATTTAAAAGTTCGTGGTCCATGGTCCATGAAAGTCCACAAACCACAAACCAGTGGTCCATTGCCAACTCTCGGTCTGTGCCCATCTCTATTTATGACCTCTTGTGCCTTAGAGTGCTTTCTGGCAGCTACCATTGTGCTATGCAGTAGAATTGTATATAATGAAGACATGAGACTGTGTATACTTTTTTGAATTAATTTATTCATTTCTTCTTTCATTGTTGTTGTAGTTAGATGGTCACAGTGCTCTTCGAGCTTGTTTTCTGTCTTTTCCGTGATTCTCTCCTCATATTACTGAAGTTAAGCTAACAGCACTGGCTCATTAAGCAGGAGCCATGCCAAGGACAAGGTGGTGAGTCATTAAGCAGCAATGGAATGCAGAACCTCTCCTCCCTAAAGCCCACCTCAGGCTGACTAAATTGGAGGGCCATTCTCCCCAAGGACTTTGGAGCCTCCTCCCTGAATAATTTGATCCTAATGAATGACCCAGGTCTCCAAGACAATGAGCAATGGACTGTCAGCTAGTTCCTACCCTTATCTTAGAGCTAAACCACACAAGACAAATTACACGGGGATGCTCAGGTGACGGGAGACACAATGTTAGCCAGGAAGCCTAGTTTGAATTTCACCTCTCTCTACAGAGCCGGCTAGATCACTCCTCAGAGGTTTTGTTAATTTCATCTCTCTACAGAGTCCGCAAAGATTGCTCTTCAGAGGGTTTGTTAATAATTGACAGAGTCTTTCAGAGGCAAAGAAGAAATTAACAAACACTCTGAGGAGTGATCCAGCTGGCTCTGTAGAGAGAGGTGAAATTCAAACAAGGCTTCCTGGGTAACATTGCATCTCCCTTCACTTGAGCGTCCTCATATAATTCATCTCGTGTGGTTTAGCTCACAGTGACTGTACAGGAAGGTTTCTAACCCAGGCCTAGGTAGGTTTTATGTCTATTATTCTTGTGTTAGATGAGACAAAGCTTTTTAATCTTACAATAAGATGATGTAATATTTATTTATTTATTATCCCATGGGAGGATTCCATTAAGCAGCCCTCCACACTTCCTCTGACAGTCTGTAGAACAGAAAAATGCAAAAAGCGCAGGACCTCAGGCCAAAAAAGTGTGCACCTAGAGATCAGAAGGAAGCACTAAAAGACAACTGCGAGGATTTATGCTGCTGCATGGAGTCTCACTGGGGAAAGTGACCCTTCGTGTTTGTAGGCCTCAGATTCTAAAGGCCTTTAAAGGTAAGAACCAATATCTTGATCTAGAAAAATTCAAGGTTAATCTCTCTGTGTGTAAAGTGCCATCAAGTCACAGGTGACTTATGGTGACTGTTACTCGGATTTTCAAGGCAAGAAACATTCCGAGGTGATTTGCCATTGCCTGCTTCTGCATAGCAACCCTAAACTTCCTTGGTGGTGTCCCATCCATGTTCTAACCAACACTAACCATACTTAGCTTCCAATATCTGATAAGATCAGGCTAGCCTGGGCCTATTTCTACAAGCAGAAAGTAGAAACCAGAATAAGCATCTTTTTGCCCTCATAATCTATGTTAATTATTATAGTCATCCTACAAAATCAAAAAGAGTCCAGTAGCACCTTTAAGACTAACCAATTTTATTGTAGCATAAGCTTTCGAGAATCAAGTTCTCTTCGTCTTCGTCAGATGCATGATCCGAACTGGTCAAATACAGAAGAGGAGGGGAGAGAGGGGAGAAACTCCCCTCTCTCCCCTCCTCTGGATCTATGACCATGGAGTCATCCTACAAGGTTTGAATTGATTCATTATCTGACTGAAAATGCTTATATCCTTAGGTCTGAACACAATGTAATTCTCAGTCTGGAAATTTGTCAACAGGTATCCCAACAACCCATTAGTTATGTCTGACAACAGGTTGTAATGTATAATTTCATTACAATATGTGGTTTGTATTAGGGTTGCCAAGCTGGAGGAAAAATGTCTAGCCCCATAAACAGAGGTTTAATGTGGTGAAACAGGCAGTTGAAGCTTTTCATAGCACAGAAGTAAAAAATAGCACCTGGTGAATAACAGCCCTTTAAGCCTCTGTTAAAGGGACAGGACTTCTTTCTCCAGGTTGTTGGCAACACTATCTGGCCCAGAGGAATAAGCCTGTTTTGGAGATTAACTTTCTTCAGTTATTTCAAAAGGAATTCAAACATGGTACTATTTGACAACCTTCAGGCTTACCAACAACCTTTGAAATAACTAAGAGATGTGATATAAATATTTCATTGTCACATTTCAGTGAGGTTTTCAATCTTTTTTTTTTATAGAGTTGAAATTTATTCTCAGACAGGAAGTTTTCTAAGTCCTGGTGTATCTTTGTCTCTGAGAAGGCACAGTTGACAAAGCATGCAGTAAACATATCATATTAAAAGCACATTTTTATAGCTAGACAAAGTATACTCCTAATTCAATATTCTTGGACAGGAATCAAAAGAGTTACCTCCTCTGCAGCGGGATCAAGCACTTCTTTGACTTTAATGAATCTAAAAGTTCAAGACTTCAGACAATAGATCAATTTGCTGATGCTTCCATCAAATTGGCTGTGAACACAGAATCCTACACAAGACAATTTATCTTTTCATACTTTCATCAAGATCTTCTTGCTCTTGTTAAAGCTAGGATTTTACAGATGTGGCCTATGTTAAATTAATACAATCCACCCTTTAAACACAAGTGCAACTTTTAAATAGAAAAGTGGTCATTACAAAACTACAACTTAGCATAATTCTACTGAAATGTCTCCATTTACATCTGCTCTAAAGAAAATTTCTAAAATAACTTTTATTACTAATATATGTTTTTTGGTTCAGTGGCACACCAACAGTGCAGTCCTAAGAAGATTTACTCCAATCTACGCCCATTGATGTAAGTAGGCTTAGAGTGAAGTAACTCAGTTTAGGATAGCCCTGTAAATATCTCAAATAGAGACCAACATCTCTCCCTACTCATACACTCCACAAGTATGATAATTGTATGCAGAATGGTAACTATGACAGCTGAAAGACTAGGCTAATTGGGCTAGTGTTTGGAAACATGAGATAAAGTCCCCACTCATCCCTGAAGCTCATTAGGTGGCCTTAGGCAAATAATTATAGAACAGTCATGTTCTGAGACTTATTGGGGATGTAAATTTGATTTTTGACAATAGGAAGGATACACATTTAATACTGGTATATAATAATCAAAGAGATTCTGTCTGCAATATTCACTCTATCTATGGGCATCCCGACCGCATTGGAGAAAGTGGTGTGTTAGTCTTTTTTTTTTTTAATCCTTCTGTTTCTCCCATATGTGGACTACACAAATGTGTTAATATACCCTATGAAATAACGTTGGGGAATCTCTTCTATATTTTACTATATTTAAATGTAATATTTTCCTTATACACATACATACATTTTATCCTTTCTTTTATTGCACTGTATTTATTCTGTTAAATGTACATTGGGTACTCCAAGGTATGGCCACAGTTTTCAACAGTAAGGCCCAGCTTACTCTAGTTAAGGCAAAGGATAGTCTCCATATGGAATGGAGATGCCTATGCACAGAGTACTCAAAAGCATGGAAGACAATAGAATATTCTTTGTTAATGCAGATATTGGCTTTTAACAGCTATTCAGCTATACTATTTATAGACATCATTTCTAATTATGCTTATCAGCTTAAAAATGGAGTATGAGGGGAAAAAATGTGTCTTCTTCAGCTAGGCTTGCTGGGGCGACTTCATGTATTCTTTTACCACAATGGGATCGATGATTCTATGACATTAATCAACCCTCCCATTCTTTTTTTAATTGAAGGTTTTATTTAAAGTCATCCACTTTAATTAGATTCCAGTCAAAGTTAATGAGGGCAAAAGAAACCCTGCATATCCAAGGTCTCCAATAGTGAAATCCTATGCAGAGTTATTCCACTTCATTGGGTTTAGGCTGGAGTAATTCAGCGTAGGATTATAGTAGTCTATGAATGACCTTAATGCAATGGAAAATCTCATTTAGCAACACAATTGTTACTTATGTTAAGAAAGCAGTAAAGCCAATTAACCATTTATTTATTTAAACTTTGAGTTGAAGGAGGAAAGTACATGAATATCAAGTGTCTATGGAAACCCATTGAATCAACAATATGGGACCCTACATAGAAGAACTGGACACAATAAATACAATTTAGTAATTTCACATTAAATTGGAGTAATTTTTAAATTCATCCTGCTGTGTGAGTGTGTATGCGTGTATTTAAAACTACTAATTAATACTCACTCTCACCTTGTAATAATTATCGGTTAATTCTTTACAATGATTTTGGTAATGGGGATGTACGCTCTGTCAACCCGTGCTAAAATATCTCCTATGGAAACTTCTGATGAATTTTGAAGCCTATTCAAGCATTTAAAAAGACAGCTGAACTGTCTTATTCTGAGATGTATTTATGAAATACTGAAATCATTTGATCATTTTCCTAACATCCATTGACCTCCTTATGTTACAAAATGAATCACAGATAGCACACATTTCAGTCTTATGTTACTTGTTCTACTATATTCAAAGGAGAATATATAATCTTGGATGAACCATTGTATCTAAAAGTGTAAAAAATATTTTCCCTCAGACTTACATTTGCCATAGAAACTGTAGAGCTCTCTCAATCAGATGAGGAAAACCATCAGCAATATACAGAAGGATCCAAAGTGACCAAAGACATCAGACCAGGATTGGTAAATGACATGAAATTGCTGTTAAAGAGGAAAATAGAGGGAAATAAAACAGCAGCTTTGCTTTTGGCCTGTAGCCAGGGCCGGAGCCAGAGGTTCTGGCACCCGCGGCAGTGTGCACGCTCTGCGCGCGTGCGCACCACGGACTGCATGATGACATCATCGCAGACGTCATCACACACCGCAAGGGGGCTGGGCGGCGCGCAGAGGAGCACTGAGCGCAGAAGCTGCGAGCTGCTGCTGGGGCGGTGCACGGAGGCTGCTCCGTGCACCGCCCCAGCAGCAGCTCATGGCTTCTGCGCTTGGCTGGGGTGGAGGAGTGCGCAGTGGAGCTGGCGTGGCTGGCTGCAGCCAGCCAGCCAGCCCTGTGCCACCACCGCCACATGCCCCAGCCAAGCGCAGAAGCTGTGAGCCGCTGCTGGGGTGGCGCGTGGAGGCTGCTCCATGTGCTGCCCCAGCAGCAGCTCACGGCTTCTGTGCCCGGCTGGGGCGGAGGACTGCGCAGCGGAGCTGGTGTGGCTGGCTGCAGCTGCTGCTGCAGCCAGCCAGCCCCGTGCTTCCGCCGCCATGCGCCCCAGCCAGGTGCAGAAGCTCCACTGCTCGCTCCTCCGCCCCCGACACCCCCTCCTGCACCCCCCCAGTGCCCTAGCACTCGAGGCCAGTGCCTACCTGGCCTCAATGGGCATGCCGGTCCTGCCTGCAGCAAGATCCTTCTGCACATAAAGGAGCTGTTCCATAGGCAGAAATCTCTTAAGGATACTGTTGTGTTCAGGGAAAATGCATTTTTACGTCCATTCCATGTCTCCTGATCTGTATACTCTCTTAGAAATGGAAAGCCATCCATTAGAGCAGAAGCAAATGGGAGGCTTGCATAAGTGATTCCTGCAGTGCCATGGGTATCTGTGTAGAAAATTGATAAAGCTAGGAATATGTGAACATGACTGAGAAGGCAGTTTTGAATTCTTACACATCCCCCCCCCAAGAAAATCTGTGTGCTGAAGAAATGCCTTTATCAGTAGCATGCAGGGAGAGACAGTAAGAATCAAAGACAGAGGCACAGAGCATCTACATAAAGTCTTAGAGACCCCCATCTCTCCTGGCCTTACCTCTGAAGAGAAAGACAGGTTTGCCGAAAGGATTTGTACAAGTTTTTGAAGCTCATGCCCTGTTTCAGAAAACTTTGCTACCTCCATGGGAGACAAAAAATGTACAGAATGGTTTAGCCCCATACAGTTTCCAAAAGAGTTTTCCTACATCAAGTTTATCCCATTGCAAATTGACAGGAATCTTCCCTACTGTGCTCTAGTGATAACATTCATTTAACTCTTCAAACATTCTTTTAATCTAGTGTATTAAAGTAGTTGTTTATTACTGCTGATTTTAAAGCATAGATAAATTCCCATATGATATTTCAGAATTCTTCAGAGAGTAGTTGGAGTGCACATAATAGGAAGTGTGATACTAAAATGGCTTAGACATATGGTTCCCTAGAGATTATACCAGGGCTCAAGGGATCAAATACATCTTCATGACTGAATAGCAGAAGAGTGGTGAAATGGGGCTAGTTCCATGAAGACATGGCATTTTACCTCACACAATATGCATTTGTTGTGGAGAGGGCCAGCCACTTTATTCTTTTATTCTCAGTTTTATATATATATAAAATTCAACATCCTGAGAACCCACATTTCACCAAACTGAAAGGGTCTTGCATACCAGGGTTTTTAAAAAATGATTCACAATAAGATTACTGCTGTACTGCACTACTTGTGTTCACAATGTGTGGGACATCTATAACTGGTTTCTTAAAATAATACTTTTTTATTTTGAACGGTACTTGCATTATGTAGAACAATTTTCCTGATTTAGAATAAAATAATCTACCTATCATAAAGAACAATTTCTATTTTAGAATTTTTTTTGTAATCTGTATCAGTATCCTGATAGCCTTTTATATGTATAGAAGAGCCTTCTTCATGCCTACCTTCAACTAATTAATCTTTTTGATAGGACAGACACCTGTCCCACAGCAAGATGCAGAAAACTGATTTACAGCATCTCTGTTTTCAGTAGTAGAGGAAAAAAGTGTAGACCTGCTAAATAATAACAATAATAATAATTCACAGCTGGTCATTTGGAGGAAAAAAGTAGATCACAAAAGGTGAATAGTAATTTGAATAATTTTCAAATAATAGGCTCATAAAATCTGACCGAGCATGAAGGTTCATCTTTATTAAATGTCGAGTCATCCACCTATTCATGTCCCTACAGTCAACGCAGCATCAGCAATTCCCACACTCAAAAGACATCTGATGGACCATTAACTCTCATGCTGATATTAAGGAAGAGAGAGAGAGAAGCTGAATACAAATGGCTAAAATGAAGATTGTTTTAAAAAAATACCAGATCACTTACAATAATTTGTCAATCTCGTAACCAAAACTATACCTTTGTAAGTATTCATGCAAGCTGCTACATTTTCTTTTCCTAATATCCTAATAACTGAGAGCCAGTTTGGTGTAGGGGCTAAGTGAACGGGACTCTAATCTGGAGAACCAGGTTTGATTTTTCCACTTGAAGTCAGCTGGGTGACCCTGGGTGGAGCTCTCTCAGCCCCACCCACCTCACAGGGTGTTTTGTTGTGGGGATAATAATAGCATACTTTGTAAGCCACTTTGAGTGGGTGTTAAGTCATCCTGAAGGGTGGTATATAAATCGAATGTTGTTACTATTACTACCATCATCATCCAAATAAATGTCAACAATTAGAATTGCTTTCAAGGAAGTTAGCAAAAAGTCAAAACAGACATGCAGTTATACTGAACTATGGTAAAAAAATATTACCCGTTAGCTCTAGTTCACAATACAATAAGTAAGTCCCACCTTCTAGTTGCTATTTTAATTTAATTGCCACAGTTGATTCGTGTATGTATAAATACATACCCTGTCCTTTCTAAATTCAAAGCTGCTTACAGTCAGTTATTATCAGGACCATTCTCCACCTTGAGCCATTCCCAGACATCTAAGGATGCTCAGGACAACCCAGGAACTGCCCTAAGGGATGATCAGGAAGCTCAGGGGACACCCAACACCACTGAACCCCCTCCAGATCCAGAGCCCCTGGATTCTGAGGCCTCTGTTGAAAGACCTGCCCCTGAAAGCACAGCTCCAGCCAGTGTTGCCAGCTCAACAGACTCCAGGATAACCAGCTCCTTTGTATGGCCAGATCCTAGACCACCAGTCCCCCATGTTCTTCCTGTTGGGTTTAGTTAAGGATGGCTGGACCAGTCAGACAGCCCTTCTTTTATTTATTAACAGAGTGCTCCTCCTGAGCCTCAGCGTGGCCTGAACTAATATTTACCACCAGAGCCTTTTTTCTGGGAAAAGAGGTGGTGGAACTCAGTGGGTTGCCAGCACAGGAAGCAACTCTTGGTGGGAGGTAGTGCCCCTGGTATTACATGTGCATGAGCAAAGTGCGCGCACGCTCCCAGGACCACACAATGGATCAGCTAGAACAAGGGGGGAGTTTTTTAAAGTTTAAATTGCCCTCTGCAAAAATGGTCACATGGCTGGTGGCCCCGCCCCCTGATCTTCAGAGGGGAGTTTAGATTGCCCTCCACACCAGTGGTGCAGAGGGCAATCTAAACTCCCCTCTGTCTGGAGTTCAGGGGGCAGGGCCACCAGCCATGTGACCATTTTCAAGAGGTTCCGGAACTCTGTTTCACCACGTTCCAGATGAAAAAAAGCCGTTTACCACACTATCTTACAAATTTCACACAGAGAGCCTCACCTTCGAGTTAAAGAACCAGTAATGAACTATTTATTTAGAGAAGTACATTTACTTAAGTACAGTGGAGAGAAAAAGTGACTAACGAATCTAGCTAATTAGGATGGCTTCAGATTGATAACAGACCATCTGCTTCATTTGTCCCAGGAGGAGATACAATGCTGCTTCTCCTGGTACATGCAGGGAAAAGTAAGGAAACAGGAAGGAAGGAAGTTCCTTTGGCCTACATTCTTCCGATCAGGGAAAGTGAGTGATAGTAGAGTAGCCAGGAAGGAGACTGATACTAGCCTATCTATTTGGTCTAACTCTATGGTTCTTGCCTTCCTTTTGTTTTGTTTATAGTCTTGAAGTTCTGAGCCAGAGACATCGCCAATCCCTTTTTCTAACACTTCCTCCACAGACATGAGTGGCAGAAAAAGTGAACCTGAAAAGAGGCAACTCAAGTGCCAGGTTAGCAGCCTTTGTTCCAACTACTGAGCAAGATCACTGCTTAAGTACATATAGTGCCTCGCAGGCTCAAATCTCAATAAAGTTCTGGCCAGATGTAGCCCAGGTAAGGCAGGATTTCTCCCTCATAAGACTATTGTTCAAATATCTTGGGATTTATTTTCATGCAAATATGTTCTGGACAGCTCACATTAGAAATGTTCGAACCATAGTGCTTATAACCATGAAGGCAATAATCCAGTTTTGCTATTCTAAAGGCGGACAATACATCCCAGCTGCCATCGTTGTCTTTAACAGTAAAGTAGGCTTGCGATTTCTACACAGAGCACCTGTGTGGGTCGAAGACTATCGAGAAACGATTGACTCCCTCCTCCATCATTTTCTTCATAAAATTACTGGTGCTCCTAACTGTGTAGGTGGAGTATCATTGAGGGCAGAATTAGGACTTAGGTCCTTTGAAGCACGGGTATGGGCGGCAACTTTTAGGTTTTGGATTAAAACCCTGTTCTCCACAGAATCAAATGGCTATTTGCACCTGCTACAAACCGATTCTTATCAAAGCCCTTGGAGTAAATTGATCGAAAACCATGTCCAGGCCTTGGGTATTAACCCTCATAATCTGAAAGAACAAGGGCCTTCAGCAGCTCTTTCCTCGATCTTAAGTTATCTGAGTAAACTGGATCTATGATAAAAGCACATAGAGTATGCACACTGATATACTTGGGTTTAACATTGCCACAATCTCTTCCAGCTTATTTCGATTTCTTGACAGTTCCACGTTATCGATGATTATTTATGTTAGCCAGATTTAATGCCATTCCATCAGGAAAGTTGCTGGGACATTTAAATAAGATTCCCTATTCTGAGCAGCTCTGCCAATGTGGCTCTGGCCAAATAGACACTCTTCAACAATGTCTATTTGAATGTAATATTCTAAACACGGCAAGAGACAGATGGATTAAGCCCTTTATCCAGGACTCAGGAAGTATAGAGGACAATTTGAGGCTCCTTTTAGCAGGGGTGGATTTTAATACCACTTTAGCAGTAGCCAAGTTCCTCTCCCAATCGGTTAAGGAAAAAACTTGTTAATTTTTTAATACTATATAGATTATATATTAAACGACTTCCTATTTTAACTCTAATTCTAGTGTGGCACTGCTCAGAGCTGAATAGGCTATATGAGCAGTATCATTAAAGTAAAGCAACCAGGGGCCTGCACGTTGGCCCAGCATGCTGCCAGCCATTCTCTGGCTGTTAGGGTTTGAGCAGACTCTACTGCAGCAGCCCAGAGAAGAAAAGGCCAGCAGCTGACATGCCCTAGATATGTTATGTCACACCTTCCTTCCCTTTTTGTCTTTAAAAATGGCTATGGGGGTGGGTGGGAACAGCCCATTCCCTAAAATCCAAGAAAGTTTTCCAAAATTCTGGGAGATAACTTTTTATTATGCCTGGAATTCCAGGATTGTTTTTATTCATATACTAGCTTGATACCCATGCTTCGTTATGGTGTTTAACTACTTTAAATTCAGTTATAACACTTATAGGTAAATAAACATTTCTTGGCTTGTGGTTTTTTTGGGGGGGATGACTGTCTTTCTTCAACTGTCTGCAGTTTCCTTTACCTGATTTTTACTTAGAACACTGAGTTCCACAGCTGACCAGTCAGAGACAGGGGGTGCAAGCAGGTAGGAGCCTGCTAGCCACACAGGAAAGTGGTTCCATGGCAAATACCTACAGGAAAGAAAGCCCACCGAAAAAACCCACAGTCGTAAACGCTCACAAGAAGAAAGAAAAAAATCCACAAGGAAAGAAGCCCACATGGAACAATACCATTTTTATTAATTATAATCACAAATATCATTTTTTATTAATTACAACTATATTTATTGATTTCTCCCTTCCAAATACTTGCCAGAGTCAGCCCTGCTTAGCTTCATAAATCTATGAGACCTTAATTACTTGTACTATTTAAGATAGACAAGGAGAAGGAGGCAGCGGCAGCAGCTGAGTGGCAGCTAACATAAGAAAAATGCTGCTGAATCAGACCAGTCTCTGCAGTGGGTGGGGTTTATCTTTTAGTTGAACACTGGGGCCAGAGATCTAAAAGGATTAGCCTGGTGTGGCCCAGGCCTTTTATTATCTAGGTGCTGAAGAAAGCAAGACTTTTCATGTAGGTAAGTTCTCCACACATTTTCCTCTCGCTGAGGGGCAAAAATTAGATACTGGGAATAATTCAGTTTAGAAGTAGCATGGTTTTAATTTAGTAAAGCTTGGTTTTTCAAATTCTGTTTCTCATTCGTGAGGTTGGGGGAAAACTAAAAAAAACAGTATGCCTGCAGAAAGGTCTTCAAAGCAGCCAAGTGTCTTTTTTGTACTTCTTTAGAATGTATTTTGAGTAATGTGTTAAATGAAGCTTGCAGGCTTAGTGTGCAGGCTGAGGGCTAGGCGGAAGTGGAGGCATGGACATAAGCAGAAGAGGCCTCTTCTGAAGGGGGCACAATGTGGTTGGTGCCATTCCAGAGATGCCTTGGCAGGAGCAGGATGATTTTCTTGCTCACCCACTGCTCAACCAGGGCGGCCGTGGGCCTGTCACAACTTTAAGGGTATGGTGATTTTGAGGCATTGGGCCGGCTCCTCAATAGGGTGAGAGCAGCAGCCAGGCTGCTCACCACTGCAGAAAAAGGAGACAAGGCCCAACCAGCATGGCTGGTGGTGGAACATGGCTTGTCGTCCAACGGGGACCAGCATTGGGCTGGAGCGAAGGCCAGCACTGGGCTGGAGTGGAGACTAGCATTGGACTGGAGTGTTATGCATCGAACAGCATGTGGGCCTGTCAATGCCAATGGAGGATCCATGCCCATATGCCTGGTCAGTGCTCCGATCTGCGGTAATCAATAAAGTTGTGGCCATTCCAACCATACAGAAATGTCTGTCTATCATTCGCCGGAACCTAGTTGTAATAGCACTGAAGTGGCAACACCATGGCCATTTCCACACATGTTGAATAATGCACTTTCAATGCACTTTCACAATCCATTTGAAGTGGATTTTTTGTTCCACACATGGAAAATCAGTTTCAAATGTTCACTAAAGAGTATTGAAAGTGGATTATCCAACGTGCGTGGAAGCAGCCCATGTGTTCCACATGGTTTGTTTATTAGGATGTCTTTGTGGGCTGTTTTCCGGATGCGCAGGAAAGCCAGGTCCTACAGGGAGACTGGCAACCCTAGTTAATTGGGAGAGGAAGACTAGAGGTGCATTTTACGTCAGGAAAGATACATTCATTGATTCCCAATAGCATCTGCATACTGTTTAGAATGTGGGGGATGAGGACCAATCAGGCCGCATACGCAAATGACCTCTGTGTTCCAACTGTCTCTGGGGGAATGAGGTGTCGAATGCTGTGAGGCCCAATTAGCCCACATATGCAAATGACCTTGAAAGACTGGCCTAATCAGAAAAGAGTGGCCGAGCTGGCAGTGGGCAGGGGCTGAAGCAGGCAGCAGCTGTATTGCTGTGTGAAAACACGTTTTACCCATTTGTACTTCCTTAGGGGGTAAAATACTTAAAATCCCTTCTTAATGGGGGTTTACATCATGAAAAGAATCCCCCCCCCAATTTCATGTTTCTAGATCCAGAGGTTTGGACTGGGCATTGATGAGTCAGTCAGGACACTTGTCTTGATAGATAGATAGATAGATAGATAGATAGATAGATAGATAGATAGATAGATAGATAGATAGATAGATAGATAGATAGATAGATAGATAGATAGATAGATGATAGATGATAGATGATAGATGATAGATAGATAGATAGATAGATAGATAGATAGATAGATAGATAGATAGATAGATAGATAGATAGATAGATAGATAGATAGATAGATAGATAGATAGATAGATAGATAGATAGATAGATAGATAGATAGATGAGCCTAGCCAAAATGTCTCTGTTTGGTCATATTTTTGGCTAAGTTATCTCCAGATGCACACCTATAGTGGTCACTCATGGCAAAGAAATCTGATTTGCTGGCCTATCAGACAAAGAAGTAACTCAAGCCACAAGTTTACACTGTAAGGGAGTTTGAAATCAATCTTAAGAGAATGTTTCTAGAATCCTAAACACATTCATGATAAAAATTCCTTACCTGATACACAGGCTGAGAATGCACAGTCTCCATCATCAATTGAGAAAATTATGCAATTATATTATTTCATTAAGTATCTCTGTCAATATTCCTTCTCAAACTGGCCCACAAAGTATACAGTCTATTCGATTTGACTTTGTGCCTGTCCAGTGTTTTGAAGCTTGGTTTGGCTGTTTACAATTCCATGTGTTATTTCCAGTGTATGTTTCTATAATTTTTTTTTAAAAAAATATAATAATCTCTTATATTAAGAATGCTTTGAGTGAGCATTCAGTTATCTGCCATTCTCACATATATCATTGAAAATGACCAGGAAGGAGATTATTATAAGCAACCCCTAGTCTCTCTTCTGGTGATTTATAGCACTTCTATGTGGCTTGGTGCCATCGGTAGATGATGTTCATGGCATTTTCCCATAGCAATTGAGCAACCAAGGGACAGAGCATATAAAACAAAGATGGAAATGTTCCTCTGTTAGCTCAAAACCCATACATTTTATTTATTGATTTGGTTGCCCTCAACAGAGTGCTTTATAGAGCAATCCCCTATAGGATGCAGAATTCATAGACCTGAGTTATATGGAACAAGGGAAACATGACCAATAATTTCAGTTCATAAACCACAAAGGCAGGAAATAGAATACAGCTTAGGAGACACTTTGCTTTCTGTTGTGGAAGTTAGGAAATAGAGAGAGCTAATTATAAGCATATTATGAATGCATTTGCCAATGCCCAATTTAAACAGATGCAGTCATTTAGATAGGTCATTGTTCAACATAAAAAAGATGGAGTTAGTTCAAGGTGGAATATATCTGTAAAGACAAATGCTAAGACAAATAATTTGATCAACAGATACGCTATGATGATTATTATAGGGTATAAAAATTAACATAATTATGTCTTATATTATCCATTTGAGGGATGGGGAACTTAAGAATACAAACAAAACTAAGGGGAAATTTAGCCTTAGTGGAACGAATTTTGTTAGCAATGTAGAAATAGGAAGAAGAAGTTTCCTGTTGTTTTATAATCACACAAGAATTCTGGAGACCTTAGCAGCACTTTGTCCTTAAAGTCCAGAAAGTAGAAAGGAAAAATATGTTGTTTTTGAACTGTTTTTGTTTAAATACACAGAATCTCCACCTGCCTTTCTTTTCACTGTTAGTCCCTTGTGACTCACAAAAAGGCATGATCTGGTGTTAGGGGTAGAGATGGGCACAAACAGAAAAAAATCTGAACATGATGTTCACTGTTCATTGCCATCCATGAACAGGGAATCACGAACACTTACAAGCATGACCTGTTCACGAACAGGATGGTCTTTGCTCTCTTGTAACAAATTTTGAGCTCCTATCAAGAGCTCAGGACCTGCCCATCAAGCTAAATTGGGCTTAGATTGGGGTTTCCAGGGCAACAGCACGAGTTCAGACAGAGTTCAGATAATCCCTGCCTAAGTTGCCAAGGGAATTGATTGCAGGGGCCAGACTGTCTGGCTTGATGAACAGCAACGAACAAAGCTTGCAACAACCACCTGTTTGTTTAGAATGGGGCCTCATGAACAACTTGTTTGCAAACAGCTGATTGGGCTGTTCGTGGCTTTTTTTTGTTTGTATTGCTGTTCATGCCCATCTATAGTTAGGGGGTGTTTCTGAAGTTAATGGACAGGTTCTGCACTGCTCATTTTTTCATAGTTTGCATATGAATGTACACCTTTCATCTTATTTAGAGTATTGTGACTGCAAAGTATGGGAAGAAATGTTATCATTGTCCCAGCTCTAAGTTTGCTTAGATGGAAGGTGGTCCATTTTAAACAAAGGGAAATGTTTACAGTACATGAACAATTTCATTAAATAATTGGAGGTCATTTTGCTCCTATGAAGTAATTCGGCTTGGATCCACTAGAACATTTCTGTAGATGGAAACAATTTCTAATAGCAGAGTGGGACTTTTTCTCCTACCTTCTCCTTCTGTAGCCCAAAATGCATGCCTGAAATGATACTCTTGAGGTCCACTTGTAATTAATATGCCAAATTGTGTTAATCATTTTTACACTCATATGAAAATTAGAGCTTCTGATAAAATCAGACATCACCTACATGATATCAGATTAAGCCAACAAACATCCAATTTATTTGAAAATTAAATTCGGGCATGTCACTGACTTTCCTCAACATCTATCCAAATCTAAAATTCTTCAAGACACTGTAGCAAAAAGTATCACTTCCACACAGGGGTTGTTCCCTACATGGACAGTGGGAAACCCTTATTGTTTTTGAGGCACAACACATTTTGTTTCCCAATGAACTGAATGAAAGCCTTCGTAAATTTAACTCACCAGAGAAACTTTTGGGGGAGTGCAAATCAGTCAAAGTGGAGTGCCTGTATGAATACTCTGGCCACAGCTAATATGGGTAAGGGGGGGCAAGCTAAACTCCATCTTGGAAATGGAATAGAGAAGCTCTGCAATTTCTCCTCCCTTTTTAATCTTTTAAACAGCGTTTTCCCCCCTCCACAGCTGAGCTGTAGTATAGCTTTACACTGGAGCATAGCTGGTAAGGAAGTTACTGGATTAAAGGGGTGCATAGCATGACTATTTTTGAGTGGGCACTTCTATGCCAATATGACAGAAGGAACAGGGGATGGGAGTGAGCACTGCAGATGGGACAAGGTGTGTGGATGCCACCCTTGCCCACTTCCATGTGATATGCTGCTACAGCCTCAATGGGGGCATGTTTTCGCACATGTGTGGGGAAGAAGCGATTGTTAAATCAATAATCATTTAGATTAAACATTCAGGGACCTGCAGAGGCCCCTTCAAAAATATACCACTCCGTTGACCTACATTTAAAAAAGATGAAGAAAAAATTCTAACACCAATTTATGGATAAGTCTTTGGATCAAACCTTCTGTTACTTGTGTGGTGGGGTTGCAATTCTTGTATAATCAGGTTTCATACTTCACAGTTTTTGAGGGGAGGGTGTGGGGCTGGAGGGAAGATGATGTACTTCCCATGCCAGTGCCTCTGTGATAAAAGCATAACCAATATCATTATGACCCCTGCTTTCCACATTTTAAATGCTACTGAAATCATGTAGGACCCAAAGTGGTAACTATACCACGCAAAAAATATAAAAATTAATTCTTTGCACTGGCCTGCATATATAACCCCACCCCTGATTTCTGTTATGGATGTCAGTCAGTCCCTTGGAAACAGTCCATATATTTTGATCCTGTCCTGGTGTTCAGTCATTCCGGGACCAGATTCTTTTTGTTTAATGACATGAAAAGTGATTATTCCCCCCCACAAGCCCCACACCCTTACATTGGCAATCCTAAATCTCTTTCAATGTGTTACTTACTCCTGTTAACTATCACTGGCTATTGCAGTTAGCCTCAGTCCCCACCCCTCCTAAGGATACAAGATAATAAGTATTATTTTAATAACTTTATTCAAAAGTCTGATTTACATTACATTACATTACATTACATTACATAACACTATATTATATGCTAGCTTATTTTAAGGGTGTGTTGCACTATACAGCCTTACTGCAGCTGACATTATCTGGGCATATTCTTCCTGGCTCCAAACTTTGTCATTGCTGAAAGATACCAAGTCTCATCTCCCTCCTTCAGTGCCCTGTATGAAAATTAAAGGACATGGAATGATGCTGCTCAGCACCAGGGATGTCCTGTTCCATCTTAACCCTGTCATAAAATGTATGGTGGCCTGTTAAAGGAATAGCCTTTCATCATATTCAGTGCCTCATAGTGCTTACAGATTTGCCCTACCTATTCTGAGCAACACCTCCCTATTCCTGTTGAAGTATTATGGCTTAACCAATGAATGATCAGGCCTATTTAAACCACTACCTCCCCCAAGATATCATGAAAGAGGCAAAAAATTCTCTTCCTAGCTGTCCTTTAAGGGAAATCCCAAAATTCTTTCTTGGTCCCTAAGAAAATCGCTAACCCGATGATATCTCACAGACAGGGCCGGTGTCACTATTGAGGCAGTGAGGCGGGTGCCGTGGGCACCACAGGGCCGGAGGGGGCACCAGAGGGGTGCCAGGGGCAGAGTCGTGCGCCATGGAGCTGGCATGCCTGGCCCGCAGCTGCTGCTGCAGCCAGCCAGTCCCATGCTGTTGTGGGCTCTGATTCCTCAGAGGATGAAGACTTTGTGGAGGATGACAGGGGAGAGTGTATTCCAAGCTCCTCCTGAGTCAGGCACATGGAGGACCAGCAGGGAGTGGAACAGCAGGAACCCTTGCCAGAGCAGGCTGAGGAATCCAGGGCAGAATCAGAGACAGAAGCTGTTCCCTCACCTGCACCAGCAGTTGAGACCAGGGCAACATCTCCACCCAGCTCCCCTGAGCCTGATAGGCAGCGCAGAGTGAGGCAGCGTCTTGTTGTTCAGGAAAGGAGATGGAGAGCGAGGCTTCAGGCACTCAAACAGCGGCATAGTGACCTTGAGTCCTAGCAGGATGCAGCACTGCCTTGGAGGTGATTGCTCTTAAGCCAGGACACCCTTTCCCTCATTGCAGAAGCACCTGCGCAAAGACCCGTCTGGCTCTACTGCGACCCAGCTCTGCTCTATCTGCTCTCTTGGCTCTGACCTTTTGGACTCGGCTCTGTGGACTACACTCGCTGCTTTGTTCCGTGGTTGGCTTTGTTAAACTCTGGACTTCAGTAAGGCTTGTGTCGAACTCCCCGCCCGCATTCCAGCACAGAGTGCTTCTGCCTCATAAATCACTGGCAGCTGCTTTTCCTTTCCGTCACCAAGGAGACAGGAGACATGGCTTCAGTGTTAGCAGGCCTGGCTTCTGATAACCAACCCTTGCAAGGTCAGGTTTCTGCTTTGATATCCGTGAACCAAGCATTGAGACAGCAATTCCAGCAAGTTTCTGATGCACTGTCAGCTATGCAACAGCAGCTAACGGCCATGGCTTCAAAGTCAGTGACCCCTCCCCGCAGAAATGCCCGGTTGCGTTGCCTGACAAGTTTGGGGGGAAACTAGCTGACTTTCCCCTGTTCCTTGCCCAGTGCAAGCTCTACATGAAAGTATGACAGCAAGATTTCCCTGACGACCAAATGAAAGTCTCCTTTGTCTTGAGTTTGTTAAAGGACCATGCAGCTAATTGGGCCACACCATTGGTGGTAGCCGACTCCCCTGTGTTAAACAACTATGCAGCCTTCCTGACCCAATTCCAGGCTGCTTTTGCTGACCCTCAAAAGCAAGGAAGGGCTAATCGGCAGCTGTGATGGCTGCAGCAAGGAAGGATATCTGTGGCAGCCTATACCGCTGAGTTCAAGACTCCGGCTTTGGATTTGGATTGGAATGATGGTGCCTTACGTGACCAATACATGGAGGGCCTATCAGAAGAAGTGCTGTTCGAGTTAGCCTGGGTGGAGCGGCCTGCCAGCCTTGAGGCCTTGATTACAATCAGCCTGCAAATAGATGGGTGCCTGGAGGACAGACGCCAGGCTAGAAGTAGCTGTCAGGGCTGGGTGACTAGCAGACTCTACCTACCCCCAGTGGGGCCTGCAACCCCAGTGATCCATTCACCAGAAGATGTAGTGGAGCCTATGCAACTTGGGGCTGCCAGACCACGCCTTACCCCAGTGGAGAAAGACCGGATGTGCTGACCTAACCTCTGCCTATATTGCGGGGTGCCAGGACACTTTGCCAGCACCTGCCCTGAAAAGCAGTGGACACCGGGAAACGCCAAGCCCCAGGGGCCTTGGGCCTTAGCTACCTGGGGCAAGCAAGGGGGCTCGACAGAGCTGGTGGCAGAGGACCACAGCACATCCTAGTCCCAGTCCAGCTACAAGCACCAGGGGGGCCATGGATCCTGTCCCATGCCCTAGTGGATTCTGGGGCCTCCCGCTGCTATATGGATTTCACCTTTGCTACCCAATGTCAGGGCTTGTCACTGCCACCACTGGGCGGGGCACTGGCTGGGCCAGCCCTGACATCAGAGGGGTGCCAGGGATGCTGCTCTGTGGAACCTGCTCTGTGGAAGGAGGGGCGGTATACATCACCGAGACTCCCTCTCAGTCCACTCGCTGGCCTGCTCAACCTGGCCTGCTCACCCCCTGCGTCCACCATCATCTCCTCCTCCCAGAACTCTCCTCCAAGCTTCCACTCTCACACTGCTCTGCTCTCACTCCACATCATCACTCCTTACTCACACCCACCACCTCAGAGCTCTTCCTAGCCACCCTTTATAGGGTTTCCTTTCTCCGCCCCGCCCTCCTTCCAGGCTTCTTTCCTCTCCTGACTTGGCCCAGCTGTGCCTCTCCTCAGGTGTTTCCCTCCTATCACTAATCCCTTCTAGACTTCTTTGCCTTGCTGGCAGGGTGGGGTTGAATGCGAGCCATCCCCAGCTGAGGTCTCCTTGGCCTTGCTCATGAGGAGCTGCCCCAGCCAGCATCTGTGCTGCTGAGCTTCCCTGGCCTTGCTCACGAGGAATTGCCCTGGCCAGCTTCTGGGCTGCCTGCTCATTGAAGCTGGGTGGGGCTACCCATCTCCTCCCCCAGAATGCCTGTGGCAGCACCACCTGAAGGGGCTTGGCTCCTAGCAACTCCTGAGCCAGGCTACTGTCCTCTAGCCAGGGTGTGGCTCTGGGCTGTAGTGGCTGCTTCTACTCCTTGGCTGGTAAGGGCTCTGTTTGGGCTGCTGCTGGGTCCCTATTCCCCCTGCCTTGGCCCTTTTCCTCTGGCCTGCTTAGCCCCCTCTCCTCCCCCTGGAGGGTGGGACTAGCTGGTCTCTCTCTGCTCCCTCCAGCCCTTTGAGGCTTTGGCCTTTCGCCCCTTCCCCCTGGAGTAGGCAGGTTCTGGACCTGGTTGCTGGCTGGGGTGGCAGGGCCGCTGCCTCCCGGTTGCCTCCCACTGTCCCCTCCTGGCAAGTCTGGGGGCTGGGACTCAGACCCCAGACACCCCCCCCCTTAGCTTTGAGTTGTGGGGGTCAGGGTCAGCCTCGAACATGCGGGACATGAAGTCCGCGTCCACATGCCGTGCCCCCTGGCAGTATTTGATGGTGAACCGGAAGGGTAGGAGGGAGAGGTACCACCGCAGCACCCGGGGGTTGTACGCCTTCATGCGGTGGAGCCACTGCAGGGGTGCATGGTCCGTTAGCAGGACAAAGGGATTATTGGCCAGGTAGTATTGCAGGGCCCCCACCACCCATTTGACCGCTAGGGCCTCCCGCTCCACTGTTGTGTAGCGCTTGTCTGCGGGCTGCAGCTTCTAACTCAGTAAGAGGATGGGGACGTCCACTCCGTCACACTCCTGAGTCAGGACAGCCACAAGGCCGGTGTCAGAAGCGTCTGTGGCCAGCATGAAGGGTCGGTCAAAGTCCGGGTTCCACAGGGCCATGGTGTTAGAGAGGGCTGACCGCAGGTCCTTGAAATCTGCTTCTAGCACCGGGGTCCACCAGACTTGGTTGGGCACCCCCTTCTTTAAGCAGTCCGTCAGGGGGCCGGCTCGGGAGGCGAAGTGGGGGATGAACCGCCCGTAATATTCCAACAGTCCCAGGAAACGTCGGACCTGCTTCTTGGTCCGGGGCCGTGGGGCATCGGCTATCGAGGCCACCTTGTCTGGCAGTGGGCGAACCCGGCATCCCCTGATCACAAAGCCCAGGTACTGGAGTTCCTGGAACCCCAGGTGGCTCTTCTTTGGGTTAGCCCATAGTCCGGCCAGGATGCCCTTTCCCTCATTGCAGAAGCACCTGCGCAAAGACCCACCTGGCTCTACTACTACCCAGCTCTGCTCTATCTGCTCTCTTGGCTCTGACCTTTTGGACTCGGCTCTGTGGACTACGCTCCCTGCTTTGTTCCCTGGTCGGCTTCATTAAACTCTGGACTTCAGTAAGTCTTGTGTCAGACTCCCCGCCCACATTTCAGCACATGCACCACCACCGCTGCCACATGCCCCTGGCCGGGCGCAGCAGCCGCGAGCCAGGCACGGCAGGTAGCCGAGGTGACATGCAGAGCACAGCCAGCCTCCTTGTGCTGCCCCAGCTACCTGCCGGCCAATGGGCCCAGCTTTGCTGCGTGCTGACATCATCATGTGATGACATCATCATGCAGTCCGGGGGGCACATACGCATGCTTTGTGCACACGCATGGGGAGGTGGCCACAGGCGCCAGAAACCCTGGTACCGACAGTGCTCACAGAAGGGGAGAAATCAGTAGCATATGTCAAATATCTGCTTGGGAAGAATAGAAATCACTTAAGAAAGCATCCACTTATTGAAGGGATCATTTCCAGACTGCCAATTCCATCCCAGGCCTCATTTGAACCAAAGGATCTGGGACAACATGATCCCTTACCATAACAATCACAACTGTTGTTTGTTATTTATTGGAAAGAAGTGGTATCTCCTCTAATATCTGCTGGTTCAGTCATATTTGAAGAGTGGTGCTGATGATAAAATTGATATAGGAGCTAAAAGGTGCTTGTCATTTGTCCACCAGGGCAGGAAATCTTGTACGCTTACCTCTCATTGCCTGCTAGCACTCTGGTGAGTGGCAGGGGAGAAAAACTGTCATCTGGCAACAGCAATACATGACTTCCAGGTTAAACCAGAAGTTTTACCATAGAGTGTCTGGCAATTCTTAAAGAGATGTGACTCCTTTTGTGGATTTTTCCTGAAAGCAAAGTAATACTGTCACTTGATAACACCCTTCCATGTCTATGCTCTGCAGACTTCCGTCACTGGCAGGAAATCCGAGTGTCTTTAGTAGTATAGATAAATTATTTGAGAGGTGAACAATGCTCATGTTTTTGGAACAATGAATTACAAACTGACTTTCCCTTTATGTGTTATGTATTGTCAAAGTTTCCCATCCCCTTAGTATTTTTAAAATTTTATTCTGTTGTATTTTTTTAAAGAACACATCAATCCGTTGGTAGTTGTCTTTATTCTACTATAGTTCCACATTGCTTCAGATAAAATCCAGAGTAATTCCATTAAATCTAAACATACAAACTGGTTCCTTAAACAAGAATAGAGGTTTGAAGCCAAATGTGTCCTCTCCCCACTCTTGTCCTTTAATCATGTCCTTCTGTGATTTGTTTTTGCATCTACTCCTACTGTTGTACATGGACAAAAATAGCGATGTCTTCTTTCAGTAAAATACCATCTCACTTCTTCTCATGTTGACAGCTGTGCATGCACATTGCATACTATTGTCCCAGATGGCAATGAAATACTGTTCCATTGGGAGCCATATGGATAATATTGGTGGGTCTGTTCACTACATATATAAATACATCTGGTGTATACAGTTTAGTTAATCTGATTTTTAATCCCCCCCTTCTGAAAAATAATGATGCCAATATATGCAAATAGGTTAAACTAGGATTTTTTTTTATTAAATTGCTGATTTCAGCCTAATTATAGCCCAGCCTGCAGTGCAGGTACTCTAAATTCTACAGGCTACCATCAAGCATTATGGGTAATCCTATCCCACCCTAGCTCCAACCACAAAACAGCCTATAGATTTTAGTTGCCTACTTACAATTAGAGATGGGCACAAATCAAATTACGACCCCAAAAAAATGCACGAACCAGGCTGGTTCATGGTTTGCAAACCAGTGGTTCATGGAAGCTTGTTTCCATGAACTTCCACGAACAGGTCTACTGGTTCGTTTGTGTCATAAAGGGGCAGTTTAAATGGCCATTTCCCCAGTGAAATGGCCATATAAACATTTCCTGCAGCTTGCAAGTGGCAGGTCCCTTTAAACTATCCCCCCTTGTCACCTGCCAGCTGATAGTTTAAAGGGACCTGCCACTTGCAAGCCACAGGGCCCTTTAAACTGCCCAAACCCCAGACCCCCACCTCACCCTCCCCAGCCCAAGGCCCAGCCCCACATTTACCTTGTCCTGCGGGCCAGCGGTGTCCTCCCTCTCCTCCTGCAAGAGATAGGAAGGCTGTTTTTGGCCTCTTCCACCACTGAATAGGCCCGCAGGGCAGCAGAGGAGGGCAAAAATGGCCTTCCAGCCCCTCAAATGGCCACGGTGACTGCCATTTGAGGGGCAGGAAGGCCGTTTTTGGCCTCCACCACTGCCCTGCAGGCCCACACAGTGGCAGAAGAGGCCAAAAACAACCTTTCTGCCCCTTGCGGGAGGAGGATAAAGACGCCACGGGCCTGCAGGGCAATGTAAGTGTGCGGCTGGGGCTGGGGGCTGGGGTTTGGGCAGTTTAAAGGGCCCGGCTGCTTGCAAGCAGCAAGTCCCTTTAAACTGTCAGCTGGCAGGTGGCAAGGGGGGATCCTCCCCTGCCGGCTGCCAGCAGGACCTGCCACTTGCAAGGCAGGAAAGGGCCCTTTAAACTGTCAAATATCCCTTTCCCTGCCACTGCTAAGTGGCTGGAAAGGGGCATATAAACCCCACGAACCACAAACCATGAACTGCTTTGTAAACTGGCCCCAGTTTGTGTTTCGTGAAAATCCATGAACCATGAACCTCATGGTTCGGTTTTTTTTGTGGTTTGTGCCCATCTCTACTTACAATTGAACACTGAGACTGTTACTTCACTAACCTCTCCCCATGCTGGCATACATTAAGGTCCCCAGTCCCATTGAGGCCTCCCTTCCAAACTACCTGACTGGTAAATCAGGAGTTTGGGAAGCGTTCCTCATCATAATGAGGCTTAGGATGCTCACCAAATTTTTCAAACTACAGCAAAAGACCACAGTATTGCAGCCTACCTTTTAGAGCCAGCCAGCATGAACCAAGTTTATTTACATGAGTGTTACCTACTCTGGGAAGTGATTAAGAGATGCAGGTGAAACAGACCTCTTTCACAGCCAATCTGAAGAAGTTCAAAAATACTTGCTTGAACCTGAAGTGACTGGCAAGCCTGTCATTTTTCTCCCCCCACCCCACCCAATGAATGAGGAACCCAGTCTCTCCAAATGTCTTCATTTTCTGAAAAAGAAGGCCAGGCAGAGGCAGCTCTTGAGCCACAAGGAGTATGAGCTATACCTCTGAACATTATAACTTGGACTTGTAAATCTGATAGTGAGGCTTGGTAGACCTGCTTTGGTCAGTCTATGATTTCTTGGCAAATTATAACATGCTTATAATTCACACAGCTAAATCAGTTCAAATTTCCTATTTTCGTACAAATGTGCCCAGAGATGCTCTGCCTGATCACATTTTGGCATATTTTATTTTGATGCCTGATTTTAGCTAATCACTAATCAGTTTTACTGATGCCTAATGTTACCCAGAGAATACAAAAGCTTTCATACTGTGACAAAGGCTTTCTTACTGAGTGGCTGCCAATCAAAATTCAATGCTGTGCCAATCTCTAAATAAAAATTTGCTCTGATGTTAGAATACAGTCCTGTATGGAAGGTGATTTTATTCATCACTTTAGTCAAAAAGAAAAAAAAATCCTCACATAGAACATTTGCTGCACATAAATGCTAGCATCACAATTATTTACACTTCATTAGGGACTCATGTAGTGAATCACACTGATCTAGACAGACTTCACAGGAGGCGTATTTTATTGCTAGCACGAAACATGGATGGAAATTGAGTCTAAATAAACATGATTTACAGACAGATGCCAGGTGACAGCCATTCCACACTCATACACAAAATGTATAAAGATGAAGATAATCTACTTTTTCTTGTAACGCTTTAGTTATTTTCATGGTCACAATAAGCAAATTTAAGCACCAAAAATATCTTCATGATTTTTACTTTGGGAACTCTGAATGCTCAGCATTGGAGTGCAACTAAAGAGCTAATTTGTATTTATTTAAAGTGTCTTATTCATCATTTAAAACATGTTATGCCTCCTTTCTACCCAACTTAACAGCACTGAAGGTGGCAAACACTCAAAAGTGTTAAAACTAGCTTTAAACACACACACACACACACAAACACACACAGATACAACAATTAAAAACGCTTATTGTTTGAGATGTATGGTGTAAAAGAGAATGATTGTGCTTTTAGTAAAATAAAATAATAATAAAAACAAAAACAACAATTAAAACATGTAAACAAGAAAGAGAGTAAATGAGGGAATGTCAGTCAGAACAGAAATCCCTTCTAACTCCTTTCCTTGTCCTCCATCTCAACTCTCCATCTCTATCTCTTACTTCCTTTATTGTATAATCAGCTCTCAAACAATCCCACATCTCCTTCCTCTTTCCTGGCTGGCTTCCAACATCCCTGCAAGTTCTCTCCATCATTGCCAAGCCTAGCAAGACCTGCCAGTACTAAGAGCCAAGCTAGAAGTGACAAGTTACACTTGAATGGCAAGTGAACAGACTCACGTGAGTCTGTTCACTTGCCATTCAAGTGTAATTTGTCACTTGTAACTTGGCCCTAAGTTTCTCTGTGGCACCTTCCTGTCATTGGAACTGAGCCCCAGCTCTGTCTCTTCTCCTCTTTCCTTCTTGTCTTCTGCTTCAGTCCTTTCCAAGGTCAGGCTATAGCCTAATAATTTCTTCCCTAGCACTGCTCTGATCTTCCTCTCTTTCCTACAGTTTTTCCTGTTGCTGGCTGTGGAATTCACAATTAGACATGGGCACAAACGGGGGGAAAGCCCGAACACCCTGTTCATCATTTGGTGCCATCCATGAACAACGAACAACTAACATGGATGAACATGAACTGTTCCCGGACATGTTCATTGTTCATTGTTTGTTGTTCGTGGGGGGCAGAACCCCCCCCACCCCAACCCCCCACTTAGTCCCCCTCCCCTCAAACCCACTTACCTGGCCCTTTAAAGATCCCCCTGCCGCCTGCCAGCTGATAGTTTAAAGGGCCCTCTCCTGCCACGTGCAAGGGGCAGGGCCCTTTAAACACCCCACAAACTGACCTTCCCAATGTCCAATACCCATCAAATTTGCAGTGGACACAGTCCTCACTGTCCTCTGAAGACCCCCCAAGTTTCAGAGAGATTGCACCCTGGGAAAGGCATGATCCATGTGTCTCCCCCTTGGCTGTCACCTTCTCTTCACAGTGGCAAAAACGGGACTCTCTGCTGGAAGTACTTTGAAGGGTTAAAGCCAGAAGGAAAGCCAGAAGGAGTTCAGACAGAGTTCAGTCCCTCCCTGTCTCCGGTTGCCAAGGGGATTGATTGCAGCAGGTGCCAGACTGTCTGGCTTGCTGAACGGCTGCCGAAGGCAACGAATGAGGCGTTTAATGACCACCTGTTCATTTAGGATGGGGCCTCACAAACAGCTTGTTTGAGAACAGCAGATTAGGCTGTTCGTGGGTTTTTTCTGTTTGTAATGCTGTTCGTGCCCATGTCTATTCACAATCCCCTCTCCAACTGCACATTAATTTTGTCTGTACCTTGAATTTCTTGTTAAGGCCTCTGTCTTTGGTGACTCCTTCTTGTCTCCACCATTAATCTATCTACTTTTCTATTTAGGGAAAACACTTCTAAAATATTGACTCATTTGTCAAGTTCATTTCATGATCTTAAACTGCTTAATGACAAATCTATGGATACTCCAGAGACTGGAGCCATGAACAGACAAGACAGATTTTTCCACAAACCTGAAAAATATCTCAGGTTTGGAAAAAAACCTAAAATTAAAAAAAAAAATCAATGGAGGGTTAACTCTTCAAATAACAAAAACAGTGCCTGTAGCGTAAGAAACAAATGGCAACCAGAATAATATTGCCCATCTTAAAGCCTTGGATTCTGTCAGTAAAAGTGTGTGTGTGGGGGGGGGGCACTTTCCAGAGCTGTCTAGGCTTTTGAGGGAGGACTCATCTGGGCCAGGGTCCTTAACAACCACCTGGTGACTTGCTAACACATGCTGTCCATGACTACTTGATGATGATGTCCAAGGCTACTTGCTACTGTGCAACAGGAGTCACTGTAGAAAAGCCAGTGTGGCATGATAGCCAGAGTTTCAAATTAGGATCTGAGGAACACAGCTTTGAATCACTACTCTGCAATGAAAGCTCACTTACTAATCTTGCACCAGTTACACGTTCTTAGTCTAATTTATCTCACAGGATTATTGTGAGGATAACATGAAGGACAGCAGAATGATGTAAGATGTTCTGGATCCCCATTGTAGAGAAAATTGGGGTATAAATGAAGTAAATAAATAATAAATATAGCTAAAGATTAATAAAATAAATAAAAGGTAGGTTGGTGGGTGGGTGAGAAACTTACTTTCTGATTCACTTGAGAAAAAAATCTGTATATAAATACTTTAAAGATAAAAGTCTGAATTGCTATCTGAATTATCTGTTTTAAAAAACATATAACTCTGCCAAGACTACTTAAGATATAACAGAAAAAATCTTGAGTTTGATGATCCTGAATAACTACACAATACCTCTAATTTGAAATTTAAGCTATTCCAACACTAATTTAAAAAACCAATCTGATAAATTCTCCTATTCTCTTCACTACCTTTGCCCTCTCTTACCATTATCATTATTGTTATCGTTATCATTATCATTATCGTTGTTGTTGTTGTTTATTGCATTTCTAGACCGCCCTCCCTGTCAGACTGGCTCAGGGAGGTGTAACAGCAACCAACTTGAAACACACAGTCTAAAAACAATAAAACATTATAAATAAACATTAAAACACTATTCTGTATACAATATAATTCCATATACAATAAAATTGGCAGATATAAATATTAAAATACAGCATTTTTGGTGCAGGGCTTGGCTCTTACATCTGTTAAAATATGAGGTGTTCTAAAAAATTATGAGGGTTTTTTTTGTATTGCTTGCTGCTTGGATATAATTGCCCCTCCCCTTCACCAATTCTTAGAGTTCTCATATAATTCATGGTATTAATTAACCATTTATTGTAATAAAGAACAGGATTCAATTACAGATGCTGTACTTTGGGCCTCATGCAGCTACAGGCATATATGTCAGCTGGGTCTGGATATATAAAGCCTCAGATAGCTGATCTGTAATCCCATTGATCAGATGTTCTATGAGAGATGGGAGTAGGAAGGATTAAATCTAGTTGCACAAATCTCTCTTAAGCAGTGCTGTTAATTATTTGACTGAGGCTGCACACTAGATCTGAATTAAGAACAATGTCCGTTCACCCATCTGAATTGGCAGAAAGGGGGCATTTCTGCCCCAACCCATTTCATGGCTTTGAGACACAAGGACAGGTGGGATATAAATATTTTTATTAATACATTTGAATAATAAATAAATAAGAGAAGGCCACATTGGCCTTCTTGCACTGCATCCAAGAGGACAAGGCAGAGAACATTGAATCAGGCTCTGCTGTCTTTGCAACAAGCTGTGCCTTCTGCTCAGTCCACTTTCCCTCTCCCTTAGCCTGGCAATGTGGAATTAGCTGACTGTTTTGTGCCCAAGAAGTGGGTTTTTTTTTTGGCACAGGGTGGTACTATAGAGCATTTTCACCTTTTTCACATTGCTGGAAAGGAAAAAGTTTTCAGAAGCCTAGTTATGTAATTGGTTGATCTGGCACAAACCACTGTTAGTGACAGGAAGAGTTAGGGTTGCCAGTTCTTGCAGGACAGGTGATACACACATTTACAGCTGAACTGACATCACTGCATCACGTGACACAGTAGGAATCACCCTGATCTCTATGGTATTGGGAGAATTCCTAGATGTTTGCCTGATATGGTTATATTACATCTGGATTTGTTTTTTTTAGCTAAAATTTACATTATGGCATTGTGTGATGCCTCCTTCCATTTTACTTACTTACTTATGTCATTTATACCCTTCCTGTAGTAAAACGAGTATATGTGGGGCCCAAGGTCACCCAGTAAGCTTCTGTGGTTCAATAGGGATTTTAACCTGGGTCTTTCAAATCATTGTCCGAGACTGTGACTGCTACAGAAACCTGGTTCCCCTGTGGCCCCATTGAGCATTAGCAGGGGGTGGGGAGCACCAGCAGTGTTTCTCCTATTGGTAAAGGGCAATTAGCAACCCTAAGTTTTGGGGAAAGAATATGGTAAACCAATGAGTACCTTAGGACATAAAAAAATGAAGGGAGGTTTACCGACTTTTCATACATACATACGTATGCCTGTGGTGGATAAAGCTGATAGAGAGAACTTTTTCTTCCTCTCTCATGATATTAGAACTCAATGGCATTCGACTGTTGATGGGAAATAGATTCAAGATGAAGGAAAAGAAGTACTTTTTTACTCAACAAGTAATTAAATTGTGGAATTTACTGTCAGAGGACATAGCGATGGTCACAACAAGCAGGGATTGGGGATTAGACAGATTCGGGGAAGATAGATCCATTAGAAGATTCTAGTCATCATTACTAAACACAGACTCAATATTCTGAAGTAGTAAACCTCTGAATACCAGAGCAAGGAGGCAACAATAGGGAAGGCCTTGGCCTCTATATCCTGTTCATTGACCTTGATATGCAGGCTAATAACGAAGCACAGTGGTGAGGTTGGGCCGTGATGGATTCACTTGATTTCTGGTACCCAAGAAAGCCAACTTCATTTAGGGTAACCTGTATGGAAAAGAGGAAGCAAAGTTTCATCAAGTTCTTCTTACAGATCAATTTTAACCAATTAGCTTGAGTCTTGTGTCTGCATTCCAGGGTGTGGCTGCATGGGGGCTCACTAAATCTGTCCTGTCAGATTTGGATGGGGGAAGAACTGCATATGCAGTACTCTGAATGCTATCCTCCATTCAGTTAGGGACAACATGCAGAAATGGGCCAAGCTGGCTTGGAGCAATTTTAGGAGACTGAGGTGCTAACTCTAAAAGAGACTTCAACAGTAGCTTTAGTTTTGGTAAGTGGCAAATCATCTTTTTGCTTGTTGTTGCATATATATAGTATCACTGCAGTCGTCTCATTCAAGGCCTTCTGAATTTCGCATGGGTGAGCAACATTGCCAAGGAATATAGTAGTTGCTCACTCTGTTGCAGCAAATTTTAGCTACAAGCAAGAGGATATTAATTCAGGTCAGTACTTTGGAACAAAAACAATATGATTAGTAAGGGGCTCTTCTCTACCTTTTTCTCTAGACAGCCTTTTTCTATTTTCAAAAGCAATTAATATTCAGGTAATAGAACAACTTAGAAATTCCAAGAGCTAAATATGAATAGTTGGCTGCCAAACATATAAAGTCAGTTATCTAACATCAATGCCAACTTATAATTAAAATGAGCTAACAAGATGAGTTGCCTGATCCTGCATAGCAATACATTCAAAAGCATTGCATCTTGCAGTGTCATTTTGTATTAGGCACCTGGTTGAAGCACTTAATCACCTCTTTCTCTGTGTTGCCAGTAAAATGTTACCTAAACCGTAGGCATATAAACATTCACCTAATATTGGCACCGTTTCTAAAACTATTGGTTACTCATTTATACCTCTCTGTTGTTCCCAGTGGGGACCCAAGATGGATTATGCTATTCTTCTCTCCATTTTATTCTCACCTAGTTTAGGCTAAGAATATGTAACTGGCCCAAGATCCCACAGCAAGTGTTCATGGCAGAGTGGGGATTCAAACTTGGATCTTCCTGACCCTGGACTGGCATTCTAACCACTACAGCACACTAAACTACACCAATGACAGGGCAAGGCAGAAGTCCTAGCTAAGACCTCTCCCTTGTACTTAGCAATGACTGATAGATGATTTTCATGCGACTATGTATAGATCATAGTTCTCCCTATCAGTGGTATAGATGAACAAGATGCCTTGCCCATCTATAAAGTTAATATGTTACCAACATCATGCTTCTTAGTTTTGTGCAGTCATGTAAAACAAATAATATAATTAATGTATATACTGCATAATTTCTATTTTTTAGGTAGTCTGAGTCTCATTAAGACTCAGTGTGGCTGCTGCTTCTATTTGGTGCATACCATATATCAATGGTATAACTCGGACAGAAAGATAGGTGATGTGACTTCACATTGTTTTCAGTCCTTATTGGTGCTAATGTCACCAATGGTACTTGTGACATACATAGAATGCAGGTTTTGTGTACGGTTTATTATTATTATTTATTAATCTTATATTCTGCTCTCCCTGGTTACACGGGTTCAGAGCAAATAACAACCATGAATGAAATCAGATTGAAAACCATAAATAAAAACATACAATTTGATTGACATCTCTTGACAGCAGACCCCCATTACCCAGCCTCAAACCAAACATCTCATGGGAGTGGGGGATGGAGAAATAAGGATATTTATATTTTTTTCAGAATGAATTATAACATTATTCAGATGGATTATAAGACCTGAGTCACATTGAGGTGACGAGAGAGGAGGTTATGCGACTGCTAGATAATTTAAAAACTGATAAATCACCGGGCCCAGATGGCATACATCCAAGAGTTCTGAAAGAACTCAAGTGTGAACTTGTAGATCTCCTCACAAAAATATGTAATCTGTCATTAAACTCTGCATCTGTTCCTGAGGACTGGAAGGTAGCTAATGTTGTCCCCATCTTTAAAAAAGGTTCCAGGGGAGATCCGGGAAATTACAGGCCAGTCAGCCTGACGTCAATACCGGGTAAGTTGGTGGAAACTATTATCAAAAATAAAATTAGTGGGCACATAGATGACCAAAAGCTGATGAGGAAAACTCAGCATGGGTTCTGTAAGGGAAGATCTTGTCTCACCAATCTGTTAGAGTTCTTTGAGGGAGTGAACAAACAAGTGGACAAGGGAGACCCAATAGATATTGTTTATCTTGACTTCCAGAAAGCTTTTGACAAAGTTCCTCATCAAAGGCTCCTAAGTAAGCTCAGTAGCTATGGGATAAAGGGCCAAGTCCTCTTGTGGATCGAAAACTGGCTAATTAATAGGAAACAGAGAGTGAGTATAAACGGGCACTTCTCACAGTGGAGGGTGGTGAGCAGTGGGGTGCCACAGGGGTCGGTATTGCGTCCAATGCTTTTTAACTTGTTCATTAATGATTTGGAATTGGGATTAAGCAGTGAAGTGGCTAAATTTGCAGATGACACGAAATTGTTCAGGGTGGTGAAAGCCAGAGAGGATTGTGAGGCACTCCAAAGGGATCTGTCGAGGCTAGAAGAGTGGGCATCCATGTGGCAAATGAGGTTCAGTGTAGCCAAGTGCAAAGTAATGCACATTGGAACCAAAAATCCAAAATATAAATACAAGTTGATG
Source organism: Eublepharis macularius (assembly GCF_028583425.1). NCBI lineage: Eukaryota > Metazoa > Chordata > Lepidosauria > Squamata > Eublepharidae > Eublepharis > Eublepharis macularius. The sequence continues at coordinate 48,230,003 of NC_072799.1, forward strand.
GGGTCTGAACTGGCGGAGACTGACCAAGAGAGAGATCTTGGAGTCATGATAGATAACTCACTAAAAACGTCAGCACAGTGTGCGACTGCCATAAAAAAAGCTAATGCTATGCTAGGGGTTATTAGGAAAGGGATTGAAAACAAATCAGCCGGTATCATAATGCCTCTGTATAAATCGATGGTGAGGCCTCATTTGGAGTACTGTGTACAGTTCTGGTCGCCACACCTTAAAAAAGATATCATAGCACTGGAAAAAGTACAGAGAAGGGCAACTAAAATGATTAAAGGGTTGGAACACTTTCCCTATGAGGAAAGATTGAGGCGCTTGGGGCTCTTTAGCCTGGAGAAAAGACGACTGAGGGGAGACATGATAGAGGTTTACAAGATAATGCACGGGTTAGAGAAGGTAGAGAAAGATGTGTTTTTCTCCCTTTCTCACAATACAAGAACTCGTGGGCACTCTATGAAATTATTGAGCAGTCGGGTTAGAACAGATAGAAGAAAATACTACTTTACACAAAGGGTGATAAACACATGGAATTCGTTGCCACAGGAGGTGGTGGCAGCTACAAGCATTGCCAGCTTCAAGAGGGGACTGGACAAATATATGGAGCAGAGGTCCATCAGTGGCTATTAGCCACAGGAGATAGATGGTATTCTCTTTGTGGGGAGGTGGTGCTCTGTTGTCTTGGTGCTGGAAGGAAGGCAGTGGGAGGGCTTCTGGTGTCCTGGCCTCACTGACAGTCCTTTAGATGGCACTGGATTTCTAGCCACTGTGTGTGACAGAATGTTGGACTGGATGGGCCACTGGCCTGATCCAACATGGCTTTGCTTATGTTCTTATGTTCTTTTGATACATGAAATCATTATGGATATGCTTACTAGTTAGGAAATAACTTTTTAGAAATAACTGTTTAGAATTAGGTAGAGACACTGAGGGTTGTGAATAGACATGGGCACGAACAGAAAAAAAATGAACATAGTGTTCATTGTTCGTTGCCATCCATGAACAATGAACAACAAACATTGACAAACATGACCTGTTCACAAACATGTTCGTTGTTCATGGGGGCCAGCAAGCTCTCCTCCAGCCATCAAGATCCCTACCACACCACTCCCAGAAACCCTACCTGAGCAGGGAGCAGGAAATGTACCAATAATAAATAATAGCTTAGCCCCAGAGCCTGGCAGCAGTCTTGGAACCTGAAGGGGTAGATCCTTATCGCACCACTCCCAGAAACCTTACCTGAGCAGACAGCAGAAAAGGTACCAGTAAGAAATAATAGCTTGGCCCAGAGCCTGGCAGCAGCCCTGGAACTTGGAGAGGTAGATCCCTATCCCACTACACAAAAAGAAAATTTGAGCTCCAATGCACTCTCCCTGTCTCTCTCTCAAAATGGCAACAACTTTCTCTCCCTCTCCACTGTCTGCAAACTAAGCAAGAGCTGGGACCCCCCTCCCCCCTGCTCTTTGCTTCCTTATAACAAATTTGGAGCTCCACACTTGAAAGGAAGACCTGCCTATCAAACTAAATTGGGCTTAGATTGGGGTTTCCAGGGCAACAGCAGGAGTTCAGACAGAGTTCAGGCAGTCCCTGCCTCCGGTTGCCAAGGGAATTGATTGCAGGTGCCAGACTGTCTGGCTTGACAAACAGCAAGGGTCAGCAATGAACAAGGCTTGCAATGACCACCTGTTCGTTTAGAATGGGGCCTTATGAACAGCTTGTTTGCAAACAGCTGATTGGCCTGTTTGTGGCTTTTTTTAGTTCGTATTGCTGTTAATGCCCATCTCTATTTGTAAACTCTGGGTTTGGAAATTCCTGGAGATGTGGGGGCAGGGTAGCCTGGGGAGGGTAGGGGGAAGTTTAGAAGGGAATCTCAGCAGTGTATTTCTTCCAAAAGCAGCCATTTCTTCCAAAGGAATGAATCTCTGCAGTCTGGCCATCAGTTGCAATTCTGAGAGGTCTCCAGGCGCTACCTGGAAGTGGACCACCATAGGGAGATCCTTTTTAGACTCTTGGGGAAGAAAATGGAGGACAGTCAGTTGAAGAATTGTGGGGTTTTTTTAAAAAAAGGAGACCAGTTGATAATATGATATAGAATAGACAATAAACTATGGCTAAGAGGAAATTTGTTTATGAAGTCCAAGGGGTTAGGGAAAAGTTTTACTGTTAAAATTGGTACCAGACAAAAACAGTTACAGTTAAGGAACTAGTGTACTGATATATGATACAGTAAAATTAAAATAGCTGAGATGTATGCACAAGCTTGCTCGTGTTGTTAAACAGTTGAAATAGCAATACAAATTTTTAAAAGCTTTTGTTTTTCTTCATGATAAATTATTCACTTTATAGGCACTGATTAATAGTATGATTTGTTGCAGATTTTTATTGCCTGCATGAAGAATCATCTATTAATTTTACTAAAACTAACATTATTAAGTTTGTGCCTCATTCCTTGACTAAAAGAGAGACATGGATAGTTAATGGGTGGAAGATCTCGCAGGTTTCTTCATTTAGGTATTTAGGTGTCTTATTTTAGTCTACCTTGTTTTGGAGATGTCATAAACAATTAGTTACTCAGAAATCTTTGGCTACTATGAAAGCAATTCTGCATTTCTTTTTTTCTAATGGAGCTCATTATATTCCAGCTGCTATTAGAGTTTTTAACTCATTGGTGAGCTCACAACTTTTGTATGGTGTCCCTATATGGATTTCTGCTGTAAATGATTCTATAAACAGAGCACAATCTTCATTCTTTTGGGATGCATTTCATTGTCTCTTTGCTATGAATTTGGCCTTACCTCTATAGGAACCTGTGTCTAGGTTTTAGTTTTATCTATTTTTGAGGCTCCTAAGGGTAGCTTGGTAAACCTAACCCTCAGGGACTCTTATAAGGCTCCCCTGCCTTCAGTTTTTTGTACAGGTATCTCTTATAAATCTTATAAATCTAAGCTCTCTCTCTTATAAATCTTAAGGTGGAAGATCTTCCTTCTTCCTCTGTAAATCAATGCAAAAAACATGTGGCTAAACTGATTTATGCCAGAGATTAGAGCTATACCCATTTTAATGCTCAGAGAACATGTTCCTCACTTGCTTTGGGCTTCTGGTTGAAGGGTAAACTCCTTTCATATTTAGAGGTCCTTGCCTAGCACAAAATTATGTAGAACTTTTATGCATTCATGATTCAACTGCCCCCCTTTCAATTGTACTGTTAGGTCCTCTATGAAGGATCCCCTTTTCAGATTGCAAAATCAAAAAGAGTCCAGTAGCACCTTTAAGACTAACCAATTTTATTATAGCATAAGCTTTCGAGAATCAAGTTCTCTTGATTCTCGAAAGCTTATGCTATAATAAAATTGGTTAGTTTTAAAGGTGCTACTGGACTCTTTTTGATTTTGCTACTACAGACTAACACGGCTAACTCCTCTGGATCTTTTCAGATCGGTTATGCTAATGTCCCTTCCAGTCAGTCGACTCTCTTCTAGATATTCTCTTGCAATGTCCTTCTGTGTTTTTGTTTAGGCTAAAATGGATTATGTCATGCCTTGATAAATGGACTATGCATCCTCTAGTGACTTTAGAGCAAAAGGGTCAATTCCTCCTAGAGGATTCTGATCCTAAATGTACTTATTTTGTTGATTTATATCTAGAGGCTACAGAGAAGTGTCAAAGGGAGGTGTTTTTAGATATGGGCTTTATTTAAGTTTTTTGGTTTTATTGTTCAAGACCTTAGTCTAAGAACAGGATGATGAAAAGAAAGTCATTTTTTTATAAAATGAGGCTTAATCCCAGGAAAGAGTTCTTAGAATTGGAGCCTTTGCGGAATAAGGTTATCTTCCCACAGCACACTGGCATAATTGCTCCTCTTTTCATTCTCCATTTCTATCTGGTCTTTCTGTTTCAAATGTTAATGGTTATGGAGTGACATGGAATGAGACAATGCCATTTAACTAAGTTCAACAAGTCCTAAGTTATTGCAATGTTAGCTGGGAAGTGTATTTTTAAAAGGCAGAGCTAGTGGAGATAGTTCTGAGGCCTGAGGCTTGGTTAATTCAAAGTTTTAAGCAGCAAGGGTGTCAGGGTAGAAGCTCCAGAAGGAAAGACAGCCAGAGGCAGCTGTCCCCTCCATCCCCTCCGGAACAATCTCTTCCAGCTCTGTCATTTAAATCTATGCTTCCCAGATAACACTGCATCCCCTGACATGTGAAGAACACATGTCAAAAGTATTGTACAGAGAGAGTCTAAGGCTGAAAGTGTTATGGATAAACACTGAGCCTAAATTTCCTCATGTCATGAAACATCAAGAACATCCAATATTATATACTAGAAACAACGCCCATTGTGTGAACAAATACAACGGATTTGGCGGGCCCCCTCCCAGGGGCAAGTGGCCTCTTCCCATTGTATATACTGGCCCCCCAAAAAGATGTGCAGCGTCTTGCACATTTTCTGACTGTGCTAGTCCAAGAACACTTCTGCTACTCCCAGGGGCTGTTATTCCATTGTGGGGCCTGTCATTCCATTCGAAGAATGCTTCTACTACAAGTCCCAGAGTAGTCTATCTGGGCCCAGAGACCTTTATGGAAAATCCATTCCGCATTTTCTTTGCAACTTTTTTTATGCTGTAATGCTTTTCAGTGGAGCCTATGCAAGTAAATTGGCATTCTGGGCTCCTATTTTCTCCAACCTCTCCCATTATTTTCAATGAGCAATTCTGTCATTCCTTTTAGTACATCCCTGGCTGGCTGCCACTGCCCCTTCAACTCCTCCTGAGGGCCTGTGGAGGCTCCAAGGAGGTGGCAGAGATGCAAACCATTTTGCCCCTGCTCGCTTCTTATCCCCATGTACTGCACTTGTGTGGGGATAAAAAGTGAGTCGTCGGTAATACAGATAGCCTTTTATATATTAGAGATAGCCCTAAGAATCTTCAGCACCCTCCACCTCAGAGTTCCAGGATGCTTTGGTGTAAGCTATGAGAGCTAAACTGGTATAAAAGCAATGTAAGTTTATAATGTAGATAGATCAAATGACTTACATCTAGTGAATAGCCACTGCCAGCACTATTTCTTAAAAGTCCTCTCCGTCCCTGCAGTCCTGTTTGACCCCCATAAAGATTATTCTTGAGATTATGGGACACACAAAGACAAATAGATGTTTGGCTCAAGAGGCTTCAGTGAAGATGGGGAAGAGGTTGTTGACATATCCCCTTCCTTCCTCTTCTGTCAGCATAGTTTCAACAACAGAAGAGGGGGAAGAAGCAATCCCAACATCCACGTGGGATCCACAATCATAGAAAAAAAATTCTGGGGATATTGAAAGGAACTGCAGGGTAAAACAAGAAGGGCACAGTCTTCATGTCCTCTATTGGCAGTTTGTTGGAAATAAGCATTTTGTTGTAGCCATTACAATAATCAACAGCTCCCTCCTCCAGGTGATCAATTATTTGATTCTGTGGTTTTCATTAAGACTGAGGTGAATAGTTGTTGGCTTCTAACTTTATAGTAAAAGATGGCATTTCAGGGAAGTTTTCATTGAAAATGCACAATTCTGCCCATACTTCTCTTGCTAAAAGTCTTCTCCTTCTCTTGCTAAAAGGGTGAGTGTGAGTATCTCTATTCATCACCAGGGATCATTTTCCTTAACTTTGCTGAGATAGTATCTTTAAGGGATGAGAGAGCCCTTAAGTCAGAGTTGACTTATGATGACCCCTGGTGGAGTTTTCATGTCAAGAGACTAACAGAGGCGGTTTACTATTGCGTGCCTCTGCAACTCTGGTCTTCATTGGAGGTCTCCCATCCAATTACTAACCAAAGCCAACCCTGCTTAGCTTCTGAGATCTGACAAGATCAGGCTTACCTGGGCTGAAGAGTAAAATACATCTTTCTGTTTGGAGTAGCAAGGTACAGGATTTAATAGGTCATTTCCCTATCTTAAAGCAGTTCCAGCTCAGCCACTTTATCACCAGCGCCATAAGCCATCTTCATAGTCATCAGTGCCACCTGCAGAACTTCATCGGATTATCTTCCTCTCTTGGCAATAAAGGTGGTGGTAGTTCATCCTATGAGTATGTATTGCTGTGTAATCCATCCAGTGAAAAGAGTTACACTAGAGAAGTACATTCTGATGCAAGAGAGGCAGTTTAACCTAGTGTCAGTTATCACCTAGAACAGTCTGAAAATACGGTTCTCCTTTTCACAGTGGAGAGACAATTTCTTAAAAATGCTTTTCCTATTTCAGCATAATCCATTTTAATGCCCACATTTCTGGACTACACTGCATGAATGACTGCCCTATGACGCAAAACTTACTAGTATATAGCTACATTCTATGGAAACTATTTCACCACAGTAGGAAATAGTGTTTGTTGAATACTGCAATATTCCTGTTGAAGGAATAATCTATAAAGCTCCCATTTCTTGTGTTTGAACTAAAGTCAAAGTAAGTGGGAGGAATGTTCCATGTAGAAACTAAGAGGACAGAGATATTAAACATAGCAAAATCTGAATTATATTTCCCCCCCTGTTGTATTTTTCTATCCATCTCCTATGATTGCTCACACCTAACTGATGCATTAGCCACTAAGATATTTCTTGTATATTGCTTTTAATGTTCCTTAACAGCCTTTATTTTACATATTTCTAAACAGATGGTTTTATATGGGAGGAATTTAACAAGACACCCTGCTCCTAGAAATAAAATCTTCACTAGCAATATTGCTTTCATTGTTTCAGCTGTTGTCAGATAAAATATAGTGAGTGCACTCTTTGACAAAAGATAGTAATTTCCCAATTCATCAACATATACTTAACAGTTTATAATACTGAAAATTCCTGTTCATTTTTCAAAGCTGACAATTTATAAGCTTTGTGCTGTGATCCTAAATGGCACTTAAGTGGAAGGAAGATCTGTTGGTCTTTGTAGTGTCCTCGATTAAATATTAAGTTGGAGCCACTTCCATTCAAGCAAATGAGTGAGCAAATTTCTGCACACTTTCTCCCTCCAAAAAAATACCACATTGCTTGCTGGTACTTGAAAAGTATATTTTCCATGGCTTCAGAAGGAAGTGAGGGAATGGGAAAGATATTTTCATGAATGGAATTTTGCTTGTAGTATTTTGGATCTCACTCAATAACCAAAGAATCAAGATATCTATCTGAAAAGAAATTGAATTGCATATGAAACAAATACATTCAGGGTGTGTAGCTGACAACTTTGAATACTTCCCTTGCATCATTTTGTGAGACCTAGAAGAGCTTTTAGTTTCATTAACTTGACTCTTCAATGCTGTTCATTCTTCCAAGAGTAACTTGATATGTGTCAGGGCCTGCCAGTTAGATCCCCTGTTATTTCACTGTAGACACTCCAAGAGTCCAGTTATTTCACTGTAGACACTCCAAGAGTCCAGTTATTTCACTGTAGACACTCCAAGAGTCCAGTTAAAGTTTCTTTATTAGAGATCCATCAGTATCAGCACACTCAGACTACAGCATTGGCAGAAGTGACGCAAAGGGGTAAAACAATGTATAGGGCAAAGTTCCCATCCTGGGATAAGGACCGTTAGAATTTAGGTGTGCAGGGCCTAGAAGGTTGGATGGAGTAGAGGGAGGGGAAGACAAGGATGAGCTCATTTCATGTCTCAGGGAGATACGGCTCCAACCAGCACTCCAAGGACACTTTCCCATGACAGTTGAGAAAGTGAAAGAAGCCACCTGCAAGATAAGTGATTCACAGCTACACAGTTATTTCTTTATACATTTCCAGAAGCTCAGAATACGATACAGAGTATAATAGACACACATGGCAGATAAGTAGGACACATATGACAGTATGGATAGAAAAAACACGGGAGACTAATAATATTTTTCTTTGTAATAAGGGACCTAATATTCCTGTGTGAGCAGTTGACCCCAGCCTCTGCCATTTTGAAAACTGTGATATAAAAATTACAAGCCCCATGAAGTAATACGATTTAAACTGCATTAATGAATCAGCCAGCTGAGCAAAGTGTTGCTGAGTCCCACCTGGGAGTGAGAGTCATACCTGGAATACAAATGTGAATGCTGAGAACTGGGCATGATTGACTTCTGCCCTTCCAAGCTGTGGAATGTGCAATTGGGACAATGAAGGTGCTCTCTGCGTCACCACCCGACATTCCAATCTTCCCACTTTTCCATGATTGAATCCTATCCTATGAACTAAGGGTCATCAATCAGCTCTGATAAGTTTGTATCTCCTGCCTGGGAACATGTAATCAAATCTCTAAATTATTCAGCTAAGCTCTGAGAACATTTAATTAACTGTAATTCCTTTGATGTATTGTCGAAGGCTTTCACGGCCGGAGAACGATGGTTTCATTTCTGGAGTAGCCATTTGCCTGAAGTGCGTGGTTTAGATGATTAATTTCCTCATTGAGAAAGTGCGGCTCACATATCCGTCTTGCACGATCCACTAATGTTTTCATTATGCCTCTTTTCTGTCGGGGATGGTGATTGGAGTTTTTGTGTAGGTACCGATCAGTGTGAGTTGGTTTCCTGTAGACCTTGTGACCTAACTGAAAGTTTGCTTTGCGGATGACCCAGGTATCCAGGAATGGGAGTTTTCCCTCGATTTCTTTCTCCATGATGAATTGTATTTTCAGGTGGATGTTGTTGAGATGATTCAAAAACCCCATCAATTCTTCCTCCCCATGGCTCCAAATGATAAATGTATCATCCACAAACTGGAACCATACACTAGGTTTGTGGGGTGCTGATTCTAGAGCTGTTTTTTCAAAATGTTCCATGAAGAAGTTTGCTATAACTGGGCTGAGTGGGCTCCCCATGGCCACCCCATCCATCTGTTCATAGAATTCGTTGTCCCATTGGAAGTAACTGGTTGTCAGGCAATGGTGGAATAAGGCTGTTACATCCTCTGGGAAAATCTGATTAATAAGTGCAATAGTGTCTTTTACTGGAATCTTGGTAAACAGGGATACAACATCACTCAACTCAATCCACAAGACATACTTGTCAGTTTTGATTTGAGGAAATTAATCATCTAAACCACACACTTCAGGCAAATGGCTACTCCAGAAATGAAATCCGAAGAGCAATCAAACCCAGGATGAATCAAACAACCAAAGAAAAACAGTCTCCCACAGGAAAAGTGTTTTTGCCATATATCAAAGGAATTACTGATCAGATGGGAAAGCTTATTGTCAGGTGTGTGGGTGCCCCCTTGTGGCGGGGGTGGCGGCGGGTCAGCGCGGGACGCCCCCGGCGGGTCCGTGCTGGGTCCCTGTCAGTAGGTGGGGGGAGGTTTCCCTGGGTGAGGGCCGGCTTGGCCCCTGGGCGAGTCCCCCTTAAGGCCTCAGATGGGCGGCCACCGTCTGGTCTGGCGTTGCCAGCCAGCAATTAGCTCCACCCGGCCAGTCACCCTTCCAACATCAGGATGAACTGGCCCAGTCACATGCGACTCTCTCCTCCTCGGCCTCGGGGCTCACCTCCCTAAATACCCCCGCCCCTTATGGCCAACCCCACCCTTCCCTTCCAGTGCCCGCCCCCAGTGCCATCCCCACCACCTGGGCCAGGCGTGGCCACATCCTGCTGCCCCATCCGCCCTGGCCCCATTGGTTGTCTTGTCCCTGCTCCCTCCCTTCCTTCCCTCTGCCCTGCCCCCTGTCTCCTCCTCCCCCTCTAGCTGGCCTTGCTGGATGGCTGCCCGGGCTGTCCCTCTGCTGGCTGCGCCCGCCCCCTCCCTTGGCCTGCTGGGGGTTGTGGTTCCCCTCGGGGCTCTGCGCCGGCGCGGGCGTCCCGCCGCGGCCCGGCTTCCTGGGCGGCCGCTCTCGGCCTCGCCCATGGCCGCGGCGTCCCGCCGGCGCGGGCCCTGGTTGCCGTGGTTGCGGCTGCGGCCGAGAGGACGGCCTTCCCCCTCCGCGGCCGCTTGCTGCTCGGCGCCGGGCTCCTGGCCTCGGCGGGTCGGTGGCCGCGGCTGTCAGCTCCGCCGGGGGGTTGAAGGGGCCTCCTCGTCCGGGCGGCGTTTCCGTGGCCGCGCCTGTGTTCCTCCCGGCGCATCTCCCGGCCGTCTCCAGGGGCCGCAGGTAGGCCTCGTCGCGGGCGGGGGCGAGGGAGGGGGTGGGGGTCGCGGAGTCCGAGGGCGTGGCACCGCCGCCCCTCGGACACCCCCCCCTGAGCGTCGTGCCGGGCCTTCCGTCTTCGGCGAACATCCGGGAGAGGAAGTCGGCATTGGCGTGCAACTTCCCCGGGCGGTGGCGGATCGTAAAGCTGAAGGGAAGAAGGGATAGATACCACCGTAAGACTCTAGCATTATGGTCCTTTAGCCGGGACATCCAGAGAAGGGGGGCGTGGTCCGTCACGAGGGTGAAGGGGTTGTTGACAAGATAGTATTGGAGGGCCCCGACGGCCCATTTAACTGCCAGTGCCTCCTTCTCGACAACGGCGTATTTCTGCTCGGCGGGCTGCAGCTTCCGGCTAATGAAGAGGACGGGGTGTTCTTGACCTTCGTGCTCCTGCGACAGGACAGCCCCGAGTCCTGCATCCGATGCATCTGTTTGTAGTATGAAGGGCTTGTCGAAGTCGGGGTTGCGGAGTACGGGGCTTGCGGACAGGGCGGCCTTCAGGTCCTCGAAGGCATGTTGGCCCTGGGGTGTCCATCGGACCCGGTTCGGCTGGTCCTTCCTCAAGTAGTCGGTTAGGGGGCTGGCTCGGCTGGCGTACTGGGGAATGAACTTACTATAGTAGCCGACGAGCCCCAGGAACCCGCGTAGCTGTTTCTTTGTCCCCGGTCGGGGGCAAGCCTCGAGGGAGGCCACTTTGTCTGGTAGGGGACGCAACTGCCCGCGTCCTACCAGGAATCCCAGGTACTTGAGCTCCTGGAAGCCGAGACGACTTTTCGTGGGATTGGCTTTGAGGCCTGCGTTGCGGAGAGCCTGGAGCACGAGCCGGAGGTGGCGAAGGTGAGACGTCCAATCCGGGCTGTATATCAGGATGTCATCGATGTAAGCGGTGGCAAATCCTTGACAGTGGGTTAGTGCCCGGTCCACCAAGCGCTGGAAGGTGGCCGCCGCCCCGTGCAGCCCGAAGGGCATCACCTGAAACTCGAAGAGGCCCTTGGGAGTGGCGAACGCGGTCTTTTCCTGGTCCCCCGGCGCCATGGGGACCTGCCAGTACCCCTTTGTCAGGTCCAGAGCCGAGAGGTAGCGGGCTGTGCCTAACTGGTCAATCAAGACGTCGGCCCGGGGCATCGGGTATGCGTCGAACTTCGCTACCTTGTTAACCTCCCGATAGTCGACGCAGAACCTCACTGACCCGTCCGGCTTTGGCACGAGGACGATGGGGCTCCTCCACTCACTGGTTGACGGACGGATCACCCCTAGGCGGAGCATCTCGTCTACCTCGCGGGCTACGGCGTCCCATTGTTTCCGGGGCAAGGGTCTCCACGTCGCTCGGGCGACCTGTCCCGGGGCCGTGGGGATGGCGTGCTCTGCCAGATTGGTGCGTCCGGGCCAGGTCGAGAAGCAGCCTGGTTCTTCGTCCAGGAGCGCTTGGAGTTGCTCTTGTTGCTGGGGGCTTAGGGCAGCGTCCATCCCTGGGGAAGTGGCTTCTGGCTGGCGCGTCGTCCAGGGGAGCTCCCCGTCTGTTGGTTCCAATGGGTCATCGGCCAGCTGGCATTCCCCCGCCGATCGTTCGCACCACTCTTTTAGATCGTTTACGTGCAGGCGTTTGGCCTGCCGCGGGGATGGCCCACACTGTACTTCGTAGGAATGGGATCCTAACACTCGATTGATTCGGAAGGGGCCCTGCCAGGGGTCCCCCTGCTTGGACGGTCCAAAGACCCGGCGGCTTACTAGAACCCTCTAGGAAGGTCCTGGCCCGGGTTCCTCGATCATAGCGGGCCTTCTGCGTGGCCTGGGCCTTCTCCAGGTTCTGTCGAGCCAAGGAGCGAACGGTCTCCAGGCGCTCTCTGAGTCCCCGGACGTATTCGGGGGCCGGCTGGCCCGGTTGGGCCGGGGCCGTGGCCCACTGCCCCTCCATTACCTCCAGGATCCCGCGTGGGTTGCGTCCATACACTAGCTCAAACGGAGCGAACCCCGTCGACGCCTGGGGCGACTCTCGCACGGCAAAGAGGAGAGGATCGAGGAACAGGTCCCATTGTGCGGGTCGGTCGTGGGCGAGCCTCCGGAGCATCTGCTTCAGGGTCTGGTTAAACCGCTCCACTAAGCCGTCTGTCTGGGGATGGTAGATCGACGTGAAGATTTGGCGTATCCCCAGGGTGCGGCATAGTTGGCGGGTGATTGAGGCCGTGAAGGGTGTCCCACAATCCGTGACGATCTCCCGGGGTAACCCCACTTGGGCGAAAAACCGAATAAGGGCTCGGGTCACCCCCGGGGCCTGCATAGTTCGCATGGGTATAGCCTCGGGGTATCGGGTAGCGTAGTCCATGAGGACGAGGATGAAGCGGTGGCCCCGAGAGGTCCGGGGCAAGGGTCCCACAAAGTCCATAGCTACCCTCTCGAAGGGGTTGTGGATCACGGGCAGTGGGGCCAGGGGGGCCCGCGGCTGGTGCCTCCCCGAAGTCCGTTGGCACGTCTCGCAGGTCCGGCAGTGGCTCTTGACAGCCTGGTCTACCCCCGGCCAGAAGAACCGTGTCAGCACCCGGGCCAGCGTGTTGTGAGGTCCTTGATGTCCGGCCCAGTTATGATCATGGGCGTGCCGCAGGACGATCTCGCGATACTCCCGGGGCACTAAGAGCTGGCGGACTTCCCTACCCCGTTCTGTCATGAGTCGGTACCACACGCCCCCTTCTTGGACTATCCGCGGCAGTCTCCCCGCCCGCCGAGGGTCCCGTACGATCCCTTCACTCACCGCCACTGTGTCTCGGAGCTTCTCGAGAGTTGGGTCGGCGGTCTGGCTGGCGACGAACGTTGGGTCGGCAGGCCAGTCAGGGAAGTTGGCCCCTGGGTGCGGGGCGGGCCCCGGATGGTTGTCCTGTCTCTCCACCGGGAGGGCCTCCTCGGGGCCCCGGGCGGCTTGTAGGTGTTGGTGGAATTCGGGAACGTCTCGGCCTAGGAGTACGGGGTAGGGGAGGTTGGTGACCCTGGCCAACTCTACCTCCCAGGTCCGCCCCTGGCATGATAAGGGGACGCGGACCACTGGGTATGTCTCGGAGTGGCCGTGGAAGCAGGCTACCATGGCGGTCCGGACGACCGGTAGCCCGGCAGGGAGCAGCCGGGTGCGGATCATGGACACCGAGCTGCCGCTGTCCAGGAACGCTGACAGCCGCCGTCCCGACACCTCCACCAGAATCAGGAGCGGCGGGGGTCGGGGAGGCGGAGTTGTAGCCGGGAAGGCCTCTTCCCAGCCCGCGTCGCACTCCATCAGTGGGCAGTCACGTATGTAGTGGCCGCGCTGGCCGCACCTGAAGCAGGGACCCCGGTCATCGTTTTCCTGGGCGGTCTTTGGCGCCCCGTCTCGGTTGGGGCCTGGTGGAGGGCGACCCCACGTGCCCTCGCGTGGTGGCGCCGACGGCGTTGGCCTGCTGGGACCGCTGGAGCCTTCTCGATTGCCCGGTCGGGCCCTTCCTGTATGGGGGGCTTCAGGGCCCCGAAAGCCCGGACCCTGGGGGCGACCTCCGCTGCCCACTTCGCGGGGGGGTTCCCAGGGATCGGCTGCTGCCGTGAAGTTCTCGAGCAGCGCGGTGGCCTCCTTCAGGGTCGCCGGCCGGCTGCAGGCCACCCACTGTCGGGCCTTCGGCGGGAGGATGTTCAGTAGTTGCTCCAGAACTACCTGATCTACAATCCCCTTCTCACCCTCCGTCGCGGGCCGCAGCCAGCGATGAGCAGCGTCGCGGAGGGCGTTGACCAAGGTCCGCGGCCGGTCGACCTTCCGATAGGTGATAGCGCGGAACTTGAGGCGGTAAGAGTCTGGGGTCACTTCATAGCGGTCGAGGATGGCAGCCTTGAGTGCGCGGTAATCGGCGCCCTCTTCCTTGGGCAGAGCTCGCAGGGCCGCTTGGGCTTCCCCCGTCAAGTAGGGTCCGAGGATGAAGGCCCACTGGGCTTGGGGCCACTGGGCGGCCTCCGCGGTTCGTTCGAACGCCTCCAGATAGGCATCGATCTCGTCCGTCTCTCCCAGCTTCGTCAACTGGAAGGGAGTCCCTCGACTCGGGCCAAGCGGCGCGCTGGCCCCTCCTCCACCCAGGGCTTGGGCCAACCCGCGCAGGAGGGTGGCCTGGGACTCCTGCTGTTGAGCCGTCAGGTCTCGTAGGAGCCGCACCTGCTGTTCCGCCATCCATTGGCCCAGCTGGCCTAAGTCTGGGGCGGGCGGACCGGTGGGCCCGGGGGCCGCAGCAGCGCCGGCGACGGCCTGATCCATGGGCTCTGGAGGGTCGGTCCGGAGGGGAGTTCCTGGCGGGGACGGCCTGAAAGTCGACGGGCGCAGGTAGCTCCGGGCGCGGGACCACCCTGGCGGGGCGGGTAGGCGTGGCACCGGCCGCTTCACAGCAGGATCAGTGCCTGCATTCTCCACCACTTTGTCAGGTGTGTGGGCGCCCCCTTGTGGCGGGGGTGGCGGCGGGTCGGCGCGGGACGCCCCCGGCGGGTCCGTGCTGGGTCCCTGTCAGTAGGTGGGGGGAGGTTTCCCTGGGTGAGGGCCGGCTTGGCCCCTGGGCGAGTCCCCCTTAAGGCCTCAGATGGGCGGCCACCGTCTGGTCTGGCGTTGCCAGCCAGCAATTAGCTCCACCCGGCCAGTCACCCTTCCAACATCAGGATGAACTGGCCCAGTCACATGCGACTCTCTCCTCCTCGGCCTCGGGGCTCACCTCCCTAAATACCCCCGCCCCTTATGGCCAACCCCACCCTTCCCTTCCAGTGCCCGCCCCCAGTGCCATCCCCACCACCTGGGCCAGGCGTGGCCACATCCTGCTGCCCCATCCGCCCTGGCCCCATTGGTTGTCTTGTCCCTGCTCCCTCCCTTCCTTCCCTCTGCCCTGCCCCCTGTCTCCTCCTCCCCCTCTAGCTGGCCTTGCTGGATGGCTGCCCGGGCTGTCCCTCTGCTGGCTGCGCCCGCCCCCTCCCTTGGCCTGCTGGGGGTTGTGGTTCCCCTCGGGGCTCTGCGCCGGCGCGGGCGTCCCGCCGCGGCCCGGCTTCCTGGGCGGCCGCTCTCGGCCTCGCCCATGGCCGCGGCGTCCCGCCGGCGCGGGCCCTGGTTGCCGTGGTTGCGGCTGCGGCCGAGAGGACGGCCTTCCCCCTCCGCGGCCGCTTGCTGCTCGGCGCCGGGCTCCTGGCCTCGGCGGGTCGGTGGCCGCGGCTGTCAGCTCCGCCGGGGGGTTGAAGGGGCCTCCTCGTCCGGGCGGCGTTTCCGTGGCCGCGGCGGTGTTCCTCCCGGCACATCTCCCGGCCGTCTCCAGGGGCCGCAGGTAGGCCTCGTCGCGGGCGGGGGCGAGGGAGGGGGTGGGGGTCGCGGAGTCCGAGGGCGTGGCACCACCGCCCCTTGGACACTTATGAAAAAGCATAACCTTCAAGCAGTATTCAGACCCACCTGAAAAATACAACAGATGCTACGATCAGCAAAAGACAGTAGAGACCCCCTAACCTCTGCAGGAGTATACCATATACCCTGCAGCTGTGGACAAGTTTACATCGGGACCACAAAGTGTAGCATCCAGACAAGAATAAAAGAACATGAAAGACACTGCAGACTTGGACAACCGGAAAAATCAGCAGTGGCTGAACATAGCCTAACTCAAACAGGGCACAGTATCTTATTCCAGGACACCAAAATACTGGACAACACTTCCAACTACTTTGTCAGACTGCACAGGGAAGCCATTGAAATTCACAAGCATAAGCAAAACTTCAACAGGAAAGAAGAAACCTTAAGAATGAACCGAGCATGGTTGCCAGTTCTGAAAAACACCAGGCTAACTAAACACTCCACACCCGACAATAGCCCTGCAGAGACGATTAGCACATCAAGTACCAATCCATATGCAAAAGAACCTCCTCAGGATACAGTGAAGCCTCCCGCCATTAGCATTCCACACCCTGGGAAACTCTTACAGGATGACTCAGCTCAACCCCACCCCTCCTGAGTAGATACAAATGACCTGCCAACATCTTTTCCACACTGTGACACTGAGAGATCTCTGTCTTTTGGTGCTACACCTCTGAAGATGCCAGCCACAGCTGCTGGCGAAACGTCAGGAACTGCAATGCCAAGACCACGGCAATACAGCCCGGAAAACCCACAACAACCATGTAATTCCTTTGTAAGGCACCGGGAGAAACCAAACCAATTCTTTTGCTACACCGCGGTAGCACTAATCAAAAGTACCCAGGAGATGGCCTTTAAGGTCCTTTGTCTCAATGACTGAAGTACCCTCTAGCCCCAGGGCCTGATTTGCCCTATAAGAATCCTGGATTTGCCCCATTCAAATTGTACACGGTTGCTGGGATGCAAGCGTAGTGCCCTCAGTGTCATGACCCAGCACCGGACTGAGCTGTTGCCACCCACCAGCAAGTCCTTATCGGAGGAGGAGGACTGTGTTGGGCAGGCAGATCCCGTGCCAGGCAAAGTGGTATCTGAGGAGCCAGCCATGTATCCAGAGGTACAGCCCGTGCCTCCCAGGGAAAATGCCGGGGCCAAGGAAGTGAGCAACGCACAAACAACCCTGGCCACCACTTGGGGGAGCCATCAGAGCCAGCCGCCCGGAGGAAGGGTCAGGCACAAGAAGTGGTTTGGCAACGGCGCTGCAGCACCCGACGCCAAGTGCAGAAGCGGCTGGAGCTGATCCAGGATGACGAGACAGGGCAATCAATGGATGAGGAAACACCTGGCCCATCCGCCTCTTAAGCAAGGAGTATAAGAACGGACGCTGAACTCAGAGCAGTGTGGAAACAACTTCAGTCGTCAGCCACTCTGCAACTGGAGCCTCGTGCCTGGAGACCTTCCCACCTCCTTTGGACCTTGTCCCCCCTCCCCTTGGACTGATTCTTGGACTTCGACTTCAGCTTTCTTTTGGACTCTGCCCCTGCTTGCCCCTTGTTTGGACTGTCTTGACTGGATTTGACCTGGACTGTCGACTTTGGACTTTGCTTAAATAGAAGCCAACTGATACACACACCAAAAGGAGATGTTTAAATATACTAGCAAAGGAATGTTTTGATTGCTCCCTCCCCCTCCCCCCCTAATTGCCTCTTCCCTCTGCTCTTCTGTGTTTGACCAGTCTCTGTATCAGGCATCTGACAAAGAGATCTTGATTCTCGAAAGCTTATGCTAAAATAAAATTGGTTAGTCTTAAAGGTGCTACTGGACTCTTTTTGATTTTGCTACCACAGACTAACACGGCTAACTTCTCTGCTTAAATAGACTTTGCCTTTAGCCCGACCTTGCCTGGGTGAGCAACCTAGCCCGTCCTCAGCTGTGTCCCGGGCGCCATGCCAGAGCACGACACTCATAGTTTCTCTCTCTCTGAGCCTTCCTCTCGGGCCAGAGATGCAGAACGTTAGGCTCCCATGGACTAAACTGCTCCCAGGATAGGTTAATTATCATCCGAAAATCCTTCAAACCTTTTCCATTTTCCCTCACTGCTTTCCCTAGGAATCTTGTATGCTTGTCAGTTACTTCTTGTATGTGTGTTTTCCCCCTTTAAATAAAATTACTCTTTGCTAATTCTCCCCTACTTGCAAGGAGACCAATTTTGGTAACACTTGGGCTAGCAATAGATAATGGTCGTAATGCATGGTCAATTATATGAGCTTCCACTGTGTTCCTATAGCTTGCTACAAGCATGAGATCCTACTGGGAGGGGTTCTTGCTAACTTAGAAGAGTTGTCTGAGAACCTGTCTGGAGTTTGGGACAGGAGCTATGGGTCTTAGCTGCAAGCTGAGTTAATCAGAGGTGAGATTTTAGAAAGCAGACAGCAGCATGTGGAGCATATGAACACAGCAAGTGAACAGAGCCGCTAACTAAGAGAGTATAGGGAGTTTAGCAGCAGAGTTTGAGGGGGAGCAAGAGATGATCTCAGAGACATATCTTATTTAAAAAAGAAGAGATTAATAAATCTGTTAGGTGAGTTCATTGCTGGGCTAGGAAGTTTGACTATGATACATTTTCTTTCTTGATACAGGCTTTTTCAGTTTCATGCAAGGACCCCTTTTATTGTTAACACCTTTAAAAAAACCAAAGCAGCTATGAAGTTAGAATGTGAGCAAAGGTGTGGGGGCTATCGGATGTTTTGCATATTGTGTCACATATATGATTATCTGCCCCTGGGTTAGAAATTGTGTCTAGATAGGCTGATAGGTAGTGAGTCAGTCATGATCATGGTGCTCATCGGTACCAATGATGTTGGAATAGGTACTTGTGTGGTTCTAGAGAATGAAGTTCTAGGACAACTAGACAAACTGAAAACTAACAATAATCACCCTGTGTGGTGGGTGGGGCCAAGAGAGTTCTTAGAAATGGTGACTGACCCAAGGTCACCCAGATGGCTTCAAGTGTCATCCCAATAAGGGATCAGGAGAGACTTTACAGGCCAGTTAGCATAACTTCTATTCCAGGAAAATTAGTAGAAACTATTAAAGAGAGAATGGTTAAGCACATCAAGGAACAAGTCTTTTTATGAGAAATTAGCATTGCTTCTGCAAAGCAAGTCTTGCTTCACCAATATCTTGGAATTCTTTCAGCAGGTTAACAAGTTGATCCACTAGGTATTATATATTTGGACTTCCGAAAGGTTTGACAAGGAACCTGAGCAAAGAATCTTGAGTTTGCTCAGCAGTCATGGATTAAAAGTAGGATCAATGGCAGGAAGCAGAGAGTAGGTATAAATAGTTCTTTCAAGGAAGGAAATTGAGCAATAGGTTCCACAAACATTGGTATTGGGGCCAATGCTATTGTTTCATAAACAATTTGGAATTGCAGTGAGCAGTGTACTGCCAAGATTGCAGATGATTACAAATTATTCAGGATGGTAAAAACCAGACTGGACTGTGAAGAGCTACAAAAGGATCTGTGTAAAGTGAAGCATATTGAAACAAAGAAATTCCTAATTTTAAATATATGTTGATGGAGTTTGAATTGGCTGAGATCTACACAAGACGCCCAACACATGTCAGATTTTTGCAAGTTTACCTGGGAAGTATAGTCAGGCCAGCAGCAGCAGGGCCAGAAGGATGGAGGGAAAGCATCAGCAAGGGGAGCCCAAAGCTGACAGGCAGCTAATAGCAGCAGAAGGAGCTGCTGGGGCTGTCACTGCTGCTGCTGCTGAACTCAACCATCCCTTCTCACAGAGAGGGGTACTGTAATAGCTCCCCCCACCCCGTCTCATGCTATTAGAATTTGGAGGCACCCAATGCAATTGATGGACAAAAGGAAATTTTAAAAGTGATGCAGTTGTGGAGTTCACTGCAAGAGGATGCAGTTATGGCTATAAGCATTAATGGCTTTAAAAAGGTGAACAGATTCAGTAAGGACAGGTCCATTCGTGGCTACAAAACATAGTGACTCAACAGACCCTCATAACTAGAGGTAGCAAACCTCTGAATACCAGTACTAGAAGACAACATTGGGGAAGGCCTTGGCCTCTAAGGCCCACCTTTTGCCCCTCCAAGATCACTGGTTCCATGACACAGGATGCTGGACTAGATGAGCCGCTGGTCTGATTCAGCACAGCTTTTCTTAAATTCTTAATTTTAATTGCTTGGAATTATAGGCATATTTCATCTGGAATTTTGCTTATACTTAGGTAGGATTAACATACTAATCTATAAACATTATTATACCTGTGTCTTTCTGTTGGCAAAACATCTACATAACAATATTCACACAAACTCATTAAAGAGTAAAGAAAGCTTATTTAGGAACTAACATACTTGATAGGAAAGTGAAGAGATAGAGATAGACTTCTGGCTGTCTTGCTGAGAGAGAGCTTCTAAGAAGGAGGATATTTCCCCTGAGAATACCAATCTGGAGACAAAACAAGGAAATGACCCTCATTAGAAAGAAAGGTGCTGACCCCACATTCCTATCTGACTGGCCCTTGATTCCCCCTGTAGGGTCTTCTTCTCTTCCTTTTTGTACACCAGGCATTGCTTCTTCCAACACTTTAATCTTTGGATGCCTTTGAAAAGGATGCCTATTCTTCTTTAACATCTGCTTCCTTTTCATCAGTACTCTTACATTTATAAAGTTTTATTTTAACTTTAATTTTCACACGTTGCCTTAAATGTATTATTCCTTTTGGATCCAAATGAAAACCAACAGATTCCATTCTGCAATGATATAACCACAGTAACTGTTGCTTCTAAGAACACAAGTACCACAGTTTCACAATTTCTATGGAACTGAAAATGTTGAGCTTTGATGATGCATTCTATAATATATGTACATCAGATATGCCTGCTTTAATATTTATGCATGATCTTATAACACCTTGTCTTTCAAACACACACATGCACATAAGGTGTCATCCTCCCCACTTTTGAATTCATGAATGCTTTCAGAGAGGGCATAGAGATGAGCAACCATTAATTTTGCTTACAAAACAAGCAATATCCACCCCCCCCCAAGGTGGAATGAAGAGACAGACATCAGTATTGGATCTAAGGGCCACTTTATTAAATTGGCCTCAACATTAAACATTAATCCATAACTGCGGCAAGGGTAAAAGAGGTACAGATCAAGCCATGGGGCCACCCCTGGACCTCCGCCTTGACCTGTTTGGGTGAGTCCCGAAGCCCTGGGTGCGAGCCCTCCCTGGGGATGGCTAGGAAACCCAGCTGGCCAGGCAAATTGGTTCCCCCTCTTCAAGCTCCTAAGCCTCAGCTGTACAGCAGTGAGGGAAGAACTTGCATATGGGAAGGGTGTGGGAAGGACTTGCACATGAAAAGCAGTGAGGGAAGGACTTCCCCAGGCAGTCTGCCCATGCACACTGGCAGCCGTCACAAGCAGTACCAGCCGCTCCTAGCAGACCCCTCTTCCCCACCAATAGGGAAGCGCCAAGGGTGTTCACCAGCCCGCTGCCTTTCACCAAACTCTATCCCGCCAGTGACACCACTAACAAGCACCAGCCAATTTCCATCACTCAAGTCCTGGTGCAAGGTAGGCGAAAAACCCCTTATCCAATTTGACCCCATCCAATTTGAGAAAAGGGAAAACAAATCCTACCTGGCTCTGATTACAGCAGCCAGCTAATCCTGCACCAAAAACAGGGTGAGGAGGGTGGGCCGAGCATTTGAAGCAACTAAAGCTGGGAGAGCAGAGCTACCTAACGGGCTGCTGGCTCCACCCCCCAGCAGAGGCCCGGATGCCTGGGAAAGTGCACTGCTCTCCCTCCTTCCTGGGAGGCAATGCACGGCCCTCTGCTTCAGCAGCTAAGCTGCCCACAGTTGTGGCCATAATCTTTTTTTAAAAATAAGCTTATATTTGAATAAATCAAAATATTCAGATGTGCTAACGATATTCTATATAAGCAACCATCTATATAACAAATCCCATTTTCTCTATCTTTCTGCATATTAAATGAAGCTTTTGTGTAGACCCTGTCAGGATGTCGTCTGTTATACTCTGCAAGGTCCTGTGTACTGCTTGTATTCTGCAAGGCCCTGTGTATTGTTGACTCAGATGATAGGGGCTGAAGCTGTTCTCTGACTGGAATGTGAAAGACTGCAAGGGAGGGGGCTATTCTGCTGTTATCTGTGTGTTTTCTCTTTAGCTTGGGAAGCAATGCCTCACGGCCCTGAAGTTTCCAACACATCATCTCTACTTCGTCCTGCTGCTCATCTCGAACTTAGCTAACTGTTTCCTGAAAGGGGTGGGGACTCTGAGGATTATATGTTATATGTTTGAAGAGAATAGGGATGGGCATGAACTGAAATACGAACCAAAGTTTTTCACTAACTGGGCTGGTTCGTGGTTCATCAGTGCCCATTTCTGATGAACCTGGATGAACTTTAGGCTGGTTTGTTTGGTTCATTTTCAGTTTGTCACTGCAGACAGTCTGGCACTGATAAATCTGTTTCCTTGGCAACCAGAGATGGGCTTAGATCAGCTGCTTGTCGGGGATCTCCACGACAAGCAGCTGATTCAGGGTTTCAATGCCCCTTTCCCTGCTGCTGCATGCCGGCTGTTCTGCTTCCCATGTTTGCAGGAGTTTGCTTATTCCCTGCTGGCTTTAAAAGCCAGGAAAGGGCTAAATGGCTGGTTTTCCCTTCCTCCTTTGGGGTATGCACACACTTTCATTTTTTTTTCAAAGGCAAAAAAGTGTTGCAACATTGTAACATAGCAACATTGCAGCATTATTGCACTTTCCTCCTGGCTTTAAAAGCCAGGAAAGAATTAAATAGCTGCTTTTCCCTCCATCCCAGGCATGTTTCTGGCTTTGCCAAAGGGAATAAAAACCAAGCGTTTTGCACAGCCCTTTGGGAACAAAGTGGCAGGGAAGCTAGCAGCCGTTTTCCTGGTTCAAGCCCACCTTTAGTAGAGAAACACCTTCTTGGCAAGGAATGCACTAGGGGTATGATTCTAGTCGCTTATCAATAAAGTGTTTTAACTCATGCAGTTCCTGGACTCATGCAGTGAAGCCTATGAGAGTTACTTGGCAGATCCTTACAGATGCCCCACTTCTAAATACTGTTGAAAAAGTCACAGGTAATTTTGTATGTTTTGTGCTGTCCTATGAGGTAAGGGATGAATGAAGATTTCCTGTTTAGTTTCTTTTTATATATGTTTCTACTAGGGGTGTGCAAAACTAAACAAAGGAGTCAGAAATACACTTTAGATTAGCTGTTTTGTCTCATTTCAGTGGACTAAATCCAAGAAACAAAGCTGTAATGAGTCCTTTCCCCACTGAAAAGTTTCTGTATTTAGTTTCAGTTTTTACTCATGTGGTGGCAGTACAAGCAGGCAGGCAGTGGGCTGCCAGCATCTCCCCCCCCCCCCCTTAATAGCTAGTCTGCAAACCAATTGGATCCAAATGAGAGATACTGAGCCCTTAGCATTATACCAGCTAACTCCATTGGTGGGAAGGGGAATGTGCATGGTTTTAGTGCTTCCTAGGTAATGGCATTGTCTCCCTGCCAATCTGGTCATCAAAAGGTGAGGAGCATTGACCCCCCCTCCCCCTACCCATCTGCTTCAAAAATGTTCCTTCAATTTAACTCCATTGAAGGTGAGGGGGAAGGTACATTTTTGTTCTTTTGGCTCCTGCCTGAACAGCAAATGAAAAGTTATGGAAAAACAGAGGTCTGTTTGGGGGGAGAGAGATTGTGCCACCTGCCTGCCTGCCCACACTTAGACAATGGATGAGATTGGCTGCAATTAAGCTGAGAACACCCGATTTCACAGCAAAACTCTAAGTGCAAAAGGAAAGATTTGCCAATGACTAACCCTCATCTCTGTCTTACAGGCCCAGCAGAACTGTAACAAGCAGGATCCTAGTCTTAACGGAGAGGGAATTCCACCAGGCTGGTGCCAGGGATGAAAAGTCCCTGGCCCTGGTTGAGCCTAGGTGAATGTCCTTGGGGCCAGGAACTATAAGAAGATGTTGGTCTACTGAATGAAGGGCCCTCTGGGGAATATATGGTGAGAGGCAGTTCCTGAGGTATGTAGGTCCCAGTCAGTTTAGGGCTTTGAACATAATAGTCAAAACCTTAAATTTGACCCAGAATTCAATCGGTAACTAGTGCAGCTAACACAGGACAGGTCGTATATGAGTCTGAACTGGCATCCCAGCGAGGATGTGTGCTGCTGCATTCTGGACCAACTGTAATTTATGAATCAACCTCAAGGGCAGCCCTATGTAGAGTGAGTTACAGTACTCTAATCTGGAGATGGACATTGCTTGGATCACTGTAGCCAGGTCACTAGTCAAGAGGGAGGGAACAAGCTACCTGATCAGCTGAGGGTAAAAAAAGTGCAGATCTAGCAAATGCCATGTCCTGGACCTCCATTGACAAGGAAGCATCCAGGACCACGGCCAGGCTCTTCACAACTAGCATAGGTGCCAATGATGCCCCATCCAGCCATATTCCCAACCTGCTCAGATACAGCACCTCCATATTTGTAGGGTTCAATCTCAATTTACTCTGCTTCAACCACCCAGTCATGGTCTCCAAATCCCTGGCCAGAGTATCCAACTTGGTCCATCTAACAGTAGAGATAATTGGGTGTCATCCATATTTTGATGACATGGCCAAAACTCCGAGCCAGCTGGGCAAGGTGGCCCATATAGGTGCTGAATAACTTCAGGGAGAGTATCACCCCCTGGGAGAAGCTGCATACCAGTGGGTGGCATGGTGAAGTCTGCTCTCTAAGCACCCCCCTCTGTCCCCGATTGTGGAGAAAGGAGATCAGCCACTGTAAGGTTGTCCCATGTATTCCCATATCGATGAGGTGGTGGGTCAACAACTTATAGTCTACCATGTCAAATGCTGCTGTGAGATCTAATAACAATAGCAGTACCAACCTGCCCTGATCCAGAAGTCTACGAAGATCGTCTGTCATGGCAAACCAGTGCCATCTCCATCACAAGTCCCAGGCAGAAACTGGAATGGAATGGATTCAGGATGGAGGTGTCCTCCAGGAATACCTGCAGTTGTTCTGCTACCACCCACTCAATCACCTTACCCAGGAAGGGGAGGTTTGATATAGGCAGTAACTGACAGATTGGTGGGGTCCAAGGATGTTTTCTTCAGGAGAGGCCTCACCACTGCCTTCTTCAAGGCTCCGGGAAAAATTCCAGTGTCCAGTGACACATTAACAATAGCCTCCAATGGGGTGCAGAATCATCAGCACTGGCTTTCACCAGCTATGATAGACACGGGTCCAGGGGGCAGGTGGTGGGTCTCACCGTCTTCAGGACCCTGTCTATCTCCTCCTGGATGAGTCGACTTAAGTGGTCTAAAACAGGCCCAGAAGATGGCTAAGAAGTCTCCAATTCCCTCACTGTATCAAACATGGCCAGCAGGTTGCGATGAAGGGACAGATTTTACCTGCAAAATAGCTCCCAAAAGCCTCACAGCTAATAGCCAAATTTGTAATTTGGCAATCTCCCTGTGAAAGGGAAACTAAAGACCTAACTGTTTGAAATAATTGTGCTGGCGGACATGATGGAAGCGGCATAGGATTCCTTCTTTGCAACTTTCACCACCATCTCATAGGCCTTCATAAATGTTCTCTAATATGCTCTTGTCTCTCCATCTTGAAACCACTGCCACAGTTGCTCTAGCCATCTAAGCTCCTGTTTCATCCATCATAGCTCCTCAGTATACCAGGGAGCCAGTCTGGTATAGGAATGAAGAGGGCGACAGGGAGCGATTTCATTGATGGCTTAGATGAGACCAGCATTCCGGCACATCCAGCAAGTCACCAGGGAGCATTGGATCCTGCAGAGCATTCCAGAAGCCAATTGAATCTATTAGTCTCTGTGGGTGAGTATAAATCAGCTCACTGCCTATGCAAGTTATTATGGACAAATAACCAAGTGACCCTGATCTGCGAATACCTATATATGAGAATCAGGGCCACTTACTCATGAGCAACATTGCCCTAAAAACTTACAAGTTACTCCAACCTTGCAGAAAAATCTAAAAAATACTGCAAATGTGTTAGGGGTTCCAAAAAAGAAATTAACAGCACCATGTGAGTATGAACTCTTCAGCAGATGCTGCTAAACAATACAGCCCACTGTAGAAAAGAACATGGAACAGCCTGCAATCTGAGCCACAATGAGCAACAGACAAGCCTTTCTCAACACACAACCGAGTGACTCAGTTACTCAGTGACTCGGTTACTCAGTTTCTTTTTCTATGGATCGATGTCTGTATTGCAAATTTTCTGAAATTTTGCTTATATAATGACTATTTTGTACACGAATGGGAGGCAGATAAAAGGCATACTGTTTTGTGTCTTTGAAGGAGAGAAGGATGTAGGCTGCCATGAAGAGGGAAAGAGGAAATCGTGTGGGGAAGGGGATACAGGGGAAAGTGAAGTACCCCCAACAAGTCCTTGTAGGTTCCCCACTGTGCCACTGTGCCCGGCTCAGCCAGCACCACACAACTAGGCCATTGGGGAGAGCCTGCTGTGGGTTGGAAAAGGGAAAAGGAGAACATGGAGGTAGACAAAGTTAGGTGAGATGGAAGCAGAAAAAGGAAGAGAGGCCATGGAGGGGCACGCAAGTCCTTGTGGGCCCCCTTCTTGTTATCACATAATTCCCACAAGAGAAAAACAGATAAATAGGAGAAGAGCACTTGAAGTGCTTGAAGTCATGTCCTGAATAATCCAGACTCTTTGCTAATTTATCCAAAAACAGTTTAGTTTGTCTGAACTTGACTCTGAGGGGAGTTGAGGGAAGCTTTCCCATCTCCCCTAGTACAAAACTTCATTACCATCTATGAAGCTCATTGGAGCATCATACTATAGTAATTTATTCCAAATATTTTGGTTTATCCAAATATCAATCATTTTGTATTGTCGAAGGCTTTCACGGCCGGAGAACGATGGTTGTTGTGGGTTTTCCGGGCTGTATTGCCGTGGTCTTGGCATTGTAGTTCCTGACGTTTCGCCAGCAGCTGTGGCTGGCATCTTCAGAGGTGTAGCACCAAAAGACAGAGATCTCTCAGATCTCTCAGATCTCTGTCTTTTGGTGCTACACCTCTGAAGATGCCAGCCACAGCTGCTGGCGAAACGTCAGGAACTACAATGGCAAGACCACGGCAATACAGCCCGGAAAACCCACAACAACCATCAATCATTTTGGATCTAGCTGTGTGTAGTCTCTTCATTTACTCACATTAGTTGCCACTTTAGGTTCAAATAGTTAAAGGGTTAACACAAAAAAGAGATAGAAGAAATATTTAAAGACTGAGATGTGTTATTCTCCAGTAATATTAAGTGACAGTCTAACATCTAGAAAGGTAAAATCTAGGTTAGACATAAAGTAATGTATTCGTACAGTAAGGTCATTTATAAAGTGGAGAATCTTGCTAAAACAGAGTAGGAATGCTCTGGCAGTAGAGATGCTCCAGGGCAAGTGAGATGAAACATTTGTAACTTAAGCGCAAAAGAGAATTTTCCATTTAGATAGACGAAACATATTAGGGAGCCCAGGGGATATTCTTAAAAAGAAACACACATGATCCTAATGAACTGTCCTATAAAGTCTCTTTCTGTGGTAATGCAGTCTTTCAAAGTAATTTATCCTCATCTTTCTTGTCTTCTACTAGTAAAATTAAGGCAAACAGCCTTGAAGTTGAACCCAATAAAGTCCTATATTACATATAAAATCAGAAGTTTAATAGCCCTAAACATACAAATGTATTTTTTTCTGTTGTACAGTATCTATTTCAGAAGCTTTGGAGAAGCCTTTTACATCTGGTGATATACAACCAATATTACAATATTGATTTATGTAGTTTATTTTTATATCACCCTTCTTCCAAGGAACTCAGGACAGTGTACATGGTTGTCCCTTTCACTTTTTTAATTTTTACAATGACCCTGAGAGGTAGGTTAGACTAATAGTGAGTGATTGGCTCATGACAAGAGGGAATTTGAACTAGGGGTGAGCCTCAGATAATAACAACCTGATAAAATGCCCAACATTTCCAGCATAGGATTGGCAGTATCCAATACCACGAAAATTTTGCACCCCAATATTCCTAATTTCATTATTTATCTCCCAGTGTATATTACAATCTGACATTACTTCACACATTATTTCTCTATGGGATTAATTTCATTAGCATTGTCATGAGGACTGTTGCATGGTTCTATTAATAGTCTAACATGAGGCTTTATCAAAGGGCACATAGTCCAGAAGAATTGAAGAGCTGAAAGAGTTATTAGAGTTATTAGGTTAGAGCGTAAAATTAAAGGATTCTTGATAACCAAAGTGTATATAAATAAGAGATTTTGAGCTGAGTTTTGGGTTTTTTTTACCTTTTTGATAGATAAATCATTGTCTTTGTTTTTGCTTAAGCAGTGTCTGGGGCATCCCCAGACTCTGCATTGACACCTGCCAAGATTATCCCGCTCTGCCCCGAGCTAAGCACAGCTGCCCCAAGCCTAGGGGCCCCACACCAGGCACCCCACCACCAGCCCTGCTTAACAGCCATTCCACCACCATTGGTGAAACCTCACTGGGCCAGGGGCCAGCCAGGGAAGCCTGCAGAACAGCTGCATGGCATGGGGAAACTCATGGAGCAGCTGAGCTGTGCAGTGGCATGGGGAAAGACTGCAGGACCCACTGACCAGCCAGAAGCGGCAGCAGAGTGCTTGTCAAGCCGAGCGGCAGCCCAGGAGCTGACGGCAGGGCCCACCAGCCAGTTGGGGGAAGTAATGGTGCCATGGCTGTCCCACTGGCTGCAGGGAAGCGGGGCCCCCGGCTTGCAGCTGCAGTAGCTGTTACGGGCTCTGCCGGGGCCAGCCGGGCCAGCCAGGGCAAATGCCAGGCAAGCACAGGCAGGGTAGAGGGCAGAAGGGATGACAGAAGGGGTGGGGCCGGGGAGTATAGGAAGCTCCCAACCTATTGGTCAGGGACCCCAGCAAGGGATGGGACTCCAGGGTGATGGAGGGGATTGGGCCTATCCCAGGGTCAAGTGCCAGGTGGCCCAGGTGAAGGCATTAGAGGGCAGATGGGGCATGAGGGCAGATTGGTGGCCCTGGGGTAGGAGGGGCAGAAGGGTGCCATAAAGGGGGGGCTCCCCATGAGGCTGGGGATGAGTATGCTGGCGTGAACTGTGAGCAAGAGAGAGAGCTAGAGTTCACATGCCAGCAGCCAGGAGGAGAATAGAGGTGACGTGACCCCCTCCCCTGCAAGCTCTGAAGCTGAGGGAAGTCCCCTGTCAGTGCACCTGGGAGGACGGCGGAAGGCGGGGGCAGCCAACCGAATGGGGTGGCTGCTCACAAGCAAAAATGATTTTGTCCACATTCTGTAGGGTTACATATAATTTGGTAATGTCAGACTATGGAATCCCTGTTATCTAGAGTTCGTCTTCCCCCTTCTGCAAGAAGCACAATTTCTTGATTTCAAAAGGTTTATTGAAAGACTAGGCTCTGACACAAGTATCCATATTCCAAGGCCTAGAAAGGATCTTGGCTGAACACAGTCATTGTCGAGAATGAAAAAAGAAAGCACAACATGTGATACATCAAACCCTTCATTCCCAGCCCCCCCACATCTTCCATGGCGATGAGAACTTTGCTGTGGGAAGGCTCGGCCCGTCAAGGTCTCTGGCTGTAGAAACAGATAAGAGTATTCTCTCCCATGGAAAGCGCGGTCAAAATAACTCCTGGACCTGGAGGGAGAGAAAGGCTAATGACTACAGAATTAAACATGGCGTAACTCTGACCAAGGAACCACAGATCCTGACAGGTAATATTTTGAAAAGCTACAATGGTTGGCCAGGTCCAATGTGAGCCTAAGGTTGCCAGCTCAAGTTTGGCAACTGGTGGGAGAGTTTTGTGGGTGCGGACCTTCCTGTTCAGCATCCCCTAATATCACTATATCATTTTTTGTGTGAATGAGAAGTGATATCAAGATGTCAGGGTGACATGTGCCTGAAACTCTAATATATTACTGTAGAGTTTTGGGTGAATGCTAGAGCATCACTCTGAAACACTGATATCACTTCTGGTTTGCACCAAAAGTGACATTGTGACTGGGGGGGGCGCAATTCCCCTATTTTTCCATCTCTGCCCTAGCAAGAGGCTGAGGAGGTATTGGGCAGGTATTGGGAAGCTACCCCATCCAGGTTGGAGACTTGGAATGCCTATGTGAGCCACAAACAAAACAAAATTGTGTTTCTACTCCACTGTTGGATTAAAACAGAAAAGAACTATTTAGCTCCATGAACTGAATTTCTTGTAGGAACATATTTGTGGCACTACACAAATAGGAATTTCTGGGCTCAGCAGCACCCGAGCCAAATGTGTTATTATATGAATGCATGAAATTGTCTTAATTTGGCCCATACAATAGCTTTGAATTTCATAACTGATCATGCCTATTAGACAATTGTGCCATATTGTTTTTAAGAAAAGATGAAGACACTAGTACATGAATATACTATTGCTTGACAAGTAGGCACTCTCCTCTATTAACAACTCCTGTTGCAATAGTTATATAAATAATGCAAAGGATCTAGAGATGTAGTCCAGTTTTTAAGCACAGGAAGAGGCAACGGTGCTTTAACTAGCACAACATTTCATTCAAGAAGCCTACTTCAAGACTTCATTTAAAATTATCAGGGGCACATTATCTGGGTACACAACAAGAAGCAATTATTGGTTTAATTAGCCTGCATTCATGATGTTGCACTCATTCTCTTTGTTGGATTGCCAGGCAATTTTATAAAATTATTAAGCAGAGGAACTAATTCCACAGTGACCTAATCTACAGCTCCTTCCTATCAGTCTAGAAGAGCTGAAAGTTGTTTATGGCTGTCCTGAATAAGAACTAAGCCCTTTGGGATGAAAAACACTTCAGATCTCTATATAATCTAGGATGGCAACTCTTACAGAAATATTTTTGCTGTATTTTAATGACAGACAGACAGACAGACAGATGCTGCTGTTTGAAAGAGGCTTTGTTGTCAACACAGCTTTGGTAAAAATTGGTAGTATGCAGGGCTATTTTTCAGGGGGAACGAGGGGGAACGGAGCTCCGACACCTCTTGAAAATACTCAGCAATAGTGCTTTAAAAATGATTTCAAAGAATCCCTTGTGTTTCTTCCTCATTTCCCTCTTGAGAGTTCCACCACCTCTTTTCCCAGAAAAAACAACAACCCTGGTAGTATGTAATTCAGTAGCAGATAGTAACCACTGAAGGAAGAGCTACAGTTTTGACATTCTCAATAGAATTTTCCAGGGCCAATTCAAAGCACTGGTAGGACTTTAAGATCCTATCAGTGGAATCCAAAACAGAATTACTCCATGCTAAGCCCACTGAAATTAATGGGCTTAGGGCCAAGCTACACATGACGAATGACACTTGAACAGCAAGTGTATTTCTCCCTGTTCACTTGCCCTCCACTCAATCCACTTGCCGTTCAAGTGTCATTCGTCATGTGTAGCTTGGCCCTTAACCTGGAGTAACTCTTCTTAGAATTTCACTATAAATGTCTGTGGGCTAGGATACTTGAAGAACCAGCCCCCTCTGTACTGCCAAGCTCACAAGTTAAGATCCCGCTCCCAAGCCCTGCTGTCTGTACCTCTGCTTGTGGTGGTGTGACACATGACAAACAGGGACATGGGTTTTTCAGTGGTGATGCCATCTCTTTGGAATACCTTCCCTACTGAGGCTCACCTGCTATACTGTCCTTTAGGTTTCAGGACAAAACATGCCCAGGATTTTAACTGAAGGTCTGTCTCTTTTTTCCTTTCTTTTTTCTTTTAGCTATTTTTGTGGTCTGCTTCTAACAGGGCTGTTTTATGGATATCATTAAAGACTGCTGAATGTCATTTTATACTGCTTTTAATGTCTCTGGAAGGCTCTTAGCTTGTTTTTAATGGGTTGTTTTAATATAGCAAATGTTATGAGTGTTTTAAAATTATTGTATTGTGTTTTAAAATTATTGTATTTAAAAAAAACCCGTGAGACACTTTGAACAGGTCTTTGTAGGGGCAGGCAGCATATACATTTTGGTATGCACAGTCACATTTATTTCTAAAATTGATCCTTTTGTACAATAACAGTTCGATCTGGCTGCTCGATGTAGTGCAGATCCCATTGTCCTCCTCGTCCTTCCATTCTTCAACATTCCTGTGCACTTGCAGGAAATTTTCACCCAATGGCTAACAGGACGGACTTATGGATGGTTCTAAATATGTCTTATTATTGTGACTACAATATATAATCATGCATTTAAAAAAGAAAAAGATGAGATTTTACCCCCTGCATAATCTTGCCGTTGACATCAATGGGACTTCAAAGTGATCAAATTGGGCCTTGCGTGGTTAAGGATAGTACAAAGCTTGTGTATTAAAATAAGTTTAGTATTTCTAGTTTCTTAATGAACAGTTCTGAGCTTTCTATGCTTAAGTCAGATTTCATTACAATTAGAGGTGTGCAGCTTGAAAACACCTATCAACATGTCGTCTTCCTTTTGTTATCACTGTCTCCACAGGAGTTCCTGGCCTTTTTCACAGCAGTTTCAGGAAAGGAGTTTGGGGAAAGTGCTGTTTAAATTCATTCCTCTTATTAGCAACCCACAACATATTACCATGGATACCCTGTCTTTTAACGAGCAGTTGAGCATTAAAGAGGCCTCTTCAGATTAATGCCTGCCATGGCTCACTGCTCCACTATAAAGATAGCTTAAACTTTGGACACAAACCTAAGAAAAATGAGATAAAACATTGTATGTCTAATGGAGATACAAAGCATTTGAAACTAACTCACGTTTAAGCAAGCTCACTTTACCTTGGTAGGGGAAAAGTTTGAGTAAAACAGCAGAGGCTAAGTGATTCCTTCACAATGTTTTGATTAGAGATCAAGATTTTAAAAAGACAAAACCATTTAATACATTGAGTGCACAACTACATTTTCAGCCCAATTCTGAGGGGGGGGGGAGTGCACAGGGAGTGGATTAAGGGTCATGCCACCGAATCGCAGACTTATAAGGGTGTAACCCCCCCTACAACAGGGCCTGGCTACAGCACCACTCTGCCACGGCCCCCCACTCATGTCCAGCAACTGTGGCCAGGCACAGGCATAAGTCCCTGTGCCAGCAGCCAGGTGGGGGGTTTGGGGGGGCAGGTCATGAGTTAGTCAATTCCCTAAGCCATTCTGGGCCTGGGAACAGCCCCCACAGCAGCTGAAAATTCTGCTGCCAAAAACAGTGGCATAGCCCATAGGTACCCATTTTACAGAGAAACTTGCTTCCCCCCTCCCCACTGGCCCTACCCAAGCAGCTCAGCAGAGCACAGGATGCCAACTACCATGGAGACAATCTGCTCATGCCCATGTGGTGGCTGAGCCCCTGCCCCAGCAGCCAATCTGTCCCCCCACACATGCTACACAACCGCCAGTCAGTGTAGCCATGACCCCACATAAGTAGAGACGCAGCTGGTGGCCATGCCGAAGAGCCCCATGCCATGGGGACTTAGTTCATGAGATGGGAGAGGGTGCACACAGTGGTGGGGCAAGGGTGTACCAGGGGGCTTGGCAAAATCTGGGGAGTTCTGTGCACTCGCTCAGAGGAGGAGAGCTGAGTCCAGAATGTCTGACAAACAACTACCACCCAAGTCCTCTTGGAGGTTATCCAACTCCCAAGTCCCAGCTCAGGGAGGGCCGAGGGTGCACTGACAGGTGAGGAGGAGCTGGAGAGGCAGCTGCCCTGGCTTGTTCATTCACACCAGCCTCCCCTCTTCTCTCACCCATGCCCCCCAAATGCCCCCATCTGGAATCAAGGGTCCCTGGGGGGCACAGTCCTTGCTAATGAGGTGGCATGGCCTACACCTGCCATTGAGTCAGTTGCCTGGGGTGTTGTGCTCAGCACAACTATTTCAGTGTGTGTGTGTCGGGGGGGGGGGGCTTCCAGCAGCCCATGCCAGGTTTCCGCTCAAATTGTCTCAGCCAGGTTCCCCCCTCAGAGGGAGGTGAGAGTGTTGAGGGATGGGGTAACTGGGTGCTTGTTCTTGTAACTTCCTTGTGAAAGCAGCTGTGCAACCCCATGTCTATCTCACACCCAGGATCAGAACTCCAATAAGACAGGAGTAGAACAGCCAGATGTGGATGAGAAGCACTTTCCCCCTGGAGAGGCATCCCTCATCTGGCTGTCTGCAGCACCAGGATGACAGAACTCCCACCACTACCATGGCCATTGACACCCACCTGGTACGTGGCCCGACCTCTCGCCACACCTGTGTCAGTTTTTCTTTCAGATACGTTGCGACGCTGTCAGGGAGGACAGGGAGTGTGGCTGTTCCAACCCCCCAGTGATCCTTCCTGGCTACCATCTGAGCCCTGTCTATGGAGCTGTTTCCCAAGCAGCCCATGAGACAACCCTGCTCCTGTGAAAGCAGCATGGGAAATGGTTCTCCTGGCCCCAACTGCCACACTAACAGGCACAGCTCCCTTTGTGAGCAAGGAAAGTTGGCAATACATGTCCAGACATCCTCTTCACTTTTTTCTAGTTCAAAAAAGTTTTGTCAAACAACAGCTTCCTTCCTGTCTGCTTGTCTGTGAATGACAGTAGGCCCTCTCCACTTCCCTGAAGGGTTGCCCTTCACACCTCCCAGCAAATGGTTTTTGGTTCTGGGCTGGGACAAGTGGGGTGGTTGCAAAGAGGCTCCAGGTGCCTCCATGCCTTTGTGTGGCTATACTGTCAAATGGAGCAGCTGTCCAGTGGCACCTTGGAGATTCTGGCCAGCTTTCCTCCCTTCTTCCCCAGCTCAGATTCACTGCAGGCAGCGGGATGAGACTTGGAGTGTTGCCCACATGTGTCTGGCAGTGGGTGGCCCCTGGAGGACTCTCAATCTCCAACAGCACTGTTGACATCTGACAAGCCAGGCAGAAGCCTCTACATGTGGGGACTGAGGTTGATGCCAGGGTGGGAGATGGGGAACAATGTTGTGGGATCTCTGGGGCTTCTCCTGTGAGAAGCCAGACGACTCCCCCTTTTGTTTTCTGTGGAGACAGAGATAGATTTCAGGAATCTTGCACCAGGAATGGGATGATGGCCACCAGAGCAGTTTCTCTGATCCTGCAGGCCATCATTCCACTCCGAGGTCCATCATCCCGGGACTGGAGTATGGCTCGTAAGGGCCACCCTGTGTTCTCGTACCTTTTTGATGCAGTGATGTGATAGGTTTCAATGGAGACGCTGCAAGTCGATGGGCATTTGTTGCTCCCATCACATATGATGGGCCTTCCAGCTGCTCCCGCAGGTTTAAATGGGCATTCCCGTCAATCGTTACAGAACCTGCTCCCCCTCGACTCTAAGGATCTGCCTCTCCAAGACCTTGGGAGTGTAAACCTGATCACAGCTGCAGCCCTCACTGGGTCCTGTCACCCTTCTGGTCTCACTTTTCAAGGAGGGGTAGCATGTTTCTTGGAGCGGAAGTGATGGCGGGCGGGAATTTTCAAGTCTGGCTTCAGCTGCCAGTCTGGCCCATGTCAGAAATGGGGGTTGGGCCAGCTGGTGGGCACGCCCTTTCTTCACCTTCAGTGTCACCCCTCAAGGGTAGGACTTCTCTCAAGGCAGGTACCTCTGTTTGGGTGCGACAAGCCCAATCTCTGGGCATTTTCTGCCTTATGCCCTTGATCTGGCTACACCTTCTCTTGTCACTCATGGCACTGTCAACTGCAACTACCCTCCAATTGGGGGGTTCTGCTGGTATTGCCGGGGCAACTGGGGAGCATTATCTTCTCATCATGCCTTGCTGGCCCCACTCCCTATTGGGTCACAGCTCCTACTCTGACCCCAGGGGGCATGCCCTGCCTCCTGCTCAACCACGTGCTCTCCCCTGACCGGGCACCCCAATACAGGTGCTGCAGCCATGGGAGAGTATGGCCCCTGGCAGCCTGCTCCCTGTTGGTGTGTGTCTGTGTGGCTAGACTGTGGAGATTGCAGTCCTCCCATTGGCTGTGTCATTTCTTACCCCTCATGTGCTTGTCAGGGAGGTGGCACAGCCGTTGTCAGGGTAACAGCAGGGTAGGTGCTCTTGGCAGCAGCCACGCAATGCCTTCCCAAGCTCGAGTGCTGGTGTAGCTCAGCTACTGAAGTTGTTAGAGAGCCGATAAGTGGTGCTGCTATACACTGGCATGCAGGTGCTGGCACCAGGCTAGTTCTTTGGATTGGGCTTCCTGTAATGTGCCAAAAAATCCAGAAGTGCAAGGCACAATTTAGGAACCCTCATGTCTTTATTTAATTCTTATCACGCCCTTCTTCTGAGGAGGTCAGGACAGCATACTAGAAGTATGCACTGAAAAAAATTCCATTTCAGTTTCAAATCCAGGGTTTCTGAAGGAACTGTTTTCTGCGTGATGTATTGCCAGCTCAGGTGTAATCTATATGAGGGGCTTTTTTGTTACCATGAGTTCCAGCCCCATTTTTGGCAAAGATGGCTTTCAGGCTATTTGAGGCAGCCAATTTTGCACTTAACAGCTCCTAAATCACACAGTACATAGTCCTCCCCCTAAACCACACAACAACAATGGACCCTGAAGAAGGCAAATGTTGGCAGATGTACACTGTGGCTGGCTTTAGCTGGCAAAGGGGTAGTGGGGTGGTGATGTCATTAAAAACAATCCTGTTTTATGTTCATTTTTTTTCCTTTTTCTAGCCTTCTAATAAATTATTACCTTTACAGCCTGCTTTTGGATGTTGCTGCCATATTTCCTTGTGATTTGTAATTTTGTTCGCATGATGAGGGGATGTTCTCACATTAATCACCACTAGTTTCCATCACCCAAGTACAGGCAGACAGGCTGTATGATTGTTTCAACCCCACCCCCACTGCCACCTAAAAAGACCTGTATTTTCCCACAATTGTTCCTTTTGCTGTGGGCAGGCAGGATTGTTTTAAATGGGCAGAGTAGGCAAATGGCACACAGGATGGCGGGGGAGCAATCCTAAACAAGTCTACTCAGATGTAAGTCCTATGTTATTCAATAGTGCTTACCCCAATATCACACTAAAATAATGAAACAGAGTCAAAAATAAATATCTGGAACAAACTGAGTTTCTCCTAGTATGATTCACCTAATCAAATCGTTTGTCCTTTCAAAAATTTTGTATCTTTTCAGAGCTATCCCCATTAAAATCCCACACAAGCAAATGCTTCAATGGCAAAGAATATTAAATAATTTTTATGGCAAAATAAAAAACCAAGAATTGTTTTTAATATTCTACAACTGGAAAGTCTAAATGTTTAATTATCTGGACCTTTCTTTATATCAAACAGCAACAAGATTGGTTAACATCTTACAACTTTTAAAACTCACAGGTCCCCCACATTGGGCAACCATTTTCCAGCCCCTCCTCGAGCAAAGCACAATAAATGACACAATCTGGAACAAGCAAAGTGACCACTCTAAAACAATCAAAAATAACATCTACTTGGACTCAATATTAAAAGAGTGGGACCAAATTAGAAATAAAATAATACCCAAAATATCTCGGTATTCCTCCTTTATTTCACAACACTGGTATGAAAATATTTATTGTTGTTTATTTCACAACACTGGTGAAATATCTCACCAGGATACGACAAAAACCTTAGTCCATTCTGGAAGCAAATAAAACTCACAAGAATAGTGGACATAACCTCCCCCAGAGGATTATTACGGAAAACGGACGTTGAAAACATGGCAAAACAAAAAATTCATTGGTTTATGTACTTCCAACTAAAAAGCCTCACTGACCAAATTAATATCAAGAAGATGGTGAATACTCCTAAAATAGAGTTTGAATGCCTATTAGACTCCCCAAAATTTATAGTTAAAGGCTTGATCTCTAAACTTTATAGCATCTTACTCTCTACTCAAAAAAGTCACAACACTAAAATACCAAATTAAATTGTCTCAAGATAGTCAAATAGAAAAATCAAGAGAAAGAAGGAAACAAAGGGAGAAGGTTGCGGAGATGTAGAAAGGCTTGGTGCCCTTCTAGCCTATGTCCCATCCCGAGGTACGCCGGTGTTGGAGCTAGGAAAAACTCCCCTTCGACACTGATGTTGTGCAATGCCAGGTCCATAAACAAGACCAGAATGCTGTGTGATATTTTCACAGCAGCTAATATGGACCTGGTATGTGTGGCCGAGACTTGGGTGAGGGAAGGCAAAACAGTCGCCCTGGGTGAGCTGACCCCCCCCCCCCCGGGATACTCGGTCTTTCATCAGTTGTGAACAGGGGGTCGGGGGGGAGGGATAGCAATCCTCATCTGGGAGGGATTCTCCTTCAGGCCGCTTCCTATCCCGATGATCTCTGGAATTGATTGTGTGGGCCTGGTGTGGAATGCCGAGGAAAGTTTGGCTGTCTGGTGTACCGACTACCTAGCACACCAGCAGACACCCTGCCGCGCCTGCTGGAGGTGGTTGCGGGGTGGGTCTTGGAGTACCCCAGGCTGATAATGCTGGGGGACTTCAACATCCATGCTAATGATGCCGCCTCTGTACAGGCTGCGGACCTGGTGTCAGCCATGGCAACACTGGGATTTTCCCAGTTTGTATCGGCTCCACACATGAAGTGGGCCACACACTAGATTTGATCTTCAGGATGGGATTAGATGTGGTTCTCGATAGAATAGAGCTAGTGCCATGGTCAGACCATGCGGTCCTGGAGGCTTGGCTGGGTGTGTCACCCCCCCCCCCCCCGCACAAGGGCGGTGAGCCATTGCATCAGCCAGCTCATGCCTGGCTAATTTTTTTAATGTGGATTGCTCATTGGTCTCCCAATTAGGCAGAGGCCATCAAAATTTGAATTCAGATAAGCTGTGAGGCTTTTGCGAGCTTTTTTGCTGATAAGATCTTGTCTCTCCGCCAAGACTTACCTGCCACAGTTGATATGGTACATGAACTAGAGGCCCCTTGGCCGTCTTCAGGGTGTGTATTTGATCGTTTCAGCCCCCTTTTCAGGGAAGAGGTGGACAGAATCCTGCAGGTGGTATGGCCTACCACATGCCCCCTGGACCCGTGTCCATCATGGCTGGTAAAAGCCAGTGTTTACGGACTATGGGATTCCTTGGAGGCGATTGTAAACTTGTCCTTAAGCTCTGGAGTTTTTCCTAGGGCTTTAAAGTTGGCTGTGGTACGGCCTTTTTTGAAGAAACCATCATTAGACCCCACTGATCCACTCAATTACCGCCTGGTCTCGAACCTCCCATTTCTGGGTAAAGTGATTGAGCAGGTAGCGGAGAAGCAATTGCAGTTTCCTGAAGGAGACCTCAGTCCTAGATCCCTTTCAGTCTGGTTTCCACCCAGGATATGGGGTCAAGACACTGCTGGTTGCTCTCACAGATGATCTCCGCAGGCATCTAGATCAGGGCGGATCGGCACTGCTGATTTTATTGGATCTGTCAGCAGCGTTCGATACAGTCGATTATGATCTCTTGACCCACCACCTCACCGACGTGGGGGTACAGGGGACAGCGTTGCAGTGGCTAATCTCCTTTCTCCATGATTGGGGACAGACAGTGGCGCTTGGGGAGAGGTTATCATCCCGTAGGCCGCTAGTATGTGGTGTGACGCAGGGAGCGATACTCTCCCCATTATTATTTCATATCTATATGTGCCCCCTTGCCCAGCTGGTGTGGAGTTTTGGGCTTGGGTGTCACCAATATGCGGATGACACCCAGCTTTATCTGTCGTTGGACCGTCAGCCTGGATTGACCTCGGGGGTCCTGGAGCGTGCTTTTGAGGCTGTGGCTGGTTGGTTGAGACAAGTCAGCTGAAACTGAACCCTATGAAGATGGAGATCATGTACTTGAGTCATGGAGGGATGGCTTCGGGACCCCAGCTTCCTACACTCGATGGGGCAGTGCTTACACTGGCCCCGAGAGTTAGGAGCCTGGGAGTGATTCTTGAACCCTCCCTGAAGATGGAGAATCAGATCACTGTGGTTGCCAGGTCTTCTTTTAACTATCTTCGACAAGCCAGGCAACTTGCCCCCTATCTATCGTCTCGCAACTTAACTACAGTGGTCCAAGCAATGGTCACCTCTTTGCTGGACTACTGTAACACACTCTACACTGGGCTTCCCCTGAACCTGATCCGGCAGTTACAACTGGTACAGAATGTGGTGGCGCGGGTCATCATTGGAGCACTGGTATGTGGGCATATTACACCGGTGTTGCGCCAGCTGCATTGGTTGCTGGTGGAGTACCAAATCAGGTTCAAGGTTTTGGTATTAACTTATAAAGCCCTACGCAGACTGGGACCGGGACTGACGTATCTGCGGGACCATCTCTCCCCATATGAGCCCCAGAGGACCCTTTGCTCATGTGATAAACATCTATTAAAGGCCCCTGGCCCTAGGGGGTCCTGCCTGGCATCAACCAGGGCCAGGGCCGTTTTGGTCCTGGCCCCAGCCTGGTGAAATGTTCTGTCTCATGAGACCAGGGCCTGGCAGGACTTGTTAACATTTTGCCAGGCCGGTAAGGCGGAGTTGTTCCACCAGGCATACGGTTGATGCTAGGTGGTGCCCCCCCTAGGCGGCGGGGGGGCGGGTTTAAACCATATGCCCTCCCATGCAATGTCATTGTCTATCTTGTCATATTTTTGTTCTGGGAAGAACTGCTGTATGGAGCGTCCAGATCAAATTATGTGCTGCCTTGTTTTTCTTTGCTTTATTTGTGTGTGTGTGTGTGTATATAAAATTTTAATGACAAGATGTAGTATTTTTATAATTTTAATGATAGTTAAATGTGTTTTAAACTGTGTTGTGATCCGCCCTGAGCCCGCTGATGTGGGGAGGGCGGAGTATAAATCCAATAAATTAAATTAAATTAAATATGGTCCTCCAACATATTTAATTCTAAAACAATAGCAACCAAATTACAAACCTACAAAATAGTCAATAGATGGTATTTAACCCCCCTGCCCCCCAATATCTCAGACCTCATCATCATATTCACCTCGATGCTGGAAGAGATGTGGTGAGGAAGGTAGCTTCTCTCATTGTTGGTGGAAATTCCATTTTGTAGAGATTTTGGAAGGATGTTCTCAAAGAAATCCAAGTAATAATGAGATGTACAATCCCACTATCATCAGAAATCATTTTTCTAGACCAATGGGAGAAAAGGCAAGTTCACATTCTTTTAATATGAAGAGATTTTATAGCAACCCTATTTGTTGCCGCAAAAAGCACCATTGCAACCTTATGGAAATCTAAACATGTCCTGATGATTGAAAATTGGTTCATCAACATTTGGGATCACTTTACCTCAGAAAAATTAGCTGACAAAATTTGTCAAGCAGAGTATTTCCCAAACAGTACAAATTTTATGGAGAAATGGTTTCGTTTTTTTGAGTATTTAGAAAACAGAAGTTCTCGGCCTGGCTTAAAGTTATTTCAAGTTATAGAAAATGTATAAGTCATTTACAAGACTTTTCAATATATTGTTTTGTAAACAATTTCAAAGCTATGTACCAGACTATCTCTCTCTGAATTCTGTAATTTGTAATCTGTATTTTGAATTGTGTGATTTCTTTTATTTCATTGTATAGAGCAAAAATTTCAATAAAAATATATTTTTTAAAAATAGTGCTTACTCCAGGGAAGTGTCTTTAGAATTGCAGCCTATGATTGAAGTCTGTACATTCCCCCTTCAAAATGTTTCCAAAGCCTCTAAGGGGGGGGTCCCCTTGTGAGGGCACAATTGGCAGGAAACCAGTGCCACTGAGTGAGTAGCAATGGGGAAGAAAAAGATGTACTCGCGCATTGCACACCTCCCCTCTTCCTGCCAACAAAGTTAATTAATAACACAAGGGCTCTCTCCCTTTGGGATCTGATTGGTAAATGCTGTTAAGGAAAACAAGATCCTGCCATATGGACTCAGTGGCTGTCTGGAGATGCTGCTGTTGCAAGGAAAGAACCAAAATGAAATGAAAAACAGAAACTTCTTCGGGAGGTTGTTATAATTTAGTTTCCCGGATTTGGTTCACTATTGCACACTCCTACAGCATACATGGTATACCCTCCACCTTGTGCATTGGGTTGAGAGATAGCAACTGATCTAGAGATGCTCAGTAAGCTTTATGGCAGAATGGTGTGGTATGCATGACATTGAACTAGTGTGGTGGACCTTCATGGTCAGCTATGAAGGTCACTGAATGAACTTGGGACAGTCATTCTCTCTAAACCAGCCCAACCTAATGGCAAGCATGCTGAAGAAGCAGCTGCTTGGACAACAGCTATAGTGAATGCTACCACAATAGAAATCTAAAACTCCTCAAAATATGTTATTTGGAACTTTAAGCACAACATCAAGGTGATTATATTATGTGCTAAATATGACAATAAACAGATATTGTGAATGCAATGGTATGCAAACACTAATTTATACAGGACTTATTTTTAGCAATATGTTGGCTTTCCAGTGGCATGTTTAGCTGTATGAAACCCTTATGAGTTTCTTGTATTCTGAGGATATGTCCTTTTATTAATAACCAGATTGGAACAATATTCAATTATTGGTTAATACTTTTAAATCTGGTTAAAGACTTGTAGATATATTCATTTATTAGAAACATAATTAAGCTCAAATATTTTTAAATAGTTTTGTAGCAAATGAGTATTACTAAGATATTTTATCTTTTTTGGTGGCTTCTGGAGACTCTATGGGCTGGATCCAGCCAAATTTTCTCAGTTATTTTGCTTAAAACCCTGGAGACAATACAAACCTTGATAAAACTATAGTCTGACTCAGCTTCATGTGTTCATGAGTGTTCAATAGAGATGAGCATGAACAGGAAAATTCCAAACCACGCTGTTGGTGGTTCGTCACGTTTCACGAATCATGAACTTTCACAAACTTGCCCAGTTCATGAACCAGTTCTTTTGGTTCATGAAAACATCACTTCCAGGTCAGCAGAAGGTCTGCAGAGAGCCCATCCCCCCCATTGCCTAGGAATCTGATTGATCGGCACCAGGCTGTCTGTTGTGATGAATCAAAATATGAACCAAACGAACCGGGCTAAAATTCATCACAGTTCATGAGAAATGAGCTCCCATGAACTGCTTGTTCATGAATCATGAACTTCCAGTTTGCAAACCACAAACCATCCCAGTTTGTGATGAACTTCAGTTCATATTTTGGTTTGTGCCCATCTCTACTGTTCAACAATCAAACCATTGGTGAGGTGTAGCAGTTAAGCCTTGTAAGCCTACAATCCCTATGAAGTGCATGAAGTATTCATTGTCAGAGCATATTTTAGTAGCAGGATACTGGATTGTGACAATGGTATTTTATTAAAAGATTACATTTCCCACGTATTTAACTTCAAAGTAAATTCTTAGTTTGCTTAGTTTTCTGGGTCTAATTCTTGTTTTTCTCTTTCACAAACCTGAAGTTCAGCTTCAACAAA
Organism: Eublepharis macularius; assembly: GCF_028583425.1. Taxonomy (NCBI): domain Eukaryota; kingdom Metazoa; phylum Chordata; class Lepidosauria; order Squamata; family Eublepharidae; genus Eublepharis; species Eublepharis macularius. The sequence goes on from NC_072799.1 coordinate 48,273,033, forward strand.
CAACACTCGGAGGCTAATAAGAGCTAAAGCAGTTGAACAAAAAAAAACCTTGTTGCGTGTCAAAAAATCTCTGCCTATTCTTTAGACTAATTGTTAAAAGACAGACTTTTATGACAGACTGAACTTCAGAGATTAGTGTGTTAACTGTTTTGGAAGACATTTAAGAATTCCCTCTCCCCCCTCCCCAATTACTTAGGAGTTGAAAAAATAAATTTTAAATGATTGTAGAGTAAGTTGTAATGAAGCGGCAACAAAATCAACTTTGACTATTACAGTTCTAGCTGTTTTCAGTGAGTATCATAGGAAGCACACACTTTTTCAATTTAGATGGTATTATCTGGGAGTGATGTCATAAGTAGAGATGGGCATGATCCACATTACGATTGAAAAAACCCCACGATAATGGCGATTGCGTGATCGTGAACAGGCGGATTGTGATCGGCCACAGCCAACGATCCAGCGATCGGGAGGGGCCTGGATCGGGGCGATCGGGCTCGGATGGGGGATCCAGACACTCAGGTGCCAGCAATCTATTCCCCTGGCAACAGAGCCAGGGGAATGCCTGAGCTCTGTTTGCCCTCCTTCTGTCACCCTGGAAACCCGAATGGAAGCCCAGCTTTCCTTGATCAGCAGGGATTCCTTCCAACCATGGAGCAGCAAAGCAGTCACAAGTTGGGAGAAGACACCCAGGGGAGGGAGGGGGAAGGGGGTGTTCTGCAGCCATGGGCACTCCAATCTCATCCCTGAAAACCCTGATAGGCAGTTCTGATGGACAAACACAGACCTCCTGTGTTGCTGAATGGGACCCATGCCATGGGCTCCCAGGCTGGGTTTCACTTTCTGCGAAGAGTGGAGTGGCACAGAGCTCTTTCTTGCTACTTGCTAGCCTTTGGAGAAAGAGAGAGAGAGACTGAGAGAGTCGGCCGTTGCCACCACCCACCTTCCCACATAGCTGGGAATAGCAGCGCACTCCACTTTGGCCTCCACGATCCACGATCCACGGCTCGGGAACGGGAGATGATCGGTGCGGATCATTAATTCGGGATCGTCGCCGGCACTGATCCACAATCAGCTGGATCATTTATTTTTTTTGGATCGTGCCCATTTCTTGTCATAAGTCATACAACAACTCTAAAATTAGATCACATTTTTTTAAAAGCCTGATAATATAAATGGAAGTATGCTTTAAGAATCAGAACTATGAAATGGCAGGAAGAGGCAGCTAAAAGTACTTCATATTGTTACAAAGAAGAATATACAGGGCTGTGGGATCTTGTACAAATCTCCATTAGAAAAAACTAGCTCTATACTAAGGTATTTCCCACATAACCTGGAAGAAATCTAAGAACTAGAAATTTAAGTCCTTTCAAGTGGCTAAAGCTATATCTCACTTTTTGTTTCTTGTACAGTTGCTGATCTGCCACTGATCTCACATATTAAAGTGTCATCTGCAAAGGTACCAAACTTCAAATGTGCAAACCACTGAGTCACATTTTCATTTTTCCAGAGGAGTTAGCTATGTTAGTCTGCAGTAGCAAAACAGTCCAGTCCAGTAACCAACTTTATTGTAGCATAAGCTTTTGAGAGCCACAGCTCCCTTCGTCATGCATCTGACAAAGGGAGATGTGGCTCTTGAAAGCTTATGCTATAATAAGGTTGGTTAGTTTTAAAGGTGCTACTGGACTTTTTACTATTTTCATTTTAGTCATACATGTACTACTTAACCAAGATAAAATACAAATGCACTGTTGGAATGATGAAAATGCAAATCATTAGAAAGATGGTACAGAACAAGTGTAAAGGTGGATCTGTGAACCAAAGTTACTTCTTGAAATGGAAGGGAAAATAGGATGGCCCAGTTTTCAGTGCCAAAACAAAACATATTCTTGTTTTCTTAAATGAGGCTGAAGAAGGGGAGGAGGAGGATTAATAGTAAAAGCAAGAGTAATAGTTTTAATGTGTTTAGGTTTGTTATGTATTGGAATTTGTATCCGCTGTTTTTGTTATTAAATCATCTTTAAACTCTTTCGGTATATTTTATGTCAATGTTTATCACCTGTTGCTTTTAAAGCTTTTTATCGTGTTCTGTTGGTTTAAAAATTTTAGGAAATTTAATACATGTTTTATAACTATATCTGCTTTGTTATTTTTATTATTATGCATTTTTAGTTTTGTTGTGACCCACCTGGTAAATCAGTTTGGTTGAGAATTGTGGGTAAAATATTTAAAATAAATATATGAATAAAGAAATAATGTACAAAGAACTGTATGCTTGCTTTGTTACACTCTAGAAGGACTAGATGTTTCTAGTTGTCATTTTTCCAGTATTTATTTCTGGATAATATATTTTATTAAATGCACTGATACTTGATTCAGCATAATCAATTTAATTAAACATTAAGTTAAACAGATCAGTATCTCACTCAGTTTAATAAATGGCACCTTCCTTTGTTAAAGCACAAATACATTCTCAATTCCATGGTATGTGTGCATGTATATGTGCCTGTGTGTATCATCCATATAATTTCCAATGATAGATTTTGAATTTCAGTGACTTTACTATGCACTCAAAATATACAGTCAAAACTATATTCCAAAATTATTGTTTATGCAGAGAACATAAATCAAATAAATCTGATGCTGTCAGAAATTTTTAAAGAAGATGTACTATTTTCTTTTTATTACTATTATAATACATAAAACGAAAACAATAATAAACTACATATTGGCCGCTTCCATATGCTGTTAAAGAGACGGTCTACTTACTGAACGCTGGCGTTTTTTTCCACAGATTCCAGATGCCTCCGATTTCAAAGCGGAAGGAGGCAGTTTGTCTTGCGTCTAATCAGCGTCTTTTCTGAGACCGGGATTTCCCGCTTTTTTCTGTGCCAGGTCAAGGACACTGATTAGACGCAAGACAAACTGCCTGCTTCCAATTTTGAAATCGGAGGCATCTGGAATCTGTGAAAAAAACCGGCAGTGTTCAGTAAGTAGACCATCTCTTTAACAGCATGTGGAAAGGCCAATGTGTCTCTGAGATTGATTTAATGCTGAAAAATCCTGTTTGAAGGAATGAATGACCATAATATTTGAAATAATATAGACTACAAATATTGCAAATTCAATTTAAAGCTTTGTTTCTATGGTTCTATTCAAAACTATTTCCTGCTTGCCTTTTTCTTCCGATAAATTCAGTTGAAGATGTGGCTGATGTTGCAGTGGAGTGATGCACATTACATCAGCCCCTGAATTAACAACCAATATGGCAACTTTCCAGGCTTTGGAAATGATCATCAGTGAAAGAATAGTTAACAAAATTATGAGTTTTAGTTATCCTGTGTAAGCCATTAAACTATGCATAAATTAAAGCCATCAGAAACAAATTTATTTGAAAAGAGGCATAAAAACCTTGAGTTGAATTCTAGTTATCGTAGTACAAAGGGATCACCTTTTTATTTTAGAATTTGAAGTCCCTATTGTAATTTTTTTTTTTTGCTTTTCTCTTCTCTTTTGCTGTTTTTATCATGCCAACCTGGCCACCTAGATCCATGCTATGGTAACATCAAGACTATACATTGGTTTCCCATCCAAGTTAACTAGGAGACTCCAACTGGTGCAAAATGCTGCAGCTCAACTGTTAGCAGGAGCAAGCAGGAGCATGAACATTACTCCCATCTTACAGTCATTCCATTGGCTACCCATCAGTTACCGTACTCAGTTCAAGGTACTGGTTATTACATACAAAGCTCTTCATGGCCTTGGCCCAGCATACCTACGGGACTGCCTTGCTCCCTATGTCCATACATGGGCTTTCTCTGTGGTGGCTCCTACCATGTGGAACGGCCTGCCTAAGAAGGTCAGGACTCAGGAGATCCTCCACTCTCCTGGCTTTCTGCAAACAATACAGAACAGAATTATTCAAAAAGGCTTTTAATCATTTAGGAGGGCAGTATTGTAGGGAGGGGTTCTCAGATGCTTTGCTAATGAGTTAAGGACCATAGACTTCACCACTATGTTGTCTTATATATTGACTGTTGCTTTAAATATGTATTCCTGTATACTACTTGTGCTTCATGTTGTCCAATGTCAGTCCTAGAATAGATTGTGTTTTGTTTCAGCAATTCTTCAACACCATATTGCGATGTCTTTGTAAACTTGTTTTTATTTATCCTATGAGATTGTTTATGGAAATGTCCTTGATACTTGGTTGTTGTGGGTTTTCCGGGCTGTATTGCCGTGGTCTTGGCATTGTAGTTCCTGACGTTTCGCCAGCAGCTGTGGCTGGCATCTTCAGAGGTGTAGCACCAAAAGACAGAGATCTTTCAGTGTCACTCTGTCTTTTGGTGCTACACCTCTGAAGATGCCAGCCACAGCTGCTGGCGAAACGTCAGGAACTACAATGCCAAGACCACGGCAATACAGCCCGGAAAACCCACAACAACCATCGTTCTCCGGCCGTGAAAGCCTTCAACAATACGTCCTTGATACTGTATGGAAATGTCCTTGATACATACTGATTGTGCTAATCGCACACTATGTAATCTGCCTTGAGTCTTAGTGAGAAAGGTGGACTATAAATGACAAATAAATAAAATTACAGCACTTGTACATTTTACTGTTCATTTTTGCACTTTATTTAAATTGATGCAATTATTTTTATATTTGGTTATAAATATTCTTACAACTTGAAGTGATTTTAAAAGGCAACTTTTTGTTTTGAAGAGCAAACAAACAGAAGCAGATAAATGTCAATTTGAAATTAGTCAATGCTAGAAAACTGGACTTTTTTGCCAGTCAACAGAACACTAGTCTGGCCAGAACTTGGGCTCCAGCTTCTCCAGTTCAAGCCTCTAATCTTAGGGAGACTTATCTAACACTATGGTTGTTGGGTCCCCAGCATCCCGTACCTTAGGACTTATGATGAGGTACCACATGTTGATGTCATGAGGCAGGACCTGGTAATGTTACTTTGAAGGCAGTACTTGTACGTGTCATTAGGGCTTGCACCATTTGATATATGTTAATGTGTGTTGTCATAATTGTGTAACTTTGAAAAGATGAACTGTCCACCCTCCCTCCAATAATAAATAGACACGCATTAAATATAAAATATAGTTAATATGCTCACATCAGATTACTTCTGCCTATCTCCAGTGTATATTACTTGCTAAATAGGAGCAGAAATACCAGAGAGTAGCACCTTCCACTCCCAAAGTGGACAGGTGGCACAGAAAGATACTGTTGATAGTATTGAAAGCTGTCCAGGGGAATCAACAGGGCTGAATTCCCTGGATCTCATTGCATATGTTGCCAGCCAACTACCTGCCAGGCCCACACAATCATCCCCATTTGGCTAGCTGTTATAAGCCAAACAGGAAATGGTTAAGCAAACAAGTAGTAGTCTGCATCACTCCAAAAAATCTGCCCACATTCTCAAGTTGCAACAACTAAAATTCCTCTAGGCAAATGACCAGATGATTCTCATTATAGCATCTGGTAATTGTATTGCATCTAAAGTGGCATCCAAATTGGAGCAGATACACATGAAATGTTTTGAAACAAGGCAGTGGTCTGCCAGAGGTTTGTTATAATTACCCAAGGAATTGCATTAAGTTCTCAGAGCAGTTCTACTGAATAGCATTGTGCAGATGCAGTGGGCTTGAACAGTATTCTTCCTTTGCCATCAGTGCTTTCATCAAATAGGCTTGTGGGGGGAGTTTCTAGCCTTTATTGTATAGATATGGCCTGAATTATCTTCCATTTTTTCTATAGTTGCCATTCCTCCTGCTCCACTGTATCGTTAAGATCATGCTATAGGATGGCCTCAAGAGGCACAGCCCTAGTCTTTGGGAAATGCTCGCTGGGTGTCAAAGCCATCTGTTCTCATGGATGGCTCAGATGGCTCAGAATATTGGCCTGACTCTACTTTCTGCTATCACACCTCTGGTATAGAGGTGCAATTTATTTGTCCAGTTGGCAATTACTTCACTACTAGGGGCTCTACACTGGGGTTCTTTGGCTTCTGGCCAGTCTTCAGAAGCCTAACTTTACCACTACAGATTCCATCCATCATCTCTGGCTGTGTCTCTGTCATGTCTACTCCTCAGTACTCAGTAGCAATGTGTTACCAGAACTGCTCTTTTATTATAATGGGGAATTAGCTATAGCAGTCTGTAACTTAATATTAAGCGCGGATCATAACCTATGTATATGGAGGTCCCGATCCCAGACACTCTAGTGAAAAAGAGGCAGACAACGAATAAGTTCCAAACACGTGTATTTTAGTGTGGCGTAAGCCTAACTTGCACAATCATACAAGGAACACACAAGATCTAGGAAATACAGAGTAGGAAATACAGAGACGTTCGCATTAGCGGGTTCCCAACGATGATAAGGGAAATACTCACAATCCTGGAGCGAAGCAGGGACACAGCAGCGAGGGTGGCCCAATGCCAGCACTGGGACCACAGACGGACAGCAAGGAGGTCTGGATAGGGAATGGCCTGAGCACCGAGTGGTCTGGGAGACCAGCTTAAATACCCCAAAACGTACCCTGGGGCTGGTGCTGTACTTGGTGGTTCTCACAGTTTACAACAAAGGTTCTAATGGGCTACTGAATGGCTTAGATGGGCCACTTTGGTAATCTGATTGCGATAAGTGACACCTCAGGAAGAGGGGACAAAAGAGGGAGGGGGAAATCCAAGTGGGCTGAAAGGATGTTCCAGCGGACAGGGCTTGTCCTGATGTCATCAGCTCTGGAATGCGGAGGTTTCTTTGAGATGCATTCTCTAAGTGCTTGGGATGGTCGGCACTTAGTTCTTCTCTGGGGCGGCTCCTAAGATATGCAGAGCGGGGCGAGGGGCTCTCGCTGCGGACGTGGTGTGCCCGCTTCGCCGAAATGGCTTCTCAAAGCAGTCTTCTTTCCAGGGTCTTCTGGCTGCCTGAGAACATGGATGCCGGCTGGGCATAGCTGGGGCTGGATAGCAGGCTGCCCGGTAGCGAGGGCAAGCTCGGGGACCGGCCCGCGGGAGGCTCCAGGCGGGAACTGACCAGGGAGCGCCTAGCCAGGCTCGCTGGAGGTTTCCCCGGCAGGCGCCCGGCTGCTAGCAGCGGCTTGGGCCCATATGAGGCAGGCTTCCATAGAGGCAGCGGGAACAACACTTTAAAACACAGTCCAAAGCAGGGAACAGGCACGGTCCGTGGTAGATGGCAGTGCAGGCACGGGGCACACTTGTAACACAGTCCAAACACACACTGGGAAGTCCAGATACAGGTCAGGGCAGGGCTGCCCAGAAAAAGAGTCCTTTGTGCAGTTAACCACACATGGAGTCAGTAAACTACACAGTCTATTACAGCAGCAGGGTAATTGACACGCAGGCAGGAAACAGACACGTGTATCAGAGCACACACGTGCAAAGCAATCTTTGTGCAGCAGTGAAACAGTAACGCAGGAAACTTTAACACAGTTCATGGCAGGCCTTAAAGCAGGGGAGGGGGCCTACTTGGCAACAAATGTCTGCTCCTGCCTCCTGCCTTTGTTCTCTCTTCTATTTGATTCTTAGGTAACTTCGGAGATCAGCACTCTAAGTCGTGCTGAGTCACTTACTATATTAGATTCTGGTGGTGTGTGAGTTTTGGGAATTCTTTGTGAGACTTATAAGGGATGCCTCAATGTATTGTATTCTATCTATCTATCTATCTATCTATCTATCTATCTATCTATCTATCTATCTATCTATCTATCTATCTATCTATCTATCTATCTATCTGACTGACAGTCTGTTTAAGGCAGGGGTCCTCAATCTGCGGCCCGCGGACCATGTTCAGTCTACAAGCTCTTTCTGTGCAGCCCTCCAACCTGCTTGTTTGCTGCTATCACCCTCAAGGCATTTTCTCTCAGAGCCACACTATTCTTCATGCTTCAAGAGACAACCACCTACTCCTGTTCTTCATGTCCCTTTCTTGCAAAAAACACAATAGCAACATTGTTTCTTCTGGTCTCCATGGTTCCTTCTGCCAGCCCCCTCTCAGTCTTATCCTCCTGACTAGCAGTTTGGCCACTTTGGGTGCTTTTCTGGCTACGTGTCCTGCTCAGCTTTTGCACTCCCCCTCTCCATACATTACCATATTGAAGGCTATATTTGTGTATAAAGCAGCTGCGTGAAAAGCAGAAAAGGACAGTAAAAGGGCTGGTATTTTTGCAAAAAAGAAAAAGAATACAAAGTGTTTTGCATACTGAACATTTCTAGAGGCTCCACCCATCTAGGCTCTTCCAAGTGGCTTCCAAGGTTACTAGTGAGGTTGCTGCTGCAGGTAAAAGCATTTTTCCTTCTTCAACAAGAGTTGGTTGCTCTGATTTTTTGCCTTGCTTTCTTCTGCCTCTCCTCCCCCATCCACTCAAGCTAGGAGTCTTCTCATCCATATTGCAGGAGATGGTGAGCGGCCCCTTGGGTTGAGCAGGAAGGAACACTCCATTAGCAGGGAAGCTTATGGGATCCCCCTTTCCACACCTTCCTCCTGCCAAGTTGCCTCTGCCCAGCTGCCATTTTGCTTCTCATGATTGAGACTTGGCTGGAAGCAGTGATGTATATGTGCACTTTTCATATCATTTGAAGCCAGCTTAATGGCATATCTTCTGCTCCAGGTGGGAGGCTGCACTTTCATTTGCTCTTTCTATCTGCCCTTTTTTGGAGGATCCCCAAAATATTAGCATGTGTAGATTTAAACCTCAAAGCAGTGTGTTTATTAAGAAATAACTCTCATCATATTCAATCTACTTATGATTGCAACTCTGCCATCTGGTAGGTCAGATTCATAATCCATTTTTAAAAAATTCTTCCTGGTTTGTGCATATGACCCAATGTTCCTGAGAACTGTCAGGGGTCTCTTATCTTCTTTACCATGGTCTAAATGAAAACCCCCAGCTAATAGCAGCTAGAGCGGGGTGAGTTTTATGGGAAAGGGAAGAATTAAATCCCTAAAACTATACTTTTCATGTTTTTATTTAATCAAGGATAATATTGAAACTCTGCAACTGCTGCTCTGCTAAAAATTCTGTAAGAAGATGTCTGCAGAAGAAAGTGCTGTTTCAAAGAAAAGAAACATTGCAAATGAGCACTGTGTCTTTAATGACAAATGGACTACTGAGTACTTCTTTGTTTTAAACAAAGATAAAGCAGTTTTCCTTATATGTCTTGAAACTGTCTCATTATTAAAGAAGTATAATGTTAGAAGGCACTTTAAATCCTGTCACAAGAGCTACTCAATATAGCAAGGAGCAGTGCAAGTGAACAAGATAAATTCTCTCAAAAATCAATGTTTTTGTAGCAAAATAGTTTTAGAAAGCATGCGGAGGAGAGCCTATCTACTGTGAGGGCCAGCTATCATGTTGCTAAATGTATTGCTGAGAATGGTAGGCCATTCACTGATGGTGAATTTGTTAAAAAGTGCATGGTTAAAATAATGGAGGAAATGTGCCCTGATAAGGTATCTTGTGTTAGTTGTGTCAGTTTATCTGCATCTACAATCACCAGGCGTGCTGAAGAACTAGGAGAAGTGCTGCATATGTCACTGATTGCCAAGGCAAATTTTTAAATTTTTTTTCTTTGGCATTATGGGAGAGCAACGACATTATAGACACTGCTCAACTACAACTATTTATCAGGGGGATAGATTCCAGCTTCAGAATTACAGAACAGTTGTGTGCACTGCAGAGTTTGAAAGGCACTACAACCACAGAAAACATATTTTTGAATGTGTGTGAATCTGTAGAAAATCTTGGTATGAGTTGGGATAAATTGAAAAGCATCACAACTGAAAAAATACTGAAGAAATATGGTGGGAAGTAAAACTGGTATAGTTGCAAGAATCAGTGAAGAGATACTGAAATTAAATGGTACACTTCCCATGCAATTTCACTGCATCATCCATCAGCAAGTCTTGTGTTTCAAAATTTTCTCTCAGAGATAGATGCAGAATATGGAGACATATTGTACCATGCAGAAGTCAGGTGGCTTAGCAGAGACAAAGTCCTCAATTTTTTTTTCAGTCTTCGTTGTGAAGTTGATGTCTTTCTCAAGGAGAAAGGAAAAGGTCAAGAAGTACTTTCTGACCCTGGATGGATTTTTGATTTGGCTTTCTTAACTGAGGTCACAGAGCATCTGAACACATTGAATCTAAGGTTGCAGGGGAAAGGAAAGTTTGTGTGTGATATGTATTCTGAACTTAAAGCTTTTGAAGCAAAACTAAACATTTTTGAGAAGCAAGTTAGTGAAAGTAACTTTTCAAACTTCTCTTGCTGCAATGAACTAAAATTTGAGAATGACGGGAACTTACAATTCCATGTTGAAGGACAAGTCAAATCAGAATCAAGCTAGAAGTGATGCCTGACACAAGGAGGACACGTGTCAGTTTCTTGAAAGGTTTGATGGGAAATGTGGGTGCCCCCATCAGTGAATCTTTCAATTCATGTGCCCTATAATGCTCCATCAATTTCCAGTTTTTTGAGGGGGTCTTCAGGGGGCATCTTTGCCAGGAGCTGAGCTGGTGGCAGCGGGAGTGGTGGTGCAGGGAGCTGGCTCAAGGGATTCCCCTGTAGTTGCCACTGCTCCAAGCCCCCTTACGCGGTTTTGCTGCCGGCTGGGAAAGCTGCTAGCAGCTGGGACTGTAGGGAGTGCTCTGCTGGCAGCAGTAGCAAACCTTTCTCAGTCACGCTGTGGCTTGCCTGCCCCATGCCTGCTCTGCCCTGCCACAGCCCGCCTGGCCTTTGTGGGCTTTGAAGCAGGAGTGGGGTGAGCAAGGCACAGGGACGATGAGGCAATGGCAGGCAGCAACATGCCCAGCCTTTGTGAGCTCCGAAGCAAGCGTGAGGTGAGTGAAGTGCAGGGATGATAAGGCAGCAGCAGGTGTCTGCCTGCCCTGCCTTTGTGGGCCCTGCCTGCTGCCAACTCATTGTCCCTGCACCTCACTTGCCCAGTGCCTGCTTTGGAGCTCACAAAGGCCAGGCAGGCTATGGCAGGGGCAGAATAGGCATGGGGCAGGTGAGTCACGGCACAGCTCAAGAAGCTTCACCACTGCCATGGCGGAGTGCTCCCTACAGACCTGGCTGCCAGCATCATCCCTTTGCCTCACTCGCCCCGTGCCTGCTTCAAAGCCCACAAAGACTGGGTGGGCTGAGGTGGGGGTGGAGCAAGCATAGGGTTGTCAAGCCACAGCATGGTTGAGGAAGCTTTGCAGCTGCTGCCGGCAAAGTACTCCCTACAGTCCTGGCTGCCGGCAGCTTTGCCAACAGGCAGTGAAATGGCATAAGAGGGCTTTGAGCAGTGGCAACTGCCAGGGGATCTCTTGGGCTGGCAGAAAATGAGCTCCTGGCATCCCCCCCCCACACCGCTACTAGCTAAGCTCCTGGCAAAGATGCCCCCCTGAAGACCCCCTCAACAAACCGGGAATTGATGGAGCAATATAGGGCACATAAATTGAGAGATTCACTGATGGGGACACCTGCATTTCCTATGAAATCTTTCAGGAAACTGACACGTGTCCTTCTTGTGTCAGGCGTCACTTCTAGTTTGGCTCTCACTGAACCTATTGCAAGTGGAATACCAAAACACATTCACTGATTGCCATAAGCACAGAAAGGAAATAAGAATGTTTCAAAATTCATTTGAAGTAGCACCAGAAGATGCAAGTAACTTTTTTCAGATGGAACTAATTGATTTTCAAGCCAGTAATCATCGCAGGGACATTTACAAAGAAAATAGTCTGTTCAATTTCTATTGTGGTCTACCTGATACATTTATCAGCCTAAAGAAATTTGCTGCAGGCATGTTCAGTCTTTGGCACCACATACATCTGTGAACAAACTTTTTTCCAAGATGAAAATTGTGAAATCCAAGTGTAGGTCAAGACTTACTGATGAACATTTGCATGATACTTTAAGGGTGTCTGTCACAAACCTTGGCTTGAATATTAATGCCTTGGCTAACAAAACAGTCACAAAACCCACATTGACTAGATAAGCATGTGTAGCTAAATAAAAGGATTCGACAGTAAAGTACTGTTCCAAAATGGATTGCATTCAAGTTAACATTTCTTCATCGACCTCTGAATGTTTACTGTTGATCTAAATAGATGGATTAATAAATTTATTACATTTTGATATAAGCTGTGGCCCCCTTTAGGCATTCGGCACTCTAATGTAGCCCCCATGTGCCAAAAGGTTGGATACCCCTGGTTTAGGGCATTGTTATCCCATGCTTCTTCTAAGAAGCTCAGAGAACAGCACAATAACCTGGTGAGGCAGGTTTGATGGAGAGAGTAAAACTGGTCAAAAGACACCCAGTGAGCTTCACAGCAAAGTTCTGATTAATCTGAAATCAGCTCTACCATGTCTTAGGGCCAAGCTACAAGTGATGAATGACATTTGAATGGCAAGTGAACAGACTCACATGTATTCCTCCCTGTTCACTTGTGCTCCACTTGCACTCCATGTGATCAAGTGGAGCGGAAGTGAACAGGGAGGAATACGTGTGAGTCTGTTCACTTGCCATTCAAATGTCATTCGTCACTTGTAGCTTGGCCCTTAGTCACAACATTCTAACCACTGTTGCACACTGCGTCTCACAGAGAGATTAATGGACACTTAAGAGCAATCTTGTCCACTGTCTGGGTCATCTCTGAATTCCACAAATCAACCAAGATTTTGATAGAAGCACCCAAATCCATACCATCATAGGGGAGAAATGTAGATCCATTTAAATCTCACTGGAAGGTGGTCTGATCATGACAAAGGAACAGTTGAGACCCCTCTCATTAGCATTTGAAAATATTTGTTAGATTAAAAAAACTCTGCTATGTGATCATTGGATAGCATACAATACATTTTATTTTAAACTGAGGCAACTGTTAATTAAGGAAGAAATATTGTGAATCACTTTTTTAAATGGTTTATACAGAAAAACAAGAAATTCTCTCAAATTCTCTGCAGCAAATTGAGGTTAGTTGTTAGGTAAACATGCAAGGAAATGGTGGAACTAAAATTCCCCAGACCCACAACTGTGGGGGACTGTAGTCATCCAATCATGAAGTGAACACAATAACAGTAAAGCTGTCTCAGGGCTGAACTGGATGTATCTTTGCTGGCAATGGGCCCCAGTGGTATTTCTGCCATTGATGCAGAGAGATGTTTTCAGAGGCAGACAACTTTAATTTGTAATTCTCTCCTTGAGGTAAAACAGCAGCAGCTGGAGAAGCACAGTCCTTTACCAGCTAAGTCATAATTTACAACTCAAGGGCAGCAATCAATAAAGAAAGCAGATGTTTTATGAAAACTTCCCCTACCTTTGTCAACCCAACCTGTACTGAAATGCTAAAGTGAGGGGGGGGGATTAGATTTGTAGAGGGCAAAAACAGACAGAAGTGTGTGGGTGGGTGGGGGGAGGATGAGAAGAGCACATAAAGTTGAAATTAGATGTGAATAAAAATACACAGAGAAACATATTAAATCCTTGTCAGTATAGAAGTTGTAATTTTCTGCAATGAATAATTTTCATACAAAGTTCGGCATCAAGTCCAGTTCAGAGACTGGAGAAAGGGCTTTTACATAATACAATTTTGGTAGGTGATCTAGCCAAGTTTGGCATGCGACTGTTTGTTCATCTATAATCTTTCATTTTAGCAAATGTGTAAATATACACAGATGAAGAGAAAGTTTTCTTGTTTAAATTTATTTTATTTAAAGTATTTTTTGAGATCATGAAGGTAGTTAACAATAAACACATTAACATGAGATTAAAGACATGAATATATTAAAATAATTAAATAAAACACATAAACTTCTTCTTGAGGTGCAACCCTGCACGTGGGCAAAATCAACAACTACCCTTACACAATAACAATAACAATAACAATAACAATAACAATAACAATAACAATAACAATAACAATAACAATAACAATAACAATAACAATAACAATAACAATAACAATAACAATAACAATAACAATAACAATAACAATAACATATACCACCTCATGGAACGGCCTGCCTGATAAGGTTAGAAGTGTCCTGCTCTCATGGCTTTCCACAAACTATGAGAAACTAAATTATTCATTAGCATTTTTACACTCGTAGGATGATTGTACTATAAAGAAATGATTCAAAGAGATGCATTTATTAAAGGGACAGGGACTTTAGATTATTTATTTTTTATTTATTTATTTTATCATATTTATATTCCGCCCTCCCCGCAAGCAGGCTCAGGGTGGATAACAACAGTAAAACATTTAAAACATTTCATTAAAAATTAAACATAAAACATTAAAAACATTGTATAAAGATATTAAAAATAGCAGCACTCTTTTCTTGGTGGCGGCAATATCATTGATTACAGGAAGTGCAACAGTGTAATTGAACATGGCAGCAGCTTCAGAACAGTGGTGGGCAGCTCTCTTAGGGAGGGGAGTAGATGTTATATCCTCCGGCCAGTGGAAGCCCAGACTATACAACTGTGTACCAGATCAGGAGGCATGTCTCTCCCCAGCTGGCCAGGTAAGCAGGGGTGGGGGGTGGAGGATGAGAGCATGGGATCCCAGGCCCCTGGCAGGGGACTGGCATCCCTAACTTAGAAGCAAAGGACACTTAGGCCCAAACCATCAATGATGTGGTGACCACTTTAAATGTAGCTCTGTTGAAGCTATTGTAGCTGGGTGGAATGAATGAATTCATCAGGTGGAGAGGCCTCTGGGCCTCTTTGTGTTCCTAACAGGGTTCCCCGATGGCTTCTTAAAATATACTATATAAGAGGGCACCCAGTATTTATCATAGTAGAGTCCTTCATGAGTGTACAAAGCACGAGATCCCAGCTCCAGAACAATGACATCACCATCAGAAGTGACAACATCAAACCTCTGCACTGTTAGGCAGCTTTTGCAGGAGGCTTTGCTTAGGGAGGTCTTTGCTGCTGCACACTCCCTTGTGCTCTCCCAGCACACCTTTGCCTGCCCAGCTCCAGAGGGCCACTGCTGCAGTAGCAGCCTCACTGGATCATTTGTGGGCTGGCCACTCCTCCAGCAGTAGTGGTCACAGGCCAGCTTGGTAGGCTGGCTGGCCACTCCTCCCGTGGTGGTGTTTAGGAGGCAGGCAAGTGAGCAGTAGAGCTGCCTGGAAGCAGGAGGTGGGCAAGAAGTGGAGGCAGAGCACAAAGGCCTGTGGAAGGTTGGCCATCGTTAATTCAGATAGATTAGAGCCTTGCCAATTTACCACTCTTTACATGAATAGGTGTGTGTGTGTGTGTATCAATTATTGGGGGGTATAGTATTTACTGGGGATAAGCAAGTGGAGATGTGTATATAAGATCTATTTCAGTTTGCTATATATGATTCTCATACCATGGTGTTTGCCACCTTAAGCCTCTAAAAATAGTGAGGAATAAGCTTGCCTGTATAAAGAAATAAGATAATGTGGTAAGATAAATAAGGAAAAATATGGCCCAAAATCTGTTTTGTCCTTGACTCTAACGTAGATATACAAATACCAAATGCCAATGGAGGACTGCTGAATTTCATTTCTTTTTACAATATTGTAAGACATATGGTAATTCTTGATTGATTTTATTTTAAGCTGACCTGAAAATATATTATTGGGCTACGAGAAATTGCTGCTGTTCCCCAGGGAACCATTAAATCCAGAACTTTATGTAATTCCAATGGCATCAGAGAATAGCCTTAGCTCTTAATATTGCTCTTTACATCAATATCGACGCTCTTGGGGCCAAGCACTTTTCATGTTTACACCAGGACAGGTGTAAGAACAGAACTGGACCAATACGATAATCCACGATCCCCCTGCCAAATATGAAAGTACATAGTCTTTTCACAGCAGGGTCCAGAGCTGAATTAATGAATCAAGATCTCAGTGTGTTCATACAACCAGTGTGCTTTTCCCAGCAGCTATCTAATGAAGGAGAGAATTTGGGGAAAACACAAGTGATCCCTGTCTATGTTATCTATACCCATGAAGTAAACTCTGATCTAACACACACTATTACATTCAGGTTTATGATGTGCATTGCAGGTTTTTCTGAGGGCATTTCCAGATCGAAGGTGAGCTAATTCATGTGAATCCATGAAATTGCCAGGTTACAGTCAACATTTACCTCTGTATATGAGATTTAATTGGCATTTGCTCATAACTGAATTTTACATGTAATGAAACCAAGATATGAAATGCTGAATCATTTATCAGTAGGCTTTCAAAACACTGTTTACATTTATTTGTTTCTTTGTTTGCCTAACCCATTTGTATCCTGACCCTTCTGCAGTAAGTTACAGGTAATACAGCTTGCTGCTGTGTGGGGTTTTAAGTTATTGCTGGGAATTTAAAATGCAGGTCTCTGAGGAAAGGAGGACTGGGGCTGGATGGGTGAATGGAACGTAATTTGATTTGATGATATCTGTACCCTAGGGAGTGGAGAGAACTGCAGTTTTTAGCCAGTGCTGAGAATGCAGCCTGCATGACCAGCAGCTCCGCTACTTAGGACCGTGGACCGTGCTTTGTCTCCTTGGAAGGAGGAGGAGGCAGCACCAATGACTGGGAATCCAGGTATCTGGCCAGGGGTAGAGCAAGGCGCCTTATCAGACAGCTCTGCCCAGCCAGTCGGCAATCACTCCACATGCTCGGTCCACCGACCTCACCCTTAATAGGGCAGGATTAGCTGGCTGCTGTTCACAGAGCCAGGTAGGAATTTTTTCCACTTTTCCTCAAATTGGCATCATAGAGAGGGGTTTTTTTGCCTACCTTGTACTACTTGAAGAGGTGTTGGGTAATTGCCAATGGTGGAGTCCTTGTAGTATGGTCACTGGCAGGATTGAGTTTGGGGTTAGGGAACAAGCTGGAATGCAGCTTTGGAAAAGGAGGTCTGCCAGGAGTGGCTGGTATGCTTGTGATGGCATTGCCTACCAGCTGCAAGGGCAAACTGCTTGGGGGTGGGGACTGCCATGTGCAAGTCCTTCCCTCATGCTGTAAGGCTGAGGCAATATGAGCTGGGGGGGGCTAGATTTGCCTGGCTGACTGGGTCTAGCCATTTGCATAGATGGCTCGCAGCCAGGGCAATGGGGCTCATCCAGACATGTCAAGGCAATGGTCCAGGGATGACCCCAGGGCTTGACCTATAACACTAGTTGGCCCTTGCAGTATTTAATGGTTGATATTATATTTGACAAAGTGGCCCTTTAGTTCCAAACCTTGTATCTGCCTCTTTATTCCAACTGGGGGGGGGTATGCTTTTCAGTCACCTTTTGTACATCTTAGAGAAAGATTATTCTAGTTAGGTCAGGTAACCTATGTGGAGCCTGAAGTGTCTGTGTGTTTCTGAGAGAAAGTCTTTATTTGGCCAAATTCAGTGAACCTGTGTGTTACTGAAAGAATCTATGTATTTCTCAGAGAAAGGATTCTGGCTACATCAGGCAAGCTGTGTGGAAGCCTGAGAACCTAATTCTGTCTAAGTCAAACTGTGTGTGCACCTGGGGCAGTCTGTGTGTATCTCAGTGCCAAGCTACAAGTAACGAATGACACCAGTTGGACATTTGCCAGCTTCCCTCAAGTTTTGTTGGGAAATGTAGGCAACCTGGTCTTGCAGCTTGGCTCTCCGACCCCTGTCCAATGGACTTTTCAACTGTCACTTGTCCAACACTCCACCAAGCTGCCTAAATTTCCCATAAAAACTTGAGGGAAGCTGACAAGTGTCCAACCTGTGTCAGGTGTCACTCGTAGTTTGGCCCTGAGAGAGAGATTATTCTGTCTAGGTCAGGCAAGCTGTGAGAGAAGTCATTTGCTATTGCCTGCCTTTGCAACCCTGGTCTTCATTGGAGGGATCTCATCCAATTACTAACCAATTGTATTTTTTGGGTGCCACAGGGCTCAGTTTTGGGCCCGGTACTTTTCAATATTTTTATCAATGATCTGGATGAAGGGCTACTCATTAAATTTTCTGATGATACCAAATTGGGAGGAGAGGCAAACACCCAAGAATAGAGTTAAAATTCAACAAGATCTGAATACTTGTGAACAGGATGCAATGCAGCATAGATAAGTGAACACTATTACATTTGGGCCACAAAAATGTGAAGCACAAATACAGGATGGGGGATACACTTCTGGGTAATAGTGTATGCAAAAGAGATCTTGTAGTAAGAGTTGACTGTAAACTAAATATGAGCAGTCAGTGAGTCAGTCTTGGGTTGTATCAAAATGGCCATTGCATCAAAATCGCAGGAGGTCATAGTCCCTCTCTATACTGCCTTGGTCAGGCCACACCTGGAGTGCTGTGTGCAGTTCTGGAGGCCTCACTACAAAAAGGATGTGGACAAAACTGAAAGGGTGCAGAAGAGAGTGACATGAATAATCAGGGGTTTGGAGACTGAGCCCTACAAGGAAAGGCTGAGGGACTTGGGAATATGTAGTTTGAAGAAGAGGAGATTGAGGGGGGGGGCATGATTGCTCTCTTTAAATATTTGAAAGGCTGTCATTTGGAGGAGGGCAAGGAGCCGTTCCAGTTGGCAGCAGAGGATAGGACTTGAAGCAACACGCTTAAATTACATGCAGAAAGGTACTGGCTGGATATTAGGAAAAACTTTTTCACGATCGGAGTAGTTCAAAGGTGGAATCAGGTGTCTAGGGAAGTAATGAGCTCCCCTTCACTGGCAGTTTTCATGAAGAGGCTGGATGAATATTGGTCAGGGATGCTTTAGGCTCATCCTGCATTGGGCAGAGGGTTGGACTAGAAGGTCTGTATGGCTCCTCCCAACTCTGTGATTCTGTGATTCTGTGACAGATATGTGGGCAGAGTTGGCATCTGCAGGTGTGTTGGTGACTCTGTTAGCTGGTTCATGGTTGTTAGTGAGAAGTTGTTTGAGATTGGGGGGCTGTCTGTAGGTAAGGAGAGGTCTTCCACCCAGGGCTTGTGAGAGAGAAGCATCATTTTCCAGGATGGGCTATAGGTTGCTGATGATATGTTGGATAGGTTTGACCGGGTAACTATAGGTGACAACCAGTGGTGTTCTGTTGTTGGTTCTTTTTAGTTTGTCCTGGAGCAGGCTGTTTCTCGATACTAGTCTGTCCCTGTCGATTTGTTTCCTTACCTCATTTGGTGGGTACTGTGGCCACCAAAATGCTTGTTGTAAATCTCTTGAGAGTCCCAATCAAAAGCATTGGAGCTGATACGATTGTAACATAAGGCTTGGCTATAGACAATTGACCGAGTGGTATGTTTTGGGTGGTAGCTGAAGGCATGAAGATATGAGTATCAGCAGGTGGGTTTCTGGTATAAGGTGGTCTTTATCTGTCCATTATGTAGTTGGACAGTGGTATCCAGGAAGTGTATCTGATGCGTAGTGTAGTCCAGGCTCAGGTTGATGGTGGGGTGAAAGTTGTTGAAGTCCTGGTGAAAACTCTCAAGGGCTTCCTTCCCGTGGGTCCAAATGATGAAGATGTCATCAAAGAACCTTAAGTACAGGAATGGTTTTAGTGGATGGGAACTGAGGAAGCATTTCTCCAAGTCAGCCATGAATATGTTAGCATACTGTGGTGTCATGTGTGTGCCCATGGCTGTGCAGGTGACTTGTAGATATAGGTTGTCATCAAATCTGAAGTAATTGTAAATAAACATGAAGTGGCAAAGTTCAGCTGCAAGGTTTGCTGTGGTTTTATCCGAGATAATATTACTGATGGTTTGCAGTCCATCTGCATGTGGGATGTTAGTGTACAGAGCCTCAACATCCATAGTAGCTAGGATGGTGTTGTCTGGTAGATTGTCAATGGTCTGTATTTTCCTGAGAAAGTCAGTACGTGGGTGTACTAGTGGTATATGGCCTGAGGATAGAGTCCATATATCCTGAGACTCCTATTGTAATTGTGCCTGAAACAATGGGGTGTCCTGGGTTACCTGGTTTGTGGATTTAGGGTAGTAGGTAAAATGTTCCTGACCGTGATTCCTGCAGTCTGTCCATATGGATACATTCTTGTATGTCTATGGGGAGTGTCTTTAATATTTTATTGAGTTCTCTTTTGTATTCCTCAGTAGGTTCAGAAGGTGGTGTTTTATAGAACATTGTGTTGGAGAGTTGTCTCTCTGTTCCTGTATGTAGTTATGTTTGCCAGTGATTACGATTGTGCTTCCTTTATCAGCCTCCTTGATTATGATGCCAGAAATATTTTTGAGGCTGTTTATGGCATCTCTTTCTTCCCAGCTGAGAGTCTGCTTTAAGTGATGTTGTTTGTCAATTATCTCAGCCTGGGTACATCAATGGAAGCATTCAATGTAAAAGTCTAGTGAGGAGGTGTGGCCCTCAGAGCATGTCCATGTGGAATTCTATTATTATTATTATTATTATTATTATTATTATTATTATTATTATTATTATTATTATTATTATTATTTGTTATATTTATATCCCGCCCTCCCCGCAAGTGGGCTTAGGGCAGGTTACAACAGAAGATAAAATTTACAAGATAAAATCACAATAAATTAACACAGCTTTCTAATAAAACACCTGTTCACCGTATAAAAACCATATAACATCTGATGGAGGTGGAGGTGCAGCTTAACCGTGTGTGGTCGCTCATACATGGGGGGTAGATAGTCAATACCCCCTACAGACACAGAGGAGACCAGGAGAGAGGCTCATTTGGTGGAAACCCTGATGGGCTCAACCATACGCCTGGCAGAACATCTCCGTCTTACAGGCCCGCCTGAAGGAGACAAAATCTTGGTGGTCCCGGGTGTCCTTAGAGAGAGAGTTCCATGAGATCGGGGCCAGGACGGAAAAGGTACTGGCCCTGGTTGAGGCCAATTGAGCCTCCATGGGGCCAGGGACCACCAGTAGGTGCTTACTGGCTCATCTCAGCACCCTCCGGGGAGTATATGGGAAGAGATGGTCCCTCAGGAATGCTAGTCCCAGTCCGTTTAGGGCTTTATAGGTTAATACCAAAAGCTTGAACCTGATCCGGAACTCTATGGGGAGCCAGTGTAGCTGCTGCAGAACTGGAGTTACATGTGTCCTGAAATGCACACCCATCAAGACATGGGCAGCAGCGTTCTGGACCTGCTGTAATTTCCGGGTCAGACTCAAGGGAAGCCCTGTGTAGAGTGAGTTACAGTAATACCATCTGGAGATGGCCATTGCATGGATTACTGTTTCCAGGTCACGGGTCAAGAGATAGGGAGCAAGCTGCCTGACCTGCCGAAGATGGAAAAAAGCAGACTGGGCAACTGCCACGACCTGGTCCTCCATTGATAAAGAGGAGTGCAGCATCACACCAAGACTTCTGACAGGCGAAACAAGCACAAGTGGTGTGTCATCGAAGGCCGGAAGCTGGATCTCCCCCCTCCAATGCACCATGACCTAAGTACAGGACCTCCATCTTCATGGGATTTAATTTCAGTCTGCTCTGCTTCACCCAACCAGACACGGCATCTAAAGCTTTAATCAGGGCTTCTGGAGCCAAGCTAGGCTAGCCATCCAACAACAGATACAACTGGGTGTCATCAGTGTACTGGTGACAACCCAATCCAAAACTCCATGCCAGCTGGGTGAGGGGGCACATATACAGATTGAACAACAATGGGGAGAGAATCACCCCCTGGGGAATGCTGCATACCAATGATCGGCATGCAGACACCGTCTCCCCTAGTGCCACCCTCTGTCCCTGTTCATGGAGAAAAGAGACAAGCCACTTTAAGGCAGTCCCTCGTATCTCCACATTGGCAAGGTGGTGGGTCAACAATTCATAGTCAACCGTGTTGAATGCTGCTGAAAGATCCAATAACACCAGCAGCCTTGACCTGCCTCGATCCAGATGTCTACGGAGATTGTCTGCAAGGGTGACCAACACTGTCTCAGTCCCATGGCCTGGGCAGAAGCCAGACTGGAATGGGTCCAGGACTGATGCTTCTTCCAAGAAAGCCTGCAGCTGCTCCACCACCACCCGTTCAATCACCTTACCCAGAAATGGGAGGTTCGAGACTGGGAGGTAACTGGATGGGTCGGTGGGGTCCA
This sequence comes from Eublepharis macularius, assembly GCF_028583425.1. NCBI lineage: Eukaryota > Metazoa > Chordata > Lepidosauria > Squamata > Eublepharidae > Eublepharis > Eublepharis macularius. The sequence goes on from NC_072799.1 coordinate 48,295,086, forward strand.
AAGTTGGTTTTTTCAGGAGAGGATTTGCCATGGCTTTCTTTAATGCCCTGGGAAAACCCCCAGAGCTCAAAAATAAGTTGATAATGGCCTCCAGTGAAGCCTTCAACCCAGCCACAAAGGATAAGGGTCCAAGAAGCACATAGTGGGCCTCACCTGCTGCAGGATCCTGTCAACATCCTCCTGGGAGACCAGACTGAATTGATCTAAGATCAGCCCAGAGGACGGCCAAGGGGTCTCCAGTTCCCTTACTGTATCAGCCGTGGCAGGCAGGTCGCAATGGAGAGACAAGACTTGCAAAAAAGCTCCCAAAAGCCTCACAGCTAATAACCGAATTATCAATTTGGCAGTCTCCCTCTGAGACCAGGGACCGAACTACTTGAAACAATTTTGCTGGGCATGACCTTGCAGATGCTATGGAAGTGGCATAGTAATCCTTCTTTGCCACCTTCACCACCACCTCATAGGCTTTCATAAACAATCTATAATATGATCTTGCTTCTTCATCATGGTTTCACCGCCACCCTCGCTCAAGCCATCTCAGCTCCCACTTCATCCATCGTAGCACCTCCGTATACCAAGGAGCTAGTCTGGAGTGGGGGCAGAGACGGCGATGGGGAGCGATTTCGTCGATGGTTTCAGAGAGATGGCCATGCCAGTCCTCTACCAGTTCATCTAATGAACTGCCGGGGGGTATTGGATCCTGCAGAGCATTCTGGAACCCAATTGGATCCATTAGTCTCCACGGGTGAACATAAATTTGCTTGCCACCTATGCAGGGGAGAGCTGGTATTCCCAGACGAACCTTCAGGACAGAGTGGTCTGACCACGGCACTGCTTTTATACCATCAAGGTCCACATGAATCCCTATTCCAAAGATCAAATCCAGCATGTGGCCGGTATTATGCGTGAGGGTTGAATCAACTTGGGAAAGTCCTAGTGCTGCCATGGAAGACACTAGGTCCGCAGCTTGCGAGAAGGTGGCATCATCGATATGGAGGTTGAAGTCACCCAGGACCAGCAGCCTAGGGTGCTCCAAGGCCCATCCCGCCACCATCTCCGATAAGCTCGGCAGGGTAGCTGCTGGTGCACTAGGTGGTCGGTACACCATGCAGATAGCCAAACTTTCCTCAGCTTCTCACGTCAGTCCAACACAATCAATGCCAGTGATCTTTGGTGCGGGGAGTGGCCTGAAGGAGAAAGACTCTCGAATGAGAATAGCCACCAAACCCCACCCTGACCATCCATCCAGGACTGTTGAAGGACTGAGAAACCTGGGGGGGGGGGGTCAGCTCTTTCAAGGTGACTGTTTTGCCATCCCTCACCCAGGTCTCAGTCACACACACCAGGTCCACATTTTCTGCTGCAAAGAAATCCTGCAGCTTTTTGGTCTTGTTATTAATGGACTTGGCATTACACAACAGCAGTGCCGGAGGGAGGTAATTTATTTTCCTAGCCCCACAACCAGCATGCCTCAGGATGGGATGTAGGTTGGAAGGACATCAAGCCCTACCACATCTCTGTGGCCTTCCATTCCTGGCCTGCATCCCACCGCCATACCTCCCCCGCCCCCAGAGCACTGGGATCCCCAACTCCTCTTTGGTCTCCTCTCTCTCAACCCCTTCACAACCTCCATCCCATATCATTGCCACAACAATACAACACAACTGACCCAGCTGCCCTTAGTTAATCTCAATATAAAATTTCAGTTCAATCATAACACAACCCCCACTTCCTCAATAATCAGGCACACCTCCATTTATTTGAGGGGCCATACATTGGCCCAATTCCAGCCTTGAAAGGCTAGGTCTGCCCCAATATAATTTCAGTTGACCCCAAAAAATCCCAAAGAGTTCCACCAGCTGCAGCCACCAAACAACCTTGCAGCCCCTCCACCAATTCCAGGAGCAACCCCCTAAGTCCAGCTCTGGGCCACTTAACACACCAAAGTAGTTCGATTCTGAGTTCAATTTAACAGCCCACCAAAGCCCAGCAATTTCGGTGGGCTTCCAACAGTATTTCAGACCACCCAGTTGCCTCCAGGTCAACAGCCAAGGTCATCCGACTTCCCAGGTATGGGGCAGACCCAACGGCCTCACAGGGCTTCCACTAGTCTTTTAGGCCACCTTGCTGCTTCCAGGCCAGGCCAAGATCTTCCAGCATCCCAAATGGGAAGCAGACAAGGTACAGGAAAAGCACCCTGCTCATCACATAAACCCAGTGCTGGCCCTGATTGTTCACCCCAGCCCTTTCTCCTACCATCTTCAGCTCTGGTGGTTCGGATGACACATCCCCTTCCGTTCCACTTCAGCTCCAGCTCTAACTCCTTGACTCACTGGCTCCTCTGCCCTCTTCGTTTTTAGCCTGGCACTCAGCTCAGTTCAGCTTAGTGGCACAGCTTAACTTCAGAGCGTTAATTACTCAGCATCAGGCATGACTTGGTTGCTTGAGTTCAGGCTCGGCCGCCTGGGCTCCACTCAGCCGCCCAGCTCCACTCAGCCACCCAGCTTCCCTCAACCATTCACTTGGCTCCGTTCATCTCAGCTCGGCCCCTTGGTGCCCCCTCACTGTCGGGCTCAGCTCTTTGGGGCTTGTCGGGTCCACTCGTTCAGGGCTTGCTGGCTCCACTCATATGGGGCTTGGCTCCCTCGCCACCCAGTCACTGTTGGGCTCTGATTTTCAAGTCTTGTCTTTCTGGGGCTCATCAGGCTCAGCTCCTCAGGGCTTGTCGGGGCTCGGCACTCAGCCTGCCGTCAATTAAACACAGAGCAGATGTTACCTTCTTACACAGTCCTCACTTTGCTTGGTTTAATTTGCATCCAAATAAAATCTTCTCAGCTCTAGCTGCCACGCTCGGTCTCGCCCATCCACCAGCTGTTTCTCAGGTTAGTTTCTCCCTCCTCTCCAACTCTGGTTGTTCCACAAAGCAAACGAAGCAGAGGTAGTGAAAATACAATGGTGCAGCTTACCAGGTTAAAATTTCTTAAGTTGAAGGCAACTAGCAGCATGAAAAAGTTGTTTGAAAGTTGTTTAAAAGCTGTCTAAGAATAAAAATTCAAAGAGAAAGCGGCAGAGACTAGCAAGCCTGCTCCCGCTTGTGCCGCCATCTTCATCATCGCTTGTTTCTAGAACTTTGCAACTATGGTTGTGCGTTGCTTGGCTGGGAAGGTGATTGCTGCTGTGATTGTGTCTGTTCAGCTCTCTGTTCAGCAGAGTGGTTGAAGAATTCTTTCACTCTTAATTGTCTGAAATAGGCCTTCAGGTCTTCACAGAGTTGTATGGTTTGTGTGGGTTTGGCTGGGCAAAAAGATAATTCACATGAGAGGACGGATTCCTCTGCTTGGCTTGTCCTTAAAAAAAATAAGGGAAAAGTGAGTTTGCTGCATCAGTGAAAGCCTTCAACTTGGAAGAGTCCACCTTTACAAGTGGACAGCTTCCAGCAGATTCCTGTGACTGACTCGGCCAACCAAGGCATTTCTGTTCCTTCGTCCAAAGGGTCGAGTGCAAATACACATGGGAAACTACATATATATTTACATGCATAGTTTGAAATAGCAGCAATTTGAAAGAAATTTGAAAGATTGATCCTGCTCTTTCTGACAAGTAAGTCTTAATTAGTAAACACACACATTTATGGATAATTATGTGAATACTTTCTGAATTTCAAACAGAAAAATATTAATAATTTTGTAACTGGGAGACCATGAGCCACAAGTAGGTTTTCAAAGTCCCCCCTGTGATAAAGATTAGCTAACATATCTGCCCCTGCACTCCACAAAGAAAGAAGCAAACAACATGTAAGCGGTCAGCCCTGGCCTTCGCCATATTTGATATACTTTTAATACAGGCCTGTGATATAAAAAGTCACAGGGCCCCTGGACTAATGCAGCTAGATCTGCATCAGGGGATGTTCCAAGATGGCTAGGCAGAATGTTGCTGGACCCAGCCCAAGAGATTCAGGTATGCCTGGAATGTGCATGTAAGACTAGGGTGATTGGACTTACTATCTCCTTAGCAATTGGCTTGAGACCATGACAATAGTGGGTTGTGCTGTGTCACCCCATTAGCACATTCCAATGCCCTCTTCCAGTGATTATATTTCCTACCCCAAGCTCAGGAGCAATGAATTAGCATCCATAAGTTAATTTCTATCTTTGGGAACCTATATTTCTCATATCTAAATTCATCAACTCAGCTCCAGTATATTCATATGCAAACTGTCCCTTTCGTGCAGTTCCAGGAGAGACTCTGCATTTCCTTTTACACACATCAGCAGCAAGTAATCAAGGTATCAAACCTTTGTAATTCCCAGAGACTGACCTTTATGGTCTTTGTCCCGATGGCTGAACGGACTCCTACCACCTCAGGGCGCGTTTTGCCCTATAAGAACCAGGGCTCTAGCGCTATTCAAAGTGTGCACACTGCGCCTCCAGATCTGAGCATTGTACCCTTGAGGATACTTCCCTGAGCCTCTCTTTCTCTCTTGGCTGAGAACACTGGATGATTGAAGCTCTCTTCCTCCATGGACTACTCTCCTCTCCAGGATCAGAAAATATACTTCCCCTCCCTCACTCTATTCCACCTTCTGCCTAGCTTCCTAGTACTCTCTGTGTGTGCAACCATTTTATTATTTACTCCTGTGTATGCGTGAGTGTTCCTCTTTTAATAAAAGATTGTTTTCTGAACTTAAAGCACCAGTCTTGTCTGCTATATTGGGGAAAGGACCCCGTAAACACTAGTGGAGATTCCCCAACATTATACCTCTTGCATAGCCTTGCTGCTAATTCCCCCCACAATTCTCTTACTCGCAAGGAGACTGATTCAAGTAACAAATGGGTAGGAGTGAGATTTAAATCCTGGCTCAACTCCCCCAAAAACTTCTGAACAGCTGAACTGCAGGTAATTAACTTACCCCCTCCCTTTAATGGAGTTCCCTTAGAGGCTACTCAAAAGCTTTAGGGAGCAACACTCTGGCGTGAAGCTCAGAGTACTAACTTAGCAACTCCAAATTTATCATTGTTTGTGCACTAAAATTTGTGAAGAGACTATGACTGTCAACACCATGCCCCAATGTGAGTCAGCGTGTGAGTCCAAGCCCCTATATTCAGTACCAAGAGAGTTCTGTCCCCAGGTCTTAAGACTGGTCATGCCATAGTGTCTGATCTTGTTACTTCTTCCCAATAATAGATATCTCAGGGTGTTTGTCAATCCAATAAATCTGAATAACTAAACCCACAGCAATCTTGCCAATACCCTAGTTAAGGCTTAATCACCATGACCTCCTTGGGAGATCAGATCTCCCACTTTAACAACAACAACAACAACATTTGATTTATATACCGCCCTTCAGGATGACTTAACACCCACTCAGAGTGGTTTACAAAGTATGCTATTATCCCCACAACAAAACACCCTGTGAGGTGGGTGGGGCTGAGAGAGCTAGAAGCTGTGACTGACCCAAGGTCACCCAGCTGGCTTCAAAGTGGAGGAGTGAGGAATCAAATCTGGGTTTCCAGCTTAGAGTCCTGCACTCTTAACCACTACATCAAACTGGCGGAAACCTTCAACACCCTGCAAGCTTTGCCCCACACTTCTCAGAGCAGAACCACAAGTGACAAAAGGCACAGATTGGACACTTGTCAGCTTCCCTCAAGTTTTGATGGGAAATGTAGGCAGCTTGGTGGAATGTTGGACAAGTGACAGTTGAAAAGTCCATTGGACAGCAGTCAGAGAGCCAAGCTTCAAGACTAGGATGCCTACATTTCCCATCAAAACTTGAGGGAAGCCGACAAGTGTCCAATCTGTGCCTTTTGTCACTTGTGGTTCTGCTCTCAGCTGAATGGCAGGGGGGAAATTATGGTGAAGCAAGGGGTGATTCAGACATTTATCTGGTGGGGGTCCCTCAACATCACCAGCAAAATAGTGACTTCACTACCAGCATAACCTGGAAATGTTGTCATTGTGCATGGGTGATGCTCTAACATTTGCCCAAAACTCTCTCCTGTACACTATGATGTCACTTCCAGTTTGCATTGGAAGTGGTATCACTGTATTGCTAGCAATATCAAAGGCCCCCATCATACAGTCTCCTCAGACTGGCAATCCTACCACCGCCCCTGGACCAGTCCTATTCAAAGTATCTCCCCATATACTTAGAGTATGAAGCAGGTAAAAAAATGACAATCTTCCAACCTGTTTGTGAAAGGTCATCCCAAATCTTGCTGAGCCCCACAGCAAGCAACTAATCTAACACTTACCTGTGTAGAAAAAGCCCTCCTGAACAACTCAGCTTTGAGAAGTTTACAGAAAGCCAGGAGAGTGAGAGAGTCTTCCTAACCTTATCAGACAGGCCATTCCTAAGGTTGGGACCACGAGAGAGAATGCACGTATATGGGCAAGTGTTGATTTTGTCTATTTGCAGGGTTCATTACAGAAATCATCTGAAGAATTTTTCCTCTTCTGTTCCGATACCCCCACCATACACTTTTCCCTTCAAAACTATGCCAGATCTGTAGCCATTGTGGGATAATTTCTGAAACTAGTTTTTAATATCATATTATAATATCTAATATGCAGAGAGTCACAGGAAATTTGGGTGAAGGTCATAAGAACATAAGAACATAAGCAAAGCCATGTTGGATCAGGCCAGTGGCCCATCCAGTCCAACATTCTGTCACACACAGTGGCTAGAAATCCAGTGCCATCTAAAGGACTGTCAGTGAGGCCAGGACACCAGAAGCCCTCCCACTGCCTTCCTTCCAGCACCAAGACAACAGAGCACCACCTCCCCACAAAGAGAATACCATCTATCTCCTGTGGCTAATAGCCACTGATGGACCTCTGCTCCATATATTTGTCCAGTCCCCTCTTGAAGCTGGCAATGCTTGTAGCTGCCACCACCTCCTGTGGCAACGAATTCCATGTGTTTATCACCCTTTGTGTAAAGTAGTATTTTCTTCTATCTGTTCTAACCTGACTGCTCAATAATTTCATAGAGTGCCCACGAGTTCTTGTATTGTGAGAAAGGGAGAAAAACACATCTTTCTCTACCTTCTCTAACCCGTGCATTATCTTGTAAACCTCTATCATGTCTCCCCTCAGTCGTCTTTTCTCCAGGCTAAAGAGCCCCAAGCGCCTCAATCTTTCCTCATAGGGAAAGTGTTCCAACCCTTTAATCATTTTAGTTGCCCTTCTCTGTACTTTTTCCAGTGCTATGATATCTTTTTTAAGGTGTGGCGACCAGAACTGTACACAGTACTCCAAATGAGGCCTCACCATCGATTTATACAGAGGCATTATGATACCGGCTGATTTGTTTTCAATCCCTTTCCTAATAACCCCTAGCATAGCATTAGCTTTTTTTATGGCAGTCTCACACTGTGCTGACGTTTTTAGTGAGTTATCTATCATGACTCCAAGATCTCTCTCTTGGTCAATCTCCGCCAGTTCAGACCCCATCAACTTGTATTTATATTTTGGATTTTTGGTTCCAATGTGCATTACTTTGCACTTGGCTACATTGAACCTCATTTGCCACATGGATGCCCACTCTTCTAGCCTCGACAGATCCCTTTGGAGTGCCTCACAATCCTCTCTGGCTTTCACCACCCTGAACAATTTCATGTCATCTGCAAATTTAGCCACTTCACTGCTTAATCCCAATTCCAAATCATTAATAAACAAGTTAAAAAGCATTGGACCCAATACCGACCCCTGTGGCACCCCACTGCTCACCACCCTCCACTGTGAGAAGTGCCCGTTTATACTCACTCTCTGTTTCCTATTAATTAGCCAGTTTTCGATCCACAAGAGGACTTGGCCCTTTATCCCATAGCTACTGAGCTTACTTAGGAGCCTTTAATGAGGAACTTTGTCAAAAGCTTTCTGGAAGTCAAGATAAACAATATCTATCGGGTCTCCCTTGTCCACTTGTTTGTTCACTCCCTCAAAGAACTCTAACAGATTGGTGAGACAAGATCTTCCCTTACAGAACCCATGCTGAGTTTTCCTCATCAGCTTTTGGTCATCAATGTGCCCACTAATTTTATTTTTGATAATAGTTTCCACCAACTTACCCGGTATTGACGTCAGGCTGACTGGCCTGTAATTTCCCGGATCTCCCCTGGAACCTTTTTTAAAGATGGGGACAACATTAGCTACCTTCCAGTCCTCAGGAACAGATGCAGAGTTTAATGACAGATTACATATTTTTGTGAGGAGATCTACAAGTTCACACTTGAGTTCTTTCAGAACTCTTGGATGTATGCCATCTGGGCCCAGTGATTTATCAGTTTTTAAATTATCTAGCAGTCGCATAACCTCCTCTCTCGTCACCTCAATGTGACTCAGGTCTTTCAAAACCCCTCCCAAAGTCAGTGCATCTGGAGTGGGCATGCACTTCTTATCTTCCTCAGTGAAGACAGAAGCAAAGAACGCATTCAGCTTCTCGGCCATTTCCCTATCACCCTTTAGTAATCCTTTTACGCCTTGGTCATAAGGTCTTGGCTTATTGACTTTCATTTCCATACAAGGGACAGATCTCTACGGTGCATGTGGAATGATTCTGTCTGTTTCAATCCACAGGAAATGGACAGAGGAGGACGGAGAATTTGAGATGCATCAGAGTCTTCACCCAGAGACAAACAGCTGAGTTGGGACAAATGCAATTACTGTCTGCATATTGTTGCTAATTTCAGTGATTTCTGATACCAAATTAGTCATTTGCTTTGTATAAGAAAAAAAGCTGAAAACAGTTGGTATCAATAAAGTTTCTTTTTCAATCTTTGAAGTATGCACATTAAAGATACTTGGAAGTCCTTTACACATCATCTTATTGCGAGGTCATCATCACACATTTTTGCTCAATGCTAATATGGTTGTTCTTTTAAGGCACTCAGATATTTTACAAGAAAAATGTACAAAAGTTCTTCATGAATTAAAGAAAATGTTATAAATAATATGCAAAAACATACATGCATTTGAATCAGCAGCTAATCAGAATTCGTTGTAAGGCATTTGTCGCCCTGTGGAAAAGATGAAGCATGGTTCCTTAAGATGGGGAAGGAGGGAATCTGTACTTAAATCTGTTTGATGCCAAGGGTTTGTCACAGAGGACAATCCTTTCATACAGTATAAAAATGTTGGATGAAAAGAAAAGAATATCAAAAAATTAATTTAGTCTCCAGATACACATTTATCTATTAAGACATGCATGAATATATCTTTCTATATTTAACCAACCCATGATCTGTTTTAACAGTTTGCAACAGCTGTATCATCTGTTTAAAAAGATTAATTAGGAACTGAAAGATTAAAACTAAATCTTTGTTCTGAGGAAGAAACTGTGTAGATAAGAAAATCACATATGCTTTCATTCATGGAACAGGGTTGTTCGAATTTTACTTTTGAGATTTGACATAAAGCGGCAGGTGAAAGAAAAAAAAAACAGGAAGGCCAGTTGATTACTGTGAAAACCTAGAAGGTTAAGTGCTTAATTGAAGAATGTATAGATAAGCCATGTGTTCATATATGCATTTAATGCCTACTGCAGGCCTTTTCTTCTTTAGTTCCAAGTAGCATCCTCTTTGTCATATCACAAGCTGCTTCTTAAAAGTCTGGGGAGCTTGTGTGGTTGCGTGGGGGTGGATGTCATCTGGAAAATTTTGCCCACAGCTATCAAATCCAGATGTTTATCTGTAATCCCTAAAATGCACAGGTTTCGTGCTGGTGTTGTTCCCATTGGTGCAGCAGATAAAACAGCACATTCCACTCCCTCCTCAATTTTAAAGTAAGATCTGACATTCAAATATTACATGTTGAATTTTCTGAAGTTTTCTTAACAGCTTCAGTCCATTCAGAGTAAAGCATTCTACAAAGGCAGCCTAGTAGACAAGGGAGTCATGATGGTAAGCTTCTATATTCTTCAAGACATTCCTCTAAAATGTGACTGGCACAGATAAAGCAAGCTGAATTGGTTGGTATTCATTTCATTCAAATGTGTTTGCTTTTTTTAAAAAAGGAATTGTCAAAGAAAGCTCCCTGCATGCTGTCAGCAGCAAATTACTTGAGAAATCGGTATTTCAGGGAAGGATTCTCAAAACTTTGTCATAGGGAGAGTTCTGGAGTCAAGACTGAAATCGTTTGTCTCCTGAAGCATGAGAGACAAAGAAAATACTGTGGGTTTTTTTTCTAAGAAGACTTTTTCATCTTTTTCACAGCCTAGTCTATCAGAGCAAAGTGGGTATATATGGACTGCAAGAAAAGAGACCAAAAGAAAGTCATAAAACTTTATTAGAAATTTACAGAGTTATTTCTGTGACTCAGAAGTAACAGAGAGAGATTTGGATCTTGCACTGATTGGTAGGAGAACTGACATTGTCTTCTGGGTCTATGAGGACACTTGCTGGCCTTCCTCAGACTTCTCAGAATCTTTATTTGCATACCTTAATGCTTTTGATAAGATTTGGCTGGATTTTGACAACTGTTCCACATTCCCATGAAATTTTGTTTCATTTTCCCTACCTTTATGCTCAAAAGGCTTACAGGTTTGTTTGCATCAATGATTTTTTTAAGTTCAGCCAAGTTGTTTATTACAATCACTAAGTGGTGACAACAATTAAGTAGAACTGAGATATTTGAAAATGTGTCTTTCCCCTAACAATAGTGCCACATCCTATTGCAATATTATTACATAAAACAAATGTGGGGAGGTGAATTGGGGGCATGGCTGGTTGTATCAGATCTGAGGAAGGTGTGGCTTTGAACCACAAAAAAGCAATGGCAATTTTAGCATCTCATTCATGATCCAAGGAGTTGTTCCAGCACCATGCCCCAAATGAAGATGCAAGGCACTGTTCTTTGGAGTTAACTAGTTTATTGATTTTGTATTTGGCTAATCTATATCATTTCCATTACCTATGCATCTCTCTACACAAGACGTCTTACACAAGGATGCTCAAGTGAAATATCTTACACTTGTTCTCCCATTGAGGACACACATGCACTGCTACAGAGACAGAGTACACTTGAATATAAGAACACACAGAAATTAAGTCACTTGAGTGTCTCGATGTAAGATTTCTTGTGTAGAGAGATTCTACTTTTAAGGTTGATTTGTGCCAGGCACCCTTTCCCAGCTACCATATATCCTCACCTGTAGATACCTGTGCTTGGCCTGTCTGGTAGTTTCCCAGTGCTTTGTGTCTGTTGTAAGTCCATGTTAAAATCCAATGACCTTACGTTATGTCAGTGTGCTTTCTGTGAGTCCAGCTAGGAAATCTAGTTGATTGTTAAGGTGCTACTGGACCCAAATCTTGCTCTTCTACTATAGACCAACACAGCTGCCCACATGAAACTATCTTCTGTGAGTCCTACACTAAATAGGGGTAACCTTTCACCCAACTAATTATCAGTAATGTAAACTTATCAGTGCTTTGAAAGATGACAACAATGAAGAAAATGAGAATTAAGTAGCATAAAATCAGACAGTGCAACACTGTTAAAATAGAATGGAGCAGATAACTGATTTATCTTCTCTGCCTAAAAATGTGAAAAGGCAGTACCTATGCTGCAGAGTCTGACAGTGCACACTAGAAGCAGCCTTCTCACAGTGCCCATCATCTGCTGGATGAAATGAAAGCTATGGCCCGCCAGTTTGCAGGGCCAGTTTGTGGGGTCATAGGGTGAGGGCAAGCAGTGGAGGCTCTTTGCTGTGGCTCATCCTCAGCGGCTCTTGATGGCTCCTGCGGGACCATGTGGGAGCCAATGCTAGGGCAGGGCCAGGACAGCTAATCAGGAGCAGCCAGCTGGACAAAGTGGGCATGCTCTATGTGTACTTAGTGTGTAGCTCTGCCTGGGCCCCCTTGCATTTGCCATGTGCTAGCAATACCACCCAGCCCTCACTCATCACTCTAGTTTCAGGGCATTGCCCTTTCCATGTGGAGTTTCATTGGGCAGTTTCTTCATTCTTGGTTATTATCTCTTGTCACAACTTTGCAAGTGGTTTGGGTGTTGGGCACAGGCCCATTTGGGATTAACATGATGTGTGTGCTCTGGTTCCCCACAGCATGAGATCCCCTTATGGGATCTTAGAAGCTATGCAGGACAGTGATAAGACCAGCTTGGGGGCTGTCAGGGCATGCTCACTCCTTGGTGACAGGGTAACAACACAAAGGCATATGCCCAAGTGTGTTCCCACTTACTGTCATCCCACAATGCTCCCCCCTCAGCTGGTGTCCTGAGGGAGGGAGGGGATCCACCTCTCAGTTGGTGTCCTGAGGAAGTGAGGGGATGATTGGCTGGCAGATGGGTCTGCCAATCAGGGTATTTCATGCAGCTCCAAGGCTCTTATAAACTATAAGCAATAAGTTGTTGCCTTTTTACCTCCAACCTGGTCTCTGTGTCTCCTTCCTTTTCACTAGCCCTCTCTCTTCAAGCTGGCAGCACAAAGGGTACTCTAGACAGAGTACCCAGAAAAGATATGTGACACTATGACATCATAATCTCAGCTTCGTGTCTTTTGGGCAACTCAGGACTACTGCATGTGCTCAAAATTTATGTTTCAACCAAAGGAAGACAGGGCAGTTTTCATAGATTCTGTTCTGCTACTATCACAGAGTTCTGTTCATGCTACTTTGGATCTAAGCCTATTTTGAAAAGAACACAAAATAAAGGTAGCCCTAGTACATTATATACTATGAAGATAGAATATGAAACTGCCTAGCACATTTCTATTTTTGGAGTTCGTCAAATATGGATTTGTTGTTTTTGTAAGGACAAATGAGATTGAAATGAATACTAATAGAGGGTTTAAAATAAGACAAAAAACTAGAAAGAGAAATCTCAGTGAATGGCAATTGATGAAAAAAGCATTTTGCCTTTTATTTCCCCATTTTAACAAATTAGCTTAATCTATGTCCGACCGTGATTGTATTGTTGTCACAGACTGAAAAGGGAATTGCCACTGAGGTAAGCTGAATGACCTTTGAAAACATTGTAAAAAGAAATGGTCTTTTGTAATAAAGTCCAAAGAGGCTTGAAGAAATGGAGTATTTCGGGGATAAATTGCATATCATTTGTGCCTGTCTGTGAGCTGACTATTTTTACAGGCTTATAGCTTTCTGTTGAGAGTAGAATCTTTTGATTGTGAGGCCTGAGATAAAATGTTTTGTGTTGTATCTTTGCAGCTTCTTCCCCTTCTTTTCTTTTTGGTTTCTTTTATACATAAAGTTATTTGAAAGATGCAATTTAGCTTTTACAACAAATCTGCTTATTAGAGACATCTCGAGTGTTGGGATCTTTAAAAAAAATAAACAATATTTTTAGTAGGGATGAAATTTTCTAGGCTCAGATTGGAATCATCACTATTTTTACACTTTTTTCCAATATGCCTCATGTTTCTTCCCCCTCTTTTGCAAGACCAGGCCCAATTCCTCTCTATATGTCATATTAGGCCAGTAAACAGTGTTCCTGGCTGTTTCCAAGACAAAGGCAGGTCAGCAGGCAGAGTAAAACTGTGCCTAATCACATTATGCTAACTAGAGTAGGATAGGCTACCCCAGTCAGAAACCTCACCCGCATTTGACAAACTGTGGGATGATTTATGGAACATGAACACTTTTTTCATGTTAACCATGCATACTCTGAACCACTTTTCCAATGGAAGTCAAGCACATACAACACTACGTTATATCCACAGTATATGATCATTGTGTTGCTTTTATGCAACCAAGAAAGCAACATTTGCTGACCGGGAGGGTGGATCTGTCTTCTAAAGCCTCTGGTTCCGCCTCCAGCCAAATCCCCATATGCCTGTGGAATGTCTCTGCCTCATTCTCCTTCTGCACAGGCAAATTATGCCCCCCTGCTGAAGCTGCTGCACAGCAGCCGGGAGTGCCACATTACCAGAGTAAACGAATTGAAAAGGGAAAGGGTGTGGTTTAGAAAGGGTATAGCTGGAGGGGAGGAGCCAAATGAAAGGGGGTATGGTTAGAACAGAAAGGTATGGTACCAAAGGGGAAAGAGGGCCCAGTTAACCTTAATCATCAAGGGCCCACAAAAATCTGGAATCAGTCCTGGTTATGGCACAACTTATGAGGACTTTTTCCCAATGGTTATCAGAAGAACCACTATGTCCATGAATGAAACATAGGTAAAGTTGTCTGATACACTTTATTACCATAGTACTGAATTTACAACTTCCTAAGAACAATTCAAGGTACTGACTTTACTCTACAAAGCTCTATGCAGCTTGGCCCCTCAACCCCAAAGCTATAATACACAGTTTAGGATAGCATGTTTGCTGCATCCTTTCTGTATGAATGGCAGCAATAATTCAGAATGGCTCATGGAGAATATTTCATTTTTCCTTCCAGAAGTCTAGCAAGAGTTAGAAAAATCTAAGGGCTTCTTCATGCAGATGAATTATAATTCGGCTTCCCAAAATTCCATGTTAAGAAGCTAATGCGTGATAAGCATTTGGTCCATATACGTTTGGAGATGTGGACATTTCCCTCTGGACGAGAGATTAAGCTACTTATACTGAGGTGGACTATTACTTTATTTAGCTGGAACAACCTATTCTATAGCAGTGGACTAAGAATTTGTACAAGGGCCTTTCTTAACTCTTCTACCTACATTTTATTATTGATAATGCCAGTGACTGGACTTGGATTAGACTGAATCCAACACGTGTGCTGTTGCTGTTCCACTGAATGATTTTTTTCCCCATTTACTACTTGTAGAGACTAGTGGAGTAATCCTTAGAGCCCTCTGAAAACAATTTAAGACCATTTTTCCTGTCTTTTCTATAGTGACTATGTGCTGACTTGGATGATTCAAGCTAGCCTGATCTCATTACATCTCAAAAGCTAAGCAAGAGTCAGCCCTGGTTAGTACATGGATGGAAGATCATCAAGGACAGGCAGCTTCTCTGTGAAGAGGTAGGCAGTGGCAAACCATCTCCGAATGTCTCTTTCCTTGAAACCCTATGGGGAGGGTTGCTGTAAATTAGCTGTGACTTGATGGTACTTTCCAGCACCATAGTGACTATGTATCAGCAGAGGATTATTTTAACAGTATGCTTATTTTTCAATAGATTTTTAAATATATATATATGTGCAGTGAGCCTTAGAGACTAGGAAGAACTACATACTAACTGAATGCCCATTGCATGTGATTCCTTTTTCGCATTTTTAGCTATAAAAGAAGTCAGTAGTTATCGAATTTAGTAAGATTCCACCATTGCAACCATGGGGATCTAAAATGACACCTTGCTATAAATATTGATGACCTTGACTTACAAAATGTGCTATGATAATATTAAATTGATTCACGCAAGACAGGGAATGGCAAGCTCTGTGATGGGATATAGCAAATGGGGAAAATAGTCAATTTACATAAAACATAATTGTGGGAAGATAAGTGGATTTTTTATAGGTTTCAGGATCTGAGGTTTAATATTCCTGACTTGCATGTTGTTTTAAGTACTACGTTTTTTTGTTTTAATGCTACATTTTATCACCCTCTTGATATTTTATGTCTTGAGGCTTCCTATAAGAGACATGCTTCTTCATTTAGTTCTGAACCAAGTCAATAATTCAGCGCAAGAATAAACATTCAGGCTTTTTGTGTTGGTTTATAAATTTATATTCTCAGATGATGGAAAATATTTTTGGAATAAATGACTAATTATAAAGTTGTTGGGAAGACAGGTCATATATATTTAGTGGCAAAGAGGTGACTTAATTTATATATGATGTCAGTTTCAGGCTTACCAGAACACTTACATTTCTTTCAGATGCAATAACTAACAGGAATCTTGTAGCAACTGCTCTGTGATCACCAGCATGTTGGGTGTCAGGTGTTTGTGGGGTGTCTTACTGGTTTCAGGAGCAATCTTTACCTGGGGCAGAATGTATGGTAAATGAACTATTCCAATGCAGATAGGAGCTGTAGATGAGAGAGAAGGATTCATCAAAGATGGCCACATTCATGGAGGGATGTTTGTTGCCTATAGAATCTTTGTAGCATCCTGCAAGATCCTCTCCCACCCACTGTAAATTCTATGAAATGGCAGATCAGTGCGACATAAAACAGTTAAATTGGCTTGTGTAACAGAGCCATGGCTGGAAGAAAATGATCTGATGTTTCTGTGTCAACTAATTCCACCTGGTTATTTGGTCCTCCTCAAACTCCGCACATGTGGCTGGAGAGGAGGGGTTTTGAGGGGAAAAGTTGGGGGGGGGGGCTTCTTTCAAGACTGAAGATTCAGCCTGAACCATGCTGATACGAACCATGTTGATATGATTGTGTTTTAATGTGTTTTAATGATGTGTATATTTGTATTCTGTTATCCGCCCTGAGCCTGCGAAAGCGGGGAGGGTGGAATATAAATACAATAAATTAAAATTAAAATGAATGCTCTGACCATTATTTATGGAAGGCAATGGTGAATACGGCCCTGATACCCACAAAAAAGAAGGGTCTGTTTAAATGATCTTCCCATTGAGACTCATGGATTCTTCTGGATTCCAAAATGCTTTGGGGAGGTTTTAGAATTCCAAACACACACCCTGTTGAGACTGTGGTAGGAGCTTGGAACACAAAGCTCCTTGAAGCTATTAACAAGATTGGTCCTTGTCATCCTCTCCTGCCCTTGGACTGAAAGCTAGTCCTGTGGTTTACCACAGAGCTGCGTGACCTTAAACTGCTTGAAGCCATCTAAAATGATACTGGCAGAAGACTCAGAATGAATCTGATAAAGCATGATATAGAGTCCATTGGACAACCTGTGAAGCAGTGGTGAGAGCGGCAAAGAAACATTATTTCTCTGCAACCATTGCATTGGCTAGATCATGACTATTCCAATTGTGTAAGGTATCTTGACATCTTATAAGTAAAATCTCTGAGGTTTACCTGAAAGTCCACCCCATACCTTTCTAAGAGTATTCATTATTTCCTTCTAGAAAACATTTTCCCACAGTTCCATCATGTTTGCAGAAAATCTGCATTAGGTGCCTTACAAATTCAACATTTATTAGGACATAATTTATAAATCCTAGCTAATCTTTTGGGATTCATATACCACTGGTGTAACATTTTATAAGGGTTCTCCCTATACTGTAAAAAACATGAAAGTGGTAACCCATATTTTAATATGTATTTCCAAACAAGGTCCAGAAATGCATAACCAAGTAAGGCATCCCACGATTTTGACAGATATTACTTGCTTTGCTTACACTGCAAAGAATATTATAAATCTTTAACATAAAGGGATCTTCTTCTTTCAGCAAGAATGATTTAAAGTGAGAACAGTTCCTTAATACATGCATTTTCAGAAAACTATTTCTCAGAAAGGACTTAACTTCTAATTCTGCAGTTTCATGTTGGAGTCTCCTTTGAAGTTATTTTGGTAAAGAATAAATTAGCAACAGTTTTCCTGGGGGCACAGAGAGCAAGACTTTGGAGGCAGATCTTAACTGATAGACTGGACTGCATGGAAGGAAGCAGTTCTTCAGGTACCATGGCCCCTAGCCAGAACTTTGAATTGTGCACAGAAACAGATGAGCAGCTGGTCCAGATCTTTCAGCACAGGGTTGATACTGCTCCTAGGGCTAACTCCATCAATAGGCTGGACACCACATTTTGGACCAAGTGAAGTTTTTGGACCATTTTTAAACACAGCCCCATGTAGAGCAGACAGCAGTAATCTAAACTGGATGCAATTACTGTATGGATCAGCTTAGCCAGACCTTGCTATTTGAGGATTCTGGCACTCCCAGCCAGCAGCAACAGCCGCTACGTGCTTTGCACCTCCAGAGAAGGATGAGGAAGCACCGATGGTCTTCCTTCCCTCGGGGGATGTACGTGAGGGGTGGAGCTACGTAGGGTCTGTTACTGCTGCTCCGCTGCTCAGCACCTCAGTGCACCTCGTGTTCAGGCAGAGTAAGGACGTGTCTCCTCTCCCGACTTGAGGGTTTGGCTGAGTGGCGTTGGCACTTCTTCCCCCAGCCCATCTGGGAAAGCCGGTGTGTTAGCGGAGAGGCAGCTGGCTGCTTGGGGTCTTGGGGCAGTGTGACCACTCATACTGAGCTTCTCCTTCAGTCCCCACCACTGGTGGTTAGTGCTTCGGGCTGGCTTGTCTCCCTGCCCTTCTGTTAGGGTGGGGGTCGGGAGCATTATTGGCTGGCTCTGTGGGCTGGTGTGGCTTTCTAGATGGGCGTGTTTGCCCAGGCCAGCATTAACTCCATGTGGCCCAGGCTTTGGGTTTCTGCCTTTGCTGGCTGCGTTTCGCAGTGTGGCTTGCAGGGGCAGGTAGGGGCGGCCTGCGCTGCTTCAGTTGCAGGTGATTTCTCGCCTTGCCTTCAGAGCCGCCAGAGTGAATTTTGCTGTGATCTCAGGCAGCTTCAGAGTGGGGTTTGTTAAGCATCGCTTGAATTCCCCACCTTTTTTGGAACGTTTAGGCTACTGTGGCCCCTGCAGCCTTCTCCCCCCCCCCCCATTGGATTAACTGTGCAGCTGCCCTGTCTTCTAGGGCCTCCTTTTTGCTTTAAAGCAGCACAATTCCCCCACCCCTTGCTTGGGGCTGCAGGTTTTAGACAGGGTGGTGAGTGCCCGTTTAAGAGCCACTCACAGGGACATGCTGGGTGGCTATTTTGGTTGAGCCCTGTTGGCCATTTGGGGAAAAGGGGCTTGGGTGCCTGGGGGGCATTTTAGGGACCAAGTCTGGTTGCCTTGGCAGCTGGGGGATCATTGCCTAGGGTCTGTGCTTAGCTTAGTGAGCTTGGGGCCATTCTCTGCTTAGCTTAGTGAGCTTGGGGCCATTTTGGGAGTAGTTGGGAGGACTTTGGTGCACTGCCTTCCAGCCCCGGTTTTATTTTGGTGGTCAGGAACTGCAGGGCTCTTGGTAGGGTTTTGCTAGACTTCCAATTTGGTGTAGGGGTTAAGAGCAGCAGGACTGCTGTTGGGGGGAGGGGTTGGGGCTAGTATACCTCCCAAGAAAGGATCTGGCTTTGCAAATTCCGCTATGTGTGCCCAGTTTGTGGGGGTCCTCATGCCTTTAAGGCCTGTGAGCAGGAAAATCAGGGCAAGAAGTGTGGCCCAGAGGGTGCTGGTTCTTCTCAATAAGCAGGTGAGTAAGGGGCCCTAGCCATCGAGTTTAGCAGGTTCCACAGTTGTTGCTTTTTCCAGTGGTTAATGGTTGTATTTTTTCCTTAAGTTTGGTCATGAAACTGGAGAGGGTGTGGCATTGATCTGCAGAATGTTTGGTTTGGTCTTGTTGCAGGTCAAGGCCCGGGTCTTCTTCATGGTGCAGGACCTGGTTGGTATGGGCTGCAGCTTCCCTGCCGGGGCAGCAAGAAGCTGGAAATGTTTTATTTGGACCCTCAGCTGGTGGGGGTGCCAATAAGCTTGTTGTTCTGTTTCAGGCCCATGGCCAGGGGAGGAACTTCAAGGGGGTGAACCACCTCACCAGGCTGGCTGGGTCACAGCCATACCATGGATGGCTCGCCCCCGGGGCTGTTGGTGGATCACCCAAACAGGTCGGGATGGGGTCCAGGAGTGACACCAGGGCCTAACCTGTACCGCTATTTAGGCCTTTGTCGTGATGACAAATATGTTGTTTTAATTCAATAAAGTGGCCCTTTAATTCCCAACACTTGTGTCTGCCTCTTCATTCCGACTGGAAGGGGGGGGGCAAGTATAGGCACTACTTGCCACATAAAAGACCTGTGCACTCAAGGATAGTCCAGGATCTGGCAGAAATGCAAGTCTGATATGTTTCGACTGTTTCAGATGTGCCCACGTATTTCTATCATTCCTATTAATAAACTTTATTTCCATTACACTCTCAGACTCATGCAAACTTATCGCAGTGCCTTACCACATAGACATACATTTCTTAATATTGTTGTGTAGATCGTTATTTAAACCCTCAAATTTCTTTTAGCTAGTGGTTCTTAGGAATGATTTGTGGGGGAAGGAGGTAGCTCCCTTATGCTTAGGTTACTGGGACTCAAACTAGTCCATATTCACAGTGACAATTGTCTAATATTCACCTGTCTTCCGAACGCACACAATAACAACATAGAATGTATTCTATAAAGGGAAATCTTAATAAAAGAAGTGAAAAAATGGAAATAATGAACATCATCAACAAACTGAAAAATGGGAAATGTGTGCTTGTGTAATGGAGTAGTTAGACTTCAGGAAACTGAAATTTAATCCACACTTGTCATAAAGCTTACCTGACTATTTTGAAATCTTGAGTCAGTCACTCTCTTACCCACTAAACTATTTCACAGGGTTGATGTGAGAATAAAATGGAGCGGGGAGAATTATGTGACCATCCTGAGTATCTTGAACAGAAAGAAGGAAAGCAAGATGGAGGGAGGGAGGGAGAGAGAGAGAGAGAGAGAGAGAGAGAGAGAGAGAGAGAGAGAGAGAGAGAGAGAGAGAGAGAGAGAGAGACGTTAAAAATCTCCCAGGAATCAGGAGTTTGTGAAATACAATTATACAGAATAAAATTCAGTACTCAGTAGGACCATCAGGTGCCGAGGAAACCATATGTTCCATTGAACTTCACAACTGGAGCTCTGCTAAGCATTCCCATGACAGCATCTCAAATAAAAGAATCATCAAACATGTAGCTTCCAGTGAGCCTAATGGCCCTACTATTTCTCATATGCCCTGGATAACATTACCAGTTGATGTGCATGTACTTAGAATCTTGAACTAGAAAAGAACTTCTCACATAAATGGTGTTTGATTCATGATGCAGCCTATTGCTTTACAAGAAGATTCCTTGCACTCATTTGATAATTGGCTCATTTGACCCAGTGCTGTCTACTTTGTCTAGTATCAGCTCTCCAAAATCTCTGGACTGGACTGCTCCCTGTAGACCTTTTAGTCAGTAATTCCAGGGATTGCACAATGAACTATCCATAGACAAAGTGTGCACTCTTACTGAACTCTGGCCCCTCCCATTGTGCTTATCAGAAAGAAATAAGTTATGTCTGCCACTATGTCAAGCAATTAGGTACATCTACAAACTGGCTGTGCTGCAAAGGAAATAACTTGCATTATCTTCAAGGGATAATTTACGTTAGTACTAGAAATCCTCCAGTAAGCCATTGAATTGCATTGCTTGCTGCTTCCAGACAATGCCCATCCCTACTAGTGGAGAACAGCTATGGCATCATGACACAAGACTACTGAGCACTGAGGGGGAAAATGACATAATTTGAAAAGATAAAAGGATCTCAACTGTCTTTGAAGCAGTGAGTCGTTTTTATTTCACATTCTTTTCTCTAGTGGCTGCTGTTCCTCTTAAAATATTCTTTATGTATTCTTCCAGGCAATAAGAAAAGGAAATAAAATTATTCTTTCCTATAAACTGTGAAACTATAGAAAGAAGAAGCATCCATGCCAAAACACTAGAGGAGTCTACTGGAACTGAATGCAGAGCATAACATATCCTAAAAATGATTAAGTGGCCACAGTGGATGCAAGCAATATAAAAAGTAAGGGCTGAACACTGGAAAGATTATTTGCATATATACAGGGGTTACATAGCAGCAGCAAAGACTATTTTCTACATTTAGAAGAACAACATTTCTTTCACTTTTCTGCCTTATCATAATAGTTTTCCATAATCCTGGAACACACATGTTCAGGAACAAAACCTAAGAGACACATGTTGCAGGAGATCTGTGGATCTTGTAGTTTAAAAACAGAAGTAGGGCAATGGATGAGAACAGTGTTACAGGCAAAGAGGTGGTCTCTTTCTGTCCTTTTCCCAACCCCTCTGAGATTATTTACCTTGCCAAGAAAAGAAAGTACTTGTACACTCCCAAGATTTTCAGCATGGGTTTATTTTAAGAGCCTTCCTCTTGCTAATGCAAGTTATGTTGATTTTTCATCATTTTTTAATTATGATGCTTTAGTATCTTTGCATAAGAAGAACAGTGCAGTATAGCACAAATGCCAGCTTCTCACACTTAAGTGGGGGGCTCAGTTGCAGGCCGCGGGGAGAGGGGGGCAGAGGGCAGGTTGGCATGGCGGCTGCCATATTGGAAGGCAGTGCAGGCTCCCTTCAGGCTCCCCGGAGAAGCCCTCGCTGCCCCGATTCAAACTGCAGCCAGCCAATCAGAGCAGGCCGGCTGAGTGGGGAGAGGATTGTGGACCTGGGAGGCTCAGTCTCCTCTCAGGTCCGCTGCTGGCCCTTGTAAGAGAAGCAGTCCCCACCCCTCAGCACTTGGCTAGTGGCCGGCATTCTGCCCAGCCCTCCCATTCGTCACAACTTTGGAGGGGAGCAGGTGATTGGGCATTGGGCACCAATCCATTTTGCAGAAAACAGGGCCTGTGAGCTCAGTTTCCCTATTAAGGGGGTCCCCTTAAGGGGTCTGGAGAGTGCGTCATGGCAGGTGCATGCTCAGGGGCTGTCAGGTCCACTTTGCTCCCAGGTGGCAGGGGATGAGGGGGTGCGGCGGTTCATTGGCTGGGAGGCGGGTCAGCCGATGCTTGGATCTGTTCCCTATGTGGCGGCAATGCTCCTCGAGCTGTATATCAATAAAGTTGTGGCCTCTTTTAACTCCATCATAGTTGTCTGTGTATTTTATTGCCTTGCCCCCTAGCTCTCCTACCCGCTTGATGCTGGCCTGCAATAACCTTTCTTGTCCATGTGCAGGACTGAATATTCTATTTTGCTTATGCTGCCTGTTCTTGTATATGTCTGCAAATCGTTGATCCTTTTTTAATATTTCTGGTTTTAAAATTTCTTCCTGTAAAACATCCTGATAATACCTTGTTCTGGTGATCAGGAGATATACACAATGGAATCAAACAGATTTACTCAAATCAGAGTGAAAGTTGCAATAAAGGCTTATGTACTATTTAGTCAGCATTCTATTAATTCAATATCCTACAGATATAATTTTACAGGGAACAACATAATTGCCTTCTGCTCTATTCTTGGTATTTTAATGGGAGTATAGAAAAGCCAAGAAATATCATCATTTCTAATAGTAATATTCAAATCTATATGCAACTCTGCATATATACAATTGGATTATTTCCCTAACTCTGCTAACACCATCAGCCTTCTTGGCCAACTCTCACCTGATTCACTTTCCTCTTGGACTGTAGCTTTGAGGCCCTGAACTGGATTTGGCTAAGATACCTGAAGGACTGTCTCCTCCCATACTGTCCAGCCTACTGGTTGTGATCTGCCCCCAAAGCCATGCTATCTGTGCCACTGACTGCAGACTCCCAGCAATTTGCCTCTCTGCCAGCTGATTGCTGGCTAGTGGCTGGTGTGATGATGTCACTTCAGGTCTTCCCAGAAGTGAGGGCAATGTGGCAGAGCCAATTGGCCACAAACGAAAAAACGCTGTTTTAGGCTGAATCAGCCCTGGTGCAATGACATCACTTCTGGTCTCACCAGAAGTAACATCTTTTCACTAGCCATGGGAGTGTGTGTGTACTGACATGCATCCACAAACAGATCCCCAGTAAGTGACTTTGCTGTCACACCACCCTTCTGCCACCTTCCCACTGGATATCGATGGATCTGGCAACCCTATTTGGAGGTGAGGCAGGTGATGACTGGTCTGTCACTTTCAGAAGCCGGGCCAGACAGACTGCTGTTCTCAGGTTCAATGTGGTGACCAAAAAAAGACAAAGTATTGTGATTACAGTGATGTTTATTGGATGATTAATAGGTGGTAAATCAAAGTGATAGCCATGACCTTGACAGCCCAGGCAATCCCAAACTCATCAGATCTCAGAAGCTAGGCAGGGTCAGCTTTGGTTAGCAATTGGATAGGAAACCTCTTGCAAAGCCCAGGTTTTCGGAGGCAGGCAATGGCAAACCACCTCTATTAGTGTCTTGCCATGAAATCCGCACCAGGGGTCACCATAAGTTAGCTATTACTTCATGGCACTCTTCCAACCACCAAATCAAAATGATAAATAATAAAGGCAAAACAAAGAATCATTTACTGCAACCTTTCAGCTACAGGAGGGCCCTATTCTGTAGTGGGTGAACTCCTTAGAGCCATTTTCTAAAGCCCATTTTATCACTTTCCCAGCATCAGTGAAAAGGAGGCTGAAATACAATCATATAGCTAAATTCTAAGAAGCACAAAACTTGTTAGGTCATTTGGTCAATATAATTGTTGAAAAAAAATTTATTAATGCAAAATGGTGTTGTTACTGATTTGTTACTCGGATTTGTTACTCAGATTTAATCACCATTTGTAGTTATGCTAGTTAGATAAGCTGTTAATATCGCTTGTTTTGTTGTGAAAACTGCTCAAAATAAAAAACAGAAAATGGGGGGGGGGGACCCAAATAGTAAGAGAGACCTTATACTAGTTCTCTTCCATTTGAGAGACAATAATTTATTACAGAGGCTTTTCTGTTATGGCCCCTGTGTTATGGAATTCCCTTCTAAATTTGGTTTCCTTAAAACCCCAATCTCAGGTTTTTTAAAACCAAGGAAGAAGATTGTTTTTAATGTCACTCTGAGCAATTGATCTTTTGTAATAGGTGCCTAATTACCCTTTCTAGCCTATGTCTTTTGTTCATTGTTGTTTTAAGGTTTTGATATGTTGTTTTCGTATTTGCATCACAAATTTGATTAGAAACTAGCCTGGGGTTTTGAGAAGATATTTAATAACAATTATATCATAAAAAAGAGAATTTGCTTTGCTTAAAAAACACTAGGGCGAAGCTTCTGTTACAGTTGTGAGGTAGGGTTGCCAGGTCCCTTTGTCCTCCCAGTGGGAGGTGGGGGACCCGGCACCTACCTCCCTTGTTGTCAGGCTCCTGGGCCCATGTGATGATGTTACTTCCAGGAAGTGATGTCAACATGTGTGCTGCAGCCACCCTGGGAGTGCTCCCATACTCTGTGGGGGGGCTGGATTGGGCCCGAATTGGGCCACTGCAGAGCACAAGAGCACTCCCCCACTCTTCAGAAGCCCAATCCAGCCTAATTTGGGCCTGATCTGGGCCAATTCAAGCTGATACAGACTGGGAACAGGCATGCAGGAGCACACCATGCTGTCCAGGAGCACACCTCCGAGAGACCCGTGCCTCCCCCGCTGGCCAGGTACAGGTGAATAGGGGGTGGAGGGTGGAAGCTGGGAATCCCCCATCCCCCAGAGGGGGACTGGCAACCCTATTGTGAGGTCATGGGAAAGACAAAAGACATGCAGGCATGGCTTCTGTGAAGATTCACTATCTCCTCAGCGTGACAATAATCTTCTACATGTCCTCCAATACAATTAGAAATAGTGTATTTTCTGTAGTTGAGCCTTGCCTTAAGAATGCCCTTCCCATTTTGAGGCTTCTCTGCTGTTCTCTTACTGTTTCTAGGCTCCAGGCCAAACTGTTCTTTTTACTTAGGCTTTTAATTACTGGCTACTAATCTACCCAGGAATAAAACTAGCATGCGCACGAGTAAAGATCTTCCTAAGATTAGAGTAAGAGATCCAGGAAGTAAATGCAGCATGAAGGAAGTGATTTTAAAAAGAGGTGGCAGAATTAGGTAGAAAGAAAGTTTAGTTTGCTGGGAGTGATGGAAAGCAGTATTTTTTTCTTTCTAGATCGGATACTTTCAGGGACAAAGGTGAAGGCAATCCTGGTCAGGTGAAAGTAAGGTGGTGGAGATCTCCCAGAATTACAATTGATCTCCAGGCTGCAGAGATCAGTTCTCTTGGAGAAAATGGCTGTTTTGAAAGGTGGACTCTATTGCACTTAGGTCAGTCACTTCCTCAAACACTACTCTCCCCAAACTCCATCCCCCAAATTTCCAGGAACTTCCCAACCTTGAGCTGACAACCCTAGATGAAAGGAAGACCTGCAGGCTACTCCAGTAAATCTAAGTTTTCAAGAAGTCTCTACCCCTAGAAACATTGAACCTAGAAACCTGAAAGGCAGTGTAGTGGTTAGACTAGGATGTAGAAGACCCAGGTTTGAATTCCCATTCTGCCATGGGTGTTTGCTGAGTGTCCTTGAACCAGTAAGATGCTCTCAGCCTAATTTACCTCACAGCGTTGTTGAGAGGATAAAATAGAGACAACCAATGTAAGCTGCTTTGGGTCACCATCGGGATCTATATGAAGTAAATAAATAGTTTAGAATAAATTAATTATTATGAGTTATTTTACCATTTGGAGGGGTAACAAATTAATAAAGCCAGACTTAATGGAACAAAATCCATTTTTTAGACTTTCTGTATGATCTACAGTAAAAGGGGCATGCAGACTCACTAGAAGGGAATGTGCAGCCTGGAGGTAAGGCTGGTGTGGATGGCAAGCCTCTCGCCAATAGTGAGGGGTGCATACTGAGAGGAGGAGCTTAGGAGGGGCTTGGCTTCTCTCCAGCAGCCCCTTGTTATCCATACCACCATTCTTTCCTTGGTGCCAGGTGCGGCTGGGGTTGCTTGTCACAACTTTATGGTGGTTTTAAGTCATTAGGCCAGATCCACTGTGGTGGGTTGTACTAATTGAGAGGTAACCCCCCCCTTTTGGGGGGGTCCACTTAAGAGATCTGGGGGAAGCCAAAGGGTACTCACCTGGACTGGCCATTGCAGGCTTCATCCTTGGTGGCGGGGACCACTGGAGTCATGCCTGAGCAGGAGTATACCCACTGCCATCCTGCAGTGCCTAGCAAGTATGCTGTGGAAGCATGCTATCAAGTAGCAAAGGGCTGTTCAATGCATTGGATCCATTGTTCTATGCCTCTCCAGTGCTCCAGCGGTTGTAATCAATAAGATAATCCAAATATATTGTGCCATGTATTCTTCTTCTGGACACCAGCCTTACTATTAGCCTATATGGATGCAAATGAATAGTTGTCAGCTGTTACATGATTCCTACAGACTAACATCACACCAGTCAAATCTGTGCTAAAAGAGCCTTGTAATCTGAAAAAGAATTTATTATCTGTTGGTAAATCTAAAATGCATGGGATTTGAAATTTTAAATTGTGTATTCTCATTGGTGAAGTAGAATTTATATTTTCCCCTTTCACCTAATAATGAAGACAATCTAGATCGTGAAAATAAGGGTACAGGAAAATTTATCATTAACAAAAATCAATATTTTTGTACAATTAGAGATCAGTGTCTTACTATAATAATCACATCCTTTCCGAGCAGTTTCTTAAGAAATAATAGGAACCAGAAGCTCTATAACTTCCACATTATCGCCACTTAGGACACATCACTATTGTAGAATGAATCTAATGAATTCGCATCTTACACAGCACTTGGGTAGTTAACAAATTAAGCTTATTGAAATGTGAAGTAGTTTTCTGGCTGTAGAACATTTTAAGACATTCATTTTTATTACCTTTTCTTTCATGTAAAATTAAAAATTCCATCACTTTGCTAATAATCTGTACACCAATCTGTCAACTGTTTTTCACCATTCCATTAGAAACCATTTAAATGGCATTATTTAGTGCACAATCATTACACTTTGGCTTTTGTGTGTGTGTGTATATATATATTTAGCTTTCTGTATTTTCAGCACTTTGTAGTTTACTATTGGTTTCAGTGATAAACTTTTATAACTGTGATCAACTCCACAATAAAACAAAATTTATGTACTCTTCTTTATTGGATCTATAAAAATGCTTAGAAGTTGCAGATAAAATTACCTATTTGGTGTACCAGTTGGATTGCGAATGTAAGGAATACTATTTCTTGCAACTCCTACCAGGGCAGATAGAAAGTTTAAGGTGTCTGGGGTTACTTTTTATTCTGACAATGAGGAACAGAATAACAGATCATAAAAAACATAGGCTACTGTTGAAAATGGTAACTCAAGGTCTCCACCACACCATCCATAACTTGTAGTACAATTTGTCAAGTGTCTTGATACTGCTAGAGTTCAGATATAATGTCTAATCACAGTTTGTTCATGCTGTGGTTTGCAAACTAACTTCAGCACCACGGTCTGAAATTTATAGTTTGCCATCCCTCCTCAAACTATAGTTCAGTTATCTGAATGTATTACATTTGAATAATATACATTTTATTGAGACTTCTCCCGTCACTCTGCCAGTGGCAGCCAATGCAGCCTTATATCGCTCCATCTTTCACTGTTTCCTTTTCTTTGTTTGTAGCGCTACTTTAAACTGGGACACATTTTACATTGCCTTTAAGATATGTATTGGGTAAAATTTCACAAGGTCAAAGAGCCGGGCAGAATGAGTTGAACTATATTTGATACTCAGCTTTATTTTTCTGAATCGAAACATTTTTTCTGAATCAAAACATTTGTTTCTTCTTCTTCATGTTTAGATAAGCTGTAAAAATATTGCCTTTTTTAGAGGCTTTCCTTGGCAGATTGTAATATATTCACTGTTGGTAGTAACATATCATCTCCACTTCTAAATTTACTAAAGAGTTTGCATGAAACATCCCTCTTATTTATCAGAAATACAGGAACATTGTGGTGCTGATGGTTTAATATTATCCTTTCACTTGATATCATCTAGGGATATTTCTCCCCATGAAGAATACTTGATAGAGTAATAACGATCAAAATGCTACAATAAACTAATAGATGTAATGAAACTCTACTAGTACCTGGAGACCTCTGATATTAGAAAAAAACCTGTGAGATGAATTTAGAGATCATTGTTTCATTAATACATTAAATTGTTCTTCTTAAGTCTCAGAAGGAGCCTTGATCTAGGATGTCGAGGATATAATAGTACTTCATCCATGTATGAGAGAACAGCAGTTGTACTGCCTTGAGTCATGGCAAGAGTTCAACATGTCTGGTCCCAGAAATGATGATTCACATGAAATGAACACAATGCACTCATACTGATAAGGCAAAAAAATAGGATGTGGTAATCAGACTTATAAGTTGATAGTGGCAAAGTAAAAAGTTAAGAACAGCAACACCAAAATACAAATTGTTAAAGGGCTGTACAAGGTAGCTCAAGTTTATGTTTCATTCTGCAAATGTGGAGGAGGTGGAAATGCCCTCAAGTCACAGCTGATGTATAGTGACTCCTGGTGGAGTTTTCGTGGCAAGAGACTAACAAAGGTGGCTTGTTGTTGCCTTTCTCTGCATCCTTGGTCCTCTTTGGAGGTCTCCCATCTGATTACTAACCAGGGCCAACCCTGTTTAACTTTCAAGATTTGATAAGATTGGGCTTGCCTGGTCTATCCAGATCAAGGACATTCTGCAAATAGATTTGTACATACCAATTCAGTGTAGGTAAAAGAAAACAAGAGTAGGATTATACTTTTTAGTAGTGATTATTCCACATGCTACTAAAAGGCCTAAAAAGTTTTTTTTTAAGTACCAAAAGCATCTCTCGATTTCTTTCTCATAGGAGTAAGCTGTTGGGGATTCCTATAGATTCAACTGTCTCCGTATAAGAATCCTACTGATTTTCTAAAGGCAAAGCCGGTGGTAATATGAATTACAGAGGAAGGGAAACACGTGTCCCAAGGGAAGGGGATCATCCCTTGACTTAATAAAAGCTATCTCTTGGATAAATAAATAAAAAGTAGTCCAGTGTTATCTTAAAGATTAAACAACCTCACTTACATGAAAGTCAGTGTTGTGCAATGGTTAGAGGGATGGACTAGGATCTAGGAAACCTGGGTCCAAATCCCCACTCTTCCATGGAAGCTTGCTAGGTGACCGTGAGACAATCATACACTTTTGGCATTGATCTACTTCACAGAGTTGTCGTGAAGATAAAATGTAGGAAAGAAGAATGAAAAACCACTTTAGGTTCCCACTGGGGAGAAAGGTAAATGAAATAATAAATAATGATTCCAGCATAAGATAGTCTGAGTCCTGTCCTAATTTGCTACCACAGATTAATGCAAGAGGAGTACCTTAGAAGAATCTAGCACTTGGACTGGAGGAGTTGGACATGACTCATCAGGTTTTTTTAAGCAGGAAGCAATTGCTTCCTTGATTCATAGACACTATATATATATCACAATTCTGGTTACAACTATGCCTTTATCTATCTATCTATCTATCTATCTATCTATCTATCTATCTATCTATCTATCTATCTATCTATCTATCTATCTATCTATCTATCTATCTATCTATCTATCTATCTATCTATCTATCTATCTATGTTGTATTGCTCTGTATGTTGGAGTGCTTTTGAGTTAAACTAAATTATTAAACTCAAATTTGACTTCCAAGTTCTATTCCAGAGTTAGGCGCATAAAATCTAAAATGAAAGAGGTTATACACATGCATACCAATCTAATCTGCTATCAGATATCATCAAAATCATAGAATATCATCAAAATAATGAAATTTAAACTTTAGTCTTGCACCTATGTATAACTCCATTGAAATGAAAGGGACTTGAACAATTAACTAATTGTGCTATTGCATCTTAATTGATTAAACAGAAGCAATTCTCCTCGGTTAAAGCTGAGTGATATTCTATTATCCTCAGTTTGGATCATGCACCAGTAGAGGGCGCTGTTGAAACCACTAAGGTTGGCTATTTCCTTAAAGATCGTTAATGCACTTAATAGTGTTGCACAATAAGAACACGAATCACTAAACCAGCTTTTCATGTGAGTTTCATAGCAATTTTAGTGAGAATAAACTTATCCTGATAGCATTATAAGGACCCTTCCTACATGTAGGTATTGTTAATAATAGCTAGCAGTATGTTTGATTTTTTTTACCTTACAAAATTGCATGGCAGCTATTTGGAGTAACTGATAGTCACAGCCCATTAAAGACAGTCCAGCAAGCAACTTAAACAATACAAATAGACTGGATGATATAGTAATTCAAATAGACATGATATTTAATTTGATGTCTGTTACAGTAAAAACACGACTATGTAAAAGAATGTTACTGATGTTCAAAAAATCTGCCAGATTTGCATATGATTTAGTCAAAATAGGACAAGTAATAAATGTGCATTTGTCATATTTATTACATTGTATTTGGATGAGAGGAAATACTTTAATGATTTAAAAAACAGCCATGGCAAAGTCAATTTCACAGTTATAAAATACAGGAAAATTAGTAACTCACATTTAAGTGTGTTAATTGATCTTGGGCTTACTGTAACTAACATATGAAATGTCAGTTAAAGGCATATGTTTCTTACAATTAGGATTTATTAATAAAGAGTCTGGCATGAATCATTGTTGTAATGTGTTTTATTATCCAGAGTTGGATTACCCATGTTCCACTTTCACAAAATCTGTTTGTCTAAATAATCTAATGGAGCTCTGAGGCTGCAGTCTCCTGATGTATGAGATGCCGGTTGCTTTCTGGCCTTTCCTTGCCTTGTGTGTAAAAGTGCACAGAAAGGAATTGGTGAGGTGATCCTGATGGTGTCGTCGTGCCATCTGATGGTTCCCTCCCTGGCACAAAACAAACCTTTTGTGAATCAGAGCCACTCAATGCCAATGCCATTGCCCAGGAGATGCCAAAGACAAAATGCACTCATGCGCAATGCAGACATTCCCCTTTCTGCCAACAGAGTTACACTAATGATAGAGCTCAGTCTCTCCCCTTGGGCTCTAATTTGTTGGTTGCCATTAAGGAAAACAGTTACTGGCCCCATGCCTTCCTGCATGCCTGAACTGAACTGAAATCACAAACTTTTCAGAGGTGGAAGTTATTACAACTTCTTTTTCTGAATTTGTTTCACCATTCTGGAAGCTGCTTTAACGAGCTGAACCAGTGATTTCTGGGTATATTTTGTCTTGTTTGTTGCATTTTGCACATCTCTATTATTTAACAAACCCAACACTGAGGGAAGATTTGGTCACTTTTTCTCCAGACAGGGTTCCTCAGCATCCACAGCTGACAGGCTTACTACTCAGGTTCCAGGCTGCTCCTTTAACTCACAAAGATCCTCTTCATAGAAGTTGTACACAGAAAGTTATA
Source organism: Eublepharis macularius (assembly GCF_028583425.1). Classification (NCBI taxonomy): domain Eukaryota; kingdom Metazoa; phylum Chordata; class Lepidosauria; order Squamata; family Eublepharidae; genus Eublepharis; species Eublepharis macularius. The sequence goes on from NC_072799.1 coordinate 48,327,002, forward strand.
TTTGATGGGCCCTTAATAGATTGCTTGTTCATTTCACTATAAACAAGTTTATTTCCCTAACTTGACCTCAAATCCTAACTAAAAGCCAAAACTTAAAACAAAACAAAACACCTGTTTCAGCTGATACTGTTATTCAGATGCAATTACTTGTCTGTGGGAAACAAAGTATCTCTTTTCCCTGCTTAAACTGAGGCTGGCTCATCCTACTTCCAACCAGTGGAGTTCCAGGGCTTCTGATGGGCTGGCAATCACTTGGGTTTGTATAAGGCTAAAATCCCAAGGATTAGTTCAAAGCCCAGGAGTAAAGGTAGAATTTAGGGGATGGTTGCCACATGGTCCATAAAGATGCCGTGATGAATGGTATCAAAAACTGCTGCGAGGTTCAGGAGAACTAACAGGGTTGCACTTCCCCTGTCCATCTCCCAGGATATGTCATCCTCCAGGGTGGCCAAGGCTGTTTCAGTCCCATACCCTGGCCTGAAGCCAGTTTGGAAAGGATACAAACAATCAGGAAATCCTGAAGTTGCGCAGCCCTCACGCTTTCATTCACCTTGGTCAAGAATGGTATATTTGAGACTGGACGGTAGTTATTCAAGTCTCCTCGGTCCAGAGAAGGTTTCTTTAGGAGTGGAGCAACCATTCCCTCATGCAGGGAGGCATTTACAGTCTTCTGGACCCATTTCCCCTGCACTTCCCAGCAGATTTAAGCAGCCAGATGGGGCAAGTGTCAAGAAGCAGGTGATAGGTCTGAAACTTCCAAGAATCCTGTCCACATCCTCAGAAGGTACAAGCTGAAAGGTACCCCACACACTGATTTTTTTTATAACAAAGTGAGTTATTTTGCAACTAATTTTTCAGTCTTGTGGAATTGTATCTGTTTTACTCACAGGAAAAAAATGTCTTCACTGCAGCTTGTACTCTGCAAGTGCAGTTTCTGTGGGAAATAAAGCTTTAGAGGTTAATGAGTGCTTATTAATGCTTATGAGATAATGAGTTGGCTGTGCCATAATCACACATAATGCAATTGCTACACTATTTATATCAGCTGGGTAGTTAGTTACTCTCCTCTACCCCACCCCAATGGTGGAAGTATAACGGACAATTTTAAACAGTTACAGGTGCTGGGTTTGCTTGGAAGTCCCTCATGCATATGATATTCTCATCTTTTTCCATAATGGGATACATTTATAGCCATGTTTTGAAGTACAACCTAAATTTGTTATAAAGTTAAAGGTAGTCCCCTGTGCAAGCACCGAGTCATTACTGACCCATGGGAGGACGTCGCATCATGACATTTTCTTGGCCGACTTTTTGTTATGAAGTGGTTTGCCATTGTCTTCCCCAGTCATCTACACTTTACCCCATGGAAACTGGGTACTCATTTTACCCAAGAGTACTCATTTTACCATCGGAAGGATAGAAGGCTGAGTCAACCACGAGCTGGCTACCTGCACCTAGCTTCCACCAGGATTGAACTCAGGTCGTGAGCAGAGTTTGGGCTGCAGTACTGCAGCTTACCACTCTGAGCAATGGGTTTCCTTTACATTTTCATATTCTGTGTCTTCTTGTTATATGGTAGGTCCAAAGGGCATGTGAGAATGCCGAATTGCTCAATGATAGGATAAATCCTCATGTTTCCTTACTGCACATGAGAGCTTCTCCGATGTAGAAGAAAATAGAGAAGCCCAATTGCACAAGGGCTTTGTGTGTGCAAGAAGCTTTGAAAACAGTAATTCTCTGTGTGCAGTTAACTTTCGTACATACACCCTCTTTCAGTCAAGTACTGAGATTTCTTTTGCCTGAAGAAGTTGTAATTGTTAAAATTTACCATTTCTTGACTCAATCATCTACCAAAAGGGAGATTACAACCAAGAAATCAGAAGGAAATTGAGACTTGGAACAGCAGCCATGAAAGAACTAGAAAAGATCCTAAGAGTCACTGAAGACTAAAATCAAGATAATTCATACAATTGTATTCCACATTACACGCATGGATGTGAAAGTTGGACAATGAAGAAAGCTGACACAAAGACAAAGGGTTCATTTGAAATGTGGTGCTTGAAGAGTTTTGCTGATACTATAGATGGCTAAAAAGTGTTGTTCTGGCCCCACTCAGCTTTGCTGTATCTTATGAGTTCTGCATGCATGGTCAAAATACCCTAATTCAGTCTCCATGCTTTTTCATGTTATGTACGGTGAAAGGCCAATCAACAGATACTTTTTTTTAAAAAATGGAACACAAACAGGGTGAGGCAGAGATTACCCACCTACCCCTCTAATGGCCAAACATTACAATGTTGTAATGCATGTGCAAAACCAACGCAAATAACCCCCTCTGATGAAAGCAGTGATATCGTCTTCACCCAGAAGCTTCGGCCCCCAGACTCACCTGGGCAGCCAGTTTGCTGTCTGTGCGGGCAGCCGGGCAGGCGGAAAAGCGTGGCGGCCGCCATGTTCCCTCGGCGGCCTCCCCCACCCCGACCAATCAGTTCAAACCACCCCAGCCAATTGGCTCCAGCTGGGGGGGGTGGTCGGGGTGGGGCGCGGGTTGGACCTGGGGAGCCCAGTTCTCCCTCTGGTCCGCCCACTCCCTATTTAATAGAGGCAGCCGAGCCGGGTGCCTCATTCGCGTCTCAGCTGGCGAAGTCCCACCCACCACTCCCCTTTTGCTAGGTTGTATGCTTGCATTCATGTTGGTTGTTCTTGTCACAACTTTGGGGCGGTTTGGCATTGGGATCCGATCCCCCTGGGGGAGATGGGGCCTATCAGCCACATCTAACCCCATTTATAGGGGACTCCCATAAGGAGTCCAGGGGGTGAGGCCAGGGGCCAGGTCCAGCTCGGGGGCCTGCCAGTAAAGCCTCACTCCTAGGTGGCAGGCGGTCAATAAGGGGTGTACACCCGATTGACCCCGCCGACTGCCATCCCTTGGCGTTCCCCTCCACAGGGCGGCCTGTGGGGGTGGGAGGGCATCATCTCGCAGGTGGGCCAGACGATGTGGGATCCGATCCCTATGTTGCCAATGCTCCTCTCATTGTAATCAATAAAGTTGTGGCCTTGTTAACCCCAGATGCTTTGTATGTGTTTTTCTTCCGCCACCGCCATCTGCCCTCCCTCGGCTGCCCATTATTGCTGGACAGCAAAACCTGCAGCAGAAATAGGACATTTTTCTAAATGCAGAAATAAAAAACAAATACCACTTCGGTCCAACTCCCTTAAGTGAAAAGTTATAGAAGTCCAAAGCACAGGCTGTATACCCAGAAAATCAGCTGAAAACACCCCGAGAGGAAAAAGCCACTGTTTGAAATGAGAGGAACAGTATGCCAGTAAATTATCAATGTTTTATTATTGGTTCCTTTAATCTAATTTGAATCATATTATTTTAAATGTGTCACTTGCTCTGAGCTGTTAGGGTGAAGAAGATTATATTATCTATATTAATAGCCATCTATATATTATTTCTATATATAATATTATAAATGTCAACCACCTTTCAATAAAAGTCTCTTTGTCTTCTTCTTCCTCTACCACCACCCCTTCTGTTCTGGATAAACTACCAGTAAGAAGCTCATTCTTGTTTGCAGTATCTCAATTCCTTTCCAGATGTAGGCAATGACTTCCCGCAGGGCTGGAGATTGCTCCCTGTTAACAGCTTTCTCCTCCTCCTCCTCCTCCTCCTCCTCCTTCCATTGCAGTGACCAGGAAAACTTCAAGTCAGCTGGAAAATTCCTGTCATTCTCAGAACGTATCATGTCAGGTGAGGTTTTTCTGACTTGGGGGTTGAAATCTGTGCAGTGTTAAATAGGGCATGAGAGATTATGGAAGGCAATTGTGCCGTAGAGCTGAATTAGCAGGTGCAGGCAGCCACTCTGCATTCTTCACAGACTTACAAACTTAGGTCCCACTTCAGGAAAAGAAAACATTTCCTGCATAGCAAAAGAAATGCTGATTATTAATCATAGATGCAAACCCAATAGAATTAAAAAGTAAGCGTTTTAATGCATTAAGAGCTCTCGTAATTTGACTCCTATTGCTCAGTTGTTTCAATGAAGGGGACAGAAATAAAGAAGCATGACCTCAGCAGTGTTTAAGTCATACACCTTTGTCACAGCTTCCAATCAAACTGGGAGCGATCCTAAGTAAGGCTGCTCTGAAGTAGTGTCATTTCATTCAATGGGGCTTACTTCCAGGAAAATGTTCTTAGGATTGCAGCCACTTTCATTATGTAGCTGAACTGTCAGAAATATGTCAGCAGATCATGGAACGCTGAATGTTCAGATTTCAAAATGTTTGGGGTCTGGGCATGTACACAAAATGAGAACGGGGTAACTGTTCTAAAAAAGTCACTCTATCCATCCAAACCTATTGGCCTTGAAGAATTGTAGATACATGGAGCTACAGAAACATATTGGCTAAGCCCATTCAAATGATTATGCAGATGCATTTCTATATATAACTGGCAATTGTATTTTGTGTGGTTTGTATTCAACTAACATGAATATAGAGATAAGCACATTTAATGCTGTCATAATGTACTAATGAGATAGGTAAGTTTTTGTGGACTCCAAAAGCTGACTCTACAACTTTCAGCAATTCATCCTGGTAGTATCCAACTACCATACCAATTGCCATCTCCTTTCTCTTTTTTGTAGATTATTTTAGTCTTTTTGTTTTGGTGTAACTGTTTGAAGTTCATCCGCTTGGACTTTATTGAAATCCCAGAAGTGCATGCTCTTTTAGCTCTAGTGCAGTTTACCAGCATTTGCACTCTAGCCCTCATACAAAGCTCCTCAATGGCCAAGGGCAAGTGGTGGTTCTAGTGACAGTTAAGGAAGACAAGGCCGTATCAGCAAATGCACTAAGAAAAAGCAGTAAACCAGCAGAATACAGTCATGATCAGCCCCACCCAGATTTGCATGCTTTGCCAGAGAAGGTAGGATACAATATTCCTTTGTATGTAGGCATCAAACTTCACATAGTGTGTGTGTGTGTGGAGAAAGAGAGAGAGAGAGAGAAGAGAAATTTCATGTCCCAATCAATCCTTGCTGCATTATCAAGACATACATTTGTTCTGAAACAGCAGTGGCCCTTTGGCTAAATTTGGAATTCATTTTTTTCTTTTTATTGTTAGGAAATTTATGACTCATTTTCAACTAAATAGATTATCAAATGGAGAAAACGCTTAACAATATAGCAGTAAAATAGCAATCTCTTCAGAAATCAATATGAAACAATAGCATACAAAAGTTAACTTTGTAGTCCTTGTGTTAAACATTACCTTACAAAGCTAGTTCCCAAGGCCTATGTGAATAATTGGGCCTTCACAGAACTCTTAAAACTAGCCAGGTCATGAAGAAGAGGTGGAAGATGTTTTCACTGATCAGGAGCTAGTACAAAAATGTGTGTTAGACATGGCTACCAATTTGATATGAAAAAACATTCCCTATAATTTACCGAATGCTGATCTTTCTGATTGATCGATTTACATCCTTTGTACCATGATTTTCTCCCCAATGATCACTTAATGCCACTTACATCATTCTTCTCTGCTCCATTTTATCCTTCCAGCAACCCTGTGATCAGAATGGAATACATTCGAAAAGCACCAGCAGATTTAACTTAACTCAGACACATATTGGTAACCAATGCATACAAAATTGAGATTATGTGCTGTCTAATGGTAAGAGCATAAATTCTGCTTATTGCACATTCAGAGCATGAGACCAAAACTGGCAAAGAGGTAATAATCTGGACACTTGGAGAAGTATGTCAGTTGCCTCATGAAAGCTGGCCAATATGTGTCCAACATGGATGGGCTACCATTTGCCTATTTGGACCAGCACCCCCCTTTTTTTTTACATTGTGGCCAACCAATTTCCCTAGAGGGTCAACAAACAAGGCATCGAGGCCAAGGCCTTCCCCTGATAGTGTCTTCTCGTATCGATATTCAGATGCTTACTATAGTCTAGCAGCCATTTATGTACCTAGCCTCAATGAATCGAATTCCCTTTTAAAACCATGAAAATGACTTTGTTTCTTCTTTAAAAAACTTAAGCAACTTTGATATAAAATGTTTGGGATTCAGAATGCTGATGAAATCAAATGTCTGTGGCTTCTTTCACAAAGTGCAGTAGGGCAATGAAAAAGTGAAGGAACCAGGACTTTCAGCTGGAAATCGGTAGAACCTCTTATTTAATGTTTGTGAAGTGTTGACACTGTCCATGGAGAGGTGCAAGATGCATAATTCAGTCAGCCGCTGCCCTGAGGCCTCTTTTCTTAACCTTCAGCACATCGCAGGATCCCTTTGGACAGTGAATATATGAATAACAAGCAGTAGTACAAGTTGGGAGACAGTATAGAAAGCAGACTGACCTACATTCTTTAGAGCATGAACAAACTGCCAGCTGCTTAAGGTTAGCAGCTGCCACAAAGTTATGCACACTTGTCCATTACAGAGGGTTTAGAGGCTGTTTTTCCTGCAGCAGCTGACACTAGCTACTGAATGAGAAATCATTTTGGACTAAATCAAACACTAGCCTAATCAAGAAGAGCGGGAAACTTCACATTTGTATTCATTTTGCAAACCAGGGCATATTCTCTTTGGAAGAAGGGGTATAAAGATTTCATTTTACACACTGTTCTTAAGGGTCACTGACAGGAACTATATGTAATACACAAATTTTATTAGGTGCATCCAGTGTTTTCACCCCATCCATAAATTCTCCTAAACTATAAAAACAACACACATGGGACTTTATATGCCCCTTGCTCTAGTCCAGAAGAAGACCAGTGCCCTGACGAATAAAAGATCCATGTGTACATACAAAGTAGAAATAAGCATTATCAAATGCACTGGACCACTGCTGACATATCTAGTACAACTTGTACTATATCCAGAGATCATTCATTATATTGTGTGCTTCTCCTCACCCCCATATGATATGGGTGAAAGTGGGGAAACACACGGCATAATGGTATCAGAACATGGGGGAAGTTGTATGAGATACCATGGAACAGAAAAGAGAAAGGAACACAATGGGTTTGCAATATTTGGAAATAGTCCTGTACATGATGCAAAGTTTACTGCCTCCCCAATCAGAATGAAGAGGCAAATACAAGTATTGGGAACTAAAGGGCAGCTATATTAACATTACAGTAATATAATATATAAAAGAATTTGAACAGGCTTAGATTAAGAGATACAATATATGTATGTTTTAGAAGAATATAGTAGAAAATAAGTTAAGCAGTAAGATAGGTTAAGGGTTGGAAAGCTGTTGGAAGTCTATAAGGAGGGGGGAGGGAAAGGGTGGGGGTTGAAATAAATTTAGTAGGAGGGGGAATGTATGTATTAATGATGTACTCACCAATATTTTTTAAAAAAATTACAGTAATATATATGTAAACATGGCAAGAGCCTAACTAGTGGTACAGGTCAGACCCTGGGGTCACTCCTGGACCTCCGCCCTGACCTGTTTGGGTGATCCACCCACTGCCCTGGGTGTGACCCATCCATTGTATGGTTGGGACCCAGCCTGTCCAGGCAAAGTGGTTTACCCCTTTAAAGTTCCCCCACCCAGACATAAATCTGGGTGAGGACTGGCTTGTCTAGGGGTTCCCCATCAGGGCATCTATCATCGCAACTGGGCTGTAAAGCAGCCAGCCACTCCCAACAGACCCCAATTATCCACCAATGGGGATATGCCATGGGTAGTCACCAGCCCACTCATTTCCCCCCAACTTCTAACCTGCCACCTTTAAGGCCAAGCATCTGCGTAGGCCTTCGTGCCCCACATATGGCTTAAAGCCAACTGAGCCCTTGCCACATATCCTCCATCCCCTCAGCAGAGGTCAGCAAATTTGGCCCTGATTTGAAGATAAGGGGACCCCAGCCCCCTTTCCCAATACTATAAAGAGAGCTCTGTAGCCTGCGCCTAGCCCTTCACCCAGATTCCAAGCTCCTTATGCATCACAGGCAGGGACCCTTGGATTAAAACCTCAAACCAGGGCCCAAGCATCTTGTCCACACCAGGCAGGGAAGCCTTGTGCTAAAGACAAAATCCCAAACTTCCTGCACCACAGGCAGAGAAGCCTTGGAGATCCAGTGCACCCAGGCACAGGCCTTGGACCCAAAACAAAACCACATTCCAAGCTTCTTGCATACACCTGGCAGGAAAGCCTTGGATTTCATTTGCACCCTTGGCCTGGAGCCTTAGGCCCAAAACAAAACAGATTTCAAGCTTCTTGCACTCCCCTTGTGGGAAAGCATTGGAGTAAATATGATAAGAATCCTCAGCTTCTGAAACATCCACTGTGGAGAAGCTTGAGAGCCAAGCTACAAGTCACTTGTAGTTTGGCTCATAGGTCCTAAACCTGCAACAATGGGTAAAGCCTCAACAAAAGCTCATTAATCTCAAGTTAATGACTCAACAGGCCACAGATCCCCATGCCCACTACTTGTCAGGTGTTCACCTGCCATACTCAACAAGACTCTGTGTAATGTTTGGTTGGGCTCTAACATTACGGGTATAATGAAAGGTTGAAGCTATTGTTGGACTGTGATGTGAAAGTATACAAAGGAGGGGCTGTCTCTGCAGTTATCTGTATGTTCTCCCACACTCCTCTTGCCTGAGCCTGGGAAGAAGTGCTGGCATAGACACTCCCAACCCTGAGACTTTTCCTACATCGACTCTGCTCTTTCCCAGCTAGAGGCTTCCTCTTGAACTTAGCTGACTGTTACCTAAAGGGTGTGGGGATTTGGGAATTTGCCCATGCTTAGAATCCTATATATACTCTGTGCTTGTAGAGAAATGCCATTCCTGTCAAAGATGGAGTAAGCACTGAATTGGTAGCTTATCAATAAAGTTCTTTAACTCATGCAGTGAAGTCTTTTGAGAGTTACCTAGCAAACCTTTACACTACTTTCTACAAGAAGGCAACAGAACATACGCATTAATCAGAACTCAATCAGTCTTATGGCAAAGCCCCTTTGCCTACCTGCTGCTGGACTGCCCCTTTCCCATCTGCTTCGCACTTTCTGCTCTGTCCTTGATGCCTATATGCTGTAAAGGTGTGAGAACTCACACAAATTGGGCATGTGTAGTGGAACTTGCAAGTCTCCCTGGAGCATGCTCCCTGTGAGGCAAACTCCCAACAATGCATACATGTCTGGGCAGACTGCTTAACAGAAGGGTGAGTGCCAGTTGACGTGGAGGTCCAATGCACCAAATGGCCATTATCAGAGTGGTCACCTGCATTGGGCCATGCTGGGTGCATCACCTGCAGCCAAAGCTACTGGTGAGCCTGATCCCAGGGCAAGGAAGAGTTAAGGGTTGTATGCACTTGACATTCTTCATCATATTTCAGCCAAGCTGCACTAACGAAGTCCAAATATCCCCTGTATACTCTATCTATGTACTGGAATAGAGGTGCCACCCATTACGTCAGCTCATGGGCAATGACTCCCACATACAGTAAGAAACCCAGCAGTCAATTGGTCCACATGAGCTCAACCATGCAGTGCTTAAGCCACTCCTTGTCCTGCTCATCCAAATCCTCTTTATCCTTTTTCTCCAGTTCCCTGAAGAGAAGGGTAAAGACGTCTGCATATTCTCCCTTTAGAATTAAATCCCTGGTCACTGTCATCAGATGGTCACCCAGGGGCATGGCCATATCTCCAATAGGCAGTACCCTAAGGAGCACTGAGCCATAAGAAAATCAGGGGGAACTAAAGAAGGAGCCCCAAGGTGCTACCAGCCCCATTCCCACCTAGCTCTGCGTAAACTGACCCATGAAGGCCTGTTGATCCCATTGTGGCCACAAACCTGATGCAGCCAGCCCTTGAGAAGTGCCAACTTGAGTGTAGGTAGACTGTGGAGTACCTAGGGTCACTGGGGCAGCAGCCTGACCCCAGGACCTCCCAAGGCCACACCTGCCTCTGCTGGGGCCAAGTCAACTTACCCTCACTCTCACTTGGTTGAACTGCCACAGCAACCGGCCCCATCTCTGCTTGCCAAGCTCCCTCAGCAACTCCACATCACCTTCCTGGACAGCACATTCCAGAACTTGCACAGCTGCCACCTCACCTCCAATTGCACCAGATGCTTCACCTGAGTCAGATGGACCCCTGAGGGCAGCAAAACAAACAAGTTTAAAAGAGTTAAAACAACATGTTTAAAAGCAGCACCAGAAGCAAGCCTCGCAGGCCTCTTTCTCTTTGTCCCACACCCTGAGGCAGAACCTTCCATGCCCTTCACCCATTCTAAGGCCGCCAGCCATGTTAAGATTTCATGCCAACTCAGCCTTAAGTCATCATCATCTGATGATGACAGGACTACTGGAGGTCGCCTGGAAATACGCCTCTTCGCTGGTTGTTTGCCCTTAGAGGGCCCAGCTCCCTTCTTGGGGGGCATTGTTAGCTTATTCACACAAGCCAGCAATAACAACTGGGCTTATGTATTGCTTTTCTAGACAGGTTAGTGCCACCCAGAGTGGTGATATAAATCTAATGGTCCTGGGCACTATATGGGCAAAAGCTGTCAGGCAGTAGATTCAGTGGTGCCCCCCCCCCCCGCTATCAGCAGAATGACTCTGAAGGAACCTCAATGGGTGGGGCCTGTGGCACAGAACACTGCCAAATGCAGCCGCTGAATGCCTACCACTGGGAAGCTGCTGTAGCGCTGTAAGCTGCTGGTGCAGCCCTCCCCTAGAGCTGCTGAAAACCTGCCAGCCACCTCCGCTGCTCCATGCCTCAGCTGGCCATGCCATGGGGCAGCCAGCTGGCAGTGACATTCCAACGCCAGACAGCTCTGCCACTCACAGCCTCAGCTGGGCTGCACTGTGGGACCATCAGCTGACATCAACACTCTGACACCAGCCAACCCCATCATTCCTAGCCTCAGCTGGGGAGTGCCATGGAGCCATCAGCTGATGCCACTGCTCTGCATGCTGCTGAGTAGCAGCTGAAACCAAGAGGAGACGACTGCCCATCTTGCCTTGTCTCAGAGCTCAGGCAAGGGGCAGAGCAAAAATGCGGTGCAACTGCAGCACCAAGGAGCAGAGTGGCCTTATAAGGCCTCTCGCTCCACCCCTTGCAGTGATCCTGGATGGCTGGGGAAGTGCCGCTGCCTCTCCCTCCTCCTGGGAGGCAAATCACGGCCTCTGGACACAGCAGCTGTTTCTGCCAGCCAGGAATGCTGCATTTTCCTCATAATGCATTTTCACAGCAAGAGCAGCTTCCAGTGCACCAAAGTGCTATTCACTTCCCAAAGATCTTGTTGGACACGGTGGGAGTGAAAAGGTGGAAGGTGGAAGTCCTATATTCCTAGGCAGTACTCATTCACTTGATTTTTCTAAAACAGATCACCAACATATATATGAAAATTAGCCCAACTGAAAATGTTGAACTGGAACACAATGCTTGTTATCTGTGCAAGGTGTCACTGCTGTTCCGTTTACAATCATGGGGCACCCGAATATAGTCCAGAATATAGCAATATCACAGCAGAAATTATAGTTTTATACATTTAGAAATCTATCTATCTATCTATCTATCTATCTATCTATCTATCTATCTATCTATCTATCTATCTATCTATCTATCTATCTATCTATCTATCTATCTATCTATCTATCTATCTATCTATCTGCTACCCTTCCTCAAGCTGAATAATAGCTCTTCTCCTTTATCTCATTTTATTTTCATAACAACCCTACGGTGTAAGTTAGACTGGGAAGGAGTGGCCAAAGGATACCCGATATGATTTATACATTTAACCATGAGGTTCAACCAAATTTTCCACGGCTTGGAGGAGGTGGTCCCCTTTGACCAGTAAAAAAGACTATGGGCCAAGCTACAAGTGACAAATGACACTTGAACGGCAAGTGTATTTCTCCCTGTTCACTTGCATTCCACTCAATCCACTTGCCATTCAAGTGTCATTCATCACTTGTAGCTTGGCCCTGAGCTGGCAATTATGCAACTGGCAAAGGCCATATGGAATGAGCTCTGTAGCAAGGATGGAGATTGAATGAGATGGAAAGGAGAGGGGGGACCAGCTGGATTCAACCCATAGGTTCCCCAGCTCCTAGCCTGACAACCTAACAATTACATCACTCTAGATTAACAATTGCATAGCATGTTTGAATATTCAAATGGCTTCACATTCATTTGGTTACATACATTATGTTCTTTAAATTCCACCTACCAAGACAATTTAGGAATATTATTCTTGTATTGCAAATAGATAGAAGCAGTTCAAAATGCTATGGGCTAGAGAGAAATCTTAGCTACCAGTTCCTGAAATAGAAGAACAAACAAATTATAGCTTTTCAAATATAAGGGTTAAAATACCATCTGAAACAACAATAGACTAGTGCAGGTTTTGTGATGAAACTACTTCTTACATTCATCTAAATGTTCCAGGAATCTCCAAAAAGTAGAGTAAATATGAATACATTTTGTATTATACCACCCGAGCATAACTAGGAGAATATCCTATAGAGATTTAGCCTTAGCTCTATATTTTCTTCTTTTCTTTGGCTAACACAAGAGCTTTGATATTATTTGAACATTTCCAATTTCCTTCTTGTTTGATCATATGTAAAATTGAGCATCTTGGCAGCAAAATCATTTTCTCAGTGATGCAAATCACTTTATTCCAGATGGACAGCTGAAAAGACTCTTTCTTTTTGGAATTCCATACATAGTCTCCAAGGCACACCCTTTTTATTTATTATTTATTGTCTCTTACTTCAAGATTTCTTTAAAGGTGCTAGTAACAGACGCTGCTAAACTACCTGACATAATTATTTTGTTAAGGTATTTTTTTCTGAATTGGAAAAATATTGCACCATACATTTCTAACTGAGTTACTGAAACTTAACTAGTCTTGGTAAGGAGTATGTATGAAGACATAGACAAAGTCCATCCATCCATTTATCTATAAACCTCCTCCAGCACCACCATCACAATGGACTGAAAGCCAAATATTGCTATGAAAAAATGCTATTTCTGGAGCTATTAAAGATAAGAAAACATCTATGAAAAATAACTCATGGCTTTTGCAGCCATTGTTCTAAATACATATATTGCCTATATTGCATGTATGTTATGTGTGTATGGGAAACTAGACATATAAACATATATAGCCAGACTGATCTGTAGTGGTCCAACATACGCAGATTACAATTCTCTTCTATATTTTGTACAGCTTGGTGGCGGAAGAGAGACTAAGTTCATGGAACCCGAATATAAGTATGCAGTGTAGCAAGAAATGCTGCCGGAAACAGATTTACCCCTCGGCATGGGAACGAAACTGCAAAGCACAAGGAAACATGGCAGCAACAGGACGATGCACAGGTGATAATTTATTGGCACTATCATCACTTAGAAAAAGGAAAAAGTGAACATGAAGCAGGATTGTATGTAATGCTATTGCTGTCATCCTGCTAACACTTTGCCAGCCAGTTTTCCACTATAGTGTGCATCAGCTGACACTCACCTTTTTCAGTCTGTTGTTGTTGTTGTTGTTGTGTAATGTAACTCAGGAAAAATGTGGTGGCTTGATTGTTTAGAGGGAGATGGACTAATGATGAAGTTTTTGGTTAAGAGTGAAAACAGCTGCCCCAGAGCCTTGCTGCCCCAACTCTGCCTGAAAAGAACAGTGAGCACGTGTGCCACCAACACTTGTTTTCCTCAAGCATTCTTTGGGGTCTATAAATACTGAACCCCACTGTTGTGTGTGCTTTTAAATTCGGTGGGTCGATGATTTAGTGATTTGGGTGACTTTAGGTGCAAAAATAGCTGCCCCAAAGAGCCTAGAAGCCCTCATCGCAAAGAACGGGTCTGAAACTCATGATAATGAAAAAGAAAAGAAAAAAACCAAACAGATTAGATCCGAACCAGCAACTCCTCATATGAAACAACAACAACAATGGTGCATGACTCATTTGGAACCCCCTGATTTTCAGCATGCACCCCTATCAAACGATCTGCCATTTAATCAGTAGAAACAACAAAATCAACCTCCATGTGAAGCCCAGCCTCATTGTTGTCATATAAGCCGCAACAGTCTTCTTTGGAGAAGCTCCGGACCAGTCTGCAGCAATTTGCTCAAAAACATTCGCATTAGAAACAGGATCACCATGTTTCTTTCCTGACAGTTGCTGTACTTTTAACTATATATGAAAAGCGAGCATTTAACAGTAGTAGATTTAGCATGACAACATTTCTGTTGAATTTCTGCCTGCCACAGACCTGCTGGAGATGTGCTGAAGGAAGGCATGATGGAATATTTAGGCTGATTTATGATCAGAGTGTTTCATAAATGCAAATGCCATTCATTCCTTCTTATATCTGTCAGTTTGTTTGACCTGGACTCTAAGAATAGAATTAAATAAATCTCTAAAAATGTAATGCTGCATGCACAAAGTTATTCAGATTTTATGCAGAAAATTCCAAATATATGTCAATCTGAACACAAACTAGAGACAAAATTATGCATAGGGGATTTTTAAAAAAAGTTAACCTCCTTACTGCATTAACCAAACCCAATGAAATATTGCCATTTACTTGAAAGGAAGAAAGATCAGCCTTCTGATTCATGACATTAGGTTTCTGGCTAAGGCTTGACTGTGTCAGTTAGATCTCTAGTTGACTTATTTTTTAAAAGGAAGTAGAGAATGGAATAAAACTGAATGGTGATACATATTGAAAAAATAAGAAAGAACACATCTGTTAACAAAGGGCAATACCTGGGTGTGAAAGCTAAAGAGGAGGCATTGTGCAGACAGTCTGTCTCAGCAGGCAGTCCCTGAGGCATTGTGTGTGAGGTGCATACAGGGCCACTGGGAGCTCAGAAGGTGCACACCTGCTGTGAGATACTTTTCACTAAGGCAGGTTGTATGTCAGTCCTGTCTGTGGGGTATGATGAAGAGTGGAGACCTTGACATATCCCTCCTACTTCTTGGGGTCTCTTGGAGAAAATGCTTATGCTTCCTGATCTCAAAAGATAAGTGTGGCACTTCTTTACTGGATGGCATTAGAAAATAGTTCTTTAAAAAAGGATTGCTCAGAGGACATCAACAGTTCAGAAAGTGATTAATTTGATTATATTTATTTAGCAGTCTACTAAATGTAGGTTTTTAAAAATTAATTTGTGGCTTGAAGCACAACTCTATGCAGAAGCATGTTTAAAAGGATCTTGCTTGATTCAGTGTAAACTGCAATAGAAACTTTGGCCAGGAATTGCTAGCTTTTGCTGTCTACCTAAGCAGCTAAGAGATTAGGAGAATTCTACCAAAGTCTGTTTTTGTTCATACTAAGGGGAAGAAGAATGCTACAAAGAGTCTACTGTATTTTACCTCTCCTTGGAGAAAATTTGAGATACATAGTAGAGGTCTTGTGGGGGGAGGCTCAGACTTTCAACTGAGTCACCCCACTACTAGTTATATATTTTGTAAAGTGACCTTGAGGATGAAATTCCTAGGAAGTTGGCAGATGGAATTATTCATGTAGGAATGAGAAAAAAATCATCCAACCAGCTCCTCTCATTGCGGGGCGGGGGCAGTGCCCAACACTACATATATTGAATCTTAACCACCCTGCACTGTGGGCCCAAGGTGTGTGGTAGAGGCAAAATGTGCTACCTGTTATGTCCAGTATTGCATTTTATGACTGCTATCACTGTTTTTAACTGTTTTAATTGTTTATGTATTACATTGTAAATTCACTTTGAGCCTGTGTGCAGGGAAAACTGACTATAAATAAAATAAATATAAATAAAAACTTCATCAAAATTCCTGTGGACAACTATGAGAAGTAAAGAATCCCTGCTGTCCTATAAACAACTATAAAATGTAATACATTTAAAAATAGGTAGATGATTTATGGAACTCACTACAAGATATGGTAGTTACTGGCTTTAAAAAGGGGGTTGGACAAATTTATAGAGCTCTTGCTGGCTGTTAGTCATCATGGTAATTGGATGGAGCCTCTAGGTTCCAGTCATCAGAAATTGGGGTAGTCAGCAGGTGAGGGCTATTCTTTGTGGGTCCTGCTTGTACGCTTCCCTGTGGAACATGACTAGACACTGTTTGGAAATAGGACATTGAACGGGATGGACTATTGGTCTGATCCAGCACAGCTCCTGTTGTTATGCTCTGGCTATGGTAGCTTGACAAAATCACCTAGGCTGATTCTCATTTATCATAAACCTTTGTTTGTAATTAGTTTAATGTATGAGAATCCTGCCATCCCAGCCAGTGGCTTAAGCCACTTAGGCTGGTGGCAGCCATTTGCCTCCCTGGAAGGATGGAGGCAGTGGGTGTAGGCCTTTATATGGGCTTAGCTGTTGGGGGGCGGAGCTTTGCAGTATTCGCCTGCCGCTCCGCCCCTCCAAAGCTCAGTCTGGCCTCATGCTCAGTCAAGGCAGGAAGTGCTGTCCGCTTTCCCTTGCACGTGGCCTGGGAGGACGACGACGGTGGTTGCTGCACTTGGCAGGCTGCTGGAAGAGCTCTCCCGCCAGTGCATCGCTGCGGTTTTTCCCCTCTGTGGTTTCCTTTTATTTTACCGGCCTGCGCTTCTCCTTGGGGCAGGAGCAGGTCGGGTTACAGGTTTGGCTGGGGCGGGGCAGGCCGTGCCTTTTGCTCGGCTCTGAGTGCCAGCATTGTGGGGGGACTCGTGGCAGCAGTGCTCCGCACTCCTCGGCTGTGCTTCTAGGCGCTGGGTATTCAGGGAGGGCCCGGGTGCGTTGTGTGCTTCTCCTGGCGGTGCTCGGGCTGCCTGTTTTTTTCTGGGCAGGTTCCTTTCATCCTGCGGGCGGTTTGCACCATCCGGCATTTGGAGCGGGGCTGCACGCCCTCGCAGGCACCTGTAGGGAAGCCATCTTCGAGCCCCCTTATTAGGGCGTCTCTCCAGCGCTTCCCCCTTCTGCTGTCCGACGGCGAAGCCATCTTTCGAGCCCTGTATTAGGGCAGCTCTCAGGCACTTTTCCCTCTTGCAGCCCGGCTTTGTTGCTGGTGCTGGGATTTCCGTGTGGCATGGTGTAACTGTGGGTTGCCTGGGCTTGGGAGTTCTCAGCGGCTAGCCCTCGTTGCAGGCCCACCGCCCTGCCCCTTCCCCCCCATTGGTTATTTCATCGGGCTTTAACGGGTGGTGGCCATTTTGGGTGCGTCGGTGGCCATTTTGGGGGTTGTTATACAGCCTGAGTAACTGGATTTGTCCCTGTTTATTCCAGTGCGGTCACTACGAGTGGCCTTTTTTCGGCCTTACCTGTTTTGCTGGAGTATAGTGGTTAAGTAGTTGGGTCGTTTATCAGCATTTTTCTGGCTATTTTTCTGGGGAGATCTTGTTGGGCACCTTCTTGCCTGGGTTGCTGGAGTATAGTGGTTAAGTGGTTGGGCAGCTAATCAGCCTTCTGCTGGCCATACTGGGCTGCAATCCATCATTTTTAGGAGCTTGTCCTGGTGGGCCTGAAATCCAGCAATTGGGAGGTTACCCTGGGCTGCAGGTTGTACTCCCTGAGAATTTCGGCATATTGCTACTTGTAATAAATTTAGGGTATAAACCTCAACAGGATGGGTCCTAAGAAAGGGGTGGGCACCTCCAAGGGCAAGCAGGCCGCTGCACGCCCTTCAAAGCGGCAAGCAGTGGTCCTTTCCTCGGATGAGGAGGATGGGGGGTTCTGTCAGGCGAGACATTTTAGCCAGAATTGTGGCTCTGGAACAGGCTAGGGCTTCTACTTCCTCTGCGGCTGGGTCTGTTAGCAAAAGACCCGTGCGTGCCGCTTCTAAATCTGCCTCAATTAATGATATCCTCTCTCGTTTGGCTGCTTTGGAGGGGACTTCAGATGGCAGTGTTTTGGCTCCGGCTTCTTCAGACAGTGGACAGGTCATTGTCGGGAGACCGTGGAACCAGGAATGTCCGGGCTCGACGGGAATTGGCCAGAGGAGACTGGGCAAGTGGCCCTGGTGGTGCAGCCTTCAGACGGCAATGGTAAGTCTTCTTGGCCCCAGCAAGGGGCGGCTTGGCCTTGGGCCCAAGTGAGTCAAACTGCTCAACACGCTTCATACATGCAAGCTGCGCAACACACTCCATACTTGCAAGCCGGCCCCTTGGTGGGGGCTGCTGGAACAGGTGTGGCTTTGGACTGGGGCCAGTGGTCAGTCGGCAGTCTCAGGGCAATCGCATGGGCCGCCTGGTTGGGCTGCTTCCCCGATCCAGTCTCAGGTTGGGATGGGAGGCATACCCCCTTGGGGGTCTTATATGGGGATCCCATGGACCAATTATGGCACTGTGCCCTACAGAGCCCTGCCAGTTGGAGACATGGCCATGCCACTTGGTGATCACCTGACTCCTGCTACCAGGGAGAAAATCTTGCGTGGAGAGTACGTAGATGTCTTTACCCTTCTCTTCAGGGAACTGGAGAAGAAGGATAAAGAGGACCCGGAGGATTGGGATAAGGAGCGCCTTAAGCACCGCAAAATAGATAGGACCTAGGCAAATTGGCTGCCAGGGTTTTTAATCTATGCCGGTGATATTGCGAGGGTGCAACCTTGGAGGGCGGCCCTATTCTTTCAGTATATGGACATCATATACAGAGCTCACACTGACTTCGCTGATGCAGCTTGGCTGCAATATGACAAAGAATTCAGGATGAGGGCTGCCCTTAATCCAGCCTTGCCGTGGGACCAAATTCATCAGCACCTATGGCTGCAGCTGATGACCCTGGCAAAATCCAGTGTTGGGGATCATTCGGATAGTGGGCACATTGTGCAGCGATCCTCATCGGGCCCGGCTGGGTCTTCTTCTAGTGCTTCTAGCCCCTGCACTTTTGCAGGGCAGCCGGTTCTGCCCCAACTGCTTTGCTTCAAGTTCACATCACTCGGGGCTTGCAGCCGGAAGAACTGCCGCTATGGCCACGAGTGCCCGATCTGCAGGGGACCACATGCCCTCAGTGCTTGTAAGAGGCAGAAGCCATTTGGTAAGAAAGGGGGTGGCCCAGGCGGGCAGCAGGGCCCTGGAAAAGGGCCCCAGACCAATAAAAGTGAGGGTACTTGAAGCCATGTTGGCTGCTTACCCTAAGAGGGCGGATGCCCAGTTTTTGTTAGAAGATTTCACTTTAGGTTTCAGGATTCTGTTTCAGGGGCCTATAACTTCCTTCATGTCCTCCAACTTGTGTTCTGTGGTGGGCATGGAAGAAGAGGTACAGGCCAAGATAGCCAAAGAGTGCGCTGAGGGTAGGGTTTTAGGCCCTTTCCCCTCCCCTCCTGTGCCTAATTTGCGGGTATCCCCCCTGGGTGTGGTGCCTAAGAAGGCGGCTGGTGAATTTAGGTTAATTCACTACCTGTCTTACCCCAGGGGCGGCTCCGTGAATGACACGATACCAGAGCACAAGTGCTCTGTGCATTACACGTCTTTTGACCAAGCGGTTAAGGTGGTTAGATGCTGTGGCCTGGGAGCGGAGATGGCAAAATGCAACATCAAGTTGGCATTCCGTCTTCTCCCAGTTCACCCAGAGGACTTTGAGCTCCTCAGGTTTGCCTTCGGTGGTCAATTTTATATGGACAGGGCCCTCCCGATGGGTTGTTCCATCTCTTGCGCAGTTTTTGAACATTTTAGCATGTTTTTGGAGTGGGCTTTGCATCAGAGGCAGTGCTGCCGTGACACTGCCCCCTATTTAGATGACTTTATCCTGGTAGGGCCCTCAGGGACGGGACAGTGAACCCTTCTTTTGGGGGATTTTATCCGCCTGGCAGATGAACTGGGTGTGCCCCTAGCGCACGAAAAGACAGAGGGCCCATCAACTGTCCTGACCTTCTTGGGTGTTGAATTAGACACCTTGCAGCAGGCTTCAGGGCTGCCAGTTGAAAAGCTCCTTGACTTGAAGGCACGACTGCGGACCATGCTGGGTAAGCGCAAGGTGTCCTTACTGGAGCTTCAGCAGGTGGTTGGCCACCTGAATTTTGCATGCAAGGTGGTGGCCCCTGGCAAGGCCTTCCTTTGGTGCCTTTGTGATGCCATGGGGACACTTCGGCTCCCACATCACAGAATGCGCATTTTGGGAGGAATGCGAGAAGACCTGGAGGTCTGGCTGCAATTCTTGAAGGGATTCAATGGGGTTTCCTTTTGGAGGCAGAAGCGGCTGTTGGAAGGGAATCTGCAAGTTTCCTCTGATGCCTCCGGCTCCATAGGCCTTGGAATTTATTTCAGGGGACACTGGTGTGTGGCCAAGTGGCCCAGGGATTGGTTGGATGCCGGTCTACATAGGGATTTAACATTGCTAGAATTTTTCCCGATCTTGGTGGCGGTTTACCTTTGGGGGGAGGAACTTGCTAATCACTCCATGTACTTTTGGTGCGATAATATGGCAGTGGTTTAAGTTGTGAACTCCTTTTCTTCCAAATCACCCCGTGTTATGAAATTGGTCCGTGCCTTTACCTTAAGGTGCTTGCACCTTAATATATTGTTTTCAGCCAGGCATATACCTGGGGTAAACAATGAGGTGGCAGATGCCTTTTCTCGTCTGCAGATGGACCAGTTTCGACAGCTTGCCCCTGAGGCCGATTTGCTGCCAGCTCTGGTACCTCAGGAGCTGTGGAGGATTGGGAATCCGAAGACTCCAGGGCCATCCACTTAGCCATTGCCCCTAGTACCAGGAGGGCATATAACCGGGCGGTAAAACAGTTTGCCGCATTCAGGCGGGAGGTAGGTCTCCGCCAGCCATGGCCTATCCCAGTCGAGCATGTAGCATGCTTCTGTGTGGCTCAAAAAGGTAAGGGTCACGGGGTTAAGTATATACGCAGCCAACTTGCTGTGTTGGCTTTTGCCACCAAAGCTCGTGGGTTTTTGGATGCCACAGGTGATTTCCACATTCGGAAAATGTTGGAGGGCTGGTCTAGGGAATCAGCTGCCCCGAGGAACAATAGGCAGCCCATTTCTCCGAGCATCCTCCAGGGTTTAAAAAACACGTGGTCAGTGGTTTGTAGCTCACCTTTCGAGGAGAGGTTATTTCACGCTGCATCTCTGATCGCTTTTTTTGGCGCTCTTAGAGTCAGTGAGCTGGTCCCACAGTCCCTTAAGGACGATTCTGGCCACACCCTTACGGCTTCAGACGTGAAATTTACAGGGGAGCAAGTGGTTCTTAGGATAAGGCGCTCCAAGACTGACCAGCATAAGAAGGGGGTGGATGTGGTGCTCGGCCACTGTGCCCTTCCCGATTTGTGCCCGGTGGCAGCTTTGAGGCATTATGTGTGTGCCCGAGGAGAAGCACCCGGAGTTCTTTTTTGCCACAGTGACTGTGCCCCGTTGACTAAATATCAGTTTCGGACAGTCACGGGCAGGGCTCTGCACAAACTTGGCTTGGGCGAAGTCAGATTTGGGACACGCTCTTTCTGGATTGGTGCTGTTTTTACTGCTGCAGCAATGAGTTACCCAGGATGTGATATCCAGAGGGTGGGATGATGGCGTTCTGGGGCTTATGAATCGTACATTAGGCCCCTGGGGCATGGACAATCGTCCTGACATGTCTTTTCTTGCAGGCGCTGTGGCCGGGAGAGGGTTCGGATGTTCATCTGTGGCCATAGTATGGTCTTCTGGGCAGCACACCAAGCAAAGAGGACACAGATCGGGTCCCAGCTTGGACTCAGCCAGTGGGCTACCGTAGAGTGGCTGGGCAGAAGAGGCCTGTGCTGGGCTGGACTGCTGCCGCTATTGTTTGTGGGGAGGAGTGCCCCTCCACCTCACATTCTGGTTGTCCACTTAGGGGGCAATGATCTGGGTCTGATGAAGGGTGTGGCCCTTTCTTGGCAGGTGCAGAACGACTTCCTGGAGATTAGGAGAAGATGGCCCGGGGTCCTGATCTTTTGGTCGGCAATGCTTCCGCGCCAGGTGTGGCGGGAGGCATTGGACCACAGAGCTGTGGAAAGGGCTAGGTGGATGGCCAACAGAGCCCTGTTCAAGGCGATGACAGGTGGGTTGGGGATCTATTTGCCCCATCCGCAGATTCAGGCTAAGTCTGTTGAGCTCTACCGAGGGGATGGTGTACACGTCTCTTCCAGAGGTAACAGCATTTTTCTGAACGATCTGTGGCAGGGGCTTAGGTTGGCTTTAAGCCATTTGTGGGGTGCTGAGGCCTAACCAGAGGCTTGGCCTCTGCGGTGGCAGGATTTCAGTTAGGGAAAATCTGTAGCGGGCTGGTGAGCACCCTTGGCACCTCCCCATTGGTGGGGAATGGGGGTCTTTCAGGAGCGGCTGGCTGCCGTATGGCCCAGCTGCAAGGTCAGATGCCCTGGGTGGGGAACCCCTGGACAAGCCAGTCTCCCCTCGCTGCCATATGGCCGGGTGGGGGAGTTTTACAGGGGTGAACCACTCCACCTGGCCAGGACGGTTCCCAGCCATTTGATGGATGGCTCGCTTCCGGCCACGACAATGAGCCACACCTGGAAGATCCTGTGAGGGGTACGGGAAGACCCTGATTCATCAGCGGCTGCTGGCATCAACCACCTCCCTGCTGTCATGGAAAGGAGTGGACAGGGTGCTGCGAGTGGTGGGGAAGGGACTCATGGCAGTACCTGAGAGGGAGAGGTATGGACTGGGAACTGGAAAGCTCCCAAGCGAGAGGTAGTTGGGAGGGTCAGATAAGGGGACCAAGGGCTTCTGGCCACGACAATGAGCCACACCTGGAAGATCCTGTGAGGGGTACGGGAAGACCCTGATCCATCAGCGGCTGTTGGCATCAACCACCTCCCTGCCATCACAGAAAGGAGCGGACGGGGCGGTGCAAGTGGTGGGGAAGGGACTCATGGCAGTACCTGAGAGGAAGAGGTATGGACCGGGAACTGGAAGGCTCTCAAGCAAGAGGTAGTTGGGAGGGGTTGGAGTGGTCCCAGAGAGGGAGAGGAAGAAATAGGGCAGTGGCAGCAGCTGCCATCACCCACCTTCCTGCCTTTGCGGAAAGGATGGGAGTTGCGGAACACATTCCCAACTGGCTCAAAGGGGTCCAGTCAGTCCCATTGACAGGGGAGCCACCACGCAGAGCAACTGTGCTGTATCCCTATATGGTACAATTGGCTGTGCAATCGCAGCTGAGCTGTCCCTTGTGACCAAGGAGGGAGCAATAACAGGATAGTCCCTCGTAAAGTGCCGGCTGACATGACCCGCCGTCCTGCCTTCATGGAAAGAACGGTATGGGCAGGACAGGAGAGGTCATTTGTAAGCATTGGGGTGGTTCCACAGAGGGACAGGTGGAAAGAGGGACGAGCAGCCCCAAGAAATGAGGGGGGCCAGAGCAGTTCCACACCGCTCAAGACACCTCACCTGTGCAGGCAGTACTGGCACTACTCATAACAGTTTGGGCGGCACTGCCAGACACCAACTGCCTTCCTGCTTTCTTGGAAAGGAGGGGATGGACGGGACAGGAGACATTGCTTGGACAGGTCAGAGTGGTTCCAGAGAGGGAGAGAAAGAAACGGGGTAGCAGTAGGTGACATCGGCCACCTTCCTGCCTTTGCTGAAAGGACATGAGTCGAGGGACCCATTCCCCCCTACTCAGAGGGCACAGTGTTTGCAATGGATAGGGGCACTGTGTGGCTCAACTACATGTGAACAGCTCCTGAGCTTTTGCGCAAGTGCCCAAACGAGACTGCCACCAGCATCACCCACTTTCCTGCCTTTGCAGAAAGGAGGTGTCATGATGATCTGGCTGTGCCAGGAAGGCCTATGAAGGCCTCAGAAGCCTGTTAGCTGTGGGAGTGGGCCCTGGCTAAACCTGTCCCAAATATGCCAGCCCTCATTCGAGACAGCCACTGGACTCGACGGTCAAGGGTGCACAGCAATGGCATGGAGAACCAAAGGGCAAGATGCTTTAGTAGCCTGCGGAACCCCACACACTCCACGATGGATATGAGTAAGCCATGTAGGGCAATCGTCTCTGCCAAGGCATGAAGGCCCGCCTCCTGAGCCCTCAACCTCGCTGTTCTAAGTGGCACTGTCCCAGACCCCGAGGGGACAACCTCTGTGAGTGCGGCCTGCCTGAGTGCTCCGCTCCCACCAGCGTCACTCTCAGGGCAAGGATTCTTGCTTGAGGTGAATTCCAGTGACCCACCCACTGATCCCCACTCAGAAGAGCTGGTAGCCCTCTTTCTCCCCCCAATGGATGTTTTGCTGGATGAGGACGGAGACCACAGGCTTGGATGGTGCATCTTCAGGTGCCGAGTCAGGGCCATCAAAGACAGGTGCTTTGGGTTTTTGCCCCTGCGCACCAGGACATCACAGGCACGGAACCACACCACGTGGGGGTCATTAGGAAGGGCCTGAAAGTGCCTCCATACGGAGGCATTGAAACATGGACCGCTAACTGTCCCAGGAGAAGGAGGACGAACGGTTGCTGCCTACGCTGAGAGTGGGGAGGGAATGCTGCGCCGCCTCCCCCCACCACAGCTGAGATAGAGAAAGACCGGTACAGAACCAGACAGACAATGATGTTGGAGTAAAACAGGCCACAACTTTATTAACATAACAAAGGAGCATTGGCGCGGCATGAGGGTCAGATCCCAGATCGAGTCAGCTGGCCCGCCTGCCAGCCGAATAACCCACCCCCCTCAGCCATGCTGAGGGGGGGACCCAAGGAGTGGCCTTATTGGGGAGTCACCTGGGTGTACACCCCTGAGTGGCCTCCCCAGCCACCTGGGAGTGAGTTTTCCTAGCTGCCCCCGAGCTGGGCATGCTCCTCCGAACTCACCCCCAAGATTCCTTATGGGAATCCCCTAAGGGAGGGGCCTGGGCGCGCAGGCCCTGGCCCCCCCAAACGAGATCTGACCCGATGCCCACCGCCTACAAAGTTGCGACGAATTAAAACTATAAGAAAGGGAGTGGTGGGTGGGTGCAGGAACTCCGCCGGCGACTGAGCTGGGCGGGGCCGGCCGCAGGCATATATGCTGTGCGGCCGGACCAGAGGGAGAACCGTGGTCGCGATTCCCCCTCGGCCACGCCCCGGGCGCCCGCGATTGGGCGGCCGGGGTTTGAAACTATTGGCTGGCCTCGCCCCAGGACAACCGGGCGAGACCAGCAACATGGCGGCCGCCACGCTTCCCTCCCCACAGCGCCGGCACCAAACCGGCCCCAGGTAAGTCTGAGGCCATCGCTTGCTGCCTACGCTGAGAGTGGGGAGGGAATGCTGCGCCGCCTCCCCCCACCACAGCTGAGATAGAGAAAGACCGGTACAGAACCAGACAGACAATGATGTTGGAGTAAAACAGGCCACAACTTTATTAACATAACAAAGGAGCATTGGCGCGGCATGAGGGTCAGATCCCAGATCGAGTCGGCTGGCCCGCCTGCCAGCCGAATAACCCACCCCCCTCAGACATGCTGAGGGGGGGACCCAAGGAGTGGCCTTATTGGGGAGTCACCTGGGTGTACACCCCTGAGTGGCCTCCCCAGCCACCTGGGAGTGAGTTTTCCTAGCTGCCCCCGAGCTGGGCATGCTCCTCCGAACTCACCCCCAAGATTCCTTATGGGAATCCCCTAAGGGAAGGGCCTGGGCGCGCAGGCCCTGGCCCCCCCAAACAAAATCTGACCCGATGCCCACCGCCACGAGAGGCCGGCCTCCCGGGCTCCCCGTCAACGCTCCTAAAACCCCAGCCAGGCCAGCAGGCCGTCCCTGATGTCCTGCAACCAGAGGTCTTGCCCCCAGCTGGATAGATGGACCCCATCTGGCCGAAAAAGCGCCTCCAGGCGGTGCGAAATGTCCAGGTGCTGAATAAGGAGGCCCCCCCTCTCCAAGACAAACCGCTCCATGGCACGAGCAAGCCTCTGCCTGATGCCGTCCACCTTCCTGGGGCAGCGCGCCCCCCGCCAGGCCCGCCTCTGCAGCAGATCCGACCAGAGGAAGGTCGTCCGAGGGAAGAGTCCTTGAATATGCTCCAAGTCGGCGCACATGGGCCGCTTCAGATCGGGGCAATCCCGCTTGCCGATGTCGTTCTCTCCCAGCTGAATTACGATGGCGTCCGGCGGGCACTGCAGCCGGGCCTGGTGCGCAAGCATGGGGACGAGGGATTCCCACAGCATGCCTCGGACCCCCATCCAGCGGACGCGGAGTTGGTCATCCAGTCCCAGGTGCTGGCCCCAGCCAGAGGTAGCCGCGTACTTGCCCGCCCAGTGGACAATACTGTGGCCGCACACCCAAACGCTCTTCCTCCTGCCTGAGATAACAACAAACCACAACGTTAGTGCGAGGCCTCCCCGGTGGGGTGAATATAGGAACGGAAAGCGCTGGAGCACCAGCGCCCGATGGACTGAATGACCGACGGTGGGAGCCCCAAGCCAGCGGCCACGGTTGCCGTCCCTATGCGAAATGAGTGTGAGCCAAACTGCATGGGGGGAAGCCCCGCGGCCAGCAGGCAAGCCCTGAGCACCGAGGAGAACTGGTACCGAGAGAGGGGGGACCCGTCCTCATGTATAAAGAAGGGCCCGAGGCAGGGGGGGCGGGAATCCAGGAAGGCCCTGACTGCTCGAACCGGGCAAAGCAGCCGGCGCCTAGCTGCCCGCAGCGTGACGGTGGACCCTCGGCCACGCTGGTCGGTCTTGGAACGCCGCAGGGTGATGGTCACGAGGCGGGGGGAACAGGTCAGGTCAGAGGCTGCCAGGGCGCGGCCTGACGTGTCGGAACGGGAACCCGCCACAATCTCGCTAACACGGAAAGCACCGTAAAAGGCTACCATGAAGGCGGCGCGAAAGAGCCGGGCCTCGCCTGGGGACCAACAAAGGCTGGGCAAAGCGTGCAGCACGCGCTCGAGGATGTCCAGCGTGATGGGGCGCCTGCGGTCCGGGGGAAGCGGGGCGAGCCTGGCCCAGCCCTTAAGGGCCCGGCGGACAATGAAACCGCTGCAAGGGTCGGGGAAGCCCTGGGCCTTACTGAAAAAGGAGACGGCTGCTAAATCTCTCCGCATGGAACGAGGGGAAAGTCCCAGACCCCTGAGATGCACCAGGTACTGCAGGACGACGACCTGAGAGGTGGGCCAAGACCCATCACCCCCAGCGGTTCCAGCAAAGGCCAAGAAGCGGGTGAGAGCTGCCGAGTACGCCCGGAGGGTGGACGGGGCCACCGAGCACAATACTCCCTGCATTACGGTGTCCCTCCAATCAGCCACAGCTCCTCCGGGAAGGGGTCGGGGGTGCGTCGTGCCTCTGGAGCCAGTGCGAAAAACCTCTCCATCTGGAATCGAGATAGTGCGTCGGCCAATCCGTTATCCACACCTGCAACATGGCGGGCTGAGAAGGTAATGTTAGCAGCGAGGCATGTTAGCACGAAGCGGCGGATGAGGCACATAACCCGCTCAGAGCGAGAGGACTGCCGGTTGATGACCTTGACCGTTGCTAGGTTGTCACACCAGAAAGTGACCCGCCTGTCCCGCAGCTGTGGCCCCCAAATGACCACAGCAACCACGATGGGAAAAAGTTCCAAGAAAGTAAGGTCCCTGAGGATCCCCGAGCCCGCCCAAGAGGGGGGCCAGCGCTGAGCGCACCAGCGCCCCCTAAAATAGACCCCGAACCCCAGGCTCCCAGCCGCATCCGAATGGACTTGCAAGCTCGGGCCCAGGTCCAGGGCGTCCTGCCAAAAGGAGACCCCGTTGAAGCCGGACAAAAACTTCAGCCAAACCTGGAGGTCAGCCTTGATACCCTTGTTGAGCCGAATGCGGTGATGGGGAGCGGCTACCCCCCGACATGCCCTGGTAAGGCGGGAACAGAAGGCCCGCCCTGGGGAGACCACCCTGCAAGCGAAGTTAAGGTGGCCTATGATGGATTGAAACTCCCTGAGAGTGCACTTTTCCCGATGGAGGGTGGAGGCTATGAGGGCCTGGAGCCTGGCCAGCTTGTCAGCAGGGAGCCGAGACAGGCCGGCGACCGAGTCCAGCTGGATACCTAGGTATGTGAGGCAGGAAGAGGGGCCCTCCGTCTTTTCCTGCGCGAGGGGGACCCCCAGCTCACGGGCCAGGGCCTGGAAAGACCTGAGGTGGTCGGCGCAAGCCGAGCCACCTGGGGGGGTCATTATCAGGAAGTCATCCAAATAATGCGTGACGAAAGGGGACCCCAAGCGTTCCTTGGCCGCCCATTCCAAGAAGGTGCTAAATGTCTCGAAGGCCGCGCAGGCCACCGAGCACCCCATGGGCATGGCCTTGTCAATATACCACCCGCCCTGGAACTTAAAGCCCAGGAGGCAGTGGTCGAGTGGGTGGACCGGAAGCAGGCGGAAGGCTGACTGGACGTCGCACTTGGCCATAAGTGCGCCCGGCCCGCATGCCCTAACCAGACGGATGGCCTGATCCAGTGAGGCATACCTGACCGAACAGCACTCAGGGGGAATTAGGTCGTTCACTGACGAGCCCTTGGGGTAGGACAAGTGGTGTATCAAGCGGTACTCACCGGGGGTCTTCTTAGGGACGACCCCCAGCGGAGAGATCCTGAGGTTAGGCAGGGGAGGGGATTCGAAGGGACCCGCCACACGGCCCGCCGCCACCTCCTTGGCGATCTTGGCCGCGACTACCACCGGCAATTCCCTGGCAGACTTTAGGTTGCCAGCAGTGGTGGCCACGCGGGGGCCCGTGAAGGGGATACGAAAGCCCACTGAGAAGTCCTCCCTCAAATATTGGGCAGCTTGCCTGTTCGGATAGCGTGCCAGGAGGGGAAGGAGAGCCGCCAGCCGGATGGGGGTGCTGGCAAGGCCCAGCGAAACCTGAGCGAGACTAGGAGCCGCCGCTGGCGGCTTGGGCAGCTGCAGCGGCCGATCCACCGTCCCTCCGAGCTGCTGCAGTGGAGGACCGGCCCCCTCGAAAGGGCTGAGACGGGGCAGAACCCCGGGAGCAAGATGGGCGGGCATGGGGGCCGCCGCAAGCATCACAATTGTGATCGAACCGGCACTTGGGACGGAAGCACTTCCCCTGATTGTACTCCCAGCAGGGGCCCCTGGGCCTGTCGCGGCGGCCTGACCAGCGCAAGCCACGAGACCCGTCCCCCCTGCCCCGCATGTGCGGCCTGACCAACCAGAGCCACAGCTTCTGGTTGATGAGGTTCCACCGTGCACGGGGGTTGTGGGAGGCCCTCTTTCGAAAGGCCTCGTCGTATTCCATGGCTGCCTGTTCCCCGGCCAGGGCCCGGGCCCGGAGGACGTTGCTAAGGTGGTTGGACAGGTGCCAACCCCGGTTAGGGTAGGCCGCCTGGATCACCCCCATATATACCGCAAATCCCTCCAGCCAGTTGGCAAACGTGCGCTCGGCCACCACCTTCCTCCCCACCTTTCTATCGCGCTTAGATGAAGGGGCGGACCTGCCATCCTCCGCTTCAGGTTTTAATAGCGAGAAGATGTCCAAGTAGTAACCGTCCAGGATGCGTTCCCGCACCCTGCGGGACAGGTGAAGGCCGGGGGGGGTCCTCGTCATCCGTGAAGGACGAGACCTGAGGGGCGCTATCGTCCGCGCCCCAGACCTCCCGAGGGGCACCCTCCTCCCTGCGCCCCCTTGAGCGCCGCTGCGCTGCCCAGGCCGGTAATCCCGGGACCCCCGACGCCACCTCCCAGTAATCTTCCCCAGAGGAACCGTCCTCTGATGACGATGCCCCACCTGATGTATCCCCGCTGTCTGAATCCTCATGGTGCCGCCGGGTCCTCTTTCTGCGCTGCCTGCGCCCCTTCTTTGGCTTCCTCCGCTCCCTGCTGCTGGATTCCGCTGAGCTAGACGAGGGAGAGCGTGGCGCTTCCCGGGATTGGGCAGAGCGCTTCTTCCCTTGTTTGCCTCTGCCGCGTTGGGGGACCTCAACGGGCCCAGGGGGTGGCTGGCCCACCCCCGGCCCGGAGTTCCCCAGCTGCTCGACACGGGCCGCCAGGATCTCCAAGGCCCGGCCGATGCTGCTCAAGGACTCAGGCGCCTGCGCCTGCTCAGGGGAGCCTGGACTTGTAGCCACCCCGGCCGGCCTAGCCCTTCTAGTCCCCCGTTCTGAGGCCTGCGTGGTGGGTAAAGGCCCTCCACGCTTGGCCTCCGCGCGCCCTGGGCCCTTTGCCTTGGGGAGGCGGCTACTCCGCTCCCTACCTGGCCGCGAGGCAATGGACTGCCCAGCTCCCTTAGAGCTCCCTGGAGTGGCGGAGCCCTTTTTCCCTGCGCGGGCCGGGGGGTGGTGGTTTTTGGCCTTGCCAGGGGGGCTTTGGCCCTGCCCCCCCGGCCTGCTGCTGACGGGCTGGAGCCCCCCCCGGCCACGGAAGAGCCACTGCCCCCATGCCGCCCGGCCGCCCGAGCTCCCTTCCCCTTGTTGGAGGGGGGCCATGCCACGCTGGCCCTGCACCGCGCAGTGTAGGATCCCCGCCCCAGGTGCTCACCCCGAGCTGGAGGGGGGGTCAGGATCACCTTCCCCCCACGCCTCGGCAAGGAGAGGGAGAGGGACCGGCTGCAGAAGAAGCGAGGCCCGGCTGGCCCCACTCCGCTGTCCGCCTGGAGCGCCGGCACCGAGTCCCGCCGACACGGAACCTCCGGGACCCTCCTTCTGCTCGCCGCCGCTGCGCCGCTTGCTCCCACGAGGCACGAGGCCCAGCTCAAGCCTCGTGCCGATGTGCTCTTCAGGCGCCCTCCGATGTCTTCTGCCGATGCGGGCGGCGAAGCACTCCCAGCTGCGGCGGAGGAGAGAGGCTCAGCTCCGACCCCTTCCTCCGACCGGCGACCGCTCGGATTTCCGCCGCTCTTCTGCCTTCTCCGCTTCTTCTGCCTTCTCCGCTCTTCTCCGCAGGAACTCCGCCGGCGACTGAGCTGGGCGGGGCCGGCCGCAGGCATATATGCTGTGCGGCCGGACCAGAGGGAGAACCGCGGTCGCGATTCCCCCTCGGCCACGCCCCGGGCGCCCGCGATTGGGCGGCCGGGGTTTGAAACTATTGGCTGGCCTCGCCCCAGGACAACCGGGCGAGACCAGCAACATGGCGGCCGCCACGCTTCCCTCCCCACAGCGCTGGCACCAAACCGGCCCCAGGTAAGTCTGAGGCCATTGCTTACAGGCTGTGCTGCGGAGCTGGCCACGGAGTGAAGGGTGGACTGCAGGTGGGAAACCACCGAGAGTTTGGGATGGAGAAGGGAGGGATCTTGCATAAAACACAAATCATTCCACCAGGGATCCGTCACCCACCCCCTCCTCAAAATGTTGAGAGAGATCCTCTCCCCCCAGCACAACTAGGTTGCCCACACCCAAATGGAAGAACTTTGTTCTTAAATCTAATTTATTTTATTGTTTTCAAAATATTTACCAGTTTAATCAGTGCATTTTCCTGAGGATAACCTATTCCATCAATAGTGCATTTGGAGGAGGGGGGGAATTAAGGAATACATATAAGCCATGGACATTGAAATGCAAATGGAATAAGCTTTGTTTGTGTACTCTAATAAGAGATTTGTGTTTGCATGCAGCTCTGAAAAAAGACTCAGCTAAAATGCTTCGTAAAAGAAAAGCCCTTCTAGATTAGACGAAAGTTCCATCTAGTCCACCATTCTACTTCTCACAGTAGCAGCTAGCCAGGTGAATTCAGGAAGCAACAAACAGGGCATGAGGGCAACAGCTTCCTCTTGCTCTTCCCCAAGCAACTGATTCAAAGAATTGGCCTTGAATACAGACATCATATAGTTAGCATGACTGTTGGCAGCCCTCTTTTGTATATATTGTGTAGTCTGCCTTTAAAGGAATCTAAACTTAATGTTTTCAAGTGAGTAGTCATGTTGATCTGCAGTAGAAGAGTCAAGTTTGAGTCCAGCAGCACCTTAAAGACTAGCAAGTTTTCCAGAGTATAAGATTTCAAGAGTGAAGCTCCCCCTGTTAGATATTTAGTGGTCATCATCACTACATCTTAGCCCTGTTTATTTGCTGCCATAAACACATACACCATCCTGCATGCATGTGCATACAACTGTTTGCAAGGCCTTGTTTGCATGATACAGTAAACACATGTATAATCTGTGTACAATGTTCCCTTGACATTTCTTTAAATATGTATTTTTACATTATATCCCATGCATATTCAGCTGAATGCATGATTTAAACCTCATGTTTTTCCAGGAATTGTTTCTCAGTTTCATTTGTAAAGTGTGTCCGGGGTCTGAGCCCCAGCCCCCAGACTTGCCAGGAGGGAACAGCGGGAGGCAAAAGGGAGGCAGCAATCCTGCCACCCCAGCCAGCAACCAGGGCCAGAACCTGCCTACTCCAGGGGGAAGGGGCAAAAGGCCAAAGCCTCAGAAGGCTGGATGGAGTAAGGAGAGACCAGCTAGTCCCACCCTCCGGGGGGGGAGGGGGCTAAGCAGGCCAGAGGAAAAGGGCCAAGGCAGGGGGAAGAGGGGCCCAGCAGCAGCCCAAACAGAGCTCTTACCTAGCAGGGAGGAGAAGCAACCACAGCAGCTCAGAGCCATGCCCCAGCCTCCACCTCAGCTTGAAGACAGCAGCCTGGCTCAGGAGATGCTCACAACCAAGCCCCTCCAGGTGGAGCTGCTGAAAGCATTCTGTAGGAAGAGCTGGGCAGCCAGCCAAGGGACCACAGCTGGGTCCACCTTCAATAATCAGCTCAGCCAGAGAGGCCTGGCAGCCAGCCAACATAATGCAGCTGTTGCTAATCCAGGCATCTCAGTCAGCTACACCAGCTGCAGCAGCTTGAGACAGCCCAGGCCAATGCTGGGAGGCCAAGGAGGGGTGTGGCCTGGCAGGCAGGCCTGCAAGATGGGTGGGGTGCTGAGAGAAGGCCTTATAAAAGCTGGCTGGGAAGAGCTCTGAGGTGGTGGGTGTGAGTAAGGAGTGATGGGGTGGAGTGAGAGCAGAGCAGTGCAAGAATGGAGGCTTGGAGGAGAGTTCTGGGAGGAGGAGATGATGGAGGATGCAGGGGGTAAGCAGGCCAGGTTGAGCAGGCCAGCGAGTGGATTGAGAGGGAGTCAGGGTGATGTATACTGTCCCTCCTTCCACAGAGCAGGGTCCTGCAGCATCTCTGGTGCCCCTCTGATGTCAGGGCTGGCCCAGCTGGTGCCCTGCCCAGTGGTGGCAGCAACAAGCCCTGACAAAGTGAATATGTGTAACAGATTTATATGCATATACATTAAGGGTGAACATGTGTCCATTGCAACTTGTGAACATGACTTAAGGAAGACCCAACACATTTTATAAATAAAACTGGACATCAATACCTGTATAAATGTGGGGTTCAGCTTACATATATTTAACATATTATGAGAATTCTCAATATGTATATAAAGAAAAACTAAGTGTATACTGTTCATGGATTGTATATGCTTTGTGAACATGTAGTAAATTTCATAATTCTTACGTAGTAGGCTCTTAATGTAGTACATTTCATAATTCAATTCCCGTGTTGTATAAATAAATAATTTCTCTTGTCTGTTCTGTATCTCCTATTCATAAATTGTATTTTGCAACTATGAGTTCCAGTATTATGGGAGGGAGAAAAAATCACCCCTGTCCACATTTTCACACTATACATAATTTTTACCTCATAATCCCCCACAAACAATTCCAACATTCTTTTCATTTAAGGAAGATGCTCTGAGCACTTGATCATTTTGAATATTATTTTCTGTACCTCTTCTCATTCCACCATATCATTTAAAAGAGAGGTCAAGCAGAACTGAGAAGAGTATTCAAAATGAAGCCATAAGTTGCTGCCACACAGTAAGGATTCTCCATGTTCCTTTCATACCACGTGAGGTACATTGGTGACAAAGCTTCCAGACAATGATTTTTCTGCATTATTTCCTCTGTTTTTGACTTTTCCCTTCCACAGATGCTCCACAGCGACTCTGTAATTAGTTCTTAGTCATCACAGTTGCTATGGTGACCTACCACCTCATCTTTATTTATTTATTTTCTTCACCTATATGCTATAGTTTTGCACTACCATAGTAGTTCTGTTAAAATTTGTAATGGAATTAGATAACTGAAAATAGGGAAAATACTAGGGGCTGATGAGAATGGTGTCAGTGTCAATGTACATGGTCCATTGTAAGGTAGGGAAATGTGCATTATTCCTTCCAGATGGCATGCTAATGCACTTGAATGACATTATTTCCAAAAACTTAAGTGGAAAGCAAGATTGGAAAAGAATGTATGGATGATGCTGAAAACCTTGGAATAGGACTAATGCACCATGATGTCACATGACAGCTATAAAAAGTTCCAACTAAGAAGCCAAGGCAAAGAAAAACGTTTATGTGGAAGTAGCCATAGTATAGATTTATACAACAGTACTTTAACCTTAATATTAGCAATTTCCCAATCCCTTTCTTAACAAGTTCAAGCATGAAATTTGTTTCTCAGCCATGCTGCACACTGAATTGAAAACTTCAGCACCTGCTTAATGTGTATGTTTTTTAAAAAAATCTCAGCATGCATTGCTTTACAGTTACACACATTGGACCACTTTTGTTCTGTTGTTGTCCACTTAGCTAGACTTGGGAGATCGTCTTGGAGCTTGTCACAATTTTCTTTGGATTTTCCTATCTTGAATAAATTGATAACATCTGCAGGAGAATGCTATAGCACACCCTCCTTTATGAAAACTGTCATTTTTCTAATTCCAAAGCATCATAAAAACACGATCGAGTGATGGGATTACTGGATCTCGAGAATGCTGTCAATGTAGTTTATCTGGATTTCAATAATGCTTTTGATGAGGTTCCTCGTGATGTTTTTATGGTTAAACTGGAGGACTGTGGACTGGACTCTTGGATAGTTAGATGGATAGAGAACTGGCTAGATAACCACACCCAAAGGATTGTTGTCTGATTAGAGGGAGGTGTCCAGTGGAGTGCCACAGGGCTCAGTTCTGGAATCAGTGCTTTTCAATAGTTTCAGTAATAATGTGGATGAGGGTGTGAAAGTATTACTCTTTACATTTTCAGATGACACCCTTGAAGATAAAGATAGATTTTAGTGAGATCTGAACACACTAGAAATGGGCAGATTTGAATAAGATGCAAATTAACATAGTTAAGTGCCAGGTTCTCCACCTGGGTAATGATGGATGGGAAGCTAAATATGAGCAGTCAGCATGATGCAGCAGCAAAAAAGGCAAATACAATTTTGGGGTGTATTAACAAAAGCATAACATCCAAATCACAGAATGTCATTATCCAACTATGTACCACATTGGTCAGAACCCACCTGGAGTATTGTGTGCAGTTCTGGAGGTCTCATTCAAAAAGGATGTGGACCAATTGGATTGGGTGTATAGGAAAGCAACCAAGATGGTCAGGGGCAAGCCCTACAAGGAAAGACTGAAGGACCTGAGAATGTTCAGTCTGGAGAAGAAAAGGTTGAAGGGAAAAGTGATTGCTCTCTTTAAGTGTGTAAAATGCTGTCACTTAGAAGAGGAAAGGTAGCTGTTTCTATTGGCAACAGAAGATAGGGCTCGAAACAATGTGTTTAAACTACAGGAGAGAAGGTACTGGCTGGAGGTTAGAGAAAACTTCACATTAAGAGTAATTTAGCAGTGGATTTGGCTCCCTAAGTATATAGTAGGTCCCCCCTCATCAGCAGTTTTCAAGAGTGACTGGATGAATACTTGTCAGAGATACTTTAGGCTGTTCCTGCATTGGGCAGGAGGTTGGACTTAATGGTCTGTAAGGCCCCTTCCAATTCTGTGATTCTAAGATTCTGTCATCATAAGAGTGATTAAAACCCAGCATTCAAAAGCACGGGCAGGGCATAAAACCGCATAAAACATGGAACACCTTAAAATGGGTCTTGAACATTTCTCAGGCTAAAAGCAGGCTATCAAAAATGTTTAAAAATCACCCCATTATTAAAAGCCTGCGTAAACTAGTTTTGGACAGGCACCTAAAACAAGTAGTGTAGGTGTCAGGTGAGCCCCAAGGGGAAGGACATTCCACAGGCAAGGTGACATCACTGAAAAGCCTGCATCTCCTTTGATGGCATGGGTGTCACCTAGATGGGTTTCCTTGTGACTAGTGGGAATTAACAAACAAGGAGAAAGCTGTGAGAGGTGGTAACAAGCGAAATCCCCCACCAATGTATACCAAGTCCCTTCCCCAAGAAAACTGACTAGATGGGTGTTTTTCCAAAATAAAGATGATTTTATTAAAGGGGAAAAGTAAACACAATGGGAAACAGGTGTTTGGACTGTCCGAAGAGAGTTGTTAGGATAAACCCTCATGAATGTTTCTTCCAAAAAGAGGCTGCACATTCTGAAACTGGGTGGGCAGGAGTCAATAGCACCTAATGACTTGACATTCCATTCATATAGCAGGTGCATTCCAGTCCTCCTGGCTGGGAGCTGGCAACATTTTGCCCAGCTGGGCAGCTTGCTACTGTGGCATGAAGGGCTTTACTTTAGGATTTAAGATTTCTCCCAATCATAAGCATGTATTAAACAGCACAGAGCTAAGCAGACTGCTCACATGGACACACTGGGCAGAGTTTGTGATGAGATTCTTAGCAGGCCTGCTGGACAGTATGGGTCAAGGCAGTCCTTGAAGTATCCCAGCATCTCACTCAAGATCTTTGCTATGTGATCTTGTTAAAAGGTTCCAGAGGCTTTGTCAAAAATGTTTTTGAAGTCCAGGTAGTTCCAAAGCTCAAAAGCTGCTGGAATGCAACTATACGAGTACAAATGAATGCCTAACAACTAGCAGCAATTTTATTTTAAAGCTGAAATAATTATTTATGTGCCATAAATATTATGCTGTGGGGTTAGACTCAAACTGATTGCAGTCTTTGCAGCTCTTCTAATACCAGGGATCAACAAAGGCTGCAAAGGCTGTCAAAAAGCAGGGGGAAAGCCGCTTTCCAAAGGCACCTCTCGGCCTTCTAACTTGGAACTAGCATAAAAGATGCTACAGAGCCATCACAAATACCCAGATTTTCAAATATGATGATGAATAGGATCAACCAAGTGTTTGTAAATTTCAACTACCTTTTTTTACATAAACTGAAATGCTTTAGCAGTAGCTTTATCCAGTAGCTAGTCTGAAGTGAGATACTCTCCCCCCGCCCCCAACACACACATACAATAATGTATGCTATCCATAAAAGACCCGGGGGGGGGGGCGTTGATCCTGTGTGGTGCTTGACAAAAAAACAAACAAACACTGAGATTCCTTTAGGGTGAGAAAGTAAATTTGCAAGTGTCTTACTGAAAGAAGCAGTGAATTCACAATCTCCTGGTGTGTTATCTAGCTGTGATTTGACTTAAGCAGTCAGCTAAAATCAGTGTGAAGGAAGAGAAGTGAGCTTAGAAGACATGTCAAAAGAGATGTTATATACACTGGAAATATTACTATTGATGGTGGCCTAAGAAAGGATCACACTGTTCTGTTTCATTGTAAATGCATTAGTTATGTCCATCGTATATGCACAGGCCAGGGCCTAAGTGGAGAGAGACAGTACATAATTCAATTTGGAAGAGTGGTACAGTTCAGCAGTATCAATGTAAGGACCTCTAAATCAATTTGTTCATTATTACTTTGTGATATTAAGATTTTATGTATGGAAATCAATTTTATAAACATCTGTTGTGCAAGATTTAAACACTGTGTTGCAATTTTCTGCCCTCACTTGATCTGGTACCTAGATTATAAAAGTTAAAAGTTACAGAAAACAGCACTTCTATTAGATCAGTCAAGACTGAGCATTTAACATTTACAAGAAAAGTCACCTAGGAAAATGCAGTAGAAGAAAAGTCACCCAGGAAAATGCAGTAAAACTCATCTTTATTGCTCAATCAAAAACAATTAATAATTATTATTTTAAGATTACAAAATAACAATAATTAATAAATTAATAACAAGAATTAGCATTCTTCAAATGTTAGGCTCTTCTTTTTAAAACAATAGGGTTCATATATTTAGGAAGTTTACAGAATCCACCTTTGTCTCACAAAAAAGTTTTTTTCTTACTGTGAGTCTTTTAATGTTTTGGGTACAATAAGATTTCCTGACGTCTATGAAGTGTCAGGCTGACAGCTATATCTCAATAAAACATTATACTGACTATTTAGACACACGCTTCACATCCTTTCAATGTTTTGTGGGATGTGTTCATGCAGGCAGTTGCCCTTCATGTATTTCAGCTAACCTACACAGGCATCATGTGGGTAATCTTTAGATGAAGCAGGGGTGAGAGCTAAATAACTGACATTAAAGAGCATATTTGCTCCTGCATCCCAGAATGAAGACCCAAAGCACCATAGTGCTTATACTAAGTTTATTTACTTATGGCTGATCTACATCATTAATAGTACATCTTCCTAATTTTAGTACTGTATCATAGTGGTTAAGTGGTTGGGGTGCAAATCAGCATTCTGTTGGTTCTAATTCCACTACTGGCATGAGCTCAGCAGGTAGCCTTGGATAAACCTCTCAGGCCCAACTAATAACACTGACTTTATCCACCACCCTGAGTGGGGCAATAATTTGTCTAGAAGAGTGGTTATGTCAACACCGTTATCAATATTATAATTGCCACTAATGGGCAGCCTGTGCTGGTTATCAGCATTTGTGCAACTCCATCTTGGCTCCAGATTCTGCCAGCTTTGCTGCCAGCTTTGTTAATCCTAGCCTTCTCAGAGACTATGTGCTGCTAAGCAAATAAAAGGTCGGTTGATCCTGCTAAGCACCAAGACAGTTCCTTCTTTAAGATCCAACTCACATGCCAACCAAGGGGGCACTTGCAAATCTCCCTTCAGCTTTAGAGGCCTTGGGGATGCTTGGCAACTAGCCCTAATATTTTTCCTGCCTTCCCGAATTAGAGCCTAATCAAACCCACCAAGGAATGTGGAATGGGGGAAAAAAACTCCTAAACCAAAAGTAAGAAAGTACCCCAAATTTCTGTTTGGCCCCAAAAGCTGGCAAGTGAATCCCACATTATTAAATGGGGCTAGGGAGGTAGGTGAGCAAATATGGCAAAGAGCTTGCATGTCAGTCATGGAGCTGGCTTAGGTTGCCAGGCAGTTGCCTGGAACCCCATGAGACTTTGGGAGGTATAGTATGGGGGAGAAAAAGATGTTGTTAACATATTAACATTATTTACTACTTAAACCTGATCTACTTAATTGATTGCTATGGTAAAATGTCACTTCCAATTTTTAGCCAGAAGTAGCATTGACATGTTGGTGACAGCACTTCCCATCCACCCCCCTATGTTGCTCATTTGATGTGACAAGATGGCACACCCAGCTGCATGTGAAACATGCCCTGTAAAGGGCGGCTCCGCCTCTGTAGGGCTCAGTCAGCTTTGAAAGCTCGGCCTGAGCAGAGCATATATCAAGCTCTCTCAGCCGAGCTCCTCTGAGGCCAGTTTTACTGCAGGCCCTCAGGGCTAGGTGGCTATAGCTACCTTCTTGGGGAAAGCTGTGATATCCCCTGCTTGATATCTTCAAACAACAGGAGGAGAGCCAGGGCCCAGCGCCAGGCTCAGTGGTTTGGCAGAGTTTTTGTTATTGTTATTGTTATTGTTATTGTTATTGTTATTGTTATTGTTATTGTTATTGTTATTGTTATTATACTCTTCTTATTTACATTTGGGGACTGTTGGTTATCAGTCAGGAGGGCTAAAGCAGGGTTATATCCAGTCCTTCTAGGCCTCTAGCCTAATAAGGCTCTGCTTACCCTTATTTTGTTGGGTCTACTTTCAGCATAAACAGCAATAGGCTTTTCTGTAGACTGCAGGAGTGAATTGCAGCCATCTGAGGGGTGGATTACATTACTGCTGGTAGGCCTCCTCTCTGTCTAGGCTTATTTCCTCCCCCCCCCCTCATTTATACTTACTTGGGAGGGAGTATTTCTAGCAGCAATAGCTCGGCTTACGGCCTTCAGTAAGCAGGGGGTGCATTTTGTGAAAAGGCTTGCCAGTTTATTCAGTTGGATGCAGCCATTTCGAGTGTGGCATCAGTGGCCTTCTTGGCCTCCTGGCAGTACAGCCTTATTGTGAAGGCATCTACAATATGCACAGCTCCAGCAGTGGCCATTTTGAGTGTGGGTTTTATATGGTCTGATTTGCTTCCTGCTTACTGGCAGTGGAGGCCATTTTGGTGAGGCTTTTACAACTTCTGCTGTGCTGGGGTGGCCATTTTGAGTGTGTCATCCTGTGGCCTGCTTAGCCTAGCACTGGCAGCCATTTTATAGAGGCCTCTGCAGTTTACACAGTGTTTGGGCTTCCATTTGGGGAGTATGCGTTACTGCAGTACATTGCGTTACTGTACATTTCCATCATGCCGCTATAAATTTAAAAAATAAAAAGGCTAGCAGCTCTGCTAAGGGCAAACAGCCACTGAATATGTATCCTGCAAAGCAGCCCTACCTGCACAGTTAACCTTTGAGGATGATGAAGTGGCCACAGGGAGTAAGGAAATACTGGGCTATCAGTGTCCATCAGTCAGGAGGGCTGAAACATGGTTAGGCTCAGTCCCTGCAGGCCTCTAGTTTATCTAGCCCCCCTCCTCCCCAACATTTTCACTGTATTGGAGAAAGTACTTACAGCTACAGCTGTGAAGGCCTGGCTGAGGCTGGGGTAGGGGGTGGCTTGCAGACATCTGAAAGGCAGATTGCTTCACATATTATTGCTATTGACTTAGCAAGGGTTTATATGCTCAGGGTGGTAACTTGTAAACCCCTACCCCTGCTCAATTTTGCAGCCTTAGCACAATTGACGTTGGTAGCAGAACTGGCCTAGGCTGCTGTAACTTAGTCATGTGAGGGTGACAGTGAACCTGACTGGCAGATAGGTAAGTCCACTGGCTCCTAGTGCATCTGTGGGAGCTCCTGGGGTCAGGCAACAGTCTCCAGGCTCTCTTGTTTAGACTCCTGGGTTGTATACTCTTGGGTATTGCCTTTGAGTTTTATAGTCTGGCCTCTTGAGTTATTTCTTGATTCAGTTAAAAAGGGACAGTCATAAAGGGAGCAGCAGTTTGGGGGTTAACCCTCCTCTTCAGGAAGTGGAGGAGAAGGATGAGGTAGACCTGAGGAGGGAGACAGTGATTAGATTTAAGGTGGTTTACTGTACATGGACCAGGCAGCTGCCAGCCGGCCTCCTTTATGGGAGCTTCAGCAGCTGGCTGGGCTTTGAGCCTTGTCTCCAGGGTGTTGATACCTAGAGGTGGAGTTTCCTTGGAGTTTCTGCTGCCTTGGGGCTTAACAGCTCTGAGTTTAGTTCAGGGGCGCTGGTGGGCTGAGCAGTGGCCCATTGACCAGTCAGAATGGGGGTCTTACTATACACCGTATATGCTTGGAATTTTCCAATCCTCCTGGCAGTTGGTGTGGGGGAGGGAACTAGATAACCCCTCAGCACACTTCACATGGACAGTTAGGCAGTGATGCCCATACCTAACCCTTTCATCCAAATCATATAGGATTTTGAGATGGGTTCCGGAGACTGGTCCTGGCATTTATGTTTCAAAGCAACACCCAGTCTCTTTTTTTTTTTTTTTTTTGAAAAATTTTTATTGGGTTAGAATCCATTATTTCCACATTTACATTCAATTTTCCCCAATTTTTTCATCTCTAACCCCCTCCCTTTCCCCCCCCTTTTTGTTGACTTCCAACAGCTTTCCAACCCTTTGTCCCCTTTCCCTTACTTTTATTAGCTTCCTCTATCTAAAACAAATATATATTCTCCATTATTCTAAGCAGTACATCCTTAACTATTTTTAACATTATATGCCCAAACTGTAAGCCTTTGTTTCCATCTTAGATAAACAATTTATCCCAATTTTTCAATTTCAGGTATTTCTATATATCATAAACCATATAGATCATACATTCGTTTATATCAAACAATTTGACTTATTCTCTATATATATTACTCATTCTATCTTTTTATAATAGTTCTATATATCTCTCCTCACGTAGTCAATCAATTTGACCCATCTATATCTTCAGACATTCAGTTTGGTACAAAACTTGTCAGAAAAAAAAGAAAATATTGTTAGTTAATCGCTCCTTATATTTAGTCCTTATAATTAATTATTTTCTCTATGTTCTGTTTGTTAACCTATATATATCTATATATATGTCAATCTATTAATCTGACTGCTTATTAATTCACATTTATCTCTTCTCCCCCCGGTAAAGTCTCCCCCCTCTACTTCAATACTTCAGTAGTTCTCAAACTGCCACAGTTTTCCTCCCACCTCCCATTTCTTCTCCAGGTATTGTTTCAGCTTCTCCCAGTCTGTGTTGAACTGCCCTGAGTCCAGATCTCTCAATTTTCTTGTCATCTTGTCCATTTCAGCCATATACAGCAATTTGTAAGTCCAATCTTCAATAGTTGGCACTTCTTGTACTTTCCATTTTTGCGCATACAAAAGTCTAGCTGCTGCTGTCATATAAAATATCAACGTCCTGTGTTGGGCTGGAATTCCCTCCATTCCCAAGTTCAGTAGCAGGAGTTCTGGGTTCTTATTAATTTGAAATTGTAAAATTTCACTCATTTCTCTTATTATTTCCCCCCAGTACTGCCTGGCTACCTCACACGACCACCACATATGATAGAGGGAGCCCTCATGCTTCTTACATTTCCAGCATTTATTAGAAGTATTCAAATTCCCTAGCGCAATCTTCTTTGGTGTCATGTACCAACGATAGATCATTTTATAAATGTTCTCTTTGATATTAATACATGTCGTTGTCTTCATTGTAGTTTTCCACAAGTATTCCCATGCCTCCATTGTTATTTCTTTATTAAAGTTTATAGCCCATTTCACCATTTGTGTTTTAACTATCTCATCCTCGGTATACCACTTCAACAGTACTTGGTATACCTTGGATATTCTTTTCTTATCTTCTTTAAGAAGGGTCTGCTCTAGTTCCGAATTCTCTATTCGTATACCTCCCTTTACAGAGTCCGAATTATATAAGTCTCTGATCTGTCTATACTGGAACCAATCGTAGTTAGGTGATAGTTCCTCTTGTGTCTTTATTCTAAGTTTGGATGCTTCAGTTTTAGTTATTTCTTTATACGTTAAACATTGTTGTTCATTATCAACAGCTCTCGGGTCTATCACCTCATATGGAACCACCCACAAAGGGGTTCCTTCTTGTAGATAAATTCTGTACTTCTTCCAGATTATGTATAGACTTCTCCGAACAAAGTGATGCAGGAACATCGAGTTGACCTTTACTTTGTCATGCCATAAATATGCGTGCCATCCAAATATTTTTTTATATCCCTCTAGGGCTAATAGTTTCTTGTTCTTTAATGTCATCCATTCTTTCAACCAAACTAGGCAGATTGCATCATGATAAAGTCTCAGATTGGGCAGTTGCATTCCGCCTCTTTCCTTTGCATCTTGTAAAACTTTCACTTTC
Organism: Eublepharis macularius; assembly: GCF_028583425.1. NCBI lineage: Eukaryota > Metazoa > Chordata > Lepidosauria > Squamata > Eublepharidae > Eublepharis > Eublepharis macularius. The sequence continues at coordinate 48,370,343 of NC_072799.1, forward strand.
ACTCGAGGCTTCTTGCCTGCCCAAACAAAATCTGATATTTTCCTCTGCCATTTTTCAAATTGTTTGGAGTCTCTGATGATTGGTATTGTCTGTAGCAAAAACATTACTCTTGGTAACACATTCATCTTAACTGCTGCAATCCTGCCCAACCATGACAAATTCAATCTATTCCATTTAATCAAGTCTCTCTCTATCTGAGTCCATAGTTTTTCATAATTGTTTTTGAATAGATCTATGTTCTTTGCAGTTAATTCGACTCCCAAATATTTCACTTTACTTGTTACTTCACAATCCGTTGTTTCCATTAACAATTGTTGTTTCTGCTTAGTCATATTTTTGCATAATATCTTTGACTTCTTTTTGTTAATGAAGAAACCTGCCAAGTCTCCAAACTCCTTGATCTTATCTATCACTCTTGGCATGTTCTCCAATGGGTCCTCTACAATTAACATTATGTCATCCGCAAATGCTCTGACCTTGTATGAATAGTCCTTTATTTTTATTCCACGAATTTCATCATCTTGACGTATTTGTATCATCAGAATCTCCAATACTAAAATGAACAACAATGGAGATAACGGGCAACCTTGTCTTGTTCCTTTACTAAAGCAACACCCAGTCTCAACTGCAGATGCAACAGGGCAGCTTGCCCTCAGATTTCCTCTGAGCTAGGCCTTCAGGGATGGCTGTGGTTGTTGGGCAACCAGATATTATAGCCCCCAGCACACGGTGCACCTATGTCTAAGTAGATGGAGGTCTCTAGGCTGGGGCATAGGTTGGTCTGTAGGAGTTATGGCTAGTGGATATATCCCACAGTTATGCGGGTGGGTGAAATTAAGGGGCTCGCCTTGTATCCAGTAGCAGCCATCAGGCAGCTTATGCGCCTTTAGGTTCACCAGTAAACCTCCCCGTTTGATGTTGGCCTGGGCATTTTCTGGGGCTACATGATGTTAATGGTTGGTGTGAAAGTTAGATTCTTGAGAATTTGCACAGTGATGACCCAAGCCCTTAAGGAAGGGTCTGGTTGACACTGCACTTAGCCACAAGGAACATGATGGCCAGCTGTTATTTCTGTTTGATGGGACATGAGGATCTTTCCCTCACTCCTGGTCATTCACCAGGGGGTAATGAGTTGAAATTTCCAAGGGCACATCCCTTCTATTACAGGCCCCACAGACGTGCATGTATAGGCTGGGTGGTCCAGTGTGCTTGAGGGGAAGAGCTGTCCTCTGCCTCACATATTGTTATTCACACATGCAGTAATAACCTGGGCTGTGGGGCATGGCTCTTGCATGCATAGGCTGGGTGGCCTTGTGAGCTGGAGGGTGGAGCAGCCTCCATTTCACATTCAGTTTGTTCACCTGGGTGGTATGACCTTGGTTCATAGGGTCTGGACCTTTCCTTACATGCTCACACAGACTTGCAGCCTGGGTTTAGGCTCTGTTTGGAAAAAGGTGTGCCTATCAGGATTTGAGTCTGCACTATTTCATGTAACGTCACTGATGGCCTTCTGCGGAACTCTGAGAGGAGTGAGCTGGTGGCCCAATCCCTCACAGATCTGTCTGGGTGTGCACTGAGGGCACAGGACCTGAAGTTTGAGACTGATTCAGTGACCCTTCATATTAGGTGGTCCAAGATGGATCAGTGACAGTGGGGGCACAATTGTTCAGGTGGGCCTTTGTGATGAGTCCGAGCAGTGCAACTGCACTGGGCTATCTGGGACCAAAGAGTAGGTCGGTGATAGTAGGCAGTGTATTGAGCATATGTGCACCCCTGCTGACGCTTTAAAGAGTTGTGTCTAATTGTTTCTTTTTCTTTTTAGGTGCTGTGATTCACTGCAGGAGGTGTTGAAGCCTCATATGTGGACACAGCATGATTTTCTGGGTGGCTCATCAGGCCAAGAGGATGCCAATCGGGTAGTGACAGGGCCTCTGCGTGCAATCCTCTGCCTCACATTTTGGTCATTCGCTGCGTGGTATTGACCTAGTCTCACAGGGCATGGTCCTTTCCTTACAAGCTCACACAGGCTTGCAGCACCCAGGCAAGTAGTGGCCTGATGGCTGAAGGGGAGGTGCGGACCTCCGCCTCACATGTTGGTCATTCGCCGCGTGGTGTTGACCTTGTCTCGCAGGGCATGGCCCTTTCCTTACAGGCTCACACAGGCTTGCAGCGCCCAGGCAAGTAGTGGCCTGATGGCTTGAGGGGAGGTGCGCCTCCGCCTTACATTCTGGTTATTACCTGGATGGTAGTGACCTTGGTCTACTGTGCTTCCCCATCATGGTGGCGGGAACGGTCATTCACCTGGGTGGTGATGACCTTGGTCTGCAATGCTTCTGCGTCAGTGTGGCGGGAAGATTGAGGCCCACTAGGTTGGGGCTAGGCATATAGCCAACAGAGCCCAAGAGAAACCTGTCGAGAGGGACTGAGCATCTATTTGCCACGCCCCTGCATAAAGGCTGAATTTGCTGACCTCTACAGAGGTTCTCAGGGGTCATGGCATAAGGCCAAAATGGCCCTTTAAAAGGCTTTGGGAGCAGGACGGGTATTTATTTGCCCTTTCCTGGCATTAGGGCCGAAGTTGCCAACCTCTACAGAGGTGTCGGTGTTCACCTATTGGTGAAGGGCAACACAATATTCTGTGGTAACTGACGGCAAGGGTGATGGTTGGCACTAGGCTAACTGGGGTGAAAGGGCCTAAGCAGAGGCTTGGCCCTAGCTGTGGCAGGTTAGATTTGGGTAGACAGAGCGGGCCGGTGAGCACCCAGTGGCACCTCCCCATTGGTGGGGAATAGGGGTCTGTCAGGGATTGGCTGGCGGGCTGTACGGCCTGTGGGACCCCCTGTACAAGTCCTTCCCTCGGGCTTCATGGCTGGGGTGTATGGAGCTTTAAGGGGGGAACCATTCGCCTGGCCGTCCGGGTTACAGCCATTCACATGGATGGCTTGCACCTGGGGCAGGGGGTGCTTGCCCAAGCAGGTCGAGAAGTTGGTCCAATTGACCCCTTGTCTTGACCTGTAGTACCGCTAGTTATACCCTTGCTGTTATTAAGTTTAATGTTGGTCAATAAATGGCCCAAATTTATACCCAAGCCTTGTGTCTGTCTCTTCATTCCGAATGGGGGGGCAAGATGACACACCCAGCTGCATGTGAAACATGCTTAGGCTGGGTGCCACTTTTGCCTCACTGCACGGATGGAGAGACAGCCTTACATTCCTGGGCATCCAGGCTTTGGGAGGTGGGGCCTGGCCCTGTAAAGGGCGGCTCCGCCTCTGTAGGGCTCAGTCAGCTTTGAAAGCTCGGCCCACCCACCACACCCTATGGCAGTACAGGATTAGCTGGTTGCTGGTTACCAGGAACTACAATACTAAATGGGATGGATTCCAAAATACCAAGATACAGAGGGAAAACTCCCAGGAACCCCTCAACTGTATACTATATATATCAAAATTTAATTACACTATCATGATCCAAATACAAAGATATACACAATTTCATACAATGTTACAATATTACAAAGACTCATTCCATAAATACAATCACATATTATACATTTCCAAGGTGCTGTAATAGACAGGAGCCAATTCTGTTACACAGTTAAATCCTTTCCTATGCCAATGGCTTGAAAGGAAACAAATCTCTATAGTCAAAAGAGGTGTAAATTCCAAATAGCTGCAGATACAGTTAAATCCTTTCCTATGCCAATGGCTTGAAAGGAAACAAATCTCTATAGTCAAAAGAGGTGTGAATTCCAAATAGCTGCAGATTTCATAGTAGAAAATCTAGATGGCAAATTCCGGAGTACACCATGGATGGCTCGCACCTGGAGCAGGGAGTGCTTGCCCAAGCAGGTCGAGGAGTTGGTCCAATTGACCCCTTGTCTTGACCTGTAGTACCACTAGTTATACCCTTGCCGTTATTAAGTTTAATGTTGGTCAATAAATGGCCCAAATTTATACCCAAGCCTTGTGTCTGTCTCTTCATTCCGAATGGGGGGGGGGCAATGGGAGATTGCCCACCATAGCAGGTAAATTGGCAACCCTAGCTTTCAGAAAGGCCGAGAGGCAAGGACCAGAGCATAATTTCTCTTTGGTTTTATTCTAAACCCCTTGTCTGAACAACTGCTTGAGAGAGGTGACAGAAATCAGAGGTGTTTTCTGCATGGTCAGTTTACAGCATTTCAGAATCTATTCTGCTTTCCATGTTCTCTTGAGTTCTGCACATGCAAGGGAGTCATGGGAAGCAGAAATGGGTTTTGTTCATCTTTCCCCCATTTTTCCCCCTGTGCACATTCCATGATCTTTTTTGAAGCTGCTGCCCAGTTGCTGCTGGAGTACATTCTGTCCATGGAGAATCAAAAACTCCCATTCTGCTTCCTTTCCTCCTCCCCCATCCTTTCACCCGGAGCTGATTGGTCTGTCTGCTGGTAACCACTCCCACCTTCCTCAGCTCTCTGAACTCCTTTTCCACCATTTTTATCAGTAAAGCAAGGTAAGATTCATAAGGCTGCTTCTCTGTTCACTTCCTTCCTCCCAGGTATGCACACTTTCTGTCTCTCTTTTTTTCAAAGCCAGGAATGACTCTTAACATTGCTGTTAATTCCCTGTGGGGGGTTAAAAGCCAGGAAAGGGTTAAATGGCTGCCTTTCCCTTCTTCCCTCAGGGGTATGCACACACACTCTCTCTTTCTTTCCGAAGTCAGGAATGGGTTGTAACATTGTAATGTTTACTGCACATTCCTCTTAGCTTTAAAAGCCAGGAAAGGATTAAATGGCTGCTATTCCCTCCCATCCAGGCATGTTTCAGGCTTCTGCTAATGCCAAAGAAGAAAAAAAAACCAAGCATTTTGCACAGCCATTTGGAAACCAAGCATCAAGGAAGCTGCAGGAGAGAATGAAGCAGCAGCATTTTAACTCTTTCCTGGCTTGGCTTTTTAAAAAAATAAATGAGAGTGGAACAGCAGGAAAAATACATGTTTTTCCCCTGAACTCCACCACCAATTTTCCTCTCCAGTGGGTACAGGACAGCCCAATCAGCAAATATAGGCATGTGAAAAAATAATTTTTAAAAAGTCAGCTCCAGCTCCCACAAAATGCAGCTCCAAACAGACACATCTCAACTGGTCAGCAGATACCAAATTGCTTTAAAGTTTTGCAGTACATAATGATGGGACTCCAAGACATTTCAGCATCAATTGGTGTGAATACTGAGTATCGTTTGCTTAAACTGTGCCATGGAGAATGGGCCATAGTGTTTAGAGTTAATAGCTTCTATCATATAAGAACCAAGTGCAGAATTTCAGGGAAGTTGGATTATAGGTCATTATATCTACAAAGAGTAGTTACTTTATTAAACTGTCTTAAAATAGTCAATTCTGCTCTCTAAGCTAAAAAAGCTAGGGAATTTGAGCAAAACAGTTATTCTCTTTCTCTCTGTGTCTGTCTCTCTCTCACACACACACATTCTATTTAGCTTTCACCCCTACCAACTAACCATAACATGCATTAGTATTGTTCTCCTAAGGCTGCTAAACAACCTACTAAAGACTTTTCCCTATTAACTCAAACAACGATATTGAAGCATAGATATAGAAATACCAACATTACATCTCTCAGTTTCAGCTTTACTTATATCACCTCATCCTCTTCAAAGAAGAGTACAAGTCTACCTGGTTCCCAGACACATGTTAATCCCATAATTACATATGATGGTTATATGACTGTTTCACAAGAATATGTCTGTTTAAGGAAGAGGATGCCACACTCTATTATGCATTCATTACATTACCCTTTTTAATTAGGACTCAGTACAGAGCTGTTTAGGTTATTTTTAGGTAGCAACTAAAACACACATTGCTATGAATGTAAAATTATATACTAATTTTTCATTTCTTTGCTGTAACGTTCTTACTATGCAGAACATAGGCATCATATAGTGAACATTCTCCATCACTATGTCCCAGAAAATTGTAGGGATTCAGCACAGCATGAACATGTTAGTAACAATATGGAATTGAAAATACCAAACAAAAGAGAACAAAAATTTACCATGGACAAGCCAACTCAAGTAGCATCCCAAATTTATGTCACATGAGCTCTGTTTCCCTGCTACAATTCAACATGAAAGAAAGAATCTGTAAGAGGCCCCTTCACTCACATATGAAATAACCAAGTAGAGCTCTACACGTGAAGGACAATCAGGGAATGTACATCACCACCAAAACAATGTGGAAATACACTTTGCCACAACGATGCAGTCACAATTTCCCCTTCATCAAACACATTCCAGAAATGAGTCACAATTCAAGATAATAATCAAAATATACCATCTATTGCAGTTAATTTAACATAACTAGACAAATTCCCTCTATAATGGTCATAAATATATACAATACATATGTCTTATTGAAATAAGCTGTGCACTCTTTCCCCACTAGTGTGCACTAAACCTCAGTCATACGATGATTCCAAGTTCATCAAAAAAACCCATGATAGGGAAGTCTCTCAAGTAAATGTCCAAAACAATTATCTGAGATGTTTCTTCATAAATAATCAATGAGTAATATCCTTTTCAAGTATTGAAGAAAGCACTGTTGAACGCCAAAGAGGCGTCCTTCGCCCAACAATCAGGGCCGGCGTCTGTAGCCTGTTGTTTCGTTGTATAACCTCTTCCGGGGCGATGACTTTAATACAAAACTGTGTGTCTTCTGCTCTGATTCTAATAAACCATACCTTGCATTGGTGCAGTAACAGCGGGGGAATGTAACATTCTTACCATGCAGAACATAGGCATCATATAGTGAACATTCTCCATCACCATGTCCCAGAAAATTGTAGGGATTCAGCACAGCATGAACACGTTAGTAACAATATGAAATTGAAAATACCAAACAAAAAACAAAAATTTACCATGGACAAGCCAACTCAAGTAGCATCCCAAATTTATGTCACATGAGCTCTGTTTCCCTGCTACAATTCAGCATGAGGCTGGGCTGTACTGCACTTACAATTTTCTGGAGATTGCTAATTCTAACATCTGCAACAGGAAAATAATAGTGGCTTGCTCTTGTAAGAATTACTATCATAATTTAAAATGCTTTAAACTCACTCTAGATGGCATTCTCCATGCAACTGGAAAGTTCATAGTGACATCTAGAATTGGAAGGGAGGTGGTTAAATCCAAGAAGAGGTACTTATAGTACAGAAGGTTGGCATTGCAGAAGTTTTCCAATGTCCAAAATCATATCATGTAACTGTCAGGTTTTATTTTAGTTGTGGCATAACAATGAAATTATGCCTTCTCTATTTTGTTTTACAGTAATGGGCTGAAATTTCACCTCCAATCTACTAATGCCATATCACTTTTTGGAATAGCATCTTAGAGTATCATTATCAGCATCTAGAAAAATAAGAACAGAAGAAGAGCCCTGCTGGATCAGACCAGAAGTCCACTTAGTTCAGCATCCTCCTGACTCACACAGTGGCCAACCAGAAATGTTTTTCTACTAGACCCATTGATAAACCTGTGAGATACCTTGAATGAGACCCAAGCTAGACAAGCAGGTTTTTAAAAAACCCAGATCCAAGGAGTTCTCTGCAGCTACACAGCAGCTTGGGAGAATAGCTGTTAAAAATAAAGCCCCTAAATAGCTTCAGAATGCCTCCATGTGGAGAGGAGGGGCGCCTCCCTTCCCCCTCCAGCCATTTCCCCTGTGTCAAAATTGCAGGGGAGGGAGTTTTTTCCCCTTGTTCTGCTCCACATTGAGTATTCTGTGCACATGAAGCAGTAAAAATGGAGGGGGGGGCTCTTCCTGTGCTATTGTGACACAGGAAACAGCTTGAGGGGGGAGGGGGAGCCCCTCCTTCCCCATGTGGAGGCATTTTTAGGTCATTTGGGCACTCTCTTATTTTTTTAACTGCCATTTACTTTTTAACTGCTGTTAAAAACTCAGACCCAACTGTTTAAAAATCTGCACGTCTAGAGAGACCCTGAGATGGTAGGACCATAAATGACTATTGATGCTAGCCAACACTACCATTGTTGGTTGTATGCCAAGATTGTAGCCCAATAATTTATGATGCACCAGCAGTAGCTAGCTGCCTGCAAATATAGCTGGCATAATGCTAACTTTGCATTTCAAATAAATCATCAATATGAATACATGGGTTGCTTGACTTGAGGAATGGGGGATGGCCATTAGGAGTAGGGTATATTTAATTTTGTATATTTGTGAGGAACACATCATCAGTACTATTGGGTGATTCTAGCTATATTTGCCTGATGACCTTTCTTTCTTTCTTTCTTTCTTTCTTTCTTTCTTTCTTTCTTTCTTTCTTTCTTTCTTTCTTTCTTTCTTTCTTTCTTTCTTTCTTTCTTTCTTTCTTTCCTTTCTTTAACAGCCAAGTGTTTGGCACAAATGGTATTTTATATGACTTGTTGCTGGCCTTTATGCTAGGAAACGGCACAGTTTGCATTTCATTCTGGGATCTATTACTCTTTTAGTACATCATAATGCACCTCTTCAAAAATTAAGAATTTTGCATGAAATGCAGACTTATAGCCCATGGGCCATTTATTTATTCACTGATCTTATTTATAGCCCGCCTTTCTTTCTTTGCCAATGAGAAGGAACAAGACAACTGAAACTTTTTTTTTAGATGATTTTGCACCACTGAATGACTGCAACTTTGAAATTGAGCACTTCTAATTGGGAAAAAATGTACTTTTTCTAGAAAACAGAAATGTAGCAAGATGCCTTTTGAATAAGTAAGAATGACGAAAGTAGAATTAAATTAATTTAAGTGAAAAATAAAGTGGAACCAGCGCTAGTCTGAGCATGCCTTTTGCTTTAATAAATACATTGTAACGAAAGGGAATGCTATGCCTGTTTCTTTGTTGACAAAATAAAACCTGCTCCTCATGAATTTCTTACTAGAATACAAAGTTTGTAGCTTGTTTTTAAACTGATTAAAGAAGAAATGTAACACTGCAAATTTAAATTTGTCAGTCGGGATCCAAAATGGTTGGGATGCAGATGGGAAGATACAGAGAAGGAAATTCCTAAAGGCAGTATCCTGAAAACATTTCAAGTTGATGGTTGATAACAGTGTTACTTCCACAGACAGATTTTGACAAAAGGCACAGATTACGTATCTTGCACATAACTAGGTACACCTATTTACGCTCCTTCAGATTCATAAGATAATCACACCAACTGTAAAACCTAGTATTTGCATATTCACCTACTTAAGGAGGAGTAGGATGTCCTCTAGTGGTACATAACAGTATAGGAGAAGAAATAGAGCAAACCCTGGTACATTTAGATCTGAGGTATAAAAAAAAGATCCCTGGCTGCTAATTGCAGTTGCTTATTTTTAGAAGAATTAAAATATAGGGGCTTTTAAAAAAAATGCCATCTTTGCTTTCTAAATTATATTTGTGTTTCTTCCATGCTTTAGTGGTTTTCCCCAGACCCAATATTTCTGAAGGTGATGACTATAAATTCTAACAATCACACATCACTTTTTATCATTAACTGTCAATTCATTACATTAACTAAATTAAGAAAGCTAGGTAGACAAGAGAATATTTTTTCCACAGAGAACGAGATCCGAAGCGCAATATTTTACATGGATGCAGTGCAATTTGCCAATTAGATAAAGGCTTTTTTTCATTATCAGATTGCCAGTGAATCAAGGTTTCTTGTTTTTGTGTTACTATAATATGAATGTGTGGTCAAATAATATATTAAATATTTAAAATAAAACCAATTACAGGATATGAAAGAAACAACTACTTCCATCTTAGGGATATGGATACTAAACTAGGCTAGATACATCGAATAACTGTGTGTATTTGTGAACAGGAGTTGTGTTTATAGTTCCTGACTATCTCCAGTTATTAATTTCAGTGAACATATAGCTGCAATCAATTGGTAATTTATATGTTCAGGGGGCAGGAGGAAGAACAAGAGAGTAAGTTCACTCCCTCTTCATCACAGCCTGTGCCATCCATGCATTCATTCAATTAGAGCTAGTGACTTAACCCACAAGCATCATTAATATGAAATCCCTCAGTTCTCAAATTGACTGGTTACATAAAAGTAGAGAATAGTTAAATATATATATATTTAAAAAAACATCTACTACATTTTTCTGGAGGGAAGACAGCATGGTATCACCCAACCTCATCAGATCTCGGAAGAGAAGTAGGGTTGGTACTTGGATGGGAAACCACCAAGGGAGACTTTGTACAGGAAGGCACTAGCAAATCACCTCTATTTCTCACTTGCCTTGAAAGTCCTTTGCTAGGGTTGCCAAAAGCTAGGCATGACTTGACAGCACTTTACATATACACACCACATCTTTCCACTTTGAGAAAGTTCTCAAGATTACTCATTATATTTATTTTTAAAAGTCACAACCACTGAAATATATATAAAAATAAAACCAATCTAGAATAACATATTTTTATTGTAGTAAAAAGCCATAATATTATATATTGTTAAAAACTTGAGTGAGATGATAACCTGGCATCTAAACAACAATAGCACAAAGTGAATTCCCCCTGTGGAGAGATTTCCAACCATAGAAACAGCCTTCTAATAACCATCTGTCTCACCTCTGGAGCTAACTGGAGAAGCTCTTTGAAGGAGAGGAATTTTCTTGGTATATTGCATTTTTAACTTCATTTACATTATACCTTTCTCACTGAGACTCAAGGCAGATTTTATACAAGTGAAAAACAATGTAAGGACAGCGCTATACAAACAACAAACAATGCAATGAAAATGTCATTCCATTGTATGAAGGGAACTCTAGCCATTGCAATGTGCTAGCTAGAAGTAGTTGCGCAGAAACATTGGAAGAGAATGGTCATTTAATATCTCTAAAACTACTACAATTCCTACAATTATTAAACTTCAGAACTAAATTTCAGATTATGGTTGGTGAGGTAAAAAAATGAAAGGAAAATGGAACCTCAGCATTCCTTCCAGCTCATGATTGGTTAAGATAAGTCATGATAGCCTCCCATGGGTATAAATTCTTTCTAGGTTAGCTATTTGGTCTGACCAATGAAGAGTCATTCTACAACTGCAGTTTCCAGTAGAGAGAACTTACCTGTCATTGTAACCAGCCCACTCCTTTCCACAGTTTGCTTCTTCATTCATTTAATATCCCTGAAGCACTTCTTTAAGTAGCCACTTTAAAAAGAGAAGGCTGTCATACACTCCAGTTACTTTCACAAACAGATGAATTAACTTGGGAACTGTGACCTCCACACTGCATTGTACTTTGCAGAATAGTGAGAATCTAATATTTTTGAAGCATACAGAGAAAGAGATCAGCAAGACATATGGCAGACAAGAAGAAAAGAGGAAATATTCAACATTTCTGTATCCTATAGCTTTTTGCCTTAATTGGAGGGGGGCACATTTTTTTCCCTTTCTTCGGGATAAAGGTTTTAAAAACAAGTTTAAAATGTCAGATGCAGGAGCTTAGGGCTTTGTGAATCTGAAACTAAACAGTGCAAAGCCAAGACACTTGTCATATTTGAACAGATGAAAACAAGTCTCAGTGCAGCAGTGATACTGATGTGAGGTGCTGCTTCACCACAGTCATCTTGACTGCCTATTCACGTCCAGTACTGCTCATCAAAATCAGCCTCTCCCCAACCCCCACTTCAGAATACTTACCCAGAGAAGCATTTCCTGGAAATGACGTTTCAGCCCAGTGGAATATTGCCAAATGAACTGTGTTCGCTCCTTTAACAACCCTTTCTAGAGGTCAGGTTGTATCAAATGTCCTTATTTTGTCTGTTGATACAAGGAGATTTCTCTGCCCAGGTTGCTATCTCCACAGTTTACAGCTTTTAACAGAAGTTGATGCCTTTTAAGAAACCCTGTATGATATCATTCAGCATCAACTGTCCATTCAAATCTTGACAAGTGGATCCCATCTAAATTCCATGCATGGGTGCATGACTTCTCCACCTTACTTCGCCAGCAGCAGCCTGAAATGCCTCTCTCACGCTGCTCATGAGGAGAGGGGACCCAAAGGAGCAGCATGAGAGGGAATTTGAACATCTGCCACAGCAGGGGGAGAAATGATGAAAATCACCACCCTCTACTCACACAGATCCATTCCAAGCTATCTGAAACCTAAGAAAGAAAATTGTTTTAAATCACACCAAGAGTAGAGCCAGCATGCTTCAAAGATAAAGATTTAGTTGAAGTTTCTCATTGCAACAGCTCCCATGGGGAGAGTCACTTGGCAAGACTTCTGGTATGTTTCTATAGAGTGAAAGACTCTTGCTGAGTATTTATGGACTTTGCTGTGGGTCACTGCAGAGACACTTAGGGCTTCATAGTATTTGGGTTGCAGTTAGGGGTGTTACTAGGGTTGGATTTTCTTTTTCCAAAATTTTCTGTTTTAGATATAGTAATTCTCTTTGATTTCCCATTAATTTATCTTTGAGTATTTTGTTTTTGATTTTTGCCTGTGGATTTCTTCCTGTTTTTATGCCACTGCAATATGCTATAAAGGGTAAAAGCAGTCTGATGCAGCAAGGATATGTTCAGACAAATCCTGGCTTGTGTTTGTTTGTTTAAGATTACCTTGTTCTTAATTCTTCAACCATGCTTGTAATATATGAAATAAATAAATGCATTACTTCTTAGAGATCTAAATAGAATTTTCCTCTTCATGGAAGAATTGATTCAAAACTGACTAAAATTCCTAAAAAGGGGGTAATAGAAATGGATTGCTAGATTTCAGGGAGAAATTCAGCTTCATGTGATTAACTGAACCTACTTACCAATATTCAGCTTATTTTATGCTGTATCCACTACATCTCTCTACCTGTTTCTCATTCCAATTTTCAATAGTGGAGGGTCTGCAGCTTAGTAGCAAGTCATCAGCTTTGTATGCAGAAGATCCCTGAATCAATCCTTGGCAGTAGTGTAGGTAGTAGGTGATATATAAGACTTATACATGACACTCTGGAGAACTTCAGCCAATCAGAGCAGACAATCCTGATCTTGATAAATTCTGATTTACTGATCTGAGTCTGTGAAAGACAGCTGAATATGTTCAGGGTATTTAGTGAATTTTTCTATTTGTTGTGTTTTGCCCAAAAGGTTAACAACTAGGCAGTAGAATTTATTGCAAACATATTGGAATCATCTAGCTCAGTATTGTTTACTCTGATTAACAATGACTCTCTGGGATTGGAAGGTCTTTCTCAACATGCACTAGCGTCTTTTAACTGGAGATGTAAAGAGCTGTCTTCTTGATGCGAAGGAAGTGATCTTCCACTGAGCCACTGAACACGCTGTTAAAGTGGAACTTCAGATCTACAGATTTTATTATTTATTTACTTGGTCCCTGCCTTTCTCCCCAGTGGGGTGCCCCACGTTGTCCTTCAATTTCACTGAGTATTGAGTGCCTAAAGCATAGGTTTGGGTTTATCAAATTAATTTTAGAAAGAAATTAACAGAAAGTTTGTAACTTGTTGAAAGTATATTCAGGAAAGATGCCTGAAAACTTCTTCATACTCACTGCCATTTGTGCAATGGATATGGATTTGAAATAAATGGAGTTTTGCCATGAACAGTGGCAGGCTACTCCCAGACTCTAAAGAAAATTGCCCTGAGGAAGACAAGAGCTATCAACATCAGGGTTGAAAACATTCTTTGAGGGCTTCTAAAGAAGTTGATATCATCACTCACTCCTGAATGGTTCACACTGCAAGAGTAGACATTTGGGTAGGCCATAGTGCAAGGAACCAAAAATGTGGCATAATATTGCTGTTAAAAACCCTAGAATAAGCTGGAGTAAGAATGTGAAGAAAGGCTGGTATATGATGGGAAGGATATGAGTAACAACAGTGTAGTTAGCAAAAGCAGTCTGTCTGACAATTCTGAATAACACATGGCGTTTCTTTAGGGGAATAGCTGTTCTTGAACACCAAAAACAAAGGCACCCTGCAAAAGGCAGATGAAATTACAACAATCCTCCTCTTGCATGCTATTTAGAATGATGCGCTAAATATATGTGACTTTGTCATGAGAGGTGATACACCTCACTTTGCAGTTTTGTAGTATATTACCTGCTTATGGTCTTTGAAATAAGAATTGCCACACAGCCCCACCTCCAGTTTAGCAGTGCATAAATTCCATTAGCAATTGCCATTTAGTTTGTAACTGTCTCTAGCATAGATTCTTTTTAAGGAGGATTAGACAAACACATTGAAGATAGGACCATTAATGACTATCATGATAGCTAAATCATGATAGCTAAATGGAATATTCATGTTCACAGGCAGGGATCATCTGGTTACAAACAGGTGCAACAACAGGGTGGAGCTTTAGGTGTTGAGGACTATAGAAGCCTACACGTTTCCCAAAGGGAACTGCTGAATAGACAGATGATTGTTTGGATTCAGCACGGCTGTTTTTATGGTTGGTTCCCGCCTTTTTGCAGTTTAAGCTTCATAAGATCAATGGAACCTACTTTCAAGCTGTTTCAAGCATAGCTCCCTTAGTTCTTCAAGATTCATTTTCTGGTTGAAACATAATGACAACTTTAGACACAGGCTGCTTCCACACAAGGGTAAATCCTGAGTTCCCTCTCATTGCGACTGTTAATTACCATCTTACAAGCAAAGCTACTATAAAGGAAAAGCTCTGAGGACCTGAAGGAAGAAGCAGTTCCTCTTGCTAACTCCTCATCTCTTCATTTCATTGCCCTATTGCAGTTATAGGTCCTAAGCAGAAATCAAGGTTTGATTGCATGATAAAAACAAGCTGGGGTGGGGGAGCCCCCAACCCACCTTGCATTTCACGTGTTACCCAGTACTCACCTTAAAAACAGTGGGGGAGGGACAAATTGGCTCTGGAGCATGGTGCAGTGACAGGAGGGGTTTCAGCATTCCTTCCCTTCCACTCTGCATGTTTTTGGCAGAAAAAAAAGGGTGCTGAGTGCTCTTTGTTCCACTGTTGTGTTCATCTTTTCTCTGACCCCCCACAGCCATATTTTCTGGCAGAAACCCATGGGGTGGCAGGAGTGCCAAAATTCCTCCTGCTGCTGCATCATGCTTCCGAGCCAATTTGCCCCTCCCCACTGTTTTTAAGGTGAGTATCAGGTCACAAGTGAAATGAAAGGTAGATTGGGAGTGTTCCCCAACCAAAATGCATTTCACGTCTTGTGTAATCAGACCCTAATTTCTACTTAGTTTATTGAAAGGTTCTTCCTCATGACTGAGAAAACTGCTTTTTAACATTCTCAGTCATGGAGGAAAGCTGTGAGTGTACACTTTGCATATCTGTAGTGGCTGTGCTCATATTGGGCAAAGATGCAAATTTGCAAGATGTGTGGGGGCAATGTGTTCAATAAGGGGTGTGCACTGTGTCAGGTTTTCTCCCAGGCGCTGTGGTGTCAGATGCCATGGTATCTGACTTTGGCACGTGGATGCTGCTAGGGATTATGCAGAGTCCTGCTTCGTGGAAGGAGGGTAGGTATACCTCACCCTTGCACCCTCTCAAGCCACCAGCAAGCCCACTCAACCTAGCCCTGCTCCAGTGTCCATCTTCCTCCTCCAACTCCCTCATCACCTCCCTCCCTTCAAGCTCCAACCACTCCTCCTCCACTCCCACTCCTCCTGCACAACCCACCACTCCAGTGCCCTTCTGAGCCATCCTTTATAGGGCTTTCTCTCCCTGCCCCAACCTCCTTGCAGGCTCCACCTGCCAGGCCACACCCCTCCCTGGCCTTCCAGCATTGTCCTGGGCTGCCTCAAGCTGTTGCAGCTGGGGTAACTGGTTTGGCTGCATAGGCCAGCAACAGCTGTGTCTCGTTGGCTGGCTGCCAGGCCTCTCTGGCTGAGCTGATTGCTGAAGGTAGGCCCAGCTGTGGCCCCTTGGCTGGCTGCCCAGCTTCTCCAGCCGAATGCCTCTAGCAGCTCCTCCTGGAGGGGCTTTGCTCTTGGTATCTCCTGAGCCAGGTTACTGTCTTCTAGCTGAGATATGGGCTGGGGCACGGTTCTGAGCTGTTGTGGCTGCTTCTCCTCCTCGGCTGGTAAGGGCCCTGTTTGGGCAGCTGCTGGGTCCCTATTCCCCCTGCCTTTGCCCTCTCCCTCTGCTCTGCTTAGCCCCCTATCCTCCCCCTGGAGGGTGGGACTAGCTGTCCTCTCCCTGCTCCTTCTAGCCCTCTGAGGCTTTGGACCTTTGTCCCTTCCCCCTGGTATAGGCAGGTTCTGGCCCTGGTTGCCGGCTGGAGCGGCAGGACAGCTGTCTCCTGGCTGCCTCCCATTGCTTCCTCCCGGTGAGGCCGGGGGCTGTGCCTCAGACCCCGGACAGGCTGAAGCCAACATACTTAATCCTATAGGCTCCTATGTATTATGTTATATAACCTGAGCCTCTATGAGAAACAGAAACTTGGTGACCTGTCAGGAAAGATAACATCAGGGACTGCTGAGCTTGAACCTATTTAGACTCGGAGGCAACAGTTTATCCCAATTCGCTCATACATGCTTCAGAGACCTGTTCTAGTCCAGAATGAAATAGAGACATGAAATATTACCTCTTCTCCTTAGCAGACAACATTAAACCAGGCTGGTTAAACTGCATGAACTTTTCCCTTGTGGTCACAGCAGTATCTCCTTCTCATTCAATCCAGTTTTTACAGCTCAAGCCACTGGCCTTAGGGTCCTGGAAATAGAAAGTACCCTGTGGTTATAGCTCTGCATGGCCCTGACAGATGGTACGCTACACAAGATATAATGCAGATATTGCTATGACAGTAATGATACAATATGACTAAAGCTTATTATCTTCATTAATTTTCACTCAATTTCCACCATACTGGGAAGATATTAGTTTGTTAATATCGTCTGTCTGATTTAGAAGGGAATGGATCCCCTGAGCAGAAAACAAAAACAAACAAAGACACACACACTGATACCATGCTACCATCACATTTCTTGGTTTTATGATTTTCCAAGTGATAAAAAGTTAATATTGTGTTAATGCAATTTTTAAATGCTTTATAATTGCTATTCCAGTGCAAATTATTTGTTTTTATTATTGTAGTTTCCCCAGGCTACAGGGCCTGTCAGTTTGGGAACTCGTAAAGTAGTCTCCTGGGTTCTTTCAGTGACATCGGATTACTTGTAATAAGTGTAGTAAGGAAATTAAAGTACACTTTGCTAAATTGAATTGCATGTATCATCATCATCCTCAGTGTCTTACATGTATATCTTATGCAAGTAAGATGAATACATATTGCAGGCTCTAAGTTTCTACTTTTAGCCATTTGAAAAACATACATTCCTTTTTTCTTTAGAGCGTAAACATTTTTTTTCAAATCCTTATGATAATTCAGCAGATTTAAAATACCAGTTTATGTTATGCTTTTAATATGAGAACTGCTCAGTAATCTTGCATTTTAAAAAAAAGTGGATATCTGGCTAATTTGGTTCGATTCTTAATATTTTAATACCTTCTTTTAAGTTATTTTTAAACATAATTCTAGCCATCATGGATGCAGGGAAGACATTGTCGGTTGTAACCAGGGGTATGCAATCTGGATCCAGAGTTTGGGGAAAGAAGCCAGAATTTTGCCAATCTGGCTAAATCTAGCTTCCTTGAAGCAAATTAGAGAATTCTGGATTCAGGACTTTACTTTACTTTAACTTTAATTGAATTTTTATACCACCCATCTCCCGAAGGACTCAGGGCGGTGTACAGCAAAGATAAAACATACAAATATAAAAAATAAGAATATAAAATATAAACATATTAAATAATTTAACTCAGAAACAGGACAACTCAATTAAAACACATTTAGGCCAGCCCCACTTGTTGGAATAATAGCATCTTAAGGGCACGGCGAAAGGTGTGTAGGTCAGGGACCATACGTATCTCCTGGGGCAATTCATTCCAGAGGGCAGGTGCCCTGACAGAGAAGGCTCTCCCCCTGGGGGTCACCAGCCGACATTGTTTGACCGACGGCACCCTGAGGAGGCCCTCTCTGTGGGAGTGTACCGGCCTGTGGGAGGCTATCGGTAGCAGCAGGCGATCTCGCAAATACCTAGGCCCTAAGCCATGGAACGCTCTAAAGATGGTAACCAGCACCTTGAAGTGCACCCAGAAGACCACCAGAAGCCAGTGTAGCTCGCGCAGGAGAGGTGTTACATGGGTGCGCCGTGTCGCTCCCATAATCACCCGCGCGGCCGCATTCTGCACTAATTGCAGCCTCCGGGAGGTCCTCAACGGGAGCCCCATATAGAGAGCGTTACAGTAGTCCAGACGGGAGGAAACGAGGGCATGGGTGACTGTGCGCAAGGCGTCCCGATCCAGAAAGGGACGCAACTGGTGAACCAGGTGAACCTGATAAAAAGCCCCCCTGGCCACGGCCGACACATGATCTTCTAACGACAGCCGCGCATCCAGGAGGACACCCAAGTTGTGAACCCTCTCTGTGGGGGGCCAAAATCTCGCCCCCGATAGTCAGCGATGGAACCAGCTGGCTATAACGGGGCGCCGGAAACCACAGCCACTCAGTCTTGGAAGGGTTGAGTCTGAGCCTGCTTTTCCCCATCCAGATCCGCACGGCCTCCAGGCACCGGGACATCACGTTAAGGGCATCATTGGGGTGATCCAGGGTAGAGATGTACAACTGAGTATCATCAGCATACTGATTGTACTTTACCCCAAAACCACGGATGATCTCACCCAGCGGCTTCACATAGATGTTAAACAGAAGGGGCAAGAAGACCGACCCCTGCGGCATCCCACAAGTGAGGTGCCTCCGGGTCGACCTCTGCCCCCCTGTCAGCACAAACTGCGAGCGGTCGGAGAGGAAGGAGGAGAACCATCGCAACACAGTGCCCCCCACTCCCAATCCCTCCAACCACCGCACCATGATACCATGGTCAATGGTGTCAAAAGCCGCTGAGAGGTCTAATAGGACCAGGACAGAGGAGCAACCCCTGTCCCGAGCCCTCCAGAGATCATCAACCAATGCGACCAATGCCGTTTCCGTACTGTGCTCAGGCCTGAAGCCCGACTGATACGGATCCAGGTAGACATCTTCCTCCAGGTGCTGTGGAAGTTGTTGCGCCACCACACTCTCAACAACCTTCGCCACAAAACGAAGGTTGGAGACTGGACGATAGTTTGCTAATACATCCGGATCCAGGGAAGGCTTCTTGAGGAGGGGCCCCACCAACGCCTCTTTTAGGGCCATTGGGAAGAAACCCTCTCGCAAAGAAGCGTTAATAATTCCCTGGAGCCAGCCTCGTGTGACCTCCCGGGAGGCCACCACCAGCCAGGAGGGACACGGGTCCAATAAACAAGTAGCAGCACTAAGCCTACTCAGTATCCTATCCATGTCCTCGGGAGTCACAGGGTCAAATTCTTCCCAGATGACATTCATAAGACCCACCTCTGTCCCCCCATCTATACCCACCCAGTCAGAGTCCAGACTCTCCCGAATCTGAGCGATCTTGTCGATATTGGACAAAATCCTCAGCCCTGCCCTGCAAAGGGTCTTCCTGCATTCCCTGGTGAAGTAGGGAGTGGGTCACCCTAAACAGGGCAGCCGGGCGATTATCTGCGGACGTGATCAAAGCAGAAAAATAATTGGATTTTGCCGCCTTTATCGCCCCTAGGTAGGTCTTAATATAAGACCATACCAGTGTCCGGTCAGAATCGGAACGGCTGGCCCTCCAACCACTCTCTAGGCATCTTTTCCGGTGTTTCATCTCCCTCAGCTCCTCAGAGAACCAGGGGGCCACTCGGGATCGGCACCGGGTCAGAGGCCGCAAAGGCACGACACGGTCCAAAGCCCCAGCGGCCGCCCTATCCCAGGCAGTCACCAGCTCTTCAGCCGGGGCGTGAGCCAGCGCCTCGGGTAATGGCCCAAGCTCCGTCAGGAACCTATCCGGGTCCATCAGGTGCCTGGGGCGGAACCACCTGGTCGGCTCCGCCTCCCTGCAGCGGGGGGTAGCTAAATGGCAGTCCAGTCGAAGGAGTGAATGGTCTGACCATGACTCCTGGATAAATCTGAAGAATGTGGCTTCAGCCTCGGGCAGGCTACTTTCTGGTCTTCTCCTACTTTTTTCCCAAGAAGAGAGGGAGAGGAGGGAGGAGGAAGTGAGACAGGGAGGGGGAGTGAGTGACCAGTCCATGCAGGAGCTCTTCTTGTCCACCTGGCTTTTGTGACACTGGTTCAGTTGAGCTAAGTTGCAACAGTGTCTCTTGCTTCAGTTTGGTTTGGGTGGAATTCTCTGATTTGCATGATTCTCTGATTTGATGTTAGTCCCCTTGATTTACTTTTGTTCTGATGGGATTCCATCCATTCCTTTGCTTCAGTTTGATTCTGTTGGGATTCCTCTTGCATTTGGGAGTGTATTTGGCCCCTGACTGCCTTGCCTCTGTGTGTTTCTGCTTGAGAGCCTGCTCGGACATGTATCCCCCATAGAAAACAATGTAGAATTGACTGTCAATTCTGGGATCCAGATTTCCTAGATTTTTTTTGGTGCACACCCCTAGTTGTGACCATTAAAGGCACAAAGAGTGAGCACCGATTCAAATTCACTGATACAGAACAATTCCACCCATGTAATTGGTACCACTTTTTAGAAGGAAATATGAGAAAATTTCTGAACCCCACAGTTCTGGTTTTGGTTCAGTTTTGGTTCTATTTTTCCTTTATATGAATTGAATCCATGAATCTTTTGTCTTTGCCATAATTTGCTTTATCTTCATGACAAATTTTTCCTCATTACATTAACCCAATTTCACATTATGCAAGAAAAGTTAGATCAATGAGAATGGTGTGGCAGTAAGGATGCCAGTGCAGAGGAAATGGAGACAGGGATGGAGCATGCACTAATGTCATGCAGTCATGCTTAAGTCACTTCCTGTCAAAAATGGAATGATGTGTAGATGTGCTAGCATTTTAAAAAAATTGATAAAGCCATTTAGCTTTTGTAAATGCTAGAGCATCTAAACACTTCACTTCCAGTTTTTAATGGAAGTGACATCTGTGCCCAACATGACACCAGCATGCCAGGCCCTGCCCTCAATTTCTCTTAGGGGTTGCCAGCTGCAGCCTGGCAACTCTATGTGGCAGAGGGATTGGCAATATTGGAAAATTAATACTATTGAATTTGGGAATATCTGGATGTACACCACTGATCCACAGTAATCAGAATTCAAATTCCTAAGGATGTGTGAACACAATTGTGACCATAGATTTCAATGGACAAAATTTAAGCAAAAATAGTTTTATGGTAGAACAGTGGTTGATGTTACCCCTGCATTTTGTGAGGGAAAAAATTCTTTGTTCCATGACATTTTGCAAAATAAATTCTGAGAATTTTCTATATTATTCAGATTATGTTCTTGTCTTGCATTTTCAGTGGTGGTTGATATATTCAAGTTGTGTTCCCATCCTTACTCATTTATGATACTGCATTTCTCAAATTATAATCCATCCGCTATATTTTTATAGCTTTGATTCTTTGAGATCTGTTTTTCCCTTTAAATTATTCTCTCTGCCTTTTGAATGAGAACAACAGGCAGAAATGCATGCAAAAATACATCCAGAGGCCATGTTTACTCAGTTACTTCAATCAAACAAACCCTTACATGCTTTGTTTACTGTTCTCATAGAAAAGCTAAAGTGAAGACAGAAGAATACAGATTCCACTTTAAAGAGAAATAGACTTATCTGCTCCTCGGCTGATTGTTTATATGAACATTGCCAGAGAGAAAGTGCTCCATCCCTTCATAGGACACACAAGTCCACCATGGAAAGGACATTTTCTTCTTTTAGAAACAAGATCAGAGGAGAACTGTATGTTATTCTTAAATGAATTCACTGGACATGAAGGGGGAATGCACATAAATACTTTGGCTGCAATATTTCTATAAAAACGAATGGCAAAATTCACACTAGTGGTAATGGAGGAGGAGTGAAGTAATAAACAGCAGTATAAAAGCAAAGCATGTCATCCAATTAACTCATGTGTTCATCACATTGAAGTATAAATTTGCCAGGCTTTGAATGCAGAAATGGCTCAGTTTGGGATTATGATTAGACATGGGAACAAACTGAAAAAATTTAAAGAACCGGCGACTCGTGGTTTGGTGCCGACAATGAACCCGAACCAGCGAACTGCAACAAACTTTTCCCGTTGCCAAACCAGTTTGAGGTTCGTGGTTCGTGGGCATCAGAATGGCCCCCATTGGAATCAGAGAGCCCATATTCCTGGGGAGTGTTTAACAAGCTCTCCTCCAGCCTTTACCCAAGTTAGGTCAAGACTGCAATAGGGATCCAAGCTCCAATTAAACTCTCTCTGTCTCTCCCCTCAAAGGCTAGCAAGTAGCAAGCAACAGCTCTGTCACACTTCACTGCTTGCTGAAAGTGAAACCCAACCTGGGAGCCCACTGATTTTTCTAAGCTGAGGGTCCCATTGAGCAACATAGAAGGTCTGTGATTGGCCATCAGAGCTGCCTATCAGGGTTTGCAGGGATGAGATTGGAGTGCCCATGGCTACAGAACACTCCTCCCCCTCCCTCCCCGGGTGTCTTCTCCCAGGTTGTAACCACTTTGCAGCTCCATGGTTGGAAGAAAGACCTGCCAATCAAGGTAAGCTGGGCTTCCATTTGGGTTTCCAGGGTGACAGAAGGAGTGCAGACAGAGTTCAGGCATTCTGCCGGTTCCATTTCCAAGGGAATTGATTGATGGTGCCTGACTGTCTGGCTTCACGAACCATGGAAGAATGCACTGAACCGCACCTCTAATGAATGCTGGTTCGTTGGCCATGAATGCTCACGAACCGCTGGATCACGAACAGAAGGTTGGACGGTTTGTGGGTTTTTTTGGTTTGTAATGCGGTTCGCGCCCATGTCTAATTATGATTATTAGCCCACCCTTTTCACTATGACTCAAGGCAGATTATAAAGATTGTTGTTGTTTTATATTTAAAATGATCATACCTAATGAATTAATCTATACACCAGAATCTGTTCCTTCATTATTTCTTTTGCTAAATATCCTGTGAATTGTTTTGAATTCTGCAAAGCCATTTTGTGGTTTCTTTTAATGCATGCCATTATGAAAAACTTGCAGGGTCTGGCAGATCAAACAGAACATTATTTTGCAGTTCAGTATTTTAGCCAGCTATTATAATAAATTGTGGTTAAGACTGACAATGTCAAAACCAATTCATCCTTCTGCTTTTTATCTAATAGTGTGAATTTATTTGCATACTACTGAAATCTAAGGATAAATGCCCTTTTTAAAATATTGGGGAAAGTAGAAGATGACTCATAGCTGAATTGTTAGAAGAAAAGACCATTTAATTTCTTTTTATTATATTTTTTTAATCCTGTTTTTCAGACAAAATTGATCTCCAAAGCAGATATTGGGAATTTAAGAACAAAACATTCAAATGGTTTTACAATACAAATATTCTGCTGATAAAGTATTTTCAGATAGATTCATACATGATGAAGGAGTTGGGGGTGCTGTCTGACTGTCTGCCTTCTTATTGCATACTGATAATTCAAATCAATGATAGTTAGAAACATGAAGGAGGGGGCTTTCGGACCTTGTTCCAGGAATGGTGGAGGAGGGTCTGGCTGCTCTCTACCCTCTTCTGATGGTCTTACCAATGGTAGTTGGAAGCTGTGTGAGGGGTGCTCCAAAGGAACAAGATCTAGGAATAGTGGAGAACATAGTGAAACCTGCCTTCTTGTTTATAATAATAACAATAACAACAACATTTGATTTATATACCACCCTTCAGGATGACTTAACACCCACTCAGAGTGGTTTACAAAGTATGTCATTATTATCCCAACAACAACAAATATCCTGTGAAGTCGGTGGGGCTGAGAGAGCTCCTAGAAGCTGTAACTGACCCAAGGTCACCCAGCTGGCCTCAAGCAGAGGAGTGGGGAATCAAACCCAGTTCTCCAAATAAGAATCCCGCCCTCTTAACCACTACACCAAACTGGCTCTCATTCCCTATTACGCTAACATATTATAAGAAAAACAGCCTTCAATAGTCCACCTTTAATTTACCATCTTGAGCTTATTGGAAGAAGGGCAGGATAAAAATGTGGTCGCCTCAACAGTTAACATTTGACAAACTTGTGTCAGTCCTAGGGTGTAAGTCCCTGGCAGAGATCCCCAAGCCCCTCACAGCAAGCAAACAAATGCATTGGTTGAAAAACTTTATTCAGAGACCCATTCAGTTCATAGGGGAAGTTGGCAGAAGTAATTAGGCATACAATAGGACTACTGATATAGAGGAACATTCTCCTGTCCCTTCGCATTTAGGCTCGAAAGCTGAAAAAATTATATGGGAACAAAAAGCAGTTTAGTCTAAAATAAGGTACACAGTGGAGTCTTGTCTCCTGTGAAACGGATACATGTTAGTACCCAGCTGCAAGCTCTTAGCCAAGGCCACACAAAAATGAAAGCGCATATTTCTTAGAGATAAGTGAGAGCTTGCCAGTTCCTTTGGCAGTTAATATTAGCAGTTTGGACACCTTCAGGAGTCTTCTCATAAAATGCATATGATACAGTATTATAATATAAAATGCAGTGTAAAATGCAGTAGACCACAATGGTGGAATTGTCCACATCATTCTCGGTATAAAAGTCAGAACACAGTGATGACATATAACACAACAACGGCATGGATGCATGGCATATAGGACAACTTGTTTAAAAATGGCTTCCACAGATTAATTAGCTAAAATTTCAGTGCATTAATCCACCAATAGAAACTTTCATCTCTAATGAAGAATAAATAAATAAATACAACATAAAATATAAACACTGTGAGAAGGCTCGGTATAAATGTATGTTGTTTCATTGATGTCAAGCCTCATAAAATTGTAAAAACATCTGCCTCTGGAAAGTAAAGCAAAATGCTGCATAAATTAGGGGAAAGAAGCCAAAAGGAAAGCATCATTAGTGTTGTGTCTCTGCAGTACAATGCTCCCTGCTCCATTTAGCGCAATAGAAACCAGGATCCAAACAACCTGAAAGGGAATTTTGGACTCTGTGGTGCAGTTTTGCCCTCACTTATTTAGCCATATCTCTTATTTAAGTTATTGGGTGGGATGTCTCTGAAAGAAAGGGACGAGCCAGTTTTGTGGTTTACAATACACAAGAGAAATGTTGAATGCTAGAAGTGTAGTCTACGAGAGAACCCCAGAAAGCAAGCTGGCAAAACCTTTTGGCAATACACCTGATTTCAAAGCAACATCATTGCTATGCCTAAAATTATAAATGTTTCCAAATTTCAGTACCTTTCCTTAACCTTTCTTCAATCACAACATTTGGTTTAATTTTATATAACATTTATATAAAGTCTTGATGTTGAGGATTCTCTCTAAAGCCCAGTTTTTCAACTACTCATTCTTCCCATCCAACATCAGATTCTTCTTCAGCCTTGAATCAACTAGTATGTATCTTGACAAGTTTACAGTCCAATTCTATACATGTTACTTGAAAAGAAACTCCCCCACATTCAGTGGGAATTACTCCTTTGTGAAGTTGTTTGCAACTTAAGTTCTATTTCCAATGATACACATCTAAAGTATGTGACTTCTGGCCATATGTGGTAACTCCAGTTTTCACTATGACTATTTTGTTTCTCTCTGGTTTTGGCGCTGATATTCCCAGTCTTTTTTGTTTCTTTTATGGCATTTGAATATTATTTTTATACCATGCATACTCAACGGATGTGGAGAGGAAGGCAGACCAACAGATGTCCAAGAAAAGATACAGGGGGCAGAAGTCAACCTCCTTAAATGAAGCTATGGTATACCTCCATTATGGTTGGCCTCAGCTTTCCTACACCACCTGCAAGTAGCAGATTCCAACCCAGGCAATGGGAAGTATTAGAAGCTAACAAGGCTTTTATCTTACCAGCTTGAAAGACCAATTTCAGTTTCACTCTGGAGACTCCACTCAGCAGGCAATTGTTTAAATTGTTTAAATTGTCAATTCAATTGTTCACAAATCATACACATATTCACAAATAAATGCTATGTTTATATAAAATCCTACCTTTCAATGTTTGTCTAAGTATTAACACTATCAGCTACCAATCAGTCCTTAGTAGAGATGGGCACGAACCAAAATACGAACCAAAGTTCATCACAAACCAGGCTTCGTGGTTTGTTATTTGGTTCGTCACTGGCGCCGATCAATCAGTTTCCTAGGCAAAGGGGGTGGGGGAGGAAATGAGCTTTCTACAGACCTTCTGCTGCCCCAGAAGTGCTTTCATGAACCAAACAAACTAGTTCACAAAACAGGGCAAGTTTGTGAAAATTTGTAGTTTGTGAAACGCGACGAACCATGAAACACACAGTTCATATTTTCCCAGTTTGTTCCCATCTCTAGTCTTTAGTCATGCTAATGGCCACCAATCAGTTTAAATAAGCTGCATCTTTACACGTGCACAGTTTTGGGAAAGCCCTGTGCAAACCATTTCAGCAGGCTTTTGCTGCTGCTCAGCTCTGTCCACAATTTCTCACACTAAAGAGGATAAATACTGTGATGTTTCTGTCTGCAGAAAATTGGAGCAATAATTTCTGCCCATTCCATACTCTGAATGCAAACCTCTATTTTGCCCCCCTATGGTTTTCTTGAGGGTCCTGGGAACCACAGGAAAAAAATTCAGGAGGCTTAATAGGCTGCAACATTTGAGGAATTTGGAAATTCCTCCTCTGTGAAGTCTACATAAGTTAACATACTTACTAGTATGTCCTGTTTAGCAGAATCACAGTCCCAGAATCTAGCAGATACACAAATGTGTTTTATAATGCTTATATAGAAGTCAAAGAAGGAGAAGCACTTCTTAGGTTAAGTAGGGTACAATTGCAGGAAGGCCCTGTTTCTAGTAACCAGTGTTCTCATGTCAGAATGTGAAGGTAAATGGAGCAGGACCTACTATACTGAATGCAGGCAATGCAAAGGTTATATTGAAAGGAATATTATTCTTGGCAAGTTCTCAGTTGACACACTTAACTGGACATATAAGGACCCAGTTGAATTTCTCAGAACCTGACTCCAACCTGACATATTCTTTCTGTTTCCTATTCAATGAAGGTGTTCTTGATAGCTCCCACAGAAGGTTCAGTTCTTCCAACCCTTGTTTAGTACAGGGCTGTTGAGAGCCTCTAAGACCTCTACGCAAAGCTTCCTTCTGGGCTACCTTGTCACCTAAGCCAAATATCTCATGAACACCAAATCACATAACCTGCTTGGTTCCATGGGTCTCCAGGGCAAGTATTTCCCCCCCTATAAATGCACAATGTGGCCAAATCCCCCAGTAGTGAGTTGCTAATCCAGTTCATAAACAGGCTCTGAACTCTAATAATATGAGGGAGAAGTATTTTGCTCCATATCCACTCCATCCTTGACACCATCATTTTATAAACCTCATTCATGAATTCCCTTGTACTATAGTTCTCTACAAAGGCCCACATTCTTTAGCCTTTCTTATATGGAATATACTGTACCACCTGCATCACTGGAGTTTGTTCTCTCATTAAAACTTTTTCAGTTCTAGGATACCTTTTATCTTTTGTTTTTGATGAGGGTACTATGCATGGCATTCCAAATCCAGCTACATTGTGTATGCATGGGGAAAAATGACCCTTGCCATTTTCAGACTCTTTCTTAATAATAATTACTAAATTGAAGGGAGAAGGAAATGTCCTGGACTAGTCTCCAGGATTTATAGCCTAATCCTACATACAGAAGCAACATGCATTTCCCTCTTGGATTTAAATGGAAAGAGGAATCTATCTCACATACATGAGCTTCTGTTTGTTAGAGTGGATACTTGCAGTAAGAGAAAGTATCTCTTGGCAGGTTACAAAAGCAGTTGAACTCTTGATTAAGTGTGATGTTATATCCAGTTTATTAATCTTGTGTGTAAAGACACAAATAATCTTCGGTTTTAGCTTCATCCAAGGGATTATTAGAACTTTCTCTATAGCCAACTTCTACAACAGTTCCCTTCTTGCATACATAAAGACACCAAGGCAATCATGATGGCATCAATGCCTCTTAGAAAAAGCAGAGTAATTATGATGCTATGTGAAAAAGAAAGGCCACAACAATAATAGGGAAAGAATGAAAGAACCTTCAGCATAGGGAAACCCTGTTGATGCCATTCTCCACTGGCAACTGCTACAACAACAGGGAAACCACATGTAAGTGCTGCCACGTGGAAATGCCCCTTAATGATGCTTTTCCTTTAAAGCAATTTTTATTCTTGATTCTACACAGAGTAAACTTTGTTTATGGAAAATATACAAAGAAAAATTGTCAGCAGCTTTATTTGTGCCAATCAGTTATAAAGTCACTGTCATTATGTGGGAAGGGAACAAAATAACTAATGTTGAGTTACAAATGTATGTGGGTGCATACTCTAATATTTGACAAGTATTCAAGCAATGTTCAGAAATGCTGCAACTTGATTGGCAGAGCTATATTACAGGCAAATTAGTCACAGATGCAAACTATTTAAAGGATAATTAGAAATACTATTTGAGCATGCCGTTTATCCATTAAAGACAGGAGATGTCTGAAGACCCATCATGTTCAGACTCGTATGACTAACTAACACACTTGCAGAATATGTTTGAAAAGTTTGTTTGATCTCTTTTTAGTATTCACTAGATAAGTTACGGGCTTAGTTCCAATTATGGTTATGGTTTGTGCATACTGATGACAGTGAGTGGGTGTTGGGAGGGTCATTGATGTAAATTATGTGCTTGGTGTAAAGAAAGAAAACAGGGATTGAAATACATACCAAAGCAAGTTGCATACCTCTTTAAAATGGGCCATGTTCTTCTTAAAATGAAAAAAGACCTTTTAAAATAAATATTACATCTGTTGCCCTTTGTTTACCTTCAGGATAAAGGGATCCTTTAATTCCAGTGATTATGTGGGATCCAGAGCAGGTAGATGCACATCTAATACTTTTCAAGGGCTTCTTATCCCTAGTGCAAGAGCTTCGAACTGTTCTCCCTCTGAAATAATAATTTTTTTTAAATATGGGACAATTTTCAGATCTCAAAGATTACCAGTTCTGCTGTGAAATAATAATGTTATGCCTTTTATCCTATGTCAAAAATGCAGTAAGGCACACAGAAAAATAGTTTTCCAGGGAAGTAAGACAACGTATTGGATCCAGACTAAATTTTCCAGTGGCAGAACAGAACTTTCATGGCTGCCTCCTACCACAGCAACCCACTGATGTCCATGAACCGCTGCTTCTGAGGGACGGGGGCCCTGAAGAATAACAATAGGGAATCGGTAGAAATTGCCACCGTAGTCTGGATCGACCTCATTAAATGATGGCCAAACCATTCTCAGATGTGTACATCAATTGATTTATCTCCACACCTGAAAGCCAGTGTAGCTGAACCTTTGAATTAGTTAATCTTTTAGGTATTGTATATATTAGCAATATGGAGAATACTTACTTTAAACATTTTATGGGACATGTATAGTACTTCAGTAAGTGCACATAAAACTGAGATTCCAAGAAGATTTATTTTGACAAATTAGACTAAAAATTTATTTTAATTTAAATGCTTTCAGGGAAACCTGTTAATTATTGAGTATGTTAATTAGCTTCTTCAGACATGAAATAACTAGTGAAGGGAATTCTCATGCACTGGAAGAAAACCAGTGGCTTAGCCATGTTTGGTTTTGGAAGCTGTGATTGGATACCCCTCTCAGGATTCCAGAATGCTCACCTCCCCAAGACTTCATTAACAAGGCAGCTAATGTAGATATTCCATTGATCTTCCAGTACCCTGGAGATACCCTTGCTGAATTCAACCCAAAAGCAAGACTGTTCGCTAAAATGTTTACAAATTTGCCGCTACTTAGGTTCAAAAAGCCCACCACTTTTCTTTATATCTTGCTCACTCCTTGAAAGAAGGCAGCAGATCATTTGACAAAAATGCCATCCACATGAATTAGAATGTGTCCATTTGCATGATTATGCTGATTTCTTCTATAATTAGATGGCTTTCTTGCAGAAATATTTCCCACCATTGGGGACCCAAAGCAGCTGGCAAAAAACTCACAAATAAAATCAGTTGAACAACTAGCAACAAATAATGTAGTGCAACTCTGGGATTGGTTCAGAATCCATTTGTCCTGGCCCACTACCTCTTGGACTGCGCAAAAACAGCCATAGCCTATAATGATCAAGCAGCTACTGTGCAGGCACAAAGCTGCTCAGAACAATGCTATGCTCAAGATGAACATCACTATGGAACCTTGAAGAAGTCTGATCAGAATCTTTCTTCATGTGTAATTGAGAGAGTTTGAACAAGTTATTATTACTTGGTCAGAGAAATCCATTGTGAAGTTCTCAATACATCGATCATTTGATGCTTGGTGAAGAGTCAGTGGGACTATTCTCTAGAGCTAAGGTAGGACAACGCAGAAGACTTTCTCCACTGAAGTCACCCACCTTGTTTCTGAAGGTTGGAGAATACAAGCAAAGCCTGAGTCTCAGCTGTTGGAATAGGCAACTCAGCCTGCCTTTGGATACTGGGGGCGCTGCATGTCTCTTTTAATGTAATGTATAAGTCTAGCAATCTGCCACTCTCTTCTCTAAGGTGGGAATGCCTACTGACTCCTCCTCTCTTGCCTCTTGGGAAATCTCTCTATCCACATGGTCTTCCAAGCGGAAGGATGTAAATCCTCCATGCTCCTCTATGGAGCTTCTTTTGTCCACAAACCCACACCTACAACCTCGCTGCCTAATTTTCAGGCCATGGTATTGGAATAGGGAATGTAACTCTTGAGATTAGGATATTTCCCTTCTACTACAAGATATTGCTATGGAAGAAACCTACTACAATAAACTGTAAATTGTATCTTTCTATGATTTTGCCTGAAGATTAATTAATTAGTATGTTTTAAGGGTTTAAAAACTTCTGCCTAAATAACTCTGATATGTTACTCTGCTAAGTTACTAAACTTAACCAAACTAAATATATATTCCCAGTACCATCAATGTCCTTTCCGAGTAGATGATCCTTATGGTTTCTGGTCTTTAGTGATGTAAGGTTTTAATAGTCAAAAACAGCACTTTAAACTGAGCTCAGAAATGAATTCAGCCAATGTAATTCTTTAAGCATTGATGAAATATGTTGCCTGACATCAAAAGCTGAAAGCAGCCTCAGTGCCATATTTTGTTTGAATAAACAGACATTTCTGAACCATTCGAAAAGCAAGAAAAATGAGCATGCATTGCAGTAATCTAACCTGGAAGTGATTGAAGCATGGATCACCATAGCCAGATCTTCCTTATAGAGAAAGGGCAGAGCAAGCCAACCAACCAAAGACTGTAAAAGGCTCTATGTACTACAGGTGAGACATATGTATCTGTATGCAGATTGAAAAGCATCCATAAAATACAAAGCTTCTCCTTAACAGGGATAACAATTCTGTCAAGAATAGGCTCTTTAATCAGTGTTAACTGAATCACTTCATTTGTTATCTGTACCAGGAAGGCCACACAGAACTAAGCATTGTGCAGAATCAAAAAATCTAATGACCTAGAATCTGAATCACAACGACTCTGTTACAGTGTAAGTATTGGAAACATTTCTGCCATCTGTATAACTCTGAAGCTGAGTTTTTGTTTTCCCTTTCTGTTCCAGGTATAAATCTTGGGCATGACCCTTTGACACAAGCTCAGGGAATGAGCAGGCCCAGCAGTTCTATGACCACCCCAAAATGTACCTTTCTTGTTTTGTTATGATAGGAGTTTTTGTTTAGTTAATTAAATATTTATCCCTGGCTTTTCTTCTCAAAGGCCGTCATGATCTAGCTGTGCCAGGAAGGCCTAGCAAGGCCTTAGAAGCTTGTTAGCAGTGGGAGTAGGCCTGCCTACAATTTCCAGGAGCCCCTGGGCCATTTTGGTGTCCTTTTTGCCAATTAGAACACAGGGGGCTGTGTTTCAGTTGGAGAATCACAATGCCAGCATGATATATTTGTTACAGTGTTAGAGTAGGATCAGGTTCAAATCCCCACTTAACATGAAATGTGCTGGGTGAATTTACACCAGTCATTCTCTCTAAGGCTACCTCACAGGATTGTTATGAGGATAAAACTGAGGAGAGGGTAACTATATATGCTTCCCTGAGCACTACAATGAAAGGGTAGATCAAAAAGCATCAAATAAATAATATAAGACAACAAAAACTGGCCATTAGTTGTTTCATTAAAAATACACACATCCCCTTAACTAGAAATAGCAGGAGAATGAACTTATTTTTATTGTACCTCACTGGCCTCAATACCATGAAGGTGGTAAAACCAAGTTAGGTCAAGAATGGTTTGGGAGAGATTCATAAAGTTCGTAATCGTAACAGATACTAGCAATGAAAGCCATAGAAAGCAACTTTGTTCTCAAGATGTTTCTGTTTTTCATTTGTCCAGTTGTACATAATAGGCAGGCAACACATATTTCTTACTTCTTGACTTCATTTGTTAAGATGATTGTTCAAGATGTGGCTAGATTGAGCTGTGGCTTTCTTGTTACATCTTTGTACAACAGTGTTTTGTTTGTCAGTCTGTGCACTGGCATGGGGAGAGAAAATTGACTTAGAATGCTATGAGTACATTGGTACAAGAAAGTGAATATAAATATAGGTAAGGGGATATTTTGATTTTCTAAAAATAAAAACTTTATATACACACAAATGTTTCAGCTAACTGGCTAGTAGAATAACATGATTCCCATCTGTCTAATTCACTGCTTTCTGAGAGCCAAGCTACAAGTGACGCTTGACACAGGTTGGACACTTGTCAGCTTCCCTCAAGTTTTGATGGGAAATGTAGGCATCCTGGTCTTGCAGCTGTAATGGAGAGCCAAGCTGTGAAACCAGGATGCCTACATTTCCCATCAAAATTTGAGGGAAGCTGACAAGTGTCCAACCTGTGTAAGGCGTCACTTGTAATTTGGCTCTAAGTCAGAGAAAAGGTATGATTTACCTAAAAGAAACAATTTCCTTCTATTTGCAAGAACCAATAGTGATCACTCTATTGGATACATACTCTGGACATAGTACTCAGCTAAATAGGGTGTCAGGTGGGTAGCCATGTTGGTCTGTAGTCATCTGGATCCTGCAGCACTTTAAAGACCAACTGGATTTCCAAGGTATGAGCTTTTGAGAGTCAAAGTTCCTGTTGTCAGATACTAACTAAATATGGGGTACATGTATCCTCTTTATATATCTGTACAGATGCTATGAGAAAGCTACAGTTATACATTAAGAATGGGGATCCTGGAATATTAAATAAATAAAAAGTATAAACAAAAGAAATTGGTAAAGGAAGCGGCAGACTCACCTGCAAGCTGGGTTGGCACCTGGGGCCGGACGGCGTGGAGGCGGGACAGGAGCGGAGGCGGAGCATCCATCCTATGAGGGTCCAGCCGCATGGTCAGCGCCATTGCTGTTTGAGCATCTGCTGGATCAGCTAGCATCAGGTAAGGCGGGCAGATGCTCGGGTGGGTTTCCCCCGTCCCACTGCCTGGTGGGGGGGGTCGAGCCTGGGGGTCCCCTCTTCCCCTCATTTTCCGGAGGGGCCGGTGCCTCTCTGGGGAGAGGGGTTGGGGGGAGCCAGGGGGTGTTTCCCCCCCGGACGCCCTCCTCCGCTGGCGGCGGCCGGCTACAGGCCAGCTCCTCCGGGCTGGCCGGGCAGACTCAGCCGGCCGTGCCGCAGCTTTGGCCCCGGCCGCCGCCCGGCCGTGGAACGCCGCGGCTGGCCCGGCCTTCTCCGACGGGTTCTGCGGGTGGGCCGCTGGGGCGGGCTGCTGCGGCCGCGGCCGGCCTGCACCTTTGCCGGGGCCCCAGGGTCCTTTCTCGGCAGTGGCATGGGCGGGCGGCCCGGTGGCCGCCCGAAGCTTGGCCACCGCCCGGGCGGGCCGCCGCGGCTGCGGTCGGCCTGCGTCGCTCAGGCGCCGGGGTCCTTACGTGGCAGCAGCGTGGGTGAGCGGCCCGGCAGCTGCCCGAGGCCCGGCCGCTGCCCCAGGCGGGCCGCCGCGGCCGCGCCCATCCGGCACCGTTGCTTGGGCCCCCGGGGATCCTTCATCGGCGGCCGGGTGGGCAGCTCGGCCGCCGCCCGAGGGGGCCGCCGCGGCTGGCCTGTGCCTTCCCTCCAGGCCTCCTGGGGTCCTTCCTCGGCGGCAGCGGGGGGAGCTGCCCGGCGGCCGCCGGAACGGCCGCAGCAAACATGGCCCGTGCTTTGGGCCCCGGGGAGTCCTTTATCGGCGGCGGCACGGACGGATGGCCCGGCCACCGCCTGAGCGGTTGCGCCTTCGCTCCGGGCCACGGGGTCATTCCTCAGCTGCGGCGCGGGCGGGCTGCCCGGCCTTTGCTTCAGGCCCAGAGGGGGTGTTTCACGCTAGTGGCCCGTGCCTCGGGCTCAGCCTCCTGGGGTCTCCCCCCTATGGGGGGCTGCGTGGGAGGGCTGACCAGCCGCCACCTGAGCGGGCCATGCCAGTGCTGTGGCCCCGGGGGGCCTTCCTCGGTGGCAGCTGGCCCGCGATTGGACACAGACGCCCCCCCAGGGGGGGCTGCCCCTTGGTTGCTTAGTGGGGCAGGTGACGGGGGTGCCAACCGAGCGCGGGGCCCCTATTTTCTTTCGAGGGAAGGGCACGGGGCAGGGCGAGTCACAGCGGCAGGCTGGTGGCACGGCACGGGGCAGGTGCCCCCCACTCCTGGGGCTGGCCTCCATGCCCATGGAGTCAACCTGGAGTTGTGGCAGGGGCGCCCCCCCCCAACGCCACACGGGAGCTGACCAACAGACCTCCTCACAGGGTGGGCGTTCTCCATTTCGCAGGAATCATGTCTCCAGGGGCAAGCGCGAAGGGCAAGGCAGCGGCCAAGGCGTCACGTCAGGGCCTGGTCACAAAGGGCGCGGCGGGGGCCCCTCGCAAGGTGTGGTGTGACCCCTGCCGGGTCCCCCGGGGGGCTAGGGCCCCCAACAAGGTCACCAGCGGGGGGCCACCGGTGCCCTCTGGGGAGCCGGGCTCGCATGGAGTGTCCCCCCACTGCAGGGGGTTGACATCAGAGCAGCATGGCTAAGCATGCAGGAGATCATGGCCGTACTGTCCGCTGCATTTGGCGGGGCGGGGCACCCGCTGCCAGCACCCGGGCCACCGCGGGTGGGGTGGCTGCCACCGCCCCCCCTCCCGGTCCAGCCCACCAGAGCCCCCCAAAGGGGTCGGTGGGCAAACGAGGGAGGGGCCGCTCCCCCCAAGGAGGGACAGCACGGAGGGAAGCCAGGCGCCCAACCCATAGGAGCCCGTTGCAGGAGGCAAGGGACACAACCGAGGTGGAAGAGGAGGTGGACAAAGCAAGCCCAGAAGGCACGTGGGAGAGCGATTCGGAACAAGGACGGAATAAAGGGCGGTCCAGGGCCTCAGGTCGACGGTCACGGAAGTCGAGTCGTAGGAGCCGGAGCCACAGCACGTCGTCGTCCAGGGAGTCGAGAGGTGAGTCCTCCAGGGACAAGGATTGGGAAAGGAAAGCAAGGGACTACTGGGAGGCGGCGGCCTACGTCCCGGGGCTAGCCGAGTGGGCCCGGCGCCGCAGGCACCGGGGAAGAGCCCATGTAGGGGCCCGGGCGGCACGGGAGCAAACCCGGTTGGCCCGGCGCGGGAAGTCCCCACCACAGGTAGGGCCAGGGGAGGCCCCCATTGGATACCATTTGCCGGCTCGCGTGAGGGAGCGGATCTTAAATGGGTACTGTGTGGATGTTTTCACTCTACTGCAAGCTGAGGAGCCAGCAGGGGACATGGGGTCCCCCAGGAAGCGCAGGTGTCATGACAGGGAGAGGCCGACAGAGCGCACTTTCATGAATTGGGTCCTGGGGTACTGTGAATACGCGGGAGTAGTGCAGGCGGCATACCCCGAGCGCGCCTGGCACCTCACCATGCACATGAGGGAGGTAGCGCACATCAAAGCCACATCAGGCGAGAGGGCGGCACTAAAATATGACGAGAACTTCCGGAAGAAGGCATCCAGCAATGAGCTCACTCATTGGGACCAGCCGGACAGCATGGGTTGGCTGCGGGCAGTCAACAGCAAGGGCATGGGGGAGCGGGCCGGGGCTGAAGCTTCGGGATACAGGCGCCACACCAACAAGCGCCCCTGCTGGGAGTTCAGTGCGGGGGGCTGCCGCAAGGCTAGGTGCCGCTTCGACCACGTATGCGAGGACTGCCTAGGCTGTCACCCTTGGCGGGACTGCCCCAAAGGCTCCGGAACGCAGCGGCCCTTTCGGGGAGGCACAGTCGGAAACGAAGCCAGGGGGGAGGATGGGGCCAGAGCACCAGCAGCTGGGGGCCAGGGCGCCACCACGGGCCCAGGAAAGAAGTGAGACAGACGGCGCTGGGGACTGGCGTACTCTCGCCCGAACGCCAGTCTCCCCGGCGGCGCTGCAGCCTTGGCTGCAGCGTTACACCAACCGGGCGGCCGCCACATTGCTCTGGGAGGGTTTCACCGAGGTCTTCAGGATTCCATGGGCCCTCGGGTCGCCACAGATGCGCCCAACCTCAAGTCAGCGCGGGACATGCCGGGTGTGGTGGCGGCTAAGATCAAAAAGGAGGTGCGGGCTGGACGAGTGGCTGGCCCCTTCGACGCACCCCCAGTAAACAACTTGAGGGTGTCCCCGCTGGGTGTAGTCCCCAAAAAGACACCGGGAGAATTCCGACTGATCCACCACCTGTCCTACCCGAAAGGAGCATCGGTGAACGAAGCAATACCACCAGAGCTGTGCACCATGCGCTATGCATCATTTGATCAAGCGGTGAACCTTGTCCGGGCCTGCGGCCAGGGGGCGCTGATGGCCAAGTGTGATATTCAATCCGCCTTCCGGCTACTGCCGGTCCACCCAGAAGACTGGTGCCTCCTGGGGTTCAAATTCCAAGAACAATGGTACATGGACAAAGCCATGCCAATGGGCTGCGCGGTGGCCTGCGTGTCCTTTGAGACTTTCAGTACATTCCTCGAATGGGTGTTGAAGGATCGGGCACACTCTCCATTCATTTCTCATTACCTTGATGACTTTATCATGTCAGGGCCGGCGGAAGGAGGGGAATGCCAGAGGCTTTTAGAGCTGTTCCAGGGGTTGGCCAGGGAGCTAGGCGTTCCGCTGGCCCAAGAGAAAACTGAAGGCCCCACCACTTGCTTGTCGTTCCTGGGGATAGAGATAGATTCAATGCAGGGCACCTGCAGGCTGCCCCCGGAGAAGTTGAAAGGCCTGCAGGAAAAGGTCGGCTCGGCGCTCAAAGCCAAGAAGACATTGCGAGAGGTGCAGTCACTCCTGGGGAGCCTTAACTTTGCTTGCAGAGTAGTGGCGCTGGGGAGGCTGTTCTGCGCACGGCTGGCCAGAGCAACAGCTGGGGTTACTGCGCCACAGCACCACATCAGGATAACGAAACAGCTGAAAGCAGACCTGCGTGTGTGGGACACCTTCCTAAGGGACTTCAACGGGGTGTCCTGGTGGCGGGAGCCCCTCGACCTGGGGGCGGCGCTGCAGGTGCACTCAGACGCGGCAGGAGGCATGGGTTTCGGAGTGTACTGGGCGGGCCAGTGGTGCGCGCAGAGGTGGCCCATGGCCTGGCTGGGGCGGGACATCCTCAGAGACCTCACGTTCCTCGAGCTCTTTCCCATCCTGACAGCCATCGAACTCTGGTCCGACCAGTTTAGCAATAAGAAGGTCCTCTTCTTGTGCGACAACCAAGCAGTGGTGCGGGTGGTGAACAGGCAGACATCACGCTCGGAGCGCATCATGCGCTTGGTGCGCAGGATGGTTCTTCGGTGCCTGCAGAATAACATCGTGTTTGGGGCTTGCCACATTCCCGGTGTGGACAACAACATAGCAGACGCCCTTTCTCGCTTTCAGGAGGACAGGTTTCGAGAGATGGCACCGGACGCAAAGCAACAGCCAGACCCCTTCCCAGGAGAGCTGTGGGAGCTTGGGAGCATCGGATAGTGCAGGGAGTGCTTGATTCATTGGCGCCTACGACTAGGCGGGCCTATGGGACTGCAGTCGCAGTGTTCACAACGTTCCTCTCGGAGAGGCTAGGCCGGCCAGGACGGGGCGTGCCGGAAGAGGCCCTGTTGGAATACCTGGCTCGGATGGACAAAGCGGGGTACGCACCTAAGACCATCAAGATGCACGTGGCAGCCATTTCAGTCTTTTGTAAGGCAACTGGGAGGGCTGACCCGACAGGTAGCTTTCTGGCCCGAAGGGCCATGGCAGGTTGGGCCCAACGGGGGCCGCTGCGCAAGGACACCCGGCGGCCCATCACAGCGGGAGTCCTGCAGGGCCTGTTACAACACCTGGGGGAGGTATGCCACTCACCCTTCGAGGCCACGTTGTTCGAGGCGGCCTTCAGCCTAGCCTTCTACGGGGCCTTCCGCGTCAGCGAGCTGGCGGCGGCCTCTTCCAGGGATCAGTCCAACAGGGCCTTAGCGCGAGCAGACGTATCAATCAAAGGGGGCACACTCAAGATCAGGGTCCGGCAGTCCAAGACTGATCAGCTGGGGCGCGGAGTGATCGTTCAGCTCCACGCCGTGGGGCGGGGGCCCCCTTGCCCAGTGCAGGTGGTCAGGGCATATCTGGACAGGCGTCTGGCCACCACAGGCCAGTTCCTAGTGCATGCTAACGGCAGGCCACTCACCAGGTACCAGTTCACAGCAGTCATGCGGACCAGCCTGCGGGCGGCAGGCTTCCCACCAGAGGCGTACGGGTCCCACTCATTTCGCATCGGAGCGGCCATCACAGCAGCAGAAGTGGGCCTGTCCACTGACAGGATAAAGCGTGTGGGCAGGTGGACATCCAGAGCCTATTTGGGCTATGTTAGGAAAGAGCGTACTAACCTTGTGTGATTCAGTTACAGGCGCAGCACCCACCCCGACCGGAGAGAGGCTTCACGGATGTGAACGTCTGGAGGAACAACAGGAGCAGCTGAGGTGGGGGTGTGAGAGTGGGCCCCATGGAGGGCCCTGGCGGGGATCCCCAGGGCAGCTTGGCCGGTCGCCTTCGGGGGCCAGGGAGGAATTTTTCCCGCAAGGGGCCAGATTGGCCGAGGCCGCTTGGGGTTTTTTCGCCTCCCTCTAGGCATCAAAGTCAGGGCCCCCCTCGGGGATTGGGGGTGGCTCCACCTTTGTGGTTACAGCAGCTGGAGCATTGGCGGGTTTTTGAGGCATTGGGCCGGATCCCATCAGGGTGAGCTGGCCTGCGGGACTGCTCACCCCGATGGAGCTGGAAGCAAGGGTCGCCAGGCGGAGCCGGCAACGGAGCAGAATGAGCCGACGGGCCAGCGGGAGGCTGGCGGGGGATGCATCGGTCGGCAGGAAGGCCTACGATGCCAATGGGGATCCAGCCCAGATGCCAGGCCAATGCTCCATATAGCTGTAATCAATAAAGTTGTGGCCATTTCTAACCCACGCAAGTGTCTGGTGTGATTATTTAGCCGTAATGCAGACCGACATAGCCCCTAGGTGACAACTGCAGAATCTTTGCATAGTTGAGCTATTGCCACCTATTTTGTCAGTGGCCTTCTAGATTCTTGGATTGGAAGTGGGGGGGGGAGATCTTTCATAAACAACTCCTCCCCCAACACATTTTATTAGTTATTGATTTAGAAAACTATGAGAGCAATCCTAAGGAGGGGCTATTCAAAATCCTACTCAGGTTTATTCAGTGGGGCTTACTCCCAGGAAAGTGTTCTGAGGATTGCACTTTATGATGGCTAGTATATTCTAGTGCTACAATTGCTTTCTTACCTCCCTCCATCTCTTTATTAAAGATTAGGTCCAACAGAGGCCTTTAGCTATTAGAGCCTTTTCAGGGCAGATGCGGGGGGGCTTATAACCCCCCTTCAACCCGGCCCCAGGGCAGCAGTGGGATTCAAACCAGCAGGTGCCAGTAAGCAACCCACCCGGCCCCATACATTACCTCAGGCATTAGCATTTTCCTTGAGAGCCGTTTGGTGTAGTGGTTAAGAGCAGCACTGGACTCTTGTCTGGAGAGCTGGGTTTGATTCCCCACTCCGCTTGGGGCTGGCTGGATGGCCTTGGGTCGGCCACAGCTCTCTCAGAGCTCTCTCTAGGCCCTACCCACCTAACAGGGTGATTGTTGAGGGCATAATAACAACACATTAAGGCAACTTAGTGCTCCTCCATCTCTTCACATTTATAAACAGCTTGGTATTTTCCACTCTTTCACTCCCAAACTGATTTTACATATTTTCTCAAGTTTATTATGGGTCAGAAGCAACTCACCTCTTCTATTTTAACTTTAGGACTGTCTGAAATTTCTCCATAACCACTCTCCATAAACTTAACTGTGCTTTCTCCTTCCTCCTCTTCCTCCTACGTTCAGTAAACCAAGACACTAAGTAAAACCAAATTATTTTGATTGCTTTTTCTGTACCTCCATGCTTTGTAGCACTAGATTTCATATAAATTCCTTTGTACCTCTCTAATAAAGTTATGTTAAAGCATTAGACACCTGTGAGCCTAGCGGCCATTTTGGGTGGGACTGTGGCCATTTTGTAAGCTGTGGTGGCACCGTGTCTCAGTGGGTTTTTGCTGCTATCAGCACTCACTGGTTCAAATCCCTCTGCTGTCATAAGCTTGGTGGTGGCTATCAGCACCAGCTGGTTCGGATCTCACTACCACCATCAGCAGGGCAGTTCTTGGGGGTGACTGAATGGCCAGCTGTTGGGTCCCAGTGTCAGATGGGAATGGGTTCAGTGTCTCCATGGGGTGTCTTTTATGGGCCCCCTCGGGCCAGCTATGGGTCAGTTCCATTCAGGGCATTTCCCTTTGGGGATATGGCTATGCCTCTTGGGGACCACTTGACCCCTGCTACCAGGGAAAAGATCCTCAAGGGCGAGTATGTGGATTTCTTTA
Organism: Eublepharis macularius; assembly: GCF_028583425.1. Taxonomy (NCBI): domain Eukaryota; kingdom Metazoa; phylum Chordata; class Lepidosauria; order Squamata; family Eublepharidae; genus Eublepharis; species Eublepharis macularius. Next base: position 48,411,347 of record NC_072799.1, read on the forward strand.
CCCTTCTCTTCAGAGAGCTGCAGAAGATGGATAAAGAAGACCTCGAGGATCGGGATAAGGAATGGCTTAAGCGTCGCAGGGTTGATAGGACTTGGGACAATTGGTTGCCTGGGTTACTTATCTATGCTGGAGTCATAGCACGGGCCCAGCCTTGGAGGGCAGCACCCTTTTTTCAGTATATGGACATCATATACAGGGAGTATATGGACCTTGCCGGTGCAGCTTGGCTGCAATATGACGAAGGGTTCCATAAGCAGGCTGCCCTTAACTCTTCCTTGCCTTGGGACCAAGTGCATCATCATCTTTGGCTGCAACTGATGTCCCCAGTGAAGTCCAATAGCGGTGTGCAATTCGGGTTTCTGAAACCCGAAAGAAACACAAAACAAACTTGTTTCGGGTTGTTTCGGGTTATCTGAAACATTTTGGGAAACCCGAAAAGTTTCGGGTTATCTGAAACAAAACCTGAAACGTTTCGGGTTGTTTCGGGTTTTTCAATGGGAAAATGCCTCCATCTTCCCGGACGCCTGGGGGAGGCATTTTCCCACCGAATCATGCCAAAATTGGTGGGGACCTTCCTCTAACTCCTCTCTAAAAAAACCCCAAGGTTCAGACCGATTGGATTTTGGGGAGCCATGTTATGGCCCCCCAAAGCAGGTCCCCCTATCCTCGCATAAGAAAGGGAAGGGTGAGCATATTGTTAGCTTGCTGCTGCTCATCTTCTTCATTATTTCCTATGGGGAAAAATGAAGAGGCAGGCTTGCTTTGCCAGGGGTGGCATTTTGCATACAAAATGCCCCCCCAACCCTCTGGGGCCCTTCTCCCACCCTTCCTCCCACCCCCCACCAAGGCACAGCCTGCTCCCACTTGGGGGGGGGGCATTTCATGGCCTCCCCAAGTAGGTGCTCTTTTCTCTACTACTTACAGCTGGGGGAGGCTTGTCTTGCCAGGGGTGGCATTTTGCATGCAAAATGCCCCCCAACCCTCAGGGGCCCTTCTCCCACCCTTCCTCCCACCCCCCACCAAGGCACAGCCTGCTCCCACTTGGGGGGGCATTTCATGGCCTCCACAAGTAGGTGCTCTTTTCTCCACCAATTCCACCTGGGGGAGGCTTGTCATGCCAGGGGTGGCATTTTGCATGCAAAATGCCCCCCAGCCCTCAGGGGCCCTTCTCCCACCTTTCCTCCCACCCCCCACCAAGGCTCAGCCTGCTCCCACTTGGGGGGGGGCATTTCATGGCCTCCCCAAGTAGGTGCTCTCAGCCCCCAAAGTCCACCCCCTACAGCCCCACACAAACCCAATTCCCCCCCAGCTGCCACACACAGACCCAAATCCACCCCCAGCAGCCCCACACCCATAACCCCAGGAACAGGCTGGCAAAGGCCAGCCCTCTCCCTTTGTTCCCTATGCTGGGAACTTCTACACTCTCTTTCCCTGGGCAATTCTGCACAGCCCAGGGGTGCCACAATGGTGGGCACACTTCTGAGTGCCAGCTGGTCCCTGTGAAAGAGCACCTGAACCACAGACACCCTCCCTCAAATTCCCCCACCACCTACAGAGATGGCTGGCCAGCCAGCCCCATTGTTCCCTATGATGGGAACCAACTGCATAACAAAGAATAAAACACGAACAACACAAAATAAAGTTTAAAAAAAATTATTTTCTCCCTTTCAAAGTACAAGTAGGCAAAGCATTATGACACATTACACCAGCAGTCCCCCACGCAGAAAAATAACACAACTCACTTCACATCAGAGAATCACACAGCACAATTCCTGTCAAAAACACTTTATTTCTTGAACAGCTTTAAGTTACACAGCAGGGGGGCACACCAAAGGGCATACCAGCATTCCACCTCACAAAAATAACACAACTCACTTAACATCATAGAATCACAAAAACACAATTCCTGTCAAAAACACTTTATTTCTTGAACAGCTTTAGGTTACACAGCAGGGTGGCACACCAAAGGGCATGGCAGCAGTATCTTACCCAAAAATAACACAACTCACTTCACATCAGAGAATCACCCCAAAAAATTTCTGCTGAAAGCACTTTATTTCTTTAACTGCTTTAGGTTACACAGTAGGAAGGCACAACAGGGCATGAAAGCAGTGTACTACACAAAAATAACACAACTCACTTCACATCAGAGAATCACCCAAACACAATTGCTGTCAAAAACGGTGAAGTGGGTTGTATTATTTTGTGTAGTACACTGCTATCATGCCCTGTTGTGCCCTCCTACTGTGTAACCTAAAGCTGTTCAAGAAATAAGGTGTTTTTGAAAAGAATTGTGCTTTTGTGATTCTCTGATGTTAAGTGAGTTGTGTTATTTTTGTGTACGATACTGCTGCCATGCCCTTTGGTGTGCCCCCCTGCTGTGTAACCTAAAGCTGTTCAAGAAATAAAGTGTTTTTGACAGGAATTGTGTTTATGTGATTCTCTGATGTTAAGTGAGTTGTGTTATTTTTGTGAGGTGGAATGCTGGAATGCCCTTTGGTGTGCCCCCCTGCTGTGTATCCTAAAGCTGTTCAAGAAATAAAGTGTTTTTGAAAGGAATTGTACTTTTGTGATTCTCTGATGTTAAGTGAGTTGTGTTATTTTTGTGTAAGATACTGCTGCCATGCCCTTTGGTGTGCCCCCCTGCTGTGTAACCTAAAGCTGTTCAAGAAATAAAGTGTTTTTGACAGGAATTGTGCTGTGTGATTCTCTGATGTGAAGTGAGTTGTGTTATTTTTCTGCGTGGGGGACTGCTGGTGTAATGTGTCATAATGCTTTGCCTACTTGTACTTTGAAAGGGAGAAAATAATTTTTTTAAAACTTTATTTTGTGTTGTTTGTGTTTTATTCTTTGTTGTGCAGTTGGTTCCCATCATAGGGAACAATGGGGCTGGCTGGCCAGCCATCTCTGTAGGTGGTGGGGGAATTTGAGGGAGGGTGTCTGTGGTTCAGGTGCTCTTTCACAGGGACCAGCTGGCACTCAGAAGTGTGCCCACCATTGTGGCACCCCTGGGCTGTGCAGAATTGCCCAGGGAAAGAGAGTGTAGAAGTTCCCAGCATAAGGAACAAAGGGAGAGGGCTGGCCTTTGCCAGCCTGTTCCTGGGGTTATGGGTGTGGGGCTGCTGGGGGTGGATTTGGGTCTGTGTGTGGCAGCTGGGGGGGAATTGGGTTTGTGTGGGGCTGTAGGGGGTGGACTTTGGGGGCTGAGAGCACCTACTTGGGGAGGCCATGAAATGCCCCCCCAAGTGGGAGCAGTCTGAACCTTGGTGTGGGGTGGGAGTAGAGGTGGGAGAAGGGCTCCTGAGGGCTGGGGGGCATTTTGCATGCAAAATGCCACCCCTGGCAAGACAAGCCTCCTCCAGTTGTAAGTAGTAGAGAAAAGCATACCTACTTGGGGAGGCCATGAAATGCCCCCCCCCCCAAGTGGGAGCAGGCTGTGCCTTGGTGGGGGGTGGGAGGAAGGGTGGGAGAAGGGCCCCTGAGGGTTGGAGGGCATTTTGCATGCAAAATGCCACCCCTGGCAAGACAAGCCTCCCCCAGCTGTAAGTAGTAGAGAAAAGAGCACCTACTTGGGGAGGCCATGAAATGTCCCCCCCCAAGTGGGAGCAGGCTGTGCCTTGGTGGGGGGTGGGAGGAAGGGTGGGAGAAGGGCCCCAGAGGGTTGGGGGGCATTTTGTATGCAAAATGCCACCCCTGGCAAAGCAAGCCTGCCTCTTCATTTTTCCCCATAGGAAATAATGAAGAAGAAGATGAGCAGCAGCAAGCTAACAATATGCTCACCCTTCCCTTTCCTATGCGAGGATAGGGGGACCTGGTTTGGGGGGCCATAACATGGCCCCCCAAAGTCAAATCGGTCTGAACCTTGGGGGTTTGTTAGAGACGAGTTAGCGGAAGGTCCCCACCAATTTTGGCTTGATTCGGTGGGAAAATGCCTCCCCCAGGCGTCCGGGAAGATGGAGGCATTTTCCCATTGAAACAACCCGAAACAAACCCGAAACGCTAAACCCGAAACGGCTAGCCGTTTTGGGTTTTGCTGTTTCCGAAACAGATTCTTGTTTCGGGTAAACCCGAAACAAGAAACACGAAACAGAGTGCCTTTGCACACCCCTAAAGTCCAATGTAGGTGATCAATACAATAGTGGTCATCTGGTCCAGCGGTCTTCCATGCTTGCCAGTGGTCGCCCTTCTGGGGATCAGGCCATCCTGGCACGCATGCTCTGCTGGGAGTTTGCGTCTCAGGGGGTTTGCTCTAGGGAACCTTGTAAGTTCTGCCATGCTTGCCCTATTTGTGTGGGTCCTCACACTTTTATGGTGTGCAAGCAGGCTGGGCAGGGCAAGAAGCAAGGGCTTGATGGTGCTGGGTTCTCTCAGCAGCCTTCTGGCCAATGATGGGCAAGTGTACTGTTTGTTAATGTTGTGCTTTTCCCCCAGGGGCAGCTGGAGTGCTGGAGTGCCTATTGAGGCTGGGATTGTGGAACATTTTGTTTTGTTGCAGGTTCAGGTATTTGGCCTTGCCATTGTTGCATAAGTTACAGGGCATTTGGGAATTGTTCTGTTTTGTGCTCACGGCCTGCCTGTGGATGCACTGAGATTCCAGGACCTCCCCGCCGGGTGTGTGCAAGAGGCTTGGACTTGTTTTGTTTTGGGCCCAAGGCCAGTTGCCTGGGTGCACATGTTCCCTGCCCTGAGCAGGCTGTCTGTAGTTGTTAGGGCCCAAGGCTTCCCCACCGGGTACGTGCATGAAGCTTGGGCTCCAGTTTGCGTTTTTCCTAGGCTCCCACACAAGTGGTGTGGGGAGATTGGAATTGGTTATTGGGCTGAGCGGAGGCCCTAGACTTCACTTCTAGTTTTGAAATGGGGATTGCCTCCCCCACCATCCGCAAAGCTGGGATGCATTGCTTTCCTCTACTGAGGGGACAGAGGTAACAACATTTGGAGGAGATGTGGCAAGGGCTTGAATGGCTTTATGCCACCTGTGGGGTGCTATGGCCTAAGCAGAGGTTTGGCCTTAGAGGTGGCAGGTAGGAGTTGGGAAATATGAGTGGGTCGGTGACCAACCCTTGGCATATCCCCATTGGTGGGGATTGGGGTCTGTCAGGAGTGGCTGGCTGCTGTACGGCCCAGTTGCGAGGTCAGACGCCCTGGTGGGGATTCCCTGGACAAGCCAGTCTTCCCCCCCCCCCCCGCAGCTGTACGGCCGGGTGGGGGAGCTTCAAGGGGATGAACCACTTCGCCAGGCTGGCTGGGCCCCAGCCATACTATGGATGGCTCGCACCCAGGGCTGTCAGGGGTCGCCCATACAGGTTGGGGCGGAGGTCCTGGAGTGACCCCAGGGCCCGACCTGTACTGCTAGTTAGGCCCTTGATGCATTGACAAATATGTTGTTACAATTTAATAAAGTGGCCCTTTAACCCAACATTTGTGTCTGCCTCTTCATTCCGACTGGGAGGGCAACGCAGCACTCCTGGCCGGTGGCATAAGCCACTATAGCTGGGGGCTGTATTTTGCCCTTCTGGATGGAGGAGGAGGCAGTAGCGGTGCTTTCCCCTGCTGCTGCTTCACTTCTCAACATTCCAGCACACCTTGTGCTCAGCCCACCCACCTCTCCCTATTTCAGTAAAGGATTAGCCGGTTGCCAGTTATTGGGACCAGGTAGGAACTTTTTCTCCTCTCCCTTATTGGCTTTTGGGTGGGGAGTTTTTTGCCTACCTTGCACTGTTGTGATGGGATGGTAATTGGCCAAGGTGGGTTGAGTTTCTTTCCCTTGGCAGGTAGGAGTTGGGAAATATGAGTGGGTCGGTGACCAACCCTTGACATATCCCCATTGGTGGGGATTGGCGTCTGTCAGGAGCGGCTGGCTGCTGTATGGCCCAGTTGCGAGGTCAGATGCCCTGGTGGGGAATCCCTGGACAAGCCGGTCCTCCCCTGCAGCTGTATGGCTGGGTGGGGGAGCTTCAAGGGGATGAACCACTTCACCAGGCCGGCTGGGCCCCAGCCATACTACGGATGGCTTGCACCCAGGGCTGTCGGGGGTCACCCATACAAGTTGGGGCGGAGGTCCTGGAGTGACCCCAGGCCCGACCTGTACTGCTAGTTAGCCCTTTGCTGCATTGACAAATATTTTGTTACAATTTAATAAAGCGGCCCTTTAACCCAACACTTGTGTCTGCCTTTTCATTCCGACTGGGAGGGCAATATATACTGACTCAATGAGAATTTATGAAGTTGACAAACTCAAAAATTTCCAATGAAGAACCGAGCTCTTAGGTTCCTTAAAGACTTGAGGAAGAGAAGACTGTAAAAACGGAAAGCCCCAAAATGATAGCTCATCTAGTAAAACTTCAGTAGACAATATGGTTACAGAACTGCTGATCTTCAAATGTGACAACATTGACAGTGATGAAAAGGAGCTAGGGAATGGTGATTGTCCCAGAGCACACATGACAACTGAGCTGTCAGAGATGAAACAGGACAGTGCTGAGAGAAAGAGTAAAGGACATACAGAAAAAAAAACATTCCCATGATAGACATGTCCACAGCCCAGCAAATTGATAAACCTGATAGTGGTCACAATCATGTTTTCTCTCTTAACTCCTATGGCCTACCAGGGAATGTTTCAGAGAAGATACTAATTTGGATAAGGAAAAGGAGTTTCAGTGTTTAGGTCACCAGAACAGGGAGAAGTTAGGTTTTGTAAAGTTGTAAAGAATGTAAAATATATGGTATTTTGTTGAAAAATTCCTTCTAGAGATAGTGCCCTTTTTTGTTTCTTTGTTGTTATTGCCGTGGTTTGTTATTCTTGTAAGCCTTTACTTTTTGTGTATTCTCACTGATGATGTTTTTTATTTTTTGCATACAACTTTTCTTGTATTCAACTTTTGTATGCATTTGAATATAATTTTCATACAACTGGTGTAAAAATAGGCATCAGTTTTAGTGGTATTAATTCTACTGACTTTTACAAATATTGGCATGGTCAGGAACAACCATCAGTGCAGTTTTATATAGAGCAAGGGAAAGTCTATGCCATGAAATGGGATTTTCACTTCAAAGCAGTGTTTTTGTGAACATTGATAACATCCCTGCTACTTAATATCAAAAGTAGACAGGCCACTCTCAGTAATTCCTAGTGTTATTCCTAAGAATGCACTAATCAGCAGGAATATTGGCAATGCAGGCCTGAAGTTTGGGATAGAGTAAAAGATGGCAAATAGAGGGAATTCACTATCTCCTTATCATCTTCCACATATAAACCTGTTACAAGGCTTAGCATGTATACGACTTTAGCTATAACTAGTTTGTCAGGAATTGAGCAAGTTCTCATGATAGGTAGAAGGAATGTGCCAGGTACCCTGAGGCATTATGCTAGGATGAAAGGCTGTTTCTCAAACATCCCCCAAATTGTTGTGTGGTAGGCTGGGAAGGAGCACCCTGCTTTGTATAGCTTGGGGCCATACAATAATAGTATGGTTTGGGGCAGAGGGCAAATGAGTCCTGGCATCTCTCAGCACATTGCATGTGCAGGCAAGGATAAGCAAAGCTCAAAAATGTTTGCTGGTGGCATTTGAAGCCATGGTGGGTTGCTCAAATAAGCTGAGCCAGGAAAGGCTGTGTGAGTGGCCCAAAGTTACTCAGTGAGCTTTCATAGCAGAGTGGTAATTTAATCTCTTAGACCCTAGCCTGAAACTTTAACCATTACACCACACTGAGACTCTAACTATTACACAATACTATACTGGCATTCATGGGGCGGCTGCTATTGAACAGTAGCGTGTGCTACTGTTCACAGTAGTCATGTGGTAGCAAGTCACCCTGTTGTTGCTGATGTCCTTCCTCAAAGGCCAAAACAATTTTGAAAAGGATCCAGACCCATCTCTGCCTTTTACTGACAGAAGCCAAGGCTTGAGGCTGGGAATCCTTTTGTGATTGTCTAGAGATGGCTGCTGAGGTCATTCATTTCTTAAACCTACAGGCACTGCTTCTTCTTCTTCTTCTTCTTTTTGTCTGTGAGGGATATATTCAGGGATGATTTCCAAGTTTGTAGAAAGATCTGTCTAGTCTGTTCATCGTTCCAGTGTCTGGATTTAAGTATCTACAGATTTGTTGTGTTGAGAATTATATATACTGATGATCATGCCAGCTCATTCATGCCTCTGGGCAGGGGAAAAATATGGCCCTCCTGGCCAGCAGCCTTCACTGATAAGGCCAGGGGCACTCTTTGCCTCCCTGGTAGGAGGAGGAGACAATGTGTTTCTCTGGCATCCAGGTCTCAGGCCGGGGGCGGGGGGTGGAGACAACTGCCTTATAAGGTGGCTCCACCCAGCCAGCCAGCAGTTGCTCTGCATGCTCAGCCCACCCACCTCACCCTATAATAGTGCAGAATTAGAGGGCTGCTCTGACAGAGCCAGATGGGATTCCACCCCCCCTTTCCCTAATTGACATAGGGAAAAGGTGGTTTTTTGCCTACCTTGTACTGCTTGCAGGTTTGAGGTAATTGACAAGGTGGAGCCACCTTAGGATGGTCACTGGCAGGATAGAGTTTGGGGATAAGGAGTGGGCCAGTGAGCACCCTTGGTGCTTCCCCATTGGTGGGAAAATGGAGTCTGCCAGGAGCAGATGGTACTGCTTGTGATGGCTGTCATGCTGCATGGGCAGACTGCCTGGGGGAACCCCGTGTGCAAGTCCTTCTCTCATGCTGTACAGCTGAGGCCTTAGGAGCTTGAAAGCGGGGGCAGATTTGCCCAGCCAGCCAGGTCCCAGCCATACACATGGATGGCTTACACCTGGGGCAGCAAGGCTTGCCCATACAGGTCAAGACAGAGGTCCAGGAGTAACCTCAGAGCTTGACCGGTACTGCTAGTTGGCCCTTGTCGTATTAATGGTTGATGTTATGTTTAATAAAGTGGCCCTTTAGTTCCAAGCCTTGTGTCTGTCTCGTTATTCCAACTAGGGTGGCAATAAGCTTTTAACACTTCACATAAAGAAACATATTTTACTGCATTTCGATGAATCAAAAGATGGGGAAAAAACTGGTGAATGAAAAGTATAAAAGAACTATAGAATAAAATCATTAACATTCACATTTTTTTAATAATAAGTCAGGGATGAAGGGGGTATCCTGAATATTAAGTAACACACTGAAACCCACAAAATCCACGTTTTTGTGCTTATCTACTGTATTATAATTTGTAAATCAAAATTTAGATTATCTATAAACTATCAAATCATTTTAGATTAGATTTCAGTCTTGACTTTAGGCCTTTTTACCTGGCTTTAACAATCACCCATAATATGTGATATAATATTTAATTTATAAAGGACTTTCTATAGTAAAATGTTGCTTAAAACCGGACAAAATGAAGGAAATAATGTATTATTATCCTGCATTTTTAAAAAAAGATAATTTTTACTCTGCCTAGTTCAACAAATACACATATAAATCATAATCCAATGGCAACCACTTCCTTTGATGAATATAAAAGCATTAATGACCCAAGATAGATACCAAGTTCTACAAAGTGGTACTATCTGTGGAACAGAGCTTTAGGGTCAAAGATCATTGTTTGAAAGCTTTTTTGCTTTCAAATTCTAAAAGCCTTTTTTACACATAGCTCCAAAAATTGATTCAGAATGATAGATTAGTTTAACGTGACTACTGAAGTTTCTGAAGGTATATTGAATCACTGCATTGTTAGGAACAGAGTTACATTGTTGGTCTTCGCTTTCTAAGAGTTTCTTTGTATCAACAATAATATATACAAAGATTTAAAATGATAAAGTGAGAACCTAGTCACATGACCTCCATGCAAGCTGAGAAGTGGTGAGAAAATAAATGGAAAATCCTACACACAATCTCTCAGAATGCACTGGATAACATCTATATATTCTGCCTTCATAGTGAGGGTATATTGCAACATGCTTCTGTACTGTGCTACCAGTGCTTACTCCATTAGGATTCTATTGCCTTTGCAATACATAACCATGCAATCTGATGTACAAATATGGATGGATTGGAATATATAACTATTACTTGCAGCAGCACTAGAGGAACCACAGAAAGCTTCAGGTAGCTTCAAACAGCATTTAGGTATAATTATATACAGGTTTTTAGACGTAGATTTTCAGTGAGGCCTGCCTTGGATACCATATGGTTCCATTAAGACAGGCCACATAGTCAAGTGCATCTAACACTTGCAAGATCAATTATGTAGCATAGAACTACGGAATACAGTTAGTGAGTTCAATACTGATAACCTTGGTGAACAAATTCAGCCAATAAAACAGCAGTAAAGGATTGAAACTATGCCAGAAACAAGTTTCACAGAGCCCTATAAAATGATACTTACTCAGATTATAAAGCACTCTCTTGTAGTTATTAGAAACATAAAACACTCCCTTTGTTTTTAGAAGGGCACTCCAATATAGGAAAATGTTATTCATGGTTCTATATAGTAGGAGAAAAGGCACCTTCTTCTTGTCCAGTGGTAAAAATAATGGTACTGTCTTAAAAGTTCTGGCATTGTGTCTCTGATTCTATATTAAGTAACCTTTATTGCATCATAATTATCAAGGTTATCAAAGCTGCCATGTGATGGTAGTCTAAAAAAATAACTGCAAATGACAGAATACTAAGAGATTTTCTTCAAAGTTTGAAGTAGTTTAATGGAAAGGAATGCTAAATAGTTCTAATTTTCTAATGCCTGTCTCAGAGGTACAATACACAGCCAATGAATCTTAGATGGGCTTTCTCAGCGTCTTATTTTGAAGATGTTAGTTTCTTATTAAAAATAATGTAAATTGCACACAAAAATATTCTTTGTGTACAGGAACAAGCAAACCTCACTGGGAATAGCCTACATCTCTCAAGCTGTGACCAATGAGTTGACTGTTGGAATGAGAAAAAGAAAGATAATACAAAAGTCTCAACTTGTTTGAAAAATTACAATCTCATCTGCACAGATATACATTGCCAGCTATATTGTTCTTATTTACCAAGGCAGAAAAGCAAATTCTTTCCTCTTCTTAAAACATGTTCTTTATGCTCAAAAGGATTGCTTGCCTATATTAAATGCATTGTATATGGTACCCAGAGGCTATTTCTCTTTGGACTATAAAAGATAGCCATAAGACAACAAAGAGAAGCTACAAAATTCTGTGTGAACTATGAATGAAACAAAGCACCCTCGTGATTTTTTTTCAGCTCTAAAGAATATATCACACATACAATTCTCTCAGATAGGCTAATCACAAAGTCTGGAATTTTGAAACAATGCTTTTATATGCCTCTTTCCTCATCTATCTTCTTTCTGCACCATAATTCATGTGATTGTCCTTTCCTTGCATTCACATCACACCTCACAAAAAGCTTTCATAATCCCCATCAATATGTCTAATTCTCAACATTGGATACTTGAATCCAGATATTGGAGCCATGAACAGACAAGACTGGTTTTTCTACAAAATTGAAAAATGCTCAAGTTTGCAGAAAAATCTTAAATCTAAAAGAAAGGGGGGATATGTTATCAGGAACCCCCTTCTCAGATGTGTGTTGTCTACTCTGACTCCATCTTGGCTAAATTCATTTTGGCAGCTGATTTAGGAGCTAGCAATCCCATACTTTGGGAAAGATGAGGCCAAGATTCTCCTCAAGCTATGCTAATGAATGGTCAAAACTTTGGGCAGGAGACAAATTCACTGATGTGACGACTGTATACCTACTCATCAGCACAGAGGCTTGCATCCACCTACAGTAGATCTATCCATGTAAAGGACAAATGTTTCTCAGCACAAAATCTAATTGCCACCTAAGTGCTATGTCAGACTACGTTGAGGCTAAGTAATCACACCAGACACTTGCATGAGTTAGAAATGGCCCCCAAGGAAGGCCCCCGAGGCTGGGAGTCGCGGCGCGGGCCAAGCGGCCGCGTGGCCCGGTGGCCCAAGGGCTGGCTGCTGCTGGGCCATGGCCGTCACGGCCTCGGGCCTGAAGGGGTCCAAGCCCTGGGCACTCCAGCCCCGGGAGCCCTCTCAGCATTGCTGCCAAGGAAGACCTCCCGAGGCCGGTCATTGTGGCTGGGGGGCAGGCGTGGGTGGCCTGGGCAGCCGCCACTCACCCCCAGCCACCCCATGCCACCCGCGCCCCCCATCCCATCCCATCCAGGAAAATCGTTGCCCCCGGCAGGGGTGAGGGGGGGCATTGTGTGCTCCCTCCCCCCAGGTGCCGGGGAAGGGCATCCACCCACCAGAGCATCTGCTCTCACCTGTTGAGTGGCGACTTGACAAGCTGCTCCTGCAGATGCTGGAGTGCAGATGGCACTGACCATGCAGCTGACCAGCGCCAGATGGACACTCCTCCTCCTTCTCTTCATCCCGCCTCCACTCCATCCTGCACCAGGTGCCAACCCAGCTTGCCGGTAAGTCAGCAGCTTCCTTTTACTCTTAATCAGCCAGAAGGGTTTGATTACATTTACTAACCATGTCTAAATGTCTGCTACCAATTTGTCAGAAACATCCACCCTGCCAGCCCTTTTTGTCCACTCTGCCTAGATGCAATCACCTTTTCTTACCTTTCTGGGAAGCCCCCCTTCCTAACTCACTCGAAGTCAGAAAACCCACAGATTCTCATCCTGGACATTGCAATGATTTCATTGATGTTCTCCCATGGGAGCTCCTATAACTGTTTGGCCAGCCAAAGGCATGCAATCTAATCCCCTCTGCTGGCTCAGAAGCTGCCCCCACCTCTCTTCTCTTCTGAAACGAGTCAACCTTTTCCTTGGAACCTTCAGAAGTTCTGCCAGAAGTTCTCCTCTTTCAGCAGCAAAGTAAACACGGATTTTTAAAGAATTAAATCTGGGTTTCCCAGACCCAACTTGAGCTTTCCAGAGCCACACAGCAGCTTTGGGGGATGGCTGTTCAAAAATAAAGGAGCTCAGGTGGCCTCAGAATGTTACTACAAGGGGAAGAAGTGTCCCTGTCTCTCTCCTCAAGCCATTTTCCAGAATAGTGAGCAGTGGCGGGCTCTGTTTTTTCTGTCCCACGTGGAGTACTCTGTGCATATGGAAAAGTAAAGATTCTTGTCCATCCCCCCATCCCCCAGCTAATATGACATGGGGAAATAGCTTGGGGAGAGAGGGCAGGAACACTTCCTTCCTTCATGGTGGCATTCTGAGGCTGTTTGGGCTCTCCTTTATTTTTTATAGCCATTCCCCACAGCTGCTGTGGCTGTGGATTTCCCCCTCCCCCAGTAAGCCTTCACATTGAGGGTGTTCTAATCTGGAGAACCAGGTTTGATTTCCTACTCCTCCACTTTAAGCCAGCTGGGTCACCTTGGGTCAATCACAGCTTCTCAGAAATCGCTCAGCCCCACCCAACTCATATGACATACTTTTTAAACTGCTCTGAGTGGGTGTTAAGTTGTCCTGAAGGGTGGTATATAAATCAAATATTATCACTGTTGTATAAATGTGTTAAATAAAACAAAAAATAATTGTCTAACCTATGAATTAAGGTGTGCACTTTCTCTGAACTTTCTAACATAAAAGGTGTGTCTTCGTAATGATACTGATCTCTCACTGAAATTAGAGGGCAAAATAATTTTCTCTTAATTGCTTCTGATCATCTGAGGTTGTAAACCAGGGAATGACAGTATGTAATATGTTTGCCACAGTAATGTAGTTCCAGTGGCATACCAAGGCCAGGTCCGGTGGATGTATAGAGTTTTTTGAAAACCCCATTTTGAAATTATACTGTTTTCTAACTTTAACAGCCTCCATCTGTCTCAGTTTATATATCTGATACTAACAAAACCTTTAAGTTCTGAGTGGTTTTTGTTTCCCTATCTGGTTTTTGTCTTTGAATTTAATGTGTTGCTTCTGCTCTTATTAAAGACTTGTGTGTCAAAACCACAGCGACATGATCATTCATGCAAAACAGTAACTTGAAACTTCCATTTTCAGGAAGTGTGAAGAGTTGTGTTTTCTTCCCTATATACCCCAAAAGAATTAAATGAATTGATCTATACATTTTCATTTGAACGGACCTACGACAGCTATGATTGCTGCTTCTGTCTAAACCTGAGCAGTGCAGCTGTACATTCTCAGGTGTTAACAGTCTTAGAACATCCACACAGCTTTGTTCTTATTTTGTGGTTAACTGTTTCCCTTGGTCTCATTGACAGTGATCTTACAGGTCTCCATGAAGTAGTAAATAGACTTTATAGGAGGCTATTCAGATTTATCTTCACAGCTTCAGCTGTAGCACTCTTGAGCATAAACCTTTTCCAAGATTTTTTTTCTAAAACAGTGCTGTTTCTTCTTGCATTGTGATATATGGTTTCTGTATCTTTAAGGGGCTATTACCACAGGACACTTCCTTTTCCTGACTATTTTCTCCATTTGTTTTTTCTGTCTTACCCATCAAGGCAACCATGTTATAGATTATTTCTTTTTAAGGTTTGTGCTGCCCCCAATTAGTGATTATGAAGACAGCTTTTATGAGAACTGAATCACAAGTAGAGTTGCTAGTCCTCCTGCACTCTGCAGCGGCCTGATTTGTGTCGAATCGGTCCAAATCCAGCCTGATTTGGGCATGATTTGGCCTCCCACAGAGTGCAGGAGTGCTGCCAGGGTGGCCATGGCCTGTGCAATGGCATCACTTCCCAGAAATGATATCATCACGTGTTTCCGGGAGCACATATGTGCTTTGTGCACACACAAAAGACAACAGCAGGTAGTTGCCAGGTCCCCCACTTTCTGCTGGCCTGTGCAATGGCATCACTTCCCAGAAATGATATCATCACGTGTTTCCGGGAGCACATATGTGCTTTGTGCACACACAAAAGACAACAGCAGGTAGTTGCCAGGTCCCCCACTTTCTGCTGGGGGATCTGGAAACCCTAATCACAAGTCTGTATATGTTCCTGAGCTTGAAGAGGCAAAAAATAATGCTATACAATGTCATGATTTGCACAAAACTGGAAGTGCACAGTAGGCCTTATAGAGTGCAATGACACATGGTAGCCTGAGTGAAAATGAAGTGGGAATAAAAAATTCAGCAAAATGTAACAGGCATCTTTACAAGTATTCAGTCTGAAGATTTAAAAGTAGATTATGAAGTGTGCATATATGTGTGTATATAGCTGACTTTTAAAAAAATTCTTATTACTCCCCTCTCCACTTTTAAGAGGATAGGAAAATCTTTCAGCATTTTCATATTTTTGTCACTGTTGTATCCACTAAATCATTTAAAATTTAATTTCATATGAAGTCTCATAGCTACTATGGATATACACTAGTACCAGAATCCAGATTTAGAATTAAGACCATTTGGGTTTAGAATTTAGATAATCTGGACTTTTCAAATATCTAGAACTCCATTTGCCCCCTCAGAATGAAAGGCAGACACAGTATTCGGGTTCTAAAAATGGGCTGCTTTATTAAATTCTCAAGCAAACATCAACTACAGCAAGGGCCTAACTAGCTGTACAGGTCAGGCCCCGGGGTTACTCCAGGACCCCACCCTGACCTGTCTGGGCAAGACACCTGCTGTCCCGGGTGCGAGACATCCATCAAATGGCTGGGACCCGGCCTGGCCAGGCAAAGTAGTTCACCCCTGTAAAGCTCCCCCACCTGGCCATACAGCAGCGGGGCGGGGGGGGGGGGGAGAGACTGGCTTGTCCAGGGGTTCCCCACCCAGGGCATCTGTCCTTGCAACTGGGCCATATGGCAGCCAGCCATGCCTGACAGACCCCAATTCCCCACCAATGAGGAGGTGCCAAGGGTGCTCACCAGTCTGCTACAGATTTCCCCTAACTGAAATCCTACCACCCAGGGACATCAGCCCACCAAGGCAATTACCCTTTCTCACAGTGCAAGGTAGGCAACCCCCCCCCCTCCCTTCCCAAGTGCCAATCAGGGTCAAGGAGAGAAAAATTCCTACTTGGCCCCAATAGGCGACCGGCTAATCCTGCACTGCAATAGGGTGCAGTGGGTGAGTTGAGCACGAGGCACAACTGGGGAGTGAAGAGGGTGGCTAAGCCTAACAAGGCTCCAGGCTCTGCCTTCGCTGCTAAAACCCCGGATAACCGGGTGCACGCCTTCTGCCTTCCTCCTTCCAAGGAGGCAAAGTGCAGCCCCCAGCCTAAATGGTGTTTCCACTGGCCGGGACGGCTGGATAAAGTCAATAGAAACAGCCATTTTCCACTTTAAAAAAATCATAATAGACAATCCACTTTTTACTTAAGGGGCACCTCAGGGAATCTCAGCAACGTTCTTGCAGCCTTCCCTATGCTCATATCTCCTCTACCATGCCCATGTTTCTTGCTGCTGGAAGACTCTCTTCCCCCTCAATGTGATTCTGCTACAATTCAATGCGATTCCCCCAATTCAATGTGATTCTGCTATAGCACAACACAGAACAAGTAAGAAAAGAAAATCATACACATAACCAGACAATTATCTAAATGAAATATAATTTTTTCCATCTATTTTTGTCTAACAAACCTCATCATTATGTCTAGGCTAGCCTGATCTCATCACATTTTGAAAGCTAAGCAGGGTTGGCTTGAGTCAGTACTCAGATGGGAGACCACCAGGGAAATCTGGACCACTGTACAGAGGCAGGCAATGACAAACCACCTCTGTTCATTTTTTACCTTGAAAACCCCAGCAGAGGTACTATAAGTTGGCTATGACTTGACAGCACCATCACCAATCTAAATTTATCTCTAGCCAACAAACTTTATCCTTATGCTTGATATACCCCCCTCAAAGGGGCAGAGACAGAATAAAAAGTAGGTTAAGGTGCTTAGAAATAAGCACAGAAGGATATTTCAGTGTGCAGAAGAAGTATGTAATGGGACAGCAAAGGAATGATATAAGCAGCTATGCCCTCCTTACAGTTGGAAATGACCAAGCACCTTCTAGTTTCTCTGCCTGCTTCAGGATTTCATACATGCAAACAGCCATCTCTCACAGGCTTTGCTCTCACACAATTCCTCCTTCCCTTGACAAAACTATGGCAACACTAGTCAGAGGACACTGAACTCTCTGTCCATACCGCACTTGGTGCTGAGCTATCTGGGGAATGTTTCACTTTTCTTTGTCAAGAAGCCAAGCCAAGCTGCCTGAAGAATAGTTTTCACTTCACATCTCTTGCAAGCAGCTTAGCCTGCTTTCTATATGAGTCAATGGGACACAAATATTAGGAATTACATAATATAAACATATATAATGCAGTATAATTCTCTGCTTCATTGCTTAGCCAATTTATTTGGGAGAGGTGGTGTTAAGATATTGCCCACAAAAGTATAGGGCATTAAGTAAAATTTTAGACATGTAAAAGCTTTCCTGAGTGGAAATCTAGATAAATATTTTAAATAATTTGAGACAGCCCTTGATAAAACAATTATTCTATTCCAGGAAACAGTGACAGTGTTCGCAATTTAAACAAGATCGTGATGAACAAAGATCTCTCTCGGCCTGAAATATTGGAATTTAGAAAATAATCGACTGACAGTCATTGTTAAAAATGCTTTGCTCTGACATTCCTGCCATGCTCATGGAGGAACAGATCCTGTGTGACTGTTGACTGTGTAACTGTTATTGTTTCCAAGAATAAGCAGAAATAAGCTACTGGTTTCCAAGGCTGCTATAAGCTTGAATGACGACAAGAGAAGTGTTTTATTTTGATTTCCTAGATTCCCAGGGATAACATATTTCTTTACTGACTATTTTGCTTCTGGACAGCCTTTGTAAATGGAAATCTTCCAAAATGTGTACACATTTATAAAAATTTAAACACCAGCTGCTGTTCAAAATCTCCATGCAGAACATTATGGAATTCTGACTTAAAAGTTTGAAAGTTTTTGAATGAAGTTCTTCAGCTGGTGTTGGCTCCTGTTTCTATATAAGACAGTGACTATCTTCATAAAAGGCTCGAACACCAATGTTGTGTAATTCTTGTTTGTATACGGAAGGAGATCCCTGCGAACAAGACTATATCAGGAATGATTCCTGTCAATTTGTTACTTCTTTTTTAATCTTTGTGATTACTTCTTAGCCACGTTATCTTTATACTGTACTTGAATGTGTATGTCATTGTAATTTTCAAATTGTATTCATTCTTTGTTACTGCATATTCTGTTGCAAAGTAATAATCTAACTCCATATATTTACAGTGCTTGCTGCAGCATTGCATGTTTTCCATTAATTAACACTGTGATCTCTCTTGGCTTTTCATACATTAATCCTTGACATGCAAGTGTTGATGCATTCATTAATGGACAATCAGAACTCTAATGCACTCCTTTGTCCATGCGCACCTCCCCTCCTATTAAAATGAATAGACAACCATGTGGGGAAGATCAGTGTGCTTGACTTGGTGCCCTGATCCTGTGAATCAGAGTAACATGGGTATACATCCTATCTACTTTTCTTTTTGAACAGTAGCAAACTTGGCTTCATAAATATTCCTCTTGCCATACAGTATCTATTTCATGATTGTTATGTGCTTTGAATACCTGACCTTGAAAAGGAGTTTTACACAACTTAAAAAACTTGCTTCTAGAATGTGAAACTTAGTAATGTGAAATAAAATGAGACCTTTCACTTGCCTCAATATGTCCTTTGAACTTATTTTTTGAGTTGCATGGTATCAAGACACCCAGTACTTCTTGGCAGGCCTAGCAGTGACAAGTTCTTCATCAAAAGCCCTGGCAAAGGCCCTTTCCCCCTCTCCTTTTTACTGACAGAAACCAAGGATTGAAAGCTGGCAATATTGTTGTGGTTGCCTAGCAATGGCCACTGAAAGCATTCATTTCTTAAAGTTACAGGTACTGCTTCTATTATTTTGCAACACGGGAGCTTTCCTTATGTTTTTAGAAAAAGCTGTCTTATGTTTCCATGATTCTTGTCTCCAGGTTTGGCCATGATTCTAGTCTCTGGATTTGGCCATATATATACACACCAGCAACAAATTCCGTTGTGAGAAAAAATACAATGGGCTCTAGAAAGGGGAGGGTGGGCAGGCAGGCATTCCCTCCTCTTCCATCACTGATCCCAGCTGGGTCAAGGGTGGACAGGCATTGCTACCTGCTTTGCACCTGATCCCAGCTGGGTCAAGGCAGCAAGCGGGCATTGCCCCAGCTTTGCCTTTGATCCTAGCTGGGCGAAGGTGGGGATGAGCATTGCCACCTGCTATGCTCCTGGATCCAGCTGGATGAAGGCAGAGGACAGGCTTCGCTACCTGCTCCACTCCTGATCCCAACTGGGTAAAGGGCAGGTGGGCATTGCCACCTGCTCCACTTCTGATCCAGTTGTGTGAAGGCGGAGGGGGGGGCATTGCCACCTGCTCTGCTCCTGATCCCAGCTGGATGAAGGAAACAAGTGGACATTGCCACCTGCTCCACTCTTGATCCCAGCTGGGTGAAGGCAGAGGGTGGGCATTACCACCTGCTCTGCTTCTGATCCCAGTTGGGTGAAGGTAGCAAGTGGCCATTGTCCCCTGCTCCACTCTTGATCCCAGCTGGGTGAAGGTGGAGGGCAGGCATTGCCACATGCTCCATCTTGACCCCTGCTGGGTGAAGGCAGGGACAGGCATTGCCACCTTCTCCACTCCTGGTTCCAGCTAGGTAAAAGTGGAGGGCAGACATTGCTACCTGCTCCACTCCTGATCCCAACTGGGTGGAGGCAGGAGATGGGCATTGCTACCTGCTCTGCTCTTGACCCCAGCTGGGTGAAGGGCAGGTGGGCATTGCCACCTGCTTTGCTCCTGATTCCAGCTGGGTGAAGGCAGAGGGCAGGCATTGCCACCTGCTCCACTCCTGGTCCCAGCTGGGTGAAGGTGGGGATGGGCATTGCCACCTGCTCCGCTCCTGGTTCCAGCTGGGTGAAGACAGCGAGGTGGGCGTTGCCACCTGCTCCGCTCCTGATCCTGGCCTCGGCTTCCTGCCGCAGATTACTCACTGGGGGTCTGGCTGCCTCATCTGGGCTTCTCTTCACAGCAACGCCCTCTGGTGGAGCACTAGGGTAGGAAGAGTGTTGTCTTGAATAAGCTTAGCCTTTTACATAGTAGTATATATATGAGGAAGGATTCACACAGAATGCAAGAACCACCATCCCATCTGCCTCCTCTTTGCCTCCTCCCCTCTCCCACCCCCATCCTTCATACTTTCTCTCTTTCTTCCTCCCACAGCACTTACTGTCACTCTTTGTCTTCCTTTCTCTACCAAGGTCTATTGTCTCTTTCTCTCCCTCATCAAATGCTGTCAAGATCTTTCCTTCTCACTTTCTCCCTCCTCCAATGTCTCCTCTCTCTCTCTCTCTCTTTCTCTCTCTCTCTCTCTTCTGCAAATGCCTATTGTCATTGGTTCTCTTGCTTTCTCCCTTCCCCAGTGCCTACTGCCACTCTTTACTCTCTTTCTCTCTCCACTAATTACTCTCTCACTTTCTCTATTTTTTCTGTATCCCCCACCCATCACACTCTCTCCCCTCTCCTCACTTGAGATGCTGGCTGCTGGCAGCTTCTGCCATTCTCTCCTCATGCATCTGTTGCAGGGGTGGGGGGTACAGTGGTTCCCAAAGTGGCAGACAGGTCAGGTTCCACAGTAGGAGGAAGTGGTTCTTTCTCTCCTGCCCACTGTACCACTATTGGCTTCTCTCCTCACTACCAGCAGTGCCACCACTGAAAAGTCAGCAGTGGCAGAGTTGGTGGTATCTATGGTTCCTCCTTCTCCCTCCACCTGCAACACCACCATCAGAGAGGCAGTAATGATAAGGCTGCAGCCATCAGTGGTTCCTCCTTCTCCTTTCATCCACAGTGCTGCCTGTAGTGTCCAAGTTTGCAGAAAAATCTCACTTGCATCCATCCGGCCCAGACCCACAAATTTAAGTTGAGAATTAGATACATGGATATAAATTATGTAAATAAATAGGTGCTAACAGTCAGCTAGTATTGCCATATTTAAATTCATTTTTACTTTCAATTAATTTCTTCAGTAACAGAATTGATAGTATGAGACTAGATATGCATTGGATTGTTTGTGAGAAAACCTTCTCAAATATCACTAGATAAAATGCGGGGGGAATGAATGTATCTTCCTAGGATCTAAATTTAGACTGGGCTCCAAATCAGAAAACAACAACAAAAAAGTGAATCTCACTATAGAATTATTGTAGGGAAATTTATTTAGCAGTGAAACTCATCTATATTCAAGAGTAGCAGTAGTGTAATCCATGGATTTATGAGAAATATATATTCTGTCTGCTTGTATGAAAGCATATGCTAGTTTGGCAAATCATGCTAGTTCATTTGCATAGCATTTATCCTGTTTTGCATGACAGACCTAACAATTTGTAAATAGTTTAGAGTCATGCAGAGTTCAACTGCCACCATTTGTCATCTTTTGTACTGAAAAAAATGTGTCATACATGGATTTTGTGAAGGCAATGGAAAATCTCTTACCAGTTTCACACTGTGGTTCTGCAAGTTATTCCTCAACATTTTTCATTCAAATGATTTGACTTGACAGGATACACAGATCTAGGTTATGTTTGATCAGCTGAATCCACAAGCTGTACCCTTACATGCTTCTGAAGTTTGCAGAAGAGAAGCAAAGCTTTCCCATTGTTTAATAAGTCGTAGTATGCCTGACCAAAAACTACCTGAGAAGTGCATTCTCCACTATGGAATTTCTCTGCTAAATTTGGTCTATTCACAGGTACAGCACATCAAAAGAGATACAGCTGTACTTTAGATACAGCTGTACTTTCTACTTCCTTTATTTTGCAATGTATAAAATGCTTAATCTACATTGGTTTATGTATTTATTTCCATACATTTCAATGAGATGCCAGAATGCACAGGATCCCAAAGGCTGTGCATCCAGGAGTCTATCAGCTGATATCAGACATCATCGATTTGTATCTGCCATGTCCCTCAACCCAAACAATCCACTCCATGTGCTTGCAGTTGAACCTGCCCTCACAGTAATAGGGAAGCTTATGAATATGGCTATATCATTATCCTCCCTCCTCATGTGTTTTAAACACAGAAATGCTGCCTGGTAAGGCAGGAAATGGCTACCAACCCCTGGCCAGGACTTGGAAAATTACTGGTATGTGAGTCACAAGGCAATACTAGCATTCATCCCCACACCTCCGGAGATGTGGAAGGAGCCTAAGACAATAAAGTCTTCTAGGAGTTCCTGAATTAATCAGCTTTGCATCCTGCCAATTTTTCCTTGTCTGCTCTCCCATTCTGGGCTATTCAGGAATCTGATAAGCCCTACCTGTCCCAGCCATCACGGATCATCAAGCACCTTTTTACTTGTGTTAACACCCAGGAAGGTTTAATCAAACCTTTCCCAGTTTTAGTGTCTCACCCCGGTGTGAGCTGTCTGTCTGGCCTCTGCCATTTTAATAGCTGCTTTCCATTTTAGTCTTTGGCAGGAACTCAATGGAATGGAAATAGGACCTCCAGAGATGACCCGGTCCAAAATGTACACATAGATCAACTGTATTCAATAGCAGAGCCTGACGGGCTTTGCTAGCATATTTTCCGACTGTCATTTCTTCCCAACCTGGTGACTTGAAATAGAACAAACAATGGGAGTTGTTTGAGTGAAATGGGAGGAAAATATTGAATACAGTTGATCTACGTGTACATTTTGGATCGGGTCATCTCTGGAGTTTCTATTTCCATTCCATTGAGTTCCTGCAAAAGACTAAAATGGAAAGCTTTAAACAATAAAACTCTGATATATTCAATGTGAATTACTACTTATCTTGTGATTTTCCTTGGAAGCTCTACACTGGTTGGACTTCTGTACAAACCAATGATATTGTATATAGATGGGATATTTTTTGTATATTGTGATGTAGTATTTATGGCATATCATAATTATTAAACATTTATTGATTAATATTATGCGCTTGAGCACTGTGCACTTCACGTTTAAAATACAGTAAAATCATTCTTATTTAGAGAAGGAGAATTATTGTGATTACTATAGTATATACCTCCGGTTTTTTCTTTGTAAGATTCACCACTCTCAGCACCACCTAGTTGCCGTGCCAAATAAGGACCTTCTTGTTCTGACACCTGTGGGGATTGAGTCAATCAGAGAGCCTGGACTGTCGTTTCTTCCCAACCTGGTGACTTGAAATAGAACAAACAATGGGAGTTTCGTATGTCATATGTACATGAGCCTTTGAAAAAGCCTTGAGTGAAATCAGAGGAAAATATGCTAGCAAAGCCCGTCAGGCTCTGCTATTGAATACAGTTGATCTATGTGTACATGGAGGAGCAGGTGTCATATGACATACGAAACTCCCATTGTTTGTTCTATTTCAAGTCACCAGGTTGGGAAGAAATGACCATCCAGGCTCTCTGACTGACCCAATCCCCACAGTGCTGTCCTTCTGATCCCGCTTGGTATGCTCGCTGTTGGACGCTCTCTTCCTAAATTCCTCATCATGCTCAATTGCTGCCCTGATGCCTCCTAGCGACTTAGCATGACCACCTGCAGCATGTGGCCACAAAGGTGCCAGGACCCGTTCCCCAAAGTGAAGCAGTTCTTCCTGCTCCTCCTCTGTATCCAATTGCTTTAGGATGCCCTCACTGTTGTCCACGTGGGTCATTCATTGTATTGATCTATAGGCAAAGGTGTGCCTGTATGTTAAGCGTGTCATCTAACCTGCTAACCTGTGCTGTCTAAATCCCTCTGTAGCTTTATCCAGGTCTTCTTTCCTTTTGACATGTTTTTGCTTTCCTCTTGTGCAAGTGGTCTCACATCCTGGCTGACCAGACTCTGCCTTGCGGACCTAGATCAGGCTCTGCTTCTCGCTTGTCTTGTACCATCTGGTTAGGAATGGTAACCCTCTGCATTCTTGAAAGGATTTCCCCTCGTAATGTCAACTTGGATCCACTGGATTAGAATAGCAGTTTCCTGCTATTCTATAGCTTCCTGTGGCTGACCCAAGGTCACAAGCACATAACATGAACTTTAAATTGCAACAGGATCAGCAACTCAAGAGTGTGAGGGATCAACATGACAGAAAAAATGGGCATTATTAGCCAGGTGAGGTTTTTTTTGTAAGGTATACTATTTTTGATGTTTGTAATGCAGTTAAAAAATCCTTCAGAATATCTACATGCAAAACAACAACTTTACTAAAGGCAACAAAGCAAAAAGGATCTTACATTTGAACAAATAATTTGTGTATGTATCCACTGGACCTTTTGGGGCTATGCTTCTTTTTATAAACTGGCTACTACAGAAACCAAAATTTCCAATTTATATAAAATTCAAGATAAAATATAACCCCTAACTTGCACCACCAGGAAGGTTTAATAAAATAAAGACAGAGTTGCTTACGTTCTTAGGTAGACTGAAAAACAGCTGACGGATATTGTGTTGCATTTAATGTTGATAAATGTGGCACTAGTGAATGGTAGGGAGGCTTCCTACATTAATATACAGATCAGTGCAGGGCCTGTGCTTATTTGCTGTTTTCATTAATGAGCTAGAAGGGATAAACAGCAGGCTAATGGCATTTGCATATGATAGTAATTTATGAGGACAGATAAATCATATGAGGAGACCCAGAGAGATTAGAAAACAAGACACAAAATAACAGCATGGGGTTATAGTTGGAAGACTGCAAATATCATGTTGGCAACAATAGGCTTTGTCCTGACCTTCTGTGCATGGGACCATTTTACCCACCATGCACAGCTTGGAGTCCTGATTTATAGCAGCATGTGTAGCAGTGCAGAGAATTGACTGGAGATGCTAAGCAGAGAAGCTGAGAAGTCTCTTGCAGTATAGCATATATCTTTTTAAGCCATTCCCTACTATATTTTTGTGGTAACCAGAATTTTAATTTATGCCCACTGATCAGTGTGAAATAACTTAATATTTGCTAAATGTCAACATACCAGTGTTATATTAAATATTTCCTGAACTACAGCTTCTTGAGGCTTTTTGATTAATAAATGCATTCTTGTTATCCTTCAAGTCAAAATATCACTTTCAATTTATATTTCCTTTTTTCTACTTGCCTGTCTCTCTCATTTATGATCTCCATTTTCAGAGTATGATGTATTATGCTTTAACTATTTGTTTGTTAGTTTTTCCTATTCATAAGGAGATATTTCAGCTTTCTCACATGACCATTCAGAAAAACATATCTTTTATAACAAAAATTCTTCTAAAAGTAAACTCCATATTATCATAACACTAAAATATGTCAGACCTTCCTTTGTGTCTTCTTTTATGATGGTTTGTTTTTACTAAGCATTAAAGCTAAAGATACCTTGTGATTGACTTTGGCAAGTTGGTTAACATTTGAGCATCTACCACTAGGCAAATCATTAACTTCATCCATTCTTTTCCCCAAATATCTGATTACCATATCATAGAATGAATTCCCCTACCTCCCACAGATTTCAGCAGCATCTGCTCTTCAATCATATGTCTTCTCGGTTTGCTTGATAACAGTAGTCTTTTAGAACTCTGTGACCAAAAAAGCTACCTTGCCACTGAAGGAAGTCTAGTCCAGTTGAGAAGCATATAGAGAGATTAACTTGTTTTTCTTTTCATTCTCATTGACTTTCTAGCTCTCCCAACTAGTTAATACATGTAAAGGTTATGGACTTGAAACAATCCAAAGCTTCTTGCTTCAGGTATCACATCTAACCCCCTGTACTACCAATGTGAGTTCAAAACTGCCACTTTCCAGGGTGTGCAATAACAATTCCCAAGAAAATAGTAGAACGTGGCAGAGCAGAAGTCACAGAAACTGTTAGGCAAAGGCTAGTTGGAGAACCACGGGCAGGAGAAGCAATGCCTAGGGATGAATCCCAATTGCTTCTGTTTGTATTTGGGTTTTGAAATATCTGAAAAGAAATACAAACAATAGACTAGCCCCTCCTTCCTGCCCTGTTGCTTGGCTATATTTTCTCTGACATACTCAAAGGAAATAGAGAGGAAGCCAGCCATACTTTGTAAATGCATTACTATATAATTTTAGCACGTCTGTTGGAACTGTACTTATATGGCTTGCTAGCATGATTTTCAATGTGCTTTTCAAAAGAAGCCAAAGAATAAGCAGCTGGGAGTGCACCATCTTGGATAAGATTGCTGGAGTTCATTTCTTTGGCGTATGCTACACTATAATGTTACCAAATGGCCCCTTGCTTTTTCTTTCACTTTGTCATTCTAATGAAATAAACATGGAAAGCTTGCCACAACACAAATGCAAGATCTTTATTTCCATAGCTGTCTCTTTTAGCACCACAGAAGAATAAACAAGAAATGTTGATTTTTTTTAAAGTGAGTAACATAACTTAGAACAGAGAGTTGTTAGTGTAAAAAAAAGGGGGTTCTCCAATTAGGGCAAGCTTCAACCAGAACTGGATTACTCAGGATATTTTGACTTACAAAAAAGACTTCAATAGGCAGAATGCAAAGGTAACAGAGCAGGTGATTCGACACCAGTCAGCTGTGACACAATTGTGATCAGTTGTGCATGCAGTTAGGGTGGTTCCAGATGATATTCGTAACAATCTGTAGTTTTCCCATTCCTTATCAGTTACTCCTGTACTGACTTTTTCAGATGCTGATTGGTTGTGATCCTTGCCCCTCAATTGTTGTGGAATAGAAACTAGAGATGGGCAAGAAACGGGAAAAAAACAAACTAGAGATGGGCAAGAAACGGGAAAAAAACAAACCATGCGGTTCGTGGTTCTTCACATTTCATAAATCACGAACCATGAACTTTCACGAACCTGCCCCAGTTCACGAACCGGTTCATTTGGTTCGTGAAAGTGTCACATCTGGGTCAGCAAATGGTCACTTCTGGGCCAGCAGAAGGTCACTTCTGCTGGCCCGATCAGTGAACAAAACAGTCAGTGAACAAAACAGAACCATTCCCCAGGGTAAATAGGAAAATATGTTATTTATGTGGTGTTATATCCACTGATATGTGGATCCTCTATTGATATTCTGGATTCAGCTGAAGGCAGAAAAGGGAAGATAGCACATTGCAAGAAGGTTACAGCGCAGAACCCACCGATGATTAGGCATGTATTTCAATCATTTACTGGTATTAGAGGTCTATTGACAAAATATTTTTTCCAGTTACATAATTTTCTCCGTTTAGGTTTCTCCCTAGATTTTGGAGTTCAAAATTACAAATAAAATAAAATAAAATAAAAATAAAATAAAATAAAATAGGGAAGATCTTATTTGTGAAATGCCACTAATATATTAACTATGCCCTTGACATTTGTCTTTTAACAAAAAAATGGAGATCTGTAATCTTTCTTATGTCTGTTTTGGCTATTCATAGCTTACCCTGTAGGATGACTGAGGCATTCAAATAATTAACTACCAACTACAAATACAAACAGCCAAAACACACACACAAATGTAAGACCTAGCAGAGGCAGATCACATCTGTTATTTCTTTCCTCCCAGTAATACTACCACATTACAAAACCTTCCTATGGTCCGAATATTAGTTATATGAAAGGATGAATGGACCTCCTGAACAAAGAGTGCCACCATTGCAAACAATAGTTATAATTATGACAGAGGGTGACAAATTAACACCTACTCCAAAAAATTACCCAATAAACAAAAAGTAACAGATTTGTGGTGTACATTTTCTGCCTTCCCACCAAGTTCACTCTTTCAGCTGAGTCTTTCATAACATAGACACTTTGTAAAATAAGCAAATGACAATCAAAAGAAAACTTTTATATTTATCCTGAACAATTATTGCTCTTAGGAAAATGAATATTTAGTACCACAGGAAAATGACAAGTCAGCCAGCATAGCTCATACGATGGTTAAACATTCCTATGTGTCTCTAATTGCTACTATAGGTGAGAAATTTCAGTTTATGGTTCTCAGCCATTCTATCTTGGGTAGGAGCCAGAACAATAATTTATTATTTTATGATGGTGAATCTCTGTTGTTACAAAGGACCCCCTTCTTAGATGTGTGCTGCATGCCATGACTCTATCTTGGCTAAATTTGTACCTTGGCAGCCATTTTTGGATCTATTAGTGCCTCATTTTGGAGAAGGTGATAGATCTCCTGAGTTAGGCTATGCTAATGAGCATTCCAAACCTTGAGCAGAAGACTGATAGAACATCTGCATGCCTACCCATTGCTATAGGGGCTCACAGCCAGATGCCTGCCTTGGTTCATCAATAGAGATGAGCACAAACAACAATACGAACAAAAAAAGCCACAAACAGCCCAATCTGCTGTTCATGAACAATCTGTTCATGAAGCCCCATTCTAAATGAACAAGTGGTCATTTCAAGCCTCGTTTGTTGCGTTCATCAGACGTTCGTCAAGCCAGACAGTCTGGCACCTTTCAATCAATTCCCCTAGCAACATAGGCATGGACTATCTGAACTCCGAACTCCTGCTGGCTTTCCTTCTGGCTTGTAAGTTAACCCCTCAAAGTAGCTTCCAGCAGACAGTCCAGTTTTTTTCTACTGTGAAAAGAAAATGACAGAAAAGTTAGGGACCCAATGATCCCATGGAGATTCTCCCTGCCCCTCATGCACCTGGCCACAGCAGCCCGGCACCACCGGCTCTCCCGGTGCAAGAGGGATGGGGAGAATCTCCTCACCCCTCCTGCACTGGGCTGCAGCAGCCCAGCAGCACTGGCTTTCCCAGTGCAAGAGGGACAGGGAGAATCTCCCCGCCCCTCGCACTGGGCCACAGCAGCCCAGTGCCACCTGCTCTCCTGGTGCGAGAGGGATGGGAAGAATCTCCCTGCCCCTCTTGCACCAGGCAGCAGCAGTCCGGTGGTGCTGGGGTGGGGCAGGGGGGTGGGGGCTGGGGGTTGTGGGGTATTTAAAAAGCCCTGCCACTTGCAAGTGGCAGGACAGGGCCCTTTAAACTATCAGCTGGCAGCTGATAGTTTAAAGGGATCTTTAAAGGGCCACAAACAATTAACAACGAACATGTTTGGTAACAGGTCAGGTTCGTCCATGTCGAGCTCCGGCACGGTGCTCGGGGTGCAGGCTGAGGCTGGACAAGGTTGCTCACCTAGGTGAGAGCTATCTATTGCAATGTCCATTCAGGCAAAGTCCAAAGTCAACAGTCCAGGTCAAATACAGTAAAGGCAGTCCAAACAAGGGGCAGGCCAGTGCAGGGTCCAAAAGCAAACTGAGGTCAAAGTCTGGGAATCAGTCCAAGCAGGGAACAAGGATCAAAGGAGGTGGGAAGGTTTCCAGGCGTGAGGCTCCGGTTGCAGAGTGAATGACGACTGAAGTTATTTCCACGCTGCTCTGAGTTCAGCGTCTGTTCTTATACTCTGCCTCATTTAAGAGGCGGACGGGCCAGGTGTTTCCTCATCCATTGATTGCCCTGCCTCGTCATCCTGAATCAGCTCCAGCCACCTCTGCGCTTGTAGCCAGGCGCTGCAGCGCCATTGCCAAACTGCATCCCTCGCCCAGCCCTTCCTCCAGGCTGCTGGCTCTGATGGCTCCCCCCGACTAGCGGCCGGGGTTGTTTGTGCTTTGCTCACTCCCTTGGCCCTGGCATCTTCCCTGGGAGTCATGGGCTGTACCTCTGGCTGCTACATGGAAGGCTCCACTGGTACCTCTTCATCCCCCGCTGCCAGTTCCACCAGTTCCGGGGCTGGATTTGCCTGCCCAACACAGTCCTCCTCCTCCGACAAGGACTCACTGGCGGGTGGCAAGAGCTCGATCTGGGGCCGGGTCATGACAGTCAATGTTCATTGTTTGTTGTTTGTGGATGACAATGAACAACAAACAGTGTGTTCATTTTTTCCCCGTTCGTGCCCATGTCTATTTATCAATGTAATTTTGTCAGCAAATGCAAGTTCTTCTGAGCGCAAAATCGTATTGCTATCAAGTGCCACATGGGCTTGACTACTTGCCTGAGAATGTCTCCTACCAGCCTGCCTCAGGCACAGGTGAAGCCTCTTTCCTTGCCACCCCTTTTGTCCACCCCTGCCTGGATGCAATTGCCTTTTCTTGCCCTCCTGGGAAAACCTTCCCCTTTAACTCAGTGAGAGCCAAACTAAAAGTGACCTCTTACACAGGTTGGACACTAGTCGGCTTCCCTCAAGTTTTGATGGGAAATGTAGGCATCCTGGTCTTGCAGCTGTAATGGAGAGCCAAGCTGTAAAACCAGGGCGCCTACATTTCCCATCAAAACTTGAGGGAAGCCGACTAGTGTCCAACCTGTGTAAGACGTCACTTGTAGTTTGGCTCTCAGAAACTCCATAGAGACTTATTCTGGACTCATCTCAAATGCCTGAACTTTTAATAATTTCCTTTCAATCATATTGTTTTGTCCTGGCTCCCACCACTATCACTGCTACACTAGTCACAGACCACCAGGTGGTCCCTTCCTCACTGCTTGTGGCTGCCAATTCTGCTTTTCTTTCTTTGGGACACCAGAACGTTTCCTTGCCACACAGGAGTGTCCCCCTGCTGCCTTACCTACTCATTATTTTCCTGGGACCTTTGGAAGCTCTGCCTAAGTCCCATACTCTCAATTTCTGGATCACCTAAATTAGACAAAGGATTGTATCTAGCTCAGCAGACTAAGGATAGGTAACTTCTTTCTCTTTCATGAGACTTGCATGAATCATTGCTTTTCTCTCAAAACTCTATTTTTCTTTTATTGAAATCTTTCATTCTCCCAGTCCTCCTTCTGTCCATTTCCTGAGCAGTCAATGCAGACTAAGGATAGATAATATCTCTTTCATGAGACTTGAATGTATCATTGCTTTCCCCCCAAAAATCTACTTCCTTTATTTAAATCTTTCTTTCATTCTCTGAGTCCTCCTTCTGTCTATTCCCTGAGCAGAATTCTCATTCAGCCAGCAGCTTGGTTCTCTTTTACTTTCTCTTTTCTCCTCTCATGTAATTCTTCATATGTGCATCCTTCTGAACACAACCACTTCACAATTCTTATGCTTAAATGTCTATTTTGCTTAAATAAATTTTAAACTTTGTTTTAGAAAAGATCTGATTGTTTTGTGGTTACTGGTAGCCTACCCAGAAATAAGGTATCACTTTACCCTCCTGTCCCTGAAGTCTGGATCAGAAAGTATAAAGATTTTTTTTCTTAGTGCACACCCCTATTGGGCACCTCTCAGCACAGAATGGGCTGTGCAGTTATGACAGAATACATGAGTTAAAAATCCTGGAAGTGCTGTACCCACAGCAGCATGACTATTAAGGGTTAATCCCTCACATCATCAGTCAGCTGTGAGTGACAGGCTACTCCAAGGAATCTGATTGGGTATCATGAACTTGAAAGAGGAGGGGCTTTTTCAGTCTTAGCAGAATGGAATCCAGTATGAAGGGATGGAGTGGTAGTCCTAACAGAGAGAATAAAGACTAGAGATGGCCACGAACAGCAATACGAACAAAAAAAAGCCATGAACAGCCCAATCTGCTGTTTGCAAACAAGCTGTTTGTGAGGCCCCATTCTAAACAAACAGCTGGTCATTGCAAGCCTCGTTCATTGCTCTTCGTCAAGCCAGACAGTCTGGCACCCGCAATCAATTCCCTTGGCAACTTAGGCAGGTATTGTCTGAACTCTGTCTGAACTCTTGCTGTTGCCTTGGAAACCCCAATCTAAGCCCAATTTAGCTTGATAGGCAAGTTTTCCTTTCAAGTGTGAAGCTCCAAATTTGTTACAAGGGAAGAAAGACCAGGGGGGAGGGGGGCTCCCAGCTCTGGCTTTGGAGAGGGAAAGACAGCTGCTGTTGGCATTTTGATAGAGTGCATTGGAGCTTGAATTTTCTTTGTGTGTGGTGGGATAGGGATCTACCCCTTCTAGTTCCAGGGCTGCTGCCAGGCTCTGGGCCAAGTTATTATTTATTATTGGTACCTTTCCTGGTGCCTGCTCAGGTCCAGTTTCTGGGAGTGGTGCAGTAGGGATCTTGGCTTGGATGATGGCTGGAGGAGAGCCTGCTGGCTCCCACAAACAGCCAACCAGGATCATGTTCATGAACAGGGCCATGTTCGTGGTTGTTCATGAGTCCCTGTTCGTGGATGGCAATGAACAATGAACATCATGTTTAGGTTTTTTTTTTCTTCTGTTCATGGCCATCTCTAGTAAAGACCAACAGGAGAACTAGGGAAAGTTAGCAAGGAGGTTTAGGAAGTGAGGGAAGTTGGCAAGAAGGTTTGGGAAGTCCCAAACAGGCCAAGGAAAAGGGGATAGATCTTTAAAGGAGAGGAATTTTTTCCTACTCAGTCAAAAAGGGAGGTAACTCTGGATAATGAAGAAATCCCTGATCGGGTGTGGTTGGAAACTGCTTGTGGAGACTGTCAGATTCAGTTAAGGACTGAAGGAAAGCACTGGTGTGTGGAGAGAAGGGGGGCTGGGGTAGTAGAAAGTGGGTATCAGCATTCCTAACTCCAAACATGACTGAGAATACTAAAATAAATATCTAAGAGAGCTTTGGGAAAACCAAGGCCGAAAAAAGCCTCAAAACAAAAGTATATTATGTATCTGTGGAAAGCATAAGAACCAAATACTTTATTTTATTTATTTAGTTCATTCAATTTGCATTTCGCCCTTCCCGCACCAGCAGGCTCAGGGCGGATGCTATGTATGTTCTGATTTTACCTCATAAATTTTCAGCCCCTGATTTCACCTGACCTTTCCCTTCTAAAATAAATAAACTAGTTAGTTATTTTTTATTTTTAAAAATGCCTCAGGCACCATTCTGTTGTTTAAGGACAAAGGAATGTCAGAGCAGCCTGGAGTAAACAAGGATAGCAAAACTGCTGGCTGACTTTTGAGCCAGGGTGGACCTGCCCATGTCAGATGCCAGTGCAGCCCTCCCTCAGCATGGCCAGCTAACTGAAATAAGTGGTGATATAGATCAGCCAGTTAAATAAATTACAAGAAAGAAAACTAGTAGAACTTCTTCACAGTTGGATGTCCTCAGTATGCAGATTGCACCCAGCTCTATATCTCATTATTTAAATCACCTGGTAATTCAATAGAGGTCTTGAGTTGCTGCCTGACAGCTGTGGACAAATGGCTAAAAACAAACAAATTGAAACTTAACCCAGACAAGACAGATGCTGGTTGGGAAGGCAAAGATCTTGAAGGATATTATGTTTCCCACTTTCGATGGGGATCAATTGACCCTTGTAGACTCAGTGAAGAGCCTAGGGATTTTACTGGATCCAGCACTGCCACTAGAGAAGCAAAAACAGTCTTCTTCCAACTCAGTCTAGACTGGAAGATGCCCCCCATCTTGACGTGGCCAATCTGGTCACTTGGATCCATGCCATGGTAAAATCAAGACTAGAGTACCATAATGCACCCTCCATAGAACTCCTCTCAAAGTCATCTTGGGCAGTCCAGTTGGTTCAGAACACTGCAGCTCAGTTATTATTGGGAGCTAGGCAGAGAATGTGTATTACTCCTATCCTTCCCTACTAGGGAAGGCCAGGTCAAAGAGGGGGAATGTTGCAAGGCTTCCAATGTCTATATACCAATGCCCAAAGGAGGAACTTGATCTGCTAATGCAGGAGGAAAGATATGACTTAGTAGGTATTATAGAGACTTGGTTGGTTGATTCCCACAACTGGAATACAATAGTGGAGGGGTATGAGTTATTCAAGAAGAACAAGAAGTATTGTAGAGGAGGTGGAGTGGAGCTGTATGTGAGGGAAAGGATTGATTGTCAGGAAATACTGAAGGAGGAGAGTGACAACCCAGTGGAAAGTGGGTGAAGATAAAGGGGAGAAGAACAAGCAGTATTTTAGTTGAGGTCTGTTATAGAATGCCTGACCAAGGAGATAAGTGAATTCTGCCCTCTGTGAGCAGCTTAATAAGGTATCCAAGAAACATGACCTTGTAGTTATGGGAGACTTCAGCTTCCCTAATTTGTGCCAACTCTGCTATGTGTCCAGGGTCAAGAAATTTCCTGACCTGCCTGGCCAACAACTTCCTTTCTCAAATGGGGTAGGAAGTGACGAGGGGCTCAGCTATACTGGACATGATATTAACCAACAAGAAATGGTTGATGAGGTAAAGGTGGTAGGAACCTTAAGGAGAAGTGATCATGTCCTCCTAGAATTTCTTTTGCTGCAGGGTATCAAGGGAGTTTGTAGCCAAACTCCCAAGTTAGATTTTAGTAGAGCAAACTTTATTAAACTTAGAGAAACGATGAAAGGTATTTCAGGGACAAGAATTCTGGAAGGAAAAGGAGCGAGTGAAGGGTGGGTATCCTAAAAGAAGAGCTCTTGCAGGTGCAAGCTATCACAATTCCAGCAGGACAGAAATAACAACAACATTTGAGTTATGTACCACCCTTCAGGACAACTTAATGCCACACTCAATGCAGTTTACAACACACGTTATTTTATCCTCACAACAATCACCCTGGGAGGTGGGTGGGGCTGAGAGAGCACTGAGAGAGCTGTGACTGACCCAAGGTCACCCAGTTGGCAGAGGATGTGGCAGGGGATCTAAGAAGCCAATGTGGATGAACAGAGACTGTATGAAATGGAAATATTGGTATAAATTTAAAGATAAATAGAAATGATCTTTATAGCTATATTAATAAATAAGTTGAGAAATCATAGTAATAATGGAATAAGGAACCCCTTCCCTTTGATCTTGAATTTCTATTATTAAATAGTAAGCAGGAAGAGGTATG
Source organism: Eublepharis macularius (assembly GCF_028583425.1). Classification (NCBI taxonomy): domain Eukaryota; kingdom Metazoa; phylum Chordata; class Lepidosauria; order Squamata; family Eublepharidae; genus Eublepharis; species Eublepharis macularius. Next base: position 48,446,038 of record NC_072799.1, read on the forward strand.
TATTCAATTTGTGCAGCACAGATAGAAAATATATATTAATCAGATTTAATAATGGCTGTAATCTTCATTTGAATAAGGACAAATTTTGAGAAAAGTTATGTTTTTTGTACTCTGTATTTCAATAACCCTTGTAATGCATAGTTTCATAGTTTTTTTCTGACCTTACCATTCCCTCCCCTTCCTTTTTTTCTTTCTGTACCCCTCTTTGTTTTGATAAAATATTTTTTAAAAAAAGAAAGTGAAAAAGGACAATCCTGGAAACTATAGGCCAGTCAGCCTGACGTTTGTCCCAGGGAAGATACTGAAACATATTAAAGGTGTCAATCTGCAAGCATCTGGTGGACAACATAGTGATATGAGGAAGTCAGCATGGATTTGTCCCCAACAGGCCTTATCAGACCAACCCCATTTCTTTCTGCTGGATTGCGGGAATGCTGTCCATGTAGTTTATCTGGATTTCAGTAAAGCTTTTGACAAGGATCCTCATGATGTTATGAAGATCCACAATCAGTGGACTATGGACTGAACTTGAGGATGGTTAGAGGGATAGGAAACTGGCTAGATAACTGCACCCAAAGAATAGTTGTCAATGGCCACATCTGATTGGAAGAAGATGTCCAGTGGAGTGCCACAGGGCTTGGTCCTGGGCCCAGTACTTTTCGATATGTTTATAAATGATCTGGATGAAGGTGTGAAGGGATTACTCATTAAATTTACAGATGATACCAAATTGGAAGGAGTAGCAAACACCGTTGAAGACAGGGATAAAATTCAATGAGATCTTTACATACTGAAAAAGTGGTCAGATTTGAATAAGATGTGATTTAACATCAATAAGTTCTCCACCAGGGTAACAAAAATGCAAGCATGCTATACTGTATGAGGGGTAGCCTTGTATGTGAACAAGATCTTGGGATATGGATGGATAAGAAGCAAAATATGAGCACTCAAAATGATGCAGCAGCAAAAAAGGCAAACACAATGATGTATTAAATCAGGCATAACATCCAAATCATAGGATGTCATTATTATCCCACTACATACCACATTGTTCAGGCCCCACCTGGAGTGTTGTGTTCAATGCTGGAGGCCTAACTTCAGAAAGGATGCGGATAAATTGGAATGTGTGCAGAGGAGAACAACCACAATGATCAAGGACCTGGAGACCAAGACCTATGAGGAAAGACTGAGGGATCTGGAAATGATCAGTTTGGAGATGAGGAGATTGAGAGGAGACTTTATTATTCTCTTTAAATATTTAAAAGGCTGTCACTTAGAGAACAAAAGGGAGATGTTCCTGTTAGCAACAGAGTATAGACGAAACAATGGGTTTAAACTACAGGAAGCAAGGTATCGGCTGGATGTTAGGAAAAACTTCTTCACGTTAAGAGTAATTCAACAGTGGAATTGGCTGCCTGGGTATGTGATGGATTCCCCCTCATTGGGAGTCTTCAAGGAGCTGATAGACGAATACTTGCCAGAGATGCTTTAGGCTGTTCCTACACTGGGCAAGGGGTTGGACTAGATGGTCTGTAATGCGCCTTCCAACTCTATGATTCTATGAGGTTAGAAGGGCACCCATTCTCCTGGCTTTCTGCAAACTATGCAGACTTAATGGGGGGAGGGGTTACACTTCTAAAAGGGCTGTACTGTAAAGAAATGGTGCAGAGGGGCTAATAAAGGGATAGGGACTGCAGTGCAGACTATACTACTTACTGAACAGTTTCTGCATCATTTGGTATGTCGTGTTAACTACTTACGCTTTTTAAGCATTTTCTTCAACTCTATCAATTTCTGCATATATTCAAATTTTTGCCATCTATACCCTATTGCAATGCTTTTTAAAATATTTGATTGTATTTACCTACACTGAATAATCTTCCGTGTGTCTCAATGAGAAAGGCAGACTATAAACAATGTAAGTAATATTAAAAAGATAGGAAAGCTCTGACTTTCTGCAAACTATGAAAAACTGAATTCAGAAGGGCTTTTTAAAAGAGGTAATAGAGCTGTTTTGTAAGAAAATGGCTCAGAGAGATGTTTTGGGAAAGGGGCAGAGACAATAGGCTGTATTACCGTGTATTTTCTGTTTCTGTAACTGCTGAAAATCCTAGGTAGTTTCAATATGTTTTAATATGGCCTGACAAATTTCTTCTTTTCTGTTTCAGCTCTGTGTTCAGGTTTCTGCTTGTTTTTCAAATTTCTCCTCTCCATATCCTATTGTTCTGTTTATTGAATGTCCCAGCCGCTGATCATACTGACTTATACTGTATAATCCACCTTGACTTTAAATAAGTAAGTAAGTACGTCATAAACTATTTGCCTCTGTTTCTGGTTGCCTCCTGCCTTGCCTCTACAGGGCTTGAGAAGCAGGACTTGAGAAGAGGATCTCAGCTGGTGGGCTTGACAGTGCGGGAGGAAACAGTTCTTCAAGTATCCCAGTCCCAGGATGATAGATGTGAGATGTGTGTACAACACATCCCCCATGCCTACTTACAGGAACACTTTCCAACCCCGCTATATTTGGAATTGCATATCTAAGTTGTTGTTTTCTTGGTTATTTGCACCAAATCTAGCTCAAACAATCAAAGAGAGAATTAACAATGCAATCTTAAGAAGAGTTACTCAGTCTAAGCCCATTGAAATCAGTAGGCTTTGACAGGAGTAACTCTTGTTAGGATTGCACTGTAAGAGTACAAGCAAGCTAACAGTGCAATCTTAACATCCTCCTAAGCCCATGGACTTCAGTGCTATTGTAGCTCACAGATGTTCATTCGTTTGTAAAAAGTAAGCTGCACATTCAAGCAGTCACGTTTTGGGTCCTTAGAAGGAGAGAAGATATTTAACCCTTCAACCCTCATGGCGTAAGGCTCTACCAACCTACATTTGTTTTAAAAGCAATAATGTGTGCCCTGTACCATATTTTCCCTTTAAAATGCTAATAACAGCATGGAGTTAATGTATAGCATCCCTTCCATTCCTGCACAGTCCTGGTCCAAACTGTGGCTATATCCATGCAAGTTTAGACCCATGGACACACAGGTTTAAACATGCTTAACTCTGCATTAGAATGAGACTTCTGTATGTTAACATTTTAATCCTTTTGAGTAAAATGGCCTTTATTTTCATTTTTGAAATATGTATTTGTGAAAATTTTAAACACTTTATACTACTGAATAGGTATATGTAAAACTATGACAACAATTAAAAATACAGATAACAAAATCACCCTTTTCCTTTTAATGAGGTACGAAAAGTATTGGTTAGAAGCCATTATGAATGAACCTCTGTACGCTACTGTTAATACCTTATTAAAAGGAAATTTTCCCATGAAAATATGCTGTTTGAGACCAGCATAATAATAGTGAAGACAAAGTTCTCCCGTGGGATCAGTTCTTAGAAGAACAAACATATTAAACAATTTAAAGTACTTTAGTCATACAGATTTATTAATTAAAAGGAGGAAAGGTAGTGGCTGCAAATGCCATTTATATTGTCATTTAAGGAAGTTTTAAAAAATAATTTAAGAAGCAGGTACCACAATACTTTTTAATATTTCCTTTAACTGTAACTGCTGCTGCCTATCTTTCACTTCTTATTAAAATGAGTAAAACTTCAAAAGATAAGGTCACTTTGATAGTGTTACTTTTTTGTTATTTCTCATGAGTTTAGCATTTTCTTTGACTGCTTTGGAAGAGAAATGTGGGAAAGAAGGAAAAATGTGTCACTAAAAATGTCAAAGTTAAGACAAAAACAGAATTATTGAGATGTAAATGAACCAAATTTTAAAGAAGTCTATGATGGAAAACTTTATCACTTGCCTTGCATGATGAAATATTTCATGGGGGGGATTTATTTGAAAAAGATAGATAATTGCAGTTTTTGAATTCATTCTGGGAATATTTCATCAATCATCTTCTAGTCATCCTTCAAGTTCTGAGGCATTTTTTAAAATAAACATTACCTAAATTGTCTTTGAGGTGGTTCATGTTACCTCCCTTTCCCTCCTACCTCTTTTTATCTCAATGACTTGAACAATTTTAGTTTACAAAAAAGAAGCATATGCTTCAAACTGCTTAATTTTATCTTGACAACTTTCACCCACATATAAAGAAATAGCATTCACTAGAGAATACAACAGTAATCCTATTTTGACAGTTGCTTTTGTGTGTTGCCTATAATCTTAAAACCTGTATTTTAAAGGTTTCTTATTATGTAGGTTTTATATTATGAAACAACATTGCATTTAATAATGGGGTTTACTGTACCATTCTAAGCTGACTTAGAAGGGTGTAACTCTGCTTAGGATGGCACTATTATTCACTCAACTATTTCTGAGACGTGGTGACTAGACATGGGCACGAACCAAAAAAAATTAACAAACCAGCGGTTCATGGTTCGGTGCCGACAACGAACCCGAACCAGCAAACCACAACGAACTTTTCCCGTTGCCGAACCGGTTCAAGGTTCGTGGGCGTCAGAATGGACCCTGTTGGAATTAGAGAGCCCATATTCCCAGAGAGTGTTTAACAAGCTCTCCTCCAGCCATTACCCAAGTTTGGTCAAGATTGCAATAGGGATCCAAGCTCCAATTAAACTCTCTCTGTCTCTCTCCCCAAAGGCTAGCAAGTAGCAAGCAACAGCTCTGTCACACTCCACTGCTCGCTGAAATTGAAACCCAGCCTGGGATCCCACTGCTTTTTATAAGCTGAGTTCCCATTGAGCAACACAGGAGGTCTGGGGTTGGCTGTCAGAGCTGCCTATCAGGGTTTGCAGGGATGAGATTGGAGTGCCCATGGCTACAGAACACCCCCTCCCCCCTCCCTCCCCTGGATGTTTTCTCCCAGGTTGTAACCACTTTGCAGCTCCTTGGTTGGAAGGAAGACCTGCCAATCAAGGTAAGCTGAACTTCCATTTGGGTTTCCAGGGCGACAGAAGGAGTACAGACAGAGTTCAGGCATTCCCCCGGCTCCATTTCCAAGAGAATTGATTGATGGTGCCTGACTGTCTGGCTTCATGAACCGCGGAAGAACACACCAAACTGTGCCTCTAACGAATGCTGGTTCGTTGGCCATGGACACTCACGAACCGCCAGATCTCGAACAGAAGATTGGGCGGTTCGTGGGTTTTTTTGGTTCGTAATGTGGTTTGTGCCCATGTCTAGTGGTGACTATTGCCAGTTTTGTGTGGTGAATGCTCTCATATAAAAGTTCAGCTTCTTTGTTTGTTTGTTTATGGTCTGCTTTTCTTACTGAGACTCAAGGTGGATTTTATAATGTAAGTCAATATAATCAACAGGATGGGGCATCCAAGAAACTGTACAATAGGGTTTGTATTTCAGCAATCTGAAAACAAGCAATTAGAAAAAGACCTGAAACAAAGCATGATTTCATGTAGGGTTGCTTTTTTTTTAAAGTAGTGAATGGACAGCTGCCTATTTGAGTGGCTGAGAGAAGGTGCCCTGAGTTAGTGACTGACTTAGAATAGTCATCAAAGGCTCATTAATGTGGTTTTTGTATTATTTTAGCAAATAATTCAGGATGGAAATGGATCCAATGCACAAATGATAGCCTTCACAGATCCCAGAAACCTATCAATACTCATCAAGGTAACTATGGCAAAATCAAAAAGAGTCCAGTAGCACCTTTAAGACTAACCAATTTTATTGTAGCATAAGCTTTCGAGAATCACAGTTCTCTTCCTCAGATGCATGGAGGGCCAACAGAAACACGGCAAACTCCTTTGAACCTTTACAGAAGCAAACTGATCCCCACATCAAAAGGAGCTGTTTGTATCTCCATATCAAAGGAGTTGTTTGCATCTCCTCTCCCCTCCCCCCCTCCCCTCTCCTCCTCTATATTTGACCAGTTTCTGTTGGCCCTCCATGCATCTGAGGAAGAGAACTGTGATTCTCGAAAGCTTATTGTGAGCGCCAGCTCCGGTCCCCTCGCCACTCCCGCCTTCCGCCGTCGCTGCCCCGCAGAGGGCGGCTCCCTCGGCCTCAGATATAGGTGAGCGGTGGGGGTTCAAGGCACCCGGCTTCCACCGTCTCTCCCTGCTGAGCTCTGGCTTGCACGTTCGCCCTCTCTCTCTGCTCGCTACCAGTCGCTCCAGCCACTTCCTCCCTGGCGTCCTTGGGAGCTGCCCTCTTGTAGCTTCCTCCCCACCACCTCCACCAATCCTGCCATCCCCCACCCTTCCATGCTCTTCCTAGCAGCCCTGGTTTGTCCTCCCCCCTGTCTGTATTCCCCTGGGGCCAATCCCGTTGGGTCTCCCCGCCCGCAGGTTCCCACCGCTGCTCAGGCTCCCCCCCGGTCTGGCCCAGGTGCAGCTGGTTGTGCCGGCCGCCACGGCTCTGGCCCCCTCACCGTGGCCGGCATCTTTGCCGCAGCCTCCGCCACCGCCGCGGCCGGCATCTTCGCAGTGGCTGGCTTCCCCGCCGCCATGGCGTCTTTGCCGCGCCCGGCGTCTTCGCCGTGGCCTCCACTGCTGCTGCGGCTGGCCCCCTCTTCGCGGCCGGCGTCCTTGTCGCGGTCCTCCGGATGGCCGCCGCCATAGCGGGCGTTGCGCCGCTGGTCTTCGGCAGCCAGGTAAGGGGGTGGGGGTCGGGGGCCCCGGGAGGGGGGCTCTCCTCCCGGCAGGAGGGTGGCACCCCCGCCCCCGGGGCTGCGCCAGACACTTATGCTACAATAAAATTGGTTAGTCTTACTGGACTCTTTTTGATTTCGCTACTACAGACTAACACGGCTAACTCCTCTGGATCTGTGACTATGGCAAAAGACAATGTATTAAGCTTCTTTCTGGTCTATGTGACATCTGGCATCCAGATCTGGTGGCACCCAGAGGAAGCCCTGCATAGAGCGAGTAACAGTGGTCCAATCTGGAGGTGACCGTTGTATGGATCACTGTCGTTAGGATCTGGATTGAGAGATATGGGGCAAGTCTGGCCTACCAAAGATGGAAAAAAGCAGATGGGGCCACTGCTGCAACCTGGGCCTCCATTGACAAGGAGGCATCCAGTGTCACTCCCAGACTCCTGACTGTCAAAGCAGATACAAGTCGTGCCCCATCAAAGTCCGAGAGACGGATCCCCAAATCCAACAGCCTACCATCCAAGTACAGAACCTCTGTCTTCACAGGATTCAACTTCAGTCTACTCTGTTTCAGCCAGCCAGACACAGCCTCCAAAGCTCTTACCAAGACATCTGGGGTAGAGCTGGGCCATCTGTCCATCATCAGATACAACTGGGTGCCATCCACATACTGGTGACAACCCAGTCTGAAACTTCATGCCGGTAGGGTAAGGGGGTGCATATAGTGGTTGAACAACGAAGGGAAGAGTATCGTTCCTTGTGGGACACCGCACTCCAGCAGGCAGTGCAACAATAGCTCTTCTCCAAGTGTATCTTAGTGAAGATGTGGTTCAGTCAACCCAGTGAGGGAGAAGCTCAGAGAGAGACAACCATCTCAAAGAGCTAAACTTGTTTCTGTGATCTCAGTATAATTGCCACAGGAACAAAGCTTGGTACATACCAGCTTCCTCATTGCCATCTCCGAGAAGTGACTGGCTGACTAGTTCATTCAATTCTTACGAGTAAGATAATATGGTGTGTTATATGCTTTTGCTTACCACTCTTACAGGACAGTCCTAAGCAGAGTTACTCCAGTCTAAGTTCCTTGATTTCAATTGGATTAGACCGGAGTAACTCTTTTTAGGATTGCACTGCTAGTGTGTTAATTCTAAATCTAATCTGAGAATATTATGGCTCAGTCCCAGTTCCCCAGCCATATCATGAGGATAATAACAGCACTGACTTAGTTCACCACTCTGAGAGGGGCATTAATCTGTCTAGAAGACTGGTATAAAAGTTCAGGTATTCGTATTAGTATTAGTGTTAGTATTAGGAGCATGATGGAATTTATATTACAACCATTCTGCTGTCACTTCATTGGCTAGCCATTGGTTACTGGGTTCAGTTCAAGGTTTTGGCTATTACATACAATGACCTTCTTGGCTCCTCATATATATAGAACAGCTTTTCTTCCTATGCTCCACTCATCTGAACAGGGCCTTCTTCAGATACCATCTTGAAAATGGGCAAAATCAATAGCTGTCCATACATGTGCCTTCTTTGTGGTAGCCCCCACCTTATGGAATGGCCTGACTGAAGATGTCAGAACAGCACCACTCTCTTGACTTTCCACAAACTATACAAAATGGAATCATTCAGGAGGGCTTCTTACTTGAGTAAAATGCCTGTGTTGTAAGAAATAACTCAGACAGATGCCTTGGTAAATTTCTGCAAACCATACATTATTGTACCGTTTGTTGAATGCCTCAGTTGTTGATCATATCAATTTTCACTGTGTAATCCCCCTTGAGTCTCAGTGAGAAAGGTGGGCTATAAATAAAATAAAATATTGAGCCGCCCCCCCCCCCCATATCTTACAGTGGGTGACAACTTTTTAATTTAAAACAAGTTTATTCTGAGTTTATATGTTGCCTTTTTTCTGTGCAGTCAGCAGCATTTGTCATTCTGAACAGCTCAACAGTCTCTACTGTTGAATGATGTTTAGAAACTTCTGGATTGCTGGCACAATCATATGCATCCCAAAATCAAGGGCAAGGCATGCATAATTTAAAATTAGATGCTCACAGAGAATCAATATTCATACCACAGATGCCTGGATCTCATGATGGGGAGGCAGCTACCATACTATTGCAATTAAACAGGACCTAAAACCAATTATCTTTTTTTTAAAAAATGTAGTTGCTTGCATGCATAAGAACTATAATATCATAATGACTGTCATATCAATGAAGTGTATATTAGGTATTCAGACATAGCTAAATTTCATGACAATGTTATTTAGGCAGTAGGGTTGCCTGATCCTGTTATCATCCTGGCAGGAGGCTGGGGTCCTGGGGCTTACATTTGTTGTTGTCCAAGCATGCTTCTCTGCACCCTGTGCCCACACGATGATGTCACTTATGGTGCAAGAGCACCAGGATGCAAGAGCATGTGCACACTTTGCAATGGCCCAAATAGGTCCGCTGCAAAGCACGCCTGTACTCAGGGTGGCACAATGACATCATTCCCAAGAGTGATGTCATCATGCCACACCTGAGAGCACACCCAGGAGGCCTATTCCTGCACCCTTCTCCCCAGCCAGCCAGGTGAGTGAGGGGGGGAGGGTGAAAGTAGGGGATCCCTGCCCATGGGGGCAGGAGCGGGGATAGGATCCCTATTAGGTAACCATTTTGTCTGTCTGAACAAAGTGGTTTCCTAACGTTGGGTATGGTTAGGAAAATTCTTCCCCTTTCATCTTCCTTAGGTACAATGAAAGAGATCTCTCCCTAATGACTTCCAACTTCATCAAGGTGATGTCTCTAGACTATCAGTTAAACATCATTAAATGGGACTGCTATAATTGGCTTGATCATGCATCCTCAATTTCAGCTGCGGTGATTTGGGGCCTATCAGCTTGGACACAGGCTAGATAGAGTTGCCTTATATAGTAACCTGTACAACCACATTAAGACAGGAGTATTTAAATTTTCTTCTGAAAGTAGCAATTTCCACCGCTTCCACAGTCTCACTGCAAGTGCAAACCTCCATCACGCAGTTCCTAAGGGTCTCTATATTCTTTCAAAAAGGAGTGGGAAGGTTCAATGGGTTTAAGCAATGGCAGAGGTTATTGGTGGAAATTGTTGCCCTGTTTTATGAAAACTTAAGTACTGTGAATTTGTTTAACTGCATGGTTTTTATTACAGGCCAGTATGTTGATGTAAATAGAAAATAGCACATGGAAAATAGTGTTGTATCAAAAGGATAAGAAAAGCTGGAAGTAATATTATTTTTCAAGTTTAGGCGATAACTAGCAGGTTATCGCCTAAACATAATAAAGGGAATGAGGACTTTTTTCAAGCACTATCAGCCTTGGCTGTCTAATTTAATGAATACCAACTATGCAAAAGCAAAACCAGGACATCAGCTCAAAATATATTTTGCTATTAATCACCAACAGAGTAAAAATATCAGGTTAGTGATATCTAACTCATAATAAAAATGAATGTTGCAATCAGTGAAAACTTTGAGATTCATATTTATGAACTTTATCAACATTGTTATATAGTGTCCCATTATTTTGTTGTGTTATTAAGGTCATGAGTATATGACATTTCTCTATTTCTCTGCATTCTTCATAAATGTACTCAGGTATATATAAATTACTGTTTTATTATATGAATCACAGTCAATCAAATAAAGTACAGGCTGTAACTCTGGAAGCAGACCACAATTATCATTCTAGCCACAAAGAATGTACCCACATACCCTTCTAGACAATGCAGCATGGGATTAGCTCATCACTGATGGGGACAGAGTAAGAAATCGCCCCCCCCCATGCTTCTGATTGACCTAGAGAGAAAGGTGTTCCTTGTTTTTTGTTTATTTTTTGCCTACTCCATGATGTACCCTTGAAAGGGATCGCATTGTGATTTTGATTGGCTAGTGTCTGCTCATTATAAAGATCATGATAGTCAAGTTCAGTGCGGTTTATGCGAAAAAAAAGTAGGGCACCATTGGTGTGCATCTTGGATCACTGATTACAGGGTGAAGGAAGATTTCCTCAGGCTGGTGACATCAGGAGGACTTTATGAGCGAGGCTTCTGGAACACGAGCCATTGGGGTGTTAGTCTTCTTGTCTAATGTGAAAGTGTAAGGGCCTGGATGGATGGTGATCCAGGCAGGCCTTCTTCAGTAACAGAGGTCTTCAAACCATGGATTAGAACACAGCTCAGTGCGTCCATGCTCAGTGAATCCTAGGTCTGGAAAAACTGAATGTGTACTATGTACAATGTGTAGGCTGTGAGCAGTCAAGAATAGCGCAGGTAATTGTCCCAGGCTCTCAGTTAATCTTCAGTTGACCTGTTAAATGAGGAGGTGAACGGATAAGTCTATACTCTGCTTCACTTGTGTCAACATAGGTATCTACAGTGGATGGACAGAGTTGGAATTAAAGGTCAGCTTTACCCATTGCAGATATTGGTAATTAATACAGTTGTGTCCCATTTATTCAAGAAATGTTGTCTGTCTTAACCTTAACGTACTTGCACAATAGAAGCATTCAAAGGAAGTCTTGTGACATCAGTTCAATAAGCTTACACAAAGGCCAGCTCAAGCTTACAAGAAACACAGGTACTTAAGATGTTATAGTTTTGCAAGGCAGAGCGGATACATTAATGAATATATTCTCAAGTTCGCTTTCCTTCAAAAGATTGTCCACCTGTATATTTCCTTTGTTAATTCTTGAGGAGACAGGAGAAGTAAATGTTGCAAAGGTTCTGGCTGAGAATCTGAATGTACAGATCTCCACAACAGGAGGAGCGGCTTTGCCTCTTCTATGGCTTGCAGAGGCCAGCCAGTTTCTTTTCCCACAGACAAAAGCAACAGCTTATCATCTCACTAGCAGCCAGCTGTCTCAGCAGGCAACCATTAATGCAATCAGTTACCTAAGAATGTTGCTAGTTCCTTTGTATTAAGACTTGGTATCACTTTTCATTAGGTTTTGCATTGCAAATTGCAGCCCTAGAGTGAGGAAACTGGGGCTGCAATTCTAGGCCCATTGACTTGAGGGTAATCTCCATTAAGAAAAGCAGGATTTACATCTTAGGTTGGACTGTAGATGTTGTTATCTTAAATAATTTATTAAAGTTACTTTAGCCTATATAAAGTTCACATAGGGGCAAACTACACAAGACAATACACACTCAAATACACTCAAATTACAAAATACACTTGAAATACTCGTGTAATTCGAGTGTATTTTGTCTCATGTGGTAAGACCCATAAAGTTGGAGCCTGAGGGCCAAGCTACAAGTGACAAATGACACTTGAACAGCAAGTGGATTGAGTGGAGGGCAAGTGAACAGGGAGAAATACACTTGCCATTCAAGTGTCATTTGTCACTTGTAGCTTGGCCCTAAGACTCTCTCCCCAGAATCACATGAGGAGACCAGGGTTTTTTCCCCTTGCTTCCTTCTTCCTGTGGGGCTCCTGTACTTCTAAAAAGCTACTATGAGCACAGCCAACACATCTGGGAGATGAGGTAACTCATTCGTCTCAGGAAGCAAATTTGGGCTGGTGATAACCTCTTCTTCACTCCCTGCCCCCATATTAAGCCCTAACTTCCCATTGCTGCCTCAGACCCTAGAGAGCATCCACATGGGCAAATGCTTCTTGGCCTTTTGTTTCTCCCAGCTCTCTAACATCAGCATGGCAAGCTATACATACCCTACAAGGTTTCATGGGCTCCTACAAAATGGCCCAACTCTCACAAGAAAGAAGACTCTTGCAAGAACTCAGGAATCTGTATACATATCATTGCCAAACTCCAAGTGGGGCCTGGAATTATTTTTAATAGTGCTGATTTATACATAATTGACTGGTTTGCTTACCATTGGCTGAGGAGGGGTGTGCAGTGATGACAGTACTGTGGGGAGAAAACTAGGACTTCCGTTGGGATATTTGAAGTGAATGTGCATGTATGAAATGTGTATATATCGAATACTGCCAGTTGCTCTATAATTCAGATTGCTTGAATATTTTTTTAAAAGGATACAGAATCAAGCTGCTTGCAAGCAGACAAATTGCCCAACAAAAACTTGTTCGCACCTGATGAGCAGAACTGTTGGGTGTTCAAGCATCCTTGATGATTCAAACAAATATTTTTAAAGCATTGTCTTACTATTCATTTATTTGTTCTGTCTTCTAGCAATCTAGGGTGTCAGCCCTTTAACTTGTTTTTATTACTTACGGAATAAGAAAAGATTTGAGTAGTTACTGTGCACTTTTCCTTATAATATTGTTTAGAACAGCCAGTTCCATAGATCTGGGATAAGTGATAAGGACAAAGCCTAAGGACAAAATCACATGCCCCCAAAATAATGTACTATCTATTATGCACCACTATGTACCATTTTGGAGAGCCAGTTTGGTGTAGTCATTAAGAGTGCGGGAATCTAATCTGGAGGACCTAATCTTGATTCCCTACTTCCACTTGAAGTCAGCTGGGTGACCTTGGGTCAGTCACAGCTTCTTGGAGCCCTCTTAACCCCACCCACCTCACAGGGTGATTGTTATGGGGATAATAATAACATACTTTGTTAAGTTGTCCTGAAGGGTGGTATATAAATTTAATGTTATTATTATTCTTACCTTTTAAACATTTACAGAACAAACATTTACAGAAGCTGATTGTTTGTAGGTTTGTACAATAATCCTTCCTTCTAACCCCTGTTCATTGTTATTTGATAAAGTACATGTGATATTATAGTTACTATGATGTATTATAAACATATATTATCCCAGGTCAATGGACTCTCTTTTCCTTCAAATGAAACGTGCTTAGTTTTAGTCACATTTTAATGCTGGGCATTAAAATATGATTTTGGGAAAATACTTTCCCCAAAGCAGATGAACATTTAATCCAGACTCTTTTTTTGCCACATTTCACAACTGTATATGATTGTCCTGCTTGAATCATCTGGAACTGTTATTTAAATGTGTTTCTGTTTGTGGCCCATTTAGTCAGATTTGTATGAGTTGATTTGTGGTGGATGGTGATGGGCGGATGGTTCAGCCCTAGAGTTTGAAAGAATGCTTGTATGAACATGTGTGGCCCTCTCTTTTTCAGCTAAGGATGAATTTTACATCATTTTTAATAATGAATACCCTGGAAATACAGGAAATACAGGAAAGTATGCTTTCCTTTGCTAAGGTACAACAAAGAAACACTGTTTCCCACCTTTTTTTACCAGATTGAAGGGGGGAGAAAGAAGGGGGGAGTGAGGCAGAGGCAGAGGTGGGAGGGAAGAGGAGTGAGTGGCCAATGCTTTCAGGAACTCTCCTTCTCTGGCCAATAAGATTTTCTTTTCTTTTTAATTTTTTTTCTTTTAATTACTAACATCAAAACTACAAACTACAAACAGAAAAAGGAAAAAAGAAACAAGGGGGGAGGGAAAAACAACATAAGAACACAGACTACAACTACAAGTATTGAATTCCCTTCATAATACAATTATTTAAAGTTAAACTTTCTAATATGCTATTAGATTGGTAGATCTTATAAGATACGAACTACAGTCAGGATCAGGTCTTCTCCCCCCCACCCCTGCGTCTCGGTCTCAGTTCTCTTTGAACAGCTACAATAGCTGCGCTCACTCCCTCCTCCCCACTCCCCCCTTCAGATTCTGGATCTTCTTCTTGCTCGAACTCTTGATGATTAAACACAAAATCTCTCAGCTGTACTTCCGATATTATCTTGTAGGTTTGGTCTTTATATCTAAACCAGATACCTTCCGGAAATAACCATTTGTATTTTATATCACGCTTTCTCAGAAGAGCTGCAAACCTTTTGTATTTAAATCTTCTTTTCCGAGCTAGAAATGGAACGTCCTTCAATATCTTAACCTTGTTGCCAAGAAAGTCCAAGTCCACGTTAGTCGAATTATATAAAATGGTGTCCCGAGTCTTCTTAGATGAAAAGTCAATAATAATCTCGCGAGGCAGCTGACACTTCGTTGCATATTTTGAAGATGTCCGACGGACTTCCAGAATATCGCTTTTTAACTCTTCTTTAGTTGCCTTTGTGAATGACGCCAAAAGTTCCGACACCAGATCCTTTAAATTTTCACTTTCCTCCTCCTACACATTCTGTAAACGCAATACTGTCTGAGCACGATCCACTTGTAGTCCTATCAGTTGATTCTCCAAAAGCTTTACTTCTTTGTTTGTAGCTCTCATGAGTGTTGCATTTTCACGAGCAGATTTCTCTGTCTCGAGCGCTACATCTTTAGTGGTTTTCACTTCATTTTCAACTGAACCAACCCTTTGTCCGATTTCATTTAGCCTATCAACAAAGGGCTTCATAGCTTCAACGACCGACCGTTTAACCACCTCTTCAAGAGTCTCTCCCTTCCCCTGCAACGCAGCCGATACCGATTTGCCCACAGCAGGGCTCTGCTTTTTCATTGCCATCTTGGGGGGGGGGGGGAGTCTGCCAACTAAGTTCCAAAACTCAATGAAGGGGAAGATATCCGAACCTTCTTAAGCTTCAGCTCCCACCAATCCTTCGCATACGCTTAAAGTAACAGAAGGGATCCGCTTACTTACAGGTTTTCACCTTAAATCTGCTTGTTGCCGTTCTCCATGGCCCGTCAGCACGCGATGTGCTGTGCAAGTCTGCCGGCCTCCATAGGAGCAGATGGGCTATTTACCCCCTGGATCGACTTCAGGGGGCTCTTCCCGCAGTGCTCCGGACCCTGACCCCCTACCTGGGAGTCCTGGGGGTTAACCCTCGCAGGTCAACCACCCGGTCAGGCTGCTCAGCCGCTTCCTCCCGGACCTGTGGAGAGGTCTGGGAAAACGAAAATGGCTGGGAAAACGAAAATGGCTGGGAAAACGAAACCGAATCTCAGGCCAATAAGATTTTCTAGAAGGAGAACACCTTTTTTAAACCGGCCGCCAAGGAGTTAAATAAGTAGACTTGCCTCAGAGCAGCCTCCATTTTGTGTGCTCAGTCTGCCTGGAGAGATCTGATACCCTTCCTGCTTCTGGCTATGGACTCTCTCTCTCTTTGGTCTGGCTTGGGCCTGGCCTGCTTTGGATTCAAGAAGGAATGTGACCTGCTGCCCAGTGAATGGATTTGTCCTGCTTCCTGCTGAGAACTGTACCTGGTGGACTTCTGCTGCTGCCTGGTTCGAGAGTTGCAGACCTCTGTTTTTTTCCCATTGGAAGGAGGGGATTGGCCTGGGGTCTGGGAGAGATGGGTGTGGTCAAAAGAAAAGAGGTTTTTTTTCCCCTTTGCATTTTAAAAATTGATGTTTTTGCTCGGTCAGAGGTACTTTGGTTGAGCTTTTGTGTGTGGGGTGCTTTGGTTTGGCTTTTACTGTTTATTTTGCTTTTCTGTGTGTGTGTGTGTGTCGGGGGTGTTCTTCTGTTTTATCCTGTTGTTGGGTTGCTTTGTTTGCTATTTTATAATTCCTGCTTATTAGATTCATTTGTTCTTGGGGACGGGGAGTGATCTGTGTTTTCCTCTGTTATGGGTGTTTTATTGCAGTAAATTTTTGCTGGTTCTTTGGAGAGGGCTGTTTTCCTCTGTTTTAGGGGCTACTCATTCTTTATAGTAGTTGGTTGGTGTATCTGTTTTCTTTTGGCATAGGGATTTGACTTGATGTTCACTGTAGATTTTTTTTAGATGGTTGTTCTTCTGGGGGGGTAGTGTTTGTGGGGGTGCTGCTTGATTCATTTTTAATTAGTGGTATTCAAATTCTATAGATAAATAGGCTGCCCATTACTGTCATTTAACTAGGTTTTCCCTGCCCATCTCTGGCTCCCTTAGAACCAGGCCTGTCACATTAGATGTAAGATTTTTGTCATAGGCTTACCTGTATATTGGGGTTCAGGTCAGGGGTAGCTTGATTCCTGAAGAGGAAATAAGCTTTTTACTAATGTAGTGCCAACACAAATGTAAATAGGGCCTTTTAAAAAGAGATTTGTGTGTTCATCTCCAGGTTTAGACCCACAAAAAAGTAAGCTTTTAGAGTATGTAGGTAGGAGCATTAGGAACTATTTGGTTACAGCTGATTTGAAAGAGACCACCAGTAGTACATTTTTCTAGACTAGGGCACTTTAAGTGCATGAACTGTTTAATCTGTTCAGTTTGTCGACTGGCTCTTGTTATTACAGAAGTCCAAGTTCCACAGGGATGATGTTTGAACAGATTGTAATTCTAAGAATGTTGTTTACATGATTATTTCTCCATGCAATCTGGCATATATAGTCATCAGTATAAGACCTATTGTGCATATATCTCCCATATCTGGAACAAGACGCGTGAAGCACCAATAGTTGAACAATTTCTTAATCAGAATCATCAGCCTGACAATTTCAAATTTTTGGTTTTAGCTCAATACCAACCCACAAATATGGGAAAATAGACATTACCAGATCATTGTTAGAATTAGAGATGGGCACGAACTGAAATACGAAACAAAATTAAGCACAAACCAGGCCGGTTCGTGGTTCATGAACCATGGTTCATCAGATCCCATTTCTAACAAACCGCCATGAACTTTTAGGCTGGTTCATTTGGTTCGTTTTTTGGTTGGTCACTGCAGGCAACCTGGTGCCAATCAATCAGTTTCCTAGGCAACAGGAGATGGACTTCCTGCAGACCTTCTGCTGGCCCGGAAGTGACCTTCTGCTGACCCAGAAGTGATGATTTTCTGACACTGGATGTGACGTTTTCACGAACCAAACGAACCGGTTCATGAACCAGGGCAGGTTCGTGAAAGTTCATGGTTTGTGGTTCGTTAAATTTGATGAACCACATGGTTCGTTTTTTTCCCGGTTCGTGCCCATCTCTAGTTACAATTAGAAATATGTTTTATTTTCAAATTTAATACTGTCACACCAAATGGGAAGGGCTTTCTCCACCTCCTCCACTGCTCTGTGGCCCCACAGCCCAAGGTAAGTCGGGGTGGGGGTGGATCTGTGGGGCTGGAGCTGGAGTGATATTTAAAGGGCCCCACTGCTGCTTGCAAGCAGTGGCAAGGCCCTTTAAACTCAGCCCTGAAGCTTTCCAAAGCATTACAAATGCTTTGGAAAGCTTTGATTCGGAAATCCCAAATCTTTACAGATCAGGTCCAATTTGGGCATTTTTTCCAAATTGGATTCCCGAACTGCACATGCCTAATTAACATATGTAGGCATGGTAAGAAGTTTTTGGATTTAATTTAATTTATATTTACATTTTGATATGATATTGTTATTGAGTGTCTGCATATTGTATTTTGTTATAGCATTGCTCTTTGTATTTTGGCAACAATTAATGACTGAAGATGTTTACATGTGTGAAAATGAATGCAGTCTGTTGAAGATTTCTTTATACTTTACCTTAAGAAGGAATTTGAATTCAGAAATGGGATTAATACCAAAAGCCTGTCGTATTTTCATCTGTTTGTGTCATTAATTGTTTGTATCAGACTATTGTGAACATACCATTATTTACTTTGTTAAATTGGCATTGACACCTCACTATAGCATTTTATTTTTAAGTGCATTGTTGTAGTTACGCTTTACTACCACATGGTGGCTCTGTTGTGATGTTTGGGAACCTTACACCGTGGTCCATTGTTTGTATTGCAGGAGGAGGAGCAGCATATGGAGCCTTTGGGGGGGGGGAGTCAGGAGTATGAAGTTTCTGTCCTTTGTGCTCACCCCAGGGAACCAAAGGATGTTGGAGGAACTGGCAGTAGGGCCCACCATTGGTGAGTCTTCCCCAGTTTCCTCTGAGGCCAGCAACAGACTTTTTTTTTTACTGATGTAGCAGCACAATTTTGGAAGTGGTGACTCCACCCACATCTCTACCCCTTCACCCTCAGCCATCTTCTTCTGCCCAGCCTAGACATGGTGTGTCTGGCCTGAGTGCCTCATGGGAGACATCTCCTGGGGTGCCTGTGGCTATAGGGCAGTGTGCCCCCCTTGTCTTCCAATGTCTGGGAGCATTTCCATACGATGGAGGACTCATGATATGAACAGTGCCAGCACAATAGGGGCCCAGTCATTCAAGGGAAAGATGTGAATAATCTCTTGATGACTAGCCTCAGGAACCACATGAAGAAGCACCACCAGGAAGTGACTCTTTGGAGTGGGGGAGAGATATTGGCACCACATGGCTGCCAGCAAGCCAGCAGAGGGTCAACCCATGACCACCTCTGCTGCTCCCCCCCTCAGGTTTCCTGGAGGGAGTGGATGCCAAGCATGTCACTAGTGTGCCAAGATGGAGAATCCATAGATCATCTAGGCTCATCGCATGGAAGATTGTGGAGATGAACACTGTAGACAGGCAGCCTTCCTCTGTAGTAGAGGACTTTGGCTTCCAAGTGCTACCCCAGCTAGTCTGTCCTTGGTTCATGCCCCCTGCTTACACCATGCAGAGCAGGACCATCATGACCTCCCTTTACAGGGTTGCCAAGAAGGGTTGCCTTGTTCGTTATACTACAAGAAGCACATAAAGGCAGAGTTTTCTTGCACTGCTGAGAGAAATGTGCACTTCATGCCGTACATCTGGATCTGCCCTCAGACTCAGCATGTGTACCTCTCTCTTAGTGCACACTGGTGGCAACCTGATGAACTTCATGGTGGGTGTGGGAAGATCAGAGTCAGCCAGGGCCAGATGGGAGTCCACCAGGCTGTTTCTTGCTAAGTGTTGCTCCACACTGAGTTTTTCGGAGTGGTGCAAATGGCAGAGAACATTGCTGTCACCATCGAAGGAATTACTGGACTGGGTAGGTGAGAGTGAGGGCAGTGCACCACAGGATACATGATGACTGATGGTGGTGCAAAAATGAAGGCAATGGTGGTGTTTGTGGGCCTCAAGCACATTTACTTTGCAGCCCACAAACTTCATCTCCTGGTGAAGGGAGTGCTTGGTCTGGGTTCCTCCAAGGAATCTGCAGATGATGTCACAACTCGTGAGTTCCAGTGTCTCCTCCAGAAATGCCAGCAACTCATGAGTCACTTCTCATGCGGAGTGAAAACAACTCATCAACTGCACCAGAAGTAGGCCAAGACAGGTGTGCCAGAGCATTGCCTCTCTGATGTTGTCACTTTCTGGAACTCCACCCATGCCATGCTTGAGCAATTGGTGGTACAGCAGGCTACCTTCATGGCTTCAGCCAAGAGGATTGGCTCATGATCTCCGAGTCCCAGTAGTGGAGGTCCTGAGGCCCTTCAAGGAATTCATTGTCGCTGTCATGTCTTACATGGTGACCCTGGGTCTGCTAATTCCACTGGTGTATCTGCTTCAGAGTACTATGGCCTCCTTCCTAGACCCAAATGCAGGATATGCAGACCTCATTCCAGGACTGCATGCGCTCATGAGAAGACTGCAACAGGGTATCACATCCCAGCTGCAGCCTCTCACTGAGAAGTCATACATGTTGGCAACCTTTTGCAACCCATGCATCAAGGGTACCTTTGCTGAGTGCTCCAAACACTTCACCAACATGAGAAATTCCTTCTCTTTGCAGATGTGGAGTAGGCAGGCTAAGAGGGACCTCCTGCAAGCAGAGGGGATGGAGGAGGGGGCTAGCTCTGCTGTTCCCCTTTCTGCCACTTCTGAGCAGGCTCCCCTCACAGCCAGTGCTAGGATGTTCAAGAAGATGGAGATACTCCTGTGTGCCCTCAGCCCCTTTGGGAATGTAAGGCATGTTAACCAGGATTCAATGGGAGTAAGTAGTCAGGGACTATGTTGCAGAGTTCTGCAAGTTGCTTTCCACTGAGCTACTGGGCCAAGAAAGAGGTGGTCTTGCAGGACCTCTTTCTCGAGGTTCAAAAGCTTGTCTCATGCCCTCAGATGAATGTGGAGAGTGAGCATGTCTTTTCCCATGAGGGTGACATTGTCAGCTCACATCACACTCACCTAGAGTGAGTTGAGCAGTTGGTCTTCCTGAAGGTCAACATGCTGCTCTTCAATTTCCCAACTTTGGACTTCCAGAGTGAATGAAGTGAGCCCACTTTGTCCTTTGCATCCTCTGAGAATCTGTGAGGTGGGAAAAAATGCTCTTCCCAAGACCTAAAAGTTAGGTTAAAAAAACAGAAGGAGAAGGAACGTTGGTTTAGTTGGCACAACAAATGCACACACCCCACACCCATATACACTGCAAAACCACCAGCCCATGTTACCACAGATTTCTGCATATAATTGGAAATGTTTTCATGTACTGGGATGGGAAGAGTCAGACATTAGGGAAACCAGAGAACAACACACCATTTGTCACAGAGGGAAACACACAGTTTCAGCCTGAGTCCATATGGGTGAGATCCATCTCATGCAACTGTGCTTGCTTGCTATTATCTTGTGCTTGTGGCTGGGTAGTGCTTGGTTCTGTTATGTGGTGTTCCCGCACTGGCTCAACCCAGACTCTACCTTGTTTCACTTTGGTTTGGGTGATTATCCAGTGTGATGTTGGTTCTCATAGGGAACAATAGAGATTGACTGGTCAAACTGCTCAGGGGGCACTGGGTTTTTTGGGGTAGGGGGTGGGGGTGTAAGTTTGGTTCTGTTGGGATTCTCCAGGGATGAGCTTGCATTTGGGAGTGCAACTTGGCTGTGGCCTCCTTGCCTCATGTGTATGTGCCCCTGGAAAAGAACTTGTAAAAGTTCTCATCTGTGGGAACAATGGAGAGTGACTGATCAGCCAGCTCAAGGAGTGCTTGGTTTGGGGGGGGGGTGACAGTTGGGTTCTGTTGGACTGTCTGTTGAGGAGTTTGTATTTGGGAGTGTGCCTCTGGCCATGACAGCCTTGATCCACATGCTTCTGCAGTGGGAGTCACCTTGGAGTTTTTCCCCACGATAGGAACAAATAGAGTGGCTGGAGGCACCTTGTTTGGGGGCCCACAGAATTGGATGCTGGAGTCCAATCTCCATGAAATTTGGGGGATCTTTAGAGAAAAGTCAGGAGTAGGTCTCCTGCAAATTTGTTGGATTTGTCTTGCAAAATTCTACCCCCACCCTCTGGATATCCTTCATAGTTTTCCCCTCAGGGAATAATGGAGATCAGAGGTGGCTGGGAGCACCTTCTTTGGGGGTCCAGTAATTTTTGAAGCTGGGGGTGGGGTTGTTTGAGGACAATTAGGAGTAGGTCCCCTGCAAATTTAGTGAAATTTGGTCAAAAATGACCCCTCAGACCTGAATCAAGTTTACTGTTGGAAACAATGGCCAAATTGTACCGAATTTGCTCTGAAATACTGAACCAAACTAGAGAATGAACTTGGTATTCAGTGAATACCAAATTTGTTACAGTTCAGTATTACCAAACATTTTTTACTATGCCCTAGAAACTAGTGTTGAACTGGGATCTGGTAGACCAGGTTCATATCTCCACTTTGCCATGGAAGCTCACTGAATGATCTTGGGCCAGTCACTAGGGGTGTGCATTCCAGAATTCCCAAGATTAAAAATATATACAAAAATCACTGGAATCATTACCTGTTGGATCCGTGGTGAGGCTGCAAATCACGACTTTGCCAGTTCAAATCCCATGAGCTCAGCAGGTGGCCCTTGGATAAGCCACTCCTCTCATCCCCAGGTCCCAGCTGTACAGAGGGCATAATAATGACACTGATCTTGTTCATTACCCTGAGGGGGGCACTAATCTGTCTAGAAGAGTGGCATATAATCACAGTCATTATTATTACTTTGATTTCCCGGAACAGTTACACAAGCAACATCCTTAGACATTAAGAAAATTACCCTCCTGAAAAATCAATGTAGTGTTTCGTGTTTGGCTGCTTATCAGCAGCAGCAGTATGTGTGTGTGTGTGTGTGTGTTTTATTCACTTACTTTCTGAAACAGTGACCTAGGCAATGTGGCTACCAGCTGGCACAAGTAAGGTAGGTAGGGCCCGTTTTTCCTCTGTAAGTAGGATTGCTGGGACCTGTAGAATTGGACAACTTGATCCAATTCACTTTGACACTTGTGAGGGGGGGGACTCTTTAATGGACAGGCAGCACTAGCTCCCCTGCATTTCTTTTGTCATTTGGTTGAAAAACAGACACTATAGACCCACCCCAAATTCTCCCATAAGGAATAATGGGACCAAATAATACTGGAATTTTTGGAAACTCAAACCAGAATTCTGAAATGAATACTACTGAATATCAATATTTATACCCTTCTCAAAATCCAAATCCAAAATTTTCCTTTCCCCCCATGTGCATATCCCTAAGAGTCACTCTCCTTTAGCCTAACCAACCTCACATAGTAAATGTTGTAGGGCTAAAATGAAAGAAGGAATGACACTTTTGTAAGCTAATTTGGGTTCCCACTGGACACAAAAGTGGAGAATAATTACATAAATAAATAAGTAATCTACTTGCACATTACCTGGAAAAGTACAGTAGTAGGGGGAGGGCCAGACGTGAGCCTAGTCCTTTCTCTACATGTATAACCTATATATACATATATCATTGTGCAGGTTATTAACTGAAATGTTGACCAGTTCATAGCCTAGAAATAACACATTATAGTGATAGATATATCCCCATGAAATTTCAAAATACACTTTTACTGCAGAATTTCTTTCTTCTTGTTGTAAGACAATACAGCCATTAAAACTGCTATACAATATGATTTATACTCAAGTCTAACAACTTACAAAACATTTATGTTTTTTGGCAGTATGAACAAATTAGTTCTGTTTTCCTGGCACAATTAGTTGTAAGCCCTTCATTTTCATCCTCTTAAAAACTGAAGGACAAATCTGTGATAACAAAATCAAGCACTTGACTAGTCGGCTTAGATTTTGTCTCAGAACAATTTATCATGTAAATGGTGTCTGCTTTGTTTTATGGAAATTTGAAAACAGCTTTCTGCATGATTGACGCTTTTGTCAGTAAGACCCTCTTCAAAATGTGACAAATGTGCTTTATCTGTAGAAGATGCTGAAAAGACACAAGTGATAAAACTTACTATTTTTGTCCAAGAAGGCACATGGGCAGCATTGGGAGGTTTTAGTGCTCAGAGTAAAAATATCTTACCATAGCTCAATAAGAAAACAAAAGGAAAAAGTTAACTGAAGAGTAAATTAAGGTTTATTTTTTAAAAAAGAATATAAAAGGTGTCTATTATTAAGTGACAGGATTTTTATTTACAAGCAAAATTATATTGGAAATTAACAAGGCAGTTACCAGTAGAGGTGGGCACGATCCCAAAAACATTACCGATCAAGCTGATCGTGGATCCACGCCGGCAACGACCTCAAATCACCGATCCACACCAATCATCTCCCATTTCCAATCTGTGGATGGGATCGGGGAGTGGGAAGGTGGGTGGTGGCAGCGACCGCCGGGCCCGGCAGGCACGGGGAGGCAGCAACGAGCTGTCTCCCCTCAGGGAGGGGACATTCACACACACACACTTAGAGCAGAGGGGGAGAAAAGTTTTTAACCCGGCGATGAGCCGCCTCCCCTCAGGGAGGGGACGTTCGCACACACACACACACACACACACACTGAGAGCAGAGGGGGGGAGTTTTTAACCCGTCCCTGCCTCTCCAAAAAGAGAGAGAGAGGCACCCCGTCAACATGTTTTAGCCAGCTTTTTTAAAAAAGCAGGGACAGAATCCTCCATTCCTCCCCACCCAATTTTAAAAGCATATTTTAAACACACACACAGAGCCATGAATGAGGTTTTCCCACAAAATACAGTGTTTTAAAAGCAGGTTAAAAACAGAGAGTGACAGACGGAAAAACAGCCATTCCTCCTATAAAGCCCCGTTTTTTTAAAAAGCAAAAAACGTTTGGAGCGCCCATGGCTACAAACACCCCCTTCCCCTCCCTCCCCTGGGTCTCTTCTCCCAACTGGTGGTGAGTGTGTTGCTGCTCCATGGTTGGAAGGAAGCCCTGCTGATCAAGGAAAGCTGGGCTTCCATTCGGGTTTCCAGGGTGACAGAAGGAGGGCAAACACAGCTCAGGCATTCCCCTGGCTCCGTTGCCCAGGGAATAGATTACTGGCTCCTGATTGTCTGCATCCCCGATCAGATCCCGATGGCCCGAATCAAGCCCCGATGAAGCCCCCCCCCCCCGGAATGCTGGATCTGTTACCGTGGCCGGCACCGATCTGCTGGGTCTCGATCGCGCGAACGCCATTATTGTGGGTATTTTTCTATGCTGATCGTGCCCATCTCTAGTTACCAGTTCTGTTCACAGAGATCATTTTAATGCATAAGAATACAATATATGAAGTGCTGTAAAAGAGCCTTCTGCATCACACCTAAAAGGCATCTTCAAGACTTGTATCCAATAAGGCTTAATATCGAATCGAATACCTTTATTGGCATAACAGGACAAACATATGCACAGTCAGCAAGGAGATAACAAAAACAACAAAAAATCCCTTGCCCCATCACTTAAACCATTCTTCTCCTCTTCAATGCACAACAAAGAAATTTAGCCACAGACTCAATGATCCCAGCATTATGTGTGGATAGTAAAAGGCGTGTCTTACTGTCGTCTGACTGACCTCCATGATTTGAAGCAAAGGTTCTAGATAAATGGCGCGGATATCACAATACAATAAGCAGTACAGGAGAACATGTTCAAAGGCTTAATATCTGATGTCTGGAAAGCCACACCATGTGCCTTAGAAGTACTTCTACCTCATTGCAACGTTGTAGTGATTGGTAGTAATTTCTCAGTGTGAAGGAAATATAATACTCACCTGCATAAACAACAGCAACAAAACATTTAACATTTAGAGGCTGGGAATTCTGTGCTGACTAGACATAGTTTATTTTTGTCTTATCTTCTTGGACTAAATCTCAATTCAGTGGAAGCTTATGTGCATTGGTGCTGTATGTGAATATTATGAATATTCTAGAATATTATTTACATATCATAAAATAGTGAATTAATGTAACTTTAAAACTATCAGTAACATATAATTATCTTATCTAGTATAGGTTGCAAATCTATAACAATTACTACATATTGCTAAAGTCCATGTGATTTTAGGATCAGTCCACAAATTAAAAAAATCTTAAACACTGTAGGATATTAGGGAATTGTCTCTGTCACAACAGTGACAGGGGAAGAAGTGGAGTTCCTGGAAAAAGACTTTCTTAGCAGTTGCCTCAGCCTGCTTCCATGCCTACTTCCCCTCCTTCCACTCTCCCGATATCCTTTCTGGAATGATGAGGACTGCATTGCTGGATACCAGCAAGAGTTCACACAGCTTAATCTTGACTAGACATGGGCACGAACCACATTACGAACCAAAAAAAACCACGAACTGCCTGATCGTTTGCAAACCAGCAGTTTGTGAGGGTCCATGGCCAATGAACGGGTGATCATTGGAAGCCTGGTTCATTGCGTTCGCCCAAGGTTCATGAAGCCAGACAGTCAGGCACCAGCAATCAAATAACTGGAAACGAAGCTGGGGGAATGCCTGAACTCTGTCTGCACTCCTTCTGTCGCCCTGGAAACCCGAATTGAAGCCCAGCTTATCTTGATCGGCAGGTCTTCCTTCCAATCATGGAGCTGCAAATTGGTTACAATTGGTTACATGGGAGAAGACACCTGTGGGGAGGGGGGTGTTCTGTAGCAATGGGCACTCCAATCTCATCCCTGCAAACCCTGATAGGCAGTTCTGACAGCCAACCCCTTGTACACTGGACCAATGTCAACTGGTGGCTCTAATTGTATTGAATGGGAGTTTCCTGGGGGCCTCGGATTGGAGAGGGTATAACTCCAAGATCCCTATTGCATTCTTGACCAAATTTGGGTGCTGGCTGGAGGAGACCCTGCTAAACACTCCCTGGGAATATGGGCTCTCTACGTCCAACAGGGGCCGTTCTGACACCCATGAACCATGAACCTCGAACCGGTTTGTCAGCGGGAAAAGTTCATTTTGGTTTGTTAGTTTGGGTTCATCCGTGGCACCGAACCATGAACCGCTAGTTCGTTAATTTTTTTTGGTCCGTGCCCATGTCTAATCCTGACTAGAGATGGGCACGAATCAAATTACAACCCAAAAAAACACACGAACCAGGCCGGTTCATGGTTCATGAACCAGTGGTTTGTGGAAGCTCATTTCCACAAACTTCCATGAACTGGTCTACTGGTTCATTGGGTTGTATTTAAAGGGGCAGTTTAAATGGCCATTTCCCCAGGGAAATGGCCATATAAACTTTTCCTGCCACTTGCAAGTCCCTTTAAACTATCAGATAGCAGGCGGCAGGGAGGGATCCCCCTCTTGCCACCTGCCAGTTGATAGTTTAAAGGGAGCTGTCATGGCAGGGCCCTTTACACTGCCCAGCCCCCAGCCCCACCCCACCCCCACCTCTTTATGGTTGCACTGATATTCACCATCCCATGGGTGTATCAGTTAACCACTTCTTGTTATGGATTGGTCTGTGAGTTCAGTCCCCAAGTCCCCCACTCCTCTGAATGTGTATTTTCTGACTAATGCCCAAGCATGTGATAAACTGCAAATACTACCTTAACTTTTTAATGAAATCATCCAATGTAAAGTTGGAAAATCAACACACACACACACGTCTAGACAACTGGTAATATCATAAAATCCTTTCTTGACTCTGTTAACCAGCAGCATATTAACATACACAGCAAGGCCCAACATTCACCAGATTACGAATTAATTATATGTGACCCCAAAATGATCCCCCCATAAAATGTGACCCTATAAAATGACCCCACTATAATCCTATATCCCATACTCATACAACCAAAACTGACCTTATACTCCAAAGAAGGGGTAGAAAAGATCAGAACTATGTCCAGTCTGGTCTGACCTGCAAATCCACCCACCCACATGCAGCACCTACTAGCAGTCCTTGAAGCCAAGTGACATGAGGCTTGCCTAATGCACTGGGCTTTTGTCTCCCTGGATGTGTCAGTGACAGTGTTATGAGTTGTGATTGGATGAGTTTTCTGTGACATAACTTCTGGCTTGAATTGATAATTACTGTAAGTAAAGTCTGCTCAAGTAATGTAATGTTGATGCATCCAGCTTTACTGAGTCCATTGTTCATCAACCTAACATGTCCAGGTTAACCCCCCCCCCCCACACACACACACACAATGTAAAACGTTGTAATTTTAGAACCAGTCTGCATTCTGAATTGACAGTGGTAAAATGAAATATCTTGCCTTAAAAGGCTGGGAGTGGGAAGAAACTATGAAAAAAATCAAACCACATTAAGTAAACATTCTAACATATTTTATCTATAAAATATTTCTTAATTTCTAATTGGAATATTTAAAATGTATACTGTTTTATACTAAAGGTTTCTGTTATTTGGTTTGAAGGAAAATCATAGTTAATGAGACGTGACTGAAAATATAAAAATAAAATGTAAACAAAAGAACTATTTTTATTGCTCCTGCATCTACCATTCTCTAAGACATATGATGGCTTCCTGGAAAGAACGATATATATATCTTGTAGCAATACTTTAAAAAAATGTTCTGCTGTTCTTTACAAAGTGGGAAAAAACTTGAGTATTTCCATGCTTTTAAGCCATGAAAAGAATATTGGAGATGTGATTCAAATGAAACAAAAAGTGAGCCTATCTCACCACCTTTAAAAAAATCCTCAATCATTTATATATTTTCTGGATTAGAATGTTGATGTTGTAAGGAAGACAAGTTGTCTGAATTCAATATCTATGATCTGTATTCAGCATGTCATCCATGGATTAAACAGCAGCAAATGAACAAGAATTACCTACTTCAGCAAATTCTATGTTGGATCTAGTTGTCTCCTGTGTATTTCCTAACAGATGGTTGATGCCATAAGCCCAGAGAGCACTTACCATTTACTGGAAGGAGTGGCAGATGAGCCCAATCACCTTCTTTATACCCCGAAGATGACAGGCATAGTCAAAGTTAACTGTCAATACCCTGAAATTGCCCAATATTTTCTCTTCTCTGCTTCACTTTATTTATAGATTGCATTGAAATATAGCTCTGGACCAATCCTCTAGCACATCATCTAACCTTCAGAAGTAGGGAATATGGAATATGCTATAAAAATCAGTTGTTCAGCAATGCTGAGGGAGTAGGTAAATAAATCCTCAATACACATTCAAGTTCTTGCCCTGCCATGACTGATATAGGTATGTATGAGAGACCAAGAGGCTGGCTCAGCAGAACATGCAGGCCTGGGGGACTGCCGATTTGGGACAGTACAATTTCTCTGAAGAGTGTATATTTTTTTGTGTGTGAACACATCCTGATTTTATTTTCAGTTGAACTGATCCAATCTTGTGAAAGACTGCAATATGCAGGATGTGTCTTGTGATAAGACATAATTATCAATGTTTCTAATTCTCAATGTGACTTTATGTGTGGGCATGTAAATCTGCAACTGGAGTCATGAACAGAAAAGACAGATCTTTCTACAAGCTTGATAAAGCCACGCTTGCAGTAATATCCGAAATTTAAACACACACACACACACACACACACACAAACTGGAGGGAGGGTTAATACCTCCCCCCCCAAAAAAACCCAGAAGCAATGCCTATAACATTAAGAATCAAAGGCCACCACTGGCCATTGGTAGGCAACTATACATGTATTGCCAGCTGAAGCATTGGTTTCTGTAGTAAAAAGTAGACATGGGCACGAACGAAAAAAAACCCCGAACACCCTGTTCGTCGTTCATTGCCATCCACAAACAACGAACATAGACAAACATGAACTGTTCCCAGACATGTTCGTTGTTCGTTGGGGCTTCAGTACAATGCTGATGTTATTATGCAGGGACAACAGGCACATACATGCCTCCTGCTACCTCCCTCCAGTTGCCAGGGGGGACCTGGAAACTCTACTTTTTAGTGACCAAAAAGTTACAAATTAGTCAGCGAACTTGTAGGACTCTTTGGCTGGATGTTATTAAAGCAAAGGCTAGAATTTTTCAGAAATGTTGAATATTTAACAGTAATTTCAAAATTAAAATTAAAAATGTCATGGCTTATCATGAAATTCAGTGTATGGGATGAGAGATTGCAGTGTTGGTGTGGAGGAGGGGGCCATATTACATGTTTGTACAAGTCCCCCAGAATAATGCAGTGGCCCTGATGAGGGCCAAACCCAACAGCAGCTGCTGAGTGATTTGCTACCACACAACTTGTATGATTCACCCAGGCCTGGTTACTGCTCAAAAGCAGCCACCCTACAAAAGCCAGTGTAATGCAGTGGTTAGAGTTTCAGACTGGGATCTGGAAGACCCAGGTTCAAATCTCTAGTCTGCCAGGGAAGCTCCCTGGCTGGCCTTGGGCCAGTCACACACTCTCAGCCTAACCTACCTCACAAGGTTGTAGTGAGAATAAAATGGAGGAGAGGAGAGTGATGTAAGCTACTTTGGGTCCCCAGGGGAGAAAGGTGCAGTGTAAATGAAGTAAATAAATAATAAGCATCACTGAAGATAGGGGGCAGATAAAAGGTTAATTGGTGGGTGGGTGAGAAGGAGAGAAGAAAGCAGAGAATGGTGAGGATATTGGGGTTGACTGGAAGAAGGAAAAAGGAAATAGTATATGAAAAGGTGTGCAGGGAACAAATGAGGTGCCTTGTGCAAGTCCTTGAGGTTCTGCATCATTCATCATTCAGCCAGGAGGCCAACATTGCACAACTTGGCCAAATTTTTCCCAGGGAGCGGCTGCCAGTGGTAGAGAAGGAGAGAAACCTGAAGATGGGGTGTGGGAGATAAAGGCATATTGGCTGGTGGGTGGGAAGGAGAGAAGGAGATGGGGAAATTGGAGAAGCTGTGCAAGTTTTTAAGGAAGAGGAAATAGTGAGGGAAGCAAAAATGAGATTCCCCATGGAAGTCTTTGCAGGTCACCCATTTGGTTTATATATATATATATATATATATATATATATATATATATATATATATATATATATATATATATATATATATATATATATATTGTTTAGAGAATATATAAAAATATGTTCTCTGAACAATTTCACTACTAAAAAAAAATCATATGGATGGTATTTTAATTAAGACTCAGATGATTCGAGCATCTGCCTTACTAAACCTTTTTAATTGGCTTGACTTGTTTTTATTCATTTCCCATCCCCTCCTGCCCAACATCCTACTTTAGAATCAGTCTAACAATAGTGTCACACTCATATTTTCCCTAATGACAGTTCTGAACCTTTTGCTTATGACCTGTTGGTCTGTGAGCATGAAATAAAGAATCTGAATCTGAGATAAAGATTTTTTTGTATTATAGTGAAAAGAATTACTTTCTTAGTGAAGGATATGCAGTATGCATCTCTTTAGGCCATTATGGCTATTATTGTTAGTAGTAAAATTGACTCCTGCACTAGTTAGCCTACATAAGTACTTTCATTTTTTAAGTTCCTTAAGCTTGCATGTTGTTTACAAATCTCACAAATGAATTGGTTAGAAACTGATCCACAGTCCTTTTTCTCCTTCATTTGACTTAAGTTTTGCTGTGTCTGACTGCTTGGTATATCCTGCTCATC
Organism: Eublepharis macularius; assembly: GCF_028583425.1. NCBI lineage: Eukaryota > Metazoa > Chordata > Lepidosauria > Squamata > Eublepharidae > Eublepharis > Eublepharis macularius. The sequence goes on from NC_072799.1 coordinate 48,477,133, forward strand.
TTGCTTCTTCATTTAAAGCTGCTGAGTAGATAAAAATGATGCACAATGACTCTTTGCTCAAATCAGTTTGATCTCCAGTGTTCACTTCTTGTTGAATATTCCATAAAGTTCCACATTATATGTCAATGTTTTATACATGCATATTTTGGATTGCTTTTACATGGTTATTACATTCTTCAGTCCACTGCCCACCCAAGCTACATAGACTACAAAACTTTGTTTACAAGATGCAAGGAAACCACTATTGGTGCATACTGGAATGCTAAGATTATGTCATGGGCAGGCTAAACTGCGCTTTGAGTTTATGTGATGCTTTCGCTTCTCTGCAGTCAGCAGAATACATTAAGTTGGCATATATTCATATCATACTGGGCCCGATTACAATTGCCAGGCTGCAGTGACTCCTTGAGAACTCATCTTACAAGAATGAAACTGAAACTGAAATTATAACTCCACCGCTGGGCTTAATCCCTGCATTCCTCTGAAATGGTTTCCATTATTTGCTCTCTCTTCAGTATCCAGCTCTCGGGGATGCCTTGGGTTTTCTAGTGCTCAGTTGTTTCATTTGATGAGGAGGAAAAGAACATCATAGCAACAGTATCTTTTGTGATGGCACCCTTTTTAAAAAAAATCTGTGCATGCTGCATTTTATGCTTTTGATTATGGAGCAGAGTGCTGGAATCCATGAAGAAGAAGAAATGATAATGTTAATGTTTAGAAATCTTTCTGCCTTCTCACTTAAAATTCTGAAAGCTCTTCTGATGACATCTATTTTATAGTTCTGATCAAGATGTTACTTCCTCTCTAAAATAATTTCCACAATAAAATACTACAGGCAGTGCATTAACAAGTTAATATACTGTGCCTTGGGTGTGTTAAGGTGCGAGTTTGATCTTAATATTTATCCTGAAATGCCACTACCCAGAGGTCCCTACTGTTATTCTTTGAATAGAATATAAACTTAAAACTAAAATAAAAACCACTTCTGTAAAGCTGCATTTGTCAGGCATAATACCTTGAGGTGATGGCACCAGTAAAAAGTTTACTTATGTCAAGTATCTTATTTAAAAGGAAATACCTATTATAGTAAATCTCATTTTTTCACACTGCCTCTTTAAAGCATTTCAGTATCTGTTCTGCTTCTCATGTTTGCAGGAATTCCACACCTGCAAGGTAGTCATGGGACACAGAATCGATTTTTGTCCTTGGTGTCCCCAATTTTTCCCCCGTGGACATACCAACATTTTATTTTGAAGATGCTGCCAATTTGCATCTGGCCCAATTAATGACAGTGCAAACTTTATACTTCCCTTCTGCTGCTCTTCTCATTCCTAACCTTTCCCCCAAGAGCTGATTGGTCTGTGCAGAATTAACCACTCCCATCCTCCTCAGCTCTCTGAACTCCTTTTGTGCCATTTTTAGCAGTCAAGTGAGATAAGGGTCATAAGGCTGCTTCTCCATTTACTTCCTTCCTCCTAAGTATGCAAGCACTCTCTCTCTTTTTTCCCTTTCAAATCCAGGAATGATTCCTAACGTTGCTGCTTATTCCCAGCTGTCTTTAAAAGGCAGTGAAGGGTTAAATGGCTGCTTTTCCATTCCTCCCTCAAGGATATATGCACACCCTTTAATTTTTTTTTTCAAAGCTAGGGAAGTGTTGTAATGTTGCTGCTCATTTCTCCCAGCTTTAAAAGCCAGGTAAGGGTTAAATGGCTGCTTTTCCTTCCTCCTGGTGTCTTCTGCACAGCCATTTGCAAAACAAAGTGGAAGGAATGATGCAGCAGCATTTTAACCCTTTCCTGGCTAGGCTTTTAAAAAATGAGGGTGGGACAAGCACGAAAAGTATATGTTTTCTCCCAGAACTCTGCCACCAATTCTCTCCAGTGGGCACAGGTGTCATGAGTCAGCCTCAGCCTCGACTGGCAACCTTATCTCTTGCCCCAGAGTCCTCCTCAGAGGACGAGCAGGAAGAGCCAGCAGGGGCTACAGAGCCAGAGCCAGCCATGGAAGAGCCAGCAGGGTCTACTCTAGAGCCAGCTGTGACAGTTGCTGCTCCAGAGGAAACTCAGCAAGAGCAGCCAGAAACCTCTGCAGAGGCTGTTGGAAACAAAGACTCCCCCAGAGCAAAAGAGAGCTCCCTGGGCCAGCCGAGAAGAGGAAAAGTAAAGCAAAAGCAGCCATCTGGGGGAGACAAAGAAGTGCTCGATTACAGGTGCAGCACAGGGCCAGGCTGATTGCTGGGAAAGAGGCACAGCTCTCAGAGGAGGAAGAAGCAACACCTGCATCTTGTTAGAGCAGCTATGAAGGCAGACGCTGAACAGAGCTTCGTGTGGCAGTAACTCAGCTTGCCGCTCCTTGTGACCAAAGCACTGTGCCTGACCAGCCTTTGGTGCCCGGTTATTAATTTATCGGACTCTGGCCTTGGCCTGCCTCCTGACTTCTCTTCTGCCTGCTCCTTGGCTACTGACTTCTTAGCAACTGACCGTGGTGTGGCTTGTGCACTCTCAGCCACTGCATCTCACTGGGACCGCCTGCAGTACTGGTGAGCCACCCGCATGTCGTGGCCAGCCCTGAGCATGACAACAGGGCAGCTCAATACAAGGAGTGGGGAATGGGTTCCAACACTGCAATGTTACTATGCATGCTCAAAAGTTTTTTTAAAAAAAACTGTGATGTGAATTGCAAAGTCCCAGAAGCCTGAAACTGCACCAAGTCTTCAAAGCCTGTCTAAAATGAAAAACAAGATGCCAAATCGAAACTGCTTTGGACAGTGTGGAACTTGGGAGTGCTATGTTGAAGCCATTATGATTGAGGCAAATGCTCATAAATACTCATAAATGGTGGTTTAAACCATAAGTACAAAAAGGACCCACGTTTATGTTATTCATGTAGAATAACCGATGTCCTGACTGGGCCTGAATATCTCCCAGAATATGGCTGCTTTAGAGGGTGGGCTTTATTACCTGCTGAGGTCTCTCCCCTCCCCAAACCTTGCCCTCCCTAGGCTCCGCTCCCAAAATTTCCAGGAATTTCCTAACCTGGCACTGGCAACCCTATATTCAAGAACTACACACACGCACGCATGCACGCACGCTCACACGTACACACACATTAACTATTAAGTCAAGTGTCACTTCACTATTCCTTTAAAAGCAGAGGTTTGTGATACTGTGAATTCCAATGGTATGTGGGAAAGATCCAATCACTGAGAAATGAGAAAAGGTCCTTGCTCTTTTATTGTCTGTCTGTCTGTCAATGACTGACTATCAGTGACTATAAGGAATTTGTTTATACCAGCAGTGTTTCAATGGTAAACATAACTCTTAATCATAGTCAGATATAAATGATTTTGGAACATCAATAAATACTTCCCTAGATTGTTCATATCAGTACTTCTGGTCATGGTTGTTAAGGCTTATTTGCAACATGACACTGTGATCTCTAAACTACTAGCGCTATCATGTGCAAACAGGTACCGACAGTAGCATTTTATTATTGGTAATTATATTAATATTGACATTTGCCTTTGAGTATATGGGGGGGATCTGTTCAATAAGAGATGACATATTTACTAAGTGAAATTCCATGGCATTATCACACCTCATATTCACAAGTATTTACAGATAGACTGTTTTAGGTTGTTTGTTTGTTGTTCAAACAACCCTCTGACATATTTTAGAAATCTGGTGTTCAGTAAATATAACAAAAATCAATGCCTGTGTTTTTCCTGGCTCGATACCAAAGATAATACGACAAGGCTGTTAACCCTGTTGACGCATTCTGAACAATCATAATTTTCAATGAGATGCCACAGTAATATTTCTTAGTACTACCATGATGATAATATCTGCTAATTGCTCTCTGCTGTCTGACCTAGGTACATCAGCAGTTGCTGACAGGAATGAAATGAGAACATGACAAAACATCTCATTAGCTAACTATAAAATGTGATTTTTTTTTAATGTACTTCAGAAACTCTTGTCAACCTTTGGTCATTATTTTATTCATACTTTTTTTACAATGAAATATTGATTTACAATATTAAATACCCAAGAATGTTTTGACAACATCTCAACAATGTTTTCTTGAGGGCTGGAGGAAATCTAACACTTGTCGTTGCTGTACCACCCAACAAACAATACAGATGTGAAACTAGCTTGAGGGATCAACAGATTAATAGATTTTGAGGCTGTCTCTATAAAGGATGATCTGACCTGTGTTGTTCTTGAGTCCTGACTATTTTGACATCTATAGGGGGAAAAATTGTCAGCAAGCTCGAAGCAGGCATGGGTTATTTCTAAACTTGTGAATAGCTTGTTATCTGAATTAGAAGTGTAGTACTTCCCTAAATGTCACCCAATTGGTAGAAACTTGGAGATGACTTTTTATATAATAAAAAGTCATTGAGTCAGCTAAAAAAGTGGTAGATATAGATATAGATATAGATATAGATATAGATATAGATATAGATAAGCCTCTTGTTAATTTACCTTAAGATGTACTCAGCATGAGCATTCAATAAAATAGCTGAAGGCCAAGCTACAAGTGACGAATGACACTTGAACAGCAAGTGTATTTCTCCCTGTTCACTTGCCCTCCACTCAATCCACTTGCCATTCAAGTGTCATTCGTCATGTGTAGCTTGGCCCAGATATACAGGAAAGTGTAATACTTAGCTCATTCAGCATATCTTGAAGCATTGTGTGTGACAAATTTTCCCCTCTAACAGAAAAGGAAATATTTTCAGTAGCATCCCTCTTTTCCTTAACATGATATAGCATGATTCCAATTGCGTTTTGCTATGCTTGATACTAACAGGGAAAATCTATATTTTGCCTGAGAAGTACAGGGGCTTGTCAAATATAGAACATCATTTTTTATCAGTGTTGTAAATTAATTAGCTTTACCATGCTAGAAAACAAAGCACTTAAAAATTAAAATGCACAGATTTTTCCAGCATGATGCTTAGTTTATTATTTTAAAATTTGCCATGTTGTTACCATTTTCTTTTTTGTGTATAATGACAACATAAAAACTGACTTTTATTAAATTAAAACTTTTTCAATATAATACAATACTGTTAGTTAGTAAAAACCATCGACCTTTTACAATGTTTATTTCAGCTCTTTGTTGTGTTTCATTGTGTTTTATAGAAATAATGAAAGTATTTAATCAGAGACAACTTCATTTTTCTACTTTTAAGAGTTGTAGAACTAATGTTTAAACTAAACATGCAGGCAGAACTACCTTTTGTGGAATTTCCTCTGTACCTTCTAGTCTTACTGGCACTGAAAATCACAAATGATATAATGTTGGATTGTAATGAGTGTAAAATAAGTGCCAGTTCAGAACTGATTAACATAATCCATAATGTACATTAAAATATGCATTAAGCAAATGTGAGCCAATTTGAGTGTGCAGATAACTGATGATGTGATTGCTTTTCTTAACAAAAGTCATATATTCACCTATGGAAGGAATGGAAATAGATTGCAGAATATCATGAACTCTTTCCCCCAACATGTGCGTTGCCCTGGCACCCCACATATGATTCAAGGCAATAAGGAAACAGAGAACTGTGTGTGGGTTCAACTAGTTTATTTATTTAAATTTATTCCAATTTATTATAATGGCTGATCTACATCAGTGCTTATTTTACTGGGCTGCGCAAGGCAACAGCTCTGGGACCCACCTGACAGGTCCACCCTGACTCCAAGTTCAGCAGGTGGTTATAACTGGCCTTGCTTTTCCCAGACTGCACAGGCCTCCTGTTCTGAGGGGTGCTCAAGCATCTAGCAGGTTGAAGAGATGCCACTCAGCATCCCGAGGTGCTCCTTCAGAGTGCCACCCAATTGCCAGGCAAGTGATGCTCTGTTCCAAAGACACCCTCCATCACTGTAATTTCCCACCTAACCCTACCTGCCCTGAGCAACCCACCCTATTCCTGCCACATGAGAGGGTTAGCCTAGTTAACACCCCTTGCCCCAACTGCTGATTATAAGGTCACACTGACCTTGACATATATCAACCTGATAAAATTCACACCCTTCCTCAGAAAGGTGAACCCCATCATTTCTGTACAGGTGTGGCATCCTGTCTCTAATTGAGAGATGGGGGATATAAGTCCCTTCCATACATAAAGTCACTCTCTTTATTTCCATGTTGGCATTATTTCTGGCCTTTTCAATGCAAGCAGGCTTGATGGCACCCCTCTGGATCCTCTGGAGGGGTGTCATCCCCTCCTCTGGAGGAAACCTACCTCTGAAAGAAGTCTACTTAAACCGCTGGCAATCCTGGACATAACTCACAAATCTCCCTTAGATTTTTTAAAGAACTTCGCCATTACTGATACACCTCTGGTCAGTACTAAATTATTCTCTCTTAGGTGAATGGCCAGCGCCTCCAGACAACTGCCCTCCCTCAAGACCTGGAGAGTGGAAGGGGAGAACTTAACTCCCATTTTCTACTCCACCTGATGCTTGCAAGAGGGGAAAGGCCCAGATGTGTCTCAGTGGTGCTGCCTTTTGCCCTTCTCTTCACCCAAGAGACAATGGATAATGAGGACTCTCACCAGGCTTTGTGATATGCCTGCACCTGCAAGATACAAGAAGCCACATTGTGGTGCAAAAGCCACCATTCTCAGTTCCCTTACCTATTAAGCCAAATTGTCAATGTTACCTGAAGGTTGTGCTCTGTCTCCAGACAATCTCCTGGATGGCCCAGCCTGACATGCATTCCAACCTCTTCAGATGGCAATTCAGGCAGAATACATCAGATGATGGGCCAAAATTGATATTGTGTTGGTAGCATACCATTGCCATGTTGAAATAAGCAATCTGGGCTGCCATCCCATGCCTCCATATACCTTTCCAGTGCCTTCAAGCCAAAGCCAGGGATTCTTCATGGCCTTCAAGACCACTAGCTGTCCCCTGCCCATCTGCCCTCATATCCACCAGTGTGCACTGTACAGCAGACATTTTCAGATCCCTCTGGAAAGTATCCCACTGAGAGTAGGCCAGCAGCTCGTTCACCTGTAATGACATGTAAAAACCAGTAGGGCTGTCACCCGAAAAAGTAGTGGCTTGTATGTTCACCTTAGAGCGCACCATACCCTCACCATAACAATCTCATCAACCCAGAGGTAAATCGATGCTGGCTATCCAGTGTGGCTGGGGTCTCCCTAGACCAGCCTTCCAACATCCTGCACTCCTTAAAAAAGCCTGAGGAATTGGCAAAACCCTCAGCCTTCACCATAAAGGTCGTGGCCACCAGATAGGACTTAATGGTTCTTACTGCTAAGCCCTGCTGCCTTAAATGGACTGAAAAATATTGAGTGTGTTCATCTGGTGGCTACCACACATTCCTTAGACCTACCTTCCTCTTCTGCCTGCAATAAGCCATTCCTGTGCTTGGTGCTAGTAACACTGGAACCACTCACCAAGCTTCCACCTCTCAAAGTGCCACAGGTTCTCAGGCATTGGCATTGGCTCACAGTCTGTCCCCTGTACCAGCTACCAGAAGTGCTGCTCCTGAAAATGAGACAGGGTATCTGGTATATCATTATCCACCCTGGGCATTTGTTATGCCTTGAATAGAATGATAAGCTGAAGGCAGTGCAGCATGAGCTCCCTGACTAGCTGCATCACTCTAGACTTGCATGAAGTTTGGCTCTTGATGATTCTGACCACTTAAGCATCGTCACACCAGAAGCCCATCATTGAATCCTTCAGTAGCACTCCCACACCATGATCATGATCGGAAAAAGTTCCAAATACGTCATGTGCCTTCTAGTCTTGTGGCCAAAGTTGTGTGCATCAGTGACTCTTAAAACACATTCCAAATCCTTGCCTCCTGGCCACGTCGGAGTGGACCTGAAAGTCTGCCCTAGCAGCTTCCAGTCTTTCGTAAATGATATTCCATTGAAGCTTTCCAGAAACTGAAGCCATTCACAGGCATCTGCCATCAAATGCCCATCACCCTGATCTTATACCTCCCTCACATTCTTGGAGGCATCCACCAGACATCAAAGAGAAACACCGTGCTTCTACAGGCAAAGTTCACATGTCCCAACAAGGATTGCTTCCATGTGGTCTGCTTACTAGCACAAATGCCCCGTAAGAGGGTGGCACGTTTGTCTACCTTCTCTCATAGGAGTCTGCAAGTCTCAGTCACAGTGTTTAATTCTGTCTCCATGAATGTCAGATGCCTAGCTGAGCCTTCTGTCTTTTTTGCTGCAATCAGAGCTCCCTGTTCTGCTGCCAGATGCTCAAATACTGCAATAGGATGGGTACAGTCCTCTGAATTGGTGAGGCCAGCAAACAAAAATTTGTGTGTCACTGCACTGGACGCTGCCTTCTCCTTAAAAGTCCACTCCGGCCTGGTACTGAAGCGCTTGCAAGCTGATCATGAGATGGAACATCCTACAGGCACAGGCTTGTCAAAGTAATCATGACCTTAGAAACAGAAACTCAATAATTCAAAATCTCTGGAGTGCACAAGAAGGAGCCTGAAGCAGGACTTAATGTTGCATCTGCCTAACCACATCCCCTGGTCCTGTGCTTGCAGCATGGTCACGGCCTCATCAAATGATACAAACCAAATGGAGCAAAGCTCCTTCAGGATCCCATCACTGACTGACTTGCCTCTAAGGAAAGACAAAGAGTGAATTATTCTGTATTCTCCCACAGCCTTCTTAGACACTACACCTAATGAGGAAACCCTCAGTTTCAAGAGGCAGGGCCACAAAAAGGCCCACCACTTTCCTTTCCTGCCTTTCCTTGTCCATTTTTTTCTATCTATGTATTTCAGGCACGCAACCAACCTCATATTCTTAGTCCATAAATCCCTGTAGCAAATATTCAGCAGCCTGCTGGTTTGGGAACTTTTCCAACCATGCTACAAGGGTGGCAAAACTAATTGGGCTTGGAGCCATTTGTAGATTCTCTCCCAGCACTGCCTTTGAAGTTCCCTTTCGGGTCTCCACCCTCATGTCTCCCTAATCAAGTATATGATTCACTTCATACCAGTTGCAGGCATGACAAAAAGAACACTGTCTCCTGGCGCATTTGTCTGCACTGTTAAAATCCCAGTACAACAGCTGGGGCTGAACCAGCTGGTAGCCATCCCCTGCCACTAGTGTCTTGCCTGGTTCCTTCTAACTCAAATAATCACTATCAGAATATTTCCCTGACACGGGCCTTGCTGGGCAAAGGCACTGAGACCACAGCTGCTAGTTCTCCTTATCTCAGGCCAGTTCCAGGTCTAGTGCTGCCCTCATGCAAAAATTTTCATTATAGCACAGCCAGGCAGAATCTGCATAGTCAGCATATACCCTATGGATTATATCTAAATACTAAATACCGTAGCCCTAAAGCAGCACCTTGATTACTACTGTCATGAAAAGCCAGACTGCCAGTCATCCTACATCCTCTAAAGTGGCCTTTCCCTTATGCATGCCCACTCCCTGTCCCTCTCATTACTATCCTCCATCACCTTAGGCTCCTTAAAAAGGAAAGAAAACAGATCCATGTACTCTCCCCACCATATTTTCAGCTTGGATACTGGCAAAAGGGGATGCCCTAAGGATAATGAATGTGCAGAATAAGGGTAATGCTTTAGAGAGAACCTAGCTGCTAAGGACAAAGAAGAGAATTGAACAACCACAGTCCCTTTCTAGGCTATGGGGCCACTCCTATCGATTGCCCAGTGGACACAGGGGGCTGACGGGTAGCCATTTCCAAGAGCTTAATTCTTGTCCCCAAGTCAGCCATAGTGCATTGTTGTCTTCATCTGACAGCAACTGTATTGGGACATGCTTTGGAGGGTACTAACATGGCAGCCTACCTCTCTTTTGGCATGCTTTCTTTGGGCCCATGCTGCAGGCAGCGGAAGTGGGCGTATCAAACAAATAGAGGCCCTGTCCCACAAAATCTATGGAAAATATGCCCTAGCTGGAGAATATCACACAGATATCACAGCCCACACCATTTGTCCTTGTGTATGTCTTGAACACTTTGTTTAGGTCATTATGATTACTTAGTATCAAAAACATAAGGCAACACAAAAAAGAGGGAATTTCAGATGATTATTATAATTATCTCATCCTATGTATTGAATTATTTGCCATATTAAAGACTGCTGTGATGTATTTGTGATAATATTGCACTTCCGAAAACCTTTCTTAGAGAAGATCGTTTTGTATTATTCTTGCTTTAGATTCATTACAAATATTGATCCCTCTTTACCGTCAGATTTTCAGCCACACCCCATTTCAGAATATTCATCTCTAGGCAGATACCAAAGACATATTAATTGGTCTCATTATTTGTTAATCGGAGAAAGAAAAATCTTATTTTCTAAATAATTCAAACACAAAGGATGCAATATTTATAGATCAATTTGCTTTGATTCATTGCCTCTGTTGCAACCCTTTATACTTCACATATAAAGTTCCATCACTGTTTTAAAGTATACTAAGATAGTGCATCAATTTCTAATAGAGTGTTTAAAACAGAATGTATGATTGTCATTCAATACACATGCTTTGAAAGCTAGGCTAAGAACAGGGTTCATTATAAAGTGATCAGTTAGCCAAGGCAAACTGCTGGGTGAACTATTTCCCACCATTTGCCTGATGTCAACTTGCACTCTTTGGTGCCTTTACAGACTCAAGAATACATACAAGAGTAGAATAAATGACAACCAATGAATTAGTCATTGTGGTATTTTATACACACTGCAATAAGGATCATAATTTCTCTGAGTGAACAATCAAGCAGTTTATGCTTTTGCATAAACTATGAATCCTCTCTGCACTTGAAATTGTGCTGATTTTCTCATGCAGAGCGCATGATTTATTTTAAATAAGCTTTGATGACTGCAATCTGTAAAATAATATTTCATCAATATCTGCTGGCAGGAATAAAAGAGGCTTTTATGAAAATATGACCTAAACACAACATAATTCACTGTTCGCTCATGTCAAAATGATATCCTAGTCCCCCTACTTACAAATGTCCAGTTGGCATAAAGAATTAATGGTAGTGCCACTAAAGGAACCAATAAAAGTAGGGGGGGGGATATACTTTTAGACAGTAGCTTTGGAGGAACTGTATCAAAAGGGATTTGGGGTAATGAAGAACTGAATCTACTTTTTAATCAGTCTTTTATAAAATGTTCTAATTCTTCTACAATATAATCGTCATCATTATTATTTGAGGAACAGACTGAGGCATACTTCTATTGATTTCTTCCCAAAGCACGGATTGTTTCCATTAAAGAGAAGGGCAGCTCTTGTTTCAACTTCAGAGTATACTTGATTTTGTGGTATTTTGTTTTGTTTTGTAATTGCAAATGAGCATGTGCTTGACATTTTAAAATACATACACACAATACATTTACCTTTGTTTCAAAAACTTTTACACTGTTGTATTTCTGAATGAAGCCTTTCCAATAAGGGCCTCCCAGGCCAGTTTCCTCATGCAAGATGAAGGGGCAAGGGAAATCACTACCAATGATCACTTAGGGGGAAAAATAATCTCTGAACTGTATTCCCTCACACATAGATGGTTTCATCTAGTTCTGCTCCTGGCTCTGCAAACACTTCTAGGAGGCTAGCATTGACTTTTAATTGATGCTAAGGGGGAAGAGGAGGATGCTTTAGCCACCTTTAGGTTTTGAAAAATGTTAATCTATTCTGTAAGACCTTTATATACTGTGACTGAAGGCGGGAAAGGTTAGTTTTGTGAGTACATTTTTCACCTTCCTGTCCTCCAAGAAGCTCAGGGCAGCATCTATTATTCTCTCCTCCTCCATTTTATACTCAAAAAAACCTTGTGAAGGAGGTTAGGCCAAGAAAGAATGATTGGCCCAAAGCTACTCAGCAAACTTCATGGCAGAATGAGGCTTTGATCCTAAGCATCCCAGATCCTAGTCCAATTGCGAACCATTGCACCATCATAAATAATTAGAGAAGTGTTCACTTCCCTTGGTTGTGCCCTTGTAGTAACTTTATCTCATCCGTGGTAAGGGAAAGCCTTACAGTGAGTGACAGTACCCTGATATAAAAAGCATGCCTCAGAAGGGTGCAATGACTCTTTATGTGCATATAGATACATTAACTGTCTGAACAGACTAGAGACTCTAATAGCATACATTTGCAATTTTGAAATATTTCGTCATTGACATATGAGAGTTTGATAGGTGATGTGCATGGTGTTTAATTTTTCCATTCAAAATTGATTTAACAACATATGAAATGTTATTAGATTATGGAATGCTTGCCAAATTCTACTTCACTGGATCAGATCTCACAAAGGATTTTCACTGATAGAAGGAAGATTATCTTCACAGATTTGCATTCCCATGGCAGACCTCTGTTGCCTCTTTCATGCTGTTTCTGAGAGACCCTCCTAGGTGCAGCATTTTTTTTTTTAAAGAATTTTTATTGGATTAGAAACATATAATAACAATTATAATCACATTCTTTATTTTTTTCTAATTCTAACCCCCTCCCTTCCCCCCCCTATTTATTGACTTCCAACAGTTTTCCAACCCCCTATCCACTTTCCCTCTACTCCTTCATATTTATTTTATTTGTTTATTATAATATACTTTCAGATTCTTCTAAGCACTATTTCCACTTCCTTTCACATATAAATTGTCATATAAATTGTCATATAAATAAAATCCTCTTAATCTATCTTCTTCATTAAAACTACTAATAATATTCATTTTGATAACCTGTGTTTTATCTTACTACTTCTATTCTCTTCAATATGGGACAAACAATTTGCCCCCCTTTATACATCAATTCCAATACTTCTATACACATACTTATTATACACACTTATTGTCATTTACTTAGGCTTCTGTTCTATATGTTGTTCTTTATCTATACATATACCATAAGTCTAACAATTAGACCTATCTTTAAATTTACGTATGTATGTATATATTCACTCTATGTTATACGGTTATCTTTCCAAAAAATATAGATTAGTTAATTTCTATCCCATTAATTCTCATAGTATCAACGCTATTGCTACTTAATATAATACTTAAAAATCATATAAAGTTGCTTAGAATTTTTCCATTAACTCTCCACCCCCTCGGTATAGTCACTTCTCTCCTCCTGTGTACCTCAATAATTTTCAAACTGCCACAGTTCTCCTCCCACCTCCCATTTTTTCACCAAATATTGTTTCAGCTTTCCCCAGTCCGTGTTAAACTGCCCTGGATCAAGGTCTCTCAGTTTTCTTGTCATTTTGTCCATCTCCGCCATGTACAGCAATTTGTAAATCCAGTCCTCAGTAGTTGGCACTTCTTGTACTTTCCACTTCTGCGCATACAAAAGTCTAGCTGCTGCCATCATATAGAATATCAATGTCCTATGTTGTGCTGGGATGTCTTCCATTCCCAAGTTCAGTAGCAGGAGTTCTGGGTTCTTGTTAACTTGAAATTGTAAAATCTCACTCATTACTCTTATTATTTCCCCCCAGTACTGCCTAGCTACCTCGCAAGTCCACCACATATGATACATTGATCCCTCATGTTTTTTACATTTCCAGCATTTATTAGACATATTCGAGTTCCCTAGCGCAATCTTCTTTGGCGTCAGATACCAACGGTAAATCATTTTGTAAATATTCTCTTTAATATTGGTACATGTCGTGATTTTCAATGTATGTTTCCACAAGTATTCCCACGCCTCCATTGTTATTTCTTTGTTAAAGTTTATAGCCCACTTCACCATTTGCACTTTGACTGTCTCATCTTCAGTATACCATTTTAACAACACTTTGTAGACCTTAGAAATTTCCTTTTGGTCTTCTTGTAAAATTACTTTCTCTAATTCTGAGTCTTCCATCCTTATCCCTCCCTTCGCACAGTCTGAGTAATAAAGATCTCTAACTTGTCTATATTGAAACCAGTCGTAGTTTGGAGACATCTCTTGTTGCGTTCTTATTCTTATTTTAAAGGATTCTATTTGAGTTATCTCCTTATACGTTAAACACTGTTGTTCATTATCGACCGTTCTTGGATCTATTACTTCATATGGAACCACCCAGGAGGGAATTCCTTCTTGTAGGTATTCTTTGTACTTCTTCCAAATTGTGAAGAGGCTTCTCCGAATATAGTGATGCAGAAACATAGAATCTGCTTTTACTTTATCATACCATAGGTATGCATGCCACTAGGTGCAGCATTTTAGGTGGCATTTGGGGCTGCAGTAGGAAGGAGGATTGTTGGTGGCAAGCCTTCTGATAGCAAATTTTTTCAGTAGGAATCAACAGTTTTTTGGGGACAATTTTGTGATATCTACAAGTACTTGCTTTTTGTTAACCATGACTGACATTTGAAAGATACTAGCAATGATTATCTAAGAGAAAAAGGTACAGACTAGAGATGGGCATGAACCAGAAAAAAAAAACCCATTCAGTTCGTGGTTCCTCACATTTCATGAACACCAAACTTTTACGAACCTGCCCCGGTTCATTTTGGTTTGTGAAAATGTCACTTCCAGGTCAGCAGAAGGTCACTTACGGGTCAGCAGAAGTTTTGGAGGAAGTCCATCCCCTGTTGCCTAGGAAACTGATTGATTGGTGCCAGGCTGTCTGCAGTGATGAACTAAAAAATGAACCAAACAAACCAGCCTAAAGTTTGTGGCGGTTCCTCAGAAATGGGATCTGATGAACCGTTGGTTCACGAACCACGGACCAGCCTGGTTTGTCATGAATTTTGGTTCGTATTTCAGTTCATGCCCATCTCTAGTACAGACTAAAAAGGAGCTGAATCATTTCCATATAATGTTGTAAATACTGAAAAAAATTAGTGGTATTGGAAAGTATAATGATTTCAGATCATTCGATGAATCCTCACAACACTAATATCTGGTTGCTGAATGCTTCAACACGATGCAGAAACCTATTAGAGGATGGCAAGAAAAAAATACTGAATTGGCAATATATTTTCTAACTGCTAGTTTTGCTTGTAAGTACTTAATATTATTTAAGAGGGATCCTTCGGTGGACTAAGAAGAGTTACTCTGCTAAGGATTGCACTGATAATCACTGCTTTCAAACATATACAGCCTTCTCAGTCTTTGACTAACTTCTCAGTTGTTTATACTTTCACCAATTTCCACAAATGTACACCATTTCATGTCTCTCACATAACTACTGTTGCTATGACTACTGTTAAACTGTTTTGTATAGGGTTGCCAACATCCAGGGAGAATCCCAATACTTCAAATATGTACTTCAAATATGTTGTTTGCAGCAGAACCATTGTAGAAGACCTGCATAATTTTGTGTTATTTTATTCTTTTCATTATCCTGCCATCCCAGCCAGTGGCATAAGCCACTTAGGCTGGTGGCAGCCATTTGCCTCCCTGGAAGGATGGAGGCAAGGTGTCTAGCCCATCATACGGGCTTAGCTGCTGGGGGCGGAGCGTTGTGGCATTAGCCTGCCGCTCCGCCCCCCAAAGCTCAGTCTGGCCTCATGCTCGGTCAGGACTGGACGTGCGTCCGCTTCCCCTTGCACGAGGCCTGGGATGATGAGGATGCTGGTGGTAGCAGCGTGCAGCCAGTCGGCTTGGAAGAGTTTCCTTACCAGCGCCTCGCTGCGGTTGTTCTCTCCTCTTCTGGCTCTTGCCTCCCTGCACTTCCTCCTGGGAGCAGGAGCGAGCTGGGCAGGTTTTGTGTGGGGCGGGCCGCGCTTCGCGCTTGGCTTCATAGCCAGCGTCGCAGGGGACACCCGGCAGCGGCGTTTTTGCGCTCGGCCACGGCGTTTCTTGGCACCGAGGAGTGGGAGAGGGGCCGAGAGCATTACGCGCCTTGCTGGCGGCACCTGGAGCGGCCCGGTTTTTCCGGCCAGCTTTTGTTCCCGGCGGGCGCTTAGAAGCGCCATGGGTGTTGGGCTGGGCGGCGCATCCTAGCAGGGGATTTAAGCGTTGCCGTCCCTTGAGCCTCCTAATTAAGGTGGTTCTCCATCGCTCCGCTTCCTTGCTGCCGGTGCGTTGGTGGCATAGGAAATCTTCAGTGGGGCCGGGTAATGGGGGTGACTGAGGCACAGCTCTTGCAGCTGCGGCTGGCATCTGTTTCTGGGCAGCCGCTCTGCCCCCCCCCCCGTTGCTAGTGGCCATTGCGTAAGGCTAAATAACACCTAGGGGGTGGCAGCCATTTTGGCGCTGGGTGACGGCGGCCATTTTGTGGGTCTGATACTGCCTGTAGAGTTGGGTCTGCCGTTTTTCATTCGGCTTCCTACCAGTCTGTTTTTTCCTTCTTGTTCTGGGCTGCGGAGTACAGTGGTTAAGTAGTTAGGCTGTTTATCAGTACTTTACTTGCCACATTTCAGTGGGTGAACGTGCAGCACCTTGTTGCCTTGGGCTGCAGTAGTTGAGCTGTTTATCAGCACTTTACTGGCCATATTTTCTGGGGAGACCTTTTTTCAGCACCTTCTTGCCTTGGTTGGGAGGGTATGGTGGTTAGGTTGTTGGGCTGTTAATCAACACTTTGCTTGCCATTTTTGGGAGGACCTTTTCAACGTAGCTGTAAACCCCTTTGTTTTAGAGGGTAGCTCTGGGCAGCAAGTGGTACTAGTTTGGAACTTCTGCCTCTTGCTACGTTTAAAGGGTTACTGTATAATTCTTGGCAGGATGGGCCCTAAGAAGGGGGTGGGCACCTCCAAGGGCAAGCAGCCCGCTGCATGCCCCTCAAAGCGGCCAGCAGTGGTCCTGTCTTCGGACAAGGAGGATGGGGGTTCTGCTAGGCGAGACATTTTAGCAAGGCTTGTGGCTCTGGAGCAGGCTAGGTCTTCTACTGCCTCTCTGGCTGGGACTGCTAGTAAAAGACCCGTGCGTGCAGCTTCTAAATCCGCCTCAATTAACGATATCCTCTCTCGTTTGGCTGCTTTGGAGGAGACTTCTGATGGCAGTGCCTTGGTTCAGGCTTCTCCAGCCAGTGGACAGGTCATCGACGAGGAGGCAGCGGAACCGGGAACATCTGGGTTTGAAGGGAACTGGGCAGAGGAAGCTGGGCAGGTGGCCCTGGTGGTGCAGCCTCCAGATGGTGATGGTAAGTTTTCTTGGCCCCAGCAAGGGGTGGCTTGGCCTTGGGCTCAAGTGAGTCAAACCGCTCAGCACACTTCACACATACAAGCTGCGCAACACACTCCATACATGCAAGCCGGCCCCTCGGTGGGGGCTGCTGGAACGGTTGTGGCTTCTGACCTGGGCCAATGGGGTCAGTCGACAGTCACAGGGCAGACGCCTGGTCCAACTGGTTGGGCTACTTCCCCTATCCAGCCCCAGTTCAGGATGGGACTCGTACCACCCTGGGGGTCGTTTATGGGGATCCCATGGACCAATTATGGCACTGTGCCCTACAGAGCCCTGCCAGTTGGGGATACAGCTATGCCACTGGGGGATCACCTGACTCCTGCTACCAGGGAAAAGATTTTGTGTGGGGAGTATGTCAATGTCTTTACCCTTCTCTTCAGGGAACTGGAGAAGAAGGATAAAGAGGATCTGGAAGACAGGGACAAGGAGCGCCTTAAGCGCCGCAAGATAGACAGGACATGGGCAAATTGGCTTCCTGGGTTTTTAAACTATGCGGGAGTTATTGTGAGGGTGCAACCTTGGAGGGCGACCCCGCTCTTTCAGTATATGGACATCATATACAGAGCTCATACTGACTTCGCTGGCGCAGCCTGGCTGCAATATGATGAAGAGTTCAGGATGAGGGCCGCCCTTAATCCAGCCTTGCCGTGGGACCAAATTCATCAGCACTTATGGTTGCAGCTGATGATCCCGGCAAAATCCAGTGTCGGGGATCGTTCGGATAGTGGGCACATGGTGCAGCGATCCTCGGCGGGTTCATCTGGACCTTCTTCTAGTGCTTCTAGGTGGTTAGACGCTGTGGCCGGGGAGCAGAGATGGCGAAATGCGACATTAAGTCGGCATTCCGTCTTCTCCCTGTTCACCCGGAGGACTTTGAGCTCCTTGGGTTTGCCTTCGAGGGTCAATTTTATATGGACTGGGCCCTCCCGATGGGTTGTTCCATCTCGTGCGCAGTTTTTGAGCGTTTTAGCACATTTTTGGAGTGGGCTTTACGTCAGCAGCAGTGCTGCCGTGACACCGCCCACTATTTAGATGATTTTATCCTGGTGGGACCTTCAGGGACGGGACAGTGTGCCCGTTCTTTGGGAGATTTTATCCGCCTGGCAGATGAGCTGGGTGTTCCCCTTGCACACAAGAAGACAGAGGGCCTATCAACTGTCCTGACCTTCCTGGGTATTGAATTGGACACCTTGCAGCAGACTTCAAAGCTGCCGGTTGAAAAGCTCCTTGACTTAAAGGCACGACTGCGGACCCTGCTGTGTAAGCGCAAGGTTTCCTTGTTAGAGCTTCAGCGGGTGGTTGGCCACCTAAATTTTGCATGCAAGGTGGTGGCCCCTGGCAGGGCCTTCCTGCGGCATCTCTGCGATGCCATGGGGACCCTTCGGCTCCCACACCACAGGATGCGCATTTCGGAAGGAATGAGGGAAGATCTGGAGGTCTGGCTCCAATTCTTGAAGGGATTTAATGGGGTCTCTTTTTGGAGGCAGGAGCTGCTGTTAGAAGGGGATCTGTAAGTTTCCTCTGATGCCTCCAGTTCCATAGGGTTTGGAATTTATTTCAGGGGACACTGGTGTGTGGCCAAGTGGCCCAGAGATTGGGTGGATGCCGGTTTACATAGGGATTTAATGTTGCTAGAGTTCTTCCCAATTTTGGTGGCGGTTTACCTTTGGGGGGAGGAACTTGCTAACCACTGTGTGCACTTTTGGTGCGATAACATGGCAGTGGTTCAAGTTGTGCACTCCCTTTCTTCCAAATCGCCTCGTGTCATGAACTTGGTCTGCGCCTTTACCTTAAGGTGCTTGCACCTTAATATATTGTTTTCTGCCAGGCATATACCTGGAGTAAACAATGAGGTGGCAGATGCCTTGTCTCGTCTGCAGATGGACCGGTTTTGACAGCTTGCCCCAAGGCCAATTTGCTGCCAGCCCTGGTACCTCAGGAGCTGTGGAGGATTGGGAATTGGAGGCCTCCAGGGCCATCCAATTAGCCATTGCCCCTAGTACCAGGAGGGCATATGACCGGGCGTTAAAACAGTTTGCTGCATTCAGGCAGGAGGTAGGTCTCTGCCAGTCGTGGCCTATCCCAGTCGAACATGTGGCGCACTTCTGTGTGGCTCAAAAAGGTAAGGGGCATGGGGTCAAGTACATATGCAGCCAACTTGCTGCACTGGCTTTTGCCGCCAAAGCTCGGGGGGTTTCGGATGCCACGGGTGATTTCTGCATTCGGAAAATGTTGGAGGGTTGGTCTCGTGAATCGGCTGCCCCGAGGGACGATAGGCAGCCCATTTCTCCAAGCATCCTACAGGGTTTAAAAACCGTGCGGTCAATGGTCTCTAGCTCACCTTTCAAGGAGAGGTTGTTTCATGCTGTATCTCTGATTGCATTTTTTGGAGCTCTTAGAGTTAGTGAGCTGGTACCCCAGTCCCTTAAGGACGATTCTGGCCGTGCTCTTACGGCTGCGGACGTGAAATTTGTAGGGGACCAAGTGGTCCTCAGGATAAGGCGCTCTAAGACAGACCAACAACAGAAGGGGGTGGATGTTGTGCTTGGCCGCTGTGCCCTTCCCGATTTGTGCCCAGTGGTGGCTTTGAGGTGTTACGTGTGTGCCCAGGGAGAAGCACCTGGGGTTCTTTTTCACCATAGTGACGGTGCCCCGTTGACTAAATATCAGTTTTGGACAGTCACGGGCAGGGCTCTGCAAAAGCTAGGCTTGGGCGGGGTCAGATTTGGGACACATTCTTTTCTAATTGGTGCTGCTTCTACTGCTGCAGCAATGGGTTACTCCGGACCCGATATTCAGAAGGTGGGACGATGGTATTTTGGGGCTTATGAGTCGTACGTTAGGCCTCAGGGGCGTGGACAATCATCCTGACATGGTTTTTATTACAGGTGCTGTGGCTCGTCAGGAGAGGGTTTGGATTCTCATCTGTGGCCATAGTATGATCTTCTGGGCGGCATATCAAGCGAGGAGGACATGGATCGGGTCCCAGCTTGGACTCAGCTGGTGGGCTGCCATTGAGTGGCAGGGCAGAAGAGGCCTGCGCTGGGTTGCTGCCACTCTTGTTTGATGGGAAGAGTGCCCCCCACCTCACATCTTGGTTGTCCACTTAGGTGGCAATTACCTGGGGTTGATGAAGGGTGTGGCCCTTTCGTGGCAAGTGTGGGATGATTTCCTAGAGATTAGGAAGAGATGGCCCGGGGTCCTGATCTTTTGGTCGGCAATGCTTCTGTGCTGGGTGTGGCGGGAGGCATTGGACCACAGAGCTATGGAAAGGGCTAGGCGGATGGCCAACAGAGCCCTATTCCACGCAATGACAGGTGGGTTGGGGATCTATTTGCCCCATCCACAGATTTGGGCCGAGTTTGTAGACCTCTACCGAGGGGATGGTGCACACCTCTCTTCCAGAAGTAACAGCATTTTTCTGAATGATCTGCAGCTGGGGCTTAGGTTGGGTTTAAGCCATTTGTGGGGCGCTGAGGCCTAAGCAGAGGCTTGTCCTCTGCAGTGGCAGGATTTCAGTTAGGGAAAATCTGTAGCGGGCCGGTGAGCACCCTTGGCACCTCCACATTGGTGGGGAATTGGGGTCTTTCAGGAGCGGCTGGCTGCCGTACGGCCCAGCTGCGAGGTCAGAAGCCCTGGGTGGGGAACCCCTGGACAAGCCAGTCCCCCCCCCGCTGCCGTATGGCCAGGTGGGGGAGCTTTACAGGGGTGAACCACTCCACCTGGCCAGGCCAGGTCCCAGCCATTTGATGGCTGGCTTGCACCTGGGGCAGCGGGTGCTCACCCAGACAGGACAGGGTGGGGTCCAAGAGTGACCCCAGGGCCTGATCTGTACTGCTAGTTAGGCCCTTTCTGCAGTTGATGTTTGCTGTTGTCATTTTTATAAAGCGGCTCATTTTTAAAACCCAAAGTTTTGTGTCTGTCTCTCATTCCAACTAGGGGGGCAATCCTGCCATCCCAGCCAGTGGCATAAGCCACTTAGGCTGGTGGCAGCCGTTTGCCTCCCTGGAAGAATGAAGGCAAGGTATCTAGCCCATCATACGGGCTTAGCTGCTGGGGGCGGAGCTTTGTGGCATTAGCCTGCCGCTCCGCCTCCCAAAGCTCAGTCTGGCCTTGTGCTCGACCCACCCTCCTCACCCTATTTCAGTGCAGGACTAGCCGATCTCCTGTTATGGGGCCAGGTAGAAATTTTTTATCTCTCTTTCCCTTATTTGCATTGGGAGGGGAGTTTTTTCGCCTACCTCGCACTGGGAGACAGGTGGGGTTACTTGACTTGGGGGGTCTGAGTTATGTCCCGGGAGCAGGATTTCAGTTAGGGAAAATCTGTAGCAGGCCGGTGAGCACCCTTGGCACCTCCACATTGGTGGGAAATTGGGGTCTTTCAGGAGTGGCTGGCTGCCGTACAGCCCAGCTGTGAGGTCAGATGCCCTGGGTGGGGAACCCCTGGACAAGCCAGTCCCCCCCCCCGCTGCCATACGGCCAGGTGGGGGAGCTTTACAGGGGTGAACCACTCTGCCTGGCCAGGCCAGGTCCCAGCCATTTGATAGATGGCTCGCATCTGGGGCAGCGGGTGCTCGCCCAGACAGGACAGGGCAGGGTCCAAGAGTGACCCCAGGGCCTGATCTGTACTGCTAGTTAGGCCCTTTCCGCAGTTGGTGTTTGCTGTTGTCATTTTAATAAAGCGGCCCGTTTTTAAAACCCAAAGTTTTGTGTCTGTCTCTCATTCCGACTAGGGGGCAATTAAGTTTTACACTGCAAATACTTAAAATTGAACAACATGGTTATTCAGTTACAAGCTGAAATCAATAAAGAATGATTTGCTAAAAGAAATTCTAATGGTTCTTTGCACACATCAAGTAGGGTAGATTTTATACTTGCTTGAGCAAACAGGGCTTGTGAAAGAGGATCTTTTCCACCTTGCCTTTTCCCCACAGTGGCACATGCAGCCTGTAAACAAAATTCTAAATGGTACATAAGAGGAAGAATTAGTCTGCACCCCCCTACAATCATGTAGAAGCAAAGCAACCCCTAAACACTATCTTGGTCTGTTAGATAAAGAGAGAGAGGTAGCTATTTTGCCTGATTCCCTCTCCTCACTGTGATGCCCATGCCATTGCACATTTTTCTCATAAGGGTCCTACAACACTTATACTACCATTGAATGGTACAGGGGGCTGTTGGGAGAATGAACAGTAGGAAAGATACTCTTGTACAATTCCCTTTTGCTTACACAGCCATAGGATTCAACCCATGTTTGCTGTATTCAAAGGAATGTTGGTACAAATAATTTGGCCCACCCAGTCAGCAGTGTAGTTGCTTAAGGCCAGGGGCCGCCTTTTACCTCCCCGCAAGAAGAAGAACTGACAGACAACTTCCCAGCCAATCTAAGGAGGGGGGCAGAGCCAAGAGCCTTATAAGGTGGCTCTGCCCCTGCTCCCTTGCAGTTGCCTTGAGCTCAGCCTGAGCTGAGCAAACTTTAAGCCGACCTCCTCAGAGTAGCTGCCTTGGAGAAGCTGTGCTATTCCCCTGCTTGCTACCTTCAAACTCCAGGATGAGAGCCAGGGCCCAGCGCCAGGCTCAGTGGTTTGGCAGAGACTTTTTCTTATTTACATTTGGGGCCTGTTGTCTATCAGTCAGGAGGGCTGAAGCAGGGTGAGGCTAGGGTTGCCAGGTCCAGGTTGGGAAATTCTTGGAGATTTAAGGGATGGAGCCTGGTGAGGGCAGGGTTTATAGAGGGGAGAGATCTCAGGAGGTCATAATGCCATATAATCCACCCTCCTAAGCAGCCATTTTCTCCAGGGGAACTGATCTCAGTGGCCTGGAGATCAGTTGTAATTCCAGGAGATCTCCAGCCACCATGTGGAGGTTGACAATCCTAGGTGAGGCCCAGCCCCTGTAGGCCTGTTTCTATCAAGGCTCGTCCTCCCCACCACCACTGTTTTCACTTTGTTGGGAGGGAATACTTCGAGCAGCATCAGCAAGGACTTTGCTGTAGGCTGCAGGGGTGAATTGCAGCCATCTGAGTGATAGATTAATTCATACATTATAGCTACTGGCCTAGCAGGGTGAATGCTGGTAGCCCCCCTCCCTGTTTAGGCTTTTTCTCTCCCCCTCCTCCCATTTACACTTACTTGAGAGGGAGTATTTCTAGCAGCAATAGCTCAGCCTAAGGCCTTCAGGCAGCAGGGCTATTTTGTGGGAGAGCTTGGCAGTTTATTCAGTTGGATGCAGCCATTTTCAGAGTGACACCTGGTGGCCTGCTTAGCCTCCTGGCAGTGGCGGCCATGTTGTGAAGGCATCGATAATATGCACAGCTGTGGGGGTGGCCATTTTGAATATGGCATTTGTGTGGCCTGATTTGCTGCTTGCTTACTTGCAGTAGCAGTGTTTTGGGTGGGGCTTTTGCAGCTTATCCTATGCTGGGATAGGATTGAGAATCCATTTTGAGAATGGCACCCAGTGGTCTGCTTAGCTTTCTGGCAATCATGTTGATGTTGTGAAGGCATCTACAATATGCACAGCTCCAGGGGTGGCCATTTTGAGTGTGGGCTTTGTGTGGTCTGGTTTGCCTCCTGCTTACTGGCAGTAGCAGCCATTTTGGTGGGGCTTTTGCAGCTAATCCTCTGCTGGGGGTGGCTATTTTGAGAGTGGCACCCGGTGGTCTTCTTAGCTTCCTCACAATGGCAGCCATGTTGCAAATGCATCTATAATATGCACAGTTCCAGGAGCAGCCATTTTGAGGTAGGCTTTGTGTGGAGTGATTTGCCTCCTGCTTTCTGGCAGTAGTGGCCATTTTGGTGGGGGTTTTTTGCAGCTTATCCTGTGCTGGGGTGGCCATTTTGAGTGTGTCACACAGTGGCCTGCTTAGCCTCTTGTCACTGGTGGCCATTTTATAGAGGTCTCTGCGGCCTATACATTGTTTGGGCTGCCATTTTGGGGGTACTGTGTTCCTTTTGAGCTTTGAAGCTGTAAAAGCAATCATTTTACATTGCATTACTGTACATTTCCATCATGCCACCCAAAAAGGGTAGTAGCCCTGCTAAAGGCAAGCAGCCAGTGAATAGGCCTCCTGCAAAATGGCCCTGCAGACTCATCCTTTGAGGATGATGAAGTGGCCAAAGGGAGGAATGAAATATTGGGTTATCAGTTCCTATCAGTCAGAAGGGCTGAAGTAGGGTTAGGCCCAGTCCCTGCAGGCCTCCCTCATTGTTTTCATTTTATTTGGCAAGGGTACTTGCAGCAGCAGCAGCAGCAGCAGCAGCGAAGGCCTGGATGAGGCCGGGGGGGGGGGCTTGCTGTCATCTGAAGGGTGGATTGCTTCACCCATTATTTCTACTAGCTTAGCAAGGATCTACAGCCCCAGGGAGGTGGCTGGTTAAATCCCTCCCCCACTTTCCCTCCTCAATTTTGCAGCATTTGCAGACCTAAAGAGCTATTTTTAGGTTTTGTCACTCACACTTTGTTTTTGTATCTGCTGAAATCTACAAAGCTGTCACACAGGGCACAAAAGTCTAAGATGTGACCTGATCTTTCTACCAGATTAGTACAATTGACGGAGGGTAGTGGATCTGGCCTAGGCTACTATAATCTGGTCCTGTTGAGGTGACAGTGGATCTAATTGACAAAGTAGGTAAGTCCACTAGCCCTTAGTGTATGTCTGTGGGGGCTCTGGGGGTCAGGCTAAGCCAGCAGCAATAATACGTGAAACAATCCACCCTTCAGATGACTGCAAACCCCCCAACCTCTGACAGGCTTTTGCTGCTGTTACTGTAAATACTTTCTCCAAATAAAGTAAAACAATGGGGTAGAGGAGGCCTAGGTATGCTGGAGACCTTCAGGGACTAGGCCTAACACTGCTTCAGCCATCCTGACTGATAGACACTGATAGCCCAGTATTACAGGCTCACATGGACTTGCAATGCACAGGAAAGTAGTGGCCTGATGGCTCAAGGGGAGGTGCGGTCCTCCACTTCATGTTGGTCATTTACTGCATGGTAATGACCTTGACTCACTGAATATGGCCCCCTCCATAACAGGCTCACACAGACTTGCAACACACAGGCAAGTAGTGACCTGCTGTCAAGGGGAGGTGCAGTCCTCCACATCACGTTGCTTATTCACTGTGTGGTAATGACCTTGGCTCACGGGGCATGGCCCTTTCCTTACAGGGTCACACAGACTTGTGGTGCCCAAGCAAGTAGTGGGCTGATGGATTGAGGGGAGGTGCAGTCCTCTGTCTCATGTGTGGTCATTCACCTGGTAGTAATGACCTTGGTTCCAGTCATTGCAGGCGCATGCAGACTTGCAGTGATAAGCAAGCAGTGTCCTGGTATCCTGATCCAAAGGGCTAGGTGTATGGCCCATAGAGCCCTATTTAAGGCATTAGAGGGTGGGCTAAGGATTTATCTGCCCCAACCACAAATAAGGGCTGAATTTGCCAACCTCTACAGAGGGGATGGGGTCCACCTTTCGGTGAAGGGTAATGGCATTTCTTAGAAGAATTGCAGCAAGGGCTCCAGTTGGCAATAGGCCACCTCTGGGGTGCAAGGGCCTAAGCAAGGGCTTGGCCCTAATGGTTGCAGGATTAGGAGGGGTAGAAATGAGTGGGCCAGTGAGCACCTTTGGCACATCCCCATTTGGGGGGAATTGGGGTCTGTCAAGATCATTGGTACTGCTTGATAGCTGCCAGCAGAGAGGGCAGACTGCTGCATGGCTCCCCCTGTACAAGTAAGGCCCTTCTGCTTTACAGCGAGGTGCTATAGGCTTGGAGGGGGAAAGCATTTGCCTGGCTGGCCAGGTCAGGGCTGAGGTCCAGGGGTGACCCCAGGGCCCGATCTGTACTGCTAGTTAGGCCCTTGCCATGTATTTATGTTCAATGATATGTCGTTGCCAAATAAATATGGCCCATTAATTCCCACCACTTGTGTCTGTCTCTTCTTTCTGTCTGGGGTGGCAAAACACTGCATTTCTTTAGCAAATAGCAACAGAAATATAGGTGGAAAACTTTGAAACTGCAGCAGTGTGTTAAAAGTATTTTTAACAGCTCAGTTCATTGTTATTGTAATAGATTGTTCCTTATTGTGCTTTCCTGTTCTTGATCAGTTTGTGCTATGTATTTAATCTTGTGATGACTTACGGTTGGAACTGTGATGAATGGGAGTTGCTCTGATGCTGATATAATACAGGTTTATTTGCTAGAATGGGGAAACAGAGCCCCAACAGCTACGCTCAGAAGGGAACAAAGTGGCAGGATGATGGATGATGTAGGAAAGCCAGAACAGGCAGCAAAGACATCAACTGAGCTGTCACTTTTCCTACACGGAAGATCCTGCTCTGAACCACCTAGGACCAGATGATGATAAACCACAAATTGAAGAGCATGGTCAGCAAGCTTCTGATCCATAAGCATGAGTTTTATTGGTAAACTTTTGATGCATAAAATGGAAAATGAACCCTCAGGTGTCATTGGTCCAAAGAAGAAATAGTAGTGCCCAACTATGTGACCTTGGTCCTGTCTCATCTCATCTTTTGGTCTGCCCAGTCCTGGAACCATGGGAGGACAAAGGTAGATGCATCCTCAGATGATGAAGGTGAAAGGATATTCTACTAGCTGTAAGTCAAGTCTAGCAAGCTTTGTTTTCTGTTTAGTTTCCCTTTAGCCAATCCTGATTTATAGTTACATTTTTGGTGAGTTGATTTCCAAACCATGAGTGCCACCTGCTTAAATTTGACCTGCAGTAGATTGAGTTCTTTTTAGGACCCAATGAGTCTAATTCTTTTGGGGAGAGAAGGACTTCTCCTTCTATCCAGCACACATAAGCCTATAGCCCACTCAAGCACTATCATTGTCAGTCACACACACACACACACACACACAAAGTTGAAGTGTACTAGAGACTCCTCAACTTTCAGAAAGAAGGGAGATAAGGTACAAGATACAGACTGAACTGACACAGGCCTTTTCTTCATCTGATGTATGTTCTGTCAAATTATAACTGGAATATAAGAAGTAACTATCAGAGATCACAGATAGAACATTCAGATCACTCCCCATCATCTCAAACAAAATGCAGAAGCAGTGTTACAAACAATAAAGGCCCAATTCAGACTAAGCTTTTGTTGATATGTGAAATTCTGGCTGGTACTGGAAAGCATCAGTCTCTTCTTTCCCCAATCAATTAGCTGTTCCAAGTATAAACTGCACCATTCTTAAGATTGTCCCCATAACAAACATATGGTGGGGGGGGGGGAGCTGGGTGAAAGCAGCCCTCAAGGAAAACTTAGAGGTGCTGCCTCTGAATTTAAAGGTAGATCCCATGAGAATCCAGCACTGGCACATATTTAAATATACCTGCTCATGGAAGCTCAACAAGGGTGAGCAATCAAAACAACAGAAGAAAAAGCTCATTTTCACAGAGTTACTGTAAACTTGCTAGGAAATCTAGCAGAGCGGAGAGAGGAATAGCATTAAAGAGGCAATAATAGTCTAGATTATTGCAGCGTCATATCTTTAAGAGTAATGTGTAGAGGTATAGGTGGTACCAGCTCAGATCTAACACATTTGGGGTTGTTTTCCCCATTACCATGAATTTCTTTACAATGAGGGCTTCTAGGCTATTTGTGGTAGTTGTTTTTGCACTTAGCACAGAGCACAGTCCTCCCTCTAAACAATCCAGCTTTCACTTCCCCCCTTCTTCTATAGTGCAAAATTATTACTTTTGCATCCTGCTGTTGCCTGTTGTCCAGATTTCCTTGGGCTCTGGAAAGTTTATTTAAAAATCTTTATTTTCAAAGATCTTCATTTTCAAGGTCATATTTGAGAATGGCAAACAGAGTCTGATTTTCATTTCAAATGATCCTTAGCATAGTTAAAGACTAACTTATTTGAAAACATATGGGAGAAAGGCTTTTATTTAAAAAGTGGTCCCACTAAGATATGACTGTTATGTTGTTTGCTTTAAGTATCACAGAGCATTTTTTATCTTGTTTTGACTCCACACTGCAAGTTCAAAAAGCATCCAGATTTGAACACCTGTTTTCTAGTTTAGTAGAGAAACTATATCAAATGTACCACAAAATAAAACATCTCCTTTGAATATAAAGCTATTAAAATGCATATAACATTGATTATTTTATTTTCTAGTGTTATTTCATACACATTATTGTGGGGGACAGGGAAGGTCAATATATAAATATCAGAATGAAACTTATGAGCTGTTTAATGTTCTGTTTTAAGCTAGGAGTGTGTGATTCGGTATTTGGTAAAGGTATATGAATATATACAGAATAATTGCCAATTTGATATTATCTGAGTATACCAAATAACATGCCAAATAAAATTAGGATACCAAATAAATCAGTGCCAGATATACTTGAATATATTTGTGTCTATCCAGCAAATATAGCTACAGCTTTTTAAAAACTGGCTGGCTGCTCGTGCAAGCTCCTTTCCCTCTTCCCCGCCCCCTCCAACTTTCCAAGTCTTTATTGGCCTTTTTCTCCCAGGAGAGAGGGGAAAAAGGCAGGAAGGAGAGGGAGAGAGTGTGAATGAATGAGGTTTCTCCCATTTGCCGGCTTCCCAGGCTTGTCTGGTAATAGTTTGATTTTGGTCGTTGATTGTGTTGCAGTTTCAACAGTGTCCTTCCTTGTTTCAGTTTGGTTCAATTTGGTTTTTTGACTGTGGTTCTGTTGACATTCTGTAGTTTGCATTAGTCTATGCTTGCATTAGTCGTGGGTTCTGCCTGCCTGGGTTCTTTGATTGAGAGAAAGGAACGAAGGCTATCCCCACTAAATATACCGACGAAAAAGGGAGAGAAAAAATTCTCGTGGGAACCAAAAAAAGAAATTGTTCACTTCTTACGTGATTATATTAAAGTATTTTCAATACCAATTACAAGAAAAATTATACAAACTGCTCATATACAACCAATAAAGATGTCCAGAATGTCTATCATCTGTGTGTATTCCTTTATCACGGTGTGCAGATGAGTCTTCACAAAGTCTTCTCATATAGATTCAGTTTAAGAGTACAATGAACAAAAATTGCCACGCCCAATCTGGGGCCGGCTACAAACAGATTTCGTCCCCTTCGTCAGGGGCGTGGTTTATAACTGTAAAAAACAACATTCTTATTTTAATATACAATTAACATCACATAAGTATTTTACACTCCCCCAAATGGAACTGACCTGTTGTATTCCCACAGCATAAAGTATTTAAATCAATATTTAATATGGACACGTATGTCTCCAGTATCCAAGTCACAGCAGCTGTATCTTCTCCTGCGTGTGGCCAATCACTTCAACTACGGTTTAAATCACGTTCTCATTATTCAATCTCAAAACTTTAAAGCAACATAACTGATTACAAAAAGCAGTTCAATGTCAGTTCCGTATTGAGGCCGTGCGGTCTGACCGTCTGCAAGAAGACAATCCAAAAAGCTTCCCTCCTCAATAACCTAATTTGATTTGCATGTCCCTTAGTTACAACCTCCAATACCGCTACTTTAAAGGAATTTTCTTCATGGTGATGCTCGATGAAATGTTGTACCAGGGGCGCCTCCATTACTCTGTGTCTAATCCTAGACATGTGTTCAAAAATCCTAGTTTTCAATGGTCTTATCGTACAACCCACATAGAAAAGAGCACAGGGACATTCAAGTAAGTATACCACACCCGATGTGTAACATGATGCAAAATGTTTAACTGTCAGTTTCCGTTCCTTAACAATAATCTCCTTCCCCTCTAGCATTAATTTGCACAAAGTACATCGGCCACATTTAAAATTTCCCACAGGTAATGATGTTTCCTGGATCCGAGTACGCATATTAGCATGAACTAAGTCATCCCTTAGGCTCCTAGATCTTCGTAAACCACATAACGGTGGTTGATCACATCCTGCAATCTCCTCAATAAGAGGCCAATGGCGAGCAACAATTCTTTTAATTTTGTTTGTTAAGGGTGTATAATCCAATGCCCATCTAATTCTTTGGTCTGGTTGGGCTTTCCGAGTCTGAAATAGTACAGATCTATCTATAGCTCTAGCCTTGGAAAGGGCTTGAGAGATAATTTTAGATGGATAGCCTCTGTTAATAAACATTTGTTTCATCTGCCAGCCATCCCTGTCAAAATCAGTTATTGCGGTAGAATTCCGTCTAATACGCAAAAATTGGCCATATGGTATATTTTGTCTAAGGTGCCGAGGGTGGAAGGATCCAAATTCCAAATATGAGTTCCGATCTGTCTCCTTACTGTAAGTTCTAACCTGTATTTTATGGAAAGCATCCCGATACGTGACTACATCCAAAAAATTGATTTGGTAGGGGTCTGACCGCCAGGTAAACTTAACATTAGCATCTCGTTCATTAAGCCATTTGCAAAAGTCCGGTATCTGGGCAGCTCCCTGAAATAAAAAATATAAATCATCCAGGTATCTACAAAAGAAGAGAATGTTACCCCTGAAGGGGTTATTGTCTTGTAAAATATGAAGTCTCTCCCATCGAGCCATAAATAAATTTGCGATGCTGGGCGCCACAGGGGACCCCATTGCAACGCCTTTTTTCTGAAAGAAAAATTGATCTTCAAAACAAAAATAGTTTTTTTCCAAAACCAAATCAAGGAATTGTAGAAGGCAAGATGATGGAATGGTGTTTTCTGTTGATGTAAAGACTTCTTCTACTACCTCTCGGGCTTCCTGATGAGGAATGATGGTATATAAAGAGTTAACGTCCATCGTTAAAAATACTGTGTCCTCCTCCAAGGTGATATTCTCAACTTTTTTAATGAAATCACGTGTATCATGCAATAAGCCTTCAATCTTAGTAACAGCCTGTTGTAAAAAAGAGTCCAATAAAATTGCCAAGGGTTCCAGAATCGAGCCGCAACCAGATATGATTGGCCTACCTGGCGGGGGTGTTGTTTTCTTGTGAATTTTTGGAAGTACATAGAATAATGGGATTCTAGGTGAAGTAACCTGTAAAGCATGATAAAGAGTATCCGTAATTTCCCCCATTTCCCTTGCCTCATCCAGGACGATCTTACTGATCTGACACTGGTTATGTTGGGCTTGCAAGAGTGTCCTTTCTTGCTTCAGTTTGGTTCTGCTGAGATTCTCTTGGTTAACATTGGTTGATGGTGGGATTCTCTGGTGTGATGTTGGGTCCCTTGCTTCAGTTTGGTCCTGGTGGTATTCCCTTGCTTCATTTTGGCTCTGTTTGGCTTTCTTAGTTCAGCTTGCACTGGGACTTGCATTAGAGAATGGCTTTTGGCCAGTGGTGCCTCTTCGCTTAAGGTGGCTTTATCTGGAAAGCCTTAGAGATGTTTCTCCCATAGATAATAATGGTGAGTAGCTGGGAGCACCTTGTTCAAGGACCCATAGAATTGGGCCCTGGGTCCAATATTCCTGAAACTTGGGGGGGGGAGGTCTTTAGTGGACAGACAGGATCAGGTCCCCTGAAAATTGGTGAAATTTGCTTGAAAAATGCCTCCCAGTCCCCCCCCCCCCGATAGTTTTTCTCATAGGAAATAATGGCCAAATATATTTGGTATTCCTGGTTAAAACCAAATCTGAATTGAGTATCTGACATGGATATCAGCAATAACAAATATTTATGGTATCCTCTAATACTTTTTCTGAATTAAGCAGCAAAAAAAAGAGAAGCTATCCCATTTCAAGCTTTTATGCGGAGTTCCTTTTTTATTTCATAATATTCAGTGCAATCCTAAACAGAGTTAAACCATTCTATACCCATTGACTTTAATGGACCAAGAAGGGTGTAACTCTGTTTAGGATGGCACTGTTTGTGGTTTCACATTATCCTTTAATGTGTATACAATGGATCTTTAGTTGGCATTATTGAGGGTGTAAGAAACAGAATGGTAACTATTAACCAGCATTTACTTCAGATTTCTCATCCCTGCTGATTTCAACTTTAAAACTTTCATTGCAATTGTATTTATACTCCAAGTATTTGAGATCATAAAGTTAATACAAAGCAAATACAATGTTATAACAACTCAAGGCCCTGTATGATATTTATATGGGAAAGGGACTACCATAGTGTTGTTAAGAATTCTTTCTATTCCTCTTTATCCAATTTCTTCTGGAAATCCAACAATCCATTTCCTCTTTTTAGGAATCTGGAATGTTATTCTAGTCAGCTCAGCATTGATCAAAAGATAAATTCGAAGGGGGGGGGATGCAGGAAGGGAGATTATACAAAATTAAGAATTTTATTCTGCAGATGCTCAGAGGCAGCCAATGTCTTTCCAAATCTTCCTGCCTTCCTGCTAGAGCACCCTGTGATTTATAGCATTAAAAAGAAAAGCCCTGAAAGGACAGAAGTTACAAAATGGTGTATAGAGGTGTAACAGAAAACTACAGAGAGAAATCAATGGGAATGAAAGAGAAATTCATCTTTTTGGAATTAAAAAAGATGAATCAAAGGCCATAACTTAACAAAGGTGTGCAATCCGGCTTTCCTGATCTAGCTATAAAGTCAGATTTATGCCAATTCAGCAAAAGCCAGCTTTGCCAGTTCACATTACAGAATCCTAGCTCAGATCCAGGAAACTGGAACAAAATAGCTGGATTAATCCAGGTTAATTCAGTTAATTCAGCAAATGCAGCTTCAGCCTGTTGGCTGGCTGCATCCTGGGCTTCCTAAGTCTTCCTGGGCATTCCCCCAAGATGGGAGGGAGATTAATGGGGAGTGAGGCAAGGGAGGGGGAGGGAGTGAACAATCTATGCCGGAGTTCTCTTTGTCTGGCCAATGGGGATTCTTGTGTAGGAGAAAGCCTTTTTCAAACTACCTGCAAGGAGTTTAAAAAAGCAGGTTTGGCTTGCAACAGAATCCATTTTGTGCATATCTGGTCTTCTGGACTGTGGAGAGGGACTGTGCTGGGTGCTGCTGTTGGTTCTTCTCTAGCCTGCTCTCCTCCCTTTGCCTTTGGAGTTATCCAGACCACCAGTGAATTTGGTGCCTGCTGTTGGCTGTTCCTGGAGGAAGACCTGTGCCACCTACCTGGACGTATACTTGGTTTCTGAGTTGTATAAGACTCACTGTTTTTTCCTGTTTAGGGAGGTGAGGGAGGTTAGCTTGGTGTCTGGGAGGAACAAGGTAAAGGGAAGGAATGGACAAGTTTTTTTCTTCCAGTTTACCTTTTAAAAATTGTTTTGCTGCTGGGGGAGGTGAGGGTGCTTTGGCTTTTGCTAAATTGTTTGTGCTTAGCTGCTGTTCATTTTAACAGAGATTATCCTTTCATGAATGCTTGAGGACAAGCATGCTGGTGATAGATAATTATTATTGTACCTGAATCTAAAGTGGAGGTTCCAGAATAACAAACTAAATATCTATGGGAATCCAGAAAAATTATCCATTACTTGGAGTTATTTCTGGACTGATCATTATGTATTCATCTCTAATTCTAATACAAAAATGAATGAGCTCTGTGGCATATACAAAAGTGGAAATATAAAATATCCCCTGGCATGGTAGGGGTTTCCAAATATTACTAAAGATTCAAGACAAACAAACAAAAAAGGCAGCTAGATGATGAAAAATCTCCAGGGGCATGGAATATTGTGAGCAATTAAGAAACAAAGTGAAAAGGAGGCAAGATAAATTAGCCTATTGAAGCCCCTGAGATTTTATAGAACCCCGAAGAGGAAGATTTTAAGTGAGAAACTGTCTTCCTCTCATGATATCTTATAGGTCCCCAGCTTGTCTCTATTATCCCATATTTTGTCTTAACACTGGCAAAAAACAGAAATAATTTTACAGATAGGAAATGTCAATCCCTGATGAATTCATAGTTATTTCTGAAAATCAATATGGATAAAATGTATCATTGCTGAATACAGAACCCATACCAATATGAAACCTACACTATAAAAGTAAAATCAAAAGCAGAACATCAGTTCTGATAAATCCATAACTATGTTCATATAATGATAAACATTTTCAACACATTTTTTATTTCTAAAATGAACTGTACTGTAAACAACCCTGGGATATGCAGTCCCAGGGTTGTTGCTGCCCCTGTTCCCCTGCTCAATTTTGCAGCCTTTGTAGGCCTAAAGAGTTGTTTTTTAGGTTTTGTAACTCACATCCCTCACACCACCAAATGGCATACTGTGTTATTGCATCTGCTGAAGCCTGCAAAGCTGTCACACAGGGCACAGAAGTCTAAGATGTGATCTGTTCTTTCTACCAGATTAGCATAATTGATGGCCAGTAGCAGATACGACCTAGGATGCTATAATCCGGTCATGTTGAGGTGACAGTGGATCTGATTGACAAGGTAGGTAAGTCCATTTGCCCCTAGGGCATGGCTGTGGGGGCCCTGGGGGTCAGGCAACAGTCTTCAGGATCTCAAGATTAGACTTCTGGGTTATATCATCTTGGTTCTTGCCTTTGGGTTTTGCAGTTTGGCCATTGAGTTATTACTTGACTCAGTCCTAAAGGGACAGTAATAAAGGGAGCAGCATGTTGGGAGTTAACTTTCCTCTTCACAAAGTGGAGGAGAAGGATGAGGTGGACCTTGGGCGGGAAACAAGTAAATGAGACTTAAGAAGGTTTACCACACCTGGGCCAGGTGGCTGCTAGCCGGTCTCCTTTATGGGAGCTACAGCAGCTGGTGGGGCACTGAGCCTTGTCTCTGGGGTGTTGGTGCCTAGAAGTGGAGTTTCCTTGGAGTTTCCACTGCCTTGGGGCCCAATGGCTTCTGGGTTTAATTCAGGGGCATTTGTGGGCTGAGTAGTGGCCCATTGACCAGTCAGAACAGGGTCTTACTATAAACCGTATATGCTTGGAATTTTCCAATCCTCTTGGCAGTTGGATTGTGTAGGAGGGAACTAGATAACCCCTCAGCCTACGACACATAGACAATTAAGCAGTGGTGCCTGTACCTAACCCTCTTTCATCCAAGTGCCATAGGATTTGGAGATGGGTCTTGAAGACTGGTCCTGGCGTTTATGTTTCAAGGCAATGCCTGGTCTGTCTTGAAGTTGGAACAGTGCAGCTTGTCCCTTGGATGCCCTCTGAGCTATGCATGCAGGGAGGGCTGAGGTTGCTTGGCAACCAGGCAACATCGCATCCAGAACAGAGTGAACCTATGACCAAGTGGCTGGCAATCTCTAGGCTGGGGTTCAGGTTGGTCTGTAGGAGTTATGGCTGAGCTGGTGGGTCTCTCCCACAGTTATGGGGGAGTGGAAAGTTAAGGGGCTTGCCTCATATCCAGTGGCAGCCATCAGGAACTTAGGCAAGTTTAGGTTTGCCAGTAAAACCTCCCAGTTTACCTGGGCAATTTCCGGGGGAGCTGGGCTTCCCAAGGGCATGGCCCTTCCATTACAGGCCCCACAGACATGCATGCATAGGCAAGGTGGCCCAGTGTGCTCGAGGGAAGGAGCACTCCTTCGCCTCCCGTACTGGTTATTCACCTGGGCAGTAATGACCTTGGCTGCAGTGCATAGCCGTTCCAGTATAGACTCACGCAGATTTGCAGGCATAGGCAAGGGGGTCTCATGAGCTGGAGGGGAGGAGTGGCCTCTCTTTAATGTTTGGGTCATTCAACTGTGTGGTATGTCCTTGGCTCATAGGGCATGCCACCTTTCCTTACAGGCTCACACAGACTTGCAGCATCCAGACAATGCCCAGGCAAGTAGTGGCCTGATGCTCGAGGAGAGGTGCATTCCTCCATGACACATCCTTGTCATTCACCGTGTGTTAATGACCTTGGCTCACAGGGTATGGCCCTTTCCTTACAGGCTCACACAGACTTGCAGTGCATAGGAAAGTAGTGACCTGGTGTCTTGATGACTGGTCCACATTGTATCCACATTGGTGCGATGAGAAGCTTTGGTTGAGAGGGCTAGGCGAAAGGCCAACAGAACCATAGAGAAAGCTTTGGGAGAGGGTCTGGGCATTTATTTTCCACAGCCCTACATACTAGACTGAATTTGCCAGCCTCTACAGAGGTGATGGGGGTTCACCTGGGCACTAAAGGCAAAGACATCTTCCTCAATGACCAACAGCCAAGAGCTGTGGTTGGCACTAGGCCTACTGTGGGGTGCTAGGGCCTAAGCAGAGGCTTGGCCCTGGCAGTGGCAGGATGGAGTTTGCGGATATGGAGCAGGACAGTGAGCTCCCTTGGTGCTTCCCCATTGGTGCAGAAATGGGGTCTGCCAGGAGCAGCTGGTACTGCTTGTGACGGCTGCCAGCTGCATGGGTGGACTGCCTGGGGAACCCTGCATGCAAGTCCTTCCCTCACTGCTATACAGCTGAGGCATTAGGAACTTGAAAGGGGGGACCCAGATTTGCCTGGCTGGCTGAGTCCCAGCCATCCACATGGATGGCTCGCACCCAGGGCTTTGGGGCTCACCCAGACAGGTCAAGGCAGAGGTCCAAGGGTGACACCACGGCTTGACCTGTACTGCTAGTTGGCCCTTGCTGTATTAATGGTTGATGTTATGTTTAATAAAATTGCCCTTTCGTTCCAAGCCTTGTGTCTGTCTCGTTATTCCAACTAGGCTGGCAATATGGCCCTCCCAACCAGCAGAATCCACTGATAAGGCCAGGGGCTGCTCTTTGCCTCCCTGGAAGGAGGAGGATGCAGTGCATTTCCATGGCATCTGAGTCTCAGGCTGGGGGCGGAGACAGGAGCCTTATGAGGCATCTCTGCACAGCTGAGTTGCTCTGCATGCTCGGCCAACCCACATCACCCTGTAGTAGTGCAGGATTAGCCAGCTGCTGTTGACAGAGCAAGGTAGGAATTTTTTCCTCTTACCTAATTGGCATGGGGAAGAGGTGGTTTTTGCCTACCTTGTACTGCTTGCAGAGGTTTGAGGTAATGGACAACGTGGAGCCACCTTAGGATGGTCACTGGCAGGATAGAGTTTGGGGCAGGGAGTGGGCTGGTGAGCACCCATGAGGCTTCCCCATTGGTGGGGAAACGAGGTCTGCCAGGAGCAGCTGGTACTGTTCGTGATGGCTTCCAGCTGCATAGGC
Source organism: Eublepharis macularius (assembly GCF_028583425.1). NCBI lineage: Eukaryota > Metazoa > Chordata > Lepidosauria > Squamata > Eublepharidae > Eublepharis > Eublepharis macularius. The sequence goes on from NC_072799.1 coordinate 48,514,254, forward strand.
GGACTGTCTGGGGGAGCCCCATGAGCAAGTCCTTCCCTCACTGCTGTATGGCTGAGGCATTAGGAGCTTGAAGGGGGGGGGCAGTTTTGCCTGGCCAGCCGGGTCCCAGCTATTCACATGGATGGCTCATACCCGGGCTTCAGGGCTCACCCAGACAGGTCAAGGCAGAAGGCCAGGGGTGACCCCATGGCTTGACCTGTACCACTAGTTGGCCCTTGCCATATTAATGGTTGATGTTATGTTTAATAAAGTGGCCCTTTCATTCCAAGCCTTGTGTCTGTCTCATGATCCAGACTAGGGTGGCAAAGAGTCCTTTGTTCTCTCATCACCTCCATTTTGATTCATAACACATTTACAATTAAGAAATAATTTCCACTGCTCTTTATGATAAAATTAGAAGAGACATTCCTCTCTGTGATGGCAGTTTGCTTGTGAAAAGAAAGAAAAAAACTAGTATTAATAACAAGGAACGACTTATATCATATGAATTTACTTGATACACTTACCTCAATTACTTGGACCTTTTGCATTAGGTCAGACAATAAGACATTTACATGGGGTGGATACCCTATTGGATGGATGTAATACTATAGATATTTCTGTATTTATTGTAATCAGTTGCACTTTAGAGCACTTGCACTTTGTATATAAATAATTATTATCCATTGAATTCAGGTATCAGATTGTACTCAGTCTCCTTATCTATTTTTTCCCTTTGGTTGGTTGGCGTTCTGCTTGGAGATTTACCCTCCCCTTTTCTTTCTGATCCCAAAGTACCAAGTAGCCAAGAAGCAGTCCCCAAGTATCACATTCTAAAACCTACCACCACAAAATGGTGCTTCCCAGTTACAATCCCCAATTCCAGAAAGACAGCCTACTTGACAGTATCAAAAGTTGCTGAAAGCCAAGTTCTGTGTCAATAGGGCTAAATGCCATTTTCTGTTTTAAGTTATCCACCAATGGTGACTACAGTAATTTCAATCCCATAACCGGGCTTGAAACTGGATAGGAAAGAATCCAGCAATCTTTATCCATGAATCGTTGAATTTCTCTGGTCACCATTCATTCATTCACCTTGCCCAGGAATGGTATATTTGAAACTGCACAATAGTTGCTCAAATCTCCTGGGTCCAGAGTAGATGTCTTTAACAGAAGAAACACCACTGCCTGTTAGGGATTGTTACCTCAGAACTCTTAATGTCCCAACCAACAGATAAAGCAATCAAGGTGCCTCCCTGAATGGATTAGTAAGGGATAGGACCATTTCTATCACCATTAGCATAGTCTCCCCAGAGTAACACCTGATGTGGAAACCTTTTTTCCTGCAAAGGGACAAAGAGCATGAATTTTTTTAAAAAACCTAGTTGGTAATGCACTCTTCCAAGAATAGTGACATCAAATTTGAACCTCTCTCACACGCACATGCATACGTATACAATTCATATTTTCCCTTTCTTTATCTGTCACCATCTTGTAATATGTTTCTGCATCTCTCCTCCTTGAGTCCCTCCTTCCCATTTTGCGCTTCTCATCCCCAGATGAAAGCTGTTAATTATACGGTACAGTTCTGTATTATACTGTTTGAATACATGAAAAGTTACCTGACAAACAGGCTCAAACTTCATGACCAGCCAAACTCATTGACAAAAAATGGTCTTCCTGCTCATGATGAGGAAACAATGTGAACAAAACTGGCAGGCATTTAAGCAATCTAGTCTGGTTAGAGTGTTCTTTTTACTGTTGTTTCTGACACCGTAGCCATGTTAACAATCAGCACCAAATTTAGGAGAAAAAATCAGCACATCCTAAACAAGGACTTAGAGCAGAAAGAGTACAATGTATAACTATCGGAACTTCCTTTTCTACATCCCTTCCGCCTATTGCCAAGTTTCCCATCCATCAACAGCACTGCATGCGCTACCACTGACACTAATGATGCCATACAAGCTAAAGATTTCTGCATTGAAACAGGCACATTTCTGGAACAAAATTGATGGAGAAAAAGTTCCCATAAAACCTTGCAGCTGACACTCCAACCTGAGAATGCTATATGGCAATCATGGAACCAACAAGCAAGGAGCTAAATTTCATACTTCTTTCAAGTATATATGTAGTTTGTATGTTACAAGTTAATAATAAAATATTTTTTTAAAAAAGTATAGATGTAGTATGACTAAAGTAAAGCAGACAAAAGAGATAAGAGGATGAAACATATATGTTATAAAAACTGTGAATACTGTAAACTAAACACATTAAATTTAAAACGTGTCACCTCCAGATTAGATTACTATAACTCACTCTATGCAGGGCTTTCCTTTGGTCTGATCCAGAAATTGCAGTGGGTCCAGAATACTGTTGCATGTGTCCGGATGAGGATACCATTTAAGGCACATGTTATCCATATCTTTCAGCAGCTGCACTGGCTCCCCGTGAAGTTCCAGATCAGGTTCAAGGTTTTGGTCTTAACCTTTAAAGTCCTAAACAGACTGGGAATGATTCTGCACACGTTGGATAATGCACTTCCAATCCTCTTTATAGATCATTTGGAACAGATTTTTTTGTGTGCAGAACAAAAAATCCACCTCAAACGATTGATAAAGTGCATTGAAAGTGCATTATCCAACATGTGCGGAATCAGCCTGGGACCAACATACCTGAGGGACCGCCTCTCCCCATATAAACCTCAGAGAGTGCTTACTTATATCAGCAGGAAAACATCTACTGGTGGTCACCAGCCACAGGGAGGTTTGGCTGGCCTCAGCCAGGGCCAGGGCCTTCTCAGTCCTGGCCCCAACCTGGTGGAACTCTCTGTTGGAGGATACTCAGGCCCGCCAAGACCGTAAATCCTTTTGGCAGGCCTGTAAGATAGAGATGTTCTGCCAGGTGTACGGCTGAGGCCAGTCTAAGGTCTCTAGAAATGCCTCCCTACCGGTCTCCTGTCAAGGGGTGGGTGGGCTACATAATCATCTGCCCCTATTTGCATAGTCACCATGGCAGCACCAGTTTCTACCCCCTTTTTTTCCACCTTGTTTACATTTTGATTGGTTAAGAGTGGAGGAGGCTGCCATCTTGGGACTTGATTGTATATATACTGATAATTGTGGTTTTAATGTATCTAATTGTATATTTTTATATTATTAGATTGTTGTAACCTGCCCTGAGCCCACTTGGTGGGGAGGGTGGGCTATAAATCGAATAAATAATAATAATATATTATACTTCAAAGTAATATGCTGCAGTTTAGAAATCAAATTTTATAACTGATACTACAAAAGATCCTGCAAAAATAAGTAAAAATCACCATAAAACATGTTCAAGGAACTGCTAAACTGGTCATAAAACAAGCTAAACTTGTATTTGTATTTGTAAAAAAAGTCCCCAGTAAACAGATTTTAAATCTTCTTTAAATAATTTATGTTAGCAAACTATAGCATTATTACAGCTGGCTGCTCAGCATAAATTAATTTGCTTTTCATCTTAGCAGATAAAGAAAAGTTTGTTGTGTTCTGAATTTTTAAAAGACTTCTTCAGCTGACAAAGAACGATGACTTTTTGACAGTGAAAATGAGTAAAAATACTAGTGATTGCTCCAGAGTTATTACTAGAGGATTTTTAATTTGTTCTCTTCATAAATGTTTCATGGTTGACTTTAATTTCATTTTGTCTGAATCCACATGGAGACAGCTAGAGTTTCAAGAACTTCCATTTCTGAGAGGAAAATTAAAAAAAAAAGAAAAGAAACTGTTTGCATCTGCAACTTGAATAGGCTTCTTTTAGACTTTCAAAATTAAGTAAATTGTATTTTAAATATTTTAGATTTGCATTTTGTATTGTTGACATAGAACTTGGCATGCAAAATGCATGCTACAATAATCATTGCTTTTGACTTTGCCTAAAGGAAATTAGCACATCCAAAATCCAATTTAATGCTCTGATATTATTTAAATTATTTAACAGGTCCATAAAGAAAATTTTTCATATGGAGAATGTAAGGATGGCAGTTTCAATCATTCTCTGTTTCCAAGATATTAATGTAATGTAGCAAACTGTTAAAAAAAGGAAAAGTTATTTCCGGTTATTTTAATATGTTCTAAACTAAACAAAAAATCCATGCCCAGAAAGAAGCTCAGAAAGAAACACAGTCCATATACAAAAATATGGCTTTTAACATGATTTTAAGGCTGTAATTTTAAGCCAAGTTACCCCCTTCAAAATCCATTGAAGTAAATGAATTTAGAACGGTGTAATTCCATTTAGGGTTGCACTGTGAATCTGCAATTATATGAAGACTGATAATGGAATATTTAATACTGCAATCTAGCAAGGGCATTATGAGCATGTAAACATGTTTCTATTTGCACTTTCTCCTTCTCAATATTACTCTTATACAAATGATGGTTGTCAGATAGGAAACATATCCAGCAGCCAGCGGGTGAGAACAGAATTCCCGGATTCAGCACAGTGTTTCCCATTTTCATTAGATCACACCAAAGGTCTGAAGTATATGAGAGACAGAACTGTAATGTGAAGAAACTTGAACTTCTGAACTGAATCAGAATAGTAGTGTAATTTGGTAACATAACATTCATTATGCTGCTCTGTACCATAAACAAAACAAAAGTTTCAGAGTAAGGTTGTCAGAATCTTTGAGATCATTCCTAAACAGATTTACTCTGATGTAAGTCCCATTTTATAGAATAAGACTTATACTCAGGAGTTTTTAGAATTGCTGCTGTAGTCTGCTCCATGACATATGCCTTCTGCCTGAAATTCTATTTTTGTATGTGCAGAATTTCTTTTCTTTGGAGACACAGGTCATTGTGGAAATTTGAAGTGATAAACACAGGTTTGCCACCTTTGACATCTATTTGGCCATGTGTCTGTCTGTTTCACATATTAATCTCATATTTTGTTATAAGATCATGGCAGCACACGTGGCTCTTCCTTCTTTCCTGATACGTTCATACTATGTATGTGAGGTAGGGCCAAGCTACAAGTGACAAATGACACTTGAATGGCAAGTGTATTTCTCCCTGTTCACTTGCCCTCTACTCAATCCACTTGCCGTTCAAGTGTCATTCGTCACTTGTAGCTTAACCCGTAGATTAAGCTACAGCATCACATCTGTTCTCAGGTCTTCCATTGACCTTCATGACAGAATGGAGTTTGAAACCAGTCTCCTTAGTCTGATAGCTTAATAACTACCCACATTGTTTCTCATCACTTGCCACTTAATTAGCAGTAAAACGACATTTGCAGCAAATCTGAACTGTTCAAATTCCATGAATTCAAAAGGTACAAACAAGAAGTAAAATACTTCCCAGAAGAGATGACTATTCATGTAAAAGTTCGATTAATTAATTTGAAAACAGCTTTGCTTTTGAAAAGCTGCACCACATAATCATTTTAATGACAGCTAAAGAAATTTAAAAAAATACATAAAAAGTTTCAGTTTGCATGACAAAAGTTTGTTTTAGAAACACAATGAATAATTAAGTATATTTAAAGAATGTATTTTTAATCATGAAGGAAGAACAATAATTGGAAAGATTTCTGTCAGTATGAGATGTTTATGACAATGCATGTTCATTTACTTCCAAGCCACCTGCTCTTATCAGCTTGCATACTATGTCTTATCCAAGGCAGTTTCTATGTTTGTCACTTTGAAAAGACTGCACTTTCCGGAAAGGAGACCACTGTCTAGTCTTGAGGAAATATATCATGCTCTGTGGGAACTGCCCTTTAGCTGATGCCTTGGCACAAACACTGAGTAAGAACAGCACATTCCAAGAATCTTTTTAAGGAGTGGAGGTTTAAGATTCAAAATTCTGAGTGTAGTTGAAAGAGGATCAAAACATTTATTTATTTTATCACATTTCTAGACCGCCCTCCCCATCAGACGGGCTCAGGGAGGTTTAACAACAGTTTAAAACAGTAAAAACATTATAAAAACATTAAAATATTATATCAAAACAATTAAAATTGGCGGGTATAAAATATTAAAATACAGCATTTTCCTGCATGGGTGGTGGAAGGTCTTCAGTGGTATGGCCAGCGAGAGGACAGCCTAGCCCCCACCGAATGCCTGGCGGAAATTCTCCATCTTGCAGGCCTGATGGAAAGATAACAAATCCTGCCAGGCCCTAGTTTCCTCAGACAGAGAGTTCCACCAGGTCAGAGCCAGGACAGAAAAGGCCCTGGCTCTGGTAGAGGCCAGGCAGACCTCCCTGGGGCCAGGGACCATCAGCAAGTGCTTAGTGGCTGATCGAAGAGACCTCTGGGGAACATATGGGGAGAGGCGGTCCTGAAGGTATGCTGGGCCCAGTCCGCATAGGGCCTTATAGGTCAACACCAAAACCTTGAACCGTACCCGGTACTCAACCGGTAACCAGTGCAGCTGACAGACGATAGGTGTTATATGAGCCATGATTGGTGCTCTGGCAACCATCCGTGCAGCTGCATTCTGAACCAGCTGCAGTTTCTGGATCAAGCCCAAGGGAAGTCCTGCATAGAACGAGTTGCAGTAGTCTAATCTGGAGGTGACAGTTGCATCGATTACTGATGTAAGGTTATGGGTCGATAAGTAGGGGACAAGTTGTCGAGCCTGTCTTAGATAAAAGAATGAGGATTGAACAACCACTGCGACCTGTGCCTCCATAGACAAGGAAGCATCCAGGACCACCCCCAGGCTCTTCACTCTCGACACCGGAATAAGTGGCGCTCCATTGAGAGCAGGGAGCCGGAGTCCCGCACCCGTGGACCCTAGACTCACATGCAGGGCCTCCATCTTCAAGGGATTCAGTCTCAGCTGACTCTGCTTCAACCATCCAGTCACAGCTCCAAAGGCACGTTCCAGGACATCTGGGGCAAAGCCACGCCGTCCGTCCATCATCAGATACAATTGGGTGTCATCTGCATATTGATGGCACCCAAGTCCGAAACTCCATACCAGCTGGGCGATGGGGCTCATATATACGTTAAATAGCAGGGGGGAGAGTATTGCCCCTTTAGGGACACCACACACCAATGGGTGGTGGGATGACAACTTCTCCCCTAGTGCCACCCTCTGTCCCCGACCGTGGAGAAAAGAGACAAACCACTGCAGAGCTGTCCCTCGAATCCCCACATTGGCAAGGGGGTGGATCAACAGGTCATGCTCGACTGTGTCAAATGCTCCTGATAGATCTAACAATATCAGCAGCACCGACCCACCTTGATCCAGCTGTCTACAGAGATTGTCCATCAGGGTGACCTGCAATGTCTCCGTCCCATGTCCAGGACAGAAGCCAGACTGGAAAGGGTCTAGGGATGAGGAATCAATCAGGAAGACCTGCAGCTGCTCTACCACCACCCGCTCAATCACCTTACCCAAGAACGGGAGGTTTGAAACTGGGCGGTAACTGACCAGGTCGGTAGGGTCCAAAGATGGTTTTTTCAAGAGAGGCCTAACCACAGCTTCCTTCAACGCTTCAAGAAAGATCCCAGAGCTCAGAGACATGTTGACAATGGCCTCCAGGGCATCCCGTAGCCCATCTACACTGGCCTTCACCAGCCACGAAGGGCACGGGTCCAAGGAGCATGTGGTAGGCCTAACTGCTCACAGGATCCTGTCAATCTCATCCCCAGAGAGTGGACTGAAATGGTCTAATATCATCTCAGAAGGCGGCCAAGGGGCCTCCAGTTCGCACACTGTATCAACTGTGGCTGGGAGATCACAGTGGAGAGACAAGATTTTATCAGCAAAAAAGCTCCCAAAAGACTCACAGCTAATATCCGAATTTGAATTTTGACCGTCCCCTCCTGATAAGGAGACCAAACAAGGATTCAGAATGTGGGATACTCGGTTTAGCAGTAGTATATGTGAAGGAATTGCAGTTGATCACAAGCTGAATCATCAGTGTGGCATGGGAAAAAGGGTTGTGTGATTGTTACATTGCATTATCAAAGGCTTATGTCAGGGGAAGTAATAGTTCCACACTATTCTGTGATAGCCAAACTTCATCTGGATTTTTTTGTCGAATTCTGTGTACCGCATCAGAAGAAGGATATAGACAAAGTGGAAATAGACGTTGGGGGAAATTTTACTATGATTACTTATTTGCAGGTAGAATATTACTGGTCTGGAAGTCCAATTCCGTATTTGTTTTCTTCGAGACCATTATTTTCAATGGGAAATCTATTAAGGGTCTGAAGCAGCTGTTTATAAAGATAATGGCACCAAATTTGCACAGAATATGGTACTCCTAATCTAAAGACGATTCAGCAAAGGAGTTTGATTTTGCAGACCCCCAAAATAGGTCCTTCTCTGTGCAGCCAAACTTATCTCTACTGATTTCTAAAATGGCAGCAGTCTGGCAGAATAATTTTATACAGGGCATAACTCACACACACCCATCTGCATTCATTTCATTTTCCTATTCTCACAGTGACTGACTGACAAAAAAACATTTACCTTTCTGCTGAAAACTGTTTGCCATGCTTCCTTCTTGTGGTCAAATGTCACCGAAATTACAGCAGAAAGTCTTCTGCCAGTCCTTCAATGAACTACCAAATTTCTAGCAAATTGGACAAAAGGTTTAAATTTTATGGACCCTTAAACAAGCCCCCCCCCAACAGCCATCATAATTGTACATCCATTAGACCCTATGGGGAACATTTGGGGGGGAGGGCTGGAGTCATTGTTTTTCAAGCAAATGTCACCAGAATGACAGAAGAGTGTCTTCTGCTCATCCTTCAAAGACCCTCCAAATTTCAAGAAGTGCTGTAGCATAGTGGTTAAGTGATTGGGATGCAAATCAGCACTCTGCAAGTTCGACTCCCACTACTCCCATGCGTTTTGCATATGAGGTGGCCTTGGGTAAGCCACTTCTCTCAGCTCCAGTTTCCCCAGCTGTATTATGGGGATAATAATAACACTGACTTTGTTCACCATTCTGAGTGGGCAGTAATCTGTCCAGAAGGGCTGTATATAAGCACACTGTTGTTGTTGTTAAACAAATTGGACAAAGGGTTTGGATTATATGGGCCCTTGGAAAAGCCCAGGCTTTCTATTTTCAGAAGGAAAGAAAACTCTCTCTCCAATCCACAAAGGAGGGGGAAAGAGAATGGCAGTTCTCTGCGGCTTGGGATTGGCTTGAAGTACTCTGTTCTCCTCCTTTGCAAGGCTCTGATTGAAAGGGAGGAATGTCATTTCTAGGTCATCAATACTGGATGTCAGGTAAGCATCAGAACTTGGAAAAAATGGATATTTTAAGGGAGGGGTTCCCACTATTCCAAGCATCTGGGATCTGTGTTACCCTTCCAGAGAATCAAGGTAATGATGGTTGTTGTGGGTTTTCCGGGCTGTATTGCCGTGGTCTTGGCATTGTAGTTCCTGACGTTTCGCCAGCAGCTGTGGCTGGCATCTTCAGAGGTGCTACACCTCTGAAGATGCCAGCCACAGCTGCTGGCGAAACGTCAGGAACTACAATGCCAAGACCACGGCAATACAGCCCGGAAAACCCACAACAACCATCGTTCTCCGGCCGTGAAAGCCTTCGATAATAAATCAAGGTAATGATTCAAAACAGCAAGTTCTGGGTATATCTTTGGCTTGGGAGTTTGTTTTGCACATCCCTGATAATAGATTTAAGTTGCAGTAGGGTAGATTTCAGTGGAACTGGGACAGGGGGAGGATTTCCTAATGGTATAACAGTGGAACCACTTATCTCGGGTGGGGATTTTCCTCAATGGAGGTATAATGTGGGCAGGACAGCCATATGTCTAGGATGCTCTAGTTGTATTCCCTGCATTTTACAATTGGTTGAGCTAGATGTCCTATAAGACTCTTCTCAGCTTTATAAGTCTACAAGTGATGGAGCAACCATCCTGGTATTCATCTGATATTTTTAGTCACTAATATTGATGTTTTGTACACCCCTTTGTTGAGAGTAACAACCAGCAATGTGTGTGCACCTTCCTGTTCACATCACAATTTAATAGCAAATTGTGAGCACTGTCCTCAAACACTTTAAAAAAGGTCAGTTTGTAGTGACAACTGAAACTGTTCTAAATTGCAAACATGCTGTACATGTACATTCTGCAGCTGCCCCTCTCTACTTTCCCCATCTACTACCTAACCAAACCTCCCAACATGAAAACAAACAGTAAAAAGATGCATTCCCACTTGGGATAGTTTTAATAAGGCAATGAAAAACACTTTATTAGAATGTAATTGAATATTTGTGTGAATGTGTTATGAGAAAGAGAGAAAGTGTGTGTATATGAATATATATATATATATATAGAGGGAGAGAGAGAGAGAGAGAGAATTGGCAACTTTTCATAGAAAGATCACTTATTAGAGCTGTGAGCTTGCATGTTCTAGTTTCACAGTAAAATATGCTCAGTTTTGTGAAGAAAATTAAGATAAGGCTAACATCTGTTTTTATGTTTGTAGAACTGTGCATGCTTTCAGAGAGGTTTTTTTTTTCTACAGTTCAAAACTCTAGTGAACAGTTTGATCTAATTTTATCATATGACTGGGGATTGTGAAACACTAGGAACCAGTTTTTGCAGCTGTAAGAAGCAGAGATGTAATGAGATGCTTTGACTACACTGTTGGGAGCGCAGAGTAGAAAGCAAATCAGCTAACTACAGTTGCTCACTCGAGTTTTCAAATGTATCTTCCCCATGATTGATCTCAGTCTTCCTGTCATTTCCTTCTCTCCAGCTTTCATCAGAATATATCAGAAAAGGGGATGGAAGTATTTCCCACTGGACTGCTGAAATCTTTTATTCAGTGTTGGGAATGTACCACAGCTTTCAATCAATATTTTCAAAGATATATAATTGACATATTCCTAGGTGTACTTGAGAAATTCATGTTTTAATAGAAAGAAGATGGAACTTCGAATTCTCCATATTTCTTGATGTGGTGTGTGTCGTATCTCTCTTAAATAAAGCTTAGTATCAAGATTTTTAAAAATGCAGGATTTTATAGAAAATTTGCTAATACCAAAAGACAAATCAATGTATAACTGTGGTTCTAATATTTTTAACAGTTGATTTTCCAGTGTCAAGAAATGTGTAAGATTAGAATCACACTCATTTAATTATGAAAATCATGCATATCTGAACATATGTGCACAGAAGTCTGGGAGTTAGTTTCTTCCTATGTTCATTTTAATGCTTTTTGATATACAAGTCTGGGCCAAGAAAATTAATTCTGAAATGGGTAGAGACTAACTTTGGAATTAAAAATAATTGAGGAAGTCACAGTGCAAACCTACACAGTCACAGTGCAGAGTTACTGCACTCTAAGGTAAATTATTTCAACAGATTAATACTGGAGTAATGAGGCACAGGAGTGTATTGTAAGTTTTATAAAGGTATAAAATATGAAATCCATGAATTCAGACCCCCCAAGAAATTTATACTTGTGTTGGCTACTCTTGTGAAAATGGTACTACCTGCTTAATTGTTTTTTTTAAAAAAACTATTATTGAGTATATAAAACTAAAGAAAAGTCTAATTCTTCTGATGCTTAGTTATTCATGAAGTACTAGGGAAGTAGTTGGAATCAGAATAATGAGACTTAACATCTATTTTGTGGCATAATGCTACTAGAAAACAGTGATGTAAGAAAACCAGCTGAAGTGGCTTTGGATCTAAATATATGCCTAGTAGAGAGAGTTGCCTATGACACTCTGTGTCAATGCCAGACTGTTAAATTTTCAGTGCCCTGATTCTTCTGGAAATCCCTAGTTATTAATCAATGTCTGGAAAATGTGAATACTTGCTCTAGCTAACCAAATAATGTTGCCTTTTATTGATGTTACCTCTGTGACTGTAGATCTCCCAGACATCTGTGCAAATTATCACAGATCCACTATAAATTTTAAGCATTGCTAAAAACCACTTGACAGTATATTGAATCTGTCAGCTTCGATTGTAAGAAACAAAAAGAAGAATTGCACGCTGCTCTGAGTACTCCTACTTTATGCTGTCATCTATCCAGATGAGGCTTACTAGAAAACGTAGCCAAGAGTAAATAATCATATAACAGCATTCACAGTGTATATTTACTTGCAATATCTAGTACAGTTCTACAGAGTATAGTGTATACAAAGCCAATCAAGATTGTTGTTTATAAAAGAACTTTGGGGTTACTCTTTACTGTCCACTGTTTAGACATAAGACTCAAAGATTTTTTTCCCCTGTATATTTTAACAAATAACAAACCCTGAATTTGTGGCACGAATGCCCAGTAAAACATGCACAGACTCTTCTTGCATTCTTTCCTGCTTTTTCAAACCCATCCTCCTTCAACTGCACTGGTTACCAGTTGAGTACCAGGTCCGGTTCAAGGTTTTGGTGTTGACCTATAAAGCCCTATTTGGACTGGGTCCAGCATACCTTTGGGACCACCTCTCCCCATATGTTCTCCAGAGGTCACTTTGATCAGCTAATAAGCAGTTGCTGATGGTCCCTGGCCCCAAGGAGGTCCGTCTGGCCTCTACTAGAGCCAGGGCCTTTTCAGTCCTGGCTCCAACCTTGTGGAACTCTCTGTCTGAGGAGACTAGGGCCTGGCGGGATTTGTTATCTTTCCAACAAGCCTGCAAGACGGAGATGTTCTGCCAGGCATTTGGTGGGGGTTAGGCTGTCCTCTTGCTGGCCATACCACTGGAGACCATTCACCACCCATGCAAGAGCTCATAAAGTGTGACACATACTCATATCCACCATCTGAGAAATTTTATTGCACATGGATAACGTTTTTAAATGTTTATTTATAATGTTTTCATTGTTTTAAACTGTATGTTATAAATTGTACATTGTTACACCACCCTGAGCCTGTCTGATGGGGAGGGTGGTCTAGAAATGCAATAAATAATGATGATGATGATGATCCCTTGGGACCTCTGGAAAGATCACCTGTGTGGGTTGACACTAGGGTTTCAAGGTGTCTGCTTATGGCAGATAATTTCCTGCCAATTCCCTCCAATGTCCATGGGTACCTTGAGCACTGGTGAAAAAAATTGGGTAGAGGAGGAAGTCGGGGAACCTGGAAAGCTGGTGACAAACTAGTGCATTTGGCAGTATTTCCAGTTAAACTGGAAATGGCAAGGGACACTGGCATTTCTCAAAGACTCCGTAGTAAAAGCATAGAGTGTTTGAGAAACCAGAGCACCCCCAGTGAGGTGCTTGTCATGGACAACAGGGAATTCCCAGATTCAAGGGTACCCTGTCGAGGGTCCACCTGCCCCCAAATCAGTAGGCTGCCAATAAGTTCCCACTAAGTGCTAGAACTTGGGCTGGGAACCAAATCCTCAGGTGTTACCAGACTGTACTTGGGAAATCAGCTAAGCTGAATTCTAACCAAAAAGTTACAAAGGTAACATGTAGCCAAAGTTAGGCCAAGGCACTATCTCAGAGCCAAGCTACAAGTGACACCTGACACAGGTTTGACACTTGTCAGCTTCCCTCAAGTTTTGATGGGAAATGTAGGCATCCTGGTCTTGCAGCTGTAATGGAGATCCAAGCTGTAAAACCAGGACGCCTACATTTCCCATCAAAACTTGAAGGAAGCTGACAAGTGTCCAACCTGTATAAGGTGTCACTTGTAGCTTGGCTCTCAGCCTGAAGCCATAGACCAAGGACTCAACATGTTGATTTAAACATATAATTGGTTTATTATAAGGTGAATAAAATACTAAATCTTGAAATTTTGCACAAAAGGATAAATAAAATAACAAGGAGTTATTTTAACTATGACCCCCATCCTACTGCCACCCACTTTAAACCTACTTTCACAGGTTCTTCTGGGCTACACAGACAGTTCACAGCAGTCACAGTTTGCCACCTGTCTAGACTCTAATTATCAGCCAGAGAGCTCTGCCCCAAATACACATACAATCCCTTATCTTCTCATCCCATGGACTTCATTAGACAGGTATACAGTTTCCTGAATTCATTACCCCTTACCCAGATGAATGCCTAGGGATATTGGAGTAATATATATATTTGCCTTATATGTTGCCACCATTTAGTCCCTCAGACACCTTGGTCATGACTAGAGATGGGCACAAACAGCAAGACGAACAAAAAAAAAGCCACGAACAGCCCAATCTGCTGTTCGTGAACAAACTGTTCGTGAGACCCCATTCTAAATGAACAGGTGGTCGTTGCAAGCCTTGTTCATTGCTGTTCGTTGCTGTTCGTCCAGCCAGACAGTCTGACACCTGCAATCAATTCCCTTGGCAACTTAAACAGGGATTGTCTGAACTCTGTCTGAACTCCTGCTGTTGCCCTGGAAACTCCAATCTAAGCCCAATTTAGCTTGATAGGCAGGTCTTCCTTTCAAGTGGGGAGCTCCAAATTTGTTATAAGGGAAGAAAGACCAGGGGGGGGGGGTCCCAGCTCTGTTGGCATTTTGATAGAGACAGCTGCTGTTAGCATTTTGATAGAGAGAGTGCATTGGGGCTTGAATTTTCTTTGTGTGTGGTGGGATAGGGATCTACCCCTTCAAGTTCCAGGGCTGCTACCAGGCTCTGGGGCCAAGCTATTATTTATTATTGGTACCTTTCCTGCTGCCTGCTCAGGTAAGCTTTCTGGGAGTGGTGCAGTAGGGATCTGGCTTGGATGATGGCTGGAGGAGAGCCTGCTGTCTCCCACGAACAGCCAACCACAAACATGTTCATGAACAGGGCCATGTTTGTGGTTGTTTGTTTGTCCCTGTTTGTGGATGGCAATGAACAACAAACATCATGTTTGTTTGTTTTTTTCTGTTCGTGCCCATCTCTAGTAATGACCAGATTGAATTGTTGCTCTGTGTGTGTGTGTCACTTGTTTCCCTAAGCTAACAAATTCCAGACAGACACGGTTAAAACAGAGGGGGGTGGAAACCCTGCTGTAGTATAGTAGTTGAGTGGTTGGGATGCAAATCAGCACTCTGCTGGTTCAAGTCCCACTACTGCCATGAGCTCAGCAGGCAGCCTTGGGTAAGCCACTCCTCTCAGCTCCAGCTCCCCATTTAGTACAGGCATACCAATAACACTGAGTTTGTTCACTGTTCTGAGTAAGGCACTAATCTGTCTAGAGCAGTGATATATAAGTGCAGTTGTTTCTGCTTCTGTTGTTGTTGTTAACAGCATAGGAGTGAGTGATTCAGACTTGTGGAAACATTGTTCTTAAACTGTGAATTATAATCCCACACTTTCATAATAGTGGATAGTTGTGTGTGTGTGGTGCCCTCAAGTCAGAGTTAACTTATGGTGACCCCTGATGGGTAGTTACAATACAATATATCAGTTGTCAGCATCCAGTTATCTCTGCTGCTCCTTTCAGCAGCCTAAAATCCTTCTTGCCCTCTAACTGTTCTAACAGATCTCAACTACCAGTATCCCTAGCATTCAATCAGCTCTCATTGACTGTTGTTGGGAGAGGTGGAACTTATCCTGTCCATAAACATACCTGACAGAATCAACTTGTTAGTATAACATAGAGTTCAGCATCAGAGTTTTCAGGAATCATAACATGATTCTAAAACCATGAGACCCCTGGCAAGGAGTCATACACAGCCCTGCAACACACACACCCCAAGTAAAGACAAAGGCAAACTGAACCATTTTTATCCCATTTTGGCCAGCAACATGGGGTTACTTGATGGACCAGTGAGAACACCTGGCAATGATGTATGGAGATGAATCTCTGCAGCTGAATTATTCCCAATCCTCAGGGTACCAGCTTTCTTGAGAATTGAAACAAGGCTCAGATAAGTTAACTCAATTTAATGTTGCTTGCCCTAGTGGTCTCGGGTGTCTCAACTCCCCTTCTTAGCAGTTCCAAGGGAGCTTTGTACCTGTGACAGGTTACAGGCTTCAAGATGTCCCTTAAAATGAGCTCATTCTTTCACTAATGCTTACCCAAATGGCTTTGAGACTCTGGTCAGGCAGGTATAAACTTTTAACATGACTTAGCCCAAACACACCTAGTTCGTCATAGTATTGGTATTATTTCCGGGCAGACAAGAATGATGTCTGTGCATCACCGGTAACACACATACATCACTGGTGCTATCATGATGAGAACAGCGATCCCGCCTCCCCAGCAGCAGGTAAGTTTCCTGTTGGTTGTCGGGGGGTGGGGGCTGACAACCCTAGTTGAGACTGTCCATTTCCCAAACCAGAAGTGCCTTAGGAGAGATTAGCAGTAGAAGTAAGGTAGCATTTTTATGCTCATGCTTTTTAGCGTGTATTTGAGTTTGCATTGGAAGGAGGACCACATTCACACTGATAAGTGTCTGGGATAACATGGCTTTAAACTGTACATGATAACATATTATACCTTTGTTGGCTTCCAGAAGTTTTTAATATTTATGGTTGTAAATTATGTATTAGTCAACAACAACAACAAAGTTTATTAGCCAGAGGCCATCACATTCTTGAAATCAATTCAAAATTACATAATTATGTATTATATTTAAGAACCGAGATTAAAAATCTAAAACATATGCCTTCATTTTTACAAAAACACATTTGTATATATATGACCAGGACCACAGATAATTTGCAGGTATTAAACAGGCTTCTTTTACTGGGTCATCATAGCCAGTCAGAATTATCGATGGAAATAATAGAATGTTAGTAGATGGCAGGATATGCCTTCACCATCTAATTATCCTCCTTTCATTGTCACTGGTTATAGGAAATTAATAAGAAGGGAATATATACAAAGGTGTGTTCTTTTTTTCCTGAATTCTCAGAAAAATCCAAAAAGAAATGTCACCAACATCACCCTGAATACTAGTAATAGAAGTGATGGAGGATTTCTGTGACCAAAACCATTCCTTTGATTTTCATCAGGGAGAGAGGAAGGCATAACACATAAAACCAATATATAGGGACTTTCATCATGCAGCAATAGCAATAGCATAACTCACAACTGAAAGTGTGCTTGATGCTCCATTTGGAGAAGAAAACTTCAGAAGAGTATTTTCTTCCAGTTATCAAGGATGTTTTTTTAGAGTAGCACTTGGTTTCTCTATTCTGTACTTCGTATATTTAGTTTTCCAGCTCCTACTCTCTTTAATAAGAGAACAGCTACTGCATGTGACAAAATTATATCAGATTATGTGGTGTAAAGCAACATTATTCTGTCAAAAACCACAGAGGAACAAAATGGAAGAATACTTGTAATGATGAACTTCATCACAGTCTTCAAGGGGAAAAATGGTATCAGTCACATCTACCCTACAGCTTCTTTCTGAAGAGATCAGTGCTTAGATTGTGTAAAGGTTCATTCAATTTACACAAGTGAAGGCTAGTGATGGGACAGTTCACTGTGGCTTGATTCAGAATTGGGTAGCCAATTACAAGTGACTTGCAAAAATTTGCTAAAATCAATGTCAGCTATCAGGAGTTTCACTGATATTAAATAAGGAATTAAAGTAGTATTACCATGTTTCAATTGACAACTGACATTATCTAGTCAATGATGACTATCCATGCTTGACAACTGACATTGTCTAGTCAATGATGACTACCCATGCTTGTAATATATCTCATTTTTAATTCTAGAATTATTTCAGGAAGTGGGGACTCAACTTGTAATAAAGCAAACATTATAAACATGGGGAATTTATATGATGAGACTTCTGTTTTCAAAATGTGTGACATGACTATCAAAAGCCAATTGATAGCTCTCAGGCTGCATTCATTCCCCCCTTGATTCATTCTATCACTATCATTCTCTATTCTGGATTTTAAATAGCATGCTGCTTTAGGTGAAAGATGAGGATATTAGGGTGTGTATAACAAAATTCTCAAGCCAAAAGCATATATAGAAATCATTTTTCATGTCATTACTTTATTTGCTGGAACACAGAATTACAAAGCTCTTTTCCTCAAAGAATCCATGTTTTGTTTTGTTTTGTTTTCAAGTACTGGCAATGCAGTATGTGCTGGTGATTTCCTTTGATTCTGCTGGGTTCCTGGGAAATGGCATTTCTCCCTTCCAATCATATTCCTCCAAGGAAGAGCTCCCAGCCAATAATCTTGCAAAGAGCACTCCATAACAAGCACCTTTGCAGGCAAGTTCCAAAGATCAACTGGATCCTTTGCGCCCTTTGAAAGCTTGAGGGCTCCTTGTTCAGGGTCCCATAGAATTGGAACTCTTGGCCCAATTTACTTGAAACTGAGTGGTTCTTTAGTAGACAGGCAGCCCTTACTGTGTTGCAATTTTGGTGACATTTGGTTGTAAATTAACCACTTCAGCCCCCCCCCACAAGTCCCTCACTGGAAAGCCAACCCAGCTGGGGGGAGGTCTGCAAAGAAGCCTCCCTTACTTTGTGAAATAAAACAAACAACAGACCACAACAAGGAAGGATGTCAAATGTAGAGTCTTCAGCGGAAAAGTACAAAAAAAAAGTGTCAGTCACTGTGACTGTAGCAAATGAAATGAACACACAGGGCTTTTTTTTTAATGTCAGTGGCCTGCTGGAGCTCTCCTGCTAGGCTGCTGCTTGACGGCCACTTTAGGAATCAATAGAAAGAAGTGCAACTGCACATAGAGGCAGCACTGTCACTGTGTAGCATTTGTGATCACAACGGTTCTTTGTTTTTAAATATGCTATGATTTGCACATTTATCAATTCTCTACTAAGTACTCATACTTGAACAGTACAGTTGCAAAACTCCCACTGCCCTGCCCATAAAATAATTATTTTAAACCCTTTGCTGCACCCTGCTGGTGTAAATTCTGTACACTCTGCCTTGCTGTGTAGGACTCTATTAGTTCAAAGTACTAAGGAAATAACTGAATTACCCATTGCATTTGAGATTTGTTTGTGCTGTGATAACTCTTCTGGAAATGGAGTTAGAGTGCAGGCAATGGAAAAATATGTAAGGTGCTAATGAGCATTCTTCAAACAACCCAATTTATTGAAGTCACTTAATACTTTTTTTAAAAAATGTCAGAAATTTCACACAAATGCGAGGCAGTGGTGTAATTTGTTTCCCTGTTTTTCAACTTTTCGCTTTAAATTGAAAACATAAGCACTGTGTTAAAGAGAATGGCACTAATTTATTTCCATCAAATGTTCACATATTAAGACTTAGTTTCTAATCCAAAACAAACACATTAAAAGGGAAGGAAAGTAATTGTTTTCCTTCCTGGGGAACATTTTTACATTACGGCCCTAGGAGAGAGCATTTTGTCTGAGTTGAAGAGGCTTCTAAAGCTCATTTAATTTTGGTCTCATATCAAAATATACTTGTCTGCATTATGTCTCGCTGGACTACCTAAAGTACAACAAAATTAATTGCATTTATTTTTGACACAAGGAATATATGTTGAAATAAAATAATGCAGTCATCCAACAGACAGTTATGTGGACTGCACTTATTTAACCAGTAGACTAATTTTTTTGTACGTTTGGTGAATCTAATGCGGACCACCAGTCCAAAGAAAACTGAAATTATGACACCTCCATTTAGAGTGGCAGCAAACCTTTGAATACCAGTGCCAAGAGGCAGCATCAGAGGGAGGCCTAGGTCTCTGTGCCATTTATTGACCTTTTAGGCAACAGGTTGTCCACTGTGTGATACAAGATGCAGGACTAGGCTGTAGCAGGCTGTACCTATATTCTCATCATATAGAGCAGCAGCAGGCTGTACCTATATTCTCATCATATAGAAAGATATAATGCCTCTGAATTTTTGATATAAGATTTATCTATCACAGCTAATAGTTATTGATGGACCTTGTTTTTAATATGCCTGATATTTTCTTTAAAAAATAGTTTTGATGACTAGTGGAATTTATAGGAGCAAGCATTGAATACAGAAGGTGCAGATATATTTCTTGTTTTACTTATTTATTTTATTTTACTTCATTTATATCCCATGTTTGTTCCCAATGGGGACTCAAAGTGACTTATATCGTTCTCTTCTCCTCCGCTTTATCACAACAACTCAATGAGGTAGGTTGGACTGAGAGTCTGTGAGTGGTCAAGTACACCCTGCAAGCTTCCATTGCAGAGTGAGGATTTGAATTTGGGATTACAAGATTCTAGTCCAACGCCCTAACCTCTAAAACACACTGCCTCTGTGTCTAAAAGCAAATTCTTCCAGAACAGTTACAAGCACCCTTAGCTATTAACCATTTTATTCATTCATTTTGTGTACATACTTCATCTTAAATTTTAAATAAAGACATTGAATATTTTTTAAATGATGCCAACTTTTAGGAAAAAGTAAAATTTGGGATAAAATTGGGTCTGATTGGGTATATCAGAGATAGAATTCCAAGATAGGGATTGGGCTCCTCATTCTTCATTCTATCGGAGTAGACTACTGCCAACCCTCAAACCATCCTGCCTTACGGTCAGTTATATCTTCGAAACATCCAAGATGGTGCCTATCATACTGTGTATCATCCAAGACAGAGCTATCCAGGGGAGGAATCTAAATCACTGACTAACTTCCATTGGATTATATTATATATTAACTGGTTGCAGGAATGCTTGCAAAGAATTTTAGGTTAGGTAGATCTTAGTTTGATATATTGGTTCCTATCTTCTTAAGCCAGAGTGCATATTTGGAATCACAATACAAATGAATGATGCCTTAATTGTTTAAAAACCTGAGTATCCACTTTTGGTTTGTAAATTTCATATTCATTGGTGGACATGGAAATTCTACAATAAGTAAATGTATGTATTGTATGTATACATGCATGCATGCATGCATGTATGTATATGTGTGTGCTATTTATAACCTACCTTTCTTACTGACACTCAAGGCAGATTACACAGTGAAAGTCAATACAATTATTGGGAGAATGTTCAATGAATTTTCAATAAACAATACAATATCGTAAGGACTGCAGAAATTCGAAAACAAACAGAAATCTGAAACAGAGCTGAAAACAATGCATAAGCAAGTTGACTTGACATATTACATGGCATGGAATTAGCCAGCAGGATCATATTTACAGCAACAGTCATTACTATAGTCCATATCCCATTCCAGCATATCTCTTTGAACCATTTCCTTACAGGACAGTCATATTACCTATGCAAAAAAGCCGTCCTGAATAACTGAGTTTTGCATAGTTTGTGGAAAGCCAGGAGAGTGAGATTTCCACTCTCCCAACTGTGATGTCATTGCCATCATTTTGTGTGTGTATTTTACACAGAACATGAAGAGAGAGACAGAGAAAGAGAGAGGTCAAAGGTAGCTGATACCCCTGGGAGATACCCCATAACTGTGACCGAGCCAGCACCAGGTCTATAGTATGGAGACTCCAAGACAAGGACATGTTGTTGTCCACAGAAGAAATTAATGCCATGAAAGTAATAAGCAGGAAAATGTCTCTCCCTCCTGTCTCCCTCCTACATATACGCACCAAGAAGGAAGGTGCCATTTGTTCCAAGCTATCCCCCTCCTTTACTCTGAAATGGAACCACAAGAGAAGCATTGATGCAATGCTGTACATTCTCACTTTTCCTATTTGTGCATGAAGGTTAATTTGGTGACATTAGATAGTTATATATTGTTTCATCTAAAAGATAGGAGGAATTCATGCCAAATCCCACTGTGAACAGGGAAATCTGCCATAGGCAAACTGAAGGGCTTATTTTAATTAAAAGAAAAATCATTTGAGGTGACAGAAGGGTACAGGAAGAATCTGGTATTTACAGCCTTTGTTATTGTAGACCTGCCTAACAAACAAATGCTAACTTAAACAAAATAATATTCTGATACTGATCAATATCAAAACTTAGTAGGAACATGTAAATTTTGGTCTTCAAAAGCAGACAGGTTGGAATCATTCACCCTTTTAGACAGTTAGAATATTGCATCCTTTTATGGCTTAATCATAACACCTCAGGTGCCAAAAGGAAGAGACTTTAAAATGCAAAACATTAAAACCAAATATTTCTGGCTTGGGGGAATTACCATGGTACATCCATCATAGTAACACCTGGCTTCCTGCTGCATATAGGAAATGCACTAAAACCAATTGGAGCCTGAATTAACTCATGGGATCCAATCACTATCCAGAACTTTAAAACCAAATGGCACGTATGTATATCTAGCAGTAATAAATTCCTTCTACCATCCTTAATGCATGTGTTTTGGTGATTCCTTGATGAATGATCAGGCTTAGATTGTCCCTATTAGATTGAGTGTTGTAACAAGGGAGATCAGAGAGTTTGCTCATCTCCACTAAGTTGTCCAATCCCCAGTTATCTAGTGTTTGAGACCCCATTACCACTGTACTGTGATAGACACTGGATTAAGTGATCCCTGCTACATAGTTACCCCCCCCACACACACACACACTGGCATCATTTGGTTTGTACTTCAGTTATACTCAGAGTGACACCCCAGAGGCCAGGTGACAGGCTTGGGTCACTTCCATCTTGTCTGGGTTCATTTTCAATTTCTTCAACTTTCAGCCATTTGACCAGAGCTGTCAGGCAGCAGCTTAAGTTGAAAAGCAACTGTATTCCTCCCTGTTCACTTGCCCTCCACTTGCCCTCCACTCGATCCACTTGCCATTCAAGTGTCATTCGTCACTTGTAGCTTGGCCCATATTTAGCTGGGTGACATCTGCATATTGAGGTCATCTAACTCCAAAGCTATAAAGAGAAGATAAAGTTACATTTGTTTCCTCATTTTAATACAGAATACCATATACATAAAATAACAGAACAATTTCAAATACAAGTTTTAATATTACTTGCCTTTTAAAACAACAGATATCAGAAAGCAAACCAGAAAAATGTCCCTAATTGTGCAACACTACTGAAAATGGGGGAAATGAATATCTTTTAGAAGAACATCCTAACATTTCTGGGATATAACAGAATAAATCTCAGTTCTTGCAGAAGCCACTTCAGCTTCTATCAGTCTTGAAACTTGACAAATTGTTAGCTAATCTTACAGTTTTTGGAGGATTTATATTGGCAGTTAACATAGATAAACAGAACACCACCACCTGTGTCTCTGTAGGTCAAAATTAGCATCTGGAATTGGTATTGAAAATGAATGGATATCTAATATAGTTAACACAAGTGGACTATGCCTGTGTTCATTTGTGGCTACCAGTAACTGGATTGTGGGATGTGAATGTACAGTCTGTTGCAATAGTCAGAAAGCTATCAAAATATAAATGATGATAGCTTGTCTCCATTTTACAACAATGAACACAGTGATATATGTTAAAAGCAGTAAAAGACATTCCACCTATGCTCTAGAAAGCAATGTGAATACTTCATCTTTTCTTTGAATTTGTATTCACTACTGTTGCTGAAATAGATTATTTAAAGAAGAAACAAATGAACACGTTTCCTTTTGCCCCCATACACTCACCATTTAGTTTTATTTTTGGTCTCCAAAGAATTTAGTAAGTTTAAATGGTACTAGATGCATAGATGTGTCTTCGTACTAAAGCTACCCCTGATAAGGGTTTCTTTTTTAAAGGTGGTAGTATTAATCACCTGTCTTAAAAAATCAATAAGTATTAATTTCAATAAATATAAATGCATACATATCTTAATGAGAGTTCCTTTTACTGTACTGATTTATACCCTTTGCAGAATGGATGAATGGGTTGGATCCTACATATACACTTGGACAATATTGTTACATAACTTAATAATATCAGCTGCACCATCCAAGGCCCCTTCACTTTCATGTCACCCAATTTAATATACTCCATCATGTGCCCATAATGTTAGGAAACATGAAAGACAATAGGAAAAGAAGAAGACCCCAAATGAGAGTTTTGCAAGATTTGAGCAAGGGCCAAACTAGACAGGCAGGATTTTAAAGAGTTGAGTCTGTATTCCCCAGACCCAACTTGGGTTTCCTGCAGCCACGCAGCAGCAGTCATGTATGGCTGTAAAAAAAAAGGGGGGGAGCCCAAACAGCCTTAGAATGCCACCATGGGTGGAGGAAGGGCTCTTGCTCTCCTCCCAAGCCATATCCCCATGTCAAAACAGCACAAAATGAGATATTTACTCCTCCACATGCACAGAATACTACATGTGGAGCAGCAAAAACAGAGACCTTCACACCTGCTATTTTGGAAACCACCTTGAGAGGTAGGCAGATGCCCTTCCTCTCCCCATAGTGGCATTCTGAGGCTGTTTGGGCTCTCCTTTATTTTTAACAGCCATTCCCCACAGGCTGTGGGGAACCCAAGTTGAGTTTGGGGAACACGGACCCAAATCTTTAAAAACCTGCATGTTCAGTTTGATCCCCAGACTGTTAATTATAGGACATTCTGGAGTTCATTAATTCATAGGGTGACTATAAGTTGGAAGCGACTTGACATAACACACACATATCATGTGCCAATCATTCTTTCTTCTGGTTACATTGAACAAATGTGTTGGTCTCTGGGTGAGAGAATCAATGAACACATATCAGAGATAAGAAATCACAACATTCAGAAACTAGTGAGGGTATGTTTTAATCTCCCAGACAGACCTGGCAGTCAGTATTCTACAAAAATACTTCAAAAGGAATACACAGTGTGAAAGTGCTGAAACAGACCTCATCATAAATTTAAACACTGCATATCACCCTGGCTCTACCAGTGACTATAGACTCTAAGAGCTTTATAGGACCCATTTTTTGGAAATTTTTATTGACATATTTTATCAGACTATAAATGTGAAGCCATGGAGTCCTGGTGCATCAAGAGTTGATAAAAATAGTTCAGGCCTCAGTCCTGCTAACTCCATGCACCTGGGATAGAAGACATTCTTTCAGCTAATTAGTCAAGGCCATTCCAGCCAGACAATGTGGCCATACACGGCAGCTGTGCAGCGGCTTTGGCCCTAGGGCCGAAGTTTGCCTCCTCAGAAGGAGGAAGAAACAGAAGCCTGTCCCGGCCATCCAGGTCCTTACCTTGGGGGGGGGGGTGGAGACAGAGCCGGTAAAGGCGTCTCCGCCCCTTGAGGCTCAGTTACTCTGTGCGATCAGACGGAACAGGAGACATTGTTCAGAGCTCCTGCTCTTCCATCGCACAGAGGAACCCTCGGGTGACGGCAGTGAATGCTGAGCGAGCAGCATCTCGTCCTGCTCCTTAGCTTGTGCGCCAGCATTTTTTTGCGGCGGCAGGGCACTCCTCAAACAAGCACTTGGGAGCGATCAGGATGGCGTGTGGAGCGTTACTGCCTGGTGTCCCCTGCTAGGGAGCGGTTTGCAGCACTGATTGGGCTCTCGAGGGTGGTTTTGGCAGGGTGTTGGGAGCTACTGGGTTGCTCCCCCCCCCCAATTTTTAGACTGCTTCCAGGAAAGGCACAGGTCGTGCCAAGGGTAAGCAGTCTGCTAAGAAACAGCCTCCTAAGAGACCCCCCACCCTGAAATCTCCTCTTCTGAGGATGAGGGGGACAGTAGCTTCAATTTGCAGGTATTGAAATGTTTGGAAGCTTTCAAAAAGAAAAAAGGGGCTGCTGCTTCTGTTGGGGACATGAGTAAGCGCATTTGGCCGGTTAGGGCAGCTTCCAAATCGGCCTTTCACTTAGAAATACTGAACCGTTTGTCTGCTCTTGAGTCTGCCACAGGTTCTTCAGATGTGGGACCTGCTGCTGGTGGTGAAACATGGGAGGCAGAGGAAGGAGTGTCTTGTGTAGTCGACCTGGAGGGACAACCAGAGGGAAGCCCAGTTGCCGTGGCTGTGGAGCATACTGGGACAGAGGGTAAGTCTGCCCTGCCACAGCAGGCGTGCACCTGGCCATGGGGACCCTGGGGTCAGACCGCTGCCTCCGGGTCCCCAGGTCTCTCCACATCAGCTCCCTTCATCAACACATCAGCTGCGCAGATGCCAGGGAACATGGGGTGGTCGGGCCTGGCCCCCGGTGCTGCTAGTTCCCAGCCAGCAGTGGGTAACCTTCAACAATCTTGGGGGGCTTCTGATAATCAGGCTTTTGGTGAAGCTTCATTGGGCTGGCAGCATGGTGCATGCCCACCATGGGGCTTCATGCCTTATGGTGCTTATGGTCAAGTCCCATACAGGGCACTCCCCTTTGGTGATACAGCCCTCCCCTTAGGGACCATCTTATCCAGGCCACCAGGGATAAGATAAAGGGGAATATGTGGATGTTTTCACCCTTATATTCCACAAATTGGAAAAGAAGGATAAGGATGATCTAGATGATCAGGACAGAGAAAAAATCAAGCAAAGGAAGGTGGACCACGGTTGGTACAATTGGCTCCTAGGGTTCTTGATATATGTGGGGTTTGGGGGTAGGGCTCAGCCTTTATGGGCAGTGTCCCTATTCCAATATCTTAATATAATCTATAGGGGGTACACTGACTTCATTGGTGCTGCATGCTTGCTGTATGACGAAGAATTCAGAATGAGGGCTGCTCCTAACCCGCTCCTCCCCTGGGATCAGATTCATCAGCAGCTGTGGCTGCAGGTGATGTCCCCGGCGAAACCAAACACGGGATAGGTCGGATAGTGGGCATCTGATCCACCACCCTCAGGCAGCAGTTTCCACCCGTGCCCATGTGGGGCAACAGGTTCAACTCCGGCTGCTCTGTTGGGACTTCACCTCAAAATGTGTTTGTAACAGGAAGGCATGCAAATACAAACATGAATGTCCATCCTGTTCAGGCCATTCATATGCAGCCTGCCCCAGGTCCAAGTCTGGCGGGGGCGGTAGGCAATCAGGTGGGGGCGGTGGCCAGCTAGTAAAGGGGTCCACCCCAGCTAGTAAAGGGGTCCACCCCAGTAAGTCTGAAAGCTCTTGAGCGTTTCTTAGCCGTTTATCCTAGGCAGCAGGATGCGTCGTTTTTGTTGAATGGTTTCAAGTTTCGCTTTCAAATTCCATTTCAGGGCCCGTGGGTTCCTTTCATGTCTGCAAATTTGTGTTCTGTTGCTGGCATGGAAGTTGTTGTGCGGGACAAGATTCAGAAGAAATGTTTGGAAGGCAGGGTATTGGGACCATTTAACGACCCCCCCCCCCCAGTTCCATGCCTTCATGTTTCTCCTTTAGGGGTAGTCCCAAAGAAGGCATCGGATGAATATCGCTTGATTCACCAAATTTCTTTTCCAAAAGGGGCATCAGTGAACGATGCCATTCTGGAGGATCTCTGTTCTGTGTGCTATACCTCCTTTGACCAAGTGGTCAAAGTGGTGCGCCGATGTGGGATTGGGGCTGAGTTGGCTAAGTGTGACATTAAGTCAGCATTTCGCCTTCTGCCAGTGCACCCGGACGATTTTGAGCTCCTGGGTTTTTCATTTGGCTGAAAATACTATATGGATATGGCCCTGCCTATATTTCTACTGGTAGAAGGTTACTTCTAGTGGAGGAGGAGAAGTGAGTTTTGCTGATTCCCCTGTCCAACTGCACGTCCTCACATTATACCCTTCACAATGGGGGAGGGACTGTCCCCTGAATCATGAAGGGCATTTCAGGACATGTAGGAGGATTCAGAATGAGAGGGGAAGGGGGGAAAGTTCTTTTCTGTGGTCTCAGGAAGCTTGGTTTGGCCTTAATTTAGTGGATTTTAGGATTAATGGAGTTTAGGTGCTTGAAGTTAGTTTATATTGGCAAGCACACCTTTAGGATGGAAAAATACTCAGCTGGCTAGCTCAGGGTTCTGAGGAAAGAATAACCTGTGCTGAGCATCATCATTTGAACCTTCATGCAAACCAGCATAGAGTAAGGGGCAGATAACACAGTTTTATGTACTAGCATAAAAAAGTAGAAATCACAGTATTTCCATTCTGAGTTTGGAGCTAGGGTAGGACATCCCAAATGATGGGAAACATTTAGGGGAAGTCACACTCAAATGAAGGGAGGAAGTGTAATAAGCCTTAGATTAAAATATCTTGAATCATACATATTCCTTTTGGCATATGGTAGAAATAAAATTTTTCTTTTCCTATTTAACTCCATTGTTCATTTTTTGAGATGATGTGATAGGGAGGGATATTCAACCATTTCTTCCCCCTTTCTTTTCCAGTCATGGCTAAGGTACACAACCAAGTATACCATGCATCTATGAATGCACTCTAGTTGGAAAATCTTTAAACAAGTATGGGCTAAGTAATTATTTTTACAGAATTATAATGATTACATCAATCTAGGAAACTATAGTTATAATGCTATATCATATAAAAATATCTAATTATTACTATGCTTCTCCACCCACTTAAACATACTCAAACACACTCATTCCTTGTTCTGAGGTTCACTCTTTGAATGCCAACTCTTGGAGCTGTATGTTATAGAAAGTATAAATAATCATACTCTTTGCATTAGCATTTTCTCACTGTAAACAGGGGCAAATGACATGGCCTTTGAATTTATTTGATTAGCCCAAGTGCTGAGGATTTCTGAAAGCACACTGTTTAGCTGTAAAGGTTGTGTCATTGTGGATTTGAATGGTACAATATTTATGGGCTTGAGTCCATTAAGAGGCTTCCCTTGGTTTATAGGAAGTGTCAGAGGCAAGTGCAAAGCTATACATAATTTATCTAGAAAAAACAGCACAAATAACATTCTACTTATCATAAAATCTTTCAGCTACAGACAGCTAAGTTAGAAACACATATCACTTAGTAAGGATACTTGTGTGTGGATATGTATACACACACATTACCTCACATTCTTTGTAATAATTGCTCCTTGCCTTCCTTCATCTGAACTGTTTGTTCTTTTGATTCATTAACTTTCCCATCTGGGAGAAGGAACAGTAGTCAAGGCGAACAAATTAGTATTCTCATTCAGCCCTGTGAAGGTGAAAGATGGCTTTTATCTACCAGGGCACAGTCTCTAATATGTGTAATATAATCAGAAATCACAGATGAAACAAGAATCGGGGTACAGTGTTCAAACACATTCTAACTTTAAAAAAAGAATTCACTCTCCTGTTTACCCTCATGAGATTTAATAATTATTATTATTTATTATTTGTCTACCTCGATGCAATAACAATGCAATAATTTTAGTTAATTGAGCCGGCTTTGAAATGATCTGCTTTTTAAAAACCAAAACAAAGAAAGAAGGATCTCTCTGCAATTTACATAAACAAAGCACACTCTAAACAAAAACCCATCCGCTAAAATCTCCATTCATTTGAATTAGCTATTCATCTCTGCTTTACAGGCACATTGCATTAAGTAATATAAGAATTTTACAATTTTTGTATACCTGCTTAATGTTAGTAGCCATTTTTGGTATCTGTTTATTGTTGATGTCTATATAATCCACAGTGAAAATGGCAGATATAAATAAACAACTTAAAAGAACCTAACTCAAGCCAAATTAAAATAAGAGGACTTTTTTAATTGGCCAAGTGAGTCACTACTTCTATTTAGCAGGAAAGTATACTTTCTGATTAATCATGTATCATCTTACAGTTTAAGTTTATGCTTTTTAGGTTGCTATTCATGAGGAGCTCTGAACTTCTCATACAGATGCTCCTAGCTGGTACTAATTGAATAAGGATAATGAAATGAAAGGGATATTGGTCTCGGACATCAAATGAATAATTAAGAAGTCCATGTTCCTGGTATGCATGAAGTCAGTAGCTACCTTGTCTTACGGAAAAAAAAACATTTCTTGGTTTATCCAGGGCTTTTAAGAAACAGATTTTTTTAAAAAAAATTTTTTTATTGGTGAGTACATAAAGTATTATTAAATACACAAATGCCCTGTCTTATCTAAATTATATCAGCCCCCACCATTTCCCCCACCCTCCTTATTGACTTCCAACAGCTTTCCAACTCCTAACCCATCTTATTATTTAAATTACTCTTAACTATAATTTTTCTAAATCTTACATATATTGTATCACTTATTCTAAGCATATTCAAATTCTTCTATATCTCCAATTTTCTAATATATCAATCTACATTTCACTGTTTCAACTATCTATTTTAATACAATTTTTTATTACTAATATTAGCTTAGATTAATTAATAACTAAATTTCCCCATTAATTGTAAAGTTACTTCTCTCTCGCCTTTATAAAGTCACATATTAATAATTCTCAAACTGCCACAGTTCTCCTTTCACATTCCATTTTTTTTCTAGATATTGTTTCAGCTTCTCCCAGTCTGCAATGTATTCTCCTGGATCAAGATCTTTCAATTTTCTTGTCATTTTGTCCATTTCTGCCATGTACAACAATTTATAAATCCAATCTTCTATAGTTGGTATTTCTTGCACTTTCCATTTCTGCGCGTACAAAAGTCTTGCTGCTGTAATCATGTAAAATAACAATGTTCTATGCTGTTTTGGAACATCTTCCATTCCCAAGTTCAGTAGCAGCAATTCTGGGTTCTTATTTATTTGGGTTTGCAACATCTCATTAATTAATTATATCTCCCCAGTATTGCTTAGCTACCTCACAAGTCCACCACATATGATACAATGATCCTTCGTGTTTTTTACATTTCCAGCATTTGTCTGACATATTTGCATTTTCAAGCACAATCTTCTTAGGCGTTAAATACCACCTATGCATCATTTTATAAACATTCTCTTTAATATTGGTACAAGTTAAAGGCTTCAAACTATTTTTCCACAAATATTCCCATGATTCCATTGTTATTTCTTTATGAAAATTTATTGCCCATTTCACCATCTGGACTTTGACTGTCTCGTCTTCCGTATGCCATTTTAGAAGTATTTTACATATTTTCAAAATGTCTTTTTTACCTTCTTGTAAAATCACTTCTTCTAGCTCCGAGTTTTTCAGTCTTATTCCTCCTCTTAAACAGTCCGAGTTGTAGAGATCCCTGATTTGCCTATATTGAAACCATCCATATTGAGGAGATAACTCTTCTTG
Source organism: Eublepharis macularius (assembly GCF_028583425.1). Taxonomy (NCBI): domain Eukaryota; kingdom Metazoa; phylum Chordata; class Lepidosauria; order Squamata; family Eublepharidae; genus Eublepharis; species Eublepharis macularius. The sequence goes on from NC_072799.1 coordinate 48,545,060, forward strand.
TGTCTTTATTTTTAATATTCTATGTTCCATCGACGTTATCTCTTTATAAGTTAAACATTGTTGTTCATTATAAACAGCTCTCGGGTCTATTACTTCATATGGTACCACCCACTACGGGATACCACTTTCCATATAATTCTTATATTTCTTCCAGATTGTGAAAAGGCTTCCTCTGATATAGTGATGCGAAAACATAGAGTCCGCTTTAACTTTATCGTACCACAAGTAGGCATGCCATCCAAACAATTTTTTGTGTCCCTCCAAGGCCAGCAATTTGCGGTCTTTTAACATTATCCAATCTTTTAACCAGGCCAGACAAATTGCTTCGTAATATAATCTTATGTTTGGCAGTTGCAGTCTCCCCCTTTCTTTCGAATCTTGTAATACTTTCATTTTCACTCAGGGTTTCCTGCCTGCCCACACAAAGTCTGAAATTTTTCTTTGCCATTTGTCAAATTGTTTGAAGTCTCGGATAATTGGAATTGTTTGCAGCAAAAACATCACTCGTGGTAACACATTCATCTTCACTGCTGCTATTCTTCCCAACCATGACAAATTTAATTTATTCCATTTTATCAAATCTCTTTCTATTTGTTGCCACAGTTTCTCATAGTTATTCTTAAATAAGTCTATATTTTTCGCAGTCAGCTCAATTCCTAAATATTTCACTTTATTAGTTACCTCGCAGTCTGTTGTCTCCATTAATTCTTGCTGTTTTTGCTTCGTCATATTCTTACACAATATCTTCGACTTCTTTTTATTCACATAAAATCCCGCCAAATCACCAAATTCCTTTATTTTATCCATTATTTTTGGCATGTTATCTATTGGATCTTCCACTATCAACATTACATCATCCGCAAATGCCCTGACTTTGTAGGAAAATTCCTTTATTTTTATGCCACGAATTGTGTCGTCCTCTCGAATTTGAATCAGCAAAATTTCCAAAATCAAAATAAACAACAATGGAGACAATGGGAAGCCCTGTCTTGTACCTTTACTTATCTTTAACTATTTAGTCAAATCATCATTAACTACAATCGCTGCACACTGGTCTTTATAAATTCCTTTAACTCCTTGTATGAACTTTTCTCCCATTTGCAGCTTTTCCATAGTGGCAAACATAAAGTCCCAGTTCAAATTGTCAAAAGCTTTTTCCGCATCCACAAAAAAGAAACCAACTTCCCTTTCACAGTGCTTTTCGTAATATTCAATAGCGTTTATTACTGTCCTTAAATTGTCCTTAATTTGTCTATTAGGTAAGAAACAGAATTTGAACTGCACAGTGATATGTGGTATAACACTGTTCTACATTTTCCTTAGGAGCATGTACATGCTTTAATGCTCACAGTCAAGTTTCATGACATTTATAGTGCCATCCTAAGAAGAGTTACACCTTCCTTAATCCATTGGGTTTAGAAGGGAGTAACTTTATTTAGGAGCACACTGTTAGGAGCCAACATAAAATGAGAGAAAAACTTTAGAACTGGGAGATTCCCAGTTGTCAAACACTATAAAAATAGTGACCTCTTTGAGGTTAATCTGTGGCTGATTTCTCATAACAATGATAAGATGGCACACCCGGCTGCATATGAAACATGCTTAGGCTGGGTGCCATTTTTTGCCTCACTGCTTGGACGGAGAGACAACCTTACATTCCTGGGCATCCAGGCTTTGGGAGGTGGGGCCTGGCCCTGTAAAGGGCAGCTCCGCCTCTGTAGGGCAGCCTGAGCAGAGCATATATCAAGCTCTCTCAACCGAGTTCCTCTGAGGCCAGTTTCACTGAAGGCCCTCAGGGCTAGGTGGCTATAGCTACCTTGGGGAAAGCTGTGATATTCACCTGCTTGATACCTTCAAACAACAGGAGGAGAGCCAGGGCCCAGCGCCGGGCTCAGTGGTTTGGCAGAGATTTATTATTATTATTATTAGCCTCTTCTTATTTACATTTAGGGACTGTTGTCTATCAGTCAGGAGGGCTAAAACAGGGTTATATCCAGTCCTTGCAGGCCTCTGGCCTAATCAGGCTCTTCTTCCCCTCCCCCTTATTTTGTTGGGAGGGAGTACTTTCAACAGAAACAGCAATAGGTTTTGCTGTAGGCCGCAGAGGTGAATTGCAGCCATCTGAGGGGTGGATTACATTACTGCTACTGGCTTAGCAGGGTGGATACTGGAAGGCCTCCTCTCTGTCTAGGCTCCCCCCCCCGTTTACATTTACTTGGGAGGGAGTATTTCTAGCAGCAATAGCTCGGCTTAAGGCCTTCAGGCAGCAGGGGGTGCATTTTGTGAAAAGGCTTGGCAGTTTATTCAGTTGGGTGCAGCCATTTCGAGTGTGGCATCAGTGGCCTGCTTTGCCTCCTGGCAGTGTAGCCTTATTGAGAAGACATCTACAATATGCACAGCTCCAGCAGCGGCCATTTTGAGTGTGGGTTTTATATGGTCTGATTTGCTTCCTGCTTACTGGCAGTGGAAGCCATTTTGGTGAGGCTTTTACAGCTTCTGCTGTGCTGGGGTGGCCATTTTCAGTGCTGCCGTTTTGTGGGTATGTGTTACTGCAGTACATTGCGTTACTGTACATTTTCATCATGCCACTATAAAAATAAAATTAAAAAAAAGGCTAGCAGCTCTGCTAAGGGCAAACAGCCACTGGATGCATATCCTGCAAAGCAGCCCTACCTGCACAGTTAACCTTTGAGGATGATGGTGGCCATAGGGAGTAAGAAAATACTGGGCTATCAGTGTCTATCAGTCAGGAGGGCTGAAACATGGTTAGGCTCAGTCCCTGCAGGCCTCCAACCTATCTAGGCTCCCCCCCCAACGTTTTCACTCTATTTGGAGAAAGTACTTACAGCTACAGCTGTGAAGGCCTGGCTGAGGCTGGGGTAGGGGGTGGCTTGCAGTCATCTGAAAGGCAGATTGCTTCACATATTATTGCTATTGGCTTAGCAAGGATTTATAGGGTCAGAGTGGTAGCTTGTAAACCCCTTCCCCTGCTCAATTTTGCAGCCTTAGCACAATTGACGGCTGGTAGCAGAGCTTCCCTAGGCTGCTGTAACCTAGTCATGTGGGGGTGACAGTGAACCTGACTGGCAGATAGGTCAGTCCACTGGCTCCTAGTGCATGACTGTGGGGGCTCCCGGGGGTCAGGCAACAGTCTCTGGGCTCCCATGTTTAGACTCCTGGGTTGTATCATCTTGGGTCTTGTCTTTGAGTAGTGCCCATACCTAACCCTTTCATCCAAATCATATAGGATTTTGAGATGGGTTCTGGAGACTGGTCCTGGCATTTATGTTTCAAGGCAACACGCAGTCTCACCTGCAGATGGAACAGGGCAGCTTGTCCCTCAGATTGCCTCTGAGCTATGCCTTCGGGGATGGCTGTGGTTGTTTGGCAACCAGATGATATAGCCCCCAGCACGCGGTGCGCCTATGACTAAGTAGATGGCAGTCTCTAGGCTGGGGCATAGGTTGGTCTGTAGGAGTTATGGCTAGTGGATTTATCCCACAGTTATGGGTGTGTGTGAAATTAAGGGGCTCGCCTTGTATCCAGTAGCAGCCATCAGGCAGCTTATGCGCCTTTAGGTTCACCAGTAAACCTCCCAGTTTGATGTTGGCCTGGGCATTTTCTGGGGCCGCATGATGTTAATGGTTGGTGTGAGAGTTAGATTCTTGAGCATTTGCACAATGATGACCCAAGCCCTTGAGGAAGGGTCTGGTTGACACTTCACTTAGCCACAAGGAACATGATGGCCAGCTGTTACTTCTGTTTGATGGGACATGAGGATCTTTCCCTCACTCCTGGTCATTCACCAGGGGGTAATGAGTTGAAATTTCCAAGGGCACAGCCCTTCTATTACAGGCCCCACAGACATGCATATATAGGCTGGGTGGCCCAGTGTGCTTGTGGGGAGGAGCTGTCCTCTGCCTCACATATTGTTATTCACATGTGCAGTAATAACCTGGGCTGCGGGGCATGGCCCTTGCATGCATAGGCTGGGTGCCCTTGTGAGCTGGAGGGTGGAGCAGCCTCCAATTCACATTCAGTTTGTTCACCTGGGTGGTATGACCTTGGTTCATAGGGTCTGGACCTTTCCTTACATGCTCACACAGACTTGCAGCCTGGGTTTAGGCTCTGTTTGGAAAAAGGTGTGCCTATCAGGATTTGAGTCTGCACTATTTCATGTAACGTCACTGACGGCCTTCTACGGAGCTCTTAGAGGAGTGAGCTGGTGGCCCAATCCCTCACAGATCTGTCTGGGTGTGCACTGAGGGCACAGGACCTGAAGTTTGAGAATGATTCAGTGACCCTCCATATTAGGCGGTCCAAGATGGATCAGTGACAGTGGGGGCACAATTGTTCAGGTGGGCCCTTGCGATGAGTCCAAGTGGTGCTCTGCCTAGGCCCTACGCCTGTATCTGAAAGCCAGGGGTAGTGGTGATGGAAATCTGTTCCAGCACAGTGACGGGGCACCCCTCACCCAATTCTAATTTTGGACAGTGATAGAATAGGGCCTTAGTTAACTTAGTGCAAAACCAAAGTAGGGGAAACCCCCTTAGAGCCCAATATAACACTACCAGGTGTTACTCTTTCAGTAATATAAAGTACAAATACTTAATGATATATTTCATAAATCACGGCTTTACAATAATGCATTCTAAATTACAATTACATAGAAATCAATAGAATAGTCCAAGATATCAGTCCCGGATATTTTTCCATATATGGACATACAATTAATTAGGTCCCAAGTATATAACAAGTTTCCCAAACCGAATTGCAACAGGCAACAAGAGATGTTCCACCCGTGGAAAAGTAGACCTTGCAAGCTTCTTTGAAAATTCCGTATGGCAAGGATGGGCTGTGTACATGTGGTAGAACGATGATAGGCAATAGGCAACAAGCTCGCTAGCAATTGAATTTGCTCATTTCGTCAACTCTTCATCTTGGCCAAATTATCTGTTGCATAAATACATACATAAATAATATCTGTTCCCAGTCTATACAAACATGAACATTTCCCATCAAGGTTAACATACTCACTTCTACAATTAGTTCCAAGTAGTTAGTCTGCGTCCATATCTCAATCAAGTCAGTGCCGAAAAGGGTACCACCCCCAATGCTTTATTCAAATATATATTCCACTCATTAGTACTGACATGTGAATTTAAAGGGAACTGAATACAAGAACTACTTGCTCATTCCCACACAAGTATTATGCAAGGAAAATTGTAAAGGCATTTTATAAGAAAGCGGTGAAGTTAATTTCATAATTGAGACCTTTCGGAGTCAGGCTTTCCATTTTAAAAATCCATTGCACTTCTGCCCTTAACAAATCACTATTGTAATTGCTGTTGTTGTTTGGTTTTATTACCTCCAATATTGAATATTTCAGTTCTTGCTCATTATTGTGATGCCTAAGAAAGTGTTCCACGAGGGGCGCTTCTAACTTCCTGGTGCGGATCTTTGATAAGTGTTCCTGGATCCGAGTCTTAACGGGCCGGGTCATGCTGCTGACAAAGTAGGTCAGTTCAAAGTAGGTTCAGTTAGGTCACAAGGTCTACAGGAAACCAACTCACACGGATCGGTACTTACACAAAAACTCCAATCACCACCCTCGACAGAAAAGAGGCATAATAAAAACATTAGTAGACCGTGCAAGACGGATATGTGAACCACACTTTCTTAATGAGGAAATTAATCATCTAAACCACGCACTTCAAGCAAATGGCTACTCCAGAAATGAAATCAGAAGAGCGAGTAAACCAAGGATAAATCAAACAACTAAGGAAAAACAGTCTCCCAAAGGAAAAGTATTTTTGCCATATATCAAAGGAATCACTGATCAGATGGGAAAGCTTATGAAAAAGCATGGCTTACAAACAGTATTCAGACCCACCAGAAAAATACAACAGATGCTATGTTCAGCAAAAGACAGTAGAGACCCCCTCACCTCTGCAGGAGTATACCGTATACCCTGCAGCTGTGGACAAGTTTACATCGGGACCACAAAGCGTAGCATCCAGACAAGAATAAAAGAACATGAAAGACACTGCAGACTTGGCCATCCTGAAAAATCAGCAGTGGCTGTACATAGCCTAACTCAAACAGGACACAGTATCCTGTTCCAGGACACTAAAATACTTGACAACATCTTCAACTACTTTGTCAGACTGCACAGGGAGGCCATTGAAATTCATAAGCATAAGCACAATTTCAACAAGAAAGAAGAGACTTTAAGAATGAATAGAGCATGGTTTCCAGTCCTGAAAAACACCAGGCTAACAAAACACTCTATACCCAACAATAGCCCCGCAGAGAAGATTAGCACATTAAGCACCAATCCATATGCAAAAGAACCCCCTCAGGATACAGTGAAGCCTCCCTCCATTAGCATTCCACACCCTGGGAAACTCTTACAGGATAACTCAGCCCAACCCCACCCCTCCTGAGTAGATATAAATGACCTGCCAACATCTTTTCCACACTGTGACACTGAGAGATCTCTGTCTTTTGGTGCTACACCTCTGAAGATGCCAGCCACAGCTGCTGGCGAAACATCAGGAACTACAATACCAAGACCACAGCTATACAGCCCGGAAAATCCGCAACAACCATTGTTCTCTGGCCGTGAAAGCCTTCAACAATATATGGTATGCTGCGATTTTTAAAAGAGCCTTGTCTATTGGCATTGTTATGATATAAATACAAAAAAGGGGTAAATCACAGGGAGTAAACCTAAAACAGTGGAAGTGATGGTCCGTGGCAATTAACCGATGGTGTGCAGGACGTGAAAGGACCGTATAACTGGCTTTATGAATTTCCAGTGCTTGTGAGAGCAGTAATTATATTGCCCTTGAAAATGCACCACAAGTGTGAAACAGATGCGGCCAACTGGCTGTAGGGTGTGGCAACTTTATGAGCGTTCAGTCATACATTCATTGACGAAATTCTTCATGGTTTTGAATCTTTCATCACCTCTACTTCTTCACTTCCAGGGAAGAGGCTTATCAAGTGCTTGTAGACTATGACTATTGAATTCTATTTGTATTGATTGTTAAATTACTATGAAAATTGTTACTTTCATATTTGGAGTATTTTTGACTGTATTAAAATGTTCTTTATTATCATTGTTAATGCACAGAGTGCTGTTTGCACCGAGTATTGTTGGACTGCTTGGAATTATCCTGTGGGGGAGTTGTTTTGAATTGTTATGATATAATACAGCATTTACTGTATTTTTCTCTCATCTATTTGAATTTTTCTTCACTTAGACACTAATTGTCTGCCCAGTCATTGCATAGTCAGTTTCTTGGTAAACCAAGGGAATTCCTGCCTCCATGCGAAAGGAGAAAGTGCTTGGTAACAATTGTGTCTATCACCCAGGTCATCTTCATAGTCCATAGTTCTACCAGGGCTATAATAGGAGCATTAGTACCTCATTAGTTGATCTATGAAAGGGCAGAGATATAGATAGATAATATAGATCTCTCTCCTCCACCACCATATGTGTGTATGTATGTATGTATAACACATAGTGATGTGTAGAACTGCTGCTTACAAATTTGCACTGTGAAGCTGCTGGTAGAACCATTCCATATTTTAACTTATACCAATTTGTCATGCCACCTCAGCTTCTGTTTGATATTTGAGATGTTGCTGGATTGACAAAGGTATTTATCTTGACAAAGCAGGTCAATTCTAAGATGTTGCCACTTTTCCATAGCTGTAAAAGTCAGTTGGAGGAGAGGGTTTGTGTGTGTGTGTGTGTGTGTGAAATACTCACTAGTAGAGATGGGCACGGAATGAAAAAAAAAGGAATTGCTCGGTTCATGGTTCATTAATTTCCATGTAACACGAACTTAGAGAACTCATCCAATTTCCGAACAGGTTTGGGGTTTGGGGTTCAGGGGCCCCAGTATGGCCCCCTTCATGCTCAGAGATCCCAAACTCACAGGGAGTTTTCAGTAGGCTCTCCTCCAGCCACTTTCCAAGTTTCATGAAGATTGCAATATGGATCTCCGAGTTATAGAGCCCCAGAGATGGGGGTGGGGGGTGGGGGTGAAAAGCTAAGACTAGGATGGGGGGAGAAGAAAGGATAAAAGCACCTTTTCCAAAAAACCTCCCCAGTCCCCAGTCAGTAAGAAAAACAAGAAAGCAAGATAAAAGAAAAGAGGCTTTTCAGCCCCTTTTCCAGCAGCCAGAAGTGCAGGCCAAAGATCCAAGTTTCAATCCCAATCCCAACAGCACAGCCAGCCACCAAGCTCTCCTCCCTCTCCCACTCTAGAGAAACTGAAACCAGGAATCACATGGTTTCCCATATTTATGGAAAAAGCCAAGAGATTGAACAACACAGGAGCACTCTGGTTGTCAGAAAAATCTGCCTAACATGGTTTTGGAAGGAAGAGATTGGTGTTACCATGGCTGCTGAAGGCTCATCTCCTCAGTTGCCTTGGAGATTCTAACCCTCCTCCCTTTTTCCTGGCTGGATAGGCCAGAATTGGAAATCTGTAGTTGGCACGGACAGCTGCCAATCAAGCCTGGAGGCCTCAGATTTGGGGCAAGCTAAAGACTGACACCATTGCCTGGGCGAGGGAGTGTTTGGTGCCAAAAGTGTCCAAACTGGCAACAGAATGGTAAGAAAAGTTTGTTTGGTTCAGAAAAAAGTAGTCCCACAGAACGTGTGATTCTTTGACTATGACCCGGCCGTTCCGTACGGAACTTTGTTCCGTAGTTTGTTTTGTGCCCATCTCTACTCAATAGAAGCACAATTCCTCCCCTATATCTAGTTAACCCATATTTGTATCTCCTATCTTCAATCCAAGGTGCAGGGGAAAATATATGCTCTGATCTATAAACAAACGAAAGAATGGAGAGGAAGCAGCTGTCTTTCTTTGGATTTTGATTTCACTGTTAACAGATTGGAGATGTACCATGTGGGAAGCAAAAGCAATATCAATATTATTATCTGGATATATTTGCAACAAGAGCCAAAATAAGAGCACAAATGGGGAATATAAAGAAAAATCAAGTTAAATGGACTAACACATTCCAGATGACAGGTTCAAAGACGAAATCCAGAGCAGCACTAAAAGTATTTTTGAATGCAAACTGCAACAAAACAGATTCCAAACAAGTATCATTTCAGTTAACTTATATTTCAGAAGCAGATTACAAAATTTATGTGCCAGGGGATTGTCTGACATGTGAGTTGTAAGATCCACTATTCATTGCAAAAATGTGTTGATACAAATCTTTTTGACTGAATAAAAATTGATAGTGATTTTTCACTGTCATAGTCCTGAATTTAATATAACTTATTTGATATATTCAGATGACCTGATGCAGTGAAATAACAATTGTGTGCATGTTTTGACATGCCACAGTTATCCAGCAAGACTTACTAAGTCATGAAAAATGTGTTTGGGGTAGGAGACCTCAGGGACTCGGCCAGATGTAAACATGGCCGGGGCATAAATGGTGTTGAGCAGCTACAGGCAAGAAAGCTATCCCATCCCTGAGACAGGATCTGATAAAACATTGGTTCAGGTGGGGAGGAACAAAGATGTGGAAGCCAAGGGAGAGGCAATGCCTCACCAGAGCCATGAATATTAGTGGACTAGGGGGAGACAGTCAACTAAGAGCCAAACTACAAGTGACGTCTTACACAGGTTGGACACTAGTCGGCTTCCCTCAAGTTTTGATGGGAAATGTAGGCACCCTGGTCTTGCAGCTGTAATGGAAAGCCAAGCTGTAAAACCAGGGTGCCTACATTTCCCATCAAAACTTGAGGGAAGCCGACTAGTGTCCAACCTGTGTAAGACGTCACTTGTAGTTTGGCTCTAAGACCCATCCCTGAGAGTCTCTCTACATGAGACATCTTATACGGGGATGTTCAAGTGTAGGGAGATGCAATGTTAGCCAGGAAGCATAGTTTAAAAAGACAGAGCCAGTGGAGATTGCTCTTCAGAGGGTTTGTTAATTTCATCTTCACCTTGAAGGGTAGGAGAAATTGACAGAGCCTTTGGGGCAGCAAAGATGAAATTAACAAATCCTCTGAGGAGCGATCTCCACGGGCTCTGTCTTTTTAAACTATGCTTCCTGGCTAACATTGCATCAACAAGATGTTGATAACATCTTGTAAACGCTTTGGAAATACAGATCATATCTATTCAAATTATTTGAGGTCATCAACAGGAGAAGGAACTAATGTGTTTCCTGAATGTGTTCCAGAAAGGGCAGTGAAAATACATACTGTTTCATTCTTTATCATTGAACATAAGAATATATTTTCCCTCATACTTCCACTCAGTAGATGCTATATCAATTTTTTTGGTGGACTTCATATTACTCCTAAATGATAGTCCCCATTTTAAACTGCTTTTTAAAAAATGGAATGAAGTACTATAATTTTTGTCTTCATAAAATGATAGTGTAGACTGAATTCCTTGTTACCGTGTTTTCAAATTGAACATATGCTACAGAACCTTGCATGGGGCTGGTGGGTGGATAGTTTTGTTTATGATTATTTGTAGAATGCTTTTAAGACACCTTTATTTTTATATTCCATATTTGCTATTAAAATATGTCTGTATATACCATTTGACACACAAGAAAATAAACATTTCAGTAAAACATAGAGGAGTTGTCTGTCTCCAGGCTATGCAATAAATGAGCTTTTCAACAAATATCTGATTAAACAAATATTTGAAGAAGAAAACTTCAAGCTTACTTTTTGGTTTTGGTGCTTTCACTTGATTAATGGTTTACCTTTTATTATTTGATAACTTCAACTTTGATATACAAGAGCAGGGATAACTTTCACGGACTGAGACAAGAAGCACTGAAGCAGAGCGCAGAGGCAGGGAGGTTCTCACTTTGGTGGTTCTGCTTTGCTTCTCATTGCTTGTGAAGTGCTCTGTGATGAGTGAAATCTGAAGAATGTGCATCACCTCCTGTTCCAGCTCTGAAGTCTGGCCTGTCAGTATCATTTTGGAGATATTTTGATCAGCTGGCAGGAAATTCAAAAAGGCCCCTGAAACCAGCAGTCCAGTGACCTGCGGAGAGGTAAATATTAAAGTGATTTACTGTTTATCAGTGCAGACTATATAAACAGAATTTCAACAAAGGAAATAGCTTGTGAGACAAATTAAGGGCCCCTGTATTAATTTTTTAGAAAGTTCCTTCTCACATCACACAACTGGAAATTTGCATGAAGGCCATCAAGCCTGCTCCCTATTGAGAGACTATCAACCCCATATACTATGTGATCAATCAGGGCTGAAGCAGGTAGAAAAGAAAGCAGTATATGCTGATGAAAAGCGCTTACAGAAAACAGTACAAGATATCTCATGTGAATGACTCAAGCCACAAGCTGGGAATAAAAACATAGCCTAAAAATGATATACAGTGCCAAGAATGTAAAGCTCCCCATGTTTCTAGTTTACAGCCATTTTCCAGTAACACTATTGAACTGTAAGAGTACTGACATCAAAATAGCAATTAATGCTGTAATAGTTATTACCAGAAGTTGAATTGCTACCAAATTTGCCTCCCTCAGAATTGTCCTCCAGGCTTAGTTCAGATTAATCTTTTCCTAGTCATGGAATGTCCCTGATATGTTTGATTTCTGTCACTCTCCCAGCCTTGTGTTTCTAGAAATCATCTGAGACTACTTTGCTTGCATAATTTGCTATTGTGACAGCTTTCTGTTCCATTTGTTCATATTGGGGCATTCATCGCATTAACACAGTGGATTCATTTGCCCTGGCCCACCTCGAAGGGGAGGTGAAATTGACAGAGCCTGCAGAGAGGCAAAGACTTGATTCTTCAATTGCTTTCCTACCTGTCTCTACTTTCTAAAATAACTGTCAACATGAAGCGATTTTCCTGGGACCAATGATTAGTCAATGATTATTCTACATTGACTACCCATCTAAAATGCTGCATATTGTTTATTGTCATGAAAGATGCAATTTTTAAGACAAGCTTTGGCCCTGCAGTATTCTAAAATAGATGAGGAAGTACTGATAGCTGAGAAATACTAGGGAAGACAATTTCACGTTATTTTTGATCCTCTTTCTCTCTGTTGGTGTGCATGTATGAAAGACGTAATTTTATGAACTTGAACATTTTTAAATTGACAAATGACTGCACAAGATGGATTATCTATCACATTTCAAAATATTTTATGTAATCTGTAAACATATGTTCTAAATGAAGCTTATCTTTAGTAGGGCTCTAATAGAGAAGACATCTCAAATGAGCATCAGAATAGAGTACTCAGGCTCCTTTCACACTTGCAGTTTAAAACACCATTTCTGAGCAGTCACCACAATCGCAATGGCTTCAGTATGGCACCTGCTCTTTTCACACTGTCTGCAGCAGTTTCAGTTTGGCATCTTGTTTTTCATTTTAGACTGGCTTTGAAGCCTTAGTGTAGTTTCCAGCTTTCGGGGCTTTGCAATAGACATCACACTTTTTTAAAAAAAAATTGAGTGTGCGTATTAACTTTGCAATGTTGGAACCCATCCCCCCCTTTTTTTTTGCTTATTGGGCTGTCCCCTGCCCACCGGAGAGGCAATTGGTGGCAGAATTCTGGGGGGAAACATGTACCACTCTCATTTTTTTTTTTAAAGCCAAGCCAGGTAAGGGTTAAATTGCTGCTTTACCTCACTGCTGCTTTGATTTGCAAAATTGGCAGAAGATACTAGGAGGGAGAAAAGCAGCCATTTAACCCGTACCTGGCTTTTAAAGCCAGTAGAAATTAGGAGTAACATTACAACACTTTCTTAGCTTTGAACAAAAAAGTAAAAGAGTGCACTAATACTACTGAAGGAGGAAGGGGGAAGCAGCCATTTAACTCTTCCCTGCCTTTTAAAGCCAGGAGGGAATATGGAGTAACGTTTCAACACAGCAAGGTTACAGATCATTCCTGGCTTTAAAACAAGAGAGAGAGAGAGAGAGAGAGAGAGAGAGAGAGAGAGAGCAGGGAGGAAGGGATAAACAGCCATTTAACCCTTTCCTGGCTTTTAAAACTAGCAGAAAATAAGCAGCAAGGTTAGGAATTATTCCTGGTTTTGGAAAAAAAAATAAGAGTGTGTGTGCATACCCAGGAGGAAGGAAGCCAATGGAGAAGCAGCCTTGTCACTCTTACCTCGCTTTACTGAAAAAAAAATTATAGAAAAGGCATTCAGAGAGCTGAGGAGAGGGTGGAGAAGTGAAGCAAACAGACTACTATTAACAGTACTTTCTACTGCAATTGCACAAAGATTCACAAAGATTCACAATGCTGAAACATTACTGTCCTATAGAGAAAAAAAAATTACAGGAAAAGCAGACAGGGTGATAAGGAGCATGGATGTTATTAGATCCGCAGACTAACCGGCTCAAGGTTGACTCAGCCTTCCATCCTTCCGAGGTCGGTGAAATTAGTACCCAGTTTCCTGGGGGTAAAGTGTAGATGACTGGGGAAGGCAATGGCAAACCATCCCGTAAAAAGTCTGCCAAGAAAACATCGTGATGTGATGTCCCCCCATGGTTCAGTAATGACTCAGTGCTTGCACAAGGGACTACCTTTACCCTTTACCTATGTGTGCAGGGAGAAAAATCAGGGATGCTGTGGACAAAGAACGGAGCTGCGTCCCATGACTACCTAGCTAGTTTGAAAGCCCTTCAAACATGGGACATGAAACAGGTACTGAAACAATTAAAAGATCGAGTGTGAAAGGGCCCTATCTTTCTAATCGAAGAAGTAAAAGACTATTTTTACACTTCGTTCTGCTATTATGCTTTTTGTGAAACCCGTAATGCACAAAGACATCATCAGTAAGTAGAACACACATTCACATGGAAAAGGGTTTTTTGAAGTTTTATAAAAATCTTCTTCATGTTCCTCATCCCTCCACAATTCCCAACATGTCACAAAAATAGCTTGAATCTAGGCAAATTTACCATTATCAGAAGAGAAATTTTCTGTTTCTCCTTGTCAACTGCAGTCTAGGGGTGTGCACCAAAAAACAAACAAAAAATCTGGGTAGCCCACGTCCGAGTTACAGAGGTTTTTTAAAAAAATATCTCTGAAATCTGGGTAAGATTCTCTGATCTGCATCAGAGAATCCCAGTTTTAACCAGCCATTATTCCTTATTGGGGAAAATATCTGGGGAGTGGAGGGTGGGCAAGGGCATTTTAAAGGAAACTCCACCATATTTGCAGGGAACCTACTGCAGACTGTCCACCTTCTGAATTTCAGAAAGATTGGATCCCAGGGTTCCATTCTATGGAAACATTTCCAAGGCTTTTAAACTCTGTGGCTTGTCCTCTCCCCCTCTTGCTTGGCATTCACTAATTCAACATTAACTCTCTTGTAAGCTTGCCCAACAAAGCCCAACAGAACCAAACTGCAGCAGAGGAACTAATGTCAACCCTGTGAGTCCCAATGTTGAATCAGAGAATCCCATTGTCAAACCAGAGACTCCTGAACATCACTTTACTGAAGCAAGGGGAATCACTTGTTGAGCTGCAGAGTTTGAAAGGCAGCTAGCAGTGGCAGCTTGAAGGGCTATTTTGGAGCTTGGGTGGGGGGGAGGGGCAAAATGGGATGAGATTCCACTCTGCCTGCTGCCTCATCCCCTGTCCCACCAGCTTCGAGCCACTTTTCTGCTGTGGTGTGGAGCTTGGCTCCATTCAAAGGAGTTTGACTCCATTCACACTGCTGACCTCTCACTGAGCTGCTCAGCTCTGCTGTGGCTGCCTAGGGCAGCTGCCAATGACCAGATAATTCAGTCCATCAGAGTCCAGCTTCCTGGATCAGATCTGGGGTAATAATAATAATGGAAACAATATACTTACATACTTCTCTTCTAGACAGATTAGTGCTCTACTCAGAGCAGTGGACAAATCAGTGTATTATTATCCTCACAATACAGCTGGGACTGACAGAAGTGGCTTACCCAAGACCACCAGCTGAGTTCATAGCTGTAGTGAGATACAGGAAAGTTTCATCCTGAGGAACTGGTATAGCCAGATTATACTGGATCAACATAAATCTGCCTTTTTTCCTGATTCCCGGACCTGGATTGCACACCCTTAATGCAGTCCACAATATGCTACTCCTGGTGTATGATGTTATGACCCACCCCTACCCTCACCCCCACTCTCCTTACTAAGAGTACTGGAGAGGTAATCTGGGTGTTTATGAGAGAGCTGAGATTCTCCCTTTGTCCTCCTCTCTAGTCTTATTTGGGTAGCCACTACTGCTCAGACACTGCCTCTCTTTCGCTATTCTTGATTTGAGGTAGGGATAGAGACTATGAGTGTGCTAATGAGCTGCTACATGCACCCCTCTTCCCTGCTTGCTAACTGACCTCAGCCTAGTCAGGAATTGTTGATCTATGCATGGACCAGCAGCCAGACACCTGAGTGTAATCTTTGAACAGTCTGAAATGTTTAGAAAGTAAGACAAGATTTTTGTTTACCAACACATAGCTTTATTAACTAGAGCATAGGAACACTGGAAAGATTACAGGAGAACATTACAGAACTAAGGGGGGGGGAGCCATGAGAGGCTAACTAAGTTGCACAAGTCACTGCATTTAACTTGACATTCCATTCCAAGGAATGGAACGATCAAATTGGAACTTTGAAACAGAGGCTGGTCAAGGCAGACTTCATTCCATTTCTTCCTATTACCTGGTTCTTGGCTTCTTTGCCTTTGACAGAGTGTGTTATCTCTTTTAATTCTTTCCCTCCCAGTTGGAAGAGTTTCTAACTGACTTATCCTGGATTTGGGTTTGAGTTCCTGTATGTGCTACACTACACCTTCCCCAATCATACAAAGGAGCACATCCTCAACATTTATGGCCTAACTCAAGATATCCAAATCAGCAATCAATCTGGCTTCTTTGTGACAGGTGGACAAATAATCATCTCCATCCTGTCTCCATAAAAAAAAACCCATTTCCTCTCAATGTGACATCTAAGGAGTTTATGGCCTTATTCCTAGGTAAGAGGCTGGCTTATATGGGGGCCACTGCACCTTTGTGTTAATCAAAGTATCCTGCATCCCTTTATCCTAACATAGGACTCCAGGAAGAACGACATGAGGTGGTCTGCAGTGAGAAAGGAGAATTGGCATAAACTACCAATCCATTTAGATGCATCCAAATGTCAACAAAATGAACTGCAAAACAGTCTGTCCTTGTGCAGTGCAGAGAATTTTCGGGATCTATGTAGAGCTGCTGTGGGAAAGGAGAAGGTAAGGGAGGATGTGGTTATGGAAGTTTCTTCCACCCACAGGACTTTACCTTCCTGCTATAGAAGCTACAGAAGCAAATATACTAACAGACAAAATATAATTGAGTTTAGATCTTAATACCCAATGCACAAATAAACATTGGTTCAACAATGCAAATGTGATTGCTTTCTGTGTGCCCTATGCTCTCATCTCTTCAACAGCACTATTCTGCCATTGAGACCGACAGAAAAATACCAGTGTGGCAGATTTGCATATATTACACTCATCTGGACAGCAAAGACTGTATGAAAGAGATCTGATACATACCTAGATACTGAATTGGCAAGAGTTATGTAAACATTATAACATTGTAACCATACCAGTATCTTGGTATCAAGAGATGTTTAATCACCTGAAGATTCAGTTCCCAGCCAGAAATTCAACTAACAAAATTCATTTGTTTTTTTGACTGTGTGCACATGTTTTACACATTCAAGCCAATTAATTGGGTATGCACATTTTCATATTGTTTTCCCTTCCATTTCCACACCTGCCATCTGAACAGACATGAAGCTGCCTTACAATGAACCAAGTTCAGTATTGTCTACTCAGAGCCAAGCTACAAGTGACGCCTTACACAGGTTGGACACTTGTCAGCTTCCCTCAAGTTTTGATGGGAAATGTAGGCGTCCTGGTTTTACAGCTTGGCTCTCCATTACAGCTGCAAGACCAGGATGCCTACATTTCCCATCAAAACTTGAGGGAAGCTGACAAGTGTCCAACCTGTGTCAGGCGTCACTTGTAGCTTAGCTCTCAGATTGTCGGCAGCTTTCCAGAGTCTTAAATACAGGTCCTTCACATTATCTCCTACATATTCCTTTTAACTGGAGATACGGGAGACCGAATCTGAGACTTTCTGCATGCAAAGAAGAGACTCTTCATCTGAGCCACAGCCCCTCTCCATCATCTCTCCTGCCACTGTCATCTGTCCTCCCTCTGCGCTGTATTCTGTATTAAGCAGATACAAATGTTTACCTTTCATAGTAAGAGATGAACAGTTTTGCAACATTCATTGATTACACACTTGTTAGAATTGCTTCACAAACTGATTAAAGTGTAAAAATAAGCTTTGTTCAGAAATGAACATACTTGATAGTAAAAGAGAAGAAATAGAAATAGGTTCTAGCCACCTTTATAAGTGACAGAGTTCTGTTGAACTTCTAAGAAGAAGGAAGATATAACCCTGAGAGAAACAACCTGGAAACAGACAAGGAATAGCACTCCTCAGGGGAAAAGACACTAACTCCACTTCCACATCTGACTAGCCCTTCCTCTTGTTATCTTGCAGGGTCTTCTTCTCTTCTTTTGTATACCAGAACTTACTTCAACAGTATGGACAACTGGTTTATTTTAAATGTGGTTAAATTGTGAACTAAGGAATGGACCCACAGACAATTATTGAAACTTGCTTTGTATAACTGCTTCCTAGTTCCAGACTGCTTCTCAAAAAGTAGTGAAAGAAGCTTTCAAGTTTGCACAAAACCCTGTTTCTTCACACATACAAAAAATCCAGGATACAAGCTTCTACTTCTTATTGCACATGACCCCCATGCACAGTTATTCAAGCAATCTTCCAAGTATCCTGTCTCTGTTCCTTGCCATACTTTTAGCAGATACTCCATTTTTACTCATTTGTCCCACAAGGTTGAACTCTCTTAACACTCTCACATTAACCACATACTAGATTGTTCACACATGGAGTCCCAAACTCTACCAAAGCCCCTGTAAGGATTTACATGCCTTCCACCTGTTTCCTTTCATCCAGTAAACACAAAGATAATTGCATTTTACTAAATTAATTGCATTTATACTAAACGAAGAAAACAAGGAATAAGCAAGAGCAGCAGTGAATGTTAACTTGTATGCATTAAGTATAAAGGGGGATGTAGTAAACAATGAGGTAGGGAGTCTTAAGACAGGTGTGAATTTTCAGGAGATATCAAATATACAGACACAAAAGGAATGACTGTGAAAAGCAAGGAAAGAAGAGAGAAGGGAGGAATGTAGAAAGACAGAGAATCAACAGTTGTGCATGCAACCTAACTTATCTGTCTGGATTCTTCGGGGTGCACCCAGCTGGTGGACTGATGCAGTACAGTCTCCACTCAGGTCTACCAGCAGGGAATAAATTCAGGGCATGGCGGGCCCCTTCAGCAGTTGCCTCCTGACCAGCTTCCCATCAATCCCTCCCCCTGGGCACTATGGTTTCTCTTCCCCCCATTTTGTCAGTTATTCTTGGATTTGTGCTATTATCCTCACCTTGTGCTCTTGCTTGGATATGAGGTTTCGAGTTCTAATGTCTTCTGTCCTTGTCACAACATGCATTATGCAGTTTTAGCATTGGGCACAAATCCTTTGGGGGGAATCCTCTTAAAGGATCTTGGGGTTGATGCATGGGAAGAATAAGCTCAGCTCAGGGACTTTTGAGGCAAGCTCACTCCCAGGTAGCAGGGGATCCACACAGAGGTTTATGCCCACAAGGAATCTCACTTACCGTCTTTGCACAGATCTCTGACTCAGCAAGAAAACTGAGAGGAATAGAGGTTCACTGGCTGGCAGGCAGGTCAGCTGATGCTTGAACCATGCCCCATGCTGCACCAAGGCTCCATAAACTGTAAGCCAATAAAAGGCGAGGCCTTTTTAACACGTCTGTTTCTTTATTGCATTTCCCTTGCTGCTGGCTCCAAAAATGCACATTTTGAAGAAGGTCAAGTTTGAATGTGTATAAGCATTTTTTAAAAAAATTCTCAGCTTCCCTACTTGAAGTTGTAGCAAATGGGGAAGCTTCAAATATCAAAAATCTCCATGTAAACACTAACAGAACAACCAAGTTTTAGATAAGTTTGCAGATGTCCCATATGGAAGAAGAAAGAAAATAAAGTTAAACCTTTGAGGCAAACTTTTTTTCTGCCAAGTGTGTAATAATTTGAGTGGGTGTCCATTAGTGATGAGTATTTGGCCATCACTAATGATGTGCAGAGGAAATAAATATTCTCCCTTGGGCCTCTATTTTTCACACAGTTAGTAAATCACAAGTCCAATTTATTAAGATACTGTTTATGTATGTGTAACTGTGAAAGATCATAGCCCATGATAATTGCAGTACCAATCCTCAATCCCAGAAAAGACTTCGCCATCTGTTTTACTTTGACTCAATTTGCTAAGATCCAATTAAGAAACATATTTTAAGTCCACATCCCCTCCCCCTCCCCTTAGTCAAGAGAAATGAAGGTAACCCTATTCCTACTGGACTACCATATTTTTCATACAACTCTGCAAGTGGTTTGAAAAATATGGGCACCCACCCATCATTCAACTTCCTAACCAGATTTGGAAAGTAAAGGGGAAAGGACAGAAAAGAATAGTCAGTATTTATTTTGTTGCTGTTCTCATAGTGTTTTTCAATTGTATTTAGTGGCCATTGGATGCACAAGCAATATTCAACATGAAATGAGAGAATGTATTGGTATAGAAGGAAGTTGAGCATGAGGCTAGTCACACAATGCTTATTTTAGGTTATAAATATGGCACAGCTGCAAAAGGCTCTGATATTTTTTGCCTCCCCATGGGTTCATTTGAAATGGGGCTTAAAATATCTATGCATGTAGGGCCTGCTTTTGCAAAACACATGAAGTGCCTGACTTGTTTTCATCCTCCCACTACATCTGGGTTTAAGCAGTCTCAGGGAAGTGACAGAATATCATTCTATTCTATCATTCTATTTTGTAATGTTCCTTATCACTAAAATAATCAGTAAAATTTAAAACATTGACTTGCACTTATTTGAATTATTTTCTTGCCCAGTGTTTCTCAAATTGGTTTTTGTTCATAGTGCCTCCCACAATTTGAGGTGTTGGTAGTCCTTCTGTGTAATGGGGGATCAAACTTGATAAATTTTTATCAGTCTGTGCATTTCCACAGATGTGAGCTGAGCTATGATGAGAAGCATATTCTTATTCTCGCCAGACCCAAGACTTAACAGTTACTCTTCAAATAATGACTTGAGTACAAGAGTTATTCGTATATAAGTTTTCACAGCCACAGAACCTGCTGGTCTAAGGAGTAGGGATGTGTGTCTAGATGACAAAAGTTCCAACCAGAATCATACTTATTCTTAATTTAGCTAATATAATAACCCAACTACAAAAAAATGAGGTGAGAAGAAATGTTCAGACTGACCATTAGCATGTTATCTTAATTGTGTGGTTTTGATTGGAGGGGAAGTTGAAGGGATCATGAAGGGAGAGGAAGATTCAGCAGATATATGCTTTAAAACCTGAATATGAAGCAAATTGGGGGTGTGCAGTTTGGTTCAAAATTCAGATTAAAACACCGAATTTTAGCTGATTCAATGGAATCAGGGTATTCTGAATCAAAAAAGTATTCTGAATTTTCGGTAAACTTCAGCCATTGTTTTCTATCAATTCTAAATTGATTCTCTAATTCAGTTTGACTATTTCTGAAAAAAAATGGTAAAATTCAACTATTATTCCCTATGGGGAAAAATATCTGGGAGCTATCTGGAGGGCTGGGGGGGGGGTGCAAAACAAAATTAGATGTTGGTAATGGAAGCCAAGCCCAATGTTATCTTGAGTAGGGATGCTCAAGGCCCTGCAGACTCTGCTTGTTTAACAATTGTCAGTTGTGAATAAACCCCCTGGTTCATCACCGCTTGGTTCTCATGACTGCTAAGTCTTTTGTCAAGAGTTCAGTGAGCAGATGCCCATCTACTTAGCACAACACCACACTTGTACATGAAAGAGGAGCAAGAGAGCTGTGTTTTCTCAATAGCCCCCCCCCCTTATTTGGGGGCTCTGTTTTAGCATATGACACTCCCCGCACACTTCTGAGCATCACTTTATAAATACTTTCCCTGTGTGGGCTTTGTTTCAGCATTTGGAACCTCATCTCCCTCCTAAGTGATTTCTTCCTATTTGGGGGAGTCTGTTTCATATTCTAAGTCTATATTCTATGCAGCTCTCTCTCTAAATTTAGCAATGGCTAATTGAAGCATTTGCAAAAGCTGTTAGTCTGTTCCTTTTGCTTGGATGAGCAATTGAAAGTTCTGTTGTGAGCTGGACAGGCAAAAATGCTGCATTTTATTCATGATACTATATAATTAGCCTGATGATTATAAAAAGATCCTCATGATTTTTACATGAGATCATTCCAAACTTACCATCAAATCACATATCACCACCACATAACACCAAAAAACTGTGCTATACAGTGTAAAAGTAAGGAGAAAATGCTTAAAGCAAGGTCTCTATGCCAAGGAGCTTACAATCTAAACTTAAGGGGGGGGGGGGTAAAGTGATAGAAAGCCAACATGGTAATTTAAATGAAAAACCTCCAGTGCCTGTCAGAAGCACAAAATACAGTGTCTAGTATAAAAAAGTACTCCCCTCCTAAATCTAGGATGGAGAACAAATATTTTCATTTTACACACACACACACACACACACACACAATTGTAGAATCAATACTTTGAGATAGGAAAGAATAAAGCCCTGGAAATCCCTCTGACTTGCTGCAGCTTTTAAGGATAGCAAGACACAAGGCCAAGCTACAAGTGACAAATGACATTTGAACGCCAAGTGAACAGATGCATTTCTCCCTGTTCACTTGCGCTCCACTAGTGCTCCACTTGTGGAGCACAAGTGAACAGAGAGGAATACATGTGAGTCTGTTCACTTGTCGTTCAAGTGTCATTTGTCACTTGTAACTTGGCCCACAGAAAGCTAAAGTCTAGTCCATAGTTTATCATGTGCCCTTGAAGTGACTGAATTTGGCCCCCTCTCCTTGCCCTCCCAGGAAGCAAAGGGGGGTCATGAATATTTTTATACCTCTTTTCTTTTTCCTTTGCACTGATTATGCAGCCCAGCAGATTCCCTAAGCATCCTCCACTAAGTAAGTTTTCAAGAAACATTCGTGGCTCACAGATAAAATTAGCCATGAAGCAAAAAGAACACACATTTCCCTTCCTGGAGTCCAATCTTGACTTTTTCATACTCTTTTTCTTTCTCAGTTTGTGGCTGCTATGTCTGTTATTTATGCCTGAAAATCAAGCAAATAATATGGCTAGAAGCAAAACAAAACAAAAAACAAAAAACGTGCACAGTCACTAATCAGGTTGTGCCAGTTCATGAGGCATTCACAATGTTTGCCAGGTCAGCAAAATAATCTCAAGGTTGGATCACTGTTCACTTCCCATCAACTGAGGTAAACTCTCCTGATGAACTAATTTGTGGCAAAGATCACAAAATTCATATCATTGAGTGAGTTGTCACCTATGTGCTATATGCAGTCTGAGGGTTCCAGTGAAGACACCATCTCTTGGTTGGAATGGCCACAACTTTATTGATTACAGCTGGATGGAGCATTGGCCAGGCATACGGGCAACGGATCCCCATTGGCATCAGCAGGCCCTGGTGCTGTCCTAGTGCATCACTCACTAGCCCACTTTGCTGGTCTGCCATGGCAAACATTGTTCCATTGCCAGCCATGCTGGTCAGACCTTGCCTCCCAATCCACTGGGGTTAGCTGGCCTACTGCCCCACTCACCCTTTTGGATCTGACCCAATGCCTTGAAATTGCTGAACCCCTAAAGTTGTGATGACCCCCCCCCCCCTGCTGCCCAGAGAGAGTGGTGGGTGGGTGGGTGAACGTCTGCTCCTGCTGAAGAATCTTCAATAATGGTGCTGACCACGTTTCTAGCCAGGAAGAGAATGTCAAATCTGCACCTCTTCTGTCTCAGCCATGCCTCCCTCCTTGCACTTGGTGCCAACACAGCCTGTTGGTAAGTCTGTACGCTTCTTTTACTCAAGAATCTGAACATTTGTTTTTTCTCACAGCCAAATTCTAATACCAATTCAGTAGGGGGGCAGAAAAATGCTGGAAAAACTAAACTGAGCACAGCAAGGTAAGTGTTTGTCAAGGTTTAGCTCCTCTTCCTATATCATTTTTGTTTTAAGAAAGCCTCCCACAATCCTCCTTGAAATTCCTAGGAAGGAGGAAAAACACCAATTCAAGTCTCCCCATGATGGCTGTGCAAGTGAGAACTGGTGAATGGCTTCCCTTTGGTGAGGGGTTCAGTCCCTGAATACAATCCTTGGAAAAGAAAAAATCATCTCAGTACATGTTTTCCCCTGAAACTAGTGGAAAGTTAAATGAGTTTTCTAATCATCATAATGAACATAAAATGCAGTAAAGAACAGTGCAAGCTTAAAACAAACTAAATAAAATTTACATACACATTTCTGCTGAAGCAAAACTCCACAACATCTCTCTGGGAATGAAAAAGAAGAGGACAAATTAGCAGACTTGTATAAGAAATTTACATTTGCCAATTCAATGCTCCTTAAAAAGACACATGTACAAACAGACAATTAAACCTCATCTGTGTTCTTTACCCTGCAAGTTTTAAATGGCTTCAGAAGTAAGAACTGACAAGAACTTGTGGGGGGCATCACATTTCCCCTCCCCCACTATTTCTTGTTGCCATTCCCTGAAAGCCCATTGTCAGGGCTTGCAGCAGCTGCTGCTGGACAGGGCTCCAGGCAGTCTGCTCCTGACTAGGGATGTGCATTTCGGCTTTCCGAATGCCGAAAGAAAGCCGAAAGAAATGTCTTTCGGCTTTTTTCGGGTTATCCGAAACGTTTTGGGGAAAGCCGAAACGTTTTGGGTTATCCGAAACAAAATAACCCGAAACGTTTCGGGTTTTTCGGGTTGTTTCGGTTTTTTCAATGGGAAAATGCCTCCGTCTTCACGGACGCCTGGGGGAGGCATTTTCCCACCGAATCATCCCAAAATTGGTGGGAACTTTCCTCTAACCCCTCTCTAACAACCCCCCAAGTTTCAGACCGATTGGACTTTGGGGGGCCAAGTTATGACTCCCCAAACCAGGTCCCCCTATCCTCGCCTAAGTAAGGGACAAGTGAGCGTCTTTTTAGCTTGCTGCTGCTAATCTTCTTCATTATTTCCTATGGGAAAAAATGAAGAGGCAGGCTTCCTTTGCCCCCAACCCTCTGGGGCCCTTCTACCACCTCTACTCCCACCCCCCACCAAGGCTCAGCCTGCTCCCACTTGGGGGGGGCATTTCATGGCCTCCCCAAGTAGGTGCTCTTTTCTCCACCAATTCCACCTGGGGGAGGCTTGTCTTGCCAGGGGTGGCATTTTGCATGCAAAATGCCCCCCAGCCCTCTGGGACCCTTCTCCCACCCTTCCTCCCACCCCCCACCAAGGCTCAGCCTGCTCCCACTTGGGGGGGGCACTTCATGGCCTCCCCAAGTAGGTGCTCTCAGCCCCCAAAGTCCACCCCTTACAGCCCTACACAAACCCAATTCCCCCCCCCCCCCAGCTGCCACACACAGGCCCAAATCCCAACATTAGCCCCTCACAGACCCAAATCCACCCCCAGCAGCCCCACACCCACCATAACCCCAGGAACAGGCTGGCAAAGGCTGCTGGTGTAATGTGTCATAATGCTTTGCCTACTTGTACTTTGAAAGGGAGAAAATAATTTTTAAAAAACATTATTTCGTGTTGTTCGTGTTTTATTCTTTGTTGTGCAGTTGGTTCCCATCATAGGGAACAATGGGGCTGGCTGGCCAGCCATCTCTGTAGGTGGTGGGGGAATTTGAGGGAGGGTGTCTGTGGTTCAGGTGCTCTTTCACAGGGACCAGCTGGCACTCAGAAGTGTGCCCACCATTGTGACACCCCTGGGCTGTGCAGAATTGCCCAGGGAAAGAGAGTATAGAAGTTCCCAGCATAGGGAACAAAGGGAGAGGGCTGGCCTTTCCTGGTTTTGTGGTTTTGTGCAGGGCTCAGACAGGTTGAGCCAGAGTTGTCTCCCTCATCTTACTTCACACAGGGCTCAGGAAGGCCAAATCAGGTGCCATCTCAGGCAATGCTGGGCACTGCTGCCTCTCTCACCTCACATGGACCACGCTGGGCTCTAGGGATCCTAAGATTTCCCACTCTCACCTTCTGCCCCCCCCACCACTCACCTGGGCGGTGGGGGGGAAGGCAGGGAAACAGGCCACCTGGGCTTACTACAAGGGCAGCATAACAACAGCCATCTGGGCTCCAAATGGGCCAAATTGGACCTGTTTGGGGCTCAAATTGGCTCACAGTGAAGCACACACATGAAGAGCAGTCTCAGGGCAGTGCAAAGGTGAGTGCCGGGTTCACCCTTCCCACTGGGATGGTAAGGGGACCTGGCAAACCTACTAGGCACTGCCATCTCCTTCATCTTGTTCATGCTAGGCTGTGCTGCCACCTGCCTAGCCTTGCATGGGCTGAGCCAGGCACTGCCTCCTCCTTCACCTCACACATGCTGAGCTAGGTGCCACTTCTTCACTCCTTTCACCTTGTATGGGCCAAGTTGAGCACATCCTCTCCACTTGCTTTGCCTCTCACAGGCACCACTTTCCTTGTCTCACTTTGTACATGTTAGGCACCGTTGCCTCCCTCATCTCACATGGGGTCAACTGGGCTATGCACCTCCACCTCCTCCCTTTGTGAGGGTCTGGGTGGGCTAGGCACCATCTCCTCTGCCTTGCCTCATGTGTACCATGTACTACATCCCCTGCCACACCTCTGGTGGGTTGGATGTTGCCTATCTCACTTTGCACAGGGCTTAGGTAGGGTGAGCTCAGCCCTTCCATTACAGGGCTGATCTTTTTTTTTTTTTAATAAAATTTTATTGGTGAGTGGAAAAACAAAAGAAAATTTTCCAAATTTAACACATATAATCCCATTTTTCCCCTTACTCTGTCCCCCACCCTTTTCCTCCCCCCTCCCTATTGACTTCCAACAGCTTTCCAACCCTTAACCCTTCTTATTACTTAAATCTATTTCATTTATATTTTCCTACCAACTTTGAATCATAATATCTCTTACTCTAAGCACATTCTTATTCTTTTACATAAACTCTATCAAACATACTATCAATATAGTATATCTCATATCAATATAACATAACAATATAGTATAATATATAGCAGGGATCTCTTACTTTAAACTTATTCTATTTCTTTTCTTTTAGGCATATACTCCATCAAATACACTATCAATATAGTATATATTATAGTAATATATTATGTATATATTGTATGCTATGCCACCAATGTAGCACAGCACACAACACCATATAGCATAACTACATAATATGTTATAATGTAAAGTCTGATCCACTAACCCATTTTATGTTATATATCATATATAGTATATCTCATTGAGATATCTATTTACCCCTTCTCATTATCTCATATATTCAATGTAAAATTCCCTTAAATATTATATTAGCTTAGATTATAATTACATTCCCCCTAAATGGTAAGATCCCTTCTCTCTTCTCATTGCAACATTGTTTTTTTAAAAAAATTTCAAACTGCCACAGTTCTCCTTTTACATCCCACTTTTTTTCCAAAAATTGTTTCAATTTCCCCCAATCAACAATATATTGTCCTAGGTCAAGATCTTTAAGTTTCCTTGTCATTTTATCCATTTCTGCCATATACAGCAATTTATAAATCCAGTCTTCTACAGTTGGTATTTCTTGTGTCTTCCATTTCTGCGCATACAAAAGTTTTGCCGCTGCAGTCATGTAAAATAACAATGTTCTATACTGCGTTGGAACTGCCTCCATTCCCAAGTTCAGTAGCAACAATTCTGGGTTCTTGTTTATTTGTATTTGTAAAATCTCATTTATTGCTTCAATTATTTCTCCCTAGTACTGTTTAGCTACTTCACATGTCCACCACATATGATAAAATGATCCTTCATGCTTTTTACATTTCCAACATTTGTCTGACATATTAGTATTTCCTAGCGCAATTTTCTTTCATGTTAAATACCATCTGTAAATCATTTTGTACACATTCTCTTTAATGTTCGTACAAGTTGAAATCTTAGGTACTCCCATGCCTCCATTGTTATTTCTTTATGAAAGTTTATTGCCCACTTCACCATCTGGACTTTTACTGTTTCGTCCGCCGTAAACCATTTTAAAAGTAATTTGTAAATCT
Source organism: Eublepharis macularius (assembly GCF_028583425.1). Classification (NCBI taxonomy): domain Eukaryota; kingdom Metazoa; phylum Chordata; class Lepidosauria; order Squamata; family Eublepharidae; genus Eublepharis; species Eublepharis macularius. The sequence continues at coordinate 48,572,379 of NC_072799.1, forward strand.
TGGATATTTCTTTCTTGCCTTCTTGTAGTATCACTTCCTCTAACTCTGAATTTTCCAATCTTATTCCTCCTCTCCGGCAGTCCGCATTATAAAGGTCTCTGATCTGTCTGTACTGGAACCATCCATAACAAGGAGACAATTCTTCTTCTGTCTTTATTCTCAGCTTTGAATGTTGTATTTGTGTAATCTCCTTGTAGGTTAGACATTGCTGTTCGTTATCGACAGTTCTTGGATCTATTACTTCATACGGAACCACCCATGAAGGAATTCCATCTTCCATATACAACTTGTATTTCTTCCAGACCATGAAGAGGCTTTTCCCAATATAGTGATGCAAAAACATAGAGTCTGCTTTTACTTTGTCATACCACATGTATGCATGCCATCCAAATATTTTTTTATGTCCCTCCAGGGCCAGCAACTTACGGTTTTTTAACATTATCCAGTCTTTCAACCATACAAGACATACTGCCTCATGATACAGTCTTATGTTGGGCAGTTGCAAGCCACCTCTTTCCTTCACATCTTGTAAAACCTTCATTTTCACTCGTGGTTTCTTGCCTGCCCACACAAAATCTGAGATTTTCCTTTGCCATTTATCAAATTGTTTGGCATTACAGGGCTGATCTGACCTAGATAGGGAGGGACACCATTGCCCCAGTCGGAGGTGTCCTGATGCTGTTCATAGTGAATCTGCTCCTGCCAGTGAGTAACTTAGTCCAAGAATGTGTGAGTACATTAAAACTACTAGCACTATCATTTTGGATGTTTTTTGTAACCCACAATGTTTATTTTAAATTTCAGATTTTTCTGTAAACCTTCAGCATTCTTCTGGTTTCAGGAAAGATCTTCCTGCTCAGGAAGGCCCACAGCTGGCCCACCATCCAGAGCTGTTGAGAGGCACCGCTGGCCACCACTGCCACGTTCATTCAACAGAAGTCCTGGGTCCAGCAGCACCCGAAGTTATGAACCTGATCATTAGTGAGAATTCTGCCATCCCTGCCAAGGGCTTGCCCTTTAGGCAGGTGGCAGCCCTTTGCCCCACTGAAGGGATGGAGGCAGAGCAATCCCCATCCGGGGTTTTAGCCTTGGGGGCGGAGTCTCGCAGCGTTTGCTGGCTCCTCCACCCCTGTGGCCTCAGTCTTGCCTCATGCTCGGTGGAGGCAACACTTTCGAGTTGCTCCCCGGCTCGAGGCCTTCAGGACAGGACCGAGGAGGCGTCGGAGCAGTGGGCCTTGGATGTTTTGCTGTGGCCACGCCTTCTGGCTTGTTCTCCTGTCCTTCCTCCCTTATTTCTGTTGGGGTAGCGGGGGGAGTGCTTGGGCGTTTTGGGGGGTGATTTCCCACCCCGCTCCCAGAGGGAGGGCGGCTGCTCCCCCTCCCTCCGCTTCTTGCCCTCGAGGCCAAGCAGGGTGAATGTGAGCGCAGCAGGCGGCTTGGCACCACACTCCATTCTGTTCGGGGTGGCAACGCCTTGGGTTGCGGTCATCCCGCGCGCTCGCAGGCACGTCCTCCCCGTTCTTTAGGCTCTTCCTTGCCCATGCGAGGAGTCCGGCTGCCTTCCCTCCTGCCGCTGCTTTCCTAGGGGAGAAAGCGGTGCGAGAGAGTGTGTGGGGCAGCTGCGCGCCGTGCTCCTTTTCTCTGGCCGCGGCTTCAGCGCAGTCCGACACACACCAGATGCTTGCCTGCCGGCGCGGCTTCTCCATGCTTGGGCGGGAGAAAAGCGGTGCGAGGGAGTGTGCGGGGCGGCTGCACGCCGCGCTCCTTTTCTCTGGCCGTGGCTGCGGCGCAGTCCAACACACGCCGGATGCTCGCCTGCCAGCATGGCTTCTCCATCCTTGGGCAGGCCTCCCGGGTATTGCCCGGGCTGTGCAGCCCTTGTTTGGGGTGTCTGTGGTTTGGGGGTGATCTCTTCAACTGGCACGATGGGTGTTTTTCTCCCTTGCTTTTGGTGGCCATTTTGGCTGACCATTTTGGCGGCCATCTTGAGCGCCACGGGTGCTGGGGGAACTCCTCGAATTAATTACTGCGCTGGGTGGTGCCTTTTGGGTAACTACTTGTAGGGCTCCAAGCCTGGTTATAGCCCCTGGGCCATTGGCTGGGGGGCTCGGTTGTTTTGAGAACTTCTAGCATATTTGGTGGGTTATCTTTAGAGGTGGTCTACAGTTTGCCTGCCTTTCCTTGGGGTGCAGCTAGGGGGCTTCAGTGGCTCTACGAAGTACTATTTGCTACTGTAATCCCAATACTGCCCGGTCTTTGGTGGGTGGCTGAAGCTGCCCTCTGCCTTTGACTGCTTTCTTGGGTAGAGACCAAACCCTTCTTCACTTGTTCATCACCCCCCCTTCACCCCCCTTGTTCACAACCAGGCATCCTCTTTCCTAGTGAGGTGTGCAGGATGGGACCTAAGAAGGGTGTTGGCACTTCAAAAGGAAAGCAGCCTGCCAAGCGCCCCTCTAAGCGCGCGGCTGCTGCTATGTCATCTGATTAAGAGGATGGGGTTTCCCTACGACGTGATATTTTGGATAGGATTGCTGCTTTAGAGCAAGCAAAGTCATCTGCTGCTCAGTCAGCGGAACCACAAAAAAGAGAACCGTGAGGGTAGCATCTAAGGGTGCATCTTTAAACGACATTCTCTCTCGTTTGGCTGCTTTAGAGGGTACGTCTTCTGGAGACACCTCGGCTCCGTCTACTTCCATGTCCTGTCATGGCACCGAGGACAAGGCGGCGGAACCTGCAGCGGCTGAGTTGGAAGGGAGTTGGGCCCAGGAGGCAGGGCAAGTGGCACTGGTGGTGCAGCCTCCCAAGACTGAGGGTAAGTGTCCGTGGCCCCAGCAGCCGGGTGCCTGGCCATGGGGCCAGGCGAATCAAGCTGCGCAACACACTTCGTGTACACACTCTGCAGGCCCCGCATGCACAACGGGGCCTGGGATAACTTCTGAGTGGGGTCATTGGGGCGAGTCACTTCTCCCAGGGCATGTGCTGGGAGCGGCTGGTTGGGCTGCTTCCCCGGTCCAGGCTCAAGAGATGGGCCTTGTGCCGCCATGGAGGTCCTATTTCAGTGTTCCTTGGTCCAATTATGGAACTGTCCCTTACAGGGCTCTTCCAGTTGGTGACACGGCTATGCCGTTAGGGGATCACCTTACCCCGGCCACTAGGGAGAAAATCTTGTGCGGGGATTACGTGGATGTCTTTACCCTTCTCTTCAGGGAACTGGAGAAGAAGGATAAAGAGGACCTGGAAGACCGTGACAAGGAGCGCCTTACGCGGTGCAAGATAGACAGAACCTGGCATAATTGGCTTCCCGGGTTTCTAATATACGCGGGAGTTATAGCTAGAGCGCAGCCCTGGAGGGCTGCCCCGCTCTTTCAATATATCGATATTATTTATAGGACGCATACAGAATTTGTGGGTGCAGCTTGGCTGCAATATGATGAAGAATTCCCTATGCGGGCAGCTCTGAACCCGTCCCTACCCTGGGATCAGGTCCATCAGCATTTATGGTTACAGCCGATGACCCCGGCTAAATCTTCAGTGGGGGATAGATCGGATAGTGGCCACATTGTACAGTGTTTTTCGCAGGTTTCTGGGGGGTTTACCCAGGGTTCTTACGGCTCCCGCGCCTCTGCGGGGCAGTCAGTTCAGCCCCGACTGCTTTGTTTTGAGTTCACCTCAAAAGGGGTTTGCTGCTGTAAAAACTGCCACTTTGGCCACGAGTGTCCAACCTGTAGAGGTCCACATGCCCTCAATGCCTGCAGAAGACAGCGGTCATTTAGAAAGAAAGGGGGTGGCCCCCCTGGGCAACAGGGGCCTGGTAAAGGGCCCCAGCCCAATAAAAGTGAGGGTACTTGAGGCCATGCTGGCCGACTACCCTAACAGGGCTGACACCCAGTTTTTTTGCAAGGTTTTTTGTTTGGCTTTAGGATACCTTTCCAGGGCCCCAGGAAGGCCTTCATGTCACCGAACTTGCATTTGGTGGTTGGCATGGAGGAAGTTGTTAGGGCAAAAATTCAGAAGGAATGTGCAGAGAGCAGAGTTTTAGGCCCTTTCCCCTTCCCTCCCGTTCCTCGTTTGCGGGTCTCCCCCCTTGGGGTAGTACCTAAGAAGGCAGCTGGTGAATTTTGCTTGATTCACCATCTATTTTATCCCAAGGGTGGTTCAGTCAATGACGCAATACCCGAGCATTTGTGTTCGGTGCGTTATACGTCCTTTGACCAAGCGGTCAAATTAGTAAGACTTGCGGGCGGGGCACAGAGATGGCAAAATGCGACATTAAGTCGGCCTTTCGCCTTCTCTCCGTACTCCCAGAGGACTTTGAACTCCTGGGGTTTGTCTTTGAGGGCAAATATTACATGGACAGAGCACTCCTGATGGGTTGCCCCATTTCTTGTGCAGTGTTTGAACGTTTCAGTACATTCTTGGAGTGGGCCCTACGTCAGAGGCAGCGCTGCCGTGACTCCACCCACTATTTTGACGATTTTATCCTGGTTGGGCCCCCGGGTGCAGGTCAGTGCGCCCGGCTCTTGAGCGATTTTATAGCCCTGGCTGAAGAGTTGGGCGTCCCCTTAGCGCATGAGAAGACGGAAGGTCCCACAATGGTTCTGACCTTCCTTGGTATAGAGTTGGATACACTGCAGGAAACTTCCAGGTTGCCCCTCGCAAAGCTCCAAGATTTGAGGGTGCGATTACTGAGCCTTTTAGGTAAGAAAAAGGGACTGGAATTCTTTTTGAGAGTCTGCCGTCCTGTGTAAGTCTTATCTGAAGGCTATTATTTTCTTGTAACTTCATTAATAAAAATAATAGCCTTTTATTGATGCCCATGTCAGCCAATTTAGCCCAGAGCCTTCCCCTAGACATAGAATCAAAGGCTGCCTTGAGATCCACAAAGGCCCCATACAGCGTCTTCTTCCAGTGTTTCACATATTTATAAATAAAATAATCTAACACCAAGCAGTGGTCAATAGTGGAGCGACCAGGTGTAAAACCGGCCTGTTCAATTTCAAGTAGATTATTTTGATCTAACCATTCACACAGTTTTAAACAGAGATGTTTTGTGTATAACTTACAGATCACATTCAAGAAACTAATTGGCCTATAATTTGACGGATCAGAGGGGTTACCCTTTTTAAATATGGGAACAATTGTGGCCAAGCCCCAGTCCTTAGGAAATTGAGCTGAGGCATCTATGTATGAGAACAGATTTGCTAAGACCGGGGCCCACCAGTTTATATGCGATTTCAGAAGCTCAGCAACAATAAAGTCAGTTCCTGGGGCTTTACAAGATTTCGTTTGTGAAATTAACAAGGAAATTTCTCTTAGTGAAAAACACATCATTTTTTTATTATTATTTTCATTACTGTTATTCCATTTTAACTCTTATCCCTTTTATGCCTTTGGTTTTCCTGTACTGATAATATTGATTTATTGCTTGTAATCGTATTGTTTTATATTGCTGGCTTTTGCTGTAATAAATTGGATTTGGATTTGGATTTGGTAAGAAAAAGGTTTCCCTATTAGAGCTTCAGCAGGTCGTAGGCCACCTTAACTTTGCATATAAAGTGGTTGCGCCGGGTAGGGCCTTTCTGAGGCGCCTCTGTCAGGCGATGGGGAGGCTCCGGCTCCCACATCATAGGATGCGAATTTCTCCTGGGATGTGACAGGACCTGGAAGTATGGAGCCAGTTTTTGAACTGTTTCAATGGTGTTTCTTTTTGGAGGCAGGAGTTGTTGCTGGAAGGTGACCTGCAGGTCTCCTCCAACGCTGCTGGCTCTGTAGGTTTGGGAATTTATTTTAGGGGACACTGGTGTGCTGCGCTATGGCCGGCTGACTGGGTGGAAGCTGGCCTGTGTAGTGACCTAACATTTCTTGAATTCTTCCCAATCTTAGGGGCTATTTACCTATGGGGAGAGGAAATGGCCAACCACTCGGTGCACTTTTGGTGCGATAATTTGGCAGTGGTGCAGGTCGTGAATTCCCTCTCTTCTAGATCTCCCACGGTAATGAAGCTGGTCTGGGCCTTTACTTTGAGGTGCCTGCACCTTAATATTTTGTTTCTAGCTAGGCATGTACCGGGGGTTCATAATAAGGTGGCAGACGCCCTGTCTCGTCTGCAGATGGACCAGTTTCGACAGCTTGCCCCAGAGGCAGATTTGCTGCCCACCCAGGTTCCTCCGGAGCTATGGAGGATTGGGAATCCGAGGCCTTCAGAGCTATCCAGTTAGCTCTGGCCCCTAGTACCAGGAGAGCCTACGACAGGGCGGTAAGGCATTTTGCGGGGTTCAGGTGGGTCTCCCTCAGACTTGGCCAATCCCGGCTGAGCATGTAGCTCATTTTTGTGTCGCCCAGAAAGGTAAGGGGCACCGGGTTAAATACATTAGAAGTCAGCTGGCAGCTTTGGGTTTTGCCTCTAAGGCCCGCGGCTTTGTAGATCCCACCGGGGACTTCCGCATAAGGAAGATGTTGGAGGGTTGGTCCAGGGAGACTGCCATTGTGAAGGACGTTAGGCAGCCTATTTCCCCCAGTATCCTGCAGGGCTTGAGGGCCATGTGGCCCTTGGTCTGCAGTTCTCCTTTTGAGGAGCTGTTATTCCACACCGCTTCCCTGATTGCGTTTTTTGGAGCTGTTAGAGTCAGTGAGCTCATCCCCCAGTCCCTTACGGACGACTCTGGTTGTGCCATTTCGGCGGCTGATGTTAAGTTACAAGGGGATCATGGGGTTATTCATATTAAGCATTCTAAGACCGACCAGTGTCAGAAAGGGGTAGACTTGACGATTGGCCAGTGTACAATTAGTGATTTGTGCCCAGTGAAGGCTTTGAGAAAATATCTGAGGGTTTGTGGCACGGCACCGGAGGCACTGTTTTGCCATGACAACGGTTCCCTGCTGACAAAGTACCAGTTTTGGACTGTCACGGGTAGGGCCCTCTCGAAGTTGGGGCTCGAAGGGGTCAAATTTGGGACCCACTCTTTTCGCATAGGTGCGGCTTCTACAGCCGCAACAATGGGGTACTCGGGAGCCAAGGTCCAGAGAGTGGGGCAATGGCTTTCCTCCGCTTTTAAGTCATATGTGAGGCCTCTGAGTGGAGGCCATTCGTGCTGATGTTGTTTTTCTTTCAGGTGCTGTGGCGTGGCGGGAGAGGATACACATCCTCATATGTGGCCATAGCATGGTATTTTGGGCAGCGCATCAAGCGAAGAGGACGCAGATGGGGTCCCAGCTTGGACTCAGCTGTTGGGCCACGGTGGAGTGGCAGGGCAGCAGAGGCCTGCGTTGGGCTGGTTTGCTGCCATTGTTGTTTGAGGGAAGGATTTCCCCTCCCTCACACATCCTTGTTGTCCATTTGGATGGCAACAACTTAGGTCTGATGAAGGGCGTGGCTCTTTCTTGGCAGGCATGGGATGACTTTCTGAAGATTCAGAAGAGATGGCCCGGTGTCTTGATCTTTTGGTCGGTGATGCTTCCACGCCGGGTGTGGCGGGAAGCATTGGACCACAGTGCTATTGAGAGGGCTAGGCGGATGACCAATAGATCCCTTTTTAAAACAATGACAGGTGGTCTAGGGATCTATTTACCTCATCCGCAGATCCAGGCCGAGTCTGCAGACCTCTACAGAGGGGATGGGGTACACCTTTCTAGCAGAGGTAACGATATTTTCCTGAACGACCTGCGGCAAGGGCTGCGCTTGGCCTTAAGCCATTTGTGGGGCGCAGAGGCCTAAGCAGAGGCTTGGCCTCTGCGGTGGCAGGATTTTAGTCAGGGAACAATCTGTAGCGGGCTGGTGAGCACCCTTGGCACCTCCCCATTGGTGGGGAATTGGGGTCTGCCAGATGTGGCTGACTGCCGTACGGCCCAGTTGCGTGGTTGGACGCCCTGGGTGGGGAACCCCTGTACAAGCCAGTCTCCCCCCACTGCCGTACGAGCGGGTGTCTCGCCCAGACAGGTCAGGGTGGGGTACGGAGTGACCCCAGGCCCTGACCTGTACTGCTAGTTAGGCCCTTGGCGTAGTTGAAGTTTTGCTTTTTGTTTATTTAAATAAAGCACCCCATTTTATAACCCAAGCTACTGTCTCTGTCTCTTATTCCCAATAGTGGGGCAATTCTGCCATCCCTGCCAAGGGCTTGTTCTTTAGGCAGGTGGCAGCCCTTTGCCCCACTGAAGGGATGGAGGCAGAGCGATCCCCATCCGGGGTTTTAGCCTTGGGGGTGGAGTCTTGCAGCGTTTGCTGGCTCCTCCGCCCCTGTGGCCTCAGTCTTGCCTCGTGCTCGGCCCACCCACCTCACTCTATCAGTGCAGGACTAGCCAGCTGCCAGTTTGGGGCCAGGTAGAAATTTTTCTGTCTCTGCCCCTGATTGGCCCTGGGGCTGGAGTTTTTTCGCCTACCTCGTACTGTGTGGTTGGGGTTAATTGGCCTGGTGGGCTGAGTTAATGTCATGGGTGGCAGGAGTTTAGTCAGGGAACCATCTGTAGCGGGCCAGTGAGCACCCTTGGCACCTCCCCATTGGTGGGGAATTGGGGTCTGCCAGATGTGACTGGCTGCCATACGGCCCAGTTGCGTGGTTGGACGCCCTGGGTGGGGAACCCCTGTACAAGCCAGTCTCCCCCCACTGCCGTACGACTGGTTGGGGGAGCTTTGCAGGGGTGAACCACTTCACCTGGCCAGGCCGGCTCCCAGCCACTTGATGATGGCTCGCACCCGGGGCAGCGGGTGTCTCGCCCAGACAGGTCATGGCGGGGTACAGAGCGACCCCAGGGCCTGACCTGTACCGCTAGTTAGGCCCTTGCCGTAGTTGAAGTTTTGCTTGTTGTTTATTTAAATAAAGCGGCCCATTTTATAACCCAAGCTACTGTCTCTGTCTCTTATTCCCAATAGTGGGGCAATGCAACACCATCCAGAACTGGAGATATTCTCTTTCCTGGGTCAATTTTTTTCACAACCATAGCACCTCATTTTCTCAGGATTATAATGTAAATTGTTTGTATTGTGAACAGCCTTTAGACAAAATGCAATCTTGAAATACGCTAAATATAGAAGTGAAAGTGTATCTTTTTACACCTGATATTAATAATATGTGAAATAATGATATCTTTACATGTTTTTATTTAAATTGTACAACAGCTAGATTTTTGGTAATTTATAAAGCACATGTGACTAAATCCTAGGCAAGTTAGTTTTGTCCTAAGCATCTCATTTTTAAAATCTTTTGGTCATTTTTTTCAGACAAATTATTAAAAATAGCAAAGTTGTGTTCAAAATTTACTGTTCTATAGCTTCCACTTGCTGGTTCCAGGTGGCATGATACTTTTTTGTAGCAATTTTACTTTCAGGTAATTCTCAAGTGCCAGATAATTCTGCAATTACTCTATCATTTTTATCTTTTTTTTTTCTTTTAGGGATATAATCTCTTTTTTAAAATCTATATCCACTAAACATACCAGAAATTGAAAGCCTAAGTAAAAACTTCTCTTTTTTGACATAAAGACTATTTTTAGATATCATGAGTGGTTATACATTTTTCATTCCAAGCTCCTAATGCCCTTCTTTTTTTTACCCACTTAACCAGTGCAGAAAATTATCTTTTCTTTCAACAGTTCTGATCCCATCTCCCATTTTTTTCCTGATTTCATTCTGCCATGTTGACTGCTCTTTTATCTTTGATGCTGCTCTAGACTTTTGCAGGGCTGTGACTACTTGCTGGAATGAACATAATCTTTCACTTGAACTTCTCCTCTTCTCCTCAGAGCTTTGTTTAGTCAGGTTCCCTCCATTCATATCAGTCTACTTCTAAGGCTGATTTCAGTACTGTCTCTAAATAAGGGTTTAGAAAGGTTGAGAAGGAGGGTTGGAGCAGTACAGGACCAAGAATTTTTTACAGAAAACAGTCAAATTTCTTAATAATTAAATTGTGGTTTAAAATCCTGATTTATAGTCAGGAGATCAACAGATTACATCTTGTTATTTTGCCAACTTTGGACATGACAATTGTCCGGGGTCTGTGTCCCAGCCCCCAGACTTGGTAGGAGGGAACAGCAGGTCACCCGGGCTGATGGACAGACAGAGGGGGCAGCCAGCAGCCAGCAGGTCAACTGGTCAGCCAGCAGACAGCAGGTCAACTGGTCAGCCAGCTGACAGCAGGTCAACCGGTCTGACTGGCAGGCAGAGGGGGCAGCCGGAGGACAGCAGGTCAGCCCTTCCCATGGGCAAGGGGAGCCAGAACCTGCCGGTGCCAGGGGCAAGGGGCAAAGGCCCAGGGCCTCAGGAGGCAGGGGGAGACAGAGAGAAGCCAGCGAGTTCCACTCCCCTGAGGAGGGAAGGGGGACTAAGCAAGGCAGAAGGGGGCAAGGGCAGAGGGATTGGGGGCCCAGCAGTCACCCACCCAAAGACCTTACCTGAGGAGGAGAAGCAGCAGCAGCCCCAACAACCCAAAGCCACGCCCCAGCTAGAAAATAGTAGCCTGGCCCAGGAGTTGCCAAAAGCCAAGCCACTCCAGGTGCGGCTATTGGAGGCACTCTGCAGGAAGCCCTGGGCAACCAGCCAAGGAGCCGCAGCTGGACCCACCTTCAGCCATCAGCTCAGCCAGGGAGGCCGGGCTACTAGCCAGGGGACTGCAGCTGGACAGGCCTTCAGCAATCAGCCAAGGCAGGGAGGCTGGGCAGCCAGGGAACAAGGCACAGCTGGTGCTGGTCAGTGGGGCCAGATCAGCTACCCCAGCTGCAACTGCTTGGTGCAGCCCAAGACCAGGCTGGAAGAGGGGTGGGACAGTAGAAGAAAGCCCTATAAAAGCTGGCTGGGAAGAGCCCTGGGGTGGTGTGTGTGAGTGAGGAGTGATGATGTGGAGTGAGAGCAGTAAGATGCAAGGGTGGAGGCTTGGAGGAGAGTTCTGGAAGGAGGAGATGATGGAGGACGCAGAGGGTAAGCAGGCCAGGTTGAGCAGGCCAGCGAGTGGACTGAGAGGGAGTCTGGGTGAGGTATACCGCCCCTCCTTCCACAGAGCAGGGTCCTGCAGATTCCCTGGCCCCCCTATGACGTCAGGAGCAGACCGCCCAGTGCCACGCCCAGCGGCAGCGGCGGCAGGCCCTGACTACAATGAACTGCAGATAATTTCAACCAAGTAGCCTTCCTTTCTCCACACTACTAATCAACCATGTCCCAAATGGTTGTGGTATTGGTAGTCCTTGGCTCTTGGAGGCTTCAGCATGCACAGCAAGACTGTCATCAGAATCAATTCAAGGCATCATGGCCTCTGTCCAAAACATTGCATCGTCTTTTGTATACTCTTCATCACAAAAATGTAGCTTTTACAACTATGTTTTATGACTTGCTTATGATTCTGTATGAGATATCTTAAATCTAAGCAAGCCTGAAAATGTTGAGCATACACAAATAACTAATGAGTTAGTTGTCATGTGGAAGGAAGGAAGGAAGTGTGGGAAGTGGATTCAATGAAGGAAATTTCATGTACCTCTATGTGCCTTTTACTGTTGTCATGCACTTATATTATTCTCAGGAGTTAATGTAGAATTTGTAACGTGACTTGCAAGAAAATGAGACTTGAAACAAAAGACCAAAGCAGAATGTATGTTATACACGTGAATCACTGTGAGAAGTGAGATCAGACACTGTGAAGCTTGCTACCAGGTAGATTGTGCTTGCCAGACACCTGTTTATGACTTGATAGAGAAACCTCTTTGTAAAACTGCTTATGCAAAATGTTGCAATGGAAGAATGGGAAAGAAGAATGTGTTACTGAGAGAAGAAAGATAGCTGCAAGTTAATTAGATTAAAAGAATCTTTCAAGGCTGGGAGGAAACCATAAAGCAGAGGAATGGGTGCTAAATGTAACTTTGAGCACATTCCTAGGGAAGGGAGAGCATTCCCCTCCCACGGAACCCAGAGAAATATTCTCTGCTTGAAACCCATAAGGTTTCCAAAAGCGACATCAGGGCTGATTCCAGACGGCCCTCCGCATCCCGAAACGTTGCGCGTCATCGTGCGTCGTCGTGCGGAAAACGCGAAATATTGCGTTTTCTCGCGTGAGTTTTGCACGAGGTCGCGCAAAACTCGCGCGAGAAAACGCGATATTTCACGTTTTCCGAGCGACGACGCGCAACGTTTCGGGATGCGGAGGGCCATCTGGAATCAGCCAAAGGCACCTTTGTTAAATGTTACATGAACCAGAGGAATGGGCATGAATGAAAAGCCTGTGAAAGAGATGTGTGGGAAAGGAAGGGAGATGTTCTTTCTAGAGATAGAACAAGGACAGATAAGATAAGCAATGGCAATTGGGTAATATTGTAATTGTGCTGTTGACCTAAGTTGTTTCTTCCAATAAGAATACCCCTGGACACTTGTATCATGAGAGGTAGTCGCCCACTTGAGCCAATGGGGGCCACTGTGTATTTTCTGTGTCAATAGAATAACAAATATTATAATTAACCAAAATGTATTAATTGCTTTGTACTGCTATTGTAGCTTTGATGAAAGTTGGACACGAGGATACCTTTTACTCTCTGTGTAACCGTCGTTCCTCCATCGTTTAATAAACGGTTATAGATTGCTTCATCTGCAGGACTCCACGTCTGTCTCTTATTATGACTGGCTGAGGGACGTTCGAACCACAAGTTATGTGGAACAGAAGGAAGGTTGTTTTACAGGTATATGTTTGAAAGTAATCAGTAATAACAAAGCAATATTCTCCTAATATTTGTCATTAGCCTCCAGTGACTAGGAACTGCACCAGAAGGATCAATTGCGGCTACAACTGTCCCCGCTTTTTACCTAGATTCTTATTCATTAGGTCACTGATGACTGAGTCTCATCTCAACCATTTCACTGAGTTTAAGATAGCTGCTAGATTTTTTTTTTTAGAATATGCGTGGATTGCTCAAGCTCAAAATCTGGGAACCATTACTTACAAATCTAATCTATTTCTAATTAAATGGTGGTGATGGTGATGTGTGTGTGTGAGCATGCACATTTCAAATTCTTAAAAATATTGCAGTAAGTGTGTGTATTTTGGGGCAAAGGGCTGATGCTGTAATACTTTGATATAGAAAAGAACTTGAAAATAGATTAACAATTAAGGAAGAAGTCTGACTCTTTATGCATGACTTCCCATCATCCCCAGTATTCCCCGTATTTTAGCGCTCCCCCACCCACCCATCCACCCACCCATTTATCACCTTTGCAAATTTAATTAACAGACTGTTTATCCCGCAACTTAGATCACTGTGTTCAGGAAGGATGATGCTGAAATATTGATTGCTGGCACTCTAATTGATAGTTTCTCACCAAACTGAACACACTGTTGTTTTTCATTAACCTTTACTTTGGGCCTTGAAGCCAGTTTCCAGTCTGTGTGACAAAGCTCATCTCTAAGCCAAAATGAATGAAGCTTCAAGTAAAAGCAAAATCTATGTAACTTTGTATTATTTACTACGTTGCTTCACTAGTCTGGAGATAGATCCAAAAGACAGATAAAATGAAGGACAGGTGCACATCAGTACTATGATGTCATTCGAGGTGCCCCTAGCACCCTCCCTAAATAAGGACATCCCCCCTCTAAGATTTGGTTTAACTTGTTTATTTGGACAATTGATCTGCATCATAAAGTATTACTTATTTAAGGAAGGGCTACACAAGCCAGGCTTTTACAGCTACCTTCATATCGGAAACACTAACCTGGCTTCAAATAAACTGCTGGCTTTATTTACACTCACTTGCATGTTTACTGCACAGAGTATCCATGGCTGAGCATTCAAACCAACCCAGCAATGAATGATGAGCTGTTCAGGAATCCCACCCCCCAAGGGTTCTTGTCACTTTACCCTACCTCAAATAACCTACCCAATCTAAGCAAATCAAATTGTGACCAAACCAGTCCAAGCTCCTTGTTTCTCCTGAGACCACATGGAGCAGGCAAAAATAGATTCTCCAAAGGGTAATCATGGGAGGCTCAAATATTCCTGCTTGGCTTTGAAGTGACCAGCTAATCACACGTTGCCCCAAGGGAGTGTGGGTGGGCAAAAACACATGGCAAAAGATTGAGTTGGAAGAAGAGCCAAAATTGGCTCTTTTGCTCTCCTCTTTGCCATCTCTCAGAGGCCAGGCTATGTATTATCCCAGCAATTCAGTACCTTGTGCCTCATTTGATTTTGAAGGGGCTAGAACAATGGCATCTCTGTTCCTAATTGTAGGAATAAAGCACTGTGGCCTCATTTGAATGTGCAGGGTGACTCCTGCTGGGGGGTTTAAGGCAAGAGACTTTCAGAGGTTGTTTGCCATTTCCTGCCTCTGCATAGTGATCCTGGTCTTCCTTGGCAGTCTCCCATCCAAGTACCAACCAGGACTAACCCTGGATAACTGCTGAGATCGGATGAGATTGGGCCAGCCTGGCGGTCAGAGCATTGATTTCAGTATACAGACAGAAACATCAGATAGGTCAGATAACTGCCCTGTGGAAGTTTTAGGATTGTTATAAATTTTATGCATAGAATAAACACGAGTTCTAACACTCAAATACTCTCTATTGAATGGAATAACAGACATTATCTCATAAGCTATTGAATAGGTGACATAGGAAATGATTACAACAATTAGTGGAGCCTTAGCTAAGGATTTTTTAAAATCTTTTTTAAAAAGGGTCTGCATTATTTCAGTCATGTACTTTTAGAAAAATTTTATTTCATAATGACAAAAATGACAACACATTCCTGGCAACCATTTATACGTCCTTACAATTTCCCAATTTAATAGATCTGTTCTGAGTGACAGCTATTCATTCACATGGCTAGTAGCAGCCACCCATAAGGCTAAACTGTTAAACTGCAAAATAACACACTCCCTTCCCCCCAAACCCCACACATATCATCACAGGCCTTGATGGTTCCTTTTACCTGTGGAAGGAGGAGAATACCAACCAGGGACATTTAGCTTCCCACTTATGAAATACCCTCCCCTTTGAAGCTTGCCTGGCATCTACCTTATTGGCTTACAGACATCAGATGAACACATTTCTTTCATACAAGGTTTTAGAATTATTTTACCTGCTTTTGTTATTCTAATATCTATGCCCTACCTTCTATAAAGGAGGCCACTTGGCATGCTCCAGACCTGGCTACGCTTTAAACGTCTTGAAGGAGGCCAATGAGGACATCTCTGGCTCATAGCTCAGAGAGAACAGAACAAGGGAAGAAGAAGTGCTCAACTCCCATCCCTCCTTGTCTCAGGCCAAGAGAAAGCACTTCAGCCCAACTGGACCATGGTGCATGATGGCTGTGCCCTGGGATCCTACAAATGGAAAAATTTCATTAAAAGAAGCAAAGAAAATAGGAAATGTGTCTAGGAAAATAGATCCAGCTATGGAATATGGTGTTCTTTAGGGCTGCCAACTTCCAAGTGGGGCCTCGGGAATCCCCAGGATTACAACTGATCAAACTATAATGTTCAGCCCCCCTGAAGAAAATGGCTGCTTTGGAGGGTGGACTATATTGCATTATACCCTGCAGCAGTCACTTCTAGGGCTGCCAGGTACCTTTGTGGGGTAGGGGATCCTCCACTCTCACTCTCTGCCCCCCCCCGCCACTACTCACCTGGCTGGTGGAGGGAAAAGGCAGGGGAACAGGCCTCCCAGGCACACCCCAGTGCCATGCGATGACATCTTTCCTGGAAGTGACATCATCATGTCGCCCCAGGAGTATGTGCATATTTTGCATGTGCATGAGGAGCAAAAAAGGTAAGGGCCAGGTCCTCCCCTCCGACCGGGAGGGGAAGGGAAACTGGCAACCCTAGTCTCTTCCCTCCTCAAACAGCTACCCACCAAAAGCTCATTAACATTACATTAACACTGTAACATTAAAAGAAATGTTAAAAGTTTATATTTATGCAACCTGCCTTGGGGACCCTGAAATGAGTGGAAAGGTAGCAAAGAAGTGTTTTTAATAAATAAAATAATAATTATAATAATTATTTATTAATTATTTATTTGTTTATTTATTTATTCATTTATTTATTTATTAAATTTCTAACCTGCCCTTCCTGCAAGCAGGCTCAGGGCAAGGCACAACAATTACAAAATACAATATAAAACAACAATTCACATCAAAATCAGTACTTAAATAACATTTAACTGTCCCAAGACAGGGTCAACTCTAATTTCCTGCCCATCCACATACAAATACGAAGGGAGAGAGGTGGATGGATTACTGCAGATAGTATAATTACCAGACATGGTTATCATATGCAGGCTCCCAGACCCCCTCCAATCTAATGTGATGACCACCCTCATCTCTTTGGCCATTTTAGTAAAGAAAAATCTTTATGAGAAAATCTACTTCATTTCTGTCCTATGAGAGGAGGATAGTGGCCATATTTTTCCCCTTCTTCTCCCGTACACTCACAAATGAGCCTTTTGTGATTTCATGAAACTTCCATGATATTTATTTACTTACTTACACATTTATATGTCTTCTTTTCGTCCAAAGATGTACCGCAAGACATTAAAACATTTAAAACATTAAAATAACATTTAAAGTGAGTATATAAATACAAGAATAAGATATAGAAATACAAACACAGAGACACACACATAACCAGGGTGGAAGACCTGTAAGAGTTTATGGGGTACACAAACAAAACTTTCAGTGACTGGTGAAATGAATCATGTATTTCCTGTTTTGAGGATGAATTTGAACAGAAATGGATCTGGCCAGAGCTATTAAATTTATACTGACACATCTTTCCCACAGGACAGGCTTTGTGCGTAGCCTTCTTATATGAGCGGATCTGTTTGAATGAAGGAACTGCGAAAACGGTGACATTTCGAAAGTCATTAACAAGTGGCATGGAAATGCATTTGGATATTTATCCCTAATAACAAGGGCAAAAAAAAAAATGCTGATGTAAACACAAGTGATAATGCCAGGGAGACTTGACCTTAGATGCAATTGGGCACAACAACCTTTTTCCCCAGCATATAAATTGTATAATAACCTTCCCTCTGATGAGCATGTTTACTCCCTTGGACTTTACAGCTTCAAGTGGGAATCTGACATTCAAACAGAGATTTTAGTCACCTAGTTTTTGATTTAGTGCAGACAACCTGTATACAGCTGAAGACTGCTCTACATGCAAGCTTTTCAGATCAGTTTATTGATCTGCATTTTGTTAATTCTTTAAGGGGGGAAATGTGATTTTTGTTATGATGTGTTACACCTAGGGTCAGGGCTGGTTCCAGGTTTTGAGGGCCCTGGACAACAGAATGTAGCTGGGGTTGTTCTGCTTTGGTACAGTACCTTTCTTCTCTAACCACATCAGTTGGCCCACCACCTTTGGTTCTAACTTTTCTTCTTTAACCATTTTCTTTTCCATTTCAGGTTGTTTACTCTGGTAAATAAAAATTATTAAAAATGTTGCCTTCTTGGTTACCCTTTATTACTCTGTATAAAACCAGAGAACAAAATATATCTTCCATGATTTTATTTGGAGTGCTATTCAGTAAAATTGGCATATGATCTTTGCCCGGTGAGAACTGTCTGTAGCGAGCACCAATACAAGATTTCAGCTGTGAAGAGAAAAAGGTATGAAGAACACCTGGGGATTTTTTTTTCTAGAGCAATGGCTTTCACTGATTTGGCACTGTTTTCAGAACATTGGGGCAGAAATATTAGATATCAACAATCCATACTTTTCTGCCATCCTGTTCAATGCAATACTTGCAAGTCCTTTTCTTTTTTCTCAAAAGCTCATACCATGGAAATCTAATTGGTATTTAAGGTCCTATGGGACCCAAATATTGCTCTTCTGCTATAGACCAGCATGGTTACCCACCTGAAATTTGCTTTCTCAAGTAATCTATCACCATAAAGTAATAAAGTTGCCTTTCTCTATTTTAGGGCAGTGCGAAATTTGCAAGTTTAAAGAAGAGAAAGGCAATTATTTCACAGTAGGGTCAGGCCTTGGCATCTGATACATCTCATCCTATACTGACTGGCATTTCCATATCAAAGGAGTTGTTTACATCCCCTCTCTTCTCCTCCCCTCCCCTCCCCTCTCCTCCTCTATATTTGACCAGTTTCTTTCTGCCCTCCATGCATCTGACGAAGAGAACTGTGATTCTCGAACGCTTATGCTACAATAAAATTGGTTAGTCTTAAAGGTGCTACTGGACTTTTTTTGATTTTGCTACTACAGACTAACACGGCTAACTCCTCTGGATCTATACTGACTTTGGAACTTGCCAGGCCATGCCAGCGGGAGAGTGAAGGGGCAGGGACATGGGGGGGGGGGAAGCTGTCAATAATTTCATGACACCATTTCCAAGAGATACCCTGAAAATGATGTTAGTCTTTTCTTGGAATCACTGAAAACTCTAGGACTTAACGAAGTTTCTGGTGATTCCTAAAGATGCAGATCACTTCCAAGTTTTCTCTGGAAATGATGTCATGCTGTCAACTGATGACTATTTAGAAATTATTTTTCTGCTGCCACGGCTTCAAGTGGTAACAAGAAACAGGAATTTGTGGCAAGGGATCCTCTCCTCCATGAAGGACTGGCAATCCTGGTTACACTGTAAGTCTAGATATTTATTGTGATAAATATCAAATTGTATGTTTTCATCAAGTTATGTCTGAAAAAACAAGCCTTTCTTGGAAAGTTTTACTTAACATAACATTTTGAATACTTATTGATATAGAAACTAGATCAACCCTCATAAAAGATACATTGTGCAAGCCATCTTGAATCTAAGGAAGGATTTGTTTGTTTATATCACAGCTCCCCCATCCCAATGGGAAACAAAGAAATAGGATAAGAGATAGGGGATTCTTCTAAATGCAGAGCAGATTTCTCTTTCTGTGTGTTATTAGATCTTCTTACCAATACCACCAAGGCCAACAGCACTTTTTGGTCTTGCCTTCGGTTCATGCCCCAGGCCATGCCCAGGCCTTAAGTTCTTGCAACAGCAGAGAAGCAAACCCTCAGTCTGGATCTTGCAAGCTGTCAGCCATCTTCTCACAATTTGAACTATTTCCACAGGGGGCCACACATGTGAAGAATGAGGAGGCTTCTGCATGTATGTCTATAGATGGATGAGAAATCATGCTTCTAAACCAATGCTGCACATACAGCCGGATCAACAGTCATAGCTGTACATATACACTAATATAAACTAAAGCACACTAATCATACATATGAGAAGGAGGCTCAGAACTAACCTCAGGGCACTTTCATACTGCTACCTTACCCCAAGTTTTCTCCATTGCTGCCTTGTCTTTCTCTGAAGCAATGTGGGAACAGATTTCATACAGCATTTAAAAGAAAGAGGAGAGTAAGAGGGAGTCAGCCCTTGAATGAATTTCAAAAGTCCCAATTTAGCCTGCAGAGGTAAAGCAGCCTCTTCTCATAGCTAATTTATTACCAGGAGACAACATCTGCATAGAGAGCTCAGGATAGCAAATAAGTC
Source organism: Eublepharis macularius (assembly GCF_028583425.1). NCBI lineage: Eukaryota > Metazoa > Chordata > Lepidosauria > Squamata > Eublepharidae > Eublepharis > Eublepharis macularius. The sequence goes on from NC_072799.1 coordinate 48,591,833, forward strand.
ATATAATTGAACAGTCTAGTCAATCTGCCAAAAGATGTAGTACATCAAAAAACCATGTGTCAAAGGTGGTTTGGAAAATATTAGAGGTGTGTGTGTGGGGGGGAGAAAGATTGTGTGAGAAAGCTTGTGTGAGAAAGATTAAACAAATGCTGCTCTTAGGCAGTGAAATCCCAGCAAAAGGCCTATTTGAAAGTGTTTTATTCCCCTTCTCCTTGCTCTCTAAAATAGATTATCGGTGGGATTTTATGCTTTCATAAAAAGTTCTGTGCATATAAAACCCCATTTCCCCCCCTATGCTCTTTTGGAATACAGTCATCATCAGTACTTCACTACGGTCTGTAGATTTGCCTTAGTGAAAAATCACGGCTGGAATCGCCATTAACTTTATATTTTTGATACCAGCAGTTGTATGCATATTCAAACTATGCCTGTAGCCATAACTGTCCTTAAATCAATTTCTAATTACCTCACCATAGATAGAAAATTTCCACAAAGCAAAAGTATATATGATATTTAAAATGACTTAAAGTTTCTTAGAGATTATAATTTAACAAGCAGTAAAGTTTAGAAGTAACAAAAAAATTAATATTCCATTAAGAATGTAGGAACACAACTCAGCAAAAGTTACCGATAACCATGTCATATTGAAAGCAATAGACTGGAATGCCACAACTGCATTAAATACATTTCAACAGATCTTAATCCTGAATATTTCTTTTAATTGGATGATACCCAGTAATTAACAGAGAAGATCACAATTATTTTAATGAAAACAGTTTAGTCAATGAGAGCAATAAACCAGAAAGAAGATAGCAATGTATATTTTGCCTATAAAAATGCTTAACCTTAATACTTCTAAAAGCAGCTAAAATGTTTGTTTTTTTAAAACATTACTTTTCTTCTGGGCACAATGCGATTGTCCATCCCAAGTACATTCTTTTGTGTGTTCCTTCTCATTTTATCCATTATATTTTATTTCATGCTTCTAGTATTTTAGACAATCTTTAAGATATTTTTAATATGCTTTGTATGAATAATCTTCCAGCTAAATTGCAAAAGGTTCCTATATACATTATTAAAAAGTGAATCAGGGATAAAACAAATCAGAAATTATCACAGTCTTCAGAAGTTTGCCACAGTAATTATATTGATTTAGCCATTTGTCTCACAATATACTCCAATCCATGGTGTTTTTTTTTTAAATAAAGTAATTGTTGCCTGAGGTTATTTTCAACATGCTTTATGTTTTAGTCTCATTCAGAAACTTTGCCAGGTATCTTTTGTACATTTTTTAAAAAAACTTCAGTCTTGTCAGATTCTGAAAGAACTGTGGGCTAGAACTGGGGCCATATGTGTTTTATCACAAAGCTCTTTTGTGTGTTGCCTAAAGTATATCTGGTTGGCAAGTTATCATTCTATAGAAGCTATCATCCAACAAGTTTCAAGCTCTTGAACAAGGTACCAGAGCTCTTCCATTATTTCTTTTGGGGGACTTTTTCCAGGCTAGTGGGAAGCTGTTTTTCAACCAAATGAAAACAAAATTGCAAGGAAAATAGTGCTGCCTGCTGACCAATGACTGCCAAGTTTCAAGTGAATTGAACCAAAGGGTCTAATTCTATGAGTCCCTGAATAAGGTGACCCCAGCCCATCCTACTTTTAAAGGGAAAAAGGGCTCCCTCACAAAAAAGAGAGGGAAGGAGAAGTAATAAGCCATAACAACAGCTCTGTTGGGCCCTGCACCTAGCCAGCACCATCTGGGAGCCACCCTCCCCAGGACATTGCCTGGAAAATTTGGACAATTAAAGAAAAACAGTATGTCTGCAGCTGCTGAAACTAAGCAACTGAACAAGAAAAATCATACACATTTTTAGGGAGAATGCCCAGGAATACTGCTAATTATCTGAAACAATGATTTTCATTTATATTTTTGGCTTGGAAATTCTAGAATATACACCTTTAAGTAAATATACACCTTTAAGTAAACTGTCCTCTGAAGACCCCCCCCCCCCAGTTTCAGAGAGATTGCATCCTGGGAAAGGCATGATCCATGGCTCTCCCCCTTTAGTCTTCACTGTCCTCTGAAGACCACCCCACCAGTTCCAGAGAGATTGCACCCCAGGAAAGACATGATCCATGGCTCTCCCCCTTTAGTCCCTACTGTCATCTGAAGACCCCCCAAGTTTCAGAGAGATTGCACCCTGGGAAAGGCATGATCCATGGGTCCTTCCGTTTGTTGTCATTTTCTGTTCACAGGGGAAAACACAGGACTCTCTGGTGGAAGCTACTTTGAGGGGTTACAAATTGACCGTCCCAATGTCCAATACCCACCAAATTTGCAGGGGACATAGTCCTCACTGTCCTCCGAAGATCCCCCAAGTTTCAGAGAGATTGTACCCTGGAAAAGGCATGATGCATGGGTCTCCCCCTTTGTTGTCATTTTCTCTTCACAGTGGCAAAAATGGATCTCTCTGCTGGAAGTACTTTGAAGGGTTAAAGCCAGAATAAAGCCAGAAGGAGTTCAGACAGAGTTCAGCCCCTCCCTGCCTCCAGTTGCCAAGGGGATTGATTGCATCAGGCTCCAGACTGTCTGGCTTGGCAAATGGCTGCAGAAGGCAACGAACAAGGCTTTTAATGACCACCTGTTCGTTTAGGATGGGGCCTCGTAAACAGCTTGCTCGCGAACAGCAGATTGGGCTGTTCGTGGGTTTTTTCTCTTCGTAATGCTGTTCATGCCCATGTCTAGTCCTGGATCCAGTGGGCTGACTCATTCAGTGTCAAAGACTGCACATCACAGGCTAAGATCCAAGGGCCAGTATCTATTTTGCTCTTGCCCTTTGGCTTGCACCTCTGATAGTGCTCATGTATTATACACGGGACAGAAAAGACAAGGCTCAAGTAAGAGTAACTGACTAGAGATGTCATTTTACACATCCAAAAAACAGGCTTTCAACATCAGACAAAAAACACATGTCAATGAATTACATTTTGTACAGCTAGACTTAATATCCTCACTCTGTATTCCTCAGTCTGGTTTACAGGTTAAGGAAAACAGTTTCCTTAATGTTGACCCATGAATTCAGTCAAGCCACCTGACTTCCTCAAGGAAACAGAACAGAGTTGACTTCTTCAGCTAACTGGAAAACTGAAACTGATGGATGCTTCATGCCCAAATTCAGGATCAATCTTACCAGATCAGCTTAAAGGAACTCTGTAAGATCACAAAGAAAGCTCATCTTTACTTCACATTTAGATTCCTTTGCTCTTTCAATGGATTTAAAAACTCTGCACCAATACATTTTGGTCGGATGCAATTGTTATTAATGTAAGTACATTATTTTTAAAAGTATGCTGACACACTTGCCTTCCTATCCTTTGCCTTTCTTAAGAAATACATTGATTTATTATTGTCATGAACTCCAAAAATCAACTTTAACCTTCTAAAAGCCTGCCACATTTTATTGTGTCTTTTAAATGATGATTTAATGGCTTCTGCTATTAATGCTGCATTGGTGAAAATGTCTATTAATGGATAAATCCAATAGTCCAAAAGCAAGGCTATGAAAAATAAAATTCTTTAACAACAGCTGTTCCTCTGAAGCAATTTGCAGATGCAAAACCACAAGGACAGGTTAAGACGAAGACATTTAAAATAATGATAACCAACAAGGGACATTCTTACTCAAGGCAGTTTGAGTAGGTGCTGTTTGATTTAAGACCTGGAAAGGAACTGCATTTGAAAGACAACACACACACACACACACACACACACACACACATACTCATCTTACACTGCAACACACTGTTCAGCAACAAGTCTCTGCCTATTTTCATCCGGAACCTAGGAATAAATAAACTATATAGTATTAATTCTAGTTCCTTTGCAGGTCCCGAGTAGAGATGGGCACGAACAGCAATACGAACCAAAAAAAGCCACAAACAGCACAATCTGCTCTTTGGGAACAAGCTGTTTTCATGAGGCCCCATTCTAAACGAACAGGTGGTCGTTGCAAGCCTCGTTCATTGCTGTTCGTCAAGCCAGACAGTCTGGCACCTGCAGTCAAGTCCCTTGGCAACTTAGGCAGGGATTGTCTGAACTCTGTCTGAACTCCTGCTGTTGCCCTGGAAACTCCAATCTAAGCCCAATTTAGCTTGATAGCCAGGTCTTCCTTTCAAGTGTGGAGCTCCAAATTTGTTACAAGAGAGCAAAGACCATGGGGGCGGGTAGGCTCCCAGCTCTGGCTAGTCTTTGCAGACAGTGGAGAGAGACAGCTACTGTTGGCATTTTGATAGCGAGACAAGGAAAGTGCATTGGAGCTTGAATTTTCTTTGTTCGTGGTGGGATATGGATCTACCCCTTCAGGTTCCATGGCTGCTGCCAGGCTCTGGGGCCAAGCTATTATTTACTATTGGTACCTTTCCTGGTGCCTGCTCAGGTAGGGCTTCTGGGAGTGGTGCAGTAGGGATCTTGACCAAACTTGGATAATGGCTGGAGGAGAGCCTGCTGGCCCCTACAAACAGTCAACCATGAACATGTTCATGAACAGAGCATATTAGTGGTTGTTCATGAGTCCCTGTTCGTGGATGGCAATGAACAACGAATATCATGTTCATTTTTTTTCTTTGTATTCCCATCTCTAGTCCCGAGTTCAATCTCTAGCATCTCCCATTAAAAGGATCGGGTAATAGGTGATGAGAAAAAAAATCTCCTTTTAAGATGTTTCCTCCTGGAAAACTTTGCTCAAGGTCCTGAGAATCTAGTGAATCCAATGTTTTGTTTGGCTACCATTCTTTAAATGCCTTGGAGAAATGTTCAAACACATGTCAATCTTGCTAATCTTCAGTCAAGTTTAGCTATTCTCTCAGCAGACCACGCTTATTTAAGAATTACATTACTAATCCTTGCAGTGCAAGAAAAGTGCTCTTCTCCATGCCAGGTTGAGAAAGGACCCACACATTCCTGTTTGTTGCCAAAGTGAACAGCTATGTAAAAGAGAGGAGGACTGAAATGTTTTGCCAGCAAAAAGGTCTTTTAGCTCTAACTTGGCTGTGTATCAGTGTCAGATGCGCTCTTCTTATCTGCCATGTGTGCCTATTATACTCTGTATTGTATTCTGGGCCTCTGAGATTGTGTAAAGAAATATCTGTGTAACTGTCTGTGTAGCTGTGAATCGCTTATCTTGCAGGTGGCTACTTTCACTTTCTCAACTGGCATGGGAAAGTGTCCTTGAAGTGCTGGTTGGAGCTGTATCTCCCTGAGACATGAAATGAGCTTGTCTTCCCCTCCCCTACCCCATCCAACCTTCTAGGCCCTGTGCTCTTAAATTCTAATGGTCCTTATCCCAGGGCGGGAACCTTGCCCTATAACTAACATTGCTTTCCCCCTTTACATCACTTCTGCCAATGCTGTTGTCTGAGTGCACTGATACTGATGGATCTCTAATAAAGAAACTTTAACTGGACTCTTGAAGTGTCTGCAGTGAAGTGTTGATGATAGTGTTGGGGGACTTCAATGTCCATGCTGATGATGCTGCCTTGGTACAGGCTGCGGACCTGGTGTCGGCCATGGCAACACTAGGACTTTCCCAATTTGTATCAGTGTCCACACATAAAGTAGGCCACATGCTAGACTTGATCTTTGGGGTGGGGTTCGATGTGGTTCTGGATAGGGTAGAGTTGGTGCCTTGGTCAGACCATGTGGTCTTGAAGGCTCAGCTGGGGATGCCACACACCCCCTGCAAGGGTGGGGAGCTAATTTATGCTCGCCCATGGAGATTCATGGATCTGATTGGTTTCCAGAATGCGGGAACCGATGCTCCATAGCGGTTTGTTGGATGAGCTGGTGGAGGACTGGCAAAGCTGGCTCTCCGAAGCCATTGTCAAAATCGCACCCCATCATCCTCTTCTCCCCCATAGTCACCAAGCTCCCTGGTATATGGAGGAGCTTCGGCAGAGGAAGCAGGAGCTAAGACGACTCAAGTGCATGTAGCAGTGATCTTGAGATGAAGTGGCAAGAACATCTTATAGGTCTCTTATGAAATCCTATGAGGTGGCCGTGAAAGCTGTGAAGAAGGAATTCTATGCAGCTTCCATTGCATCAGCTAGCTCATGCCCAGCTAAATTGTTTAATGTGGTACGTTCATTGGTCTCCTTATCGGGTGGAAACCATCAAAATATGAATTTGGCCATTAGCTGTGAGGCTTTCACGAGCTTTTTGCTGATAAAGTCCTGTCTCTCCACCATGATCTGCCAGCCACAGTTGACACGGTATGTGAACTAGAGGTCCCTTGGCCGTCTCTGTGGTCAGTATTCGATCATTTCAGCCCTCTCTTTGGGGCTCCAGGGTTTTTCCCGGGGTACTAAAGGAGGCTGTGGTGAGGCCCCTGTTAAAGAAACCATCACTGGATCCCGCCAACTCGCTCAGTTACCGCCCAGTCTGGAACCTCCCATTTCTGGGTAAGGTGATTGAGCGGGTGGCGGAGAAACAGCTGCAGAGTTTCCTGAAAGAGACCTCGGCCCTGGATCCCTTCCAGTCCAGCTTCTACCCAGGCCATAGGACTGAGACACTACTGGTCGCCCTCACGGACGATTTTCGCAGACACCAGGATCGAGGTGGAACGGTGCCGCTGATTTTAATAGATCTTTCGGCAGCATTCGATATGGTCAGTTATGATCTTCTAACCCACTCCCTCACCGATGTGGGAATTCAAGGGATAGCATTACAGTGGCTTGTCTCCTTTCTCCACAGTTGGGGACAGAGGGTGGCACTAGGGGAGAAGTTGTCATCCCGCTATCCACTAGTGTGTGGTGTGCCGCAGGAGGCAATACTCCCCATTATTGTTCAACATCTATATGCGCCCCCTCGCCCAGCTGGTGCAAAGATTCGAGCTTGTATGTCATCAGTACGCTAATGAGACCCAGCTACACCTGTTGATGGACGGCCAGCCTGGATCGGCCCTGGATGTCCTGAAGCATGCTTTTGAAGCTGTGGCTGGATGGTTGCGGCAGAGTTGGCTGAAGTTAAACCCCTCGAAGACAGAGATCATGTACTTGAGTCGCGGGAGTATGAATTTGGGCCAAGGGTTCCTACACTCGATGGGGTAGTGCTTACACCGGCTCCGAGAGTTAGGAGTCTGGGGGTGATCCTGGATGCCTCCTTGAAAATGGAGGCCCAGGTCATGGTGGTTGCCAGATCGTTGTTCTTCCATCTCCGACAGACCAGACAACTTGCCCCCTATCTTTTGACCTGTGACATAACTACAGTGGTCCAGGCAATGGTCACCTCTAGGTTAGACTACTGTAACACACTCTACGCAGGGCTTCCCTTGAACTTGATCCAGCGGTTACAACTGGTCCAAAATGCAGCAGCACGTGTCATCACCAGAATGCCTTCTAATGCACACGTTACACCAGTATTGCACCAGCTGCATTGGTTAATGGTGGAGTACCAGATCAGATTCAAGGTTTTGGTATTAACCTATAAAGCTGTATGTGGACTGGGACTGGCATATCTTCAGGACCACTTCTCCCTATATTAGCCCCAGAGGACGCTTTGATTCAGCGACAAACAGTTGTTAATGGTCCCTGGCTCCAGGAAGGCCCGCCTAGCATTGACCAGGGCCAGGGCCTTTTCAGTCCTGGCTCCAACCTGGTAGAATGCTCTGTCTAAAGAGACTCTGGCCTGGCCAGATTTGTTATCCTTCCTCTGGGCCTACAAGATGGAGCTATTTCTCCAGGTGCATGGTTGATGCTGATTGGGCCTCCCCACCGGCTGACTAGAAGAAAACATACCCCCCCCCACCCACCCAGCCTGTTAAATACTTTGGAGATGGTTGGGTGGTGGTTATTGGAGAAGTCTGCTGCTGTGTGTTTTAAATATGTATGTGGTTTTATTGGTTTTAAAGTTATATGTATTTTAAATTACTATACCAATTGTAATCCATGCTCAGCCTGCTGATGCGGGGAGGGCAGAATCTAAATTGAATTAAATAATAAATAAATGGGGCTCTAACTGGCAGAGCCTGACAATCAGCCTTCCTCAAACTGTAATGGAGTGTGCAGAGGTAGATCAGATACCCTATCCCACTTGATCAACTGGAAGTTAGCTTCTGATACTGCCCCCCCCCCCCAATTTTGCTATGTCTCAGCAAGGCTGGCAAGAAACAACATTTCCAAGGCTAAGAAATCAGAAGCCGACTCTGAGCTGATTATGAGCTGATTGTCCATCCCCTCAAATCACTGGTGTCTCCAAGGGAGGTTGCGATTGAGCAGTTTCCCAGGAAGGAGACTGGAAGCCCGAATCAGTTGGGAATCAGTTTCTGAACCATCCTGTCTGGCAGCTGTCTGCATTGTTCTGCAGTCCATGTATGTTAAGCATAGGATGTTCAGTTGCCAAACAGATTTACTGTGAAATTCAGGGCATCCCTGTTCTCTGTTTATGCAAAATGCATATATATTTGCCAGAGAACAAGCCACTACATGAGAGAATATTTGGTAACATAAAGACGTTCAGAAAACCTTGTTTCAGGTTAAAGCAGAGACTGGCAATCTTTTGTGTTTCCCCTCATTTCAAACAAAAAAGTTGACTAGAGGGATAAAATGTATAGAATAATTAGCTTTACATGACATTCATGTACAGTTGGGCATTTCTAGTTCTAGTGAGCTAAAGATAAGTTTGGATTTGAAGCTCCATTGAGTTTATTACTGAATCAGAAGACCACATCTATAGAAGGAAACAGAGAACCTATTATAGGGTCTGAATGGGGCAGATAAAATATAGGAGCGGACTCTGATTTAACAGTATCCTTGAGTTAAAGATGTTTATTTACGATGAAATGAAGAATGGCACTGCTGTTATTTATTTTTTTTGTTATTTATATTCAATTTTTTTAACCTTTATGGGAGCGCAAAAATAGAAAAAATGTATTTCATCTTTTTAAAAACAAATAAGATTATTCAAAATTGAATATCAACTTGGTAAAACTGAAATGGATATCCTATCTCAATCTCAATTTTCTTTTTTTTTCCCCCAATATTTTTATTAAGAATTTTCAATTATTTACACAAGGGAGTGATGCAAAAATACTGCAAAGTGATATTCTTATATAACTTGATTATACATCCAATATAATAACTAATATAAGTTTCATAAAATAATATACTTGGTTGTCAAATTCAGCTTAAGATATATGTCTTTCCATCTGTCTACAAAAGTTTTGTTATTTTCTAAATTCAGAATTGAATCTCAATTTTCTTTTTAAAAGTATCCCAAGTAAGAAAGCTGCTGTAGTATAGTGGTTAAGTGGTTGGGATGCAAATCAGCACTCTGCTGGTTCAACTCCTGTTACTGCCATGAATTCAGTGGGTGGCCTTGGTAAGCTGTTCTTCTCAGCCCCAGCTCCCCAGCTGTATTGTGAGGATAATAACAACACTGATTTTGTTCACCACTTTGAGTGGGCACTGATCTGTCCAGAAGGACAGTATATAAGCACAATGTTGTTGTTATTGTCGTTATTATTATTATTAATTAATTTTTGTTATTTACTTATTTCAGATTTCTATTCCACCCTCCCTGCGAGCAGACTCAGGGCAGATAACAACATATTAAAAATACAATTAAAAATTCATGTACATTAAAAACAACACATTTAAAACAGGATGGTGGACAGCCTTCACAGGAAAGGTTAAGATTTTATACACCCCTTTTTTCAGGTTGGCGGAGGCCCAGCCTCAGCCTTATGCCTGGCAGAACAACTCTGTCTTGCAGGCCCGGTGAAAAGATAGTAGGTCCTGCCAGGCCCTAATTTCAGCAGACAGAGCGTTCCACCAGGTGGGAGCCAGGACCGAAAAGGCCTGTGCATCCATTTTCAGGGAGGTGTCTAAGATCACCCCCAAGCTCTTAACCCTTGGAACTGGCACTAATGGTGCCCCATTGAGGGCTGGAAGTCGGAGTCCCAAACCTAATCCCCCATGGCTCAAGTACAGGACATCTGTCTTCATCGGGTTCAGTTTCAGCCGACTCTGCTTCAACCAACCAGTCACGGCTATAAAAGCATGTTCCAGGACATCTGGGGCTGAGTTGGGCTGGCCGTCCATCATCAGATACAACTGGGTGTCATCTGCATATTGATGACACCCAAGTCTGAAACTTCACACCAACTGGATAAGGGGGGGCACATATAGATGTTAAACAATAATGGGGAGAGTATTGCTCCCTGTGGGACCCCGCACACCAAAGGGTGGCGGGATGACAATTTCCCCCTAAGCGCCACCCTCTGTCCCCAACCATGGAGAAAAGACACTAGCCACTGTAAGGCTGTCCCTCATATCCCCACATCGGCGAGGTGGTGAGTCAGAAGATCGTAATCGACTGTATCGAACGCTGCTGATAGATCCAATAATAACAGTAGCACCGAGCCACCTCGATCCAAATGTCTACGAAGATCATCTGTGAGGGTGACCAGCAACGTCTCTGTCCCATGTCCCAGACGGAACCTGGACTGGAAGGGGGCTAGGGCCGAGAAATCCTTTAGGAAGCCCTGCAGCTGTTCCACCACCGCCTGCTCAAACACCTTTCCCAAAAATGGGGGGTTTGAAACTGGGCAGTAATTGACCAGTAATTGACCATTCCTTTTTTATATATATACGTTTTATTAAGCTTTTAAAAAAGAAAAAATACAAAAAAAAGGACAAGAGAACTTTTTTGTCTCAGATTTGTGTACAAGATAATCCATTATATGATCAATATTTCAGAAAAAATTGCAATATAGACATCAATCCATAGAAAAAGAAACTGAGTGACCACACACCCCTTTCTTTCTCTCTTTATATAGTACACAGTCCATTTAAATCTCTCCAAGCACTTTTTAATTTTCTTGCTTTTTAACCCACCTATTCCATTTCCTTTCTCATTTCTAACAATTATTTATATTTTAAATAAATGTTAAACACATCTTAAAACACATTTCAGTCCTTTAATTCTTGAGCCCAGGGTGTTAAACCCTTAATCTTTCCAGAAATAAAGCAATGAGAAGAAAAGAAAAGAAAAAACAAAAAAAGTAAAAGTGAACATCATTACATTCTATTATTGGTCCCATTATTTGTATATGTCATTAACTAAATATTTTCTTAAAGGAGAGAAGTATACAATAAAGTTTTTATAACAGCCCACCCTTGATCTTTAATATATCAAATCTCAAGCCATCTAAAATTTACTATTTGTATTTTCAGTATGTAAAGGCGGAAGAAAAGAAAAGCAAATATGTAGGCAAACTTAGCTTAACCTATAATTTAAATTTTAAAATTAACACACTTATAAGGTTCCCTCTAGTTCCTTAGTATTTCCTCTGTTAAACCTACCAGCTATATTATATCAAAATCATTCCCATCCCCTGATTTAAAGGAATAAAAAGACTTCCAACAAAAATCATAAGAGATAAGAGGGGAAATAAGAGGCCCCCCAAGACCCGTTTATTCCTCTTATCCCTCTCTCCAAAACAGTATTATGGCCCCTTCTTTCCTACAATATTTTTATTTAAGGAAAAGAAAAGAGCTCCAGTGGAAGGAATGCAAAAAGAAAAATAAGGAGGGGGGCAGGGGACTCCAAGAGGCCCTCTGCCCCACTCCCTCTAATCCAATTATCAAAGCCCCAGGATCATAACTTAAATTCCATCTTCTAGAAATAATAATAATTTTAAAAATCAATAAAAAACCCATCAGAAATAAGAGGGGAGATAAGAGACCCCCAAATCCCGTTTACCGGGTCATACTTTGGATTTCATTTTTGTTCCTCTTCTCCCTCCCTCCCTCCCTCTAAGAACCCTTCTATTCCACTCCCTCTAATCCAGTTGTCAGAGCCCCAGGATCATGATTTAAGTTCCAACTTTTCTTTTTTCTTCCTTCTCCCTCTAAAATAATGTTGCAGCTCTTTCTTTCCAAGAATCAACCATAAACAGCTCTTTTTGCCTTCCAAGCATTTTTGCAAGAAATCAATGGATACATTACTATGTCTCTGATTATCTTTCTTCCTCTTTGTGATGTATTTCTTAGTTGAAGTGCGTTGTGTGCTTTTTGCTTCGTACAGAGGTGGTACACTAGATCTCTTCCCTTCAGCCTTCCGTCCATGCCCTTCCCCCTTCTTCTCCAGCTTTTGTACTTTCACAGAAAGAGACTGGTTTTCTGTTTGCTTTTGTTGTAGTTTCTCCTCCATTTTTCTTTCAAATAAATCTGTCCCATCAAGGTTTTCTTCTAATTTGGCATCTATCACTTTGTCTTTATCTGATTTGGGTTAAGTGTCTCTGCTTTTCTTAATATGTCATCCAACAGTTTAGAGATTTGCTGCAGCTTTGAAAATACTTCTTGAGGGAGCACCATTTTATTCATCACTTTCAGATAGTCACCAAAGATCTCTTAAAACAGGTAAAAAGCTACTTTGCTCTTGCTGCTTATAATTAAAAAGATTTTTGTTACTCAGCTCTCTCCCAGAAAAACACATTTTGCAATCACTCTTCGATAACATTCCTCTGGGTCATAAAATGGTCGCTTCTCTGGAGGATAATGGAACCCCCCTCCTCAAGCTGAATAGCCCTCATAAAGCCATAAACAATTCTCTTACTGGAGAGATGTCAAGTAGAATCATTCTTTTCGGTCCTTCAGTTGTCTCTGCTTATTTATCTTGTTAGGAATCTTCACTTATTTCCGCTTATTCAAAGTCCCGGAGTTCGCAGTGCAAGAGCCACAGGGCTTCTTCCATGGTCCTTGCCTTGAGAGCCGGTAAGGGGGGCAACACAGGGGGTTGCCGGTCCGCTTGAGCCCTTCCACCTTGCTCTGGCCTATCCCCTCTCTGTGAGGGGGTTTGGGGGCCCAAATCCTCGAGTCCCAAGGAGTCAGGAAGATCACGGCACTGAGCTCATAACTCAGCTGCCGAGACGGCACCACACCATTCCAGAAGTTCAGTAATTGACCATTCCTGAGCAATGTCATTTCCAGCTGGATTTTATGCAATTGGAGTGCCTAGAAAGGTACAAATTCCACAATTCCTCAACAGAGAATTATGCTCCTGAGTCCTGACAAATTATGCACATCTGATAAAGGGAAATTGACTCTCAAAAGCTTATATCCTAAAAAATCTCATTGGGCTTTAAGGTGGTACTGAACTCCCATCTTGTGCTTTCCAAGTTTGCTAAGTGAAGCAAATTTTTGCATTGTGAGTGTGCCTGTTGCTTCTTTCCTGGGATCCTCAGTCAGGGATGAGAAGTCTGAGTGTGTGTGTTTTATTGTTATAAAAAATGTTGTATAAAATTGTTATAAAACAGCAACTAACTCCTGCCTCCTTCTGTCCTTACCTTGTTGTTCTCCATTTGATTCTGCACATCTTTAACCTGCAAACCCTCACTGTCATCCATTTCTCTATTCTGTCTCAAAATGAGCTTTCAAGAGGGCAGACTGGCAGGAAGCCTGGCATGTATATTGAATGAAACCTTTAAAGGTACATTACCTGGGCATTATGGATCAGGCACTTAAACTCAAAAGTGCCATATTAAAGCTGTATCTGTGTTTCTGTAGGACAGAAAGGACTAAGAAAGTAGAAGCTAACATCAGCCAGACTTAACTGAATGGAACTGACCATTTACCTCTTCTAGTCTACTCCCTGATAACTGTTTTTCTTTGTAAGTACCAAGGAGTTTGTTAACTTCTTTAAAATATGTCTCAGTTTGGTTTCCAGCATGACAGCCAGCTAGGAGCAGGTTGTCACTATGGAATATTAAAGATCAAGGGTATTAAAAACCAGCTGACAGCCTTTTAAGTGCTTCTGCATTTTTATCTTGATTTACAGGGATTTAACATTATTCCATTAGCATTAATTGGAACTGTGAATATACTCTTGTATGCAATGAAGCACAGGACGGCAGCACATTCGTGGTTTTTGCTTTCTAGTGCCGAAGTCATGAAGGAGGTAGATTGTGTTTAAACATCTGTCTCCATAGGTTGCTAGGGGACCACGATCCTAGATGCATTGGGGAAATGAGAGGTTAAAAGCATGACTTTTACATACTTACCGATATAACAGATGCAGAAATAGTTCCTTTGTGAATTTATTCACCACTCCGTGATAGTTCAATTAGAACAATGTATAGTGGAAGTCCTGGACCTAGGAGAACTAAGAGTGCATTGTATTTCAAAAGAATGTAACGTCTTGAATGCAAATCCTGCATTCTGCTGAATTAAAAAATGGGGTCTGATACCATGTTGAAAAAATACCAAGAACAAAAGCACTGTGATATGTGCACTTCATTAGATAGTGAAAAAAACAGTGAGCAAAGTTAAATAAGAAACAAACAAATAGCAAAAACTAATGGTCTTTAAAAAGTCATGCTCATTCTGAAAATACAAAAAAAATCATAAAATGATAACAAAAAGATCAATCAAGCCAGGAAGTCACAGGCTATTCAATCCAGAAAAGAAAGGGTTTTTTTTTTTACACTAACTGCCTCAAGCTACATAAAAAGGTGGCCTGGTGAGCTGCCCCAAGGACAGAATTGTATGCTATATGCTCTGCAAAAGGAAAAAAGGTTGTGCTTGAGGTTGTTAAGTGCTAAAAACTTGCTCTACTAAAAAGGAACAGGTCCGTAGGTCTGTATGGCTCTTTTATTTTTACGAGCAAGTCTAAATAATATGTTTCTGATATCCTTTACATGAAGGCTTTTCCTAATGGTACTGGCAATGTAAAGGAGTTTTTCAAGTGGGTTAAAATTACACATCATATTTACAGGACAAACCGTTCACTCCCACATTAGGAGGCCTTTGAACTGTCAGGCTGTTTTAATGGGGTTCTACTATAAATTGATATGACAATGTGGGAGTTTGCTTGTGATTTAGATTGAGATAGCAAAGGCTTATGACTCCTTCTTGGATGAAAGACTCTGTGTGTAACTAAAAGGCAAAGGAAATCGTAATTGCTATTTTTTTTTCTTTACCTTCTGTTTTGATGTGTTTGCTTCTACCAGAGAAATCAATAAATAAAATTTGAGTAAAGGAATGTCTTCTCATACTGTCATTTTATGTATTATTTTCTACCTATATGTTTTAGAATACAGAAACAAGTTTCTGCATCCTATAGAAAAAACTCTAAGATTCTATCTTGCATATGCCAAATTTTCAGGCTGTTTTTGGCTATCTCTAGAATTAAATAATCTCTTTTACTAGATAAAAAACAGTATTCATTCCAGTCTTGGTTATTCTAGTTATTATACTGACCAGTTTGTATGAAGCATTGAATCACTTGCTGTTACTCTCTCTGCACATGTGCAGTCTGATGCATCTGTCAAATGACCCATATTGGATAAAATGCATTATCTGCTGTTTGAACTTGTGCAATCAGTGGCACCTATTTATGAAGTGATTGCAAGAACCGATCATGAGATCTACAGGATTTCTGAAAAGACTGACAAGCTCAATCTCAAATCAGAAATCTCTCTCTCTTTTTAAAGTTACTACATACGATATGTTTTAAAACTGGAGGGAAAGGCACAATAAGATGCATAGAATTGGGGTGGCAATAGCAAGAAAGT
The DNA here is from genome assembly GCF_028583425.1 of Eublepharis macularius. Taxonomy (NCBI): domain Eukaryota; kingdom Metazoa; phylum Chordata; class Lepidosauria; order Squamata; family Eublepharidae; genus Eublepharis; species Eublepharis macularius. The sequence goes on from NC_072799.1 coordinate 48,607,399, forward strand.
CAAATTGTGTAATAAAAAATTGTAATCATTACACAATATACTCAGCAACAACACTCCTAAATTCATTCAGAGGGATCAGAACAGCTCACCAAATAGCAGTCTTATCAACTGGTAAAAGCAAATACATTACAACAGAAAATGAAGAAAAGAATTACAGCAGAACAAGTAGGTGTTCAAGGAGGCTTTCTTATATTAGGTTTGTAAAATGTAAAGGCCAACCATGCAACTTTCCTCCCCGCAAACCCTCCACAAACCCTCTTACTTCTTCCCTACCATTCATCATCCCAACACTTAATTCGGAAAATCAAGATGTCTTTTAAAATAAATTGCCAATCAATGGAGAAGTTCCTTTTCACTTTGCAATGTTTCTTGTCAGATGACAAGAAACATGTCTTTTCATTCTCCCACCCAGCTGTGATTGGACTGAGAGAAGAGTGAAAGCATCAAAATTTGCATTTAGTTCCAAGGGAAGAAAGTTTCTGGAGTTAAACCTGTTATATGACTCCATTTTTAATTGATCTGCAGTTTTTAAATACAGAGCTGTGAGGGCCCCCTCCAGAACAGGCGCACAATGGAGCAGCCCTAGTTGAGCGTGCTTGTTAGCTTGCCCGAGGAAATGCAGGAGGAAGACAGCAACCTAATCTAGCTGCCTCTCTCCACCTCATTTGTTCCTACTGTGAGGAAGAATCTGACAGGAACTGGTTAAACAAAACTCCTGCCTTCCCCAGGGTCAAATCTCCCTGAAACTTGGGGGGTCATTAGGGGACAGTTAGGAGTAGCTCCCCAGAGAATTTGGTTGATGTTGGACTTCAGGGAGGGCATTTTAGAGCACCTCAAATAAGGCACCCCCTTCCACCCTATTTGTTCCTATTACAAGGAAGAATCTGACAGCAAATAGAAGTTTCCTGGGGTAGCTGCTTTGGGGGTCTGTAACCCAGACCTCCAAAATGCAATCTTTGCCAAACATGGAGAGTCACTGGAGGAGAGACTGCTGAAGACATGCTGTGATTTTGGCATCTCTGAGCATGAAAGGGGTGGTCCCAGGGCCCCCAGAAGTGACAGATCATGGACCGATGAACTGGTCTGTGAAAAGTCTGTGAAAAGTTCATGTCCATGGTCTGTGAAATGCAATGGACCACAGGCTGATGGTCTGTCATTTTTTCCCAGCCCATGCCCACCTCTAATCGATAGTTATAAAATTTAATCAAGGGATCCCCAACATGGTGACCATTGGTGTCATAGAACCTGCCAACACCTTTCCTGGCACGCGCCAAATGTTTTTAGAAAGTAGGCAGGGTTGGGTGGGGCTTTTGCCCAGCAGGGCTTCTGTTTGGCTATTGGTGATCTGATTAAAACAATATTGAGCTATATAGACCAATGGCCTCATTCGTATAAGCAATTTCAAACATTTCATAATTTGCTATAATAATATTGGGTACATCAGAATTCTCATATGTAGTTTACAACTGGTCAGTAAGGGCATGAGATAGCATTGGAAAATGAAGTAGTACTGAATTCAGTACTTTCTTGGTATATTAGTAAAATAGAAAAGGAACCCATGTTCTGAATTTTACAAATTCTACTATGGTTCAGTCTAGATTTTAATTTTTAAAAACCTTTATCTGCTTCCGTTTAATATATGGAAAAGTTTGTATGCTAAAATTTTGATTAACTTTATAGGTGCAGTGGAATTATGGAAATGTATCATGCAAAAGTGTGCTCTTGCCAAAATTATTCTGTGACCTTGTGCTTAAGCCAAGTTTTAAATAATTCAGTGATGTATTGAATGAATAAATTTGTACCGCTTGTTACTCTAAACACCCAGGCATTCACTTTTCCTTGCCATTTTTAATAAAATCTAGCTTCCTAATATTCATGAAATATTGCATTTCAATTAAATTACGTATGTATTGAGAAAACAGTTTGCCCTGAGCTGTTTAGTGTTGACACCAACTGTCATTTGCCTTTTTGGGAGGAATATAATAACTACAGAGGTTTTATGTGCAACTAATAGAAAGCACTGTCACACTTTAATGAGAAACTTTTTTGATCATGCATTACTCAAAGCTGCACAAGGCAGAAAAATAATGAATCTAAAGTATTTTTCTTGTTTGTGAAGGATACTAATTTGAACACAAAAATAGAGCAAAGAATGTACATTTTCACTCTTGGATTAATTGAAAAACAGCAGTTCGAAAATATGCTCAAGTAGAGAGTGAAAACCGTTGCACAGTGTTCTTCAATTCCTTCTGCAAGCAAATGGTTCACAAAAGCATAGCAATTCTCCATTTTATATGTGAAGATCATCCGGTGAGCTCTGCATGTTACCATTATTTGAGATTAGATTTATGAGCACCTGGATCTTCTCAGTGTCTTGGAACTCTCTCTCCAGAGAACTTCGCCTAATCCATTCAGTTGTTTTAGAAAGGTGATAAAGCATTGCATCTTAAAGCTGCCTTATACTGAATTGGACCGTTGGTCAATATACTCAGCAACTACACTTGGCATTAGGCAAAGAAAAAAGTCTTCCTCAACAGCTACTGCTTGGACTTAACTAGCGATGCCAGAACCTGGGACCTTCTGCATGCAAAACACATTCCCTACCACATTGCACTCTTCTGTAATCCTAGAGTGCTTCTTTGGATTGTATGTTTGTCTTTATCTCCCATCTTTCATATACAGCAGCTTACATAGTTACATAATCAAGCCACACTTGCAACATGATCAAGCAATTAAAACATAATATAAGACTACAGTATAGAAGTATAGGTTCCAAAATAAATGAAAGTATAATAATAATAATAATAACATTCGATTTATATACCGCCCTTCAGGGCAACTTAATGCCCACTCAGAGCGGTTTACAAAGTGTTATTATTACCCCACAACAATCACCCTGTGAGGTGGGTGGGGCTGAGAGAGCTCCAGAGAGCTGTGACTCGCCCAAGGTCACCCAGCTGGCTTCGTGGAGGAGTGGGGAATCAAACCCGGCTCTCCAGATTAGAGTCCCGTGATCTTAACCACTACACCAGACTGGTGCATTCATTATCTTCCACTTGAATTCATGTCTAGTATAGACCATAATTCCTTAAAGAAAAAGTCAACTGAAGGAGAATGGCCATACAAGCCAAAAGGAAAGTCGTCACTGTTCTTACCTTCTGGACCACCACAGAATGACCATTTCACTATACAGACAACGATCAAAAAGATCTAATAATGGATTGGAGCAAAATGGGCCATGTGAGTGTATATGTGTGTCTGGAAGGGAATTGTCTGAGAAACAATTGATTTTAAGATATGTGTTATGTACATTTTACTATGTAGTATCATGATATATTTTTATTGTGATTATGCATTTTAATTCTATAACCACTCTGAGAGGTATGTTGATCAAAATGATATAATAAATATTTGAAAAATAAACCATTTAAATCTATACTATTCCCTATCCTTTTCTAGAAAAGGTGTCTAAAAAGTCCCCTAAAAACTTGGAGGGGGGGGGTCTTTATCATTTAGTAGAACTTTGAACTAGTACATGAAGAATGAAACCTATCTAATATGTTCCAAAGCCTGTGTGCAATTCTTATTTCTAAGCAAATCAGTTAATCTATTTGTACAGATATTTAGTCATCTTTACAATGTGTGGTTTCTGATGGCTGGCAAAGCTCTTACTAAATAGTATGAGCCTCAAACAGTTTTGCCAAGACAAGCTGCTTTATTCTCTGGGATTCCAGTGTATGTAGGACTTTGAAGATGTGGCTGCCCATCATTAAGATGCAATTTACCGCATTCAAAGATTCTACAGAACAGAACATTCAAATAATTGCACCACTTTGAATAATCAGAGTATAACAGGTTCTACAAACAGTTTAGTTTATCACTTAAGCAGGTTCCCCAGCACTTTCCATTATAAGACCGTATTTGCAGCTGCATATAGCTTTCCCAATATGCAATTATCTTAGCTAAAGTTCACTAAGTAGCAGAGTTAGTTTTCTTCAGAATCAGCAGGAAACTACTCTACTTTTGAACAGTAGAGAATACTGTTTCTCCTTGTGTGTTAAAATTCTGCTTGATATGCACATGCTCTTTAGTAACAAGGGTTGTTCATATACATGTGTGTATATGCAGTATTGAAATCCCCAAAATTGGGAATCCAAAGAAAACCAACACTAATGGGTTCATCTGGCATTATGTTTCCAACATATTATTTACCTAGCAAGTTATCAGACTTTAGTAAGTGTGGAAGTGAACTTTAAGTGCCTTCAGGAAATCTACTGGCTTTCAATGGAATAGGTACAGTAAAATGCTTGTGACTGTATATGAATCAAATTATTGCCCAATTCCATTCTGAACTGTAGCAGCTGAAATAATTTTTTATGAACATCGATGATAAAGGCGAGTTATATTCCTTCACATTTTTTACCAATATGTTAAATGTTATAATGTGGTGTTCTGGTATTTAATTATTTTACTCCTGTTTAAATTACTTTTAATTTTAATAACAACAACAACAACATTTGATTTATGTACCACCCTTCAGGACAACTTAATGCCCACTCAGAGTGGTTGACAAAGTATGCTATCATTATCCTCACAACAAAACACCCTGTGAGGTGGGTGGGGCTGAGAGAACTCCAGAGAACTGTGACTAGCCCAAGGTCACCCAGCTGGCTTCAAGTGGAGGAGCGGGGAATCAAACCCAGCTCTCCAGATTAGAGTCCCGCGCTCTTAACCACTACTCCAAAAATTTTTTATGATACTGTTTTTATTGATACCATTAGCTGTCCTGATTGCTCCTAAGGCAGAAAAGTGACTTTTAAAAACAAATACATTGCTATCCATAGTTTACTTTAGCTGATATATTGGATATGTTACATGTCCAATCTGAACATTATTTCCTGTCATTATGGCCTTCATTAGAAATATATCATTTAGTGATAGTCGGACATGATGAAATTACCTTGTACAGGCAAAATTATTAGAGCAACTCAAACCAAAATATTTTATCACAGCAACCCTTTGACTGGTTGTTTGCATTCAGATGGGTCCTACCACCAAATTATACAAATTTCTTTTAGTTTTAGTGATACACTCTCAAGCTTGCTCCAGCACAGCTAAAGTGTATATAATGGACAACAAATTAGGCAAGCCCACAATAGCCTATACTGCCACGCCTACCATGCAAAATTGGGGCTGCATGAACATGTGAGTTTTGTATTCTTCTATTCTTTTACAGTTCTTATGTTCATGGTCTATATTTTTTATTCATATTTCCTTTTTTAAAAGAAAATTGGCTTTTTTATCTTATGTTGTTTTAGTTTTTTTTCTTATGGCTGTTTGCCAACTGTTTTGAGCCAGTGGTCTGCTGTTTTGATGCCTTTTTAATGACTATTTATTGTTACAATGACAAATTGCCTTTTGAGTGATTAATGATGTGTGATTTGTTGCTTTGTCTGCGATTGTTCTAATCCAAATACTCTTATTGTTCATATAGAAAAATCATCTTGGTTGTTGCCTGGCTCCAAGAACATCATTTCTTAAATAAATCACTTGCTTTGTCTTTCAAGCTTTCCTTACATTGAAACAGAGAGCACTGGAATCACAGGACATTTTTGCAATATTTGTTTTATTTACAGATATAAAAGGAGAGCACATCTCACAGCAGCCTCTACACATGCCTCTACAAATGCATCTCAGCTGGACAGAGTCACAATTTCTCCAAGTGATCATAGATACTGTCACCAATTTACTCAATAGAAGTTATTAATTTAGAACTGCTGAGCCCAGTGGGTGGACAGGCCTCTGCTCAATAGCAGTTAGATGGCCAGATGAGGAACACAGACACCACATCCCTTTTGCTAATTGAAAAAAAATTCAAATGAACAGTCTGGCATTACGTTTTGAGCATCCCATGGCTAAATTTCCATTCACACTTCTGCAAGAATACTTGGCTAGGTGGCAAGATCTAACCATTACGTGGTTGTCTTTATGTGATGGGACTCCTAATGGTTGACCATGGCCTCTGTCCTTGTCTTGTTGGTTTATGTTGTTGGGACAACTATGTAGCTCAACCTAAGATTATTACAGGCTCCTTAGGGGTTGCCTTTAACAAACAGTCATGGTCCTGTTTCTTTTGTATGATAGTTGACCATTGTTCTTGGTTATTCTTGCAAAACTCTGAAGTCTAGCAAGCTCTTTCATAAAACTTGAGGTTCAGCAAGACTCAAAAGTTGCATAGTCAACACATCCTCTTTTCAGATCAAGGGATGCGTTCAATAATTTACTTTTTTTCTGGAGACCATGCATAACTGAGGAAAATCAACAAGATTGTATTATTTGCCTGTTATGGTCTCAATTTGAACTGTCCACTAGTCATCCACATTCTTTTCCTTTGTTTTGATCTACCTCTGCCTGAACTCTGGGGTACCAGGACCCCTATACTGCCTCTGTCCTTCTGAAAGCAAAGCTGTAAGACCACTATTCATACACAGACATACCAATATTTATCCTATTATTAGCCTGATGTAGTTATTAACTAAATTAATCATACTTACAAGCTAAAACCTTGTCAGTACTATCTAGTATTACCTCATAACAATTAATAGCTATTGAGGAAATGCTGATATTTCTGAGTCATCAACTTAACAAAGGAATGTAACATTAGGGGGGAAATACTTTTTTAACACCAAAATTCTCAACAACAGGAGTCAGTTTGGTGGTAAGTTCATTAACGGGATTGGGTGATTGAAGTTTCATGCAACAAAAGATATTGTAGTCAGCTCCAAATAGTTATGAAATTTGGCTATATTCTTATGCAAAATCATTTTTTTCTACTAATACCTAAAGATAAAGAATAAATATTAGTCTTGATGGTTCTGTCAGGTTCTGTCAAAAACAAGTCTCTCACAGGACAAGTTGGATAGACCGACATGATTTCTCTGCACTGTAGCCAAAGCACCCAGCAACAGCTCCACCTGAAGTTAGGGTCAATGATAAAATGGACCAGAGAAACATCATAGGCAGATGTTGCTCAGGGATCAGATTTAGAAAATTCATATCACTCAAGGAGCTTGTGTACATAAATCAAGTGGCATACAATACCTCAAAGAATTATGGCAGTATTATATGAAAATATTTGGATGGGGTATATAGCCAGACCAAGGCAACCAGTTCAGTTACTTGGATAGCTTGCTACCATGTTATGGATCCCTTTTCTGCTTGAAGTCAGCCAAGCAAAAACATAGATCAAAATGGGTAGCTGTGTTAGTCTGTCTGCAGCAGCAGAGAATAGCAGGAGTCCAGTACCATCTATAAGACTAACAAAATTTGTGGTACGGTATAAGCTTTCATGAATTACAACTCATTTCTTCATATACCAAAGAAGAAGCATCTGAAGAAATGAGTTGTGACTCGTGAAAACTCATACCCTACCACAAAGCAAGAATTTAGTTAAAGTTTCTAACTTTTAAAAACACTCCAATTTGTATCTCTGATCTAGTCTAATTCCATGTAGCAAAGCTACCTCAGTTGTGCCTGATTTGGAAACTGTGTACTACTGGAATCAAAAGAAAGAATTTGTTTTACTTATCAAATAAAAACATTTCTTGGCTTTCATTTATCTCTTCCGTTTTCAAAATGAGAACATCAAACAATATAAAGAAAATAAAAATGACAGTGTGAGATAATTTTTCCATCCCCCTAATTAGTTAGGGAAATTATCAGCAGCTTTTACTTCACACTCAAAAACTTCTTCTAGGGATGGGTTTTTGTTTTTCATGGGTATAAACAGAAGTATATATTTAATATTGGCAGGATAATTGTTTAAAAAGTCAAATAAAGAGTCAAACAAGGATATGAAGTTTCCTTAAGAATTATTCATAAAACACATATTTTTCATTGCTGTATACATTGTATCATTTTCCCACAAAATTTATTAATGCCACTGTTTGAACTATGATGATGTTGTGATGGTGCCTCTAGTTCAAATAGCATGAGACATCATTCATGGAGCTAAGTTTATACCCCTAAACAACAGGAATTCTTTAGGAAGAAGCTTATAAATGGGATTCAACTTCCTTACTCTCAAATTTGCAACATGTTGCTGAACCACCCACCTTTTGATTTTAAACAGCATAGAATTAGTAGAATTTTGGGGGAATATCAGATTCATATATGTAGAAGACTCTACATTTATTTATTTATTTATTTATTTATTTATTTATCATATTTATATTCCGCCCTCCCCGCAAGCAGGCTCAGGTAAGAATTTTTTGCCTGATTCATGTCATTCATAGGATATGGTATTATAAATAGTCCTGGTATGGTGACTGGCTAGTTCATAACTAAGGATATTTGGAATCATAAGGTTTGCTACAATATATGTTGGACTAATTTTCAATCATTCTGAGGAATCTATAGATCAAGGGTGGTTTCTAAAACAGCCTATCGTTCACCGGCACTGCTCAGACTGCACAGCCTGGAAGGAGTGGGGCCTTAGGGTTGTGCTTGTGTGCCTTGCCATGCTGCTGCACGTTTGCACTTCTTGGAGGTGGGTGGGTGTGCTGGGGACTTGTGGCTTGCTGCCTTGGGTCACATTGCCACCCAGCATGGGTCACATTGTGTGGTTTGGCTGGGAGCCAAAGGCCTTCACATGACTGCCAACTCAGCTCGTGGCAGTGGAGTCCAGAGGCAGGTGCTGCTTCGCCTCATGGCTGCATGGTTGCAGCGCTTGGGGAGAGGACTGGCCAGCCTACAGGCATGCAGCTGGCTTACCTGGTTTGCTCCCCCCATGCTGGCTGCCTTACATAGCTCATCCTAGGGGCTGTCAGGCTTGGTGGGGCCACCTCAGTTGATTGCTAAAGAAACTTACAAAGAGGGGTTGTTTTGGTGGCATCAACATTGCAACATTGTCATTTAAGTTTAAAAAATCAGGGAAAAAACTTGATTGGCTGCTATTCAACAAATCAGGATGCAGGGGAATAAAGGGGAGGATGAAAGGCAGGGCCAAGCCTCACACCAAAAAAAAGCATTCTGCACTTCAAAAAATCCCTGGTTTGACTTTGCTGGAAAAAAACAACAACATTGGCATATATGAGCAGGGAGGGAGAAAAGCGACAGAAAAGTAAGGAAAAGATCGATTCTGCTGCAGTTGCAGCCTTTCTCAATACTGAATGAAAAAAAGTCTGAGAAGCGTGCAGAATTCTGGAGACAAATTGATTTAGTATTGGGCCAGAACAAGTGGAAAACGTCCTGTGTAGAAAAGACCTCTGTGTTCAGCTTTTTGCTAGTTTTCACATTTGCAGCTACCATACCCTATTGTATCTGTTTTCATCGAATGTTCTAACTGTTGATTATATTGTATTTTTGCTGTGAATTTTCTAGCTATTGATTATATTGTATTTACTTGCACAATGTAATTCATCAAGGATGTCAATGAGAGAGGCAGACCATAAATAAACCACAATAATAATACTGACCAGTGCTTGTATATGGAGTGACCTTTATTTTTAATTTTTGAATTTTTGTTTGTGTTCAAAATGGATAATGGAGCTTTGAATAAAGCACCTATTAGATAAAGTTACTGATTTTCTGACTCATAAAATCATGGCAGTTGAAGAGTAGAAAATCTGCTGTATTACAACAAATAACCAATCAGAAAATTTAATTCACTTATATACTCCAATTAAACTACAAAAGAACTTTTTAAGTTTCACTTACATTATAATATTAAAATAGAAAAGAGTCCAGTAGCACCTTTAAGACTAACCAACTTTACTGTAGCATAAGCTTTCGAGAATCACAGTTCTCTTCATCGGATGCAAGAACTGTGATTCTCAAAAGCTTATGCTGCAGTAAAGTAGGTTAGTCTTAAAGGTGCTACTGGACTCTTTTCTATTTTGACTAACACGGCTAATAGATCTTCTGGATCTATTATAATATTACTGTTTTGTAACAGAATAAAAGTGACATTTCTTTTGCTATATGAGCGATCTTACAGTGTGATCTTACAGACACTTTCACACACACACCTCTAATGCAGAGATTTCTGTTTACTTTTTCTCAAGGCATATGAAAAAGATAATTTTTCAAGATGGAATATTGCAAAAAAAACTGAATGCTCTCAGCTGTAACTGTAAAACACTTTGAGGCCCTAATAAGAATGCAAATGCATTGCAATGATGTGTGCTTTGAATAGAATAAGTCACGAGAGTGGAGTTAGGCAAGTATAAAATCATAAGTACCAATGAATATGTCAAGGAAGGTGACAGTGCTAGAGAGGTTACAATCTGACATATATGCCACAATCATGCAAGATTTGTTCAACATGCCAGTGTTGAGTTATATTTACTTTTAATTCAGATCTATAGAATTTGAGCTCTATGACTTGGTGGAACTTGTTCAGTCAAATTCAACATGTTTGTATTCAAGATGTTTGAAAATGCATTTGAATGTATTCAAAAGAAATGTTCACAACTTATACATTCATATCTCATCTATCACATATGCAAGTGGACCTTTTTAATTCATAAAGCAAAATGGGTTGCTATGCTTCATAAGGGAGGGTAGCTCTAGGAATCACTGGAAAGTCGATGGTTTTATCATAAACCACATTTTTGAAAGATTCCTAGAGCTACCCATGCTCACTTCAGGGTGGTACTCAAAAGTTATGTAGTGACTTTGGTGACATCACACTGTCACATGTTGGTGACATTACAGCCCCCATGTCCTCACCCTCCTAACCCTCCCACTGGTTACCAGGGTTGGCATGGCAACCCTCAGACAGGGGTTTGCCATGTCTTCAAACAGTTTGAAGACAGTAGTCTTCAAACACCCACACTTCCTTTCTTCCTCTGCTCAATGCATGAACAGTAAGTACTGCTTTACTCTGATTATGAATTTCTTTAGTTTCTGGAACATAACCTGCCTTTCTGTAGTAAGGACCCAATATGCGCAACAAATCCAATACATTTTTATTTAAAACAACAGCAACAATGTAAACAGCTTCCACATGATGTAGTGTTTAGAGCATCAGATTAAGATAAGGGAGAACCAGGTTCAAATCCCCACTTTACCGTGGAAGCTTGCTGGCAGACCTTGGGCCATTCACACACTCTCAGCATAACCTAACTCACATGGCTGTTGTGGGGATAAAATGGATAGGAGAATGATGTAGACCCATGGGGAAAAAAGGTGGGGTATAAATTAAGAAAATTAAATAAATAAATAAAAAAGTAAAGCAATCCAAAAACTTCCATACATCAACACAGTTCCAATGCTTTCTAAAAGAATAAGGTTTTCACCATTGATTGACATAGCTGCAACCCTCAAGGGGAAAATTCTTCACTGTTCTGCTGCTCCTTATCCTACATTTTTTTTTCGAATATCATTTTAAAAAGTTGAAACACATAGGCCGTCGTCACACGGACTTTTATTTAGCGCTAAAATGGCGCTATTTCCCGGCAAACACCCACCTTATTCCAACACTGTAGCGATTTTCTCTCTTCTGCTTTGGGCTTGATAGTCGCGCTATTTTGTGCTTCAGTGTGAATGCCTCACATCGATGTATTTCGCCTTGCAAGGTCCTATGCCCTCCCTTCAATCCCAGAATCCATTTCTTCCTGCAACTCCCCTTTTTAAAATTTTATTATGTCCTTATAACGCCATAACGACATAACACAATGCAAACTTTCTGCTGAAGTAAAAATGACTCAATCGCCATGGCAGAGTCTTCAGCGATGGGGATCATGTCAGACAGGGAGTTTTCTGCGGGCAAAGGGCTATTTATATAATTTCAAAGTTGGAAAAACAAAAGAGTCGTAATGTTTTGCTCTAACGGAATGTTTATATGCTGTTATTCCGTTATAGCAGAATTAAACGCCACAATAATTTAAAAAAGGGGGGAGGAGCTGCTTCTGAGCGGTCAGAGAGAATAGAACAGAGTGCTTCGGTGTGGACAGCTGGTGGCGCAAAGAGCCGTTAGGTGACCCAAAGAAACGTTACTGTGCCGATAACAGGTAGGACGCTATATGCTGTAAATTTAACGGAACAGATGCCCATGTGACGACGGCCATAGCATGTTTGCAAACACACACCAAATCTAAGAGGATAGAGAGAGAGTCATGCAGGAGGGAGTATTGTCTTTAGACCTGGAGCGGATTCTTTCCTCTGAAACAACTTGAATTGGTTTCTTTAATATCAGAATTTAAGATAGCCATTTTAGTCATTCTGAAAACAATTTCAATAGGGCTTATAATTTCAGATGTAACTTCTCCCCATAAAAGTTTCAAGAGTTGTGGCTGCACCCAAGCCATTCCCTTTGCAAAGTTTGTAGGCACTTAGGAGAAGGCATTTTTGTTTCAGAAGCAATTACTTTTTTCCTTTGCGGAATGGACACAGGTATGTGTAACAATAATACTATGGCTTAGGAAGAAAACATAAGTGGACTGTGCTGGGTAAAATCCTGAACCCTTCACACTTTAGCTCACTGCACTTCAGTTCTTTTATCCTCCCCCTCCCCTCCTCACAGCTTTACTCTGATATCAGAAGTAAGACCGGTTAGAAGAAAATGCTGAAAACATCAGAGTGAGGCACAACATAAAATTGTGTTTAACTCCTCTGGCCTGCAGCCTCTTTTGATATAAAAATAGATATATCTGTCTTCAGTTACTTTGCAAATGAGCAGAATGTCGGTTTCCCCCGTTTATCATGGATAATAAGTAGAGTAGTTTCGTTTAGTTTTGTTTGGCTAAGATTTCATGAAACAGCCAAACATTTTTTTAAAAAATCAGGCAGGAAGAGTTTGGACTTGTTCAACATAGACAGCCCTAAAATAACAAAAAAATTACAAGTGTGTGCATATTTAACTCCCATTAACTAAGATGGGATTTGTCTTGAAGGGTTCAATTAGAGTTTTCAACAGGCCTGGAGAAAAAAGAGGGACAGCTGAAGATATTTTATTACATGGAAGTATGTAATATCGCCTGATAAATAACATCCCATAAAAACTCTACTAAAGGGGCAGAGTACTTTTTCTCCACCCAGTTGGCAATGCTAGGTTCCACAGGATGCATTTCCATCCCCATGCTATTTTATTTCTATGTAAAGCCCTTAGGGAAAAAAATGTGTAGATTTGGAATTTTGTCATCAATATGCTGACACCCAGCTCTAGCTCTCCCTATCCAGATCTCCTAGTGATATGGTAGAAATCTTGAGCCATTGCTGAAAATCTTGGTGTCGAAGGTGCTGTTGCAGGAGAAGAATTACAGCTGGAGAAGCAAGTTAATACAGCTGCAAATAATACTTTCTTCCAACTTAATCTAGCCTGGAAGACGGTCCCTATCATGGTTCAGCCAGTCTGGCCACCTGATCCTTGCCTCAATCATGTGCCCTCTGGGGCTCCTGCTTCCCCCTTCAACCTCTTGGCTGCCCACTTGGGGTAGCCCTGAAGGGTGGGGCTGGCTGGGCTTTGCCAGACACTGTGCTGGCCAAGTCGCCACACTGGTCATTCCCCCCACAGCCTCATCCCAGCTGCTGAAGGTGGTGGCACCTGAGAGTGCCCCATAGGCTCAGCTGAGGCCAACACCCTCAGGGAATGCCCCCTCAGTGTTGCCACAACCACTGAGGCCTGGCTCACCTGGCAGCTCCAACTGCTTGTTGCAGCTCCATCCATTGGCTGCCACCTCTCCTGCCTGTGCTGCAGGCTGCTCCAGCCCTGTAGAGGCCTCCCTTGCCAGCTACCACACTGGAGGAGGTAAGTCTGGCGAGAGTGAGCCCTGCGCCTCTGGACAGACCTACCAAGGGGATCAAGAAGACTCCCATGCTTCTCTCATTCCACCAGCTGTGTGGGACAAAGGAACAATTTTAAATATATTTGGGCTGTATAATACTATATAAATTGTGTAAGAATTGTGTGAAATGGCAGTGAAATATAGAAGAAAGAAGAATGAGGAACATCAGCAATGAAAATAGGTGAAATTAAAAGACAATGAATACCTACTGGATAAAAGTATTGAAGAGAGCCACACACATATACTTTATATTATTGCTGCTACATTAATTTTATGTTTATTTTATTTGTTGCTACTTTTAAGTGCATTATATTTCACTGTTTTCATTTAAATTGTTAATTCACTGTTTTTGTTGATGTTACTTAATTTTTGTTACTTACTTTTGGTTCCTGTACACCTTTTAAAGGACGTTATGGTTGAGAAGTGGCATGTAAGTAATTATAAATAAATAATTATGTATTGGTCTTGCCTCTGGATTGGCAACTTGGAAACATCAGGCACTGTATGGAGCTTCTATTCATTCTTCTTTATTCAAGACGGCAATCCCCAGCCACGGCACAGCCGTTAAGGCTGGGTGCCTCTTTTGCTGCCCTGGAAGGAGGGAGAGCAGAGCTCCCCTTCCAGGACCTAAGGGGTGGGCGGAGCTTGTGTGTTTAGGCGCGCTCTGCCCGTTTTCCCCCCTCAGTCGGCGCCTCGAGCTCGGAGAGGAAGGAGCCTTTCGGCAGAGCTCCGAGCTTCGAGGCCTGGGGTTGTTCTGGCATCTGCGTTTTCCCGCTGCAGTAGCAGCAGCGCGGGCAGCAAGCGAGCGGAGTGGCTTGGAGGGCTTCCAAGCAGCACTCGGCTTGCCGCTTGGGCGGCCCGGTTTGTGGCGCGGCGGGCTTTGCGGCGGCGTTGCTGCTCGCTGGTGCCTTTGGGGCACGCGGGTTTTGCGACGGTGTTTCCGCCCGCTATTGCCTTTGCCAGTGCGGCTGGGGCGGCTTATTGAACCCTTCCCCACTCTGCCCGCCGGCGATTTCGGGCGCACTCTTCAGCCGGGTTTAGTTGGGCCCATTCATTCATAAGGGTTGCAGGAATTGAGCCTCTCCCCACCCCTGGGAATTTCTCTGCGCACCAGTGATTCCTGGCGTGGTTTTCAGCCGGGTTTGAGCCCATTTGCCTCATAAGGGTTGCAAGGGGCTTTTGTTAGGCCGGTGGCCATTTTGTTACCGGGTGACCCGTTTCTGGCGGCAGCCATTTTGTGGGACAGTGGCCTTTTTAGTGGGACTAACTGGGCCTATAATTTGGATTGTTTGCCAGAAGTGAACTAAGATATTAATTGACAATATTACATTGGGCAGGGTTATATTGATCTAAGAGGGCAGTGCTGCTTGTGGCCCAAACAAGGGTGATATAAATAAATATTTCCAGGCAATGCCTCCTAAAAAAGGAGTGGGTACCTCTAAAGGGAAGCAGCCTGCAAAGCGGCCTCCTGCTAAGCGGGCTCCCCCGCCTGTATTGTCCTCATCTGATGATGAGGGTGAGGATGGGGCTCAGCAGGAGACTTTGGCGCACATAGCAGTGCTGGAGAGCAGTAAGGGGGTTTCCGCTCCACCTGGTGGGAGTGCAAAGAGACCTAGGTCCACTAGGGCATCATCTCATGTAGCATTTCAGAAAGAGGTTCTTAAACATTTGTCTGCCCTTGAAGGTGCTGCCCATCAGGCTGCGGACGACGCCTTTGGAGTTAGTGAGCCTGCTGAGACTGACCTTCCTGGAGAGTCGGGTGTGGATGACCAACCAGGATCACAGGCGGCCTTACCAGTGGCAGTCACGGTTGATAACCCCACGGGAAATGGTAAGTCAACTGTTGCACAAGATACGGCCTCCTGGCCTTGGGGTCAGTGTGGGCAGGCCTCATCTTCCAGATCTGGTGCCCCATTGCCTTACCCTACTTGTAGCTACTGGCCAGCTGTACCTTCTGGACCGCAGACACCTTTAAAGCCATACAGTAGAGCAGGGTCAGGTCCGGCTGCGTCCCACTTTCCTGTAGGGGCGTGGCCGCAATGGAGCTCGCCCAGTTGGCAAACGGGTGGTACTGCAGTGCCTAGTGCTTTGCAGGCTGTGCCCGCTGCTCAGCAGCCTATGCTGCCTTCTTTGCAAGGCCCGGCTGGGCAGCCTAGCTGGTTTTCTGGTCCCGGTTTTCTGTGCAATAGTCACCCCTATGTTCAGCCCCCTTATGTGTCTGTGCCATTCAGAGCTTTACCCTTTGGCGATACTGCCTTACCGTTGGGGAACCATTTGACGTCGTCCACTCGTGATAAGATATTAAAAGGGGAGTATATCGACGTCTTTACCCTTCTCTTCAGGGAACTGGAGAAGAAGGACAAGGAAGACTTAGATGACCAGGAGAAAGAAAGGCTAAAGCATAGACGGGTAGATAGGACGTGGTTTAACTGGCTGCTGGGGTTCCTTATATATGCAGGGGTCCTGGCTAGGGCCCAGCCTTGGAGGGCAGCCTCGCTTATCCGGTATATGGATATAATTTACAAAGGCTATTCGGACTTCAGTGGTGCTGCATGGTTGCAGTACGATGAAGAGTTCTGAATGCGGGCTGCCATGAACCCCAATATTCCTTGGGACCAAATACACCAGCAATTGTGGTTGCAGGTGATGTCACCGGCAAAGCCTAACTTGGGGGATAGATCTGATAGTGGACATCTGGTCCACAGGGCATTGACTTCTTCTGGTACCCGCGCCTACGTGGGGCAGTCGGTTCAGACACGGCTGCTTTGCTGGGAGTTTGCCTCACAGGGCGTCTGTGCCAGGAAGTCTTGCCCTTATAAACACGAATGCCCCATGTGTGCTGGGCCCCATGCCTTCACAGCCTGTCCCAGATCCAAGAAGAGGGGTGGGTGTAGGCGCCCCTGGGGGGGGGGTAACCAGCCTCCGTCTGGAAAAGGGTCCCAGCCCCATAAATCTGAGAATCCTCAGTGAGTTGTTGCTTGATTACCCTCAGCGGGATGATGCGGTTTACTTGTTGAATGGGTTTAAGTCTGGGTTTCACATTCCTTTTCAAGGGCCAAGGTCCCCCTTTATGTCAACGAACCTCAGGTCTGTCGTTGGCATGGAGGGGGTGGTTAGGAGTAAGATTGCAAAGGAATGTGCGGTGGGCCATGTTCTCAGCCCATTTTCGGCCCCTCCTGTGCCATGCCTGCGTGTCTCCCCTCTGGGGGTGGTGCCCAAGAAGGCTGCAGGCGAGTATCGCCTGATACACCACCTCTCTTATCCAAAAGGGGCATCAGTGAATGATGCCATCCCCGATCATCTGTGCACGGTCCGCTACATGTCTTTTGATCAGGCTATGCAGATGGTCAGACATTGTGGCATTGGGGCGGAGATGGCCAAATGCGACATTAAGTTGGCATTTTGTCTTCTCCCCGTGCACCCTGATGATTTTGAGTTGCTGGGTTTTGCCTTTGAGGGCCAGTATTACATGGATCATGCTCTGCCTATGGGCTGTTCGATCTCGTGTGCGACCTTTGAGCGCTTCAGCTCATTCCTTGAATGGGCATTGCGCCAGCAGACGGGTTGTGGTGCTACCAGCCATTATCTCGATGATTTTATTTTCGTTGGGAGGGCTGGCACAGGTCAGTGTGCGCGCTTGCTGAGAGGTTTTCCTGAGCTTGCCCAGAGGTTGGGTGTTCCTCTTGCCGAGGAGAAAACTGAGGGACCCGCGACAGTGCTAACCTATCTGGGGATCGAACTTGATACAGTTCAGCATACCTTTAGGCTGCCAGAGGCGAAGGTGCACGACCTTCAGGAACGCTTGCCCTCCCTTAAGGAAAAGCATAAGGTGTCTCTTCTCGAACTGCAACTGGTTGTGGGGCACCTTAACTTTGCCTGCAAGGCTGTTGCCCCAGGGAGGGCTTTTCTTAGGCGTCTATGCGACGCCATGGCTTCCTTGAGGCTGCCATATCATAGGCTGCGCATATCTAGGGGCATCAGGGAGGATTTGGAGGTTTGGGAATCCTTTCTCCACTCGTTCAATGGGGTTACCTTTTGGAGGGAGGACCTATTACTTGAGGCCGAACTCCAGATCACTTCTGATATTTTCGGGGGCACTGGTGCGCTGAAGAATGGCCAGCAGACTGGCATGATGGGGTTTTGGATAGGGAGCTTACTTTTTTGGAATTATTTCCAATTCTTGTAGCAATCTGGCTGGGGGGGGGGGGGTGAGTTGGCCAACCACACGGTGCACTTTTGGTGCGATAATTTGGTGGTGGTGCAGGTGATTAACTCCCTCACTTCCAGATCGCCTAGGGTAATGAGATTGGTTAGGTTGTTCACACTCAAGTGCCTCCGACTGAACATTTTGTTCCTGGCAAAACACATTCCAGGGGTGAACAATGGGTTGGCAGAAGCTTTGTCTCACCAACAGATGGAACGGTTTCACCAGCTTGCTCCCGAAGCCTATCTGCAGCCTTCCAGGATGCCAGTGGAGTTGTGGCACCTTGGGAACAAGAGGTTCAGCATGCCATTTCGCTAGCCATTGCCCCCAGCACCCGGAGGTCCTATGACCGCGCCACTCAGCAGTTTGCCACTTTTCGGCTTGGGGCTGGACTGCCACAATTGTGACCGATTCCAGTAGAGCACATACTGCAATTCTGTGTCGATCGTAGAGGTCAGGGTTGTGCTCCCAAGACAATCAGAGGACAGCTGGCAGCCTTAGAGTTTGTAAGCAAGGCTTGCGGCTGGCAGGATTTTACAGGGGACTTTAGAGTCCGCAAAATGTTAGAAGGATAGGTGCAGGAGCTGGGAGCTCCAGTGGATGATAGGGAGCCTATGTCCCCAGCCATTCTCAAGGGGTTGGGGGCTACATGGGCTAGTGTCTGTCATTCTGAATTTGAGGCCAAGCTCTTCCATGCAGCGGCTCTTATGGCCTTCTTTGGAGCGCTGCGGGTTAGTGAGCTGGTGGTCCAGTCAGCTAGGGACAATTGAAAGCGGGCCTTGTTGGCCCGAGATGTCAAGTTGACAGGGGATACGGTGACAGTCACTATTAGGCGATCTAAGACAGATCAGCTTCGGAAGGGTTCGGTGGTGCAGCTGGGCTCCTGTTCTGATGCGGAGCTCTGTCCTGTGCTTGCGCTGAGAGTATATTTGGAGGCTCGTGGGGATGAGCCCGGGGTGTTGTTCCTCCACAGGGACGGGGCTCCCCTTACTCGTTTTCAGTTCTGGGCTGTTACTGCGCGGGCTCTCGCCAAGCTTGGTTTGGCCGGTTTTAAGTTTGGCACTCACTCTTTTAGGATTGGAGCGGCCTCGACGGCTGCTGCAATAGGTTATTCTGGTCAAGCTATACAGAGGGTATGCCGATGGAGGTCTTCGTCTTACAAGTCCTATGTGCGCCCCCTGCCAGGGCCTTTATAGTCTTCTAACTGTTGTCTTTTTGTAGGTGCTGTGGCGTGTCGAGGAAGGTGCTCTATCCTTATCTGCGGGCACAGCTTCATCTTCTGGGCTGCCCACCAAGCTAAGAGGATGGCATTCGGGTCCCAGCTTGGCCTACGGTGGAGTGGCAGGGCCGTTGAGGCCTTCGTTGGCCTGGCCTGCTTCCACTATTGTTTCAGGGGAGGTGTGCCCCTCTGCCTCATATTCTTGTCATTCACCTGGGAGGTAATGACTTGGGCTTGGTGAAGGGCAAGGCCCGGTCACTGCAGGCTCAGGCAGACTTGCAGTTGATAGGCAAGCGCTGGCCTGGTGCCTTAATTATGTGGTCCAATATACTTCCCAGGAGGGTTTGGCGGGAGGCCTTGGATTATAAGGTAATAGAGGGAGCACGTTATAAGGCCAATAAGGCTTTGCACAAGGCTTTGGAGACGGGGTTAGGGGTTTATTTGCCCCACCCCGGTATAAGGGCTAATTTGCCAGACCTCTACCAAGGGGATAGAGTTCATCTTTCTTTTAAAGGCAACAACATATTTCTAGACAACTTGCGGCGGGGGTTGCTGGAGGCTTTGCGCCACGTATGGGGTGTCGAGGCCTAAGCAGAGGCTTGACCCTGTCGGTGGCAGGTTAGAGTTGGGATTTGAGAGCGGGCTGGTGAGTACCCTTGGCACATCCTCATTGGTGGGGAATTGGGGTCTGTCAGGAGCGGCTGCGGCCCTACGGCTCAGCTGCGAGGGCAGACTGCCTGGTGGGACCTCCCAGACAAGTCCTTATCTCAGGCTGTACGGCTTGGGGTGTTTGGAGCTTTATGGGGGGAACCATTCGCCTGGCCGGCCGGGCCCAAGCCATCTCCGTTGGATGGCTCACACCCGGGGCAGTGGGTCTCGCCCAGGCAGGTTCAAGGAGGAGGTCCCATGGTGACCACTGGCTTGACCTGTACCGCTAGTTAGCTCCCCTTGTTGCCGCTGTTAATGTTATGTTGTTGCTTTAATAAAGTCGCCCTTAGTACCCAAAAACCTGTGTCTGCCTCTTTCTTCCGACTAGGGTAGCAAGCACCACTTGCAACAAAAAATAAAAACTTACCATTACCTTTAATTATGTATTTACTCCCTTACAGGAATTTTTTAGCAAGGGTCTCAACTAACATATACAAGATTTCTTCAAAATAAAACATCAGTTAAAAGCAAAACCATTACAATACAGCCATCAAAATTATACGTACCCAGCATCATTTTGAATGAAAGAAATGCTGCGGTCCATTATGAGTCATGGGTAGCACCCTGGGTATTAAAACATAACATCAACAGAAATAATAACTCAGTGTGTTATGAATTCTGATTCTCCCAATGGCCACTGTAATCAGCAAACCTAACTAGATTAGTGCAGATACAGCATTTAGATAAAGGGCATATTTACTGAGCAAGAAGTAGCAAAGAATTCCCACATCACGTGTCCCCCTATTATAATACTTTGCATTTACAAGTCACTTGCACAACCTTGATTTTTAATAATAAAGAAATGATACAAAACAGGAAATAGGAGACAAAAGAGAGGAACCCACAAGGACTTCCATAAGGCATCTTGTTTTCTTCCCCTACTATGTACTCATTCCCTGTCCTGCCCCCACAGCCTTTCCTGCTTCTTTCTTCTCACCCAGCTTTGTCTGTCATGCCTTCAGCTCACCGCCCCCCCACCAGCAGCCTCTCCCTTGTGGTCCAGTTGTGTGGTGCCAGCTGAGCCAGGCCTGGTTGCATGATAGGGAACTTGCAATGACTTGCAGGGGGTACTTCCCTTTTCTTTCTATCCCCTTCCCAACACTATTTCCTCCCCCCTCCCAGCAGCCTCCATTTGCTCGTTTCCCTACTTCCTTCTGTCCTTTAAACTGACTAAGCAACTTAACTTTTATCTTCACCCCCATCTTTATCTATATGTATCAATTTATATCATTTATATATTGCTTTTCTCTGCAATAGGGACCCAAAGCTGCTTACATCATTCTCCTTGCATTCATATTATCCTCACAACAAACCTGAGAGGTATGTTAGGCTAAGAATGTGCAACTGGATCAAAGTCGCCCAGTGAATTTCCACAACAGAGTGGTGATTTGAACCTGAGTCTCCTGCATCCTACTCTAAAACTTTAACCATTACACTACCTTGTTTTTGGGGGGGGGAGTGCAGTTGAACAAGCACCCAAGCCTGGATGAGTCATGCAAGTCATGTGGTTTTAAGTAGTCAGGTTGTTGCTTTTGGGCCTAGCCCCAATGAATCCTCCCTCAAAGGCCAAAACAGTCCTGGAAAGGGCTCTGCCTCCTTCCCATTCCTCTTTCTGACAGAAACCAAGCCTGGAATACCAGCTGAACTTTTATGTTGCCTAACAACAACTACTGAGGGTATCTAGTTAAAGCTAAAGGCACTCCTTTTATCATTTTGGGTTTTTTACCCTCCCCCCCCCAATACTTTTGTTTAGATTTCTGATTTTTCTGCAAACCTAGGGGATTTTTTCGGTGTGTAGGAAAACCTGTCTTATTTGTCCAGTCTCTAGATTTAAGTATCCTCAGATTAGGACCATTTGGGTACTGGTATATGAGATTTTGACAAAGGTTCTATACTGTTCATTTTGGGTACTTTCCCAGATATTGAGAAATTGTACCCATATTTTGCTTTTACAAAATATAAGACATCACATATATAAACTAGGGATAGCTTGGGAATGATCTTTCATCTCAGGGTACTTGTCAATTAGCCCTACCTATGTCCTAGCAAACCGCACTAGGCTGCCATCACTTATTGTGGCCTGACCAGTCACACGTACCAAGCCTAAATAATTTTAGTTCCCCATTCCAAGAACATGAGTAGCCAGAAACAAAAAAACAAAAAACTTTTCCATGCCAAATTCTGCATTCACCCCATATTCAACCAGTAATCCTACACTACTAAACAGGAAGCTTTGGCAGTTAGTTTGCAGTGGATTCCTGCAGGAAAGAGTCAGAAACAACTTATATAATTACTCAGTTGTATCTTCTAATTGGCTGAGCTGCACAGTAGGAGTCCCATGCTTTCTTTCAGTAGGACAGGACACAATGACATCACCCTTCTCTTGGACCAATTAAAGGGCTACTCATTTTTTAAAAATCGCTGTAGTGGTGTGATTTTCTATTAATTTTAACATTTGCTAGTCTTGTAATATTAATAGAAATATTACTTCTTTTCTGTATGCAGCAAGAAAATTCTCCAGTAAACTTGACACATTGCAAGAAAACTAAATAATATTCAAATAATATTTGCAGTTTGTGCTTTAGCAAGTTTGTGATTTAACATGAATGCCGTGCTAGAATCTGACATGTATTATTTTTATTTAGCACTATTTTCCTGCAGAAATTGCTCTAACATTTCTGCATCCTGTGGAGAACTCAGTTATTCAGTAAATATTTTTCAAATGTATTTGAATTACATAAATAGTTCTTATAAGGATAAGGAATAAGGTTTGTTAAAGTTTTGAACCCCAAAAATTATCTTATATAACTCTTAGTCATGGTTTTATATGGCTATGATATAACATAGCCCTGTGTCAGAAGCAAAAGTTAATCTTAGATTGTGTAACCAAGGGAATTTTAACACTGTGTTTATGGTAAAGTCCAAAGAATATCTTCAAATATACAGGAGGACAAGGATCCAAAATTGATTGGTCCATTCATGATCATTCTAGCCTATCTCATTGGTCCATATGCTTAAGAACAAAACAGTCTAGTTTCAGGTGGCTAGCCATATTGGTCTAAACTGCAGTAGATGAGCAAGGTTCATATTCGGTAGCACCTTAAAGAACAACAAAGAAGTTTCAGAGTATAAGCTTTTCAGAGTCATGCTCCCTTCATCAGACACTAATAGGCTGGTGTATTGAGGTATATGTTAATAAGCAGAAATGATTTGGCAAGTAAATGTATAGGACCAGACACACCCAGTTAAAGTCAAAGAGTACTGAAGAAGATGAAGAAGGTTCCTGTGGTCTAGCATTTTGATTTATTGGAAAACTTCCCACCCTACTTTTTTCACTTTCTGGGAGGGAGAGGAGGAGGTTCCCTCCTCCCCCTCTCATCAAGTAAAAAAGCGGCAGGGTGGGACATTTGAAAGTTTACTTCCTGTTTGCAAATGTAAACAGCTAGAAAAGAGCTGCAGCTTTGCCCGAAGCTTCGAGAAGCGATATGAATCACTTTCGGAAGCTTTGCTTCAGGATTCTCGAATTGGCTCAGCAATGCTGGGGCCGATTTGGGAATCCCGAGTCTTTCCAAATCAGGCTCGATTTGGGTTAAAAACCTGAATCGGAAACCTGAAGTGCATACCCCTAGTTCTGAGTGCTGTTGCTGCCACAGGAATGTCTATTGATATTTGAGTTAACAACTAGTAGCACAAGAGAGAAACTAGTTCCCATTCATAAACAAGACAGGGCATATGAAGTAAGTACTGATTGCAGTCAGGGGCATTGCAACCTACCCATTTTGATTAGTGGTATTGGGGGAGGAAATCAACAGTTTTTCTCTTATCAAACTGGTAGTAGTTTGTAGTAGTAAAGTAGTTGCTGATCATGTCTCTATGTATTAGAAGTATAAAGCTTTGTGAAGATAATGGTCAAAGGCTCATACCAATTGTTTTGCCAGAGGGATTTCCCTTAATATTATTAACAGAAATTCATTTATCTTTCATTAACTAGTATTTGGAGTTGGATCTTGTGATCTCTGAGTGCAAGAATCAGGGATTTCCCCCATTTTTCTCTCCTGCAGCTGTCCCTCCTGTCCCTTCATTCTCAAGGTCAAAGCACATGCATTCATTGCCATACAAGGTGAAGGTGGAATCAATGTAGGACAGAAATCATCCATTTCTTCTTCTTCTTTCAGTGTAGCTACATTGAAACCCTCTGATTTCTGTAGCTATTAGTCCATGTAGCTTCTACACCCCTAGGAATCACTTCTTCCAGGTCTGAAGGGACTACTGAGAGAAGAGGAACATGGTAGAGATCTGTAACTACCAACACATTCCTCTGATCAGGTTATTTTCTTAATTGTGACTTGATCAGGCTTATAGGAAAACAATTTTTGCCTGTAATATTTTAATTTTCTTCCCTGTTGGGATGAAATTATGTGGGATAATAGTCCTCCTTACCAAAAGAAAAGTCCCTGCCAAATATCAAGGAGTTAGAAAAAACTCACACTAATTCATGGATACTTAATTGACATTTATCAGCCATTAATAAACAATTTAACTCACATAATGTGTCCTTATTCGGGGGTACTGGTACAGCATGATACTCGACAAGAGCAAAATTTAGTAGAAACACCAAACCTAACAGTACAATGCTTTTGGCTGGTTAAATCAGTGCTGGTTACTGTTCCTGCCTGTCACTCTCCTTTTCTGCTGGCTCTTTCTCTCTGCTCCTCCCCTTTCTCCATCCTGCTGGCCTCATATTTCAGGGAACTGAATAATCAAGGCATGAGGATTATTGACCTTCCCTCATTATATCCAAATGTCATTAATTTCCCAGTTCCAGCGTTTACCTCTAACTTCTAGAGTTTTTAATAAAACTGACTCTGACAAATAAGGCAACACCTTTCTCAAGTTCATTTTGATACTTTAGAAAAATGCTCCCTACCATGGAACCATGGGTTTTATGAATGCAATTGGATGACTCCAGTAGAAACCAGGTTTCACCCTTTGATACAATTGTGGTTTCTATTGACACTAGTGACAGATATTCAGTTGACTTCAGTCTGAAGTCTGAACCCTTGAAGCAATTATGTGCGTATAAAATGATAGAAGAACTGACAGCTGAATGAATATAAAGTTAGTAGGGCAAACCTATTTCATTTCTTCAATAAATAATAGAGTAGAAAAGATCAAGTAGGGTAAAGTGTCAACAGAAAGGACGCTCCAAAAGAATTAATGATCTTATAGTAGTAGAAAAAATACCTTATAGAGTGTTTTGCTGGACATAAAAGTTAGAAATACTATCATGATAGTGGATAAAATGCAGTCAAGTAGGATGAGTAGAAATGACATGCATGACAGTTACTAGAAGGGTACACTGTACAGACTCATTTCATCAAGTAATCTGGCAGAATTTGTTTAAAAAATAATGAAACACATTTGGATTGAGCAAATGTGTTCATTTATATTTTTGTCAGTGGGGTAGAAGAGAAAATGGCTTCTATAATATTAGAACTCTGCAGCACACCATGAAGTTTATGGGCAATAGACTCAGGACAGGAGATACAAAAGGAAATACTTGTTTAAACAACTGAATTCATCGCCCGTGGATGCAGTGATGGCCACCAGCCTTTAATAGGTGGTTAATCAGATTTGTGGAGGAGAGGTCTATTCATGGCTACTAGACATGATAACTGCAGGCATCCTCCCTAGTCAGGGGCAGTAAACTTTGAATAACAGTGCTAGGAAGCAACACTAGGTAAGACCTTTACCTCTATGTCCTTTTTTTAGAACCTCAAGGCAAGTAGTTGGCTGCTGTACAAAATAAGATGCTGGACTGGATAGATCACTGGTCTCATCCAGCAAGGTGATTCTTACTCTCATATGATTTTATGGTTTCTGTTCTGTTTTAATTATTGATTTGGTAGATTCATTTGTACTATGTATGCAATTTATATGAGTTTTATATTGAATTTATATTTACACTGTATATCAGTTATAGGTTATATGCTGATTTATTGATATAACTTTGAATATATATTTTACAGAAAATAATGCAATCTGAATGAACAAAAAATGGCATGAAAATGAAGAATCATGTCTTTAATTAGTGAAAGACAGAAGCAAAATAAAATAAGGAATTTGGAGGTCTAAACCAATCCCAAATCTATGCAAACAAAATATTCTTACAGTGAAATCCTAAACAGAGTTACTCCAGTCTAAGCCCACTGATTTCAGTGGGCTTAGATTGGAGTAACTCTGCTTAAGATTTCACTGTTACTGTATTTAGACATTGACATGGGACAATGGCAGCCATATAGCAAGAACCAGCAAGTATTTGTTATTATATTAGCTAGATTTGTCAACTCTGGATTGGGACATTTCTGGAGTTTTGGGAGTAGAGCCTAGGTAAGGCAAGGTCTGGGGAAGGGAGGGACCTTAGCAGGTATGCCAAGCAGTCCACCCAAGCAGAGCCAGCATCAGCACATGGAGAGGTAAGGCAGATGCCAGGACCTATGGCTTCTCTTGGGGTCCACTGCAGCTGTCTCCCTACTCACATATCTCCTCTCACGCCTTCACTCACTGCCTTTCACTGCCTGCTTGTGAGTGTTTTGTCACCTTTGCTCCCAGCTGCATATGCTGCCTAGCACTGTTGGAGAAGAACGTGGGGGTGGTGCAAAAAGAATCAGCATTCCTGGTGGCCATGGCAGTGGCAATCCTAGCTGCACCCACCACCCAGCACCGTTGGGGACTGCAGGTGGTGGGAGTGTTTGCAAGTGGACAAAGGAAGGATGCATGGGCAGGTAGGGGCATGCGGGTGGGAGGGCAAGAAGGGGAGCCTGCTGGTGTCCATGGGGGGCCCTCTCTGCCCAAGGCCCTGAAACCTGGAACCAGCCCTGCTCCAAAACAGCCATTTTCTCCAAGGGAACTAGTCTCTGAAGTCTGAAGATCAGTTGTAATTTTGGGAGGTTTCCAGGCCCACTTGGCTGTTGGCAACCCTAGGATTAGTTCAACTACTCCTCACTTTTAAAAAAGCTTCCAATAAGGGATTAGCTGGATTTCAAGGCCAAAGAAGAATTTTGGGTCTACTCAGATTTTTATTTTCTTCACCTTTCTGGAGAGATGGATCTATTCAGCTAGGCCTAGTCATGCACTTGGCTGGTTATTAGGCCTATGGATTCTGTCAGGAACAATGCACTTTGGGTAAAACAGAAATTCATGATGCATCCAAGCATGAGGACCCAGTGTGGTGTAGTGGTTATTATAGTGTCTGTCTAGGATACCCAGGTTTGAACTTCTACTCTGCCATGGAAGCTTGCTGGATGACCTTGGGCTATCGCACCTTTCCAGCCTAAGCTGCCTCACAGGTTGTACTGAGGATAAATGGAGGAGAAGAGAATTATGTGAAACACCTTGGATCCCCATTATGGAGAAAGGCAGGGTACAAATGAATTAAATAAATATATATGTTGAAAAAAACATAGAATTCACTCAAGCCATCCTTTCACAGCTTATCAGCTAGAAAAAATTGGGGAGGGTATTCCCTTGGAGCTAGAAAGCATTACTGGGATCCTCATGTTGACCTTTCATGAGTGGGTAGTGATGAGACTGGCCTCATAAAGTTGCCAGACCCATGTGGGGAAATTCTGGGAGATTTGGGGATGGCCACTGGAGAGGATGGGGTTTGAGGAGGGGAGAGCCCTCAGAGGTGCATAATACCATACAGTCCATCCTACAAAATCTCCATTTTATCTAGGGGAACTGAT
The DNA here is from genome assembly GCF_028583425.1 of Eublepharis macularius. Lineage (NCBI taxonomy): Eukaryota > Metazoa > Chordata > Lepidosauria > Squamata > Eublepharidae > Eublepharis > Eublepharis macularius. Next base: position 48,635,065 of record NC_072799.1, read on the forward strand.
TGGGAGATCAGGATATCTGCAGGCCCCATCTAGAGGTTGGTAACCCTAGAAACCAAGTACATCTATATTGCAGAGCTGAAATTTGAACTGTGGTAAGTTTGTTCTTTGATTGGTATCCAGAAAGATTGCCTTTATTTAGGGTAATCTGCACTGCAAAAAGAATGAGCTGACAAACAAGTCCTTGCTGCAGATAAGACTTAATATCTAGTTTAACCTATTAGCACAAGTATCATGTCTTCATTCTCTGATGTGAAGGCAAAAGCTTTTATGACTACTGAAGAGGGGTAATCCTCTTTCATTTTGGACTTTCTAGAACTAAACATCCCACAAAATTATATCTCAAATTTATATTTACTGTCATTAAACATCATATTCTATCATATTGGTAGCTCGAAATAGCCTGTGCTCAATTAAGAAAACAGATTCCCCCCCCCATATGATAGTTTACCAGAAATGAGACAGCATCACATTAATTTCTTGTCTAAAATTCACTCTAATTATTTCTTGAAAACAGATGTCAATGTTACTTATTAATAGTCAATGTTATCTAACAACAGTCTGATCACAATGAAATAATTCTAATTCAGAAAAATAGCAAAGAAATATTTAACTGAAGCTTGAAGATTTTTAAATAACCAGCAAGATTCAAAAATAGGAATTTAGTTAATGTAATATATTAGTTGTGCAACTGGAAATTAAATCAAGGCAAAGCCATTCACTTTCTGTAATATCAAAAAAATTCCTTCATTTTTAAATATCAAGCATATGTTGATTATTTATGAAGAGTAAAAAAGAATGTTAAAAAATGAGTCTCTGAGCAGTTAATAGTTTTTATAGTAACCAATAAATAATTGGACATATCTTAGTTTCAAGGGTCAAATACAACCAATTTACTACAATTAGCTACTTTTCCATAATATGCAAAACAAAATCTAGGATAAAGTTAACTGGGCAATGTCAAGAAGCTGTCTAAGGACTAGAGATGGGCATGAACAGCAATATGAACAAAAAAAAAACCCCTACAAACAACCCAATCTACTGTTTGAGAACAAGCTGTTTGTGAGGCTCCATTCTAAACGAACAAGTGGTCGTTGCAAGCCTCATTCGTTGCTGTTCATCAAGCCAGACAGTCTGGCACCTGCAATCAATTCCCTTGGCAATGTAGGCAGGGATTGTCTGAACTCCTGCTGTTGCCCTGGAAACCCCAATCTAAGCCCAATTTAGTTTGATAGGCAGGTCTTCCTTCCAAGTGTGGAGCTCCAAATTTGTTACGAGAGCAAAGACTATTGGGGGGGGGGCTCCCAGCTCTGGCTAGTCTTTGCAGACAGTGGAGAGGGAGAGACAGCTGCAGTTGGCATTTTGGTAGAGACAGGGAGAGTGCATTGGAGCTTGAATTTTCTTTGTGTGTGATGGGATATGGCTCTACCCCTTCAGGTTCCAGGGCTGCTGCCAGGATCTGGGGCCAAGCTATTATTTATTATTGGTACCTTTCCTGGTGCCAGCTCAGGTCAGGTTTCTGGGAGTGGGGCAGTAGGGATCTTGACCAAACTTGGTTGATGGCTGGAGGAGAGCCTGCTGGCCCCTACAAACAGCCAACCATGAACATTTTCATGAACAGGGTCATTTTTGTGGTTGTTTGTGAGTCCCTGTTCATGGATGGCGACGAACAACAAACATCATGTTCTTTTTTTTTTTCTCTTTGTGCCCATCTCTACTGAGAACTGCATCCATAACCTCTCATCAAAAGATCAATTATTCCTTAGTTAAATAAAAAATTAATTCCCTCCCACACTTCTTCTTTCTGGCCAACTGCCACTGTCATAGAGTTGGATCCAGCTCAATACGTCTGCTTCCAAAAACTAGCAGAAAAGCAAGAAAATGCATAAATGCTTAAAATGTTATCGATATAATCCCAACAGCTTTGTAAAGTAGTTAAAGCTGTTGGGGCACAGTGGTCAAAGCACTGGACTAAAACTGGGGAGACAGAGATTTTAATCCCCACAATCATGGTGACCTCTGTGTTATAGAGCTAGCTACTTGCTCACAGCCTTACTTGCTTCACAGACTTACTTCAAGGATGAAATGAGGGATGAAGAACCAGCAGTGACACTCTGCTATCTTTGAAGGTTGAGATGAAAATGTGGACTATGATAAATAGTTTTAATTAGCAAAGCAAGACAGGCAAATAAAACTCAGACATAAATCAGCAGTAGCATTTTAAGGACCAACAAGATTTCCAGGGAGTCAAATCTCCATTTGCCAGATACAAGTAGGAATGGAGATCTCTGAGCCTTTATATCCTAGTAAGAAGGTGGAAGAAGGAGGTTGGGAGGTGGAACAACACCCCTCCCACCTCTTATAAGGGCTCTGGGATCTCCCTTCCTACTTGTATCTGACAAAAGGAGCGTTGACTCTTGAAAGTTTACACCCTGTAAACCTTGTTGGCCTTCAAGGTGCTACTGGACTCAAACGTTGCTGTTCTACAACAGATCACATCGACTAGCCACCTGAAACTATAAAACAACAGGTCTCTGTTGTCTGCATTCTGCCATTTGATCAAATAAATAAATCAGCTCCATTCTCTGGTTGCTTGTTTACTGATTTCAGAATGGGAAATTTCTTTTGTGTCTATCAACCTCCTAATATTATGCTAACATTTTTTAGAGTTGATATCCATACAAGATAGCTTCAAATTGCAATGGTGGTTTGTTCAGCTGTAAAAGGTGCCATTGAAGAACAGTATTGTTACTGTAGCTTAGATTATCATGGTTAGGTCTTTCCCCCAAGAAGAGAAAGTACATGCCAAATAGATCTTGCTGTTAGACTCGCCCGTTTCTCCAGTAAAATAAGCAGACTGAACGGGACCCAGAAACTCTTGAATGAATCTGTTAAGGACAAGAAGGCAAAAGCAGGGCCGAATCCACACGCACTCACCATCCGCTTATCTTGCGCAGTTGTGGCAGTTGGGTTCATTCCGCTACCATACTGTGCATCATCACATTCACCCTTCCAGTGCGTCTTCATGGTGCAATCATATACTGACCTTTCTGCACTGTGCAAAAAAAAAAAAAAAGTGGGGAGAAAACGGATTTCTACCACTATCATGTGGTTTGGAAGGAAGGTGCAATTGTGGCGTGGTGATAGCGGGGAACACGCAGAATGGGGAAGCGTGTGAGTATCTGCATGAACAGTGCACCGCTTGCGAAAAAGGCACGGAAACAAAAAGGAAGTGGAGATTCGGCCCAGACCTCACAGGACCTCATCATTTCCTAGCCACATCACATCCACTTCTATCCTGTCTGTCAAACTGTGGCTTGCTAAAAGTTGCAACTCCACCCAATTGCCAATTGAGGGGAAGGAGAATAAATTCCTACCTGGTCCCAATAAACAGCGACTGGCTAGTCCTGCACTGAAATAGGGTGAGGTGGGTGGGCTGAGCACAAGGCACACTGTAATGCCAAGGGGCAGAGCAGCTATACAAGGCTACCAGCTCTGCCCCTCATGAGTACTCAGATGGCCAGGAAAGTGCCGCTGCTGCCTCCTCCTCCTCTGGGGAGGCAAAACACGGCCCTTGGCCGCAGTAGCTGTTGCCACTGGCCGGGAAGGCCAAATTACTACAACTAAACAATGGAGTAGTTACAAGGCACAAACTAGGGTGAATACAATGAAAACACATAGCAAAACAAATGGATATTCACTTGTACACACCCCATATCATATATAGTTACAAATCAGACACAGCCAAATACCTAACAAGATGCTTCAGATTTCCTAGTTGAAAAGATGTTGTAGATGTTCATAAATATGTATGTGTAAATAAATATGTGTAAATGTGGATGCAAAAATAAAACATACATCTTGTCCTGAAGAGCAATAGGTCCAAGGTGGAAAACTCCCCAAAGAACTCCAAAGCAGTAGACATGAAGGATCATGTTTAATCATACTCACAAGCTGAAAAAGTTCTTGATCTAATGGCACATAAAGTGCATAGGACACAATAAGGGCATATTAAAGGTACACAAAAAGAGTGTGCAAAAGATACTAGTGGCTCAAAGCCAAAGAAAGCTAAATGAGCTAAAAGTGGTCAAAGACCACCCCCAGAACAACTGTTGAGATTCTATCCTTATACTATAGGGCACCTATACGAAATGTAAATGAAGCTAATTACTATGGACACTTGGTACATATCTATGTTCAGATTGGGCAGTATGGCTTAATCTGAGCTAGATTTGAAAGCTGGGATACTTGACTGTGCAATGGGAAAACAACAGATGATTGATTGGGTGTAGGAGTTGAGAGGAGACAGGAATCTGGATATCTGGGGGTCAGAGTCAGCAGATTCCCCTAATGTAAACCTTTGATTGCTAGTGACAGGACTCTGCTAAAACATGGGTTTGATCTAGTATTCTGAGCAGATTCTAAGGAAAGGTAGTATTCCTTCTGTAGTTTTGATATATATAATAGATCAGAGCATTACAGTACAACATCTGTATAAGTTGCAGCGAACTGTGATCCTTATCAGACTTGAAGATCCTAATGAAGCAATTTGACTGACTACGCTGAACAGCAGGTATAATTGCTGTGCCCTTAAAGCCGGGAGGGGAGAGACTGTGACTAGTGGAATATATTTGTTCTCAAGCCTGGGTGTTTTTTTCTTCTCGGGAGGGGGCACCTCAAGCCATGCTTCCAGGCAGCTGAATTCCTTTACAGCCCCACTAATTCTGACAACCAGGGCTGCATTTCAACCTTTTGAGGAGGTGGTATCATGTACTAGGTCCCCCTAAATCTATGTTAGTAAGAGATGAGGTTGCTGTCAGGGTATCAGCTTCCCTGGTGGTGATATTTAAATCAGTGCATTGTGTCAATATGGACATTGTACTTCACCATATTTCTTTTCTACTCTCACATTATGCTTGTGGTAAATTCCAGGAATATTTAACCAAATATTTAACCAAATCTTTCATTTTCAGCCTGAAAAAGAACTGCTACCTGGTAGTTTGAGTAGAGGTTGTTGTAATTTCAAGATGGGCATGAATCAAATTATGACCCAAAAAATGCACGAACCAGGTTGGTTCATGGTTCGCGAACCAGTGGTTCTTGGAAGCTCATTTCTATGAACTTCCACGAACTGGTCTACTGGTTTGTTTGGGTCATAAAGGGGTAGTTTAAATGGCCACTCCCCCAGGGAAATGGACTCCCCTATGTCCCTTCAAACGATCAGCTGGCAGGTGGCAGGGGGGATCCCCCCTTTCAGGATCCCTCCTTGCCACCTGCTAGCTGATAGTTTAAAGGGACCTGCCCCTTGCAAGGCAAGAAAGGGCCCTTTAAACTGTCAAATGCCCCTTTCCCTGCCATTGCTAAGCAGCTGGAAAGGGGCATTTAAACCCCACGAACCACAAACTAGTTCATAAACTGGCTCAAGTTCATGCCAGTTCGTGGTTCCTGGTTTGTGAAAACCTCATGGTTTTTTTTTTTTGTGGTTCGTGCCCATATCTATTCAAGATACATCCTTATATGTAACATAGAGGTTGCAAGTTTGCAAAGGAGACCTGCAGGCTGGAGAGAAGGCATGTAAGACCAACATTTTGACAGGCTTTTGAGTTGCAGAATGTTCCTGATTTGAAATATCTGACTTGAAGAGCTATCTAACTGTGTTAGTACAGCAAGTCTTTCTTGTTTTGTTTTGTTTTTTGTTTTAATTTTGTAAGCCCCTTTGACTGTTGCTTTGCAGGTAAAAAATTGAATAAATATATTTTAAATAAAATTAATTTCGACAGCTGTGATCGGTTCATTCCATGTGATTGGTTCATTCCATCCACTGATCATTTTATTGGATGTCCATGTTTCTTTGTGTTGCATGAATAAGTGTAGGCAGTAATCACTCACAGAGTATTCTGATAGCTGACATTTAGACTTACAAGTACTTTTAAAATAATACCTAAGTGTTTATTTGTGTGAAAATGAAATTAGATTCCAGGAAAATGTCATCCCTTTCTTTAAAAAAAAAAATTACTGCCATAAATGATTTGGTAATTATCACCTTTCAAATCATGCACAATATGTTCACATATTGTTAATTGAATAGAATAGCAGGAAACGGCTATCAAAATTTGGTAAGAACAATAAATATATTAACTTTAGAAAGTTAATGAGACACGGAGCTTTTTTTATCTCAGTAGTCAGAAACTCACTGTAAAGCATAATAGTAATGTTCCACCTCAGGGGAAAGTTGTACAGATTACTTGCTGGTGGCAGCTCTTTTCAAAATTCTCCTGCTAGTGCCATCAGCAGTTTAGGATTCAACCGGGGATGCTGCAGGGACTAAAGAACTTGAATTTAAAAAGATCTGGTGCACTCTGAATAGTAACTTCACATCCCTCTGGATCACAGGCCAAATGCATGATTGTTGAATGCTAGGGATCACACAACATTTCAGTGCGGGCAGTCAAAAGTTGGGACAGATATTTCAAGACAACTCTGGTTTTGAGAGATCAAGCCCCCACCCACACCAATACACTGAAATGGAGGTATAACTCATGAAAAGGCTTAAAAGGGTCTAACAAACATGCTCCCAAACACTTATTATTGTTACACTACCTAAGGGCAGTCCAGAGGACTACGAGTGCTCCCACCCTGGCTCAGAGCTCACCCCAGCAGTGCTATTGCTCCTCCCTCTTTCTTGCCTGAACACACACACACACACACACACACACAATGTGCCAAAAGGAGCTGAGCCTCATCTCTATTTTCCGAAGAAAGTTAGTAGTACAGTTCAACTGGCAGAGCCCAGTATCTATTGGGTTCCTTTGCCACCTCCGCATCTGGTTAATATATGAGGCTGATTTGGGAAACATTCTCCTTCCCTAGACATCTCAGAGTCGTCACCAGTTTTCCTTACACTTGCAGCATAATAACAGTAACATAGTAACTTTGGATTTATATACTGCCCTTCAGGACAACTTAATGCCCACTCAAAGCAGTTTACAAAGTGTGTTGTTATTATCCTCATGACAATCAGCCTGCGAAGTGGGTGGGGCTGAGAGAGCTATGAGAGAGCTGAGACTGACCCAAGGTCACCCAGCTGGCTTCAAGTGGCGGAATGGGGAATCGAAAAGGAACTCCTGGAATGCATGCAATGCATTTACCATTTGCCATGTGCTGCCATTTGCCTCCCCATGTGGAGGGAGAGAGGGATGCTACATTCCCGGGCATTTGGGAGACAGGGCCAGGGCTATTTATTGACCAACAAAAGAGCCAGTTTGTAAACTGCTCTGAGTGGGCGTTAAGTTGTCCTGAAGGGCAGTATATAAATCCAAAGTTATTATGTTATTGTTATTATGCTGCAAGTGTAAGGGAAACTGGTGACTGCTCTGAGATGTCTAGGGAAGGAGAATTTCCCAACCAAGCAACCAAGTTAGAGAGGTCAACTGATGTTATATTTTGCATTGCTTCCGCTTAGGTTATGCTTGATAGGAGAATATCTGTCTTTGGGAAAAGGCTGCTTTAACTCAGTCCAGCTGCCCTGTAGCTCCAAGAATTCTTTCCTCAGTTTCTCACAGAAATTGATATAAATGTCCAATATCACAGGAATACTTCTTGCATTTGAGTGGCCCTAGAGCCAGTTGTGTTTTGCACAAAGCTGGTCTAAGGCACTTGAGAAACTCACCTCTATTTTTTTTTTAAAAAAATCTCTCCACAGGTGATAAGCTAACACAGCTGGTGGCATAGGTAGGAAATAACACACAAGTGATGAGGCGGAGAGAAAATACTTCCAACCTTAACTGTATGTGTCGCTGAGAATAAAAAAGAATGTCCTTATAAGGCAAATAATCCTGTATCTGTCTTGAATTGCCTCACTCATCATCTGTGGTTTGGCTTTATATTTTCTAGTCTTGGATTTGTGTGTGTGTTTTTAAAGCGGAACCTGTCTTGTATAGCTGCAGCATGACCCGAGATGAAATCAAGGTCACCATTTAACTTTGATGCTCATAAGGTGCACGAAAGGGAAAACTTTTCTGCCTCCATCCAAACTTCAGTGCTTCCCTCAGACAGGTTTGAGACTGAAACTAATTATCTCTGCCAGAGCAAAAGCAGCCTGAAAGAGAATTAACAGCGGTAAAATTACTTGTCTTACATGTGATGCCGAACAGGGTTAATTCTTTAAATGGATAAAATCACAAAAGCATTTTACAGACTGAACAGAGGTGGTAGAATATAAAAGGAGCAGGTAGTGATGACCCTTTGTTAAACTCTTTGCCTTAAAAAATGCATGTTGTTCACCAATTATCTTTCTGCCTCAGCAGAAGTATGTCAGAGCTATCATACACACGGACTCAGCAGTCTGTTCTTCTTGAACTGATTCATTGGCCAACTTAAATTAATGTGGAAGACAAGGAACAGCCATATATTTTAGGATTTTGGCTCCAAATCACAAAGTTTAAAAAAATATATAGTGAAGCACATTGCTTTTGCCATATCTAAAATATAAACAAATTGGTTTAGAGCCCACCCCCACAGGTTTCCCTCCAGGGAAAAGGTTGTGGTATGTGTATGTGTCAGGCTCAGGCTTCTATGGGCAGGGCAGGCAAGGAAGTTCTGCTCTTTGCAAGCAATCTGGGGGATCTGAGCCACTGTCTTGAGTCTGAACTTAGATGAGGGGCTTATGCAATATATTTAGGCAATAATTTCCATTTGTTGTGGGCCAGTTAGGGCATAGCAGCATTGAGAACTCCTCAAGAGAAGAGGACACCTCAGTAGAAGGGAAGCCCTGGGTAGCCAGCCCTGAACCAGGAACCAGCAAGCAGATTGACCAGCTGCAGGTTTATCAGGACCAACAGCCAGCAGCAGAGACAGAGCCACCAATGCCCTCCAGCCCAGAAGCAACAACAGGTGAAACTCAGTTGATCATTCCTAGCCTCCAGCATCACCCATACCTTGGAGTGCTGCAGACAGAGGCTAAGGACAAGCCTGCAGAAAAGACGGCAAAGCACATGCCTCCTGGCCCGATGCCAGCTGCTTGTGGATAGCAATGAGGAGTAGCTCCAAGATAATTCCCGAGTAGCTGGCTGCAAGTCCAGCCCTCCAGTGCCTAACTATAAAACCCCTCTTACTCTTGCATTGGATCCTGCCTTCTTTGAATCCATGGACTAGCCCTGTCTCTGCCTTTGTCTAGCTCAAGAACTTGTCTACAGATGACTCTTGGAACTCCTGACCTTGTATTTTGGACTGTCCCTTGGACAGGCTACCACTGGTTTTTGGATTCAGTGCTTTTGACTTAGAACTGGACCTTGACTATGCTGCTGAAATTAGCTCCTGGCCAAAGCCCTCCCCGCTCTAAGAATGTGGCTTGCACTGCCCCAGCCTGGCATCCAACACCATTCATCTGAAGTTCATAGTCGTCATGGCTCTCCAATATACTATTGAATATGATCCTTTTCACTCCTGAAAGGAGTTCTGCATTATAGGAATATTTCCCATCATCTATAACAAAGGTTGTGTGCTTTCCATGCTAAACCCACTCAAAATCCTGTGTTCAATCTTTTACCTATTTCTGGGTCAAGGGAAAATTGGATTCTGCAGTATCTGTGTCAGAAAGTTTGCTTGTTTTGTCTTGTTTTGCATAATTTGCCTATTTTGCTCCCCCCTACTTTTTTTTTTTTGGTATTCATATAGAAGGGTAAGGACAAGCGGCCATTCTTGCTCCATTCCATTATCTGAAAATTGTATTGAGTTCTTTGAGAATGGCCAGTTGAACCTTTAATGCTGCAGTTTGGTTTGCCCTAGCTGACATTACTTTTAAATGTGACAGGCAAAGCTGGCAGTCACTAATTTAAGGGTCTGCACTCTCTCTTATGCAGGCATTTTGCTACTGCAGCAGATCCACTCACCCTCACATGGGAGATCACAGGATTAGATGGTTGTAGGGATTTTTTGGGATTTGGCTCATGGTGAACTCAAGGTGAAGTATTTTTTTTCATCCTCTTTGTAAAGTCTCTAATGATTTAAATAGGCCTGGTTATAGACTGGTAAGGCCACAACTAGTTTGGCAGAGATAGAACAGATTGTGCAAGATAGGTAGGGATAATTGGCAAATACCCTGCACCATTAGGCATGATGGAGGGTGTGTATGGAACAGGCTATCCCATGCCTTGTGGCTGGGTGCTCTGGGAAGGAGAACTCCTGGTGCTGAGCCACATCTTTCAAAACCTGGTAAGGCCCTAACGGCACATGAGGGAAGGGGGATGAGGCTTGGCATCTTTCGGCACATAGTGTGTGTGCAGCTGGGGATCAACAAGGGCAGTGGAAGTGTGGACGTGTTGGAGCCAGGGTGGACCTGCCCCAAAGGCATCTGCATGCACATGCCTAGTGCAGCCCGCCCTCAAAATAATCAGTTTATTTATGCTGGAAGAATTGTAGAAACCCTGGCACATATGCTCCCTATTGGTAGGCTTGCCCAAAAGTGAAAAAGTTCTAGGAGGAACTTATAAAAAAAAATTCATGAAATAACTGGGTGTTCCTTGCCAAATACACCAGAATCATTGCTACTAAATGTCTGGGAGAACAGGCCTGATTTGTCATCACGGAGAGAACTCATAACTAACCTAATAGGAGCAGCAAAAATGGTCATTGCAGCTAAATGGAAAGATGATTGTTCTCCCACTATTCAAACATGGCATAAAAAACTATGGGAATTTTTTACATATGAGAAAATCTCACAAGGTCTGAAATAGTCAGATACAGAAGACTCCTATGCCAAATTCATGCAAAATTAGTTTCCACTGCTGACTTACCTCAGCAAACATGACATCTTACCATCTTCCTATGTCCCTCAGGCTCTCACTTCCTTATAAAATATGTTGGGATCTTACATATGACGGGTAAGCTAAACTCTCCTGATTTTTTTGTAATGTATTTTATCTCCAATGTTAGTTTCTTCTAGCATATTGTTATGTTCAGTTATTATATTGCATTGATATTCTTGTAATTTGAATTATCAATTGCAATCTCTGTATTATGAAGTTTTTAAGAACATCAATAAAGGAATTGGGGGGAGATAGTCAGCTTTTTAAAATAAACAATGACATAGATCAGCAATTTCTTAAATAAATAAATAAAAACTAGTTGACCCCAAACAGTTGTCATCATGCTGGAGCAACTGACCATGTACAGACCACATACTTCCAAATCTATCTTTGAACCTATTGATTAGAAATTTATTTTCAGGATGTGATTCTTGGGAAGTTGATTCTCTGTGTTTTTTTTCTGTGTTCAGTAATTGAATTCACTTAACTGCACCTATAACTCTTTAAAATTCTTTAATAGTGGCAGGCAATGAATCTTGCAACTTTATCACCCATACCAGTTCCAGAAATGACATAGGCGTATGCTAGTCTCATATCATTTCATTTCTACCATTGTTACTACTACCATGGCAATTATCAGAACTTCTTTTGTATTCCCTTGAATTTTACTTGATTGTTTACAGGGGATGGAAAATTCCTACAAATTGCTTGACGTTCTTATGAAGCAAAGAGGTGGTTAGGAAGCAATTTAGACAATTGTTTGACTTCTAGCCTTTTGTGTAGAGTGGTAGCTGTAAATAAATATCTTGTACAAGTACTGTAGGCCCATGAACGTGTGTAATTTTTCTTGTCTGAACTACTACTGTGCACCCCGAAATTTTGACAAATTTGTAGGAGGTACTTCAAGGCAATTTTATTTGCAAGGGATTTCAATGGGGTATAAATTGCAAGTATCCTTTAGGGGAAGTGTTATTTTGGGTTTTATTTTATTGGTTTTCAATTGTGAAGTTTTAAACTATGAATCACCTTGGGCCATAAGGAAAGGCAGGATATAACTATTTTACCAATAAATAAATAAATAAATAAAACATCACCCTGGTCTAAGGATCTAAAAGCTACATTCATATGGACAGTGTCAGGTTCTGATTGTGTTTAAGCCAAAGAGACTCCATTTTAATCCCGTCAGTATATTAAGTGTTTCTTTTGCAGGTGGCAAGCCTTCCCATGAAAGCTTACAGAGAGAAGAGGAATGTTATGTCTACATATATCTGCCTTTCCAACACCCTTGAGAAACTTTCACTTTCTCACCCTTGGGCTGATTGTTTTGAGAACTGAGGGGGAGGATGGGGCCTGCAGGGAACTGTTATTCTGTACCTCAGCTTTTGCCTGTCATTCGTAACAATTTTCAAGTTCAGCTAAGATCCGTGTATCTTGGAATGTGTACTCTAATGGTTGTTTATCTCCAGTAAAGCCTTTTGAAACCAAAGGACTTTTGTCTTATTGCAAGAGGCAGGCTGAGTTGCAACTTTTAGCAAGCCACAGTCTGAGATTTTGTTACGAATCACCTCTGTTCCAATGCCTTGGCCGGAGGAGACGGATACCAAGGCCAAGCCCGACAGGGACCCTTTGTTTGATCCATATGTCTCCAGCACGGGAGGAGTGGAACATACTACAACAAATCAACCCATTCCGGGGGGAACGGAGTCTGGTCCTGCTACAGTGTATCCCCTCGTACCTGACAGAGGTGGCACCCAGGACATCTGGAGGGACTTGGGAGCTCAACCACGGGCAGCGGCGGAACCCCTGATATCTTTGCCTACACTGAGGCAGTGGGGCTCCAGGACTAGAGAAACGAGGGAGAGGAGAGCAAGCACGATGTTCTCCAGGTCGCTCATTGACATGAGACGGACAGTTGGTTCATCAATGGAGGAAGGACCTAGCATTATTTGGGAGCTTCCCAAACAGTCCCGAATGCCAATCGAGGCGTGGGCCAGCAACCAGCCATGGTATATGTGGAATAAAGAGTCCAATCAACTGGAAGAATGGGACCCCAGGGGTACAGAGAATACCCAGGATTGGGAGACCACCCGCCGCGACTTGATGAGCTGGGATTATGCCGAAGTTGCTACGTGGACAGGGCAGTGCGAATCAAGTAATCAAAGTTGGCAGCAACTACAGAGCCAAACTCTAGCTTTCGATGCAGGGATTTCAGCGGTGATGGGACTAGTGAAAGGAATCCTCACTGGAATATCGGAGGAAAGTGAAACTACCGGGGCCACCGGAATGGGAGAGATTCGACCTTGGTCCCATGCTACCACCTCCTCTGAGGACTATGTGGATACAGTACAATTCCCAATGGAGATGCCCCAGGAATTGCCTTATGAGGATGTAGATACCTCGGTGCCAATTCACGTACAGAGACTGGAAGATAGAATTGGCACTATGGAGGAGAACTTGGCCCACACAGTGCACTTGCTATCGGTACTCGTCATGGAGGGAAGAGGTGAGGGGCCGCGACAAGAAGCTGGAGAGCGGCCTAGGGTCTCAATAGGTCGAGGCGTAGCAGCCCTCCAACAACTAGCGCCTATCCCAAGAGACCCACCAGTATTAACGCCGGCACAAGGTCAGGTCCCCCTGTTGAACCGGGAACCGCTGGTCTTACCGGAGGATGATCAACAAGGACCGGTGACGCCACCTCCGGACCCTCCACAAGGTCCACCGGACGTGTTACCAGGGGATCTCCCACAGGGGCCTCCTCAAGATGATAATCATCACCCACCAGGACCCCCGAGAGACAGGAACCAGAAGAGACCTCAAGAGCAGCCCCCTCTTCAACCACGAGAGCCACCGCTTCAGCCCCAAGAGCAGCCTCTGAGACTCCTGCCACCGCGGGAACAACCGCCTCGTCTTCCTCCTCCAAGAGGTCCAGCACCGCAACCTTTTCACCAGCGGCAAGTACCTCAGGGTCCCCTGCAACTGAGACCGCAGGGTCCCCCGCAGCCGAGACCTCAACATCTGCAGTACAACCTATTCCGCGGCAACCCGACTCACAGCCCAGACCGAGATCAGTGCCTGTACAGTACTACCCATTACCAGCTCCAGCCCCAGTAGCTAGACCTCAGGAGTTACCAATGGGGTGGGTAAAGTTGGAAGCTACGTTTGACGGAGACCCTTCAAAACTAGTATTTTTCTTAGTACAAGCACTGCAGTTTTTTAATCGTTGGGGACATTTGTTCGAAGACGAAGCTAGTCAAATCGAACACCTAGGATCCCGGCTGCAAGGGAAAGTGGCAGAATGGTATGTAACTTTGTATGAATTGGGGGCCCCGGAATTAGACACTTTGCAAGGCTTGGTAGCGGCTCTCCGAGCACAATATGAGGACCTGTTGGAAGAAGATAGAGCCCGAACGGAATTGCAAACCATTAGGCAAGGCAATCTGTCAGCCAGGGACTATGTTACTAAATTTCGACAGCTAGCAGCCAAATGCCCAAGATGTGAGGAGTCCACAAAAATAATTTTGTTTAAACAAGGCATGAATCCTAAATTGCTGGACCGGGCTCTTATGCAAGACAATCCCCCAACATTATTGGGTTGGATCCAGTTGGCATGTGAAGTGGAAAACCGTATGCAGGAAGTACGGCTTGTAGAACAACAGCAGGCAACGGGGCACCGAAGAACTTCGATAATTGTTAGAGGGGGAAGAGGAGCAGGATACGCGGCAAAAGGAGCGAGAGAAGCTAGATGGCAACAAGGACTGTGCTTACATTGTGGCCAAAGCGGCCATTATGCAGCACAATGTCCACTCCAGCCTGTGCAACGAGCTCCGCTCCAGCCAGTACGTACAACCTCTACCACCCTCCCCCCACCATACCGTCCAATGCCGGCTCCCCGAACTGCTAGAGGTCACGGTGCAACCCGCCGGAATCTTCCTGAGAAAGGATTAGAATTGGAAGAAGTCATGGACTTAGATCCAACCGCTTTAATTGGGGAGGAAGGACCCGAAAGTCCAACTTCGGGAAACAAGATGGATCTGTCATAAGCGGACCCAAACGACAGATCAAACAACCATCCATTCCCATAGTGGAAAGACCACAAGGGTCCATTCTGTTCATGCCAGTTACTTTAGTCAACCGAGAGCTGAAAACTCATATTCATATACAAGCACTTATTGATTCAGGATGTTCCAGAGATATCATTGCACCCGCTCTGGTCAATGGACTAGTACTTCCCATGAAGGAACTAGAAACACCAGTCATCTTCGAACAAATGGATGGCTCCAACATGAACCCAGAAACCACCGAAACCATACCTGTAATCACGGGAATGGGACAACATTGGGAGACGAGATCATTTGTGATTAGCCCTACCGCCAAATACCCTCTAATCTTAGGTAGCCAATGGTTATGGGATCATAACCCAGACATTGACTGGCCGGGCGGGAGCATTACATTTTGGCAAGATGGCTGTAAAAATCACCAATGGAACCAAAACTGGGGTACCAATCCTACCCGGATGGAGGAAGCTCTACTAACCCAGGAAGAAATCAACCAAATACCAAAAGAATACAGAGCATATTTACAAGCCTTCACTGAAGAAGAAGCAAACGCCTTACCTCCTCATAGGAGGACCGATTGTGCAGTAGAAATCCTCCCGGGAGCCACCCTGCCCAAGGGCAGACTATACCCAATGAGTCCTATAGAACGGGAGGAACTACACAAATGTATTGATACCAATTTGGAAAGAGGATTTATCTGACCTGCTAATAGTCCTCATGCAGCCCCAGTACTGTTTGTCAAGAAAAAGGATGGGGGTCTAAGACTGTGTACTGATTTCAGAGGACGCAATGCTGTCCCCTCCACGAACGCATATCCAATTCCCCTCATCAGAGATCTGCTCAACGTTGTGGCCCAAGGTAAGATCTTTACGAAATTGGACTTCAAAGATGCTTACTTCCACTTTCGTATAAGAGAGGGGGATGAATGGAAAACTGCGTTCAATACGCCCTTAGGGCAGTATGAATATTTGGTCATGCCTTTTGGCTTGTCAGGAGCACCTTCAGTTTTCATGTCCATGATCAATGAAGTCTTACATGAATTCCTATATAAAGGGGTGGTCGTTTATCTAGATGATGTCTTAATCTATTCAGAAACTGAGGAGGAACATGTAAAATTAGTTCGACAAGTATTAACCACCCTTATGCACAACAAACTACCCATCAAATTGTCCAAATGTGAATTTCACAAATCTGAACTCAGTTATTTGGGATACTGCATCTCCAAGGATGGGCTAAAAATGGATCCAGGCAAGATTAAAGCAGTGCAAGAGTGGCAACCCCCTACTACCCGTAAAGAACTGCAATCCTTTCTGGGGTTCGCCAATTTCTATCGAGGATTTATAGAGAATTTTGCCCAAATAACTCTCCCCCTTACAGAGTTACTAAAGACAAAGAACAAAGGGGAGCACGCCAAGAAACCCACCTCCAAATTAATTTGGACTCCAGAATGCCAGTTGGCTTTTAACCTGTTAAAACAGCAATTCGTATCAGAACCAGTTTTGCAGCACTCCGATGAGAATTGTCCATTTATTGTGCAGGTAGACGCCAGTGATACGGCGATAGGGGGAGTTCTGTTGCAAAAAGGGGAAGACAAACCTGAAACCTTGTGCTTATCTCTCACGCAAATTCTCAGAATCGGAGAGAAATTGGAATGTCTGGGAAAAGGAAGCGTTTGGAGTCAAAGCAGCGCTCTCCTCTTGGAGACATTGGTTGGAAGGGGCCCGCCATCCCTTTGAAGTGTGGACAGATCAAAAAAATTTAGAAGCATTATGTAGCCCCAGGAGATTGAATGCCAAACAATTAAGATGCAGCAAATAGAAGAGGAAAAAATCCACAGGGAATACAATACTAATTTACAAAATTACAAAACTGTATTCAGAGTGCAAAAGCTACAAAATTTCATCATTGTATTCAAATAAGTAGATGACAATTTCTTGATGCAATTTTCAGGCACACACATCAACAATACAATAATCTTTTACATAATCATACATGGCAAGTTGCAGTAGACACACACAATTCCCAACAATCTTCTTGCAATAGTTATAACAATTCTTTCCAGGGCTTCCTTCAGCCCTTTTTTAAAAAGGTGACCCACAGCTTCCTAATAATTATTGACCAATTAATCTCTTATCCATCATAGGGAAGCTATATGCGAACCACCTGGCCAACAAGCTCAAAGCTTGGATTTCAGACCAGCAAATCCTGGGGCCTGAGCAAATTGGCTTTTGCCAAGGTAAATCAACCCTGGACCATTGTGTTGTTCTTAGTCACCTAATAAATAAATATAGAACAGGGAAAGGCCCTAAACTATACACGGCCTTTTTAAATCTCAAGGGAGCGTTTGACTCAGTGCCTAGGGATATAATGTGGAAGAAACTGAGCCTAATGGGGATCGATAGGCGTTTGCTTTACCTGATACAAAAACTTTACTCTGAAACCACCTGTCAGATCAGATGTTCAAAAGGAGATCTAACTTCCAGGATTGCAATTACATTGGGTGTCAAACAAGGCTGCGCTCTGGCCCCTTTACTGTTCAATCTTTTTCTAAATGATTTGGCACCCTTTTTGAGCTCTGTCAATGGCCATTTCCCTAAATTGGGAATGAGACACATCCCCTTATTGTTGTATGCCGATGACGCTGTACTCCTTTCACTCTCAAAAGTCGGGATGAAAAAGATGCTGACGTGTTTCTTAAGTTATTGTGATAAGAACAAGCTCTCCCTAAATTTTGAGAAGTCCAAAATTATCGAATTTGGTTGAAGCTGGAGGCCCTTTAATTGGACTGTACAAGGTAACTCCATTGAACAGGTGAAGAGCTTCAGATATCTTGGAATCCATTTCCACTACAGTGGAAATTGGGCCACTCATATTAGGGAAGCGGCAAGGGCAGTGAACAGCAGTGAACTCGCAATCTCTCGCTTCTTTTACACGAAAGGAAACCAATTTATACCAGCTGTCCTTAAAGTGTTTAACTATAAAATATGTGCTAAGGTACTTTATGGTGCTCCTATTTGGATTTCTGCTTCCAACGAAGCAATCGAAAGAGTCCAATCTAAATTTCTTAGGAAAACCTTAGGGCTTCCAGCTTGCGTGCCTTTTGCGGCAATTTGCCTTGAGACAAATCAGAGACGTTTAGTTACAAAGGCATGGATCTCAACCTTCACATTCTGGCTTTGCCTACATTTTCGAAGTGGGCCTAATAGTCTCATAATGTATATGTTACACGTGCCTAACACGTGTGACTGGTTGAACTATATTGAAAGGAAAATTACATTGATGGGGCTCAACGTAGAAGATCTGTACCTTTTATCTGAGAAAAATGATTTTGTTAGGATTAAACAGAGGCTAATTGACATGGAGATGCAAGACCTTAGAAGCCTCGCTTCGGGACATTGCTCTCCTGTTCAATGGGGGATTCCATTTAGTGATGCGCCGGCAGAGTATTTTTCCTGTTTAATCGATCCCTGTATTTGAAGGGCATTTATGTTGGCCCGTTTTAATGTGCTCCCTTCTGCTGTCCTATTTGGGAGATTCAAAAAAATCCCAATTGGAGAAAGGTTATGCCCCTGTGGGATGTTGGAAATCGAGGATACAGCCCATGCACTTTTATTGTGCAGATTTTATGATGATTTGCGTGCATTTTATTAGGATTACCTACTGCAATCGCTGGAGGGCAAATCTGTTGAGAGTAAGATAGTGAGTCTTTTAGCCTCAACCAAGGTTGAAGTCACTGAAATGGTGGCAAACTTCCTTTACCTATACAAGAGGAGAAGTGTGTTTAGAATGTTTAACAATTAACAGGCTCCACTTGTTTTTGACACTGTTACGGTTATGCCAATAAAGGTTCTGTCTTGTCTTATACATAGAGAAAAACTCACCACTGCTGCCGTGGTTACAAACTTCAGCGGCAGTCTGTCACACCTTTCTTAATTGGCCATGCACAAAGATTAGCCCAACAAACTGGCACTTATGAGATGCTCTTAAAGGGACATTTACACAGGAAAAAACCTTAAAGGGCCATACAAGAGGCAGAAACCCAAACAAAAAATGTGGTCGTGTCACCACATGCAGGACAATGCAAACATCTAAAGCACAATCTGACAAGCGTCTACCAGAACACAGTCCCATTATAGAAAACAAGATAGATTAAATTCATGGTTGAGTCCAGAAGGTTGCATACTTTGAAGCTGGTAGATCCACCTCGCCTCCCATTGCAGCAGCAATTGTGAAGCTCTGTGTGCAGAGCCCCTAGGGGCTACAAAAAGCACTGTGTACTTAAAATCAGTTTCCTTGTGCTTGAGACCCACAAAGTGTTCCACTAATGGTGCATCAATTACTCTATTTCTAATTCTGGAAATATGTTCCAGAATTCTCACCTTAACTGGACAAATAGTATTGCCCACATAGTTTATTACAGGGGCATATTATGAGGTAAACTACTGCCTCTGTCTGGCAGGTAGAGAAAGATTTTAACGTAATGGTCTCTCCATTAACCCTCACTATTTTTCCTGACAGAGAAAGATTGCAAACATGGCATCTGCCGCAAGGAAAATGTCCCATGGTAGAAAATGATTGATCTTTTGCCACCCGATGGTCTGAGTGTACTAGTAGGTCTTTAAGACTCCTAGTTTTTCTAAAGCCTATGGATGGAGATGTTTCACACCCTGGAAGGTCCTGAATGATATACCAATATCTCCTAATAATTCTTTTGATGTTATGGGATAATGGGGTGAAGTCTAGCCCCCATCTAATACGAGGAGCAACCACCAACTCCAACCCGCCTCTGCTGTCCTACACGGCTACCATACACCACCACACCTACTGTTCCCTTCACAGCCACCGTACCACTACAGAAGGACCAATCTGGTCAGATTTTTTTTATTTTCTGGCACAGCAACAGGACTCTCTCATTCAGTTTCTTCTATGATTTCTCCTTTCTTTCTGGTTTTAGTCAGAAAGGGAGACTGGCAGCCAACAACCAGTACAGTCTTCCATGTTTACTAGTAAAAATGAGGGGGGAAAGAAGGCTATCCTCCCTCAATGTCCCTTCTTATGAAGGAAAAACCAACCAGCATTGTGCTGGTTGATAGTGGAATACTTTCCTTCTTGCACATTATGCTGGCATGCTGTGCAAGTGCCGGTTTGCCAATAAGTATCCCACCATTGTGTGTGCCCATCAAAACTCACCTTCTTTGAGTCCATTGTTATGTGAATTTTCATGTACTTGAGGAGAAACTCATTAAATCAAAGAGTTTTGGAAAATACAGTTTTTCATTACACATGAATGTATCTTCATTTCCCCAACTCCCCTCCCTTTGAAAAGAAAAGAACTGCATTTGTGTGCATGCGCACGGCTCAGCACATTGCTCACCTTGATGCATTCCTAGGTGCATTCCTATGCAATCCCAGGTGTCTATTAACATGGAACTATGCTTTCAAACTCAGTGGATCATTGGTTTAAAGGGACAACTGTGTTCTGTATGATTTTGGTGCCATTCCGTGTAAAAACGACTGTCCCAGTACATCTCCCCACCCCCCTTGAAAAGAAGCAGCTATTGTGCACGTAATGGGCCAAAATTCAAAACTAAATGGATTAGTTCTGAGCCAGCACTGGCTGACCCAGAAAAAAACAGTAATAGAACAGAATAATTTTGGAACTGCACAAAACCGAAACTAAAAGGGAGACTTTCTTGGTGTACATCCCTAATAGCCACTGCTGCTGGACTGGGCCTTGCCTAATAGAATGGCCACCACCACTGGCCCTGCAATTTTCTCTCCTTTCCACCCACCAGCCAAACTACTTTTATCTGCCCCTCTATCTTCAGCTTTCTGAACTTCCCCTCCCCTGGCATCCTCTCCCTGGGAAAAGTCTGGCCAGGCTGTGTTTCACAGTAGCTGGGACCTGTTGTGTGGTGGCTGACGCTGGTCTAGGCCTGGCC
Organism: Eublepharis macularius; assembly: GCF_028583425.1. Taxonomy (NCBI): domain Eukaryota; kingdom Metazoa; phylum Chordata; class Lepidosauria; order Squamata; family Eublepharidae; genus Eublepharis; species Eublepharis macularius. The sequence goes on from NC_072799.1 coordinate 48,655,864, forward strand.
AGGTTGAGTTGTGCAATGTCTGCCACTACCAGGCATGGCTGAGTTGTGTGGGTAGTGAGTTTCTGGTAGTCACCACTGTGCCTGTCCCTGGCAAGTCCTCCAGCATCAAGAGATACGACAACAAAGTGGGGAAGTTTTCTAGGGCTGTTGCAGCCTTCCAGTCCACTCCTGCTCCCCCTGCCCCACCTCATGGCTTTGCTTTACATACAACAAGGCTCATAAGGGTTAGTAATATTGTTGTGACTGCCTAGGAACCCCCAACAGCCAGTGAGAGTTCCATGGGCATTCTTTTCTTAAAGCTATAGGCATTGTTTCTGTTATTTAAGGAAGGGTGTTTTTTTCATTTTAGATTTCAGATTTTTCCTCAAACCTGCAACTTCCTTCAGGTTTGTAGAGAAATCTCTCCAATCCATTGTGCAAATTTATTGATCATTTCCTCTATTGTGTGGTAAAGAAATAGACATATTGACAACTAAATCCAAGTGCTAAAATCAACAAATGAGCACTGTCCAGGGTCTGGGTCCCAGCCCCCAGACTTGCCAGGAGGGAGCAGTGAGAGGCAACCGGGAGGCAGTGGCCCTACCACCCCAGCCAGCAACCAGGTCCAGAACCTGCCCACTCCAGGGGGAAGAGGCAAAAGGCCCAAGCCTCAGAGGGCTGGGGGGAGCAGGGGGAGACCAGCCAGTCCCACCCTCCAGGGGGAAGAGAGGGGGCTAAGCAGGACAGAGGCAAAGTGCCAAGGCAGGGGGAACAGGGACCCAGCAACAGCCCCAACAGAGCCCTTACCTGCCAAGGACGAGAAGCAGTCACTACAGCCCAGAGCCACACCCTGGCTAGAGGACAGCAGCCTGGCTCAGGAGGTGCTAGGAGCCAAGCCTCTCCAGGTGGAGCTGCCACAGGCATTCTGGGGGAGGAGATGGGTAGCCCCGCCTGGCATCAATGAGCAGGCAGCCCAGAAGCTGGCCAGGGCAGCTCCTTGCAAGCAAGGCCAGGCATGCTCAGCAGCACAGAAGCTGGCTGGGGCAGCTCCTCGTGAGCAAGGCCAAGGAGACCTCAGCTGGGGATGGCTCGCATTCAACCCCACCCTGTCAGCAAGGCAAGGAAGCCAAGGAGGGATTAGTGGTAGGAGGGAAACACCTGAGGGAAGGCACAGCTGGGCCAAGTCAGGAGAGGGAACAAGCCTAGAAGGAGGGCGGGGTGGGGAAAGGAAACCCTATATAAGGTGGCTAGGAAGAGCTCTGAGGTGGTGGGTATGAGTAAGGAGAGATGGTGTGGAGTGAGAGCAGAGCAGTGCGAGAGTGGAGGTTTGGAGGAGAGTTCTGGGAGAAGGAGATGATGGAGGACACAGAGGGTAAGCAGGCCAGGTTGAGCAGGCCAGCGAGTGGACTGAGAGGGAGTCTGGGTGATGTATACTGCCCCTCCTTCCACAGAGCAGGGTCCTGCAGTATACCTGGCGCCCCTCTGATGTCAGGGCCGGCCCAGCTGGGGCCCCACCCAGCAGCGGCAGTGGCAAGCCCTGACAAGCACTGTCTGAAAAATTTTGGAAATTAATTCTAGCATGTTGCCATACACTTAGCAATATACAAAGTGGAACAGTACACATTGAACATCCTCTAACAATCAAATTAAGTGGACCTGTTCTCTAAAGGAACTCCATAAACACACCAGTTCACCCACATGCTCACTGTAACCTCTGAACTCTTCCAGTACAATCCTAAAAAGAGTTATTCCAGTCTAATCAAAAAGAGTCCAGTAGCACCTTTAAGACTAACCAATTTTATTGTAGCATAAGCTTTCGAGAATCAAGTTCTCTTCGTCAGATGCCTGATACAGAGACTGGTCACCAGTCTCTGTATCAGGCATCTGACGAAGAGAACTTGATTCTCGAAAGCTTATGCTACAATAAAATTGGTTAGTCTTAAAGGTGCTACTGGACTCTTTTTGATTTTGCTACCACAGACTAACACGGCTAACTCCTCTGCATCTATTCCAGTCTAATCTCATTGAAGTAAATAGGCTTAGACTTGAGTAACTCTGCTTAGGATTTCACTGCTCATCTGCTAACTCACTTTTCTGAATCCTTATTTGCAATACTTATGATACCATGACATTATTCATGAGGATAAAATCCCTTCTTTGGATACCTGGGGCCTTCTCCATTTGGAAAAATTGCTACCTACGAAGAAGAGATAATCAATTAGTGTAAGTAAAGGATAAAATGCTTCAAGAGGCAAACAATCTACAGTAAATAAAACTTGCCCTTTCCCCATGTGATTTTATTTGCTAAACATCTGAAAACATTTCCGCTCACAAGTCTGCTACAGCAATTTAAATTCTTTTTATCTGCCAAAGAGCAGCTGTGCACAGTTTTGTTTTGTGTAAAATCAGCATAAAAACAAGAAATGAGCTAGCAAACTATAAATAAAATGTTTTACTTTTGATGAAGTCGATGGTTTTCCTGGTCCACATAAAAGAGTTAGAAATGTGATTAAAGAAATAATATATGTTTGTAAACTTTTTGGAACAGCTGTATAGTTGTACAAAAAGGGCAGTTACCTAAACAGCTTATAATATGAATTTAGATTTCTATTCCATTTAAGAGAAAAAGCGATAATTCCTCCTTATGCAGCAGTGAGCTTTCATTATTTTTCTCAACCATAAGAATCACTTAACTGAAACAACATTGGGGTAGGGGGAGATTTTTTAGTGCTGAAACATTCTGCAGGCATTCTGAGAACAATATTGGCACAATCGCTGGATGAACTTTCCTTTACCAATCTTTCTTTATAAATTATCCGTGAAGTGAGATCCTGATCTTCTTGCCTTGATTGTTTCTTGTCAACATTTGTCTCAAGCACCAGGCCAATGTGGTACATCTGCACTATAACGACTTATGCAGCAAGACCATGTCACATCTTGTTAATGAGTAACAAAAAATAATGAGTAACAAATAATAAGCTGGAAAAGTAACATGAATCTCATGGGTTCATGTAAAAGCCATTAAACTGACCTACTGGTCAAGCATATAACTGAAAGCAATTAATCCCTTTCTGTACCTGTTGGATGCAACCTTAAATGATTGACATGCAATACATTGCAAGGTGTGCCTTTTTTTTTTTTTTCTTTTTCTTTTCTTTTCTTTTGGTACCTAAACAGTCGTCATAATTTATTCCTAAGTCATCACAACACATTTTTTTCAAGAGTAACTAGGTACATAGGAAGATAATAACACCAAAAGGAGATATCTAATTAGTAAGTTTCAGTTCAAAAATCTCAGATGGATTCGACACTCACACCCCTGAAAACTATGTGAATTGGGATGTGGAAGTAGACAGGTGGTGACAGCTGTAAGAAAGCAGTCTAAACATATGAAGGCACACAACTGAAAAGCTCAGGGAACAATCTGCATTCTCAAGTTGTGGGCTCTTTTCAGTTCATTTTAATGAGTTATTCACCTCATGAACATGTGAACAAATCAAAGAGATTAAAATCAGTTCTTATAGAGTTATCCCAGGATAAGTAATAGTCATCTGGCCTGTAGATGTCAATTTGTCTGAGGGTCAGTTTGCATGAACACAATTGAAAAAGTTGAAATCAGTTCTGAGAGAGTTATCCCAGGATAAGTAATAATCGTCTGGCCTGTAGATGTCAATTTGTCTGAGGGTCAGTTTGCATGAACACAACTGAAAAAGTGACAATTTCCAAAATGTTGCCAAGGATACTTTTAAATTATGAATATGTAGTAGTTTTTATTTTTTTAAAAAAACTCTATTAATGCTCCTTAAAAAGCCCTAGAGGATCATTTTATATTGAATGTGTATTTTCTGTTCAAGATAATCTGTCATTGCACCTGGAGATGTTAATTTAGTGCTATGAACCAAGCTTTATTTTCTGCATAGCAAAAGTTCACAGAAAGATTGTTGCATTTTAGGGGACTAATAATGGGGAAAAGCTTCCTCTGGACAGATGCAGAAATGTAAACTTTTTTTTTAAAGGAATAATTTATTTTATATTTATATTCTTTTATTTGAGAAGAGGAACAAATTCCTTGTGATTATGTCCAACAGTCCAACAACGTAACAAGAGAAGTTTTTTATTTTTACTCAATATTGTGATATAAAAATGCCGATGAGATAGGAGTACTACATTTTTTTCCATTGTAATATAGATTTAATAAATACTTCACAATGATTTTAGTGGTGCAAGTCTTCTCAACCTATATTCACAAATTTTGGGCAACTTTCTACCTTGATTACTTTTCTTCTTAGACTGCAATGGGGCAATCAAGAACTCATTTGCTTCAGAATAAATTCAATGGCTTATGACAATTTTTTTAAAGAAAATAATCATACATTGTTGCTGTATTATCCATTAAATTCTAATTTATTCCATGTAACCATTTTAGTGTAGTGGTTAAGAGCGCGGGACTCTAATCTGGAGAGCTGGGTTTGATTGCCCACTCCACTTGAAGCCAGCTGGGTGAACATGGGCTAGTCACAGCTAGACATGGGCACGAACAGCATTAGGAATGGAAAAAAACCACAGACAGCCCGTTTGTCTGTTCGCGAACAAGCCATTGTTGAGGCTCCATTCTAAATGAACAAGTGGTCATTGCAAGCCTCGTTCATTACCTTCATCAACCTTTCGTCAAACCAGACAGTCTGGGGCCTTTCAATCAATTCCGCTGGCAACGGCAGGGACTGAACTCTGTCTGGACTCCTTCTGGCTTTCCTTCTGGCTTTAACCCTTCAAGGTACTTCCAGCAGAGAGTCCCATTTTTGCCACTGTGAAGAAAAAATGACAACAAAGGGGGAGACCCATGAATCATGCCTTTCCTGGAGTGCAATCTCTCTGATACTTGGGGAGTCTTCAGAGGACAGTGAGGACTATGGGCCAAGCTACACATGACGAATGACACTTGAACGGCAAGTGGATTGAGTGGAGGGCAAGTGAACAGGGAGAAATACACTTGTTGTTCAAGTGTCATTCATCATGTGTAGCTTGGCCCTCAGTCTCCTGCAATTTTGGTGGGTATTGGACATTAGGACGGTCAGTTTGTAACCCCTCAAAGTAGCTGCCTTCCAACAGGCAGTTCTGTTTTTGCCACTGTGAACAGAAAATGACAGCAAAGGGAGGGGCACACATGGATCATGCCTTTTCCGGGGTGCAATCTCTCTGAAACTTGGGGTGTCTTCAGAGGACAGTGAGGACTATGTCCCCTGCAAATTTGGTGGGTATTGGACATTAGGAAGGTCAGTTTGTAACCCCTCAAAGTAGCTGCCTTCGAACAGGCAGTCCCATTTTTGCCACTGTGAAGTGGAAATGACAGCGGGGGGACCCATGGATCATGCCTTTCCTGGGGTGCTCTCTCTCTCAAACTTGGAGGGGGGTCCTTCAGAGGACAGTGAGGACTATGTCCCCTGCAAATTTTGTGGGTATTGGACATTGGGTCGGTTTGTGGGGTGTTTTAAGGCCCTTGCCCCTTGCATGTGGCAGGAAAGGGCCCTTTAAACTATCAGCTGGCCAGTGGCAGAGGGGAATTCCCCCTTCCACCTGCCAGCTGTTAGTTTAAAAGGATCTTTATGGGGCCACAAACAACAAACAACGAACATGTTTGTGAACAGGGTCATGTTTGTTACTGTTCATTGTTCATGGATGGCAATGAACAACAAACAGCTTGTTCAGGTTTTTTTCCGTTCGTGCCCATGTCTTGTCACAGCTCCGTGGAGCTCTCTCAGCCCCGCCCACCTCACAGGGTGTTTTGTTGTGGGGATAATAATGGCATACTTTGTAAACCGCTCTGAGTTGGCATTACGTTGTCCTGAAGGGCAGTATATAAATCAAATGTTATTGTTATTATTATTATTAACTGAGCATGTGTAAGTCCTCTATGAATTATAGTCAACTTGTAATAGCCAATAAAACTGTATAGCCAATAAGACTGTAATTGTCACTTCTTTTGTCCATCTAAAGAAGAAAATTTGATATAGTATATCCCATTATATAGTACTTTGGTATATTTCATTGTAGTATTTTCTCCAAAATTTTAGAAGAATTTAAGGGCTATCTGAATCTTTCTTGTATCTTCAAGCTGTAGACCATTTGGCCTTGCTTAATAAGCTGGTATATACAGTTAGTAGTTTGTACCCATTTACAATGGGACAACTGACTCATTTTTTCAATTGAAATGTATTCTCAGCTGCCATAAAGCAAATTGTATTTGAGAAAACAGTGAGATGAATCAAATGGCTTGGACCCTAGGCTGATGGTTCATGATGAGTGAATCAGATAGCATGTTTCCTAGGTCTAAAAATGGCATTGTTTAATTATTGTGAAATCATTCTGTTGCCATATGTTTATGTAATCAAATTACATGATGTCATGATTTACTAAACAAGAGACATCCAAAACCCTTTCAGAGACAAGATGAGGAATCTGTCCTGACATCTATTTACAACAACTAGTTATTCTTAAGACTTTTGGGTAATATTCAAGAGATGTTGTCTAGTGCATATTTACTTTTGGCACTTATGGCTGCTGCCAAAAGTTCTACCAGGGGCTGAGTTCTTTCAGCTGCTCACTCCACCCCTTTACTGCTAAGCACTGAAAAGGAGCAGCTACATGTGGCTCTCTCACTGGCTGAGTTCTTCCAGCAGTTTAGCACCGCCTCCTGGTTGCTTCTGTTGTATTGTATTATAAGTTCATATTATATTGTGATTTTATTGTGTTTTTTAGTTTATTTGTTTTTGTAAGCCACTTTGAGTCTTGTTTTGCTAGAGAAAAGGGAGATAAAATATTCTAAATAAACAACAAATAATTGATATTACATTCTTTGAATACCAAGGGGATATTTAATACAGGAGCCTTTTCAGAGAGCACTATAAAAAAAGCAGTGCTTAGTATTACTGTGAAGGATAAAATAGTCACTAAAGAGTAGTTAAACTGATTAATAAGAAGTGTATGATGAATCTATAGACTGATCTGTTGACTCTCATATCAGTGGGCTCAAAGTCATTCGCCATTTCATGTACCAATGAGGTTGCACTTCCTTTGTACTTTGCTTTGCAGCCTGTGCAACGTGCATAACTATGGTTTTATGAGGATTAGTATTTAAGGGACACTTCATATACCTCTGATCATATGGAGCTTCAAAACAATTATCACTCCATTTGTCTTTCTAAACTTTCCTTAGTACACTTCTGGAAGGAATGACTACTAGTATCCAATTTGGCTGATTTGTTTGCACTTCGCAACTGTTAAGAAGAGTGAATTGCTGCTTTGAAAGGCTAACGACAGGAACCATGAACTTGCATTGTTTCCAAAATACATCATACTTCTGTGCCACTATCACTTCCATTCGTGCAAGATCAATATTTTTCAATTACCTTTGTGAGAGCATAGATGCAGAGGAGATAGCCGTGTTAGTCTGTGGTAGCAAAATCAAAAAGAGTCCAGTAGCACCTTTAAGACTAACCAATTTTATTGTAGCATAAGCTTTCGAGAATCAAGTTCTCTTCATCAGATGCATGGTACAGAAACTGGTCAAATATAGAAGAGGAGAGGGGAGAAGGGGAGGAGAGAGAAGATGCAGTTAGGGGGGGAGAGAGAGGGATGTAACCAAAACATTCCTTTGCTAGTAAATGTAAACATCTCCTCTAGGTATGGAGATTAATTGGCTTGTGTGAGGCTTCAAAGGAGTTTTCCGTGTTGGTTTGTAGCAGCAAAACAACCAGACCATCCAATTCCGATGTAGTATAAGCTTTCAATAACCACAGCTCTCCCCGTCAGATGCATCTGACAAAGAGAACTGTGGTCCCCAGAAGCCCACGCCAGGTGCCACTGGGCTCCCCCAGACCCCGCCTCTGTAAAGGAAATCTGTTACCTGTGATAATGTGATAACCATTCATAGTCCCTATTCAGTCCCAGCTTGACAGAGTCAAATTTGCATATGAATTCCAATTCAGCAGCCTCCCGTTGGATTTTGTTTTTGAAAGGTTTCTGTTGAACTACAGTGACCTTTAAGTCTTTGATGGAATGTCCTGGTAGATTGAAGTGTTCTCCCACTGGTTTCTGGATGTTTCCATTTCTAATGTCAGATTTGTGTCCATTTATTCTTTTGCGTAGAGGTTGGCTGGTTTGTCCAATGTACAGAGCAGAAGGACATTGTTGGCACATGAGGGCATATATCACATTGGAGGATGAGCAGCTGTAAGAGCCAGAGACAGTGTAGTTGATGCCATTAGGTCCTGTAATTGTATTCCCTGGGTAGATATAGGGGCAGAGCTGGCATCTGGGTATGTTGCATGGCCTGGTACCTGTGCTGGTGACTCTGCTGGCTGATTCATGATTGTGAGTGAGAAGTTGTTTAAGGTTGGGGGGCTGTCTGTAGGCAAGGAAAGGTCTTCCACCCAGGGCTTCTGAGAGAGAGGTATCATTTTCCAGGATGGGTTGTAGCTCACTGATGATACGTTGGATGGGTTTGAGCTGGGAGCTATAGGTGACAACCAGTGGTGTTCTGTTGTTAGTTCCTTTAGGTTTGTCCTGGAGCAGACTGTTTCTGGGTACTAGTCTGGCCCTGTTGATTTGTTTCCTCACTTCATTTGGTGGGTACTGTAGTCCCAAAAATGCTTGTTGTAAAACTCTTAAGTGTATTGTAAATCTCGGTCAAGTGTATTGGAGCAGATACGGTTGTAACGTAAGGCTTGGCTGTAGACAATAGACCGAGTGGTATGTTTAGGGTGGTAGCTGGAGGCATGTAAATATGAGTATCAGTCTGTTGGTTTATTCGTCCATTATGTAGTTGTACAGTGGTGTCCAGGAAGTGTACCTGTTGTGTAGAGTGGTCCAGGCTTAGGTTGATAGTAGGGTGAAAGTTATTGAAGTCCTGATGAAATCTCTCAAGGGCTTCCTTCCCATGGGTCCATATGATGAAGATGTCATCCAGGAATCTTAAGTATAATAGTGGTTCCAGTGGATGGGAGCTGAGGAAGCGTTGCTCCAAGTCCGCCATGAATATGTTAGCATATTGTGGTGCCATGCGTGTGCCCATGGCTGTGCCATTAATCTGTAGATATAAGTTGTCACCAAATTCGAAGTAATTGTGAGTGAGTACGAAGTGACAAAGTTCAGTGGCGAGGTGTGCTGTGGTTTTGTCCGGGATAATATTCCTTATGGCTTGCAGTCCATCCGCATGTGGGATATTGGTGTATAAAGCCTCCACATCCATGGTTGCTAGGATGGTGTCATCTGGTAGGTTGTCAATGGACTGTATTTTCCTGAGGAAGTCAGTGGTGTCCCGTAAATAGCTGGGTGTGCTGGTGGCATAGGGCCTGAGGATAGAGTCCATGTATCCTGAGACTCCTACTGTGATAATGTCTCTTTCTGAGACAATGGGGCGTCCTGGGTTAGGCGGTTTATGGATTTTGGGTAGTAGGTAGAATTTTCCTGGTTGTGGTTACTGGGGTGTGTCCGTATGGATGAATTCTTGTATGTCCACGGGGAGAGTCTTTAATATTTTATTGAGTTCTCTTTTGTATTGCTCCGTAGGATCAGCAGTCTTACGTTACAACCGTATCTGCTCCAATGCTCTCGACCGAGACTCACACTTAAGAGATTTACAACAACTACTACTAGAAAAGGAATGTTTTGGTTACATCCCTCTCCCCCCCCCAACTGCATCTTCTCTCTCCTCCCCTTCTGCCCCCTCCTCTTCTATATTTGACCAGTTTCTGTACCATGCATCTGACGAAGAGAACTTGATTCTCGAAAGCTTATGCTACAATAAAATTGGTTAGTCTTATAGGTGCTACTGGACTCTTTTTGACTTGGTGAGAGCAGAAGTGCTAGCAGCAGAGGAAGCACGCTATGCAGCATAGAATCATAGAATTATAGAATCATAGGGTTGGAAGGGATCTCTAGGGTCTTCTAGTCCAACTCTCTGCACAATTCAGGAAATTCAAAACTACTTCCTCCCACACTCCCATTGACCCCTGCTCCATGCCCAGAAGATGGCAAAACATGGTCAGGATTGCTAGCCAAACTGACTTGAGGAAAATTGCTTCCTGACCCCAAATTGGCAAACGGCATTACCCTAAACATGTAAGAAGGGGACACAAGATCTAAGCACTAATGTAACCCTTCCTGCCCTCCCTCTCATTATCTGCCTAGGTTCATGGAATCAGCATTGCTGTCAGATGGCCATCTAGCCTCTGTTTAAAAACCTACAAAGGAGAGCCTGCCACCTCCCAAGAAAGCCCGTTCCACTGAGGGACCACTCTAACTGTCAGGAAGTTCTTTCTAATGTTTAGCCAAAAACTCTTGATTTGATTTCAACTCATTGGTTCTGGTCGGACCTTCTTGGGCAGCAGAAAACAACTCTTAGCCATCCTCTATATGACAGCCTTCAAGTATCACTTCTCAATCATCTTCTCTCCAGGCTAAACATACCAAGCTCCTTCAACCTTTCCTCCCAGGACTTGGTCTCCAGATCCCTCACTATCTTCATTGTCCTGTTCTGAACATGTTCCAGCTTGTCTATATCCTTCTTAAATTATGGTGCCTAAAACTGAAAACAGAGGTTGATCAGAGCATGTGGACTGCATTCAGTCCAAGTCTTTAATTCAGTAGACCATGCCATCCTGTTGATGTGTTTGGAGACAGAAGTACATATCAGGGAATATGCTTTGGACTGATTTAAATAATTCCTCATTGAACAGACTCAAAGGTTGCTGCTCGTGACCACCTATCTTCAGTGTGGGAATTATCTTGTGGAGTTTCACAGGGCACAATTTTATCTTCCATGTTATTCAACCTCTGTGTAAAACCTTTATGATAAATCAATCACAACTATGGAATTGGGTGTCATCAGTACGCAGATGATACTCAGCTCTGTATCTCACTATTAGAGATGGGCACGAACTGAAATATGAACCAAAATTAAGCATGAACCAGGCCGGTTCGTGGTTTGCAAACTGCGGTTCGTCAGATCCCATTTCTGATGAACCACCACAAACTTTTAGGCTGATTCATTTGGTTCATTTTTTGGTTCATGACTTAAGACAGCCTGGTGCCAATCAATCAGTTTCCTAGGCAAAAGGGGATGGACTTCCTGCATACCTTCTGCTGACCCGGAAGTGACATTTTTCTGACCCGGATGTGACATTTTCACAAACCAAACGAACCGGTTCACGAACCAGGGGCAGGTTCATGAATGTTAGTGGTTCTTGAAATTTGATGAACCCCAAACCACACGGTTCGGGTTTTTTCTGGTTCGTGCCCATCTCTACTCACTATCTAAATCCCCTGATGATGCAGTAGAGATCTGGAGTTCCTGCCTGACTGTTGTGGTAAAATGGCTGAAAGCAAAAAAATGGAAGCTAAACCCAGACATGATTAAAGTGATGCTGTTTGGGTAGGTGGTTTTGAAAGACATTGTGCTTCCCACATTTGATGGGGTTCAATTGACTCATGATGATTCAGTTAAAAACCTAGGGGTTATAATACTGGATCCAGCACTAATGTAAGAGAAGCAAGTAAGTGCAAAAAAAGGCCTTTTCCCAACTGAGACTAGCCTGGAAGATGACCCACTACTTGACATGGCCGATCTGACCACTTAGATTCACAGCATGTGAACATGTAATGCACTTTACATAGGTCTCCCTTCAAAATCAACTCTGAAACTCCTGCTGGTGCAGCTTGATTATTAAAAGGAGCTAGATGAAGCATGAGGAGGGCTGTTTCACTGGGGCACTGGGCAGAGAGGCTTGCTTGCTTATGAGGAGATGTTGCTGAAGGGACAGGTGGATGCTTGCTCATGAGGAGACCTTTCTGAGGGCTGGATGGATGCCTGCAGGACATTCCTCTGAACTGCAGCTGTAGGCCATTCGGCTACAGGCCCTATCTCCACCCAGCTTTCTCATCTCTCCACACAGGTACTGCATGTTAAGAGGGCTATTTCACTGGGGCACTGGGCAGAGAGGCATGAGCCGAAGGGCGAGAGCACAAGGGTTCTTAGCCCAGGGTGCACAGCCCTGGAGCAGTCATAAACTAACTGAGCTGGACGACAAGAGAGGATAGGAAGAAACTGCTTCTGAGATGGTTCCAACAACCAATCAACACTGCTTGCATAAATATATGAAGATTGTAGCCTTAGACTGTTGTTTGAGTTGAGACCACCAGTATGTTTGATATTCTAATATGTGGTTGTAGGGTGCAATTCTAAGCTTCCAAATTTGCCCGACAGTTTCTACCAAGCAAGTAAGTAGTAATACTTACTTGCTTGGTAGAAAATGTCAGGCAAATTTACTATTCAAGTGCAGTTGGGAGCTGGTAGATATGGGAGTGTCAGATTCAGAATGCTTTCATTGATGTTATAACCAAAGAGACTCCATTTTAATTCTTTTAGTATTCTGAGTGCTTTGTTCACAGGTGCCAAGACGTTCCCTAGCAGCTATCTCACAGAAGAGGAATGTTTTGACTACAGCTTTGCCAGCCTTGGGAAACTTTCACTTTCTTAGCTTCAAGCGAATTGTTTTGAGAACTATGGGGGGAGGTTGGGCCTGCTGGGGTTTGATACTCTGTACCTTGTTCTGTGCCTATCATTCATAACAATACACGTGTACCAGCCCAGATATTGCATCTGGGCCAGTGGACTATAATGGTTGCTTTTTTCAGTAAATCTTTTGAAAACAACGGACTCTTGTCTGATTGCAGAAGGTAGTCTGGATACAACTATTATTTAGCCACAGATCTGACAGGGAGTAGGTCTTATGAAAGATGCCCAGAATTGAGCAGTAATGCTTGCTGCTTATCCAACTTCTCTAGTATTCCATCTGCTGACAATGGGGCCAATGGGGGCCAATGGGGCCACTTCCACCACTACCACCTGCTACACTAATCCTATGCAACACAAGATCTGTTAGGAACAAGGTTGCATGCCTTGCTGGGATGCTGCAGGAAGAGAAAATCAATGTGGCTTGGATGCAGGAAAATGACAAGATGTGTCTGTCCCAACTAACTCCCTCTAGCTATGTGGTTCTACACCACCCTCACTATAGTAGCCAAGGAGGAGGGGTTGCTATTATTCTCCCTGAGTCCTTCAACTTCCATAGCTCTCCAGTGCAAGCTATAGTTTGTATTGACTGCATGAACCTGTCTCTGGGAATTAAAGATAGATTGGGTATCCTTCTTGTGTATAAACTGTCCGGGGTCTGAGTCCCAGCCCCCAGACTTGCCAGGAGGGAACAGTGGGAGGCAACTGGGAGGCAGCGGCCCTGCCGCCCCAGCCAGCAACCAGGTCCAGAACCTGCCTACTCCAGGGGAAAGGGGCGAAAGGCCAAAGCCTCAGAGGGCTGGAGGGAGCAGGGAGAGACCAGCTAGTCCCACCCTCCAGGGGGAGGAGAGGAAGCTAAGCAGGCCAGAGGAAAAGGGCCAAGGCAGGGGGAATAGGGGCCCAGCAGCAGCCCAAACAGAGCTCTTACCTGGCAGGGAGGAGAAGCAGCCACAGCAGCTCAGAGCCATGCCCCAGCCTCCCCCTCGGCTTGAAGACAGCAGCCTGGCTCAGGAGATGCTCATAACCAAGCCCCTCCAGGTGGAGCTGCTGAAGGCATTCTGTGGGAAGAGCTGGGCAGCCAGCCAAGGGGCCACAGCTGGGCCTACCTTCAGGAATCAGCTCAGCCAGAGAGGCCTGGCAGCCAGCCAACATAACGCAGCTGTTGCTGATCCAGGCAGCCCAGCCAGCTACCCCAGCTGCAGCAGCTCGAGACAGCCCAGGCCAATGCTGGGAGGCCAAGTAGGGGTGTGGCCTGGCAGGCAGGATCTGCAAGGAGGGTGGGGTGCTGAGAGAAGACCCTATAAAAGCTGGCTGGGAAGAGCTCTGAGGTGGTGGGTGTGAGTAAGGAGTGATGGTGTGGAGTGAGAGCAGAGCAGTGCAAGAGCAAAGGCAAGGAGGAGAGTAGATGAAGGAGGAGGAGATGGCAGAGACCAAAGAGAGTGAGTGGCACAGGTTGAGCAGGCCAGTGAGTGGATTGAGAGGGAGTCTGGGTGATGTATCCCACCCCTCCTTCCACAGAGTATGGTCCTGCAGAATCCCTGGCCCCCCTTTGATGTCAGGAGCAGACTGCCCAGCTCCTCGCCCAGTGGCGGCCGCTACAAGCCCTGACATAAACCACCTAGCTCCCCCATAAGCACCCTTTCTGAGTTGGCAGAGCTGCTAGCAGAGATGGTATTGGAGACACCTAGACTTACTGCTCTAGGAAACTTTAACATCTATGCTGAATGTTCAAAGTCAGGCCCGGCTCAGGAATTTATAGCTTTCCTGGCCACCCTGGGCCTCTTGCAAATTGTGATAGGCCCTACACATGAAAGATGTCATGCCCTTTGAATGGATTCCAGCCCCATGGTTTACCACGGATCTGGCTGACTTAAAGAGGGTTGGAAGATGTCTAGAAAGACACTGGCAAAAAACTCACATGAAAACAGACAGAATATGCTACAGAACCTCCTGAGGACCTATGTAATCCACCTTGAATCTCAGTGAGAAACGAGGACTATAAATGACATAAACAAACAGGTAAATAAATGATCCCATTCTGAAGTCATTCCAATAGTTACCCACCATTTGCTTGCCTCTATTCAAGTTTTGGCTATCACATACAGAGCCCTTCATGACCTTAGCCCTTCATATCTGCAGGATTACCTCTCTCCCCATACTCTACCTCCGCAGCTTTGCTTATCTAAACAGAGCCTGCTGCAGATACCACCCTACAAATTGTCAAAACACAATGTAGTCCTGGACGCATGCAGTCTCTGTGGTGACTAGACATGGGCACGAACCAAAAAAAACATAATGAACCAGCGGTTCGCGGTTCGGTGCCGATGACGATCCTGAGATCGCGAACTGCAACGAAACGGGTTCGCGGTTCACAGTTTGTTGGGCGTGGAATGGCTCCCATGGCACTTAGAGAGCCCATATTCCCGGGGAGTCTTTTGTAGGCTCTCCTACCATCACCCAAGTTTGGACAAGATTGCAAAAGGGATCTTGGAGTTATACCTTCTCCAATCCAAGGCTCCCAGGAAACTCCCACTCGATACAATTAGAGCCACCGGTTGATGTTGGCCCAGTGTACAGAAGGTGGGTCTTGACAGCGGATGCCTGGCAGTGAGCCACCTCCCCTCAGGGGGGGTCTGGCCGCTCGCCAGCAGCACCCCCCATGTGCCCACCCGCCAGGCCAAAAAGGAGTGTGCTGGTATTCCCAGCGATGTAGGAAGGTGGGTACCGGTGGTGGCTGCTGGGCCTGGTGGGCACGGGGAGGTGGCGAGCCACCTCCCCTCAGGGAGTGGGGGGTCTGGCTGCTCGCCAGCGGCACCCTCATGTGCCCGTCTGCCAGGCCAAAAAGGAGTGTGCCCATATTCCTAGCGATGTAGGAATGTGGGTAAGGGCGGCAGCCGCTGGGCCTGACGGGCAAGACAGGAACAGTCTCTGTGGGGCATAAGTACCTTATCTGTTCGCATCAATGTTCTGACCATAAATATTTGAATACATCTCTGAAGCTCCATGCACACAAAGAAGTGTCAAAGGGCCAGTGTCTTCACTGTTGTCTGGTATCTGTTTTTCATGTATTCTGATTTCTCCTTCTTGTCTTGTCTTCTGAAAATGGACAATAATATTCTAATATTATCAACAATAAAAAGAATTGACAAAAGTGCAAGGCATGTTACATAATTCAATATGTGTATATTGTATTAAAAACGAGAGACGCGAGAGTCAATAACCTTAGCAACCTAGAGTGGGTTGAACTATCTTATATCATTTAACAGGATATTGAGCCAAAATGTTCCTGTGTGTAAAGTTTGCTGACTCAAGAGAGTTTCAGTGAAGAATCAATTGGGCCTTTCTTATATTAGTAGTATATGGGCTGATTTACGTTATCCTTTTCTAAAGGATGTCTTTAGGACACTGTGAGTCTCTTCTGAACATTTGATTGCACCATAAACATCAAATAAAATACACTGATTTACCTCATTTGCTCTCATTTAGGAAAATGTAGGTCTATACTGAAGCCGTTAGACAGCAGTTTAATGTCACTAATAATGAAAAGCCAAAATTAAAGCAGTAGACAGGAAATTGAAGGTATAGGGAAGTTAAATGTGCAAATGTAACATAAATGAAGGAAAGTTAGCAGATCATTAGAGTGTTTAAATGTCTCCTACGTCTAACAGCCCTGAGCTGTTAGATTCCATTGGCCTGTAAGTTGATGTGAAAGGAGCTGAAATGAATTCTTTTTATGTATAGCCACTTAATAGCCATTCTACACATTCAAAGATCAATTAAGCCATCCCACAGTCACACATTGATGCTAGGCTAGATAGACTTGGAAGAATATTGTATTCATGCTACCTGGAGGAATACAAACTGTGGGCATATGAAAGCAGAAGTTTTTGATTCCCATAGGTAAGCATTATTTAAATTCCTGGCTAAAGATGACCTGTATGGTAGAAAATGTATGGCCAGGATATTGCCCAGTTCCATATATAAAAAAACTGGGTATTGAGGGAGGATGAGTGAGTTATTTATTTACAGTATCATTGAGACAACAATTAGAAATTATAGTCAGAGAAAAGCCAATAGATTCCCACACATACATCTCCACTTGCACACTAGAGTTCTTATTTGCCTGATTAACTTTTCAATTTTTTTAAAAAAAATGTAACCCTAAAACTTCCATTTAAAGAATGAGAACTTGGATTTAGAATAGAAATGTATAACTGGGACACCCACAATCCTTGCAAGGGGGATCCCATTCTTTCCCCCTTGCTCCCAGACCATCCGTTTTCCAGGCTGCTCCTCTCACTGGCCAGCCTACCTGATTGCAGTGCTGGTATTTTTCTCTATCTGGCTTATGTGGTGAGGGCTCCTGCCCCAATGCGTGAAGTGCCATAACCTCTACCCACCTGGCTCACACAGTGGTTGGGCTCTGCTTCTCTTCCCCTGACATGCTGGCTTGCACAACAGCAGGTAGCTACTTCTCCTATTTTCAAAATGGCAGCCAAGGTCTGGCAGCGTTGCAACTAGATACTTTTCCCTGATATTTTTTTTTCCTTTGAGGAATTTTTCTGCAACTTGAAGGGGCTCCTGAATAGAAACATCTCCCTAGCCTGTACTCAGCTCAAGAATACAGATATAATGATCTGCACATCAAGGTTCAGCAGTAGATAATGATATATCCCATCAGATCCTATCATCCCCACGGTCTCTGAGCCACCCATTCACCAGTCAGAGCACCCACCTGCAGTTCTACCACTACTGTAGCCAAACAAGGACCAAACGGTCTACAGAAATCTGATAGATAATAACAATAATGTAATTTAATAAAGTGCCAATGCAATGAGTGCAAAAGGTGCCAAGTAAGTATTTCAATATATATACTCCAAAAATACTAGGGACTATCCGTCTACACACATGTAGCCCCAATGCATGGAATACACTCCATACAACACATGTATAATAACATGCCTATAAATACAAAGTTGGTGTATTGCTTTATCAAGCCATTCTTGTGGTGTATTGCTTTATCAAGCCATTCCTCTATTGCATCATCTTCTCCAAACAGCATTTTAACCAGCATTGGTAAGTTTTTTCCTGAGTCATGATGAGGTAGTGGGAGGTCAATCTCTTATATTAACTCACCCAAGGCAATTCTACCACTACTGCCTACCTGGCTCACATGGCAGCATTTGCCCCTGCAACACTGGCCCTACCTAACTGGCCTGGTGAAAGAGCAGGTGGTTCCCACTCCAGCCAAAAGCTCCCAAATCTACTCTCACTCCAAATCCCAGCAACAGCTCCTCCGTCTCCCTCTGTCTACTGGAACTGAAAGCAGGAGGCACAGAGCTGTGCTTTATATAAGAAACACTCACATAGAGCAGAACAGGAGCTTTCTGGTTGGGGACAGATCTGCCTAATAGGATTTGGAAGGATGAGATTGGTATTCCCATGGCTACAGAAGGGCCATCTCCCCCCTGTTCATTGCTCTTATAGAACAGAATGGGAGCTCTCAGGCTGGCAGAGAGAGCTGCCTATCAAGGTTATGTGGGCTAAGATTGGGGTTTCCACAGCAACAAAAGGTCTGCAAATATTCCAGGCCTATGTTGCCTAGAGAATCAATGGATCGGTGCCAGTCTGTCTGGCATCACGAAGCATTCACAAATCGAGCAAATCAGTCCAAACAGTTATGGATTTCATGAAAAACGCAGCTCCACGAAACATGTTTTCATAATATATGAATCCACCCAATTCATCACGAAATTTGATTCATATTTCAATTCGTGCTCATGTCTATTCCTCTTCCATTCCCTCAAAATAGTGGCTGAGAAGCTGTGATGTAGCATCACAAAATCTCATCTTTTCAACCAGGACTGATTTCTTTGGGTGTGAGTGTGAATTTTTCACAAATCTGGGAGCTGACTCAGGACTGTAGAAACTGATTTTTAAATCAGTAGAAATTGGTGTCTCCCCCAACAGTAATCTTCTAACCTCTTCCCACCTGACCTGCCTAATCTGTTATCAAATGTGTACACCATAATACCTATCTGTCTCTTGCCACAACTCTAGGACATACCATCAGAACATGAAGTCCTTCTTTCAGTCCACCAGAATTATTTACATCGTTCAAATAAACCAGAGTATATAGCTATACCCTGCATTCTTTTTCAAACGTCTACCAGATGATTTTTCAGACTTTACTGTGTTCCTCTTCCATAATGTAACTGCACATAGCTGTGTCAGATAAAAGGGACATAGATTATGGCTAGGGAAGGTCCCATATAAGTTCTAATGCTGAACTGAAGTTCTGACCAAGGATTTAAGTCGTCATCCATTCTGGATGGGGATACACTCCCCTTGAAGAAACATGTCTGTAGTTTAGGGGTGCTCTTGGATGGATAAACAAATGGCAGCTTGGCCAGGAGCACCTTTTACTAACTTTATCTGGTTAGCCAGCTGCAGCCTTTCATGGAAATGGAAATCATGAAAATGGAAAATCTAATGAATTTTGAGTACCCTCACCCTGCCACCTCACCACTTCTTAGCATTGAAATAATTCCAGATATTGTTTTTCTGCTGAACACTTAGTTTGATCCTGGGGTTACTTTTTGGCATGACACTTTTGAAACATTCTTCTGGAGTAGCTGCCAAACAAATGATTCTGCTTTCATTCTATGCAATTCAAATCTAAAATCCTTAGGAATACATTTTTGTTTTTCATTCTATATAACATTCAGCAGTCTATATATTACTTTCCAGAGATTTACCTGTCAGCAAAGAGGTCAACTTATTTCTCGATTTTGTTAGTAGAAGCAGAAACATTAGAAATAGCATTTCTCAGGTCCCTAGAAGACGTTTTCTCCCTTATTGTGCATAATAATATCAAAACCATATCATGTAAAAAAATCCTTCTACCACAAATATCATCTCTTTGAATAAGAATTAGTGCTTTCAAGAAGAATTAATGTGCTATTTCTTCCCTCTGTCTTTCACAAGGCTTTGATGTTTTAGCTCAAATAGAGTCTTCTTTCATCTTGACAGTCTATAAAATAAAGGCTTTAAACATTTAAAGATTCTGAAATTATTTGTCTAAACTGGGCACTAGTATTTTGTGATCACATCAACCATAAGAGACATTTATTCTTTCATCATTGCTTCATGCCATATTTTCAAATGCTTAGGGCAGGACTAGACATTATGAGAAACGCAGGGCTGCGTCTGAAAACAGCTGATCATGTTATCTCCCACTCATAATTTCTAACAGTTAACTCACATATGACTTAGAGGGGAAGCAGGAACAAGTGCACTCACCCAGTCCCAGAATTCACAATCACAGCCCATTATGCTGATCCTGGTCTTCATGTGCTTATATGACTAAATTAGGAGCAATGTCTGCAGGTGTTCAAACTGTGTGTATAGGCTCTGTCCGCAGGACGGGTTGGCAACACTGCTTTTTGAACATTCCAGGGAAGAGCTTAAACATGTGTAGTTCTTATGGATGCAGGCACTGATCTCATGTGAGGCAATGTGCACAGGAGATAGTTTACACCAGGATACTTGTCATGGCTAGGAATAGGCCCAACATGTTTATTTCCATTTCCCTAATATGTGCATTGGATAGCTGCATGCATATGTCATATGTATATATCACAACATCATCCTCTTTCCAGCACGACTTCACATCATGAGGTCACAACATTAGTAAGGTGCCACTATATGTTATAGAAAGGAAGATTGAAACTAGAAACTGGTTCAGTTTTTGGTGCCGCTGTGCAAATCTTAGTCTGTCCATGGAAAGTAGATTTACAGATTGCATGAAATATAATTTTAAGCAAGTTTATTTCGGATCAGATCCCTAAGAATAATTCATCATATTTGAGAAAAGTTACATGTTGCACTAATATTGCCTGTTATGTAGAAAATATATCTTCTGACTAATAGATATATAACCTTAGATAACTGCAGGACAATTCTTGTTTTTACAGTCTAACATATTTTTCACCACAGTAATTATATTTCGCTAGGCTTTTAAATATGTGGAAAAGTGCAGAATAAATGAACAGGGTATCCAGCCAGACAGTGAAGTACTTTCAACAAGGTGTAACAGAGTGGGAAAGGGGTCACAAGGTGATGTTTGGTATTACAAGTATATCACTGTTTTCATTTGTGAAGTACTGGAGGATATACAAAACTTTTATCAACTGTTCAGAGATTGTAGATCTTAGATCTATGCATCACAGCTCTGCCTTTTCACATTCCTTTTTTTCCAAATATAGGATTGATGGATGACTAATCTAGCCGCACAACTTTCTCCTTAGGCCACTCAAACCTTATTAATGATATTCACCACATTTCATTGTGTTGAGTCAGAAGTCTAGAAACTTGTATCTGCAGGATGAGTTTCATTTTGATATTTGCCAAGGGATTTTTGCCTAACATTCTCCAATTTGGCTATATTGCATATAGAATGTGCTGATGTGAATAATGGCAACACCTAATGGCATGTTTCCAGCAAATTGTAGGTTTTCAAGTTCCCTAAAATGACTGATTTTTACAAGTATTTCAGCCATTCCAAGAGCAGCATCTTTCAGAATCACATCAAAAAGAGTGACAACTGTAATGATTATCATCCAACAGTGCAAAGAGATTATTGACTCTTGAAAGGTTAGCCACAGGCTTCCCTGTTTAACTAGGCCAGTGTCTGGTTTTGTTTATTAGTTCTGAAAAGGCTATATATATATATTTTTTTTTTTTAAAAAAAATAGCAATGTCAAACTATGGCACGTTTCATCTAGACAACTATCCTTCACCTTTATTTTCAAACATCTTCATGAAGAAAATGTATATGTGTTATACATTCCTTAGTTTTATTTTCAGAATATCAGAGTTATATTATTATATTGTGTCTATCGCCAGTAACAAAGGCCTAATGAATTTGTAGCATAATTGCAGTGGTCTTAATTTTGATGGCTGCTTTTGGATATCCAAGACTTTCAGTGATCATCAGACCAGATATTTTCAAATAACAAAATAATGAGTCCTCTTTTCTCAATTTCATATCTGAAGATCAGCTTTTTCTGGTTGACTGCTCCACCCTGTTTGACTCAGTTCCTAGATCTGAGTCAAAGAGGCCTGGTTGCAGAGATTAATTAAGCTAGGGTTGCCAACCTCCAGGTGGGTCCTGGAGATCTCCCAGAATTACAATTGTCCTCCAGATGACAGAGATCAGTTCTCTTGGGAGAAATGGCTGCTTCTGAGGATGGATTTTATGGCACTAAAACTTGCTTGAAAACAAGCTTAAAGCTAAACACAGAGTTGAAACCATTCTGAAACAAAGCAAAATTAATTAACATTACACTTTAGCAATATCAAACTCCCCAGTAGGAGCATACCTACATCTGCAGACAGTACCTGATACTAGTCTCTTTACCATTAGATTCTGAACATGGCACAAATGCCAAAACCTTTCACTGAAACTTAAACATCTTTTGGATCTGAAGTACTTATATAATACCTGCGTTGTCATACTCCACATGGGGGCCTGGAGATCTTTCTGAATTACAAATGATCGCCAGATTAGAGATATCTGTTCCCCTAGATAAGATGGCTGCTTTGGAAGATGAATTCTATGGCATTAGACTTCCCTGAGATCCTTCCCCTCCCCAAACCCTGCCCTCTCCAAGCTACACTTCTAAATTTCCAGGAATTTCCCAACACAGAATCAGCAACCCTACTTCAAAGACAAAAAGTCAGAAACAAGTCAAAATACAATCATCCTATAATCAGTCCCTCCATCCAATTAGTCATCACTGGGGGAAAAATTACAAAGAGAAATGATAATTTGCCCAGCAGATGACCCTGAAGATTCTGCTGATGACATATCCATAGTGAATGAAAAAGAGCTTCTTAAACTTGGTATGCCTTAATCTATTTTATACAATATTTTATCATAAACTGAAAAAATGCATACTGAATACATAAAATGCATTTTCAGCAGTAGAGAACATAACACCCATGAGAACTGTAACCTTTGATATCAAAAAGGACTCTCATTAATTGATTGCAATTTAGTACATCAATCATAAGCAGTAGACTCCCCTCCATCCCCCCCAAGAGAGCATCAGTGTACCGATGTTAAATTCCAAGAGGCTTTTAAAACTCCCATGTGTATAAAAAGAAGCTCATGATTTATGGAGGATGGGGAATTTGACTCTTTAAAAAAGGAAGAGGAGGATTGAGAAAGTTAGAAGTACATTGTTAGGTTTGTTTCTTTTTTGTTTTCTTGTGGTGCATAATAAGGTCAAAATTGGGGGGGGGTATTTGTTACAGGTTATAAGCTGTAATGGACACAGTCCCTAGGACCTGAATCATGTGGGTCAGCAACTGAACACACATGAACACATATGAAGCAGTCTTATACTGAATTAGACCCTTTGTCCATCAAGGTCAGCACTGTCTCCTCAGACTGGCAGCAGATCTCCAGGGTCCTAGGTAGAGATTTTCACATTTCTACCTGGTCCTTTTAACTTGGACAAGCTGGGGATTGAACCTGGGACCTTCTTCATGCAAAGCTGAGGCTCTATCACTGAGTCACAGACCTGCCCCCAGTAATATCAGTAGTGTCAGCAAACACTGGGGGAACAAGTTGGAGGGGGGGGGGGTTAGCAAAAAGAATCTCTTTTTGTGGATGTGCATTTTTGCACTTCCATTTAGAAACTGTGGTAGAAGTTTAAGTGAAGGAAGGACATTGCTAAAGCACAAAGGTTGGAATTTGAACATTGCTCAGGTATTTGACCCCACCCCCTTTCCAAGTTCTTCTGACAATATTTTTGTTGCCATTGCTTTAATTTTCAAAAATGTAAAATGATGGATTGATATGAGGTTCAAAAGGGAAGTTGCTTAGTTTTCCAAGCTATAAAAGGCTTATGCATTCAAAGTATCCTAATATATTAGCTTTCATAAAGGTCATTTTTCAATGATGACTTTAGGACATGTGTGTTGCTGAATTAAGTAAATATTTTATTGTTGGCATAAAGACAGAAAACATTCTTCCATGAATTACATTCTCCTTTACTGTTTCATCAAAATCAAATGAAGTAATCAACATCGGATCATGTATGAACATCAGCTTTGTTATCTGATCATAGCTAAGAAAATCACAAGCAAACATGGGACAGTGTTAGAAATGGAAAGGACCTTTGAAGTCATCTAGACTCACTCCCTGCCTAATGCAGGAATATACTATTACAGCCCCCATGACAGATGGCCATCCAGCCTTTGCTTAAAGACCTCTTGTGAAGAAGAATACACCACCTGCTAAAACAGTCTGTTCCATTGTTGAACAGCTCTGAATGTTAGGAAGTTTCTCCTAATATTTAGCTGAAACCTACTTCCTTATAATTCCTACTGAGTAGTTCTAGCCCTGACTTCTGGAGCAAATTGGCCCAATCTTCTACATAGTCAGACCCTTGGATGTTTGAAGACAATGATAATGCATCTCATTAAACTTCTCTTCTGCATGGGAAACATGCACACATTTTTCAACAGAATATTACAAGAAACCTCTACACAATGGGGAGAAGAAAGACATGTGGTGGGGGTGGGGGTAGGACTTGTTCTGCTTGTGCTTTAGAAATATAAAATGGAATAGCAATATTATCCATAAGTAAAATCCTATCATTCTCCAATTTGCTAATTTTTAACAATAGTAATCATATAACAGGACAGGGGAAATAAAAGCAAAAAATATGATTAGTTATATCTAGGCACCAAACCATAATAAAAAATTGCATCATAATTATGGATAACAACTGCAACTTTCATTTGACATTCACGATTGCTTTTCCCACATTGTGAAATAAGGTTTTAGCTAGTATTCCATATGTTCCATGACAAAGCATTTACAGAACATATGAAGTTACAGAGTTATTATTTATGATGATGTCAATGGATTAGGACTAGACTGCCAATCTTGTTTACTATAGTAAAATAACTGCATGTTTAAATTTAAATTTTATAAGATTCAGTAAACTGGTTTAGGATTATACCTTCAGGTTCTGAGATCATGCTTCTGTAATTAAATTAACAAATGTTACACACACAGAAGCAATAGAGGTACAATACATTTTTGAGTGACTGGATTTGTGATTTTTTCTTGAACAACTGCAAAGCAATTTACAATACAAAAGAGGCTTCTTTAAGAGAGAGTAACTGTTCTCAAATGCCCTACCACAAGCTCTCTCCAAGATCAATATACTTTCATAAACTTGTTGCTGCCCAGCGCTGAGTGGGCAGCGGGAGGCGGGGGAGAGCGGCGGCAAGGAAGACACGTACCAGCAAAATGGGGTAACAAGGCCACAACTTTATTAAAAATTACAAGGGTAGGAGCATTGGCCGCATAGGGATCGGATCCCTCATCGCCTGGCCCACCCGCCAGGCAATGCCCTCCAGCCCCCGCAGGCCACCCTGCAGAGGGGAAAACCAAGGGATGGCAGTTGGCGGGGTCAATCGAGTGTACACCCCTTATTGACCCCCCGCCACCTGGGAGTGAGGCTTTCTGGCAGGTCCCCGAGCTGAGCCTGTCCCCTGACCTCACCCCCTGAACCCCTTATGGGGGTTCCCATAAATGGGGGTTAGATGTGGCCGCTAGGCCCATCTCCCCCCCCCCGGTGGATCGGATCCCAATGCCAACCCGCCCAAAGTTGTGACAAGAGAAATCAAACCAGAATAATACAGCAACAGGAATGCACATCATACAGGGAGCGGTGGGTGGGAGATCGGCAGCGAAGGCGCGAATGCCGGGCCCCCCTCGGCTGCTTCCTTAAATACGCCGCAGGCAGACCGGAGGGAAACCTGGCCTCCCCAGGTCCGACCCGCGTCCAGCCCCCACCCCCAACCGCGCTGATTGACTGGGGGCGGTTCAAACAGATTGGCTGGGAAGGCGAAGCAGCCGAGGGAGAAGATGGCTGCCGCCTGGCCCTCCCCTGGCCCCCCGCCGCCCGCGCGGACAGCAAACCGGCCGCCAGGTAAGTCTGAGGCCATTGCTTCTAGGTTTTTACTGAATAAACTATCCCCCCCACCGCCCAGTCGGAATGAAGAGGCAGACACAAGTGTTGGGAATTAAAGGGCCACTTTATTAAAATTATAACAACAGTACTGTCAATGCTGCAAGGGCCTAAGTAGTGGTACAGGTTGGGCCCTGGGGTCACTCCCGGACCTCCGCCTTGACCTATCTGGGCGATCCACCAACTGCCCCGGGGGTGAGCCATCTATTGTATGGCTGTGACCTGGCCTGCCAATGCAGTCTTTTGAACTACAGTTCTCTTCAATATGGTGCTTGTTAATTTCAAACAGTTCCAACACACATTTTGCTTATTGCACTCACCCGTGATTTCCTTCTCTTAAGGGTTGCTGGATTAAACAAACAGAGCTTCATTGCTCTAAAATTCTTCTTCCAGCCCTCTCTCTCCACGGGGAGATGCAAAATCTGCCTGACAAACTGCTGGCTTTGTGGTTTGTATTGCCTGTGCCGGCACGTGCAATCTTTTTCAAGGGCAATTAAAATACAGAGTTCACATTCTCTAATGACTGGACAAATTGTCTTCCTTTTCAAATGGTTGCTACTGCCACCATTGTCTTCAATTCAATGTTCCTCATGTGCACCAGGGCCTGTTTCTAGCCACCTGTCTTAAGTATATGATCTGAGAGCGCAACTACAAGTGACAAAAGGCACAGATTGGACACTTGTCAGCTTCCCTCAAGTTTTGATGGGAAATGTAGGCATCCTAGTCTTGCAGCTTAGCTCTCTGACTGCTGTCCAATGGACTTTTCAACTGTCACTTGTCCAACATTCTGCCAAGCTGCCTATATTTCCCATCAAAATTTGAGGGAAGCTGACAAGTGTCCAATCTGTGCCCTTTGTCACTTGTAGTTCCGCTCTAGAATTTAACAGGAAGAGCTATCTTTTAAACAATGCATATGTATTTCCCATCCAGCAAAAAGAACCACATGTGTAATGTCTGCCTTCAGCTGTGGGTTCCTAGGTTAGAATACTCTCACACAGGTACCTGTTCTCAGGTACATTCAGTAGAGACAAGCTAGCTCAAAACAACAGCAGTTTATTTGCAAGGAGACAACTCCAAAAACTAAGAACTTCAGCTAACACACAAACTAGAAACTGAAATTAGAGCTCCATCCAATAAGACCAAGCTAAATCACACAGATATTAGGGGAGGAGCTAACTGTTCCATTACTTATATACATATATACAATAAATACACCACAACATGCAGATACTGGATATAGAGAGTCAGTAAGGGAACTGTCAGCCTAGAATTCTTTTGTATGCATGATTGTAATTTAAGGTCCATATTCATATGATATTTTTTAAGGAAAAGGAAGAATCTCAGAAATTGTTTCTGGGTTATGTGCTTGGATGAAATGTGAATGTATGCAGACAATATCATTCTGGTGAGATAGGTGACTTATTTTTACATACTAATCCTTCCAAATTTTTCTGCATACTATAGAAGAGTGCTAATAAGTGTAGTATGGGGAGCATGCCCACTCTTTCATCATTTGAAAAGAAAATCTTGGTTTGTGGAGTTGTATGAACTGGCTGTCTACCTCTGTACTTAACAAAGCCTTGTCAGATTCCAAGCACTGAATCTGTAAATGAAGTCGTATTTGGTTATTGGGTTTTCCAAGTACATCCAATATTCTGTTCATTAGACCACAGACAGCAACAGAAATGCTTGAGACCTGACCATTTGTCCCCATAAGAATGAAATCTGCAACCCAGCTAAGAGTTAGGTTTAAATAAACTGAGATAAAAGAGGATAAAGCACCTATCTTTCTAGAGCATTCTAGTTTACAGTCTCAGATTCAACATTATTTCTGTAAATGTATGGCAAAAAAAATACTGTAATAAGAAGAGCTTCAAGTTCCATGATCTCCAGTTTTTTTAAGGACAGAAATAACAAAAAATGAAATGGAAACTTTTTAAAAGCTATCGAAGTGATTGTAATCATTCTTAAATACTAAATGAGCAGAATAGCAGGTGTTACTAGCATCTGCTAAAGTTATTGCCCATAATAATTTTTCATTAAATATAGCAAAAGTACAAATAATTATTTCTACTCAAATTCCTTCTGTTGACCTTCAGAAGATATAAAATATACCAACATCCTGTTTTGTGATTAAAAATTTGACACTTTGTCTGTAGATTAATTTGCTATAGATATAGATACCAGTTATATAAAAATAATTCCTACAAATGCCAGCAAAACAAGCAAAGACTCAGTGGAAAAATAACCTTCTGAGGAATTTTTTTAAAAGGTGATTTGTCTTTTCCCCAAACACTTACAATGCAGTCCTGAAGGAGTGGGGAGAGTGCTGAGGGAACTGACCAGCCGCTGCCCTGATGCATCCCTGAGATATATCAGCAGAGTGGCCCTGCACCACCGTGGCAGTCCTTAGGATTGCACTGGACATGATTCTTAGATCCAAACTAGATAATACGGTATCCCCAGGAATGCCCTGGGATGCTGCTGCCATTTTACAGCTGGAATTCCCTCACTTTATAAATGCTACAGTGGCCCAATCCTGCTTGGAACTGGGGCACAAGATGGGGAGGATTCCTGTCCTCCTGTCTCCTGCACCATTTTCAAGAGCTCAATTGTCACTGTTTATGCCATATCATCCAGTCTGGCCCTTAGGAGGCCCTTTTTTAAAAGTTCTAAATGTCGGTCTACTTACAGTGCCATCCTAAACATAGCTATGTTCTTCAAAGTCCTTGTGCTTAGAAAGATGTAACTATGCTTAGGGTGGCACTATTAGCATCCTAAGAGCTAATAAGTTTTCTTCTAGATAAACACAAATTCCTTCCAGTAATGCCTTTGTTCATATGTTTGTAAGGTTGCCAACTAGACATGGGAAAAAATGTCCTGTACCTTTAGCAGAGGTTTAATCAGTTGCAGTGGCAGTTGAAGCATTTCATAGCATGAAGGTAAACAACAATTAATTAATTGTTTGCAGAGCAAACTGATATTAAAGAGACAGCTAGGGGGACCAGTTTAAAAGATGGCAACCCTACATGTCTGAGTTATTGAGAAACAACACAGAATGGCAGAAATGATATAGTAGATAGACCTGGTGGAATAAGACTAGTGTGAATATTCAGAAAACTGGGATTGAATTCCAACATAGTTCCAACAAAATCAATGAGTGAAGAATCCAGTTGATCACCAGTAAGGTAAGAGAGCAGAAGTTGTAGTCATGACCTTGGTTCTAGACAGTGCTTTTTTTCCTTAAAAAGGAGGTGCCGGTACTTGTGATGTACTTCTCTCTCTGAACAAGTCCCAGACTCATTGCCCCAGGTGCGAGCCATCCATAAGGATGGCTGAGACGTAGCCGGCCAGGCAAATGGTTCCCCCCTTTATGCTCCAACCATTTTGCCATAAAGCCTGAAGGAGGGACTTACAGGGTCCCAGTAGCAGTCTGCCCTCTCAGCTGGTCGCCATGAAGCCTACCAGCAGATCCTGACAGACCTCAGTTCCCAAGCAATAGGGATGTGCCAAGGGTGCTTATCAGCCCGCACCCTTTTCCCAACTCTATCCTGCCAGTGACCAACCTATTTACAGCTCCACCTTAGCCAATTTCCACAACCCATGCAAGTTAGGCAAAAAACACCTCTCCCCACTAGCCAATAAGGGGAAAAATCCTACCTGGCCCTGTCAACCAGCGATTGGATAAACCTGCACTGCTACAGGGCAGATGGGTGGGCCAAGCATGAAGAGCCAACTGTACAGCTTGAGAGGTGGAGCCACCTTGTAAAGGCTTGGCTCCATCCCCCGGCTGATGCTTGTATGCCTGGGAAGGAGAAAGTAGCGCCACTTTCTCCCTTCTGGGGCAGCAAAAGTGGCCCCCAGCCACAGCAGCCCTTGTATGCTGGCCAGGAGGGCCTGAATGGTATAATTTTAATCTCAGATTTGGGCAGGAACGCTTTACCATGATTGCTAGTTTTCAGGTAGGACATTACTAGTTGTGGTTTCAGATCTGTGAGGGTTTTTTGACTTCCAGATTTCGGGACATTATTTTCAATGGGGAGCAAATTTGAGCATTTGGAGCAGTCTTTTAAAAAAGATAATAGCACCAAATTTGTACAGAACATAGCCCTCCCTTGAATCTAAAGACCTCCTATTTTTCCAGCAGAATAGACAGAGGGGATTGATTTTACAGACCCCCCTCAAAGCAGGAGCCTTTCAGTGCAGAGACACTTATCTCCACCTATATATCTGACCAATTTCTTCTTGCCCTCCATGCATCTGACGAAGAGAACTGTGATTCTTGAAAGCTTATGCTACATAAAGTTGGTTCGTCTTAAAGTTGCTACTGGACTCTTTTTGATTTTGCTACTACAGACTAACACGGCTAACTCCTCTGCATTTATCTCCACTGATTTTTATTAGGGGGAAATGGCACCAGCCACTGGCATTTTTAAAAGAATCTTTCTGCATCCATTTTTTCACATAATCTTAAAGTGACTAATTGACAATAATAATACCCCCCCCAAAAAAACACACCTTTCTGTTGAAAATTCTGCATTTGCCATCGTCCCTTCTTGTGGTTCATTTTTTTCCTTTCACAAAATAATCCTTTCTTTGCACAAAATCTTCCCCATCCCATCCCTGCAATCTTTATATATATATATATATATATATATATATATATATATATATATATATATATATATATATATATATATATATATATATATATATATATCTGCTTTGATCCGAGACACAAATTTCTCAGAATGTAAGCCATATAAGCTTCTTTTGCAAATGAGTGGTGGCACAGGTGGAGGGGGTCTTGCTTCAATCCAGCCTTTTACTGGGCTAAAGAACCCCCAGTGGAAACTTAATTGCATAAATTTGGAATAGTGTACAGTCTCCTCCATGGAAATTCCTTCTTTTCCTCACAGATCCAGCAATCCCTAGGATTAACATGTAGCCGTTGTCTCAGAGGGATCTGATAAAGAAGCCAACACTGGTGCCTTTCAGAGATCTACTTTTTTTCTACTTCTTTCTATTTTGAATAATCTAAATAGTGTACATCCTTAATGGAAACAGAGAGCAAAACAAACCTACTTTAAGTTTTAAAGCTACTAAATTTTTTTTATTTTATTGCTATCCCTTCTTCCATGAGGAAAATTTTTAAAATGAGAATATAGAATATAATACCACATTTTAATTTTGCTTGCAGCTCAATGTGTAGAAGAACCAATTGTGCATCACAGTAAGTCATAGTATGGGACCAGCCCTCATCTTTTAAATACATAATGCTTATTTTCTAATAAATATATTTAGGATTGGGTTTTTTGGCAGCATGCTAAAAATACCCCCCAAAAGTTCTTAAAGACTAACAGCCACAGTGCTGACATTACACTGCATTTTTTCTTCTTTTCAGAGATTTTCTTTCATACTACCTGCTGATCTCTACTTTTAATCAGATCTCATTTCTGTACAATTATCATTTCAGCGTGTGTTGATTGCTTTTGCTAAGCATAATGAGTAAAAAGAAACACTATCTCATTGTGCAGAATATTGGATTGGCTGGTGTAATAGACACAGTGGCTATTTTTCCCCTTGTTCTTTGAAAAGTTAATTTTCTCTTTCATCAAATAACTAGTGGACTCCTAATAGCATATAAGGTTTTAAAGGGATTTGCATTAAAGAATGTAGTTGAGAGTGCCTTATCTGCCTTTGGAACCAAAGTGACATATGGATGTTCTTTTACTATTAAAACCTTAGGCAAAGTCTAACACACTTGCCGAAAATTGCCTTAGGCTGGCTTTAAGTGCACAGAATAGCAATGTGCCTCATGCATCGAGCACATCTACAGGTCACTTTATTCAGCTATTTCAGCTTGAAAAGTGAAAACGGTAAAGAAACAATTTGTTTGAATACTAGTCAGACCTGATGTGTTGCCATGCTGGCATAAAAGAACTACAGCTGGAGTATTATATACTAAAGCAGACCAGGAAAAGTGTTGTCTTCTAGCTTCAAAACATAATTATAGAAACCCTGGCATTGCATTCACTCATTGTATGAATTCATTGCCTTTGCATAGTGACAGTTCAATTAACCCTTTTCACTTCATTCAACTAAAACTCGGGTCCTTCTTGTAATTATCTCTCACTTTATTATAACCTTTTGTGGGGGTTTCCATTTTGGGATGAATTAGTCATTGTACAGAAGATCTGTGACTGGATCTCTCAACACCTACTGAATATCAAAAAACAACTCCATGTGCATGATGGTGTACCCAGGAGGGATTTGGATCAGGTCTGTGGTTTGGGTAAGGATTTAGTCCATGACATTACAAGACCTAATAATGTTGCCTTTCTGTCAGAATCTTATTGACCTATCCATCATTCAGTGTGCCAGCAGTGTTCTTGTACAGTCTACATAGATCATTCGCTATACAAAAAAAAGGAATAAACAGACACAAATTTGATATCAAAATAACAAATTTAGAATGCTGGCAAAACTGTACAACACACTAAGACATTTTGAGCAAAGTAAATGTGAATTTGAGGCCACCACGGGTTCACTGTCACCATTTTAAAATAAATTTCAAATTCCATGATTGGTACTGCAGTGTGACGCTCTCCACCACTCCCCGATTGTCTTGGCAATTTAAAAGGCTTAGGAGGGAAGAAGAGTTCCATGTCATGACTGGGCCTTCTTGGTGTTTTAAAATTACTGTAAAATGATGACTGTGGCATCCATGAGAGCCAGTTTGGTGTAGAGGTTAAGAGCACGGGACTCTAATCTGGAGAACCGGGTTTGATTCCCCACTCCTCCACTTGAAGCCAGCTGGGTAACCTTGGACTAGTCACAGTTCTCTGAAGCTCTCTCAGCTCCACCCACCTCACAGGATGTTTTGTTGAGGGGATAATAACATACTTTGTAACCACTCTGAGTGGGCATTAAGTTGTCCTGAAGGGCAGTATATAAATCGAATGTTGTTGTTGTTATTATTATTTACTGTTACATTTAGTTTGGGTTTTAGTTGGACACCAAGAAGTCACCATTCTTCAAGTAAGAAACTTCAGCAGAGAAGGAGGGGTTGACCAAATGAGAAAATGCAAAATTAGAATTTATCAGTAGGTTTCTTTTTATCAATCAAGGGTTAAACAAAGTTGACATTTTTCTTAGTGATTATACTTGTTAAACCACTTAGCATAATTTAGCTATATTAGTAATTACAGCTATTGTGAATGGTCACTTTACTTACCGTGTACACTTCTCAGTTTTACATACTGAGATCTATTACAGTCTGGATCTGTTGCATTTCATGACCTTTAAATCCATTCTTCACTTTTGGTTGTTTTTCTTTCTGCTGTGTTTTCTGTTCACAGAAATTTAACTTCACATACCTGCTAAATTGGTTTCTAGCCATGGTATTTATGCTTCAAATCTTTAAGGTGCCAAAAGTCTCTCTACTCTTTTTACCAAAAAGAAGCCTTCAGACACAATATCCTAACTAATGTCTGTATGAATGAATCATGTAATTACCAGAGCAATCCTATGCAAAGTTACATCTAGGGGTGCATACAAGAAAAAAAAATTGGTTGATTCAGTTCAGTAATAACAAACTGGGGTGGGGGGTGGGGATCGTAATTTGGGAATTAGAGAATTTATTTTCCAGTTCAGTTTGGTAATACAAAGCAAATTTGGTAAAATTCGGCCATTGTTTTCAAAGGGAAATTTTGAAATTTCCGGTGGCCAGGGGGATCCTTTTTTAACCAAATTTCACTAAATTTGCAGGAGACCTACTCCTACCTGTCCTCTAACAACCCCCAAGTTTCATAAAGTCTGGGCTCCAGGATGACATTTTATAGTCCCTCAAAGAAAGTACCTCCAGCCACCTCCAATCTCCATTATCCAATCTTTCATTCAAATACCCTTGCCCCTTTTGGATTAAACTCTCAGACTGATGACACATGGTTTTTGTGAGCCAAGTTGTGGCCAATTATCTTATTGTTTTAAGACACCACTTTAAGAATTAAAGTTTAGCTTGGGCAAAAGCCTATTTAATCAATTACCAATTTGGTGGGAGTTACCAAGGTGGCCCTTTGGAAACACAGATTGCTACATATACTTGTGACTATGGACTATACATGTAAGTTTATTTTTGTTTAATGGTTTTTATTAAGAAATTTGTATTTAGTTTAGTATATGCAATGGCATCTGGTGTTGATATTGCAGATCCTGGAGAGCAGTCTTTTAACACAGCACATTCTTGAGAAAGGTTACTGGAAATGAGGTGGCAAACCAGCTCCTCGTAGGGCGAGGCTGTGAAACAGAAGAAAAGAAAAAAGAATTGAGTTAGCAACCTTTGGAAGTATTGCATTGGGACTCTTTATTGGACTGACCTGGAACGCTAGGACCTATTTTGTCTATGTTATTTTGACATTTGTATATGATTCTTTACGAGTACATCAACTCATTCTAGCACTATGTCACTTTAGGAGTCTGCTGTAATGTTGTTAAGAAAATCTTTATTGTTGATATTAATTCAATGTTTTACATATGATTCTCTGAATGTGCATTGCCTTGTATTGGCATGATGTCACTTTAAGAGGTCCTTTGTGAAATGACTTCGTAACTTTTGCCACTTTTTTTTTTTTGTAAGTGAACTGTTGCCTAATTGTGTATTATATATTCATGTTTATTTTGTATTTTTCGGTGTCTTGGATTGATATTTTGAGTTAGCTAGTTATGGTGAGATTTATATTTGCTTGGCTAATTAGTCTCTGTAATTCTCTTTTGTTCTTTGAGCATCAGTAAGCAGACAGTGTCTCTTAATCTCTAGGTCAAAGCAAAATGGAGGCTGATCGAGGCAAGCCTCCTAATTTAGCTCCTTGCAGTAGTTTTAAAAAGGCGCTATCCTTGAGAATCCCATTGGTCAGAGGAGAGCTGCTGCAAAGATTGGTCACTCACACACACCCCTCCCCCTTCCTCTCTGCCTCTACTCACTCCCTCTCCCTACTCCCCCTCCCATCTGGTAAAAATGGCATGCAATGGGGTTTCTTTGCTGGTCCTTTGATAAGGGACAGCAAATAACAGCACTGCCACACTTCCCGAATTTTATCGAATAAATTCAGTGAACTTAAATTTGGTATTACTGCATTCAGTAATACAGATTTAAGTTTGGTAAATTTCACCAAATACTGAACCTGAATTGCACATCCCTAGTTACATCCTTTTAAATCCACTGATGACAAGGGCCTAGAAGGGTACAATTCTGTTTAGGTAACAGACATTGTTCCCACAGTTTTGCCAGCTTCCTGAATTGTGGATGAAGGAGGATATATTATATCTACTAAAAGAATGCTTTGGATCCCTGTTTCTAAAATAGCTTGTACTGTTTTTAGATACATAACTTGACACTGTCAAAACATATAATACAGAAGTCTACTTTGATCCATTGAGACAGGTGAGCTGCTACAAAGTAATTAATTAATAACTATTAAGAAAAAGTTACATTGTTCTTTATTGAAGCACATAAAATGGATTCTGTGTTTAATTAGAAAATATTGACCTGTATTCAGTAGCTAGGCAGTATTTGCTTACATACCACATTAACCAGTAGAATCATACATGACATTTTTAATTAAGAGCAAGGCCTGCCCAGCAGGACAAACTGGAAAGTATAGATTAGGGCAGGAAAACTTGCTAAACTTTGCTTTTAAGGGTAGCATAATGAAATCATATAAGCCTTGCTTGCATTGTAGAAGGCACCAACGCCACTGATGCAAACCAAAAATGTGTGCTCGGTGAGTCACAGTTGAACAAACACATAATTTATTTTACAAAAAATAACCAGTAATCTCAAACACTGGGCTGTGAAGAACTAATTAAATGCTTCATGTTGCATTAACTAATTCCTAAAACTATTCCCAAAGCATTAGTAGAACATTTGGCAGGAAGATAGATATGAGTTGGGCACGGTGTTTGTTTTATCTTAAAGCTGTATAAAGACACTAATGAGCATTTCAGCTGAATGTGAAATTTTGCTTTTGTTTCATAGGTAGAAGTCTTTTTAATATATATATATACATACATACATACATACATATATATATATATATATATATATATATATATATATATATATATATATATATATATACATACATACATATACACACACACACACACACATATATATATATATAGTCTTTTATATATATACACAGAGAGAGAGAGAGAGAGAGAGAGAGAGAGAGAGAGAGAGAGAGAGAGAGAGAGAATTACGATAGCAAGATTTTGTGTTGCCAAGCAGATGACATGACTCATTCATTGTCCAGGGGTCCAGCTCTCTGTGAGCATTTTTCACAATGACATGGAAACAAATCATTTCTTGAAGGAGTGGCTTCTCCCAAATATGCAATCCTACTCACTAAGCTTCATTTAATCTTTTCTTGGCCTCACATAATATTAGGACGGTGGTCACATTAAATGGTTTTTCTTGGTGATATCACACAGTGGAGCCAAATGAAACCTTCCCAATATTTTAGACAATAAATAGGAGAGCCCAGAGGCCCAGAGGTTTTTTTTTTAATGTAAGTTTCTTCCAGCCATTGTATTGTTGATGTGTATGAAATAGGCACCCCTTTTCTTTTTGTATGTTGTGATTTTGAGCCTGTCTGTTTTATTCACTGTCATGCCGATGTTCCAGGTTAGTTTGCTTCTTTAATGACACAGTAATACCATACACAGCTCTTTCCAGCATTTGTTCTATTTTTCACTACTTACATATTATATTATCTATATGCAACTGATGCAAAATAACTTTAAGATATTTAAGTTTAATGAGAAACATTTAGCATGTGTTAAAAAAATGGCATGAAGAGAATGACTTGGTTTTCTGCAAGGAACATCAAGGCAAATAGATGATTTCCAAGAGAAAATGGTAGAGGTCTAGAATTTGGTAGCATCCTTGGTGTATAGACTAGCAAATAGACTAGTATACAAATTAGTGTCAAAGACTGCATGTACTAAATGCATCTTCTCTGAAGCACAGAATTTTCACACACACACTTTTTGTCCCACAATAGGACTGGTGGAAAAATCTAGACAAACCTCTGTCATTCATGCAAACACAAAAGGTTGGATACTACAATTCTGTTCTGTCAGCAGAGGAGCCTTCCTTTGAGCGCTTTCCTTCTGTGGAAGTGGTGTGTTCCGTCGGGGAAGGTGCTGCTATGAGCTCTACAGCATCATAGGATCTAAAACATAAAAATGTTTTGTAGACACATAAAGAAGGAAAAGAAGAAATAAATACAATTTATTTTATACAGTTTCTGTTGTTTAAAAAAATTATATTGGCACCTCCTTTCAGAGCATACAACCATCTCCCTGAAGGATGCTTGACATAAGATAAGGACAAGTATCGATGCAGTATGCACCATTCTGTCCGAGAAGCAAAGACATAGGCTTGGATATCAGGGGACACTTCTGCTGATGGAAGGATGTTCGGTCAGCAGTGCAGATTTTCTTCCTTCTCCATGTTACTGCAGCTCAAACTGTCCTCTGAAATTCCACTCCTAGGTGACAGGAAACCTCCAGGAACAGCAGGAGGGGAATCAGAAGTCTACATCAGCAATGAACCACCCTCTCTCATTCTGATCACTGAAAACCTCTACAGGATCCAGTCCCCAAGGTCCAGTGTAACAGGAGAACTTTTCCCCAAAGGGTTTTCCACAGTTTTTTAAAAATAGTTTCCCACCATATTAAAAAAAAAAAACCTCAAGAGGAAAGATGGAAATGGGGTCTTCAACAAAGTTGAATATGAATAATTAAATGTGTTTATTTATTTGGAATATTTGTGGTACTGTCTGGGGAAGGATGGCCCCTTCCTCTGGACTTACCTGGAGAACCAGCAATGGGAGGAGAGGGAGCCGAGACCACCCCACCCTTGGTGGCTGGGGCAAACCCTAGAGGAGGGGAAGAGAAGCCATGACAGGCAGCGGGAGACAACGCAACTGACAGAAAGTCACCCAGCTGGGGCAGCAGCTACAGAGCCTCAGGTGGCCTGGGGGATGACGAGCAGCAGGCAGCATCTTGAGTTACCAGCAGGCGCAAGAGCCCTGCGACCATTGGCTACCCAAGAGAGCAAGATGGGAGGTGCCCCAGCCGAGCGGACCCAGGTGCAACGGGCAAGGCAGGGCCCCACCAGCCCCACCCTACAACACCCGCCTCATTGGGCAGCAGGGCAGGAGGGGAGGGAGATGCGCTGGCTCAATAGCTCCCCATTGAAGAGGATTCCCTGTCTGCTTGCCTGGCAGGAGGGGATGGATCATAGCCTGGGGGAGAGGTGGACGGTCAATCAGGGCAGCCTCTATAAACACAGAGGTGAGAGAGGAGGCTGATGAGAGAGTAGTGCAGACTGGAGGGAGCTGAGAAAGAGAGAGCAAGCAAGAGTAGCCAGCAGCACCACGGGAGAGAGGAAACCAGGGTGTGTAGAATCCTGCTCGTTTCCCTCTCTGAAGCCTATCCTTCGAACAGCTGTTGTGAGGGAGGGGCCAACCTGGAGGGCACATCTCCCCCAGGCTCCTATGATCAGACCCTGGAGCCTGACAGGTATCTTCTGCTATGAATTACACCTAAGACAGCTTACAATGCTATAACTTTACAAAAAAAATTCCCAATAACAACAACTGTGGCCAGTTGACAATTTCAGTATTATAACAGTTACAAATAATTGCCCTTCAGAGTGTAAGAATATATTATTCTTCATGGTTCCCTGCTCCAGGAGCAGCATTTTTGGAAAGTCAGGACTCGGAGGTAGGAAATTTCTGTTATGCAGAATGTCAGTGCCTCCCAATAGTGTAAATTTTAGTCTGGATTAAACTGTAGGACTTCCATTGTTCATAAACCCTGTATTTCCTTCTAGAGAAATGATCTATGGACTTTGGTGATCAGTTATAATTCTGGGAGTATTCACTGATCCAAAATATGGTGCCATCTGGAAAGAATTATGCCAATTTTTGCATCCTGCAAATGTCCTATCCACATTGATGGTACATTCCCCCCATCAAGCCCCATGCAAGTGCCCTTTTTCACTACCACACCATCAGAAGAACTCTTTTAGCACTTTAAAAATATGTTTAGTTTTTATAGCACTACAGTGATCTATTGCCACAGATCTAATTTGAATTTTAATAAAGCTGTTATGGTATATGGGTGAAAAGAAAAAGGTGTAGCAGTGAGTGTCTGTGGCAGCTGTTTGATAGCCAATGCAGCTGTTTGATAGCCAATGACAGCTGTTTGATAGCCAATGCAGAGTCACTATGAGGAAAGGAAAAATGAGAAAAAAAATAGAAAACTCAAACGCACAGTATGTATGCCTTTTCATTTGTAGTACCAATGAAGGCAATGTGGAGAATTTTTGCCATGTAGGATCAGCCTGAGAGTTTCTGCAATATATGGATCTTTACTAGAGATGGGCATGAACCAAAAAAACCCAAACCATGTGGTTCGTGGTTCGTCAAATTTCACGAACCACGAATTTTCACAAGCCTGCCCCTGGTTCACGAACCGGTTCGTTTGGTTCATGAAAATGTCAGAAAACCACCACTTCTGGGTCAGCAGAAGGTCACTTCTGGGCCAGCAGAAGGTTTGCAGGAAGTCCATCGCCTGTTGTCTAGGAAACTGATTGATTGGCACCAGGCTGTTTGCGGTGATGAACCAAAAAATGAACCAAATGAACCAGCCTAAAAGTTTGTGGTGGTTCAGCAGAAATGGGATCTGACAAACCGTGGTTCACGAACCATGAACTGGCCTGGTTTGTGCTTAATTTTGGTTCATATTTTGGTTTGTGCCCATCTCTAATCTTTACTTTTTCCTTTTTAAGTCCAATGGCACCTTATAGACGAATAAGATTTTCAGGGTATGAGCATTTGAGATTCAGAGCTCCCTTCTTTAGACAGAAGTAGGAATGAAGATCCCTGAGCATTTATATCCCTGCCAGAAGGTGGGAGGAGCTTTACAAGGAAGGGCATCAGGGTGCAAAGGTACAATTCAGCTTGATTAGATGGGAGTATAGCAATGGAGGATGTCAGGATGTAAAGATACTTCCTTATGTTTTTTCTTTCCAAAAACCACCTATGAAGTTCTTTCCCCCCTACTGGGACTTTAGGATATGAAGTCATAGAATCATAGAATCATAGAGTTGGAAGGGGCCATACAGACCATCTAGTCCAACCCCCTGCCCAGTGCAGGATCAGCCTAAAGCATCTCTGACAAGTATTCATCCAGCCTCTTCTTTAAAACTGCCAGTGAGGGGGAGCTCACCACCTCCCTAGGCAGCTGATTCCACTTTTGAACTACTCTGACCGTGA
Organism: Eublepharis macularius; assembly: GCF_028583425.1. Classification (NCBI taxonomy): domain Eukaryota; kingdom Metazoa; phylum Chordata; class Lepidosauria; order Squamata; family Eublepharidae; genus Eublepharis; species Eublepharis macularius. The sequence continues at coordinate 48,695,820 of NC_072799.1, forward strand.
AAAAGTTTTTCCTAATATCCAGCTGGTACCTTTGTGCATGTAATTTAAGCCCATTGCTTAGGGTCCTACCCTCTGTCACACTGGATATGAGAATATAAGTCACACTGGATATGAGAAGAATGAATGGAATGGCATGATTTTGGAGAAGAAAGAAAGAGATTACGTTGAGTACAGGACGCCAGCCCTGGGAAACTGCAGAAGCTTAGACTATCTGGCCATCCCAGCCAGTGGCAATAGCCACTTGAGCTGGTGGCCGTTATTTGCCGCCTCTGAAGGAGGAAGGCAAATGGCACACCCGGCATCCGGGGGTCAGCGCGGGGGTGGAGACTGTAGCCTTAGCTGGCTTCTCCGCACCCTGCTGCTTCAGTTGTGCCTTGTGCTCGGCCCACCCACCTCACCCTATTGCATTGCAGGATTAGCTGGTCGCTTTTATGGGCCAGGTAGGAATTTCTCTCTCCTTTCTCTGATTAGCACATGGGATTGGAGTCTTTTTGCCTACCTTGTACTGTGAGAAGAGGGAGGTAATTGGCATGGTGGGTCTGAGATAATTCCCTGGTGGCAGGATTTAAGTTAGGGGAAAATTTGAGCGGGCCAGTGAGCACCCTTGGCACCTTCCCATTGGTGGGGAGTTGGGGTCTGTCAGGAGCGGCTGGCTGCTGTACGGCCCAGTTGCGAGGACAGATGCTCTGGGTGGGGAACCCCTGGACGTCAGTTCCCCCCCCCCTGTTGCTGTACAGCTGGGTGGGGGAGCTTTACAGGGGTGAACCACTTCACCTGGCCAGGCCGGCTCCCACCCATTCGATGGATGGCTCGCACCCAGGGCAGCAGGTGACTCACCCAGACAGGTGAGGGCGGGGTCCAGGTAGTGACCCCAGGGCCCGACCTGTACCACTAGTTAGGACCTTGCCATAGTTGATGTTTAACTGTTGAAATGTTAATAAAGTGGCCCATTTTATAACCCAAATACTGTGTCTGCCTTTCATTCCGACTGAGGTGGCAAATAGATGTTTATTGGCTTTTATTAATTGATAGTATGTACTATTTACTTTTGGCTGGCTCTTGCCAGACTCCACCACCTAATACTGAATCTTATGGTCCCAACTGCATACTAAAACATAGCTATTTGTATTTCAGAATCTCTATGACTACTGGAAATTAATACATTAGGAAATTAATTTTTGAAGGCATGGTAAGATGCTTTAATACAATTGAAGTGTTTGTAATTAGTTTTGAAAAATTAGTTCAATGACACTGAGTGATTATTGTGTTTATTATTGATTGATTAGGTTCCTGCTATCTGAAATCATCACTTTTTTGTGAAGAACCCTCCATATCTAACTGGAATATTAACCTGATGAAGGAAAAGTGAAACAGGAAAAGAAACCAGGAGCCTATTTTGTCTGATATTTTTGTTAGATTTCATAGTGTTATCAGATAATCTTGTTAGACTCTTAGGTGCTTCTTTTGTGTTTACAAGTGTCGTGTGCCTGTGGATTACCCATTGATATATTCATTGTACACAAGAGAGTTTAATTGATTGCTACATGGTGTTTGCTGTTTTGTTTTGCAGCTTCTGGTCATGGATCAAAGGATGTGTGTGGTGGGGAGGTAGATGAGAATATCCTGCATTGTCCAGGGGGTTGGGATAGATGACCTTGAAGGCACCTTCCAACTTTATGATTCTATGATTCTATTTCTGATTTTAAAAGGAGAAGAAAAGTAAAGGAATAAATAGACATGTCTACTTAAGACCAACAATACCTACAAGATATTTTCCCCTTCTTTCTAGTAACTGGCAAGTCAAACGTGCAGAAAAAACTTGCCTTTGCTCCATTTTACAGCTGAGGAATCTGAAAAACAATGAACCATTATCTGTACTTTCTACATTTCTTAATACTACTAGTAGAACTATGTGCAAGCTAAAGTTGCTGATTATTCTAAAAAGCCATATACTACAAATTAGCTTTTATAGATCAGACCAGATGGTGTTTTGAAGGGAAGTTATGCTAAACTACTATGAAGGTATAGTTACTGGAATATTGTTTGGTGACAGATGTTTATGGTGGTTTATGGGTTTTTAATTTACTTTATTGTAGCTTCATACTGCTTTTAAAATTGTTTGAAAAAATCATGCCTGTTCTCCTCAGAAAGTTTCAGTTCGGATTGATTATTTTTTAAAAAATTATCCATTTTGTTGATTAAAGACTAGCAATATGGTCTTAGGAAATCATTTATGGCAGCCCCATTGAAAAGATGTAAGCAGATTTTTGGTAGGACTGATTGCTGTCTCAGTTGAGTAACAATGGCAGAACTGCCTTGTTCTTCTCTATAGAGCTTTTGTGGGGAGCAGAGTAAAATTAAGGGAGGGCATGGCTCAATGGGAGCATATCTGCTTTGCATGCCAAATATCCCACTCAATTTGTTATTCTTTAAAGTCAGAACAAGACTCTTTTTTGGTTTTCCTAGAGTATTACTTCAGCAATCATAACAACTGCTTAATAACTCATAACTGCTTATTTTAAGATCTCACCAAAGTTTAGCTTTACTTCTTATTTTCTTCTTCCTTCCCCTCCTGCCAATTTTCATCTACCTAAAAAAACTTTTTAAAAAAATTAATCAGCACAGTAGAGGTTGGTATTTACATTTTAAAATATTTGTTTAATACTTCATTAATAAAGTGTGTATAGGTGTTACATCTTAGCCTTTTCCAAACTCTTCCAATGTCCATCCCCAGAAACATATCTTACAACCCCCTGTCTAGATTCCTCAGGGCCAAACTACAAGAGACACCTGACATGTGTCAAGTTCTCACAAGTTTACCTGGGTAGTGTAGTCAGCTGCAGGACAGGAGGGAGAGTCAGCAAGGGGAGCCCAAAGCTGCCAGGTGGCTAGCAGTGGCAGAAGGAGCTTATGAGGCTCTTCCCACCACTGGTAGACTCAACCATCCATTCTCATAGAGAGGGGAAGTAGCCTCCTTCCTCTCTCTGTGAGAAGGAATGGTTGTGTCTAGCAGCAGAAGTGGTGGCAGCTCCTTTTGCAGCTGCTAGCCTCTCGGCAGCATCGGGCTCCCCTTGCTGACTCTTTCCCTCCCATCTTGTGGCCAACTACACTACCCAGGTAAACTTGTGAGAACCAAACACATATTGGATGACTTGTGTAATTTAGCCCTCAGTCTGGCTGGGTTGAGTTGGAAGCAGCCAATTGCCAGTGCTTAGTATTGAAAGAAAAGTTGAGGAGACAGGATCAGCAATTCATTTAAAAGATTGATGCCAGTTTCTCTGCATTTGACTAACAATTGCAAGAAATAGGGGAGAGGCATTGGTAGGCTTCATATTAGAGGGACATATACATAATTTAAGGAAGACTGGTTTTTGTGAAAGTTCAGCTCTTCAAGGAAGGAAGGAAGGAAGGAAACAGAAACAACCACTGAAAAAGTAGCTCTGCTTGCTCTGGGTAGTGCCTCAACAATAAACAATGGATAGTTAATCTTTTTCAGAAAACTTGCAAGTTGTTTGTATACTCTTGTTTGCTTGTTCAGAGACCTTGGGTTAAAGGCTCAAGTAAGGAATTAGAACCTGAGACAATAGGTCTTCCAGGATGGGTATGTGGTTTATGAATTTTCAGTAACAGTTATAAAATTGGAACCCGAAAAAATTCATTAATCAGAAAATAAGGACAAGGTTCATCAATGTATTCTAATGATAGATCCTAATGTATAACAGCATCTGTGTAAGTAGATAAGAAATAATAGTGATTTCTATTTTGAAACTATGGTAATTGCCATGATGGTCCAAGATCTCTGAACAAGCAGGCAAGAGTCTACAAACAATTTGCAAGAGTCCTGATAATTAGTTCTGAAGCAGATTCCAGCTATGTATCTGTTAACTACTTTTATTATTGTATCATTGGCTTTATGTTATGTTTAACATTTAAAATGCATTTGAGTTGCATTTTTATCAAGTGTAATTGACAGAATTATTATTATGTTTTCATTCATTCATAGAATTTTGTCCTTATCCACTTTTTTAGTCTGGTATTTGCTTGCATTCTTGAACCACTGTGTTCTATACTGAATCTTTTTTTGCTTCGTACCTCTAGTACATTTGTACTTCTGTTGTTTGCTTTTGTAAAGGTTATTCTCTTTTGTTTAATGCTTTTTTCTTGATTATGTAATAGATTGCCCCTAGAACTTGTTATCAATATTTAGGACATTTTAACCTGTATCTAAGGACTGGAGAGCTAACTCTCGCAAGTTTCTTTCTTTTTTTTTTGTAATCACTGTATGATTTTCAGTAGCGAGTCCATACCCAAAGTTAGAACTGTTATTTTCATTGTAGGTGTTCTTCTGTTGTACTTTTTAATGGCAAGTTTGTAATTCAAATGGTTATTCCACATAAAGATCCATACATTCTAATAAATAAGAGAGGAATGAAAGAAGTGTGTGTGGGGGGGGGGGCACAAACTAACAAAAAACCCTTGATTGACTAGAAGGGAGGAGACAGAAACATTTTATATTCAAGTCATGCAATAGAAATTCCTGTTGCCAATTCAATATATCCATATCAATGACAGAGAACTCTGTTGCCAAGGAAGCATATTCTATCTGTATACTGTATCTTTGCAGCTATATAGGAACTGGGAAACATGCAGCAGGCATTAAATGGATAAATATGCATACAGATTGTATTTGGCTGGGCAAGATACAGAAGGCTGGCAGAGGAGATCTGGGTGACACAACACAGTGAGCAGTTTGCGTCTTGTTGGATTAAGGACTAGATTTGTGTCTTATCCAATATAATGTCATGTTGAGTTATGTAAATCCCATCACAGAAATGCAAACACAATACAACAGCAGCATTCTTTGGCTCGGGCTTCTCAGTTATTTCTCTGAAACCAATTTGATGTCTTGCTACAGATTGTTTTTCCCTTGCGGCTCAACTCCACTGTTAGTTGAATTTAACTCTTTTTTTAGTGTTAGGTTTTATGATAGAAAATGCATATTTTAAGAATTGGTATTCTTAAGTGCACTTGATTATAGAAGAAGAGAATTGGAAGAATAGCTCTGCACCATACCATATGTCTGTAAAGCTAACACAGCTACCAAATATGTCCGTTTTAAGTGCAGGGCTCAAAGTCCTAACATAATTTAAACCATATTTAAATGATGCATTTGCAACTGGCTACTTCCCTCATAGAGGCCAAATGTCACTGATTTGATTTCTCTTGCAAATTGAGCCTTGACTCTGCCATGTTTTCCAGCTCCATAAAAACAGGATATTAACACATGTTTAATTTAGCATTTTCAAATGTGTTAAAACTGGCTTTCAGTGCAAAAAAAACCCAATTTTGCTTAAAATACAGAGGTGGAAAATACAAAGTTATATTGAGTTGGATCCAACCAGTTTAACCACTGGTGAAAAAGAGGGGGGGGGGACATATTTAAGCACCAAAAAGACTATGTTGGGGATCATAGAATTTGCAATCTGCATTGACAAAAGCTATCTAGGATGGGAATTGTTGTAAGGAGAGAAATTGGCCAAGATGAGAGGGGGGAAGCTGCTCTATCCAACCCAATTTCTCCATTGCCATAATCTTTCTCCCCTCCCCCATCATGCTTTTCAATACTAATTTGCTTATCCGGTGGGACTATCAATATATCATTGAAACCCACTCAGAAAACTAAAGTGATTAGAGTAGAGGGGAATATTCTTGTGAAAAATAGTTCTATGCACCTTGCCACTTTTTCAGTAGAAGATTTAACAGAGATAACGAAGAACGCAGTGGGTGCATGTTGTCATCTTAAACAGGGAATGTCTCGGCTGGCAACATGCCTTGCTTGCTGTCAATCATATCTTTCCCAGTGAAGGAAGTAAAGACAATGTTATGTAAAAGTTCCTGTACCCTTTCTTGTGGTTAAGGGGTGCAATCAAGCAGAGATGTGGATACATCTTCTGTCCCGCTTCCAGCTTTTTCCATCTCATCAGTGCTACCCTATCATTGACATGAATGACCCAGTTGGCAAGCAACTGCCAAGTATGCCCCATCACTGATCTTTATATTAGAAAACAGAGGAGAGCTGTGGGGAAGAAAGAGAAGCTAGTTTCATATGAGACTTTGATCTGTCACAGAAAAAGTGCAGTTCTGATTTCTTATTGAGAATGAAAGATATGGAAGGAGGGAGAAAAGCATTACTTCCCTGTAGGAGGAAAACATTCTCCCATTCTGTTCTCTCATTACCTTCTGGGAATTCAAAGTGGTGTAAATCAGAGGAAGAAAAAAAATCCCTGGTTCTGCTGCCTGAGCTGTCATTAGAAAAGAATAATTTCTAATTGATGGCAGGCAGAGGTTGGAAACAGGGATCAGTTCTGAAATGTAAGCAACTTAAGTATCCATGAAATATCTCCTAAATGAAGGAATGGAAAAATATGTTAATCAAAGCACAAAACAAACCTTGATTGTTTAGGAAAAGACCATAAAAGAGCACAAGTTTGCCTTCCTTTGCTTTTTATGTTTACTAAAGCCTCACAAACCATTTGAATTATATTCAGATTTGAACTCCATATTGACAGCAACTCTCCACAGTTTCCCAGAAGTCATTCCCATCTTCTGTAAACTTTTGCATGGGTGTATGTTTTGCTTCTTTTGTTTTTGTTATTAATTCCAAAATGGGCTTTTTCATGATTGGGTTGTTTCATGTGGTTTTGTATCAATTGTTTCTTATGTTATTGTTTTGTTTTCATAATTGTACTCTTTCATTGGTTTCAATGATAAAGAATCCTGCTCTCCTTTTCTCAAGTCTATACCTTCATAGTTTTCTGTGCAAATAGAACAAATCTCAGGAAGGTAGTGGTACTTCCCAAGGACACCAAATTTCAGACAGATAGAAAAAAAGCCCCCTCCCTTGAGGCAATGAAAGTCAACCATGCTTAACATTATAGTCTGTGGGAGAGTTGATAGGAAATATTCCAAACAATAATGCAGGCAGCACTGCAGCTACTTAGCTTGAAGATCAGTAGCACAAGGAGAAGGTAGATTGACAAGGCAAGGCCATTTGGTGGCATAAAGAGGGAAAGGCATCTGCGGAGGCAGGCAGCAGCAAGAAGACCATAAACTAGATTTGCTTGGATGGGGCATAAGTTTTGGAGTGGACAAGCAGGGGAGTGCAGATTGCAAGGGAAGATTTGGTATAGCAGGCATTTGGAGGAGGAGAAGGCAAATTCCCACCCCATGTCCTTCAGGGTTGGAACACTTCACACATTATGTAATCATAGTGACTACAGCCAATTAAGAAAGTCTAGAGCCCTTCTCTCCCCCTCCCAAGGAACACTGTGTTCTCTCTATGCTCTTATTAGCAAAATCTCGTTTACCTTGTCAAAGTGAAGCCAATAAAGGCAGAGACTTCAATAACAAAAATAAAATAGAAGAAAGCAAAAGAAAATCATGTGTTTTTTTAAAGATATTTTGATGGGAAATTTGTTTCATTTTTTATATTAAATACTTAAAAATGCCCCATTTTTGTAATTAATAATGGGGGGGAATCACAGGTCTAATTTCCTGCTCCCTGAGAACCTTTAACTAGAGGCAGTAGTGCTAACTGAGGACCTTCTGCAGGCAAAGCATGTGGTCATCTGCCACGTCATATGGCATTTTCAACTGAGAAGAGAAAACACAAACAGGAAAATATAAGGAAGTTGTCCATTCATTGGAATCAGGAGAATGGTGCTATTACTCATTTCCATTCATAAGTGTATAAATGTTTACAGTGTTATTTCTAAGGCTAGAGAAGGTGACCTGGCTCGGTACTAGAACCATATCCTTTACACAGAGAAGATTCTTGGCTTGATCCCTGTCATGTTCAATTGAAAGATAATAAGTGTTGCTTGAGAGTCAGGGGAGCCACCGTCAGTCAAAACAGGCAATACTGAATTCATGGTCTGATGGTAAAAAGCAGCTTCCGGTGATCACTGGTTTCTTTGTTTCAACAATCTCTTCCTACATCTAAGAATAAATACAAAATTAACAATCTTGATTAAACTAAAGAAATGTACTTCTGCTATCCAGTCTATGCTTGATCAGACCAGTCCTGCCCCAGACTAAAAAATGTGACTACCCATTAAACAGCAGAAACACATCATTTATTTTGGTTGTTAGTCGCACATATGTCATGCTGGAAGTCTCTGAGATTTTCTGACTCGGGCATTAAAACATTTTATCCCGTACCCAATCCAGTCAATAGATAAATGAGACAACATAATAATCTATTCCAAGAGAGCATAGCATCCTGATCAGTAAAAGTAGAGCAGGAGCTTGTCAATTGAAAGACACTATTACTAATCATTATCATTACTAACAATAATAATAACAATAACATTCAGTTTATATACTACCCTTCAGGACAACTTCATGCCACACTGAGTGAGGTTTGCAAAGTATGCTATTATCATTATTATCCTCACAACAATCACTCTGTGTGGTGGGTGGGACAGAGAGCTCTGAGAGAGCACTGAGAGAGCTCTGACTCAAGGTTACCCAGCTGGCTTCAAGCTGAGGAGTGAGAAATCAAACCCGGTTCTCCAGATTAGAGTCCTGCTGCTCTTAACCACTATGTCAAACTTGGCATGTGTATAAGCAGGCGCAGCACCTATTTTAGTTGTAGATTTTCTGGGCTGTATGGCCGTGGTCTTGGCATTGTAGTTCCTGACGTTACTCTAACATCTTCTCCATACATGGACACTGAGAGATCTCTGTCTGTTGGTGCTACACTTCTAAAGATGCCAATCACAGCTGCTGCCAAGACCACGGCCAAACAGCCCAGAAAATCTACGTTCTCCAGCCGTGAATGCCTTCAACAATATATCAAGCACCTATTTTCTTCAGTCATTTGCTTCAGTATGAACCACTATGAAAAGATCAGAGATTTCAATGGTAATAGGCTTTTTCAAGATGCCATAATTACAAGTGGAAGTCCGCATCTATATAGCAGGGCTTCCACACAGCATGTCCCATTGCACCTGGGATGATGGGTGCAGATCCACTGAGAGGTGGTTAGGGGCTCGTGCTGGCTTGAGTCCTCCTGGGACTCAATGCATCTTCTTTGGCTAAGTGAATGCTAGCTAGCTAGATAAGACAGGACAGCAGGACAGATGGCATTATTCCTGGAGTAGGAGGCTTTCCTCAGATCCAATGCATGCACATAAAAAAGAGCCAGCCCTTTGCCTTTCTTTTCCCTTAGGTGGCTAGCTCTCCCATCCTAACGAACTGACTGTATTTTCTTGGGTGAACGCTCTTCATTTTTGCTATGGACTTCTATATTTTTCCTTCTTTCTAATGCAACTTTTCCTTGCCTGGAAAGCACAGATTAAAAAATTTGTAGAAAATTTTACTTGTAGAAATATATTAGTTTTATTTTTTATTTGTAGAAATATATCAGCTGTTGATTCTGGCACAACTTGGCTAGTTCTTGGGATTTGAGCAGTGGCTACATTCAAGGGTGAGTAGTAGGCTCTATGACTGCTTCCAAAAGGGGAGGTTTCCTTTTGACAGTATTTATAAGGCTGATCTCACCTCAGTTAGATTTAGAGTGTTGTTTCCTACTCTGTACCTAGTTGTGTGTGTAGTGTCCAGTGTTAAATGCCACCATCTGTGACGTGAGAGAAATGATCGAAAGTTGTATTCAGTAACTTTCTCTGTAGAGTTTGAAGCAGGATCAGTTAGACACAGATATGTTAATGGGCCTGCTGACTGAAACACTAGAGTGTGAAGTGGTGCCAATGGTGTAAAGATATCCACGTGCTGCTCTAACAATAGGTGCTACACTTCTCAATGGCTGAGTCCAGGCTGCAGTTTAATTTGATGCACTGGAGACATCTAGAGATGGGCACTAACCAAAATACAAACCAAAATTTGTGACGAACCAGGCTAATTCGTGGTTCGCGAACCAGCGGTTTGTCAGATCCCATTTCTGACGAACCACCACAAAATTTAGGCTTGTTCGTTAGGTTCATTTTTCAGTTCATCACTGCAGACAGCCTGGCGTCGATTAATCAGTTTCCTAGGCAACAGGGGATGGACTTCCTGCATATCTTTTGCTGACCCAGAAGTGACCTTCTGCTGATTGTGATTTGCTGGCTTGGAAGTGACATTTTTATGAACCAAAACAAACCGATTCATGAACTGGGACAGATTCGTGAAAATTCATGGTTCGTGAAATGTGATGAACCACGAACCTCATGGTTCGTTTTTTTCTGGTTCGTGCCCATTTCTAGAGACATCATTCATATTCAGGATGGTTGTTTCTTCCATCCCTAGTAACTTTGGCTTCTGGTTTGTACACAGATGAACTTGCCCTAGGGCCCCTGTAGTCAGAATTGGACGAACTGGAAGGCTTGTCCTGTATAATTGATGGCATGACCTCCTCAGAATTCAGTTGTCTCCAATATTGCTGTCTCCGTTGATGTGTTGGCTCTGAAACTTGCCAGGGCTTGTTGCTGCAGATCCAGATTGTGTTGCAGAGAGCAAGCAGCCAACTTGGTGGCAGAGGAAGACTTCTAGAAACCTTGCTTTATGGTGATATTAACAAATGACATGTAGCAGTGTGTGTGTGTGTGTGGGGGGGGGATTGTCAGTTCAACCAAGAAGATTTTAGTCCAGTGGCCACCTTAGAACCCAATAAGATATTCAGACTGTCTTGTTGGTTTCTAAGGTAGCACTGGGCTAAAATCCTATTTTTCTACTACCGATCAACATGGCTGCCCACCTAACTATCAGGTCAACCAAGAATATAATCATACAAGTGGGAACCTGCAAGGATTTGCGTGGAAAATCTGACTTCTCCTCTGCTACTATTTCCTCTGTCCTTTTCCTTGAAAGCCCCAAGAGCCTGTACCCTTTTCTTGCCTCCTTCTCACCTTCCCACTCACCAGCCAATCTACCTGTATCCCTCTGCCCCTGTCTTCAGTTTTCCTTTGCTCCCTACCCCTGGCAGCCTTTACTCAGCAAAAATATGGTCCAGTTGCATGGTGCTAATTGCTGTGCTGGGCCCACTTGCACAATGAGGAACCTGAAAGGACTTGGGTGTGTGTGTAGGGGGGTCATTTTCTCCTGTATCACCTTCCCCACACTATTTCTTCTTTCCCTCTTTTTGGGCAACCCCCATATCTTCATCTTTCTTTGCTTCCTGCTCTCATTCCCACCCACCAACATAACTTTTATCTACCTTTCATCTATTTACTTCATTTACATTCTACCTATCTCCACAATGGGGACCCAAAGAAGACTACATCATTTTCCTCTCCTCTATTTTATCCTCTCAACCATGTGAGCAGAGGTGGACTGAAATGAAAAAACCTGAAAAGGGCCACTTTTCAGCCTTCCTTGGCCCCACTCTTCAAAGAAGGGAGGGAAGAGGCAGTCTGCCTGACCAACTGGCCAGGCACCCCTTTCCTCATCTTGTATGGGACTCAGGTGGGGTGAGTGCAACTTCCTTCACCTTAGACAAGACTGATCCCATTCCATTGTCTTGGATGGATCAGGTATCACCTTGTGCTTTCTCCCTAGCCTAGCCTTGAATGGACCAAGGCAGGTATTGCCTCCCTCATCTTGCTTGGGGCTTGAGTGGGCTAAGAGAAGTGCCATGGTTGCCTCCTTCACCATATGAGAGGCTCAGGTGGGTCAAGTCAGGTGTTTCCTTCTTGTTTGCCTTGCTTCATGCAGGATTTGGTTTGGCTGAAGTAGACACTACTATCACTGCCTCTTTCCTCATGTTGCCTTGCTTAGGGCTTGACCTGGCTGAGCCAGGTGCTAGCATGGGGCTCTGCCTAGTCAAGAAAGGCATTACCGACTCCCTCACCTTGCCACATGCAGGCTCATGTGGGCCAGGCACCACCTCCCTCACCTTGTGTAGGGAGGCAGTGGAGCATGTGCAGCATTTGCTGGTGCCCAGGGCTATTGCAAGTTCTCCTGGCTGGGGTGGGAGGAGGAGGGAGCACTGGGCATCACTGCTACATGGCGAGGCAGGGATGTGGGGGGCTGACTGCTGGCTTCCTGGGCTGCCCTCCTCAATATGGCCCTCAACTTCAATGGCATTGGCAAAGTGGTGGGAGGGATTCTCTTCTTCTTCCTGGTGGAGAATCACATTGAGTGGCCATTCTTTCTGACTACATTTCCCATGTGAAGAACATGTGAAGAACATATGTCATGAGTCTCATGTAGTTTCCCTTCAGGTCATTTGCAGGAGCAATCACATGGAGGAAGGGTCTCATAAAGTCTCCCTCCCCTTGATCAGTGACATTCCAAAGCTCCTGCAAATGATCCATTGATAGTGTGTAGGCAGGGGGCTTAGACAGCCCACACTAAATTCATATGTAGATCATACAGTTACCTCTGTTGATGACCAGGTGATTGTGCAGAGATGGGGGCAGAGCCAGCACACTTGCTCTTGTTGACTCTCCTTGCATGTTCAGTGAATGTGTGGGGCTGTCACATGCACTGAGATTTTGTCAAAGCTTCCTAAATGTCTAATAGACATTTTTAAGAGTTACTGCGCAGATTCATTAAGTTAGGAATATTTATTTATTACTACATTCATAGACTTTTCTCTTCAGAGCAGTTCACATCATTACCCTCTCCTCCATTTTATCCTCATAACAACCTTGTGAAATAGGATAGGCAGAGATTATGTGACTGAACCAGTCACCCTGTGAGCTTCCATGGCAGAGTGGTGATTCAAACCTGAGTCTCCCAAATCTTTAACCACTACACCAGACTGGCTCTTTAACCTAACCTAAGTATAACCTAAGATAAAAACTCTTAGGAGTAAGAGGTAGAAAGATAGCTTTCTATATGAAGTGAGGCTATTTTAGTGTGGATTTGTGCCATATTAGAAAGTTTATACTTACATGTCTTGCATACAATTGTCTGTCAAGCCTCCCACCCTCTCCGAAAGGGAAAGGAAACTACCACCTTTTACTATCTCTGTTGTCTTTTTCTTCTACCCATCACATATTCCTTTTCAGATTATTTTACTTCAGCGGGTAATGTTGACACTAATTATATGCAACCAGTGTTTAAAAATTCCAGCTTGAAAGCTGGAGAACAAAGGCTGAATCAGCCATTTGAAGTTGGGCAGTCTATTACCTCTGACTACTGAAGTTGCATTCATGAAAATGGGGATCATGTGGAAAACCATAGCAACCATACGAGAAAAGGGTACAAAAGTGTATTACATAAAGGGTACTACACAAAAAAGAGTGTGTTTGACTCATGACTTAAAAGACAAAGCATTAGATAGCCAGTTAAGGAATCCCTCGTCTCAAGACAAAGGTGAGATAACTTGGTTTCACTGTGGATAATAGCTGACACTTGTGCCAGGAAATTTTACACATAATGTGTAACAAATTTGCTTTTTTGGCTAATAAAGTCAATTCTGGTAGATTCTAGAATATTTTCCCAAGCAGAATAAATAATTCAATCTCTGACTAGGGATTTATAAAATAAAAGTAATATAAGTGAAATCTTGTCGAAGGCTTTCACAGCCGGAGAACGATGGTTGTTGTGGGTTTTCTGGGTTTTATTGCCGTGGTCTTGGCATTGTAGTTCCTGACGTTTCGCCAGCAGCTGTGGCTGGCATCTTCAGAGGTGTAGCACCAAAAGACAGAGATCTCTCAGTGTCACAGTGTGGAAAAGACAGTGTCAGTTAGGTCACAAGGTCTATAGGAAACCAACTCACACTGATTGGTACTTACACAAAAACTCCAATCACCACCCCCAACAGAAAAGAGGCATAATGAAAACATTAGTGGATCGTGCAAGATGGATATGTGAGCCGCACTTTCTCAATGAGGAAATTAATCATCTAAACCACGCACTTCAGGCAAATGGCTACTCCAGAAATGAAATACGAAGAGCAATCAAACCGAGGATGAATCAAACAACCAAGGAAAAACAGTCTCCTACAGGAAAAGTGTTTTTGCCATATATAAAAGGAATTACTGATCAGATGGGAAAGCTTATGAAAAAGTATAACCTTCAAGCAGTATTCAGACCCACCCGAAAAATACAACAGATGCTACAATCAGCAAAAGACAGTAGAGACCCCCTCACCTCTGCAGGAGTATACCGTATACCCTGCAGCTGTGGACAAGTTTACATCAGGACCACAAAGCGTAGCATCCAGACAAGAATAAAAGAACATGAAAGACACTGCAGACTTGGACAACCTGAAAAATCAGCAGTGGCTGAACATAGCCTAACTCAAACAGGGCACAGTATCTTATTCCAGGACACCAAAATACTGGACAACACTTCCAACTGCTTTGTCAGACTGCACAGGGAAGCCATTGAAATTCACAAGCATAAGCAAAACTTCAACAGGAAAGAAGAAACCTTAAGAATGAACAGAGCATGGTTTCCAGTTCTGAAAAACACCAGGCTAACAAAACACTCTATACTCGACAATAGCCCTGCAGAGAAGATTAGCACATCAAGCACCAATCCATATGCAAAAGAACCTCCTCAGGATACAGTGAAGCCTCCCGCCATTAGCATTCCACACCCTGGGAAACTCTTACAGGATGACTCAGCTCAACCCCACCCCTCCTGAGTAGATACAAATGACCTGCCAACATCTTTTCCACACTGTGACACTGAGAGATCTCTGTCTTTTGGTGCTACACCTCTGAAGATGCCAGCCACTGCTGCTGGCGAAACGTCAGGAACTACAATGCCAAGACCACGGCAATACAGCCCGGAAAACCCACAACAACCATAAGTGAAATCTGCTGTTCATTCTCATGCCACCTGTCAGGCTATGGATGACAGGATATGGTAGACAGATCCCTGGACCATTGCAGCAAGACACAGGTTCTTGGTTAAATGGCTTTTATTCAGAAATCCAGTTCTTTCCATTTACATGTCCATAGATTTGCTCAGGAGCAAGACAGCATCCAAACAGTACATGTTCCTTGATAGGAATGGAGACTTGAGGAAAATACAGTTCTAAATACTCAAACATTCCCCCCCTCCCATCTAGACCACAGAATTGGGTGGGAAGGAGTCTGGGAATTTCTTCTGGAGTTTAGCTAGACAAGACAAAAAGGCATACAGAGAAACGGTAACATTTCAGGTGGTACAAGATCATTTCAGTGAACTTCAAAGAAAGAGATAACACAGCTGTGTTCTCAGGCTGGTAGAGGGAGAGAAATGAAAGTGATGATTAAAGCACTCGTAACCTGAAATAAAGGCATAGTATTAGCAATGGTGCAACACTTAAGACAATGACATGGATGCAGGGTGCAGACATGACACCACCAATTTAATGGCATCTGAGTCAATTCAGAAGAACATTTTCAGTGGAGGCATCCTGCCCTAAGCTAATGAAAGAGCTGCAAGACAAAAGAGTGCTCAGACAGAAATTAAAGAAGAAGTTGTTACTTCAGCCAATGAACCCAAGATTTCACCAACTGACAAACTTGCCACAGGATACTTGGATGTGTTTCCATTCATCTTGTGTGCTTGATATTATACGTCCCTGTAACCAAAATTTTAATTGCCCACTTCTAACCCAGCCTCATTCTACACCACTCTGCTAAACTTCTGGTCACCACACTCCACCCCCATTTTTCCTTGTTCTCTCTCTTTCCCTCACTTTCTCCAGTCCTTCCATTATCATATTATGCCCCTCCCAATTCTGCCCAGCTTTCCTACTGACGACATGCTTCACAATCATTTTGGCCCCATTCTAGGCTCTATACTAAAATGTTTGTTCTACTTCAACTTTATTTGCATTGTCCCATTTCCCATTCAATTTTTGACCATATTCCCCTGCCTGAATCAAAGTGTTATTCCCTAGTCCTCCATAATCCTGAACCTGACTTGGCTAGGTGAACATTATACTTCATCACAAATTGTTTTCATCATCCATTTCCTGAAGGAAGGGTTGCGGAAGAGGGTAGGAGTTCTTTCTTACCTTCCCAATTACAACAGGAGCTTGCTTGATAGAAGGGTAAATTGGAGTCAGGTTGCAGAGGTACAGTCAAAATATAGTCAGCCTGATTAGAGATAGAAGACATGCATAGAGGTGGAAAATACAGAAAATTACCATCTGTAATGATTTCAGTTTTCATTATTTACCCCCTAGCTATAGGATTACCTCAGTGCAAGAGTGCATGATATTAAATAGCTATGCTCATTCTGTATTCTGTTTTGCTTCTATTCTATTAATTGTCTGAGCAGTGAAGGGTTAATAACTTCTGGTTGCTTACTGTAATGGGGAGGGGGGTGCTTTCAAATGAAATATCAGTACTTTTCAAAATGTGGCTTTTAATGTTCAATGCCAGTCTTTAAATTCAAATCAAACATAAGAAAGATGATGTTTTAGCAAGCTTGTTGATGGATGGGCAAGTAGAAACAACGTTATAATGATGGATTAGCAAAATCTGAAAGAAATAAAAGAGCCCACTCATGAAAGGAATGGGAAACAGTTGCAATGTCTATTTGGCTTTTGGTTGTTAGAGGTTGGCAGACCATTTGATGGAAATCTAAACATTTTTAACCTATTAGAGTCCAGCAGTAACTCAGTGAATAAAGATTCTGGAGTCTTTTCATCAGCAAGATCCTATGTTGAAGCAGATTTCTTTGTGCTAGCAACTGTAACAAACAAAACTTATGAGCAGCTGCTGGAGAAAATAGCTTCTTAATGTAATGCTAAAACAGCATACAAGTTTTCCAATCTGTGCTACACAAAATGCAATAAGCACAGTACATTTGATTGCTGAATGAAATATTCATATTAAAATGCTTACAGTTGTAATACAGAGTTTATTTGGTGTTCCTTTTTATTACTATGACTTTGTAGATGCAACATTTGAACAGCATGTAAGTATCCAAAAATGAAATAATTGAGAGAGTTTCCAGTGTCTAATAGTTGAGAAACAGGTGCATAGCAAAGTTTTATATTTTTGGACAGATTGTAAAAGTGGCATCCTCTAGAGTGGCAGAGACTTGCAACAGATGCCATTTCCTTAAGCAAAGGAAGAAAGGATTGACTGTAGAGCTCACAAAGCTCTGAAGACAGACAAGGACAACAGTAAACAGGATAAACTAATAAAAAACTACTTTTATTTAATGGATCTTCTGTGAAAATTGCAAAACTTTGAAACACAAAAATCACTTTATGGATTGACTTATTCCCAATTTAGAAAGATGGCACACGTGCGACTCCCATGTACAATCCTAACCTATCCCAAAACTCCTTTACTAGTGCAAAGTTCTTGCTTGGAGCTCTCTGTTAAACATCCCAAAGAATCGGTTGGAAGGGAAATTAGAGCATTCTGACTGGAAGTGATCTGAGCTAGAAAACCAGCTCTTAGGCAAGGAGGTGACTCCTTAGAGTTATTCAGTTAATCATTTGAAGGACAGCACTGGAATTCCCCCCATACCTTGGAAAGGCATCTCAAGATATTTGTCACTCTTCTCATTAGCATACCTGCATTCTGACTTTCCTCCAGGGAGCTCACATCAACATTCATACTTCTTGTTTGACCTTCCCTGGTTTGCCTGCTAGAAAATAACTCATCCAAGGTTACCCAAAGGGTTTTAGTACATGGAAGAATGGGGATCTGAACCCTGATGCCCCAATCTATACAACACATTCTCCAAGCCCCAAAAATGGAACCTTGTGGTAAACTTCAGATATTTTCCAAAGTCCTTCAGCAGCCTAAGCTCCTATCTGCTGCAGTATCTGGTAGAACTTGCCTCCCCTGTGGATTGACCTTTTTGGATTTTGCTAAGGCATTTGTGGCTCTTGCCTGTGGATCTAAATCTACACTCTGAATCCACCCTCTGATCCACTTGCATAAGTAGTTATAATTAGACATGGCACGAACGGGGGAAAAAACGAACACCCAGTTCATCGTTCATTGCTATCCATGAACAATGAACAATGAACATGGATGAACATGTACTGTTCCTGAACATGTTCGTTGTTTGTAGGGGCCAGAACCACCCCCACCCCTAATCACCCCCACTTAGCCCCCCTTGCCTCAAACCCACTTACCACTTACCACTTACCACTTACCACTTACCACTTACCACTTACCACTTACCTTCTCTGCTGGAAGTACTTTGAAGGGTTAAAAGCCAGAAGGAAAGGCGGAAGGAGTTCAGACAGAGTTCAGTCCCTGCTGCCAGTTGCCAAGGGAATTAATTGCAGGTGCCAGACTGTCTGGCTTGACGAACGGTTGAAGGCAATGAATGAGGCTTGCAACAACCACTTGTTCGTTTAGAATGGAGCCTCACGAACGGCTTCTTCACGAACAGACAAACAGGCTTTTTGTGGGGTTTTTTCGTTTGTAATGCTGTTCGTGACCATGTTTAGCTATAATCCTCTGCTCTATCTTTTTCTATTCTTGTTTCATCTCCTTGAGTTTGCACAATATGTGTGGACATTTGGAATACTGACACTAACAAATTCTTGTGTATGTAATATTATTGTAACTGCTTGAATGCTAATCATTCCTCTATATGAAACTATCTTTGAGTTCATTAAATTCCAGGTCTCAGAGGGTTTTGTTTTTCCAAATTAGTGCAAAGAACGTCTTCCCTTTGAATATCATGAAATCTCCTTATACTGAATTAGATCATTGTCCCATCATGCTGGCAGTAGCTCTCCAGTGTCCTTTTTAGAAGACCATACCTACCACCTACCACCAGATTTTTCTAACTCGAGACATCAGTGATTGACTTTGGGACCATCTGCATGTCAAGCAGATTCCCAGCAATGAGTCATAGTCCCTTCTCTATTTCTCAAACAACCCCTTCATTGGAATTTGTATATGTCATCCCATTGAGCTAGGTGTGCAGTTGATTTCATTTGCCTGGGCATGTGTCTAGGATATAAGTGTCTTTCCAGCTACATATGGTAACACTACATTATTTGAAATCTCTAGAACTACAAGTCTCCTAAAGTCTGAATTCTAAGAAGGGTCACAAAACCTAGGTGCTTCCTTCACAACTAATTGCTAAGTTTTTTTAAACCAAGAATCTTTTTCAGGTGCCTAATAATTATATTCAAGGTAATGGATATGCAGAGTAATGCTTTCTCTGTTAAATACATCTAGAGCATGCAAGATGTGAAGTAAATATTAGTGTTTGTAACAATGCCATGGAGGCTGGAACATTACTGTGGGCAAGAAATGAGATTAGTCATTCCTCTATCACTAATTCTCTACTGCAAATACTTCCTCATTTTTAGTCATTCTCCCTACACACATATAGCCAATTTCAGACCTCAAAGCTAAGACCAGCCAAAGGGACATTAGCAGGGGAGAAAGGGTAGATGCAGCAAGAGTTAACTGCGCATCCCCTGAAAATTCGCTACAATACCTTGCTTGTCATTTTATTCTCATTTTTTTCAGAAAATACAAGCTTGGCAATACACATTTGCTAAGTTCACGTAACATGTCATTCCAGACAGTCATATTTTTGCACTATCTGCATAACATGTACATTGGTAACTGCAGACATAGATTTGCACTCACTTTTCTGAGTGCAAATCATCATTTCCAGAATGATATGCTCGACAAAATTCCCAATATGAAAATACATATTACAGGTCATTAATGTACTTTTCTGGAATGGTAACACAAATCCTGGATTCTTCAGAGTTATGATACCTCCTCCCCTCCAAAATCTGTGTGGTTTTTCGTGTTTGGGAGCTTGCTACTACCACCACCACCATCAGGCATCTTGTTTTTCTTTGTCCAAATACCCAGGCAGTGGCCGGGGGAGGGAGGCTCCCATCTGGTGCAAGCCAGGCACAGGGCCCAGCTGAGCTGTGAGTTTGGCTGGTTCCTTCTCCTTCCTTCCCTCCTTTGTGGGGTGGGGCCATTTTTCATCTGCAAGTAAAATGGCTGGGGACACTTTATTTATGGGTCTATAGAACTGGAATCAATGGTTCAATTTACTTGAAACTTGGACAGTCTGTAGTTGATAGGCAGCACTAGCTCCCTTACCATTTTGGTGCTATTTGGTTGTAAAACAGCCACTCCATCCTCCCTGGAAAAGAATGGGATGGAGTGAAAGAGAGGGAGTTTCGGCAAAGGAAGCTTTCCTCACTTTGTGAAGAGAATTGAACAGCAAGTCACAGTAAGAAAGGATGGCAAACAGAGTTTTCAGTAGAAAGGTTAAAATATTGTCAATCAGATACTATAAGAGTAGGAAAATGAAATGAATGCAGACTGGAGTTTGGTTACTTTTTAGTGCTGGTGACTGGCTCTTCTGCAAGCTGCCACTTGAGCATCATCCCCCTGCCCCCGCTGCCACAGAAATCAGTGGAGAGAAGTGTGCTTGCACAGAGAGGAGCTTACTTAGGGGTCTCTAAAACTGAACCAATTTTTTCAATCTGCTTGAAATTTAGGAGGTCTTTAGATTAGAAGGAGGACTGTGTTCTGTGCAAATACAATCCTGTCAACTTTACAGCTACCCCAGACTCTAGTATACATTCCCCATTGAAAATAATTGTCCTGATCCCCAAAAACCACATGAATTTGAATCCCGAACCAGTAATGCTTAACCAGAAATAAACTCCTCTGTCTCTCTCTCTCTCTGTCTCTTTCTAACCAGCCTGGACGTGAAATTATAATTAATTTTTTCTTGGCTCACCCCACTTATGTTAATTTTTATAATTTTGTATTCTAATATGAAAGAATTTGGGTTGGAGCTAATGAGTTATGTGGACAGAATATGACTTTCTTCCCTCCCCGCTCAACTGTAGCTCTCAATACCCCCAATGCTGCTCCTTTGGGATACCAACCCCCCAACAAAATCATGGGAAGTTGGAGATCTGCAGTAGGAGAAAATCAGCCTCCTTGCCATACACACACTCCAGTGGAGATCCTCCATGGGAACCAATACTTTCTCTACTCCTGCTACTGATGCCAACATTGCTACTACAATTCTCTGAACTTCCTTCAACCTTACTATACCCTTCATAATCTTGGAAAGAACAAAGCAGCACAAACGGTAGCATCACATATGATGAAAACTAAACTGATAACATATCTTGTTAGGAGGAAGTATTCTGCCATGTAGGATGTGCTCACATTAGACTAGTTTGCCTAGTTTGCCATACTGATGTTAAGTAATGTGCATGTTTTTTCACGTAAATTGTGCGTGAAACTTTTGTTTGCATTTACATATGGGGTAGCAGATTTTAAATAATATATTTACATTTACATTTTGATATTTAAAGAACAAGTTTCTAGGTTTTGTAGTCTTTTAAAACATCATCTCATACATAAAGAAAAAAGAAACAATATACTGATTGAAAATTGTACCCTTGTGATGCATAGGGTTATAGTTTAGTTTGTAATCACAAAGCATGTGTATGCAGTGATATATACATCTCAATTCTTATCTTTAAGAGTTTTACTAAAGGTTTGCTTTTCATGGTCACTGAGGCTTTCCTTTAACAATTTTGATCTTACAGTCTTTCATCTTTGTGTTTTCTCCAACATTACCTAGGAATGAAAGGATTTGTATATTACCATACAAGAATTTTCAGAAGAAACAACAAAGGATTGAACATCACATTTTAAAAAATCTTAGCAGTATATGTAAGTGCATCAATGATTCTGTTTTCTGAAGTTATTCAATAGAAACAGGATGGCCAGTTTTGAACCATAACGGCTGGATGTTCTAAGGATTAATAGAGGGTGAAACTGACATTATTATAGTGAACTGTTTTAGAAAGTACATTAGTCTCAAAGAGGGAAAGAAGTCATTATACAGTGCTTCTCAGGAGTATTTTCTTTTTACAGCTGGCCTCAGTGAAACATATTTAAAAGCAATCAAAATGGTTAGCTTTTTCTACATTTTGTTTTGAACTTGTATTCAAGCAAGGTCTATTAATGGCACCATACATATCACATAAAAGGGACTTGGAGAAATGCACCTAGGGGTGGTTCAGTAATACTGGACTGGGGAAAAAAAAACATTCCCCAAATACCAAATTGATTCTATAGTTCAGTTTGGTATGACAAAGAAAATTCAGTAAAATTTGGCCATTGCTTCATATGAGAATCTCAATTCAGGAGTTTCCAGTGGCCTGGGGGAGCGGTCATTTTTTGACTGGATTTGCAGAGGACCTACTCCTAACTGTCCTCTAATGACCACCAAGTTTCATAAAGATTGGACCCTGGAGGGCCATTTTATGGCCACCTAAAGAAAGACCTCCTCCCCAGCAATCTCCAATCTTCATAGTTCCTCATGGGGAAAACTATGGGGCTATCCAGGGGAATAGGAGTGACATTTTGCAAACAAAATCCACCAAATTGTCAGGGGTCCTACACTTTACTGCCCTCTAAAGACTCCTTTCCCAAGTTTCAAGGAGATTGGACCCCAGTGGGGGCATTTTATTGCCTCCCAAAGAAGGTGCCCACAGTCACTGTGTTTGTTCCTATTGGGATTCCCAATGCAAAAATACATGGACCAAGTCTCCCATGGCCAGAGAGGCACATTCCCAAATGCAAGCTCCATACCAGGACAGTCCAACAGAACCAAACTGATTCCCCCCTCCCCCCAAAAGCCCAGCACCCTCTGAGCAGGCTGACCTGTCACTCTTTATTGTTCCCTGTGAGGACCAACATCACACTAGACAATCATCCAAACCAAAATGAAGACTGGACAGTCTAGCAACTAGAAGCAAACTGAAGCACAGGAATGGAATCTCCCAAAAACCAAAATGAAGCAAGGGGACCAACTTCACATCAGAGAATCACATCCATTCCACCCAAACCAAAATGAAGCAAGGAATGGTCTTGCAAGTTAGCCCACCAGAACCAGTGTTTTTCACAGCATCCAGGCACTGGGTTCAGCCACTGTGGGAACACCACAGAACAAAACCAAACAGTACCCAGCCACAAGCACACAGCAATGGCAAGCACAGTTGTAGAAGATGAATCCCGTCCACATAGCCTCAGGCTGAAACTGATAGTGAGCTACTTGGGGAAGTAATCTTCTCTCTGCAGCAGCCTTCATCATTGGGCCCCTCCCATCCCTATAATAAGGAATGTTAAATTAACATTTGAACAATGTATTAGAACAACACATTACATCAGCCATCCCTCCCTTCCTTGCAATTAAGTAAGTTAACATTAGAACAATACATTACATAAATTACATTACACAACAGCAGTCTGTATCTTCATTTAAGTGTTTCTGTGGGTTTCTCTGTGACACACAGTGTCATTCTCCACTTTCCCTAATGACTCTCTCTGACTCTTCCCATCCTAGTGGCAAAAGAACAATGTTTCTGGGGCCTTTTTTCTCAATTAATTGCAGAGATTTCTGCTAACATAGGGTGGTAGCTTTGCAGTGTGTGTGAGAGGGAGTCCAAATTGCAGTGTGCATTTGTTGTGCCAACTGAATCAACTGTCCCTCTCCTACTGTTTTTCTACTGAAATTTAAGTCTTGGGAAGAGCATTTTCCCCCAAAGTCCAAAGTTAGGAAATTGAAGAGCAGCATGTTTATTTACTTATTATTTATTTATTATATTTATATTCTGCTTTCCCTGCAAGGCAGGCTCAGAGCAGATTCCAACAGAGTATAAAAACAGGTAGCATGATAAAATAGTTCCGATTAATAAAACCCAGCAGCATTCACATTGCACATTGCACCATCCATCCACAACTACATGGGGCGAGTGGCGAACTAGTAGATGTTATGTTGACCTTCATGAAGATCAACAGCTCAACTCTCCAAGGGAACAGGTGAATGTGATGCAAGCTGACAATGTCACCCACATGGGAAAAGATGCCCTCACTCTCCAAACTCATCAGAGGGCCTGAGAGAAAGTTCTGAGCCTTGAGAAAGAGATTCAGCCAGACTACATCATTCTTGGCTCAGTAAATCAGTGGAAAGTAACTCACATGGTGCTACAAGGTAGTCCCTGACTATTTCCTCCACCAAATCCAGGCTTATTCAGATGGGTCGAGGACACACTTGAGTATCCCCATCTCCATGAACATCCCAGGGCTGGTGGGGGGGGGAGTATTTGAAGAAGGGCTGGGGCAGCAGAGCTGGGGGTCTCTGCTGGCAGGAGGCCCTTCTTGGCCAGCCTACACTGCAATTGCAAAGAGAGGGCATCTCTTGAACTGGTGCGGTGCTCAGCCTGCTCGGCGAAGGTGCCCTTGATGCACAGGTCACACATGGTCACCAACATGTATGACTCCTTCTTAGTGAGAGTCTGCAGCTGGATTGTGATAGCTTGTTGTAGCCTTCTTGCAAGTGCATGCACTGCTGGAACAAAGTCTGAGTATCCTGCATCTTGGTCCAGGAAAGAGGCCATCACACTCTGAAACGTATGCACCAGAGGGATGACCTGACCCAGGGTCACTGTGTCAGACAAGATCATGACAGTGAATTCCTTGAAGGTCCTCAGGACCCCCACTGTCTAGGAGATGGTGAGCCCATCCTCTGGGCTGAACACCCCCTCCCCCCTCCAAGTGTTACTCTCTGAGAGCCACACTATGAGGGTGCCCCTCTGCTCCACCAAACGCTCAAGCATAGCATGAGTGGAGTTCTAGCGAGTGACAACATCTGCTGCAAAATGCTCCAGCCCAGTGCTTGCTTGCCTGCACTGCCACTGCACAGTAAGAACAAAAACAAAATACAAGCTTTTTGGTGGAGTGAAGTCGTTGTAGCTCCATTTCCTGGATTTGTTTCATCATTCCAGAAGCTGCTTTAATGAGCCAAACCAGTGATTTCTGAGCATATTATCAGCTTGTTTGTTCCATTTTGCATACCTCTAGTCACTGCTGCGGGGGCTGGGAGTAAGTTGAGCCAAACCTCAGTTGTGCTTGAAGCACTATAAGGACAATTCCACTTGGTCCTGTCCAAGGATGGTGACAATGAGCATAGGTGTATTGATTGTGTTGCACTGCTGGCAGCTGAGTGTGAGCTGAGTGGCCCCTGCAGTACTTCCAGTGCACTCAGGACTCTCAGAGAAGTTATATTATTAATACAAATATACAAACATAGGGCTTTGTTCCTGTGATCAGGAACTCTGCTTTTTCAGTATTGCCAGCCATAAAAGAACTGGTCACAGGAGCATCAACGGCAACAGTTAAGATTTTGAATCAGCTTGTAAGCATGTGGATAAGCTGTATGATCATTCATATGTATATGTATGTAGGGAGGTAGATGAGACGATGGTATGGTACAGCCCAAACTTGTTATATTTCAGAAGCTATGCAGGGTTGGTATGTGGATGGGGGACCACCAGGGAAGACTCTGCAAAGGAAGGCAATGGCAAATCACTTCTGCTTCCCACTTGCCATGAAAGCCCCTTGCTAGGGTTTCCATAAGTCAGTTGTGACTTAACAGCATATATGTATGTATGTAGTAGGTATGTAATTATACACACAAGTAAATTAACACGCACATATATACTCACATGATAAATTTAATCCATTTTATAAAAGCATCCAGGAATGTATTTTCTGATAGAAAGGCGCATATGGTAAGGATTGGACCACCCACACAGGGAATGTCAAACATGAAGTAATGGAGTGTCTCATTCTTCTACTGACTTCTGAAGATGCTTTGCATGTGAATATAAGCATTACTGAAACCAATACAAAACCTTCATTACAGCAAAAACCTTGCAGAGATAATACGTAGAAAATACACTGCTATAAAACTGATATAACTTCCAGTAAGAAATTAATTTTAAAATTAATATCTTAAAGAACTTTTTCCCAACTGTTTACCATTTCATTAAGTGCTGGTTGACAGTAAATAAAAAAGGACCTCATTAAACCAGTCATAAATTTTACTAATTTACAAAACAAGTGTATCTCAATCAGCATGAAATACAAACATTAGGCCTGGCCCTTGGGTCAGCACACATAATGGATATCCTTGTCGTGTCCTTTTCTTAATTAAACAAGGCTTAGCATAGACCATCTCGGTTGGATTGCTCTTCAGCATTAAAAAAACTTTTTATATTCTCCTAATTGTTCCCTTAACACTTTTTTTTAAGAAACCAAGTTCAGATATTCTTTTAGATGCTTGAACATGCCTATGGATTTTAAAAATTGCTTTCCTATAAACAGCAGGCTCTATGCCATATCACAATCCACTTTTAAAATCTGTTTGCAACGTTGGTTGCCATGTGATATTATGTGTTATTCTTGAGAAACAACTCTAAAGCTCTCTTGAATATTCAGTACTAATGTCATCATTCTTTGGACTTCTATATCCATTTAAACTTAATTTCATGGCTCTTATTAATAAAATATAGATGCGGAAATCATAAACAGAGTTAATACCTTGCTGAATCCATTAATGGTCCTAGAAATGTTTAACTCTGTTTAGGATTGCATTGTGAGGATCAGCATTTTTATTTCTCTCTTGATTTGACTTCTCTTACAAATGTAACCCATTATGGAAAAGGAATATCTTATTAATATCTATGGCATTTGACTTCATTTATAAAATAATCATATTAAAACCAGTGATTTATGATCACAGTGGATTTAGAGTTAGTCTATTCACCTGAGACAAGTATGAATAGACATTCTTGTGGCAGAAGATATCTTTCAAAAAATCATAAATAATCTTCATGAAAGTCTCATTCATTTAAAAAATGAACAATATATTTTGAGGTTTACCAGTATGAGCAACTTATCCCTAACAAGAAAAGATCAATGATAAACGAACACACATAATAATATGCATGAAATTATTAACAATACACTTACCTTGGTGGCTTAGCTCATTTTACAATGCTTTAAAAATGAACTGGAGTGACTTAAATGAGCACTTTCTTAAAGGTTAAATAAATTGTACTGGCATATAACTAAAGCTCTTTGGATCATTTAAAGGTCAGTTCTTTTTTTTTCTATTTTCCATCAAGTGGTGATTTGTTTTTTATTATTTACAGAAAGTGACATCTCTGTCTCTGTGAACAATCTAGGAAACTGAGAAGCATAAGAACATCAAATACAAGTTCAGCATTTATGTTAATGTAAAGTTACCCCTAACATCCAAAACAGTAACACTTGATTTCAAAAGAAGGAACTTTATAAAAATGAGGGGACTATTTAGAAGAAAGGAAGAGTCAAATTCCTAGAGGATGCTGGGAAGCTATTTAAAACCACACTAACTGAACACCTTCTCCAGCTTAGGAAAGGTACTGCCAAGTAGACAAGTGCATTTCTTTCATTATTAATTACAATCGTTATGAAAATGGGGTGTTTTGAATTATAGTAATTGATATGAAAATAAACAAATTCCTTATCTAAACAGACCATAACAAGAACAACACCCTCCATGATTTCCTGCCATTTTGATCTGCAGCTATTGTTTCTGACTGTCTCCCCTCTGCTGTGTTTTCCTAATAAGGGCATAAAGCTTTGTTCCTTGGGCGAGGGTGCAGGGGAGCCTCTGGGCTTTCTTCATTGATTGTAGAGTGTAGGCACTAAGATTACATATATGTCAGAGGAAGTCCAATCTTGAAACATTTTCTGAGGTAGTCTAATCTTGAATCAGATAAGAGTTCATTTCTCATACTGCAGTTTGCCTGTTTGTAGGGAGGTTAGAAAGAGAGAGATGGTTTGCAAGTTTTGCTGTGCCAAAGTATAGTGCAGTATTTTGTACTATATTATTCCTTTCTTACTTTTAGCTTTCTTCTTGAATATAATTTCCATTTTGTATAGGCTGTATTCTCTATTTCTTCCAGAAGTATTTTATTGTTTTTAATTTGCTTCCCCCCACCTTTTCTACTGCTTTTTTATTTGATTTGTGGGTTGCCTTCTATGTTTTGCTTTCTCTTGCCACTGAAGGCCCTTTGGAAGCCATTTTAAAGTTATTAATCTCCCCTCGGTCTTATTTAATTCATTAGTTCTTTATTAAATGTTTCACTGTGTTGCCTGAGTGTGCCTGAACCCTCTGGATTTTTAATGTGCTCACCCTCGCCCTGTCCCCAACACACAAACACTGAAGCTGATGTGGTTCTTAGAAAATTACAATGAATTTAGGATTTGACTGTCTTGTGTAACTCAGTCTGTGTTGTATGTTGTGGTGTCATACACACATTACAGTATCTTATCTGACATTCTGGCACAAGCACAGTACATGATGACTAGCAAGGGTCTTCTGGCTTTGGTGGGAAGACTATGTAGCACGTGGGGCAGATCTGAAAGAGAGAAATGGAGAGCAAGGGGCAATTTTGAAAAAAGCAGCAGCAGTCAACAGTAGCAATAGTAGCAGTCTACCTGGCACTGGAATGCCATCCTTCACCTCCCAAAAGCTCAAGCTACTTTCCTTCAAGATAAGTGGCTTCAGTGCCAATTCCATAAGCTGCTTTATCTGTTATTGTTTCCTATCAATTCTCCAGAGGAGTTAGCCGTGTTAGTCTGTAGTAGCAAAATCAAAAAGAGTCCAGTAGCACCTTAAAGACTAACCAATTTTATTATAGCATAAGCTTTCGAGAATCAAGTTCTCTTCATCAGATGCCTGATCAAAACTGGGGTTTTGATCAGGCATCTGATGAAGAGAACTTGATTCTCGAAAGCTTATGCTATAATAAAATTGGTTAGTCTTTAAGGTGCTACTGGACTCTTTTTGATTTTATCAATTCTCCCACAGTCTTTAATATTAAACATGGACACGTTTCATTACCTCAAAAAGGGGATCCAGTGTAGATGTCCTTGTGGAGTACTGTAGCCTACTGAGTTTTGTCCAGTTGAAATAAAAACATGGAAGGGGGGAGGTCTTCCTTGGAACTAATGGGAAATAATAACAAAATGAACCAACAATAACAAAAGAATCAATAATAAAACAAAACCATACAGCCCAATAATGATACATTCCCTTGGAATTAATAATAAAAATGAAAGAAATTAAACTAATTCCAATGCACAAGTCTACTGCCAAGTCTGAAAAAGATGCCTGCTTGGTTAAAAACCTAAGTCAAGGGCTGTTAAAAAAAAAAGTCAAAGAAGGATTTTTTTTTAAAATGGGAGGTCTGTCCCAAAGAAGTCAATGGAAGGGAACATAGGGCGTGGGGAAAGAAGTGTATATTAATAATAAGGCATGCAAAAAGAGAATAGGAGGAGTAGCTTGCTAATGGCATCAAGAAAAATAAGCAGTTCTTTAAATATGCCCAAAGCTGGAAACAAGCTAGAAAAGTAATTGAGCTTTGAATGACCATGGAATAAAAGGATTGCTAAAAGAAAATGGTGAAAGGGCAAAGAAGCTAAATGAAATATTTGCATCTCTGCTTACTGTGGAAAATGTGGAATTTGTGCCCACACCACAGCCACAATCTTAAGAAGTCTGAAGAACCTAATTTTAAAAGTTTTTTGACACGGTACCTCACCAAAGACTTCTGAGTAAGCTTATCAGTCACAGGATTCAAGGTTGGTTCCTTTTATGAATTAAAAATGGGCTAAGTGAAAGGAAGCAGAGAGAAGGAATAAATGGACAGTTCTCTCAGGAGTAGACATAGGCATGAACGGGAAAAAAATTAACACACTGTTCGTTGTTCATTGCTGACGATGAACATGAACAGACAAACAGTAATGAACATGTCCCATTAATTAACAGGTTCGTTGTTCATTGTTCGTGGGGGCCAGAATGGACTTAGAGAGCCCATATTTACAGGGAGTGTTCAGCAGGATCTCCTCCAGCCATAACCCAAGTTTGGTCAAGATTGTAATATGGATCTTGGAGTTATACATTCCCAAATCCAACACCTCCAGGAAACTTCCATTGAACACAATTGGAGCCACCAGTTGACTTTGGCCCCGTTACGAAAGACAGACCGGGAACTTGTCAGGGAGATGATGCGATAGGCAGGACAAGTTGCGGGGAAGGGTCATATTGGTGCCTTCCAGAGAGGGAGAGGATGAACGAGGGAATGGGAACTTGTCTGGGAGAGGAGGACAAAGGGTTACCAGACGTGGAAGCAGCCCTGAGAACTGAGTGGGGCTAGAGTCCGTAGCAGAGGAGCTTGGCCTAGAACCACAGTAGACTTGGGGTGGCTCAGATACCAGGTAGGTCCAGGTCCATGGAGAGATACACAAGTAGGTTGAGGTTGAGGTTGACCTTGACAAAGCTCCAGGGGCAGGTCCAGGGGCAGACGTGTGTGGCGAGGATGGAGGAGGTCTCCCAGCTGGGAGAACACCCGCTCGCTCTGCATGATGGTGGGAGGGCAGGACAGGATGTTGGTTACTACTATGATGGACAGGTCCAGCCATACGGCAGATTAACTTGCACAGTACTCCAAGGGGTTGGAATGGGGGGGGCCTCAGTGGGCTCCGTGAGGTACTCTTGCACCATAGCCCCACCGAGTCCTCCACTGCAAGAGACGCGCCCACTGTGCTGAGGCCAACCACACAGCCCACTGACGAGGCCCAGAGATCAAGTTGGGCCATTTGGGTGTGTCTCTCCTGCTGTGGCTCTCTTCCCTCCTCCTCCTCCTCCACCACCTGCCCCTCGCCCCTGCCCTGTTCCCTCCATTTTGCCTTCTCTTTCTGGAAATGGAGCACCGCTGTGTGGAGCTCCTTTTTCTAGCGCTGCATCTGACCCGCCCGCATGGCGTTGCTGCCCTTGATCCGAGGGTCACAGAGGGAGGACATTTGGTATGGCACCTCATGGCGTAGAGGATGCAAGCACTCAGCCATGCATGCCTGCATCCTCCTCACAAAGTCCCTGACCCTGGGGAGCAGCTCTTTCTCGTGCTTGAGCTCCTTGGCCAGGAACTGGTCGAGCCCGTGGATCAGGGGGATGACCTGACCCAGGCTGGCCTTGTAGGAGCACAGGAGCTTGGGGGCCTCCTTAAAGGGTTTCAGCATCCAGGACATCTGGGCAAGGACTCTCCATTCCAAGGAGCTGAGGCTCAGCTCCTCTCCCCTCCTCAGACCATCCATAGATGACAGGATGTCCTGCAATGGGCCCTTCTGCTCCACGAGATAACATATGTCATAGGTGGAGTTCCAGTAGGTGGGCAGGTCCTGAAAGAGTTGGTGCTCAGGGTCCCCCCCTCCCCTTGCCTATGGAACAGCTCGCAGAAAGAGTTGATGCTGCAGGAGAAGTGGGAAGCAATGCAGTGGCAGCTGTCCAGCAGATTGCGTGTCCACAATGTTCCCTCATCCCAGCTGTCCCTTGGCTTGCTCCCCAGCCCGAGCATGTACCTCATCACCAGGTGCCGCTTGTGCACCATGCACATCAGGCCCAGGAGGGACGCCTCTTTCAGGGCTGCCAACATGTTGTTTCCCGCGTTCGTCACTATGAAGCCATGGACAAACTCCTCCCCCCCGGCCATCCACTCCCTCAGTGCTGCCTTTACGGTGTTGGCGCTGTTCTTCCCAGTATGGACCTCATCCATCCCCTGGGCCTGGAGAAGAACTACCCTGCAGCCCGCTGTCAAGCTGGCACCTTTTTCCAGGTGCCAGTTCTTGGCCTGGGGCAGCGGAGGTCATCTGGTTGCCACCAGTGGGTGGTGATGGCAAGGTTGCCATGATGGCAGCCGCTCCAGAGGTCGGTGGTGAAGTGTACTGTACGGCTAGCAACAGCTCTGTCTCACTCCACTGTCTGCTGAAACTGAAAGCCATGTACCTAACAAAAGCACCCGCAAATGAATAAATATACACACTTCTAATAATATTATCACGGGATTCGGTTTCATTTTCTCAGCCATGCCGGACGCTCCTCTCGGCTGGTCCGGGAGGAAACGACCGGGCACCCTGACCGGGCGGCTGACCCGCAAGGATTAGCCCCCAGGACTCCCAGGGAGGGAGCCAGGGTCCGGGACGCGGCGGGAAGAACTCCCCGAAATCAATGCGGGGGGGGAATTGCCCGTTTGTCCCTATGGAGGCCGGCAGATGTGCGCGGCGCCTCGAGTGCCGCCGGGCAACGAGAAACGGCAAGTAAAAGAAACAGGCGGAAGCCTGTAAACAAGCGAATCCCTTCTGTTCTACAAGCGTTTGTGAAGGAGAGGTTGATCTGAAGAAGACTCGCTCTTCCCCTTCGTTGAGTTCCAGAATTTTGTTGGCGCCCCCCCCCCAAAATGGCAGCAAGGAAGCAAAGTCCCGCTCTCGGTAAGTCAATCTCGGCTACCTTGCAAAAGGGGGAGTCGCTCGAAGAGTTGGTACGCAGGGCGGTGGTGGAAGCTATAAAACCCTTTGTTGACAAGCTGAACGAAACTGATCAAAGGGTGGGCTCAATTGAAAGCGAGGTGAAAACCATTAAGGCAGCAGCGGGGGGGGGGCAGAAAAGTCTGCTCTGGAAAGTGCGTCACTTGTGAAGGCTACAAAAAAGGAGCTGAAGTTGGTGGAGAACCAGCTGATCGGGCTACAGGTGGAACGAACGCAGACAATTTTACGTCTCCAAAACGTGAAAGAGGAGGAAAATGAGGATCTGTGGGATTTGGTCTCGGAACTACTGGCGACACCCGCGAGGACGACTAAAGAAGAGGTCAAAAGCGCCATTTTGGAGGTCCGTCGGGCTTCTTCAAAATATGCAACAAAGCGACAGTTGCCTCGTGAGATCATTATTGACTTTTCATCTAAAAAGATCCGGGACACCATCCTATATAACTCATACAATGCGGATTTGGACTTTATGGGTTTGAAAGTCAAGATTTTGAAGGACGTTCCATTTCTAGTCCGGAAACGGCGTTTTAAATATAAAAAGTTTGCAGCACTTCTGAGGGACCATGGAATAAAGTACAAATGGTTATTCCCGGAAGGAATATGGTTCAGATATAAAGATCAGGCCTATAAGATATTATCAGAAGATCAACTAAAGGATTTTGAGAATAAAAACCCAGAACTCTGCTGCACCAAGAACGAAGAAAAGGAGGAGCCGGAGGGGGGGGGAGGAGGAGAGCATCGCAACAGCAGTTGCACAGAGAGAATTGCGTCCGGGACCTAGAAGGGGGAGGAAAGTTTAATCAGAATTTGAAATGTTTATTCTCTGTATGATTAACCACTCCATCATTATTTTATGGAGCTATTTTTGTATTATGACAGTATGAAGGGAAACATTGAAGTGTAGTGTTTAGTGTTTGTAGTTCATTCCCCCCCTTTTCTTTTTCCACCCCCCCTTTGTCCCTTCCCTCTCCCCTTTCCTTGTGATAGTTTTGTGTAGTGTTTTGTAGCTATGAAAAATAAAAAATTTATTAAAAAAAAATAATAATATTATCACAATATCTTAAGATCTTTGAAGTGCTTCATGCTACAAATGTACAAAGAATCAATACTCAAATAAACAACATTCCTGCAAGGAAGTCCCTAGGGTTTCATGAGTCCTTCACTGCCGTGTTTTCTTGCTTGAAGAGCTCAAGCCCAAGGTCGGGATCCCAGGAGGACGTGGTACAACAGCCAAATGGAAAAGACCTGTTGAATCTTTTTCACTTTTTCTTTTTCTTTTATATTCCAGGTGAAAATCAAGACATTAGGAGGAAAAAGGCCCCAGGGCAGGGCTCCCCTCACTCGATTCACAAGTAAACATGGCACAGCTGCTGACTTGAAATTAACATTCTTAAATATTCTCTCTTTTTTCTTTACAGGTTGAGTCAAGAAGACAAAAGGGAAAGGCCCAGCCGGGGCTCCCCTGGCTTGGCTCTACAAGCTGCCGGCTTTATAACTCAGCTTGTTTCAGGATGCACAATCTTCATCAGGAGCCGCTCTTGTATCACCACAGCAGTCTTGAAACTCTATGACTGAACCACAAGCATTCATGTGCAGAAATTCAATGCACAAACCGAATGGTCATGATGACCATACGCTGTTGGGGCGTATTTCAGTTGTTAAAATGAATGTGTTACCCAGAGTGATGTTTTTGTTACAAACGATCCCAATTGTAAAAGACAAGAAACATTTTATAAAATGGCAAAGGAGAATATCAGAATTTGTACGGGCAGGAAAAAAGCCAAGAGTTAAGATGAAGGTGTTGTGTGATGCAAAAGAGAGGGGTGGTTTACAATTACCAAATTTGAGGCGATACATCTGACATGGTTGAGAGATTGGGTAGGACTTTCTAATGTTAAATTGTTAGCTCTGGAGGGTCATAATAATTTGTTTGGTTGGCATGCATATCTATGGTATGACAAACACAAAATGGATGGTATGTTTCAGCATCATTTTGTAAGAAGGAATGTTTTTATGGTTTGGCAAAAGTACAAGAAGTTTATTGGGGAGAAAAGACCTATGTGGATTGTTCCAGCAGAAGTTGTAAATCCAAGTGCAGAGTACAAGGGAGAAGACTGGATAACTTATAAAGAACTACTACGGATGGACAGAGACACTTTTAAAATAAAAGACAATGAGGAGTTACCATTTAAATATGGTTGGTTGCAATATCGGCAAATTAAAGACTTATTTGAATCTGACAAAAGAAAAGTGGGTTTTAGAAGTAAAAATTCAGAATTAGAAGAGCTTCTATTTGGAGGGGGAATAAAATTGATTTCTAAGATGTATAAGCTTTTACTGAAATGGTTCATGGAAGATGAGACGGTTAAACTTCAAATGGTAAAGTGGGCAGTGAATTTTATGGAAAAATACATTGAAGATTTCTACATGCACTAATTTGAAAGAGTATGGATACAAGATGATGTATAGGTGGTATTTAACACCGAAAAAATTAGCAAATGTAAATAATGATATGTCAAACAAATGCTGGAAATGTAAAAAACATGAAGGTTCCTTTTATCATATGTGGTGGATGTGTGAAAAGGCCAAGCTTTTTTGATCTAAGATTTATGTAGAAATGTTGTTAATTGTGAAAAGTAATTTGTTGAAGTGCCTGGAACTGCTGTTGTTAGGTTTAAATATGGAAAAAGTTAATGTCAAGGATAGAACACTATTATATTATATGACGGTAGCAGCAAGATTACTATATGCACAGTATTGGAAGCAAGAAGAAATACCAAAAGTTGAAGATTGGATTCAGAAACTGTTGTACATGGCAGAGATGGACAAAATGACAAGAAAATTGAAAGAACAAAATCCAAGTGAATTTTTGAATGACTGGGGGAAATTTAAGGACTATCTTGAAAACAAGTGGGATATGAAAGGACAACTGTGGTCTCTGGATAATTATGAAAATGTACAGAGAATAAGTATGAACTTTACCTTTAATAATAGAAACAAATAATAGAATAGTGATAATTATAAGAAATAAGGGGTTATAGTGCTGTTGGGAGTCAAAAAGGAAAAGGGGGAAGGGAGAAGGGGTGGGGGCATATATACCAGAATAAGGGGTAAATGTTGCTATACCATGTAGTATGGAATGTATGGAATGTATGTTATCTCATCCAATAAAAAATTATTTAAATTAGAGCAACACAGATGGTCTGTGGTTGGCAGTCAAAACTGCCTAACAGGGTTTGCAGGGATGAGATTGGAGTTCCATGGCTGCAGAACACCCCCTCCCTCCCCCTAGTGTCTGCTCCCATGTAACCAATTGTAACCAATTTGGAGCTCCACACTTGGAAGGAAGACCTGCCCATCAAGCTAAATTGGGTTTAGATTGGGGTTTCCCAGGCAACAAAACGAATGCAGACAGAGTTCAGGCAGTCCCTGCCTCTGTTGCCAAGGGAATTGATTGAGGGTGCCTGACTGTCTTGCTTCACGAACAGCGGATGAACACAACGAATGAGGCTTGTGACGACCACTTGTTCATCTAGAATGGGGTCTCACAAACAGCTTGTTCGTGCACCGACAAACGGGTTGTTTGTGGGGGGTTTTCCGTTCATAATGCTGTTCGTGCCCATGTCTACTCAAGAGAGAAGTAAGCAGTGTGTCAAGGATTAGTATTGGGGCAGTTGGGATTTAAACTCTTCATAAATGTTCTAGAACTAGGGTGAGCACTGCAGTCCTGTGGTCAAGTCTGCAGATAGCACAAAATTATTCAAATGGTAAAAATGATAGGTGACTGTGAAGAGCTCCAGGAGGATCTTCACTAATTTGATTGAGTGGTCAACAATGTGGGAAATGAAATTCAATGTAGTAGGTGTTAGATGATGAACTTTGGAACTCCCCCCCCCCCCAATCTTCAAGTATATGCTAATGACGGGCTTTTTTGCATGCTTGACTTATTCCTGATTTTTTCAGCAGTTGATCCCCAAGGATAGGAATCGGTTTGTGTATTCTGCATGTCTGCCCTCCCTCTGCTTTTTTCTGTCATTGTGTTGCTTTTTTTTGTTCTGCACATGTCTCAAATAATCAGGATTTTCAAGTGAGGGTGTTGTCGTCATTGGTGGCAACAGCAGTGACTTTGCAGCACCTCCCATCCTTTTATTATTTGTATATGCTTATAATGTTTTAGCAATATAAAAGATGATTTTTTAAAAAAGATTGAAAATGAACATATGTGGAAGTCTTTGCATGGGGAAGCTTAAAAGGAGAGCCACTCCACCACCCATACCTAACCCACTCCCCACAGTCCAAACCAGAGCCCACACTGACCCAGTGCTAGGAGATAGAGGCCAGCACCAACAGGCAAACTAATCTCTGTTGAAAAAGAGCCTGGAGAAGTTGCAGCTATGAGTTTTCAAACTTTTCTGCTTTTTCTAGTATCACAAGTGATCACGCCCCCCCCCCCTTGGTCCCCAGGGCTTCTGCAATTTTTTTTTTAAATTGTAATTTTCATACTGTTATATCGACCTTTTTTGGTAACAACACATGCAGCAGATTCTTTGAAGTCCCAGCTTTCTTTTTTTAAAAGGTCTTTAGCCCTTTCCCTTGCAGAGATGTGAGGCCGTTGACTTTAAGCCATGGGCCAGTTTGCCTTAGCCTACAGAAATTTGAATGGGCAATCAAGCATGAGGCTTGATTGGCAGTGCTAAGGAGGCTCTGCCAATCAAGATCAGGAGACAGGAGATAACTCTCATTGCCCCCTTCCCTCATCAGGCATTCACTGCTGCAATCGACCCACCCTTCCTCCCAGAGAGCATAATGGAAATAACTAGTTGTCTGTTGGGGCTAAGTAGAAATTTGGGGGGGGGGGGTCACCAAATTGGAAGAGGTGAGACCCTTTTTCACCTGCTCCATGATACGTTTGGTAATACAAATTAATTAAATAGGCTTGGTTTAAAACACTGGTTAGGCCGTGACTTGTTTGGCGGAATAGGGCAGGTTGCTCAGGATAGGGAGGGTTAATTGGTAAACACCTTGAGGCATCATGGTGATGAAGGGTATGTCCAGAACAGGAAGGACCCCAGGTGCTGAACTGCATCTCTCAAACCTTGTAGGCACCTTGTAGCCCATCAGGGAATGTTGATGAAGCTGGGCATCTCTCAGCACAGGCTAGGATAAACAAAGTGGGTGAAACCACCAGCCAAGTTTGAAGCCAGGGTGGACTTGCCTGATGGGAACCCAAGGAGGATGCCTAGTGCATCCCACTCTCAAATAGTCAGCTTATGTTAAAAGTGTTGACAGATCAGTTGTTTAAAGTTAATTGTTTAAATAAAGTAACTTGTTGACCCCACATAACTTGTGTTTGTGTAATTATTTTTTTGTGTTTATTTGGGATGCTGGAGCAAATAAGGAAAAAAAACATACCTCTGCAATGGAACAGGTTAGAGACTTAACTTTTTAAAACTGAAAGCTGGGAATTCAAATAATCTGCTGCATTTATTGTGA
The DNA here is from genome assembly GCF_028583425.1 of Eublepharis macularius. Lineage (NCBI taxonomy): Eukaryota > Metazoa > Chordata > Lepidosauria > Squamata > Eublepharidae > Eublepharis > Eublepharis macularius. The sequence continues at coordinate 48,733,469 of NC_072799.1, forward strand.
CAACAGTAGTTTGATATAAAAAGGTGGAAAAATATAAAACAAAACTAGGAGAGGGGAAGGAAAATGGAGAGGAAGACTGGCTCAAAGATGATAAAGTTTAATCATCAAAAAGTAGGTTGGAGGTGAATGGGAATGCACGGGACAAACAAAATGAAAAGTCATTACACACGAGGAAAAAAATGACTAAAATCCAGCATCCAGAAAAAGATCTGGGTAAAAGTGATCTCAAAGGCATTGGGAAAAAGGAGTGGGTGGGTGGGATGACCAAAAAATCTGCAATGGAAACTAAGGCAAAGAAATGCATGCAGAAATAAGGATATAAATTGAAGTAGTATGGGGCCAGAACTGACAGGAAACAACCAACAAAAGCAGACTGGTACCCAGAAACAGTTAATTACAAGACAGGCCCCAGACAGAATAACAGAATACCACTGGATTGCACCTACAACTCTCAGCTAAAATATACTTTTGCATACTTTTCCATTAATAGATGGTTAGTGCATTACTAAACCAAATTATATCCTTTTAGGCTCATTGACTTAAGTGGAATCTGTTTAGGATTGCATTGGGTACCAATATCAAATCCAAGGTCTCTTGTAAGCTAGTATCAAAAATCTTGTGTGCAGTGTTACTTTAGAGCCTAACTGGACGCTGATTACGTAACTTTCATTTACATAATGCAGGCCTCTGAGAGGCTGCAGAGCCTGCAGGGAGCCCCACTCCCCCCCCCCACATGGCCTTCCTACCGCCTGTGCAGTGGCTGCAGGGCCTTTGGAGGTCCACGCTGGCAAGGCCCTCCCAAGGCCCCACTGCTAGAGTCCTTTACATTCATTTTCACAATGGATTCTGTTGCTAGTTTATCATAATTACCAATATTACTCATGTTCATCTGATCCTGTGGAAGTCATGAGCCTCTCCAAAGCCTCCCCACTTTCACTAAATGAGAACAGAGGACCCCTGGAAGAATCCATTCCTGCTCTTTGTTGATTTCTTTGTGAACTAAAATCAACAAATCTAGCTCTTAGTTTAACATTTAACTGTGTTTAAGATGGGCTAATTGCCACTCTTCTCTACATTATTTGAACTATAATTTACTGAAACACAATATGTGAAACTGTAAAGTGTTTTAACTGCTTACATCACATGCAAATTAAGGTATTTCTGTACAAAATCCAGGGTTTTTTAAACATTAATGAATTCGTGTATTAATTCTTCTGCTACAGCTAAATGTCTCCTTTTTACTGTAGATATATACAAATCTAATATAATTTTACTTTTCTTTGTCACATTTCACCTATTGCCTATATGAAAGGACAAACAATCAGTAAAGAATAAACAATTTAAAGAGGATGAAAGGGACCTTCATCTTAACTCTTGGCTTTTTTCCTGCCCGTACAAATTCTGATATTCTCCTTTGCCATTTTATAAAATGTTTCTTGTCTTTTACAATTGGGATCGTTTGTAACAAAAACATCACTCTGGGTAACACATTCATTTTAACAACTGAAATACGCCCCAACAGCGTATGGTCATCATGACCATTCGGTTTGTGCATTGAATTTCTGCACATGAATGCTTGTGGTTCAGTCATAGAGTTTCAAGACTGCTGTGGTGATACAAGAGCGGCTCCTGATGAAGATTGTGCATCCTGAAACAAGCTGAGTTATAAAGCCGGCAGCTTGTAGAGCCAAGCCAGGGGAGCCCCGGCTGGGCCTTTCCCTTTTGTCTTCTTGACTCAACCTGTAAAGAAAAAAGAGAGAATATTTAAGAATGTTAATTTCAAGTCAGCAGCTGTGCCATGTTTACTTGTGAATCGAGTGAGGGGAGCCCTGCCCTGGGGCCTTTTTCCTCCTAATGTCTTGATTTTCACCTGGAATATAAAAGAAAAAGAAAAAGTGAAAAAGATTCAACAGGTCTTTTCCATTTGGCTGTTGTACCACGTCCTCCTGGGATCCCGACCTTGGGCTTGAGCTCTTCAAGCAAGAAAACACGGCAGTGAAGGACTCATGAAACCCTAGGGACTTCCTTGCAGGAATGTTGTTTATTTGAGTATTGATTCTTTGTACATTTGTAGCATGAAGCACTTCAAAGATCTTAAGATATTGTGATAATATTATTATTTTTTTTAATAAATTTTTTATTTTTCATAGCTACAAAACACTACACAAAACTATCACAAGGAAAGGGGCATATGACTGTATTAATGCTGGCCTTTGCTGAGCAATCATTTAATAGGTTAAACTATCAATTAAATAGTTTAAAGTTTGTAGCACTCAATTTTTGTTGCATGTAGATTGTAGTAATCGTAGTAGTAATAGAAGTAATAGTAGTAATGGTGCCAGTGTGGGTAATTATGGTAGTAGTAGTCATTGTTTCTCTTTCAAAATCCCATTTTCAAAGCAAATACATTTATCCAGGGGAGCTCAGGGGCAAGAAAACCCAGCAATAATTCCTCATGTCTGACCAAAATCAAGCAATTAGTATTTCTGCTATAGTTGAAATTAAGCAAAATGTTATTCTGCCACCTAGGATTAAAACGAAAAGGAGAAATTATAAAGTTCTGTAATGAAAACACTACCAACTGAATGTCAAATATATTTGCACAATTAAAACGAGTATTATCAGCACAGTGGTGACGTTGAGCCCAAAGATGTTGATTAATTGACCAGCCGATAGCACATAAATTGCTGAAAGCTCAGCCTCAAAGGGAACCTTCTATTGTTGTTAGCACTAAGTAACAGAACATGGCATCAGCACATGGGATGGCTTGTAATTGCTTGGTTAAACAAACAAAACAAGAATGTTTGTATTTACAGCAACTTAATTGTTCCAGTAAGAAAACCAAGCTATTATATCTACAGTAGTCATTAATCACTGTTCACAATGTGAACATAAGTCTTCTTCACTTCAAACCCTAATACTAAGATCTGGCAGGCTGGAAAATTAGAATATACACCCTTCACCTACGAGTACTGTAGAAATTACTAAGGACTGACTTACATTGTTATAGCATTTCTATTTGATATATACAGATAAGCGTATGTGGTAAATAGTACTGATCCATTAAAGAAGCTCATATGTGTAATTTATTTAGGTCAGTATGTAACTGTAATTAATTGAAATGCAAAGGACTTTAGGGTACTGCATATTAACAAGTCCCATATTTATAGGTAACCTTCACAAAGCTATAGCTAATTTGCTTTCTCTACAAGGAAATATCTCATTAATGCCAATTATGGTTATTTCTAGACTGTATAATGTCACCAAAAACATGATGCCATGTTTAATTAATAGCATGCATAGATTTTGTATATAATATCAAAGTGGGAAGACCATCAACATTTTTCCTATATGAAAAAAAATTATAAACATAAAACATATATGTACATTATGTGCACATAACAAACACATATTATGTGCCCATGGCCATAGTCTTCCGTCTTCATTAGTACTGGCTATAACACACCCAGCTTCTTTCTAGCCAATTTGCATGTGGGAGTGGTGACGTTGTGTTGGCTGAGTAGGATATAGACCCCTAGGCTGAAGAAGCTGCCTATTCCTGCTTTAAGTTATCCTTATCCACTTTAAGCACCTTGTCATGCTCATAATATTAGCTTAAGGGGCTTTAAAACAAATCTCTTCCTTCTTATTTTTTAAAGCCACTTTCATTCTAGAAACTCCCATTTCTCAAATTAAAGGTTGTTCTTTGAAAAAAAAAGTCTCAGGTATAGGCAGAACAATACCCCAGATTGGACAGTGCAGATGAGGCTACAATTATCATAGGGCAATTAATGTTTTCCCTTCATATCTAGGTATGCCAGACCCCCACCAGGGGTGGGAGATCCCCCACCCCCCACCCCCGCTTACCTGGCCAGCTTACAGTGTGCGCTCCCCCGCAGCACTGCGTGCTCCTGTGTGCTGAAGCCGCCTGGATTGGGCTCATTTTGGCCCAGATTGGGTCCGTTTTGGGCTGCTGCAGAGTGCAGGAGTGCTCCTGCGCTCTGTAGCAGCACAAAATGGGCCCCAAAGCAGCCGGATCTGGGCTGGATCAGACCCATTTCAGGCTGCTATACAGCACAGGAGTGCTCCCGTGCTCCGCAGCAGCTAGAAACAGCGGGCGCGCTCTCAGGGGGGGGGGGTCGCATGATGACATCACTTCCCGGAAGTGACATCTTCGTGGTTGTGGGTGCGCCCGCGTCCTGCATGGTAAGTGCAAGGCCCCAATCCCCACCAGGAGTTTGAGAGGGCCTGGCAACCCTATTCATATCAGAATGCAAAATTTATGTTTAATTTGTGGTGACTATCCTCAAGGTTCATCTCAATCAGTCACTGAGAAAGCTACTAGCTACATGAGAACTTCTATGCACTGACAAGTTCTAAATTGATACACTAACAGTAGGAGAGGGCATGTCTTTTAATATGACTATTCCAATAGTAGGCTTTCCCATTAGTAGGATCTGACATATAAGCAATTTTGGCTTTGATATTTTTCTCTTAATAGAGAATATCCTATAGTTCATATTGCAAATGTAGGACTTCTATGCTTGTATAGCAAGGCAATCAGTGTGGAACTCATCGAAGCTTTATATTTTAGATGATGCATGAACATGGGAAAGAGGCATGGTGGGACAAAGAGAAAGGCCTTATGGCAGTAAAGAAGGCACACTCAGAAGAAAAGGCTAGAACAACTTTCTAATGAACCATACACTGACCTCTTCGTGGTGGGAGGTATAACTACATGGAAATTAATAATGAGTTCAATTATAAATAACTTTACACTTAAGAGAAATGTACATGTTGCCTTCAGGTTCTTTCAAAAAAACAATTTTGTTGAAATTTCTGCAATATGTCCATTAATTAAAAGTCAAATTGCTAATTAAATTCTTTAATTGGCTGCTAGCTTTGCAGAACACATTTGGTTTTTTGTTGAATTGGGGATATGTGTTGCAGTTAATTCTGGTGTAATTTAATATTCTGTAATCTAGAATCATTTAATATGCTGATTGATATTGATTTGTGAGACATCACAATAAAATCATGTATATGAGGGGCAGAATATCACATGCTATTATATACATTACTAAGTTAAGATGTTGAAGGTCTTAAAAGAGGTATGGTTAATTCTTCCTCTTTTTTAGTTAGTTGTTCTGTCATTATTTTTCTCACTTGACCCCTTCTCTTTCAGCATCCATTAAGGCAATTATCACAGATCAATTCACAAAGCCTTTTTTCTTTAAACTTCAAACTAGTTCATTTTCCTGGGCCTTTACCACAGGTTTTGAAGAGTCTATTATGGTTTAAATTGATTATTTTAGAGTGGCTTTAAACTATGAGGAGAAATTAGGCCTTTAATATTGTTTAAAAAAATCCAACATGCCAATTGCAAAGGTTCAAAAACTAAAGGGATTTAATTCCTGAAAAATTCTTAAAATAATCTGCATTTTTAAAAACTGCTGCTCACCATAGGTTGGAAATACATACTGTGCACCCCTGAAACATTCACAGCATATTAACCCCTGGCTGCCGGTCTGAACTGAATAAAAATATAGAACTATCACATACAATACAGGCAGGCAATTAAATCAAAAGATCACCTTCTCCAAAATAAGAAAATGACAGTTAATACACAGCTGTATAGTGCTTGGAAGTTTAAAAAAAGAGGCTGCATATGCAGATTAACATTATTAATTGTCAGATTTTGTCTTTTTGACAAAATCTCTTGGGCTTGCATTGATAGTAGGGAAAAGAATATGTGATATACACATTTTACTGGATGAAAACAATCTACAACTGGGCATAAAAAGGGCAGGAAAATGAGTATTATAATATCCAGAATACCTGTTTGGATGAACTTATAATATTCAATTTGTATGCAAGATAATAGCCTGGGACTGAAGAACAGTGCAAGACAGAAGGGAAATAGAAAGATACCATCTATTCTCCTAGTCCATGGACTATGACCATTTTCCTTTTTCAGTTGTTAGACCAGTCTGAATGACCAAACCAAGATCTCTCAGGGATACCATTGGATCAGATCCTGTGTTAAATCTTCACCGATGGAAGGGATTTCTGTTAGTGGAATAGGATTTTCTTGCCTCCTCCCTCTGGCTGAATGCATCAATATAATCCATGAAATATTGCTCCTGAGTAACAAGGTGGTGGTGGAGAATGCCCACAAGTCAGAGTTGACTTATGGTGACCTCTGGTGGGGTTTTTATGGTAAGAGACTAACAGAAGTGGTTTGCCATTATCTACCTCTGCAACCCTGGTCTTTGCTGGAGGTCCCCATCCAATTACTAAGCAAGGCCAACCCTGCTTTAATTCAGAGATCTGATGAGATCAGGCTCACATGGGCTATCCAGGTTAGGGCAAGTAATAACGTACATGAAAAAAAAGTCAGTCTGCAATGAGAGGTGGAATTGGTGAAAATGTTCCCCTTTGTTCCATGGGATTCACTTCATTATCCCCAGGTATCTTGGAGATGCTCACACATTCAAGTCCTTAACCAGTGCCTAAGTGTATAATGACAATCATGCATAACACTCCAACACAGGAGGCACAGAACAGCTACAAGGACAGTTTTTAAAATGATCCCCAAAACAGTGAGAGGCCTTAGAACTTGAATATGTGAGCATCTCAAGGACAGTAGAATCCTAAACAGAGTTTCACCCTCCCAAGCCTCTTGATTTCCATAGACTTAAATGGAGGTAACTCTCCTTCAAATTGCACTGTAAGTGATCAAGCAAAAAAAAATCTTCCTGGGTTCATCGGTTAATAGACAGGTTTGATCTGTAATGATAATCATGTATCACATCAACATTGGTAAATAGGTAGGTGCACAGTGCAACAACACCTCTGTGATAGAAATATATAGCAGTAAACAAGAGAGCTTAAGCTTCCTGGAAAGATGGAGAGAAACAAGACAAAGAGGAATAACAGAGAAGAATGAGTTTAAAGAATGATAATACTTGGTCACTGCACTGTCCAAGGTACCCAAGAGACTGATTTTAGTGCCAACCAGCCAGAGAATGCAATGGTGAGTCTGGGTCCTGAGTAGAGATGGGCACGAACAGCAATACGAATTTAAAAAAGCCACGGACATCCCAATCTGCTGTTCGTGAACAAGCTGTTCGTGAGGACCCATTCTAAATGAACAGATGGCCGTTGCATGCCTCGTTCATTGCTGTTCGTCAAGCCAGACAATCTGGCACCTACAATCAATTCCCTTGGCAACTGGAGACATGGACTGCATGAACTCTGTCTGACCTCTGTTGCCCTGGAAACCCTAATCTAAGCCCAATGTAGCTTGATAGGCAGGTCTTCCTTTCAAGTGTGGAGCTCCAAATTTGTTACAAGGAAGCAAAGAGCAGGCTCCCAGCTCTGGTTTTGCAGACAGTGAGGGAGACACAGTTGCTCTTGGCATTTTGAGAGAGAGACAGGGAGAGTGCATTGGAGCGTGAATTTTCTTTGTGTGTGGTGGGATAGGGATCTACCTCTTCAAGTTCCAGGGCTGCTGCCAGGGTCTGGGCTAAGCTATTATTTATTACTGCTACCTTTCCTGCTGCCTGCTCAGGTAAGGTTTCTGGGAGTGGTGTGGTAGGGATCTACCCCTTCAGGTTCCAGGGCTGCTGCCAGGCTCTGGGGCCAAGCTATTGTTTATTATTGGTACATTTCCTGCTGCCTGCTCAGGTAGGGTTTCTGGGAGTGGTGTGGTAGGGATCTTGATGGCTGGAGGAGAGCCTGCTGGCCCTCATGAACAACAAATAATGAACTTGTTCGTGAATAGGTGATGTTCGTCAATATTCTTTGTTCGTTGTCCATGGATGGCAATGAACAACGAACACCATGTTCATTTTTTTCCTTGTTTGTGCCCATGTTTAGTCCTGAGAAGCGTGAGAAGAGGCACATGCATCCTCTGCTGCAGCCTTCCTGGGATCTATACAAGGCAGGATGCTGAGGAGGCACCTTTGCACCTGCACCTTGGACTACTCCCCACCCTGGATTCAGCCAAAGAGGGTACATACGGGTGTTGTTTTTGCATTCCTCAGTGCAGTTTGCTAGGGTGATGGGGGATGGGGAGGATGCTTGCAGTAGTTTAATTGCTTAAGCCAGGAAGTTTCAGCTACATAGAACCAGAAGTCAGTGCAAAGAAACCAGAAGGGAAGGATCATGAATGCATCCTAATTTTTTTTCCAGTTTTGTGGTGAGGGTTTTTATTTTCATTATTGCAGAGCAGGCTTTTACTACCTCTGAATTGCTGCTTCCAAAATAATTCATAGGGATGAAAGTGTCCCCATATTTTCTGTCTTTCTCATTCCAGGCAGGATTAAGTAAATTGCAAATTTCATTTCAAGTCACAGTGATCCCTCAATTAGTAAACCCCTGATTAGTAAACCAAAGCTAAAAGATTTCCTCCACAGTCTTTAGGGCTCATGTAAGTCAATCACCAAAGAGTTGCTAAGTGAGGGTGATCTCTTCACTTTTTACTGATACTTCTGTGATCCACTTACGTACTTTGTCTCCTCATCCACTCTTCAAGATTTTTCAACGATCTTATGTATAATAGATGAAAGATATTTCTTTAATGCATTCTGCAGACTAATTTCCAGCCTGGCTTTTGGTCCATTGTAAAGAGCTTTGTGTTAGTAGGGGTCATAAGAGGAAGAGTAAATTTATGCTTACTCAGTGAATGTTATTTTCTCACTTCTCTTTTACATCTCTAAAAAGCACCTTTGATCATGAAATTCTCTTTGATCAACTAAAGCATGATCTTCAGAGGTGAGTTAAATTGTCCAGATTACAAAAAATCATTATATAGGAAAAGAATTCCTCTGTTTGTTCTTAACTTTGGCTCTGTTCGTATTAATGCATTGTGCACATGCCACAATGAACTGAATATCTGCCCACCTGAATTCATGGCACAGTAACAGTGAGATTAGACTACTGTAATGCACTCTACATAGTCCTCTCCTCATTGTTGACTGAGAGACTCGAGCTGGTGCTGAATGCTGCTGCTCGGTTCTATCATTCTGCATTTACCAGGCTCAATTTAATGTCATGACTAGGGATGTGCGTTTCGGCATTCAGAATGCCGAAAGAATGCCGAAACAAAAGTGTTTCGGCATTCTTCAAGAATCCCGAAACGTTTCGGGGAATGCCGAAACGTTTCGGGATTGCCGAAAGAAAAACCCGAAACGTTTCGGGATTCTTTCGGCATTCTTTCGGCATTCGAGAATCGCCATTTTGTTTTTGCTAGCCGTTTGCCTTAGCAAGCGGCTAGCAAAATCCTGCTGGAAGCAAAGGCTTCCTGCAGGCTCTTAGAAGAGGGGAGGGGGGGAGAAGGAGTGAATCACTCACTCCTTCTGTCACCCCCCACCCCTCTTGCAAAGGAGGATAGGGAATCCTGCTTTGCCTTGCAAATGCAAGGTGCAAGCATTGCATTGCACTTTGCATTTGCAAAGCAGCAGAGATTCCCGCCAAAACTAACAGGTAGGGGAGGGGGAGCAGGAGGAGGGTGGCTCTTGGAGTGTGGGTGGGGAAAGGCAGGGGACTGGGGACTTTAGGAGTCACCAATCCCACTGCTGCATTCTCATGCCAGCCAATAGATTTAAATCTTTGGCTGAGGCTGCAGCAGGGGATTTAAATTTGGAGCAAGACTGTCTGGAACACTTCTGTTGCTGCTGCTGCTGAGCTGTGACCGAGAGAGGAGAAGAAGAGAGACTGCACCTGGAGCCTGGAGGACATCTGCCTGGAGGATCAACTGTGCTGGACATCCTGAGAGGACACCTGGTAGGCCTTTTTAAAATTTTTGTAAATTTTTTTGATGCTGGGCAATGTGCTGCTGTGGCCTGCCTCTGCAAAAAGGTGTTGCAGTTTATTCTTGGCATGGCCTGGGGGACAGGTTGGGCAGACAATGTTTGATGGTGGGGGGGGGGTTCAGCATTGGTTGTTGTGCTTGCCTTCTTTAAGCTTGATCCACTGTTTTAAGATTAAAACAAGAGTGTGCCAGCTTTGGGCCTACACAGGCCAGAAGCCTTTCTTCTGGCTGGCTCTCACAGTTGTGCTTCACAATCTGGAATGGTGTGGCTTGCTTTTCTGTGTCTGGTCCCCTGCTTGCAAGGATTCCCAACAGGCTCCGTCCTGATCAACTGTGCCAGCCTGTGGGCCACACACAGGTATGGCCTGGGGGACAGGTTGGGCAGACAATGTTTGATGGTGGGGGGGGGGGTTCAGCATTGGTTGTTGTGCTTGCCTTCTTTAAGCTTGATCCACTGTTTTAAGATTAAAACAAGAGTGTGCCAGCTTTGGGCCTACACTGGCCAGAAGCCTTTCTTCTGGCTGGCTCTCACAGTTGTGCTTCACAATCTGGAATGGTGTGGCTTGCTTTTCTGTGTCTGGTCCCCTGCTTGCAAGGATTCCCAACAGGCTCCGTCCTGATCAACTGTGCCAGCCTGTGGGCCACACACAGGTATGGCCTGGGGGACAGGTTGGGCAGACAATGTTTGATGGTGGGGGGGGGGGGGGGTTCAGCATTGGTTGTTGTGCTTGCCGTCTTTAAGCTTGATCCACTGTTTTAAGATTAAAACAAGAGTGTGCCAGCTTTGGGCCTACACAGGCCAGAAGCCTTTCTTCTGGCTGGCTCTCACAGTTGTGCTCCACAATCTGGAATGGTGTGGCTTGCTTTTCTGTGTCTGGTCCCCTGCTTGCAAGGATTCCCAACAGGCTCCGTCCTGATCAACTGTGCCAGCCTGTGGGCCACACACAGGTATGGCCTGGGGGACAGGTTGGGCAGACAATGTTTGATGGTGGGGGGGGTTCAGCATTGGTTGTTGTGCTTGCCTTCTTTAAGCTTGATCCACTGTTTTAAGATTAAAACAAGAGTGTGCCAGCTTTGGGCCTACACTGGCCAGAAGCCTTTCTTCTGGCTGGCTCTCACAGTTGTGCTTCACAATCTGGAATGGTGTGGCTTGCTTTTCTGTGTCTGGTCCCCTGCTTGCAAGGATTCCCAACAGGCTCCGTCCTGATCAACTGTGCCAGCCTGTGGGCCACACACAGGTATGGCCTGGGGGACAGGTTGGGCAGACAATGTTTGATGGTGGGGGGGGGGAGGTTCAGCATTGGTTGTTGTGCTTGCCTTCTTTAAGCTTGATCCACTGTTTTAAGATTAAAACAAGAGTGTGCCAGCTTTGGGCCTACACAGGCCAGAAGCCTTTCTTCTGGCTGGCTCTCACAGTTGTGCTTCACAATCTGGAATGGTGTGGCTTGCTTTTCTGTGTCTGGTCCCCTGCTTGCAAGGATTCCCAACAGGCTCCGTCCTGATCAACTGTGCCAGCCTGTGGGCCACACACAGGTATGCTGCTTTGGCCAAGGTAACCCTTTTTGGTTGCTGGCCTGGCACTCACAGTAGTGCTCCACAATCTGGAATGGTGTGGCTTGCTTTTCTGTGTCTGGTCCCCTGCTTGCAAGGATTCCCAACAGGCTCCGTCCTGATCAACTGTGCCAGCCTGTGGGCCACACACAGGTATGCTGCTTTGGCCAAGGTAACCCTTTTTGGTTGCTGGCCTGGCACTCACAGTAGTGCTCCACAATCTGGAATGGTGTGGCTTGCTTTTCTGTGTCTGGTCCCCTGCTTGCAAGGATTCCCAACAGGCTCCGTCCTGATCAACTGTGCCAGCCTGTGGGCCACACACAGGTATGCTGCTTTGGCCAAGGTAACCCTTTTTGGTTGCTGGCCTGGCACTCACAGTAGTGCTCCACAATCTGGAATGGTGTGGCTTGCTTTTCTGTGTCTGGTCCCCTGCTTGCAAGGATTCCCAACAGGCTCCGTCCTGATCAACTGTGCCAGCCTTCGGCCCACACACAGGCCTGCTGCTCCGGCTTTGGTAACCCTTCCCGTTTGCTGGCCTGGCACTCACTGTTTTGCTTCACATTCAGGTTGTTTATCGTTGGTGGACCTCTTCTGGACTGGACTGCACTTGGTGGACATCGGCCTGCAGATCTCTGCGTGGAGGATCAACATTGCTGGACATCTGCACTGGTGGACTGGTAGGGTTGTTGTTAAATTTGGTTTTTGAGCTTATGTCTGCTGCTGTGCCTACCTGCGAGCATATGCTTTGGCTCTGTCTTTATGGCTTGGGCCGGGGGGGGGGCATTTTCTGGTTGGGCAAGAGGATATTGTTTGGGGGTTAGGGGGGCCAGCATTGATCGCAGTGCCTGCTTTCTTTCATGTTTCATTTTTCAAGTTTGAGTGTGGGGTGGGCATGAACTGCTGTTTCACAGGACTAAAAAATGAGTGTGCCAGCTTTTGGCCTGCACAGGCCAGAAGCTCTGCTGGGTGGATGTGTTTTGTTTTGCTGCTGGTTGGCCCTAGCCTTTAAGGGGGGGGGGCTGACTTGGCTTGTGCAACGGGGCCTTGAATTTTGGGGTTGCGTGTGCGGCGTGTGGTGTTGACTCTGCTAACATTTCCAATTTTCTTGACAGCATCGTGGAGGAGAGGAGGACCAGCTGCAAGACCGCCTGAACATCGCTGGACTGCAGGACTGGTGTTACTGTGAGCGAGTCCGGGTTCACATTTGGGTGGCCTTGGGGGTGGGTTCTTGCTAGCTTGGGAGGGGGGAGGCTCATCTTCAAAACACCACATCCACACCCCACACCGACATACCACAGATACATCGGTCCCGCTAAATAGTGTCTCTTAGGTAGGTAGGCCAGTTGGTAGGTGATCAGTGGATAATTGCCCTCAACATAATTATTAGGGAAACCGAGCCTAGTTTTTTTTAAAAAACTAAATAGGGACTCAGCAGGGAAAGCATTAGTGAGTGAGTGTTAGGTTTGAATTCTATATATATATATATATATATATATAAAAATTTGTAATAGCTGTCAATAGGCTTCCCATTAGTGCCCCCATAACTAGGGTTCCACTGCCCATCTCTGGCACCCGTGGTGGTGCCAGGCCGGCCCGGGCATACTAGTGTGTGAGTGTTTAAGGCTTTGTCACCTGTTATTGGGGTTTAGGGCCAGCTCAATTCCAGAGGAATTCAGCTGATTGGCAGGCTCAGGTTCCCTGACATAAATAGGGTTGCTTAAAAAGGCACTTGATTGTTCATCTCCAAGTCACAGAGCCACTAGAAGCACAGATTTAGAGCAGGTTAGTTAGGTCTTGAAAACAAAGTTGACCTTTGTTTTCTAAATCTTTTCTGATTAGTTAGGGTTGAATTTGGGAGGGGAAAGTATGTCGGAGAGGAAAGCAGAGAGGGGCCCCGGGGGAAAGGCTAGGGAGAAATCTAGAGGGGAGGAGGGGAGGGGGAGGGGGACTGCTGCGGCAGCCCCTCCATCTGAGCGGAGGAGGCCCTCCCCTGCGCTGCTGCCGTTCACCAGCCTGGCTTCTGGTGACAGGAAGAGGGTTCGCAAGACTCTCTTTCCTGAGGCAGCTGCTGGAGGGCCACCCCCAACCCGGGTGCGTGAGGCAGGGGCTGGCACTGGGCAGGGGCCTGCTGCTGAGGCTCCTCCTCCTCCAGTGGTTGCGAGCCAGCTGCTGGAGGAGGGGCAGCATGTGGTGTCTCCTGGGATGGGCGCGGAGCACATGACTTTCCCTGCGCTCCCGCTCACCCCAGGAACCCGGAGGATGTTGGAGGAACTGCCCGTGAGACCCCCCCTGGGGCGGTCCACCCCAGTTTCCTCTGAGGCCAGCAGCAGGCCTCTCGCGGCTGTGCAGGAGGAGAGGACGCGGGAGGAAGAGGCAGAGACTGTGGTGGAAGAGCCCACATCTCTGCCCCTTCAGCCTCGTCCATCCCCACCTGCCCGGCCGAGAGTGGGACACGGTGTGTCCGGCCAGAGCACCTCACAGGAGGTGCCGCAGGGTGGTCCCGAACGCGCTTCTCCTGGGAAGCGTGGGATGCCCTTTTCCTCCGAAATCTGGAAGCACTTCCAGACAACGGAGGATCCCCGAGCAGCCCTGTGCCTGCATTGTAGGCAGCGCGTCAGCCGTGGCAAAGATGTGTGGCATCTCTCCACGTCTGGGATGAGGTACCATATGAAGAGGCACCACCAGGCGGTGCTTCTTCGGGAGGAGGGTTCGAGTGGCGCCGCACGGCCGCCAGCTAGCCAGAAGGAGGCAGGCTCCTCTGGTGCTCTCCCCCCAAGGGTACCTGCAGGAAAGGGACGCCAAGCCTCTCTCCCGGAGATGCTTGGTATGCAGGGCGCTAGTGTGCCCAGAGAGGGGATCCGGAGGGCGAGCAGGCGCATCACGCGCCACATCGTCAACATGATAGCAGTGGATGGGCAACCGTATTCCGTAGTTGAAGACTTCGGCTTCTCAGGGCTGCTCCAAGATTGCTTTCCCTGGTACGCCGTCCCTGCTCGCACGTCGTTGAGCAGATCGGTGGTGCCCTCGTTTTACAGGGCTGCCAGGGATCATGTGAAGGCACAGCTGTCCCGGGTTGCCGGGAGAACTGTGCACTTCACATCGGACATCTGGACCTGCCCAAGTGTGCAGCAAGCGTACCTCTCGCTTACTGCTCACTGGTGGGAACCCGAGTCGGTTCTGGGTGGGGGTCGGGGGGAGGTGCCTAGCACAGCTAGACAGGGAAGGATGCGAGACCGCCAGGCCGGCTACTGCAAGGCCTTGCTTCACGCCCAGGTGCTCGACGTGTCCCACACGGCGGAGAACATCGCTGCCACCTTAAGGAGACAGTTGGACGAGTGGATAGGCCAGGGACCCGCCACCGTGGGATGCATGGTGACGGACGGTGGCAAGAACATGAGGGCAGCGGCGCATCTAGTGAGCCGAGAGAGCGTCTACTGTGCCGCTCACAAGCTTCACCTAGTGGTGAGAGATGCGCTGGGGTTGGGCTCCTCGAAGGAACCCGTGGATACCCGGACCCGTGAACTCCAGTTACTTGTCCAGAAATGTCGGAGGCTCACGGGTCACTTCTCGCGCAGCGTGAAGGCCACGCACGAACTGCGCCAGACACAGGTCAGGACAGGTGTGCCAGAGCACGCTCTGATCACTGACGTCAGCACTCGCTGGAACTCCACCTGCGCCATGCTTGAGCGCTTGGTGGAGCAGCAGGCCGCACTCCACGCGTGGCTCTCCGAGCACCGCGGTGCGAGTCAGGTGGGTGAGTTCAACCGGGAGGATTGGCTCACCATCACCCAGACAGTGGAGGTCCTGAAGCCCTTCAAGGACTTCACTGTGGCGGTCTCGTCAGACACGGCGACCCTCGGTCTGGTCATTCCCCTGGTGCACACGCTCCAGAGGAATCTGGCCACCCTTGCAGACCGGGTCGCGCCCCGTGCTGACCTTGTTCCAGCGGTGCGCGCATTAGTGAGAAGGCTGCAGCAGGGCATAGCTGCCAGGCTAACTCCTCTCACTAAGGAAGAGTCATACATGTTGGCGACCATGTGTGACCCGCGCATAAAGGGCACTTTCGCCGAGCGGGACGGGAACCTCACCCAAGCCAGAGACGGGCTCTGCTCTTGGGTGAGGCGCAGGCAGGCCAAGAGGGGACGCCTGTCGACAGGGGGGACGCAAGAGGGGCCCTGCCGTGCGGGTCCCTCTGACGCCCCCTCTGCGCAGGCCCCCCCCGAGGCCACCACCGGAGTGCCGATGGAGATGGAGATGCTCCGGTGGGCCCTCGTCCCCTCTGGGGTCGTGAGGACCGTGAGAGAGGATCCGGCGGAGGCGATGGTCAGGGACTACCTCGCGGAGCCCTGCGAGTCGCTCTCCACCGATCCGCTCAGCTACTGGGCCAGGAAGGAGTCGGTCTGGCCGGACCTCTCCCTCGAGGCGCAGCGGCTGCTCTCATGCCCTCCGACGAGCGTGGAGAGCGAGCGCGTCTTTTCACATGCGGGCGACATTGTCGGCCCACATCGCACTCGCCTTCTCCCATGGAGAGTCGAGCAGTTGACCTTCCTGAAGGTCAACTCTCGCCTCTTCGATTTCTCAGGACTGGACTTCCAGAGTGACTGAGGTGAGCCCAACTTGTGGCCTGCATCCTCTATGAGTCCAATCCTTTGGAATCGCGCTCTCCCCTGTATAAAACCCTGTATATACAGTTAAAACCGGCCAGTAGAGGGAGGGTGGTTAGGAACCAGTGGCAAAGGGAAAACACCCAGCAATTTGAAAGCCCCCCCCCCAGGGTATTCAAAACATCTCCCATCACTGAGACATACCCTGTGGGACCAAATTTATTATGAAAAATAATGCCCCAGAAACATGGATTGCTACTGGAGGGAGAAACAGGTTAGATAGGGATTGCTTAGGTGTTTTTATCAGATGAAATCCTTGTAAAAAAAAATTGTAGAAGAATTGTTGTACTGTTTTTTGAAAGTTGATGTTCTGTTCATGTAAAAAAAAGGAAAAAAAACCAAAAAAAAATGTTGTGATTATGTTTTTTAAAAGTTGATTGAATGTTCATGAAAAAAAAAAAAACCCAAAAAAATGTTGTGATTATGTTTTTTAAAAGTTGATGTTCTGTTCATGTAAAAAAAAGGAAAAAAAACCAAAAAAAAATGTTGTGATTATGTTTTTTAAAAGTTGATTGAATGTTCATGTTTAAAAAAAAAAAATTTGATGTTAATGTTGGGTTTGCATGGTTGGGGGATGCGGGTAGAGTGGTGGATGGGCACCGGCCAATGATGATCTCTCACAGATGTTCCCAGGTAAATTCTGAGGCTGGTGTGGGGGTGGGGGGAGACCTCTGCAGAACTGCTCCAGAAATACCATTGTCCAGTGCCTTGGAAGTGCCCAGTTCAGCTTTGTGTGTCTGAACTGAAAGCACAGCCACAGGAAATGACATAGGTTCTGCTGGACCCTGTTGCAGTGGTTCCCCCCCATTTAGTCATGTTATGGAGGGAGAGTTGTATTAGGCTGGTAGTTATGATCATCTTCTGTTTCCATGCCCTGTTGTGCCCGCTCACTATGTAACCTGCTGTAATGTTCAAAACTTTACTGTTTGTCCATTTCAAAAGAAAAATTGTGTTTAAGATTCTCTGATGTGTAGTTAATTGTGTTGTGTTGTGCTATGAGGGACAATAAGTGTAATATGTTGTGATTTGTTGACCACTTGTAATTTGAAAATGAGAAAATAAAGGTTTTTTAAACTTAATGATTGTGTGTCTGTGTTCCCTTCTTTGATGGGAGGTTGGTTCCCAGCATAGGGAACAATGGGGCAGGCTGGCCAGCCTGTTCCTGGGGTACTGGGTGTGGGGCAGCTGAGGGTGGTTTTGGTTCTGAGAGGGGCTGAGTGGAGGATTTGGGTCTGTGTGTGGCAGCTGGGGTGGGGGAACTGGGTTTGTGTGGGGCTGTAAGGAGTGGACTATGGGGGATGAGAGCACTGGTTGTCCCTTGTGCCCAAGTAGGCCCCTGCTACTGTCCTGGTGTGGGCTTCCATGCCTCTATCAGTTGCTGGCCCTCCTTTGCCATCTTTTTCTGAAATTTTCCTAGGGCTGCCAAACTCCTGGTTGGGCTTGAGTTCAGGTTAGAGAGAGTAGTTCCCTACAGAGAAACTGGCTGCTTCCAAGGGCAATCTCTTTAGAGGGCAAATGCGGACCATGGATTCTGGGGGAGATCCCTACTCAGATTTTCCTTTCCACAAGTCCCACCCCCAAATTGCCAGTAACTTCCAAGGCCAGAGTTTGCCACCCCAGAGAGATCCTGTTCCCACCCTCTTAGCCTTGGCATGAAAGTTGTAGCCCCCATGGAACGCTTCCAGGTTCCTGATTCCAAGCCCAATGACACCAATGTAAGACAATCCAGACCTCCATCAAAAATGGATTTTAAGTAGCAGTGGGATTGGGCTGCATTTCAGTCATTCACATATCTGGTTGTGTTCCCAAACATTTAGCTTATGTTTTTTTAAATCAGCGTATGGCACTTAAGGACACTTTTAAATGGTTCTAAAAACATATTTTTATTATGAAGTATTTAATGTGGCATTGATCAAGGGCAGGCCTTTTGGCCAAATGAGCAGTATCAGTACAGTAAAATTTAGACAAAGCTCATAGGAGGAAAAAGCATTCACACTGTGAAGTGGGAAGAAAGTTTCAATTTACATGTACCATGGACTCCGAAAAAGACATGTAAGTGGCATCCAGACCAAATCAGGCCTGCTTTCTCCCTTGAAGATATCAATTGATGATAGTGCTTATGTCACATCATGAGAAGACAAGGTTCACTAGAAAAGACAATAATGCTAAGAAAAATTGAAGGCAGTAGGGAAAAGAAGAATACCCTAGATGTGGTAGATTGACTTCGGTTTGCAATACATGGACAAGGTTTTTGGGATACTGTGGAGCTCAATATAATTCTAAAGTACACCACAAGTGATTTGAATGCATAAAACATACAGACACATACACATAAAATGTATATACCCCCTCCCCACCAAATTAAAGGTTTATCTTATGCCCCGGTTTTCTCCCCCATGGGAACCTAGAGTGGTTTACACATTGCTGTTCTCCCTTGATTTGTTTCACCCTCATCACAACCAGGCTAACAATAGACAGCTGCTCCATGCCTCACATTGGAGTGACTCCACCGATGGCCTTCTTAGTTGTATGAGGGGGGGGAGGGGGGGGAGGAAGGAAACAACGCACTCCTGCCCACTCTATCTGGGGCCTAGGTGACCAAATTGCTTGGCCTTGGCAAGGAGCCAGTGGTGGGGCGGCACCGGTTCTGGGGCCCCGTCCAGAACATTTGTCCAGGGCCCCAAAATCACCTAGACTGCCTCTGGAAAACACAACACAATTGTTTACTTAGGCTGAGCCAAGAACATCCATCAAGCCTACAAGGCACAGAATCAGAGTCTGCCAGATTCTAGACCAACTCTCTAGCCATTGCACTACAGTGGATATCTAAAAATTGTTCATACCCCCACCAGCAACTTGAACATTTTTCTCCAAAAGGCACATAACTTGGCTGGGTCTCAAAAAGGACTATGATGCATGGGCCTGTCAATGCATACTGGTACTAAGGCTCTGGCCGGGGGGAGGGGGGCATTGTGCCAATGCCACCCTGGCTTTGGAAGGGGACAGTAAAATAGAAGAAATAATCTAGTTTCAGTGCCTCCCCCCCTTCTCTGTCTCTCTCTCTCTCTATAATGTGAGTGAAAACATTACTATACCATCACTGAAGCCTACAGGATACTTAGGGTCTGTTCACACACGCATGATCATTTAATGGCAATGCTCTGGCATGATGATGTCTGTTCTAGGAAGTGATGTGATCATCACACAAGGCTGGGGAGCACGCACAATTCACAGCAGGCAGATTTGGGCCACAAGGGATCCTGCTTTGGCCTGTAGGGCCCAAATCAGCCCACTGCAAAGCACAGGCATACTCTCAGGGCAGCCAGATGACATCAGTGACATCACGGCAGCAGCCCCTGGAGCGTACCTTGAAGGCTCATTCACTGACTTTCCCCCTTCGGGGTGATAGGTGAGAGTGGGGGATCCCCCACCAAGGGGAAACGGATCCCTAATTGTGTCTGAGGTTGTGGAAATCAAATGGGTCATTACCTCCATATTGCTTCTGTCTTTGAGGGACTTACATGCACATTATATTTAACTCCAGATTTCTTGATTGTCAAGGAATGCATGTGGTGGGGGGTGGGGGGAAGGGTGGGAGAAGGGCACCTGAGGGTGAGGGTGGCATTTGGCATGCAAAATGCCACCCCTGGCAAGACAAGCCTCTCCCAGCTGTCAGTGGTAGAGATGAGAGCAGAGCACCCACTTGGGGAGGCCATGAAATGGCCCCCCCAAGTGGGAGCAGGCTGAGCCTTGGTGGGGGGATGGGAGGAAGGGTGGGAGAAGGGCCCCAGAGGGTTGGGGGGGGATTTTGTTGCAGTGGTTCCCCCCATTAAGTCATGTTATGGAGGGAGAGTTGTATTAGGCTGGTAGTTATTATGATCATCTTCTGTTTCCATGCCCTGTTGTGCCCGCTCACTATGTGACCTGTTGTAATGTTCAAAACTTTACTGTTTGTCCATTTCAAAAAAAAAATTGTGTTTAAGATTCTCTGATGTGTAGTTAATTGTGTTGTGTTGTGCTATGAGGGACAATAAGTGTAATATGTTGTGATTTGTTGACCACTTGTAATTTGAAAATGAGAAAATAAAGGTTTTTTAAACTTAATGATTGTGTGTCTGTGTTCCCTTCTTTGATGGGAGGTTGGTTCCCAGCATAGGGAACAATGGGGCAGGCTGGCCAGCCTTCTCTGCGGGTGGTGGGGGGGTCAGGGGGGTGGTTGTCTGTGTGCCAGGGCAGGTGCTCTTTCCCAGGGACGATTTGGCACTGCCACCATTGTGGCACCCCTTGTCTGTGCAGAACTGCCCTGGGAAAGAGAGTTTAGGGGTTCCCAAAAGGGGAGGGCAGGCCAGCCTGTTCCTGGGGTTATGGTGGGTGTGGGGCAGGTGGGGGTTGATTTGGGTCTGTGAGAGGCTACTGGGGGGATTTGGGTCTGTGTGTGGCAGCTGGGGTGGGGGAACTGGGTTTGTGTGGGGCTGTGAGGGGTGGACTTTAGGGGCTGAGAGCACCTACTTGGGGAGGCCATGAAATGGCCCCCCCAAGTGGGAGCAGGCTGAGCCTTGGTGGGGGGTGGGAGGAGGGGTGGGAGAAGGGCCCCAGAGGGTTGGGGGGCATTTTGCATGCAAAATGCCACCCCTGGCAACACAAGCCTCCCCCAGCTGTCAGTGGTAGAGATTAGAGCACCTACTTGGGGAGGCCATGAAATGGCCCCCCCAAGTGGGAGCAGGCTGAGCCTTGGTGGGGGGTGGGAGGAGGGGTGGGAGAAGGGCCCCTGAGGGCTGGGGGGCATTTTGCATGCAAAATGCCACCCCTGGCAAAGGAAGCCTGCCTCTTCATTTTTTCCCCATAGGAAATAATGAAGAAAGATCAGCAGCAGCATGCTAACAATATGCTGCTCCTTTGCTTTCTTATGGGGAGGATGGGGGGACCTGCTTTGGGGGGCCATAACATGGCCCCCCAAAGTCCAATCTGTCTGAAACTTGGGTAGTTGTTAGAGTAGGGTTAGAGGAAGGTCCCCACCAATTTTGGGCTTATTTGGTGGGAAAATGCCTCCTCCAGGCGTCCTGAAAGACGGAGGCATTTTCCCAACAAAAAAACCCGAAAGAATCCCGAAAGAATGCCGAAATAATGCCGAATCCCGAATCCCGAAAGAGATTCTTGTTTCGGCTTTCGGCTAATGACGGTAGAGAATCTTGTTTCGGGTAATCCCGAAACAAGAAAGCCGAAAGTTTTTTCCTTGCACACCCCTAGTCATGACTACCACATTCAAAGCCATTCATGGCTTCATCCCCTCAAATCTGTTTGACCACCTCTCTCCCTATGCTCCATCATGGCAGTTTGCTGATCTGGACATGGTCTTCTGCAGATTACCACCCTGCAGTTGAGCAAGATCAACAGCTGACCACAGCTTTCTCTATGGTGGCTCCCACCTTGGAGAATGGCCTGCCTGAGGAGGTCAGGAAAACTCTCACTCTCCTGCAAACTATGTGAAATTGAATTATTCAGGAGGGCTTTCTACCCGCATTATAGGGCTGTGTCATAAGAAATAGCCAGAGAGATGCATTGAAAGGAACATAGACTATACACTACACTGGAGCAGTCAGAAACTGAATTAAATATAAATGAAAACAATAACTGAAACTACAGATATTTATTTTCTGACTACTCCATTTACTATATAGTTGTACTGCAAAACACTGGCCGATTCCACACGTCTCAAGTTTGCCGCTTCCCTCCCCTCCCCCCCCCCCCGCCATTTATGCGCTTCTCAGAGGGCTGTTCACATACTCTTACCTCAATCCCGCCATTCTTTCGCATCTGTTTTGTTGTGCCTCAGATGAGTTTGGTGTGCTTTCTAACGCTTCTCTTGAGTTAGATGTGAACAAATAGAAGCGGTTCACAAAGAGACCACCCCCTTTTAACCACCCCCACTTCCTTGTTTATAGTTTTTCTGGAATACCATCCCTCTGTGCTGTGCAATTATTATGGTTTCTAACTCTGTCCGTAGCATGCCCGCCACCCCATTCCTTTTTTAAAAAAGAAGTGGGCATTCCTAGTGCTATTACGCAATCCCGTCCATCAATATCACCCTGAAGTGGGGCACTCAAAAATGCCTGTGGAAACTTGGGGGGGGGGTCATTTTCATTTGTGTCATTTTTTTTTACTGCTGAAGGACTGCTTAGGTAATATCTGTATACAACAGTGGCAACTCCCATGTAAAACTTGCTAACAAAGAAGGAAACCCTCACGGGAGAAAGGAAATAATACAAATCTTGCCTCAATTTAAAGTACAATTACTAATAGTCACTTCTATTGTTTCATATATAGTCAATTGGATATATCAAAAGAACTCAATGTCGTTAGGATTCATATAACAAGGAAATAAAAGTCCGGGAGAGACACATAAAGAGACCACACCGTATCTTCTCTGGGTGTAATTGGTCCCGTTGTCCAAAATAAAGTCTCTGCCAAATGCAATTGTTATGTCCTGTTTCTTCTTTCAAAATAAAGACCATGCCAAAAGCAATAGTTGTGTCCTGTTTCTTCTTTAGTTGTTTATTCAGTTGCTGCTGTGAAGCTTGGCAAATCACAGCCCTATGCCAAATCTGGGGCCGGCTGAAAAGCTCAGATTTCACAGAATTTCTTCCTCAGGGGCATGGTATAAGAGGACACTGGAAGTTAATATAATACAAATAACATCTTCTACATTCCATCCTTGCAATATAATGCAATTTTACAAGTTCCACAAACAAAATAAGATTATAGACCTTATCATTGTTGTCACAAATCACTACAGTAATGTTCCCGGATAGTGGTGGCTGTATCTTCTTAGGCGCACCTAGACAATTACATTTTAGCGTTAAATAAGTAGTCTGTGCTAAGTGGCCAGCACCAACCTCCTGCAATCTTTCCCAGTGACCCATTGTTCTCTCCTGGGGCTCTATGACTATCAGAAAACACTGCTTCTCTTGGCCTGAGAGTGCCATGCTTCATTGTGTGGTTTATCACAGAAAGGGGTATGTGGCCTTGCCATAGCAATTTAGTAAAAAATCGCTATAGTAGAAATCTAGTATAAAATTTTTAAAAACATGATCAGCTATGACAGATCTTAACCTGCCCCCTAATGCGTGGTTCTCCAACGGATGTGGATAACGTAGAGCGCAATGCTGCCACAGTAAGAGAGGGGATGTGAACACAGACTGGGACAGTGCAGGATAGAATCCTGCGCGATTATTGCATATGAAAAGCAGAAAGTAGGGAAGTGTGGATTCGTCCATTTTTGCATGTACCTTTAAGTATTATGCACGTGTTATTAGATACTATTGTTTTGATTTTACAGTTTTAAATCTTTTAAAAATACCATGTTCAGTTGATGAATTCCTGCTCTGCCTATAGAAGATCTCTGGTTTATTTCTTGACTCCTCCTGTTATAATTGTATTAGGAAACACAACTGGAAAAGTCTTTTATCTGAGACCTAAGCTTCAAGAGATGAATTACACGAGGACGCCCACATGAAGGGAGTCGCAATGTTAGCCAGGAAGCTGACTTTTAAAAGAGATTGGAAGGCTTTGTCAATTTTCGCTCTCTACAGAACCAGCAAAGATCGCTCCTTGAAGGATTTGCTAATTCCCTTTTTGCCTCCCGAAACCTCTGTCAGTTTCACCTCCCCTTTTAGGAGGCGAAGAAGAAATAAACCCTCTGAGGAGCTATCTTTGCTGGCTCTGTAGAGAGGGGAAATTGACAGAGCCTTCCAATCTCTTTTAAAAGACTGATCTCTTGATTGATAGGTAAAGATCTCTGGTGCTCTTAACCACTACACCAAACTAGCTCTTTTAAAGACCAATCTCTTTTAAATTGACAGAGCCTTCCAATCACTTTTAAAACTCAGCTTCCCTGCTAACATTGTGACTCCCTTCATGTGAGCATCCTTGAATAATTTGTCTCTTGTAGTTTAGCTCTGGGGCCCTGAGAAAGCTGTCAATAAATACTAGGGAAGTTAGGTTTGTGGACAATACTAGGATAGATAAAACATTAGCCTGATGTTATATTGTAGCTTTGTACAATCATTTGGAGTGATTTTAAATCATTATCAAGGAATATAACTTCCCTGTGTCATTTAGCTTTTTTCACTTGAATTACCATTTAAAGAAACGAGTACTCCAGTATTTTGTTCATTGCTATTTTCTTTTGTGTTGTGCTATGGTGTGACTTTACATAGGTAGTAGTCAGATGGGTGAATCAAGCTTTAGTGATGGGGCTGAATTTAATGACTTTCTCTTCCTTTCTAACTTAGGAGTCAAGATTTCTCAGAAGGATCAACAGAAATTCTCCTTCTGGCTTCTGATTGGACAAGCTATTAACCATCAAATTTTGAGATATTTCTTCAGAAAAAAAAAATTTGACCCAATACCCTGGCAAATAGATGAGTGCTAATCTTATAAAATACCAGGACAACATAAGTCCAGAGAGAACTAATTTCTAGGCCATCTGGTTAGCTTACAAGAGTGGGTGATGTGCAGTTGCTTCAGACTTATTTTTAGAGTATATTTTTCATAAACAAGCTATTTTCTTGGCAACGTAGAGGTGTTGCTGTTCTAAAATTTTCAAAACTGCGACTGCTCTTGCTAACTATGCTGCTACTCAGTGCTATAACAACAACCTTTTTTTAATGTATAGATTTCTGCTAAATAAGACAATTTGCCGAGGAGGGAAGTATTGCATATTTAGAAATATTTTACGAATAGATGAACAAGAATGTGAGACTTTTGAAAGACATGAAAATGTATATTATCAGTGAAAAGGCAAGGTAGAGTATATTTTTAATTTCAAGCATGAGAATATAGTAGGGAGATATGTCTGAACTAGCAACATGATATTAACATGGTTTAATGTTAGCATGATTTCTACGAACATATGTCTTTTTCAGAAGGTTCTGCCTATTTTTTGTATTACTTATATTTCACTGTGCAGTGAAAGGAAAAAGAAATACTATGAAAGGCAAAGTACTCCAAAGAACTCAAACATGCAATAGGTTACACGGCTAACATTCTTTGGATGAGAAAAAAGTCTGAAGTTTTATTTTTTTTAAAAAAAGAAGCATGATTTTTATATCATGCATTGTTCAACCACATTGGGCAACTTTGGTGATTGTTTTTGACAAAGGGAGCTGGACTCTCAAAAGCTTATACCCTGGGCATCTTGCTGGACTTTAAAGTGCTACTGGGCTTATATCTTTGATGACCCCAGTGTAAGGTATACTTTCTTTAACAATTGCCACATACAAATAATTGAGCATTAAATTATGCAGAAGATCATCAAATTAGATCAAGGTTCTGAGCATCTTTACATTACAACAAGAGGCAGTTGGCCATACATACACAGTTAAATAATCAGACAGTTAAATAATTAGGCCTGACACTGAGAGTTGATGAGACCCTGACCAGGGTTGGCATATAGAGACATCCAAGTATGGAGGGGGGGGGATCCAAACCAGCCACTGATGGCTGCCTGGTCCTTGAAGGCTGGTGATCTCTCAGTCTTATGCATCGATACTTGGAACTTCATACTGCATAGTGTGAGGGTGGAGGCATAGGTAAGTTTGGTGCAGGCAAGGAAAAGCAGGCATGGCTTCTGGTCATGGTCTGCATGTACATTTTTGCCTGCAAATCAAGATCTTTGTTCAATAAGGAAAATATTCTCCCAAGGCTTCAGAACTGACATGGCAGTTCATTGTTATGACACTGATGAAGCAGTGCCTTGTTACCACACAAATTATTGTGTCTTATTTCCTAAAAGCTTACTTTAAAAACTCATGCATATAGAGTTTAATACCATTATTAGACTTTGGATTAATATACCTTGACTTTTCTTTTAATGTTTCCAAAAATTATTAAAATTTACCAGTTATGCAACAGTGATTAGAATTAAGTGGCTGATCTTTTAACTATACTTTTTTCAGTGGCAGATTCCTCATCTTTTTAACTTCTTTAAATGACATTCTTACCGAATAAGACTATTCCCTAATGCTTGGAAATCCTTAACATTGGCAGGTTAAAGAGAAAGTAAATGAGTTATAATCTAGCTTTAAAGTTCCTGCAATGGATGAGTTCAAAGGAATGAATATAGTTGTGGATATATAATTCAGAAATACTCTAGAGAATAATATCTTTGCAAGACATTAAAAGCAAGCTTTGCTCTTGGTGATGCAAGTGTATAAATTCTTATATTTTAAAAGAGCTTAAATGTATGTCTTACTTATGCACAACAACAAAACTATCTTATAAAAAGAGCTTCATTGCATTTGAATAATTCCAAGAACGCCATTAGATTCTGTGTTTTGTGCTTGAGTTTTATTCATTTGTGATTACTGTGAGCTGCTTTGGTTAGCATTGGGTTGTTTTGTCTTGTCTTCGTTGCCTTATGTTGGAGCTGAATTTGTTGAGTGGTTTGGTTGTTTTTAGTGTGAATAACAGCATTCCATCTCTTTACTCACCTCCTCCTCTCTCCCTGCCTTGTTAATTAGATTAGGGAGTGGTGAAAGAATAATCTTCTGAGGAGAGAAGAAGAAATTAGCTCAGCTCTTTTTCATACAGTTGCCATTTCATACATATGTAATGTGTTTGAAATTTCTGTGCTGAGTCACAGAGCTTTTATTGCATATATTCTAGATATTTAGAATTTTCGAACTTTGGCTATATATTATCCTGTTTGTTTTTTTAAAAAAAATCTTGATAGTTTTTTTTTTTTACCTTCTTCCTTTGGTGAATTTCTATTTCAAGCCCCCTCCCCCTTAATTTAATAGGTCAAAAAAGATCATGACTTTTTTGGGATATTAAGTTCATATTAGAAACAAAGTAAAATGGGTGATTTTTTAATTCCCCAGCTGGCAACTAAAAATAAGATTTCAATGCACAGGTAATAGTTCTTTGTTTTTGACTCAATCCGTGAAGGAGTCTCCTGATCCAGATGGTGAGAAACCTGGCTGGAAACCAAATTGTAAGTAGCCAGCCCCCACCTCCACCATGTTTAATATAGGTCTGTGATATAAAAATCAGGGGAATTTCAGCTGGCCAAGTAAAAAGCTGCCAAGTCCCACCTGAGAGTGGAAGGCATGAATGGAATGCTGAATACAAATGCTGAGGACTGGAGGTGATTGACTTGTGGTCTCACCAGCTGTGGGTGTGAGCTGTGATAAGAAAGGGTCTAGCTGAGTCACCCCTCTTAGCACACTCCAATACCCTCCTTCCATTATGAAATCTGCACCGCAAGATTGAGGATCAATTGATCAGCACTGATAAGTTTATAATTAGTCTCTGGGAACATGGAGTTTCATATCTAAATCCATCGACCCAGCTCCAGGGAGATTCATTAGCAAACTGCCCCTTTGTGAGGCAGTAGGAGAGACTTTGCATTTTCTTTCACACACCCTGGCAGCAGTAATCAAAGAGTAATCAAACCTTTGTCATTCCCAGGAGATGATCTTTATGGTCTTTGTTCCAGTGGCTGAGGGGGCTCCCCAGCATCAGGATATGATTTACTCTATAAGAACCAGGGTTTTGACTCATTCAGATTACATTTACCCAGCATAGTGCCCTCAGAATCTCTCTTTCTCTGAGCCTTCTTTCCTGGCCAAAGATGCAAGATGTTTGAAGCTCTCTTCCTCTGTAGACTACTCTGCTCTTCTGGATGGGTAAATATACTTCCCCCTCCCTCACTCTATTCCAATTTCTGGCTAGCTTCCTAGGATTCTGTGTGTGTGTGAACAACCATTTTTACTTGGCTCTTGTGTGTATGTTTAGTTTCCTCTTTGAATTAAAAAAAATACTCTTTAACTTAAAAGCACCATGCTTTGTCTGCTACCTTGGGGAGGGGACCCTGTAAAAATTGGTGGAGTTATCCAGCAGTTACTCCTCTCGCATAGCCTTCCTTCTTGCTGCTAATTCTCCCTACTTGCAAGGAGTCCCATTTCCAGTAACAGATTAATGGTGGATTAATGTGGGTAGATTAATGGTGGAGCCCGTGGACATCACCCTGTAGTTCCATAAATTGAGACCGTGCAATCCCAAAATATAGATTTACAGCTATAGGGAATCTTCCCCAAAGGTGCTTTCAAGCTGGTGTGACTCTTGTGTGCTTGAATCTTCAGTCGTTCCTGATTTTGGAAGGGAGTCTTTACCCACTTTTTCTGTCTTTTACTCCCTGGGAATTATTCCCATGCTTCCTTTCAGGAAGAATTAGGAAAAGCTTTCTCCAGCCCCCTCGTTTGTAGGACATAGGAAACCCAGCTGTTAGGGATCAGGATAGATTTCCTGCCAGTTGTTTAGAAGCTGAGCTGTGCCTCTCTAAAAGCCTTAAGAAGTTAGATTTCAGCTGTTGAGCCACGTGACTTTTAAAATCTGCCACTGTGTCACTTTTAAAATCTGCCTGAAAATTGGGTGTGTGTATGTATGTATTTTATTGTAACGGTCCTTAGACCAGCTATACATAATAAAATCAAAGCATAAAACAAGATAAAATACATTGTTTAAAATTCATATACTTCAAATAAAATATCCAAACACATATCCTAATACATCAATATAGAGGTAAGCTTAATAAAATCCTGAATGAATTTTGTTTCACTGTATTCCCCTGATATAAAAGCGGTATTAAACAGGAAGTCTTTAAAACTTAATCAGGGTGAGGGGTCTCACTCGTGGCAATTCCAGTATTTGATGGTCTGTTTTGTTGTGCAATCACCTGGGTGCAAAACTTAGCTGTCATTCTAGTGACAACTGGATTTTTGTTAGCCAATAGCTTTGCCAAGGATATGTTATCTGGTATCCCCTCCAATCCAGATAACAAGGGAAGAATTGTCAAGTCTCTAATCCATTTTTGGAAGGGGCAGCAAAAAAACGTGTGTTCCAGTGTTTCCACCTCTCCAAGGGGACACCCACAAATCTTTTGAGCACACGGTAACTTCTTATTGTTAGAGCGCAGGTCTAGCCATTGTCCAGGACGGGAGAGATATGAAGTGGTGATGGTTCCTCGGAGGGGGAGTGTGAGTACAAAATGACAAGTATAAATGTGGGAGAAGTGTTTATAGCTGGTATTAGACTCATAGATCCTTGTCAACCACAGGTGACATGCTCCTGAAGAAGGTGGCACGAAATCTGTGTTCGTAGCCGGCCCCAGATTGAGCGTGGCGGTCCTTCTTTCCCCTTTACATTGAGAACGGTATCACCTACCTGGAAGAACCTGGGATTGAAATAACAGCATGAGAAGAATGAACAAACTAACTAAAGGAAGTATTTGAAGGACTAGAGCTGGACTGAGTTTCTACCAAACCTAAGTCCATTTGTATACTGCGCCATCTTTGGATTATTGTATGTTTAGGAATTGTAGTTATGAATGTATTTGTAACACTGTTTGAAGAAGTAAGAGGCACGTGCACTTTGTAAATCAAATATTTATTATTATAAGAGAGATTTTGCACATTGAGTGTTGTTGCTTCCTGCAGGGAATTTACACTCTCTGCAGTGGCAGATCTCAAGGTGTTAGCTACAGGGTAACATGAAAAGTGGTCTACTATAGAGATGAGCACGAACAGCAATACGAACAAAAAAAGCCATGAACAGCCCAATCTGCTGTTCGCAAACAAGCTGTTTGTGAGGCCCCATTCTAAATGCAACTTAGGCAGGGATTGTCTGAACTCTGTCTGAACTCCTGCTGTTGCCCTGGAAACCCCAAGTGAAGCCCAATTTAGCTTGATAAGGCAGGTCTTCCTTTCAATTGTGGAGCTCCAAATTTGTTAGAAGGGAACAAAAACTAGCAGGGAGGGGGGCTCCCAGCTCTGGCTTTGGAGAGGGAGAGACAGCTGCTGTTGGCATTTTGATAGAGAGAGTGCATTGAAGCTTGAATTTTCTTTGTGTGTGGTGGGATAGGGATCTACCCCTTCAAGTTCCAGGGCTGCTGCCAGGCTCTGGGCCAAGCTGTTATTTACTATTTGTACCTTTCCTGCTGCCTGCTCAGGTCAGGTTTCTGGAAGTGGTGCAGTAGGGATCTTGACTTGAATGGTGGCTGGAGGAGAGCCTGCTGGTCCCCACAAACAGCCAACCATGAACATGTTCATGAACAAGGCCATGTTCATGGTTGTTTGTGAGTCCCTGTTTGTGGATGGCAATGAACATCATGTTCATTTTTTTTTCTGTTCGTGCCCATCTCTAGTCTACTATAACCAAACAGTACCTTTTACCACTACGTGAAAGTGGAAAAGGACCCTGGAAGGGAATTCCAGGTGATCCATCTGCAGGAGACTTAGGAGCAATATCCATTTTACTTTTCTGGTTATAAGACAATTACACATCCATCTATTTAGAGAATAGGGGTGGATGCCCCTAGGCTGGGCTGGCTTGCTTATTAGCTACCTCCCTTGTTGCCGAAGTTTTAGAAATTGACAGTCGTCTTTGGCCTTACCAGTCCTTTTAATTATTAATGGTTTGTTTTTTGTATTTGTCTCTATCTATATCCCCCCAGTTATCTCAGTACAAGTCCTCTATTTTAATTTGCCAGAATTATACTGGTTGTTAAGGGTGCTCATAAGCGAATTATGAAGGAAAAGGAAAGTGCTGCCAGAATGAGATCCTAGCAGAAGCTAATCAGGTCTATTCAGTACAATGAGTCCTCAGGATTTTGGTCAATTGTTTCCTTCTCTTTAAAAACTAGAGGTACTTTATCTCCTATTACTGCTCAGACCTGGGTATCACATTTTTTATCTTTGTATTCTAAGATGAAGAATGATGATAATCTTAGATACCTCGGTGCCTTTTGGATCTGCAAGAATGGCAGTCAGTCCTTTGTTCAGAGATAGTGAACCTTATCCACGGACTCCATACTCAGAAGGCCACTGGCCCTGATGGTATTCCAGCAGAATTCATTATTAATAACAAGGACTGGTGGGTGCTTCTTTTGACTATCTTTTCACTAGCATAAACTCTATTACTGTGATCCCCCCTAATGACATTCTAGTATAATTTTTCCAATCCGTCGAGCTGCGGATAAGGACAACTCTAAGAACTATCAACCCATTTGTTTGTTGTCTGTTGTAGGTAAGATTTATGCAGTATTTTTGTTGAGCAGACTTCAGTCTTGGATGGCCGATTCTATAATAATTGGTCCAGAACAGGTGGGATTTCATAAGTGGCATAGTACATTCTATTATTGTCATGTGTACTGTGATTATTGTCATAATCACAACTTGATTATGTCATTTCAAGGAAGGCTTCCCCCCCCCCCTATGCAGCCTTTATAGACCTTTCCTTCACATTTGATTCCATATCTAGAAGTTGTCTATGGGTTAAATTGAAGCAAACCACAAATGACAGGAGATTGTTGTGGTTAATTAAAAACTTCTATACTGATTCTTCTGCCCAAGTACAGTGTAATACTGAGGCTCACTTAACTGCTCCCTTCCCCATCATCTGAGGGGTCCAACATGGATGCCTTTTAGCACTATCTTTATTTAGTTTGTATCTGTCTGTTTTGCCAGGTTTTTAACAAATTCTTCTTTGTACCCACCTAAATTATTGCATACTCTAGTTCCTCTTCTACTTTATGCAGACTATTCAGTTTTACTTTCTTGTACCCAGATCAATCTTCTTTGGGCTTTGAAAAGGTTCCATTTTATTGTCTGCATGAGGAATTATCTATTAGTTTTACTAAAACTAAAATGATTAAGTTTGCAGTTCGCTCTTTGACTAAAAGAGAGATGTGGATAGTTAACAGGAAGAAGAGCTCAAGTTTCCTCTTTTACGTATTTGAACATTTTATTTCATTCTATTGTGTCTTGTAGATGTCATAAATAATTGGTCATTCAGAAAACTATAGCTACTATGAAGGCAATTTTACGTTTCTTTTTCTAATGGGGCACATTGTATTCCAGTTGCTATTAGAGTTTTTTTTTAACTCAGTGGTGATTTCACAACTTATGTCCCAATATGGATCTCTACTGTAGATGATTCTATAAACAGTCTTTGTTCCTTCGGGCAAATGGAGGGCTTCCTGGGTGCATTTCATCATTGGCCCTTCATTATGAATTTGGTCTTAGCTCTATAGAAGCCTGTGCCTGGGTACATGCCTTTAATTTTTGGTTTCATCTATTTTTTTAGTCCTCTGAGGGTAGTTTAGTAAGCCTAACCCTTAGAGATTCTCATAAGGCTTCCTGGTTTTAGCTTTTTGAAAAGAAGTTATCTCTTATAAATTTTAAGGTAGAAGATCTTTCTTTTTCCTCTGTCAACCAATGCAAAAAAAAATGTAGCCAAACTGATTTATGCCAGAGATAAGAGTTATACCCATTTTGATTCTCATTGAACATGCTCTCCACTTGCCTTGGGCCTCCCACCTAGTGTAAACTTCCTTCTTAAATAAATTCCTTGGTTAACCAAAGTTATGTAAAATCTTTATGCATTCACGATTCAATTGCTCCTTCTGAATGGTATCGCTGGGTCACCTGTTAAGGATCAATTTTTCAGATTGGTTATGCCCCTGCCTCCTCCAACAATCAATTCTCTTGTACATATTCTTTTGCAATGTATTTATGTGTTGCAGTTTAGATTAAAATGGATTATGCCATGCCATGATAAATGGACTATGCTTCCTCTAGCAACATCAAAGCAAAAGGTTCAATTCTTCTTAGAGGATTCTTATCCCAGGAGTACTTATTTTGTTGCTCAATTTCTAGAGGCTGCAGAGAAGTGTTGAAGGGAGGTGTTTTTAGATATAGGCTTTATTTAAGTTTTTTAGTTTTAGTGTTCAAGACTCTAAGAACAGGGAGATGAAAGAAAGAAAGAACTCCATTATAGTAAGAGACATGGGAGGGGTTCATTCTTTTCAGAATCAGATCTTCTAAATCTAATATAACCTGACCATGAGTTGATGAAACTTCTGTTGGCAGAAACATGAAGATAACGTTACTGTGCATTCAGCATTTAGGGTGGAACGAAACATTATTTTAAACCTGAGATTGCTCTTTTGAGATTTCCCCTTCTGCCTTCATAAACTATTGTAAAATGTAGTCATGATCTGATGTCACAATGACTGTTTTCACTAGGGTTGTCCACTGGAAAAAAAATTCCATTTCAGTTTCAGTACCATTATTGTTTTTCTTTAGAGCATTTCCAGCTTGAATCTGCCTGCTGCTGCAGCCTCTGTAAAGTAAAAACTGAAACAGACTGAAACACACAAACTTTTGGGTGGGAAGATATTGTTATAATTTGATTTTTTTTTATTTAGTTCACTGTTTTAATGACAGTGGACATTAAACTGCTTTAATGACAAAAATAGTGATTTCTGGGCATATATCAGGTTTATTTTGCTTTGCACAGCCCTAAACTTGATGCCACACAACTTGCATGATTCAGCCAGAACTGGCTGCTTGCTACTGTACAACAGCAGCCACCTCATGAAAGCCAATGTGGTATAATGTTTAGAGTTGCAGATTAGGATCTGGGAGACCCAGGTTTGAATCCCTATTTTGCTATGGAAACTCACTGGGTGACTTTGGGCTAGTCACACACTCTCAGCCTAACCCACATCACACAATTGTTGTGAAAATGAAATGGAAGAATGATGTAAGCTGCTTTGGGTCCCCATTGTGGAGGGAGGTGACATATAAAAGATATAAATAAATAACAAATATAGCTGCAGATGTGGGACAAACAAAAGGTAGGTTGGTTGATGGGCATGGAAGATAGAAGGAAGCAGTGGAGGGTGAGGATATGGAGGCTGCCAGAAGATGAAATAGCATGGAGAAGGGGATACAAAGGTAAGTGAGTTGTCCCATAAAAGTCATTACAGCTTCCCCATTTTGTAACTAGGCCCAGCCTGGCAATCAGCAACACACAACTGAGTCCTGAGAGGTTGGGAAGGTAAATTGAAGATGGAGGGCAAATGATAGGTGGATGGGTAGATATGTAGGAAGGAGAGAAGGAAGCAGGAAAGGGGGAAAGGGGAAGTAGGAAAAGAGGAAAGTTTACTATGGCTTTCAGGGAAGGGAAAGAGTAAATATTGGGGGAGGGGGAAATTATCTGCCTCCTGCAAGTTCTTGCAGTTCTCTTGCTTGTATGATATATCTTCAAGATCCTCCAAAATCCTTTGCTTCATAAATGACCACTCTAGTAATATTACAAATTTTTAACTGATTTGACTTTCGTCAAATGTAAATATTTTCTGGAGACTTTATCTAACAACCATTGATCACTCAATTGAGAATTTTGTTGGAAAATTCTATGCTGTGCAGCCAAAACAAGAGGCAGGAAAAAATAAGAATACAACAGTTATTGTGGTCTTCGTTCTTTCCTGTGGTTCTTTCATTCTTAATCATTATATCCCAAATATTAAATGGGATGGGGGATTGGTGGAAACTGATGTGTTAGGAAAAGAAATATATAAACGGGAGAGGAATTGGTAGGTCATGGCAGCTTACTGGTTATTCATATATATATATATGAATAACCAGTACATATATGGGCAACTACAACAGAACTGCCAGGATTCCATTCTTGGTTTTTATCAATAAAAGGCAGGGGAAGGGCCCTTTCCAAGGCTGACTTAAACATTGAGTGAGGAGCCACCAGCAACCACTAGGCAACTTGTTACCACATAACTTGCATGACACAGGCCTGGCTGCTTGCTACTACTTGCACAAAGCCAGTGGCTTGCACAAAAGCCAGGTTTGAATTCCTACACTGCAGTGGAAGCTCATTTGGTCACCTTGGTCTAGTCACATATTCTCAGCCTAATCTATCCCACAGGGTTGTTGTGAGGATAAAACGGAGAAGAGGAGAATGAAACCTCTTTTGGGTCCCCATTGTGGAGAAAGGGTATAAATTATGTAACTAAGGACCAAGCTACACATGACGAATGACACTTGAACGGCAAGTGTATTTCTCCCTGTTCACTTGCGCTCCACTCAATCCACTTGCTGTTGAAGTGTCATTCGTCACTTGTAGCTTGGCCCTTAATCAATACAATCAAATATCAATATAACCAAAAGGTGGGTTGGTGGGTAAGTGTGAAGAAGAAAAAGAAAAGGGATGTTGAGGATATGGAGGGCAGGAGGGGAGAAATAGTATGGAAAGGGGGACACAGAAAAGTCAGGTGCTCCCCAGCTCCTTGCAGGTTCCTCGCCACACAAATAAGCATAGACTTGAGCCCAGGTTCACATTGTACAATTGGATCTAACTTATTTTCTAGAGAGCATTTCTTAGGGACAGAGAAATACAGGGAAAGCAGAAGATAGGGGAACAAATGAAGTGAGGTTGGGTGGTGGGTGGGAAGGACAGAAAGGAGTGGGAAAGGTGAAAGGCTATGGGGGCTTTCAGGGACAGGAAAGAGAAAATAGTGAGGAGAGGGAAATGAAATTCACCCCCACACGTCTTTGCAGGTCCCCAGCTTGTTGTGTTCTAATTCTGTAATCTCATTCCCTACATATAGATTATTTTAGAATCAGTCCAGATAGAACAATATTTCCTTTTGTTCACTTTCCCCTCTTCTTAAAATGGTTGGAAAACATTTTCTGTTTCATTTAATGAAAGTAGCAACATTTATTACAGCATTTGAATGCACAGCCATGGCCAAAAATATGCAGAGAATTTGTTTTTGTTTGTGTTACAGTTTTAGGTACATAACAATTACTGCATGATAGTTTTATAGTTCTTTGTGGAAACAGCATTGATATACCACGTAGAACACAACATGTCATTTCTGTCATTAACTGGGGGCCAAGCTACAAGTGACGAATGACACTTGAACGGCAAGTGTATTTCTCCCTGTTCGCTTGCCCTCAACTCAATCCACTTGCCGTTCAAGTGTCATTCGTCACTTGTAGCTTGGCCCTGAGAGAGAATACGGGATATTTTTCTTTTTAAAAAGTTTCTCAAACTGTGGACTGGTCTCTCATTAAAATTAGGGGTACCTGGATGCGGGGCCATATCATACTACTAGATCAGTTAATCCATATCAAAAAGAATCATCCAATTGTCATTTTCATGCACAGATTTATTTTATTTTCTAACCATCATTGCACTTTCACACTGGTTTTGGAAGGATTTTCTGATTCTATATGAGCATGGCTTTTGTTTACGTTAGGATTTCTCTCCAAGTCTATGCTTGCTGCTTTCTCAGCTGAGGCAGAGTTACTGGTGCACATTGTGAGACAAGAAAGATGCAAGCAGAGGCTCATCCTCAGTCTGCATTTTCTCCATCTTAGGAAGCCACCTGCAGAAGGGGAAAAAATCTAAAGGCTTTATATGTACGTGGTCACTGGTAGGCAGACTGCAGAAATACGTTTCCCCTTAGCAATGTCACATGGCCTGCAGATTGTAGGGAAGGGAGGGGTACAGGAAGGGCATACATACCAGTTTTAATGGTATTTGGTTCCCCTGGTATTGTTTCAAGATTCAGGTTTGTGTTTCACTAGGATTCCAGAATCATTCCATTATACCCTGAGGGATACTTTTTAGGGAGCTTTCCCCCTAATGCCTAAGAATCCCAGCTTTGTGTAACCATCCCAGAAAATCATGTTCATATCATAACCCCAAACTACAATTTTCATGCATATTTTTGGCTTAGGAATTTTGAAATGCACAGCCCTACTCAATATACCTGTTTTCTGGATAACAGACAAGGCTGAGATGAAGAGTCAGCACTAAGATACCTTTATTCCGGAGAGAGGTGTTAGGAAGTCAAAAGTTTTTAATCAAACACTTCTATATAACACAGGCTGCTTCCACACTAGAGTGGTTTTGCAAGGTGGTCCAGTTGGTGTGATTGTGTGTGTGAATTGGCCTTTACAAATTAAAAGATTATAGATGGCATGGGGCAATCTGTTTTCTCTCCATTGTTAGCCACAATTTTGCTTTCACACCTGATGTGTTTTAGATGTGTTTACTTTTGAAATTTATTTGAATGACTATTAGATTTAGGCTGCAGTCTTAAGAACAGTTACCTTGAACAACATCGGAATTACTTCTGATTAAACAGGAATAGAACCTCCCTGTTGTCAGATTTAACAAGCTTTAACTGCAATATTAAATAATCTAACTACAGTTTTTCAGCAACAAACATTCAAATTGTTTTCAATCATCTTGGCCTTCCTATAAAATAATATACTGTGTGCAGTTCACAGTTTTAGAGAAAGACATATATACTGTTCCATAATGTATGGAAGCTGCTTTCTTCACTAGGTAAACTTTTTTGCATTCCTTGAAAATCCTGAATAAACACATTTACTAGAAATTGATGTGGCTGGATTGAATATAATCTCTCCCTTTATTTTTAATTTTGCCCTTTAAAATTTTTTGCTATTACTGCAATCCGTTTCCTGATTTATTTTGATGTCTCCTTTACTGAGTTTTGTGACCTGACATTTTAAATTCCCCAGTTGTTTTCTCAGTTCAATTGCCTGTCTATTATTTCACAAACACTGCATGGTTATAGTTTTAAAAGGTTAATTTAATGCAGTAAGTTTATTGTGTACTCTCTTTACAAGGTATTTCACCTTTAATCCCCAGTTTTCTTTACTTTGCAGTTATTAGTAACAGTGCAAAATCATGAAAATGCAACCTTGGATCAACAAAAGCCTGAGTCCTATGGTGATATCATATTGTGTGTGTGTTCCAACCAGAGAGATTCTGTCTGTCAACACCGTTTTCCTGTGCCAGTCAGCATGTGAATTCAGGTAATGATTTTCAGCACCAAGAGAGTTCTTCTCCAGGGTACTTGAGCTGATCAGCATATGGCATCTGGTTTCATTTCCATCCCCCCCTCCCCTTTAGACACCTCAGAATTCTTTGCAATAGTCATGGTAACTTTATAACCTTACTAGTCTTCATTAAGATCAGGCCTATTTAGCAAAACTTCCCATCAGTACCTACAATGTGGAAACAATTATTCACTCAGCAAATATGAGACATTCCTGATCAGCTTGAAAGCAACCAACTAATCCCACACTAATGTGATATGAGGGTGGGTGGAGCAGCTTCACCAGTAAACAACTGGCTTGACTCGGTGGGGAGGTTTTACATATTTTACCCTTTCACCCCTTTCAGTGGAAACTGATGTTGTATGTAGGAAGGTCATGGGTCTCTGTAGTCTTTTGCAGAGCCATGACTTTCATAGTACTCTCAGTGGACTCCAAATATCAGTAAGTGACATTTAGATGCCTTACTAGCACAGCTAGTTTTGAATGCTACTGAACCAAAAAACCCAAGTGTTACTTTCTAAGGGCCAAGCTACAAGTGACGAATGACACTTGAACGGCAAGCGAACAGACTCACGTGTATTCCTCCCTGTTCACTTGCACTCCACTTGCGTTCCACTTGATCATGTAGAGCTTGGCTCTAAATGACTCTGGTGGAGTCAGAAAGTTCAGAGGGATATTTATGCTGAAACACAAAACTGGTGAATTCAATAATTTGCTTTGTGTAGAATGAGAATTATTAATTTATTTGCATTTAGGAAGTGAATGTGACATACACACTTGCATCTCTTACATGCATGTACACACACTCACAAAACACACAAAGAGAATCTAATGTTGTTTTATACAAGGTGCATGACATTTCAAAAAGTTAACAACCTTCAGGGTGTCCATTCACCGTAAAACTAATTTCACACCTAGTCTATTATGTAATGTGGTATGAAAATCGTTTTTTGCTTCAAGATATCAGTATATGAGTTCGGGCTACAGTGATTTAGTTCTGTGTAGTGAAATTCAGAATGTTCAGGTAAACTAGCTATGAAAGTGATGTATATATTTTTCTTTCACAATATGATTACTTTTTATTTATTGCTAACAGCCAATGGGTAGACATTAATACTGATTCATTAGGATTTGTCAGAATTGGTACTAGTATCACGTGCATGGTTTCTCATGGCCCACAGTAAGTTTGGTTACTCATTTTATCACAGTGTGTTAGATGTTTAGAATCTATGAATAATTCGCAGTGCAATCCTAAACACAATTTATATCCTCTTAAATCCACTGTAGAGTTAGAAGGATGTAATTCTGCTTAAGATTCTAAAGGGGGCAATATTTTTTTCTTTTTAAAACAGAATCCTTTTAAAAAATGTAAAAATGTGGTTTATCAAAACATAAACACATAATCAATCATGCTTTACCACTTTACATAATCTAGAGATTCATTCTCCTGTATACATTCTTTTTAAACTTCAATGCCAGGGAAAATTGTTCCTCTAACTGCAGCCACATAGCCTTCTTTCTGGCGTGTTAGTTTTCCATGTGTGCAGAGCTTAACATAGGAATATTTTTGGACAAATGACTGTGTCATACTAACTGACAATCTCTTAGGGGTGTGCGTTATCATTTTAATTCTGTACCAGGAAGCCAGGAAGGGCATGTTTATTGTTATTGGTTACTATCAGAGTATTACTATCAGAGCTCTCTTTTCCTGACACCACTCAAGAGTAGCAATGGAAAAAAATAAAAAATGATTATCAGGCCTATGGCATGGCATCACTTTTGAGGAAGCCCAGAAGTCACACCTCCCTAGGGATTACCAGAAACTCTATGGGTATTCAGGGCCAAGCTACAAGTGACGAATGACACTTGAACGGCAAGTGTATTTCTCCCTGTTCACTTGTCCTCCACTCAATCCACTTGCCGTTCAAGTGTCATTCATCACTTGTAGCTTGGCCCGTAGATTTGTCAGAGTTTCCAGTAATTCCTAGAGAGGTTTGATACCAGGTTGGGTCTGGCAGTTCTAGGGAGTATCGATATCATATTAGAAACTTGTGCTGGAAATATCAGAACAATATACCCAAATTTTCATTAAAAGTCAATCATGTCCTTCTCAATTGTTGTTGTTGTTTTCTGTGTGGGTAGATCTGGAGAGACCAGGTCTACCCCCATAGAAAATAATGGTTCTTAAAATTCAACTCTCAACTCTAAGACACTGAAATAATTGATGGTAGACCAAGCCTTCTTGATTCCTTATAAAGTTTTTAAAAACATGCCTATGAATGTGCACCAGCAGACTAGGTTGATCCTTGTGCCCACAACTTAAAGTTCATTTCAACATATCTCAAAGTTTGGAGCATCCAAAACAGATATAAAATTTCCATTGGATAATAAAAAAATAGGCATATAATCAGTGCTGGGTTTTTTTACTCTGTTATTTTAAATTACTTTCACTTTCTTGCTGGATAAGGAAAGATCAGTTTTCTTTGGGTTGGAAGTCTTCCGTATATATATGAGACTTCAACAGTCTCAAAATAGATTTGCTGCTGAATTTATTGTATCTTGGAAACCCAGTATGACTTTTTCATTTGTAATAAGTGTTAATAAACAGTACGGCGTAAACCTCATAGTACAAACATCAAAAAACATCTCTCTCCATATTGCAAGAATACACACATATGAACATACGTGAAGCTGCCTTATACTGAATAAGACCATTGGTCCATGTAGGTCAGTATTGTCTACTTGGATGGCAGAAGCTCTCTAAAGTCCTAGGTTTTCAGATCATCTAGTATATGATCCTTTTAATGCAGCTGCTGGAGCCTGAATCTGGGACCTTCTGCTTGCCATGCAGACGCTTTATCACTGAACCCCAGCCCCTCCTCAGATAAGAATAATATTTAAAAAGAGCTAGAAAATATTTCCTTAAAACATAAATCATCATACAAAACCAAAGGATATAGAAAAAAATAATGGCTAAAATAAAGGTAAAATTATATCATGTCATTTAATTTTAGAGAGTTTGTATCTGTTTTAATTTATTTTCTAAATATTTTCATATTATTTGAATGTTAGATATCTAAAATCTGTACACCACAGGCATATTGAAAGCTTGCACTACACATTCACTGTAAACATGCTTTCTGATTAGCATTCTATATATGGTTAACAAATGATTATCATTCTACAAGTTATTTTGTTATCAGTTTTACTAATGGCAACAGCTTGACAGCAGTCCCTATTCTTTTATTTACTCTCTAATCTGCATAAACTCTTTGAAGGTCGGAACAACAAAAAAGTGAAGGGCCTATAAAATAAAAGTAAAGCAAGCAAGCAAGACCCAAATCTAGTGTAATCATACTGGCTGACTTCGGTATTAGGTTTAACTGGACCTTATTACTTTCTCCTCAGTCATGGGCATGGAGTTTCACACACAATGTACTGT
Organism: Eublepharis macularius; assembly: GCF_028583425.1. Lineage (NCBI taxonomy): Eukaryota > Metazoa > Chordata > Lepidosauria > Squamata > Eublepharidae > Eublepharis > Eublepharis macularius. The sequence continues at coordinate 48,774,680 of NC_072799.1, forward strand.
ACCAATCATTAATCAATCATTAATTCCAAACAGAACATTTGTGTTTCTTTCTAGGAGTGTGTGCGCGCACACAAACACACACACAATCTCACACACACACACACACACAATCTGGAAAATCCAGATCCAGGTTTCAGGAATTCCCCCCCCCCAAAAAAAACCCCTGGGATTCCTGCTGGGATTCCTGATATCTGGGAAAGAGTCTCTGATGTGGTTAAGACAGATCAGAGAATTTTGGATTTATTCAGCCATTATTTCCTATGGTGATAACTAACCAGAGGGTATCTGGATTGCTGAGAGTGGCATTTTTCAAGCAAACTCTACCAAATTTGCAGGGATCCTACTCCTGACTGACCTATAAAGATGCCTCCACCACGTTTCAGAAGATTGGACCCTAGGGTCCAATTCTATAGTATCCTGAAGAAGGTGGTCACAACTGTTCTCTATTTTTTCCTATTGGGAAAACATTTCCAAGCAGGCTCTCAGGCAGAAACACGCATGGCGAGAATGCCAGTGGCCAAAGGCACACTCCAAATGCAACTTCAACCCAGAGAAAGCCCAACAGAATCAAATTGAAGTCCCCTCAAAACCCAAGCACCTCTTGGACAAGCTGTCAGGCTACTCTCCATTGTTTCCTATGGGGAAAACATTTCCAAACAGACAGAAACACACAGGCAGCCAGTGGCCAAAGGCCAAATACAAGAGGAACCCCAACATAAGCAAAGTAAATCAAGGGGAACAACATCAAACCAGAGAATCATGCCAAAACAGAGAATTCCACCATAACCAAACTGAAGCAAGGGTCACTGTTGCAACTTACCTCAACTGAACCAGTGTCACTCACAGAAGTTGGTCAAACAAGGATTGCTTTTACATGGATTGGCTGCTCACTTCCCCCTCTCTCCTCTCCCTCGCCTCTTGGGGAAAAAGCAGGAGAAGTCTAGGACAAGCCACCCAGAGGCTGAAACCACATTTCCCAGATTTACCCAGATATATCTGGAGTTCTTGATCTGGGTTCTTAGGTTGGAGCCTGGATTCTCTGATTTGATTAGGGAAAGCTGGATTTAGCCAGACTGGCAAAAATATGGTTTTGCCCCAAATCCCTAATCTGGATTGCTCACCCCTAGTTCTCTCATGTATAAGTCTAGCCATCCCTTTCCCTCTTTGCGGATATGGCCCACAACTTAATAGCTTTGCCCACTGGCAGGTGGTTTGGAATCTTTTTCTTTCCTTCTTCTTAACTAAATCAAATATGTTAGTATATACTTAAATAATCTGTTTTGAACTAAATCTGTTTATCCATTAGATTTTTAAAATAAAGTGTAGGTGTGTGTAAATACAGGAGTCAGTCCAAGGATTCTTCAATATGGGATGAGTGGTGATTGAAGGAGTATGAAAAATTACAACAAAGTATAACACTGACAATGGCTATAAGATTTATTCCAAAAATCAGAACTTTGTGGGGTTCCACTGTTGCAGGTTGCACACTCATTCCAGAAGGCTTGGTTCCATTTTAGATGTGTGTTCCCTTGCTGGCAGCAAGAGAGCCCCAGTTTTCCTTGCATGGGTTAAACAATGTATTTAGAATGTTAAAATGCAGCTCAGAACTTCAGCATGGTAGACCTGGTCTCCATAGATAAAATTGTGATAACTAATTCAAGATGAGTCCAAGAAATATGGCATGTCTTTTTTTTTTTAAAGAAAGAAACGGAAACCCTGGATTGGAATTCATCTATTCTTTCTAGCTCATGTATAACTTTCTCTGTAGTCACACTCTTCTAAGCTGTAGTGATTCTCCTCTACATATATAGAACTGAGATTTCAAAACAAAGCTATTTGGTAAGCAATATTTAAACCTATTATATGAAGTAATGCTGTCATAACCCTATTCATTGTAACAAGACAGTTCCTCAGTAGGGCACACAGTGAGTCAAAAGGAAGCCACCAACAAAGAAAAGAGGCAGAGTGGAAGGAAGATAGAAGGATTCTAATAAATGTGTGGGTTACTCAAAAGACCCAGGCTGATCCTTGCACAGCGAAGGAGTTAAAAGCCCCATAGAAGATAATTATAACAAAATAGATGGGCTAGACAATCAAGTTTGGGATAAGGAGTAGTAAACTAGAGCTGTAGGCCTGGTGAGGGATCTAATGCTGCTTCTCAAGAATCCAGTGCATGATCTTAGGTATCATTGATAAGTTACACCTTTCAAGACAAAGCCGCTCCTGTGTTATATTTAGTAATTGATACTTACTCACTGCCTTGGGAGCGACATGCGTTTCTTTGACATGCCACCTGTGGCTCTAGTGAATACCATTCCCCCATGTGGCACTTTACCCATGTTTTGGAAAAGTGGGCAAGGGTCTTGCCAATGGGGCTTGTGATTGGCAGTTGGTTCTCACCTTGAAATCGACTAGTACCAGAGGAACAGGAAAACTGAGAGTGTCCCCCGAGGTGCAGGCTTCATATCAAGGATGGAAGTGAACATGGTTCTTTTGACTGATGGTAATTGTGTACATGGCTATCTGTGAGCTGCAGAGTGAGTGCTACTGTATTAAATTTTTTAAAAAGCATTAGCAAACATTTTACTTTTACTCATTTTTTTCCTGTGAAATGATCATAAGTTAATTGTGTGAAAAGATGCCCCAATGTGTCTTATTTTAAGAAGTCATGTTCAGATTGATTTTATCACTCTAACTAGTTCCATAGCAGTATTCCAGAATGAAGGAAAAATAGCATGGGCCACATTATAATGGTAGAATTTATCAAATTCAACCCTAAAGTTATCTTGGCAACCTCTGTTCACCTTCAGCATAGATTTGTAACTATTACTGGAAAGACAAGAACAAGGAATTCACAAGTAGATGATAATGACTAGAGAACAAAGCCCACAGGAAGCCTTGAAGTATGATTTGCCAGTCACACTGGAACCCCCTCCTGGCGAATGAAACAATTTTTGACTGCAAAAACAGTATCTTTTGCTATGCCCTCTGCAAGTCATAGAAGAGAACTACTAGGTAGTTTTTCATTATGACTTCCATGTGCACAAGTCATTGAAATTTATACTGGCCTGAAACTTAAAGGTATTCAGGTACCTGTAAATTGTGTATATAATTGAAAAAATTGAAATATACAATCAGCCTATATATATATATATATATATATATATATATATAGGCTGATTGTATATTTCAATTTTTTCAATTAAACATCTGTACTAGCCTTAAATTACAAAAAAATCGACTAAATTTACAATGTGAAAGAAAATGTCAATTAAGCATTTTATAAGTTTTACATTAACTCTGGTGATCAAATTGTATACATTTTGCTGCAGAAAACATTTTCTAAATATATTTAGTCTGAGCAGAAATGAAGAGACAAAATAAAGAAAACATTGATCCGTGTCTTTGTTTGTTATTTGTTTGTTTAAAAGAATAATACATTATATTTCCACAATAAAAAGTCTTTAAGACAGCTTACAATGAAAAAAATCACAATATTAAGTAGCATTAAAGGATTACCAAAATTTATTTTTTTTTAATTTGTCATTTATAGTCTACCTTTCTCACAGAGATGAAAGGTGGATTACACAGTCTGAGATTAGTACAGTCAGTATCAAGGACATTTCCATAAACAATGCCAGGATCATACTTGAAGCACAGGTAGCATATAGGAGCACATACTTAAAGCATCAGACAGCACATAAAGCAACATAGTTGTGAAGTTTATGGTCCCTAACTCATTACTGAAGCATCTCAGACACATACACACACCCTACAGTACAACCCACTTATCAAGTAAAAAAACCTTTTTGAATAATTCAGTTTTGCTTTGTTTACAGAAAGCCAGAAAAGTTGGGGTTCCCCTAACCTGCTAAGGCAGGCTGTTCTACAAGGTAGAGGCCACCACAGAGAATGTGTGTGTATGAGCAGCTGTTGGTTTTACCCATGTGCAGAGTGGCATGTGTAGAAGACCCTGTTCAGATGAGCAAAGCTGCCATGAAGGAACATAGAGAGGGAGGTGGTCCTGTAGGTATGCCAGACTCAGGCCATGAAGAGCTTAGTATGCGATAACCAATACCTTGAACTAAGCACAGTAACTGGTAGGTTACCAACAAGCTGGAAGAAAGTTCCATAATATGCACAATTAGGTGTCCTGGTTTCTTTGGCTTCGAACAGATGAGATGTGGGGAGATCAGTAGATTGAATTTAGACTAATATTTGCATGGGTACAAAGGCTTCTGCCAAGGCAGCACAAGTTTCCTGTTTCCCCTCTCTCCAAATGCATCCCCAGAATCTTATTTCTGGGGATTTCCTCTCACCCAAGCACAGGATTTCTGAGGGCATTTCAGGCTGCTGCAGCACATAGGAGGCAAGAAAATTGCAGTCTGTACGGAGATATCTTTGCTAGACTGAATTCAAGCCATGATAGAATTGTTTTAGCATATTTTAAAAAGTTAATAATAGGCACATGTGGCCTCAATTCAAATGAAAGTTTCCATTCCCCATGTTTGATTTATCTTGGGAGGAAAAAAAGAGAAAGGCAAAAGACGGAGGCTTGTCTTTTTTCCCCAACAAGTAGTTATGAAAATTTATTGTGTGTGTATCAAGAGATCTGCTGAGATCTGCTGAGACTGGGCTAGTCTGAACCATTCAGTTCAGGGTGATCATTTATTACAGTACAAAATATGATTTTGTGCAACCCTTACTTTTATTAAAAAAAAAATCACCAGTGTAAAAAATCTTGCTTTACTGCAATTATTGCAAACAAACCCTGATGGAATGAAAAGGAAAAGTTCTAAACAAAGGGGTTTCAACAAAGTTGTTTTCTGGAGGACAGTGCCTTTGAGCTAAAATGATAGTGCTTGGTTGCTATTCATTCATAATTTTTTGGATTTTTTTTCTTTTTTGGTTGGTGTTCTGATCACATACTATTTAGACAAATGAATGTAAAGGAGTGAAGTCTTTATGAGGAATGACAGCTATTTATGGTATTTAGAGATGTGGAAAATGGAATTTCATAGTTAGCTGAGTACTGTCTAAGGCTTTCATGTCTCTAATGGTTTTTTTGTCTCCGACAGACTTTTTTATTTTTTTGTTTTGTTACCATATATTTAACTGTCAATATATATTGTTCTCCATTCACACACTTTTAATTGGTCCACCTTTTGTAAAGGTATTATTTCCAAAATATTGTTGCAACACTAATACAATTTATTTTCAAAGCAGGTACATATCTGAAACTGCTGTGTTTCAAATATGTCACCGTCTGTGGTTTACACTCAGGCTTCTCCCGAAACTGCTTTCCCATTTTCTCGCTGTTTTCTTAGTTAGCTCTGTGTATATGCTACATGTGTGTTTTCTCTCTGTGTGTATTTTTCCTTTGTTTTTTTCAAAAAGCTTTTTCCTGTACAACATTTGCCTGTTTATTTGAGAGATGTCTAAGGGAACAATCACGGTATACATAGGTGGAAATTTCCAAGATATCTCCTTTCACTGCATCTCCTTGAATGCTAATCCCCTCAACTCACAGACACCCCTATTAGGGCAACAGTGCTGCCATGCTAACACTGAAGAATATGTTAATTTTAATAGGAAATAATTAGCATGAGACAATGGTGCTTATGACATGTTTTATGGTACCTCTAGTTTTAAATTTAGTGTAGTTAAATATAGGAATAAAATGATAAGGGAAACACTGGAAGGAATAGGAGCTAGATGTATAATTCTGTAGATTAGAGAGTAACAAAATACACACAAGATCCAGAGCAGTGTATTTGATAAAGGAAGTAAGGAACCAGTGATCTGGAAAGAATGGAAAACTAATCAAAGCCAAACCATGAAGCAGAGGAAAAAAGGAACAGAGACCATCTGCCTTGGCCTGTGGCTCAGTATAAGCAGAACTTACAGAAAGGCAAGTAACTCACACTTCTGATTCTCCCCTTCTACTGTATTCTCATGGATCTCATTCCATGTTAATGTATATAGTATAGTAAGAGCTGATACCAAATTTGTAAGTTTTCAGGTAAAATTGCAGAAGCATTTCGAGGGAAGGAAAAGATGCCTTACTACTACTGCTACTACTATTACTACTACTACAGGCAAGTGTCCATCCTTCCCTACATTTTCACTTACATTTACCTGAAACAGTTTCGAGGTAAATGAGAAGACTCCTGTTTCAGCAATTTCAAGAAAAAAATAAGCACATTCCAATTTCTTTGAGTTTAGGTGCCTACTTATTAGGGATGTGTGTAATGAACAAGCCATAAAAATCATGAAAGTAACTGTTTCTGAGTCTAATTTGTGATTCTCTGGAACAGAGACCCTAGTGCTGGCTGCTTGGTAGTCACAAAAACTCTCCTTGAAAAAATCCATGTCTCTCCCCACCCCTGCCCCAAGTTCCAGAAGTTACAAGTAATACAGCATGAGCTCGCATTTTACTTTGAATTTATACTGATTTTGTGGAGAATTTCTCCCTTCCAAATAGATGGTTGCAAGGGAAAAACAAAGAGCACCCCCAGTCAATCTCAAGCTGCAAAGACCTGCCATTCTCCCCCCTTCTCCCCTCATTCCCCCTTCACCCCTCTTCTTTTTCTTGTGAAAGTAGAAAACCCTTGGCTTGCTCAGGGGCCATAGAAATCAAACTCTTTCCCCAATTTGCTTGAATCTTGGGAGTTCTGTGAAGGACAAGCAGAAGATACTTCACTGTAATTTTGGTGATATTTGGTTGAAAAACAATGACTCCATGCCACCACCACCACCCACCTTGGATCCCTCCATATGGAATAATGAAAGTGCAATGACAGCTGGGTGGGTGGGTGGGCTGCAATGGAAGCCTTTTACACTTTCTGAAAGGAATCAAACAACAAACTACAACAAAGAAGGTAGATAAATGCAGAGTTTTCAGTGGACAAGTAAAAAAATGCAGACAGCGCTTTTTAAAAATATTGGTGACTAACTGAAGATCTCCTGCTGGCTGCTGCTTGATGGTCATTTTAAGAATTAGTAGAGACAACTTAATGAGGTAGTGCAAGAGGAACCTACTTTGAAAGTCTGTAAAATCCTCCCCCCACACAACTTGTTCAGTCTGTTTGAAAATTAGAAGATCTTTAGATTAGAGGGAAGAGTTCTGTGCTATTTTTGGACTGTAAAGTGCAAAAGACAGCTGCCCCAAAGTCTCCAGTGGGTGCCTCCCCCCTTTCCCCATTGAAAAGAATGGCTACAAAAATCTTGAGAATGGGAGAAAACTATCAATTTTTTACTCCAACCCGGCGACACTGCACCACTACACTACACCATCATTTTAAACATTTCACTCAACAGACCCAGATTCAAAAACCACAGCAGTTTTTTCTAGATGCATGTCCCAACTACCTGATCTTGATTTTAACTTCTGAATAACTGCTAGGCACCCTACGTATATTTTCATGTTTCCACTTGTAAATGAGTTCCACAGGTACAGAGCTTCCCATCTTCAATAAGAAGGATAGTGTTCTGTTCATTCAACACGTGTAAAAGTGGTACCTTATGTACATTTAAATAGAAGCCCCTTTATATTGTGAGCTTTGACTTCTTTCCTTTTTAAAATGTTGAAATCATCCTTTCAGGGAATGGTACTATAAAAATCTCAACAATTAAATAAGTGAAATAAAAGAAAACTGAGAAAAATTCATTAATAGCTTTTGCAAGGATTACTGCCATAAACTTTTGGCTGTTTGCCATGCAGCTACATCACCACTTATACCTCTTTAGTACTGGAAGATGCATGTATAAGCAACTTGACGAGAGTTATAATGCAATAAATTAATACTGCTGGATTTTATGTCCCAGGATTATGATTTTACAAACTGGAGAAGGCCCAGGCATCAGTCGAATAAGTCAAACAAAGGATTTGTATATATTATTAGGACATGTATGTTGTGGCATGTAGACCTTTCGTCTTATATCTCAACTTGCCTGTACTAAAGAATCATGCAAACTGTTGAAGAATCTTAAGCGTCCCTAAAATTCAGAAAGTTCTTACATGAGCATGTTATGCCATGAGCAATATTTGAGGGTTGTTACAAGCAAATCCCTCCAAATGTTTATTATTAATACTTCTTTTAAAAAGAGGCACTCGTGATGTTCATTGACTTGGGGGCTCAAGACCACTGGCCAAAACAGGTGCCAGTACTGACTACCAGTGCATACCACTAGAAAAAAGCACTACTTATTATTAATTCTTTGTTTATATTCCAGTCTTCTCCCTGATTGGGGACCCAAAGTGGCTTTTCACATAATTCTCCCCTCCTGCACTTAATCTTCCCAATGACAACCTTACTCAAAGTCACCCACTTGTCCCTTAGTCCAAAACTCTAACCACTATTTTTTAATTTGACTTCATTTATACACTGCCTTTCTCCCTAATAGGGACCCAAAGTAGCTTAAATCATTGCCACCCCAGTCGGAATGAAGAGGCAGACACAGGAGTTGGAACTAAAGGGCCACTTTATTAATATAACATCAACCATTAAATACGGCAAGGGCAAACTAGCGGTACAGGTCAAGCCACGGGGTCACCCCTGGACCACCGCCTTGACCTGTCTGGGCGAGCCCCACAGCCCCGGGTAGGAGCCATCCATGCAATGGCTTTTCCCCGGCCAGCCAGGCAAAATGGTTCCCCCCTTCAAGCTCCTAAAGCCTCAGCCGTACAGCATGAGGGAAGGACTTACACATGGGGTTCACTGCAGGCAGTCTCCAGGTGGTGGTAGCCGTCACAAGCATACCATCCGCTCCTGGTAGACCCCATTTCCCCACCAATGGGGAATTGCCAAGGGGTGCCCACCGGCCCGCTCCCTATCCCCAAACTCTCTCCTGCCAGTGACTTACAACGATGCACCACCACTGCCAATTACCTCAAACCTCTGCCTGCAGTGCAAGGTAGGCGAAAAACCACCTCTCCCACCTTGCCAATATGGGGAGAGGAGAAAAAATTCCTACCTGGCTCTGGGAACAGCAGCCGGCTAATCCTGCACTACTACAGGGTGAGGTGGGTGGGCCGAGCACGCAGAGCAACTGCCAGCAGGGAGGGCGGAGCCGTCTTCTGAAGGCTTTGTCTCCGCCCCCCCCCAGCTATATCCCCATATGCCTGGGAGATGTCTCTGCCTGCTTCTCCTTCCGAAGTGGCAAAGTACGGTCCCCAGCTCAAGCCACTGTGTGGCAGCCGGGAGTACCGCATTGCCACCCCAGTCGGAATGAAGAGGCAGACACAGGAGTTGGAACTAAAGGGCCACTTTATTAATATAACATCAACCATTAAATACGGCAAGGGCAAACTAGCGGTACAGGTCAAGCCACGGGGTCACCCCTGGACCACCGCCTTGACCTGTCTGGGCGAGCCCCACAGCCCCGGGTAGGAGCCATCCATGCAATGGCTTTTCCCCGGCCAGCCAGGCAAAATGGTTCCCCCCTTCAAGCTCCTAAAGCCTCAGCCGTACAGCATGAGGGAAGGACTTACACATGGGGTTCACTGCAGGCAGTCTCCAGGTGCTGGTAGCCGTCACAAGCATACCATCCGCTCCTGGTAGACCCCATTTCCCCACCAATGGGGAATTGCCAAGGGGTGCTCACCGGCCCGCTCCCTATCCCCAAACTCTCTCCTGCCACCGCTGGGGCCAAGCCTCTGCTTAGGCCCAAGCGCCCCACAGGTGGCCTAATGCCCACCGGAGCCCTTGCCGCTGGTTTATGATGATGTCATTGCCAGTGAACCCTGTCACCTCTGTAGAGGTTGGGAAATCCAGCCCTTATCCTAAGATGAAGTAATTTGACTAGTGAACCCCCACACCTCTGTAGAGGTTGGCAAATTCAGCCTTATGTGGAGGTGTGGCAAATAAATGCACAGACCCTTCCCCGCTGTGGGAGCACTGCAGACCAAACATCAACCCGCCAGGCCCCCACTTGCCCACACAAGCCTGTAACAAAAGGGGCACATACTGCCGAGTCAGATCACCACCATGCAGTAAATGACTAAAATGAGGCGGAGGCCGACCTCCCCTCAAACCATCAGACCACTACTTGCCTGTGCGTTGCAAGTCCATGTGAGCCTGAAAGGAAAGGGCCATGCCCTGTGAGCCAAGGTCATTACCCAGGGTGAATGACCGGTACGTGAGGCGGAGGCCGACCTCCCCTCGAACCATCAGGCCACTCCTTGCCTGGGCGCTGCAAGTCTGTGAGCCTGTAAGGAAAACGGTATGCCCTGTGAGCCATGGTCATCACTCACCAGGTGACTGACCTGGACGTGAGGCAGAGGACCACACCTCCCCTCGAGCCATTAGGCCACTCCTTGCCTGGGCGCTGCAAGTCTGTGAGCCTGTAAGGAAAACGGTATGCCCTGTGAGCCACGGTCATCACTCACCAGGTGACTGACCTGGATGTGAGGCAGAGGACCACACCTCCCCTCGAGCCATTAGGCCACTCCTTGCCTGGGCGCTGCAAGTCTGTGAGCCTGTAAGGAAAAGGGTATGCCCTGTGAGCCACGGTCATCACTCACCAGGTGACTGACCTGGACGTGAGGCAGAGGACCACACCTCCCCTCGAGCCATTAGGCCACTCCTTGCCTGGGCGCTGCAAGTCTGTGAGCCTGTAAGGAAAACGGTATGCCCTGTGAGCCACGGTCATCACTCACCAGGTGACTGACCTGGACGTGAGGCAGAGGACCACACCTCTCCTCGAGCCATTAGGCCACTCCTTGCCTGGGCGCTGCAAGTCTGTGAGCCTGTAAGGAAAACGGTATGCCCTGTGAGCCATGGTCATCACTCACCAGGTGACTGACCTGGACGTGAGGCAGAGGACCACACCTCCCCTCAAGCCATTAGGCCACTCCTTGCCTGGGCGCTGCAAGTCTGTGGGCCTGTAAGGAAAACGGTATGCCCTGTGAGCCACGGTCATCACCCACCAGGTGAATGACCAGGATGTGAGGCAGAGGACCGCACCTCCCCTCCTGCCACTCCTTGCTTGAGTGCTGCAACCCTGTGAGCCTGTAAGGAAAATGGTAAGCCCTGTGAGACACGGTCATCACTCACTAAGTGACTGACATTGACGTGAGGTGGAGGACCACACCTCCCCTCGAGCCATCAGGCCACTCCTTGTCTGGGCGCTGCAAATCTGTATACCTGTAAGGAAAATAGCACACCCTGTGAGTGAAAGTTATCATCCACCAGGTGAATGACCCAGACGTGAGTTGGAGGACCGCACCTCCCCTCGAGCCATCACCCTGCCTGGGTGCTAGAAGTCTGTAAGCCTGTAAGGAAAATGGCAGACCCAGTGAGACGAGGTCATTACCCTGCAGGTGAATGACCAGGAGTAAGGTGGAGGACCACACCTCCCCTCGAGCCAACAGACCACTACTTGTCCGGGCACTGCAAGTCTGTGGGATCCAGTAAAGAAAGAGGGGCCAGGCCATCATCTGCCGTAGCCTACACCTCCTCAGGTGCATGACTAGATATGCAGAGGGGAGCAGTTATCTCACCACAGTGGCAGCAGCCTGGCCAACACAGTTCTAGTTGGTCCCGTGACTTGATAACTGCCATTAACAAAACCAAGCTAATTCCCAACTGGCATCCTCTAGGCTCGAATGACTGCCCGAACAACCCCATGCTGGGCCAGCAGATGAGGGACTTCACCCTCCTGTGGCAATACACCGCACCCACCAAAAAAGACATGATAAGACATTCTACAACACCAGCCTCAGCCTAACTCTGAACAATCACTGTTGGCTGGCACCAGACAACCTGCTGAATAACAGCCTGAGGTCCATGGCTGTGGCCCTAGAGGCTGCCCCATACAAACTGGGTACTGAGAGAGAGCTGCCAGGCCATGTGGGGTATCACTATCTCTGAAACACCAGACAGGGGTGGTGAGGGAGTGTCCTACATGTCAGGGAAGTGGCCACACCCTGTTGCAGGGTCTCCCTTTGCTACCCAAGGGGGACATGGCCCCAGCCCCCCTGGGCCCCATGGCCTTCATGACCACCCTTTGGTTTTGACCCAGTTGTCACTGAGACCTGCCAACTTCACGCCATGCGCCAGAAAGGCAACCCCTGACCACTCCATAAGGGATTAGCCATAGGAAAACTGAGCAGACAATGGAAACAGATGTATGAAAGCCGGGTGTTACTTGCTCATTGAGGAAAAGATCTGATTCAGATCAAGGCAAAACCAGAGGCAGGGTGCCCAGTTGGAAGAGCCCAGGCTGTATTAGATTGGCCCCTGAATGAAAACCCCACAGCAAAGAGCCCCATGTGGGGCTAGGAGGAGGCAAAATGCCAACCCAGAGCTGCCGGAGGCCTTACCAACTGCTGTACCCACCCAGACCTCATGGCCAGTCAAGACTGTGTGCGTGTAGGGCAAGACTGCCCTGGGAGGTTCCTATGCCAAACAGGCCTTTTGGGGATCATGCTTCTGTCCCATGAGAGGACAGCACTTGAGCTTCTGACCACATAGGCTCAGATGCCTCACCAATGGGTAGGAAGCCCTGGCATGTATAGCCTAAACATGTTAATAATGTCACAAAATTAACAGTTGATTCATATACTGCCCTCCAGGACACACACTGCCCACTGAGAGAGTTTAAAAAGTGTAACTCGGCATAACGTGCCAGGGGTGAGGGGACCAGGCCTGATCAGCAAGGCTGCATGGCAAGACACACCCCAGCCAGGGCCCATGGGCCCACCCTCGTTGCCCACAGGCTCCCTGCTACAGATACCAGCCCAGTTTACTCCACAAACTCGGTACCTGACAGCACATTCGCACGGCAGTCCCACACCCTATGGTCTGGGATACACTTCCCATGCAAAACATAACAAATGCCCCCATTATCTCCTTAACTGGTGGTTGCACTCTACTGTTACCAGCACAAGCTCCAACTATAAATCTCCTTCAGCCATATCAATGTCATCTTCCCCCATCATCTCACAAGAGGCTGTGTGCCAGACTGATTGCCACCGAGGGCGCTGGACAATCCCCTTCTGCCAGATAGACTTGACTTCATCAATCCACTGCAACAGTCCCAGGACCGGCTTATGGCAGACTAGCGCATCTCAGCTGCTGCCCATCACTTACAGTAATTTTGTCAATCAGATCCACTGTCTCCTCTGGATTACAGCAGCCTAGGCCAGATCCACTACTGGCTGTCAATTGTGCGAATCTGGTAGAAAGATCAGACCACATCTTAGACTACTATGCTCTGCATGACAGCTCTGCAGATGCAACAACACAGCATGCCTTTAGGTGGCATGAGTGACATGAATGACAAAACCTAAAAACAACCATTTAGGCCTACAAAGGCTGCAAAAGTGAGCAGGGGAAGGTGGGGCAGCAGGTGGTTTAACTAGCCACGACCCTGGGATTGTAGAACCTTGCTAAGCTGGCCGAAATAATATGTGAGGCAATTCACCATTCAGATGACTGCAAGCCTCCTCCCCCGCCCCCCACTAGCCTCAGACAAGCCTTCTCTGCTGTTGCTGTAAGTACTGTCTCCAGACAAAGTAGAACAATGGGGTGGGGGAAGTCTAGGCAGGCTGGAGGCCTGCGGGGGCTGGGCCTAAGCCTGCTTCAGCCCTCCTGACTGATAAGACAGTGATAACCCAATATTTTCTTCATCCCTTTGGCCTCATCATCATCCTCAAAGAATGAGTCTGCAGGTAGCTGCACAAGCCCCACCAAAATGACTGCTAATGCCAGTAAGTAGGAGGCAAATCAGGCCACACAAATGGCACACTCAAAATGGCCGCTCTTGGAGCTGTGCATGTTGTAGATGCCTTCACAACATGGCTGCACTGCCAGGAAACTAAGGTCACTGGGTGCCACTCACAAAATGGCTGAACCCAACTGAATAAACTGCAAAATGGCCACTGCTGCCTGAAGGCCTTAGGCCAAGCTATTGCTGCTAGAATTACTCCCTCCAAATAAGTGTAAATGGCGAGGGAGGGAAAAGCCTAGATGGGAGGAAGGGGGGGGGCTACCAGCATCCACCCTGCTAGGCCAGTAGTAATAAAGTATGAATTAATCTATCCCTCAGGGGGCTGCAACTCACCCTTCTGGCCTACAGCAAAGCCTATCTATTGCTGCTGCTGAAGTACTCTCTCCCAACAAAGTAAAACAGTGGTGGGGGGAAAGGAGCCTAGGTAGGCCAGAGGCCTGCAAGGGCTGGGCCTCACCCTGCTTTAGCCCTCCTGACTGATAGACAACAGGCCCCAAATGTAAATAAGAAAAAAGACTCTGCCAAACCAGTGAGCCTGGCGCTGGGCCCTGGCTCTCCTCTTGAAGTCTGATGGTAGCAAGCATGAGAAATTCACAGCTCTCCAAGGCAGCTACTGCTGCCTAGCCCTGAGGGCCTTTAGTAAAACCAGCCTCAGAGGAGCTCGGCTGAGAGAGCTTGAGATGTGCTCTGCTCAGGCCGAGCACGCAGAGCAACTGCCAGCAGGGAGGGCGGAGCCGTCTTCTGAAGGCTTTGTCTCCGCCCCCCCCCAGCTATATCCCCATATGCCTGGGAGATGTCTCTGCCTGCTTCTCCTTCCGAAGTGGCAAAGTACGGTCCCCAGCTCAAGCCACTGTGTGGCAGCCGGGAGTACCGCATTCTCTTCTCTTCCATTTTTTCCTCACAACAACCCTGTGAAGTAGATTAGGCTGAGGGTATGTGACTGGCCCAGAGTCACCTAGCAGGCTTCCATGGCAGAACAATTTCTGAGGAAATTGTACAATTTATTGAATGACTACTGTACATATAAATGAATTACTGAGTGGCTATTTAAAACTGTGGCCATTGAGACTAGGTCTTGGATGCAGAAATAACTCTATTAATAGAAATTTTCTAGAACTATGTTTAATTACTGTATTACTGAAATATCGGGTGACTAAATAAAGCTGAGAAGGATTGTCATCAAACTATACTGACTTTGACCAGCAAGAACATAGATTTTTCTAACTGGAGAAAGTTCTTCGCAACAATGACATCTGAATTTGCTTTCTTCCACTTTCTTTTTAAAGTGTTTATTTACTATGTGGATGATAAAGAAGTGAAGCAAATGTCATGCATGGATGACATCTTAAAAGTTTTCCCTTCTAGTGTTTTAAAGTCGACTCCACAGAGATTCATAAATGAGGCCTGTAAAACAAAACACTGAAAGTTCTGAGGGAGAAAACTTTAAATTGTTTTGCAAGAGGAGAACCTGTCTTTCTTAACTACCATCTTGAGAAACTCTGAATGGGACAAGTGGCCTCCTGCTGCTGAGTGCAGCCAATCTATAAGATGCCACCTGCTGAGCTTACAATCAAACTGACACAAAACCTGTAATTTCCACAACAAAGGGAAGAGGTTCAAAATTACTTCAATTTCTTAAAGCAACCAGACAGCTTCCAATATTGCATTAAGCAAAATCCCTCTGGATGCTGATCCTAAACATCTGCACTGGCCTGTAACACTGTATCTCCAATATACCATGGATGCAGTAATCTCTTCAATATAATTTGACTCATTGGAAGATACAGTAGGTTTTAGACTCTGAAGGAAAGCCAGCAATCACCCATTAAGGTACTTTTGAATAAATATTCACAAAACAAAATGAACGTAGTAAAAACATCTTATGGTAATATCATAAACATGGATACCATGAGAATAACTGAACATGAAATAACAAGTATACGTTCAGAAGGATCATTCAGTTACTAACCATATGTGATACATCTAGAAGGGAACTGGAAAACCTGTATGTCAGTGAGCTAGAAAGATAAATTTACTGTGGTCATGGTGACAGATTAATCTTCCAATTTTTCTTGTCTTTTGGAATTGTATCTATGTGGATAATACCAATAAAAGCAAACAGCACATTAGGTTGCAAGGAAACTAATTCTAGATCAGAGGTCACAGCATTTACTTACCAATGTTCTTGGTAAATATTTTGCAGACATTGTAAACAAATGTCAGTCAATAGGCCAGCATATGTTGCAGATAGAATACTGTTACAAACAAAATCAGTAATGCACAATAGTTCCTTAAATCTAATGGGAATTTTAATGTAATTAGTTGATCTGACTTCAGCCATCTGGAACCTTTGTAATGTAAAGTCTATTTTCAGTTCCCATGCCACCCTCTTCTATTATACCCTATGCCTCAGTATTTTCCAGGAGAAAAATAAGTCTTTCTTCAGTGTCCTCTAGTGCAAATCATGTATTCAGAACCAGTGAAAGAAACAATTTCAATATTAAACAGAAACCACACCACAGTACCTCCTCTGAAATTGTAATGATACTTAAGCAAACAGCATGTGACTTGTAACTTCATTTAGTTTGCTGAGTTACTAAAAGTAATTAACTTCTATAGAGAGAGTTGTGTGGACTCAAGCACAATTAGTCATGGGCTCTAATCAAGAAATTTGTACCTTGTACATGAGTCGAACCATTTAAACAATGTTGTGGCTTTTTCTTCACAGGCAACCCTCTCTTTGTGAGTGTTTGCTCCTCAAGAATCATATTCTGTTGGGCCACCTACCTTTCCGCACACTGCTTTTAATCCCAGTGTGGATGCTCCTTTTTTGTCCTCACTGCCGTGAAATGAAGAGGGTTCTGCTACAACATTATAATGTCATTGTTATTGCATTGTGTTGGTTTTCTAAAACCAAGAATGATAATGTTATAACATTATGATGTGATAACTTTATTACGCTTGGCTTAAAAAATAATTCCCTGATCTGCAACAGCTATACTCCAAGTAGATGTTTTTGTTTAGGATTTATGACCCCCCCACACAAACACACACTACAAACTAGAGAGACCCACACGGAATGACCCAGAGGTTGGAGGTAGAGGCTGGCATTAGGGAGGCAAAACAACACAACACAATAGCAACAACATTATGATGTTATAACATCGTAGTTTTCTTTTTTTTAAAGGCACATCTTAGGAAAGGACAGAGAGGAGAAAGGGGAAGGGGAGTGGAGGAGATGAGGGAAGGATAGAGAGACCAATGAGAGAGAAGTGGCCTGCAGGAGTGGGGCAGAACAGAGGGCAGAGAGGGAGAAAACCAAAAGAAAAATCCTACAAGATTTAAAAAGCCAGTTCAAAACCACCTAGTGAAAAACACTGGGGAATAAAAGCAGGCAGAAAATTTGAAAAGAAAGCTTGAAAACAGTCCATTGAAATCCGAAGGGGGAAGTAAGCATGCAGAATACAGAAGAAAACTTGAAGCAGTATGTGGCCAGAACTGGTGAAAATTGTCTGTGCATCAAAGTGGTGTGTAAAGCTACTAAAGGCTGTAGCTCTAGGAGATCCTTTAATTTGTATCTTTACACCATATTTATGGTGGCAGGAATTAGATACTAATGCTCCAATCAGGAAGCTCTGGCTTTTTTGAGACTGCATGCACCTGCCAAATACTGACACAGGGTAGTGGGTGCAAGTACGAAATGGCTCCAACTCCTGCAACAGTCATTTGGTACTTGCACCCACTACGCTGTGTCAGAATTCGACAGGTGCATGCAGTCTCAAAAAAGCTGGACCCCCTGTTTGGAGCATTAGTATCTAATTCCTGCCACCATAAATATGTTGTAAAGATATAAATTAAATAGTAGAATGCCTTTTAAAATGAACATATGGTATAAAAATACTTCCTTGCATGCACACAACTTACAGTCAGTCATGCTGTGAATATTTTTGTGTTGTAGGGGCAGCTGCCTCTGATGCAACTTTTTTTTAAAAAAAATCTGCCAATCGGATTTCCAATGGTCAATCAGAAGCTCTGCTGAGCAAAAGCCTCTTGCCCCCTCCAACTTTTCTAAAAACACCTGGGCACCAGGAAGAGTGTCAGTGGATCCCATGATACCCATGGGCATGCCTGCTCCAAACTAATAAATGTAGTCATCAGGATAAGTAATCTACGACAGTCATGCTTCCTATAAGACCAGTCATTAGACAGTAGCTTCTCACAGGAGCCAGAGCCATCAACTGATGGGGAAACATCCACTGAATTTTCTGAGCTGTGGAATCATCCTTGGGTTTACCCCCCTTACAGAATTATCTAAAGCAGTGTTTCTAAAGTGTCCAAAGAAAAATGCTGCATAGGGCTCTGCATCAAGGCCTTGCCCCAAGCCACAAACCCTCAAATAATAGGAGGGGACCTCTTGACATTCTTCTAAATCATATTTCAAAAGTTGATCGCATGCACATTCTTACACTTTTTTCTTTGAAAACACCATCTACTAACCATCATCTTCTGCCCGTCCAACTTAGGCCAACAACAGCAACATTTATGAAAGAGGCTCTTTCCTGCGTTGTGTCAGGCATGCCAGGATAAATTGGGTTGGAGAAAGTAGGTGGGAACTCTGTGGCTTGTCTTCTGGCAGTCCAGTCTTGTCCATTTTACCTGCCTGTCTCCCAAAGCCAAGCATATTCATCTTAATACAGAACACAAATGTGTTGTGTGTTCTTGCTCTGCCACCTTGGAACAGCAGTTTGTTCCAGTAAGTTCTGAGGATGTGCCAAAATGATGAATACTACCTATTACACATGTTCAAAAGCAGTACTTACACTAAAATAGAGCTGATTTTACAGATTCTGCCTATCTTGAGGAAGACATAATCTAAGCAATCCAGTAAGTGATAAGCATATGGTAAAAGTAGCTACCTAGCTAGTTAGTTGCCATTGCAAATGATAAAAATTGGACAAACACAAAATCAATTGAAATACTACTTGTTTTTAATTGTGCATAAAAGAGCCCCATGGCACAGAGTGGTGAGCTGCAGTACTGCATCCCAAGCTCTGCTCACGACCTGGCGGAAGTCTGGTTCAGGTAGCTGGCTCAAGGTTGACTCAGTCTTCCATCCTTCCAAGGTCGGTAAAATGAGTACCCAGTTTTCTGGGGGTAAAGTATAGATGACTGGGGAAGGAGATGGCAAACCACCCCATGGCAAAAAGTCTGCCAAGAAAACATTGTGATGTGACGCCCCCCCCCCCATGGGTCAGTAATGACTCGGTGTTTGCACAGGGGACTACCTTTACCTTTTACCTTTAGTTGTGAGCAAATTATTAATGTGAGCATATGGGATGCTGAAATTGGGAGGAAACTGACATTCCCAAGAAGGATAAATGCATTTTTTTAAAAAACACGTTATTGGCCAAAAAAAATGGTAACAATTACCAGCACAAATATGCATTGACTAAAACACAGTGCAAAAAGGAATATTGGCAACATAATATGTTGGGAATGAAGTGCCCAATAATACCCTCAAACAAAACCTGATATCATCATACAGTTCCTTTTTGCATGATGTTTCAACCAATTCTTACAGATGCTTGTGCTTATTGCCTATGGAGAGGGACAAGCTATGATGTAAAAACTTTGGCAAACTGTGCTTGTAAGTAATCTGAATTCAAACCTGGAAAATGGTAGATTGCTAGTGAATCAGTGCTGTTTCACAAGCAAGATTAGAGTCTTTTGAGCCCCCAAACCTGGGAAGAAATTCAGATGTGGAATATTCATAAGCATCCCTACTAAGTCACCAGTATTGATCAGATAAGTAATCATCTGCTTTATTTCTGTGGTCGATCAGATGACTCTGGAAATCTCATAAATAGGCTGTTACCAAAATTGGTGGTCTCCTTGTGAGTTGGGGGAATTAATGTAGAAGGAGAAGCAGCAAGAAGGGGTAACTAAGTGAGATTTTTCCACCAGTGCATATAAGGATCATTCCTCTAGAGAATCTTAATAAAATAGGCAGATGTTCAACATAAATGATTTTTATTAAAGGTGTAGCAAAAGATAAACACAGGAAATCACATACAACACACATACAGAACTAATTAGAAAATGGAGCAAAATGGAGAGGAGTGCAGGGTCGGGTGAAATTTACTAGTCTAATAATAATGATAATGATGACAACGATGACGACAATAATTCAGCCAACCCTCCTGCAGCCTAGCTGCTTAGGGAGGTGGCCGTCGGTTGCCCTCCTGGATGGAGGAAGGGCAGACCAGCCTTTCCCGGGCATCCGGGGCTTAGCTGGGTGGGCGGAGCTAGAAGCCTCTTTCTGGAGGCTCCGCTCACCCAGCCGCAGTCTTGCTGAACGCTCGGAAGGAGAGGACGTGTTTTTTCTCCTCCCGAGCGTTGAGTGAGGCAGAGGCTGCTTTGGCGGCGGCGGCGGCGGCGGCGGCTCCTGCGGCGGCGGGCCTTGCTGAGACGGCAAGGGCAGCGGCGGGCTGTTCGGCGGCGGCGGCAGCAGCGACTCTTGCCGCGGCGGGCCGCGAGAAGGCTGCGAGGACAGCGGCAGGCCGTTCGGCGGCGGCGGCGGCGGGGGCTTCGGCGGCGGCAGCTTGCCTCTCGGCAGTGGCTGCAGCCCGGGCCTTTTGCGCCTTTCTATTCGGGCGAGGTTTCGCCGCTGATTAGGGCGGCCCGGCTCGGTGGGCCTCGGGCCGCGGACGCGGCGTCCTTTTGGGCGCCAGGGCGGTGGCCTCCACCCCGTCAGGGCAGCTGCATTGGGGCCGCGGTATTGGGGGCCATTTTGCATTGGGCCCAGCGGTCCGAACCCCCCCCCCCCGCGCTAAAGGAACTGGGTGCCTGGTGGGCGGCTGAGATCCAAGGGGCCTGGCCATATAGTGGTCGGGACTTTAGGCCCTGAGCCTCGCTGTTTTGCCCCCCCCCTTTTTCCCACCCATTCAACGTTCCTAGGTTTTGGCTGGGGGCTGGGAGCCCTGGTCTTTTTTGTCTTTCAGGCGGGGGGAATTTTTGCCTCCCCCCCCCTTGGTCGAGTGGCGGCCATTTTGTGTTGTGATCGGCGGCCATTTTGCGGATCCCTGGCTGGGGTGGTGGCCTATCTGTTCTGGGAACTGTTTTGGTGCGCTTACTGGGGTTTGGCATTTGTGCTGGTATTATGCCCCCTAAAAAGGGTGGTGGCCCTCCTAAGGGCAAGCAACCTGCCAAACGGGCACCTGCTAAGCGAGCTGCTCCGGCAGCTAGCTCTTCTGAGGATGAGGGGGAGCTGGTTAATCAGCAGAACATTTTAGAGCGTTTGGCAGCTCTGGAACGGAGTAAAGGTGTACCTTCGGCGGCTGCGCCTGGTAAGGGTAGGGCTCGGCCCATCAGAGGGGCGTCTAGAGATGCCACGAATAGGGAGATTCTCAGGCGTCTTTCTGTTTTGGAAGGTGTTGCAGGTCCTGCAGCAGGTAGTTCCAGTGGTGCTCAGCCAGCAGCGGAGGTGGAACCGGAGTTGGACGTCGAGCAAGAGGTGGTCTTGGACCCTGAGCCAGTGGCAGTGGCAGTGGATCCTGTGGAGCCTGTGGGTAAGCAACCTACACCTCAGTATGGACTGTCATGGCCATGGGGGCCCTTTGGGCAGCCTCCTACACAGGGTTCTTCAGGTGCGCCCTTTGGGGCGGTGCAGCAGCTTCAGTCTGCTTGGCCTGTTCCTGGCCAGCATCCATGGCAACCTCAGGCCGTGGGGTCGGCTGGGGCTCACCAGGCAGCACCAGCTCAGCCCTCGTGGGTAGGATTTGATGCCCCATGGGGACAGGGGCAGGCTGGGATGTGGCCTGGCGGTGCTGGTGGGCTTTGGGGTTATTACCCCTACTCAACTCTGGCCTACGGACAGGTGCCTTTCAGTGCCCTCCCCTTTGGAGACACGGCACTTCCCCTTGGCGATCATTTAACTCAGGCCACCCGCGATAAGATTCTAAAAGGGGAATATGTTGATCTCTTTACCCTTCTTTTTCGTGAATTGGAAAAAAAGGATAAAGATGAGTTGGATGACAGGGATAAAGAGCGTCTTAAGCGACGCTGTGTTGATCGGACCTGGGCTAACTGGCTGCCAGGTTTTTTGATATATGCAGGGGTGTTGGTTAGGGCTCAGCCTCATAGGGCTGCATCCTTGCTGCAGTACCTTGACATCATTTATAAGGGCTATACTGGCTTCTCTGGTGCTGCTTGGATGCAGTACGATGAGGAGTTCAGGATGAGGGCTGCCCTTACTCCTAATCTTCCTTGGGATCGGATTCACCAACAGCTTTGGCTGCAGGTGATGTCGCCAGCGAAGCCCAGTGTGGGGGACCGCTCTGATAGCGGCCATCTGGTGCAGCGTTCCACTACAGCCTCTGCAACCGCCACTACCCGCGCTACGGCGGGGCAGCAGGTTCAACCCCGGCTGCTTTGCTGGGAGTTTGCGTTTAAGGGACAGTGCGGCCGTAAACCTTGTAGGTTCCGGCACGAGTGCCCTTCCTGTGCTGGGTATCACTCGTACAATTCCTGCCCCAAACTTAGACAGGGAGGTGGGGGTAGGAAGCCCGGAGGCGGGGGTGCTCCCAGTCAGCAGCCTTCTGGTAAAGGGTCCCAGCCCGGTAAGGCTGAAGGTCCTTGAGCGGCTGCTACGCAATTACCCCAGGAGGCAGGATGCCCTCTTTCTGTTTCGAGGTTTCAGTTTGGGTTTTAGGATCCCAGTTCGGGGTCCACGTTCCTCGTTTATGTCGAATAATTTGCGTTCTGTCCAGGGTATGGAGGAGGTAGTTAGATGTAAGATAGCCAAGGAGTGTTCTGAGGGCCGGGTTTTGGGTCCTTTTGACTCACCCCCGGTTCCCAATCTCCGGGTGTCCCCATTGGGTGTAGTGCCCAAAAAGGCTGCAGGTGAGTTCCGCCTGATACATCACCTTTCGTTTCCCAAAGGTGAGTCGGTAAACGATGCCATCCCGGAGCATTTGTGCTCGGTAAGGTATACATCGTTTGACCAGGCTGTTAGGGTGGTGCGTCGCTGTGGGAGGGGAGCAGAATTGGCGAAATGCGATATTAAGTCGGCATTTCGTTTGCTCCCTGTCCATCCCGATGACTTTGAACTCTTGGGGTTTTCTTTTGAAGGGAAGTTTTACATGGACCGGGCTCTTCCCATGGGCTGCTCTGTTTCTTGTGCGGCATTCGAACGTTTCAGCTCATTTTTAGAATGGGAATTGCAGCGTAGGGCGCGTACCCGTGACTCCGTTCATTATTTGGATGATTTTTTGTTCGTTGGGATGGCGGGGTCAGGACAGTGTGCTCACCTGTTGAATACCTTTACCCATTTGGCTGATGAGCTGGGCGTTCCTTTGGCGCATGAGAAAACAGAGGGGCCTTCTCAAGTGTTGATGTTTCTGGGTATAGAGCTGGATACAGTCGAGCAGTGCTTTCGACTTCCCTTTGAGAAGGTCGCTGACCTTAGGGGCAGGCTCCTGGAGTTCAAATCCAAACGGAAGGTGTCACTCTTGGAGTTGCAGCAGCTGGTAGGTCACCTGAATTTTGCCTGTAAGGCTATTGCCCCTGGTAGGGCCTTTCTGAGGAGGTTTTGTGATGCCATGTCATCACTTCGGGCTCCCCATCATCACCTTAAGGTTACTAGGGGGATGCGTGAGGATTTGGACGTTTGGTCTGACTTCCTCAGGGATTTCAATGGGGTTACCTTTTGGAGGGATGACCTGCTGCTCGAGGCCGAGCTGCAGGTAACATCTGATGCATCTGGCTCTTTGGGCTTCGGTGTTTATTTCCGAAGGCATTGGTGCGCAGATCAATGGCCACCTGACTGGCATGCCTGTGGCTTGGACAAGGACCTGACCTTTTTGGAGTTTTTTCCCATTCTGGTGGCTGTCCACCTGTGGGGACAGGAATTGGCTAACCATGTTGTCCACTTCTGGTGTGACAACCTGGCGGTGGTTCACGTAGTCAACTCCTTGACTTCGAAATCTTGCCGGGTCATGAGGCTGGTTAGAGCCTTTACGTTGTTGTGTCTCCGGTGGAACATTTTGTTTAAGGCCAAGCACGTTCCTGGGGTGAGTAATGGTGTGGCAGACGCTTTGTCTCGCCAACAGATGGAGCGGTTTTGGCAGCTTGCCCCGGAGGCCGACAAGGTGCCTGCTCAGATGCCCCCGGAGTTATGGCAGCTTGGGAGACCGAGGTATCCAGGGCCGTAAGGCTGGCATTGGCTCCCAGTACTCAGCGTGCCTACGACAGAGCGGTAGGCCAATTTGGTGGGTTTAGGAAGGATGTGGGTTTGCATCAGCTGTGGCCTATTCCTGTGGAGCATTTGCTGCAATTTTGCGTGCACCAGAAGAGCCGAGGGTTAGCGGTTAAGTCTATTCGCGGCCAGTTGGCGGCTTTGGCGTTTATAAGCAAGGCACGGGGGTTTTCTGAGGCCACGGGAGACTTCCGTGTGCGCAAAATGCTGGAGGGCTGGTCACGTGAAGCTGTGGTGCGGGCTGACCCTAGGGAGCCTATCTCTCCTGCACTCCTGAAGGGGCTTATCAAGGCCTGGGGGGACATTTGCACCTCCGGCTTTGAGGCTAAGCTCTTTCATGCAGCTGCTTTGGTAGCATTTTTTGGTGCAATGAGAGTTAGTGAGCTGGTGGTGCAGTCGAAGACGGATACATCTGGCCGGGCCTTGATGGCCCAGGATGTACAGTTTAGGGGGGATGGTGTTGCCCTCACTATTCGTAGGTCTAAGACTGATCAGAAACAAAAAGGGGCTGTGGTTAGCCTTGGAAGCTGTGCGGACCCGGGTTTGTGTCCAGTAAGGGCTCTGCGAAGGTTCTTGAGGGTGCGGGGTACCAGCTGCGGGGTTTTGTTTCAACATGAGGATGGTTTACCACTGACGCGCTACCAGTTTTGGGCAGTGACTCAAAAGGCACTGGCCAAATTGGGGTTAGCTGGTGTCAAATTCGGCACCCATTCTTTCAGGATTGGGGCTGCCTCTACGGCAGCGGCCATGGGGTATTCTGCACAGGCCATTCAGGGTGTTGGCAGGTGGAGGTCATCTGCCTACCAATCGTATGTTCGCCCTCTTAACCGGTTTTAAGGGTTTTACTAATGATGTTTTCTTAGGTGCTGTGTCCTGCTTGGAGAAACGTCGGATTTTGATCTGCGGGCACAGTATGGTGTTTTGGGCCGCTCATCAAGCTAGGAGGACACGAGTCGGGTCCCAGCTTGGTTTGTCTGAATGGGCTACGGTGGAGTGGCTGGGTCGTCGCGGCCTTCGGTGGCCCGGTTTGTTGCCACTCTTATTTAGGGAACGGCGGGGCCCTGCACCCCATATATTAGTCATTCATTTAGGTGGGAATGACCTGGGGTTTATTCATGGCAGGGCTCTCTCCCTGCAAGCGAAGTGGGATTTGCAGGAGATACTCCGGCATTGGCCGGGAGTGCTGGTCATGTGGTCCGCCATGTTGCCTCGAAGGGTTTGGCGTGAGGCGTTAAATCGCCCAGCCATTGAGCGGGCTCGCATGAAGGCCAATAGGGCCATCCAGAAAGCTCTGGCTGAGGGTTTGGGGGTGTATTTGCCACACCCCAGGATCAGGGCCGAATTTGCCGACCTCTATCGGGGTGACGGGGTACACCTGTCGGAAGCAGGCAATGAGATATTCCTCAGCGACTTGCAGCTAGGGCTTAGGTTGGCGCTAGGCCATTAGTGGGGCGCTCGGGCCTAAGCAGAGGCTTGGCTCTTGCGTTGGCGGGATGGAGTTTGGTTAGAAATAGCGGGCCGGTGAGCACCCTTGGCGTTTCCCTATTGGTAGGGAGGAAGGGTCTGCTAGGAGCGGCTGGTACTGCTTGTGACGGCTGCCAGCGCGCGTGGGCAGACTGCTTGGGGGAACCCCACGTGCAAGTCCTTACCTCACTGCTGTACGGCTGAGGATTAGGAGCTTGAAAGGGGGGAACCCATTTGCCTGGCTGGCCGGGTCTCCCAGCCATCCGCATGGAGGGCTCGCACCCGGGGCTTCGGGGCTCGCCCAGACAGGTCAAGGCGGAGGTCTAGGTAGGACCCCGTGGCTTGACCTGTACCGCTTTACCCTAGCTGCAGTTATGGTTATTGTTGTCGTTGAGGTTATTTAATAAAAGTGGCCCTTAGATCCAACACCTGTGTCTGTCTTCATTCCGACTGGGGGGGCAATTCGGCCAACCCTCCTGCAGCCTAGCTGCTTAGGGAGGTGGCCGTCGGTTGCCCTCCTGGATGGAGGAAGGGCAGACCAGCCTTTCCCGGGCATCCGGGGCTTAGCTGGGTGGGCGGAGCTAGAAGCCTCTTTCTGGAGGCTCCGCTCACCCAGCCGCAGTCTTGCTGAACGCTCGGCCCACCCTCCTCACCCTGTTCTTGGTGCAGGATTAGCCGGCTGCTGTTTGCAGAGCCAGGTAGGAATTTTTTCCTCTTATCCCCAATTGGACATGGGATAGGGGGTTTTTCGCCTACCTTGCACCTAGTCTTGAGTGATGGATATTGGTAGGTGGTGGTGCCTGCTAGTGGTTTCCTTGGCGGGATGGAGTTTGGTTAGAAATAGCGGGCCGGTGAGCACCCTTGGCGTTTCCCTATTGGTAGGGAGGAAGGGTCTGCTAGGAGCGGCTGGTACTGCTTGTGACGGCTGCCAGCGCGCGTGGGCAGACTGCTTGGGGGAACCCCACGTGCAAGTCCTTACCTCACTGCTGTATGGCTGAGGATTAGGAGCTTGAAAGGGGGGAACCCATTTGCCTGGCTGGCCGGGTCTCCCAGCCATCCGCATGGAGGGCTCGCACCCGGGGCTTCGGGGCTCGCCCAGACAGGTCAAGGCGGAGGTCTAGGTAGGACCCCGTGGCTTGACCTGTACCGCTTTACCCTAGCTGCAGTTATGGTTATTGTTGTCGTTGAGGTTATTTAATAAAAGTGGCCCTTAGATCCAACACCTGTGTCTGTCTTCATTCCGACTGGGGGGGCAATTCGGCCAACCCTCCTGCAGCCTAGCTGCTTAGGGAGGTGGCCGTCGGTTGCCCTCCTGGATGGAGGAAGGGCAGACCAGCCTTTCCCGGGCATCCGGGGCTTAGCTGGGTGGGCGGAGCTAGAAGCCTCTTTCTGGAGGCTCCGCTCACCCAGCCGCAGTCTTGCTGAACGCTCGGCCCACCCTCCTCACCCTGTTCTTGGTGCAGGATTAGCCGGCTGCTGTTTGCAGAGCCAGGTAGGAATTTTTTCCTCTTATCCCCAATTGGACATGGGATAGGGGGTTTTTCGCCTACCTTGCACCTAGTCTTGAGTGATGGATATTGGTAGGTGGTGGTGCCTGCTAGTGGTTTCCTTGGCGGGATGGAGTTTGGTTAGAAATAGCGGGCCGGTGAGCACCCTTGGCGTTTCCCTATTGGTAGGGAGGAAGGGTCTGCTAGGAGCGGCTGGTACTGCTTGTGACGGCTGCCAGCGCGCGTGGGCAGACTGCTTGGGGGAACCCCACGTGCAAGTCCTTACCTCACTGCTGTATGGCTGAGGATTAGGAGCTTGAAAGGGGGGAACCCATTTGCCTGGCTGGCCGGGTCTCCCAGCCATCCGCATGGAGGGCTCGCACCCGGGGCTTCGGGGCTCGCCCAGACAGGTCAAGGCGGAGGTCTAGGTAGGACCCCGTGGCTTGACCTGTACCGCTTTACCCTAGCTGCAGTTATGGTTATTGTTGTCGTTGAGGTTATTTAATAAAAGTGGCCCTTAGATCCAACACCTGTGTCTGTCTTCATTCCGACTGGGGGGGCAACAACAACATTCAATTTATATACTGCCCTTCAGGACAACTTAATGCCACACACAGAGCAATCTACAAAGTGTGTTGTTATGAAAGAGTGGGGCTGAAAGAGTTCTGAGAGAGTTGTGAATGACCCAAGGTCACCCAGCTGGCTCCAAGCAGAGGAGTGGGGAATCAAACTCCAAATTAGAGACCTTCTACTCTTAACCACTACACAAAATTGTCTAGAGGATATCCGTGGGATAGCAGCTTGAAGGACTAGTGCTTTGCGGCAGGAAGAGAGAGGTTCAGACATGAGTCTGAGTGTGGGAGTAGGATCCAAGAACACACACACACAGCTCTGGCTGAGGGCAATGTAATTATAATGTGTAATGTACCCTGAGGCAGGACTGGGTGTCTCTGCCCCAAAACAATAGTTTAATGCTTGGTCCAGAGGTGGAAAGTACCTTGGGAGAAATTTGCTTGGGAGGAACTAAAGATGAAAACGAGATTGATGACCTGTGATGGCTGGACAGGAGGGGCTTATCAGGTCTCTAAATAGCCCAGATTGGGTGAGTTGAATAAAGGAAGATCAGCAGGGTGTGGATGTGATTAATTCAGGAAGATCTTTTGTCTTTACATCTATGCACATCTCTGGGTTATGGGGCTGATAGGCAGTCTTGCCTCTGACTCACATGCTAGTAATTTTCCAACTCCCGGACAGGGGTTGGTAACTGTTTCCTGCCTCACCAGGCAGCTTTTCTGTGTTCAAAACACATGAGGAGAGGGGCTTATGATATAGCCATATTCATAAGCCTCCCTATTAGTGTAAGTGTCAAGGTCGACTGCTAATAAGTCCTCCCTATTTTTTTGTTCCTCACATCTGGTACTCAAAGATGGTACACATGTGGTTCCTCACATCTGGTCTTTAAACATATTTTCATTCCGCTACCATAACTAATAGCCATTGTTAGATGTATTATCCATTAATGCTGTTTCCCTTTGTTGATGTGAATGTAGCTCTAAAATATCACTGAAAGAAATAGGATCATTCCCACCTATGTGACTGGAGAGCTGTGTCATTTATTTATATTTTTCTCCTTCATGTTTTGCTGTCTCTCTTCAGTTAAGAATAGTGTTCCTTTCCCCTCAAGCTATATTTTAGTTGAAGAGTCATTTTTGATTCCATTTTCAATAAATAGTTAAAAACGTCTCGCTCCAGGGAAGTTCAATTGTTCTGGCTTACATGCATTGGCAACATTTTATTGCTGCCTGTTAGAAAACACTTTCTCAAAAATATTATATAAATTGGGTTTTTGATATTGTTTGAGGAAAACATTAGTGTACTATTTGAAAGCTCAGAGAAAACTAACACAAAGGTATTAGGTGAGCTTCATCCAGTTCCCTTTAAGGTTTAATTTCTTATTGTTGTTCTTATTGTTATCGTTATTCACAACTATAGAGCTAACACAGATGTAATGCAACAGAATGTTAGAGGTGAAACTGATGTTACAGATAATTTACATAAGTGCATCGCAGAAAATAAGACCAAAGCTAATTTTGCTGTTTCACCCTAATCTGATTTTCCAGCTGGCATATGTAGCAAATTGTAACAAAGGAAAAGTAGGCTTATCATGTGCCCAGTTATGGCCAGCAACTTCCCAGTGATTTCTCTATTGCTCAAAGAAAAAAAAATGTTCCAGACTGCACTGGTACAAACTGGAAGTGACAATGTATAGCTTTAGGAATAATTAGTAACTCTCTGATGAAATCATATTTACCACAGAACTGCTGCCATAGAGCTATCCATTGTCAGTTCATCACCAAAGTCATTGCATCACTTTTGAGTACAACCTGCAAGTGGCAATGGGTAGCTCTATGGTAGCAACTCTATGGTAAAACACAGTGATTTCACCATAAAGTTTCTGGTGATTCCTTCAGCTACACATTGTCACTTTCAGGTTGTACCTGGAACTGATGTAGTGACTTTGGTGATGTCACCAACATCACATGCTCACATCACATCAAGAAAGACCAGAAAGAACAGTAATATCTGCTTTGCCAAATAGATACTAAATGTATGAACTGATTATGTAGATCACTATCTCTTTCTAGTCTTTCTTGATCCTGTGATGCCAACATACTTCACAACTTTGGTCCACTTAGCTCAGTACTGATAACTCTGACTGGCAGCAAATATCCAAGTCCACAAGCAATCTTGGTGCTGACACCTGCTACATGAGATAATTTAACTGAAAATGGCAGGAAATAGAAACTGGAACCTTCATGCAAATCTTATCTTTGGTCCGTCAGAACTGGCTACTGTTTTTCAGGGTCACAAGAAGAGAACAGTTTTTTCCAGCACCTGCTCCTCGAAGTTGTTTTTAAACAGACCATGCCTGTGATTAAACCTGGTACCTTCTACATATAAGGTATGTATTCTGTTACTTATCCACAAGATCGCTTTCATTTTCTTTGCCACTTTTTATCACAGAGAAGTGGCATAGTCTGTTACTTTCTCAGCTACTGTTCCTTCCCCTTGTTTAAAAGAACCATTGCTCTGGCATAAGAGTTCACAAACTTTGTCCCTGAAGGTGTCCCTGAAGGTGAACGTTGTATCTGTCCAAGCTGCCAAACAAAAGACAAATAGATGAGAGGGCTCCTTCTTTTGACAACTATCTCATTTCTCAGTTGTAGACAGGCAGATTAAAATTAAAAACAATACGGCTCTCCCGGCTTGCAGCTTGCCCGCATAAAGATGGGGACCGTGTTTTTTCCTTCCCGCTGGTAGAAGAGCGACAGACACTCATCATATGGGGAGTGAGGTGGGGGGCAGAGCCAGAGGGCATATAAGGCTCTGCCCCTTGTCCTCTTGCAGTTGCGGTTTTTGCTCAGCCCACCCAAACGCCCTGTGGTAGTACAGGTTTAGCCGGTTGCTGTATTCAAGGCCAGATAGGAATTTTTTCTCCATGTTCTTTATTGGCAGCTGGAGGATGGAGTTTTTTGCCTACCTTGTACTACTAATATGGGTTGTGGTAATTGGCTCTGGTGGAGCTGTACTCAGGTTTCTTGGCAAGATTAGGAGGGGTGAAAATGAGCGGGAGGGTGAGTACCCTTGGCATGTCCCCATTTGGGGGGGAATTGGGGTCTGTCAGGATTAGAGGTGGGCACAATCCCCCCAAAAATACCGATCAAGTTTTTAACCCGGCGACGAGCCACCTCTCCTCAGGGAGGTGACATTCACACACACACACACACGCATGCACTTAGAGCAGGGGGGGAGTTTTTAACTCGGTGACGAGCCGCCTCCACTCAGGGAGGGGATGTTCACACACACACACACACACACACACACACACACACACACACACACACACACACACACACACACACTTAGAGCAGAGGGGGGGAGTTTTTAACCCATCCCTGTCTCTCCAAATAGAGAGAGAGAGACACCCCGTCAACATGTTTCAGCCAGCTTTTAAAAAAAAGCAGGGACAGAATCCTCCATTTCTCCGCACCCAATTTTAAAAGCAAGCAGCCAGTCTTCCAAAAGCATATTTTAAACACACATACAGAGCCGAGAATGAGGTTTTCCCACAAAATACAGTGTTTTAAAAGCAGGTTAAAAACAGAGAGTGACAGACAGAAAAACAGCCATTCCTCCTATCAAGCCCTGTTTTCTTAAAAAGTAAAAAACATTTGGAGTGCCCATGGCTACAAAACACCCCCTTCCCCCTCCCTCCCCTGGCTGTCTTCTCCCAACTGGTGAGTGCTTTGCTGCTCTGTGGTTGGAAGGAAGCCCTGCTGATCAAGGAAAGCTGGGCTTCCATTTGGGTTTCCAGGGCGACAGAAGGAGGGCAAACACAACTCAGGCATTCCCCTGGCTCCGTTGCCAGGGGAATAGATAGCTGGCACCAGAGTGACTGGATCCCCAATCAAAAACCAATCGCCCCAATCAAGCCCCCCCCCCCGACCACTGGATTGGTCGCCATGGACAGCACCGATCTGCCTGGTCCCGATCGCGCGAACACCATTATCGTGGGTATTTTTCTATCGTAATGCCGATTATGCCCATCTCTAGTCAGGATCACTGGTACTGTTTGACAGCTGCCAGCTGAGAGGGCAGACTGCTGTGTGACTCTCCTAGACAAGTAAGGCCCTCCTGCTATACGGTGAGATGCTATAAACTTGGAGAGCCATTTGCCTGGCCGGCCAGGTCCCAGCCATGCATTTGGATGGCTCATGCTTGGGGCAGCGAGACTCACCCAGAAAGGTCAGGGCAGAGGTCCAGGGGTGACCCCAGGGCCTGACCTGTACTGCTAGTTAGGCCATTGCCATGTATATGTGTTGGTTTATTCTGTTGTCAAATAATTATGCCCCATTTAGTTCCCAAAGAATTGATGTCTGTCTCTTCTTTCCATCTGGGGTGGCAAAAGACAGGTTACAATGGTCCAATCATGTTTTAAGGTGCCTGAGGAAAGTGTTTTTGAAAAGAATATTGTAGCTTCTTATTCTGATACTTAAAGGTGTCTGCAAATGTTGGTTGAACTTTTGATTCAGCTTGTATGCCATGGATGCCATGGATATGACAGGGGTTGGGAAAACTTCATAGTGGTGCTCACATCAGTGTTGCACACTGGTTTTTTATATATGGCTGCTACCACATTGCTACAGCTGTCAACAGTATATTTCAGAAGCACTGTTCATGATCATAATGTCAATATTTATCATAGATTCCTAGCACAATCAGAAGAAACATTATGTGAGTGGAGTAACATTATATGAGTAACCTTCAGTGCACAAATACTGGCCCAGTAACCTAGATAAACCTTTCTTGGTATAGGGCTTATTGCTCCCCACTTTATGACCCAGGCAGGTAGAAGCAGCAGCATAGTGGAGAGGGGGAGAACTGGTGCTGTCACAACTCCTGCCTCTGCTGTCCCCACTGCTACCCTCATCTGCAAGAGCAAGGCAGGCAGAAACCATTGCAGGTGTGTGGGGGAATAGAAGTGGGTGTAATTATTTTCTTATTTTTTATACCTTTTAAAACCTTTGCTTTTGGACCTTTGATTTGGCTCCTCCTTACCTTGGCTTAAACATATACCTCAGGACTCGGAGGGCTCTTTTCATTCACACAGAGCTTCAGGCGTTCTCTACTTTACCAGGATTTTACCTTGAGAACACCTTTTGTGTTATTGTGACCTTTATATTCCTTTATATTTCTGCTTCCCTCAAAAGGTTTTCACTGCCACCAAAAGCTTTCGCCTTAGAGTTCCTTGGTTTAACTGGTAATATAGAAAGGCTTGTTAGAAGGTAGTACAGATGCTACTTCCAGAGACAAGCAGGGGTTCTGAAAAGCCAATTTGCTGATAGAAGCTATTAATCTAGAATCATAAATCAAGCTTATTTTAGGGCCCAGAATCCATCAAGGACAGTGCTACTTACCCCAAGAACCAAGAAACAGAACCTAGACAGGATGGTAATCCCTTTAACATACAACATAGAAAGACAGTGGCATCTTCTGTCCGATATGCCTAGATGCAAAAATCCCCCCTCCCTGTTTACAGCAAAAAGTGTAAAAAACCTCTGAGATTTATAAATAAGGAGTAAGCTACCAGAGGTGAAGGACAATAGCTGTGGAAGTGGGAGGATAGCAACAAAAAGTTTCTTTCATTGTCTTTTGGGCATCAGTAAATCAGTAGTAAGCATTGCATTTTATACACACACACACACACACACACAAACAAGGGACCCATAAGATTTGTGGTGGGGAGAATCCCAGCTTTCCCCTGCCCATTCTATCATTGGGCCACCCACTTACTGGCCAGCCCAGCTGTCACTGCAGTGCCACCTCCTCCATCATGGCTTATGCAGTGGAGAGTGGCAGTGCAGGGCAGTAGGAATTCCCACCCTCCCGCTATAATGTTTCGCATATAATATATTTGGATTTAATTTGCTTGCTAATGTTTGGTTTTTAATATTTGTTACTGTCAGTTTAATACAGGCCTCTGAGGAATGAAGGAGAGGGCTGGATGGGTGAGTGGGGTGTAATCTGATAGGACTGTAGCTGTACTCTAGAGAGCAGAGTGAACTGCAGTTGTTAGTAAGCTGAGAGAAAGTGTTCATTCTAGGGCCAAGCTACACATGATGAATGACACTTGAACGGCAAGTGTATTTCTCCCTGTTCACTTGCCCTCCACTCAATCCACTTGCCGTTCAAGTGTCATTCATCATGTGTAGCTTGGCCCCTAGTTAAATCTGGCAAACTGTGAGGAGCCTGAAAAGGTTAATCTGTGTATATCTCTGAGAAAGCCAAACTGTGTAAGAGCCTGAGTCAGTTTGTGTGTCTCAGAGAAGGGATTCTGGATAAATCAGACAAATTGCGTGGAAGCCTGAGAGCCTAATTCTGTCTAAGTCAGGCAAACTGAGTGTGAACTGTTTACATGTATGAGAGAGATTATTATAATATCTAGCAGTGCAATCCTATGGAGAGTTACTCCGGTCTAAACCTATTGAAGTCAATGGAAAAATACATGTTTACTGGAAAATGTTAGTGCAAAATTCCCAGAAAATAGTGTGGAAATGAAAAATCATATATTCAATTCATACATGCATTAATGAAATTACAGGGGATATTTTTTAGCTAAGTATCAGTAGCACCTCTTTCAGTACTGGACCCAGGAAACTATTCATGGAAAGAAAAGCAGGAGAGAGAATCTAGGGGCAATATTACAATGAATTAAATATTACAAAGTATTTGTTTTAAATTTTTTGTTTGTGGTTTATTTTGGATGGGAAGTGTCTATTATTTCATGGTTTCTACTCTGTTGAATGACAAGAAGTTCCAGGGACAGCATCTTATAAACTCAGGGCCAAGCTACACATGACGAATGACACTTGAACAGCAAATGTATTTCTCTCTGTTCACTTGCCCTCCACTCAATCCACTTGCCGTTCAAGTGTCATTCGTCATGTGTAGCTTGGCCCACAGTTCCATCCTGAGAAGAGAGTACTGAAGATGAAAGTGACATTTGCACTTTACATGTCTATTAACAAACATACAAATTGAGCAGATGGAAAGCAAGTATGCTTGCTGCTAGTAGACATTCCTAAATGGCACCTGTTAATCCTTATTACTTGAAGACCTTGACCAGTTACACATGCCTGACAGTCTACTCTTAGCAAATTAAACAGTGCACATTTCTCTATTCCCTTTTTTAACAAAAACAAAGTAAACTTTTATATTTCTCTATTCTTTGATAAAATTCAGTTCTCAACTCCCTTTCCCACCAGAAACAATTCAGGCAGGTAGGTAGTGACACTAATTCAAATAGATTATACTAGTTATGAGATCATAATAATATGATGGTGCTCCTTCTTCTGAGGGAAATGTGTGCAGCCTGCTGTTTGTGGATTTTTCGTAGTTTATGAGATGGCATTCATTTGCTTACATGATTTATTTTAATGGTTTTAGTAACGCAACATAACCTGAAAGCCAATTCTTTATATTCTTTATATATAACTTTGACCAATATTTTAGTATCTTCAGTGATTTTATATAAGAAGTCTGGCATTGTCCTGCTGCATGCATGTTAATGTTGATTATATGAACGCCCCTTTATTTTACCTGATGGGAGTTTGAGTGTTTTGAAAATGATATAAGTTGTCACATTTTTTTAAAAAAAATCATGCAGGGGAGCTCTGTATAATGAATTTGGTCTCCCAGCCCAGACTCTCTGATGATATTTAATTAGCTCATTAATTAAATTTTAATAAATGCACCGATCAAAGAAGTCTCAGAGCATATAGGGATAGTGCGGCAAAACAAAATAGTTTTAATTAACCTTTCCCAAAATAACCTGTTGAAGATGGACTGTTCATCATCTGAAGTTTGATAAATCCTCATGTCACAATTATGATTCATATGAATGTTAGCATAAAGATGTGAGATGAACTACATGAGATCAATGTGTATATTTTCTTTCTCTTTGTAAAATATACTTTCCCCAAGTAATCCAGAAGCTGCAGGAGAATGATGATTGAGAGGTGAGAATGCAATTCATGTCATTTAAATTGGCAGATTGAAAAACTAGTTTTTTGAACATTCATTTCAGTTATATCCTATATTTCTTCTGCTATGAAACTCAAGGCAGTTTATAAAGTGTTCTTTTGAGGTCTTTGTAGAAATGTCTTTTTTTGAGGAGGTCTCCTTCTGAGTTGGGGGAATTGGCATGCTAGGAGATACAACAAGAGGGGGGTAACTGCAAGATCTTTTCCATCAATGTATAGTAGGTCCCTTCCCTCAGAGGACTCTTGAAATGACTAAGTGGATGTTTTAAAAAAGTTTTTTTATTAAAGGGATATCAAAAGCAACCATACAAGAACATACACCATACACATATAGAGTTTCTAGGAGAAGCAGAGAAGAGGTTGGGTAGAGTTTCAGGGTTTGGGGGTTATAGTTATCAATCCAGAAGGGGAATATAATGTCCAGTGATGGCAAGAAGGGAGAGAGGGGCACAGACATACCATCTGAGGGTATGTATGCATGGATCTGAAGGGCACACACACTGAATGAGGCAGCAGGTAGCCCAATTATCCTGTGGAACATAGCCTGAGGAGGATTGCCTCTTCAGCTCAAAAACAATAGCTTAATAGTCATCTCGGGGTGAGATAAAGAATTGAGAGGCTGTCTCTAGCGTGGGACATAGAGCTGAGAAGTTGTCTCCGAGGTGAGACAAAAAAACTGGGAAGGCTTCATTAACCCTTCCTGGGCAAAACTAGAATTATCAATGATGACTGATAACCTGTGATGGCTGGATAGCTAAGGTATCAGTTCCTGAATGGCTCAGACTGGAAGAAGGAATATGGGAAGATGGGTAGCGTTTGTTAAGGAGATTAATTCAAGAACTGCAGGAAAACCCTATTGTCTTAGGATCTTTGCACATCTCCAGGATATGGTGGCTGAAAGCCGGTCTTGACTGGTACCTCACATGCTAGTAATTGGGAGAAGACACCCAGGGAGGGAGGGGGAGGGGTATTCTGTAGCCACAGGAACTCCAATCTCATCCCTGCAAACCCTGATAGGCAGCTCTGACGGCCAAACACAGACCTCCTGCATTGCTCTATGGGACCTCAGCTTATAAAAAGCACTGTTCTCCTAGGCTGGCTTTAACTTTCAGCAAGCAGTGGAGTGTGAGAGCTGTTGCTTGCTACTTGCTAGCCTTTGGGGAGAGACAGAGAGAGTATAATTGAGCTTGGATTTTTGTGGGAATTTCCTGGGGGCCTCGGATTGGAGAGGGTAAAACTCCAAGATCCCTATTGCAATCTTGACCAAACTTGGGTGCTGGCTGGAGGAGGGCCGGCTACACACTCCCTGAGAATATGGGCTCTCTAAGTGCAATAGGGGCCATTCTGAGCACCACGAACTGCGAACCACGAACTGGTTTGGCAACGGGAAATGTCCGTTGCAGTTTGCAACTTCGGGATTGCCGTCAGCACCGAACCACGAACCGTGGATTCATTAATTTTTTTTGGTTCGTGCCCATGTCTAGTCATTGGTGTTTCTCTTGCTTCCCTCTGCCCAACTGCAGATTTTTTGATGCTGTGGCAGCAGCTCAGATGGTTCTTCCCAGCCTTCTTATGTGACAAGTTCTCCACATTGTGCCATGTTGCTTGTAGGAAGTTCCTGCCTCCTTGCAGGAACCAACTTTTGTCTTAATGGGGGGGGGTCAGCTTCCACCATTGTAGTTGCATTCTTCATGCCCTCCCCGGCTTGAATGCTGGTGACACTAGAGGAAGGGGTTAAGTGCATGTATTTTCTGTGCATGTGCAGAAAACACTTTTGTTAACAGGGTCAGCTTTAAAAAAATAAAACAATGTACTCTTTTGTTTTTACTTTTAAGATTTTCTGCAAATCTGGGGTCTAGTTTTCAGAAATATCTGGCTTGTTTTGAAGTGTTCCGGTTCTCAGATTTAAGCATCCACATGTGTAAAGGCAACATCAGAATACATAGATAGAGATAGAGATAGAGATAGAGATATAAAAGCTAAGAACCAAAAATGAATAAAATTAGCAAACAATAAGAGACAAATTATAAATGAAAAATCAAAAATGACTCTTCAGTGATACATATTTAGCTGATATTTCTTGAATGAACTTTTTCAACTGTTCCAAGAGTCCAAGTTGAAATTTTCTCTTTGAGGTTGGACTAGAGTGGGAGGGTGTTTTTTAAATGAAGGTACTTCATAAGGTACATCATAATAACACATCCTATCAAAACAAATGCAAAAGGAGAGAAAATGTCCTTAATTAATGCAAAGGAAAAAATAAAACAAAAGCTGAGGAAAAGTCCAAATAAATTATAAACAATCAACTGAATATAACAAAATATCCAATTGCTTAAAACAAACAAACAAACAAGGACAGACAGATGGACGGAAGGACGGAACGAGCAGACGCAGCCTGCCCTGGACTTCAGGTAGATGCCAGGGATGCCTTCCCTTCCCAACCCTGTACCAAGAACAACCTGCCTAACCTAGGGATCCCGAAGTTATGTATAAGCTGTGCTGGGGCCTGGGGGAAGGCTTGACCCGACAGGAGGCATACTGGGGAAGCCCAGGTGTAGCGCTACTGCAGCCGCTCAGCCTCACCAAACAGCTGACAGGTGTGGCAGTGGGGCAGCAGACAGCAGTGCTCTCCCTAACCCTGCAGCCAGCCAGCCAGCCAGCACAGCCCAGGAATATTGCTGCCAAGCCCCGCCTAACAGCTGAGAGACAAGGTGGTAGAGCAGCAGACACTGATGCTCTCCCTAACCCTGCAGAAGGCAGCCAGGCACCCAGCGCAGCCTGCAAGTATTGCCACCACTGCTGCTGAGCCCACCAAACAGCTGAAAGGTGCAGCAGTGCGGCAGCAGACACTGGCATTCTCCTTGACCCTGCAGGAGGCAGCCATGTGCTCAGCACAGCCTGGGAGTAGCACCACTGCTGTTGAGCCCTGCCAAATAGATGGGAGGCACGGGGGCATGGCAGCAGACACTGGTGCTCTCCCTGACCCTGCACAAGGCAGCCAGGTGCCTAGTGCAGCCCAGGAGTAGTGCTGCCACCACCACCAAGCCTGTCAAACAGCTTAGAGGTGTGGCGGCATGGCAAAAGACACCGGCACTCTCCCCGACCCTGCAGGAGGCAGCCAGGTGCCCGGTGCAGCCCAGGAGTAACACAATTGCTGCCAAGCCCTCCAAACAGCTGAGAGGTGTGGTGGCACAGCAGCAGACACTGGCATTCTCCCCAACCCTGCAGGAGGCAGCCATGTGCTCTGTGCAGCCTGAGAGTTGTACCGCTGCTGTTGAGCCCTGCCAAATAGCTGGGAGGCACGGGGGCATGGCAGCAGACACTGGCACTCTCCCCAACCCTGAACGAGGCAGCCAGGTGCCTGGTGCAGCCCAGGAGTAGTGCTGCCACCACCACCAAGCCTGTCAAACAGCTTAGAGGTGTGGCAGCATGGCAGAAGACACCGACACTCTCCCCAACCCTGCAGGAGGCAGCCAGCTGCCCAGTGCAGCCCAGAAGTAACACCACTGCTGCCACTGCTGCAAAACCTTCCAAACTGCTGAAAGGCACAGTGGCACAACAGCAGACACTGGCACTCTTCCCAACCCTGCAGGAGGCAGCCAGGTGCCTAGTGCAGCCCAGGAGTAGCGCTGCCACCACCACCCAGCCTGTCAAACAGCTTAGAGGTGCAGTGGCATGGCAGAAGACACCGGCACTCTCCCCGGCCCTGAAGGAGGCAGCCAGGCGCCTGGTGCAGCCCAGGAGTAACACCACTGTTGCCACTGCTGCTAAGCCCTCCAAACAGCTGAAAGGCAGGGTGGCAAAGCAGCAGATACTGGCATTCTCCCCAACCCTGCAGGAGGCAGCCATGGGAGTAGTGCCGCTGCTGTTGAGCCCTGCCAAATAGCTGGGAGGCACGGGGGCATGGCAGCAGACACTGGCACTCTCCCCAACCCTGAACGAGGCAGCCAGGTGCCTGGTGCAGCGCAGGAGTAGTGCTGCCACCACCACCAAGCCTGTCAAACAGCTTAGAGGTGTGGCAGCATGGCAGAAGACGCCAACACTCTCCCCGACCCTGCAGGAGGCAGCCAGGTGCCCGATGCAGCCCAGGAGTCACACCTCTGCTGCCACTGCTGCTAAGCCTTCCAAAGCACTGAGAGGCATGGTGGCACAGCAGCAGACACTGGCGCTCTTCCCAACCCTGCAGGAGACAGCCAGGTGCCCAGTGCATCCAGAACTAGCACAGCTGAGCCCGCCAAACAGCTGAGAGGCGTGGCGCAATGAATGAGGCTTCCACCCATCCAAACTCACCCTGGAGATCATGAGGTGGGGCCACCAGTCACATGGGTGTTTGTAAGAGTTGTTGGAATACCATTCTGGGGTGTTCCAGCTGAAAAACAGCCCCGCTAACAGGTCAAGTGGAGAGATTTAGTAATAAGTATCTGAGGATATACAGTGTAGTAGAAGTGTGCATTATGAAATTCTAGAACCAGGAAAAACATGACAATAACTGTCTTGGTGGTTATTATGTGAATCTCCAGAATGGTGATGCTAATCTGGGCTGCTAGGGAATCACAAAAACTCCATCCTGTCAAAAATCCATGCTTACTGACAATGTTTCCTTTTCATTCTACTGATTTCCTGGACAATTCAGCCTACCCGGCCAGCAGCACAGGAAGAAGAGCTGACAGACAGCTCATCATAGTGAGATCAGGAGGGGATAGGGCTGGGTGCCTTATAAGGTGGCTCTGCCCCTGTTCCTCCTCAGTTGCCTTAAGCTTGGCCCACCCTCCTGCCCTGCAGTAGTACAGGGTTAGCTGGCTGCTGTTATCAGGGCCATATAGATTTTTTTTCTTTCTTCTCCAGTTTGGCTTCGGAGAGGGAAGTTTTTTGCTTACCTTGCACTTCTTGCATGAGTTGTGGTAATTGGCTTGTGGTGAAACTGTAATTGGATGTCCCCTGGCAGGATTAGGAGGGGGAGAAATGAGTAGGCTGATGAGCACCCTTGGCACACCCTCATTTGAGGGGGGAATAGGGGTCTGTCAGGATCACTGGTACTGCTTGATGGCTTCAAGCTGAGACAGCAGACTGTTGCGTGGCTCTTCCTATAAAAGTAAGACCCTCTTACTATATGGTGAAGTGCTACTTATTTGTCTTTTTAGCTGTCCATGGTACCTGAAAAACTCTCCACCAGCAGCACATTTCAAATGATTCACTTTTCTTCCTTTAGCTCAACAAGGAAGGATGGCAAATGCAGAGATTTCAGTTAGTTAGTTAGTTAGTTAGTTAGTTAGTTAGTTAGTTAGTTAGTTAGTTAGTTAGTTAGTTAGTTAGTTAGTTAGTTAGTTAGTTAGTTAGTTAGTTAGTTAGTTAGTTAGTTAGTTAGTTAGTGTGTATATAAGGGTAGGGAAATTAAATGAATGTAGACAGGACTTTGTTTTTTTAAATGCTGGTGGCTGTATGAAGCTCTCCTGCTGGCTACTGTTTGATTGCCATTTTAGGAACTTAGTGCAACTGCACAGAGGGTATATAAAATTGATTTCTTTTCTCAATCTGCTTCAAACTTGGGGAGTCTTTAGATTAGAGGGAAGACTATGTTCTGTGCAGAGTTAGTGCCCTTATCTTTATAGACAGCTTCCATAGACCTCATATAAATTCCCCATTGAAAATAATGGTCCCAGATCTCTGGATCCCCCCCCCCTCAAATCACTAACGTACTACCTAGAAATAAGCAATAATGATAAAAAATATCTCCCCCTGTCAAAGCCTAGCTCTGAACTTGTAATGAATTTTTTATCCGTGCACACCTCTACAGTGTAGCTGTTAATTATGAATGTATTTATATTGCAAGGTTTTGAATGCTGTTTCTGTTTCCGTATCATTCTTCTGAAAGAGACCAGGAAGGGTAACAATAGGTGTAATTTGTATCTATGAGGACTAGTTTATCATCATTTGGGGGGGGGGGTCATTTTAATCACACATATAAAAAGTGCTGACACTACACCTAGTTTCCCAAACTGCACAGAAACCATATGTCAGTAGAAAATCAGCTCTAACTTAATTAACCTT
Organism: Eublepharis macularius; assembly: GCF_028583425.1. Classification (NCBI taxonomy): domain Eukaryota; kingdom Metazoa; phylum Chordata; class Lepidosauria; order Squamata; family Eublepharidae; genus Eublepharis; species Eublepharis macularius. The sequence continues at coordinate 48,816,271 of NC_072799.1, forward strand.
AGTTTCAGGATCATTCCTCTGGTTTAGTTGAATCAGGTAAAAATACTGCACATATTCTTCTTAAATGAGGACAATAAATCTCCATAAAAGCTGTAGATCATCTTGCTTTACTAAAACATGTCCAAAGTTCTCAAAGAATTGACTATTTATCATAGTGGTGATTAATTGCATTTAGGTTTTAAAGAGAATCCTACTTGTTATTTAATTAAGAGTTTGTGGAGGGGTTGGGGGTTATGAAACTAATTTTAAGGTATCCATTAAAATTGTTTTGAGATGTATATGTATAGCTGTGCTGCAGACCAAGTAAGAAACAATGAAATCTAATTGATACTACTGTGAAATATGCATTTGTAAGAGACTACTAGTTAAATTTTTATGCTGGACGCTCTGTAAGTAGAGCATAAGAATTTAAGATAGGATATCTTATCAGATTCCATGAGCACATAGTTTTGATTCAAACATTCTTGTTTCTGACATAGATTCTCCCCTTTTGGTATAAAACTACAGTAATCTTTTCCCCAGAGCTTACTAAAAATATCAATAGAAATATTATGTCAATACTCAAGTCACATCAACATTGACCAGGGCACTAACTGAAATGTTATATATGTACACTAGAAGGTCCCAAAAGACCATCAGGAATGCATCTGGATCCATCAATCTCTGAGCAGATTTTTGTTGGTGCCACCCCTACAGCGGTGCAGAGTTTAAACCACATAATCTCATCTTTTGTCGTGTTGGACCATGACAAATGAATTGCTGCGGTTTCCTCTACTGTCAACTCATATTGATCTTGACCAGTCCAGGAAAGCAGATTTAGTGTATGAGCTATCAGTTGTGTGGGAGATAAAATATTATGGAACAGTGTTTCGGCTGTCATTCTGGCTATGAAGAGCCATACCAACTAGTGAGGCTTCTGCAGGATTGTTAATGCTCCCAAGAACGAAAAATCTCAGTATCCACAAACACAAGGCAATGTCAACCACTAGTAACTAGGGCTTGAGTCTCTTGAACAATGACGTAGATAGTATGCAAAAAAATCCCTAGCCTGTCTTGGGTCCCTGTAGAGGAGAAGGACAGAAATTTGCACACACTCCCTAGAAACCAGGCACTTGCAGGGAAGGAGAAATAGAAACAGATGTGACATTTTTCTTCCCCAGAACAGGTAGTATGCTTGAATGAGGAAAACAAGCAACAAAACTAAAATGTGTGTGTGAGGGAAACTTAACTCTGCTTTCTTTCATATTTTACTTCCATGGCTGAATACTCTAATAATTCAATCCTAAACAGAGTTATTCTAGTCTAAGCCCATTTATTTCAATGGGCTTAGACTGGACTAACTTTGGTTAGGATTGCACTGTAAGTCTGCTACTGAAATGGACCATATGGCAGTGAGATAAGGCAGGGGCAGAGTTCCCTTCAGCTGTGTGTTTCAGTATTCTTTACATATATATGTTCCCGCTTTCTGCTTCTTCCTGGAAAGGGAAGAAAACATGGTTCATTTTGAAGGCTGGCTATAGCTTGGCTTGGTAGGCCACAGTTGTGAGGCTTATCCCCTTTTAGAAGACAGTGTCCTTTGGTACTGCATCAGTCATTGATGGCATGGCAAGTGCCCAAGAAGTTGAGCCGAGGGGATCACTGCTGTGGAACAGTCCCCAAAGCGAGGTCATGTCAATGAGTCTGATATTGCTACCTTAGCCGGAATGAAGAGACAGACACAGGCTTGGAGATAAAGGGCCGTTTATTAATATAACAATAAATATAACTATAACTAAGGCAAGGGCCAACTAAGCGGTACAGGTCAAGCCCTGGGGTCAACCCCGGACCTCCGCCTCAACCTGTCTGGGCGAGCCCCAAAGCCCCGGGTGTAGGCCATCCATAGAATGGCTGCAACCCGGCCAGCCAGGCGAATGAATCCCCCCCCCACAAGTTCCTAATGCCCCAGCTGTACAGCATGAGGGAAGGGCTTGACCCTGGGGATCCCCACAGATGTCTGCCTGTGCTGTGGTAGCCATCACAAGCATACCGCACTGATGGCAGACCCTGTTCCCCACCATGGGGAAATGCCACTGGGTGCTCACTGGCCCGCTCCCTATTCCTGAGAATCTCCTGCCAGGGGACCTACACAGCACCACCCAGGCCAAAACCTCTACCCGAGCCATCAGTGCAAGGTAGGTGAAAAAAAAACCCTGCACCCAGTGCCAATACAGTGACAGAGGCAAAAAATTCCTACCTGGCTCTGGACCAGCAGCCAGCTAATCCTGCACTGAGACAGGGTGAGGTGGGTGGGCCGAAGCAGAAAGGTGACTGCTGGCTGGGAGAGCAGAGCTGCCTGCTAGGCAATGGCTCCGCCCCCCCCAGCCAAATGTCCCATATGCCCGGGAAGGGAGTCTGCCCCTCCCTCCAGGCAAGGCAGCAATGAACGGCCCCAGCCTATGCAGCTTTGCTGCAGCTGGGCATGCCAAATTATATAAAAGCCTGGTATTACAATTGGTTATTAACAATTTTCTGCTCTGTTGTAACTGTCATGGAATATTTCCCCTCATTAGGAGACTATCAGCTGTTTGTATTTCCCACTCCCAGAAATGAGTAGTAAAGCTGACCAAGTTTGGAGCCATATGGTACAGTAGTACAGGTACAAACATGCATTAATCCAGTAAGGGGGGGGGAAATCACATCATCATCATTATAGTTGGAGTTAGGAAGGAATCAAATATGTCACATAAATGAATGAGATTACTACTAATCAATACTACAACAGCTCAATCATTAACTAAAAGGGAGACTGCAATGAAGAAATCAGAAGAAGATTGAGAGTTGGAAGAGCAGCTATGAGGGAACTAGAAAAGTTGCTTAAAGATAAAGATGTCTCTCAGGGGACCAAAATCAAGACAATCCAAACTACGGTATTCCCCATTACTATGTATGTATGTGAAAGTTGGACAGTGAAGAAAGCTGAGAGGAAGAAAACTGATTCATTTGAAATGTGGTGCTGGAGAAGAGTTTTTTGGTTAGCATGGATGGCCAAAAAGACAAATAAGTGGGTACTAGATCAAATCAAACCTGAATTCTCCCTAGAATATAAAATGACAAGATTAAGGCTATCATACTTTGGTCACATCATGAGAAGACAAGATCCTCTGGAAAAGTCAATAATGCTAGGAAAAGTGGAAGGTAGCAGGAAAAAAGGAAGACCTAAAATGAGATGGCTTGACTCAATAAAAGAGGCCATGTTCTCTAGTTTGCAGGATCTGAGCAAGTCTGTTAATGATAGGACATTCTTGGAAGTCTTTCGTTCATAGGGTCACCATAGGACAGAGGCAACTTGACGGCACATAAAACACACTTTCTCTGAATAACTAACTCTAATGTACAATTTTAATGTCATGATAAATGCACGCATGTAGAATTCAAGATACATGGAATATTTGCTTTTGGTTATTCTGCTATTAGAATACTTACAGTGCACTCGTAACCAGAGTTACAGTCTTCTAAGCCCATGGATTTATTCATGATTGCAATGCTATGGTTGTAGTACTACCCTTAGTTTATAATATGTTCCCTCAACAGCCAAATCACACCACTGTCCAATTTTTACATCCCTTCAACAGTTAGTTACATTTTTTTCAACAGAATATTTATTTCACTGGCAAATTTTACCATGCATGTGTAACCTATTTAATTCAAGGAATAATATCCAATGTTTTTTTTTCCTTTTTATTTAAAGAAACTAAAATATTTCACTTCTATGACAGTGTGATCCCACCTTGTGACACTTGCATTTATGAAAATAACAGTGAACCAACTTGAAAAGACATCCTATTTGGGACTATAATTAAGCATATACAACAACAACCGTCATGCAACAATTCAGGCCCGTTGTGTTTGAGCAGATCCAGGTCTCAGTCATCCTGACTTCAGTCCAGCCAGTCCCTTGAAGATGCACCAGCTTGTAGCAGTACTCTACGTTGAGATGTCTTCTATTCTTTACAGGTGTTTATGATATCTCAAAAATATTAATAACATCGAACCTTCATAGAAAGAAAGGAGTACTTCTGAGGTGAGAATGCTTCTCCCTGCAGCTCATGCCCTCCAATCCCTCAGGGGAAATTGTGCCTTTTTTTCTTATAAGGAATACCTCAACTCTTTAACTTCCTCCAGTGGTCTAAGGGTTACACATGCTTTTCATAGGTTGGGCTAGCATTATTTTTAACACCACTCTGTTGGTCTGTTGGTCTAATTTGTTATTAGAAAGTCAACACTAATCATGCTATTGCTTGTTAGCTACTCCTTCCAGCTGCTCATCTTTACTTCAGCCTTGACCCTCCATGATTTCCAATCCTCTAAACAAACAAGTCTCTAAGAATAAAGGCACTATCTGTGAAAATAATGATCCACTTCTACTGGGTAGGAACAAAAAAAGATGCAACTTCTCTACTATTTTGTTTTTAAAATAAATCTTTATATATAAGCAAGAAAACATTATTTAAAAAGAAAACCCAAACATATAAAATGCAAATTCAAAAAGTGTATAAATATCCTAATTGAAACTAGCTCTTATGAAATGGGTTCAATTAATTAAGTTGAATTAAAAAATGATGGAATGTAGCATCGTTAGATTTGGTCACTTAACTGGGCAGTGCACTTGATATTTATGTTTATTTGATTAAGAAACAGGATTACTGACTCCTTATTGCAGGCGACTGCTGAGTGGGGGAGGTGAGCAGGGAGGGGGCACGGCGACAAAAACACACGGACACAATGCTGGAAGTAAAGAAGACCACAACTTTATTAAGATTACAGCTCAAGGAGCAAAGGCGCACATAGGGCACAGATCCGAGGATCGGCTGACCCCGCCTGCCAAGCCAATGACCTACATGCCCCCTCAGACCCCTGCTGAGGGGGGGGAACCATGGGACGACAGTCAGTGGGATGCCACATGGGTATACACACGTGTGAAACATCCCCTGCCTCCTGGGAGTGAGGTGGACTGACAGTCCCCGACTGGGTATGCACCAGCCATTCCTCACTTCCCAGACCCCTTATGGGGATCCCCATAATAGGGAAACTGAGCCTGAGGGACCTGTTTCCCCCCAAACGGATCAGTGCTCAATGCCCAATACACCACAAGAGCCACAACGGGCCAAGTGCTGAGGGGCGGGGCCCAGCTTTGTAGACTAGGGGCCTGCACCGGATGAGCCTGGGTGTGATTCCCGTAGCCCCTGGTCATTCCCCTTCCCCCTCCACAACATGGTGGCTGCCACACTGTCTCCCCGCCCACCTCCCCCTCATCACCTGCAACCTGGCCCCCGGGTGAGTCTAGGAGCCATTGTTTTTCATCTCAAAAAAATCTCTGAAGTTTTAAATATCATGCAGTCCAGCTTTGTTTAAAATATGGGAATTTTAGTGAATCTGAAATGGTACTTCAGAATGTGGCAGTATGCAAGTATCCAAAGCTAAACTAGTAAAACGGGATGGTGTATGTGCACAACAATGTATTTCTTGTACACACTTGAATTCTAAGATGATGTGGCTATGTTTTCCTCTACCTCAATCATCTGTGAACTATAGTTCTACAAAAGAATTACTTCTATGAGGAAATCTCACAAAGCGGGTAATTTTCAAATAGGGTTGGACCTGTAGAGAAGATATGTTTCTTTAGTGATTTCATTCCATGTGACATTTGAAATCCTAGCAACATATGGGCAAAGCCAGTGGTATGTATCCGAACTACCTTTCTCTTATTACCTAAGTCCTGCATGTGTATTTGTCATCAGGGTAATACTGGGCTAATCATCAGGTAGAAATTATTTGTAAAACCACAAGAAAGCATTTTCCATATCACATCTGTATTGCATAAACTGAATATGGAAAAAATAATAAATGAATACAGAAACTTTTGCATCCACGGCCAGGAGAGGGAGGATGTCTGAACAGGACATTTGTATTCACTTGCCAAATATTTGGACAGTTCTGTGTTTTGACGTTACTGATAATTTGTTGGAAGAATGAACTGCCTACCATTGTGCTTGGCATTTGTACAAAAATAAGTTCCTATATGTGTACACTTTAGATTTTTTAAAAAAATCTTGTTTAGCATAGATTAGCCATTCATTGTGGTACTTAAGACAGGAAATTAGGTTTATAGTCTGCAGGATTGACTCTCAACATTTAAACTTTACAATTATCATCTTTTATACTTCGAAATACTGAAAAAGATCTCACTAGTAGTGAATGAACATTGCAGAGACTGTGTACAATAACAGGAAATAAAGTAGAAGAGCAAGATTCAGGTCCAGTAGCACCTTAAACCAGCTAGATTTCTGTGATCCCTTTTATTATCAAACTATTGTTGCAGATCTTTAGACAGAGTTGGGAAGAATAGGAGCTCTGTGAAGCTACACTGTATGACCTACACTATCCCCCCCCCCCACACACACATACTCATGTTCAAGACAGAAGCCGGTGGGCAGCATACTGCCCTACTTTTAAATTAAAAGTTAGAAGAGCAGAAAAGAAACATAGTTCAGCATCTAGTTTTAAGACAGTGCAGCAATCCCTTTGCCAGGTAGATTGTCATATGAGAAATCTGTGCACAAGTAAGATATTAGAACAATGTATAATTCGAACCACAGAGAAAAGGTACAAAGATGTGAAATGGTCAAGCACTAGTAGATCGCTAGAACAGAGGGATTTGGTTATAGCCTGCCACTTTATACAACTGGAGTCTGATTTGACAGTGAAATGCTGAGATGGAAAGTTACTCTGAAAGCCTGTCAGAGCCTCTGGTAGGTCAATTAACATAGTATGATAACACATGAAACAACTACAAGGTACTCTGGGCACGTCCTGGGACAAGAACACCTTTGAGCTTTGTAAGTGTTGTTATGTTAGATGTGTGTATTTCCAAAATATTTAGCATTAAAAATATTCACTCCAGTATATCAATACATTAATTCATTGGTTTAATTCATCAGATGGAATTTCCTTTGAACTGGTTATTAAGCCAACAGGTCAACTATTGTGTTTCAAGAAAACAGAGAAGCTGTTACTTCCATGTATACCACTAACAAGACATAAGTGGGGCTTGCATACATGCCTTGAGGGGGAAAGAGAAACTCTCAGACATTCCAACTCTTAAAACAGAGCTTCCATTTGTACTCAACTTAGTGAAGTAATAATAAAGGATGACTCTTGAGCTGTCATTAAATCCTAAAGCCTTACCAACAGAAACTTCCTAGTAACTAACTTCTTGAGAAGTTGAGTTTGCCAGGACTTTGAGGCCCTTAATATGAACTTGAAAGCCTTAACAAACTAAAATTACTGTAAGTATTGATACTGCCATTTTCCTGTTGATCAGGTGGAAAGGTTTTGGGCCTAATGAAAGCTCAAGGAGCAGTTCTGCCCTCCTCATTCAGTTTTTCTCTGGGAGCTCAGAGCAGGGGAAGGGCGTGTTAGAGCAGCAGCAGCAGCAGCAGATCTCTCTGCTGTCACTGCCGCTGGAGCTTCACCAACACGGTCGCTTTCTCCAGAGCAGCTCCCCGGGAGCAGGCAGCCTGCAGGGCACCCTGGGAGAGAGTAGCAGCTGCCCGCCCCCAAATGATCTTTGGGGGCCCTTGCATCCAGCAGGCTTGTGACTGGAGGAACGATTTGCAATAGCTGCTGCTGCTGTTGGCTTTCTCTGGCTCTTCAGCCAGCAATTCTCACAGAGAGGGGAAGGACACTCCGACTTCACTTCCCAGGTAAACTTGTGGGACCAATCAAGTGCTCTCCATGTGAAAGAAGTCACTTCTAGCTTGGCTCACAATCTCCAGTGCCGTTTCACACAAATGGGAAGAGGGCTTCTGCTTCTCCCCATCAAGTTCCTGGTCTGGGCTAAAAAACCAAAACTTTATGTGACCATCAGGGTGGGACAAACAAACTTTCAAACCACAAAGATTAACACCTACTTGGGGCTGCTCAGCCAAAACAGGCAAACTGAATTTTGGTGAGAAAAATCTGCCTCACAGTGGGGGAGTGAGGGGGAGGGTCTATCATAACTGGATATGACATTATTACATGGGAGTGACACTCTAGAGTTCACCCAATACTCTATGGTTTAACCATTACACCCCATTTTTCTCCAGCTAGCCTGGTAAGCACTGGGAGGAAACGTTGATAGCAGGTCTCCTGATATATTCTGAATATATTCTGCACTGAACACTCCAAGCTAATCATGTTCAGTGTTCTATGTATTCTAAAGCTATATGAATTAGTTCAATCCAGCCCAAATTAAGCTCCTCTGAGCCCAATTAAGCATATATTTAACACTGCTGTTTAAGTCAATAGGACTTTAAAGTGCTTGATTTTGTTTTAGTTATATCCAAGGTTAGAACTGTATGTCAAAAATAATGTGCAAAGAACACCATGGGAAGCAAAAGGACTGCAAGCAGCACATGGGTGGTATATATCTCAATAAAGTTCTTAGTTGCAAGTGAAGACAGAGGCCATCATAATTAAGGTATCTTCATAAATAATTCTTCAACTGAAAAGGGGCTAAAAGTCAGCAAATGAATTATTCACTATGAATAGTTTGCCTAAATTTAATTACTGCAATCAGTCATGGGATAACAGTTTGTACTTTGGGGGAAAACATGTATTCTATTCCATAACAATGCAGTGGTTGAGAGTGTGCACATGCAGAGTATAATTTAATTGTTACAACATCTCTGTTTATGGCTGTGATCCAAAGAACTACACAGTGAGGTGTTAGGGATATAGTGTTGAACTGAGAACACCTGTGTCAAATTCTCTCCAGCCATGGAATTCATAGGTGACCATGGGCCAATTCTTTCAAACTCACATCTCACAGATTATTGCAAAGACAAAACTAGGCTTACCAGACCACCTTCTATGGCAGGAGGCCTTCCATCAGCAAGCTCCATTGCCTGCAGCCACTCTGAGTGCTGGTGGGAGGTTAAAAAATAAAACAATGTCACCATTGCTGTCATTTCGAGGTTTTACTGTAGAGTTCTTGGCAATTCCTAGAGCTACCCTGTGTCACTTCCAGATTTTACCTGGAAGTGATGTACTACTGTCAATAATGTTGCCAATGTCACATGCTCCAGCCCTCCCACCAGTTGTCTGGAAACCCTAGACAAAACGGAAGAGGGAAGAACCTTGTAGATGGCTTTGAAGTCCTCGGAGGAATGGTGGAATAAAAATGTATTAGATAAAATTCATACATGTCCTAGGTATGTTTACACTTGTGTCTCTCAAAAGCAGCCTGGTGTCATGGAATAGCTGTTCTAAAGCTAAGGGGACTTTCATAAGCAGTTTGTGAAATGGCATAGAAAAGGATCAACAGGATCAGAAGAGGGGTTGGATGAAAACATTTGTTTGTTATGTCCATGGCTCTTTGGATGCCAGCCAATGAGTTTATTCAGAAATGTGCTCCTTTCCCTCCCCCCCGCCCCGAATTCCTTATCAGGAGTAGTAAAATGAGGATGGGAGAATTTGTAGTTAATGTTATGCATGGGTTTTGCTTTCTATTCCCCTAGCAGTGAATTTCTAAAACAACACAAGTGAAATATATCTCAGTGGTGGTTCTGTTTTGCACTGGGTTTTCCACATATACTTCTCATTTTGATATGGCTGTCAGAAACCAGCTCATTTGGGGATTGTAGATATATTGCACTATAGAAATAAATATGAACTCTTGTGCTCTTGGGTACCACAAAAACAACATCCTGTCTGATTTAACTGTTCTTGAGTGACAGTAGTTATGTTGTTTTATTCTTGCATTTATCTTCACAGCCTTTCAAACCATGGCTCACATTTGGCTAACTTTTTTGAGAACAACTCAAATAAAAGTCCTTTGGATAATTATGTATGTTAATACGTACATAAAAAATGGAAAATATGAGAAATGTTGATTATCCAGAAAGTAGCTCAAAACATGCATTCTTTGTCTCAAATCCCATCCAGCTCAAAAAGAATATGTCATGTATTATTGGATATGACATTCTTCTAACAAAATCATAACGCTATTATTTTAGAAAAGATAAATATAATTCTCTGTCACATGCAAATTCTACAGAGGTAGCTGTGTTAGTCTATTGCTGCAAGATGAAAAAAGAGCCTTGTAGCAACTTAAAGACTTACAGAGGTATTGTAGTATAGCTTTTGTGTACTAGCTCCACCTCTTTCCATGCATGATGTATGCCCTTAGCTGGTATATAAACAAACAGGAGCATAGAGAAAAAATAGTTCATACTTGTAAATAGTATAATATTCTGGCAGGCCTAAACTCCAATATCTCTCACTACAGAAAAGGAAACAGAAGATCAAAGGAGGGCATAATATCCAGGCAGCCTTAAATTCTAATAAATTCCAGTAAAGATGTTCTTGGCTTTTACTTTTGGACCAACAAAATATGGTCTTTGGGAGCAATAGTTCCCTACCTTTTGGATATGGTGATCTACAAGTCCAAATTTACTTGGTACAATGGGCCAGCCAGGGTTGGCCCAAAGTTTTTTGGTGCCCTAGGTAAAGTATGACCTTGGTGTCCACCTAGTCCACCATGCCATTTTCTACAGTGGCCAACCATATGTCTTTGAGAAACCAATGAAGATCACATTCTACTATGAACCCCGGGCAAGTGGCATTCCAAAGTACACAGCCTTTGCATATGAGGGCTACACTCCAGCCTTTGACCATATGTTCTTCTTCACTACTCCCTCTAATCCTCTTTACGATTCTAAGAAAATAACTCTAGTAACCATCAGGACACAATTTACTTTATTTATTTATTAATTGATATGCATATGTATTGAAGGATCTTAGTTTCCAAAATACAGATCAAACCCTTGCCTCAAATTAAGCACCAAAGTCACTTCACACTTGATTTTTTTTTCTTTCAGAAATACTGTTCTGCATAGGGAAATCTGCATACTTGCGAAGTTACCAGTTGCTGGATGGCTCCCTCCCATTATCAACACAAAGCATGGAGGAAGCAACAGTGTTAAAAACTGGCGAAGAGGGAGAGTACAAGAGCAAAATAAAAGTCAGGGGTGGCCATTAGAGAGTGTCGACTTGCAATCCATTGTCAGAGGCATTGAAACTCATTTAAGGGTTTCGACCCACCAATTGGAAAACACTGTTTGGGAAAATATAAATTAATTTGAGTCAAGAATATTTAATGCAATGTATGCTAAGACTGCAAACAACCTGGACCTGTGCAGTATACTTTTCACATACATGTTCCTACCTGGTATTAGTATAAACTTCTATGATGGAGGGAGTTATTTGCAGGCATATAGAACTCAAGAATCTGTTATTTTAGTAATTAAAATGCCCAGCTTCAGCAACACCATTTTGAATCCTACCCCAGAATTGTATGTCCTGTTGTCTCATAAGAGAATAAAATAGAAATGTTAATCAATAAATGACTCCTAAGCAAATCAATTTTGCTTGGATAGCTGAGGGTGTGCCATATTACAGGTAGAGCAGTGGCGTACTCAACAGGAATTCATAGCTCTGCACCTATGCAGATGCTAAGCCATTTTAAGAATTTGAAACACTTTTGGGACCACTAGCAAAACATGAAATAGAGTTGCCAGAGAAAGTATTTTATAGCATGACTAAGGGACAGTGGGGTGACAGTTAACTGTCTGTGACTATGTAATGGAACAACTACCTAGAGGTGGAACTACTATATTTACTGCTATTCATTGTGATGTCACCAGGTCAGACTCTATGAGATCACTCAAAAAGAGTCCAGTAGCACCTTTAAGACTAACCAATTTTATTATAGCATAAGCTTTCGAGAATCAAGTTCTCTTCATCAGATGCCTGATCAAAACTGGGCAGATACAGAAGAGGAGGGGGAAAGAGAGAGAAAAGGGAGGGGGCATAAATCACAAGAAGGCAGAATGCAATTAGCATAGAGGCAATCAAAACATTCCTTTGCTTGGAAATGTAAACATTTCCTTTTGGTGTGCAGTCAGTTTGTAGCAGTGAAGGTATCCAATTCCTATGTAGTATAAGCCTTCGGTAACCACAGCTCTCCCTGCCAGTTGCATCTGACAAAGAGAACTGTGGTCCCCGAAAGCCCACACCAGGCGTCACTGGGCTCCCCCAGATCACGCCTCTGTAAAGAGAATCTGTTACCTGTGGTAATGTGATAACCATTCATAGTCTCTATTCAGTCCCCGCTTGACAGAGTCAAATTTGCATATGAATTCCAATTCAGCAGCCTCCCGTTGGATTTTGTTTTTGAAAGGTTTCTGTTGAACTACAGCGACCTTTAAGTCTTTGGTGGAATGTACTCTGTCAAGCGGTACTTGACTCAAAGTGGCAAATTTTTGATTTGCTGTTACAGCAAAAAGAGATGCTGAGAAGGAGGCACAAAAATCATTGAGGTGATGGCTAGTGCATGCACAAAGGCAGGGGAAATTGAATAATATGCATTTTTAAAGTATGTTGGCTTAATTTTATTTATTTATTTACATTATTTATAGTCCACCTTTCTCACTGAGGTGGAATACACAGTGGAAGTCAATATGACCAATGGTTGCGACAGTCAATAAATAATACAATTGGTTATGGGCTGCAGAAATCCAATACAGAGCTGAATCAATGGTGGAACAAAATATAATCAATTTAACAAGATAAATGTGGAAACTATGCAGTAGGCACTTACTTGTGGCAATGCATAGTATCAAGTAGTATAGTCTACAGTCCCTGTATTATTTACAAAATAGTATCTCTGAATCATTTCCTTAGAGCACAGTCCTCTTACCTGTGTTTAAAAAAAAAAAAAAAAAACCTCCTGGACAATTCAGGTTGGCATAGTTTGGGGAAAGCCAAAACAGTGGGGGCTTTTCTGACCTCTTCTGACAGGCCATTCCTTAAAGTGGCGGCCACAACGGAGAATGTGCGTGCCGTGTCCAGGCAGTTGTTGATTCTGCCCATGGACAGGGTGGTACCTACAGAATGCCCTGTTGTGATGAGCAAAGCTGCTGTAGCAGAACATAAGGAGAGAGGCAGATATGAGGGACAAAGTCCATAAAGGTAACTGATGTCTAGCAGAATGGAGTGACTGCAGAACAGGACTAATAGGTATGATCTGCTTAGCTCCTGCTAATATCTGAGCTGTGGTGTTCTGTTCCAGCTGAGGTCTCCAGGTTGACTCTGAGGGGAGACATACATAGAGTGCATTACAGTAATCTAGTCTGGATGTTACCATGGTAGGGATCCAGGTGGCCGAATCATTTGTATCATGGTAGGGGGCTATCTTCTGGGCTAGGCTGAATTGGAAGAAGGCTTCCTTTTGCAGCTGCATTAACTTGCTTCTCCATCAACAATGCTGAATCCAGTATAACCCCTAGACTTTTAAAAGAGCCTGCGAGGATCAGAACCAACCAGGATTTTGAGACAAGATTGATTTTCTCCTATCACACATGTGCAAAAGCTTCTACTTGCTGAAAATATAAGCAAGAAGCAAAACCTATCTAGAAAGGCTACTGTGATATCACAATGCTCTTTAGACAGTGTTGAGTTTGGCAGTGAGTGAGCAGCAACATTGAGTCTCTACACAAGATGCTGGGGCAGGTGTCTGTCAAGTGTTGGGAGATGCAATGTTAGCCGGGAAGCATAGTTTTGAAAGACAGAGCTGGTGGAGATCACTGTGGAGAAGACAGAGTTTCTCTCAGCCCTCTGCCTTCTGGAGCTTTCATCCTGATTCCCTTGCTACTTAAAACTTTGAATTAACTGAGCCTTGGTAGGGCAAAGGCGCCAGAAGGGGAGATTCCAGAGGCAGTGGAGGGCTGTGAGAGAATCTGGAGTGATCTCCACTGGCTCTGTCATTTAAAACTACACTTCCTGGTTAACATTGCATCTCCTGACGTGAAGAACACGTGTCAAAAGTATTGTGTATAGACAGTCATTATGGTGAGCCAATCTGAGGCTCACCTTACGTTTCGGTCATAGAATTTAAACACAAAAAGTATGCCTGGCAATTATGTTCACAACAAACTTCACTTTGACATTAATGTTAACCACCACGATGGAAGAGGACGGCATGTGTATGGGCAATGGTGAGGCTGGTGGCCCAATTAAAAAACACACAACACACAGTGTTATTGGATGAAACGAGCCACAACTTTATTAATTACAGTCATTGGAACATTGGCAAGGCATAGGGCAGCAGATCTGCTGCATCAAACAGCCCCCTGCAGTTCAATGATTGCTTCCCCAGCCCACCTTCTGGGCACTGCGGGATGGCAGGTGATGTACTACCATCCCAGCATTGCCAGGCAGCCCCTGCCACCCTGAGTGAAGCCTGCTATGGCCCGGATGAGGGGCATACCCTTTGGCTTTATCTCAGAGCCCATAAGGGGATCCCAAGAGATGCGGGGTGAGTTGCCTGGTCTGCACCACTCACCCCAGTGGATCTGGCCCAATGCCTCAAAAATTCTTTAAGATATGATGAACCACCCCTTGATGCCACTGTCTCCTCCACTGCCGCCCTGAGAATGGCAACAACCACACGGGCCACAGGAGAGGAGCTCAGCCCTGCCCGTGCTCTTCCCTCTGTGCCCCCCATCATGACTCTTTGCATCTGCCCCAGCCTTGCTCCCATGGCTGCAACCTTGCCCACTTGTGAGTTGGCAAGTTCTTTTCTACAATATGCATTGAGCATGTAACCAAATGTGAATATGTATATGGATTACTGCATTTACTCATCTTTCTACTAACTCTTCCTCTGTTTTCTCCTTCTGCCCCTTCCCTTCCCACTATCACTGTAAATTGTAAGCTTCTTGGGGCAGTGATCTGTCTTTCTTAGTCAAGAAACTGACAGTGCTACTGTCATCACGATCATTATCATAAGTTTGATAGAACTGGCAAATTGTCTACAGGGTCAATTATAAACTCAATTCTGGTAATTATAGTTCTATACAACTCTTTTTCCTGTGCCATACGATCAACCATTCCCACACTACCCCATTAGTTCCTTAATAAATGTCCTTCTGATTTTACAATAAATTAGTTTAATAATACAATGCCATCTAAGGGCTGCTGAACTGGCATAAACTAGTTCATTTGGGGTAACTGTCTGTGCAAAGTGAGATTCCAAAATACAATTAGCCTGTTTCAAGACGCACAGCATTGCTTCAAAGTATAGAGGATTTCTTTAAAAAGTAAGGTTTGATACTTTGACGTTTTCTATTTTCCAGTGAAATGAAGGGCTTACTGTGTCAGAATGGAAAGTCCTAGGTTCATATCTGTAGGGTCAGGCAACAGTTTACAGGATTATACTACAAAAGTCTGTTTGTCCCTAGTCTAGGCAGGCTGAGAATAATTTAAATACGACCTGTTTGCTATTTGGATCTACTGGAGTTAAGGTTTTCATGGGACTGTGAGCAGAACAGATACTGGAGAGCAAAGGTGGAGGACAGAAGGCCTACACATTGCCAGTTATCTAATACCTAAGTTCAGAAATGGATTAACTAAAGATAAAATATTTTTGTACCCAAGAGCTATACATATATTGATAATTCATGACTGATAATAATGATAAGAAATAACAATGATTGAGAGGGAGAGATATAAGAACAAATAAGTAGCATGCATTAATTATTTTTGAGGAGGTTAGAGTTCCTAGTAGAGATGGGCATGAACAGCAATATGAACAAAACAAAAAAAGCCACAAACAGCCCAATCTGCTGTTTGCAAACAAGCTGTTTGTGAGGCCCCATTCTAAATGAGCAGGTGGTCGTTGCAAGCCTCGTTTGTTGCTGTTTGTTGCTGTTTGTCAAGCCAGACACTCTGATACCTGCGATCAATTCCCTTGGCAACTTAGGCAGGGATTGTCTGAATTCTGGCTGTTGTCCTGCAAACCCAAATCTAAGCCCAATTTAGCTTGATAGGCAGGTCTTCCTTTCAAGTGTGGAGCTCCAAATTTGTTACAAGGGAGCAAAGAGCAGGGGGTGGGGGTGGGCTCCCAGCTCTGGGTTAGTTTGCAGACAGAGGAGAGGGAGAGAGTTGCTGTTGGCATTTTGATAGAGTGCATTGGCGCTTGAATTTTTGTGTGTGTGTGGTGGGATAGAGATCTACCCCTTCAAGTTCCAGGGCTGCTCCCAGGCTCTGGGCCAAGCTATTATTTATTACTAGTACCTTTCCTGCTGCCTGCTCAGTTCAGGTTTCTGGGAGTGGTGCAGTAGGGATCTTGACTTGGATGATGGCTGGAGGAGAGCCTGCTGGCCCCCACGAACAGCCAACCATGAACATGTTCGTGAATAGCGCCATGTTTGTGGTTGTTCGTGAGTCGTTCATGGATGGCAACAGACAATGAACATCATGTTTGTTTTTTTCTATTTGTGCCCATCTCTAGTTCCTAGTTCTCTTCGATCTGCACAACAACCCTGTGTTGAAGAATTGTGACCCACCCCATCCAGAGAACTTCATGGAAGAGGCCAGCTTTAAATCTAGTCTCTCTTTTCTGACACACCAACACTGCATTTCATTGGAAGACTGAAAACTTACATGCATCAAACCTAAGCATTTGTTTAATGTCTCTTAAATTTTAAGGAACGGTCTGCTTTTTGAAAAGCTGTACGGAAAACTTGCCCCTACTTGCAAATTTCAGGGTTCATTTGTCAAATAAACCTTTATGAATTACAAATACACGTTACTTCTTTCTGCAGAATATAATTATGTTAATGGAAAATGTCCTGTTACATTCTAATCCCTTTTAATTTTACAATATTTAAGAAACTTCTGAGAGTGCTACTGTCTTGGTGATGTGGTAGAATGTGTTATAAATGCAGAGCTAGAAATTAATTTAATAGCAATAAGATATAGTTCTGCAAAAGCAAGGTGAAAAATGTTTATAATATGCCTTACAAAGAATATATAATTATCATATCGATGAATAAAGAAATATGAAAATATATATTTAGAATGGTACAGTAAGTGCCCTATTCAAGGAGTTCTGAGTGTGTTGAAAGAAAGTATTTGGGAATTGGACAGTAGCTATGAGAGAACGTAAGTGCAACCATGTTGGATTAGACCAATGGTCTTTCTAATCCAGCATGCCATTTTACTCAACAGCCTACTAAATGGCTCTCAATGGACTATAAATCAGGCTTGAAGGTTACAGCCTCTCTGTTGCTGCACCCCCAGCATTGGTATCCTTATATCCTATATACCACTCTAGTAATAGTAGGGTTAATTGTATATGGCCAAAGGCCGTCACAAGGTATCCAGTTGGAGGCTTCCATGTTGTCCCATATCCCCAGGTCTGTACAATCCCTGGTACTTGTTCTGGTCCCTGTTCATAACCCTATTCACTTATTTATTTGTTTGTGGCATTTGTGTGCTGTTTTTCTCCCTAGACCCAAAGTGACTCACAGAAAAAAATATCAAAATATAATTTCCTTAATACAATTAAATAGCAAAAGCACAAAAAAGAAACATATTCTAGGCCTGTCCTGATCTATACGGCTATCCAAGACCGGCCCCAAGCTGTGAGCCAAGAGTCCTCTGGCTCATTCTCAACCGCTTGCACCGCTGGCCCTGCCCAGGCTTTTGGCAAATGCCAGACGAGGAAAAAGAAACTCAGATGCTGCTAGCTTGCTGCCAGAAAATCCTTCATCACTTCTTCATCAACCCTGCCACCTCTTTGGGCTAGGTAATAATGCCACCTCCTCCTTTGCCGTAATCCACTCTGCTCTAGCATCTGAAATACTCTCAGGTACTTCTTATAAAGTCTTAGTTACTCTTCTGGTTATAGCAAGCCATAGACTTGAAAATAAAAATGTAGAATCTCCAAAAGTGACAAATATGACATCCAGTTCAACACTTTTGTGTTTGGCACTGAAATGTTAGATGCTTGGTTTTACATTGCACTCCAAAAGAATGGGTCTACATGTAAAGCATTATTTGTGGAAAGTCACAATTAAAAAGAAAAAAAAACCCGCCAAAGTTCTTATAAACTTGGATTAATTAATTCACAGTTTTTGATCCTCTTAAAGGCTAGAAGCCTAAATTAATCATACCAGCTGTGTTTTGTTTGGTATGGATACATGTGCATTGCACTTTAACCTTTATCTGCCTATCTGCAACATCCCTGTGAACAAGCAGTAAGCTTAAGTATGCAAAACCCTGCTCTTTGTGCTCTCCAGGGAACAAGGCTCTTGTATATTTCAATACCCTGCTGACTCAGAAAAGTAGAGAACATACTCACAGTAGAAGGTGGATGTGATGTGCATAAAACACAAGGAGGAAATCCAGGTTATTGCTTCTGAGGAAGCCAGCTTAGAGACTTGGCTCTTGAGCAAAAATGTTGTATTTTAAAAAGCTTTCATGCTGGACCAAATTGTCAGCTTTCTACATACTCAGTTTTCTTGGAGAGAGGAAGGCACCAAGCAGTCGCCTAGCACAGATCATCTGAAAATGTGTAGATCGTATACATACAGAATTACCAAGTGGGAGGCTGTTTGCCAGAGAAGGGTGGTTATGGGAAATACATCATTGTGATTGCTTGCTTTCCTCCACAAATTAAGACAGAGCTTTGTGTTACACAAGGGATACAAATTCCTGGAATTACACAAGTCACACTACAGCCCTTTATGATTATCCTGCTCAATCAATACACATAGAGCAGAAGCAGCCATGGGTGTGCCATCCTCCTTCCTCCACAGGATCACTGGTTCATAAGCAAGTGTCAACATGTGAGGGTTAGGCTATACACATAGGCACTGTCCCTGTAACTGGGAATGCTGCCTTTCTAATGGCCCTAAGCACAAAGAGGGAGCCTATGCAAATAGGTTTCCTCCATACTTACGAGCCAGTGATGCCATGGAGGCAGGGGCAAGGCCAGTGTGCACATGCTTGCTCACAATCTACATGCACTGATTTGAGTGTGTGACAGATTATTTGTAGAGTGTTCAACTGAAGACAAGAACTTCCATCAACTACATGTTTGATCTGCATTGTAGCACCAGCACCAAATATTAATAGAACTTTAGCCTGCCTCCATGGGCTAATAAACACAACACAAACTAATCACCTTATTTTGAAATGTTACCCAAACTCCAGGACTCAGATCAGAGGGCTGCTATTATGGAGCATAAACTGCATCACAGGGAGCATCACTGCCTTCGATCATCATGAACGTGCTTAGAGGTGCCATTTACGTGTCCCTAGAAGGTGTTTCCCTACTAATCAATTCACTTGCCTGCTGAGGCTGATCACCAAATGGAAGAAAGTGTGGAGAGAATTGTATCCGAATCTGGAAGTAATGGATGGCCATTTAGGAATCCTCCTCCTCATCTCTACGTCATTTACCATAGAGATTTAGGGCATCCTTAGAGTGTCACCCAGAAGTAATATCACTTCCAGGTTTGGACACCATTCTCCCTCTTGCTTTCTTCCAATGCAATGATCAGTAGATCCGGTAACCCAGCCTTGCTTGCTCAGAGGGCACAAGGGTGTTTCCTCCTTCCCTCCATTTTCTTTTCTTTTCTTCCCCTCTGCAGGTTTACTTCCTTCCTTCCTGTTTATCTGCTTTCTTGTTCATATAATTCCCTCTCACCTTTTACCTTTTTCAGTTTCAATCTTTGCCTCAGCTCACAATAATTAAGGAATGGAAGCCTTGACAAGGCTGCCTGGTTGCTAAACAACCCCCAAATGATCACTAACATCTTACAATCTAGTCTCATAAATTCTTGGTTGACTTTTTTCTTTTGAGGTACAGAAATAGCTGTTAATATTTGGGGGGTTCACCCCCATATATCCTCCTTTTTAAAGATTTCAGACATTTCTGCAAACTTGACTTTCCCCAGATTCATAGACACACACAGACACACAAATACACACACACAAATACCCAGTCTACTGATGCCCATTGTGATTATTTTTGTAATTTGCATTCAAGGGACAGATTCAGAATTAGATATACAGACATAATTAGAGGATCACATGGTTGCAATCTGTACCCCCACCAGTTTAACTGATCTCTCTGCAGTGTCACTAAAACAAAATCTGCTGAAAAGAAATAAAACACTCAGCAGTAGTAATACTTTTAAAGACTTATTTGATAGGACAAGTTAGGATGGAACCCCAAGGACTCACTACAGATGAAATATTATTCTCTGCCGCACACATAGTGGGTCACCTCTGCATGCTGACAGTATTCTTCTCTTCTCCCATCATGCTTTCCAACATTGCCCACTTCCCCCTTCTGGCTTCAGCTGTTACTTCCCCTGCACCCTTGTGGGATCCTGCTTCCCTGTTGGCTTTTGAACTCTTCTGTCTGCTTGCTCTGACTTCACTTACTCTGCCAATCCTGCTCCATTTCTTTCCTTTTGCTTCCCTTCCCTCTCACCAGATTCTTCCACAGCTGCTCTTCCATATACTTTTCTCTTTTTCCCCCCAGTTACTAACCTATCAACAAATATCACTAGAATTTATTTTAGCTATCCATGGATATTTTTAAATTGTATAGAATGATTCCTAACTCTTTCATACATGCAAGTCACATTTCTCCTTGCATGTGTGAGGGTTTCTACCAGTTCCCCTTCCTAAACCCCTACATTGGACACCGTGCCCCCAAGGGCCACAAGCACCAGGGACTACACTTCTCAACAAGCTGTGCTTAGCTCTAAATTTAAGTTAATTATTACTTCAATCATTCATTCCAGCAAATGTGTAGTGTAAATATTTCAAATGTTTTTATCAAGGAGGTGCCATAGCTCAATGACAAAGTAGAGGATTCAATCTCAGTTTCAGTCCCTTGCATTGCCACTTAAAAGGATTGGAAAAACCCTTTTCTTTTGCCAGTCAAAGTAAACAGTACTGGGCTAGGTTGACTGATGTTCTGACTCAGTTTAATGCAACTTTTAATGTCCCCTTCCCATGTCCTTTGTGATATAGTTGGCATTTTAATTTAAAAAGCAAATTATGAAAATCTTTAAAAATGCAAAGATTATCTATCACATTTATAGCCACTGCATGGATTTTTAAAGCCAAAAGTCTTGATGAGTTTAATGGTCCCAAATAAATGTGCACAAGCTTGCAACCTTCAATGCCTCCCTCCCCCCACATCCTTCTTTTAATAATAGCCAGCCATCATAAACAAGAATTATTTTAGAAAGTTGTGAGACTGTTACCTTTTAATGTTCTGCAATTTTATCTTATTATACCATATCAGTTATTTATAAAACAATTCGAGGAGGAAAATAGAAAAGCCAAAAGGGCCAGCAATCAGAACAAAATAAAAGAAAGACATTTACTTCATAAGATTTGCTGGAGATATGAAAAATAAACAGGAAGAATGAGTGTATGAGCTTACCAGACAACTATACATGATATACTGCTGAGATCAACAAAATCCCAAATCTGATAAATTTTGTATTAGAGGAAAGATTAGGACAGCAAAGGGCAAAACATGGGGAAAAAATCATTACTTACACTAAAACTAGCTGAAGAGTTTCCTAAAGTCATTCTTCATGATTCATGTTAAGTGTCACTAGGTAGTCTTCTACATTATGTATTATTCCTCAGCAATTTTTTTAGCAATGTTTGGATTACCAATGAATGTCAAGATGCAATATTAAATCTGGAATAAAACCTTCTATGGGTTGGGTTTCTTTTCACAAAAGTATACTTGACCTGGCAGTACTTTGTTTGCTGGTTGTAAGGATCCTTGTTAGCAAGTGGATGTGAAAGATGTGCTTAATGGTCTTAGCACAGGAGGGCATGTGGATGAGGAAGAGGGAAGCAAGTCCTTTGAGAGGACTCATTCCACCAGTGATGAACAGTAGGGTTCTTAAGTACTCGTAATTCTGTTTTACCCAGTTTCTCACTGAAATCCAACAATCCTTTTCTTTCCCTATTTTTAGGAATTTGGGGTCAGTTTCTATCAATTCCTTTTTAATCAAAGATAAATTTGAAGAGAGAAGAAGCAGGAAGGAAGGTTCTTATGTTCAGAGGCAGACAATGTATTCTTAAGTGTTCCTAACTTCCTGCTAGAGCACCACCTTGGGGTGTATAACATAATACAACTGAACTTTACAAAAGGTGCCTTGATTTCTCTTCAAAGAGAAATGAAAGAGAATTCCTGCTCTTAAAAGGGCAGGGGGGAGGGGTGGAAGGGAAGAGAACAGGAGGAATTCATGGCCATATCTGAAAAAGTAAATTTTGAAAAAAAGAAATTCCCCATCCCATAACGACCCTAACAACAGCCACTTTTTAGGTTTGGGTGGGAGACTTTTGTTAGCAGTATGTGAATTACATAGGGTTGCCCAGAGAGTTGGGGTTGTGAATGGCATTTTGACTACATAATAACTGAGTTGCTCACTGTTAACACTGCAATCTAAATCAGCTAGCAGGCAGTGCAAGGAAAAGTCAGTGGTTGTGGTGCATGTGAACACCAATGTTATCGGAAAATATAGTTCTTCTGTCCAGGAAAAGACAGAGTTGTGAGGAAAGATGTTAAGATCCAGACATGCAATCTGTTTCATGTTCACAGGTTGGACAAGATGACCCTGGATGTCTGTTCCAACTCTATGATTCTATTAAGCTATAATAGATAGACAGGTGGAGATTAGGGATCTCAATTCATAGGTGAGACAGTGGCATCAGGAGGAGAACTTAGACTTATTAGGCACTAGAGAATGTTTGGGACTAGCTGGACAAATTCAGAAGACAGGCTCCACTTGAACCAAAAATGGAGCCAGAGTGTTGGTGATTTAGAAAACTAACACTTTGGGGAAAGCAAATAGGAAATAGAGAGCATATGGCTGAGGATGCATTTCAATTAACTCTCCCTATCAGGGCCAGGAACTGTGTCTGAATGATAAAGTTGCTCAGAGCTACAGTAGAGTTTGTTGATTGATTTGCAAACAGAAATAAGTCTCTTGCATATATGATTTTGTGAGTCCTTAACTTGGCATTTAACTATTCTGATTATTTCAGTTGTTTATTTTTCAGTTTTTTAAATATATATATATATATATATATATAAGTTTGGGGTCTTTTAAAAGCCCTTTTCTTCTGTTGAGTTTTTCTTCCATCATGTTTCAGGCTTGGCAGTTTTTAAATCCAAACTGATTCTACTCCAGAACTAACTCTTGCTAGTATTCCCTATGTAGTGAAGAAACTATGCTCAGTACTCATGACAGCCGGACACATTCATATGGGGTGTAATATATACTGGGATTCAGTATTCCATGAACTAAAAGCACAAGGCAGAGAGAAGTGCCTTATATAACAAACACTCACATAGAGAAGAACAGGAGGTCTGTGGTTTGCAGACAGACCTGCCTAACAGTGTTTGGAGGGATGAGATTAGTGTTCCCATGGCTACAGAAGGCCCATCTCCTCAATTGCCTAGGGGATTAACCCCCCCCCCTCACTGTATAGGGCAGAATGGAAGCTTTCCATTTGGCAAGGAGAACTGCCTATCAAGGTTATGTGGGCTAAAATTGGGGTTTCAAATGGCAACAAAAGGTCTGCAGACATTCCAGGCCTATGTTGCCTAGGGAATCAATGGATCAGCACCGGCCTGTCTGGCATCATGAATCATTCACAAATCGAACGAATCAAGCCAAAAAGTCATACATTTCATGAAAACCACGGCCCCACAAAATGCATTTTTGTGAAACATGAATCTGCCCAATTCGTCACAAAATTTGATTCATTTATTTCGATTCGTGACCATGTCTACACATGAGACACTTGATGCATGGAAGACACTCATCAGTTTCCCACAAGGGTCCAAAGGAAGTGTAGTGAGAAAGAACCTCTGCCAGGGAGGAGAGGGATAGCTCCCTCTCATTGCTGCCAGCTCCCCTTGCTCCCCTAAAAGCACTCTGCAACCCCCTCACCTGCAAGTGGCAGCTGAGCCCCTCCAGTGCGGCCTCAGTGGCTGAAGGTGGAAAAAGGGAAGTGGCAGTGGCTGCAGCTCAGCTGGGCTCGGAGGCAGTGTGTACTGCTACCAATTGCCCCCTTTGCTCCTGTAAATGCACTTAGCAGCCAGAGGGAGCCAAGCATGCTGGCATTGGCAAGAAGGGACAAGGTGGCAGCAAGTGGGTTGTGCCCTTGCACTGAGGGGCTGGGAGCCAAGTGGGAGCTGGAGAATGATTCACAAGCTCTGAGCAGGGGAAGAGCTGAGGCCGCGCTGGAGGGACTAAACTGCTCCTCACAGATGAGGACGTTGCAGATTGCTTATATGGGAACGAGGGGAGCTGGCAGTGGCAAGAGAGAGCTCTCCCACTTCTCCCTGGCAAAGGTTTTTTCTCACTACACTTCCCATGGACCCATATGTGAGAAACTAACAAGTGTCCTCCACACATCAGATGTCTTATATGTTTTGGTTCACACTCAGCCTAACCTACCTCACAGGATTGTTCTGAGGATAAAATGGAGGAGAGGAAAATGATGTAAGCTGCTTTGGGTTCCCATTGGAGAGAAATATTAGATGTAAATAAAATAAATTAATTAATCTTGAGCAATAATCTTATCACCTAACCATTCATATTATTTTGGCTAAGCTGAACACAGGTCCTCTTTGGAGAGAAAACTGAGGCAAAATAAGAACTAAGCAGTCCCCCTTCCCCTTTTCACCTATATCTTGGATTTGACTAAGAATACATGCAGAATTGTTTGTGGTTATTTGCCTCAGGATCTGGTAAGCTTGGGTCCTGTATTTTAATCAGTGTAAAATTCTTAACATGGGTGGTTTATGTAATGAGTGATGCAAAATCAGGAATGTAATTACTTACAAATGAATAATTAATGACTTTACAAGTTCATTAGAGTGACACATGAATGCATTAACATTTATGAGTAATTAATAACCACAAGAAAAGTATTGGTTGATGGGTTAGATGACAGATCTTTGAAATCTGAAGATCTGTTTTCCAAACCAATATGTCTTCAGAAGTAGCAGACTTTGGGCCACTGGGCTCAAGCTCCAGCCCACAAAAAGGCCTAAATTGTTTGGGGCCAGGGTACTCGGAAGACCAACTCCTCCTGTACTGTCCAGCCACCAGCTAAGATCCTCTTCCCAGGCCTTGCTTTCTGTGCCCTTCCTGTATCAGTGAGGTATACGCCAACAGAGACCAGGCTTTTTCATTGGTGGGACCTAACCTTTGGAATCCTCTCCTTTTCAAAGCTCCCCGGACACCTACATTTCATTTTACGCAGGAGGTCCATTTTAAGCTATGTTTTATGAACACTAATTGAATTTTGTTTTATGCTGTTGTATCCTTGACTGGTTTCAACAGCTTTTTTAATATTTAAAACTCACATGACACTTTTATGACAGTTTATAACAGTTAACCATCTGGAATTATGATCGGAATCTTCTGCTCTGTAAAGAGGAGAAATATCTTGAGGTGCACTCAAGACACATTAGAGCCCCTCTGAGTTAAGGCCCCCCTGATAATGGATTCACTTCTCCCCTTTTCCCAACTACATCCCTGCAAAACTCAAGAAAAGATGGGAAGAAATCGTGTTCATTATTGCTCTGTTTTTTTAGCAATCCAGTGGCACAAATCCTACAAATGTGAAAGCTGTTTTTCTTTTAAGTTTTCTAAAGAAGGCAATGAGCAATAAGAAGAGAATGGGGAAAAGTTGTTTTATTTTAACAGGGAATTTTATAATTAATATATGCAGTTTTACTCCAGATTATTACAAATATTGAAGGTAAAAGATAGGGTGGAATAAAGGAGGCTTAAGAGGTGTTTTATTTTGGCATGCTAATCAGGTCAAAACAGAAAAACTCTGGCAGCAGCATGGATGGTTGGATTCTAAATGCTGGTTTCACAGCATATTATTACAATTCTTCCTTTGGGACATCTAAGGAGAAGAAAACATGCTGATTGTAATAAACATGTATGAAATCATTAGATTCTTAATGACAGCATAGTATAAAATACTGACAAGCAAATAGCAGTAATGTAGACATGCACTATGTATAAGGTTTTGTTTTTGTTTTTGCAAATTACATCCAACGATATTAGGTTTCATAATAGAACACGGATGTATAAGTGCATCCTTTTTAAAAACACATGATCCCAATTGTTTTTTAATCATTTTTAATAACAAAAATAACTAATGCTCATTAGCTGGAAAAGTTACTTTAGTAAAGTTTTATTGACTTGCAATCCCTAAGGGCTGGCAAACCCTAGCATATAAACCACCAGAGTGTGCACTTTAGAGGTTGGCTGGTGCAAAGAGATTACCTATTCAGAGTAGCAAAGGAAATATTTTTTTTAAAAAAAACCTCTCTTTTATCTATGCCCGGATAAAAATATGTTACGCATAAATAAATACACTCAAAACACACATTTACTGTTATGTGTCAATGCTTGTATTGTTTGGCTTCATTTTTTTCTAATAGCAGAAATAGGCATAACAATTCAATCTTCTGAAAACTTTTTAAGTGTATCCTTCTGCTTTAAAAGAATCTTCACAGTGGCTTCCAAGTATTAAAAAGAATATTATACTAATGGAATACTCAGTTAATCCAATCAACAAAACATATTCAAATTGTTGTTCAAAACCATACAGAGTTAATTAGCATTAACAGCTCAGGAGAAAAGGATACTACCTAAATGATCATAAGGGCTTTGGATGATTTGCAGGACAGAGTTCCAAAACCAGGATGCCAATGCAAGAAATGTTATACTTCCAGGAGGCACCTTCCTAACTGTGGTGGGAATTTTTATGGATGGCTCCTTCCCACCTTTGATGGGGAGAGAGAAACTGGTGCCAGGGGGATCCCAGGGACCTGCCTGCAGTACTTCCCCCTGTGACTCCCACTCTCTCCCTCCCTGACCGGAGCCTGCCGGTTAGCTTTTTCTTTTGGGGGTTCGTTCTTATGGTTTTCCGTAGCCAGTTGTCCTGGTTTTGGGGGTAAGCCTTTGTCTCCCTCCTTTAAGGGTACTTAACACTTACACAATATAATGCTAAAGCAGAAGGGTTTATTGAAGCAGGGTAAAATGAAACACAAAGCAGTTTGCTACAAATGGAATACAATTCAAACTTACAGCTTACAACTTAACTTTTAAAATTCTAAGAAATCACTTAACACTTAACACATAAATGAATACAGGCAACTTATATTCTAACACTTAAACCTAAGGCAACTATGGAAAAACCTGGGCATTCCCTGGGCTGAAGCTGAAGTGCAGCAGCGAGGCTCCCTAAAGGGGAAAGCCTCCCTGGCTACTTGGCTGGGACACTCTGATGGTCCGGTCCCAGGCTCCAAGCGGGCGTCCCTAGACTCCCAGGTTCAGAGTCCAGAGCACCTTACAGTGGCTTGTAACCCTCTTATATAGTGGTCCAATGGGCTGTGTGACGTCACTACTGGAGTGATCCCATTGGCTAATGGACCTGATCCAGGGCGACCAAAAAGACTTGTTTACCTTATAGCCTTCTCTGCAAGACAGTCTTAGGAATTCGTTGCTGAAGTCAGCAGAAATGTGCAGTGAAATGTAATGGCTTGTGCGCATGCGTGACTTTTCAGTTCAGGCATACGACCTTGCTTTTTTTCCTATCCTTTATAGTGTGCCAAATGTAACACATTCCTTAGCAGGGTGCTTTGTAAAAGGAGATAAGGGAAAACCAAAAGTTAAGGAAAGAGAAAGGGAGGGGGTTGAAGAAGAGTAGAGAGAAAAAAAACCCTCCGCTTTGGGGCATTTTAAACTACTGCTTGTAATTTCTAGATGGAATACTGCTTGGGCCTGGGTCTTTCAGAGCCAAACTCCAAAATTTCTCACAACACTAACTTTGAAAGATGGGGAGACCTGGAGAAGGATCTCAGAAGAACATCTTAATCATGAGCAGATTCACAAGACAGAAGACAAGCCATTTGGGACCCGAATTCTGTAGTACCTGGAAAAATAACTGAAGATAACTAAGTTCTTTCAATATGTGAGTGAGATCATCAGTTTGGTGCACCTAGTCAACAATAACTGTCATGTCTTTTGTATTTCCACCATCACGTCTTCTTTATTTTGTAACATCCAGTCAGATGGAGACTTCTGGTGAACTTGAAAGCTTACACACTCTTTTGTGTCATTCTGTGTGGTCCTAATCAAATACATAGCTTATCCTTTGGTTTTGCATTTGAATTTTGAGTTTGGATAACCAAGGCGGTGAACAATTTTTGCAGTATTTTGAACCAGTCACCGTTTCCAAATGCGTTTCTTTTGTGCATAAAATGTTGCAGTGATCAGACCTGGATGTAACCACAGCGTGGAAAACCATGACCAGTCATCTAATCTCAGAAGCGGACATAGCTATTGCACCAACCAGAACCTCATGCAACAGATATCACTAGAGTATGTAATATGAACTGCTGGGTCCCCAAGTAACCCCTTGTTATGGACCTGATACAGGGTGCAACATTTGTTTGTATTTGTTCCATTCTTCATTCTTCATTACCGCTGGCCAGGTAAGTGGGCACGGGGGGAGGGTGGGATTGGGGGATCCCCCACCTCAAGCAGGGGGATGGTAACCCTAGTCTGTAGAACCTACTTTTTTCAATCCAGTCTACCGTATTTGGAAAAAAAACTACTGATCTGCAATACAGATCTTTTAAAGATTACTGTAATAATTTACGTGAAGTACTTTGAACTCTGAAAGTGTTACATACAAGATAATGGTTATATCTACACAAGCTTGTTTTCTTCACTTTCATATCAGTATACAGGAATTGCCATCATAGGGTAATATACACATCATATCAGCTAGTACTTTTTTAATATAGATATTCCTTCAATCATTTGTATCTCATTTCCCAAAAACTAGAATTTTTTTTTTAAAGCTATATCAATATCCTGTCCATATGTGTAATTTATTTGTTTCCTGGATGCCATTGGTATGACAGGGAGGAAGATATATATTTTGATTACTTAGGCCCTTTCCACATGTCCTTAAATGGATGGCTCACTCATCGAATGCTGGCA
Source organism: Eublepharis macularius (assembly GCF_028583425.1). Lineage (NCBI taxonomy): Eukaryota > Metazoa > Chordata > Lepidosauria > Squamata > Eublepharidae > Eublepharis > Eublepharis macularius. The sequence goes on from NC_072799.1 coordinate 48,845,235, forward strand.
GCTTTCCCCCTTGACTCCAGACATCTCCATTTTCAAAATGGTCGCAGGCTGTTTGGCTTCCTTTTTTTCAGTGCCTTTTTGGGACTGCAGAAAAGTGAGCTCCCAGAAAAGGCACCCCCCCCAAGAAGGAAGCCAAACAGCCTGCAACCATTTTGAAAATGGAGATGTCTGGAGTCAAGGGGAAAAACTGCCCATGTTTCGTGAGTGGGCCTTCCCTTTTAAGGTCATGTGGAAGGAGCCCTAACATACATTTCAGTATTTTTCTATTTTTTTAAAAAAACTATTTTAGATGTAGGTCACAGCCCTTTAAATTTCCTCTATTTCAATGGGCAGTAGGCCTGGCTTCCAGACTAGAGGCCAGGCCTACCACTTATTGACAAATGTGAAAAGGCGTGTAAAAGGCTGCAGCTGGATAATTGATAATTTAGTGGCTTAACCTTGGTGTGCTCACTCTCTCCCTCGCCACTCATGCTGCATCTACTGTCTGTGAGGGATAACAGAAGCCTGCAGCTAGGTTGGCTACTGCCTTGGGTCTGGCTCTCCTCCATTCACCACTAGCCAGTAGTTTCACTAAAGCTAAAACACTCCTGAAATTTCAGGCAATAAATTTTTGGCAAGCCTGAAATTTTAAGTGTTCTGGTTCATTTAGGAAATTCTGAGCTGAAGCAAAGCAGCAGTATAGGGGTGTCATTTTGCCTTAGGAATATTGAAATATACCTCCTCAATGTAATCTAGATGGGACTAATTTCAGACATCCAGTTGATATCAATTGTATAAATAATAATAATAATAATAATAATAATAATAATAATAATAATCGATTTATATACCGCCCTTCAGGACAACTTAATGCCCACTCAGAGCAGTTTACAAAGCGTTATTATTACCCCACAACTATCACCCTGTGAGGTGGGTGGGGCTGAGAGAGCTCCAGAGAACTGTGACTCGCCCAAGGTCACCCTGCTGGCTTCGTGGAAGAGTGGGGAATCAAACCCGGCTCTCCAGATCAGAGTCCTGTGCTCCAATTTAACCAAATACAAACTGAATTTGTTGTTGGAAGGAGGAAAGCAATATCATTTCTAAAGTTAACAAAACTCAATAGAGGATCTTTAAATTGCAATTCATTAATGCCCCCCTCAACCTACCACAGAATGATCAATTGTGTACAGTCTAGCCCTTTGTAACATCACATCAGTTAAATCTATGACATTCAGCAGAACTTGATATTAATTGATAATAACAATAACAATAATAGTAACAGTGTGCTTATATACTGCTTAAAATTATATACTGAACAAAATCAGTATCGTTATTATCATCCCCACAATACAGCTGAGGAGCTGGAGCTGAGACAGGTGGTAATAGTGGGATTCAAACCAACGCAGTGCTGATTCTCGATCTACTGAAATCCATGAAGGACATAAATAGCATATTGGCATTTGTAAAAAAAAATAAAAGCAGCATTTTCAGGTTCACAAGACTTCTCTGGGGAGAAGACTACTGGGAAGACTTCTGGGAAAAGAAGTCTTGTGAACCGGCAAAATCTTTGGGAAGAGAAGTCTCTTTTTCCCCTTTGTTTCATTTTTTATTTCTTTATATCGTATGTGTATGTAAAAGAGATTTTAGTAGCTGCTGGAGCTCTGCATTTTATAAATGTTCCTTTTTTTAGATTATTAGATTTATTGAATGGGCTGAATGCTAAATACATATTATAGTAGCCTCCTACAGCAGCCAAACATTGTTCAAAAAAGGGATTCAAATTGCACATTTCCATTAAAAAGAAATTTACTTGGAAATACCCTTCCCATGAAGTTTTGAACTGAAAATAGCCAATAGAGACTTGGAAGACACATGGAAAAAATAAAACCAAAAATAATTCAGATCATTTAGTCCTACTGTGCAATTTGTCTGGCATGTGGTAAAGCAATTTTAATGTATGCATATTATTATTATCATCTTTCTTTGAGTGCTCCATAATATAATTCTGTGCCCTGCTTTGGAACAGATGATATTAAACAAACTCATACAGATGCCACAAGCCATCAAAGCAAAAATGTTTATTGACTTGGATGATAAATGCATATGGCAAAGGTTATCAATTAAAGTTTTCCCTGAAATTCTTATACTGAACCATGGACAAAGTAAAGCCATTTTATAGTTTAGGAATCCTGAGTTACCAAGAAACAAGAACACAAAAAATTGTCTGTTTTATTGTTTTGCTCTTTATACAAATCCTGTAAAAATCCATATGACTTAGGGCCAAACTACAAGTGACACCTGACACTAGTTGGACATTTGTCAGCTTCCCTCAAGTTTTGATGGGAAATGTAGGCAGCTTGGTTGAAAAGCCCATTGGACAGCAGTCGGAGAGCCAAGCTGCAAGACCAGGATGCCTACATTTCCCATCAAAACTTGAGGGAAGCTGACAAGTGTCCAACTAGTGTCAGACATCACTTGTAGTTTGGCCCTTACACAAGAGAACATTATTTATCCTAAGCAGCATTTGCCATTGGATGCACATCATGGGACTAGCTGTCTTACTCTAAGTCAGACCATAGGTCCATCTATTTCAATATTAATCATTCTGACTGGCAGTAGCTCTCTGAGAACTCAAGCAGAACAGTTTCTTCCCAATGATATTGATGCCAGAAATGAACCTGGGACTTTCTACAGACAAAGTATGCATTCTGCCACTGAGCTACAACCTCTCCCCTCAGCTGTTTGGCATAACAGCAGTAGGACTCTAATCTGGAGAATCGGGTTTAATTCCCCACTCTTCTGCCTGAAGCCAGCTGGATGACCTTAGGTCAGTCACAGCTCTCTCAGAGCTCTCTCAGGGCCAAGCTACAAGTGACACTTAAATGGGAAGTGGATTGAGTGGAGGGCAAGTGAACAGGGAGAAATACACTTGCCGTTCAACTGTCATTCATCACTTGTAGCTTTGCCCTCAGCCCCATCCACCTCACAGAGTGATTGTTGTGGGGATAATAATGAGACGCTTTGTAAACCACTCTGAGTGGGCGTTGTTGTTCTGAAGGGCAGTGTATAAATCAAAAGTTGTTGTTGTTATTCTAATAGTTACTTGCCAGTATCATCATCATCATCTTCTTCAATTTTTAGCCCTCCCTCCCCACGAACGGACTCAGGATGGGTTACATCAAAAATAAATTCCAAATGCTAAAAACAGTCTGCATAAACAGAAGCATCTCCAGCCATTTTACCAGGCTTTCCCATTTGTAGGAGCAGCATGATGGGGGCCTGGACATGCATAATGTGTTTAGTCAGTTATTTGGATCATGGCTGGAATGACCAAATCATGTTTAGAGAATTTGTGGGATTTAAGCAATGAACATGGAATTTATATCCAGATATTTTCTTTATGGATGAATATTTTAACATTTTCAATAGATTTCAGTTCTACAGGTGGGATCTGTTTGTTGTTAAGCACTTTAACACTTCATTATCATCATCTGAAGAATTAATGGTTGCATTTGTCACATAATTATAAGGCAGCCATAAATACCATGATGTTCAATGTGGCCCAAACAAGCTTTGGAATTGTGGTTCTCAAACAACACTCTTTCTCTGCCACCATGTCATTGTGTGCAATATTTTATTGCATCAATGTCTGATGTTCAAAGAAATGTTAAACATTAAACATTAAACATATTCTCTAAAATATTAAAGGTCATATGCAAGAAAGAGGACAGCCCTAAAGTGGTTCTCTGGATCTGGGGCTTGTTAAAGAAAAGGCATCTAGCTTTCTCATTCGATTTTATGGGCCTTTGAAGAGCAAGAAAGCTTTAGGTATATAAAATTCTAATTCACATCTAAGACATCTTGGAGTGTAGAAATGATAAACAATGACTCAATTTAATTTTTTATTTTAACATTTCCCACTCTTCTGTTTTTGCTGTTATTTTTGTATACTATACATCACTGCAAAAATAATGCCAAGGTGGAACTTGGATGGCCCAGTTTTTGGTGCCTGTGCTTCTTCCTGTAATAAAAAGGTAAATGCAGAGCATAGTCTTTTTCTTTCACATTCAAAGCTAACAGTACAAGTGAGCTTTCTTTGCTTTTCAAAAAAGACCAAAAGGAAAGGATCTGGGTAGGCACTGAAATAAAGCAAAACCCACAATGGACAAGATGGGCATGTATTAGGGCTCTGGTTCAATCTTTGTTACTTGGGTCTCAGTTGGAACTAGGGTGAGGCTATCGGCATTCCTCACACAGTGGAATGGTGTGTTATTGATGTACTACAGTAATCACCGGTATCTAGATTGTCTCAACAATAACATTGCTCAAATAATATATAAACAAGCAGAGGACTCTCAAGGACCCCCAGTTTCACCCACCTCTACTATTTTGTCTTTCCTTTTCTGATAGGCTGCATAGCCTCTCCCCCTTTCCTGCTTCTTTCTCTCCTTGTCATCTACCAGCCAACCTATCTTTATCTGTCCTCTGTCTTCAGGTCTCCATTCTTCCCTCCCTGTGGCAACCTCTCCCCAGAAAAAGTCTGGTCTGTGGCATGCTGGCTGCCCATGACAGGTTGGGGCCCAGTTGTGTGGTGGCTACTGAAATGGTGTTGGGTGGGTAGTCAGCATCCAGTGGCTGCTGCTGTTCAGTTCCTCCATCAGTGGAAATGAAAGAGGGATGGGACCATTTCCAGAACTTTTTGGCATCCAAGTCCACTCTTTCTCCCCTCATGATTTTCCTTTACAGAAAGCAAGACTTGGAAGGCTCAGCAATATTGTTGTAACAACTTGAAATAGCAGCATGCATTTAGAAAATTTTCATTGTTGTTTTGTATGCAGGACTGTTGAGTGAAATATTTAACATGATTGGACAGTTTTACAGTGGGGAATTGCTGGGTTGGGGGCAAAATTAGTTTTTTTTCTGGTCTTGTGATTTTTGTGGCTTTTCTTTTCAATAGGGAAGGAGAGGGAGACCAATTGGAAGCCCTGGGGCAGCTGCTTTTGCACTTAGTGGTGCCAAAATTGCACAGAATAATCTAAAGAACCCCAAAGTTTCAAGCAGATTGAACAAAGTGGAGTGATTTTACTGACCCCAAAATTAGGTTCCTCTCCTCACAGCCTCATCAAGTTCTCTCTACTAATTCCTAAAATGGTCATCAAGCAGCAGCCAGCAGGAGAACTTCAGCCAACCACCAATATTTCTCCTCTGACTTCAGCTATATTTCTTTCCTTTCCCTAGTAACTTTTTCCTCAGAAAATTCCCTAGTCGTGGGGTGGCTGATGCCACTATGCCAGGATGTTTTGGTACTGTGTTTCCTGCGATTGCCACTGGGCCTAACTCTGGCGAGTCCTTCTTCATCAAGGGATGTCACAGGGGATGAGGATGGAACCCCTGCTCCCACCCAGCCTTAATTACAGAAACCAACACTTGGAAGGCTCAGCAATATTTTTGTGGTTGCCTACCAACTTCCACAATGGTGACTGGGAACTCAGTGGGCATTCTTTCCTTAAAGATACAGGTACTTTTAATGTTGGGATGAGGGTTTTAATACCATTTTTTATTTCATATTCTTAAGCAAAATTGGGACTTTCTTTAGGTTTGTAGAGACCCCCCATATTGTTAATCATATCCTCTGTGGTGTGATTCAGAATTAGTAATACGATATTTTACAAAAGGATTGCCCCATTTTCCTTCAGCTAATGAATCCTTGTGCCATTGTTTATGTTTGCTGTATGTTTTATGTTTCATGACATGGACAGTATTAATGTTACAGTCATTGATTAATATACTTAACATGCACACTGAAGGGAGTTCAGGTCTCTTTTTCACACCCAGCAAAGCATATTTCAATAAAGAAAGCCCATAGTTCAGTTGGTAAATTACATGCTTTGTTTCCAGATTCAAACCCTGGCCTTTCAAAAGAATCTCAGGTAGGAAGGAAGGAATTTCAGGTAGCAGGTCTTTGAAAATAATTGTCTCTTTGCAAGACCCTATGGAGCTGCTACCAGTAAGGAGAATCAGTACTGAAACAGATGACTCAATGCTATACAAGAGCGACAAGAGCCGCTTAAGGTTAAAGTCATGATATCTTAATATCCATCTTGGGTGTTCACTGGGGGAAAAAATTATAATTTCTGATCTGAGGTGGGGGTAGTTTACTGTGATTCTTTATTTCCGAATAGGACATTTCCAATTCAGGATTCAAATCTATGTTGTTTCAGGGTTGTTTTAGAGGTTAGGGACATTATTTTCCATGGGGAGTGTATACAAGGGTCTGTGGTGTCTGTTTATAAAGATAAAGGCACAAATTTGCAGAGAATACACTCTTCCCTCTAATATAAAGCAGATTGAATAACAGGGTTCAGTTTTAAGTAACAACTACAACAACATACCATCCTTCAGGGCAACTTAATGCCTGCTAGAAGTGGTTTACAAGCATGTTATTATTATCCCCACAACAGACCCCCAAAGTAGATGCCTGTCTGTGTAGCTGCACTTCTCTCTACTGGTTCCTATGGAAGTGAAATGGCAGTCAAGAAGCAGCCTAGCAGAAAAGTATCAGTCAGCAATTAGCTTAAAAAAATTCTGTCTGCATTCATTTCATTTTCCTACTCTTAAAGTGGGGACCTGAATAAAGTGCCCCCCGCCATCATATTTGCAACAAAAAAGGGATTCTCCCAAACAAAAGAAGGATAGAAGGAGAGCTGTGCCCTCTGCACCTTGTCTCAAAAAATAATCATCTGATAGTGCTCTGTGCTCCTCCCTTGCAAGGATCCTTTTGGAAGAGAGAAATGCAATTGCCCAGGAAATCAGTAGAATAAAAGTAAAACAAGATGCCTGCTATAATGCTGACAGTAAGCACATGAACACAAAAAAGCAAAATGAAATTTTGGAGAAGAGCAGCTTCACAATACCAGAGAATCCTGGATTTGTGTTACTGTTCCAAGAAATCACTATAACAACCCTAAACAGCAATTCTTTTGTATATTACCAGCTGAGGAATTTTGCAATGCTTGCTGCTAGTATCTGCTCAAAAGAGGTCTTAATGTATGATAATACCTGGAAACCAGTTTTCTTTCTATAGTGAAATGAAGGCAACAAAATCTTGGGGTTTTTGGATGCACAGTGCAACTGTTAGCTCAAATTTCATAATGGTGTGATGCTATATTCTTTCTGATGCAAAAGAATTAGAGATAATGAACAATCTACCAAGGTAAACTCATCATGAATGCAGTCAGAAAGGATTTCACATGTATTTTTAAAACAGAAAGCAGTAGAGAGTAGAGACAATGAATTATTTTGCAAACTTAGTGGGAATGAAGAGACAGACACAGACTTGGAACTAAATGGCCGTTTATTGAATAACATAACATAAACAACGGCAAGGGCAAACTAAGCGGTACAGGTCAAGCCACGGGGTCCACTCTGGACCTCCACCTTGACCTGCCTGGGCGAGCCCCACAGCCCCAGGATTAGGCCATCCAAGGAATGGCTGCCTCCCGGCCAGCTAGGCTACTGGATCCCCCCATCAAGCTCCTAACGCCCCAGCTGTACAGCATGAGGGAAGGACTTGTGCCTGGGGATCCCCGCAGGTGTCTGCCTGTGCAATGGTAGCCGTCACAAGCATACCACACTGTTGGCAGACCCTGTTTCCCCTATGGGGAAATGCCTCTGGGTGCTCACCGGCCCGCACCCTATTACCCAAAACTCCTGCCAGGGGCAACCCAAACAGCCCACCCCGGCCAAAGCCTCATACCACTGCCAACAGTGCAAGGTAGGCGAAAAAACCCCCCGCACAATTGCCAATTCAGGCAGGGGGCAAAAAATTCCTACCTGGCTCCGGAAACGGCAGCCGGCTAATCCTGCCCTGCAACAGGGTGAGGCGGGTGGGCCGAGCGAAAAACGCGACTGCTGGCCGGGACGGCAGAGCAGCCTCTGAGGCGTCTGGCTCCGCCCCCGGCCAGAATGCCCGGATGAGGGAGGGGGTCTGTCTCCCTCCCACAAGCCAGCAAATTACGGCCCCAGGCTAAACGCAGCAAGGCTGCTGCCTGGAGTGCCGGATTGCAAACTTAGTGGGAATGAAGAGACAGACACAGGCTTGGAACTAAATGGCCGTTTATTGAATAACATAACATAAACAACGGCAAGGGCAAACTAAGCGGTACAGGTCAAGCCACGGGGTCCACTCTGGACCTCCGCCTTGACCTGCCTGGGCGAGCCCCACAGCCCCAGGATTAGGCCATCCAAGGAATGGCTGCCTCCCGGCCAGCTAGGCTACTGGATCCCCCCATCAAGCTCCTAACGCCCCAGCCGTACAGCATGAGGGAAGGACTTGTGCCTGGGGATCCCCGCAGGCGTCTGCCTGTGCAATGGTAGCCGTCACAAGCATACCACACTGTTGGCAGACCCTGTTTCCCCTATGGGGAAATGCCTCTGGGTGCTCACCGGCCCGCACCCTATTACCCAAAACTCCTGCCACTGCAAGGGTCAAGCCTCTGCTTAGACCCTCGCACCCCACAGGTGGCTTAAGGCCAACCTAAGCCCTTGCCGGAAGTCGTCTAAGAAAATTTCATTGCCCTCAGGAGACAAATGAACTCCATCATCTCGGTAAAGATGGGCAAATTCGGCCTTAATTCGTGGATGGGGCAAATAAATACCCAAGCCAGTCCCCAGAGGCTTTTTCATAGCCCTATTCGCCTTGCGACGCGCACCCTCGATGGCCCGGGGGTCTAAAGCTTCCCTCCAGACCCGACGTTGAAGAATTTCAGACCAAAAAATCAGGACCCCAGGCCAACGGCTAGCTATCAGCCGGAGGTCATCGGTCGCCTGCAGGGACAGGGCCTTCCCCTGTACTAACCCCAGGTCGTTTCCACCGAGGTGGATTACCAAAATATCCGGAGGAGGACCCGTCCTGCCCCCAAACAACAGTGGTAGTAGGCCAGGCCAACGAAGGCCGCGCCGACCCTGCCACTCAACAATGGCCACAGCACTGAGCCCCAGCTGAGATCCAATTTCAGTTCTCCTGGCTTGATGGGCAGCCCAGAAAATCATGCTGTGCCCGCATATCAGGATCCTGCGCTTTCCAGTGCCCGGTGCCGCACCTACGGAAAGAACAGTTAGTAACCGGTCAAAATTGAATGAGGGGCCGAACATAACTCTTAAAAGCCCTGGACCGCCACCTGCCAACCCTACGAATAGCACCTGAGGAGTAACCCATCGCAGCTGCCGTAGAGGCCGCCCCAATTCTAAACGAATGGGTTCCGAATTTGACCCCAGAAAGCCCTATCTTTCCGAGGGCCCGTTCCGTGACAGCCCAAAATTGATACCGCGTCAATGGGGACTGATCAGCATGCCTAAAAAGAAAACCCTCACACGTGCCGCGTATACAAAGATAGTCCCTGAGTGCCTGGACCGGGCAAAGGTCAGAATCAGCACAAGGACCCAACAACAGCGAAGTCCCCTTCTGCCGCTGATCAGTCTTAGACCTCCGTATCCTGATGGACACTTTATCCCCAACAAAAGCAATGTCAGATGCCAACAATGCCCTACCGGACAAGTCCTTACGCGATTGGGCCACTAACTCGCTGACCCTCAGGGCCCCGAAGAAGGCCACCAGCGCAGCAGCATGGAAAAGCAGCCGCTCGTAATCGGAGGAGCACACCGTCTCCCAAGCTGCCCCAAGTCCCTTCAGCACCGATGGGGAAATGGGCTGGCGCAGGTCCCTGGGCCCACTGGTCTCCCTCGACCAACCTTCTAACATTTTGCGTATGCGGAAATCCCCAGTGACTTCCGGCAAACCACGGGCCTTGCAGATGAATGCCAGCGCCGACAGCTGACCCCTAATGGACTTAACGGAAAGACCCCTGGCCCGCTGCACTACGCAAAAGTGCATCAAATGATCCACAGGAACAGGCCAGAGCTCCAGCAGACCAGCTGACTGCCGAAAATCAGAAAACTGCCCTACCGCACGTTGATATGCCCGCCGAGTGCTAGGGGCGATGGCTAGCTGGATCGCCCGTTCTGCTTCCGCCTTCCAAGCTCCCAGAGCTCCTTGGGCATCTGCACAGGAAACCGATCCGCTTCCGGAGCGAGGTGCCAGAAATGCCCCATCTGTTGGCGAGACAGAGCGTCTGCCACCCCATTCAAAATTCCAGGAACATGCTTAGCCCGAAATAAGATATTCAACTGCAAGCATTTCAAAGTGAAGGGGCGCACCAGCCCCATGACCCTTGGAGACCTCGATGACAAGGAGTTTACCACGTGTACCACTGCCTGGTTGTCACACCAGAAGTGGACTGTGTGGTTTGCTAACTCCTTACCCCAGATCCAGACTGCCACCAATAAAGGAAAAAACTCTAGAAATGTTAAGTCCTTAGACAAACCTCGATCTAACCAGTCAGCTGGCCATTGTTCAGCGCACCAATGTCCGCGAAAATATACACCCAAGCCCAAGGTTCCAGCAGCGTCCGAGGCAATCTGAAGTTCTGCTTCCAACAAGAGGTCTTCCCTCCAAAAGGACACTCCATTAAAGGAGGCCAAAAACGCCTGCCATACCTCGAGGTCATCGCGTAAGCCCTTACTGACCCTCATTTTGTGATGGGGTAACCGCAAGGAACCCATAGCATCACACAGGCGACGCAAAAACGCCCTACCGGGGGCAACTGCCTTGCAGGCAAAGTTCAAGTGTCCCAGCAACTGCTGTAACTCGAGAAGGGAAACCTTGCTCTTCCCACGAAAGTCTGCAAGCCTGCGTCGCAAATCTTCAACCTTAGCCATGGGGAGCCTCAATGATTGCTGGACGGTATCCAACTCAATGCCCAAAAAGGTCAACACCTGAGAAGGCCCCTCAGTTTTCTCATGTGCCAGGGGAACGCCCAGCTCCCCTGCCAGAGAAACAAAACCCCCTAACAGCTGGGCGCACTGCCCAGTGCCCGCTGGCCCAACGAATAAAAAATCATCTAAATAATGACAGGTGTTTGGGCAAGAGAATCGGCGTCGCAACTCCCATTCCAAAAAGGAACTGAAGCGCTCAAATGCCGCGCAGGAAATCGAGCATCCCATGGGGAGGGCCCTGTCCATATAGTACTTGCCCTCAAAAGAAAACCCCAGAAGCTCGAAGTCTTCAGGGTGAACAGGGAGCAAGCGGAATGCTGATTTAATATCGCACTTAGCAAGCTCCGCCCCAACGCCGCACCGTCGCACCACCTTGACCGCCTGGTCAAAGGACGTATAATGCACGGTACAAAGTCCCTCAGGGATGGCATCATTCACCGAGCCACCCCTGGGGAAAGACAAATGATGAATAAGGCGGAACTCGCCAGCCGCCTTTTTGGGAACAACACCTAACGGCGAAACTCTCAAACATGGAACAGGGGGAGCATCAAACGGCCCAAGGACCCGTCCCTCCGTGCACTCTTTGGCAATCTTAACACGGACCACCTCTTCCATGCCAACCACAGAACGTAAATTGGCAGCCATGAAAGGTGCCCGTTGGCCCTGAAAGGGAATACGGAAACCACAACGGAAACCAGAAACCAAAAATTCAGCATCCTGACGCCTGGGGTAGAGCCGCAACAAACGCTCAAGAACTTTCAGGTTTACCGGGCTGGGGCCCTTTTCCAGCCGTATGCTGGGTGTTGCCACCCCCAAAGCGCTTACCACCGCCCCCTTGCCTAGCCTTAGGACAGGCCGCGTAAGAGTGAGGTCCCCCGCAGGCGGGGCACTCATGCCTGTACTTGCAGGCCTTCCTACTGCACACACCCTTAGAAGTGAAATCCCAGCAGAGCAGCCGGAATTGAACCTGCTGCCCCGCGGAACCGCGGGTGCTGGGCGTAGCCTGGGGGCGCTGAATCAAATGGCCACTATCAGAACGGTCCCCAGCATTTGGCTTAGCAGGGGACATCACTTGCAGCCAGAGCTGCTGCTGAATTTGGTCCCACGGCAAACTGGGGTTCAATGCGGCCCGCATCCTAAATTCCTCGTCGTATTGGAGCCAAGCTGGCCCCACAAAGTCCGTGTAACCCCGGTAAATAATATTGAGGTATTGGAACAGTGGCGCTGCCCTCCAAGGGTGCGCCCTGGCCAACACCCCCGCGCATATAAGGAATCCAGGCAACCAATTAGACCAACACCTATCAACTCGCCTACGCCTGATCTTTTCCTTATCCCGGTCGTCTAAGTCTTCCTTGTCCTTCTTCTCCAGTTCCCTGAAGAGAAGGGTGAAGACATCTACATACTCCCCCTTTATAATCTTATCCCGAGTGGCCTGTGTCAGGTGATCACCCAAGGGGAGAGCGGTGTCACCAAATGGCAAGGCCCTATATGGGACAAAACCGTAAGGAGAGGAGCCATAGGGGGGGAAGACCCACTGTTGCCCATGACCATAAGGCCAACCTGCGGCCTGAAGGCTCCCAAATGGATCAGCCACAGGGGGCTGCTGCTGACCAGTTGAAGGACCAGCATAGCCTTGCCAACTGGCCGCGACAGGAGGCACCCAGGCCTGTGGTGTATGCAGAGCTGGTGTCAGTGTAGAGCCTGGAGGTCCGGAGGCAGCCAACTGACCCCAGGGCCCCCAAGGCCAGGTGCACCCTTGCGCAGGCAAGGAAGACTTACCCTCTTGGGTGCTCGGGTCCACAGCAATGGCAACCGGCCCTGGTTCTACAGCTTCGCACACCTCCTCTGGGGGAACCTCCTCGGAAGTCCTGGGTTCTGGGGGAGTGTCGCTGGTCACACCGCCCTCTGGAACAGCTGTGGACTCCAAAGCAGAAAGGCGCATCATAACCTCCCTCTGGAAGGCGGCAGAAGAAGCCTTCTCAGTGGGCCGCCGAACCCTGGCCCCTGATCCTCCAGAAGGCACACCCCCGCGTGCATGTTCCAGAGCAGCCAGCCGGGCCAAAATCTCCTGCCGGCTAGGACCACCTTCCTCATCCTCAGAAGAAGACACAGCCGGGGGATGAGGCCGTTGGGAAGCAGCCCGCTTAGCAGGCTGCTTGCCCTTGGATGGGCCACTTCCCTTCTTAGGCGGCATTCCTCCACCAACCTACTCCAAACAAAAGGAAATATGTTATTATTATCCTCCCAACAAGACACAGTGCACTCGTGGGCTAAAAGACCACCACAGCCCTGCAAATCACCCCTATGCCAGGACAGCAGGGGCTGATGGGCTCAGGCAAAAAGACACTCGCTGCCTTATCAGAACCCCAAAATGGCCGCTCCCCAACCAAGCTCCAAAATGGCCGCCAAATGGCTGCCGCCCCCAAGAGCCCAATGCAGTGAAGCCAGAGGCCTGCGTGAATCCAATAGCCTAAAGAAGGCCAAAAACCCCCTAAACAGCCAGCCGGGCTGCTAAAAGCCGAGGCCACGGGGGGGGGGGAAGAGAGAAAGAGAGGGGCGCCCAGTGGAAGCCTCATAGGGAGAGCCCTCCCAACTGCCCCGCGCCAAAAAGCCACAACACGCGGCTGCCTTGCCCAACGGGGGCAAACGCACCACCCCCGACCAGGGACACAACCCGCAGCCAGAAGCCTCTGGCTGCAAAGCGGCTGCGGCACGGAGCGCGCGCCAAACCAAACCGCTCGTCCTCCGCCGCGGCGCCGCGGGCTTCCTCGCGCCGGTGCGGCTCAGCCAAGCGTCAGCGCCGCCGCCCCGACCAGACCGTCCGTCCGCCGCCGCCGCGTTAGGCCCACTCCCGCGCTCGGGATGCCGGCCCAGTCGCTCTGCTCGGGGAGAGCACGCTGCCTTCCCTGCCGAGCGAAAAACGCGACTGCTGGCCGGGACGGCAGAGCAGCCTCTGAGGCGTCTGGCTCCGCCCCCGGCCAGAATGCCCGGATGAGGGAGGGGGTCTGTCTCCCTCCCACAAGCCAGCAAATTACGGCCCCAGGCTAAACGCAGCGAGGCTGCTGCCTGGAGTGCCGGATTTTTTAGAATGGGGAAATGGAAAAAAAATGTGTAAAGTGGTGACTATCTACATTTCCCCACAGACTCACACCAACAGTCAATATGTGTATGATCCAAAAGGCCAAGCAAAAATGCTGCTTCTTAGTTTGTAATTCCACTTCCTGACCAGTATACATTTTCAGTTTACCAATCTGTGATAGTATGTGCAAAATAAACAAGTCAAGTTATATCAACTATAAAGACATTGTATAATCATAACTGACATGCTTCAGAACATATATGTGGACTTCTGACATTTTGTTAAAAGTAACACACTTTGGGGGCATTTATAATTTTTAAAGAGATATATACCTGCAAAAAATGTAACGTGAATGAGGAAACCCCATAAATAAATTGTAAACGGAATAAATTGTAAATACATAGACCTGGATCTTCTGAGGTTCCCCTGGAACTTACCTCCAGCCACTGTGAAGACTGTCTTCTGCTGCAGTGCTCACTTCTTCTGCCACTAGCACTTCGGTTTGTGTAAGACCAATTCCCTTCCCCCCCAAGGAGCCTTGTGCGAGCAGATGTGTTAGAGGCAGAGGAATATCATTTTATTACTTTAAGCAATTTCTTCTTCCCTTACCCACACCTTGCTTTCAATGAAATGACGGCCATTTACTTCTTGACAAGACTCCACTGTTATTAAGGGAAGCCTTTCAATCCATACCACGGTAATGGCTGTGGACATTATTTGTGAATTCTACTATCATACTTGTCAAATTCTGTCCCTTTTCATTGTTTTCTCTGGGGACTAGTGTGAGTCTAATAACACTAATATGTATTTTAAAATGAACGGCGTAAGTTCTTGTGCTAAGCATTTCTACACTGAGGATTGTTTGTACAATTTTCAGAGGCATAACCACAACCATAAGAACTATAGCATTTTAAACAATGAAGGCTGACATTCTTGGTTCTCCAAATTCAACTGAAAATGTGGGACTACATGTAGGTCATTTCTGCTGCTATATATCCCATACAATAAAGAAGGATTTCCACTTCCCACTTTGCCTAACACTATTCTTGAGAGTCACCTCAAGCATTTTAGGGAATTCAGTGGGCTGCAATGGATAGGAGTAAATGGTTAAGTTTCATTCCATTAGCAAAGCTCTACTGATGGGTTTTGGATCAAAACCAATGTATGTACAATAGACCACAGAACAATGAAAAAAAACCCTATATTTTCATCATTCTGTTATTGTCCCATTGACATTTGGATAGCGAAACGTGAAAAATTGAAAATTGCATAGCAAAGAATAATAACAGTGTGCAATGCATCTCCTACTGAAGTTAATGACATATCTTCCTTTGGTGTTAATGGAGGTGGAGTGCAAACAAGGATGTTTAAAACCTGTGTACAAAGTAACATTTAAGGTATAAAATTTTCTTTACTAGATATAGAAATAATTGGTTGAGCAAGAGTAATGATGGACTGGAATAAATTGAAACAATGTCAATGTAGGTAATAATAAGGCATGTTAGCACACCCTCTTAAATAAAGAAAGGAATCGTGGAAAAGAGCATAAGAAAGAATTGATGCAATAGAGAAACAGGTGGTGCAAGAGATAATTGAGAAATAAGGTTCAAACAAATCCAACTGATCTAAGTATATTAGTACATTCGAATTAAGTCACACACACTCGTGTGCACACACATACACACACACATATGAAAATATTTGCACTACGGATTAAAAACCTAGTGTACTTTTGAACAGCATTGCAGCATATGGAAGAGACCTTTGACTCACAAGATAAATTTACCCTCTCCAACGGGGGCTGAATTAATGAGAACCACCTAGAGTGTATGATAGCACTTGAAGGACTACAAGTTCTTTTCAGAATGCAAAAAATGTTAAAGGATGAACAATTAGAAGACTGAAACCTGCTACTTCAAAGTAAACAGTGTTTATTTATATCAACTGCAAAAATCACTAAGAAAATTCTCCTTTTTGACAGTTGGACTTATTTTGTATTCCATGCCATTCAACACTGAAATATAAAAATTCTAAAAAGAGAATAATCTAATAACGTACCTGTTTGCTGCTCAACCCTTTCTGCATAGGTTCAGCTTTTGCCTCCTTGCCTTTGGGCTTACTTCCTATAGAGTTCCTTAAAACAGAAATGCCTACCTCATTTCTGGGTTTCTCTGCTGAAGCCAGGCAACCTTTTATAGTCTGTAGCAGGCGTGAGGGCCGACATCATCAAGCAGAATTCAATTCCAGTTGACTCAGTTGACTGTCCTGAGCCTCCTCCCCTCAGCTGGACAGGTGAGGCAGAACCAGGCAGAGTAGGATCAGCAAGGTGAGGCAACATCAAGGTGGAAAAGATAGGGCACGAAAAGGCAAGGCACAGCAAGGAAAGTAGCAAGAATATCACCATGGCTAGGTCTCAGGGCATGCTATATTCAGAGTCACTTGTAACAAGCTTAGAATATTGCTCCAACATGAGACCTAAAAATTAGGGATGCTACAAATTGAATAAAATAAATAAATATCTCTTTGAGTCAGTTCAACAATGATGGTGGCAAAATGTAGCAAGTCAGTAGGGTTGAGTGATCAAATGTATCTAGTCCAAAAATATAGTCTGATTCAAAACTACTTGAACATATACTTTAAAAATACCTTATCAGTATTTTTGGGATATATTTGGTTATCTGGATCAATATTGAGGATTCTCTGGTGTACAATTTCAAGTGGGTAGCCTTGTTGGTCTACAGTCAAAGGACAAGATCAGGGTTCGTAGCACCTTAAAGACCAGCTAGATTTTCAAGGTATGAGGGTAAAAACGCATACCTTGGAAATCTAGTTGGTTTTAAATGTGCAATTGGATCCAGATCTTGCTCTGGTATATAGGTATCCCAATTCCAAATGTTCTTATTAATATTTGGACTATTCAAGAATGACTGGGGCTGGCATTTTGAAGGTCAAATCTTGGGGTTTGTGTGTGTGCATATGAGTGCATGTGTAACTGCTTAAGAGGGTACCTGCTTAGAAGGTATCTGAAGAAGTGAGCTGAGACTCATGAAAGTTCATACCCTACCACAAATTTTGTTAGTCTTATAGGTGCTACTGGACTCTTGCTCTTTGCTACTGCTAGGAGGGTACTGTAAGTTAAATAAAAGTAAAACCATTGAGGCTAGCTACCTAACATTTTGAATATGTTAAGTATTAACATTTTTTCAGTGTGTGTGTGTGTGTGTGGCGGGGGAGCAGTTTTACTAATTTTGTACCTTATTTATTTGTTCTATGGAATTTTGGCATTGTTTTCACATGATTTTGCACCCTTTTAACATTGCAGACCCCTTTTTAATCCTTTGTTGTTGTTTATTTATAGTCCAGCTTTCTCAATGAGATCCAAGGTGGATTACATACTGCACATGAATACAATATAATCAAGAGCTAGGACATTCTCAGAGTAATACGATAAACAGTTAGGACATTCAATGTAAACAGATAAAATAGGGTATAGTAGCCACACATTTGAAAACTAGTATAATGCTGAACACAGATGAAACCTTTCTGAATTAAAGCATAAGTAATTAACATGACATATTTAGCAATGTCAAACTACCAAGTAGGAGCATATTTACATCAGCAGAGAGTACCCAATTGCATAGTCTACAGTCCCTGTTCCTTACAAAGTTATTTCTTTCAGCTACTTCTTATGACACAGTCCTGTAATCTGGATAGCAAGCCCTTCTGAATATTATTTTTGATACCCAGATATTTAGCCCTCTATACAATATTCCTTCCTGTACCGAAGCAAAAAGAATAAAAAGGGAACTTCCCCCTGTGCTTTCAAACCAGTGATTCATCCATCCTGCACTGGGCTTAAAAAAAAAAATTGAAGAAAGAGTGGAGCAGGGAAGAATGGAAAGGAGGGAAGGGGGAGTGGCTGGCTAGACGAAAGTAGCCAATCACAATGCAGTGACCTAGCAGGGGCGGGAGAGGAGGAAAGAGGGTGGAACACCAAAAATGGAATAAAGAGTGTGCATGGGAAAACAACCTACTGCAAAGCAATTTTTCAAAAAAAGTTGGAGTATAAGCACTTCCAGGAAAGCTGGGGCAAAGCTATGTAATGGCTGAAGTGACTACTCATGGTAGCATATCTGGTCACAAAAATGCTGCAGTATGGGAACTGAAGTGGCAAAATTGTCCTGTGCAGATTCTACTTCGGAGACAACATACAAGCCTATTGGAATAGTAATCAGAAAATGTTAATATCTGTTATCTATCATTCCTAGTGAAATACAAACTTATATTAACATTTTTATAATGGCCTGAGAGAGATCCCCTATAATAACTGTTCATTATCTTAATTTTTCTAGCTCTCGCTCTTTTTTTTCACTTTGTGTATATGTGCTTTTTAATGATATAATTGTTATATGAAAGTCATTTATGTGCAATTATACAGAATACCAGTCAGGCAAAAATGTGATTATTTTATTTATTCACCAGGGTTCCAGTAGACTGCCGTTTTCATATCTATATAGTAATAGTCAGCTTTGCTCTTTGATTTTTGTGTCTTCAGCATTTTTAATCCATGCCACATTTACACTAAAACAAGCTATTTTCTAAAAGCAAAGGGTAAACTCAGAATTGGAAGATTTTCTTCTATTTGTTGAGCCTTTCTGTGTTGCAATGTTTTCTTATCAAAATTATTTTATAATTACTTTAATTATTTTATAATTTGCTTTAATATGTTTTTTCTCCAATAACATCTAAATCCCATTTGTGATATTAGCCAGCCAATCAAACAAAGTTATTGCTCTGCAAATTCCCAGGCTAGCAGTAATGCAGGGGTGGAGGGAGAACCTGAGAATATATTTAACAATGGGCCATGATTATGAAAATACTATAACAAGAATTCAATATGTAGTAGCCACTTACACTTGCATAAGTGCTGTATGGTTGTCTCTGAAGTAGAGCTTTGTATGACATTTCCAGTGTCTTGAATTGGGTTTGAGTCATGGCAGACTTTTGTTGCTGGCATGTTTCATGAGATGGCACCTCACAGACAATGCATATAGAAGGCCCCAAATTTAATTCATGCATTTCCCATTTAAAAAGTCTCAGCCAATTAACACTTAATTGTCTAGATAGACAAATTACCTGATGTATGACAAAGCATATATTTTTTTAATATTTCCTAGTAGGTTAAGTTCTTTTTGAGCCCAAGTTGAATAAATGTGGGGCTTGGTAAATATGTGGTCTGCTAAGCCCAAGTTAAGTTTTCAGTGCATTATATATATTGTAAAATTCTGGGAAATTGCCTTGAACTTCTGAAAGTTGTACACATTTCACCAATGATTAGGTGATAGGTTGTTAAAAATAATTTAATTGAGCTACAAATATTATTTTGTTTCCAGATGATTCTGGTGGAATACCTCATTATGTATATTACATATTTGGACTTCTAAAAATCTTTGGACAAAAAGTTCTCTGTAAATCTTGACCAACATGTGATTAAAGGATAGACTTTTACATGGACTGGGAACTAATTAAAGAGCATGAGGAAATAAGCAGGGAAAATGTTATAGAATACTAGCTTCGCTACAGCATTTAACTACTTTAAATACAGTTATAATATTTATGGATATGTAACATTTTTGGTTGGGGGAGGGGTTGAGTTGGTTTTGTAGTATAATAACATAGTACCCGAGCTTCACAAATGTGTTTGAATAAAGCGAAGTGTGTTGATGCCAAAAAATGATGAAATGAATTTTGAAATGTAACATTTATCGAAGAGATTTTTAAAAGGAAAAGATTGCAGTGAAATAAATAAAGTGAAAAATACGTACAACCGTTTTTTCTAATGAAAGACTTCTTTGTAGACCACTTTGGTGGTTTTCCCCTCAGGTACTAGGATCACCAGGCTGCTGGGTGAGCTGACTTTGGAGCAGGCCATGTAGAACAGCCCATGTGAGAAGCAGTCCTCCTTCAAGTCAATTCCTATCACCTTCACTATCTCACCCTGGGACTTGTTGATCATTATAGCAAACCAGATGAGGGGGAACTGCAGTCTCTTGAACTTGAAGAAGTTATCTGATGGTATGAGTGGTATGTGTGGTATGAACACAGACTCCCCCCTCCCAAGCACTGCCGGTGAACAATGTGGCCTCGATGATGTTCCTGTGGAGGGCTTTCACTTGCAGTCTGGTTCCATTGCAAAGTTTGGGTGGGTTGAGATTCCAGAGCAGCATCACTGGAGCCCTCACTTTGAGGAGAAGTTTGTGGGCTGGGATGCCAAGAGGGTTAGGGTTAGGGTTGAGGAACTCCATGGGGTAGTGGACTGCGTCATCCATTTGCACTCCTGAGTCCACAGATCTGTATTCCACTTCTGCCCCTTTGAGGGAGTTAAGATGTGTTTCATTAATGATGGCAGCCTTGCCATTCTTTGGGTCAGAATGGCACACTTGCACAGCAAGTCCATGGACTTCTCCTTGATAGTGGTGATATCAGGGTATATCATGGTCTGCTAGGGTCATCAGTAGAGATGGGCATGAACAGAAAAAAATGAACATGATGTTTGTTGTTCATTGCCATCCATGAACAGAGATTCACGAACAACCACGAACATGGCCCTGTTCAGGAACATGTTCATGGTTGGGCTTTTCGTGCGGGCCAGTAGGCTCTCCTCCAGCCATCATCCAAGTCAAGATCCCTACTGCACCACTCCCAGAAACCTGACCTGAGCAGGCACCAGGAAACATACCAATAATAAATAATAGCTTGGCCCCAGAGCCTGGCAGCAGCCCTGGAACTTGAAGGGGTAGATCCCTATCCCACCACACACAAAGAAAACTCAAGCTCCAATGCACTCTATCAAAATGCCAACAATAACTCTCTCCCTCTCCATTGTCTGCAAACTAAGCCAGAGCTGAGAGCCCTCTCCCCCTGCTCTTTGCTCCCTTGTAACAAATTTGGAGCTCCACACTTGAAAGGAAGACCTGCCTATCAAGCTAAATTGGGCTTAGATTGGGGTTTCCAGAGCAACAGCAGGAGTTCAGACAGAGTTCAGATAATCCTTACCTAAGTTGCCAAGGGAATTGATTGCAGGTGTCAGACTGTCTCTCTTGACGAACAGCAATGAACAGCAATGCAGGAGGCTTGCAATGACCATCTGTTCATATAGAATGGGGCCTCACAAACAGCTTGTTTGCAAACAGCAGATTGGGCTGTTTGTTTTGCTGTTCGTGCCCCTCTAGTCGTCACTGCCTAGGCCTGCAGGGATGGTCACCATTCCCTTGGACTCAGGATACTCTCTCTCCCCTATTTTTAGTAGGAGTTCAGAGAATTCCTCAGTGGACACCTTACCTCTCAAGTGGACCCTCATGTTATTTCTTAGTGAGAGTTTCCTGATGAGGGGCCACATATACTCTGCGGTGCCCCTTATTGTTGCTACCGGAAGTCTCCAGACAGCAGCATGGTGACTCCCCCCCCCATCACTCTCTTGTTGCCTCTGACATCTTTGAAGGTTATGCTCAGTGCCTCAAAACATACCTTGTGAACCATGGTGCTCTCATCCCAAACAATGAGCTTACAGTTCCGCAGCACTTGGGCCATGTTACTTTGTTTTGAGATGTTGAACAGGGGTGTTTCTTTATGGATGAAGTTAAGAGGCAGCTTGAAGGCTGTGAAGGATCATATGCCTTAGTGAGCCTTGACCTTCCATTGAAGTGAGTGCCTCTCTACTTGTCTTCCAGGACTGCTTTGCTCATAAAGAGACTCTGCCACTCTGTGCAACTCAGGGTGATTTTGCTGGTACTTGGCCACCGCTGCTCAGTGCACCACAGGAGTACGATGTGCATATTTCCTTGCTGGTATTTCTAAGTTGCTTCCTCCTTTTAGTGTCAGTGTATCTTGCATGATGTCTGCCAGGAGGCTTCTTGGTGGCAGTAAGAGGTGATAGCTGAGAGAGGTGAGGTGGAGTTGGACTGAGGGAGGGGTGGTGTGGTAGGCACTTTGGCAGGTTCATGTGAGAGGTTCACATTGAAATGACTCCTAGAAAGTTCATGCACCGTCTCCCCATGAACATTTAAAAACTCAGTGGCCATACTGACTTTTATATAAAATCCCTATTCAGGAGACTTGAACCATCTTTCTTCAACTGTCTGCAGTTTCCTTGACCTGATTTTTACCTCAGAACACAGAATTCCACAGCTGAACCATCAGAGAGAGGGAGATAAAAGAAGGTAGCAGCCTGTCAGCCACACCAGAAAGCTAGGCCCACAGGGAGATTGGTGGCCCTAGTGAACTTTTAGAGGAAGACTGGGAGGTGCATTTTACCTCAGAACACATTCAGTGACTCCCAACAGCAACTGCATACTGTTTAGAATGTTGGGGTGAGGACCAATCAGGCCTCATACGCAAATCACCTTGAAAGGCTGATAGTTGCCGGGGTGGGGGGAAGCAGGCAGCAGCCTACTAGCCACACACGGAAGCTGTATCCTTATGGGAGAACATATTTTACCCCTTTTTACCCCCTTAGGAGGTGAATTTCTTAAAATCTCTTCCTAGTAGGTGTTTATATCATGAAAGGAATGTTCTCCCCAAATTTTATGTTTCTAGGTCTAGGGATTTAGACTGGGCTATGATGAGTCAGTCAGGATACGTGTCTTTATAAATATAGATTTGAATGTTTTAAAAATAAAACTATTATTCTTATAACTTCTTATATATCTGTGAAGTTACTATCGTTGGTATAGTATAGTAAATCTGTCAAGTTACTATAGTTGGTATAGTATAGCTTGTATAGTTGGTATAGTATCATAAGGCTAGAGAAATCAGAAGAAATCGGAAGAAGATTGAGACTTTGAAGAGCAGCAGAGAGAGAGAGTTAAATAAGATCCTTAAAGATAAAAGATGTCTCTGGGAACCAAGATCAAGATAATCCAAACTATGGTATTCCTTATTACTATGTATGAATGTGAAAGTTGGATGGTGAAGAAAGCTGACAGGAAGAAAATTAATTCATTTGAAATGTGGTGCTGGAGGAGAGTTTTGAGGATACCACGGACAGCCTAAAACACAAATAAGTGGGTACTTGTTCAATTCAAGTCTGAATTCTCCCTTGAAGCTAAAATGACAAAACAAAGGCTTTTGTACTTTGGTCACATTATGAGAAGATTCTCTAGAAAAGTCAATAATGCTAGGAAAAGTGGAAGGCAGCAGGAAAAGAGGATGAGATGGCTTGACTCAATAAAAGAAGCCTCATCCTTCCATTTGCATGGTCTGCGCAAGTTTGTTAATGATAGGACATTTTGGAAATCTTTCCTTCACAGGGTAACCATAGGTCGGAGGTGACTTGATGGCACATAACACACTATAGTTGGAATTTTTTGTTCAGTTCTGGTCATCCCACATCAAAATAGTATCATAAATCTGGAAAAAGAAGCAGAAAACCAAAATGATTAATGGGAATGGAGCACCTCCACTTTAAGACAGAGAGAGTTTGGGATTTTGAAGAGGGCTAAAGCAAGTATGACACTGGGAGTTTCATGAACTGAGTTCATAACATTTCCACCTTAAACACCCAGTGCATAATCAGACAATTCAGACTGGGGACCATGGCACAAGAGGATACGGTTAAGCAGTCACCTCTTCATGCTGCTTTTTAACCTAAAATGACTCCTGAAGGACCATCTATTCCTTCACAGGTAATGATGCAGTAGGAAGCATTAACCATTACTCCCTTTACTTCATGCCATGGCCCCAATCCAATCCAATTCAAACTCCCACCCTTGCTATTTAAAGAAAAAAAATCTGGAAACTTCATTAACACTACCCTGTGAGTAACAGTTAATTTGGCCCTAAGCGAGAAAGTGAGAATATGACATGTTTGTAAAATGATACATGATATTGGGAAAGAGGATAGAGACATCTTTTTCTCTTCCTCTCAAGATGTAGTAATTCAGGAGTACCAGCTGGAAATATATTTAGGATACCAAAATAAATAAAATGAATGAATGGATGGATGGATGGATGGATGGATGGATGGATGGATGGATAGATGAAAGTAGGGTAGGGTATTGGGGTTTTGTGTATGTTTGATAGCTTAGTCTGTGATAGTTGGTGGGCTGTTGATTTTGTGAGGGTGGTGGGTTAGCACTATGTTCATTGGTGAGGAGGCCGGCTTGGGGTCGGGGATCCCAGTGATCCGGGGACGCGGGAGGTATGGTGGTGGGAGCAGATTATGGAAGGGAAGGGCATTGAGACATGGTAGGGCTCGGTGCCCTTCCAATCTGCGTCCCATCCCAAGATATACCTGTTGTGGGGCTAGGATATTAAACCACTCTCCGACACTGGCGCTGTGCAATGCCAGGTCCATAAATAATAAGACCAAAACGCTGCAAGATTATCTTGCAGCATTGAATGTGGACCTGGCTTGCGTGACCGAGACATGGGTGAGGGAGGGCGAGACGGTCGCTTTGAAAGAACTAGCCCCCCCCAGGTTATACGGTCCTCCACCAGTCCCGGACAAGTGGTCGGGGGGGAGGCGTGGCTTTGCTCATTCAGGAGTCTTTCTCCTTCAGACCACTCCCCACCCCAAAAATTACTGGCATTGATTGTGTGGGCCTAGTGTTGGACGCCGAGGAGAGGTTGGCAATATGCGTGGTGTACCGACCGCCTACTGCACCTGCATCTTCCCTGTCTGGTCTCTTGGAGGCGGTGGCCAGTTGGGCCTTGGAATTCCCGAAACTTTTGGTTCTCGGGGATTTCAACGTCCATGCTGACGACGATGCCTCCATGCAGGCCATTGACCTGGTGTCCTCCATGGCGGCCCTAGGACTCTCCCAGTTTGTTTCGGCTCCCACACATCAAGCAGGTCACACGCTGGATTTGATTTTTGGGGCAGGGATGATGGTGGTCTTGGATGCCTATGATGCAGTGCCATGGTCAGATCACTTTGTTCTGAAGGCTCGTCTGAGCATGCCGCTCCTTTCCCGGGTGGGCGGTGAGCGGATTTACGCTCGCCCGCGGAGGCTTATGGATCCAATTGGTTTCCAGGCGGCTCTGCGGGATCCGATGCCCCCTGGCAGTACGTTAGATGAGCTGGTGGATGATTGGCATGGCCGTCTTTCCGAAGCCATCGACGCTATTGCCCCCTGCCGTCCTCTCCGAGCCCGCAAACAGGTAGCTCCTTGGTTTACCGAGGAGCTTCGCCAGATGAAGCGGTCTCTGAGACGACTAGAGCGAGTGTGGAGGCGGGGGCGTGACGAAGAGGCAAGAACATCTTATAGGACGTTTATGAAAGCCTATGAGGTGGCAGTGAAAGCAGCAAAGAGGGATTTCTTTGCTGCTTCCATTGCATCCGCTAGCTCACGCCCGGCTCAATTATTTCAAACAGTTCGGTCCTTGGTCTCCCTCTCTCAGGGAGACCACCAAATTCTTAATTCAACTATTGGCTGTGAGGCTTTTGCGAGCTATTTTGCGGGTAAAATCTTGTCCCTTCGCCGTGGCCTGCCACCCACTGTTGATACAGTAAGGGAACTGGAGACCCCTTGGCCGTCTTCTGGGTCCGTATTAGACCATTTCAGCCTGCTCTCTCAGGACGATGTGGACAGGATCCTGCAGGGGATGAGGCCAACCACCTGTCCTCTGGACCCCTGCCCATCCTGGCTGGTGAAGGCCAGCTCGGAGGGGCTACGGGACCATCTGGAGGCCATTGTTAACATCTCCCTGAGCTCTGGGGTTTTTCCAGGAGTGTTAAAGGAGGCGGTAGTGCGGCCCCTCCTGAAAAAACCATCTTTGGACCCCACTGACCCGTCCAGTTACCGCCCAGTGTCGAACCTCCCGTTCCTGGGCAAGGTGATTGAGCGGGCGGTGGCGGTACAACTGCAGGAATTCCTGAATGATGCTCTAGTCCTGGACCCATTCCAGTCTGGCTTCCGTCCTGGCCATGGGACGGAGACAGCCTTGGTTGCCCTCACAGACGACCTTCGCAGGCATCTGGACCGAGGCGGGTCAGAGCTGCTTGTGTTACTTGATCTCACAGCAGCGTTTGACACGGTTGACTATGATTTGTTGGCCAGCCGCCTTGCCGACGTGGGGATTAGGGGGACAGTCTTACAGTGGCTGGTCTCCTTTCTCCAGGGTCGGGGACAGAGGGTGGCGCTCGGGGGAGATCTATCGGCCCGTCACCCTTTGGTGTGCGGGGTTCCCCAAGGGGCGATACTCTCCCCAATGTTATTTAACATCTATATGCGCCCCCTCGCCCAGTTGGCGCGGAGGTTTGGGCTGGGTTGTCATCAATACGCGGATGACACCCAACTTTTTCTGTTGATGGATGGCCGGCCAGACACGGCCCCAGACAATCTGGCCAGAGCTTTGGAGGCTGTGACGGCATGGTTGAAACAGAGCAGGCTGAAATTGAACCCAGTGAAGATGGAGGTCCTGCAGCTGGGACGGGGGCTGCCAGATGTTGGGATCCAGCTCCCTGCCCTCGATGGGACACCACTGGCAACTTTGCCAGTGGTAAAGAGTCTGGGTGTGCTCCTGGATGCCTCCCTATCGATGGAGGCCCAGGTCACGGCGGTTGCCAAGTCTGCATTTTTCCATCTTCGTCAGATCAGGCAACTTGCCCCCTACCTGACGCCCCAGGACCTGGCTACAGTGATCCATGCAACGGTCACCTCCAGGCTAGATTACTGTAACTCACTCTACGCTGGGCTACCCCTGGGCCTGATCCGGAAACTACAACTGGTCCAGAATGCGGCGGCACGGGTCCTGACTGGTATACCTTACCAGTCACACATCACACCTGTCCTGCGCCAGCTGCACTGGCTTCCAGTTGAATTCCGAATCAGGTTCAAAGTGTTGGTTCTTACCTTTAAAGCCCTGAGTGGGTTGGGACCGGCATATCTTCGGGACCGCCTCTCCCTGTACGTTCCCCGGAGATCGCTCCGATCAGCGAATAAATATTTACTTGTGGTCCCCGGCCCTAAGGAAGCCCGCCTCGCTTCAACCAGGGCCAGGGCTTTTTCAGTCCTGGCCCCAGCCTGGTGGAACGCTCTGTCAATGGAAACCCGGGCCCAGCGGGACATATTATCGTTCCGCCGGGCCTGTAAGACAGAGCTGTTCCGCCAGGCGTTTGGTGATTGAAGGGGGCGGTGCCATGTCGGCCTCCCACCTTTGGGGTCGGGAAGGTTCTCCCCACCACTGCACCTTGTTAATTTGTTTTATTATTTGTATATTGATTTTAGTTTTGTTTTTATCAATTTTAACTGTTCACCGCCCAGAGCCCCTGGGATGGGCGGTATATAAATTGAATAAATAAAATAAAATAAAATAAATAGATGAAAGTACTCCTCACAATGCTTAATTAATGTATAGAATTTAGTGACAAAAGATATAACAGTTCCCACTAGCTTAGATGACTTTAAAATGATACTGGCCAAATTCACAGAAAACTTGGGAGGCCTAAGCATACAGGGTTATCCAGTTAGCCATTGTCCCAGTACAAGAAGGGCATACAACTGAGTGGTAGTATAAGGGGGGGGGAGTTAGAAGGGATGTATCCCTGCAGCGGCTTTGGTACATCCCAGTTGAGCACCTCATGCAGTTTTGCGTGTGGCAAAAAGATCATGGATTGGCAGTAAAATTTATGGGGCAGTTAGCTGCCTCAGCTTTTGTAAGTAAGTCCCAGAGGTTTCCTGAGGCAATAGGTGACTTCTGGGTCTAGAAAATGCTGGAAAGATGGTCACATGAATCTTCGGTTTGTACCAACCCTAGGAAGCCTATTTCCGTGGTGGTTATTAAAGGACTTAGCACCGCCTGGGGTGATATTTGTAGCTCTAGCTATGAAGCCAGGCTCTTCCATGCGGCCATGCTGACAGCCTTGGGGGGGGGGCTCTATGCATTAGCGAGCTCGTGGTTTTATCTACCAAGGATATGTCAGGTGGAGAGAGGAATAAGGAATCTTGTTTTATCATAGTGATGGTTTGCCCCTTACCCACTATCAGTTTTGGGTGGTGACAAAAAGGGCACTGTGTATGCTGTGATTAGCTTATGGCACGTGACCTCAAGGGTTAGGCATTTATTTACCCGACCCTAGGATTAGGGCCAAATTTTCCAACCTCTATAGAGGTGACAGGGTTCACTTGTCAACAACAGGCAACAACATCTTCCTGGAGGACTTGTGGCAAGGGCTCCGGTTGGCCCCAGGGCAACAGTGGGACACTAGGGACTAAGCAGAGGCTTGGCCCTGGTGTTGGCAGGATAGAGGTGGATAAGGATCAGGCCAGTGAGCACCCTTGGCACTTTCTCATTGATAGGGAAGAGGGGTCCAGCCAGGAGCAGCTGGTACTGCTTGTGTTGTGACAGCTGCCAGCTGCATGGGCAGACTGGGGGAACCTCACATGCAAGCCCTTGCCTCAGTGCTGTATGGCGGAAGCTTTAGGAGCTTGAAAGGTGGGAACTTGATTGCCTGACTGGAAGTCCATACAGGAAGTCCATGAGGGACCCCAGGGCTTGACCTGTACCACTAGTTGGCCATTGATGCAGTTATTGGTTGATGTTCTTGGTTGATGTTAATTAATAAAGTGCCCCTTAGATCCAAGCCTGGTGTCAGACTCTTCATTCCTGCATCTTGGAGGAGCACGGAAGAAACGTATGCCAGCCTTCTTTCCACAACTGCAACAGAAGCCTGTACACATTTTGAAATTTTCATATATATTTATTTTTAAAAGTAATACTTCATATTCATGACAATACTTTTAAATGTAGTAACCAGTGACCTTTTACTTCCTTGGCTAGATCCAGATAATTTCTAAAAGCTAAAGAAATTATAACCATGGTATGTTGCTAATTGTCTTTGGCATTAATTTAGCTCACAATTGCCTAACGATGCAATATTTTGGTGTTACATTCCTTTTGGGAGTTCTTAGTTGAATTAGGAACTCTTTCTAGGATTCTTGATTTAAACATTGGTATGTGACAATAATTTTTTCTCTAGTTTTATGTTCTTTTCTAGAATTCCAGTATGATGTTAAAATATGGGACAAAATAAGGCTTTGCAATATTCAGTCAATCCAACAATATTTTACTAAGAATAAAGACTATTTTCCCTCAAGGGAAAAATATATTACGGAATTAGAATCAGTGTGTAAGCTTTCCTTTGCATCCCTCCTCAACCCTTATCAGACTTTGAAGGATTTTTTCTTTTTGGTTAGTCAAAGGAAAGGAAAAGTGTTTTGTATATGCTCAAAAGTACACTCTTTTTTATATTTCTTCAAATGCTCACTCTGAGCTCTGACATAGAAAGCTGATTCCAGGGCAAATATCTAGAAATGTCCAGTTGTAGGAATGTTAGAGTATCATTTAATAGCAGACAAAATCCCTTGAGATTTCCAAAATGATGTTTTGGATCTGTGTATTACAAGCAGCTCCATTCAGTTTTCTTTATGAAACACATTTTCAAAACACTACTGAGGAAGCTTTATGTAAGAAGCAGCACTTCATGCTTATTAAAACAGATTACAGCCCCAAATTCATCAGTTCTACTATTTATTACGGTAAAAAAAATCCCTCTCTCCATTTGTGCTTATCGACATTCTACTTGTAGCTGTGCTCTTGCACCTATGCTAAGCTAAACAATTATCAAATTTAGCACAGTAACTGGCAGTAATTGTGACCTTATGCCAATGCACATTATCAGTCCTGCAGCAGGATTTTAGTCCAGTGGCACCTCTGAGCCCAACAAAATTTTCAGAGTGTAAGCTTTCAAGAGTCAGAGCTCCCTCCTTCATACATGAGTAGGAATGGAGATCCCTGAGCCTTTAAATCCCACCTGAAGGCGGGTGGGGTGTTGGAAGGTAAGATGTAAAGGTACAATGCAGCTTGATTAGATGAGAGGGGTGTAGCTACCCAAAGAATCTCCAAGTTTCAAGAAAATTGAACAAAGGATTTGAATGCTACATGCCCCTGAACAAACCAAGGCTTTCTACTTTTGTGGTTGGGGAGGGGGGAGGATTCTCTTCTCGGATCCACAAAGGAGGGGGGAAGGAGAATGGCAGCTTGGGATTAGCTGGGACTGGCTGGGAGTGTTCTGTGCTCCTCCCTTGCAAGGGTCTGATTGGAGGGGATTTTCCAGGAAATCAGTAGAAACAAACAAAAAAAGATGCTTATGCTGAATGGCTAGTAATCAATTATTAGAAACAACAATTTCTATCCATACGCACATATCTAGTTCCACCCCCTCCTCTGCCATGTCCATTGATGAGGGAGGCCTCACGTAGGTCTGAGATGCACTCTCCATACCACCCAGCCTGGTAGCTCTGGCCATTGCACAGTTGAGCCCAGCCCAGCACCAGTTGCAGCCACTACACAACTGGCCAGATAGAGGAGAAAATAATTATAGGTTAGCTGGTTGCTGGAAAGAAGAGAAGAAAGTAGCAAAAGAAGACAGGTTTTTTCCTCTGGAAGTGACATCAGTCTTGTTGGGATTGTTGAAAGCTCTAAAGTTTTACTATAGTTTTAGCCAATTTCAAGAAAGGTGTAACATCACTGCTTTTTTTATGAAAGTGATATCAAGCTATTGGCTGATGCTCCCATGTCCCTGCACTCCCCACTCTCCTGTTGATTGCCTGGCACAGCCATCCTTGGTTGGTGGGAAGGGGAAAAGGAAGCAGGAAAGTGGAGAGGCTGTAGGGGCTGTCAGGAAAGAGAGAGAAAAAACAGAGGGTAAAGGGATGCAAAGGAAAATGAGATTCCCCTCAGAAATACTTGAGGGTACCCTGCTTGTTCTATTCTATTTCAAGAGCTGTTGTAGTATCGTGCTGGTCTGACTCCCACTACCTCCATGAACTTCGCAGGTGGCCTTGGGTAAGCTGCTCCTCTCAGCCCCACTCCCCAGCTGTATTGTGGGAATAATAATAACACCAACTTTGTTAACCACTCTGAGCATGATACTAATGTCTGGAAGAGTGGTATATAACACATGCTTGTTGTTGTTGTTATAATAAAATTACAACAAGTCTTTACATCATGGAGAAGTGCTAGTCACACTGCTACTGTTGATTATATCACAGTGGTTTCTGAATGATTTTTTTTTTGCTATAAAACTTTGTGCAATTGTGCCACTCTTCTGGACTTATCAGCAAAATGGGGGGAAATATAGATATTGCACCTGCTTGAGCTTGGTGCAGGTGCACAGAGTCCTTCTCCGTCATTCTGCCTGATATCAGAATGTCTTAATAAGCACATTGCTGTATGGTGCCATAAACTTATGCTTGTGTACAAATCTGATGGGAATATTCTGCACTGCAGGTATTGTATAACTACTCTTCACTTCTCCACAAACGTACTTCTGCCTTTGTTCAGGTGAGTGTTAAGACAATAATTACAGGTTGACAGTACTACCAATGCTGCTATCTAGTAAATATATATTTAAATAGGAATGCTCTCAAATTTTGTAAGCTTTCTGGTTCTATTCAAATATCTTTGCTTTGATTTTGTTTCACCCTTCATGAACCAAATCCATGAATATTTATTCTAGCACTATTTGTGGTTTCCTCTTGGCAATTTTTCCTTAACATTTTTGAGCATTATTGATGCATCAGTAAATCAGTATTTATAGTATATTAAACACATTAATTGCATGTATTATATGCATAAACGCTATATAAGCTGTTAAAATGCATAAGAAAAATAAATGAAACTTAAACACCAGCGATGAAAATGAATCGACCGCAATGACAATATATGAATTTAAAAAAGTAAAATTGATATATTCATCTTTTTTCTAAGTATGTAGGATGGATTTATAGGGATGGAGCTGGATATTTCAGAATTAAATGGGTGCTTAAAATGAATAATTTACTACTAATGCATGAGATAACAACAATACCGTGGGCTTCCTCATCCCCTCAAGAGGCACTTGTTGAAGTAGGAAGGAGGCTAATAACGTAATGTTACATCATCAGGCAATTTTAGTTGACTAATAGTTGACAAAAACAGCCCAATTCAGATTTTTAAGGGAAAAAATCAGGCATAAAGAATTTGGACTTCTTGAACTCAGGCAGGAACCAAAGTGTGGTGTTCTTCATGTAATGTATTCAATTTAGATTTTATTTCTGCTTGTTAATGTGGGGTTTTATAAAATGTTACTGTGAGTTTAAATACAGGCCTCTGAGGAAAGAAGGGGGGGTTGATGGGTGAATGGAATCTACTTTGATTGGATGGTAGCTGTACCATACAAGACAGAATGAACTGCAGTTTTTAGTTAGTGAGCTGAAAGAAAGTGTTCATTCTAGTTAAGTCAGGCAAACTCTATGGGGCAGTAAAGAGTCTGTGTCTGTGTGTTTCTAAGAGAGAGTTAACTGACCAGGAGATTCTGGTTAAGTCATCCTTTGAATGCCTCAGAACTGAACTAGACGAGACGAATTACACAAGTCTATGCAAGTGGCCAGATTCTTCCCCCCTCACTTTCCTGTGTCTCGCTTACCCCCGATGAATTCGTGTCCATGGCTCTGTTCTGTGCACGTGTCAGCAAAAAATCAGTTTACATTGGTCAGTGCCCCTGGACCATATCATCAAGGCACTGTTGCAGAGTGGTGATTCTGTTTTGCTTCCGCTTCCCTCTTCCTGCACAGAAAGGCAATAGGATACAGGGGACGGTTACAGAGGACAGTTTAAGCATGCACAAACTGATGATGCATGATGGGATACCATTCCTACATCTTGGAGGAACGCAGAAGAAACTTGTGCCTGCATGGACATGGGCTCAAGTGCAGTCTGGCCACGCTGGTGAGTGTACAGGAAAGCAACGGGGAGACACGTGTAAGTCTGTTCGTGTATCATTCACGTGTCATTTGTATCATGTAGTTTGGGTCTCAGAGAAAGGATCAAGTGCAGTCTGGCCACGCTGGTGAGTGTACAGGAAAGCAACGGGGAGACGTGTAATATTGTCGAAGGCTTACACAGACATGTGTAAGTCAGTTTGGGTGTTGTTCGCATGCCATTCGTATCAAGTAGTTCGGCTCTCAGAGAAAGGATTCTGGCTAAATCAGGCAAACTGTGAGGAAGGCTGAGAGTTTAATTCTAAGTGAGGCAAACTGTGTGTAGTCTATGTGTACTTGAGTGAGAGATTTATCTGTCTAGATTAGGCAAGCTGAGTGGAAAGGCCTGACTGAATCTATGTCTTTGTAGATGAGAAGAGCATTTATTCTGCTAGTGAAGATCTATGTGGAAAATTAGATTATGTGTCCCAGTTTGTGAACATCAGTTTAAGAGAGAATTATTTGTGACACTACCAAGCTTAAGTTAAGAACTATTCTGAAATTGTGACACTCCTCAAAACTCTGCAACTATCACACTGGTGTATTAATAAATAAATTCTACTTTTGTTTAAGGGGGAAAAATCTTTTTTACCTCACAATCACCTGTCAAACTACCATCTATAACAAGCCTTCTTATATATTACC
The DNA here is from genome assembly GCF_028583425.1 of Eublepharis macularius. Taxonomy (NCBI): domain Eukaryota; kingdom Metazoa; phylum Chordata; class Lepidosauria; order Squamata; family Eublepharidae; genus Eublepharis; species Eublepharis macularius. Next base: position 48,878,574 of record NC_072799.1, read on the forward strand.
AGTTAAACTGAGAAATCAAAAAGAGTCCAGTAGCACCTTTAAGACTAACCAATTTTATTTTAGCATAAGCTTTCGAGAATCAAGTTCTCTTCGTCAGATGCCTGATACAGAGTCTCTGTATCAGGCATCTGACGAAGAGAACTTGATTCTCGAAAGCTTATGCTAAAATAAAATTGGTTAGTCTTAAAGGTGCTACTGGACTCTTTTTGATTTTGCTACTACAGACTAACACGGCTAACTCCTCTGGATCAGTTAAACTGAGGATACCTATGGCAAAAGTCTTTGGCGACAGCTAAAACCTTTTGAAGGCATCAGGGATGCAGCAATATACAGGTCACACAAACACAAAAGGGAAGGTGTTCTCAAGGTAAAAGTTTGGGTAAAGTAGAGAATGCTTGAAGCACTGTGTGAGTAGAAATAAAAAGTGTTGATTGTGAGTGACCAGAGCCCTCCTAAGGTATAAATTTAAGTAAGGATGAGCTGGATTAATAGTCCAAGTGTAAAAGTTTAATTAAAAAAAATAAAAAACAGGAAAACTATTACACATACAAAGAATTATAGTTTCATGTATTCCTAGACTGGCTACTTTCATGGGCCACAGGTTGTGCAAGTTTGGTTTATACATTATAGCATGAGGAGGTGTAGATCTGGCTAAACAAGATGTTATATGTTTTCTAGGTTGGTGCACTGGCACCTTATTTCATGCGCTTCCACATCAGGATGACTGAGTTGTTTCAATCACACTGCTTCAAATGTCTCTGAACAACAATGGGTCTTCCTAAAGTTCTCAATTTTATTTTTAATATCACTGTTACTAGCCATGGCCACTAGGTAGCATTTCCTAAGAAAAAGACTTTGAACTTGCCCTACTGCTCAATGCCATTTTCCAGCTGACACAGGGAAATTTATTTCTTTTTTTGCTTCACTTGCAAAGGTAGTGGACATCAAGGATGAAGATGGGGGCAGGAATTACACAATAGAATAAATCAGAGTATACATTCAACCTGATGCCTGTTCATATGGATCTATAATCAAACAGCAGGGGGCATCAAGGTCCGGATTGATACAAGAAAATGAAAGGCACTTGCAGAAACAGGCATACATAAGAATACAAATCAGGACTCCTAAAAGTGAACTGAGGGCCAAGCTACACATGACGAATGACACTTGAACGGCAAGTGTATTTCTCCCTTTTCACTTGCCCTCCACTCAATCCACTTGCCGTTCAAGTGTCATTCGTCATGTGTAGCTTGGCCCTGAGAAACTATATAATGTCTAGTTTGGTTCTTAGCTACTGGTGCTTTGTTCAAACATCCTAGTTCTTTCTTCATTCTCCTTTCATTTTATTTATACTGACTGTATTCATTTATACCTGGATTTAAATTTCACTTCAACTTTAATACATCTTGAGCTATTTTGTCCTGTCTTGTCTAATGTAATCAACAGGCCTGTGTCTTTTATCATTGTCACTTCATCTCCAATGTGCAGCGGGTGCTCAGTAAACAGGATTCTGGAAGCAGGCTTATTGCATGTCACCTCTGACTCTGACTTCATATAAGGCAAAGAAACAATAAAACATCTGGGGTTGTTTTATTACTTACTCAAAAATGTGTCAAAATAACCATTTTCTTCATATTTTCCCCTTGATTTACAGACTGATCTCAGTTCATAGAAGCACTCTTTATAGCCACGATTCCTTAAACTATAATATAGCAGTATTCATGCGGGGTGATTACACTATACCAACATCAATCACATATGGCAAGATATGTTCTCTACTAAGTGCCAGAAGAGCCTACTTTTGCTTTTACAGGAAATTAAAATTTATCCCATACTTTTTGAAGTTTAGTCAAACTTAAGTGCAAGGATGTGGTACTACATGTTTGTTTTTTAATTATGAGATGTAGCAAAAATATGTCATACATATATCAAAGTATCTAATACATTGGTGCCTGTATACTGGTAATTTAGCACAGATTATCCACTGAAACTGCTGCTGGACAGATGAGCGCTGTTCAGGTTCTTGGAAAACATGATTATTTGGGTTGTTTCTTTAGAAGTATTAAGCAGTAGCTTGTGGCTGCTTCTCCTGGAATGTTTGAACACCATAGGACTGTGCTGCCAGGCTGTAATACCTGGGACACAATACAGGGTTAAGATAACTTTGCCATTGCACGCATTGTCATCAATCTGACAGACCGTCAACTCTCACCAGAAGAAACCTCCATCTTGGCAAAGGGAGGAAACTTTGCAGTCACCCCCACCAGAATTCCTGTGGAAGACATCATTGCAAATGTAGAAGCTGCCATCCGTCATCTACCTGAAGAGGAAGCTGAGGAAATAAGAGGAGAGACAGCCAGGATTCTACGAAAGGCAAAGCTTCCCACCAGCAATATAACACGCAAGGAGAGAAATGCCAATAAGACCCTCAATGCAGATCCAGACATCATCATTCTACCAGCTGATAAAGGCAATGCTACAGTGATCATGAAAACGGAGGAATACAAAAAGAAGATTAAGGAACTCCTGGACCCCTCCACCTACAAAAAACTAAAACGAGATCCCACTTGCAAAATCACCAGGCTAACAAATGCGCTGATCAAGAATTCCTCACTACATCCCGACACGCACAGAAAACTATGCAAGACTGAAGCACAGCCACCTAGACTATATGGACTCCCCAAAATACATAAAGATTCAGTCCCACTCCGACCCATTGTGAGTGCCATTGGTTCACCGACATATGAACTAGCTAGACATCTGGCAGATCTCCTGCAGGACCACATCAGGAAAACCTCGTCTTACATCAAAGATTCAGCAGATTTCATCAACAAAATCAGTTCTCTGAAACTCAATCCACAAGACATACTTGTCAGTTTTGATGTTGTATCCCTGTTTACCAAGGTTCCAGTAAAAGACACTATTGCACTGATTAATCAGATTTTCCCAGAGGATGTAACAGCCTTATTCCATCATTGTCTGACAACCAGTTACTTCCAATGGGACAACGAATTCTATGAACAGATGGATGGGGTGGCCATGGGGAGCCCACTCAGCCCAGTTATAGCAAACTTCTACATGGAACATTTTGAAAAAACAGCTCTAGAATCAGCACCCCACAAACCCAGTGTATGGTTCCGGTTTGTGGATGATACATTCATCATTTGGAGCCATGGGGAGGAAGAATTGAGGGAGTTTTTGAATCATCTCAACAACATCCACCTGAACATACAATTCACAATGGAGAAAGAAAGTGAGGGAAAACTCTCATTCCTGGATACCTTGGTCATCCGCAAAGCAAACTTTCAGTTAGGTCACAAGGTCTACAGGAAACCAACTCACACTGATCGGTACTTACACAAAAACTCCAATCACCACCCCCGACAGAAAAGAGGCATAATGAAAACATTAGTGGATCGTGCAAGACGGATATGTGAGCCGCGCTTTCTCAATGAGGAAATTAATCATCTAAACCACGCACTTCAGGCAAATGGCTACTCCAGAAATGAAATCCGAAGAGCAATCAAACCCAGGATGAATCAAACAACCAAGGAAAAACAGTCACCTACAGGAAAAGTGTTTTTGCCATATATCAAAGGAATTACTGATCAGATGGGAAAGCTTATGGAAAAGCATAACCTTCAAGCAGTATTCAGACCCACCCGAAAAATACAACAGATGCTACGATCAGCAAAAGACAGCAGAGATCCCCTCACCTCTGCAGGAGTATACCGTATACCCTGCAGCTGTGGACAAGTTTACATCGGGACCACAAAGCGTAGCATCCAGACAAGAATAAAAGAACATGAAAGACACTGCAGACTTGGACAGCCTGAAAAATCAGCTGTGGCTGAACATAGCCTAACTCAAACAGGGCACAGTATCTTATTCCAGGACACCAAAATACTGGACAACACTTCCAACTACTTTGTCAGACTGCACAGGGAAGCCATTGAAATTCACAAGCATAAGCAAAACTTCAACAGGAAAGAAGAAACCTTAAGAATGAACAGAGCATGGGCTCCGGTTCTGAAAAACACCAGGCCAACAAAACACTCCACACCCGACAATAGCCCTGCAGAGAAGATCAAGCACCAATCCATATGCAAAAGAACCTCCTCAGGAGACAGTGAAGCCTCCCGCCATTAGCATTCCACACCCTGGGAAACTCTTACAGAATGACTCAGCTCAACCCCACCCCTCCTGAGTAGATACAAATGACCTACATCTTTTCCACACTGTGACACTGAGAGATCTCTGTCTTTTGGTGCTACACCTCTGAAGATGCCAGCCACAGCTGCTGGCGAAACGTCAGGAACTACAATGCCAAGACCACGGCAATACAGCCCGGAAAACCCCCAACAACCAGCAGGGACATACTTTACTGGTGGTCTATTCTCCCACGTATCAGTGAAGTGATGCATAAGTTCCTAGTAAATTTTCTCCTGATAGGTCCCATGCATTCTCTTCGCTTCAAGAGTTAACACTGGAAGTAAGCACATCTGTTAATTTAAACTACAGTAGAAACATTTGCTATTAAAAGGAGGCCAAAAATCTTTCTGAAGTAAATGAAAGGAAAGAGAGAACGAATGACCTCATTGGTGCTGGCTGAGCTACAAAAATAATCATCATTATTGCTGCACTTCCTCTCTAATATAGTTGTGGAAAGCTAATGATGTGCACTCAAGTTTATGAAAGTACCTTCAAGTGGCTCTTATAACCTCCTTTTATCGAAGATGCTGGTCAATACTTTAAAGTTCCTCTGAGCTTATGCATTCTGATTAAACTATAGAACAGAAAAGATAAAATTCCTCAGCTAATTACATGCCTGAAGGCACATTAACAATGCAAGTGCCAGCCAGGTCTTTGCTAAAAAAAATCATTTTTCATTTCTGGCACAGGTCAGGTAGCAATGGTTTGAATATGACAAAATTGGGGGTGGGGAACAATATTTGCCTCAGCAGCATTTTAGAAAGAGTTAGTAAGTTAGTAAGGAAAGTCTAGGACCTCAGGAACAGGTTTTTATTATTTCTTGTGGTTAAAAAGGAAGCTCGGATCAAAATGGAGTTAACCTTGCCATTTTGACTGGGAAAAAATGAAACATTTAAAGTCTGCATGGAATAGATGATAGAAAAGATGGTAAAGTGTGTAAATAACAAGATAGCAAAGCTTATTTTGCTTGATTAGTTGTAGACCTCGTTTCAGTAATTCATGAACTTGTAATGTCCTTATCATTATCATATTTTTAAAGTTTACCTGCTTTCTGCCTTCACTTTTGAGGAGGAAGTTTTGCCTTCCTATTCTGGCTTTAAGAATATCATAGATGTTAGAGAAGGCTTCGGGATATAATTAATATCAATGCAATCAAGTTCATTAGTTGGCCTTCTGCCCTTTTAACTACATCTGCAACTTGCTTGCAGCTTCATCATATATGTTTACAAGTTCATTAAATTTCACTAACTACGTAAACAGGATCATCAGGCCTTGACTTTAGATTGGACAGTAATATCGGTCTAGGTTCAAAATATGCATAAATTACCATGCTAGGGAATGTCTGGAAGGCAACATAGACCATGAAAGGATGGAAGTTTCCATAGCTCTGATGCACAAGGTCAGTGCATGCAAATTCTTGTCTCAAATACATATTCTAATACTTCAGCAATTTATGAAGAAGGAGTTACTATAGGTATTCTTGTTTTCAGCAAACATTTTCAAGAGAGGTCTCTAGAAAAAAGATCATTCTAGAAAGTTAAAACATGGTCCTCTCAGGAAATGATAATAGGCAAGGGCAGTTTCCACCAACCATGAGGGTGGCCAACCCCCAGGTGGAGCCCGGAAGTCTCTTGAAATTACAATGGATCCCTGATTCCCTAGACTACAGAGATCAGCTCCACTGGAAAAAAATGACTGTTTTGGAGGGATTCTATGGCATTACAGCCCACTAAGGTTGCTCCCCCTCCCCAAATCCTACTCTCTCCAAGTTCTACCCCCAAATCTCCTGAAATTTCACAACCCAGAGTGGGCAAATCTATATACTGACATAAAATGGCTTTTTTGGGTATCAGCATTATTCTGAAACACATTCACAGCAGGCTGAACATAAAGTAGTAATAGCCGGATATCACGTTTATCCTAGGGCCAAGCTACACATGACGAATGACACTTGAATTGCAAGTGTATTTCTCCCTGTTCACTTGCCCTCCACTCAATCCACTTGCCGTTCAAGTGTCATTCATCATGTGTACCTTGGCCGTCAGTTACACAGAGAGCCAGTTTCTTGTGGTAGTTAAGAGTAGCCATGGGCACGAACAGGAAAAAACCCCAAACATGGTGTTCGTTGTTCATTGCCATCCACAAACAATGAAAAACAAACATTGACAAACATGACCTGTTCATGAACATGTTCATTGTTTGTGGGGGCCAGCAGGCTCTCCTCCAGCTATCAAGATCCCTACTGCACCACTCCCAGAAACCCTACCTGAGCAGGCAGCAGGAAATATACCAATAATAAATAATAGCTTGGCACCAGAGCCTGGCAGCAGCCCTGGAACCTGAAGGGGTAGATCCCTGCCACACCATTCCCAGAAACCTTACCTGAGCAGGCAGCAGGAAAGGTACCAGTAATAACAGCTTGACCTAGAGCGTGACAGCAGCCCTGGAACTTGAAGAGATAGATCCCTATCCCACCACACAAAAAGAAAATTCAAGCTCCAATGCACTCTCCCTGTCTCTGTCAAAATGCCATCAGCAACTGCCTCTCCCTCACTGTCTGCAAAACCAGCCTCCCCCCTGCTCTTTGCTTCCTTGTAACAAATTTGGAGCTCCCCGCTTGAAAGGAAGACCTGCCTATCAAGCTAAATTGGGCTTAGATTGGGGTTTCCAGGGCAACAGCAGTTCAGACAGAGTTCAGGCAGTCCCTGCCTCCGGTTGCCAAGGGAATTGATTGCAGATGCCAGATTGTCTAGCTTGAGGAACAGCAACGAACAGCAACAAATGAGGCTTGCAATGACCACCTGTTCATTTAGAATGGGACCTCACAAACAGCTTGTTCATGAACAACTGATTGGGCTGTTCGTGTTTTTTTAAAGTTCTTATTGCTGTTCGTGCCCATCTCTAGTTAAGAGCAGTGGGACTCTAATCTGGAGAACTGGGTTTGATTCCCCACTCCTCTACTTGAAGCCAGCTGGGTGACCTTGGGTCAGTCACAGCTCTCTTAGAGCTCTCTCAGCCCCACCCAACTCACAGGTGATTGTTGTTGAGAGGATAATAACATACTTTGTAAACCACTCTGAGTGTGTGTTAAGTTGTCCTGAAGGGTGGTATATAAATAGAATGTTTTGTTGTTATTTTGGTTTGTTGCTGAGTTTTCATGCAAAACATGTTATGAGCTGTGTAAACAATGCACAAAAGGATAAATTATCTCAGGCTCACTGCCCATCAAGGGCCCACTGTTTTGTCCAACTACCCTGAAATGTAGCTTGCCACATGGATATGTACCAAAATGTACTGTGAAATTATTGTGTAGATTTTTAAAAACCTATAGATGTTTTTAAAATACAGGTTTTTGTGTTGCTGATGGTTCAGTTATTTAAATGTAAAGGGTAACAGATATTGAAATAATATGGTACAAAAACCTACACATCCAGAACATATGTATATGTTTGTTATTGGGCAGATGAGATTAGGGCCACTACCCTTCCCTCCTTGCCTCACCTCTTCCTCCCCATCTGAGATCTCTTCACAAGTCTGAGAGGGTAGGGTTGTGACGTATAGATGCCCATATTGAGATTGCTGTTGGTGGTCTTTCTTGTGTCTCCTGGTCTTCTGTTTTGTTCAGCTGCAGAATATAGCAGGTATCCAGTGGCACCTTGAAGGCTGACCCCACATAGTAGTCCCCCCTTCCCCCCCCCCCCACACACACAGAGCAGGCTATTGGGTGCAACTTGTATGGGAAACGGGATGGTGGGTGGTCCAAGAGTGTATTTACCTGCTCTAGCGTGGGGGGGGGCACATCTCTGAGTCTCATATTATACCACTACAGTGCTGACAACTGATATGCCATGCAGGGCCTCAGAGGGCTATGTAATGCCTGCTGGCATGCCTCCTTTGAACCTACCCTCTTGGCCCAGTGGGTAGGATGTTGGTCTTGGGTGTGAGGGCTGTAGGTTTGTACCTGGCTTGTCCTCCCTGTCTGCTGACTCTGTGGCAAGGAGAGGAGTGTCAAGGGACAGTGGTAGGATCACCAGGCATTCATTGGCTGTGCCTGTCATTAGTTGCTGTTGTCTGATGGTGGATGTTGCCAGGATTGCTTTGGACTCTAGTGTGCTTGCCATGCCCTCTGTCTTGTGGAATGTCCATAGGAACATGCCCCCTGTGGAACATCCATAACTAAAGAACTAGCACTGCCACTTTCACATCAGCAGCCTTTGTGGCTCTCAGGACTGGGCTGCCTGTCTCACTGCCATAGTGGACAGAGGAAGATGCTACATCATGAAAAAGGAAAAATCACACATCGTGCTTTGTTTGTTGCATTATGCTTAAATTACTTCATTCCATTGTATATTTCTTCCAGTTGTTAGTTATCTTTGTAGACACAAATTAGGTCAAAGTCACAGACTCTTAAACAATTAGAGAGTACAGTTTTTAGATATTTTAAATACATACTGAACCCTGCCCCTTGCCAAAATCAGGGAATCTTGCAGAAAAGTTTTAACCCAAATAAGACTATTGGGAAGAAGTTCCCAAGTAGAGGAAATAGGAATTGTCTCATTCAATTGGCCACTAACAGCTCCTTGGGTAAATACCCCGAGAGTCCTACGAAATGAGAAGTTTGAAGAGAGCTCTCTGTGAGACAAAGATAATATCCTATTGCCCTAAATGCATACCCTTATCAAAATATTCTAGGGTTTTAATGGTTTTTATTTATATAGCTAATTATTTTTTCTAATCCAAATACTGCAATTTGCCCACCCCCCAGGCATGGGGCACCTTTACACAGAGCTCTCAGTTGAGGAGAACTAGTAGCATGAAAATGAAGCAGAAGCCTTAGGCCAGCTGGCCACAGGCAAGCAACCTGTGCAATCAAAGTAAAGTCCACCTTGCACCACCCTCAGCCTTGTCCTTATAGATGTGGCACTCATCCACCTTCCTATTAATGCAAGGAGGGCTTATGCTGATTGGCTGCTAAGGCCAATTTATATTGGCCATTTGATTAGCCTCCCACCAACTCCATCTTGCAGGTAGGTGAAGAAGCAGACTGCATGGCCGTAGCAGAATGGGCAAGTAGACTTAAGCAGATTTTTCCCCAGTCAATGCAATCAATAGCAATGCCAGAACTAGGTAATATAGAAGTGGCAAAGTCCACTTAACCTCTTGAGTCATCAATCAGATGGTGAAGTATTTAAGGGTCAAAATAGTAGCAAATGTGACAATAGCAGGAAATGAAGAAAAGAGAAGTAAAGTGGGAAATGAAGCAGACTGATAATGCAAAAAAGGTTGTTGGAGGAGGGTTAATTTGGTTGGGGAGAAAGAAGGACCCCCTTGATTTCATAGCTTAATCCAGTTAACCCCTACCCCCAACTACGATTTTCTTTCTTTCTTTCTTTCTTTCTTTCTTTCTTTCTTTCTTTCTTTCTTTCTTTCTTTCTTTCTTTCTTTCTTTCTTTCTTTCTTTCTTTCTTTCTTTCTTTCTTTCTTTCTTTCTTTCTTTCTTTCTTTGCTTCATTTATAACTTGAATTTCTTGCTAAGACTCAAAGTGGATTGTAAAAGATAAAAACAATTCAACTAGACCTGCTTTATATGTGGGAAATTCTCTTTGACTATCTCACATTCTATGGCCCTTAGAGAAAGATTTTACTGAGGTCTGATAGAAGTATGACTGAAGTGGGACACCAAAGAAACTGTAGAAGTCAAAGTGTGGCATAAAGGAGACAGGATGGCAAAGGTATGCTTCATGTAAGGAAAATAAATGAAGTAGAATTAATGAGTGGACAGAAGAAACGATCTGGAAGCCATGAGCCTTGTAGCATCAAATTGAACATTAAGTAGAAACTGTGTGGCAGATATTTCAAAGGTCTTCTTGTTCTAGATGCTTTAGGTGCAAGATAACAATCAAACTCCATCTTTGGCTCATTGAATATGCATATAAATATGATTAAAGCCCATATAACATTTTGATATTGATAAATTTTAGAGCTTATACTCATACTGTGGAATCCTTGTTGTTCTAGTGTGTTTTGTGCAAAGCATTATGAAGTTAACACTGAAATATATTATGCACCTGTGTGAACTGCTGTGCTGATACATTTTTGCCAATTTGCATACTGCTAATGTTTTCAGCTTCAGAACACAAAGTCTCCTTTATTATAAATGATGGCAATATTCTGCTGACTGCAAAACTAAAGGAGACTATGATTGAACACTGCAATTGGCATTTCTTGCTTCTTCTAGTCTTCTTTCTTTTAAACTTGCTTATATACATAGATATAAGCGTTTTTGCAATTAGTAGGAAAAGAATGGTAATATGAGATATTAACATTGCTGAACCTTGCTGAGACCTTGTCTGTAATATCGTCTCCCTCTTCTGATATAACAAAAATGAATGCACAGAGTTTTAAATAACTAAAGTGTGGTGCAGAAAGCCCAATTCAGGCTTTGTCCTGCTCTTTTTGACACAGTGCTCCTCCTTAAGTGCTGGGTGCATTTCATTTTCATTTCTGTGTCTGTTGATTTTAGAATTCTTCTGCTTTAAATATTTTATAAGCCAATATTTGAGTCAACCTTTGTCAGCTAGTATGAAATCAGGGTGGAAAAACATGATACCTGATGGAAAAACAAGTGAGGAAACATGATATTCCGGCTTCACTGGGGTAGAAAACCTGTTTCTAGGCTAAACTTTTCAGAATGCAGATGGTGTCTCATGTAATTGAATGCTACTAGGAGAGAAACACATACAAACCCTAACGTGTTGTGGACAAAGCTAGACGTCTAGTGTTCAATGTGCATGCAGTTTGTTTTCCTGGATAACCATTCAGTCATGTGATTCTAAACCTGCTGTATAAAAAGTGATCTCTTTCAAGTAGATTGACCACTTCCATGAGGTCTGAGACCCAAAGAAGTAAGGATATCTTAAAGAAAAATCACATTATTTATGAATATATTGCTGTTTGGAATAAACCTTTAATATCTACTATAGATGTAGAATCCCTGTGTGAAATGGAATTGTACTTTAAAGCATGTTGTGGGTGTTTGTGTAAAATGACACAGAATCCTGGAACTTTTTTCTATTACCAAGCATAGTGATATAAAATTTCCAAAAATTCTGAAGCCATGGGTGGCGGCAGCGGTGGTGGCGGTGGGGGGGGGGTGTCTTAAAAAAAACAGTATCTTTGTGGAAAAAATGGAATATATACCATACTTACTATCATATTAAATCTAAGGCCGGTTTACTGTAGGGTTGCCAGAACCACATTGGGAGATTCCTGGAGATGTGAGGGGTAGAGCCTCCGAAAGTGGGGTTTAAGTAGGAGGAGGACCTCAGCATGAGATAATGCCACAGACTCCACCCTCTAAAGCAGCCGTTTCTCCAGAGGAACTGATCACTGTTGCTTGGATATCAGCTGCAATTCTGGGAGATCTCCAGCCACCCTCTGAAGGTTGGTAACCCTAAAGCACAGTAGTTAAGTAATTGTGCTGGTTTATATCCTAATGCTGCCATTAACACACCAGGCAGCCTTGGGTAAGCCACTTCTCTCAGCTCCAGCTTCCCAGTTGTATTGTGGGGATAATACTACTGACTTTGTTTAACCATGTCATAGAATTCCTTTCTTTTGCAATTTTGTTTTTATCACTATATTTTCTTATTTGTTTTTCAAATAAAATACATTATACCACCCCCCCCCCTCAAGTAGACATGGATGCTGTGCCTCAACTATTAAAACTTGTCCATGTGGTTTAAAAAAAAAATTCCGACTTTGTTCACTGCTGTGAGTGGGCACCAATCTGTCCAGAAAAGCAGTGTACACATGAACTGTTGTTGCTACTATTTTAACAACATAAAATGAGTATTTTATAACTTCCTTGGCATATAAAATTGCAAAATTTGACATATTTATGGAATTTAAAAATTACAAATGCTTAGTTTTCTACAAACAAAATTGCAAATATACCCAGTACTTGAGAGAGAACTTTAAGCTGATGTGCCCTATGCTACCTTAGCACATGTATCTTAATTTTTACTATCCGAAAAGCAGAAAAACTAGGAGTTAAACACACACTTCATGATAAATAATATAAAATATATTATTTTGTCAGAAAACGTGTTACATACTCACTATAAAACTAAGAACATATTTTGATATGCATTAAACCTTTATAACATTAAAGCATTGAAGTATTCAGTGTATTTCCACTATACACATTATAGCATATTAATTATGTAAAATAGTACCCTTAATTAAAAATAAAAGCACCTCCACTCTAATCAGAATCAGTTTCTGAAATTTCTGTTATGTAAAGGATGGGATATTTTTTACCCTCCTTCTCATAGCTGTATTCCCCCCAGCAGTAACTTATATTGGCCTCTACTCCATTTTATCATAACCACTACATCATACTGCCTCCATGTTTATCCTTACAACAACTCTGTGAAATAGGTATGGCTGAAAGGGATGAAGTTCTTTTGAAAGAGGAGAAGAGAATACATGGAACCAATTGCTATATCTAAGATATATCTAAAAGAAAACTTTGGAAAGAGAAATTCTACCTCCATTCTCTACTTTTCACACCTTCTAAATACACAACTGCATCTTAGATTTAAGAATTATATGTCTTCAGCATGCACACAAAGTCTTTAAAAGCTTTTTACACATTCTAAAAGAGAAAATATTTAATAGTTTTTTCCCCAGTACTTTCCTTTGAATTTTTCCAGTTTTATTCTGGGCTTTCACATCTTGGCATAGGGCTTTTGGAAAAATAGAGGAGAGACCCATCTATGCCATCCTGAGCTCTGTGGAAAGGTTAAACACGGTAGTACAAGTGGGGAAGAAGCTGGGTAGTACGAGTGGGGAAGAAGCACAGACATTCATCACTTCTGCTGCTTCTGCCTTGAACCAGTAGAAGTGGCTAGGAGCAACTGTGCTGTACTGTAGCTTCGCTGTTGCTGCAAGGCTCTAAGATTTGAATTTGGGTGGCAGCAGCACAATTGTGGGCAGCATCAACTTCTTCCTATGCTTTGCCCCTACCACTAGGGGTGGCAAAATCATTTGAGCTGGTTCTGCTTGAACATCTGGGATTAGGGAGATCCAGGATTTAATATGCTTGAACCTCAGCACTTTTTATATAGATTGTGAAAATTTTGGAATTTAGCACCCAAAAATAATTATTTTGATTTTTTTTTAAAAAACAAACATTTACTAAAGCCTACCAACTGCACAAATATATTTTTACACAAACATCCAAAGATCTTGTATAACTTTTTATAAGTTTTGTATACTGATTGTAAAGCTCCCAATATGCAATGCAAATATGTCTCATTAAACATTACACATGTTCCTCAGCCAGTCCTTACATAATTGTTCTAAGCTTCCTGTTCCTCCTCTTTTGCTCTTTGATGAAGACAGTGTGCACATGCATTTGTATACACATAAAGAAATGGACTGGAGAATTAATGGACACACCTTTACTTTCCACCTCTTCTCTGGTGAACAGGGAGGAGAAGGAAAGACTGAGGTTAGAGTCAGTATGCCAATGCTTATCACAAGAACCTGAAATATAGCCAAACTGTAAAGCTTGTTAAGAGGATATTTTAACTTGAAATATTTTGAGGTTTGGAATGGAGTGGCCTCAGGCAGCTGAAAGATCTGCTAAGTAATGGCAACCAACTTGACTCCTTTTGACTTGCAACAGCACCCACTAAAATGAATTTAACGTTTTGAAAATATATTTTGTTTTTCTGTTTCTCTAAGCCTTCAGATAATGCTGGGAAGGAAATTGATAAACACTGCCTCTGTGTGTATGTGCGTGTATGCATATGCATATGCATGTGTGTGTACACTCATGCTGGGATGGAATCTAGATCAGCTTTTTACTCAAATGGGACTCCTTGTGAGTAAGAGGGGGGAATTAGTGGCAAGAAGGAGGCTACACAAGAGGAGTAACAAGCAGAATACTCCACCAAATTTTACTGGGTCCCCTCCCCAAGGAAACTGACGAGACTGGTAGTAATTTTATTTAAAGGGAAAACTCACATACACACAAGAGGTTGTTCACAAGCATACAAGATTTCTAGGAAAAGCAGTGGTAAAGATGGAATAGATTTGAGGGATTTCAGGTGATAATTACCTATCCAGGGAGCAGAGCAGTCCATGGAGGAAGAGGGCTTCAAATGGCCAGTGTTCTCAGCCAGGAGAGTCTTAGGGAAGGAGACCCTAAGGGTACCGCGCTCAGATCCTGGAAAGTGTGCACAATTTGAATGGGGCAAAGCTCTGGTTCTTATAGGGCAAAACATGTACTGAAGCTGGGGAGCCCCCTCAGCCGTTGGGACAAGGACATTAAAGGTCAGTTCTTGGGAATGACAAAGGTTTCATTACCTCTGATTGGTGCTACTGGGATGTGACAAAAGAGTAAGATTGGGTTCTCCTGGTTCTGTACAAAGAAATGGTTGCTTAATTAATGTCCCCAGAGCAGGGCTAATGGATTTAGATCTTGATTAAATGTTCCCAGGAGTATAAACTTATCAGAGCTGACTGATGGTCCTACGAACTTAGGGTGGGATCTCATCACTGAAAGAAGGGGGATCGGAATGTGGAGTGGTGACTCAGCGAGTACCTTTCTTGTCATGGCTGCACATCTGCAGCTTGTAGGGGCAGGAACTAATCAAGCCCAATTACTCAGCATTTGCATTCCATTCATGACTGACGCTCCCAGGCGGGGCTTGGCAATGCATTGCTCCTCTCGCTGGAATTTCCCTAATGTGGATCAAGCCGCATCAGATTCTAAGGGCTTATGATTTTTATATCATAAGCAGCTCTTAAAATGTCAGAGGCCAGGGTTGACTGCTCACAAGCTTATGGGCCAAGGAAGGATTGGGTCTTTCAAAAAATCTCCACTCATGGAAGGGAACTTTCTCATATAAAACTGTCACCTGCTTGCTTTTACAGAGTGAATGAAAATGAATTTGATGTCCTAGAAAGAAAATAAATCCACAAAACACTATAAAAACCCTCTCTGTTCTTCATGAGAAGATTATATTGCAGCTCTCTTGCCTCTTTGCTGCATGAGAGGTTTTCATAAGGGCTGCAGCTTAAAGAATCAGATTTATGCCTGCGAAGAGTTAAATCATCAAATATTTCTATAAGGATAGCTCCTCTTGTTATGATATTAAGTCAAGAGAGTACTACCAGAAGACAGCTTTATGTGTAAAACTGTAATGCAGAAAGAGCTTATACACACATCTGCTTCAAGCAATCTACTTATTCTGATGTGCTACTTGATTGTAGGCACATCTGTGTATTTCTCCTGAAAAGGAACTCCCATTACTTAAAAATTCCCAAAAATTCATTTAAGGTGCACCAGTTCTGAAGTTCTCAAAAACTGCCCTATTCATTACAATAATAGAAAAACACACATTCTTTTGTACACACATTTTCTTACACACTGAAAAGAATGGAGCAGCTCATAAGTAGGAGAATTCCATATGACTCTTAGAAAATTCATAGAGCTCTGGAATGGTGCACATGTTTGGAGCGTACCTTAAAACACAACATTTGTTTTCTTAACTATAATGCAGGCAATTGAAAAGGATCCAAGACTGACTATCTAGTTGTTGCATCCGGATGCCTCAGATTCTTGCCCGCAGAGGATAAGAACATAAGCATAAGCATAAGAACATAAGGATGAAACTTCTGACACTGGAACATGTTTCTCCAGCCATAATTGCTTCATAATATCTCATTGGCACATAATTTGGGACATAATTTGACATTTTAATCTCTTACAACCATGTTAACAGGTTTTAAATTTTGGTCGCTCTTTCACTGTATTCAATAAGTGCATCAACTTTAGTCAGCTAAAACCTTTGCCAGATGGGAGCTCAGCCACTGAACACTGAAAAAGGAAGAGAGAAAAAATCTGATTCAAATCTTTGCTCATTCATTATGAATTCAATTGGAAATGTTCTAAGTAAATAAATAAATCCTGTTTTGATTTCCATCTCTGAATGCCATTTCTGTTTTAATCCTTTGAAGTGTTTCTTCTGCATTAAATTTTTTTTTAAGAAATTGTTTTGAAAACATAATTCTATTAGAAAAGGATGGTAGGTGTGGTAGAGTGCTAAGATGTGAATTGCAATTTGTGGTGCTTCTTATTAAGGTTGTGCATATTTCCCATTCTGCTCCATTATTGTTCCAGATTTTCTCTCTTATGTAAGCACTAAGGAAAAATAGAATGAGAATGATGGAAAATAATATGAAGATGAACAGGATGTAACATTTATAGCCAACATACAGAATGAAAGGAATTCAGATAATAAGCAATTGTATTTTAAATTGTTTGGACCAAAAACTGCTACTTACATTTTTAAAATAAATATTGCATTGTTGTTTTGAAATTTAAAAGGGGTAACATAATATAAGCTGAATCACAATTAAGGTGCTGTTTCATTTGTTTCATCATGTATACTTGCTCTAATTTGTTTTCTCACATATGCAGTATCTTGCACAACTGTTTAGGTTTGCATCAGCATGAAATAATGTTAGCCCACAAACCTGTTAATATATAATTTACCCAGGAAATGAGTATTCTATGAACAATTATAATTGCTACTACTCATACAATCCCCAGTGATGAATAGAATGGGACAACATTGATGTATCAGAGTCTTCTACATGTACTTACATCCTCTCCACCACCAGTACTGTAGAATTAGGGCATCTATTGCTTTTATGCAAGGAATATTTTTTCCATAGTTTAGAATAGTTACTAGAAAACCAAAAATTGTTAAAAATACTGGGAAAGAAGCATTATAAATTATGAAACCTAAGTGTTTCTTTTAGCTTAGTATGTATGTGATAAAATGTAATCAGATAAACACTACTGCCTCCTGATAATCCATAGAGGTTCCACCAACCTCAACAGAAGTTGGCATATTTTTATTAGTAAAACGCTTAGGGATAATCCCAATCATCACATTTCCTTTCTAATCCATGTCTAATTTGTTCACCACATAGCAAATGTTTAGATTGTCAAAACCAAAGAGAACAACTGCAATGTTGTAAACATTGCAACCTGTTATTATGCACTTGAAAAATAACTTTTCGACATTTGTTACATTTCCAGATTGTTGTTAACTTACATTATGTTATATTGCACCATGTGCTGCACCATAGTCTCATGGCATAACTAAACAAGATGTTCAAGAATGTGGTGCAAAATGCTCTTGATAGAGGGAGAAAACATATGTTTAAATGACTGTGCAGTTTCATTCATTAACTATACAGTAAATGGCTATTCATATAGGAGGGGATTGAAGGAAAAAGGAAAAGATGCCTTGTTCATACCCCCGGTCTCTATTAAACTGTGTGATCTTTAGGAGGACATCATAGTAACTATTTACGTAAGTAATTTTTAGGCTGAACAAACCTATCATACCTCCAAACTTAGACAACATTCCTGTTTGCCTTAGTTACCATCATCTGCATATAAAACAGTGCTAAGAGGTATCAAGCATTACTGTCTTCTCTACATGTGCTAGAGCACATGTAGCAGCAGCTAAGGGCTCTGTTGATGCTGTTCAACCATCAAAAGGTTTTCCACCACAGCCTACCCTGCTGCTCAAGTTGATGATGGGCTAGCTTACTAAGAGCTTCCCATTAGAGATGGGCACAAACCAAAATATGAACCAAAATTCATGATGAACCAGGCCAGCTCATGGTTCTGATGAACTGCCATGAACTTTTGGTTGGTTCGTTTTTTGGTTCGTCACTGCAGACAGCCTGGTCCTGATCAATCAGTTTCCTAGGCAACAGGGGATAGATTTCCTGCAAACCTTCTGCTGACCCTGAAGTGATCGTTTTCTGACCTGGATGTGATGTTTTCATGAACCAAATGAACCAGTTTGCGAATCAGGGGCAAGTTTGTGAAAGTTCATGGTTTGTGAAATTTGACGAACCATGAACCACATGGTTCGGTTTTTTCCCGGTTTGTGCCCATCTCTACTTCCCATCCATAAATGGCTCGTGGGGGAGGGGGAGGGTTTCCAATTAGCAACCTCACACACAAACAAGCAAAACTCTTTCCAGAATAATTCAAAGCAAGTGAAAACAAAGGATCCCATCTCTGCCAGTCTGATGTAGGCATGCACAAATACCCACTGGTTCAGCTCATGCCCTAAATCCCCTCCTTATTTTCTGTTTTTCTTCACCAAATAAACAGTGTATGGATATAATTGATTTATACTGAATTAAACCATTGATCTGTCTAACTTTGTGTTGCCTGATTTGATTGGTCTCAGCTTTTCAAGCTCCTAAGCAGGGAAAGCCCTATGCCTTCTACTTGAAATCTCAATGAAAAACACACTCCATGTACAACAAATTTTCTGTCACTGAACCGGGTCCCTTTGTGCAGTTGGACTTCACTGGAAGTATAGTATATTAACATCTATCACTTTTCTTTTTGGTTCCAATTGTACCTAGAAATTCCCTGATTTATTGCTATTTCTGTGTATAAATGAAACAGTTGAGAAAATACTCATACATGTTAAACTATGTTCTCCTGATATCCATCACTGCTATAAGAGAAGTGCTATAAATATATCTTTTGTTAGATGCCATCCAGAGATGCTGCTTATCTGTGTAAAAATGTACCCAGAAAGCAGCTGTAATTTCTTTCACTGCATTGCATCTAGCACAAACATTCACTTGACCCTTCACAACAGGTAACTTCAAAATACCATAAAATTCAATGTACCGAGAAGCCAAACAAGTACAGTGGTGAAACCAAATGACCTGTTAAATACAGAGCTGTTCATTGCTTGGGGCCAGAAAAAGGATTGTTGGCCAGATACGTGTAGTGATGCTCACTTGCTGTTGTTTACTACACCTGAATAGTTGTCAAAGAAATTTCCAGTATTGTCAGTTTTCATCCACTAACAATAAGGCATATTTTGTCCCTGAGAGTCTCTGTCCATCAAACTGCCAAAGGAAAGAATATGCTATGATACCATGTAGGATCACATCTTTTGTACTAGGGCTATGAAACTTGTTATGTTCATAAAGTACTTGAGATATTTTTAATGCAGACTATTAAATTATGAATTACATCGATCAATTCCATAGGAAGTAAGCAGTGAAAGCACTTACGCTGTAAGTGCTCTGGCTTTTAATAAAAGGTAAAGTTGGTAATAAAAGAATCACATTATCATAATTAAATTTAATAAATAGCTTAAACTATTTTTTTCAAACTATGAAGTGATACTGAATATGTTATGACATGTCAAAGATGTTCAATATCTACATAGTATCCTACTATGCCATCTAATCTGGACTGTAATCTGGAGAGCCGGGTTTGATTCCCCACTCCTCCACTTGAAGCCAGCTGGGTGACCTTGGGTTCGTCACTGTTCTCTGGAGCTCTCTCAGCCCCACCCACCTCACAGGGTATTTTGTTGTGGAGATAATAATAGCATACATTGTAAACCGCTATGAGTGGGCATTAAGTTGTCCTGAAGGGCGGTATATAAATCAAATGTTGTCATTATTATTATTACATTGCATAATGGGTGTGCACGTGTTCTTATGACATATTAGAAACCATGAGTGGTCATCTTCACCAGTAATTCTTAAGATTTTAGGGTGGGATTAACGGACTATACTTATGGTGCCCAAACAAAGGCTGATAAAGATTTTTTCCAGTTGCAGTTCAGTTATTAAAAAATAAAGTATATCCGGAAGTGTGCATATTTTAAAAGATTTCGGGAACTCAGTGGGATATATGAAATAATTCTGATATTTCTTCATTTATCACCTGCATGTCTAACATTTCCTTTGATTAATTTGCAGAATCCCCCCACCTGCCAAATTTTAAAATACAAATATTTTTTTTACATTTACTGGTAAACATAACTTCCTTTGCTGGCAGGCTGCTGGAAATTTGCCATAGTAAGAATTTTCATTCTATTGCAAGGTACATTTCTCAGACAGCAGACAAACTGTTTCTGTCATCAATGCAGCCTTCCATCAGGTGAGAAGATATTAATCAGCTCCTTCCACTGTACACCAGCATGGAACCAGCTGGGATGTGGCAGTCCGGTGGTACCTCCACACAGTTCAAATGTAAGGTATCAGATGTGCTATTTTAGTATGAAGGTACAAAAACAAAATATGTATGCTAGGTTTCTAAAGAAGCACAGTGCACTCTTTCTGAAGGTGCTTCTCAAACCCTGGTTGGGTACTTTAGCACCCAGCTGAAAGAACAAGCTGCTGTTGTCTACTTACCCTCCAAGTGAATACTCCAGGTTTAGACTATACAAATTGAAATTTCACCAACTGTGGAGGAACAGGGGCAGAGCCATCTTACATTCTCTTTAGCTCTGCCCCCTCCTCAATCCTTGTATGCCAGGAGAGCATCTGTTGCTCTTCCTCCAGTGGGGAGGTAAAAGACGACCCCCAGCCTCAAGCAGGTAAGCTGCTGGCCAGGCAGGTTGAATTGTATGCAAAAAATAATTCACAATAAGTGATCATGCAGTAGTTTAAATCAAACATTATACCAAATAACATAATTTCATGTTTGAGTTCCTATTCCCCTTTCTACACACACACATACACACAAAGAGAGAGAGAGAGAGAGAGAGAGAGACATCACCACCATTTGGAAATACATTTAATTTTATTTTTTCAAACAATGCAAATGGTTCATTTGGTTCATGAAAACATCACATCCAGGTCAGAAAATCATCACTTCCGGGTCAGCAGAAGGTCACTTCCAGGCCAGCAGAAGATCACTTCCGGGTCAGCAAAAGCATCTAACCCTCTGAGATTCCATAGCTACCCCAAAACCTCACTCATTTGACCTTTTAAAATAAAGGTTGCATAAGTATTGACACTGAATACATTGGATTAAATATTTAAAAGTCGTGTAAAATATAGAGTGGGATTTACTTGAAACATGTACTCTCCAACTCTCAACTCCAAAAGATTCTAGAGGTGGCAGGTAATCCAATGTACCACTTCATCAATAAAACTACTATCAGAACTAGAGATTCTTGATGCAGCAGTTTGCTTTAGAGGAGAAGAGAATGATGTAAGCTGTTTTGGGTTTGTTCACCAGGTTACTTTCCATGTATCCACAGTGTACACTAATCCCACTGCCTCATCATGCTTTGCCCCAAGTTGTTAAAATGAAGAATAACCAAAAACAGTAATAAATAAACAAATATTTGTAATTGTTAAGTCCAGCACACAGCTCCATGGGTGCATAATTTCTCACCTCTTTACCCAACTATTCATGACCATAAGGAAAAATCAGCTTCAATGCAGGTGTGTAACCACAAGGAAGAACTGGATTCTTTCACCATAGCTACTGTACAGTGTTTGAGTCAAATGACCTCAACATGAAGAGATCTGAGGTTTGACTCATGAAGAACTGTAGTTGATGAGAATAGCACCATATCTATTCAAATAGAGATGACTTTCCCCCCAACCTGGCTTTGTAAAAAAAAAAAAAAGATGGGGGGGGGCTTATCTTCCATTTGGTATATATAAGATAGTTTTCGCTGCCTCTGAGCCTTTTTGTACCAGCCAAAAGATGTGGGGGAATCCACAAAGGTTTTTGAATTTAATAAGATAGATCTATGAAGTTGGATAAGGTGAATTCCAGCCCTTTTGCACAGCATAATGATATGAGAAACATCTTTTTAGACTTTGAAAGTATTGTACACTTAAGTACAATCAATCTGACTTTTACATTTTTCCAGTTCTATAATCTTTACTTTTTATTTGGAAGAACACATGCACATTTTATAGCCTCACTCTATGCATTATTTATTGTCACTATATTTATCAGCATTGTGTATACTATAGGCTTCACCACTAAATACATCATTTTAAAAGACAATTCTGTCATAATGACTATTTCATTATGTGTAATTCATCAATGTTTATAGTTATATTAAGCTATGAGAAAAGGTTTACTGGCTTTTTATCTTCATTATTGGCAGTAATAAGTTCTCACTTTACTAGAGAATGAAACAAAATATGGGATGAACAATGAGTATATCTGCTCAAATGTAATTCTTATTTGCTGTTTCTCTAATATTACTTTCCAAACTACAAACAACATCAGTCACTGAAGACTAACTGCTGTGCAGTCATAGAAAATGTATGCTTGCCTTACAGTCATGTTTTTTCTTCTCTTGCAAGAATATTATTCATAATGGAAATTGTTGATCTTAACTACTCATTTCAGAAAGTATGTCAGAATTATGTTATAGAAAACTAGAGTTGGTAGAAGATTACTTATTAAAAAGAGCAAACAATATAGCACCATCAATGATCATGAAAGGATTGTTCTGAATTTCCCATCCCTACTGTTTTAATCTGAAAAATTTCAGTTCACCATTGTGCAAACCAAAACCATGATGCTTCATATTCACGCTCTGTAGTTCCTTGTGTTGGTTTTTCACCATAAATTTGTGAATGTTGCAGCTTTATTTGTGCATAAACTAATCAACATTATATGTCTTTTATAAGTAAAATGACATATATTGTATATAAAAACATCTACACAACATCCATACAAAAAATGGATACATACACAACATCCATACAAAAAAACAAATCTACAAAACCAATAGCAAAAACAAGAGAATTGAAACAACTGACAGAACTATCAATTAATATAAAAAGAAACAAAACGGGGAACCTTAGCATGATCCAGTCATAACGTAGGAGTCACTGTGTGATTCCTGAACTACTCAAACAAAGTTTTAAGCAACAAAGTGAATAAACATTAGCTTCTAATGGGTACGTCTGACTGAAGGACAGGGCGGGGCGGGGCGAGTCCCCCGGATCATCCAGGACGGGGGCGTGTGGTTCCGCGTCACGACAAGAAGGGGTAGCGAGGTCCGGCAGCTCCTGGTCCCTCAGAGGTATCGGCCGACGGTCCTGACCCACGCCCACGACCATAGCTGGGCCGGCCATCAGGGAGCCAGCAACACCCTGGCCCGGGTGCTAACTCGTTTCTTCTGGCCGTCGGTGGCCCAGGACGTGAAAGACCATTGCCGGACCTGTGACGTCTGCCAACGGACCTCCAGCCGTCCTCCACCACGGGCCCCGCTGTCCCCCTTGCCGGTAATCCACGTTCCCTTCGAAAGAGTGGCCATGGACTTCGTGGGTCCCCTGCCCCGGACTGCCAGGGGGTGCCGGTTCCTGCTTGTCCTGGTCGACTATGCCACCCGGTACCCCGAAGCGGTTCCCCTCAGGACCATGCAAGCGCCCGGGGTGGCCAGGACCCTGGTGCGGTTCGTTGCCCAGGTGGGCATACCTCGGGAACTAATCACCGACTGCGGCACCCCGTTTACAGCCTCCGTCACCCGCCAACTGTGCCGCACGATGGGGGTGCGGCAGATCTTTACGTCAATATACCACCCCCAGACCGACGGCTTGGTTGAACGGTTCAACCAGACCCTCAAGCAGATGCTGCGACGACTAGCTCACGACCGCCCGGCCCAATGGGACCTCTTCGTCGATCCGCTCCTATTCGCCGTCCGGGAATCCCCCCAGGCATCTACTGGTTACACCCCCTTCGAGTTGCTGTATGGGTGCAACCCTCGGGGAATCCTGGGGGTGATGGAAGGGCTGAGGGATACCCCGTCACCCCGGCCGGGGCAGCCCGCCTCTGAATACGTCCGGGACTTGTGGGAGCGACTGGAGACAGCCCGAACCCTGGCCGGCCAAAACCTGGAGAGGGCCCGAGTGGCGCAGAAAACCTGGTACGACAGGGGCACCCGGTTAAGGACCTTCCAAGAAGGGGACCGGGTCCTAGTCAGTCACCGTGTGTTCGGGCCCCACCACCCAGGTGACCCGTGGCAAGGCCCCTTCGTCATCAAGAGGACGCTTGGGCCCCAGTCCTATGAGGTCCAGTGTGGCCCGACCCCCCGCCAGGTCAAACGCCTGCACGTCAATGACCTGAAGGAATGGCGGGACCGCCCGCAGAGAGAATGCCAGCTGGCCGATGACCCCTTCGACACACCTGCCGGCGACCTCCCCTGGACCGATCGTAGGCCGGAAGAGACCACGCCTCAGCTCAATGAAGCTCTGTCACCCCAACAGCGTCAGCAGCTGCGCGACCTGCTGGCTAGTCAGCCCGGCTACTTCTCCACTCGGCCGGGACGCACGGGGCTGATCGAACACGCCATCCCCACCGCCCCGGGCCAGGTAGCGCGGACAACTTGGAGGCCCCTGCCCCGGAAACAGTGGGAAGTCATGGACCAAGAGGTGAAGGAGATGCTGAGGCTAGGGGTGATCCAGCCGTCCCGCAGCGAGTGGCGAAGCCCCATCGTGCTGGTCCCAAAGCCGGACGGCTCCGTACGCTTTTGCGTCGACTATCGGGAGGTGAACAAAGTTGCGAAGTTTGACGCGTACCCAATGCCCCGGGCCGACGTGCTCATTGACCAGCTGGGAGCCGCCCGCTACCTCTCGGCTCTGGACTTGACCAAGGGGTACTGGCAAGTCCCGATGGCCCCCGGGGACCAGGAGAAGATGGCCTTCGCCATGCCGCAAGGGCTGTTCGAGTTCCGCGTCATGCCCTTTGGTCTGCACGGAGCAGCCGCAACGTTCCAACGGCTGTTCGACCGGGCCCTCGCGCAGTGCCAGGGGTTCGCTACGGCGTACATAGACGACATCCTCGTCTACAGCCCCGACTGGACGTCACACCTTCGCCACCTCCAGCAGGTGCTGCAGGCCCTCCGAGACGCGGGGTTAAGGGCTAACCCCGCCAAGAGCCGCCTGGGTTTCCAGGAACTGAAGTACCTCGGCTTCATGGTTGGCCGAGGGCAACTGCGGCCCCTCCCAGACAAGGTGGCCACGCTGGAAGCCTGCCCGCCACCGAGGACCAAGAAGCAGTTGCGAGGGTTCCTGGGGCTGGTAGGCTATTATAGCAAGTTCATCGCCGGGTACGCCAGCCGAGCCAGCCCCCTGACAGACTGCCTCCGGAAGGACCAGCCCAACCAGATCCAGTGGACCCCGAGGAGGCAAGAAGCCTTCGCAGATCTCAAGACGGCCTTGTCTGGGTCCCCGGTGCTCTGCAATCCCGACTTTGACAGACCCTTTGTCCTCCAAACGGATGCCTCGGACGCCGGACTGGGGGTGGTCCTGTCACAAGAGTGGGACGGACAGGAGCATCCAGTCCTGTTCATCAGCCGCAAACTCCAGCCAGCTGAGCGCAACTACGCCGTCATCGAGAAGGAAGCCCTTGCCGTTAAGTGGGCCATTGGGGCCTTGCAGCATTACCTTGTTAACAACCCCTTCACCCTAGTGACGGACCACGCGCCCCTTGTCTGGATGTCCCAGCTGAAGGACCACAACGCCAGGGTCTTACGATGGTACCTGTCCCTCCTCCCTTTCAGCTTTTTGATCCGGCACCGCCCAGGGAAGCTGCACGCCAACACCGACTTCCTGTCCCGAATGTTCACCGACGAGGGCCAGCCCGACGTCCCAAAAAGGGGGGGGTGTCCGAGACCCGGCTCGGGGGCCTCGGACTCCACAGACCCCCACCCCCCCGCGACAGCCACTTCCACGCCCGGCCACCTACCTGGGGGTCGAGGAGGGCGCGGGGAGGGGGCAGCCGAGGAGGCTCCAGGGGGCGGCGGGTGGCGGGGTTCGCACTCGCCCGAGGCACCGGCCGCCGCCGCCGCCGCCGCCACGCCGCAGACCGGAGCTCCAGGTCAGGCGCCGCCGGCCTCGGGGGCCCGGCGGGGCGGCGAATGGAGCGGCCCTCACCCGCCCGGGGCACCGGCCACCGCCGCCGTGCTGCTCACGGGCCCCTCGGTCCGGCTGCCAACGGCCCCCGCGGTGCCGCGGCGACTCCGGCGGCAGCCTGCAAGCCGGCACAGGGAAAAGGCCGGAGGCGGGTTGCACCGAGCACGCTCCCACCCCAATGGAGCGGGGAGAGGGAGGGAGCCGACGGCGCCCAGCAGAATGCCGGGACAGAGGCGGGCCCGGCCACGCCGGGCCGAGAAAGGCCCCGCCAGCTGTCCATCAGGGAGGGAGAGGGCAGCCGAGGGAAGGGGGCGGGAAACCCTCACGGAGCCCACCAACGGGCTGGGGCCGGGTGGGGCCGGCGGGCGTGGCCACACCTGGCCCAGGTGGTAGGAATGGCCCTGGGTGGGGGCGCTTGGGATAGGGGGTGGAGCTAGAGGGGGAAAGGGTATTTAGGAAGGCTCCTCAGGATGGTCGAGGAGGAGAAGGAAGCCGGCTGCCCTGACGCTAAGGCGCAGTCGGCTGGGTGGAGCCACATGCTGCCTGGATCTCCAGAGCAGACAAGGGCCGCCCATTTCTGAGGCCACCTGGGAAGGACCCTCCAGCCCTGGACCTAGCCTCGGTGCCCCGACGCCTGCAGGACGGACCCGCCGAAGGAGCTCCCCCCCGCGCCGCCGCCAATCCCGCCAGGGGGCGCCACAGGACCTGACAACCACAAAAACAGATTTAAAGCTTTAAAAATAAATACAGAGTTTATTGAGGAATTGAGTACAATTTTAGGAAGGGGGGACTCTCTTTACCCTATTATCTCAGTTTGATATCAAGCATGCTCTCTCTCTCTCTCTCTCTCTCTCTCTCCAGCAACCTCAGACAACATATGGCCTGAAAAGTCATGAAGGTAACCAGAAATCTTAGATCCTGCCCCAGGATGACTTCAGGGTTATACATTTGTTGGAGGGTTATACATTTGTTGGAGATCTACCAGCATTCAGGATAATCAGGATTGTATAATTCAATGGCCTCTGAGAATCATAGGTAGTCCAAAGGACTAATTTCTGAGTACACTATGGGAAAACCTAGTTTGCAGAAAATAATCAGAGGGATGGGGTGCTTACTGGGGTGAGGGAGAGGTGGTCTTTATTCTTGTTAGAGATAGCAGAGAGAGAGAGAGAGAGAGAGAGAGAGAGAGAGAGAGAGAGGTGGGGGTAAGAGCAGGGAAGTACTCACCAAAGCTGGTTAGTAGAGATGAGCATGAAACGAACCACGGAAAGACACCGAAAGACACATCCCCTCTTTCTCCTGCTGCCAGAGCTGCTCTGGCAGCAGGAGAAAGAGGCTATCAGTTTCACAGACCCCGCACTAGGTTCACCCTGTCGTCTGAAACCATTGCAGGGTCTGTGAAACTGATAGCTCAGTTCTTCTGCTGCCCAGGCAGCAGAAGAAAGGGGCTGTCTGTTTCAAATGCCCTGCACCAGCTTCAGCTGCTGGTGCAGGACAGTTGAAACACCACGAATCATGAACCATGAACTGGGAAAAGGTTTGAAGTTCATGGTTCGAGGTTCCGTGGAATGCTATGAACCACAAATCACATGGTTCATTGTTGTTTTTTGGTTCGTGCCCATGTCTACTGGTTAGGCCTCCACTGGAATCTGGTGAAGGGATCTTTGATTCTCAAAAGCTTACACCCTGGAAATCTAGTTAGTCTCTAAGATGCTATTGTACCCAAATCTTGCTCTTCTACTACAGATTGGCTATCCACCTAAAACAATCATACTGCTAACACTAAAAACTTACTATTAAACTTACCAAAGAATCATCAGGTGTGCCTTTGTCTTCCAGTTTGGTGAGGATTGATTTTATTGTTCCTACTTTAATAAACAACAACATTCAATTTATATACTACCCTTCAGGACAACTTAATACCCACTCAGAGTGTTTTACAAAGGATGTTGTTATTACTATCCTCAAAACAATCACCCTGAGGTAAGTGGGGCTGAGAGAGCTCAGAAAAGCTGTGACTGACCCAAGGTCACCCAGCTGACTTCAAGCAGAGGAGTGGGGAATCAAATCCAGTTCTCCAGATTAGAGTCCTGCTGCTCTTAATCACTACATCAAACTGGCTCCCTCACAAAACTTTGCACCTTGCTTTTCCCAGTTTTGCCTGCAAAGTGGCTTTTTCTTCAAAAGTTGTCATTGCTGCAAGATGATTGATGTTCCATATACGTTCAGGCTGAGAGTGGAGGGTGTGCAGGTAAAAATGAGGGGGGGGGAGCTGGCAACTTCAGCAGTGTTATACATGTAGGTGTAAGAATCAGGCCTTGTACCACATAATATAAAGTGCCAAGTTTAAAACTTCCATTCAGGCAGGCTTCCTGTCCTGCAGATTTCTTACTAGGCCAGTTTGCTGGGAAAAGTCCCAAGCTCTGTTAATCAACTGTACCTGGGCTGCTTTCTTCTCTTGAGAGAGCAGCCTTGAGAAGGCAAGAGCCTGGTGCTGATCACAGCTCTAGTCAGACTCCCTAAAATTTCACATGCTGTAATGTCCAATTAAGTGACAGAGCCCTAATTGGTTCCTGTGAGTTGGCAGTTGCCCCCCTTAGATTTCAAGAAGCCTCTTTGTCTCTAGGCAGTTATCAGTTTGCTACCTTGCAGCCATGGCCAACCACCTGCAATGTGAGAGAGAGCTTCTCAGCTCCATGCTACTTCCAGGATACCTAGAGTAAGCTGGCATGGATGGACTTTGGTAAGATCAACCAGCTTTGGAATCAACTCAGAGAATGTTTAGACAGCTAGCCAGTAGTATTTTAGTTAGTTAGAACTTAGCTAAGACAGCAAGTTTTATTTGTTTTCATGCCTTGCCTAAATACTTTTTAAGAGTGGTTTCTGCCTTGTATATGCTCCTGTGTTCTTTCTTTAATAAACTCCAATAATATTTTACCTGCCTGAGTCCACTGTTGCTTGCCTAGGAGGTATGCACACTCAAAAGAACCCAGGAAGCTGGGGTGCTTCTAGGGTTGCCATTCCCCCACTAGAAGCAGGGGACCCCCCTCCCGCTCCCACCTTCCAACCCCGCTCCCACTTACCTGGCTGGCAGGGAAGGCACGAGCCTCATGGATGCGCTCTTGGGGAGTGTGGCACACTCCAGTGGGCCCAAAATGGCCTGGAGCAGGCCCGAATCAGCCCATATCGGGCCACTGCATCAGGGAGGAGTGCTTGTTGTGCAGCAGTGGCCTGTTCCAGGCTGATTCAGGCCCAATCCAGGCCAAATTGGGCCAATTTGGGCCTAATTGGGCTTGAATCATGCCCCCCATGGAGGGCAGGAGCATTCTTGGGACGGCCACAGCCTGCATGATGACATCACTTCACAGAAGTGATGTCATTGTGCAGGCCCAGAGGTGCACATGTGCAAAGTGCATGTATGAAGGAGAGCCGCAAAAGGTAGGTGCTGGGGCCCCCACCTCCTGCCAAGAGTACAGAGGAACCTGGCAACCCTAGTGCTTCAAAACAAATGACCAGAGCTCTTAGAAACTCCTAGGGGTCTTGAGGGGATTGGAAAGCTATCAGAGATGGGGAATAAGAGTCCATGGGTCGATTCAGCAGGTAAAGAACCATGAGGATAAATCAAGCAAGAGATTATGCTAAGTTTGAAGTCAGGCTTGGCATGCCCCAAATGCTGGTAACTAAAGTATGCTGGTTATTAGCAGCAACTTGCACTAATTCAGGGATGTTTGATTGATATAAACCATTACTATACTAGCTAGCCCACACATTTGTGGCTGATTCCTTTAATTTCAGGTTTTGGTACAGTCAGTGGGACAGTGAAGAAGGGATGGACTATAACTGTCAGCTCCAGCATCGGACAGAATGGGTTACAGATAAATGTGTAGTGTTATGTAGGCTAGGATCTGGGAGACCCAGATTCAAACACCTAATCTGCTGTGGAAGCTTGTTGTGTAACCATAGGCCTGTCACATACTCTTAGAATAATTTACTTCATAGGCTTGTTATAAGGATAAAATGGAGGAAAGGAGAATGATTTAAGCCAATTTTGAGTCCCCATTAGGGTGCAGGTAAAATATTTTTATTGAATATTTCAAGTCTGTTGGTGGATCTGTAGTGGTGATGTCTGCTGGAGGAGCAAGGGAGGCTATTCCCTGACACTACTGGAGAGTAGGGGAAAGGGGGCACTTTCTTCCTGTTCTTGTGATTGTGGCTGTATCATAGCTGTTGATCTCTGTGAGGCTCCTGTAATGTTTGGATCTTCCCACATATAATAATGACAAGCATTTAACCTACATAGTAAAGTGATTTTTTATGCTTTCTCTAATGCCGAAGGGTGCAATTGATTGGTATATACTCCTGTCCAATTTCTTTATCCTTCATTTGCATTTATGTTGCTGGTTTGGTTGCAAACTAGCAAAAGATCTGTAAAATGTAACAGAAGTCAATGGAAGAGATTATATTCTTCTTTCCATCATAATTTAATACTGTCCTTTCATGCTGAAGACACAATTTTCAAATAACAATGCATGATTTACGCAGCATTGCAAATCAAAGCTTTGCTAAGCTACTCTTAATGTCTTGACTTTCTTATTTCCAGTTATATTAAACTAGCATTTAAAAAAAACTATACTAAGTTGTAAGAGCTGTTTCTAAACCTCTGTGTATGCATATTTACATAGGTGTCACTCATTAATACAAGACATCAGATACGTACAAATCATAGGTAGATTACTATGTCTTCCTAAATTGATTCTAAATTGCAATTCATCCAAAAAAGCTGCAAGTTTCCTGGTTAGTTCTAAGCTGCGATTGAGGCTAGGAGAAGAGAGGTTCACTACTTTGCCTGTGGGAAACCTGGAGAACAGCTTTTAGGGGCCCTACATAGGTAAAATCAAACCTGTGGATCAATGACTGTATTACACCTTGAGTTTTAGTGCTGAGTTGAAGGGTTCAGTCTTCTGGATTTTGTATTATCATATTCAAGCGGGAAGTTACACATTCTGCCTTAATACAATGTTAGAAGTTTGTCTTTCATACATTCACTTTATTATAGTATATTTATCTGTCTGTCTATCTATCTGTACATATATCCTGTAATTGGCAAAGATATCATGAGAATCTTCCTAGAGACAAAGTTTGCAAGTTGCAACCTAACCAGGGCTTTCACTTCAATGGGTAGAAATAATTCACTCTTGCTCAGCTAATCTGATATTCTTCAATGGAAATCCAGGAAATTAAAGCCATTTAACCAAGGATGACACAGTTAATAAGGCAGCAGTTCAGAAACTATGAAGTCAGAAAAAAGATCTTGCTGGCCAAAGTCCAAACTGAGCAGACCCTCTGCCACTAGCTTAAATGATTCAGAATTAGCATGTGATGGGCAAAGAGAAGGCACATTACAGAAAACTACCTGCAAATTAAATTAATTTTCACTCAGAAATGAAGGTTACGAGAGGAATGATTTTGCTTCCTCACCATATATTAAAAGTGTCAAGAAGATTAAGGCAAGAAAATAGAAAACATAATACTTTTGCTATGCTATAGGATATATAGGTTAAGAAGCTTCCCTTTAGCTCTTTCAAACAACAGCAAGGCTTTTATAACTGTTTCTGGCAGGATCTACAACTTGCTTGGTCTTGTCCAGAGTTCCATGGGACCTTAAGCATCACTGATGGGGAATTTTAAACCAACACTTTTAGCCAATTGTAGATTTCCCCACTTCACTACTAATCTGAGAAAACAACTCAAAGCATAAACTTGGGAATCATGGGGGAAAAGGTTTATTCGCAACTAGAGATGGGCACGAACTGGAAAAAAACTGAACCATGTGGTTCATGCTTCATCAAATTTCATGAACCACTACCGTTGACGAACCTGCCCCTGGTTCACGAACCGGTTCATTTGGTTTGTGAAAATGTCACATCCAGGTCAGAAAATGGTCACTTCTGGGCCAGCAGAAGTTCACTTCCGGGTCAGTAGAAGGTCTGCAGGAAGTCTATCCCCTGTTGCCTAGGAAACTGATTGGCACCAGGCTGTGTGCAGTGATGAACCAAAAATGTACCAAACGAACCAGCCTAAAAGTTCGTGGCAGTTTGTCAAATATGAGATCTGATGAACCATGGTTTGCGAACTACGAACCGGCCTGGTTCGTGCTTAATTTTGGTTCATATTTCGGTTCGTGCCCATCTCTATTCACAACAAGCCTTGATGGAATCAGGGTTTGGTATCTGAATGCACACAGAGAAGCAACATCACCTGCATTTTATACCTTTCAATCCCCATAGGAAAAATTGTATACAGTTCATTAAGATCTCATATAGTTTTCTAAACAAATAAGTCAAAGTATATGATCTTCTGGACAGTGGAGACTGACAGGTCACAGTCAGCAATTAAAAGAACATAGTAAGAATAAAATTTCCAGCTGGCATCATTAATTTCAAAACATAACTGGGCAAGAATCCTCAAGGCTAGTTCTGAATATCTCTAGATATAAACAAGTTTTAACTTTCAACATATAGTGGAAGTATTTCACTGTGCCCTTTTCATGGCAACCATAGTAGACTGTCATGGTAATTACTGCAAAAACAGAAAATACAAAACTGGATATATTGAAGAATTTTCTCAGAGACTTTGAGCAGCCCGGAACAATGAGTTTGAATTGTACAGAGGGGCTATCCCAAAATTCACTAACAATCACTCTTCCGAGTTTTATTTAGTTCTGTCTGAACTGTCCCATGACTTGTACAAAAAAAATGTGTTAATGCACATTTGATGCATAGCAGAATGTGATGTATGTAAGTTGATCAGGAAAAATTAATTTTCGAATGTAACTAGTAATGCTCATAAATGCTGATCCAAATCAAGGTTAGGTGAGTATGCCCATCACTCAAACAAATAAAAAAGAAAGCTCACATGGGGAACAAACAGCACAAAAGGCCATGTACATGTCATGATAATACATTTGTCTGTTTCACTGGGTATGCAAAACAGCTGTACATGTCCATCCAGAATTAGCATGTGATGGACATCTCTACCTAGCCATCTTTACCTTCTCTTCTTGGAAGTGTATCCATGTGATAAGTGTGTGACATTTGGAATGGCAACACAAAAGTACTACATCGGAATACAAATTGCAACCACAATAAAGGAGAACCTAAAATAACTATCCCTGGAAAAGAGAGGTAAGGTAGATTTGTACTAAAGGGACCCATTTCTCTGCTTTCCTGATGCTAACCAATTTCTTCAAGGCATCCATCTTGTCACCTTGGAAGATGAAAAGTATTCTTCACTGTTACTTGCTCTTTCCTCAGATAAATTAGTCTGTCACAGCACCCTTAGCCAATATATGATATGCCTAAACATGGCTAGAATTACTTTGCATTTGCTTGTGCCTTCCTTGTTCACAAACAAACAAGAAATGGTCCAAATAATGTACCAGTGCTTACTGCTTACTGGCTAAGTGTGCATTCAAGCATTGCACTAAAGCTATGAAATGCTGAGTTAGATTCCAAATTCTCAAAGATGTTATAATGGGAAAGGTGTTATAAACACATGATTTTGTGGGGACAATAGAAAGTTAAGAAATTTAGATTTTGTGTTCCTTAACTGACCCGGACTCCAAGACCACAATTTCAAATGATTTAAACCACATTATACAGACCTCACTAATATAACATAGGGTAGTTTCACTCAAGGGATTTCAGAATCGGGAAGATTATGATTAGACTTGTATTTACCTCATGTACTAGTTTTACATGGTGATGAGAAAGATTTTCTTTGACAAATGTCAAAGATAAAGGTAACATCATGACATTTTCACAGCCTTGTGGTCTAGATTCTATAATGCTCCCATAGATTTAAGCAATTTTACTTTTCTTGTTTCAGGATCAAAAGGTAACTAAATCTATTTTTGGAGGCATTGTGTAGGTATATTATGTATTTGGGAACCACATCAGAACAGACATTGTATTATGTATTTATTTAATTGATATACCATGTGAGGTATCACATGGAGACTCAAGGTGACTTACAATCCCAAAATTAATTTTAAAAAATTATATTATAAAATATCAATAATGAAATTTCAGGGTATACTAATAACATCAGTCCTTCTGGAACATGAAGATCTTCTGGAATGGAAATGTCTTCAGTTTCTCAGATGGTCTATAATGATGTTGCTAATCTTACCTCCTATGATGAAGGAATACCACTTTCCTAAAGTCTGTACTAATTTAACCTGTGCAGATTTCCTTGAGGAGGTCACACTGATGGATCTTAAATTTTACACGATATGGGAGAAGGTTCTTCAGGTGCTTTGGACCCAAGACATATATGGTTTCAAAGGTCAAAAACCAGTTCCTTGAATTAGGATCAGAAACAACCTGAGAGCAAGCAGGGCTAGAGAAGATTTGACTAGGAGTGTGCATACCAAAATTCCCAAACCAAAAATATACCGGAAAAAAATATTTGGTGTCATTCTGTGGTGGAACGAAAAATGGAATTATGGAACTTTCTGGGATGATGGGGAAAAGTACCAAAAAATCAGATGGAGTAGGGGATATTTCCAGCGGACCAGGGCAGGTATTTTTAAAGCAAATGGCACCAAATTTGGAAGAAAGCAAATCCATACACTTCACAAAAGACCCTCCAAGTTTGAATGGTATTGGTCAATGGGGTCTGGTTTTATTTCAAATAAACAAGCTATCCCTAGCCCCTTGGTCTCCACTGTTTCTTATGGGGAAAATACAATGGTTAAAACCTTAAATCTAATCTGTCAAAGCAACCTCCAGTTCCTCCCAAAAGAGAACCCCAAAACTCCACCAGCAAACAACAGACCACCACAAACAATAGAAACATGCCCCACCCCCATCCCGCCAAGATCACCCTTCCACAGAACAGGCTCCAAAAGCACCAAATCTTTCCAAATAAATACAGACAAAATCCAGATAGCAAAAAATCTATGTAAAACTAAACCAGGAAATGCACAAGCAAACACAGACAAATATGAGATTCCTTCCCCAGCACAAATGCTAATATGAAAATACAGACTTTACAAAAAATCTTCCTTATAACTACTTACCTCCAGCACTTATGGATGCCAGGTGCCCACAGATGATGGGAAAACTCCCATTGAGTCATACTTCTGCCTGCTAATGATCAGCTGATTGGTGGAAGGAGCCCTGACCTTCCCAAGGATAAAGTAGGCTAGCGAAATAGGTGCGTGCATTTCTGTGGCCCTTATCAATGATGTCACTTCTGGCATGGCCCAGAAATGAAATTGCCATGTTTGGGGCTGATCTTTTAAGTTGATGACTGATGTCATCAACTGGGGTTCTGTGGATTGATGAGGAAACACTGTTCTGAACAGGTTTGGTGCTTTGGGGAGGTTGGTCTGTTCTGTGAGGGGGGGGGTTCTTTGTTGCTGTTTAATGTTACCTTGGAGGAAAATGACATTTTTTGTCCACAGGAAACAATGGAAACCAGGATGGATGGAGAACTTGGTACCCTGAAAATTTTCTCTACATACACCTGTACCAGACCTCCAGAAAGATCCCCTATTCTCTCATAGGAAACAATAAACTCATAAATCTAGAAATTAAAAAAAAACAGCCTAGGGACACCTGAAAATTGGTGGTAATGGTATTGGTGCCCCCAATCCATGCTGAATTTGAATGTGTACTGATTTTTTTTCAAAGCACACCTCAAAGCTGACTTGATATATTAATTATGGTCAGTCTCAATAAGGACTGTAGTTTCTTTGAGAAGTATCAGCTGAAGCTTTTGAACCATTTTCAAGGGCAGCCTCAATGTAGAGAGCATTACAGTATAACAACCTGGTGTTGCAAAGGCATGTGTGACATTGGCCAAGTCAGCTTTCTGCAAGGAAATCAGTAGCTGGTGATGCGGTCTAAGCTGGTTTCACAGAAATTGGTACTCTTTCAGCACTCAGCTTTTCTGACCATGGATAGATACTTTTATAGTAATTATATGAAAAACAGCAAATGTATTGAACTCACATCAGAGTATTTCACTTGGTCACTATTATCCTTTATCAAAATTGTACCTTACCCATATATAGCTTTTGCTGATCAGGCTTGCAGTGCCACCTTCTGCATAACAGGGATGTACAACTGCGTCCCTTATTGTTTTCATTTTCCTTAGTTGTTTTTGTGAGCTTTTTTGTTTTACTCATTTTCGTTGCATGTTTTCCAATACATTAGTGTCTTTTATGGCAATCTTTATTTATATACTTTACACTATTTATTTACCATTTATGTGACATTTTTGTACCATTGATTTAAAAAAATGTTAGAATTACATAAATGCCCTGGAAACATCTGGCATATGAAACAGAAAATGGCATGAAAATGAAGACTCACAGGTTTGATTTGTACAGGGTGGAAATGAAAATGAATCAAAGACTTTTGAATTGAAACAGTTCAGCTGCAAAATTTAGCATTATCCCTACTGTGAAGTCATGACTAATACATGGGATTCGTTGTTTGAGGCTGTTTATTTTAGGACAAAAAACAGCCCAACCCAATCCAATTTGTGCATGAAAGAAAACCCCATTGGGTACAAAGATGGTGTTTTCTTCTCAAATAACTATGCATAGGACTGTAGCCCTTTTGTGAATAACAGTTGGTCCCTTGATTTGAAACAACTGACTATGATTCATATTCTTTAATAGTTATTCAGGTCAGAATTTTCATGAAAAGACTATAGATTCAATTAACTTTAAATTACTGGAACCAACTAAGACAAACATGATTAGCACTCTGAACCCATAACAAAACAATTGCCAGGAAAATGAGGGATTTTTTCCTACTTTGAATCCTACATTTCATTGAAACTGGAGGGATGGAGAATATGTATACTCCATTTTAATGAAATTCAGGAAAGCAAGCAAGCGAGTGAGTCTCAATCTGTCTGCCTATCTGTCTGTCTAGAGTGCCCCCATAGAGGTTATTGTATGTTTAAATATTAAACACTACTGGGAAATAAGTAAGTACCTATCTGAACAATTACAACACAAATTATTTTATTAATAAACATGCTTCAAAGGTCACTAAAGGTGTCAATAACTTTAGTAGCTGATACAGTTACGTTTTTTGTTCAGAATCTGGAAGAAAAGCTCAGTCTTTTCCTGAGACTACATGCAATTAGAGGCAAGAACCCAAGCCATATGGAATTCAATTTCAGAAGACAAAAAATAAGAAATGAAAAATGAGAAAGAGACTGTATTTTTGTGGAAGCAGCTCTGACAGTATGTTTTTGTTACTCAGTATGGCAAACGGTAAACTTCCAAGGCTCTCCACAGACATTTAACTCTTTTGACTTTCTTTCTACTTCTTGCTAACTAATCCATCATTCTCTGTCAAGTTTCCTTTTTTAAAATAACCGTGAATGCATTTGATTTAAACAAATGTGGTAAAATATGCTCATTCTTCTATTGTCCAAGCCCTGCCCCTTAACTGGGAAGTAACAGAAATTTAAAGTGCCAGAGCTCTATAATGAAATTGTGCATTTGGCATCTCATATTACTTGTAGTTTAAAAGGGAACAGAGAACTTTGACTGCACTGGAGATGCAGATTCTAGTTTCTGACCATCAGTGCAATCCTAAACAGAGTTACACCAATGGGTTTAGATCAGAGTAACTCTTCTTAGGATTTCACTGTAAATTATATATCAGAGTAAGAGAGAGCACATATTCTCTTCATCTGTGCCCCACAGCATGCTTTTTCTTGGAAAAGGCCTCAGACCATCTTGAAGTTTACAGAATACCAGGGCCAAAATCCTCACTATGTGCATCCCTGGGAACCCCCTCTTTCTTTTACAATTACCATTTGAACCATTTAACCAGGAATGTGATGGAGTTTCAGAGAACACTTGAAAATTATGTATGCATTTAATATTTATCCCGTTCTGTTGCTTGGGAATGTCTCTCTGTGACTGTATTTATTTACTTCATTCTCTTAAAGCCTACCTTTCTCTCATATGGGGACTCAAAGCAGCTTACTTTGTACTTCTCTCTTCCATTTTGTCCTCACAACAACACTATGAGGTAGTTAGTTTAAAAGTGTGTGAGACTGGTCCAAGGTCACCCAGTGGACTTCCATGGTAGAGTGGGGGGTTTGAACCAGATCCTTGTCCAACATGCTAACCACTAGACTACACTGGCTCTCATTTACAGTAACATCTCTCTTAAAAATAATCTCAGTATAATTATACGTACAATTAGATCAAGACTGAGGTTTGTATGGGCCTGTTATGATACACAGAAAAGTGCATTTTTGTATCAATAAAATATGAAACCAAAAGCTTTTTTGCTCTCATGTATGCATTGATATCAGTTTTGATACTTCATAGTACTTAATCAATAAATGTACGCATATCACTAATATGGAAGGGGGAGTAAAGAGATAACACACATGGAACTGTGATCTGTAGAATTTTTGGAAAACATAAAAGGGAACAATGGGGAATCCCTAATGCATCACTTCCACTTTGGAAACAAAATTGGGGGAATCAGAACTACAAACTCAGAGGAGAAATGTAGCATAAGAGACATTTCTACCTGACTTTCACAGATTTTATTATGCTGCATAGGTGCTCAAACCACTTGGGGCTTTCAATGAGAACTTGCCCTACCAAATCAGCCAGTGTGATGTAGTGGTTATAGGATTGGACTAGGATTTAAAAGACCCAGGTCTGAATCTCTGGCATACCATGGAAGCTTGGTGGTGGAGAGTGTCAGCAAGTCATGGCTGACTTATGGAGATCCCTAGTGGGATTTTCATGGCAAGAGACTTAAAGAGGTGGTTTTCCATTGCCTGCCTTTGCAACCTTGGTCTTTGTTGGAGGTCTCCTATCCAATTACTAACCAAGACCAACCCTGCTTAGCTTCCGAGATCTGATGAAATTGAGTTTGCCTGGGCTATCCAGGTCAGGACTCCATGGAAGCTTGTTGGGTGACATCGGGCTAGTCATGTTCTCTCAGCTTAATTTACCTAACAAAAATGTTATGAGGAAAAAATGGAGGAGAGGAGAACAATGTAAGTTGCTTTGAGTCCCCATGTGAGAGAAAAGTGGGGTATAAGTGAAGTAAGTAAGTAAATACAGTAACAGAAAGACATTCACAAGCAATGGAATAATGAATAAAAAGGAAAAGAGAATGATGTAAGCCACTTTGGGTCCCTATTGGGTCAAAAGGTGGGGTATAAATGAAGTAAGTATATAAATAAACAAGTTACTTTATTCTAAAGTGTTGCTGGGGTCAAATGTTCAGTGAAAGACCACTATGGCATCATTTCATTGTGACAAAAGAAGCTTATGTATTTATCCAGTATAAAATTATTTATTATTATTTTATTTATTTATATTTTCAATTTATATTCCGCCCTCCCCACACAAGCAGGCTCAGGGTGGATTACAATTGTGACTGAAACGATGAAAATCATTTTTGTTGTTGTATTATCCATCATTGTAAGGCTAATTTTCAGGTAGGGCTCTGAAAATTCAAAGAATCTGACAGAAATGGTTGTTCTGACCAATGTTTCATTCTTATAATATTTTACTAGTATTAGCATTTTTGTGCCTCCTATATTGTTCTTGCAGCTATTTGTCATGGAACAATTAGCTTTGAGTTGGATGAAGTAGTTGCCAATGTATGAAAGTCTGTTTTTCTGCTTGGTAGAAAACTGGGTGAAATTTCTGCCTCTCTGCCAAGCCTAAGATGATCATCAGTAATCCCACAGCCTCCCTCTGCTCCTCTGGTGATAAATACTGTAACTGATTTGGCTAGCTCTTGGTTGTACTACCCCCCCCCCCCCCATTTTTATGTGCTAATTTAAAGGAAGGATGGTTTGATTTCTCTGTTCAGAATTAATGTTTTGTGTTCTGTAGCTTTTCATGAAGCAGAAGCTCCTTCATTTTAGCAGTCTCTGTGGTTGCTAAACTTGGCTGTATTTTTCAGAACAATAGAACCACTACCAAATGTATGCATCTCTTAAAAAAAAAAGTCTGGCACACTCCAATAGCATTTAGGAATAATGCATATCCTACAATCTACCCTATTAGATAAATAGATGCACTTCTTTGATACTAAGTGAAAAAAACTTACACATAAAAGCCAAGCCATATTCACGATGATTCACTTTTTACCCTGGCGCAGGCACACTGAGGGCACTGTGGGTGTGCGTGGGCCAGGATAAAAGATGAGTTGTTGGCACGGCAGGCCTCTGAGGGGCTGCAAAAATGCAGGGAGGTACAGTGCGGCTCCACAGCTGCCACGGAAGCAGTGGGAAGGCTGCACCCGGGGGTGGGGCTGCCCTCAGCCTCTGCAGGGCCTTGGGAGGTCCATACCGGGCCTCTGTGCCACCTACGGCAGGTCTCTGAAGGGCTGTGGAGTCAGCAGTGAGGCCACGCCAGCATGGCCCTCCCAAGGCCCTATTACTAGAGCCCGTTGTGTTTATTTTCACAGTGGGCTCTGTTGCTAGTCTTTGGAATATCTGGCGGAAATTATTCATTTCCCTCAAACTCAGAAAGCCTATTTTCTCACTTAGATCTGTACTAGAAACTAGAGGTATATAAAACTAAACAATTAGCTGGAAATACAACCAGAATTTGCAGTTTCTTTTCATTGATGCGGATTCCAGAATGGTTAACTGAATCTGGGAAACAAAGCTGTAACACGCACCCCCCATCAAAGTTTGTTTCATTTTGGTTCTAACTTTTACAGTGTGCTGGCACTATCTTGTTTTTCTTAACAGCAAATTTACTGACCAATTGGATCACAATTAACTCCATTGAGGGAAGGGGCATGTGTGCAGTGCGATGTCTGCACTTTTTGTTCAGTACTTCCTGGGCAGTGGCATTGTCTCCTTGCCAATTGGGTCATCAAAAGAGGAGAAGCACCAACTCCTCACCCTTTCCAATGGCTTTGTAAACATTCCTTCATTTTAACACTCTTGGAGGAGATGGAGGAAGGAAGGTGCATCTTCTTTTTTTGGCACTTGCCTCACACAGCAAAATGAACAGTTATGGAAAAACAGAGGTCTGTTTGGTGGGGGGATCATGTTGTGTTGTTCTGTGTGTAGATAGTGCACTTGAAGAAAAAAATGGTGGGCTGATGATTTAAAGGGAGGCATATGCTCTGTGCAATTTTGATAGTTAAGTACAAAAACTGCTGCCCTAGAGCCTCATTTCCCCAGTTTCCCTCTTGAAAAGTACAGTGTGAGTCTGAGCATGCACAGCTGACACTTGCCTTGCATACACACAACTGTCAGAAACTCATGATGATGGGGGGGGGGGGCGGGAAAGGATTAGATCTAAACTGGCAATGGTCCACCTGAAGCAAACCAATTAGAGAATAAAGTTCATTCAAAAACCCTGGATTTGAAACTGTTAACAAAAATGTTATTCATGCAAACCTCTGCTAGAAACACACACATATATGAAAAAACGATTTTGAGAAAGGGGGCCCTGCCTGACGATGGGCTACTTTTGGAGCCATAAAGTGGATAGGGTAATGCCCAGAACCTTCCAGTATGCCCCATATTATTTCATAAAATTGATTTGCAAAAGCAACATTTCAGGAAGCTAATTCATAACAAACCAATAACAGCAATGAGTACTTATTGTTTCCTCTTAAATATCAGATTTTCTGATTTTCTGATTTTTTTGCCAGGAACTAGGAAATTTTAAGTCCAGATCCCATCTTCTGAAGGTACTATATTTTGTCATTGAATACAAATTCATTCAAGAATCTTCTTGAACAAGGGACATCATTATACAAACCCCTATAATTCAAATATAGAACCAGCTGAGGTGCTGTGCACCCAGTTAGGGAGGTTGAAGGTTTTGCCCTTCCTATTCAGGACTAGACATGGGCACAAACAGCATTGCGAACAGAAAAAACTCACAAACAGCCTAATATGCTGTTCTTGAATAAGCTGTTCGTGAGGCCCCATCCTAAATGAACAGGTGGTCATTGCAAGCCTCATTCGTTGCCTTCAGCAGCTGTTCGGCAAGCCAAACAGTCTGGCACCTGCTGCAATCAATCCCCTTGGTAACCGGAGGCAGGGAGGGACTGAACTCTGTCTGAACTCCTTCTGGCTTTCCTTCTGGTTTTAACCCTTCAAAGTACTTCCAGCAGAGAGTCCCAGTTTTGCCACTGTGAAGAGAAAATAACAGCCAACGGGGAGACCTATGGATCATGCCTTTCCTGGGGTGCAATCTCTCTGAAACTTGGGGGGTCTTCAGAGGACAGTGAGGACTATGTCTCCTGGAAATTTGGTGGGTATTGGACATTGGAATTGTCAGTTTGTGGGGTGTTTAAAGGGCCCTACCCCTTGCACGTGGCAGGAAAGGGCCCTTTAAACTATCAGCTGGCAGGGGGGAATCCTGCCAGCTTTAAAGCGCCAGATAAGTGGGTTTGAGGGGAGCGGAGGGGAGGCTAAGTGGGGGGGGGTTCAGGGGGGGCAGTTTCTGGCCCCCATGAACAATGAACAACGAACATGTCCAGGAACAGTTCATGTTCATCCATGTTCATTGTTTGTTGTTCGTAGATGGCACCAAACGGCGAACAGGGTGTTTGGGATTTTTTTCCATTCGTGCCCATGTCATACCCACCTTCCTATTTGGAATGACATGGAATTGGCTGGCCAATGTTAGGGACCATCAGGAAGTTTTAGATTATCCTTCAAATGGGCTATGAAAAAGTTCTTTCTTTTCTTATATTTTTTTTCTTTTCTTATATTTTCTTTTCTTATATTTTTCTGGAGTCTGATAATCTTAATATGCCTGATCGTGTCATTAGTAAAACCACACCTACTGAAGACAGCATTAACATGGGTTGTTAAGAACACAGGTAGGTTCAATTGACAAGCACCATGAGCCATCTCACAATGAAGGGCACTTTCTAAAAAAGTCCATTATTCACTTGAGTGGCAGATTGGTTTGGAGAGGAAACAATATTGGAGCTGAACAGTTTCAACCAATCTTTGGTTGCTTCCACATGTCCTTAATGAGATTGTCTGCTAACGGAACTTTGGCAGGTTACCTCACTCATTACATACATCATTATTTCCCGTGCGTGAGAGGGTTATGATGATCCCACTTTTTTAGTGTTTTTTGTAAAACTTGTTTTGTTCCATTTTCATTTTTGATGCCGCTTTTTTCACGAGATTATCTACCATATCAATGCATCTGGAGGCTTTTTCATATGCTTTTGTTCTCCCACAAATCTCCAGCCTCTCTTCTTGCCATTACCCTTCCCACACAAACATCTGGCTCACATGTGCGATTGTATAATTCCTCCCCCAGTTTCTACAGAAGCTGAAAGACAATGATATAGGGCAATCCCACATGTGCTCCAAAAAAGGGGAGGGGAGTTGGGTGGGAATACATCAATGTCGTTTGTGATGATGTGCAGAAAGAACGCGTTTCCTGTTTTGGGATTTTTTCCCCACCACTATGAACACATCCAAGACATGCATGAGGATGCTGAGTGTGGAAGGTGAGTTCCAAAAGCGAATCAGGAAGACTTGGCTTCGGGACAGAGAAAGCCCGAAAAAAAGGAACATGTGGAAGTGACCCTTTAGTCACTTGAACAGCATATTGTGGTAGGGAAGTGTGTTAATGTGCTAGTAGGATATACAGCATGTAGGCTATGATGTGTTAATGTGCAGAGTAGGATAAACAAGGCCAGTGGTTATACTGGCCATGTCTGAAGCAGGATGTTCTTGCCCAAATGAAGGTAGTATGTGTTAGCAATTTAGTCGCAATCCACCCTTAAAAGAAGAGTGACTAGTTTGATAATACAGATGTGCCATTTAAGAAATTCCAGTGCAATTCATATAATATTGTTTTCTGTCTCCATTTCAGAGGTTCTGGTAACAACCAGATTTCTTCTGTTTTAAAGACATAAAATCTCTGTATTAATCTCTTTGTCAGATAGGCTTTCAGCATATCTGCCAAGCGTTGTATGTATTTTTGATTTTGCATTGTATGTATTTTGCTTCAGTGCCTCTGAGTACATGCAGAGTATAGTATGGACTTGTTTCTAACTGCTTATCTTCCAGGCAAGGTGTTTTGGTTATGAGTTCCTGCAGAAGCCTGAGAATGTGACCTTGGACTTATTATGAAGACTGAACTGAACTCCTCTCCTCCCTTTCTCATTCCCAGGCAATATGAGCCAAAATCCTGTCTTTCCCTTCCAAACGGGGGAGGAGAAACTGATTTATAATTGATCCTGCTTTACCTCCTTTAGGCATCCCAGTCAATTCCCTTGTTACAGCATCTTGATACTGGTATTTGCCCCCCCCAGTTAAAATGAAAGGAAGACACAAAGCTTGGGATTAAAATTAGGCCACTTTCTTGATTACAACTTGTCACTATGGCAAAGGATCTATCTAACTAATGGTACAGGTCAAGTGCTGAGGTTACTCGTACACTGCAGTGATACAGTAAAGTGTTTGGGAGAAGTACCTGGCAAGACCTGACACTCTGCTGTCAACTATATATGTTTTTTTTTAATTATGCACATTTTTCGAAATGAGAAAAAAAATGATATTGATACAGAGTACAGTGAGAAGGAAGTGAGTGCCACCCCCCACAACTAAGCTCCTCTGAATAAGGGGGCTCATTGTACAATTATCATATAAAGAAGCACATAGTGCTGTGTCAGTTTTTACACCATCTAGGAAGACAGGTTATCCCAAAACTTTCACTGATCCTTCACAAATGTAGCCATCTTCTTTATGATGGATTGAGGCACCTGGGGAGATTCTGTGGGTTGGATCCAGCCA
This sequence comes from Eublepharis macularius, assembly GCF_028583425.1. Taxonomy (NCBI): domain Eukaryota; kingdom Metazoa; phylum Chordata; class Lepidosauria; order Squamata; family Eublepharidae; genus Eublepharis; species Eublepharis macularius. The sequence goes on from NC_072799.1 coordinate 48,923,358, forward strand.
CCTTTTTCACTCATCTCACTCAATATCCCTCTTATCTATAACTCCAACCCCATGCAGATTTATCCTTGCAGATCCTATGATCCACAATATAAACTTTTTGAGGAGTCAAATGGGACCCCTCCTCTCTTTTTCACCAGTGAAAAACTTGGGTCAAATCCACATTACTCATTCTAAATCGCATGTTCCCTGCATTCCCCATGCAATCCCGAGTGCTGGTCACATTACCTCATTAAACAGACGCATTTCATTCCCATTTCTCCCGAATATGTGGTCACAGGTTTTCAACGGGAGTTTCACGGTGGCTGTGAATGGGCCAATGCACAATTTACATGGTTTTTTTAAAAACCACCCCCCTTCCTGTCTCTCTGGCCGTTCCGAGAGTTCCTATTGGCTGATTCAACTTGCAAGTGCTCTGTAGTCTGCAAAAGACTGTTTTTGACTTCATAGCATTGCATTTATTGATTATGCTGTTTCTGAATCAAATCTGGTAGTTTGAAAAATCATTTTGGGGTGAATCTATCCTCAGAACGGACTCGCGAAACTTCCTTTTTAACTGTTTTTTATTTTTTTTATTTTATATTACTGTAATATCAAAATTACGAAATATCAAAATAATGACACTCCAAGGAAGTGAAACTTCAGTAAAATTCAGGCACTGAACTGTCCTGCATAGGAAATGCCCACGAAAGCTTCCCATATGCTTCCAAATTTCCAAAAAAGAAACGGGAGAGAGCCATCAGTGCTGTCAGTGGGGGAAAGAGAGGCATCATTATCTTCAATGATGTTACTTTATAAGGCAAGATTGAAATAACAGAAAAGTGCACTCAAAAATATTTTAAAAATGGGCGGGGAAAAAGGTCCTGCCCAAAAAAAACGGTTTTTGAGCGGCCGTGTGACCGGAGGGATGCGCGAGAAAGATGGATTGGAAGCAGGAATGTGAATAAAGAGGAAAAAATCACAGATTGGAGGCAAATGGAAGATATCTGATGAACATGCGGGTAATGGGTGAATGTGGATTTGACCTTGGTTGGATACAACCCATTGGATCCACCCACTGTATGTATTTGTTTAAAGTATGTACAGTCTCACCTTTCTCCTGAATATCTCAGGACCCAAGGCTGGTAATGACAAGACTGGTAACAACAACAACAACAACAACAACAACAACAACAACAACAACAACAACAACAACAACAACAACAACAACAACAACAACAACAACAACAACATTCAATTTATATATTGCCCTTCAGGACAACTTAATGCCCACTCAGAGCGGTTTACAAAGTATGTCATTATTATCCCCACAACAAAACACCCTATGAGGTGGGTGGGGCTGAGAGAGCTCCAGAGAACTGTGACTAGCCCAAGGTCACCCAGCTGGCTTCAAGTGGAAGAGTGGGGAATCAAACCCGGCTCTCCAGATTAGAGTCCTGCGCTCTTAACCACTACACCAAACTGGCTCTCAATGACAATGTAAAAACAATTTTGTAAAACAAATATTAAGAACAATAGCTATAAAACATTAAAAACATTCTAAACTCACCTGCATGTTCAGATTCAGATGACCCCCATAAGGTCCCTGAAACACCTCTGTTCTTTTGAGTTGCCAGAAAGCCAGGAGGGTAAGAGTTCCCCTGGCCTCACCTGGGAGGCTGTTCAGGAGACATGGGACAGCCACTAAAAAGTCTAAGAGAGGGCTGTTGCTGAATATTCCTTTGACTAACTATGCACTGATAGTAGACCATGCTGAACAAAACAAAGCTGCCACATGGGAACAATGCAATGTTAATAAATTAGCAAATAAGGATGAGTAACTTTTTAATTGTCTGGGTCTGGTTAGCATCTAGACCAAAGACCTCCTGGAAATGCATTGTTTGTCATTTTGAGCATTAGAAGAAAATAGGAATTTATTACATGTAGTAAATAACTAAGTTCTGTTCAACTTGGAACTACATGGAAGAAATATAATGTAATTCCTTGTAACATACATGGAAGAATTATCAACTAAATTGGCATTCAGCTCAGTAGCTGGCTAGTAAAAATCTTTTTCATAACCGTCCTCATCTTTTCTTACATTGTTTCTCCTGAATTCTGTTCTAACCTTCTTGCTGTTAACCTCAATGATACTCCTAATAAATATAGTTTTCTAATTATTGCCCAAACCTTAATGTTTATTTGTCTAAATGCACTGGCTGCAGCCATCCTGATATGCACCATCTTTGGCAGATGGGGTCAACACAATGTATCAAAAACAGCAGTCAAAACATGATGTAAAGAGAAAGAGAGCCCCCCATTTAATCAAACCACACTGGAACACAGCACTTAGATGTAGGAAGCCACTATACCACCACTAAATCTGTGCCTCCCACAGACACCAAAAGCTTTTTCCTCAACAGCCACCACCTGTGCTGCAATTGACTGTAGCCTACCTATCTGGGAATGACAAGCAGTGTCATAGATGCCTGTCATGAATGTATTCTGTGTTCTGTACTGGTCCTCTGAGGGCATGAGAAGTTTTTTGTTGATGTTAAGGCAGTAGGTTATCTCACAAGTATTTACTTTCTCTTTCCCCGCTGCTTCCAGAAGTGTTCTTGAAGGCTAGGTGTGGCCAGCTCGAAATGTATCTTTCTTGGGAACTGAGATGATTTCATTCTTTGTTCTGTCTAGTCTAAACCTAGCTTCTCCCTGACAACCCCCCTGATTCTTTTTTGTCCAAAAACTGTAATGGCCCTTATCCTGATGGCAGAAACGTTCCCTATAACTAACATCACCAACCCCAATTATGTCACTTCTGCCAATGCACTTGTCTGAGCACCTTGAACTTGCTGAATCTCTAATAAAGTTAACCAATACACCTGCATGTTTGCTGTGGAGAACTGGGGGATTCTACCTGCCAAGGACTGACAAGCAGCTATACTGCCAGGAAAGCAGAGCCCCTCAAGTGCCAAAAATATCTCTAATACTGCTGCCCTGAGGCAAGGGGTGAAGGTATAGGGTCACAGTCAGGAAAAGCTACCCAAATCCAAGTGGCAGCCACACTGCCACTAACCGTGTCTTCTTGACATCAAGAAAAGTATTCCTCATTGTACCACCAGGTTCTGCTGTAGGTACCATGCCACTGCTAAGCTGTACAATAATAATCAGCTGTTCTGCCCTGCTGATCTTACTAGTTTGCTGAACTTGCTTTCTGTCCAAGGCACACGTGTGGAACAGGCAAGGCCAAACATAGGCCACACAAGTGGAGATGATATATATTCATCTCCAGTCCTATTTGGTCAAGCAGTGCTGAACTTCTCTTTTTAATGCTCAGCTGATAAGCCACATCCCTTTTGCTTGTAGGGAAAGACAGAAGAGACATCCTTTTCCTTCACTTCTCCTTAATTCTAGGCTAAACTGTGTGACAAATGAGTAATTCATTGAGCTTTCTGAAAAATCAACTCTTGTTGTTGTTGTTGTGTAATACTAAACCAAGACCATGGTTCCCTGCAATGCCTTATGCCCAGAGAGCCAGAGTGGTGTAGTAGTTACGAGGCATGGGGCTTTAATCTGGAGAACTGGGTTTGATTCACCTCTCCTCACTTGAAGCCAGCTGGGTGACCTTGGGTCAGCTGCAGCTCTCCGGAGCTCTCTCAGCCCCACCCACCACACAGGGTGATTGTTGTGAGGATAATAACAACATACTTTGTAAACTGTTCTGCGTGGGTGTTAAGTTGTCCTGAAGGGCGGTATATACATTGAATGTTATTATTACTGTTTATGCTATTTACTTTTAGGGTGCATTTGATGGTAAAGTCATATTTAAGTGATTTGCCGGATATGACTGGACAATATATTATTTCTTGTTCTTTCAAGGACAAACTACTTTTCCCCCATAGATAAAATTCCATAAATAGGAATAGCTTGTTTGAGCCACTAATTTAAATTGGAAAGACAGAAAGACATTTAAACATTTGGGATGATTGTAGCTAGCATGGCATAACAAGATGAGAGACTTTCTGCAAACTTGCCAAAATCTAAGCCACATGAGATATGTGAGGTCAAAATAAAGCTCTTTATGTTCATTCCAAAATCAATTGGCAACCAACGTAGACCATGGAACACAGGTGTAATATATGAAGTGCCAGTTAATAAGCAAACCATTCCAACTGTCCTCATACATCAATGCCAATCTGGCAGTCTTGTTTTTGTTAACTCTAGAGAAACAAGCAAGCAAGCATACACGCAGAAGTTTCAGCATTATCCCCAAATATAAATGGATCTTAGGATATGCATTTCATTTCTGGTTAGCTCTATTTTTTCCAGTTTTAATTAGCACTGTCAGTCATTATAAGCACTGGAAGATGGTCTTAAAACGTGATCAGAATTTTTAGGTTTTATAATAGAAATACAAATGTACGGATACAGATTTCAAGTAGTCACAAGATGATAAAATGCTTAGAAACATGAAAAATAGGGTTAGATTTTGAGTCAATTATTTTAAAAGACTTGTGTTCTTTAATACTGAAGAGAAGTGTGGCTCCTGGATTTACCTGGGGGCTGGTTTCTAGTGGCTCGGGGGAGAGACATGATGTAAAAGAGGAGGTGTCACTTCAAAGTCAATTGTTCTCCCATACTAGCCTTATTAAAGGTGAAGCACATGGTGCCCAAAACTATGGCCATCTACCTGGCAGCCATCTCCTTCTACAGTAGTGAGGCCTTAGGGTTCCCTGACCCCTGCAACACATTCATTGCCCAACAGGTGGTCATGGCCTGAAGAAGGCTCACCTCTGAAATTCCCAAGACCCAGAAACCCGCCAACTTCCTCATTTTAGGAGTCTTGCAGCAGTTCCATAAGATCTGCTGGTCCAGCTTTGAGACCATCCCAAGCCACCTTCACCCTGGCCTTTTACAGGGCATTTTGAATCAGCGAGCTGTTTGTGTCCTCTTGCAGAGATTGCTCAGGACGGGCACTGGGTCCAGAGGATGTCTTCATACAAGACCTGGAGATTTATGTATTGTTAAGAAAATCTAAAATGGACTAGGATTGGTGCAGGTCATGCCTTCAACTCAGGGCCTCAGTAGGGGTTCAACTCTGCCCAGTCTGAGTGCCAGAGAATTCCTAGTCATTTGGCCTCACTCCTCCAGTCCTCTTTTCATCTGTGCAGATGAGTCTTTCTAGACCAGATTCTAGTTCACGAGCTTCATGAGGGTGAGCTTGGCTGCCATTGGGTTATCCTTCGGAGATTTGGTTCAAGTGTGGTACTTCAGGATAATCCATTGGGCATGAATCCATGCTGCTTCAACTGGCTGGCAGACGTCCTTGGGTCCAGGCTGTTTACTCTGATCACTGAATTGGCCAATGTGGAGGATGCAGGACACTCTTGGGCCTGCATTACTCTTCACTTAGACTGGTGCTACCTGCTGGATGTATTGGTTAGCCAGCTCAGTCATGTTTTTACTCACCCATTCTGGAAATGCCAGATAGTAAACTCACATCACCTACCCTTTCTTACTTCTTTTCAGAGTGGGGGCCATCTGGTCACCCATTTAGGGACCAAGTAGGAATTTTCTCTTCCCAGTGGATTGGTGCTTGCCTAAGTGGGGTTTTTTTTCACCTACTGTTCCCTGAAGGTAGTGCAGCTTCTGTCTTGGATGAAACCTAGGAGCTTTGGAGGGAGATGGGTGCTTTCCCCACACAGCTCTTGTGGCAATTTGGGCATTGGGATGGATCCATTTGGGGGATATTGATTTGGGGATCCAACTATTTGGAGATCCCACTAATGGTTTATTTAAACTTTTATCAGCAGACTTTCTACCTTGCAGGAACTCAAAGGTTCCTGGGGTGGATCCATCTGGGGACATGCCCACCACAGGGGCAGTCATTCAGCTTCATTCCTGGGTGACAGGGGAACCATGCAGTGGTCTGTGTCCCTATAAGAGTCCATGGCATGTCATCCTGCTGTTTCTTTCAGATGGTTGGGGTGGCTGTCATTGGATGGCAGACAGGCCACCTGATGCCTGGATCCATGCCATATGATGTACCACTGCTCCAATGGCTGTAATCAATAAAGTTGTGGTTGTTTTCTTCCCAGCACTGTGTTTGGCCATGTTTGTCCTCTGTTGCCTCCTGTCCTGACTCTTGGTTTGCAAATTAAGTTGATGTTTTTAGGAAGTCAACCTGATTATTGTTTCTGTTGGTTTCATGTTTCTGCCAGTAATTTCTCTCTCTACAAATCAGTAAGGTTAAAATACATAGGACTGCATCATTCATGCATGGAATCCTCCCTCCTAAATTTTGAGCAGACAAGTAAAAGCGCATTTGAGCCTTACCCTAATTTCTTAGATCCACAAGTAGTGGGTGAGGGATCTGTGTATGTGTATGTGTGTATTTAAAAAAAAGGAGAGTGCCAGGGAAGGAAATCAATCCTTAGTGCATATGTGCTGTGCTCCATTCCCTTCAGCATATTCTCCTTCTAGCACAGCTGACTGGGAATAAAATGCTTCACGCTCCAGAATAAGACATAGGATGGGGCAGTTTTTACTTCTCTGAATCCACACACCCAAGTTTTATTTACAAAGGCCCATCCCCTCCTGCTTTCTAAACATATGAATAGAAGTATCTACCCTCCCATCTTTCTTTTTTGCCCTGCTGGTGCTATAGAAGCTTTTTGGGGAAGGTGATTTCTATCAGGAAAAGGTGGAAATAAAGAATTTAACCTGCATTTACAAACTATTGAGTACATCTATAACTGACGCCATGCGTTCTGGTTTTTCTATGCTGTGAAATCAGTGCAAAGAACAATTACATGAGTTCCTTCTGTTTTATGAAGCTGATACTGACAATATTGAAATGTAGCATCAGCAAATGTGTGAATCTGTCAAATGAATTTAATGGCTAACCTACTTACATGCCAACTATTTTCTCCCCCTCCCCCCACCTACATCTTTAAGCATTCTTTCAACTAAAGTAAGCTAAACTAAATGGAGGGCAAAAAAGTTCAAGTGTGTGGGGGGTGCTGAAGTGTTGTTTCCTGAGGGAAATTTCTTGCCCAAGAAAATTCATTAGCAAGATCATAAATGGAAGTTTATATAAATATAGTTATTGCAGTTTTAGTTCATATGAAACATCCATAGGCTTTCTAGCAGTTTTTCAAAACAACAATGAAATTCTTATAGGCTAACTAAGTTAATAAATATGTACAAAGAAGCTGAAAAAAATTCTGCCAAAGATCCTAAAAATATGTTAATATGAAATTACAGTTCCTGTTGTTTTGCCTTCTAGACATACAAAACTGTTAGAAGTGAATATCAGAACCAGTATCATGGGGTAATTTTCAATAATGAATATCCTCAATCACAAGGATTTATATTCTTATATTGATATTCTTATAGTTTGCATTGGGACTGATACAGAAAAGCAATGGGAATATTAACTGGCAGATTAATAGACTGCTCAGGAGATAAAAGGGCAGGAAGGTATTGACGGAGAACTTACCTGTAATATGTACAATGTATTCCCTCCCAGCAATAAATTCAATACATTTCAGTGATATGACCTGTAGTGAGATAAATGGAACGAGTCAATCTCATTGATGTATTGTCGAAGGCTTTCACGGCCGGAGAACGATGGTTGTTGTGGGTTTTCCGGGTTGTATTGCCGTGGTCTTGGCATTGTAGTTCCTGACGTTTCGCCAGCAGCTGTGGCTGGCATCTTCAGAGGTGTAGCACCAAAAGACAGAGATCTCTCAGTGTCAATCTCATTGAGTTTAGGAGCCAAAGGTTTGACAAAATTACATACCAACAAATTAATACTACATAGTACAACTACAAAGGCATTATCAAGAAGATTAAAGGTCTCACAACAGTTCAATGTGTTCCTAAATACTGATGTATTCAGAAACATAATTACCTGTATTATGAGGATCTTTTTTATATTAAAACACATTTTGATAAAATAGTTGCCACTTAGCAGTTGGGATGCATTTCAACCTCCCTGGACATTCAACAAAGACTTTTTATGGTGGAATGGTGATAGAAGACCAGAACCAGCTGAGAGCAACTGGAGAGCTGCCCTGCTCCAGCAATTTCACATATTTAAGTCTGGGCTTGTTCAGAAGCACAAGCTGAAGGCTGAGGGCCAAAGGGCTCTTGGCTAGAGATAGGCCCAATCTGAAAAACGATTTCAAAAAACCCCCAATTTTGGCATTTGCGCCATCATGACTCTGCTAATCGGTTCTGTCCACGGCAACCGATCCAGCAGTCGGGAGTTTGCTTGTTCGGGACTTGATTGGATGGGTCAGTTTCTGTTCAGAATTGCAGACACTCTTGCGCCAGTAATTTGTTCCCGGGGCAACGGAGTCAGGGGAATGAGCTGTGTTTGCCCTCCTTCTGTTGCCCTCGAAACAAGAATAGAAGCTCAGGTTTCCTTGATTAGCAGGCTTCCTTCCAACCACGGAGCAGCAACCCAGGGGAGGGAGGGGGAAGGGGGTGTTCTGAAGCCATGTGCACAAAGGAAAGGCAAAAGGCAGTGCGGGAGGCTGGGAGGCCACCCGCGCTGTTCGCCTTTCCCCAGGACAAGGGGCGCGTGGGCAAGCCAGCTGCCCCTTATCCTGGGGAAAGGCAAAAGGCAGTGCGGGAGGCTGGGAGGCTGCCTGCGCCGTTCGCCTTTCCCCAGGACAAGGGGCGTGTGGGCAAGCCGGCCGCCCCTTGTCTTGCAGGGCAGGTGAACAGCACGGGCAGCCTCCGAGCCACTTGCGCTGCTGCCAGCTCCACAGTGCACTGGGACAGCCGGCTTGCTGCGTGGGCGTGGGCGACTCAGGAGCGCGCGCGCATGCACAAAAGCCTGACTACAGTTGCCCTGGGCGCTGGCCTCCCCGATTCCTGATTCCGGACCGGAAATGAGACTTGATTGGTTAGAATCGGTGACCTGCGTTCGGCAGCAGCCCAGATCCACGAACGGCGTAATCGGAATTTTTTGGGGGATTGTGCCCATGTCTACTCTTGGCTTTGAACTCTTAAGCCATTGGATGAAAGCCTGGGGTTCTATGGAAGCCAACATGGTGAGGAAGAACCATTCGGTTCTGTGCTGCTGTCTCCAGACGAAGAACTCTTAACTACTGTTCACTCAACCCACCTCCTCCTAGTTTGCTCAAGTCTAAGAAGAAATTGCTGCATGATACTATGTACTTACTTCACTGCATCCCAGGTATTACCTCGGAGCCACCACTGTTAAGGGACATAGTGTCCAGAAATACCCATTATCTCCAAATCCTATGCAGTCATCGGTATAGTGATATTCTATGTTATATTACACCATTACATTACATTACATTACATATTCAGGCCTATGTAATAATAATAATAACATTCGATTTATATACCGCCCTTCAGGACAACTTAACACCCACTCAGAGCAGTTTACAAAGTATGTTATTATTATTCCCACAACAATAACCGTTTGAGGTGGGTGGGGCTGAGAGAGCTCTGGAAGAGCTGTGACTGACCCAAGGTCACCCAGCTGGCTTCAAGTGGAGGAGAAGAAAATTAAACCCAATTCTTCAGATTAGAGTCCCATCACTCTTAACCACTACTCCAAATTGACAAACCACTACACCAAACTGTGTGATTAAAGTGAACTTTCTGAGCAGGGATACGGCAAATTATGCCATGAATGTATTCAACAGTTGAATTTGCAATATTTCAAGGTAACAGCCAGACATGAGCTGATCACTCACCATGTGATTCATGTCAACTACAAATGCCTGGCAAACAGTTTTTCATTGGGTCTTTGCAAAACTGTTCATGTGTAAAGATACAACCAATTCAAAGTTTCTGGCGGGATTTTTATCTGGTCTAAGCTTATACACAAATGCAGAGAAAATCTCATTTTTGCTTTCTGGTGTTGACACGTACGTTTCATATAGAGTTTCACTTTTTGCCTTTGCTGCTATGAAGATAAGGTCTAATGCAGCAAAGAAAGAGGGAGTTACCTGAACTTGCAGTTAACTTGTTGATGGTTAACTGGTTTTAATCAACGTCATAAAGGAATTTTCCCCACATTTTGGTAAATCCATGTTGTATATAGTTGTATTTTACCTATGTTTATCTTATCTAATGTAATTTTTAGCTTATCTTTGTAATTTTGTGACAGCCTATGGCTATACACAATAAACTCTGAACTGAACTGAAATACAGAAATGGGCATCAATTGGTATTTGTATGTAATGACCATGTAGAATGGCTGAGCGCATGGTTTGATACCTCAAAGAAGTTAAAGCCATTCTAATACTAGAAAAAGTTATTTTGGTCAAATATATATTAACTCAGTACTTAATTTGAGAATGCAATTGTATATTCTTCCTTTCCTATTTTTGTTTTTTAAATTCTGCATTTACAAATTCTAATTATTATTAATATTGTTGTTGTTAATAATAATATAGGTATGTATGTATTATTATATTATAAATATATATATAAATTTTGTTTTTATAAATGTTGATTAAGTGAAGAAACACTTTCACTCTGAATTTTAATTTATTTTTAATTCTTAGAGTGGTTTTTGTAAAGAATTGTACACTTACTTATTCAGTCCATTGCTAAACTGCACACTGACCCAGCAAGAAGAGAACCACATGTATATTTGGGCTTTTAATTAAACTGGTATGGTCAAGTACTGATGATTGCCCTGTGCCAAGGAGTCTTTAATATCCCTTTGGGACATTTGTTGGTCTTCAAAACGTTTGTGTCAGTCATATGGGGTCTTGTAATCCATATAAACTTCAATTCAGGTGACTTGCCTGCTTGTAGTGCCTCATAGTCTACAGGCTCTATTTGCAGAAAGAAAAATGAGCACATCTTTATGGTCATTTCTAATACTCAACTAAATCTTAGGCCAACTCTTTATTTGTCTCCAATCAACTTATGTGACTTATCTACGAAAATTGCCTGTAATCCTGCTAAGGTTTATAAATCCTGTACTGGAAGCGGACAGAAACACACTTCTTTTAAGAACAGCCCATTAATTGGAGCTAGTGGGCAGGTGCATTAACCAAGTGCCTTAAGTTAATTAAAGCTGACATCAGTAGAGACATTTCTGTTAGCCTAGCTAGATGCCTCCAATTTGGAGATTTTTTAGGTACAGTTTACATTGAAGCACTATTGCCCTCTAGCTGATATAAACAAAGTTAAAATAAAAGCAGCATACCATGTGACTCTAAATGTGTATGTGTCTTAAAAAATGGTCATTCTTAACGTTTAAGGTGCCACCCATTCTGAATGGGGTTCTACACCCCTTGAAGGAACAGGTCAGTAGTTTTGGGGTGCTCTTGGACTCAGGTCTACTTCTGGGCAGCTGTGGCCAGGTGTCCTTTTATCAGGTTCAACTACAGCTACAGTTTTTCCCAGTCAAGAAAGATCTGGCCACTGTTGTTCATGCCCTGGTTACACCTAGATTAGATTTCTGCAATGCACTAGTGTTTGGAAATTTGAATTAGTATAGAATACAGGATGTTGCCTGGAGTGGACTGGAGAGAACATTTTGCTGCAGTCTTAGCTTATCTACCCTGGCTTCCAATTTGTTTCTGGGCACATTTCAAGGTACCAGTGCATTGAAAGCCTTGTATAGTTTGGGACTAACATACCTGAAGGACACTCTAATCTCTTATGAACTTACCTGACCACTGTGGTCATCTTCGGAAGCCCTGCTTCAGGCGCCCCCACCTTCTGAGTCTAGACAGGATTAGAGATGGGCACGAACCGAAATACGAACCAAAATTAAGCATGAACTAGGCCGGTTCGTGGTCCCTGAACCACGGTTCGTCAGATCCCATTTCTGACGAACCGCCATGAACTTTAGGCTGGTTTGTTTGGTTCAGTTTTTGGTTTGTGACTGCAGACCGCCTGGTGCCAATCAATCAGTTTCCTAGGCAACAGGGGATGGACCTCCTGCAGACCTTCTGCTGACCCGGAAGTGATTATTTTCTGACACGGATGTGACGTTTTCACAAACCAAATGAACCAGTTCACAAACCAGGGGCAGGTTCGTGAACGTTCATGGTTCATGGTTTGTGAAATTTGACGAATCATGAACCGCATGATTCAGGATTTTTCTGGTTCGTGCCCATCTCTGGACAGGATGCAACCCAGGACAGGTCCTTCTTGGTCATCACGCCAAAATTTTGGAACTCTCTCCTCAGGGAAATTTGCCTGTCCCATTCTGTTGCTGTCTTTTGCCAGCAATTGAAGTCTTGTTTATTTTGCTTGGCATTCCCTCAATGATCCTTCCTCCTTCTCCAGTGTTTTAATTGTTGTTTTTAATGTTTTTATTCTGTTTAAGCTCTGTTTTTAAATTGTTTAAATGATGTATTTGAGTTCTGATTTTAATGCTTTTTAAGATGAGATTTGGGGATTAGAGGGACAGCCTTACAGTGGCTGGTCTCCTTTCTCCAGGGTCGGGGACAGAGGGTGATGCTTGGGGGAGATCTATTGCCCCAACACCCTTTGGTGTGTGGGGTTCTGCAAGGGATGATACTCTCCCTTTTTTTTTTTTTGAAAAAATTTTTATTGGGTTAGAATCCATTATTTTTACATTACATTCAATTTTCCCCAAATTTTTCATTTCTAACCCCCTCCCTTTCCCCCCCTTTTGTTGACTTCCAACAGCTTTCCCACCCTTTGTCCCTTTTCCCTTGCTTCTATTGAATTCCTCTATCTAAAACAGATATACATTCTCCATTATATTAAGCAGTACATCCTTAACTACTTTTCTTGTTATATACCCAAACTGTAAGTCTTTGTTTCCATCTTGGATAAACAATTTATCCCATTTTCCAATTTTAAATATTTCTATATATCATAAACCTATATATCATAAACCATAAAAATCTTACATTTAAATCAAACAATTTGACTTATTCTCTATATATTACTCATTCTTATCTTTTTATGGTAATTCTATATAGCTCATCGCATAGTCAATCAATTTGACTCTTCTGTACATTCAGTTTGGTGCATATAAATCTTATCAAAGAAAGAAAATATTGTTGGTTACTCAATCCTTATATTTAAACCTTATCATTAATTATTTTCTATCAATATTCTATCTATTAACCTATATATATCTATATATATATCAATCTGTTAATCTAACTGCTTATAAATTCACATTTATCTCTTCCTCCCCCGGTAAAGTCACCCCCCTCTGTTATACTTTTATTATACTTCAGTAGCTCTCAAACTGCCACAGTTTTCCTCCCACCTCCCATTTCTTCTCCAGATATTGTTTCAGCTTCTCCCAGTCTGTGTTAAACTGCCCTGAGTCCAGATTTCTCAGTTTTCTTGTCATCTTGTCCATTTCTGCCATGTACAGCAATTTGTAGATCCAATCTTCAATAGTTGGCACTTCTTGTACTTTCCATTTTTGCGCATACAAAAGTCTGGCTGCTGCTGTCATATAAAATATCAACGTCCTATGATGGGCTGGAATTCCCTCCATTCCCAAGTTTAGTAGCAGGAGTTCTGGGTTCTTATTTATTTGAAATTGTAAAATTTCACTCATTTCTCTTATTATTTCCCCCCAGTACTGCCTAGCTACCTCACACGACCACCACATATGATAGAGGGAACCCTCATGCTTCCTACATTTCCAGCATTTATTAGAAGTGTTCAAGTTCCCTAGCGCAATCTTCTTTGGTGTCATGTACCAACGATAAATCATTTTGTAAATGTTCTCTTTAATATTAGTACATGTCGTTGTCTTCATTGTAGTTTTCCACAAGTATTCCCATGCCTCCATTGTTATTTCTTTATTAAAATTTATAGCCCATTTCACCATCTGTGTTTTAACTGTCTCGTCCTCAGTATACCATTTCAACAGTACTTGGTATACCTTGGATATTCTTTTCTTGTCTTCTTTAAGAAGGGTCTGCTCTAGTTCCGAATTTTCTGTTCGTATACCCCCCTTTACAGAGTCCGAGTTATATAAGTCTCTGATCTGTCTATACTGGAACCAGTCGTAGTTAGGTGATAGTTCCTCTTGCGTCTTTATTCTAAGTTTAGATGCTTCAGTTTTAGTTATTTCTTTGTACGTTAAACATTGTTGTTCATTATCAACAGCTCTCGGATCTATCACCTCATACGGAACCAACCACAAGGGAGTTCCTTCTTGTAAGTAATTTCTGTACTTCTTCCAGATTATATATAGACTTCTCCGTACAAAATGGTGTAGGAACATCGAGTTGACCTTTACTTTGTCATGCCATAGGTATGCGTGCCATCCAAATATTTTTTTTATATCCCTCTAGGGCTAATAGTTTCTTGTTCTTTAATGTCATCCACTCTTTCAACCAAACTAGGCAGATTGCATCATGGTAAAGTCTCAGATTGGGCAGTTGCATTCCGCCTCTTTCCTTTGCATCTTGTAAAACTTTTACTTTCACTCGAGGCTTCTTGCCTGCCCAAACAAAATCTGATATTTTCCTCTGCCATTTTTCAAATTGTTTAGAGTCTCTGATGATTGGTATTGTCTGTAGCAAAAACATTACTCTTGGTAACACATTCATCTTAACTGCTGCAATCCTGCCCAACCATGACAAATTCAGTCTATTCCATTTGATCAAGTCTCTCTCTATCTGAGTCCATAGTTTTTCATAGTTGTTTTTGAATAAATCTATATTCTTTGCAGTCAGTTCAACTCCCAAATATTTCACTTTGCTTGTTACTTCACAATCCGTTGTTTCCATTAACAATTGTTGTTTCTGCTTAGTCATATTTTTACATAATATCTTTGACTTCTTTTTGTTGATATAAAAACCTGCCAAGTCTCCAAACTCCTTGATCTTATCTATCACTCTTGGCATGTTCTCCAATGGGTCCTCTACAATTAACATTATGTCATCCGCAAATGCTCTGACCTTATATGAATAGTCCTTTATTTTTATTCCACGAATTTCCTCATCTTGACGTATTTGTATCATCAGAATCTCCAATACTAGAATGAACAACAATGGAGACAACGGGCAACCTTGTCTTGTTCCTTTACTTATCGTCAATTTCTTGGTCAATTCATCATTCACCACGATTGCTGCAGTCTGGTCTCTGTAAATTTCCTTAATTGCTCTGATGAATCTTTCTCCCAATTGTAGCTTTTCCATAGTGGCAAACATAAAGTCCCAGCTTAAATTGTCAAACGCTTTTTCAGCGTCTACAAAGAAGAAACCAACCTCTTTGTCACAACGCTTGTCATAATATTCAATAGCATTGATCACTGTCCTTAAATTGTCTCTTATTTGTCTGTCTGGCAAAAAGCCTGCTTGTTCCTCCTCTATAACTTCCGAGAGCCACCCCTTCAATCTCTCCGCCAATATCTTCGCAAAAATTTTATAATCGTTATTAAGTAGCGATATAGGTCTATAATTTTTCACGTTAGTCAGGTCTTGGCCCTCTTTTGGGATCAATGATATGTTCGCTTCACTCCAAGTGTCTGGAATCCTTTGATCCCTTAAAACCCCATTCATCACCTCTTTTAGGAATGGTGCCAGTTCATTAGCCATTGTCTTATAAAATTTAGCCGTAAGTCCATCTGGTCCTGGCGCCTTTCCTAGATTTGCAGATTGTATTGCCTTACTTATTTCCTCGTCAGTTACTTCACTGTTCAACTTATTTCTCCAAGCTTCCGAGATTTCTGGAAGTTTGGTTTTCTCCAAATATGACGCTATTGATTCTTTATTTACTTCTTTCTTATTATACAGCTTAGCGTAGAATTTATAAAAGGCTCTACTAATGGTAGTCTGCTCCAAATACGTTTTGTTGTCTTCACAAATTTTATTTATTATTTTCTTTTCCCTTTTCTTCTTCAATTGCCATGCCAGGTACTTCCCAGGTTTATTAGCGCCCTCAAACGCTTTTTGATTCAGTCTTTTAAGATTCCACTCCAATTCTTTATTACTCATTGCTGTTAGCTGTTCTTGAAGTATTTTAATTTCCTGGTATACTTTCTTTTTCCCTGGTCTCTTTTTTAACTGTATTTCTTTGGCTTTTATTTTCTCCTCAATCTCTTGTCTTTTCTCCTCTTTCTTCTTTCTTGCTCTACCATTTAAGTCCATTAGTATGCCCCTTATAACCGCCTTGTAAGCATCCCAAACTTTATTGGTTGGTACTTCTTTATTCACGTTGTATTGTATAAAAAACTTTGTCTCTCTTCTCAATATTTCCATATTGTCTCTTTCCTGTAACAAGTCCTCATTTATTCTCCATGCTTTCCTTTTTCTCCTTTTTCCTAATTTCCACATAATTGGGTTGTGATCTGAGCCTACCATCGGCATTATTTCTACCTCCTTAGTCCATAACGCTAAGTCTTTTGAGGCCCAGATCATATCAATTCTTGATAATGTAGAATGCCTTGCAGAATAAAAAGTAAACTGTCTGCTTTTAGGATATTCTCTCCTCCATACATCTTCAAGAGTCTCTTGTTGAATCAACTCAAAAAAAAGCTTTGGTAATAGTCCTCTTTTCTTTTGTGCCGTTGTAGTCTTTTTATCTAGTTCCAAGTCTGTCACTCCATTGAAGTCTCCAGCAAGAATTATCTGGTCATATGCAAAATCGTCTAAATGCTTCCTCAAGTCCTCAAAGAAGCTTTCTTCTGCACCGTTAGGTGCATAAAGTCCGAATACCAACACTCTCTTTAAATTCCAAATACATTCCACTGCTACAAATCTAGCTTCCACATATCTCATAACAAATTTTGGTTGTAGCTCCTCTTTTATGTACAGCACCACTCCTCTTTTTTTCTTGTTAGAGGCCGCTACAAATTCTTTGCCCAGTTTTCCAGATTTTAAATATTTTACATCCTGTTTTCTAATATGGGTCTCTTGCAAACAAACAATGTCACATTTTTGTTTTAGTAGCCAGTGAAAAATGTTTTTCCTCTTATTCGGTGAGTTTAGTCCATTTACATTCCAAGATAATACTTTACACTCCATACTCATAATCTTGTTGGTAAGTCTTTTTCATTGTCCTTAATAAATCGCTCCATCTCTCGCTCAGATCTGATGCGTTTTTTGGCCCCTCCAAACTCAAAGGACACTCCTTCTGGTAACTCCCATCTGTACCTTATTTTCATGTCCTTCAAAATCTGAATTAGCACTTTGTATTTTTTCCGATCTAATAACACTGATCTGGGCAGTTCCTTCATTATAATGATCGTCTTGCCATCAATCTCCAATGGATCTTGAAACTGTTTTGTCACAATCCTCTCTTTCATATTTCGTGTTGTAAACTGCACAATCACATCTCTTGGTAGTTTCCTCTGGGTTGCAATTCTCGAATTCACACGGTATGCCACATCCAGGATAGCCACAACTTCCTCCTCCTCCTTCCCCAGGTATTCAGCCAACACCTCAGTCATCTGTTCTTGCGCTGACTTTCCTTCCACTTCTGGCAAGCCACGAAAACGTAGCTGCTTCTCCATATGTTTAGTTTCTGCAACTGACATTCTCCCCTTCACCAATCTCATCTCTGTTTGTTGCGTGTCTGCTAAATTCTCCATCGCGTCTTCTACTGTTTTAACTCTCTGCTGCGTTCCTTGTAATTCACTTCGTATTGTTTCCATACCTTTTTTCACTTCTGACAGCTCCGATTTTACTGTCTGTGTAACCTCTTTAACCTCTTTAATCAGCTCCAATTTCGTGTCCTTAAGTTCTTTAATCATATCTAAAAGTTTTTTGTCCAGGTTTTTATCCAGGTTTTCTATTGCCGATTGCCACTCTTTTTTTGACATCGTGGGGCTTGCTTTAGCTCGCTCCCACAAATCCGCTCTCTTCCTTAACTCCGTGGCATAAAATTTAACGTTTTTCTGTTTTAAATGTCCCGGTCTTCTTGCAAAAATTAAATTTTAAAGAGTCCAAAATGTCGGGCGTCTTTTCTCTATGGTTTCTCTATAATTTTGTAATCCAAGATGGCCTACTTCCTTTTCCGCTGAAGCCGCGACCCTTCCCCTTTCAAAAATGGTGATTCCCTACTTCCTGCCCTCCAGCAAGGGCCGCTTCTCTCCAGCCGCTCTATTGTTATTACGCACTTCCTGTCTCCCGTCTTCCCACAGCAGATCTCGCGATGGTGTCTTTTTCTCACAGCTCCAAAGCCACAGGTATTCAAAACAATAGTCCGATTTCTTTAATAACTTCTTTAAACTTAGTCTCTTTTCAAATACAATTCCTGCCGAGTCTTCCCCTCCTTTTCGCTAGTCTGTTGCAGTTTAAAAATCTACTTTTTTTCCTCTCTGTTTTTATCAATCTGTCCCGTATCAGAAGATAATGATCTTTACCTTCTCTTCACTTTTCTCGGGTTGTAATCGCTGTTTCGATTTTAAGTTCTCCTCTCAGCTTCTTCCCCCAATCGAAGCTTGGGTATGTAGGGCTTATGCCAGCCGAATTGGCCCCAAAACTGCCGCAGAGATTGTAGCCGACCCGTCGCAAGGTGGGACCTCAAGGATCGGGAGGGGACCCGTTGTGTAGAGCCCCCCCTCGTCCGAGATCTAGCTCACCCTAGGGTCTTGAGCGTTCTTTGCCTGCTCCCCGCCTGAGAGCAGTCGGCCGCAGGCTATTTTCACCCCACCGGCCGGTTAAAACGGCAGTCCGGTCAGCTCCGCAAATGGAGCTGCGTTAGACCTCCATGAATCCCAAACCGGAAGTCGGATGATACTCTCCCTGATGTTATTTAACATCTACATGCACCCCCTCACCCAGTTTGTGCAGAGGTTTGGGCTGGGCTGTCATCAATACGCAGGTGACACCCAGCTTTTTCTGTTAGTGGATGGCTGGCCAGACACGGCCCCAGACAATCTGGCCAGAGTTCTGGAGGCTGTGACAGCATGGTTGAAACAGTGCAGGCTGAAATTGAACCCGGTGAAGATGGAGGTCCTGCAGCTGGGATGAGGGCTGCCAGATGTTGGGATCTAGCTCCCTACCCTGGATGGGACACCACTGGCAATTTTGCCAGTGGTTAAGTGTCTGGGTGTGCTCCTGGATGCCTCCCTGTCAATGGAGGCCCAGGTCACGGCGGTTGCCAAGTCTGCATTTTTCCACCTTTGTCAGATCAGGCAACTTTTCCCCTACCTGATGCCCCAGGACCTGGCTACAGTGACCCATGCAACGGCCACCTCCAGGCTAGATTACTGTAACTCACTCTACGCTGGGCTACCCCGGGGCCTGATCCGGAAACTGCAACTGGTCCAGAATGCGGTGGCCCGGGTCCTGACTGGTATATCCTACCAGTCACAAATCACACCTGTCCTACGGCAGCTGCACTGGCTTCCGGTTGAATTTTGAATCAGGTTCAAGGTCCTGGTTCTTACCTTTAAAGCCCTGAGCGGGTTGGGATCAGCATATCTTCCGGACTTCCTCTCCCTGTATGTTTCCCGGACACCACTTCGATCAGCGGATGTTTACTGGTGGTCCCCAGCCCTAAGGGAGCCCGCCTCGCTTCAACCAGGGCCAGGGCCTTTTCAGTCCTGGCCTCAGCCTGGTGGTACACTCTGTCAATGGAGACACGGGCCCAGCGGGACATATTATTGTTCCGCCGGGTCTGTAAGACAGAGCTGTTCCGCCAGGCGTTCGGTGGTTGTAGGGGGCGGTGCCATGTCGGCCTCCCACCTTTGGGGTGGGGGATTCTCCCCACCATTGCACTTGGTTTATTTCATTATTGTTTTGTATGTTGATTTTAGTATTGTTGTTTTCTTGTTTTTATTGTTTTTAACTTGTTCACCACCCAGAGCCCATGAGGATGGGTGGTATATAAATTGAAATATAAATAAAATTAAAAAAAGATTGTTAGCTGCCTTGGTGGCCCTATGAAGGCAGAAAGGTGAGGTAAAAATATTGTAAATAAATACATAAATGGATGAATGAATATCTTGCCTAGTTGTGATGAAGGGTTGAGAACAAGGCCAGTATAATAGAGTTTCAGACAAGGTTCTGGGAGACCCCAGTTCAAATCCCCATTCCACCATGGAAGCTCACTGGGTGATATTGGGTGAGTAACTGGCCCACTGAAGAGCCTCGTGGCACAGAGTAGTCCCATAGGGGTTGATTTTCTCCCCTATGTTGTTCAATTTCTATGTGAGATACCTATGCAGTTCTGCAATTGATTGTTATCAATATGCAGATGACACCCAGCTGGATATCACTTTGACTATATCACTACGAGCTGCCTTCTCTGTGCTGAGGCAATAGCTACATGGGATGGTGATGTGGCTGAGGGACTGTAACTGAATTCAGATAAAGTGGAAATTATTATAATTGGGAAGATGTCTGCATTGAATAGGGTAGTTTTGTCCATTGTTGTTGTGCAACTTTCACTGAAAGACTCAGTTAAAAGCTTTGAGCTTTGAAGTTGAATTGAATCCATGGCTCCTGTCAGAAAAAAACAAAAGTTAATACAGTGGCACATCCCTGCCTTCCAGCTGCATGTGGTTTCAAAGTTGTCCCAATTCTGTAGATACATGATCAGGCCATCCTGATAAATGTTATGATAACCTTGAAGTTGGAGTACTGTATTATGCTGTACATGGACCTTCCTTTGTACCTTCAGCAGGTATAAAATGTGGTGACCCATTTGCTATTAAGTTCTACTCATTAGGAGTACATTACACTAGACTTGATGCCCCTTCACTGTCTACCTATATGTTTCTGGGTCCAATTTGGTGTATTGGTGCTCACCTTTAAAGCCTTTAAAGGCCACTATATTGGTTTACAGTTTATGGAGCTTGGGCTTAGCACAGGGGCAGATCCAAACATCAGCTGATGACCCTCTTGCCCCCTTGGATGATCTGCTGGGAGGGCAGAATGCAGGATGACAGTAAGTAGGAATCCACTTGGGTGCATACCTCTGTATGGATCCTCTCCCACCTGGGAGTGAGCATGCCTTGACAGCCCCCAAGCTGGGCATGTTCCTGCCATACATCACCCCCAAGATACCTTAAGGGGATCCCCAGTTAGGGGAAACTGGACTTGCATGCCATGTTTTTCCCCAAAAGGTCTGTGCCCACCACAAGAGGTGGGCAATGCCTCATCCAGCTTCAACCAAACCTCCTAAAGCTGCAACCAACAGCAAAGCTCATCCTGAATGCCCTGTGGCCAAATATCCTGTTCCCAGCTGGACAAGTGCACCCTGTGGGGACAGAACAACACCTTCAACCTGAATGAAATGTCTGGGTAATGGATCATCATACCTCCAAGTGCTTCCACAAAGTGCCCCATAGCTTGCTTAGAGAGAGTTTATGTGGCCACCTATGTCCTGGCCACATAAACTCTCTCTGGGCAAGCTGCCTCACACCACAAATATTCCTTAAGCAAATCTGACCACACAAACTACATACCAGAAAAGTGTCCATGAAGGAATTACAGGTCGGACAAAATCGACCATGTTAAGTCTAAGCCCTGAAGGCTGCCCAAGTCATTCTCCCCCAGCTGAACAACTAGGGTATCTGGACATCCATGTTAGCTGGCATGATGGTACCAATGAGTTCTAAAACATTCCTTTGAATCCTATCCATGTGATAGCAGTGGCTCCATCCACTCCCAGGTGCCTTCCTCATTCTGACAACGATATAAAAAGGCCAGCTCAGTGCATGATGCTGTGCCCACAGATTCAAACCAACTTGTACAGACCTGCAGAGACTACTAAAGGGGAGAATCACTGGTGAGCCCCAACTCTGGAGGAATGTAGAATCTATATACTTTCAAGTATAGTTCTGAAAATGCTTGCCCAGAATTGGTGCAAGATTTCACACAATGCTACAACACAATGGTTTTCAAGTGGTATGTATGTTTCCTTTTATGAAGTAGGTTTGGTGCAACTTTTTTAGTTGGCAAGAGGCCATTTTCTGACTTAATTTCACTTTTATCAAGCAACACCTCATTTCCTACAACTGTACTCTCCAATGACATTGGTAACCATAATGGGTTAAGGGGTTTAGTAGCTGCTGTAGCATAGTGGTTAGGTGGTTGGCTTGTGAATCAGCACACTCCTGGTTCAAATCCCTCTACTATCATGAGCTCAGTAAGTGGCCTTGGGTAAGCCACTCCTCTCAAACCCAGCTCCCCAGCTGCATTGTGAGAATAATAATAAACTGACCTTGTTCACCTCTCTGAGTGAGGCAGTAATCTGTCTAGAAGAAGCAGTAATCTGTCTAGAATCTAGCAGTGATCTGTCTAGAAGAAGCACAGTTGTTGCTGCTGCTGCTGCTGTTGTTACAGAGAGCTGCTGTAGCACAGTGGTTACGTGGTTCGTTTGCGAATCAGTACTCTACTGGTTCAAATCACACTACTCCCATGAGCTCAGTAGGTGGCCTTGGGTAAGCCACTCTTCTCAGCTCCAGCTCCCCAGCTGCATTGTGGGGATAATAATAACACTAACTTGTTTAGCACTCTGGGTAAGGCACTAATATGTCTAGAAGAGTGGTATATAAGCACAGTTGTTGTTGTTGTTGTTTGTTGTTGTTGTTGTTGTTGTTGTTAAGGGGGGAATTGTGAGCTCTCCTCCGACTGTAAACCAGAAATCTCATAGTTTGGAATGTGATCTGATGACTAATGTGTAAGTGGAGATAGGAGCTACTATGATTTCATTTTGAAATTTGATCTTCCAAGAAAGATTCTGGGATCATCTTCCAAGAAAACTTCAAAAGAAACCATCATTTATTTACAAAATCCAACATATATAGTGTTGGAAAGTGCGTTTAAGTATAAGCATGAATCCCATTTTAGTCTTTTAAGGGAATGTGATAAGAATAACTAATGTTAACATTCTTTAATGGATTTACAAATACTTTAAAGTTTTTTTATATGTATGAAATGTTGGATTTACATTACAGCCTTAGCCAATCTTCTCTGGAGTCATAAATCTAATATAACCCACTACCACTGTCAAATGTCTATCTAGATGTAATTTTTAAAATGTAAAATTCCTGCATGTCTATGAAGATGGGGGTGGTTGCATACATTTGCAAGATTCTCCTAAAGAAATGACTAGAGGTCTTTAATTGAAGAATTCAGAGCCATTTCTATATCTCATTTCCCATAAACACAAATCCCAGTTCCACACCAAGGATTTAACCCTGAATTTAGCCTTGCTTTAAGATCTCAAATGCCTTTGTACAGATTAGCATTCATCTCACAGAGATTTAATATTGCTCTAAAATATAAACCTTTGTATTTATTTGAGAATACAAGAAGACCCTTCTCTTCACCCCTCCTGTTCAAGCCCTTTGAATGTTTAAGACAGATGGGATTTGCATTTCTAATCTAATGCTTGAGGAGGTGAAGCGAAAGTATTGAAATTTTGAGCTTTTTTTCTAATTGCCCTTCAAATGTGTAAAGCTGTTCCTCTGTTCATCTATTGAGAAAGTCACAGAAGGGTCTATTAACTTTCACAAAATCAGGAGTTCATCCCCTTTATTTTGATCTAGAGGCATTGCACGTTTCTGACAAAGACCTCAGACTAATGTTAGCAGCAGGCTGCTAAAGCCATGTCTGTATTTGACCACCAACTGTCCTTTTCAGAGGAATGGAAAAAGAGGGAAGAAAAGAGAAACTATACCACAGCAATTCACATTCACAAAGAATGGGGAGAGTATTGGCAGCTCAGGCAGCAGGTTTTAAACAGAGGGCAAGTAATTCAATGGTACTCAAAGAATGGAAAAATATTCTTTTATGTGGGGCACATATCCAAGGACTGGGATTGCAATGGAAACTTTTAAAATATTTATTTTGAAGTTAGGGAATGTTGCATCAAATAAAAGATACTTATACTCAACAGGACTTCATCTCCACAAGAGATATCAAGCTCCCCCTCCCTTTTCTACAACTGTCTGTTATTATTATGTCAAAGTCAATAATACCAAGAATTATTGACAAAGGGACATTTTCTTTACTGAAAGGAAATGTTACACATGCCTTTTGTAACAGATTTCCACAGATAAAACACTGATCTCATAGAAATCAAGAGACGGCTTGCAGTGCTAAAGAATGTGTAGCCACATGAACAATTTCTTCTATCTGCCTACAATAAATAGATTTTCAAAAAAGCAGAAGTAGATTTAGCAAATTAAGTTATCTAAATTCAGTGCAATTCAATCAGAAATGTGAAGACAGAAAATCATAATGGAATGTGACACACAGAGATTTGTGAGAGTGAACCTTGCTACCTGGGAAAGTCAGGACTCGGAGTTTGGAGACCAATCCTAAGCAAATCTACTCAGAAATAAGTCTCATTTTATTCAGCAGAATTTATTCCCTCAAAAGTGTTCTCAGGACTGCAACCTTTATTAGGGAACTATGGTAAAGAAGACCAATTGAATGGGTTTCAGACTACGGGTGACAATGAATTACAATTTGTCTTTTTGACATTGGACCAGTGGTGAGATAGCTCCCCCAAAACTTCACCCTGATTAAGATTGCACTAGCTACTGAAAATTATTTCATTGTTATCCTGCCCTTCCTCTAAGGAGTTCAGAACAGCACACTCGTTTCTGCCATGGTACACTTCATCCTGACAACAACTTTGCAATTTAACCTCACTCATTGGGCTACATGAAGTTTTGAACCACGCCCTGGTTCTAGTCTCTAGCACTATACCACACTCACTCTTCATATACTATAAGACAGATTGACAGACAGACAAATAGATGTGTGTTTGTCTGTATATGCGGATATGTATGTACACACAATACAAAATATATTCCCCTTGGATTTCCAAGAATTTCCAGAATTGAAGATCTAACAGTGCGATCCTAAGAACAGTTTCTTGAGAGTAAGCTCCATTATGCAAAATTCAGTATAGGGTTGCCAGGTCTCTATACCCTCGGGGCGGGGGGGGGGAGCACTCACCTGGTTGATAATCTGGAAGTAACATCATTGTGCCAGCAGTGGAAGTGCTCCCATGCTTCACTCCCATTTGGAGCCAAAACTGGCCCCAAGCGAAGTGAGAGAGCACTCCTATGGTTGGCATAATGACATCACTTCTGGGACTGATGACGTTGAATCTACCAGGAGCATGCATGCCACATTTGTGCCTGAAGTGTCTGCTGGTGATGATCGATTGCCAGATGGCTTAAAACCTCCTGCCAGTTGCCAGTGACTGGCGGGCAAGAAGGCAATCCACTGGGAAGTTGATAGCTAATGGCGGGCACCTGGGATCCCTAATGCAGTAGGATTCTAAGTAAACCAGTTTAAGATTATCCTGATGCTTCTCTGTTATCATTATCATGGTTAGGAAAGGGAAAGGACACCTGTGAGGGCATTTGGGCAAGCCCAACTGGGTCTGGACTTCACCCTTAAACAATTTAAACCAGATATAAATGCATAAAAACAGCACTTAAAGTATTGGGAGGGAAGGAATGATCACTGAGGAAATACCAAATGAAACAAAAAAACCCTCTTCGTCTACAAGTGTAAGTGAGCCAGTTTGGTGTAGTGGTTAAGAGTGGCAAGACTCTAATCTGGAGAACCAGGTTTGATTCCCCACTCTTTCACTTGTAGCCTGCTGGGTGACCTTGGGTCAGTCACAGCTCTTTCAGAGCTCTCTGAGCCACACACACCTCACAGGGTATTGTTGTGGGAATAATAATAACATAGTTTGTAAACTGCTTTGAGTGGGCATTAAGTGGTCCTGAAGAGTGGTATATAAATTGAATCTTATCATCATCATCATCATCATTATTTGAATTATCCAAAACAAAATCAACAATAAGCAGAGGTCACATGTTATTATTGACTGGCCTTGCTAAGCTGATACAAGTTTCCACCGGAGACCTAAATATCAACCATATATTGGTGTAATATGTATGCTGTTCCAAGTAGTGCCATCTTTTGCAGTTCTGTAGGTATTACGTCAGAAAGCTGCTGTTTTTCCATATGAATTGCAAAGTTTTTTTAGATGTATTGTCGAAGGTTTTCACGGCCGGAGACCGATGGTTGTTGTGGGTTTTCCGGGCTGTATTGCCGTGGTCTTGGCATTGTAGTTCCTGACGTTTCGCCAGCAGCTGTGACTGGCATCTTCAGAGGTCTTTTGGTGCTACACCTCTGAAGATGCCAGCCACAGCAACCCACAACAACCATTTTTTTAGATGGTTTCAAGTGCCTCGATGACAATGGGGACTACTGTTGCATTCTTCTTCCATAGTTGGGTGGTTTCTATTGCCAGATCTCTATATTTAATCATTTTTTTCTTGTTCTTTTTCTTTAACTCTGGTATCCCCAGGAATTGCAATGTCAATTATCCAGACTTTTTGATTTTCCATGACTGTTATGTCTGGTGTATTATGTTCAAGGTGCCGATCAGTTTGAATTCTGAAATCCCACAAGATCTTGACTTGTTCATTTTGTAGCACCTTTTCCACCTGATGTTCCCATGAATTCTTTGATACTTTTTACACAATGACCAATGAATCAGCTTTGCAACCCACTCATGTCTAGCTTTGTAGTCTATTTGTGCATTTTTGCTGCATTCAGAGATAAGGTGGGACACAGTTTCATCTTTTTCCTGGCAAAGTCAACATTTTGGATTTTCACTGATTTTCTGAATTTTGGCTTTCATAACATTCGTTTGCAATGCTTGCTCTTGTGCTGCAAAGATCAGACCTTCAGTTTCTTTCTTGGTTGTACCCATCTTCAACCATGCCCAAGTTAGGCTGTTGTCACTTTTTCCTTCAATATTAGATGTTGCCCATGTAAGGGTTTGTTCTTCCAGCCATTTAATCTATTCTCAAACTGTTTCTTCTTGTATTCAGCCTTTGAGTTGATTGTTTTTAATATGTTCTCTGTTTTCACAGCCTGAAGTAATTTTTCTGTACTTCAGGCCTCTTTGTTCTTCTTCCAGTACCTGATGTACTTGTAACAGTCCTCTTCCACCAATTTTTTGATGTAAATATAGCCTGTCAGCATCACTTTTTGGGTGTAAAGAGTGATGCATGTTCATTAGTTTTCCTGTTTTTGATCCAATTTTTAAAAATTGCTTTGTGTCCAATCTATTATTCCAGCTGGGTATCTGATCACTGGGATTGCCCATGTATTTATGGCCTTGATTGTATTTCCATCATTTAATTTTGACTTCAGAATTTTTTATACTGTCTTGATATATTCTTTCTGAGTCAGTTCTTTTACTTTCACATGCAGGATGTTATCTAAATCTAATATTCCAAGATATTTATAATTTTCATTGTTTGATAATGATTTCATAACATCGCCATTCTCAAGTTCTATTCTGTCTGCATGGAGAATACTGCACATTTGTCTAAGCCAAATTTCATTTGAATAACATCACTGTACATTTTCACTGTATTACACAATGATTCAAGTTCAGTGGGACTCTTTGCATACAATTTCAAATAATCCATGTACAGGAGATAGTTTATTTTCCCAGCCTGATCAGAAATATAATAACTTATTTTTGTTTCCTCTAGGACCATTGTCAAGGGGATTAATGAGATGTTGAATAATAAAGGCAACAAGGAGTCCCCTTGAAATATACCTCTTTTGATACAAACTTCCCCAATTTCCACACCATAGACAATTAGCATGATTTTCCATTTTTGCATATTTTCCTTAAGGAACAGCTTGATGTTTTTTTCTAATTCCAAAAATTTCCAGGCAGGTATTAATCCAACTGTGTGGCAGTGAATCAAATGCTTTTTTGTAGTCTATCACTGCCATATTCAAATTCGTCTTTCTTCTTGAATTTTTCCGTACCACTTTGTCTATTAGCAGTTGATCTTTAGTGCCTCCTGACTTTTAAAAATTGCCTTTCTATTAGGGTACAATAGGGTACATCTTGTTTTCCATTAAATAATGATATACTGATACTGCTAATGTCCTTGTGAAAAGTTTAAATGTTGTTGGAAGGCAAGTGCTTGGATGGTAATTGCCAGGTGCATTGCCTTTTCCTTCATCCTTCACTATCAGAAATGTGCAGCCTTTTGTGAGCCATTCTTCATTGGTAGAATTTTCATCATCATCATCATCAATAGAAGGGAACAGACAACTCTCCCTGGGGAGAGAATTCCAAAGTTTTGGTGCCATGACCAAGAAGGCCTTCTCTTAGATTACCACCCACCTACTCTCAGTTGATGGCACTTGAAACAGGGCCTCCAAAGATGTACTGGTTAGATAGGTTCATTAGGAAGTAGGTGCTTCAGTACAGTAGGTACTTCAGAAATGTTTGTTCTAAACTATATAAGGCTTTAAATGTCAATAGCAGCATCCTGAATTGTGCCTGGAAACAAATTGGGAGCCAGTATAGATAGACCAAGACTGTATATATGGTCCCCTGAACCATTCCACTCAAAATCCTTATGTCAGCATTCTGTACCAATTGAAATTCCCAAACACTTCTCAAGGGCAGCCCTATGTAGAGTGCATTGCAGTACAGCTTTATTTTTTTAAAAAAAACTAATTAAAATTCAAATATTGTAAGTATTTTACATTGACCCATTCTAAATGATTACTTTTAAAGCATACATATCATTATAGGAATAAAATAGAACTAAATGTTGCATTCAAAGTGAACAAAGCAACATTCAAAGCAACAAAGTGAATGAGGCAGAACCCCTATAAAATGATATTGAAAGCACAGTGATGTACAGGGTTTAGAAAGCAGAATGAACAGGGGCTGCCCCAAGTTAAAATAAAACAACCAACATTGTAATGCCCCTGTATAGCTCTATGGTGCAACCTCATAACTCAAAATGCATAATGGAGAAACTGAGGCTGGCAAGAAGTACAGAAAAGGGGAAACAAGGTTATTGATGGGCTAGCACACCTTTGCTATGAGGAAAGGCTGAAGAATATGGGACTTTTCAGTTTTAAAAAAGGCAAGTGAGGCAGGATATGCTAGAGGTTTATAAAATTATGCATGGAGTGGAGAAAGTGAATAATGGACTCAGAGGCTGGCAATGAATTTGATAATAAGAGGTTCAGGACAGACAAAATGAAATATTTATTCAGTGGATTAAGTTGTGGAATTCACTGCCAGTGGATGTAGTGATGGTCACATAGAGCTGTATGTAAAAAGGGTTCATGGAGATTCTCAGATTCATGAATGATAGATCCATCAATGGCTACCTGCTGTGATATAACTGGAAGCTCCATATACAGAGGCGGCAAATCTCTGAATACAAGAGATAGCAGGCAACATCAGGGGAAGATTTTGGCCTCTATACCCTCTTGGTAAGATAAAAATTTACAAGCAATTCTGTCCTCAAAACATCATGCACAGTGTGCTCTAAATAGATTAACAGTGCTGTCCTAAACAAAGTCACATCTTTCTAAGCCCATTGACTTCCACAGAAAGTTGCAGCTCAGTTTAGGATTGCAGACTATTTCATTTATTTGCATTTGTAGTTTGTCTCAGCATGATGGTGTGGGCTTGTATGTAAAGACATTAAAGTTGCATTAAACTAATCTGATCAAACTACTATTACAAGTTTCCATTTCTATTTGTTTAAATCTTGAAGGCTAAAGTATAATGATTTATTTAAAACTTTTGTGCCTAGGAATGCCACTTCAGCTCATGTTCTTTTCACCAGTCACAATTAGAGATGGGCACGAACAGCAATACGAACTAAAAACCCCATGAACAGCCCAATCTGCTGTTTGCGAACAAGCTGATCATGAGGCCTTATTCTAAACGAACAATCAATCCCCATGGCAACTCAGGCAGGGATTGTCTATACTCTGTCTGAAATCCTGCTGTTGCCCTGGAAACCCCAATCTAAGTCCAATTTAGCTTGATAGGCAGGTCTTCCTTCCAAGTGTGGACTGGAGCTCCAAATTTGTTACAGGAGGAAAAGACCGGGGGGAGAGGGGCTCCCAGCTCTGGCTTTTAGGGAGAGAGAGTTGCTGTTAGAGAGACAGAGTGAGTGCATTGGAGCTTGAATTTTCTTTGTGTGGTGGGATAGGGATCTACCTCTTCAGATTCCAGGGCTGCTGCTAGGATCTGAGGCCAAGCTATTATTTATTATTGGTACTTTTCCTGCTGCCTGCTCAAGTAGGGTTTCTGGGAGTGGTGCAGTAGGGATCTTGATGGCTGGAGGAGAGCCAGCTGGCTCCCATGAACAATGAACAATGAACATGTTTGTGACAGGATCATATTCATCAGTGTTCATTGTTCGTTGTTCATGGATGGCAACCAACAATGAACACCATGTTCATTTTTTTCTATTTGTGCCCATGTTTAGTCACAATCAGGGATCTGACATTTCATCTAGCAGTTTTGAAGGTCCAGAGCAGCTCAGAGCCTGGCTCCCTGGTTATTTTTTGTGTATTGTACTTTCTGCATACTGTACAGTACCACAATCAAAAACACTTCATGCATACATGTTCTGACACAGCTTGATGGGAGTTCTAGTTTCCCTCCTCAACAGATACATCAGTGCTGTGTGCTTTTCAGCAGCCAATAAATTAAACAAAGAGTGAACTAATCAGAAATTATAAGTAAGTGCTAATTTTTAAAAATCCTGCCATTAAGTGTTGACTAAGTCATATTATAAATATTATAATGTTTTCACACAGTTTGATGGGAGTCATATTTCCCCCCTCTCCTCCATAATCATTTAAATACCCAACCTGACCATCCATGACCCTGGGGGAGAATTGTTTTTATCTTCTATGTAGATAGGTGGCTAAAGACCAAAGGAAAAGCAACTCCACTACTATTGCCACTTTGCAGGTGCAAATCTGCTCAAGTAAAATGGTGGTAGTGAGACAATCTAAGGTTTGGCTCATGAGTGATTGCACTGCCGTAAGCAATGTTTGCCTCTCCCTCCCCTTTGGGGCTTAATGTGCTGGATTTATATCAGAGGTACTAACACATGTGTGTGCATGCACACATGCACACACAGACTATACCAAATTCATTCTAAAATTAACCCGTAACAAACTACAATCTGAACTACACAGGCTTGTCAATAAAGCCATTCTCCAATCATGAATCCCCCCAACAGAAATCCAACATATTAACCAGCACAGGCCTCTTAGAATAGAACTACCTTGATGTGCCATCTAAAATCAATACGAAAGTCACCCATCTCACCCTTCTGGAAGGCTGTTCCATAAGGACACAGCCACAAATGAAAAGGCTTGTTTCCCTACTGATGCTAAACTCCTCATTCTGTGTAATGGGGCACTAAGCAACTGCTGTTGGGAGGAAGGAAGCAGAAGCAAAGGCTCATCACTTGTTTCAAACAGTTCTATTCATCCCCCAAATTTTACCTGTGAGTTGTTAATCATTATTCTTAACAGAATAGGTGGTTGATTTTTACATGATTAAATTTTTGATGAAAAAATCCTGCTAACTTACATTTTTACTCCTTGTACGTTTAGCTCTGATAAAGAGATTATCCATAAGATTTAGCAATAATCTCAGCATTTTACTGGAAAAACAGAACTTTCTATTCCACATTGCATTTGTATTTTTAAGAGGGAGCACTTAATGGAGGGTGGAGATCAAAATACCATGTATAATTACAGGTTGAAACCATTAATTGAAAGCACATTTCAAATATAGCCAAGCTGTAAAAGCTTTTCTCACTCTAAAATCTACTTCAGAGCACACATGACCACAAAGTATAAATGTGATTTCAGGGACTTTTCATAATAAGTGTACATTTTTAATCTAGAGAAATCAAATTTCATGCCTCAGTCATTATCAGTGGTAGATTTTTTTAAAAAAACCTTTAGAAAATACTGGGAAATGGATGTTAAAATAACCCACAATATATAACTATTCACTAGAATAATAGCAGCAGCATGTGTTCCAATGATAATGGAATACACTTAAGGTGGGATCTTAAACGCCCGCCCTTGTACCCTAGAATGAAGATAAAATACATTAGTACATGATCAATACAGGTTTCTTAACTGCTGATCTGCACAAAAATCAATGTTTCCCTCCTTTTTAGTGCAGGTTACCACTAACATGCAACCTCTCCCAGTTACAGCAATCTGAGCAGCTCCACTGTAGCTGTATATGCTGGCCTTGTTTATCCTATATTACATAGAAAACTGCGCTGAATGGTACCAAGCCTTGGCCTCTTTTCTCACAACTATTGGTTCATCTGATACTGTTCAGTACCCAGGGAGTTCCTTCTCCATCCCACCATTTCTAGCTACAAAGCCAGTGATTAGCTGACTAGGGAAACCCTCACTTCATCCTTACAAGCAAGGACATGCCTAAAGATGCTTACCAGTTACACACTAGCAAACTGTAATACTCCAATGTGACCAGACCTAAGATCAGAGCTAATTCTGATAACAGTCATCCATACTGAACAATGTGGTGCAGATGAAAAATTACCTCTTCCCAAGATAATGTACTCATGGCACATTATTTGACTTAGAGTGTGTCCGTGTGTGCATGCACGCTCGTGTGCAACAGAAACTCTCTAGGAGGAAGGCACAGCTGGCATAAATAGCCACTCTTCGTTTCCCTTGATTGGCTGGTCTGCATGGGGCCTGGGGCCCAGCATTGCCACTATGGAGACTGGGGCTGAAGGCAAAAATACCTCCTGCTCTAATTAGGATGGAAAGTTGGAACTGTCCTGTGGGCACTTTCCTTAGGTTAGGGCACACAAACCTACAATCAGACATCCTCTTAGTGTTTAAGAGAAACTTGAGTCTTCGTATGAACACACACGAACACAAGGAGCTGCCTTATGCTGACTCAGAGCATTGGTTTATTAAGCTCAATGTTGTCTACTCAGATTGGCAGCAGCTCTTCAGGGTGTCAGGCAAATGGATTTGGGGGCTGCTCCAGGCCAAGCAGATGCTCTATAACTGAACCATGCCCCCCCTCCTCCATCCATTGCCTACTAACTCCTGTTCCAGTTTTGCTTCACTTTCAATAAACTAAGCCCATCATTCTTAATTTTGTGCCTTTTCCCATTTCCCCACACCAAAGATCCCTCGTAAAATATTCACATTTTAAAAGTTATGCATCGATAAATCAGCAATATGCACTGTGCTTGTATTATATGTATAGATGTACTTGAAAAATACAAGCAAATGTTCAAAGCTAAGAGTACAAAATTATTCCTAATTTCTTTTTTTTATCCCCCTTTTTTGGTAGATATCCTCTTTCCCTTTTCATTTTTCTATGTTATCTTTTTATTATTATGGAAAAAAACTCTTCTAAAAAGAATTTATTATAAAAAAGACAAGTTGGTAAAATGTGGGTTTGGTCCTACTGCTGTTAGGTGGATTTGTAACTGGTTGACAGATTGCACCCAAGGAGTGCTTATAAATGGTTCCTCATCCTCTTGGAGAGGATTGACAAGTGGAGTGCCTCAGGGATCTGAACTGGCCCCTGTGTTATTCAACATCTTTATAAATGACTTGGGTGAAGAAATAGATCATTACATTTTCAGATGATAATAAATTGGGAGGGGTAGCAAATACAGTAGAAGACAGAATCAAGATTCAAGGTGATCTTGACAGGCTAGAAAACTGGGCTAAAACTAAAAAAATGAATTTTAACAGAGATAAATGTAAATTTCTGCATTTAGGTAAGAAAAATCAAAGGCATAGTAATTAGGATAGGGGACACTGAACATGAGTTAACAGTGTGATGGGGTAGATCCAAAGGTAAATTCAATTTTGGGCTGCATCAACTGGAGAACAGTGTCCAGATCATACAAACTGATGGTATCACTTTATTCTTCTTTGGTTAGACCTCACTTGGTGTTCCTGTGTTCTGTTTTAGCACCACAGTTTAAGAAGGATGTTGACAAGTTGGAATGTGTCCAAAGGAGGATAACAATCCTGCCATCCCTTGGATGTTTGGTCATCTGGATGTTGCCATTTCTAATCCAGAAACCAGTGGGAGAACACTTCAATCTACCAGGACATTCCATCAAAGACTTAAAGGTCACTGTAGTTCAACAGAAACCTTGCAAAAACAAAATCCAACGGGAACTTGCTGAATTGGAATTCATATGTAAATTTGACTCGGTTAGGCTGGGACTGAATAGGGACTATGAATGGTTATCTCATAATCAGAAGTAACTGATTTCCTTTACAGAAGCAAACTGATCTCCATATCAGAAGCAGCTGTTTGCATCTACTCCTCCCTCCCCTCTCTTCCTCTATATCTGACCAGTTTCTTCTTGCCCTCCATGCATCTGACGAAGAGAACTGTGATTCTCAAAAGCTTATGCTACAATAAAGTTGGTTAGTCTTAAAGGTGCTACTGGACTCTTTTTGATTTTGCTACTACAGACTAACACGGCTAACTCCTCTGGATCTACATCCTTAGACTAGATAGGTAGTTAGGATCTGTCTCTCCTCCTTTCCTATCAAAGTATGGAGTTCCTACAATAAAGAACCCCCATTCTTTTCTAAATATACAGCATGTGTATGATTTTCTCTCCTGCACACACACCAGCCAGCAGAACGAGCTCACAACACAACCTATAATCACACTTCCTATGCCAAACAATAGACTCTGCTAACGGCCCAAACATGGAATCCTTTAATTAGGTTTTTGGGGCCTACATAACAATTTATTTATCAGGTTCTACATCAGCCAGATAAGGATATTTAAGGGGAGGTCCATGACTCAGTAGAAGACCCTCTACTTGGCAAGCAGAAGGTCCCAAGTTCAATTCCTGGCATCTCAAATTAAAAGGACCAAGTAGTAAGTGGAGTAAAAGAACTCTACGTGGGACATTGGAGAATCACTGTCAATCTGAATAGACAATCCTGATTCCTGACTTTGATGGACAATGACTTGATTTAATATAAAGCAGCTTCATGTATCCATGTGTCATAGATGAATGGGGAGAATTCAGAAATCCCGACAATGCCTCACTGATTATATCAGAATACCACTAGTACATTGCCTAATATAAAAGTTAATACCAGAGTGAGTGGAAAATGGCTCAATTTGCAAACCAAAAATCTAAAATTGGGTCCTAGGGACTTTTCCCCATTACTATTTTTTATTATTTTTGTACTGGTGTGATCAAACACACACAAACTAAATTTTGCCAGTCTTTAATACAATTGTATTTGTTTCTGAGTGAATATGCATAGTACAACATTGCAAATTTACTTACTAGAACCTTCAATTGGCAAGGAATTCTTCCTAATCTGACATTTTGTTTAGTTTTCTCTGCCCTCCTAGATTTTTTTTTGTATACATATATATAACGTATTAAGAGATCTAACAAAAAATTCATTGAATACTCTAAAAGACAAGAATCATTCAATTTCTTAGTGGGCGTTATGCACAGATGAAACATGATTTTCACTTGGGCAATTAGGCATTGAGCACCTGGTCTTTTTTCACCCACTGTATTGTGGTTTACTTTAGAAAGAATAGACACAGATTGTCTCCTTCAGTACACAGACCGTTTCACTTAGATTACTTTTCATGGCTTCCCTTTCTCTGAAAAATATAATATACTCCTGGAAAATAAAACAAGGAAGAAACTCAAACAGAAGAATTTACCAGACTTGTGCATGGAAGCTTATTTCATTTCTTTCATTTTTACTATTAATTTTTTAAATGAATGTTATGATACTGGATTATTTCTTATGTTTTTGTTTTGTTATTGTTGTTTCATTTTCATAATGCTATTTCATTATTAGGTACAATTATTTTCAGTGGAATTGCCTTTCCTGCCCTTTTCTTGGATCTGTACCTTCCTGAGTTTTTATCTGGACTGGACAAACCTTAAGGCAACTGAAGTACTCCACCAGTACATCTACACTGCCAAATATTAGACAGCTGGAATAAAGAAGGCAATGAAACATTCCTATGTTTAATATTAAAGTCTATGGGAGAACTGATAGGAACAGTAACACATAAAGTAGCTGGTACTGGCAATGCAGCCACTTAGGTTGAAGAATAGTAGTTGGAGCTTGCAGAGGGCACTTTCAGTGGTAGGTAGACTGCTACTACTCTAGGATGCTACTGCAAAATCATCCTCCCCCTCTGCCAGATCTGCCCCAACCATGCTGTGCATTCTCCCCATCGAAACCAATCATGATATGCTGTATATGTGTACGGATGTCAGATAAGATACTGTAATGTGTATATGAAATATATGTAATTTTATTACTGAACTGTGTGTGATAAAATAAATAAATAAAATTAAAGTGTTGTGCGCGGATTACACTTGGGACACCCCAACATACAGCACAGACTGAGTTCCACAAAACAGATTAATCCCAAATTAATTGTAATTCTAAAGATCCACAACAGCTTCAGTGGGAGCCGGGGGCACAATTAAAATAATAACAACAATGTGATTTGATTGATTGATTGATTGATTGATTGATTGATTGATTGATTGATTGATTGATTGATTGATTGATTGATTGATTGATTGATTGATTGATTGAGTCGATATTTAGCCCACCCTCTCCATGAACGGGCTTGGGGCAGGGTACAATAAAATGTGCAGTCCACACTAAAACATATAAATACATTTAAAATCCCCAAACCACAAGTTACATATGGAACAACATCTCAGATGGCGCCACCCTCCATTTTCCCCAGTCATAATGTAAACAAAAGAGGGGAAGTGGAGTCCACAATAATATTCCAGTGACTGTGCTTGTAGGGAGGGCAGGTGATTTTGTTGCCCTCCCTCCTGGCAGGAGACTGGTAGGGAGGCTCCTAAACAATCAAAGACTGGCCTCAACCATATGCCTGTTGGAACATCTCTGTTTTACAGGCCCGCCAAAAAGATATGAGGTCTTGGCGCTCTTGGTGTCCTCTGACAGAGAGTTCCACCAGGTTGGGACCAGGACTGAAAAAGCTCTGGCCCTGGTCAAGGCCAGCCAGGCCTCCCTGGGGCCAGGGACCACCAGTAGGCTCTTATTTGCTGATCTTAGTGCTCGCCAGCATACATATGGGAAGAGGTGGTCCCACAGATATTCTGGTCCCAGTCTGTTTAGGGCTTTAAAGGTTAAAACCAAACTTTTGAACTTGATCTGGCATGTCATGGGGAGCCAGTGCAGCTGCTGCAGAATTGGAATGATATGTGCCCTGTATGGTATGCCCATGAGGACATGTGTAGCAGCATTCTGGACCCGCTGTAATTTCTGAGTCAAGCCCAAGGGAAGCCCTGCATAAAGCAAGTTACAGTAGTTTATTTTGGAGGTTACCATTGCATGGATCACTGTAATTAGGTTGTGGGTTGACAGGTAAGGTGCAAGCTGCCTGGCCTGTCAAAGATGAAAGAACACAGAAAGGGCAACTGCTATGACCTGGCACTCTGTCGATAGGGTGGAATCCAGTATCAATCCAAGACTCCAGACTGATGAGACAGGTGCTAACGGTGTCCAGTCAAAGGTCAGGAGTCAGATTCCCAAATCGGGCAACCCAACCACCCCAAGTACTGGACCTCTGTCTTTACTGGGCATATTGATGACAGTCCAGTCTGAAACTTTGCACCAACTGGGCAAGGGGGTGCATATACAGGTTGAATAACAAAGGGGAGAGTATCGCCCCTTGCAGGACTCCACACACCAATGGCTGGCATGCCAATAAGCTCTCCCCAAGTGCCACCCTCTGTTCCCAACTGCGGAGAAAGGAGACGAGCCACTGTAAGGCTGTCCCTCTGATCCCCACATCAGCGAGGTGGTGGGTCAACAGTTCATAGTTGACTGTGTTGACTGCTGCTGAAAGATTCAACAACATCAGCAGTGCCAACTCGCCTTGATCCACATGTCTGAGAAGCTCGTCCATGAGGGCAACCAATACTGTCTCTATCCTGTGTCCCGGGTGAAAGCCAGACTGGAATGGGTCCAGGATGGAAGAATCCTTCAGGAAAACCTGCAGCTGTTCTGCCACCACCTGCTCAATCACCTTCCCCAGAAATGGGAGGTTCAAGACTGGTCGGTAATTGGAAAGATCGGTGGGGTCCAAAGATGTTTTTTTTCAGGAGAGGCCTCACCACAGCTTCCTTCAGCACTCCAATGTTTCATTGCCTGGAGCTTAATGATTGATTAATAATAACCTACAATTGAGCCCCCAACCTATCCACTCTGGCCTTCACCAGCCATGAAGGGCATGGGTCTAGGGAGCACATAGTAGGACTCACCAGCTGCAGGTTCCTGTCAACTTCCTCCTGGGAGACCAGACTGAAGTGATCTAAATAAGGGCCAGAAGATGGCCAAGGGGTCTCCAGTTCCCTTACTGTATCAACTGTGGCTGGCAGATCGCAGCAGAGAGACAAAATTTTATCTGCAAAGAAGCTCCCAAAAGCCTTGCAGCTACTAGCCAAATTTTTAATTTGGTGGACTCTCTGAGAGAGGGAAACCAAGGATCGAATCACTTGAAACAATTTTGCTGGGCATGAACTTGCAGACGCTATGGAGGCAGCATAGAAATCCTTCTTTGCTGCCTTCACAGCCACCTCATAGGCTTTCATAAATGCTCTATAAGATGATCTTGTCTCTTCTTCCTGATTCTGCCACCATACTTGCTCAAGCCATCTCAGTACCTGCTTCATCTGACATAGCTCCTCCGTATACCAGAGGGCCAGTCTAGCACGGGAATGGAGAGGGCAACGGGGAGTGGTTTCATTGATGGCTTCAGAAAGACAGCCATACCAGTCCACCACCAGCTCATCCAATGAACCACCAGGGGGCATCGGGTCTCACTGATCATCCTGGAAAGCAATTGGATTCATTAGTCTCTGCGGGCAAGCATATATTAGCTTGCTGCCTATCCATGAGGGGGCTGGTGCTCCCAAATGAGCCTTCAGGACAAAATGGTCCGACCATGGGACTGCTTCAATGGCATCAAGGTCTACCTGTATCCCCATCCCAAAGATCAAATCTAGCATGTGGCCCTGCTTGATGCATGGGAATGGAAACAACTTGGGAGAGACCCAGTGCTGCCATCAATGACACCAGGTCCGAAGCCTGTACAGAGGCAGCATCATCGACATAGATGTTGAAGTCACCCAGGACCAATAACCTGGAGTGATCCAAGGTCCAGCCTGCCACTATCTCCAACAGGCTTAGCAGAGCAGCTGCTGGAAAGCTAGGTGGCCAGTACACCAGACAGATTGCCAAACATTCCGCAGTATCCCACATCAGGCTAACACAATCAATGCCAGTAATCTTTGGTGCAGGGAGTGACTTGAAGGAGAAATCTTCCAGACAGATTAGTGCCCATGAAGAGCGGTGAACAAAGTCAGTATTATTATTCTCACAATACAGTTGGGAAGGCAGGGCTGAGAGAACCTGTGCTGAGAGAAGAGGATTACCCAAGACCACCTACTGAGCTCATGGCAGTAGTGGTATCTGAATCAGCAAAGCGCTGACTCAGAGCAGAACCACAAGTGACAAAAGGCACAGATTGGACACTTGTCAGCTTCCCTCAAGTTTTGATGGGAAATGTAGGCAGCTTGGCGGAATGTTGGACAAGTGACAGTTGAAAAGTCCATGGGACAGCAGTCAGAGAGCGAAGCTGCGAGACCAGGACGCCTACATTTCCCATCAAAACTTGAGGGAAGCTGACAAGTGTCCAATCTGTGCCTTTTGTCACTTGTGGTTCTGCTCTATGTCAGTACCCAACCACTATGCTACAACAGTTCTCAAAATGGTTCAGTAAGAGAAGAACACACTCAGGTAAAACAGCCAGTCTCACACCAAAACACTTAATAAAGAACTAATGAAGTAAATAAGACTGAGAGCGGGACCACAAGTGACACCTGACACAGGTTGGACACTAGTCAGCTTCCCTCAAGTTTTGATGGGAAATGTAGGCATCCTGGTCTTGCAGCTTGACTCTCTGACTGCTGTCCAATGGAC
This sequence comes from Eublepharis macularius, assembly GCF_028583425.1. Taxonomy (NCBI): domain Eukaryota; kingdom Metazoa; phylum Chordata; class Lepidosauria; order Squamata; family Eublepharidae; genus Eublepharis; species Eublepharis macularius. The sequence goes on from NC_072799.1 coordinate 48,963,152, forward strand.
TTTTCAACTGTCACTTGTCCAACATTCCGCCAAGCTGCCTACATTTCCCATCAAAACTTGAGGGAAGCTGGCAAGTGTCCAACCTGTGTCAGGCGTCACTTGTGGTCCCACTCTGAGGGAAGGATAAGACTGACCTTGAAAGAACCACAAGTGGCAGGAGAAAGCAAGACAGAAGGCAAGCCAAATAGTAAAGCAGGGAAGAAGTGAGGGAACAAACACCAAGTCAAAACAGTAAAAATCTTCAGAAAGAATTAGGGAATACAACACACACAAAACAGAAACTATATTCAAGAAGAAAGCTAAGAAAATTAAGAAAGGAATACTATAGGATAAAATACTACACTGTACTTTAGCACAAGAAAACTTCCCAAAAAATCTCTTCTCCATCTGAACTGGTTCCCTACAAACATATATGTCATCTTAGTGACAATAAATCTTAGTCTGCAATCAATCAAGAAAACCAGAGGCTCTCTCCCTAGCCCCCCTCAGGAACACAGCTTTATGCCCTTATTATGAAATCACAGCAGAGAGAGAACAGAGAAAAGGGACAGCTCCTAAAACAAAAAGAAGACATTCTCCCTTGTCCCCATTACAGACTGTTGAGATAGGGGATTGGTTTCCTTAGACCAATCAAAATACCCCATTTTCATAATTATTGTAATTAATAATGAAAGAAATGCACAAGTCTAGAATGTGCCTTAATGAAACAATGAATACTTTTCACTTTCATTATTTCCATCATGAAAAGTACACTACAATCTGGAACGAAAGGTTGTGATGAATTATGATAGAGCAAGGAGTATGGAAATACTCACCTAACCTTCCAAAATCTGCCCCTTAGGGCTTTTATAAATTGTCAAGTACATACTCTTGTTATCTCTTCCCTCCTTTACATCCTTTAACTGCCATTCTGTTACTCTCAACATTTCACCCCTCCAGATGATGTCACACCTTCTTAGCTCCCCACCCACTACGTATTGTCAAGTCATATATTTTTTTTAAATATCTACAACATCATGAAATTTGTAGAATCACTTTCAAAAGGAAACAAACCTTTTGGTAGAAATGTTAAGATGTTTTCAAAACATGTAGGATGATCAACACTATTAAAATAGTTCTCCTACATCTAACCCTGCATTTTGCAAAATGGCAAGTCATTCTCACCTATATCCCCTCTTGTGAAAACTGTAAGCCTAAAGCTCTCCTGCCCCCTCCTGTAGCCAGGGTGATGAAGGAGTGGGATTACATGAGTGCTGGCATTATACGATGCTATGTTGATGACAAACAGAAAATATTTGGACAATAGGTATTTACCAATAAATTTGGTAGGGTGCATTTTTAGAAACAATTTTGGTTCTGCTGTATATCTCAAACAGATTTATTTTAATGTCCTAAAATAATGTTGCTTTCTTAATAATTTAAGGGGGGAAATAGCTTTATCATAGCATGCAAAATAACCTCATATTCTTTTGTACAGGGTTTTTTGTTCTTATTGTATTCAGTTAATGTGAGAACTTTCTAATCCTTCCTGCATTCAAAGTAAATTGTGTTGTCTTTTATCTTTGTTCTACATTGAAGTTTTAAATTTCCTCTGTTGCTCCAGATATCAATTCCTTGTGGGGGGGGGGGAGAGACTTCTGTGAGCTGATTGTCATATAGATGTTCTTGCTGCAATGTCCTTCACATTGAATGAGATAAATGGACATTAATTGATTCAAGCTCTTTAACGTGCATGTTGTCATTTGTCAGTCATTTTGTTGCCAGAAGGGTTGCATAGATTCTCAGTGGTGTTGAAGACATTTGTTTTCTTTTTCAGGTTTAATTTTTGTTCCCAAGCTATGCTGCTTTACTGCAACAAAGCTATTACGTTATCATCTGTCTTTAACACTGTACATGCTACATTTATGGGAGACCCAGTTTGGTGTAGTGGTTAAGAGCGTGGGACTCTAATCTGGAGAACCAGGTTTGATTCCCCACTCTTCCACTCAAAGCCAGCTAGGTGACCTTGGGTCAGTCACAGCTTCTAGGAGCTCTCTCAGCCTCACCTACCTCACAGGGTGTTTTGTTGTGGGGATAATAATGACATACTTTGTAAACTGTTCTGAGTGGGTGTTAAGTCATCCTGAAGGATGGTATATAAATCAAAAGTTGTTGTTGTTGTTGCTGCTGCTGCTGTTGTTATTTGTCATTTATCCCTCAATCAGTTTTAAATTCTAAAGAGGACACACACAAAGATATATACATAAGAGCATTGACTGACTAAAATTTGTAAATTAATTCCCTATTTTTAATCAAATGAAGGTATGCATTGCAAAATCTCATTTTGTTAAACTTCATACTACCACTCATAGCGAGACAGAGAGGCAATCACCAACATTTTCTTCTACAACAAAATTGCCAGGATGGATTATTAAGGAAATGGTTTGAAAGGAGAAAAAAAGGAATTCACAATATGCCAATATTGCAGAAAACCTAGATATAAAAGATGCATGCATTTCAAATGAGCACCACATACAGCACTTCAGATGGAAAAGCAATCTGCATGCCAGTTTTTGGTACAAACCTGAATTTTCATCATGTTGAGATGGTGCTTGCTGCCAAAAAGTAAAACTTTGCAGACACATCAGCATCTGGCAAGCAGGCCATACAAAGTGCTTTCCACTAGGTGGGGCCAGGAGTTCTCCTGGAATTGATATCCAGACTAAAGAACTCAGTTGCCCTAGAGGAAATAGCAACTTCAGAGAGCTGACTCTATGATATCACATCTCTGCTGAGCAACTTCCCTCCCCCAAACTCTGCCCTCCCCAGGCACACACACCCCAAAAATATCTCCAGGAATTTCCCAAGCTGGAGTTCACAACTCTGATTACCACATGGTTACTAATGGTATGGGGGGGGGGGGCTGATTTGGAAGCATTTTTAAAAGATCATTTCAAAAACATGAGCTATGTGTTTCAACTGCAGAATGAATGCTGAAGAAATCAATCTGATGGTTATTTCCATTAACAGGGAAATATGTTTATGCCCATAGCATCCTTTCTTCACGCACCTGGGATTCTTAGGATTTGTACCTTCTGCGAAAGGATTCTACCTTACAATTTTTAGGCAGACAGACAAAGGAACCATGTTTTATAAGCAATTACAATTTTCACAGCATGCATAGGGAGGCATGAATCATGTACGAAAGACATTTTCCTGTCATTTCCAAGGACCCTCAAGTATGTATGGGGGCAATCTGTTTTTAAACAAAAATGTCACATGTGCAGGAAACAGAAGCTAGATCCTAGCTTCTTTTAGTGTACTGCACTTCAGTGCTTGAAGAATTTTTCTCCCAGCCTAGCTCTGATACCAGAAGTTAGTCTGGCTGGGGAAAAAATGCTTCAGACACAAGTTGTGGGAGTACACTATAATAGTAATAGTAATAATAATAAGAAGAAGAACTGTGCTTATATACCATTCTTCTAGACAGATTAGTGCCCTACCCAAAGCAATAAAGTGTTATTATTATTCCTACAATGCAACTGGGTAGCTGGGGCAGAGAGGAGTGGTTTACCCAAGGCCACCTACTGAGCTCATGGCAGTAGTGGAATTTGAACCAGTAGAGTGCTGATTTGCAGCTGAACCACTTAACCACTGCACTACAGCAGCTCTATGAGCTCTAGATTTGTTTAAAATGGTTTTTTTCATTTGATTTCTTTATATGTGAATGGGACACAGGCCAAAGCCTTCAATTGTGTCGACCATAGCAAGCTCTGGCTTGCATTGAAGCAGATTGGAGTACCAGCCCATATAATCAGACTGATCAGATCACTGTACACTGACCAAGAAGCAACAGTACGAACTAGATATGGAGACACAGATTGGTTTAAGATCAGAAAAGGCACCAGACAAAGCTGTGTTCTCTCCCCATTCCTCTTCAACTTATACGCAGAAGTAATCATGAGGAAGCTCAACCTGGGTGAGATGAACATTGGGGTAAAGGTTGGTGGCAGAACAATCAGCAACCTGCGATATGCAGATGACACTACACTGCTAGCAGAGAAGGTTAAAGATCTGAAGACTCTGATCATGAAACCAAAGACAACAAGTGAAGCATTGGGGCTTCAGCTGAACATCAAAAAAACAAAAATCATGACCAACACTAACAAACGAGTCCATATCAAGATAAACAATGATGAGATCGACGTGGTTGACAACTTTGTCTTCCTAGGTTCACAAATCAGTAACAGGGGTGACTGGACACCTGAAGTAAAGTGGCGAATCACACTTGGACACTCAGCAATGGTCAGCATGGATTCAATCTGGAAATGCAAAGATGTCACAATAAGCACCAAGCGCCGACTGGTCACAGCCATTGTGTTTCCTATAACAACCTACGGATGTGAGACATGGACCTTAACAAAAATGGACAGGAGAAAAATTGACTCATTCGAATTGTGGTGTTGGAGACGACTCCTGAGGATCCCTTGGACAGCAAAAGAAACAAACCAAGCTGTCTTGGAACACATAAAACCTGACATGTCTCTGGAGGGGAAGATTACAAAGCAGAAGCTCAGCTATTTCGGGCATGTAATGCGGGCCAACTCACTAGAAACATCAATGATGCTAGGAATGGTGAATGGAATGAGGAAGAGAGGAAGACCAAAAACCTGCTGGCTGGATACCATCATGAAAGACACTGGACTGAACATGAAGGAATTGAAAGAAACAGAGATAGAAAGGCCTGGAGGGATACAATCTACAGAGTAGCCAAGGTTCGGACATGATTAAATGGCTAGGATTGGATTGGATTGGATATGTGAATGGGACACAGGTTGTTCAACTTTTTAAAACTTTCAAGAGTTACTACTAGCTTGAGGAAGGGGATAAGTGTTGGGGAGAGTAGAATATGGTTGTCTAATTCTTTTACATAAAATTGTATGTGTTGACTCTGAGAATGCAAATCAGCAGTTCTCCCACACAAGATCCTGCTCCCATATACAGTGGAAGCAGTACTTTACATGCCCTAATGTCCATAAATCTAAGAGCAGAACCACAAGTGACAAAAGGCACAGATTGGACACTTGTCTGCTTCCCTCAAGTTTTGATGGGAAATGTAGGCATCTTGGTCTCACAGCTTCGCTCTCTGACTGCTGTCCAATGGACTTTTCAACTGTCACTTGTCCAACATTCCGCCAAGCTGCCTACATTTCCCACCAAAACTTGAGGGAAGCTGGCAAGTGTCCAATCTGTGCCTTTTGTCACTTGTGGTTCTGCTCTAAGACACCTGTAATTTAGGCAAGAGCAAGGCTGGGATGTCATACATCCCAGCAACTAGGAGAATATGAGGAGGCACATATTTAAGTATGCCCCACCTATTCAGAGCAGGCATTTGCTATTGGAAGCAGTGTGAGTGCAGTATTGAGCAGTGAGAATATCCAGTTTGAAGGTTTGGAGATAGCTCTTTTACCCTGGCATTCCATTTACCGCTGTAATGCTGCAGTGTTGTAGCTGTAGTCTGGTGGCTGAGGTAACTGTAAGACTCAGTGTGACTTAAACCTATAGATTACTCCATATTCCTGAGGGGAATTATCAACCAGGCTTTCTATAATTGTGACTGAAGAAGGGATTTGGTAAACTTGGCCTTGCATAGAACTTGGTTTGGTGTTGTGGGGAAACAGGGATATTGAGGAGTCTGGGTGTTCAGTATAGGGTTACTGACTCCAGGTTGGGAAATTCCTGTGGATTGGGGGTACAGCCTAGGGAGTGTGGGGTTTGGGGAGGTGACCTAAGTGAGGTATAATGCCATAGAATCCACCCTCCAAAGTTTTCATTTCCTCCAGAGTAGATTATCTCTATAGTCTGGAGATCCCTTGTAATTGTAGGAGATTTCCAGGCCAAACTTTAGTGCAGTCCTAACATCTTCAGGTCCTTTACTTTCTCTGCTAGTGGTCATGATTCTGAAGCATCAAAGTTGGTCCAGAAACCAGAGCTTGTTAATTTTGCACAACCACTGATCTAAGCAGACTGGCATAACGCATTATGCTGTAGCTGCAAGTTACACAAGTTGCTGTTGTTGCTGCTGCTGTGTCTGATCCCAACGAGTCCTTTTTCCAGAGCAGGAATGAGGGGAGCAGGGGTGGAATGAGATGCCAAAGTAGCCCTAGAAAGGGCCATCCCCCACCTGATACTCAGGGCCAAGCTACACATGACGAATGACACTTGAACGGCAAGTGGATTGAGTGGAGGGCAAGTGAACAGGGAGAAATACACTTGCTGTTCAAGTGTCATTCGTCACTTGTAGCTTGGCCCTTAGAGTAATCAAGGTTTGAAGGCTGGCAATATTATTATGCTTGTCTAGCAACCCCACAATTGCCATTGAGCTCTCCTTTCTTAAAGGCACCTGAGCTCCTTCTATTATGTTAATTAGGTTGATTCCCCATTTTTTATATTATTTTGGATTTCAGATTTTACTGCAAATCTGGGGTGTTTCTCAGATTTGTAGAAAGATCTGTCTTGTCTGTTTGTGGTTCCAATGTTCCAATATCCATGGCCACTGATGAGGCCATGTTGTAAATTATATATATTGATGAGTGATTTTCTGTGAAATAAATTAATTTAAACTTTGCCATCTACTTACTGTCCAGGACAGCAACCGAAATTGCTTTGACTTAGGGCCAAGCTACAAGTGACGAATGACACTTGAACAGCAAGTGTATTTCTCCCTGTTCACTTGCCCTCCACTCAATCCACTTGCTGTTCAAGTGTCATTTGTCACTTGTAGCTTGGCCCTTAGGGAGGGTTGTTTGAAGGGAGCATAGACCTTTCATGTGGACCCTTCACTCTTTAGGAGGCCACTGAAGATGGTTTTATTCGGGACAGCATTAGCTAGTTTTTACTTACTGCTATTCAAATGGTGATTTTAAATGGTGGTTTTATGTATTTTTTAATGTTTATTGTGTTATTAACATTGTAAGCTGCCTTGCATTCCCTAAGGTAGAAAGGTGTCTAATGAATGTTCTAAATAAATAAAATAAAAATAAATGCAGGAAGTCAGCCATGATGGATGTTATAATCGGAATTTCCATCAAGCCATAAAATCGGTATTGCCTACTTACTCATCTATTTCACAGTAACCCAAATAGTTTGCCAACACTGGCCTTTCTTTGGGGAAGTCACCCTTGTGTCTTGTCTTTTCTTCTCTGCTCCACCTTACTGTGAGTGCCAAAAAGACTTCCTAGAATGTATACCCCGCTGAGATCACAGAATTGTCCCTGGAATATTCCCCATCCAAATAAGAAAAATTGACACTCAGGTAAGGATTTAATAAATGGCTGATCTATGCCTTAATCTATTAAAAAATACAAACAAGTTTTAAAGGGCAGTCTGCACTAGGTAGCCTGACTATGGTTGCCCTTGTTTAGGAAAATTCACCCTGGCTGTAATCTTGGCCTTCAATTACACCAGGCTTCCTTACCCTCACATGTGCATGCACTGTGCCATAAGTCACTACCTGGTTTGGGATGATACTGCTCAGCACCAAGGGCATTCCTTCCCAAGGCAACAACTTTTCATCACCCTTGAAATCTCAGGGTGCTTGTTAATTGTCTCTACCAATTCTGAGCAACCCATCCCATTGCTGCTCTGATCTGATCAGTCAACCAATCAAGCAAGTGAACAGGCCTACATATACCCACCCAGGGCACCACTGAAGCAGGCAAAAATGGTCCCCAAACAGCTAATCAAGAAACCAAAAAAATTCCTGCTTGGCTCCAGGTCACCCAGCTAATGCCAGAGCAGATGGCAAATGCCTGCACTGGAGGGGCTGAGCTCTACACCCCCATCCCCCATAGCTCTTCCTCCAGTTTGTTGGCATGTCATCCAGCAAATGTTAGAAAAAGGGACTGGCAATATCTCTGGCTCAGATCTTCAAGACTACAAACAAAACAAAAGGAAAGCAAGAACCATAGAGTTAGACCGAATAGATAGGCTAGTATCAGTCTCCTTCCTGGCTACTCTACTATCACTCACTTTCTCTAATTAATAGAATGTAGTCCAAGGGAACTTCCTTCCTTCCCCTTTTTTCTTTTTCCCTGCATGCACCAGGAGAAGCGGCATGGTATCTCCTCCTGGGACAAACAAAGCAGATGGCCTGTTATCAATCTGAAGCCATCCTAGTTAGCTAGATTCGTTAGTCACTTTTTCTCACTACCATACTTAAGTTAATGTACTTCTCTATATAAATAGACCACTATTGGTTCTTTAACTCAAACGAGAGGCTATCTGGGTGAAATGTGTAAGATAGTGTGGTAAATATTAGTTTAGGCCATGCTGCTGTGCTAAAGCTCAGGAGAAGCACTCTGTTAATAAAGAAAGGAAGGGCTGTCTGACTGGTCCAGCCATTCTTAACTAAACCCAACAATGAATGCCTTCGTTCATGCACATGCTGGGTTTATCTGAAGGGGCCATGCACCCTACATGTGAGATGATGGATGTTGAGATGGGATTTCCTCTATAAACCAAACAAATAGGAGACTGTTATTCATTATCCATATTTGGTAAACTGGAGAAAGCTCTTTGGGCTGCAGTAAGCATCTTAGTAAAGTTTATGAAAGTTTTGTTCCAGATTTAATTTACAAAGCTATGATACAGAACAGTGCCTTTTACAAGTATAGGACAACTACTGGAATAAATTTTAGGAAAAGAACTGAAAAGAATTTGAAAGCCAAGAATATAAACCACTACAGCTGATAAAGATTTCTTGCCAGAAATTCTCTTTGGGACTGGAGAAGTGACACGGCTAAATGCCCAGTTTTCCTTCTGATACATTGTGTCTGTTGCACCTGAATAGAAGAAGTTACTTTGTTAAGGGCAGCCAGTCTCCAAGACAACAACTTGTCTTTCATTGTCACCTAATATTAGAAAATAGCATTTTCCTTCATTTCTGGCTACGTAAAAACCTTGGAAACACATTAAAGTTCAGCAAACATGTCTTTTGAACAACAATTTAGACTTTTTTATTGTGAATTCTTAGAATATGGATCCATTTGGCAAGCTGCCAGGAAAAGGGCTTTTTAGACTCTTATCTTTTGTTGTTGTTGTTTGTTTGCAGTTTCCAAGAATGGACTGTGTGATAGCTTCTGTATCTCTTCATTCTATTTGTCTGCTGTTATCGTAGTCCTTTAGGATTCAAGTATGCTTTGGCTCTGGCATTCATTGGTCCAACATAAGGGCTCTGACATCAGTATCCAGACTGTTAACCCAAGACACTAGCCCTTCCAATGTTTGATATATCTCTAATATATTGTTTGTGTGCATGAAACTGTTCTGATAGGCTGGTTGGGACTCTCCTTTTGCCCTGACTGCTAACAGTGACTCCTTTTTTACCCTGACTCTTAACATCTAACAATGCAAAATAAATAAAAAAATAAATTAGAACTTTTTAAAAAGCTATTTTCCAAAATTCAATTTTGCTAGACTTTAGAAACAATAAGTGCATAAGCTTCTAAAGCACAAGCAGTTAAAGCAGCAGGAGGTATAAAAACATATGTTCTCATTTATGCTTAGGGCTTTTTTTTCTTATGAGCTTTACTCTCAACTCACTGCATGCAGAGCAATTACTAAATGATATACACTCCAGATGGATCATCAGCAGGGTTAGATGAAAATGTGTACACACAATTGTGGATGTCTTCGTAGGCTGACTGCTCCTTCCAGGTATTAATTGCTCACCTCCCACGTCTTTCTATCAGCACCACCTAATAGTGGTCAATATTTTTCATTGAAATTTTGAATAAAAGCAAGAGATACCACTTGTCAGAAAGAAAATGGAGCTCTCAATCTATCTCAAAGAGTATAAAACTGCAAAAATCCTTCAAAAATACTTCGGCTAACCTGAAACAAATAAACAAATTGCCAATAACCTAAGGATGCTTAATGGAGGAAGGAAAACTGGGGCGGTGTGAAAAGTCAGTTTAAACTGGAAGTAATGTCATCAGAACCCTACAGAGGGCACACTTGCCATTTTGCTGCATGCTCTGGTCAGCCTCTCCACACCTTTCCCCCCTGCCAGCCGGTGGTTGGGGGCAGGAGCTACGGACAGGGAATCTTCTGCCTCCAGTCAGTGGCTGGCATCTCTAGAAGAGATGATGGCACACCCAGCTGCATGTGAAACATGCTTAGGCTGGGTGCCACTTTTGCCTCACTGCACGGATGGAGAGACCAGCCTTACATTCCTGGACATCCAGGCTTTGGGAGGTGGGGCCTGGCCCTGTAAAGGGCGGCTCCGCCTCTGTAGGGCTCAGTCAGCTTTGAAAGCTCGGCCTGAGCAGAGCATATATCAAGCTCTCTCAGCCGAGCTCCTCTGAGGCTAGTTTTACTGCAGGCCCTCAGGGCTAGGTGGCCATAGCTACCTTCTTGGGGAAAGCTGTGATAGTCCCCTGCTTGATATCTTCAAACAACAGGAGGAGAGCCAGGGCCCAGCTCCAGGCTCAGTGGTTTGGCAGAGTTTATTATTATTATTATTATTATTATTATTATTATTATTATTATTATTATTATTATTATTATTATACTCTTCTTATTTACATTTGGGAACTGTTGGTTATCAAAAACGCAAACAAACAGGAAAGTCTTCCTCCCAAAGACACGCAGAAAACAGAGAGCCACCAGGCTCAAGGAAGAACACCAAGGGGCACCAATATGAAAACTTCCGTTGTTAATCCCAAATATCCATACAATAATACAATTCAATGTGAATGCAATACAAAATGAATGCAATACAAAAGGCCAATAGGCAAGATCAATACATCCGTAACAAGGCTTAAATAAGCCCATATGCCGGCAGTCCGTAAATAAGTCCAACCGGCTAAACCGGGGAAAGGCAGTCAACACAATGCATCTGCCAAACTGAATTGCAGAAAAAAAGGGTGTGGGCGACGAGTTGGGTCGACCTGTTCACTGCTCGTTTCAGAAGTACATTCTTCTTTCTTCAGGCCAAAATCTATGTGAACAAATCACAAAAGGAAAATTTTTCACACCTCCCCAAATGTTTCAGCAAACAATATCTTCCCTGTATGAAACTTACTGACAAGGAACCGCTCTGCATCTTCCAGTTCAAGTCCTTAGAGTAAGTCTAACGAATCGTTGGGATAAGGGGTCTGAGCCCCTCCCATAATTTATACAAACGCTGTTCCAAATTAATTAAAGTGAAAGTCACCAAATTTCCTATAAATTAAAGTGAAAGTCACCGAATCCGACTCTGCTGCAATTTTAATCACGAAAATACAATCAATGCAATAAATGCTATAAATACCTTAAAATGCACTGAGACTGAGACCTTTTTTTCTTACTACTTATGAATGCTAACACTATGTAAAAGTCCTTGCTGAATAAATGATGGTATCAAAACTATGGTGTGAAGAACGATCATAGAAAAGATGAATAGTCCAGTTCGTTGTTTAAACCACCAGGAGTCACTGTGCGGAGGCGAAAAATCCAACGTGCCTCCGCTTGTAATAAAAAACGGTTTGCATTACCAGGTTTGTTAACACTTTCCAGGACCGTAAAGACTAGTTCTCTCTCACTACTATGCTGAGTCATAAAGTGCTGGGTGAGGGGAGCCTCCTCGTTCCGAGTCCGTATTTTAGAGAGGTGTTCCTGGATCCTCGGATTCGGTGACTTTCACTTTAATTTATAGGAAATTTGGTGACTTTCACTTTAATTAATTTGGAACAGCGTTTGTATAAATTATGGGAGGGGCTCAGACCCCTTATCCCAACGATTCGTTAGACTTACTCTAAGGACTTGAACTGGAAGATGCAGAGCGGTTCCTTGTCAGTAAGTTTCATACAGGGAAGATATTGTTTGCTGAAACATTTGGGGAGGTGTGAAAAATTTTCCTTTTGTGATTTGTTCACATAGATTTTGGCCTGAAGAAAGAAGAATGTACTTCTGAAACGAGCAGTGAACAGGTCGACCCAACTCGTCGCCCACACCCTTTTTTTCTGCAATTCAGTTTGGCAGATGCATTGTGTTGACTGCCTTTCCCCGGTTTAGCCGGTTGGACTTATTTACGGACTGCCGGCATATGGGCTTATTTAAGCCTTGTTACGGATGTATTGATCTTGCCTATTGGCCTTTTGTATTGCATTCATTTTGTATTGCATTCACATTGAATTGTATTATTGTATGGATATTTGGGATTAACAACGGAAGTTTTCATATTGGTGCCCCTTGGTGTTCTTCCTTGAGCCTGGTGGCTCTCTGTTTTCTGACTGTTGGTTATCAGTCAGGAGGGCTAAAGCAGGGTTATATCCAGTCCTTCTAGGCCTCTAGCCTAATAAGGCTCTGCTTACCCTTATTTTGTTGGGTCTACTTTCAGCATAAACAGCAATAGGCTTTTCTGTATGCTGCAGGAGTGAATTGCAGCCATCTGAGGGGTGGATTACATTACTGCTCCTGGCTTAGCAGGGTGGATGCTGGTAGGCCTCCTCTCTGACTAGGCTGTTTTCCTCCCCCCCCCCCCCCGTTTAAACTTACTTGGGAGGGAGTATTTCTAGCAGCAATAGCTCCGCTTAAGGCCTTCAGGCAGCAGGGGGTGCATTTTGTGAAAAGGCTTGGCAGTTTATTCAGTTGGATGCAGCCATTTCGAGTGTGGCATCAGTGGCCGCCTTTGCCTCCTGGCAGTACAGCCTTATTGAGAAGGCATCTACAATATGCACAGCTCCAGCAGTGGCCATTTTGAGTGTGGGTTTTATATGGTCTGATTTGCCTCCTGCTTACTGGCAGTGGAGGCCATTTTGGTGAGGCTTTTACAGCTTCTGTTGTGCTGGGGTGGCCATTTTGAGTGTGTCACCTGTAGCCTGCTTAGCCTAGCACTGGCAGCCATTTTATAGAGGCCTCTGCAGTTTAAACAGTGTTTGGGCTGCCGTTTTGGGGGTATGTGTTACTGCAGTACATTGCGTTACTGTACATTTCCATCATGCCACTATAAATTTTAAAAATAAAAAGGCTAGCAGCCCTGCTAAGGGCAAACAGCCACTGAATATGTATCCTGCAAAGCAGCCCTACCTGCACAGTTAACCTTTGAGGATGATGAAGTGGCCACAGGGAGTAAGGAAATACTGGGCTATCAGTGTCCATCAGTCAAGTGGGCTGAAACATGGTTAGGCTCAGCCCCTGTAGGCCTCTAGTTTATCTAGCCCCCCCCTCCTCCCCAACATTTTCACTGTATTGGAGAAAGTACTTACAGCTACAGCTGTGAAGGCCTGGCTGAGGCTGGGGTAGGGGGTGGCTTGCAGTCATCTGAAAGGCAGATTGCTTCACATATTATTGCTATTGGCTGAGCAAGGGTTTATATGCTCAGGGTGGTAGCTTGTAAACCCCTACCCCTGCTCAGTTTTGCAGCCTTAGCACAATTGACGTTGGTAGCAGAACTGGCCTAGGCTGCTGTAACCTAGTCATGTGAGGGTGACGGTGAACCTGACTGGCAGATAGGTAAGTCCACTGGAGGGGCTCCTGGGGTCAGGCAACAGTGTCCAGGCACCCATGTTTAGACTCCTGGGTTGTATCCTCTTGGGTATTGCCTTTGAGTTTTATAGTCTGGCGTCTTGAGTCATTTCTTGATTCAGTTATAAAGGGACAGTCATAAAGGGAGCAGCAGTTTGGGGGTTAACCCTCCTCTTCAGGAAGTGGAGGAGAAGGATGAGGTAGACCTGAGGAGGGAGACAGTGAATTAGATTTAAGGTGGTTTACTGTACATGGACCAGGCAGCTGCCAGCCGGCCTCCTTTATGGGAGCTTCAGCAGCTGGCTGGGCTTTGAGCCTTGTCTCCAGGGTGTTGATACCTAGAGGTGGAGTTTCCTTGGAGTTTCTGCTGCCTTGGGGCTTAACAGCTCTGAGTTTAGTTCAGGGGCGCTGGTGGGCTGAGCAGTGGCCCATTGACCAGTCAGAATGGGGGTCTTACTATACACCGTATATGCTTGGAATTTTCCAATCCTCCTGGCAGTTGGCGTGGGGGAGGGAACTAGATAACCCCTCAGCACACTTCACGTGGACAATTAGGCAGTGATGCCCATACCTAACCCTTTCATCCAAATCATATAGGATTTTGAGATGGGTTCCGGAGACTGATCCTGGCATTTATGTTTCAAAGCAACACCCAGTCTCAACTGCAGATGCAACAGGGCAGCTTGCCCTCAGATTTCCTCTGAGGTAGGCCTTCAGGGATGGCTGTGGTTGTTGGGCAACCAGATATTATAGCCCCCAGCACACGGTGCACCTATGTCTAAGTAGATGGAGGTCTCTAGGCTGGGGCATAGGTTGGTCTGTAGGAGTTATGGCTAGTGGATATATCCCACAGTTATGGGGGTGGGGTTGAAATTAAGGGGCTCGCCTTGTATCCAGTAGCAGCCATCAGGCAGCTTATGCGCCTTTAGGTTCACCAGTAAACCTCCCAGTTTGATGTTTGCCTGGGCATTTTCTGGGGCTACATGATGTTAATGGTGTGAAAGTTAGATTCTTGAGAATTTGCACAGTGATGACCCAAGCCCTTAAGGAAGGGTCTGGTTGACACTGCACTTAGCCACAAGGAACATGATGGCCAGCTGTTATTTCTGTTTGATGGGACATGAGGATCTTTCCCTCACTCCTGGTCATTCACCAGGGGGTAATGAGTTGAAATTTCCAAGGGCACATCCCTTCTATTACAGGCCCCACAGACGTGCATGTATAGGTTGGGTGGCCCAGTGTGCTTGAGGGGAGGAGCTGTCCTCTGCCTCACATATTGTTATTCACATGTGCAGTAATAACCTGGGCTGTGGGGCATGGCCCTTGCATGCATAGGCTGGGTGGCCTTGTGAGCTGGAGGGTGGAGCGGCTTCCATTTCACATTCAGTTTGTTCACCTGGGTGGTATGACCTTGGTTCATAGGGTCTGGACCTTTCCTTACATGCTCACACAGACTTGCAGCCTGGGTTTAGGCTCTGTTTGGAAAAAGGTGTGCCTATCAGGATTTGAGTCTGCACTATTTCATGTAACGTCACTGATGGCCTTCTGTAGAACTCTGAGAGGAGTGAGCTGGTGGCCCAATCCCTCACAGATCTGTCTGGGTGTGCACTGAGGGCACAGGACCTGAAGTTTGAGACTGACTCAGTGACCCTTCATATTAGGTGGTCCAAGATGGATCAGTGACAGTGGGGGCACAATTGTTCAGGTGGGCCCTTGTGATGAGTCCGAGCAGTGCAACTGCACTGGGCTATCTGGGACCAAAGAGTAGGTCGGTGATAGTAGGCAGTGTATTGGGCATACGTGCACCCCTGCCAACACTCTAAAGAGTTGTGTCTAATTGTTTCTTTTTCTTTTTAGATGCTGTGATTCACTGCAGGAGGTGTTGAAGCCTCATATGTGGACACAGCATGATTTTCTGGGTGGCTCATCAGGCCAAGAGGATGCCAATCGGGTAGTGACAGGGCTTTTGCGTGCAATCCTCTGCCTCACATGTTGGTCATTCGCCGCGTGGTGTTGACCTTGTCACGCAGGGCATGGCCCTTTCCTTACAGGCTCACACAGGCTTGCAGCGCCCAGGCAAGTAGTGGCCTGATGGCTGGAGGGGAGGTGCGGACCTCCGCCTCACATGTTGGTCATTCGCCGCGTGGTGTTGACCTTGTCTCGCAGGGCATGGCCCTTTCCTTACAGGCTCACACAGGCTTGCAGCGCCCAGGCAAGTAGTGGCCTGATGGCTGGAGGGGAGGTGCGGACCTCCGCCTCACATGTTGGTCATTCGCCGCGTGGTGTTGACCTTGTCTCGCAGGGCATGGCCCTTTCCTTACAGGCTCACACAGGCTTGCAGCGCCCAGGCAAGTAGTGGCCTGATGGCTTGAGGGGAGGTGCGCCTCCGCCTTACGTTCTGGTTATTACCTGGATGGTAGTGACCTTGGTCTACTGTGCTTCCCCGACATGGTGGCGGGAAGGGTCATTCACCTGGGTGGTGATGACCTTGGTCTGCAATGCTTCTGCGTCAGTGTGGCGGGAAGATTGAGGCCCACTAGGTTGGGGCTAGACATATGGCCAGCAGAGCCCAAGAGAAAGCTGTCGGGAGGGACTGAGCATCTATTTGCTACACCCCTGCATAAAGGCTGAATTTGCTGACCTCTACAGAGGTTATCAGGGGTCATGGTATAAGGCCAAAATGGCCCTTTAAAAGGCTTTGGGAGCAGGAGGGGTATTTATTTGCCCTTTCCTGGCATTAGGGCCAAAGTTGCCAACCTCTACAGAGGTGTCGGTGTTCACCTATTGGTGAAGGGCAACACAATATTCTGTGGTAACTGACGGCAAGGGTGATGGTTGGCACTGGGCTAACTGTGGGGCACAAGGGCCTAAGCAGAGGCTTGGCCCTAGCTGTGGCAGGTTAGATTTGGGTAGACAGAGCGGGCTGGTGAGCACCCAGTGGCACCTCCCCATTGGTGGGGAATAGGGGTCTGTCAGGGATTGGCTGGCGGGCTGTATGGCTGCCAGCTGAGAGGGCAGACTGCCTGTGGGACCCCCTGTACAAGTCCTTCCCTCGGGCTTCACGGCTGGGGTGTATGGAGCTTTAAGGGGGGAACCATTCGCCTGGCCGGCCGGGTTACAGCCATTCACATGGATTGCTCGCACCTGGGGCAGGGGGTGCTCGCCCAAGCAGGTCGAGGAGTTGGTCCAATTGACCCCTTGTCTTGACCTGTAGTACCGCTAGTTATACCCTTGCCGTTATTAAGTTTAATGTTGGTCAATAAATGGCCCAAATTTATACCCAAGCCTTGTGTCTGTCTCTTCATTCCGAATGGGGGGGCAAGATGGCACACCCAGCTGCATGTGAAACATGCTTAGGCTGGGTGCCACTTTTGCCTCACTGCACAGATGGAGAGACCAGCCTTACATTCCTGGGCATCCAGGCTTTGGGAGGTGGGGCCTGGCCCTGTAAAGGGCGGCTCCGCCTCTGTAGGGCTCAGTCAGCTTTGAAAGCTAGGTCCACCCACCACACCCTATGGCAGTACAGGATTAGCTGGTTGCTGGTTACCAGGGCCAGGTAGGAATTTTTTCTCCTTTTCCCAAATTGGCACAGGGAAGAGGTGTTTTTCGCCTACCTTGTACTGTTTTGTAGGTGTGGTATTTGGAGTGGTGGAACTGTAACCTAGGTCCCTGGCAGGTTAGATTTGGGTAGACAGAGCGGGCCAGTGAGCACCCAGTGGCACCTCCCCATTGGTGGGGAATAGGGGTCTGTCAGGGATTGGCTGGCGGGCTGTACGGCTGCCAGCTGAGAGGGCAGACTGCCTGTGGGACCCCCTGTACAAGTCCTTCCCTCGGGCTTCATGGCTGGGGTGTATGGAGCTTTAAGGGGGGAACCATTCGCCTGGCCGGCGGGTTACAGCCATTCACATGGATGGCTCGCACCTGGGGCAGGGGGTGCTCGCCCAAGCAGGTCGAGGAGTTGGTCCAATTGACCCCTTGTCTTGACCTGTAGTACCGCTAGTTATACCCTTGCCGTTATTAAGTTTAATGTTGGTCAATAAATGGCCCAAATTTATACCCAAGCCTTGTGTCTGTCTCTTCATTCCGAATGGGGGGGCAAAAGAAAGAAAGTTGTAGGGACAAATGTAGAAGAATTAATAGGTGAGTAGAGAGGACTGAAGACATACCAGGTTGGATGATGGGCTTAGCAACATTCTGTTTTCATTCAACCTCGTAGTACTTTGCATCCATGGAGAACCTTCTAAAAACAATTGCTGACTACTAAAGAAGGGTAGAGAACATGTCTGTCAGCTTGTTCTGCTCTACTCCTAATGGCTGTACTGCAGAACTGCATGAACAGTTTTAAAAAACTGAAATGTGTTTGCTGACTGCAGCATGGTTCCAGCTTCAGGGGGCCTGAAGAGCTGTCTTAGGCCTCAAGAATTTTGTTCCCTCTGTTCCCCTCTCTTGGTGGCCCTGTATGTAACAGCCACAGTTTTCCAGTTTCCATTGAAATCTACCCCTATGAAGCAAAGATATTATTTGAGTGCTAAAAAACCCCCAAATTTATAAAAGGAATGGTTATAGCATTAACCAGATGCCCTTGGTAGCTGTTGCTAGGCAACCATAAAAGTTTAGCCAGTATTCCAGGCTTGGTTTATGTGAATGAAAGGCAGGGGAAGGAGGCAGGGTGCTTTCAAGGGCTGCTTTGGGCTTCGAGGGAGGAATCATTGAGGCCAGACCCAGAAGCAACTACTGGACAACTTGCTATCACAAGACTTGCTTGATGCACCCAGGCCCAGCTGCTTGCCAATGTTCAACATCAGGACCTCCAAAAGCCAGTGTAGTGTAGAAGTTAGCATTTCAGAGCAGGATGTGGGAGACTGAGGTTTGAATCACCACTCTGCTGTGGAAGCTCACTGGGTGAATTTGATCCAGTCACACACTCTTAGCCTAACCTACCTCTCAAGGTTATTGTGAAATATAGTGACAAGGAGAATGATATAAGCTGTTTAGATCCTCATTGTGGAGAAAGGGAGTATATAAATGGAATAAATGAATACATATGGGGGGCACATAAAAAGTAAATTGTTTAATGTGTTTGAAGGAGAAAAGGACATAGGGAAAGGTTGCCTGGAGGAGTGAAAGAGGAAATAGTGTGGGGAAGGAGCTACAAGGAAAAGAGACGTACACCATGCAAGTCCTTGTGTAGCAGCCCGAAGGGTGATCAAGGATTGAGATCAACAAGAAATCAAGAAGGAAAGCAGTTTTATTAGCTGGCTGGGAACTCAGTGTGACTTTGTCACAAAAGACTGAGCTCCCGCCCCCCTCCATGAGTACAAACTTCCTTTTATACATAAGTAAAGCAGCTGAAACATCTTAATCACATGCATAAGTGCTATGCCTCTCATTGGTTACAAATAGTATTCGGTTACAGCAGTATTTGGTTATTTGTTGATTGCATATGTTTACTTCTGGTATTTGGCAGATACAAGTTGGCTATGATTTGACTTGGCTCTAATTTAACTATGAGCTATAAAGTTATCTTCTGAACAGTCTGTGACCATGCATGTCTCCCTTCTTTTTCCTTCCTCCCAGCTACTCCTTTTTCCTGTGCTGAACAGATACTCTTTGATTGAGATCAGCTATTTCTTTACATCATTACAACAGACCAGTTGTTTCATTGCAGACTATCTGTCACATTTGCACGTTCCACACCATGCAACTGGGCCCAGCTCAGTGGGCACCACACAACTGTGCCATCGGGAGAGGCTGCTGGAGAGGAAGTTTGCAAGGTAAAGACAAAGGTGGATGGGAAGGAGAGAAAAAAGCAGGGAAATGGGAGGCCAGGGAAGGGAAAGAGGACATGGTTGGGACAGGAAAATGAGATGCCCCCCTTGCATGTCTGTCAATTTGTGTATTTATACTTTCAACACATTTTTACTGCAGAGTTTCTTGGTGGAGGAGGTATAGTTTCCTTTTGTATTTTCATATAATGGAAACAATCATGCATTCAAATGGATGGTCCAGAACTTCCATGGACTGGTTTATTAACAACTCTGCAAAATGTAACAATCAGCATGCCAACTGAAGGCGATAGACTTAGAAGGGTTTAAGTCTGCTTAGGACTATATTGTTAGCTTCAAACAGCAGGGCCTGCCCTATTTACACCATCTTCAATGATTCTGGCGGTTGTGGTTTTTTTTTCATTCCAGCATGTATTTGACATTTTCAGTTGAAATATTAATCAGAAGTGTGGGTGGGTGTGGTTATTTGTGGGATGACTTGAATCCATTCAGATCCTGAAAATAAACTAAGCCACTGTGGACTGCTTGGAGGGAGTGATACACAGTGTAACACTCTGTTGTAATGATGTATCCTGCTTTCTTTTTCAGTTTCATCTCCATGCCTCTTTTACGAAGGCATGAGTGTTCAGGACTGAAAATCCCTAGTAATGGGAAGCATAGATACTTTTTTGTTGTTTTTCTTTGAAGTTTCTACCTGTTACAACAGGCTTTAATATCTCTTAAACTACTGCAGTCAAAAGCTCTCAAGGTAAGAAATCGGCACCTCCCGGGGGCGTGCGCGCGCGCTTACCCGGGTGCCGTCCTTTGCCCTCGCGCCTGGAAAAAGCGGGCGGACCTCCCTGCATCCGGGGATATGGGGAGGCGTGGCCGGCAGTTTCGAGCCGGCCCCTGCCTCCTCTGTGGCGCAGTTGACTTTGCAAGCTCGTGGGAAAGGGAGCGTCCCTTGGCTTCCCCGGCTTGCAAAGAGCGGAGGCTAGGCCGTGCGGGCCTTTAAGCCCCGGGGGCACTGCCCGGGAGTTGGGAAGCACGTTCGGGTGCTTTCCCTTTGGAGCGGCTGTGCGGGTGGGCCCAGGAGCTTCAGCGGCGGCGTCTGGAGATCAGCGGCATCCCGGCCTCAGCGGCCTCTCCATCCGGCGGCTCCGGCCGCAGCAGGGTTTTTTCCCTGGGGCTTGCTTTCTCGGGGAGGGTGTTTTCAGCCCGTGCGCGCCACACACGCCTGCCGTGCCTCTGCTGGGGCATTTGCTGTTGGGCCTCCCATTCAGACTCTCCCCCCCCCCTTATTTCTGGCCCTGGGTTCGGGGTTTTCTGCCTCGGTTTGGGTTGGCTCAGGGCGGCTTTGTGCGCCAGCTGGGTCAGTGTAGCCTCCCCCCCCCCATATTCCCCCCCTTCCCACCTTGCTAGGGGATTGCAATAACTGATACTTAGGCATCAGTGGCTATCCTATATATAGAGAGAGTGCGAGTACTGAGGGTGGGGAGCTGGAGTGGTGCTGGCTTGTTAACTTGCTTCAGGCTTGTTTGCCCCCCCCTTCTTTCTGGTTTCTATCCGGAGGGTCCAGTTGGCGTGGGTGGTTTCTGCCCTTTGCTTCCTTCTTAGCCATGCCGCCCAAGAAGGGGGTGGGTGTGAGTAAAGGCAAGCAGCCTGCTAAACGCCCCGCTGCTGGGCGCGGGTTGCCTGCGTCCTCATCTGATGAGGATGAGGGGGAAGCTGCAAGGCAAGAAATTCTGGCCAAGTTGGCTGCTCTTGAGAGAAGTAAAGGGGCGGGCTATGGGCAGCCTGCTGCCTCTAGGGCGCAGAGGGCCTCTAAGCGGGTCTCCTCTGCCACTTTTCAGAGGGATGTCTTAAATCGTCTGTCCGCTCTTGAAGGTTCCGTGGAGGCGGCCGGTGCAGCGGAAGGTCGGTCTGGTGGCAGTGAACCTGGAGGGGCCGTGGAGCTGGAAGCACAGGCTACCACGGAGTCAGCGGAGGAGCCGCCTGTTGCGGTGGTAGTGGACCAACCGGAAGGGGATGGTAAGCCGCCTGCACCACACGCTTCTTACACTTGGCCTTGGGGTCCAGTCAGTGTTCCTGGGCCATCCAGCTGGATCCCTCCATCGCAGGGAGCTGGGTCTCAGGTTAACCCGGTAGGGGGCTTGCAGCCCTGGCCTGGTTACATGTACCAGGGGGCTCAGAGCGGCCCTGTCCCTTGGCAATTATGGGGCTCCCAGTCCCCGTCATTGCAGGTCGGGGCGGGGTCTCCAGCTCCCGGGGTGGCTCAGGCGGGTGTGTCGAGCCATGCTGTGGGCAACCATGCTTTTGGGCAGCCACAGTGGATGTGGCCCCCGGCCGCTGGTATTCCCTATTACCCTGCCTTGGGGGTTATGCCCTACAGGGCCATGCCGTTCGGAGATACTGCGTTGCCATTAGGTGACCACTTGACGCTCGCCACTAGGGACAAGATTTTGCGGGGCGAATTCGTGGACGTCTTTACCCTCCTTTTCCGTGAGCTGGAAAAGAAGGATAAGGAGGACATGGATGACCGTGATAAGGAACGGCTAAAACGGCGGAAAATTGACCGTACCTGGGCGAATTGGTTGCCGGGGATGTTAATTTATGCGGGGGTAATCGCGCGTGCCCAACCTCAGAGGGCTGCCCCTCTGTTCCAATACATTGATATAGTCTATCGGGCACATACGGAGTTCGTCGGGGCTGCTTGGATGCAGTACGACGAAGAGTTCCGTATGCGAGCTGCGGTAGATCCCACGCTACCCTGGGACCGCATTCACCAGCAGCTTTGGCTGCAGCTTATGGCACCTGCCAAGCCCAATCTGGGCGACAGGTCAGACAGCGGGCACTTGGTACAGCGTCTCTCCTCCCCTCCTGGCTCCCGCACCTCTGCGGGGCAGCCGGTTCAGCCCCGGCTGCTTTGCTGGGACTTTGCTTACCAGGGGGTGTGCGCCAGGAGGGGGTGTGGGTTTCGGCACGAGTGCCCCAGGTGCAAAGGCCCCCATGCCTTCTCAGCTTGTCCTCGCCCCCGTCCGCGAGGAGGTGGTTCTCGGCCCGGTGGCGGACAGTGGAAGCCTTCAGCTGAAAAGGGGTCCAACGCCCATAAAGCTGAGGGTCCTCCATAAGTTGTTGCAAGGATATCCGGATAAGGAATCCGCTCAGTTTTTGTTAGAGGGGTTTAGTTTTGGTTTTAGGATACCTTTTCAGGGCCCTCGGGCCCCCTTCATGTCATCCAACCTGCGTTCGGTGGTTGGCATGGAGGAGGTGGTTAGGCAGAAAATTAGGAAGGAATGTGTTGAGGGGAGAGTGTTGGGCCCTTTCCATTCCCCTCCAGTCCCCAATTTGAGGGTCTCCCCATTGGGAGTAGTACCCAAGAAAGCTGCTGGGGAGTATCGCTTAATTCACCACCTGTCCTTTCCCAGAGGTGGGTCTGTTAATGATGCCATCCACGAGCACTTGTGCTCGGTTCGGTATACGTCCTTTGGCGAGGCGGTGGCTATGGTGAAGCGCAATGGTATTGGGGCGGAAATGGCGAAATGCGACATTAAGTCGGCCTTTCGTCTTTTACCTGTCCATCCATTGGATTTTGAGTTGCTAGGATTCTCCTTTGATGGCCAGTTCTACATGGACAGAGCCCTCCCTATGGGATGCTCAGTTTCCTGTTCGGCCTTTGAGAAATTTAGTACCTTTCTGGAGTGGGCATTGCGTCACAGGCAGTACTGCCGTGACTCCGCCCACTATTTGGATGATTTTATTTTTTGTGGACCACAGGGGTCCGGCCAATGCGAACGGTTGCTGGCTGGCTTCATAGCTTTGGCGGGGGAGCTGGGTGTTCCCCTAGCTCACGAAAAGACTGAAGGCCCCACCCAGGTTTTGACTTACCTGGGTATCGAAATTGATACCGTTCAGCAGACTTTCCGTCTCCCAATGGCAAAGGTGGTTGAGCTTAGAGCACGCTTGGCGGCGCTCAAGGATAAAAGGAAGGCTTCCTTGCTCGAACTTCAGCAGTTGGTGGGCCACCTAAATTTTGCCTGCAAGGCGGTGGCGCCAGGGCGCCCTTTCTTGCGGCGGCTTTGTGACGCGATGGCCGGACTTCGGCTCCCACACCACAGGATCCGGCTGTCACATGGGATCAAGGATGACCTTAGGGTTTGGGAGGAGTTTCTTACCTCCTTTAATGGGGTCACCTTTTGGCGAGATGATCTGCTTCTTGAAGCGGAGCTGCGTGTGTCCTCAGATGCCGCTGGATCAGTGGGATTTGGGGTTTACTTTCGGGGGCACTGGTGCGCGGAGCCCTGGCCCGCCGCATGGCATGACGGCGATATTCTCAAGGATCTGACGTTTCTGGAATTTTTTCCAATTCTGGTTGCGGTATGGCTGTGGGGGGAAGAGCTGGCCAATCATGTAGTCCACTTTTGGTGTGACAACATGGCTGTGGTCCAGGTTATTAACTCATTGTCATCCCGGTCGCCCAGGGTCATGCGGCTGGTCAGGCCGTTTACGCTCAGGTGCCTTCGTTTGAACGTCTTGTTTCGGGCGAGGCACATTCCCGGTCTAGACAATGGGGTGGCGGACGCTCTGTCTCGCCGGCAGATGGAGAGGTTCCGTCAATTGGCCCCAGATGCCGACGCCTTGCCGGTCCGGATACCCTCGGAGCTGTGGATTCTTGGAGGGCCGAAGCACGCAGGGCCATCCGACTAGCCATCGCTCCTAGCACCAGAAGGTCGTATGATCGCGCGGTGCAACAGTTTGCCAGCTTCCGGCTGGAAGCTGGTTTGGAGCAACACTGGCCCATTCCGGCGGAACACCTGATGCAGTTCTGCGTGGAAAGGAAAAGGGCTGGCCTGGCGGTGAAGTCCATTCGTGGGCTTTTGGCTGCCCTGGCCTTCGTTAGTAAGGCTCGGGGTTTCCCGGAAGTTACGGGGGATTTTAGGGTACGGAAAATGTTGGAGGGGTGGTCTAGGGAGGTAGGATCTCGACCTGATACTAGGCAACCCATTTCCCCTGCTATCTTGAGAGGTTTGAGTATGGCGTGGGGCCCAATTTGCTCCTCGGAGTATGAGGCCATTCTTTTCCATGCGGCTTCCCTTACTGCCTTTTTTGGAGCTTTTAGAGTCGGGGAGCTTGTAGCTCAATCCCGGGATGACAGGTCTGGTAGAGCCCTTGGGGTTCGGGATGTGCAGTTTGATGGAGACGGGGTTTCCATCTGCCTTCGTTGTTCCAAGACTGACCAGCGCCGGAAAGGGGTAGTAGTCCAGCTGGGTACGTGTGCTGAGGAGGAGCTTTGCCCGGTGAGGGCTTTGCGAGCTTTTCTCAAAGTGCGGGGCCCGGAGGAGGGGCTTCTCTTTCGTCACTGTGATGGGACACCCCTTACGAGGTATCAGTTCTGGTCCATTACAGAGAGGGCGCTTGCCAGGCTCGGCCTGAAAGGTTTCAAGTTTTGCTCCCATTCATTTCGTATTGGGGCAGCCTCTACCGCTGCTGCTATGGGGTACCCCGAGGCGGCCATTCGCAGCGTGGGGCGGTGGCGCTCGGCGGCGTTCAAGGGATATGTACGTCCCCTTCTGCACCAATCGTAGCTTTGGCTAATTGTTCTTTTCTTCTTTAGGTGCTGTGGTTCGCCGAGGGAGGTGTCGGATCCTCATCTGCGGACACAGTATGATTTTTTGGGCAGCGCATCAGGCCAAGAGGACCCCGTGGGGGTCTCAGCTTGGCCTTAGTCGTTGGGCCCAGGTTGAGTGGCAGGGCCGTCGGGGCCTGCGTTGGCCGGGCCTGTTGCCGCTCCTGTTTGAGGGGCGGTGTTCCCCGCCGCCGGATTTCTTAGTTATCCACCTAGGTGGCAACGACTTGGGCTGGGTTAAGGGTAAGGCCCTTACTATGCAGGCACAGGCTGACTTAAAGTTCATTGCTAAGCAATGGCCTGGTGTCCTCATCATTTGGTCTGCCATCCTCCCACGCCGTATTTGGCGGGAGGCTTTGGATCACGACGCTGTTGAGCGCGCTAGGCGCAAGGCCAACAAAGCTATGTTCAAGGCATTGTGTGCAGGGCTGGGGATTTATTTGCCCCACCCTCGGATTCGTGACACGTATGCCAACCTCTACAGAGGTGACGGCATTCACCTGTCCGTCCAGGGTAATGAAATATTTCTGACCGATTTACGGCAAGGGTTGTTGCTTTCCCTGCAGGAGTTGTGGGGCGTCAGGGCCTAAGCAGAGGCTTGGCCCTGTCGGTGGCAGGTTAGTTGGGGTAGGCAGTGCGGGCCGGTGGGCACCCGGTGGCATTTCCCCATTGGTGGGGAATGGGGGCCTGTTACGGATCAGCGGCGGGCTTTACGGCTGCCAGCAGAGAGGGCAGGCTGCCCTGGGTCCCCCTGGAAAAGGCCTTCCCTCGGGCTTTACGGCTGGGGTGTATGGTGCTTTAAAGGGGGGAACCATTCGCCTGGCCGGCTGGGTTACAGCCATGCATGCATGGCTCGCACCTGGGGCAGGGGGTGCTCGCCCATGCAGTTCGAGGAGCAGGTCTGGTTGACCCCTCGCTCTAACTGTACCGCTAGTTACCCTTGCCGTTATTATGCTGTTAGGTTATTCAATTATAAATAAATCGGTCAGAAATGGCCCTGTTTTTACCCAAGCCTTGTGTCCGTCTCTTTGTTCCAAATGGGAGGGCAAATCGGCACCTCCCGGGGGCGTGCGCGCGCGCTTACCCGGGTGCCGTCCTTTGCCCTCGCGCCTGGAAAAAGCGGGCGGACCTCCCTGCATCCGGGGATATGGGGAGGCGTGGCCGGCAGTTTCGAGCCGGCCCCTGCCTCCTCTGTGGCGCAGTTGACTTTGCAAGCTCGTCCCTCCCACCACTCCCTTGTTTGCAGCAGTACAGGTTTTGCCGGTCGCCGGTTTCGGGGCCAGGTAGGAATTTTTTCGCCCTTCGCCTGTTTGGCTGTTGGTGAGGGGTGTTTTTTGCCTACCTTGTACTGCTGGGGTTAGAGATAGGCTGTTTATAGTTGGCAGGTTAGTTGGGGTAGGCAGTGCGGGCCGGTGGGCACCCGGTGGCATTTCCCCATTGGTGGGGAATGGGGGCCTGTTACGGATCAGCGGCGGGCTTTACGGCTGCCAGCAGAGAGGGCAGGCTGCCCTGGGTCCCCCTGGAAAAGGCCTTCCCTCGGGCTTTACGGCTGGGGTGTATGGTGCTTTAAAGGGGGGAACCATTCGCCTGGCCGGCTGGGTTACAGCCATGCATGCATGGCTCGCACCTGGGGCAGGGGGTGCTCGCCCATGCAGTTCGAGGAGCAGGTCTGGTTGACCCCTCGCTCTAACTGTACCGCTAGTTACCCTTGCCGTTATTATGCTGTTAGGTTATTCAATTATAAATAAATCGGTCAGAAATGGCCCTGTTTTTACCCAAGCCTTGTGTCCGTCTCTTTGTTCCAAATGGGAGGGCAAAGGACTTTGTAGCCTTCTGTATAGAATCCAAATTTGGGATACGAATTGCTTTGGCTGTCAAACACATATATTGCAGTCACCAAGATAAATTAGCTTATTCTGTGAAATGTCTCTGTTGATAAAATAGTAACAAGCTTTTCATCATCTGGCTAGGGCTCCTGAATAATACATTTTTCCTTCAAGCTCCAGAACACAGAAAGTTCTTAAATGGACTCTGAAGAACATGCTTGAAACAATCCTGATTGAAAAGCAGGGACAAAATTATAATGTTTGTCTCATCTGTTAGACTGAAAAGGCTTCACAATGATCTGATCTACATGGCTGAAGATCTGGGTAGGGGAGTGGTTGTTGAAAGTAGTCAAATTTCACTACTTGTAAAACCGCTGTCAAATGAGAGTTTCAATACCTCTGAAGTTGTTTGTAGCTCAACAGACCAGAAACCCATTGTGGACCTCTTTATTTCCATTTGTTTTTGTTTTTAAAAGCCATACACAATGAAAGGCAGTAAAATCATTTCATCCGTAGCAACAGGAAAACCCAAAGTCATATGAAGCTTTGATGAAGCAACACACACGCACCCCTGACTGACAAGTGAGAGACTTGCAAATGATATACTTTTAAGGGTGTGCCGTGAAGCACTGAAGCAGGTCTAATTTCCCCTTGACCCCCACCCTGCCCCCAAAGAAAAAAAGTTTAAAAAAAACATTGCCCTGATGTTAAAATGGTAAAAACTGGACTGGGATTCCATAGAAACTTTAATCGGGCTATGGTTCAAGAACCTCAGATTTGCTCTTTTGTATTATTATTAAATGTTGGTTCTTCATTAAGAAATAGCAGAGCTAGACCTTTCTAAACCCTGTAGGGCTGCTCACTGTTGATGACCTGCAGGAGATTTACAGCAGTGGAGTCCCAGAAGGCATCATTGCTGATGCTGTAACATAATTTCCAGGAACATAGATCCAGAGGAGTTAGCCATGTTAGTCTGTAGTAGCAAAATAGTAAAGAGTCCAGTAGCACCTTTAAGACTAACCAACTTTACTGTAGCATAAGCTTTTGAGAATTACAGTTCTCTTTGTTAGATGCATCTGATGAAGAGAACTGTGATTCTCGAAAGCTTATGCTACAGTAAAGTTGGTTAGTCTTAAAGGTGCTACTGGACTCTTTACTATAATTTCCAGGAGAAAACCCAGAAGTGACATCACACACATACCCTGCAGTGCTCTAGGAATCTAAGGACTAAAGCAATGTTGAAAAGGAGCTGTAATAAAGAGGAGTTTTACAAAAAGCTACCTAGATCCAACCCACAGTTTCCAACAGCATTAGGATGTGGTAATTTATGCCAGAAGTTACCACAAAGGAAAATCGGTTCTGTGCTACATTTGCTATTAGAAGTGAGTTTTAAATTAGTTTAGAATTGACCAAGCATAGTGTTGTTAAATCTATTTTCATGAAATGTATAATTCAAAGAGAAAGA
The DNA here is from genome assembly GCF_028583425.1 of Eublepharis macularius. Taxonomy (NCBI): domain Eukaryota; kingdom Metazoa; phylum Chordata; class Lepidosauria; order Squamata; family Eublepharidae; genus Eublepharis; species Eublepharis macularius. The sequence goes on from NC_072799.1 coordinate 48,991,322, forward strand.
AAGGATTGAAAATGATTGTTGAGAACTGCTGAAATATTGCTAGACAAAAACCACATGAAAACTTTGCCTACCATCTTGCACTAGAAAATAAAACAGTTGTTGCATGCATTATGAATCTCAGCTTATTATCAAGCTGGAGTACAATTTTGTGTCTAGCTCTGTATTGCATGAGCTGTGGAATTTTGGTTGGTATTAGACTGGACCATTTTCTTCCTGCAGTGCAGTCAATAGGAAAGGGAATTGGGAGTAGAGATGGGCACAAACAACAATAGGAACTTTAAAACGCCACGAACAGCCCAATCTGCTGTTCGCAAACAAGCTGTTCATGAGGCCCCATTCTAAATGAACAGGTGGTCATTGCAAGCCTCGTTCGTTGTTGTTCGTCAAGCCAGACAATCTGGCACCTGCAATCAATTCCCTTGGCAACCAGAGGCAGGGACTGCCTGAACTCTGTCTGAACTCCTGCTGTTGCCCTGGAAACCCCAATCTAAGCCCAATTTTAGCTTGATAGGCAGGTCTTCCTTTCAAGTGTGGAGCTCCAAATTTGTTACAAGGAAACAAAGAGCAGGGGGGGATGGGGGTTCCCAGCTCTGGGTTTGCAGACAGTGAGGGAGAGATAGTTGCTGTTGGCATTTTGAGAGAGAGACAGGGAGAGTGCATTGGAGCATGAGTTTTCTTTGTGTGTGGTGGGATAGGGATCTGCCTCTTCAAGTTTCAGGGCTGCTGCCAGGCTCTGGGGCAGGCTATTACTTATTACTGATGCTATGCTGCTGCTGTTTTAATTAATTTTAGTAACCTATATAAACTGTGATAAGGGACTTAATTATTTATTAGTCGATGTTTGGTGAATTGTGACAGCCTATGGCTATAGACAATAAACTCTTTTGACTCTTTATTACTGGTACCTTTCTTGCTGCCTGCTCAGGTAAGGTTTCTGGGAATGATGTGATAGTGGTCCACCCCTTCAAGTTCCAGGGCTGCTGCCAGGATCTTGGGTCAAGCTATTATTTATTATTGGTATATTTCCTGCTGCCTGCTCAGGTAGGGTTTCTAGGATTGGTGCGGTAGGAATCTTGATGGCTGGAGAAGAGCCTGCTGGCCCCCACGAACAACAAACAATGAACATGTTCGTGAACAGGTCATGTTTGTCAATGTTTGTTGTTCATTGTTCGTGGATGGCAATGAACAACGAACACCATGTTTGTTTGTTTTTCTGTTTATGCCCATCTCTAATTGGGAGCAGCTATAGCTGACTCCCATTTTCCATTCCCTAGTTTTTCTGCAAGATGTTTGAAGACCTATCGTCCTTGGGTGGCTGCAGCTAGCCATGGTGAAGCAGGCTGGATGAAGAGTGCAGATGTCCCAGAGAAGATCAGAGCAAATGGCATGGAACAGAACTAAGATGTGCTGCTATAGATAACAACAACAACAGTGTGCTTCTATATCACTCTTCCGGACAGATAGGGCTCGCTCAAAGTTGTTAACACTGAACAGTCAGTGTTTTTATTATCCATATAATAGAGCTGCCTGCAAGAAACCAAGAAAATGTACCAGGGAACCTTGGGCACTTTAGGGTGTGAAAAGTCAAGGGCCTGGAAGTGCAAAGTAGGAATGTGTTGTAGGGAGGGCAGCTTCAGGTGGGGTGGACAGTGTCTCTTACTGGGTGTTAGCTGGTAAAGAATGAGCATCACCCCCTCAGCTTTTGTGGGTGAGGGATCAGTGCCTAGTGGTAGGCATGGGCATTTTTACCAAATGTGATTCTCATTCTTCATTTGTAAAGGCTAGAACAATGTATGCTGTTGTCATGGTACTTGCTATCTTAGGTTTTCTCTTCCTTCACTCCCATTGCTGGTTCTGTATAGCTAGTTTGTGTATGATACCGTGGCCCAGGTTTTGCCTCCATACCCATCATTGTTCAACTTTACCTGCTCCCACCTCCCACACTGCTTTAAAATAGCAGGTATAGCTTATCCCACTTATATGAGGTTTGTTTTCACTATAAAGGTATGATTCCTTGTGCTAATTTTGAGTGTAGTCGTAGTCCAGGAGAGTGGATTTCAGGCTATCAGGCATCTTGGTTTAGAGGTGCTTGTATTTGGACTACTCCCTGCTCCTCCACCATTGAGTGGTTTACAGTCTTGTAACAACCTACAGTAAAACTTATGGAAGTGTGATGCTAATGTAGATCAGCCAGAAATAAAAGTGCACTATGATGTTTTTATAACAATGTATTTATTTGATATTTGCTACCATTTTTTAAAATCTTTCTATGTATTTTCTTTTGTTGTTGCCTGCTCTGAGCCTGCTTGCGGGGAGAGAGGGGCTAAAAATCCAATAAAATCCAATAAAATAACTAGCTTAACCCATACATTTAGTGCATTGGGTCTTCATTTTGGAAGCTGGTACCAAAACATTTGAAGATTTGTAAAAAAATTGCTGGAGAAATTGGGGGGGGGATGCTAATACTGACCTTCAATAATTTAGTGAAATGTAACATTCTCTTTATTTTTACCTTGCATATTCAAAATTGTTTTATTAGTTTTCAGGGAAGCCATTATGACCCTCAATTTAATGCAAGATTAATGTCATCAGAAGCACAGATCATTCATCAAGCCTCTGTAAAATAATAGAATTGTGTATGTAATGAAAAACCCTCAAAATATAAGGTACGAAAAATGGACGCAGCTATGAACATCTTGTAACCTATTTTGTTTTTCAAAATGATAGAGAGAATTATACTAATCAAGAATTTAAATAAGTTTCTGATTATCAGAGGACATTTGCAGGACAAGTACTTATACTGTTACACAGGTTATTGCAAAATATTGTCACCTTAGTGCTCCTACATAGCATGTTAATGAGATAAACATTCTCAGATGGATAACACCAAATATCATCTAAATATAGACTGATTTTGCATCTCCCATGCTAACAAGACTTTGCTTCCTGTGTTAAACAGTTGATTTGTTTTGAGAGGCTGCTTGGATCATTATTCCCTTAATTTTCTCCATAAACTCCAGATGGCTACCTGCCCATTAAAGTATTTTTCTTTGTCACTGCATTATGCTGCGGCATGTATTGGTGCATAATGAATATTTAGCATTTGGTTCTAGCTTGGTTTGTGCAAAGTTCAAGAGGAGCTGTAGATAGTGTGACTGACAATATTCCTAACGTGTAAACTCATGAAAAATGTCTACTGTTTTTATGTTTTGCATATACTGTCTCACATTTCAGAAGATGAAGAAGAAAAGGGGTAAAGCAAAGAGAGTTACTGTTTTGACCTCTGCTGTTCAACTCTCCCACCCCCTGGCCAATCATCCTTACTGGATCTAATTAAGGATATCTACAGCAGATGCAGATTTTTCACATGTTAGTTCATTAACTGGATCATGTGCTGCCTTAAACTGGATACATATTTGAGAACAGATCCCATGTATCTGCGCAGCGTTGCTTTCAGCTGAATATGCACTTCAACTGCCTTCCTCTGGCAAATAGTGGCTTTTCAAGACATTATGAAAGGAAAGAGGTCTTTCCCTCTTTCTGCTCTCTGAGATCCTTATATTGTAGATGCTAGAAATTAAACCAAATTATTTTCAGCATGCAAATCTATTCTATCACCAAGCCATGCCTTATCCTCAAATCAGAGGAGGTACATTCTGATGCGAATGGATGAATTTGGGCCTAATCCAGAGGAGGCTGTAATTCTCTCAAAGCAGCATTTTTGCAGTTTAAAGGGTGCTGTTGGATCCAGTTCTCCAAATGGATACTGTGACTTCATCTGTAATGTTAAGCAATTTTAATCAGCTTTGATTGGTTTTCCAACTGCGGTTTTTTATCAATAAAAATTATCTGACCATAGTGTTCCACTATAATGCACTCTGTGGGGGCTGCCTAGAGTAGTGATAGATACCATCTGCTCTAAAGATGTGCATTTAGACGTACAATTTATTTACCCTGGGATCTTGAAATTGTAGATGTTTTGCAGTTACAGGGTTGAACCATATTTTCAAAAGCACATAGAAGTTGGTGCAGCAATTTTTCTCTCCCCTCAGTAGCCTTCTGGTCATCCAGATTAATTTAATTAAAATAAGAAGTTATAGTGCCTTCACTGTCCATCCATACAGTTACAGCTAAGTCACTAGCTTTTCCCATGGAGGGGGGCAGCCCTTTGGAATGATCTGCCAGTGTGAATTAGGAGGGTACATTCAACTGCTACATTTAGGAAAGTGTGTGAGGCAGTTTTGTTCCAGAGAACATTTGGTGGAGGGTAAGTTATCCCAGAGATTTTGGCTGTGTTTATTGTAATTCTGCATATTTCCTCCCCTAATTCTGCTTTTTCAAAAATCTATGAGCCTTTTAATTCACAATTTGTGCATGACAATCTGTGTTTTAATCTTGTTAATTAGGCTAGTTTATTTTGTGTCTGCATAATCTAGTTTTTGCATTGTTAGCATACATGAATTAGAGGAGGTAAGGTGGAATATTTTAAATGAATAAATAATATACCATAACACAGGAGGATGCAGGCAGGAGGTGTGTGTGTGTGCACACGTGCATGCATGTCCTTCCATTGGTAGTGAAAAGTGAGGAGGTGGTAATTTCACTTGATAAATCCTCATCCCTACTACATCCCCTCCAACTCCCATGTTGTGACTTTTATTTGCAAGCATCTCCCAACCCTCAGCAGAGACTTTTAGGTTTAGAGGGCTACACAAAGATAAAGTGGGGAAAATCTACTCTACTGACTCCTTCTACAAGGTATCCCAAAGAATTCAATCCTAAAAGATCCAATGGAGGGTAGGGGAGTTCAGCTCAGACAATACATCCATAAGGACACACATTCTTGAAATCAAATTACAATTGCCACCCCAGTCGGAATGAAGAGACAGACGCCAGGCTTGGATCTAAGGGCCACTTTATTAATTAACTACATCTAACAACACTTATTAACAACTGCGGCAAGGTCCTACAAGCGGTACAGGTCAAGCCACGTGGCCATTCCCTGGACCTCCGGCTTGACCTGTTTGGATGAGCCCCGAAGCCCCAGGTGTGGGCCATCCCAGTGGATGGCTGCGGCCTGGCCAGCCAGGCAAATTGGATCCCCCCTTTCAAGCTCCTAAGCCTCAGCCATACAGCAGTGAGGTAAGGATTTGCACTCAGGGTTCCCCAAGGCAGTCTGCCCACGCAGCATGGCAGCCATCACAAGCAGTACCATCCACTCCTGGAAAACCCCTCTTCCCCATGAATGGAGAAACACCAAGGGTGCTCACCGGCCCACTCCCTATTCCCAAACTCTATCCAGCCCATGACATCACTAAACTGCCTACCATGCCAATTACCTTAACCCTAGCAAAGGTGCAAGGTAGGCGAAAAAACCTTCCACACCCACACCAATTCGGGTATAGGAGGAAAAAAATCCTACCTAGCTCTGAATACAGCAGCCGGATAATCCTACACCAATGCTGGGAGAGGAGGGTGGGCTGAGCGTTTGAAAGTGACTGATGCTGGGACAAGGCAGAGCCACCCAAACAGGCTGCAGGCTCCGCTCCCCCCCCCGAAATCCCCAGATGTCCCAGTAACAGTGCCTTCTCCTCCTCCTTCCGAGGAGGCAAATTACGGCCCCCAGCTTGCATGGCTAGCCGGCAGCTGAAAGGACTATTTTCTCTACACCATAGGACAAAAGAGTGTTTCCTTTTTTAGTTTATCTTGATGGATGAGAATTTTATTTGTGCGTACAGCTCTGTGCTGCCACTATTTGAATGGCACCATACATGGAGATTCCCCTGTATAATTTGTAAGATGAGCAAAGAATCTGATATCTGAATGTTGTTTTTTTAAAAAACCCTCATGGCTTTGCACCTCAAACATGAGAAACAAAATCAAAATGATATTTGAAATAAACCTAATAGCTTCTAAAATTCATTTTCATCCATAAATTCTCCCAGTGGTCCTTCCGATCTACAGGGACATCTTCCACCCACCTCTTCCTTTTTGTTGATGCCCATCTGCCACAGATTATCCTCTGTACAGAGTGATGTGGTTTGCAATGAATAAAGGGAAAATAGGGGCCCTTTCACAATTCACTTTCATGTTAGCCTTGGTTGAACACCACACATGGTTTTCCATTACAGATATTGTGATGTCTAAAAAATAAATAAGTACAAGAAGTATATCAAGTTGTGTGTAGGCTCTCTTAATTTGTTCTTGACTGAAGAGGCATTTCCTTATGTGTCCTTAAGGTGACAAGGCAATCTATCCAGCTGTAACTCCAATATTTCGCTTATTAATTTTTATCCAAGAAGCAAGTCTCCAAACAGGTATTATGAACTCAATATTGAGGAACAAGCGTCCTTTTGGGATTAAGAGTGCTTCTTCCACTCCACTTTATATTTTCCTTCATCTGAATGTTGATGGGAATTCCTGAAGTTTATTTGATATAAGTGAAATATGTTAAGCAAGGGAATAATAAACACATTTGTATCACAACAAATGGCAGGGTTTTTTTTTTATTCTTGAGTTCTATCATAAGAAAAACTCTGCAGGGTATACATGAAATCATCTCCTGGTTAATCACAGGGATGACTGTATCACCACAAAGCAGAATGAACCAACTTCAGCAGTCTTGTCAGCCCATCCAATTTAACACTGCTTCTATCTATCATATTTTTTTAATCCTGCCTTTCTTCCAAGGAGCTCAGCACATAGTTCTCCTCTTCTTCAAGTAAGTTAGCAAAAGATTAACTGGTCTAAGATCATGGCTGAATGGAGAGGTCTCCTCAATGCAAATCTAACACAATAATTACCACATCATGTTGACTCGTTTACCAATCCTTATATCAATTGTCATAGCATTCCGATTTCTATAACTGCACACCAGAGTGGCAATGATGTGAATTGTGGGGGTTTGCTTTGGCCAAAATATCTCAGGATTTTTAGAGTAGAATTTCTGGCACAACTTGGAAGTTATGGATCATGCTGGAGGAAAATTTGCTAAAAATCCCTCTCAAACATGAAATTTGGGAGCGATTTTTAGTGATTGTACCCCAGCGCAACCTGCAGTTTCCATGTTGTGATGGAAAATGATGTCATTTACTGGCACAATGTTGGAAGTTCCTCACTGCTTCCATGCCCCTCCCCAGTTTGCCCCCCTGGGAGAACTGGCAACATTACTGCTTCCTCTCATACAAACTGGGTGGCAAGGTGTTACAGCTTCTTTCCCCAAATTTATTTCATCATGGACCAATAGCTTCTGGGTGTATTTCCAGCTCATTTGTTTCATTTTGCATATCTAGCACCCAATTCCATATTTTTGGAGCCATTATGATTCTTTCAAATGTTTTAAATCCCCTGTATTTGTTTTCAACTAGCCCATCCTATAATTGTTGTTTCTCTATTTAGTTTTAGATGCTCTTTTTAAAAGCTTATTTAGGCTGGGATGCTATGTAGAACATTATGTGGAATACTTCTTGAATTAAGAAAGCTATCATTCATGGTCCACCAGTGCACCAGAAGAATTATTTTTGTGATTTCTAATACCAACATTGCAGCATAATTGAGGGCTGGTTGATAGTAGACATAGGCACGAACAAAAACAAAAACAAAAAACCCGAACTGCGAGGTTCAAGTTTCGTTCAGTTTCACAAACCACGAACCACAAACTTTGATGAACTTTAGCCAGTTCACGAACTGGTTTCATAGTTTGTGGTTCATGGGGGCCCAGGACAGCCCCATTCATGCTCAGAGAGCCCATACTCTTAGAGAATTTTCAGCAGCCTCTTCTCCAGCCACCCACCAAGTTTGGACAAGATTCCAATATGAATCTCCAAGTTATAGACCCCCAAACCTGGCACCCTCAGGAAAGTCCCATTCAGTACAATTGGAGCTATCAATGCCAATTGACTTATGACTCCCTTTCAAGTGAGGAACTCCCAGATGTGGGCAATGTCAGTGGCCACCCCCTCTGTGTGGGCTCAGGGAGGCGCTCAGCCAGCCGCCTCTCTTCTAGGGGGTGGGAGGTTTGGCCGCCACCTGGAGGCACCCCCCCGCACATGCCCACCTGCATGTCCATAACAGACAGCATAGTTGGGTTCAGAACCCATGGACTCAAAAATGAAACATTTTTTTTAGTGTACACCTCTAATCAGAGGTCAGTCAAGATTAACTCCACTAGCAAAAAAAAGGATAGAAATATGTGGATGAGCACCAAATGTCATTGGCAGAGGTCAGTCAAGGTTAACTCCACTAGCAAAAAAAGGATATAAATATGTGGATGAGCACCAAATGTCATCGGCTTGCATTTTACAACATTTACTCACATATGTGTGGTTCTATAAAAAATTGGTTATAAGCATCAGTGTTAAAGTGCCAGAGTGGAATATACACTTTTGCACAATGCCAAAGCCTCAGAGTCCTGATCCAAACAATTCTCTTTTACAGCAAGGGATGAAAGTCAGAATCTGGAACAGATAATCTTTTAAACTGAAATCCCTGATGTCGATTTGAAGTTTTATAAAACTGACATCTAATTTAAGAAAACAGGCACAATGCAGATGTCTTTTCCTAAATTAATATGTTAAATGATAATTGGATGAGATTATGAAAACTGAAATTGAAATACCAAAGGCATATTTCTCATGAGAAATCATCCACAGATCGAGCAAAGATGACATACTTTGCATGCTGCTTGCAAACACTACCTTTGCATTTGGAATGTATGCCCGTGCTAAAGTCAAGAAAGGTGTGAGTGTTCACAATGCATGCAGATATGTATCAGCTCAAAGGAACTAGCTTTGGGGCATAGCGACAGTCATGAAAAGATCTTTTGTATTTTCTTTTTTAAAAACAAACAAAAAAAGTTTCTCTCCTGAAAACCATCTGCCATATAATCAGATTTTGTGGTCATCACAGAGATTCAGTAAAATCAAAGTACAGATGGTGCTTTATTGCAAAATAGCATAGAAGGTTTAGAATAGATGATACATTTGGTCATTTTTGCACATAAACTCACTGATTAAGTATGAAAAATGTGAGCATTTGTTTATCTTGGAAAAACTGCTATTACTTGTGAAGCATGACCAATTAGGTATTTCTAAACTGTTATCTGTATAATTAAGAAAAACAGCCATCTGTAAAGTCAGAAGTTGGTGTCTCTCCTTTTTTTCCTCTCCCTGATCCATTTGTAAATGAAATTTCTCTAACCTGATTTACTCTCAAGAGAGTTACCAGTCAGAATAAAAGTTGCTGTTGATTGAAACAGGTCTGTCATTTCATTTCATTTTCCCCTTTATCTTCCACTCATAATATTCCTGTGGCAGATGTTGGTTAATAATAAGATATAATGTGACATCTCAAAATATTTATCAGTTCATGTATTTCTGTACTAGCTATACAAAAAAGGGGTCGAGAATAAAATTGTCACTATAATACAAGACCCCTATGTGGCCACATTTGTACACTTCTGGTCACCACATTTGAAAAAAAAGGGTATTGAAGAACTGTAATACAGAAAAGGGCAAACAAAATGATCATAGGGCTGGCGCGCCTGCAGTAAGAGGATTTTTAGTTTATTTAACAGGTTAATGAAGGATGACATGATAGAGGTCTACAAAATTATGCATGGGACTGAGAAAGTAGATAAAGAGGAATTTTTCTATCTTCTATAATACTAAAACTCAGGATCATTCAAACAAAGGGAGAAAAGTAAGTGTTACTATACATAATGGCTAGATGACTGCTGGAACTGTATGCCACAAGATGTAATGATGCCCACTTGCTTAGGCAAATTTAAGAGGAGTTTGGATATTGCTGGCTTTTAGCTATGGTAAATTAATAGAGTCTCCAGGTGAGAGCTGCTGTTTCTCTTATTGTCAAACGCTTGGTAGCAGTCAGCCAGCGAGGGCTATTATCTGTCCCACAGGCCCTGCTTGCATGCTTCCCTGTAGTATCTGACTATCTACTCTTGGAAACAAGATGATGAATTAGATTGATATGGGCTCTTCTATTTTCTTATCTACAAGTAAAATAATTAGATTTAAATAATTTAAAAGAAGGTATTTTTGACATTAATAAACAGTATTGTTAGTCATTTTTTGCTCAGCCATGTACAGTTGTTTTTTTGCTCATACTTTGCTTATACATTTTCTCTATACAAGATCTCCCCCACCCCTTTTTCTAAAGTTGCCATTATGGTAAGTGGAATAAAGCTGGAGAAGTGAACTCTCCACTGAGGTCTAGTGGTTTGGGTTCTAGGTCAAGTGAATAAATACCACATTGCCTCTGAGAGGTGTCTGTTGGAGAGACTGTTTCCACTACACATCCTACTTTGATCTTTGAAGGGAAATGTTTCCTCTACGTTTTCTAACAGAACATATGAATACATAAAGCTGCCTTATACTACTGGTACATCTAACTCACTGCTTTTTTTTTTCTCAGAGGAGAGTTTCAGACTCAGAATGATCATTTCCACACCTATTACTAGAAATCTTTTAACTGCAAATTGAATCTGGGTCTATATGCACATAAACTATATGGTCTGCACCTTGTGGACATACCGAGAATAGACTGTTTGATTTGGGTAACTGAATATTTCTTTCCTGTACAGAAGAAAATCAGAAGTCCCCCCCCACACACACACACCCATGGGCCCTGATATGTGTAATGGCAGATTCAGCTCAATGCTTTTGACACTGTAGGCAAGGGAAAAAAGAAATGGCTCATGGAAAGAACCTAGTGTTTGCCACAAGACTGTTTACTTTCATTTTTAATGTAATTTCCTTAACTCCATATTGCAATATTATCATCGTTACTGTAACAAATGATTACAATATTTCAAGAAGACAACATGGATGAAGCAATTTACCTTCAATTTACGTTCTGCATAAACAGTGTATTCTCAGGGGGGCAGTGCAAAGATTCTAAATCCTGTAATCAATGTAATTGAGCTTTTTGAAGTTAGGTTATAATTATTCACAACTGGCACCAATCACGTAAAACAAACAAGGAAGTCTGGAGTCTTTATGTTATTTTGCTCCCTGTTGTGAATAGGAGTGGATTGGCCACACTTCCTTTAGAACAAATGGAAGACAAAACATACTGTGCATGAGGATATATCACTGTTAGTTGCCTTGTGTGCTGTGGCCACAGGGCAACAGAAAGCCAGTATTTAAAGTGTCTCCATCCCTTGCAACCAGCCTTTCTCCGAGCATTCCTTTCCCTTCCCCTCCCCTCTTCTCCTCAGAGGTAGATGATTTGGAATTAACTGGTAACTTGGGGCTGAGAAGGAATGAAAGAGGATCTGCAGAGGATCCTCTTTCATTAGCCTAGATAGTGATCTTTTTTTTTTGCCAGCTCCATACAGTCCTGTCTGTTGTGGTTTTGTTAAACAGACCTAGTCAAAGATTGGTGAGGCCATAGCTAGATGGGCAGGGTTAATGCAGGTTGTAGTAATATAGGCAAGGTCAGGACATTTGTTACACAGTCTCTGAGGCATCTAATGAGGAAGGAATTCATGAAAGCTGATTGGCTGTTACAGTCAGAAGGGTTTGGAGAGGGTGTCCTTTGGTACCATTCTAGCTACTGAATGGTTTAGAGGAAGTTAATGAAGTTCAGAACAGGATGTCTGCAGGACATGAAAAGTAAGGCAATTGTCAACATTAGCTGGACTACTTTTTGAACCAAATAGGCTGGTCTATACATAGACAGCCTTTACACATTAGAATTAAAGTGTATTTTATTTATTTATTTAATCGCATTCTAGACCGCTCTCCCCGTCAGACGGGCTCAGGGTGATTTAACAGCAGCTTAAAACAATAAAAACATTATAAAAACATTAAAACATCATATCAAACAATTAAAATTGGTGGGTATAAAATATTAAAATACAGCATTGTCCTGCATGGGTGGTGGAAGGTCTTCAGTGGTATGGCCGGCGAGAGGACATCCTAGCCCCCACCAAATGCCTGGTGGAACATCTCCATCTTGCAGGCCCAGCGGAAAGATAACAAATCCTGCCGGGCCCTAGTTTCCTCAGACAGAGAGTTCCACCAGGTCGGAGCAAGAACTGAGAAGGCCCTGGCTCTGGTAGAAGCCAGGCAGACCTCCCTGGGGCCAGGGACCATCAGCAAGTTCTTAGTAGCTGATCGAAGTGACCTCCAGGGAACATATGGGGAGAGGCGGTCCCGAAGGTATGCTGGGCCCAGTCCGCATAGGGCTTTACAGGTCAACACCAAAACCTTGAACCAGACCTGGTAACCAGTGCAGCTGACGGAGGATAGGTGTTATATGAGCCATGACTGGTGCTCTGGCAACCACCCGTGCAGCTGCATTCTGAACCAGCTGCAGTTTCCGGATCAAGCCCAAGGGAAGCCCTGCGTAGAGTGAGTTGCAGTAGTCTAATCTAAATTAAAGTGTACTGGGGTGAAGTTGAGGTTAATTACAATAAAATTCTAAGCCGATTCATTGAAATCAATAGAGGGTGTAACTCTACTTACAACTGCACTTATTGATGTTTAATAAGTTATTCCTGATCTGTCTCTTAATAAATCCTAGTTTAAGCCATAATGCTATATTGTGCCTTCATTTCAGCATAAGACCAACCATATAAACCAAGATCACATCAGTATAAACATATTATATATACTGCCCTTCAGGACAATTTAACATCCACTCAGAGTGGTTTACAAAGTATATTATTATTATCCCCACAACAATCACCTTGTGAGGTGGGTGGGGCTGAGGGAACTCTGGAAGAGCTGTGACTGACCCAACATAACCCAGCTGGCTTCAAGTAGAGGAGTGGGGAATCAAACCCAGTTCTCCAGATTAGAGTCCTGCCACTCTTAACTACTACACCAAACTGTCTCTCTCTCATATACACACACACATGCACATGCACACACACATGGTATTTTTAAAACATACACTGTAATATTAATACTGTCAAATAATTGTAGAAAATCTCAGTATGTTCATATTTATTTAAAGAGCTATCTAGCTTTTGCATTGTGAATTCCTTTAGGAGTGCAGATAAGCCTCTGTCTTTAACAAGATCACCTTCTTCTGAAAACATGGGAAGCCCCAGCATAGAAGAATGAAGAACAACTGTAACAAGCAAAGTCAAATTATGAGATGTGTAATGGAATTCTAAGTGTTTCTCTCTCTATATTCCAAGTCATGAATTGCCACTTTGTTGGGTCACAAATTTTTAGTCTATGTACTTCCAATTTCCCCCAGTAGGAAATGACTGCAGACCTATGCTGTGCTACTGCTTCCCATTTTCTTGATGCCATATAAAAATAAGAAATATTTATCAAGATACACAAATCAGGACTTCCGGGAATGAAACAGCGATGCCACAGCAGCAGAGTTCTATGAGCTCCCTGCTGTGACCTTCTTGGTTCCTTGGGATCTGAGAATTCAGGCCCCCAAGTCCCCCCACCCCCCGGAGAGGGGAGGCAGGCTGGAACAAGGTGAAGAGCTCAAGGGGTCTGGTGAACCCCGAGAAGTCTCAGCACCAGTTCTGATAGCAAGGACCAACTGAAGGGCCTAAGGCCATAAAGCTGCAGAAAACCGAAAGTCCAGCAAGATTAAAGTATTTTTACAGCAAATATAAGCAGATTCCGAACAGGACAGATAAACCTCAAGACAGCACAAAAGATTTATGACCCCTTCTACCATGTAAGCAGATTGATTTTATGGCTTTATGAGGGCTTCCCAGCTTATGTGTGAAGCAGCTGTTGGATTGAAGCTGGGAAGAGGAGGGGAAGATGGAGAGAGTGTAAAGAGATCCTCTCAGCAGATGGCTGGAAAGCAATAAATTTTCGAACATAATTAATAAAACAAAGCTTTTTACCACTGTGATGAGAGACTAGCCATAACTGAAATGGCTTCTTGGGAAGAAGTTGTACTTACCAAATTGCAAGAAGCCTCCAAGCTAATGACTGAAATATTAATTAAAGCAGATGGGATATTTGGAGCGGAAGTGGACAAAAACAAGATAAAAAATGACAACACAGAGCAAATCTCTGAGACAGATCCATTTGAAAGAAAAATAGAACGAAGTGAGACAAATTTACAAAATGGGGAAGATCTACTGAGTTTACAAAATGGACGGTTGTACCAGTACGTCATCTTCAAGATACAAGGCAGTACAAAGAAAAGAGCAAAACCACGAAGCAGATCTGCAAAGTGAGAATCCAGCATTTTACTACTGAATGGAGAGTCTCCCAAACAGAGAATTAAACAGAGAAGTGACAACATTCTTGTTGACCCTCCCCTGAACTGGATGGAAGATAAGAAAATCCACCTTCGGTGGCGCAGATGGAATAAAGACTGGATATACCATTTTATAGGAAGAAAGAAGAAAAAATAAGGACAAATTACAGAATGAGTAACTAATAATCCAGACCTAATACCTTGTCCCTATGACTTCTTTCTCTTCTTCTTTCTTTTTTTCTTTTTTTGTGTGTGCGTGTTTGTATAACACCATATATTTTGCATGTGCTTCGAAGGAATAAGGGGGGGGGGCTGAGGGAGTAAAAGAGTTTTCTTTTTTGCTATTATTAGTGCCCTCTTTTTTTCCCTTCTCCATTTTACTTTGAAGGAAAGAATAGAAGAAGAAATATGGATTATGATTTAGATTCTTTCTTTATGTCAAATGATATGCAATATAGATCTAATGAAAGCTCTAGAGGCTCTGTATTATGATAGATTTTGAATGTTTACTGCCAAAGAGATGATGGTGATGTGATGGCTGGGCCCTTGAAGCCTTCTACCTGTTCTTGATTTTAGTCTTTCTTTTTAGAATATAAATGAGTGGTTAAGCTAAGTAACTGACTGCTCTTTATAATTTTAAGACTATGAAAACCCAAGTAATAGTGCAGATGGTCAAGATAAAGCAGATGAAGGACCCAGTTTTCTTTTTTCTTCTTCTTTTCTTTTTTTAAAAATGGGAAACCATCTTCTAGCCTTGTAGTTTATGTAGACATTCCAGCCTTATCAATACGAAAACACAAGCAAATAGCTCTGGTTGGACTTTTCTTTTCTTGAATTAAATACTGATCTGGCCTCTCCACCTTTACCATTATGAAAATCTAAGTACATGAGTTTGGAAGGTTTTGCCAGAACAGAGGCAAGAAAGAGGAAAACTAGCATAAAAAAGGCTTTCTTCTTATATAGATGTTATACCATTCCTTGATTGTTATTTTATGTCCTATTATTCTCACTCTCTGCTCTTAGAATGACTCATCTATAATATACACAACCTATCTCTCTTTTCTTTTCTTTTTTTAATGTGAAATTGTGTTTTAGCTTTGTAGCTTATGTAAACACTCCAGCCTTATTAATATGAAAATCCAAGTAAATAGCTCTGGCTGGATTTCTCCTTTTTTGAATGAAATACTGATCTGGCCCCCCTACCTCTACCATAATGAAAACTTAAGTACACGAGTTTGGAGAGTGTGGCCAGAACAGAGACAAGAAAGAGGAAAATTAGCACAAAAATACTTCCTTCTTATACCATTGTTTGATTGATTGATATATACTGTTCTGCTATTTTCACTTTCTGCTCTTAGAATGACTCATCTATAATATATATAAAAGAAAAGAATGTTAGAAATGATATAAGGAATAGAATAGGTGGATTAAAAAGCATAATAAATAATGTCCATAGAAACAAAAGGGAAACTTGAAGGTATATGGGGCGGTAACTATATATTTAGTGGCTTTTTATATTTGGACAGATGTATATCTGTCTTGTGGTGAACCTGCTAAAGATTGATTTCTTGTTGTAACCCCTTCCCGTTACTATAAAAACCCAATAAAAAGTGATATATAAGATACACAAATCAGACATATTTATCCATATTTGCCCACATATTCGGAAAGAAGAGACGGACACAAGGCTTGGGTGAAACAGGGCCTTTTATTGACCAATTCAACCTGAACACTTGAACTAGGACTTAACTAACGGCAAGGGTGAAACTAGCGGTACAGTTCGAGCAAGGGGGTCACTGTGACCAGCTCCTCGTACTGCATGGGCGAGCACCCCCTGCCCTAGGCGCAAGCCATCCACTGCATGGCTATAACCCAGCCGACCAGGCTAATGGTTCCCCCCTTTAAAGCGCCATACACCCCAGCCGTAAGGCCCGAGGTAATGCCTTTTCCGGGGGGTCCCAAGGGCAGTCTGCCCTCTCAGCTGGCAACCGTAAGGCCCGCCAGCCGATCCGAGACAGACCCCCATTCCCCACCAATGGGGATGTGCCACCGGGTGCTCACCAGCCCGCTCTGCCTACCCCAGCTAACCTGCCACCGTTAGGGCCAAGCCTCTGCTTAGGCCCTAACGCCCCACATCTCCTGCAGGGCCAACCTCAACCCTTGCCGCAAATCTGTAAGAAAGATCTCATTACCTTTAAAGGACAGGTGAACACCATCCCCCCTAAAGAGGTCGGCGTACGTGTCCCTAATTTGAGGATGGGGTAAATAAACCCCCAGGCCCTCACCCAAAGCCTTAAACATGGCCTTATTGGCCTTACGCCTAGTCCGTTCGACAGCATCATGATCCAAAGCCTCCTTCCATACACGCCGGGGGAGGATGGCCGAATAGATAATAAGAACGCCTGGCCACCGGCTCAAAATAAACCGAAGGTCAGCTTGCGCTTGCAGCGTAAAAGCCTTCCCCTTGACCCAACCTAAGTCATTACCCCCTAAATGTATAACTAAAAAATGAGGCGGAGGGGCAGACCTTCCCTCAAACAGGAGAGGCAACAGGCCCGGCCAACGCAGGCCCCGACGGCCCTGCCACTCGATCTGGGCCCAACGGCTGAGGCCAAGCTGGGATCCGAGGTGGGTCCTCTTGGCCTGATGGGCGGCCCAGAAGACCATGCTGTGCCCGCAGATGAGGATCCGACACCTCCCACGGCGAACCACAGCACCTAAAAGAAAGAACAGTCAACACAGCTCACTTCGGGGCAGGCAGAGGGCGGACATACCCCTGGTAAGCCGCCGAACGCCACCGCCCAACCCTGCGAATAGCCGCATCAGTGTATCCCATGGCAGCGGCGGTAGAAGCCGCCCCAATTCTGAAAGAATGGGTACCAAACTTGAAGCCCTCCAGGCCCAACTTAGCCAAGGCCCGCCCAGTGACAGACCAGAACTGATACCTGGTGAGAGGGGACTCATCGCAATGGCGAAAGAGAAGACCCTCGCCATCTCCCCTCTTCTCGAGATACGCCCGCAAGCCCCTAACCGGGCACAACTCGGCGTCAGCGCAAGAGCCCAACCAAACAGTCGACCCTTTACAATGCTGGTCAGTCTTAGACGACCGGATCCTTAAAGAGACTTTCTCTCCCACAAACCGAACATCCTGAAGTAGCAACGCCCGCTGAGAGAGGTCCAAGCGAGACTGAGCCACCAACTCACCAACCCTGAGAGCCCCAAAGAAGGCCGTAAGCGCCGCCGCGTGGAAGAGCGCCGCTTCATAGCCCGATAGGCAAACCGACTGCCAGGTGCCCACCAATCCTTTCAGTATGGCTGGCGAAATAGGTTGCCTAGCATCCTGCCGCGCGCCAGCCTCCCGGGACCAACCCTCAAGCATCTTACGAATCCTGAAGTCGCCGGTCATCTCCGGAACTCCCCTAGCCTTGCTAATAAAGGCCAGGGCAGCCAAGAGCCCCCGAATGGACTTAACGGATAGGCCGCCAGCCCTTCTCGCAACACAGAATTGCATAAGGTGCTCAGCCGGAATGGGCCAGCACTGCTCCAAACCAGCCTCAATACGGAAGCTCATGAACTGCTGCACAGCGCGATCATACGCTCTCCTCGTGCTGGGTGCGATGGCTAGACGGATGGCTCTGTGCACTTCGTCCCTCCAAGACTCCACAACTCCACAGGCATCAGAGATGGCGAGGGGTCTGCGCCGGGTGCAAGCAGGCGAAAGCGCTCCATCTGCTGGCGAGACAGAGCGTCCGCCACCCCATTGTCAATACCAGGGACGTGCCTAGCCCTGAACAAAATGTTCAGGCGAAGGCAGCGGAGCGTAAATGGCCTGACCAACCCCATGACCCTGGGAGATCTGGCAGAGAGGGAATTGATCACGTGCACCACTGCCATGTTGTCGCACCAAAAGTGGACAACATGGTTAGCGAGCTCATCCCCCCACAACCAAAGCGCAACCAGGATTGGAAAAAATTCCAAAAACGTGAGATCCCTAGTGACGCCTGTAGTGCGCCAACCAGCTGGCCAAGGCTCCGCGCACCAGTGTCCCCGAAAAAAGACACCGAAGCCCCAAGCCCCGGAAGCGTCTGAAGCCACCCGCAATTCAGCCTCCAGGAGCAATTCCTCCCGCCATAAAGTCACTCCATTGAATGAGGCAAGAAAGTCCTCCCACACCTGAAGGTCCTCCCTAACACCTACAGACAACCTAACCTTATGATGTGACAAACGCAAGCCTGCCATAACCTCACACAGGCGTTGCAAAAAGGCGCGCCCAGGTGCCACAGCCTTGCAAGCGAAATTCAGGTGACCCACGAGCTGTTGCAGCTCACGTAGCGTAACCTTGTGTTTACCACGCATGGCAATCAACCGCTCACGCAAATCGGCCACTTTGGCTGCTGGGAGACGAAATGTCTGCGCCACCGTATCAATCTCGATCCCTAGGTACGTCAACACCTGCGTGGGCCCCTCGGTCTTCTCATGCGCCAGCGGAACACCGAGTTCCTCCGCCAACGCCATAAAACCCACCAACAGGCGGGCACATTGTCCAGACCCCCGGGGACCACAAAAAATAAAATCATCAAGGTAGTGGGCGGAGTCACGGCTTCGCAGCCTCTGACGCAAGGCCCACTCCAAAAAGGAACTAAACTTCTCAAAGGCCGCACAGGACACAGAGCAACCCATTGGGAGCGCCCTGTCCATGTAAATATGGCCCTCAAAGGAGAACCCCAACAACTCAAAGTCCCCCGGGTGCACAGGGAGAAGGCGAAATGCTGACTTTATGTCGCATTTCGCCATTTCCGCACCCCAACCATTCCTCTTAACCATACTAACCGCCTCGTCAAATGACGTATACCTGACGGAACACAAATGCTCCGGAATGGCGTCATTAACGGAATCCCCCCTGGGGAAAGACAAGTGATGTATCAGCCGATACTCACCCGCTGCCTTCTTAGGCACAACTCCCAGGGGGGAAACCCTCAAATTGGGCACCGGAGGGGCTGCAAATGGGCCTAAGACGCGCCCTTCAGCACATTCCTTGTCTATCTTACGCCTAACTACGTCCTCCAAACCCTTAACTGAACGCAAATTTTGGGACATGAAAGGGGCCCGAGGGCCCTGAAACGGAATTTTAAAACCATAAGTGAAGCCGTCTAACAAAAACCGTGCAGAAAGGATAATTCCGCAAGGCCTCAGCCAGAACCCTCAGCTTTATGGGAGAAGGACCCTTTGTCAGGAGCAACTTGTCCGGAGCCGCCTCCTGGGCGCCTATACCCGCCACCCCGAGGCTTGGGGCGGGGGCAGGCCGGAAATGAATGGGGGCCCTTACATCGTGGGCACTCATGCTTAAACCCGCACCCTTTTCTGGAATACACGCCCTGATAGGCAAAGTCCCAACAAAGCAGCCGGGGCTGAACCGGCTGCCCCGCTGAGGCGCGGGTACCAGAGGTGGAGGCAGGCCTATGCAACAAATGCCCACTGTCAGCCCTATCGCCCAAATTGGGTTTGGCGGGGGCCATCAACTGCAGCCAAAGCTGCTGATGTATACGGTCCCACGGCAAGGTAGGATTAGAAGCTGCACGCATACGGAACTCTTCGTCGTACTGCATCCAAGCAGCACCAACGAAATCCGTATATCCCCTGTATATAATATCAATATATTGAAACAGGGGGGCAGCCCTGTGAGGCTGCGCACGGGCAAGAACCCCGGCATAGATCAACATACCCGGCAGCCAATTGGACCAGGAACGATCCACCTTACGCCTCTTCATCCTCTCCTTATCGCGTTCATCCATGTCCTCTTTATCCTTCTTTTCCAGTTCCCGGAAAAGAAGAGTAAAGACGTCGACGAACTCACCACGCAATATCTTGTCCCTGGTGGCAGGGGTCAGGTGGTCTCCCAAAGGGAGGGCCGCGTCACCAAACGGCATGGCCCGGTAGGGCAACGACCCCAAGGCGGTGGGCTGATAATAAAGACCCCCTAGATAGGGAGGCCAGAAAGCTGCCGGTTGCCCAAACGGTTGTGGGCTACCCCCCGCAGTGGCTGAAGAAGCAGGTGCAGCGGGTATGGAACCAGGCGTAACAGGGACCGGACCCAGTCCCCCCAGCCCTTGCTGAGCCGGGACAGGCGCCTGACCCCAAGGCTGCCATGGCCCAACACCTACAGGTTGCAGCTGCCCGGGAATACCTGGCCAAGCCGGATGACTAGAATAGGAAGAATGTGGCAACTGAGATCCCCAGCTAGTGGGACCACATGATGACCCTATAGGCCCCCATGGCCATGTCTGAGATGTCTGTGTCAAAGTGGACTTACCCTCGGGCTCCACTTGATCCACTGCCACCGCTACTGGAGGAACCTCCGACACCTCGGCTGTGTCATCCTCTGCCCGTGCCGAAGGCCCAGCTCGGTCCAGATCTTCCTGAAGCACGCCCGCACCGCTCATCTCACCACCTGTATAACTTTCCAGAACAGAAAGACGCGTGAGGACATCGCGCTGAAAAGTGGCCCGGGAAACCTTCTTAGAAGCCCTACCAGACCTGCCGGGAACTACCTGACCAGAAGAAACCCCTTTTGCCCGTTCCAATAAGGCCAACTTGGCCAAAATTTCCTGCCGGAGCGACCCTGAATCCTCCTCATCAGAGGACGAATTAGGGGGAGGCCCACTGACTTTGGGGCGCTTAGCAGGCTGCTTGCCTTTGCTGTTGCCTACCCCTTTTTTTGGAGGCATGATGACAAGGGGAGGGGGGCAGATGCCAACCGACACACCAGGCACTAGGCCCTCACCAGCAACACAAATAATACCAGGGCCAGTAATGCAAATCGTGCCCTAAGGTCACGGCCGGATAAAATTCCCAGCGTATGCTACTAGATACAGCCGATTAAACCTCCTCCCAACCTAGCCTCTCCCCCACACTCTCCCCCACACTCTCAGTCTCCCTCCCTCTCTCTCTCTCTCTCTCTCTCTTTTTTTTTAAATACTATATTGGAGAGAAGAAAAGGCAGAGGCCACCCTAGGGCCACCAGAGGGAAAGGGGTGGGGGTGGGGCAAGAGGTAGGGTGCCAACAAGACCACCCCAGAGGGCAGCCACCCTGTAGGGCGAGGAGCTGCTGTTCCCAACTGCAGCGGCGCGGAAACGGCGCCGCAAAAACGGAACCAGGTAAGGGGGGGGGAACAACCACCCCCACCGCCCCCAACCCGCCCAGAACCCGGAGCCCTGGGAGAAAAAACGGGGGAGGAGGGGGCTAGAGCAACAAACGCTCAGTCCCCGTGACCGGATTCACAGCCGACAGCCCTCTCCCTCAAAGGAAAGCCGCGGCAAAGCCTCCTCGGCCGAAGTCCGTCCCGGCGTGCGGCCTCAGCGCAGCGCAGCAGACGCGGTCGCACGTCCTCTCCCCCACGAGCCAGCCAGCAACTGCACGGAGGGGGAAGGTGGGCAGAGCCAATAACGGCTCTGAAACCACGCCCACGTCAGGCTCCCGGATGCCCGGGAAAGCCAGCCGCTCTCCCTCCGTGCATGAGGGCAAAGCCAGGCACCCGGGTAAGCGCGCGCGCGCACGCGCACCGGGAGTGCCTATTTATCATGATATCCAGCTGCACAGTTTTCTCAATAAATTACTGCAGCAGCAGTGGCAAAGGCAGTGTACCTCTGAATGCTAGTTATTTGGGGGCAGCAGTAGAGGGAGACTTTGACCTCTACTCCCCTTCTTTGAGTCTTCAGTAAGTTGTTAGGGAATTGGATGGACCATTGATATGATCCAAGCAAGCTCGTTGGTTCATATGTTATGTTCTTATGAATCAACGTAAGAAACAATGTTAAAGAATCTGGCATGTTCATTTTCTCTTTTCAAGCTGAACAAACTCCTGTTTCCCAAACTTCCCCAAAGTTATGCAGTGAAATAGTGGTTCAGTTTCAATTTCTGATGTCAGATATCTTGCTACAGATATTAGTGGAAACTGCTTCAAAGTGCTGTTCTTTCAAAAACAAAAAGGGGGTATTACATTAACAATATCTGGAAGGGTTATCTTTTGGTAGTGAAGTAGTGTGCTGATAATTCTTTGTAGCATGTTGAACCAAATGGCATATGAGAATTTAAAGCTCTTCTTTAGGAATGTTCACAAAATTTTCTACAGGCAAATTTCTCTGACATATTTGACAGACTGTAGCTGTTTCTGGGCTTGATTCACAGAGGCAGACACAACTGTACTTGTTTTCACCCCTCAAGTTGCCACTTATGAACTCATCATTTAATATATGTTTTCTTATGGTTTTATTTACATATTTGTTTATGTATCTCAGTTCCAGAACACACAGAAGGACATAGGTTATATAGCCTGGGGAGAAGCAGAGAGTACTGTTTCCTGCATCCCACAGTAGAAAAATTCAGAGCAGAGAAGAGAAAAGCTAGAAGAACAGGGCATTTAAATGCAGATGATCAGAGGAAATAATGATGGAACAGAGCCAAGGGGATTCACTCATCTTTATTCTTTAGTTCTTTTTTCAAGGCTTCAGTACCATGTTTTGCCAATTATCATTCGATCATAGGCAAAATTTTCAGCAAAGAGAATGTCAAAAGCATTCCTGATCTAGAGGCAATAACATTTGCATCTGTATAGGCTATGTGAGGCTGGTGCCTCTGGATGTGGAAAAACTATCAGCATGATTGAATGAGTATGTTCAAGTCAAGATGAAATTAGCACCCTCCACTCTGACATCTAAACAAACAACGTTACCAAACATACTGCTTGTGTGGTTTTTAAAAAAGTTTGTACAGTCAAGGTGTTGATTTGCATCTTCCAAGCATCCTATTGGTATGTTGAACACAATAAGCCTATATATGTTTTCTGGCTTTAGAGTACACTTTATATTAGATTAAATCATAGCTTCAATGAGAGACCATAGAACACTTTTGCATTCACATCAAGTATTTTTTTCAGTACTCCTTATTGCTTACCTTTCATGTACAAACCATTATCATAACAGCAACCTCTCATATCTTCAAGAGGAATTTCCAGCCTCTTTAGTTCTAACCTTTCCAAGCACTCTTTCTATTACCCCAGCAGTAGTGTAATTATAAACTGGGATAAACTTTATAAAGTCTTCTGTATCAGCTTGCTTTGTGCTTAATTCTATTGATACAAATTCAGTTATTACTGTCATCTGTCCCGTATGACTGGTATATGGAGCTCAGTAAAGCATAATAGAATAGTGCATTGCATTTTTGCAGCCTTAGAATGTGTTTAATAACTTCCATTGAAATCAGTCTTATGAATTCATTTTGAATTGACTTTTTCAAGTAATGGCAGTGCGGTTCAGCATATTTTATTCTTTCACATGTACTGCCATAACCTGATGAAATATTGTCAGGATTTCAATAAGCTTTAGGTAGTTTCCTGTTCTTATAAAGTTTATCACTACCATTTCCAAAAGCCAAGCCCTGCTGACCAAGATATTGAACTGCAGCTTCAAGTTATTTAAGAACTTCTTCTGAGCATTCTCTTGCTCACAACAATTCTTGATACGTCACATCTATCATCTGGCATTCAAGATAACCATGTCCACTTTGGTGTGCTTCCAGGTGGTATTTAGAGTTTTCATGTCAAGAAAGGTGTTGGGAAAGGTTTCTCTAATCACTTCATCCCTATGTTGCAATAACATTTGTAGGAGTGCTAAAAAGTAGATGTCATTCAAGTTTATTAAGCACTTCACTCTTGCTCTGTCAACATTTGAAGTGGACTGGTGCATGAAATGACACTTGTGTCACCTTCAGGGTTCTGAAAATCACTGAAGTGATTGAGAAAGGCCATTCTGGATAATCATCTCAGTACCTTTATTATAGTTTCTGGACAGTCTGCTGGATCAGCCAGATCCAATACTGTAAGCTTCATTTTTGCAGCCAGTTTTAACAGTAATGAAGAACTGGTTCCATTTCCCAGAATGTGTGCCTTCTTGCCTGCTCTCCAGCATCAGCATATTATTTACAAAAGTCATCACAGGTCTACAAGTACACCTTGACCACTTTCAATGAAATCTGACTGCTGTTCTCCCATTTAAAATAGTCTTTAATGAACTTTGATGAGCTTTGAATGAGCTTTGATGCTTGACTTTATGGAGATTTTTACTCCTATAGTCTACTTCTGACCTCTTTGCTACCCTACCACAAACTTCACTAGCCATAATACCTTTCTCTTGTTTCAGCTCACTTTCTCACACCACTCTTGCCATGTTCTGTTCCATACTACGTTCCTTACTCCCATCTATTTTTAAAATCCCTATCACCTTTTGTATTTCAGCACTTAATTACGCCTGCTTTCTCCAGTGAATGCACTGGCTAGGAAGGGTTCATGAGCAAGCAAGTCTAAGGAATGCCAACACATTTTACCCTTTCATTTAAAACTTTACAAGCAGCATCATTGTGTCACGTAGTTCGGGATGCCCAAAATGCTGTGGGCACAGATTAAGTTGTAATCACCAGTTGTGAATATTTGCCAACCCATTTGTCTGTTTGATGGGCAGTTGCATGCCTCATGCAACAACACAAATTCATGCATACACACACAATTGGCTTTTGCACATGCACATTTTTAATGCATGCACAGTTTAGCAAAAGAACATGGGAGTTATATTTTCCCTATGTAAGTACTTTTCATCTTTATTTACCCTTTCTTCCCATCACTCACACTGCATCACTCACAAATGCCTCTGGCATGTCATGCAGCACAGGGTAGATTTATATAAAAATTATAAAGTAATACAGCATCATATATATTTTGCCTCCTGCTTTTTAGGTATACTACCCCTATCTCCATCAGCACTGTAGTTTGGCTCACTGTTTCATTTTTTTTAATTCTGTTGTGTGGTTTTTTCCCCACACATATGTGGGCAGGAGGATGGGGAAATACTGCCATCCCTGTGGCACCCCAAGACCCATACACATAGCTGGAGAAATGCTATGCAAGTAAAAAATGTCTGAATATACTACTAAAGAGAAAAAGGAAATAAAGGAACAACCCCAAGGCTACTTTTACTATTAATGCCCAAGTGGTATTGCAATGTAACTCACCAGTGGCCATGATTAGAGATGGGCATGAACAGCAATACAAACAAAAAAAAGCCACAAACAGCCCAATCTGCTGTTCGCAAACAAGCTGTTTGTGAGGCCCCATTCTAAACGAACAGGTGGTCGTTGCAAGTCTCGTTCGTTGCTGTTCGTTGCTGTTCATCAAGCCCAGGGGTCATTTCCTAGAAAAAGAACTGCAGGAACTCATTAGCATAATTCATTAGCACAACTCATTAGCATATGCCACACCCCCTGACATCACTGGAAGTGTGTCAGAAGGCAACATCCACCCCTCAGGCTCCTTTCTGCAAAAGTCTCCAGGTATTTCCTTAAAGGAGAATGAACTCAAAGCAGCTTACCCTCCTCTGGAGAGCCAGTCCTGCTTGCACCCACTCACTCACTCTCTCAAGTCACAAATGAAAATAAAGCAGCATGAATTACAAGCAGCTTGTGTTCCTTTGGAGCTCAGCACCACTTGGCTTGTACTCACTCACTCATTTTCTCTCCCCCTGCCCCAGTCACAAATGAAAGTAAAAGAGCAGAGCAGAAGGAATCCAAGCAGCTTACTGTTCCTTTGGAGCTCAGCACCACTTGGCATTCACTCATTTTCTCGCTCTCTCGCTCCTCCTGCCCCCCCCCCCCAGTCACAAATGACAGTAAAAGAGCAGAGCAGAAGGAATCCAAGCAGCTTGCCTTCCTTTGGAGCCCAGCGCCACTCGGCAGTCACTCATTCTCTCTCTCTCTCTCTCTCTCCTCCCCCCCCCATGTCACAAATTAAAGTAAAAGAGCAGAGCAGAAGGAATCCAAGCAGCTTACTGTTTCTTTGAAGCCCAGCACCACTCGGCTTGCACTTGGAGGAAAAGAAATCATGTGGGCGGGGCCAAAACCCATGTGACCTCTTTTTAGACTTACCAGAACACTGTTCCTGTGCGTTCTGGCTCCAAATGAGCCCTGATCAAGCCAGACAGTCTGGCACCTGCAATCAATTCCCTTGGCAACTTAGGGCCAAGCTACACATGACGAATGACACTTGAATGGCAAGTGGATTGAGTGGAGGGCAAGTGAACAGGGAGAAATACACTTGCCATTCAAGTGTCATTCGTCATGTGTAGCTTGGCCCTCAGGCAGAGATTGTCTGAACTCTGTCTGAACTCCTGCTGTTAACCTAGAAACCCCAATCTAAGCTCAATTTATCTTGATAGGCAGGCCTTCCTTTCAAGTGTGGAGCTCCAAATTTGTTACAACAAGGGAGCAAAGACCAGGGGGAGGGGGGCTCCCAGCTCTGACTTTGCAGATAGTGGAGAGGGAGAGACAGTTGCTGTTGGCATTTTGATAGAGTGTATTGGAGCTTGAATTTTCTTTGTGTGTGGTGGGATAGGGATCTACCCCTTCATGTTCCAGGGCTGCTGCCAGGCCAAGCTATTATTTAGTTTGACACTGAGAGATCTCTGTCTTTCGGTGCTACACCTCTGAAGATGCCAGTCACAGCTACTGGTGAAATGTCAGGAACTACAATGCCAAGACCACGGCGATACAGCTCGGAAAATCCACAACAACCATCTATTATTTATTATTTCTACCTTTCCTGCTACCTGCTCAGGTAAGGTTTCTGGGAGTGGTGTGGTAGGGATCTACCCCTTAAAGTTCCAGGGCTGCTGCCAGGCACTGGGGCCAAGCTATTATTTATTATTGGTACCTTTCCTGGTTCCTGCTCAGGTCAGGTTTCTGGGAGTGGTGCAGTAGGGATCTTGACCAAACTTGGATGATGGCTGGAGGAGAGCCTGCTGGCCCCCACGAACAGCTAACCATGAACATGTTCGTGAACAGGGCCATGTTCATCGTTGTTCGTGAGTCCCTGTTCATGGATGGCAACAAACAATGAACATTATGTTCATTTTTTCCCCTGTTCATGCCCATCTCTAGCCATGATCCTTTCATTCATTCATTTGGGAGGATGTGACACACCAATAGCCTGTTCCACTGCTTTGCCAGTACCACTTAAAGCAGCCAAAAACTATTCCCTTCTTCTGACTCAGCATGCACCTTTTTTGCACAGTCATACTGCTCCAGGGTTCTCTATCCAGGATCTAGAAGGACCTGGTTTACCAAGGGGCTGGAGTCACATGTCAATACAGCCATGAGATCAAGCAACTAGCAGGATCAGTAAGCAAGAAAGGTACAGCACAATCACCAACCCATTTGGAAGAAGTCTGGGACATTTGTTGCACCGATGACCAAATCTTAGGATTAGTTCACTGAACTCACTACCATCAAATCTGGTGAATTTGTCTGTCAAACTCATTTGTGGCAAAAGAGTTCTTTACATGTAATCCTTCTTTGCTCCCATTTTAAGCACCCTCTTTCAATTATATTCCTAGAACTGAAATCTCATCCATTTCCACTCAGTTTTCTCACAATGCAACAACTATGCATTGCTCCTTGTGTTTATATCCTAAACAAGATAACAAGTCTAAGGAAACTCAAATGGGGAAATCAGCCACTATACCAGAGAACAAGGAAATAGTAAAGGTTACACTGATTTTTTAAAAGGTATCTAGAGGGGAATCAGAAAATTACAGGCCAGTTAGCCTAACATCTGTTCCAGGAATGTTATTAGAAACTGTAGTTAAAGATAGAATTATTAGGCATATAGAGGAACAAGGCCTGAAGGAAAATCAGCATGGCTTCTGCAAAGTGAAATCCTGCCTTAATAAAAGTCTCAGATCAGTAAACTCACCTTCTCTTGATCCTCATAATCCACATCCCTTAAAAATGGCATTCAAGGTCCTCAATTACTCTTAAAATCATCTCCTCACCCTATGATACGTATGCAGTGAAACACAAGCAAGTTTATCCTTGTAAACCTGAACATGAGAACGTAAGTGAAGTGTGTCCTGAATATGAACAATTTGCTCTAGCTTTGTCACCAAAGATTATTAAGTCTGTCACACTGAAATCTACACTGGAGCAACAAAATAGCCAAAATAGCCAAAATACCTTACTTCAGTGCACCTTGTTTATGTGCACTGAAGAATCATTAATGTGCATCAGAGAATAACTTGTTCCATGTTAAATATGTGCATAAATCCTTACATTTTAGCATCAGCCTCCCCTTCCCATCTCTAATTACTACAAGATAAATAAAATAGCCATAATCCGTATTATTCCTCCTAACACAGGTGGAGAATGGAATAACAGTGTCATCCCAAGCATAAGTACATACTTCTAAGACCACAGGCTTCAATAAATTTAGAAAAGTATTTCTCTGCTTAGGATGGCACTATTAGCATAGTCATTCATAGGTAATTCCAATACAGTGGAGATTTTGATCAGTTTAGCAATTTTTTACATTGATTGGTGAGTGTGTGGAATTTCAGATATCTCTGTGCCAGTAAGTCATAAAAAATAATTAGTCATCCAGACATCTCTCTTTCAGTTCGAGAGGCTCAAACTGTGCCATATTCACATGGTATTTCATCAAAGGAAGTCACTGTAGCCTGTACAAGTCAATATTGAAAATAGCTTCTAAAGGTCAGGATTGGTTTAGATCAGTCTCTTTTGAATGAACATGGTAGAATTTGTGTGGAGTTCAGGAATGTCATAGGACAACAAATGTGCTAATGAAGTACACTTTTGTTGGGAAAGATTAGCAACAATCAAGTCTTATTCTTTGAGCATAACTCATTATATGCATATTGCAAAAATAGAACAGTTTAGAAAGCTGTTAATACTTTCTGGCACAGAGTATAAGTCTTTTAAAGAATATTCTTAATTAGGTACTTTGGATAAGTAAGGCAGAAACACATTACATACTAAATGGAAATATAAAACAGCCTGTAAGTTATTAGTAGGGATGTGCAGTCAGAAAGTAACTAATCAAAACCTGATTCCAGCAGGTTACTTTTCCACTGTGTGTCTTGGAAAAGTAACTAATCCGAGTGACATTTCCTCTGACTTTCAGACTTGGTAAAGCTACGTTTGTGGCTGCTGTCTGCTTTCAGTTTCCATTTTCCTATTTGGTCTTGAAGATTTTCAAAAGATATATACCAGCCAATTCACACTAGCCAAAAAGACCATTTGATCTATGTTTGTGCTACACAGCATTTTCCCGCATCAGATTGCTGGCTCACTGACTCATATAAGGCGCTCATTTTATGGAATCTGTGAGTTCTTGAATAGGAACTAGTCTAGCTGTCAAACACATCAGACTGAAGGCTTTTACCAAAAGGAAAAAAGGAAAAAAAAAAGCATGCATTCTTACACATAGGGGCAGGACAAGAGGAAAGAAGGATCAGATTTCTTTCCTAATTTAAAAGCCTTGGGATAACTCAGTTATCTATGTTCTGCCCACTAACTTAAACAAAGAAGATGGAGATGGAAGTCTGATTTTTGTAAAACAGATCATACTACTGAAGAGAAGTCAGTCTTCCACACCTTATCTTAATATGGAATCACTTAATTTCCTCCATGCAAGTCCAATGGCTTCTTCAGATTTAGTGAGATATAAACTAGGTTAAGCATAACCTGGAAGAATATGTTGAAATGAATGAAGCTAGTGCAGTATTGATGTGTCTGTCAATGTATGCGCAGTATTTAGCACACTTTTGGTCATACCCTACAGCAATAAAATAGCCTTGTAATAACAAGGTGGTGCAAACTTGGTACATCTCATTTAATAACTGCATTTATTGAAGAACATATAACTGTACATGAGGATATATTTGAGTCTCTCTCTACATGAGACAATTTACATGGGGACACTCTAGTGTAGGGAGATGCAATGTTAGCCAGGACACAGTTTAAAAAAACAGCGCCAATGGCTCTGTCAATTTCACCTCTCTACATGAGGGTAGATTAAAAAGACAGAGCCAGTGGAGACTGCTCCTGGGCAGGTTTGTTAATTTCATCTTTGCCTCCCTGAAGGCTCTGTCAATTTCACTTCCCCTAACATTGTGCCTCCCTTCATTTGAGTGTCTCTGTGTAAGCTGTCTCATGCAGAGAGACTCTCTGTTTAATACCTAAGTGATATTTATTTCTGCAGGTTTTTTAAAATGTAAAAGAATACCACGGGAAGAGAAAAGAATTTCAAAATAATATGGATGGTTATGATATTTAAATATGGCTTGAATGAAAGAGAGAATGTTCAGTCTTTGACACACTCAGTTTAAGACAGTGATGAGCTATCTATACAGAAATACAAAATGTGAGTATAATTGGAGAGAGAATAGTCAGCAGTAGAGTGGGTGAGTGTCATCAGCATCTAGATAATCTTGTGCGTTGATGAGTACCCACAAGGATGGTCCTTAGAAGCTGAGCAAAATGTTCCTCCTATAGAACCAATGAATGAATGATCAGAAGGTA
Source organism: Eublepharis macularius (assembly GCF_028583425.1). Classification (NCBI taxonomy): domain Eukaryota; kingdom Metazoa; phylum Chordata; class Lepidosauria; order Squamata; family Eublepharidae; genus Eublepharis; species Eublepharis macularius. Next base: position 49,021,950 of record NC_072799.1, read on the forward strand.
GACAAAGGAGCTTCTGGTGACAATTCCAGAAACCTACATTGTGAAACAAGAAAGACTATCAACAGTGCAACCCTAAACAGAGTTACAGCCTTCTGAAGTCAACAGACTTAGACAGATATACATCTGTTTAGTATTGCACTACAAATATGTCAAAAGTGACAAATAAATCAAGAAAATATTTTTGATCACTTCATTCCCTAACATAGCCAAAAGCTGGATTACCTTACTTATGAGGAAAAGCTAAATGTGGGGAGGTCAATTCAAGATGAATAAGGGATAGGGGACCCTGATCTGGATTGATCAGATAGCCCAGTCGCATCAGATCTCAGAATCTAAGCACAGTCAGCCCTGATTATTACTTGGATGGGAGACCACCAAGGAAGTCCAGCAGGCAATTTCAAACCACCTTTGAATGTCTTTTTCCTTAAAAACCCTGCAGGGTTTGTTTGTTTGTTTGTTTATATTCCACCCTCCTCACACCAGCAGGCTCAGGGCAGATTACAACCATATACAATTAAACACACATTAAATAATTAATACCAGTTAAACCATAAAACAGTCAAAGTTACACAGTTAAAAATACATACATACATATACATATATATATGTGTGTGTGTGTGTGTGTGTGTATGTATGTATGCATATATGTGTGTGTGTGTGTATGTATGTATATATGTATGTATGTATGTATGTATGTATGTATTTTTAACTGTATATATACACACACACACACATAATCATAACAGCACAGCAACCAACCAACCAATCTTCACCCTTCTCTAGAGCATCATAGTGGGAACTGTTTGCTAGATGGAGGTACTGCTGGTAAGGAGGGCATATTCTGTCATCTGTGACTTGGCACTTTCCATCACGTCCAAGGGATGGGACTATTTCTCTCTCTCTCTCTCTCTCTCTCTCTCTCTCTCTGTCTCTCTCAAAATACTAAAATCCCAATGAAATTGATATAAATATTCAGGACAGATTAAATAAATTATTTACACAATGAAGACAAAAAGTAGGCAAGGCATCTGTGTTTGTTCATAGCAAAATACAAAACCAAAAGCCATGTAAAAGCCATGATACCAAGCAAATAACACGACACATTATATTTAGCTCTATAGCATGCACAATGTGTCAGTTACTTTTGTTGTTAGATATCACATAGCTTTTGAATTTGGATTATTCACACAATGTGTAATTAATTTGTGGAACTTGCTGTCATGGGGTGTGGCGATGGCCACCAGGTTAAATGACTTTAATAGTCTATGCAACATATTAATGAAAGAATAGCACGTCATGATGCCTGATGATATTTTAGGGTTGTTTTTGTACCTTGTTTGTTACAGATGATTTCTATGTTGCTAATTTAACCATTTTTATTATTTTGTTTTATTTTGTGACCCACCATGAGCAAATATATAAATTGACACCTTGGTAATGTTTGAATTTCCTAACTAACTAATAAATAATGGAACCAACATGTTCAGAAGTAGTACCAGGGGTATGTGATCCAGCTTTCCTGGTCGGGCTATACAGCCAGGTTTATGCCAATTCAGCGTAATCCAACTATATCTGTTCACATTAGAGAATCCTGGATCAAATCTGGGAAGGTGGATCAAGATGGCTGGATTAAACTAGGTTAATGTGGTTTAATATAACAAAGAACAAACACAGTTTCGGCCTGTGGGCTGGCTCTTTCCCAGACTTCCTGGGTCTTCCTGGTTTTTTTCCAAAGAGGGGATGGGAGTGAAGGAGAGTGAGGCAGGAGGGAGAGGGAGTGCGTGAGCTCTCCTTTTCTGGTCAATGGGGATTCTTGGATAGGAGAGACTCTTTTTCAAATTGCCTGCAAGGAGTTAAGAAAGCACACTTGGCTCAGAGAAGACTCCATTTTGTGTGGGTCTGGATAGACTCACTTTCCCTCCTGTCTTTGTGTGGTGGGTTGATTGTTTGGGAGAGATATTGTGAGATGGGGGAAATGACATTTTTTTTTTTTTTTTACAGTTTATCTTTTAAAATCACTTTTGCTGTTGTGGGGGGAGGTGCTTTGGCTTTTTCTAAATTGTTTGTTCACAGTTAAAGGTAAAGGACATCCCCTGTGCAAGCACCAAATCATTACTGACCCATGGGGGGAAGTCGCATCATGACATTTTCTTGGCAGACTTCTGTTACGGGGTGATTTGCCATTGCCTTCCCCAGTCATCTACGCTTTACCCCCACACAGTTAGTTGCCATTTATTTATTTGCTGACTGTTCTTCTAGAAGGGCTCTTTTTTCTCATATTGTTGCTTGCATGCTGGATTAAAGACAAAAGTGTGCTGCTGCAGCTTGCAGTTCTGTCCCTAGGCTCATGTGACCCAGTGAGAAACAGTGTAGATTACAGAAAGACTGCAAAGAGAGGAGAACTTGGGTTATGCAAAATTGCCTCTCCCTCTCACTTTCTGAGGCTTTCCTTGGGAGAATATATCAAGTTACAGCAATTGTGTTTGCTTGCCATTGCCTTGTGCTTGATAGTTCTGCTGCTGTATAGTTGATGATGTGGGTACCTGGATCTGTTCTGTAGTGTCCCCACATTGGCCGTGGGTTCAGCCTAGCTTCTGTGATTGCCCCTATGCTTAAGGTTTCTTTGCCTGGAAAGCCTTGGAATTATTTCCCCTGTAGGAAACTTGAGGGGTCTTTAGTGGACAAGAAGGAGTAGGTTTTCTGAAAAATTGGTGGAGTTTGCTTGACACCCTCCCCGCCCCCTAGATGAAAACTAGGGAATATAGGCCAAACAAATTTGAGATTCTTTAATCTTACTGAACCAGATTAGAAAGTCTCACCTGGATTTCAAGGATACTGAATTTTTATGGTATCCCTAATATTTGGATCTGGATTGAACTGATTTTTTTGGGGGGGGGGCAGGAGGAATACATCCTTAGGTAGTACACTTGTGAATCACAGTTACTGGGAAGAGGAGACACTTCTATACCTTTTCTGTGGTCCATCTGGCCTGCCACTGCAGGAAACAGGATGCTGGACTAGATGGGCTATTGGCCTTATCCAGAAAAGATTCTTATGAATTATATTCTAGCATACAGAGATGGGTTTTTTAAAATATTTTTAGGCTCATGGGAAACATGGCAGGCAACAAATGAAAGGATGTTTCTTAGAATGTAATAATATAGGACAAAGACATTTTTTGCAACAATACTTAATGAAAATAGTTCATCCAAGAGCTAGCTTGTTTGGTTAATTCTTTATGGCCCTAAAGCATTTTGGCATCTGTCTGCATCAGAGGCCCATAAGACAGATTCCTACATTACCCTATGTTTGTTTAAAATTCACTTAATGCAATAAAACTAATCAGAAACATTCACGTGCATTTCATTGTTGCCCTTTCCTCTGTAGACCCAAGGGCTCCATCTATTTTCATGACAATACTAATTAATCATATACTTTGTACAAATGCTTTATCCATCCTACAAACCACATTCCTTACTCCATTTCCTTAATTGGTCACCATGTTTCCACGGTGGTTTGGAAACATAGGGATAAAGTTCACTGTAGCATGGTGACTACATGTTGTGACTTTCTGAAGGTTTATTGAACATATGCAGTCAAATCCCTACATGCCGTTACAACATAGAGGGGTAAGAGTTTACTATGCATTGAAGGCAGTTCATTAAACAATCAAGAGTAATGGCTTGGCATTTTGTTGGTAGCTATTAGTAATACTGACTATGAAACAGCTGCTTGATTTAATTGGCAAACACTTGTTCTTTTCATTTACAGGCAGAATTAACACCTCTCCTCTTGCCAAGAAGCTAAAGATTCTGCTAGTCTTGAAATAGGCACTACTTAACCTGGGTCGTAATTAATGCAGAAAAAGCCCACCTTGCCCAGTTAACCCAGCCTGGAATGTACACCTAAAAGGACAAATGTAATTAAAGCTCAGCTGACATTCGTAGTGAATAGAGATTGACTCTGAATAAATCTTTAAAGCCTAATTTTCTTCTCTGTTGTCTTATGCATAAAGCACAGCAAAATCAATTTGGAGGAAGGTAGCAGCAATAGGTGCATCATTCACAATGTGGTATGTCACACACACACACTTTAACTGATGCAGTTAATAGCAGGTTTTGACCCATAATATATTAATAATAATATTTGATTTATAAACCGCCCTTCAGGACAACTTAACACCCACTCAGGGTGGTTTTATTATTCTCCTCATGACAATCAACCTGTAAGGTGGGTGGGGTGAGAGAGCTCCAAGAAGCTGTGACTGACTCAAGGCCACCCAGCTGGCTTCAAGCAGAGGAGTGGGGAATTAACCCCAGTTCTCCAGATTAGAATCCTGCTGCTCTTAATCACTGCATCACTGCATTAAGAGTGTGGGACTCTAATCTGGAGAGCTGGGTTTGATTCCCCACTCCTCCACATGAAGCCAGCTGGGTGACCTTGGGCTAGTCACAGTTCTCTGGAGCTCTCAGCCCCACCCACTTCACAGGGTGTTTTGTTGAGGGGATAATAGTAACATACTTTGTAAACTGCTCTGAGTGGGCATTAAGTTGTCCAGAAGGGCGGTATATAAATCGAATGTTGTTGTTATTATTATTATTATTTGCGCCCCCCCCATTCGGAATGAAGAGACAGACACAAGGCTTCGGTATAAATTTGGGCCATTTATTGACCAACATTAAACTTAATAACGGCAAGGGTATAACTAGCGGTACTACAGGTCAAGACAAGGGGTCAATTGGACCAACTCCTCGACCTGCTTGGGCGAGCACCCCCTGCCCCAGGTGCGAGCCATCCATGTGAATGGCTGTAACCCGCCGGCCAGGCGAATGGTTCCCCCCTTAAAGCTCCATACACCCCAGCCATGAAGCCCGAGGGAAGGACTTGTACAGGGGGTCCCACAGGCAGTCTGCCCTCTCAGCTGGCAGCCGTACAGCCCGCCAGCCAATCCCTGACAGACCCCTATTCCCCACCAATGGGGAGGTGCCACTGGGTGCTCACCAGCCTGCTCTGTCTACCCAAATCTAACCTGCCAGGGACCTAGGTTACAGTTCCACCACTCCAAATACCACACCTACAAAACAGTACAAGGTAGGCGAAAAACACCTCTTCCCTGTGCCAATTTGGGAAAAGGAGAAAAAATGCCTACCTGGCCCTGGTAACCAGCAACCAGTGAATCTTGTACTGCCATAGGGCGTGGTGGGTGGGCCGAGCTTTTAAAGCTGACTGAGCCCTACAGAGGCGGAGCCGCCCTTTACAGGGCCAGGCCCCACCTCCCAAAGCCTGGATGCCCAGGAATGTAAGGCTGTCTTTCCATCCGTGCAGTGAGGCAAAAGTGGCACCCAGCCTAAGCATGTTTCACATGCAGCTGGGTGTGCCATCTTCTCAGGCTCCCCCGATGATGAAGAGCTGCATTTAACAGGGACAGAGAGGACTAATGATTAAAAAAGAAAAAAAGTTATATTCTGTGCTTTTCTTTGGATTCTATGTTTTGTGAATCTGATTAATCATATCACAGTCTAACATTTTTAAAATGGGGGATTTGTTTTTTTTTCTTATAGAGTAGGTTGGCCTAAATACTTTGGGAGTTATAGACACAGAAAGAACCTGTATACTCTCTCCTGTTCCATGAAGGCCAGTGTGGTTTGGTTTATATGACTAAGGGCCAGACTAGACAAGATGGTATCCTGGAGTTCATCCCAGGGATGCACCACCATTTTATAGTGTGAGTTTCCACCAGATAACTCCTTTTAACAGTGCCACAGAGGTTTAATTCTAATCGGCTCCACCATGGTACAAGGGGAGGAAGGGCTCCTGCCTCCACCATTTTTCCAACCTGAAACAGCACTGGGGGTGTTATTTGGTGCCATAACGCCTCTGCTGCTATTTTGTGACAGAGAAGTGACAGGTGGAGAAGGCAGATCCAACCCATCTTCTTTTTAGAATAAATGGTCAGAACCAAAAAAAAGTAAAATTTGCACAAGCTGCATTAATTTGTTTACAAAAAAGTTCTTGAAGATCTAAACAAAGGAACTTAATGGAATGTTTCTGTATTAGCAAGCATCTGCCTAACCACAAAACCACTCCTGCAAACCTTTATGTACTGAAGTGTTACATGTTCCCAGTATCCAACAATATGCATAAATGAAAGGAAATGGGACTCCATTGAACCAACTTGTTTATTAGTCCTAATAAACCATTTGGAAATCACTTTTCTAATGCAAGAAAACAGATTCTATGAAAGTGTCCTCATAAACAGAACTTCATGAAAGATTCATGAACATTTTGCTTAGATAAGGCATCTCAAGCAAAACTTATCTTATGTATGAGTAACGTTGCTATTGATGCGAGGAAGAGGAATGGGAAGCAGTAGGCATTCATTTGCATTTCCAGTATGAAGGATCGGAGCAGAGTAAATCTGAAACATTGTACCATTACATGCTTAAAGCCTGCTGTGAGTGACAATACAAACTGTAACATAAGACATGTTATTTCACACTATAAAGCTTTCAAAATGTCTCTAACCCAAAGGTCCAAGATAAGGGAGATGCCCATATTTAAATTTTCCCATGGTAGTATTAGCAAGGTGGGACTTTGTTCTCTAATACACAACCACCCAATAGTGTTTAGCAAAGTGTTTAGCAAAGAACACTAGAGAGGGAGGAAAGGATGGTGGGAGGGGATCTTTGGAGCCTTAGCAAATGTACACCAGTCAATAACTCACTTTTAAAACGTCACAGTGAAATGATGAGTTTTCCCCGTATTATATAATGTGGCAAGTACAGACCTTCAATTTAAGACTGATCTTTGACATTCACCTCCCATCGCTTCATCTCTAAGCCAATTTCTCTTCAGAATTCTTAGCTAAGCAGATGCCAGCAAGTCATCCTGACACCATCAGGGTCAGAATGCTAAAGGAATGCCTTCTTCTATTGCCATCTTAAAATAGAAAAAAAGAATAGGTCGTTTGCTTTTGAATCTGTGTTGCAGCGCAATTCAAATGAATTTCATTAGCTGTTCCTGCTGACTTTTATACCTCTGCATCTTACCTATCACTGCTCATCTCTGTGATATGCAGACACTTGAATCTCCCTACGGAGCTAGTTCCAATCTTGATGTCAAAATGAAAGCCAAGGACTGTTTAAGTATTGCAGTTTGAGTAACAGTATTATATTGAAATGTACAAGGAGATGTATCTTCTTTTTTCTGTTAACATGGCAGGAGCTTAAAGCCTCCTGGGTACTCTGGCATGTGTCAAAACTCTAAAGCAGAAAAGTTTTTGTTAATAATTTAGTATTTTAACATACACAAAATGTTTCTCAAATAGATGATTGATATTCACATGATCCAGCAATTTGCTGCAGGTGCCTAGGAGACGCATAGATGAACCTCTCCCTTCTAGAAGTGCTTCTGCATTTATTTCTGTGGAAGGGCAGCTGGAGAAGAGTTGTGGCACAGTGCTTGGGATGCACAATTTCAAGTTCAGCACATGGCATTTCTAATGAAAAGATCTCAGGTTGCAGATGCTGGGAAGGCCCTTTTCTGTCTGGGGCCAAAAGAATGCTGCTTTCAGTCAGAACAGACAACATGGTCCTAGATGGATCCGTGACCTGATTCCATATGTTCATATCATCAGTGTGTACATTTACTCTCAAAGGACTTCCATAGTGTTCTTCAGAATGGATTAAGGCCATTTAATTTTTATTAACTGTAATACAGTGTATTATTTTGAAGATTTAGACTAAATCTACATATTCTATTTGATTTATTTTGTCACAAGAGGCAACATAAGGCTGTGTAAACTATCCTGGTTGTCAAACATCTTCTTCTTGAGAGGCTGTGATACTATTCTAGTTCTGATAGAGATAGCACTTATGAATATATGTATTTTTTCCCTGGTTAGGGGTAACAGCAGGTTAGGGGTGGCATTTTCTAGTGAGAGAACAGAAGGTAAGGAAAGGGTTAAAGACTTCCTCCACTTCTTCCTGCATCTACACACCCATGAAACAATCCCAGAGACTGTATTTGCTAAAGGAAACATGCAGTTTAAAATAATCATGGGGGAAGGAATATGAGAGCTCTAAGTTGTTGGTGGGGGTGGGTGGAGGTCATAGATATTTGGTATATGAGGGGCCCATTCTGGTAAGTCTATAACTCTGTGTGTGTGTCCAACTTTATTGTGTTAGGCAAATCGCCACTAGGGCAGAGAGTGACTTATATTAAGAAAGGATTTGTCATTCTTATGTCTCCTAACTTCATAAGAAAGGTTATTCTCAAGGAAGGGTGTGGCAGGCTACCCAGCAACAACCTACCTGGCAAGGCAGAAGTCACCATTGGTCCCAGCAACAAGGCTTACCTGATTAAAGCAGGCTGGTGCCAGGGGTCCGAGATTGCAGCCAGGGCAGCCTTAGCAACAAAGCATCTCCAGCAGCCTGCCATAGAGAGGCTCAGAAGGCATGGGGACAGTGAGCAAGCCTGGATGAGGAAGCAATGGCTCTCTGGTCTAGGTGATGTAAGGCAGATAATAGCTGAGGATGTCAAAGACTAGCTAATTAGCAGAGGACATAGACAGGGAGGACCAGGTGTAGAGCTGGGACTATAAAAAGGAGGAAGGGGGAAAACCCAAGGCAGCCAGGACAAGAGAGAAGGAGGTGGCAAATTGCAGTGGGGTTGGGCCTTCTTCCATGTAATGCGGTGTAACCTGGAGGTGGGTGAGGTTAACCATACCTTGAAGTGCATGAATTCAGTGATAAACTGGCTTGTGAATGAAAGGAGTGACTAGAGTGGTTCTTTCATGACTCCATGGACTCCAGGTGTGATGTTTCTCTGTCTCCAGAGGGTGCCACAAAGGGATATTATGCATGCAGCTTTATTCAGTTCTGCAATAAAATGGATGGAAATTTTCTTCTCTTTGACCCAAAACAGACAGCCAACCCCCCCATCCATATATATATTTCGCCTTCCAAAAATGAAATAGCAGACCTCAGAGAAAAAAAAATGAGTCAAAGGGTAAATTCCAATTGCTGAAAGTTGTTTTCACAAACTAAATCCTAACCTTTCTAAAGGTTCAGATGAAACAGTTATAAGCAAAATTAATCTTGACACAGAGGATGGGAGAGCCTCAAACACACAGGGCAGTCTATAAAACTTTACTTCAGCTATTCAAAACACTTCAACTTGCAGACCTTTCTATCAGTCTATAAAGTTCCCCTGACACAGTTCACCTTTCATGTCTGGTAATAGCCATAAAATATTGCGAAAAGTATTTATGTATTTATTTTGCTAGTTCTAGCTCCTGTTGTAGTTGAAAAAAATTTAAAAAATAACTTTCTACAACTTTTCTCAACCAAGCAAAGCTTGTGTTTATTGTCAGGGCTCACCCCAGGCGCTGCTGTGTTGGGCACCAGGGTCCCTGACTCTGGGAGGATGTCAGGGATACTACAGGACGAGAGGGCAATGCGCACGCGCTAGCGTTTGGACGCCTTGTCTCCACTCTCCCGAGGACATCCAAGTTAACAGCTTTAAAAGAATGTAAACTGCTGATTGAAACTGCTAAAACTGATTTATGAGACGTCTGGCACAACAAGAAGAAGCTTGGTGAAAAGAATAGGTGAGAGGATAACAGAACTTGTTTAGTTTTAAAAAGGAAGGGAGGACGAGCCGAGACAGATAACATGGCGGCTACTGTGAAAGGCTTATCAGAACAACTGGCACAATTTCAAGCACTAATGCTTGACTCCCAGACCAAAATACAAACTTCTTTAACTGAGCTAACAGCAGAAATGAGAAATTTGGGCTCAGAAGTTAAATTGGTGGCAGGCATTGCATCGGAAGCCAAGGCTCTTGCGCAACAGAACAAAGTGGAGATTGATTCATTGAAAAAACAATACGTAGACTTATCCGACCGTAATAGGAGGGGGAACATTATTTTCTTTGGTATTTCTGAAGAAGTTAAAGCATGTGATTTAGAGCGGACCCTGGTGGGATGGTTATCACAACAGGAGCTGGAAATAGAAGAAGAAGATATTGAACGTGCCCACAGACTCCAAACAAGAAGAATGGGGGGGGAACCGCGCCCAGTGATAATGAAGCTTGTGAGGGAGAAGTTACAGCAGAGGATATTCAAAACACTCAAGAAAAATAAAGAGCTGACATTTAAAGGCAGAAGGGTTTATGTGAAGGAAGATTTTTGCAAAGAAACGCTTTATCAAAGGACTCAAATGAAACCTTTTGCACAGAAACTTAACCAAAGCAACATTAAATTCAGCTGGGCGTACCCAGCATCCCTGGTTATTTACCAAGAGGGGAGGAGGCTTTGTGCGAGGAACCCTGAAGAGGCACGGGACCTATTAGAAACTTTGGGAGTAAATGTGAGGAATACTGAGTCAATCCCGATGGATGAAACGCATCAACCTCGGCCACAGCAACCGGACTCTGAGGAAGGTCCATCTAACCGTCAGGACAAGAGGCCAAGACTGTCTCGAGACTGAGACATATTAAGGGAAGTATACAAACAAAATTAAAATAGTATTAAAATGGTTATTAATATAACTCGGGGAGTGGAGGGTGCGCTTACCCCAGATGTGTAGAGAAGGGATGAGTACTCATCCCCAGCTCATGGCTCTACACAAGGGAAGGGGAGGGGGAGGGAGGGGGAAGGGAAGGGAAGTTGGGTATACAAAGGGGAATATCAAACTAAATATCGGGCCAGGGGAACAAAGGGAAGGTAAATCTGAGTTTGAAAATGGATAAAACGCTACAGGTGCTGACACTGAACGTCAATGGTCTGGGTTCGGATTTAAAAAGGTATAAACTTCTTAGATTTCTTAAACAACAGAATATAGATATAGCATGGCTCCAGGAAACACATAAATCAAAGAAAGATAAAAGACCTTTATTCAGAGACCCTAATTGGGGGATCTTGGCAGAGGCACGTGGATCATCAAAATCAAGAGGTGTGGCAATTCTGGCTCACAAGAGGAATGATATAAGAGTAATAGAAGTGATAAGAGATGCTGAAGGGAGGTTCATAATGGTTAAATGCCTGGTTGAAAATAGATTAACAACATTGATAAACATATATGCTCCAAATATGGGACAGAAAACCTTTTTATTAAAGGTATTAAAAAAAGCGCGTAGCTTCTCTGAAGGAGAGGTAATTTTGGCAGGAGATTTAAATAAGGATTTTAATAAAGATAACATAATTAATTGGAAACAATGGGATCTGACTGAAGTACACAAAGTTCTTAACCTAGTGCCCAAACCCACATATTTTTCAAGTAGACATAAAACCACCTCATGTTTAGACTATGTACTTATAAATAGAATGAGTACCTGGGAGGTAAAAAGAGTAACCACCCATCCAACATGGATTTCAGACCACGCCCCGGTAAGTGTAGAAATAATACTAATGCATAAACAAGTTAGAAGACCATGGAGATACAACAACATGATTATGGCTAGGGAGGAGGACAAGCGATATATTACGGATCAAATAAAGCTATACTTCAAAGAGAACAGAGGAACAGTGGAGACAAATACACTATGGGATGCGGCTAAGGCGGTAATTAGAGGGCAATGTATTATGAAAGAAAAGGAGATAAGGAAAAAATGGCATGCCGATAGGGAAGGGAAACTACAGGAATTAAGTAAGTTGCAAGAGGACCAAATAAAGAAATTTTGCCCCAATAGACATAAATTAATTAGGGAACTGCGGAAAAAACTGGATGTTCTTGACTCCATGGCATTATGGAAAAAGCAGGTTATGGTAAAAAACGAATACCAGAGAAATACACTTAATTCAGCCAAGAGATTAGCAAATTACCTGAGAAGGGAAAAGGAGAGACAAAGGGTGAGGAGTATTAAGATAAATAAAAAGGTGACACAGAATCCAGAGGAGATAAAAGGAGCATTTGAGAAATTTTATAAAAGTTTATATGAGGAAAAAGAGGTGAAGGAATTTGAGGAAGAGATAGGGACAGTGTTAACGGAAACTGAACGAAGGAGGCTTGAGGAGGATGTAAAGTGTCAAGAGATTGAGCAGGCGATAGGTAGCTTAAAGACAGGTAGATCTCCAGGGTTAGATGGTTTTTCAGCTGAATTTTATAGGGAAATGAAAGAGGTATTGATCCCTGAATTACAAGAAGTATTTAATAATATACTAAAAGGAGGAAAGGCCCCGGATACCTGGAGGAAAGCAGAAATAACGGTGATTTTGAAACCTAAGAGAGACCCCCAAGAAGTGGGTTCATATAGACCGATTAGCCTGCTGAATCAGGATTATAAACTCTTTGCCAAAATATTGGCAAATAGACTTAAGAATATTATTCGGAAAGTGATAAAAGAGGATCAATACGGTTTTATGGAGGGTAGAAACATTGCACACCCAATAAGAAATTTAATCAATGTCTTGTGTCATAGTAAATTTAGGAAACTGGCTTTATTAAAATTAGATGTTTATAAAGCTTTTGATACACTGTCATATCAATTTTTATGGACAGTTATGGCCAAATATGGAATTAGTCAATCAATTATACAAGTATTCCAGGAAATATATAGAGAAGGCACAGTGGTAGTTAGACTCAATGGGGAACATACCTCACAATTCTCAATTCAGAGAGGAGTTAGGCAAGGATGTCCGCTTTCCCCGTTCCTCTTCATAATGGCTATAGAACAACTAGCTCAACGCATTAGGAACTCTGGGAGGATAGAGGGATGTCAAATAGGCAAGGAAGAAATTAAATTAAACTTATTTGCAGATGACCTGATCATAGTTATATCTAATCCGAAAGAAGGAGTCAAAGAGACAAAAATTATATTAGAAGACTTTGAGTTAAACTCAGGATTAAAAGTTAATATGGCAAAATCAGAGATAATGTATATTAATGTGAGGATGGAAGAAAGGAAAGCGATACATAAATGGACAGGAATAGGTTTAGGGGTCAAGAAATTCAGATATTTAGGGATAGATATAGTTAAAAATGTTAATAAGATGGTAGAGAGGAATTATAATCGGACGTGGAACACAATATTGAAAGAAATGAGGAGGTGGGGCAAGAAGACATTAAGCATAACAGCTAGGATTAATATAGTGAAAATGTTCTGGACCCCAAAGTTATTATATTTGTTTCAAACGATACCTTTAGAAATCAATAGACAAAAAATTAACAGTTGGAATGCGAGAATAAAAGAATGGGTCTTTGGCAGTAAAAAAAGTAGGGTTTCTAGATATTTCATATATGCTCATAGATCTGACATGGGATGGGGTGTCCCAGAACTGGGAAATTATTATGAAGCATTTCAAATAAAAACATTAATGGAAATAGGGGAGAGAAGTGAACAAAAATGGGTTAGAATCGAGAATGAGGCAAATAAAGGGGTTGGAAGATTTGGAGTATTTACAGGAGGAAAGTTTAAATACAGTATGTTAGAACCGGGACCGAGAAAAACAGCATTAATGATTTGGAGGAAATGGCAACCGAAATGGTTAAAGGGAGTATCTAAACAAGTATTATTAGAGGCATTGGATGAGGAGGAGGAAGATGAGAAGTGGTGGAGATTACTTAAACAGAAAGGGTACACTAGATTGCAAGATATACTATGTGGGCAGTCACTTAAACCACTACAAACATTACATGATGAAATAGGAAGGCAATATTGGTTGAAGCTAATAGGTTTACATAATAGACTTAAAAAGATAATCGAAAATAGGACTCTGACGGCGGGGGAACCAATGGAGGAGTTATTAAAGGTGATGATAAACACAAAAAGAGGATTAGCAGGCAAGATATATAGAAGGATGATGTCTGATAAAGATCGGACAAGAACCCTCCTTCAGGGGAAGTGGAGCGTAGAAATTAGTCTAGCGGATAGAAGGGTTGACAGAATTATAAAAGGTATACAGGAGATAAAAGTGCATAAATTCAGAGAGCTGGAATTGAAATTCTACACGAAGTGGTATAGAACCCCGGCTATATTAGCTAATATGTTCTCAAGACTAAGTTCAAACTGTTGGCACTGCAGAAACGGGAAAGGATGGTACTCCCATATGTGGTGGGAGTGTGCAGAAGTTAAAGCTTTTTGGGAGAAGGTAACAGAGCAACTTTATAAGTTCTTCGCAATAAGACCAAAGATAGACCCAGAATTGATGTTAGGTAGTACTTTAGGTCATAAAGATATCAGAAAAGAAGGACAGGACTTATTTAAAGCAATGGTGCTAGCCGGTAAAGCAGTAATAGCATTTGGTTGGAAAGACAAAACTAAGTGGACGGAACTAAACTGGCAGGATTATTTATTTGAATACATTCAATCAGACATTATAGCCATAATTAATCAGGATGAGTCATGGGAATTAAGAATAGGAAAGATTAAGGAAAAATGGCATTTATATTTAAAATGGGTCATGGAGGGTCAACAACGGGACGTTCGGTGGAAGCTCCTAAGCTTGTGCCCCTGGCTAGAAAGGATGAGTAGCTAAAGGGAGGGCGGGAGGGATAAGGGTATGGAAAAAAAAAAAGAAAAGAAAAAGAAAAAGAAAAGGAAAAAAATAAAAAAAAGAAAAAAACCTAACAAAAGGAGGTGCTAGAATATCCACCTCTTTTTTTCGTTGTATTTTGCACTGAACATACAGCGTAGTGAAGATAAAAAAAAAAAAAAAAAAAAAAAAGGGATACTACAGGACCCTGCTCTGTGGAAGGAGGGATGGTATTCATCACCCTGACTCCCTCTCAGTCCACTTGCTGGCCTGCTCAACCTGATCCAGCCACTACTCTCCCTTCCCTCCTTCACCAACTTTCCTTTTCTTCCTTGCACCCTCATACTTCCTTGCTCCCAGCAACTACCACTCCTCCTACACAAGCCCTCTACTGAGCCTGCTTTTATAAGGCTTCCGCTAGCCTCTCTGCCTGATGCATGTCAGCTGGGTATGCCCTATGGTGTTCCCCTCCCGGCCTCTCCCTGCAGGGCGGGACTGGATGTCACCCAGCTGGGGAGCCTCCCAGGTGTTCCTCCCCTCATTCCAATTCTTCTCTGCCTTTCCATCTTCTCTCACAGGGTGGGGCTGGCAGGGCCTTTCCAGGTGATGCACCTTGGTCATCTCTGCCTCTGCTCACAAGGTGTCACCCCGGTAGGTGCATGCACTGTTTACCCATTGGGGCTGGGTGGGACTGCACTTCCCTGGCTGGCTTCCCCAGCCGGTTCTTCTCACCCCGCACTTGCTGCTGGCTGGAGCGGTGTTGCCTTCCCTGGGTCCTCTGGGCACCTTGACATCCTGTAGGGATGTCATCAGCCCTCAGGTAAGGGGGCTGTGACAAGCCCGGGGTGTCAGGACTGCTCAACCCTGGACAGTTACGCTGTAAAATTATTTTTACTTCACTGCCATCATGTCATCTATCATGAATTAAATTCTGTTTCCAAATATGCCATACACATTGAATCAATATTAGCAAGAATTAACTTTATGTCATTAGCATTAGGACTTCAGGGCATTTTTTAATCATGAGAACATGTGTGTGAGCTTTTGTTCTATCCAAAGAAATTACTCTACTATTATGTATTTGGACTGTTGGAGCCACTGTAGTTTTGGGGGTGGAGCCACTAGTTGTGTCTATTTATATAGATATATACGTATTTTAATCTAGGGTATTTAAATGTTTTATGGTTTTAAATCGTATAAATTGTGAAATGTGATTTTAAATTCTGGTTGTAATCCGCCCTGAGCCTGATGATGTGGGGAGGGCGGAATATAAATTGAATATAATAAATAAATAACTCTCCTCAGAGCTGAGAGAGCCTGTGAAGAGACAGTTACAGCCAGTTAGAGATTGCTGCAGTCGTTATTCCCTGTTATTTGTTAAGTAAATGTTGATTGTTTGAAGCACTGGAGTTGCCTTCCAGTCTCAATATAATCTACCCTTAATTTGGTTTTTTGATTGCTAAACAACATATAAGTTTACCTTCTTGGTAAGGCTACCCAGGGTGATTGTACCCTCAAGCATCCCTTTTTGTTTATGAGCAGATAAAGAGGGTGGGGGGTTCAAACTACACCCTGAACTCTCTATCTCTGGCCTTGTGTCTGCCTTCTTGCTCCAAGGATGTGACTTGGCTTTTCCTCCCTGGCTATGCTGGTACTGGCCTGATAAAAGTTTGTTTGGAGGTGAGACCAGTCCAGGGTCCTCTAATGCTCTTGCCCAGGGGGCAGGGATTCAGCCCATGAAGGCTTTTGGGCCAACGGCCTCCTTTGTTGGACCCTCTCCTCTGTAGCCTCTACCTCCCTCAAGGTCTCAAATGGCCCTGTGCCTGGCCTGCACTAGCCTCTGATGTTCAGCACAACTGATAGCTTCTTCTTGCCCTCTCCCCATTCCTTCTGTGGCCCTTAACAGAAAGCCCATGTGTCCTCCAAAGGCCATGCTGGGCTTGCCAAGTCCAAGAACAGCAGCTGCCATGGTGCCCAGTGGGAGCATGCATCTAGGGTAGGTTTTCAGTGGGATATTGCTGCTTCAGGGTCAAAATCTGTGAGTTTTTTTCATTCTCATGATTTCTGTGGCCATTCTCTTTAATGGGAAAGGGGCGGAGGGACCAACTGGAGGCTCTGGTGCAGCTGTTTTTGCACTCCAAAATCACACAGCTCCAAAATCACACAGAACACAGCTCTCTCTCTAATCTTGCCCCTCCCCAAGTTTCAAGAGGATTGAGCAATGGGGGGCTTTTTATAGAACTCAAACATAGGCTCCCCTCTGTACTGCAGCACTAAATTATCTCTTCTAATTCCTAAAATGGTCATCAAACAGCAGCCAGAAGGACAGTTCAAGCCAGCCACCAGCATAACTCCCACCCCCCAGTCTTAACAAAAAAAATTCTACCTTTCTACTGAAAACTCTGCATTAGCTTCCCTTCCTTGTTGTGGTATGTTGTTTGTTTCCTTTCAGAAAGTGAGGAAGGCTTCAGTTGAGACTCACCCTCCACCATCATTGAACTATTATTCCCTATGGGGGACTTTTATGGGGGCGGGGGGAGTTGATGCTTTTCAGCCAAATGTCACCAAATTACATAGGAGCTTCTTCTGTCTGTCCATCAAAGAACCCCAAGTTTCAAGCAAATCAGGAGGCAAAGTGTTAAGAGTTATGTAGGCCCCTGAATAAGCCCAGGCTTTCTGCTTTCACAACAAACTCCCCCCCCCCCCAGATTCTCTCCATCCCCACCCCCTACAAGGAGGGGTGAAAGGGGAAGGAGGAAGGAAAGAGGAAGGAGAATGGCAGCTTTCTGCATTTTGAGATTGTCTGGGAATGCTCTGAGTTCCTCCCTTGTTAAAATATGATAGGAAAGGAGAAATTGTCCAGGAAATCTATACAGATTGAATCAAAGGGAAGTGTGAGCTCATAGCTAGAAAAGCACCAGGACTCAAAAAAAAAAAAGTCACATATTTTTTTCAGGAAGGTGTTTAGTAATTCTCAGGCAGCCTGAATTAGTGCTATTGTTCCAGAGTATCACGAGTAAGACTCAAAGACATGTATTTGCTTGCTTTTTTCTAGCTTGGGGACCCGTAGTCCCAAGCGAGGCCCCTTCCAAGATTTCCCAGCAGCTGGTCCCTGCTGTGCCACCCACTCTGGAGGCGGCTTGGTGAGACCACCTTGGCTGGCACTGCAACCTCCACAGCCTTCAGTCAGTCTATCAGACATAACGGAGGCAGTTCAGAGAGGCCATTTGCCCTTGGCACTTTCGTTTCCTCTTTCAAGGCTCCCTGGCTAGGAGAGGCCACTCAGTGCCATTGTGGCCCACCTGGCAATTTCTGTTGGAATGAGAACAAAGCTGTTTAAGCTTTAAATTTGAAATTTAAAATTGTTCTCTTGGTGCTATTATGTTTGCCTAACAGAAAGTGTCCTTAAATTAAAATAAGTGTGCAGTACGTATTCTTTTCAAAGAGAGGATAGGAAAAATAAAGATGATGTTTACTTGGTTTTACAGGTGTGCATTGTGTAATCCCTGAGCTGAAAAGATACACAAAAATTGCTGTTCCGGCAGCTGAAGGGACTCAGAGAGCTATAAGGGAAAAATGAATTACTACAAACATGTCAAGAAAGTCCTCTAACAGGAGCAAACTGGAGAAAGTGATTTTGGGAAATGGAATTCAGAATAATAATAACCTTAGTCTTGGTAGATCACAACCAGTTTTGGACCAAAAGAATCTAGAGTAGACATGGGCACAAACCGAAAAAAACCCAAACCGTGAGGTTTGTGGATTTTCACGAACCAGGAACTGGTACGGAACTGGGGCCAGTTATGAACCAGTTCATGGTTCGTGGGGTTTAAATACTCCTTTCCAGCCGCTTAGCAACAGCAGTGTTACCAGAATTGGTCTCCTTGTGAGTAAGAGAATTTGTGGGGGAATTAGCAAGCAAGGAAGACAGCTATGCAGGAGGCTGGTAACTATAGGATCTTGTGCGCCAATTTCTATGAGGATCCATTCCTCGAGAGAACCCTTTCAATAAGCAGGCAGATATTCAATCAAAAAGATCAAAAAGAGTCCAGTAGCACCTTTAAGACTAACCAATTTTATTGTAGCATAAGCTTTCGAGAAAGCTTATCTGTCTTCCCTGAGCCTGCACTAGTTCATGTCTATTCAGCTGTTATACAGTATCCCTGGTAGGACCTCACACACTGGTTAACATACTGGCAGCTGACAAAATATTTTTAGAATGATTCCCATTGAGACATATGTCCAAAATATTACAATAATGTATTGTCGAAGGCTTTCACGGCCAGAGAACGATGGTTGTTGTTTGGTAGCTGTTTTGGCTGCTACAAACTAACAGGGCAAACTCCTTTGAAGCCAACTGATCCACACACCAAAAGGAGATGTTTACATATACTAGCAAAGGAATGTTTTGGTTGCTCCCTCCCCCTTCCCCCCTAATTGCCTCTTCTCTCTCCTCCTCTTCTCCTCCCTCCTCTTCTATATTTGACCAGTCTCTGTATCATGCATCTGACGAAGATAACTTGATTCTCGAAAGCTTATGCTACAATAAAATTGGTTAGTCTTAAAGGTGCTACTGGACTCTTTTTGATTTTGCTACCACAGACTAACACGGCTAACTCCTCTGCATCAATCAAAAAGGGTTTTTTATTTAAAATATTACAGATTCATTGCACACAAAACACACACACAGAGCTAACTAGAAAAAAAACAGGGAGGAAAGTTGGAGAGAGTTGCAGAGTTAGCCTTACAGTTACCAGGTCCAGAAGATTGGGGGTGTATGAGGGAGAACAGCTTCAGTGAGCAGTACTTCATGGCAGGGAGAGGGAGAAGGGGCTCAGACATGCCATCTGAGGGCATGTGGAGGGTCCAGAATACACACACTGAGCACATGGCAGGACAGTCATATACACTGTGAAACATACCCTGAGGCAGGACTGAGAGTCTCTGCCCTAAAACAATGCCTTAATGATGGTTGTTGTGGATTTTCCGGGCTGTATAGCCATGGTCTTGGCATTGTAGTTCCTGATGTTTCGCCAGCAGCTGTGGCTGGCATCTTCAGAGGTGTAGCACCAAAAGACAGAGATCTCTCAGTGTCACAGTGTGGAAAAGATGTTGGCAGATCATTTATATCTACTCAGGAGGGATGGGGTTGTGCTGAGTCATCCTGTAAGAGTTTCCCAGGGTGTGAAAGGCTAATGGAGGGGGGCTTCACTGTATCTTGAGGAGGTTCTTTTGCATATGGATTGGTGCTTGATGTACTAATCTTCTCTTCAGGGCTATTGTCGGGTATAGAGTGTTTTGTTAGCCTGGTGTTTTTCAGGGCTGGAAACCATGCTCTATTCATTCTTAAAGTCTCTTCTTTTCTGTTGAAATTGTGCTTATGCTTGTGAATTTCAATGGCTTCCCTGTGCAGTCTGACAAAGTAGTTGGAAGTGTTGTCAAGTATTTTAGTGTCCTGGAATAGGATACTGTGTCCTGTTTAAGTTAGGCTATGTTCAGTCACTGCTGATTTTTCAGGGTGGCCAAGTCTGCAGTGTCTTTCATGTTCTTTTATTCTTGTCTGGATGCTACACTTTGTGGTCCCGATGTAAACTTGTCCACAGCTGCAGGGTATACGGTATACTCCTGATCACTGATCAGATGGGAAAGCTTATGAAAAAGTACGGCTTACAAACAGTATTCAGACCCACCAGAAAAATACAACAGATGCTACTTTCAGCAAAAGACAGTAGAGAACCCCTCACCTCTGCAGGATTAGGTCTTCCTGGGAGGAACTATAGGTGTAAAAATATTATTTGATTACCCACAATAGCTGGATGGGTGAGGCTACAATAAGAGAATGGGTAAAGGGTAGAATTGGCAGGGTACCTCTGGAGACCTCCATTATTCTATGGTTATACACAAACTCAGGGGTGTGGAGTTAAGTTAGTCTTACTTCTCTTCTCACATTCTTGTACTTTTCCATCTCCTGCCTAGCCAGGCAGCTTGTCTGTTTTTTAAACACATGAGCAGAGGGGCTTATGATATTGCCATATTCATAAGCCTTAATATTGTGAGGGCAAGTATGACCACTTACAGTAGGGAAAGGGGCATTTTGCAGTTTAAAGGGCCCTTTCCTGCCTTGCAAGCAGCAGGTCCCTTTAAACTATCAGCTGACAGGCAGGGGGATCCCCCCTTCCCCCCTGCCGCCTGCCAGCTGATAGTTTAAAGGGACCTGCCCGTGGCAGGGCCCTTTAAACTGCCCAAACCCCAGCCTGGAGATTTGGGGGTTGAAGCTTGGGGAGGGGCTGGAGCTCTATATTTAGTTGAAGTATTTTCAAAGTTTGCAGGGATGGGACAGGAAGGTTTTCTGCAAAGGAAGCCTTCTGCATTTTGTGAAAGAAAACGAACAACAAACAGCAGACCACAACACTGAAGGATGGCAAATGCAAAGTTTTAAGCGGAAAGATATTTTTTAAGGTCATCACTGTCAGAGTAGAAAAATGAAAAGAATGCAGACAGGAATATATATTTTTAAATGCTGGTAGCTGAGCAGCATTCTCCTTATAGGCCAGCATTTGACTGCCGTCCCTGCCCACCAACACACACTCACACAGTAGAGAAGTGTGTCTGCACCAAAAGGCACCTATTCAAGGGTCAATAAAATCAAACCCTTTTGTTGAATCTGCTTGAAAAGTTGTGTATCTTTAGATGAAAAGGAGGACAATATTCTCTACAAATTATTCTCTACATTATTATTATAGAAAGCTTCCTCAGATCCTCAAATACTTTGAAAATAATAATCCCCCAAACTCCAGAACTCCAGAAACTCCCCCCCCCCAACCTACAGAGATATGGATCCCAAAACAGTAAAATCCTGTCCTAAAATCAACTATCACAGTATCCTCTCTCCTCACATTTTGGATCCAAAATTATAACGAAATGTCTCTCTGAGCAAAATCCTACTTGTTATAATAATAAGCTTATTATAAAGAAGCTGAGCAAATGGATCAGACTCTAGCTTGGTTTTCTTTTTGTGGGGGGAGAAAAGTATCCAGTGACGTCATTCTTAGATGACTAGTCAAAGTATTAGAGTGACAAATTATGGGAATTGCAATGACACGGATAGAAGAAAATGTTAATAGGTATGTTCTTCATCTAACAGCTTCTACTAACCAACCTAGCTGTCAGCTCCTCATAAGCCTCTTCCAAACAACTGTACGTGCTTTCCCTAGCAATCCATGTACATCTCCTGTTATTCACTTCTCTTTTAGCAATCAAAAGCAAGATTGCATTGTAATAGTCATCTGAGTTTGTAGTCATTAGTGAATTAGGTAGAGGCCTAGGTCAACAAGGATGATTTTCAGAAATGAAGAGAAGCATGGTTTGTAAACAATACCTCGTTATAGTCCCTACCACACAAAACTTTCAATATTCAAACACATCCCTCTATGTTTTATTATTTATTTAGAACATTTTTCTTTACAGGCACTCCAAGTACTTTACAGTAAGTAATACAAATAAAAATAGACAGATACCAAAACTGCTACAGTAGAATGCACCTGAAAGCTGGTCTCCTTGCTTCTGGCAAAAATTTCTGTCAAGTTCTCCCCAAAATCCCCTCAAATAGCTAAATCTGCACTAGAGACTCTGACTAATTGATGGACAGCCCCCCCCCCCCCACACACACATAAAACCCAAAGGTAAGATGAATTCTGTTCCTCATCCTACCTCAGAGAGGGCTTTCCTTGCCACTTTTCAGTCCCCTCCATCTTTAAAGCTAAAGCCAGGTCACCTACCACAATTACCCCCTTCCCCTCTCTGCTCCTCAATCTATATTTATTTTGGCACTACATATTACAGTGAACTTAATAAATATTTTATTTTATTTATTTATTTTAGTCTACATTTCTCTCTAAGACACAAGTCACATTACAAAGTGTGAATCAGTACAGTCACTTTCAAAGACATTTCAATAAACAATGTAATTGGGTATATAAATGCAAATTTGTAAAGCTTTAAAACTAGCAGGTATCTAATACAGAGTTGAAGAAATGCTGAACAGAACATACACAATTCTGACATATTAAACAACATATGAACTATCTAGTAGGAACTTACAGCAATAGATACTAGTACACAGAAGTAAAGTCTATAGTCCCTCCCTACCCCTTTTACGTATGCATCTCTTTGGGACTACAGCACAGCCCTCCTATCTGAGTAAAATAATTCATAAATAAAAATATTTAATAATGAAACCTTTGCCACTGGATAATACTGATTCCAACAAACTCCTCTTTGCAGATTGCATGACACTTGCAGTGTCATCCTAAGAATTACTCCGGTCTAAGCCCATTGATTTCAATGACCTTAGACTGGAGTGATTCTTCTTAGGATTTCACTGTTAGTGGATGACTTTTACTTTCTTGATGCTCTATTTTCTCCTCTTTCTGTTACCATTATGTGTGGTTCTTAATGTTGCCCACATTGTTGCTCCTCACTGTACCAAGTTCTCTGCTATCATTCCCATAGTTTCTACCCACATTGAGCTTAGTTAATCTTAATGGTTCCTTGCTGTTAATTTTAAAGTGTTTGATAAGTATATTGATCACCCTCTATATTTTATAGCCTAATTCTATTTTTGTGTATGTAAATAAATGTCTTTTAAGAGAAAGAGTCACACACAAAGGCCAGGACAGTTCATTTCCTTGAAAGATAAACAGATGAATCCATTAAAAGCTTTTGATATCATGTGGCCTTTGAACTGTAAAATAGAGGGTTTCATTGCCTATTTTATTACTTTAAAGACTTTAAATGAATAATAAATTATAGTAACAGCACTGACTTGTTACCAGCTAGACATTCCTCCTTGAGAGAAGAATGCAAACAGCACAAAAAAGAATGTGGAGAGCAGTAGAAAGTACTAAGCATGTCTTTATTGATTGGTAGACTAAGCTCATGAGGCTATTAGGGGCATGCAGTGAATCATTCCATCTGTGAAACTAACTTATCTCTTTAGAGGTAGGCTGATGAAGGCTAATGTGGGAGAAAGCATCCAGCTCATGTCCTAAGTGATAACAGTGTAGATTTATTGATTACAAGAAGGTAAAACCTTGAAAACGTACTATATATAGCAGGTAACTATTACGGAGCTTAATGTTGTAATTGCATTCTCATTGGATGGGGGGGCATTGACACGCCATGAGAATGACAAATGGAATTTGCAAAAATGCATACAATAATGTGTGCTTATGTCATGTGGAAACAACAAAAAAAGTGTTATACACCTTGAACAGTACTTTCCTTTGTTGTATAATTGGGATAGGGGGACCATATATGGAGGAATGGTGGTATAAAATATAATATACAAATATAATGTGCATTTTAAAATAAATACTAATGCAAAAGATAGTCTATACGTATGACTATCTATATTTACCTCTCATTTTCTGGTAGGATTCTCCATGTTTTTAAAACAGCACGTCAAACAGAAATTCAGTAGATTGAGTTTTCCAGCACTCACTTATTGCCTCCAGGATGAAAGTTTGTTTAGAGGATATCTAGATATTTACACCCAAGTAAATATCAGTGCATGCCAAATGGCTGCATGTCTAGTACCTCTAGCCCTAAGAGACACTCCTCTGAGCATGTCTAGAGTGTATGCTGGCACCAAAAGGGTTAATGTATAAACGGGTCCATTCTTATATATACCAGGGTCCCGTAAGTAGCCCTAACCTGCACAGCAACCCAGAGGCAAGAAGAGCTGAATGTGGGGGTGGGGGGGAGAAGACATAAACAAGATAAACTGCCTCCTGTACTCTATCACAGTTGTGGGAATAGCAGACTTGACACTCAAGCATGGTAATGTGGCTTCATTACCAACAAATAGACAAACAAAGGAATTTCTATGAATGCACAATCTAGAAGGTATACAATAAAGAACACACAACAAAACAATGAGATATTTACTTGTAAACACTCCATGTCATACACAATTACCAGGGCTGGATCGAGGAAGGGGAAAGGGGGGGTAGTCTGCCCCCGGCATTGCCAAAGAGGGGGTGTCAGGCGCAGCTGCCAGCCTCCAGGAGCATGCCAGTGACAGTGTAGGTGACAGAGCGGCTGCCCACACCATTCTCCTGCCCAACAGGACGGGGAGTGCGTGGCAAGCTGGCCGCCCCCTCAGCAGGGCAGGCGAGTGGTGCAGGTAGCCTCCCACTCACCAGTGCTGCCGCTGCTCCTCTGGCGGCATGCCTGCCCTGTGTGATGACATCACGAAGTGACATCATCATGCAGCACCGGGAGCGCGCGAGCAGTGTGCGTGCACACAAGGATGACCGGACTTGGGTTGTCCCGGGCTCTGGGAACCCTAGATCCGGCCCTGACGATTACAAAGAGGAGTCTGCATTTTGAAAACTATCATTCTGCTTGCATATCTGTGGTTGTCAAATGAAATATTAATCATGATTGCGTAGTTTGCTGGCATGGTGTTGCTGGGTCAAACTCAAAATTCATTAGTTTTCTTTTGTTCTCATGGTTTTTGGAGGCTCTGGGACAGCTGTTGTTGCACTTAGTGGCACCAAAATCACACAGAATACAGACCTTCCTCTGAACCATCAACTCACTGAGTGATGGTTGTTGGGGGTTTTCCGGGCTGTATTGCCGTGGTCTTGGCATTGTAGTTCCTGACGTTTCGCCAGCAGCTGTGGCTGGCATCTTCAGAGGTGTAGCACCAAAAGACAGAGATCTCTCAGTGTCACAGTGTGGAAAAGATGTAGGTCATTTGTATCTACTCAGGAGGGGTGGGGTTGAGCTGAGTCATTCTGTAAGAGTTTCCCAGGGTGTGGAATGCTAATGGCGGGAGGCTTCACTGTAACCTGAGGAGGTTCTTTTGCATATGGATTGGTGCTTGATGTGCTAATCTTCTCTGCAGGGCTATTGTCGGGTGTGGAGTGTTTTGTTGGCCTGGTGTTTTTCAGAACTGGAGCCCATGCTCTGTTCATTCTTAAGGTTTCTTCTTTCCTGTTGAAGTTTTGCTTATGCTTGTGAATTTCAATGGCTTCCCTGTGCAGTCTGACAAAGTAGTTGGAAGTGTTGTCCAGTATTTTGGTGTCCTGGAATAAGATACTGTGCCCTGTTTGAGTTAGGCTATGTTCAGCCACAGCTGATTTTTCAGGCTGTCCAAGTCTGCAGTGTCTTTCATGTTCTTTTATTCTTGTCTGGATGCTACGCTTTGTGGTCCCGATGTAAACTTGTCCACAGCTGCAGGGTATACGGTATACTCCTGCAGAGGTGAGGGGGTCTCTGCTGTCTTTTGCTGATCGTAGCATCTGTTGTATTTTTCGGGTGGGTCTGAATACTGCTTGAAGGTTATGCTTTTCCATAAGCTTTCCCATCTGATCAGTAATTCCTTTGATATATGGCAAAAACACTTTTCCTGTAGGTGACTGTTTTTCCTTGGTTGTTTGATTCATCCTGGGTTTGATTGCTCTTCGGATTTCATTTCTGGAGTAGCCATTTGCCTGAAGTGCGTGGTTTAGATGATTAATTTCCTCATTGAGAAAGCGCGGCTCACATATCCGTCTTGCACGATCCACTAATGTTTTCATTATGCCTCTTTTCTGTCGGGGGTGGTGATTGGAGTTTTTGTGTAAGTACCGATCAGTGTGAGTTGATTTCCTGTAGACCTTGTGACCTAACTGAAAGTTTGCTTTGCGGATGACCAAGGTATCCAGGAATGAGAGTTTTCCCTCACTTTCTTTCTCCATTGTGAAACTCACTGAGTTTCCAGCACATACAAACAAGGAGGTTATGTTAACAGGCCCTGAAGTAGGTGAACGTTGGAGGCACAGGCTTATTGATTCATTGACTCCTACGGCAGTAAACTGCAAGCAAACAGCAGTGGGTAGGATAAGAGCTTCTTTCTCTTGCTTTGTGTCCTCCTGCTTAGTGTCCTACATTTTGACACTGCAAGAGTAATACAGGAATATCACACACTGCAGCAGCTTCCACTCACTAAATTAACTTGAAAATGGGCCCTAGATATGATTTTTTTATTGTTTTACAAAAACATGTTTGCACTGATACTGTGAGCATATTTGTGTCTAGAATGGAGATGGGCACGAACCGGGAAAAAAATGAACCGTGTGGTTCATGGTTCATCGCATTTCACAAACCACGAATTTCACGAACCTGCCTCAATTTGTGGACTGATTAATTTGTTTCATGAAAATGTCACATTCAGGTCAGCAAATCATCACTTCTGAGTCAGCAAAAGGCCACTTCTGGGTCAGCAGAAGGTCTGCAGGAAGTCCATCCCCTGTTGCATAGGAAACTGATTGATTGGCACCAGGCAGTCTGCAGTGACGAACCAAAAAACGAACCAAATGAACCAGCCTAAAGTTTGTGGTGGTTCGTCAGAAATGGGCTTTGATGAACCACCGGTTCGCAAACCATGAACTGGCCCAATTCGTCACAAACTTTGATTCATATTTTGGTTCATGCCCATCTCTAGTCTAGAACTGCTCCTGTACCCAAATCATTGTCCAAAGTCCTACAGTTTCAGGGCACGTAAGGCTCAAATATTATATACTTAGTGATCATGTTCATTATATTGGTGCAAAAATTATGACAAAAGAACAATTAAAGTGTTTAAATTAATTATCTGCTGTGACAGGCTTTATTATTTACATTTCAATCTAATTTTTATGGAGTTTTAATATTGTTTCCTTACTTTCAAAATGTTGTTGTATAATCTGAGTATGTTAGAAACTGTTGGTGACAGCCATAAATGAAGATTGATGGATGTTGCTTAGTAAACTAAGTTTTCTGACATGACTACTGAGCAGATAATTTTCATTCCCTTTTTAAATTATGTGATTTAAGCTTATTCTCTGCAGAATATTATGGATCAAAAAAACAAGCTGATGGGAAAAATAGAAAGGAATGTTTTCATTTCTCTATATATTTTTCTTTGCAGAGCTAACGTGGGGAGATGCAGGTGGAACACTTGGTAATAATACATGAAACCTGTCAATTTAGATCTGAAGATATTTCTGCCTTCCCGGATGTTGGCATCACATGATTGGGCGATATATCT
The DNA here is from genome assembly GCF_028583425.1 of Eublepharis macularius. Classification (NCBI taxonomy): domain Eukaryota; kingdom Metazoa; phylum Chordata; class Lepidosauria; order Squamata; family Eublepharidae; genus Eublepharis; species Eublepharis macularius. The sequence goes on from NC_072799.1 coordinate 49,049,501, forward strand.
ACAATATGTGATTTCTGCAAAGCATTCCAAATGGTGTACCCAATATTATCTGAAATTTGTTTTGTTCTCTATCATGTTCTCCATTTGCCAGATACATTATAGGAAATTGTATACATTTTACCTGCTATTGTGATTTTTAAAAATTGTAAATACAGAAAAGTTAATGGGTGTCAGTAATGCATTTGAGCACATCTAAGGTATACATGACATTTGAAGAGTAACACACTATCATGTTCTGAAGAGCATAGATTTGTGTTTTATTTGTAACCTCTTAAATTGAAATATTTGCTGCCAAAATAAATACTTGCCAGTTAGGAAGAAGATCACAAGAGAGTGAGACAATTGAGCACTGGATACATTTTAAAATAACTTGTCTAAAAGCTTCCATTGCTCTGTGAAAACATATTTACATGAATATAAAATAGCTTTTGGCAGCTGCAAAAATATTCACTTGATGATGAGTGGTAACCACAGCAAATATTTTATTAAAAATAAAAATGAATAAAAATAAATAAAACAAAATGAAGAATATTCATGGAGGAAACAGAGCACGAGTGGCAGGGTTTGTACCAAGTAAAGCTGAATTATAGGCTTTCTGCTGAAAATAAATATGAAAAATTTAAATAGTCTGCAAAACGGGATACCTGTACAAGGCTGATGTGGCTTTATCCACCATTTTCATCTGAGTCTGTTATCAGTAATGAGTTAGATCTGAACTGTAGATATATTTTGGAAGTGTATGCCAACAAGCCATACTGTATAACTTTCAACTGGATGTACATTTGGATCTTCCTTCCACATTCTTGTGCAAATAACCCTACAATAGCTATAGGGCTGAACAGACAACTGCAAACTGAGTCTGTAGCGCCACTGTTGAACATAAGCATTTATAGACAGAAAAGCAAATCCAAAGAATCAGGATGGTTTGGTATTCACTAAACAAACTTAACTGGTTCACATTGCCTAGTCAACTACGAAGTCAAGCATTTTAGATGATCAACTTGATTTGCTTGTGATTCAAAATGAGCAGCATTTCAAATAGTTTTGTGTCTGTGCAATGGCAGCATCCAATCCATTTAACCTCAGTTATATTTATATGTATGCACTTTCTTTATGCCTGCATTTACCAGTCAGCTGCATTCATCATGTTGGTGCATGCTTGGAACAGCTGTGCAAAAACATATAAAAGTGATCCAGTGAACACAAACACATACTTGGCTGGGGTGTGTGTGTGTGTGTATCAGGTCAATAGGCAAAATGGGTAGTGCTGGAAAGACTAGACATACAGTTTCATTCATCCATTCCGCCTACATCAAAGGCAAGCATTTTCTTTGTAAGAGGTTTTTTTTCTGTTGAAAGAATTGGGTGGATAGATGGGAAAAGAAACAACTACAGGGGAAGCACTGTAAGATTGTATATGTGCACAGTACTCATATTCAAACCCAAATTGGTTCATGAATAATCACTGAGGGCCTAACAAGATGTGATATTTTACACATGTACTTACAGGTTACTCATATCATGTCTGTCTTGTTAGTCCTAAACATGTTGCTGGTGTGGAACATGTCTGCACTATCAGTTAGGAACCAAGACAATGAAGTGCCACTGCCATTTGTGTTGCCTCTACTGAGTGTGTCCTTCTCTGCAACTATCACAGCTTTGTTCCTACTTCCCCCACCTGTTCAGCTATACCATAAGGCAGTGCTAGAGGGAAGCAGCCTGTACATATTCTTTCCTTGTTTCTTTTCCTATCCATTCATCTCCTCTCCCTCCAGCACCTTCTTTCCTTGTCTCAGCCCAGTCCAACAAAGCCCAAAGGGACAATGAGAAAGAGAAGAGGACAACAGGATTGCAGTGTAAGACAGGGGCATTAAAACAGCATAAAACAACATTGAGCACATAGGAACTCTTCTTTAAAAACAGAAAAGAAAGCCAACATCCTTAAGAGTGTATTTAAAAAATAGTAACATGCAGACAGGGTTGATCAGAATGTGGTCTATGAAACATATACTTGTTATTTTTACTTTAAGATCTGAACTCCTTAAAGCATGGGGGGAAACACATTCCAAATAATCTAAAAATTAAACTCATTTCACAGATTTATATGGCACAGATGTGATTAAACATTGAAGTAAACAACTATTCTGAGTATCCTGTTTGTTTTGCCTTTTCTCATGCTCTTCAATGTGATTTCATTTCATACATCAGCCTGCTAAATTATATTTTAAAAGATCTTTCTCAAAGGTAGATTTTAATTAATCTACCTTCTCCTTTCCCACTGCAGCTAAATCTGAAGTTTCCATTTTATGGTGGAGCTGAACATCACAATACACAGAGTATTTTATATTCATGAATGGCTCTCGCTAAAGATTGAAAATTATACCTTTTAAAAAGCCCAGCAATAATCCATTTAACTAGATTACCACATTCATTTAAAAAAAGGACAACTACTGAAAAGCTAGTTGTGTCACAGCATTGCCTGCATTTTCTGCCCCATAGCAGCATGGAAACTCCACCTGGATCCAATGCGAGGGAAACTCCACCTGGATCCAATGAAAAGGAAGAGGGTTTTGGTTTTGTGTTTTGGCATGTTGTTTATAGGTGGGGGAAAGTACCCTCACATTGCAGGTGACGTATGGCAATCCCTCATGGGTTTTTCAAAGCAAGAGACAAACAGAGGTGGTATGCCACTGTCTGTCTCTGCATAACAATCCAGGATTTCCTTGGTAGTATCCTAACCAGGGCTGACTCTGCATTGCTTCTGAGATCTGTCAAGAACAGGTTAACCTGGGTGTTGTGGTTTATTATTACACATGTGTATGTACACAGCCCAACATCATTCCACCTCAATGGTGATGGAAAGCTCTGCACATGAATGATGGTACTCTAATATTGAACAAATCCACTAGAATTCTGGATTGTTTTGTTTTACAGTAAATTCACCCAAAGAACAAAGCACAAAAATGAATTAAATTTTAGAACACATTTTCAACTACTGTTTTAGAATTAGTATTAGAGTATATATTTTGCTCTTGAGTGTACACTTGTCAACATACAGGCTGCCTGGCCCCTCGATTCTATTTTATGAGACACAAACACCTGGCTGCAAAATATCTTATATGAAATTAAGTCTCATTGAAAAATGTGTGATTTACTAAAGTGTTTGGGTTTGAGTTGCAAGAGAATGAACAATAATAAAGAGTGATATTCTAAACCAATCGTCTCCCCAATGCACATACATCCCAACTAAAAATCTTGAATATAGAATCTTCCGTCTGCCCTGATGAGTCCAGTGCATTCTGCATTCGTTTTGCTTATGCAGTCTTAAACTAATTAATCACAACTAGATTAATCTCTTTCATACTTGTTAAACTTCAATAATTGTTCTGTCTTCAGTCAATACACATTTAATTAATAGGAAAATAATTGGCTTATTAAATTAAGGTTATTTTTCCAGGTTTTGCTGACTATTTACATTGTTACCATTTTTCTCTTGTCTAAAATAAGATCAAGTTAAATTCAGCAAAAGGAATTTAATCCAGTGAGCCATTTTTGCAGGTAATAAAACTGGCCAGAACATAGAAAGGAAATGTAGGACAGTCAAAACCTAGTGGTGTAGCACCAGTGTAATAGTATGAGACTAGGATCTGGGAAACCCAGGTGCAAATCCCTGCTCTGCCGTGGAAACTAGGGCTGGTCACTCTCAGCTTCAGGGTTGTTATGAAGATAAATGAATGTACACCAACCTGATTTCCTTAGAGGATGAGTAGGATTAAACAATTTTTTGCTGTGCAAGCCATACGGATTAGGAAGTGTTTTACAGGGGGAAATATTTAAATATTTTATAATGTTAAGGATTTAAAAATTTAATAATTTGGTCTTAGGCACTCAGGTTTTAAGGTTTTAAATATTTAAGAATCTGTACCCTGAAATTTTAGTGAATAGATTTGTAAATAATATGACTTACCCTGACTGTAGGTTGTATGCTATTATTGTGTGGTCTATGACCGTAATAAAGATTGACTGAGTAGGATTAAACAGTACGTCATAAAGGTTTTGGGGGAAAACAAATAATCCGATGACACTGGCAGATCCCTAGGACAACATTTCAGGAAGTTCAACCTTTCCTCTGTATTCAGTTTCACTGATAGACTCTGACCGTTAAAATTGTTGATACATTAAAAAGTGGCTAAACAAAAGCCATCTAAATAAAAAAGTCTTGGGCTGCATTCTGAAGACAGAGAGTGATGGGGCCACACTTAGCCTTTTATATAGTAGGATTAACAATCTTGAACAATTGTTACCAGTGTATTATCGAAGGCTTTCATGGCCGGAGAACGATGGTCATTGTGGATTTTCCGGGCTGTATGGCCATGGTCTTGGCATTGTAGTTCCTGATGTTTTGCCAGCAGCTGTGACTGGCATCTTCACAGGTGTAGCACCAAAAGACAGAGATCTCCCAGTGTCACATCTTTTCCACACTGTGACACTGGGGGATCTCTGTCTTTTGGTGCTACACCTCTGAAGATGCCAGTCACAGCTGCTGGCAAAACGTCAGAAATAGAGATGGGCACAATCCAAAAAAAAAACACCGATTAAGCCATTTGTGGATCCGGGCCGCTGCCGAACCCAGGCCACCGATGCTAACCGATCAAGTCCCATTTCTGATACGGAATCAGGAAGGCCAAAGTGGGAGGGTGTCCTGCTGTTTCCAGCGATATAGGAATGGTGGTTGGTGCCAGCGGCCGCCAGGCCCGGCGGGCAGGGGGAGGCAGCAATGAGCCGCCTCCCTTCAGGGAGGGAGGGGACATTCACTCACTCACACACACACACACACACACACTTAGAGTAGAGGGGGGAGTTTTTAACCCAGCAACGAGCCACCTCCCCTCAGGGAGGGGACATTCCCAGGGCTGGATCTATGGTTGCCAGAGCCCAGGGCAACCATAGTTAGGCTCTTGCGCATGCGCTTGCGCGCGCACTTCTAGGTTGCCCCCCCCCACCCACACAGCAAACTGGCTGTACCGGTGCGCTGCGGAGCTGGCGGCAGCGTGAGAGGCTCGGCAGCTGCCCGCATCGTTCACCTGCCTCGCAAGACAAGGGGCGGGCAGCTTGCCTGCGCACCCCTTGTCCTGGGGAAAGGTGAATGGCGCAGGCGGCCTCCCAGCCTCCCGCGCTGCCTTTTGCCTTTCCCCAGGACAAGGGGCGGCTGGCTTGCCCGCACGCCCCTTGTCCTGGGGAAAGACGAACAGCATGGGTGGCCTCCCAGCCTCCTGCGCTGCCTTTTGCCTTTCCCCAGGACAAGGGGCGGCCAGCTTGCCCACGTGCCCCTTGTCCTGGGGAAAGACGAACGGCGCAGGCAGCCTCCCAGCCTCCCACGCTGCCTTTTGCCTTTCCTTTGTGCCCATGGCTTCAGAACACCCCCTTCCCCCTCCCTCCCGTGGATTGCTGTTCCGTGGTTGGAAGGAAGCCTGCTAATCAAGGAAAGCTGGGCTTCCATTCGTGTTTCGAGGGTGACAGAAGGAGGGCAAACACAGCTCATTTCCCTGGTTCCGTTGCCCTGGGAATAAATTACTGGTGCCAGAGTGTCTGCAATTCCGAACAGAAACCGATATATACGATCGAGTCCCGAACAAGCAAACTCCCGACTGCTGGATCAGTTGATGTGGATGGAACCTATTAGCTGAGTCACGATGGTGCAAATGCCAAAATTGGGGGGGGGGGGTGCCCATGTCTAGTCAGGAACTACAATGCCAATGCCAAGACCACGGCTATACAGCCCTGAAAATCCACAACAACCAATTGTTACCAATATTGAGGGGTTTTTTTCTTTAGTTTGTGTTCCGTCTTCTGATTAGTTTTCTTTTCTTAAAAGGAAAAGGACATTATTAGATACATATTAGTGTAAGAGAAGAATTCAGAGATCACTAACACTCAAGTGGAAAAAATGAAATTCGCTACTCCAGAGGTTTAGCAAGTTGTACAAGTTCTAGAGCCTCCTTGAGCATCCATAATTATTTAAAGAAAGTTCACCTCAAATGATTTTCTGATTGAAGGCTTTTATGATACATAAAACAGGAAAGCTGCTTCTTCTTTGGTAAGCTTGAAAGAAAGTCTGGGGAAACTATCTGTTTGGTATACTTTTATGGAACGTAATATGCCTGTTTTAGGAATTTTGGATTATATAGCTATAAATTAATCAAATGTCTTTGGAATTTAAAGATAGGGCAAGAGATTCTGAAGCTGCTGTAACTTTCACCCTAATATAATGAGATTTAAGTCCAGTAGCACCTTAAAGACCAAAAAAATTTCAGGGCGTAAGTTTTTGAGAGTTAAACCTTCGCAGTATCTGATGAAGGAAGTTTTGACTCCTGAAGGTTTATACTCTGGAAATTTTGTTGGTCTTTAAGTGCTAGAGATTTGAATTTTGCTCTTCTACTACAGAACTGTCATCTGAAACTACCCTAATAGATTATTCATTTTGCTGCTTGGAGCAACCATGACCAAGCAATATTTTTTGTTCCCAAACAATAACTAGTTGCTTATGAAAATTTATGTCATATGCCATAAGCTATATGGATGGATTTAAGTACAAATAAAATGTTCTAAAATGAATTGTCTCTTCCCCCAACCTAAAAAGAAAGTGCCAGTCCCTATGTTCAGCTACAGTAGTACTAAAATAATATGCTTGTCCTTCCTGTTCCTGTATTCTGATCCGTTTCTAATTCTAATCCGTAACCACTTGATCACACTTACTCAGGGAAGTTCTCTCTCCCCCCCCCCCCCCCCCCGTTTTGCATAGAAGAGAATGTTGTTCACCCTCACTGGCTCTGCTGCCTTCTTCCCAATTGTGGGCCTGAAATGGCTTACTCTATTTTCATCTCCTCCATTTTGTCCTCCCAGAGACAACTCTTTGAGGTCTGGCTGAGAATGTGTGACTGGCTTGAGATCACTCAGCAAGAGATAATCTCAGTCAGGATTTTCTGATTTCCTTCCCATTTTTGGTAATGCAACTCTCTTGATCATCCAGAAGATAGTGGCCAATTTTCAATTGCCTAACTTTATTTTCCGATGAGTTATGTCTGTCAGAGAGTCTGACAGATAGACAGATTGATTTTAGAGATCTACTGTGTTTATACTCCAATTCCCCTTTCCATGTAAATACAAAACAGTTTAAAAATTCTTCCCTTCCCTGCTTTATACTCAGAACAACCCTGTGATGTAGGTTAGGTTGAGAATGTGTGAGAGGCCCAAGATCACCAATCAAGCTTTCATGGCAGAGATGGGATTTGAACCTCTGTCTGTCAGATCCTAATTAGACTCTCCAGCCACAACACCACACTTGCTCTTTCTTTGTCTTTCTCCAAGAACTTCAGAAAAGTTTAATGAAGCAGAACTTAACTGTGTAGAAACATGTTCAGTCTCCCTCAGCAAGGTATGTTCTTCTCGCAGATGAGACATTTCCTGTGGTTACATATTATTGTTGGAGCATGTGCTTTGGTTGGTATATTGAAAATAAACAACTCAGGCAGGCTCATGTGTTGCCAAGTAGGCCCCCTCTCCTGCTTCAAGGCCTGCCATGAACTGTGTTAAAGTTTCTTGCATTGCTGTTTCACTGCTGCTACACAAAGACTGCTTTGCACGTGTGTTCTCTAATACACGTGTCAGTTTCCTGCCTGCTTGCTAATTACCCTGCTGCTGCAATAGACTGTGTAGTTTACTGACTCCATGTTTGGATAACTGCACAAAGGACTCTCTTCCTGGGCAGCCCTGCCCAGACCTGTATCTGGACTTCCCAGTGTGTGCTTGGACTTTATCACAAGTGTGCACCATGCCTGCATTGCCATCTGCCACGGACCGTGCCTGTTCCCTGCTTTGGACTGTGTTTTGTGTGCTGTTTCCCCTGCCTCCATGGAAGCCTGCCTCATATGGGCCCAAGCCGCTGCTAGCAGCCGGGCGCCTGCCGGGGAAACCTCCAGCGAGCCTGGCTAGGCGCTCCCTGGTCAGTTCCTGCCTGGAGCCTCCCGCGGGCCGGTCCCCGAGCTTGCCCTCGCTACCGGGCAGCCTGCTATCCAGCCCCAGCCATGCCCAGCCAGCATCCATGTTCTTAGGCAGCCAGAAGACCCAGGGAAGAAGACTGCTCTGAGAAGCCATTTCAGCGAAGCGGGCACACCACGTCCGCAGCGAGAGTACCTCGCCCCGCTCTGCATATCTTAGGATTTTTTTTAACCATTCTATAATTTAGTACAGCATTTAGGCATGCAAGATTCAATTCTATTCCTTCCCAAATAATGCAAGGTCAAATGCAAAGGATCCCATATAGGGGTGTGCGGTTTGGTATTTGGATTAAAATACCAAATTTTGGCTGATTCAGTGGAATTAGATTAGGTATTCTGCATTTTTTTACCAAATTAATTTGGTTTAATTTGGTAAAAATTGGTCAACTTTTTCTATGGGAAAATCAATCTGAGGGCTGTCCAGCGGCCTGAAGATGGAGTAGGGTACCTACTCATGCTTGTCCTCTAAATACCCCAAGTTTCAGGAAGATTGAACCCTGAGGCCAATTCTATGAGCCCCCAAAGAAGGTAACCCGCAGCCACTCTATTGTCTCCTATAGGGAAAAAGTTAAAGTTGACTTCCACTGCAGAAATGCACTGGAGCCAGACTTCCAGGGCCAAGGTATACTCCCAAATTCAAGCTGAGCTCATCCAAGAGAAAGCCCAATGGAACCAAACTGAAGCATGGGGATGGAATTCCCCCAGAACCAAAGTGAAGCAAAGGGACCAACATAACACCAGAGAATCAAGTCCATTCAACCCAAACCAATCTGTGAAGATTTTATGCTACCAGTATTACACAAACAGAATGAGGGCCAAGCTACACATGACGAATGACACTTGAACAGCAAGTGTATTTCTCCCTGTTCGCTTGCCCTCCAATCAATCCACTTGCCGTTCAAGTGCCATTCGTCATGTGTAGCTTGGCCCTCAGTTGCTAATTTGTACCCAGGTCCAATTCAAAGTGCTACTAATGACCTTCCAAGCTCAGAACACCACAGGTGCAGAGTTCTTAAGAAACTGCCACTAAAGATATGAGCCTGCCTGTGACTGTGGATCTAAGTTAGTCTGCTCCCTGTTCAATTTTTACTGTTCTGAATGAGGTTTACTACTGACTGATTGTTTTCTTGACTTTTGATTGGCCTGGCTGGCCTCGACCAGGGCCAGGACATTTTCAGTCCTAGCCTAAACCTGGTGGAACTCTCTGTTGGAGGACACCCGGGCCTGCCAAGATCTTATATCTTTTTGGCAGGCCTGTAAGACAGAGATGTTCCACCAGGCGTATGGTTGAGGCCAGTCTTTGATCATCTTAGGAGCCTCCCTACTGGTCTCCCACCAGGGGAGCAATGAAATCATCTGCCTCCTATAAGTGCAGTCACCAGATTACTATAAACTGTGCCCCACCCCACCCCTTCTACTTGTTTACATAATGATTGGAGAATTGGAGGGGGGCCGCCATCCAAAATGCGGTTTTGCACGTATTTATGGTTGTTTTATGGTTTTTAACTGTATTTATATGTTTTAATGCCTTGAGCAATTTATTGTAACCCACTCTGAGCCCATTCGCAGGGAGGGCAGGCTATCAATCGAATGAATGAATGAATGAATGCATTAGTATTTCATTCTAGTTTTTGCTTTCTTTAGCTTTTTATAATTAACTGTTCTTATGTTGCTGCTACATTTCTTTGAGTCTTTTGTTTACAATCTGTTTTAACTGTTTTATAAACTGAGTGTTGGTGAGGTAGAAATTTTCTAACCAATATATATTACACAACAATACATTTTAGTGAAATCTCTATATTAGTTATGGGATGCCCATTCATACCTTTAAGCTTAAAGGGAAATCCCAGGATCCCATTCTTTAAGATGAGAGTAAGAGTGTAGTGAATCCCCTTCTTACACATTTACCTCCCTAAAAATGTTCCATCCATGCTAGATCTATGTCTGTGCTTAGCATGGCTGGGCCTCTATTAGTTAATCTTATTTATAATACAGGATACTATTAAATTGGATTGATCCACATTTCCATTTTTTTACAGGAAGTTCTTTTTGGAGAGGCAAGGTGACCTGGTACTGATGTCAGAATTTTGGGAAGAAAACAACCATATTTTCAATTTTCAACCATATTTTAATGTGTTCTTTATACAGTTAAAAAAACTTGTCACGTAGCATATCTTGGTGATTAATGTTAGGGCAGTGTTAATTAAATTTTCCCAGGCAGATATTCATTAGTCTTCAGGTAATGCAGTTCAATCACTGTGATTACCAGGATTTAATACTATAAATAAATACAGTGCAGTTCCCAGCAGCCATTTTAGCAGCCTGGCTAATAGGATGAGTACTTTACATTCACTGACTGGACCTGGTGTTAAATTAATGAATATGATTTTATTTCCTAATATTGTGTTTACAAAGTTAGAACAGATTCTCTTTTCAATGTTTATGACAAAAAGTATTGTAAATTTGCTTATGTTATTGCTACCTTTTAATTATATCCTTCCTCCAAGATCAGATGGGTATACATTCTCCATTTTATCTTCACAAGAACTCTTTGAGAATGGTTAAGCTGAGAATGATTGACCCAAGGTTAGATAGTGAGCTTTACGGCAGAGTGGGGACTTGACCTTGGTTTCCCCCAATCTGCTTTTACATTCTGTGTTGAAAAAAAACAAACTTTCAGTTCTTAAATATATCAGAATCTCAGGCTATGTGCCATCAACACAACTATAAATCCATAATTATGATTTCTCCCTCTTAGACTAGACAACAAAGAGTATAAAACTATTAAACCATAGTCTGAGAACCAGTTTCTGAAAGTTAGTCACATCAACTTTTTACATACAACAACAGACATTCTAATTATGTATTCTTTGCTACTGCCTCATTTCATGGCAATGAACTCTTCAGTCTAATTGTGCATTTTGTGGATAATTTTCCCATTTATATTTTGATTTGACCATCTTGCAAATTCATTTCCTTTTGTCCTTGTGTGTGACTTGACAGCACACTTTTTTTTTTAATCAGATAAGGCAGGCTTAGAGTTGCTGTTCTTTCTATCAGTTCCACATATTGTTGCATAAATAACTGTGCCGCCTCTAATTTGTCTGATTGTTAAGGTCAGCAATTGGAAACTTTCCAGTGTGTGTGGAGAATTTTGCCGTGCCCTTAATCATTCTCAAATCACTTTCAGTTCTGCAAAATCCTTTGAGAAGGTGACTAATGCTGCACATTACATACCAGTTGAGAATCAATCTCTGATTAACATTATAATCCATCATGTATTGTTCTCCATCACATTCTTAATCATATTTTAAAATAAAGCTGCCAATGATATCAGGTTTTCAGCAAAATGCTTAGATTGTGTAGGGACACAACTGTACAGGCAGTGAAATCCTGAGGGCCAATGTGGCAATGGTGGCCAGCTGCTGACACAAAAGCAGTGCAGCTGGTCTGTTCTCTATGGACTTTCCACTGAGGGAAATAACAAAACACAACATCCTGAAAGTCATAGACTGCACAGCAAGCTTGCTGGAATGTATAGCAAGTCCAGGAACACCCACTAATCAGACAACAGCAGTTGATGACATCCCTGTGAGTGGCACACACAGGCTCAGCCCCTTGATGCCACCCCCCTCCCCTATGGAGATCCGGCAAACAGAAAGGACCCAGCAACAGTACAACCTCAACAGAGGAATGTATTCTAAGTGCCCCCCAGCCCATGGGGAGAAGCACCCATGCGACAGAGAGGATACCCATCCCCCTTCCTGGCAAGGACCTGACTGGTTGTAAAAGTGCTGAACACATGTAACCATCCCTGCTCCAGGCCCCACACATCCTTCTCATGAGAAAGAAAGAAAGAAAGAAAGAAAGAAAGAAAGAAAGAAAGAAAGAAAGAAAGAAAGAAAGAAAGAAAGAAAGAAAGAAAGAAAGAAAGAAAGAAAGAAAGAAAGAAAGAAAGAAAGAAAGAAAGCACAGCCTCCACATCAAAGAGCAGCATCCTGACCACTGAGGGTAGGTTCAAAGGAGGCATACCATCAGGCATTAGGCACTCCACTACAGTCCTGACATTATCAGCCACATGGGGCCAGGCAGAGACCATTGCACAAACAGGCATGTCTCAGAGGAAAGGCACTGGGGTAACATGATCAGGGCTCCTTGTTTGAACCCCATGGGGGAGAAGTAAGAAGCAGGCAAAAGCCACAGAGCTGACATTATGCCCTCTGTAAAAGAGAGAACAGGGTGGCCCAGCTGATGATCAACCCTAGACATCCTTAATGTTGGCAAGGACACCACTCTACACAACCCCCTATGCTGTACCCATTTCAGCAGTTCCCTTCTGTCCCCCTTGGGTCCTTGTGCCTGCATCACTAAGCTGCATGACTTATCAGATGCCAGCATTGCTGTGGGGAAGTTTCCCCAGGAGAGTTGCTTATGGTGCAGAGGTGCGAGGGAGGGGCACTGGCAGCCCCATAATGGGTGTCACTTCTGCCAATGACCATGTCTGAGTACCTTGATACTGATATATCTCTTTAATAAAGTAACTTTAACTCTTACACCTCAGTGTCTGCAGTGGAGTACTTGAAGGAGTTATCCGGCAAGACCTGACATTTTGGCAGAAGCCCTTAAAACCCCTCTGGAACCAAGACCTGGAACTCCCCTGAGGTGCATACTGTAGCTGTCCAAATGACCCTTACTGATCGCATGAGCGAGTGTTCTGCAACTGCAACTGCTCCAACCAGTGCTGCTGCTGCACAGGGCTCTCTAACCCAGCAAAGCAATGAGTTCCACGGTTGCTTTGCCAACTGATCCACAGAGCACAGTGGGGCAGCTGCCCATCACCCCAGGGCCCAACTGATGTCTCGTGCCTGGGGGGACAGAGCACCTTGGTAAAGGAGTGTGCTAACACCCGATATGTGGCTGCCAGTGCCCCTCCCTTGCACCTCTACACCATAAGCAACTCTCCTGGGGAAATTTCACTAGGAGTATACCTTGGAGAACTGGAATATTTCCTTGGGTGAAAAGTCTGTATCTTATCACATGCAAGACTTGAAGTGAAACAAAGGAAGCACAAATCATTCACACTTTCTCCATTACCATTTTGCATAATTTTTGAAGCAATTCAGTTTTAGCCAGTATGAACAAATGTATTAGTAAAAATGAGCCAATTTGTATGGAAATATGAAAGCGATAAATAATTGTTGGGCTGCACAGTACTTTAGTAAAAGTAGCTACAATGATTTTCAGACATCATTGGATCTATCAGAAATTATTTTCAAATAAACATCACCAACGTTAACTGACACAAATAATTCCTTTTACGTGGGTTAACATGTTATTTTGAACAGATGGACCAAGCTTTCCCCCCTTTTTCGATCTGGAATGAAAAAGGAATAATTAAATCACTGAAAACTCCCAGATATCAACAAGGACGGAAAATTCAAAACTTTGAAACCTCCAATTTTTTTTTAATTTTCTAGCATCTCCAGCCACTTGGCATTCCAAAAGCAAAAGCACACAATGAGATTATTTTTCAGTACTGTTCTATATTTAAAGTAAACTTCTAAATAAATTTGAGATTTCACAAAATTTAAAAGTAAAATCTATGAACTGTGAGTTATAGTTGTTAACATGCAAATTAGTTCATTACACACACACACATTTGTATTGCCTTTAGTTTGATGATTAGAAAATCAAAGCTAAAATTCACCAGGAAGAATGACTCAGGATGTCATGTAAATGTCTACATGAAGTTGCTTCATACCCACCCGGTGCACATAACAGCTCCACATATTCACATAGAAAGGGAGAGCAGGAGAGAATGCCTCTGCGTGGGTGTGTAGGTTTTCTGCAGGGGCAATCATGCAGAGACAGTGGCTGCACAAGCTCTCCTTTACTATGACCAATGACCAGAATTGATGGTGATGAGGAAGAAGAGGTCACATGGCCACTTCCTTTGCATGGTTATTCCTGCAACCAGGTGATCTTACAGAGGCAGGAGTTGGGTTCAGAGCACTCATTCTTTGTCTCCCTCAGTGCATGTACAGTGAACATGTGCAGCTGTTGTGTGTACCCAACTACAGAGTCTTCCAAGTTCAGTATTGTTTATTCTGACTGGCTGACGCTCTCCAGTATGTCAGGCAGAAGACTTTCACATGAGCTACTATCTGATCTTTTAACTGGAGATGCCACAAATTTAACCGGAGACCTTCTGCATCAAAAGCAGAAGCATGAATCCGGTTTCTTCCCCATGAGCCATGTTTCAGGTTTTCCACTTTGTAATAATTCTTTCCTTTCCTTGATTGTTATATATTTTAATAAACACTCAACTATTCACCAGTGGCAGAAAACAAACTAATTTCCACCCCAAACTCAAACAAGTTGCAAAACAAGGCACAGGAGTATCCACGGGCTATTTTTTGTCTTTCTCAAGTTTGGATGACCTTTCTCGGGTGCACAGGACTATGTTAAATATTAGTCAGACCTCTCATAGCAATCCTATGGGGAGTATTTGATCCTATTCTTTTCCATATTTTCTTGCTTTCCATAAGGCTACTGTCAGGAGTCTTCATGGACTTCCTTAGGCAAATGCTGGGAAATTTGAGGGAGGGGGTGCCTCAGGAGAATGGAGTTTAAGGAGAATGAGATGTCACCTCTGGATGACACTGTAGGAATTTACATCAAGTCTAGGGGAGATTCCTAAATGTGTCAATTTTTATCCTGTTCCTCAGGGCCAAGCTACACATGATGAAAGACACTTGCCTGGCAAGTGGATTGAGTGGAGGGCAAGTGAACAGGGAGAAATACACTTGCTGTTCAAGTGTCATTCGTCATGTGTAGCTTGGCCCTCAGTTTCTTTGGGGTGGGAGACTGGGGCTATAAGTGGGGAATTCTGTGGGCAATTGGGAAGCTTAACAGCATCTTCAGGTAGCTGTTATGGCTCAGTGCTTGAAGGGTATAGCACTGATCCCAACTGATGCTTCTTTGGAATGACTTCTTTGTGGTCATTGCCAGCCGTGTCCTTCTCTGCGTGGCAACTTCAGAAACGATGGTATTGAACGTACCTGAAGGATTTTAGTCTTCCTTCCTAGATTTAGCCTTGTGTTTATGGAAGGAAGGAGGAACACATTTTTATCTCCACCTTGCTCTTGAGCAAGGGAGATCATCAGAAGATGTATAAGTGGGAACTATCAGACGTAATTCTGCAACTAGTCCTGCTTTTTCATTTGTGGAACTTGTCTGGAGTCAGCAGCCCAGCCCCCGGACTTGCTGGGAGGCAGCGGTGGGGGGCAGCCGGGAGACAGCAGTTCAAGTGCTCTGGCCGGCAAACAGAGCCAGAACCTGCCTATGCCAGGGGGAAGGGGCGAGGTTCCAAAGCCTCAGAAGGCAAGAGGGGGCAAGGGGAGACCAGCTAGTCCCACCCTCCCAGGAGAGGAAAGGAGGCTAAGCAAAGCAGAGGAAGGGGGCAAGGGCAGTGGGATTAGGGACCCAACAGTTGCCCACACAGAGCCCTTACCTGAAGAGAAGGAGCAGCTGCCCCAACAGCCCAGAGCCATGCCCCAGCTAAAGGATAGTAGCCTGGCGCAGGAGATGCCAAGAGCCAAGCCCCTCTAGGTAGAGCTGCTGGAGGCACTCTGCTGGAAGAGCTGGGCAGCCAGCCAAGGGGCCACAGCTGGGCCTGCCTTCATCAATAAGCTCAGCCAGAGAGGCCTGGCAGCCAGCCAGGGGGCTGCAGCTGGACCTGCCTTCAGCAATCAGCAGAAGCAGGGAGGCTTCGAAGCCAGAGAACAGGACACAGCCGGTGCTGGTCAGTGGAGCCCGATCAGCTACCCCAGCTGCAACTACTTGGGGCAGCCCAAGACCAAGCTGGAAGTAGGGCGGGGCAGGGAAAGGAAGCCCTATAAAGAATGGCTGGGAAGAGTTCTGGGGTGGTGGGTTTGAGCGGGCATGGCAAAAAGATTTTTTTTAAAAAAAGATGGAGAAAATAAGAATAGCTGACACAGTTTGGATATCTATTTATGCACACAACAGCATGATATCATGATTTTTATGTGTTTATGTTTCCTGCCAGGCCTACTTTATATTTCTGTTACCTGATATATATAACCATTAAAAATGTACTGGTTACAAGGAGGTATTCAGATAAAATGGTAATGAAGGTAGTGAAAACAAGTCGTCTGAATAATTTACAGTGCAATCCTAAAAAGAGTTACTCCAATCTAAACCCATTGATTTCAGTGGACTTAGTCTGGAGTAACTCTTCTTAGGATTGCACTCTCGATGTGCTTGACTGGGGGGAGGTGGCCTTTCCCAAGTTTGCTACCTCCTCAAAAGTTCTAAATAGATTACCTTTGGCTGCTGAAGGAAACAGTTTCCATATATGGTTGTTGGGGGTTTTCCGGGCTGTATTGCCGTGGTCTTGGCATTGTAGTTCCTGACGTTTCGCCAGCAGCTGTGGCTGGCATCTTCAGAGGTGTAGCACCAAAAGACTTTTGGTGCTACACCTCTGAAGATGCCAGCCACAGCTGCTGGCGAAACGTCAGGAACTACAATGCCAAGACCACGGCAATACAGCCCGGAAAACCCCCAACAACCATCGTTCTCTGGCCGTGAAAGCCTTCGACAATACAGTTTCCATATAGTTCATATGATTACTCAGAAAAGAATTCATATACTTTAAAATAAATTTTCTAGAGAATCACAGAAAGCAGGAATGCTTTGGGTATGTTTTGAAACCTCTCAACATCATATTGGGTGTTATTAATCTATTTAAAGAAGATTATTCCACAGATCCCCTCTTCTATATAATTTATAGAAATAACTTAGGGTTGTAGAAATCGATGTAAAATTTAGAGGTGTGAGAACTAAGGAAATCTAAATGGCCTTAAATAATGGAATAAGATTTAGTCAAAAGTAAGAAAGCTTAGACTTAATAATACTTTAGCGGCACAGTTAGCATTAGGAAGGCTCATCTTTAGTATAAACATCAAAGCCAGACCTCCAAAATATATGTGCAGGATTTTAGTCAACAACATCTGTAGATGCTTGCCTTGGGGAGGAAAAGGAGTTCAGCAAACGGACATTTTCTAATGAATGGCAAAGACAGCAACTTTCAAATCTTACATCCCACACATGAGAGTACTATATATTTTTACAGAAGACAGCACATAGAAATGATAATCCCCAACAAAAGCCTCTAAATTATTTCAAGTTAAATCAGCAGGAGCTCCACTGAATCATCTTTTTACTCAACAAGATTACCAAGTTCTTGTACTGTACAATAGTATTCTTTTTTTCTGACTGGATCTGGCAGCATCTTAGTCATTGTTTAACAAAAACAGCAACAACCCTTCCAAAGAAATTCTGCAGTATTGATTCTGAGATAATAATTGCAGGGGCAGTCTTTGTGATTTGGGGGCTGCAGGCAAAACTGGGGGATGGGGCTCCAGAATCCTGGGGGGGGGGGGGTGCAGCCTCATATCTCCCCTCACTACACAGCTACTTCCACCAGCCACTGCTGCCAACACCCCAGATCCAGGAATCGTAACAGGCATTACCTACATAAAAATCATTATAGGTCTTGTTCACTACCATTATCCGCACATTATGCACTAAAATAGAAGGAAATGGAAGAAAATAAACCTTTTACACTTCAGCTTGCAAGAAAATACATTAGACATTATACAAACATCTAATTGTATTGTTTGATTAAACTTATTGTTTATATAGCACAGCATTATCTCCCCAAAAGTAATCAGCCAGGTAAAACTTACACAGCTGTGAAACTTGCACAGATGATTAGTTTAGTTTAGTTTTAGGTGGATAGCTGTGTTGGGGTGTGTGTTCATTTTATTTACTCCATTTATACCCCACCATTCTCCCAATAGGGACTTGAAGTGACTTATGTCATTATCCCTTCTTCCATTTTATCCTCACAACAACCCTGTGAGGTGAGTTAGGCTGAGAGTGTATGACAGGCCCAATGACATCCAGCAAGCTTTCATGGCAGCATGGGGATTTCACACTAGTCCAGCACTTTAACCACTATAACACACTGGCACAGATATGGAGCTGTGATCAATATTGACTGTTATTTCTCCCCAGATGCAGCATGGTGGTCCTGCTTTTAATTATCACGAATGGTAGACCTGTTCTCCATAATTTGCAAAGACCTCTCTCCTTGGCTGGATTCATTTCTTGAAGGCACAAGAATTTCAGGCTAGTTAACCTGCTTTCCTACTTTTGCTCCCTGATATTATGCTCAGAATTACATAAACTATGTTTAAAATAATGAAGAGTCTTGTATGATACCTTAACGGCTGACAAATTTATTGGGGTATTTTGAAGGACTGGCATCCCTACTCCATTGTTGTGTGGATCGAAATAACTACAGGTGTAAAACCCATCCTCTGACTGAGTCTGGGAAGGTAGTTAATGGTTGTTTTTTAAAAAATGATCCACAATAAGTGATTCATAGTATTCAATATTATACAAGTTGTCTGCACATCTGGGAGATTCTGGGGTCAGTCCTTGGCAACACAAGTTAAAGGGATCTCAGATAGCAAATCTAGACTGACACCGAGAAGCCAGCTTCAAATGAAAATTAGTTTCACACCATGCTCCACTTTAGATATGTTAGGGACACTAAATTCTCAACACCATTCCAATACTTTCCTGAGCTTGGAAAGACGACCAGAAGGTGTGTTTCTCTTTTAGCATTTGAAGAGGGTGAGGGACCTTGCATCTCTCTAGAAATTTCATTGTCTGGTGAAGAAGGGCACAGTGCATGATGGTGAGGGGGCCTCTGAGAATTTGAGTGTTTATCTGAGTCATCCCTTTAGCTTGCCATTTTTGAGAGACTTGCTGTTGGTACGTGTGGGGAAATTGCTCTTCTCTTTAGGTTTGCTTTCTTCTTTAGGTTCAAAGGCAAGAGTTGGCCCTGGCTTCTGCCAGACTTCTGAGTGACAATGATTCTGTTTGATTCAGTTGCAAAAGTGCCCCTTGCTTCAGTTTGGTTTGGGTGGAATTCTTACTGGCCCTTCTCCCTGGCTCTGTTGCGTTGGTATGTCTATACATTTTTATTGAATTGTTTAAAGTTTTTATATGCTCATGCACGTGCACACACACACACACACACACAGTGTTGTATGTTTTAATGTTTGCCATCTTGAGGACCCTATTTGAGTGGAAAGAGGGCATAGAAATGTTTTAAACAAGCTGGTTAGAATCTCCTAGCCCCCAATATCTGTTGCCTATATCCCTCTCAATGCCAGTCCCTGCCTCTGCTGGTCTTATGATAACCAGATACCTGGTCCTTGTCTCCTCCTCCCCCACCAGCAATAGGGGGCCCCACCCAATGTGCGATCCAGGGCAGTACCCTGGCTTCCCCATACATCATACTTTCCCTGGGTAATTGATATCATGAAGTGAAAGACAACAACAGATTTATGCTTCAATATGCTGAATGTTCATATAAAGGGTCTGACAAAATAACATCACATACAAAGCAGTCTTCAAAATCTTGGTTGATATGGGAACCATGATATTGTCATGTATCTATAACATGTCATAATATTTAAATAACTAGTCATCAAACCAAAAAAACCTATAACCCTATAGTGGCTTCAATGTATCAGCTTACATTTGAACACGGCTTTTTTTCAGCTGGAACGCAGTGGAACGGAGTTCCGGAACCTCTTGAAAATGGTCACATGGCTAGTGGCCCTGCCCCCTGATCTCCACACAGAGGGGAGTTTAGATTGCCTTCCATGCTGCGGCACAAAGGGTAATCTAAACACCTCTCTGTCTGGAGATCGGGAGGTGGGGCCACCAGCCATGTGACCATTTTCTCCAAGGGCAACCCACTGAGTTCCACCACCTCTTTTCCCAGGAAAAAAAGCCCTGCATTTGAACCTCCCTGTTCAAATTGTGTCAGCTTATAAAAGAACTACCAAAGGGAGGACATTTCAAATTGTTTTATGAGTCTGTTCTTGTCATACGCTAGGATGTTCTTGGAGAGTGATTGATCATGTGGTTGGAGTGAATTTTCTACAGAAACAATCACTGAGTTAATTTTAAATGAATTTGGTTAAATCATTTTTATATCATACTGTCTTTGTATGAGCAGGTCACATGCTAGCTAGTAATAATTTGCCGCAAAGTAAAATCAAGTTAAGCAAGGAAGAATTCTGAGAGCAACAGGAAGTTCACATGAGGCTGAAAATAGGACAAAGCGTTTTTACTAATGATGAAGTGTCAGGAGTCAGGACAGAAGAACAGGTAATTGCTCACCCATCCTCCAAAATGAAGACATTGCACACAAAATTTGCATTAAACAAGGCTTATTAGCTGACACCCTATCTGCATGCAGATTAACCATTCATGTCTTAGTACAGGTTACTTTATCTACTGGGCTGCCATAAAGGTATCACTGTTTTGCAGATGATCCCACCTTGGCTGCCAGCCTTGATTGACATTTATGCACCACCCAGTTTTTGCTGGCTTGCATACTTAAAATTATGCTCACAGGAGTTGGCTCTTCAGCACTATTCCCTCATGCTCTAACACAGTAGAGTTGAAGTGGTGAAGAAGAAACATCTATCTCTCTGTCTATTTATTTGCAGATCATTGAACTAGCACGAAAATTCATTGCAATACATGAAAAGCTTATCATATGATAAATCCTACCACATGGGAAAAGTTAAAACCAACACCATATGATAGCTGGCCTGGTCATTAGGCAAAATTAGGAAAGTTGCTTTAAGCAGCAGATCTGTCCATTCTTAAATGGCAGTAAATTGTTAGTCATGTAACTGTTCTTATTATTACTGTGAAGGAATATTCCTTTTGGATTATCTATCTTAGACAGAGAAGGGGTGCAATGACCACAAACATGAATGAAAACATAGGAGGGGAGAGGGCAACCTTAAATCAGACTACTTTTCAGCAATCCTGTAAATCAGGTTTTGATTTACAGATGTCTAGGTGGGAGGCACAGATCTAATTATGAAATCTGAGCTAATAGGATTTAGTAGTCATCCAAAAGTAAAATGTCTTGGACTGACCCTTAACCAGCTCATAGTTGGAGAAGAATAGCAGTGCTCAAGCCCTATGGAAATTTATACCAGTCCAGCCATATAGAAAGAACTGTAAATTATAATAGTGTGGAAATACTCTTTTTTCATTTAGAAGTAAAATGGAAATCTCTGAATCTCTGAAAAGGATAGAAACCTCTATTTGCTGAGCATTTTTTTCTTTATACAATAGACACTATTACCCATGCCACCTCATTGTTTCCTCTTTTCAGATAATTGGCAGGGAAAAAAGGAAACACTGGCAGCTCCTACATGACAAGACAAATAAAATCATCCACAAATAACCTATGAGTCCTTAAAGTAACATACAGGCATATCTGTCAATGCCTGTGAAGATATTGTTCCAGAGGAATGATAAAAAATCATTTGATATTTCACAGAGACTAGAAGAGTAAATCCTTTGAGAAAGGAACTGTAACTTGCAGAATGCTGACCTTAAAATCTTCTATTTATGGGGGGAAATAAACCATGAAGAGACAAGTGGTTTCTATTACCCCCAACAAGCTGGGTCACCAACAGTGATGGGTGATGTGGCCATTCTGGCAGCTTTATAGCTCCCACCACTAAGCAGGGAAGTGGGATCTTGTGCCCTTATAGAATATTTTAGGAGGCACTAGTCATAGAATCATAAAGTTGGAAGGGGCCTTACAGACCATCTAGACCAACCCCCTTTCCAGTGCAGGAACAGTGAAGGCACCTGGGCTGCTATTTTACACAGGTAAGCAACTACTGCATGAATGGCAGCACCAGTCATACACCAGAGCTGTCATCACCTGTAAAATTGAAAGCTTCTACTAAGCAGCCATGTACCCGAAATGAGCTCCCTTCATGGCTAGTATCTTATTTAACATACTTTATAAACCGCTCTGAGTGGGTGTTAAGTTGTCCTGAAGGGCAGTATATAAAAAATGTTGTTATTGTTATAGACTTCAGCTCTTACTCTTCTAGTCATCAATGCTTAGTGGTGGAATCTGGCAGTTCACTAACCAACAACTATGTGAACCTGCACTGATTATCAGCTTTTTCAATGGCCTTAATAATGGCTCAGTCTGGGTTTAGGTCTGAAGCTACAAAATGCAAAGTTAATAATCCGATTCCCCCATTTACTGCTGCAACATAGTGCCCATTTAACAGAATTCAAATGGGTAAATTTCACACCAATATCCTATTCAAAATCCATTATCCTTCAGTCAATGTATCTCAATTAATTTTCCCCAGGTTTCCCAAAATAATTCCTCTCGCAACTGATTTATACACAGACTAACCCCAAATTAATTTTTTCCCAATTGATTCACCCTTCCAATGGAAATTCCACCAAATTTGGCCAAGACAGGAGTAATATGGTACCTGTGACCCAACCGAGTCAACATTTTTCTTGCAGCATTCTGCCCCAATTGAAAATTTCAAACAATTATCAACCCACATACAGTGCATTACAGTAATGTGATCTATATGTAATCAAAGCATGTATCACAGTGGGCCAGGAAAGGCTGCAGCTGGCTAACCAGTCAAAGCTGTTAAAGGGCATTCTTGGGCACAGTTGCTACTTGCTTTGAACTCAGGCAGTAGGCCTGAGTACAAAGGCACCCCCAGACTATGGATATGTTCCTTCATGAGAATTACAATACCATCCAGGATAGGTGACACCATAAGTTTTGGGTCAGACTGTCTGCTCACCGGTAACATTTCTGTCTTGTCACATGTGTGCCCACATTATTAGACCACATGTGCTCCAAAATTGTCTCCAGACACCAGTTAATTTTCACTCTGCTTTTTCTTCAGATCTACAAACACAAAAACCTCTGTTTTCTTACCCATGTAGATGATGCCACAAAGCAGCCAGACTAAGATTGCTCCCCTTCATTATTTCCACATGAATTAACACAGCTCCTAGTATGAATGGAAGAGATTGGAATTGAGCCCTAGAGGCAGAA
The DNA here is from genome assembly GCF_028583425.1 of Eublepharis macularius. NCBI lineage: Eukaryota > Metazoa > Chordata > Lepidosauria > Squamata > Eublepharidae > Eublepharis > Eublepharis macularius. Next base: position 49,072,583 of record NC_072799.1, read on the forward strand.
ATAACACTGAAATTTGAAAAAAAAGAGTAGTTGGCCCATCAGTAGTAACAGCAATACTACTAGCAATAGTGAGGCAGCTTCTCAATTCACCTTCGTCCATGATCTCATGGTACTCTAGCATAGGACCCCCAATACACATTCCATAAAGATTCTAGCAGTCAGCAAACCTTCTAACTCCATTTGGGCCTCCTGCATATATACATTGTAGTATCATAGCCTCACCACTATTTTGCTGCCCAATAAATTATATTATGTATCAGTCTACATTGAGCTTTACTATGGGGTTTGATTTTGCCCTCAAGATAGTGGAATAATGCATTGCAACTCCAGCCAGAATGAAGAGACAGACACAGGCTTGGAACTAAACGGCCGTTTGTTAAAATGACCATTAAACATAAACTACGGCAAGGGCCAACTAAGCAGTATAGGTCAAGTCATGGGGTCAACCACGGACCTCCGCCTTGACCTGCTTGGGTGAGCCCCAGGTGTAGGCCATCTCTAGAATGGCTGAAACCTGGCCAGCCAGGCAATGGATTCCCCCATCAAGCACCTAATGCCCCAGTCATACAGCATGAGGGAAGGCCTTGTCCTTGGGGATCCCCGCAGGCATCTGCCTGTGCTATGGTAGCTGTCACAAGGTTGCTTAAGGCAACTGTGACAGGGGGAAACGGAGCCGCCTGCATAAGGCTCTTGGCTCTGCCCCCAGACAAAGCTCTGGATGCTTGGGAAGGGAGCCTGTCTCCTTTCCTCGGGGCGGGGCTGCAAATGCTGGTTCCCAGCTAAAGTTGCTATGCTGCTGTTGGGCGAGCCAGATTGTGGGAACTGAACAAAGCTCTCTCCACTGCCTTTTTCTAGGGTTCACAGTTTTATTGCTATTGTAGTCACTATGGTTGCCTGTGGCAATTTAGAGCATGCCTTTTCTGTGATTGCAGGATAAGAACAAGTATAAATGCTGAGGTAAGGCACCTATAACTTGAAAATAACTTGTTTGTTCTCACTGTCAACATTTGGGATTAATTGAAAACAAAGTATGGCATAGTGTTACTCCACCGAAAATTATATTTGTCAGAGGATATCTAAATCTTATTTATATAATGTTCAGAAAATAAACAAAAAGGTTGGAAGTATTGACCTTGCTCATGGAAATGGTTGAAGCGGCAGAAGGTTGCATAGGATCCATTAAACCTATGGAGGAAAAACACATACTGAACAAATTTTTATGTGTTGATTTAGGATATTATATGAGGCTTCTCCAGAGACAGCCAAAAGTAAAAGTTAAAAATAATCAGGGCTCATTTGTAGGCAGAATGCACCGGAATGGCATTCCGGTAGATCTGAAAAGAGGTCACGTGGGTTTTGGCCCCGCCCACATGATTCATTTTCCTCCTGGCTATCCTTGTCTTTAGCAGCAGGCTGCAGCAGCATCACCACCACCACCACCTCCTCCTCCTGGTTTCCCTGGTAGGAACCGGGGGGGGGTGTTCCAAAGGAACAAAAGCTGCTTTGAATTCATTCTGCTCTGCTGCTTTATTTTCATTTGTGACTTGTGAGAGAGAGGGAGAGAGAGAAAATGAGTGAGTGAGTGAGTGAGTGCAAGCCGGGTGGGGCTCAACTCCAAAGGAGGGTAAGCTGCTTTGAATTCATTCTGCTGCTTTATTTTCATTTGTGACTTGTGAGAGAGACGGAGTGCGTGTGTGGGTGCAAGCAGGGCTGGCTCTCCAGAGGAGGGTAAGCTGCTTTGAGTTCATTCTGCTTTAAGGAAATATCTGGATATTTTTGGGGAAGGGGGCCTGAGGGGTGGATGTTGCCTTCTGACACACTTCAGGTGGTATCAGAAGGTGTGGCATATGCTAATGAGATATGCTAATGAGTTCCTGCAGTTCTTTTTCTAGGAAATGACCCCTGAAAACAATTAAAGTACAGATGAAAACATCCAACTGTATGTCAACAGCTAATAATTAAAAACATTTCAGCTGGATAAAATTGCAACCCAAGCTACATTCAACAGCAAATAAAACCATGTCTAGTTGCAGCTTCACAGATCTCTCTCAGCCCTACCCACCTCACAAGGTGATTGTCATGAGGATAATAACACACTTTGTAAACCACTCTGAGTGGGCATTAAGTTGTCCTGAAGGCGATATATAAATCAAATGTTGTTGTTAGCTTTTGTGAGCTTGACTGAACAAAATTGTTCGTCTGACATCTACATGCTTACAGGGTAGTTGCTAGGCCTCAAATTGCTAAAGATGGGACACCACCACTGAGAAATTCTGTCTCTGGACACCACCCATATCACCTGCATGGGCAGATGCACAGAGAACAAAAAACTGAGGTGAAGAGCTTAAAATTGCCAGCTGGAGAGTATAGGAGGAGGTGGCTATTCAGGAACCAATCCATCCTAATCTGTTTAAAGCTTTAAAGGGAAACACCAGCACCTGTCTGGAAACTATTAGGCAGCCAGTGCATAACTTTCAATACAGAGTGATATGTTCTCTGTATCCATCCTCTGACAGCAATCTGATTGCCATATTTTGGAATAATACTGCCAACCCTGTGGGGGCTTGCCCTCTGGGTGGGTGGCAGCCCTTTGCCTTGCTGCAAGGATAGAGGCAGACAGTTTAGCCTCATATCTGGGGTTCAGCCTTGGGGGCGGAGTTTCACAGCATTTGCTGTTGCTCCGCCCCTGGGGTTTCAGTCTTGCCTTGTGCTCGACCCACCCATCTCACCCTCTTCCAGTGCGGGACTAGCCAGCTGCCAATTTCGGAGCCAGGTAGGAATTTTCTCTCTCTCAGCCCCGATTTGGCCCTGGGGCTGGAGTTTTTTCGCCTACCTCATACTGCTTGAGGGGGGTTAATTGGCTTGGTGGGCCTGAGTTAATGTCATGGGTAGCAGGATGTTAGTTAGGGAAGAAACTGTAGTGGGCCGGTGAGCACCCTTGGCACCTCCCCATTGGTGGGGAATTGGGGTCTGCCAGATGTGGCTGGCTGCTGTACGGCCCAGTTGCGTGGTTTGATGCCCTGGTGGAGAACCCCTGGACAAGCCAGTCTCCCCCCGCTGCCGTACGGCCGGGTGGGGGAGCTTTACAGGGGTGAACCACTTCGCCTGGCCAGGCCGGGTCCCAGCCATTTGGATGATGGCTCGCACCCAGGGCAGCGGGTGTCTCGCCCAGACAGGTCAGGGTGGGGTACGGAGTGACCCCAGGGCCTGACCTGTACCGCTAGTTAGGCCCTTGCCGTAGTTAATGTTTGCTTGTTGTTGTTTAAATAAAGCGGCCCATTTTAGAACCCAAAATACTGTGTCTGTCTCTTATTCCTAATAGCGGGGCAAATGAAGCTTCCAGGAAGTTTTCAGAGGCAGTCCCATATAAAGCACTTTACATAAATGAACTGAGCAGTGAGAACAAGGATCATGGTGGCTAGTTTGAGGTGCTTTGTGATCTGTTAGGGTGTGTGTGTGTGTGTGTGTGTGTGTGTGTGTGTGTGTGTGTGTGTGTGTGTGTGTGTGTGTGTGTGTGTGTGTGTGTGTGTGTGTGAGAGCTGCGTATGTAATGCCTCATTGATGTAGACTTTTGTAGATATCAGATTTTGGCAATCCAACAGTGCGCTCCATCTCCCACTGCTCTGAGCTGCCATTTTGTGTTAATGGGGCAATGCACATTTTCCATGTGCATACAGCTTCAGGATGCACAAATGTATTTCCTCAGAAATCTGAGGTTCTGTTTACATATACAAAGCTTTATGTACATAAAAATATTGCACATTACTCCATTCACAAAAAAGTCAATCACACATATTGAGAGAATTTCATGTGTCCTATTTTCTCCCTTTCAAAGTACAAGTAGGCAAAGCATTATGACACATTACACCAGCAGTCCCCCACACAGAAAAATTAACACAACTCACTTAACATCAGAGAATCATAAAACACGATTCCTGTCAAAAACACTTTATTTCTTGAACAGCTTTAGGTTACACAGCAGGGGGGCACACCAAAGGGCATGGCAGCAGTATCATACACAAAAATAACACAACTCACTTAACATCAGAGAATCACAAAAGCACAATTCCTGTCAAAAACAGTTTATTTCTTGAGCAGCTTTAGGATACACAGCAGGGGGGGCGCACCAAAGGGCATGGCAGCAGTATCTTACACAAAAATAACACAACTCACTTAACATCAGAGAATCCCCCCAAAATATTGCTGTCAAAAGCACTTTATTTCCTTAACTGCTTTAGGTTACACAGTAGGATGGCACAACAGGGCATGAAAGCAGTGTACTACATAAAAATAACACAACTCACTTCACATCAGAGAATCACACAAACACAACTGCTGTCAAAAACGGTGAAGTGGGTTGTATTATTTTGTGTAGTACACTTCTATCATGCCCGTTGGTGTGCTCCCCTGCAGTGTATCCTAAAGCTGTTCAAGAAATAAAGTGTTTTTGATAGGAATTGTGCTTTTGTGATTCTCTGATGTTAAGTGAGTTGTGTTAATTTTTCTGTGTGGGGGATTGCTGGTGTAATGTGTCATAATGCTTTGCCTACTTGTACTTTGAAAGGGAGAAAATAATTTTTAAAAAACTTTATTTTGTGTTGTTCATGTTTTATTCTTTGTTGTGCGGTTGGTTCCCATCATAGGGAACAATGGGGCTGGCTGGCCAGTAGGGATGTGCATTTCGGCTTTCTGAAAGCCGAAAGAAAGGCGAAACAAAAGTGTTTCGGCTTCTTTCAGGTTAGCCGAAACGTTTCAGGCTAAGCCGAAACGTTTCGGCTAGAAGAAAGAAAAAAAGCCGAAACGTTCCGGCTTTAGGCTTTTTCAATGGGAAAATGCCTCCGGCGTCTTCCCGGACATCTGGGGGAGGCATTTTCCAACCGAATCAGCCCAAAATTGGTGGGGACCTTCCTCTAACCCCTCTCTACAAATCCCCCAATTTTCAGACCGATTGGACTTTGGGGGGCCATGTTATGGCCCCCCAAATCAGGTCCCCCTATCCTCCCATAAGAAAGCGAAGGAGCAGCATATTGTTAGCATGCTGCTGCTCATCTTCTTCATTATTTCCTATGGGGAAAAATGAAGAAGCAGGCTTCCTTTGCCAGGGGTGGCATTTTGCATGCAAAATGCCCCCTCACCCTCAGAGGCCCTTCTCCCACCCCTCATCCCACCCCCCACCAAGGCTCAGCCTGCTCCCACTTGGGGGGGCCATTTCATGGCCTCCCCAAGTAGGTGCTCTCATCTCATTCTCTACCACTGACAGCTGGGGGAGGCTTGTCTTGCAAGGGGTGGCATTTTGCATGCAAAATGCCCCCCAACCCTCTGGGGCCCTTCTCCCACCCCCCACCAAGGCTCAGACTGCTCCCACTTGGGGGGGCCATTTCATGGCCTCCACAAGTAGGTGCTCTCATCTCTACCACTGACAGCTGGGGGAGGCTTGTCTTGCCAAGGGTGGAATTTTGCATGCAAAATGCCCCCCAGCCCTCTGGGGCCCTTCTCCCACCCTTCCTCCCACCCCCCACCAAGGCTCAGCCTGCTCCCACTTGGGGGGCCATTTCATGGCCTCCCCAAGTAGGTGCTCTCAGCCCCCAAAGTCCACCCCCAGCAGGCCCACACAAACCCAATTCCCCCCCAGCTGCCACACACAGACCCAAATCCCCACATTAGCCCCTCACAGACCCAAATCCACCCCCAGCAGCCGCACACCCATAACCCCAGGAACAGGCTGGCAAAGGCCAGCCCTCTCCCTTTGTTCCCTATGCTGGGAACTTCTAAACTCTCTTTCCCTGGGCAATTCTGCACAGCCCAGGGGTGCCACAATGGTGGGCACACTTCTGAGTGCCAGCTGGTCCCTGTGAAAGAGCACCTGAACCACAGACACCCTCCCTCAAATTCCCCCACCACCTACAGTGATGGCTGGCCAGCCAGCCCCATTGTTCCCTATGATGGGAACCAACTGCACAACAAAGAATAAAACAAGAACAACACAAAATAAAGTTTTTAAAAAATTATTTTCTCCCTTCCAAAGTACAAGTAGGCAAAGCATAATGACACATTACACCAGCAGTCCCCCACACAGAAAAATAAAACAACTCACTTAACATCAGAGAATCACAAAACACGATTCCTGTCAAAAACACTTTATTTCTTGAACAGCTTTAGGTTACACAGCAGGGGGGGGGGACACCAAAGGGCATGGAAGCAGTAATTTACACAAAAAATAACACAACTCACTTCACATTAAAGAATCACCCCAAAAATTGCTGTCAAAAGCACTTTATTTCTGTAACTGCTTTAGGTCACACAGTAGGAAGGCACAACAGAGCAGGAAAGCAGTGTACTACACAAAAATAACACAACTCACTTCACATCAGAGAATCACACAAACACAATTGCTGTCAAAAACGGTGAAGTGGGTTGTATTATTTTTTGTAGTACATTGCTATCATGCCCTGTTGTGCCCTCCTACTGTGTAACCTAAAGCTGTTCAAGAAATAAAGTGTTTTTGACAGGAATTGTGCTTTTGTGATTCTCTGATGTTAAGTGAGTTGTGTTATTTTTGTGTAAGATAGTGCTGCCATGCCCTTTGGTGTGCCCCCCTGCTGTGTAACCTAAAGCTGTTCAAGAAATAAAGTGTTTTTGACAGGAATCATGCTTTGTGATTCTCTGATGTTAAGTGAGTTGTGTTATTTTTCTGTGTGGGGGACTGCTGGTGTAATGTGTCATTATGCTTTGCCTACTTGTACTTTGGAAGGGAGAAAATATTTTTTTAAAAACTTTATTTTGTGTTGTTCTTGTTTTATTCTTTATTGTGCAGTTGGTTCCCATCATAGGGAACAATGGGGCTGGCTGGCCAGCCATCTCTGTAGGTGGTGGGGGAATTTGAGGGAGGGTGTCTGTGGTTCAGGTGCTCTTTCACAGGGACCAGCTGGCACTCAGAAGTGTGCCCACCATTGTGGCACCCCTGGGCTGTGTAGCATTGCCCAGGGAAAGAGAGTTTAGAAGTTCCCAGCATAGGGAACAAAGGGAGAGGGCTGGCCTTTGCCAGCCTGGTCCTGGGGTTATGGGTGTGGGGCAGGTGGGGGTGGATTTGGGTCTGTGAGGGGCTAATGTGGGGATTTGGGTCTTTGTGTGGCAGCTGGGGGGGAATTGGGTTTGTGTGGGGCTGTAAGGGGTGGACTTTAGGGGCTGAGAGGACCTACTTGGGGAGGCCATGAAATGCCCCCCCAAGTGGGAGCAGGCTGAGCCTTGGTAGGGGGTGGGAGGAAGTGTGGGAGAAGGGCACCAGAGGGTTGGGGGGCATTTTGCATGCAAAATGCCACCCCTGGCAAGACAAGCCTCCCCCAGCTGTCAGTGGTAGAGATGAGAGCACCTACTTGGGGAGGCCATGAAATGGCCCCCCCAAGTGGGAGCAGTCTGAGCCTTGGTGGGGGGTGGGAGAAAGGGTGGGAGAAGGGCCCCAGAGGGTTGGGGGGCATTTTGCATGCAAAATGCCACCCCTGGCAAGACAAGCCTCCCCCAGCTGTCAGTGGTAGAGATGAGAGCACCTACTTGGGGAGGCCATGAAATGCCCCCCCCCAAATGGGAGCAGTCTGAGCCTTGGTGGGGGGTGGGAAGAGGGGTGGGAGAAGGGCCCCAGAGGGTTGGGGGGCATTTTGCATGCAAAATGCCACCCCTGGCAAGACAAGCCTCCCCCAGCTGTCAGTGGTAGAGATGAGAGCAGAGCACCTACTTGGGGAGGCCATGAAATGCCCCCCCCAAGTGGGAGCAGGCTGAGCCTTGGTGGGGGGTGGGAGGAAGGGTGGGAGAAGGGCCCCTGAGGGTAAGGTGGCATTTTGCATGCAAAATGCCACCCCTGGCAAAGGAAGCCTGCTTCTTCATTTTTCCCCATAGGAAATAATGAAGAAGATGAGCAGCAGCATGCTAACAATATGCTGCTCCTTCGCTTTCTTATGGGAGGATAGGGGGACCTGCTTTGGGGGGGCCATAACATGGCCCCCCAAAGTCCAATCGGTCTGAAACTTGGGGGTTTTTAGAGAGGGGTTAGAGGAAGGTCCCCACCAATTTTGGGCTGATTCGGTTGGAAAATGCCTCCACAGACGTCCGGGAAGACGGAGGCATTTTCCCATTGAAAAGCCGAAAGAAAGCCGAAAGAAGCCGAAACGTTTCGGCTTTTTTTCTTTCGGCTAAGCCGAAACGTTTCGGCTTTCTCTGAAACGTTTCGGCTAACCCGAAAGAAGCCGAAACACTTTTGTTTGGGCTTTCTTTCAGCATTCAGAAAGCCGAAACGCACATCCCTACTCCTTACATATTCCTTCTTACATATTCCTCCATACATATTCCTTCTCTTATATCCCCAATATGAAAAGTAAAGTTTTGGTTTCCCATCTCCAATTCTTCTGAGATGTTCTGATTCTTTTTCCATTGATGACAGATTCTGCAATTCACTTTATTGCTAAATCCGCCATAATGAAAAATAACATAACTATCAGTGAAATCCTAAACAGAGTTACTCTAATCTAAGCTCATTGAAACCCATGAGTTAAGACTGGAGTAAGTCTGATTAGGATTTTACTGTATGTGTCATGGTTCAAAGCATAAATTCTGTAAGTCATTTACATCCTGTGGTTTATTTTGAGATTCATAGTAGTCCTTGCAAAATGTTTCTCATTGAGCAGACTTTTTAAAAAGTCAGAAACACTACGGTATAGATAAAATACAGTGAAATAACGCCAGCAACCCCCCTAGTTTTGTATCTTCCATATCCATTTTAAAAAAGCCAGTACAGTGTAGGACTGGGAAGATAGAGGTGACTGGATGATCTGGAACCAAGTCTCTCATAGGTTTGTTATGAGACAAAGAAAACCCTTTACACTGTGAGAGACATATAGATTAAGAAAAACAACTTGTTTTTACATGTATGGGTCTATCTCATACACTGCATAGTTACTTCCTTAATTTTATTAACTGTTTTTTTTACAATTTAGGCTTCTTGAAAAATTCAAATTTCACATTATCAATGATTGGAATTAAAAATGGCTTTGCCTAAGAAGGTATTAGATACACATGATATTACTTTGCATATAAATAAAGCACAGGTCTTACTTTTCATTTATTCATGGGTCTCTTTGTCAATGTGAAACAAAATGTCACTGCTAGAAATGAGTAATTAATGCTCATATCAGATGTATACGTGCAAAACATAAAGGATAGTATAATCAAATTAGTTTAATTTTGTATATTGTTAAGTCAGTGTTTGCAGTCCCAGCTACATTAAAATCAACTGAAAAACTGGCCTGAAGCATTCTGAATTAGTTTGCAAAAATGCCACAGAACCAGAAATCAATTGAAATTGTACTTGCTGCTTTAATATTTAATAGCTTATTGAAAATATTAGCTCTCTACTCATCATACTTCACACTTAAATGATGATTTCAAGAGTATATGGTATGCCCCACTGAAAGTTTCAATCATTTAAGTGGGGGAGGATTAAGCATGAAAACTATGGACAAATAAGTACTTAATTTTAATTGAATTGTGCCCTTAATATTGGACAGAAAGACTCATGCTGATGGAATGAATGTCTTTGCCTTACTTTGAAGGGATTTCAGCTTGTTTAATTAATTCAATTCTGTGGAGTGTAATCACTCTATAGGTCTGAAGAAAAAGGATATCAGTCTGGTTAATTTTTAGGCATTATTCTTTCTAATAGGAAGTCAATGAGGAAAGATAGGAACTCTATTTACTATTAAACATTTATGAAGAATTCCTTAGAAATGTGGCTATAACCTTGTATTTACAGTTGCTGGAGTTTCGGCAGAAAGATTCAGGTTGCATCTCAGTGGAAATACAGAGTTGGTCGAAGCATTCTCTAATGCTACTAGCCAATCTAAATAAACAACAAGCACCTAATCCACACAAATCCTGCCAACCTCAGTTAGGTCTCACTCCTCACCAACCCCCTCAGGATCAAGTCTATTTGTGAACACAATTCAATAACAACAAATGTGAAGCAAACAAAAAAGGTCTACTATTCTAGAAAATCAGATAGAGACACCGAAACATCCTGCTTGACCCTAAAATAGTAAACTAATCCCACATTGCTACAACAGGGAAGGAAGGGAAGGATGTCAACAGCAAAATCATGCCATGTAAAGTCGGAATGACTTTCACTGGCTGCACTGCAGGAGGCAACACTTCTTCCAACCCCCAATGTCTGATATTTCCACATTCTCCACATCCATCCAGATATCTTGCTTTCATGGTTGTTGTGGATCTCTCAGAGATCTCTGTCTTTTGGTGCTACGCCTTTGAAGATGCCAGCCACAGCTGCTGGCGAAACGTCAGGAACTACAATGCCAAGACCATGGCTATACAGCCCGGAAAATCCACAACAACCATCGTTCTCCGGCTGTGAAAGCCTTCGACAATATATCTTGCTTTCAGTTGTAAAGTGAATGTGCATTGGCTCTTTCTTATAAACAAATGTATGAATGTACATATAGATGATTTAGCTTTAGAAGGTTCATTGACTAGGATTAGACATGGGCACAAATTGAAATACGAATCAAATTCCATGATGAATCGGGCCAATTCGTGTTTTGCAAAACGTGTTTTGTAGGGGCACAGTTTTCACGAAATTCATGACTTTTTGGCCTTATTCATTATATTCGTGAATGATTCATGATGTCAGACAGGCTGGTGGCAATCCATTGATTCCCTAGACAACACAGGCCTGGAATGTCTGCAGACATTTTGTTGCCATTGGAAACCCCAATCTTAGCCCTCATAACCTTGATAGGTAGCTCTCCTTGCCAACTGGAGAGCTTCCATTCTGCCCTATACAGTGAGGAGCAGGAAGATTAATCCCCTAGGAAACTGAGGAGACGGGCCTTCTGTAGCCATGGGAACACCGTGTCAGGCTCTGCCAGTTAGATCCCCAGTTACTTCACTGCAGACACTTCAAGAGTCCAGTTAAAGTTTCTTTATTAGAGATCCATCAGTATCAGTGCTCTCAAACAACTACATTGACAGAAGTGATGTAGAAGAGGAAAGCAATGTTAGTTATAGGTGATGTTCCCGCCCTGGGATAAGGACTGTTAAAGTTTAGGTGTGCAGGGCCTAGGAGGGGGATGGGGGGATGGATAGGAGTGGGAAGGATGAGCTCATTACTTGTCTTTGGGAGTTATGGATCAGGCTGGCATCTCAAGGACACTTTCCCATACCAGCCCAGAAAGTGAAAGCAACCACCTGCAAGATAAGCAACACGCAGCTAAACAGTTAGACAGTTACACAGATAGATCTTTACACATTCTCAGAAGCTCAGACTACAATACAGAGAATACATGGCAGATAAGCAGGGCACATCTGACATACCAATCTCATCCCTCCAAACCCTGTTAGGCAGGTCTGTCTGCCAACCACAGACCTCCTGTTCTGCTCTATGTGTTTGTTATATAAAGCACTTCTCTCAGCCTCATGTTTTTAGTTCCAGTAGACAGAGAGAGATTTAGGATCTGTTGCTGGGATTTGGAGTGAGAGAGAGTGGAGTTGGAAGCTTTTGGCTGGATTTGCTGCTGCTTCGAAAGAGACTGAAAAGCCTCTTTCTTATTTTCTTTACTTGTCCTTGCTGGGAAGGTCTTCGGGTAAGGGTGCCTTTTTTCCTCCACCCCACCCTAATCTCAGGCCTTTGCCTGGCTATGGGGCCTAGCTTGACTGAGGCCTCTCTTATTTTCTCTTTGCTTGTCTTTGTTTCTTCTTAATTCTTTCTCTGCTCTTTTGAGGGCTCACACTCTTATTGTTTCCTTTGGTTTTATTTTGTGCACCTCTCCCTCCTGGGCAGGTGTATGTCTCAGTGGTCTCAGGGCCACTGCCTGGCTCTGGGGTCCAGCTTTGTGGGTTCTGGTCAACGTTTTGCAATCTTGGCCAAACTGGGAGGGTGGGCGGAAGAGAACCTGCTGAAGTCTCCCTGCGAGTTTGGCATCTTTGGGTATGAAGGGGGTCATTGAAGTACCCTGGGTTCTGGCAAATCATGAAACTAATTGTATTGTGAAACAGGACAATTTCATGGAAGTTCGTGTTTCATAAATCGTGGAATGTAATGAAACACTTTGTTTCATTTTTCCCCGTTTCATGCCCATCTCTAAGTAGGATGCAAAGAGCTGATCCACATGGTAAAAGAGAAGCTTGAACAGTTTTCTATCAAGCAAAGCTGATACAGCAAAGTGGTAAAGCTGTCACAAGACAATAGGAATGCTGTCTTATTGTAGAAATGGTGCTGCATTTGAATTTTTCCCTTTATTTTGGAGTTCCAGATCTATTGTTCCTGGATTTTGAAGTTTCCTAATCATTTGTTTCCGCAGTAATTGATGCACTGGGAATCTTCCATTTGTATATGCAGAGTTGTGAACAGTATGGTTTTGTGATTTACCACAGCTTTCAGTTCTTCCATGCCTTTTTCCCTTTTCTGTACTGGAGAATATATGTTAATTAATCAAAATTATTGCAAAAAAGCAATTAAATGTGGATTCTTTTTGGTATAACCTTATCAACGGACATGTGCAATAGTCTATGCTGTTAAAACACTACAAAAAAGACATCTGATTATATTGTTGTGTCTAGCTGCCTTGGGGAGAGTTTTGCCAAAGTTCAAGAACGTATGTGAAAAGCAATGACCACATAAAATAATTCAATTGTTTGCAGTCATGTAGATGAACATATTAAGATTTTGGGCAATATATCAATACATTCAGAACAATCATTAATACCATGTGTGTAGGTGGTGATATTCCAGTGAACTAAGAGAACTAAAATTCTGGAATCATTTTCAGAAATCCTGCCAGTTACATTGAGATTCAGGAGGAGAGAAAGAAACACAGAGTGATTTTCTGAACAATAAAGGAACTGAAACAATAGAGGAATGGAACTCAGGAAATCCACTTATTGTTATCTTATTCTTTACTTTGTGAAGATATTGCAGATACCATTGTGCCCATTCTTTTATTTGTACTCTTCTGTGGTGGAGGAAAAGTTATCGTATTATTGTATTGTAGTTAACAGTGTACTTGGATTGTTCAAAATCTTGTTATGGGACACTTCTGTTGTTTTCGTGTCCTTGAAACTATTTCTGCTTTGGTTGTTGTGGGTTTTCCGGGCTGCATTGCCGTGGTCTTGGCATTGTAGTTCCTGCCAATACCACGGCAATACAGCCCGGAAAACCCACAACAACCATCGTTCTCCGGCCGTGAAAGCCTTCGACAATATTTCTGCTTTGTTAGCTACCTTGAGTCAAAAAAGGTAATATCAGATAGAAATATTTAAAATAAATAGATATTATTCTATTCCCTTTTCTGATTAGTGATCCCCATATTTCCATAGTTCTCACTCTTTGCACTAGCATTCCAGATGCTTTATGTCAGAATGCTACATACACACACAGAATTACAAATTCAACAAAGGGAAAAATATATGGAAGAGAATAAAATTAATGTTTTTCTTCACATGCCCTGAAAAAATTAACACTATAGAATTATGCAAAACCAAATAAGTATCTATCTCAGATTTTTACTCAGAATTGCTCCTGGTTTATTCTCACAACATCACCATCTATTACAGAGGGAGAGTAGAAAAGAATCCAGATAGGATGTAATGTTTAATCTTAAATTATGTCTACCTTACAAATAAAGTTAATACATTTAGTGTTTCACATGAGCTGAAGCGGTGTCAGATCAATTTTGTCCCTTATGATTTCAGCCTTTTGGCAGCAAAATTATTACAAACTGCCTGGAGGCATACCTTTCCCTTTAATAACATGCTGAAAATTCAAACCTTCAAGAGTAGTTATTGTTCAGTGGTATTGTAGGAGAGAAGTGGCACATACTTATTATATTGTCAGAACATTAAAAGTGCATAAATCATAACAAACCTGGTAGCACATTATGTATCAGCCAAAGTTTAGCATTTGCAAGAAAGATTGTGGGAGAGGAAGGGGAAAAAATATGATAGTGTCAATAAGGAAACTGACAACTGTCGGCACATATAGGCAAGAGGTGGGGGAGAACTATGCAGAGAAAATTAAAGGAGACCTACTGAAGCATATAACTTCCAAAAAGAAGACAAATATTCAAGATGATGCTTTTGTTAACATAAGCCACAACCGCAGGCTCACCCACAGGGCAAGTTTGTGGCCCATGGAGGGGTGGAGAGGCGCAGGGATGGCAGTCTACATTGCCTCTGGGGCAGGGTGGATGGCATGATAGTATATATTCTTTACTTATGGGCCAAGAGCTAGTAAGTTGCTTTCTTTTTTCCTAGATATTTTATTTGGGTAGTCTGTTTAAAAGGGGAATCTGAATGGCAATCTTCTGTATCTTTGCATATAACTTGCCCTCATAGTGCAAGTCATATTTTAACACACAATGAAACTCCAAGATTGTGACATCATGTCTACAAAGTAGGAATGTGGACTGAGAAAAATTTCAAGCTTAGAATCCAGGGTTTCTAAATGGATGCCATTATTGCTTTGTTTTGGGTGGGCCATTGCTTGTTCAGCTCGATTCTGCGTTTTTTTGTCCTCAGGCATTTTGGCCCCATTGTGCTTTGGAGGCAAGTATGGCTGCACATGCACAGACAAACACAGTTCTTTTCAAGAAGGATTGCAGAAATGAGGCTCTGGGACAGCTGTTTTTGTGCTAAATAGCACCAAAACTGCACAGAACACAGTCCTCCCTTTAAACCCTCAGCCCACTGAGTTTTTCCTCAGGTACACTACCCTTACACACACCAATGGATACCAAAGTAGGCAAGTGTCAGTAGGTGCACATTATGGCAGGAAACTGGCTGGCAAATCAGTAGAGGTGTTGCAATGGTTGGGCATATTGGGCACCCAACCAGGAGAGCACATCAACCAGTGCAGTGTTGTGGGGGCATTAAATAAAAATCCTGCTTCTATGTTCCTTTTTTCCCTTTCCAATTGATGATAGTGCCTATATATTATGTTTTCAGAAACATTAAGAAGGAACACCCAGCAGAGAACCCCCATAAAAGCTTTAGCCCCTCCGTGTTTCATATCTCCTGAAATGAGTATTAAGTGGTCCCTGGGCCCTGCATCCCAATCCCTTCCCCCCCACTCACTCATGGGAGCAGGCAGTAATACACACAGTGTGGCAGGCCAGCACTCCATCAGGCACTATGTGTGTCCCGTCACATCCACCTGTGAGAGAGATGGCCAAGGCCGACTGGTGTCAGGAGTGGGTGGCAGAGGATGCTGAATAGATGGCCAATATTGAGGGAACAGCAAGGGCTGAGCAGCATCAAGGGTCACAGTCAGATTCCTCTGACAATGAGGTTGGTAGACTTGCCATTAAGAAAAACAAGATTCTGCTGGCCTGCCTGCCTGTTCTGCCACTGCACGGTAAGAACCCAAAACATTCACTTTTCACTGGGGGAGCAACATTTGGGCCCAGCAGCACATTAGGATCAACTAGATTTCCAGGGTATTAGCTTTCAAGCAACAGAGCTCCTTTTGTCAGATACAAAGAGTGGGAAAAGGAAAGCATCCTTATAACTATTGTCCGGGGAGGGTGGCTTGTTACAGTTTTGTTTCCAAAATTTAGTTCATTGTACCAGAAGCCACTTTAATGAAATGAAACAGTAAATCCCAGGAGTATTTCAAGCATGTTTGTTTCATTTTGCACTAAGATTACTAAAAAGTCTGTGAAAACAGTAGCCCAAATGGTCAGGTACACTTTATTCAATTTAAATGATGCAATGATGGCTGAGGAGTAGAATATTATTTTTACCTGTACTACGGAGGAAAAGAAAGATTTAAAAAATACTCTCATGTCTCTTCTATGAAAGAAAATTGACCTGCTTATTACGGGCCTTCACGTGAATAGCAATTTATGTAATACACGTTTTACATTCATTCCAGAGCACTAGAATCTGGTTTTTATTCATATTTTGGGATAGGATGGCTAGCAAAACTGCTATGAAGGGCTCTGTTAGACCTTTTGTTCCTTTATTCATCTTCTAAACAAAGTTACTGTATTTTATTTAAAAGACTCTCAGCAAGTCAGCATCTTTCTGGATGATTGCAGCATCTTACATGCGCTTTAAAGACCAACAAGATTTTCAGAGAATAAGCTTTCTACAGGAGACTGTCCTGCCCCTGAAAGGTAGAACACCAACTTCATCTCTGAATCTATGGGAGGGCTGCTTGAGGAATGGAATGTTAGAGGGAAATAGCAGCAGTTCAGTTCAAAGCTGCCTCAGCAAAAAAGCAGACCATACTAAGGATATTTGTCTGGTGGTGTAGCTGAGTGGTTTAGCTGTACTTCTGGCAAAGGACAGACTACCCAATCATGAGTACCCAACCATTCCTCTGGTGAGGCACAGCCATGACTCTTGGGAAACGGCATGCTACTATGGATGGAATCTTATGTGTGAGAGTATCTCACCTTGGAGGAAGCAATGAAAGCCTCTTTATAACTATGAGCATTAAAACGAATTTAAATCACAACCTGAAGTCGTAACTAGACATGGGCACGAACCGCATTACGAACCCAAAACCCCATGAACTGCCTGATCCGGCAGTTCAGGAGGGTCCATGGCCAACCATGGTTCATCAGAAGCCCAATTCGTTGCGTTCACCCATGGTTCGTGAAGACAGACAGTCAGGCACCACCCTTGGAAATGGAGCTGGAGGAATGCCTGAACTTTGTCTGCACTCCTTCTGTCACCCTGGAAACCCAAATCGAAGCCCAGCTTACCTTTATTGGCAGGTCTTTCTTCCAACTATGGAGCTGCAAATTGGTTACAATTGGTTACATGGGAGAAGACACCCGGGGGAGGGAGGGGGAAGGGGGTGTTCTGTAGCCATGGGCACTCCAATCTCAATACAAACCAACCCTGAAATACAAACCAAAGTTCATCACGAACCAGGCCGGTTCATGGTTCATGAACCAGTGGTTCACCAGAGCCCATTTCTGATGAACTGCCATGAACTTTATGGCGGTTCATTTGGTTCATTTTTTGGTTCCTCACTTGCAAACCCTGATCGGGAGTTCTGATGGCCAACCCATTTTACACTGGGCCAACATCAACTGGTGGCTCTAATTGTATTGAGTGGGAGTTTCCTGGGGGCCTTGGATTGGAGAGGGTATAGCTCCAAGATCCCTATTGTAATCTTGACCAAACTTGGGTGCTGGCTGGAGGAGAGCTTGCTAAACACTCCCTGTGAATATGGGCTCTCTAAGAGCAACAGGGGCTGTTCCGACACCCACGAACCACAAACCGGTTTGGTAACGGGAAATGTTTATTACGGTTCATTTGTTCAGGTTCATCGACGTCACCGAACCACGAACCACAGGTTCATTAATTTTCTTTTGGTTCGTGCCCATGTCTAGTCATAACTAGAGACGGGCACGAACCAGAAAAAAAGAACCATGCAGTTTGAGGTTTGCCACATTTCACGAACCACAAACCACAAACTTTCATGAACCTGCCCCGGTTCATGAACTGGTTCATTTGGTTTGTTACTTCTGGGCCAGGAAATCACCACTTCTGGGTCAGCAGAAGGTCTGCAGAAAGCCCAACCCCTGTTGCATAGGAAACTGATTGATTGGCACTAGGCTGTCTGCAGTGAGGAACCAAAAAATGAACCAAATGAACCGCCATAAAGTTCATGGCAGTTCA
Organism: Eublepharis macularius; assembly: GCF_028583425.1. NCBI lineage: Eukaryota > Metazoa > Chordata > Lepidosauria > Squamata > Eublepharidae > Eublepharis > Eublepharis macularius. The sequence goes on from NC_072799.1 coordinate 49,090,274, forward strand.
TCAGAAATGGGCTCTGGTGAACCACTGGTTCATGAACCATGAACCGGCCTGGTTCGTGATGAACTTTGGTTTGTATTTCAGTTCATGCACATCTCTAGTCATAACTAGCAAGTGTCTCAGCTACTTCTCCTGTGACTGTCTGAAGACCTGGGCTGCTAGTCTGTTCTTTAAAAAATGATTTGTGTATATATAAATCTTGGTTTTTGTTGTTGTTAAACCTCCTGTCTCAGTGGCATTTTTTCTTCAGGCACAAAATAAAATTACCTCACAACAATTCCTAAAGCCTTTAAAGTATCTAGCAACTGAGGGGGAGGTGTATATTTCAAAATCAACCTAGTTTCCAAAATTATAGGAAGCTATGTGGATTCCCTAAGCTAGAAAAAAAGGCCTGTCACAGTGGAGATAAATATGCTTATATAAATGCTCCAGTAAACCAAGATTTAAGTCCAGTAGCACCTTAAAGATCTAGAGTCAAGCTCCCTTTGTCAGATACCAGAGCTTGACTCTTGAAAGCATGTACCCTGAAAATCTGGCTGGTCCTTAAGGTGCTACTGGACTAACTTCTTCCTTTTCTACAGCTGAACAATATCGCTACTCACCTGAAGCTATCATCAATAAACCAGTTTTATACAGAGATGCTGCATTTTTTTGCAATTTTCTTTATATTTCTTTCTTTTTTCTTTTATGGTAGGACATCTAGAAAGTGCTCAACAGGTATCCTTTCATGCTAGATCAGTTTCTGTGCACCATTTACAGGTTTCCAGGAACAATTTGAAGGTTAATTAAAGGGCAAGGACATGGTTTTATTCCTTGTGTTCAGTGTATTGACCCTTTCAGTGAAATGATATTCTTCTGCTGCAGCGCTTTCCTCGTATTTCCTCAGTTGCAATGGATTGCTAAGTACAAACTGCTTTGTGTTAACTATGTTACTGCAGTGGCTGATAACCTGAATGGGACAGATGGAAAATCATAAACCAGCAAAAAGCAACTGATTCTATAATCTTTTATTTGCATAGCAATTTAACAAACCATTTAAAACTATTCAACCATGACTTAGTGGAAGGAAAGGCCAATTCACTTCAATACGCCCACAGTGCTAGGGTTTGGGAGGTCTGGGGATGGCAGCAGAGAAGGGAGTCCATGAACAATGACAAGCTGAAAAGGAAATTGTGGTCTAAGCATCTCAGAACACCTCCTCTGTACTCCATGTTATCGGGATGTGAAGAGAATTTGAGTGGAAGACAACAAAATATCATTTGTATCAAGGCAAATACTAATATTTGCCTGCCTGGTAGAAATGTTCTCCTTTGTGTGTTGAAATGTTGGACTGAGTATTATTTCTAATAGCTAAATATGTGGAAAACAATTTGTAATTGTTCCATTTATCTACTTTTTATACATGACTTGGCATGGAGTTATCCTTTTTAAAAATTATAGTTTTTCTGTTCAGATATATGCTGGCATAATAATAGGACTGAAGCACATAAAGATTTTTGAAATTCAGGCATAGAAAAACATCACTATTAGTTCACCCAAGTACTGGCCACATGCTTATTATGTGAAAGTTAGAGGACAAATGGGCCCCAGTCAATAAAAAGTCCAGTGTCCTCTTGTTTATTAAGTTATTTTAGAGTAGTTTAGAAAATAACTCCTTTTGTCTAATACAGCTGCCATGAAACAGACATATAATCCACTGCCAAGGCCTCTGTCAGGGAAGGGAAATAACAGTAGCAACTGTTAGTCATTGTACCATTTGATGGTGTTCAGTGTGATCCATACTACAGAGCATAGAAAATATGTTTAGATGATCAATACAAACTAAAGCTCCAACAAGTATGCTGAGCTTTTGAGGAACTTCAATATAGAAGAAATTGTTATTTCAGAAACACATGACACTAAACCTGTGGCTAGGGTTGCCAGACTGAGCCTGAGCAACTGGCAGGGGGACTGGGGGTGGAGACATGGAGAGCGGCTGTGACATCAGTGATATCTATGGTAATACCATAGAGTCTCTGGGAATTCCTAGAGCTAACCCAGAAGTTTTTAATTTTTAAAAAATTTACTCCACCCTTTCAAAAACAATCCTGTCTGCTCCCATAGCAAAAGGAAAACTTACGGGAAAACATAGGTCTGTTTGGACAGGGGGGTTTAGACAATAATTCTGCCTGCCATCCTGCCTGCCTGGCTGCATTTGGGCAATGGAAAGATTGAAAATGATTAATAAGAGAATGCCCAGTCTTGCAGTGGTACACTGAGTGTCAAAAGGAAAGATTTGAACTCACCCCTAATTGTGGGAAAAAATTGCAAAGCACAAGGAAACAACAGCATCAGGCAATAGCGGGATGCAAATGTAATAAGTTACTAGCACTATAGAAAAATTTAAAAAGTGAATATGAAACAGGATTGTTTTTAATGTTGCTGCACTGCACTGGTTGGAGTGCTCTCCTGTTTGTAAACCACTCCACCACCACATCCCCACTGATGCTTTGGCAGCTAGTTTCCCTCCATAGTGTGTACCTGCCAGCACTCTTCTTCATGATCCATTGTGGTGTGTGTGTTATTGTGCTTAAGGAAAAACATAGTGGATTGAGGGGGACAAGTGGTTGTTGCATTTTTTGATAAAGTATGAAAACAGTTGCCCCAGAGCCTCATTTCCTCAATCCTCCCTTGAAAATAACAGTGTGCAGATACACAGCCACCCAGTGTTTGCCTTGACACCTTCTGCAAGTACTGATGGTTTAGAGGGAGGATTATGGTCTATGACATTTTGGTGCCATTATCTTTACAAACAGCTACAGCAAAGAGCATGGGAGCCCTCATTGTCAAAAATGAGTCCAAAACTCATGATAACGAAGAAAACCAAAGGAAACACTACCTATAAAAAAAAAACTAATAATGGTACATAGTTTATTTGGAAACCTTAGATTCGAAACTGAAAAGGATATTTTCTCACTGCACAACAATAGTATTGGACTAATGTTGATTCTGATTTATTTTCTAAGATAGCTACTCAGCTATTTGGTTTTTTTCAATATAGGAATTAACATACATGTGAAAAATACTACAGAATTCCCCTCCCCCTTTTTGCAGGAGCTGGCACAGTGTAATATAAATAAAACCAGTTTAAATATGTAGAAGGATAAAGATACACTCAGAGATTATTCTGTTTTAACACCGAACAGAGTTTATCATGACATCCAACCATCAGGATTTTTTTTCTTTTGATATAGAACTTTTATTTTAAAAGAAAAAATATAACAGTAAAAGGTACATAAAAACGTATATAAGTCTTACATTTAAAATTCAAATTCAAAAAGATACAATCAGAATATATAACAACATAACTTAATTGTGTGATAGCTCTCCTTCCCTCTCCTTGGTTACTTATGCCGAAACATTAATATTAACGATTTTTGTTCATCATTTCCCTGTGTTTTATCTTCTTATCTTCACAGAATCACAGAGTTGGAAGGAGCCAAACAGACCATCTAGTCCAACCCCCTTCCCAATGCAGGGTGAGCCTAAACCATCTCTGACAAATATTCATCCAGCTTCTTCTTGAAAAGGGGAGCTCACCACCTCCCTAGGCAGCTGATTCCACCTTTGAACTACTCTGACCATGAAACGTTTTTTCCTAATATCCAGCCAGTACCTTTATGCATGTAATTTAAGCCCATTGCTTCAGGTCCTATCCTCTGCTGCCAACTGGAACAGCTCCTTGCCCTTCTCCGAATGACAGCCTTTCAAATATTTAATAATAATAATATGTTTATTACTTTTCCGGCCTAAGCCATAAGCCATACAAACACCAACAAAATATGAACTGTACACTTGAACATACCCAATTCACACAGACATAACTCGTCATTATCACTTTAAACTATCTAAGCTCATGAAGATTTTGTTTCTTTATCACCGTGGCTAAAAAGGAAGCCACTATAGCAGAGGTTTGATTGTCAGGAAAGTTATCAGACAATAACACTGAGATTGCCCAAGGAAGGAAGGGAAGCTTTTCTTTTAACATAATAGGAATAATAAATCTCTCTCTTTCCCTACTCCACTTAGGGAAAAAACTATTATATGATCCAAGGTCTCTAACTTTCCTTGTCCACAGTCACAAACTCGTTCAGAATAAGGGAGTCCAGAGAAATGACCAGAAAGCACTTTAGAGGGGAAGGAGTTAAGTCTAGCCAATGTGAAGGCTCTGCGTTGAGCTGGAATCTTTAAAGAATAGCAATAAGATGGAATAGCCTCTGGGGGTGAAAGTCCCAGGGATAAGCCCGAACATGTACGTCTGGCTCTCTGGAGAGTACTGCTGTAATCGAGATCCTTTAGTTTTAATTTTATAACTCTTAGGGCCTCATTTGTCTATAAAGATGTTATATCAATATCCAGAATTTTTAGTTTCTGGTTAATTAAATTAGTTCGGCTACTCTTATAGGTATCCTGCGAGATCAAATGTGCAAAACCTACTTTCCCTGAATTGTCCTTGTAAATTTCCTTGTTCAAGAACAACTTAAAGGCTGTAATCCATGCTCTCTTCTCAATTGAGGGTTGGGCGAATTCCACCCTAAGCGCAGTACCTGCTACGCATCTCGGGACTGCCGCTATCTCCCTCAAAAATGTGTGTAGAGGGGTGTCAAGGTTGTCGGATACACCTTCAATCCACACTCCACACCCATAAAGTATCTGTGGGATAACCTTAGCATTAAAAATCCTAATGGCTGCTGGTATATGTTTTGCTCCTTTGGAGTAAAAGAATTTTTTAATTGCCATTGATGAAATGTTTGCGGCCTTCAGAGCAGCCTGAATATGTGGTTTCCATGATAGACTGTAGTTAAAAGTGATACCAAGACAACTAAAGGAGGGGACTCTCTCCAAAGCCCCTCCCAGTACTCTTATCGATTTGGAGCCATTATGGAAAGACCTGGAAAATCTCAGGACTTTTGATTTAGCATAATTAACTTTAAGTTCCTCATTATTACAATATGTAATAAATGCGTTAATTAGTGATTTTAAACCTAGTTCTGTTTTGGAGATAAGGAGAGCATCGTCTGCGTATAAAAGAATCGAAATTGGAGTATTTGCTAGATAAGGGGGGTGTCTGGTATGTGATTTCACAAATGGAATCATGTCATTAATGAATAGATTAAATAAGGATGGAGCCAGCAAACACCCTTGTTTCACACCTTTATCGGTTTGAAAAGTTAATTTACCCTGCCGGTTGTACCTAATTTGGGCGGAAGTGTCAGTATATAAGTTCGTTATTAAATATAAAAGTCTTTTATCTATTGTAGATTCTGACAATTTACGCCACAATCTACAACGATTAATAGAGTCAAATGCGGTCTTCAAATCCATGAAGGCCGCATAGAGTTTCCCGCGGGGGGGGGGGGTGCCAAATATTTGCTTGCTAGATGGTGTAAAACCAAACAATGATCCATAGCCGAGGCCCCTGTACGGAAGCCTGTTTGTTCAGGGTAGAGTACTGCTTCTTGATCCATCCAATCCGTTAACCTATCAAGAAGTTGTGCCGCAAAGATTTTCCCTGGAATAGAAAGTAGACTTATAGGACAATAGTTATAAGGGTTGGACCTATTACCTTTCTTATAAATTGGGATTATAATTGAACGCTTCCAGTCAGATGGCATGGAACCTGAACTATTTATTGATGAAAAGATGGGAGCTAAACAAGCCCCCCATCAATCAGGTTTCATTAGGAACAAATCAGGAGGGATAAAATCCGGTCCTTTATTATTTTAGTTATTTGGCTTGGAGAGACCATTGGCCAAGTTCCAATGTTCTCATTTGAAAAGCAAGGTCCTGTGATAGTGGTTTGTATAGGTTCTTTTGTACTCTGAAAAAGGGCACTAAAATGAGAAATCCACTGGTGTGTGGTAATATCTGAGTTTTCATGTGAGTAAGTAGATGAATTTTTGACTAGCTTCCAGAAAAGCTTATGATCATTTTTTACTGTCGCTAGATGAAGGGATTCCCCGTCTTTCAAGGCTGCCAACTCTTTCTTCCTTTTAATGGTCTTCCTGTATTCTTGTTTAAGAAGTCTGATCTTTACAACTTCCTTCTGAAGACCTGTGATTTTAGCGACTCTAAACTGTGTTCTGATTAATCTCTTCAGCTTTCTACATTCCAAATATTTAAAGAAAGTAATCATGTCCCCCCTCAACCTCCTCTTCCTCTTCTCCATACTAAACACTGCCCAGGCACTCAGCCTTTCTGTGTAATGCTGAGTCTCCAGACCCTTGATCATCCTCGTCACCCTCTTCTGCACCCTCTCGATTTTGTCCACATCCTTTTTGAAATGAGGCCTCTAGAACTGCACACAGTACTCCAGGTGCAGCCTGACCACTAAGAGGTCCTTCAGATGCTTACAGATCGATCCCTTTAAAATCTGCTCTAATATCTTCCCAGCAACAGAAGTCAGACTGACCAGCCTGTAGTTTCCTAGGTCATCCTTCTTCCCGTTCTTAAAGATTGGAATAACATTCGCTCTTCTCCAGTCTTGTGGCACATCCCCAGTCCTCCAGGAGGCCTTCAAGATGATGGACAGAGACTCTGAAAGTTCTCTAGAAAGTTCTTTGAGCACTCTTGAGTGCACACCATCTGGCCCAGGAGATTTGTATTCATCCAGTGCAGCCAGGTGCCTCTCCATAACCTCTCTGTCAATGTCAACTAGCCACCCAGGGGTCTTGTCATGTTTTCTATCATCTCTAGATGGTCTTGAGTTCTTCAGGGAGAAAACAGAGGCAAAACAATCATTAATCTGCTTTTTCTCTGTCCATCAGAGTTTCTTCTTCCACTCCCAACAGTGGTCCAATTGCCTCCTTTACCTTGCATTTCTTTCTCACATATCTGTAGTTTTTCTTACTGTAGCGAGCCCCCCTGGCCAGACCCACCTCATACTGAACTTTGGCTTCTCTGATGGCTGACCTGCAGTACCTAGTAACCCTCATATATTCCTCTTTCGAGGTCTGTCCTTCCCTCCATTTCCTGAACATTTCCTTTTTCTCCCTTAGCGTATTCTGGAGCTCTCTGTTCATCCACATTGGTTTCTTGGAGCCCTTACCACATTTCCGTCCTACACAACCCACCACACCCTGTGGGTGGACCTTCCTTATATCCTATCCCTCACCCCAGGCTCCACCTGCCAGGCCACACACCCCTTTTGCCTTCCAGCATTGTCCTGGACTGCCTCAAGCAGTTGCAGCTGGGGTAGCTAATTTGGCTACATTGACCAGCTACAGCTGTGTCTCGTTGGCTGGCTGTCAAACCTCTCTGGCTGAGCTGATTGCTGAAGGCAGGCCCAGCTGTGTCTCCTTGGCTGGCTGACTAGTTTCTCCAACAGAGTGCCTCAGGCAGCTCCACCTGGAGTTGCTTTGCTCCTGGCATCCCCTGGGCCAGGTTATTGCCTTCTAGCTGGGCTGTAGGGTGGGGCGTGACTCTGAGCTGCTGTGACTGCTTTTCCTCCCTGGCTGGTAAGGTTTCTGCTTGGTAAGCTGCTGGCTGGCTGTCCCCACTGCCTTTGCCCTTTCCCTCTGTTCTGGCCCCCACTGGGTTGACCCTACATTCCCTGCCTGGTCTCCTAGCCTCCTACTGGAGAGTGGGACAAGCTGGCCTCCACTTGCCCCTTCTAACCCTCTGAGGCTTGGGTGCTTCTCTCCCTCCCTCCTGAGTAGGTAGGGCTTCTTGCCCTCCCTCCTGTGTAGGTAGGTCCAGGGCCTGGGGGTCTGCTGGGGTGGCGGGGTGGCTGTCTCCCATCCTCTCCTCCAGGTAAGTCCAAGGGCTGCACCTCAGACAGCTGTAAAGTGTACTAGTTGCTTCCACAAACTGCGGCTCCTTCCAGCTATTTTTACAACAAAGTCTTAATAAGCTAAACAGTCAGCCACTTACTAAGTAGACATCCTGACCTCACTCATTCATCCTGGTCATTTGACAGTTGCTGATGACTCATGAGTCATGCACTCCTCCTATGTTCTTGTAGCTCTACCTGTTTCTGACAGCACCGGCACTGCAAGGGTGTCGGCGAAGAGGGAGAGGAGGAGTGGCCTTCTGCAGCTGAGTCTGTTACAGCTGAAGGCTCTGCTGATTGATTATCTGGCAATTGCTGTTCATCAAACTCAAGGTCAGCTGCAGCTGGGTCAGTGAGGGAGTGAACTGCAGGCAGCTCTTTGTCTGATGACTCTTCACTGAGCACAGGGCATGGCTGACTCATGACAAGAGGTCTCTCTGTTCTTTTGTAACTTTTTTGGTAGAATGTTTAATTGCATGTTTTTTGGATTTAATCCCAATCTGCACTTGAAAATCTTCTGCATCTCTTCATGTATCTTTATCCAATATTTTCACGCTTTCCTACATGTCCTCCACACATGATACCATGTATTGACATTTCCAACACTGTCCACTATAATCCTTATAAATTCTTGTAATGTCTTTGGGAGTAGTATATCATCTAAAAACATTTTAGATAATATATCATTGTACTACTTCAGAAAAACCTTTGGAAAAACAGCGTTGAACTCTGAACCAAGAGCTATGATCTGACAATGTCAAAGATTTATTTCTGTTTGTTTATTTAGTTCATTTTCTCCAATAGGCACCCAAAGGTTTCCCCCATTTCATCCTCACAACAACTCTGAGAGGTAGGTTAGGCTGAGAGTGAGTGACTGGCCCAAGATCACCAAGAAAGCTTCCAAGGCAGAAAAGAGATTAAATCTGGGTCTCCCAGATCCTAGTTATGGTGTAAACTAAAGTCAGCATTTATTTTAAACTCTTGGTTCAGGTTCCACATATATGTACTAATAATATATTGATAGAGTACCTAAAGTATTATTTGACCATAAAGGAAATGTATCAAAAACTCTAAGAGATTTTTTTTAAAAAAATACCCACAATTTTACACATAGTATCATATTGGCATTAAGGTACCTGTCCTACACATTGCTCATATCTTTTTGTGGAAACAGATTAGTGTCACACCCTAGCATACTGCTGCACTAAATACCCCTAGTTAAGTATAATTCAGTTCTATACCTTGGCATAGCTTGATTAATCACAGCCTCAGAGAGATGATCACATGATCAGCAAAGGTAGAGGATACTAGATTTAATGAAACAGCTGAACGACCTGAAATGTGTTTGCTAGCATTTTTCAATGGCATTCTGTACCGCTGAGAATAAATGGAAAAGTGTCCCATCCTCCCCAGTTCCTCGTTTCCACTGACAACTCCATCAAAGGACTAATCCTTCTTGAATCAATTCTTCTACCAACCTCCTTCCTAGTCCCTCAGTATATGATTCTTCTTAGTGGGTCTCATTTTGCAGCCCAAGGATTTCTCTGAAAAACACAATTGGTTCACAGATGGTAGGTTTAGTTTCCTGATGAAAGATTTCATGGAAACAGTTGCCTGAAAATCGACTGGGAAAAAGTCCTTCCTCTTCTCATAAGTCTGCCACCCTATCAGAAGCCTTAAAATTTTATACAAATGTGCAAAACTCAGATCAACCATTTTCATAAAGAATTATACTTTTAATTCATTATAAAGTTTTTTTTTTTTTGAAATGCCATCCAGGAAAGATAACTCTGAAAGAACAAATACTTTAAAAGAAACCTGTTTTGATCATATGCTAATGACCAGGACAGATGGCAGCATTGTATAACCATCTACAATTTCTTCTCCACCAATATATATCATAAAAATAAGGTCTTCATTTCAAATTAATATAGGCTGAGTACATGTAGAGGCAGTAGGATCCTGAAGTGAGAAAGAGGTGTATGCTGCTTCAGGTTGAAGAAGTAATATGATTTTTTAGTATTTTCTTACGCAAAAACAAACACCTTCCTACAGGCAAAAAAAAAATTCAGCACATCCATCTATTCCCCAATTTAATATTTTTTCCAAGTAGGAAGGTTTTTTAAAAAAAGATATACCCACAACATTAAAAAAATACAACATTCCACTTAAGTTGTTTGTTGTAGGTCCATTCTACTATTTTTCCTCATCTCATTTTATTGCGTGTGTAGATCACAAAAAGTAGAGTAGTAAAGAAAGATTAAAGTCTCTTCTCTGCTTGATCCCAGCCACCAAAAGCCAAAGCACATAGAAAGGTGGTAATTTTTTTTCTAAAAGGTGAAGATTCTCTTACAAGTTGATTATTATTATTGTTCTGAGCACTGACCTAAATTGTGGGTGGCTGCCCAAAGAAGCCTTGTAATACAACGACTCCAATGCCAACAACAGTGATTGACTTGGTCAGACAAGTGCTCAGACTGGCAAAGGGTTCACTATTGATGAGAGTCAGTGGGGTGGTTCCCATTTCCAATTGGGTAGTGTGCCAAGAGGAGCAGAGCTTTTTTGTTTCTTTTCCTTCAGTGATTCTGGAAATGCTAAAGAAGCATGACAGGCACATACTGTTACCTCCCATCAGGAATTGGTAGATTGTCCCAGAGGCACCTGAGCCACTTTTCCATTTCTCACTGAGAAAGGCACCAGCAGAGCTCAACTCTCTCACCTTTCAATTAAGTCAGCTGGCACCATAGATGTGCTCTTTTGCTACCAATACTTTCCACCATAAAATTGCACTGGCAAAAGAATAATATTTGCGTCATCAAAGAATCTCTGTACTCCTTTTCCACTCCCAAATTGTAGATCATGAATGCTAATGATCCTTTTGGTCACCATCAGACTTAACTTTCTTGTTAGTAGTAGCAAGTCACCAGTTGAATCATATTGACAGGAAGAAAGGAGTCCACAACTGAAGTAATCAACAGGGGTGTGCACCAAGAAAAATTCCATTTCAGTTTCAGTTCTGGGGGTTCTAGAATAATTCTGATCTTATTCATTTGTTCCGAGTGGGCTGGTGCCAGCTCAGAACTGATCCATTTGTTTTCAGATTTTTTTCATTCTCATGAGTTTTCATCTGTTCAGTGCACATTGGTCACACATGCACAAATGCACACTGTTCTTTGGGGGGTGGGGTGGGAAAATGAGGCTCTGGGGTATCTGTTTTTGTGCTGAACTGAAAAATGCATCAATCATTAGTCCCCCTCTTAGTCTAAATCATTGATCCACTGAGTTCTTTCTCAAGCACAATAACACACACAACAATGGATCCATAGAAGGTGACTGTTGGTGAGCAGGAAACGGAAGAAGGGCACTTCCAGTGCAGTGCAGCAACATTAAAAACAATCCTGTTTCATGTTCATATTTTTTTCTTTTTCTGTAGTGCCAATAATGTATTAAATTTGCATTCTGCTGTTGCCTGTTGATTTCACATTCCCTTGTGCTTTGTAGCTTGGTTCCCACAATAAGGGGCAAATCCAAATCCTTCCTTTTGATGTTCAGCATTCCATTGCAAAACAGAACATCCTTGCTGCCAATCTTCTCTATTGCCGAAGTGCAGGCAGGTAGGCAGAACAATTAACTGAATTCCGCCCCCCCTCACCAAAACAGACCTAGGTTTTCCCCATAAGTTTCTCTTTTGCTGAGGGGGCAGACACAATCCTTTTTTGAAAGGGCAGATGAGGTACATGTTTGCCATTTGATCTAGAAAAAGAAAGAGCCCTGGAAGATTATAAAAGCAATCTTAAACAAGTCTATTCAGATGTAAGTCCCATGTTATTCAATAGTGCTTATTCCAGGGAAATGTCTTTTGACTTGTGGTCTATAATTGAAATCTCTCTTCCAAATGTTTCCAAAGCTGAAAGGAGGGAAGGCGTCTCCCCTTGAGAGGACCCCATTTGCAGGGAGGGAGAGAATATCATTTCTCAAGTAGTGACGGGGTTGGTGGGAGATGCACTCATGTTCATTGGTCTCATTTAGACATGGGCACAAACCAAAAAAATTTAACAAATCCACGGTTCGTGGTTCAGTGCCGATGACGATCCTGACGTCACGAACTGCAACGGATATTTCCCATTGCCAAACTGGTTCGCGGTTCACGGTGCTCAGAACAGCCCCCGTTGCACTTAGAGAGCCCATATTCACAGGGAGTGTGTAGCAGGCTCTCCTCCAGCCAGCATCCAAGTTTGGTCAAGATTGCAATAGGGATCTTGGAGTTATACCCTCTCCAATCCAAGGCCCCCAGGAAACTCTCACAAAAATCCAAGCTCAATTATACACTCTCTGTCTCTCCTCAAAGGCTAGCAAGTTGCAAACAACAGCTCTCACACTCCACTGCTCACTGAAAGTGAAAGCTAGCCTAGGAGCACAGTGCTTTTTATAAGCTGAGGTCCCATAGAGCAATGCAGGAGGTCTGTGTTTGGCCATCAGAGCTGCCTATCAGGGTTTGCAGGTACGAGATTGGAGTGCCCGTGGCTTCAGAACACCCCCTCCCCCTCTCCCAGGTGTCTTCTCCCAACCTGTAACCACTTTGCAGCTCCATGGTTGGAAGGAAGACCTGCCGATCAAGGTAAGCTGGGCTTCGATTCGGGTTTCCAGGGTGACAGAAGGAGCGTAGACAGAGTTCAGGCATTCCCCCAGCCCCATTTCCAGGGGAATTGATTGATGGTGCCTGACTGTCTGGCTTCCTGAACTGCGGCCAAATGCACCGAACTAGGCTTCTTCTGAATGCTGGTTCTTTTGCCGTGGACAATCATGAACTACCGGATCACAATTGCCCATTTCATGGGGTTTTGAAGTTCGTAATGCAGTTTGTGCTCATGTCTAGTCTCATTCCCCTTCCTGCCAAAAGAGTTAAGTAATGATGTACTTAACTCTCCCCTTGGGATCTAATTGGTGAGCTGATCAGGCAAACAAGATGCTGTCCTGTGAAACATGCCCAGTGCCTGCCTGCTGCTGGAAGGTACAAAATGGGAAATGAAAGTTTTTTGTGGGAGGGACTTATTACAATTTAGTTTCCCCGTTTTGGTTCAGCATTCTGGAAGCACTTTAACAAGCCAAACCAGCGATTTCTGTGCATAATATAGGTTCATTTTTTCCATTATGCATACTCCTAGTGTACAATCAGAATGAGTGTACATTCTGATGTCTGGGTCGACAATAACTTTGAGCCAGCTGAAAAATGTCAATGCACAACCACATTTACAGTGCAATCATGAAGCCTGTGGTGCCACTAGTGCCCACATGCCTGTGTACCTGCGGTGCTGCTTGTCTGCTCTCTAAGGACTTTTGTGGGAGAGCTATGCCAGTGGCTGAGCCCAGCAAGGTGCATGCAGCCAGGAGTGCATGCCCTGCTGTTCCCCTGACAACCTTGTCAGCATCCTGCAATGGCCACACTGCCCTCATGATAGGCATGTGAGTGGCAAGCAAAGGCACAACTAATGCATAACTAATCCACTGCCCATTGAGACTTCCATTCCTACTGCCAGAGAACAGGCAGCTGGGGACCACAAGTCCTTGGAGTTACGGCACATGCATCAGGCCACTCAGCCAGGAGAAAGCTGTCTGGAGGGAGACTTGGTGCCACAGGGGTGGTCCCCTTCACTGATCAGGCAGGTCATTGTCCTGCAGACCCCCCAGTTTTGCCAGAGGTAGGGTTCAGTTGTGGGCTGCTCAGGGAATGTCTCCATAGGCAGGGCTTGGATGGCAGCTGAGAAGGATCACTGGGGGGTGGAACAGCCATGCTTCTTGGCTTATCTGACAGGTTGTGACCTGCCTGAAAGGGAAACAGACACATGTGTGGCAAGGGCCTCATGTAGGCCACAGCCAGGTCTGCCAGGTCTGGGAAGGAGTCCATGGCTGGGTGCAGTGGTGGTGGTTCCATTGTTACCGAGCAGCCCCCCCCTCCCTCCAGAGGCCAGCCACGAACTGGGTCTGAGTTCCACACTAAAAGATTGCCGTGCATGTGTGCCTCTAATACACGTGTCAGTTTCATATCTGATGCTGCAACAGACTGACAGTTCCTGGACAATTGCTCTCAGAACTCTTACGTGGCACTGCCCTGCTCAAGCTTATATCTGGACTCTCCTGTGTGATGCTGCCCTGTTGCCAACCATGGACTGTGTCTTAAACGCTGCTCCCTTGCCTGCCATGAGAGCTTGTCTCACTCTGGGCTCCAGCTACACTGCCAGCAGCCAGATGCCAGCCAGGGGAAACCTTCTGCGAGGGTGGCCAGGCGCTCCCTGGCCAGCTCCTGCCGGGAACCTCCCGTGGGCTGATTGTCCTCACTGCCAGACAATCTGCTAGTAAGTCCTAGCCAACAGCCAAGAAGCCGAGGGGAACAGCCTGCTTTGGGAAGCCATTGCGAAGGAACGAGCGGATCACGTACGCTGCAAGAGAATCCCACTCTCCTCCGCATTTCTTAACACCTATCCAGAATGGAGATTGATCATCAGTCAGCCAGGGCAATCAACAAGCGCACATCAAAGCAACCTTTGCACTCCGGACTTGAAGGCACCAGGATGGGCGCTGGGAACGAGCAAACGGCCCGGTTCCCCTTCCTCCTCCCCATCCCCTCTCCCCAAAGGTGTCATTTATAAATTAATCAGACTTCAAACATGGTCCAATCAAGGCTGTCCCGATGGGCTCAAACCCTTTGATTTAAGTCGTGAGAACCACTGACAGGGGCGCCAGCCCCTGGGTGCTTTGAAAGTATATAAGCTAGCCCCTCAAACCTGAGGGTGCATGCGCGCCAGCCCCATCCCAGCTTCCTTGCTGTCTCTCCATGATTCCAGTGCGGGCGCTGGATCATGTCACGTCTATATTTCTGACATGCCTACTGCTTGTGAGTATGCCCTTGTCATCGTGGGGTTCCTGCTCAGGTCTCTAATTTTCATATCTGAGATCTTGTATGTAATCTCGGAGGTGTGTGTGTAATTTCAGGCATACGCCACACTATTAGAAAATACACGTTATTGATTGAATACTTGTAGTCTGCCTCTTTGTTACGGGGATCTCCGAATATGGACCTTGGTATAGCTGGCTAGATCCGTGCTGTTTTAGTTCTGGACTGCTAAGCTAACTCCCCATCCTATTAACAGAGCAGTTCCAGTAACACCATCATCACAGGTGCTGCCAGCAACCAGATGACAGATTCTCCTCCAGCAGGAAAGAGCTCTTTGTCTACATCTGGCTGTTCTCCTCCTATGTCTGCTTGGAGTCCTTATTTTGTGAGGGAGAAAGTCAAGATGTCATGCACCCACCATTGCAGGGGAGTATCCAGTCACCTTGACCTGTGGCTGTGATCTCTCATCTGCCCTAGGGGAGAGCCCAGCTAAGGGAGTCTGAACGGACCCTAGCATGGGCTGCTAGGAGCTCCCCCCAAAAACACCTGCATCAAGCACAGCTATCTGGGCAACTGCCTCTTTGGCAAGCCTCTGTGAATGGGAAAGCCAGGGCAGGCAGCCAGCTCCTCAGCTCCCTCTTACCTGTTGGTCCATCCTTGCCAGGATTCAGGAGACTGGTAACCTGTAAGGCAAATCAGATGGTGGGTTTTGGTCAGATATTCTGGATTTAGCTCTCCTCCCATGTGTGAGTAGAGGTGCACTCCAATTGTCACAAAGTTCCCACTGCATACTGTTGCCCTGCTGTCATGAGCACCCTCTTCCACCTCCTGTTTCAAGTCCTCATGGCAGACGGCTCTTGGGTAGAGCTTCTAACCACATCCCTACTTACCTGGATTCATGGGTGCTCTGGCCAAAGGTTATGGTTGGTGGGTGGGGGACTGATTGGAAGCTGTGGAGTGTGCAAGTGGATTGGTCCCATTTTTTCCTGCATCCAGTTCCAAAGCCACGTTGGAATATTATTAGTCTAAAAATATGTTATTAAAAAAAAAACACACAACTTTGATGCTATTACCAAATAGAATCTCCTAAATCACAGAACACTGTCAACATTCATTTTTAGTTATCTGAAAACTTGATTTGTCTCCGACTTCATTGATCACTAGGGTATGTGAAAATTAAATACAGCAACATCTGTGTTAGAATGAGAAAACAAAAATATTTACAGGAATGGGGATATATCTGGGAATAGGGAAACCCTAGAAGGAAAGTAATGTTCTAATGAAATTGCTAATGAGAGCAATAAAAATCTGGATTAAGGGACTAGTTTCAGAAATGAAACAAACAGTGCATTAATAGGGGGAGAGGTGGGGAAATGACTTGATACTGTGTATAACACTATGTTCTTCTAAGTCACAACAAGAAACTCTTATCATTTTTACAGAATGTAAAAATGTCAGATGTCAAGCCTAGGTTTAGTTTTACTAGGTTGAGTGGGTTTGAGGGGGAGGCAATTTCAGGTTAGTGCTGAGGAGACTGAGGTTAGTGAATAAAGCTCAGGAGCAGGTCAGTTGATTTTCATACTCAAAGTGCTATGTAGTGCAACTAGCTTACTTTGCTGAGACAGTCCAGGGGGACAGGATGAGCAGTAGGAGGGAAGTGCAGTGAGTCTCTGGGGGAAGGTCTAAGTAGAAGAGTAGTAAGATGGAGGGGAGAAGGAAGGCTCTGGCTTTCCCTACACCTGTGTGCACACCTCTGGCTGGGGAGGTACAGTGAAGAGGCCTCTCGAGTCCATCTTCATTGAGACTGCTGCTGAAATGCCATCTGGAGAAGTGCCTGAGTTAGGTGTGAGTGACACTAGGCAGATGTCTGCTGCTCAGGCTGCTCATCCTCCAGCTTGTGTGACTCAGCAGGAGGAGGAGGAGTAGCCTGAGCTGTCTTTGGGGCTGAACTTGAGGGAAGAGATTAATCAAATTCTGACATTCGCCCAAAAGATCAAGATGTGGATGGAGGAACTAGAGGAGGTGGATGTTGGCAGCTCTTTTCTAGTTCCTCTAGAATCCAATAGCCATTCTGAGGAGAGGGAGGAGGATAGTTTGGAGGTGGCAAAAGACAAATTGATGGAGGTACATGCAGTAGGCAGTTCTTCTACAGGGGGAGAGAGAGGCGGATGGGGTAACAGTCCTGCCTTAGGTGCAGGAAGCAATTAGGAACTGAGAAATAGTGACAGGGAAAAGGTGTTACCTTTCTTCCTATTTACTGTTTCTTAGTTCCAAAACAGCTCTTGAAGCAGTTTTTTCCCCATTGGTCCAAACATACATTTGCAAAAGGCAAGCTAGCATCTGGAATCCTATAAGGCAATATTTGCTGAAAGAAAATATTTGAAATGAAGTAACAGAGGTCAGGAAAAGGGTTAATTTAATTCCCTTGTTATTCTTTATTCTGGACTATCAACTTCACAGCTGTTCCTCTACTCCCATCCTGCCACCACAGGAATAATCTCTTCAGAGGCCAGAAAGAGCTGCAGCAACACAGAGGAATGCAGGATAACTCTGTGTGCCTTACCCACACAGATGGTACGATAATGTCCATTGTACTGAAAGATTTGAAAATATATTGGGCACAATTCAATAAACATTGCCCTGTGAATGCAAACTGAGGTGTCACTGCATGTTTGGTGCATTGCGTGCTCTTTGAAAGCGTACTAGGAGATAAAATGGGACATAGCAGTTTTACCATTGTGATTACAAATAAATTTGCCTTTGCACAGTGATAGTAACTCTGCTAACTGAAGCAAAGCAATTTGATTAACTGGACCACTTTAATGATACTATAATTGCTTAACAATGAATTTCCATCTCTGTTATGTAGTTACTTCAATATTTATAGGATAGAGATAATTAAAAGGAAACTGGGTAGAAGAAAACAGGTTCATATGCTGCTTTATAGGCTGACTGCGGTGGGGGTGGGGGGTGCTCATTTGATTTATCTGACCTTTTAATAGTTCACTCGCTTGCAATGGTTATTTGCAACTCTGAAGAAGATTCCAATTGTAACCAGAACACTCCAATTTTATTTGCTTGTATGAAAAAGTTATATGGAAACATTTTGTTCTCTAGAAAATACTATAGGTCCTTATTAAATTGCCCTACCATTGACCTAAATAAATTGCTACTGTACTCACAACCCATACTTAATCATCTGACATCGCTTTTGGTAGGCAAATATTTTTTTTAATACTCGGAAGAACACTTTTATCACCTTTCTGAATCTAGTTCTGATTTGTCCTTCCATATATATCACAACCCTATAATGGAACTGTCATTTAGCATTTATTTATTATTGCATTCCTTTTGAGTGTTTCAATTAGTTTGAGAGTGGTTTTGTTTCACAATGACTTATTTTTATTGCAGCATTATCTTCATGAAAACAATGGCCACATCGGTGCATTATAAAACAAAGTTGACCTAATTTGTAAAGAAGGCTACTATAAACAAAACTGTTTTTGAATAGAGAAGAATACAAGCATGTACAATGTGGTTTTGAAAGGTTTTAGTCACAGATAATTGATGAATCACCAATAAAACTAGAAAGCACACCTATGGATTTGTCTGAGTCCACACACACCCTCCCCCACATTCGCCAGCACTCTGGAAGGAGACAGGGAAAATGGTTGCATGTGGGGACCATCATCAGCCAAGGAGCAGCGACTACCTGGGGCACAGTGGCACAGGAGTGGCCAGAGCCTCCGACGCCACATTGACCAGTCCTTGGAAGGTCCCACCTCCTCAGTCCGTTGGTGGGAACAAAGGTGACACAGGCAGCTTCGGGACTGATCTTGCCACAGCAGGAGCCAATGTCAGCATTGATGGCTGCCCTGATTGCAGCCACGATGAACAGGGCAATGCCCTCCTGGGAAGTGAAAGGTTACTGGGGATAGGGAAGCCTGGGAGTGGCTGGTGCCTGTGAGCAACAGCCAGAGAGCCTCCTGCTGCCTTGGGAAGTCAGAGGAGGGCCCAGGAAAGGCCTTGAACTGGCTCTTCTTGCCCATAGGGAGGGCAAGGAGGAAAAGCTCAGGGTTGTCCCACCCCAGCAAAAGTAACAAAAGGGGAAGCCGAGGGTAGTCTTGAAGAAATGGTCAGAGCACTCCTAAGACTTGATTGGGAGGCCTGGCTAAGGGAATGAGAGAGGGACAAGGGTGCGATTGCAACTCTCCTCCACCACCATATTCTGAAGATTTCTCATTGGCTGAACACTGGATGAGGCACCCCTGGAGGGGGCTGCAGCCCTAAACTCTGTCCCCACAGAGAAGGACCCTGATTGGAGCACACTTCTCCTTGCTAAGATGCCACCTTCTCTCTTTAAACATGGGAGGGTGCCTATACCTAGATTTACAAAGGAAAATCACAGTTAAACATCACTAGTTCCAAGTCAAGGAAGGAACAGAAATAGCACAAGAAAAAGAGTGTAGCACCCTCAGAACACCAACAAATGGATGTCCTCATGGTAAAAAATGACCACTTAATCTTTCTGAATGTTACAGGAGCTACTTCTATTATTTTTGAAGGTTCATCCCCAGTGTTTGGGGGGGGGCTCTTTTTTAATTTCAGATTTTTATGCAAACCTGGGACTTTTTATGTTTGTAGAAAGATCTGTCTTGTTTATGGATCCAGTCTCTGGATTTAGGTATCCACAGATTGGGCCATATTGAGAATTAAACATATTGATGATACAGTGGTTGCTTACTGAGGATGTCTCTGTTTCCTCAAACTTCTCTCACCGATCCTTTAGAGGTGATTTCCACAACACTATTGCCAGCTGGTTTCTGACAGTAAAAGGCCAGGAGAAGAGACTGTTTTGGCATTTGACGACTCACTGGACCAGACCTGGAAGCAACCACCAAGCAACCTGATACCACACAGCTTACATGACTCGCTCAGTACTGGCTGCTTGCTACTGTTCAATAGTAGCCACCCCACAAAAGCCAGTGTGGTACAGAGTTTAAGTGCAGGATCTGGGAGAACCACGTTCAGCTTACCACTCTTCCATGGAATCCTACTGGGTGACCTTAAGTTTCCACCCTGCAACTAGGCCTGACCTGGCAGCTTTCACTGCACAAATTGGCCAGACTTCCCAGAGAAAGACTGCCAAGGGTGGGGGAAAAGGGGAAACTGAAAGTGGGAGAGCTAGATATAGGTTGTCTTGTGGGTAGAAAGGAGAGAAGAAGACAGGAAATGGGAGAGGCTATGGGGGTTTTCAGGGAAGGGCAAGAGGAAATAGTGGGGGGGGGGGAGGAAATGAGATCTTCCCTGTAAGCCCTTGTGGCTACCACTTGTAGCCTTCTAATGCACTTCCCCAAGTAATGACCCATCCCATATCCTGGCACACCTGTAGGAGACAGTTGAAGTGACCTTTTAGCATACTTTCCCTCCCCTAACTGTGTATAGCGGTTAGAGTATCAGACTGGGATCCACTTTTCCTGCATCGTTCTTGCCTTCCCACTCCTACCCTTCTCCCTCCTTTCCCCCTCCCCCCACTTTATATTTTTTGCTTTCCCTCTCTGCTATCATCATTCAGCTTGGGATTGCCATTCCATTCCCAAAGACTATTCTCAGCACACACTCTACAGGGAGAGATGATGTTTGATCCAGTTCTTTGTTTCTCTGGCTCTATCCTGCATTTTATTTTCAACTTTGCAGTATGTCAATGAAGTCTATGTAAATCAATTGATATTTATGGCTCCTATTATATTCAGTGGGCCTTCAGGAAGCTTCCATAGTTTCCAGTAGGCATTTTTGTCATTTATATTAGTACACCCCCCTCTGCAATTAGTGTTCAGCTCAATCAATAATTTGGTGACACCTTCACAAGTAGTGATTACAAGGCAATCCAAACTTGCAGGAGTTTGGACATTCCTATCCAAGATCACTGCAGTCCTCCCCTCCAAGTGTTTTTTTTAAGCCACTCGGGTTATCACACCAGGCCTTTAGAGTGGTATGAGAAGGAATTAAAGAGGAGAAGAAAAGCTTTGCAGGGTCAAGGCAAAGAAATATGAGTTTGATCCTTCCACAGGTTGGTTGAAATGTGGAGGGGAGATAAGTCATCCTCAAGCTGAAACAACTCAATTTTGCCTCCTTTTCCTCTTACTCTCTTCTCCTCTACCCCTTCTCCTGCCTTAGAGCAGCTTGTTATGGGTCCTGGGGAAGGTGAGAAGAAATGGGAGACTTTGCTTGGGCAAAGCCAGCAGATCCCACTGGGGCTGTCTGCAGCAAGCAAGCAAGCAAGCAAGCAAGCAAGAAAGAACACAGACACAGAGAGTGAACATTTCAAAAGCTTCACCCAGCCATGTGTGAGCAAACACCTCACTGCTTCCACTCACCTGAGCCAATTCCATCTTTGTACAGTGGCTGACTGTTCACATGTGTCATGCACCCCTGGTGCTTCTTCCATATCTTATCAGCTCAAGGCATTCAGGTTCTCCTGGATAGAAGGGGAGAGAGAGAAAGAGAGAGAGAGGAGAGAATGGAGGCAGGATGAAACCTGCTGTGATTGGAAGAAAGTTTGGGCTGTGCCACCATTCAGAAAATGAAAAATTTCACAGCTCAGAGGTTACGTCTATCACTCACCCCTCATTTGGGGGGAAAGGAATAAAGGGGGAGAAGGGGCCAAAATGAATATCTGGAGCCATCAATGGGGTTTCCTCTCTTTCCCTCCCTCCCTTTCTCCCTTCCTCAAACCAAAATACCCCCCAAATTCCAGGAGATTAATTTTCATTGCTTCCAAAATTCAGGGAGTATTTTGGTTTCCTTTAATTGTACCAAAGCAGTTATTTTAGGGTATATTTTTGGCTCATGTATATCAGAATGCACACCCCTAATGGATAATGTATAAAGTTATGTACCTTAACGACTTGGTGATGCAATAATAAATAACAAGTATGTACAAAATAACAAGTCTCTTCTAAAAGTTGGTATTCTTGTGGGACATATTTCTGAGTTTCATCTTCTCAGGTAAAATTCCATTTTACTATAATAAGAAGTGGGCTTATACATAAGCATCAGAGTTATCCCCTGTCAACCAGATCCTTTAAATTGACACATTCAGTAACAGTGTTTGCTCATTATTGGCTAATGAAGTTGCTTTAGAGCTTGTCATCCACTTGAGGTATTTTTGTCTATAGCTATCTGTTGCTAGAGGTCAATAACTTTGTTAGAGTTCTTTTTCCCTAATTACTTAGCAAATGCTGAAGTTCATCTATTTATCCCATCTCAGTTTATCCAGAAAGGGTCTCAGTTGGGTTCCAGTCTTTCCACAAACATTCATTTTGCACAGAATCATTAGCTCAGAATAGACACTCCACATGCAGTAAAGCAGAAAGGTGACTATTAATGTGACTTTTTAAAAAGTCTGTATGCCAATGTGTGAAGGGCATTCTGCCATTGTAATAGTGTTAAGCAAATTGTGCTTTGTTTGTGAGAAACATTTCACTAATACAGTCAGTTAGGTGAATAACGCAGATATTATAAGATGAAAAACAAAAGGTGAAGTCTCTATGCAAGGTTTAAAAAAAAATCAAAATTATTTATAATGTCCTGGAAGAGAGAAGCAGAGTACAGGAAAAATAATGTCATCTGCTCCAAACTTTAAGATCAACAAGGCTATGATTCTAAATAAATAAATACCAAGCTACCATCCAAGGTCAGTGAAGAATGCTATTCCAGAATGGCATATTTCTCTATTTAGAAAATGTATATGCTCTCTCTCCAGAGAACTGCTCTAGCTTGCTCAAAGTATAAGCAACTAGGCAAGCATTCTTGGTAGTCCCTGAGGAACTTGGTGCCTATGATAGCTGAGCAATATTTTGTACTGACAAAATTCATTCCAGAACATCTGAGAAGTGATGGAAGACCTTTTTCAGCTGGGGGAAAAATTTTATCATTGGGAATGTTGGGAGGATGTTCTTTTGTTAATTGGTGTATTTTAAATTAAATTAAACATTTTGTTTCCTGATTTAAAATAAATGTAAGAACTTGTCTTAACCTTTTAGGTTAAAAAATCCAAATAAACAAGCTAATTAGCTTTGACAATTAGATATAAGAATTCTGTTGCATGCACAATTCAATGAGACACCTGCCATTTTTATTCTGTCCTGGAAGAATAACTCCCATCAGATGCTTTTTAAAAAAAATTCCCCCAAGCAGCATCCTTCCGCACTCAAAAGAGAGGTTTGAGATGTGCATCATATTAATCACAAACTGGTTCTCCCACATCAAAAGTGGATATATGTTCAGTATGATTTTGAGATGAGAATGCAAGCTACAAAGCCAGAAAATTCTCAATTTGCTTTTCGAAAGCTAGAGCACCTTACTGTAGATAGTTTTGATCACTCTTGAGTAGGCAACTGGTTAAAGATGGAATGCACTTCATGAAAGCAGAATGGATGGGTGATAAGCAAAGCTCAGTCAAAACTGAATAGCACCTTCATTTCAAGCATTAAGCAGTTATCACAAATGTGTCAGAAAAATACAAAACTGCTACAGTAACAGGATACCTATAAAGAGCTCCCGTTGAATGAAGTAAAAAATAAATAAATCATTTTTCCAGTTTATAATTTAAAAATTATAGACTATGTGAATACATTTATGTACATTAGGGTATTTAAACTGCTTCAGTATGTTCTGTAACGATTCGGAGCACACCGAAGTGAAAAAGCCAGGAAGCCTGCCAGTTGGCTGCAGCAAGGGCATGGGGTTTAAACGTGCCCAAAGCTTTCTGAAGTGACCCAAAGTGTTTCAAAAAGCTTTGATTCAGGATTCTCGAACTGAGCCCATGATGCCTGGCCCGATTCAGAAATCCCTAATCTTTATGAATTAGGTCCAATTCAGGTATTTATCCCGAATTGGAAACCTGAATCACACACCCCTAGTCCTGGGGTCACTCCTGGACCCCGCATTGCCCTGTCAAGGTGAGACCTGCTGCTTTGAGTGTGAGCCATCTAGATGCATGGCTGGGATCTGGCTGGCTTGGTGGATGGTTTCCTTCTTAAAGCTCCAAGCACCCCCACTGTGGAGCATAAGGGAAGGACTTGTACAGGGGATCCCACCAGGCAGCCTACCCTCTCAACTAGCTGCTGTAAAGCATGCCAGCCGATCCTGACAGGCCCCTATATCCCCACTAGTGGGGATGTGCAAAGGGTTCTCACCTTCCCACTCACTTTCCCCCAACTCTATTCTGCCAGTGACCACCTATATCAGCACCACCGAAGCCAATAGCCACAACCCATGTAAGCAGTACAAGGTAGGCAAAAAAACTTGCTTCCCAAAGCCAATCAGGGAAAAAAGATAAAATTCCCACCTGGTCCAACAACAGCAACCAGTCTGAACCTGCACTGCCACAGGGTGGGCAGGTAGGCCAAGCCCGAGGCAGTGAGTGCTGGGACTGGGGGCAGAGACACTTTTTAAGGCACCCTGCCCCATCCCTATCATGTGACCCATATAGGCCAGGGAATGCTGCCACTTTTCCTTCCATGGAGGTAAAGGTGGTCTCCAGCCTCAAGCCTTCAACTGTTGGCCGGGAGGGCTGGATTGTCAGAGCTGTTTTATGAAGTTTTAAAATACAAAAGCAAGGGAACAGAACAGTGTTTTTTCAGAATAAATTGTAAATGACTGTTAAAAAATTTAAATCCATCATCCTTTCTCCCTGTGAGTTTTTTTTCTAATTCTACTCTGGCCGTTTGTATTTTATTCCTTTGTGCTGCATATCTTTTAGCCTCAGAGGAATAGTATAAAAACATCAGCCAGGTATACAACTGTTCAATATTGTCCCAAAACATAAAAAACAGAGTACCTAACAACACCAAATCTTGATCTAAACACCAGTGGTTGAGAAGAATTCCATAGCAGTTGAAAGGGATGCAACATAGTTTAAACAATCAGAGTTCTTAGTTGGAATAAAATGTACTGCAACCAATGATGTCAACTGCTTAGGAGGGCTGATGCAAGTGGCAATTCCCAGTTTGTGGTGTATCATTCATGTGAAGCAGTTACAACATGAATAAATTTACATAGCAGCAGTGAAGATGAATGTGCTACCACGCGTGATGTTTTTGCTGCAAACTATTCCAATTATCCGAGACTTCAAACAATTTGAGAAATGGCAAAGAAAAATTTCAGACTTTGTGTGGGCAGGCACGAAACCCCGCGTGAAAATGAAAGTATTACAAGATTCGAAAGAAAGAGGGGGGCTGCAACTGCCAAACATAAGATTATATTATGAAGCAATTTGTCTGACATGGTTAAAAGATTGGATAACGTTAAAAGACCGTAAACTGCTGACTCTGGAGGGACATAAAAAGTTGTTTGGATGGCATGCCTATTTGTGGTATGATAAAGTTAAAGCAGACTCTATGTTTTTGCATCACTATATCAGAAGAAGCCTTTTCACAATCTGGAAGAAATATAAGAATTACATGGAAAGTGGTGTCCCTTCATGGGTGGTACCATATGAAGTAATAGATCCGAGAACTGTTTATTATGAACAACAAAGTTTAACTTATAAAGAGATAATGTCGATAGAACATAGAATACCAAAAATAAAGACACAAGAAGAGTTATCTCCTCACTATGGATGGTTTCAACATAGGCAAATTAGGGATCTTTACAACTCGGACTGTCTAAAGGGAGGAATAAGACTAAAAAACTCAGAGTTGGAAGAAGTGATTTTACAAGAAGGCAAAAAAGACATTTCAAAAATATACAAAGTACTTTTAAAATGGTATAAGGAAGACGAGACAGTCAAAGTCCAGATGGTGAAATGGGCAATAAACTTTCATAAAGAAATAACAATGGAATCATGGGAATAATTGTGGAAAAATACCTTGAAGATTTCAACCTGTACCACCATTAAAGAGAATGTATACAAAATGATGTATAGGTGGTATTTAACGCCTAAGAAGATTGCACTTGGAAATGCAAATATGTCAGATAAATGCTGGAAATGTAAAAAGCATGAAGGATCATTTTATCATATGTGGTGGACTTGTGAGGTAGCTAAGCAATACTGGGGAGATATAATAGAAATAATTAATGAGGTTTTGCAAACTCAAATAAATAAAAACCCAGAGTTGTTGCTACTGAACTTGGGAATGGAAAAAGTTCCAAGGCAGCACAGAACATTGTTATTTTACATGACTACAGCAGCAAGACTTTTGTATGCGCAGAAATGGAAAGTGCAAGAAATACCAACTATAGAAGGTTGGATTTACAAATTGCTGTACATGGCTGAGATGGACAAAATGACAAGAAAACTTAAAGACCTTGATCCAGGAGAATATATTGCAGACTGGGTGAAATTGAAACAATATTTAGAAAGAAAAATGGGATGTGAAAGGAGGATTGTGGCAGTTTGAGAATTATTAATATGTGACTTTATAAAGGGGAGAGAGAAGTAACTTTACCATTAATGGGGAAACTTAGCTATTAATTAATCTAAGCTAACATTAGTAATAAGGAGATTGTATTAAAAATAGATAGTTTAAACAGTGAAATGTAGATTGATATATTAGAAAATTGGAGATATAGAAGAATTTGAACATGCTTAGAATAAGTGATATAACATATATAGGATTTAGAAAAATTATGGTTACGAGTAATTTGAGCAATAAGAGGGGTTTGGGGTTGGAAAGCTGTTGGAAGTCAGTAAGGAGGGGGGAAAGGGTGGAGGCTGATATAATTGTGTATTGAATAATATTGAATGTACTCACCAATAATTTTTTTTTAAAAAAATAAATTTACTTGTACAGCACCATAAATCTGCCTAAATATTGCATGGAGGGGTGCTATCACTGCTCTAGTTTAACGTAATGCCACTATTCCATATGAAAGGTTTGCCGAAACTTGGAGCCATTGTAAACTCTGTTGTAAAACTTTCACCGCATGCCAATGTCTGTTTGCACTTAATATCAGACTAAAATAAAGAGGGAAAGGGTCCAAAATGCATTTTGATCATCCCCCCTACCCAAAAAACAGACAGCCCAAGCAATGATACAAACAACAGACCCACCTCTTCACTGAATATGCATAGATAGAGAGCAGGCATCTGCATGGAAAAAGTGGCTGTGTGAACTATCCCTTCCCCCAATCAACAATGTTCAGAAAGTTGCATTGCTAATCAATGGAAAGAAAGAGATCATGCAGGCACTTCCTCCATGCAGTGACCCCTGCAGACAACCAGATGACTGTGAGGAGGCAGGGACAGCATGCTCTCCTTTTCCGTGTGTCCAGTGAATGGGTGGGCCTGTCGTCTGTACTGGGGTAGTGATTCAGATATTTACAAAAAATGTTTCAATGACTAACAATAAGATCAATATGGAATATCAAGAGGTTAGATAAAAATGCATCAGGAAAGTCATTCTCTCTTCAATTATAGGCTGAGCTGAAGCAGTGAGGATACTTTTCATGAGAACTTTTGCTTTTGTTTAATTATGTCCCGTTGTTTTGGTAATAAATCCAGTGAAATGGGACTGTTGAATGAGATATTTGCCATTCCACCTCTGTTGGAATGAAGAGACAGACACCAGGTATGGCTCTAAGGGCCACTTTATTAATTAACATAAACTAAATAACAGCAATTAACAACTGCAGCAAGGGCCAAATTGCGGTACAGGTTAAGCCAGGTGGTCACCCCATGGACCTCCACCTTGACCTGTCTGGATGAGCCCCACAGCCCCGGGTGTGAGCCATCCTGTGGATGGCTGAGAAGCTCCTAAGCCTCAGCCATAAAGCAGTGAGGGCAGGACTTGCACAAGGGGTTCCCCTAGGCAGTCTGTCCACACAGATGGCAGCCATCAGAAGCAGTACCATCCGCCCCTGGCAGATCCCTCTTCTCAATCAATGGAGATGCGCCAAGAGTGCTCACTGGCCCACTCCCTATTCCCCAAACTCCTATCTGCCATAGCCATGGCAGAGCCTCTGCTCAGGGCCTAGAGCCCCACAGGTGGCCTAGAGCCAACCGGAGCTCTTGCCACAAGTCATCCCAAAAAATTTCATTGCCCGTTACTGACAGGTGTACCCCATCACCTCTGTAGAGGTCGGAAAATTCGGCCCTGATCCTTGGATGGGGTAAGTAAATACCCAACTCCTCCCCTAGTGCCTTCTGAATGGCCCTATTGGTCTTCATCCAAGCCCTATCAATAGCCTGTCAATCCTCCACCTCCTGCCAAACCCATCAAGGTAATGCAGCGAACTACATGATAAGTACCCCTGGCCAATGCTGGCCTATCACTTGCAGGTCCATTTTCACTTGCCCTGAACAAGCCCCATGTCATTCCCTCCCAGATGTATGACCAAAATATGGGGTGGAGGACCACATCTGTCCCTAAATAAGCGTGGCAACAAGCCCAGCTGCCTAAGGCCATGGCAGCCCTGACACTTCACTGTTGCCCATTCACTCAAACCAAGCTGGGACCTGATCTGTGTCTTCCTCACTTGATGGGCCACCCAAAAAACCATGTTGTGCCTGCAGATCAAAATTCTTTGCTTCTCGTGGCAAAACACAGCACCTACGGAAAAAAACAATTAGTAAAACACTTAAAACTGTGACAGTGGCCTAATATAAGACCGATAAGCAGAGGACTTCCACCTGCCCACACACTGAATCGCCTGCATGGAGTATCCCATAGCTGCAGCCGTCGAAGCAGCCCCAATCCTAAAGGAGTGGGTGCTGAATTTGATGCCAGCTAAACCCAATTTAGTTAGTGCCCTCTCAGTAACTGTCCAAAACTGATAGTGAGTTAAGGGCTGACCATCCTCATGCCTAAACAGAATCCCTGGCTCTTCCCCCTGAACTCTTAAATACTTTCAGAGAGCCCTAACAGAACACAACTCTAAGTCAGCACAAGTCCCCAATCTGATGATCGCCCATTTCTGCTTCTGATCAGTCTTGTACTTGCTGATTGTAAGGGAAACCCTGTCTCCCTCCAACTTAACATCCTGTGCCATAAGGGTTCGGCCAGACTTGTCTGCACCAGACTGGACCATGAGCTCAACAATGCGCAGTGCCCCAAAAAAAGCTGTCAAAGAAGCCACATGAAACAATCTAGCCTCATAGGCAGAACTGCAAATATCACCCCAAGCAGCGCAAAAACCTTTTAGCACAACTGGGAAGATGGGTTCCTTAGGGTCAATGTGATCCCCAGCCGCACGAGACCTCAGAAAACCCCCAAGCTTTGCTTGTAAAGGCCAAAGCGGCCAACTGTCCCCTTATTGTCTTAACAGCCAAGCCACGACCTCTCTGGTATACACAAAAGTGCATGATAAGCTCTACAGGGATGGGCCAATGCTGCCGAAGGCAGCAAATTGTCCTACCACTCTGTTGTAGGCCCATCTCATGCTGGGGGCAACTGCAAGATGTATAGCACTGTATACTTCAGCCTCCCAAAATGCCATAACTCCTGGGGCATCCGCACAGGCTGTGGGCTGACCTCCATGGCAAGCTGCCAAAACCGCTCCATCTGTTGGCAAGACAAATCGTCTGCCACATCATTGTTAATCCCAGGAACATGTTTGGCTTCAAATAAGATGTTCCACTGGAGGCATGCAATTCCTCATCTTTCTTCTCCAACTCACAGAAAAGAAGGGAAAATACATCCACACACTCCCCTTTTAGTATTTTATCTCTTGTCCTCTGAATTAGCTGGTCACCAAGGGGGAGGGCCGTGTCCCCAAACGGGAGGGCACTAAATGGCATATTGCCATAGCTCATGTAAAGCTATGGAAAACAGGCCCAAGGGGTAGTCAGGTATCCAGGCCACCCCCCAGAGTGGTCTGTATAGGTTGGACTCTCCCCCCCCCCCACACTGAAGGAGGAAGTCGCAAGGGACAAAGTAACTGAACCCATGCCCTGACTAGCCCAAGGAGCTTGCCCCATTTGAGGCCACATAGGAGGACATTGTGGGCCTGTGGCTTGAGAAGCCCCCTGAACCCCATATGTGACCCCTTGCCCCAGGTGCCCCATGGCCAGGGATACCTCTGGTGAGGTGCAACTTCCATACCAACTGTCTCCACTGGGTCAACCGTCACCACCACCGGAGCTGAATCCTCTGTTCCTTCCTGCTCCAAGTCCACCACAGACACCTCAGCTCCTTGCCCTGGACCACCAGAGCACCGCTGCTTTCAATGGCCAAAGTTCCAACCATACCTTCCAAAGCAGAAAGTTGCATTAATATCTCTCTATAATGTGCATCCCTAGACACCTTCCTAATCAGCCGTTTCCTGCTGACACCCAGTACAGAGGGTCCAGGAAGTCCTCTGGCCTGCTCTAAAGCAGCCAAGCAATCCATAATCTCTTGTTGGCTGGCATTCACCTCCTCATCATTTGAAGAGGACAGAGCAGGGGGAGGGCCCCTAGGAGCTGGTCTCTCACAAGGCTGTTTTCCCTTGGAAGGGCACCTGCCCTTCTTGGGTGGCATAATTAAATTGACTACAAAAGGCCAAAACTCTAAAATAGCCACTGAATATAAAATGGTCACTCAATAAAATGGCCTCCCCAGAAGCACAGCCTATCCCAAGATGGTCACTGCTAAACTGAGGCCTATGCAAGGCCTGAGGGCTCTGTGAAGGCATGAGCATAGGCCAAGAATTTGTCATGGCAATAGAGACCAAGATACAAGCCCTTGTCATCAATCAGGCCAAGGCTCGACTCCTAGCCTACTGCCCCTGCACAACAATGGGCCTCTACACCAACCAAGCCCCTGCAGAGGCAACAACCCTGCCGAGGCCTAATCCCATAGGCAAGCCTCTGGTGCCCAAATCCCCCTGCTGCCCAACACCCCCTTTTTCCAATGATGCCACCAGGAGCCCTCCCTCACAGAGGTGGCCAGCGAAGAATCCCAGGCCTAGAGCACAGCCATGGCCTGCTCCCAAGCTGCTGTGAGAGCCCCAAAAGTGAGGTGCACAGCAGCCGTTTGCCTCTACTCCACCCATACCACGTGGCCACCTGCAACCTGCAGTGCCGTGCAGAGAGAACACGGCTGCCATGGAGAGAACGTAGCCACTGCTGTTCCGCTCACTGCCACTGTCAACTCTCCTCCACTGCCCTGCTCCCTGCCAATTCCCTGCCTGCTACTGCACTCTCTGCTGTGAAGCCCAATGCTTGGATGAAGCAGGCACATGTCCTGCTTCACCAAGCACTTTTGCAACTGCGGCCGGGGGCAGGTGGAGCCACCTGAACAGGCTGCAGGCTCCGCCCTCCAGTGAAGTCCTGGATGCCCGGGAAACGGTGCTGCCTCCCCCTCCTTCCAGGGAGGCAAATTGCAGCCCCCTGCATGCACAGCCCAAGCCAGCAACAGCGAAGATCATTTTCTCTAAATCTTATATGGCTTTGTGGTAATAGGTAGCCAAATCTGATATATGGTGCTATATGGTGCTCTGATATCATCATGCTTACTACATGATTCTTAATAAGTTATAGCATGTAGTGAACAACAACAATATATTTTTTTTAACTATCACTAAAAAGGAGGTGAAGCAAACAAAACTGAGGAAATTAATACAAAAGGCCTCTTTTTTGGTGTGGATAGGAGAACATGCTGCATGCTTTAAAACTTCTTATTTTAATCTGTTTATCTGGAAATTTTTGCACTGCTTCAATGATATACTAATTTTAAAATAATAAAAATTAGCAAAGACAATCAGAGAGATGTTAAGCTCCCCCCTCCTCCCCTCTGTCAACTTACTTCTTTGGAAGAATGAAAATATTTGGTTGCTTGCATTTCATATGCAAAAAAATATATAATCTGTCAATAAATTACACGAATGAATTATTAACTTTCAATGTGAAATATAATTGATATTCTGGTTTGCAATGCAAAGTATTATTTATTGGTACTATTATTATTTTATGAACTCTCAAAAGACTGGAGGCAGCTTACAAAATTCATAAAAAGAACACAGCATTAAAACCAATATATGCAACCTATTTTTATATTGTTAATAGTCAAAGATTTGTTAGCTTCTTAAGCAGCAATTGTTACTGCCTTCAAATGAAACAAATTTCTTAATAAAGAAGTTTGCTTGTTCTACATTTTGCAATTTACTTAATAAGATTTTATTTATTTCACACTCCCTTAGCTAAGCTAAAAGAACAAAGTGGCACTGCCATGATATAACAGCAAACAGAATTAAGAAGTGCAACTAATAAATGCACTACTCTATAGGAGAAGTTATGAACCTCTGACAGTTCCAAAATATTTTTTTAAAGAATATTCCTGGAAAGAAGAAATTTGGATGTATATTACCGTCCACAATAAGGGCTAATTAGGAGCCTGTTTTTCTGTAATTTTCCTCTTCTGATTTGAAAGATCAAAATTAAAGCTTATCCTTCACATTCAAAATTATGCTTAGGGTTACCAAATACAAGCCTACTTCCAATGGAGCAAATGGGGTTTCTGAGGAAGCAATTCTGAGCATATTCAGAAATAACTCACATTTTTTTCAGTGGGGCTTACTGCCAGAAAAGTTTTATTAGGATTGCATTATGAATGTATCAAGCTGGTGGAGAGTGGCACAGGGAAAAATATGTCACGAAACCAGCAGCAAAGGCTATGAGAGTTAGAACTTGCAGTTATAGTCAGAAGTCAAAAGGGTTATTCACAGTAAGTTGCTAAAATACTGCACAACCTGGAACAATATGAGTAAGTAGAACTTGTTCAGGACACACAGATATGACTTTTTAAAGTATTTGTATATATTTAATCTGAATATTTCCATCGCACCCACTTTTTAAAAAAAATCCTATTTTGTTATTTATTTTATACCATCACAATGTCATTTATACCCAAAAATCTGATAGTTTTGATCAGGAAAAAGATGACTGCAATTTCATCTCAAAAGCTGAAAATCCATTAAAGAAACACTTTTTAAAATCTAATCAGTGTAGTCATAAAATTTGGTAACATCCCTAATACAACATTTCACCACAATCTGTCTTTTGCCCTTCATAAGGCTTCCATGAAAGAGTGGTGTTATTGTCTATAATTCAATGTATAATATGCATACATTACATCTGTGCTGTCTGCTAACTATGGGCTGTTTCCCCACATCTTAAAAATAGCGCCCCATTCACGGAATGCTGGCAGCGTTTCTACATGATTTTTGACATCACTATTTCCAAAACAGATGCTGGCAATTATGATTCCATTTTCAAGGCACCACAAAAATGGAATAACTGCCTGCATCCATTTTGGAAACAACGACTTCAGAAATCGCACGGAAAAGCCACCAGCATTCCATAAGTGGGGCTCTATTTTTAAGACATGGGAAAAGGTCATAGTTTCAGATGCTGGTTTGATCTACCAAACTATCAAGACAAACTGTGGTTTAGAACTTCTTTCATTTTGTGTGTCTTCTGCATTCCAAAGCAGAGAAGCCAACATAACTGTAGCTATAACTATGCCATAAGTTTGTCAAACCATAGCTAAAATTCCTTAACCATGGTACGTTATGATCTGAGCAGCAGTTTTCAAAAGAATTATTTTTTCTCAGTTAAAAAAAGGACTGAAAAATTAGTCAACCAAAAATGGGTAGAAACTTAATTCCAGGATATCTAATAATAACAACAAATGGCATAGATCACATTTCCTGCCCAGAACTTCAGATCCAATTAATACTCAATATTTTTATATTCCTTGTGAACTAAGAT
Source organism: Eublepharis macularius (assembly GCF_028583425.1). Classification (NCBI taxonomy): domain Eukaryota; kingdom Metazoa; phylum Chordata; class Lepidosauria; order Squamata; family Eublepharidae; genus Eublepharis; species Eublepharis macularius. Next base: position 49,123,667 of record NC_072799.1, read on the forward strand.
ATGTATAGTGTCACCCCAAGCAGAGCTATCCCATTCTAAGTCCATTGAAGCCAACAGACTCTGCGTAGGATGGTGCTGGTAAGCTACTTGTAATGGTACAATGATTATTTAAAGGATGGACTGTTTAGGATTCATTCCTCATCATGGATATGGTAGTGCAAGAACAGTCAAAAATCTTGGCTTTTCACATCAGATACGGTTAGTAATTAGTGTCAGAACTGAGAATATATTTTAAACCCCTACTCTGCCATAAAAGCTCAATGGTAATCCTATGCCAGTGACAACCTCCCCCCCTCCCTGCCCAATAATCTGCTTTATACAGTTATCATGGGAATTAAATTGGGAGAACAATGTTATGTATATTGACGTGACTGCCATGGAGGAGGGGTGAGATACACAGAACGATGTCCCTTGTTCTAGTTTTCTGTGTGATCTATAGTAGCAGTCTACTATACAAATACTGTAATACTGGAAGTGGCCTTGACTGTTATGGGGTCAAAAGAAAAGGAATCAGAAATGCCCGACTTGCACACATTTAATTTTAGAGTACTACATATATTTATAATTCTTGTCCACTTGGATCACTTTATCATTTACAATGTCAGATTTAGAATTTCAGGACAGGTCGGTAGGATAACATTTTGGGAGATTCATTAGGTAAACATCCATTTTACTTAAACATGGCATTGTTGCTATTCATATCTCTTCAAAGTTTCTTGCTTAGAAATGAATCCTAGACACACGTTTGCTTGAAATATAGTTCTCTTCCTCTTATCTTACAGATTTGTTCTGAAGGTTGTTCCTGGCTATTAACTATACCTTAATTTATTTTGTCTTTTATTTCTCTCTGTGTCTTTTTTAAGGAACAATAAGAAATCCCTTTAGTCAGTTTATAAAGTTATTCCAAGCCGGTGCTAATCTTTTGAATGAAGAAAGTATTTTAGTGCTGCTACTAAGCTCTCTTGGCCAGTGGATGTTTCTTTTTTTTTGAATCTAGGTTTCCTCAAAAGTATGAAATATATATGTGGGGTATCCAAGAACTTAAGGAGGCAAGTGGTACTCAAATTATGCAGGGGAAAGTATATGTGGACCCTAGCAGTAATCTCAAGAGCTCTTACAGTGTACTAACTTCCTCCCCAAATTGTTCTTCCTGATGGTTCTTTGTGCTACCTGCATGGGAGTATTGCTTGCTTCTTGTTCAGCTAATATATTTCTCTCAATTTCACTCACAAACCCAGGCATGGTGACTGTTTACGGTCCTCTGTATTGCCTGGTAGCATGAGAGAAACATGTAAATACCTAGTTTGGGGATGTTTGTGTGGTTTTCCTGGCAACCTCCAGCTATTTCTGCAAAAGAGACTTGTATAACTTGCTGCCCATTCTAGAAATCTGGAAAGTCTAGACATCTTTTTTTAGGAATGGATAACTACATTGGCAATGTTTCGCTTAGGTGTCAGAGGTAAAGGTAGTCCCCTGTGCAAGCACCGAGTCATTACTGACCCATGGGGAGAACGTCACATCACGTTTTCTTGGCAGACTTTTTATGGGGTGGTTTGCAATTACTGTGGGAAGTAGATTTAATGAAGAAGATTTTATGTACCCTTATATGCCTTTATTACTGTCATGCAATATTATTCTCAGGAGCTAATGTAGTATTTGTAATGCAACTTGCAAGAAAATGAGACTTGAAACAAAATGATCAAAGCAGAATGTATGCTATGAATATTAATCACTGTGAGAACAAAAGACCAGTCACTGTGAAGCTTGCTATAAGGTAGATTGCACTTGCCAGACACCTGTTTATGACTTGATACAGAAACTTTTTAGTAGAGCTGCTTTATGCTAAATGTATCAACAGAGAAAGGAGACAGAAAAGGGGTTGCTGAAAGAAGGAAGCTAGCTGCGAGCTAATTAAATTAAGCTGTACCTTTCAAGGCTGAGAAGAAGCCTCAGAGAAAGGGGAATGGGTGCTAAATGTAACAGCAAGCACATTCCTCAGGAAGGGAGAGCAATCCCCTCCCACAAAACCCACAAGGTTGCCAAAAGCAACATTGGGGCACCTTTGTAAAATGTTACAGAGACCAGAGAAATGGGCAAGAATGAAAAGCCTATGAAAGAGATGTGTGGGAAAGGAAGAGAGCTGTTCCTTCTAGAGACAGACCAACGACAGATAAAATAAGCAATGGAAATTGGGTGATATTGTAATTGTGCTGTTGACCTAAGTTGTTTCTTCCAGTAAGAATACCCCTGGAAAGACCTCATTGAAACCCTGCTAGTGGCTGCTAAGAGTACAATTGCCGAACTCTGGAAGTCAAATGCCAACCCTACAATCAACAGTTGGTATATGAAAATCTGGGATCACTTCATCTCAGAGAAATTACATGAGAAAATCCTCCAGATGGAGTACTTCCCAAGAACCACAAATTTTCTAGAAAGGTGGCTGGCTTCCCTTCCTTGAATATCTTGAAATTAATAGACACCATCTAGGCTTAAAACTTACATTCGTATGTGTAAATTACTTTTATGTGTCTTACTAAATTTAAGGGTTTTTATGTATGTTGTTGTGTATAATAGTATTCATTCACCTTTTGACTCTCATAAGCAACCGCTATATTTTACTACACTTTATTGTAAAGTTTTTTAATCTAAAATTTTCTGTAAATGACAAACTACAATCTGTATCTTATGTATTTGATTACAATAAAACTGTTTAATTTAAAAAAAAATACCCCTGGACATTTGTATCATGAGAGGTGGTTGCCCACTTGAGCCAATGGGGACCACTGTAGTTTCTGAGCCAATAGAATGAAAAATATTATAATTAATTAAAAGATATTAAGTGCTTTGCACTGCTTCTGTAGCTTTGATGAGCATTGGACATGAGGAGACCTTTTACTCTCTGTGTAACCTTTGTTCCTCCACGTTTAATAAATAGTATAGACTTGCTTCATTCACAGGACCCTGCGTCTGTCTCTTTTGATTGGCTGAGGGACATTCAGATCACAGATTGTCATCTACACTTTACCCCCTGGAAAGTGGGTACTCATTTTACCGACCTCAGAAGGATGGAAGGCTGAGTCAACCTTGAGCTGGCTATCTGAATCCGGCTTCTGTCAGAATCGAACTCAGGTTGTGAGCAGAGATTGGGCTGCAGTATTGCAGCTTACCACTCTGTGCCACGGGGCTCCTGGATACCACTCTGTGCCGCGGGGCTCTTTTAGCAGTCTTTATAGTGAAAGAGTAAATCTGAAATCCTTTTTCTCCACAAAATTACAATTATTTCAGCATGTGGTATTACCATTTATATGCCACACATAACTTGCCAGATCTGTATGAGAACAATTTGCAGTGCCAAAGTAGAAGAATAAGTGGCCAACATTATCAGAATAGCATGAGGTTATTTTACTACTGCTTGAATACATCTAATGTCTCCAAACAACCAAAGAAGTTTAAATATCAATATTGGCAGCCTGTGCAAGAAGGTTACTGGGTGTATCTTTGGTAAGGGGGGGGAGGCATTTAGTACTCTCCTTGAAACAATATGATTATCCTTAGCAGTCCAAGGTTCTGAAAGTCTAAAGGGCCATGTGTCCACAATACTGTCTAGAAATATGAATAGAATGCATGTAGTTCATATAGAGATTACCACAGATTGTTAAATTTCACCTACCAATATGTGCTGATATTAAGATAATACAGCTTTATAGGCAATTACAGAGATATTCCAGAGCTGTACTGCCAAAATGCAAGGATAAGGCATTGCAAAAATGTCATTCGTTTTTTCTTGAACAGGCATATGTGAATTTCTATTCCTTCTACGTATCTTCACTAATCTTAGTATTCTGATCCCCCAGGACAGTTAAGTCATCTCTTTTCTTCCCCCTGCTTTTATCAGGCTCTTCTGTTCCACTGGGAGCAAAACTATTCCAAGTTGCCAATCGTTTTGATCTCTAGGAGGATTAATCAGTAGTCTAAAAGAAATTAGATGACTATTGATGAGCCCCATCTCATAAAAGTGAGTGTCTATATGGAAAAATGAAATCCTCTCCCATCTCCTGGGAAACCTTGCCATTGTTCAAGTGCTGTCCTGCATTTCTACTTCCCTTAAAAGAGAACACAGACTTAAAGGGCATTATCACAAAAGGCAAGAAATGAAACATACACAATATTAGCAGTTTCATTACTTCATGTGTTATATAAGATAATGACATCAAAAACTGAAGTTCGGCTAGCTGAATGCCACAGAAAGATGGAATGTAAAGTTATTAAATAAACCATACTTCTAAATATGCTTGTGTCTCACTGATTCATTCCTGGGTTTATTAACACTATTAGGGTGCTTCCACAGCCAATGGAAAGCTAAAATTTGGTACCTTTGCATAGCAAGATACCTTGATTACTAAAGGAATCTGAAAACAAAACAATTTTGATTAAGTATCTCTTTAGATACTTGGGCATAGCATTTAGAGTGTTCTATGCATACTAAAAAATGTAAGCTAGTAACTTTGGCCGTACATCCCTGAAATGAAGATGCCACACTCCAAAAAACTGGATTAAGCTAGGTTTACTGACAACAGCTAATCTGTGTAAATATTAAACCTCCCATCCCTTAGTATCTACCAGGCTGACCAAGGATATGCAAGTGATGACTGGCCAACAATTCCTCCCAGTGTACCTCAGCCCTCACCCTCAACATCTTCCTTTTACAGAACTAGAAGATGGGCAACAAAAGAAGGCAGGGCAAGGCTTGTGCTGACGATTTTGATGGGCCAGGTGCTCCAGTTATTGTCCTGGCTCACCATTTTGACTCTTGCAATATTCTTCTAACCAGCCTTCTCTCATTGTCTCCACCACTCTTGATTAGAGATGGGCACAAACAGGAAAAAACTGAACAAAATGTTAATTGTTCGTTGCCATCCACGAACAGGATGAACATTAACGAACATGACATGTTCACGAACATGTTCATAGTTGGAGGTTCATGGGAGCCAGAATGGCTATATCTATATTTTTCATTAACTTTTTTGTTTTCTGTTCATTTATTTTGAAACCTGCCAGAGTACCAAACTCTGTCAACTTTCCATCAATATTTCAATTCCCTCTAATGAGTCTTCCAAGATTAAAACTAAATATTCTGCAAAGACTCTTAATTTGTATGACTCTTTTAAAATTTTTACACCTCTAGTCCTTTCCTCCTGTTTCTAGTCAAAACTTCCAACACCAAAATGAAAAGGAGCAGTGACAATCCTGCCATCCCAGCCAGTGGCATAAGCCACTTAGGCTGGTGGCAGCCATTTGCCTCCCTGGAAGGATGGAGGTAGGGGGATGAGCCCTTCATACGGGGCTTAGCTGCTGGGGGCAGAGTTTCACAGCATTAGCCTGCCTTTCTGCCCCCAGAGCTCAGTCTTGCCTCGTGCTCGGTGGAAGCAAGACATCAGTGTTGCTTCCCCAGCACGAGGCCTAGGAGACCTCACCTGGAGCAGCGTTGCCAGTGGGCCAGCTTTGGTCGATGGCATCGCCGGTGTGCTAGCCTTGGTTGGAGGAGTGTCCGTGCCAGTGATCCCTTTGCCGTGGCCAAGTCGTTCTGCTGTGCTAGATGCAGATTCCAGCGCCTAGTAAAGGGTTTGCAGGGCCCTTCTCCCTCGCGGGCTTCTGCAGTGGAGCATTGTGCGGGGGTTTTCTCCTCAGTGTTCCCTTCCTCGGCACATTAAGGGGCGAAGGCGGAGCACAGGCGTTTCGTCCCCGGCTTCCCACTACTTTTAGGTGGCGTCGAGCCTTGCGGGGCATTTTCTTTCTTGCCCACCACTACCTGCTTCGGGAGGAGGGGAAGCGATAGTGTGCCCGGCGTGGTTGGTGGGCTGTGGTTGTAAGCCTTCCCTTGTGCCAGCTTGTATAGCTGCTGGGCAACAAAAGGATTTACTGGGGCCCTCGCCACTTTGCTGTACAATGGGCTCGGCGCACAGCTTAGCTGGCTGCGCTTCGCTGCCTGCTGGGGGCTTCGGGTGCCCAGTGTTGGCTTCTGCCTGTGGCCTGCTGGGGCTTGTGGTAGGGGTGGTAGCCTGCTGTGGGGGTAACCCGTTAATTTCCTTACGCCTCGGGGCAGCGATGCCAGTGTGGGGTGCTTCTTGTTGCAACCATTTTTGGAGTTCCTCTGCCTGGGGAGGCAGTGGTGGCCATTTTGGGGGTAACCCATTAGAGGCAGCCATTTTGAGTTATAGTGTGCCGGCTGGGCTTGCTGGTGGGGCACTCTGGTACCCTTGGATTGGGAGCGGGACTTGTCCACACATCTCAGCTTCAGGCCAGTTAGTGGCTTTGGGGTACTTGCTGTTTCCCCCTTTTTGTTTCATCAGCCTATCCCCTTCCCATTGCCATGGTGGATAGTGGTTAAGTGGTTAGGCTGTGCATAGCATTTTGGTTTAAGTTCCACAACTGCTATAGACCAACTAGGTCGTCTCACTGTATCAGTCAGGTACTAACCTTTTCCCCTGGGTTTAGCAGGGCTCAGTGACGGGGAGGCCTGGACATGGTGCTTCCGATCGCCCATTGGTAAGATCCGGGCAGGATGGGCCCAAAGAAAGGTGGCAGCATATCTAAGGGCAAACAGCCCACTCCCCACCCTTCCAAGAGGCCTTCAGTGGCCTTATCTTCGGATGAGGATGAGGATGGAGCTGTAAGGAGGGACATTCTGGCCCAAATTATGGTGCTAGACCAGGCTGGATCATCGCCTGCCTCTGCGGCAGGGCATGCCAGCAAGAGGCCAGTTCAGGCTGCTTCTAGGTCTGCGTCGATGGCTAACATTCTCTCTTGTTTGGCTGCTTTGGAGGGGACTTCTGATGGTGGTGCCTCGGCTCTGTCAACTTCAGCCAGTGCTCAGGTCATCGAGGAAGAGGCAGTTGAAGCTGCAGGAGTGGAGATAGATGGGAACTGGTCAGCTGAGGCTGGGCAAGTGGCTCTAGTGGTGCAGCCTCCGAAAGTTGAGGGTAAGTCCCCTTGGCCCCAGCAAGTAGGCACTTGGCCTTGGGCACAAGCGACTCAAGCTCCACAACACACTCCTTACATGCCAGGGGGCTCCTCTGTGGGAACAGTTGGGGTTGGGCTGGCATCTGACTGGTCCCAATGGGGTCAGCCACCAGTGCCAAACCAGATGCCTGGGTCTTCTGGTTGGATTACCTCCCCTGCCCAGTCCCCAATAGGTATGGGGCCTGTTCTCCCATGGGGAGCTTATTTGGGAGCACCTTGGTCCAATTATGGGACGGTGCCCTACAGGGCTCTGCCGGTGGGAGATACTGCCATGCCTCTGGGGGATCACCTTACTCCAGGGACACAGGAAAAGATTTTACGTGGGGAGTATGTTGATGTCTTTACCCTTCTCTTCATGGAACTGGAGAAGAAGGATAAGGAGGACCTGGAGGATAGGGATAAGGAGCGCCTTAAGTGCCATAAGTTTGACAGGACCTGGGCCAATTGGCTCCCAGGTTTCCTAATTTATGCGGGAGTTATTGCAAGGGTTCAGCCATGGAGGGCGGCACTGCTCTTTCAGTATATGGACATCATATACAGAGCTCATACTGACTTCGCCGGTGCAGCTTGGATGCAATATGACAAAGAGTTCAGGAAGAGGGCCGCCCTTAATCCTGCATTGCCGTGGGATCAAGTTCATCAGCACTTATGGTTGCAGCTGATGACCCCAGCAAAGTCCAGTGTTGGGGATCATTTGGATAGTGGGCACATCTTACAGTGATCCTCAGCAGAATTGTTGGTATCTTCTTCTACTGTTCCTGGCACCCGCACTTTTGCGGGGCAGTCGGTTCAGCCCCGGCTGCTTTGCTTTGAGTTCACCTCTTGTGGGGCTTGTAGCCGGAAGAACTGCCGATATGGCCATGAGTGCCCGGTCTGTAGGGGACCGCACACCCTTAGTGCCTGCAAGAGGAAGAAGCCATTTGGTAAGAAGGGGGGTGGCCCCACTGGGCAGCAGGGCCCTGGAAAAGGGCCCCAGCCCAATAAAAGTGAGGGTACTTAAAGCCATGTTGACGGCTTACCCCAAGCGGGCGGACGCTCAGTTTTTGTTAGATGGGTTTTTGTTTGGTTTTCGTATTCTGTTTCAGGGGCCTAGAACTTCCTTCATGTCATCCAATTTGTGTTCTGTGGTTGGCATCAAGGAAATAGTTCGGGCCAAGATAGCTAAAGAATGCGCTGAGGGCAGGGTTTTAGGCCCTTTTCCCTTCCCTCCTGTGCCCTGTTTGCGGCTCTCCCCCCTGGGGGTGGTACCTAAGAAGGCGGCTGGTGAATTTAGGTTGATTCACCACTTGTCTTACCCCAGGGGTGACTCTGTGAATGATGTAATTCCTGAACACTTGTGTTCAGTGTGTTACATGTCATTTGATCAAGCCGTCAAGGTGGTCAGGCGTTGTGGCCAGGGAGCTGAGATGGTGAAATGCGACATTAAGTCAGCATTACGGCTTCTCCCTGTGCACCCGGAGGATTCCTTGGGTTTGCCTTTGAGGGTCAGTTTTACATGGACAGGGCCCTCCCGATGGGGTTTCCATCTCATGCGCAGTTTTTGAGCATTTCAGCACATTCCTAGAGGGGGTTTTATGTCAGTGGCAGCACTGCCATGACACCACCCACTATTTAGATGATTTTATCCTGGTTTGGCTCGCAGGGATGGGTCAGTGTTCCCGACTTTTGGGTGATTTTGTTCGCCTTGCGGACGAGTTGGGTGTTCCCCTTGTGCATGAGAAGTCTGAGGGTCCTGGGGGAGTGTGGCATGCTTGACTGAGAGGAAAAACGTGTCACGGCTGAGCTCCCAGTGAAAGACTAAAAAAGTATAAAGAAATTCCTTCTTCTGAGATAAAAATGTTAAAACCAAGCCCTGAAGACCTTTAATCTTGTCTGCTGTGAAGTGAGAGGGAAAAAGCGTCTGGAATTTGGCAGAGTTGAAGAATGAGCAGATAATTAATTAGCGTGCTGAGAGTAATAGATATGGCGTCCTCGGACTCAGAAGTAGAAAGCAAAACTAAGGCAATGAAGCCTAAATACTTTCAGTTAGAAGTTAAAAAGGCTGTGGAGGGGGCAAAACATAGCATTACCAAAGCTGTAACAGAAATTGTGGGTGAAAAAATATCTAAGTTAGCAGACGCCGTGGAAGCAATGGCAGGAACTGTGAGCTCTGCATGGGAATTGGCTCAGAAAAATGAGAAGAAAATTGTTATATTGCAAAAATGGTCCAAACAGTTGATAAAGTATAATGAGTATATGAAGGATAAATTAATGGACCTGGAAAACCGGGCCAGGAGGTCAAATTTATGGTTGAAAAATATTCCAGAAACAGAGGATATGGAGAAGGTGGTGGAATGGATAGCTAAAATGCTCCTGGAGTTAGGAATCTCGAAGGAAGTTTTTGATCATATTCATCGTGTGGGGAACCAGACAGCCGAGTGGATGAGGCCTAGACATGTGGTAATGTGCTCTGGAAAATATGCATTAAAGGAGCAAGTGCTTAAGGACATGAAAGCCTTGGATAGGCTTGATAAATTACTGTATGAGGATAAGAAAGTGATGGTGTTTGAGGACTTATCACAGGAAACAATTGCAAGAAAGAAGAACTTAAGGATGTTTACTAGGGTGCTGCAGGAGAAGGAAATGAAATATAGTTGGAGAATAGCACCCTTTGCCTTAAGGCTGCTATATAAAGGAGAAACTTTGGTTGCAGAAGATCAGAAGCAAATGGTGGCTCTATTCAAGCATGTGGGACTGCAGCTGCCTAAGGACTATAAGCAACTTCCTGGTGGGGAGTCAGAAGAAGACAGTGATTTGGAAGAGGAGATGGAGAGCTCTCAGAAACACAAGAAGAAGAGAAAAGAAGATAAAAAAAGACTTGGGATTTTAAAGAAAGGGCTAAGGCTAAGAAGAATAAGAAATGAAGGATTAATGAAGAAGGAAGGAAGAATAAAGAACCGGATAGCTCAGCATGGACAGCTTTCTGTTTATATTTAGTGGGACTGGTGCCTTGGTTCCTCCCCCCAATATCCAGCATGGGGTTGCTGGATGGTTGGTGTGAGAAGGGGGATGATTGGGAAGGGGAGGGGGGAATGGAGGGTGGTTGGAACAATGTTGGTATGGTTGGAGTGTGTGATTGTGGAATGGTTGGTAGTCTGGGGTAACTGGGGTGGATGGGTGGATTATGAATGGAGTAAGGAAGGGTATGGTTGCATATTGGGAAGAACTTCATATACAAGAGATATGCCAAGAATTCTGGCATATAAACCTTCTCTTGGTTGGGCAGAGGGGGATTGGGTGTTTAGGTGTGGGGTAGATTGGCACTATTGGGGGGGTTGGTTATGGAATGCGGGGGACAAGGATGCCAGGCTGGTAGAGAACAGAAGAGGAATGGGAAAGAGAAACGGTTAGTAGTAATATGACAAAGAATGTAAATATTATATGTACAACTCTTAATGTGAGAGGGCTGGGGAATTTGGTGAAACGTGCGAGAATTGGAAGATATATTTTGGACTTAAAATCTGATGTGGTGTTTCTGTAAGAGTTACACAAGGCAGGGGAGAGAGAGGTGAACTTTCCTGGTTTGGGGAAAGGAAAGAAATTTATTGCTCCAGGCTCCTCGAAAAGTAGAGGGGTGGGAATAGTAATAAATTCCAAGGTTGATTTTGTTGAGGATAAAGTATTGAGAGACAAGAATGGAAGGTTTATTTTTGTTCAAGGTCACCTTGAGGGAGAGCCGGTGGTCTTAGCTTCTATTTACCTCCCTAATGTGCACCAGCTGAATGTATTTTATAAGTACTTGCAGAAGCTTGATAATTTCTCGCCTCATATTAAGATAGTAGGGGGTGACTTTAATATTAATTTGCAAGGGGAAAGTAGTGTTAAAAAAGGACAGGTAGTGAAATTTAAAAGAATGTGTGGGAAATTTGGTTTATTGGAACTCTGGATGGAAAGGTATCCTAATGACGATTCATATACATTCTACTCTGGTGTACATGGAACTTATTCAAGACTGGATGGTATTTTAATTTCTCAGGAAGTAAGGAATTGGGTAAAAGATATGGATATTGGAATGATTAAGATTACAGACCATGCCCCTGTTTCAGTGTTTTTGCAAGTAGGTCATTTTAATAGGCCTTATTTTTGGAAGTTTAACCCATGGTTAGTTGCAGATGAAGTAAGCAAGAGTAACATTAAAAAAGCAATAGAATGCTATTTTGTGGAGAATAAAAAATCAGATACGTCATTGACAATAAGATGGGAAGCAATGAAAGCGACTATTAGAGGAGTATGTATGCAGAATTTGGTGAGATTGAAGAAAGGTAAAGATAGGAAGATTAAAGAAGTAGTAAAAGAAGTTAGGGTATTGGAGGAGAAATTTAGGAAATCTAAGAAGAAGAAGGATAGGGAACAAGTAAATAGGAAAAGAGAAGAGCTGAATGTATTAGATGTTAATAGGACCATCTTAAAATTATGGTATAGTAAACAGAAGTATTATGAGTTTGAAGGGAAAGGAGGGAAAATATTAGCAAATAAAGTTAAGAATCTTCAGTTAAGTAAAAATATAAGGGCGATTAGGGATGATAAAGGGGAGTTGGAAACTGAACCTAAAAAGATATTGGAGAACTTTTTAGATTTTTATAATAAACTGTATGCAAACAAAGGAATTAAAAATTATGATATAGAACAATTTTGCGAGGGAGTGGAATTCCCAGAATTGAGTGAGGAAGGTAGATGGGAACTAGATAAGAATATAATGGAAGAAGTTAAGATAGCCATAGACTCTATGAACGTGCAATCTGCACCCTGATTAGACGGGTTCAATGCGGTGTTTTATAAGCATTTTAAGGATATATTGGTGCCACATGTGACTGAAGTGTTTCAGGGAATTTTGGATGGGTCCGCTACCCCACCTACATGGTTAGAGTCGAGGTTGGTGTTAATCCCTAAATCGGGGAAGGATCAGACTCTAAGGGATTCATATAGGCTAATTTCTATCACCAATGTGGATTATTGAATATTTGCAAAAGTTATGGCAATGAGGCTTTAAAAAGGTATAACACAATTGATAGGGAAAGATCAATTTGGGTTTATGCCTCAGAAGTATTTGGTAGAGACTTCCGGTTTGGGATCCATGGAGGTCTAACGCAGCTCCATTTGCGGAGCTGACCGGACTGCCGTTTTAACCGGCCGGAGGGGTGAAAATAGCCCGCGGCCGACTGCTCTCAGGCGGGGAGCAGGCAAAGAACGCTCAAGACCCTAGGGTGAGCTAGATCTCGGACGAGGGGGGGCTCTACACAACGGGTCCCCTCCCGATCCTTGAGGTCCCACCTTGCGACGGGTCGGCTATAATCTCTGCGGCAGTTTTGGGGCCAATTCGGCTGGCATAAGACCTACATACCCAAGCTTCGATTGGGGGAAGAAGCTGAGAGGAGAACTTAAAATCGAAACAGCGATTACAACCCGAGAAAAGTGAAGAGAAGGTAAAGATCACTATCTTCTGATACGGGACAGATTGATAAAAACAGAGAAGAAAAAAAGTAGATTTTTAAACTGCAACAGACTAGTGAAAAGGAGGGGAAGACTCGGCAGGAATTGTATTTGAAAAGAGACTAAGTTTAAAGAAGTTATTAAAGAAATTGGACTATTGTTTTGAATACCTGTGGCTTTGGAGCTGTGAGAAAAAGACACCATCGCGAGATCTGCTGTGGGAAGACGGGAGACAGGAAGTGCGTAATAACAATAGAGTGGCTGGAGAGAAGCGGCCCTTGCCGGAGGACAGGAAGTAGGGTATCGCCATTTTTGAAAGGGGAAGGGTCGCGGCTTCAGCGGAAGAGGAAGTAGGCCATCTTGGATTACAAAATCATAGAGAAACCATAGAGAAAAGACGCCCGACATTTTGGACTCTTTAAAATTTAATTTTTACAAGAAGATTGGGACATTTAAAACAGAAAAACGTTAAACTTTACGCCACGGAGTTAAGGAAGAGAGCGGATTCGTGGGAGCGAGCTAAAGCAAGCCCCACGATGTCAAAAAAAGAGTGGCAATAGGCAATAGAAAACCTGGATAAAAACTTGGATAAAAAACTTTTAGATATGATTAAAGAACTCAAGGACACGAAATTGGAGCTGATAAAAGAGGTTAAAGAGGTTACACAGACAGTAAAATCGGAGCTGTCAGAAGTGAAAAAAGGTATGGAAACAATACGAAGTGAACTACAAGGAACGCAGCAGAGAGTCAAAACAGTAGAAGACGCGATGGAGAATTTAGCAGACATGCAACAAACAGAGATGAGATTGGTGAAGGGGAGAATGTCAGTTGCAGAAACTAAACACATGGAGAAGCAGCTACGTTTTCGTGGCCTGCCAGAAGTGGAAGGGAAGTCAGCGCAAGAACAGATGACTGAGGTGTTGGCTGAATACCTGGGGAAGGAGGAGGAGGAAGTTGTGGCTATCCTAGATGTGGCATACCGTGTGAATTCGAGAATTGCAACCCAGAGGAAATTACCAAGGGATGTGATTGTGCAGTTTACAACACGAAATATGAAAGAGAGGATTGTGACAAAACAGTTTCAAGATCCATTGGAGATTGATGGCAAGACGATCATTATAATGAAGGAACTGCCCAGATCAGTGTTATTGGACCGGAAAAAATACAAAGTGCTAATTCAGATTTTGAAGGACATGAAAATCAGGTACAGATGGGAGCTACCGGAAGGAGTGTCCTTTGAGTTTGGAGGGGCAAAAAAACGCATCAGATCTGAGCGAGAGATGGAGCGATTTATTAAGGACAATGAAAAAGACTTACCAACAAAACTATGAGTATGGAGTGTAAAGTATTATCTTGGAATGTAAATGGACTAAACTCACCGAATAAGAGGAAAAATATTTTTCATTGGCTACTAAAACAAAAATGTGATATTGTTTGTTTGCAAGAGACCCATATTAGAAAACAGGATGTAAAATATTTAAAATCTGGAAAACTGGGCAAAGAATTTGTAGCGGCCTCTAACAAGAAAAAAAGAGGAGTGGTGTTGTATATAAAAGAGGAGCTACAGCCAAAATTTGTTATGAGAGATGTGGAAGCTAGATTTGTAGCAGTGGAATGCATTTGGAATTTAAAGAGAGTGTTGGTAGTCGGACTTTATGCACCTAACGGTGCAAAAGAAAGCTTCTTTGAGGATTTAAGGAAGCATTTAGACGATCTTGTATATGACCAGATAATTCTTGCTGGAGACTTCAATGGAGTGACAGATTTGGAGTTAGACAAAAAGACTACAACGGCACAAAAGAAAAGAGGACTATTACCAAAGTTTTTTTTTGAGTTGATTCAACAAGAGACTCTCGAAGATGTATGGAGGAGAGAATATCCTAAAAGTAGACAGTTTACTTTCTATTCTGCAAGGCATTCTACATTATCAAGAATTGATATGATCTGGGCCTCAAAAGACTTAGCGTTATGGACTAAGGAGGTAGAAATAATGCCGATGGTAGGCTCAGATCACAACCCAATTATGTGGAAATTTGGAAAAAGTAGAAAAAGGAAAGCATGGAGAATAAATGAGGACTTGTTACAGGAAAGAGAGAATATGGAAATATTGAGAAGAGAGACAAAGTTTTTTATACAATACAACGTGAATAAAGAAGTACCAACCAACAAAGTTTGGGATGCGTACAAGGCGGTTGTAAGGGGCATACTAATGGACTTAAATGGTAGAGCAAGAAAGAAGAAAGAGGAGAAAAGACAAGAGATTGAGGAGAAAATAAAAGCCAAAGAAATACAGCTAAAAAAGAGACCAGGGAAAAAGAAGGTATACCAGGAAATCAAAATACTTCAAGAACAGCTAACAGCAATGAGCAATAAAGAATTGGAGTGGAATCTTAAAAGACTGAATCAAAAAGCGTTTGAGGGTGCTAACAAACCTGGGAAATACCTGGCATGGCAATTGAAGAAGAAAAGGGAAAAGAAAATAATAAATAAAATCTGTGAAGATAACAAAACGTATTTGGAGCAGACTACCATTAGTAGAGCCTTTTATAAATTCTACGCTAAGCTGTATAATAAAAAAGAAGTAAACAAAGAATCAATAGCATCATATTTGGAGAAAACCAAACTTCCAGAAATCTCGGAAGCTTGGAGAAATAAGTTGAACAGTGAAGTAACTGACGAGGAAATAAGCAAGGCAATACAATCCGCAAATCTAGGAAAGGCGCCAGGGCCAGATGGACTTACGGCTAAATTTTATAAGACAATGGCCAATGAACTGGCACCATTCCTAAAAGAGGTGATGAATGGAGTTTTTAGGGATCAAAGGATTCCAGATACTTGGAGTGAAGCGAATATATCATTGATCCCAAAAGAGGGCCAAGACCTGACTAACGTGAAAAATTATAGACCTATATCACTACTCAATAATGACTATAAAATTTTTGCGAAGATATTGGTGGAGAGATTGAAGGGGTGGCTCTCGGAAGTCATAGAGGAGGAACAAGCAGGCTTTTTGCCAGACAGACAAATAAGAGACAATTTAAGGACAGTGATCAATGCTATTGAATATTATGATAAACGTTGTGACAAAGAGGTTGGTTTCTTCTTTGTAGACGCTGAAAAAGCGTTTGACAATTTAAACTGGGACTTTATGTTTGCCACTATGGAAAAGCTACAATTGGGAGAAAGATTCATCAGAGCAATTAAGGAAATTTACAGAGACCAGACTGCAGCAATTGTAGTGAATGATGAATTGACCAAGAAATTGACGATTAGTAAAGGAACAAGACAAGGTTGCCCGTTATCTCCATTGTTGTTCATTTTAGTATTGGAGATTCTGATGATACAAATACGTCAAGATGAGGAAATTCGTGGAATAAAAATAAAGGACTATTCATACAAGGTCAGAGCATTCGCGGATGACATAATGTTAATTGTAGAGGACCCATTGGAGAACATGCCAAAAGTGATAGATAAGATTAAGGAGTTTGGAGACTTGGCAGGTTTTTATATCAACAAAAAGAAGTCAAAGATATTATGTAAAAATATGACTAAGCAGAAACAACAATTGTTAACAGAAACAACGGATTGTGAAGTAACAAGCAAAGTGAAATATTTGGGAGTTGAACTGACTGCAAAGAATATAGACTTATTCAAAAACAACTATGAAAAACTATGGACTCAGAGAGAGACTTGATCAAATGGAATAGACTGAATTTGTCATGGTTGGGCAGGATTGCAGCAGTTAAGATGAATGTGTTACCAAGAGTAATGTTTTTGCTACAGACAATACCAATCATCAGAGACTCTAAACAATTTGAAAAATGGCAGAGGAAAATATCAGATTTTGTTTGGGCAGGCAAGAAGCCTCGAGTGAAAGTAAAAGTTTTACAAGATGCAAAGGAAAGAGGCGGAATGCAACTGCCCAATCTGAGACTTTACCATGATGCAATCTGCCTAGTTTGGTTGAAAGAGTGGATGACACTAAAGAACAAGAAACTATTAGCCCTAGAGGGATATAAAAATTTTTTTGGATGGCACGCATACCTATGGCATGACAAAGTAAAGGTCAACTCGATGTTCCTGCACCATTTTGTACGGAGAAGTCTATATATAATCTGGAAGAAGTACAGAATTTACTTACAAGAAGGAACCCCCTTGTGGGTGGTTCCATATGAGGTGATAGACCCGAGAGCTGTTGATAATGAACAACAATGTTTAACGTACAAAGAAATAACTAAAACTGAAGCATCTAAACTTAGAATAAAGACGCAAGAGGAACTATCACCCAATTACGACTGGTTCCAGTATAGACAGATCAGAGACTTATATAATTCGGACTCTGTAAAGGGGGGTATACGAACAGAGAACTCGGAACTAGAGCAGACCCTTCTTAAAGAAGACAAGAAAAGAATATCCAAGGTATACCAAGTACTGTTGAAATGGTATACCGAGGACGAGACAGTTAAAACACAGATGGTGAAATGGGCTATAAATTTTAATAAAGAAATAACAATGGAGGCATGGGAATACTTGTGGAAAACTACAATGAAGACAACGACATGTACTAATATTAAAGAGAACATTTACAAAATGATCTACCGTTGGTACATGACACCAAAGAAGATTGCGCTAGGGAATTTGAACACTTCTAATAAATGCTGGAAATGTAAAAAGCATGAGGGCTCCCTCTATCATATGTGGTGGTCATGTGAGGTAGCCAGGCAGTACTGGGGGGAAATAATAAGAGAAATGAGTGAAATTTTACAGTTTCAAATAAATAAGAACCCAGAACTCCTGCTACTAAACTTGGGAATGGAGGGAATTCCAGCCCATCATAGGACGTTAATATTTTATATGACAGCAGCAGCTAGACTTTTGTATGCGCAAAAATGGAAAGTACGAGAAGTGCCAACTATTGAAGATTGGATCTACAAATTGCTGTACATGGCCGAAATGGACAAGATGACAAGAAAACTGAGAAATCTGGACTCAGGGCAGTTTAACACAGACTGGGAGAAGCTGAAACAATATTTGGAGAAGAAATGGGAGGTGGGAGGAAAACTGTGGCAGTTTGAGAACTACTGAAGTATAATAAAATGTAGAGGGGGGTGACTTTACCGGGGGAGGAAGAGATAAATGCGAATTTATAAGCAGTTAGATTAACAGATTGATATATATATAGATATATATAGGTTAATAGATAGAACATTGATAGAAAATAATTAATGATAAGGTTTAAATATAAGGATTGAGTAACCAACAGTATTTTCTTTCTTTGATAAGATCTATATAATGCACCAAACTGAATATACAGAAGAGTCAAATTGATTGACTATGTGATGAGCTATATAGAATTACCATAAAAAGATAGAATGAGTAATATATAGAGAATAAGTCAAATTGTTTGATTTAAATGTAAGATTTTTATGGTTTATGACATATAGGTTTATGATATATAGAAATATTTAAAAATGGAAAATGGGATAAATTGTTTATCCAAGATGGAAACAAAGACTTACAGTTTGGGTATATAACAAGAAAAGTAGTTAAGGATGTACTGCCTAACATAATGGAGAATGTATATCTGTTTTAGATAGAGGAAATTAATAGAAGTAAGGGAAAAGGGACAAAGGGTGGGAAAGCTGTTGGAAGTCAACAAAAGGGGGGGAAAGGGAGGGGGTTAGAAATGAAAAATTTGGGAAAAACTGAATGTAAATGTAAAAATAACGGATTCTAACCCAATAAAAAAAATTTTCAAAAAAAAAAAAAAGAAGTATTTGGTAGAAGCGGTTAGGAAGGTGATAGGTATGGTCTATTTAGCTAAAAATAAGGGATTGCCTCTTACGCTTATGGCGTTGGATATTTATAAAGTGTTTGATTTGGTGGATTGGACATATATGGAAAATATATTTCAAAAGTATAATTTTGGGGTGAAATTTCAAAATATGATTAAGGCAATATATACCAAATCCACGGCGATGGTAGGAGTTAGTGGATCAGCAGAGGGGGATGTTCAAGTATTGAGTGGTACGAAACAGGGCTGCCCTCTATCTCCTATGTTATTTATTTTAGCACTGGAGCCGTTGGTGCTTAAATTAAAAAAGAATAAAGGAATAGTAGGTTTTGAAGTCCCAGGAAAAGGGAAAGTAGATGGGAATCTGTTAACATTGTATGCAGATGACATGATGGTGACAATTAAAGATTTGGAGTCCGCAACGGTCCCGTTAAAAAAGGTATTACAGGAATTTGAAGAGGTGTCAGGGTTGAAAGTGAATTTTTCAAAATCTTCAATGATGTGTTTTAATGTTAAACTGAAAATACAATTAGCAGCTTCTAAAACTTTGGGGATTCCTATAGCAAACAAAATGGTGAAGTATTTAGGGGTTAATATTCCCAGGAATGATAAAAAAAATATTTGAGTATAATTTTAAAAGAATTTGGAGTGGAATTCAAGATAAAATGAGAGTTTGGGGGAGGAGGAAAGATTCAATTAGTACAAGGAATGTGATGGTTAAAATGTTTTTAGTTCCTAGGTTGACTTACCTTTTCTATGCACTACCTTGGCATATACCAGGATATATATTGACGAAGTGGCAAGGAGCTATAGATAGATTTGTTTTTGCATCTAAGAAACCAAGGACGGCGGTTAGGTATAGATATTATGGAATAAAAGATGGGGGATGGGGGATTCCCAATATTAGTTTGTATTACGATGCATATCAATTAAGACATCTAATGATTTGGTTGGAGGGCGAGTTAGGAGAAGATCTCAGTTGGATAGAATGGGAAAAATTTGAGGTAGTAGGGGGAAAGGAAAGTGTGTTTGATAGGAGGAAAAGGAGGAAGAAGATAGGTGAGAAATTATCAACTTTTCAGGGACCCTGTTGGGTATGGGAGAAGTGAAAAAAAGAGCTCACCCTGGGGATATCACCTCTTACCAAAATGTGGTATTATGATGAATTTGCCCCGTTGAGGGGATCAATGTCAAAGGAGATAGGAGATAAATTAAAGAAGATGACGATTATAGAGTTGAAAAAGGTGTGGGGAGCAGAAGGGAAGGTGGAAGAGGAGAATAATATTTTGAATAGGATTAATTGGCTGCAAAAAAATCAAATTTCCTCCTCGTTGAAGGAGGAAGAAATTAACGATATTGGTAAAAGATTAATTACTCCCTTTGAAAAATTGGTGAAAGTGTATGGAGAAGATAAGACAAAAATAGTTTCAAAATTGTATAAGGTTTTATTAGGCACAGGGGAGTCACCGAGAGAATTTTTGAAAAAATATTGGGAAATAGATATTCAAGGTAAAATTAGGGATGAAGAGTGGGAAATGATTTTTAGGTTACCTCCTTTAGTTACTACATCTAGGTTAATGCAGGAGCAAGGTCTGAAGATGATACAGAAATGGTACTATACACCGGTTAAGTTATATTATATTTCAAAATCGGGGAGTAAAAATTGTTGGAGGAAATGTGGAGAATTGGGAAAGTTCAGTCACATGTGGTGGGACTGTCCTTTAGTAAAAAAGTTCTGGGATCAAATTGGTATGGAAATGTCGAGGATAGTGAGAAGAAGGGTAAAAATATCTAAAGCAATGGCACTTATTAATTTGGATGGAATAGGGCTAAGGTTAAGAGAGGAATCTATGGATAAATTTGATGTTAGTAGCAGCAAGACAGGTTATAGCAAGGAATTGGAAAGAAGCTGAGGAATTGACGATTAATCACTGGAGGGGAAATATGAATAATATAATAGTTTTAGAGTACCTTACGATGAAGATACGTAGAATGAATGGGTTAAAGGTTAGGGAACAAGAGGAGAATTGGTTTAGAAGGATGGTGGGGTACTTAGAAACATTTAAACGATTTGGGATGATTAGTCGGTTAATAGGAAATTGAGAGGTTAATTTAATTATAAGGCTAAGTGGAATGATCTATAGAGTAATAGAGTTGTACTGGGAGTAATTGTGAATATGAAATAATATTGTATGGAATAATATTTATGTATCTACCGCTTGGAGGTCCCTACACGGGTGATATCGGTGACGGGTTGTTATATTCGGAATAAAACAATAAAGTATTTTAAAAAGAAGAAGAAGAAGAAGAAGAAGAAGAAGAAGAAGAAGAAGAAGAAGAAGAAGACTGAGGGTCCTGACCTTCCTGGGTATTGAATTGGATACCATACAGCAGACTTCGAGGCTGCCGGTTGTAAAGCTCCTCGAGTTGAAGGCACGCCTGTGGACCCTACTGGGAAAGTGCAAGGTGTCCTTACTAGAGCTTCAGCAGACGGTTGGCCACCTTAATTTTGCGTGTAAGGTGGTGGCCTCTGGCAGAGACTTTCTAAGGCATCTCTGCGATGCCATGGGGACCCTGCGGCTTCCTCACCACAGGATGTGCATTTCAGAAGGAATGTGGGAAGATTTGGAGGTTTGGCTCCAATTTTTGAAGGGATTTAATGGGGTCTCATTTTGGAGGCAGGAGCTGCTGTTAGAGGGGGACCTACAAGTTTCCTCCAATGCTTCGGGTTCCATAGGGTTTGGAATTTATTTCAGGGGACATTGGTGTGTGGCCAGGTGGCCCAGTGATTGGGTGGAAGCAGGTTTACATAGGGATTTAACATTGCTTGAGTTCTTCCCAATCTTAGTGACAGTTTACCTTTGTGGGGAGGAACTTGCTAACCACTCTGTGCACTTTTGGTGCGATAACATGGCAGTGGTTCTGGTTGTGAACTCCCTTTCTTCTAAATCGCCCTGGGTCATGAATTTGGTCCAAGCCTTCACCTTAAGGTGCTTGCACCTTAATATATTTTTTCCAGCCAGGCATATCCCTGGGGTAAACAATGAGGTGGTGGATGCCTTGTCCCGTCTGCAGATGGACCGGTTTTGACAGCTTGCCCCCGAGTCCGATTTGCTGCCAGCCCTGGTACCTCAGGAGCTGTGGAGGATTGGGAATCCGAGGCCTCCAGGGCCATCCAATTGGCCATTGCCCCTAGTACCGGGAGGGCATATGACCGGGCGGTAAAGCAGTTTGCTGCATTCAGGTTGGAGGTAGGTCTCCGCCAGTTGTGGCCTATCCCAGTTGAACACGTAGTGCACTTTTGTGCGGCTCAAAAAGGTAAGGGGCACGGGGTCAAGTACATACGTAGCCAACTTGCTGCACTGGCCTTTGCTTCCAAAGCTCGGGGGTTTTCAGATGCCACTGGGGATTTCTACATTCAGAAAATGTTGGAGGGTTGGTCTCGTGAATCGGCTACCCTGAGGGACGATAGACATCCCATTTCTCCAGGCATCCTACAGGGTTTAAAAGCCGTGTGGTCGGTGGTCTGTAATTCACCTTTCGAGGAGATGCTGTTTCATGCTGCATCTCTGATTGCGTTTTTTGGCGCCCTTAGAGTCAACGAGCTTGTCCCCCAGTCCCTTAAGGATGACTCCGGCTGCGCCCTTAAGGTTGTGGACGTGAAATTTGAAGGGGGGCAAGTGATCATCAGGATACAACGCACCAAGATGGACCAACAACAGAAGTGGGTGGATGTGGTGCTTGGCCGCTGTGCCCTTACTGATTTATGCCCAGTGACAACCTTAAGGCGTTAGGTTGGTGCACGGGGGGAAGCACCTGGTGTTCTTTTTCACCACATTGACGGTGCCCTGTTGACTAAATATCAGTTTTGGACAGTCACAGGCAGGGCTCTTCAGAAGCTAGGCTTGGCCGGGTTCAGATTTGGGACCCATTCTTTCCGAATTGGTGCTGCTTCTACGGCTGCAGCTATGGGTTATTCCGATCCGGATATTCAGAAGGTGGGACGATGGCGTTCTGGTGCTTATAAATCGTACATTAGGCCCCTTGGGGGTAGTCAATCGTCCTGTCATGGTTTTTCTTGCAGGTGCTGTGGCTCAGCAGGATAGGGTGCAGATCCTCATATGTGGCCATAGCATGGTCTTCTGGGCTGCGCACCAAGCGAAGAGGACATGGATCGGGTCCCAGCTTGGACTCAGCCGGTGGGCTACTGTTGAATGGCAGGGCAGGAGAGGCCTGCGCTGGGCCGGGCTGCTGCCGCTCTTGTTTGAAGGGAGGAGTGCCCCTCCTCCTCACATCCTGGTTGTTCATTTAGGGGGCAATGATCTGGGTTTGATGAAGGGCATGTCTCTTTCTTGGCAAGTGCGGGACGACTTCCTGGAGATTCGGAAGAGGTGGCTCAGCATCTTGATCTTTTGGGCGGCGATGCTTCCGCGTCGGGTGTGGCGGGAGGCATTGAACCACAGTGCCATAGAAAGGGCTAGGCAGATGGCCAACAGAGCCCTATTCGATGACAGGAGGGTTGGGTATCTATTTGCTCCATCCGCAAATTCGGGCCAAGTTTGCAGACCTTTACCGAGGGGATGGCATGCACCTCTCTTCCAGAGGTAACAGCATTTTTCTGAACGATCTGCGGCAGGGGCTTAGGTTGGCCTTGAGCCATTTGTGGGGCGCTGAGGCCTAAGCATAGGCTTGGCCTCTGTGGTGGAAGGATTTTAGTTAGGGAAAATCTGTAGTAGGCCAGTGAGCACCCTTGGCACCTCCCCATTGGTGGGAAATTGGGGTCTTTCAGGAGCGGCTGGCTGCCATATGGCCCAGCTGCGAGGTCAGATGCCCTGGGTGGGGAACCCCTGGTCAAGCCAGTCTCCCCCCGCTGCCGTACAGCCAGGTGGGGGAGCTTTACAGGGGTGAACCACTCCACCTGGCCAGGCCGGGTCCCAGCCATTTGTGGATGGCTCACACCTGGGGCAGCGGGTGCTCGCCCAGACAGGTCAGGGCGAGGTCCAAGAGTGACCCCAGCGCCTGACCTGTACCGCTAGTTAGGCCCTTGCCGTAGTTAATGTTGCTGTTGTCATTTTAATAAAGCGGCCCATTTTTCAACCCAAAAACTTGGTGTCTCTCTCTCATTCCGACTAGGGTGCCAATAGACATCCTTGATGTGTTCCTTTGTGAATCTCACATGGTTTAGTTAATTTTCCATTATCAATAATTTTAGCATTCTGTGAAGTGTAGATTGATTCCACCCATTTTTTAAAATTCTCCCCAAAATTCACGTTTTCTAAAACTTCAAACAGGAAAATCCAGCTCAAATTGTCAAAGGCCTTTTCGGCATCCAAGAAAATTAGAGCTGCTTGTTTTTCATTGTGTTTATTCAAATATTCCACTACATCCAATATAGTTCTGACATTGTCTTTCAACTATCTTTTGGGTAAGAAACCACTTTGAACTTCATGAATAAAATCTTTGAGAACATTCTGCTAAAATCTTGGTGAATAGTTTATAGTCATTATTCAGCAATGATACAAGTCTATAGTTTTTTGCTAGCGTCAAATCTTGCACTTCTTTGGGTATTAGTGTAATGATAGCATCTTTCCAAGTCTCTGGCATCTTTCTTCTCAATAAAATTGAATTCATTGTATTTTGCAAGAATTTGGCTCACCCGGCTGCAGCATAGCTGCATAAGCTGGGAGCCAGCCTTTGCAGCCCCACCTAGAGGGAGAGATAGGCTCCCTTCCTGGGCATACTGGGCTTTGGGAAGAGTCCACATACTGGGAAGATTCCACATCTTCTTGTTCTTCCTCATCTTTCTGTTCCAATGAAGGCTGTTGTGGATCTTTAGAAAACTTTTCTAAGTCTTTCTTGTATCTTTCAAAGAAATCTCTTGCTTTTGGAAGTGAATTCAACTAGAATCTCTGTCATTTGAAAGTAAAAATCACTCCTTCCAACTTTTCCCAGCTAAATGGGATTTTCTTCTGTTTCAGTTTTTCAGTTAAAAATACATACTCTCTTCATTTCCTCAAGATTCTGAGTGGTATTTCCTTTAAAATAATAACTCCAACTTTCTGTATTCTGTATTTCTTCTCATAATGTTGTTGTAGAACTTCATCTCCTATCGACTTTTTGACAAAATACACTACGATATCTTTCAGTAGCTTGTTCTGTGTTGCAGACCTGATGAAGACTCTGTATACGTTATCCAATTCCATATCAACTCTTGGAATGTCCCACTGGAGAAATTCTGCCTAGGCCTCTACCACCCTATGTTGAATATCTTCATCTTGTGTCTCCCTAACTCCTTATCTTGATGTTTCTTCAACTCTCTGTCAACCACTGCTATTCTGCTATCCAGGATATCCGCTTGATCAACTTCTTTACCTCCTCAGAGATTTTTTTAACAGCACCTTCAGTATTTTTAATTTGCTCAGTTAAATCTGTTTTAAATTTCATAAAATTGCCTTCCATTCTCTTTTCAAATGAATCTATTTTATCATGTAGTTGATCAAAGAGTTTTTGAATCATATCTGTGGATATAAGAGTGTCTATACAGGTAGGTTTTTTTGTACCTTGAGACATTTCCCACTAGATGGCTGTTTCTCTATGAATAATCGGTGAAGCCTTTTTACAGAAAGTGTTGTTTATTGTCCACTTTGTTTACATTCCAGTTCTGAGTTTTAAGGCCATTGCTTCAACCTTAGCTTCTTCTACACAGTTTTATTTTAACCAGTCTGGCCAAAACACTTTCTCCCAATACAAATTCACAAATTACAGAGAAAAACAAACAATAAGCTTTTTGGTTCCCCTTAGTCCATTAAATCTTTCCTTCTCATATGTAGTCTAAGAGCTTTCTGCTAATGATGTATCATCAATCTTCTTATGTCAGTTAAAATTTAAAAAAAGAAAATCCAAGAAAGCACAGTATTATCTCACCACACCGTAAATAATTGTGTCATAGACTTGGTTAATACTTTGAAGTCAGATTTAAGAATTTAGGGTAGGCTTGCCTTTGAACTCCAATTGTAGCTGAAAGTAGATGTTTTCTCCTGGTCTCCAGGTGCCCCAATTTCTAGCCACCACCAAGGACAAATCTGGGCAGTAAGACCTTAATCAGAGTTGTCAAACAGCACAAACTGGTAAACTCACAATCCCTCCTTATCCAGAGTGATTTGTCAGCTGGTGTTGCATCTCCAGTCATTGAGCAAAGCTATGTTGTTTCTTCCAGTACTGAAACCTTCAGGCAGCAATGCCCTCCCATCACATGATCCCAGGAAATATATCGAATCTTACACACTCAAATCAACTGCCTTGAAAGCTTTATAGCAGCAGAACTACAATACATCTTTAAATCAATAGTAACAAATTGCATAATTCACTGTATTTTAGATCATATTTTCAGATTTAATCTAAAGCAACATTGTTACCTTTAATGGCTGACAAATTTTGCCCTCTTGAGACAACACAGACGATATTAGAAGTTGGCCTCATTTGTTTTTCCCTTCATTTTATAATTTTTTAAAAAGTTAATTAGTTTTGTCAGTCAATATTCTCTAACTGAATTATGGAAACATTTTAAGTGTCTATGTATTCATCTACTCATAACACCAGCAACAAATATAGCCAAATAAAAAGGCAGAGACTTTTTGAGGGATTTTTTAAAAAATGTCCATAGCACATCAAAACAATATAATTTCTTCTTGAATGTCTTTCTCCACTGCTGCATTGCCACAATCCCTAACTATGATGTGTCTCATTCTATTACCTTCTCCAGTCCCAGCCATATAACAGGAGCTCAGTTAGGATTCTGTCATCAAAACTCTACACATGACCATTGTATGCAGGCAGGCAACAGAGGGAAGATTGCTTTGATTAGCCATGCCCCTAATATTGGAACAGTCAAATAATGATGACACAGAACTTGTGCATGTAGAAACTGTATATGAATAGTATCTTTCTCTTCATGACTGAGAACCCATCTAAAATAAGTTAAATGAACACTCTATGATAAGTAGCGTTTTCAGGCACAATCCTACTTGTCTCTCTATCTGCACTGCCTGTACATAGTTAAGCTTCTCATAACTACTTCTGCTGCCAAGCATTTCCTACAGACCCAACAGTCAGTGCTTATTTGTGCTTTATTGTTTTGCTAATGATCCTCAAGCACTCATCATTTTCTTTCAGCTCCTGCTTGTCCTTGATTGTACTAAGGGTTGGTTGAAATATTGTTGCCTCACATACAGGCTGCTGAAAAAGCTGCTGTGGCATTGTTCTGAATGGCAAACAGATAATTTAAAAGCTGTATACTCTCATATATTGCTTCAACTGTGTGCAGGGGTGAGTGAATGTTGCCTTGCATTTCTTTTGCATTCATTTATATTTTTGACATTGGTTATGTTCTCATTGGACCCTATGAGAACAGAAAAGCAAGGTGAAATTTTTGTTAATAAACAAATACATTCCCAGAAATTCATCAGTCCCCAAACACAAGGTAGCATGGCTACCTGAAGTGGGAAGAGAGGGTAGAATCAAAAGTTCCTTCTTCAGCTGCTGCATAGCATAGCATCCAAGTCAAGTCACTGCATACATTTAATAAACTAAATTCAAAGAATGATTAACTTTATACATTCACAGCAGGAGAAATGAAGACTTGTAGTGTTTTGCCATTGACTTGATACGTAACTTCAGGCAGATCCCTTAACCCCACTGTAATGAAATGAACTGAAGCAAACAGGTGTTTTTTGAGGCTGACATGAATATTTGAAAAGTGCTTTGATTTTTTCCCCCACATGAAAGAAGCTACAGAAGTGCAAAGCAGGATTTAAATATGCATGGCATATTGAATATAGGAAGAACAGGGTCAGAAGAAAAGAAGAGGAGCTCTGACTCCATCCTGCTCAACGCTCTTGTTCTTCCTAAATAATGCTAAAATAAGAACAGCTTTACTCACTATGCCTCTAGGTCTGGAACATTGCTTTACACACGTAAGGTTTCATCCCTATACTTGCTTGTTTAGAAGAAAAATCCACTGAAGTGGGACTACTTCTGAGTAAACATACTCAGGATCAAAGTATTCAAGAGCTTTTGTAAAAATACAGAACATTAATGCAATCACTGGGCACTTTTGCTCACTGTTTTTGACATTGTAATGTAGTATAAATAAGATGTATGGCCTGATAAACAGAGACATTTAAGAAAAAAACCCTCTGATGTCCTGCCTGTTCTTTAAATAGTTCCAAGAAAGATTTGTGTAGCACAGGTAACACTGAAGACCCTTCTCTCCCACCCCTCTAAAAGGTTCTACCAAATAGTTCCAAGCAAAAGAACAGGAGAAGATAGCTAGCCAAACCTCTATTCATAGTCTGGCAGCAGGCCTGTTAACAAGGTGTGAATGTTGTGGCGGGGGTGGGGAGGGGGACGGGCCTTGAATATCTGAGCAAGTGGGCAGACTCATAGAGGTTTAGAAGGTCCTTCTGCACACTGGCTGAGGATTCTTAAGCTTAGAAAACCTAAACAAACATTTTGCTGGCAAATCATTTGGGAACTAGTAAAGATATTTAAGTACAGGTGTTTTGTGTTCTTTGTAGATGGCAGCCTATCAACCACTGCATAGTGCACACACCTCTCAAAAGTAGTTCCATGTGACACATGTTGTAATCTAGTCTGGCAATTAGTGAAGTGGGAACAGCCAATTCAAGTTCATCATTTTCCAAGTGTAAATCCTAAACAGTATTTTACCATTTAAAACTTGTTGACTTCCGTGGATTTAGAAGGGTGATGGTGGTACAGCTAGTCACTCACCCATAGCCACTGTTGATTTTAACATTTATAGCTAAGGCTGCAGTCCTTAGGTCTCTTTCCTCAAAGTAAGCCTCACTGAAATACATGAGACTTACTTCTGAGTAGACTTGATTAGGCTTGCTCCCTTGAGCTCCCAAATTCTAGCACTGTGCCAAAATCTTGTAACCTTCTATTTTTCAGGTGAAAATTGATGAGGATGAAAAGCTTTATAAAAACCCTTTAGCTTCCACTGTAAATTTTGACTTCCTGCATTTTCATATATTTTTCCTCATAAAAAGAAAATTATGAAAGAAAAACTATAGGTTGGGAGGCGGTATGGATAGTAGAAGGGAAGGGCATTTAAAACAGTTTCAACTGCTAGACAATCTGTTCCCAAGCTTTTCTTCTTCAAACTTCTGAGACTTTGCTGCTCCCAGCATATTTTGCCATGAGCCAGAGTGCTGCTAATCAATGTAGTTGAAATTCAGCCTACAGAAAGGTATTTCAGCAGGTAGAACTCAGCCTTTGACCTTCTTCTAACTCTAGTCCAAGGTTGATTTTCATTGGTAAAGGTGGCCAAAGTATTTAAGTACATACTATTTTCTCCTAACTCATTTTATTGTGTTTTACCGAAAGCGACAGGCTTCTCCTAGGAACAGTTACCTCTGTCTGGGTAGTTCTTATTCTCTCCTTGCCCATAACCTCTTGAAACTCAGCTAGAGAAGAAAGGATATACCATGATAAATCAACGATCATTTCCCTTATTCAGTAGATTTCAGTTAAAGAGCAATACATCTAAAAATAATAGTTAGTGATACCAAACCTTCCAAGTGTGGATAATAATTTGGGGGAGAAAAGCCACTCAGTCTGTGTTCACAATTTATTCCAGAGCTTCCCCTGCTTCTGTTTTTCCCACTAAGGGAGCAGTTTTAAGGAGATTCAAAATGTCACTGATACCCACAAACTATTTTTCTCTCATTTGTTGTCTGCAAGACTCCAGTAGCTAAATGACTTCATCTCTGACAGCAAGATAAACTTTAAGTTGATTGCAATAATAAATGTGTCAAAAATCAATAAATATTCAAGATCATTAAATATCATGCATGGAGATCTTTATTTGAATTTGAGATGCTCTACAAATATTGACAAAGTGTCACCTTAGGTGTTTTAAATATCCCCATTATGAATGTTCACTTGATAAAAAGAAACATTCTCAAAGCGGAGGACAGGCTGTGTAAATACCATGTTTGCATTTCTGGGCCAAGGCCTTGAGATAGCAAAATTATACATCTGTCCCAAGTATTCTGCAGTTTTAATTAGAAGAAAAAGAGAAATGTGCACTATTTTAATTGATTTTGAAGCCTTAATGCCAAATGACTTTCAGAGGTTTTGTTGTTGTTTACCGCTGACCCTATGATAGAAGTAGACTTATTAATCAGTTTTTAAAAATATATTTTAATATCTTCTAATAATCACAGAGGGAAATGTCTTCACAATGTTGAGTAATCCACCCAGTTTGGTGTAGTGGTTAAGAGCGTGGGACTCTAATCTGGAGAGCCGGTTTTGATTCCCCACTCCACTTGAAGCCAACTGGGTGACCTTGGGTCAGTCACAGCTTCTAGGAGCTCTCTCAGCCCCACCCACCTCACAGAGTGTTTTGTTGTAGGGATAATAATGACATACTTTGTAAACCGCTCTAAGTCATCCTGAAGAGTGGTATATAAATCTAATGTTGTTGTTGTTGTTGTTGTTGTTGTTGTTAAGAGCTTCAGATTGTGTTTCCAGATTGTAACCATAGAAAGGACCAGGTCTTCAAAAATCGCTTTCTCTTCATCTACCACTGAAGATTAATGAAATGACAGAGCCCAGGTCTGCGTAATTGAACCCAAGGATGGTACAAAGTTGATCTAGTGGCCTGTTTAGCCACATGCTGCTTTGTTATGTCTGGTGAATGTTTTTTGACCCCTCAGCTTGTATGGGAATCAAAGGAAGACATTTTTTAATAGTTTTCTTCATTTGCTCCACTGTTATATCTGTCCTTTCTGGAAAGTGATATGCAATGAACTTCTAATTAAATGTCCTTAATCTTTCCTTGGATTCTGTCCATTTAGGGCCAAGCTACACATGACGAATGACACTTGAACGGCAAGTGGATTGAGTGGAGGGCAAGTGAACAGGGAGAAATACACTTGCTGTTCAAGTGTCATTCGTCATGTGTAGCTTGGCCCTCAGTCATCAAACAGGAAGTTATGAGCATGATTAAGAACTGTTTATGTACGTGTGATTATAACAGCATGATTTGTAGAGCATAACATGTTTGCTCTACTCAGATTTTGGTACTCTTCCATCTGGTCATCTTCCTGACTATTGTTCATATATGACTGTTCCTCGGTATAGGCATGCCTATTTGTTGACATGCATAAATGCCTTACTATCTAGAGTTTTGCAAGAGAGGTATCATAGGGTACCATACTCTGACCCTCTATGCAACTGTGGTGAAGGTAATGTGGACACTCTGTGTATTACCTGCTTTTTGAATGAAGCTATTTTTCTGTGGCTAGGAATCTTTTAATTTTTCCTTTGCTCGAAAATGTAGATCATATGGAGACATTACCTCTTTTATTAGAAGTTAAT
Source organism: Eublepharis macularius (assembly GCF_028583425.1). NCBI lineage: Eukaryota > Metazoa > Chordata > Lepidosauria > Squamata > Eublepharidae > Eublepharis > Eublepharis macularius. The sequence goes on from NC_072799.1 coordinate 49,154,352, forward strand.
AGTAGACCCATCACTCTTTTGATTTCATGACCATTTAAATGTTGTCTAGTTTTTATATTTTAGTAAGTAAAGGTAGTCCCCTGTGCAAGCACCGAGTCATTACTGACCCATGGGGGGACGTTGCATCATGACATTTTCTTGGCAGACTTTTTATGGGGTGCTTTGCCTTCCCCAGTCATCTACACTTTACCCCCAGAACCTGGGTGTTACGATCTTTACTTTCTTTGGGGTAGATTTTGCCTTTAATCTTCCCCTTACACCCTCTGGGTAGTTTGCTGCCACCAGAAATCTATTATTCCAAAATATTTTATTCAAATTTTCCCTTTGGTAATGTGTTTAAACGTCAGGCTCCTTCGTGGTTCTATGTGGCCCTGAGGATAGGAATGGGATATAGCAATGACAGCTACACTGGGATATAACAAAACAAAATAAACTTTTATTTAGTCAAGAAGCGTATTGGTTTCATAAATGTAGTTCTCGGTTCTTAAAGTTACTTCCTATAACCTCATTCACACTGATCTCTTCTAAGGCTTCACACACAGCCTCTTTCTTCAACTCAATATTTCTCTCACAGAAATTTTTAAAACTCCTCAGACAGCACACAGCTAGCCTCTCTTTCTCTGACTCTCATTCACAGAAATATTAAACCTGCTCAGGCAGCACACAGCTGGCCTCTCTTTCCCTGACTGAGTGTCCTTTCACAAACATGCTCAGTTCAGGTTCCACACAGGTCATATTTCTCTCATAAACACTTCAACATATTCAGGTGGCACACAGCTAGCCTGCTTTCTTCTGACTGAAAAACTTCTCTCCTCACTCTCAGTCTCAAACTGCATTTACTCTGCCCACTCTCAGTCATCAACCAATCATATCCCTCTCTTTCACCCCCACTCTTCACCTATCTCACACCAACCAGTTAAAGATACATGCACACATTTACTTGAAATCATTACACTGGGGTTTTACCAGCCTCGGAAGGATGGAATGCTGAGTCAACCTTGAGCCAGGTATTTGAACCTAGCTTCCGGCAGGATCGAACTTGGGTCATCATGAGCAGAGCTTGGACTACAGCACTGCAGCTCACCACTCTGCACCACGGAGCTCTTTTTGTGCCACGGGGCTCTATATTTTAGTAGTCAGCTTAAAACTAGTAAGTTAAGAAGCAGTATGAGGTAAAGAGAAAAATTAAATATCTTTTGTAATGCAGCCAAAATCATACTTTAGCCCCAACCAAGGAAGGAATCCATTGTGCTATTGTGTCATTGACTGGCTGCTTGAATCTAAAGGATGCAATCAGTCAGGGTACCTACAGAAAGTCTCTGATTGTAGATGAAAGGAAATAAAGTAGGAAATATGCATACCACTGTAAAACGTAAATGCATAGACATGAAAATGCTTTCAAATTCTTGCCCAATAGGAATTCTCAGAATGTGCTGTTCCATCTGAGTTGTCCATATTGTAGAAAAGGACTGTACGTGCATTTTCTCCACTCATTTTCATTTATGTGTGTTAGACTTTTTAAGGTAGATGCACTCATTGGATATACATCATAATTATGATAGTTTGGATTGTGACATGTATAAAATACACTGCATGCACAATAACACTAAAATAATTCATGACAGCTTTCAAAAGACCATTAAAAATTTAACATGGAAAAAGTATGGAGCAAGTATGGCAGAGAACAAGTGACCTTAGCATAAACTGTGTACCAATGGGTGTAAAACTGGGGTTTTGCTGTTGTTTATTCAAGTTCTTTAATCTGAGGCTTTTTCAGGTGAACTTCTTAAAGGGAACTGCTGGGTTTCTTGTAACAATGAGGCAAGAATCCTTTGCATACTTACCAGTTTTAGATTGTTGACTAGAAATGGCTATTCACATGCAACTGAAAGCAGTAGAAAACTGTAATATTCCCATGCTCTTCAAAATCATGCACTGACCCACTGAAGCAAACCTAACAGCTGCTTACAACATTTGTCCTTCCTTTCCTGGTCACAGCACTATTATGTTCCAATATTTTTATGACATTTCCCCTTTCACATAAGAAAAGTGTTCAAGTCTCAAAGTTTAGCTGCATAATTCTATTAAAACTTGCATAGAGTATAATCCTGCCCTCCCAATCTGCAGACCCAGCTGCTAGGGCTGGGGGCTGACTTTGCCATCCCAGAAGGGAAAAGCAGCAGTGCATGCCTCTGGTCATCTGGGTATCCAGGGGGCAGGGTGGAACTGAATGCCTTAAAAGGCAGTTCCACAACCAGGCCTTTCAGTTGCTGCCTTGTACTTGGCCCATCCACCTGCACTGTAGCATTGCAGCTTTAGCCGGTCACTGGTTTCCAGGGCCAGTTAGGAATTTTTTGCCCTTTTCCCCTATTGGCTGTCATGGAGAAGTGTTTTTAAATCTACCTTGCACTGTGTGCATGGGTTGTGGTAATTGGCTTAAGATGGAGCTGCAGTTAGGTTTGTTAGTGGCAAGATTGAGTTTGAGAAAAGTCAGCGGGCCACTGAGCACCCTTGGCACATCCCCATTGGTGGGGAATTGGAGTCTGTCAGGGGTGGCTGGTACTGCTTCAAGGCTGCCATTTGTGAGAGCAGACTGCCTGGTGGGAACCCCTGGACAAGCCTGGCCAGCCGGGTCCCAACCATGTGCATGGATGGCTCACACCAGGGGCAGCAGGGGTCTCCCAGACAGGTCAAGATGGAGGTCCATGGGTGACACCAGGGCTTGACCTGTACCACTCATTAGGCCCTTGTCATGTTAGAGTTTATCTTGTTGTCAAATAAAAGTGGCCCATTAGTACTCAAGCCTTGTTTGAGAGCCAGTTTGGTGTGAGACCCAATTTGGTGCAGTGGTTAAGAGCACGGCACTCTAATCTGAAGAACCGGGTTTGATTTCCCACTCCTCCGCTTGGAGCCAGTTGGGTGACCTTGGGTCAGTCACAGCTTCTAGGAGCTCTCTCAACCTCTCCTACCTCACAGGGTGTTTTGTTGTAGGGATAATAATGACATACTTTGTAAACCACTCTAAGTCATCTTGAAGAGTGGTATATAAATCTAATGTTGTTGTTGTTGTTGTTGTTGTTGTTGTTGTTGTTGTTGTTGTTGTTGTTGTTGTTGTTGTTGTTGGGGATAATAATGATATACTTTGTAAACCGCTCTGAATGGGTGTTAAGTCATCCTGAAGGGTGGTATATAAAATAGTATGTTGTTGTTGTTGTGTCTGCCTCTTTATTCCGACTGGCGGGACAAACCTCTGAAATCACAATAACTTTGGATTTGAATTAGCATGATCCTAGATACTCATTTTGAAAACATTTTCATGGGTACTGGAAACATGCAGTGTGCATTCGTGTGTGAGAGTGCACATTTATGTGTGTGCACACACATGCTTGTGTGTAGTCCAACATAATTTCAACTGCAGATACAGTTGATAGACCTAAAATATGTTACACTGTGGCTTTTATCGGCAAGTTCTTTTTCATTAGATTAGATTATTTTAAAACTAAAAATATGAGTGGTGTTTTACATGCCTTTTAATTTTCTACAAAACTTACTTTGTGATGCTACCATATTTAACAAAGTACTGTTTCACAAAACTGAACTACTTTCTTACATAGAAAAGTGACAATGTTTTTCTCCAGATTACAAAGGAAGAATTTAATAGAAGATTTAAAAAAAATGCATTTTGTCAAGAAAATGAATAGAGCATTTATATGAGAATATCAGAGACTACTATATTAAGCCACTTGTTACTGATCAATCACCCCCCCTACACTTCAGAAACACTGTTTTATTTGCTGAAAGATAATGATCCTCATAAGATTACATTGGTGGCAGTAAAATTTGTCTCAGTCCTTCTACCCCTTGCTTCCAAAAAAGGATGAATAAGAACTTTTTGCTGCTCAAGATTTATTAATTGATGAGCTTCAAAGGGAAGGAAGGGAAAGGAAAGAATAGAGAAAATACTAGAATTTGAGGGCCCTCACTAGAACTAGGGTACTCAGAATGCATACTTAACTTGTGGAACTCACTGCCAAGGGATATGGTGATGGATGTTAGCTTAGATGACTTGAAAAAAGGGTAAGACAAATTCATGGTGGATAGATGTATTGATAGCTATTAACCATTGGTGCATGTTCAGAAGCAGTGTACATCTGAATGCTAGTAGCTGGGTAAAAGATACTTTGATCTCAGAGCGGAACTACAAGCGACAAAAGGCACAGATTGGACATTTGTCAGCTTCCCTCAAGTTTTGATGGGAAATGTAGGCATCCTAGTCTTGCAGCTTGGCTCTCCGACTGCTGTCCAATGGACTTTTCAACTGTCACTTGTCCAACATTCCGCCAAGCTGCCTACATTTCCCATCAAAACTTGAGGGAAGCTGACAAGTGTCCAACCTGTGCCTTTTGTCACTTGTGGTTCCGCTCTCAGTGTCACTGCCCTGGCTCTTACGGGGTATCTGATCAGCCACTCTGTGAAAGTGGATGCTGAATTAGAGGGGTAATTGATTTGTCTAGTAAAGCTCCTTTTAAATACTTTGGGTTCATATATTATAAAGAATTGTACCAATTGCTAACGTGTATGAAAGTAACTGTGGTAAACAAGAGTGTAAATTTATATATAATGACTACTTTGCTGGTGCAATGTTGCTGTTTGTGATATTATACCAAAGGCTTGCCATGTAACAGCATGAGCAAAACTTCTATGTTGACAACAGTTAGCATTGTGAGAAAAGTATCAAAAATATGATGGAAATACAACAGAAATGGGGTAGAGCTAGGACCCAGATCTGTGCAACAGTATGTATGTAAGGTACAGCCAATACACATGGATCATAAATAAAAATTAGGAAACAACCACATGCATGGGCTGCAAAAGGGTTGCAAAACCAGTTATTATAGCGTTGCTACATAATAGTAAGCAGTTATAACTGACAGACAGCACTACAAGATGGAAACCCCAGCTGCCTTGACATGTTGAATTGATCTAGCACATCACTGGTTCAAGTTTCTGTCTGCAGCACCACCACAACTATTCACTTTGGTAGGACTAGGCACCAAGTCTGTAGCATTTGGTATGTTTGAAATGCATTATTGTCAAGAACCAAGCCTGCTTCTTGGTTACACTTATGCTAGCACAAGCCTGCCTGGTTAGGCCTCAAAGAAGATTCTGGGAAACTTGGAGAAACTCAGTGTAAAGAAGCTTCCAGAGAGATAAGTTTGAATACCTTTTGCAAAACACAGGTGCAAATGAGATCGTAGAAGCACCAAGTGCAGGTAGTGAGAATGGTGACAATTATGCATAATATTAGAAGAAATGTTCTCATAATGAAATGTGTAGGCTACAATCTATGCTCAAAGAGGGTGCTGCATTTTCAGGATTTCCTCCAGCCTGTAAAGCTTAATCAAGTAGTCAAAGCCTCATATGTGCAGTCCTATTCCTCAGTAGTGCCAAACATAATTTGGAGAGGTGGGAGGGGGAAAGAGTATTTGATATAGTCCCCAGTCAATCCAGATAGACAGTTGATAGTAATCTGATGTGGGCTGCATGTATGCAGCCTGGATCTTGGGTTGGGCTTTCAGGCATTTTCTCTTGTTGGCTCATACCATTTAAATACAAGAAGCAAAGATTTGGCAATGACAGATTGTGTTACCATTTCTCATTTTGAATTATCTTTTACTGCAAGTACACTCAAGAAGAATGGCATTCTAAAGATAAATCAGAACATCTCAAGTTAACATTTTACAAACAAAATATTAGGAAGGATAATAAATCTCATACTTTGACTTCAAACAAGCAGTGAGCACTAAAATTTTGTTGTTTTGCCTTGTTTGTAATATGATACACCAGCAGAGTAAACCAGAGCTCTCTACTTAGTAAGAATCTTTTTGGGTATAACTTCTTACTGCTTACTTTGATCTAGTTTGCGTGTACAGTGATTAATGGCAATTATGGCCCATTGGGTGACCTTTTTGTCCTTCTGAGTTTGTGATCATGCACTTCTGTGTAATAGAAAGGGCCCTTGTCCCAAATCTCCTGATATAGGTTTTTGTTTATGTGGAGAAATATGTGACAGACTGTAGAGAATTTTGGATCTACATTCAAGTTTCTCTTTTGGTACAAGGACAGGAAACAGGAGAACAATTAATTGCAATCTCCCATCCCACTTATGGATCTCAAAAGTACCTGATACTTAAGCCTTGGTTATGTAAACCAGTGGTCCCAACCTTTTGGATATGGTGACCTGCAAGTCCAAATTTACTTGGCACAGTGACCCATCCAGAATTGGACAAAAGTTTTCTGGCACCCCAAACAAAGTATAACCTTGGTACCCATCTAGTCCAGCATTCCATTTTCTACAGTGGCCAACTAGATATTTTTGAGAAACGAACAAACATCAGATCCTACTATGAACCCCAGGCAAGTGACATTCTGAAGTAAACAGCCTTTGCATATGAGGGCAGCCTTTGCATTCCAATTACTGCCTCTAGTCCCTTTGAGAGCCAGTTTGGTGTAGTGGTTCAGAGCCATGGAACTCTAATCTTGGGTCAGTCACAGATCTCTCAGAGCTCTCTCAGCCCCACCCACCTCACAGGGTGACTGTCATGAGGATAATGATAACACACTTCGTAACGAACTCTAAGTGTGGCATTAAGTTGTCCTGAAGGGCAGTAAATAAATCGAATGCTATTATTATTATTGTTATTAATATTATTATTAAGATTCAAAGAAACTAATTCTAGTAACCAACATGTTTTACTTGATTCTTTAATAATCAATATGCATATGCACTGAAAGATCTTCCATGTATGACATGGAATACCCTGTTTCCAGAGTCAAGTTTTAGTTTTTAGAATATAGGTCAAAACCTTGCCTCAAATTAAGCACCAAAGGATTTTGGAGTCTCGTCCCTGAATAATCTGACCCTAATGAACAACCCAGAAGGAAGTGCCTGTGGAGGGTAGAGTTTCGGGGAATGTGATGTCACTTCTAGTTGTAGCCCTTGGAACCCTTATCTCACAGGGACTCCTATTTTGATCTTCCATTTTGGTTCTAACATGGGCTTTGGACTAGAAAATGGAGACTGCATCCTGCCGAAGTTAAACTAACAGCAGTAGTTCACTAAGCAGCAGCCATGCCAAGGACAAGGTGGTAGTCATTAAGTAGCAATGTAATGCAGAACCCCTCCTACATAAAGTCCACCTCAGACAGATTAAACCAGAGAGCTATTCTCCCCAAGGACTTTGGAGTCTCCTCCCTGAATAACTTGATCCTAATGAACAACCCAGATCTCCATGACAATGGGCAGTGGACTGCCCCACCTAATTCCTCCCCTTATCATAGTGACTGTACAGGAAGATTTCTGCCCTCTCCTTAATCTTCTTATTCAACCAGCCTTAGATGTTTCTCCAAACCTCATCCAGGAAGCATTTTTAACTTTTATGCCAACCAGGAAAAGTCCCATTTTTAATATCAACTTCCTCCTACTTTAAACTTGAGTGATTCTCCAAAATTAGGTTTTCTAATCGCCTTAATGCAGAGCAGCATCTAGCAGGTGATCAGCCTTATCACAGACTGTCACCCTCCCAGAGACAGCCATCTGTCACTCCCTGCCTTTTGTTCACTCATCATTGCCCTGCCTTGTGACTAGAGATGGGCACAAACCGTATTACGAACCTCAAAAACCCACGAAAATGGCGATCTTGTGATCGTGACCCAGCAGTTTGCGATTGTCCATGGCCAATGAACCAGCGGTTGGGAGAGGCTTGGTTCATTGCATTCGGGTGCGGTTCGGGAAGCCAGACACTCAGGCGCCAGCAATCTATTCCCCTGGCAACGGAGCCAGGGGAATGCCTGAGCTCTGTCTGCCCTCCTTCTGTCGCCCTGGAAACCCGAATGGAAGCCCATGTAAAGCCCAGATAAATGGAAGCCCAGATAAAGTAATAATTGCGAATTAATTTTGTTACAACCTAATATCTAGCCGCACCCACCAGATTTTAGGAATCTAAACTGAACAACACTGATACCAACACTGAAGAGGTCTTATCTGCAGGTGCTACCCCACCTATGTCAAATAATAAAATATTGGAAAAAGACCTCACCCAATGAGAGTAGTATGGGCAAGTTCATACTGGAGAAGACAATCTTTCAATTACCTTGTTCCCAGGCCTTTAACTTTATAAATAACCAGTGTAGTACAGTAGTTAGCATGTTGGAATAAGCTTTCAAGAAGGTAAAATGGAATCATATACATCTTCCTGAATTCCTCAGAGAAAGGGCAGGGTAAAAATGTAACAGACAGAGAGATAAAATGTAGAAAACCAGTACTCTGAAACAGTTAATATCTCCACATGCTAAGGTGGGTTACAGTTCACAGTCTGGCTGCTGGATTTTGAGACTGTTAATATTTTCAAATATTCTTCATATACAGTCCCACTAGGAATGAAAATGAATGTTGAGAGTTGTTTTATTTGATGCAAACAGCCTCATGGTAATTTTTGTTTCTCCCGTTAGCAAATGAATCCATGAATCTTTACTTTCACAATCTTCACTTTAACAATCTTTATTTTCAGCAACTTTTTACTATCAAACTTAGCACATCTTTCAACACTAATTTTCAAACTTATTGCATTAAAATTATGCGTAAATAGAACTACATGTTGTAAAGAAGTAAAAAAAAACAAAGAACAAACCCTACAGAACAAAGACCAGCTCAGGAAGAGGGCAAGTATCCATGATCAAATGTATTCATGAATATATACTCAGTTTGACATCATCCAGGACGCATCCCCAAATGAGATACAAGACAGCCAGAAATGGGTTTAATTGGCTGATATGAATCATATTATTATAGCCTGAGTTGACCATGGCACCAGTTGTTTGTATTGTTTTTATGGTTTTTTAGATATGTATATGTATATGGTTTTTTAGATATGTATATGACATTCATTGGAAGGGTGGGGTATAAATTTGATTAAATAAATAAATAAATAAATAATTGATATTTTAAAGGAGCAGGCTGCTCTTAGCTGCTTTCATGGCTTACTTCTGTTTGGACAACACACCCAAGATTATCCATCTTGGGCTTTTTGGGAGAGTTCTTGTCTGGTTCTCCTTTTTAAATGGAATGCATTAGGGTTTACTCATGTTAAACTGGATTCTGTTCTTCTTGCCATTTCTGCAGTTAGAGACCTGTGGTGAATAATATCACACCAATTTCATTTTGACCCATTTTCACATGCTAATTTAACATTATGAGCCAATTCAGATTTAAAAATTGAGAGGAAATCTTTTCTAAGGAAGTCTTGGACAGACAGGAGGAGTTTTACTTTTGATCAGTTCATAGGTTATGATAATGAGTTTTTGTCATTTTCTCAAATGAGATATAGATATGACTTGTCAACTTTTACTGAATGACAATATTTAGAACTACAACATTTGTTGGTATCCAAGCAGGGCCCTGCAGCATTGAATATTTCAGAGACTCCCTCACAGTTGGAAACTCTTATGGGATATATGCAAAAAACAAAACCTACAATATTTGTTTATAAACATTTTATTCCAGTTAATAAATATGATATGCAGAGACTCAGAAATGAAAGAAAGAAAGAAAGAAAGAAAGAAAGAAAGAAAGAAAGAAAGAAAGAAAGAAAGAAAGAAAGAAAGAAAGAAAGAAAGAAAGAAAGAAAGAAAGAAAGAAAGAAAGAAAGTAAGTCTCGGCGACCAGTTTCCCCAAAGTAATGGGATAAGGCCTTAAATGCTATAATGTTACTTCTGTGGATCTTAAGCTGCAACTTATTCAGTAAAAAAAATGTTTAGGATACACTGGATATCACAGTCCCTTTTTAGTAAAGTGCTGGCAATGTAGCTTACAAGACATATCTCTTACGCAAATGTTCTGAGAATGTGCAGTTATTCAGTTTTGGGGGGAGGACATTATTACTCATATTAATTTTGTATTAGAATACCCATTGATTTTTTTAGGATGTTTATGTATTTTTAAACTACCTGCCTGTATCCTGGAACTGAGACAATGATAAATGAAAATGGACCCTCCATGTTCTTATTGTAGCTATTCGGCCATCCTGGCCAGTGGCAACAGCCACTCAGGCCGGTGGTTGCTCTTTGCCTCCTCAGAAGGAGAAAAGCAGAAGGCGCAACCTGGCATCCAGGGCTTAGCATTGGGGGCGGAGTCTGTAGCCTTAGCTGGCTTCTCCACCCCATTGCCTTCAGTTGCACCTCGAGCCAGGTGCTGGTGTGTCTGTGGGAAGCCCAGCAGTAGTCTGGTATGGAGACCCAGCCCTATACAACTGAAGGTACCTGGGCAGCACAGAGCAGCTCCCAAATGTGTCAATGCCTTGTTTTCAAGAAGAATGTTCCTAGGGACGGGAAGCTCCCTCCTTTCTGGCTGGTCTCCCTCACTTTTTGGTCAGGTACCAGACAGCCTGCTGTAGTTCATTCCATTCATCACCCTTCCCACCCAAAGAAGCCCAGTAAATGATGCCTGTGCGGACACATGCTTTGTCTGGGCCATCAGGTTATCAGTGGTGTGCAGTTAGCACAGAAAGGTGACACTGAGTTGGCATTTTGCCTCCTTTGGGTCCTGCCTGAGGACTCTTTGCTTTTGGGTGCTCTGTCTCAGGTGTGGTTTTTGGCTGCTTCAGCTCTTTTCGTGAGGGGGCATGTAACACTCACCCACAGCTTTAACACGGCCATGATTATCCCACAATTTCCATATCTCAGTTTTAGGATTACAGGATTACATGCGGGAGGACCTCTAAGTAGGGGGCGTTCTCAACTCCTTTAACGGAGTCACTTTATGGAGGGAGGCCTGTTGCTAGTTGGTGTGCTTTAGGCCTTCTCCGATGCCTGCTTGAAGGTCTTTTGATGGCAGCCCTAGTTAACTTGCCCTTGAGGCTGGTGGAGACCTTGCCTGGATTTCTCAGGATCCCCCCCCCACCCACTTGGAAAGCAGAGATGTACAGGGCAATCTAGTTTGCCATTTTACCCAGCACTCAATGGGCTTTCAATACTGCAGTACACCTGTTTAGGGGGAGGGAGGCATGGCAACTTTGCTTTAGCATGCCTCCCGGCTTTGATGTGACGACACTCCCTTCAACTGTTCTGCCTTGTTATGGCCTAATCCCTTAAGGATGGGTCATGAGGAGCCTTTGTGGCTCATGACACAAATCTTACAGGTGACACGTTTGCAAATGAGCCAAAGGCAGTGGGGCTTAGGAGGCTGCTTGGCCCCAGGGTGGTCGGGAGCTATGCCCAGAGGTCCCCTTGGCCAGTACATGGAGGTCCAGTGATAGGATGTGATGTGTTGTTCTGATGTGCATGGCATACCTTCATCTCAGTGTCCGAGTGGTCTGGTGGCTGGAAGGGAGATGTAGTTCTCTGCCTCACTTCCTGGTCATTTAGGTGCGGTCCTCCACCTCACGTTGGTCATTCACTGTGCGGTAATGACCTTGGCTCACAGGGCATGGCTCTTTCCTTACAGGCTCACACAGGCTTGCAGCACCCAGGCAAGTAGTGGCCTGATAGTTTGAGGAGAGATGCGGTCCTCAGCCTCACATCCTGGTCATTCACCATGTGGTGTTGACCTTGTCCCACAGGGCATGGCCCTTTCCTTACAGGCTCACACAGGCTTGTTGTGCCCAGGCAAATAGTGGCCTGATAGTTTGAAGGGAGGTGCGGTCCTCCACCTCACATCCTGGTCATTCGCCATGTGGTGTTGACCTTGTCTCACAGGGCATGGCCCTTTCCTTACAGGCTCACACAGTCTTGCAGTGCCCAGGCAAGTAGTGGCCTGAGGGTTTGAGGGGAGGTGCGGTCCTCCGCCTCATGTCCTAGTCAATCGCCACATGGTGTTTACCTTGCAGTGCCCAGGCAAGTAGTGGCCTGATGGTTTGACGGGAGGTGCGGACGTCCGCCTCACATCCTGGTTAGTCCCTGCGTGGTGTTGACCTTGTCTCACAGGGCATGCTCTTTCCTTACAGGCTCACACAGGTTTGCAGCGCCCATGCAAGTAGTGGCCTGATGGCTTGAAGGGAGGTGCAGACCTCCACTTCACATTGGTCATTCACCGCATGGTAATGACCTTGGCTCACAGGGTGTGGCCATTTCCTTACAGGCTCACGCAGGCTTGCACCACCCAGGCAAGCAATGGCCTGATAGTTTGATGGGAGGTGTGGACCTCCGCCTCACTTTGGTCATTTATCGCGTGGTAATGACCTTGGCTCACACATCCTGGTCATTCATTTGGGAGGTAACGACCTGGGTTTGATGAACGGCATGGCCCTGTCTTGGCAGGTGTGGGATGACTTGCTGGAAAATAGCAAGTGTTGGCCCAGCGTCCTGATTTTTTGGTCTGCAATGCTTCCGTGCCGGGTGTGGCAGGATGCATTGGACCACAACGCTTTAGAATGGGCTAGGCAAATGGCCAACAAAGCCCTATTCAAGGCTATGACAGGGGAGTTGGGGATTTATTTGCCCCATCCGCAAATTCAGGCCAAGGGGAAGGTGTGCACCTCTCTATGAAATGCAATAGTATATTTTTGAATGACCTGCGACAAGGGCTTAGGTTGGGCTTTAAGCCATTTGTGGGGTGCTGAGGCCTAAGCAGAGGTTTGGCCTCTGTGGTGGCAGGATTAAGTTAGGGGAAAATTTGAGCAGGCTAGTGAGCAACCTTGGCACCTCCCCATTGGTGGGGAATTGGGGTCTGTCCAGAGCAGCTGTCTGATGTATGGCCCAGTTGCAAGGACAGACGCCCTGGTGGGGAATCCCTGGACAAGCCAGTCTCCCCCCACTGCCGTACGGCCAGGTGGGGGAGCTTTAAAGGGGTGAACCACTTTGCGTGGCCAGGCTGGGTCCCAGCCATACTATGGATGGCTCGCACCCGGGGCACTGGGTGTCTTGCCCAGAAAGGTTATGGCAAGGTCCAGCAGTGACCCCAGGGCCTGACCTGTACCACTAGTTAGGCATTTGCCGTACTTTATATTTAATCGTTGTACTTTTAATAAAGCGGCCCATTATAGAACCCAAATACTGTGTCTGCCTTTCATTCCGACTGAGGGGGCAAAAAGACTTATATTACAACATTAGAGAGTCAAATACCCATCTCCTGTTATTCAGTGGACGAAGCACCTTAAAACTTTTCTGTATTCGAATGTATGACATATAGATGACACCTGTGGATAAATTTATTTTTAGATATTTGGGGAAATTGTATGGATGCTTATGTGTAGATTTCTCATTATTGTTGTCATATGTTCTTTTGTATTGTGTATGAGGCTAATTTTTAAAATTATATTATTTTATTTTCAAATAAAATAAAAAAAATTAAAAACCACCCTGACTCCAAATGCAATAAACAGCTTTAGTTATCCTCCCATGCTCATGAACCATGCAGAGGTATGGAGCTTCATCACCTTCCCCCAGCAATCCATACAACTACTAAGGGTTTGTTTGATGCTATTCAGCATCCAGGGTGCTTCTTCCCAATCCACAATGCTGTATGATGATTAATAGGCTTTTCAGGAATGACCCTTCCTCCTTGTATGATGCCTCAGGGTGCCTGTCAATTCCCCCTACCTATCATAGACAACACCCCTCTAACCTAATTATGTCTTAATCAGTCTAAAGGTCTGGCCTAGTTCTTCCAAACCTCCTGAGGCACCTTGGAGCAGGAAAAATAAGGAATCCTGAAGAGCCAATCATAGGGAACCTAAAAAAATCCTGCTCAGCCTTAAAACAACCAATTAATCCTGTGCAGCCCCAGGCAACATCGCACTGCAAATGCCAGAGGAGGGGAGGAGGGAAACTGCTTACATGCTTCCCAGCTTCCAAAACCCTATAAGCTAGTCATCAAACCTCTGACAATCTCTATCCTGTGCCTCTTTTGATTTTAGAAGGGGTCTGGACAACAACATCCTGGTCTATAATGACCATGAATGAATTTTGAAGTATCAGGCTGCTTAGCATCCCACCATCTGTTGCTTATTGTGTTTCAGTTAATTCTGTACTGTATGTGTTGGCTTGTCAGAATAAATGATTTTGAAATTTAATGAAACACTTATAGAAGTTTTAATCTGTACAATAAATTGTGCAAAACACAATTCCTTTACAGTGTTGGCCGTTTTCCTAGGTTGCCTTATAAATGCCAACATTTACTCATACAGAATTTAATCAGCACTGGATAATGAAAATGGATCATTTACTTCAAGCATTTAATGCTTCTTGCTATGTACCAGTGAATATCAGAAATGACTTTAATCGTGGGGCTGGCTTTCAGGATCTTCCTGTGCCATGGGAGATGTTTGTTAATTACCAAATACACTTGGCTGGGTTAGAGTTTAGTGGAAAATGTCATAAATATCTATGGCACATGAGTAGTGTAGATATTTATGAACCAACCATGGTAAATATTATCCTTTAGTAAATGATGGAAATGTGCATGAAATTTGGGCATTTAGGAAGGGCACATAATTGTTCAGATTTTCTTTTTTTTTAAGACAAAATCCTGATTTTTTTTTCTGGTTTTCCCAAAACCGAATGAATTACCTGTAAACAAGAACATCCATTGAAATTCTGGGAGTCACAATTCATAAACACCTGTATTATATAGGAGATGTAAAATAAAAGCGCCCTGGCCTGGATATCCCAGGTGAGCCTGAACTCGTCAGATCTCAGAAGCTAAGCAAGGTTAATAATTGGATGGGAGTAACCTTGGTTAGTAATTGGATGGGAGACCTCTATCAAAGACCAGAGTTGCAGGGGCAGCAATGACAAACCACCTCTGTTAGTCTCTTGCCATGAAAACCTTGCCAAGGATTGCCATAAGTCAACTCTGACTTGTGGGCACTCTCCACCACCAAAATAAAGGCACCTCAAACCTAACTCAATAGAGGTAATATAGCTGAACAGTACCCACAGATTGTTCATTTCATTAGCATTAGAAACCATTCAATTGTTCCTAACATCCCTCTGAAAACTTTGAAAGCTTTGAGCTCTTCATCTTTATATCAGAAACTATAAAGATCGCTTAACATTTCTCTTTAAAAATGAGACCTATATGCCAATCCATGTGTTGCTTGATAGTTTATCCAAATGTATAAATGAAAACTATTGCTAGCTGTTTGGTAACTAGCTCATGGATATAAAACAGCAAGTTTCCAACTTTGTTTGGCCAGCCAGCCATAAGCTATCCAAAGCTATATTCTAGCAACAAAACATTTAAAAATAAAAATCCGTTGTCATCTCAAAGTCATGTGTTCTTCATTAGGGAAACAAGGACATTTTTCAATGACAGAGAGATTAGTAGATGTGCATATTTGTAAGGCTCTTGAAGTTAGATTCCTCTGATGACATGCCCATTTTATCCTGCCGAACAGGCACATTTCCACTATAGTCTGAATCTAGGTCAATATCTTGAAATCCCAATCCCCTGGTGAAAGCAAAGATGTTAAAAAAGGATGTTTCATGCCAACAGAGAAGTTATAGATTGGTTTCTTTGGGGAACTGGGCTTTCTATACTGCCAAGGATATTGTTACTGCAACAAAAGGACAAAATAATGCAGGTTACAGTCAAATTGTTTCACAAGATTTCAACTGTACTGTGACTTACATTGAATTGTCCATTTATGAAGTATTGCATACTACTGACAGTGAGAGCAGGTTTCTGCTTTTAAAGTAACCCCAGAATCCATCTGCTCACTAAAGATTCTTTGTAGGATTCTCTGTCTTGTGTCATGCCACCCTGCATAATTTTATCTATAATAGAAAAAAAGTGGAACACAATGACCCTGTATCTGCATCGCTAATAGGACTAAAGTTGATAGGACTAAATGTCAGCTTCATCTCCATATACTTTCACTATAGAGATAGGTATAACTTTTACTGAAAAGAAATAAAAACCCAGCAACAAACTGATTTCTAGAACTGGATTTCTCAGGGACCCGTGTGCATCTGTGGGCAAGCAACTGATGAAATGAGGTACTGTGGGAGTTGGAAAATGTTGGTCAGCTTCTTCATATTGAGAAGTACATGATGTTTGATAGCACATTTATATTTAAATTTGTTAGAATGAGTCATAATTTCTAAACATATTCTTCGTAACTCTGACTCTTCAGCTGAAAGAAGCATTTGCTGTAGAATAATGAATAGAATAATGAATATAAATTATGCAGGAAAATCTTTAAAGGTAACTTCTTCGGCATACTTAAAAAGTGTTTAAAAGTTGGATCTCAAAGACATTGTCATCTAAAAGAGATTAATTTCTTTTTATAATAAGGGAAATCATTGCAAATGTGTCGAAAAAAGTATGTTGTATTACTCTGGGCACTCGTGTTCTTTCCATAGTTACTTTTGATTTTTTTATGTAAAGGCACCAAAATTAATATACCCCTATATATTATGAGTACCCAGTTTCCTGGGGGTAAAGTGTAGATGACTGGGGAAGGCAATGGCAAACCACCCCGTAAAAAGTCTGCCAAGAAAACGTCGTGATGTGATGTCCCCCCATGGGTCAGTAATGACTTCGTGCTTGCACCTTTACCTTTATATATTATGGAAGCTATAGCATAGTGGTTAAGTGATTGGGCTGTGAGTCTGAATCATCAGGTGGTATTGGGTAAGCCATTCCTCTCAGCCCCAGCTCCCCAGCTGTATTGTGGGGATAATAAGAACATTGACTTTGTTCACTGCTCTGAGTGAGCACTAATCTGTCTAAAAGAACACTATATAAGCACAGTGTTGTTTTTATTATTTGGTAAACAATAAGCAACCTGAAACTAAGCTGGTTCAAGATAGTTAACTTCTTGCTTTGAAAAAAATCTCATGTTTAACGTATATATGGCATAGACAAGTCATTTTATCTATATTTCACTGGCCTGTACTTTGAAAACTATTCTGCCATCCCTGCCAAGGGCTTGCCCTTTAGGCAGGTGGCAGCCCTTTGCCCCACTGAAGGGAGGGAGGCAGAGCGATCCCCATCTGGGGGTTTTGCCTTGGGGGCAGAGTCTCGCAGCATTTGCTGGCTCCTCCGCCCCTGTGGCCTCAGTCTTGCCTTGTGCTTGGTGGAGGCAACACGTCTGCGTTGCTCCCCAGCACGAGGCCTTTGGGACAGGACCGAAGAGGAGGCATCGGAGCTGAGGTCGTCGGGCGTTGCCTGCTGGCTTGTTCTCAGAACACCCCCCTCCTTTATTTCTTTTGGTGGCGGGGGTGAGCTGGGGTTTTTTCTGGGTGGGGGTGAGTGTCCACTCCGCTCCCAGAGGGAGGGCGGCTGAACCCCCCCCCTTGCTGCTTCCTTCTAGGCCGGGTGTGGCAGGCATGAGCGAGGCGGGCGGCTTGGTCCCGCACTCCTTTTGTTCGCAGCGGTGACACCTTTGGTCGCAGTCAACCCGTGCGCCAGCTGGCTTGCGCTCATCCCCGCTCTCCCGGGGAGGCCGCCTGCCTTCCCTCCCGCCGCCACGTTCCTCTTGGGAGAAGCGGCCTGAGGGAGTGTGCGCTGGACGGCTGCGCGCCTCGCTCCTTCTATGGCCGTGGCAGCGACACAATCTATCGCGTGCCAGACACTCTCCTGCTGACGCGGCTTCCCCAGGCTTGAGCGGGCCTCCTGGGTATTGCCCGGGCTGTGTGGCCCTTGTTAGGGGCGGCTGCAGTTTGGGGGCAAGAAATTTTCTACTGCGGCCCATCGGGTGTTTTTCTCCCGCGCTTTTGGCAGCCATTTTGGCTGGCCGTTTTTGGTGGCCATCTTGGGCGCCGCGTGTGCTGGGGGAACTCCGTGACAAATATAAAAAATAAATAAATAAATACATAAATAAAAAGAAAGAAAAAGAAAAAGAAACTGCTTGCAGGGCACCAGGCCTGTCATAGCCCTTGAGCCTTTGGATGGGGGGCTTGCCTGTTTTGGTGTGGCTTATCTTTTGTGGAGGGCTGCACTGCTGCTTGCTGCCTTTTTCTGGGGGTACGGCTGGGGTGTTTGGTGGCTAGACAAAGTGCGATTTGTTGTTGTAGTACTATACTGCCCGGTCCTTGACTGGGGGCGGATAGCTGCTCTTTTCTTTTGGCTGTTTTCTGGGTAGAGAACAACCCCCCCCTCACCTCCACTCGTTCACAACCTGCCATACTCCTTCCTAGTGAGTGTTGTGCAGGATGGGACCTAAGAAGGGCATTGGCACTTCAAAAGGAAAGCAGCCTGCAAAGCGCCCCTCTAACTGCTCTGCTGCTGCTATGTCATCTGATGAAGAGGATGGGGTTTCTTTAAGACACGATATTTTGGCTAGGATTGCTGCTTTAGAGCAGGCAAAGTCATCTGGGGCTCCATCAGCTGAACCGCCAAATAAGAGACCTGTGAGGTTAGCATCTAAGATTGCATCTTTAAATGACATTCTCTCTCGTTTGGCTGCTTTAGAGGGTACGTCTTCTGGAGGTACCTCGGCTCAGTCTACTTCCGTGTCCAGTCTGGTCATCGATGACAGGGCGGTGGAGCCTGCAGCGGCTGAGTTGGAAGGGAGTTGGGCCCAGGAAGCGGAGCAGGTGGCACTGGTGGTGCAGCCTCCCGAAACTGAGGGTAAGTGTCCTTGGCCCCAACAGCCATGCGCCTGGCCTTGGGGCCAGGCAAATCAAGCTGCACAACACACTACATGTACACACTCCACAACCCCCGCATGTACCCCTGGGCAGGGGTGGCTTCTGAGTGGGGCCATTGGGGCCAGGTGCTTCTTCAAGGGCATGGGCAGGGCACGACTGGTTGGGCTGCTCCTTTGGCCCAGGCCCAAGGAATGGGCCTTGTGCCACCATGGGGGTCCTATTTCGGTGTTCCTTGGTCCAATTATGGAACCGTCCCCTACAGGGCTCTTCCAGTTGGCGATACAGCCATGGCGTTAGGTGATCACCTTACCCCAGCCACTAGGGAAAAAATCTTGCGTGGGGATTACGTGGATGTCTTTACCCTTCTCTTCAGAGAACTCGAGAAGAAGGATAAAGAGGACCTGGAAGACCATGACAAGGAACGCCTTAAGTGGCGCAAGATAGACAGAACCTGGCATAATTGGCTCCCAGGTTTCCTAATATACGCGGGAGTTATAGCTAGAGCGCAGCCCTGGAGGGCTGCCCCGCTTTTTCAATATATTGATATTATCTACAGGGCACATACAGAATTTGTGGGTGCAGCTTGGCTGCAATATGATGAAGAATTCCGGATGCAGGCAGCCCTGAACCCATCCTTACCCTGGGATCAGATCCATCAGCATTTATAGTTACAGCTGATGACCCCGGCTAAATCTTCAGTGGGGGATAGATCGGATAGTGGCCACATTATACAGCGTTCGTTGCAGGCTTCTGGGGGGGTTACCCAGGGTTCTTACGGCTCCCGCACCTCTGCAGGGCAGTCGGTTCAGCCCCAACTGCTTTGTTTTAAGTTCACCTCAAAAGGGGTTTGCAGCCGTAAAAACTGCCGCTTTGGCCACGAGTGCCCAACCTGTAGAGGTCCACATGCCCTCAATGCCTGCAGAAGGCAGCGGCCATTTGGGAAAAAAGGGGGTGGCCCCCCGGGCAACAGGGGCCTGGTAAAGGGCCCCAGCCCAATAAGAGTGAGGGTACTTGAGGCCATGCTGGCTGACTACCCTAACAGGGCTGATGCCTAGTTTTTGTTGCAAGGTTTTTTGTTTGGCTTTAGGATACCTTACCAGGGCCTTCATGTCACTGAACTTGCATTTGGTGGTTGGCATGGAGGAAGTTGTTAAGGCAAAAATTCAGAAGGAATGCGCGGAGGGCAGGGTTTTAGGCCCTTTCCCCTTCCCCCCCATTCCTCGTTTGCAGGTCTCCCCCCTTGGGGTATTACCTAAGAAGGCAGCTGGTGAATTCCGCTTGATTCACCATCTTTCTTATCCCAAGGGTGGTTCAGTCAATGACGCGATACCCAAGCATTTGTGTTCAGTGCGTTATATGTCCTTTGACCAAGCGGTCAAAGTAGTAAGACGGTGCGGGCGTGGCACGGAGATGGCAAAATGAGACATTAAGTCAGCCTTTCGCCTTCTCCCTGTACACCTGGAGGACTTTGAACTCCTGGGGTTTGCCTTTGAGGGACAAAATTACATGGACAGAGCACTCCCGATGGGTTGCTCCGTTTCTTGTGCAGTGTTTGAACATTTCAGTACGTTCTTGGAGTGGGCCCTACGTCAGAGGCAGTGCTGCCGTGACTCCGCCCACTATTTGGACAATTTTATCCTGGTTGGGCCTCCTGGTTCTGGTCAGTGTGCCCGGCTCTTGAGCGATTTTATAGCCCTGGCTGAAGAGTTGGGCGTTCCCTTAGCGCATGAGAAGACGGAAGGTCCCACAACGGTCCTGACTAGGGGTGTGCAAGCCAAAAATTTTCGGCTATAGCCGAAAGTAGAAAGCCGAAAGAAGATTCTCTATCGTTAAAGCCGAAAGCCGAAACAAGAATCTCTTTCGGCTTTCAGCTTTCAGGATTCTTTCGGCATTATTTCGGCATTCTTTCGGCTTTTTTCTATGGGAAAATGCCTCCGTTTTCCAGGATGCCTGGAGGAGGCATTTTTCCACCGAATAAGCCCAAAATTGGTGGGGACCTTCCTCTAACCCTTCTCTAACAACCACCCAAGTTTCAGACAGATTGGACTTTGGGGGGCCATGTTATGGCCCCCCAAAGCAGGTCCCCCCATCCTCCCATAAGAAAGCGAAGGAGCAGCATATTGTTAGCATGCTGCTGCTGATCTTTCTTCATTATTTCCTATGGGGAAAAAATGAAGAGGCAGGCTTCCTTTGCCAGGGGTGGCATTTTGCATGCAAAATGCCCCCCAGCCCTCAGGGGCCCTTCTCCCACCCCTCCTCCCACCCCCCACCAAGGCTCAGCCTGCTCCCACTTGGGGGGGCCATTTCATGGCCTCCCCAAGTAGGTGCTCTAATCTCTACCACTGACAGCTGGGGGAGGCTTGTGTTGCCAGGGGTGGCATTTTGCATGCAAAATGCCCCCCAACCCTCTGGGGCCCTTCTCCCACCCCTCCTCCCACCCCCCACCAAGGCTCAGCCTGCTCCCACTTGGGGGGGGGCATTTCATGGCCTCCCCAAGTAGGTGCTCTGCTCTCATCTCTACCACTGACAGCTGGGGGAGGCTTGTGTTGCCAGGGGTGGCATTTTGCATGCAAAATGCCCCCCAGCCCTCTGGGGCCCTTCTCCCACCCTTCCTCCCACCCCCCACCAAGGCTCAGACTGCTCCCACTTGGGGGGGCCATTTCATGGCTTCCCCAAGTAGGTCCTCTCAGCCCCTAAAGTCCACCCCTTACAGCCCCACACAAACCCAATTCCCCCCCAGCTGCCACACACAGACCCAAATCCCCACATTAGCCCCTCACAGACCCAAATCCACCCCCACCTGCCCCACACCCATAACCCCAGGAACAGGCTGGCAAAGGCCAGCCCTCTCCCTTTGTTCCCTATGCTGGGAACTTCTAAACTCTCTTTCCCTGGGCAATTCTGCACAGCCCAGGGGTGCCACAATGGTGGGCACACTTCTGAGTGCCAGCTGGTCCCTGTGAAAGAGCACCTGAACCACAGACACCCTCCCTCAAATTCCCCCACCACCTACAGAGATGGCTGGCCAGCCAGCCCCATTGTTCCCTATGATGGGAACCAACTGCACAACAAAGAATAAAACAAGAACAACACAAAATAAAGTTTTAAAAAAATTATATTCTCCCTTCCAAAGTACAAGTAGGCAAAGCATTATGACACATTACACCAGCAGTCCCCCACACAGAAAAATTAAAACAAAAGTCACTTAACATCAGAGAATCACAAAGCATGATTCCTGTCAAAAACACTTTATTTCTTGAACAGCTTTAGGTTACACAGCAGGGGGGAACACCAAAGGGCATGGCAGCACTATCTTACACAAAAATAACACAACTCACTTCACATTAAAGAATCACCCCAAAAAATTGCTGTCAAAAGCACTTTATTTCTGTAACTGCTTTAGGTTACACAGTAGGAAGGCACCACAGAGCAGGAAAGCAGTGTACTACACAAAAATAACACAACTCACTTCACATCAGAGAATCACACAAACACAATTGCTGTCAAAAACGGTGAAGTGGGTTGTATTGTTTTTTGTAGTACATTGCTATCATGCCCTGTTGTGCCCTCCTACTGTGTAACCTAAAGCTGTTCAAGAAATAAAGTGTTTTTGCCAGGAATTGTGTTTTTGTGATTCTCTGATGTTAAGTGAGTTGTGTTATTTTTGTGTAAGATAGTGCTGCCATGCCCTTTGGTGTTCCCCCCTGCTGTGTAACCTAAAGCTGTTTAAGAAATAAAGTGTTTTTGACAGGAATCATGCTTTGTGATTCTCTGATGTTAAGTGACTTTTGTTTTAATTTTTCTGTGTGGGGGACTGCTGGTGTAATGTGAGGGGCTAATGTGGAGATTTGGGTCTGTGTGTGGCAGCTGGGGGGGAATTGGGTTTGTGTGGGGCTGTAAGGGGTGGACTTTAGGGGCTGAGAGGACCTACTTGGGGAAGCCATGAAATGGCCCCCCCAAGTGGGAGCAGTCTGAGCCTTGGTGGGGGGTGGGAGGAAGGGTGGGAGAAGGGCCCCAGAGGGCTGGGGGGCATTTTGCATGCAAAATGCCACCCCTGGCAACACAAGCCTCCCCCAGCTGTCAGTGGTAGAGATGAGAGCAGAGCACCTACTTGGGGAGGCCATGAAATGCCCCCCCCCAAGTGGGAGCAGGCTGAGCCTTGGTGGGGGGTGGGAGGAGGGGTGGGAGAAGGGCCCCAGAGGGTTGGGGGGCATTTTGCATGCAAAATGCCACCCCTGGCAACACAAGCCTCCCCCAGCTGTCAGTGGTAGAGATTAGAGCACCTACTTGGGGAGGCCATGAAATGGCCCCCCCAAGTGGGAGCAGGCTGAGCCTTGGTGGGGGGTGGGAGGAGGGGTGGGAGAAGGGCCCCTGAGGGCTGGGGGGCATTTTGCATGCAAAATGCCACCCCTGGCAAAGGAAGCCTGCCTCTTCATTTTTTCCCCATAGGAAATAATGAAGAAAGATCAGCAGCAGCATGCTAACAATATGCTGCTCCTTCGCTTTCTTATGGGAGGATGGGGGGACCTGCTTTGGGGGGCCATAACATGGCCCCCCAAAGTCCAATCTGTCTGAAACTTGGGTGGTTGTTAGAGAAGGGTTAGAGGAAGGTCCCCACCAATTTTGGGCCTATTCGGTGGAAAAATGCCTCCTCCAGGCGTCCTGGAAAACGGAGGCATTTTCCCATAGAAAAGCCGAAAGAAAGCCGAAAGAATCCCGAAACGTTTCGGCTTTTTTCTTTCGGCTACCCGAAACGTTTCGGCATTCCCCGAAACGTTTCGGCATTCTTTCGGCATTCTGAATGCCGAAACGCACATCCCTAGTCCTGACCTTCCTTGGTATAGAGCTGGATACCCTGCAGCAAACTTCCAGGTTGCCCCTCACAAAGCTCCATGATTTGAGGGTGCGCTTACTGACCCTTTTAGGTAAGAAGAAAGTGTCCCTATTAGAGCTTCAGCAGGTAGTAGGCCACCTTAACTTTGCGTGCAAAGTGGTTGTGCCTGGTAGAGCCTTTCTGAGGCGCCTCTGTCAGGCGATGGGGAGGCTCCGGCTCCTACATCATAGGATGCGAATTTCTCCTGGGATGCGACAGGACCTGGAAGTCTGGAGCCAGTTTTTGATCTGTTTCAATGGTGTTTCTTTTTGGAGGCAGGAGTTGTTGCTTGAAGGGGACCTGCAGGTCTCCTCCGATGCTGCTGGCTCGGTAGGTTTGGGAATTTATTTCAGGGGGCACTGGTGTGCTGCGTTATAGCCTGCTGACTGGGTGGAAGTGGGCCTGTGTAGTGACCTAACATTTCTTGAATTCTTCCCAATCTTAGGGGCTGTTTACCTATGGGGAGAGGAAATGGCCAACCACTCAGTGCACTTTTGGTGCGATAATTTGGCAGTGGTGCAGGTCGTGAATTCCCTCTCTTCTAGATCTCCCAGGGTAATGAAGCTGGTCCGGGCCTTTACTTTGAGGTGCCTGCACCTTAATATTTTGTTTCTAGCTAGGCATGTACCGGGGGTTCATAAAGAGGTGGCAGATGCCCTGTCTCGTCTGCAGATGGACCGGTTTCGACAGCTTGCTCCAGAGGTGGATTTGCTGCCCACTCAGGTTCCTCCGGAGCTATGGAGGCTTGGGAATCCGAGGCCTTCAGAGCTATCCAGTTAGCTCTGGCCCCTAGTACCAGGAGAGCATACGACAGGGCGGTAAGGCTTTTTGCGGGGTTCAGGCAGGAGGTGGGTCTCCCGCAGACTTGGCCAATCCCGGCTGAGCACGTTGCTCGTTTTTGTGTCGCCCAGAAAGGTAAGGGGCACCGGGTTAAATACATTAGAAGTCAGCTGGCTGCTTTGGGTTTCGCATCTAAGGCCCACGGCTTTGTGGATCCCACCGGGGACTTCCGCATAAGGAAGATGTTGGAGGGTTGGTCCAGGGAGACTGCCGTTGCGAAGGACGTCAGACAGCCTATTTCTCCCAGTATTCTGCAGGGTTTGAGTGCAATGTGGCCCTTGGTCTGCAGTTCTCCTTTTGAGGAGCTGTTATTCCACGCCGCTTCCCTGACTGCATTTTTTGGAGCTCTTAGAGTCAGTGAGTTCATCCCCCAGTCCCTTTAGGACGACTCTGGGCGTGCCATTTCAGCGGCTGATGTTAATTTACAAGAGGATCATGCAGTTATTCACATTAGGCGTTCTAAGACCGACCAGTGTCAGAAAGGGGTGGACTTGACGATTGGCCAGTGTGCAATTAGTGATTTGTGCCCAGTGAAGGCTTTGAGAAAATATCTGAGGGTTCGTGGCATGGCACCGGGGGCTCTGTTTTGCCATGACAACGGTTTCCCCGCTGACAAAGTACCAATTTTGGACTGTCACGGGTAAGGCCCTCTCAAAGTTGGGGCTCGATGGGGTCAAATTTGGGACCCACTCTTTTCGCATAGGTGCGGTTTCTACAGCCGCAGCGATGGGGTACTCAGGTACCGAGATCCAGAGAGTTGGGCGGTGGCGTTCCGCCGCTTATAAGTCATATGTGAGGCCTCTGACTGGAGGCCATTCGTGCTGACTTTATTTTTCTTTCAGGTGGCGGGAGAGGATATGCATCCTCATATGTGGCTATAGTATGGTCTTTTGTGCGGCACATCAAGCGAAGAGGACGCAGATGGGGTCCCAGCTTGGACTCAGCCGTTGGGCCATGTTGGAGTGGCAGGGCAGAAGAGGCCTGCGTTGGGCTGGTTTGCTGCCATTGCTGTTTGAGGGACGGAGCTCCCCTCCTCCACACATCCTTGTTGTCCATTTGGGTGGCAACGACTTAAGTCTAATGAAGGGTGTGGCTCTTTCTTGGCAGGCACGGGATGACTTTCTGGAGATTCAGAAGAGATGGCCTGGTGTCTTGATCTTTTGGTCGGCGATGCTTCCGCGCCGGGTATGGCGGGAAGCATTGGACCACAGTGCTATTGAGAGGGCTAGGCGGATGGCCAATAGAGCCCTTTTTAAAACAATGACAGGTGGTCTAGGGGTATATTTACCTCATCCGCAGATCCGAGCCGAGTCTGCAGACCTCTACAGAGGGGATGGGGTACACCTTTCTAGCAGAGGTAACGATATTTTCCTGAACGACCTGCGGCAAGGGCTGCACTTGGCCTTAAGCCATGTGTGGGCGCGGAGGCCTAAGCAGAGGCTTGGCCTCTGCGGTGGCAGGATTTTAGTCAGGGAACAATCTGTAGTGGGCCGGTGAGCACCCTTGGCACCTCCCCATTGGTGGGGAATTGGGGTCTGCCAGATGTGGCTGGCTGCCATACGGCCCAGTTGTGTGGTTGGACGCCCTGGGTGGGGAACCCCTGTACAAGACAGTCTCCCCCCGCTGCCATACGGCCGGGTGGGGGAGCTTTGCAGGGGTGAACCACTTCGCCTGGCCAGGCCGGGTCCCAGCCACTTGATGATGGCTCGCACCCAGGGCAGCAGGTGTCTCGCCCAGACAGGTCAGGGCGGGGTACGGAGTGACCCCAGGGCCTGACCTGTACCGCTAGTTAGGCCCTTGCCGTAGTTGTAGTTTGCTTGTTGTTTATTTTAAATAAAGTGGCCCATTTTACAACCCAAGCTACTGTCTCTGTCTCTTATTCCCAATAGTGGAGCAATTCTGCCATCCCTGCCAAGGGCTTGCCCTTTAGGCAGGTGGCAGCCCTTTGCCCCACTGAAGGGAGGGAGGCAGAGTGATCCCCATCCGGGGTGTTTGCCTTGGGGGTGGAGTCTTGCAGCATTTGCTGGCTCCTCCGCCCCTGTGGCCTCAGTCTTGCCTCGTGCTTGGCCCACCCACCTCACCCTATCAGTGCGGGACTAGCCGGCCGCCAGTTTGGGGCCAGGTAGGAATTTTTCTCTCTCTGCCCCTGATTGGCCCTGGGGCTGCAGTTTTTTCGCCTACCTCGTACTGTGCGGTTGGGATTAATTGGTTTGGTGGGCTGTGTTAATGTCATGGGTGGCAGGATTTTAGTCAGGGAACAATCTGTAGCGGGCCGGTGAGCACCCTTGGCACCTCCCCATTGGTGGGGAATTGGGGTCTGCCAGATGTGGCTGGCTGCCATACGGCCCAGTTGCGTGGTTGGACGCCCTGGGTGGGGAACCCCTGTACAAGCCAGTCTCCCCCCACTGTCGTACAGCTGGGTGGGGGAGCTTTGCAGGGGTGAACCACTTCACCTGGCCAGACCGGGTCCCAGCCACTTGATGATGGCTCGCACCCGGGGCAGCGGGTGTCTCACCCAGACAGGTCAGGGTGGGGTACGGAGTGACCCCAGGGCCTGACCTGTACCGCTAGTTAGGCCCTTGCCGTAGTTGTAGTTTTGCTTGTTGTTTATTTTAAATAAAGCAGCCCATTTTATAACCCAAGCTACTGTCTCTGTCTCTTATTCCCAATAGTGGGGCAATTGGAACCCTGCACTGACGTGAAATATACATCGCACAAATAAAGCCACTGAAACGTCGCACAAAAAGTGTATTCATTAACCTCTTGCAAGTATTCTGCTATGCCTTCAGAATAATCCACATTCTTCTCTTTTTGATAGCTCAACAACCTGTATATTAATTTCTCCCCACCTACCCCCAGCCCTGTAGCTAAGAATGTGAGCACAATTCCCTTGTTTTGGAATGAGAAAGTAACTATTTTGACTTAAACATCTGTTTGCCCCCTGATGGATTACATTATATTTACCATAGCATATTTTGGCCCCCACCCTTTTTTATTTCTAGAAAACAGAACTGGAAGGAGTGGGGAATATAGGTAAGGAGGCTGAAAACATTGTTGTACCATTTTTAATGATCAACAGTGATGAATCAAATGTACACATTGTATTTCTTGAACATTTCTGGCATTGTTGAAAAGCATGTTCTCCTTTTGATTGTTTTGCCTGTTGAAATGTTTTACATCACTTTCTCTCTGTGCTTCTCTTGCTGTGTCTCCCAGTTAGCCTCATTGGCACTCAGTAGCACTGTCAAGGAGTCACATCTGATTAGCTATAAAGTGTCACTATGTCTTTCTATTCAGTGTGTGATTCCCAACTGGCAGGAATCAACCAAACAAACTTATTTAGGGGAAAAGACGTTGTAATTAAAATGGTACTGATGCTGCAGATAGGACCTTTAAAAGTTTAATATTCTCACTATTAAGGAATTGTAATAAAATATTTCCAAGCCACTAGCATAACTTTTGGCTCTAAAGTATCAAAAATGGGAGAATATTCGATGTGTTCCTAACCAATAAATCTTTGCAGAAGTCACAAACAACCCAGCACAAGTGATCTCAACATGGACTAAGTCAGAAAAAGAAAGTAGGTACTTCATTATATCCTAATTGATATTGTTTTTGGTTCCAGGCTATTTAACACATGTAAGAGAAATCATTCAGGGTTAACATGCTCACACACTTCAAGGTTTACATCATCTCATAATTCTCTGAACTGAGGATAGCAGGTACCCAATGCCTCAATACTGTGACTAGTTCCAAGCCGAATGGCTCTTTAAGTATATGAACCTTCTATTGATTTCATTGTGGCAAACAAAGTGCTGCAGAAACAAGATTCGCGTTTCATCCAACTGCATTTCATTCAGCTTTCCATTCAAAATTCAGTCCTTTTTAATATTTATATAAAAATCTAGGTTTATCTGAGCTCAAAGACAGAAAAACTGCAATACCAGTAAGACTGATGTCTTCCTTTCCTCTATTTTATGTGTACCTTTGAATTAACACACATCCCAAATAGCACAGCTTAGGCTGAACTTGTCAGGGCTTAGGATCTAAGCAGAGTCAGCCATGGTCATTACTTGCATGGGATACCACAAGGGAAGACCAGAGTTGCTAAGGAAAACCACCTCTGCTTGTCTTTTGCCTGGAATGCCTCATGGATTATATCATGAGTTAGTTCTTAAATTAACATAGAAAGAGAAATGACCTGAATTCATAAATTCTGCATACTCCGCTTAAATGTCTGCAGAGTTAGTCATACTCCAACACCATACAACAAAATCTTTCTTAAAAAATTGACAAAATAAGGTTGTTAGGGACCTAAACAATGCCCAAATGGCTTCTCAGACCTTTTGCATTCTGCACAACAAAAGGCTGCATCAGCTGCAGAATTGATCTTTCCCTAACCTTTCTGCTGCTTTTCTCCCTGTTTTTTTCCCAAGCAAAGGCAAACCAGGGCTTTTTTGAAGTGCAGAATGCTTTCTTCAGTATGAGGCCTTGGCCTCCCCTTTATTCCCCTGCATCCCGATTGGCTGAACAGCAACCAATCCAATTTTTTCTTGATTTTTTAAAACATTTAAATTACAAGGTTGCAATGTTGATGCCCTAAAGAAAAAAAAAACCCTTGCAACTGTGTGTGTTTGGGCAGGGAACGACATTGCAATATGGCCAACTCTGTAGAGAGCCATGAACCCCACTTGATATTTTAGTTTTCTTCAGTGCTTCCTATATTTTTAGTCCATTCTTTTTTGGCATTTTTTTTTAAAAAAATTACACAGCAATCTTGTACCATTTGTGCCATTGAAAGAAAAAAAACCCTTTGTAACTTTCCTCGGCAATTAGCTGAGGAAACTGATGAGTCCTCTGAGATCAACTGAGGAAATTAACATATTCTCCAAAAAGCCCACAGCAGAAATGGGGCATTTTTCAAGCACAGAAATAAAAAATATACACAACTTTGATTCAACACCCTCAAAGTCTGGAATTAAAGAATAAATGCAGTATGGAGCCTGAACCAATCAACCCAGTGGTTGGTAGTAATCAGAGACCTATCAAAGTACATATTCAGGAACATGTATCATGTATAAGAAATAAGATTCTGAAGGCACCACGGACACAGCATTTTTTGGAGACACATAGTGACACTAGACAATTTAGGTATGTGGTGTTGCAGGTCCTTAGGCAGGAAAAATCTAAAGATATACATAGGGAACTTCTTAGAAGGGAAACTTTCTGAACTTATGAATTAAATGCTTTAGCACCACATGGATTGAATCAAACTATAGATTTTGCTTGTTACTTTTGAAGAGGTAAGTAGCCTTAATTTTTGTGAGGTCGCTGTCCCTTTAATTATAATTGTTGTGAATGTGTTAGTGTAATGGATGTAGGAGCCGTTGACACTGAGTAAATGACCACAATATGTAAGTTCTGTATTTATTTCTGTATTTATTTGTGTATTTTTCGTGTAGAAGAGTTCTGTAATATTTGTATTCATAATAGTTCAGACACTAGCATTATTTCCATATTGCAGGGTATAAATAGTTCCATGAACAAGTTCAGATGAAACAGGAATGAGCTAGCATCCTGTTGGAACAACCCATGTATGTTTCTAAGGAAACTATCTACATTTATCCAAGTCCATTGGAGATTATCCAGCTGTACATCGTGGTCCTGGAGGAAACACTTTTTTCTATTGCTGTGAATAATTGGAGACAAACAGAACACGTGATGAATGATACATCTTCTCTTTTTGAAGTAACACATGGTACCTACCTGGACTTTTAGCAGGACTAGTTTTCCTACTGGAATTGAGAAATCAAGACAGTAATAATTGTTGTTATTAATTTTTGTAAATTTGTAAAGTAGTCCGATCCGAACCAAGCCACACAGTCGTGTCTGACCCTCGGCTACTCTGTAGATCGTCCCCCTCCAGGCCTTTCTGTCCTATAGCGCGTCGAGAGAGATCTGCAGAGCCTTGCAGTGAAGTTTTTACAGGGTAGTTCACCATTGCTTTCCCCAACCCAACACACTTAGCTGTACGACAGCCAAGAATGGTAAGTCATATGTTGCCACCCCCTTGGCACTTTGAGCCGGTGTGGGATAAGGGGGTTGTAAAGTAGTATTCATTCTATTTATTGAT
Source organism: Eublepharis macularius (assembly GCF_028583425.1). NCBI lineage: Eukaryota > Metazoa > Chordata > Lepidosauria > Squamata > Eublepharidae > Eublepharis > Eublepharis macularius. The sequence goes on from NC_072799.1 coordinate 49,184,789, forward strand.
ATATTTATTGATGTATTTATTGGCAGTTATGAGTAGTTATCAGTGTCCCATTCAACCATGGTCTATGATATTTGGTATGATTATAAGAGTATGAATTATTTGAACCTTTAAATATTGGAGGACTGGATGTTTTGGATGTTTTGGAACTGTGATATATGTATTACTGTTTATAGTCATTAGCAATTTATATTATGATTTGAGCAATGATTTTGCACTTTATATAAAAAAATATTAAAATTTCTAAAAAAATTTTTTAAACAGTTCATTAATTGTGTAATTTATTTTCCTCTTTTTGGCCCTGCCAAGGCAGCAGGTGGTTAGGCCTCAAAATAGGAGGGAGTTTACAGCACCCACACACCCTCTGTCCCCTCAGAACAGCCTGGCTTTCTTTTTCTGGCACCTGCCAGAATTGTCTCTAGCTTCCTTCCCAGCCTCCCTCACCTGGCTCCTCTTTATAGGGTTCTGTTTGGTGTGCACCTGCCCCCTCCCAGCCTACATTCCTTCCTAGGGGCTTCTTCTTCCTCCCCAGGGGTTGAGTGGCGGGACCGCAAGCCTGTCCCTGGACCTTGGAGCCTCCCCCCACTGCCTTCATCCATTCTTGGCTCTCTTCCAGAATAGAGCTGGTCAGCTCCTTCCATGGGATGCAAGAGAGATGTCATGCCTTCACACCTGATCGCTGCCATGCTTCAGTGTCTTGCCAGGTCAGCATTTGCTGGACCCCACCCACTTGACTGGATGGGATGGCAAGTGCACCTTCCTCTGCCAAGGCTGCTTTATCAGCACCAAATGATGCTTCTTCACCAGCATTCTTCACCAGCGTTTTGGCTGCCATCACATTGAGTATTCCCTTCCTTCCAAGGTGTCTGTTGGAGAGGGGGTGGACCAGCCCACCTGCTGGTGCATCTTCTGTCTCACTCCTGTCCAGGGTAAGGATGCCCTGCTGAGCCAGTAAGGTCAGGAGTAGGGATCTCTCTGCCCCTAGACACAGCTTTAATACACAAATAAAAATTACATACCTGTCCCCAAGAACATAATTATATGACTGTCCCCTTCCACCCATATACAGACACACACACACACACATACACAGCTCTTTTTTAATAGATTTACTTTCAAAGTCATCTTGTCACTGAGGCTTGAATCCATCTTAATCTTCAACACACTTTGAGCTTTGCAGAAAATTCAAGTTTACGTTGACTTTGACAGGTGCTTTCATCTCATCAGACTTTGCTGCTTTTGTTCATGTTGAGATCCTTGAAACTACAAATGAATTCAAATTTGATGTAATACTAAAGTTGCTGCATTCAGAATAATGGTTTTAATTTTTATTGTATGTCCAGGTGGGGGGGGGGAATCTTGCCTGAGGAGTTTGAAAATGTTATTTAATTGGGAGTGCACAACAAATTTTGACACACGTGGTTTAATTACACATTTAGAAATTAGCTGTGAGGATTTTAATCTGACATTTTAGGCATGCAGTGGATGCATATACTATTGCATAGATGGTATTTATACTTTTGGTTTATTCATAACACACAGTTTTAAATAAGAGTAAAACAAGGATTCAAATAAATATGCTTTATTTGCATAAAAATCTTTATCATTAAAAATCATGCTCCACTTTATTTCCATTATGCCCAAGGCATTATTCCTGTTTTTTTACTGACACATTCATCAAAGGTCAGTCAAAAGGCCCAAACAATTATCCGTAGGAGAGTGTCATATAACTCAGTGGTAAGCAACTAGACAGCTTTAGGGTCATTGGCATTATGAGCCCATGCAGCTCTCTAAATAGTAAGTACTTTGCTGAAAGAATGAAGTGATGCCTGTAAGCGCCAGTATCTTATTTTACGTTAATAAATATGCAGCATGGGCATTTCTTTTCCCAGAAAGTAGGAAATATATATTCACCACAGAAAAGAAACACTTTTTGCCACTGAGAAATTAGAAGAAGTTTCTATTGAGTCCACTTTTTCAATGCAGGTGCCATCATTTGTGAGTAATAAAAATGTTTTGAAAACAGATGCATAGCATTGGTTTCTGTGACTGTCATGAGAAAAGCAACAATGCAGAAGGCCTTTGAGAGGCTTCTTGCTGCTTCAGTGAACATGAAAAGCAAGTGCTAAAGCCTTATTTTATGTATCAAATATGTATAGCCCCACAACAGTTCCTTTACAGGGATGCTGTCCAAAAAGCTGAAAGGAAGCAACATCTTGCAGAGTTATTTTTTTAAAAAAGGAATGAGAAGGAATGCTACAGTGAGGGGAAAAAAAACAAAGAAAGATACAGCAAGTATTCTGATGGTATTCTACACTGGGTGGGGGGCTCTTAGCTTCAATATAGATTCAGTTTGCCTTATAATGCAACTGATTCAACATTCTTTTTTCCCAATAAACTTTTATCAAGAAGATGTTCAACTATAATAACAATTGGACAACAACAAAGCTTAACAGTAACAGTAAGTTCACAAAATTTAAAAACAAGGTTAAAATACAACTGTAAGATTATTAAACATTTTTTTACTAATACCAAAAAGGTTATCTATCAAATATCGTTTGATATAAAATATTTGGAGGAGAGAGGTCTTTGTTAGCTATAAATTCAAAGAAAGGCCACCATTTCTCGTGAAAAGATAAGGTAAGTGGATCTGTATTGCCCCTTTGTAAGTGGAACGTTATTTTCTCTAAGATGAACTGATCCCAAACTTTAATTAACCACGATTCGGTTTCGTTTTCCCGGCCATGTCGGACGTTCCTCTCTGCAGGTCCAGGGGGAACTGTCTGAGCAGGCTGACTGGGCGGTTGACCCGCGAGGGTTAACCTCCAGGACTCCCAGGGAGGGAGCCTGGATCCGGGCGCTGCGGGAAGAACCCTCTGGAAGTAATGCAGGGGGTAAATTGCCCGCTTGCTCCAACGGAGGCTGGCAGACTTGCGCAGCACCGCGTGTGCTGCCGGGCCATGGAGAACGGCAATAAGCAGATTTAAGGTGAAGACCTGTAAGTAAGCGAATCCCTTCTGATTTTTAAGCGTATGCGAAGGATCGGTGGGAATTGAAGCTAAAAAGGCGCAGACTTCTTCCCCTGCACCGAGTTTCGGAACTTGGTTGGCGCCCCCCCCCCCCAGATGGCGACGAGAAAGCAGAGCCCAGCAATGAGTAAATCGGTGATGGCGACGTTACAGGGGAAGGGGGAAACATTGGAAGAGCTGGTGAGACGAGCAGTTTTCGATGCTGTGCAGCCCTTTGTAGCGAAATTGAATGAAATGGGGCAAAAGGTTGATTCAGTGGAGAGCGAGGTGAAAGCCATTAAAGAAATAGCGACCGGAGCAGAGCAGTCTGCGCACGAGAACACAGTACTCATGAAAGCAACAAGTAAGGAAGTGAAGCTTTTGGAGAATCAAATAATAGGATTACAAGTGGACCGTGCCCAAATGGTATTGCGTCTTCAAAATGTAAAAGAAGAACAAAGTGAAAATTTAAAAGATTTGGTGTCTGGACTTTTGGCGCCATTCGCAAAGGCAACTAAAGAAGAGATAAAAAACGATATTTTGGAAGTCCGGCGGACATCTTCAAAGTATGCAATGAAGCGGCAGCTGCCTCGCGAGATTATTATTGACTTTTCATCTAAGAAGATTCGGGACACCATCTTAGACAATTCGTATAATGTGGACTTGGACTATTTGGGCAATAAGGTTAAAATATTGAAGGATGTTACATTTTTGGCTCGTAAAAGAAGACTCAAATATAAAGGACTTGCGGCTTTCTTGAGGAAATGTGATATAAAATATAAGTGGCTGTTTCCAGAAGGCGTCTGGTTCAGATATAAAGATCAAACTTATAAGATTACATCGGATGCGCAGCTGACAGACTTTTTGTTCAACCATCAGGAGTTTCAGCAGGAAGAAAGTTCGAAGTCTGAAGGGGAAAGTGGGGGGGGGGAGGAAAGAGCGGGCGCAGCTGCTCCAGCTGCGCAGAGAGAATTAAGACCGAGACGCAAGGGGGGGGGGGGGAAGAAGTTCTGATCCTGAATATAATCTGTATTGTATAAAACCTACCAATCTGACAGCATATTAGAAAGTTAATTTTTAAGAAAAATTGCAGTATGAAGGGAACACAAGACATTTAGTGTAGTGTTTGTTGTTTGTATGTTGATTTTCCCTTTCCCCAGTTCTCCCTTCCCCCCTTTTTTTCCTCTCCCCTCCCCTTTATACTTTTGTAGTCTTCTGTAGTTTTTTATGTTAGATATTAAAAAATAAAAAAAAATTAAAAAAAACTTTAATTAACCAGTGATCTATAGTCGGAATAGATTGTTGGTTCCATTTCGATGCTATTATTGTTTTGGCCACAACCAGGAGGCTGTTGATTAGTTCATGTCATATTAACAGAATATAGGAATATTGCCAATAATCCAAGAAAACAATTTGCAGATTAAACTGCATTTTATAACCCGTGATTTCTTCTATTTGATGAAGAACCTCATTCCAAAATGTCATAATTTTAGGACACTGCCACCAGCAATGTGCATACGAATCATAAGCACCACAATTTTTCCAGCAATAGTGTGAACTAGATGGAAAGATTTTGGATATTTTTCTCAGAGTTAAATACCAGCGATTCAAGATCTTAAAAGATTGAAATCTTGTATTGACTATTTAAGAGTTTAGACTATGAGAAGACCGTATTTGTTGCCATTGATTGGGATTAAGATAAATGGAACAACTCTGTTGCCATTTATTCTAAAACCTATACTTAAGAGGTATGGTTAGGTGTGTAATGATTTTATATACCTTTGATATAGAACCCTTTCTTTTATTTTCAAGGTTTAGGATTTCCTCAAATTTAGTTTTCTCAGCTTGCACTATATCTTTTAGTTTAATTTGTGTTGCCATGTTTTGTAATTGCAAATGAGAGAACCATGGGACTGGGCCTTGTAAACCAAGTTCCAAATCTTTTTTTTGTAAAAGGCTTTTTTGATTAGCAATATCCATTAGTCTTATATTGTCTAGAGATAAATGTTGACTAAAAGTAAATTTTTAGGTCTTCATGGGAGACCATTTTTGTATAAATATAGTAGAGAATCTTGAAATTTTTCGCAGTAACTTTGATCTATATTTATTCCAGGTAGTTAGAAAGTCCTTTAGTAAGATATTATCCTTTGTATGTAAAGGGTAGGTACACCAAATTGATCCCTGTAATGTTGATGGCTTACAGGAGAATATAAAAAAGTTAGTCTAAGCAGGGTCTTCCTTGTTTCCTAGTATTTGAATTATCTTTGTTAACTGAACGGCTTCTAGGTATGCTGAAATATCTGGGTAATTAAATCCACCATTTTGGTTACATTGTCACAGTACACTGAAAGCAATTCTGGGCTTCTTATAATTCCAAAGGAAATTGTTAAGTAAATTTTGCCATTGTTTCACTAAGCTGCGAGGAATTGTTATTAGTAATGTGTGAAACAAAAAAAAAATAGTTTGGGGAATATGAAGACCTTAATTAAATTATACCTGTCATATCAGGAGAATGACTGTTTATTCCAAACTAATAATTCTTTTTTTATATCTTTAATTTTAAGTAGATGATTATAATTTGGTCCAAATTCAATGGAATATTAACACCCAGATACGGTAAGTAATTCTCAGCCCAAGAAAAAATGTATTTTGATTGCAAATCATTAATATACAATTTAGGCAAATTAACAGGCATTACTACCGATTTTGCAATATTAATTTTAAGACCTGAAATTTGTGCAAAAACTAAGATTTTTCTGTAGTTCAGGCAAGGTTTTTTTCCGGTTTAGTAATACATAGAAGCACGTCGTCCGCAAAAAGACTAATTTTATGTGTTTGAGTATCTGATTGTATTCCATGAATCAAGTCATTGCTATGAATAAATTCTGCCAGAGGTTCTATTGCTAAAGCAAACAACAAAGGGGATAAGGGACAACCTTGTCTGATGCCTCTTCTTAAACCAATTTCTTTTGATGATAAATTATTGATCTTCACCTTAGCCTTTGCTTGAGAATAAATTGAGCATACTGCCTGTGTAATCTTGTCCCCAAAATTCATAAATTTCATAATAGAGTGGACATAATTTGTTTCGACTGAGTCAAAAAGCTTTTTCAACATCCAAAGAAAGCTATAATGACTTTATATTTTTTTGTTTGCAGATATTCAAAATATTAAGAGTTTTATGGATATTATCTACAATGTCACTGCCCAGTATAAATCCAGTTTGGTCCTTATGTATGTATTGACTGATAAAGGAATTTAAACGACTTGTGATAATTGCTGTAAACAATTTATAATCCTGGTTTAAAAGTGATATGGTACGGTACGAGGATGGAGCAAGAGGATTTCTGTTTCCTTTGGGAATAACTATAATGGTGGCCTCCTTACACATCTGAGGTAGCCGACCAGTGTCTAATAAGTTATTGCAAACTTCATTAAACAGTTGTATGATTGTTGGTGCAAATTTTTTATAAAATTCTGGCGGAAACCCATCAGGGGCCACTTTTTAATTGTTTTTTAGTTTGTAAATGGCATCTTGAATTTCTTTGGTTGTGATTGGGCTATTTAAAAGTTGTTTATGCACTCTTTTAGACGTGCATAACTAGAAAGTTTTGGATTAATTCTATAGACGGTTTTTGAGATGAGTATAAATTTTCATAATATTCTCCCAAAACTTTTGTAATGCCTTGTGGATTAATACAAATCCTACCCTTGGAATCTTGAATTGCATGAAATACTTTAGAGGCTCTTTTTGCTTTAACATGCCAAGCTAACAATTTTAATTACTTGGGACATGCTTTTGTTTAAGAAAGAGTAAGTTTCTTTGGATTTGAGTTGATTCCATTGTGTCCAATAATTTACATTCATTTAATAATAATTTACGTAATTTTTGATATATTTTTACTGCCATTTTCTTCATGTTGTCGTTCTAATTCTTTGATATTGTCTAATATAATTTGTTTATGAGCCTTCTTCTTTTTGTTTTCATATGCCACAACTGAAATTATTTGGCCCCTTAGAACAGCTTTGAGAGTATCCGATTTTATATGAGGTGATATATCAGATGAGCTATTATCTTTTAGATAATTTTCTAATGTTTGATTTATGTGTTTGGAGATGTTCTCGTTGTATAAAAATGCTTTGTTTAATGTCCAATGTATTTCATGTCTAAAATTCAGATTCAGTGAAACTGCATGTTGTCCATGCATGATTGGACCATGTGATGTTTCCAATTTTTGAGCTAGTAATAATATTTTTTATTCCTACTGTAACCAATACGTAGTCTATATTGGTATGTGTATTGTGTCTTGCTGAGTAAAATGTATAGTCTCTTTTGTTTTCATGCATAAGTTACCATATGTCTATTAAACCATACTTTTTCAATAATGGTGCCAATTCTGTATTCTGTGATGTAGATGAAGTGCGTTTGCACCTATGATTTGATTTGTCCAAAGTGTGATTGATAATATAATTGAGATCAATCCCAATTATCACTATGTCCTCCTGAAATGCTTGAAGTTTAAGCAGAATTTCTTTTATGCCACTTAAATGGTTTGAATTAGGGGCGTAGATGGATGCTATCGTAAAATGTTGGTTTTATATTGAATAGTTTTATTTAACTATTAATATTTTATTTTTATTATTTTTATAACTTATTAAAAGATAAATTTACACTAAATGTATCTTAACCTGACTATGTACTTATCCTTTCTTTTTTAAAAACTAATGAAGAAACAAACAATGAATAGTAAACAATTTAGCTAACAAGAAGTAACAGTAATAACCTTAATAGCCCCACAACACTAGATTAAATTTAAAAATACAGTCTATGCTAATTATAACCCTTCCCCACTATTCTCCCCCTCCCCTTACTTCCCCCATTTAAACCCCCCAACCACCCCTTTCTTTTTGTTTGTTTGTTTGTTTTTTTAATTGCTGGTTACTCCTTTCCCCACACTTATTGAGCCTAAAGAGACAAGGAAATGCAGAACAATAGTATTAACAATCTACCCCCAAACCCACTTATACCCCTTATAACTTTCTATTATAGAGAAAACCTGTCAAATGGATCTAAACCCTCACTATATCTGTAATAGTACTAACTACTACAGTTAATGGCCACAGGCCAAACCAATAACAACTAAAACAGTGGGCAAATCTTGGAGATCATACTCTCTTCTCCAACCAAAACCCCCAAGTAATTAATTAACACATGAAGAGTTTATCACACTTCCTTTAAAGGATAAGGTGTCTGTAATGATTTCAAGAAATGGGTGCGTGTGTCTTTAAATGTTTGGTGAGATAGGTGAAGAGTGGGGGGGGGTGAAAGAGAGAGATGAGTGAGTGATATGATTAGTTGATGACAGAGAGTGGGCGGAGTGAAGGCGGTTTTCAGTTACTGAGGAAGAGAAAAAGATTCAGTTAGGGCAAGAGAGGCGAGCTGTGTGCAGCCTGAGTATGTTCATGTATTTGTGAGGGAAAGGCAACCTGAGTGGAAGCCTGAACTGAATGTGTCTGTGAGACTATATATTCATTCTGTTTGAAGCAGGCAAACTGTGTGTGCGCCTGAGAGAGAAAGAACTGAGAGTGAGAAGAAAGCAGGCTAGCTGTGTGCTGTCTGAGGAGTTCTCTGTGAGAGAAATATAGAGCCTAGAGAAAGAGGCTAACTCTGTGTGAAGCCTTACAATAGATCTGTGTGAATGAGTTTGGATGAAGCAACTAGAAGAACTAAGAATGACTTTTATGTAACCAATACGCTTCTTAAAAAATAAACTTTTATTTTGTTTTGTTATATCCCAGAGTTATCTCCCATTCCTATCCTCAGGGCCACATAGAACCACAAAGGAGCCTAACGCTCAAACACGTTACAAAAGGGAAAATTTAAATAAAACATTTTGGAATAATATATTCCTGGTGGCAGCAAACTACCCAGAGGGTGTAAGGGGGAGATTTAAAGCAAAATCCACCTTAAAGAAAGTGAAGATCATAACAAGTGGAGGCATAGCGGTGGGATCTCAAACATCCTGAGGAGAAGAAAATATTTTAAGGGGGATATAATAGCCTGGGAGGAAGGAACATTCTGAGAGAAAGGCATTCTGAAGGGACAGATAGCCAAGGAGACAGAGTGTTCAGTTAAATCCTATGAGAATATAGAACTGTTATAAAGGAAGACACAGAAGAACTAGTAGGATTTATAAGAGAGAACATAATCTGGTGAAGTTTAGTACAATTGTAGAAGGAAATAAAAGTAAAAGAGAGAAATGGCAGAGTTTATGGGGATGAAAAAGGAGGCTCTGATTCAGAAGTGCAATGAGTTAAATTTACCTCATGAGGGGAAAAGTGTAGAAGAACTGAGAGTTATGCTGATACAAAGCAGTGTGGAGCCAAGTAGAACTGCAGAGGAGAGGAACCCTGAGGGAATGTATAATCCTAGTCCAGAATATTTAGAGTTTCTAAGAGAAAAAAACGAGCTTGAAAGGGAAAAGCTGAAAGCTGAATTAGAACAAAAACAATTTGAGAGGGAAAAGTGGAAAGCTGAAATGGAACTTAGAGTTCAAGAGATGGAAAGACACACCAGTTTGGAAGCTGAGAGATTACAATTAGAAAGAGAGAGACTTAAGAATGGGGACAAAAAGGAGGGAAAATCTGAACCCAGAGCTGATTTACCTCGAGTTACCCCAAAAGATTTTATGGTGTATGTGTCAGGAGAAGATCCACAAATTTTCCTGTCCACTTTTGAACGATCTGCTCCGAACTGGGAAATATCAGAGACACAATATATGAAGTATTTACTCAGCTTAATTAGAGGGGAATTGGCTGAGATCTACAACACATTTCCCTCAGATAAGCCTGTTGTTTATGCTGAATACAAAGAGGCAGTATATGACAGATTTAGGCTAGGTGCTGATTACTTCAGAAAGAAGTTTAGAAGCCTAGTGCCTCAGAAAGAGAAATCATTTAAGTCTTTTAGTGCCAAACTGACAGACTATTTTGATAAGTGGATTTTGTCTGCCAAAGCTAACTCTAAAGAAGGAATAAGGGATCTAATGATTTTGGATCAGTTTTTATTTCAACTTCCTTCAGAGATCAGACTTCTGGTTAAAGATAAACTTCCAGAGAATGTCAACCAAGCATCAGAGTGGGCAGATAGATTAACACTTAATAGAGGAGGATGGGATTGCCGTGAAATGAAAGACTATTCTCATAAACCAGAGTTTAAATCCAGTAAAGGACAAGAGGGAGAAAGGAAAGGAACATATGAGAGAGCTGAGATTATAAAAAGTCAGGATAAAAATATAGAAAGAAACCAAGATGGATACTGGAATGATAGAAGATGTTATGTATGTGGTCTGAAAGGGCATTTAGCTTACAAATGTCTAAAGAACCAACCCAAGCAAACAACGCTTGAGCATGTAAGGAGGGTCACTAGAACTGACTCAGATGATCAGAGTGATGAAGATGCTAGAAACTCCGAAAGCTCAACAAACCCAAATGAAACACCCAGTAAAAACACTGAAGAAACAGTATACTTGTGTGGGGTAAAGACAGATAAGGTTGCTCAGGGTACTGAACTGAGAGAGGTGGTACAAATAAATGGGAGAGATACTTTAGCCATTCTAGACACAGGAGCCTCAGTAACACTGGTCAGGGAGGATTTTGTTGATAAGAAAAACCTGATTCCAGATAAACAAATATCCTTGCAAGGTGTGTGGGGAAATTCTAAAAGAGTGCCACTAGCACGGCTAAAAATTAACTGGAGAGGAAAAGAAGAATATTTTCCTGTAGCAGTTATTAAAGAACAGAAAATACCGGTAGTATTAGGAAGAGATGTAATGGGAGCAAAAGCAAGAATTCAAATATGCACTGACTCCAATGATTTGCTACAAGTTGAAGCCAGGGGAGCAGAAGACAAGCCCCTAGGTATCTTAGCAACAGACACAATTGATACATTGCAGGAGGGAAAGAGAAAGAGACAAACTCCTGTTAGTATTACTACTGAAATGTCCCAAGAAAAAGGAAGAGGCATAAATAAAAACCCTGAGGAGCTTAAAAAAGAAATTATGAAGGATCCTGAGTTAAAGGACATAAAAGAGGAGGCCAGGCAGAATAAGATGAATGCAGAAACAGGCATTTTTGCATGGGAAAATGAGTTGTTACAGAAAAGGGTTACTAATGTAAAGATAACTTGTGGAAAAATAAATTCTTTAGAGCAAGAAAACTGCAATCTGGACATGGAAAATAGAAAGCTGAAAAAGACTCTGGAAAAACTCAGATTTCAGCTAGAGTCCTTAGAAAAACAGCATACACAAACAGATGAAGAGAATTTAGAACTCAAAACAGTTGAAACTTTGAAAAGTATAAACATCAAGAAGGCTCAGTTACAATTAGAAAACAAAGAACTGGAAAGTGAGAAACAACAGCTTCAGAAAAGTCTAGAGTTTATGAAAACATCTTTTAAGAAAGCTAAACATTTAGAAGTCAGTTACCAAGGTTTGGATATAGGAAACCAAAGGCTGCAGAAAGCCCTAGAAAACAGCAACAAAAAATGCAGCATTTAGAAATGGTGATTTATTTTGCTGTTGTTGCCTTTTTAATTGTCTTTCTTCTAACGTACAGAAGCTATCAGTCAATTAGAAATAGACTTTATGTAAGAAGAGAGAAACAACTTGATAGTACAGTTGCTGAACTGGTTGAAGACAACTGTAAAGTACTAGAAAAGTTCAGCATGTGCAAAAAACAGAATAAAGAGTTAGGAAACTCCTTGAAGGATGCTAACCTACTAAATGAGTCACCCAGTGCATCAAACATGAAGAGAGCATGTAAAGAACTGAGCAGCTCAAGCTCTGTTCATAAGAAAGAAATGGACTGTTTGGAAAATAACAGAATATTGATAGAGAAACGACTAGAAGAAGCCAACAACGACCTAGTAGAGAAGGCCATAGCCGAGATGACCTCAGCCCAGCAGTGGAACATCCCAGAGAGAGAGATGGCAGCAGCCCAGCAGTGGAGCATCCCAGAGAGGAAGATGACACCCCAGCAGAGGAGGAATGCAAGATAAAGAAACCCAGTACTTTAAAACAAAAACCACAGAAGAGTGAGAAATGGACTTAACAGCAACTGCATAGACAATAAACTATTCCCTAAGCCAGAGGAAGCTGCACACCACTCTTCTGGAAAAGAGATGTGTTCCGCTTAAAGGAGAAGGGGGGGGATTTGTAATGATTTCAAGAAATGGGTGCATGTGTCTTTAAATGTTTGGTGAGATAGGTGAAGAGTGGGGGGGTGAAAGAGAGAGATGAGTGAGTGATATGATTGGTTGATGACAGAGAGTGGGCGGAGTGAAGGCGGTTTTCAGTTACTGAGGAAGAGAAAAAGATTCAGTTAGGGCAAGAGAGGCGAGCTGTGTGCAGCCTGAGTGTGTTCATGTATTTGTGAGGGAAAGGCAACCTGAGTGGAAGCCTGAACTGAATGTGTCTGTGAGACTATATATTCATTCTACTTGAAGCAGGCAAACTGTGTGTGCGCCTGAGAGAGAAAGAATTGAGAGTGAAAAGAAAACAGGCTTGCTGTGTGCTGTCTGAGGAGTTCTCTGTGAGAGAAATAAAGAGCCTAGAGAAAGAGGCTAACTGTGTGTGAAGCCTTACAAGAGAGCTGTGTGAATGAGTTTGGATGAAGCAACTAGAAGAACTAAGAATGACTTTTATGTAACCAATACGCTTCTTAAAAAATAAACTTTTATTTTGTTTTGTTATATCCCAGAGTTATCTCCCATTGCCCCACTATTAGGAATAAGAGACAGACACAGTATTTGGATTATAAAAATGGGCCGCTTTATTAATAAACAACAACCATAAAATATTAACTACGGCAAGGGCCTAACTAGCGGTACAGGTCAGGCCCTGGGGTCGCTCCGTACCCCGCCCTGACCTGTCTGGGCGAGACACCCGCTGCCCCAGGTGCGAGCCATCAGACAATGGCTGGGACCCGGCCTTGCCAGGCGAAGTGGTTCACCCCTGTAAAGCTCCCCCACCCGGCCGTACGGCAGCGGGGGGAGACTGGCTTGTCCAGGGGTTCCCCACCAGGGCGTCTAACCACGCAGCTGGGCCGTACGGCAGCCAGCCTCATCTGGCAGACCCCAATTCCCCACCAATGGGGAGGTGCCAAGGGTGCTCACCGGCCCGCTACAGATTCTTCCCTAACTAACACCCTGCCACCGCAGAGGCCAAGCCTCTGCTTAGGCCTCGGCGCCCCACAAGTGGCTTAAGGCCAGGCGTAGCCCTTGCCGCAGGTCGTTCAAGAAAATGGCATTACCACCGTTCGATAAATGTACCCCATCCCCTCGGTAGAGGTCTGCAGACTCGGCCCTTATCTGCGGATGGGGCAAATAGATCCCAAGACCCTCCGACATTGCTCTAAACAGGGCTCTATTGGCCATCCGCCTCGCCCTTTCCACAGCCCTATGGTCCAACGCTTCCCGCCATACCCGGCGCGGAAGCATCGCCGACCAGAAGATCAAAACACCGGGCCATCTTCGCATAATCTCCCGGAAGTCGTCTCGTGCCTGGCAAGACAGGGCCACGCCCTTCATGAGACCCAAATCGTTGCCTCCCAAATGGACAACAAGAATCTGTGGGGGATGGAGACTCCGACCCTCGAACAACAGCGGCATCAAACCTGCCCAACGCAGGCCTCTTCTGCCCTGCCATTCCACTGTGGCCCAACGGCTGAGTCCAAGCTGGGACCCGATCCGCATCCTCTTCGCTTGGTGCGCCGCCCAAAAGACCATGCTATGGCCACATATGAGAATGCGTATCCTATCGCGCCACGTTACAGCACCTGGAAGAAAAACAATGTCAGCATGACTGCCCACCAACTAGGGGCCTCACATAAGCCTTGTAAGCGGAGGAGCGCCACCGCCCCACCTTCCGAATCTCAGCTCCTGAGTAACCCATAGCTGCGGCCGTGGAAGCCGCGCCTATACGAAAGGAGTGGGTCCCAAACTTGACCCCTTCTAGCCCTAACTTCGCGAGAGCCCTGCCCGTGACAGTCCAGAACTGATATTTCATAAGCGGGGAGCTATTCTCATGGCAAAACAGTGCCCCCGGCGCTGAGCCCCGCGCTCCCAAATACTTTTCTAAAGCCGCCACCGGGCACAAATCCTTAATTGCGCATCGCCCAATTGACAATTCTACCCCTTTGTGCATTTGATCGGTCTTAGAACGCCTAATGCGAACCGTCACCTGGTCTCCCTGAATTTTAACATCAGAAAGGGAGACGGCGCGACCAGAAACGTCCCTAAGGGACTGGGGAACGAGCTCGCTGACCCTAAGAGCTTCAAAAAATGCAACCAAAGAAGCGGCATGGAATAACAGCTCCTCAAAAGGGGAACAGCAGACCACCGGCCACATGGCCCTCAAACCTTGGAGAATACTAGGGGAGATAGGCTGCCTGGCGTCCCTTGTAACGACGGCCTCCTTGGACCAGCCCTCCAACATTTTCCTAATGCGGAAGTCACCCGTGGGGTCAACCAGGCCCCGAGCCTTTGAAGCAAAGCCCAAAGCCGCCAGCTGACTCCGAATATACTTAACCGTATGCCCCTTACCTTTCTGAGCAACACAAAATTGGGCTGCATGCTCAACTGGTATTGGCCAAATCTGCGGAAGGCCAGACTCCCGCCTGAACTCCGCAAAGTACCTCACCGCCCTGTCGTAGGCTTTCCTGGTACTAGGGGCCAGAGCTAACTGGATAGCCCTGAGTGCCTCGGATTCCCAATCCTCCATAGCTCCAAAGGAACCTGGGCGGGCAGCAAATCCGCCTCTGGGGCAAGCTGACGAAACCGGTCCATCTGCAGACGAGATAAGGCGTCTGCCACTTCATTATTCAACCCGGGTACGTGTCTGGCTAAGAACAGAATATTAAGGTGGAGACACCTTAAGGTGAAGGCTCGGACCAGTTTCATTACCCTGGGGGATCTAGAAGAGAGGGAATTCACGACCTGCACTACTGCCATGTTATCGCCAAAAGTGCACGGAGTGGTTGGCCATTTCCTCACCCCATAAGTGAACTGCCCCTAGAATCGGGAAGAACTCAAGGAACATAAGGTCCCTACAGAGGCCAGCATCTATCCAGCCGGCGGGCCATGGCTCGGCGCACCAGTGCCCCCTGAAATAAATTCCCAACCCAACGGAGCCCGCTGCATCAGATGCAACCTGAAGGTCGCCCTCCAACAACAGCTCTTGTCTCCAAAAAGAAACCCCATTGAAATTACCCAAAAATTGGGACCAAACTTCCAAGTCCTGTCTCATACCTGGAGAAACCCGAACCCTGTGATGCGGAAGCCGCAGTGGCCTCATTGCATCACAAAGGCGCCTCAAAAAGGCTCTACCTGGCGCCACCACCTTGCATGCAAAGTTAAGATGGCCTACGACCTGTTGTAGCTCCACTAGGGAAACTTTCCACTTGCCTAAGAGGGTCTGCAATCGGGACCGCAACTCCTGGAGCTTTACCAAGGGGAGCCGCGAAGTCTGCTGCTTGGTATCCAATTCTATCCCTAGGAAGGTTCAAACCGTCGTGGGACCCTCTGTCTTTTCGTGGGCTAAGGGAACACCCAACTCGTCGGCTAAACGTACGAAACCGTCCAGCAGACGAGCACACTGACCCGTGTGTGGGGGCCCAACCAGGATAAAATCATCCAAATAGTGGGCGGAGTCACGGCAGCGTTGCCTGTGACGTAGTGCCCACTCCAGGAACGTACTAAAACGCTCAAACACTGCGCAGGAAACGGAGCATCCCATGGGAAGGGCTCTATCCATGTAAAATTTGCCCTCAAAGGCAAACCCCAACAGTTCAAAGTCGTCTGGGTGCACAGGGAGAAGGCGAAATGCTGACTTGATGTCGCATTTCGCCATCTCTGCACCCCGACCGCAACGTCTAACCACTTTGACCGCCTGGTCAAAGGAAGTGTAACGCACCGAGCAAAAATGCTCTGGAATTGCGTCGTTAACCGAACCGCCCCTAGGGTAAGACAGGTGGTGAATCAGCCGGAATTCACCTGCTGCCTTCTTAGGCACTACCCCCAATGGGGAAACCCGCAGACAAGGAACTGGAGGGGAGGGAAAAGGGCCTAAAACCCTGCCCTCGGCACATTCCTTCTGGATCTTTGCCCGCACAACATCCTCCATGCCAATAACTGAACGCAAATTGGCTGACATGAAGGCGGTTCTGGGGCCTTGATAAGGAATACGGAAACCAAACAAAAAAACTTGCAACAAAAACTGGGCATCCACTTTGTTAGGGTATTCAGCCAACATGGCCTCAAGGACCCTCACTTTTACTGGGCTGGGGCCCTTTACCAGGCCCCTGTTGCCCTGAGGGGCCACCCCCTTTCTTTCCGAATGGCCGCTGCCTCTTACAGGCATTGAGAGCGTGCGTGCCTCGGCAGGTCGGGCACTCATGTCCAAACCGACAGTTTTTACGGTTGCAGACCCCTTTTGAGGTAAACTCAAAGCAAAGCAGCCGGGGCTGAACCGACTGCCCCGCCGAGGCGCGGGAACCGTAAGAACCCTGGGCAAACCCCCCAGAAGCCTGTGAAGAACGCTGCACTATACGACTGCTATCCGACCTATCCCCGACTGAAGACTTAGCCGGGGTCATCAGATGCAACCACAGGTGCTGGTGCACCTGATCCCAAGGCAGCGATGGGTTCAAGGCCGCCTGCATCCGGAATTCTTCGTCGTATTGCAGCCAGGCTGCTCCTAAGAATTCCGTATGAGCCCTATAAATAATGTCCATGTACTGGAACAGTGGCGCCGCCCTCCAGGGCTGTGCCCTGGCTATGACTCCCGCATAAATGACAAAACCGGGGAGCCAATTGTGCCAAGTCCTATCTATTTTGCGCCTCTTGATGCGTTCTTTGTCGCAGTCCTCAAGGTCTTCTTTATCCTTCTTCTCCAGATCTCTGAAGAGAAGGGTAAAGACATCTACATAATCCCCGCGCAGGATCTTCTCCCTAGTAGCCGGGGTAAGATGATCTCCTAACGGCATGGCCGTGTCCCCAACTGGGAGGGCCCTATAAGGCACCGAACCATAATTGGACCAGGGAACTCCATAATAAGAGCCCCATGGTGGAACCATGCCCATTCCTTGAAACTGTGCAGGGGGGGGCGCCCAACTAGCAGCCCCAGGCGGCTGCCCAGGGACAGCCGGCTGGCACCAGTTGCCCCAATCCGGAAACAAACCGGAACCAGATGAACCCCCCGAGGAACCGGAGTGAGTACCCGCCACATGTGGTGCATTTTGCTGTGCCTGCCCCCAAGGCCAAGCTCCTGGCTGCTGTGGCCAAGGACACTTACCGTCAGCCTCAGGCGGTTGCACCACCAGCGCCACTTGGCCAGCATCCTGGGTCCAATTCCCCTCTACATCCGTGGCAGCCGACTCCGCCACCTCGTCCTCAATGATATTACCAGCCGTAGAAGTCGATGGAGCCGCAGAAACACCCAAGGATGCCCCCTCTAAAGCCGCTAAACGAGAAAGAATATAGTTAAGCGACGTGGTCTTAGATGCAACCCTCACTGGCCTCTTACTCGCCGGCTCCGCTGACGGAGCTGAAGATGCTCGTGCTTGCTCTAAAGCAGCAATCCTGGCTAAGATATCGCGTCTTGCGGGAACATCATCCTCCTCGTCAGATGATAAGGCAGCAGCCACGCGTTTGGGTGGGCGCTTTGCAGGCTGTTTTCCTTTAGCCACGCCTGTACCCTTCTTGGGCGGCATCCTAAATCAAGCGAAAGAAGTGGCTGTTAAAGACAATAACCCTGATTCACAGCTAAGCCACTTAACCACTGCGCTACAGCAGTTCTAGCAGGGGGGGTGACCCCACCCCCTGCAGAAACAGCTGAAAAGCTGGAGCTGGGAGGGAGGCTCAGTAGGCCGCCTTCAAAGCCTCAACACCGTAGTGAGATTTGGCCAAGAAAACGGGTTCGCAGCCAGCCACTTAACCACTATGCCCCACTGCCCCACAAGGCCCAGACCCGGGAAATCAGCCCAAATCCAGCCCACAGCCTCAGGGGAGATAACACAGGTCAGGCCCTGCAATGAACTCCCCAGTACCACTGGCACCTAAAGGGCCCAGAATGTCCATTTGAGGAACCGCACCCAAAATAGCCGACAACGGCCGAACAAAATGGCCGCCGCGCAGCCGGGGGAAATTACAGCCGGCAGATACCGTGCCGGGAGGCTGGCCCCCAAACGCGCGCCTGCCTTAGACTGGGTTGAGGGGGGGAGGGCTCCGCAAATGGCACACCGGCTCGCAAGCGATGGCGCGCAGTGGAAGCAGCGGCAGGAGAAGTGCACCCCACCCCCGCGCTCTGAGAAGCCCAGTGCGCGGCGGCGAAGCACCCGGCAGCCCAGAGAGGCCGAACGGGTGCCTCGCGAAGCGCCGCTCACAGAAAAGGAGTCGGGGCGCGGCCGCGCCGAGCGCCAGGCAAGAGCGCTCCTTCACCACGGCCCCTCGCCCCGCTAATGGCTAAACGGCGGGCGGGGGGGAAACGACACACGGGCCACCGCGAATGCACCCCCGACTACCAGGGCGGGGGGAAGGAAAGCCGCCCGCCGCGACCGCCCACCGGGGCCCGAAGCGCAGCAAAGGCGGCGGCTGCACAAGCCCTCTAAAAGCTACCACCCCAACGACCCCGCACCGGGCAGCAGTAGGCCACGCGGCCAGCCGCCGCGCAGACGGAGGGGGAGAACAAATTCCGCCCCTACGCCTCAGCAAACCGTTCGCCCAGCCGGGTAATAAACGTCGGGTCCTGCTTCGGCCAAGGCCTCGTGCCGGGGAGCGAACAGCAACGTGTTGCCTCCACCGAGCACGACAATCACTGAGTGAGCTTATGAAGGATGAGTCCATAATTATAAAAGAGGCCGACAAGGGGGGCGCTATAGTAATAATGAACAAGGAAGATTATGTTGGGGAATGGCAACGCCAGTTAAATGATAGAAACAGCTATAAGATAATCCCAAAGGACCCAACTAAAAGCATCACCAGTGTAATTAAAAATCTTTTACATGAGGCAGTGGCAATGGGTTGGATATCGGAACAGATGTATAGAGCCTTGTTGAACATCTACCCTAGGGTTCCGATTTTTTACATATTACCTAAGATCCATAAACCTGGCTCCCCGCCCCCTGGTCGGCCAATAATTTCAGGATCTAATTCTGTTTTAGAGCCATTGGCAAAATACTTGGATTCATTTCTTCAACCATTTGTTAAGAAAACAAAATCATACATTCAGGATACTAGGGACTTCATTAACGCTGTAGAGGGCTTAGTTCTGCCCCGTGAAGCTATTTTTGTCACCTTAGATGTAAGCTCCTTATACACAAGCATACCACATGAAGAGGCTTCTCAGACCGTTCAATTGTTTCTGTATCAGCGAGATAGCCGGGATCCACCTACACAATTTTTGTTAGACCTATTGGACTTAGTACTTACAAAGAATTATTTTCGTTTTCAGGACACTTTTTATTTACAGACGTGCGGAGTAGCCATGGGCTGCTCCGCAGCACCGAGTATAGCAAATTTATTTATGTCACGGTTAGAAGATAATTATTTTTTGAATTTGGACCAAAATCCTTTTTTCACTGACATTTTGTTTTATTGCCATTTTATTGATGATTTATTCCTTATTTTGTCCGATAGGTCACACACGGTTGATCTCTGTAATTGGATGAATACGATACACAGTAATATAAAGTTCACATGGTTAGCAGACGGCAAAGAGATCAGTTACCTCGACGTGTCAGTGTTTAGAGCAAAAGGGGATGTAGTACATGTGCGCCCCTACAGGAAGCCAACAGACAGGAACGCTTTATTACATTACCAGTCCTTCCACCCCCCCCCACCTACGCTGTAATCTACCCTTCAGTCAGTTCTTACGCCTCCGCCAAAATTCAACCACGGTGGAAGAATTTTTAATCAATGCAGAACAAATGGGTGACCAGTTTGCAATCAAGGGATACCCTGAACAAGTGATTGCAAGGGGCAAAGAACGAGCACTTCGAAGAAATAGGCAGGAAATCCTTAGGGAACGTAGGTTGGAGAGGGAGGCAAGGATCTGCTTCACTCTTGATTATACACCTTTAGCGAAGCAGATTCAACGGATAATCTTCAAACACTGGCATTTGATTGAGGACATTCCGGGGTGCAAAGATAAGCCCTAGTAGCTCATCGGAGAACTAGGAACTTCAGAGATCAGCTCATTCATACAGACATGACATATAAGAAACATCTTAGGACGCTTCCAGAAGGACATTACAGGTGTGGAAGTTGTAATAGCTGTGATTTGGTAATGCCTGTGCATAGCTTTAAAGCGATGGGACTCTATTGGAAGGATTTTTCGAATTGTAACACCAAGAACGTAGTATACCTCATTGTATGTAATTGCAATAAAATGTATGTAGGTTGCACCACTAGAGCAATCAAAACACGTATACAGGAACATCGGTCAAGAATCCGTCGGGGAGTGGAGGAAGCACCGTTGGTGTCCCATTTGTATACACAGTGTTACATGTGAGCCGATTTAAAGAAGACACGTTGGCACAACAAGATTTATTAAGGCGAGAGGCATGGTGGATTTACAAACTACATACAGAGGAGCCATATGGTTTGAATATTACTTGTGATCTGACTCCTTACCTATGTGGACTATCGTGGGACTGTGTTCCTTTAAATAATCTCAAGTGACATGTGAACACAATTAAGTAATGACTTTTTAAGGAGTAGATGGGATTTGATACTCTGCATACGCCAGTGAGCGAGCCGTAAGTGAGATAGAAACATTATTTGAATCATCGTATGTAAGTATGCATTTGCAGAACCAATGTATGAAGGACTACTGCATGTTAGTTTTATTTATATTGATTTGTACCTTTTATATATCTTTCACAGTTGTAACTGCTCTGAAGAAGGGGATACCGGAAACGGGACCTCTTGCTGGCTGACCCGTTCAGTTACAATTTAGAATATGCTGACTTTGTTCAAAGTGTGTTGAAATATTGCTTGGAGCAACATGTATGTGCCTTGTATATACTGAAATTTGTACCCATTTATGTGGAGGCTTTTTTTAGCCCTATTTGAAGTGTTTGTGTTTCTGCAAAGAAAACATTGGGGTTTGGTTTGAAAACCTTTTTCCTCCCCATGTTAATTTCTTTTGAAGTACACGTGCCCTAATACGGCTGTTCTATTTGAATTGCATGGATCATATCTATGATGCAATGTTGTATGAGTAAATTTTGTAATTTTGCATATAAGAGTATTGAATATCTTTTTGAGTTGTATTAGTTAGTTGGTGACGGTCATATTTGTTGTCCACCGAGCACGAGGCAAGACTGAAGCCACGGGGGCGGAGAGGCAGAAAGACGCTGCGAAACTCCGCCCCCAGGCTGAGATCCCCAAATGAGGCTAAGTTGTCTGCCTCCATCCCAGCAGTGGGGCAAATGGCTGCCACCTGCTTAAAGGTGGGGCAGGCCCCAAGCAGGATTGGCAGTATTCCTATCCTCAGGGCCACATAGAACCACGAAGGAGCCTGACGCTCAAACACGTTACAAAAGGGAAAATTTAAATAAAACATTTTGGAATAATATATTCCTGGTGGCAGCAAAATACCCAGAGGGTGTAAGGGGGAGATTTAAAGCAAAATCCACCTTAAAGAAAGTGAAGATCATAACAGTGTCCATTAGAAATTCTTTAGGAAAAGTGTACTGGGATTTTGTTACCCTTACATAGAGACAGTTCCTGAAGCATTTTCTTCTTCTGAGTAAGTTTGTCCAAATCCATTGGTGTTTCCAGGTTGATGTTTTGTAGTAAGGTATATCCGGATTCAGAATCTGTAGCTATGAAGCGTTTTCCTTGATGAATCACTGAGAGGTTTACATAATTGCTCCATCTATATTGGATTTGTTGAAGTGCTTCTATTGTTGGTATCAGTTCCTTTCATTTATTCAAAATCTCACTTGGTAAATCTTTAAAGACTTGAATCGGAGTGCCCTTTAATAAAATTGAACCTTTAATTCTGGCCTCTGAAACTATTCTTTTACAGGTTCTGAAGTCTGCAAATTCTGCAAGAATGTCCTTTGGGGTACTCCTTTTATTTCTAGCCCCAATTCTGTATGCCTTAAGTATTATTGCAGCTATACCTTCTTCAAGATTCAGTGCTTTTGTGAGCCACATTGCCAAGAACATTGGAAGATCTACATCTTTTGTCAGATCATCTACCTCTCTAAATTTTAGGTTTCTCTGATGGGATGTTATTTCCAGGTGTAAAACTCTCTCTTGGAGACTTGCATTTTTAGCTTGAAGGTCCTCAATGCCAGCATGAGCTGCATTACTTGAGTCAAGGGCAGTATTTGCTTTTTTTATTCGTTTCATTTAATTGTGCTCCTATTTCCACAAGTTGGTTATTAATAGATAGAATCATTAAGACAATTTGACTTATCATGCTGCATTCCAGCTCCTTAAGCTGAGGGGACAATGTTGATTCAGGCATAATCGCAGCAAAAGAAAGTCTGCCCGCCATTTTGTTTTGCTCCCCTTCCTTCTCGTTTAACTCCTGAGCTTCTGCTTAGGTAAAAAAAACTCTTGAAGTTTTTACCTGCTTTGGGGGGCATTTTCTTTTCATTCTCAGGCTTACCCATGATGTTTTTTTTTAGTGATGGGGAGGGAAGCAATATGCTTACCAGTGGGGAAATGGCAGGGGAAGAGATGGAGCTCCTCAAGATGTGTCCGTAGCCATTGGCTTCAGCACCACACCCCCTGATTCAACATTCTGATGTACTGAATGTTGGAGGTGAAGGGAAAGAAGTGTTTACTAGGTAGCAGGTATGAATTACCAGATTTACACATACCACTGAGAGGTTTAGCAGTCACAACACTATGATTTTACTGAATGCAAAAGTTTAACCTGAGAAAGACCTTCAACATTTTTGTTCAATGTAGTCTCAGGGACCATCAAGAAGAGCTGTAGAAAAAAAAATTATTTCACTCTTGGTCTATCTATTGATCCCTTCCTGTAACAGATTTGAAGCCATTAAGAATAATTTTAAAAAGTCAGGTGGGAGGACAGAAGATACAAATAACTATCCCATTGCTATATTGTTTACTGAAAATTAGTGAAGAAATTATATAATACTGTTATTGCAATCTTTTTTTTTTAAGGAGAATTCTCTGTCTTATATTAACTAGGCCTTCTCTTTTTATTAGGTCTGGGCCACTTAGACAGGATTTCTACAAATCATTCATCATTGTCATGCCCGGGTGGGTCCATGGGTGTGATCGGTGGGGTAGAGACCATGCTTGCTGCCCCTCCATTGGGTCCACCCCTCTAGCCTAAGCAGCCACCACCTGATCAGTGCCTCCTAGGGGCTCTCCCCCCAAGCCTTGGAGTGAGAGAGGGAGGGAGAGGGAGGGAGAGGGAGGGTCCCTCCCACATGCCTCAGAATGGGAATGCTTTTTGCAGCTAGGTACCAGCACTGGCCACATGGCTCCCTCAGGTCCCGGCTGGGTCTGCCCTTGATTTCAGGTACAGGCCTCAGCAACATCCTCTTCCTTGGCTGGGGTCTGGATCCCTCTTTTATACCCTAGCTCCAGCCCCTCCCTACTTCCCATGTTCCCACCCCCAGAGTAACTCCCAACACTTGAGCCAGGTGCAGCCATAGCTAGTGGCTCCACCTCAGTGGTCTCCCCTGACACGTTCCAGCCCCTCTTCTTCCCCACCGGCCCTGCCCCATTGCTGGGCTGGCCTGGGTCAACATGGCCCTGGGTGAATCATCCTCTGCCATTGTGGCTTGGAGGGGAGCCTGCCCAGGCCGCACACTGCTCAGCTCCCAGAATGGCTGTTTGTGTCCTCAGCTGGGTGTGATGGGCTGGCCATTGCCTGCTGGGCCAGTGAGGCCACTCTTTTCAAGGCTGATGTCTGCCTGCCCAGCTCCAAAGGTCATCAGCCCGCCCCTGGGTCTGAGGACACCCCCTGTGACTACACGGCTGGGGCCTCTTGCCCTGGTGTCCCCGCCTGCCCCCACTGCCCCACCCACCTGGCTGCCCCACCATCGTCTCATGCCTCCGGCAGCTGGCTGTCCTGGGTGGTGAGAAGCCTTGTCTGCTCGGTAAGTGCTTGCTGCAGTGAGTGGAGCAAGCAGGGCAGGCTTGGGGTGGCTGCTCATCTGGGGAGCAGCTGGTGGAGCCAGAGCCGCCCCAGGACAATAGTCATAACAATATGAACTGGTGATAATGTTGAATGAGGGTCAGGCCATGTGGAAAGACATAGTATTTAAATTCCATGCAAAGCAGCAAAAAATGTGGGGGGGGGAGGCCCACAGAGATGTTCAAATAGGGAACAAGAAGAAATGGTGATCATGATGAACAGCAAGTATGAGAAGGTTGTAGAATAATGAAATATTTTACTTTCTACTGAAAGACCAGAAGAAACAACCTTCATTAGATTGGATGTGATGTCACTGACATCACTAGGTCACTTCTGGGTACCTGCATACTCAGAAGTGACAAAGGGTACCCAGTGATACAATAAAATTGGTTAGTCTTAAAGGTGCTACTGGACTCTTTTTGATTTTGCTACTACAGACTAACACGGATAACTCCTCTGAACCAGTGATAAAGGGTAGCTCTAGGAATTACCAGAAATTCTATGGTAAAATTGTTGTGTTTCCAGCAATTCCAAGAGCTACCTCTTATCACTTCCTGCTTTTTCTCAGAAATGATATAGTGAGCTTTAAAAAAAAAAATAACTGCTTCTTCTCAGAGTTGTGGTGGGTAAAGGACCTTGCCAGTGGGAGACCTGGCAAGTCTATTACTAAGAGAACACTCAGAGGTGGGCAATTCAGTTTAAGGTATACGCTTTTAGAATGTCACTATCTTCTATACCTGTTTAGTGCACAATGTCTTGCCATGCCATCTTGCCAGATTTATGATATATTCTATATTTTCCTTCCACAAAGTAATTCTCCATTGTGTGGGATATTCCTCTGGTTTCGTGTTGGAGGAACATGCTGCACAATAGAGGGCCATGCTGTGCAATAAAAGGAAAGTCTAGGATCCAAGCTTATGAATTTGTTCACAAGTGGCTTTAAGAATACCTTTAAGTCTGGAATCTGACACATATGAACAATATTAAGGACAGGTCATTTTAAAAAGCAGTTACTGTAATGCAAGATGCAGAAGATGCAAAAACCACTTTTGAAAACAGGCTGACCTGACTGCTCAGGTCATTATGCTTCTACTTTTTCCTAGGGTACCAACTTGCTGTTTCATGAGAATAAATTATGGGTCCTGCCACATCCAGGAAGATCTATCAAAACTGGACCTGCTCAATATGATTTTAGTTTTTCAAATGTTACAGTGGTAGCATGAAAGAAACTCTAGGGAAGCAGCTCCTATACCTATAATAAATGAATCTCCTAAGAGACTTATTTAGGACAGTTTCTAATCACATTAAAAAGACAGCCTACATTGAAGGATAGTGTTATAGATTTGAAATTATGAGAGGATAAAAACAACTACATGAGAATCAAGATGATGCCTAGTGTAGTTCAAAATACTTTGCCCTAAACTAGTAGTTACCAATTAAGTTTATGCTAAGAGTCTGGCACAGAGGCCCATGGTACAGTGGTAAGCTGCATTATTATTATTATTATTATTATTATTATTATTATTATTATTATTATTTACATTTCTAACTCGCCCTTCCCGCAAGCGGGCTCAGGGTGAGGTATAACAGATTATAAAAATATACAAATATTAAAACCATAAAACAACAGTTCATCATAAAAACAACAAACAGATAATAACTGTACCATGATGGGGTCAATTCCAGATTCCTGTCCATCAACATACAGGAGGAGGGAAGTGGACAGATAATGTACTGCAACCCATACGAGGGTCAGCAATGAATGGGCATTACATAGCCCTATGCTGTACCCATATGTTGGGCAGCCGGCCAGTGGACACTATATAACCCCACACTTAGTGGGAGGCTGGTGGGAGGCTCAGTGAGGATCTCATGCTGGCCTCAACCATACACCTGGTGGAACATCTCTGTCTTACAGGCCCACTGAAATAATAGAAGATCCTGACGGGCCTGGGTGTCCTCAGACAGAGAGTTCCACCAGGTTGAGGCCAGGACCAAGAAGGCTTTGGCCCTGGTTGAGGCCAACTGAGCCTCCCTGGGACCAGGGACCACCAGCAGATGTTTTCCAGCTGATCGGAGCATTCTCCGGGGCACATACGGGGAGAGTCGGTCCCTTAGGTATGCTGGTCCCATTCCGTTAAGGGCTTTATAGGTCAAAACCAGCACCTTGAACTGAATCCGGAATTCCACGGGGAGCCAGTGGAGCTGCTGCAGAATTGGTGTAATATGTGTCCTATAAGGAACACCCGTCAAAACACGTGCAGCAGCATTCTGGACCTGCTGTAGTCTCCGGATCAAACCCAAGGGCAGCCCTGCATAGAGCAAGTTACAGTAATCCAACCTGGAGGTGACCATTGCATGGACCATCGCATGGTGACCTGGAAGTACTACAGCCCAAACTCTGCTCATGACTAGAAATGGGCACGAACTGAAAAAAACCCAAACCATGTGGTTCATGGTTCATCAAATTTCATGAACCACGAACCACGAACTTTCACGAACCTGCCCCTGGTTCGTGAAGCAGTTTGTTTGGTTTGTGAAAACGTCACATCCAGGTCAGAAAATCATCACTTCCAGGGTCAGCAAGAAGGTCACTTCTGGGTCAGCAGGTCACTTCTGGGCCAGCAGAAGGTCATTTCCAGGTCAGCAGAAGGTCTGCAGGAAGTCCATCCCCTGTTGCCTAGGAAACTGATTGATCGGCACCAGGCTGTCTACAGTGATGAACCAAAAAACAAACCTAAAAGTTCGTGGCCGTTTGTCAGAAATGGGATCTGACGAACCGTGGTTCGCGAACTATGAACCGGCCTGGTTTGTGCTTAATTTTGGTTCATATTTCAGTTTGTGTCCATCTCTACTCATGACCTGAGTTCAATCCTGGTGGAAGCCAGGTTCAAGTAGCCAGACTCAAGGCTGACTCAGTCTTCCATCCTTGTGAGGTCAGTAAAATGAGTACCCAGTTTTCTGGGGGATAAAGTGTAGATGACTGGGAAAGGCAATGGCTACCCACCCCATAACAAAAAATCTGCCAAGAAAACGTTGTGATGTGACATCCTCCCATGGGTCAGTAATGTCTCGGTGCTTGCACAGGGGACTGACTACCTTTACCTTTTACCTAAGAGTCTCGCATGCTCAGAACATCTGCAGTGTGGGTTTAGTACACCAGTTTGTAATGTGGATGAGGATATGTATCTTCATTAGGGGTGTACACTGAAAGAATTTCCATTTCAGTTTCAGATCTGGGTTTTTTTCCAGGTGAGGAGTTGCTGGTTCAGATCTAATCCATCTGCTTTTTTTGTTATCATGAGTTTGGGCCCCATCCTTTGAGGGCTTCCAGGCTCTTTTGGCAGCTGTTTTTTCACTTAATAGCACCAAAATCACTTAGAACACAAAACCCTCAAAACCATCTTCTAGGAACTCTCTCCTTGCACTACTCAGGCAATGGTATCGTTTCCCTGCCAATTGGGTCCTATTGGCTTTGGAAACATTTGGAAGGGGCATTTGTCTCTTGTTTTTGTTTTTTTGCAACACTACCTAGGCCTGGGTCAATTTCCCCCATTCCCATCAGAGCACTTGGATGGTTGGTCACCGTGAGGAAAAGTGTCACTTGGGTGTGTGTGTGTGTGTGCAAGTGGTCTGTTTAATCAATCAGACTTGGTAAAACCCCTGGAAGACGTCAATCATAGGCTGAAATTCTAAAGACATTTCCCTGGGAGTAAGCACTAGTGAATAACATGGGACTTACATTTGAATTGGCCTGTTTAAGATTGCTTCTCCCTTGCATTATTTGTCAAAACATTATTTTAAAACAAATTATCAACCTCAAGCTTAAATCAAACTATCCCTGTCAGCCACTCTGCCCTTTCAAAAATAATTTTGTCTGTTCAGAGCAAGAGGAAAATTTATAGGGAAAACATGGGTCTGTCTAGGTATATGTGGGAAATTCAAATAATCATGCTGCCTGCCTACCTTCCTGAAGTTGGGCTGATGGAGATTGGTAGTGATTAATGCGAGAACAGCCCATTTTGCAGCAAAATGCTGAGCATTAAAAGGAAGGATTCATTCCATCATTGTAGGAATGAATTGTAAAGCACAAGAAAAGATAGCAGCAACAGGAAGATGCAAAGTTAATAATAATTTATTAGCACTCTTATCACCTAGAAAAAGAGAAAAAAGTGAACATTGCTAATGCCCCTTCCAAATGTTTCCAAAGCCAATAGGACCCAATTGGCAGGGAAACAATGCCATTGCCTCAGTACTGCAAAAAAAAAAGGCACTCATGCACATTGTGCACATTCTCTCTTCCTGCCAACTGAGTTCATTAATAACAGAGAGAGAGCCAGTTTGGTGTAGTGGTTAAGAACATAGGACTCTAATCTGGAGAACTGGGTTTGATTTCCCACTCTTCCGCTTGAAGCCAGCTAGCTGACCTTGGGTCAGTCACAGCTTCTAGGAGCTCTCTCTCAGCCCAACCCACCTCACAGGGTGACTGTCATGAGGATAATAACACACTTTGTAAGCAGCTCCGAGTGGGCATTAAGTTGTCCTGAAGGGTGGTATATAAATCTAATATTATTATGTTACAATGTTATAAGGGCTCTCTCCCCTTGGGATTCTATTGTTGAATGATATTAAGGGGCGGGGGGGGGGGGAGTTTGTGCTGTGCTGGCCCAATACCTGCCAGCGGTTGCTGTTGTGAGGTAAGAACCAAAATGAAACACATGAAGTTTTTGGTGAGAGTATGGGTCTCGCTACACAAGACATCTTAGAGTCTCTTACACAAGAATGCTCAAATGTAGAGAGATGCAATGTTAGCAAGCAAGTATACTTTAAAAAGACAGAGCTGAAGGCTGTCGATTTCACCTCTCTACAGAGCCGGCAAAGATTGCTCCTCAGAGTGATCCAATTTCACCCAAAAGGGAAGTGAAATCGACAGAGCCTTCAATGAGTCACTTGAGTGTCCCCATGTAAGATGTCTTATGTAGAGACACTCTGTATCATTATAATTTGGTCTCCTGGATTTGGTTCACCATTCTGGGAGACACTTTAACTAAACAAAACTGCAATTTCTATCTGTATTTCCAGCTTGGTTTTTTTTCTTTTCTGTTTTGTGACTATCCTAGTTTGGGACAAAGTTATTTGAGAAAGTTTGCACCTGCAGAGAAATACAAAGTTTCCTACTTCAAGAAGTTAATAGAACATATATGAAAAACTAAGTGTGTAGGCATCACTTCAAGTTTCTTGAACAAGTCTTTCAGCTAAGAACCATAGGAGTCAGAGTTTGGGATGAAAAAGAATTAATAGCAAAGCAAGAAGGACCAAGGCAAAGTCATAAAACATTGACAGACTTTTCTTAAATCACTGAAGACAAGAAAATTTGAAAGACTGATAACCCTCAGAGAACTACAAATCATATTTTCTACCTACCTACCTCAGCCTATCCATCTATATTGTTAGCAGAAGAAGGATCATTTATGACATTCTGTTGCCCTTAGCAACAAGTCATCCTTGGCTATTTTCTTTCATTATAAGTAAAGAGCAATATCAGCTTTTGCTTCACTGGTATAAAGTATAATTTAAAAGTCATTGGAAATGTAGCAATGTACTGTTCCCTCTAATGGGGGTGTCAATAATTTAAACACGTAATTTATTTTGTTTTTTAAAAATGCAAGCATTTTGGTGCATACATTATTGCAACGTTTAAAAAATGTAAGTACCTACAACCAAGTACTACAGATTTCTGCCTATTGTTACTGAAGCTTCATGTGCAGTATGTGAATCTATATTAGTCAAGGAATGGAAAAGGATTACTGACAAAAATATTAACGTTGAGGAATCTTTTGGTAGTATTAACAGACTGCTAATTGACAATTAAATATATTAAACATATCAGAAAGAATATTATTTGTTGTGGTACTGACACTAACTACGCACTTCTTACACATTTTGAACAGATAACAGTCCTTAGATCAGTGACTTCTCAGTCATGGGACTTAATGCTATATAAAATCACTACCACTGATTTATGTATATGTCCAGTTTTTTCTCATTCTCTTGCCCTGTGCCTTTGTCAGTACTCACAAATCTTTCACCTACTTCTACAACTGACAGATGCCATGCAAGTGAAAACAGTAACATTCCTTATAGTCAAAAAAGCAGAGAGAAATGTATATGCACCCACACAAAAAAAGGTTTTAGAATACCCATCTTATATTTTATAATAACTTTAATGATTTTACTTAATTTCCAGACCACTCAGTGCCAAAGGTTAGGTAAATAGATATCTTTGGTTTCCACTCCATAATTTTTTAAAAATTATGATGAAGAATCTGAACTCAGGTTGGGGTACGCTGAAGGATGTTTCTCATTCCCCAGTGAATACTGAGGAACAAAGCAAGCTGTAATCTGATATAGAAATCCCAGTGCCTATTTCCATTCATCAAAACAGTGAATAAAAGCTCAACCATATAATATAAATGAAAGCCAGCTCCTAAATTCTGTTTCTTTCCACCCCCAAAAAACAATCTTACACAACCATCAGAATAAGGTCCAATAAGAACAGTAGTCAAGGTGGGAAATGACCAGTTTTAACCAAGGGAACCAAAAGAAAGTTTTTTTAAAAAAATTCAATGTTAAATAGAAAAAGAAAGAAAAATACACATTAATTTAGGAGGCTTACTATTCTGCATACTTTAGTTGCCCCAGTGCCTCCATGATCCCTCTCAACATTCTATTTAATTAAACAAAAAAAGAATAATTATTTCCTTTTTAGTTCTGGCATTTCAGTATCTGCCTACACACACAAATACACCACATATTATTTTAGACTAAGCTGGGATGACTTCCTATAAGCTCAGAGGCTTTAATTCTAATTGGAAACTAGCCAGAAAACGTCTGTTCTCAGAAAACATCGAGAGTCTCACCCTAGCCTTATTCCAAGTTCGCCTTTCTTCTTTGCTTTCTAACTGAGCAAACCAATATTCTCATTAAAAAAACCTCTCTTACATATAGTTGTAGAACATAAAAACAGGATGGAGAAGGACATGATTTCCTCTTGCACTTTGCTTTACTGTTGCCCAATGACCCCCTCTTTCAAGCTTAAAAGTTTTGCTTTTGTTTTTAGTTTAACAGTCTTGCAAATGCTTTAATTTGCTAACAAAATTTAATTTGCTATAGTCTTGCTTTAATTTGCTAACAAAAGGTTAAGGGCAGAAAAAAGTTTATTTTTGATAAACTTTAATTTCTCCAGTTCTGAATATTTGTCTGAGAACTAGGACATATCATGGAAACAAGAAAATTAAAATATCTTTCAGAAAAACAAACATAAAAAAGAAACCTTCTGAATTCCCCTGATACTGAATTATACTGAAAAACATAATTGGGCAACAAATGCCCAATTTTGCCTATATTGATGGAATCCTCAAGTCAACTGGTATTTTCACAGTGAAAGTAAACATTTGATTCTCCACAGTTGTAGGGTCTACTGCTGTATTCACAGTTTATATATGTATAGCCTCCATTTAGAATACATATAGGGTGGGAGGTAGGATAGTAGGCATAACTGCACTCTTTTCTATACATATTCAATCCACTCTAGCATCACATTGGCACTGTTCTTTTGGAACACCATTTCCTTTATTTGAACCATTTACATCCTGATCTTCAAGCCTTCTAAAGCATCTCTAAGCAGTTTTTATTTGTTGTTATTTTTTAAAAAGGAGCCAGTACTCATAAATAAGATTGCATTGATTGTCACTGATTCCCCTTCTCAGAACTTGGGAGACATTCTTTCCCACAATTGCCAGTACTCAGAACCAGTGTATCAGTCAGTACCACCACAAAAAAAGCCCTAGCTTTGGGAATGAATGGCATTAATTATATTTAGAACTTTTTAAATATTCGCATAATACATAAGCATCTATAGAAAGTCATAGTGGTGTAGTGGTTAGCAGAGGTGAGCATGAACCGGGAAAATACCAAACCGTGCAGTTCGTGGTTTGTCACATTTCATGAACCATGAATTTTCACAAACTTGTCCCAGATCACAAACCAGTATTTGGTTCATGAAAACATCACTTCTGGGGCTGTGGAAATCCCATCCCCCTGTTGTCTAGGAAACTGATTGATTGGTGCCAGGCTGTCTGCAGTAACAAACTGAAAAACGAACTGAACAAACCAGCCTAAATTTCATAGTGGTTCATCAGAAATAGGTTCTGATGAACCACTGGTTTGCAAACCACGAACTGGCCCAGTTCATGACAAATTTTGGTTCGTATTTGGGTTCGTGCTCACCTCTAATGGTTAGTATGTCAGTCTAGGACCTGGGAGATTGCAGGTTCAAATATCCACTGAGCCATAAAACTCTGTAAGCTTAACCAACCGTACAGAGTTCTTGTAAGAACAAAATATGGATGGTAGAATTATGTGTATGGGGCTAGCCTTGCCTCTGCTCCACACTCCTGACAACTGTTGTAAGTGTACTCATTCTTTTGGTGAAAAATAACCACATAATAACATGTATTGTCGAAGGCTTTCACAGCTGGAGAACGATGGTTGTTGTGGGTTTTCCGGGCTGTATTGCCGTGGTCTTGGCATTGTAGTTCCTGACGTTTCGCCAGCAGCTGTGGCTGGCATCTTCAGAGGTGTAGCACCAAAAGACAGAGATCTCTCAGTGTCACAGTCACCTCTGAAGATGCCAGCCACAGCTGCTGGCGAAACGTCAGGAACTACAATGCCAAGACCACAGCAATACAGCCCGGAAAACCCACAACAACCACATAATAACAGTTTGCCCACATATTCGGAAAGAAGAGACGGACACAAGGCTTGGGTGAAACAGGGCCTTTTATTGACCAATTCAACATGAAAACTTGAACTAGGACTTAACTAACGGCAAGGGTGAAACTAGCGGTACAGTTCGAGCAAGGGGGTCGCTGTGACCAGCTCCTCGTACTGCATGGGCGAGCACCCCCTGCCCTAGGCGCAAGCCATCCATTGCATGGCTATAACCCAGCCGACCAGGCTAATGGTTCCCCCCTTTAAAGCGCCATACACCCCAGCCGTAAGGCCCGAGGTAATGCCTTTTCCGGGGGGTCCCAAGGGCAGTCTGCCCTCTCAGCTGGCAACCGTAAGGCCCGCCAGCCGATCCGAGACAGACCCCCATTCCCCACCAATGGGGATGTGCCACCGGGTGCTCACCAGCCCGCTCTGCCTACCCCAGCTAACCTGCCAACAATAGAACCTGCACCTAAACCGGGCAGTACAAGGTAGGCGAAAAACACCCCCCACAAACTGCCAATCCAGTGAGGGGTGAAAAAATTCCTACCTGGCCCCCAAAACAGCGACCAGCTATGCCTGTACTGCCCCTCTAAGGGTGAGGAGGGTGGGCCGATCAAGCCCGCAACTGCACGGAGGGGGAAGGCGGGCAGAGCCAATAACGGCTCTAAAGCCCCGCCCCCGACAGGCACCCGGATGCCCGGGAAAGCCAGCCGCTCTCCCTCCGTGCATGAGGGCAAATCCAGGCACCCGGGTAAGCGCGCGCGCACGCACGCTCCGGGCGTGCCTTTTTCTAAATCCTCGTGGTGAGAATAAGATGTGAAGCATCTTTTATTTCTCTTCAAAAGTACTGTAATTATCACTTATTTTAAACTGTGTAATTATTGTTTAAATTGTTCAAAATTAAACTGTCCAATATTTCAAATAATGTCAGCATCCAATGCCTTGCTTCACTTTTTTCCCAAAATCAAAGTTAAGAGGCTCATTGTCCATAATTTCTTCCTCTAAATTTCATAAAGTTTGCTAAAATATCTTCAGAACTTGAAGTTATAGTACTTCTTCATAGTCATTTTTAACAATATGCAGATAAAGTCAGAAATCTTTTCCCCCTCTTTCCTTTTTATATTGAGCATGTCACCCGCTGCCTGTTCCATTACACAGAATTCATTGAGATACTTGGTTACTTGAAAGACTTTAATACATCTGTGCTATTCCCTGCTTGCTGACATATGTCTACTAGCAATAGACAGAGGAAATTTCAAGGATGAGCTCTGATCTTTTCAGTAATTGGTATTCATGCCTGCTGGTTCAGATGGATTATTGTTAGTGTGATAGGCAGCTAACATAAATGTCATATCAACATAAAATATAAACATCACAACACGATGGAGTTTGTAAAATATATATCAGAATCTGAAAGAACTTTGAAAATTATCCAAAAGGAGCAAGAATTCAACAATGTAACATACTTTGGGATCTTTATGAAGTATCAAATTCAATTTTTTTCAATTATTACAATTTTTAAAAAGAAAAAATGCAGTTCTAAGCAGTAAGAAAAGTACCCAGAACTAAGTGGTCTTCAGACATAGAAGTTGTGATACACTGCGGAGTATATTATCAGTGAGAACATTCCCATCTGTTCAAAAAAACCTTACATTCAACAAAGATTTACAAGTTTAGTACTGCCCCTTACACTGAAGAACATCTGTCTATAACATTACCACCAGACATACTTCCTATAAGTTTACAATAATAACCTGTAACAAGTAACTGTCCTAGTGTACTACTAAACTCATGGCTATTTCTTCCCTATCAAATGGAATTACTGATTCACCACCTGCAAATATAATTTTAGGAAGTATTTATAAGCACCATACTGTAATTGGTTCATCATTTCTACAGCCAAGGTGCACAACAACATTACATGTTTTGGAACACCAATTCTGTATGGTCCAAACAATAAGAGTTGTCTCTATTGAACTGGCTCTTCTGTAAGCAATGTTTCTATTAAATATCCTGTGCAATTTAACTAATTCTGAACATTGGATACTTTAGATACTTAAATGAGGAGAGTGAGGCCATGAACATACAAGACATATCTTTCTGTAAATCTGAGAAAAAACCCAGGTTTCCAGAAAAATCTAGTATCTTAAAAAAAGTTATAAGGATTAGGTAAAGGTAAAGGTGCAAGCACCGAGTCATTACTAACCCATTCTCAGACTGTGGCTAGATAATGTCCTTCCTACAGATTCTCCTTTACAAGCAAACAAGAGTCCATTGTTTGAATAAGGAAACTTTACTGCAGAAATAGTTCATTATAGTCCACTGGCCTGAATAGAAGATTCAGGATGGTACAAGAGCATTGTTACCAATGAAGAGAAAAGCATGAGGTACAAAGTAACAGTTCCCAGCTGAGCCAGCCTCCCCCCATAGTTCTCAAAACAACAGCTTTCAGACTTGGGAAGCTGGACATGTCCAAGGCCAATCTTGGGTGGAACGTTGATAGACATAACATTCCCTTTCTGTGAGAAGTCTGCTTGGGAACGGGTGCACCTGTGGAGAAAGCACTAAACACTAGAAACATTAGAAAATGGAGTCAGTACAGCTCATACGCACATTGGACCTGACATTCTGCCCCCCTTAAAATAAATCCCCCCCAGGTTTATATGGGTAGTGAGCATGAAAAGCTTTGGTTAATCTAGGGGCATGAACATGTACAGAATTCACCCACTCATCAAACCCAGAGTCAAAGTCCTTCCATCTGATGAGGTAAAACAGCTGATTGCGTTTGAGTTTAGAGTCCAAAATCTGTTGTACCTCGTAGTGTATGTGGTCATCTATCAAGGTAGGGATAGGTGGAGCTTTGACGTGCCATTTATCATCTGTTGGAGCTTTCTTCAGTAAGCTGACATGGAAGGTGTCGTGGACATGGCGAAGATTTTTGGGCAAATTTACAGCAACAGTCACTTTGTTAATTACTTTGCGTACTGGAAAAGGTCCGAGGAATTTCAATGCTAGTTTGCGGCTGAGTTGGGCTAGTTTCAAATTTTTGGTGGATATATAAACATGATCTCCTGGTTGTAAATCCCATTCGGCCGCACGATGGCGATCTGCGTATTTCTTGTAATCTTGTTTGGCTTTTTCTAGGTGTTTTTTAATGAGAGTCCATTGCTGGGCGGCCCCCTTCCACCATGAAGACACATCTGGCGAAGTCGGTGCGGAGGAAGGGGGGCGTCTAGTGGAAAAGGATTGAAATGGGCCCCATATACAACTTTAAATGGGGCTTCTCCTGTGGATGCATGTACACTGTTGTTGTATGAAAACTCTGCTAGAGGGAGGAGGTCTACCCAGTTGTCTTGCTGGAAATTGATGTAACAACGAAGGAACTGTTCTAGAATTTTATTAGTTTTTTCCGACTGCCCGTCGGTTTGTGGGTGGTGGCTTGAACTGATTCCCTGTTCAATATTCAACATCTGCAAAAGCTCCCGCCAGAAGTTGGCAACGAACTGTCCGCCGCGATCCGAAATCACCTTGGTTGGAAAAGAATGTAATTTTACAATGTGTTTTAGAAATAGGTCTGCCAGTTTTCGAGCGGTGGGTATAGTGGTACATGGGATGAAATGAGCTTGCTTGGAAAATAGATCCACTACCACTAAAATGCAGTTGTGTCCCTTGGACACTGGTAAATCAGTGATAAAATCCATGGCTATTGTTTCCCACGGTCTATTGGGCGTTTCCAGGGGTTGTAACAGACCCGGCGGCTTTCCTTTTCGGGTTTTGGCGCTGAGGCAAATGGGGCAGGAGGCTACGTATTGGGAAATGTCTTTGCGCATGCCCGGCCACCAGAACTGCTGTTGTATTAAATGTAGTGTTTTTAGGTAACCATAGTGTCCTGCGGTGGGGGCATCATGACACCGCTGTAAAACCTCTTTCCGCATACTGTCGGGTACATAAAAGCGATTTCCCGATAACCATTCCCCCTGCGGGGATTGATGCAGTTTGGATTTGGGTGCCTTCTTCCCCTCCTTCTCCACCTCAGCCTTAAGTTTCGATTTCCATTCTTGGGAGCTATGCGGGAGGTGCTGAAGTGTGCGGCTGCGTGTGGTTACCACGCCTCCTAATTGCGTAGGCGAGAAGACTGTATCTATAGTCTCCTCCCGTTTGCTTTTGCGTTGGGGCATGCGCGATAGGGCGTCTGCTAGAAAATTGGTTTTGCCCGGCAGGTAGTTCAAAGTGAAATTGAATTTGGAGAAAAATTCGGCCCACCGTAATTGCTTGGCATTTAGTCGGCGGGGACTTCGGAGGGCTTCCAAATTTTTATGGTCTGTCCAAACTTCGAACGGGTGGCGTGCCCCCTCTAGCCAATGCCGCCAATTTGTGAGGGCTGCCTTTACTGCAAAGGCTTCCTTCTCCCACACATTCCAATTTCTTTCAGCCTCAGAAATCTTTCTTGATAGGAATGCACAAGGTCGAAGCTTCCCGTCCTCCCCCTTCTGCAATAATACGCCCCCAATTGCAGTATCGCTGGCGTCGACCTGTACTATGAAGGGGTAGTTTTCATTAGGGTGACGGAGAATGGGTTCTGTTATGAACTGCATCTTCAGGCGTTCAAAGGCTATTTGGCAATCAGGTGTCCACAGTAATTTGGAGCTGGGCCTTTTCGCCTGATCCCTTGTCTTTGGTTTTTAATAGTTCCGTCAGGGGAAGTGCTATCTGTGCAAAATTTGGAATGAATTCCCGGTAAAAATTGGCAAATCCCAGGAAAGATTGCAGTTCTTTACGGGTAGTGGGAGTTTGCCATTCTTGGATCGCCTGTATTTTGGCTGGATCCATTTTCAAGCCATCTTGGGATATACAGTAACCAAGGTAAGTGAGTTCAGTTTTATGGAATTCGCATTTCGACAATTTAATAGGCAGTTTATTATCCATTAGGGTTGCCAGGACTTTTTTGACCAATTGTATATGGTCTTCCTCCGATTCTGAATAAATTAACACATCATCTAGATACACCACCACTCCTTTATATAGAAATTCATGTAGCACTTCATTTATCATGGACATGAATACAGATGGTGCTCCCGTTAATCCAAAAGGCATAACTAAGTATTCATACTGTCCAAGAGAAGTATTAAAAGTGGTTTTCCACTCGTCCCCGGATTTGATATGAACATGGAAGTAAGCATCTTTCAAATCTAATTTTGTAAAGATCTTACCTTGGGCCACGACGTTGAGAAGATCCCGGACGAGCGGGATGGGGTAGGCGTTGTTGGGTGAGACAGCATTAAGTCCTCTAAAGTCTGTGCATAGTCGGAGTCCTCCGTCTTTCTTCTTTACGAAAAGAACTGGTGCCGCATGGGGACTATTGGCTGGACGGATGAACCCTCTTTGAAGATTGGTGTCAATGAACTTCCTGAGTTCCTCTCTTTCCTGGAGACTCATTGGGTAGAGTCGGCCTTTTGGCAGCGAGGCTCCGGGTAAGATTTCTACCGCACAATCGGTTCGTCTGTGCGGGGGTAGGGTATCGGCTTCTTCTTCGGAGAAGGCCGGTAAGTAAGTCCAATAATGTTCAGGTATTTGGTTTATTTCCTCCTGTGTAAGGAGGGCCTGTTCGGTGTGGGTTGGATTGGTACCCCAATTTTGATCCCACCGATGGTTTTCGCAATTGACGTGACTGAAGGTGATGCTTCCTTCAGCCCAATTTATGTAGGGGTTGTGATCGCACAGCCACTTACTGCCCAGGATTAACGGATATTTGGCAGTGGTACTAATAACAAAAGATCTTTTTTCCCAGTGTTGGCCCATGCCCGTCACCACCGGGATTGTTTCAGTGGTGACAGGGTTCATGTTGGTGCCATCCATTTGTTCGAAGATGACTGGGTTTTTCAATTCCCGCACTGGTAATACCAGTCCATTAACCAGGGCAGGGGCAATGATGTCTCTAGAGCAGCCTGAGTCAATGAGGGCTTGTACACGGATATGCATCTTTCTCTCAGAGTTTAACAAAGTCACTGGTATAAACAGTATGGACCCTTGTGGCCGGTCCCGTGTTGGGGCGGACCGAGAGTGGATCTGCCGTTTGGGTCCCTTTACGACAGATCCATTTCGTTTCCCAACTGGGGACTCTCTGGATTCTCCTCTCCATTCAAGGCAGTAGGATCGTACTCCATGAGTTCCTCTACCTCTAACCCTCTGTCGGGGACATTTCGTTGGGAAGTGCCGCGACCCCTGCCCAATCTGGGAGCGGGTGTTGGGCGTTGAGCTGGGGGAAACGGAGCAGGGGTTGGACGCCATAATTGGAGCGGAGGTTTTTGCACAGGCCGGTATGGACATTGCGCTGCAAAGTGACCACTTTGCCCGCATTGCAAGCACAAACCTTGTTGCCATCTAGCATCTCTCGCTCCTCGAGTAGCATATCCAGTGCCCCGTCCTCCTTTTTGCAAAGTTAGAGGTCGTCTTTGTGCCGATTGTTGCTGCTGTTCAACTAATCGGACTTCTAATATACGATTTTCAACCTCACAAGTTAATTGAATCCATCCCAACAGCGTAGGAGGATTGTCTTGCATGAGTGCTCTATCCAAAAGTCTCGGGTTTAGCCCTTGTTTAAACAATATTATTTTAGTGGATTCTTCACATCTGGGACATTTGGCAGCTAGTTGTTGGAATTTTGTAACATAGTCTCTGGCCGACATGCTGCCTTGCTTGAGAGCTTGCAGTTCCGTTCGGGCTCTAGTTTCTTCTAACGGGTCTTCGTATTGCGCCCTTATAGCATCCACCAACCCTTGTAAGTTATTAAGTTCGGAGGCCCCAACATTATACAGTCCTACATACCAATCCGCCGCTTTGCCTTGCAGTCGGGATCCGAGATGTTCGATCTGGCTGGCCTCGCTCCCGAATAGATGTCCCCACCGATTGAAGAACTGCACCACTTGTACCAGAAAAAATCCCAACTTGAAGGGATCCCCGTCAAAAGTGGCTTCCAGTTTCACCCAGCCCATCGGGAGATCTTGCCGTGGGACTGGGGTGGTGGTGGGGTAGTAGTCCATCGGGACGGATAGCTGCGTCTGTGGTGTGATCGGAGGTTGCTGGGGAGGTGGTTGGGGCCAGGGTTGTGGCTGCGGTAATGGTTGCCCGGGCCCCCCGGGCTGCGGCTGTAGATGCGGGATCGATGGAATTGGTGGCGGTCTCACCGGCTGAACTGGCGGTGGCCATACCGGTTGGGTTGGAGGTGGCCGAACAGGTTGGACCGGCGGTGGTCGCTGGGGTGCGGGTCGGAGCGGTTGAAGTGGGGGAGGTCTTACCGGTTGATCGGGAGGTGGTAACAGCGGTTGAGCTGGAGGTGGCCTTATAGGCTGCGGTGGTGGTACTTGTTGAGGTCGAAGTGGAAGGGGCCGCTGCGGTGAGGGCCTGATAGGTGCCGGACCGCGCGGGCTTGCCCCTCCCGGCGTCGTCAGTCTTGGAGCTGGAAGTGGTCCTCGGGGTATGGTCTGCAGAGGTTGATTCCCCCCCGGAGGATGTTGCAAGGGGGTTGTTATTGGCGTTTGGTGTGGTGTCCCCCCCCCTCGGAGGAGCTGGCAGTTCTTCTTGCTGATCCGGTTGGGGAATTACTGGAGAAGCCGGGGGGGGGGGGTATTACCGGAGTAGTTGATTCCGTCGGGCGGACTGGTTCATCTCCGCCTGCTCCCGGGACCTCTGTCGGAGTATCTCCAGGGACTTCTGTCGGAATATCTCCAGGGCAGGAATCTTCCTCTTCCTCCGTGTCAGATGAAGACTCCTCAGGATCGTCTGGGCACAGGTTATCGGAGCAGGAATCCCCTTCACCTCCTGTCCCTTGTTCGTCCGTGGTGGCCGGCCGAGATGGGGCAGGCTCCCGCAGGTTGGAGATAACGCTTTGGAGGGTAGCTATTTGTAGAGCCATTTCTTTGGGTGATGGCCTCTCTCCATTCCCCGCTACCATTACTGAGAGTAAATGTATGGCATGAGCTAGGCTTTCTTCCATATCGGCCAACCTAGCTTCTAGTAACTGAACTCTACTGGGACCCTGTTGGTCCGTCGGTCTTTCACTCAGTGTCGTTGAGTCTCCTGCGGTGGTGGTCACCGGGGTACTCGGTCTCCATGGTGGAGGGTCTCCTTGATCGTCTTGCGACCTCGCTGCTAGAATTCCTTTGGCCAATCCCGTAACTGCGGAAATGCCAGAATCCACAGCCAGGGTACGGCTTTGCATTTGTACCCAACGTTGTTCGGAAATCTCTGGTTGTCCCGTCCACGGGGTGACTTCCGAATAGTCCCAGCTTAGGACGCCGCGGCGGGACGTTTCCCATTCCATCTGTTCGGTCGTCCTGTTCCAAAAAAGCCATGGTTGGCTGCTGTCCTGCTCAGGGACTGTCTCTAGGCTTCGACGCCCATCCAAAGTTAACGGATGGAACATCCCGCTGGCCCTGCGTTCTCTCGTTTCCCGAGGCCTGGGTCCCCACTCCGAGGGTGTAGGCGCCGAGAACAGTGGGATGGTGATGGCCTTCGGCTTTTCACCCTCACTGCCAAGATCGATGAGAGGAGGGGTGGTAGTCGAAGCTCTGGTCCCCTCCAGTGCAGGGCCTTGAGGTTGCAACTGTTGATCGCCGGGAGAAGCATACGGATCAAACAAAGTATCCCTGTCCGGGACTGCTTTGGATTCCGATGAGCCCGACTTAGACATGATCGGTAACAAAATGTCAGACTGTGGCTAGATAATGTCCTTCCTACAGATTCTCCTTTACAAGCAAACAAGAGTCCATTGTTTGAATAAGGAAACTTTACTGCAGAAATAGTTCATTATAGTCCACTGGCCTGAATAGAAGATTCAGGATGGTACAAGAGCATTGTTACCAATGAAGAGAAAAGCATGAGGTACAAAGTAACAGTTCCCAGCTGAGCCAGCCTCCCCCCATAGTTCTCAAAACAACAGCTTTCAGACTTGGGAAGCTGGACATGTCCAAGGCCAATCTTGGGTGGAACGTTGATAGACATAACATTCCCTTTCTGTGAGAAGTCTGCTTGGGAATGGGTGCACCTGTGGAGAAAGCACTAAACACTAGAAACATTAGAAAATGGAGTCAGTACAGCTCATACGCACATTGGACCTGACACCCATGGGGGGACATCGCATCACAACGTTTTCTTGACAGACTTTTTACAGGGTGATTTGCCATTGCCTTCCCCAGTCATCCTCACTTTACCCCCAGGAAACTGGGTACTCATTTTACCGACCTTGGAAGCATGGAAGGCTGAGTCAACCTTGAGCTGGCTATCTGAACCCGTCTTCCGCCAGGATCGAACTCAGGTCATGAACAGAGCTTGGGCTGCAGTACTGCAGCTTACCACTTTGCACCATGGGGCTCATCATTTCTATTCTATAAGGATTACCCCTCCTCAATAATAGAAGCAGCATAAGTACCTTTAAGAAACAAATTCCCACTGCAATAGCCATTGTGGTGCTTTCTAGACAACCACAACAATATTGCCAGCCTTAAAGCCTTGATTTATGACACCAAATGGTGGGCACAGGGCCCGTTCAAGGCTTGTTTTGACCTTTGAGGGAAAACTTATTGAGGCCAACTATGACAGCAACCAGTGGCAGGACCAGTTCCCTGTTAATATTCAATAGTAGCCACTGCATGGAAGGCAGTGTTGTGTAATGATTACAGTTCCATACTAGGATCTGGGAGATGCAGGTTCAAATCTCCACTCTACCATGTAATCTCACTGGGTATGTATGCCATTTCCCTGCCTGGAGTGGGGGATCCCTAATCCCACCCTTTCCCCCCGCACCCACTTACCTGGCCGGCAGGGGTGTGTGCTCCCTGGGGCGCCCCTCCCCAGGTGGTGCGGCACATCCCCAGACAGGGGACTCACTCCTGCACCATGAGAGTGGGTGGTGGCGAGAGTGGGAGGTGCCAGCAAAAGCAGTCCGTTCTTGCCACCGCCGCAGCCCGCTCTCACCTCCGTGGCCCATTCTTATTCGCTACACAGGGGCCATGGTGGTGAGAGTGGGAGGTAGCAGTGGGGAGAGCGGGCAGCAGCGAGGAGAGCAGGCCACTGTTGTCACTGCCCGCTCTCACGCGCTGCCGCCCGCTCTCGCTGCCATGGCTCCTGTGCACCGAACGAGAGTGGGTCATGGTTGTGCAAGCAAGAGTAGCCTGCGCTGGCTGGGTCAAGGGTCCCCTTTGACCTGGGGCACCCTTTGACTCCACATGATAATGTCACTCCCGGAAGTGACATCATCACGTGAGCCAGGAACTCGCATGTGCTATACGCACACGTGAAGAACAACATGGAGGTGAGTAACTGGAAGATTCCAAGGACCTGGGGATCCCCCATTGAGGGACTCCAGGACCCTGGCATCCCTATCACTGGGTGACCTTGATCCATGGGTCCCTCCCTTTCCTGTCATTCCCTCTTCATAGTGGCAAAAACTGGACTGTCTGCTGGAAGCTACTTTGAGGGGTTACAAGCCAGAAGGAAAGCCAGAAAGATTTCAGACATAGTTCAGACAGTCCATGCCTATGTTGCCAGGGGAACTGATTGAAAGGTGCCAGTCTGGCTTTATGAAGGGCTGACGAATGCCACAAAGAGGGCTTGAAACGAACACGTTTGCCGGGAACGGGGCCTCACGACCAGCTTGCTCACAAACAGTGGATTGGGGTGTTCATGGCTTTTTTTTGTTCATATTGCTGTTCGTGCCCATCTGTAGTCATGACTAGGGATGTGCGTTTCGGCATTCAGAATGCCTAAAGAATGCCGAAACAAAAGTGTTTCGGCTTCTTTCGGGGAATGCCGAAACGGTTCGGGGAATGCCGAAACGTTTCGGGTAGCCGAAAGAAAAAAGCCGAAACGTTTCGGGATTCTTTTGGCTTTCTTTCGGCTTTTCAATGGGAAAATGCCTCCGTCTTCCAGGACGTCTGGGGGAGGCATTTTCCCACCGAATAAGCCCAAAATTGGTGGGGACCTTCCTATAACCCTTCTCTAACAACCACCCAAGTTTCAGACAGATTGGACTTTGGGGGGCCATGTTATGGCCCCCCAAAGCAGGTCCCCCCATCCTCCCATAAGAAAGCGAAGGAGCAGCATATTGTTAGCATGCTGCTACTCATCTTCTTCATTATTTCCTATGGGGAAAAAATGAAGAAGCAGGCTTC
Source organism: Eublepharis macularius (assembly GCF_028583425.1). Taxonomy (NCBI): domain Eukaryota; kingdom Metazoa; phylum Chordata; class Lepidosauria; order Squamata; family Eublepharidae; genus Eublepharis; species Eublepharis macularius. Next base: position 49,228,928 of record NC_072799.1, read on the forward strand.
CTTTGCCAGGGGTGGCATTTTGCATGCAAAATGCCCCCTCACCCTCAGGGGCCCTTCTCCCACCCTTCCCCCCACCCCCCACCCAGGCTCAGACTGCTCCCACTTGGGGGGGGGCATTTCATGGCCTCCCCAAGTAGGTGCTCTAATCTCTACCACTGACAGCTGGGGAAGGCTTGTCTTGCCAGGGGTGGCATTTTGCATGCAAAATGCCCCCCGGCCCTCTGGGGCCCTTCTCCCACCCTTCCTCCCACCCCCCACCAAGGCTCAGCCTGCTCCCACTTGGGGGGGCATTTCATGGCCTCCCCAAGTAGGTCCTCTCAGCCCCTAAAGTCCACCCCTTACAGCCCCACACAAACCCAATTCCCCCCCAGCTGCCACACACAGACCCAAATCCCCACATTAGCCCCTCACAGACCCAAATCCACCCCCACCTGCCCCACACCCATAACCCCAGGAACAGGCTGGCAAAGGCCAGCCCTCTCCCTTTGTTCCCTATGCTGGGAACTTCTAAACTCTCTTTCCCTGGGCAATTCTGCACAGCCCAGGGGTGCCACAATGTTGGGCACACTTCTGAGTGCCAGCTGGTCCCTGTGAAAGAGCACCTGAACCACAGACACCCTCCCTCAAATTCCCCCACCACCTACAGAGATGGCTGGCCAGCCAGCCCCATTGTTCCCTATGATGGGAACCAACTGCACAACAAAGAATAAAAAAAGAACAACACAAAATAAAGTTTTAAATTTTTTTTCTCCCTTCCAAAGTACAAGTAGGCAAAGCATTATGGCACATTACACCAGCAGTCCCCCACACAGAAAAATAACACAACTCACTTAACATCAGAGAATCACAAAGCACAATTCCTGTCAAAAACACTTTATTTCTTGAACAGCTTTAGGTTACACAGCAGGGGGGAACACCAAAGGGCATGGCAGCACTATCTTACACAAAAATAACACAACTCACTTAACATCAGAAAATCACAAAAACACAATTCCTGGCAAAAACACTTTATTTCTTGAACAGCTTTAGGTTACACAGTAGGAGGGCACAACAGGGCATGATAGCAATGTACTACAAAAAATAATACAACCCACTTCACCGTTTTTGACAGCAATTGTGTTTGTGTGATTCTCTGATGTGAAGTGAGTTGTGTTATTTTTGTGTAGTACACTGCTTTCCTGCTCTGTGGTGCCTTCCTACTGTGTGACCTAAAGCAGTTACAGAAATAAAGTGCTTTTGACAGCATTTTTTGGGGTGATTCTTTAATGTGAAGTGAGTTGTGTTATTTTTGTGTAAGATACTGCTTCCATGCCCTTTGGTGTTCCCCCCCTGCTGTGTAGCCTAAAGCTGTTCAAGAAATAAAGTGTTTTTGACAGGAATTGTGCTTTTGTGATTCTCTGATGTTAAGTGAGTTGTGTTATTTTTGTGTAAGATAGTGCTGCCATGCCCTTTGGTGTTCCCCCCTGCTGTGTAACCTAAAGCTGTTCAAGAAATAAAGTGTTTTTGACAGGAATTGTGCTTTGTGATTCTCTGATGTTAAGTGAGTTTTGTTTTAATTTTTCTGTGTGGGGGACTGCTGGTGTAATGTGTCATAATGCTTTGCCTACTTGTACTTTGGAAGGGAGAAAATAATTTTTTAAAAACTTTATTTTGTGTTGTTCTTGTTTTATTCTTTGTTGTGCAGTTGGTTCCCATCATAGGGAACAATGGGGCTGGCTGGCCAGCCATCTCTGTAGGTGGTGGGGGAATTTGAGGGAGGGTGTCTGTGGTTCAGGTGCTCTTTCACAGGGACCAGCTGGCACTCAGAAGTGTGCCCACCATTGTGGCACCCCTGGGCTCTGCAGAATTGCCCAGGGAAAGAGAGTTTAGAAGTTCCCAGCATAGGGAACAAAGGGAGAGGGCTGGCCTTTGCCAGCCTGTTCCTGGGGTTATGGGTGTGGGGCAGGTGGGGGTGGATTTGGGTCTGTGAGGGGCTAATGTGGGGATTTGGGTCTGTGTGTGGCAGCTGGGGGGGAATTGGGTTTGTGTGGGGCTGTAGGGGGTGGACTTTAGGGGCTGAGAGGACCTACTTGGGGAGGCCATGAAATGCCCCCCAAGTGGGAGCAGGCTGAGCCTTGGTGGGGGGTGGGAGGAGGGGTGGGAGAAGGGCCCCAGAGGGTTGGGGGGCATTTTGCATGCAAAATGCCACCCCTGGCAACATAAGCCTCCCCTAGCTGTCAGTGGTAGAGATTAGAGCACCTACTTGGGGAGGCCATGAAATGGCCCCCCCAAGTGGGAGCAGGCTGAGCCTTGGTGGGGGGTGGGAGGAGGGGTGGGAGAAGGGCCCCTGAGGGCTGGGGGGCATTTTGCATGCAAAATGCCACCCCTGGCAAAGGAAGCCTGCCTCTTCATTTTTTCCCCATAGGAAATAATGAAGAAGATGAGCAGCAGCATGCTAACAATATGCTGCTCCTTCGCTTTCTTATGCGAGGATGGGGGGACCTGCTTTGGGGGGCCATAACATGGCCCCCCAAAGTCCAATCGGTCTGAAACTTGGGTGGTTGTTAGAGAAGGGTTATAGGAAGGTCCCCACCAATTTTGGGCTTATTCGGTGGGAAAATGCCTCCTCCAGGCGTCCTGGAAGACGGAGGCATTTTCCCATAGAAAAAAGCCGAAAGAATGCCCCTCCTCCCACCCCCCACCAAGGCTCAGCCTGCTCCCACTTGGGGGGGGCATTTCATGGCCTCCCCAAGTAGGTGCTCTAATCTCTACCACTGACAACTGGGGGAGGCTTGTGTTGCCAGGGGTGGCATTTTGCATGCAAAATGCCCCCCAACCCTCTGGGGCCCTTCTCCCACCCCTCCTCCCACCCCCCACCAAGGCTCAGCCTGCTCCCACTTGGGGGGGCATTTCATGGCCTCCCCAAGTAGGTCCTCTCAGCCCCTAAAGTCCACCCCTTACAGCCCCACACAAACCCAATTCCCCCCCAGCTGCCACACACAGACCCAAATCCCCACATTAGCCCCTCACAGACCCAAATCCACCCCCACCTGCCCCACACCCATAACCCCAGGAACAGGCTGGCAAAGGCCAGCCCTCTCCCTTTGTTCCCTATGCTGGGAACTTCTAAACTCTCTTTCCCTAGGCAATTCTGCACAGCCCAGAGGTGCCACAATGGTGGGCACACTTCTGAGTGCCAGCTGGTCCCTGTGAAAGAGCACCTGAACCACAGACACCCTCCCTCAAATTCCCCCACCACCTACAGAGATGGCTGGCCAGCCAGCCCCATTGTTCCCTATGATGGGAACCAACTGCACAACAAAGAATAAAACAAGAACAACACAAAATAAAGTTTTAAATTTTTTTTTCTCCCTTCCAAAGTACAAGTAGGCAAAGCATTATGACACATTACACCAGCAGTCCCCCACACAGAAAAATAACACAACTCACTTAACATCAGAGAATCACAAAGCATGATTCCTGTCAAAAACACTTTATTTCTTGAACAGCTTTAGGTTACACAGCAGGGGGGAACACCAAAGGGCATGGCAGCACTATCTTACACAAAAATAACACAACTCACTTAACATCAGAGAATCACAAAAACACAATTCCTGTCAAAAACACTTTATTTCTTGAACAGCTTTAGGTTACACAGCAGGGGGGAACACCAAAGGGCATGGCAGCACTATCTTACACAAAAATAACACAACTCACTTAACATCTGTAACTGCTTTAGGTTACACAGTAGGAAGGCACCGCAGAGCAGGAAAGCAGTGTACTACGCAAAAATAACACAACTCACTTCACATTCAGAGAATCACACAAACACAATTGCTGTCAAAAACGGTGAAGTGGGTTGTATTATTTTTTGTAGTACATTGCTATCATGCCCTGTTGTGCCCTCCTACTGTGTAACCTAAAGCTGTTCAAGAAATAAAGTGTTTTTGCCAGGAATTGTGTTTTTGTGATTCTCTGATGTTAAGTGAGTTGTGTTATTTTTGTGTAAGATAGTGCTGCCATGCCCTTTGGTGTTCCCCCCTGCTGTGTAACCTAAAGCTGTTCAAGAAATAAAGTGTTTTTGACAGGAATCATGCTTTGTGATTCTCTGATGTTAAGTGAGTTGTGTTATTTTTGTGTAAGATAGTGCTGCCATGCCCTTTGGTGTTCCCCCCTGCTGTGTAACCTAAAGCTGTTCAAGAAATAAAGTGTTTTTGACAGGAATCGTGTTTTGTGATTCTCTGATGTTAAGTGTGTTTTGTTTTAATTTTTCTGTGTGGGGGACTGCTGGTGTAATGTGTCATAATGCTTTGCCTACTTGTACTTTGGAAGGGAGAAAATAATTTTTTAAAAACTTTATTTTGTGTTGTTCTTGTTTTATTCTTTGTTGTGCAGTTGGTTCCCATCATAGGGAACAATGGGGCTGGCTGGCCAGCCATCTCTGTAGGTGGTGGGGGAATTTGAGGGAGGGTGTCTGTGGTTCAGGTGCTCTTTCACAGGGACCAGCTGGCACTCAGAAGTGTGCCCACCATTGTGGCACCTCTGGGCTGTGCAGAATTGCCCAGGGAAAGAGAGTTTAGAAGTTCCCAGCATAGGGAACAAAGGGAGAGGGCTGGCCTTTGCCAGCCTGTTCCTGGGGTTATGGGTGTAGGGCAGGTGGGGGTGGATTTGGGTCTGTGAGGGGCTAATGTGGGGATTTGGGTCTGTGTGTGGCAGCTGGGTGGGAATTGGGTTTGTGTGGGGCTGTAAGGGGTGGACTTTAGGGGCTGAGAGGACCTACTTGGGGAGGCCATGAAATGCCCCCCCAAGTGGGAGCAGTCTGAGCCTTGGTGGGGGGTGGGAGGAAGGGTGGGAGAAGGGCCCCAGAGGGCTGGGGGGCATTTTGCATGCAAAATGCCACCCCTGGCAACACAAGCATCCCCCAGCTGTCAGTGGTAGAGATGAGAGCAGAGCACCTACTTGGGGAGGCCATGAAATGCCCCCCCCAAGTGGGAGCAGGCTGAGCCTTGGTGGGGGGTGGGAGGAGGGGTGGGAGAAGGGCCCCAGAGGGTTGGGGGGCATTTTGCATGCAAAATGCCACCCCTGGCAACACAAGCCTCCCCCAGCTGTCAGTGGTAGAGATTAGAGCACCTACTTGGGGAGGCCATGAAATGCCCCCCCCAAGTGGGAGCAGGCTGAGCCTTGGTGGGGGGTGGGAGGAGGGGTGGGAGAAGGGCCCCTGAGGGCTGGGGGGCATTTTGCATGCAAAATGCCACCCCTGGCAAAGGAAGCCTGCCTCTTCATTTTTTCCCCATAGGAAATAATGAAGAAAGATCAGCAGCAGCATGCTAACAATATGCTGCTCCTTCGCTTTCTTATGGGAGGATGGGGGGACCTGCTTTGGGGGCCATAACATGGCCCCCCAAAGTCCAATCTGTCTGAAACTTGGGTGGTTGTTAGAGAAGCGTTAGAGGAAGGTCCCCACCAATTTTGGGCTTATTTGGTGGGAAAATGCCTCCTCCAGGCGTCCTGGAAGACGGAGGCATTTTCCCTTAGAAAAAAGCCGAAAGAATGCCGAAATAATGCCGAAAGAATCCCGAAAGTCGAAAGCCGAAAGAGATTCTTGTTTCGGCTTTCGGCTTTAACGATAGAGAATCTTCTTTCGGCTTTCTACTTTCGCCTATAGCCGAAAATTTTTGGCTTGCACACCCCTAGTCATGAAATTGACGTGTTTGCTGAAACAATTTGTTAGTTTCATGAATCGTCAGAACTCGGGGCATTTCAATGGCCCCCTTCATACCCGGAAATGCCAAACTCACAGGGAGACTTCCGCAGGCTCTCCTCTACCCACCCTCCCAGTTTGCAATACGTTGATCAGGAAGGGTGGGAAGGGAAGTGCTGCTAGAGTGCATGACTGAAACAGGGACCAGGAGTTGCTGGATCAGAGGAGGATGAAGGACTGGCTGTGGTGAAGCTGGGCCAGGAAGACAGAGTGAGGGGTGGGGTGGGGTGGAGGAAAAAAGGCACCCTCGCCCAAAGCCCTTCCCACAGCAAGGCCCAGAGCTGGAAATAAGAGGCTCTTTAAAGCAGCAGCAGCCAACAGCACAATCCCAAATCCTTCCACACACTCTCCCACTCCAATCTCAGCAAAACACTGACATAGAGCAGAACAGGAGGTCTGTGGTTGGCTGACAGACCTGCCAAACAAGGTTTGGAGGGGTGAGATTGGTGTGCCCATGGCTACAGAAGGCCAACCTCCTTGGCTGACTAGGGGATGGACCCCAGCTCCTGGATTTATAGGGCAGAATGGGAGCTCTCCAGATGGCTAGGAGAGCTGCAAATCAAGGGTTTGGGGGGCTATGATTGGAGTTTACAATGACAACAAAAGGTCTGGGCCCATTGTTGCCTAAGGAATCAATGGATTGGTGCGAGCCTGTCTGCAATTACAAATTGTTTTTGAAGCTAACGAACCAACAAAAGGGAACCACTTCCTGAAATATACAAAACCAAGAGAGCACCCAGGCTCGAGGAAGTTGCAAACCACCCACAAATTGCAGTGTATTGTTCTCTAAATATTTTTCAACATGTGCCACAAATAATGTGGTTTATCTTGTCCAATGCACTTGCGCTTTATTATTCGTGGGAAGCACATCACGCCCGGTCAGATTGAGGATCCAGGAACACATTTCGAAAATTAGGACTCAGAATCAGGAAGCACCCTTATCTCAGCACTTTCAAATGCATCACAGGAATGAAAAAGAATTAAAGTTTACAGTTTTAGAGATAGTTAGCAATCCAGGCTATGCTAATAGGCGTCTATTACAGGCAGAAGCGCGTTGGATATTTAGACTTAATACTTTGACACCGGCAGGTTTAAATAATGAATTGGACTACTCGGTATTTTTATGAATTTGAATCTGATTGTTTTTGTAAGTTTTATCAATTATAGAGGGAGAATAAAGGATTGAGATAACCAGTAGATCCATGGAGTTTCTTAAAAATTTTTGAAAAGATTTTTAAAAATATTTGAAGATGTTTTTGAAATTTTAAAAAATATTTATTCGGTGTTTATAGAATATTTATAGAATATTTATTCGATGGTTATTGAATGGTTGTATAAAAGCATATTTATTGACTGTATTTAATTATTGAAGGTGTATCAATTGAATGCATCCTTGAATGCTGTATAACGTTGTATTATGTGGTTGGAAGCTGGAGTTGGTCTCTTTAAGTAGTAATTGGGTAATTGAATCACTTGTTATATAAGTGGGCATGGGAATAATTGGGTACCTGTCCCATTGGTCATTGTTCTTTCAATATTGGAGGTTGAAAAGGTTGAAGACGATATGGATGTGAGTATATAGTTCCGTTAGGCGTATGTATAGATAGGTTTGGATAGCAGCTTACCTCATTATGGTTTATTATAGAAATAACGGCCTGAAGAAGGAAGTGGGCTGAAACGAGTAAAAGTGAAGGAGACCGGTTGAACTCGTCGCCATGGACACTGGTTTCAGTGAACTTAATGCCGTGGACTTAATGCCGTCTAAGGAACTTAATAGCTACTATTACTCTGTTGTGGCATTGCTGCTATTGACCATTCCTGGACATTGTATATGTAAATACATCACGTATGAGTGGTGCATATTGGAATTGTACAAATGAAGGTTAATTTGAACCAGATATATATTGGATGTTAATTTCGTATACCATTAGTCCCCAATTGGGCGTTGTGGGGTCGAAAGCCTGGGACTGTACGAGAATTACCATTGTAATTACACTGCAATTTGTGGGTGGTTTGCAACTTCCTCGAGCCTGGGTGCTCTCTTGGTTTTGAAGCTAACGAAACAGGCCCCAAAGTCGTGAATTTTGTGATAATTTGTGATAACTGTGGCCCCACAAAATGCTGTTTCGTGACACATGAAACAGCCCATTCCGTGATGAAATTTGCTTCATATTTTATTTTGTGTCCATATCTACTCTCTAGTAACTGTGGATGTGATAATAGACAAAGCAGTTAAGAGAAAAAAATGAGAAAATGACTACTTGTATGATACCTGCCCAACAATGGCAAACACAAAAATGTGTCTGGGATTGGTGTGAGATAAAAGCTTGGCAAGGTTTTAAACATCCACATGGCAAGATTCTAGGGCATGAACTATAAATAAATGAAATTGTGAAATTTCTAAACTTTGCACATTTGGCTACCCTCAGCAATTAATCAACATACAATTTGACTATGTAAAATGTTTTAGCGTATAAATGAATAAAGAGAAAACTGATTTTGAAATGAGATCTCACTACCAAACATTGGAGAGAATGTTGGTTATATTATTCTTCTGCCACTAGCCTTTACAAGGAAAAAAGTTCAAGAACTTAGCCTGAACTCTCTCAGTCAGTATACCTTTTAGGAGCTCCAAGCCCCCATCCCTATTCTCATTTTAATTAATACCACAAATGTCTGCTTGAAGACTAATATTCAGTGGGAAGATATAATCTGCTACTGGGAGTAGTGTTGAATTTTAAAATAAAATTGGTATGGTTCCAACTGTAAATTAAACATTTGATACATTTTGCCAGGATGCCAGAAGGAAGAATTCACAAATTAATTACTTGAGAATAATTTTGTGTGTTAATAAATGAATAATTAAAACAATGAAAAATATTTTGAAACCACCACATGACACAGAAAAATAATACATAAGAAAAAATGCATTGGTGATACAATCATGCTAGCTGCTAGTTTTGGTCCTTCATAATATCTTTGCAATTAAATCTACTGCAATTTCTTTGGAGGAAGGAATAATGGCAGCATATTTATTTGTAACACAAAAGGGCCCTACATCTTTGAACAATCACAACAAACTAAATAAAATAATTTAACTTCAAAAGATAAGCTCAGCATGAAAATAAATATGATCAAACTTTTACTGATTTGGTAAGTCTTAGTAAAATGTTATTTCACTTTGATTTGTTTTTGAGTTCTCTTTTTTATCTCAACTGCTTTTTCTTCAACTTACCTTTTTTGTACATTTTTATTTAAAAATACAACACAAGGTCAATGTTAGTACAGTATTGTCTACTCTGACTTTCAGTTGCTCTCTAGGATCTCAGTCAGAGGTTTCCACGTCACCTGAGGTGTGGGGATTGAACCTGGGGACCTTCTGCATGCAAAGCCCCACCCGTAAATCCTTCAGTAATTCAATCAGAGCTCATCTCACACACAAGAGTGGGATGTTTATTATGGTAAGTTTTCAGAGCAATCATATTCATGTCAAAATTCTCAACAACATTCTCTTCTTCCCATCAGACTGCTTTTAATGCCAAAGTTAATGAAATACAGGAGAGTGCAGTACTCCTGGAAGGAAGAAGGAAAATATGTCAGCATACATCTGACATCTCAGTATTTTATATTGTTTAAAAATCTGTATATACAGATGTGAGAGTAGATTGAACTTAACTGGTCAAGGCTTTTTTGGAAGGTAAGTGAATGTGTATAAAAAGAACTTCTAGATATTAATTATTTAAGTCTGGAAAGGTCTTTTTGACCCCCACTTTTGAGAGTGAGTAGGTTGGATCTGATCATCTTATCTGCTGGTAAAATAGGCAGGAGGTGTCCCCTTGGGCACCCAAAAGAGTATGCTGGGGATCAGGGGACCTGAATGGACACAAGCCATGTGAAGCAAGAACTCTAGTAAGATAGCAACTTGAGACTTTTTTGAGACAGAGTAACTAGCAGGCTGGATCCAATGCACCAGCAGAGACGCAGAGATAAAAAGAAACAGTGGAAACCCAATGACTGGAAAAGAAAGTAACATCTTACGTATTAGAAAGTAAATTCTAATACTCAGATCATATCAAAAGAAATAGTTGGAATCTGCAACTGGGTACATAATGACAATGAAATTTCAGAATATGAAGTTGTAAGTCAAATCACTGAAGTGCAAAAGACACCCTCTAAATCCAGGCTTGTATGCATGTCTGCACGTTATTACTGATGACACCACTAAAGTTTGATATGCAGTAAAACTATCCTTCTGGAAGGGAGGTAATGGTGGTGGACATACTGTCAAACAGCATTTACAGCTAAGGTATCTGCTAGGATGAACTATCACTGAAGCAGCTGCAATTCCTTAATTCAGTTGATTTAAAAGTAAAATTAAGACCTCCTACACTGAAAGCTACAAATGGTTGAATTTTACCCAGGTAATGTCTACTGCATGATTTGGTAAATTATGATGTTTAAAGAAATACTTGTCATCTTACCACAAACTGAAGGATAAATGTGTTGAATGCTATGAATTCAGTGTGATAGGAAAAAGCTGGGTAAGCAGGGGAGATGTGTGAAAGGTGACCTCATACTGCCTTCACAGAAAAGGGATTAGCTTTGTCTGACAAGACTCATTGAGACATATACATCTTAAAATCTAATGTAGATAATACTAGAGTTTCCTCAGTAACTTTTCAAATACATAGCTTCTGTCCCCTTCATCTTTCTCCATTTCATTTTATCCCTTTCTATTCTGTTATTTGATTCTTGCACAAATTGTTCACAGTCCAATATCTGTGGTTTGCACTCAGGCAAAAATCAGTGCATTATTACAATCCTTTATATGAGGGAAGCTTTTCACAATGATACAGCCCAGTATTCTACTTGAAAAATTGGTCCAATTCAAAGTGTTTGGAGGCAGATAAGCCAATGATTAACAATATGGAATATGGTTGTTGGGGGTTTTCCGGGCTGTATTGCCGTGGTCTTGGCATTGTAGTTCCTGACGTTTCGCCAGCAGCTGTGGCTGGCATCTTCAGAGGTGTAGCACCAAAAGACAGAGATCTCTCAGTGTCCACACTGAGAGATCTCTGTCTTTTGGTGCTACACCTCTGAAGATGCCAGCCACAGCTGCTGGCGAAACGTCAGGAACTACAATGCCAAGACCACGGCAATACAGCCCGGAAAACCCCCAACAACCATCGTTCTCCGGCCGTGAAAGCCTTCGACAATACATCAATATGGAATATATTCAAAAGAAAATTTCAATTACAAGAATTCATTAAAAAATAAGAAACAGTTCTGTGCAATTATTTTGGCTGCATTATATTCCTGGCAAGTCTACTAAATAAGTTTTTATGATTAAAGCTTATGTTGATGTCTTAAATCCTAGCATAGCATATGAGTCAAGAACTGTACAGTTTTAGAAAGATATTTTTAAGTAAATATTCAGAACTCCCACAAGTAGAAGAAGTTCTGAAACACATTAATTTTGCATCAATACATTTCTAAATGCCCTGACCTGGATAGCCCAGGTGAGCCAGATCCTTTCAGATCTCAGAAGCTAAGCAGGTTGGCTTCGGTTAGTAATTGGATGGGAGATGTCCAATGAAGACCAAGGTTGCAGAGGCAGGCAATGAAAAAACACCTCTGTTAGTCTCTTGCCATAAAAACTCTGCCAGGGGTTGTCATAAGTCAGCCATGACTTGATGTCACTCTCCATCACTCACATTTCTAAATAAGAGCTACTTGGATGGGCATTAGATGCTTTAGAAAAAAATAAGCAATATACTCTTGGGTACATTATCATCTAAATTTCACACATTTCATAAGAAGAAATGACATATTTACTTTTTCAGTGCCTTTGGGAAACACTGTTTCACTTTAACACTGCAATCCTAAGCAGAGTCACGCCCTTTTAAATGCATTGATTTCAGTGAACTTAGAAGGGCATATAACTGTGTTTAGGATTGTATTATATTTTTAAAAAGTGAAAAGAATACATTAAAGTTTTTATCAGCCTATTAATGATATTGATCCAACTCCCCCCCTCCCCAAGTAGCCTTCCCTCACTCTAAGGAGCCTTCCTCCAATTTATTTATTTAAAATATTTCTATGCTATCTTTCTACCTAATTCAGAGTCCCCAATGTGGCAAACATAAAAATAAAAAATAGATAAACAGTTAAAACAACTAAACAAAAATGCATAAACATACACAAATATAAACACAAACACATAAAAACACACAGACAGGGAGAAGGGCTAATAAGAGTTAATGAGGGAATGCCAAACAAAACAAAAAAGTTTTCATGGACTAGCAGAAGAAAATGATAGAGGGACACAGATGAATATCCCTGAGGAAGGACTTACAAAAATTTCAGCACCACAACGAGATGGTCCTTTCTCAGGTTGCTTCAGATGTCAGGGTCATCAGAAGCAGTGCCTTGAAGAATGACAGGAGTGGAGAGGTGGATCCATATGGGAGTACGCAGTCCTTATGCTGTCCCCAAGCTGTATAGGTTTTTAGTTATCAACTCCAACACCATGAATTAGGCCCAGAAGCACATTATGATCCAGTATAGATGGAACAAGACTGGAGTGATATGTAGGGATCCCAGGTCCCCAGGTGGAGGCTGACAATCCCTGCTCCCACCCACTTTCCCTGTCTCCACTCATGTGGCCAGCAGGCTGGGGGGGCGGGGAAGGCAGGGGGATAGGCCTCCCGGGCACGCTCCTGAGATGGCGCAATTAAGTCACTCCTGGGACTGACATCATTGCATCAGGCTGGAAGTACTCCTGTGTTTCACAGTGGGCTGATTTGGGCCTCAAACAAGCCGAATTGGGCCTGTTTGGGGCCCACATTGGCCTGTTGCAAAGTATGGGAGTGCTCCTAGCTCCTGTGTGATGATGTCATTTCCTGGAAGTGACATCATAATGCCATCCTGGGAGTGCATGTCCACTTTGTGTGCATGCAAAGACATCTAAAATCGTGCTGGGAGGGTAAGGAGACCTGGCAACCCTAGAGATATGGACCCTATGACTCATACTAGTCAACATTCTGACCACAACATCCTGTATCAACTACAGATTCTGAGTTGTTTTCTAGGGCATCCCCATATACAATGCATTGCAGTATTACAATCTTGATGTTATGAGAGATGCTCCACAGTGGCAATATTGTTCCTGCCTACGAACAGCTACAGCTTTTTTTTCTAACAAGAAGTCTAAGTCCTGCAGCATTCCCAAGCTTTGAATCTGCTTCTTTAGGTGAAGTGTAGTAACCCCAGTCAGAACAAGTAATATCCCAGTTCCTGGGTCAGACCTTTCCCCCACCAGTAGCACCTCTGTTTTCTTGGGATTACATTTCAGCTTAATGAAAGAGCCTTCTTCAATAAAAGAACCACTTAATTTGAAAGAAGTCTCTTTAGATTGGAGGAAAGATTCAGACTTGACCCAAAATAAACATTGGGATAAGAATATTTTAATAAATAAATAACTAAACTTTGCTCAGATGAGTGACAGGATAGCAGTAGGATCCACCCCATTATCTGGTTTGACCTGAGGAGTTATTCAGAATCTAATCAGGAAGCACCTATCACTAAAATGATTCTTTCCAATCAGGGGACTGAAAACTTTTTTCCTGCATCAAGTGCGTGTGGAACAAAGCCCAGGAGACTACAGAGTGTTTTGCAATAATTCAGCATATGTTTAACAGCATCTGAGTGCCCAGAATATAAAAATAAAACTTTTTAACGACTCATGCCTGAAATTCTAAAACATCTCTTGTAGTTTTCCAGGCAATCAGACACATACAATATTAAAAGGGGGAAATGGAGATTGTGAGAAGCTGCAGGCTGCTAAAAATGCAAAGCAGAAAAGCCTGGATGAAAACAACAATGAAAGCTGTTAATATGCAGATTAAATTCAGAATGCGAAATCAGTGTCTTCCTTTTTTCACCCCTTTTTGGTAGACTCAAGCCTCTTTGCTTTGTACTATTTTTTTCTAAAGAAAAAGTCTTCTATTACTGCACTGCAGAAATGGCAAACTTCCTCATACTGCAATAGAGACAGCACAAGTATGCAAACACTCTTGTGTGATCACTTTTTTGCATCCATACAGTGATTTATCAGTTTTAAAAGTTGCTTATATTATTTGATGCATACCGAGAAGAAAAAAATGAAATTATTTTCCAGTGTTATATGCCTGTTATAAAACATGTATGTGTGTTTGCATGCGTGTAGTTAATTCAGAACTTGATATAAATCTCGAGGACAGTAGGTTTGCCTCTCTCTCCTGCAACTATTCAGAAGACAAGTTTCAAAAACTCAGGACAAAAAGTATTGTGTCAGCACTTGGCTGCAGACAATAGTGAACATGCACAGAAGCAGGGAATGGCGGGAACTGTTATTGTTAGCCGTGAGGATCGGAAAATGATGAACAGAATGATAAAGGCATTTGATCATTGGAATGGAAAACCGGCAGAACTTGTAAACTTCAGTGTCTTCTTGAAGTAAAATGGGAGAGTTACTAAAAACTGACACCAAGAGAGAACATGACTGTACCTCTGCAAGTTGCTGCATTGCCACCATAGTTGGAATAAAGAGGCAGACACCAGGTTGGATCTAAGGGCCACTTTATTAACTTTATACATTAACAACAATACACCCAGCGGCAAGGGCCTAAAGCGGTACAGGTCAGGCCACGGGATCCACCTGGACCACCGCCTTGAACTGTCTGGGCGAGCCCTGAAGCCCCGGGTGCGACCCATCCCATGGATGGCGCGGACCCGGCCGGCCAGGCAACGTGGTCACCCCCCTGTCAAGCTCCTAACACCTCAGCCGTATAGCAGTGAGGTAAGGACTTGCAAGCTGGGGTTTCCAAAGGCAGCCTGCCACCCCGACTGGCAGCCGTCAAAGCAGTACCAGCCCCTGAGGCAGGCCCCTCTTCCCACTAAAGGGGAAGCGCCAAGGGTGCTCACCGACCCGCACCCTAACTAACCCAAAAACTGCCAGCCCCCAAGTGACTGACCCCACCCTACGCCAATTCCTCAATCCCCACCTATTGGTGCAAGGTAGGCGAAAAAACCCCTCTTCCACGTGCCAATTCAGAAAAGGGGGAAAAATTCCTACCTGGCTCTGTAAACAGCAGCCGGCTAATCCCGCACCAATACAGGGAGAGGAGGGTGGGCCGAGCAACAAACTACGACTGAGGCTGGGCCGGGCAGAGCCGCTTTCGCGCTCCTGCTCTGCCACGCCCAGCCAGCCAATTAAGGAAGGAGGGAGGAGCTGGTGTTGCCTCACTCCTTCCCCGGCGGCAATAACAGCACCCGGCAAAGCGGCCTTTCAGCCTGCCGGGTAAGTGCTGCATTGCCACCGTAGTCGGAATAAAGAGGCAGACACCAGGTTGGATCTAAGGGCCACTTTATTAACTTTATACATTAACAACAATACACCCAGCGGCAAGGGCCTAAAGCGGTACAGGTCAGGCCACGGGATCCACCTGGACCACCGCCTTGAACTGTCTGGGCGAGCCCTGAAGCCCCGGGTGCGACCCATCCCATGGATGGCGCGGACCCGGCCGGCCAGGCAACGTGGTCACCCCCCTGTCAAGCTCCTAACACCTCAGCTGTATAGCAGTGAGGTAAGGACTTGCAAGCTGGGGTTTCCAAAGGCAGCCTGCCACCCCGACTGGCAGCCGTCAAAGCAGTACCAGCCCCTGAGGCAGGCCCCTCTTCCCACTAAAGGGGAAGCGCCAAGGGTGCTCACCGACCCGCACCCTAACTAACCCAAAAACTGCCACCGCCAAGGCCAAGCCTCTGCTTAGGCTTTGGCGCCCCACTGATAATCCAGAGCCAGACATAGCCCTTGCCGCAGGTCATCCAAAAATATTCGGTTGCCCTCCTCCGAGAGGTGCACACCATCAGCCCTGTAGAGGCCTGGCACCTCGGCCCTGATCCGAGGGTGAGGCAAGTACACCCCCAACCCTCCTTCCAGAGCCTTCTGAATGGCCCTATTGTCCTTCATCCGAGCCCGTTCGATGGCCTGACGGCACCCAGCCTCCCTCCATACCAATCGAGGAATCAATGCTGACCATATTAACAACACCCCCGGCCAGCGGTCAGCAATGAGGCGCAGATCTGACTGCGCCTGCACTGACAGTGCCCTGCCCTGAAGCAATCCCAGATCATTGCCACCCAAATGTATAACAAGAATATGGGGGGGTTCATGCCGCCCCATTCCAAACAACAAGGGCAACAGGCCCGACCACCTGAGGCCACGTCGGCCTTGCCACTCAACAATGGCCTTCTCACTCAGTCCCAGCTGGGACCCCACCGACGTCCGTCTGGCCTGATGAGCCGCCCAAAACACATAACTGTGCCCGCAGATCAGGATCCGTTGCTTGGCACCGCTCTCACCCAAACCTAAGAAAACAATCAATTAGGAACATCCGACATGGGAAAGAGGACGAATATAAGACCGGTAGGCAGCCGATTTCCACCTACCCACCCGTTGAATTGCCTGACCCGTATACCCCATAGCCGCAGCCGTGGATGCGGCCCCGATCCTGAATGAATGGGTACCGAAACGCACCCCGTCCAATCCCAGTTTAGCCAGCGCCCGCTTGGTTACCGCCCAAAACTGGTAGCGTGTAAGCGGCGCCCCACTCTGGTGCAAAAACAGCCAGCCATGGCCATCCCCTCGCAACTTCCAGTACTTACGCAAAGCCCGCACAGGGCACAACTCCCTGTCACCACAGGGGCCCAAACGCACCACAGCTCCCTTGCGCCGCTGGTCCGTCTTGGACCAACGAATCATCAGGGTGACAGCCTCCCCTTCGAATCTCAAGTCCCCGGCCATCAAGGCGCGACCCGAGTTATCCTTCCCCGATTGGGCCACAAGTTCACTAATCCTCAAGGCCCCAAAGAAGGCTGTCAAAGCGGCTGCATGAAAGAGTGCCGCCTCAAACCGTGACGAACACACGGCAGTCCAAGCAACCCGCAGTCCTTTAAGGACTGTCGGGGAAATGGGCTCGCGGGAATCCACACATTGTGCGCTCTCCCTAGCCCAGCCCTCCAGCATCTTCCGCACCCGGAAATCGCCCGTGGCCTCAGGCAATCCCCGGGCTTTGCTAACGAAGGCCAAAGCCGCTAGCTGCCCCCTAATGGATTTCACTGCCAACCCCCTACCTCTTTGCCAGATGCAAAATTGGAGCACATGATCCACTGGCACTGGCCAGCTGTCCACCAGGCCTGCCGACTTCCTAAAGTCCTCTAACTGGCCTACCGCTCTCCGATATGTTCTTCGTGTGCTGGGCGCGATGGCTACTTGAATAGCCCGAAACACTTCGGCTTCCCAAGCTGCCACAACTCCGGCGGCATCCGCACCGGTTGCCGATCGGCCTCCGGGGCAAGTTTCCAAAAACGCTCCATCTGCAGACGAGACAAAGCGTCTGCCAGACCATTGTCTACCCCTGGAACATGCTTGGCTTTAAACAGAACATTCCTCCGAAGGCACAGCAGCGTAAACTCCCTCACCAGACGCATCACCCTCGGGGACTTAGAGGTCAATGAATTAACGACCTGAACCACAGCCTGGTTATCACACCAAAAGTGTACAGTGTGATTAGCCAGCTCCTGTCCCCACAAACATACAGCCACCAAGATCGGAAAAAATTCCAAAAAGGTGAGATCGCGCACCAGTGCGGACGCCCGCCAATCTGGCGGCCACTGTTCAGCACACCAATGTTTTCTGAAATAAACTCCGAAGCCTGTGGACCCAGAAGCATCCGACATGACCTGGAGTTCAGCTTCTAGCAGTAGCATCTCTCGCCACAGGGAAACCCCATTAAATTCAGCCAAAAAGGTCTCCCAGACAGCCAGATCTGCCTGCATGCCCCTGGACACTCGCAACCGATGATGGGGAGCCCGCAAGCCCGCCATAGCGTCGCATAACCGACGCAGGAAGGCCCTCCCCGGGGCAACGGCCTTGCAGGCGAAATTAAGATAACCCACGAGCTGCTGCAGCTCCACAAGAGTCACCTTACGCTGAGACCTAACCCTGATCACCCTAGTCCTAAGCTCCTCAACTTTGTCCAATGGCAACCTAAAGGATTGCCGAACAGTGTCCAGTTCTATCCCCAAAAAGGTAAGCACTTGAGAAGGACCCTCCGTCTTCTCGTGCGCTAATGGCACCCCCAGATCCTTTGCCAAAGACACGAATGTAGCCATAAGACGGGCACACTGTCCAGACCCCGCCGGCCCAACGAATAAAAAATCGTCCAAATAATGAGCCGTATCACGGCTAGCGGCCCTACGCCGCACCTCCCATTCAAGGAACGAACTAAAGCGCTCAAAGGCCGCGCACGAAATGGAGCAGCCCATTGGCAGCGCCCGGTCCATATAAAATTCCCCTTGAAAGGCAAAGCCCAGCAATTCAAAATCATCGGGATGCACAGGAAGAAGACGAAAGGCAGACTTAATATCGCATTTCGCCATCTCAGCCCCTGCTCCGCATCTACGAACAACCCCAACTGCCTGGTCAAATGAAGTGTACCTCACCGAACACAGGTGTTCAGGTATGGCATCATTCACCGATTCCCCCTTAGGGAATGATAGGTGATGGATCAAGCGGAACTCCCCTTGGGCCTTCTTAGGCACCACACCCAACGGGGAAACCCTAAAGTTGCGGGTGGGAGGAGTGGAAAATGGTCCCAAAACACGACCCTCAGCACACTCCTTATCGATCTTCTTCCGAACTATGTCCTCTTTCCCCACCACCGAACGCAAATTATCAGCCATATATGGCACCCTAACACCCTGAAATAGAATTCTAAACCCTTCTTTAAAACCCCGGAACAAATAAACTGCGTCAACCTGTTTAGGATAATTCTGCAGGAGCTGCCTAAGGACCTTCAACCTTACCGGGCTGGGGCCCTTTACCAGGGGGGTGCTGGCCGCCGGCAACCCCACCCCCTGACTTCTTACCCCCCCACCCCTGTTTACCCCTGGGACAGGAGTTATATGGGTGGGAGCCTCCGCATGATGGGCACTCGTGCCGGAACCGGCAAGGCTTCCGCACACAGGAACCCTTATACGCGAATTCCCAGCACAAAAGCCGGGGTTGAACCGGCTGACCCGCAACAGTGCGGGAGCTGGAAGTTTGTGATGAACGGTGAACCACATGCCCACTGTCAGACCGGTCTGCCATGTTTGGCTTTGCAGGAGACATAACCTGAAGCCACAACTCCTGATGGACCCGATCCCACGGGATATTCGGGTTCATCGCAGCCCGCATACGGAACTCCTCGTCGTACTGCATCCATGCAGCACCCGAAAAGCCCGTATATCCCTTGAAGATGATATCTAAATACTGTAACAAATGCACAGCCCGATTGGGCTGAGCCCGAGCCAGAACCCCCGCATAAATCAAAAACCCGGGCAGCCAATTATTCCAGGTCCTATCCACTTTCCTTCGTTTAAGGCGCTCTTTATCTCTATCATCCATTTCCTCCTTACTCTTCTTTTCTAACTCCCTAAAGAGCAGGGAAAAGAGGTCCACATACTCCCCTTTCAAAATTTTGTCCTTGGTTGCCTGGGTCAGATGATCACCCAACGGCAATGCAGTGTCTCCAAACGGTATGGCATTGAAGGGAACCTGGCCGTAAGCCAACGCTGGGTGAGGGTAAAGACCCCACGGGCTCCCTGCATACCCCGGCCATCCCACATGCATGCCAGGAAAGGGGGGTGGAGCACCGCTTCCCCAAGAACCAGAGCCAGTAGACAGCTGCTGAGAGGTTAAACCTACGCCAGCCGGAGACCATGGTGCCTGACCACCCCCGGGTACTTGCCCACCAAATTGTGAGTAGGCAGCCGAGGGGCCAGCCACTGCAGGACCCCACGGCCCACAAGGCCAGGGCGTGACCGGTGGTGCTGTGTTGTCCTTACCTCCCTGGTCAGCCGGCTCGACCGCCACTGCCACAGGGGCATCGTCATCCTGCCACTCCTGTTCCCCTTCTCCAGCCGGCTCCTGGGTGCCTGCGGGTACCTTGCCGCTTCCGCTGCTACATTCACCAGTAGATCCTCCAGCCGCTCCCTCTAAAAGAGACAAACACCGCAAAATATCTCTATTAATCGCATTCCTAGATGCACGCCGAACAGGTCTCACCGTATCTGTCCCCTGTGTCGGTACACCTGCAGACCCAGCCGCCTGTTCAAGTGCGAGTAATCGCTTCAAAATATCCTGCTGCCCCACTGATTCATCCTTGTCCGAGGAAGATAAGGCAGCATGGGGGCGTTTAGCCGCCTTTTTACCTGCAGCTTGCTTCCCCGCTGGGGGAGCCCTCCTTCTTTTAGGTGGCATCCTAACCCTTGTTATATGAATATGCCCTAAACTCAGCACAAAACTGCCACAATAGGCTGCCCCACCAGACTGGCCCACCGAAATGGTCTCTGAAACTTCACCCGCCCAAAATGCGGGGGGTGGGTGGGTAAGGGTTGGTGGAGCTGCTAAGCAGAGACCACCCACTCTCACCAGACGGCCAAGGGCACCTCTTCAGTACTAAGGTAGAAGCTTAAAAAGAAACCCCCCTACAAAGGCCTGCACACTCCAAAACGCACAGCCTTTGGCCCACCGGCAAAACGGGAGGGGGGGACGGGGGGGGTTCCCACCAAAAAAGGGGGGGACGGACTGAAGGGAGGGGGTTGCGCGCCCCCCAAAAGATCCCTACCTCCCCAAGACACCGCCTTGCCAAGGCCCACGGCAGCCGTTAGACAGCCTCCCAGAAGGCCACGTGACCGTCCCGCTGGAACGGGAGCTTACCCCCTCCCACAGGCTCCTAGGCCAAAGAAACGTGGTGCCTCTGCACCTAAAGGCCCGGAGAGGAGAAAGGCCGCGTCACAGCCCCCACGCCCCGGCCGCACCCAAAGCGCACTTAGGGAAACGGCCCAGCGCTCCTATCCTCCAACCCCCAAAGGCCCGGCCCCCAGCAGGGCCCGCTAGGCCGCCCGTTCCTGGGCCGGCCCCAAAAGCCTATGCTGCAGCAGGCAAAGCGGGCCCTCCGCTCGTGCGCCCGCCCGACAGGGCCCGCTCAGCGGAAAGGCTGTGCCGCTGCCCACAAACGCTTGGCCGCAGCCGCGCTCAGAACGCTGCAGCGTGGCGAGGCCCTCGGCCCTCGCTCCCGTCTGCCGCCGCCACCGACGACAGATCGCCGCCGAGTCGCCTCCGCTGCCGCTGCGCCACCGCCGAGCCGCCGCCGCTGCATTGCTCCGGGAAGAGCGTCCACTCTACCCGAGCAACAAACTACGACTGAGGCTGGGCCGGGCAGAGCCGCTTTCGCGCTCCTGCTCTGCCACGCCCAGCCAGCCAATTAAGGAAGGAGGGAGGAGCTGGTGTTGCCTCACTCCTTCCCCGGCGGCAATAACAGCACCCGGCAAAGCGGCCTTTCAGCCTGCCGGGTAAGTGCTGCACTGGTGAACTGCTTGGCACTGGAGAAGTTGTGGAGACTACAAAGTAGAGATGGGCACGATCTGCATTATGATAAAAAAAACCCACGATAATGGCGATCACACGATCGTGACTCAGTGGATCGTGATCGGCTACAGCCAATGATCCAGCGATCAGGAGGGGGCTGGATCGGGGCTGGATCGTGCTTGGATCGGGAACCCAGACACTCAGGCACCAGTAATCTATTCCTGGGGCAACGGAGCCAGGGGAATGCCTGAGCTGTGTTTCCCCTCCTTCTGTCGCCCTGGAAACCTGAATGGAAGCCCAGCTTTTCTTGATCAGTAGGGCTTCCTTCCAACCACGGAGCAGCAAAGCAGTCACCAGCTGGGAGAAGACACCCAGGGGAGGGAGGGGGAAGGGGGTGTTCTGTAGCCATGGGCACTCCAATCTCATCCCTGCAAACCCTGATAGGCAGCACTGATGGCCAAACACAGATGCCGCCGGCATCACCCACCATTCTGTTCTTGCCAGCGCGCTTCTTTTTGGCCTGGCGGGCAGGCACATGGGGGTGCCACTGGCGAGCTGCCAGACCCCCTGCCCCCTGAGGGGAGGCAGCTCGTCGCTGTCTCTCCGGGCCCGCCGGGCCCTGTGGCCGCTGCCAACACCCACCTTCCCACGTAGCTGGAAATAGCAGCTCACCCCGCTTTGGCCTCCACGATCCACAATCCACGGATCAGGAATGGGAGATGATCGGTGTGGATCGTTTAGTTAGGATTGTCACCAGCGCCGATCCACAATCAGCTGGATCGGCAATTTTTTTTGGATCGTGCCCATCTCTACTACAAAGCTTCGCTTGCCTTGGGTTAGTCGGAACAATGCAGCTGGAGACAAAATAATCATTGGCTGTATTAAAGAAATGAGAAGCTACTATTTGGTTAAAAACAGTGTACTTACTTATACCCTACTTACATTATACCTTGGCAAGTATAACACAGATCTTCACCTGCTAGCTACCCCTAGCACACTGCATTGAACCTGTTCCACGCAAGCAGTGGACCAATGTGCCCCTAGCCCAATTAAAGAGCACATGGAGAAGTCCTGTGAAAGGAATAACTAAGAGAATGTTTATTAATAAAGAGGAAGAGAGTTGGTTACAGAGAGTAGCACCCCCCAGGAGCCAAACAGCTCTTCACAGGTCTAGGCTTTTGACCTGGGGTCTTATACCATTCATGACATAGGCAAGAATTATACATAAAGAGATGTTATTGGTCAAACAGGTAGCATACACATGATCTGGCAAAGCTCCATTGGTTAATTTTGGTTTGAGGTTGTCCTTTCACAAATTAACAGTTCTTTATAATATCAAAGAACACACAATTCTTCCTTTGGCACCTTCTACAGCAATAAAAGTAACCATTCAATAGATATGTTCCCTCATCAAGGCCAGTGTTTATCTGTTCCCTTCCTTTTGCATATGGTAACCAAAACAAGGTCCAATTGTAAATCTATATCTATGCTGATGTAGGAGTCATTCTCTGACCATCTTTGGGGTGGGGGAGTTAGATATCACCAAGGGTACCTATAAGGAGCAGGCCCTATTCCACCATATTCAGGGTAAAACTTTGGTCCAGGCTTCATGCCTGTGAGAAATCTTCTAGGCCTGTTTGCTGAGAGAGGCACAGTCACTGTTAATTAGCTGCACCTGCATTCCTATCTTTCTTGAGAAAGTGGCCTTGAGAAGCTCAGTGCCTACTGTTGCTATCAGCTCTAGCCATAGTCCCTAAACTTCCACAATTAGGTAATCCCTCATTAAGTAGCAAGCCCTGATTGGTTCTTTGAGTGAACAGAAGGCTCCCACCACTGTGAAGAAGCTTCACTGTTACCAAGCAGTTTCCCATTCTACCATTTCTTTCCACCATTCTACCTTTGGACACTCTTCAGTTCAGTTATGACTAGAGGTGGACATGATCCAAAAAAAATTAATGATCAAGGTGATCGTGGATCAGCACTGGCAACGATCCCAAATTAATGATTCGCACTGAGCATCTCCCGTTCCCGGTCCATGGATCGTGGATCGTGGAGGCCAAAGCGGGGTGCACTGGTATTCCCAGCTATGTGGGAAGGTGGGTGGTGACAGCCACTGGGCGTGTGCAAACGCTCCCGCTCAACTCCTCTGAGTCCTCTATTTACCAAGTATTACCCTTCTAGTCATGAAAAGCCAAATCATTTGTACCACATGTCTAATTAGAGTTCCACCAGCTGAGAGTTTAAAGGCGGCTGTATTTTCTTTTGCACACTTTCTCCCCCTTCTCTTTCTCAACTGCTTGCAAAAGGGATGCAGTCCGCTGGGCTGAGAAGCCAGGAGGAGAGAGAGATCTCTTTTCAGTGTTAACTCTTTCAAGCACTGAATGAACTCAGGAGGAGAGGAGCGCAAAACAGCTTCAGCTGATAGCCGCTCTCAAAGCCAGGGTTTTTTGTTTTCTCTCTCTCTTAACCCCTTCCTCTCCCAATCACTTTGCTTATATTTTTCTCAGGAAGCCACCTTTTCACTCACAACTGTTTGCTTTTCCTTCCTAGGGGAAATATTATCAAGTTTCTTGCTTTAAATTTCTTTTGCTAAAAAGTTAATCTCAAGCTGCAGTATGAAACTTCCGTGTGCAGCATGAAACCTCCATGCTGCAGTATGAAACCTCCCTGTGCAGCATGAAACCTCCGTGACAGAAGGAGGGCAAACAGAGCTCAGGCATTCCCCTAGCTCCGTTGTCAGGGGAATAGATTGCTGGCACCTCAGTGTCTAGCTTCCCGATCCTATCACGATCGCCCCGGTCCAGCTCCGCTCCAGCCTCCTCCAGACCTCTGGATCGTTCACCGTGGATGACAACGATCCGCCAGGTCATGATCATGTGGTTGCCATTATCGTGGGTTTTTCTCTATCGTAATGCGGATCATGCCCATCTCTAGTTATGACCAGCTATGCTACCTTGTAACCACTGCCTAGGAACCAGCTATGGAAGAGGAGAGCTTCTAGCTCCATGCCAACTCCAGGATGCCTAGAGTGAGCTGGCATGGATGGACTTTGGTAAGAACAACCTGCCTTGGAACCAACTCAGAGAATGTTTAGTCAGATAGCCAGCAAAGTAGTAATTTTAGCTAGATAGAACATAGATAGAATTAGCTAGCTGTTATTTGTTTTTTGCATTGCCTAAATGCGTTCATGAGCGGTTTCTGCCTAGCACACGCTCCTGTGTTCTTTCTATAATAAATCCTTATATATTTTACCAGCCTGTGTCCAGTTTTGCTTGCTAAGGAGATACACACACTAAAAAAAGAACCCAGAAGCAAGCGTGCTTCAAACTAATGACCAGAGCTCTTAGAGGCTCCTAGGAGTCCTGTGTGGTCTGGAGAACTGGCAAGGATGGGGGATGAGAGGCTCTGGGTCGATACAGTATCCAAGTCTTTTCAGGATATGCATGAACTATTACCCGGGGCCTTGAAGTCAAGACTCTTATCACATCTGCTACTTGCTACTCTGAGGCCCTGGTGTCTGCTTATTATCTTATCAATTGGTATTTGCCATGGCACTTAACAGAGTAATTACATTTTTCAAGTTAGTTTCACTTTCCCAGCCAAGTCAAGCAGAAAGGAAAAAAGCTTTAAACTATAAAGGGGATTTATATTGGAAACTGAAACAGGAATAAAACGTATACTTTCTCGCTATAGTCTATCCCACTCCTGACACCAGCAGCCTTGCCACCCCCTGCAGACTCCCAACCTGCAACAGCAGCTGCTGCTTAAGAACAGCCTGCAACCATGATGCTGCAACTCAAGCGGGATAGACTGTCTTTATTTACTGTCCTTTTTCCAATACTGATCTATTAGCCTAGAAGAGGTCCCTCCCGAAGTATTGTGAGAACCCCAAAAAAGTGGCTCAGGAGTTTCAGGACTTATGTTACAAATCCATTGAAAAAAAGATGCATATATGCATCAGGACACCACAGCCATTGGGAAGATGAACCAGAAAGAGAAGATCCATGTGGTTTTCAGAGAAGCTGGAGGATAATTGCACTTACAGTGAATTCGATTCTCCGTTGCCCCCACAGTCTTGTTTCTAATTACAACATAGGTGGAAGAAGGAAAATATAGATGTGATGGGAGGTGGGAAGATGTACTCATGGGTATTAGTCTCATTTCCCCTTCCTGCCAATCGAGTTAATTAATAGTGTAAGGTTGTTCTCCCCTTGGGATCTAATTGGTAAATGCTTTTCAGGAAAACAAGCTGCTATTCTGTGAGGCAAGCCCCGTGCCTGCCTGCTGCTGGAAGGTATGAAATGAAACACACAAACTTTTTGGAAAGAGGGACTCATTACAATTTAGTTTCCTGGATTTGGTTTAGTGTTTCAGAAGCTGCTTTGATGAATGAACCAGCTATTTCTGTGTGTATTTTTGGCTCATTTTTTCTGTTATGTACACTCCTATCCCTAGCAGCCACTCCATTCAGCTGAACAAGATCTAGTGACCTCCACATGAACTAACTGCTGCTTATTGAGCCTAGGATGACTCCCACTCTCCCAGTGTTTAGAAAGTTCTGCAAAGTAGATTTGCTTGTTTGTGTAAATCATCTTAACATTTATTTGTTTACTTCAATTACACCCTGCCTTTCTTCACAACTGGGATCCAAAGCAACTTACTTCTTTTCTCCATTTTATCCTTACAATAACTCTATGAATTGGGTTAGGCAGAGAGTGAGTGGCTGCCTCAAGGTCACCCAACAAGCTTCCATGGCAGATGGATTTAAACCTAAATGCTCTAACATGAGGAAAGCATCTTATGAATAGTTGAGCTTCTGCCACTCTAGATTTGGTAGCTGGAATCTGTTTTGCACTGTTATTTCTAGTGGTTTTCATTGCTGATGTTTCACATTGTTACTATGCTTTCCAATTGATTGTGCATGTGTATCCTGCCTTGGATCTTATTTGGGAGAAAAGCCGATAGCAAATA
This sequence comes from Eublepharis macularius, assembly GCF_028583425.1. Taxonomy (NCBI): domain Eukaryota; kingdom Metazoa; phylum Chordata; class Lepidosauria; order Squamata; family Eublepharidae; genus Eublepharis; species Eublepharis macularius. Next base: position 49,255,093 of record NC_072799.1, read on the forward strand.
CCTACACTACATAAACAAAGAAATAAACAAATGTTATTCTTACAGGCTAGTTCACCCTTCCTCTGATTGGTTCTCCCTTTTTCTGCTCTATCAAAGTCTTACTGCCCAACCTACATCTTGGCAGTTCTTGAAGCAATCATGATGAACTAGTAGTTTTTGGATCCATTACTAACATATTGTGTAAATTTCCTTCCTGCCTTTCCATATAGGTGCAAATTACTCCTACTTCACATTCTTGCTAACTTGCTAGGACTGCCTAGCACTCATTAGTCAAGCTCCTTCATGTTGCATTAAAGATTTTCACCCTTCTTCATTTTCAGAAATTGCTATCAAGGCTTTTGTTACATGACTTGTGGTTTGGAAAACTCTGTATGAGTGTTTGATTACTTTCTCATATTTGTATATGAGATGGACTCTTGTGTAAGATGTAACAATTTCCCTGCTGACAGTCTACAAGGAAATGATCCACATGGACCTGAAGGTGCTTCACTAATCAATGGAGCAAGCCTAAACAGTTCTACTTGGAAGTACATCCCATTTTAGTCAATGAGGTTTACTCCCAGGACAGCAAGCTTAGGATAGCACTTAACACCTGCATTTCTGAATACTAAACTTGCTAAGCTTTCTAAGCTTGCCAAACTAGCCACTTTATACAGGCTTTTAAAAGCAACTTGAAGGACAGGCATTACCATCTAATAATGTTTATCCTGTGAAAAGCTTCACCAAACTAACCACAGCATTATAAAGTCACAAGAGCATACTGGGCCATGATTTTCCGATCAGTTGGCAAATCTAGTCCACAGTAAACTATGCAAAACATTGGAGCACCATAAAATATACATTTTTGGAAAAGATAAATGTTTCAATTTGAAATTACAGAGAAGGTTCATGTGATGCTGAGCTATGCAAAATCTGCCCTAGATTGACTTAAGACATTTCTGAGCCTTGTAGCCCACCTTTCCCCCAGCACACCTGAGGTCTCTTGGAAGGAGAAGGTACAAAATATGCAGCCACAGAAGCTACAGCCCAAAGTACAAAATTGGCCTGGAAGCATCTTTCTCCCTCCATCTCCAAAAATTCACACCCTTCAAGTTGCTTTCTGCCACATAATGTAGGACACAAAATATTGTAAAAAATGTAGGACACAAAATATTGTAAAAAATGGCAAAATGGTTTCAAAATCCTTTTATTTGCACTTAATTTTGTAAAATAAACAAAAAAGGAGAAGGGCAAATTATACAGAACTGAACATTATGGACTCTTTGGTCTTTTGCAACATCCCCCTAAAATGAAAATGGTTTGTTTTATTTCAAAAAAGCCTTTCCTTGAATAGGATCAGGCTCCAAATGACCAAATCGCATTGTCCATTATGTGCCCTTTTGTATCCTGGGTACATCATGAATGTTTAAAAACTGAGAAAGCACTACAAAGTCTTACAGAAAAATAGGCCAGGTAGAGTTTCTAAATTCATTTAGCAGTATACACAGTATTGTTAGTCATCCAAATGGTATGTACTTGAGATACAAATTAACAGGGTGAAGAGGTTTTGCTTTGAAAGTAGTTTTTGTTTCTGTTTTGTTTTCTAAGCTTTAAAATAGAAATATAAAAGGCAGCTTTGGTGTTTTACAAAGCTCCATAACTGCAATCTGCCAATAAATTTAATTTTCAGCTATAAAAGTGAATTTATTATGTTCTTGGTGGCGAGGCCTCAAGAATCAAGACCCGATTGTAAATCAGAAGAGAGATTCATGTGTTTCCTCTATTTTTAATTCACATCTCGTAGGAAAAAGTGAACCTACTTTTGTGAAGAAGTGGATTCATCTTGATCCACTGTTTTGGCTATTTTCACACATGCATTGGCATCACCTCTACCCAGCCTTTCTCTGCAAAAACAAGAGACATTTGAAGTCTGCTATGCTATCAAGCCAATACCGTTAAGAACATAATCCCACGCCCCATGGATCAAGCCTCCACTTGATTTACCTCCTGAAAACTTTGAATACAAGACTACTCATGTAGTGCTGTCCTCCACAATATTCTGTAGATTCACCAGTCAGATCCAGGCCAAAATATTCTAATTTTTTTCCAATCTTTTGTAGCAAAGTCTTGATTTTGCTGCAGTTTCACTGGGTATATGGGGCCAGGAGCTCAGGGGGGCATGCAGACCACATGGGACACATGGCAATGGTGCTCTGGGGGATGAGAACCCCTACCCATCTGCCCCCCCCCCCATACACAGCACCATGGGCTGGCAGCATGTCTTCATTTATAGCTTCAACAACATAGGATGACTATGCTGACACAGAGATACATTGTTTCTAATATTTGAACTTTTAATCCCAGGTCATTCTAGCAGTTGATAATTACAATGTATCAGTTCTCAGAAGTCAGCTCTTATTCAGGCTGCTTCCCTCTCAAGCTCAGAATCCTTCTCCTCAGTCTGACCGCTCTTTCCCTTCTAACGGCTGTTTTTAACTGTATTCAACTGTCAGTCTTGTTTCAACATTTTGTCAACTACCACTGACTATCTCTGGGAGAGGTGGAACAGGACTTGTCCATCACATTCACTAATTTTCTTCTCCTTTTTTATCTCCTTAATGAAAAACAGTACAGAATAACTTTGAAAATAAAAAAGAAAGAATGCTGGTAATCTGTAACAAAATATTGTTATAACATTATTGTGAAATAATAATAGCAATTAGTGATTTTTTTAAAGCACGTTTTTTAAAAAAAAATATCACAGGTTGGCAACTTTTTTGGCTCAAATGTCAAAAAAAGTCTACCTATGAAGAAGCGGGTATGCTAGCAAACGAAGGAGGAAAAGAAGATGGTTGTCATTGACCAGGCACATTAGGAGTGAACCAAGCCCCAATCCCACTGCTCAAAAGATAGCCACATCCATGTGGCTGATGACTGCATGGATTTTGGAGTCAGTAATGGGATGAACCATGCCCACTGTCTTTCCCATGCCACCTATCCCAGCAGCAGTGCCAGTCACTCAGGTGCTTGACATAGTGGCTTGAATGGGCAACAGGGCCTATTAAGCTGAGAAAAATATGCCTGACCAGAACACAGTGAATTTTTCTAAATCAAAATTCCAGGAAAACATAGATGCTCTGGCCCAGGTACCAAAACTATCAAAACTTTGATCTAAAATAATTTATATCTGCAGAATTTCTCAAGGATCAGAGATAGAGTGAATCCGGTCCTCAGGTTGCCAGCCTCCAGGTGGAGCCTGGAGTTCTGCCCAAATTAACAAATGTTTTCCAAATAACAGAGATCTGTCTCCCTGAAGAAAATGGCAGCTTTGGAGGGAATAATGTATGGCATCCATTCCCTGATGAGCTCCCGCTTCTTCTCAAACACCACCCTTCCCAGGCTCTGCCCTCAAGTCTCCATGGATTTCCCAACCATGGATTTCCCAACTAGTTGGAAACCCCATCTAGCCTCCTGGTCTGCTTCTCATTTATCTAATTGGCAGTAGTAAGCCTCCCCATATAGTTCCAACATCTGAATTAGGAGAGGAATTGTGTACACAGTACCAGTCGAATCTCTCCACCCTCTTGGGTTCTCAACATGCAGCTTTGATTGACATACAACCACCACCCAGAATGGGGCCAGTGTTCCTAGTTGCTGTTCATAATGCTCATAAAAGCTCATATACCTCTTTTGCTCTCATGAGCATACTTATGACTATGCCCATGTCCATGGGTTGAGCCACTAACACTAGAGCATAAAATATGGACAACAAACTTGAGGAAGAGTTAGGTTTCTGTTGTTTCATCTATATTTAAAATGTATTTTAGTTTGATTAATTTTCTATTTATTTTTTAATTATTTATTGCTCTGGCTCATAAAATGTGCTAAATAAAATTAGAAGCATCATTAGCAGCATCATTATAGTCTATAGAATACATGAGAGACTTCCTCTGTACATTTGCCCTGCTGCAGTTCCCTCATAACAATATCAGCAGGTCTCCACAGTACTGTAGAAATTGTTATTATCCTATCATGTAGAGGTTTATGACTCCAGGTGGGAGCAATCAGGAGAATGAGATGAGCATTTAGGAGTTAATTTACAAAGCACCGCATAAGGTTATAATGAAATGTAAGAGTCATTGAGACTTTTGCAGTTCAATCCCACAGAATGATTTTCTCTCTGTGGAAAAGCTTAAAACCAACATTTTATTTAATAACAACTCTGCTGTATCACTTTCCTTTCATTCAGGAACCTATGTATATTGGGGGGAGGGAATAAAACACACTCCCTATGTATTTCTTTTGATTGTGTTTTCAGTAGTTGTATGTGTCCACACTTTAAATGAAATTCATTTGTTTGTGGTAGTACAATTATTTGATGTGAAAACTGTTAGAGCCTCTTATATGAGATGAGGGAATTTTAGTGACAGATTAACAGCAGGACAATATTATTTTATGAAACTGTATGTTAAAATAAATTGTGATAAAATATATACACAATGGGTGAGCTATTACTAGAATAGCTTTATGATTGTGCCACTGTAATATGGACAACTTTTTCAAAGGCAAAAACTGATGTATAGGTTAGTTGCTCTAGTTCCTAGGGTACATTTCCTTTAAGTTTTTATTTTGATTATTCTGAAGGTAACTTGATGTAAAAGGCAAAAATGACACAAGTTTCTTAAAGAGTGGGATTTCTTTCCACCGTTGTACCATTCCTTTATAAAAGGAAGACAAACTATTTTTTTTTAAGTTAGTGTTAAAAACAGATAGGTGGAAGTGATCTGAAAAATAAATTCTGAGGAAATCATAGGGAAAAGAATGTGGGGCTCCCAAGAATGCAGATATAGTACAAGTCCCATTCAATTCAGTGACTACATTTTCAAAAGTTATTTTTACTGAACACTGTCCAGCTACAATGTCCATAGAAGTGGACATTGCAGATTGCTAAAAAAAAAATCCTTCACAGCAACTATGGCAAGGTCATCAGTGTTCAAGCAGTCTCAGAAGGCTCCAGTGAACACAGGTCCTTTCACTGAGATTTAAGCATCCTAAATCGAATTATATCCTACTAGCTTGATACCCATGCTTTGCTATGGTATTTAACTACTTTAAATCCAGTTATAATACTTACCAGTATGTAATATTTTTTTTTGTATGTGTGTGTGTTTTGTTGGTTTTGTAGTATAATAACATAGTACCAAGCTTCACAAAGGTGTTTGAATAAAGTGAAGCATGTCATCCCTATTCAGGAGTCTTGTACCATCTTTCTTCAACTGTCTGCAGTGTCCTTTACCTGATTTTTACCTCAGAACACAGAGTTCCACAGCTGACCAATCAGAGAGAGGGGGGTTCAAGCAGGCAACAGCCTGCCAGCCACACAGGAAAGTCAGGCCCCACAGGGAGACTGGCAACCCTAGTGAACTTTTAGGGAAAGACTGGGAGGTGCATTTTACCTCAGGACACATTCAGTTACTCCCAATAGCAACTGCATACTGTTTCGATTGTTGGGGGTGGGATCAATGAGGCTGCATATGCAAATGACTTCTGTGTAACAACTGTCTCGGGGGGGGGGAATGAGGTGTTGAATGTTGTGAGTTCCAATCAGCTTGCATATGCAAATGACCTTGAAAAGTTGGCCTAATCAGAGAAGACTGGCCAAGGTGGCAGTGTGCGGGGGCGCAAGCGGGCAGCAGCCTGCCAGCCACAGCATTATACCTTTGGGAAAACACATTTTACCTCTTTTTACCCCCTTGGGGGTGAAATTCTTAAAATCCCTTCTTAGTGAGTGTTTACATCATGAAAGGAATGTTATCCCCAAATTTCATGTTTCTAGGTCCAAGGGTTTGAGCTAGGCATTGATGAGTTAGTCAGGACAATGGTCTTTATATATTTAGACTAACTTGATACCTGTGCTTCGCTATGGTATTTAACTACATTAAATAGAATTGCATACTGTTTAGAATGTGGAGGGTGAGGACCAATAAGGCTGCATATGCAAATGACCTCTCTGTTCCAACTGTCTCTGTGGGGGGAGAGATGATGTGTGGAACGTTGTAAGCCCCAATCAGCCCACATTCGCAAATGACCTTGAAAGGCTGACCCAATCAGGGAAAAGTGATCGAGCTGGCAGTGGGCAGGGGTGCAAGCAGGCAGCAGCCTGCCAGCCACACAAGGAAGCTGTATCCCTTTGGGAAAACACATTTTACGCCTTTTGACCCCCTTAGGGGCGAATTTCTTAAAATCCCTTCTTAGTAGGTATTCACATCATGAAAGGAATATTCTCCCCAAATTCCATGTTTTTAGGTCCAGGGGTTTAGGCAGGGTGCTGATGAGTCAGTCTGGACAGTTGTCTTTATATACATAGATATCTCCAGAAACGGAGACAAACAGTGTGTTTATACCACACATTTGAGTTTACTTATTTATCATAAGAGAAGCCTCTGCTCATATTATGCCTAATACCATATTATACCTTTGCACAGCAAAAATATGTCTGTGTGGGGAGGTGGGGGGGGGGGTTATAATGGCACAGTAGCTGCTATATTGTTTCCATTAATTTAAAAATTACACTATAAGAATTGAAATATAACCAGTGTAGCATACAGTGCTGCTCTAGGATTGAGAAGCCCTGTGTTCATATTTCTGCTCCCTCTAGTTTCAATTCCTATCATTGTCCAGTTGTTGGTAAACATTTTATTCTACAGAGTACCTTTTATGGCAAATAAAAGGCAGTTACAAAAGACAGACTTATAAATATGGACAACCAATAATTATGCAAGCATTAAGGCAAAATTATGATTCATTTATCTTTCAAAATATTACTTGTTTTTTTCCTTTTTATAGTATTTTATAATTCAGCAGAACATCCATCTCTGAAATGTATTACAATTCTTAATCTCCAGATAATTCTCTCATTAGTCTACTTAATATGCACACCATCACAAAGTAGGCCATGCATTAAGTATTCATAATTTTAATTTTAAAATCATAATGTTAAAGTTTCAATTTGACATAAATCAATTAATCATGCATTTTGTTATCATATTTTTAATATTATCATGTCCACTCTCCATTTTCAGCAAGATTTCTCATACTTCATACTCTGTGTAGCTGAAGAGCTATCTATGTGGATGGAATATTTGTTACTATATTAATCCCCCAGTGAGATGGAGGCCTAGATAAAAACTGAAGACTTCTCATTTAGGAATTCAAAGATTATCAATACAAAAAAGATATCACCAACCAGACACAATTAGCTACATCTATTTTGTATGGTACAAGAGAGAATCCTTCCACGCAGTAGGAACAAGTATTATCATGTAGTTAAAAGTTGAATATGAAGGAAGAAAAGAGAGTCGCAGAGGAAATAATTCAGCTCATTGGACAGTTTTTCTGCTTTCCAGTACAGTTTGTATAAACTGGTAGAAAAGAGGATGTTAGTGTTTAGACTTGTCAACCCAGGTAACTACTGATCCATCAGCCTGATGTCCATACCATGAGAGAGTTATTACTTTGTTAGATTAGGGGAGTGTTGTGGAAATAGTTTGTCTTGATTTCAGTGTTCTTTTTGATAAGATTCCACAAGATATTCTTGTTGACAAGTTCGTACAATATGATTTAGATCTTACCATTTTTAGGTGGATTTGTAAGTGGTTGACAGCTTTTACCCAAAGAGTGCTTGTAAATGGTTCCTCATCTTCTTGGAGAGGAGTGATAAATGGAGTACCTCTGGAATCTGTCCTGGGCTCTGTGTTGTTCTGTATCTTTATAAATGACTTGAATATAGGAATAGAGGGGATGCTCATTAAATTTGCAGATGATACTAAATTGGGAGGGATAGCTAATGCAATAAAAGATAGAATCAAGATTCAGGATAATTTTGACAGGGTAGAAAACTGGGCTAAAATTAACAAAATGAATTTAAACAGAAATAAATATAACGTTCTGCATTTAGGTAGGAAAAAGCAAAGGAATAATAGGAGGAGGAGGAGGAGGAGAGATTGTTTTGGCAGTAGTACATGTGACAAGGATCTGGGGGGTCTTATTAGACAATACACTGAACATGAAGCAGCAGTGTAATGCAGTAGCTAAAAAGACACATACAATTTTGGGCTGTATCAACAGAAGTATAATGTCCAGATCACACACAGTGATGGCATTGTTTTACTCTGCTCTGGCTAGATCTCACTTGGAGTACTCTGTTCATTTTGGGGCACCACAGTTTAAGAAAGATACGGACAAATTGGAACATGTCCGAAGGAGAGCAAGAAAGATGGTGAGGGGTTTGGAGACCAAGTCCAACGAGGAAAGGTTGAAAGAGCTGGGTATGTTTAGCCTGAAGAGAAGGCGACTGAGTTGAAGGGCTGTCACATAGAGGATGGAGCAGAGTTGTTTGCTGTTATCCCAGAGGGTTGAACCAGAGACAGTGAGTTAAAATTAAATCAAAGGCTTTCTCAGCTAAAGATCAGGAAGTGGTTCATCAATGGAACAGGCTTCCTCAGGAGATGGTGGTGTTACCCAAATAGGAGGTCACCTTAATTGGTTGAAGGAATTAGTATTACAGGAGATTAGTATTACAGGAGACAAGCAAGAGGGGGTGACTAGGAATCTCCAACGATGTTTATGGGTGTATTGTCGAAGGCTTTCACGGCCGGAGAACGATGGTTGTTGGGGGTTTTCCCGGCTGTATTGCCGTGGTCTTGGCATTGTAGTTCCTGACGTTTCGCCAGCAGCTGTGGCTGGCATCTTCAGAGGTGTAGCACCAAAAGAGATCTCTGTCTTTTGGTGCTACACCTCTGAAGATGCCAGCCACAGCTGCTGGCGAAACGTCAGGAACTACAATGCCAAGACCACGGCAATACAGCCCGGAAAACCCCCAACAACCGATGTTTATGGGGTTTATTCCCTTAGAGAACTCTCAAATAAATCAGGCAGATGTTCAAAAGGAAATGTTTTTAATTAGAAATAAAAGTGCAATAAACATAGCACACATACAAGGATAACTAAGAAAATCATGGAGGAAAGAAGTTTCAGGGAGGGCGATAGTTACCAATTATAGGACAAAATGTTCCCTGTGGTAAGCTTGATGTCTTGCTATCAAAAACAATGGCTTAATGGTATGTCTAGAGATAGAACAATATGTTGGGAGAGGTTTGATGGTACCTATTGGGGATAGACTATAGGTGCAAATATTGCTTAATGAGTTGGTAAGCACCAGATGGGAAAGCTACCAGGTTTGCAGAATAGCTTTGATTAGGATAGGTGAGTGAAAGGGAAGTGTAGCAGGCCATTGATGGGATTAGACAAGGGTTTTATCAGGAAACCTTGTTATCTCTGCATCTCTCTGGGGCATGGCGAGACCATCAGTCAATTAACCACTTCTGACTCATGTTCTGGTAGTTTTCCAGGTTCCCACCCAGCTGACATCCACCCTAGGTCAGGCAATGCCTTGGACTTATGAGGGGCATTTATGATATTTCATCCATAAACTACGCTCTCAGAATGAAGAGAAGTTTGGCTGCTAACAGTGGGCTCTCCTTCTTCGGAGGTTTTTAAGAAGATGGCCACCTGACAGCAATGCTGATCCTATGACTCATCGGGAAAGGGAGGGCATAAAGGGTTGAGCTCTTGCTAGGTTCTCATGGCACTTTGTTATATGCCCAGAGTAATGCCAATTGCCACTTTGAGTCAGGAAGGAATTTTACTCCAGGCCAGATTGGCCCGGTTCCTGGAAGTTTTTTGCCTTCCTCAGCACATAGAGCAGAGGGAGTGGAGAAGGGAGGTAGTTGTGAGTTTCCTGTGTTGTGCAGGGGGTTGGACTAAATGACCCTTGGGATCACTTCCAGCTCTGTGTTTCTATGTGTCTATGTTTCTAACTTCAGCTTTGGAAATTCCTGAAGATTTGAGGGTAGTGCCTGTGGAACACAGCCTTTGAGGAGGGAAGATCTCAGTGGGCACGTGATGCTATAAAGTCATATGCTGCCATTTCCTCCAGTAGAACTGATCTTTGTAGTCTGAAGATCACTTGTAATTCGGGGATAACTATAGACCCTATCTGGATGTAGGTAAACCTATTAGTATTGGGAATTATGTCACCAGAGTTAGGAGACAGAAAAGGATAAAGAACAGACTTCATAGTTATAGAGGACAATGCTAAGCATGCCTACTCAGAATTTTACTGCAGATTGATGAAACAAACACAAATGCATTGGAAACCAAACCTCAGGTTTGTTTGTGTTTGAGATTGGAGAGTCCAGGGGAGTTTAAAGAGTGTAATATGGAATAATTATTTCATTTGTTACATTTTTTTCTATAGAACACAATATCAAATGAAGAGCATGGTGTGAGTGCAGTCTGGGGTTTGCTACAACATTTGTATTTTACCACACAATACCAGAGGTAAATTTTGTTTTAGTATTTTTCTTAAAATAATTCTATAACATAGTGGTTGCCAACACTAAATAAAACACTTTTCCTCCTCCCTTCTCTTGTTGCAGTGTTAGATAAAGCACCAGGAACATTTCATTATTGGTTTCTGAGTGTGTGGATGTGTTTGATCATAAATATTGTACAATTGACCACTGAAGAAGACCGTAGGGCCGAAACGCGTATGGTCAGTTTTTGTGTTGTTCATTGAACTGTATCATCATCTGCGTATGGAGAACGTGTTAGCAATTTTTAGCATACACATGTAGCCTGCCATTCAGGCCTTATGTTTTAAACTTATTTTTAACCTATATTTTGTGCACATTTATAATAAATACTCTCTTTGAATATATTTTACATTTTAGGTTGTAACTTGATCCCTCTATTTCCCCCCATGCTTGTTTGGGTTGAGTTTGTGGGGGTCTTTCCCCTGCCCTTTTTCTTCCTTGTTGCTACTTAGAATTCTATTCAGGTCTATTCAGTGGCGCCTTCCCTCAAGGGAGTTCTTAGGATCACACTGGTAGGTGAAGAGTAGAAGTATACTGAAAGAGGACAATGAAAGTGGTGAGTTAAGAGGGTGGAGATCTGGTGTACATGAGCTCCTTCTATTGTTCATTTGGACCCAATATATCGAGACCATAAACATAGTTTGGATAGTGCTAACTGCTAACACATAAATAATAGGCTTGCTGCACTATAAATAAATTCTGTGGCATTATATCTCCCAACAGCCCTGACCTCTGTCGCTGATCTAGGAAACAGTTGCCTTTCTCCTGAAGGGAAGAGTAAGAAAAGAGAGAAACGAGGTAGAGGAGGTCTGAGAGGGAACTGCAACCAGAAAAACTCCTATGAGAGCTGGACGGGCAACAGCAAAGATGGTAGAAGTAGAAGGAAGTTAGTTGGAGTGCTGCTATCAGACTAAAGGTCTAGAGAATTAGCTTAATATTGACTGTTAGGAGGACAGTTCTGAGAAGAAGAGAATGGAACCTTTGAACTTTTACTACTTAAGTGGCAAGCACATAAACAGTATGAACTGTTTTATGTATGTTTTAATATGTTTTAACCTGGTTGTTACTCTGTTCTGAGCCCACCATGGGGGAGTGGACAATAAATTGAATAAATGAAAATGAAATAAGAAACAGCTAAATATTTACCCTTGGAACCCAGTTACTATTTCCACTCCTTTCAAGACTGTCATTATCTATTTACTTACTGCATTCATTTATACCCAAGCAGAAATTAAAACCAACCAAAGCCAACTAACAGCTGATGGTTGGGTGAAGTGAGTTCCTGAGAATTCACAAGAACAAGGTAGATATCAGAAGTTGACTCCCAGCTGCTGAGGGATCAGGAAGGTTCCAGAATTTCAGGATAATGAAAATCATGCCTTCCTCAAATCCAGAAATTAACACAACTTTTTAGAATAGCCCTATTATCTCATTAAAGTTCTTGTTTTAACTATATGTAAGTACAATTGTTGAAACCCACTGGCACTGAAGTAGAATGGCTAGCCTTTTAGTTAATTAATTATTAGTTTATTACAGTCCATGACCAGAGAGAAAAAAAGATAGAAAACACAGAATCAAGCAAAATATGCTGTACAAGATAAAATGGATCTGGATCCTAATACATAACATCAAAACAACCCTATCTGGCATATTAAAAACAATCCCTTGAAATCGCTTCCGTACTTGCCTCTACTCTAGCCTGCATAAGTACACTGTTAATTTATACTGACACTAGCAACCAAGCCCATTGTATAAACGGGATAAAAAGTGAGTCACCAGCAACACACTTTGCCTTTTATATTTTAGGATTACAATAGGTTTATAATACTCATTTTTATTCCAATTTGTTTTCTCTAATTCTGAAACTCTTATTCCATTCATAAGATTTATTTTGAGCTGATGTACCATCTCTGAGCTTGCATAGTTAACTTTTGCCATATGCTGCAGCTGATAGCTGCTAATGGCACATGCTTAGAACTTCACTAATTTAACCCATTTCTTAAGGCCCAACAGTAGGTTCTACTTCACAATAGATTAAATTGACTTTTTTAAAAAAGTTCTCTAATGTACTCTAATGTATGGAACATTAACCACACATCCCTCTTAAGTCCATTAATCCATCATCATCAATATCATGAAGGCCCAAGGCAATCATGTGTATCTCAAGAACAGGGCATGGCTCATGCAAAAGAGTTCCAGATATAAAAGGCAAAGTGTGTTGCTGACGACTCACTTTTTATCCTGTTTATAAAAACGGGCTTGGTTGCTAGTGTCAATGTAAATTAACAGTGTACTTATGCAGGCTAGAGTAGAGGCAAGTACTGAAGCCACTTCAAGGGATTGTTTTTAATATGCCAGATAGGGTTGTTTTGATGTTATGTATTAGGGTCCAGATCCATTTTATCTTGTGCGGCATATTTTGCTTGATTCTGTGTTTTCTATCTTTTTTTCCTCTGGTCATGGACTGTAATAAACTAATAATTAATTAACTGAAAGGCTAGCAATTCTAAAGCTAGCAGGAGCATTGGGATGGTAGTGGGGAGTGTATGTCACCGTGTTAGCGATATTCCAGCAGCCAGAGTGACATGTTGCAAGACATCCCTTGGAGAAAAAAAGACCACTGCACTGTTACTTAGCTTACATGCTGCTGCAAAGATGTACCCATACTATAGTTCTCCATACAACAAAAGCCAACATTTGTTTTTAAGGAAACTGGTTCTTAGTAGTCCAAATATTTGGGGGAGGAATGCTATTTCAACAATCACTACATAGCTTGAGCCAATAAGAGTGGATACCATTCTAACAGCAAGTACTACTTCCTTTCCCTGTCTTCTTCACAATGAAACCTATTTCCCCAAACTGAAGTATGTACGCATACAGTTGACTGTCTGCCACCAATCACTATAAACATTTTTAAAAACTATCCCAACTAATTAGCAAGCCCAAGAGACGGATCTGACTGATTTAAGGAGTGGTAAAGGACTGCTGCCTCCTATGACTTCTCTGTTATTTAAAATTCTCCTCTAAAAGTGCAATTAGCTTGGGGAGGGGGGTGCAGTTCTGACACTTGTACCCATTATTTTTCCCTGCTCAGAGAGAACTGCAGTTTTGAAGGGAAGAGGCATGAGAAGACAATTAAACATCCTTTCACCTTTCTCTGATCTGAATGAACTGCCTGGACCCGCTAATTAGCAAAAACTGCAGATAATCCTGATAATGATATTTTATATCACATCTGTTAAGATCATTGGTCTGAACATATTCATTCTTACAAAGAACACAAATGCGCAGAACAGGACTTTTACAACTTTTTGTATGGGGGAAGTGTCCTTTCTATTTTCATATTGTAACAATATAGCACTTTCTACTGGTTACTTTTAGTAGAAATGATTGCTTTGAACTATCATATTAGGAATAACATTTAACTAAAGAAAATCACTTAGTATTTCATAACGATTCTGTGCAAAACCATGCTATGCCTTATATTATAGAGTATACATAGCCCTTGGCTGTACTGTATCGCTTTCACAATGTAGTTACTTTAGAAGTGAGTACATGCATCTAATTGATGTTTAACATTTAAGAAATGCAACACAATTTTCAGCCTTGCAAAAATATCACAATCAATTTATAGAAGTTATTTTTTAAAAAATCTGTTGGTAGAATCAACAGCTACTCATGGGAAATTAATCTGATATGGCACTCCCAGCCAGAAGCAACAGACACTTTGGCTGGGGGCTGCAATTTGCCTCCCTGAAGGAGGAGGAGGTAGCTATGCTTTCCTGGCCATATGGGAATGCTGGAGGGGGTCGAGCAAGAGGCCTTATAGGACCGCTCCACCACTCAGTGTCTCATTCATGCCTCATGCTCAGCCCACCCACCTTGCCCAATTTCAGTCCAGGTTTAGCCAATCGCTGTTCATCAGGGCCAGGTAGGAATTTTTTCTCCTTTCCCACAATTGGCAATTGGGTGAGGAGTTTTTTTGCCTATCTTGCACTGTTTGTATGGAGAGGTAATTGACTTAAGGTGGGTCTGTTAGGAGTTGCTTCTGGCAGGTTAGAAGTTGGGGAAAATCAGCGGGCTGGTGAGTCCCTTTGGCATATTGGTGGGGAATTGGAGTCTGTCAGGAGTGGCTGGCTGCTTTACGGCCCAGTTGTGAGGATAGACATCCTGGTGGGAAACCCCTGGACAAGCCAATCTCCCCCCCCCCAGTTTTATGGCTGGGTGGAGGAGCTTTAAGGGAGGGAACCACTTCACCTGGCCAGGCCGGGTCCCAGCCATGCATATGGATGGCTCGCACCCGGGGCAGCGGGGGCTCGCCCAGGCAGGTCAGGGCGGAGGTCCAGGAGTGACCCCAGGGCCTGACCTGTACTGCTAGTTAGGCCCTTGCTGTGTTGACAGTTATGTTGTTGTAATTTAATAAAGCGGCCTTTTAGTTCCCAACTCTTGTGTCTGCCTCTTCATTCCAAATTGAGGAGGGGGGGGGATAAATGTAACATTTCTAATAGTGAATGTTCAAAGAAAAAAAAGTCTGCACTTTGCCTCCTATGTTCTCCTGCTACATAAAGTTCTCCAAGATCCACTGTACAAGTAGAAAAGAAGACACAGATCCCAGTGATATAAATACCAATGGGAGAGCATTTAGGCATAACTGAGATAGAACCCATACAAACCACTTAATTTGGCACTAGTTCATATTGACCCTGAACATAGTCATTTAAGTTTCAGTAAATCACATGAACCATAATCACACATCCGTAACAAGACTTGGTAACCACTCCACTATCATTCCTCTATACCATCCTCATTTCCTTCACAATCTCCTACTACCACCCACTTCCTCAGATTATCCTGGACCCTGGTAAAAGAGAATGATGCTTTCTGCTAAAGGATTTAAGTCTTTCCATCACCGCTATGAGAAGTATATCTCCCGATGCTTCTGCTTGAATGAATTAAGTTAGGCAACACTTAAAATTATACTATATGTATCCTGGCAGTGATGGCAGATTATTAGCCTCTTAAACATAACACAAGCTTTCCTGTTAGTATCCTCCATTGCCAATTCCCCCCCTCCCCAGAATGGCAAGTATTAGAAAAGGAATTTGCAGCAGGTAAGAATAATCAGGAAGGAACATTTGAATTTATAGTAAGACTATCAGTAACGACAGAAGCTATATTTTCCATGTTCCATAAATGGAAGCTCCAGAACAATTTTGAATTGCTTCTGGAGAACTTCTAGAAGGATGGTATTTGGTTCATAAATATTTCTTGAATATAAGTTGCTCATACTTGATTTTAGTTTTCTGTGTTTCTGTGTTATATGTTTTTATTGAATTATTTTACGTATTATTTTAAAGGCTGCTTTAAGGTTCAAATGTTTTAATGTTTACCACCTTAGAGTCCCTATTTGAATGGTAAGGTGGCTTGAAAATGTTTTAAATCAATACCTGATTGTTATAAGATTTGGTGTTACTAATAAGTAGGTGCTAAATTAATAAATCAGAAAAAGGTCAATGAGTTTACTGCAGTTCAAGGAACTTCCTTGTATTTGAGTTTGTATCCCACCTTTTGAGCCCTATAACTTGACCATCTTTTATGTGAAATGATGTGGAATTATCCTGGGACAGTATGTAATTTACTCCTAAGACTTCCTATATCTTCTACACCATTAGGCTAAATTCTCTAATAGACACCCCTGAAGAGTGTTACATAAATCTTTTAGAGGGTTACAAAATTAATATTTTCATGTCTACAAAATGATTCAAACAACATATTTTATACAGAGTTTTTTTTTAAAAAAATGTTTTCTTTATCATATGGCAACCGCTGTTAGCATTACTCATACCTCAAATAATTTTCAGAGGAAAATTAGTTTAATGGTACGGCACATCCATATTAATGGGTTATAATAGCAGCTGACTTAGTGACACAACTGAAGTAGGAGAAAACATTTTTTAAAAAGAAATCTTTCCCTGGTTTTCTCACCTAAAAAGAACAGCATTCTGAGAATATGGGATAAGGCATTCTAGAGTCACCCCTCCTTATTTGGAAGATTGCTTCCATCCAAGAAAGGATGGCTCTGCATTTTACGTGGAAAACCTCCTTCCTGCTTTTATACCATTATCACTTAATGAAGTTTCCTACCACAACCGATCAGCCATGATATAACTTCAGTCGGGCACTTTAAATACTATTGAATTCAGTTGGAAATATTTAAATGCATATTTAACTTTTTCATTGAATGTTTAACTAAAAAGAGCTTAACTTGGCTGAATTGTGGCCATATAGACGACTCATGTTTGGGTCAATGGGGACCCCAAGCCAGTTCTGATGGTATGTCAGCAGCTGGCTTGAGCAAGAAACCCTACTTAGTGAAGTAGTGTAATGTTGATTGAAACCATGAACACAAGCAAGACTGGTGCTTTGTATTACAAAGGAAGGTTATCAATTTTTTCTCCCCTTTGAATATTATAGTCTTGTCTACCATAGATTAAACATGTCCCATCAGGGACCAGGTTACCTGTCAAATGCACAATATACATCCTGAGGCTTCACAATGCTTATTTACAACACAACCAAATGCAGGAGATGGATAAAGGAAAGCACTCATACCCAGACTTACCCAGGGCCTCACTTGTAGTCCACAGGGTGAAGGGGAGCAGCACACAGCTGCTGCCACCATCTATGGACTCCAGCAACTCCCAATTGTCTCTATGGGGCTGCACATGCATCCCCCAATTCAAAATCACTGGCCAGCCAATCACCAGTGAGCTAACTAGCTTGTAGGTTGGGTCCCATCCAGCAGACCTTGAGGGCTAAGTCTTTCCTCTGATCCACCTGCTGGAATAAATTGCAGAGCTGGGCAGGTTTCCAGTTCCCAAAACAGCTTCTCACCCACTCCTCCCTCATTTCTTGAGATTGTTGGACATTTGTAATCTTTCTGGGGTTTGGACATTTTTCTGCTTGATGGTGCTTTTGGGATCTGTATTGTCTTGGTGTTAAAGTAGTTTTAGGCTCTGGACTATTCTTTCTCTTTCACAACTTAGAGAGGAGCAGTTTTGGCATTGGGCACAGATTCTTTTAGGGGGAAACTGAGCTGCAAGCCCAGTTTCCCAAAACATGGAGATCCTTTTAAAGCATCTTGGGGGTGATGTGTTGCAGGCACAAACCCAGTCGGGGGCTATTGGGACATGCTCTCTCCCAGGTGGTAAAGAGGATCCACACAGAGGTTTTCACCCATGGAGTATTCCATGGCCTATCAATCCATGGTTTCTACGTTCAGTAAGCAGGCTGAAATGGTGAGGGGGTCATCCATCGGCAGCTAGGTTGGTTGATACTTGGATCCATGCCCTATACTGCGCCAAGTCTCCATAAGCTGTAAACCACTAAAGCTGTGGCCTTTTTATTTCCAACAAGTTCTTTCTATGTCTCTGTGCCCTCACCCTCTCACCCTTCAATGCTGGACACACAAGAAACTCAGACATCCCCCCTTCCCTTAATTTTGTTTCCTAGCATGTCTGGCTTGGAAGGAATAAGGACAAAATACAACATGTCTCCTACATCTTATAGACATTCTCCAGTTTACATTAGGTTCACTTTTGGGTAGTGTTCAGTGTACTTGATTGTGGAAAAATCTTGGATTATGTAATTTGAAAATAAGATGTGAATCCTCTCATTTCCTGTAGAACTTAAAAAAGGGACGTACACAGAAATGTTACTTGGGCTGTTTTGTTCTTATGTTGTTTTATTATAATTAATGTACAAATTTGGATTTTTACACTATTCTTTTTTCGTTGCCATAAGTTTCATAACGAAGCACATTTCCAGCTGTCCTCCCCCCGCCCCCCCCCACACACACACTCAACCAACTAGGATGAAATTCTCAGAGAACGCACCCTTCACTCATTCCTCCCCAGTTTTAAGTATTGGTGCTGAGGGGGAAAGAGGCATAAAGACTAAATTCTAGATCCTCCATGATCTCCTTAAGTGCAAACTGGGAAATCACAGTAGAGAAAGGACAATCAGGCTCAAGTCAGTACATAATACTATGGCTCTTCTGGAGCAGCTCTGCACAGATGCTAGGCATTGACCAGCAAAACCAGTGAAATAACTCCCCCCTCTACACCTTGACTTTCATATGAGAAACCTGCATTGGGGGAGAGGCAGGAAGCTTTCTTCCTCTCTGTAAAGCTTCTGAGCTCATTTGGGGTCTCATTTTTAAAATAAGATTGTGGGAAGCATTTTAGAACTAGAGCATGCCAATTCAGAAAAGTATCATCCAGAGGAACCCAATGTCTTCCAGATATGGTAAGTATGTGCAGGGGGAGCCCTTGAAGATACACTGTGATGTTGCTACAATGTCATAGCAACATGAGCCCACAAGCAGATGGATGAAACAGGGAACTGAATCACATTTTGAGGTTTGTTTATGGTAAGTAGCTGTGTTGGTCTGTGGTAGAACAGCAGGATTTGAGTCCAGTGGCACTGTAGAGACCAACAAAATGTTCTGGGTATAAGCTTTTGAGAGTTAAAGCTCCCTTCTTCATTTTTGGGTGAATACCAGCCACTCTATTCCAACCACTGAAGGATCAGAACTTTACCTCAAAGAGCAATCCAAACAGAAATGACAGACAGAATTCCTATGCAAGAGATCAATGAGTACATTATGTCACCCAACAGGTAAACATCAAAGAGTGGCAAACACGAAGGTGACATATTGGACCTTGATACGTACTTAGGTAGCACCACCTTCTCAGCTCTGTATAGGTACAGAATTTATGAGCCCACATGCTGTCTCTTGCTACTGCAACTTTACTCATTACTGTTCCTTTCTGTCTTCTGGTTCTTTCTGGGCAACCCTCCATTAGGGATGCAGGCAAAGATGGAGCCTATTCACAGGGCAGTGCCAACCATGGGCTGAGCCTAAAATATGCAATGGCCAGTGTGCGTCTGGATGCTTGGCTATCAGGTTGTCAAATCGATTGTTCTACCTTGGCTCTTGCACCATTACAAGCTGTTTAACAGATGGTAGTTTGACCAGCACAGTTGGGTATATCATGCTATTGCTTGATTGGTGGGTGTTCGCAGCGTCATTATGGATTCCACTACTGTTGCCGAGCTGTCAATTCCTTGTGACTAGGTCTTTTTAAAAATGTATTTTCTCTGCTGGAAGAACATAGGAACAGTTCATCACTCATTGTTACACTGTTTATGCAAGTAGAGTTCTTGAATGGGTTCTGGTGTGAGTTTTGCTTAAGCCATATCTTCCAACATGTTTGCAGTGGGAGACACAGATGTACACATACCAACCATGTTTACTAGTGTTAAGAAGAAGAACACTAGCTAGCTAGTGGTAATTGGTAAGTTCTTAAAGCAGCACAAATAATTTGCTCAAAAGGAATACAAAACTGAAGAGATGAATGGAGTTTGAAAATAGAGAAGGAATAACATAGGTAGTTAATACTGAAAATAGGTCCTATGTCTTATAAAATCACCAAGATTCACCTCCATATTTCTTGATGGTGTTTTAATACATATTTTAAATTAGTAATTAACAGAATCACCAAGAAATCTATCCCCTCAACTATATTTCACATGCATTTCCCCTTTCATTCCAATGTAGACAAGAAAAATGTCATTAGTTAATGTCAATAACCTAACATTTTTTTAAAAAAAATATTTATTGCTTTTCCGGCCGAAGCCATAAGCCATACAGACACCAACAAAATATGAACTGTACACTTGAACAGACCCAATTCACACAGACATAACTCGTCATTGTCACTTTAAACTATCTAAGCTCATGAAGATTTTGTTTCTTTATCACCGTGGCTAAAAAGGAAGCCACTATAGCAGAGGTTTGATTGTCAGGAAAGTTATCAGACAGTAGCACTGAGATTGCCCAAGGAAGGAAGGGAAGCTTTTCTTTTAACATAATAGGAATGATAAATCTCTCTCTTTCCTTACTCCACTTAGGGCAAAAAACTATTATATGATCCAAGGTCTCTAACTTTCCTTGTCCACAGTCACAAACTCGTTCAGAATAAGGGAGTCCAGAGAAACGACCAGAAAGCACTTTAGAGGGGAAGGAGTTAAGTCTAGCCAATGTGAAGGCTCTGCGTTGAGCTGGAATCTTTAAAGAATAGCAATAAGATGGAATAGCCTCTGGGGGTGAAAGTCCCAGGGATAAGCCCGAACATGTACGTCTGGCTCTCTGGAGAGTACTGCTGTAATCGAGATCCTTTAGTTTTAATTTTATAACTCTTAGGGCCTCATTTGACTGTAAAGATGTTATATCAATATCCAGAATTTTTAGTTTCTGGTTAATTAAATTAGTTCGGCTACTCTTATAGGTATCCTGCGGGATAAAGTGTGCAAAACCTACTTTCCCTGAATTGTCCTTGTAAATTTCCTTGTTCAAGAACAACTTAAAGGCTGTAATCCATGCTCTCTTCTCAATTGAGGGTTGGGCGAATTCCACCCTAAGCGCAGTACCTGCTACGCATCTCAGGACTGCCGCTATCTCCCTCAAAAATGTGTGTAGAGGGGTGTCAAGGTTGTCGGATACACCTTCAATCCACACTCCACACCCATAAAGTATCTGTGGGATGACCTTAGCATTAAAAATCCTAATGGCTGCTGGTATATGTTTTGCTCCTTTGGAGTAAAAGAATTTTTTAATTGCCATTGATGAAATGTTTGCAGCCTTCAGAGCAGCCTGAATATGTGGTTTCCATGATAGACTGTAGTTAAAAGTGATACCAAGATAACTAAAGGAGGGGACTCTCTCCAAAGCCCCTCCCAGTACTCTTATCAATTTGGAGCCGTTATGGAAGGACCTGGAAAATCTCAGGACTTTTGATTTAGCATAATTAACTTTAACATTATGTGGGTGGAACACAAACTAGTAACGTTTTTCTTTTGGCAAATAATGATGGCTTGTGTATGAGTGGGAAGAATATTCTACACATCCATTGGAAAAAGCTGCAGAATATTGTTATAGTTTATAGCTTTTGCCCTGTGTACGGCAAAGGATAGGTTGTTCTAATTGTTGACACTCAAAACAAATTATTCATCCATCATATATTTCTTTGTTGTAATTGAACAAACATTTTTGCTATAAGATATAACATCACTTGTGTTTGAAATTAAAGGAACTCTACTTGTCAGATTATTCTTTCATACATTTCTTTGGATTTCAAAAATGACATTCACTAGAGAAATAATACCTAGGAGCATTACTGTTGTGAATTTTAAACGTATCCAGTTTCTACCTTTAGTGGTTGAGAAGCGTTTTTGCCTTCCCTTCTTTTTCCAAATAAGAAAGGTGCCAAGCTTTGGGGGGTGGGGGCATGCCAAAGATTAGGCTTCCAACCAATCAAGGGCAAAGAGCAGGCAAATTTTTTAAGTTTGGCCCTCCCCTGTAATGGCACTTGCTGTTCAGAGTAGCCCACATGCCCATCCCAGTATTTTGGCGAGGTGGGATTAGCCAAGCAAGAATCTTTCAGGTTGGCCAAGAAAGGGATCTTTTTCACCTGCTTCACTTTACTGAGGAGGAGTGATTTAATTAGGCCTGGTTAAACTAGGTTAGACCCTACTGGGATTGGCTGGAACAGTGTGGGCTTTTGTTTATGGCAAGCATCTGATTCCTGAGACATCCTACCATGGTGACTCCCTGTACCCGCCTCTTACAGCTTAACAGACAGAGGTGTTGGTAATGAGATCCCCTCAGAGCTATGACATCACTATTGAACCCTCATTGTTTGCCAGCATGGGGGAGGGGAGGGTTGCCCCCCTCCAGGTGGTGGCTGGAGATCCCCTGGAATTACAACTGATTTCCAGGCCACAGAGATGAGTTCTGCTGGAGAAAATGGCTGCTGTTTGGGGTGATCTCTATTGTATTATATCCCTGCTAAGGTCCTTCCCTCCCCAAACCTTGCCCTTTCCAGGCTCCACCACCCAAATCTCCAGAAATTTCACAACCTAGAGTTGGCAACCCTAAGGGAAGGTGGTGGAGTAACTGCCTTTCTTGGCTTACTTCTGTATGCAGGCCAGGAAAAGCAGCAGATTAAGATCACGTTGCACTTTGAGCTAGGGTGGAATTGCCTGCTGACTCTGGCAGTGAAGAAGGTAGGTGCCTGTACTGAAGGTTGGGTATCAAAAGGCTCAGATCAGTTTAATAAATAAATCCTAATTCAACTCAATGTTGTGCATATGGAGGGGTTTTTTTTGCAGGTGGTAGTGAGGCAATTCTATGATGCCTTTCCACTTAAGGCAGTGAACATAAAACATTTCTATGTTAAAACAGCATTTATAATAACATGTAGAATAAGCCAACAAAACATATAAACACACAAACCCGCAACATCAAAACCAAGGAGGAGGGACAATATCAGTTATATGGGACATCAAGCAAAACAAAAAAGTTTTCACCCAATGACAGAAGACAATGATCAAGGAAAACATATAAATGTCCCTGGGGAAGGAGTTCCAAAGTTTTGCTGCCATGACCAAGAAGGCTTTCTTTTGGGTTGCTTGCCAGCCATCTAGTTTTAAATGGTGGGGCCACCTGTAACAGAGCCTCTAAAGATGACCAAAGTGAATGAAGATGGAAGAAGGCAGTCGTTAAGGTATGCTGGGCCTAAAGTATAGGGCTTTAAGGGTCAGCACCACCACCTTGATTGAGCCTGAAAACAAAACACACAGGGAAGATGCATCTTTTCTCTAACCTGCCTATTGAATGAGCACTGCTTTGTACACTATTGTCCCCAACACCCTACCCAACAAAGACAGGACAACCAACTTTGGATTTAACTGGTTTATTTAAAGGCTGATCTATGTCATAAACTATTCTCTTGTTTTAAAAGCAGGCTGAACTAGGCTGCCTTTCATGGGTTCATTTGAGCAACTCCATTCGAGCGCTAAAAAGACCAGCAATTTGTTGTCACCCTTGTTTTTCTTCACCTGCACAGAAACTATTCCAAGAGGTGCTAAGTTCCATCCTCTTCCCCCAACATGCTGCACAGACAATTAATAGTTTGGTTACTGCTGCTAAGCACCCAGGGCATTCCCTCCCAAACTACCCCACCATAGAATAAATAAAAGGCTGTTCAGGAATTGTCCTACCTTATTGCATAATGCCTCAGGATGTTTACCAATTCACCCTAAATGAAGAAATATGAATATTTAATGAACATCACCATTGAGAGCAACTCCATTCTGGTTATAATGCTGGCTACCAATATTGCTGGCTTTGTTTACCCTAGCCTATATATGCCAATTCAATTGTACTGAGAGGGATTAAGCCACATCTCTTTCCCCAACTACTTGCCAATTAAACAACATCTCAGATGGATGATCTCTGTCTGAATATAGACAAAGGCCATGCTTCCTTATTGCTCCTCCTGGATCTGTCTACAGCCTTTGATACAGTAGACCATGCCATCCTGTCAAGGCATTTAGAAACAGAAGTGGGCATCAAATGATGTGCCCTGGACTGGTTTAAATCGTTTCTCTTGGAATGGACTCAAAGGGTTGCCGTTGGAGATTAGCTATCTCCAGAATGGGAACTATCTTGCGGGGTTCCGCAGGATGCAATCTTATCTCCCATGTTATTCAACCTCTACGTAAAACCTTTAGGGGAACTCATTCACACCTATGGAGTTGGATGTCATCAATATGCAGATGACACCCAACACTATATCTCACTATCCAGGGCCCCACAGGATGCAGCAGAAATCTTAGATGGCTGCTTGACAGCCATGACGAAATGATTGAAAAACAAATTGAAATTGAACCCAGACAAGACTGAAGTGATGCTTGTTGGGAAGGCAGTGATCTTGAAGGACATTGTATTCCCCATTTTCAATGGAGTTCATCTGACCCTTGCAGACTTGGTGAAGAGCCTAGGGGTTATCCAGCATTATTACTAGAAAAACAAGTTAAGGCAGCGGCAAAAAATGCTTTCTACAACGTCACTCTAGCCTGGAAGATGGCTCCTTATCTTGACACGGCTGACCTGGCCACTTGGATCCATGCTATGGTAATATCAAGTCTTGACTATTGTAATGCTCTCTATATAGGTCTCCCATCTAAGGGCCAAACTACCAGTGATGAATGACACTTGAACGGCAAGTGTATTCCTCCCTGTTCACTTGCCCTCCACTTGCTCTCTGCTCAATCTACTTGCCGTTCAAGTGTCATTTGTCACTTGTAGCTTGGACCTCAGTTAACTAGGAGGCTCCAATTAGTGCAAAATGCTGCAGCTTGAATGTTATCAGGAGCAAGCAGGAGCATGAATATCACTCCCATCCTACAGTCATTCTATTGGCTACCCATCAATTACCATGCTCAGTTTAAGGTATTAATTATTACATACCAAGTTCTTCACGGCTTTGGTCCGGCATACCTATGGGACCGCCTCTCTCCCTATGCTCCTCCACGGCAGCTTCACCGTCTGTACAGGGTCTCCTGCAGGTGCCAGGCTACACATAGGTGAAGTCAGCAGTAGCCCATACATGGGCTTTCTCTGTGGTGGCCCCTATCCTGTGGAATGACCTGCCTGTCAGAAGAGCCCCCACTCTCCTAGCTTTTTGTAAATGATGCAAAACCAAACTATTCAAAAAGGCTTTTTACTGAAATGGGAGGGCTGTATTGTAGGGATGGGGTTTCAGATGCTTCGCTAATGAGCTAGGGACCATAGACTTCATCACTATATTGTTTTACTATATTTTTTTACTATATTCATCACTATATTGTTTTATCTGCTGCTTTAAATATGTATTCCTATGTACCACCAGTGCTCCATGTTGCCCAATTTTAGTTCTAGAGTTGATTATGTTCTGCTTCAGTATTTTTTCTGCTCTGTATTGGATTCTTGCTGATACTATGTCTTTTGAACTTGTATCTATTTACCCTGTGGCATTGTTTATGGAAATGCCCTTGATACTGTATTGAAATGTACTTGATACTGGTAGTACTAATCTTATACTGTGTAATTCGCCTTGAGTCTCAGTGAAAAAGGTGGACTGTAAATGCCATAAATAAATAAATAAATAAATAAATAAATAAATAAATAAATAAATAAATAAATAAATAAATACACAGCTGATGCCTATCAGCACCAGGGGAGTCCCCTCCCCAACCCACTTGGTTGCTATAGCCAGTGAGGAGCTGGCTTGAGAACAATCTTTTATCCATAGACGCTTTGAGATACTTGCCAAACAAACAGCTTTAAAAAAAGGATTAAACAGAGTCATGGAGGGTGGGTCTATCAGTAGCTACTAGCTATAGCGACTCAAGGGAACCTCCACATTCAAAGGCAGTAAACCTGTGAACACCTGTGCCAGAAGGCAACTTCATGGGAAGGCCTCAGCCTCCATGCCCTGTTGTTGGCCCTCTAGTAACTGGCTGGCCGCTCTGTGAGACAGGATGCTGGATCAGATGGACCCCTGGTCTGATCTAGCAGGGCTCTTCTTAGGTTCTTATGTACCCCTACCTATACTCTATCAGCCTGAATGGTTCCTGCTATGGTATTTATAGTCTAACTAGTCATATGAGCCCAGCCTAGTTACAATCAAATCTCAACTCTAAGAGCATTGTGGATTAGGTAACCCACCCTTTCCATGCCCATGCGAAGGGCCTCCAAAAGGTTACCTAATAACCCTCATTGTTCAGTAGGGCAGCTTGTGACCTTGTCTTATTAGGCATGCATATGAGGCAGTGGCCTGGCCATGACCCAACAAAACCTTATCTTCCCTTCAAAAATAGGGGTTAAGCAAAGAGGCATTACCTTGCATAGAAAGGCAGGAATAGCTCCCTGCTTAGTGTAGGGGTATGCTCTTTAAAATCATTGTGATTTTATCAAATTGTTTTAAGGGCATGATTTCATTTTCATGTTATGAAATTTCTTGGGTGTTGCTATCATTTTGGACCTTCATTTCAGGGTCCTACTCCTTCTTGCGGGTAGCAAAAGCAGCAGGACCAGAGAAAGAGAGATAGGGAACACACTGAGGCTGGGCTGCTGACCTCCTGCTACTGCAACAGCCATTGAAATACCCTTTAAACACTGTTTTCAGAGGGTGGTAGATTCTAATAGATGGTAGACCTGCTTTTCAGACTCTAAAGCCATGTCTGCTTTTGATGGGCAGTAGGTCTGGCCTCCAGTCCAATTTAAAGTTTAAAAGGTGATTAAACGGCCATAGCAGAAGAGATTCAGCAGCCCGGCCTTGCTATGCTCACTACGGGTGCGCGCGCATGAACACACACACACACACAAACACACACACAATAATAATAAAGATCCAGATAACCCAGATACAGTTTTCAGGGATAAAAAAGAAAAATCAGGATTCCTGAAATCCTGGTGAGATTCTCTAATCCTAGTTAGAGAATCCTGAATTTAACAGGCCATTATTCCCCATGAGGAAAAATGGCCAGGAGGCTGCAGGGGTGCATTTTTTAAACAATATCCACCAAATTTGTGGGAATGTACTCCTGAATGCCCCCTAAAGACACTCCAAATTTCAGGAGGATTCTATAGGCCCCTGAATAAGCTACCCCCAGCCACTCTCTTTTTTATTATTATTATTATTATTATTTTAATTTTAATATCTAACTTAAAAAACTACAAAAGACTACAAAGTTATAAGGGGAAAAGGGGGAACTGGGGAAAAGGGAAGAGCAACAAACAAAAAACGCACACTACTCTACATGTCTTGTATTCCCTTCATGCTGCAATTTTTCTTAAAAGTTAACTTTCTAATATGCTATCAGATTGGTAGATCTTATACAATACAGACTATATTCAGGATCAGGTCTTCTTCCCCCCCACCCTGCATCTCGGTCTCAGTTCTCTCTGCGCAGCTGCAACAGCTGCGCTTGCTCTCTCCTCCCCCCCACTTTCCCCTTCAGACTTTGAACTTTCTTCTTGCTGAAACTCCTGATGGTTGAACAAAAAGTCTGTCAGCTGTACTTCCGATGTAATCTTGTAGGTTTGATCCTTATATCTGAACCAGACGCCTTCTGGAAACAACCATTTGTATTTTACATCACATTTCCTCAAGAAAGCCGCAAGTCTTTTATACTTAAATCTTCTTTTACGAGCCAAAAATGGAACATCCTTCAATATTTTAACCTTATTGCCCAAATAGTCCAAGTCCACATTGTACGAATTATATAAGATGGTGTCCCGAGTCTTCTTAGATGAAAAATCAATAATAATATCGCGAGGCAGCTGACACTTCATTGCATACTTTGAAGATGTCCGACGGACTTCCAAAATATCGCTTTTTAACTCTTCTTTAGTTGCCTTTGCGAATGACGCCAAAAGTCCCGACACCAAATCTTTTAAATTTTCACTTTGCTCCTCTTTTACATTCTGAAGACGCAGTACCGTTTGGGCACGTTCCACTTGCAATCCTATTATTTGATTCTCCAAGAGCTTCACTTCTTTACTTGTTGCTTTCATGAGTACTGCGTTCTCGTGTGCAGACTGCTCTGCTCTGGTCGCTGTTTCTTTAATGGCTTTCACTTCGCTCTCCATTGAATCAACCTTTTGCCCCATTTCATTTAACCGCTACAAAGGGCTGCACAGCTTCAAAGACCGCTCGTCTGACCATCTCTTCCAAAGTTTCCCCCTTCCCCTGTAACATCGCCATCACCGATTTACTCATTGCAGGGCTCTGCTTTTTCGTCGCCATCTTAGGGGGGGCACCAGCTAAGTTCCAAAACTCCGTGAAGGGGAAGAAATGTGCACCTTCTTAGCTTCAACTCCCACCAATCCTTCACATATGCTTAGAAATCAGAAGGGATTCGCTTACTTACAGGTTTTCACCTTAAATCTGCTTATTGCCGTTCTCCATGTCCCGGCTGCACACGATGTGCTGCGCAAGTCTGCCGGCCTCTGTTGGAGCAAACGGGCAATTTACCCCCTGCATTGCTTTCAGGGGGTTCTTCCCGCCGTGCTCCGGACCCTGACTCCCTCACTGGGAGTCCTGGGGGTTAACCCTCGCGGGTCAACCGCCCGGTCAGGCTGCTCGGACGTTTCCTCCCGAACCTGCGGAGAGGAGTGTCCGACATAGCCGGGAAAACGAAACCGAATCTGCCCCCAGCCACTCTCCATTGTTTCCTATGCAGGAAATATTTCCAAGTCTGTTAAACTCCACCCCCGTCGCCCCCAACTTGGGATTCTCTGGTTCAATATAACTCCTTTGCAAGCTTATTGTTGTTGAACCAGAAAATCCAAATATCGAATCCTAATGTCAAACCGTTGGTTTGGCTGCATTCATGCTGCTTCCCTCTTGCCACTTTTGCCCTCTCACTGCTGCTGCTGCTGCTCCACCTCTGCTGTGGCTGCCTATAGCTGTATAATCCAGCACCGGTGAGTCTGGGTGCTTGTTTCCGATCCAGATTTCACTGTGGGGAGGGCCCCCCGGCATAGTTGGATTATGCTGGATGAGCCAGTTCCCAAACTCAGATTGCACACCTCTAGTACTCACACTCTGTCTCCTTCCTTCTTCCTCCCCTGCCAATCCTGCTGTCTGTGAGCAACAGCAGGAACCCACAGCCAGGCTGGCTACTACTACAGGGAGCTAGCTGGCATTCCTCCCTTCCTGGACAGCCAGTATGTTTCCCAAAGCTGAACCACTCCTGAGATTTCAAGGGATATGTTTTTAGCAATCTCAAAACTTTGGTTCTGAACTGAAATGAAACAGCAAATTTGGGGCATCATTTCTACTCAGGAATATCTGAATGCCCACTCCTAAGTGTCTGCCTGCGTGTGTTTGAGGTGAACACTAGATCAGCAGTTGTATGCCAGGTTGCACATTCTATGGGCTGCTGTCTCTTCTACTATCATATGAAGCATGTTGAAGCCTGCTACATAATGAAGTAAGTTACTAAATAGATATTAAATAACCATTTTGTAGGCTGGGTGTGCATATGTACGAAAAAAGTGCAGTCAAATCCATTTCAGTGTATCATCATGCTACAGGGAGTGGAGACAGTCAATCTGATAGAGAAACTCAGTATTAGAAGTCACTTTTTAAAAATATCAATACTACTACACTGGGGCATTAGAGGATGGTCAGTGCCACATAATAAGAGACATTAGTGCAAATTGTTATTTTAGTTAAATGAATGTATTTGTTCAAGCATTTCATCTTTCTGAAAAATTCTGAAAGACTGAATGATGACTCCAGATTAAAATTTCCAAAATGTCTGTATTTTCACACCTAATTTCCCAACAAATAAACTGATGAATGATTCTAAAATGAATCCAATGAACATAATGATGATACAGCACAGACTATTGAGTCTTTCAGGTCAATTTAGTATATCAGACACTTGGAGTTTTATGTACTGTATTAATGCCTGTAGGGGCATCTCAGCCAAGAACCACTGATAAAGTCTTTCTCAAATCCATTTGAAATCCATATTTTTAATGCCATTTGACCTTGAAAGTAGCTTTAGAGTTCTGCTCTTGAGTCACCTGAATTCATTGCCCAGGAGCCATATCCTAACCTTTTAAAATTCATATCCTGAAACTGTTTCTTAAATGCCAAGGACTTTAGAGTAATCTTTCATTAGGTCAGACATTGGATAATCTGGACACAACAGCACTTGAGAAAGAATGAAAGCAAATTATAAGAGTGTAGTAAGACATTTAAACAGGGAGAACTGTGTTCATGAAATGAAAATATGTTCAAGTTTTGAAAGAAATGAGTAGAAATGTGATACCTTAAAAATTAAGGAATGTAGCTCCACTCCCCTAACATTAATTACTGCACATTGTGACTTCTTTTAATAATGGTTTAAGGATTAAAGTTATGCAATGATATTAACTATAAATTTTCTAATAATAATAGCAAGGCAGCTGAGAAATTCAAGGCAAACACAAAAGCCAATTGAACATACTTTGATCAAACCCTGCATTCACACACAAGAAGTCTCCTCACTAGATTGTCTTGAAGTTGTTTGTTGTTCTCTTTGAACTTGATGGCCAGCAGCTTTATGTTTGTGTCCTAACTTCTGCATTGCAGGTGTTTTTGTTCTTGCACAGCCTGCAAACTGAACTTCAACCACCATAGAGTATAGCACATATTTAACTGATTTAATTGTTGAACATAGAATGATTAACAGTTTCATCATTTTTAAATGATGAAAGCAGAATAGCATCTAAAGACAACTAATCAGAACAGCTCTTTGACATGATGTTAGATGTTGCCTGAAGAATGATTGGTCATTCCCTGAAAAATAACTCCCATTACACAGTACAAGAATGATAATGTATGGCTCTGTATGTGATCAGGACTAGAGATGGGCACGAACCGCATTACGAACTTCAAAAACCCACGAAATTGGCGATCGTGCAATCGTGATCCAGCGGTTCGTGATTGTCCATGGCCAATGAACCAGCGTTCGGGAGAGGCCTGGTTCGGTGCATTCGGCCATGGTTCAGGAAGCCAGACACTCAGGTGTCAGCAATCAATTCCCCTGGCAACGGAGCCGAGGGAATGCCTGAACCCTGTCTGCGCTCCTTCTGTTGCCCTGGAAACCCAAATGGAAGCCCAGCTTACTTTGATTGGCAGGTCTTCCTTCCAACCACGGAGCTGCAAAGCGGTTACAAGTTGGGAGAAGACACCCAGGGGAGGGAGGGGAAGGGGGTGTTCTGTAGCCATGGGCACTCCAATCTCATCCCTGCAAACCCAGATAGGCAGTTCTGATGGTCAAACACAGACCTCCTGCATTGCTCAATGGGACCTGTGCTTATAAATAGCCGTGGGCTCCCAGGCTGGGTTTCACTTTCAGCGAGCAGTGGAGTGGGACAGAGCTCTTGCTTGCCACTTGCTAGCCTTTGGGGAGAGAGACTGAGAGTATAATTCAGCTTGGATTTTTGTGGGAGTTTCCTGGGGGCCTTGGATTGGATAGGGTATAACTCCAAGATCCCTTTTGCAATCTTGTCCAAACTTGGGTGATGGCTGTAGGAGAGCCTGCAAAACATTCCCCGAGAATATGGGCTCTCTAAGTGCAACAGAGGCCATTCTGAGCCCCATGAATCACGAGCCGGTTTGGCAATGGAAAATGTTTGTTGCAGTTCGCGACTTCGGGATCGTCATTGGCACTGAACCACGAACTGCTGGTTCGTTAAATTTTTTTGGTTCATGCCCATGTCTAATCAGGACATTAGGTTTCCTTTCCTTTTAGTTTTCACTGTGGGTGATCTGGACCAATACATTGTGACAATGTGACATGCCCTAAGAGAAATTTCTTATAGTAGTTAAAACACTTTAAAAATGATGTACAAGTGCAGGCTAGGGGAAAGAAATTACAGTTTCCATGAGGAGCTGTGAAGTTTACATAGGCATAGTGATACCAAGAAATATGGGTGTAGTAATCTCCTGTTTAACTGTTATAACAGGTAAGTGACAGACAGACATGGTGATAGTGGGAGTGTAGGTGTGGCACAGCAATAGAAAATCATACATGTTTGAGATGTTTGAGTGAAGCCAAACAGTAGCTGTAGCTCACGAAAGCTCATACCCTACCACAAATTTTGTTAATCTTATAGGTGCTACTGGACTCTTGCTCTTTTCTACTGCTACAGACAGACTTACAAGGCTACCCCTCTTGATCTATCAGTACGTTGATCACTATTTTATTTTATTTTAAACATTTATTAGCTGCCTTTCTACCTTGCTGGCACTCAAGGCAGCTTACAATATCTGCAAGCAGGATACAAACTGAACTGACAAGTGATTGAGCATCCTTAAAGGATAAGTTTTGAAGCTAGATTCTTGACTGAAAAAGCTTTGAGGACAGATGCTTTAATAGAATGAAATATTATATAACTGTTTTGTGTGCACAGGGTCCCCAGGTTCAATTCCCAGGATATTCAGTTACCAAAGATCAGGGCCGTTTCCCGATGGCTTACCTGAAGCCGCTCCATGCTGCAATGTTGTGGATCGTGCCGGGGAAAATGCGAAATATTGCATTTTCTCATGCGAGTTTTGCGCGACGTCACACAATCCACAACATTGCGGCATGGAGCGGCTTCAGGTAAGCCATCTGGAAACAGCCCAGGTAGAGGTGATGTGACAGACCTCTGTTTGAGAACTGGAGATTTGCTGCCAGTCAGAATAAACTGTTCTGACCTTAGTAGACCTGGAGGTGTGGAGCCCTCTCAAGAATGGAGGTGGGAGGGTGGAGCCAAGGGAGACCCACCTGGGCTATTTAAGTCTCAGACTTCCCTAGCCAAACAGGAGGTGTTGGGGACTTCTCTCTTCTCTTATAGACAACTTCACAGAGATAAAATGGCCCCCAGATTCACTTGGGTGGCCTGGGTTGTGGAAGAGGGGTGGAGGGAGGCTGCCATTTTGGGGCCTGCTCAGCATCCTCCTGGATGGGCCCATGGCCAATCAAATTCAAACTTCCCATCAGAGCCAGTTGGGGTTTTGCAGTCAAAGTGGGGCATGACATCAGACCTGAGGGGAACAGTTTTCCCTCTGGTCTGGAGGTTAAGTTCATAAGTGGCAGCCAGCCTCACCTCTCCTCACTTTGCTCTCTGCTGAGAAAATCCCATCTGACTCTCCCTACATTTGGGAGTTTGGATTTTGCTTTGTATGCAGGGGTTGTTTGTTTTCTATTGTATTTTTCTTTTTTCATCACAAATTTGTCTGACAGTTTGGCATTGGGATCAGATCCCTTTGTGGGGAGGTGGGACCTATGTGCCCAGTCTCCCCATTAAGAAATTCCATAAGGAATCTTGGAAGTTAAAATGTTGAAGTAAGCTAACCATGAGGTTACAGAAGCAAGGATAGGCATGGTCAGATTGGATGAGTCTAGGTAACGAGAGAGTTGGCAAACCAGATGCAACTAATAGAGAAGGTGCTCCTGGTCACCATGTCAATCTGCTTCTCAAAGAGCAAGGCTGGGTCCATGAGCACACTCAGCCTCTTTATCTGTTCTTAAAAAGCTAACTTCATTCCATCTGAGATATGTGGATTCAATTATTCTAGAATATCAGCCCTCCTGACCATCTTTACTGTGTCTTGTCTGTATTCAGTTTCAGCTTGTATTTGACGCTAGTTATATTATATATGAAATTAGAGACAGCTACCAGAGGCTGTATTTTCAAATTTATTCTTAACAGTGTGAGGTAAGACAAGAAGCATTAAACAAAAGAGAACCTAACAGGATGATATCTATTCCAATATTATTAGGTTTATTTGTTTATTTTACTGTTTTGTAGTCCATCTTGCTCACTAACACTCAAAGTGGATTACACAATGTAAATCATGCAGGCCACATGCAGCCTCTGGGAGCATTCCCGCAATCTTCTGCCGTGTGCTGATTTGGGGAAGAGATGGGCATGAACAGAAAAAAAAATAACATGATGTTCGTTGTTTATTGCCATCCACGAACAGGGACTCATGAACAACTATGAACATGGCCCTGTTCACGAACATGTTCGTGGCTGGCTGTTTGTGAGGGCCAGCAGGCTCTCCTCCAGCCATCATCCAAGTCAAGATCCCTACCGCACCACTCCCAGAAACCTGACCTGAGCAGGCACCAGGAAAGGTACCAATAATAAATAATAGCTTGGCCCAGAGCCTGGCAGCAGCCCTGGAACTTGAAGGGGTAGATCCCTATCCCACCACACACAAAGAAAATTCGAGCTCCAATGCACTCTCTCTACCAAAATGCCAACAGCAGCTGTCTCTCCCTCTCCAAAGCCAGAGCTGGGAGCCCCCTCCCCCTTGGTCTTTGTTCCCTTGTAACAGATTTGGAGCTCCACACTTGAAAGGAAGACCTACATATCAAGCTAAATTGGGCTTAGATTGGGGTTTCCAGGGCAAAAGCAGGAGTTCAAACAGAGTTCAGACAATCCTTGCCTAATTGTCGAAGGCTTTCACGGCCGGAGAACGATGGTTGTTGTGGGTTTTCCGGGCTGTATTGCCGTGGTCTTGGCATTGTAGTTCCTGAACTACAATGCCAAGACCACGGCAATACAGCCCGGAAAACCCACAACAACCAACAATCCTTGCCTAAGTTGCCAAGGGAATTGATTGCAGGTGCCAGACTGTCTAGCTTGACAAACAGCAACCATCTGTTAATTAAAATGGGACCTCGCGAACAGCTTGTTTGCAAACAGGAGATTGAGCTGTTCGTGGCTTTTTTTGGGGTTCTTATTGCTGTTTGTCCCCATCTCTAATTTGGGGCCAAAAATCAGCCTGCTGCAGAGCACAGGAGAACTGCCAGGGCAATGTGACGTGCCCTGGAGTGCTCCTGCACTCTGCAGTGGGCTGATTTTGGCTCATTTGGGGCCAAATCGGGCCCATTTCAGGCCAAAATCCAAGGCTGAGAAGGGCTTTGTGCATGATAGTCGGTACATTGAATTGTACTCAATGGAGTGACTGGAGTGACACAGGAAGCAAACTTGGAGCAAAATCCAGTGAGGGAGTCTCTCCCCTCACCCAGCCCTAATGTGAATCAACTGTGTCCAGCCTGTTTGAAAACAAGTTCTAGTCCATCTCAATGGTGAAAAAACCTTCGGTTTGCAATTGTCTCTTTTTAATCAGTGATACTAGTGCGTGTTTTATAATGCAGCACAGTTTGGAAGACCATCTCCAGAAATATCCCTTTGCCTGAGCAGGCGTGGAAACCTTTCTGTACCTGCTCAGTCAGGAAGATATTCCTGGATGAGGGTTATGCACCAAGGAAACCAGTAATTTCATGCCAGTGTAATATAGGCTCAAGCTTATGCATACACAGATAATAATAGCCTATATTAACTCATGGCTGTATGATGGGAGAGCAGAGGAGTCATACAAATTGAGTTGTTTAAAACTTGCATATCATTCTGTAAACAAACTGAAGACAAATTTGCAGTAGTTATGTATTATTCATGTTATAATTTTCTCACAGGCCACAATCAGATAGACAACCCATTGTGCCAGGCATTATATTTATACATACAATTTTATAATTTTAGTAAGAGGACAACCCTTTCCCCAAAAAGCTCTGGTAAAAGTGATATTCAAAAGTACTACTGGAGTTTGGCAGATGAGGGGAACAGAACTTTTCCTAAATGTTTCTCAGTTGCTTGCTGTTACAGTCTTGTCTCATATCCAACCAACTTAGTACAACTTGAGCTTACATTGTTTTTCAGTCCTCCATTTTATTCTTGCAATCATGTGTTCAGGTAAATTAGGCTGACAGCACATCAGCCACCCAGTGAATTTCATGCTTAAACTGGGACTTCTCTGGGCCTAGTTTGATACTCTAACCTGCACAATGTTCTAAAAATTTACAGAATATAATGCGGCCACCCACGGCAGCCATGAAGGGCTTTAGCCGTGGGGCCGGAATTTGCCTCCTCGGATGGAGGAGGAGTCTTGTTTCCTGGCCATCCGGGCCTTTCAGGGGGCGGGCGGAGAGAGAGCCGTTTGGCGTCTCCGCCCCCTTTCCCTGTGCAGTTGCTCCAAGCGTTCGGTGCGAGCAGGACGTGTCTTGCCCTACTCGGCCGACGCTTGGAGGGGAAGGCGCAGGAACGCGCGGAGGGAGAGGCGCTGGACCGCGGAGAGCCTTCCGGATCACAGCTCTGTGCTGGTTGGCCCCCGGTGACTGCGGCGCTTCGAGGCAGAGCAGAGGCGGACGGCTGCGGCGGCGTTTCGGCGGCGGATTCTGGCGAGCGGCGGGGAGCCGTTTTTTCTGTGGTTCGGCGCTCCGCGCCTGGGCTTTGCTGGGGCTGTTGGGTGGCCGAAGGGCTAGTGGCTCCCTCCCCTTGTCTGGGGTGGGTTGCGTCGGCAGGGGGCCGCTCCGGCGGGTGGCGTTTATAGTCAACGCCTTAGTGAAAGGTTCTGGGTCGGGGGTTTAGCTTCCTCCTCGACGGCTTTATTATCCACCCGACTCGGTTTCCCCAGTGCTTTACTAGGGATATCATTAGGCACGGCGTGGCCGCCCCGACCTTCAGCCTTCTCTTGGCCGCCATTTTGTGTGTCGTGCGGCAGCCATTTTATATGTGCTGCACATTTGCAGCTTAATAGTGAAGGGGGCTTGTTGCTGGTCAAACCTTTTGTGGTGCAGCAAGGCTTGCCATTTTTCCGCTGCTGCTTG
The DNA here is from genome assembly GCF_028583425.1 of Eublepharis macularius. Lineage (NCBI taxonomy): Eukaryota > Metazoa > Chordata > Lepidosauria > Squamata > Eublepharidae > Eublepharis > Eublepharis macularius. The sequence goes on from NC_072799.1 coordinate 49,291,623, forward strand.
TTGGCAGCTTACGGGCTCTGGGGTCCTTGATTATTAAGAGCCAGCTTACCAGCAGGGGGTTTGAGGTTTTCATAAGTGGTCTATACCCCACCCCCGTCAGGGATTCATTGCTTGACCCTGTCCTTTGGTCATTCGTGTGGGTCAGGATGCCTTCAGGGAAGGGTAAAGGTGCTGCCAAGGGCAAGCAGCCTGCTAAGAAGCTGCCTCCCAAAAGGCCTCCCCCTGCTATTTCTTCTTCTGACGACGAGGGAGATAGCAGCTTTAATTTGGCAATATTGCAACGCTTGGAAGCTTTGGAAAAGGGCTTGGGAGCTCCTGCTCCATCAGGTGCAACCGGTGGGCGCGGTAGGCCTGTTAGGGCTGCATCATCTGCATCCTTTCGTAGGGAGATCTTAAAACGTCTTTCTGCTTTGGAGTCTGCTTCAGGTGCGCAGGAAGCGGGAACTTCGGCTGGAGGGAACCCCCTCGAGGAGGATGAAGTCATAGTCGGCAACACTGAACCGGAAGGACAGGCGGACCCTGGCCAGGTGGCGGTGGCTGTGGAACCTAGTGGGCCTGATGGTAAGTCTGCCTTGCCTCAGCAGGCATGCACCTGGCCATGGGGACCCTGGGGTCAGGCCGCTGCCTCCGGGTCCTCAGGCCCCACCGCTCCGTCTACATCACTTTCCACAGCATGGCAGTTTCCGGGGCACATGGGTTTGGCTAATACGCCCCCTGGATGGCCCAGCATTTCGCCAGTCACGGGGTCTTCTGCTGGTCCTTGTGTAGGGGCCGACAACCAGGCTTCCAGCATACCTCACGGGGGTTGGCAATATGGTGGTTATCAGTCTTGGGGCTTTCCGCCTTATGGTGTCTACGGCCAGGTCCCTTATAGGGCATTCCCGTACGGGGATACAGCTCTTCCCCTGGGTGATCACCTTACCCAGGCTACGAGGGATAAGATAGTGAGGGGGGAATATGTGGACGTGTTTACCCTTCTTTTCCGGGAGCTGGAAAAGAAGGACAAGGAGGATCTTGAGGAGCGTGATAAAGAAAAAATTAAGCGTCGTAAGGTGGACCGTTCATGGCATAACTGGCTCCCGGGGTTCTTAATATATGCAGGTGTGCTGGGGAGGGCGCAGCCTTTACGGGCTGTGTCCCTATTTCAGTACCTCAATATAATTTATAGGGGATATACTGACTTCGTGGGTACTGCGTGGTTGCAGTACGACGAGGAGTTTAGGATGAGGGCCGCGCTGAACCCTCAGATTCCCTGGGACCAGATTCACCAGCAGCTGTGGCTGCAGGTGATGTCCCCTTCGAAGCCTAATTCTGGTGACAGGGCGGATAGTGGTCACTTGATTCACCGCCCCCAGGCAGCTGTCTCCACCCGCTCCCAGGCGGGGCAGCAGGTTCAACCCCGGCTGCTCTGTTGGGACTTCACTTCTAAGGGTGTCTGCAACAGAAGGGCCTGTAAATATAAACATGAATGTCCGGCGTGTTCTGGATCACACGCTTATTCATCCTGCCCCAGGGCCAAGTCTGGCGGGGGGGGCAAGCGGTCCGGCTGGGGTGGGGGCCAGCAATCGGCTGGAAAAGGGTCCCAGCCCAGTAAATCTGAGAGCACTTGAGCGCTTGCTGCGTTCTTACCCCAAGCGGCGTGCTGCTGAGTTCCTGTTGAATGGTTTTAGGTATGGTTTTAGGATACCGTTTCAGGGCCCGCGGGTTTCTTTCATGTCAGATAATTTACGTTCTGTTATTGGCATGGAAGCTGTTGTGCGGGACAAGGTTTCGAAGGAGTGCGCTGAGGGTAGGGTATTAGGCCCATTTCCTACACCTCCGGTGCCGTATCTTCGGGTTTCCCCCCTTGGGGTTGTTCCTAAGAAGGCCCCTGGTGAATATCGTTTGATTCACCACCTTTCTTTCCCAAAAGGGGCATCGGTTAACGATGCCATTCCCGAGGAACTCTGTTCGGTGCGTTATACATCCTTTGACCAGGCGGTCAAGGTCGTGCGCAGATGTGGGGCCGGGGCCTTAATGGCTAAGTGCGACATTAAGTCTGCCTTTCGCCTGCTCCCGGTACACCCAGGCGACGTGGATCTTTTGGGTTTCTTTTTTGAGGGGCAATATTACATGGATAGGGCCCTCCCTATGGGGTGCTCTATATCATGTGCGGCATTTGAGTGTTTCAGCTCCTTTCTGGAGTGGGAACTGAGGCGAAGGTTCAAATGCTGGGATACCTGTCATTACCTCGATGACTTTATGTCCGTTGGGCCAGCTGGCTCGGCTCAATGTGCCAGCCTTTTGGAGGGCTTTGTGTCCCTGGCAGGGGAATTGGGGGTCCCTCTGGCACATGAGAAGACTGAGGGTCCATCCCAGGTTATGACCTTTTTGGGTATCGAACTTGACTCGGTGCACCAGTCGTTGCGACTTCCAGCAGATAAAGTCAGCAGGCTCAGGGAGCTGTTGGCTGCATTTAGAGGTAAGCAGAAGGTATCCCTCCTTGAATTACAGCAGCTGGTTGGCTCGCTGAACTTTGCATGCAAGGTGGTTGCCCCCGGCAGGCCGTTCTTGCGCAGGTTGTGTGACGCTATGTCAGCCCTTCGCGCCCCTCACCACAAGGTGCGGATAGACAGGGGTATGCGCGCTGACATTGAAATGTGGGAGGAATTTTTGGGTTCCTTTAATGGGGTCACTTTCTGGCGCGATGAGTTGCTGGCCGGTGCCCAGTTTCAGGTTGCCTCTGACGCATCAGGGTCCACGGGTTTTGGTGTATTTTTCCGTGGGCGTTGGTGTGCCGAGCAGTGGCCTGACAGTTGGGCGGGGAACGAGATTGTCAGGGATTTGACATTCTTAGAGTTTTTCCCCATTCTGGTGGCGGTCTTTCTTTGGGGCCATGAGCTTGCTAACCAAGTTGTGCACTTTTGGTGCGACAACCTGGCAGTGGTGCAAGTGGTTAATTCGCTTACGTCTAAATCCGCCAGAGTTATGTCATTGGTTCGGGCATTCACGTTGAAGTGCCTGCAGCTTAACATACTGTTTAGGGCCAGGCATGTGCCGGGAGTCGACAATGGTGTGGCGGACGCTTTGTCTCGCCGACAGATGGATCGCTTCCGGCGTCTCGCTCCCGGGGCCGACAGGCTTCCCTCCAGGATGCCACCGGAGCTGTGGCTGCTTGGCAGGTCGAAATGAATAGAGCTATTCGGATGGCCATTGCTCCCAGCACTCAGCGGTCGTACGAGCGTGCGGTAGGACTGTTTCAGGACTTCAGGGAAGGGGCTGGGCTGAATCTGACATGGCCCATTCCTGCGGAGCATCTTCTGCAATTTTCTGTAGCCCAGCGGGCTCGTGGTTTAGCGGTTAAGACTATTAAGGGCCAGATGGCTGCGTTGGCGTTTGCCAGCAAAGCGCGTGGCGTCCCTGACAATACGGGCGATTTTAGGCTTCGGAAGATGTTTGAGGGTTGGTCTCGGGAGGCTGGGGTCATTAAGGATTCGAGGCAGCCAATTTCCCCCGCTATTCTTAGAGGCCTTGGGGCTCTATGGGGAGAGATATGTAACTCTGATTTTGAATGCCAGCTGTTTCATGCCGCCTCCCTCACGGCCTTTTTCGGTGCTTTGCGGGTGAGTGAGCTAGTGGTTCAATCACAACGGGATGTTTCAGGGAGGGCTCTATCGTCCCATGATATCCAGTTTGCAGGTAATAAAGTCTTGATTCGTATTGGGCGGTCTAAGACCGATCAGAAGAGGGCGGGGTCTGTGTTAACCTTGGGCCCTTGTGAGGATGAGGCGTTGTGCCTGGTTAGGGCGCTTCGTGCTTATCTGCAGGTTAGGGGCGAGGATGAGGGAGTGTTGTTCCGACACGTGGATCGCTCTCCCTTGACCCGCTACCAATTTTGGGCTGTGACGGATAGGGCATTGTGTCGGCTGGGATTGAGGGGTGTCAAATTTGGCACCCATTCATTCCGTATTGGAGCTGCATCCACTGCGGCGGCCATGGGTTATGCGGACAAGGCCATTCAGAAGGTGGGCAGGTGGAAGTCTGCTACATTTCGGTCTTACATTCGTCCTCTCCCGTTGTTTGAGTCTCACACAGTTTGATTTTTTCCAGGTGCAGGGAGCATCCTTGAGAGGAAGCGGATCCTTATAGCGGGCCACAGTATGGTGTTCTGGGCTGCAGTGCAAGCCAGACGGACGCCGATCGGAGCTCAGCTCGGCTTGAGCGAAGATGCCTCCATTGAATGGTTGGGCCGTCGTGGCCTCAGGTGGTCTGGGTTGCTGCCTCTCTTGTTTGGAGGAAGGATGGGTCCTCGTCCGCATATTTTGGTCTTACACGTTGGTGGTAACGACCTGGGTTTGTTGAAAGGCAGAGCCCTCTCCTTGCAAGTGATTGCCGACCTGCGGGTGATCAAGAGCCGGTGGCCTGATGTTTATATATTTTGGTCTGAAATGCTCCCCCGACGTAGATGGAGGGAGTCTTTGGACCCCAGGGGTATGGCTCGTGCTCGGCGTAGGGCCAATAGGGCCATTCAGAAAGCTTTGGCGACGGGTCTTGGCATTTACCTCCCTCACCCGCGCATTAAGGCCGCTAATGCCGCCCTTTATAGGGCTGATGGGGTTCATTTGTCCCCATCTGGCAATGACATCTTCTTGGATGACCTGCGGCTCGGGCTCAGGTTGGCACTAGGCCACCTGTGGGGCGCGAGGGCCTAAGCAGAGGCTTGGCCTATCGCGTTGGCAGGAGTAAGTTGGGAAATAGGGAGCGGGCTGGTGAGCACCCCTTTGGCAATTCCCCATCGGTGGGGAAATGGGGTCTCTCAGGAAGGATGGTATGCTTCATGGCTACCACCACCTGTGCAGACTGCCTCCAGGGAACCCCAGGTGCAAGTCCTTCCCTCATGCTGTACGGCTGAGGCTTTAGGAGCTTGAGGGGGAACCCTTTGCCTGGCCGGCCGGGCTGAGGCCATTCCACGAATGGATTACGCCCGGGGCAGCGGGGCTCGCCCATACAGGTCAAGGCGGTGGTCAAAGGTGGCCCCGTGGCTTGACCTGTACCGCATAGTTTGCCCTTGCCGCAGTTTAGCGTTGATGTTATGTTTAATAAAGCGGCCATTTATACCAAAACCTGTGTCAGTCTTTTTCTTCCAACTGAGGGGGCAATGCGGCCACCCACGGCAGCCATGAAGGGCTTTAGCCGTGGGGCCGGAATTTGCCTCCTCGGATGGAGGAGGAGTCTTGTTTCCCGGCCATCCGGGCCTTTCAGGGGGCGGGCGGAGAGAGAGCCGTTTGGCGTCTCCGCCCCCTTTCCCTGTGCAGTTGCTCCAAGCGTTTGGCCCACCCTCCTCTCCCTGTTTCAGTTCAGGATTAGCCGGTTGCTGGTTTGGAGCCAGGTAGGAATTTTTTCCCGGCTCCCCCTGATTGGCTTTTGTGGGGGGCTAGTTTTTTCGCCTACCTTGTACTGAAGCAGAGTTTGAGGTGTTTCAGGGGTGGTGCTCTGTAGACTTCCCCTGGCAGGAGTAAGTTGGGAAATAGGGAGCGGGCTGGTGAGCACCCCTTTGGCAATTCCCCATCGGTGGGGAAATGGGGTCTCTCAGGAAGGATGGTATGCTTCATGGCTACCACCACCTGTGCAGACTGCCTCCAGGGAACCCCAGGTGCAAGTCCTTCCCTCATGCTGTACGGCTGAGGCTTTAGGAGCTTGAGGGGGAACCCTTTGCCTGGCCGGCCGGGCTGAGGCCATTCCACGAATGGATTACGCCCGGGGCAGCGGGGCTCGCCCATACAGGTCAAGGCGGTGGTCAAAGGTGACCCCGTGGCTTGACCTGTACCGCATAGTTTGCCCTTGCCGCAGTTTAGCGTTGATGTTATGTTTAATAAAGCGGCCATTTATACCAAAACCTGTGTCAGTCTTTTTCTTCCAACTGAGGGGGCAAATATACTTGTAATACTTTAGAGATCTTAACATTCTACTACAATAAACTTCAGCTGTGATTCTTTTCTCCATTTTCATTGGTTATTTATTTTTAATAGAAACTAGAAGTACATGACTGGTAAAAATGTTGCTTCTGTTGCAGGCCAAATAGTGAACAAAGAATCCAAAATATGAAGCAAAATCCATCTCATGAGTGAGAACAAACCAAAACAAAGTCAAAATGCACACTTATTTAATGCTGATTCCATTTTGAAATATTTGAAAGCTACAGCAAGGGAAATCAGGAAAACTCAACACTAGTTCAAACACAGTTGATTGTATTTGCAGGCATTTAAAGAATTTATCACAGAATGTATACTTCTCCAAAACGCTGACTCTCTATAGAAACTGCATTGCAACAAAAAGTGCTGACAAAATCAACATTTCATATTATTGAAAAAAATATTATGAGGCTGCTCTGTGATGAAATATGATTGATGAATACTTACATTGAACATTTTTCTTTCAGTCAAATCATTTATTATGAAACACACTTTCATTTTTCCGTTACTCTTTATTAAGGTTAAAAATTAAAGCAGTCAGTTCGTGACTAACATCACAATAAATTGAATCCTGGACTACATAATATGACATTTTGTCATCATCTTTTGTAATGAAGCGGGCTTCTTTTAAGGTTCAGGCCTTCTGAGTTTGGGGAAACACTATACAAATTATGTCTTTGAAAGCTACTGCAGTTTATTTGGCAACCACATATACCCATGGTTTATCTTTTTGCTTACCAGTGAATGATTCTCTGTGAATCATTGCTCCAATAGTTTGAAAAGCTTTTTTAAGAAAGAAAGAAAGAAAGAAAGAAAGAAAGAAAGAAAGAAAGAAAGAAAGAAAGAAAGAAAGAAAGAAAGAAAGAAAGAAAGAAAGAAAGAAAGAAAGAAAGCTCATAACCTGCCTTAGCTAACCTGGCTTTAGGAGAAATTGCAGGCCTCAGATCTAATATTTTGCCAGTGCTTCAGTTGTTTTGGAGGAGATCTGGCCCTGTGATTTGATGTGCTGCTGTTTCCCCTAAATACCAAGCATTTCCTGAATGCCTTGGTTGCCAGAAGAAATTCTCCTTCCTCCATTTCCAGAATCATTACAATGTGTGAAAGAGAATTACCATATCCCTTCACTGTGTTATATGTATCACAAACACAGGCATCTCCAACTAACACCATAAATAGCAGAATAAGATTCTGGCTATCAAATACGGGATGGGGGATTGTCAAATTTTAGCAGTTGATTCACAAAGATAAAGGTGAGGCCTAGTTTTCTCCCAGAGTATCTCTACAGTATACCATAAAGTTTATTTTATTTATTTAAAACATTTTATCCCACCATTCTACCCAATTAATAACATAATAATAACAACATTCGATTTATATACTGCCCTTCAGGATGACTTAATACCCACTCAGAGTGGTTTACACCATTATTATCCCCACAACAAAACACCCAGTGAGATGGGTGAGGCTGAGAGAGCTAGAAGCTGTGATTCACCCAAGGTCACCCAGCTGGCTTCACATGGAGGAGTGAGGAATCAAACCAGGTTCTCCATATTAGAATCCCACACTCTTAACCACTACACCAAACTGGCTTAAATTCCTAAAGGTGGTGAACTGTTAAACAATTAAAAAACAACCTTTTTTTTAAAAAAAAACCTCTGAGAAATAGTAGGGCTGCTAGTTCCTCGATGGGGGCAGGAGAGTCCCTGCTCCCAGCCTCTGCTCCCTGCTGCCATGTACCTGGCTGGTGTATGTATGTATGTGTGTGTGTGGGGGGGTCCTGGGGAACAGGCCCAGGATGCAAAAAGCCTCCCAGGCCAGCACACCGTAGGCACAATCCCATGGGTGTGGTGATGTCACTTCTGTAATTGATGCCATCAAGCTGTGCCAAGAGCATGCATGCACTTCTCAACAGGTGAGTGCCAGGTCCCCCCTACTGCCAGGGCACCTGACAACCCTAAGTAAGGTCAGTAAGGGAATGTCAAATGAAACAAAACAGTCTTCTCCTCCTGGCAGCAGATAATGATAAACAAATATCCTTGAGAAAGCAATTTCACAGATTTGGTGCCAAAACTGAGAAGGCTCCCCCCTGCCCAGTCGAAATAAAAGGCAGGCAGACACAAAGCTTGGGTATAAAATTGGACCACTTTATTAATTTCAACATAAACTGTCAATACGGCAAGGGATCTAACTAACTAGTGGTACAGGTCAAGCCCTGGGGTCACCCATGACCTCTGCCTTGACCTGTCTGGGAGAGCCCCCACTGCCACGGGGGTGAGCCATACAACACATGGCTGGGACCTGACTGGCCAGGCAAATGGTTCCCCCTCCAAGCCTGCAGCACCTTGCCATACAGCAGAATGGCCTTACTTGTACAGGGGAGCCACATGGCAGTCTGCCCTCACAATTGGCTGCCGTGGAGCCCACCAGTCGCTCCTGACAGACCCCAATTCCCCACCAATGGGGATGTGCCAAGGGGGTCACCATCCCACTCATTTTCCCATCCTATCTTGTCAGTGGCCAAAATATTTACAGATCCACCATACCAATTACTAGGACTCCATACTGCAGTACAAGGTAGGCCAAAAACATCTCTCCTTATGCCAATGGGAAGAGGAGAAAAAAATCCTACCTGGCCCTGATAAACAGCAACCGGCTAATCCTGCACTACAATAGGGAGGGTGGGTGGGCAGAGCAACAAAGACAACTGTGTTGGGGAAGGGCAGAGCAGGAAAATATGCCTTTGGTTCCACCCATCCAGCAAAGCCCTCTGATGCCTAGGAAATGCCCAACTACCTTTCCTTCTTCCAGAGCTGCAAATGCGGCCCTGTCCAAGCTGCAGTGATGCCGTCCAGGTAGGCCGAATTACCCCCCAATTGATATAAAAGGCAGACACAAAGCTTGGGTGTAAAATTGGGCCACTTTATTAATTTCAACATAAACTGTCAATATGGTAAGGTAGCTAACTAGCTAGCAGTACAGGTCAAGCCCTGGGGTCACCCATGACCTCCACCTTGACCTGCCTGGGCAAGCCCCCACTGCCACGGGGGTGAGCCATACAATGCCTGGCTGGGACATGGCCGGCCAGGCAAATGGTTCCCCCTCCAAGCCTGCAGCACCTTGCCATACAGCAGAATGGCCTTACCTGTACTGGGGAGCCACATGGCAGTCTGCCCTCGCAACTGGCTGCCATGGAACCCGCCAGTCGCTCCTGACAGACCCCAATTCCCCACCAATGGGGATGTGCCAAGGGGGTCACCATCCTGCTCATTTTCCATCCTAACCTGCCAGTGGCCAAAATATTTACAGCTCCACCGTACCAATTACCAGGACTCCATCCTACAGTACAAGGTAGGCAAAAAACACATCTCCTTATGCCAATTGGAAGAGGAGAAAAATTCCTACCTGGCCTTGATAAACAGCAGCCAGCTAATCCTGCACTGCTATATGGATGATGGGTGGGCCAAGCAAGAAAGACAACTGTGTGCTGGGGAAGGGCAGAGCAGGCTAATATCCCTTTGGCTCCACCCATCTAGCAAAGCCCTTGGATACCTAGGAAATTCCCAACTACCTTTCCTTCTTCCAGGGCTGCAAACGCGGCCCCCATCCAAGCTGTGGTGCTGCCTTCCAGTTGCGCTGAATTTTTGAGTTGCCACCAATCTAGCTTCAGATGATCCCCCTGCCTCAAAGATTATCATAATGGTAGGCGGTCATTAAAGTATAAGTATGGTCCCAAGATTATGTGTGTAGGGTAATCTGGAAGTTATGAGTGGTATATTAATATCCCTAATTTTTTCACACAGTTTGCTGAACTCATTCTTTTTTACATCCATTATATGTAATATCCTCCATTAGAAGGGGAAATTAGAAAGGATATCAGTAATTCACAGTTTTTCCTCTACAGGGCCGATTCCAGATGACTAACCTGAAGGTGCTGCATGCCGCCATGTTCCGGATCATGACGGGGAAAACGCGAAAAATCGCATTTTCTCGCGCGAGTTTGGCGCGACATCGCACCAAACTCGCGTGAGAAAACGCGATATTTCGTGTTTTCCCTGTCGTGATCCGGAACATGGCGGCATGCAGCACCTTCAGGTTAGTCATCTGGAATCAGCCCAGATGTGGAAGCAGAATACAACTGAAGAATGCGAAATAGTCTTTCAAAAAAAAATTTTATCCTCTTTAATACTGTACAGTATACTGTACTTTGCATGCTTTTAACAACATACATAAAAAGAGAGCTAAAGACAAAAATGTCTCTATGATTTATGAACTGTATACCTTTTAAAGCTACATCTTCCTAGACTAGTTAATTATAAGACCCTGCTATAAAACTTTTAGTCTGATATACTAAATAGGTTACAAGAATGTTGCAAGATTTATGTATATACATTTTAATTGATAATAGAGTTATTACTAATTAAACAAGAAAAATTAAGAACAAGAAGTTTTTTTGGGGGGAGGCATATTTATTTTGCCTGTGTGCTCCTTGGCAGCAAAAATAAATAAATCAGGGACATCCAAGAGTGTCAGCTTTCTTGATCCATCAAGAGTAATGACAATATTATCACTGATATTAATAGAATAAGCAGGGACCAGAAAGAAACTCACAAGAGAATAAAGAGTACTAGGAGCTTGAGGGACATCTGATTCATACTGACCCCGCAATACCAAGTTGCAGCCCTCAGGACACTATGAAAATTGTAAGTGTGACAGGTGTAATATATATGAGTTGTCAGCCAATGTTCGGACACTTAGGGTCACTAAGACAGGAAGGGAGGTTCAGTGGAGACACTTCTCCACTTGCAGCACAGCTAATGTGGTGAACATCATTGAGTGCACTTGTCCTCTGGTGTATATTGGCAGCACATGAAGGCCAATAAAGATTCGTAAACAGGAACATATTTCTCGTATCAGGAATAGAGTAATGGAGGCGCCCCTGGTTCAGAATTTTGCAGAAATCCATAGTGATGCGAGGCAGTTCAGATGTTCCGTACTGCATGTCTTGAAGCATATTGATGGCCACGATCCTCAACATGAACTGTTAAGAAGGGAAACTTTTTGGATCTATAAATTGCATTCAGTAGCCTGAGGGGATTTAAATCAAATGATTGCTTACTCCAGTAATTTATGACACAATGCATTGATTAGGGGGAGGCATATACTTTTAAATGAAACATTCTCAGTTCTATGAAATCAGAATATCTTCTTTAATAGCTAGTTAGCTGCATGAGTCAGTGTGTTTCCCTGCACTTTTAAGAACACCACAGGGAATACTTTGCTGGAGACTGAATGACTATAGATTTGTAAGTATTTTGGAATACTGTGTTAAATTCATTTTATACTAAGACATATATGTGTATGTTAGGGTGAATTATTGCAATGAAGTGGAATCTCTTTAGACTGGGAAGAAAGCTTGTTACCTGGGATAGGGCTTCTTGCGAGTAAGTGGGGGGAATTAGCAGCAAGGAGCATGGCTATATGAGAGGGGTAACTACAGGATAACTCCACCAATATTTATGGGGTCCTTCCTTCCCCCAAAGTAGCAGATGAGACTTGGTGCTTTTAAGATCAAAAGGTATTTTTATTTACAGAGGAAAAACCAACATACACACAAGAGGCAATTAAAAATGGTTAGCGTACACACACACACACACACACAGAGTCCTAGGAAGCCAGCCAGAAATTGGAATAGAATGAGGGAGGGGGAAGTATATTTACCAATCTCAGAGTCTGTGGATCCAAGAGAGCTCCCTAAGGGAGCAGTGCTGGGATCCAGAAGGTGTGCACAGTTTGAATGGGGCAAGAGCCCTGTTTCTTATAGGAGAAAACGTGTCCTGAGGCTGAGGAGCCCCCTCAGCCGTTGGAACAAAGACTGTAAAGGTCAGTCTTTGGGAATTACAAAGGTTTGATTACCTTGATTACTTGCTATCAGGGTGTGTGAAGGGAAATGCAAAGTCTCTCCTTCTGCCTCATAAAGGGGTAGTTTGCTAATGAATCTCCCTGAAGCTGGGTTGATGAATTTAGATATGAAAATCCATGTTCCCAGAGACAAATTAAACTTATCAGTGCTAGTTGATTGATCCTTGATCTTGGGGTGGGGATATCATCACGGAAGGAAGATATCGAAATATGCTAAGAGGGGTGACTCAATGAGCTCACGCCCGCAGCTGCAAAGGCAGTAAATACAATCACCATGGCCACTCTGTATTAGCATGAATGTCCTATTCATGCTTGATCTGGGTGGGACTCAGCAACTCTGGCTGGAATTCCCCCATGCAGATCAGGCTGCATTAATCCAGGGGCCCTGTGATTTCTATATCACAGGCAGATATTAAACAGCTATTAAATATGGCGAAGGCCAGGGCCGACTACTTACAAGCTGGGCTTTATGATATTGTATGGTATTTATTATTGTGCTTATGTAACATAGGAAATGAACTTTGGAACATGTATCATTTCCTTGAAAAAGGATTAACGAAACAGGAACAAAGCTGTTGGGAGAATCCTGATATTCTTTTTCCCCATACGGGGGCTTGAGGAACAGGAGCTGGAGAGCCAGGTGTCCTAAAAGACCAAATATCTGTGGAAATATAAAGGAACATTGAAAAAGAGGGTCTTCATATTCCAGACATCACCTGAGTACTAACCTCGACGCACGAGAGTGTAACTTCTCCTTGTATGCGTTCTATGGGGCTTAGGAAACAACTTTTCACACAAATGGAAGTTAAGAGAAAAAATCTTTTTAAAACTTTTAAACAATTAATACAATACAACTATTTTTAAAAAACTAAACTCATAACTGCAACCATACAGAAACTTTAAATCAACAATGTCTTTGAAAGGTAAATAATTCAACTTGTCGGATTCCACTCCATGATAGAGTCTTTTTTCACTATCCTTCCAATTCAAAGCAACTGTAGCCCAGGATTCTGTCCTGAACTTGGGGAATTACAGCTAGAGGTGGGCACGATCCCCAAAAAAATTACCGATCAAGCTGATCATGGATCCGCGCCAGCGACGACCCCAAATCACCGATCCACACTGATCATCTCCCGTTTTCGATCTGTGGATCGGTTCGGGGGGGGGAAGCGGAGGGGTGCCCCGCTGTTCCCAGCTATGTGGGAAGGTGGGTGATGGTGGCGACTGCCAGGCCCAGTGGGCACAGGGAGGCGGCGACGAGCCGCCTCCCCTCAGGGAGGGGTTGTTCACACACACACACACACAAATAGAGCAGAGGGGGGAATTTTTAACCCAGCAACGAGCTGCCTCCCCTCAGGGAGGGAACGTTCACACACACACACACACACACACACACTTAGAGCAGAGGGGGGAAGAAGTTTTTAACTCATCCCTGCCTCTCCAAATAGAGAGAGACACCCCGTCAACATGTTTCAGCCAGCTTTTTTAAAAAAGCAGGGACAGAATCCTCCATTCCTCCCCACCCAATTTTAAAAGCAAGCAGCCAGTCTTCCAAAAGCATATTTTAAACACACACACAGAGTCGTGAATGAGGTTTTCCCACAAAATACAGTGTTTTAAAAGCAGGTTAAAAACAGAGAGTGACAGACAGAAAAACAGCCATTCCTCCTACAAAGCCCCATTTTTTAAAAAAGCAAAAAACGTTTGGAGTGCCCATGGCTACAGAACACCCCCTTCCCCCTCCCTCCCCTGGGTCTCTTCTCCCAACTGGTGGTGACTGTGTTGCTGCTCCGTGGTTGGAAGGAAGCCCTGCTGATCAAGGAAAACTGGGCTTCCATTCGGGTTTCCAGGGCGACAGAAGGAGGGCAAGCACAGCTCAGGCATTCCCCTGGCTCCGTTGCCCCGGGAATAGATTACTGGCGCCTGATTGTCTGCATCCCCGACCAGATCCTGATGGCCCAAATCAAGCCCTGATGAAGCCCCCCCCCCCGAACGCTGGATCGATCGCCGTGGACGGCATCGATCCGCTGGGTCCCGATCGTGCGAATGCCATTATCGTGGGTATTTTTCTATCGTAATGCTGATCGTGCCCATCTCTAATTACAGCCCTGCAAAAAAAATACAATCCCAGTAAAACCAACCAAACAAACACCACTTTTAATCATATTGTCCACATACAACATTTCTGATTACCTTATTCAAGGTGATAAACATATATTATCAAGATGACAAGGGTCTATTGATTATTATTCAGCTCCCCAGCAACCAAATACCTCGTAGATGTTACATGAGCACTTTCGATTGGACTCCTTAGAGAGAACAGTTCTCCTTGGACATTATATTAACTTTATTTGTATTTCCTCTCCTTGTAATCTTCGGGAGTAACAGTACACTTGCACATTCTGTAATTGATATGAATACATCAGCATTAGGTTTTTATAATTTGTACTCCGTTTAAGGGTTTCTGTGAAACTACTGACATAGGAACTATGGTGTATAAGTGGAATGGATCTCATCTTTCAGGTTATAAGTGTGATTGTATGTAATTCTAGCAGCACATAGCACTTTTTTAAGTATTAAAAGAATGCATGACTCCAAATGGCCACTGGCATTAAAAAAAATCATCTGTATGCATTTTATTTTCCTGCTGTTACAATGACTGACAAAAAATTTACATTTCTGCTGAAAACTCTGCATTTGCCATCCTTCTTTGTTGTGGTCTGTTGTTTGTTACCTTTCACAATGTGAGGAAGTTTTCCTTTGTAGAGAACCTCCACATCCCATCTTACCACAGTTCTACATTACTCCATATGGAATTACTTGGGGGTGGGATCAAACACTTTTTTTCAGCTAAAGCTAGTGCTATATGACTACTAAAGACTAGACATGGGAACGAACAGCAATATGAATGAAAAAAATCCATGAACAGCCCAAACTGCTGTTCGCGAACTAGCTGTTCGTGAGGCCCCATTCTAAATGAACAGGTGGTCGTTGCAAGCCTCATTCATTCCTGCTTGTCAAGCCAAACACTGTGGCACCTGCAATCAATTCCCATAGCAATGTAGGCAGGGATTGTCTGAATTCTGTCTGAACTCCTGCTGTTGCCTTTGAAACCACAATCTAAGCCCAATTTAGCTTGATAGACAGGTCTTCCTTCCAAGTGTGGACTGGAGCTCCAAATTTGTTAAAAGAGGAAAAGATCAGGGGGGAGGGGGGCTCCCAGCTCTGGCTTTCAGGGAGAGACAGCTACTGTTAGAGAGACAGGGTGAGTGCATTGGAGCTTGAATTTTCTTTGTTTGTGGTGGGATAGGGATTTACCTCTTCAGGTTCTAGGGCTGCTGCCAGGCTCTGGGGCCAAGCTATTATTTATTATTGGTACCTTTCCTGGTGCCTGCTCAGGTCAGGTTTCTGGGAGTGGTGTAGTAGGGATCTTGATGGCTGGAGGAGAGCCTGCTGGCCCCCACGAACAATGAACAATGAACATGTTTGTGACAGGATCATGTTCATCAGTGTTCATTGTTTGTGGATGGCAATGAACAATGAACACCATGTTTGTTTTCCTGTTCATGCCCATGTCTACTAAAGACATCCCAAGTTTCAAGCAAGTTGGACCAAGGAATCCCATTTCCATAGGCTCCTGGACAAGGTGCCTCTATCCCCTGGCTGCTATTCCCAGGCTGCTACCCAGGATTCCTTGGTCCAACTTGCTACCCAGCCTACCCAGCCTACCAGGTAGCTGCTACCTGGGAGAGTCAAGGGAGAGAGGGAAACTCTAAAGCAAAAGCAGGGTTCACAAGGCAGGGCAGCCCTAAAAAGCTTTTTTTTAAAAAATATCTTACTGTCCGTGCTTCCTGATGCAGCTTTTATTCTTCCCACCTCAAAATATGCAGTCTTCCTGCATATATGGTAGCCCATTCCCCATACCCATTTGAGCAGGATTTTTTTTCAAAAGTACGCTCTCATAGGAAATTAGAAGACTTTTTGATACTCATAGTTTATCATCAGTCTTAAGACCCATTCCTCCCTATGAAATATGTAAATAAATGCCCCAATCCATCCAAAGTTAAACACTTTTTAATTCTGTTGGTTTTAATAGTGAAACTTAAAACATGTGCTTAACTTACAGTCATATCAATGGGACTGAATTGCTGCCCCCCCCCCAATATTATGAATGAAATATAACTGGTACATGTATGGTAGAAGTACCATTATCCAAATATTTCACTTCTTGACTAACCTTTTTCCAGCCATTATCCTCTACACATTATTTTCAGATGAATGGTCAGAATGGGGGAAGAGGGGCAAAGAAAACGCACTGACTCAAGGGCCCTATAATCCTGATGTTCACCTACTTATTTCCTAAGGTTACCAGACAACCAATATTGACCTTTCACCTTTGATCTTCATGGCAGTGGCTTACAAAGTCTACTAGGAAACTTGTTTGTCTATCATCATTGATGGTTATCAATGAATTTATCATCATTAAATATTATATCCATAACTAAATAATATGTTTATTATGTTGAAATTTCAAGCACTTAAAGATGCTGTTTTATCTACTGGAAACATTTGGAGTGAGTGCTGGAGGATGTTCCCAAGACTATCTATGTTTTCTCTGAGCAGCCCCGACAGCAAGACAAATATTGTTCTTGGTATTACCATATTCCACCTATCTTCTCAAACTTCTGTTTGCATCTGATCAACTATTTGTGGTGGCAAGTTTTAAGATAAATATATTGAAAACTGTCATTTTTAGTTGTTATAATTATGCCATGCTATATTCTCCAGCTTAAGGTTAAAGTCTCTTGCATCTTTTGCGCTCTTCAAATTGCACAGTTATGTCTGTCTCATCCAAACTCTCTGTATAGTAGTTGATTCCACTTCTCTGATACTGAACACTAGCATGTACCCTTGCTAAATCAAATCTACGCTAGCACTCAGCCTATGTACTGACCTCAGACAATCATAATATCTGACTGACATTCATTCAGTTTGGTTAGGATGTTATTTTCTCTAACACTGATGAGGTCACTGCTATGATTAGATGCTAGCATAAAAATGTGATGAAGTTGGAGGGCTTTTCAGTAACTGCTGGCAGTGGAAATAAAAACCTGACACTGAGAAAATTGGCACCTTCAGTTTGCTGGACTCTGATGCAGTAAATGGATATTGTAAAATTCACAACACAAACAAAATAGCAAATGTCTCAGGCTGACACTGTATAATTGAACATGTGAACAAAGGAACTGTGACCTCGTGTGCTCTAGACATCTGCTGACTTATTCCATCTGTCATGCAGCATTTCTTCATCTTGCTCAAGGCCTTGTAAAGGAGAACTGGACTGTTTCTGTGGAAATTTCAACTCACTGAACTACTTGTGTCCATTAGCCCCTGGTTCAAAGCTGAACAATATCTATCACATTGGTTATACTTCATGCCAACAGTAAGAACAATTAGTTCAGTCCACTTGGCCATGGTACTTGACATTCTTTGTCTTCTCAGCTCAGATTGCTAAACCAAGTACCTCTGTATGTAAATGGTATTAAATATTAAGTATTTTTGCCAAGAAAAAATGCTTTCTCTTAACATTCAAAAGACAGCAGTATGGGCTTATTCAATCCTCCATCTGTTCTATTTTCTCCAGTGGCAACTTCAAAGCACTTGTGCGTTATCGAGTGTTTGCTAAGGAATGTGAACACAATAGTTCTCCCTTGGAGACGAAATCAGAAGAGTTCAGAAGTGAAAGAAATTTGGTCTCTCAGTTGGTTGTTTAATCCAATACTTAATTGTATGTGTATTTATTTCTATTGATTTTTTTTTCTAAAGCTGATGGGGTGAAAATAAACTCACAGCTTTCTTAACACAGGAACAATTACAGCAGGAGCTAGTATTCTTTGCTGAACGAACAATGCTTTTCATAAATGGAGAAAATTTCAAAACCTTGTTTCCTGCTGCTAATTTTGCTAGTGCACTGAATTAGTATGGCACTGCTGAGAACAGCAGGAGATCTTTATGATACATTAGCAGGCAGGAACAGATCTGATGAGTAGTGTTAATCATTAAAAACCTCAGCAATTGTAAGTATCAAAAAAAAACACCCAATCCTGAAGTAGGTTTATGTCCTTGTCATCACCACCCTTGACACTTTAGCTCAAGATAGAGTTGAAAATATAACTGGTTTTAAAACTTGTCCTCTCTCTCTCTGATTAGATATTGTACTGGCAATTCTGGCAGTCATATGTGACATACCTTTCAACATTTGATGAGGCAAATGGGCACACTCGTTTTAGATGCTGTGAGCAAGATAGATTGCTGACCAAGCAACTTCCATGGGAATGAGTGGAATACTCAGCCAAAACATTTGAAATACTTATACATTTCTCTACTATCCATTTTCACAGCAACAGTCCATATATTGCTGTTGCTGCACCACACTCCCAGCATACTAATGTTTTCAGTATTTCAAAATTCAGTACACACTAGCACAGTTGTTGTGAGATTCAGTTTCCAAGATGGACATCATGGTAAATGTGAGATCATCACCTTGCCAGGTAAAATTCAATATTACTTACAAATTCAGTAAACCATGAGCAAGACCATGTCATAATTTATTCTCAAATGTACCACAACGCCCAAGGGCTTCCTTTCAGAAGTTAATGAGAACTTCAGCTGTATAGCAGGGCTCTTTAATCATCACTGTTGTGTTGATGCAACTTGACTGCCTTCCAGGATGTTTCTGGACCCAAATTCAGAGTACTTGTTTTGACCTGAAAAGCCCTAATGTTACCCAAATAGGCAGCCTCCTAATTAGTTGGAGGAATTATCTTAAAGGAGACAAGTGAGGGGGTAATTGAGATTCTCCACATGTGTTTATGGGGATTATTCCCGTAAGAGAACTCTCAAAATGAACCAGATGTTCAACTGGAAAGGTTTTTATTAAAAGAGAAATAAAAGTGCAAATGTAAAAAAATCACACTTACCACACATACAAGGCTAACTAAGAGAAAATCAGGGAGGAAAGGGGAGGAAGTGCGTGCGCGCATGCACACACACACACACACACACACAGGTGGCTAGGGAGCCCTTATATAGGGCAAAATGCTCCCTGAGGCAAGCTGATGTCTTTGCCCCCCAAACAATGATTTAATGTGTTTTTCCAAGGTGAATAATGAGTTTAGAGAAGCTTAATAGTTCTGACGTAGACTATGTGTAAATGGTGCTTGATGACCCTGTAAGTACCAGATGGGAAAAGCTACCAGGTTTGATTAATAGCATTAGGTGCTTAATCTGGGTAAATGGGTGAAGGGAAGGGAAGCCAGGCATGGATGAGATTAGTGAGAAGTTCTTAGAAGATCCATTGTCCTAAATTATGCATCTCTCCAGAGCATGGAGGGAGTGTTTAGTTAGCATCTCCAACTCCCCTTCTAAAATATTTTTCAAGACTCTTGCCTGACTGGCATCCAATTTGTTTTATTTCCAGTCTGGCAGTGCCTTGTACTCATGTTATATGAGGAAGAGTGTTTATGATTTTATTTCTGTAAACTTTACCTCTGTGGAAGGAGGGGTCTGACTGCTAACGCTAAATAGTTTGGGAGTCTTCCAAATTGAGCCTACTTGTACATAAGTTCATCAGGAGGTCCAGCTCTGCATGCCTCTAATATTAGCATTATGGTGGCCATGTGCAGATGCATACCAAGACTTTGAAAATCATTGCCTCTTTGGACACTTTAGATCCCATCCCTTTCTTTAGATGCAGTGGTGGGGGGGAGGTTAGGAAAATGTGTCTGTCTTGTTGATTGGTTTTGCTGATTTCCCTTTGGCTGTATTTTCTTCTGCTTTAATTTTTTTTTAAGCTGTTCTGACTTCTACTTGGTGTTATTTTATGTTCGGTGAAATGTTTTTGTTGTTTTTGTTGTTTGTGATTTTGAATTTTTATTGTCATGCAGATGGGAGACTACTGTCAAAAACAGCATATGCATGACTGATTTTAAAAATGAGCAATAAAAATAGTTCTACCTATTATACAGGCTGTAGTAAAGTCACAGTTAGTATATTATATCAATATAACTAAAACAGTACAATCCTAAGCAAAGTTAAACTACTGACTTGAATGGAACTTTGTTCAGGATTGCATTATTTGGAAGTTAAGATTCAGAGAAAGTTATTGATTTCAAAATAAAGATCAAAGATTTCAAATGCATACAAATCTGGGAGCAACTTCCATTGATTTCAGTAGATGTTTCAGCTGATCAATCATGTATAGGACTAAGCAGGATAAATACATCTAGCATTGCAGTCAAGTCATGCAACTAAGTTTTTGGTTTTAATAGGTCTTAGGATGACCTAACATTTTCTAGTTGTGCCCACAGTTCTTATTCCTGCATTCTCTGACAACCCATATCAACTCTGCACTTTTCAGGGCTTTTGTTAATCAGCCTGATTAGAAGAATTAATAAGTAAATCTGCAGATTTCAGTCTGTAGTGGGAGAATGTTTAATCTCCCTTGACAGTTTAAACATACTGTCAACCAGAAACTGTTCAGGAGCTTAACTCAGAACTATAATCCATAATTTGATAAAACTTTTTTTAAATGACCCAATTTCCTACCTTAACCTAACGGTTAAGGCACACGTTGTACTTAGGCTGAAACAAGTTCCTCCAGTTTACAAAGCCTTCCTTCAGATTAAGTGGCTGTTCCTTCTACAGATCCATTGCTGAGTGTGTGTGTGTTGTTGTGATTGAGGAAAAACTCAGTGCATCAATGGTTTAGACTAGAGTGAATTAATAATCAATGCTGTTTTGGGTTAAGAGTGAAAACAGCTGTCCCAGACCTTCGTTTCCCCATGTACACCCAAAAAAAGAACAGTATGCATTTGTGAATGTGCAAAACTCATGAAAATGAAAAAAAACCCAAATGTATCAGTTCTGAGCCAGCATCAGTCAAATTGGAACAAACTAGTAAGAGTTAGAGACTTACTTAAAAAAAAAAATCTGGGAATTCAGAGAACCTGCTGGGGTGTGCACTAAGAAAAATTCAATTTCAGTTTGTTAATTGATGCAGCCATCTCAAACAGCACCACTTTTTCTGGCATGAGAAGTGACTGTGCTCCCAGCCCTGGGCTACCTGGGCTTTTGCATTTTTAAAAAAAAATCAGCACCAAAAATCACTCTAGTACTGTAGCATTGTAATGATTGAGTAGTAGGTTATCTGAATTTCCAACTTTCATTAAAAAAACAAGTAAATCTCTATCCTCTTCCTGTGTGGAAATATAAAAAAAGCATAGGGTTTTCATGGCAAAAGTCAAACAAGTGTTTTGTCATTGCCCCCCAAGTCGCAAGAAGGAGACAGATACAAGGCTTGAAACTAAGGGCCACTTTATTAAATATAACATCAACTGACAACATTCAACCATGGCAAAGGCAACTGGCAGTACAGGTCAAGCCACGGGTTCAACCCTGGACCTCCGCCTTGACCTGTCTGGGCGAGCCCCACTGCCCCGGGTGTGAGCCATTCTTGAACTGACCTCGGCCCGGCTGGCCAGGCAAAGGGTTCCACCTACAAGCTCCTAAAGCCTCAGCTGTACAGCATGAGGGAAGGACTTGCTCCTGGGGTTCCCTGTAGGTGGTCTAGCCAGGTAGTGGTAGCCATGAAGCATACCATCCGCTCCTGACAGACCCTTTTTCTCCACCTATGGGGAATTGCCAAAGGTGTGCTCACCATCCTGCTCCCTACTCCCTCACAGGTGGCCTAGTACCAACCTGAGCCATTGCTACAGGTCATCCAAGATGTTGTTGCCAGTTACCAACAGGTGAACCCCGTCACCTCTATAGAGGCTGGCAAACCTGGCCTGTATCCTGGGGTGGGAAAGATAAATCCCCAACCCCCCATCCAATGTTTTCTGTATAGCCCTATTAGCCCGGTGCCTGGCATGTTCCATGCCCCTAGGTCAACTGCCTCCTGCCAGGAATGCCTCGGGAGCATAGCTGACCACCCAGCCACCTACCTGCAGGTCATCTCTCACTTGCAATGATAATGCCCATCCTTTCATCAGCCCCAAATCATTGCCGCCCAGGTGTATCACAATAATATACAGGGGATGACCCATCCTTCCCCCAAACAATAATGGAAACAATCCAGGCCATCTAGGCCATGTTGGCCCTGCCACTTGATCATGGTATGTTCACCTAACCCCAGCTGGGAACTGACCAACAACCCCTTGGCTTGGTGGGCCACTCAGAACACCATCCTCCCCCCTGACCTCCCGGTACTCCCTGACTGGGCATAGCTCCTGCTCATCACAGGGACCTAACATAAGCACAGCCCCAACCTGCCTCTCATCCATTTTAGACTGATGGATCCTTAACATAACTGACTCACCCTGAAACTTCAAGTCCCTCACTAACAAAGCATGGCCAGAAACATCCCTCCCGGAGTGTGCCACCAGCTCACTCACCCACAGGGCTCCAAAAAATGCCATCAGGGCAGCTGCATGAAAAAGCTTGGATTCAAAGGCTGACATGCAAACTTCTGCCCAAACTGACTCCAAACCTTTAAGGATTGCCAGAGATATGGGAGGCACCCACCTTGCTGGACCAACCCTCCAGCACCTTCTGAACCCTGAAGTCACCGGTCGCCTCAGGCCTTATGAACATCAAAGCCGCCAGCTGCCCCCTAATTGACTTGACTTCCAAGCCACGCGACCTTTGAGCTATGCAAAATTGCAGCAAATGCTCTGGGGGAATGGGCCACAACTGCTAAAGCCCCACCTCCCCCCTAAATTCCCACAATTGCCCTACTGCTCACTTGTATGCCCTTCGAGTGCTAGGGACAATGGCCAGCTGAATAGCTCTGTTTACTTCCTTTCTCCAAGACGCCACAACTTTTGGGGCATTCGGGCAGGTTGACTGTCAGCCTCTGGGACGAGCTGTGGGACTCTAATCTAGAGAACAGGGTTTGATTCCCCACTCCTCCACTTGAAGCCAGCTGGGTGACCTTGGGTCAGTCACAGCTTCTAGGAGCTCTCTCAGCCCCACCCACCTCACAGGGTATTTTGTTGTGGGGATAATAATAACATACTTTGTAAACTGCTCTGAGTAGGCATTAAGTTGTCATGAAGGGCAGTATATAAATCAAATGTTATTATTGTTATTATTATTATAAATACATAATACCTGTTCTATTTCAATCAGAGAGGTCAACAGATCTTGATACCTTTTGCATGTATTTTGCCACTGGACCACAGTCCATCATCACTGGAGAGGGATTTCTCCTCCATAGTTCCTATTAGAGGCCAGAACAGAATAGCAAAAGACTGAAGAATGTCAGTGCATTTACTAGCCATCACAATCTCCAAGGGCCAGGAGTTTAGTGAAGCTAACAAGAATCAAATAAAGTCCTGCCCCAATGAAGAAATTAGAAGAAATTGTATTGAAAAGTGTGTTTCAGGTTGTTTTAGTTTCCCAATTATATGGTATAAACTCTGAAAATGTTTGAAAGACAATATATAAATATTGCAGGAAAAATGTTTTGAATTATCTCCATGTAGTGACTATATCATGAGAATTAAACTTTAGCTAACAATACTTCAGTGAAGCATGTTTGAAACCATGCAGCTGCAAGTAGTCTGCCTGCATTTGTCTTCCAATCTGAGTTATAGTAAGTGATGTCTATATCCCTTAGGCTATTTTCTAATGATTAGGGACTGACAAGGAAATCTGACTGCTGACCTATTCCTATATTCTCTTAATTACTCCTGACAAGAGAATTATGATGCAATCATTCCACTCTGTAACCCACTTTCCCCAAAGCTTAAGTCCTATACGTTTACACCATGTCTCCTCATAACAGCTCCTGATACTTCCAGTGGTCAGTAAAAGGCTTCAGAATTTGTTTCATGATACATATAATGAGTAGGGACGGTTCCAAGCTTTGAACACCAGTGGTTCCAATTAAAAAATATTTGTTTTATTTTTCCCTTGTGCAAATTATACCACAGAGTATTTCTTTTCACACATTTTCTTTTTCCTTGAGCTGTATTCCATGCATTAACTTGACACAGTTTTTAACATTGCACCGTTGTGTAAACAGGCATAAAACATGTATATGGCATAATAATTATTTGATCTAGAACACTCTTATTTGTCTTTTTGGCCATCTATGGTATCCTCAAAACTCTCCTCCAGCATCACATTTCAAAAGAATCAATTTTCTTCCTGTCAGCTTTACTCACTGTCCAACTTTCACATCCATACTTAGTAACGGGGAATATCATTGTTTGGATTATCTTGGTCCCCAGAGAGACATCCTTATCCTTAAGGATCTTCCCTAGTTCCCTCATGGCTGATCTTCCAAGTCTCAATCTTCTTCGGATTTCTTGGTCGCAGTCTTCCTTTTTGTTGATGATTGAGCCAAAGAACATTTTTTTTAACAATTTCAATTTCTTCATTGTCAACCTTAAAATTGTATAATTGTCCTGTTCTCATTACTTTTGCCTTCTTTTTTATTAAGAGTTTTATATAATAAAAAAGACAAAACATGATTATACAATTACACAAAACTAGCCAAACAAAAACAAAAAAAGAAAACAGATAACAGATAAAAATAACAAACCATGCAAACAGAACAAAGAATAAACATAGAAAGAAAAACTATATATACTAAAAGAAATCTTCTGATTTTCTTCATGACAATTATTAATATTTTCAAATTTTCTGTTACTCTATGTTAAAAAAAGCTCTTTTTTCTTATGTCCAAATCCCTTAATCCACAAATCCCCAAATCATTATTGTCTATTTCATGTAAAAAGTCAATAAGGCATTTCCATTTGACAAAAAACTTACTGTCTTCTCTCTGATCAGTGAAGTAAGTTTTGCTTACTTCACTGCTTCATTACATTGCTAATTCCATCACCTACACTACTGAGAGTGTTGTTAATCATTGCAGTAACCCTGTTGTTGGAATTCTGTTTACAAGCCCAAATATACAGCTTCTCCATTTGCATCCCTTTTTAGACCACATGATGACCAGTTAGTCCCAATGCAATCCTAAGGATCAAGAAAATACACCATCTTGCTATTGTAGAGTAAGTCATCTTATACTGTTTATTATTACATTGACTTCTAATTTTGTAATCTTAGTCCTATTGCATTGTTCATGCTACATTTCATGCTGTTTTTATTGCATTGTTTTTGTATTTTGTCATTTTCCTTGTATATAAGCAAAAAAGGTGGAGTATAATTAAAGACAACAAACTAACAAATTGCTCTCTAGTATTTTGCTTGAATTTAGAAGGCTTGGTTAGTTGATCCCCAGTTTTGGAACTCCCTTTCCCTCACAAAATCCATTTGAAAATTATAAACAAAAATATTTTATTGGTTATCTTAAAAAGTTGATTTACTAAACTTATATTTCAATAACTTTTATAACAACTTTTAAATGATGCAAACATTTGGGGGAACTTTCTTTTTAAAATATACAAATAAGTGCTTTATTCAAGAGTTCCATATTCTACAATGACAAGCAATGCTTTATTATAACATTTCTTTCTGACATTTGAGATGCAACACTCAAATGTGTAGAAGGAAAAGCACATTACACAGCTTTTTGCCCAAATGTGACAGAGGAAAATCCTAACCAGCTAGGTAGAATACTGAATTGGATACAGGGCATAACATACAGAATGGAGAATGGGAACACATAGAGACAAAGGGAAATGTGGTAAAAGATAGACAAGTCTTTAGAGTATCTCTTTCTATCTAGTACTGTTCCTACTGTCTGTTCCTTAAGCTGAAATTAAAATGGGAATAACCTCATTTGATATCATGCCTCTGATGTTTAATTATTGCCCTTATATATTTTGCCACAGAAAGAGTAATGGAATTATTTGTATCCAATAATAACCATGTCCCCTGTGCTCTCATATCAGGTAGTTTCATATTTTTAAGTAGAGGGGTGATTAAGCTCAACTCATTAAATATGGGACACTCTATAATCATATGTTCAATGGTTTCGAGTCTTTAGAGTAGAGTATAATCACCATATAAGGTTAGGAAAGAATGGATGTGGAATTTATTATCTGGTATTGGTTATGTTCATGCAGCACTCTCTGTAGAAACTGGGGTGGATACAGCCACTCCAAGTAGTCTTCCTCCAGCCTCAAGAGTCTTCCTCCAATGGAAGAGCCACTTAATTTGGAAGAAGGCTTCAAACTTGAGCCTAAAAGAAAGGTGAAGTATCAATATTTTAATAAATAAACAATCAGTGGAGTAGTAGGACAGGGACAAAATCTACCCCACTACTTGTATCTAAACTATCCATATAGGCTATAATTAGAGATGGGCACGATCCAAAAAAAATTAACGATCCAGCTGATCGTGGATCGGTGCCGGCGACGATCCCGAATTAATGATCCACACTGAGCATCTCCCATTCCATGGATCATGGAGGCAAAAGCGGAGGGGCGCCCCGCTGTTCCCAGTGATACAAGAATGGTGGGTGATGCCGGCGGCATCTGTGTTTGTGTTTGGCCGTCTGTGTTTGGCCGTCAGAGCTGCCTATCAGGGTTTGCAGGGATGAGATTGCCAATGGCTACAGAACACCCCCTTTCCCCTTCCCTCCCCTAGGTGTCTTCTCCCAACTGGTGACTGCTTTGCTGCTCTGTGGTTGGAAGGAAGCACTGCTGATCAAGGAAAGCTGGGCTTCCATTTGGGTTTCCAGGGCGACAGAAGGAAGGCAAACAGAGCTCAGGCATTCCCCTGGCTCCATTGCCAGGGGAATAGATTGCTGGCGCCTGAGTGTCTGGATCCCCAATCCAAGCCCAATTGCCCCGATCCAGGACCCAATTGCTGGATCGTTGGCCATGGACAATCACGATCCGCCGGGTCATGATCGCACGATCGCCATTATCGTGGGGTTTTTTTTTATCGTAATGCAGATCATGCCCATCTCTAGCTATAATCTTCTTGTCCAAGATCAAACAGGTACACTTCCTCAACCTCAGTACCACTTAATTTGCCTCCTGGAGTCTCCTGCTTGGAGCATCCACAGCGGGCTCAGTGTATCACCCAAACAACCAAGGTTGGGGCTGACTAATCATCCTTGGAAGACAAGAAAGTTATAGCAGTTGACTCTGTGGAGATCAAGATCCCAGAACACCTCTTGTCCCTCAGATATCCAGGATAGACCACATGCCAAGATGGGAAGAGAAAAACATGATCAGAAGCTAGACATGGGGCGGGGGACACAGAAGAGTCCATCAGTGAAGGATCCCACAGCCACCTCCTAGAGCTCTTGGAGTAGAAGAGATGGAGAGACCAGGCAGAAGTTCTGCTCTGGTGGCAGAGTGTCTGATGGGCTGCTTGGAACCTCTTATCTGTCCACAGGATTGCAGCCCTGATGACAGCTGTATGCACTTACCTTCATAAATAGCCCCCATATTGCCTGGGAGATCATGGGATCAACAACTCCATTACAGCTAACCCTGCCCTTTTCTGCCCTAAAATCAACCTTGACAACAGTCACCTCAGTTCAATAGCCCCACTGGCTGGTGAAGGCATGCCTGGCAGGCATGGTGAAGCCAGATCCTTCCCTATTGCTGAGCTGGCCAGCAGGGACATGCTCAGCAATGTTAGTTTCCTCCCTGTGGCCCACTGGGCTGGCAGAAGTGTGCCTCCAAGGTGCAGAAGTATCAGCTCCCTCCATGGAGCTCAGCGGGCTGTCAGGGCCATGTCTCCAAGGCAAGATGGTGCCCAAAGGAGGCCAAAGGGCAAAGCAGCAGCCATATAGGCCAGCTTGCTAAGAGGATCAGCTGGGGCTGAGCCCCAGTTGGAAGGAGTGGGGAAAGCTGGGGAGAAGGCAACTGGCCCAGGGAAAAGGGATGGAACATGTAGGGACTGTGAGGGCTTATGTATACCCTTGCAACCACAGGACAAGAAAGATGTAGTCAAGGTTCCCCCCTTCCCCAGGCAACCAAAGGCAGTTTGAGGGGAGAAAGAGGGAGCACTTTGACAGGAAGGGAAGGACCCAGGTGACATCTAATGTTAAGGGACCTGGGAGATGTACTGTAATAAAGACCTGCAAGTTTCTTTATTATATATTGATTCAAAAGACCAAACAGATATCCTGTAGACTTTCTTTTTGGGCCTATGTGGTATAGTGGTTAGAGTGTTGGACTTGGACTAGGGACAGCTTGGTTCAAATCTCTGCTTCCCAAGTAACTTACTGAGCCACCAACTTTGTCACAGCATAACCTATCTTACAGAATTGTTGTGATGACAAATGAAGGGTAGAAGAATCATGTATGACACTCTGAGCTCCCCTTTGAAAGGGTGAAATAAAATAGCACTCACTATATGAATATGTTGCTTGGAAAGCAGGTAGAAAAGTCAAAGCCAAATGAAAAATGCATCCAATGTTTTTCTACAACTGTTAAAATTCAACATTCTGTGCTCATTATCATTATTCCATGCTCAATACATTTAAACTCTACATCTATCATAATCTTTTGAATGTTAATGCATTTTTTTCATTAAATCTTTTCAACAACCACATAACAAAAAACTCAGTAGGAAAACATAAAAACAAAATGATACAATCTGATTATGAGATCAGATCACATTTAATTTAAGTGTTGGTTACAGTCTGGTAGCTCTTTGTGTATATATAAAACAGCCTAGGTAAACCTACCAGCATTATTTAGGAAAGCTCACAAAATACTGTATTAATTTTATATGATCTCATAAATTCAGAGGCAGGAGACTCATGCTAATTTTGAGGTACATTGGTCAGGGCCACTGAAAGCATGCATAAAATCAAGGGACTTCTCTGTGCTACCACTTCACATATTTATTATCCTCATAACCAAGAAAAACAAGCATACAATTATTTTTCATTATTTATACCATTCATAGTAACTCTTTTACCTAATCCAATTCTACAGGGACTTTGATGTGCACAAAGAGGTTAGGATCCATAAAGCTAATTTTGAAAAATAAAAATGCTATTCCACTTACCTGTCTTTATTCTTTCGAAATAATTTTCAGCACTAAAAATTCTATTCCTCAGAGAATGTGATCATTTTAACTTAAAACCATAGCTGTGGCTGCATCAGAAATTACAGGCAAACTTCTATTTGTGATTGGCATAATCATGGCTTGTTGCTGTGCTGGGACCCTCTGGTTACTTTAACACAGGCCATAATTCTTTCCCACTTGTTTACCATGTTTGGCCCTGTTGCTAGTATAATGCTGGGTATTTCGTGACTTGAGGATAGGTAAAGGTAAAGGTAGTCCCTTGTGCAAGCACCAAGTCATTACTGCCCCATGGGGGATGTTGCATCATGACTAGAGATGGGCATGAAGAGCAATATGAACTAAAAAAAAGCCATGAACAGCCCAATCAGCTGTTCGTGAACAAGCTGTTCGTGAGGCCCCATTCTAAATGAACAGGTGGTTGTTGCAAGCCTCGTTCATTGCTGTTCGTTAAGCCAGACAATCTGGCACCTGCAATCAATTCCCTTGGCAATCAGAGGCAGGGACTGCCTGAACTCTGTCTGAACTCCTCTGGGGAACTCCTCCCTGGAAACCCCAATCTAAGCCCAATTTAGCTTGACAGGCAGGTCTTCCTTTCAAGTGTGGCACTCCAAATTTGTTACAAGGAAGCAAAGAGCAGGGGGGGAGGGGGGCTCCCAGCTCTGGTCTTGCAGACAGTGTGGGAGAGACAGTTGCTGTTGGCATTTTGAAAGAGAGACAGGGAGAGTGCATTGGAGCTTGAATTTTCTTTGTGTGTGGTGGGATAGGGATCAACCCCTCCAGGTTTCAGGGCTGCTGCCAGGCTCTAGGCCAAGTTATTATTTATTACTGGTACCTTTCCTGCTGCCTCCTCAGGTAAGGTTTCTGGGAGTGGCGCGGTAGGAATCTACCCCTTTAGGTTCCAGGGCTGCTGCCAGGCTCTGGAGCCAAGCTATTATTTATTATTGGTACATTTCCTGCTGCCTGCTTCTGGGTTTCTGGGAGTGGTGTGGTAGGGATCTTGATGGCTGGAGGAGGGCCTGCTGGCCCCCATGAACATCGAACAACAATGAACTTGTTCATGAACAGGTCATGTTCTTTGTTCATTGTTCATGGATGGCAACGAACAATGAACACCATGTTCATTTTTTTTTCTGTTTGTGCCCATGTCTAATCACGATGTTTTCTTGGCAGACTTTTTATGGGGTGGTTTGCCATTGCCTTCCCCAGTCATCTACACTTTACCCCCAGGAAACTGGGTACTCATTTTACTGACCTCGGAAGGATGGGGGCAGAATCAACCTTGAGCCGGTTACCTGAACCTAGCTTCCACCAGGATCGAGCTTAGGTCATGTGAGCAGAGCTTGGACTGCAGTACTGCAGCTTACCACTCTGCGCCACAGGGCTTACCTATCTTTACCTATCTTTAGGATAGCCAATACAAAATGAACTATTCATTGTCCCATTTGAGGTGGTGTTTTGATTCTTCACAAAATGGAGAGGGTACCCATAAGTCTGCTCCCTTTAATAAAAGAATTAGGATGTGTTTCAAAATTACTGATGCTTTGATGCAAATGATATAGCTTGACACAGATTTTGTCTATGACAGTTGTCTTCTTAAATCTGCTGTATTCAGAAACTGTAACACTACTGTGTGTTTTTGTTGCTATAGATATACAGGGCTATTTTTATGAATTTAAACTTTAAGTATTTCCCATTCTGAAGGCCCAAAACAGTTAAACAATACTTAAAAAAAAATACTAATATAAAATGTAGTAGACAAAAACTAGCCAATATTGAAAATGTTATTTTATCATTAGAAGTCCTCCAAATGGCTTCAATCAGTGTTTTAGTCCAGGAATCCTAACCCTACTTCCAATGGAGAAGCCAGCTATCACTGGTGAGAGTTAACTTACTCCCAGATAGAATCTCAAGTTTGACTTCCTTGGCTAGCCAACTGCAAGAACCATCTGCATCCCTTCAATTTTCCTAGTTGAGGCTTTATTACTTAGCCCGACACACTCTCCAGTGGTGCTAATTATCTTGTGCTTGGATGGCTAACATCCCAAGAGCCATCTTGCTTACAAATCCTTCCTTTGAGAATATTTTAAGCAAACATTTGAATGTATTGTGATTTTTCTTTGTGAAACGAAATTAGTGAACCCTAGGAATTGGGAATAAAACACATTTCAACATTTCTTAATAGATTTGTCCATATTCACCAAAACTAAATTGTCCCTTAATCTCTATATTTCTTCATTTACAAAGTGCTAAATTATGTCCACACATGTTACCTCAAAGATAAGCATCAAATCACAAATTGAGGAGCTCCAAAAGGTGCTGCAAACTATCATGCAAATCAGAGTGTTCATTTCCAGCTTCTCCCTCTTTTTCCAGTGACTAGTCACTCTGTCTTTTGACAAGTAAAAAGTTTTGAAACATATTTAATCTGTGTTTTTCCTCAGTCCCCCTCAATCAATCATCAATATATCTAATTCTCAACATAGCCAAATCTGTGGACACTTAAACCTGAAGACTGAAGCCCTGAACAAACAATACAGATTTTTCTACAGACCTGAAAATTGTCCTAGGATTGCAGAAAAATCTGAAATTTAAAAGAAAAAAAACATTGGGGGTTAAAACAACCTCAAAATAATAAAAGCAGCACCTGTAGTTATGTAACAAAATGATTTCAGTGGTTGTTGCTAGGCAAACAAACAGTATTGCCAGCCTTTATACCTTGGTTTCTGCCAGTAAAAAGCAGAAAATGAGTTCAGGACCCCTTCCAAAACTGTTTTGGCCTTTGAGGGAGGACCAGTCTGGCCCAGGCTCACCAGCAACTACTGGATGACTTGCAACCATGTTAATTACATGTAGGTTTGCCAGATGGTTTTCTCCCCCAAACCAGACAGGGGCCCTGGCACTTACCTTTTTTCCCCCTTTGCGCACACACTCCCAGCCCAGAGTAATGATGTCACATTGCAGGAGCACAAGAGGCTGGGCTGGCTGGCTGGCCAGCAGCTCCTTGGGCACATGCTGGGCAACAGGATAGGCAGGCAAGTGGGCTAGCCATTCTCTGAGTGTGTGGCAGACTGGGTGGTATGGTGAGCAGGCTGGGCAGGTGAGTGGGCTGGTCACTTTTTGGTCACATAGAAGGCTGGGTGGTAGGATGAGTGGGGGGGGGTGCATTGTGCTGCAGGCCAGGAAGGTGAGTGGGATGGCTACTTACAGGGAGCCTGGCTAGCCAGCCTGCTTGCTTGCCCAGGTGCTTTTACAAGATTGGGTATTTGTTTCTCCTGGAGAGCCTAACAGAATAATGGACTGCCTGGGAAAAAACTGGACACCTGACAACCTTACTTACATGACTCACTCAGGACTGGCTGGTTGCTACTATTAAACAGCAGCTACTCTCTTAAAGCCAATCTGGTGATTAGAGTTTCAGACTAGGATATGGGAAACCCAAGTTTAAATCATCACTCTGCTGCAGAAGCTCACTGAGTGATCTTGGGCCAGTTGCATGTTCTCAGCCAAACTTAACTTACAGAGTTATTGTAAGGATAGAATGGAGGAGAGGAGAATGATATAAGCTGCTTTATGTCTCCATTGTGGAGAAAGGTGGGGTATACATGAAAGAATAAATATAGCTGAAGATTGGGACAGGTAAAAGGTGGGTTGAGAAGGTTGGAGAGATGGTAATGGGGATGGAGGGAATAGTGTGGGGAAGGGGATATAGGGGGAAATGAGGTGCCCTCTGCAAGTCCTTGCAAGTTCCCCACCATGCAATTGGGCCTAGCCTAGTGCAAATGACCCCTAATTTTCCATGGTAGAGAGTGCCAGGAGGAGAAAAGGAGGGAAAGCTGAAGACAAGGGGACAGAGAAAGATAGACTGATTGATGGGTGAGAAGGAAGGAAGGAAAAGGGAGAGGCTATGAGAGCTTTCACGGGAGGTGTTGTGTACTGCCTCTTTAAGAGGCAATCCTAGTAGGCTTCAGTGTAGGGTTGCTAGGTCCGTATACCCTCCTGGTGGGATGGGACCTTGCACTTACCTCATCTCCGTTGCATGCTTTAACTTTGCACACACATGCTCTGGCTCTTGCATGATGACATCACTTCCAGAGTCAAACAGAGCAATCAAGTACTTTAAAGGTTAATTCCCCAGTTCATATGTTAGGCACCACTGGCTTTATTCAAGTCACATGTAGCTTCTAGTTTGGCCCTAAAAGTGCAATCTGTAGCAGTTCTAGACAGAATTCTACTCAGGTATATACCATGGATCTACGTGTTCTGTTAGGAATGCTGTTAGGAGTGATGCCTTTTCAAAATGTTTGATTAGCTCTAAATAAAGCTATTTGTGTTTTATACCTACAGGTCACAAGAAAGTGTGGAAAGAGGACTGGCACAAGCAGTCAAAACCTTCTGTCTCTCAAATGGAAATGATGTTGGGATATAAATTCAATTGAAATTTTGTGTTAGGCTTCTGATTAAGGGAAGGAAATCTGTGCCTTTGGCACATCAAAAGAAGCATACTACTGGCTAGGCCTATGTCACTAACAGTGCAATCCTAAGCAGGATCATCTTCTGTCTCAAGATTTTAAATGGGAAACAAATCCATCAGGTAATGAACAGAAGAGGATTTATTTTGGATTGGATACAATTAATTATATTAAATGCAAATATGTAACAAGTGGGGAGAGGGAGAGCACATGGTGCTAAAAAATGAGTAAAGTAAGTGTCAGGTGACTCTCAAGGGGAAGGACATTCCACAAGTGATGCCATGGACCCTTATTTTTTTTCGCCAGGAAGTTAAGAAGGTAAGAACAACAGCAGCAATAAAAAGCAGGTCGACCTATGCTTACTTTAATCCCATGTGAAAACACATTATATTGACATGTCAATCTGTTCACTGTCTTTAATTTTAACCAAAAGTTTAGGGGGAAATAGTAAAAACAATATTAAACTTTTTTTAAAATGATGATGATGATTCCAGTTACAATGTCTTGCTTGTGATTTATTTGTAAATCATTCTTTAAATGCAGAGGAGACTTGAGCTAAGTTACCTACTTTTACCAATTACCCACTAAGAAAAAGCTGGTTTACAAGTTAAGAAGATCATAATGCTGGCATAAAAATTAAAGCTAATAGTGTTACGGGCCAAATGTCTAGCAGGGCATTCTTATCCAGCAGTGTGAATAGGATTATGTCTGCAAACATTTTCCTAACATAGAATTAAACTGTCAAGTTTCTGCCTGCCTGTTAAATGGATGTACACTCAAGAGGAATACAAGTTGAGAAAAAGTGGTATACTGCTGCATCTGTGACACCATTATACAATACCGACAAATGCAAAATTAAAGAATCAACCTTTCTACATTTCAAGGCATCAACTGTTTCATAAATCATGATGATTTACAGATGTGTCACTGTGTAATATCCCATCACTGATAACAAAATTATTCCATATAATATGACATCCTATCTGCTTGTGCTGAGTATTTTAGGCTTGGGCAGGGGGGAGAATCTAAATATCTTCTCAAATATGTGTCCCCTTCTCTGGGAACCCCAGAAACATTTTAAATATCATGTAGAACTGAGTTTCATATTTCATTTAAGGGTGATAATTCTTAATTGCATGAAAGCTACCAAGGAAGAAAGCCTAAGAAGATCATGATAGCCTGAATTCAGTGGTGTTCTTCCACCAATAAAGCAATCTTCTGATCACTCACGGAGACTTCTTCTAATGCAAGGAGTCCTCTGATGAACATAAGACTCCTGAACTAGTTGTCCTTTGGACTCAACTAATAATAGTAATTAGCATGGTGCTTCTTAAACTTTTAATAGCCAGAACTGTCAAAGGAAGAGAACAAAATTAAGATAGTCTGGTCATACTCGGGACCAGCAGAGTTACTTGTGGGGACCTTTTTACTGAGAATTAGAGAAGGACTTTGTGATAGCCAAATAGTGCAATCCTAAGAAAAGTAACTCATCCTACAATTGTACTGAAAATCACTCAACCTAACCTACCTACCTGAGCTGTTTGGAGAATAAAATGGTGAGACAAGAAACACTGCCCTCAGTGTCTTGGGAGGAGGGTGGCATATAAATGTCTTTGTGGGGCTACTCTTGAAGACCACGTAGAAGCTACACCTGGTGTAGAATACAGCAGCTAGGCTGCTGTGGATTCAGGGCAGCTAGTGCCCTGAGTTCAAGATCATTACGCTGGCTGCCAATCGGCTTCCATGTTCAATTCATGGTATTGGTATTAACCTTTAAAGCCCTTCATGAATTGGAACGCTATGAGAGTGCCTCTATCCTCATGTGCTGTGATCATCAGACCAGAGATTACTGGAAGTTTCCCCCACTTAGGTTAATAAGAACTGCTGCTGCTTGATCTTGGGTTTTCTCTGTGGCTTCAGCTTTGTTCTGGAATGCGCTTCCTGAGTATGTGAAGAAGGCTCTGCCCTTGCATAGGTTTTAGAAGCTTGGTAAAGAGAAATATTGTGTCTTGGCTTTGGGACCCCTTAAGTGAAAGTTGTGGCTTGTTTTCTATTAATTGTACTTTCTACCAGGGCAATATTGTATTTGTTTTTGTGGGCTGCTTTGAGTCCTATTGATAGGGAGAAAAATGGGGTGTTCATATTTTAAATGAATAAATAAAGGATTTTTCTTTAAAAATATGATATTTGCATTGCATCTGGGTGATATGAGGGGGACTTGGAAAGAATCATTGACTGTGAGGCCTTTGGTGGCCAACAGTCCTGCTGATAATCAACGCACACCTTTTTAAAAAAAAACATGGAAACATAAGTCATTCTTTCATTCCAAAACATTTACTTAATCAATATGAAAGCCAGAGTTAGCTGTCTGACTTCAGCCCTTCTCATAGGTTGCATCAGTTTCTGGATCTGGGCACGTTTAGTGATGGAAGGATGCAACAAATCACTCATGTTGAGAGGTAACAAGCAGCCTCCTCGAAGGATGACTAATTCTCCTCTCTCTGTGTATCAGGAATGAGAGATCTAATCTGAGCACAAGTATTAACCAAGCAGAAGGTGACTGGAAGGAGGCAAGGCCAGAATGATGAATCAAGTACAGAAGCAGCTGGAAGCTGACAGCAGAAGTAGCAGGTAGTATCCTCTGTTGATGGGTTCCTCCTGGGCTCTCAGAAGGGTTCTGTTCCATTCTATTGATTAATGGATGGAAGGATGGATTGTAGTACTCCAGAAGCTTCTCATAACTCAGGCTCAAAGCACTGATAACATTTACACAAGAGTTTTGAAATATTCAAATCAATGCACATCCATTACTCCAGCAATCCTTACAACCAATATGTAAGGGGAGTTAGTACTCTTGTTCACAAATTGTAGATGGGGTAAGACTGAGGTAAGAAACAGGAGCTTTCCTCAGACAACCACAAAAGGGCTGTCTCATTAACCACTGTATGCACCATTAGAAGACAGAAAATAAGGTTGTCTACACATTGTATTAATCAAGCAGATGATGCTTTGAAGTGTCCCAATAATGATCTATAGGTGTGCAGATGCTCACCATGAAGAAGGTATAATTTTCTCCACATATTACAAAAGGAGATTCATGGCATTAACGCTATGAATCAGTTTGCCCTGGCCTACATCAATGCAAATGGGACACAAGACATTAGTGGTAGGGGTTAAGGGGTCTCAGCCATTCAGGGGAAGGTGGCAGGAAGCTGTTTGCTTACCAGCACTCTCTCCGCAGCAGGCATAAAATAGATGTCACATAGAGAGATGGAAGGAGCATCCACTTGGTTGCTATGCTTTG
Organism: Eublepharis macularius; assembly: GCF_028583425.1. Classification (NCBI taxonomy): domain Eukaryota; kingdom Metazoa; phylum Chordata; class Lepidosauria; order Squamata; family Eublepharidae; genus Eublepharis; species Eublepharis macularius. The sequence continues at coordinate 49,328,297 of NC_072799.1, forward strand.
TGTATCAGCCCCCAGAGGATATTACAAAAAAGCTAAGATACCTGAAAAGACAGAGTTTGTACATTCTCAAAATAAATGATAGTTACTAAACTGACAAAAATTGGAATAGATTATTAACATATTTATCTAAATGCCTGGAAATGTTGACTAAAATGTGAATCATATCACAAGGTTCTCTTACCAACAAGGGCTTCCCTATTTGTTCTGGTGGAGGGGAAGTCATGCCCACACAACTGTTCTTTAGTCTGTAGCAACCATTCAGAAACTTTGTACATGTTGCAGGGCATATGTTGAATTCTGGATGAATTAGAATATTGCTTTAAATTCATTGATTTCTCCAAGTCTATGCAGTTAATACAATTTTATACTCATTTAAAGTTTATTTTGTAACCTGTAAGAAAGCCCAGGAGAGCCTGATTTTGTCAGATTTCAGAAGCTAAGCAGGGTCAGCCTTGGTTAGTAATTGGATGGGAGACCTCCAACAAAGACCAGATGATGGCAAACCACCTCTGTTAGTGGGTGATTCCCCACTAGTGGTTTTCCGCAGTTCAGCTTCCAAATGACCTCGATTTTTTTTTTGCGTTTCCACACGTGAGAAGGCGATCCTAGCAGCAGCTTCAAAGTCACTGCAGGTTTTGTCCTTTTCCCCCCCTTCCTGCTTTTCCCCGACTTATTTGTCCATCCACTGCCGATTAGGGATTTTAATCATGTGAAATTCTTTATCCGATGTTCTCCCCACCCTTGTCCTTTTCTCCTGCCCTTCGAATCAACTAAATTTGATTGGTTGATCATGTTTTCCAAGCCACACCCACTACCCTTTCCCTTCCACTTTTGTTTCTTTCTCTTTTTAAAAATAGATAGATGGATAGATGGATAGATAAAACATTGCAATGTTTTTACATGTCTATGCAGAAACATGTCCTGTGTCACGTGACGACAGCTGCCCAATAACGGGTCCATTTTTCAATGCACCAAATTTGTTACTTGTTTCGTTCCTATGGTTAACTTGACCTCTCGTTGTATGTGTAGGTTTGTAAATGTATGTGTATGTATTTTTATGTGAAGCAGTTTTTATGTGAAGCAGTTTGTATCAATGTACTGGTTCATGTTTCTTTAAATGACAGGATGACGTTCTTAATGAGTTAATGATGCCAGCGTTTGTATATATACCAGAGCCCTCTCCCTTTGTAACACATGTCCGTGATAAAGGGTAATTTATGCCAGCAATGTGAATACTTTATGGTGAGCTGTTTAAGCTGGAGACTATCAGGACGGTGATCTGTAAGTTTTTTACTAAGCAATGTTCATTTACTACTGATTTAAAGAAAATGTAATTAATAACTAATAACTGATTCTATATTGATTTCAGTCCAATAATTGTGCCCAGGAGGAAGTTGTCAATACGAAATGGGAATGGTATAATATGCAAGCATAATCCCGTCGGCACGTCATTTTTTCATCTTGACTTGGACTGTGATCACTTTTCCCTCTCTTTGAAGACTCTCCACTTATTTCCAGTGGGAGCATTATTGCAGCTCCCATCTATTTGCTTGCTTATGAATAATACGGACTAATGAATGTTCATATTTATTACTTGTATGTATAAATTATATTTATTTGATTGGCACACTGCACTTTTGCACACTTTGCACTAAAATTTGGTTATAAATTTTGAAGACCTTGTTGATTGTATATTCCCAGCATTCCTTTTCCAGTTTCTGACTACCCGGGGTTTCCCTGCTCTTGTTGTTACTTGTTGCTCACTGACAGCTGACAGCTGACAGCTTCTGAGGCAGAGGGAAAGCGGGATCATCAGTAACAATTTTTCCTCCAAATGTCAATAACCAATGACATTTGATCAACCAATCAAATTCCACGATATCGGTGGGAAATGCTCTGACCTATCAGATGTGTTTGTTTGATGCAACATTTATACGTAGCAACGTATAAAAAAGAGAAAAATTTTGATGTTTGTTTGATGCAACGTTTATATGTAGCAACATTTTTTTGAAAAAAAAATTAAAAAATGAAGAAGCATGTCTGTCGACACTTCCCCTGTAAAAAGCAATGAGGAATCGATTTTTATACTGGCAAATTCCGCACAATGGACTTTGAGCATGATGAAATGAAATGTTAATGCGAAACAAAAGCCTTAATGTGGAATCGGGGAGCAGTGGATTCGTACGACTCCACTGCAGCACGACTGCTCAGAAAGTCTGATCAAAGTCGATCATGCGGAATCCCCCAGTATCTTACCATGAAAACCCCACCAGGAGTCGTCGTAAGTCAAATATGATTTGAGGGCAGGATTTCATTTTTTTTCAAGGAAAAAAACTTAATACGCTATACTGAATGTTATCTTTTCATATGAAAATAAGAAGCATTGCATCCATGTAATCATCATCATAATCAAAGAAATTTATCCTTTAAGCTGTACCCAATGCTATTTTTTTGCAGTGACAGATAAATTAAAAAAAAGTGGCCACTAAAATGTTGATGCTTCAGAATTTGATGCAAGAGACCAAGGTTTGCTTTAATGAAATATATATCAGTTCCTGCTTACTTATGTCTTGTGATATGGTTTTTGTTTTGTAATCAAACATGAAGGATCCTTTTTATTTAACAGTTTTGCATGTTTCCTCTGTGTGTATTTAAAGACAGCCAAGGTAAGAACACTTAACTAGATAAGTGAAATTCTGCTAGTCTTTAGAATTTGAGAGTTGGAAGTTTGCAGGTGGCTAACAGGTAAGAGGAATTCCATCTGAATGTCTCAGAAGTTTTTGTCTGTCTCTAAGTAAAGTGTAGTATTTTATATTTCACTAGCATTGAATGAGCACCATAACTACAACTGGATGTTACTAATAAATAAAATTTCACTTGAGATTCAGATGGATTCTGGATTGTTTTTGTTACAGGTAACATTTGCTTACAGAGAAATAGTTGGCTACATGATTATGGGTGCCAAAATATTTGGTTGGATCCTATAGAACATGTTTTGTTAATAGGCACCAGGAGCCTCTCATACCAGGGGAAGGCTTTTTGTGCCAAAGGAAAATGTCAATTTAGCAGGAAAAAATCTGAAAGGTCCAAGCATTTTATTCAAAATGTTGAAAGGAAGAAAAAAATTATCATCACAAAAAGAGATTGTAGGATTTTGTGCAAATACAAGGATGCAGACAATAGGGAGTTGCCTGCATAAAATAAATGGTTTGTTTGCTTGTTTTGTAATAATTATCATTATTGGTCTTAAATTCTTATAATTAATAATAAAAATTAAAGGAAAAATTAAATGTAGTTGTTCCTTCTTCATCATAATGGTGTTATTGTTTTACTTGGTGATACAGATACCTACTCCACCTACTGTGGGTGGGCAGCAGGGACAGGAAGAAGCCTGGGACACCACTCTGGATCAATGATGTAGGACCAGCCTGCATCGGGCTCTTGGCCATAGTTTTTTAAAAATGGCATTTGGATAACAAACTGAATAGCCAGAGAGTATCTGGAAAAAAAATCAAGTAGGCCCATATTTTGAGGGATCATCAATCTCTCATTATTCCCTCTGCCTTTTCACCCAGTTAATCATCTTTGACATGGGAGCAATATTGCCCTTTAAATCACACTTGTCTGCCTCTCCCCAGCATCTTAACAGTGTGGTCTGACTGCAGAGAAAATCTGACACACACACACACACCCTACCCCGGAAATTATTTGCTGGGAATTATTATGCTGCTTTTGCACAGCAAATTTGTAAATTTTCATCATGTGAAAATGCCCTATGTTAGTTTTATATCCATGTATATCCATGCAAAGAGAAGTCTTAGGGTGATTCATATGATGCAGAACAGCCATTTCCTCCAAGGAAATTGATCACTGCAGTCTGGAGATCTCTAGGCCCCATCTGGAAGTTGGCAACTCTAAACACATACAGAGTGTAAATTAAACAACAATAAGAGATGCCGTGGGATCATTAGGTGACACTGTAAGGCGAAAAGGTGACATGTACTTAACAATATATAAAGCAGAGATGGTGAAATATTACAACTTAATTTGTTTATGGCATGCCTATTGTTAATCTAGGCACCAAAGTTTAATAGGAAAAGAGGGCAGAAACAAACAATTCATGAAGAACCTTAATAAGTGTTCATAAAATATTTAAGACAACGTTTTCTGCTTTATCTTCTGGGGAAGTCATGAAGATCCTGCAGCTCACAAGGACAGAGTACATCAGACTGGTGGAGGAAACATGATGGACTAGTTCAGTAAAGTTTTAATGAGCAAGGAATATCTTTTGGGGGGTAACTATGCAGAGACATTAAAATATTTTGTGAGCTTCTTTCTATGGTGCTATACTATTTACACAAGTACACTCTGCAAGAAATCATATCTAACAGCCAAATGGAACTGAAAAGGAGCACTTGAAACATAGGCTGAATCCACACTTACCTGCACAGCGCTAAGCAGGCGGAGTGAGAGCGTCTTTCTGGCGTGTTTTATGATGTCATCACACCACGAGAGCGGCATCATGGTGCGATGACATCATAAAACGTGCCAGAAAGATGCTCTCACTCCGCCTGCTTAGCGCTGTGCCAGTAAGTGTGGATTCAGCCATAGTTCAAAATATTCTAAGCATCAACAAAATAGTAAAAAGTCCAGTAGCACCTTTAAGATTAACCAACTTTATTGTAGCATAAGCTTTCGAGAACCAAAGTTCTCTTCATCAGATGCATCTTTACTATTTTGCGACTGCAGGCTAACACAGCTAACTCCTCTGGATCTATAAGCAACAGTAATATGGAAAACCAATTAGCCATTTATTGGATAAATCTTAAAGTGGAGAAAGGCATAATTTGTTGAACTGCACTATAATTCTTGTTTATTATATTTTAAAGTTTCATCCTGATTATTCATCCTGGGTTTCATCCTGATTATTCAGTGAAATCGTAGATCAATAACAGTGTATATTGTTGTAACAGGAAGCTATGCTGTTTTCTTTAAGATATAGAATCTGCCATAATGATCGATGCTTTATCTGATCTTCCTATTGATTCCTTATAGAACTATAACAGCATCTTCATTCACTCATATGACAGACACAAACATGTCACGCTAGCATTTTTTTCTGTGAAAGCAAATTTGAGAATCTACTGCTGATCTACAAAACACTTAAAAGGTTGTTCCTCAAGGTATCACCAGCATCAAGATCCTAAAGATAACCATTACTCGTTATGTTCCAGTGTGTGTTATGTGCTATCAAGTAACTTCTGACTTATGGTGACCCTATGAATAAAAGACCTCCAGAATATCCTATCATTAACAGACGTAATTTTTAGGGGAAGTATTTCTTAATAGAAAGCATCCAAATATTCCAGCCATAGTAAAATATAAAAAATAAAAACATCTGATACACAATGCAGATCTACAGTTTACAGAAAACAACTTGGAAAAAGTCATTACAAACCCACAGGGTGTTATGAAAATAACCAGGACACACAATTAGGGGGAGGGAAGGAAATATGGTATCATCTGATCTCATCTGTTCGTGGAAGCTAAGCTGGGTTGATACTTGGATGGGAGACCGCTAAGGAATACTCTGCAGAGGAAGGTAATGGCAAACCACCACTGTTTCTCACTTGCCTTGAAATCCCCTTCCTGGGGTCATCATAAGTCAGTTGCGACTTGAGGGCTTGTATGTACACAATAAGTTACCAGGTCTTCCTGCCGCCACTCTGCTCTTCCTGCCATCACTCTGAGTTGTGATTAACAGAACACCGAGGCTGATTTCGCACATGTTGGATAATGCACTTTCAATGCACCTTATCAATCGTTTGAGGTGGATTTTTTGTTCCGCACACAAAAAAAAATCTGTTCGAAATGATATATAAAGAGGATTGGAAGTGCATTATCCAATGTGTGTGGAAAGACTTCATGAAAGCCAACTACAGGGAATTGTCAGAAATATTTATTGCAATGTATATATATATTTTAGTAAAGTGCAAGGAAAAATAAATGTATTTGTTTTAAATAAATATGTACGATTTTTATACAATAATTTCATAAGTCACAAATACTCAGTTCCACAAATCTCATTTACAATAGAAAATAGACAGGTACAACAAGTCAATGCCAAATAGCAAAAAACCTCAGGCCTCTATAAATATTACAGCCATATCAGAGAATTTTCACTTCATTTAAAGTGCTAGTGCCAGTGAGTTCATTTATAAGTAAACTTCAAAAAACATTAGCAAAGTCCTGCTAAGTAAGAAATACTCCAAAGAGTCCAAGAGTCACTTGAAGTAGACCCAGTCCATCTGTGACTACCGATGAAAATCTAGCTGTAGCTCCATTTTCACAGAGCTTTTTCAGAGTAGTCCTCTTTGTCATTACTTAGAAGGAAGGAACTAATCTGAACATGAGATAAACCATTGTCTTGACTATGTATTGTGACTTATGAAATTATTGTACCCAAAGCATACATATTTATTTAAAAAAATATTCTTCCTTGCACTTTACTAAAAATATATATACATTGCATTAAATATTTCTGACTATTCATTGACTGCTAGTAGTTAGCTTTCATGGTGTTCTGTTAATCATAGTCTTTGTTCCGTGATACTTTCTGTTATTATAGAGCCACTCTGAGTTGGCCTGACAGTGATCTTTTGTTCATTTTTCTCCTACTGCAGTTTTTACCATACAATGTCCAGCGATTTCTCAAGAGGAATGATGTCACTTTTGGGTTCTTCTGAGAAGTGACATCACTCCATCACTGACAAGGCCCCACCCCAAATCCCCCTAAATTTCTGCCAATTGCCATGCCATACCATACAATATGCAAAACAATTCAATACGTATCATTAAGACAGACTGAGTGACTCACAATTAAATAAGCAATAGCAACAGACAAAAATCTCACAGTACTTCATACTGTCCTCTAAAAATCAGCAGTCATGTATTTCCTTTTTTCTTCTACTAATGTTTATTTAGATTATTAGACTATCACAGCAAGACCTATATTTTATTATGAGTTTATGAGCTATCATCACAAATGTAACACATGATCTATGTTTTGCTCCAAAAGTTGTCATAACTGAAAACTGAAATAGTACACATCCCTTACCACAACAGTAGCCTCTGGGCACATCTGAATTAGATAAGCTAAGCAGCTTTAGGCTATATCCAAAGGAGCGATTTTTTTGCATAATTATTGCACAAAACATATATTCTGTAGAAAATATTAAGAGAAGTTTGGGTGGGGGAGATATTGAAGGACTAACAGGAACAAACTAAAGAAAAAAATGATGATGCAAAAATTTGGTGAGATTTAAAGACTCACAAATTAAAATAATATACACAAAATGCATCATTACCATGATGGAGAGATATCAGTAATATTGTGTTATGCTTTCAGAGCGAAACATCAGTAAAGAAAAGGGAGAAATGGGTAACAAAGACTTTGCTCTGCTTTACCTTGAAGTAGAACTATTATGTAAAACTAAGGGCGAAGCTACAACTGACGAACAACACTTGAACGGCAAGTGTATTTCTCCCTGTTCACTTGTGCTCCACTCAATCCACTTGCCGTTCAAGTGTCATTCGTCACTTGTAGCTTGGCCCTAAACTGACGATAATCCCAGTGATTACTGGAGCACTTGTCTTTATATATATAGATTGATGATAGTTACAAGTGTGACTCATCAACCCCCAGCCCAAACCCCTGGACCTAGAAATGTGAAATTTGGGGAGAACGTTCCTTTTATGATACAGGGGCTCACTAAGAAGGGATTTTAAGAAATTTGCTCTCTAAGGGGGTAAAAAGGGATAAAATGTGTTTCCCCATAGGGATACAGCTTCCCTGTGTGGCTGGCAGGGTCCTCCACCCCCACCCCCACCGCCAACTGCCGCTCTTCCCTGAGGTCATTTGCATATGCGACCTTGATTGGTCATCTCTCCAACATTCTAAAGAGTATATACTTGCTATTGGGAGTCACTGAATGTGTCCTGAGGTAAAAAATACACCTCCCAGTCTGGGGTTGCCAATCTCCCTGTGGAGCCAGGTTTTCCTGTGTGGCTGGCAGGCTGATGGGTCTGCTGTGGAACTGTGTTCCAAGATAAAAATTAAGTCAAGGAAACTGCAGACAGTTGAAGAAAGACAGTACAAGACTCCTGAAAAGGGATTTTATAGAAAAGTTAGTATGGCAACTGAGTTTTTAAATGTTCATGGGGAGATGGTGCATGACCTTTCTAGGGGCCATTTCAATGCGAACCTCTCATACAAACTGGCCGAAGGGCCCACCACACACCCCTCCCTCAATCCAACTCCACCTCACACCTCTTGCAACCATCACCTCTTACTGCCCACAAGAAGCCTCCTGGCAGAGGTTGTGCAAAATATACTGATGCTAAAAGGAGGAAGAAACTTAGAGATGCAGCAAGGAAATATGCACATCATACTCCTGCAGTGCATGGAGCAGCAGTGGCCAAGTACCAGCAAGTCCCAAGTCCAAGGGAAAGGTGACCATCCCTGCAGGCCTGGGCACAGTAGTGACAACCCTAGCAGACCTAACAGCCACAATATACCCTGATATCATTGCTATCATGAAGAAGTCCATGGACGGGCTGTGCAAATGTGCCACTCTGACCCCAAGCAAGACATGGCTGCCATCATTAATGAAACACAACTTAACTCCCTCGAAGAGGCAGAAATGGAGTACAGATCTGTGGACTGTGGAGTTCCTCAACATGCTCAACCCTCCTGGCTTCCCAGCCCACAAGCTTCTCCTCAAAGTGGGGGCTCCAAAGTGGGGGGAAATCACCAATGAGGTCTATAAAGAGGTCCTTCAGTAGAAAAAAAAGGTTGTACGTATTTTTCACTTTATTTCTTGCACTACAATCTTTTCCTTTTAAAAATCTCTTCAATAAATGTTACATTTTGAATTTCACTTCATCAGTTTTAGGCATCAACATGCTTCGCTTTATTCAAACACTTTTGTGAAGCTCGGGTACTATGCTACTATACTACAAAATCAACTCTCCTCCTCCCCCAACCAAAAAATGTTACATACCCATACATATTATAACTGGATTTAAAGTAGTTAAATACCATAGCAAAGCACGGGCATCAAGCTAGGTTAAGTATAAATAAGCAGTTCAAAGGATGAACTGAGAATGAAAGTCACTATGCTTGGTGAGAGTTAATGATTCCCAGGAAACTAATTAAGAAAATTTAAGTCGAGAACCACCTTGTCTTAACGTAATATCATTTCTTGCTGTTAGGACATACAGAACTAGGTCCCATTTTTCTTTTTGGATCTAAGAAATACTCTGAGAGGCTTTAAGAGTCAGACAAAGAAAAGCAAAAGCCACAAGTACCACTATTCTGGAGTGTACACTTAACTGCACTACAGATTCTTCTTACTCATCAGAGAGCTCCACCACCAACACAAGACTGTTTTGTGTCAGGTGATAAGTGAGTTTCTAACTGCACAGCAGAACTCTCAGGTTTGTGATCAGAAATATTCCCAGGCACAAGGGAACTCAGGCAAGAGGAAGACATTGATAGCAGTGAGGATTGGATAAATTTCCTTGCTTACCCATGATAGTCAAGGGCACCAGACATGGGGCATGGCAGCCCTAAGCTGGGATGTGGAGATCTCTAAGGATCCTTGTGACATCAAGCCATACATTATGACTGCCAGGTGGACCAACTGCTGGAAAATTCTCCTCCCTGAAGGCACCCTGTGTGAGTCTTCAAGTCTAATTGGTCTTGGCAATGTGATAGAAAATAGGTGGGCAAAACCCATTGCCCTCCCCCCAGTCAAAATAAAGAGGCAAACACAAGGCTTGGGCACAAACGGGCCATTTTTTATTTGGCAACAACATTAACTGCATCATGAACTAAACCTGGCAAGGGCCTAACTAGCAGTACAGGTCAAGCCCTGGGGTCACTCCTGGACCCTGCCTTGACTTGTCTGGGTGAGACTCACTGCCCCGGGTGCAAGCCATCCGTATGCATGGCTGGGATCCAGCTGGCCAGGTGGATGGTTTTCCCCTTAAATCTCCAAGCACCCCAACCATGGAGCATGAGGGAAGGACTTGTACAGGGGATACCATAGGCAGCCTGGCCTCTCAACTGGCAGCCATTTATCATACCAGCCGATCCTGACAGGTTCCTATATCACCACCAACAGTACTCACTGTCCCCACCAATGGTACTAACTGTCCCACTTACTTTCCCCAACTCTATCCTGCCAGTGACTACTTATGTCTGCTCCACCATGGTCAATAGCCACAACCCATGCAAGTAGTACAAGGTAGGCAAAAAACACCTTTCCCCAAAGCCAATCGTAGGAGGGAGAAAAAAATCCAACCTAGCCCTGATTATCAGTGACTGGTATATACCTGTACTATTACAGGGTGGGTGGGTAGGCCGAGCATAAAGCAGTGACTGCCTGGATTGGGACAGAGCTGCCTTTTAAGGCACCAAACTCTGATCCCTTTCAGGGCCCATATAGGTAGGAGGACACTGCCACTTTTCCTTCGAGGGCAGCAAACACGGCCCCTGGCTTGAAGCCTTTGTCCGCTAGCTGGGAGGGCCAGATTACAGACAGGATGAGTCAAGACTAGAGATGGGCACGGTCCACATTACGATCGAAAAAACCCCACGAAAATGCCGATTGCGCAATCGTGAACCAGCGGATCGTGATCGGCCACAGCCAATGATCCAAAAATCGGGAGGGGCCTGGATCGGGGCGATCAGGCTTGGATCGGGTATCCAGACACTCAGGCGCCAGCAATCTATTCCCCTGGCAACAGAGCCAGGGGAACGCCTGAGCCCTTCTTCTGTCGCCCTGGAAACCTGAATGGAAGCCCAGCTTTCCTTGATCAGCAAAGCTTCGTTCCAACCACGGAGCAGCAAAGCAGTCACCAGTTGGGAGAAGACACCCAGGGAAGGGAGGGGGAAGGGGGTGTTCTGTAGCTACGGGCACTCCAATCTCATCCCTGCAAACCCTGATAAGCAGCTCTGATGGCCAAACACAGACCTCCTGTGTTGCTGAATGGGACCCATGCCATGGGCTCCCAGGCTGGGTTTCACTTTCTGCAAGCAGTGGAGTGGGACAGAGCTCTTGCTTGCTACTTGCTAGCCTTTGGAGAGAAAGAGAGAGAGACTGAGAGAGTCGACCGCCACCACCACCCACCTTCCCACATAGCTGGGAATAGCAGCGCGCCCCACTTTGGCCTCCACGATCCATGATCCATGGCTCGGGAACGGGAGATGATCAGTGCGGATCATTAATTCGGGATTGTCACCGGCACCAATCCACGATCAGCTGGATTGTTTATTTTTTTTGGATCATGCCCATCTCTAGTCAAGACCTTCATAACCTAATTTGTGGTGCATAGAATATGTGGACCTTTCTGATAACATCTTGTACAGATCCTTCACTTAGGCTAAGTGCAATCAGAGGGAGAAAAGTACCCAAACACATGAATGGGATCCACTTTTCAATCTGTCCTGAAATCAAACTATTTATTTATTTAAAGCATTTCTACCCAACAGGATATTCAAGGCGGTGACCATTAATACACTAAGAAATTTAAAACATTTTAAAATAATTTAAATTGAAGACATTTAAATAGTATAACAACAAATCAATAAAAACACGCAATACAAAGAACAGGGAGGAGGGTCAATAACAGTTATTGGGATTATGCAAAAGAAATAAGTCTTCACTCGCTTGCAGAAGACAGCAATAGAGGGAGACAGACAAATGTGGCTATGGACTGAGAAATCTTCATTATAATTTCTGATCTGAACATGTTTGGGGGGAGAGGAGGTGATTGTTTATTTTTGTTTATTTGGGGGGAGAAGAATCCAGGTTGTTTTTCTTCAGGACTGATATTTTCAAGGGTCTATTCAAGGCTCTGGAGCATCTGTTTGTAAAGAACAGAACACAGTCCTCCCTCTAAAGATCCCCTAAGTTTGAACAAAGGGGGTTAATTTTGCAAACCTCTGAAGTTGGTCCATCTCTCTGCGGCCACACATCTCTCTTTAATGATTATTAAAATGGTGGCAGCTTAGCAGGTGAGCTCCAGATGGGCATAGGAAATAAAAAACTGTATTAATTTCATTTTCCTACTCCTACAGTGATTTGAGTGACAATAAAAACTTTTTACTTTTATACTAAAAACTCTGTTTGCCATGCGTTCTTGTTGGGGGTTCTGTTTAACAAACTAAGGAAGATGATTAGCAGCTTTTCCATTATTTCTTATGAGGGATTTTTCAGGGTGGCTGGAATTGTCATTTTTCAACCAAATGTTACCAACATTGCAGTAGAGTTTCTTTTGCCTGTCCTCCAAAGAACCTCCAAGTTTCAAGCAAACTGGACAATGGGTTTGAGTTCTACAGGCTCCTAAACAAGTCCAGGATTTTTACTTCCAGAGGAAAAAACTCTTCACCCACAAAGGAGGGGTGCAAGGACCTGACTGTAAGGGGGAAATGCCACTGTCCAGGAAATCGAACACAAAAACAGAGATACCTTGTCAGTTCTAGGGATGGTAGTCCATGGCAGATAGATCCCCAAACCCCTCACAGCAAGCACTCCAGTCCAGTGCATTGGATGAAAAGGTTTTCTTTTAGAGATCCAGTAAGTTCACAGGTACATCCAAAGATGGGTAAGTTGGCAGGAATGAAGATACAAGCATATGTACTTTGATATAAGGAGCATGATTCCCCCCTCCCCTTGGAAAGTTAGCAACTAGGTGCGAAAATCCCAAAGTGTCATGAGAACACAATAACTTTGTCTGGGCAGAGAAAGGTAAAGATTACAAAGAATTCAACTCCCTCTGTCTCTTGCAAAAAGTTACAGCACAGCTACAAAGTTAAGCACACTTTTAGAGATAACAGGGCCAGCATTAATACTTTCATTTTCAGGCAGGCCAAGGATGGATTGAGTATAATGGTTACAGTATATGAGCATGACACGAAAGCACACAGTATATCAATACATTGATCAGATCAATATAGAGACACTCCTCCAAATGAAACTAGAACAAAAAATGGGAACCCACAATTGGAGGGAAAATATAAGTAACCCAATAGAATTTTTTTTTAGAATTTAATGAATAGTAAAGTGGTTAGTGCTCTAATAAATAAGTTAATAAGTATGAGTAAATATATCATAAATACAGATTATTCGTATAGACAAGATGTAAACAACAAGAAGATAGTTTTGTATAGCTGCCAGGCAAAAATGCGCAAAGCTGCAAAGTGCCAGAAATACAGTCTATAAATACTTGAGAGTGACATAGTTTTTTCTTTTTCCTTTTTATAGATGCAGCTGAAGAAACAATGTGAGAAGACCGTCCAAGGGATAAGTATCACAAAGGTCAAAGGTATAAAGTAATAAACTGCTTATCTCCTTTTCCTCTTTAGGTGACGCGGAGAAGAAAAAATTCACAGCCCTAGAGACAAATATCCCTGGGGAGTGAGTTCCAAAGTTTTGGTACCAGAACTGAGAAGGCCCCCTTTCCCAGGTTGCCACCTTTCTGGCCTCAGATGGCAGGGGCATCCAAAGCAGTGCCTGCAAAGATGACCAGATTGAACAGGTAGATTCATATAGTCTCATGGAAGAAGGTGGTCATTGCTGTCCCCAAGTTCTTTAGGGATTTAAAACACCCTGAATTGGGCTCAGAAGCAAATTGGGTGCCAGTGTAGATGGAACAAGATCGAATGATATGGTCCCTATGAACCACTTCAATCAGTATTCTGGCCACAGAATTCTGTACTAACTGTAGCTTCCAGACAGTCTTCAAGGGCAGCCCCATATAGAGCACATTGAATTTCTTCTCTGCCCATCTCATTACAAAACCATTTTGTTAAACCTTCCCTGGATTTTTTTTTAGCATTTGACAGAGAGAAATTCCTCAGGTACCTTCCCTGCCAGTTACCTATTTCAAAGGAAAAACAGATGAAGGTGCAGAAACAGAACACATGTTTGTGAGCAGGAACGGTTCCTTGCAATACAGATAGTCTGACAGACACAAAGCTCATGCTGTCCAGATTTTAGAAATTATGTGCTTGAGCTTCATTTCCTGCTATGGATTTGGACTGTTCTCTGGTGCTTTCTGAATTCAAGTGAGGTAGAGACTACCAAACCCCATTCTCCCTAATAAGACATGAAAACTGGAGAACATGGCATCACAATATTCTTTGCCTCCCAATTCAATCCGGATGCCAGATATCATGATCTCTGATAGGAAATGATACTCCAATGCATGGTTAGGACTAGAGGCTGGCACAAACTGAATTACAAACGAAAGTTCATCACAAACCGAGCTGGTTCATGGTTTGCAAACCGGCAGTTCATGAGAGCTCATTTCTCACCAACCATGATGAATTTTAGCCCGGTTTATTTGGTTCATATTTGGTTTGTCACTGTAGACAGCCTGGCACCGATCAATCAGTTTCCTAGGCAACGGGGTGGGGGGAATGGGCTCTCTGCAGACCTTCTGCTGACCTGGAAGTGATGTTTTCACAAACTGAACAAACCGGTTTGCAAACTGGGGCAAGTTCGTGAAAGTTCATGGTTCGTGAACTGCAATGAACCACAAAATGAATGAACTGCCATTTTTTCAGTTCATGCCCACCTCTAGTCAGGACCTTCATTTCTAGAAGTTCAGCAGCCTACTGCGGCCTACCAATAACTACTCCCGCCCTTTCACAAAGGTAAGGAGTGTTTGCTTGGGAAGGAATTGTTACTGGCAGGAAAGTTAGATAGTGGCAAGGACGAAATCCATTTCAAACCAGACCTGGATTCAAAGTATTTGAGACATGATATGACTTTTTGACCTGGGAAACTGTGCACTTCCAATTTTGCTGCTATCACTAGTTATGACTTTGACCTAATAACAACAACTTTGGATTTATATACCACCCTTCAGGACAACTTAATGCCCACTCAGAGTGGTTTGCAAAGTATGTTATTATTATCCCCACAACAAAACACCCTGTGAGGTGGGTGGAGCTGAGAAAGCTCCTAGAAGCTGTGACTGACCCAAGGTCACCCAGCTGGCTTCAAGTGGAGGAGTGAAGAATCAAACCCGGTTCTCCAGATTAGAGTCCCACGCTATTAACTAGACATGGGTACGATCCAAAAAATAATCCCGATTTAGCTGATCGTGATTCCGCGGTGCTGCCGAACGCAGGTACCTGATTCTAACTGATCAAGTCTCGTTTCTGGTCCAAAATTGGATCCAAAATCGGAAATTGGGGAGGCCAGCACCCAGAGCAACCGTAGTCAGGCTGTTGCGCGTGCTTGCGCGCTCCTGAGTCGCTTCCGCCCACGCAGCAAGTCAGCTGTCCCGGTGCGCTGCGGAGCTGGCAGCAGCACGAGTGGCTCAGAGGCTGCCCGCGCCCCTTGTCCTGGGGAAAGGCGAACAGCGCAGGCGGCCTCCCAGCCTCCCGCCCTGCCTTTTGCCTTTCCCCAGGACAAGGGGCGGCTGGCTTGCCCATGCGCCCCTTGTGGGACGTACTAAAACAAACGACAGAATTGCCCATTGAAAATAATGGGAGAGGCTTGAATGCCCATTGGAAATAATGAGAACCTGGAATGCTCATAGACTTGCATGGGCTCCATTGAAACACATTAGAGCAAAAAAAGAGGTGCAAAGAAAACGTGGAATAGATTTTGAAGCAAACTCTCTGGGCCCAGATAGACTGTTCTGGTACTGGATTGACAGGCCCCTGAGTGCAATGACAGCCCCTGGGTGTCTCAGAAGGCCTCTGGGACTGGAATGACAGGCCCCTGACTGGAATGGCAACCCCTAAGTGTGACAGAAAGGGTCTGGGACTGGAATGAAAGGCCCCTGACAGGAATGACAACCCCTAAGTGTGACAGAAGGGGTCTGGGACTGGAATGACAGGCCCCTACCTGGAATGATGGCCCCTGGGTCTGCCAGAAGGGCTCTGGGACTGGAATGACAGGCCCCTGACTGTCACCCAAGGACCATCATTCCAGTCTCAGAGGCCTTCCGACATATCCGATCAAGTCCCGAACAAGCAAACTCCCGACTGCTGGATCGGTTGCCGTGGACAGAACCGATTCGCTGAGTCATGATGGAGCAAACGCCAAAATCGGGGACTTTTTGAAATCGTAATTCAGATCGTGCCCATGTCTACTCTTAACCACTACACCAAACTGGCTGTCAATTGCTACAATTTAAACTGAACTGAGGCTTGTTGACTGTCTACATATAAATTTTCCTTGGTGTTGAATTTAAGTGATTAATATATCTCTTTCATTTAGATCCCTATCTTCTTTCAGGAAGGTTAACGCAGCTACAGAGGTCTCAGACAGTGACAAAACTGAGGTATGTTTAGTTTTAGCAATATTAATAGTATCATGTGCCTATACTCAAATCATTTTCCAGTCACTTATGCTATCACACTAAGCACAGTTCCACCCTTCTAAACTCATGCTCTTAGAAAGATGTAATGCTGCTTACAATGGCACTGTCAATATATGGATCATAGGTACAGACAATGTCTATGACTACCATTGTTAAAACATAAGTTTAACCATGTATGCTGGGGGTATCTATGCTTGTCACATGCACACATGCACCCCCCTCCCCTCCTGCAAACACACAGTAATGCATAGTTATACTGATCCATTCAAAATGTGAGATTTAGAATTGGGTCATATGTTGCTGATGACCTCAAAACAACTTACTCTGGATTAGTGTAGGTCAGTAGAACTTCTTTAGAGTAAATAGGTTGCAGCCATAAAGCAGTCCTTCCCACGAGGTGCTGATAATTTAAACTTTCAGCAACATTCACGAACTAATGAAGCCTTGAGATAACATTGCCATTCTACAATTTAGTTTACTATCCAGAAACCTTAATTGAAAGCACTCCACACCACCCTAAGATGATCATTATTATTAAAAAGCATTTTTACACGGCAGCACAATTACCCAGCACACTCAGAACACTCTCCTAATTTTAAAAGATGCTGAACAGCCACATTTCACCTACAGCCACTCTGAACATCCCTGCTCTAAACTGCTTACAGGCTAAACAAGATGACTCTGAACAACAAGCCTGGTACAGATCATTAGGTAAGCAAATCATGAAATCTTGAATACTTCCACTCATCACAAAAACTTAGGTACTTACCTTAAACTAAGAGGTCCACTGATCTCATGTTGCATCTTCAGTTATATGTTGTATTTTTATAACCATCTAAGGTCCTCAAAATGTTTAATGTCAAAACTGTGAACAACTGTCTGGAATAAAACATACAATCTCATTGATGACTTCCATTAATCTATAGCAGTATCTGTCTGTATCTATCAATAGCTAGAAAAAATGAATCTGAATGGAATTAAATTATCCCAGATTACTCACAGCAGGGCAAGATGTAAAGTGGTACTAGTAACATTAATAATAATAGCATTTGATTTATATATCACCCTTTGGGACAAATTAATGCCCATTCAGATTGGTTCACAAAGTCAATGTCATCATTATGCCCACAAACAGGCATCCTGTAAGGTGGGTAGGGCTGAGAGAACTCTGAAAGAGCTGTGACTGATCCAAGGTCACCCAGCTGGATAAAGTGGAGGAGTGGGGAATCAAACTTAGTTCTCCAGATTAGAGTCCTGCCACTCTTAACCATTACACCAAATTGGCTCTGTTGTTGTTGTTATTATTACTATTATCATTAATGTAATTTTTATCCCACCTTTCTGTATTCACAGGGCCATCAAGGCAGTTAACAAATTTAAAACATACAAAGTAAAATATCATTTTAAAATCCATTAAAGCCAACACAAAAAGACATAATTAAAACAATTTAAAACCAGAATTTAAAATAAATACAAAAAACAACAGTTAAAACATCAGGAAGAGGGATTACTTAAAGAATACTAAGTGAAACAAAAAAAGTCTTTACCCACCAGTTTACTCTTGAAAGGCAAGGAAACTCAAAGCAGGGTCTCTGAAGATTACCACAGCGGTCAGGTAGGTTCATAAGGGAGCAGGCAATCCTTCAGGTATGTTGGTCACAAACCAGATAGAGCTTTATATGTCTTCACCAACACTTTGAATTGTGCCTGGAAACAAATTGGGAGCTAGAGGAAATGAACTAAGACTGGAGTATTATGTTCCATGTGACCCACTCCAGTCAACATTCTGGCTGCAGGCCAAAGGACAAGGCGCTGAGCAAGAGTCTCCCCCTAAACCTTCTGAAACCTTCTGAAACTGGGACAATTGCAAAACAGTGCCTCCCTATCTCAACCTGGAAAGGTGTTCCAGAAAGATACCATGACTGAGGGTATTGAAAGCCACTGAGAAGTCCAGGAGAATTAACAGATTCATAGTTTGCATGTCCTTTTTCATCTGACTTTATAAATGGAACTACCAGTCATTTTTGTGACATGAAATAATCCAGTTATGCCCTTTCTTGGTTACAAAATGACCTTGGCACAAGTTATGTGCTCTGTCCATGTTAGATTATCCTTTGAAGAATCATATGGAAATTTTCATAGTCAGAAAAAAGTAGCCAAGGAACCCAGTGTAATGAGAATATTGCACTTTTGCTCAAAAATTTGTACAGACCCCTGGTTTGTTCCTGGGGGCAATTCAAAGTACAGGTTTTAACCTATAAAACTCTAAATGCCACAGGAGCAGGAATCCTGCTTACTCCGAGATCAACCCATTTGATGCCTTAGATCTTCAACACAAAGTTTCAAATGTGTCACTATAAAGTTATAATCGATGAGGTAAAAGGACGAGTATGATAGGAAGTATGTTCTTTTAAAATAAGGGACATCTGGGAAGTTCAAGACTTCAGCTGTTAAAAACATTTTTTGAAAATTAAAAGCAAAATGCTAAAAGGACAGAAGGTTATGATGTCCTTAATTCAGATGCCAAAACTATGAAGAGTTGAATCAAGCCTGAATGCTAGATGCATACAGCATGCAATGAAATCTTATGGATTCCTTTCCGTAACTTACTCACGTTCACTTTTTAATATAAACTTAAATGTAATCTGCAAGACTATTTCCGCATCTTCACTTTTACTGTCAGAGTCAATGAAATCTATTTGTATGTGTTTTGATTCACTGAACCTTGAATGTTTTGTCTTTAAAATATCCAGCGATTCTAATTTTTTTTAAAAATCCTCCTTTTTCCAAATATGGCAAATCTCCTCAGGGTATATTATATTCAAACATTTGGAGTTAATGTTGTTATGTATCATCATTATTATTGAGAAAACTGCAGTCATGGGAGACAGTGGCATGCAACTGCTGATGATAACCCCAGATAACACTTCTCTTGAGGTACTTAATAAATTTTTCTACACTGAATACATGGTGATCAGTAAGTTGCCACATGAAAAGGCATTACATATTGGCACTGAAAAACAGAAACTGGATTGGGAGGACGTACCAAGCATACATGGAATAATGCCAAACTTTAACACAATGATGCTTTTATATTGGGCCTGTGCAGGGCTTTTTTTCAGCTGGAACGCGGTGGAACTGTAAACACTTAGCTGCATGAATAGGCCTCACTTTTCAATATGCTCCTGAATTCACACTTAAAAAAAGCCTGTTCATTAGGAAGAAACCTTTCCTTCTACTGCTGTTCATTCCTAGGTGCTGCTGGTTGGCTTAGGTTTCTGGGCTGCTTGGTCCAGACAGAGTCTCTCTCAGGGCCAGTGCCTCCATTGAGGTAGGTCCGGCAGCTGCCTCCAGCGCTGAGGTGCCAGAGGGGGCGCTGGGGGCTGAGGGGCGTGCTGCGGAGCTGGCAGCAGCAGCACGTAAGTGGCTGAGTGGGAGGGTTGGGAAGCCACCTGTGCACTGCCCCTGCCACCTGCCATGCCTGGCCAGCAGCTACTGCAGCCTCCCAGCCCTCCCATGCTGCCACCGCCACCAGCATGCACCCCAGCCAGGAGCAGCAGCCATGGGCCTGGCACTGCAGGCATCCAGAGCAGCAGGCGGAGCAATGGAGCAGGAGGGTGGGGAGGACGCACATGTGCCTCCCCAGCCACCCACCATGCCTGGCTGGGAGCGTGTGCCATAGGCAGCAGTGTGGGGCAGTCTGAGCGGGCAGCCTCCCGCCCAGCTGCCCGCTGCCCCACAATCTGGGCACGCATGTCTACTCTGAGTGTGCGCGAAGGGGCAGGAGCAGATCTGAATCTGCCCCCGGCCTCAGGTGCCAGAAACTCTGGTGCCAGCCCTGGTCTCTCTATATGAAATGACTCAACACATGTTCATCAAGTGTAGGCAGACACAACATTAGCTGGGAAGCATTATTTAAAAAGACAGAGCTAGTGGAGATTGCTCCTCAGATTTTGTTAATTTCATATTTGCCTCCCCAAGACTCTGTCAATTTCACCTCTCCAGTCTAAAACTCTGTGGAAACACAACCAGAGGGCAGTGAGGAATGGAATGACAACATTTGATTCAGTACAACTTAACACCCACTCAAAGCAGTTTACAAGGTATGTTATTATTATTCCCACAACAATCACCCTGTGAGGTGGGTGGGGCTGAGAGAGCTCTGGAAGAGCTGTGACTGACCCAAGGTCACCCAGCTGGCTTCAAGAGGAGGAGTGGAGTGGAGAATCAAACCCATTTCTCCATATTAGAGACAAGCCACACTACACCAAATTCGGCTGGAGGTGCCTTCCAGAGCTGGGCTTGGATCTGGAGAGGTTATAATGGGCTGATGTTTCCCTTCTGGTATTTCACAGCCCCTTCACACAGCTCCAGTGTACAACAAAGCATTTGCCCTGCTGCTTGTTCTATCTTTTTAAACGACCTTTCCTGGCTACCATTGCATCTCCTGACACATGTTCTTCACATGTCAGATGTCCCATGCAGAGAGACTCATAGGTACTTTTCACACTAGGGATTTAAAGTATGTCCGTACCTGTTCTGCATTCCATGTTGCAGAGGTTTCACATTTGCAAGCCAGTCATGGGGCACGGTGCCGCTCTTTTTCCCCATTACCCTGATTTTTCTTCCTGCTGACATAGCCCGATATTAATTTTTAATTAGCTGCCCAGTCGGGGCAGACTCGATTAATGCCAATGTGAAAGTTTTGCAGCACTTCCCCCTTCTTTTCCCTGGTTGGGTGGAATTAACTATACCCACATAACTCTCTGAACTTCTCTTTTCCACCATTTTTTTTTGCTGCACATACGTCCCACTTTATCAACTCTGACATATACCTTTCCTTCAGGTGGGACCTGCAAGGGAGTGGGGGTTTAACTTCACTCCCCTTTCTCTGCTTTATGTGCTATCCCTACGCCCAGGTTTTCAGCACGTTTCATGTGAACACTGCCTGTTTACTAAGCCATGTTGGATTGTTTCCCCTCCCCTTCTCCTCAGCATGGATCCATTTCCTTTTCTCTCACTCTCTCAAGAGTGTCTCTCAATGTGCTGTCAGTCAGAGTGGCAGCTTCTCTTTTATCTTCTCCTCACCCCCACCTCCACCCTTTCAAACCAGCGAGCAAGACTGCGAGGTGGGGGAGGAGGAGTGGGTGGAGGGGATGTTAACGTTACATTACTGGTGTGAAGGAGAGGGAAAGAGAGAGAGGTATATAAACATACACACACAGGCTCTCAACTGGCTCTCCACTTCATGCAGCCCTCACCCTCATGCTAAGCTCAACCAAACTGTGCCGGTGGTTCAACAGTTGCCGCCGCAGCCTCTCCTCTCTGGAGTGTACGCATGTAATCCCCACACAAGAGAGAATTTTGCAGCCCTTCAGAAGGCACGCCAAGCCCCGGCTCAGTGCATCTCAGCAGAGCCAGGGTGGGTATGAGTCTGCTCCCCCCCACCATGCCTAACCCCTGGGGAGGCAAGTCCTGCCTTACCCTAGGAAGAGTTGAATGGGCAGCTTGGGGAGAGGCTTGTCTGTTCAAAGATGTAACACAGGGACATAACCATGCATGCTCAAAGTTAAAGTAAAAAAAAAAAGTGACATGCACTAATGCCCCGAAAGCCCGAAACTGAACAAAGGATTCCAGGTAGTTGTCTGACAGGAATCATGAGAGGCCAAATCAAAACTGCTGGGTAGTGTGAAAAGATCGGTGCCAAGCCAAAGTCACTGTGACTGCTAAAAAGTGACACTTTAAACCATGAGTGCAAAAAATACCATAGTTATCCTCACAAGTGGCCACAAAAAGATTGTTGACTAGTAGTGAGAGTCTTGGTAAGAGTAACATCAAGACAGATTTCTTGAGGAGATGATCATTATCAGTGATGAAAATATTAAGCATACAGCATCAATAATCAGCAGTGCACAAGAATGTCAATGTTAGGAGCAAAATGTTCCAAGCATTCCGCCCCCACCCCCACCCCCACACACATACTGTGTAATATATATCATTCAAGATATGGAAGGAAGAGGGTAAAGTACTGGTAATAACTATCCATTCAGGCTCCAGTACCAGGTCCAGTGCCTAGACAGGCATAAAAGCTTCCAAGCAATGAATAATATTAAAAGGTATTTTGATATTCCAAGTAGAGATGGGCATGAACAGCAATACGAACAAAAAAAAAGCAACGAACACCCCAATCTGCTGTTCGCGAACAAGCTGTTCATGAGGCCCCATTCTAAATGAACAGGTGGTCGTTGCAAGCCTTGTTTGTTGCTGTCCGTTGCTGTTCATCAAGCCAGACAGTCTGGCTCCTGCAATCAATTCCCTTGGCAACTTAGGCAGTTGTTGTTGGCATTTTGATAGAGTGCATTGGAGCGTGAATTTTCTTTGTGTGTGGTGGGATATGGATCTACCCCTTCAAGTTCCAGGGCTTCTGCCAGGCTCTGGGCCAAGCTATTATTTATTACTGGTACCTTTCCTGGTGCCTGCTCAGGTCAGGTTTCTGGAAGTGGTGCGGTAGGGATCTTGACCAAACTTGGATGATGGCTGGAGGAGAGCCTGCTGGCCCCTACGAACAGCCAACCATGAACATGTTCATGAAAAGGGCCATGTTCTTGGTTGTTCGTGAGTAGGGATGTGCATTTCGGCTTTCTGAAAGCTGAAAGAAAGCCGAAACAAAAGTGTTTCGGCTTCTTTCAGGTTAGCCGAAACGTTTCAGGCTAAGCCGAAACGTTTCCGCTAGCCGAAAGAAAAAAAGCCGAAACGTTTCGGCTTTAGGCTTTTTCAATGGGAAAATGCCTACGGCGTCTTCCCGGACGACTGGGGGAGGCATTTTCCCACCGAATCAGCCCAAAATTGGTGGGGACCTTCCTCTAACCCCTCTCTACAAACCCCCCAAGTTTCAGACCGATTGGACTTTGGGGGGCCATGTTATGGCCCCCCAAAGCAGGTCCCCCTATCCTCCCATAAGAAAGCGAAGGAGCAGCATATTGTTAGCATGCTGCTGCTCATCTTCTTCATTATTTCCTATGGGGAAAAATGAAGAAGCAGGCTTCCTTTGCCAGGGGTGGCATTTTGCATGCAAAATGCCCCCTCACCCTCAGGGGCCCTTCTCCCACCCCTCCTCCCACCCCCCACCAAGGCTCAGCCTGCTCCCACTTGGGGGGCCATTTCATGGCCTCCCCAAGTAGGTGCTCTCATCTCTACCACTGACAGCTGGGGGAGGCTTGTCTTGCCAGGGGTGGCATTTTGCATGCAAAATGCCCCCCAGCCCTCTGGGACCCTTCTCCCACCCTTCCTCCCACCCCCCACCAAGGCTCAGACTGCTCCCACTTGGGGGGGCCATTTCATGGCCTCCCCAAGTAGGTGCTCTCAGCCCCCAAAGTCCACCCCCTACAGCCCCACACAAACCCAATTCCCCCCCAGCTGCCACACACAGACCCAAATCCCCACATTAGCTCCTCACAGACCCAAATCCACCCCCCACCTGCCCCACACCCATAACCCCAGGAACAGGCTGGCAAAGGCCAGCCCTCTCCCTTTGTTCCCTATGCTGGGAACTTCTAAACTCTCTTTCCCTGGGCAATTCTGCACAGCCCAGGGGTGCCACAATGGTGGGCACACTTCTGAGTGCCAGCTGGTCCCTGTGAAAGAGCACCTGAACCGCAGACACCCTCCCTCAAATTCCCCCACCACCTACAGAGATGGCTGGCCAGCCAGCCCCATTGTTCCCTATGATGGGAACCAACTGCACAACAAAGAATAAAACAAGAACAACACAAAATAAAGTTTTTTTAAAATTATTTTCTCCCTTCCAAAGTACAAGTAGGCAAAGCATAATGACACATTACACCAGCAGTCCCCCACACAGAAAAATAACACAACTCACTTAACATCAGAGAATCACAAAAGCACAATTCCTGTCAAAAACACTTTATTTCTTGAACAGCTTTAGGTTACCCAGCAGGGGGGGGACACCAAAGGGCATGGAAGCAGTATCTTACACAAAAATAACACAACTCACTTCACATTAAAGAATCACCCCAAAAAATTGCTGTCAAAAGCACTTTATTTCTGTAACTGCTTTAGGTTACACAGTAGGAAGGCACAACAGAGCAGGAAAGCAGTGTACTACACAAAAATAACACAACTCACTTCACATCAGAGAATCACACAAACACAATTGCTGTCAAAAACGGTGAAGTGGGTTGTATTATTTTTTGTAGTACATTGCTATCATGCCCTGTTGTGCCCTCCTACTGTGTAACCTAAAGCTGTTCAAGAAATAAAGTGTTTTTGCCAGGAATTGTGTTTTTGTGATTTTCTGATGTTAAGTGAGTTGTGTTATTTTTGTGTAAGATAGTGCTGCCATGCCCTTTGGTGCACCCCCCGGCTGTGTAACCTAAAGCTGTTCAAGAAATAAAGTGTTTTTGACAGGAATCGTGCTTTGTGATTCTCTGATTTTAAGTGAGTTGTGTTATTTTTGTGTAAGATACTGCTGCCATGCCCTTTGTTGTGCCCCCCTGCTGTGTAACCTAAAGCTGTTCAAGAAATAAAGTGTTTTTGATAGGAATCGTGTTTTGTGATTCTCTGATGTTAAGTGAGTTGTGTTAATTTTTCTGTGGGGGGGAATGCTGGTGTAATGTGTCATAATGCTTTGCCTACTTGTACTTTGAAAGGGAGAAAATAATTTTAAAAAAACTTTATTTTGTGTTGTTCGTGTTTTATTCTTTGTTGTGCAGTTGGTTCCCATCATAGGGAACAATGGGGCTGGCTGGCCAGCCATCTCTGTAGGGGGTGGGGGAATTTGAGGGAGGGTGTCTGTGGTTCAGGTGCTCTTTCACAGGGACCAGCTGGCACTCAGAAGTGTGCCCACCATTGTTGCACCCCTGGGCTGTGCAGAATTGCCCAGGGAAAGAGAGTTTAGAAGTTCCCAGCATAGGGAACAAAGGGAGAGGGCTGGCCTTTGCCAGCCTGTTCCTGGGGTTATGGGTGTGGGGCAGGTGGGGGTGGATTTGGGTCTGTGAGGGGCTAATGTGGGGATTTGGGTCTGTGTGTGGCAGCTGGGGGGGAATTGGGTTTGTGTGGGGCTGTAAGGGGTGGACTTTAGGGGCTGACAGGACCTACTTGGGGAGGCCATGAAATGGCCCCCCCAAGTGGGAGCAGTCTGAGCCTTGGTGGGGGGTGGGAGGAAGGGTGGGAGAAGGGTCCCAGAGGGTTGGGGGGCATTTTGCATGCAAAATGCCACCCCTGGCAAGACAAGCCTCCCCCAGCTGTCAGTGGTAGAGAAAAGAGCACCTACTTGGGGAGGCCATGAAATGGCCCCCCCAAGTGGGAGCAGGCTGAGCCTTGGTGGGGGTGGGAGGAGGGGTGGGAGAAGGGCCCCTGAGGGCTGGGGGGCATTTTGCATGCAAAATGCCACCCCTGGTAAGACAAGCCTCCCCCAGCTGTCAGTGGTAGAGATGAGAGCAGAGCACCTACTTGGGGAGGCCATGAAATGCCCCCCCAAGTGGGAGCAGGCTGAGCCTTGGTGGGGGGTGGGAGGAGGGGTGGGAGAAGGGCCTCTGAGGGTGAGGGGGCATTTTGCATGCAAAATGCCACCCCTGGCAAAGGAAGCCTGCTTCTTCATTTTTCCCCATAGGAAATAATGAAGAAGATGAGCAGCAGCATGCTAACAATATGCTGCTCCTTCGCTTTCTTATGGGAGGATAGGGGGACCTGCTTTGGGGGGCCATAACATGGCCCCCCAAAGTCCAATCGGTCTGAAACTTGGGAGGTTTGTAGAGAGGGGTTAGCGGAAGGTCCCCACCAATCTTGGGCTGATTCGGTGGGAAAATGCCTCCCCCAGACGTCCGGGAAGACGCCGTAGGCATTTTCCCATTGAAAAAGCCAAAAGCCGAAAGCCGAAAGTAAGCCGAAAGCCGAAAGCCGAAAGCCGAAACGGCTTGCCGTTTCGGCTTTTGGCTTATATGAAAGAGAATCCTCTTTCGGCTTTCTGCTTTCGGCTTTAGCCGAAAATTTTTGGCTTGCACACCGCTATTCGTGAGTCCCTGTTCATGGATGGCAATGAACAATGAACATCATGTTCAGTTTTTTTCTGTTTGTGCCCATCTTTAATTCCAAGCCATGAATAATAACAAAAGGTATTTGATACCTTTTGAGCATGAGCAGTGAGGAGTCCATACCTCACTGCTTGCTGTAGTTCCAAAACAGATTAGAGAGGTAAAGACAAACTACAGTGTGTTAAAGCTCTGTAGCCACACACACGGAGAAGAAGCCAGCAGGAACACACAGAAACTTTGATTTAAGGAAGTATTCTGACTCTCATTATAGGCCCACAATCTAGAGTTTAAAACAAAGAATTGTTTTCTCTCCAGGCTTGGCAAGTGAAGGGGTGGCAAGAGGAGCTAGCAGGTACACTTCCTGACTGGCTGAGGATAAGAAGCAGGAATGTCTGTGATCATAGTAATATTTCCAGACAAGGAAAGAAAGCTCCCCTCTCTTTTGCCTCTGGGCAAAATGGAGTCATGCTGGAGGTAGTGTTGCCAGCTTCCAGATGAGGCCTGGAGATTTCCTGGAGTTAGGACTTATGTCAAGACTATAGAAATCAGTTTCCCTGAATAAGAAACAGGACTTTTATGCTGTCCGTTGTCTCAGGTTACAGAGGAGGACATACTATAGAGACAGAGAGGTAGAGAGCTCAGGGAATGTGCATTCTACCTTCTTACTGGGGCTATCTCTTTGTTCAGTAGATTCCTACTTTCAGGGAATTCCTTTCTTCTTCCTTCTCCTTCACTAGCACACAAACACACACATACTTTGTCTCCATCTTGCAACCATGAAGAACACAGGACTTGCCTCCTACACCCACCATATCCAACTTAGATAGATTAGAATAGACTCTCTCATCTCTTTCCTATCTTAAGTGGCATTCCTAAAATGAAAATACTCTTATTTTTTTAACTAAAGTAGTCAGATTCTCTGTAAGTTTATCGTTTGATAAGCATGCATTCACATGCCTAGCTGCACTAACTAACCTACTCTGCTAACACCCTGAAGGAAATGGCATCTTCAGGGGACAGATTCTATGGTATCACCTCCCAGCTAAACTCCAGCCCTTCCCCAAACTCCACCATCTCCACATATCACCCCCTGAAATATCCTAAGTTGTGGTTGGCAGCCCTAGCAGGAGGTAGCCTTGGTTGCTTTATTGAGCAGAACCTTAGGTAGGCGATCTGAAAATTAGAGGAACTCATTGAATCAGACCAGTGTGATTTGGCGTCCACATCCAATTGGTTTAAATTAAGCTTATTCAATAAAGCACTCCTGAAGGACTTGCTCATGTAAATATTTATGTGAATTTTTCACAGCTCCGACATCTTACAATGCTAAGAGATTCAGAGAATGCCCATTATTATTAACAAGTCGGGAGCCTAAAATCACTAGTGGGGGCACTTCATTTTCCTCTTAATGCTCTTCCCCACACTATTTCTTCCTGGCAGTCCCCATATCCTCATATTTCCCTGCTTTTTTATATCCTTTCCACCCACCACCCGAACTACCTTTTATCTGCTTCCCAGTCTTCAACTATATCAATATTTATTTCATATATACTGTGCCATTCTCCACAATGGGGACCAAAGGCACTTACATCATTCTCCTCTCCTCCATACTACTCTCCTAACAACTTTGTGAGGCTGAGAACATATGATTGGCCCAAAGTCACTCAGTGAGCTTCCATGGCAGAGTCGGGATTTGAACCTAGACTTAAACCTAAACCGCTACACCACTCTGGCTGTTGTGAGGTGACTGCTGTTGAACAGTAGCAAGCAGCTGGTTCTGAGTGAGTCGTGCAAATCACATGGTAGCCAGTCATCTGTGGTTCCCGGTGAGCCTGGCCCTCTCATCAGGGTCCAAAACAGCCCTGGAAAGGACCCCGCCCAACCTGACTTTTACTGACAGAAACCAAGCCTTGAAGGATGACAATAAAGTTGTGGCTGCTGAGTAATGGCCACTGAGAACATTTCTTAAAGCTACAGGTGTCACTTCTAAAAATTTGAAGAGATTTAGCCCCTATTTCATGCATTAGTTTATTTTAGATTTTTCTAAAACTAAATATACCTCAGTTTTGTCACTGTCTGAGACCTCTGTAGCTGCGTTAACCTTCCTGAAAGAAGATAGGGATCTAAATGAAATAGATATATTAATCACTTAAATTCAACACCAAGGCAAATTTATATGTAGACAGTCAACAAGCCTCAGTTCAGTTTAAATTGTAGCAATTGACAGCCAGTTTGGTGTAGTGGTTAAGAGTAGACATGGGCATGATCTGAATTACGATTTCAAAAAGTCCCCGATTTTGGCGTTTGCTCCATCATGACTCAGCGAATCGGTTCTGTCCACGGCAACCGATCCAGCAGTCGGGAGTTTGCTTGTTTGGGACTTGATCGGATATATCGGTTTCTGTTTGGAATTGCAGACACTCTGGCACCAGTAATTAATTCCCGGGGCAACGGAGTCAGGGGGGGAATGAGCTGTCTTTGCCGTCCTTCTGTCACCCTCGAAACATAAATGGAAGCCCAGCTTTCCTTGATTAGCAGGCTTCCTTCCAACCATGGAGCAGCAACCCAGGGGAGGGAGGGGGAAGGGGGTGGGTACAAAGGAAAGGCAAAAGGCAGCGCGGGAGGCTGGGAGGCCGCCTGCGCCATTCGCCTTTCCCCAGGACAAGGGGCGTGTGGGCAAGCCAGCTGCCCCTTGTCTGGGGGAAAGGCAAAAGGCAGCGTGAGAGGCCACCCACGCCGTTCGTCTTTCCCCAGGACAAGGGGGGGGGGATGTACTAAAACGAATGACAGGATTGCCCATTGAAAATAATGGGAGAGGCTTGAATGCCCGTTGGAAATAATGGGAACCTGGAATGCCTATTGACTTGCATGGGCTCCATTGAAACACGTTAGAGCAAAAAAAAAAAGGTGCAAAGAAAACGTGGAATGGATTTTGAAGGAAACTCTCTGGGCCCAGATAGACTGTTCTGGGACTGGATTGACAGGCCCCTGAGTGCAATGACGGCCCCTGGGTGTGACAGAAGGGGTCTGGGACTGGAATACAGGCCCCACGCTGGAATGACGGCCCCGGGGTCTGTCAGAAGGCCTCTGAGACTGGAATGATGGTCCTTGGGTGACAGTCAGGGGCCTGTCATTCCAGTCCCAGAGCCCTTCTGTCACACTTAGGGGTTGTCATTCCTGTCAGGGGCCTTTCATTCCAGTCCCAGACCCTTTCTGTCACACTTAGGGGTCGTCATTCCAGTCAGGGGCCTGTCATTCCAGTCCCAGAGCCCTTCTGTCACACTTAGGGGTTGTCATTCCTGTCAGGGGCCTTTCATTCCAGTCCCAGACCCTTTCTGTCACACTTAGGGGTCGTCATTCCACTCAGGGGCCTGTCAATCCAGTACCAGAACAGTCTATCTGGGCCCAGAGAGTTTCCTTCAAAATCTATTCCACATTTTCTTTGCTCCTCTTTTTTTACTCTAATGTGTTTCAATGGAGCCCATGCAAGTCTATGGGCATTCCAGGTTCTCATTATTTCCAATGGGCATTCAAGCCTCTCCCATTATTTTCAATGGGCAATTCTGACATTTGTTTTAGTACGTCCCACAAGGGGCGCGTGGGCAAGCCAGCCGCCCCTTGTCCTGGGGAAAGGCAAAAGGCAGCACGGGCATCTGGGAGGCCGCCTGCGCCATTCGCCTTTCCCCAGGACAAGGGGCTCGCGGGCAAGCCGGCTGCCCTTGTCTTGCGGGGCAGGTGAATGGCGCGGGCAGCCTCTGAGCCACTCGTGCTGCTGCCAGCTCCACAGCGCACCGGGACAGCTGGCTTGCTGCGTGGGCGGGAGTGACTCAGGAGCGCGCAAGCACGCGCAACAGCCTGACTACGGTTGCTCTGGGTGCTGGCCTCCCCAATTTCCGATTTTGGATCCAATTTTGGACCAGAAACGAGACTTGATCAGTTAGAATTGGGTACCTGCGTTCGGCAGCACCGCGGAATCACGATCAGCTAAATCGGGATTATTTTTTGGATCGTACCCATGTCTAGTTAAGAGCGTGGGACTCTAATCTGGAGAACCGGGTTTGATTCTTCACTCCTCCACTTGAAGCCAGCTGGGTGACCTTGGGTCAGTCACAGCTTCTAGGAGCTTTCTCAGCCCCACCCACCTCACAGGGTGTTTTGTTGTGGGGATAATAATAACATACTTTGCAAACCACTCTGAGTGGGCATTAAGTTGTCCTGAAGGGTGGTATATAAATCCAAAGTTGTTGTTATTAGGTCAAAGTCATAACTAGTGATAGCAGCAAAATTGGAAGTGCACAGTTTCCCAGGTCAAAAAGTCATATCATGTCTCAAATACTTTGAATCCAGGTCTGGTTTGAAATGGATTTCGTCCTTGCCACTATCTAACTTTCCTGCCAGTAACAATTCCTTCCCAAGCAAACATTCCTTACCTTTGTGAAAGGGCGGGAGTAGTTATTGGTAGGCCGCAGTAGGCTGCTGAACTTCTAGAAATGAAGGTCCTGACTAGAAGTGGGCATGAACTGAAAAAAATGGCAGTTCATTCATTTTGTGGTTCATTGCAGTTCACAAACCATGAACTTTCACGAACTTGCCCCAGTTTGCAAACTGGTTTGTTCAGTTTGTGAAAACATCACTTCCAGGTCAGCAGAAGGTCTGCAGAGAGCCCATTCCCCCCACCCCGTTGCCTAGGAAACTGATTGATCGGTGCCAGGCTGTCTACAGTGACAAACCAAATATGAACCAAATAAACCGGGCTAAAATTCATCATGGTTGGTGAGAAATGAGCTCTCATGAACTGCCGGTTTGCAAACCATGAACCAGCTCGGTTTGTGATGAACTTTGGTTTGTAATTCATTTTGTGCCAGCCTCTAGTCCTAACCATGCATTGGAGTATCATTTCCTATCAGAGATCATGATATCTGGCATCCGGATTGAATTGGGAGGCAAAGAATATTGTGATGCCATGTTCTCCAGTTTTCATGTCTTATTAGGGAGAATGGGGTTTGGTAGTCTCTACCTCACTTGAATTCAGAAAGCTCCAGAGAACAGTCCAAATCCATAGCAGGAAATGAAGCTCAAGCACATAATTTCTAAAATCTGGACAGCATGAGCTTTGTGTCTGTCAGACTATCTGTATTGCAAGGAACCGTTCCTGCTCACAAACATGTGTTCTATTTCTGCACCTTCATCTGTTTTTCCTTTGAAATAGGTAACTGGCAGGGAAGGTACCTGAGGAATTTCTCTCTGTCAAATGCTAAAAAAAAATCCAGGGAAGGTTTAACAAAATGGTTTTGTAATGAGATGGGCAGAGAAGAAATTCAATGTGCTCTATATGGGGCTGCCCTTGAAGACTGTCTGGAAGCTACAGTTAGTACAGAATTCTGTGGCCAGAATGCTGATTGAAGTGGTTCATAGGGACCATATCATTCGATCTTGTTCCATCTACACTGGCACCCAATTTGCTTCTGAGCCCAATTCAGGGTGCTTTAAATCCCTAAAGAACTTGGGGACAGCAATGACCACCTTCTTCCATGAGACTATATGAATCTACCTGTTCAATCTGGTCATCTTTGGACCTGGACCTTTTTCTGCTTTGTCTATCCATGCCCACAGTCTCCGGATTTCTGTACCCCAAAATTTGATCATGTTTAGAATTATATATATATTGATTTTAGAAGTGTGACTTTAGAATCTTTGGTATCATCAAATGGGAAAGTTGGGCAAATCCATAGAAACAGCAGGTGACACAGATTCCTGGCCAACATCAAGTAACTTCAAAGAAAATGGCTTCTTACAGAATGAGCAGGGGAAACAATGTCAGCCTCCAAAAGTGATGCTTTAGGCAGGTCTTACTAATTTAGGATTGGCCTTCTCAATAACCAGAGAAAATATAATTATATTTCACCCAAGTCATAGCTGTAAGCTTTTTGTCTTATAGAAAAGGATGGCTGCCATATGCATCATTATTGCCAACTCTACAAGCAGCAGTAGTGTAACAAATCCCCTATAACTTGTGTAGTGTTTTCATGTGTGTGAGGAATGATAAAAGAAAGCACAGAGAGTAGATTAGAGATTTATCAGTGAGGTGCAGCACGTTTCATGCTTCTCAGCTGAAAAGACTTTCTGGGTAAAAACCAAAGAACTATGCTGCCACCCAATGGCAAAACATTTCTTTTACTTTCAGATTAAAATACCCAGTTATAGTTCTTCTACTTTTGTGTATCCAGATATTCATATAGGGGATTTTAAAAAAAATCTCTCATAAAAAAGCATGTATTCTTTGCCTGTAACATTAATTGCAAAGTAAATACATGTTGATACATTAGGCAATCAATGCAAAATAAGTGTGGAAAGAATTTGGGGAGAAATGTAATCTAGCCACGTACTTCTTTCAACAGAAGAGCTTAATAAGAATTTCGGAGCCAATGCTTCTGATTTCCTTTGTCTAAGCATTTCATAATATATAACAAAGCAACAAGACTATCCTCATAGATTGGCATGGCTAAGTCACGCTCGGATCATCTTTTCAAAGGGCATTTTGCCACCAACAATCACAGTCTGCATAAATGTGCTTTTAAAACTGCCAGTACTCAAGTGCTTGCAGATATGCCAAGAACCTTACTGCTCTAATTGATGCACTTGCCTCTTAATTACCTCAACAAAGTGAAGCCAAAGTTTTCTTCCTATATAGGCTGCTATTTCTGATCATTAACCAATGGTAAATTTTGGGATAATAAGATTTTTTTTTCATTTGTTGGTAACAAGGGGCCTGCCCCTACTTGCTTCACTTGCCAACCTGTATACTCTGCAGGCTAACCTACAAAAGCAATACTTGGCCATTTTTTTCATTCAATGCAATTTTTAACAATAGAAACTAGTTTTTAAAAGAAATCACTACCTGAACTCAACAACATACAGCATTTGGATATTAATTAGTTTAAATGTTACACATTTTTGGTACTGAATGGAACAATTCAGTTTAACAATATATTGATTTAATTAATAATTATATTCAACCAATTACATCTGTGCATATAAAGCAATAATAATAACTACATTTAATAACAACTCAGTACATTGCAAATAATAATTAAAAATAATAATTTACTTCAGGTAATGAAAGTGCTCACATCCTGCTTCAGTCAAGAGGCCCACCCTCCTAATACCTTCTCCTCCTGCTTCAACTCAGGCTAGCTATTCCAAGATGCAAGGACTCCCATCCTGACCAGCTGCTTTTCTCTTCAGCCTGTGCCAATCGGCCACTTCCTCCTGCTGGGGCTTTTTCTTCCCCTTCTCTTCGCCACTCCCAATTACTGCCTCCCTTAACTGACTCTTAAGGAAACCGTTTATTCCAAGGAGATGCCTCCAGCAGAGAAAGCACTTCTTCCATATGAGATAATGACAGCTGTCAGTCCCTCTGTCTGTCCCTTAGCTAACATTGCCAATCCATTGTGCTCTTTCTTGTGCCAGGAAGCTGTACCACTTACCACTTTCTTCTTTCAGATAGTAGTACCCATGCTCCCGCCTTCTTCCCTGAGGTTAGGGTTATCTGGAGTGTTCCAGATTATTACCAGTTCCTCAGCTTCTCCACCAGGATCAGACTGCACCAGGTTATTACAGAAATTAAGACGTCATTATATACTACTTTGATTACCATGAAGGGCTAAAGTGAAGTCCACCCCCGCCCCCCCCCCATCTCCTACTCTTGAATATCCTATACAAACTTGCTCAAGTGCAACATAAGGATTTTGCAAATCAGGACAGACAGACCTCCTTCTCTTGTTATGGATTCTCCCCAATGTCAGCTCAAAGTGGCTTAAAACATTCTTCTCCATGTTATCCTCACAACATACCTGTGACGTTGGTTCACCTGAGAGTTTGTGATGGGCCAAGGGTCACCCAGCAAGTGATAATTTGGGCTAGGATGTTCTGATTCCCTTCATTTTTGATTGATTATATATAATCTGCTCTCCCCATGAACAGGCTCAGAGAGAATGACATCAGTGTTAAAATTTACAATAAAATTTACATTAAAACCACAAATAACATACAATTCAGTGATAATTCAGCTCTAGATGGCGGCCCTTATTTCCCACCCCAACCAAATATTCTGTAGGGTGGGAGATGGAGGAGCAGCAATGGTCTAACCAGTAAAAAAAACAAAATTGGGTGGGGATTACACTGCCCCACACCACAACTCTCATGATCACCCTGAATGTGGTGGTGGCCAGTTTAAAATGCCTCGCTTTATTTTCTGATGAGCTATGCCTGACAGACAGAAAGACAGACAGATGCATCCTTTTATTATTATGCATTTACTTTATTTATACTCCATCCCCTCTCACCATGGGGACACAAAACAGCTTACAACATTCTGCTTTTCTCCATTTTATCCTCAGAATCCACAGATTAAGAACACAAGAAGAGCTTTGCAGGATCAGACCAGTGGTCTGTCTAATCCAGCATCCGGTCTCACACATCCTCTAAAACAGTCATTCTGGAGGGCCAACGACAGCTCATAAATGCCAAGGCCTTCTCCCAATGCAACACCACCTAGCAGTGGTATACTATTCAGAGGTTTGCTGCCTCTGAATATGGAGGTTCCCTTTAGTCACCATAGCTAATAGCTACCTACTGTTCCACAAATTTATCGAATCTCCTTTTAAAACCATCTATTCTTGTAAACATCTCTACATACTCTGGCAGTGCATTTCACATTTTAATCACACATTGATCTAAAGTGGCCCTTAGATCCGACAATGTTGTCTGCCTCTTCATTCCCACTAGGGGAGCAATTCGACCCTACCTACGTGCAGCTTCAGCTGCTTGAGGAGGGGATTGGCCATTGCTCCCCTGGAATGAGGGAGAGCAGGGTTTTTCCTGGGCATCCGTGTCTTTGCTGCGTGGGTAGAGCCAGTAGCCATTTTGGTGGCTCTGCCTACACAGCAGCAGTTGCTGCAAACGCTCGGCCCACCCTCCTCACTCTGTTTTTGGTGTAGGTCTAGCCGGCTGCCGTTTTTCGGAGCCAGGTAGGAATTTTTTCCTCCTATCCTAATTGGCCTTGGATGGGGGGTTTTTCGCCTACCTTACACCATTGCATGAGTGCAGGAAATTGGCTTAGGGTGGTGCTTGTTAGGGCATTCTGGTGGGATAGAGTTGGGCTTTAGGCAGCGGGCTGGTGAGCACCCTTGGCGTTTCCCTATTTGTGGGGAAGAGGGGTCTGCTAGGAGCAGCTGGTACTGCTTGTGACGGCTGCCAGTGTGCATGGGCAGGCTGCCTAGGTTAACCCCATGCGCAAGTCCTGCCTCACTGCTGTACAGCTGAGGATTAGGAGCTTTGAAGGGGGAACCAATTTGCCTGGCTGGCCGGGTCTCCTAGCCATCTCTAGGGATGGCTCGCACCCAGGGCTTCGGGGCTCGCCCAGGCAGGTCAAGGCAGGGTTCTGAGGATAACCACGTGGCTTGACCTGTACCGCTTTACCCTTGCCGCAGTTTTGATTAATGTTAATGTTGAGGTTAATTTAATAAAGTGGCCCTTAGATCCAACATCATTGTCTGCCTCTTCATTCCCACTAGGGGAGCAATTATGCCTTACTTCCATTGCAAATAGCATGTGCAGTTCTAACTAGTGACGGGCATGAACAGAAAAAAAATTAACATGATGTTCGTTGTCCATTGCCATCCACGAACAGGGACTCATGAACACTTACAAGCATGACCTATTCATGAACATGTTTGTGGTTGGATGTTCGTGGGGGCCAGTAGCCTCTCATCCAACCATCATCCAACTTTGGTCAAGATCCCTACCACACCACTCCCAGAAACCTTACCTGAGCAGGCAGCAGGAAAGGTACTAATAATAAATAATAGCTTGGCCCAGAGCCTGGCAGTAGCCCTGGAACCTTAAGGGGTAGATCCCTTTCCCACCACACACAAAGAAAATTCAAGGTCCAATGCACTCTATCAAAATGCCTACAGCAGCTTTCTCTCTCCCTCTCCACTGTCTGCAAAGCCAGAGCTGGGAGCCCCCCTTCCCCCTGCTCTTTGCTCCCTTGTAACAAATTTGGAACTTGAAAGGAAGACTTGCCTATCAAGCTAAGTTGGGCTTAGATTGGGGTTTCCAGGGCAACAGCAGGAGTTTAGACAGAGTTCAGACAATCCCTGCCTAAGTTGCCAAGGGAATTGATTGCAGGTGCCAGACTGTCTGACTTGACGAACAGCAATGAATGAGGCTTGCAACGACCACCTGTTCGTTTAGAATGGGGCCTCACAAACAGCTTGTTTGCGAACAGCAGATTGGGCTGTTCATGGCTTTTTTTGTTCGTATTGCTGTTCGTGCCCATCTCTAATTCTAACTATAATGTGGGCCAGGATGTTCCAATTCCCTTTTATTTTTGGCAAACCATAAAATGAGGGGTCAGATGGCCCATCTGCTGGGCAGCCCTGGACATCCAACATTTAAGCTCTTCACAACTCTTCCATGCTGCACCCTGGTGCCCCATCCACTCTGAGCCCCCTGCTTGCCCACAATGCCAACCTCAATGGCTTATCAGATGCCAGCAGTGCACCCATTTGCTAGAGAAGATGCATCTTCTCTGGACCATCACTAACACATTCTCCATGTGAGCTGCACCCAGCATTCAGCAGAGTGTGTGAGTGGAAAGGGGGTAGGGATGCAGAGGGGTGGCTGAGTCAGTCTGTTGCCGCTATCTGAAGAGCTGAGCTGCAATTCAGAAAGCTCATAGCGAGCTACATATCATCAGTCTTTATGATACCATTGGACTTGTGTCGAATTTCACAGTTAAATAGAACAGAGGTCCAGTAGCATCAAGAAGACTTGACAACATCGATTCCTGTATGAGCTCCTCTGCATCAGAGGCTACTTCATTAGATGTATGAAGGGAGATCATTCTGGGAAGCCTTATGTAGAAATTAGAGAAGGGGAAGAAGACATTGGTGTAAAGAGTAAACTGGCATGAGGAGAGATGGAAGAGGACAGGGAGCAAGTCTCAACCATTCAATGATGAACAAACAGGGACAGAATCATAGGTTGCTCCAGACTTTATTGAACAGCCACAGGGAAAAAGCAACAAAATATCTAGTAAGCTTCTGTGCCTTTTCAAGCTGCTCCAGGAAGCCTTGGAGAGACAGAGCAAGCCCTACCAATCACAGCATGCACATTTGTGGTATGAATGTTTCGGATAGATGGCTGCCTGAGTCAGGATGCTGAAGGAACTGGGCTGGAACCAGTGAAATGGCAGCCCCATGGCAGAGTGGCTTGTCTGACATTGCCATGACTCAAGCATCATAGGCAGCACTCCTAGGTACACATTCTGGGAGTATGTCCTATTGTATGATACCGCTGTATCTGACTCAGGTTGCCCCCATACACACACACCGTGTCTAAGGGAAGTGCTTTGGCAACTACAAGGGAGAGGTATAATTGTCTGTTACCATAGCTGGCATCCTGTGCTGCATCAAGGCTTGGATGGGACTGCACTTGTGGGAGGCATTTTATCTTCTTTGTTGCAGGGTTGCCCTTGGGCTATATGCTACAGTTTATGCCAGTTCTAGGGAAGCATTCCCAAGCTGGGGTGGCTTAGAGAGCCAATTATTTCATGCCAAAGCCTTGTGCGCACCTCTTTCCCCACTGACATAGAGGGTTATACTGGGGGTGCTTCAGTGGGGTTCTGCAGCATTGCCATGCCAGCAGTGTGTTAAGCCAGCATATTTCCAAGATGCACCAGCATAGCAGCTGGTTGACTCTATTAACTCCCGCTCCCTCCAAAGATTCCATTGTAAACTTCCTATGTTTTCACAGGTTGTTTTAAAAGGTATTTGTGTACATTTCTTTCTATGCTTATTTTTTTAATGAACAATTTAGATTGGGATGCCCAACAATTTCAATTTGTGAAATGCAAGCTCTGGCCAATGCCCAAGAGTCCTGCACATGCACAGACACTCTAGTACGTCATGTTTTCTAGGGCCTTGTGCTGGGTTCTGTAATCTTGCTGTAGTTCAGAAAGTAGTCTCCTTTTATGAACCACTGAATTAAGTCACGAACTAACAAGCACGTCACTGTCAGTGCTGATTGTGTGATAGCTCCATGCAGCAAATGCAATACAAGAGTGTTTCTTTGGGGAAAGAAGTTTGGATGGGGCATGATGAAACAGAAAGTCTTTGGTTTAACTTCCTTTCTAAGAACTGTCTGCCCAGAAGTTGACACTAGACTAGATTATTCATAAACACTGTTTGATTCTCTCATCCTTTTATAGTTCTTTTAAAACAATAGGGTTAGAACTAAGCATTTGGTCAAAGCAGATTGGGAATGTAGTGCTGGAGGGTGGATTTAACCTTTCCTCATGCCATTTTCCCAATGAAACATTCCAAAAAGCTGCTGGGGGGGGGTAAGTGTTCACCTCCCCCAGATGCAAACATCTGACTCAGTTTGACACATACATACTCCATGACAACTTTTGAATGAGATTTAAACAGAAATGTGAGATCTGACCATGGACCTCAATATCTTGTTTAGCTTGTCCATAAAGCATTGCATGTTGTTTTGTGATGCTGTTCCCCCAGAATATACTCTCTTGTGGGGCAAAGCAAGATACACATGAAACACTTATCAAGAAAAAGGATACTAGTTGATTTTCCAAGGAAAAACTATAACTTATGCTGCATTACTTAACCTAAACCCATTGCAATGGATGAGTTTTAGTCAATGATGAATTTATAGGGGTCAGATCCAACATGACCCTTCACAGGAAACTATAGAAAGTATGCTAGTGCAAAAAAAGAGATAGATTTGCTTTAAAAAAATCTCTATTGTAATTTCTCATTTCTTACTTGTTTCTCAACATAAGGATTCACTAGAGTCCCTAATCTTACTGTTTTAGAAATATCTAGGAAGGTATCTATTATTAATGAAACTGTTGTTTTTTATATCTTTTTTTCTCAAATTCCTGAAAATGTATCTTGAGAGCTGAATACAGCCACTTGCCAAAGACTGAGTCACTAGATGGCACAGTAGGTGAACACATTACGCCTTCCCCTCTGGAGATTCCATTTCAAAGGCATAACTTAAGGAGTATCAATGGGATCACTAGTCCTGATAGACTGTTTTCCAGATGCAATGGCAGTAAAGGAGGGGAAAAAATCTTTCCTTGGCATTGTGATTTTTAAAAAGAGTATCAATATCACAAATCAATCAGCCTCAGCGTGAAATGAGTAACAACTAGCTATATTTTTATCACTTTCTTGGTATGCATCAAGTATTTTTGATGAAGCAGCAGCCAAGAATTATCTAGAGATGAAACCATAGTGATACACAAACTCACCAATTCTTAAACACTTTGACAAAGTGATTGATAAACCTTTCTGTGCTATGGGTAGGTTTGGCTTCTGGTTCAGTTA
This sequence comes from Eublepharis macularius, assembly GCF_028583425.1. Lineage (NCBI taxonomy): Eukaryota > Metazoa > Chordata > Lepidosauria > Squamata > Eublepharidae > Eublepharis > Eublepharis macularius. The sequence goes on from NC_072799.1 coordinate 49,368,171, forward strand.
TTTCTTGGTTATGAAGTGTACTAGGTAGTTTTGGATGAATTGCTCTTGTTCAGGGTAGCCATCTTCAAAAAGCTGTTGTAAGCAGAAATGTTAACTAGTGGCTGAGTAGGAATACTCAAACACTTGATAGTTTGACTCTTATCCTGTTTGCTGGAATTGAGTAGACAGAGTGATAACTCACATTGGATCACTACCTTCAAAATTCGATGTCTTAGTTCCAGTGTTCTAGTCCATGAAGTTCTGATTAGGGATGCCTGAGCACCTGCCAGTTCATCTCACAACCTCCTTACTGGTTATGAGCAAGGAGCCAGTTGTTCAGCAAGCAGTTCAGATTGCTCTTGAACAACTCAAGCCATTTCACTGGGCTGCTTTCTCCACATGAAGACAATAATGCACAGTTCATGCTACTTCTCTATTCTCCATTGCCAATTGTTCACATTAAAAATGAACAAGTTAAACATATAGAAATAAATGCTTTAAAAATTCTTTCCATTGAGTGTTCATATCTGTCTGCTCAACATTAATGGGTACTGATCTATCTGGATCTACAACAGTTCACATGCACTGGCAGTTTTAAAATGTGTTTTTAAATTCTGAGGATTTAAAAAAATGTATTTATACTATTTTTGCTTTATGACATCTTGAGTTCCTGTAAGGTAGAAAAATCAAAAAGAGTCCAGTAGCACCTTTAAGACTAATGAATGTTTTAAATATAATAAAATAAAGAAAGAAGATATTGTTGGTGATAGCCATTCTTTCTTCCTGTCCTCAGCTGGTGTATGCAGCCAGTATTCTGTTTCTTTCTTTGCAAAATTTATATCCTGCTGTTCTGTCCTTATCAAGGCCACCAAGGAGACTAACAGATTTAAAACATACATAATAAAAACATAGCTTAAAAACTATTAAAACCAAACAGAAATGCACCATCAAAATACTTAAAACCAAGCTAAAATACATATATAGTATGTATAAGGGATATAAATTCTAAGTTCCCTTTCCCCAATAGTCCTGGGCAGTAGCTGGGTGAGGGGAGATAAATACAAGGAATTGGCTGCCTGTCTGGTGGAGCCTCTGGAAGAAGAGAGAGGGGATCCTATGATGATTTGGATCATGATTCTTTGCCTGCTAAATTGGCTAGACAGGTGGCATGTGGTGAGTGGTGACTGCACTTTTCCTGCCTGGGAAGCCCCAAACCTGTGAAGGGAAGTTTAGGGTGGGTGGTAGGGTGTATGACAGGATGAGGTCTGCTGTACCAATATTCCCTGGAGGAGTAGTGGTGGAGAGTGCCCTCAAGTCAGAGTTGATTTATGGCAATCCCTGGTGGGGTTTTCATGGCAAGTGACAAACAGAGGTAGCTTGCCATTGTCTGTGTCTGCAAACTTGGTCTTCATTGGCAGTCTCTTCAATTCTGAGATCTGATGAGATCACCTGGGCTATCCAGGTCAGAGCTCCCTGGAGATAACAATACATATATCAAGGTTTCTTTAATTTTCTCTCTGTTTTGCTTTACTCTGAATTGCCTACATTTTAGAATCAGAAGTTCTTTCACCTAACAGCATCATATTTGGGAAGGTCCCCATTACAGCTTTGCTGCTTTGAACTTTTGAGCTTTTCCGGTGCCTTCATGTTGTTAAGCTAAATTTGAAAAGGGTCAGCACTAGCAAATATGAGCTTAAGATAGAGGGTAAAATACAGTAGAAACCATTATATAAATGTGTGTGGCAGGTGTATTATGCTAGGATTACAGGCTAAAAAAAAGCTCCCTTTGAATGAGGCATTAATTAATCTCAACCATCATCCTCATATACTACCATTTACCCTTTAAAAGAAATTACACATTTAAAAAGTAATATGAAAGTGCATGTTGGTGAAGAAAGAGAGAATGGGGTGGAAAATGACAACTGGTTGGACTTTGGTTGGTGCAAGTTGTACAGCTACACTATCAAAAAGACAGAATTTTCTTTAGATACCAGAGGCTTTAAGGGCTAGAATTTCAAATTATCTCTAAGCATCCTCAGCAATATTTCCAAAGTGATTCAGTGCAAATCTAATTCTGCAAATATGTGAACTCTGTGCAAATCATATTTTTGATGCAAGACAATGAATATGTTTAATTAAACTGGCAACAAAACCCTAAATATTTCAGCTCACAACACAAGCATGCTAACGTCAGGGGAATTAAAATGTACATTCCTAATCTTTCATAATGATGAAATTCAAAATGTTATTGTGTTTTTAAAGGATTCCCATTGTTAGGCAGCATATTCATTATGCTACAATGGCTGCACATCTAATTCCACAGCAGGGAATGTGTTCAAAATACAATATTGCATGCTGCAATAATAATAGATTAAAACACACAAAATCCAATAAGATAAAACACAGTGCTGAATTCTAAAACCTGCACAGAACGAAGAAATCACCACATAATGACATTTGTAATTATGATTGTTTTTCATTTCGGTCTGCACTGTATACTAATTGTTCTGATAATTAAGACAATCTTGGCATGTTAATTCACCAGACCGCTAGCAGTGTGAAGGAGTACTTCCAGCCATTTTTTTAACCTAACTCCGAGGGACCAAAGGTTTTGAATGGCAAGAATCATCTTCCTTATATTTTCCTGTCCTGGAGACAAAGCCAAGCATTCTAGAACTGATCTTTAAACCATGAATTCTCGGGTTCAAATTACAAAAAGAATACACTAGCTTTCATTCCCATTCCATCCATCTCTAATGTTGCATTACTGACTTTCACTTTACTTTACTAATGCTATGATAATGTATGTAGAATTCTGAATACTCTAAAGCTAATATGCTAAATCAGTACAAAGCATTGCAGATATATTGCAGTTATAAACACAGAAAATGGAAGAGAATACCTATGATGCCAATGTTCTTTATTGGTAAGGAAAAAATGTAAGGTTGAATCAAAGGGTGATTTTCTAACAATATATCACTTCTGCTAGCAGAAGAGCAGCATGACATTTTCCAGTTCTCCCCTTCTGCTCCTGCTTCCCATGTATCATCCTACGTCTGGGACATAGACCCTCAGGAACAGCAGGGAATAAAGTGAAAGTATGGAATGGAAGGGAGAAACCAGCAATCCGACTCTTCTGCTGGTTGGCAACAACATTTGGATTTTTGTCTTATGCATTTCACCAGAGATGTTTCATGTCATTTTGTCAATGTATTGGGTGTATGCAAGGATATCACACATTGCCAATTAAGATCTTGTTCTTTCTCATGTACATGCATCAAAATAGCTGGCCTTATCTTATCTTAACGCAAGAGAGGCCACACATGGAACTACTATTTCCTATCTTCACTGTAGTGTCTTATCACAGGAGCACAACAAGCACTTATCAGTTCATTCAAAGAAAATACATATCTATATGAACTTGAGATGCTCATACACTTGCCTGCTTGGCTCAATTCCCATTTGCTAATCGTGATAAGGTAGTCAACTGATCAACCAGGCTGTTAGCAACCTGGTCATTTTTATTTCCACAAGATGATTCCTTGCAGACTTCAGAAGTCTACTCCCAGTTGGTGATGGATCTGTTGGGAGTCAGCTTCTGATCTCCTACTGGGAAAATATTGCTTTGAAACTAGCAAATATTTTAGGTGACAGGGGGAATCAGGGCCAGGAGGATCCCAGCTGATCAGCTAGAAGTTGGTTCTTCTGATCTTCCATCCTGGAAACTTGATGCCTCTCAGACTTGCTGAGGTATAACAACGTTAGTGAGCAGGACTGATTTCATAGCAGATTTCCCTTCTGTTCTCCCCTGCCCCTCCCCTGCCCCAGCTGTTGGCTTGGGCTGCAAAGAAAACAAGGGAAATCAAGCTATTTTTCCTCTTTCTTTTGAAAAGGAAAGTTCAAAAATGTTGTTTCTGTCCTACTCCTCCCCTCCCAAGCTTGGTGAGCAGGGAAGACAAACAAGGAGTTCCTCTCCATTTTGTGATGTAGAGATCAGAAGTATTTCTTCTGTTCTCCTGCCCCATTTGGTGGTGCAGAAAGCACCTCTTTGTCCTCTACATTTTACAATACAGAGATTCAAAGCTTTGCTTTTGTCCTTCCCAACTTGGGGAGGGGAGGACAGAAACAAACTCTCCTTTCCTTTTTGCAACCTTACTGTGGTGTTGTCCACATGCATGCTTCCAGCAGGTTTTCTGGGTATTTGATCTGTATCGAATCTGCTTTCGGCCTCTGTAATTCTGCAAATGAGGGAGTCAAACTGAAGTGATATCTGTTTATTTTTTCTGCACTAGATGTGCGTGCTTATTTTTTCTGCTGCAGGATTTGCCACATATGTGCTATGTTCCAGCTGGGTTCCAGAAAATGATACACGGACACCTCCGTTTGGTTGGAATGGTCACAACTTATTGATTACAGCAGATTGGAGCATTGGCCAGGCCTAAGGGCAGTGGATCCTCTGGCATTGAAAGGCCCCATGCTGTTTGATGAGTAATACCTCAGCCCAATGCTGGCCCCATGGGATGGCAAGCCATGTTCTGCCACCAGCCTCACTGGCTTGTCATTGCCTCCCTATTCTGCAGGGGTGAACCACCCAATGCCCTACTCACTCCTTAAGGATCTGGCCCAATTCCTCAAAACCGCCAAACCCTTAAAGTTGTGACAGGCCCACCGCCATCCTGGTTGTGCAGTGGGTGGGTAGGAAAGTATCCTGCTCCTGCCAAAGCATCTCTGGAATGGCACCAACCACATTGCACCCTTGGAAGAGGCCTCCTGTCATTCTTCCTCTTCTGTCTCTGGACCACGCCTCCACCTCAGCCTTGCCCTTGATGCCAACACAGCCTGCGGTGAGTCTGTGAGCTTCCTTTCTGGGGAAAGAAGACACATCAGTTTTATCAGTTGATCAGCTGAGGAAACTTGCAAGCTTTTTTTGAAGTACCAGCATTACAAGTTGCTGTTGTTTATAATTAAAAAGGCAAAAACGGAATATACTAAAAAGTACAGGAAGCACAGAGAGTTCTGTACAAAATGTCATCTTACACACTGTGAGGCTCCTCCCTCACTGGCGCCTTTCCCTGATGGTCTGCCATCCTACCAGCTCTCCAGGCAGGTGTCCTCCAGCCTCAGATGGGCAGGGAAGGGGGGTTGTACCACCTTGTTCCTTCTCCTGCCCTGGGAGTGGCAACACACTCCAGCTGTCTCTCCCTGCAAAATCCTCCTTGGCCTTCACAGGAACCTGAATTTAAAGGCCTCCCCTTGCCCCACTTCCCTGGCTCTGCCCCCAATCGCCACCCAATCTTCCTGACTGGCCCTGCTCCCAGCCTATCTGACAGGAAGGCTGGGTAGACTTGGCAGTCTCCTGGCCCCACCCACTCCATCTCCACCTAGGGTGGGGCATTTGGTCTGCTCTCTGCCTGGCTTGCCCCTGCTGCTTCTGAACCCTCCCCAGTGGCTCCCTTAGCATTTTGGGGCCTGTGCCTGCCTGGCTTGTGCTGATGGCAATCTCCTGTGAGCCTGGATGAAGTGGAGCCATCTGGGCAACTGCAGGAGACAGGTGAGTCTGCTGAGTGGCTGCAGGCTGTTCCCCAGAGTTGTGCCTGGGCATCAGCTGCAACTGGCCTAAGGGTGAGAGAGGCTGGAGGTCTGTAGGGGCTCCTGCAACTGAGGTACTTCCAGAGGCTGTGCTGCAGGGCCTAAAGGGGGTGTCTGCTGCTGCAAGGCTGGTGGTGGGGGTGGACAAAAGGCTGGCGTCACTGGACACACACCTTGTGTTGGTCAGAAAATAATTTACTTCTTCATGCTGAGGTTAGTGTGCAGATACAAATAATAAACAGTGAGGACTTTTCTGTGTGTTGATTGATTAAGGAGGGAAATGTAAAATATTAACTTCTAGGCAAGTTTCAGTTGCAAGGCCTTTCTTGCAATTGACTACTGAGACCAGGCATGCAATAAGGATCAGGTTGTGAAAATCTGATGGCAGATTAGAAGGCATCTGATCTGAGCTTCATGTAGGGATGGTGCCATTGCAAAGGTTTAAGACAAAAGGAAAATGTTCACTCTTCTTTCACCATGAGAAAGGTGTTCAAAGAAGAAAAGGAAAATGTCAGTATTAACAAAACAGATACCAGGGATTATATTTTAAACCCCTGCTGCCTACATGGAATTTATAATGTTGATCGTGTGATACTTCCAGTCTACATCAGCTAAGTTAAACAAAGTAATTTAGCCCTGTGCTGTATTCCCTGATTACATTCTTGCATGTGTATTAAAGTAACACTTCTACTGAGCTCACAATGCTCTAATTAAGACTGTAATATTTATATAACTCATATTTGTTGTTACTTTGTTTAGGTACATGGTAATTATAGGGCTTTTTTTTCAAATAAAGTTGTTAATTTTTGCTGCTCCTCTTCTTGCCTTGTTTTGCAGATTTGGGGGACAGCTTTGGAATAAGGATGTTTAGCTTTCAAATGCAAGTTGAATGCATTAAAATAACCACCTCAAATATGCATTGAGCAACAGAAATCCATTGCAGATTTAAACAAGATCAGCTGTTTTTTGAAGGAAAGTCAGAAAATCAGCACTCTCTAAACAAACTGGGAGGTATGGTTTCTAGGTCCACTCACCCTCTGGGTGAGAGGTGGGAGACCTGGCACTCACCTTTGTTGATGTCTTCACGTTCACACAAAGAGTGAGCATGCTCCCAGGCTGTGCAATGATGTCACTTCTGAGAAGTAAGGTCATCGTGCAGGGCAGCATGGGAATGGCCCTGGAGTGCTCTTCAGTGGGCTGATTTTGGTCCCAAACAGAATGGATTTGGCCCACTGGGGAGCATGGGAGCACTGCCAGGAGGGCCCTGGAGAGCTTCTATGCTTCACAGCAAGCCAATTTAGGCCCCAAATGGGCCAGATTCAGCTCTAAACAGGCCAAAATTGGGAATGTGCTGCATCACCTGGGAACACACCCTGGGGGGGGCATTTTCCCATCTTTCCCCATCACCAGCCAGTTAAGCGGTGGCAGAGGGGAAGAGGATGGGAGCGGGGAATCTCCTGCCCCCAGTGGAGAGCTGGTAACCCTTTTAGAAGGAGATGAAAAAATGCATCTAGTACTGTAGAAACTTTGAGCTGGTTCATAATTATTTATTTATTTTAATTTTAAAAGTTTATGAAATGCCAAACAGTGATTTATCAGTAAACATTGGCCTGGACCAACTATATTAAGAAAACTAAAGTGTTCTTCAAAAGGAGACTTAAAAAAAATTAATGTCCCCGCTCCTACTGTAGCACCACTCTATGCTATGACATCCCCCCCCCCCTCCAAAAAAAATCCAGGGAGTTGTGTGAGCTGGAGTGAGAGTGAGGAATCTGTGAAATATGCAACCCCCTCTTTAGAAAACTTAAGCTTTCTTAACTGTGAGGTTGGATCCAGACCGTTGAGAACAAGTAAAAAACACAAAACATTATAAAATCAAAACATAATCAGCATAACTGCAACAGCATAAAAGTCAGTAGCAAAATAGACTTGATCACAAACTTTCCCATCATATAATATCTACATAAAAGCTGTGTTTTAAACTACCTCTGAAACAGATAAATGAAGGAGATGGACAAAAATTGGAGAGGGGTGGACGATAAGCTCCACAGTCTCAGGGTACATATTGAAAAGACCTTGTTGATATCAATGTTGCTTCAACCTTGGACAGAATCTGACCACAACCTTATTTAAAGATTGGAGGAGCAGAATTGCTGTGACATCCTATTTCCAGTTTGGCAGCTGTGGCCCAAAATATTTAGCTGTCATCATTCTACAACTCAGCAATCTTGCCCATCCCCAGGCCCTCATGTTAGGGCTTATTGAGAATTTTTTTTTACCTCCATGAGAGAAATTTTCTAGCCACTGACCTATATGGGATAAGAGAGTTTTGTGTACATTCCACACATAGGACCCTGCTGAGTCCTTTAGCTGAGTACAGGGCTATAAAAGTCACTGTGCTGTCACACATTAGGTCATGAGGTTTTTGCTCTATTCACTCTTTGCCAGACTTTCAGATACACAGCATTACCAAATTTGACTTTTTATATTATAAACACTATAATTTATGAGGGATTTTTGGAACGTTTGGAATTTTATGAGTTTGGCGGGGGAAACATTTGGAATGAGCCATTAGCTACAGCAAAAATATATGTCTAGATTTGGTCCTTTCACTCAACTATCAAAAGTTGTGCTTAAAATTTAAGAGTCAAATGTAAGATTCCAGACCAACATCCACCCCCTTCCAAGCGCTCTTGTATCTAATGTTGCAAAATGGTTTCTGCAGTCATTGAACTGATGTATTAGTTTATATCCCAAGGTCACAAGACATTTACTTGCTTGCAGGATACAAAAATATGACACCAAGAGTAAAATTGCTGGCAGCTGCAACAGTAAGGCTGCTGGCTGAAAATCTGACTGGCATTGACCACCTGCATATTTATATCTCTGAATGAGAATAACCAGCTATAAGTATTGTCATATTTACTAACATTTTCAATTAGCTGCTATGATCTTAATGAATATTAACAGTTTTCTCAACCTCAATACAGCCTGGTCTTGAAACATTTCAATTGAACAGAAATGTAAAAAAATAATAATTAAACAATCATTTTTCATTTGGTTGTACAGAAAACATATCTGCAAAGTACAATCTCATCACAACAGGTCCTAAAAATGCAGCATGTATAAAATATTATTAAAACAGTCATAACTTTATTATGCAAAGACTCAGACCATCCAATTTCCTTCATCATGCCCTTACTTGGGAAAAAAAATCTACAAGACTGTTCTTTTCCTACATGAACCTACTTGAAACTAGAGATGGGCATGAACAGAAAAAAAATGAACATGATGTTCGTTGTTCATTGTCATCCATGAACAGGGCCTCACGAACAACCGCAAACATGGCCTTGTTCACAAACATGTTCGTGGTTGGCTGTTCATTGGGGTCAGCAGGCTCTCCTCCAACCATCATTCAAGTTTGGTCAAGATCCCTACTGCACCACTCCCAGAAACCTGACCTGAGCAGGCAGCAGGAAAGGTACCAATAATAAATAATAGCTTGGCCCAGAGCCTGGCAGCAGCCCTGGAACTTGAAGAGGTAGGTCCCTATCCCACCACACAAAAAGAAAATTCAAGTTCCAATGCACTCTCTTTATCAAAATGCCAACAGCAACTGTCTCTCCCTCTCCACTGTCTGCAAACTAAGACAGAGCTAGGAGCCTCCCTCCCCCCTGGTCTTCGCTCCCTTGTAACAAATTTGTAGCTCCACGCTTGAAAGGAAGACCTGCCTCTCAAGCTAAATTGGGCTTAGATTGGGGTTTCCAGGGCAACAGCAGGAGTTCAGAGAGAGTTCAGACAATCCCTGCCTAAGTTGCCAAGGAAATTGATTGCTGGTGCCAGACTGTCTGGCTTGACGAACAGCAACGAACAAGGCTTGCAATGACCACCTGTTCATTTAGAATGGGGCCTCACGAACAGCTTGTTCGTGAACAGCAGATTGGGCTGTTCGTGGCTTTTTCCCCTTCATATTACTGTTCATGCCCATCTCTACTTGAGACCTTCAGCTTTGAACTGGAACAGTTTGGGTCAGAGTTGAGATGGATAAACCATTTGATCCTAGGCTTTCTGTTTGAAGATGGGACCTCTAACTCTCAAAAGCTTACGCCCTAAAAATCTTATTGGTCTCTAAGATGCCACTGGACCACACAGCAACCTACCTAAGGCTTTCTATGTTATGTCGTGTCTCTGCAGTTCTATCTCACAAGGTTAGTTCCTCAGTCCTGTTTTCTTTTTTTATTTTATTTTTTTTGTTTCAGAAGGGGTTGAATAAACAATATTCTTCTAACCTTTCATGGCTACTAGGGTTTGAGTTGGGTTATTACATTTTGGAATTTTGTTGTTTACATTGATATGTGGGGCTTTTCACCAGCTGCCCTGACTGTCATACAACATAAAGGTGGGATTTCCCCTATTGCTTATCCCTTCCCACACATCCTCATGGACCACCAACTTATCTGATCTCACAATTTCAGTGTCCAAGGATTTATCATGTTCTTAATCATCCTTGATTGCTATGACCATTGTAAATTGTACATTGTAAAGCACATTGTAAATAAACGAAGGAGTGCATGAGTATAGATATGGCCAGGGGCAAAAATAATTCCTGCTGTAGCCATCCCAGAAATGGCCGCTAGCTAGTGGTAGGTGTACTGTTTTACTAGTCCTAACTTTGCCCCAATGTGCATCATTTTACAAGCATGATCTTCTGCTTGTGTTTCACTATTCTGAATAACCTAATGCCATTTGCAACTAAGACAACTGGATAGTATTAGATGTAAATAAAGACTGATGCAACTGAAGTTCGGAACTGGGAGGTTCAGATCTTTCAGGCTGACAATGAGCAAAGCCCAAATGTATCCAAAGTTCAGGGTCCACTCAAAATCAGCTGGGTCATACAGAAGCCCCAGCCTCCTCTCTGCTGCCTAGCTACCTTCCTTCCTGAAAAGTAACTGTTGAATAAGGACTTCTGCTGTGCCAGTGTCAAGATTTTCAAAGTATAAGCTTTTGAGGGTCAGAGCTCCCTTCTTCAATGATCTCTAAAGTACCATTGGACTCAAATCCTGCTATTCTACCACAGAACAACATTACTCACCTAAACTTTTCTTTGGAGCAGTGTTGCCTGGCAACCAGCAGGAGCTCAGGGGAGGGAAGACATGAGGGATGATGTCGGGCTATGGTGTGGTGTCATTTCCAGGAGAAATCTGAACATGATGACACATCTCTCTAAGAATCACCTAGAGAGGATTGATACCACTTGACCTTTAACTCTTTCCCCCCTTTCAGGCAAATTCAGGCCATACTTGTATGGATCCAAATGGTGAAGTAAACTATATATATATATATATATATATATATATATATATATATAAACCCCTCATTATTCACATTCTCAATATTTGTATTTTTCAGTTGCTAAGACTTTTGTGACATCAGGAGTTCTTATGATTTGTGTACTGATATTTCAGATGAGTAACTGTCGACTTCTAATTCTGAACTGTTGTAAGTCACCTTTGAAGGCTGCAGCGCCATGAGGGCTTGCTTTTCTTCGACTCAGCAGAAGTGAGATACATTTGAAATTAAAGAAAGTACCAAAGGGGGGGGGGAATCTTCTCAAGACAGAGCGAATGCAATAGCAGCAGCTGGAGCAACTGGAGCCAAGCCAAGACAGACACACAATCTCAACCCTGCTAAAACCCAGTTACAAGATGCAGAATTAAACCATTAGTTAACAGGAGATGTGTCTTAATTGAACATTGGACCTCTGCCATCATAATTATGTCAAAAACTAAATTAGACGCTAGACTTATGAGGAATAATCATAAAACAAATGAGGAGCAATGCCACAAGAGCAGTAATTAATTCAGGTAGCAGAGGGCACAAAGTAATGCGTTCTCCAACTCGTAGGCAATGTGTGAGTTTTTTAGAATGCTGTGGCAGGAAGTTCTACATCTTGTTTTGTAAGAAGGTTCTGTTCTGCAGATTGTGAAATATAATTCAGCCATAGTGCACATTGGCACCTTGCAGCATGATTGGCAGACATTGCTCAGAGTAGGGCCAGGACTGGAATAGAGGGGGTGTTGCAGTTTAGCACTGAAATGATTTGGCAAAGCTTTCTGGAAGCCAGCTCTTTAATTCGACACGTTAAATGAGCATCATATTCACTCATTTAAATTAAGGACAGATCCGACACCTTCAACCAGCTAGCTTTGAGAAATCCATACTACTTTGGGGGTCTTTTTGATATATATAAAAGTTAAAAGCCCCCTCCCCAAAGAAAGAGCAACAATATTTGTGTGTGATTACATTCAATTTCATATCAATAGAATTTCCTCCTCTCCCTGGAATATATCTTCCTTATTCTGGCTTTCCCCCCAGCCATTTCCTACAGAAATAGCTTGCTTCCTTTCTTCAGGCTTTTTTGCTGGTTTCCTCTCATACAGAAATCCATTAAAGGCAGCCATATTTTAAGTAATCTCATCATGCCCAGAGAAGAAAGAAGGACATTCTCAGCTGCTTTTCCCCATGCTTTCTGAGTTCATATCCTATGAGCTTTTCTTTGAAGCTGCATGCATAAATAATGCAAAAAAATAATGTTTTAAGATTAAATAATGCTAATAACCACTAGACAATTTCTACAGATGTGGCTATTTAAGCAATCCCACTGAAATAGCCACATCTGTAGAAATTGTCTAGTGGTTATTAGCATTGTCTAGTGGGTATCCAGGATCTCTCTCTGAGGGATGTAGGCACTCTTGCATTAGAAAATGGTGAGCATAGAACCAAATGGAACCAAAATCATTCTTTTAGGCTTCACATAAACTGTCAATTGTACAGGAAGGCAGCTATTTACCCAAGACCCTTCTGAAATGTCTGCTCAGTCACACCCATATGCCACAGTACCACTCCTAATAGGTGGGAAGTAGATGATGTCAGCTTGGTCTGGCAGGGGAAATAATTCAACATGGCACTGCACTAGGGAGGACATAGCTAGATGGATAAAACGAGGTAGGACTTCAGAATGGGTGAGTGTCACAAGCCTAGTCAGAACTCAAACTGAGAACTAACACTGATAGAACTAAAGTTCTAATATACATCTCAAAGTCAAAGTATATATTGAAATTATCTGAATTGTTTGGGATGATCTGATGAACCTGTGATTCAACACTGGCCTTTGTGCTTATCAATGTGAATGCAACACAGAATCTTAAACCAAGGATCCATTAACAGCAATCAAACAACAAGGCCTATATATATTACTCCATGTGTAAGAAGACAGCCCAGCACATCAAGATTAAAAAAAAAAATTGTCAAGAATTTTCTCATCTTTACAGTTATGCATAGAAGCAAACTGAAAGATGACAGTATTTGGTATTAATTGTTGATAAAGATTCAATACGTATATCTGATAAGGAATATATTTTAACAACGAGCTTTGTCAGACAAATTGAGAGCGTTGCTGTTCTTACAGAATGGATTTTCCCTAACTCCCACTTCCTGAGATGGTCCCTGTGTTCTCAGAAAAACAATCCTAGGGGGTCAGGGGCTCACACAGATTGACATTGTGTGTGGCAGACTCACCCCTCCCCCACCAAGTACCCACAGAAGTGCCTTTCTTCAAGGCAGGTTGTTTTAAGTACAAGCCAATATATATTGGAATAGAGATGGGCATGAACCAGAAAAAAAATTAACCGTGCAGTTCGTGGTTTGTTTCATTTCACAAACCACGAACTTTCACAAAACTGCCCCGGTTCATGAACTGGTTTGTTTGGTTCGTAAAAACATTACATCCAGGTCAACAAATCATCACTTCCAGGTCAGCAGAAGGTCACTTCCAGGCCAGCAGAAGGCTACTTCTGGGTCAGCAGAAGGTCTGCAGGAAGTCCATCTCCTGTTGCCTAGGAAACTAATTTATTGACACCAGGCTGTCTGCAGTGAAGAAACAAAAAAACGAACCAAACGAGCCAGCCTAAAGTTTGTGGTGGTTTGTCAGAAATGGGCTCTAACGAACTGCGTGCGTCACGAACATTGGTTTGTATTTCGGTTTGTATCCCTCTCAACATAGGAAGGTAAAAATGGCATCGATATAAGAAATGTGATGTCCTATAAATGGCAAGTTAGTAAAGTGAAAAGAGATCCTGGAATTATAGTACTAAGTGACTTCTTATTGGCATGACAATTTACAATTCTAATTCTCCTGGATATTTAAAAATAGATAATAAAAATTACATTTTTTCTAGCCATAAGCTTTAGACTCTAAGTGAAATAAAAAAGGGGGAAGAAAAAGCTTGATGGAATATTAATAAATGGTAAGATAGAGGAAAGTTTCTGAGATGATGATTTTTGAAAAGCCTTTGCAAAAGCAGTGGGATATCTACAATCAAGAGATCTATATGACTTATATAAATTTTGTTGCTTAAAAAACAAAACAAAGCTTCTCAGGAAGACAGAGCAAGGGCTTACCTGAAGGGACAGTGGACAGGATCTATTTTGCTAAGCTGTCTCCCTCTCTTGCCATCTTCAACCAGCATGTAAAAACTTTTTGTTTTATTTAACATTCTCTCACTAGCTGTCATTAGGCCTCTTCCCTATTTGTGTGTTTATAACCTTTATTTGTTTTAAATATAAGTATAGTTTTAATATTTGTTATTGCTTTAAGAGTTTTAATGTTCAAGATGTTTTAATGTTCGCCACCTTGGAAACATGGACTTGGGCAGAGAGGTGTCATAGACATGTTTTGAATTAATGAATAAATAATATAATTAAAACTAGACCGAATGTCAGTATTATCTTTTTAAAATTCCATATTTCCTGCAGTCTAGACTTAGAATCTTCATGTTGGATTCTTTTCCCACTAAATGAAGAGCCTTCACTTCCATAGGAAGTCTTCCTCACTTAACAGAAAAGGATCCAACCATCTTGTTCAGAGTCAATGCTGTTGTTACAATCAAATAAACATTTTAAAAGGGAATGTGCTTGCAAACACTCCCATAATTGGTACAGTATCAAATGTTTTTGAAGTTGATCTTGACCTTAACGTTGAAGCACTGCAAAACAAGAAGCCAAGAGGCTTTTCTTCAACAGTCTTAACTTTATATTTCATTGCTTTTAATTGGAGTACACCGATTGCTCAAGATTTTATGTATTCTATTTTGGTTCTCTCTGTCTGGCTGCTGTACACAGCTGTTACCAAACTATAGCTGAGGACTCCATCTAATGACTTTAAATCAAGATCACATGGAGAATAAATATGTAACTGAGTTTTAATTTGGTCATTAGAATAGTAAGTGATTTTTTTAGGCATTTAATTGCCACATAATGAATAACTATGATAAGTAGATACTGGAATGCATATTAAATGTCAGCAATCTATAATTAACTTGCTATAGGCTAGCCTGCTGATTGTTGCAAGTGCTTTAACTATCACAGCAGTTGATACTATAAGTAGCAAATGTCATATGTTTCTTTTCAGAAAAAAACTCCAAGACAGACATATACCTACAAGATGTCATCCAAAAATCCTACATTATATTGGCTTAAATGAACAGATTCAGTCTAATATTAATTGCTTGTGGACTACGGATTAAGATTTTAACATCTACAAAAATCCCCAAAACCACACGTAGCTTTATTTTGGATTTCTGTAGTAGTATGGCTGACACTCAGATTACCCTACTACAGTGTGACATCAAGAGAAGGAGGAAGGACAAAGGGTCAAGATTTAAGACATAGTAATCCTGAGAGTAAAAAGTGGGTAGTGAAACTTTCTAGATGGAGCTTGCAACTGTTAAAGTATATTATCATGCTAATGTATTTATTAGTTTTTTCCTTGATAATTACGCAATACTTGATGTATGGTAGGGTTTTTTAAAAAAAAAAATCTTGAACGTATTTTTTTTTCATCTTGGTTCGAACATATTCTACAAGAAAATATTACTAAACTAAATTATGTCAGGATGGAAAAAATAGACAGCTTGTGATAAAATGGCAAACTATTTTATAAAGTTTATGAAACTATCCTAAAATGTAAAGAGCCCCTTTAAAAGTATTGAGTTGGAGCTAGACTAAATTTTCTGGTCAGCTAAGGCACTTTTTTTAGTGGAAAAGAATGTTCCTGCCCAGGGCCGGTGCCAGAGGTTCTGGCGCCTGAGGTGTTGCGTGCGCGCGCTCTGCGCGCGCGCACACCATGGACTGTGTGATGACATCATCGCAGATGTCATCACGTGCCGCAGGGGGGCTGAGCAACTCACGGAGCCCCGAGCACAGAAGCTTCAAGCTGCTGCTGGGGCGGCGCGCAGAGGCTGCTCCGTGCGCCGCCCCAGCAACAGCTCATGGCTTCTGCGCCCAGTTGGGGTGGAGGAGCATGCAGTGGAGCTAGCGTGGCTGGCTGCAGCAGCAGCTGCAGCCAGCCAGCCAGCCCCGTGCCGCCGCCACCACATGCCCCAGCCAAGTGCAGAAGCTGCGAGCCACTGCTGGGGTGGCGCGTGGAGGCTGCTCCATGTGCCACCCCAGCAACAGCTCATGGCTTCTGTGACCGGCTGGGGTGGAGGAGCACGCAGTGGAGCTGGCATGGCTGGCTGCAGCAGCTACTGCAGCCAGCCAGCCAGCTCCGTGCCGCCACCGCCACGCACCCCAGCTGGGCGCACAAGCCGCGAGCCGCTGCTGGGCGGCGCCCGGAGGCTGCGCCCGGCTGGGGTGTGTGGTGGCGGTGGCGGCAGCAGCAGCATGGAGCTGGCTGGCTGGCTGCAGCAGTAGCTGCATCCCAGTCATGCCAGCTTTGCTGCGCGCGCCTCCGCCCCTGACACCCCCTCCGGTGTCCCGCCAAAGCCCACACGCCTGAGGCCACCACCTACCTGGCCTCCATGGGTGCGCCAGCCCTGTTCCTGCCCTCTCTCTCCCCTCACCACCACCACTGCAGCCCATTGATCTCCCTGAAATGCTGATTCTGGGGACAGATGATCCTCAAAAACAGTATGAGAAACTAAATTTACAGACTATCAAATGTTAAGAGAGAATTGGTATAAAATGTTTTTAGATGGTATATTACTTCTAAAGATATTGCAAAAAATGACTACAGTGGAAAGTGTTGGAAATGTTTATGGTATGTGGTGGACATGTAAAAAGGCAACAAGATATTGGATAAAATACATGAAAAAATGCAAAAGTTCTGCTTTCTATTGAACCCTAAAATATGTTATTAAGTATTTTACCAAGTCGTATTGTAAAAAGTACACAGCAATTTATTTTATTTTATTTCAGAACAAAGAGGGGTACAGAAAAAAGAAGTGAGGAAAATAGGGTCAAAAGAACAATAAGATTTTGTACTACAAGAGTTGTTATAATAAAATACAGAGTACACAGAACATATCATAATCAGAGTTCATCAATATTACATCTCCTATTTCAACTCCTGTGTATCTTCACAAACTAAATACGATCTTTTTTCCTACACAGTATTCAATATTAGATCGACTAAAGGTCAAAACAAGAGGTCTCCATGTACTTTCTTTCTGCTATATCTTAATATGGTCTAATGCTTCTATACAGATCATTTCCATTTAACTTAACTATTATGCCAGTTTCCATATCATGCATTCTACCTCATAAAATACATGAAAAAATGCAAAAGCTGTGCTTTCTGTTGAACCCTAAAAATATGTTATTAAATATTTTACCAAGTCATATTATTAAAAGTACACAGCGAATTTTTAACTCTATGGTGACAGTGGCAGGAGTAGTATATGCAACAAAATGGAAGGCAGAATCTTGTCTAGATGTAACTGAATGGATGAACAAATTGTATGTATATGCATCAATGGTTAAATAAACTTTCTTTAACTATGTAGCTGAAAATTAATATAGTTGAAAATAAAGAAAAATTGTTAGTAAAATAGACCAATTGTTAAATTAGTAACTTAAAATGTTGAATTTTAAATGTTGAATATAAAATGTTGAATATAATGTATTTTAATATAAATAATTATGAGAATAGAGAAGAGAAATATGTTGTACTTTTAATATTCTGTTATATATTCTTTTGCTGATCTTTTGTGCATTGTTTAATGTTATTCTCTATTTTAAATAAAATATATATAAATAAAAACAGTATGAGAGATAAATCAGGAATCTGCAGCAGGAATTGGTGTAAATTACTTCACAAAACCATAGAGTTTTACTCAAATGCTTGAATGACCCTAGTGACATGGAAACATCACTTCCTGATACACAAGTAATGGCATCAAAATGTCAGGACACCCCCTGCACCCCATTGTCCTCCTACCATGCAACTGAGTGGCAGCTTGAAGTACCTTTTGGCAACAAAGGATTCCCTACCACCATGGGAAACATGGCAGACCTGTACACAATGTACATACTGACCACAGCAAGACTGCTCCTTTGAAATGTTATATCAATGAACATGTATAATGCAGGACAAAAAAGAAGTGCAAGTAAACTGAAGAAGCAGAAAACTGCAGTTAACTGAGTATGCATGAGAATTCACCAAGTAATGCCATATTTAGAATGATCTAAATATTTTTGAATTTTTAAATTACAGATATTTGGAATCCTATTGAGCTCTATAGAAAGCTGGCCGGGCTGCCTGAGAAATAAAAACATTCTCCAAACAGCCAATTGCCAACAGTGGGGAAACTGAATGACTCCTGATGTGTTGTCACTGTTTTGTTAAAGAAGGGGAATTGGTATGAGAGAAAAGATTGTGGTTAAAGTCTGTTTGTACTTACAGAATTCCAAAGCAGGCACAGACAACAGAATGTACTTTCACATGGTTCTTTCCAACAAAAAGGTGGGCATAACTGTTTTATAATCATCTTGCTAATCCCCTGGCTATTTGATTTCAATGGGTTTAGACTGGAGTAACTCTTCTTAAAATTGCACCATGAATATATATGTTTACTTAACACTTACAATGCAATCCTGAGTGAGAGGAAGGAAAGCACTTAGGGAGAAGACTAAATGATATGCCACCTAAACTTGGACTTAAATGGTCATAACCCTCCCCCCCCCTACCAGCGTTGGGTGAGGCATACCCCAGTTGCAGCCTGGACAGGCAGCCAGACAGGGGCATGAGGCACTAGGGGGGTGAGCTGGGTGGCGGGCTGCAACTTAGTCAGCTCCCAAAGCCACTGCAGGCCCAGGCATGCCCACTGCAGAGTCAGAAAGCTATACTGTGAAAAATTAACTAACCACAACCATATGGAAGGCAATATGCAATGAACTGTACCATTAAAGAAACATAGTACAAAACTGAATTGTATCAAACAATTTATAATGTGCAATGTGCCCAGTGTAAATGCAGTCAGTATAAAGTCAAGTAAATATTACAATGAATGAACCATCAGTAATGCATATGAACAAACCAACTGGTAAGCAATATAGGTAAATAAGAATCTCTCTGTGTGTAGACCATGTTACAATCAAACGTCCCAGTAGAACAACCACTGCAAACCATTCCTGCAGAGTAGCCACTGCAAACCCTCACCTACAATCTCCTGAACACCAGCCTCTGCAGGTGAGGCTCACCATGGGGGGGGGGGCAGCAGCTGCCCCTGCCGGACACAAAGACAGTTGCCCAGGGAACCGCTCTTGACACAGCCATTCAGTGGGGCTCCAGCTTCCCATTTGGGGGCTCTGTTCAGACCCCCTCAGCCAGGCGTCCCCCTGACAGAGGAGGAAGTGTGGTTGCAAGTCGGAGTGACTGGGTTTTTGTAACTCCCTGTTGGTGGTGAGTGCTCAGCCCCTTGACTGTCTCCCTCACAGAATCAGACCATCCTGATGCAGGTGAGAAGTGATTTCTTGCTGGAGGGGCATGCCTCATCTGCCTGCATGTTGCTCCTGTGACAATGGAGCTGCCACCCATGGACCCCTTTCCAGAATGTGACAGACTGGGCTGGGGCTTGCACAGTGTCGGGTCCTTTGCAACATATGGGTCTGTTTCCCTTTCAGGCAGGTCATGGCCCATCATGGAGGCCAAAGAGCATGGCTGTTCCAGCCCCCTGTGACCCTCCTCAACTGCCATTCAAATTCAGCCCAGGGAATGGTTCTCCAGGCAACCTGCATCTCAACCTTGCTCCTGTGAGGACAGAATGAGGAACAGATCCAGAGGAGTTAGCTGTGTTAGTCTGTAGTAGCAAAATAGAAAAGAGTCCATTAGCACCTTTAAGACTAACCAACTTTACTGTACCATAAGCTTTCAAGAATCACAGTTCTCTTAGTCAGATGCATGGAGGGTAAGAAGAAACTGGTCAGATATATAGGTGGAGAGGGGGGGAGTAGATGCAATCAGTAGCTTCTGACAATGATATCAGTTTGCTTCTGATAATGAAATCAGTTACTTCTGATAACGAGATAACCATTCATAGTCTCTATTCAATCCAAGCCTGACTGAGTCAAATTTACATATGAATTCCAATTCAGAGCCAGACCACACGATACTAAGTACATGAGATCTAGCGAGTGTCGGGAGTCCTGTCTTACCTCCAATGCCCGTGTCCAGCATTCTCTCAGTGAGCACGTGTCCAGATCCTTCCACGGATTCCCAATGTTATGGCCGCGATGGCGCGTGTTCGCGGTCACAACCAGTAATTCAGCAATGCAGAGTGTCTTTTCCTAACGGTTCTTCCGCTTCCTGTCTGCCTCTCACTCATCCGTGGTCTCAGAACTGCAGTTAGATGGCGCTCACATCTAGGTGATTTGACTGTGACAATTGGTGAATAATTAAACTCCTCAAGTGCTTTTCAGCCCTCCATTGGTCAGTGATCTCATAAAATTTTAACCCACTTTCCCGCTGTCTTCAGTATTCCTGGTCTCCGGGTACATTGATAAACACAATACAATACAAACCTGAACAACTGATGAATTATTATGTTTGGTTTTCAGGGACTTGTTTTTCATCCCCAATGCGGGAAAATATGTGATGTTTTTCTGGGAAACCGTTGCTGATTAGTAAAGAATTTTTATTTATGTGAAAAACAAACCCATTTGCAATGTGACATGAGCCTTTATGAATTTTTGTGGGTTCAAGGGGGGGGAGCTCCCACCGGGACACTGCCGCCAGCCGGCTTGCAGGCTGCTGCTCTGCTCGGGGCAGGCTCCCGGCGGGCGAGAGCCCTCCTTGTTGGCTCGATTGGGGGGAGGGGGGAGAAAGCTCCCACTGGGACGCTGCCACCAGCCGGCTTGCAGGCTGCTGCTCTGCTCGGGGCAGGCTCCCGGTGGGCGAGAGCCCTCCATGTTGGCTTGACAGGGAGGGGGGGGAGAAAGCTCCCACTGGGACACTGCCCCGAGCAGAGCAGCAGCCTGCAAGCCGGCTGGCAGCAGCGTCCCGGTGGGAGCTTTCTTCCCCCCCTCCCTGTCAAGCCAACATGAAGGGCTCTTGCCCGCCGGGAGCCTGCCCCGAGCAGAGCAGCAGCCTGCGAGCCGGCTGGCGGCAGCTTCTGGGTGGGAGCTTTCTTCAAAAGAGCGGTGGACGTGGATTAGGCATGCGCAAAGTGTAGATGCATGACGGGATAGCGTTTCCATTACTTGGAGGAATGTGGAGAAAACCCGTGCCAACGGGAACACGAGTACGAAGGAGGTCCAGCATTCCTGGAGCGTGTAGGAAAAAAATAAGATGGAACACGTGTAAGTCTGTTTCCGTGTCATTCGCGTGTACTTAGTATCGTGTGGTCCAGCTCTCAGTAGCTTCCCGTTGGATTCTGTCTTTGAAAGGTTTCTGTTGAACTACAGTGACCTTTAAGTCCTTGATAGAATGTCCTGATAGATTGAAGTGTTCTCCCACTGGTTTCTGGATGTTGCCATTTTTAATGTCAGATTTGTGTCCATTTATTCTTTTGCGCACAGGTTGGCTGGTTTGTCCAAAGTACAGATCAGATGAACGAGGAATGGCTCCCATGGCTCTGACAGTTGTGCAGACTGGCTTTGCTACTGGCCTAGCCTGTCGACATTGGGAAGACGCATGTCCAGACACCCTCTTCTCTTTTTGTAGTTCAATAAAATTTGTTTTGAACACCAACCACCCTCCAGTCTGTTTGCTTGCCTTTGGATGAGAGTAGACACTTTCCACTTCCCCAAAGGGCAGCCGTTCCACAATTTGAAGCGAATGGTCTCTGACTTTGGACTGGACAGGTGGGGTGGCTTCCATTAGGCTCTAGGTGGTTCTGTGACTTGGTACGGCTCTGCAGGCCAAAAGTGCAGGTGTTCAGTGGCACCTTGGAGACTCTGGCCCTGGCCAACTTCCCTCCTCCATCTCCCCCTTGGATTCACAGCGTGCAGCAGGATGAGACTTGGAGTGTAGCCTGTGTGTGTCCAGCGGGAGTGGTGATAGTGCAATGGAGGACTCTTGTTCTCCAACAGCTCTCCTGGCATCTAATAAGCCAGGCAGAGGACCTCTGCATGTGGGGAGCAAAGTTGTTTCCGGGGGGGGGGAGATGGAGCAATGTCCTGAGATCTCAGGGGCTCTTCCCCTACAAGGCCAGACATCTCTCTTGTTTGCTCTTTGTGGAGCTACGTATGGATTCTGGGGATCTTGTGCTGGGGAGTGGGATGGTGGCCCCTGGAGCAGGATCTCTGGTCCCGCAGGCCATCATTCCATTCTGAGGGACGTCATCCTGGGAATAGAGCATGGCTTGCGAGGTCCACCCCACATTCTCCTTATGCTTTTTTGATGCAGTGATATGTGATGCAGTGATTTTTTAAAGCAGTTCCTTTGTTCTTAGTTGGAAATGACTATTTCCTATTGACTTTAATGTATTTCCAAATATTAGGTAGTTTAGAATTCAAAGGATCATAATTTCAAATTTTGAATCTAAATTCTGGTGCACATCTCTAGTACTCTTTACAAGATTCGTAGTTTTTTTTAAAAAATGGGAAAACAGTGCGTTGGTTCACTTTGGAAAAAAAGGCCAGGCTATTTTACAGTTATGATGGCTTGTTGGGTTGTTTAAGACTGTTGGGCCAAATAGTAATACATATTCTAGAGTTGCGATTATTTCCTTATCTAGTAAGTAACTTGAACAGACTGCATGACCACCACTAAACAGAAGTAAGAGGAAAGTCAAGCGGCAGTATTGGTATGCCATCACTAAACTAGAAATTCCATAAACAAGCAGTAACAGTGGTACCACTTCTACAACATATGGAGTCAGTAAGTATCATTGCCTCCCCATAAGCCCTGCAGCCTGGCCAAGTTGGCTGTGAACGCTCACTGCTGCATGTTGGATCAGGCTTTTTTTCTGCCAAAGAGAGGTATTATTCCAGCTTGACCATTTTCTCCCAATCCTGAACTGACTTCAGTATTAGAGAAGTTGATCTTCTATTCAAAATCAGCTACAGTCTGTCAAATTTGAAAATTTACTGTTCAGAAAAGTATTTCCATAGAGGCATAAATGTACACAAGCCCTCTTAAAATAGTTCTGTGCTATCAATACCCAGCTATCAAAAGCAAGAGAGATCAGCCAACTTTAATCAAACTCTAGGGAAATATCTCAGTTCTTAACAATATCTACGTAATAGATCACTGAAGGTCATTTTCATAGAATAAGCATGATTCCATCATACTCAAATCCTTGATTACCTTCCAATGAAAATGTTTGCCACCCCAGTCGGAATGAAGAGGCAGACACAGGAGTTGGAACTAAAGGGCCACTTTATTAATATAACATCAACCATTAAATACGGCAAGGGCAAACTAGCGGTACAGGTCAAGCCACGGGGTCACCCCTGGACCACCGCCTTGACCTGTCTGGGCGAGCCCCACAGCCCCGGGTAGGAGCCATCCATGCAATGGCTTTTCCCCGGCCAGCCAGGCAAAATGGTTCCCCCCTTCAAGCTCCTAAAGCCTCAGCCGTACAGCATGAGGGAAGGACTTACACATGGGGTTCACTGCAGGCAGTCTCCAGGTGGTGGTAGCCGTCACAAGCATACCATCCGCTCCTGGTAGACCCCATTTCCCCACCAATGGGGAATTGCCAAGGGGTGCTCACCGGCCCGCTCCCTATCCCCAAACTCTCTCTTGCCAGTGACTTACAACGATGCACCACCACTGCCAATTACCTCAAACCTCTGCCTGCAGTGCAAGGTAGGCGAAAAACCACCTCTCCCACCTTGCCAATATGGGGAGAGGAGAAAAAATTCCTACCTGGCTCTGGGAACAGCAGCCGGCTAATCCTGCACTACTACAGGGTGAGGTGGGTGGGCCGAGCACGCAGAGCAACTGCCAGCAGGGAGGGCGGAGCCGTCTTCTGAAGGCTTTGTCTCCGCCCCCCCAGCTATATCCCCATATGCCTGGGAGATGTCTCTGCCTGCTTCTCCTTCCGAAGTGGCAAAGTACGGTCCCCAGCTCAAGCCACTGTGTGGCAGCCGGGAGTACCGCATTGCCACCCCAGTCGGAATGAAGAGGCAGACACAGGAGTTGGAACTAAAGGGCCACTTTATTAATATAACATCAACCATTAAATACGGCAAGGGCAAACTAGCGGTACAGGTCAAGCCACGGGGTCACCCCTGGACCACCGCCTTGACCTGTCTGGGCGAGCCCCACAGCCCCGGGTAGGAGCCATCCATGCAATGGCTTTTCCCCGGCCAGCCAGGCAAAATGGTTCCCCCCTTCAAGCTCCTAAAGCCTCAGCCGTACAGCATGAGGGAAGGACTTACACATGGGGTTCACTGCAGGCAGTCTCCAGGTGGTGGTAGCCGTCACAAGCATACCATCCGCTCCTGGTAGACCCCATTTCCCCACCAATGGGGAATTGCCAAGGGGTGCTCACCGGCCCGCTCCCTATCCCCAAACTCTCTCCTGCCACCGCTGGGGCCAAGCCTCTGCTTAGGCCCAAGCGCCCCACAGGTGGCCTAGTGCCCACCGGAGCCCTTGCCGCTGGTTTATGATGATGTCATTGCCAGTGAACCCTGTCACCTCTGTAGAGGTTGGGAAATCCAGCCCTTATCCTAAGATGAAGTAATTTGACTAGTGAACCCCCACACCTCTGTAGAGGTTGGCAAATTCAGCCTTATGTGGAGGTGTGGCAAATAAATGCACAGACCCTTCCCCGCTGTGGGAGCACTGCAGACCAAACATCAACCCGCCAGGCCCCCACTTGCCCACACAAGCCTGTAACAAAAGGGGCACATACTGCCGAGTCAGATCACCACCATGCAGTAAATGACTAAAATGAGGCGGAGGCCGACCTCCCCTCAAACCATCAGACCACTACTTGCCTGTGCGTTGCAAGTCCATGTGAGCCTGAAAGGAAAGGGCCATGCCCTGTGAGCCAAGGTCATTACCCAGGGTGAATGACCGGTACGTGAGGCGGAGGCCGACCTCCCCTCGAACCATCAGGCCACTCCTTGCCTGGGCGCTGCAAGTCTGTGAGCCTGTAAGGAAAACGGTATGCCCTGTGAGCCATGGTCATCACTCACCAGGTGACTGACCTGGACGTGAGGCAGAGGACCACACCTCTCCTCGAGCCATTAGGCCACTCCTTGCCTGGGCGCTGCAAGTCTGTGAGCCTGTAAGGAAAACGGTATGCCCTGTGAGCCATGGTCATCACTCACCAGGTGACTGACCTGGACGTGAGGCAGAGGACCACACCTCCCCTCGAGCCATTAGGCCACTCCTTGCCTGGGCGCTGCAAGTCTGTGAGCCTGTAAGGAAAACGGTATGCCCTGTGAGCCACGGTCATCACTCACCAGGTGACTGACCTGGATGTGAGGCAGAGGACCACACCTCCCCTCGAGCCATTAGGCCACTCCTTGCCTGGGCGCTGCAAGTCTGTGAGCCTGTAAGGAAAAGGGTATGCCCTGTGAGCCACGGTCATCACTCACCAGGTGACTGACCTGGACGTGAGGCAGAGGACCACACCTCCCCTCGAGCCATTAGGCCACTCCTTGCCTGGGCGCTGCAAGTCTGTGAGCCTGTAAGGAAAACGGTATGCCCTGTGAGCCACGGTCATCACTCACTAGGTGACTGACCTGGACGTGAGGCAGAGGACCACACCTCTCCTCGAGCCATTAGGCCACTCCTTGCCTGGGCGCTGCAAGTCTGTGAGCCTGTAAGGAAAACGGTATGCCCTGTGAGCCATGTTCATCACTCACCAGGTGACTGACCTGGACGTGAGGCAGAGGACCACACCTCCCCTCGAGCCATTAGGCCACTCCTTGCCTGGGCGCTGCAAGTCTGTGGGCCTGTAAGGAAAACGGTATGCCCTGTGAGCCACGGTCATCACCCACCAGGTGAATGACCAGGATGTGAGGCAGAGGACCGCACCTCCCCTCCTGCCACTCCTTGCTTGGGTGCTGCAACCCTGTGAGCCTGTGAGGAAAATGGTAAGCCCTGTGAGACACGGTCATCACTCACTAAGTGACTGACATTGACGTGAGGTGGAGGACCACACCTCCCCTCGAGCCATCAGGCCACTCCTTGTCTGGGCGCTGCAAATCTGTATACCTGTAAGGAAAACAGCACACCCTGTGAGTGAAAGTTATCATCCACCAGGTGAATGACCCAGACGTGAGTTGGAGGACCGCACCTCCCCTCGAGCCATCACCCTGCCTGGGTGCTAGAAGTCTGTAAGCCTGTAAGGAAAATGGCAGACCCAGTGAGACGAGGTCATTACCCTGCAGGTGAATGACCAGGAGTAAGGTGGAGGACCACACCTCCCCTCGAGCCAACAGACCACTACTTGTCCGGGCACTGCAAGTCTGTGGGATCCAGTAAAGAAAGAGGGGCCAGGCCATCATCTGCCGTAGCCTACACCTCCTCAGGTGCATGACTAGATATGCAGAGGGGAGCAGTTATCTCTCCACAGTGGCAGCAGCCTGGCCAACACAGTTCTAGTTGGTCCCGTGACTTGATAACTGCCATTAACAAAACCAAGCTAATTCCCAACTGGCATCCTCTAGGCTCGAATGACTGCCCGAACAACCCCATGCTGGGCCAGCAGATGAGGGACTTCACCCTCCTGTGGCAATACACCGCACTCACCAAAAAAGACATGATAAGACATTCTACACCACCAGCCTCAGCCTAACTCTGAACAATCACTGTTGGCTGGCACCAGACAACCTGCTGAATAACAGCCTGAGGTCCATGGCTGTGGCCCTAGAGGCTGCCCCATACAAACTGGGTACTGAGAGAGAGCTGCCAGGCCATGTGGGGTATCACTATCTCTGAAACACCAGACAGGGGTGGTGAGGGAGTGTCCTACATGTCAGGGAAGTGGCCACACCCTGTTGCAGGGTCTCCCTTTGCTACCCAAGGGGGACATGGCCCCAGCCCCCCTGGGCCCCATGGCCTTCATGACCACCCTTTGGGTTTGACCCAGTTGTCACTGAGACCTGCCAACTTCACGCCATGCGCCAGAAAGGCAACCCCTGACCACTCCATAAGGGATTAGCCATAGGAAAACTGAGCAGACAATGGAAACAGATGTATGAAAGCCGGGTGTTACTTGCTCATTGAGGAAAAGATCTGATTCAGATCAAGGCAAAACCAGAGGCAGGGTGCCCAGTTGGAAGAGCCCAGGCTGTATTAGATTGGCCCCTGAATGAAAACCCCACAGCAAAGAGCCCCAGGTGGGGCTAGGAGGAGGCAAAATGCCAACCCAGAGCTGCCGGAGGCCTTACCAACTGCTGTACCCACCCAGACCTCATGGCCAGTCAAGACTGTGTGCGTGTAGGGCAAGACTGCCCTGGGAGGTTCCTATGCCAAACAGGCCTTTTGGGGATCATGCTTCTGTCCCATGAGAGGACAGCACTTGAGCTTCTGACCACATAGGCTCAGATGCCTCACCAATGGGTAGGAAGCCCTGGCATGTATAGCCTAAACATGTTAATAATGTCACAAAATTAACAGTTGATTCATATACTGCCCTCCAGGACACACACTGCCCACTGAGAGAGTTTAAAAAGTGTAACTGGGCATAACGTGCCAGGGGTGAGGGGACCAGGCCTGATCAGCAAGGCTGCATGGCAAGACACACCCCAGCCAGGGCCCATGGGCCCACCCTCGTTGCCCACAGGCTCCCTGCTACAGATACCAGCCCAGTTTACTCCACAAACTCGGTACCTGACAGCACATTCGCACGGCAGTCCCACACCCTATGGTCTGGGATACACTTCCCATGCAAAACATAACAAATGCCCCCATTATCTCCTTAACTGGTGGTTGCACTCTACTGTTACCAGCACAAGCTCCAACTATAAATCTCCTTCAGCCATATCAATGTCATCTTCCCCCATCATCTCACAAGAGGCTGTGTGCCAGACTGGTTGCCACCGAGGGCGCTGGACAATCCCCTTCTGCCAGATAGACTTGACTTCATCAATCCACTGCAACAGTCCCAGGACCGGCTTATGGCAGACTAGCGCATCTCAGCTGCTGCCCATCACTTACAGTAATTTTGTCAATCAGATCCACTGTCTCCTCTGCATGACTGGATTACAGCAGCCTAGGCCAGATCCACTACTGGCTGTCAATTGTGCGAATCTGGTAGAAAGATCAGACCACATCTTAGACTACTATGCTCTGCATGACAGCTCTGCAGATGCAACAACACAGCATGCCTTTAGGTGGCATGAGTGACATGAATGACAAAACCTAAAAACAACCCTTTAGGCCTACAAAGGCTGCAAAAGTGAGCAGGGGAAGGTGGGGCAGCAGGTGGTTTAACTAGCCACGACCCTGGGATTGTAGAACCTTGCTAAGCTGGCAGAAATAATATGTGAGGCAATTCACCATTCAGATGACTGCAAGCCTCCTCCCCCGCCCCCCACTAGCCTCAGACAAGCCTTCTCTGCTGTTGCTGTAAGTACTGTCTCCAGACAAAGTAGAACAATGGGGTGGGGGAAGTCTAGGCAGGCTGGAGGCCTGCGGGGGCTGGGCCTAAGCCTGCTTCAGCCCTCCTGACTGATAAGACAGTGATAACCCAATATTTTCTTCATCCCTTTGGCCTCATCATCATCCTCAAAGAATGAGTCTGCAGGTAGCTGCACAAGCCCCACCAAAATGACTGCTAATGCCAGTAAGTAGGAGGCAAATCAGGCCACACAAATGGCACACTCAAAATGGCCGCTCTTGGAGCTGTGCATGTTGTAGATGCCTTCACAACATGGCTGCACTGCCAGGAAACTAAGGTCACTGGGTGCCACTCACAAAATGGCTGAACCCAACTGAATAAACTGCAAAATGGCCACTGCTGCCTGAAGGCCTTAGGCCAAGCTATTGCTGCTAGAATTACTCCCTCCAAATAAGTGTAAATGGCGAGGGAGGGAAAAGCCTAGATGGGAGGAAGGGGGGGGCTACCAGCATCCACCCTGCTAGGCCAGTAGTAATAAAGTATGAATTAATCTATCCCTCAGGGGGCTGCAACTCACCCTTCTGGCCTACAGCAAAGCCTATCTATTGCTGCTGCTGAAGTACTCTCTCCCAACAAAGTAAAACAGTGGTGGGGGGAAAGGAGCCTAGGTAGGCCAGAGGCCTGCAAGGGCTGGGCCTCACCCTGCTTTAGCCCTCCTGACTGATAGACAACAGGCCCCAAATGTAAATAAGAAAAAAGACTCTGCCAAACCAGTGAGCCTGGCGCTGGGCCCTGGCTCTCCTCTTGAAGTCTGAAGGTAGCAAGCATGAGAAATTCACAGCTCTCCAAGGCAGCTACTGCTGCCTAGCCCTGAGGGCCTTTAGTAAAACCAGCCTCAGAGGAGCTCGGCTGAGAGAGCTTGAGATGTGCTCTGCTCAGGCCGAGCACGCAGAGCAACTGCCAGCAGGGAGGGCGGAGCCGTCTTCTGAAGGCTTTGTCTCCGCCCCCCCAGCTATATCCCCATATGCCTGGGAGATGTCTCTGCCTGCTTCTCCTTCCGAAGTGGCAAAGTACGGTCCCCAGCTCAAGCCACTGTGTGGCAGCCGGGAGTACCGCATTCTTTCAGTAAGTGTTTGGAAGTTTTTTTTTTTTAATTTTTATTGGAATTAGAAATATTTTGTCATTTATAACAATCAAATTACTTTAATATTCCAGTTCTAACCCCCTCCCTCCCCCCCCGTTTCTTGACTTCCAACAGTTTTCCAACCCTTTGTCTATTCTTCCCCTACTCATTTCAACTTATTTTGTCAATTAAACATATACTTTCACACTCTTCTAAGCTAGTCTATTATAACACAGTGCTAAGTCAATTTCCCTTCACTTATCAACTAACTAATACATTCCTGGCATGTTATTCAATAGTAATAATACTGGTAATATTCTCAATATCCTGTACTCTAACTTATTCATTCTAATGTCATCAATATGGGACAAACAATTTATCCCTCCCTATACATAACTTGAGTACTCATAAGTGATGAATACATTTATAAGTCAACCAATTTAACTTATACTCTATATGTTACTCTTTACTTCCTCTTATATCTCTTATCTTTATAACATAAAGTCAATCAATTTGACTCGTATTCTACACATTTCTAAATATACCTATAAACACAATATACATTCGACATAAGTCAATCAATTTGACCCATGTTCTGCACATTTCTAAATATCGCTATAACCAAAAATACCTTCAGCATAAGTCAATCAATTTAACCTATATTCTATATGCTACTTCTCATTCCCCCCCTTCTTGTATTCATGGATTTTAATCCTGTTAATTCTCAATTACACCCCTATCTGCCAGCAACATAATTAATTAATTAATTTCTATTCTTATATATCACATAATAACTATTACTTAATACTGTATAGAATAATCAAATAGAATAATTGCTTAGTAATTCTTCTTTAACTCTCCTCCCCCCGGTATAGTCACTTCTCTCTTCTTTTGTTTTTCTTCAATAATTTTCAAACTGCCACAGTTCTCCTCCCACCTCCCATTTTTTCACCAAATATTGTTTCAGCTTCTCCCAATCTGTGTTAAACTGTCCTGGATCAAGGTCTCTTAGTTTTCTTGTCAGTTTATCCATCTCCGCCATGTACAGCAATTTGTGAATCCAGTCCTCGATAGTTGGCACTTCTTGTACTTTCCACTTTTGCGCATACAAAAGTCTAGCCGCTGCTGTCATGTAAAAAAGCAATGTCCTATGTTGTGCTGGAATATCTTCCATTCCCAAGTTCAGTAGCAGGAGTTCTGGGTTCTTATTAACTTGAAACTGTAAAATCTCACTTATTACTCTTATTATTTCCCCCCAGTACTGCCTGACTACCTCACAAGTCCACCACATATGGTACAAAGATCCTTCATGCTTTTTACATTTCCAGCATTTATTAGACGTGTTCACATTCCCTAGCGCAATTTTCTTTGGTGTCAGGTACCAACAATAGATCATTTTATAGACATTCTCTTTAATGTTAGTGCATGTCGTAATCTTCAAAGTATTTTTCCACAAATATTCCCACGCCTCCATTGTTATTTCTTTATTAAAATTTATAGCCCACTTCACCATTTGCACCTTAACTACCTCTTCTTCAGTATACCATTTTAACAACACTTTATAGACCTTTGAAATTTCCTTTTTGTCTTCTTGTAAAATTACTTCCTCCAAGTCCGAGTTCTCCATTCTTATCCCTCCCTTGGCACAATCCGATTTATAAAGGTCTCTGAGCTGTCTATATTGAAACCAGTCATAGTTTGGAGACAACTCTTCTTGCGTCTTTATTCTTAATTTAGAAAATTCTATTCGTGTTATCTCCTTATACGTTAAACACTGTTGTTCATTATCAACAGTTCTCGGATCTATCGCTTCATAAGGAACCACCCAGGAGGGAATTCCTTCTTGTAGGTAATCTCTGTACTTTTTCCATATTGTGAAGAGGCTTCTCCGAATGTAATGGTGTAAAAACATAGAGTCCGCTTTTACTTTATCATACCATAAGTATGCATGCCATCCAAATATTTTTTTGTATCCCTCTAAGGCCAGCAATTTGCGATTTTTAAGCATCATCCAGTCCTTCAGCCAAACCAAGAAGATTGCCTCATAGTAAAGTCTTAGGTTGGGCAGTTGCATTTCGCCTCTCTCTTTCGCGTCCTGTAACACTTTCATTTTCACTCGAGGCTTTTTGCCTGCCCAAACAAAGTCCGATATCTTTCTCTGCCATTTCTCAAACTGCTTGGAATCCCGAATAACTGGTATTGTCTGTAACAAAAACATCACTCTTGGCAGCACATTCATCTTGACTGCTGCAATTCTTCCCAACCATGACAAATTCAATCTATTCCATTTAATCAAGTCTCGCTCTATTTGAGTCCACAATTTCTCATAATTGTTCTTGAATAGATCTATATTCTTTGCAGTCAGTTCAATTCCCAAATATTTCACCTTATTTGTTACTTCACAGTCTGTTATTTCCATAAGTTGCTGTTGTTTTTGTTTAGTCATATTTTTACACAGTATCTTTGACTTCTTTTTGTTTACAAAAAAACCTGCCAAATCTCCAAATTCTGTGATTTTTTCTATTACCCTTGGCATGTTTTCAATTGGATCTTCCACAATTAACATTATATCGTCTGCAAATGCTCTGACCTTATAGGAAAAGTCTTTTATCTTTATTCCACGGATTGCATTATCTTCTCGGATCTGTATCATCAAAATTTCCAAAACCATTATAAACAACAGTGGAGACAACGGGCAACCTTGTCTTGTACCTTTGCCTATAGTCAATTTCTTAGTCACCTCGTCATTCACCACAATTGCTGCACTCTGGTCTCTGTAGATTTCTTTTACTGCTCTGATAAATCTTTCTCCCAACTGTAGCTGTTCCATAGTGGCGAACATAAAATCCCAGTTCAAATTGTCAAATGCTTTTTCAGCGTCCACAAAGAAGAACCCAACCTCCTTATCACAACGCCTATCATAATATTCAATAGCATTTATAACTGTCCTTAAATTGTCTCTGATTTGTCTATTCGGTAAAAAACCAGCTTGTTCTTCCCCAATAACTTCGGATAGCCATCCCTTTACTCTTTCCGCTAAGATCTTCGCAAAGATCTTATAGTCATTGTTAAGTAAGGAAATAGGTCTGTAATTTTTGACGTTAGTCAAGTCCTGTCCTTCTTTAGGGATCAATGATATATTAGCTTCACTCCAAGTATCTGGAATTCTTTGGTCTCTCATAACACCATTGATCACTTCTTTTAGGAATGACACCAGTTCATTGACCATTACCTTATAAAATTTAGCTGTGAGTCCATCAGGCCCTGGCGCCTTACCCAGATTTGTTGACTGTATTGCCTTCCTTATCTCTTCCTCTGTCACTTCACTATTCAATTTATTTCTCCAATCTTCCGAGATCACTGGGAGCCTCATTTTCCCCAGATATGTCGCTATTGAATCTTTATTCACCTCTTTTTTATTATACAATTTAGCGTAAAATTTATAGAAGGCTCTGCTAATAGCAGTCTGTTCCAGATATACTTTATTATCCTCACATATTTTATTTATTGTCTTCTTCTCCTTTCTCTTCTTCAATTGCCATGCCAAATATTTCCCAGGTTTATTTGCTCCTTCAAAGTAAGTGTTTGGAAGTTAATGTGTTTTTTAATGTGCAATATTTACTTTTAAATGTGGCCTAGAATTCATGGTGTTTGTGGTTATTTCATTGGTTTTATTATATGTGATCCACTTTGGGCCAGTGTTGTAGGCTGGTCAGGTAGCGTGGTCAAAGTCTGGTCCAAGGGAAGAGCACAAGTCCAAAGTGAAGGATGAGTACAAAGTCCAAAAGCCAAGTCAGGAGGTCTGAGGTGAGTTACTGGTGTGGGATTAAACACAGGCAGGGGCAGAGCATGGTCCTAAGTATGCAGAAGCAAGGCAAGGCAAGGTCTGAGGAAGTGGTTGTAAGTAACAGTAGCAGGATACTGACATGTTGCTTCCACACCTGGCAGTTCCTCTAGACTGACTTTTATACCCAGGTGTGGTTTGTGGCCAGCTGCAGGAGCTCTATCCTGATGCTACTTATTGCTATCCACTTGCAGCTGGCGTCGGCCCAGGAAGCGAGTGCTGCACTGTCTCTCCTGCAGTTCCACTCTTTGCTGTATCTTGTGGAAAGGTGGGGGGAAAGAATACTACAGACCAAATTACACATTGCAATGAGATTCAATGATCAGACTTTAATATATTTGAACTGGGTTTAGAAATTAATAGGCAATAAATTCAAAGAATTGGTGAAATATCCCAGGTGAGACTGATCCCGTCAGATCTCAGAAGCTAAGCAGGGTCAGCCATGGTTAGTATTTGGATGGGAGACTTCCAATGAAGTCCAGGGTTGCAGAGGTAGGCAATGGCAAACCACCTCTTAGTCTCTTGCCTGAAAACCCCACCAGGGGTTGCCATAAGTCAGCTTTGATTTGAGGGCACTCTCCACCACCAAATGCAAAGAAAAGGTGAAACAGATCTCTGTGGCCTGATAACCAACAGGCTGCCACATTTTATACCTATTGTGGTTTCCAAATCATCTTCAAAGTCGGAATAAATTGGGTGAGAATTAGAAACACCAGTACTCACAGGCTAGGGATGCCATTTACCCACTTCAAGTGAGAGGGCTCCCACTGATCCCCTTTGGTCCCTGCCCCTGCTCAAATGAGCAGCACAGGGAAACAGGGAGGGGAAAATGGCATCAAGCAATGCCTTGATGCCATTTGCCCATGAAAAACCAAAGTGATGTCAACGCAGATTACAAAACATAAAATGATGCAATCAGACACCATAAAACAATAAAATAGAACTAAGGTTACAGATGTAGAAAACAATGCAAACAAAGTTTCCAAGGTAAGATATAAAATGAACAATGCAGAAAGTAGAATTATAAAGGTAGAACATAATGCAGCAAAAGGAAAATGATACCCAAAATAATTGCTGCATTTCTAAATTCCTTGACATTTTTGCACATTCTGTGGATAATAGAAGAGTGGCCTCCTCAAGCAAACCATTTGTCCTGGACTTTTTTGTAGAACACATGCAGAAGAAATAGAATATTGTATGGAATATATAATTCTATTCATCATCTATTTACATTACATACTAAATAATATTCAGAAGTCACCAATCTATATAGCTACATGAGTATGTACTATATCTGCAATTTGAATTCTCTGTTCATGATATTTATAAAAATATTCAGAGTAACAACTGTCCTAAAATGCAAGATGGCATATTGTTGTCATCAATAGCTTTTGGTTTTAGAAAGTTGTGTCTATGCCCAGTAAACAGGACATGAAAAGTATTTTTTGCTTGAAGATCCTTCCCGGCCTCCTGTCATTATTTTATATTCTTCCCCTAAAGCTTAAAAAGTCAATCTATTCAAATGATGGCTGCTATTGTAATTGAGGGCTACTGAAAAAGGAAAGTCCTTGGAGACACAGCAAGTAATGAGTATTTAAGGAGATTTAAGCCAGGAGCAATGTAGAAGACCAATGTCAATCACAACAAGGTGCCTTCCAATTAATTCTGTTTCTAGTTTTCTAAGACTAGGTGAGAATCATTTATTTCTCCTTGAGCTCAATGATGTTACATTGGCTCAAGATAATAAAGCTATATATTTCTCTAACTTCTCTAAGTACTGATTTTTTTTGTATTGTTTTCCCCGATATATATTGCAATTGGCAGGTTTTTTTCTTGTTTAACAGCTTTCTTAGTGGTATCTTTGCTTATGTAAAATGGATTTACATCCACCCAACAATCGCATTGTAAGGATGTTTGTTGAACTAGGACCGCCTGATATGGTTTCCATAGAGCCTAGTTTTCATATTTCACATTTTACTTTATAAATACATTGTATGGAAAAAATGTTTCCTAGCCTGTCCATTATGTATTTATTTATTTATTTACTTTACTTTATATTAAAAAGTATACTTTTAACAATGAACTGGCATTGAAGCATTATTCACTGGACCACTCCAATCCCTTCTGCTCCCCCCCCCCCCATTGTCACCATCTCCTGTTAATCCTTGATTTCTTTTAACCTTGACCATTATTAGCTTTCTATCCCTTTTTTCCTCCTTCATGTGCTGCACTCTACACTCAGATTTATGGTCTCTTTCAACAGTTGTTTGATGCCATTCAACAGAGAGCACAAGTTCTGTGTCAAGCTTTCATATGGTATGCAATTAAAGTGTGAAATACAGGACAAAACTGATGTTCACTGTACAAGGAACATTCAGCTTAAAGATGGTCAGGTTTTGAAGGCTGATTTTGAAGATCTCAATCATATGTATGTAAAAGAAGGGGTGAATTTCCAAAATGTGATGAGCATATGCCATTAAGATTTTTAAATCAATAAACCCTCTTAATGGAGTCTGAAAACACTGCTGAAAAGAACTTTAAACTGGCATCTTTCCTGTTCATTTTTCTCTGTTCCCTACAATGCTTTCATCCTCTTTGCTGACACTCAAGCTCACAGAGATGTTCTGAGAATTTGAGAGCACACCAGACTATCCCAGTTGGCAGAACCTGGAAACAACCGACACCCTAAATCAGAGACTCAAAAAGGTCAAAAAGAATTTATTAAACCAAAACCAGGACCAATTTTACACACATGCACAGGTCCAAGAACCAAAGTTCAAAGATCCTGAGGCAGTTAGAAAGTTTTATAGGCACTTACATTACTTTTTAGGGCAAAGTAGGAACAAGTACACTTGGCATCATCTGATTGGCTATAAGTTGTAGCAAGGCAGAACGTGTTGTCAGGTGCTCAGGATCACCTGTTATCAGGGCCGGTGCATCAATGGAGGCAAGTCCGGCAACTGCCTCAAGCAAAGAGGTGCCAGAGGGGGCGAGGTCTGGGAGGATGCACGCACGCCAAGTATTCCCCCCTATCTCCTGCCTGTCACCTCACAAACTGGAAAGGAGTGCAGGAAAAGTGATAAGTTTCTTTTGGGGGACTGGGGGGGGGGATGGGACGGAATAATGACAGAAGAAAGCAAAGGGGAAGGGGAAGGAGAAAGCGGGAAGGACCTAGAGAAACAGCTGAGCCTCAGGGTGTGCACTTTGAATGCGCTGCTGAAGACACAAATCCTTCTTCTTCTAGGCACGAGCCTGCTGGATGCAAGGGCACCCAAAGACTGCTCCAGGGTGGGCTGCTGCTGTTCTCTCCCAAGGCGCCCTCGTGTTGGGGATGGGGATCGGGGCTTGTGCCTGGAAGAAGGATTTGCATCTTCAGCAGCTCATTCAAAGCGCACACCCTGGGTGCAACTTGCCCCTATCCATGTGACTTGGTCTCTCAACCCCCCACCCCCGACAGGGGGAAGGTGTTCCTTTGGTGCCACCACAGCTGGCAGGTGAGTGAGGTCTGTGGCCACCACTCTTCAGCATGAGGGACAGTGTTACACATACAGCTGCGCAGGACTGTGGGATGGTCCCCTATCATGGGACTTGGTGTATCCCTCACCCCATGACCTAGGGGGAATGAGTTCTATTGTTGCCATCATGGCCAGCAGATGGGTGATGTCTGTGGCCACCGCTCCTCAGCACGAGGGATGGCTTTGCAAATAAAATTGTACAAGACAGTGGGAGGGCCCCCAATCCATGGGACCTGCAGTCTCCTCTGTGCAGGGGGAAAGGGGTTCCGTCCTTGCTGCCATGGCCAGCATGTGCGTGATGTCTGTGGCTGCATACCTCTATGGTCCCTAATGGGACCTGCTGTTTCCTCTGTGTGGGGGCCAAGGGGTTCCGTCAGTGCTGCCATGGCCAGCAGGTGGGTGGTGTCTGTGGTCGCCACATCCTATCCCGACGACTTAGAATGGCCTCCCCCCAAGGTGGGGAAGGCATCCGTGACTGCTGCCTTGTCGTCAAGGTGTCTTTTGCCAGTAGAATAAAATCCACATACTCTGATAATGTAATTGTCATAATGTGAGAATTTGCAACAATGTGATATGAAATACTTTGATATTATGAACATATACAACAATGTGATGTGAAATACTGTGATAATAATTGTGTGTCACAGAGGTTTGAGTGGATTTTGTTTGGTTGGTGGCCACATCTTCTAGGGTGGGTGGGCCTCACACTGTAGAGATCATAATCTGTGGGAAGTAATAGAACCCCCCCCCCTGAATCCCACCAGTGGGACTTAATATAGCCTCTCTCCAGAGAGGGGGAAGCATCCTTTCTGTCCCTGCAAAGTGTCCTAGAATAGCCTTCCCCCAAGGAGGGGAAGGTGTCCATCAATGCTGCCATGTCCAGGAGGTGACTTTTGTCGGTGGCCAGTCACTCAGCACTCATCAGCACGAGGAACTTATATCAATCAATCTTTTTCCCATCCTGGGAGGGTACCCTGCACACCATCCATGGGATTTGGGCTCCATCCAGGGGACTTAGTCTTACCCTCCCCAACCACAGGGAGAAGGGAGCGACTGCTGACATCATCCATCACCCATTCCTGACGGTGGCTGCCCATTGGGGCATGCGGGCAGGCACAAGGGGTGCCACCAGCTGGCAGCCAAAACCTCCACCCCTTAGAATGGAGATGGCTGACCACCTCCCCAAGCCTGTGAGGAGGGGGCAGCCACTGACATTGCCCACAGCTGGGGGTCCATCACTTCAAATAGAGCCATAAGTCAATTGGTATTGATGGCTCCAATTCTATCAAATGGGACTTTCCTCGGGGTGCGGGCTTTGGGGGTCTATAACTTGGAGAGTGCATTGCAATGGAGGCTGGCTGGAGGAGAGCCTGCTGAAAACTCCCTGCGAGTTTGGGCTCTCTGAGTCTGAAGGGGGCTGTTCTGGGCTCCAATGAACTACAAACCATGAACCACAAACTGATTTGCGAACTGGGTCAATTTCGTCAAAGTTAGGGGGTTGGGGTTCGTGAAAGAGATCAAACCTCGAACCTCACCAGTTGTTGTTTTTTTGGTTCATGCCCATCTCTAGATGAGATACTGTAATTATCCAGGCCAGCTGTACAATAAACACCAAGCAGGCAACTGCCTAGGGCTTCAGTTTCTAGGAGGTATCAATTTAGACAGAAGTTATTTTTTCTCCTCCAAGATGGTAGCATCCTGTTTAGTTTTGATGCCTTCTTCCTTTCAGCTGTGATACATTGCTCCAAATCCTCCCTCATCCTCGCTACTGGGAAACAGCCTGCTCAGTGTGACAGGGTGGTATCCAGTCTCCTTCCTGAGGTGCCCCACCTGCTCTTACATGATGTACTTGTTAAATATTTTTATTTCTCACACAAACTAGAAAAAGTTTTATAGATGAGTTAGCCAAATAAAAATCAAGACTACTTTTTTCTTCATATCTGTTCTGTCGGAGTGACATCATGTAATTTGTGTCTTCTTTTTAATTTCCCCCATGTAATCTTCATTTTTTTAGTCCTAAAAGAATTACTAAGAATTACTAATTACTAAGGAGCCCCGTGGCGCAGAGTGGTAAGCTGCAGTACTACAGTCCAAGCTCTGCTCATGACCTGAGTTCAATCCTGGCAGAAACCAGGTTCGGGTAGCCAGCTCAAGGTTGACTCAGCCTTCCATCCTTCCGAGATCGGAAAAATGAGTACCCAGTTTCCTGGGGGTAAAGTGTAAATGACTGGGGAAGGAAATGGCAAACCACCCCGTAAAAAGTCTGCCAAGAAAACATCATGATGCGATGTCCCCCCCATGGGTCAGTAATGACTCAGTGCTTGCACAGGAGACTACCTTTACCTTTAAAAGAATTACTACTGCAGTTCAGCATGTTCAGAAACACTTTCTTATTTCATTAGTTATGTTGATTGAGAAAGGTATCTATTTATTTTTTCATTGGCATTTTGGTCTCCTTCCACAGAAATTGGAGATAACTGGAGAAATGGAGGTGAGAAACCTCTAGCATCAGGTACAACAAACCAAAGGCTGAGCTTTGTAAACTTTGTAAACTGCATTGTAAACTTATTTATGTGTCTCATAAGTAACTGCCCAGGGTGGCCAAATTTTGGAAAGCACAAAGGCAGCAAGAATCAGAACCCAACAAGGGTCAGAATATGGCCTAGAGCCCATCCATCCAAGGACATGGTCCATGGGAGCAAAGGATCAATACCTTGTGTTCATGGTTAGAGCTCAGTTATGCAAAACAGCCCTCATTTTGGTGCTGTGCCTGTAACAGCACAGTGGTTTATATTGTACCTTAGTCATTTGTGGTATGTGTTTCTATGAATGCCTGCATGGGACTTGTGGTCTCTGTGCTATGGCTTCACTTGCTCTGTCGTTTAGCTCTCTTGAAGTGAGAGCCATTTTGGTGTAGTGATTAAGAGTGTGGGAGAGCCGGGTTTGATTCCCCATTCCACCACTTGAAGCTAGCTGAGTGACCTTGGGCTAGTCACAGCTAGAGATGGGCACGTAAAACAGCAATACGAACTAAAAAAAGCCATGAACAGCCCAATCAGCTGTTCACGAACAAGCAGTTCGTGAGGCCCCATTTGAAATGAACAGGTTGTTGTTGCAAGCCTTGTTCATTGCTGTTTGTTGCTGTTCGTCAAGCCAGACAATCTGGCACCTGCAATCAACTCCCTTGGCAACTGGAGGCAGGGACTGCCTGAACTCTGTCTGAAATCCTGCTGTTGCCCTGGAAACCCCAATCTAAGCCCAATGTAGCTTGATAGGCAGGTCTTCCTTTCAAGTGTGGAGCTCCAAATTTGTTACAAGGAAGCAAAGAACGGGGGGAGGGGGGCTCCCAGCGCTGGTTTTGCAGACAGTGAAGGAGAAACGGTTGCTGTTGGCATTTTGAGAGAGAGACAGGGATAGTGCATTGGAGCTTGAATTTTCTTTGTGTGTGATGGGATAGGGATCTATCTCTTCAAGTTCCAGGGCTGCTGCCAGGCTCTGGGCCAAGCTATTATTTATTACTGGTACCGTTCCTGCTGCCTGCTCAGGTAAGGTTTCTGGGAGTGGTGCGGTAGGGATCTACCCCTTTAGGTTCCAGGGCTGCTGCCAGGCTCTGGGGCAAAGCTATTATTTATTACTGGTACATTTCCTGCTGTCTGCTCAGGTAGGGTTTCTGGGAGTGGTGTGGTAGGGATCTTGATGGCTGGAGGAGAGAGAGCCTGCTGGCCCCCATGAACAACAAACAACAAACAACAAACATGTTCGTGAACAGGTCATGTTCGTCAATGTTCTTTGTTCGTTGTTCGTGGATGGCAATGGACAACGAACACCATGTTTGTTTGTTTTTCTGTTCGTGCCCATGTCTAGTCACAGCTCTCTGGAGCTCTCTCAGCCCCACTCACCTCACAGGGTGTTTTGTCGTGGGGATACTAATAACATACGTTGTAAACCACTCTGAGTGGGCATTAAGTTGTCCTGAAGGACGGTATATAAATCAAATGTTATTATCGAATTTTATTAATTGCTTTGCATGGGTTTACGTGCTGTGGCTGGGCTGGCCAACAGTTCTCTACTATCTAATGTCCTGTCTTGCCACAATAATACCTGTACCAATAAGATAATTCATAGACTAATCAGACCTTTTACTATCAGTGTCAATAAAAGGAAAAAAATCCTGATCACTATTCTGCTACAAGCACAAAGCAAAAGGTAAAGATTAAGCTTATTATCTTAAGGGCTTGTTATGTTCAATCATACATGAATAAATGTTTGAAATACTTTTTAATGTTTAAAATGGGATTAATTTTATAACTATTTTTACCATTTAACCCTTTCCATTTTTAAATTATCTTTCAGCAAATATATAATTTTTTATCCCAAGAAGCTCAAATATTGTACCATAATTTTGGTGAGCAAACTGTATTTCAAAAATTGGAGGAATCCATAATTTCCCTACATTGCAGTTTTTGTTTGTTCAGGGGTGGGGTGGGGGGAATGAACATGCTGTTTAATATTTGAGTTTGTTATGAGACCAATGTATTTGCTGTCAGAAAGGCCAGTACAATGTCTAGTTTAAATTCCTGTTTGTTACACCTGGGACCAATAAGTGTTCCTTCCCAAGCCCACAGATACTCACATATTGGTTATTTTAACAGGAATTTTGTTTATTCTGACAACAAGCAGGTTGCCTCCAACCAGCTAGAATGTGCATCCCATAACTGTCCAGTGAGTTAACTCTTTCCAAGCTCTTCATTACACTACTCCCCCCACCAAAGTCCAAAAGTCAATGAGGTTGACAAGTTTTCCAAAATCAAGGAGTTCTGTGGCACCTAGGGTTTCAGAAAGGGAAATTCCTGGAGATATGAGTGCAGAGACAGAGGAGGGTGGAGTTTGGGAAGGAGAGCTGGGATATAATGCCATAGAGCTGGGATATAATGCCATAGAGTCCACCCTCAAGGGGAACTGACATCTAGAGTCTGGAGATCAGTTGAAATCTGGGAGAACCCCACCTGGAGGTTAGCAACTTTGGTGGCACCTTCATACCGATATGTTTCTGCTGGCAATGGCATCATGGGATACCACATTTACAGATACAGATTTTCCAAATGAGGTACATGGGGAGGTAACCTTTGAATGCAGATGGTGAATATCATTACTGGATTTTGAAAATCCGTCACTACTGGATTTGGAAAGTCTTTTTAATAGAACTCAAAATCAGTAAGAAATCAGATTTCTATTTCTTAAAAAGTACAGGTCTCTAATTTTTACTTGACTCATAGCATAAATAGTGCAGTGTTTGTGGTATATTTAATTTATACATTACAGTGGAACAGTTTGCTTCCCATTGAAGTCTGCTTAGTTAGTACTATTTGTGGGCTAGAACTAGACTGCATGAACTTCTTCGTTCTGAAGCCAGTTTATCTCATCCCTGCATCTCCGTGTTAATAAAGGAATTGAGTACACTCTTCTTTGTTGTATGAAACTAAGAGCAGCAACTTGAGTGACTATCCTAATGCAGACCTACAAGTAAAAAGGGACATTGCAGTGCTTCCCCCATCTCTTTTTTTCTAGCTTAGGAAATGACTAGAAAGGAATAAAAACTTATATAGTCAGAAATGTTATGATGTTAATATGTCCAATCTTCATAATTTACTGTAGCTACAGAGTTCATTTTTAAAGTATAAAATAGAATGGTGTATGAGTAAGAATCTCTTCACTCACCTTCAGTTTTCACCATAGCAACCAAGAAGAGTATGCACTGCTTTAACCTTCTGTAGCTTTTCTTGTATTGGAAAGCAAAGACCGTGTGTGGTTATCCTGGAGTTGCCAAGCCAAGGAGACTGGTGGGGGGGAGGCAGGGAAAGGTGGACTGGCCATCAGTGATGGTTTGATGTCACTTTTAGGGAAACAAAGAAGTGATCTTACATCTCTCCTGGAATTGGCAGAAACTCTACAGTAAACTCTACCGTTTCCAGATTCCTAGAGAGGGTTGATGTCATTTTCAGGTTTTCCTTGGGAAGTGATGTTAAGCCCTTAGCCCAATGGCTTTTTTTTAAAAAAAAAAATTCTCCTCCCTGTTCATTGCTCTGAATGGTGGCAGGAAAAGGGAGCTTGAAGTAGGGGATACCCCCCATCCCCAACAGGGGCCTGGCAACCCTGGGCCTTGCTCCATTCTCTAACCCAAACCAGCCAAATTCTCATACTGTTCTGAAAATGACTAGTCCATGGAACCAATCATAAATTCTTGGTGCCATCTTTTGAATTCGTTCTTCTGGCAGAATTCTTGTATATTTGTTAAACGAACCTAGTTAAGAACTGACTTTGCCACTCCTCCTCTTCTGACTTGGCCACGCCTCCACTTCATCCTTGCCCCTCGATACCAATACAGCCTGCTGATGAGTCTGCGAGCTTCTCTTATATAAGGGAGATAATACATGTTGTTTTCCTTATTGGTGAAACTGCGATAAGCACGCATCTTCCTTATTGTCTTATCCTTTGCTATTAATGGATATTTTAGATACAAAAATAGACCCTGATATAATATTTTACAGACATCAGCAACAGAATATTACTTCACACAGATCACAGTGCCAGATTACATATTTCTGGATGTTCACAGTGTGAACACAGCTGCTGCTGGGCTACCAACAGCATATCAATTGTTCCTAAGAAAGTAGTAGGGAAGAGAGAGAGAATTCCAGCCTGGCTTACTCTTCAAGAAATTATAGGTCATGAGGTAAAACTTGTCATCATATCCATTTTTAAGCTCTTCTTCTGCTGAATTCTGCAAAATTAAAATTGTAAGAATTGTAACAGCCATTCCAGATAAGGGTGGAAAATTCTAGATATGTGCTGAGCTAGAGACACACATTCAGTTCCACCTTGTATTAACTGTTGAAATTCTGGGGAACTCAGACAACCTTTCAGACAAAATAACTACTTAAACCCCTATAATGTGGTATTTGTATGTGCAGAGAGAAGTAGCTCTAGTCCACAATGGTGCACTTCATATGGTTGGATGCTGCAGGCTGCTGTTTCCACATATGATTACAGGTGCGTTGCTTGAAATAGCATTTTTTTCTTTGACAGAACTTGGGCCAGATTCCCTTTCTGTCATGGATGTGCAGGCCATTAATTTGGCTGTACCACGCCCTATAATAATTCTATGATTGGTAGCAATAGTTTTTGGCATTAGAGATGGAGCTTTACCCAGAATTGGCTAGATCCACTAATCAAACTCACCAAGGAGTCTGGCTTAGGTCAGATTTCATTGTTGATAAATATTTGGGAGCTCTGAACTTTTCTTTGTCCCCACTTTGGAATAGCATAACATCTGGAGACCGCAATATCAGTGGGTCAATGGTTAAGGACTATTTTGGTACTACAAGGAACTCTGTACACTTAGGTAAAGTGTACTTAGCTGAGTTAGACCAACTTTATTGCCTTTATTTGAGAGATTGTGTGACAATGTGCTCTTCCCTGTGTTTAATAGTTTGTCCTCTTTCCTACACCCTTTTTGAATCCACTCACTAGTTCCCTCTTTTTTCTATGATAAACCTTCTTTTTAGAAAGACATTTTTGGCTTACTTAGTACAATACATTTCTCTGGGATATTTCTCTGAATCTCTTCCCTGTGCACCAGATTGCCTGGATACTACATAGTTTGCTTTAAGGTATTTCCAGGGTTTCTACTCTGTTACTTTGTGGTAGGATTGAGCTAAAAGGGTTCCTTCTCAGCAGGTCAGTCTAGATGTTCTCAGGAGCTTCCTGAGTGGTAGCAGCTGATTACCAGAGTGCTTTCCAAGGAAACCTTGGTCTAAGGGAGTTCCCAGCAAGGAAAAAATCACCTCCCTCTCTTCCCAACCATAACAAATGGTTAGAGGTTTGGACTATGAGAATCTCCAGTCTACCATGGAAGCTCACTGGTTCACCTTGAG
Source organism: Eublepharis macularius (assembly GCF_028583425.1). Taxonomy (NCBI): domain Eukaryota; kingdom Metazoa; phylum Chordata; class Lepidosauria; order Squamata; family Eublepharidae; genus Eublepharis; species Eublepharis macularius. Next base: position 49,412,963 of record NC_072799.1, read on the forward strand.
CCAGTTCCACATTTTAAACCAACTGATCTCACAAGGTTGTTGTGAGGGTAAAATGGAGTAGAGGAGACTGACATAAGTTGTGGAGATAGGTAAGATATAAATGTGGTTAATAAATAATAAATATAGCTGAAGATTGGGGGCAGATAAAAGGTAGGTTGATAAAGGGTGGGAAGGAAAGAAGGAGGCAGGTGAGAATATGGGGGTTGCCAACAAGTAGGAAAGGGAATATGATGTTATGGGGATCGCCAATAGGCAGAAAATAGAAAATAGTGTGGTGAATGGGATACAGGTGGAAAGTGAGGTCCCCCCTGCACATCCTTGCCTGTTCTTTACCATGTGACTGGCCCTGACCCAGCAGCTAGCACCACACAACTGGCCCATAGTCTTCCTGGGTAGAAGCTGGGAATCAGGAAAAGGGAGACGCTATGGGGGCTTTCAGGGAAGGGAAAGAGAAAACAGTAGTGGAGGGGGAAACAAGATACCCCTTGCAGGTCCTCACGGGACTCTCGTTTGTTCCTAATACTGTCCATCAGGAGGGGAAAGGAGCCATGGTGCAAGAAGCTTCCACTCAGCTACAGGTAATGTGAAAAGGACCTGAAGTGTCAGGGACCAAAACACTCAGATCTAGTCAGAAGGCCAAAAGCCAATAACTATACAGATTCCAGCTTGTTCACACAACCATGCTAATAATATTGTTATGGCTGAGCAAATGTGAGCCGAGTTCAGGTACAATGGAAAGAACGCCTTCCATTCCTCCAGAACTCTAGAATATATTAACAGAATCCAGAATAGCTTCTCTAATTCATTCCACAAACATCTCTCCCTGAGTTTAACTGTAATGAGGAAGTAGTCTACCTCCCCTCTCTTTGTATCTGAGAATATCAGATACAAGTAGGAGAGTCAGTGTAGTTAAAGTGTTGGACTAAGACCACAGACACCAATGTTCAAATCCCAGCTTGCCATGGAACTTACCTAGTAGCCTTGGCCAGTTACTGTCCTACCTACGTATTAATTTTAAAACAAATTATGTCTCATCTTTTGTTGTAGCTCAAGGTAGCATGCATGTTACAGTTAAACCATTAGAATTTAATAAAACTATAGATACTGCCTCCCCCCTCAAAGATATATAAACATTTATACCCTATTAAAAGCCCTAGTGAATAAATGGTCTTGCAGTGCCTCCTGAAAAGGCACCATTAGGGATATTGGTTAGTTGTTAGAGTTGCTCTCGTTGATGCAAGGCCGGCAACCTTAAGTGGAGAAACAGCTGGTAGGGAGCAGTCTGAAGACAGAAGTTGGCACATAGGAGAAAATGGGAGGAGACAGTTATTTAAGTATGTGGGTTACTCCAGAAATGAAATCAGAAGAGCAATTAAACCAAGGATAAATCAAACAACCAAGGAAAAACAGTCTCCCACAGGAAAAATGTTTTTGCCATATATCAAAGGAATCACTGATCAGATGGGAAAGCTTATGAAAAAGCACAACCTTCAAGCAGTATTCAGACCCACCAGAAAAATACAACAGATGCTACGATCAGCAAAAGACAGTAGAGACCCCCTCACCTCTGCAGTATACCACATACCCTGCAGCTGTGGACAAGTTTACATCTGGACCACACAGCATAGCATCCAGACAAGAATAAAAGAACATGAAAGACACTGCAGACTTGGACAACCTGAAAAATCAGCCGTGGCTGAACATAGCCTAACTCAAACAGGGCACAGTATCTTATTCCAGGACACCAAAATACTGGACAACACTTCCAACTACTTTGTCAGACTGCACAGGGAAGCCATTGAAATTCACAAGCATAAGCAAAACTTCAACAGGAAAGAAGAGACCTTAAGAATGAATAGAGCATGGTTTCTAGTCCTGAAAAGCACCAGGCTAACAAAATACTCTATACCCGACAATAGCCCTGCAGAGCATAGCATATCAAGCACCAATCCATATGCAAAAGAACCTCCTCAGGATACAGTGAAGCCTCCCTCCATTAGCATGCCACACCCTGGGAAACTCCTACAGGATGACTCAACCCAACCCTACCTTCCTGAGTAGATATAAATTACCTGACAACTTCTTTTCCACACTGTGACACTGAGAGCGGAACTACAAGTGACAAAAGGCACAGGTTGGACACTTGTCAGCTTCCCTCAAGTTTTGATGGGAAATGTAGGCAGCTTGGCGGAATGTTGGACAAGTGACAGTTGAAAAGTCCATTGGACAGCAGTCAGAGAGCCAAGCTGCAAGACCAGGATGCCTACATTTCCCATCAAAACTTGAGGGAAGCAGACAAGTGTCCAACCTGTGCCTTTTGTCACTTGTAGTTCCGCTCTGAGAGATCTCTGTCTTTTGGTGCTACACCTCTGAAGATGCCAGCCACAGCTGCTGGTGAAACGTCAGGAACTACAACGCCAAGACCACGACTATACAGCCAAGAAAATCCACAACAACCATCATTCTCCGGCCGTGAAAGCCTTCGACAATACATGTAATGTCAATGTTTTCAAAGACACAACTATGAAAATAGAGGGAAAAAATAGTAAACTTATTAGATAAACAAGTCACGACAAACCGTTCAAACAGCACAAACTATAGGGAACACCTGACTATGATTAAATAGCAGAAGAAAAGCACTCTAAATAGAGTTTTATAATGCAGATGTCTGAAAGGTGAGGTAATGGACTATTCAATGATAATGTGACTTGTAAATGTTGAAGCCTTACGCTTTTATATCAAATTGTCATTTTATCCTAGTAGAGGAAGAAGAAAATGTAAATTTACATTCCACAAATGAAATCTACATTTATCTTGACTTTCAGATGGTACATGACCTTTATTTACATTAAGCTACCATGACGAAGGAACTGTTTTATATGCTGCTGCTGTCCCAGTGCTACAAGTGTGCTACCGATAACAAGCTACTGATCCCATGTTCATCTCTTTCATGCCTGAGCATTTTAGAGAAATTCTTATTATCCTCCTAACTGCACTGGGCATTTCTTGAGAAGCTGAAGTAAGAGACAAAATCACATCTTTCTCAGAACAAGCCAAATGTTAATTTCTGATTCAAATACACAGAGTTCTTTTCCACACACATGAAAAAAAAGAAAATCTTGATGCACATGGAAATACCATGGAGAAGGCAAAGCTGGAATCCTGTTCCAATAAGTAGAAGTATTTTTGTGATATGGAGAAATGTTCATCCCACACTCCGTAGACATGTAATCTTAGAAAGGGTGAACTACGTGCATTTGGTGCTTTTATCAATCTTACCTAGGTGTGATATACGTTTGATATTCTGGATTAATTTCAGTTTGCAAAATATCATCAAAGGTAGCTTTCTCTCTACCTCACCTCCCTCTCAGGGTTGTTACGAGGATAAAATGGGGGGAGGGAAAACAATATTTTGGGGGTCTCTATTTTGGGTTTCCATTGTGTAGAAAAGCAGAGTATAAATATATGATCAATTAATTAAATAGCTAGGAAGCTCTCAAGAAATTGAGTGCTTTTCAAGCATTTACGTGGAGTGCTACTATGTCAGCGGGCAAATTCATGGGTGTATGCTCTAGGGAACACATGGCGAAAGGTGGTCCCACAGGTATGTTGGTCCCAGTCCATTTAGGGCTATAAACATCATAGTCAATACTTTAAACTTGACCTGGAACTCAACTGGAAGCCAGCGTATCTGACACAGAACAGGTTGTATATGTGTCTAACTGGAGTCCCAGTAAGGATTCATGCCACTGCATTCTGGACCGACTGTAGCTTCAGAATCAATCTCAAGGGCAGCCCTATGTAAAGCAAGTTATAGTAATCTAGCCTGGAGATCACCGTTGCTTGGGTCACTGTGACCAGGTTGCTGGTCGAGAGGTAGGGAACAAGTTGCCTGATCTGGTGAAGATGGAAAAAGGCAGCTCTGGCACCAGCTGTGTCCTGGGCCTCCACTGAAACAAAGGCATACTGGACCACACCCTGGCTCCTCACCATCAGCATAGGTGCCAGCAGTGCCCCATCCAGGGCTGGAAGCCATATTCCCAAACCCATCAACTCTTAGTCCCTAGGTACAGGACCTCCATCTTCATAGGGTTCAACTTCAGTTGACTCTGCTTTAACCATCCAGTGACAGCCTCCAGAGCCCTGGCCAGTTTCCAGCGCAGCATCTGGCTGACCATCTAACAACAGATATAACTGGGTGTCATCTACATCTTGATGACACCCCAGACCAAAACTCCAAGCCAGATGGGCAAGGGGGTCATATAAATGTTAAATAGCATTGGGGAGAGTATCGCCCCCTGAGAGACACAGCATTCTGATGGGTAAAAGAGATCAGCCATTGCAAGGCCGTCCCACATATTCCCACATCAGCAAAGCAGTGGGCCAACAACTCATGGTCCACAGTATGGAATGCTGCTATGAGATCTAACAACACCAGCAGGGCTGAGCTGCCCCAATCCAGATGTCTATGGAGATCATCCGTCAGGGCAACCAGTGTCATCTCCATCTCATGGCCCAGTTGGAAGCCAGGCTGAAATGGATCCAGGATAAGAGTTTATTTACAAGTTCAGAACAATGAACCTCCAGGACCAAAGAAACACATAGGATTCGTTATCTCACAGAGATAATGCAGATGCTAATTTCTCCTCTAATCTATATTTTACTCAGGGATCTTGATTCCTCCCTGTACCTGAAGATGAGAGTTCTGACTCTTAAAAGCTTATACCTTAAAACTCTTGTTGGTCTCTAAGGTGCCATCGGATCTAAACCCTGCTGTTCTACTGCAGACCAACATGGCTACCTACCTGAAACGATCTTCATTGACAAAAGTAATTAATTAGAGATGGTTTTACATGTTATGGATAAGTGGAAATTCTCATGTGACACTACTGGAGGAAAGCTGTTAAAATAATACATTAGATGAAAAAAAGCTCAAATGGCTTACTTATTTATAACCACATCAAAAGAAGCCTGGGTGGAATATATGAGACAAGTTAGAAAAAGTACAAACAAGGAAACATATAAACACTAATGTTCTCTTGTTTTGCTTAATGATAAAATACCAAGGGGGCGATAAAACAAAAGAAGGTAACCTTTAAAAGTGGCAATCTTGCACAAATAAGAAAAATATAAAGTAGCACAAATTCCAGGAAAAGTATTGAATCAACAAAGCAAGCAAAAGAAAAGTGTTTGAGGAACTAAACATATTCAGACAGTCAGAAGATTCTTTGAATAGAGTGAAAGTAAGAAAACAGATAGAGAAATAGTACATTAAATGAAAATGGTGTGAAAGTTTTCCAAAAGGAAGTATTCCAGAAAGAAGGAAAACTGCAGAAAAGCTAAATGAATCAATTGTATTTGTTGCTGCTGGACATGGAGATATTGTGTGCATGTGCAGCAGCAGAAACAGGAAAACAACCCCCCTTCCCTGCCCACTGCACTGTTTTTGTATAGAGAATAATGCTTGGGAGAAAGGCAAGAGCCCCCCCCCCCCAGGTGGCAGCTTTCCAAGCCCCTTTGGGCTTTGCTTTTTTATACAAGCCATTTCCCAGAGCTTCTGTGTGTCCGCACAGAGCCTGGGTTGGCTCTGTGGCGAATTCCTGAAGGAAGTAATGTTTAGAGTGACCCTAAGTACAAATGATGTCAGGCAGATATCTAAACCAGTTCTGGAAGAATGGCATCTGAAAAACTAAAAGAAGTGAAAAGGAACAAATTTCAAGGGGAAATGGCATTGTAAATTTATAAATCACCAGAACTAGATAGCTCCTGATTGTCCTAAAGGACTAAAATATGAAACTGTGGAATATGGATTTCTTCATACAACAGATAGCACACAGAATGCACTGTCACAAGATGTAGCAATGGGTAGTACTCCACAGGTCTTCAACATTTCCAGATCTGGAACAACTTTAACTTCTTGGCAATATGTATCATGGTCATGCAACAGAGAAGGGCAATGTGTCAGAACCTACCCATGCTAAATCTCCACTGCTGACTGACCACCTTTGCATGCACATTGAGTTCCCATCAATGTGCATGCAAAAAGGTGGGAGGCCTTAGTAAGGATGTATACCTGCAACAAATGCTTTAAAAAAAATGGAGCAGCAAGACCCGGCAGGAGGGGCTCCCATGGGTTCAAAGTCACTGGTTTGAATAGTTTTAAAAGGGGATTAGAGAAATTAGGATGGGTCTATTAATTTTTTTAGCCATGTCAGCTAAATAGACAAAGAACAGTTGTTAGGGGACAAAAACAGAAATGTGTGTGTCATGCTTTCTCCAGGGGATCCTGGTTGATAGTTTTTGGAAACAGAATAGATTAAACAGTCTCTGCAGGGATCTCTTCTTAATTTTTAATATTCATAATAACAAATCACTGACAAATTCAGACCATCAGGGGACACTGAACTGAATATTTTCATTATGCCACCAAGAGGTGATGGAAACTCTGTCTTGTTAAAAATTTCTGCTGATTTTAGAAAATAATTTGCTGTGCTAAATGATTGCCATATGTACTTAAACTGTCATAAAATGACTGTTATTGGTTATGGCATTTAGGACGTTATAATAACCAATGAGCTTTTAATTTTAATACAAAGTACTTTGAACATTATTAGTTTCCAAAGTAATCTTGCCTCCTATCAAACTAGCAGCAAGGAAGTCTAATAAAAAGAAAATATACTCTCCAGGGTGAAATGGAGAATATGGGATTTTTGTACCTTGATAGGTCAGGTCAACACAGCACAGAAGATACTTTCAGGACCTCTTTGGGGAATAATTTTCCTCCAGTTATGAATAATGTAATGATTTAACCTTGAATTGAATGGCAGTCTGTATTAAACCTGCACATATTAAAGAGCAAGAAAGAGGAACGCAACATCCCCAAGTCAATATCACTAATCTGTTACTTCTAGCAATCTGGCAAATAAATGGTATTTTGTGACTGTTATAGTAATAAATCTAGTGTATAAAGGTAATCCAAATTTAGTTGCTTAAAAGATTTTCTCTGTTTGCCATTCAAAACCACATTACACTTCCATGCTCTGCTTGCTTTAATACTTTTATGACTAGCTAATGTGAGAATACAGGCTTAGATTTAATTAGACAAATAACCCAGTCACTGAAGCTCTATTCAAGTATAACAGGAAAAACAGGCTTAGCTGGAATCCAGGTATTACTTCAACAAGAGTTACTCAGCAATCTCACACTTAAATTTTAATCCTGGATACAAGACATGACTGTAAATACAGTGAAGCATATGCAAGAACCAAATGGTAATCTTATTTGGGATTAACCATAGAGATGATACAGTATTTACAGCAGTATGGTTGTGGGTTTAAAAAAAAAAAGCTTAACTGTTCCAGAGGAAAGCTATAGTCATTGAAATCAAAAGAAACATTTCAAAATACTGGCAGGAAAAAAGTTTACAAATTTGCCAATTTGTATGTAGGAATTCAGCTAGTGGAAACCATACTATTTTGAAACTTATGACTCAAAGAAACTCAATTTGCATTTTAAAATGTCACTGGCAGAGTGCTGTGTGCTACAGTCAGTGATATGAAGCAGCACCAGTGTTTTGTTAATTCCTTGCTTAGGCTACATTTCCATTGCATCGAGGGTGTTCATGTGACACAAATCCAAGTTCCCCTTTCTATCTATTGATTAACTTTTGTCAATGGATTCAAGCACTGGGCTGGATCCTGTTCTACTAATGGTGATGCCTTTCTCTGGTGCAAGACATCTGATGATAGAGAGTACCTTGTAGCAGAGAAAGGTGCCATTGTTAGCAGAATAAGTCCAGGAAATCCAGCTCAGTGTACAGTAAGTAGGCCAATGCCTGCTATTAGATCCATATCTTTACTTTCCCAAAGACATATTGTAGCAATACTGAAATCTATCTTTTCATTATTATATGAGAAGTATATCTATTCAGCTACTGTCAAGAAACTGGCCTAGTTCTAGCTAGGCTTACCAGCTCCAGGTTGGGAAATTCCTGGAGGTTTTGGGAGTGGAACCTGGAGAGGGTGGGGTTTGGGGAGAGGTGGGACCTCAGCAGAGTATAATGCCATAAAGTCTGCAGCTCTTCCTAAGCTCCACGGAGCCACAGCCTGCACCCCGCCTCCTCCTCCTCCAGCTGCTACTCACCCTGCAGCCTCGCTACCACCAGGTATTCCCCCAGGCTGGATGCGTGGGTTTGCAGGGGCCAGGGCACCTTCAAGCTTGGTAGGCTGCCTGGGATGGGAGGGCAACGGCCAGCTTTCCGCAGGATGGGTGTGGGGTGGGTGTGGCTCATTCTTCAAGTTCAGGGCAGGTGGTAGCCATGCTGGACACACGGTTTGGAACTGTGGCCAACTTGTAAAAGAAGTAACATCTAGTTTAGGTGTGAGTATAAAACCTGAGGCAGCAGCTAAGAATCAATGGAGGGAAGAGTTTCTTCCTTATATTCAGGCTACCTTTGTGTGATCTGGAACTAAATTGTAAAGTGGGTTCCACTCACACAGACAGTATCTAGAGTGCACATATCCCCTGATCATTTTTTTTCCTGGCTTTCCTTTTTAGCACAAACATACTAAGTACCAGTGACAGCCCTCCTGTAAATTTTGTCTTGCTGAAAAAACTTAAGAGCATCACCATTGTGAACAGAGCACAAATCCTTTTTTAAAATATATGGCCAACATTTTTGTACATTCTCTTGACAACAATCATAAAGCCTTGTGTGGAAATTTCTAAGGAGCAATTGGGAACAATAATGTGAATGAGATGAGTAAAGCAAGTCTACTGAGAAACATGTCTAAAATCCATTGATCTATTTTATAGGCATTTATTGATGGAACAAGAGGTGATCTAGGTTAATGAAACATCAGGGCCAAGCTACAAGTGACGAATGACAAAGGTGGACACTTGTCCCCTTCCGTCAAGTTTTGATGGGAAATGTAGGCATCCTGGTCTTTCAGCTTGGCTCTCTGACTGCTGTCCAATGGACTTTTCAACTGTCACTTTTCAAACATTCCACCAAGCTGCCTACATTTCCCATCAAAACTTGAGGGAAGCAGACAGGTGTCCAGCCTGTGTCATTCGTCACTTGTAGTTTGGCCCTCAGTTAGATGAGACTAGCTGAGGTGCCCTTTCAAGGTCTCAAAATTGCTGCTTTTGAAGTGTGTTGAGTTGAAGAAAGAGGCAGTTTGCTGAATGTTTTCATATCTTGCAGCCTAAATATATATGTGCAAGAACTGTGTTTAACAAACCAATAACAGGTGTTCTTTTTCTGAGCATTTTAGAAGGATGATTTCATGGAGAGGACACTTTCTGCCTGTTGGTTCTAAGACCATCCTTCTAAGACCATTTATTTAGAAGAGTGTATCTCTGTTTAGGATTACACTGTGAAAGTATACAGACAGTTCTCAAGGAAGAGGGAAGTAAGCAATGGTTTTCTAACAGGGATTAGTATTGGGATAACTGCTGTTTAATTTATTCATAAATGATCTGTAATTGTGTGTGACCAGTAAGTGGCCAAGTTTGCAGACAACCACCCATTCTTCATGATGGTGAGAACCGGAGTGGATTGTGAAGAACTCCAAAAGGGTGAGTAGGTAACCAATGATTATAAATATGAAACGTGACAGGCATTGGGGCAAAAGGCCTAATTTTAAAAATTGGGTTGATGATAGGATCAGAGTGAATAGCTCTTTACACAACTTAGTGTATACCAAAGATAGAAAAGACATGCAGATGCTAGAAATTATTAAGAATGACTGAAAAAAAACCAGCTAGTATTGCAATTAGACATGGGCACAGAACAAAAAACAAACAAACCACGGAACTGAACCAGTTATGAACCAGTTCATGGTTTGTGGTTCATGGGGTTTAAATGCCCCTTTCTGGCCTTAACAGTGGCAGGGGAAGGGGCATTTAACAGTTTAAAGGGCCCTTTCCTGCCTTGCAAGTGGTAGGTCCCTTTAAACTATCAGCTGGCAGGCAGCAGGAGGTATCCCCCCTGCCACTTGCCAGCTGATAGTTTAAAGGGACCTGCTGGTGGCAGTGCCCTTTAAACTGCCCAAGCCCCGGCCCCAGCCCCACACTTACCTTATCCTGTAGCACAGCCCTTCCTCTCCTCACAGGAGGGGCGGGAAGGTCCTTTTTGGCCTCTTCTGCTGCCCTGGGGGCCTGCAGGGTGACAGAAGAGGTTGAAAACGGCCTCCCTGCCCCTCAAATGGCCATGGCAGCCATTTGAGGGGCAAGAAGGCCGTTTTCATCTTCCTTGCCCCTCAAATGGCTGCCGCAGCAGCCATCTGAAGGGCAGGGCCCTTAAAGTCACAGTTTAAATGGCCATTTCCCTGGGGAAATGGCCATTTAAACTGCCCCTGTAAATATGACCCACCAAACCAGCGTGGAAAGGCGCTTCCACAAACCCTGGTTTGCAAACCCTGAACCAGCCTGGTTCGTGGGGTTTTTTGGGTCGTATTTAGGTTCGTGCCCATCTCTAATTGTAATGCCTTTGTATAGAACTGTGCTTATGAAGGCTTCTTGTCCTCTGTCTACAAGGAATACTACTCAGTTTGACTTCCACTGTTTATCAACAAGGGCATTATCTTAATTAACATTCAGTTATGTTACTATAAGGAAATACCACATTCAGGCTGTACTCTGGGCTTTTAAAGAGTTCTGTGCATTCCATTTGTGAGACATTTGATTAACCGCTAACTTTTATTTTTCCATATGGAGTTTATAATTTTCCTTTCCTCTTTTTAAAAGGCTTAGGTGTCATCTGAAACAAGAGACAGACTAAGGGCCTTAACATCATGAGCTGATGCATTCTTCTCCTCTCCTTAAAAAAAGCCTATTGAAGAATTCTGAAAGCTTGCATACTATTTTGTGATATTTTGTTGGTTCTCATGGAAGGTAGTACACAACTTTTGTTCTTAAACAAATTTTATTTAAAAAAAAACTTGAAACACTCCATCCCCCACCAAAAAGTAACTATAATTTATCAATTACTTGAATCACAATAATAGTAGTTTAATTTCCACTTGTCTGTTTTGTAGGCTCACCACTTCCCTCTGATTTAATAAATAAACTGAGAATTAGGATAGTTTTACAAGTCACTGTGTGCACTAAATTACACAGACCAGCTTTCAGTCAGTATGAAACAAATCATCAGAGGTTAATAATACTGATCATGAGGGATGCTTCTGAGCTTCTCCTCTCTGCCCTCTACATAATAGGATGTTCTCATATGAAAATGGACAGCTGTTTTTATGTGGTACAATAGCCATAAAATGCAGAAAAGTATTTCAAGGATATTAGAGGGTTGCAAATATAGGGTTTCATAAAGACTATTCCATTAAATATAAAGATCAAATACTTTGTGTGGGGAAAATGATAGAATTTAATATTGAAGATGTCAGTTATGAAGACCACATGGCTATTGTGAGGAATAACATTTAACCTTTCTCTTGTGGCTGATGGAGGCCAATGCAGTATTTTATTATCAACATTGGCAGGTGATTTATTACCACTGTTTCTACTCCAGTAAAACCACATTAGGCTGCTCTTGATGTATCATTTGTTATCTTCAGACTCCCAACACACATTCTGCATGCATAATCTTCCTAACCCCTTTTTTACAGAAAAAAAATGGTAAATATTTAAGTCTTGATTTCAGATTCATCAAAAAGTTGGAGTAAAAGAATACAGTAGCCAAATGGATTAATCAAGATAATGCCTGATGTTAGCAAAAAAAAGTTCTGGTCTTGCACACAATGATGTAATGCATCTTAAAACATCAGCTCTGCATACTGGGGCATTTAGCATAGATTTAGGAGTGGCAGAGAATAAATCACTAACTCGCTTCAGAGGGGAATGGAGCCTTAAGGAATACATCAGCTATCGGGTCATCTATCTATACAGTAGATCTTGGATTAATAGCTAATGACTTTAAGATAAGACAAATGATCTAAAATAACATTTCAGATAACAACAATAAATGGGACTTCAATTAGTCAAGATACTAGATTGTGGAATTAGAAAATACAAAATAGCAACCATCTATCCCTCCAACATTGCAGATATCCCTTCAGCTCTCTGGCAGCGTAACCTAAGTGGTACGTAATAGGCTCATTATAGCTGATTGTTTTCCTTAGAATCCTTTACTGTTTCTGAAGTTGCTTATTAAACTCCAGAATGGGCTACAGGAACAAAGAGTACCACCCCCTAAAAACTGCTGAAGTAGTTCTCCCTTGCACGAAGAGCCACATTCACAATAACCATCAACCAAAAGACTCACATTACTACTTTTTGCCCTGTGTGCCATCTCACCAAATACACACACACAATAATATAAAATATAACTAATTAATTACCAGAATACTTCTGAGCACGTAGGGTTGTGTCTCCCCAGAACCTTAGCCAGCTCTCGTGCATCTGGAGTGAGAGGGTTTCCATCTCTGCCTTCTTGTTCTCTCCTCTCCATAAGGCACAGTAGCTCAGGTGAGAGGGTATGACTAGAGATGGGCACGATCTGCATTGCGATTGAAAAAAACCCACGATAATGGCAATCGCGCGATCGGGACCCGGTGGATTGTGCTCAGACATGGCCAACGATCCAGCGGTTGGGAGGGGGGCTGGATCGGGGCTTGATCGGGGTGATCGTGCTCGGATCAGCAAGCCAGACACTCAGGCGCCAGCAATCTATTGCCCTGGCAATGGAGCCAGAGCAATGCCTGAGCTGTGTTTGCCCTCCTTCTGTCACCCTGGAAATGCGAATGGAAGCCCAGCTTGCCTTGATCAGCAGGGCTTCCTTCCAACCATGGAGCAGAAAAGCAGTCACCAGCTGGGAGAAGACACCCAAGGGAGGGAGGGGGAAGGGAGTGTTCTGTAGCCATGGGCACTCCAATCTCATCCCTGCAAACCCTGATAGGCAGCTCTGATGGCGAAACACAGCCAGCCAAACACAAACACAGATGCCGCCAGCATCATCCACCGTTCCTGTATCACTGAGAACAGTGGGGCGCCCCTCCGCTTTTGCCTTCACAATCCATGATCCATGGATCGGAAACAGGAGATGATCAGTGTGGATCATTAACTCAGGATCGTCGCCGGTGCCAATCCACGATCAGCTTGATCGGTATTTTTTTTTTGGATCGTGCCCACCTCTAGGTATGACTATCAAGGCTCCTAAAGTAGAACAAGCTGGTCTTGGAAAAAGAAGAAAAAAACCACCACCATGCCACTGTGACCAGCTTGCTGTTTTTGTGGGTGGATGTCTGGGTGCTAAGTTTCGTGAGCAGAGGCTATGGAGGAGGGTAGTGGGTTGCTGTACAAGATGGGTCCTTTCTTCCCTAGCACAAGACCTATAGCTCAGGGAGGCTCATAGATTACCTGAACTCCAGTTAGGGTTGCCAGTCCCTGGTGAGGGATCCCCTGTTATCAGCCTCTACCTCCCCCACTCATCGGGCCAGTAGGAGTAAAAAGCAGGGGAATGGCTTCCCGAGGGCACACTCCTGGCACAGTGTGATGACATGACTTTCAGAAGTGGCATCATGACACAGGTTCCAGGAGCGCTCCTGCTCTTTGTGCTGGGCCAGTATTGGCTCCAAACAGGCTGCTTCTTTAAAAATTGGTCCGATGCAAAGCACCGGAGTGCTCCCAGGACCTGCACAATGACATCACTCCCGGAAGTGATTTCATTGTGCCATCTGCGCTAGGAGTGTACGTGCATGAGGAAATTCCAAAGGCTAGTGCCAGGTCTCCCTTCTCACCAAGAGGGCAAAGAGACCTGGCAACCCTAACTCCAGTCCCTGTGGTAGCAGCTGTTTCAAAGTAGAAGCCACCTGTCAAACACCAGCCCTACAGATAGGTTTGCCAGGTGCACATGTACGGTAAGAGGACTCCTGCCAAAAGCAGAAGAAAAATGTCAGTGATGCTCTATGATTAGTGTCTGTGGTAACCATGGTATATAAACTAGGAAGGAAAATCACAGAGGCTGACAACACCATCTAGCCTTAAAAGCTAGTGTGCATGTATTTACTGTATTTTATTCCATTATTCCTTCAAAGAGCTCAGGGTGGCATCTATTTGGCTTCTCTATTTTATCCTCACCACCTTGTGAGGTAGGCCTGGTATTGTGGCTTAATGCAGATGTAACCCTTGCCCACTAGAGGGGGATAGACAGTTGGGGTATTCCTTATAAGGAAAAAAAGGCGCAATTTTCCCTGAGAGAGTGGAGGGCCTGAAGCTGCAGGGAGAAGCACTCTCTCCTCAGAAACACTCCTTTCTATGAACTCTGTATTAATGTTATAGGACTCCTGTGAAGAACAGAAGGCATCTCAAAGTAGAGCACAGATACAAGTTGCTGCAATTCAAGGGACTGACCACCATACAGAAGTCAGAAAGACTGAGACCTGGGTCTGCTTGAGTAAAACAGGCCTGTTTTGTTACATGATTGTTGTTATTATTGTATTGTTCCAAATAAGATGTTTTTTCTCAAGTTTGTTCATTGTAATCTTTTATAAATGCAAGTGTCACAAGGTGGGATCACACTGTCATAGACATGAACTCTCCCATTTCTTAAATTAGATAAATCTATTTATTTGATATTGCCCTTCAACAAAACAGGTTACACAGACATGGAGACAACATCAGGCAGGATATTTTTACAAGGCCCTGTTTTACTTTCTCCTCCATCTTTCTCCTTTTCTTCCTCTCCCTCAGGTCTAGAGAGCCTGGTCTACTTAGCAACAAACTGTAGTCTCCCTAATGCGATAAACTTCCAAGTGTTAACAGTGTGTTAACTTGCAAAGTTGCTATTAAAACATGACACCTGACTCTTGTATTATGGTAATAAATGGATCTGTAATAGAGAGTAGACACCTTTAGTCTTTGAAGGGCTGATAAAGTGAGAGTGATACAGTTGTACTAGAACTCCATTCCTGAATGTACTTTGTTTACTACTGCAACCAACTTCTTTGTGATGGGTAGTTTACCTCCAGCCAGATTACTCAGGTGACAGTCCGCAGCCCCAGGATAATATTATATTTTTACCTTGGCCAGGGAGAGACCATCTGCAAGAAGTAGGTCACTTCACATTATTGTCATCAGGGTCCTTTTTGTAACATACAAATCTTACCAGGCTTCGGTTTTATCCTCTCACTGTTTGGTAGCAAGCATGAATGAGTTGGCATAGATGGGACTAAGGCCATTTCCATACTACCTTTAAAAGCGGCAGGCTTCTGAAATGCTGGCAGCTTCTTTGCATGATGTTTTCTTTGCAATGGATGTGACGCGTTTTTTCAGCTCATATTGCACGAAGAAGCCGCCAGCGTTCCAGGAGCCTGCCACTATTTTAAGGCAGTGTGGAAACAGCCTAAATTGCAATTCCTGTCTTCATTTCTTAAGTATTTTGCTTTGCTATTTCATGTGTTTCCCTCCTAATTTTTTGGCTTTAGAGATACTATACACCTCAGGAATACTATTTTCAGAAAAGCTGAAACAGTTGGCATTTTCCCATTACTTATGGTGTTTAAATTACAGGGCTATCTGTCCCCTACCTCTTGCAGTTGGTCCCCTTAGTAACTGTTTTAGAAGGCTTCAATGGTGGCCATGGTTTGACCCATACCTCTGTTCATGGCATCTTCATAAACCTCCCTGCCTGAATCTATTTCTCTCTGTGGCTGGCTTCCATATCACTTGATATTCCTTCCCTGGTTAAGTCTCCACTGGGTGAGCCCAGCATTGAGGAGTATTTCTTGTTCTGTGCCTCTGTGCTTACCAACCTAGGGAAGAAAAAAAATGGAGAAGAATTGAATTGTTTGGAATTGAAGTGTGTATTTATACAGTTTTAAATTCTATTTATCACATTTTTATCTCACTGTTCCTCTAAGGACCATAGCGTGGCATATGTGGTTCCCTGGCTCTCCACTGTATCCTCTCAACAACCTTGTGAGGTGGCTTAGGCTGAGAGGTTAGCCTGAGGACTCATTCATGACTAAGTGGAGATCTGAACCCATGTGTCTCTGGATGTAGTTGTCCTATACTTCTAATCACTGTACCATACTGACCCTCATACTCTATTTGTCAGGATACTTGAAGCAATGCACATACAAAGAAACACTGAGGTTACCTTGTACACTAATTATACCTGCATTCAGTGTAACTTTTTTACAGGGCTATTATTTTGGAAGTTTCACAGTATCATTATTTAAAGCCTGGTTTTCACCATGTTTAAAACAGAAGATCCATTGATTTCAATGGGATTTGCCACCAAATATAAAGTGCCATGGAATCAGTTGTAAGTGGAGTAGACAATACTGACTTCAATAGACTTATGGTCTGGCTCAGGCAGCAAACACTGAAAAAAGTCTTGAAAAACTTTATTGAAAATAGACTTTAATGTTCTATGGCTCCCTGGCTTGTGTCAGTATAAGATATTTCCGAGATTGTTAAGATGTGAAGAGTAGGCCAACTCAGTGTCTGCTTCATGTATTGTGATCTTTGTTCCTTGAATAAAAATCACATGCATTCTTAGTTTTAGTTTGCTTTTAATTGATTTTGCTTATACTAGCAAGATAGTATTATTAATGAATATATCAGGGTTTTTTGAAACTAATGAAAGTTTGTCTTGTGCTGTCACACATAGGCAGTCTACATAGATTAAATTTTGATATTAGGAAAGGACAGATTGGCTCATCTGTGTGTATATGGAATATTAATCACAGCAATACGTGTCATTTGGGAAACAGATTCTATGTCGCACCATCAACAGTTGGGACTTTTTTTCTGAAAGAAAGATCAGATGAATTTAATTAAAACAAGCTCATGGTAGTCATTTATGCCATACGATTCACAAACTAAAACCTAGGGAATTCTATTGGCTTTTGGCTTATTTATTTATGTATTTAAAAAATGTACATGCTGTCTCTCTAGAGATCTACTCAAGACAGCTTACAACCAAAATAATACCATTAAGACACAAACAAGCCAATAAAAACAAGTCAAAGTCAGTAAAATAAGCTACTAAAAGGAGGAACTGGGGCATAAAACTAGGGTTGTTGTCAACTCCAACTTGAGAAATTCCCGAGGATTTGGGGGTGGTGCCTGAGAAAGACAGAGTTTGGGGACAGGAGGGAGTTCAGTGGGAATGTGAGGCCATAAAGTGAGCTCTCTAAAGTTGCCATTTCCTCCAGGGAAATTGGTCTCTGTAGATGGAGAGCAGATGTAACTCCAGGAGAGCTCCTTAAGGTTGGCAGCCCTGCCTAAAACACACACACACTGCACAGCCTAATACGATATAGCAAAAACCATCCTCAGCCCAAAAGCAGATAATACAACAACTAAGAGAGAGAAATCCACTAAATTAAAAGTGTAACTTAGAAAAAAATGCCAGATAAGTGCCAGGTATGCTTTATAGGAGAAGTAAATTTGCAAGTAAAGGGAACACACAAGAGTAAGCAGAAAACCAAATAGTCATGTGTTTGAAAATATGTCCTAAAACTGGGTTTTGATATAGAAAAGTATTAAGGAAGAGATTCTGCTTGTGGCATAGTACCTTTGACTCTTAGAGGAAAGCAGAAATTGCCCACAGGTGTGAGTATACATAGGTGTGCAATCTGGTTTTCTGTCTCTCAGAAGCCTTTGTCCAGTCCTATCTAAAATTCTTGAGTCAGGGCTGACTTACTATGAAAAGACTTGAAAGATGGAGTCAGATAAAACATTGAACAAGCTAATAGATTTGTTTAAAGCCTATTTAAAACAAAATAAAATTAAGAGTGACCTGGAAACAATAATTTGTTACTTCTCTTCAGAAGTTCAAAATTATAGTTAAAGGTACTGAAACTCAGTATTTCTTCTCTGTTTTCTCAAGAAGTGCCCCTCCATGATTTAACTGAGAACTCTATTGTGGATGATTCATTAAGGATGTATACTCAATGCTGATTATTTTCTAGTGATTCTCAGCATTCCTGATTGTGGAGGGTAGCATAGTATGTGCTGAAGACCAGAGTAGTGGAATTACATAGTAATTAAAATTAGAAGTAAAGAGGCCAGGGTTAAAAGCTCACTTTCACTGTAGTGATTTGAAATAATTGTGCCCTCTATCTTTTAAAGTACAAAAAAAGAAGCTAGTCAGGGTCCCCCATGCTATTAAATTCCTCATGACTAGCAAAAACTCAACATGTGGAAATGCTGCATGCCTGTTCAGTTTCTATCTGCCAGCTATTTTTTTTTAATAGCATAGGCTAGAAATCTTTGAAAACATAGTGTTTTCTATCTCTCAGAGGTAAAATAAAGGGAGGGAGTCAAAAATTAAGAGATCGGCCATTCCGTTCTCCCTCATGGAGATACATACAGCCAGGGCTTTTTTTCAGGGGGAATGCGGGGGAACGGAGTTCTGGCACCTCTTGAAAATACTTGGCAATTTCCAAGAATCCCATGTGTTTCTTCCTCATTTCCCTCTAGAAAGTTCCGCCACCTTTTTTCCCAGAAAAAAACCCCTGCATACAGCCATGTTATACAGCTTTTTAAAGAGACAGGATGTTATTCCAGTTGAAGTCCAACTCGATTTCTTTCCCTAGTACTGTATCATGTGCTAATACTCTCTGAGTGCTTGATATTTTTCTGTCAGGACAGAGAAGCAAAAATTAAAAGACATTTGTGTCTTTATTTTAAAAACAATGTGGGAGAAACAGAGGACCAAGCAAATTACAAAAACACCTAGTTATTTCCAGCCTCTCCTTTTCAGGTCTACTTCCCTCTTTGTAGATGAAAACAACCAAGTGTCTCCAGGTGAAGAAGTCTGTTTTACAGGGCTGTGAGAGTGCCATAAAACACACTGCTGAGAAATGCAGCTAGACACAAGTTGTAATTTTCTATACATCTTCTGCCTTGATTCTGATAGGACTTAGATATAAAAAGGCATGCTAAGGAAAGCTGGATGGATCTATCCTAGAGATGGGCACAAACCAGAAAAAAAAATAAACCATGAGGTTCGTGGTTCATCACGTTTCACGAACCACGAACTTTCACGAACCTGCCCATTCACGAACCAGTTCATTTTTGGTTCATGAAAACGTCATTTCCGGGCCAGCAAATCACCACTTCCAGATCAGCAGAAGGTCTGCAGAAAGCCCAACCCCCGTTGCCTAGGAAACTGATTGCTTGGCACCAGGCTGTCTGCAGTGATGAACCAAAAAATGAACCAAATGAACCGCCCTAAAAGTTCGTGGTGGTTCATCAGAAATGGGCTCTGACAAACTGCTGGTTCATGAACCACAAACCGGCCTGGTTCGGGACGAACTTTGGTGCATATTTTGGTTCGTGCCCATCTCTAATCTATCCCCATCTTTCTTTGTTGTGTCACTAAATAAGGAGTGAAAAGTTGCTTAAAAGCCTACCAGTTGGTTAGTGTGAAGAAGACAGTAAAGAAAATGAATTTCTCACCTATTTTTATAATTTATTTCTGAACAAAATAAATCAAGCCCATACAAATAAGTTCCAGCTGTTACAATTTTTTTCTGTTTTTTTCCTTCCTGTCACATCTCTCTTTTAAAAAACCCAAGAGTTCCAACAGCCAGTCAGTGTTTCTCCAATGACTATCAAGACTTCTGTATAGACAGCCTGATTATTCCAAATCCCAGTAACTACGTAGTTATCTGCCTATATAATTTAAACTTCCCATTAATTCATGCATATTTCCTTTCCATTGCTCTGCATATGGAGATTCTAATCAGAACCAGGATTATGAAGAATTTGAATGTCTTTTTGGCTTATTGTAAAGGTTTCTTTTTTGCAAGTAACTCATTGTTTGAAGCTGCAGTTTGAGTATTACAAGCATGGGTAGGGGGAATGTGAAAAAATGGGAAGTCCATCTATTAATAACTCTCTACTGTTTCATATATTTCATGGAAAAGAAAATATAGTGTGTGTGTGTGTGTGTGTGTGAGAGAGAGAGAGAGAGAGAGAGAGAGAGAGAGAGAATGAGATTTGATTTCAGTTTGAACTTCTATACTGCTACTGCTTGCCATCTTCCACAAATGTTGAAGACTTTGTTTTGCTTGGCATTCCCTCATTGATCCTTTCTCCCTCCCCAATGTTTTAACTGTTATTTTTATCTTTTCTATTTATGTTAAGCCTTTTGTGCTGGTTTTTAAGACAATATTTTAATGTATATTTTAATTTGTTAGTCACCTTAGTAGCCCTATCAGGGTGGAAAGACAAGGTAAAAATCTTGTAAATAAATGAATAAACATGAAACTATGGTTCAATTAAATGAAGGCTGTTTCTACACAGGGAGTTTTTTCCTCATATGGATAATGGGATGGTCCAATGTTTGGAGGAGTATCAGCATAACACTGGGAAAATAAAATGTCATTTTCTCCAGCATTGGGGGATTATGAGGTGGAAATGGGTAGCATATCCATGTGAATGCTCTGCCTGTCAACAATATGGAGGATACTGAGTTTCATCTTCAGAACAAGGGAACTAAGCTCAGCATTTTCTCCTTCCCTCTTTTCAACCATTTAAGTTTTTTGGGGGGGGGACTCCCAGCTGAGCAGCATAATTAGTAAGGCAGAATAGCGATGGGAGAGTGCAATGTGATTGTTAGCAATTCTATGCCAATGCACTAGAGGGAAGGAGGAAGAGGTGGGGGTGGCAATGACAGTGGAAAGCCATACTAGATCAATGCATGTGGATTCCCATCTGCTTCTACCCCACTTATTCTGTTTCTGTAATAAGGGAACTTTTCCTAACTCCATGTAGAAGCTGCCTGACTATTGTTAGTATGATCCTCTGAATATGGGTGCTCTCCCAAATATGGTTAGTTATGGTACATCAAACCAGGATTTGAAACCATGGTTTGAAGCTGATTTATTAACCCCAATTAGACCCCTTCACATTTCCATTTTAATCCAGTTGTTATCTGTTGCTGCCCTGATTTTGTATAAAACGATGTGGGGATGACAGTTTCAAACAACATTTACATCCGTTTATGAACTGTATGTGAATCACTATGCCCAATTTAAACAGTTCTGCTTTTTCTGGTGCCAGAATTTAAGAGAAAAGGCATATCTCCATTACAGAAGGGTCTAGAGACTTACTTTTTTAAAAAAGAAATGAAAGCTAGGAATTCAGAGAACCAGCTCTGTTATTACAGTGTTATAGCACTATAGCACTAATCTATACATTCCAAAAAAATGTGCCAGAATTGGGTGGAAAAATAAAAAAGGCAGCACTTTCAGAAGCACTATGAACATTTTGAACTACTCTGCAGCAAATGGGAAGCACATTCAAAACTTGAGAATGGGAAGAACATGTTTTTTTTTTTTTAAGGCTCGATCCTGCATTGCAAAAGGGATTTAAGAGGCTTTGTCTGAAAGGTTAAAAAAAATCTGTTAGCAATAGGCAGCCAATCTGGTTATGTCTGAAAGGGCACAAAAAAATCACCAGCAACCAGCAGCCAAAACAGATTACATAGGCTGCCTATTTGAAAAGGGCCTTAATCTTAATGGTTTTGCAAATTTTGCAAATGCAGACATCCTAGCTTGATTAGAATTAAGTGCCACCCTTATCGCAGATCTGAGTCACTCTTGGAGAGACAAGCAAAGGCAATGAAATCAGTCATTCTCCCTAGCCACTCTTAGAGGAATCCAGGTTTCCAGTATTCTCCCCTTTGTTCACTTGCTCACTTTGTTTATCATGGATTCATTTGGCTTAAATCTGTTCTTCCTCATACTATATGTGATGAAATACTTCTTTCAGAATTTGTAAGTACATACAATGAATGTTTGGGATGGATCAGACCCAGCCTACACATATCTGTGCACCTAACTGCTTGAATAATATTATTGGTTTTAAAGGAGAAGATTGGATAGGTTGGGAAAACTTCATGCTCAGAGATTAAGAGGGTCATAGATCCCTTCTTATATATTCTCTCCTTAGCATTTCTCCAAGGTTGATCTCTATTTTAGAGGGGAAATTTTTGTCTGGGGCTCCAAGGCAGCTAATTAACTCTGTGATAAATCCTAGAGGAGAGAACTTTAGGACTGAATTTGGAAAGCACAGATTGAAAAGAAATGGACAGATTGCCCCCCTAGTTGGAATGAGAGACAGACACAAAGTTTTGGGTTCTAAAATGGGCCACTTTATTAAAATGACAACAGCAAACATCAACTACAGCAAGGGGCTAACTAGCGGTACAGGTCAGGCCCTGGGGTCACTCTTGGACCCCGCCCTGCCCTGTCTGGGCGAGCACCCGCTGCCCCGGGTGCGAACCATCCACTGAATGGCTGGGACCCGGCCTGGCCAGGCAGAGTGGTTCACCCCTGTAAAGCTCCCCCACCCAGCTGTAAGGCAGCGGGGGGAGACTGGCTTGTCCAGGGGTTCCCCACCCAGGGCATCTGACCTCGCAACTGGGCCGTACAGCAGCCAGCCACTCCTGAAAGACCCCAATTCCCCACCAATGGGGAGGTGCCAAGGGTGCTCACCGGCCCGCTACAGATTTTCCCTAACTGAAATCCTGCACCCAGGACATTAACTCAGACCACGTAGCTAATTAACCCCACCTGTCTCCCAGTGCAAGGTAGGCGAAAAAACTCCCATCCCAATGCCAATAAGGGAAAGAGAGATAAAAAATTCCTACCTGGCCCCATCAAAGGCGACCAGCTAATCCTGCACTGAAATAGGGTGAGGAGGGTGGGCCGAGCACGAGGCAAGACTGAGCTCTGGGGGTGGAGAGGCGAGCTACCACCACGAAGCTCCACCCCCAGCAGCTAAGCCCCGTATGAAGGGCTTGTCACTCTGCCTCCATCCATCCAGGGAGGCAAACAACTGCCACGAGCCTAAGTGGCTTCAGCCACTGGCTGGGATGGCAGGATTCCCTCAGGTGGACAAATGCACGATATATATATATCGTGCATATATCGTTCACCTGATATATATATACACACATATCAGGTGAAATACTGCTACACATTAACACCTCAACAGCTTGGATAATTATGAAGAAACATACACCCTTAAGTTTTTTTAAAAAAATGATTAACACATGTATGACAAGCATTTAAACATTTCAGCTGAAAATAGTGCTTTTTATGTGATAACAATATACCACCTAATGATATCTCAGCAGGTGACCAAACTGAGCACTGTATTCATCAGCAGAAGAGATTCTCAACCAAGTGATTATCTGCTTTTGAAATTTTATACTGAAGACAGACTGCTGTGCATCACTGCAGTAGATGGCATTACTAGCATTTTGTGTAGACAGCAAACTCCGGATGCACCGTGCATATTTATTGTCGAATGAGGCCAAATCACAAAATGAACATAGAATTAATGTGAGGTGTTCAGGAAGGAATTATTTTATATACAACTCTTGCCTTTAATTCCCTTTCTTCTTTAACTCTGACTGCTCTCAGTATATTTGGGTGGGTGGGAATATAATCATTTTTATGTGGCTACAAAAGTCCCATTTGGTAGTCTCTTTTCCATTTACATTCTGCAAAAGTGGAAAACACACTATGCACATGAAAAATGTTTCACACCAAATCTTTGGGAAACTTTAAGAGTTGCCGCATGTGGGCACAATATTAGAAAAACTGAAGTTTTTAATTCTGTTCTTCCCTGCTACCATTGTTTCTCATGACAATAAAAAGATAAGTTGAGTCACATTGCAGTTGCTACAAATGCTTTCTCTGGTCCCTTCACCACTCCAAAACCCAAACCTTCACTGAGTAGTCAGAGTGCCTATTTCAGTTGGACTATCTAATGCAATTCTGAAGAATAATTGGAGAATGTAATAATAGAATGACAGAGAAATACAGCATGTATAACTGAAACATTTGGGAATTTTTAATTTAGAAAAAAGTGATGAAGAAAGTACATGGTATGTGCGGAGAAAGAAATCTTCATCTGTTCAAATAATACTATCACTAGGATCACCCTATACAATTAATTGGAAGAAGGAAGACATTACTTTTTTACATGGTTCAAAATAAAATCTGACCGCACAAACTGCCTTAAATGAAGTCAGGCTACCGGTACTTCTAGCTCAGTATTGTCTACTCTGACTGACATCTTTCCCAACAACTGCTATCTAAGATCTTTTACCTGGAGATGAAACAACTGAATCTAGTGGATCTTTCTGCATGCAAGCACATGAACCCTAATGAGCAAGGGCCACTGCCCATCTACCATTCTGTTTCTTCAAACAATGAGCAGAGAAGGACAAGGAAAGCTAATTCTGTAGCTCTATGGACTGTACTGTGCCTGTTTGTGGATGGGTACATCATATTATGGTAAACTCTGAATTCAGGGTATTTTTCTAACACTGACTTACACTACATACACAATTCTGTCATGACTAGGGTTGCCAGCCTCCAGAGGGGGCCTGGAAATCTCCCAGAATTACAATGGATCTCCAGGCCACATAGATCAGTTCCTCTGGAGAAAATGGCTGCCTTGGAGGGTGGATTCTATGGTGATATACCCTGCCAAACCCCCTTCCATCCCCAAACCCTGCCCTCTACAGGCTCCACCCCCAAAATGTCTAGGAATTTCCCAACCCGGAGCTGGCAACCCTAGTCATGATGTTTGGTGAACCAGTTTGGTTAAGAGCAACAGGACTCTAATCTGGAGAATCAGACTCCTCACTCCTCCACTTGAAGCCCTCTGCTTGAACTTGGGACAATCACAGCTCTCTCAAAACTCTCTCAGCCCCACCTACCTCACAGGGTATCTGTTCTGGGGATAATAATAACACTGGCTTGTTAACTAACTTGTTATGTGTGGCACTAATTTGTCCAGAAGAGTGGTATATAAGCACAACATTATATGATCCTGGTCCTGTAGGTCACAAGGAAGCCTGAGGCTGTCTATTGAATTTCCAATCAATATTTAGAAATTTCTAATGTCACTTACAAGAAGAGTTCTTTTCCTAACTCTTATCAGATTTGTTTAAATTGAAACATATCTGTGTCTCATTGTACTTATTAATCAAATATCTAGTTTTAGACTATGCGCACTGTACAAACACTGAAATATAGAAGCAGTACAGCCTCGGGATAACAAAGCACCCACTACTTACTTCCCAGTGCTTATGGAAATCAGTTATACAAATCCTTTTGTATAACTGAACTAGGTAGTATATTCAATTATCGAAACTATTTTGCCCTTACAGAGCAAGTTGCAGATAATAATTGCAGCATAACTATTTAGAAATATACTCAGTACTGGCGAGAAACATCATGGCTTCTGTAAGGTTTCATACTAAAAATTCAGGGTATTTCATGGGGTATGGTTTTTCATTTTCTGTTTATGTAGCAAAGTTCCTTGCAATTGAGTCCCTGAGGCAATTTTCCATTTTCTACAGCTAGATCATGAAATGCTCACATCCCTTTTCAAGATTTGTGCTGCTCCTTATGTGAGAAACATCTGGGCCACATGAACAATAACACCAGTTGATATACTTCAAAAAGCCTTCACATCTATATTGTTCTATTTGATAATTTCAAAGCTTGATGAATGATGTTGGTTCATACCACTGCAGCTGTATTGAAGATTGTCATTTCGTGTGGATAAAAATTATGCAGTGTGAAGCATCTGTAAGTTGTGGAGATATGGGGGAAAACTGGAATAGAATCTTCTTGAGTAACAAACGCATTTCTCTCTCTAGGTCTGAAACTTGTCTCTCTATGATGATGAGAGGTAAGCACAATAACCTTAAGGTTATCACATTTCTTCCGTCAGTCCACATTTAGCCTGTCTTTCTTTGGCATTCCTGTTTTTCTTCATTCAAGTCTTTCTTGTTCCTCAAGTTTCCTATTCCAAAATAATCTCCTCAAGCTTTTCTATTCCAAAGTAATCTACTCGATCCTTTCTTCAACCCCATCCCTGTTTCTAACTCCAGGTCACCTTATATTTTTTATACAGATATATGTGGATGAAATGTTATTTAACAACAACATTCAATTTATATACTGCCCTTCAGGACAACTTAATGCCCACTCAGAGAAGTTTACAACGTGTGTTATTATAATCCTCATGACAATTACCCTGTGAGGTGGGAGGGATTGAGAGAGCTCTGGGAGAGCTATGACTGACTGCAGTCACCTAGCTGGCTTCAAATGGAAGAGTAGGGAATCAAACCTGGTTCTCCAGCTCAGAGACCTGCTGCTCTTAACCACTATACTATTTACCATGCTGATATCCAAAGGGGGCACAATGGTGCAACCAACATACAATACTGGGGTCTTTAAATACTTGGAGGCTTCTCAAGTATACAGAGAAATTTCTCTAGAAATTAAGAAAGAAGATCCTCCACCTCAGCTCAAATACCCAGTTTGATTAAGATCAAATATGGTTCAGAAATATGAAATACTGATATTGGTTCACTGTTATTTAAAAGGAAATGGGTGGATAGAGGATCAGCCAACTCAAGCTCAAACAATCCTAGGCAATGAAATATTGGAGAAATGAATTTCAGAAGGCTTCTGAGTTATTTCCCTTCCAAGTTATTTTCCTACCGAGTTATTTCCCTTCCTTTGATTCCTCACACCACCTAGCTTGTATGCCCTTATTCTATAGTCTATAGATAGGTTTATTGTTTTAGCTACAGGCCATAACATCCCCATACGTACACCAACATATAACAGTGAGCCACAACAAAAAGGTTAAAACAAAAAGTTTGAAATATATTTACATAACAGGATAAAACTTAAAAGTTTAAAACTAAGATGGTAAGAAATCAATGCAAAACCTTGAAATAACATGGAATTATAATTTCACTAAAATTCTTACAAAATTAGCAGATACTAGTTTCTTTCTTACATCTATTGATAAGAAAAAAGTAGCCACTTTGAGTAACAAGAGGAATAGGATCAGCCAATAAAAAAAAAATAATATATTCTTATTAGAGCCAGAAAATTTTACAAGCTATTCAGGATTAGACATGGGCATGAACCACATTACGAACCAAAAAAACCCACGAACCGCCTGATCATCTGTTCGCAAACTGGCGGTTCGTGAGGGTCCATGGCCAATGAACCAGCATTCATTGGAAAGCCCGGTTCATTGTGTTCACCCGTGGTTTGTGAAGCCAGACAGTCAGGCACCATCAATCAATTCCCTTGGAAATGGAGCTGGGGGAATGCCTGAACTCTGTCTGCACTCCTTCTGCCGCCCTGGAAACCCGAATCGAAGCCCAGCTTACCTTGATCTGCAGGTCTTCCTTCCAACCATGGAGCTGCAAATTGGTTACAATTGGTTACATGGGAGAAGACACCCGGGGGGAGGGAGGGGGAAGGGGGGTGTTCTGTAGCCATGGGCATTCTAATCTCATCCCTGCAAACCCTGATAGGCAGTTCTGACTGCCAACCCCTTGTACACTGGGCCAACGTCAACTGGTGGCTCTAATTGTATCGAATGGGAGTTTCCTGGGGGCCTCGGATTGGAGAGGGTATAACTCCAAGATCCCTATTTCAATCTTGACCAAACTTGGGTGCTGGCTAGAGGAGAGCCTACTAAACACTCCCTGGGAATATGGGCTCTCTAAGTCCAATGGGGGCCATTCTGATGCCCTTGAACCTCGAACCGGTTCATCAGCGGGAAATGTTCATTGCGGTTCATTAGTTTGGGTCACCATATCTTGCCTGGAAAACTTACTCCTCTGCGGAAGCAAACAAGTTTAAATTCAGTAAGAATAGCATTATTGGCCTCAGAAGTTGCCTGATTCAACAGAAATTTTTTTCTATATATTTTTTCACAGTTGATCTCCCACTCATATTCTCAATTGACTAAGAGGCCATGCTTGGAGACTTGGGATGCCGTTACTGGTCACTGTGCATTTGTACAGAAGCTGCCCTAAGGTTACTGGGGCAGGCTTTACGTGAAGTGGATGTTACCATGTCTTCATCATTATAATTTACCTCCAGCTATTTAGTTCTTGATTATATTCCTTCCCTAAATGATCTAAATGTAATGTCCTTTTTTGGTGACAATGGAAGACTTGCCTCAGTGCTTCTGAAATCTGAATGGAAGGAAAGCTGCAACTGAGCCTGTGGGGAAAAAGTGTCATAGTAAGAAAGATTATATGGAAATTTACAGTAGCCTAGACATAACTGAATATTTTCCTACTGTATTAATTCACTTTCTGGCAGGAAAATGCCACTTTTGAATGATAATAATAGGTCAAGATCCTCTGATATGTAGATTATGCCTTACAGGTATATTTAGTATTGTTTACTATTAAACATTGTTTAATTGCATTGTTTAATTTTATTTTTGCTAATTTATCTTGACTTTTTATTTATTGTTAACTATTGGAGAAAATTGGGTTAGGTTGAATGAAGGAGTGTTGTGTCATTTAAACTATAGGTATTCATAAAATTAAAAGCAGTCCAGATTGCAATTTTTTTTAAAAGGAAGCCTAAGTACATGTGGTGCTGTTTTAGGATTGCCATGTTCCCCCAAGTAGGCCCTTCCTTTGAGCAACTGGGCAGTGAGAGAAAATGGAGGGGGGTGAGAGGTGGACATTGGAGTCCCACACTTCCAGCACAACTGCAGAGGCAGCATGGTGTATCAGTTACAGGGTTAGAATCTGAGAGACCCGGGTTCTACTCCTCAATCTATCATGGAAATTCACTGGGTGACCTTGGGCCAGTTGCACATTCTCAGCCTAAGCTACCTCATGTGGGTGTTGTGAGCATTTTAATGAAGGAGAGAGGAATGCTTTAATTTGCTTTGGATCCCCATTAGGGACAAAGGCAAGATATAAATTAAGTAAATAAATAATAATAAATAAATAACCAGAAGTTATGTCAACATGTAATCAGTGAAACTATAGCAATTAGTCAAAACTCTATGATTAAACCATAGAGTTTTGGCTACTGTCAAAGTGTTACTGGTGATACCATTACTGTATTGGGAGGTAAGTCTCCCACTGGTAGCCAGCCACATGCTGGCAACCTTATACTATCTGAAGAAGGTAAGTTAAAATTTATGTTCTGTTAAAAAATCTTTCACAGTTAAATATATCAGATTGGATCCAGCCAACTTTTCCACTCAGTCTTACTCAGTTCTCCTCCTTATTACAGCCTCTGTGCCACATGGCTTTTGTCTGTGTAGCTCCTGTGATCCCCAGAATAGCCATCTGGATGGTCAAAAGAGATTTCCTTTCTTTTTCATCCATGGGAAAGCTGGTTGAACCCAATCTCTAAATTACATTAATTTGCATATGCTTAACTTCTTGGGGGTTGTATGAATTTACTGCGTCCAGTATATAGTAAGCATTTCAGGTACCATTCTCCTCTTTGAGAGACTGAGCACATATACATGTCCAGGACTGTAGTCATATCAATACATTCATTTTATTTTTAATATGTAGAATGACTCTTTTTCAAAGAACAAGGAGCTTTCATTAAAATTCAAACATGGGACAAGTACACGTTATGCTCTCCTGAAGCTAGTTGGGAAAAATAGTGGCCTTTGGTATTTATGAGTCTAAGAACTTAGCATGATGCTAAAAGGCTTTAGCTTTAATGTGAAGGTGTCTTAGCACTAGTTAATGCCTATAATTTTGTAAGAGATCTTGTGCATCATGCATCATGGTTTAAGGCTTCTCAGTATAAAAATTTAAGAAATGACTTAATATGGGGAAAGGAAAAGAGATTGTTTATTTTATCCTAGGGTGGTATTAAAGCAGCAATGTCAGAGTGTCAGCATGTAGAAATTCCTAGTTTCAGCATCTGGCATCTCCAGATGAAAGATCTCAGGTAGAAGGTTTTGCGAAAGGTCTTGAAACCCTGGAAAATTTAGGACAGTCAGACAATAATGAGCTGGATGGGCCAATATGATGTCATTCCATATAAGGAAATTTCATGTGTCCATATGTATACAAGAAGCATCATTCCAGTATAAGTGAATAGAATGATAGTTTGCTTGATTTGGAATGCTTGGTTTAAAATTTAATAAATATACAGTATTTACTTAAATGCAAGAGTAATTTTTTCACAGCTGTGCCATAAAAACAGTGGGTCATCCTACTTTTACATACTATTTGTGTCCAATAGTGATTTCTTTGGGTATAATATTTTTAATGGGGCCATCTTACATTCAGGATTGTCTTCCTTTTGAGTAAACACAGTAAATATATAATAAAAATTCAATGAAGTTGATGGGTTTTTAATGGATATAGGCAAGTTTGAAATAAAGGATTGGTAAACATTTCATGATGTCAAGGAGAAAAGCTTTTTAAAAAGCTAACCAATTCACCAATTGGCACTGGTGACTGGATGTTTTAAAGCCAATGGGAAGATTTTCATTCACCACCTGGGAAGACTGATATCACTTCAGTCATAGTTAGTCACTGATGCTTACAGTTTGAGTTTGAAGTGTTATTGGAACTATCTATTAATCTAAAATACAACTTATTCTGTTCTATTAATTAATATAGACAAAGTCACAGAATCACAGAATCACAGAATTGGAAGGGGACATACAGACCTTCTCATCCAACCCCTGCCCAATGCAGAATGAGCCTAAAGCATCCCTGACAAATATGCATCAAGCCTCTTCTTGAAAACTTAAGAAACACTTTGGGGTTCAGGATGTACGTACATGAACAGGTGGGCTTAAATATAGATCTACTTTCATTCCTAAGGTGTCCAATGGACTTATTGATACATTTGAGAGGCTAGTGAATAGAGAAATAGAGAAGTTGGAAATCAGCAATAAAGAACCATGGTGTAATTTATCCATGGTAGAATGGAGGGCATTAGACACCCTCAGTAAAGATAGCTCGATAACTTTAAAATGGACTGACAAAGGCGGGGGGGGTAGTTGTTATGAACACTCCTGACTATCTTAAATAGATCAACCTGCAGCTTGATAATAGAGAAAATTACAAACCGGTAACACGAGATCCTCTACCTGATATTCAACGTATCATTAAAATTGTATTAGAGGAAGCCCACATAGCAGGGGACTTAGATGATATGACTCTAAGGAGTTTAAGAGTTTAATTTATGAGACACTGAGAACATCAGTCTTTTACATGTTACTGAAGATACATAAAAATGTTAACTGCCCCCCCCCCAGTCACCCCATAGTATCTGGAACTAACTCGGTATTAGAGCCATTAACCTTTTATTTAGATTATGTACATAGTACAGACTTTAAAAACCTATATTAAGGATACGACTACTTTCATTAAGACAGTGGAGGCTATTACCCTCCCGTGATCTACCTGCCTCATGACCATGGATGTGGAGGCACTCTACACACCCATTCCTCATGAGGAGGCAAGCTGCGTGATTGAACTCAACTTGTTGGCTAGAACAGTACAGTCACCACCTACCCCTTTATTATTGAGCGTCTTGGATATAATCCTTGAAAGAAACTATTTTCGCTTCTGTAGCCAACTATACTACCAGGTAAAAGGGGTTGCCATGGGCTGCCCAGTGGCTCCCAGCACAGCTAACCTCTATATGATACATCTTGAGGAGTCAGCCTTTTGTCAACCCATTTTTTGAAGAGATTCTTTATTTTGGAAGGTACATTGATGATGTATTCATTGTATTAAAGGTGCAGGACCATTCTAATGCCTTAGGTAACTGGATGAATACAGTGGATAACAATATAAAACTTTCTTGGCAAACACATGAGCATTGTGTTAACTTCCTAGATGTGGTGGTGTATAAATATTCAACCTGTAAATTTTAGTGTTAGACCATTCTGAAAAAGTACTGACAGATGGGCATATTTACACTACACTTCCTTCCATTCGTGCTCTTTAAAAAATTATATACCGTTTGGGCAATTCCTCTGGATAAAAAGGAATTCTTCTAGAGAGGTTGATTTAAAGAGAGAAATGGAAAGGATGAGAGAGGCTTCCACCTTGAGGGGCTACCCGAAATGTGTAATCAATAGAGCCAAAATTAGAGCTACTCATGTTCAAAGGGAGTCACTCTTTGAGTGGGGTGGACAACATCAAATGGTCCATTGATTTCACCCCCTTAGCCCCACAGATCACTAAAATAATTAAACAGAATTGGCACATCATTCAAAGCATTCCTGGATGTGACCCCCCCCCAACAGTGGGGTATAGATGGACTAGCAGTCTAAAGGACAGATTAATTCATTCAGATTTCTGACCGTGAAAAAGTTTTTCCTAATATACAGCCTCTACCTTTCTACATGTAATTAAAGCCCGTTGCTTCGAGTCCTATCCTCTGCTGCCTACTGGAACAGCTCCATGCCCTCCTCCAAATGACAGCCTTTCAAATATTTAAAAAGAGCAATCATGTCTCGCCTCAATCTCCTTTTCTCCAAACGAAACATTCCCAAGGCCCTCAGCCTTTGCCCGTAGGGCTCAGTCTCCAGAGCCCTGATCATTCTCGTCACTCTCTTCTGTACCCTCTCGATTCTGTCCACATCCTTTTTGAAGTGAGGCCTCCAGAACTGCACACAGTACTCCAGGTGCAGCTTGACCAAGGCAGTATAGAGAGGGACTATGACCTCCTGCAATTTCGATGCAATGGCCCTTTTGATACAACCTAAGACTGAGTTTGCCTTTTTTGCCACCACATTACATTGACTGCTCATATTTAGTTTACAGTCCACCCTTACTCCAAGATCTCTTTTGCATATACTACTACCCAGAAGTGTATCCCCCATCCTGTATTTGTGCTTCACATTTTTGTGTCCCAGTTGTAATACTGTGCACTTATCTATGTTGAATTGCATCCTGCTCACAACCGCCCACTTCCCCAGAGTATTCAAGTCTTGTTGAATTTTAACTCTATCTTCTTGGGTATCTGCCACTCCTCCCAATTTAGTATCATCAGCAAATTTAATAAGTAGCCCGTTTACCCCTTCATCCTGATCATTGATAAAAAATATTGAAAAGTGCTGGGCCTAAAACTGAGCCCTGTGGCTCCCCACTAGACACCTCCCTCCAATCTGATGAAACACCATTGACCACCACTCTTTGGGTGCAGTCCTCTAACCAGTTCCCTATCCACCAAAATTTCCTATAGTCCAGTCCACAATTGTCTGGTTTTTAAGCATTATACTTTATCGTAGAACAATAAACAACTATTAACTGCGACATTTCCATTTGTCAAGCAATAATAGTGAGAGAAATCACCAAGAAAGGAAAGATGTTTTGTCAAGATCTATCTTTTGGGTCCATTCCCTGACTGAGAAAAGAATGCTACACAGGGACTGTTTTCATGATCCTATCAGTGTCTTATGTGCTACTAACTGGTGTCATGACAAACGAGGATTGAATCCAGGCAGATATTTCTCATCCAATTACTTTCCTTACTACAGGCCCCATCCCATGTGGCTTTTGTCCATACAACTCTCTTGGTTCCAAGCATAGATTTTTGGGGTGGTCAGATAGGATATTTCCTCCTTTCCCACCAGTAGAAAAACTGATAGGATTCAACCCTAAGGTTGACATGTATTAGTTGATAATGAATACAGAAAAGATAAACGGACACACACACACACTTAATTGGCTGTTTGTAGGAGAGTATAAAGATCACAGGATTTTGCACAACTTATCATCAATATAGCTAATTCTCAACAGGGCCCAAGCTTGTGGCTACTTAAATACAGAGACTTGAGCCCACAGAAAAGACAGATCTTTGTATAAACCTGAGAAAAGTCCCAGGATTGCAGAAAAATCTGAAATCTATTTTTTTTAAAAGATAAACACTTTGGGAGGTTACCTCCCAAATAATAAAAGCAGTGTCTGTACATTAAAGATATGCATGCCTTCTCAGCAGCCACTGTGAGGAATGCTAAGCAATCAAGACAATATTGCCAGCCTTCGCTTGCAGTTCATTTCCTCTTTGTGCATGCACAGCTGGCTGCAGTCTTTAAACGATTGCCATTTGCCACTGAATACATTGCCATTTTGCTGCTATGCACTTAGAAGTATCTATCTTATCACAGGAACTGGTTACAAGATTTATCAGCTGGTGTAATGTTTTGCTTGGTTTTGAATCACCCTTTAATGATTTGCTGTTTGTTTTAACTTTAAACCTCTGCCTTTTGACCTTTAGTTCAGCTCCTCCTTATGTTGTCTTAAACTTACACATCACACAGAGCTTCAGGTGTTCTCTATTTACCCAGGCTTATACCTTGAGAACACCTTTTTGTTTGTTTGTGTGGCCTATATATTGCTGCTTCCCCAAAAGGTTTTTGCTGCCACCAAAGGCTTTTGCCTTAGATCCTTTCTGCTTAAGTGGTATTACAGGAAGGCTTTGTTATATATGGTGGTTTGACAGAACAGTGAGGGTGATTGCAAGATAAATAAAAGTGGAATTTATTTATATGTACATAAGTGTGATGGTTGCAGAGTTTTAATAAGCATATCCATTTCAGAATAATTCTGAAGCTTGGCAGTTTCAAATATAGTCATATCTTCTTAAGAGTATTTTCACAAACTCAGTCACAGAGAGTAATTTTCCACACAGGCCTTCAGTAATGGAATAAACTCCCCATGGACATAGATTCACTCAGGCCTTTCCACACAGCTTGCCTGAACAAGATAGACCAATCTCTCACTGAGCTATACATAGACACACTCTCAGGCACGTAGTTTGCCTGACTTAGAATTTCTCCCAACATCACACAGATTCACCGAAGTTGGCAGAATAAATATTTTCTCTCAGAAACACACAAATAATTCAGGCTTCACACAGTTTGCCTGACTTGACTAGAATTCGGCTCACCCAGCTGCAGTTAGGGTTGCCAGGCCCCCTCGATCTCCCAGCGGGAGATTGGGGCCTGGCTCTTACCTGAGGGGGTGTGTGTGCGCACACGCTCCTGCAAGTGCGATGACGTCACTTAGTGATGTCACCACGCAGCCCGTTTGGGTGCGGATTGGGCCCGTTGTGGGCCCCTGTGGAACGCAGGAGCGTTCCTGCACTCTGCAGGGGCCCACAACAGGCCCAACCCATGCCCATTTTGGCGTGGATTGGGCCCGTTTTGGCGTGGATTGGGTCCGTTATGGGCCCTTGCGGAGCACAGGAATGCTCCTGAGCTCCACAGGGGCCCTGATCCAGGCCCAAACAGACCTGATCCTGGCTGCTGCTGTGCGTGGTAGCGCACAGCACCGCAGGGGGATGCGCATTGAAGGTGCGCGCCCCCCCCCCCCGCTGGCCAGGTAGGTGGGGGCGGGGGTGGGAGGGTGAGGGCAGGGGATCCCCTACCCCCACCGGGGGTCTGGCAGCCCTGGCTGCTGTGTAGCTGCATAAGCCGGGAGCCGGCCTCTGCAGCCCTGCCTGGAGGGAGAGACAGGCTCCCTTCCTGGGCATACTGGGCTTTGGCTGGGGGTGGAGCCAAGAGCCTTTTACAAGCAGCTCCACTTTCCCCGGCCACAGTTGCTTCGCACTCTCAGCCCACCCATCTCTCCCTGTTTTTAGCGGAGGATTAGCCGGCTGCTGTTTCCAGAGCCAAGTAGGAATTTTTACCTTTTTCCCTGATGGGCTGTTGGGAAGGGGAATTTTTTGCCTACCTTGCACTGCTGGCAGAAGTTTGAGGCATTGGCCTGGGTGGTGCTGTTTTCGTTAGGTTTCTGGCAGGAGAGTTTTGGGAATAGGGTGCGGGCCGGTGGGCCCCCAGAGACGCTTCCCCATGGGTGGGGAACAGGGTCTGCCAACAGTGTGGTATGCTTGTTGATGGCTTCCATAACACGGGCAGACCCCTGCAGTGATCCCCAGGGGTAAGGCCTTCCCTCATGCTGTACAGCTGGGGCGTTAGGTGCTTGATGGGGGATCCATTTGCCTGGCTGGCCGGGTTGTAGCCATTCCAGGAATGGCCTATACCCGGAGCTGTGGGGCTTGCCCAGACAGGTTAAGGCAGAGGTCCAGGGGTGACCCTGAGGCTTGACCTGTACTGCTTAGTTAGCCCTTGCCATTGTTTATGTTTATGGTCATGTTAAAAAATCGCCCTTTAGTTCCAAGCCTGTGTCTGTCTCTTCATTCTGGCTGGGGTTGCAATAACTTCTCTGAGCTGTACAAAGGCTGACAAAACCATTTTCTCAGCACTGACTGAAGTTCACTCTGCCCCCTAGGGAACAGCCCCTTTGCACTCCATTCATCTATCAACCCTCCCCTTTCCCCCAGAGATCCACATTTAAACTCACATCATTTTTTTTTAAAAAAACAAACTTCTTTATATGCAAACATCAAAGTCTTGATTCAGGCAGCCAGGCAGTCATTGGAAGACATTAAGTTATGTTCTTATAAAACCACGGAGATGACAATGTAGCTGGACTCAAAATGTCAAAAGTTTTTTTTTTAAAACGATATTCCTTTAAGTTAAAGGTGGCAGGCTAGTGACTGGGGTCAGCAGTTGTGATAAGGCAGTATACCATTAAGGTATACTGCACCTTACCATTAAGGTATTACTGCACCTTACCATTGTAAGGTGCAGTAATACCTTGTGATAAGGCAGTATCCATGCTCAACTTCTTTTTCTGCAGTGGATCTGTTTGGATGCAGACAAACACTGTACCAAGCATTTGGCCACATGACCACTACTTGAAAGCATGGTACAGGGTGAACTATTTGGTGATTGAGCACACCTGATTACCATGCCATGAGATGACAGAACCTCTGAATGATTTGTTTTGCATTGTCCCAAATGACTGCTGCCTAGAGTGTGAAGAATTATAATCCTCTAATTTAGGAGTTTGATACCTACCTGTCTGTAATACAACATACAAGCATTTGCCAATGACTTAAAGTAATTAGTATAGGCTCATTGTATTTCAAATTGAAAACATTTTTCTGCTATAATCATATAAATCAAAGCTGCTAACTAGGTAAGTTAATTGGGGAGCTACTTGGGCAAAGTTATATGTATCAAATGCATTCATTGGACATTCTTTCAAAAGTTTTTATGAAAGCTGTCATGATGAAGTCAACAATTTGTTGTGTTATCTCTCAAGAGATCTGCCAACATAGGTGCATTCAACTTTCAATGGAAACAAAATTTAAGCACACCACAATAAAACCAATAACACTTCAATGAACTAAGAGATTAGCTGCACATAGTAGGATTTGTGGATCAATTTTTTTCATTATAACATTTCTTGTGCTAAACTGCTACTATTTTATGCAAGACATTTTGATCCAAGTATATTTTATATAAATAGTATTTTATTTTTATGTAGTGTAAACATGAACTATATTTTCCCCTTCATTTAATGACATTTGGAAGGAAAGCCTCCAAGGATTACACAGTAAAGTATATGATTTTAACCTCATATATTGAACTGTCTGAATGTTTCCTTTGTCTCTTGCTTTAGAACAGTCATTTTACAATCATTTCATTATTATACTTCACTGAGCCAATCTGCATATTGTAAGGTGCAGTTTGGCTTTTTTATCCCTAGAGGTCTCTATTTATCACATTTTGGACTACTGGCATCTGCAAAGCAAACATAGATTCAAAGCACAGTAATTCAGGCCTAAAATAATGTTTTCTCTGACTTAATTTTTTAAAACCAACTACAGAATGAGGAGGCAAAAAGAATTGATGGAATGTGTTGGGGAGAATGTTTAACCTTTTCTCCTGTGTTCCTTTTCCACTTAGAATTCCACTCTGTCTTATACTGTAGCAAAATACAGATGGGGGGTGGGGGGAAGGGGAGATATGGAAGGAATTTGAGTGGAAAAGGGATCAGAAGTCTTTCCACATGCCATGTCTTCACTTATATTTGCAGCTTCATGAAACCTCTGCTTTTGAAGGCAGCAAAAAGATACCTGATATCTATGGGCCAAGCTACACATGACGGATGACACTTGAACGGCAAGTGGATTGAGTGGAGGGCAAGTGAACAGGGAGAAATACACTTGCTGTTCAAGTGTCATTCGTCATGTGTAGCTTGGCCCTATGTCATAGCTGTGTGAGTGTGGGTTTGAAGATACTGTTTTGCTCTGCACTTTACATTTGTCATCTGTGACGAGAAAAAAGGGGGGAAATTACCTAGTGCTTACTTAAACACAGGCGTACAGGGATGCTGTGCTCAAAGTTCACTTGCCATGTGATCATGTGGTTTTTATCAGCT
The DNA here is from genome assembly GCF_028583425.1 of Eublepharis macularius. Classification (NCBI taxonomy): domain Eukaryota; kingdom Metazoa; phylum Chordata; class Lepidosauria; order Squamata; family Eublepharidae; genus Eublepharis; species Eublepharis macularius. The sequence goes on from NC_072799.1 coordinate 49,451,034, forward strand.
AAGAGCCAGCAGAGCTTTGCTTTATTTGTAGTTATATGACCAGGAATCCTATCTAATAGTGGAGTAATAATTTTTAAACGAACCTCTCCATAAAATGGGCAACTGAAGAACATGTGCTCTGCAGACTCTACCTCTCCCAAAGGGCATAGACATAGCCTTTCTGCATAGGGGATTTTGTTGTACCTACCCTCAACAACCGCTGATGGAAAAGCAGAACACCTGGCCAAAGAAAATGCCCTTCTGAAATTATTTACTTCCACAGAGGCTAGCTACTTGGCTGGCTCAAGAGTACCTTTATCATTTATCAACACCCCCATTTTAGATGCACTAGAGATATCAGATTGGCGCTCTGTGTCTTCTATTCTTTGTTTAATTAACCCTTTTACTTGTTCAGCCCCTAGAGTTAGGAGCACCTGAGGAGAGAAATCTATTTTTGTAATATACCTATAAACCGCCTTTAGCCAGCTGGATTTAAACTCATCATGGAGAATCAGGAGGAGTAAACCTTGAGGATAGAAAAAAGCTTTCAGCCACATCTGAATGGATTGGATACCCACCCTAGCTTCAAACCTCAGGTTTCCAGACTCCAGCCGAATCCAGGCATTTGATACACCCTTGGGAACTTGTAGCACAGCTCTCAAAAATTTGGACTGTGCTCTTCCTTGCGGATTGAAACAAGAGGAGGGAGGATCTAAAATGTTCCATATAGCATCTACGCTAAAGATTTGGCCTTATACAGCTTTAACACTGCTGGAACAAAATAGCCGCCCTGGGAACGAAAAAATAATAATATGGCATTTGCTGATCTTTCCCCTTGTTCAGTGACATATTGGCTGTGCTTAACCCTTGAGCCATTTGCCTGTACAATCACACCCAAGTATTTAAAGCTATCTACTTGTTCAATCTGATGGCCATTGATAGCCCAATATCTTTGTTTCGATCTACTTCCAAATGCTATGATTTTGGTCTTCCGATGACTGATATCCAGGAGCTCAGTTTCGCAAAACATAGCCATTTTCCCAAGGGCTCTCCTTAAGCCAACTGGGGTTCTGGATAAGAGCACTGCATCATCAGCATACAGTAACACAGGTACGTGCCAGTTTGCAAGTTTAGGGGGGTGAAGATCTCGAGTATTGAGCCAGCTAACCATATTATTGACGTAGAAACTAAATAAGACTGGGGCTAGCAGGCAACCCTGCCTAACACCTCTTAGAGTTCTAATGGAGTCAGTGAGGTGACCAAATCTACTACATCTAACTCTTAGGAAGGTATGTTCATGCAAGGCCCACAATAAGAACAGAGCCAGTTTGGTGTACTGGTTAAGAGTACGGGACTCTAATCTGGAGAGCCGAGTTTGATTCCCCACTCCTCCACTTGAAGCCAGCTGGGTGACCTTGGGTGAGTCACAGTTCTCTGGAGCTCTCTCAGCCCCACCCACCTCACAGGGTGATTGTTGTGGGGTAATAATAGCATACTTTGTAAACCGCTCTGAGTGGGCATTAAGTTGTCCTGAAGGGCGGTATATAAATCGAATGTTATTATTATTTATATTGGCACATAGGAGCTTATTCCAAAGCTGAGGTCTAAATATTGAATTGAATGCAGACTTAAGGTCAACAAAAGCAGCATATAATGAGATTGTCCCCCTGGCCGAGTATTTTTCAATAAGATGCTGTAAAGACAATGGTCAAGCGTGGACCTGCCTCACCTAAAGCCTGCTGTTCATCAGCCAGTATATTTTCTTGTTCTAACCAATCCTGGAATTTTGCTAACAGATGACCTGCGTAAAGGTTGCTTATAATATTTAACAGGCTGATTGGTCTGTAATTGGAGGGATCCTCCTTCATATCTTTCTTATATAGTGGAACCACTATGGCTGTACCCCAAGACTTGGGGATACGGCCTGTATTATCAATATATGTAAAAAGGGGAGCTAGAAAGGAGGCCCACCAGACTTTATTCTCTTTCAGAAGGCTTGAACACTCTGAAAGCAGTATTCAATTTAAAATAATTAACTGAAAACTCTTTATATCCTCCTCATATATTTCAGACAGAACAGCAGCCATATCCCTCTCCTACCATTTAAGGGAGCCATCCTGTTTTGTTTTGTTTTTAATCCATACTTCTGAGTAAGAATAACTTAAAAGAAAACTCAAATTATTTCACTGTTTGTAATAACAGGACACTATCGTAAACCTTTCAAACACAATTATATATTTCTGTTTGTCAGTTAATAAGATGACTCAGAATTGGGGGGGCGGGGTTCCTTGTACATATCAGAATATGAAGTAATGTATTTTAATTGAAAAGGATGTAGGGTTTTTAAAATATGGTTTACTAATCATTAGATAGCTTTTTAAATTACAGGGGATGGAATGTGCACTATAAAATCTCAAATAAAATAGATTTCTTGTGTACCTAAAAGGAATTTCACATCACAAATGCTACCTATAGCCTTGTGTGACCCGCCCCCCCCCCCTTACACGCTGCCATCCACCTTAAACCTCCCTTCACAGGTTTGGGGCTTCATAGGCTGTTAAGGGCAACAACAATATGCCACCTGTCTAACCTCTATTTATGAGGTTGAGAGCCCAGACTCAAATCCACACCAGGTACTCTCTGTCCTCTTTCTAGAGGCTCTACCAGACAGACAACCAGCTCCCTATATTCAGTACCCCTCACCCAGATACTGCTCAGGGTTATTGGGGAAAGGAAACTCAGTGTTACTATTGCTACTATTTAATTAATTAGTCCTGTTGGTTGTGACCAGAATGCTTGATGTTAGTGTGTGTGGTACCTCCCCTCAGCCAGCAACTTCCAGTCAGCCAAGTTTAACCAGAACAACAAGAATAATTTTTATTTACAAGAAGTGTAATACAGGAGTAAATGATTTAAAACACAAATAATTGTGTTAGAAGGTACACATATAACTCTTATAATAGTGAAGGTTTATAATACATATTAACAGGTGTTGCCAGCTATTATCTTCTGCTACTCCTCAGCAGCCATAAAGACTCCCCCTCACTAACTGCCTTAACAGATTTTGTCCCTAGCCCCAGCATTCCACCAGTTCTCATTGGATATTCCCCAGGAGAGGTGGAGCTGGAACTATTACTGTCCATCATCCCTTGTTCAAATGTTGTTCTTACTGGGAGGGTAAGGGGATCTGGCAACTCTAGTGAGACATAAAGTTTTTTTTTTTTAATTAAGGATTTTATATAAAAACAAAAAAGACAAAACAGAAAGATACACTTAAACAAAAACTAGCCAAATAAAAATCAGCTAGCAAACAAACAACAATAAAAGACCATACAAACAGAACAAAGAAAATACATAGAAAAATCCCCCTAAACTACAAACTAAAACTAAAAGAAGGCTTCCGATTTTCTCGGCAACAAATATCAGTATTTTTAAATTTCCTTTTACTCTATGTTAAAAATAAAAGCTCTCTTTTTTCTAATATCCTCGTTCCTTAGTCCAAAAACCCACAAGTTATCAAACCATTATTGTTTATTTCATGTAAAATGTCCATAAGGTATCTCTGTTCAACAATAAATGAACTTACTGTCTTCTCTCTAATCAGTGAAGTAAGTTTTGCCATCATTGCTAGTTCCAACACCTTTCTTGTCCATTACAGGCAGTGTTGGGCTCTTCCAATTTTGTATATATAATCGTTGATAAATCTTCTCTTGATTTTATTTTAACATAACCTTGTGAAAATGCTAACATATCTCAATGCAGTAACTATTTAAATTTACTCTCCATTTCCTTTGAAAAAGTGGGCTTCTTGCTGCAATAGTCACAGGGATATTTTGGGGCAAATCCTCAGTTTATATTTATTCCTTATTCTCAAAATAGCATGTTGAACAGAATGGTTATTAAATTCTGCATTAATCTTAGCAGAAATACCCACGGCATCCAAATCACAGTTCATGTCCTTCTAAATCCAATAATCTTCTGTTTTTTAGCAAGATCCATTCTTTCATCCATACAAAATAGCTGGCATCAAAATATAATTTTAAATCTGGCAAGTCTAATCCTCTTCTTTCCTTTGCATCCTGCAATGCCTTAAATTTAACCCTTGTTTTTTTCCCTTGCCATATAAATCTAGATATATCTTTCTGCCGTTGTTTGAATGGTGCCTCTGCTGTCAAAAACAGAATTGTCTGGAATAGAAATAACATTCTGGATAAAACATTCATTTTAATTGTAGCTATTTTTCCCAAAAGTGATAATTTAATTTTATCCCACCTTACCAAGTCTCTTTTAATTTCATTCCCAGTCTTTCAAAATATATTATATTATTTTGAAATAACATACAATTCATATTTGTCAACAGAATACAGAAATATTTTACCTTTTTCTCAATTTTAAACCCTGTTTTATTTTCCAGTTTCAGTTGATCCTGTATTTTCATATTTTTTTGTTTGGTCTTCTATTTATTAATCTTAAAACCCTATACCAAATTCTTTCAGTTCTACCATTAACTTTTCAATTCCCTGTGGATGGTCTTCCAAAACCAACACCAAATCATCAGCAAAGGCTCTAAACTTATAAGTCTCCTTTTTGACCATTAGCCGTCCAGTTCTTTCATCTTCTATTATATCTCTGTTCAATACTTCAAGAACAAGTATAAACAACAGGGGTAACAGTGAACAGCCTTGTCTTGTACCTCTTATTCCACATGGTTTAGTCAACTCTCCATTTACAATTATTTGTACAGTCAGCAATGTATGTATCGATTTTATCTACTTTATAAAATTTTCTCCAAAATCTGTATCCTCTAAGACTTTAAACAAAAATTTCCAGTTTAAATTGTAAAATCAGCCCGTTCAGCTGCCGGTGCAACCTATGCAAGATGCAGGCTGCTCTTTGCTTCCTCGGAAGGAGATGGAGACAGCAATTCCCAGGCATCTGGGTTTTTCTGGGGGGTGGAGCCAGAGTCTGTTGAGGAGGCTCTGCTTCCCCCGGCGGCAGTCTTTGTAAGATCGCGGCCCACCCTCCTCACCCTGTTTTGGTGCAGGATTAGCCAGCTGCTGTATTCAGAGCCAGGTAGGATTGTTTTCCCTCTGTCACCTTGATTGGCCTGGGGTGCGGTTTTTTTTCGCTTACCTTGTACCTTTGCATGGGTTGAGTTAATTGGCTCGGTGGTGTCAGTTAGTGAGTCACGAGCAGGAAAGAGTTGGGGAATAGTGAGCGGGCCGGTGAGCACAATTCATGGGGAAGAGGGGTCTGCCAGGAGCGGATGGTGCTGCTTGAGATGGCTGCCATGCTGCATGGGCAGACTGCCTTGGGGAACCCCATGTGCAAGTCCTTCCCTCACTGCTGTACAGCTGAGGTTTAGGAGCTTGAAGGGGGGATCCAGTTTGCCGGCTGTCTGGGTATAGGCCATCCACCTGGATGGTTCACACCTGGGGCTTTGGGGCTCGCCCAGGCAGGTCAAGGCGGAGGTCCAGGGGTGACCACGTGGCTTGACCTGTACCGCTAGTTGCCCTTGCCACAGTTATTAGTTGCTGTTCCAGGTTAATGTTTATTAATAAAGTGGCCCTTAGATCCAAGCTATGTGTCTGTCTCTTCATTCCGACTGGGGTGGCAAAAGCCTTCCTGCCTCTAACTCAAAAATCAACGCTGATTGTTTTTCCAAGTACTCCAAAATGTCCATTACTGTTATAATTTGGCCATGCCTCCAGGCAGCTTTAGCTGCTCACGGAGGGAGCCGTGCATTGCTCTCCTGGAAGGATGGAGAGCAACGCAGCTTTCCCGGGCATCCGGGGCTTTTCCCGCATGGGCGGGGCCAGCAGCCTCTTTAGGCGGCTCCGCTCACCCGGCCTCAGTCGTGCACAACGCTTGGAGGGGAAAGACACTTCTTTCCACTCTCCCAAGCGTTGGGGCAGCGGTGGCAGCAGCAGCAGCAGCAGCAGCTTTCTTCGGTGGCAAGGGGGCTTGCCAGAGGTCCCCGGCTGCGCCGTGACTAGGCAGCGTTGGGCCTGCCGTGGCGGTGGCATGTTTCACCCCCTTTTTGGCCATGGCAGTTTGCTGCGACACTGCGGCAGGTGGCGGCTGCAATTTCGGTGCTCTCCCAAAATTGGGAGCGCTGTTTCCAGTGCAGATGGCTGTGGCTTGGGGCTGAGTTTAGACGCGGCATAGTGGCTTGTGCAGCATAGTTGGTGGCCCAGTGGCACATTTACCCCGGGTTTACTGGGGTAGGCTGGTGTTTGCTTGGGGGGGGGAATCTTCTTAACCCTACCCTGCCATTCTCCTCATTGGGCTGTTTGGGGGTAATAAGGGCTGGGCCGGGTAGGCCCTGTAGTGAGGGGTTGCCTGGGGTGCCACCCTCCCCCCCTCTGTTTTTTCTTCCTTCTGTGGGTTCCTTTTGGGGTTCTCCTGGGTCAGTGTTTGCTGTAGGGCACCATAAAACATAGCCCTCCCATTTGTCTGGCTTTGCTGGTTCTGGGGGCCTTGTGAATTTACAGCCTCGGGTGTGGTGATTTGGTGGCCATTTTGATTTCAGGGGCGGCAGCCATTTTGGGGGCCTTGTAACAGGGGCCTGTGCTGGCAATTGAGTGGGTAGCCTTCTTATTCATAACTCACTGCTGTGGGTCCGAGCAGTTTGCATTATGGCTCCTAAAAAGGGTGCTGGCTCTTCTAAGGGCTAACAGCCTGCTAAAAAGGCACCAGATAAGTGACCTGCCCCAGCAATCAGCTCTTCTGATGATGAAGGGGAACAGGTTACCGAGCAGGATATATTGGAGCAGCTGGCGGCCCTTGAGCGGAGCAAGGGTGTGCCTTCAGCACCGGCAGCTAGTAAAAGCAGGGCTATGCCGATCAGGGGGGCCTCTAGAGATGTCACGAACAGGGAAATTCGTAGACGCCTCTCTGTTTTGGAGGATGTTGCAGGTGTAGCACCAGGTGGCACCAGCAGAGCTCAATCTGCAGTGGCTCAGAGGGATGAGGAACTGGTGGTGGACCTGGAGCAGGAAGCTGTCTTGGAATCTGCACCTATGGCAGTGGCGGTGGACCCTGTGGAGCCTGTGGGTAAGGACACTGCACCTCAGACATGTTCTCCCTGGCCTTGGGGGCCTTGGGGGCAACCACCTTCTCAAGAGACAGCAGGGTCTGCTTTGGGGGCCACTCAGCAGTTTTCTTCTGCTTGGAATGCTTTGGGACACCAACCTTGGCAGCTGCAGGGCCTGGGATTGGCCGGGATACAGCAGGCTGTGCCATCTCAGCCCCCATGGGGTGGTGGTGATGCCCCTTGGGGACAAGGACAGGCTGGAATGTAGCCCAGTTACATGGGTGGGCTTTGGGGTTGTTACCCCTATTCTGCTTTGGTTTATGGGCAGGTTCCTTTTAATGCACTCCCCTTTGGTGATACGGCATTGCCTCTGGGTGACCATCTGACACAGGCAACTCTTCACAAAATTCTCAAGGGAGAATACCTTGCCGTGTTTACCCTTCTCTTCCGGGAATTGGAGAAGAAGGATAAAGACGAGTTAGATGACAGGGATAAGGAGTGTCTGAAGTGGCGACATGTCGATCGGACCTGGGGTAATTGGTTTCCAGGTTTCCTGATCTATGCAGGCATACTGGTCAGGGTACAGCCTCAGAGGGCTGCTTCATTGCTGCGGTACTTTGACATCATTTATAAGGGATATACCGGCTTCTCAGGTGCTGCTTGGATGCAGTACAACAAGGAGTTTAGGATGCGGGCTGCCCTTAACCCTAATCTCCCTTGGGATCGCATTCACCAGCAGCTCTGGCTGCAGGTGATGTCCCCAGCAAAGCCTCGCCTGGGGGATCGTTCCGACAGTGGACACATTGTACAGCATTCAGCTTTGGCTCCTTCAGCCAACACTACCCACTCTGTGGAGGGGCAGCAGGTTCAACCCCGGCTGCTCTGCTGGGAGTTTGCGTTTAAAGGTCAGTGTGGCCGGAAGCCCTGTAGGTTTAGGCATGAGTGCCCTTCTTGTGCCAGGTACCACCCATACAACTCCTGTCCCAAAGTCAGACAGGGTGGTGGGGGAAAGGAACCTGGAGGCGGGGGGGGGGGCGGCAGCCAGCAGGCATCTGGTAAAGGGACCCAGCCCGGTAAGGCTGATGGGTCCTTGAGCGGCTGCTGTGTGTTTACCCCAGGAGGCAGGATGCCGTTTTCCTTTTCCAACGTTTTAGTTCTAGTTTTAGAATCCCATTTCAAGGGCCTCGTTCACCATTCATGTCTAACAATTTGCGTTCTGTCCACGGGATGGAGGACATAGTGAGGGAAAAAATAGCTAAAGAATGTGCTGAGGGCTGAGTTTTGGGCCCCTTTGATGCCCCACCAGTTCCTAATCTCAGGGTGTCCCCATTGTGTGTGGTACCCAAAAAGGCAGCGGGCGAGTTTCACCTGATTCATTACCTCTATTTTCCCAGAGGGGGATCGGTGAACGATGCCATTCCTGAGCACTTATGCTCTGTTCGTTATACATCCTTTGACCAGGTGGTCAAAGTGGTATGTCGCTGTGGGAATGGGGCTGAGATGGCGAAATGTGACATTAAGTCTGCTTTTCGTCTTCTCCCTGTCCATCTCGACGACTTTGAACTCTTGGGGTTTTTGTTTGAGGGGAAGTTTTATATGGACCGGGCTCTTCCCATGGGCTGTTCTATTTCTTGTGCGGCATTTGAACGCTTCAGCTCTTTTCTGGAATGGGAGATACAGCGCAGGGCACATAATCACGACTTCATGCATTATTTAGATGATTTTTTATTCCTGGGGACCGCGGGGTCTGGGCAGTGCACCTGGCTGTTAAGGATGTTTATCCATTTGATGGATGAGCTGGGCGTTCCTTTGGCACACGGGAAGATGGAGGGGCCCTCCCAGGTTCTTATGTTCCTGGGCATAGAACTTGACACAGTGCAACAATGTTTTAGACTCCCCCCGGCAAAGGTTGCTGACCTTAAGGTCAGGATCCTTGAGTTCAAGTCTAAGTGAAAGGTGTCTCTGTTAGAGCTACAACAGCTCGTAGGACACTTGAACTTCGCTTGCAAAGCAATTGCTCCAGGTAGGGCCTTCTTGAGGAGGCTTTGTGATGCCGTGTCATCACTTCGGGCTCCCTATCACCACCTTAAGGTTTCCAAGGGGATGCAAGAGGATTTGGACGTGTGGTCCGAGTTTCTTGAGGACTTTAATGGGGTTACCTTTTGGTGGGATGACCTGTTGCTCGAAGCCAAGCTGCAGGTTACTTCAGTGCATCTGGCTCTTTAGGCTTCGGTGTTTATTTCCGAAGGCATTGGTGCACAGACCGGTGGCCACCTGATTGGCATGCCTCTGGGTTGGACAGGGATTTGACCTTTTTGGAGTTTTTTCCCATTCTGGTGGCAGTTCTCCTGTGGGGAAGGGGGTTGTCACACCACTTCTGGTGTGACAACCAGGCCATGGTTCATGTGGTCAACTCCTTGACTTCAAAATCTTGCCGGGTCATGAGGCTGGAAAGGGCCTTTACATTAGTGTGTCTCTGAAGGAACATGTTATTTAAGGCCAAACACATTCCTGGGGTTAGTAATGGGGTGGCAGATGCTTTGTCTTGCCAACAGATGGAGCAGTTTTGGCAGCTTGCCCCGGAGGCTGACCCAGAGCCTGCGCAGATGCCCCCAGAGTTATGGCAGCTTAGGAGGCCAAGGTGTCCAGGGTCATAAGGCTTGCTTTGGCCCCCAGCACCCAGTGTGCCTATGACAGAGCAGTAGGGCAATTTGGGGGGTTTAGGAGGGATACAGGCCTTCAGCAGGTATGGCCCATCCCTGTGGAGCATCTGTTGTGCTTTTGTGTGCATCAGAGGGGTCATGGGTTAGCGGTTAAGTCCATTCAGGGCCAGTTAGTGGCTTTGGCATTTATAAATAAGGCATGTGGTTTTTCTGAGGCCACAGGGGACTTCCGTGTCTGTAAAATGCTAGAGGTCTGGTCTCATGAAGTGGTGGTCTGTGCTGACCCCAGGGAACCCATTTCTCCCCTAATTTTGAGCGGGCTTCTCAAAGCCTGGGGTGGCATTTGTACCTCGGGATTTGAGACTAGGCTTTTCTATGTGGCTGCTTTGGTAGCCTTTTTTGGTGCACTGAGCATTAGTGAACTAGTTGCCCAGTCAAAGACAGACAAGTCTGGTCGGGCCTTAATGGTGCAGGATGTGCAGTTGAGGGACGGAGGGGTTTCCCTTATGATTCATAGGTCCAAAACGGACCAGAAGCAAAAAGGGGCTGTTATTAACCTTGGGACTTGCGCAGACACGGGATTGTGTCCAGTGCTTGCTTTCTGTAGGTATTTACGGGTATGGGGAGAGGAACATGGGGTGTTGTTTCAACATGAGGATGGTTTACCCTTGACTCGCTACCAGTTTTGGACAGTGACCGAGAGGGCACTGGCCAAACTGGGGTTGTCTGGCATCAAATTCGGCACCCACTCCTTCAGGATTGGGACTGCATCTACTGCTGCAGCCATGGGCTATTCAGCATAGGCTATTCAGGGTGTGGGTAGATGGAAGTCGTCTGCCTATCGTTCCTATGTTCATCCTGTCATGCAGTTTTAAAGATTGTACTAATGGTATTTTCTTAGGTGCTGTGCCTTGCTTGGAAAAATAACAGATTTTGATCTGCGGGCACAGCATGGTGTTTTGGGCCGCTCATCAAACCAGGAGGACACAGTTCGGGTCCCAGCTTGGCTTGTCCAAATGGGCAACGGTGGAGTGGCAGGGTCGTCGGGGCCTCTGGTGGCCCGGTTTGTTGCCGCTCTTGTTTAAAGAGCGGCAGGGCTCTGCTCCCCATATACTGGTCATTCACCTGTGAGGGAATGACCTGGGGTTTGTTCATGGTAGGGCTCTCTCGCTTCAAGCTAAATGGGATTTGCAAGAGACACTCCTACGTTGGCCTGGAGTGCTTATTATGTGGTCCGCCATGTTGCCCCAGCGGGTATGGCAGGAAGCTGAGAACCGTCAAGGCAGGGGCATGGCAGCTAGGAATGGGAAGCAAAGCCCAGGCTATGCCTTCCCCTGCCACTCATGGTGCTGTCAACTGCTACTACTCTGCAGTTAGTCGATCCTGGTGACATTGCCTGGGCAATGATGGCACATTCACTCCTGGCTGTGCCTTGCCAGGCTGGGTTAGCTGGCGCAGCTCTCCCACAAAAGTCCTTAGGAAACAGACAAGTTGCACTGCATTTATACTGACACATGGCCAGGGGTGCCAGATGGGGCCTTAGGATTGCACAGAAAGTTTCAAAGTGATATGTAAAATCTCCAGGAGGAAGGTTTCCCTCTTGAAATCTGCCCTTTTGCTCTGAGAGTTGTCCAATTTATCCTTCCAATAACATGACAGCACTTTACACAGAAAAAGTCATTCATACATTCATTTATTTTTATTTTATTTATTTAATGTTTTATTTATTTTTATTTAGTGACTAAATCAAAAATATTCAATTTTTATACTGCTTCTCTTCAGTTAATATTTTGAATTGGTTCACAACAATTACAATGGTTAAAAACAATACAAAAATATAATCAATAAACTTTGGGGATGTCCGCAGCATTCCTTCTGTCTGTACCAGGAAGTGCCTGTCTTCCACGAAGTAACTCCTAATAATATCTTATTTGAGAAGGACCTTCCCCTCTGCTGTTATCCATTGAACTATAAGGAACAAGTTAAAAGAATCCTACAGGACTGAGTTGAGCTCACACTTCTCTCAACCCCAATTTTAAATCCTTACAACTCTTCTCCTCTCCTCTCCCACCGCTCACCATGTATTCCCTCCTTCTAAAAGCATTTCCTTCCTTCCCTTTGTTCCTTAACCAGCCCAAACATCTTTGCCTACAAGTCTTCATCTGCCTTCTACCTCCCACAAAAAAGGGACACCAAGGGCATCTGCACATGTGGTATTTTGATTCTGAGGCAATTCTAGCTATCTTTACAAATAAAATTAAAATTAAAGCAGGTTTTTTTCTTATACCAGCATAGAATTTGGCCTTGTTTACTCCCACTGTCTCTTGAAAAAGATATTCCTTATCTCTCGCTGAACAGACTATAATTTCACCATCTAACTTTTTCTGAGTTAAACGAAGCATAGAGAACACCAGATGATATAAACTAAAATAAGAAGAAAGGATTTTTCTCCATATAAAATTAACATAGCAAATGTTAGAAAAATGTTAATTTACTTTTCAAACATGATTGTTGCTAAGGATTCAAGTGAAAACAATGTAAATATCATAACCATTTTTTTTACTTGAATGAAAATTCCTTGCTGCTTTAGAATGTATTGTTTGTATATCCACTTTATCCACTTTTTATTTATTTATTTTAGATCCCATCTTTCTCCATTGCTGAAGAAAGTTTACAAATTCAATTTTAAAACATACAAAATACAATAAAACCCAAAATAACACCCTTTCCCCTAAAAATGCAGTAGTTTAACTATTTTACATTTATAAATTCCTTGCTAAAGTGAAGCAAGAACTCAGCACATAGCTCTAATTTCAGAGCTCAGATATGCAGGTTTTTGCTTTTCTGATCTCTGAGTATCACCCATGCAAGGGACTTCAACTTGCAGTGGCCCCTACTGATTCACACCACTGGAAGCTCTCAGTGTGAACTGTACAGACTGGGTGGCTGACAAACCAAGTCACATAAACACATGAATCCACCTTACACTGAATCAGATCACTTGTCCATGAGTGTCTGTATAGTGTAATCAGACTGGCTTTGGCTCTCCAGGGTTTCAGCAGGAGGTAATTCACATCACCTACTACTTGATCCTTAGCTAGAAACACTAGGGATTGAACCTGGGACCTTCTGCATGCCAAGCAGCTGCTCTACCATTGAGCCATGGCCGCTCCCCAATAGTGATAGTCTGAGCTGAAACATAGGCCATTTCCACACAGCCCCTCATTCCCACCTTTCTCTTGCTGTAGGTCTGTGTTTTGCCGAGTCACTCCAAAACCCCATCCTCCACATGCAGTCCCCACAAGGGCTTACCTTTCTCAAAATAGCCTCCAAATGGTCCAAAATGAAGCATTTTTGGAGGGGACCATAGCCACTTTGGTCATCACAGCTCCTGTTGCAAGCAGGCTTCTGTGGCTGAACAGAAATGTAAAGAAGGTAGGGAAAGACCTTTGGGGGAGGAACTGGTCAGAAATTGGGAGGAGTCAGAGGTTTTTTCAGAAGCGCTTTAACCATTCATATCCCAGAAAATGCAAAAACCCACACTGTAAACCCACAACAAAAGAAAATACCAGAGCAAATGTAGTCCCAGTAAAGATGGAGAAAATACGATAACAAAGCAATCATTTGCTTTATCATTTGGCAAATGATAATGTGTGGATACTTGAGGAAAAGTTGCCACACTTCCGAGGGTAAACCGTACCTCTAAGGACATGTGGAAATCAAAGAAGAGCCAAATCCCCCAAGATGATGTTGCCATTTTATCATTTTGAAAAGCAAGCTACCTTAAAAGGCCTCTCTCTCTCTCTCTCTCTCTCTCTCTCTCTCTCTCACACACACACACACACACACACACACAATGTATTGTGTGTGTGTGTGTGTGTGTGTATCAAGTATCAAGGACATTTCATAAGCTATACCATAGGGTAAATAGATACAAGTTTAAAAGACATAGTATTAGCAAGAATCCAGTACAGAATAGAAAAAATACTGAAGCAGAAAATAATCACTTCTAAGACTAACATTAGACAACATGGAACACTGGTGGTACATAGGAATACATATTTAAAGCAGCAGATAATATGTAAGGCAATATACTGATCAAGTCTATGGTCCCTAACTCATTAGTGACACATCTGAGACTCCAGCCCTACAATACAGCCCTCCCATTTCAGTAAAAAGCCCTTTTGAATAGTTCAGTTTTGCATCATCTACGAAAAGCCAGGAGAGTGGGGGCTCTTCTGACTTCCTCAGGCAGGTTATTCCACAGGATAGGGGCCACCACAGAGAAAGCACATGTACGGGCTGATGCTGACTTCACCTGTGTGCAGCCTGGCACCTGCAGGAGACCCTGTTCAGATAAGTGAAGCTGCCGTGGAGGAACATAGGGAGGGAGGCGGTCCTGTAGGTATGCCGGACCAAAGCCATGAAGAACTTGGTATGTAATAACTAATACCTTGAACTGAGCATGGTAACTGCTGGGTAGCCAATGGAGCGACTGTAGAATGGGAATGATGTTCATGCTCCTTCTTGCTCCTGATAACATTCGAGCTGCAGCATTTTACACTAATTACAGCCTCATAGTTAACTTAGATGGGAGACCTATAGAGAATTAGAATAGTCAAGCCTTGATGTTACCATAGCATGGATCCAAGTGGCCAGGTCAGCCATGTCAAGATAAGGAGCCATCTTCCAGGCTAGAGTGAGGTTGTAGTAAGCATTTTTGGCCACTGCCTTTATTTGTTTTTTCTAGTAATAACACTGGATCCAGTATAACCCCTAGGCTCTTAACTTAACTGACCCTACAAGGGTCAGACGAACTCCATCGAAAATGGGAGTACAATGTCCAAGATCTTTACTTTCCCAACAAGCATCACTTCAGTTTTGTCTGGGTTCAATTTCAATTTGTGCTTTTCAACTATTTCACCACGGCTGTCAGGCAGTGATCTAAGATTTCTACTGCATCTACTGCGGAACCCCGCAAGAGAGTTCCCATTCTTGAGATAGTTGATCTCCAATGGCCACCCTTTGAATCCGCTCCAAGAGAAATGATTTAAATCAGTCCAGGGCACATCCTTTGATGCCCACTTCTGTTTCTAAATGCTTCAACAGGATGGCATGGTCTACTGTGTCAAAGGCTGCAGATAGATCCAATAGAAGCAATGAGGAGGCATGGCCTTTGTCTATATTCAGTCAGAGATCATCCACTAATGCTACTAGTGCTGTCTCTGTCCCACGTCCTGGTCTGAAACCTGACTGGAAAGGGTCCAGAGCGCTAGAGTTATCCAAGAAGGTCTGGAGTTGGTCAGCTACTGCTCTCTCAATCACTTTGCCCAGAAAGAGCAAATTAGAGACTGGGCAATAATTGGCCACATCATTTTTGTCTAGGGATGGTTTTTTAAGTAGCAGACAGATAACCGCCTGTTTGAGCTACTGGGGAAAGCTGCCCTGAGTTAGTGATTGATTTACAATAGACCTCAAAAAGAGTCCAGTAGCACCTTTAAGACTAACCAATTTTATTTTAGCATAAGCTTTCGAGAATCAAGTTCTCTTCGTCAGATGCCTGATACAGAGACTCTGTATCAGGCATCTGACGAAGAGAACTTGATTCTCGAAAGCTTATGCTAAAATAAAATTGGTTAGTCTTAAAGGTGCTACTGGACTCTTTTTGATTTTGCTACCACAGACTAACACGGCTAACTTCTCTGCATCTATGACAATAGACCTCAGTGATTCACTTATATGGTCCTTACTTGATTTTAACAGCCAGGATGCACACACACACACAATAAAATGTATGTGTAATGTGTGTGTGTGTGTGTGTTTAGTAATGTCTAATAAAATCTAAATTGTAGAAATATTGTATGCAAATTAAATCTACTCCTAAAGTTACTTTGCCTCATACTTACTTTGCCTTCCAAAGGTCACACACAAAATGTGGTGAATCACAGCAGAAATAGTATTCCACAGTGGAAGAACAGCCACCAAAACCAAGCACCTCTATATGTGCCCTGTTTTTCTAACATATTTCATGGATGGAATGGTTTAGGAAGGAGTTAGGGTATTAATCACTGAAACTAGAGATGGGCATGCACCGGGAAAAAACCAAACTGTGTGGTTTGTGGTTCATTGCATTTCACAAACCATGAACTTTCATAAACTTGCCCCGGTTAATGAACCAGTTCATTTGGTTCCTGAAAACTGTCATTTCCACAGCAGCAAAGGTTACTTCCAGGGCTGCAGAAAGCCCATGCCCCTCGTTGCCTAGAAAACTGATTGAATGGTGCCACGCTGTCTGCACTGATGAACTGAAAAATGAACCAAATGAACCAGCCCAAAATTCATGGTGTTTCATCAGAAACTGGCTCTGACAAACCAGCGGTTCGCGAACCACAAACTGGCCCAGTTCGTGATGAATTTTGGTTCATATTTCAGTTTGTGCCCACCTTTAACCGAAACTTCTGACAATGTGATATTACACAGTCATAGGTACATTGAATATTGTTTACAAATGTATGCTTGTTTTATGTTTTCATATTGTGGGTTCAGATGGCAGTTTCAATTTGCAGTTTACAACACTCCTCTATTTTTGATATATCTTCTTTTGATATACATCAGATTTGTATAAAAATTAATTGATCCACACAATCAAAAACAGAATATTGAAACATTTCATATTAGTAAGTCTTGCAAGGGTTTTTTTTTGTCTTTGTAAATCGCATATATCAATATGATCAGTTAATGTAAGGTATACACTTCTAGATTTATAGTGATATTACAAACTGTGATTATAGATATCTCATTTAAGAAGATTTTGTTTGTAATTCTTGAGAGGTCTTTGTCCTATTCTTAAGACATTTCTGTTAAACAGAAATTCCAGTGACAATTTGTTTGCTCACCTAAGAATAAAGAAGCTGCAAACTTTGTAAACAATTACTGAATGCTTGAGTACACTGCTGATGAGTGCCAGGGGAACTGTTGTATTAATTTTAGTACTTTTCAAAATGTGCTGTTATAATTGCTGTTATTTTTTTTCTCCTGTAGGATATAACCTTACATGAACACAAAATTAATGGCACAACACATAGTATATTTGCAAATTTAAACACTGTTTGCACCACTCATTCATTGGCTTTATACAAATTAAAATATCTCTTAGCAGAATGGTTGGGTATTGCTGGTAGAAATAGCACATTTCTACCATCCAGATCTAATCTAGATGTTACCAGGGTATGCATCACAGTGGCAAGATCTTTCCTGCTCAGAAAGGGCCACAGTGGGTTTACCTGCCAAGAAGGTGAAAAGCACCTCTGGCCATGCCTCCAATCTGCCTATCCAGCAGGAGGCCTGAGTCCAGCAGCAACTCCAAGCTATGAACCTGTTCCTTTAGGAGGAGTGCAACCCCATCCAGAACAAGAGACTGCAGTCCCTTGATCAATCCGTTCTCCCACCAGTGGCACCTCCATTTTCTGAGGATTAGTTTCAGTATATTCGCTGAAACTCATTAGGAGAAACGTATAGTTATGATGTTATACAGTAATATCAAAGAGTAATATGAAGCAATAAAAATATAATTGGGGTAATTTCATAAAACAAGATCTGCAGGAACTCATTAGCACAACTCATTAGCATATGCCATGCCCCTTGACAACACTAGAAGTGTGTCATTAGCATAATTGATTTTATCAGGCCCCAAATGGCCGGAATTCAGCTGCTGCCAGATGGGGGAGTGTTCCCCCACCTGGCAGGGACTCAATCAGGGCCATTTTGGCCCCAACTCCAAATGAAACCCCCTGATCCAGTCCAAAATGCCCCCCAAATGGCTCAAAATGGCCATTTGGGTCACGTTTGGGCCTAGATTGGGCCCAAAACATCCAAGATCGGGTTACCGCCGGGCAGGAGAGAGGTCCCCCGCCAGGCACCAACCCAATCCTGACTGTTTTGGCCATGATCCCAGCAGAAATGGGCCCCAAATGGCCAAAAATGGGCCCCAAAAGGCCCGGATCAGGGCTGAAACAGGACAGACCAGGTGGTGCCAGGCATAGAAGGGTTCCCCCACCTGGCACTGACCAGATCCCGACTGTTCCAGCCCCAATCCCAGCGGAAATTGGTCTAAAATTGCCAAAATGGCCGTTTGGGGCCCATTTGGGACAGGATCAGGGCCAGAACAGCTTTGACTGGGTTGGTGCAAGGTGGGGGAACCCTCCCCTGTGCAGCACCAACCTTAATCAAGTCCAGGCCGAAACGGGCTCAAAATGGCCATTTTGGGCCCGGATCAGGGCTGAAATGGCTGGAACCAGCTCGGGAACCAGTAGGGGAACCCTCCCCCACCCAGCACCAATGTGATCTGGGCTGTTTCAACCCTGATCCCAGCAGAAATGGACCCAAAATGGCTGAAAATGGCCATTTGGGGCACATTTGGGCCCGAATCAGGGCCAAAAAGGCCAGGACTGGGTTGGTGCTGGGCTGAAGAGGGTTCTCCTGCCTGGTACCAACACAATCTGGGTTGTTCCGACTCCAATTGGGGCCAAAACAGGCCCCAAATGGCCACTTCCTGACATTTTGGGCCCATTTGGGCTGGGATCGGGGTTGAAATGGCTGGGACCAGGTTGGTGCTGGGTGGGAGAGGCTTCCCTCACCTGGCACCAACCCGATCCCAGCATTTTCAGCCGTGATCCTGGCGGAAATGGACCCAAAATGAAAGTGGCCATTTTGGGCCCTTTAGGGCCCGGATTGGGGCCAAAATGACTCAAATTGGGTTGGTGCCAGACAGGCTAGGGTTCCCCCACCCGTCACTGACCCAATCCAAGCCTTCAGCCCCAATCCAGGCTGAAATGGCCCAAAATGGCTGAAAATCAGGTGGCTGGGGCCATCTGACACCTTGGGAGAACATTCCGATGCGTTCCCCCTCAAAATGAGCCCTGAATATAATTGATGTTTTCCTCCATATTAGAAAGAAGGAGAAATCTTCCTGCAGACCTTCTACTGACCCGGAAGTGGTCTTCTGCTGTCCTCGAAGTGATGATTTGTTGATGTGGATGTGACATTTTTACAAACCAAACGAACCAGTTCGTGCACCGATGCAAGTTCATGAAAGTTTGTGCTTCGTGATTTGTGACATGCAACAAACTACAAACTGCACTTTTTTTTTCTGGTTTATGCCCATCTCTAATCCAGACCATTGTAATCCTGAGGTGGATTTTTGGTACTTGCAGCCTTGAATTTCTGTGGATTTTTCTGGGTATAGCTAAAATAGCCTTGAAACAGGCATGTAAAATAGAGGATTAATGCAATTTTGGTATTTTTACTATATGAGCTAAAATTCCAAAAATCTAATTAGAAACAACCTATGCATTAATTCTAGGCATTTAAAATATTACAATTAATCACGAGGAGACAGTTTTGCAAACATTTACTGTGTCTGACAATGCAAGTCAAAGTAGAGGTACACCCTTCCAATATCATTAATTTCAATGCATTTAGAAAAGTGTAACTCTATTTAGGATTGCACTATGGATATGAAAAATGGAATTGACTAACTGCATTTAATTACACAAATTTCCTACAAAGTGGTATGTACTTTTGGCACTAAAAGTACAGAAACCGAATAATGGCAACATTGTAATATTTTTATATAGCAGTAAATTATGTGGTTGAAACTGTACTATATTCCTTAGTCCTTCAAGTACATAGCATTTCAAGGAGTAATTCATGCAAAAGTTGAATTGAAATCTCCTTGAATTTGATGTAGGTGATAAAAAGCATTTCTTTTTAAAAATCTTGTTCCAGTAGAAAGAAATTATACTGTTATGCTATAGAAACAGTTCTATAGAAACAGTGATATGTTAATTATTAGGCATAATAATTATTTCACCTTAAATCCTGCAAATACGTAGATAAGTATTTATATATATATTGGGTTGCTATGAGAATTTCTTAGCTCAAACTCAAAACATTTTTGCTGTCAGAATTTAGTTCAAGATCTTGGACAGAAACTATTGTAAAGAGGCAACTACTCAGGCTGTGATTGTGGACAGGATTCTTAGAAATCTGAGACTACCACCTGCTTGTATGACCTTTGCACCTCCTGGCTGCTTTAATATGCTATGGGGAGGGGCTGGAATACTAGATTTGGGAGACAGTAAATGCCTTCTTGAGACAGTGGGGAAAGTACTCATTTCACCATGGCAGCTTTTCTCATCAGAACAGGGCCTTCTACAGGTGCCACCTAGATTGTGGGCAAAATCAACAGCTCCCCAAACACACATATTCTTTGTGGTGGCCCCTGCCTTATGCAAATAGCCTACAAGAAGAGGTTAGGAAGATTCCCACTCTCCTGGTTTCAGCAAAATTGAATTATTCAAGAGGACTTTTTACTCAGATAGGAGGACAGTACTGTAAGGAAGTAGTCTCAAAATGTTGCATGAGTAAAGGGATAGGGACTATAGACTTTACTACTATTTATTTATTTATTTATTTATTTATTTATTTATTTATATTCTGCCTTTCTCACTGAGACTCAAGGCGGATTACATAGTGTGAGATTAGTACAATTAGTGACAAGGAAAGGGCAGGCATTTCCATACAGTGTCAAGAATATTTCCATAAATAATGTCATAGGGTAAATGAATACAGTTTCAAGAATATTTCCATAAACAATGTCATGGGGTAAAATAATATAAGTTTACAAAGATATAGTATTAGCAAGGATCCAGTATGGGGTTGAGGAATTACTGAAACAGAACATAATCATTTCCAGGACTTTCATTGAACAACATAAAGCACAGGTAGGATATAGGAGTACATATTTAAAGCAATAGATAATATGTAAGGCAACATATTGGTGAAATCTATGGTTTCTAACTCATTAGCGAAACATCTGGGATCCCTTTCCTACAATACCACCCTCTTAGCTAAGAAAAAAGGCCTTTTTGAATAATTCAGTTTTGCATTGTTTGCAGAAAGCCAGGAGGATGGGGACTTTCCTGACCTCCTCAGGCAGGCCGTTCCATATGGTAGGGCCACCACAGAGAAAGCCCGTGTACGGACTGCTGTTGATTTGCTCATGTACAGTCTGGCACCTGCAAGAGACCCTGTTCAGATGAGCGAAGCTGTCATAGAAGGATATAGAGAGAGAGGCAGTCCCAGGCCAGCCCCAGCCCCAGGCTGGACCAAGGCCGTGAAGGGCTTTGTATGTTCTAACCATTACCTTGAACTGAGCACGGTAACTGATAGGTAGCCGATGGAGTGACCGTAGGATGGGAGTGATGTTTAAGCTCCTGCTCGCTCCTGATAATAGTCAAGCCGCAGCATTTTGCACCAATTGGAGCCTCCTAGTTAACTTAGATGGGAGACCTATGTATATCATTACAATACTCAAGCCTTGATGTTACCATAGCATGGATACAAGTGGCCAGGTCAGGCGTGTCAGGATAAGAAGCCATCTTCCAGGCTAAAGTGAGGTTGTAGTAAGCATTTTTTGTGAATGAAGTGAACTGCAGTTTTGAGAGAAAGTGCTGAAAGTGTTTGTTCCGGTCAAGACAAGCAAGCTGCGTGCAGCCTGAATGTGTCTGTTTCTGAGAGAAAATATTCATTCTGGGAAAAATAAGCAACTTGTGTGGAAGCCTGAGTTTTATTCTAGTTCAGGCAATCTGTGTGAAGCCTGTCAGTGTGTTTCTCTGGAAAAGAAATTGTTCTAAGTCAGGCAAACTGTGTGTGCCTGAGAGAGCCAGTCTGTGTATATCTGAGAGATTTTTCTATCTAGATCAGGATAGCTGTATGGAAAGGCCTGAATGAATCTTCGTCTGTGTGGATGTGAAAAGAGTTTATTTTGTTAGTGAAGACCTGTGTGGAATATTACTTTGTGTAACTGGATCTGTGAATAAACCTTGAAGAAAAGATGATTATTTGTGAAACCACTAAGCTTAAGAACTATTCTGAAACCGGTACACTTATCAAAACTCTGCAATCATCATATTTATGTACCGATAAATAAATCTTGCTTCTGTTTAAGAAAGAAAGACCCTTTATTTTCCTCACAGCCACCCTTACGTAATGTAAGGAGGAGCTGAATTTAAGATCCAAAGCCAAAGGCTGAAAAGGTTAAAAACAAACTGCAAATCAATATAGAGTGGAAACATTACAGGCTTGTTGGGGATGGGAGATCTGCTCCCAACGTGACCTTGGCAATTTGAATTTAAGGCTTTAATTTACCATCAGTCTTTACTAGAACAACATCCATGCTATACTGTGGCTCTAGCTGCAGTAACTTGATTCCTGAACATCAGCATTAAGCCTCACTGACCTTTATTGATTATCCTTCCTGTTTATGTGTTTGAGGGTTTTTTTTAATTGTTTTGTTTTAATGTTCTGAGTGTATGCTGCCTTAGGGACCTTAAAATGTTTCAAATAAATAAATATAAAAGGGACCAATTCACAGCAGTCCTTCCTCAAAACACACCCTAGCTTTTTATCGAGGTCCAACTGACAAATTTCACTGGCTCTTTTCGATTTTTGTCTGTGCTGCTGTGGTGATTCCCGAGAAAGAAAAATAGCTGATAACTTTGCAAATCTACTTTACCAATATGTGGTTTCCAAGGTTGCCATTGAGCTAAATTAGACTGTTGACTAATATGGTAGAACAAGTAACTGGGAAAGGTTGGTGAATGGTGTTTTATTGGATTGATTTAAAAAAGGAAGCTTAAAGGGTTTGAGCAAAGACTAGAATCAAGCCGAAAGACAATATGACCGACAAGGTGAATAGAGCAATATGTTAAACCATGGAACATTTCCAATATCTGCTATCCTGACATTTAAAAGTAACACTAGTTTGGTTTTATTCATTGTTCCTTGCCTTATTCATGATTACAGCATAAACAAATGGCAGACATTAAACAAACATTAAATGAAATATTAAAATATGCTATATCTTAAAGCAGGGGCTGCATACAAAACCTGAAAGTGTAAAACAAAGGCATACAATATTACAAAAGGCACAGAATTTGACAGTAGTTAAGTGTGACCAGTATCAGCAATATTACATATGCTTTCAGAAGTAAAATAGGGCGGGGGGGAAGTATCTCCCGTGGCACAAGTTTACAGGAGATAATTTGCTTTTTCAGGGTTCTGTAAAGTATAACAATAAGGAAAGGAGATTTCTTAGAAGACCTGTCTACATAGTGTTTTAAATTCAAAATTAGATTTTTTATATGAATCCCATGCCGTCTCATGTTACACATTTCAGCATCTCAGACACTAACTAGGAGAAAATAAACCCATTACAGTCCCAGTGCGTCCTCTAGATCTCTTGCTTTATTTATTTCTGTTTACTTATTTTTAAAAGCTGCTTTAGAAAGTGTCACTGAGAAACAATGGAGGAAGGGTCACTTGATTTCCCCACTACAAATTTACCTCCCATTGACTACACCTTGTGAGGTTTTAAAAATGTGGGTGAGTGGGATATGGTCATCTAGGACACTCCCGTTACAAAGCATTGATTTGAACCTTTGTTTCTCAGATCCTAGTCCAGTACTCTAATCACCACCACTACCCAATGAACTTCTATTATCTTTCATTTCAGTGTTAAGCGACAAACTTTGACACAAGTATTTCATTAATAATTTAAATACTCCTTGTATAACTTATCCAAATAGTACCTCTATAAACAGATGTGAGATCAAAGCATTATCATGATCACGATAGTGTAATTTTTTGATGGAACACTTAGAATTAGCATCCATAGAAGTTTACAAAATTTAATGGCATGTGGGATAACCTTATGGAGTGCTATGATAACAACTATGTTGCCCCACATCAACAGCAGTTGTGACCAAGGATGCTTATTAGCCCACAAGTTTAGTTCATGCCCTCTTCACCATTTGTGATATGGGAACTAAACATTCACCAATTTATTCAGCTTGGATGTGTTTGGGGGCACAATCATACTACCATCTCACAGCTGCTGCCCCCCTGACCATCTGCTGCTGCTACCTTGGGGATTACTACTTAGGTGTCTCTCAGTGTAATCCTAAACAGAGTTACTCCAGTCTAAGCCCATTTACTTCAATGGGCTTAGACTTGAGTAACTCTTAAGATTGCGCTGTGTACCTTTGATGCCTACCTATGGACCTAGCTAATCTTGCAGTAATTCCTTTTGATATAACTTTGATACAGGTTGCTAATTGAGCAAGTGCAAAGAAGTGATACTGAGAGTAATTTGTTGCTTGTTAAGTAGGTCACTTTAATGACCCAGTCAGGGAATACAAGATTCTCTTCTAAATTGATCAAGAAGATTTAGTTTGTGGACTGTCCAAGCAAAAACAGCCAGAAACCATAGCACGGTTTTACTATTTCTTACTATTATAGGCCACTGTCTGGCTCTACAGAAAAAGTGGTTCAATGCATGGATAAAGCTGTTTGTCATAGTGGTTGAGATGAATTTTAACAACATCATCAACAACAAAACATTAAGGTGATCTGATGAGGAGCTACATTTGTGTTCATTTGAAAGGTCTCAGTATCCCTAACTGAAACCTCATATTTCATCTGGGTGTTTGCCCAGCTAACATGAAACAATGGCCTTCCATTTCCCTTCTTCCTCCATCTTTTTCTCTTTGCCCCCTTCCCCCAATTGGAATGAAGAGGCAAACACAAGAGTTGGGAACTAAAGGGCCGCTTTATTAAATAACAACAACATGACTGACAAAACAGCAAGGACCTAACTAGTGGTACAGGTTAGGCCCTGGGGTTACTCCTGGACCTCTACCCTGACCTGTCTGGGCAATACACATGCTGCCCTGGGTGAAAGCCATCCATGATATGGCTGGGACCTGACCTGGCCAGGTGAAGTGGTTCCCCCCGTTAAAGCTCTACCACCTGGCCATAAAGCTGGGGGAGGACTGTCTTGTTCAGGGGTTTCCCACCAGGGTGCCTGTCCTTGCAAGTGGGCCATGAAGCAACCAGCCGCTCCTGACAGACCCCAATTCCTCACGAAGGGATATGCCAAGGGTGCTCACCGTCCTGCTCATTTTACTCAACTTCTAATCTACCAGCAGGTGTACCCAGTCGACCCACCACAACCAATTACCTCCCCATGATGACAGTGCAAGGTAAGTGAAAAACTCCTCCCCTGAATGGACAATTATGGGTAAAGGAGAAAAAATTTCTACCTGGCCCCGATAAATGGCAACCAGCTAGTCCTACACTGAAAAGGGGATGAGGTGGGTGGTCCAAGCACGAGGAGTGAATTAGGTGCCAGGGTGGAGCAGCATTAAAAGTCCTTTGGCTCCACTCCCCAGTGTTCCTGGATAACCAGGAAAGCGTGGATGCCTCCCCTCCTCCAGGAAGGCAAGTCACAGCCTCCAGCCAAAGTGGTTGATGCCACCCGTTAGGACTGCCACATTTCCTCTTATTGTACTTTGTCTCCACTTAGAATAATTAATTCAAAATAGTGAATGAATAGCTAATAACAAGAAAATAATTCAACTAACACCTTTACTTTTATGCATAAATGTATTTGCTAATAATGTATTTGCTGTTCTGAATTTCAATCTACTGTACATTGTTTATTAATGTTAATAAAAAATGGAATCTGTTCAATCAGTCCTCAAATTCATTCACAGCAAACAGAAGAAAGAGAGAGAAAAAACATAATATGCTTTTATCATATTATTTCTCTAGAGGAATTATTACATTTAATTTTGCAATAATATTCTTAACTACTAAGCCTAAATTATTATAAAAATCCTTCAAGAGAAATAGCTTCTGGGGAAATCTTGAAACTATTTAACACCAAACAGAGATCTAGCATACCACGTAGTTTACCATAGAGCTGTTAAGCTATAGTTATTAAATTCCTTTTCATACAGAATTACAATTCACTGTTTCTAGTTTTAAGAAAACCTCCTTGAATATTACTTTATAGATGCAAGTGTATCATCACATAGTACATTCAGAGCTGCAGAAAATCTTATGCCTGTACTCAGGATGAAGATGTGAGACATCATCTGAGTTTTATCAATCAATGTTCTACATCAGTGCAAATTGCTGCTAACAAGCAGTCTATCACATTATGTACAATCTCACTCTTGCTTCAAACTTAAATAGCATTACTATTGACTTTGTTGAGACTAGCCTGCAACAAAAAAGTGCTGATAGGTATTAAGCCTTATCACTCTTCCCACTTGTGCTGCCCAAGCAACTCACAGATTGGTGCAGGGTTGCCAATTCAGCATTGGCTCCTGACAAGAGATTTCTGGGGGTGGGGACAAGTGATTCAGTGCCACGGCAACACAAAATGTCACTTCAGCACAAAACTGGATGTCGACTCATCACTTCAGTGAGATACTCTAGGATTCAAACAAAACTCTATGGTTAAACCATACAGTTTTGGGTGAATCCTAGAATGTTGCAGTGATTTTTCAGGCTACAGTCATCTCACGCCTGCTGTATGGGATTCCTGTGTGGATCCAGAATTTCAGCAATGAGGTAGAACACATCAATGCTATTTTTCTACGCAGGATCCTTGGCTTCCTCAATTCTGTAGCTTATTTTACTCTCTGCGCTGTGTTGGGTATTCATCTCATCAAATCGCGGGCATGGATCACTGTTATTAAATATTGTCTTCACATCCATTTTAGCCGCCCCTAACAGTCTTATCGCTCTCCTCCCTGCAGACCCCTATATTTCTAAATGGTCACAATCTATAGTGTCTAAAATCAAATCCCTTGGTATTGACCTGGATTCTTGGGCCAACTCTGGAGAAATGAATATTTTGGGGGGGCAGTTCGAAGGAGGATTTGGGACATTGAAGTCCAAGTAATCAATGCTGGCTGCTCTGGAGTTTGTTCCCCATGTTTTTTTTTGGTCTTTCCTTTTCATATGACTCTATGGCCCAGTACTTTTCTAATCTGGTATCTCTCTCCCACCCCCCATCATAGAGCCTTCATGTTAGCCAGGTTCAATCTCTCCCTTAGCTGTCTTAACTGGCAGATATAAGAGTATCCCCTATAAGGAAAGAGTTTGTTCTTGCTGTTATAATGAACTCAATTCTGTTCAACATATCCTTCTTTATTGTCCCCATTACTCTTCCTTACATCACCATCTGATTCACCCCCTTTTATCTTCTGAAAATTCCATGATTGATAAGAATTTTTTTTTGTTATCTGATAAGTCCCCTGATATCATTGCATCTGTTGCTGAGTTCCTCTCCCATGTATGTAAGTTAAGGTTAGGAGTTTACAATATTTAGACGTTACTGCGTATCTTTTTACTGTGTTTTTTATTCTATCATGGTTCTTGACCGGCTGAGATTCTTTATTACCCTCTTGGTATCTACCTTTTGGGGATTTTTTAACCTTGTTCTACTGTATTTTATGCCAGTAAAAGTTTTATGATATGATATGATATGATATGATATGATATGATATGATATGATATGATATGATATGATATGATATGATATGATATGATATGATATGATATGATATGATATGATATGAATGTTGTAGTGATGCAACAACATCATCACATCAGTGAAATGCTCTAGGATTTGTTCAAAACTCTATGGTTAAACCTTGAGTGTTGCAGTGATATACTGACATCACTTCCTGTTTTGCATTGAATAGATGCTATGCATCAGTGCTGTGCTGAATTGTCTCCATTGCCCCCCCCTTTCCCCACCATCACCCTATTGACTGGCAGGGGGTGGGGATACAGATCAGGAGATTTTCCTGTTATAGCAAGAGACCTGGAAGACCTGGAAGACTGGTGCTGTTCATCACAAGGTGTTTCTCAAGGGTGCTCCTGGCTGCTCATGCAGATGATTGGCTGGCTTGGGAATGATCCTTCATCCTAAGATCCCTTACCTATACTCTAGAAAACCACACTGTAGTTTACAGTGACTGTAAAGGTAGCATAAAAGCATCCCTCCATGATGGATCTGCCAGCACAAGAGAATAAGCTGTAACAATTCATAAAGACAGAGTTGTAATTGCTCCTTTTCAAATAAAGTAAAATGTCAAAAAGTTACAATTCTATAAAAAGCCTCTCATGAGTACAATATTTCCTATAGATTTTTGTTGTCTCCTGGTGGGAAAATTTCATCTATTTAGATACTTAAACAGCTATAGCATTTGATTTGAAATAATAGCAATAGATCATAGAGTACCTGGTGTACGTGCCGTCATCTTACTAGCTACCAATCCAGCAGTGCTATCATTCCCTTTACATTCCTTTTGTAATTTTTGGATTAGCAAAATGTCATAATTCCTGTTATATCTAGCAGGAATGCTTCTTGTATATTTCAATAGCTGGTATGTGGTACTTTTTTTTTGTACAATGCTTATTCATGCATCGTCTTGAGAAAGCTGACATTAAATTGAACATTTTCTTCCTCAAAGTCAGAAGAATGCTGAATCATTGAAGCAAATAAGATTTCAGATGAGTCAAGTGTTCTAAAACCAAAGGATGAATCTATATATACATATTATTGGTTGACAGATACAGCTTGTTAAAAGACATTAGAACAAGCAATATGAATTCTTAAGAATTCTGCAAGAGGGACATAATGAAATTGTATTTGTAGAGGGAGTAGGGAATTATCTACCACTGACTTGTACAAGGCTGCCCTTTGTAATCAGCATTGCTAGGCATAAGAAAGCGGGAAGGGCTGATACTCCTTTCTGCCCAAGGACATCTTGCTTTGGACAACAGGCTACAGGTTGTGAAGAAAATGCTCTTTTTTAAACTTAGGCATGTTTCTTGAACTTTGGTCAAGAAGCCTCATGTCAAACAAGCCTCTTGCTAGGAAAACTCCTTTTGCCCACCCCACCCCCTTTCTTTCTGCTAGAAGCCTCTGAGAAAGTAACTGTCTCCAGAGTCTCAGCTTGCCTACAACCTTGGAGATAAGATAACACATTCTGCCTTGTTAACAAGTGAGCCTCCATGGCACGGTTATCTGTGAGCCAATTAACATCCTTGACTGCTTATATTGCCCACCTGCAGGACTGATGTGTGGTACTAAATAGAGATGGGCACGATCCTCATTATGAATGTAAAAAAACCACGAAAATGGTGATCGCGGCGTGATCGTGACCCAGCGGATCGTGATCGTCCATGGCCAATGATCCAGTGGCTGGGAGAGGCCTGGATTGTGGCGTTCGGGCTCGATTCGGGGATCCAGACACTCAGGCGCCAGCAATCTATTCCCCTTGCAATGGAGCCAGGGGAATAATAACATTCTATAACATTCGATTTATATACCGCCCTTCAGGACAACTTAATGCCCACTCAGAGCGGTTTACATAGTGTTATTATTACCCCACAACAATCACCCTGTGAGGTGGGTGGGGCTAAGAGAGCTCAAGAGAACTGTGACTCGCCCAAGGTCACCCAGCTGGCTTTGTGGAGGAGTGGGGAATCAAACCCGGCTCTCCAGATTAGAGTCCCGTGCTCTTAACCACTACACCAAACTGGCTGAGCTCTGTTTGCCCTCCTTCTGTCGCCCTGGAAACCCGAATGGAAGCCCAGCTTTCCTTGATCAGCAGGGCTTCCTTCCAACCACGGAGCAGCAAAGCAGTCACCAGTTGGGAGAAGACACACAGGGGAGGGAGGGGGAAGGGGGTGTTCTGTAGCTATGGGCACTCCAATCTCATCCCTGCAAACCCTGATAGGCAGCTCTGATGGCCAAACACAGACCACAGACGGCCAGACCCCCCGCCTCCTCCCCGTGCCCACCAGGCCCAGCGTCTGCTGGCATCACCCACCGTTCCTGTATCGCTGGGAACAGTGGGGCGCCCCTCCACTGCGGCCTCCATGATCCACGATCCGGGTTCGGGAATGGGATATGTTTGTCGCTGTTCAGGAATTCGGGATCGTGGTCTGCACCGAACCACGATCCTCTGGTTCTGTAAAAAAATTTTGGTTCGTGCCCATGTCTAGTACTAAAGACTGCAGCCTTGGTTTCACTCCTTCCTCATGTACGCCTTTACCTTTGGTGACATCAGCATTTGAGCACCTGATAGGCTAACAGGCCTGGGCCACTTTGGTTCCCAAATGATATAAAAATAGCTACCCAACATGGAGCTATAAGCTTTCAGTGAGTTTCAGTGATTTGACTGTAACTTGTCCCTGACTTCACTTCTGGCTTGAGATTCTGTGGACGGATGCTCATGTAACCATCCCCAGGGTGGCAAACCATAGCTGGGCCTGTGGAAACTTACGGGCCTGAACCAGAGTTGCTCAGGCTAGGGCATATGGATTATGTGACTGTTCTACACAAACGTTTAGCTGCTGTGGCTCTGGACTGCATCTCAACAGAGGGTGGTTTGTACCACCAGTGCTGGCCTCCGCCTCCTGGCTCTGGGTAAGTCCAGGCAGGGTTCTCTGGTTTGGACTGGGGTGTGTGTGTGTTTAGGTATGAGTAGTGGAGCTGCTTCCAGTTCAGCTTCTCAATGCAAAGACTTAGCCATGTGTTCATTTTCAATCTTTTTTTAAAATTCAGATCTTGCCCTATCGATCTATCACTATAAACACATGCAAAAAATAAAAGGAGGGTGTTGTGATGTCACCAATGATACTACTGATGGCAACAGCACCCTCACTTGAAAATCCTGATTACTTAAAACACATGCAGAACAAAATAAACAAACTCCACAACTTTAAAAATGCAAAGGAAAGGCATGTGTGGAAGAACCCTACCCAAATGAATTCCATTGTTTGGGGATCAACTGCTTAGAAAATCGGGAATAAATAGAGTGTGCAGAAAAGCCCATCGTTTCAACATTCTGGCCCTCCTGGCCAGCAGCGCAGGTATTCTGGGTCGGGAACCACCTTTTGCCACCCTGTTGGAGAGCAGCAGCACGTTCTCTCCTGGCTATCCGAGACCTGGGGAGGTGGCGGAGCAAGGCAGTATAACAAGCAGCTCTGCCCCTCTCTCTCCAGCAGTTGCTTCTTGCTCAGCCCACCCACTCGTGCTACATTTGTGTAGGATTAACTGGTCACTGGTTACCAGGGTGAGGTAGGAATTTTCTCTCTTTTCTCTAATTGGACTACAGAGCTTGAAGTTTTTCACCTACCTTGCACTTTTGTGTGGGTTGTGGTAATCAGATTGTGGTGGATTGTACTGTAAAACATGTATTTAAAAAGTAACAGTTTATTGCATAATGCATCAGTTGTAAGTTTCAATTAGTAAATGGTATGGACTTTACTCATAAAACATAGTATAATGTACCACTATTGTCAAGTTCTACATGTTAAATATATGGTTCAATTTACAAAATGTGTACATCAGCACTAGCTTAGCACACAGACCTCACTATCAGTTAACGATAGGCTTTTTTCAACGATTAACAGTATAAAACATTTTACCAGGAGTAAAAAAAAGTTTACAATTTATGAAAATAATATCTCAATCACGAAATAGGCAGCTGGACCAGTAAAATATTAAAACAGATGAGCAGTATGTACAAAAATGAGAAACCTATTTTACCTTGATTATTAAATTTGGCAAATGCATTAGCAAACTGATATTTACCACATGGAAAAATATGCTAAGTGGAAAAGATACACTGTTCAATCAGCAAGTCAGTGTAACTAATTCACTAAACTATATAAAATATTAATTAGCAAAAGGGGAACATTTTATGACCAATACACAAAGATGAAGGAGAATGCTCCACTAATGTCTTTCCTAGAATTTTTTTTCTTTAAAATAACATCTTGTGAATAATTGCATATAATATTGCAAGCTATAGGGAAAAATATACACAGCCTAATGGTTTAGCTGGAAAATGCCCTTGAAAATTGGATTATACATTATTGCTTGGATGCATTAAAGAATAAATAATTGTTATAAGGTTATTTCTCCCAAAAGGTTCCTTGCAGAAGAAGAAGGCTTCTTCCATCAAACAAAGGCTCCACTGTTAGCAGATCAGAAACTTTTGCGACAACCCAGAACGTTTGGGCAACCATTTAGTGTTTAGAAATAATTGTGGGGTTCATACTATAATTGTAAAATCTAATTTTAGATCCATAGTTATATGTAGCCATTAATGGCTTGCTCAAACATAAACATTTTACAAACCTTCTAAAAAATACTTGGGCTTCAGAATATCTGTAGTTAGGAGCAAGGCAAACACTATGAGTATCTCTTTACATTGTATGATCTGTGTGGCAGTCTTAGAGCATGTCAGGGATTGTGGTAGATCTATGGGTAGAACACAGAGGCGACCTTATTCTTTAAAGAATGTTCATAGAAGGAATTCAATTGACCAGTCTACACACTTGTGTTATTTCCTTCTGATTTTCTCTGTTCTGCTGTATCCTTCCCATTTTCACATGAAGCTGTCAAACCACTGATGCATCTAATTTAGTACTGACAGAAGCTTTTCAAGGATTTTCCTAGTACTTCCTTATCTACTTGAGGTCCTTTTTAAACTGGAGACATTGAGGATTGAATCTGTATCTTTTATTCAGTGATTTTTTTGGACAATATTATCAAGACATTTTTCCTTAATTTTAAAAATTTGATTCTGCTTAAATAATTTTTCATTAGTTTTATTCATGCAGAAGGATGAATTGGTGAATATGTTCATAAGTTAACATTCTTTAGCAAACTGATATTTACCACATTCCCAAAGGCTCTTCCTTTAAACTTTTTAGAAATTGCTTCAACACTTTAATTTATACATCATTTGAATTTAAATCCTTGCTTCCATATAGCTTGGGTCTATGCACCATCATACACTAAGCATTTTATTACAGCCAGAAATGAATAATACCAAACTGAATAATACATATTCAAGAAACCCAAATTATAAACAGGATTCTTAATTTATTCTTTATGCAAACCAAACAATTTCTTAGTCAGTTCCTTTCTTTTCCCCATAAACTCATTAACACACAATGTATTCTTCACACAGCACACACACACACACTTTTTTAACTTACGTAATTATGTAACAAAACTAAGCATTTATATCTGAGGAAATATCATGGTTAGAAAAGCCAATGCAATTTTATCTCCCTGAGATGCAATATTTCTAGCTTTTGGGGAGTGCTGGTGTTACCCGATCTGCTACATATATGAAGACCTATAATGAGCAAAGGTATCCCCTTGCTGACAAAGAATAAACATGTGTATTGTAGAATATTTTAAAAAAAATATTGGGGGGATCTTTAACCTGTGTATACCAAAGTCCAGATTCAACACAGCACCTGAAAAAATGAGGGGAAATGAGCACTTCGGGAGGACGATGGGTTTATAAGGCTGAGCACCTGCTAGATCCTGCCCTGCATTAAGGCTATCTGAAAACTTAATTCTGGAGAATTGTTCGCATTTCATGTGGAAAGGAGGCTGATATGAGAGCCCCTAGGTAGACCCAATTAAGCTAGGCTGCTTCTTTGAAGAGGCCTGGAAAAGTAGAACTATTGCAGGATGATTGACATAGACTTAAAAGGGCAGGAATGTTCCTGCTCAGTCATTAAGATAAGGGGAGACTGGCTAGGGTTGTCCACTGCTTATTGTCTGGGAGACCTGGGTCATTCATTATGGCCAAATTGTTTAGGCAGAAGGCTCCAAGGTCCTGGGGACATGGCCTTGCAGTTACATCTGCCTGTGGTGGGCTTTAGGGAGCAACCACTCTGCATTCCATTGCCCTTGGCATGGCCCGCTGCTGCTTAACAACTTACTGTGACTAGTTTAATATCAGCAGGATGCAGCCTCCATCTTCTAACAAGACTACGTTAGAAAAAATTAGGGATCAAAATAGGGGTCCCCGTGAGGCAAGAGTTCCAGGGCCTACACTGGGAGGGGCTTCTGCTGAGTGAGTTGAGTCAGCTACCTGTAGAGTTCATTAGAAGTCTGATTCTGTGAGAACAGCACACAAGGTTTCCTGGGGACTTGCATCCTGTGATTTGAAACAGAGCTTCTAACAGAGGAGCTGAACTTGGGAGTTCATCAGAGGAGGTCAAGGGAAGCATGAGAAAAAAAACCCTCCCCCCCCCCGAGTTTCTGAAAAAGGACATACGTGCTCCAGATCAGCACGGAGGAAGGTGTACCACAGTATCCTTCCTGCTATGGATATCTTCATAGATCTACAGCCACTATTTTCAGGGAAGGAGTCTGAAGAAGTGAGTCAGATTGAGGTGATAAGAGATGACGTTTTAGGCCTATGGGGGAAATTAAAAACCAACAAAACTCCAGGTCCTGATGGCATACACTTGAGATTTTTTAGGGAACTCGGCTGTAAGATTGTTGATCTACTAATCCATACATGTTACTTGTTTAACTTCTGTCCCAGGAAAATTATTGGAAACTGTAATCAAAGAAAGGAAAAATCATCATGGCTTCTGCAAATGGAAGTCCTGCCTCACACCAACCTTTTGAAATTCTTTGAGAAAGTGAACAAACATGT
Organism: Eublepharis macularius; assembly: GCF_028583425.1. NCBI lineage: Eukaryota > Metazoa > Chordata > Lepidosauria > Squamata > Eublepharidae > Eublepharis > Eublepharis macularius. The sequence continues at coordinate 49,485,122 of NC_072799.1, forward strand.
AAATGTTGGTAACTTGGTAGATATTATATACTTGGACTTTCAAAAGGGTTTTGACAGGGTACTTCACCAAAGACTCCTAAGTAAGCTTAACAGTCATGGGATAGGAGGGTGGGTCTTCTTATAGATTAAAAATGGATTGAATGGTAGGAAGCAAAGTGTAAGAATAAACACACCGTTCTTGCAATGGAAGTAAGTAAGCAGTGGGGTCCCACAAGGATTGGTACTGGTGCCGGTGCTATTTAATTTGTTCATACATAGGATTGCCCCCGTCTGCCCCCACCTGCCACCTCCTGTCCTTGTTCACCTGGCGAACAGGGGGGAAGTGCCAGGAGGCTGGCTGCAGCTCCTCGAACACGTGAAAAAATGGTGAAAGCATGCTCCGGGGGCCTTCTGCTGATGTCATTTCCAGTTTAAATGGAAATGACAGGGCTCAGCAGGGGTAAATCATCCCCAAACATAGTAATTCCATATTTTGGGCCCCATTGACCCCCCTCTTGCTTCAATTGTAAACTGGAAGTGACTTCCCCAGAATATACGTGCACAAAACATGTGTGAAGAGGAGTGCCACCCCTTCACCTGCCAGCACCCCCACTATCTGGTTTGAAGGTAAGATGAGGTGGTACCTTATCATGGTCCCCACAGAGTGACCAAGCCCCTGGACTTTTAGCCTACTCCTCCCAGCCTTCTCTGTAGTCATATTTTTCAACGTTTTCAAATTGAGTCCTGCATGAATTTTGTGCATAATACACACAATTTTGTGTGTATTAATGTCACGTAGATTGTACTTTAATACACCACTTTTAGTCAAGTCACCAAAGTTCATATTTACCTGGATATGGATATACACTTATCCAGTTTGTAAAGTGGTTATAATATGCCATAGTCAGTTGGCCTGGTATCTTAACCAAGTAAAGAAAAGTTCTTATTCCTTTCAGAGCTCATATTGCTGGAGAGTCTTGGTTTTATTAATAAGTAATATTTTCACAGCATTTGAGTTCCTGATATTCTATGTGGAATGCAAAAGAGAAAGGAAAATAGAGCTCTAGGAACCTATTACCATCTGTTGTTCCCCTGTTAAAAATCCAAGACAGGGATATGATCAGTCTGGACTTATTGGTGAAACTTTATGCAAATATCAAGGGAAACAAGGAGGGAAATTAGAGGCCATTGAAAGGAATCATTCAAAACTAATTCAATTTTGCTCGCTCTCCCATAGCTTTCCTTAACAGTATAATAAATCTCCCCTCAAATAAATGTTTTGTGTAAATATACTACCTAGACAAATCTGGGGAAACTATATTTAAACAACTTTAGAGTATTGTAAATTATTTCCTCTGAATAATGTTATTGACTTTATATTACAATATGGAATTTTCTTTCATCCTGAATTAATTATCAGGTATAAACTAATTACTTAAATTGAATTATTCTGGCTGAAGATGTGACAGAATGCACTTTAAAGGAGCTTTCATAAGTGCAGCAATCAGAAAGCTGGAAGGGAAAGAGTTAATAGAGCTCTGGAATGAGAGCTTGATAGACAGGCGGCTTCTTCCTCTCTGATTGGTCGGTCAGAACCAGCCTTCAGGCTGATGGCTGGTTGCTGACAGGATTTTGTTTGAGGCAGAGTGTGTGTGAGAGAGTCTGACAGGGAGGGTCATGCAGGTTCCCTTCTGGAGTGAGGGTAAAGAAATCTTTAGCCTTAATCCTAACACCATTGTCCGGAGGAAGAATTCTAGTTAAGAATCCCAAGTATAAGAGCACAAGCTAAAGCCCATTTACACAGCTACAAGGGACCTGGGAGTGTGTCGGCAAGAGTGATAGGGTAGAGGGTTGACTCTCTGTAAAGCCAAAAGAAGGAAGGTTATATTAATCTCCTTCTTAGAGGAAGGAGATTAATTCCTGCCCAGGTTCAAAAGGAAGTTTGGTTCTGAGGAGGATGCCAGGTCTGTTGTGAAGGGAAAACTGTTTCAAATTAACTCCAGGAAACCTGAGTTGTTAAGAGAAACTCTGTGAAGAAACATTGTTGATGTAACCAAAGTATTAAATAAAATGCCTCTCACTGTTAGGAACTAAGAACATAAGAAACTAAGCTTCAAGGAAAGTATTTTGCCTTTTACTTATAGAGTAATCTGTACTATCAAACAAATTCTACGTCAGCACATTCATTCCCTGACTACACTTACTACATCCCTGTCTGTTCAATAAAAATGTTGTTTTTGTTTGAACAAAGGAAGAGGGCTCCTGCTTGTCTCCCATCAAGTTCCTGGGTTGGACTAAGAAGCCAAAATTATAATTGCTTATCGGGGGGGAGGGGGGCACAGACTTTCAAATCACAAATAGAGACATGCTAATTGGGGCTGCTCAACTTGAATTTTGGAGGGAAAATCTGCCTCATAGTGGGGGAGTGAAGAGGGGTCCATCATAGAAGCGATTAAACATTCTGCTCTTCACTCCTGTTTCCAGGAGAGTGAGTGGGCTTGGATGAATCAGACTGGTTGTCAACCTCCTCCTCTTCTTCAGTGTTTTAAGAGGAGGCAGGGACATCATCTACCAATTCAAAGTAAACAGACAACCACTCCTTAGGTAGAGTTGCCAAGTCTCCCAGGGGCCAAACCAGGGGAGGACAGGGGCCTGGAGTGGAGGGAGGGAACAGAATATTTATGTCTCTTGAGCACTGGAAAATGATGACATTTTCTGGCATGATGGGGGGAGCTGTGGGTCGCACTGAAGCCCAATTAATTAAAAATTGCCTCAAAACTAGTGATTTTTAATGAACTGGGCATCAGTGCAATCTGAAGCTTCCCCATTGTGCCGGAAAATAACAATTTTCTGGCACGATGGGGGAGCTGCAGGTCACACTGAAGCCCAATTTGGAGGCATTCTTAATGAACTGGGTTTTAGCACACCCCACAGCTGAAATGACATCATTTTCCAGCACGACAGGGGAGCAAGCATGCTTCTCCTCCCTAGGTGCCTAACCCCACCAGCCAAGTAAGCAGGGCTGGAGGGCAGTAGGTGGGGGTGGGGGATCCCCTGCCCTGGGTAAGGGGCTGGCAGGCCTATCCCTAGGGCTTTGAAGTCCTTGAATATCACCTACTAATCTTGCCTCTGAGTCTGCCCTTAATTATATCACAGACAAACAAAACTTTTTTCCAGAAGTTTTGAGCAACTGCAGTGCATAATCCATTAATAATGTCAATATGAGATAAAGAGCATTTCTAAAAAAATCTAAACTCAATTGATGCAGTTTACTAATATGATAGCAAGTAAGTTACCAACCATAACAACAACAAAAGTTTTCTCTCAGATTAATAGAAGGGAAGCCTTATGACTGCCTAACCAGTAAAAAAATTCCAATCACATTCTGCAATTTAGGCTTAAGCATTTTAATGCAACACTCTTTGATATTGTTGCCAAGACAATGGTCATTATCTAAGAGTACATAGACAATTTTAACCTATTATCTTAATAATACAAGATTATACTGGAGTATTTCAAGACACTTTTTCATAAATCTTCTACAATTTTTGCATAGGCATCTCAAGTTCAAATTTATTATTATGATCCAGGATCAGAATTTAAGTCAACATATACATTAATATATAACAAGTTCACTAATTACATATCTAAACATGTCTAAAGAATCACACAATGTATTTAAATGGACAAAATTGCTATAATATTGGTATAGGCCTCTCTGTGAGGGAGGTGGGGGAAATAGTGAAGACAACCAAAAGAGCTTTTATTGAGGTAAGCCAGGATTTAATTATTGTGCATGAGCCTAATCCTGGTTTCACAAAATAAACCATGCATTATGTTAGAGGGGTTTTTTTGCTGTTGTTACTCCATGGAAATCTTTCATGAGTTTATATCTTTGTTATTGGTTTTGAGAGCCAGAAAATCTTTCTATAACATTCTTCAGATCAAGAGATTTTGACAACTTTTTTAACCCAACAAGCATGACAGCTCAGTTCCTTAACAACTTGCTATCTTCCTCCACTTCTTCATATAATATCATATGGTGGGTGCAGTAGGTTCAGTTTAATAGATCATATCCATGCGAACCTGAAGCCGTAAAAGAGAGGAAAATATAGCAGTGAAAGATATCAGCTGCCAAGGGTATGAAAAGGCATGTAACTAACACACTAACAAGAGGACTTTTAAAGGAGAAAATGGGGTGGTGAAATGGTGCTGTCCAGAGACCAGAAAAGACCAAGATTAGGCTCCACTTTGAATTACTTGCTAGGGTCTAGTAACGGAGTATAACACATTGATTGATGCATTGATGGTCTCTCATTGTATGGTGAATTAATAATTGCCCCAGCACCAGAATACTTTCTTAGTTACAAGAGATTCTTCAGGTATGTCTGAGTGTTGAATGGTCATTACTCATGTGGTGGAACAGTACTCTATCCTTACTTTTTCTACAACTTTTTCTTCATTATTAGCTCAAGTACAGACTAGTTTGGTAGGAATACTATATTAGTATTTCCTGCTATGGTTGCAAGTGCCCTTTCCCTCTCAGTGTGTGTGGGGGGGAGGGGTGACCTGGCACTTACCTCTTTGGCCTTCTTGTGTGCATGCTTGTGCACACATGCTCCTGGCAGGTGTGCTGATGTCACTTCCAGAAGTGATGTTGTCGCACCCGCTGGGAGTGTGCCAATGTGCCCTGGTCCAGAAGTTTTTTTTGCCTCTGCTGATGAAGTCAAATAATCAAAATGTGGAGTAGAAGTGGATGGGAATGAATGGGTCAAACAAAACTGAAAGAAACATTACGCACAAGGAAAAGTTGACTCAAAATTGGTTTCCAGAAAAGGGTTAGGGTAAAAGCGGTCTCAAAAGAACCAGGAAAAAAAGTGGAAAACCAAAAAACTTGAAGCAAAAACTAAAGGCAAAAAAAAAAAAAGAATTTAGAACTCAGGATAAATTTAAGCAGTATGAGGCCAGAATCAACAGGGAAGGGGAACCATGCAAAAAAACCCTAATTCATGATTTCATTGGTACATTTTTCTCAACATTTTCTGTGTCAACATAATCAACAGGATCACATTTTGCATCCTTATTTTTTGTACTTCTACAATACTAAAAGCAGCTGGAGTTTTATGCAAGACCTTTCTTTGTGTACCCTTTATCTTTCATGAATAGGATCACCAAATTTGATGGATGGTACTTGTTAATGATAAATCTCTGATTTATCAGCTTTTGGGTGAATTTTCATGACTGCTTTTTTCTGTTCTTTTTGCTTTTCACTTATTTTTGTCTGTGTATTTTACATAAAATGTACTCAGTTGTCAGCTAAAGACTATTTTTATATCTTCCTAAGAGAATTTTCAAACATTTTGTAATGAGACATATGTTAACTGTAACTAGTACATCTGCTGCCAAGACCTATTCAGTTTCTCAAGATATGATAAGAAACTGACCAATTATCTGGTGGTGCAAGATGGTGCACCTCTCCTTTTAGTCATTCAAAGCAAGACTGTGATAGATTGCACTCATCTACAACATACTTCCTCTGCTCTTTGAACCCACAATGTAGCAAGTGTTTCAGGTTCCAGTACTTCCCCATAGATACTGATTCTAGACTACTGGAACAAAGACTACTGCCCTAGACTCCACAGAGTTCAAAGCAAGTTTCTCAGAATGAAAGGGCTTGTGCATCTGCCCCCCAAAATATGAGATGTGTTGTGGTGATTGGAGACTCCCTACTAAGAGGGATAGAGGCTACATGTGCAGACTAGACGTCATCTCAAAAGGTATATTTTATACAAAGTCCGTGCATCTAAGATGTGACAGAAAGGACAGAAAAACTCATCAAGACCATAGATTATTATCCCTTTTTGCTCTTCTATGTGGGAACAAATGATATTGCCCAGCACAGCCCAGTACATATTAAAAAGAGACCATAAGGCTCTGGGTAAAAAGAAGAAGGGTCTTGGAGAACAGGTTGTGATTTTGTCACTTCTTTCTGTTGATTACCGTGGCTTAGGAAGAGAGACAATACTGGAAATAAATAACTGGCTACGGTTGTTTTCACAGGAAAGGTTTGCTTTCTTGGGCCATGGTCTACACTTTCAAAACGAAGCACTTCTGTCAAGAGATGGTTTGCACTTCATGAGGGATGGGAAAAAATGTGTGGAGGGACACACATGCAGGGAACCAATAATTTGCAGGTAAGGACAAAAATGAAGCATTCGGGGCACATAAACCATAGATGCCTCTACATTAATTTGTAAAGTATGGGAAACAAACAGGAGAAACAGAAAGGGGGACTATGACTTAATAGGTATTACTGAAACTTGGTGGGATGAGACTCACAATTGGAATATTAGACTTGAGAGGTACAACTTGTTTAAAGGAAATAGACTAATAAGAAAGTGGGGGGATAGCATTATATGTCAAGGAATGTATATACTTGTAAGGAAATACATGAATCTGAGTATGGAAGATAAGTTGAAAGCCTTTGGGTAAAAATAAAAGAAGAAATAAATAATAGTGATATTGGGGGGAGAGGTATAGACCACCAAGCCAGGCAGAAGACTTGGATGAGATATTCCTAGACCAGATTACAAAATTTTCAAAGAGTTCAAAATTTCAAAGACATAGTGGTCATGGGATGTTTCAAATACCCTGATATCTGTTGGAAGTCAAACTCTGCTAAAAATATAAGGTCTAATAAATCCTGGACTTGTCTTTTTTTTTTTGAAAGTTTTTTTATTTTTCAATACCTAACATACAAACTACAATAACAGTAACTACAAAAGATTACAATAACACGAGGGAAGGAAAAGAAGGGAGAAAAAAGAAAAGGGGAAGGGGGGGTGGAAAAAAAAGGGAAGGTAACCTACAAACACTGAACACTACACTTCAATGCTTTCCCTTCATACTGCCATAATAAAGAAATAGCTTAATAAAGTAATGATGGAGTGGTTGATCATACAGAATACAAATTACAATCGAATTCAAATTAAATTTTCCTCCCCCTCCTGGGTCCCGGACGCAATTCTCTCTGAGCAACTGCAGCCGCAGTGCTCGTTTCCTCCCCCCCCCCCCTCCTCAGACTTCTCCCTTTCTTCTTGCTTGGTGCACTGAAATTCCGGATTTTTATCCTCAAAATCCCTTAGTTGATCTTCTGATAATATCTTATAAGTTTGATCTTTGTAACTAAACCAGATTCCTTCTGGAAATAACCATTTGTACTTTATTCCACGTTCCCTCAGAAGAGCTGCAAGCTTTTTATACTTAAAACGTCTTTTCCGAACTAAAAATGGGACGTCCTTCAATATCTTAACTTTGTTACCCAAAAAGTCCAAATCCGCATTGTATGAATTGTATAGGATAGTGTCTCGGATCCTTTTAGATGAAAAATCGATGGTGATCTCGCGAGGCAGCTGACGCTTCGTTGCATATTTTGAAGTAGCCCGGCGGACTTCCAAAATGGCGCATTTAACCTCTTCTTTAGTTGTCCTCGCGGGTGTCGCCAGTAGTTCCGAGACCAGACCCCATAAATCCTCATTTTCCTCCTCTTTGACGTTCTGGAGGCGCAAAATTGTCTGCATTCGTTCCACTTGTAGCCCGATCAGCTGGTTCTCCACCAGCTTTAACTCTTTTTTCGTAGCCTTCACGAGTGACGCACTTTCCCGGGCAGCCTTCTCTGCCCCCCCCCGCTGCTTCCTTAATGGTTTTCACTTCGCTTTCAATTAAGCCCACCCTTTGATCTGTTTCGTTCAGCTTGTCAACAAAGGGTTTTATGGCTTCAACAACCGCCCTGCGCACCAGTTCCTCAAGCGACTCTCCCTTCTGCAGGGTAGCCGAGATTGACTTACCCAGAGCGGGACTTTGTTTTTTCGCTGCCATTTTAGGGAGGAGGGGACCGCCAGCCCAAATTCTGAAACTCAGCGAAGGGGAAGAACGAGCCTTCTTAGCTTCAGATCCCACCACTCCTTCGCGTATGCTTGTGATAACAGAAGGGATTCGCTTACTTGCAGGCTTCCGCCTAGTTCTGTTCTTTGTCGTTTTCCATAGCCCGGCAGCACTCGAGGCGCCGCGCACGTCTGCCAGCCTCCATAGGGACAAACGGGCAATTTACCCCCCGCATTGATTTTCGGGGGGTTCTTCCCGCAGCTTCCCGGACCCTGCCTCCCTCACTGGGAGTCTTGGGGGCTAATCTTCGCAGATCAGCCGCCCGGTCAGGGTGCTCGGGCGCTTCCTCTCGGACCTGCCGAGAGGAGCGTCCGACATGGCTGAGAAAACGAAACCGAATCCAAATCCTGGACTTGTCTTGCTGACAACTTCATCTTCCAAAAGGTGGAGAAGGTAACGAAGGTGTCTGTTATCTTGAACCTGATTCTCACCAACAGGGAAGAACTGGTTGATGAGTTGAAAGTAGTGGGCACCAGCTGAACTGAGTAAATGGCATTCCTGGCCACAGTTGCTTCCTGCTTATTTAACAGTAGACTTGGATCCAAAAGCACCCCCAAACTATGGACCTGTTCCTTCAAGGAAAGTGCAACCTAATCCAAAATGGGTGATAAATCCTGGATTAGATCTTCAACTCACCAATAGCATTTCTGTCTTGTTTAGATTAAACTTCAGTTTATTAGTCAACATCCACTTCAATACTGACTACAGGCATCAGTTTAGGGTTTCTACAGCTTCCCTGAGATTGGCCAGAAGTGTGAGTCATCCACCTATTGGTCACAACTCAGCCCAGATCTCCAGATGTCCTTACCTAGCAGTCTATGTAGATGCAGTGGCAGGTTAGATTTGGGTAGACAGAGTGGGCCAGTGAGCACCCAGTGGCACCTCCCCATTGCGGGGGAATTGGGGTCTGTCAGGGGTCAGCTGGTAGGCTTTATGGTGGCCAGCTGAGAGGGCAGACTGCCTGTGGGATTCCCTGGTCAAGTTCTTAACTCAGGCTCCATGGCTTGAGGTGCTTGGAGCTTTAAGGGGGGAACCATTTACCTGGCCAGCCAGGTTACAGCCATATACATGGGTGGCTTGCATCTGGGGCAGTGGGTGACTCGCCCAGATAGGTCAGGGAGGAGGTCCGGGGTGATCTCTTGGTCCTGACCTGTACCACTAGTGATGCCCTTGCCGTTATTAAGTTTAATGTTGGTCAATAAATGGCCCAGATTTATACCCAAGCCTTGTGTCTGTCTCTTCATTCCAAATTGGGGGGGGGGGGACCAGAACCACCAGAGATACTAAAAGAGGTTCAGAAGGATAACATAATTGATGGCATCAAAAGCCACAGAGAGGTCTAGGGGATCAATAGAGTAACACACTCTCTGTCCATCCCCTAGATGGATACCAGAGTGAGCAAGGCTGTTTCAGTCCCATAAACAGGCCTGAAAACAGATTGGAATGGATCCAAACAATATTTGGAAGAAAGTCACCCTAAAGATAGTAACAAATTAAAATAAAATCAGGAAATTGCAAGGCCTTTTGGAAAACAGATTTTAAATGAAAGTTTAAAAAATTACAGAAATGAGACAGAAAGAGAGTAGTTCACAAAGAGAGATGCACAAAGATTAATTAGTTAGGCTCAGAGGCACTGGAGACACATGCATCACAGTGAAAGCTCCTTTTTCATTGCGGAGTGCATTATCAATAGTGCTAAGTACAAATGTTGCTTTTCAAGAATCAGATGTTCTCTTATAATGGATTGAGCATTTTTATTGCATTGAGTTCTTGATGCCATAAAGAGACATTGAAAAGAACAATGATGAGATGGCGAAGGAAGGCCCTTTGTCATGGCAAACAGCAGTAAACAAGTTCAGTATTGTGCTGCAAAGTTGTTATGCTTAGTTTTGAACAATGAATTTAACAGGTGTCATGTGGCTCAGACACTGGGTCTGTTGCCATCTCTAGGGTGCCAAGGCATTCCTTGCAGTTTCTGTGGAAAGGAGGGGTGGTCAGATTCGGGTTGTAAAGACACATGAGCATCTGCTGCTTTTGGTCTCATTATCACTCACACAATTAACTCCTGTCGTTTTCAGCCCACCAACCAGGGCCTCTTTGCTTCCTTCTCTTCACGATAAGAGAAACTGGCTCCAGTTCACGTAAAGCTAGTTCCATGCCAACTAAATATCAGTATTTAATTAGTAAATTAGCAGAGTAGCCAAACAAACATGTGGTGGGCAACACCAAGTCACTCTGATGCAATGCTTAACTGTCAAGATAAGATGGTTCTATTAGGAGCTCTGCATGTGTGTGTAGGTAGTAATAGCTCTGAGTGTGTTTTTAGGTAGTAATAGTAGTAGTCATAGTCGCAGTCATAGTAGTATTTGTATTAGTATTTACCAGTACTGAAAACCAACACCTGGGTGGGGGGCTCTCTCAAGTCCACATGGAGGACTTGGTGAAAATCAGCAGAACCTTATATGTGTTTACTGATACTTTTTTAAAAATAGCACTGTTTCTACTTCCTATAGTCAAATTAAAATTAATGCCAACCCCAAAATGGAGGGGGGGAGGGGGGAATTACCAGTATTCTGATATTCTGATTCCTTTTTGTGTACAAGAATAACAAGAACTACAGAAAAACTTATAGAAAAAATAGTATGTTTGGGGACTTTTACTTAAAGTGCCACTCAGAGTTTTAAATGGTAGAGTTCTGTGTCTGTTCGGTGATACAATGATGAACAACTGGTCACTATTGCTATAATTATCATCAGCATTTATTTATTTATTTTTCAAATTTTATACTACCTTTCTAAACAAGGCTCAAAGCAGTTTACAAAGATTAAAACTGCAATAAATAATGGATGTTAAAATTGGGAGGATCACACCAGAGTACAGCCAGTAAAACAATGTTTTCTAAATAACTGGAAACACTCAAAATTAAACAACCAGGTGACCATTATAATGGTCAAGAAAAAGTGGGAAGTTAATATTTTGAATACATGTAAGTAAAAGAGTACTTCCCTTTCTGAAACTGTTTGAACACAACGAACCATTTTAAAAGCTTAAAAAAATAAGGCAGGTGCTCTTCCAGAAAGGAGAAAAAAACCCTCTGGCAATTTGGTAAATGGTTGCCTGTTTCACACCCCTGCCTCAGAAAAGCTTATTTCCATATTATTAATTTAGGTACTCAAACTTCACTCTTGTAATTTGAGTTGTAGGTGGAGTTTCTCTCTGTTTAGTGAACCAACTAGCAAAGTGAATTAAGGGTTATGTTCACTTGAGCCCTAATTTATCATCAAATGGATGAATTCCTCATATCTATAACATTTTAAGTCAGTAACAGTTCCTAATAATATTTATGTAATACACTATATTGTATTTTACATGATATTAGCTATGAGGTCTGGTGTCCCATGCTACAGTTTATTTCCGTCAATGCATAGAGGACTCCTCAGTTCACTGGCTATGAGTAGCCTCTAAGACAGAAATGTTTTTGAAACTCTATTCATCTGGATTTCTCCCCAAATTTTGGAGGACTGAATTACTGGCTCTTGTTTTTCATGTGCAACAGACGTTTTAGGAATTCTACACTGTTCTTTAAAAAAAAAATCAGTATTCTGTACAGAACATTTTGTGAGTGCAATTTGCTGCAACTTTTAGTTTCTTCAGTTCATATTAATTTTTCCTCAATGTGATGTGTTTAGGTTTGCATTTATAATTGCAGAAAAAGCAATCTTTATGTGATTGCACAGATTCACGATGAAGAATTTGTTTGTGTGGTTCCAATACACTGGAACATATGTTTGCATTAGTAAACTATAACTTCCCTTGAGTTTATAACTCTTGACCATGCAGACAAGGCTTACAGTGGTTGCTTTTTGTGGGAATTACAAAGATTAACATTTCTATTTCATTATTTCATGTGGCTGACAACATATGGGTCCATCTACAATATGCATGATTACTATAGGCTTGGGCCACTACACCACAAGTGTGCTGAAGCATCTACATAGCAATGTAACAAATGTAAGAAAGTAACTTAACAACATAGCCAACAACATAGCAAAGGGCAGAATAATGTTTGGCTTTATGATTCTCTATTATTCTACCATAGATTTTCTGGCAATTCCTAGAGAGAGGTAACATCGCTTCTGGGTTTTCCTCACTACAATGATTCCCCCCCCACACACACACAGGTTGCCATGCTGCAAGTCCAAGGATCTTGAAACAGTTCTGCTATGCCCTCTATACTCAAATCATTGTGCCTGAATGATATGGTAGGAATACTATATTAGCATTTCCTGCTATGGATGCCAAGTGCCCTTTCCCTTTCAGTGTGTGTGTGTGGGGGGGGGGTGACCTAGCACTTACCTCTTTGGCCTTCTTGTGTGCATGCTTGTGCACACGTACTCCTGTCAGGTGTGCTGATGTCACTTCCAGAAGTGATGTTGTCGCACCCTCTGGGAGTGTGCCAATGTGCCCTGGCCCAGCAGGTTTTTTGCCTCTGGGCTCATTCTCTGTGGCATCCCCCCCCCCACTGACCAGGTGAGTGGCAGTGGGGGGCAGAAGTTGGGCCTGGGGGATCCCCCACCCTCACCAGGGGACCTGGCTGCCCTATCTCCTGCTGATTTTTAAAAGCATGGATTTATTTACTTGTTTATTTTTCTACCTTCCTCTCTGAGACCAAGGCAAGTTTGCAAAAAAGGCCCTTCATGGCCTATGCACATCATATTTGTGAAACACCTCTCTCCTTATGTTCTACCATGGCAGCTTTTCTTATCTAAACAGGGTCTTCTGAAGATACCACCTTGCAGTTGGGCTAAATCAACAACTGCCTGTACATGTGCTTGCTCTGTGGGGGTCCCCACTTTGTAGAACAGCTTGCTGAAGGATCTACATAGCAATGTAACAAATGTAAGAAAGTAACTTAACAACATAGCCAACAACATAGCAAAGGGCAGAACAATGTTTGGCTTTATGATTCTCTATTATTCTACCATAGAGTTTATGGCAGTTCCTAGAGAGGAGTAACATCACTTCTGGGTTTTCCTAACTATCTGCAATGATTCCCCCCACAGGTTGCCATGCTGCAAGGCCAAGGGTCTTGTAACAGTTCTGCTATGCCCTCTGTACACAAATAATTGTGCCTGAATGATATGTTTAGATGGCCATGAACTTTTTTTAATTGAAATATATAGTTCATTGTCCTAACACAAACTCTGAGAAAGAAAAAGGAAAGCTCAGCCCATTGCATTTGTGCCGTATTTCATAGTGACTGTGTTAGTCTTTTTTTCCTCAAAATGCCTGGGATGTTCTTGATCAATAAAAGCTGATTTTCCAAGCCCAAGGTTCTTTTACACTTCTAACATGTCTCACCATCACCTTTGTATCAGAGCCTCACAAAAGAATCCTAAATGTTTCAGTATGAATACATGTTTGTGGCTATGAAAGAAACTTAGAGTTTATTCAAAATGACCTGTACATCTGTTGGAGCTTTTCCAAATTAATTAGATTGTTAAGAACTGTCATTTGAATTTTTAAAAAGGTTGCTCACCTTCTAATATGCCACAAAACACATAATTACAAGTTCACTGAGCTGGTACCAAAAATACGTTCTCCCCATGTTATGTTTGAAAGGAATTTTCATTCTGAGAAGAACTTTACAATAGTAGACAATATGCTAAAAAACTGCCCTTTCGGCTGCTGGCAAGCTGTGCAAGCCGGGGGGAGGGCGCACTTTGCCTTCTTAGAAGGAGAAGAAGGCAACACTGTTTCCCAGGCATTTGGGACTTGCCGGGTGGGGGGAGCCTTTAGCCTGTCCAGGCAGCTCTGCCTTACCTCAGCCACAGTTGCTGTAAACTCTCAGGGAAGCAGGACGTGTGCTTGTTCCAGCTGAGAGTTTGAGCAGTGGCGAGTTGTGTCAGCGGCAGATTTGGCAGCGGATCGGCAGCAGATTCAGTGGTGACTCAGCAGCAGATCAGCAGCGGTGCCCGGGGAGTGGTGAGAGGACAGGTGGCAGCTGTGCACAATTGGCCGTGCCACGCTGCTGTGGCCCTCTGCGGGCCCACTTCTGTGTCAGGGAGTTTCCTGGGCGGCTAGCTTCTGGCAAGCAAGAGTGGTGTGGCCTGGGAGCACCTTCTGAGGGGGCCTGGGCCCATAGTGGCCTTTTGCGGGGATTGGTGCTTGGGCCCGTGTGAGAGTACACCCGTTTAATGTGGCTTTGCGTCTCAATGGGGCTTGGTGCAGAGTGCCTTTTGCGGAGGCCTGAGCATTGGTCCGCTTGGGGAAGTCTGCTGGCATTTGGGAGGTGGCTGTTTAATACCCCCTCATTCCATCTGCTCAGGACCCCTCCCCCTTTTTATTACCCACCTTCTTTCCTCCCTAGATTGCTTGTGCAGCCTGTTGGGTGTGTTAAGATTGGGCAGTTATAGTATACAGTCCAGCTGGGCATAGCCTTGAATTTGCCAGTGGCCTCAGTGGTGGCCATCTTGGGAGGGCTTTTGCTGCTGCAGCCATCTTAGCTCAGGTGGCCATTTTGTGGTTGCTCACAGTGGCCATCTTGGCAGTGTGAATGGTTTGTTAGGCTGATAGTTATTACTGTGCAGTCGTTAGATCACTCTGCACATGAAGTTAGTCAATTAGTATTGAAGTGGCATTTATATCTACATACAGTGTAGGAGTTGCTATCTTGGATAGTTTCCAGCCTGCTTCGTTATGCAACCTACGAAGGGTACAGGTCCTGCAAAGGGCAAACAGCCTTCTAAACAGCCACCACTTAAGAAGCCTCCTTCAACACTGTCTTCATCAGAGGAGGATGACTATGTCACTAGTCAACAGGAAATTTTGCAGTGTTTTGCGGCTTTAGAGCAAGCCAAAGGGGTTCCAGGGCTGACTGCCTTGGGAGGGAGCAGGAAACAGTCAAGCAGGATGGCATCTAGGGATGCTGTCAATAGGGAAATACTAATGAGGCTTTCCGCTTTGGAAGGTATAGCGGGAGCTGTGGTAGGTGAAAGCAGTGGTACCCAGATGTCTTCTGTTCAAGGAGCTGAGGTTCCAGTGGTGGACCTGGAGCAGGAAGAGCCAGCAGAGTCAGCACCAGTGGTGGTGGTGGTCAACCCAGAAAAAGCTGAAGGTAAGGAGGTCACGCCTCCAGATGGGTACCCCTGGCCCTGGGGGCGTTGGGGGCAGGGGCACACCTGTGGGGCACAGGGGACAGTTCTAGAGATGGGCCCGCAATTGTCGGCAGTTTGGCCTCAAGTGGGGCAACCATCCTGGGTTAGTCAGGGCTTAGGGGCATCTTCTTTGCCACTTACTTCAGTAACCTCCTCTACGTGTGTGTGTGGGGGGGAGCAGATAATGCCATGTCTGCAGGCCATTCAGCTGGGTGGCCTGGATTCATGGTGGGTCCTTGAGGGTTTTACCCATACTCAGGGGTCATTTCCTAGAAAAAGAACTGCAGGAACTCATTAGCATATCTCATTAGCATATGCCACACCCCCTGACATCACCAGAAGTGTGTCAGAAGGAACCATCCACCCCTCAAGCCCCTTTCTCCCAAAATCTCCAGGTATTTCCTTAAAGCAGAATGAACTCAAAACAGCTTATCCTCTTCTGGAGAGCCAGCCCTGCTTGCACGCATGCATGCACACACTCACTCATTCACTCACTCTCTCTCACATGTCACAAAGGAAAATAAAGTAGCAGAGCCGCTGCTAAAGACGAGGACAGCCAGGAGGAAAAGGACTCACGTGGGAGGGGCCAAAACCCATGTGACCTCTTTCCAGATCTACCAGAACGCTGTTCTGGTGTGTTCCACCTCCAAATGAGCCCTCCCTATACTCTTCATTGGCATATGGCAATGTTCCATTCAATGCCTTACCATTTGGGGATACAGCCTTACCCCTTGGGGATCATTTGATCCAGGTGACAAGAGATAGAATCTTAAAAGGGGAGTGCGTGGATGTATTTTCCTTTCTCTTCTGGAAGCTGGAGAAGAAGGACAAAGACGAACTTGATGACAGGGACAAGAATGCCTTAAGCATAGGTATGTTGACAGGATCTTGGCCAATTGGCTGCCAGGGTTTCTGATGTATAATATCAGTGTTTATCAATTTGCATAATACACTATATCAACATTAATTGTGTGTTAACTGTTTGCTGCCTTCCTTTGTTACTGGTGATTCGTTAGCAGGAAGTGCTTGCCCTTTTGGTTTGTTTTAGGGTTTCTGATGTATGCTGGGGTGCTGGCAAGGGCATAGCCCCATCGGGTGGCACCTTTGTTCCAATACTTAGATATCATCTATAAGGGGTATATGGGCTTCTCCGGTGCTACTTGGTTGCAGTACAATGAGGAGTTCAAGATGAGAGCAGCCTTAAACCCGAGTCTTCCCTCAGACCATATTCACCAACAGCTATGGTTGCAGGTGACGTCCACAGTTAAACCAAGTTTGGGAGATTGGTCAGATAGTGGCCACATTGTTCAGCGTTCTTCCTTAGCCACTGGTGACAGAGTGCACCTGTCGGAAACGGGCAACGAAATTTTCTTGGATGACTTGCCGCAAGGGCTCCAGTTGGCTTTATGCCACCTGTGGAGAACTAGGGCCTAAGCAGAGGCTTGACCCTGGTGATGGCTGGATAGAGTTGGGTAATAGGGAGCGGGCTGGTGAGCACCCTTGGTGCTTCTCCATTGCTGGAGAAGAAGGGTCTGCCAGGAGCGGATGGTACTGCTTGTGATGGCTGCCATGCTGTGTGGGCAGACTGTCTTGGGGAACCCCATGTGCAAGTCCTTACTTCACTGCTGTACAACTGAGGCTTAGGAGCTTGAAAGGGGGGATCCAATTTACCTAGCCAGCCAGGTCACAGCCATCTACAGGGATGGGTCACATCTGGGACTTCGAGGCTCACTCAGACAGGTCAAGGTGGAGGTCCAGGGGATGACCACATGGCTTGACCTGTACTGCTAGTCAGCCCTTGCCAAGTTGTTACTTGATGTTATTAGTTGATGTTAATTAATAAAATGGCACTTAGATCCAAGCCTGGTGTCTGTCTCTTCATTCCAACTGGGGTGGCAATGGGAAGCATCTGCAACCAGCTGAGATAAAGAATATTTAAATCCTAATTTATAAGTAGTCTTGGCTGTAATTTAAGAAACTGAATATATATTCCTGCCTTCTAAGATAAAACTTTATGCCTGTATTAGTATCGTATAATTTCTTCATATGTAATGAAACTGACTGATGGAAAAGTTTAAGTCTACTTTATGGCTTCATTTGTACCATAATGTGAACATTCTTTCAAACATATGTTTCTATGGAGATCACTGGCTAAATCCCTTTGGTATATGGTAGACAAGGAAAAGATTTGCTTCTGGGGCCAACACAAATAGATTGTTGGTATGCCATTTCATAAAAGTAAAGACTAAAATAAAACAATCTCCATGGCAACAAGAATTAAATTTATTATTATTTCCTGCCCCCTGCACACCGATTGTTATTGTCAATCTGGTACGGGATCAGTTCTGAGGCCAATCAAACAGTGAAGAAAGTCATTCAGGAATGTATGCATTTTGTATTCTTCATTAAACTCAAACGTACACAGCAGGATAGTATTTTATACAAAGGCTGCAGGCACACCCTCAATTAAAGGCTACAAATACTGAATTACAGAAAGAATGCATAACTGTTGTGAGTTCTTACCCTGTGAAACTTCCCCATCCCCTTTCCCATTGTTGGGAAGTTTAAAAAGGGGGTGGGGGAGGCTCATGGAATGCCCATCCGCCTTGAAAAGCAATTCAAGTTCCTATTCTGAAATGTTCTTGTTATCATGTTAGTTTGTATTTTTGTCAGTGGTTTCAGTTCTCAGCTTTTAGCGGTGGACATTGTAGATTATTTTGTATCATGTATTCAGTATTCATTATATGCAATTTATATAGTATTTATATGTGCAATATGTCATCTATACTTATAACAGATATAAAATCTGGATTTATTGGCACACAGATAACACTGGGAAAATGTGAATATGGCGGGGGGGGGGGGCGTAGTTAGAGTTTAAAAAGAAAAGTTTTATTTGCAGTGAAATGGAAGTGGGGTGTTTGGTGTCAAAAAAGCAGGAATGAGAAATGAGAAACCATCCCTAACATGAACTTCCTAAAGTGTTGAGGTCTTCGGTTTTCTGTAAGAGACTCTCAGAATTGATATTGGGGTGGGGGGTCATTTGAAACAGGGAAATGCCATCTTAAAACCTCCACATGCTAAAAATGTACTGATTGAAGCCTTTAGCAAAATTGGTTATGCACAATGTACATCAATGTATTGAGGGCCAGTGTGGTGTAATAGAGTGTTGGAATAGGATCTGGGAGACCCAAGTTTGAATCCCCACTCTGCCATAAAAGCTTGCTGGTACATGGGCCAGCCACATCTTCAGCCTAACCTACCTCACAGGGTTGTTGTGAGTATAAAATGGAGTAAAGGATATAAGCTGCTTTAGGTCCCCATTGGGGACAATATGGGGTATAAATAAGGTTGCTGGTCCCTCAGCGGGGACAGGGGATCCTTTTCTTCTAGCCCTGCCCCTTGCTACCACTTACCTGGCTGGAAGTGGGGTAAAGGCCTGAGAAATGGCCTCTTGAGGTGCTCTTCCAGCACAGTGTGACATCACTTCCAGGAGTGATGTCATTGTGCAGGCCCCGGGAGTGCTTCCATGTTGTGTGCTGGCTGATTTGGGCTGATTCTTTTAAGAGTCTTTAAGAAATGGCCCGTCGCAAAGCTCAAGAGGACTCCTGGTGCCTGCGCAATGACGTCACTTCCAGAAGTTACATCGTCACATCATGCTGGGAGCATGCATGCACTTTGTGCACAGGTGAGGACAATCTAGAGGTGAGTGCTAGGTCCCCTTCCCCCCCAGGGAGAGTAAGGAGACCTGGCAACATTAAGTATAAATTACATAAATGGAAAAAATGACATCAATATCTGGCATAATGTAACTCTTCATCAGAGCTCACGGCTATTTCATTTCTTCTACATGAAAAGGTTTCTCTCCCTTTTCAGGCAAAATGGATCAGGCATTTCTGTAGTTTTTCAATAAACAGGTTTTTCGGCACCTTTGGATGTTCACTTCAATTGCTGTTGCAATCCTACTGTCAGGAATATTATTTCATCATAGCATCCATTTTTGATATTTGCTTTTCCTACTTGGAACTAAGAGCCAAGCTACAAGTGACGCCTGACACAGGTTGGACACTCGTCAGCTTCCCTCAAGTTTTGATGGGAAATGTAGGCATCCTGGTCTTGCAGCTGTAATGGAGAGCCAAGCTGTAAAACCAGGACGCCTACATTTCCCATCAAAACCTGAGGGAAGCTGACAAGTGTCCAACCTGTGTAAGGCGTCACTTGTAGCTTGGCTCTCAGAAACAGTGTGGTTATTTTCCCAGTGAGAAGTAGAAAGTGTATATGAGAGGGAGAGGAAGAATGAGGGAGATTTATGATCATATTATAATTTAAGAGGGGAATGAGTATCAGCTCAACTTTAAGATAGCTACTTGCTCTTGAGTCTGGGGAGTTCCTTTAGGGCTCAGGGTTCTGACTGGGGCAGTGGACCTAAGAAAAGAGCCTTGTGATGCCTCTTCTTGGCTACAGCTTGGGCAGCCAAGGAGTTCTGAGATTGTGGCCATACCTGTCCACATTTCACCCCAAAGCCGTTAATGTCGAAAAGCATACCGGATATGTGATTTTTCTCTTTCTACTGTCTGTTGATTAGAACAAAACTGACCATTTGCATAGACATCTGTCTTTCTATATATTTATATATACAATGACTTCAGGGTCCCCCAGGTACCAGTGCCTGAGACTTACACAGAAGGGGACATTCAGGGCCAGTCAAGATGATACAACATCCCTGGGAACATTGAGAGGCTTCATTTTACTGCTAGAATTCCTTCACTTTACAAATGCTATGGGGCTCTTGAAAATGGAGGGGGGAAAGAGGATCCTCTCCTCCCTCTATTCCACGGTCCCAAGTAGGACTGAGCTCTGCAGGGTTTGAAAAGTGAAGGAATTTTAGCAGTAAAATGACAGTGGCATCCTTGGTACATACCTGGCAACAACGTATTGTCTAGTTTGGCCCTTAGTGAATACACTGACATAGGTCACCTTTTGATAACCTTATGCAGTGCCTTTAAACCTGTTAGACAATGTGGGAAGCCTAATAATCAGTGGTATTGTTTTTAGGCTTTGTGTGTGTGTGTCTGTGTGTGAACATGCGCATATGTACTTAAACAGTTTTAACTATAAATAATCCTACACTGGCCTTGCTTTTCACTTGCTTTATAAATGCTGCTGCACACAAGCCATCTACTCCAGACTAGTCATGCTAATGTTAATAGGACTCTCTCATGGTAAATGAGCTATGAACAGCTCACAAAATCTGTAATGTGTACTTTTTATAAAATGTTTTTTTTATCTTTCTGCATAGTTTTAACATTATACTAAGTCATATTCTTATCATTTGGGTGTCTCTTATTCCAAGGCAATATGGGCACAACCAGGATTCTACAGTGGGGAGTCAACACTACTCTGAGCTTTACTTTGCAATAGTCTTCTTTCTGTTTAATCCATCTGAAACGGAGGGTGGTGTGTTTTGTGATTATGTGAACTCCAGAAGCTTCACTGTCCTTCCAACGGGCACCTGTTAAAGCCTTGCTCTTGCAGCTTCATGTATGTTGAACAGCAGGGAAGCAGCCATTTTTGCAATAGTTTTCAAGTGCAAACCAAGATCACCTAGGAAAGGTTAAGCAGTAAGTAAGCATTGATTTACCCATGGATTGAAAGTATTAGATGCATTGGGATTTTTTTTCAGAGGACAGAGATAGGCACATCCATTCTCTGCCTTCAACCTAAGGCTGTGCAGGTAAAAGACTGAAAGGTTAAATGTGTTTCTCATTATGTATCTGAGCCATTGCATCCAGTCATATTTGGTCAGTCCTCTGCTAATGACAGCTGTCAAACATGCAGACATCTCCATGATAATTCAGAGCCAATTTATCCTGTAGACCTTGTGCTGTTAATTGGTTTTTACTTTACTTGTGATCATATGAAAACTTTCATCTTTAGAGGCCAACAAATTAGGTATATTATTAAGGAGAGAAGAGATGGCCTGATTTGAAAACTGGAGTCCTAAATTCTATTTGACCAAGCATCTTCAAATGACACATTAGACTAAATAGTCATAAGCAACTGAAGAGTGGGAACTTATGGGTAGATTCAAGTTACCTGCATGTACAAATGGAGTTATAGAAGCCAATTTAGTTTCAAGCACATCAAAACAGTCCTGGCAATCTTTTTGAACTCCCCCTTTCTTCTTGATCTTTTTTCAGTCTGGCTTTCATCAACTTCTGAAATCATGTTACCAATGTCTCTAAGTCCTTTCTCTCACTCCTGTCCAAATTCATGAGATTCCTTTCTGGTCTCAAATTCCTATAGAAGTTTCTCTATTTCCTTCTATGCCATTTTATTTAAAATATTTTATTCTGCTTTATCCTGCACTCAAACTAGTTCAACAATAATTTAAATAAAACCAAAAAAATAAAACCAAAATTCTTTTCTGCTTCAGCATTTGAGCTACTGCAAACTCCTCGTTGCCCTTCTGCTTGAGAATTCTTTTATTGCTTGTTTGTCTTCATTGTTCTTAGAAACAAAGTATATATTCAGAATTATAATAGGATGCAGTTTGATTAGGACTTTGACTTCTTAGAATGCAATTGTGGAATTATATGCACTCATACTTGTAAATGAAATTCTGCTGTCCACTGAGGGTTAGCTTATCAGTGAAAAGTAGGGTTGCCAAGTTCCCACTGGAGGCAGGGGAACTCCTGCATCCAGTGAATGGGCCCTTCCCACTACCACTCAGCTGTTCAATGGGAGAAAAATTGGAGGGGGGGATGAGAAGCAATTAGTAGTATCTCAATAGTAACTGGAAGTGATGTCAGTGCATTGCTGGCAGCACTCTAACATTCAGTCCAAACTCTATGGTAAAAACATGATTTTTTCCGCTGAATGCTAGAGTCATTAGTTGCATCATTATAGCACCAGTGAAGGCCACTCCTAACAGTGAGAGCCAATCTACAAGTGATGAATGACACTTGAACAACAAGTGAACAGACTCACATGTATTCCTCCCTGTTCACTTGCACTCCACTTGCACTCCACTTGCACTCCACT
Organism: Eublepharis macularius; assembly: GCF_028583425.1. Lineage (NCBI taxonomy): Eukaryota > Metazoa > Chordata > Lepidosauria > Squamata > Eublepharidae > Eublepharis > Eublepharis macularius. The sequence goes on from NC_072799.1 coordinate 49,507,246, forward strand.
TGATTGTGTGACCCAGAGTCTCCTGCCACTTGCCAGCCTTGAGCTAGTGAGAAGAATAGGTTAGACCCTTTCTCTCTCTTAGTTGTCTGTATGATGGGAGCTTTTGATATGGACCATTTTTCAAATCTGCAGTTATCTAACTGGTGTACAAGGAAGAGGACTGGGTGCCCAAGGATTTGGCAAATTGGCAGCATTGTCTAGACCTGAGGAGGATCTTGTAGTGCAAAATGTTCCCTGCACCCCCCAATCATCTCACTGGGTCATCTTTGGCTCTTTCTTGTCTTTTTCAGACAAAGAATCCATTTTTGGATCCAAGTTTGGACCACGAAGGGTCCTGGAAATATGTGAAGATGTTACCAAATTTCAGGCTCTGCTTTGATTCAAAAGCTCATGTTTAATTTATGGTTGAAACTGTAACCATCCTTTTTTGTGATCATGTGAATGAATTCAGTAAAAATTATCACCATTAAAATTGATACCTGTTTTATGTCAGTTGTGCTTTAGTGATGTATTTTTTTAAAAAAATGGCTCAAAAATGATGTGATAATGCCATAAAGAAGCATAAAAATAGGACATTTGCCAAAGAAAACAAATGAGATGAAAAATGGTTTTACTGCCCATGCACAAAAATGAAATGGAAAAAAATACATATTTGTGCAACTCTAGTAGACTTGCCCATTTCTTTCATTATTCATTACAATAATTACACAAATGTGTGTGAGGTTTTCCAGTCCTGAAATATATAGGGTGGGAATTTGCATTTCTCTCTCCTCTCAATGCATGCCTTGCTCTGCCAAATTTCCCCTTTCAATCTGTAAATCTATCTCAGATATTTCCTGCTGTTGCCTACTTGTCCAGATGATTTACCCTCCTTGTGCCACTCAATGCTCTTGCCTTGTCAGTCTGCATCTTTTTTGTGCTACTGTTTTCCAGGTTAAATGGGTGCAATGCTGCCTGTGTTACTGTTTAGAATCTTTCCTATTAACTCTCCCGTAGACTTTAATGTTAAATATTGATGCTTTTTATTACCTCAAAAAGTGGGCACTTGTATTCTGTCTGTCTGAAATTATGCAGTGTTGGTGTCCTAGGGGAATACAGTCCCAGAGTTTTGCCCAATTTGAATGCAAAACTATGAAAGTACAGACCCGATGGTGGGTAGGGAGATATCTTCCACTGATATCAATGGGAGATAATGACATAGATTTATGAAAATGAAATAATAAAAAAACAAAACCATATAAAACAATCCAATAACAACACAATCCCTTTGGGAATTTTCACATCCCTTCTCACTGCTGCTGCCCAGTGAGACTCTCTCCTTGGTACATCGCCCCACCTGGGACGCTGAAGTTGGGAAGACTAATACTGGATTCAATCTCCAATGACCTTGTCAGGTAGGCAATGTAGACTCTCTATGCAGCATGCCACTGTGCCTAGATGTTAGCCTCCTGTATCTTGGGTCTTTCCAGGACAGTTGCAAGGACAGAACAGTAGCTCTGACTTTGCAGTCAGGCCTGCACAAAAAAGAATTTTTGCTATGATCTCTGCTAAATGACTTTATTACTTCAGACCATGATTCTAAGGTAAATACAGGCAGAGTCTAAGCATACAGACTAAATGAAAATATAGAAATAGAGTCACTAACTAAAAAGAATTTATAATTCCCTTGAAGATAGCTTCAAGTTGGTAGCTATGTTGGTCTGTAATAGTAGAGCAAGATTCAGGTCCAGTAGCACCTTAGAGACCAACTAGATTTCCAAGGTGTGAGCTTTTGAGAGTCAAAGCTCCCTTCATCAGACACATGGAGTGGAAAATAGTAGGAGGTTTTAAAATCCAGGTAGAGGGTGGGAAAGGTATTGAAAATTAAATTGTCAGCTTCCTGTCAGCTTCAAGGTGCTACTGGACCCAAACCTTGCTCTTATCAGATATGTAGCTCCTAAATAAACTTTTTTTATACCTTTAATCAGTACTGCATAACTACCACTGCTCATTTGCAACTCTGCCAACAGGGTTATGGGCCTAGAGTGTGTATACTGATTTAAAGGCAGAAAAGCTATCTAACACTCCCTTGATTGCCCAGCAAGGCTCAGAGGCATGACAGAGAACAAAGGAATAAAGATGACCACTCACTGAGGTGCACAGCAGGGCCTCTGGATAGAAAGGCTGGATGATGAAAACTATCAGATATGGTCCACCTGATGGAGCTAGACCTGTAGGATGTCACCCAGACTGGGAGACCAGCTGACAGGGCAGAGCAGCAAGCCGCTTGGGACCGGAATGACAAAAATGCAAGATCTTACCTTGTTAATGCTCTGAGTGATTGGCAGCTATTAAGAGTGATTAATATGCAACAATATGCAAACAGCAAAGGGAGTCTGGGAGGAACTTAGCAGACTGCATGCTAAAAGCTCACTTAAAACTAAGATGTATTTACTGAAACAATTATACAGTTTAAAGATGAGAGAATTAGATGATATTAGAAATCACCTTGACAACATGCTTGCATTAACTCAGCAGCTGAGATCTATGGTGAAAGAGATACAAGATGAAGATATGATTGTGTTGATCCTGGTTAGCCTTCCAGCCAGTTAGTACATGGACCTGAAGCACGGAGCCATGTGAATCTTTCTCAAACCCTATCTATTTTGGAGGAAGAGAATGTGTAGGAAGAATAATAAAGCTGAATCTAATGAAATTGCTATAAAGTTGCTGCAAGAAATTATTTACATATCACTTCTACGGCAGGAAAGGGCACATCAAAAGGCAATGCAAGTTGCTTGAATCACAAAGGAATGGGTCTAAGTCACGGGACAAAAGGCAGCCATTTAAAGATGCCGGCAGGAGCTCATTTAACACTCATGACTGATAAAGTGATTGCAAATTAGGCAAGAGGAGACTAACTGTTGCCTCAAGAAATGGAAATCAATTAGAATGGTTAATTGACTTGGGCGCATCATTCCACATAGCAGGAGACAAAGATTTCTTTGATTTGCTGAACACATCAAAGTTTGTGGATTGCTAATGGCCAATCAATTGTTGCTGAAGGGATTGGAAGCAGGACATTGTATTGCACGCTGTCAGACTGTGGCTAAATAAGGTACTCTCTGCAAGATTCCCTTTAGAAGCAAGAATAAGTCCAATGTCTGGCAAAGGAAGCTTTATTGCAGAAAAGATCCATTATAGTCCACTGTCCTGAATAGGAGACTCAGGATGGTACATGATCATTGTTACCAATGAAGAGCAAGCATAGGATACAGAGTAACAATACCCATCTGGAACAGCCTCCCCCCACAGTTCTCAAAACAACATCTTTCAGTCCTGGGAAGCTGCTCTCCTTCAAGGCCAATGCCTGGTGGAACGGTGTTAGACAAAACAGTCTCCTCTGGTGGGAATGCTGCTTGGGAACTGGTGCACCTGAGGAGAAAATACTTAAACACTAAAAGCATTAGAAAATGGAGTCAGTATAGTTAAGATATATATTGGACCTGACACACGCTATCTGGTGGCAAAGTCAGAGAAGTGAAGATCACCAATTGTTTACATGTGCCAGGACTGAAATCTAACCTATTGTCTGTACCAGCCATAGGAAAGAAAGAAGAGAAATGTTCAAAGGAGAGAAATGTTTTATCAGAGGTGAAACTGATTTGATTGCTCAAACTACCTTAAGTGAAGACCTGTATACACTTGATTGTTTTAAGAGAAAGGTGAATTTAGCTAAGACTGGCAATCATAAAGGGTGTACTAGGCTCTGGCACAGATGGCTTGGGCATAGGGGCATTAATGCCATATGCCAAATTGAAAGGCAGAACCTAACTAATGATGTACAAATAAAAAAATGCCTGAATGCAGAGAGATGTACATGTTGTGTTGACGCGAAAGGAACTAGACCAAGTTTCAAAAGGCAAAGTGAGAAGCAAACCAAAAGACCACTGGAACTAATTCACAGTGATATCTGTGGACCAATGGGAACAGGAACATCCAGTGGAAACAAGAATCAACCCTGGCGATCAATGGGGTGACATATGTCGCAGCCAGATCGCCCTCACATCCAGTGGAAACAAGAATGTACTGACTTTTATTGATGACATTTCAAGATTTACTGTGACTTATCTAATCAGAAAGAAAAGTAAAGTGCTGGAGAAACTTAAACTGTACCTAGCAATGGTGAAGAACAGATTCCAGAAAAAATTACTGGATATCCGGACAGATAATGGAGATGAATAAATGGGAAAGGAGATGACAATCTTCCTAGTAGCTGAAAGAATAGAGCATATATCACTGTCCCATACACACTGGAGAACAACGGAGTACCAGAAAGGAAGAATCACTCTCTCACAGAAATGTGCAGATGTATGATCCATGAAGCAGAGCTACCTGAGAAATACTGGGAAGAAGCTATCACCACTGCTACCTACCTGCAAAACATATTGCCTACAAAAGGTGCAAGTAACATGCCATTTGAACTGTGGTACAATCACAAATCCAATGTACATTATCTAAGAGCATTTGGATCAAAAGCCTACACTTACATTCCAAAGGAGAAAAGGTCCAAGATGGATCTCAGAACAGGAGAAGCCATATTTATTGGATATGCACTGGGATGTAAAGGATACCAAATCCTCAACCCAGAAACAGAGATGGTGAAGATCTACAATGTGGTCTACATTGATGAAAAGGAAAAATCAGACAAGAAAGAGAAAGTAGACATCAGAAAATCTACGCCAAGAGAAACTAATGAAGCACAGCAACCAGAAATGGTGCAACTGTGTGAGATGACTGACACACAAGAGACACCTGCAGAGCCCACAGAAAGAGAAGAGGATGCAGAACAATGTGTCAGATGTTCAGCCAGACCAAACAAAGGAATACTGCCAAGAAAGTTTTCCTACCTGGCAAGAACAGAGGCTGTACCAGAACCTTCTAGCTGGGAAGACATAGAAGGAATGCCTGCAAGAGAAGCAGAGAAATGGAGAAAAGCCGCAAAAGAAGAAATTAAATCCATGATCAAGAACAAGACTTGGACTCTTACAGAACGATCACCTGGAAAAAGGACAGTGGGATGCAAATGGATCTTCAAATCCAAGCATGATGCCAATGAAGAAATACAAAAGTACAAGGCAAGACTAGTAGCAAAATGATACTCTCAAAAGTATGGAGAAGACTATTATGAGACCTTTGCTCCAGTAGTTAAACACACTTCAGTAAGAACACTACTGAGAATAGATGCAAGGAAGATGCATGTGGAGCATCTGGATGTGAAGACTGCTTTTCTGTATGGATAGCTGAAAGAAGAAATGTATATGGACCAGCCTCCTGGATTTGAACAGTCCAAAGACAGATGACTTGTATGCAAACTGCAGAAGAGCATCTATGGGCTGAAACAGGCTGCAAGGGTCTGGAACCAAAAACTAAACCAAATGCTTATCAAGGAAGGATTTAAACAAGGCGGACAGAACACTGCCTATAATCAAGGAAAACAGACAACAAATGGATTTTTATCATGGTTTATGTTGATGATTTGATACTTTGCTATGAAGATCAACAAGACAAGACAGAACCTTTATTGGCATAACCGTAACAGTGTCAAAAACAAGTGGAGCCTGTTAATTGTTACAGAAGATCAACAAGAATGTGATGAAATAATTCAACACCTGAATCAAGAAGTAGATATAAAACATCTTGGAAATATCAGTTTTTACCTTGGAATACAAATAGAGTGAGAGAAAGATGGATGCTATCTTCTCAATCAAAAACAAAGTATTATGGACTTCCTAGACTACATGAACATGAAGGAAGGAAGACCAACATATACTCCTATGGAAACAGATTTCCTGAAACAAGATGGAAACAATGAACCTCTAAGAAACATCAAAATGTACAGAGAAGCTGTTGGAAAACTGTTATACATAAGTATGGTTACATGACCTGACACAGCAGCTGTGGGAATACTATGCAGGAAAAGTGCATCACCAAGTGTGAGTGACTGGAACACAGTCAAAAGACTGGTAAGATACCTGAGAGGCACTGCACAACTGAAGCTCAAGTTGCCAGCAAGCGACAGTCCCAGACTAGTGGGATACATGGATGCTGATTGGGCAGAAGACACTACAGATAGAAATTCCACCAGTGGACAAGCGATCTTCTACGGCACCGGAGCAATCAGTTGATGTAACAGCATCAACTACTGAATCTGAATACATATCAGCAGTGGAAGGATGCCAAGAACTCAAGCGGATTCTACAACTAATGGAAGACTTTGGGATAGACGAACCCAAACCCATATAACTCTTTGAAGATAGTCAAGATGCATAAAGCTTACAAAGACTGAAAGAATCTGATCAAGAACTAAGCTCATAGACATAAAGAGTCACATAGTAAGAAATATGCAAGAAGAAGGGCTTGTTGAGTTACAGTATTGTCCTACAGAAGAAATGATTGCAGATGTTCTCACCAAGCCACTTGCCAGAGATAAATTTGAACGTCTATGTGAGAAGATGAATCTTGTGGACTTTGTATGTTAGACATTGAGAAGGGGTGTTGGAAATAGCAATGTCTGGTATACAAGAAGGAAGAAGAGAAGGCCCTTTCATACAGGGGGCAGCAAGAATCAGTTAGATAGGAATGTGAGGGCAACACCTGTCTTCTCTGCTAAGTGTCATTTCCTTGTTTTGTGTCCTGTTGGGCTAAACAGGTCAATATCCTCCTTTTTCTCTCTCCTCGGAGCACACTCTCTCTACTATATAGTTAAATAGACAGCATCTGTCTCTATCTCTCTCTTTACTACCAGATATGTAGTTCCTAAATACTCTTTTTATACCTTTAATCAGAACTGCATAACTACTCCTGTTCATTTGCTACTCTGTCAACAGCACAGACCCCGCCCCCCGCCCCCCACACACATGCACATTTCACCAGGCAATTTCTTCCTACCAGAGGAGTAACAGCAGGCAAAAGTGGCAGCGGGGGTAAGAGGTCTCCTACTATACCAGGAGACCTGGTACCTCTATGGCTTGGGGTGTCATATACCAGAGGCATTTTTTTTAAAAAAAAGAACATGCATTCATTGGCTCTGATCATGGAAGTCTGGCAGGTTCCTTCATTTTATTCTTTGTTAACATTGCAGTTCAGTGCAATTAGCTTTTCACACATGCACATTCTTGTACATCCTGGTTGAGTTCTACTCTCCTCATTCTTTCTGCTCCACTGTTGCATTTGACAGGAAATTATTTAAATTGACAGTAGAATCATTCATACCATATACCTCAGTCATACATAAAAATTGCTTTTTAAAAATCTGGTGTTCATCTAAGCAGTCTTTAGCAATATTAATGGCTGCCAGTCTTTTTGGTTCAGCAGTGTTTTCATGTATGCATACTTTTGAAATTAAAAAAAGTTAATCTGTTTAATGATATTTGAATTATTCAGTCATAAAATGAACAGACTTCATGACTGGCTCACATCTGATTGTCATTGTTAAATCCAGTAAGTTCTACTTGGAACATGTTCACTGAAAAATCTGCATATCCCTGCTAATGCCTGCAAACAATGAGCATGTGGTTCTGATTCAAACACTGCATCTATGTGATGCTTGTTCCAGACTTGAGCTCCGCAGTATAGGATTGCCAGGTCCCCTTACCCTCCCAGTAGGAGTGGGGAGACCCGGCACTTACCAGGGAGTCTTCTTGACATGCAAGATAACATCACATCGGGAAGTGACATCATCATGCACGGTAGTGGGCATGCTCCCGTGCTTCACAGGAACCAGTTTGGGCCCCAGTAAAGTTCAGGAGCATGCACGCCACCGCCACCGGGCATGATACCTTCACTTAAGGAACAGATGTCATTGAAGTGTGACCACAGTGCACTGGCCCAGGAAGATTTTTGTGTCCTAGGCCTGTTTCCTGGGCCATTCCCAGGAAAGTGATGGCAGGGGGCAGGTAAGTGGTGGCAGGAGCAGAGGCTAGGAGCGCGGGATGCCCTGCCCCCACTGGGGGACATGGCAGCCCTACTGCAGTGCCTGGACACATGGAAGCAATTCTTGTGCTGCAGAGGTCAAAATAACCAGGTTTCTATGTACATAGAAAATTTAGTAGAATAGAATAAATTATATCATCAGTAAGAAGCAGAATCTCTCGTTCTCTGTTTTTTATATGTTACTGAAAGGTGGTCAAATGAGAGTTTACAAGGTTGTTCCATAGTTTCTCTTTCCCTTTGCTACAACTCAAGAATGTCTGCAAAGAAATAAATTGGTTCATGTAGTAGCATGTTTGTCCAGCAGATGACTCCCTTGTACTCATCCAAGGATTACTGCAGTTTATACTACACAAATATGCATAAATTCGAATCAGATTTCATTGTCCAATAAACACTTTAACAGAGAAACATTTTTTAAATTACTCACAGTTTTATCTTTGCTTTTTAAAGAGAAATATGGAGATTAAGATGTCTTAACCAGAAAACTAAATGTCTGTATAATTCCAGGTAATGAAAAACAGAAGGAGGGGGGGCTTCTTGGCTTTCATACCTTTTCTTTCTTTATATTTGGGTGAGGTATTTAAAAATGTTTTATTATTTTAAAGGTAAACTCAATCACAAATCCCGAATAATCTCCCAAGGCAGTTATTGGATGATATGCTCTAAATTCCTTTGTGGGGGTTCACTTCAGATATTGGGAGCATGCAGATAAAATATGAGTGATCCACTTGTTCAGTTTGACTATAAGGTCTGAACAGGGAACTGACGTATTTTCTTGGAGATGATGTATGTGAGCTGTGCCTGCATCTGGTCTCCATGCATCCCGTATCAGGAAGAAGAGTGCATTCTGACTTCATACATTAACAGCAGAAGAACAAAAAGCAGATGTGTAGTCATTTATGTTTCCACTTGTCCTGAAAGCTCTGGGCCAAAATAGACTTGAAGGGGGAAATACAGAGTTCCAAACCCAGTCTTCCCTGTGTAATTCAGTACAGGAGGTGGAGTAACATTTCCAAGGGAAAATTAGCCACAGAAGGGGAAGTTTAACCCTTTCTCTGCGTACTTAAATCTCCCTTATAAATTCCCCTCCCCCTCCCCCCAAGGCCTTAAAAGGTTTTTTTTCCCCCCTAGCCAGGCTCCCAAAACAGAAGTGAGTAGGCTGGAGACAAAGTGGCATGCAGTTGCTAAAATAGCTTCAAAATGTACAAACCACTCAATTAGCAACTGGATAAGGGGAGAATGGACGATCTTTCAGGGAGGCTGACAAAGGATGGCTGCTTGAGAACACTATGAAGGACAAACTCTGACTATTGTCCAAGGTATTCAGTGCTTTTTTTACCTGTTGTGGGTTTGCCTAGAATACAGTGGACTTTGCGGAAGAATGAAGAGTTATTGAAAGTAATGCAGACAAGTTCTGTGTATATGTTGATGGCTTATGGTGGCAATGGTATGTGGTCCCATCACTTCTGGTTGTGATTGACAACATACAAGGCAGAAATTACAGTGGGTTTGATTATTGCTTTGAGCAAGAAAAAGGTTGTCCAATTCCTTGAGTTGTCAAAAGGATAAAGCTGTTGAGGTCAGATAACAACCAGTCAGTTGAATCTAGTCCATCAAATAAACAGTCCATTAAATCTGTACCTGAATTCAAATCCTCACATTGCCATGAGATCATTCTTTCAGTACAATTCTAAGCAGTTATACTGTTCTGAGTCCATTGAAGTAAATCGACATAAAAGGGTATAACTCCATTTAGGATTGTAATATCTGTCTCCCCATTTATTTCCTTATCTATAAAATGGGATTACTGGTGACTTTTCTGACAGCACCGTTTTGAAACTGAATCAAAACTGTAAAGACATTTCTGTCAGATTTTACAGGTTTCTGGGAGGTGAAGGCATGAAAGATATTTACTTTCATTATATATAATTGAGCACTAATGAATGCTGATTATTTTACTTCTGATTTAGCCCCTCTGCGCAGTTTCTTAAGTGTACAACTATGTTTTAAGTATGCATATTAAGTAAAATGTGTGAGAGTGACAAACGGGTGTATTAAAACAAGAGTCCTATACAGGTGAACTCTTCAGGGAATCAAGGTATGATGTTCTTCTTGAAAACATACTTTGTAGAAAATCCATGAACATTGTCAAATGTGTGAAACATATTTTGGTCCATTGCATATTTGTGCTTGCTTTGTTATGACCAGGCTTTCTTCAGCCTTTCCTTTCTCTGACCTTCTCTGAAGGGTGATTACTGAATCTCCAAATTTATAAGCAGAGTAATAACTGGCTATTATCCTTCCTTTGAACAGTGTCAATCAGAATTATTAAACTATGGTAAAATTTCAGGGCACTACTCAAGATGCACGCTGTGCTGGATTCAAGTGACTTTTCCCATTGGTAAAAAAGGAAGGAAGATGTCGTCTTTGACCACCAAAAAGATTATGCTGTGGAACATGAGACCTCCATGTATAAAAGGAGAGGAATTGTCAGGGACTGAGCAAAAAAGCTGGCTGAATCTAATCCACAAACTATTCTAAGAACCCTTTCCTGGGGAATGCCTCACTGAATAAAATGGGGCTTACTTCTGAGTAGACCAGCTTCAGTCTACTTTCCCCTAAATACCCGTTCTGCTGCAATGGAAGTCAATGGCATTTCGTGACACCAGCATTCAAAACAGACAACAATATATGGATATTTACATTTTGGGTTTTATCTATGTGTTGCATGAGGATACAAACATTTTGTGTTTTCGGATCTGCTTTCACCCTCTTCTTCACTGCATATGTCAGCTCCTTTACAGTTCATGCCTTTTGACTAGGTTAAATATGTGATCCCAACAACAGGTTATTTATCATGATGTTTGGTGATGGATGTTGCTGTGATTGCTTCCTATTCTTTCCTGACTGTAAAACTGAATTAGAATCTACACCGTGGAAACAGACACAATGCACATTGAAATGGCAGCTGGTGGACTGCTCCTGGAGCCAGTTCCGAATCTTTTCTGCTCACAACTTGTGTTTCTTGTCACCCTCCCCCCTCACTACACATGCCAAAGGGGAAACAAAGTTTCTTCAAAAGTAGCAGGCATTAGCACCAGCTGGTCCTGTTTCCTTTGAAACAGATACTCATTCTCTCAGCCCCTAAGTCCTCAGTGCTTAAATTTGCATCTATGCAGAAGGATGCTCTCTCTTTTTCTTACAAGAACATTGGATTACAGTATATAGAAAACACGCTTGTAGGATTTTATGTTCAATAGCTGAGTCTCATTTCATGCACATGCACAAGTATATACATTCTGTAACTTTACCATTCACTCACACAGACAAAAAGCAAAACTCAAACTACAACTTCTGTGTCTTTCCCCTAAAGTGGCTAGTCAGCTGGGAGAGGCATGAATCAATACCTGTTTACAACTCAGAGAGGTTTAAAAATAAGAAATCCCATTCCTATTATGGTTGTTTCCTGACACCACAGATGCTGTTAATTGTTATGCACATTTCAGGCACAGAAAGGAAGTCACAAGGGGAGCAAGTCTGTGAAACATACAGAAGAAACATGGCACACACAAAAACCAGCAGCTAAACTCTCCTCCCCCTGCTCCTTCCCTCCTTTGTATGGATCTTCCTTTTAAGAAGGAAGTAATGGAAGCAGCTCATTCAAGTTTGAAAATCTCCAGTCTGCTTGATTATGGCATGCACTTAGGTATCAAGGCTCAATATTCCAGCATATAATTTTATTTAAATCTACTAGTGATAAATGCATAATGCAGAATGTGTTTATATATAGCTAAGTGATGGTTCTGTGGCATGTAATGGAATATTAGCTGAAAGGCAATGCAGTCCTATGGTCCTTGCTGCATAGCTGGCTGCTTCCATTAGCATCACTATTATCATATAGCTGGTATCTGATTAACTTCCAGTAGCAAAAGAAAAAATATATAATTCTAAGCAACAAGAAACATGAAATATTACTGACACCTACCAATCATGAGTCCAGATGAGTTAGCCATGTTAGTCTGTAATTGCAAAATAGTAAAGAGTCCAGTAGCACCTTAAAGACAAACCAACTTTATTGTAGCATAAGTTTTTGAGAGCCACAACTGTCTTGCATCTGATAAAAAGAGCTGTGGTTCTCAAAAGCTTATGCTACAATAAAGTTGGTTAGTCTTTAAGGTGCTACTGGACTCTTTACTATCTACCAATCATGGTACAGTTCACTGATGATGCCTGTATATTAACCATGCATACCAGGGGCCAATCTACACAAGACAACAGTAGCATGCTTCTATGATGTCACCCTAATCTACTACAAAGACAAGGTACAACCCAGAAGATGCAAACACACCCCAACACTCTTATGATGACAATAATATATGCCATAACTTCCACACTTCAGGGATCCCTCTAGACAGGAAGTTTGAATCCCCTCACAACCACTCAATTGACAGGAAAACACAAAGGGAAGGCAATATGGGCATTCTTAGCAAATCAGCCAGTCAGCTCCACAGTTCACTGGATGGGGAAAGTCCTATGCAGCCTGCTTTGGAAAAGGGATGAGGAAATTGTGGAAATTTCCTCTATCACTGACACCCAAATTTCCCTCTTTAGGATTCTACATGTTCTTGGGTGCTTCAGCAGGCTACTTTCTGATTTTCCTCTCCTGCTGCTCTGCTTTAAGCGACTCTAAACTGCACAGTATTTCAAGCCTCCTAAAGCATGCTTATTCCATATCAAGGTACATTTATTATATTTCCCTTTTTCTTTTGGTCAGTTATAAAAGTCATATTTTCCTGAATATCTGTCACCCAAGCATGTAGAAATCTTTTATTTACAGATATTTTGATTTTGCTGATTTTGCAATTGGCATGCCCCTGTTTACTACTACTACTATTATTATTAGCAAAGACATGATTTCTGTCTTTTCAGAATGATCAATATGTTAAAGGCTATCTAGGCTATCCTGCCTAGCTCCTTCAAGAGACTGAGTTTTCATAGGTCTAGATTGTTCCCAGCTTCATGCATTCAGTCAAAATGTTTGCAGTGCTCAACTTTATGAAGATCTGTAGAATTTGTTGGACATCTTTCAAACATTATGCAAAAAACAGACTTCACTAGCTGTTGATCTGAAGCACATATTTCAGCTGAGTTCATATCCAGATTTTCTTATTGCCAAAGTCAGCTTGGATATATTACAGCCTAAAAGTTGAAACCATGTGTCGTATCACCAGGTGTATTTGCAAGTGTGCTGAACGTTTCTAATTTCTTCATGGCTTTGGACATTCTTATTATTTTTCTAATTACTGCCAGGTTCTAAGTTGGTGGTTTACATTTTTGCTCCTTTACCACTGCCAGATTTTTCTTTCCTTTCCAATTGGCATATGGAATTCGATTTATTAGTTAACGGGAAGAACTCATAGTTTAGCCTTAATAATCCAACACTTCTTTCTCTGTAAGCTTAGGCAATGCCTGATAGGAAAGGAAACTTCTCTCCCTCATCTGTGAATGTCTAGTGCCTAAGGAATCACATGTCCCAACAAACAACACTTATTTTGCATGGAAAGTATTCCTCACTGGTCTCTTGGTAAAGATCACAAAGAATTCAAGAAAGATGAGACCTGCAATCAAATGGTAGGCTTGGGAAAGACATCTTAAAACCAGATATGTCACTTTGCAAGCTTTATACTGTAAGCTGCCTGTACATGTTTAAAATTTAAAGCAAGGGAACAAAACATTCAGAACACAGAGCAGTGAACAAAACAGTCTGTAAAGACAAGACAGCTGGGGATGTCAGTTCCATAGCTATAATCTTCCCCAAGTATATTTAAAACAGCGACTCATTTCTTGGTTTTGACATTAACAATGAGTAACAGTGATTCACTGAAACCCAGGCCTCCTTCCAAGCTTCATGGAAGAGATTTTGTTCTTAGTGACAATACAAGAAAGTACTGTGCACAAAGGACTCAACCAATAGTGACTTGGCACTTCTTATTATAGCCCTGAGAATCAAATACAAAATAAATGTTTCCAGCTTTAAACAGCACCAACTATTTGGATTTTCAGAATGCCTACTTGAATTCTATCATACATTCCAAAAGAAAAGAAAAAGCCGGCTGCTGTAGCTAAAAAAAAAATTCTAGTTATCTGTTTTCATTCAGTCAAGGTTCAATAGTGACTATGCATTCTGACTCTTTGGGTTTGTACTCAGATTCTTCAAATACATATTCAAAACTTTTTTGCATACCACCACTTTGAGAAAAGTGCCTGCTCCCCAAATCTTAAATCCTTCAAGCATTTCTATTCAGTGGCTGAAATTCTTGAGATTGACTGGCCCTAAGTCTGACCCTTTGCTTGGATGAAATGTCTCTATCATGGTCAGGTCCCTGCAGTCAGGCTAACCCCTGGCCTTGTGTTATATATCTTGATTTCTTATGGAAGACAAAAGGTGACTCCCCAAAGCATGCCGAATTGCTTACTGTGAGCTCCTAAATACCTCTGTCATTCTTCTCTGTTTTTTATTTAGGCTTGGTGAATCCATGTATGTAGATAATTTTATAATAGGCAACTGAATTTGGGAACTACCAAAAAGCATTGAGTTGGATCCCATCAGACCCATCCGTGAGCAGAAGAAGGCTTGTTAGACTTGTACATGGGAGTTTGGTTCATTTCTTTCATTTTTATTATTTATTATTTACCCTTTTCTTGGGTCTGTACTTTCCTTGTTTTCTATCTGAACTGCACAAAGCTCATTTGTTGAGCTTTGTGCAGTATTCCACTAAGTTGCAGTATTCCACTAAGACATATATGCCTCCCAATATCAGACAGATAGAATAAAGAAATCCTCCTTTTTGAGGCGGTGAAAGGTGCCCATGTTTAAAATGAAAGTCTATGATAGAACTGATAGGGAACAGTAACACATAAAGCAGCTTGAAGAATTTGCACTGCAGCCACTTAGCCTGAAGAACATTGAGCTTGCAGGGGGGACTTCCAGTGCCAGGTAGACTGCTACTACTGTTGGCTGCTGCTGCTTTCTCAAAATCACCCTTTCTTCTCCTTCTGCCAGATCTACCCCCACCATGTTGCACGTTCTTCCCACCACAGCCAGAAGATCCCCTACCAGCCATGATGTGCTGAGTTTGGGCACAGATGACAGATAAGATACTGTAATGTGTGTATAAATGTATGTAATTTTATTACTAGTCTGTGTGTGATAAAATAAATAAATAAAAGTGTTGTGGTTGAGCTCAGTTTGGGATACCCAGGTGTACTACACGGACTGAGTTACATCAGACAGACAAATCCCAAATTAATTATTATCTCCAAAGAACCACAGCAGTTTCGGGAGCTTCATTGGGGGCAAGAAGGGAGAATTAACAATCAAAAGGGTCCAGTACACACCTGGGCACACTCAGGCAACACAGGCAGTCACACAGGAATGAAGCAAAGAACAAATTAAGCAAATAAGACAGAGGGAGAATTAAATGAAAAATCAGCCCTGGTTGAACAGCAATCAATCAATCCCCCCCCCCCCCCGATTTTAAAAATAAATTAAATAGGAAGGTTGCAAGGTTGGTGCCATTAAAAAAGACCAAAAAAAAACTTGTAAGTTTCCTTAGAAATCAGCTGAGGAAACTGACCAGTCCTCAAAGCCAGCAGCAGAACTGGGGCATTTTTCTAGTGCAAAAATAAAAAAACAGACACCACTTCAACTCCTTCAAAGTGTAAAATTAAAGAATTGAAGCAGAATGGGGCTAGAACCAATGAATAAACTGGATCCAAGTATCATGGACTGAATAGGCAGAAAGCCTGATGTACAGTTCATTGTGTGGAAGAGGCCAAAGAGAGGAGACAGGTCAGGTCAGGACAGAGAGAAACAAAAGTTGCTCAAAAAACCCAAAAGAAAACCATAGGGGTTTTATTTTGTTACAGGCTATTTGTTTCATTATAATTATGAAACACCCCATTTTTGTAATTAATAATGAAAGAAATTCACAAATCTAGTGATTTTCCCAGATTACTCCTCTTGCAGAACCCATAGTTCTCCTATCTCCCAGGAGCAGTATTCTGGGGACATTTGAGGCTGCAGAAGGTGGGGGGCAAGCAAGAAATTTGCTATCCATGAGAGGAAATCCTACTGCCTATTATAACTTTTGATGGGATCCAAGCTATTGTGTTTGAGTAAAAAGAAGGGTGTTTCATCAATGCCAATGGCCTCTTCACACATGAATGACATGGATCCTGAGCCATGGATTACTGTCAGAATGCATGCTTTGTATGTAGAAGGCCCCAGGTCTATTTCCTAGATTCTTCTGTTATAGGATTCCCTGTTAAGGCAGGTATTGTGAAGGTCCTTTATTTTTCTGAGGCTCAGGACAACCACTGCTAGTTAGAGTAGACAGTAATGAGCTACATGGACCAATGAGCTGAGGTGGTATGAGAATGTGTCATGCTTATACATGTAAGTTGTCACTTGAAGTTGCAGCCATCAAGTGATGAACATGCACATGTGAACAAGTTCTGCCACCAAGACTTAAAACACTCTGTGTATTGTTGCTCAGAGCTATTTGGATTGCAATTGAGCTGCGCTAAAAATAAAAATAAACAGATTGACCTTGAGTGAAGTTTTATTTTCTCCTTATAACAAGAGTAATTGGTTGGGAAGTGACAAGGAAGCAATTATGGGAAAACTTAGAGAAGGTATGCTGCTTGGTTTCTGCTGTTGCCTCTGCAACAATTGGATATGATTCTCACCTGCTTCTTCTGCAGTGTCACTCACGCCTCTGCACTGAGGGTAAAAGCTCTTAATTTTGCCATCACTGAAAGCATTTTCATCAACAATACCCCCAAATGTGAAAGGGCAGCATTATTTGATGAAACTGATATGGAACTGAGAAAAGTACAAGGTTTGGCTTTTATATGAACTGCACTGGGATATATCTTCAGACTGCTAACATGCTCGCTGCAGTTAAGCATCATTTAAAAAAGGCATGCCTGTGTGAAAGACAGCAGCAACAGTGGGAGGGAATCTGGCTGAATTTTCTACAGTAGATTCCATTCCCATAGATATGGAAATATAACACAAATGTGAGACAGGATGTTGTGGGCTACTTGGATAATTTAAGGCAATTCCATTAGCAGGACTGTGGGATCTGGTATTCTAATAACATAGAATGTATTTATCAGGATGTCCATTCTGCCAAAAGCATAAATGCCAGTCTTCAAATTGCCACATCATAATATTATGATGGTCTGATGGCATTCTGCATGGAACAAACAGATGTATACTTTAAAAAAATATACTCCCCATTATCCTTCATGCATGAAAAAATAGTCACAGTCATTTTTATTTTGTAGGCAGGTAGATAATTCTAGAAAATCAATTTCAGTTGAAAGAAAGGTGAAGATGTTTAAGAACTCCAGAAGAAAGCCATGACTGCCTTGACTTTTCACTATATAAAAATGACAGGATTAAATCTTCTGCCTAAATGTCAAAAGTGTAAGGCCAGGACTTAGACTTACTATGGCAGGACTTCATATTTCTTATCTGGCTTCTCAAATAGTTGTGCATTGCAGTGTTCTTACAGGCTCCTTCCTATGCATTACCATATAAAATATGCTGAAAAGATAATATTTTCAGGGAAACATGGCCTCCAAAATAGTTCTTAAACAAGAGTAACAATTTAGTAAGAGTATCACTTAGTAAATCAGCATAATCCCAAACCAAATCTCTTCCCTTGGACTTCCAGTTTTCTGTCATACTATGGCAGTGCTTTCAACTAAGAACATCACAATATTATATTCTATTTCCATTACAGCAAGTAACCATTCCCGTAATAGTTCTTGTCTAAACTCCTTCGAGGTGTTCCATCTTCCTGCAATTTAGTTGCGCACCACTATAGTTTTTATATTCCCATTGAAAAAGGAGAAGATGATCTTCTGAGGGGCCATGTACAATGCTAACCCCACCCACCCAAACCACCTTCCAAGAGAGTGGCAGAAACAGGATTTTATATCATTTCACATCATTGCTATTATGGCACAGTTCTCTAGTAATTGTCTTGTTTTCTTTTCACTATTTTGTTGCTATCTTCTTTTTATCATTGTAGGCATGGAGCAGCTTCACATCTGTAGAGTTTATTCCACCTAAATAACTGGAATAAATATCAGTTGGAAACATTGCCTAAAATAAGTGATGTGCATGCAGTTGTCAAGTTGTTTTTCCTTTTCTCTTTCAGAAACAACCTTGTTTTGCTAGTATTGGTGAAGGAAATTAGAAAGCCAAAACTCAGGTTACAATCCAGGTAGACCTTTTAAGAATGTGAAAGTGATGTTGTGAGCACATTGAGATATCCTAGTTTCTCCCCCACACTAATTCTAGATCTCCATGCTGAATCATAAACTACTCTCCTTTATTCCACGTCTTAACAACTTGTCAGGTGGAAGACGAGAATTCTTTCAGAAGGGTGTCCTCAAACTAATAATTAATGTATATACATATGAACTTTGGATCACAGGTACTTCTGATTCCAGTCAGAACTCCCAAGTGTGGAACATATGGAGCCGCTTGATATTTAGTCAAACCATTGAGCCATCTCTTCCAATGTTGTCTACCCTCATTAGCAATGGCTCTCAAATGTCTTGAGTGGATATCTTTCTTAGCCCTGGTATCTGAGATTGGAAATTCTGGAGAATAAACATGTAACTTTATGTCTGTAATTAGGGCTGAAAGCCTCAATCTAGGATTTTCTGATATCTCTGAAGGATCCTCAGGGAAGACTTGAAGGCAAATAATTTGAATAATTTAAAATATCTATCATATTTTCTTCCTGCCTTTCACCAAAGGCAGGAAGAAAGCATATGCAGTTCTCCCTCTTGACCTTTTTCCTTATGTCAGGTAAGTTAGGATGGTAGAGCGACTGTATCCATCAAGCCACCTGGAACCTGGCTGAGTCCTCCTCCCGCTCTTCCATTCTAACCACTCTAATCTTATGGCCTTTCATAAGCAGACCTATCTGTCATAGGATATGGGCCAAGACACTTTTCTTGCAGCTTGTAACCTTTTCCCAGAAACAGTTTCATATTCATGTTGCAATTATTAATCATACCATACTCGTTATACTTTATCAATTTCTGCATTCAGACATGCCTGTAACGTTGTATCATTCAAACTGACTTGAAATGATCATGAATGTACAGGGGAAATTGGATTTCATGAGTCAAATTTCATTAAGTTACCAACAGATGCTGTGTGAATAAAGGGAACTGTGCAACAAAATGGTACTATCGATGAGTGTTTAATTATTATTAAGCATTGCATCATTTGATAGAATTTTGCCAACTGAAGAGAGCATTCCAGCAGAAAGGACAAATTTCAGTCATCACTTTTGTGCACAGATTCCCTATGAGGAGGAGTCTACAACAAAATGAAACCAGTACCAGGCTCTTCAGTTGGGGATGAGGTACCATGCTGGTTCATTTTGACAGAAAACAGCACTTTTCTATTTTTAGCAGCAAGTGTCTTTAAATGAATCATTAACGTTGGAGAGCTGATGTGAACTGAGCTGAAAAGCATACTAAAATATGCCTGGGGCATGTTTTTAAATTAAACAGATTATTTTCTCATCCACATATTCTTCAGTGTCTGGCAGTTATGGATGAAGTGATAAAGCAATTGTCACTAATTCTAAAAACTGGTCACTAAAGCAATAATGTAAAATGCTTCTTTGGAGCTTTAATCTCCCCCCCCCACACACACACACACACACCGTGCTTTGTTTATGTCCCAGTTTCTCAGCCAAGGGTAATGATGAAGAGATAATAGATCCTCTGACGAATGGGGCATCCTAATAATGCCCTGTCTACAGTAGTAGTCCTTTTAATTTCATGCCTGTTGCATTATTGCCTATGAGTTCTCATTGGACATTGAGTTGGGCTCACAGCAACGGCACTTTTAACATTTGTTGCTACTATATGCAAAGCTCGTCTCTTTATAAGTAAGGAGCTTCCTGGGGATCATTTGAATGCTGGAATTTGATGACTACATGTTGCTTGAATTCATAATGATGTAACACATTTTTAATGTATCTTCTTTGGTTCCCAAAGGAAAACAAATCAAATATGCTCTCCTTAGTTCTATGGGGGGGAAATCAAGCTCAGGAGCCTAAGAAAAGTGTAGAAACGTAAGTGCCTTATAATTCACCATATTTTATCTGAAATGTCATTTTTTTAAAATTTGTTTATGCTTTGATTATAAGAAATTGCAAAAAATACACCAATACTTAAAATAACCATTAGATTCATATGTATTTGGACTATGCTAAAATACGCTTCTAAAATCAGATTATATTGACAGAAAATAAGGATGAAGATTATCATGATATTCCTTAATGCAAAATAACACTAATTTTTCACTCAACTTGTCTACCTGCAGGCCAGTCTTATATCTTCTGTAAGGGATCAGTTTAAACAAAGCTGTAGATCAAATCATAAATGTCACTTTGAAAGAATAAAGTAAATATATTTATAGCTTTGATCTTCGTTACCTCTAGTACAGAGCAAAGCACTTGCAGACAGTGAGATTCCTTTTTTGGTAGTCCACTCTTGATTAGGGCTGTAGTTGATTTGAACAAAAATTATAGAACATCCTCTATGAAAAGCAAGTGCTCCATTCCCATGACTTATTTCAGCCAACAATGCTAATGAAAGTCTGTAAGAGTTACGGAGTAAGAGTCAAAGAAGAATGATGAGAAGGGAAAAGGCCAGCTTGGGGATAGAAGTGCAAGAAAGACTCGGTTTTCAGTGAAGTTTTATATTGGTGGAAAAGGCTATAAAATACATGGAAGTACTGCAGTTTATGCTAGAGTAATTCCTCCCTCTGGATACCTAGACACATTGTGCAATATGCCTTCCCTTTCTGCTTTCTCTAAACAAAACTAAGAAGAGCTTCAGAGTTTCAGACATGTCTGACAACTCTTAATAACTAAAAGAACAATCAATTTAATTTTAAATTACAGTTACATTTACTTTAGGCCCACCAATGCATCTACACCTGCTCATTTTCCTGGGCACCACATTCCAAATGGTGTCCTTAACTGGGATTCCACTTGCAACTTTTATTGCTGAGAAATGAGATATATATCATTTAACAGAAATTATGCTAAGAATATTTTCTCTGGCAAGTTTAGAGTGCAAAACTGAAAGTGAGAGTACATATAAGCAAATCCATTCAATGGGTAGGTCTTTCTTTCCTCCAATTGGTGGCAAGCTTGCTTTCTTCATTGGCAGATTTCCTTCCAAGGGAGAATTCCAACCTGATATTTCAAAGTTGGAACATTTGATTTTATAACTGAGGGGAAAATTCTTTCTTTGATATTATCTGAATATCTTATTATCTGCTTGGGTCAGCTGGACAACCTGTGGACATCTTCTCAGAACAAGAACCCAAACTCAAATATGCATGTACCTCAGAGTACAAAACCCACTTTTCATTTCATGATTCTTCTAGCTCCAGCTGCCTGGGGAAATGAAACCATATATTGAGGCACTGGAATAATTGCTAAATTTTGTTTAACAAGCAAATAAATATAAAAGCTATGACAAAGAGTGAAGTGTGATCAATGATTTGATAGGAAAAGAGAGATTCCACTTCAAGAATGAGAAAGTGGTTATCGTTTTAGCTTTTCAAACTAAAGTAGACTTACGCAGGTATGACTTGCAGGTTATCTGTTGAACTGATAAATGGCTCAAAGAGTCACTCTTTAAAGTGGAATACTCAATCCAAGTTCTATCCTTCTTACAGGTTAGATTAATGGTAAAAACCAGAAATATTTTTTAAAACCATCTTAGCCAAGATGCAATAGATTGTCAGTCAATTTAAAAGGTAAATAAAACTAAAAGGTAAAGAAAACTAACTTCAGCTTAGTAAGTTTGCCAATGCTCAAATTACAGGGTGCCAGGTGATGTTTGTCCTCTACCTCTTGTTGTGATCCCCTTCATTCTAACAGACAGTCTTCAGCTGTCTAAATGCATTAACTGACCAGCTTGTGACTTCCACCCCACATCAGAAGTGAAGGTAAAATGTTTTAGAAGTCAGGTTTTTTTTTTCCATTTACATAAATGAAATCCTTGACAGGAGACATTATTGACAAAACCATTCCAAGCTAAGTCTTTCTAGGGCAGATAGTCAGATAAAGAAGAGAGCTCTTCAAAACTGGCTGGGAGGTTGGCCAAGATGGAAGTTTGACCACCTTCTCCAGGCAGCATGAGCTGGGATCAATGAAAGGAGAAAGAATGTGATACTGTATACCCCCCCCCTTTGAGTTCAGGCCACTGGCTAAGCGAAGATAGGTGTGGGACAGGTCTAGAAGGGGCAGACTCATTGGACTTGGGAACTACCATTAATCAGCTTACCCATTTGATTTTAAATTATTTTCTTTGCTATTGTCCAAAGTTTTTAATTATATAAAAATATTTGACAACAAACCATTAGTTGTGTTTATATTTACTAGTAACTTGACCTTTAGTTAACATACCCCTTTAGTTCACATCCATAGATGATTATTCCCATAGGTCATTTATTGAAAAAAATTAAACCATGTACATTAACGGAACACCATTTTTGATTCCAAACTTTTAAGGATTCACAACCTTCCTGCATCACTTCAGAGCATCTAGCAAATCCATCTACATCTGAATATCAACATTTCCTGGTAGCATAGAGCTGGTACAGTATGCAAAGCTGTTCCCAAGCAAATTAAGTTATTAATGCTATTTATCAGTGGATATGTTAATTTGATTTATCAAAGTAACCACTGTAAAGAAAGAAACTGGATCCACATAAAATATACATGTAAATGGATACTTCTAAGATGCAGTTACTGCAGCTTTTCTGTTTCTTTCAGATATTTTCATTTTGAAGCTAGAGTAAGATCAGAAAAGAGGATCAAAAAGAAATGATGGAGGTGTTAAGAACTCTCTAATACTCCTCAAAGTTTAGCCTAGTATTGGGCCTACTATTCTCTTCTATTCAGTCAATCATTCCCAGTCCATTTCAACTGTAGAACTCAAAAAGATTAAAAGCAGGAAGTCTTAAAACAAGCTTCAGTTGTCAGCACACACACTACTGACAGGAAAGTTAAAAGAAGAGGATAAATTCATGGCCAGTCAGAAAAAAAATGCAAGACTGACTGAGCCGTTTATGGCTATTCTTTCCATTTGACAGTTGCATTAGACAGGAAATATGAATCATACTCCCCCCCTTCATTTCAATTGACAGTCTTCAGCTGTCTAAATGCATTAACTGACCAGATTGTGCCTTCTGCTCTATGTTAGAACTGAAGGTAGAATGTTTTGGAAGTCTCTTTTTCATTTACATAAATGTACCCTCCTAACAGGATACATTATTGACAAGATTGTTCTGATCCACGTATTCTAAGCAAATGTCTAAAATTCATTTTGAAGTAGTAAAATCAATATTTAAACTCTAGTTCATTTGCTTAATTCATTTTCATAGTCTTTGCTATTTCAAGAAAGAAAGAAAGAAAGAAAGAAAGAAAGAAAGAAAGAAAGAAAGAAAGAAAGAAAGAAAGAAAGAAAGAAAGAAAGAAAGAAAGAAAGAAAGAAAGAAAGAAAGAAAGAAAACATACTGCCTCTGGATTCTGTCATGTTTCCTTAACAGAAATAGCCAGAAGCAATAAACACAAAAAGATGTTTCCTTTTCATCATGAATATCCACTTTCCTCCCAACTTCTGGGGGGTAGCCATGTTGGTTTGTAATAGAAGAGTAAGATTTGGGTCCAGTAGCAGCTTAAAGACCAACTAGATTTCCTTGACTCTTGAAAGTTCATACTCTGGAAATCTAGTACATGTTTAAGGTGTTACTGGACCCAAACCTCACTTTCCTCTTATACTCTCTTCTTGCTATGGATATGGAATCATTTCCTTTTTCTTTCACTTAAGCTTCTAAACTGTATTTTTCCTGGGTTTTAGTGTTATAATTTTCTTCCTTCCATTATTTCTAATGGAAAGCACATTTCTCTCTATAGGTTTTGTGTGAGTTTTTCTTTTGTTTTCTCCAGTCTACTGTGGCTTGTACCCCACAACCAAAGGACCCTCCCTGTCAATATTCAGTTATATAGATGAAAAGAACTATGTTATTTTTCCATCTATGTGGAATAAAATTCTGAGAGATCGTATCCCTCAATAATGGGGTACTGCCAGCCAAATTTCAAACAAACAGGAGAAACAGTCCCAACTCTATAATAATAATAGTAATAACATTCGATTTATATACCACCCTTCAGGATGACTTAACACCCACTCAGAGCAGTTTACAAAGTATGCCATTATTATCCCCACAACAAAACACCCTGTGAGGTGGGTGGGGCTGAGAGAGCTCCAGAGAACTGTGACTGACCCAAGGTCACCCAGCTGGCTTCAAGTGGAGGAGCGGGGAATCAAACCCAGCTCTCCAGATTAGAGTCCCACACTCTTAACCACTACATCAAACTGGCTATGAGTAAAGGGAGGCAACAAGTCACCCCAAAAAGATGATTGCCTTTAGATTGGCTGTATATTTGTGCAATTCAAGAAGTTGTTTATTACCTTTAAAGCCCCTTATTACCTGGGGCCAAATACTTCTTATTCCAGCTTCGTTTCATCCCAGCAGGGTCTTCTTTCTTTTATCACCTGTAGATATAACAGAACTGTGGGCTTTTACCATGGCTGTTCCCACATTGTGGAATGGTCTTCTGCAGACTGCCAGGAAGGCACTTTCTTAGGCATCTGTTTTTACTTCGACGTTCTTGCCATTCTCAGATGCTTCATGCACCTAATTGATGTTATTATACTAACCTACTAAAGGCCATATTACTAGTCCTTGTATCTCTCCAAGATTGTTCTGTTTTGAGTTCTTAAACTTCCTATTTGTCATGTTTCACTGAAAGACCAGGCCAGCTCTGTTCTATCCTGCAGATGCATCCACCGTGATTTTTTTAAAGTCAAGATCAGTAACAGTCCCCAGTTCTTGGCTGTATTCCTGACACCCTTATACCTAGAATTGCTTTGTGTCTTTTGGTTGAGTCAATAACGATAAAATTAGTTTTGTCTCCTCCTGGAAGAATGGTAACCCAGAGCAGTATCTATGGGTACATAGGCATAAGACCCTTGGAGTATAGATTCTGAGATTTGCACTTACACATATAAGCCCTAACATGGGTTTCGTTTTAACAACACTGGACTTTAACAAAATTAGAGATAGTTTATTGAGATGAATGATTAGCCCACTCAAGCAGTCACAGTAACAAACAGAGTAACTTTTCATCATTACAAAGCCCACATTGAGATTAAAATTTTCCAGATGCAGACACATACTATGTAATATCTATCACTCAAAAATGGGAGTCAAGATGGGAAAAAAAGGTAGAACAAGAGGATAACACAGAGTCTTACAGCTACATATCCTTAAGGGTTTCAGGCACTGGGCCAAATACTATTTATGTATGTATTTATTTGATTTGATTTATACCCCACCCTCCCCGCAGATGGGCTCAGGGCAGCTAACAACATTCAAAAAATACATTAAAACACACAAAACCATAAAATCAATAATATATTTTTTTAAAGTCCTTAAAATAGTCCAGGAGCAGGCTGTTTAAACAAATATTGGGAGTCTGTATATGGGCATAGAAGATGGCCGAGGGCAGCCCCAGAAAAAGTGATGGTCTTAGATGGAAGAAGGAGGACACCCGCTGGCACTCAGTCAAAGGCCTAGCAGAACATCTCTGTTTTACAGGCCCTGTGGAACTGTAGCAGGGCCCACAGGGCCCAGATCTCCAATGGGAGAGCATTCCACCAGGCCGGGGCCAGGGCAGAAAAAGCCCTGGCCCTGGTTGAGGCCAGACGGATGTCCTTCGGGCCAGGGACCACCAGGAGTTGCTTGTCTGCAGAGCGCAGCACCCTGCAGGGGACGTAATGGAAGAGGCGGTCCCACCGATATGCAGGTCCCAGTCTATGAAGGGCTTTAAACACCAAGGTTAACACCTTGAACCTGATCCAGAACTCCACTGGGAGCCAGTGCAGCTGGCACAGCACAGAATGAATGTGAGCTCGGATTGGTGTTCCCGTAAGGACGCGTGCCGCTGCATTCTGGACCAGCTGTAACTTCAGGCCCGAGGGCAGCCCAGTGTAGAGTGAGTTGCAGTGAGTTGCAGTAGTCTAGCCTGGAGGTGACCATTGAATGGATTACTGTGGCCAGGTCCCGGGGCGAAAGATAGGGCGCCAGTTGCCTGGCCTGTCGAAGATGAAAAAAGGCAGACCTGGCAACAGTTGTGACCTGGGCCTCCATTGAAAGTGTGGCATCCAAGGTCACACTCAGGCTCCTTGCCATCAACGAAAGTTTCAACTGTACCCCGTCGAGGGCTGGGAGCCAAGTCCCCAGATCGATTGCCCCACAACCCAGACACAGAACCTCCCTCTTCAGGGGATTCAATTTCAGGCGACTCTGATGTAACCATACCGTCACATCCTCAAGACCCCTGGCCAAGGAATCCAGAGTGAGATCAGACTGGCCATCCATCAGCAGGTAGAGCTGAGTGTCATCTGCATACTGGTGACAACCCAGCTCAAAGCTGCAGGCTAACCGGGCAAGGGGGTGCACATAGTTGTTAAATAGCATCAGGGAAAGAATCGCCCCCTGAGGGATGCCGCATACCAAAGAATGGTGAGCAGACATCTGTTCCCTGAGTGCCATCATCTGTCCCTGATTGCGAAGGAAGGAGTTCAGCCATTGCAGGACTGTTCACAAATCCCCACATTGGCAAGGCGGTGGGTCAGAAGATAGGGGTTGATTCCACACACATTGGATAATGCACTTTCAATGCACTTTAGCAATCGTTTTGAAGTGGATTTTTTTGTTTCACATACGAAAAAATCGGTTCCAAATGATCTCTAAAGAGGATTGGAAGCGCATTAGCCAACGTGTGCAGAATCAACATATGATCGACCGTGTCGAACGCTGCTGTAAGATCTAAAAATATCAGCAGTGCTGACCCGCCCTGGTCCAGATGTCGCCGCAGATCATCTGTGAGGGCGACCAGAGCCATCTCTGTACCATGGCCAGGCCTGAAGCTGGAATAGAATGGATCCAAGATAGAGGCATCATCCAGGTATACCTGCAGCTGTTCCGCTACTGCTCTCTCAATCACCTTACCCAAGAATGGAAGATTCAAAACTGGGCAGTAATTGGCTGGATCAACAGGATCCAGTGATGGTTTCTTTAATAATGGCCGCACCACTGCCTCCTTCAGTGAGTCTGGAAAAAACCCAGAACTCAGAGAAAGATTAATGATGTCAGTTAACGGTGCCCGAATCCCATCACCGCCAGTTTTCACCAGCCATGATGGGCATGGGTCCAGTGGGCATGTGGTAGGTTCACAGCATGCAGTGGGCATGTGGTAGGTTCACAGCTACCTCCTTCTGGGAGAGTGGCTTGAATTGATCTAATATCAACCCTGAGGACGACCAAGGGGCCTCCATACTGCATCAACTGTGGTGGACAGATCCCAGCGGAGTGACAAGATCTTATCTGCAAAATAGTCTCCAAAAGCCTCACAGCTTATTACCAAATTTACATTTTTATTTGTCCCATGTGTGAGGGACGTTAAAGACCGAATCACTCTGGAAAGTTGTGCTTGGCGAGAACTAGTGGACACAATAGAAACTGCATAGTAGTCTCTCTTTGCAGCTTTCGTTGCCATCTCATAGGATTTCATAAATTTCCTATAAGATGTTCTTGTCACAGAGACACTGCCATACTCGCTCTAGCCATCTCAGCTCCCATTTCGTTTGTCGTAGCTCATCAGTATACCAAGGAGCTACTCTAGTTTGGGGGTGGAGAGGGCAACGGGGAGCGATCTCGTCGATAGCTTCAGAGAGATGGGCATTCCAGTCCTCTATCAGCTAATCCAATGAGCCACCAGGGGCATCGGATCCCGCAGAGCATCCTGGAATTCAATTGGATCCATTTGACTCCGCGAGCGAGCATAAATCAGCTCATCGCCCAAGCAGCTCGTCACCTAATATCTGGGGAAAGGGCTAATCCATGAAGAAGAACAGTATCAGTAGGGACCCTTAACATCTATTGCTTTCAGAGAAATAGTAGTCCTGGGCAGGCAAGCAGATAATTTGAAACCAGATTCTAACTCCAGGTAAAAAGTTAGAGACATGAAATGAAAAAAAAAATTACTTGGGTTTGGAGAAAAGAGAGAGGTATCCAGGGTGCTAACAAGAATAATCCCCAATTGGCCAAAATTAAGAGGAAGAGAGTTCCAACCAAGTCCTGGGAATCTTTTAAAATAAAGAAAATGGAGGAGATATGTGGGCAGGACAGAAGCATGTCAGAGGCATCCTGAGCTGGAATTGGTGGCAGGAAATTCCATAATCTAAATTAGTTCATTCTGCACTCAGAACCTCCAAATATAATGTAGAACTTAATGATTTCTAAAGGTGCAGTGCTAAGCCATCCATATCCTTTGTACTAGAGTACTCATGATTAATTACTGAAAGATCCTGATTAATGGCTTGTGGACTGGGTAAAAAAAGAGGCTTGTTTTTCTTAATTGTTCCCAGTGAGTGTGATGAGATGATGTGGAGTTATGCCTAATCCTACGCCTTCGCTGCTGACTTTCTATTATAAATGACCCCACACTCATTTTCTGGTTCTCATGTGACTAGCAGAAAAGAGCTGATAGCAGGGTAAGAATGGAAAGGGAGAAAGAAAGGGTCATACAATAGAAACATGAGAGTAACAATTAAGCAGTAGACATGAGCATGGGAGTTTGTTTCATTTCTTTTGTTTTTGTTATTAATTCTAAAAGGCACTATTTTATTATAGAGTTGCTTTGTATGCTTTTGTTCTATTCTTTCTTTCATAATTTTTTTCCATAATTGTTTTATTATTTCCCATTAGTTTCAATGAAAAAACACACAACCGTTTTTGGGTCTGTACCTTCAAAGTTTCCCATCCAAACTTAACAAAACTCTGCAAGACTGTAGTACTCCCCTAGGACACTCAGACTGCCAAATTTCAGACAGATAGAATAAAGGGGCCCCCTGGGAGGCAATGAAAGGCATCCATGTTTAACATTAAAGTTTATGGAAGAATTGATAGGAATGATTCCAAATAGTAACACAGAAAGCACTGCAGTCACTTAGCTTGAAGATCAGAAGCACAAGGAAGAGGCAGATTGACAATGCGAGGTATTTGTTGGCACAGGGAAGGTAAGGGATCTGGGCAAGCAGGTAGCAGGAAGAGGACTTTGAGTGCATTTGTTTTGAAGAAGGGAAGGGCTGGAGAGCAGAAGGCAAACAAGAAATTGCAGACTGCAGTGGAAAATGTGGAGCAGCGATGCAAGCACTGAGATGAGAGAGAATGAGATGTGATGACAGCAGAAGGTAGAATCCCACCCCATATACTTTAGGACTGAAATATCTGGCACATGAATATAATCTAGGGTTGCGAGTCCGTTGCTGGGGGAGGGGATCCCTCGCTCCCACCCTCCACCCCCCGCCTCTACTTACCTGGGTGGCGGGGGGGAATGGCGGGGGGAATGTGCCTCCTGTGCACGCTCCCAGGTAGCGCGGCATGCTCTCATACAACACAATTGCCCAACATCGGGCCTACATTGGGCCTGAATCAGCCCAGATGGGACCACAGTGGGTCAATGCAGAGGCTTGATCCAGGCCAAAATGGCCCAAATCGGGGTCAAATCAGCCCCAAATCAGGCTGCTGCAGAGAGCAGCAGTGCTTCTGTGCTCCACAGCAGCCCGATCTGGGATGAATCAACCCAATTTGGGCCCCTGTGGAGCACAGGAGTGCTCCCAGGGTGACATGTTGCCTGCACAATGATATCACTCTCTAGAAGTGACATCATCATGCAGGCCGGGAGTGTGCACACGCTGCACACACATGCAGGGGAGAAGGCAAGGTAGATGCCAGGCCTCAAGCCTCCCGCCCAGGGGTTGGAGGGACTTGGCAATCCTAATATAATCCTAGTGGCTGCCTATAGCGTGTAGTCAATCAAGAAAGCCCATGAGCTCTCTTTCCTCTCCCCCTAAAGAAGCTTCTTTATGCCCAAATTAGAAGAACCCTGGCTGCCTTTTGAAAGTGAAACCAGTGCAGGCAGACGCTGCAGTAATGAAAGAAACCAGAACAAAACAAACAAAAATCAGGTGTCCCCCCCCCCTTTAAAGGCAGTTTAAATGGGGAATTTGTTTCTTCATATTAATTACAATAATTACGAAACACCCTGTTTTCATAATTATTATAAAAAATAACAAAATAAATGCAAAAAAGGCAAAAAATAAATGCCGCCCGTTCAAATACTCCTACAAAAAGTTCACATGCCAAGCAAAATGTAATATTGTGAGGTCAGTTGTCAAGGATACTGTAGTATATTTCAGGTATTCCATCAATTGTAACATACGTGCAGCATTTGATAGTTCATCTCTCAAAACTGGATACTCCTGCCTTGAGGTGCCAGCAGGAGTTGTGAGGTGGGGGTAGGGATGGGAGTGGGGAGAGACATCAGTTTTCCCCAGAAGTGATGCCCATCCTTTCTAGCAATTGCTAAAAATACTCCATGGTTTTACCATAGAGTTTCCACTTTCCTAGAGTTTCCTAGAGAAGTGTGCAATACTGAAAGCTGGGAGCTACTGGAAGGACAATCTCAGCACATACTAGTACTCCCGTTAAAAATTCTCCTGAAGTACTATTCTTGTTGCCCTGTCCACAGAAATCAAGCAGGCAATGACTAGAGATGGGCATTCTAAGTGGTAGGTAGTACTGTGAAATGGCCTACCCTCTGAAGCTTGCCTCATATCTGCATTACTGGCTTTTAGGCATCAAGCCAAAATGTTTTTGTTTACCCAGGTTTAACTGAGTTTTACCTCCTTGTACTGTTCTCTCCTGGGTTTTATGCTGCTTGCTTTTATGTCTGCTTTTGCATCTTCTTTTATATATCACTTTTACATATTACTTAATAAACTAAACAAATTGTGTTTGTTTAGTTTATTAAGTAATTTTAATTGTTATTTTATTGTACCTTTATTGTTTTAACTGACTCAGATTATGAAGACTGTGTGATATAAATCCTACCTCTTTCTATTCCCCCCATCTTCAGCTTTCTTCCACAAACATTTGGCTCACATTAATTAGATTACTTGCAGCTGTAAACTACCTCACTATAGAGAAATGTATAAACGTAAACCTATGGCTGAAAATCATAGAACCAGTACCTGCCAAAAAGGTGTTTGGAATAGAAAAGGGGGGAAATGTGGATAAACTGAACATACAATAGCGGAGGGTTTTTTGGTTTTGTTACGGGCTGCCAAGAAAAGTAAGAAATTACATCTTAGTCAGATGGCTGAATTAGAACTATACTCCTGAAGCCTCTTATTATTAAATGTATAATATTGAAAGGATCCATTTGTAAGTACATAAGCTATTTTGAGGGGAAGGCAGAGCAGGCAGAGAGGGTGGGCAATTTCCCTTCCTTTTCAAAATATGCTGGAGGCAAGGGGTAAGAACATCCCTGAGCTATCAGAACCAGTGTGGTATAGTGGTTAAAATGTTGGACTAGGATCAAGGCGACCAGGTTGGAATCCTCAACCTGCCATGGAGGCTTGCTAGGTGACATTATGCCAGTCGCACCTTCTCAGCTACGGAGGAGATGGGGGACACAAAATTAAGAGAGGATGAGAGGGAGAGGGTTGGGGGAGAGGGGCACAGTATGGTATGGGGGCAGAGGTGGATGGGCAAGCAGATTTCCAAGGATAGGAATGGAGGAGAAGGGAGGAAGGAAAAGCAGATGGAATAAGATACCCAGGCCCTCCACTTGAGTAAAGAGCTGGGGTGAGCAGCCACCACTGTGGCAAGGCTGTGGGAGGTGGGGGCTGAGGAGGAAGATGTGGCCACTGCCTCAGAGAACCTGGTGAGAGGAATAGGGGAACTCCAGCCATGGGGAAACTGGGAGAAGGCAGATGAGTGGGCCACCATGGTGAAGCTAGGGAGTGGGCTGGGGCAAAGAATAAAAGTGTGGGGCAGGAAAAGCTAATGGCAATATTGGGCGTGCAGGAAGCACGCCCTCTCCACCTTGCCAATTCAAGAAAGGGGGAAAAAATTCCTACCTGACTCTGACAACAGCAGCCAGCTAATCCCGCACCAATACAGGGAGAGGAGGGTGAGCCGAGCAACTCATGGCGACTGAGGCTGGGCCGGGCAGAGCCACTTTCGCGCTTCTGCTCTGCCCGCCCAGCGAACCAAATATGGAAGGAGGGCGGGACTGGTGCTGCCTCACTCCTTCCCGGGCGGCAATAACAGCACCCGGCCAAGAGGCTTCTCAGCCAGCCGGGTAAGTGCCACATTCTCAAACACACAGGCTGCATTAATTTGCTAGATATCCCTTTCTGTAAGGGAGCAGCAAAAGCATGGTTTTGGATCAAACTTTGCTTTTGCAGTTTTCAGTCTTTTTTTTCTGCAGAAGAGTGCCTTCTTTAGTATATAACCAAATGATTTTATTTTGCTTTTTAGTACTGTATATTGCATACAAATTATTTCACGTTCAATATATTTATTTTTGTTTACCCATTTTCTTTCTGGCACACAAAAATAAAGCAAGATTGTTATTCAGTCCTTCAAACATGTTTCATTGTGGTTTAAAGACCATTTATAGAAGTGGCTTAACTGCTGCTTAACTTAGAAAATGTTTACCAAAAATGAAACTGAATGTCATCTGAAGAAAATGTAGGAAAAAGTTAAATGTGGTAAAATTCTACAGTCCCAGAATATTGGGGGTGGGGTGGGGGTTATAAATCCTCTACCTTTTAACCTACCCACTCTTCCTTTCCTGGTAATATTAAAGCAGACTTTAAAAACCTCAGCAGTTGGTTCACGTATGGAGCATTCCATTTCACATATATTTGCCTCAGAAGTTAAGCTAAACAATGGAGCTTCTATTTTCTACCATGTTATTTTGTTTAATGTCTACCAGAGCTGTCATCTGAGCAGCCTGTTGGCCTGCACTCGAACAGGTTTATATTCCAAAAGGCCTCTCACCACCACCCCCTCATTCCCGATGGTGAAAATAAATCAATTTCATCTGCTAGTAGTTTGGTTTCGGGTTTTTCCCTCCTCCCTGCCTCCTTTGTGGGCCTCTTTCCACAATGCCATATGGCAGCTGAGAGAAAGCTAGGGGAATGATCTGCATTTTCATCTCTTAACAAAGGATGCAGTAGTGTCAAAGAACCTCATGAATGCATGAGACACAGTTATGTATAGAGAAGTGCCTCTAGCCCTGTCAAGGAGTACTAAAAGGAAGTCTGATAGCCCTGACATCGCTTCAGAGGAGAGAAAGGCAGCCGTTCTCTTACTGGCTCATCTCTCTTCCATCCTTCTCCCTCCCTGCTCCTTCCTCTTTGGTTCTGTGCCAAAATCCCATTAGCTCTATTAATGACATGTGGTTCGAAGTAAAAGCGTGTGGCAGAACAAGAAAGGCACAAGATCAACCAGCTAAGCTATTCGTTTCTCCTATATGGATCACGAGATAGAACTGTTTCAAGAGGACCAGTGTCTGCCCTGCTTTGATAGTTAAATGACACAAATGGGGGAAGGGGGAAGGGGGAGTAACAAAGCTCTGGAAACGTTTTTTTCTTTGTTTTTCTTGTTCATCTATAAAAAATGAAACATGGGAACTATACAAACTGGCAACATGCTTAAACTTTGAACAGTTAACTTAGGACTTTCCTTTTCCACACTTGGACAGATTTTCAGTGTATTAAACAGTACCATGGAAACTACAGTTTGGCAAAAGAACTGTGTTAAGCAATATTCAGCCAGCTTTGTGAGGACTCCCTTTATTTTTAAAGAAAGATGACTAGCTTTTGCCATATTTCAAGTGCAGTCAAAACTCTACAGCTTTACAGTAGCCATGATGAAGCATTTGATGCTCCTAAATGAGGTCTTCCTTAGATTCTTTAAAGGCAGCCGGTTTGTGAGAAAATTTACTTCCAGTGCAATCCTAAATATGGTTATACTTCTACATCCATTGAAGTAAGAAGGGTATAGCTCTGTTTAAGATTGCACTGTTTACTAATAGTTTCAAGTGGGTAGCCATGTTGGTCTGCAGCTGAAGATTAAGATCCAGATCCAATAGCACCTTAAAAACCAACTAGATTTCCTGAGCTTTCGAGAGTCAACATTCCCTTTGTCACGTATCTGGTGAAAGGATCTTTGGCTCTCAAAAACTCATACCTTGGAAATCTACTTGTTCTTTAAGGTGCTATTAGATCCGGGCCTGAAGTAATTCTTGATTTCCATTTCATTAAACTGCCAAGCCTCCCATTTGTTAATATTGTTATACCAATTAATAATGGAATTTAAGCAAGATTTGATGGCTTCCTTATACTTCAGCTATTGTAGTTTTTCAGAAATTCAGGGGGCCAACCTAATCAGGTCTACTTGGAAATAAATCCCAACTTATTCAGTGGGACTTCTCACAGAAAAGTGTCCTTAGGAATAAGGATAATTAAGTTCTTCTTCTAAAAAAAATGGTTTCAAGTGAGCATGAACTGAACAAAACAGTGAAGAAATTAAAGTACAGTTTATATTTTGGATTCCATCTGAAAAATCAGAAGCAGATTTACAAAAGAAAGCAACAGCTCTGTATCCTCACTTGGATTATCATACACTTCAGAGTATCCTTTCAACATCTGGACATGTACTTATTTCTAACCCCAAATAACTCAGGAAAAAGTGCTCTTGAATTCAGTCTCAAGGGCAAGTGCTCAGAGCTGAATCATTCTGTTGCATTCAGTGCTCAAAATAGTGGCTGTTATATGTTATTTATGAATGTATGAATGTATAATAATTTAGAAAATGTATACTGAATGTAGCAATTGTTTATAGATACCTATCCTTGTAAACGTTATTTGTATCACTGAGATTTTGAAAACAATAAACAGAATTTGAAAAAAAAAATAGTGGCTGTGTTCCTCAGTCATGGCAACCACTCTTAAAAACTTTCAACTATTAGTATGAGCTGAGCCACACCAGAACAATTCAGCTATTCAGTGACTCCCTTTCTCTTCAGAAACATCTGTTTACATGGCCTATGTCCACTCTACAGGGTGTGGACATTTTAGTAGCTACACAGCAGTAGAGGGCAGCTTTAGGGCCCAGTATCTTTTGTCCTTCAGGATCTTTAGCATTCATGTGACACACAAGTTGGGAGGATTATTTAACCGTGGCATTAGGTCTTATGCAGTCTGCCTTTTGAACTGTTTTTTTTTTGAAGGTCAAACCACAGTCAGAACAAGTGTGAACTGCCAAGTCTATAACAAAACAAAATGTGTCTATGCATCAGTCTTTTACTATCTCGTATTCTTCTCCAACAGACCTAGTTCTTGTGGAGATTCTGACATTTACAGTTTACTTTAAATTGTGAAGAGTTTAGTATGTTGGAGGATCAGGTACAAATTCAGTTTGATAGAACTTCTGCTGCATTAAAAAAAAAAGTTGTGCCAAAATTTCAAAGTTTCTCAACTCAGAAACAGCCCTTTGTTTGGCTTTTGTGAACAAGTATTCAATTACTAAATAGCATTATATCAGCTAGATAGTGATCTCAGTTCCATCAGGAGGAGAACAAGATAAATTTACTAGGCTATCCAGTCTGTTTTTCTGTGAAATTGAAGGACGTTTTCGTGGGAGAGGGAGAGCTTAATATATTTTACAAAGTCTTCCAGCATTTGAATTACTCTATTTTCAGCCTACTTGTTTCTGGGAATCTATATGTTCCACAACTAGCTTGATATCCGTACTTCACTATGATATTTAACTACTTTAAATCCAGTTATAATACTTATGGGTATGTAACATTTTTTTAAAAAGTTGGCAACCCTAGTGAACTTTTAGGGGAAGACTGGAAAGTAAATTTTACCTCAGAACATATTCAATGACTGCCAATTAGAGAAGGGCACGAACAGCAATACGAACAAAAAAAAGCCACGAACATCCCAATCTGCTGTTCATGAACAAGCTGTTCATGAGGCCCCATTCTAAACGAACAGGTAGTCGTTGCAAGCCTCATTCATTGCTGTTCCTTGCTGTTCGTCAAGCCAGACTATCTAGCACCTGCAATCAATTCCCTTGGCAACTTAGGCAGAGATTGTCTGAACTCTGAACTCCTGCTCTTGCCCTGGAAACTCCAATCTTAACCAATTTAGCTTGATAGGCAGGTCTTCCTTTCAAGTGTGGAGCTCCAAATTTGTTACAACAAGGGAGCAAAGAGCAGAGGAGAGGGGGGCTCCCAGCTCTGGCTTAGTTTGCAGACAGTGGAGAGGGAGAGAGTTGCTGTTGGCGTTTTGATAGAGTGCATTGGAGCTTGAATTTTCTTTGTGTGTGGTGGGATAGGGATCTACCCCTTCAAGTTCCAGGGCTGCTGCCAGGCTCTGGGCCAAGCTATTATTTATTATGGGTACCTTTCCTGATGCCTGCTCAGGTAAGATTTCTGGGAGTGGTGTGGTAGGGATCTTGACTTGGATGACAGCTGGAGGAGAGCCTGCTGGCCCCCACGAACAGCCAACCACGAACATATTTGTGAACAGGGCCATGTTCGTGGTTGTTCGTGAGTCCCTGTTTGTGGATGGCAATGAACAACAAACATCATGTTCAGGTTTTTTTTCTGTTTGTGCCCATCTCTACTCCCAATAACAACTGCATACTGTTTGGAATGAGGAGTGCGAGGACCAAGCAGGCCATACAGGCAAATAACCTGTGTGTTCCAACTGTCTTGGGGGGAGGGATAAGGTGAGGAATGTTGTGAGCCTAAATCAGCCTGCATATGCAAATGATCTTTAAAGGCTGGCCTAATCAGGGAGGAGTGGCCGAGCTGGCAGTGTGCGGGGGCGCAAGCAGAGAGCAGCCTGCCAGCCACACAGGGAAGCTGTATCCCTTGGGAAAACACATTTGACCCCTTTTGACCCCCTTAGGGGGTGAATTTCTTAAAATCCCTTCGTTGTGAGCCTCTACATCAAAGAATGTTCTCCCCAGATTTCACATTTCTAGGCCCAGGGGTTTTGGCTGGGCATTGATGAGTCACTCAGGACACTTATCTTTATATATATAGATAGATGAAGCACTTCTCAGATTGGGACCCCAGTATATATCAGGTAGTGATCCCTTAATGACAATTTACCTGTGAATTTGGATCTGCTTAGACCAGACATGTAAGGGGGACGTTTTAAACATTAAGGGCCCTGCACATGTACTCCTTTTGGATAACATACTCTTAGTCTGAAATACGCATAGGACCTCTAATACTTTGTAAAATTAGAATGAATTCTAATTTTGAAGAGAGGCAACCTCTCTCTTCAATGATTCTTGCAATCTTTACAGCAGTTCATATACCTTTTGCATACTATACGTAACATGTTGAAACAGTTTGGTCTAAAACAAGAGTAAATTTGGCAGAGATAATTTTTATAGGGAGTGCTAATTTATGAAATCTGTTCCCTTTCATGAGTCTGATTGCATATCATGTGAAGGTACTAGTAAAAATGACTTAATTAACAAACCAGATTCACCATGGACTTAGAGATCATGCAGCTATCATCAAAGAGGCTTTGTTGTGGTTCTTTTGTTCATCCTTGCTCCAGCACTCCCAGAGAGATCCTCTCTCTCGTTCTTTCTCTGCAGTCCCACCTGGAAGGCAGAAGTTGAGAAGCATGTGCTCTGTTCCCTCCAGTGTCCCCACTGGAGTCTCTCTGAGTCGTGTGCATCACCTCTGGATAGGGGTATGCAAGAGGAACTGAGGCAATGATCCTTAACTAAAAAACTTAATTACTACAAAAGTACAACCCTTTGGTAATAAAAGTACAAAACTAAAGGATACAGGAAAATAAAGAACAAAGAATACTTACTAGCTAAGAGGAACTTACAGCTTCTTCATGCCAGCTCAAATATGCTGTAGCATACCGGTTAAGTGGCTGGGTTCCAAATCAGCACTCTACAGCCATGGACTATGCAGATAGCTTTAGGTAAGTCACTCCTCTCAGCCCCACTCCCCAGCTGTATTGTGGGTATATTAATAACACTGACTGCTCATTGCTCTGAGCACTAATCTGTCTAGAATGGTGGTATATAAGCATACTGTTGTTGTTGTTGTTCTTAGATGGATGCTGAGGGGTGACTGCATCTTCAGTCAACCTGCCAGTCCATGCAAATAAGCACATGTGCACATGCACAAAGGAGCAGTGCTTTTTGAGAGTCCAGTCCACATGGCTTCTAAAGTAAATCACCTAATCTGCTCTTCAGGTTCTGGACCCCAAAAGCCAGCCAATTCCCTGGTCCAATAAAAAGGTGATCCCAAATCAAAGAGATGGGAATGTTTTTTATGTTGGGCTGTAAAAATCAGCCATTTGGAACTGCTAATACCTTTCCGAGGCTGAATGTAGACTGAAAGACTCCTTCT
The DNA here is from genome assembly GCF_028583425.1 of Eublepharis macularius. Classification (NCBI taxonomy): domain Eukaryota; kingdom Metazoa; phylum Chordata; class Lepidosauria; order Squamata; family Eublepharidae; genus Eublepharis; species Eublepharis macularius. Next base: position 49,545,741 of record NC_072799.1, read on the forward strand.
GGGTCCTCAGTCTTTATATCTGTCAATATCTCCCTCAAATGTTCTTTCCTCAGTTCATGACATATACAATTTCTAAACATTTGTCTCTCAGGTTTTTTCCCCCTGAGTTTGAAGTTTGGCACTCACAAGCCAAGGAGGAAAGATAACAACAGTTTAATGCAAACAAGTGCTGATACAGGTGCTTCGGGTTTATTTTAGATGTGAAGACTAAGAGAATAACCTGGGAATAAGCCAAAGTTTTCATGAGCTGGGATTTGAAAGAAAAGAAAGCGGTGTCATAATCCCTATTACTGAATGTGATCGTAGGGTAGAAGTGGCAGGTGTTAGCATTCTTTTGTTGTGATTTGTAGTAGCCTATATTACAAGCCATTTGTCTCCCATTTTATTTGGTTGCTTGTGGTATTATGCCATAGTTTATTGGATGTATCCCAAATAAATAAAATGCAGCAGGCTTAATCTTTATTCCTGTCACACAATATGTTTCTTTTTCATTTATCACCACCTCTCCCTGTTTTGAATAAACCAGCCTCAGTGACTCACATGCGGTTGACTGTGCCTTTCTATAATTACTGCTGTGAAGTCAGCAGTGGTTAGGATTGTGACTGTACCTTCTTTCCTTTTCCCTTCATTTTTGTCTATTTTGGGACAGTGCTTTTTGTGAACACTGTTTTTTTTCCTCTTTCACTATGCTTGGCGTTTTGAGGGTATGTGTGTGTTACTAATGTTTTTGTAGGCCCTTGTGCAATCCATCTCCGTTCATGATTTATATATATACATACTGTTGCATGTTCTGCTCTGAATTTCAAGTGGCAGCATTATCTAGGAAGGCACATGGGAGATGTATGGGGGAGGTTTTTGATACCACTCGGATTACAAATAGAGCAAAAGTGGAGACAAAAGTGGAGAATTTCTAAAATGCAGCAGATCTATTATCTCACACAGATTTCCATGAGAGAGGGCACCGAGGAGAGTTAACCAACTATCAAATGTAGTCTGCATACATCAGGGTTCTCTAATGTGGCACCTATGGGCACCATGGCACCTAACAGTATTTCCTCTGTCACCAACTAAGCTTTTTTAAAAGTGGGCCAGCCATCGTAAGGCGGGGCTTGTTTGAAAGGGTTTTCCACAGTCACTGGAGGATCAGGAGGACTGATCAGCATCAGCACCCAGGCTTGTGGTTCCATTCCCCATTCAGGCTTTCCCTCTTTTTATTCTTGCTTCTCTTTCTCCCTCCCGCCCCTGGCCACCTCAGAGTTTATTCCCCTTATGTGATTCTTTTGCAAAGGGATGAGGGAGATATTGTGTTTGGCTGTGTTTCTTGCAGAAGACATTTTGGGGGGGAACTCATTCCAAATGTACTCACAAACTCAAAAAGGTTGGGGGGGCATGGCCTACATGTTTAGCTTCATAATCCCAAGAATGTATTATAAGGGGTTGTATTATACATGTGTGCATTCTAGTGCTCCAGTATTACATTCCAATTGAATTCCATCTCAATGACAAAAAGAGTCCAGTAGCACCTTTAAGACTAACCAATTTTATTGTAGCATAAGCTTTCGAGAATCAAGTTCTCTTCATCAGATGCATAAAATTGGTTAGTCTTAAAGGTGCTACTGGACTCTTTTTGATTTTTCTACCACAGACTAACACGGCTAACTCCTCTGCATCTATCATTTCAATGACCAATCTCTCATTTCCCAGCTCTGTTTTAGAGAGTTTTCACAATGGTTAATATAGGAAGATACTACACATTTGTGTCAAATAAATGTGAATTATATGGAATTTGACATAGTAGAATTATACCATTGTAAGCCTGTGTCAGACTATGGAATCCCAGTTATCTCGAATTCGTCTCCCACCCCTTCTGCAAGAAGCACAAGGTCTCTTGGTTCCAAAAGGTTTATTGAAAGACTATGCTCAGGATACAGGTGTCCATAATCCAAGGGCTGAAGAGACCCCTGGCTGAACAAAAGCTTTGTTGAGAATGGCATGTAAAACGAAAGTTACAATACTTCAAACACCCATTCCCAGCCTCCCCCCTAGTCCTGTCTGCAAAGGTCTGAGAAGACGAGGACATCAAGGTCATTGGCTGGGCCGGATAGATAAGACTCTTCGCTCCCATGGGTATGAGCGGCCTGGACGACATCTGGGCCTAGAGGGAGGAAAACTGGAAAACTACTGGTTATAACAAGAGTTAACATGGCATTGTCCTGGCTAGAGAACTGACATCCTGACAGCCTGTTAATATAAATGGACCTAAAATGGCAATGGTTTGCCATTGCCTTCCCCAGTCATCTACACTTTCCCCCCATGAAACTGGGTACTCATTTTACCACCCTTGAAAGGATGGAAGGCTGAGTTAACCTTGAGCCCACTACCTTAACCTGGCTTCCACCGGGATCGAACTCAGGTCGCAAGCAGAGCTTGGACTGCAGTACTGCAGTTTACCACTCTGCACCATGGGGTGTATGAATATGCATGAGAGATAAGACGTCTCCATTTAAATTGTTTCTTCTTCCAGGATATGAAAGGGCCAAGCGGGTCCTTAAAAGTCTTTTCAAAAAACCAGAAACAGTAGATTCTTGGGTGGTTGTGTGTGGCGTGGTTCTTTAAACAAGTAAAAAGTTGAGCAATATCTGCTGATGACACAAAAACGATTGATTGAGCCATAGAGCATATTTAAAGGTCTGTATAAAACATCCAGCCAGGCTATTAGCTGCAGCATAAGGAGCTGAGTGAATATGCTGGATGCTGTTTAATTTCAGAAACAGATCAGTTTTTTCTGCAGTCATAGAAGTCATTTTAAAAACTTCAGGCCATTTTGAATAGTTATCAGCTACTACTAAAAACATACAGCCTTCAAAGGGTCCTGCAAAATCAACATGAATACATGTCCAAGTTGTCTGTGGCCATATCCAAAGGCAGAGACATGCAGGAGCTGGATCATACTGGATTTGCAAAGAAGTAAAACAGCATTTTGCCTTTCTTTCAATGTCTTGATCAATATGAGGCCACTAAATATGGCTCCTGACAATAGCTTTCATTCATACCATACCAAAATCACCTTCATGAAAAACATCTAGAATGAGGGCCAAGCTACAAGTGATGCTGGACACGAGGTGGACATGAGTCAGGTTCCCCAAAGTTTTGATGGGAAATGCAGGCATCTTTTCTGACTACCACAGCTTGGCTCCTTCCCAGCCACTGGGGGCTGGAGTTTACCAAAGGGATTCACATAGTTAACAACATAAAACCCATCCAGAGTTGGAGGGATAGTGCCTGCATAGAGATTGCTAGTATTTACAACAAACATTTATTACAAGCAAAGCCCGCCAGCGATGGGGTGTAGGGAGCTCATCTTCTGCCAGCCCAAAGGAGCCCCTGCCAGTTGCCAGCACTCCAAGCCCCCTTACGCCGTTTCACCAGCAACTGGCAAAGCTGCCAGCAACTGGGACAGTTGGGAGCGCTCTCATCAGTGGCAGAACAGGAAGCTTCCCGCACCTCACATGCCCCGTGCCTGCTTTGCCCACTGGCGGGAGCGCACCCCTTCCATCCTCTGTGGCTCCCCTCCCACCCTGTCTCAGACTGGAGAGCCACACAAGATCCAGTAGGATGTGCAGATCTCTTGCTTCTATGTATTCGTAAATGGGATCCATTTTTCCCAGAAGTTTGATCCCAAAGATTGATATTCCGTCTGATGTAGGTTGTCAGTTACTTTTTCCATTATCAAATGGTTCCAGATTTTTGTAAACCAAAGTTCTGTAGTAGGTGGAGATTGGTCTTTCCATTTGGTTGCTATTGCACTCCTAGCTGCCCCCAGGAGAGAGTTGATAAGGTCTCTTCTAATGTTCGGGATTGATGTCTGATCCCACAGTCCCAAGAAGATTACTTTTGGTGACATAGGGACACTGTACCATGTTATTTCCTTAATAATATTTAATATTTCTGACCAAAATTGAGATATCAAGGGGTATTCCCACCAACAGTGAGCAAAATTACCCTCATTATTGCTTTTCTTCCAACAAGAGGGCGATGCTGAAGAGTAAATTAAGATTTTTTGGGGTGTTAGATACCACCAGTGTATAATTTTATAGCTTTGTATTTTAGTTAATATAGTCGTAGATTTATTTGATTTTGATGCCCATACTTTTTCCCAGTTGTCTAATGTCAGTACTCCATTAAGGTCTTTATGCCATTTAGTTTGATAACTTAAATTGTTAGGGATGTTAGAGGACAATAGCAGGCCATATATTTTTGAAATCATGCCCTTTTTTGATATTTTTTAGCATCCATTAATTGCTCAAATCTTGTCTGAGTTGCATTCATAACTAGGGGTGTGCAAGGAAAAAACTTTCGGCTTTCTTGTTTCGGCATTAGCCGAAACAAGAATCTCTATCGTTAAAGCCGAAAGCCGAAACAAGAATCTCTTTCGGCTTTCGGCTTTCGGCTTTGTTTCGGCTTTCTTTCGGCTTTCTTTCGGCTTTTTCTATGGGAAAATGCCTCCGTCTTCCAGGACGCCTGAAGGAGGCATTTTCCCACCGAATAAGCCCAAAATTGGTGGGGACCTTCGTCTAACCATTCTCTAACAACCACCCAAGTTTCAGACAGATTGGACTTTGGGGGGCCATGTTATGGCCCCCCAAAGCAGGTCCCCCTATCCTCCCATAAGAAAGCGAAGGAGCAGCATATTGTTAGCATGCTGATGCTCATCTTCTTCATTATTTCCTATGGGGAAAAATGAAGACGCAGGCCTCCTTTGCCAGGGGTGGCATTTTGCATGCAAAATGCCCCCCAACCCTCTGAGGGCCTTCTCCCACCCTTCCTCCCACCCCCCACCAAGGCTCAGCCTGCTCCCACTTGGGGGGGCCATTTCATGGCCTCCCCAAGTAAGTGCTCTCATCTCTACCTCTGACAGCTGGGGGAGGCTTGTCTTGCCAGGGGTGGCATTTTGCATGCAAAATGCCCCCCTACCCTCTGGGGCCCTTCTCCCACCCCTCCTCCCACCCCCCACCAAGGCTCAGCCTGCTCCCACTTGGGGGGGCCATTTCATGGCCTCCCCAAGTAGGTGCTCTTTTCTCTACCAGTAACAGCTGGGGGAGGCTTGTCTTGCCAGGGGTGGCATTTTGCATGCAAAATGCCCCCCTACCCTCTGGGGCCCTTCTCCCACCCCTCCTCCCACCCCCCACCAAGGCTCAGCCTGCTCCCACTTGGGGGGGCCATTTCATGGCCTCCCCAAGTAGGTGCTCTTTTCTCTACCAGTAACAGCTGGGGGAGGCTTGTCTTGCCAGGGGTGGCATTTTGCATGCAAAATGCCCCCCTACCCTCTGGGGCCCTTCTCCCACCTTTCCTCCCACCCCCCACCAAGGCTCAGCCTGCTCCCACTTGGGGGGGGCATTTCATGGCCTCCCCAAGTAGGTGCTCTCAGCCCCCAAAGTCCACCCCTCACAGCCCCACACAAACCCAATTCCCCCCCAGCTGCCACACACAGACATAAATCCCCCCAGTAGCCCCTCACAGACCCAAATCAACCCCCACCTGCCCCACACCCACCATAACCCCAGGAACAGGCTGGCCTGCCCTCCCCTTTTGGGAACCCCTAAACTCTCTTCCCCAGGGCAATTCCGCACAGACAAGGGGTGCCACAATGGTGGCAGTGCCAAATCGTCCCTGGGAAAGAGCACCTGCCCTGGCACACAGACAACCACCCCCCTGACCCCCCCACCACCTGCAGAGAAGGCTGGCCAGCCTGCCTCATTGTTCCCTATGCTGGGAACCAACGTCCCATCAAAGAAGGGAACACACACACAATGATTAAGTTTAAAAAAACTTTATTTTATAATTTTCAAATTACAAGTGGTCAACAAATCACAACATATTACACTTATTTTCCCCCACAGCACAACACAACACAATTAACTACACATCAGAGAATCTTAAAAACATTTTTTTTTGAAATGGACAAACTGTAAAGTTTTGAAGATATCCACAGGTTACATAGTAAGCGGGCACAACAGGGCATGGAAACAGAAGCCCACACTAGACAAGATGATCATAACTACCAGCCTAATACAACTCTCCCTCCATAACATGACTTAATGGGGGGGAACCACTGCAACAAAATCCCCCCCCAACCCTCTGGGGCCCTTCTCCCACCCTTCCTCCCACCCCCCAACAAGGCTCGGCCTGCTCCCACTTGGGGGGGGGCCTTGCATGGCCTCCCCAAGTAGGTGCTCTTTTCTCTACCAGTAACAGCTGGGGGAGGCTTGTCTTGCCAGGGGTGGCATTTTGCATGCCAAATGCCACCCTTACCCTCAGGGGCCCTTCTCCCACCCTTCCTACCACCCCCCACCACATGCATTCCTTGACAATCAAGAAATCTGGAGTTAACTATAATGTGCATGTCAGTCCCTCAAAGACAGAAGCAATATGGAGTTAATGACCCATTTGATTTCCACAACCTCAGACACAATTAGGGATCCGTTTCCCCTTGGTGGGGGATCCCCCACTCTCACCTATCGCCCCCTGTCACTGCTTACCTGGCTGGAAGGGGGAAAGTCAGGGAATGAGCCTTCAAGGTACGCTCCTGGGGCTGCTGCCGTGATGTCACTGATGTCATCTGGCTGCCCTGAGAGTATTCCTGTGCTTTGCAGTGGGCTGATTTGGGCCCTACAGGCCAAAGCAGGATCACTTGTGGCCCAAATCAGCCTGCTGTGAATTGTGCGTGCTCCCCAGCCTTGTGTGATGATCACATCACTTCCTAGAACAGACATCATCATGCCAGAGCATTGCCATGAAATGATCATGCGTGTGTGAACAGACCCTAAGTATCCTCTAGGCTTCAGTGATGGTATAGTATGTCAGTAATGTTTTCACACACATTATAGAGAGAGAGAGAGAGACAGAGAAGGGGGGAGGCACTGAACCTAGATTATTTCGTCTATTTTACTGTCCCCTTCCAAAGCCAGGGTGGCATTGGCACAATGCCCCCCTCCCCCTGGCCAGAGCCTTAGTAACAGTATGCATTGACAGGCCCATGCATCATAGTCCTTTTTGAGACCCAGCCAAGTTGTATGCCTTTTGGAGAAAAATGTTCAAGTTGCTGGTGGGGGTATGAACAATTTTTAGATATCCACTGTAGTGCAATGGCTAGAGTGTTGGTCTAGAATCTGGCAGACTCTGATTCTGTGCCTTGTAGGCTTGATGGATGTTCTTGGCTCAGCCTAAGTAAACAATTGTGTTGTGTTTTCCAGAGGCAGTCTAGGTGATTTTGGGGCCCTGGACAAATGTTCTGGACGGGGCCCCAGAACCAGTGCCGCCCCACCACTGGCTCCTTGCCAAGGCCAAGCAATTTGGTCACCTAGGCCCCAGATAGAGTGGGCTGGAGTGCGTTGTCTCCCTCCACCCCCTCCACCCCCTCCAACTACTAAGAAGGCCATCGGTGGATGAAGTCACTCCCAATGTAGGGCATGGAGTAGCTGTCTATTGTTAGCCTGGTTGTGATGAGGGTAAAACAAATCAAGGGAGAACAACAATGTGTAAACCACTATAGGTTCCCATGGGGGAGAAAACCAGGGCATAAGATAAACCTTTAATTTGGTGGGGAGGGGGTATATACATTTTATGTGTATGTGTCTGTATGTTTTATGCATTCAAATCACTTATGGTGTACATTAGAATTATTGAGCTCCAAAATATCCCAAAAACCTTGTCCACGTATTGCAAACCGAAGTCAATCTACCACATCTAGGGTATTCTTCTTTTCCCTACTGCCTTCAATTTTTCCTAGCATTATTGTCTTTTCTAGTGAACCTTGTCTTCTCATGATGTGACATAAGCACTATCATTATATGATATCTTCAAGGGAGAAAGCAGGCCTGATTTGGTCTGGAAGCCACTTACATGTCTTTTTCGGAGTCCATGGTACATGTAAATTAAAACTTTCTTCCTACTTCACAGTATGAATGCATTTTCTTCCTATGAGCTTTGTCTAAATTTTACTGTACTGATACTGCTCATTTGGCCAAAAGGCCTGCCCTTGAGCAATGCCACATTAAATACTTCATAATAAAAATATGTTTTGAAAACCATTTAAAAGTGTCTTTAAGAGCCATACGCTGATTTAAAAAACATATGCTAAATGTTTGGGTACACAACCAGATATGTGAATGACTGAAATGCAGCCCAATCCCACTGCTACTTAAAATCCATTTTTGATGGAGGTCTGGATTGACTCACATTGGTGTCATTGAGCTTGGAATCAGGAACCTGGAAGTGTTCCATGGGGGCTACAACTTTCATGCCAAGGCTAAGAGGGTGGAAACGGGATCTCTCTGGGGTGGCAAACTCTGGCCTTGGAAGTTACTGGCAATTTGGGGGTGGGACTTGTGGAAAGGGAAATCTGAGTAGGGATCTCCCCCAGAATCCATGGTCCACATTTGCCCTCTAAAGAGATTGCCCTTGGAAGCAGCCAGTTTCTCTAGGGAACTACTCTCTCTAACCTGAACTCCAAGCCCAACCAGGAGTTTGGCAGCCCTAGGAAAATTTCTGAAAAAGATGGCAAAGGAGGGCCAGCAACTGATAGAGGCATGGAAGCCCACACCAGGACAGTAGCAGGGGCCTACTTGGGCACAAAGGACTAACAGTGCTCTCATTCCCCATAGTCCACTCCTTACAGCCCCACACAAACCCAGTTCCCCCACCCCAGCTGCCACACACAGACCCAAATCCTCCACTCAGCCCCTCTCAGAACCAAAACCACCCTCAGCTGCCCCACACCCAGTACCCCAGGAACAGGCTGGCCAGCCTGCCCCATTGTTCCCTATGGTGGGAACCAACCTCCCATCAAAGAAGGGAACACAGACACACAATGATTAAGTTTAAAAAAAACTTTATTTTATCATTTTCAAATTACAAGTGGTCAACAAATCACAACATATCACACTTATTGTCCCCCACAGCACAACACAACACAATTAACTACACATCAGAGAATCTTAAAAACAATTTTTCTTTTGAAATGGACAAACAGTAAAGTTTTGAAGATATCCACAGGTTACATAGTAAGCGGGCACAACAGGGCATGGAAACAGAAGCCCAGACTAGACAAGATGATCATAACTACCAGCCTAATACAACTCTCCCTCCATAAAACGACTTAATGGGGGGGAACCACTGCAACAGGGTCAGCAGAACCTATGTCATTTCCTGTGGCTATGCTTTCAGTTCAGACACAAAAAGCTGAACTGGGCACTTCCAAGGCACTGGACACTGGTATTTCTGGAGCAGTTCTGCAGAAGTCTCCCCCCACCCCCACACCAGCCTCAGAATTTACCTGGGAACATCTGCGAGAGATCATCATTGGCCGGTGCCCATCCACCACTCTTCCCGCATCCCCCGACCATGCAAACCCAACATTAACATCAACAATTTTTTTATGGTTTTTTTCTTTTTTTAAACGTGAACAGTCCATCAACTCAGAAAACACAGAATAACATTTTTTTTGGTTTTTTTTTTAAACATGAACATTCCATCAACTATGAAAAACCATAATCAAAACATTTTTGGGTTTTTTTTCTTTTTTTTACATGAACATTCCATCAACTTTGAAGAAACATAATCACAACATTTTTGGGTTTTTTTTTCTTTTTTTTACATGAACAGTACATCAACGTTTAAAAAACAGTACAACAATTCTTCTTCATTTTTTTTACAAAGATTTCAGCTGATAAAAACATTTTAAACATTCACTGCAGGATCTGATATTTTCCCATTCCCTAATCCCCACCTAAGCAATCCCTATCTAACCTGTTTCTCCCTCCAGTAGCAATCCATGTTTCTGGGGCATTATTTTTCAGAATAAATTTGGTCCCACAGGGTCTGTCTCAGTGATGGGAGATGTTTTGAATACCCTGGGAGGGGGGCTTTCAAATTGCTGGGAGTTTTCCCTTTGCCACTGGTTCCTAACCACCCTCCCTCTACTGGCCGGTTTTAACTGTATATACAGGGTTTTATACAGGGGAGAGCGCGATTCCAAAGGATTGGACTCACAGAGGATGCAGGCCACAAGTTGGGCTCACCTCAGTCACTCTGGAAGTCCAGTCCTGAGAAATCGAAGAGGCGAGAGTTGACCTTCAGGAAGGTCAACTGCTCGACTCTCCATGGGAGAAGGCGAGTGCGATGTGGGCCGACAATGTCGCCCGCATGTGAAAAGACATGCTCGCTCTCCACGCTCGTCGGAGGGCATGAGAGCAGCCGCTGTGCCTCGAGGGAGAGGTCCGGCCAGACCGACTCCTTCCTGGCCCAGTAGCTGAGCGGATCGGTGGAGAGCGACTTGCAGGGCTCCGCGAGGTAGTCCCTGACCATCGCCTCCGCCGGATCCTCTCTCACGGTCCTCACGACCCCAGAGGGGACGAGGGCCCACCGGAGCATCTCCATCTCCATTGGCACTCCGGTGGTGGCTGCGGGGGGGGCCTGCGCAGAGGGGGCGTCAGAGGGACCCACACGGCAGGGCCCCTCTTGCGTCCCCCCTGTCAACAGGTGTCCCCTCGCAGTCTGCCTGTGCCTCACCCAAGAGCAGAGCCCGTCTCTGGCTTGGGTGAGGTTCCCGTCCCGCTCGGCGAAAGTGCCCTTTATGTGCGGGTCACACACGGTCGCCAACATGTATGACTCTTCCTTAGTGAGAGGAGTTAGCCTGGCAGCAATGCCAAGCTGCAGCCTTCTCACTAATGCGCGCACCGCTGGAACAAGGTCAGCACGGGGCGCGACCGGGTCTGCAAGGGTGGCCAGATTCCTCTGGAGCGTGTGCACCAGGGGAATGACCAGACCGAGTGTCAGACGAGACCACCACAGTAAAGTCCTTGAAGGGCTTCAGGAGCCGCAGTGCGAGTCCAGTGAGCCAATCCTCCCGGCTGAACTCACCCACCTGACTCGCACTGCGGCTCTCGGAGAGCCACGCGTGGAGTGCGGCCTTCTGCTCCACCAAGCGCCCAAGCATGGTGCAGGTGGAGTTCCAGCGAGTGCTGACGTCAGTGATCAGAGCGTGCTGTGGCACACCTGTCCTGACCTGTGTCTGACGCAGTTCGTGCGTGGACTTCACGCTGCGCGAGAAGTGACCCGTGAGCCTCCGACATTTCTGGATAAGTAACTGGAGTTCACGGGTCCGGGTATCCAAGGGTTCCTTCGAGGAGCCGAACCCCAGCGCATCTCTCACCACTAGGTGAAGCTTGTGAGCCGCACAGTAGATGCACTCTCGGCTCACTAGATGTGCCGCTGCCCTCATGTTCTTGCCACCGTCCGTCACCATGCATCTCACGGTGGCGGGTCCCTGGCCTATCCACTCGTCCAACTGTCTTCGCAAGGTGGCAGCGATGTTCTCCGCCGTGTGGGACACGTCGAGCACCTCAGCGTGAAGCAAGGCCTTGCAGTAGCCGGCCTGGTGGTCTCCCATCCTTCCCTGTCTAGCTGTGCTAGGCACCTCCCCCCGGCCCCCACCCAGAACCGACTCGGGTTCCCACCATTGAGCAGTAAGCGAGAGGTACGCTTGCTGCACACTTGGGCAGGTCCAGATGTCCGATGTGAAGTGCACAGTTCTCCCGGCAACCCGGGACAGCTGTGCCTTCACATGATCCCTGGCAGGGCACCACCGATCTGCTCAACGACGTGCGAGCAGGGACGGCGTACCAGGGAAAGCAATCTCGGAGCAGCCCTGAGAAGCCGAAGTCTTCAACTACGGAATACGGTTGTCCATCCACTGCTATCATATTGACGATGTGGCACGTGATGCGCCGGCTCGCCCTCCAGATCCCCTCTCTGGGCACACTAGCGCCCTGCATACCAAGCATCTCCGGGAGAGAGGCTTGGCGTCCCTTTCCTGCAGGTACCCTTAGAGGGAGAGCACCAGAGGAGCCTGCCTCCTTCTGGCTAGCTGGCGGCCGTGCGGCGCCACTCGAACCCTCCTCCTGAAGAAGCACCGCCTGGTGGTGCCTCTTCATATGGTACCTCAACCCAGACGTGGTAGGATGCTGCACATCTTTGCCACGGCTGACGCGCTGCCTTCAATGCAGGCACAGGGCTGCTCGGGGATCCTCCGTTGTCTGGAAGTGCTTCCAGATTTCGGAGGAAAAGGGCATCCCATGCTTCCCAGGAGAAGCGCTTTCTGGATCACCCTGAGGCACCTCCTGTGAGGTGCTCTGGCCGGACACACCGTGTCCCACTCTCGGCCGAGCAGGTGGGGATGGACGAGGCTGAAGGGGCAGAGATGTGGGCTCTTCCACCACAGTCTCTGCCTCTTCCTCCCGCATCCTCTCCTCCTGCACAGCCGTGAGAGGCCTGCTGCTGGCCTTAGAGGAAACTGGGGTGGACCGCCCCAGGGGGGGTCTCACGGGCAGTTCCTCCAACATCCTCTGGGTTCCTGGGGTGAGCGGGAGCGCAGGGAAAGTCATGTGCTCCGTGCCCATCCCAGGAGACACCACATGCTGCCCCTCCTCCAGCAGCTGGCTCGCAACCACTGGAGGAGGAGGAGCCTCAGCAGCAGGCCCCCGCCCAGTGCCAGCACCTGCCTCACGCCTCTGGGTTGGGGGTGGCCCTCCAGCAGCTGCCTCAGGAAAGAGAGCCTTGCGCACCCTCTTCCTGTCACCAGAAGCCAGGCTGGTGAACGGCAGCAGCGCAGGGGAGGGCCTCCTCCGCTCAGATGGGGGGGCTGCCGCAGCAGTCCCCCTCCCCCTCCTCCCCTCTAGATTTCTCCCTAGCCTTTCCCCCGGGGCCCCTCTCTGCTTTCCTCTCTGACATACTTTCCCCTCCCAAAATCTACCCTAACTAATCAGAAAAGATTTGGAAAACAAAGGTCAACTTTGTTTTCAAGACCTAACTAACCTGCTCTAAATCTGTGCTTCTAGTGGCTCTGTGACTTGGAGATGAACAATCAAGTGCCTTTTTAAGCAACCCTATTTATGTCAGGGAACCTGAGCCTGCCAATCAGCTGAATTCCTCTGGAATTGAGCTGGCCCTAAACCCCAATAACAGGTGACAAAGCCTTAAACACTCACACACTAGTATGCCCGGGCCGGCCTGGCACCACCACGGGTGCCAAAGATGGGCAGTGGAACCCTAGTTATGGGGGCACTAATGGGAAGCCTATTGACAGCTATTACAAATTTTTTTTATATATATATATATATATATATATATAAGACACTATATATATACCTAAGACACTATTTAGCGGGAACAATGTATCTGTGGTATGTCGGTGTGGGGTGTGGATGTGGTGTTCTGAAGATGAGCCTCCCCCCTCCCAAGCTAGCAAGAACCCACCTCCAAGCCCACCCAAATATGAACCCGGACTCGCTCACCAACACCAGTCCTGCAGTCCAGCGATGTTCAGGCGGTCTTGCAGCTGGTCCTCCTCTCCTCCGCGATATTGTCAAGAAAATTGAAAATGTTAACAGAGTCAATACCACACGCCGCACACGCAACCCCCAAAATTCAAGGCCCCGTTGCACAAGCCAAGTCAGCCCCCCCCCCCTGAAAGGCTAGGGCCAACCAGCAGCAAAACAAAACACATCCACCCAGCAGAGCTTCTGGCCTGTGCAGGCCAAAAGCTGGCACACTCATTTTTTAGTCCTGTGAAACATTAGTTCAAGCCCACCCCACACTCAAACTTGACAAATGAAACATGAAAGAAAGCAGGCACTGCAATCAATGCTGGCCCCCACTAACCCCCAAACAATGTCCTCTTGCCCAACCAGAAAATGCCCCCCCTAGCCCAAGCCATAAAGACCAAGCCAAAGCATATGCTCGCAGGTCGGCACAGCAGCAGACATAAGCTCAAAAAACAAATTTTACAACAACCCTACCAGTCCTCCACAACAGATGTCCAGCAATGTTGATCCTCCACGCAGAGATCTGCAGGCCGATGTCCATCAAGTGCAGTCCAGTCCAGAAGAGGTCCACCAACGATAAACAACCTGATTGTGAAGCAAAACTGTGAGTGCCAGGCCAGCAAACAGGAAGGGTTACCATAGCCGGAGCAGCAGGCCTGTGTGTGGGCCACAGGCTGGCACAGTTGTTCAGGACGGAGCCTGTTGGGAAGCCTTGCAAGCAGGGGGCCAGACACAGGAAAAAAAGCCCACACCATTCCAGTTTGTGAAGCAAAACTGTGAGTGCCAGGCCAGCAAACGGGAAGGGTTACCAAAGCTGGAGCAGCAGGCCTGTGTGTGGGCCACAGGCTGGCACAGTTGTTCAGGACGGAGCCTGTTGGGAATCCTTACAAGCAGGGGGCCAGACACAGGAAAAAAAGCCCACACCATTCCAGTTTGTGAAGCAAAACTGTGAGTGCCAGGCCAGCAACCAAAAAGGGTTACCAAAGCCAGAGCAGCAGACCTGTGTGGGGGCCACAGGCTGGCACAGTTGTTCAGGAGCCTGTTGGGAAGCCTTGGAAGCAGGGGACCAGACACAGGAAAAAAGCCCACACCATTCCAGTTTGTGAAGCAAAACTGTGAGTGCCAGGCCAGCAACCAAAAAGGGTTACCAAAGCCAGAGCAGCAGACCTGTGTGTGGGCCACAGGCTGGCACAGTTGTTCAGGAGCCTGTTGGGAAGCCTTGGAAGCAGGGGACCAGACACAGGAAAAAAGCCCACACCATTCCAGTTTGTGAAGCAAAACTGTGAGTGCCAGGCCAGCAACCAAAAAGGTTTACCAAAGCCAAAGCAGCAGGCCTGTGTGTGGGCCACAGGCTGGCACAGTTGTTCAGAGTCAGGAGCCTGTTGGGAAGCCTTGGAAGCAGGCAACCAGACACAGAAAAACAAGCCACACCATTGCAGATTGTGAAGCATAACTGTGAGAGCCAGCCAGAAGAAAGGCACCAAAGACACCCAGCAGAGCTTCTGGCCTGTGTAGGCCCAAAGCTGGCACACTCTTGTTTTAATCTTAAAACAGTAGATCAAGCTTAAAGAAGGCAAGCACAACAACCAATGCTGAACCCCCCCCCCACCATCAAACATTGTCTGCCCAACCTGTCCCCCAGGCCATACCAAGAATAAACTGCAACACCTTTTTGCAGAGGCAGGCCACAACAGCACATTGCCCAGCATCAAAGAAATTTATAAAAATTTTAAAAAGGCCTACCAGGTCTCCTCTCAGGATGTCCAGCGCAGATGATCCTCTAGGCAGATGGTGCAGTCTCTCTCCTCCTCTCTCGGGCAGCAGCAGCAACAGCAGTGTTCCAGACCAGTCTTGCCCCAAATTTAAATCCCCTGCTGCAGCCTCAGCCAAAGATTTGAATCTATTGGCTGGCAGAAGGATGCAGCAGTGGGATTGGAGACTCCTAAAGTCCCCCCTCCCCTGCCTTTCCCCACCCACACTCCAACTGCCACCCTCCCAATGCTCCCCCTCCCCTACCTGTAAATTTTGGCGGGAATCTCTGCTTGCACTGCTTTGCAAATGCAAAGTGCAATGCAATGCTTGCACCTTGCATTTGCAAGGCAAAGCAGGATTCCCTATCCTCCTTTGCAAGAGGGGTGGGGGGTGACAGAAGGAGTGAGTGATTCACTCCTTCTCCCCCCCTCCCCTCTTCTAAGAGCCTGCAGGAAGCCTTTGCTTCTAGCAGGATTTTGCTAGCCGCTTGCTAAGGCAAACGGCTAGCAAAAACAAAATGGCGATTCTCGAATGCCGAAAGAAAGCCGAAAGAAGCCGAAACGTTTCGGCTTTTTTTCTTTCGGCTAAGCTGAAACGTTTCGGCTTTCTCCGAAATGTTTCGGCTTATCCGAAAGAAGCCGAAACACTTTTGTTTCGGCTTTCTTTCGGCATTCGGAAAGCCGAAACGCACATCCCTATTCATAACCTTTCTTATGTTTATTTGTTGGGTGACAGCTTGTAATTGCAGATATAAGAACCATGGAGGAAGCTTCCTTTGTTGCCATGGGCGGGAGCACTCCCAACTGTCCCGGCTGCCGGCAGCTTTGCCAGCCACCAGTGAAACAGCATAAGGGGGCTTGGAGCAGCTGCAAAAAGATCTTGGTATCATGATGACCAGCCCATAAAAGGCCACCTTGCTGTACAGAGATTTCTAGTCTTCATGATACAAAAGGAATAAAATGTCGACTTTTAGCATTAGCTGTTGTATCATGCTGTATCATACTCATGACTTACTAAAGGACATTGTCCTTGGCACTTTCTTTCTTGCTAGTGGCACAAGTGATAGGTAGCTTGTCCATTAGATTTAGAGAACGTATTTCATCTGAAGACTCTGTGGAGGTGTAAGATTTGTGGCTAGGGAGACATGACAGTCATTCAGCATTGCTATGTTGAATTCCCTTCCAATATTGAATGGTATAATAATAAGCTGAAAGTAGCAATGCCCATCATTGCATGCAAGCTACTGCCAACAATGGAATACCCTGCTTCAGTTCCAAAATATTAAGTAATGGCCAATGATCAGTCAATGGACAGATAGGTATGAATCTTTCTTACATCAAAAATAAAGCTCAGGGCTTCACATTCAATCTGTGCATGATTCCTTTACCTTAGGCATTCCCATGCTTGTTATGCATACTTCTTATCCATAACCAAGGCAGAATCCATTCAATTACCAGACTAAGAGATCCAGTACTGTGACCTCTTTTTTTCCAAATAATGTTCTGATCATGCATACATAGTTTCAATTCTGATAACAACAACATTCGATTTATATACCGCCCTTCAGGACAACTTAGTGCCCACTCAGAGCGGTTTACAAAGTATGTCATTATTATCCCCACAACAAAACACCCTGTGAGGTGGGTGGGGCTGAGAGAGCTCCAGAGAGCTGTGATTAGCCCAAGGTCACCCAGCTGGCTTCAAGTGGAAGAGTGGGGAATCAAACCTGGCTCTCCAGATAACATAACATAAACAGGCATATCAGCTATTTTTTAAAAACCCTAGGGTTTTCTTCATTTTCTGAATTAGAAAACCAACCTGTGAATTTGGTTTTTGAAGTTTGTAACCACTTTTGGGGGGAAGCATCTTTAACTGAAACAGTGAATACAGATATGGTAAAGAGGTAATCAAGTCTGACATTTTAATCTGGGCAGCAGGGATTTCATGGTGTTCTAGTGCTTGGGCTTTTTTTGGTTGTTGTATTCTCTAACACATCTTAGTCTTTAGGCTTGTTCTCAAGAGAGGAATGCTTTCTGTAGGAAGTGGTAGAATGGCATAAAATAGCTAACTTCCTTTACATTGTTTGGATAAGAGTGAGATCTCAGTGAGAAATGACTTGAAAGAGGTTCATTGCCTGCCTGCATTAATTCTGCTGGAGAGGAACTATTTGTAAAAAAACTGAGAGGGGGCAGATCACAGGGTTTTTAAATTGTGGATTACAGAAACTTTCTTCCAATATATATCCCCCCTTCACCCCTTCTCGTTCTTAGTCATAATTTCATACCGCATGGTCAAAATTGAAAATATGGCACCTCAGGTCTGTCTGGCTAGAGTAATTTTCCCCTCACTGGTAACAGATTCATTTCTGTTAAAATTCTATTACTTGGAGCTATTTCTCTCAAGGATTGTACAATTCTCTGAAAACAGATCAGCAGCTTTCAGTATAATCTCACTTCGTGAGGTCCACTCTGAGTAAATCCTGCAACTAGATGTGACAAGAACAGAAAGCCCCTTTCCTTTTGCCTCCTTGCCACCCAGTCAGGTTTGTAATGAAAGACATTTGAAAGTTTCCTGACCCCAGGCCTAATGTTAATCACCAGCTCTCAGTGAAAGAATGCAGTTTATGCCATAAACATTTTTTTTGTCATGTCCATTTGTGATATTAAGCAGAAACAGCAGGAGATTTATTTCTCATATTGTTAGCTGAGAAATAAGAAGGAGGAGAGAATGTGTAGTATGGCCGTGAAGATGCTAACAGTTTAATTAAAAATATATTTTTGTTAGCTTTTATGTTTGTGGACAACAGACATTCTATTCTGAAAAGTTAAAAACAAGATGGAAAGTATGCATCTTGTAAGCATGTTTGCAAACTACATTTCCTTTTCCACAAAGCTCAGAAAGTAATCAATATAATTTTTAAACAGGGCTGTGCTAGTTAATATTGCTATTCTAGAATGGTGGTTTGAGAACAGTCACCCAAACCTTGAATTTGCTCACTTACAACCACTGCAACTTTAGGGTAACATGAAGGGCTATTTGGCCATGAATACATACAGGAATGGAGCATGAGGTTCTTGAATGCGAAGGGCTGACCTGTTGCCTCATGTGGTTGGGTTCTTCAGATTGCAGACGAGTGCTAAGTGGGGGAGGAGAGCGAGGAGGAGGCATGGCGACACAGTACTGGAGGTAAAGAAGGCCACAACTTTATTGAGATTAAAGCTCAAGGAGCAAAGGCACGCATAGGGCATAGATCCAAGCATCAGCTGACCTGCCTGCCAAGCCGATGACCCACACGCCCCCTCAGACCCCTGCTGACGGGGGGAATCATGGGATGACAGTCAGTGGGATGCCGCATGGGTATACACCCCTGTGTGAAATATTCCCTGCCACCTGGGAGTGAGGCGGACTGACAGCCCCCGACTGGGCATGCACCGGCCATTCCTCACTCCCCAGACCCCTTATGGGGATCCCCATTATAGGGAAATTGAGCCTGAGTGCCCTGTTTCCCCCAAAATGGATCGGTGCCCAATGCCAATACGCAGCCTACTAACCCCAAGTTGTGACAGAAGGGAGGGTTGGGTGGGATGCCGCCACAGGCCAGGTGTTGAGGGGAGGGGGTCTGCACCAGTGTGCCTGGGAGTACCTCCCCAGGCCCCTGGTCACTACCCCGCCCATCTGCAACATGGCGGCCGCCATGCCATCTCCCCGCCCACCTCCCCCACATCATCAGCAATCTGGTCTCCTCAGGTGAGTCTGGGAGCTGTTGCTTATCCTGGAAAGAGGTCTTTTTTTTCACCTGCTCAATGCTGTTTTGCTTACTTACTGTTTACTTATTTTACTTCCTTCTCATCTTTCTAACTGTGTGTGTTATGTGTCATCAAGTCGCCTCCAAATTAAGATGACCCTATGAATGAAGGACTTCTAAAGCATCCTATCATTAACTGATCTTGCAAACTGGAAGATGTGGCTTTCTTTATTGAGTCAAGCCATCTCGTTTTAGGCCTTCCTCTTTTCCTACCGCCTTCCACTTTTCCTAGCATTATTGACTCGGTTTTGTGATTTTAGCTTCTAGGGAGAATTCAGGCTTGATGTGATCTAGGACCCACTTATTTGTCGCTTTGGCCATCCAAGGTATCTGCAAAACTCTCCTCCATCACCACATTTCAATTGAATCAATTTTTTTCCTGTCAGCTTTCTTCATTATCCAACTTTCACATCCATATATAGTAATGGGGAATACCATAGTTTGGATTATTTTTTATTTATTTTATTTATTTATGTCATTTATATTCCTCCTTTCTCACTGAGACTCAAGACGGATTACATAGTGTGAGATTAGTACAATCAGTGGCAAGGACAAGGGCAGGCATTTCCATATAGTGTCAAGAACAGTTCCATAAACAATGTCATCATCTTGATCTTGGTCCCCAGAGAGTCATCTTTATCTTTAAGAATCTTTTCTAGTTCCCTCACAGCTGATTTCTTGGTTGCAGCCTCCCTTTTGGTTAATGATTGAGCCAAGAAATAGAAAATCTTAAACCATTTCAATTTTGTCATTGTCAACATTAAAATTGTGTAATTCTTCAGTAGTCGTTACATTAGTTTTCCCTTCTTCATGTTCAGCTGTAATTCTGCTTTGCCACTTCATCCTTTAACCTTCATCGGTAGTCATTTCAAATCTTTCCTCTTTTCTGCCATTAACATGGTGTCATCTGCATATCTCAAACTGTTAATGTTTCTTCCACCAATTTTCACTCCATCTTCTAAATAGAATTCAGCTTTGTATTGTCGAAGGCTTTCACGGCCGGAGAACGATGGTTGTTGGGGGTTTTCCGGGCTGTATTGCCGTGGTCTTGGCATTGTAGTTCCTGACGTTTCACCAGCAGCTGTGGCTGGCATCTTCAGAGGTGTAGCACCAAAAGACAGAGATCTCTCAGTGTCACAGTGTGGAAAAGATGTAGGTCATTTGTATCTACTCAGGAGGGGTGGGGTTGAGCTGAGTCATTCTGTAAGAGTTTCCCAGGGTGTGGAATGCTAATGGCGGGAGGCTTCACTGTATCCTGAGGAGGTTCTTTTGCATATGGATTGGTGCTTGATGTGCTAATCTTCTCTGCAGGGCTATTGTCGGGTGTGGAGTGTTTTGTTGGCCTGGTATTTTTCAGAACTGGAGCCCATGCTCTGTTCATTCTTAAGGTTTCTTCTTTCCTGTTGAAGTTTTGCTTATGCTTGTGAATTTCAATGGCTTCCCTGTGCAGTCTGACAAAGTAGTTGGAAGTGTTGTCCAGTATTTTGGTGTCCTGGAATAAGATACTGTGCCCTGTTTGAGTTAGGCTATGTTCAGCCACTGCTGATTTTTCAGGCTGTCCAAGTCTGCAGTGTCTTTCATGTTCTTTTATTCTTGTCTGGATGCTACGCTTTGTGGTCCCGATGTAAACTTGTCCACAGCTGCAGGGTATACGGTATACTCCTGCAGAGGTGAGGGGGTCTCTGCTGTCTTTTGCTGATCGTAGCATCTGTTGTATTTTTCGGGTGGGTCTGAATACTGCTTGAAGGTTATGCTTTTTCATAAGCTTTCCCATCTGATCAGTAATTCCTTTGATATATGGCAAAAACACTTTTCCTGTAGGTGACTGTTTTTCCTTGGTTGTTTGATTCATCCTGGGTTTGATTGCTCTTCGGATTTCATTTCTGGAGTAGCCATTTGCCTGAAGTGCGTGGTTCAGATGATTAATTTCCTCATTGAGAAAGCGCGGCTCACATATCCGTCTTGCACGATCCACTAATGTTTTCATTATGCCTCTTTTCTGTCGGGGGTGGTGATTGGAGTTTTTGTGTAAGTACCGATCAGTGTGAGTTGGTTTCCTGTAGACCTTGTGACCTAACTGAGAGTTTGCTTTGCGGATGACCAAGGTATCCAGGAATGAGAGTTTTCCCTCACTTTCTTTCTCCATTGTGAATTGTATGTTCAGGTGGATGTTGTTGAGATGATTCAAAAACTCCCTCAATTCTTCCTCCCCATGGCTCCAAATGATGAATGTATCATCCACAAACCGGAACCATACACTGGGTTTGTGGGGTGCTGATTCTAGAGCTGTTTTTTCAAAATGTTCCATGTAGAAGTTTGCTATAACTGGGCTGAGTGGGCTCCCCATGGCCACCCCATCCATCTGTTCATAGGATTCGTTGTCCCATTGGAAGTAACTGGTTGTCAGACAATGATGGAATAAGGCTGTTACATCCTCTGGGAAAATCTGATTAATCAGTGCAATAGTGTCTTTTACTGGAACCTTGGTAAACAGGGATACAACATCAAAACTGACAAGTATGTCGTGGATTGAGTTTCAGAGAACTGATTTTGTTGATGAAATCTGCTGAATCTTTGATGTAAGACGAGGTTTTCCCGATGTGGTCCTGCAGGAGATCTGCCAGATGTCTAGCTAATTCATATGTCGGTGAACCAATGGCACTCACAATGGGTCGGAGTGGGACTGAATCTTTATGTATTTTGGGGAGTCCATATAGTCTAGGTGGCTGTGCTTCACTCTTGTATAGTTTGCTGTGCATGTCGGGATGTAGTGAGGAATTCTTGATCAGCGCATTTGTTAGCCTGGTGATTTTGCAAGTGGGATCTCGTTTTAGTTTTTTGTAGGTGGAGGGGTCCAGGAGTTCCTTAATCTTCTTTTTGTATTCCTCCGTTTTCATGATCACTGTAGCATTGCCTTTATCAGCTGGTAGAATGATGATGTCTGGATCTGCATTGAGGGTCTTGATGGCATTTCTCTCCTTGCGTGTTATATTGCTGGTGGGAAGCTTTGCCTTTCGTAGAATCCTGGCTGTCTCTCCTCTTATTTCCTCAGCTTCCTCTTCAGGTAGATGACGAATGGCAGCTTCTACATTTGCAATGATGTCTTCCACAGGAATTCTGGTGGGGGTGACTGCAAAGTTTCCTCCCTTTGCCAAGATGGAGGTTTCTTCTGGTGAGAGTTGACGGTCTGTCAGATTGATGACAATGCGTGCATTGTCGAGCATTGGGCTTGTCTGTCTTTTTTCCTGTAGTTTGTTAAACTTCTGCTTCTGTCTGGATGTGTGGTTGATAAACACTTGTTCCATCTTCCTGTAGGTGAGATTATCGACCTTGTCCCAATCCTGACTTCTCATTTAGAAGATTAAGGAACTCCTGGATCCCTCCACCTACAAAAAACTAAAACGAGATCCCACTTGCAAAATCACCAGGCTAACAAATGCGCTGATCAAGAATTCCTCACTACATCCCGACACGCACAGCAAACTATGCAAGACTGAAGCACAGCCACCTAGACTATATGGACTCCCCAAAATACATAAAGATTCAGTCCCACTCCGACCCATTGTGAGTGCCATTGGTTCACCGACATATGAATTAGCTAGACATCTGGCAGATCTCCTGCAGGACCACATCGGGAAAACCTCGTCTTACATCAAAGATTCAGCAGATTTCATCAACAAAATCAGTTCTCTGAAACTCAATCCACAAGACATACTTGTCAGTTTTGATGTTGTATCCCTGTTTACCAAGGTTCCAGTAAAAGACACTATTGCACTGATTAATCAGATTTTCCCAGAGGATGTAACAGCCTTATTCCATCATTGTCTGACAACCAGTTACTTCCAATGGGACAACGAATCCTATGAACAGATGGATGGGGTGGCCATGGGGAGCCCACTCAGCCCAGTTATAGCAAACTTCTACATGGAACATTTTGAAAAAACAGCTCTAGAATCAGCACCCCACAAACCCAGTGTATGGTTCCGGTTTGTGGATGATACATTCATCATTTGGAGCCATGGGGAGGAAGAATTGAGGGAGTTTTTGAATCATCTCAACAACATCCACCTGAACATACAATTCACAATGGAGAAAGAAAGTGAGGGAAAACTCTCATTCCTGGATACCTTGGTCATCCGCAAAGCAAACTCTCAGTTAGGTCACAAGGTCTACAGGAAACCAACTCACACTGATCGGTACTTACACAAAAACTCCAATCACCACCCCCGACAGAAAAGAGGCATAATGAAAACATTAGTGGATCGTGCAAGACGGATATGTGAGCCGCGCTTTCTCAATGAGGAAATTAATCATCTAAACCACGCACTTCAGGCAAATGGCTACTCCAGAAATGAAATCCGAAGAGCAATCAAACCCAGGATGAATCAAACAACCAAGGAAAAACAGTCACCTACAGGAAAAGTGTTTTTGCCATATATCAAAGGAATTACTGATCAGATGGGAAAGCTTATGAAAAAGCATAACCTTCAAGCAGTATTCAGACCCACCCGAAAAATACAACAGATGCTACGATCAGCAAAAGACAGCAGAGACCCCCTCACCTCTGCAGGAGTATACCGTATACCCTGCAGCTGTGGACAAGTTTACATCGGGACCACAAAGCGTAGCATCCAGACAAGAATAAAAGAACATGAAAGACACTGCAGACTTGGACAGCCTGAAAAATCAGCAGTGGCTGAACATAGCCTAACTCAAACAGGGCACAGTATCTTATTCCAGGACACCAAAATACTGGACAACACTTCCAACTACTTTGTCAGACTGCACAGGGAAGCCATTGAAATTCACAAGCATAAGCAAAACTTCAACAGGAAAGAAGAAACCTTAAGAATGAACAGAGCATGGGCTCCAGTTCTGAAAAATACCAGGCCAACAAAACACTCCACACCCGACAATAGCCCTGCAGAGAAGATTAGCACATCAAGCACCAATCCATATGCAAAAGAACCTCCTCAGGATACAGTGAAGCCTCCCGCCATTAGCATTCCACACCCTGGGAAACTCTTACAGAATGACTCAGCTCAACCCCACCCCTCCTGAGTAGATACAAATGACCTACATCTTTTCCACACTGTGACACTGAGAGATCTCTGTCTTTTGGTGCTACACCTCTGAAGATGCCAGCCACAGCTGCTGGTGAAACGTCAGGAACTACAATGCCAAGACCACGGCAATACAGCCCGGAAAACCCCCAACAACCAGAATTCAGCTTTCCTTATGATATGCTCTGTATAGGGGTTGTACAGGTAGGGAGATAATATACATCCTTGTCTGACACCTTTGTCGACTGGAAACCATTCTGTTTCCACATATTCTGCCCTAACAGTAAGTAGCCTCTTGCCCAGAGTTCAGGTTACACACCAAACCAATAAGATGTTGTGGCACCCCCATTTCTTTTAACACCATCCATATAGCTTTTCATGATTCATGCAGTTAAAAGCTTTGTTGAAATCTATAAAACATAGGCTGATTTTCTTCTAAAATTCCCTGATATGTTTCATTAGCCATCGTAAATTTGCAATGTGATCTCTAGTGCCTCTTCCTTTTCTGAATCCAGCTTGAACATCAGGCATTTCTCATTCCATATATGGTAAGTTTTTGCGATAGAATTTTGAGCATCACTTTGCTTACATGGGAAATTAATGCAATTGCAGTACTCTTTGGCATCCCTCTTTTTTTGTAACTGGAATGTAGACTGAGCATTTCCAGTCTGTGGGCCATTGCTTTCTTCCCCATATTTGTTGAGTTTCTTGTGAAGATTTTGATGGACCCAGTTTCTGTAGCTTGTAAAAGCAATATTGGTATCCCATCTACTCCAAGTACTTTGTTTCTCCCAATTGCTTTGAGTGCAGCTTTCATTTCACTTTCTAAGATTTCTGGTTTCTAAATATATATGACATGTAATGCAAGTCAGGTCAGGGGGTTCCCCAAACCCAAATGGCATTACATGTGTGAATAGAGACTCATGTTAAAAACTGCTTGGGGACCTGATTCCACTTCAGAGCATGGCATGGCAGGATGAGAGGGTTCAGCATTGCCTCCCTTTCATCTTGTGCTGCTTTCTCTAGCAAAAATGGCTGTAGGGCAGGTGGCTGTTTGTCCCACTTCTGGGGTCTGCATGTCTGCCAAAGCATTCTGTCCCCCTGCCCAGCCAATCTTTTTCTCATGAAATGGCATGGGATGAAGACAAAAAAAGGCTGAAGCGTAGTGTAGAGCATGCCACACCACACTCTACAAAGCAATCAGGCCCCCAAGCAATTTTTAAGGCGAGTCCCCAGTCACATGTGTAATGAGAGTTAAGGTGGGGAAAACCCCAACCTGCCTCATATTATACCTTGTGTAATCAGAGCCTGAGTCTCAAAGCACATTACATGGTGCAACAATTGTAATCAAATAGCTTGAGAGATCAAATGATCAATGCAATAGGACTAGATTTACAAATAAAATAGAAACATGCAAAAAAGTATCAGACATGATCTATTCACTGATGCAGAAAATGGAGCTATTACAAAAGTAGAAAACAATGCAGTAAGAGCAGGATAGAACATACAACGGGAAGATAGTATATAGCATGCTGGGTCATCAGAAAGGGCAGGGATCGCAACTTCTTATAAAAGCCTACAGAAACTGCTGTTTCAGGAGCTCAGGTTGGGTGTCGTTGCTTTGGATTCTGCCTGCTTCTCTCCATACCTTGTCTTGAACCTACTCTACCTTACTCCTGCCGGCCTTGTACCTCTCCTAAGTCTTGTCTGCCTGACTATCTCCTGCCTTCTTTGTCTTCTACCTGCCTCCAGCCTGCCTGCTCACTTTGACTCCTGCTGCCTGTCCTTATTCCTGTATGCCTGCTGGCCTCAGGAAAGCCACTGCCTGTCATCTGCACACAGTATAACCACTAGACTCATAACTGAGTCTGTGAGCATTGGCTAGACCCCATCAAATATAGGAAGCACAATGTCCTTCAAGACCTCTGTCTTCCCAACCAGCTTTACCTCTTAACCTGTCAAACACTGAGAGATCTCTGTCTTTCGGTGCTACACCTCTGAAGGTGCCAGTCACAGCTGCTGGCAAAATGTCAGGAACTACAATGCCAAGACCACGGCGATACAGCCCAGAAAATCCACAACAACCATTGTTCTCTGGCCATGAAAGCCTTTGACAATATAGAGTTGGGTGTCATCAGCATATTGATGACAGCCAATTCCATAATCACAAGTGATTTCTCCTATGGGCTTTTACACAGACACTGAATAGCATGAGTGACAAGGACAGGACTGCAAGTTGTGGAACCCCACAAGACAAATCCCACACTGATTTGGGCTATTAATTAGGCTTGGCCCTGTTGTGACCGAGGAGGGGGGGATAGAGTCCTTTCACAATAATCTTATGAAGCTGTAACAATTATCAGTACCTAATTCTATAGTCATTTATGTCTTTTACTAACTTCAGTTCATAAAAATATTGTGCAAGCACGAAGAAATGTTCCATAAAGAAATTTCTCTGGCAATTCTCTGTGCCCTCATTTCTCACTGTCTTCTCACAATAACTGCCATGAGATAGTGACACATCTCTTTTTTCCTCTATGTATAAACATTTGTTCGACTTCTCATTACAGATGTCTATAGGTTTATTGGCCTGTACACCTAGGCATATATTCAGATGTGGTTTCTACATTGAACACTAGGGTAGTATAGTGAAGAGCCTAACTGTGAGAAATGAAGGCCCTACTTTAAACTTTGTCTCTGCCACAAATACACTAACAGTGCAGCATCATACCTTTATAAGCCCATTGACTTTAAGAGTAACTCTGTTTAGAGTTACTTTAGGGGTAACTCTGTTTAGGATTAAGATTGCTCTGCAAATGGCCATGGGCAAGGCACAATTTTCTTATTCTCATCCTGAATGCATAGAAGTGGTATAAGGATTACTGAATGCTGCTTGCATCCACATACCAATGAATGAAGGTAGATTCCTGTGTTCAAGACATCTGCAGGCCAACCAATTCTGACAGGTTTATGTAAAGCACTTTGAATACTCAAGGGGGATAATGATATTCCACTAGATATTATGACTCACTTCTGCTAGGTTGGATGCTATGAAGAAATAATTCCTCCAATAATTCCTTGGGAAAATACTTTTTTTTACCTGCTGGAGAAAGAATGTCTGTGTTTGGGAATATTTGTTGAAAGAAGTTACTAGGTACAGCTTAGTAGAAAGTAGTCTGAGGATCCGCAAGATGATGATTTGTCCTAGGGTAATTTGCTACTGTTTTGCTCTGATTCAGAGGTGGCAGCTGAAAACAGTATTGGACTTCATACTGATGAATGTAAAAACCAGGCAACCTGGCAAGGGTCTTCAGTTTCTTCACACTTGGCTGGGTTGCTGTAAGTACAAAATGAATAGCATTCTTTGATAGCGGAGCCATTGGCTAACAAATTTTGTTGTGTAAGAGAAAAAGGCATATGTTCCACAAAGTTCCTGATGGAAATGTGTTTTAAACTCTTAAATTCAGCTTTATGGAGAGGCACAAAGCATTGCTTTCTACAGCATGGAGGCCAATGCTGACACAATGATCACTAATGACCCTGCTATGGTGACTGTGTGACCATTTTAAATCTGGCTAACGACTACCATAATAGCTAGAGTGCTGCTTGGAACAGATAAGGTTCAATTTATTATATGTCTATCTGCACAGCAAGCCTAGAATCGTACCTGAAAATTATGGAGACATGAACATTCTTTAGTGTCATAAAAAATCAACTGAAGTTAACCAACTAGACCGGATACTGCTCTCTGGGAAGCAGGTTTTGTTTTTGTTTTTTAGTTTATGCATTGTGCTAGAGTTGATAAAGCAGGTCTCTGACCTATTCTAGCACTTTCTTCATGTGACTTCTTCAAAGAATGTGAGAAAATTATTATTGGACAGAAGCTAGCGTCACTAGTTTCCACTAATGGCACCTTTAGTCGCTCCTGCTTGAAGAGATCAGGTACAAGATTTCTGCATGTGGATTCCTGCAGGGCATATAGGCAGTTTGCTTCAACTCTCATTAGACTTCAAATGGTACACTTGTCTGAAAGGGTCAGGGACCAGTGAACATAGTCTCCATGGCTGGCTTCTCCAATCAAAAAAGACATCAATCTTCTCCTGTCCCTTCCATTGCCCAAATGAAAGCACAACATCTGGATATGTTGAATGACAGCTCTCTGTCCCCTTACAAAGCCTACCAATACCTTACTAATTGTATGTTGGGGATAGCTGTATCATCTGCTTCTGTACTCTTAGTCTGCATGGCAGGCAAACTCCCTGTCCTGAGAGAGCATGTTGTAGCTTCCACCTCTTTTTTCTTTCTCCAGCCTGCTGTGCAGTGCTAAAAAGAGAGCCATTCCTCTGCCTTTCTAGTATGTGTAGTCACAAATAACGTAATAACTTGGACAAAAAGGACCTCTGTCTGTATAGAATCCAGAACCCCTCCACATACCACTGAGATGGTGCAAAGATGAGTAGAAAGTGAGCACAAAAGGCCAATCAAGATGATCCTATTCAGTGGGAACATCAACAAACTCTTCTGTTTGCATGATGTCCCTTTGAAGCTTATATCTACAGATAATGTATTAATTTTTTTTATTTCTTGCCCTAATCCCTGACATATCCACTGCCTAGGAGAATGAAGCACCAGAATAACTTTAATTCTGGAAGACTTTCAATAGCTCTTGAATGTTAAAAAACGTTTGAATTATGATTATTTATTATATTTCTGAATAATAAACTTCTGACTACACATTACAAGCAGAGAGGGTCCAGTCTTGTACAATATGCACGCACAGCCATACTTAAGGAGCAATCATAGAAAAGTCTACTCAGAAATGTACTATTTTATTCAATGGGAATTACTCCTAGGAAAGTGTTTTTTGGATTGCAACCCTGATATGGGAATTAGGCTAGAATCTTGTATACCAGTCCAGAAGTTTAGGTCTTATAGTGTGGTAAAAGAGTCCAAATCATAAACTAAAAAAAAATATATCAAGCTCCTATCATCACTGAGTTGGGCCTGCAGAACTGTAATATTTGACTGCCATGACAGAGGGCCAAGCTACAAGTGACGAATGACACTTGAACGGCAAGTGTATTCCTCCCTGTTCACTTTCCCTCCACTCGATCCACTTGCCGTTCAAGTGTCATTTGTCACTTGTAGCTTGGCCTACAGTTAAATTATTGGCCATGACACAATTAAATTATTGACAGCCAGCCACTAGCTGCTAAAAGTAGCTAGGGTTGCCAGGGAAAAAATAGCCCTCTTGGTTTTTGACCTCTTGGCCAGTTGGCAGAATTTTCTGTGTAGAAAATTAAAAAGTTGGGGCTGATGGGAGACATTTTTAAAGCTAGAAAGTTTGAGCCACAGCTGCATTTAACTTGATGTGTATGTTTGAACTATGCAACCCATACAAGTAGCTAAATTGCTGATCTCAGCCCTAGTGCACCATTTCATATGCTTTCATATCAGGCAAGGACTGGCAGGTGCATGTCTGTGTTTCCTCCACAGCTAATCATCACAATCTCTGTTCAACAAAGATGGCAAAGATCTATAAGGTCTCTATGTTGGCAGCAACTCTGGCAGTCAGTCTGACACACAATAGTTCCTTCATCCTACAATAGAACCCAACCTCAGCCCACAACATTGGAAAGCAACAGGGGTGGAATGGGAAGTTTAAATGGTTCAGGAACAAGCCAAGCTGAGCAACTCCTTCAGTGGTGTGAACCGGAATTGTAGAGGTCCCTTAGCTCAGAGCCCATAAGCAATACTGATAAATGGGCTGTGGCTCAGCCAATGCCCTCAGTGGTGGTACAGGAGAAGGTGATGAGTGAGCTGACACTGATCATTGTCACCCAGAAAGGGACTGAGTCAAATGATGCCTGCGGTGTTAGTGGAGCTTTTGCGGCTCAGCTCTGCTTATTCTTGGATGCCCGTGGGCTTCCAGAGCAAAGGCCCACTGGGCCTTTTCCAATAAATGGCAAGTCCACCCTTAGAAATCCTGAGGGATGGAGTTTCATTTCCAAATGAATAGCAAAAAAAATATATTTTATTTTATTTTAGGGAGACAAAAAGAAGTCCATGAATTAATAAATGTGTTTTGTTCACTTGTCACCTTGTTCTACAGCCCCCCCTAATTCTTTCCCATCCCCCTTCTAATATCCACCCACCTCTATCTCTTCCTCCTTCTCTCTCCCCCAACGTCTCTGACACTTTTTTAAAAATGTGTCCTAGGGACCTTGAATTGATGTACCTGGAGAAATGTATGAATGCCACCAGGAAAAAAAAATAGGGGGATCCCACAGGCCTAACACATTAGCCTCAGGATTAAAACATGTTTCTACTCTGACTAGAGTCTCCCACAAGGATCCACACCTTGGCCATGTAAATAAATACAAGAACTTTTAAATTAAATGTTGGCAACTCTTATATCTGTTGGGCATTTTTTTAAGTACTCTATGATGTTTAGCATCTACAGAAAACTGAGATTATTCAGGGATTTAGAGAGGTACCACCAATAAGAGGCTGACAGACAATATTATGCCCCCTCCAAAGGTACCCCATCCACTCTCCATTATTTCTTATGGGGAAAATATCTGGGGGCTATCTGGGGGGCTGGGGTGGCATTTTTCAAGCAAACTCCACCAAATGATCAGGCTACCTACTCCGAACTCTCCTCTAAATAATCCCCAAGTTTCAGGAAGATTGGACAAGGTGCCCGATTCCACTTCATTGTTTCCTATGGGAGAAAAGTCAAAGCTGACTCCCGTTGCAGAAACCAACTGGGCCAAGGCTGCCATAGCCAAGGCATACACCCAAACTGAAGCCAGGGAATGCAATCCTCTCCAGTTCCAAAGTGAAGCAGAATCAGTGTCATGCACTGCAGCCGGGCACTGTGTTCAGCCAGTGGAGAAAACCAGACAACAGAACCAAACAGTACCCAGCCACAAGCATAAGGTATTCTCTTGCTTTAGTTTGATTCTGTTGGGCTAAATTGCAGCAGTGCCTTTTGCTTCATTTTGGTTTGGGTGGAATGGATGTGATTCTCTGATCTGATGTTGCTTCCCTTGCTTCATTTTGGCTCTGGGGGGATTCCATTTCTCTGCTTCAATTTGGTTATGTTGGGCTTTCTCTGGGATAAGCTCAGCTTGCATTTGGAAGTGTGCCTTGGCCATGGCTGCATTGCTGCAGTGTGTTTCTGAACTGAAGTCAGCTTTGACTTTTCACCCAGAGGAAACAATCAAGTGGCCAGGGGCACCTTGTTCAGGGACTCATAGAATTGGCCCCCGGAAAACAAGCTTCCTGAAATTTGGGTATATTTATAGGACAAGTAGGAGTAGTTTCCTGGAAAATTTGGTGGAGTTTGCTTGAAAAATTCCACCCCCCCATCCCCCCAGATAATCCCTGGGATATTTTTCTCATAGGGAATAATGAATAGTGGGGGGGCACCTTCTTTGGGGGCCCATAAAATTGGCCCCTGTGGTCAAATATTCATAAAATCTGGGAGATGTTTAAAGATTTCCCCAGAGTGATTTTCCCATAAAAAACAATGCGGCATTTTCCTGGCATGCAGCAACGCTGCTTGAGCCAGGTGCCATATATTGCCGCTCTTGAAGGAGGTAGGACGCACCAACACAGTCTTCCTTCCATATTTGAGGTTGGCTGGGCGGGACAGAGCAAGAGCCTTTGGAGGCTGTGCTGCCCTTGCTGAGCAGCAGTTGTTTATGTCGTTTGGCCCACCCTCCTCACCCTGTATTGGTGCAGGATTAGCCGGCTGCAGTTATCAGAGCCAGGTAGGAATCCCCCCCTTTTGATTTGGCATACAAAGAGGGTTTTCACCTACCTTGCACTGATGTTGGGTTTTGAGGTTATTGGCTTAGGGTGGTGCTTGTTAGCTGTGTCATGACAGGTTTGGGTTTCACCCTTGGCGCTTCCCCATTAGTGGGAAGAGGGGCCTGCCTGAGGGCCTGGTACTGCTTTGATGGCTGCCAGAGGCAGGGCAGGCTGCCTTTGGAAACCCCTGCTTGCGAGTCCTTCCCTCACTGCTATATGGCTGAGGTGTTAGGAGCTTAAGAGGGGGGTGACCATATTGCCTGGCCAGCCGGGTCTGCACCATCCAGAGGATGGGTCTCACCCAGGGCTTCGGGGCTCACCCAGACAGGTCAAGGCGGCAGTCTGGGGGGGACCCCATGGCTTGACCTGTACCGCTTTAGGCCCTTGCCGCTGTTATTATTGTAGATGTATTTAGTTAATAAAGTGGCCTTTAGAACCAACTTGGTGTCTGCCTCTTCATTCTGACTAGGGTGGCAATAGCCAATTTTTTTGGAAATAGGTGAACCAAATTAGAGAACAAATTTGGAATTCAGGGAATTCTGGATTTTTTTCTCAGATTTAGTAAAAAAAACCCACCCAGATTTACCCCCTCAAAATTTTGGTGTACATCCCTAATGCATAAACTTCCATTTATTCAAAATGTGACAATCCTAGGCTATTATTAGGGGCTAGATACAGGGATGATATCAGTCCTGTGCTAAATGCTCTGCACTGGCTGTGTGCCTGTTTTGGCTGACAATTCAACATGCTGGTTCTTACCTGTAAAGTCCCTAAATAGTTTGGGGCCTGGATACTTGAAGGACTGCCCTCTCCTATACAACCCAGCCCACTATTTAAGATTGTCTCCAGGATTCCTGCTCTCTGTGCCCTCATTTGCATATGCGAGGCAGGTGCTGACCAAAGGCACAGCTTTTTCAATGGTAGCACCTTGCCTTTGGAATGTTCTCCCCCTTGAGGCTTGTCTGGTGCCTTCTCTACTATTCTCTAGGCACCAGGCCAAAACATTTATTTTTATATGTTAACCAGAGATGGATATTTTAGATGGTTTTTACTATCTAGTTCAAGCCTGAGGACTGTTATAAAGATCATTTGTTATAAAGATCATAAACGCTTCTTGGTTTTGATGACTAGTTTTGCTTTTATATTTTTAATGCATTTATGATTTTATCTTGTTTCAGTTTGTAAGCTGCCTTGAGAAAGACTTTGAAGAGGGGTCATACAAATATCTTTTTAAAATAGTAAAAATAAGAAAATGCACATAGCCAGATGGATGGGTGGAAGGCAAGAATGTATTAAAATTTGCTGGTGGCAATGTATACAATTGAGAAATACCATCAATGAAATTACCTATATAATATGGAAGAAGAATAAAGCTGAATAGCAAACAACCACAGAGAGTAGCAATATCTGATCATTAGATATTTTAGTTGAGTTTTGAAATTAGAAGCAGGCCTAACAGCAGCTTTAACAACAGTAGTTTTTATTTCCA
Organism: Eublepharis macularius; assembly: GCF_028583425.1. Lineage (NCBI taxonomy): Eukaryota > Metazoa > Chordata > Lepidosauria > Squamata > Eublepharidae > Eublepharis > Eublepharis macularius. The sequence goes on from NC_072799.1 coordinate 49,579,050, forward strand.
AAGATCTGGTAATCAGACAGTCTTGGAATACATTCATCTTCCTTGCTTCAACCCCCAAGAATCCTATAACAGTAGATACAGTTCTCAGGGTAAATAATGGGGCTGTATATCTTAGTGAATCCTAGAAAACTTTATTTGAGCAAAGAAGGAAGTGATGAGATTGCAAGCTAAGTGCAGATATAACAGAAGCTCACATCATTTATAAATGGTTGTTTTTGAATTAATGAAGTCAGGGAGGATATACTTAAATTTCAACCATTTTCCACACATGCTAAGAAGATGACATGTGGCAAATTTATACATCACTTACAGGTAGCAGTTGGAAAAAATTATCTGTGAAGGAGGGAAGCAAGATAATATATATTCATAAACGGATATTTTCTCAGCATGTACTACTTTGAAATCTATCACTGCATATCTCCAGAGTCTATGAAAAACAGTCAATTGATTTAAAATTTGCAGTTACCTGGAACGTTTTTATCAAATACTGCTATCCCAGCAAAAACAGTGCTTCACTGAGTGACCTAGGTCAATTCAATTAGTCTCCTGCCAATGGACTCATCGTGTAGTAATATTGAAAGAAGGACAAACCATTGTAAACAAGATGATGCATCTTACCTAAGCTGTCCTGAGTGTATTAAAATATAAGGTATCTTTTATTTTTACAGTACTTATGTTTCTTTGGGGAAGTAATAAAGTTTGGTGTGTCTGAACTTTATGACAAACATACCAAGATATTTCCAGAAGGAGTTCTCTTGATAAATACATAGACAATTAAAATGGCTAGAATGTAAGAAATGAAGATCTAAACTATAGTTTCCTTATCACTTTCTTGTAGGGTTCAATTATATTTGTGAGCCAGGTACCTCAGAGGCTGTTCTCACAATAAATATAAAACTACTATATATAGGTAGATATATAAAACACTGATTTCAAATAGATCAGCACATCACAAATACTACACACAGCCAACAGCTACTTGGCCATTAATGGTCATTTTCGTGAATATTGTCTTGTACAAGATCATAAATATGCTACAAAGGAAAACTGGTAGACTTGAAAATTTAATCCAAAAGAGTTATATAGTATGATGGTGAGCAAGCCCTGAAATCGTCATTTCTATGGAGTCTGGTATCATACTCCAAAGAGTTTTGAACATTGTTGTAATGCATGCAACACTTTATCGACAATAGTTTCAACCACATTTTGCTTCCTAAAGTCCCTGAGTATATATGAAGCTTGCTGGAATCATGGTCTCATGGCCATGAAATGTATCACTGGTTTATCTGATTTCAGTGGGTTCCTTCTGTCTGAGCTTTTTTTCTAACTTTCTCCATTCCTCCTTTCCCTGTTTAAAATTTGAAATATGATTTCAATCAGTGTCCATATGAAAAAATCAGAGTAATATATTATCATGATCATATTATTGTGTAACATCCAATTTTTTTAATTCAGAAAATAGAAGACAAGGTGCACAACCCAGGACTCTTCCGCCTGACCGATGATATGGTTGTCTGATAATCATCATCAGGGTTCATTTTGAGGGGAAATGCACAGGAATGCAGTTCCAGCAGTTCCCCAAAGAGGTCACATGTCAGGTGGCCCTGCCCACCTGTCTCTCGGCCATTTTGGGCCCATTTTGTCCTGGATTGGGGCCGAAACGGCCCAGATCGGGCCTCTGATGGGTGGTGGATCACTCTCCTGTTCAGCAGCAGCCCGATCCTGACCATCTGGGGCCCCTTTTTGGCCATTTTCAGCCCCTTTTTGCCATTGTGGGCCCAATTTCGGCCCTGAATGGCCAGGATTGGGTCCAAAACAGCCAGGATAGGTGATGTCAGGGAGTGTGGCATATGCAAATCAGTTATGCTAATGACACATTTCTGGTGATGTCAAGGGGCATGGCATATGCTAATGAGTTGTGCTAATGAGTTCCTCCAGCTCTTTTTCTGTGAAATGACCCCTGATCATCATCATTACCATCAATAATCTTTTCTGATTACTGATTTTGCTGATCTATGTAGCTTGATATTGAGACTCCTTTTAAGCTGAGAAATGATTTATGTCATTTTTATACTCTGGCTGTCTTTTTAAAGACTGGTTTTTAATAGCTTGTTTATTTTAATGAACTTTCAGGGTTTTTTCATGTTTCATTTTGTAAGCCAATTACCAAATGCAGAGGCTTAAAGTGAGAAGAGCAACCAAGACCAGGGCCGATTCCAGACGGCCCTCCCCATCCTGAAACGTCGCGCGACGTCGTGCAAAACTCGCATGAGAAAATGCAATATTTCGCATTTTCCACGCGACGATGTGCGATGTTTCAGGACGGGGAGGGCCGTCTGGAATCAATCCAGGTTACAGAAAAAAGCTCTTTCAAATGCAATAAACTTCAATAAAAATGAAGCGTTTTAAAGTGCTCAGTACTATGATATAAATGTACATACAAAAATTATCTAAGCAATGACACTATACCAACAATATCTCATATTTTTCATATCCATATATCAGTAATATTCCATCTCAAAAATCAACAGTATACATAATTCATACAATTGAGGAAGGTCTGAAAGTATGTAGTACAGTCCATTAAGAGTTTCAATCAGTTACTATGCATTGCACTTGCCCCAATGCTCCCAATGCTCCAGTATAGCAGAGTTGTGATTCAAGCTGCCATAATTCAATCTTCCAGCAAAACAGTATTCGTGGGGAGGTAACAGTTTCAAACTTGCCCTGCCCATCATGTAAACATTTGAAATGCTCTTATATTGAGTAATATTATTAATTAAACCAACCCATTATTGTCTACTCTGGCAGCACTTCTCCCAGGTCTTTGCCAGCTGTTCCTTTCAGAGACATGCAAGAAGAAGAATTTTGGATTTTTCTAAGGGGCACTACTTTCTCTGGCTTCTTCAAAGTTTGTTTAATTCTAATTTGCTAGGCTAATGTTGTGGTGGTCATTACACAGTCATAGTTCCTACAAATCTGTTAGTGAAGTTACAGTCATCTAGTTAACTTTATTTCCTCTGTCCATTCTTCATATTCTAATTTCCCAGAAGGCTGGGAAATCCTGCAGACATTCCAAGTCTCTGCTTGGTGATGCTCCCTTTTCCCTCATTCCTGGAGAGGGGGTACCAAAAACCAACTCAGGAACAACCACTTCCACCAGCAAATCAGACAGTATCTCCTGTTGGACAGATTTGTACTTCCAGCATTCTATTTGCTATTCAGAGGCTCTGCCTAATTGCCACGTATCCCACTTCACATTTACAAGCTAATGCAGGGATGATCCATTGCACTTCCACAACTTTGAGCTCAAGGGAGGATAAGCTTAACCAGTGCACCTCCCTGTTACTGCACTTCATGTAGCAAAACCAAATAGGTATGTGTGTACATGTCTGAGGATACAAAGAATTCAGCCCACTCAGCCAGCAGCATAGCTGCTTTGGGCCAGGGACCACCTTTCCCCCACTCCTTCAGCAGAGGAAGAGATACAGCTTGCTCTTCCTGACATCTAGGGATCTGAGAAGGGAGCAGAGCCAAGCACTTGAGTGGCAGCTTTGCCCAAGCCCTCCTCAGCAGTTTGCCTCTTGTTCAGCCTGAGCACGGCACACCTCATGCTCTCTCAGTTGGGCTCCTCTGAGGCTGGTTTTACTGAAGGTTCTCAGAGCTAGGTGGCAGCAGCTGCTTTGGAAAAGCTGTGCTGTTCTCCTGGTTGCTACCTTCAAGCTCCAGGAGGAAAGCCAGGGCCCATCACCAGGCTCACTGGTTTGGTGGAGACTTTTTTCTTATGTACATTTGGGGCCTGTTGTATATCAGTTGGGAGGGCCTCTGGCCTACCTAGGCTTCTCCCCCGCCCCCACTATTTTCACTTTGTTGGGAGGGAGTACTTTCAGCAGCAACAGCAAAGACTTTGCTGTAGGCCACAGGGGTGAATTGCAGCCATCTGAGGGGTGGATTACTTCACACATTATTGCTACTGCCCTAGCAGGGGGTCTGCATTCCCAGGGTGGATGCTGGGAGGACCACTGCCTGTCTAGGCTTTTCCTCTCATTTACACTTAATTGGGAGGGAGTATTTCCAGCAGCAATAGCAAAGGACTTGCTGGAGGCTGCAGGGATGGCTTGCAGCCAGCCCCTGTGCAGTCTAAGCCCTTCAGGCAGCAGAGACCATTTTGCGGGAGGGCTTGGCAGTTTATTCAGTTGGGTGTGGCCATTTTGAGAGGGGCACCTGGTGGCCTGCTTAGCCTCCTGGCAGTGGCAGCCATGTTGTAAAGGCGTCTACAAAATGCACAGCTCTGGGTGCAGCCATTTTGAGTGTGGCATTTTGTGTGGCCTGATTTACCTCCTGCTTACTGGCAGTAGCGGCCATTTTGGTGAGGCTTTTGCAGCTTATCTTGTGATGGGAGTGGCACTGGTGGGCATTTTGTAGAGGTCTCTGCAGCCTACACAGTGTTTGGGCTGCCATTCAGGGAGTGCAGTGTTCCTGCTGGACTTTGAAGCACTAAAAACAGCCATTCTACATTACATTACATTACATAAAAATACTCTGTATGCTCAGTACTTATCATAAACAACGTTTAATTAGACCAGGCTAGTAATACTTGACATTGCAGTAGTTTAAAGTTCAGCATTACCTTAGTTTTCAGAGTTGGGATTTCTTCCTATTGTCTCTCATTATGTCGGCAATATCAGGTCCCTAGAGAAAGACTTAGTTCTGCATGGCTGGTGCCTCCCTCTTCAGAAGCTGAGAGAGATGAGAGTGACCTTGTAAAATAAAATAGGTCCACAGAATAAAAAATGAAGACCTTAATGTTTCAGAGCTCCATGAAACCATCCCAGCTGAGCACTACCCTGAGTTATATGAGAGCTTCTTCTCCATGTCTTGGGAATTTATATTCTCCCCCTAGAGAAGCACTCCCCTCCCAAGTCATTCTGCTCTTCCTGCCTCAAGAAGAAAAGAAAACTATCTAGCCATCTGGCTATCTACATCTCTGACCCTTTTGGATGAGACATCCCAATGAGGTGTGAGATGGCAAACCATTAGACAAAGCTATTAACATATGTAAGCAGCACTAAAATATTCCATACTTGGGGCTTGATGTTTCATCCTTTGGCCTGCTCCTTCCTGCCATCTATGAAGTTGCAGCTGGGTTCCACCATGGTACCAATGGTTGAAATATTCAAATGAATTCTGGGGTGGAGAGTATTTCTCCACATCCATTTATTTAAAGATTGCCTTCCTCCTTCACTTTCTCATACCTGTTTTTACTGTTGTTCTTTTCCAGTATTTCTTCTCATACTATTTTCATAGCCTTTCCTCACTAGGTTAGTGTGTCTTCGATGCCTTCCTATTTCCATCCCTAAATTTGGTTGCTGATGCAGTAATTCACAAAGGTCTACTCAAACATCTGCTCAGTATAAATCACAACAGCCTGTCCAAACACCAGTATGAATATTAGATGAAGCATAAGAAGCAGTAAAGCATGTAAACTACAAATCACTCTGAATCTTTCAATAATCTCAGCCTCTGGAAACTAGGCAAACATGCACTCAGCTATTCAGAAATTGTACACAAATTGGCAAATATAGAGTTTCTTAAGCATCAGTAGTTTTCACCTTCCTTGAGTATGGTATGCTTCTCCAAATACTGAATGGTACTGTGTTGACACAAATAGTAAAATAGTATGTCCTAGGTAGTATTTTGCTTTCTGACAAGTATTGAGGTAGCACAAGTAAGGATCAGGGACTTTTTAGCTATTGTGAACCATCACTGGGAAGCAACTGGAGAAAAACTGATGCTGGGTGCCAAGCACACTCTGCAGAATTGGCTTTTGCTTCGGTATCTGCTGGGGGAGGCAAAATAGGAAAAGGCTTTTGAGGTCAGTATATGGCATAGCCATATGATTTTTATAAAATATTCTGGAAATTATTGGTGATCAATTTCCCATAGTTCCCCCATCCTTAACAAAACTCTTTGCTTTTAACAGTTCAATGACTGGCAGAAAATCAATGCATACAACTTTTCCCATCAGTGGATTGCTGTGCTTGGAAAAGCTGCCGCACATGTGCATTTTTTTCATGCCAGGCAGGTGTCAAGGGCACAAAATGTCTGTCAGAAATTGAAGCAGGAACACTCCTTGAAGACTGCAATTCCTTAGCAACCTACTTAGCTTGCCAAATAGCCACAATACCATGTGTCCTTTTCCAGAACTAAAAAATGGTCAGATTGAGGCAGAGTTATAAAATAATAGGTAAACACTCCTTCAAGGTAAGGTGATACATTGTACTGTTTATGAAAATGTCTGCATGTGGGTACTAAGCAAAAAAACAGGTTCAAAATAGTTTGAATAACCCTGAGATAACTATTTTTGTACAGAGCAGATTGCTGTATTCTAGAAGCGAATATTTCAAAAGGACGCAAGTACAAAGCTTAATATTCCTATGGTTTCTCACAATTACCTGTGTTTGTTTTCTTCTAGACAAGACAGGAAGTGAATGGTTTTTTCATTAGCTCCATCTGTTTTGCAGATGTCATTTATGGCAAAGGCCAGGAATATGTGAAGCCCGTCTGTCTAAAGTCTGCTGTAAGGATATTGAATCATTTTTACAGCTGGCTCAAAAAATTCTGAAGTCACAAGTTTGTATTAATTTATAATTCTCTTTTTTTCTTACTTTTTTCTTAAAGTGACCCTTGGAAAGCCTATTCTTCCTTTCAGTTTCTGCCAGTGTCAATAGAAGAAATAAAACAAACCTGAACAGAAACCAAACTCGAACCTGTATATTGCTATTAAAGACATATTAAAAACAGTACTTGCTTAAACAGAAGTATACAGTAACTCAGAAATTTGGAAGGATTTCTTTTTCAGTTTCTGTAGTATAGATTCAGAGTTTTGCCTAAGACAAAGTGTTACAGACTGTGAAAGTTGTCTTTTGCAGCATTCATACCTCAGGGTATCCTGGAGATAAAATTCCATCACACATCCTTAATAATGCTGTAATGCCTGTGTTACGTTTATACAGATCCTTTGGCTAATTTTCCTACTTCCCTCATTTGTGATTAGACAACAAAGAGTATCCAAGATAGATCCATTTACCTTTAATATTTTTTGTTGTTTTCATCTTGGGGCTAGCCAGTCCTCCTGTGCTCTCCACCTTGTGGACAACAACCTGGGTTCACAAGAGTACTTGGTCCTGCAACAGAGAGGAATCCATACTGGTAATTCACTTGTTGTTTGCAGAACAGAGGCATCTATCAAACTATCATTATAGTTGCTGCTGTAGTACACTGTAATTTGACCAAAACATTAAGACCTTTTTTTTCTTTTTTACTGTTTCTCGTGGCATGCAAGAAGAAGAATCCTGAGTGTGGTGGTGAATTCACACAACCAGCAGGCTTCACGGCTGGAGCCAGAAAATGTAGGATTAAGGGCACCATATTCCAAAGGCCGGGGTATGTCAGTGACAGGAGGAAAAGAAGAGACAAACTGATAGGGGATTCTTCTGATTTTTCACAGGGGTGAGCATTTGTGTCTGGGTAAGGAAGGGGACAGAAGGATAGCAAGCTGGGATTTTTAATACTTAGTGAGAAGGTTTAGTGAGGTTTAGCTATCAACCTTCAATGTTTGTAAATTCAGGAGGACACCTATGAGACATAATTTTGAAGAATTATATGCCACCCTTATTCTGTGAACTATGGTAACATATACAGTTACGTAAATCAATTTGCAGTTTCTATTCAAGGGTTAATACTGTATTATTGAGCCACGACCACCAGTTTTTAAAATAAGTAGCTTCCTCAATGTAGATTCTCTCATGTAATTTTTTTCAGGGCTGCAGCATTCAATTTTCTATTTCATCTTTATATAGTCATCTAGAATTCACAGCCTTGCACTGTAAGTTAGCAAGTCTTGGTTGCTTGGTAACAAAATTCTCTCAGTAATTTGTTACAGACAAAGCTCTGATATGAAAGCACTGAATATTCCTGTTCCATCCTTGTATATTCTTAATATCCAAAAGTTCCACAAGCATATTTAGGGGTGCTCCTTCTAAAATGTGCTGTAAAATTGGGTAAAATCTGATCAAAATTACCACTACAGAAGGTGCAAATTCAATTGAAATGTAAAACTCTGAGAAATCCTGCCTGTCCTGTGAACAGATACTCACTGTAAGAATATATATTTTTAAAAAACAAGACCATTTTCTTACTGGCTAACAGACCCAGGCACCGTTGAAACATAAATTTATGGATTCAAAACCTTCTGAAATCAAGATTATTTTTATACTCTGACAATGTGAGTTTGTAAATATAAAGAAACTACAGTGAAAGTCAAAAGGAACAGCTGGAGTGTAATGGACACAGTTCTAAAGATAAGATTACACAGTCCCAAATAGCCAAACACATAAGAGGCACTTATTAAATAACTAATTCATTAAACCACTGAGTCAAGCTAGGAAGGTGGCTATTTGTGCACATAGTCACAGTGTGGTTAAGATAATTGGGACCATCTATAATACAGTTTGGGATCTGAAGCGATTCCAACATTACAATACCACTACACGGAAGTAGACTGCAAAAAGTAATGTGCATGGGTAGGTCTGCATTCAAGCAGCCTTTTCAAACGGGTTATTTCTGTAGGCTCTGGTATATCTTAGGAATGATCTTGAGTCTGATTAAGGAGTGAATGAAAAGAGTTTATTCAGGAACTACAACTTTGACAGAAAGGAAAGAAACAGAATAGATACTAACTAACTCAGGGCCAAGCTACACATGACGAATGACACTTGAACAGCAAGTGTATTTCTCCCTGTTCACTTGCCCTCCACTCAATCCACTTGCCGTTCAAGTGTCATTCGTCATGTGTAGCTTGGCCCTCTGTAAAGAGGGAGGAGGGACTTCTGGGAAGAAGCAGGAAGTAGCCTAAGAATACCAATCTGGAAACATGCAAGAAGGACAGAAGATAGGAGGAAAGAAGGATCCTGCTCTGCCATCTATCTAACTGTCAGACCTGCTGCCCCTTGCAGGTATTCTGTGTCTTCTGCCTTCTCTGTACACAAGACATTGTATTTTCAACAATTTCAGAGCTGCAACAACTCAGCCTTTGTCTATCTTGACTAGCTACAGCAGGCTGGATCCAGAATACATAGATGCAAACAAATAATTCTTCCATTATGAAAAGATTTCACCTCACCAAATGTTCTGTGCTTAATCAGCAACTGATCATTTCTCCCTAAACATTAAAAGGATGTCTAAAGGAAATATGACCTAAAAGGCATAATATTTCCATGTGTGGGGTGTTGTTGTTGTTGTTGTTGTTGTTGTAATATCCCAGCTTTTTCCTTCAGCTTCTCACCTGCATTTCATACTCCAAATGCCACTTCGTATTGAAGTTTGTTTATACGTTGGTTTTAGATGTCATTCATTTCCATATCAGCAGAAAGTTTGGGCATCAGAGAAATATAATTATTGTGGGGTTGAGGTTTCTTTTGCATTTGCAATGAAATATGCAGCTAGAGCCCTTGCTCCTCAGTTAATAGAATAGCACAAATATGTAATTACCTGAACAAAATTTTAAAAGTATGATGGTTTTTCAGAAGATTTTGCATAACTGTAACTTCCAAGCATTTCATTCTGGCCATCATGGATTCTTCTTACACAGGGCTGAATTTAGTCATCCATGCTATTAGGGAACCAAGAACCCCAACTGTACTCCAGTTTTTAAAGTTAAATTGTATGTCTGTTTTCACACAGGATATTCAGAGAGCATTGCCAACCAACCATAAAAAATAGCCTGCCCTGTTCTTGTGTCCTTACTAGAGATGGGCATGAAGCACAAAAAAAACAGACCATGAGGTTCGTGGTTCATGGGTTTTCACGAACCAGGAGCCATGAACTGGCACGAACTGGGGCAAGTTTATGAACCAGTTCATGGTTCGTGGTTTATAGGGTTTAAATGCCCCTTTCCAGCCGCTTAGCAGTAGCAGGGAAAGGGGCATTTTACTGTTTAAAAGGCCCTTTCCTGCCTTGCAAGCTGCAGGTCCCTTTAAACTATCAGCTGGCAGGCAGTAGGGGGGATCTCCCCTTGCCGCCTGCCAGCTGATAGTTTAAAGGGACCTGACATTTGCAAGCAGCAGGGCCCTTTAAACTGCCCCAAACCCAGCCCCCACCCATCCCAGCTCCAGCCCCACACTTACCTTGCTCAGCGGGCCAGCAGTGTCATCATCCTCCTCACATGAGGGGCGGGAAAGCTGTTTTTGGCCTCTTCCACCACTGCGTGGGCCCGCAAAGTGATGGAGGAAAATGAAAATGGCCTTCCCTTCCCTCAAATAGCTGCTTTGGTGGCCATTTGAGGGCCAGGGAGGCCGTTTTTGGTGGTGGAGGAAGCCAAAAACAGCCTTCCTGCCCCTCAGATGGCTGCCACAGTGGCCATTTGAGGGGCGGGAAGGCCATTTTTGGCCTCTGCCGCCACCCTGCAGGCCCATGCAGCAGTGGAAAAGGCCCAAAACAGCCTTCCCACCCCTCGCGGGAGGAGGGGGAGGATGCCACGGGCCCGCAGGGCAAGGTTACTGTGGGGCTGGGGCTGGGGGTTGGGCAGTTAAACGGGCCTTGTGGCTTGCAAGTGGCAGGTCCCTTTAAACTATCAACTGGGGCCATTTAAACTGCCCCTTTACGACCCAAACAAACCAGTAGAACAGTTCATGGAAGTTTGTGGAAACAAGCTACCATGAACCGGCCTCTTTTGTGCATTTTTTTGGGGTCTTAATTCGATTCATGCCCATCTCTACTCCTTGCCCACAGCTAACTCTACAGAAATCCACACACAAAGCTTTGGAAGTGATTAAACCCACTCTTGAAATTGACATTAATCGCAGGCTATTACAGAAAGAAACAGTGGATTTATAAACTGAGCACTTGAACACCTAATGGGCTAAACAATGAGCTGGATTTTTCTAGTGTTTTATAATGTCCAAAAAGAAGTCTTATCTATTTAAATTATCTATGGATTCCATTTGTATTTCTGTTTATTAGAAGCATTGTGTTTATTGAAGCTCTCACAATATGGCTTTTCTAGCCTTTGGTTATGCTGAAAAAGGAAGCTCTATCTCTTTAAATGATTCGGACACTTTAACTGCACTTTTATTTATTATGAGCTTTGCAAAACATGCGCTTTACAGTCGTGTTCCATTGGAAAGCTAGCCAAGTTGGTGAAAAGAGTCCGAAGAATTAAAGTCCTGTACATGAGTTTTTTTTTTTAAGTTTTTAGCAAAATTAGAACAACACTATGACAGTTTGTAATGTATTGATTATGAATAATTTATTACAGCAATTATGGAATGATAAGCCTTTGAAAAAGTTTTAAATATGAAACCGGAAAGTTGATATGTGAGCAAGCCCCGTCAGGCTCTGCCCTGCAACAGGATTTTTACATTCTGGAGTAGGAATTGTTAGGTGTAGGATTGTTACATAGTCTTCTCATATATGTTACTTTATTATATTTACTGATATTCCTGTTCATTGATTATTATGTTGCACATTTCAGCACTTTGCACTTTACATAAAAAGAAATATTTTTTAAAAAATATACAAAAGTATTTATTAATGTACTATTGAAAAATCTCTACATTTTCCCCCCTTCGGAGGGTCTTTTCCCTTAATTGTTACTGGTTTTGCACGGAAGGAGCCCTCATATTGTTAGTAGAGATGGGCACGAACAGCAGTACGAACAAAAAAAAGCCACAAACAGCCCAATCTGCTGTTTGTGAACAAGCTGTTCATGAGGCCCCATTCTAAATGAACAAGTGGTCATTGCAAGCCTCATTCGCTTCTGTTCATTGCTGTTCATCAAGCCAGACAGTCTGGCACCTGCAATCAATTCTCTTGGTAACTTAGGCAGGGATTGTCTGAACTCTGTCTGAACTCCTGCTGTTGCCCTGGAAACCCCAATCTAAGCCCAATTTAGCTTGATAGGCAGGTCTTCCTTTCAAGTGTGGAGCTCCAAATTTGTTTCAAGGGAGCAAAGACCAGGGACGAGGGGGGCTCCCAGCTCTGGCTTAGTTTGCAGACAGTGGCAAGGGAGAGAGTTCCTGTTGGCATTTCGATAGAGAGAGTGCATTGGAGCTTGAATTTTCTTTTTGTGTGGTGCGATAGGGATCTACCCCTTCAAGTTCCAGGGCTGCTGCCAGGCTCTGAGATCAAGCTGTTATTTATTATTGGAATGTTTCCTGGTGCTTACTCAGGTCAGGTTTCTGGAAGTGGTGCAGTAGAGATCTTGACTTGGATGATTGCTGGAGGAGAGCCTGCTGGCCCCCATGAACAGCCAACCACAAACATGTTCATGAACAGGGCCATGTTCATGGTTGTTCATGAGTCCTTGTTCGTGAATGGCAACAAACAATGAACATCATGTTTGTTTGTTTTTCTGTTTGTGCCCATCTCTAATTCTTAGTTTTGCACTATACTGGTTGGCATTGGATTGTTTTCCTGCTTGTGCACTGTGATGGTGTGCTGTACCAGTGCCACTTTGCCAGTAAATTTCCCACCATTATATGTACTCACTAACACTTTCGTTCTTTGGGGTCCATTGTTGTGTGCGTTTTCATGAAACTCATTGGATAGATAGGTTTTTGGATGATGCAGTTTTTGGTTAAGCATAAATACAGCCTCATTTCCCCAACTCCCAAAGAACAATACAACTGCCCTGCGAAACACTCATCTTGATATGTGCCTTCCCCAAGCATTCCTGGAGTCCATAAAAACAGAATCCCATTGTTGCATGCTCTTATATTCAGTGGGTCAATGGTTTAGAGGGAGGACTATATTCTGTGCTATTGTGGTGCTGGTTTGTGCAAAAACAGCTGCCTCAGAGCCTCATTTCCCCACTCCCATTGAAAAGAACATCATGAGTTTGCATATGTGAGGCCAACATACACGCAACAGGCTGAAACTCATGAAAACAACAACAAAAATCCAAATGGATCAGACCTGAGCTGGTACCTTCTCTGCCAGAACAAATCAGTAATGGAATTAAATTATTCCAGAACCCCTTGAAACTGAAATGCAAATTTTCTGGGTTTACACCCCCTCATGGATTTGAAATAAGTTGGTTGCAACTTGATGGCACACACACACACGCAAACATACTCACACAACTTAAGCCACAAAGGAATTTAAAGTATAAATATTTTCATAAATAAATAGATTTGCATAGATCCTACTCAGAATCTGCTTTTTTTCTTCTTTTGCACCCCTACTTTATATATACAGTTGAATTCAGCCAGTTTTTCCACTGGTGAAAATGAGAAAATGGGGTCCCCTCTGACCGTTATGGTAAGGATCACAAGATGTGCATGGATAAAAGCTACATGGAAAGAAAACTACAAATGGGGGGGGGGGTTAATTGGGTGAGATTGGGTGAAAAAGCTGGGTAGAACTAACCCATCAAGTATTCTTGTTTAAACAATGAAAACTTCCAGTAGTTTTCTTCTTTCATCACAGCTGCCTTCTTGGTTGTCTGAAAGAGCAACCAGCCTATCAATTTCCATTTATCACACTAGTATGTTACCTGTCATTCTGTCTTGAATATTGTAGTTATAATGGCACTCAAATAACTATCATTTTGAATAACAGATTTAGTATAACTCCTCTTTGGGGATTATAGTAATCATGCTGTGTCTATGGAATGATTGTCTGGCTTACACTGCCTTGGAAGAGTGGCAGAAAGGAGCTGACCTCTTCTTTCTCAAGTATCAGATAATGATTCTGTACATGATGTGAGGAAATATTTCCAGTGATTAAAGACAGTTTTAAAAAAGGAGAGCATTGAACTACATGATCAATTTTCCTGGCACATACAAATTGTCAGAAGAGTTAGATATTTTTTTTTAGATTCTTAAAATTATTTACAGGTAAATTAAATAAACTAGTAGAAGAAAGATATAAATAATTCATATCCACTCAGCTTCCATGCAGCAAATACATCCTCTTTGTATCCTAAAATAAATTTATGAAGACAAAAGTAAGCTGGGTTTTTTGTTCCCCCTCCCCCACCCCACCCCCATGGTAACTGTTGCAAATGCTTCGCCAAACCATTCCTTGTGTCACATTGAAGCATTTTAGTTCAAGCAAGTTTATTATCTACAGGCAGAATCTTAACATCCTTTGATTCCTAAGCAGAGAAAGTCTTTGTGACAGGGTTTTCTGAATCCTGCGCTGAAAGAGTCTGAATTACCATCCTTAGGCCTAAGCAAGGTTTAAAATGTAAAAATATAAAACTTAAATGCTATGTCTTCTTTACTATACATCAACAGCCAGGCATTTTAACCGTGAATAAAAAATCATCTTCAAGGGCTCTTACTATTACCACACATGACTACTACAGAGGGACATCTGGCCCAGCAGGTTTAACGTTATTTTTGTATAGTTCCCAACGTAAGAAGTACTTCTTTTATATTTTGGGTGATGCCAGAATTCAGAAGCGGCAGTTAAGAAATTAATTCCTCCAATATGTGAAAGGGCTTCATAAAATATAAGCCAAGGCTCACAAAATCCAGTTGAGGACATCATGAGTTCATTTTGGTGCCAGCTATCCTCAGTCTTACCTTCTGTCCTTTCTTTTCCGAAACATATCTTGCAAGGAGAAAGGGCAAGAAACTAGCTGTGGGGAGGTCTGGGGACAGCAGACGGCATAGCTTTAAGCTCCAACTACTTTTCCTTCATATAAAAAATGAAGTTTTAAGCATGCTTCTTAGTATCCATTATGCCTTTAGGAATTCTGGGACCTGTAGTTAAAGAGACCACTATTTTCTTCAGTCTTCCCAGCTACTGGTTTTCCTCCTTCTTCCAGCTGTCACAAAGTAGGTTTATATGAGGCATAGTGGAAGGTTTTTATCAGAGACCCAGGGTGATGTAGTGGCTAGAGCGATGGACTAGGATCTGGGAGACCCAGGTTTGATTCCCTGCTTTGCCATGGAAACTCACTGGGTGACCTTGGGCCAGCCGCAAACCCTTAGCTTAACCTACATCGCAGGGTTTGTTATGAGGAAAAAATGAAAGAGAGGAGAATGATGTAACCCACTTTGGGCCCCCATTGAAGAGAAAGCCTGGGTATAAATGAAGTAAAATAATATTTAAAATAAATAAATAATCAGGAAAACTTGGTGATGTCAGAGGGGGTCACAGGAAGCTTCCAGGAGAACTGAATATTCAAGGCCAAGCTACACATTATGTTTTGGTCATTTGTGTCTGAGGGAGCCATGATATTTGAAAGGCCTAGACACATTCAAAAAATCAGACTAAGGCTTCCATAGAGCTTCCAAACAGATACCAACGCAAAGTCTCCAGTGCAAGCTCATCAAGTTTTATCTGCATATTATTTAAATTCAGACAACTACATGATCAGGCATTTATTTATACTTTTGTTAAGTAAGCACAGTATACTCAGAAGGAAGATGTACAAGAACTCTGGAGCATCTTGCATTCATTATATTGTGTTTCAGCATTTTTTTCCCAGCTCTGTATTCAGATTTGTCCTTGTTTTGTTTCAGCATTGTTTTTCAACTCTGTCAGATTTTTGCTTTTTTAAAACCTGACAGTGAGTTATTTACATAACTCACTGTCATTGGAGCTGATTGTGGAGTATTCCAAGGACATACCAAAATCAAGGATGTTGCATCTTCTGAACGCAGTAAGGGAAGAGAGGCAGAAGCTCTTCCTCCCTCACACACACCTCAAAGAGCTCACTCTGATCATTAAAATTACATGGTAAAAAATGTAGTGTGTAGTTTGGCCCTCTGAGAATTCTCAGAAGAGTGATCCCCCCCCCCCGAAAGATTCTCTGAAAAAGTACAGAATAACTGCACCTGTTCTGAATTGAAATGGGTGGTTCTGCTACAACTCAACTCTTAAAGAAATGGTAATTGCAACCCCAGCCAGAATGAAGAGACAGAAACTGGCTTGGAACTAAAGGGCCATTTATTAACATGACCATAAACATAAACCATGGCAAGGGCTAACTAAGTGGTACACATCAAGCCACGGGGTCAACTCCGGACCTCCTCCTTGACCTGCGTGGGTGAGCCCCAAAGCCCCGGGTGTAGGCCATCCCTGGAATTGCTGCAACTCAGCCAGCCAGGCAAATGGATCCCCCCATCAAGCACCTAACGCCCCAGCCGTACAGAATAAGGGAAGGCCTTGTCCCTGGGGATCCCCGCAGGCATCTGCCCGTGTTATGGTAGCTGTCAACAAGCATACTGCACTGTTGGCAGACCCTGTTTCCCACACATGGGGAAGCGCCTCCAGTTGCTCACCGGCCCATGCCCTATTCCCAAAACTCTCCTGCCACCGCAAGGGTCAAGCCTCTGCTTAGACCTTCACGCCCTACAGGTGGCTTAAAGCCAACCAAAGCCCTTGCTGCAGATCATCAAGAAAAATCTCATTGCCCTCCATCAACAGGTGTACACTATCGCCTCGGTAGAGGTGGGCAAATTCGGCCCTAATTCTCAGGTGTGGTAAATAAATTCCCAAGCCATCCCCCAAGGGTTTTTTAATGGCACGATTGATACTTTAGATTCAGAAAAGTCAACACTAGCCAGTAATTGAAAGCAGAACAAAATATTATTAAACAGACTGAATATTTGAGGTTTCCCCTCTTGTCGCCCCTGGGTGTCCTTCTAGTCCAGGCTTCCTTTTGACGCCTGAACCACAAACTTCTTTCACAGTAAGATCTACCACTAAACCACCATTATTTTTCAGTTGGTTGTAGGAACCTCTACCAGGCTTAAATGAAGTGAAATCTGATGGCTTTTTCCTCTCTTTTGACACACACACACTCCAGATTATACAATGATAGGGTTAGTCTAGGAGTTAGTACACCGCAAGGAGACAGCAAATTCACTGCAGAAGCAAATATTTCCAAATGACTCAGTTGAACAGGCCAAGGCTTTTAGGGCTTCAGGAAAAAAAAATAAAGGAAAATAATTGGCATTGTGCCAATAGCATTAGATCACTTGCAGCACAAACCTGAAAGAGATGTTATCACATTGGGTCAGCACTCTAGGATTCCACCAAAACTCTATGGTAAACTCATCAAGTTTCAGTGGAATCTTAAAGCATTGCCCCAATGAGATGACAACATTTTCAGGTTCATGCAGGAAGTGATGTAACAATGTTGGTGCCATGCTGATTACATTTTTGCCGTTCCCCAAATATAGATACCCTGATTCCCACACCCATGTATTCCCAG
This sequence comes from Eublepharis macularius, assembly GCF_028583425.1. Taxonomy (NCBI): domain Eukaryota; kingdom Metazoa; phylum Chordata; class Lepidosauria; order Squamata; family Eublepharidae; genus Eublepharis; species Eublepharis macularius. The sequence continues at coordinate 49,596,283 of NC_072799.1, forward strand.
CAACTAAGCAAGGCTGCAAATGTAGAGCCACAAGTGGAAACAAAGAAAGGCAGTATAAATAACTCATAAAATGCCAGTTCCAAAAAGAAGAGCTCTCTGTTTCATATAATTTAAGACCTTCAAAAGAAGAGAACGTGTCAAGGTGCCTCTGTGGTACACCCAGCAAAGCCATTTAGAACAATCATTTTACTAACATCAGCAATTAAGATCCATTTCCTTTTGGTTCCATTTATCTCTGAAGATAAGTAAGAAATTAGCACAATTAAATGCCAGAAATCCATAAAAGTTTCTTTCAAAATGAATCTCCTCTCACCACATCCCTTTGCGCAAATGTAAATAAAATACGAAAACCATTAAGCATGGAAGGCACTGTTAAAACAATTTCAGGTCACATAGCACATTAGAAGAATGAGCATCTGCTAAATAGCTAAACCCAGGGATCTAATAGTATCTAAAAAAAGTATTAACTGATGTAGCTCAGCATGTGAGTTAAATGCAGATTTCCCAAACAATAGAATCTAAAAATGAAAATATTTAATGTCAGATCCAAATTACTCTTACCTGAAATATGTGTAGAAAGCATCAGGTATCAGATCTGTGAAATAAAATCATCAGCCCTGGTTAGTACTTGGATGGGAGACCACCAAGAAAGTCCAGGGTCATAATGCAGATGCAGGCAATGGCCCTTGAAAATCCGGCGGGGACACCATAAATTGGCTGTGGCTTAATGACACTTTACATACACACATTACTGCTGACCACTCCTGATTTTATATTTATTATATCCTCTCTCATTGGCATGTCCAAGAAACTCTCGGGATAAATCTTGCTGACAAAAATGAGCCATGTATCTTCTACCCGCAGATTCAAAAAAGGATATATAACATTCTGCACCAGTTTTATGACTTCAAAGTTGCTGTATTGCAAGTCTGTGATTTGCAGCAGAGAAATGGAAGCAGGTGAAAAATGTTTGCTTTTGTCCTGCTGTCTGTTTCCTCTACTTCATGACTCCTCCAAAAGCCATTTTTTCATCTGGCCCTGTTTCCTGACTTGCATTTGTGACAGAATCATGGTATGTTGTTTTAGGTGGTGGTGGTGTGTTTGTCTGTTTTGGATTGGTTTTGAGTTCACAGTTTTAAAGTTCTGTTTTTCTATTCTCATCTCTGTCCACCTACATGCGTTCTCATAGGCTATGTACTTTATTGTGTTAAATTTTGAATTGAAAGGCCTTGTGGCCTCTACCCAGGCTCTAGGGGCCTCATGCCTCAGCTTTGGATACTAAAGCCTTGCTCTTTTGAAGGAAGGGTGCATTTCCCTCATCACTGGCCAGTTTTGCCTTGTAACATGGACAGTGGATATTTTCTCAATGCTCTATGGCCTGTGTGTCACTCTGGTTGTCTCCCCAAAGACAGTCACTGCCTTCTTTGGAGCTACTTCTGCTTGCTTACTGCTTGGGAGTTCAACATGGCAAAGGGGGAAAAAAAACACAGAACCCCCGAGCTCCTTTCTTTATCAGGCAGGGCAAGCAGCAGGCTTCATAGCTGTTCCCTGACTGCTCCCACAACTGTTCTTTCCTTCCTTCATGCAGACATGTCTAAGTCACCATAAGTTGGTGACAACTTGATGTCCCTTTCTGCCACCAACCAAGACTCCAGAGTGGTGCTGTGATGTTATTTCTAGTGTACTCTGATTGACTTCGGCTACTGCAACAACTGCTCCATCATCTTTGTTGGAGCTCCAAAGGGTGCTGCACTACCGATATTTTAATTTCTTAAAATAGAATTAGTTGGATTTATCAATGTGGTAAACCACTTTAAAGTTTGCAAACAGTTTTCAAAAGGAGCCCCACTATGTATGCCAGAACCCTGATCTTGTCTGTTGATGTCCCCATTTTTCTGCTCTACTAATATGGCACTCAGCTATTGGTATTGCTAGCTGAAGGAATGATCAAAAACAAAATCATATTAAGAGCAAGTAGCAGCTTTTTGGACATCAGGGTAAGCAGGAATTTAAAAAAAAAACCCACACTTGAACATTACAGATCAATGGCTCAACTGGAAATTAATTCACATTAAAAAAATCCTTATCTCAATAATTATTAATTATGATGTCGCTATTTTCCTTTGGGCTGGAGTGTTTTGACCTCACTTTACAATGCCATCAAGTTACGGAGTACAGGAATGTAGTGCCTTTTTAAAACTTGTTTTATTGTTATGTGTTCATAAAATGTTTGCAATTAATGTGACTTAGGGTGCAATCCTAAGGTTGCTTTCCTGGGAGTAAGCCCCATTGAATAAGATGGAACTTACTTCTGAGTTGACCTGCTTAGGATTGCTCCCTTAATGTGTTACAAGACTACAGTGTGACCTCACAGCACTAGTTTAAAAATTAAAACTACAAATCCAAACCTCATGGTAGAAAAACAAATGCCGGGAATGTGCTACATAACATGCATTTTTCATATTCTGTAAAATTGCTACTTACAGAGAAAGCAAACCAAGAGTTCTGAGCAGCAGTGGTAAGACTGATTGCACAATGACAGGAAAGGTGGTACTCTCTTAATTACAGAGTTATAGGGAATTATAATCCAACCCCTGCAATTTTACTTCATCTCTGGGACTGCATTCCTACAGGGTAAATTTCAGGGATCAGATGCACACGCCCCTGGCAAAATTGTTCCATGAAATCCTTTTATCTTGGCTAGCACTATGGATTTCTGTGGAAAATAACTCAGCCAATCTATTTCCAGATTAGCTCATTTGCTCTGCATTCTCGCTTCGCTTAATATTATACAGATCTTAAACATTTCGGCACATATGTACTTCACACTGAACTGTGCTGCAGCTGTTGCAGATTACTTCATAAAGTGTCCTCATATGTTTAATTTGCATGCATAAGAAAAACTGTTTATGCAGCAAACTAAGATTCCAAAAGCTATGTTGAAGTGTAATGCATGCAATGTATGCATGTGTGGAAACATCTGTGGCCATTATAATATTAAATACAAACAATGGTGAGGAAGATGAGGGGAACTCAGTAAGACTTCCTATTATTTCATAAACAAACGCCACCTAAAGTGGCCTTATACATAAACATAGTATTTGTCTTCTTGATAAAGTCAGTATAAGTAGTATAAGTATATACTTAGCTATGCACTGAGAAAATGATATGGGAACATTCAAAAACTTTCAGCTTCCAAATACAAAAAGTAATGATAGTGATTCAGCACTCTTGTCCTGCAAATGTCTCTAGAAGAAAAAGTCTGATTTTGTCACTGGCATTTAAATCAATGATACGTCAGTCTGCATTGTCTGCATTGCCACATGGATGGAACATCATCATAATGGTGCTTTGCACTTCTTAAATGATTCTTATGCAAGGAAATTAAAGTAACTTATAGAATGTCATGCCATGTGTCATGATGAGCCAACAATCTCACTCCAGTCTTTCAGTGTCTTAGTGAACCCTGAGGCTGCTAACTGATATCAGACTGGGTGCACACTTGGTTCTGGAATAAGATCTGATTCACACATGCAATCTGTGGTGTGACACCCAGGTCTAAACACAACAAGCAGCAAACCAGGTGTGATAGTTGCTCTCCACTTGGCTGTATCCATTTTCTCTACTTGATCACAAATAGCATACAAAACTAGCATACGGGACCGTCTCTCCCCATATATTCCCTGGAGGACACTCTGATCAGGGGACAAACAGCTGTTGGTGGTCCCTGGTCCCAAGGAGACCCACCTAGCCTCGACTAGGGCCAGCTGGTGGAACTCGCTGTCTGCTGAAACCAGGACCTGGCAGGACCTACTATCCTTCCATTGGGCCTGCAAGAAAGAGTTGTTCCACCAGGCATATAGCTGAGGCTGGGCCTCCGCCGGCCTGAAAAAAAGGGGTGTATAAATTCTTAACCCTCCCTGTGAAGGCTGTCCACCATCCTATTTTTAAATGTGTATGGATTTTTATTGTATTTTAATATATTGTTTTTATTGTATTTTGTATTTTAATATGTTGTTATCTGCCCTGAGCCCGCTCGCGGGGAGGGCAGAATAGAAATTTGAAATAAATAAATAAATAAAAACAGTTTGAAATGTGAATGCATAGAGATGGGAGGAATTGTTGTATTGTCTCTGGAATTAATTTAGCAGAACTTTTACCTAGCCCTGCTATCTGTGGCCGAATCCACACTACCTATTTGTTTCCGCGGCTTTTTCGCAATTGGCGCGCTATTCATGCAGATACTCACATGCTTTCCCATTCCGTGTGTTCCCCGCCATCACTGCGCCACTATTGCGCCTTCCCTCCAAACCATGTGATTTTTGCAGAAATCCATTTTCTCCCCTTTTTTTCACAGTGCATAAAGGTCGGTATACTGGTAAACCAACCATAGTGAGCAGCGGTTTGCGCGGGAAAAAACGGTCTCCGGAGTCAAGATATCGGTATCTAAATAATTGACCCTTAAAAAAAAAAACGGGAAGTGACGAGCGCCGTCAATTCTGACGGCGGAGGATGGAACCACCCACTGTGACGCTTTACTCAGTGGTATGTGGAGAACTGATTGCGCCATGAAGATGCACCGGAAGGGTGGATGTGAGGATGCACAGCCTGGTAGCAGAATTAAGGTGATTGCCACGACAGCGCAAGATAAGCGGAAGATGAGTGAATGTGGATTTGCCCTGTATTTTTTTTTTTGGACAAGGTTAGGAACTAAATCTGTGCACTGAGAAAAATTTCGTTACAGTTTCAAATTGGAGGTTTCAAAATGAACTCTGTTCCATTGTTGGTTTGTTTTGTGGGGCTGTTGCTGTTTCCGATCTAATCCATTTTTTTTTCATTTTCAATAGTTTTGGCCTGTTGTGTGCTCGCTAAGTGACTGTTGGCTGCCCGTGTGCATACTGTTCTTTATGAGGGGGATGGGGTGGGGAAACATGCCCTGGGGCAGCTTTGTGTGCACTTAGCAGCTTCAAAATCACACAGAGCATAGAAATCACACAGAAAATCACACAGAACACAGCTCTCCCTCAAAACCATCAATCCACCGAATTTGAGAGCACACAGCAATGGGGTTTGGTGTTTACAGAACCTGAAAAATGCTTGTGGAAGGTGCATATCAAGTTGAATGATGGCTGTGCATGTGCAGAGGCACACTATTCTTTTTAAGGGGGATTGAGGAAACAAGGCTTTGAGGCAGCTGCTTTGCACTTAATGGCATCAAAATTGCATAGAACACAGTCCTCCCTCAAAACCATCAGCCCACCAAGTTTTTCCTCAAGTACACTACCCACATGTACAACAATGGAACCTGAAGAAGACATATATCAGTGGGTGCAAGTTATGGCAGGAAACTAGTTGGCTAAGCAGTAGCAGCATTGCAGCAGCAGCAGGGCAACACCCAAGCAGGACAATGCTCCAACCAGCACAGCACAGCAATGGAATTGAATAAAAATCCTGATTTTATGTTCCCTTTTCTCCTTTTCCAAGTGATGATAGTGCCAATAATTTTTTCTTATCATTGCTGCCTTGTTTTCTTATATTTCGCAATTTCATTCCCATGATGAGGGGCGGCAAATCCTTCCTTTTGTGCTTAGTCAGCATTCTGCTGCAAAACAGGGTGCTCTTGCCTTACTTGTTGCCAATCTCCTCCATTGCCCAGGTGCAGGCAGGCAGGCAGCCTGAACTCTCCCACCCCTGCCCAAACAGACCTCTGGGTATTTTTTCATAATGTTTCATTTTGCTGTGAGGGCAGGAGACCCCCCCCCCCCAAAGATGGAGTTAAATTGAAGGAACATTTCCTACGCCAATAGGTGGAGGGAGGGGTTGGTGCTCCTCCCCTTTCGATGACCCAATTGGCAGGGAGACAGTGTCATTGCCTGGGAAGTGCCAAACAAAAAAGCACTCATGAGCTCAGTGTGCATTCCCCTTCCTGCCAACTGAGTTAATTTGTATAATATTAAGAGCTCAGTCTCTCTTCTTGGGATCAGATTGGTGGGTAGACTTGCTATTAAGGAAAACAAAATCCTACCAGCCCACTGCCTGCTTGTTTGTGCTGCCAGTGAGTGGATAAGAATCAAAATGAAACACAAGAACTATTTGATGGTGAAGGGGGACTCATTACAGCTTCATTTCCCAGAATTGCTTCACCACTTTGAAAGCTGCTTAACTAAACCAAACAGCTAATTTGGGGTGTACTTCCCACTTCTGTTTCATTTTGCACACCAGGGCCATTTCCAGATGGCTTACCTGAAGCTGCTTCATGCTGCAACGTTGTAGATTGTGCTGGGGAAAACGCGAAATATTGCGTTTTCTTGCACGAGTTTTGCACAATGTCGCGCAAAACTCAAGCGTGAAAACACAATATTTCGCGTTTTCCCTGGCACGATCCACAACGTTGCGGCATGGAGCAGCTTCAGGTAAGCCATCTGGAAATGGCCCATTACCAGGGGTACATTTTCAACCATTGGCCCTTCCCAAGTCAAATTGGTTTCACAAAGCTACTAGAGGATTGTACTGATGTTGAATATGAGGCATATGAAGCTCAAAAGGATTTCTGTGAAAATAAAGATGCCATGAACCATGAAGGTAATCATATTGCAAATATAATTTTTAAGGGGTGCTCTATTAAAGTTAAAATTAATTAGTCAAAAGCAAATTAATTACAGTTGTTGGAAGATACTTTGAAATGTCAAAAATGCAAACCTTTTGTTAACTTTGAAAAGGCATTTTGCATTTAGCTTCAAACATAAAAATATCCTGAAGTGACCTGTATATGTGAAGACACATGGACTTAATGGTGCCAGTGATGCCACATCCTTTCTATAGGATAACATAGACCACTTACCACGGGCTCCATCCAATAGATCTTTATTATTAAAATGGTCCTAGACCAGCATAAAATGTATTCTCAAGGTCAAAAAAGTAAAAACTATTCCTCATTACTAAAAAAAATTACACAAATTTAACATACAATAAAAGCATCTCATCACATATTTTATACCTTCCTTAGCATGGGCTCCAGCCAATAGATAATTTCATCTGAAGTTGGGAATGAATCCCAAATCATTCAAATATCATTATGTTAAAAGAAAGAATCTGCCGTGCATGTGCATTCATAGACAACAGCACAACTAATGAAATCTGGCCTGCTGTATCTATCATAATTTGTTTTGCAGTAAGAATAAAAGCTGATATTGCTAAAATTAAATCCTAAGAAAAATGTAACTGATGAAATGAAATAAGTCATCTATGTCAGCCAAAGTTAATAAAATTGACACTTACCAATATTTTATCTCATTATAGTTTAAATGACTTGATGTTGTAAGATACTGTCACCTGGCTTCTATGTCTTGGATTCCATTAGATCTTGATCACCATTAGGGCTTGATCATCCTACAGAAAGAAAAGGAGAATGGTCAAGGGTCCTTCCAATTGTCTGCATGTCTGCATTCTTGTAACTCTCATCTATTTATGTAAAGAGTTTGGAAATCAAATTCTTGAGATTACAAGTCTTCTGCGAGCAAAAAGCTGGCAACTTTCAATTGCCTTTTTCAAGGAAGGAAGGGGCACTCTCACTAAAGTTTGGTCATGGGACCAGTAAACTGCAGTAAGAATTTTTCTGTATCCAAGAACAGGTTCTTGAAAGATTTACTTTCATGGAAGTCTCACTGTGGGAACCTAAGGAACAGCCAGTCTTGAGTGGGGAAGCATTAGTGACAGAATGTTTTCTTATGTTGTGCCATTAAAAATCTGCCCTAGGAGAAGCCAATAATGAGTATCTGCTTAGGGAATTAATTGAATGACTGATAACACAGCAGGCAATAAATTCTCCTGCAGTTATCTTTCATGGAGTGGTTTCAGAAACCACTGTAGAGGAAAATTCTATATCAATGGAAAGGGGACCTGTGGTATTGGTTCCAGGCACAAGCTAGAAAGCTAATTTGACACTTACTGGGTAAATATCCCAAGAGCTTTTCCTTGCCCAAATATCTTTAATTCAAGCTTGTGATTATGTGCATAAGTTATAGCATGAGTGTGATTCTTGAAAGCGAATAGAATTGACTTGTAGTTGCTAATATGGGGGTGGGGTGAAAAAGTAGAGATGCAGGCATATCACATAACTACAAACTTGCCTTGTCCATTTCCCACCTAACCATATTCTTACCAACATGCCAAAGCAAATATAAAACACACAAACACACCACAGATAAAACACTAGAGTGATCATCCACTGAAGCAGTTTCACAGGCAGAAGGTTTTCTGTCCAGGAACTGAAACTTTTTCACCTTGCCACCTGCTAGAGACCAAAATGACCCCTGGTTCACCATTCCTGGAGGTCCCCATTCTCCAGAAGCAGCATATTAGGAAACAATTTGGGCTGCATCAAGAGGACGAAGGCAAGACAGTCAAATTCCACTGACAGAAATCCTGTGAGGTATGCTGACTGGTGCTCAGTGAATTTCACAGCAGAGTGGAGATATGAACCAAGCTCTTCTGAGCCCTAGTCTAACCATTACACCACTATGGCTCTTCATCTTATTTTACATACTTTATATATTCATTTATTAGCCCGAATTCAGTTTAGTATGGATGACAGACACTTTCACTGCCTCGCACAGATTTAAAGAAAAGGAAAGTTATAGTTTCGTGTCATCAGCATACTGATCTCTGAACTCCAGAAGACTACACATCCTCTTCCAGTGTCTTCACATGTATGTGGAAGAAAGAATGAACTCTGTGTTACCCCTTAGTGTAACTCTTTGAGCACAGCAACCCATCCAAACCATCTCTGGAACCTATTTGACCTCTCAGAGCAAAGCCACATGGATCAGAACCACAAATCCTAACCTAGCATGCAGTCAAATGGTTACCATGGTTGATGATATCAGAATTCACCTAGAAGTCCACAAGAATTAAAAAGGATATGATCTCTGTTGATTCCTGAGTGGTCAGGGCCAACCAAGGGTTTTTGGCACCCTCCCATACAAACACACACAAGCCAGCCAGCCAGCTCAGACTTTCCTGGAACCTCCAGTCAACTGGCCTGAGCATGGGGCAGGGCAGGCACTCAGCCTGGGCATGGAGTGACTGTGCTCTAAGCTGCCTGCCAACCAGCCAACCTGGTCTTGGGGTGAGTGAACTCTGAGTCACCTATCAGCCAGCCTGCCTTCCTGGGAGTCAAGTGAGTATGCTCCAAGCCACCCAGAGACCAGCCTGCCTGCAAGGACATGCACTGAGCTGCCTGCAGGCCTGGGCGTGCTCTGAGTAAAAGCCCAAGTGTGTGCTGAACTGTGGCTGGTTGGCTGGCCCTGGCAGGGACACCTTAAACCACTGGCTGGCCTAGCAACCTGGGTGGTAGCATTGGAGCCAAACTACTGTGGAGCTGCCCCTAGTACACCTACCCTCTGGCAACCTGGACAATAGCCATCCTGGACAATGCCAATGGTCATACATTAGTGAAACTACAGCAGTTTCTGTTCCATACCCATGAAGTAATACTTAAATAAATCCAGATAATCATGGTTTTGGATGGAGGCATGGCTGAATGGTTGAACATCTGCTTTGTATGGAGGGGCCAAACTGGATGATGGTGGGTGGTAGGGGTAGGGTCAGTGGGTATTTGCTTAGATTTTTAGAGAATTGGCCCCTGGTGCAACCCATCACTTCCACATTGCACCAGAAATGACATAAGTTTCCAGTGACATGAGAGCATGCATGCCCATTTCACCCACATGTCTCTTCAGCAGACTGCACGCAGTTGGCCAGTTAACCATGCTTTTTCCCTCCTGCCAGCCAGTGAGCAATGGCAGGGAGCAACAGCTGGTGGTAGCTGATGGTGAGGAATCCTATTCAAATTTCTGCATCTCCAGTTAATAACAACTACTACTACTTCAGAACAACTGAATGCCACACTCAGAGCATTTTGCAAAGTGTATTATTATTATTCTCACAACAATCACCCTGTGAGGTGACTGAGGCTAAGAGAGCTCTAAGAGAGCTGTGACTGACCCATTTGGATTCAAGCAGAGGAGTGGGGAATCAAACCTGGTCTTCCCAATTAAAGTCCTGTCACTCTTAACAACTACACCAAACTGGCTCTGTTAGATAAGTTAATTTTTTTCTTGAGTTTCTTCATCATATTTTTCTTTAAAAGATTTTGGGACAACTCAAGATGACTTTAAAATATATATGACTACATCAAACAAGTCACCAGCAGCTTTGATCTTCAGACCACAATGTCTGAATTGCATCCAAGCAACTGAAATACAGACATCATCTGAAGCTAATATAAATACTTTAGTGTGAACTATGCATTTAAGGATGCATCCAAAAGTCTCCGAAACAAACATGGGAAGTTTTTTGTAAAGTTTCCAGAGTTTTCAACTAAGTTAGTATCACTTTACGTATTAGATCCCATTAATGTTTTGAGAGAATTGGTAGGTAGTGGCAACTAATAAAGTTCCAATCAGTGGAACTATCTGGACTTGATAGAGTGTCATTATTTACTCCTTTTCCAAACAACTGCTATCTGCTGTGGCCTTGGGCAAAACTGAGAGCATTTCATATTAGGTGAAACTGGAAGTCTAATCTTTCTGACACTTCCCTCAGCTGCTCTTTCTTCCTGTTCTTGTAACATATGATAATGAACACAAGGGAGTCTATTTCTGTGTTCTCTTCATGAAAGATTCTCCCTCCCCATGTATCATAATCAGTGGCTGACAGAGCAAATTTTTATATATTTATATATAATTATATATTTATATATTTTATATATTTTTCTTGTAGCAATGTGTGAAAAATATGTTTCATAAATTATACTAAACAAAAGAAGTAAATTAGTTGAAATCTTGTCTGTAATTAACTTTCCTCTTTCCATATACTGGAAATGAGAACCTCATTAAGTCAGTAGTGAGCCCTGAGCAAATTAAAACTATAGAGCCCCATTGGTTATCCTTGTTTTTTTTAAAAAAAAAATACAGTTTGATAAACTAAATGCATGTATAACTACAACGAAAGAATAAGCATGGAAACAGTTCTGTGCAAAGGAAAATGTTGCAGTATAGTTGGGAAATTCCTGGAGATTTGAGGATGAGCTCAGAAAGAGCTGGGTTTAGGGAAGGAAAGGACCTCAGTAGAGTATAATGCCATAGTATCCATTCTCCAAAGCAGCCATTTTCTCCATGGAAACTGATCACAGTTATCTGCATAGCAATTGAAATTTTGGGAGATCTCCAGGCCCTACTTGGAAGTTGACAACCCTAATTTGTATCCAGTCTGCATGTTGTCCTGTAACAATCCTCATAAAGGCTTCACAAAATGGCTACTCTTAACTAGAGATGGGCATGAACAGAAAAAAAATGAACATGATGTTCGTTGTTCATTGCCATCCACGAACAGGAACTCACAAACAACCACTAACATGGCCCTGTTCACAAACATGTTCGTGGTTGGCTGTTCATGGGGCCCAGCAGGCTCTCCTCCAGCCATCATCCAAGTTTGGTCAAGATCTCTACTGCACCACTCCCAGAAACCTGACCTGAGCAGGCACCAGGAAACGTACCAATAATAAATAATAGCTTGGCCCCAGAGCCTGGCAGCAGCCCTGGAACTTGAAGGGGTAGATCCCTACCGCACCACTCCCAGAAACCTTACCTGAGCAGGCAGCAGGAAAGGAAAGCTCCACACTTGAAAGGAAGACCTGCCTATCAAGCTAAATTGGGTTTCCAGGGCAACAGCAGGAGTTCAGACAGAGTTCAGACAATCCCTGCCTAAGTTGCCAAGGGAACTGATTGCAGGTCCCAGACTGTCTGGCTTGATGAACAGGAATGAACGAGGCTTGCAACGACCACCTGTTCATTTAGAATGGGGCCTCATGAACAGCTTGTTCACAAACAGCAGATTGAGCTGTTCGTGCCTTTTTTTGTTCGTATTGCTGTTTGTGCCCATCTCTACTCTTATCTATACATCCTGTCCTGGTGCTGGATCCACAAAGGCAGATCACTATCAGGATAATTTGCATCATTTAATTCACAATTTTTAGTAAATACTTCTGTTATTATTTCTCCAAGAACCTGAATACTGATCTTCACCGAAGTATTCTGGACTGCTATACAAGTATGTGACGCTTCCTCCCCTATATTTTAATCCCAGATATGAAAATTATGAATTGTATGAGCCCTCCCAAACTTGCCTCAAACAGCTTGCATGTGAGCCCAAATTGTACAGACGTGCTTTAGGTTGATGCTAACTTTGGGAAAGTCAACAGCCATTATAAATCCATGTTCTCTATGAATAAGAAGTCTTTAATTTTGCAATACAACTGTGTCCTTTTTGTTCATTTTATAGTTATTTGTTCATTTAAAATAGTTATTGTCCATCCTTCCAAGGTGGCTAACAACAGAAGCTGAGACTGCAATGCTGAAGCTTCCTACAAATCTTTCTGGTCTCTGTTGTTCCTGTTTAACCCTGATTGAAAAGGCCATGTCTAGTGTGATACCATCTGTAATGCTAGACACTACACAAATTTAACTGGGCATCATGTTGACTTCAAGGCAGCATAATGTATTTTCAGTGTTACCCAATTTTCCAATGCCTAGTCATTGACTTGTTGAAAGATCAATAATGATATATAATTTTTATGAGCAGGTTTTGTTTATTATCTAGTTAAATTCAAAGAGAAGTTAACTCAAGCTTGAAACATTATAGTGGTGCAGAGTAAGCAATACCAGGAGGCAAGAAAATCATAGTGAACATAGAGAACAAGCACTCATGAATACATATCTACAAAGAGAGTACAATTTAACACTGATTGCTACGAAGGCTCAAGGGTATGCAGCAAAGTTGAATTATTATTATACATTGTGGAATTTTTATTTGACATTCCAAAATCTGTGCAGCGCAGCTGATCCCCCTAATGTGAAACCATCTGGTAGGCATTTTTTTTCTTTTTTACAAAACTTTTACTATTTGCAATAAAATTTTTGCTTTGTCCCATACACTATTCTTTTGTATCTTACTTAATGATGTAAACCATGTGGGCAACAGCAGGCCTGATGCAAAGAACTTAGATCTTCTGGCTGCCTCCCCTTCCAGAACTGAGAGTGTCTTGGGATGTGTTTCAGAATCCTCCACAATACGCATGATCAACTTAAAAATACCCTAAGGATTATTTCTTACATGTGATGTAATTAAACAATTATTTCTAAGCTTACTGCCTCATTTCCCTTATTGGTACACACATATGTTGCAATTTCCCATTCCACATAATCTTTCTGTTGATTTTTTCTGAATATTTTGTGAACTCCTGTCTCACCTGTACCTTTGAAAAGTCAGTGTACTTGCCAAAAACAAAAACCCCACTTTCATAGTCTCCAATATAGCAGTATAGTTTCTTGTTTTGCTAGCAGTGCCGTCTGTAGTAATTGCTCCAAACTCCTTCCCATTGGCTCTCACTTTCTTTATCCAATTCCCATATAAAGATAGACATTTTAAAACAGATGTTTAAACAAAAATAATTTTCAGTGGTTTTGAGCTATGCACACATCTGCACAAACACCAAACATGATACATACTATTGGGTACTAGCGGGAGAATATACTATGAACAGCAGTTTATGCCTGGATGCACATAGTCCCAAAGACCAAATACACAGACACACACAGACAGACACACACGGACACAGACACAGACAGACGTATATTCATTCATGATATATCATGATATGATATATGAATATATATGATGTGATATATGAATGAAAACAGACATGAAGAACATTGGTGATAATAAAATGGGCATTCCCCCCTCCTTCTCAAATCAGAATCCCTAACCCACGCACAACATTCTTTAATGGCAAGCATTTGGGGCCACCTGACTCTGAGCCAAAAGCAGTATCTTTTCCAGCTGCATACAGGGTGTTTTAGAATGGTAATTTTAAATTTTAATGTATTTTATTTGTTGTTTTAATGTACTTAATTATGTGATTTTATACTGTTTCATTGTATTTTATACTATTTTAGTAGATAGCTGTCATGTCCTGAGTGGGTCAGGAGAAAAGAAGCCATACAAATATTTTTAAATAAATAAATAAAATGATGGGAACATTAGGAACTTCAAGAGGAAAATTCAGAGCAGAAATATAATTATAAAACAAGACCTTTGCCCACTAATATATGTTGCTGGAATTTTCTTAGCATCCTGATTCCTTGCAATGAAATTGAACATAGTGACCTTGCTCATTAGGACAGCAGTATCCTTTGCTGTATGAAGAATATGTAGAATAATGTAATGGTGAGTATTAGACACTGGGAGAGGCTTATAGTCCGGCTTTCATGTGTGAAAATAGGTGGGCCAACAGTTTTCCATGCATTGCAGATGTGTATCACAACATTTGAGCATAGAATGCACATGTCCTTTAATTTAATTCTGCGCATAGTTGCCAAATGTTGTAAAGATAAATAGCAATATAGAAGGAAAACTCATCTGAGGGTGAATATGAAGCATAATATTCATTTTCACAGACTGCGCAGCTCTGACAACCAGATGCTACCAAGTAATTTGAAGGAATGAATATCTCCACCAGGCCTTCTTTGTGAGGATGTCCTTCCTGTGACATCTGGTGGTCCACAGCCAGTAGATATTTCACTTTGAATCCTCAGAAAATACAGTATCCTCAGAACAGAAGTGCTACCTTGAAGGTAAACATCTGGATCCCATGCAGAAAAAGGAGTAACAACTGCTTATTTATTACTTGAAAGACCAATTGTGTGGGAAAGCCCCTCTGGGTTAAAAACTGAAAACATTTTGATTGTTTTTCCACCTGTTGTATTCTGCAATTATTCAGTTTGCAGCCATATTACCAGAGACTATAACTAAACAAAACACATTTCAAGATCTTTAAAGGGAGTATCTGTACTGGATATTTTTTCCACACAGATTAAATTAAGAAAAAAATATGCATCTAAAACGTGATGAAATTCCTTAAACCAGTTTTTCCAAGATGAAATGCAGTCATGGTCAGTGATAAGAGCTAAAATAACTTTTAGACAAGCCATTACCCCATGACAGGAGGAATCATCTGCAGAGCTCCTTTCATAGTATATACACGATGATGAAGTTTGATCACATTAGGATTCAGAACCCTTTTAAAAAAGACGAATACTTGTCCATGAATAACTCACAATTCAAACATAAAAACATTTTTCTGGCAGTAAACCTCATTGAGCAAGATTCTGAGTAGACCTACTTAGGAGTGCATTATAAATAACTATAACACAACAGGAATGAGTACCATAAGGTATATTTAAACTTGGCATTTTCATTGTATTTCACTTCAATCCCTGGTCAGCAATTTTTCTCATTTCCAGAAAAGGTGGTCAGGAAGGAACCCATGGCTTTTAAGTCATTTCATTAGTAATTATAGTGAGGATGGCAAAGGCCTTCTTTCCCTCACCTTAGGAGATAGAGTTCACCATGAGCTGTGGTGCTTGCACAGTGGTAAGGAACTGATACCTTTCAATGGTTGTGGTAGAAGAATATTAATTAGAACAGAAGAAGAAACATAAACCTAAGTGATGAGGGTGTATAGTTCTGAATCTTCGTTTAGTTTGTGTTGGCCTTAGCCCCCCACTAATATTTCTTGATTTCTGTTACTTGGCTTAAAGGAGTAGGAAAAGCAGTAACAAATCTCTTCTCCATCATGCTACCATTCTCTGATACATGTTTCCACAAGAGAGAGATTTAGGACTACTTCTTACAATACATTTTGTACTTAGACTTTCATAGATTTCTATAGTGGAACAAACAATGCCCCAAACTCTCTAAAAGCCTAATATCTGAAAAATTCTGTTCTTTCCCCTTGTCTTCACTTCCAATAGTCAAGGAAAAATATTAAACAACAATGAAAAATATTTACTATTTCATTCTCTGTCTTCACATTGTAACCTTCATGTTTTTAATCAATAATTTTCAAGGAGCAGAGGAATACTGCAAGCTGAACAAGCACCTTAAGGGAAAGTTCTTGATCTCTGAACAAAGTCTGAGAGCTTTCAAGAGTCTCCTACATACTTTTCTCCTAGATATTTATTCCACATGCAATATTACATACAGAATTGTCTCTAGCCCTCTGGTGTTTTCTTTTTCTTTTTGCCTTAAGAAAGAGAATCTATATACTTGTTGAAATGCTTTATGTATCTTTTTATAACTTTCTAACTTTGTTTTCTGCAGTTTCTAAAATACCCATTGGATACGTTTATTTTCTGAAAGTGAAGTCAGCTTTACATGTAAATGTACGTAACAAAACCCCAACCACCTGGGCGTCACCCTCCTGAGGAAAAGACTTCAACCCATGGAGTCAATAAATGTACATCAAATGTCTATTCAAATCAGTGTATGGAAAAGTGCAACCATGATCATAAATAGTACAATAGATGGCCCAATAAATAGTATTCAATAAATAGTCTCCAATAAATACAACCTCAATGATAAACACAATCATAACATGCTAAATCCTTAGACAGTCCCACCTGTAGAGGCATCAGATCTTGAATACAACCTGTGCTTGTCTTCCACAAAATAATCAGTCCTTCCCAATAGCAGAGTCCTGCCGCACAACAAATGTAAAATAAAGGTTCGATGCTAATTAAAATATGTCTTTTCTATATTACAGGTGACTCCAGCCCAGAGAACACGGCCAGAACAGGCTCCGTCCAACTAAACAGGAAACTAGAAATCACTGGCTGCAGAGTTGTGCTGGGCAACAGTAAGTGCTCCCGCTTGTGAGCTTATTTAAATGTTGTCTTATCTTCACTCTTATCACGTACCACCAGCCTGGGGGATGCTGCCGGTGCAAGCTCCGCCCAATGGACCACTAGCTCTCTGTCTGTTTCGCTGTGCTTTTTCAAGGGCAGCTCAATTCGTGGCATACCTGATAAGAAGACAAGCAGTTCTACTACATGCTCTCCTAGTTAACAAAACAATAAAAATGCAAATGTACTGGTTCTACTTACATTAAGGCACAAAGCATAGTTACACAGATGTCTCATACTCCATTGTATGGCAGTCAGTCCTGCCATGAAACATGATCTGGCCACACCCCCTATATGTAATCCACAAGAAAAAAACTGCTAAAAATTAAAGGGGCCACTAAACTTAATCCCATCACAGATAACAGGTAAGATCCCAATCCTGATTGAACCCTCTCAGTGCTCTGGAGTCCAGCTCAAAGACGCAAAAAGCCTCTCGCGTCTCACTGTAGCAGCAAGCAACCCCTGTGCAGCTTTCAGATCCCTACCTGAACCATTCCCTACTTGAACCACTGGCAGAGTATATAGATAGATTACTCCAGCCAACAGCCTTCCTATCTTTGTGATTTTGTCCACAGAAAAACTGGCTGAAGGATTTGGACATTAGATCTGGAAAGTTTGGAGAGTGGTGTGGTGCTGGGCAGTCTCAGATGGCCACTGGTGCCTGGATGCCTTAGAAGGCAGGACAGAGCAGTGTCTGAAGGTAGAGAGGCTGTTCCACCAGAAGTGCTTTGGAAGTGGAAAGCTACAAAATGAGCTAGTGATGAACAGAGACTAATTTGGGAAGGTTCTTGATATGATAAATGACAATGCAATAGGTTATTTTTGCTCCTAAAGGCACATTGATTAATCACTGAAAGGCCTTGATTTATTATCTGATGGCCTGGTACTGGGCATGACAAGGCTTTTTTCCAGAGGCAGTCATAGTACTCTGGTTACATGTAGTCCTATTGATCTGCTGAATCTTTTGTCTTTTATTTATGAAGTAGTGATTGCAGCAAAGAAACATTATTTTTCTGCAACTATGGAATCAGCTGGTTCATGTCTATCACAACTGTTCAAGCTACCTTTATTTATTTATTTATTCATTCATTCATTCAATCAATTAAATGTATAGTTCGCTCTCCCCGCAGGTGGGCTCAGAGTGGGTAATAACATGTTTAAAAGTATAAAAACATATTAGCAAGATAAAAATATATTTAAAAATCAATACAGCAATCCAACTATCCAGCCCACATAAGCATATTCCATGGGAGTTGGAGATGGCAAATTATTTAAAGTGAGTCAGCAGAAACCATGAGTGGTGGGGGGGTCCAATCCCACCCTCTTAACTGGAGGCCAGCTAAATAACTCATGCGTGCCTCAACCACAACCATATGCCTGGTGGAACAATTCTGTCTTACAGGCCCAGCTGAAAGATGACAGATCCCACTGGGCCCTGATCAAAAAAGACAGTTCCACCAGGTTGGTACCAGGACCAAAAAGGCCCTGGCCCTGGTTGAAGCCAACTGAACATCTTTTGGGGCAGTGACCAACAGTAGCTATTTATTCACTGAACAGAGCACCCTTTGGGGAATGTATGGTGAGAGGCAGTCCTGCAGATACTCCCAGTCTGCTAAGGGCTTTAAAGGTTAGAATCAACACCTTGAACCTGATCTGGAATTCCACTGGGAGCCAGTGTAGCTCATGCAAGATATATGTTATATGTGATCTATACAGTACCCCCCATAAAAACATGCACTGCCACATTCTGGACTAGCTGTAGTTTCCGTACCAGACCCAAGAGAAGCCCTGTGTAGAGTGAGTTACAGTAATCTAATCTGGATGTGACTGTTGTCGGGATCACTGCTGTTAGGTTGCGAGTCGATAGGTAGGGGACAAGTTGCCTGATCCAATGAACGCAGAAACGGGTGGACCTTGCAACTGTTGTGATCTGGACCTCCATCAGTAAAGAGGCATCCAAAACCACACCCGGACTCCTAACCATTGGAATGGGCACAAGCGATGCTCCATTGAGGCTCAGGAGCCGGATTCCTGAACTGAACAGCTCAAGTGAAGGATCTCTGTTTTTGAGGGAGTCAACTTCAGTTGAAGACCACCTAGTCATGGCCTCCAAAGTCCTGGCCAATACATCCAGGGCGGAGTCCAGCCAGCCAGCCATCAACAGATAAACTGAGTGTTATACACATACTGATGGCAACCCAGTCCAAAACTTCACACCGGCAGGGCAAGGGGACACATATAGATGTTGAATAATATTGGGGAGAGTATCACTCCCTATGGGACTCTACACACCAATGGGTGATGTGGAGACAACTTCTCACCCAGTGCTACCCTCTGTACTTGGCCATAGAGAAAGGATATGAGCCACTGCAAGGCAGTCCTCCATATCCCCACATGGGCAAGGTAATGAGTCAACAGATCAAAGTCAACCATATTGAATGCTGCTGTAAGATCTAACAGTAGCAGCAAGGCCAACCCGCTTCGATCCAGGTGCCTACAAAGATCGTCCATGAGGGTGACCAGCATTGTCTCCATCCCATGGCCAGGGCAAAAGCTGGACTGAAATGGATCCAGCACAGGGGAATCCTTCAGGAGTGTTTGCAGCTGCTCCACCACCAGTCACTCAATTACCTTACCCAGTAACAGGAGGTTCAGAACTGGTGATAACTGAATGGGTTGATGGGATCCAAAGAAGACCTCAACATCTCTTGACTCCTAAATATGAACCCTCACTGGCTCAAGAGCAAACAATGAGTAGTGATACCTTTGCAAATGTTTTTGCTGATAAAATAACTTGAACATGCTTTAATTCAGATGCCAGCTATAACATATGTGAAGCAGAAGTAATGCGTAACACACTTCCAGTTCACTTCTAAATTATTTTGACCCAGTTACAGTGATGGATATTGACAGAATTCTAGCATCTGTGATGGCCACTATTTGTACTCTGAATCCTTGCCCATCCTGACTACTAAAAACTTGTAAAGGCCACATAAAAGAATCCTTGATATCTATCATAAATCAGTCACTAATACAAGGCACCTTCCCTCATTCTCTCAAAAAGTGGTCATTTTCCCACTCTTTTTTGAGCATCCTTAGACAAAAATGATATAGCCAATTATCACCTAGTCTCTAATCTGCCCTTTCTCAGCAAAGTGGTTGAGAGTGCAGTAGATGACCAACTCAAGCCTTCTTGGGCAACTCTTGTGCTCTGGACCCTTTTCTGTCTGGCTTTAGGCCAAGTTATGGGACAAAAACGGCTCTAGTGGCTCTAGTTGATGACTGCTGCCTGAATGTAGGAGGTCATGCTTCATTGTTGCTTCTCCTGGATCTATCTGCAGGCTTTGATACAGTAGACCATACCATACTGTTGAGGTGTTTAGAGGCAGAAGTAGATATTAAGGCTGTGGCTTGGACTGGTTAACATCGTTCCTCATAGGATGGACTCAAGGGGTTGCTCTTGGGGACCAGCTATCCTTAATGTGGGAATTATCTTGTAGGGTTCCACAAGGCACAATCATGTTAACACATCATGAATGAGAACCCTCTTACTAGTTGCATGTACAAGCAAAAAAAAAATTCTCTTATTCGCATATGCAGCTTATGAAAAAAAATCTAATGGATAGAAGAAGTTGGAGAGGTTTACAAAATGGATTCCAGGTTTTTAAAGGCTTATATCAGTAGGATTGAAGAGTCTGAGCATGGCCTTGAATAATTCATTCCTGTAGCTTTGTTGTTTCATCAGATTGTAGACTCTGCAAAGAAGCTTGTCTCTGTTAGTCAGCTGGCTAACATTACATTTTGTAGGTTCCCACTCCAAAAGCATGTTTCTAATTAAGACATATAATAACATTTTCCTATGCAGAGGAAGAGCTGGGGAGAACAAATATTTTTAGAATTCCACTTTAGACCTATTAAACAACAGCCTCTCTTCATTTGATATATATAATAGGCTACATAGCTTTGAGAAAGAAAATTTAAAGAATGAAGTTATTTAATAACATGAGCTGCAGCTTTATTTGTTGGGGGGGAAAGAGAAGCCAATACTTTGAAATATACTGGGAAACTTTTGCCTGTAACAATTTATGTTCATGTACAGAAAGATAGAAAGACACAATTTGAAAAGAACAGGAACGTCTTTGTAAAAGTGTAGTGTTCGATTCTGCTTTTCAGTGTATTGATTCCTGATGTTTAAAAGCCCCTAGGAATGTTAAACAAGAATCTGTCTTAATTATTTCTGTATTAGCCATTTAACTGTGGCACTTACTATTAATAATTTATAAGTGTATTCAACTTTTTAATTTCTTATAAAATAAAAAATATACCCTCTTAATTATGATATGCCAAGCTAAAATGACAAGACTGAGGCTACCGTTTCTCAGTCACATCATGAGAAGACAAGACTCACTGAAAAAATCAGTATTGCTCAGAAAGTGGAAGGCAGTAGGAAAAGAGGAAGACCCAAAATGAGATGGCTTGACTCAGTAAAGGAAGCCATGGCCTCCAGTTCACAATTACTGAGCAAGGCTGTTGATGATAGGACTTTTTCAAAGTCTTTCATTCATAGGGTTGCCATAAGTCTGGAGCAACTTGATAGCACATAACACTTGCACACACAAGCTAACCAACATATCCCTTAGTTACCCCCTCAAAAAATCCAACCCTGTTTAAATTCTGAATTATACAATATACACAGAAAACTCATTATAATCAGAAGATCCCCTTTTTTCTTCAATACATGGACAGACATTTGTAACTTCATGAAGAAATGGCTTCAGTGAAGAGCACCAGTTAGTCTACTCCAAGGGTCCTCAGGGCAGATCAGTTCCACTGACCTGTGAGCACTGCCCTCTGAGGTGCCTGGGGATTATGGTTGCCAGGTCCCCCTGTCCTCCTGGTGGGAGGTGGGGGACCTGGCACCTACCTGCCTTGCTGTCTTTTGCACGCACTCCCAGGCCCAAGCAGTGACATCACTTCCAGGAAGTGACATCATCGCATGGGTCGTGGCAGCCCTGGCCAGGTAAGCAGGGGCAGAGGGTGGAGGGTGGAAGTGGGGGGATACCTGCCCCCAGCGGGGGACTAGCAATCCTACTGGGGATTAACCAGTGGCAGTCCAAGTCTCTACTTGGCACATGCCAACTACCTGGTTCCTCTCAGCCTTCAGTGGGGTTTTAGCTCCCTCTTTCTTGTACCCACTGCCACCACTTGTTCTTTGTAGGAATTGCCCTTGGGGAGGGCCTCCAGATGAAATCAGCCAGGAGATTTTATTATCTCCTTTTGCCCACCCTCTGGACAGGTGAAAGGGGCAGATGAAAGGGGCTTTTCCTGAAGCCTGCAGACATAATCCACTTAAGCATTTTAGTTCTCCAAATCTCTGTCCCCCCGCCCTCACACACACACACCTGAAACATCAGCTTTTAGTAGAAAGTCTTAAGTGGTCACCTCTTTGTCTTTGGCCCACTGGGGACTCTGCATGACTTTGGCCAGGCTAGGTGCAGCTTAGAAAACATTTGGCTTCCCCTTCCACCTCCTACCTGTTCTTAGCTAAGAGATACTTTTTAAACTATGTGTGAAGATTTTGATACAGTCTGAAATTACAAATAAAAAACATTTCTCCATAGTCCCCAATCTTTTTGAGCCTGAGGGCACCTTTCGAATTTCAAGAGGGGGAGGTGAGCATGACCTCAAAATGACTGTTGCAAGAGGGACAGCCAAACCCCAAATGGCTGTCACAGGAGGTGCAGCCAAACAGACAATAGCAGCCACAAGATGTGGAACCAAACACAATACCTCCCTCATCACTTTGCAAAAAAATCACATGGCAATCATGCTGAAGGCATGAAGCTGGCTTATTTAGAATCAAGGCATTGATCTGTCAACCTTAATATGAACTGTACTTTGATGCAAAGCATGGTCCAGCCACTGGGAAGACTGCAAGTTTGGAGAAGAAATGGTGAGCTTCTACTACTGAACAGAACACTCATCTGCCCTCATGCAACAACTCAGATCTCTGGTCTGTAAGACTGTAACAAAACTTGCTCACATTTTATTTCATGATGAACACCTGAAGCAGCCTTATGCTGTGAAAGAGTATTCGTCTGTCAAGGTCAGAATTGTCTCTACTCTGATGAAAATTGTTGGTAACATTCTATTTAGTGACATTCATGTTATTTAAATATCTCCCAAGCACCCCATATTCCCATATTAATAAGATCTTTAATTGGGGTGAGAGGTTGTTTTTGAAAACTTTTTTCCTGTAAAAAAAATTGATAAATTCTGATATCTCAGAAAAGAAAAGGGGAATAAAAAGAAACAAAATAATGTCCAGGTAAAGGTAAAGGTAGTCCCCTGCACAAGCACTGAGTCATGGGGTGGGAGATAAAAAAGGTTAAAGGGGGGAAGGAAAACTAGGGGAAGTGAAAAAAGAAATAGAACCGCACGATGATTAAGTAGGGGTCCCAATGTGGTCCCCATGGACACAACTGTGCACACCAAGTGGTTTTAGAAAGTGGGTGGGGTCAGGTGAGGCTTTTACAAAGTATGACTTCTGATTGGCCATGAGAGTATTGATTGGCCATTGGAGTATTGATTGGCTGTGCAGATTTTTAAAACATTGCTTTGGCAGAAATTGCTTCTATAGTACAAGGATCTGCATTGTGTGACTGAAGGTAAGCTGAAGCAGCCATTTTGTAGCTGGCGCCATCTCTTGCGGCAGCCATTTTGTGACAGGCATTTTGTTGTTGTGTGCCCACCACAATGTGTCACAATTTCCAGTGTATCCACAGGCTCAAAAAGGTTGGGGATCCCTGGATTAAGGAAAGCCTGGGTACCTCCCATTCCTCTTGATCCTCCAATGGCTGCAGCTCATTCATTTAAATGAGGAAGCCAATAACAAGCCTTGCACACTAAACAGCATTAAAGGAAAGGTGTCATGAAGACATTTCAGTATAGGTCAAAGGTCAGTAAGATAAAAATCCATGAATATCATCATGAATGCACACATCACCATTGTGAAAATCACTTTGGTACCTCAATAGCTCTTGAAATGGGACCTATCCATTCATTCATTCATATATATTCTGCCCACACACACACACACACACACACCAGCAGGCTCAGGGCGGATTTTAATATAGAGCGGTGTTTGTGGTCAGAAATGTTTACATACTACACCTGAAGGATGTTCTAAATTATTCCATGTTTATAGCTCACCTCATGATCAGGCATTTTTTTTAAAAAAAATGTTAAACCGTTCAGGTTGTATTGAAGAATGATGGACAAAACTGAAATGCATCAAGAACAAAAAAATGTTAGGAAAAAAGGAGAGAAAAGCGTAGAAGGAACAAATAGTTTCAAGCAGTAGAAATGGCTACAGAAGTTGGGATTATATATATATCAGAGGAAAGCAATGGCAAACTACCTCTATTTCTCACTTGCCTTGAAAGCTCCTTGCTAGGATAGCCATAAGTCAGTTGCAACAACAGCACATATGCACACATATACTATCTAGGAGTATCATTGAAGGCTAGTTGGGAAAATAATCCATGCGCAAAGTACTTTAAAGAACATGCCTGCATACATATTTTTCCCTACCAACTTGCTGAGATAACAAGTTTTCCCTTTTTTCAATTTGCCTATATTACTTATGGAACAAACTAAGGAGGATAGAGAGAGAGAGATACATATAGTTAATTGAAGAGTTGGAGACTACAAGAGGAAAACCCATGAGTAATCATGGGAGGAGAAATCTCATTTCTTCCCCCCGCCCCTCCTTACTATCAGCGTCTTCCTTCTTCCCTCCTGTTGGCCATGGCCAGTGCATTTCTTCCTCCATAATTTGGTTTCTGCCTCCTCATAGCACCGCTGTGGCGACCCAAAATGATGCCTATGTTCCAGCAGTTTGCTTTTGTTCATCACCAATGCATGTGCAGCTGCAGCTTGTAAGAGTTTGAGAGAAGCAAGGGTTACTCTAAGATTATTAGCTTTTTGTAGAAATCATGCTTTTTTCTGTAAACTTGGATCTTACTTATGGCTGGTACTCTTGCATAGATTTTGTTGTCCACATAGATGGCTGCTTTGAAGGGCACGATTTCTTCAGCACAACTCAGTTCACATATTGTGCTTTCTCTCATCCCTATCTCTAGTCAGTTCTAATTCAGGTATTCACAGTGATGAGTACACTGCCCAGCCATTATTTGTGATGGAGGTCCATATGCACCTCTCAAGAAAGGGGATCAGAAGATCTGCTTCCCTCCCCTGCAAGGACATTTGCAAGTGGGTTTTCTCAGTTCACACATTTAAATCCAGTTGCAAAGTGCATTGAATGTGGATTGAAAGTGCACTACTCAATGTGTGCGAAAGCATCTTTTAAGTATCTCTCCTGCAAAATCCATACTGAACTTGCATCTCTGCATGTTCATAACTTTGGGGAAATGGAGACATGCAAACTTACCAGCTCTTATGCCCATTCTTGACAAAGCATGGATGTTATAGAAAACAATAACACATTCCCTGCACAGTAAAAATTCCATTTAGCCTCAATCAGCAGGGTTTAATTAAAAAGCATGAATTATTGAATACACATGTGGTATTTTCCTTAAGCTTTCGAGCAAGCTTCACATAGGATTATATTTTACTAAGGAAAAAGATCATGTAAACTCAAATCATTTTCTAAGGTTCTGTTGATTCAATTGACTGCATATTTTCAGCAGTAATTTCCAAGTGCGTGCATAATATTGAGAGAAAATCAGCGTGACTTCTATAAAGGTTATTCATCAACATTTTTGAGTTCTTGGAGAGAGTTAAAAAGCATATGAATAAGGGTGATCTGGTAGATATTACATATGTGGATTTCCTAAAAGGTTTTGACAAGGTCCCTCATTCTGAGTAAACATAGTCATGAGATAAGAAAATGTACATTAAAAACTAATTAAACAACAGGAAGGAGTAGGAGTAAACACAGAGTTCTCACCATGGTTCTTTATTAACAGATTATCTGCAGCAAAAAAAAAAAGGCTATTTGGTAACTTCAGTCCTCATTCTCTGCGCAGTTTATAGGTTCCATTACAGTTAATCACATATGGCATTGAGAGCCAGGCAAATCCAATCTGGCTCCAGAGTCAGCATGAACATGAACAAAGTCAGTGCTATGCCTTGCACAATGCACACCTGAAAACTATGTGATGAAAGGAACTCATCCCAATGTGGATGACCTTACAGTTCAGTGATACTTCTCTGCTCCCTTCACCACTTGCCTGGGGTCTGTCAGCCATAATGTAGTACCTCTCTTCCTCTGATGGGTGCCTCATGGTGCTCACCACTACAGTGCTATGTGTTCTCCTCCTAATTCACACAGACCCTGCCAGCTGTGACACCTAGTTAGAGTTGTGTATGTGCCATCAAGTCACAGCCAACTTATGGCGAGCCCATAGGATTTTCAAGGCAAGACTACATTCAGAGGTGGTTTGCCATTGCCTGCCTCTGTGTAGTGACCCTGGACTTCCTTGGTAGTCTCCAATCCAAATACTGACCAGGGCTAACCCAGCTTAGATTCCAAGATCTGATGAGATCAGGCTGCCTAGACCATCCAGGTCAGGACTTTGCCGGTCAAATTAATGACCAGGTTTAATTATACTTCCATTAAGACAGTGCAGTCAAAAAGGCAGGCAACAAAGAAAGTCTCCTGGACCTAGTCGTGACGAGCTTTCCAAAAATCCCTGCTTAGCACCTTAGCAACCAGCTAATCACACATTACCTTATATCAGGAGGAAGGGGTGCCAGTGACAACTCAAAACTTGGAGGTGGGGCTGAATTTTATATTCACCAAGCACTTTACCTGGTTGACTGGCCATCTGAGATAAGCTGTTGCCATGCTCATTTTCTCTTACTTCAAAACAACACATGCAACACCAAATAGTGTGAGGGGAACAGGAATGTAGAAAACATTGAATAGATGGCCACAAAAGGAGGAAGGGAGAGGAGGAAAGAAATCAAGTAACTGGGAGGGTTAGAATGGAAAAAAACCGGCTAATTGGTTGGATAGGTGAGGGGCAGGCTGACAGGACTCCCCCACAAGTCCTTGCAGGTCCCTCTTCTGTTGGCACATAACCAAAGAACCAAACCAGAAGAAACCAGTCAGCAGCTACTTGACACTTTTTGTATGAAGCTTTCCGTCTTTCCCCCCAAATATGGAATATGCTTTTATCTATATTGCATCCAGCAGAATGCTTTAAAAGACCTTTTATTCTTGCTTCAGGCCATAGCCATATGCACAATTAAGTACTGGGGTGCTCTGTACTTGGGAGAGAGAAGATGCAACTCCTGTAGTTTTCTTTTCTTCGAATCCTTTACCAGCATTGTAGCCTTTGGAGAATGTGTAGAATGTAGCCCCAAGCACTAAATACTAAATACCAAGGTGGATTCTAGGGTAGAAGGCATTTCTCCACAGCTTCCAACACAAGTCCTGTTGGCACTGGCATCGGCTTCATGGTGCACTGCAGAAGCTCCCCCAGCTTGGCAAGGGCAGCATAAAAGGAGAATCCTTGGGGTGTCAGAATTCAGGATAGTCTTCAAGATAGTCCATGCATCAGTTACCAGAGGTGGAGGGATACCAAAACTAGCCATGTCACCATCGTGTACACTCTTGACATTGGGTTCTGCCACAACTCATGGCAAGCCTGCTCCTTCACTCCCTTCCACTATTGGGGCTGAGAGAGGAGGCCCTCTTTCTTCTTCCTGCCTTCCTGTGTCTGGGGGGGGCAGGGCCATGGACAGGTTAGTGGGGGTGGCAAAATCATTCAACTAGGGTACCAAAAATCCTTGGGCTGGCCCTGGAGCTGCCCACATCCCGGCATTCCTGCACCACTGAGACAAGGGTCGATAAGAGTCTCAGCAAAACTGTTACCTTTCAAGAGTAGTTTTTATTTTGAATAGCTTCTCTGTAGCCAGGGAACTGTGAAAAGAGGCAAGGCAGAATCCCCTTTTTGTGTGTAATGTGAAACCATAATTAAGAATAACTGCTTAATAAACCAGCTTCAAACCCTAGTTTAAGAAAGTCAAAATATCTATAGCTAGAGGGCTAAGTTCAGATTAGAGATGGGCATGAACTGAAATACGTACCAGGGCAGCTCATGGTATGCAAACCAGCAGTTTGTCAGAGCCCATTTCTAACAAACCACCACAAACTTTAGGCTGGTTCGTTTGGTTCAGTTTTTGGTTCGTCACTGCAGACAGCCTGGCGCTGATCAATCAGTTTCCTAGGCAACAGGGAATAGACTTCCTGCAGACCTTCTGCTGATCCGGAAGTGGCCTTCTCTTGACCTGGAAGTGACAATTTGCTGACCTGGATGTGATGTTTTCAGGAACCAAATGAACTGGTTTGCGAACCAAATGAACTGGTTTGCGAACCAAATGAACTGGTTTCACATTATATCTGAACTGACTCCATGTATGAACCTTAGGTTTCTTATCATGAAGGTCCATCAACATTCCTCTGATATTTCTTTGGATAAATACCTCTACATGCCCTGTTGACTGGCAGCTCCCTTTTCCATCTACTGTTAGTACACTTTTGTCTTTTAAAAAACATTTTAGATCTGTAATTATACAACTGTTCAGCAATAACAGTATGCATCTAAAAAGTTTCTGTTTCAGTTTCGGTTCCAGCGGTTATGGGACAATCACGTCTTGTTACTGGTCTGTTCTCGCTGTGGCAGTGCTGGCTCAGAACTGATCTATTTGGGGTTTTTGTTTCATAAGTTTCGCCCCCCTGTGCATGTGTTGGCCACACATTTGTAAACACATGCTCTTCTTTTCAAGAGGGTGAGGCTCTGTAGCAGTTGTTTTGCATACAACAGTACCAAAATCACACAGCAAACACAGTCCTCCTTCTAAAACATCGACCCATCACATCTGAGAGCACACAACTGCATTCTGTGTTTATGGATGCTGAGGAATGAGGAAGGGATGCGTCGAGGTGGGTGTTGGACAGCTGCATATGCATGCATACATTGTTCTTTTCACATTGTACAAAAACCCGTGAATCAAATGAGTTTGTTGACAAGCCTCAAATGTACACAACAATGGGCCCCAAAGAAGGCAAGTGCTGGTGGTGGCTGAGCATACACAATGGCAGGAAAAAAACAGTGCCAGCATGGTGTGCAAGCAGGAGGACACTCCATTGGCAACAGGTCCAGCACAGCACAGCATTTTTTAAAAAAACAATCCTGCTTTAGTTACCAAGCCAATAATTTTTTCCTTTGACTCTTGCTGTTATACTATGTTTCTGTTTGCCTTGTAGTTTCATTTCCATGATGAGGAGCTACTCGGGCAAATCTTCCTCCCTAGTCTGCTGCAGGAGGCCATGCTGGGATGTTTAAGCCCACTGGCTGCCAGTCTGTCCTCGCACAGTGCATGGAAGCGCACAGAATGGGTGGCCTAGGGTTTTCATTCATGGGAAGGGGAGGGGAGGGAGGGTGGCCCTCTTTCCCCCCATTTTTTTGCTAGTAAAAGTGGGAGACTGGACACGTTGCTGGCTGCCAGTCTTCCTTTCTGATTAAAACTGTTAACTCAGAGTCCATTGAAGAAGAAAAAGTGGCAAGCAGAACTGTACAAGTCCCCCAGATCCGTGTGGGATGGAGATGATTGATTGATACAGCGCAATGCCTTAAGAGCACAGAATATTTCTTTGTGGTTGTTTTAAACATTCCCACCAATTTTAACTTGGTGGGAATTCTGGTCCTCTTATAGTCTAAAACATAGATGGCGAATGTCAATTTTTCAGCTATGGGAAAGAGTATATTTGTACAGAATGATAATATTCCTCTCCATCTGGTAAAGCATCCCCCAAGAGACTTCAGTTCTAGGTTGAATGCTGAGAAATGTAGTCCTATGTATGCTGTGGGCCTCTCAAATTAGCCTAGTAATTTACTGTCACTTAATAACTTGAACTGTGGCACTTGAACCAGTATTGATTAAAACTTCCCCGGCTTCCAGCTGGGTTGGATGTTCTTGGGGTTAACAGAACTTACAGGCAGGTTCAAAGACACCCACAGCTGAAGCACAGGGGCACAGAAAAGAAGACCTTCAAACTCTGATGAATTATATGCCAGCTCGAGGCCCCAGGAACAGCAGACCAGCTCTCACTTTGAAAAATAAATCAAAGCATTAATCAGGCCTGTCAGTAAAGCAGGTGTTTTGACTGCCTTTATGGTTCATTTTTATGCAGAAGGGTTGTGGGATACAGAAATCACGGGGGATTGCAAATAAATGGCACTGACAGGACTGATCCCACTAGGCGAGGGGGCCAAAATCAGCCTGTCTTTTCATATTATGAAATATACCTAACGGCAGCCTCTTTAAGCCCTGGTTACACAATGCACTGTCTGTGAGCCTAGGATTTTTCTCTTTCTCTCTCTTTTTTCTTTCTTTCCTGATATGCCAGAGGCTCTTTTCTATTCTTTCATGATAAACTGCTCCAGCAGCCATAGCAGGTTTAGAATGTTAAAGAGCCATTGCTCACACGATTTGACAAAAGGATTCTGTTTTAAAGGGTTTAAAGGACATTGAACACAGTATCTACAATCCCGTTTCAGGATAACTTCTTTCTTGTGGTTTTCATTGTTCAACAGTGGCAGCTACAAATACATCATAAAAATGTGTCACTGTAAATTTTCCAGGTTTGGAAGCAAAAAACAAGAGAAACATCTGAAAAAAAAGACATAGTAGCATAGGATAAATGTTAATACAGTAGGAAATTTTGGAAATGAGCTAACATGCAAGCATTCATTTCTGTTAATGCGTCTAACTCATTGGTAGACATTTTCTTAAGAGCCTTTTGAGAGGTGTACACCCAGACTGTAATACAGGAATGCTAAGTGTAAGCTATCATTGTTAAATACTGATAACACCCTACATTACAATGATTGTGATAACGGTGATGGCAACAGTCATGAGTACCAGTCAATCTTGATTCATACAATGCATTGCCTCAATTACTACATTGTTAGACAAAACATTTAATATATTATATTCCCATAGAGAAATTCAAAAAAGGAGCTATACAAATCTTCTCATTGTTGATATGACTTAATAGTTTTCACAGTGCACTCTCTGTGTCATAATCTGGAAAAAGAAATATCACTGCAGGGCACTGTTAGTAAATTTCATCTCTCATTTATGAACCATGAAACAAGTTTTTTTTTTTTTTACTGGCTTTATTTCAGTTAGTTTAAACTTATAATTTTGGACTTAGATTAATTTGGGGTTAGAAGCTCACAACTCACAGGCGACAGCCTTCTCTAACTTTATTAAGGAATTGATTGGTTCCCTTCCTCCATTATTTAATTAAAATATAAAAAAAATATTGCGCAGCTGGCGTTTTCTTAGTACAGACAGTCTTGAGACCGCTTTATTTAAATCTTTAATGAACCACTTGTGCTATAAAAGAGAAGAACAATACACCAGAGGGCAATTGTGATGTTCCCTTTTGCTGAATCTCGAAAGAAAACTTTGCGTCAAAGTTACAGGGTAAAGGGGAAAAAATACTGAAAGACTTTAGCTCAGCTTAACAGAATAAGATGCAAGATCAAGTTCTCTTTGTTAAGGGGATTTTGCTTCTTAAATGTAAAGTTCAATCTAATTTAGGATGGTGCATGTGTGAGTTAAAATGGGAGACCGTTCTGTGAGCGTGCATGTCCACACAGAATTGTGCCTTGGACCAAAATGAAGCAAAAGGTACCTACAGCACAGTCCAAAGAAGAGTTACTTCACTCTAAGTCCATTGATTTAAATGGGCTTAGACTGGAGTAGCTCTTCTTAGGATTGCACTGTTAATGTATGCTTTCCTGAAAGAGTTCTTTAGTCCCTACTGGTATTTAAATTATGAAGTGACCCCAGTAATGTGCTGACAATGAAGACCCAATATGCATACTTCAGTCATTAATCACAGCAAATAAATTTTGACCTCTCGTAACAATGTTGCTGAAAATTTATCATCTATTCATGCTCTGGAACGGCAAGTTAGGAGCTCTTTGCAGCTTACATTGAACAGACCCAGTGAGGAAAGATCCTGTTCCAATGACAAATGAGATGAGAGCTGTGATCCTGAGAGTTTGCAGAAAGAAATTTAAAGTTTGCTCAGAACCAGAGAAATTTGAGGCAATTCTTCAGAAGACTTCTGTTTTTCATATTTTAATGAATACAGTACTTCAGTGCCTATAGATAACTTCTTCTTAATGGGATATCGTGACTATTGAATTAACACACTTACCCTGTGTGACACCACTGTGGTTACTTATTATGGCCTAGTAAAACACCCCTTGAGACTGATAGAGAGAAGTTCCAGTCCTTTCCCCTACCACTCCATAAGCTTCAATCATTCTCAACTTCTTTGTCTAGCATCATCTTCTCACACATCCTCATTAGAAATCAAGCCTCACCACACTCCCCACCAACTTTGCAATCACAGCAATGGCAATGGCTTCCATGATGGAGCATTACTGCGACATTGCAAAGTCCAGGTCCAGAGTTTGTTTTTCAGGTTTGGCCCTGCATTTCAAAGTGACTATAGTGTCAGAAGACCTGAGAAGGAGATACGATTTTGATCTACCATGCTTCAAGTCTAGTACCCCAAAATATAGAGCAACACGGTAATACTGCTATCGAACAAGAAAAAATTCAAGTCTAGTACCAGCAGGTTTGGGGAATACTTCTTCTTCTTGCAGTTCTTTCTCTTCAGAAGCTAGGCAAGTCATCACCAACATACTGCTTCCCCCTATAGAGTTGCTATCAGTGTGTGTTGAGTTGGTAAATTCTTTACTTTTCTCCAATCACTTTTATATATGGGACAAAGTAAAATCATGCACTCAGGGATATAATGAAAATGGAGAATTTACCTAGAAAGAAGCACGTGCTCCTTCTCTAAACTATACCACAGATTTCAGCCTCTTTATATTAAACTATTGAGCCTGCTGTTAGAATTGAGAAATGAAGGCTATGCTTCATTCCAGGCATTGTGGTTGGAAATAAAGGTCCAAACTAGATGATGGTGGGAAGCTCTATCTTTTTGAGGCAGTGAGTTCCCACCAGGGAACAACTTTTAACTACACTGTGGTGACCAATTCTAGTCAAGACAAACATGGTGTCAGGAGAAGACGCCACATGCCATTACTCCAACCCCATATGGCACTAAGGGTGTTATTTGCCTAGACGCCTGGGGCCATTTTGGGTTGAAAAAACATTGCACCATGGTGGTCTCAACCAGAATCGGGCTCTATGGTGCATCCCTGGAAACACCCATATTGTCTAGTTCGGCCATGAGTCAGATCCATTTCTGGATTCTGTGCCTTAAAATGCATTTGTGCCTACCTTTTGGTACACTCAAACCCAGCTCCAGATCTCTGTGGCCCTAGGCATGTGCCCTGTGGCAGACTCCCTCCTCTCTATAGGGCTCTTTCCAACACAACCACCACCACCATTTCTGCCAATATCAGAAAATGGAGAGGATATGAGCCCCAGACCAAACAACTGCAGTAAAAAAGAAGATGACTCATTTGAAGTAATAGATTGTGAGTGCTCTGCAGCAACAAAGAGGAAGCGGAAGGCATCTACAGGCTACGCACCTGCCTACTTCTACCTCCTGCAGACTTCAGTGGCTTTCTAATCTTTACTGCTCAAAAATCTCAACAGCCAATTTCAAAGACTCAAGGTGGTGGTGGGCCTAATGGCAATGCTTGGGCTCCAGCAGACATTTAAGCATGCTAAACACTTGTGCTAGTCCCATTAGCAGTTACTGCAGCTCCCCACTTCTGTACTGTCTTCACTGCTGAGTCAGTGAGGGATAAAAAACAGCTGTTGTGCCCTGCTTCATCCCTAGGCTGTGAAGAAAGTAGGCCATAACCCCATGCAACATGCAAGGGAGGCAGAAGACTTCTGCCATTCAGACCAAGATTATAGAAGGGGTTATTCTCCAGTCCTGAATATTTCTCACTGTCTTTTGCCAGCATATCAAGACAAACAGCTGCATTTTAACTCTTAATATTGCTGGCTAAGTAGAAATGGTATATGAATATATCTAGTTGTAATTCCAAAGGTAAACCAGTGCCTGAAATTTTGTGTGAAGTCATGCTACATTACAGCAGACTTTGGGTAGTAGTGGGTAAGTTTGATCCCTTCACAAGGTATATACATTTCTCTGTATGCATGAGGTTGGAATCTTTTTAAACAGCACTTAGCATTTGTGATTGCACAGCATGGGATCAAAATACAGGGAAGCAGCTCCCAAGTTGTTGGCAAATGGAGTATGTGAAAGGGGTCAAGGTCAAAGCATGCTGCATTTTAATTATATGTATATCATATTTTTATTATAATATATTTATGAATACGCTTCTTAGTTCAACTATGTGGTCTTGGCAGAAAGAAAGAAAGAAAGAAAGAAAGAAAGAAAGAAAGAAAGAAAGAAAGAAAGAAAGAAAGAAAGAAAGAAAGAAAGAAAGAAAGAAAGAAAGAAAGAAAGAAAGAAAGAAAGAAAGAAAGAAAGAAAGAAAACCAACCAGAGGACATAATGTTGGACAACTGAACAGGAAGAAACAAGAGGTAAAAGAAGATGGTAGAGAAGTAAAAATCTTAATGGGAGGGACA
Source organism: Eublepharis macularius (assembly GCF_028583425.1). Taxonomy (NCBI): domain Eukaryota; kingdom Metazoa; phylum Chordata; class Lepidosauria; order Squamata; family Eublepharidae; genus Eublepharis; species Eublepharis macularius. The sequence continues at coordinate 49,630,722 of NC_072799.1, forward strand.
GAAGTAGAGATGAAAAGGATCCAGTTGTGTTAAGGAGTCTGATCTGATGTTAAACCTCATAAAGTGTAGGGAGGGATGATGGCTTGTGGGTCTGATAGGACATTGATAAGGAGTCAGGGGACTGAAAGCCAGGGGGCAAGGATTCTAGGGTCACAGGGGGGAGTCAAATTTCACATGACAATTCAATGGTATGTGACCGGTCAAATGTTTTGCTGCCTATGTCTAGTCACATGCATAATCACATAATGAAAGAGACATGCATACTATATATTGCTGTTAGGGCAGGAGAACAATGTCATCTCAGAGATCTTTGACCCATCTCCTCCCCATTACACAGGATGTTGCCCAATTTTATACAAGATTGAGAAAGCAAGAGAAAGAGAAGATTTGGTTAAAAGAAAAGAGCATACAAAACTTATGGAACCCAATGCTAAAATGTTGGTCTTGAAAAAATGAAACATTTGCATAGATCAATAGAACCTCTAGAAGATTTTTTTTTAAGGAAATGATTATCAATCTTTACCTTCAAGAGCATAAGGCAACCACTATCTGACAGGCTAAGAAAGACTATTCCCTTATGGGCAATTTGTTTCCAATCAATAATTAGGGTTTTTTTGTACTGACATCTGAATCATTGGTCATTAGCCATTAAAAAAAACCCTCAGAACACCAACTTGATGTGGTCCCTGTTTTAATTTGGCATGAAAATATAAAAATATTAGGAATGTTATTATCTACTCATCTGGTAGCAAATTCTTTTAGCGGTTTATTTCAAACTGACTGCTAGTTCAAAGAGTTTATTGTCTATAGCCATAGGCTGTCACAATTTACCAAACATCAACTAATAACCAGTTAAATCCATTATCACAGTTTGTAAAGGTTAATTAAAATTAATTAAAACAGTACAGTATGCCAAACTATCCCAGGAATCACAAAACAGCCTCATTCAGTACCACCTTAGATCTTATCTTTTTGGCTGCAAGTACAAACAGAGAGACTCTATAGGACACATGATTATCAGTGTCAGATAACAAAAACACAATCTTCTCGATTTCAGAATATGTGTTTGTGACTGATAGGATTCTGGCCAAGAATTTAGCTCTGGATAAACTATATAATGGACAATAAAGTAGGTAGTGGGAAAGGTTCTCCACTGTAGGTAATCCACAAATGCAGGTGTGATGTTCCATAGGGATGTGAGAATAACACCCTGCTGGTGAGCCAGTTGCCATTCCTGGGTGAGAAAGATCTTGCCGCTGCAATGTGTGCCTTGGTAGCATCTAGATTAGATTACTGCAATGCACAAAACATGGGGCTGCCCTTGAAGACTGTCCAGAAATGACAGTTGGTACAGAATGCTGTGGCTAGAAAGATGACTGGCGTGGCCCACAGGGACCATATAACTCCTGTCTTGTTTCATCTACATTGGCTCTCAATTTCTGGACCCAATTCAAGGTGCTGCTATTAACGTTTAAAGCCCTATATGGCTTTGGGACTGCATACCTTAAGGACCACCCTATTTGAGTAGAAAGACGGCATATAAATGTTTTAAATAAATAAATAAATAATATTATAAACCTCTATAATTTTTAGTGGGATCTGGCCAATTCTTGCAATTGTCATGCTTTAGTGTAGTGAGAATTTTCAAATACATGCTCTTTTATCCTGAGGAAGAAGGCAGACCAGGGCCATTCATGCCTGGATATGTCAAATTACTCTGGCAAATAATTCTGACATAATTTACCAAAAAAAGAAGGACGAAATGGTAAGAAACAACTACAAAGTAGGCATTGCCTGCTTAAATTGTAACTGTCATCTCAATATGGAGGTGCAGCAAAAAAAAAGGTATAATTTTGATTCAGATATCAGGAATACCATAAATATTTGGTTTTCTTGATATCTGGGTCAGATTATCTATTCAGATTTGGTTTTATTAGAGAATCCTGAATATATTTGGCCATTATTCCCCATGGGGAAACTATCCAGGGGGGTGGCGGGCATTTTCAAGCAACTCCACCAAATTTATCAGGAACCTAGTCCTTTCTGTCCACTAAATACTTCCCAGGAAGTATTCCAGGAAGATAGGACCCCGGGGTCCAATTGTATGGGCTACTGAACAAGCTACCCCCAGCCACTCTCCATTATTTCCTATGGGGGGAAACGTTCCAAGGCTTTCTAAGGCAAAGAAACCTTAAGCAAAACCAACCTCTGGCCAAAAGCCAGTCCCAATGCAAGTTCTACTCCCAATGCAAGCTGAACCAATAAACCCCAACAGAGCAAGGGAACCAACATCAAACCAGAGGCAAGTAGAACAGAACCAACCATTCTATAACATTCATTTTTCCCTTTTAGATTAAATCGTAGTGTATATAGTGCAAAACTAAACTGAAGCAAGGGAACCAACATTAAACCACATAATCCCATCAAATCCAATGCCCAACCAAAGAATCCCACCAGAATTGAAGCAAAGGCACCAACATCAACCCAGAGAATTCCACCAAAATCAAACTAAAGTAAGTCACCCTGTATCAAGTACATAAACAGCAAGTAACTGCTAAAGCAACTCCCTCTACAAGAACAAGTCTTAATAATTTATAAGGAAACATGAGCAAGCATCAAAGTAAGCAACTCTTGTCATTAACACAACCAGAAAAAGCTATCTCCCCAATAAAGATCCACTGATCGCTCACTTACCTCCCCCCACCCAAAACAAAAGTAACAAAAACAGCTTGGCGAAGCAGCCAGTCAGCTTTAAACTGGCTGAGCTCTGTTTGACAGATAAAACCAAATATATTTATTTTTATCTGGCATTAATATATCCAGTATCCTGATTTTGTTTGGGATTCTCTAATTTGATTCAGTATATCTAGATTATGCTGATTTAGCCATTATCTGGGTATATATTTTGTATATTAACACTGAATCATACAGCCCTACTCGATATCATTGCATTTTATGACAACTTTATATCAGTGTGCAAAACTGTAAGCCAGCAACTATTACTTCAGTGTTTCCCAACCAGAGTGTCACAGAACCCTGGGATTCCACAAGACATCATCAGGGGTTGCATGAGAAATGGTGGAATAAATAAATAAATAATTTGAAACACCATGAAAATTCTAAATATCCTTCAAAATATCAGTTATAAATACTATATTTATTGTATTGCGTCTGTGTTCATTTTATGTTAATATAACATAATAATAACATTTGATTTATATACCGCCCTTCAGGACAACTTAATGCCCACTCAGAGCGGTTTACAAAGTGTTATTATTACCCCACAACAATCACCCTGTGAGGTGGGTGGGGCTGAGAGAGCTCCAGAGAACTGTGACTCGCCCAAGGTCACCCAGCTGGCTTCGTGGAGGAGTGGGGAATCAAACCCGGCTCTCCAGATTAGAGTCCCGTGCTCTTAACCACTACACCAAACTGGCTCTCTGTTGTTATGGAGTACTAACAATACAAATGACAATAATTTAGCAGTGATTGAATAGCACTCCCACCATCAGCCTTTTCTGAAGTGTGAACATTTTCATAGGTAGGGTTTCCAGGGGATTTTAAAAAAATCAATTTAGGGGTTCCTTCATGGAAAAAAGGTTGGGAAACACTGTACTACTTTGAAGAATCTCAACTGCAGCTTTTTCAGAAGAAGGCCACGGAATGATATAGGTACAAAAAGGGCAAGAAGGAATATGATTTTTGTTGTTGTTGTTGTGGGCTGCTGATTGAGTCAGTCTAAGTTCTGTCATGGAACTTCCAGATTTTGGTGAGAGGGGTTGTAAAAAAATTAAGCTTAAGCACAGATATGTTTCAGAGTGTGTTTGCTGTTCTCACAAAATAATAGTTCCCAAATGAATACACATAAACTGGACAACAGAGATTCTGTCAGTCTTGATCAGCATGCCATAGACATCAAATGCAGTCCCAGCAACCATGCTCCAGAGTTCTTACCAGCTGTTTAGCGTGTTCAATAAAGGGCAATTATATAAGACAAGAGACTGAAGAGCAGAATGATGCTGCATGAAATATTACTAGATGAGGTGCATAAATCTCCATACCACTTTTCCTTTCATCTTTGCTTCCTCTTCCAAACAGTACATTATTTTCCTCCTCCTGTATATAAAAAGAGAAGAAGCATGCAGTAATTTGGTAGATTGGGTTCCACATCCAGGTCTACCTGACGATTGCTTCTGTGTCTCTCAGTTTTCATCCTCACCTCTTTATCTTTTTCCTGAACGTGTAACTTCCTGTTCTGGCTCTCTCATACGCATCCTGCTCCACTTCTGAATGCTTGGTTGATCTCCTTGGCCTTCAAATTCCTGCCCTGGCTTTACTGACCTTTGCTTAATTGAATCCAGCATGCAAACTTTCTAACTGGGTTTAGACTCCTAAAATACTTCTCAGTGAATCCCTTTTCAAAATTCCAGTCACAGGCTATATTTCCTGTCTTTATTTTTAGCTCTCACTATGTATGTTCTATAGTTATTTTATTAATGTATGGATGTCATGTATAGTTTACCTTTCTCACCAAGACTCAAGGCAAATTACACAGTGTGAGTAATTACAATCAACAGGATAGGACATCCAATAAACAATGCAACAGGATTTGGACTTCAGAAATCTGAAACCAAGCAGAAATAGGAATCATTGCTAAAACAAAGCACAAGCATTAACATGGCACATTAAACAGTGCAGAAATTACAAGGTAGTGTCATAATTTCAGAAATAAACAGAGAACTGTTGTAGCATGATGGTTAAGGGATTATGTTGTGAATCAGCACTCTGTTGGTTTGAATCCCACTACTGCCATGAGCTCACTGAATTTGTTCACCTCTCTGAATGAAGAATTAATCTGTCTAGAAGAGTGGTGCTGTTATTATTATCATTTACTCATAAGTCAGCTATTACTTGACAGTACTTTCTACCACCACTACACACAGTAATATACGTAGTCCCTTTTCCTTTAAGAAAGCATCTTTCAGAACCATTTCATAACACTACAGCCTTATTACCTGTCTAAAAAGCCCTTCCCAATAATTCTCCTGAGAAGCTAGGAGAGTAGATGCCTTCCTGATCTCATCAGGAAGCCAATTACATAATATGGGAGCCACAACAGAGAATGCTTTTGTTCAGGCAGTTGTTGATTTTGCCCATTTGGATGCTTGGATGACCAAAGCTGTCATGGTGGAGCATAGGGGAGGGCAGTCCTACAGATATGAGGGAACAAGGCCATGATGGGCTTTGTCTGTGATAGGCAGTACCTTGAACCTAGTAACTGATGGGCAGCCAATGAAGTGAGACTGGAACAGGAGTAATATGTGTGTTCCACCTGGCTCTTGAAAATAATCAAGCTGTGGCATTCTGTGCCAACTAGAGTCTGTGAGCTGATTTCAAGGGAAGACCTATGTAAAATGCATTACTGTAGTCTAGCCTTGATGTTAGCATGGCATGGATTCAAGCAGCCAGGTTGGCTGTCTCATGGTAGGCAGCCATCTTCTGAGCTAGGCTGAGTTGGAAGAAATCATTTTTTGCAGCTGCATTAACGTGCTTCTCCAGCAGTAATGTTGGATTCAGTATAATCCCTATGCTCTTTACTAACTCTTCAAAGGTCAATTGAACCCCACTGAAAATAGGAAGTACAAAGTCCTTCAAGGTCTTCCCAATTTTGATCTTTCCAGGATTTAGGTTCAGTTTGTTCACTCTTAGCCATTTAACCACAGCAGTTAGGCAGTGATTCAGCACCTTACCACATTACCAGGAGATTTGGATAAGCAGATATACAACTGGGTATCATCAATATATGGATGGCAACCAACTGCAAAACTATGAATGGTTTTTCCTAAGAGATTAATATATCCTGACCTGAATAGCCCAGGTGAGCCTGATCTCATCGGATCTCAAAACCTAAGCAGAGTTGGCCGTGGTTAGTAATTGGGTGGGAGACCTACAACAAAGACCAGGGTTGCAGAGGCAGGTAGTGGCAAACCACCTCTGTTAGTTTCTGGCCATGAAAATCCCACCTGGGGTCGTTCTTATTCAGCTATGACTTGATGACACTGTCCACCACCAAGGGCTTGATATAGAACTTGAAAAGTAGGGGATAGGATTGCACCCTGTGAAACCCCACAGGATAAGGTAAATCCACATGTCTGCTGGGATTTTAAACAAATGTCGTGGACATATACTGCCTCATATAACAGTGGATGAGGGAAGGTGCCCTGAGTTTATGATGGACATTAAGGGATTGTTGATGTGGTCCTTACATTATTTTAGCAGACAGGATGGGCAAGGGTACTTGTAGTCTTGCTGATTTAATGTGGACAAAGGTCATATTGCAGCCTTGGTTGGACCAAGGCCACCAAGTTAGCTTAATGAGAAAAGATTCACACCTAGATCATCCCTAGCCAACTCCATTACTCTAGCCACTGCATCACAATAGCCCACCTATTGGCCCCTTCCCTATTGTTGTTATTTACTCACCATGCTTGAATATCATGTGAAGCTATCATCAGCCTGTTAAAGAAATGTTTAATGCAGCTCTTATGTAAGAAGCAGTTACTCAGAAGAGGATTCTTTATTCGATATCCTCTTATTTAGTTGATCTTTATGCTGAATTTATATAGCTAAATATGGTCTCTTTACTGTCTCAAATATCCTCAGTTCCCAAAGAAGTATAAAGAATTAATTTGCCACCCTAGTCGGAATAATGAGACAGACACAAGGCTTGGAACTAAAGGGCCACTTTATTAAACATAACATCAACCATTAATACGGCAAGGGCCAACTAGCGGTACAGGTCAAGCCACGGGGTCACCCCTGGACCTCCGCCTTGACCTGTCTGGGCGAGCCCCGAAGCCCCAGATGCAAGCCATCCTATGGATAGCTAAGACCCAGCCAGCCGGCAAAATGGATCCCCCCAGCTCAAGCTCCTAAGCCTCAGCCGTACAGCAGTGAGGGAAGGACTTGCACATGGGGTTCCCCAAGGCAGTCTGCCCACGCAGCATGGCAGCCGTCACAAGCAGTACCATCCGCTCCTGGCAGACCCCTCTTCCCCATCAGTGGAGAAGCGCCTAGGGTACTCACCGGCCCACTCCCTATTCCCAAACTGTCTCCTGCCAGTGACCATCCTAACGTGGCTCCACCTTGCCAATTACCTCAAACCTCTGCAAGCAGTACAAGGTAGGCAAAAAACCGCCTCTTCCCCATGCCAATTAGGGAAAAGGGGGAAAAAATTCCTACCTGGCTCTGGCAACAGCAGCCGGCTAGTCCTGCACTACTACAGGGTGAGGTGGGTGGGCCGAGCATGCACAGCAACTGCCAGCCGGCTGGGCGGAGTTGCCTCATAAGACTCTTTTCTCCGCCCCTCCGGCCTGAGACCCAGATACCATGGATTGGACGTGACTTATTTTTAAAGTGTTATTTTCTAAACTTTGTGGCTGAATGGGAATTCCCTGGAAATGATAGCATTTCTCTTTAATAGAAGTATTTTATCTCCTCCTCATTGTCACAGATCACAATGTCAGGCTGGAGTTCTTACCTGAGAAATAACCTTATTAATCAATTAAGTCTTTGTGTATGTAGCTGGTTTAAAGGAAAAGGCTTTTTTCCCTTTGAACAATCCTTACCCTGTTCTACTGTTCTAAAGTGAGCATCAGCATATTTTGTTTACTATAAGCAGAGCGCTCCAGATGCCTGCAACTGTGCTTTTTATAATGGAACCTTGGCAAACATTTGCAACAAAGAGAGAAGGAGGGGGAGGAAAACCAAATGTATCAGAGTTTTTGCCTTAAAAACAGATGGTTTCTGAACAGTTTGCCAACTCACACAAACACACACACCAAACCCACCATGCAGATTCTTCTCTTCCAATCCTGCTTCTGCATTTAAGTGTTTTATAAGTCCTAGAAAATCACTGAGTCTTGAGTTTCTGCTTCACGTGATATGACCCTGCTTTTAGTGGTTGAAAAGAATGTAGGGTTTTTTTAAGTAGATTTCAGAGGAGAAAGGAGAAAAGTATCATTTGGTTTAAATCTTTGCTATTTTTAACTCAAAGGTCTTTAAGGGACTTTCTTGTCCTTTTCATTAAACTTGGAAGTCTTTCCCCCCTATTTTTTGACAACAGTCAAAAGAGCTCAATCCTCATTATGTTTACATTGGCAACTCATCCACATTATTGCAAAGGGCCCCTTACCCTTGGCGCTTGGTCACATCAGATTGCTTCTCCACGTCACATCTGAATTTAGCCTCTAACTCACTCATCCTGTTCCAGCCTTCTAGCTTTTCTGTCTCCCTGGTACATTGGTGAGAGTGCAGCAAAGGAATTTTTTTTTCTACTATGTGTGAGCAGAGTTGCAGAATAGATCCAAAGAGATGTTTCAGTTAGGAAAGCTGGGGTTCTCTCATCTCATTTACAGACTTGCCGATGCTTTGCTATAGGTTTTTCTATAGGTTTTATTCTTTTACTATTATTACTATTTGCCTTTCTTTATCCTCAGAATACCCACATGAAGGGTAAACTCCCTCAAGCTGAGAATGTCTGGGTGAGGCTGCCTTCAGAGTCTATTAATGCTACTTTTAGATACAGCCAGAAGGGACACTGAGGACTGACATGAGCTGCACTCTTGGTTTCCTCTAAGAGTTCTGAAACTTGGACTACACAGTCTCATACGCCATTTTTCATCTTCTACTGTAGATTTAAATAGAACTGGAGTATTGCTGCCTTTACTGTCTTCTGACAGTAATGCCAAAAATAATACAAGTTCAACAAGAAACATGTTTTCTTCACTTTAAACAGGCTGTATGGCAAGGCCAGTGTTAGTCCTTAGCACTTCAGTAGTGCAGTCCTAAGCAGAGTTACCACCATTCTCACTGAAATCAATGGGTTTAAAAGGGTACAATTCTGCTTAGGATTGTGCGGTAGGCGAAATATTAATATAGGACATGATCTAGCCAAAGGTAAGTACTCTAAAAAATTATCATCAGATCTCAGGAGCTAAGAAGGGTCAGCCCTGGTTAGTTCTTAGATGGGAGACTACCAAGGAAGTCCAGAGTAGAGATGAGCACGAACCGGGAAAAAAACGAACCATGTGGTTCGTGGCTCATCAAATTTCACAAACCATGAACCATGAACTTTCATAAACCTGCCCCTGGATCGTAAACCGGTTCATTTGGTTCCTGAAAATGTCACATCCAGATCAGAAAATCATCACTTCCAGGTCAGCAGAAGGTCTGCAGGAAGTCCATCCTATGTTGCCTAGGAAACTGATTGATTGGCACCAGGCTGTCTGTAGTGATGAACCAAAAAGGAACCAAACAAACCAGCCTAAAGTTCGTGGCGATTCGTCTGAAATGGGATCTGCCAAACCGCTGGTTCGAGAAGCACAAACCAGCCTGGTTCGTGCTTAATTTTGGTTCGTATTTTGGTTTGTGCCCATCTCTAGTCCAGAGTTCCTATGCAGAGGCAGGCAATGGCAAATCAGCTCTGAGTGATTCTTGCCTTGAGAACTCATAAGTCATCTGCAACTTGACACCAATTCCCACCTCCATTCAAGCATGTGTTTACTTTTTCCATAGAATTTATTGGGACATAATGTGTTATTATTGTGTTATTAATGTGTTATTATATTATTCCATAGAACTTATTGGGACATTTGTATCACAGCCATTTCTTTTTGTTGGCATGATCTAGCTAGTTCATTCCCTGGATCAGCTGCTATTTTGCTTTTCAGAAGTAAGTGAAGGGAATTGTATTACACTCACAGTCTTTCTCCCACTTCCCAATTTGGGCCAGCTGGCAAGCCCCACAATGAAGTCAATGGACATAGAAGGGTGTAACCAAGCTTAGATTCGCAGTGCCAGTTGCTGATCCCTAGCTTAGAAAAACCATGAAAATAGAAGGTTTTGTGCACTGTGGATTGTCAGTCCTCGCTGGTAAAATGGCATTGCCTCCATTAGCAAAAACAAAAGCTATGGGAAAGACTGTAGAAAACTGTTGCCAAGAGGGTCTCCCCAAAAATTTAAACTGTATACAAAATCCAATAGTGTCTGCTTACTGCTAAATCACCCTTCTAACATCATATATAAATCACTACCACTTGCAAAAATTATTTTTATCACAGTGAATACTTTTATCAATACACAGTCTACTTAAACCAATACACAGTCAATGAATGTAGAACTACATATGTACAAATCAATACGAAACAATGTCTCTCTGTCTACATCCACCAGTAGTCCGTAATATGTTCTCAACTCCAAAGAATGTTCCAACCTGATAGTAAACATTCAAGATGTAAGGGAAGGTCCTTCTTCAGGTGGGGAAGAAGTAATGAAAGTGCTGTTGTGCTGTGCAAATCCGCGTCCTTTCAACCACAGGCTTGAATATGCGAAGGGATCCCCTTGCCTCCACAAGAGTTGATGCGTTCCAAGTTGCAGTCTCTCCCCTGGAGTAACAAGGAGGATGCTGTTCCCAGCCCAACAAAATGCTAGCAATTTTTGTTTCGTGTGATAAAGCTTTCTCAGGGGCTTTGCTGTTATACAAATAAATACATACACCAGCATTTATAGGTGTACAAATGGCTTTTGCCATTTCAATATACTCACTGTTTCAATTCATTTCTAGGCATAGAACTAATCTGGAGCCAGTGTGACGGCAATTCTCTCCATGCGCTCCCTGAGTACTTCCTGATCTTATACTGGTACCTATGCATCCTTTCCTCTGTTAACTGTTACGTTCTTAAAGGAAACATGACAAATCCCATTCACCATTCAGACCCATAGGTTCTTTACTGTTCAAATAAAAAATCCAGAACAATAAAAAAAGATAAGGCATGGGATGGAAAAATGGAGGAGATAAAAGAGAAATGGTCTGTATATTTTCAATGGGTATATAATGGAGAAGCCAATACAACTATATTTGGAAAACTGGAAAAAATGTGCTCGTGGCTAAAAATTTAATTTGTAGTTATAGGATGGCCACCTTGCGGGGGGGAGGGTTACAAAAGGGGTAAAAGATGTATCATAGGAGAACTGTGACTGTATTGAAATGTAATAATAAGTGATGCATCAATTAAAAAAAAATAAAAAAAAATAAAAATCCAGAACATTTCTCTTTGAAGTAGCTGATTAGCTGTAAACAACTCCTCCTTATTTCTAACCACCTCCAGTACTGAGAATTTAAAATCTAGTTCCTTATGTTGTGCCTGTAGAAAATGGGCCATTAGAGGTTCTTCCAACGGCCCATTTTCTACAGGCACAACATAAGGAACTAGATTTTAGAGTATAGTATAGTACATCTCATCTTCTTGAGGTCAGCTTATAAGAAGTTCCTTAGGCAGAAGAAGCTTGACTTTGCTAAATTGGAATGGCAGGAATTAGGTCTGGCAACCAAAGAAAAGAGGGAGTCCTGGTTCTAGAATCTTGTTTTCTTCAGTTTTCGCAGACCTTCCTGCCTTTATTGGTGGCTTAGATCTCAGTAAAAGACTGACATGTTCACTACAGCCAGGTAATTAGCTCCCCGCCCCAATTCGGGAAAATGAGGTAGTGGTGCAGGCACCACTTTTAGATCTGTCCACTTCACCACAATGGCCTACCATTGCAGCATCTGAAATAAGAGGCCTCACCACCTCTATCCCCTCGTATGTCCCCTGGCGAGGACTTGATCCCTCCTGAGTTGTTTAAATCCTTCCATGACTGTTGAGTGCCCATCTTTGCAAAGTTATTTACCCAGATCAATTGAACCGACTTTTCCCCCTCAGGGTGGAAACAAAGCATTGTGGTCCTGGTATTTAAAAAAGGCTGCAAATCAGTCCCCCCAAATTATCAATCAGTAGGTCTGCTGAACGTAGCTTTCAAGTTGTACAGCAAAATTTTGCTGCGCAAACTGGAAGACTAGAAGACCTCCAATAAAATTATCCATCCTGAAAAAGCAGAGTTTAAGAAAGGGGTAGGCACTATTGATCACTGCCTGACTCTAGTCTTTACCAGCTGTCTCAACATTGCATTATGGGTCCCACCAAGATTATGTTCACAGCATTTGTGGATCTAATTGGTTTTGTGACTTTTAATGTATTTTTTAAATGTTAGCCACCCTGAGCCCATCTGTGGGGAGGGCGGAGTATAAATCAAATAAATAAATAAATCAAATAAATAAATAAATAAATAATTGCTGCCTTTTGTTCAGTAGATCCAAACTGACTGTAGGTGAAACTAGAAGGCACTAATATCGATAAATGCCTACTGTTCCTGATTTAGAAATTACATTCCAATATATCTATTAGAGTTAAGGTAGGCCCACAGGCTTTTAAATAGAGGAGATCTCGATCATTAAGGTGAGGGGTCAAATAGGGGTGGATTTGACCCCTTTGCTCTTCAATTTGAATTTAAATGACATAGTTCCAAGTTTGGCAAGCGTGAGTTCTTTCCAGCATCGTTGGGGGGGGGGGGGGCGCTTGGAAAGTAACAATTCTCCTATATGCAGATGAGATGGTGTTGTTGTCCTAACTTGTTTCCGCTTATGGAGGATCCTGAACATCCAATATGAAAATCACTACTAGAAATCAAAAATTAAAATATTCTTTAAATAGTTGTGATCAAATATAAAATGCCTACCAAATCAATATTGAATAGTTTATTTTTTAAAAAACCTAATAACCTATGGAGCTTAAATCATTACTTAAATGACTTAATTATCTCTTTCAGGTTGCATTTCTAGATTAACTGGGGTTGAAGTGATATTCCAGTGAAAACAATGGAACTGTTTATTCTACTCAGGTCTCCCCTCAAAGTCAACTTGGAGACTTCAGCTGGTGAAAAACACTGCAACTCATTTACTTTCAGGAGCAAGACAGAGCATGCATGTATGGCAGTCACTCCATTGGCTTCCCATCAGTTACTAGGCTCAGTTAAGACTCAATTCAAGTTTATGACTTGTATTCAAAGCCCTTCATGATCTTGGCCCCTCCAGTCTGTGCAACCGTCTCTCCCCCTATATTCTGCCATGGCAGTTTCTCACATCTGAACAGGGCCCTCTGCATATACCACCCGCAGTTGGGCCAAATCAACAGCTGCCCATACATGTGCTTTCTCTGTGGTAGCCCCCACCTTGTGAAATGTCAGGAAAGCTCTCACTCTCTTGGTTTTCTACAAACTATGTAACACTAAATTATTTAGGAGGGCTTTCTACTCAGATTATAGGGCTATGTCATAAGAAATCGCTCAAAGAGATACCTCGGTAAAGGACAGGGACTATAGACTTGGCTATTGGGTACTGTCTACTGATGTAGATACACTCCTACTGGGTATTTCCACATTGCTGAAGATGTCATGTTAATTACTTATGCTTTAATTCAGAAAGGTTTCATCACTGTGTTTGCTAGTTTTCAAATACTGTATTTTCCTTTGAATGTCCTAACTATTGATCACATTGTACTTTCCTCAGTGAATTTCCTAACTATTGATTATATTGTATTTGCTTGCAGTGTGTAATCTGCCTGAGATTTCAGGCAGACTAGTAATCATCCTCATCCTCATAGTGATGATGATGATGTACACTTCAGATAACTGGAAAGCCATTTGTGCCATTCTCTTCAATTTGCTAAATAATGTTCTGCAACTTGTTGTGCTGTCAGCAGGAAGACCCCCTAAACACAAAATGTGAAGTACAGAGTATGGCCATTCCCCCCTCCCCCTCTTCTATTCTCTTCCTTTGTGTCGCTCACAAATAGTCACAGACTTTTCATTGTCACCATCTGTTTGCTGAGACATTTGCATTTTGTGTCCTTCAATTTAACTTTAGCAATGTATGTGGTACTTCCTTTGTTTCTGTCATTGTCAATGGGCTCATACAAAAAGGCTGGCTGTTATCAGAGACAGACAGTTTTCTCTACTTCAGTTCTTCACATTTCTGGATAGCAAAAATTATCACTGGATCAGACTGCTTGAGGACATTTACATATTCAATGCAAGCAGAAACACAGGTCCAGATGGGAACTGGGGAGTGGGGGTGGGATAGATGCTGGGATTTCATGAAATTCTCATTCATATCCATCCAGTATCCATTTTTATGTGTATCTGCAGCCTGGATAGTTAATACATTTACCTCTGGAGCATGTTAGATTGCACAGCTGGGATACATGGAGGTCTTTTAAGTTCATCTTCATCTATTGGCCATTTTATTTTATTTATTTATTTCCTTTGCAGGACCCTAGAAGGCAATCATGTGTCAATTAGGTTTAATCAAAATCCTTGGCAGTGCTAATGGCATAATGTAAATTACTTCAGATCCTAGATCAACAGCTGGTTTTGATGTGACTATGCATACTGTTATGAGAAATACTTAGTATAAAAAAAAGTTTGATGTTTGGCAATGCAAATAAAATGATCTCACAAAGTGAAAGCAGTACAGGTTAATCTCTTTTCTGACAAGCAACTGCAGTGCTAGTACCATTTCCGGATAATAGCCGGTGTTCAGAGTAGGAGAAAAAAAGGAAGCAGGATTGTTTGCTTACAAACTAAACCATACTTGGTACTTTCACAATGCTGCATGTGACAAAGCAAGATGTCATTAGGCTGAATTCAGCCAACATTTCTGCTGGTGAAATGGGGAGGGAAAGTCCCTTTGATCCCCTAAAAGGTTATGCTGGGGATTACTGGACTTGCATGTACAAAAAGCATGTGCAACGGGGGCTATAGTAAGGAGTGGAAGTAGCCAAGACTGAGTGAAAAAGCTGGCTGGATCCAACCCATTGTACCCATCCCATTCTTCTTTGAACACTGATACTATCCCTTTATGAGGCTCCATTTTCTTGTAATTCTTCATAGGGCTGTGATTTGTGCTGCATTTCAAAATGTAATTATGAGATGTTTGTCTTTGGTATGTGTCACCAATACAAACAGCTTAAATTAGCTTGCTTCATTGTTGTTCCACTGATACATCAGCTCTAGCTCTTTAAATGTTCAAGGAGATAAACATATATTTAAAAATATGTAATTCTCTACTAACAAAATTGTGAGCTCCATAAATGCATGTTTATTTTTACATCTAAGATTTAATTCCTAAAAATTTAAGGTGAGAACATCAAAACTTTATACAAAACCCCCCACCCTCATTACACCTTAGCAAAAGTATTGAGATCCTATTTCCAAATGGTTCCATGATTCAGTGTCTAAATAAATATTTCCATTAAAAAAACAAAAAATCATGAATGCAACTAAGATACTAGTGTGTATTGCACAAGTCAAATAGTTATGTTGGTCTCTGGATGCTAATCTTCACTATTAGTCACAAATTCACTCTGTGTGTGTGAGAGAGAGAGAGGGAGGGAGGGAGGGAGGGAGAGAAAAAGAGATGTTAGTGTAGTGCAGACAGTGTTTCCCATTCTGCACACACACAACTCTTTGTATTCTTTGGTAAAACATCCTTACAGTGCTTTAAAAGCATGAAAAGGCTTTTGACTGGAGATTATAGTGGGACAGTGAAAAGCAGTGCCTACATCACAGGTGGGCTTATTGCTTTCTCATGTGCTCTAGAATCCACATGGTCCAGTGATCATGCTTTGTAAAATTTAAAGCAAGAGAACATATAAAAAAGTTAAGGCATAACTTCTAAGTGATCTTGCTGAATCCAATCAAGGTCCACCTAGCCTTGCCTTCATTGCAAGAATTCCACCTCACAAGAGATGCTAGGTGGACCACTAGAAACTGATCAGTAATCCACCCTTGGTCTACCTCCTTTGCATCTTTAGTGTGTATCATAAATAATAATCGCTGGCATGCTATACTCAGGTATCTTAATAGCTATTGCTTATGTCATGCCTTCATGATAATAAATATCATATCCATAGGTACAAGTAGATGGTATAATTTAATTATTTAGAAATTTTATCTCAGTTTTGTCCCCAACAGCAGCTTCTGATACTGTTCTCCTAGGGGTGCCATTCCCCCACCCAGGGCACCCCCACCCTCCCACCTTTCTCCCTGCCCCCACTTACCTGGTCAGTGTGGGGCATGCCCCCCAGGCACCCCCTGAGGCAGTGCAGTGCACCCTGGGCTGTATGGCATGCCCCCACGCCCACAGCTGTCCAATTCTTCCCCTGCAGTGGGCCCATTTTGGACTGAATAGTGCCCCACAGCAGGGCAATTCAGCTGCTTGGTGAGTGTGGGAGTACTCACAGATCACCATTTGACCCACGTGATGATGTCACTTCCCAGAAGTGATGTCATTATGCCAGTTGGGGGAGTGCACAAACACGTGCACTGTGCATGCACACGAGAGGACAGAAGAATAACAGAATGAGGTAGGAGCATTCCAATCTCCTGCCAGGGGAGTGAAGGGACCTGGCAACCCTATGTTCTTCCCATTTTATCTTCACAACAATCCTCTGAGGTGGCTTCAGGAGAAGAGTGACTGGTCCAAGGTTACCAGCCAGTTTCCGTGGAAGAGTGAGAATTTGCACCTAAGTCTACCAGATCCTAGTCCAACACTGCAACCATTACACCACATTGGTACAAGATGGATTGCGGTGGTTTCTCAACAAGCTTTCAAACTTGGCATGCAGGGTTGGAACATAAGGAGAATGGGTAGGTCAAAGGAAAGCGCCATTGAGCAATCATATCAGCTTACAACAAGCTGTCTAGAATACAGCTCTAGAGATGAAAAACTGCAATAGATCCAGGTTGTGGAAGCATGCCTATTGATGAGTTAAGTAAAAGTGGAGTGGTAAAAGAGGGAGAAAGAAAGAGAGATGAAAAGCTTTGAACCACGGTTTTAAATGAGTCACTTTGGGGATTAAGTCAAAACAGAGGTTGGCCGCCAGAATTTTAGAGGTGCTTATTTCTCCTTTGCAGTCTTTTGCATTCCTCCTATCATAGCCCTGTCTGTTTTTATTTTGTCATCTGACCTACTTTGTACCCATTGCCTTAAACATAACAAATGCAAACAAACAAATGCACTTTCTTTCACTTTCAAACCCATAGAAACCTTGTGGAAAACAACAATAACATTCCCTTTGGAGACAGCTTGCACCAGTCCTTCCTCAAAGCTTTATTTGCATATTTTTATGTAAAGGGATTTCTCAGTGCAACAGCACTCAGTCAAAAGAACATGCTGAGAAGTGTCTGCTTTGTGTAGTGCCCTCATTTTAGCGAATTTTTAAATTCCCTTAGTAAAATAAGGGCCTATAATGTAAGGCTGAATTAAATTTAACTCCTTCAAAGCCTCCGCTAAGCATTTGTTTGCAATATGTTTGAGTTCCAGCCATCAGTGTCTAGATTGTTAGAGTTCCAGTGGATGGAGTAACTTACAATCACAGTATCATGAGCTAAGGTTACTACAGGTATATGCTGCAGCAGATGCTATGAAAGCATCTTTGCCCCCTCAGTTGGAAGAATGAGACAGACACAATTTCTTGGAATAAATGGCCGCTTTATTAAACATAACATCAACACTAAACTGCGGCAAGGGCAAACTATGCGGTACAGGTCAGGCCACGGGGTCCCTCAGACCACCGCCCTGACCTGTCTGGGCGAGCCCCACTGCCCCGGGCGTAATCCATTCATGGAATGGCCTCAGCCCGGCCGGCCAGGCAAAGGGTTCCCCCTCAAGCTCCTAAAGCCTCAGCCGTACAGCATGAGGGAAGGACTTGCACCTGGGGTTCCCTGGTGGCAGTCTGCACAGGTGGTGGTAGCCATGAAGCATTACCCTCCATCCTGAGAGACCCCAATTTCCCCACCGTTGGGGAATTGCCAAAGGGGGTGCTCACCAGCCCGCTCCCTATTTCCCCACTTTCTCCTGCCAGGGGAAGCCTACTAGGCACCACCCTTAAAACACCGACATCCTCTGCTGCAGTACAAGGTAGGCGAAAAACCTACCCCCCCGCCAAGGCCAATCAGGGGGAGCAGGAAAAAATTCCTACCTGGCTCAAATGCAACCGGCTAATCCTGCACTGAAACAGGGAGAGGAGGGTGGGCCGATCGCTTGGAGCAACTGCGAAGTGGGAAGGGCGGAGATAGAAACGGCTCTATCTCCGCCCGCCCCCTGAAAGCCCCGGATGGGCGGGAAAGTCCCATCCTCCATCCGAGGCTGCAAACGTGGCCCCCCGGTCATAGCCACTTGTGGCTGCCGGGAGTGGCCGAATTGCCCCCTCAGTTGGAAGAATGAGACAGACACAATTTCTTGGAATAAATGGCCGCTTTATTAAACATAACATCAACACTAAACTGCAGCAAGGGCAAACTATGCGGTACAGGTCAGGCCACGGGGTCCCTCAGACCACCGCCCTGACCTGTCTGGGCGAGCCCCACTGCCCCGGGCGTAATCCATTCATGGAATGGCCTCAGCCCGGCCGGCCAGGCAAAGGGTTCCCCCTCAAGCTCCTAAAGCCTCAGCCGTACAGCATGAGGGAAGGACTTGCACCTGGGGTTCCCTGGTGGCAGTCTGCACAGGTGGTGGTAGCCATGAAGCATTACCCTCCGTCCTGAGAGACCCCAATTTCCCCACCGTTGGGGAATTGCCAAAGGGGGTGCTCACCAGCCCGCTCCCTATTTCCCCACTTTCTCCTGCCAACGCGAAAGGCCAAGCCTCAGCTTAGGCCCTCGCGCCCCACAGGTGGCCTAGCGCCAACCTGAGCCCGAGCCGCAGGTCATCTAGAAAGATGTCATTGCCGGATGGGGACAAATGGACCCCATCTGCCCTATAAAGGGTGGCATTAGCGGCCTTAATGCGAGGGTGAGGGAGGTAGATGCCGAGGCCAGTAGCTAAGGCTTTTTGAATTGCCCTATTAGCCCTGCGCCTGGCTCGAGCCATACCACGGGGGTCCAACGACTCCCGCCATCTGCGGCGGGGGAGCATCTCCGACCAGAATATATATACACTGGGCCAGCGGTTCTTAATTACCCGAAGGTCAGCAATCACCTGCAAGGACAGGGCTCTGCCTTTCAACAAACCGAGGTCATTACCACCCACGTGTAAGACCAAAATATGGGGAGGAGGACCGTTCCTTCCTCCAAACAAGAGAGGCAGCAACCCAGACCACCGAAGGCCTCGCCTTCCCAGCCATTCAATTGAAGCGTCTTCGCTCAGCCCGAGCTGAGCTCCAATCGGCGTCCGTCTGGCTTGCACCGCAGCCCAGAACACCATACTGTGGCCCGCGATAAGAATCCGCTTCCTTTCAAAGATGCTCCCAGCACCTGGAACAAAATTCAAACTGCGTGAGATGAAAACAACGGGAGAGGGCGAATGTATGACCGAAAAGCAGCCGACCTCCATCTGCCCACCTTCTGAATGGTCTTATCAGCATAGCCCATGGCCGCTGCAGTAGATGCAGCTCCAATCCGGAAGGAATGAGTGCCAAATTTGACACCCACTAAACCCAGCCGCCTCAGCGCTCTATCCGTGACGGCCCAGAATTGATAGCGGGTTAAGGGAGAGCGATCCTGGTGCCTAAACAACACCCCCTCATCTTCGCCCCGAACTGCCAGGTAAGAACGAAGAGCCCGCACTGGGCACAAGGCCTCGTCCTCACAGGGTCCCAAGGTCAACACAGACCCCACCCTCTTCTGATCGGTCTTAGACCGATTAATACAAATCAAAACTTTATCGCCCTCAAACTGGATGTCGCGGGATGATAAAGCCCTCCCAGAGGTGTCCTTCTGCGACTGAGTCACCAACTCGCTCACCCTTAATGCGCCAAAGAACGCCGTGAGAGAGGCGGCATGAAACAACCGGCATTCAAAGCCAGACTTGCAAATCTCCCCCCAAAGAGTTCCAAGACCTCTAAGGATCGCAGGGGAAATCGGCTGCCTCAAATCCTTAATGCCCCCAGACTCTCTGGACCAACCCTCGAACATCTTCCTGAGTCTAAAATCCCCCGTATGCTCCGGCAAACCACGCGCCTTGCTAGCAAATGCTAACGCAGCCATCTGGCCACGAATGGTCTTGACTGCAAGACCACGAGCCCGTTGGGCCACACAAAATTGCAGCAGGTGTTCTACAGGAATGGGCCAAACCTGACTCAGCCCAACCCCATTTCTAAAGTCCTGAAGCAGTCCTACCGCCCTTTCATAAGACCGCTGAGTGCTGGGAGCAATGGCCATCTGAATAGCTCTGGTCACCTCGACCTGCCAATCCGCCACAGCTCCGGTGGCATCCTGGAGGGAAGGCTGTCGGCACCGGGAGCGAGACGCCGGAAACGATCCATCTGTTGGCGAGACAAAGCGTCCGCCACACCATTGTCGACTCCCGGCACATGTCTAGCCCTAAACAGTATGTTAAGCTGAAGGCACTTCAATGTGAATGCCCGCACCAAAGACATCACCCTAGGTGACTTGGACGTCAGGGAATTAACAACTTGCACGACTGCCATGTTGTCGCACCAAAAATGCACAACATGGTTAGCCAACTCATGCCCCCAAAGAAAGACCGCGACCAGAATGGGGAACAACTCTAAGAAGGTCAAGTCCCGAACTAAGTCGCCCGCTGACCACTCGTCAGGCCATTGTTCGGCACACCAATGCCTGCGGAAGAACACCCCAAAACCTGTGGACCCAGAAGCGTCCGAGGCAACCTGAAACTGTGCCCCAACCAGCAACTCCTCTCGCCAAAAGGTAACCCCATTGAAGGAACCCAAAAATTCCTCCCAAACTTCAATGTCCGCGCGCATCCCCTTGTCAATACGAACTTTATGGTGAGGGGCGCGAACAGATGACATAGCATCGCACAGCCGACGCAAGAACGGCCTGCCGGGGGCAACCGCCTTGCATGCAAAATTCAAAGAGCCTACCAACCGCTGCAACTCAAGAAGGGATGCCTTCTGCTTGCCATGAAATGCAGCCAACAGCTCCCGAAGCTTACTAATTTTATCAGCCGGAAGTCGCAAGGACTGGTGCACCGAATCAAGCTCGATACCCAAAAATGTCATGATCTGGGAAGGGCCTTCTGTCTTTTCATGCGCAAGGGGGACGCCCAGTTCCCCCGCCAGGGACACAAAGCCAGCCAATAGGTTGGCACATTGTCCAGAGCCAACAGGCCCAACGAACATAAAGTCATCGAGGTAATGACAGGTGTCCCGGCATTTGAATCGTCGCCTAAGTTCCCACTCTAAAAATGAGCTGAAACGCTCGAAGGCAGCACAAGATATCGAGCACCCCATAGGGAGGGCCCTGTCCAAATAATATTGACCCTCAAAGAAAAAGCCCAGGAGATCTACGTCTTCCGGGTGCACCGGGAGCAGGCGAAAGGCTGACTTAATGTCGCACTTAGCCATCCATGCCCCGATACCACATCTGCGCACCACTTTGACCGCTTGGTCAAAGGAAGTATACCGCACAGAACAGAGTTCCTCTGGGATGGCGTCGTTAACCGACGCTCCCTTTGGAAAGGAAAGGTGGTGAATCAACCGATATTCACCTGGGGCCTTCTTAGGGACCACCCCTAAGGGAGAAACACGAAGATATGGCACAGGAGGCGTGGGGAAGGGACCTAAGACCCTACCCTCAGCACATTCCTTCAAAACTTTGGACCGCACAACAGCTTCCATGCTTGCAACAGAACGTAAATTTTTGGACATGGAAGAAACCCGCGGGCCCTGAAACGGTATCCTAAAACCGTATTTAAAACTGTTAAACAGGAACTCAGCATCCTCCCTCTTGGGATAACGCAGCAGCAAGCGCTCAAGCGCTCTCAGATTTACTGGGCTGGGACCCTTTTCCAGTCGAAAACTGGCCCCCGCCTGAGCGCTTCCCCCCACCACCCGACTTGGCTCTGGGGCAGGAGGAATAAGCATGTTGCCCGGAGCATGCCGGACATTCGTGTCTGTATTTACAGGCCCTCCTGGTACAGACACCCTTTGAGGTGAAGTCCCAACAGAGCAGCCGGGGTTGAACCTGCTGCCCCGCCTGGGAGCGGGGGGGAACAGCCGCCTGTGGGCGGTGGATCAAATGACCGCTATCGGCCCTATCTCCAGAATTGGGTTTCGACGGGGACATCACCTGCAGCCACAGCTGCTGGTGAATCTGGTCCCATGGCATCTGCGGGTTAAGCGCCGCCCTCATCCTGAACTCTTCGTCGTACTGCAGCCATGCAGTACCAACAAAGTCAGTATAACTCCGATAAATTATGTTGAGGTACTGAAAAAGGGACACCGCCCGTAAAGGTTGCGCCCTTCCTAAAACACCCGCATAAATTAAAAACCCCGGGAGCCAATTATGCCACGAACGATCCACCTTACGACGCTTAATTTTCTCCTTGTCCCGCTCCTCCAAATCCTCCTTGTCCTTCTTTTCCAACTCCCGGAAAAGAAGGGTGAACACATCCACGTATTCCCCCCGAACTATCTTATCCCTCGTGGCCTGGGTAAGATGGTCCCCTAGGGGGAGAGCGGTATCCCCATACGGGAGTGCTCTGTAAGGAACCTGACCATACATACCATAAGGTGGCAAGCCCCAAGGCGAGTAACCACTATACTGCCATCCAAAGGGATGAACGCCCGCGGCCATGCCATCTGAGCCAGGCCAAGGCCCTGAAGTGGCCCCCGGGGCCGGTGAAGCATTGGACACTCCAGAGGCCACACTGGCTAGACTCGTGTGCCCCGGCAACTGCCAAGCTGTGTTGAGTGAAGTGGATGGAGTGGTGAAGCCAGAGGACCCGGAGGCAGCGGCCTGACCCCAGGGTCCCCATGGCCAGGTGCATGCCTGTTGCGGCAAAGGTGACTTACCCTCATGACCACTAGGCTCCACCGCCACAGCCACTTGGCCACCTTCAGGCTGACCTTCTGGTTCGGCACCGCCAGCCACGACCTCCTCCTCCACTGGGCGCTCCTGTGCAGCCACCGGTCCCGAATCCATTGATCCTGTATTGGACTCGAGGGCGGATAGACGGGTTAAAATCTCTTTCCGAAATGCGGCTTTAGAAGCAACCCTAACAGGCCTACTCCATCCTGTAGAGGAACCAGCCGGGTCCGGCGCCCCCTTGCCCCTTTCCAAAGCTTCCAAACGTTTTAAGATAGCAACATTAAAACCAGACTCCTCATCGTCATCAGAAGATGACACAACAGGGGGAGGCCTTTTTGGAGGTTGCCTTTTAGCAGGCTGCTTGCCCTTGGTTGCTCCTTTCCCTTTTTTAGAAGCCATTTCAAATGACCCTGCACAGGGACAAGGCTAGCAAGGGCCTGACCCCACGAATGCAGCTGGACACCCAGAAAACCACGTGGGGAGGGGGGGAGAAGAACCAGACCCTTCCCCCAAATAATAGCCCTGCACCCAACGACCACAGCAACTACGGGTGTGGGCCAAAATGGCGGCCGCGACGCCGAAAGAGGCGGACTGGGACCAGGCCAGGGAGGCTGGAAACCCCCGGCCCAAGCTTCCACTGCAGGCCAAACTGGCAGGCCCAGCTGCAGGGAAGAGCCACTCCCCCCCCTCGAAATGGGCCCTAAGGAAAAAAACGGCGCGAAGCGCCCAAACCCGCTCCAGACGATGCGGGCCGTCGAAAGAAGGCCGCCGCGCCGCTGAGAGTGGCCAGGCAGCCGCCCGTCCCGCGCCTCGCTGCGCCGCCGGTGACTCCCGCCCGGAGCGCTCAAAAGCGGAGGCTGCAACGCAGCGCCGCCAGAAGGGCCGGAGAGAAGAGCCAAGCCGATCCGGCCGCAAAGGCTCCCTCCAGAGCGGGCTCTCCAAGCGACGGCAGAGCGGACTTGGAAGACGTCCTGCTCCTGCCGATCGCTTGGAGCAACTGCGAAGTGGGAAGGGCGGAGATAGAAACGGCTCTATCTCCGCCCGCCCCCTGAAAGCCCCGGATGGGCGGGAAAGTCCCATCCTCCATCCGAGGCTGCAAACCTGGCCCCCCGGTCATAGCCACTTGTGGCTGCCGGGAGTGGCCGAATTGTCTTAGAGAATGATGCAATGGAAATGCAATTATAGAACCACCTTTCCCATCTTGAAAGGAATTCTAATTATCCCATAATCAAGTTGATCTTCATTTAAAAAAGAGGTCCCTTGAGCTGAACTACACAAAAAACAGCAGCACAGTTATGGCTGCTCCTCATCACTGCTGGGGAATGCACGTTTGAACAACAGATTTAAGATTCCATGAATAAGGAAAATTAGCATGTCAGGAAGACTGGTTGGCTCCCATCCCCAAAATTGGTGTTGCAGCCACTGCCTGACAACCAGTGGGAATTCAGGTGTGCCATCAGGCAACAGCATGTTTTCACTTCTGATCTGATCTGTGAAAACCCAGTAATGATATCATACCTCTGTACGAATCTAAAACCATAGAGTTTCTGGTGATTCCTAGAGCTGACTGACATCAGTTCCAGGTTTTTCCCAAAAGTGAAATCATTTTTCTCCCATCAGTTGCAGGAGTAGTGATGAGAAATGGGAGCCAGTGGCAGGGGATTCCTAGCCCACAAGGACATTGGCAAGCCTGCCCAACAACAACATAACACATAAAAATTTAGTTTAACTGAAATTTATTTATTTACAGCTGATCTAAGCCTTATTAAATAACCATCTCGCTGTGTGGGCATTCTACCTACAAAGCTTCCAAAAACATGCCATCATTACAGAGTTTCACATTCTGGCTCCAAGATCAATGTGGCCGTAACTGACCCTGCTTACAATGGTATGCTATAAGGACCTGTCACTCCACTACTATCCCTCAGTGTGGCTACCTTACTTACTGGCTTCCAGGGACATGCTAGTGTTATGAGCTATCTCACCCTGGCTTCAAGCACAAAGTGGTCATAACCATCTATAACTTTTCCTACATATATGGTGCCTACATTGAATAATCCCTGTCTCTGGTTGCTGTTAACTTTACCTCTACAGGTAAGAGTACAGAAAGCAGAGCTTAAGAAGACAATGTGAATTGGTGGGCCAGGATATGGTCCGTCAAGTTTGTGTTAGGAAACAGATGGGCAGTGAAGGTATATCTTTCAACATATTGATGATATGATCCCTGAATCCAACTCCTGACAATTACCTGGCTGCTGCTTTCTTGACTAAGTGATGTTTCTGAACAGTTTTCAAGGGCAGCCCACAAAGAGCGCATTACAGTAAACTAACCTACAGGTGATCAGAGCATTAATCACTGTGGCCGGATCATGGAAGGCAATAACATGGGGGGGGGGGGCAAGAGAGATATCTGCAGGAACCCATGGTATAAATGTCACAATGCAAAGCAGCAACCACTCAGCACTATCTTCTAGGATCAGTTAGCCAAGTATCAGGAGAACCACAGAAGCATGAGACCCCCCTGCCCCAACCAGTCCAGCCAGCTTCTGCAGGAGGATTCAATGGTCAAGAGTGTCAAAAGCCACCGATAAGTACAAGAGAATTAACAGAGATACCTTCTGTCACTCCCCCAGCAAAGGTGAACAAAACCATTTCCATCCCAAATCCCAACCTGAATATGGATTTAAATGAGTGTATAATCTGGCTCCTCCAAGACAGTCTGAAGTTATAAAGCCACCATCCATTTGAGCACCTTGTCCAAGAATGGAATGCCGCCCAGTGGATGATAGTTATTTAGGTCATATGGATATAGGGGCATCTTCTTCAGAAAGGGTCTCATAATCACCTCTTTCAAAGTAGCTGGAACTACACTGTCCCAAAGAGAGGATTTTTTTACCTCCTAGACCCACTAGACCAAACCAGCCCATCTTGACACCATCAACCATAAAGTACAATGGATGTTGCTTGGCATACGAAAAGCCTCAGGTTCAATCCCTGATACCAGCAGTTAAAAGGCTCAGGTGGTAGGTAATGTGAAAGCCCTCTACCTAAGACCCTGGAGACTGCTGCTAGTTTGGTACCTAGTTTGATGGGCCAATGGTGTGATTCAGTATAGGGAAACTTCATGTGTTCATGTGTTCACAAGGATCCTGTCTAGCCATGGTAGGCCAGACATCTTTAACAGCTTGATATATTGTCTACTCCATCAGGCCTCATGAACTGAAATTCATCTATGCAAGTTGGACCAGACTGCACTGGCATATATAATGGCTCCCACTTCATGGAACTCCATGAAGAGTGGAGGCACCACTGCAAGTTTTTAAAAGGTGCTGTCAGATCATTTTGGTGTAATGGTTAAGAGTGATGGGATTCTAATCTGGAGATTCCCCACTCCTCCACTTGAAGCCAGCTGGATGACCTTGCGTCAATCACAACTCTCAGCCCCACCCACCTCACAGGGTGATTGCTGTGGGGATAATAATACAGCAACCAGGGTAACAAACAGCCAAACAGTCAATGTTATTAACATTGACTGTTTGACTGTTTGTTACCCTGGTTGCTGTACTTTTGAGTTGTTCGTGTTCCCAGGGGGTTCCCTTTGTTGTTTTTTCGCATACCTGTGGGGATAATAATGGCATACTTTGTAAACTACTCTGAGAGGGTGTTGTCCTGAAGGGCGGTTTATAAATCAAACATTTTTGTTGTTGTTGTTGTTATTATTTTATTTGATAGGACTTTTAATGGGGTTTAAGATGCAGTGGTTATGAGGGTTTTATTGTGTTTTGTATATTTTTAATTTGGAGATCGTAATTCTCCATGAACTACAAGGTAAAGGCAGTTTATAAATACTTAATTAATAAATATGACTAGCAAAGCATAAGCTCTCATGAGTCAGAGTTTGCTTCCCCAGATTCATGAAGTATACATGGTAAGATACTTTTTGTTTTCTCTAGAATTGCTTTAATTCTTCATGAATTTCCATGGCTTGTATGACAATACCTAAATGCCTAAACCATCATCACAGATAGGTGCTTAACTCTCCAGCTGAAACAATATGTACTATACTATTTCTATTGTACTGTTTTAAATTGTGTAGTCAACCTTCAAGCTAAGTGAGAAAGAGGAGCTGTAAATGAAGTAAATGAATAAATAAAACTTCTAAGAATTTATCTTTCCATAAAATTGAACCTCTCTCTGGTTCTGATGAGCATTTAGTGCTAGATCACTTTGATATATGAGGAAGTAGTGTATAATCTGTTCCTAAACTGAAGCCTTTCTGATTCTAAATTGTCTCAGCAATGCCTATTATTTCTTTTTATTATTATATTTTCTTATTTAACATAATCTAATCCATGCACAGCAAGTAGCCCTTCCCAATAAAAGCACATGTGAACATATTGTGCAAACATTCTCTAGAGAGAAATAATAATGGAACAATATTCTCATAAACGGTCCACCAGGGTGACATTCCTCTCCCGTTACAGATCTGAACCCAGTGTGACCCATCGGACAGATCCTTCTGCACTCAAATTTGTTTGCCTTGGCCTCCCACTGGCATTTGTTTGTGCCATTTCTGAGAACTCTGCAGAGCCACATTTAGTTCTGGCACAGACATTATTTGACCAGGTTTCACAGGGGAGAAATACAATGCAACTGAATGCTCTGGCTTCAAAATTGACAGAGTCCATTTTCATTCCTAAAGTCAGGCAGGCATTCACTGAACATGCATTAACCCTGTGGAGGAATAATAATAATGCTCTGTTTTCAGTTTTTAAAAAGACCATTACCAAGGACACATATTCAGTGAAAATTCATCAGATCCCCCCTCCCTCCAATCTATGCTCTTTGCTTTGTACATTGTGCGATGGGCTATATCTAGAGGCAATTCATTTTCTTTCTATCCTGTCATGAGCTCTGAAAATCTTGGGATGGAGGGAAGAGATTGAATGTGATTAGGCATTAAACCAAGGAAATGGGGATGTGGGGGAGGGTGGAGAGAGAGAGACTCAAAGGACTTCTATAATTCTTCACGAGAACTCAACAACAGTAATGGGCAGATCAGCTGGCAGAGTTATCAGGGATCCTCTTGCCAATTTGAGGATTCCTGCCCACAGAGCAGTCACCATATGTTTGGCTTCCAACCAGGCAACAGTCAGTCCTGAGGATGATACACTGAATTCAAACAGATTCCTCTCTCAAGAGCGTGCGGAGACTGAACATTTCCACTTGTTTGCCAAGCTATTTTTGTAGGACAATACTGGTCATGTTTGGTTCAATGCCTCAGTGCTTTGCACAAATACAGCATGGTCCAATCACCACCAAGCAAAATGGGCACATGCACAATAAAGAAGCAATTAGTGCTGAATAGTTTACTAATAAACAAAATGGATGAAACAGCCTGATTAGTGGGTCTGAAGAATGCATTTGTTTATCTTGTGCTTGCTCTAAATGCCTAAGGCTCTCCTCCAAACTAATTTGTTTGCCATACATTCTTGGAGTTAGTACATACAGCACATTAGGTCTCAAGTTAAATGAGATCTCTGAAAGCAGAGAGATGAATACTTTGAAATGAATGTCTCTCTGTTGGCACTGCAGTTCTTTAAGGGTTCTTATAAGTAGGATTTTGTATCCTTCCTTTCCAGGTTTGTCTTTTCTGGTTCATGTCCATAATGAAATAAAAGATTTGATTGCCAGCTTATCATTCCTATTAAAAGATACAAAGGGTATGGAATAAAAACTGTGCCTGCAGAGACCGTTTCTATATTCAAAGAAGTAAATTTTAAGTCGAGGATACTAATTAGTATTTTCTGATTTTTAAAGCATCTTTTCATCCTATGTTGTTGAAATGGAAAGAGTTTAAAGTTTACTGTTCAAATACTGCCTTTTATCACTAAGGTCAGAGAAGAAATATTCCAGTGGCAGAGAACTAGATGAGCAATGCTTATGAAGTTATGGGAATTGTATGTGATCAACTTTGACTTTCTGAGTTTCATCAAAGTCCCTTTTTATGCAGCCCCTTAAGCAACACACAACTAGATTTATGCATGAATTCCCTCCCTGTCTTTCTATCTCTCTGTTTATATACCAATATTTGTGTTGGTTATGATTAGTTCACTCTGTGCCAAAGAAGCAAGGAAGTGTAAAATTATAGGTCACTACACTTAATTTTTCCTTTTACCTGAAAGTGATGTCCATGTAGGAAATGCATCATCTCTAGCAAATGTTTAATCTATGCTTCCACTAATGAACTCAAGGCAGTTCCCTTTTCTTGTTTTCCACACAATGACCCTGTGAGACTGATTAGGCTGAGACAAATAAATAAATACTTACATACTTAAAATAATGTATTACTTGTCATCTGCTATTATTTTTCCATCATGGCACTCAAGGTGACTTACATAGGACTCTCAAGAGATCTCCTATCCAGGAGCAGCTAGACCCAGACCTGTTTAGCTTCAGCAAGGTTGGGATGTGCTTATCATTATGGCTGAAGAATAACACATTTCATGTGCATATAGCGAAATAAGCATGCACATTTTTCATATATATGCCTGAGGCATACATAATCATTCCAGCATATATCTAACATGCATGTAGAAAAAAACATGTATGAAATGTCCAAGTAGTCTTACAGCAGGATACACTTCCCATTCTTTTAAAGTACTGAGTAATATTACTGAGTTGGCTCCATTAACTTGTCAGCTGTAGCACCTTGGAAATGTAGTCATTATGGGTGTGCAAAATGAAACAAATGAGCTGGAAATATACCCAGAAATCACAGTTTTGTTTCTTTAAAACAGCTTCCAGAAGAGAGAACTGAATGTGGGAAACCCAAGGCTCTTTTCGAGGGGGAATGCACAGGAATGCAGTTCTGGCAGTTCCCCAAAGAGGTCACATGTCAGGTGGCCCCGCCCACTTGACTCTTGGCCATTTGGGGCCTGTTTCAGCCTGGATTGGGGCTGAAACGGCCCGGATCGGGCCTCTGATGGGTGGTGGATCACTCTCCCACTCAGCAGCAGCCTGATCCTGACCATTTGGGGGGCCCTTTTGGCCATTTTCAACCCTTTTTTGCCATTTTGGGCCCAATTTCAGCCCTGAATGGCCAGGATTGGGTCCAAAACAGCCAGGATAGGTGATGTCAGAAGGTGTGGCATATGCAAATCAGTTATCACCAATGACACACTTCCAGTGATGTCAAGTGGTGTGGCATATGCTAATGAGTTATGCTAATGAGTTCCTCCAGCTCTTTTTCTATGAAATGACCCCTGGGGAAACCAAATAGTAATGATATTCTCCCACCAAAACGTTTGTAAGTTTCCTTTCATTTTGGTCCTTAACTTGCCACAGCAGGCAGGCACTTGGACCACACAGCAGCATCTTGTTTTTCCTAAGGGCATTCACCAATGAGATCCCAAGGGGAGAGAGCTGTTCATCTGTAGAATGCTGGACACGGGCATTTGGGGTAAGACAGCACTCCTGACACTTGCTCGGTCTCATGTAATTCGTATTGTGTGGTTGGACTCTTAAAGGTGCTACTGGACTCTTTTCTATTTTACATATTATCTGTTGCTTTAAATATGTACTCCTATGTACTACCTGTGCTTTGTGTTGTCTAATGTCAGTCCTAGAATTAAGTATGCTCTGTTTCAGCATTTCTTCTACTCTATATTGGAGTCTTGCTAATGCTACGTCTTTGTAAACTTGTATCTATTTACCCTATGGCATTGTTTATGGAAATATCCTTGATACTGTATGGAAATATACTTGATACTGATTGTACTAATCTCATACTGTGTAATTTGCCTTGAGTCTCAGTGAGAAAGGTGGATGATAAATGACATAAATATCAATATATCAATAGAAGCATATGTAAAAAAATTAAAAGGGGCTGCTGTTATACCATTGATGATGCTACCAATGAGGAAAACATACTTGCTTGAAAATCCTGACTATTTAAGGTATGTAGAAATACAGAGGGAGGGCAGATGTGCAGAAGACCTGTACCCAAATTGATTACAATGCTTATTGATCTACTGTTTGGGGGAAAGGGAATAAGTCGAGAATATGGAAAAGCTCAGGGATCATTTGATTGGCTTAGTACCTTCTGGGGTGGGAAAAGAGCACCTATCACTGCAAACATGTTAAAAGCCTGAATAGGGAATTACATTTGCCTTTCCCAGGAGTCAGCAAAGGAAGAGGAGGTCCCTTGCTAGATAGATCCATGCAAGCCAAAACATGGCTCAGGATCTGTGATTCAGTAACCTAAGAAACAAGTTTATTCAGTTTGTTTTTGCTTTTTGTTATTTTATCCATTTTGCATTCTCCTGTCTAAATGAAATCCTTCCTTATTCATCCCTTACAAGTAACCTACCTTTCTAACTTAATCTGTTTTCCCCCAAATAAAATTAGAACCTGTTGTTTAAGAGAGCCTCTGTTCTCCCCAGAATGTTTGGGCATTTGGACTGGGTTATGTGTAGGTCAGTTGTTAAGTGAGCCAGGATGCATGTTTAAATTAATTGCAGGGGTGCGGGTAGATTGAGGAAGAAGTAGTCCTGTCAGACTTGGCTTCAGATTGTAAAGTGACAGGTGGTGACAGCTACCTGGTGAGAGTATGTGAGGGTGTGTAGGCTATTATTTCATGGGCAAACAATAGCCAGGGAGGCTGGAACAGTAGGGCCCTCTGTATCTGGTTTCCTCCTTGCCCTTATTAAGGGGCCTGAACACTCTCTGTTCTCTCATAGGGTTTGAAATAGGAACTCTGCATTGGAAGATATCAAAAGCCTCATTCCCTGTGAACATAATCAAAACATTCAGAATACCATAGTCTAAAACTGTCATGTAGAATCACCATAGAATTCGTGAGGTGAATTCCTGAAGTGGCAAGCTAAAAACCCAACATGCAAAACAATTCATCTAAACCAAGTGTCCCCAATGTTGTGCCTGTGGGCACCATAGCACTCACCAACACCTTTCCTAGTGCCCACCAGGTGTTTTAGAAAGTGAGTGAGGTCAGATGGGGATTTTGCCCAGCAGAGCTTCTGACTGGCCAGTGGAGATCTGGCTGGCTTCAGCAGCAGCTACCACCACAGCACAAGGATCTTCTCCCTGCATGATTGAAGGTAAACTGTAAGAAAATATTTTAAAACAATATTTTCATTTTAAAAGTCATCCTGTTAAGTACAGCTTCTGCTTGAAATGTTGAAGAGTTACTGTTAGAGTTATGAATAACTTCACTGCCTTATATTTTTTGGCTGGCTTCGCTTCCTGTGGCAGCCATCTTGTGACTACACCCACCACCATGTTAGAATTCCAAAGGAGTTCCAAAGCGATATGAAAATGGGAATCTCCTTACTATTAGTGTATTGTTTAGTTCTAGTCATTAAATGCTCCCCATAGGGAAAAAATTATGTGCATATAAGCACTGGTATATATCTCTTCACCAAACTGATCCTACAATATCATGCAAAGCTTTTATGTGGTATACAACTGGGTAGAAAGGAGATATAGTAGCAATGCAATAAAGGAAGCAGTGGCTACAATTCAGTTACATGTCTCACTAAAGGATCTTTCAGCCACTATACAGCTTTTTTTAATTAAAAATTTAATACAAGAAATGATAAAACCATAAAATACAAACAAGAAAAGAATTAAAATTAAACCATAAAATAATCAAAACAACTCTTGACAAATTGTTAAAAACCCAAGAATTACAATAAACAGGCATTTAAACTTTGTTGCATTTAGGGGATTACATCTTTGGTATTTAAAACATCTAAAACTGGTTTCCATATTTCAACATATTCGAATAAAGGGACTACCATATGCAAGTTCCCAAAAAAACTGATTATGCATAATCCTGCCTATCAAATAATGCTCCTAGATTTTCTGATACCATTTTTTTTAGCAATGGGCCTACAAGGGATTTCCAATTCCTAGCAATGACCACACGAGCAGAGGCAACCAACGTCAAAACAAGAGATCTGGTATTCCTATCTAGCATAGAGTCGGGCCAAAAATCGAATAGGAGAAATTCTGGGGAGTATGGCAACGAAAGACCCACCATGTTGGATATCTCTTTGTGAACCACTCTCCAAAATTCCTGAACAAAATGGCATTTCCACCACATATGTAGAGTCATGCCTTCCTGCTTACAAGATCTCCAGCATAGAGGACTCAACGACCAATTCATCTGAATCAGTTTATGTTGCATTAAATACCAATTGGACGACAGCTTGTAAAATTGGAGTTTAATATTCCAACAACTAGATTTATTGGAAGGGGAGTTCCATATCTGTTGCCAATCAGATTCTAAGAAAATTCGTTTTAAAGCATCAGACCATTTTCTTTGGTATGGCAGAGGGTCTTTATGTTTCACCGTTAATAATAATTTGTAAAGGGTTGAAATCCTACCCTGTTTACCATCATTCCCACTTCAAATCATTTCCTCAAAAGGATATATTGTCGAAGGCTTTCACGGCAGGAGAACGATGGTTGTTGTGGATTTTCCAGGCTGTATAGCCATGGTCTTGGCATTGTAGTTCCTGACATTTCGCCAGCAGCTGTGGCTGGCATCTTCAGAGGTGTAGCACTGATAGTGAAGGTATGATGCCCAATCTGTCAGTTTCCTATATGGTCGTACCGCCAAATGGTTATCTACATCCCTAAATATAGTCAAATCCAAAAAGTTAATTTCCTGGTCACTATACTGCCAACTAAAGTGTATCTGTGGATGAACCCCATCCATCCATCTGCAGAAAGGTTCTACTTGGTCAACATTAGCATATATGATGAGTAAATCATCAATATAGCGAAAGAACAAGATGATATACTCAAAAAACGTATTTACAGTGGGGTTACAGAAGAATTTTTGTTCCAAGGTGTTTATAAACAAGTTGGCCACACTAGGGGCAGCGGTGCATCCCATCGCCACCCCTCTGGTCTGCAGAAAGAAAGTATTATCAAACTTGAAATAATTCTTTTCTAATATTATTTCTAGCAGGGAGACCAGAAAGTGGGTGGGTGGTGAAAGTACGGTGCGTTGGTTTAACGTATCCTCCCCTACAAGTCTAGCCTCATCATGTGGAATGCTTGTGTATAACGAGGCCACATCCATGGTGATCAAAAATGCTCTCTCTGGTAAATGAAGCCCCTCAAGTTTACCTTCACTATCAGTCTTTCCACCCTCCGTATATAAGAAATAATGTCCCATATGGACAATTTCTTCGGTTAAAGAGGAACTCTAAATGGCCAGAAGATTACAGAATATACAGCAGAGTAATGACTGCCCAGTTCGTGTCCAGGGGCTATCCCACAACTCTGATTAAGAATGCACAACATAGGGCCAAGCTGACAAATTGGGAGACTCTTAACTTCAACTAAAAAGAGCAGTGGGTTCAACATTAAATGTGTTTTGGACTATACTCCCTTTGCCAATAAAATAAAAAAGGCTGTCATCAAGTACTAGGATATAGTGAGAGATATCCCAGGGTGTAAGGAGCCACCAGTAGTAGCATTCCATAGGACCCGTAATATTAGGGACCTCCTTATACGTTCAGAATTTGTGTCTACTCCCAAACCAGTCCCTGGTCAATTACCTGTGGGGCATTACAGTTGTGGGGGCTGTAAAGCGTGCCCATTAATACTGAGCGAACAGGAGTTTCAAAGGCTGGCCATAAAGACAACCCGGGGTTTTTCAAACTGAAACACACAAAATGTGGTATACGTGATCAGGTGTAACTGTGGGCTGCTATATATTGGGAGCACCACATGCCATGTGAAACAACGCATACTGGAGCATCAATCACGTATAAGGAATGGCATGTTGAAGGCTCCCTTAGTCAGCCACTTTCTGGAAGTGGGCCACACACGTAATGACTTTAAGTACACAGTCTTATATGTTTCCAAATTAAAATCATATGAGGGTATCCCTAATGATATACATAGGAAGAAAACCTTTTGGATACACAGATTGCGTACACTAGTTCCGACAGGACTTAATATCAACAATGACTTCTCGTGTTATCTTTAATGGAGGGCGAGCCATCGGTATGTCTCTTTAAGAGATTCTCATTAAGGATTCTTCAGCGTCTGTTTAAAAAGCCTTGCAGCTGTTGTTTTTGCACATGCACTTTATTATGAATTCCTTGTGAGGGTGATGGGCTGACGTGAATGGTAAATAGTCATCCTATTATGTAAGTATGGGCTTTTATTGTACAAATAGAGAATAAGGGACAGTGGCATGAATATTATTGGTTTGCTGTTACCTTTGTCAATTTCATAGAAGCAGAGTAAGGATTGTGTCAGCTTCTGTTTGACAACCTGTCATCTTTGAAAAAGATCCGAAACGGTCCTATGCCCTGGAACCGGTCCAGCCGTCAGATGGCACGTCCTTGATTGGACTTCTTCTTCCCCTCCACTTATATCCACGAGCTGTCTGCTTGCAGAATTTCTATGCAACGTTATGACTGTGGAGTGGCACATTGTGCTCTATGAATTATAATCATTGTAGCATTTGCACTTTAATTATGCAATGAGTGTTGTATAAACATTGGAATTGGCACTAGCACTTAATGTTTAAAAAAACCCTGTATGAACTCAACTTATTGTACTGCATTTTGCAGCTGCCATGGCAAGTTTTTTTTGTGTGTGTGTGCAATTGGTTATCTTGAATACTGTTTATAAAATGCATGCTGAAATATTGTAATAACTGGTTTGTGGGAGTAATTATTATTGTACTTGTTAGTTAGGTTGTCACGAATTTTTGTTTTGGCTACCACACCTCTGAAAATGCTAGCCACAGCTGCTGGCAAAAAGTCAGGAACTACAATGCCAAGACCTTGGCTATACAGCCCGGAAAATCCACAACAACCATCCTCAAAAGGAGTTAGAGGTCGAAGTAAATCCTTGGACCTGATCAGCTTGGTGAACAGATGTTTCAGCTGAAGATATCTAAACCAAGATATCCTAATTCTGAATCTTTCTTCCACTATAGATTTATCTAGACTTGTCCCATTTTTAATCCAATTAATAATCAACAATAACCCAGAGTCTTTCCATTCCCTAAACTCATTTAAATCCTTTCGTGGGGGAAACCAATCTTTGTTAATGAAAGGTGTTATGGGGAGAAATACCCAGAGATAAGATTTTCCTATATTTATCCCAGGTTTTCATCATGTTGTCTAATAGGGAATTGAAGGAAGTCATAACTGGCCTATTTTTAGCTGAGGACCAAATGGTTACTGGTAAGGAAAGTGGTAAAGAAAAGAAACTTTCTACAGAGATCCAGGCTTCCACTGGATTCAATTTTAAAGCCTGAATCAATACAGCCAAAGAAGAGGCAGCATGATATAAGGACAGGTCTGGGACAGTCAGACCACCTAAACCTGAGAGCCGACATAACGTCCAAAACCCAACTCTTGGTTTGCAACCAGACCAAATAAACTCATTGAGACAGCCACCATATAGCTATACTTCGACTGTGATCATCATGACAGTAAAGCCCCCTTACCACTCTTAGAAACCCATTTGCAGCTGTATCAGCACACACAAGCTACACTATGTGCATCATTACAGTTACACGTAATACAAAGAATAAGGTCAAGTTCTTCAAAAGTTTAATTTCTACTTTACAGACATCTATCCATCTGCCCATTCATCTGTCCATCCATCCAGCTAGAAAGCTATTTGATATAGAAATGGGGTGAAAGAGAGAAAATACATGCAATTTGCCTGGTTAATCTCAGATTTCATCTGAAGTAGAAGTATTCCTTCAAAATTCCTACATATTTTAAGTCTTGCTCACAAGGTTTGGATTCATCTCTTAAAGCACATCCCATACTTGCTTGAGCCATAACAGAAAACACATTAAACCAAGGATTTTTAAAATATTATAACATTTGAAGGGATATACTCTTTACTCTGGGTTGAGAGAAGCTGGTGAAGATATGGGATTTTGTAACTTGTCTTTTTTTAAAAAGCCTTGAGAATTTTCTGGCCTAGATTAGCCATTGGTGTGTTCTCATAATATCTGTGCGCTCTAGACCCAAGAAATAAACAAAAAATAGCATTCTTAATCCAATTTTGGTAATTTTGATACAGCCTTATTGGTTAAACACATCCTATTTGCTGAATCTTAATCAAGCAATTTAAAAATACCTATTTTAGTTGTCTTGGGAAAACGTTGTGATCTTTAACTAGAAAAGGCACTGTGGCATCCAAGCCCTGACAGAACACAGCTCTGTGTTAGAACAGGAAATAAATTCCTTTGTCTATATAATAAACGATAGTATAAGCAGAAAAGATTGTGCTAGTCCACAAATAACTGAGGCATGTTGTTGGAATATGTCAGGAATAATCCAAGGCTAATGAATTTTATAAATGAAAGGATATACCTATCTCTACATAAGCACCGTATTACAGAAATACAGGTAGAGATCCACAGAGGCAGTGCTCCTCATGTACAGAAGGGCTCTATTGCCCCCCTCCAAATTCCCGCTACATCTCCCTCCAAGAAAGCTGATAGGGAGCTGTCTAGAATTTAATTTGTCATGTTTTCTGTAGATACCTCGAGTATATTAGTTATTATGTGTTTGTACCTTTAAGACTGTTGGAGAGTGCACCTTTAATGAGTCCTCTTTAAAGGATTAGTTGAGTGTTATCTTGTTGCGGCCAGTGGATTAGTTGCACGCGACAAACGCAGGAGAGCACTCAAGCACCAGTCTTGGTAAGTGCCTTCACAATATATGTTTTTAGAGAAAAGAGGCACAATTGGCTATAAAAAGCTGATTAGAATTTAACATCTCATTACAGATGCATGGTGGCAAGGTTTAATGACCCTGATGAAGCTTAGTTTTTGGAAACAAGCATCTTGATAGCCAGTCCCCTGTTGGATCTGCGGGTCCTTGGCTGCTGTATATAATCTGTCTCCACCTGAGAAAGAAAAAAGAAAATGAATAGCTCAAGATACCTTTCTATATTGCCTTCATTACTTACCTTGATGGTTGGGGCAGTTCCTTGGGAATGCTCCATCAGTACTGCACCTTGAAGAGAGAAGAAAAAGAATTATTCTTGTTATTATACAAGAACCTATGAAAAATGCTTTAAATGTATTTCCATTATTTACATGATTATGTTTACTCCATGGCTGTTTGTTGATTGCATTATGCTACTGTCATGAAATCATGTTCAAATGTGTATCTCTGCATTTTTGATTCTCTATTGCACCTTGTACGTACTTTTGTTTGACAATTTTAAATGAGGGTTATATCTATTATTATATGTACTGGGTCACTTTAAGAAAATAATAATACATTTACTATTAATTACTCTTGAATGTTCTTTGGGGTCCCTTAGTTGTGGTTTTCCACTTTTGGTTTTGGCATTTTCTAAGGGAGCTTCTTTTGTTAACAAAGGGAACTGTCCAGGGCAGTTCTCAATATGCTAAGCACCATTGGAAGAGAAAGAGCAGTAACTCCTTTAGGTACACTTGGAAATCTTTAAATATGCAGCATTCTTTAGACAAAATCTATGACCAATTGATAGAACTTGAGCTACATGAAACTATCACTTTAAAATATATTTTGATCCATGTTTGTATCACCTATTTCCAAGATCTTAGAAAAGGAGAGGGCAACTTGTTTGTCCCAAGTGCCAAAATTTAAGATGTCTACTTTTGAAGATGTTAGAGTGCTAGAAGAGAAAGGAAGGGGGGGGGGTTATACTTGGAGCAGGGGTCAGGTATGCTGAGGAAACCAGAGTTGGATGTGAGACAGCTTGTATTGCCACCCTGCCTGCTCCTGCCATGGAGTCAGTGTCTGCCAGGGCAAGCAGCAGCCCTAGTAGGCACCCCTGGCCCTAGTGGATGTTTCATGGAGAACCAACTCATTCCCTCCCTCCCTCTAGAGTGGGCAGGAGCCATCTTCCTCTGTCACCTCCCACCCTTCCTCCTTTCCACACTTGCTTCCCTTTGGTGGCACTAGACTGCAGTGCCCTCCTGCCTCACTTTGGTAAGAGCACTAGGAGTGTGCATGATTGTTTCCCACCTCACCTAGCTTCACTGTCTCATGGTACCAGGAAAGAAGAGTGGGCAGAGGGGCTCCCAGCTACCTCCCATGACATAGGAGGGGGAAGGAGTGCAGGTGGTGAGTACTTGGCTCCCTTTCTATGATGTGGAAAGGGATATAGGAGGTAGGCGCTTGCACCTCCTCATGGTGTGGGGGGCAGGAGTGTGGGCAGTGGGCTCCCAGCTCCCTCCCTATGGCATGGGGGGTGGAAGGTGAATAAGTACCTAGAAAGCAAAAATCCCTTGGTCTCACCCTGCTTGAAGAGATGCTTGGAGCAAGCCAAAATCCAGCAATACTGCCAGCATCTCAGGAATTCATCTTGGACTTAGTTGGTGGCTGTGTAGTTCTGGGGGAAAGACAAGCATAAGCCAAGACTGTTGCCTTCTTCTGCACTGTTGACCTAACAGTACTGCCAGTGCTTCAGTAGTCTGGCTGGAGATCTGGCCCCAGATGCCAAGCAAAATAGTCTGGTGTGCCACTTTCAGCACACTAGAGAGGGTTTGCTTGGAACAAGCAGTGTTTTTGTAATATAACATTTATCAAATCATTCAAATCAAATTAAACATAATAATTATACCCTCAGAAGCCTACAAAGAGTCCTACTGCTGCTCCACATACAGTAACATGATGATTGTCTCACCCATTTATGCAAGACAGGCTGCAGACTTTTCATCAAGCCATAGAAATATGTCATGCAGGGAGGCAGGAGTTATAGAGGTGAGACAGGATCAAGAGTCCAATATCATGTAAAGGATCAGAGATAGCCAACAACTCTCTAGGGTGGGGCAGAAATGGGGTCAGGGTTTTGGCCATACATCAGGAACCCACCAGCAGTCCAGAGCAGAGGTTCATTCAGAAGAACTTGTACATTCTTCACACTAGCTAAGCTGCTCAGACCGAAGGGCTCAGTCAGTAGAGACAGCAGCTTTACATCTCCAGCCTAGATCTTATTAGATCCTTCTATTAGTTGTTTCCAGCAACTCTAATTGGGTACCTCCAGGCAAGGTATGTTTCCTCTGCTATTAGGGTTGCCCACTCCGGGTAGGAGATTCTTGGAGATTTAGGGGTGGAGCCTGGAGAGGGTGGGTCTTGGATAAGGGAGGGGCCTCAGCATGATACAATACCACAGAGTCCACCTTCCAAGGCAGCCATTTTTCTCCAGAGGATCTGAAGAAGATGCTGTGGTGCAGGGGCGACTGAACCAACAGCCACTTTCATGAAGACAGGCAACTCAGGTAGCACACTGAGCAAGGCTCTAGGCCAAAACTTTTATGATGCCCATCAGAATAAAGTGCTGATAGTGGTGTGCAATTCGGGTTTCAGATTCGAGTAAAGTACCTGAATCAGACCTGATTCACAATGATTTGGGATTTCCGAATCAGGAACAGCATGTTGGGCCCGATTCAGAAACCGTGAAACAAAGCTTCCCAAAGCAATTCAAATAGCTTCGGGAAGCTTTGGGTCAAGGGGTTTAAATGCCTCTTTCTGTGCTGCTGCTAAGCAGCACAGAAAAGGGCATTTAAACCCATGTATCAGTTGTTTGGTGAGGAGATCCCAACCAAGCAGCTGATCTGGGCCTTCCCTGCTGCCCTGCTAGCAGCTGTGGTGGAGGAAGAGGTGGCGCGGGCCCCAGAGGAACTGGTTCTGGGCTTCCCTGCAAACCAGCTGGCCACTGCGGTGGAGGAGGAGGCAGTGCACCACTCAGCTGGCCGCTAAGGCAGCGGAGGAGCTAGTGCAGGCCCCACAGAAGCTGGCTCCGGGCTTCCCCACCACCCAGCTGGCCGCTGCAGCGGTAGAAGAGGCAGTGTGGGCCCTGCAGGAGCCAGCTCCAGGCTTCCCTGCCGCCCAGCTGGCTGCTGCAGTGGCAGAGAAGGAGGCGTGGGCCCCAGAGGAGCTGGCTCCAGCCTTCCCCACCACCCAGCTGGCCGCTAAGGTGGAGGAGGCAGCGGTGCAGGCCCCAGTGGAGCCAGCTCCGGACTTCTCCATCACCCAGCTGGCCGCTAAGGCAGTGGAGGAGGCAGCATGGGCCCCACATGAGCCAGCTCTGGGCTTCCCCACCACCTAGCTGATTGACCTCCCCTCTCCCTGCCAGCCAGGTAAGTGGGATGGGTGGGTTTGCTCCAGAGGTTGGGGGTTGGGGTGGGGCTGTTGATTTGCTCCCCCTCACTTCAGTATACTCTGAATCTTTATGGAGCATATCGAAGCGAGCACCCTCTGATTGGCAAGCTACTTTGGGATTCCAGGTAATTCTGGATTTTTTACCACTTTGGTAAACCCAAAGTGGGAAACCCACATTTTGGGGGGATACACACCCCTATTCAGGACCAAAGATTTAATCTGGCATCACCTGAAAGCATTTAGAACAACAACAACAGTGTGCTTATATAACACTCTTCTAGACAGATTCACCACTGAGAGGGGTAAACAAAGTCAGTGTATTATTATCCCCACAATATAGCTGGGGCGCTGGAGCTGAGAGGAATGGCTGACCCAAGGCCACCTGCTGAGCTCATGGCAGTAGTGCGAGTCCAACCAGCAGAGTGCTGATTTTCAACCCAGCCACTTAACCGCTATGCTATAGCTGATTAACAAGGATTAGTTATCAATAGAGGATGTCTCTGTTCTTCATAATTTCCTTCCATATGTCAGAATGCCTACTATCATCACAAACCTTTTTGAACACATTAGCAACAGCTTGTGTAACAACAGTTTTCCTGAGCAGCTGACTTTCCAACACCATCCTTCCCATGCTGTACAGTAGTGGGGTACAAAGGGTGGAAACCTGTCCCTGAGGGGATCTCCCCAATTCCCATCTGGTCAACCATGAGAGGTTTGATGTATTGTCGAAGGCTTTCACGGCCGGAGAACGATGGTTGTTGGGGGTTTTCCGGGCTGTATTGCCGTGGTCTTGGCATTGTAGTTCCTGACGTTTCGCCAGCAGCTGTGGCTGGCATCTTCAGAGGTGTAGCACCAAAAGAGATCTCTGTCTTTTGGTGCTACACCTCTGAAGATGCCAGCCACAGCTGCTGGCGAAACGTCAGGAACTACAATGCCAAGACCACGGCAATACAGCCCGGAAAACCCCCAACAACCATCATGAGAGGTTTATTTGAGAAACCATTGCCCTCATTAAGATATATCTCAGGGTGTTCAGGAAACATCCATAGTCAAAAATCTGCACTGTTTCAGCCTACCAGTCAGAGACTACCCAATCTCTGTAGTAAATAGAAGGATGAAGTAGGTGAGGAAAAAGACCTTTTCAAACAACCAATCAAACACACACACACACACACACACACACACACACACCGCTTTTTCCCCTCCCCCCCCCCCTCTTTCCACCCTCTGGTTGGCTTTGAAGCCAAACAACTATTATTCCCAGGACTCAAAGTGCCTGTTGATTTTACATTTCTTTAAAAGGAATGCTAGACACCACCACCACCATCACCACCTCCCTGCACATAATTAAGGTGGGAAACATAGCTGCAGCCAACCGGATAAAGCAGAGGGCAGTTTGTATTTGCTAAACTCACACCATTGTATATGGCTGCAGAGCTGCCTTTCAGCAAATAATGAATTCAATTGTAAACACAGCAAGCCTACATTACCAACATAACTAGTCCAATAAATATCATTCTTTGAACCCTCATCTGTTTTTATTTGTTACTAAAATGGGAACTACACTTAGAGTGTCTTGGCTTCATCTTCCCTTGGTTTACCACATCCATCCCTGATCATGAGTTACAACCAAATAAGCTCACTGTTATGTCAGGGAGTACCTTTGTGACTACAAAAGAAATAGTTGATTTTTGTAGAACCATACCCTCTGCAATTCTCAGAAAATGTGTGAAGCAAGAAAGTATAGATCCCGTGATTACAAGTCAGAGACTTTTAAAAAAAAGTTATATCAAGATGTACGGTTGTAGGAAGGAACTCCTCTGATTCTGAGCAAACCAGTTGTATTCTAAGTTAAAAAAAAAA
The DNA here is from genome assembly GCF_028583425.1 of Eublepharis macularius. Classification (NCBI taxonomy): domain Eukaryota; kingdom Metazoa; phylum Chordata; class Lepidosauria; order Squamata; family Eublepharidae; genus Eublepharis; species Eublepharis macularius. The sequence continues at coordinate 49,673,492 of NC_072799.1, forward strand.
AAACCTTCTTCCTCTGCAAATCTGGTCTCAGGACTTAGTAAGACCCTGAGGGGGCATATCTTGCCCTTACTATTAATACAGAACTTGCTTCAAGGAAAAAGAAGTGTTTGTTTGTTTGTCACATGGGTGTGTGACTGTTCTGAGGAAATTTGCTTGGATTTACTTTCTCCTGAAAGTTTCCTTTGTTAACAATGGTTTTTAAACTATTGAGACTAGCCATAGGCCAGGACTCTTGGAGACAAACAATTTAAGGATTTTAAATTTGAAACAGCTTGTTAATCCCCAATGGACTGTGCAAACTGAACATATCCAATATATATTTTTAAGTTTTGAAGACATTTATGATATTCTATCCTCCTAGGAAAGCTAGATTATGTGGGAAGTAAAAACACCCACCAAAGGGTTTAGAAAGTAGAATATTCTTAGCCACAGTGATTTTTCAGTCTAGATAGTGCCATTCTAAACAGAAGGATCCTACGCCCATTGAAGTCAGTGGGCTTTAAAGGGTATCACTGATTAAGATTGCACTGTTAATATTTTAAATATATTATCACTGATTTCATCATTCGGTTTAGTACTGAAAATTCAAGCCTACTTGGTTTCTGGGAACATATACACTACAATGCCCAAGAAATATACCAGAGATCACATAACTACAATTTGCTTTTATTTCAAGTATACATAAGGACACCATTAATGGAGGAAAGCTTCAGCTGTGATTGTGTGTGTGTGTGTGTGGGTGGGTGGGTGTGCATGCGTGCACCTTCAGATACTGTGTGGCTTTTCTGGGAGTTTATGTATCTTTGAACAGCTCACTAGTTCTACATAAATACAGAATGATTTATTATTATCAGTGAAGTGGTACTATGCACTAGGTTTGTATGCCAAAAGCACAAATCTCTGTGCTTAAAAAAGAAAGAAAATAGTCACTAGAAATGTTCTCAGTGCTCCCCCACCCCTGAACCTTGAAAGACTTTTGATCCATGTTGAATCTTTCCTCCATCCAAATTGCCTTTCCCTCTCCACCCTTGATGCAGCCTTTTAGAAACCATCTTTCTGCAAGGTGTATTTATCCTTGGAGAACCACAGAGAACTCCAGAAGCAGAGTTGATTTTTGTTGCTGCTTGAATTAATGTGAAGCTTTAGATCTTTGATGGGATCTTCCATACATTGCCAGCATGTTACTATTAGGACCCAGATCTGTGGTGTGGAGCGGGAAATGGCACACTGCCTGCCTTTCTCTTTGCTGTTGTATTTTCTTAATGCAACACAATGAAGTGGATTTTGTAGACTCTACAACTTGATGCCATAACATGTTAACATGATAGCAGAATATGGAACTCTAGAGAATGTGATGGATAGAGGATGACAAGAAATCTGCTTCAAGAGCTCTTTTCAGACCTTGTGTACCATGAGCCCAACAACCACATGTATCAGGTGTGTGAGTTACTCACAATGCTCTCAACCTGTGTGGTCACAATGTTGTCTAAACAGGGGTGACTTGCTTTGGTAATGCTGTCTCTGCTATTCTTAAATATATATGGGCTGTTCCATTAAAAACTAAACTGGTTATTCTGTTGTCTTTTTTTACAGTCTCTGACCTCCTCTTTCATCCACTTCTTTCCTTCTTTTTTCACTCACTTTTCATAGCCTCATGGAAAATGGTAGTCCTCAGGACAAACCAATAGAAACTCTAAACAGACAAACTTCTCAATATGCACAGGGGGAAAGTCTACAGTCAAGAGGAAGCAGCCATTGTTCTGTTGTTGCCTACATGATGGATTCTCCTCTTGTGTTGGTAATAGTTTGCTTTCTTGGTTTCTGATTGATGACCCAAACTCTTGAGTTTGCAGCCAGTTCTCTAGGAGAGATGCAAGAGTAGGATCTGATCTAAATGCAGCATTGGCATTTAGACAGAAGAACTTCCCCATGTGACATCACATGCTTACGCAGACCACTGTCAATATGTGTGCCTGCCACACAGCACATCAGTTCCGTCAAACATGCCTTAACATGACACACATCTGGCCCCATATAAGCATAACAGTGAATGTGGACAACGTTGCACAGAAAAAATCAAGATCATGTTTCAATTAGGACTAAATCTAGTATCTACACCTACTTATATGGCTGTCCAAGTTAAGCCTTCAGATATTTTCTACCAGTCTCATATAGTGTGGAGATCATTTCAGAGGGGTAGCCATGTTAATTTGTTGTAACAAAATAAAACAGAAGCTTCCCAGAGTCAGACCTCACTCTGAGTCTCGGCAGTCTTGCTGTGGTTTTACCATTTTCCCTGTCACTAAGTATGCTTCAGAGCAAGAGTGTATATGAAAAAACACTGCCATTTCCTCTTCCACTTAGCAACTCCTCACCTAGCTCCAAATGTCATTTAAAAACCTACTATATTTACAGAAATTCATTCAAATGTAATTTGGTCAGTCATATTTCAACTGCAACCCCTGAATCTCATACTGAACCTCTTGCTACCTATATAATTTACAAAAATGCCTCCCCTCCTCTTCCTTTTTGGTGGCCAGATAATTCTCCCAATTCCATTTAGTTTCCAATAAGGGTTTGGTTGTCCTTTTCCTCCTACAACTCCAAAGCATTCACATAACCTTATCTCTACACTGATACTAGCTTAGGAAATTGCTTTAAAGCCCAAATGAAAAACCCTTTTTGTCCTGATATTTTCGTCTATCACCTCTTTGCAGAGGACAAATTCCTTCATACCTAGTTCTGCTGAGAAGCACATGATTGGTTTCACTGAGTCTGGTATTATAGCTAGGCACTATTGCACAAGGATAAGGATAATAAAGTCTTGCCCCCTGGATTCCACTGTATATGTCAACAACATACTGAATTGCAGGCTGAAAAAAACAAGATATGACTTAGAACCATTTCTGCTGCAGCCAATTCCCCCATCTCCAGCTGTACTTTGAGACATTGACTTTATTTAATATAACACTTCAATACATATGACTCCTTTAAACCACCATCCCCTCCACTTATAAAACATAATGCTAGCCTTCTATGATTGTTTTCATGAAAATATTCTATCATGTGAGTCGAACCTGCAACATGAAGCTGTAAAGCCCAGAAACAGGTTTACTACCTCAGTGCAAATTGCAACAATGTTCTCTCTGAGTTTGGGCAAGTTCATTAAGGGACCAAGACTATTTCTGGAAATAAATTTCAAGGCAGTGCATAACAAGTACACAAAGTGACCTCCAAAATGACTTGGTTGGGTAATGTCTCAGAGCCAAGCTACAAGTGACGTCTTACACAGGTTGGACACTTGTCAGCTTCCCTCAAGTTCTGATGGGAAATGTAGGCATCCTGGTCTTGCAGCTATAATGGAGAGCCAAGCTGTAAAACCAGTACGCCTACATTTCCCATCAAAACTTGAGGGAAGCTGACAAGTGTCCAACCTGTGTAAGGCATCACTTGTAGCTTGGCTCTCAGGTTGATAGCAGGAATTTAACCACAACCTTTAACCTGTGAATTGGTTATACTGAATGGAGCATAAATCCAAGGGCATGGGTGGTAAAGCAGCTATATTAACTGTGTATATGTTTTCAGTAAGGCAGTAAATTAATGCACAGATTTGATCTTTCAAGAAGCCTTTGCAAACATTTAGTATGCATATGTTCAGTTTGCTTCATTATACATGTACTGTAGACTGTACATACACATATGGTATTCTTAAAGCCATGTGTGTTTTCATTCAATGCACACATACATTAGTATGTGTAATCAATATGGATTTTCCAGCTACATCTAGAGGCCACTGTGCTCCAATAAATAGTTTTGGAAATCTCATTTCAAAATGTACTTTCCCTATTACTGGTTAGATTTGTTTAGTGTTTTTCTGATTTTTTGTGATGCTTATATAGTTCTGCATGAACCATATGCATCTAGCCCTCAAATATTATCCCAATATAACCAGGGCCTTTTTTCAGCTGGAATGCAGTGGAACGGAATTCCAGAACCTCTTGAAAATGGTCACATGGCTGGTGGCCCCGCCCCCTGATCTCCAGACAGAGGGGAGTTTAGATTGCCAAGGGCGCGGAGGACAATCTAAACTCCCCTCTGTCTGGAGATCAGGGGGCGGGGCCACCAGCCATGTGACCATTTTCTCCTAGGGCTACCCACTGAGTTCCACCACCTCTTTTCCCAGGAAAAAAGCCCTGAATATAACACAGTGTTAAATGCACTTTAGCCAAATAATTCCAGTTCCATACCGAATTCTGTATTGGCTATAATTTTCTGAAGTTCATGGTCAAATACTTTATGTGGATCCTACTCCAATCTCACCACTCCATTGAGCCAAGTTGATTGATTGATTTAAAACTTTATGCTCCAACTTTCCTTTTGGCCCAAGTCTGAGTACTCCCTCCAATCTAAGGAGTCTTTCTCCAACTTTAAGGGGTTCTGCCTTTAGAGGAAGAGTTGGAGGATGACTACTTAGATGATAGTTGGATCCACCCTACTGGATCCAAGAAACATGGCTTTTGACACATAAAAATCCTCTTTCTGGACATGGGGCATTATTGGGTGGGGATGCCAGTTACACCGATGCCTTTGGAAGAAAATAAGACCAACAATTTTAGACTGGCCTTTAGTTGTTGCCTTATGGATAGTTTTCTTTCAGCTCAGTGTCAATGTTTGCCAAAAGATAAATACATATTTGCATATATTCAAATGACTGAACTGAATTCAAATGACAAAAAATAGATAATTTGTTTTAATTGCAGGGCTAGCCTGACATAACAAGGCAAGAGTGAAAACAGAATTAGGCACAACACATCAAAAGGCATTTTATCTACCAACATTAAACATTAGATGCCGTGAAATGGTAATTGAAATTGAATGTACTAACTCACACTGTGTAATCTGTCTTGAGTCTCAGTGAGAGAGGTGGACTCTAAATAATGTAAATAAATCAATAAAATAATATAGCTGAGGGAACAATACCTGTCTACGTGCTCTGGGAAAGTCCTAAAACACCGGAAAGCTGCCCTCACTCTTAAAGTTTTCAGTTTCATTTTATCTATTTGGGAATGAGACTCCTTATTTGCATTATTGATAAAGCTACCCCTATTTTTTTTCTCTTTCAGTTATATGGAAGAATTGATTAGTCCCAGCCTGAAAACAAAAAAGAACTTATTGGCTGTCAGAGAGTTGAGAATTTTTTATTATAAAAATGAAACATTGCAACAAGATGTTCAATTAGTTATTGAAACTATCATTTGGATAAGGTTTCACCTGTCTGAGTCTGAATCATAACAATTCATTCTGGGGACAGGGAGAAACCCATGGAATACTAAAACCTTTAATCTGCACTCTTTACTTAATTTGCACCCTTGTGCAAAGAAATACTGAATACCAGACACAAATGGTGTCAGGTGCTTATATGTAGGAAAACATGCTTGCCATGAGAGTACAAAAATAAAATTTATTTGTTAAATTACACATAAATATAAGGTACAAATGTATTTTTAAAATACAATTAAAGATAATCACACTTGCATTGTGTACATATGAAAATACAGTATTTTAATATTCAACATACACAGACACATTTATGATAAATGTAACTAATTGGCAATGCCAGTTCTTGTCATTCTGGGTTTCCTTCCCTCAGTTTTCCATAAATATGGAAAATTAATACGCTATGAAACAAACCCCTCTAGTTCTGCCGGACATCTTGTAGAAGCTTGTTAATTTCTGCCACAAGCTCACTGGCATCCATTAGTTCATGTTTCCCATCGCTAAGGTGATTAAGCACATTGTCAAAGTCATCTTCTTCATAATTCTCTGGAATTTCCTCCATGGCAGGCAACCATTTAGAAGATGGCTGAGCCCCTGCATGAGTCCCCAAAGTCAGCCCGTTATTATTCGCAGGGTTTTGGAAATGGGTGCTGGCTGCCCACGCTGCAACCCCTTGGGGGTAACTTACAGTCTTGGCAGGCAAATGTCCTTTCCTGCGCTCTAAGGAGCTAGGAGGATCCATTTCATTGCATTCTGTGTAGGCATCTAAGGAGGGAGGCAATAAACGCTGGAAAACACTGTTCATTTCAGAAAGCAGGGAGGAAGTGCAAAGGTCAGCTGCTTCTTCCTCATTCTGACTATCTTTGCCAAATGTTGAGAAGCTCTTTTTCTTTTCAGATGATTCGACAGGCTGAGAATCATCTTCCAGTACCTGCTGCTGCTGGGGCTGACTTTGCTGGGGCTGAAATTCTTCTCCGGGGATGAACATATTACTTCTATAATCAGAAGATGGAGAGGGCAGTGGTGGCATCCAGCACTGGTCAGAGTGTCCCAAGACTCTGCATTCCTCTGTGCATAACCTCATTGCTGGAATCAAAATGAAAGTGAGAAGTTAGTATCTGTCAACTTAATTCAAATGGAGACTGTATGCCTACAGAGAGAGAACTGTTGTTCTTACCATGTTAGACTTTTGTATTGTACACCACCTTAAATGTCTATAAGTGCACAAGAAATAATCAACATTGGTATACATAATATTTATTATTATTCCCAGCACAGTCCGTGGTATGAGCTTAATCTATACAGATCCATTCAATACGGACCCTACTTATCTGACAGATGATGGCCATGTTTTCAACTTACATTTTCTGCCTTGGAATGCATTGGATATGTTCAAATCTCTTTGACCATACGTTAGGATTTATGTTTGCCTTCTAGGATTGCCAGCCCAAGGTCAATCCCAGGGCTGGCAACGAGTGGGAGACTTACCATGGAGGGGTGCTGCTAGCAATGAGATGATGTCACTTCCGACACAACCCAAGAATGATATCATCACATGGGGTGATGTTCTAGCACTCTAGTACAATGCTAGAGTGCCAACCAACATGACGACATCAATTTGAGGTTGCACCAGAAGTGACATCATGGCAACAGTGTGACACTGTTTGCCTCATCCATTTCCCCCAGCATTTACCCCTCACTGCCAGCTGAGTAGTGGTGGACAAAGCCAGACAGGGGGATCTCCATCCAGAGCAGACCTGACCACCCTGCTGTCTTTATCCCGAAAGAACACTTCCTCCCATTTCTATATTGCATGAAGAACGTTTCTATGAGTGTCCACGGCAGGTGGATGTAGGATGGAGAGCTCTCTTGATGGTGGCTCCCCAGTTATGGAAATAATTGCCCCAAGAGGTTTACCAAAGCTACTTCTATCTCTGCTTTTAGGAATATAGGCAAAACAATTCCTTTCTCAGAGGATATTTATTTAAGTACAATAATTTTAAAAATTAAAACAGTTTTCAAGGTTTTTAAAAATTATCTTAGCAAATTATACAAGTGGTATACTTAGGAGCTTCAGGAAAGCTATTTGTGTATGAGAGGGAGGGGATTTTGTCATCAGCTTGACTCCAACCATTCTGTTCCTAAGAAGGAAGGGCACATTGGAAAAGGACGTGGCAAATTCTCCTGAGTTCCTCTTTCTGCTGTAGACCTCACTTGGCATACATGCCCTGGTTCCCAATGGTAGTATTTCAGGGGTTCAGTGGACTGCAATGGAAGGGGAAAACTGGAAAGTCCTGGTCTGTGAGGTCCATTCCACAAGAATTTACATAAGCTAAGAGCATTCCTAGGTTGGGTATTTCAAAGAATTTTTTGGGGTCTATTGCTTTCATAACATTTTTATATATCTTCTCTCTAAATCAGAGAGTAAATGGACTCATTGCAGTTTGCCAGTTCCACACAATATATCCTGTATTATTCTGGTGTTTTTTTCTATTTCGTTTTTCAGAAAGATTCCAAATAACAATTAACATTGATTTTTATATTGGGACTGCAGTGCTGCTCATTTCATTTGCCATCCAAATTGTATACATCCAATTGCATTCTTTGCATTTAATGCTCCTCCAGGTTTGCACTTGCTTCTGTGTTTTTCTTTGCAGACACTGAGGCAGCTAGGATCCAGTTACTATTACAATGGATGTGGCGAGAAATAGTTGGTTTATTGATGAGCTACAAAAAGGCTGTGTGGAAAGAAGACGGGGACTTAAAAGTGCTGGCTTAAAAGGCCTGCAAACTCAGGATAAAAGATACTGAAAAGTGAGCAGCTGAGGTTATACTCAGAGGCCCATGATTATCAGGGCTCAGTCTGATTGGTGTAGGGTTGCCATTGGGCTGGACATTTCTGGAGGTTTGGAGGTGGACCTAGGAGAGGACAGAGTTTGGTGAAGAGAGGGATGTCAGCAGGGTATAAAGCTACAGATTCCATCCTCCAAAGCTGCAGTTTTCTCAGGGGGGGCTGATCTCTGTCATCTGGAAATCTTTTGTAGTTCTGAGAGATCTCCAGGCCCTTCCTGGAAGTTGGCAATTCTAGATTAGTGCTAAAATGGGATACTTGTTTGTAGGCCTTGTAGAGTCATCTAGTTATTCAATGTTTGAAATAGGATTCTGTAATAGATCAGCTATTAGCCCAGTCTAGCGCACCTGATCTTTTAATTGCCTAAGTAAGCCTGATCTGCCCCAAGGCATTAGACCACCACAGCAGCATGGCTTGGTGCAGTTATACTGGCCTTAACCATCATCTTGCCATGTTAGATTGGAACATTGTCCCAATCAGCAAAATGGCATAGGTTTGTGGCATGAATGGGAATGCCTTCCATGGAATTCCAAAAATATCCCATACATCTGAAAGCTAGCAGCTCTAGCACAGTTCTAACTAAGTACTTCATAACTGGCAGCAACCTTTTAAAATCCTTGTTCTTGCCAACAAGTGCCAAATGCAGGCTGCTTCTACTTCTGGGTCAGCATTATGCACATCTATAAGACTGATCCATTTTTAAGAAATAACGAGAAATATTATCAGCTGAAACATCAAATGATGAAGCACCATAACTATCTTCTGTAGGTAAGATTATTGGGAAGCATTCTGATTCTATGGGTCTACTTTACCTGCTACTGCCAGTGCAATGGGTCAGAGGCAAGAAACTCCCCTTTTGCTGTGGCAGGCCTTAAAATGCCATGCTGCAGGAAATTTGGAGCGCATTGATACTGACACAAGGTGGTCAAATATTACCTTGGCAGCTGTCTGTATCCTGTGCACAGCACAAGGAGCTAATCTCCATTCCTGTCCTGTTGTACTTTCATTCCAAAATAGCACACTTCACAGCACACAGAGCCTGAAATACGGCAGTTACACAATGTTACTGTTGCATCATGGATGCAACCCCATTGTCACCAAGGGGACAGCTTGCTTCTTTCCTGTGGGCCCTAGATTCTTCATACTGTGAGCTCTGCTTCAGTGCCGATAGTTTCAGGTGGGTAGCTGTGTTGGTCTGAAGTGGAAGAGCAAAATTTGGGTCCAGTAGCACTTTAAAGACTTAAAGTCTTTTAAATGTCTATTAATACACTGTTGTTTTAATGTAGACGAATTTTTATTGTATTTTAATATGTTGTTATCCACCCTGAGCCCGCTCATGGGGAGGGCGGAATAGGAATTTGAAATAAATACACTAAATAAAAATAAGGTGCTACAGGATGCAAATCTTGCTTCAGTGCGGAAGCTCTTGGGATCAAACTGTTGGACATTTCTTCTATGGACACTCATATTCATTACTATAAAGCTCTTTATTAGAGAACTGAAACATTTGTATAGTATTTTAATACTCTTATTTAATTCAAAAGAATCTAAAAATAGTGTCTAAAAAGATTCTAGCGAACTTCAAAAAGGCTTGAACTAAGCTTTCTATTTGACGCATTAGCATTGGGGCTGAAGGTTCAGTATTCATCAAATTTTACACCAAGTTGCTTCATTCAACAGGGTATAGACATTGATTGGATTTAGATGGCCTACAGTGCAATCCCACACAGAGTTACACCTTTCTAAATTGACTGATTTCAGTGGACTTAGTAAGGTGTAACTCTGCTTAGGACTACTCTGCTAAATTGGCTTGGTGATTCTGCTACTGTAGTGTTTTAAGAAATGTATCCCATTATTCTATATCTAAAACTCTGGTTAAATCTTCTAAGAATAATGGATGTTCCTTGTCATTTTTACTCTCACCTGCTACCACAGAGACAAACAACTCAAGTTATTCTACAATACCTGGAGAAGAGACTGCAGTATAAACTGGGTTATACTTCTCAGGTGTACAACAATCTCATGCTTATTTGTCCCTTGTATTTAGGACAATAAATATGCTGTGGAAAAGATGTTACAAGAACCAGTTTGTCAGTAGTCATCACACAGAGAACTAACCACAGGTGACAATGATAGGAGCTTACCTCAGCTGACAGCACAGAGACCTTAAAAGGAATATTTTATATCGCTAAATAACTGAATGTAGAAGTAAAGATCCAAAACTGGCTTGCAAATGCCAAACATGAACTGTAATCACCACTCTAACAACTGTGATATCCAGTATTTGAAGCACAGGGGAAAAGGCAGGGGGGGCATTTTGTTTCAAATCAGGCCAGATTCAGTTTAGCCATGGTCCATTCACTATCTTGAAGCATATAACTGATCTGTAAACTATTGAAATGGGTGTTCACAAAATCATCAGCCATTGCCAAGAGTGGAATTACTATAAAAGACAAAGGCACTAATGAATGAATATGGCCTTGTATTCATCAATACCAGTGTAATGCTGCTTTATCCTGGGGTGGTTTTCATTGGTTAAAAAGAAGTGGGATGGTTTTAGGTCCACTTGAAAATAATAATAATATTCGATTTATATACCGCCCTTCATAACAACTTAATGCCCACTCACCACGGTTTACAAAGTACGTTATTATTATCCCCACAACAACTATCACCCTGTGAGGTGGGTGGGGCTAAGAGAGCTCTGGAAGAGCTGTGGCTGACCCAAGGTCACGCAGCTGGCTTCAAGTGGAGGAGTGGGGAATCAAACCCGGTTATCCAGATTAGAGTCCCGCTGCCGTTAACCACTACACCAAACTGGCTCTCAGTTTGGGATGTCATCCTAACCCAACTCAGTGAACTCTGGTGTTAACTAGAATGTATCTGGCATAAATGTGGGCTTTCCTCATTCAGTGGATACCAGTTTCAGATATTCAGCTCCAAGCAGGTTTTACTACTGAATACAACATATTCCAATGCAAAGTACTTAAAGCATTGTAGGTGTGGAATATGTGCATAAAATCACAGAGGTAGAGGTATATATTACATTGCAATTCAAGTACTGGGATTCAAGTTTGGTTCCATTACAAAGCTTAAGATACAAGAATTACTTGTGGCTGTTTGCTTGTTTGGAGAAGGATTTAAAGAGCAACTTTATGGAGATGTGAGTAATACCAAGAGCTGCCATCCAGCTTTGGTCAGATTTTTAACACCAGCCTTCCAAATACACCAGCAGTGTACCACTTTGAGGGGGGGCACTTTGTGGGAGGGGGAAATCACAAAGTGTACCACTTTGAGGGAAGGGTTGTTACAAAGAGAAAGGACAAAGTAAAAAGGCAAAAAGTTTCTTTTTCCCTTGATGTGAACTTGCCTCATTGTGACAGTAAGACAGCAATGTAAATGAACTATTCAACTTTCATTGCATTCTTACCTGCAGGAATTCTCCCGTCTGTAAGGAAAAGGTCACTGAATCCTTCTCCAAGAAGTCTGTCAATTGGAGAATCTCTCCCCAAATCATAATCGCTGTCTCCTGCTTCACTGTCACCACGACCGCTGTCTTTCAAGCTGAACTTATCCATGTCTTGAAGGGCATACCTGTGATAAAACAGAAGTGACATGTTGATTGCATTATCCTTTATTGGCTCATGTAGCATGTGCTCACAGGTGAAAACACTTTCAACATTGATCTAACTTAAACCCTTACCTGTAGCTTCGGGAATATTTGTTTCCTCGAAAACTTGGCCTTGGCTGATACTGGCCTTGATGAAGCATCGAGAGAAGTTGAGAGACCTGCTAAGAAAAAGCAAAAAACACTGATCTCTGGGAACAATATCTACAAATCTTCAAAGAAAACAAATTCTTCTTGTTCCCCCCGCCAACATTTTTTTTAATTAATTGAAACCTATCCATATCACGGTAAGCAGACTGAGCATGGGAAACACTTAACAACACTTCACTAATACCATTTGTTAATTAGCCTCAATATTCAAAATAATTAGTCTGAAGTCTGATCTCAGTTTTGATAACCTGAAGTATTTGGATGGGAATGGATTGAGTTCTGTTGAAATCAATAGCTGACTAAGAATCAGCTTATGTTAAGTGACTTGAGCTGCAGCTCATGCCCTGAACACATTCATTAACATGTTTGCACATCCTATAACACAAGCTGTTACTGCATCTGAAGCTACAATCCCACCAAAATATTTCTAATATTCTCCCTCATTGTTGTGTATTATTTGTATATATAAAAACATATGAAATGTCTAAATAAAAAAACAGAGATGGATGTGTGATTCTAGCATATTGGGAACACTGATGAATAATGTTCCAAATAAAGTAGGATGGAAAGATATTGATTAGCAACAGCAATATAATTAATAAACACTCTGTTTGACATTTAAGTGATATTGCACTGTGCTTTTGAAGAAAATGACTTGCTTTCATTATTCATGTATACATACAGAGTACATGTATCCTAAGGGCCACATTCCATGTTATGTATTTTCTTCACAAAGATCACTTTCTATAGCAAACAATATATAACCCATGGCACACAGGTGCAGCACTGTGTGTGCACAAGGTTTACAAGCACTGGGAAGCTGCAGCCAATCATGGCTTTCTAGTACACAGACGACTACACTGAAAATACAGGTACATGTAACAGTTGACTGATTTCAAGTGCAATTTGTGTAAGCAACATTTTATGTGGAAATTGGCTGTAGAAGGTTCTTTCATGAATGCTAGTGTATCTATATAGTACATCATGTGATCTTACCTCAACAGCAGGAGTAGCGTGTGTGAGCTCAAGAGAGAAATTCTCCAGCACATGATTTGATGAGATGGTCACCAGGCTGTTTAGAGACTGGTGGCTGTGATGGCTTTGACGACTGCTCATTTGTCCTCTTTCTAGTGTTGGTGATGATGAGGGTGAAGCTTTGTGGTGAGCCCTGATTGGTAAAGTACCATTAGCAGTTGGCACAAGAGTAATGTCTCCTTTGTGAATCTGTCTTGATGGCCTTTTGGGATGATGCTGGTATGTGGATTCTGCAACACGACAGTTATAGGATCTAGTGTCTTTTTTCTCACAATTGCATCTTGTAGCAAAGACAACCATGATGACAAGCAGCACTGCACATATTGCTCCTAAGGAGATAATTGTGATCATGGAAACATCTGGGGAGTGGCTAATATAAGGAGCTTCTGTAGATGAAGGCAGGTAAACATATTTAAAAACACTGCATTTTAGAAGTGCTTTGGTACTGAGCTGAGGACTTCCTTTGTCCTGAACAACTACAAGAATTTCCCACTCTGTTGACTTAGCAGACTCAATGCTAACATTGAGATAAATGTCACAAGTTTGTGGGTCCATAATGAAGAGGCTGTCTTCACTACTACTTGCTAATGAGCAGCTTAGCTCTGAGTTCATACCTGAGTCTCTGTCTATGGCTCTTATCCTTGTGATGTGATAGTTACTTTCAGCTTCTTTGGGGATTGAAATCTCTGCTGTGTTGTTGTGCAATACTGGCCCCACAATTACAGGGGCATTGTCATTTTCATCAATGATGGTTAGCACAACTGTAGTATTGCTGGCAAGCTGCTGGCTCCCTCCATCTCTAGCTTGAACCACAAAGGCAATTTGGTTTACTTCTTCATGGTCAAAGGTTCTAAGTGCATAGATTGCTCCATTGGAGGGATCAATAGTCACATAGGTGGTTATGGAACTTCCCAAAATAAAGCTTTCCAAGATAGTGTAAGTCACCTGTCCATTATCTCCAAGATCAGGATCTGTTGCTGTGACAGAGGTGATATATGCACCTGGGGAGTTGTTTTCCAAAATAACAATTTCATATCTATTTGTCTGGAACTGAGGTGGGTTGTCATTTTCATCCACAATTTGGACAGTAAAATGTTTCACTGTAGAGAGACTTGGCGTTCCTCTATCTTCCGCTATGACAGTCAAGCTGTATTCAGATCTCTTTTCTCTGTCCAGAGTGGTATTTGTCAAGATAAAATAGTTATTCTCATAGGTCTTCTGAAGTTTAAAGTGGCCATGGCCATGAAGCTTGCAAACCACCTCTCCATTCAGTCCAGAGTCTTTGTCTTGCACCCTGACCAGAGCAACAAAAGTCTCTATGGAAGCCTTTTCAGAAATGTAAGAAATCTCTTCCTTCCCAGGAGACATCAGATTTAAGTTGATTTCTGGTTTATTGTCATTCACATCAACAACTTTAATGATGATTTTGCAATGAGCTGGGATGGAATTTGGACCCAGGTCCTGCGCCTGAGCATCAATTTCATAAGATTTGGTGGTTTCATAGTCCACTGGTTTCAAAAGGGTCAGCTGTCCTCGTTCAGAATCCATTTTAAAAGTCTCTATAATTTTGGAAGACACATGACTACTGAAGGAGTACACAACTTTACCATTAGCACCCTCATCTGGATCAGTGGCATTGAGGTCAAGGAGCAAAGTCCCAACACGTGAATTTTCTAAAAGCTGAATAATGTATGTCTGTTGCTCAAAAACAGGGCTATTATCATTGGAATCAGAAATGCTGATTTTCAGGATGGAGGATCCAGTTCGTTGAGGCACCCCATTGTCAGAAGCAGTGAGTTGGAGCTCATAGCTGGATTTCAATTCCCGGTCCAATTCGCTAACCACTATGAGTTCTGCATATTTGGCACCATCAGTCCTGGTCCGAACTTCAATAGTGAAGAAATCATTGGCAGACAGCGAGTAGGTGTACAGGGAATTCTCCCCAACATCTGGATCAAAAGCACTATCCAAAGGAATGCGGGTCCCCACAGCTGCACTCTCGGAGATTTCAATAGGGATAAGCGCCCTCGAGAACTGCGGCGAGTTGTCATTAATATCCAGCACTTCCACTTCGACGTGGAAAAGCTGCAGATGTTCCGTCGGTAGAGTGATCACATCAAACTCTATTGAGCAGTTCAAGTTTTTCTGGCAGAGTTGCTCCCGGTCGATTTTCGCCCCTATGCTGATCTCTCCGTTATCCTCACGGACCATAAGCAAGGGAGAGTTCCCCCTCTGCATGGCTCGGAAACGGACTGAGGAAGGGTTCGGCATCCTATACAGAACATCAGCAACATCCTCCGAGAGCCTGGCAATGACCGAGCCCACCCGCTGCTCCTCGTAAATCCTGTACTTCAGAGTCTTGCCCACCGCGCCTCTCCAACAAGCCAGGAGCGTCAGGGCAAGGAGAACTCGAACGGGCATTTCCTTGCTCAGCTGCGGCATCTGGAAAGTCTCCGGATCTCGTCCTCCCACCCAACAAGTTAAAGAGCGGTGCTGCCGGCTTCTTCAAGCCCCTCCAGTCCAGCATGCATCGAGGTCTTTCGGCTCAGAAGATGCCCTTCGATAGCACAGCAAAGTTTCAATTGTCTACCCGCTCCAAAAAAGAAAGTTGCTTACATACATACAGATGGCAGCAGGACTCCTGCACGCATCCCCTTGGCAAGCCGGGCTGCTCTTCTTTCTCAGCCGTGAGATTTGTAACATCAGGGTCTCCTTCCGCCGCGGTTAAAACTCACCAAGCGCTGGGGAAGGGAGCTGAGTGGGCACGGCGGCTCTCGTTGTGAAGCAGCGTCTCTAGCCTGCTCCCGGCTCCACTGCCAACTAAGCGGCGAGATTGCTGACTCTTGTCTAAAAAGCCTGTGGAACTTCAGCACAACTCAGACAAAGCTTTTGCCTGGCTGCATGTGTTCGATCGCTCCCAGCCAATCAGCGGGCTTCCAAATCAAAGGGCGGTGAAGTCAGACAGGCGAGCGGGAGAGGGAGGGACGGCGCCTCCTTCTCCTCCTCTTGCCGTCCCCGTTTGGTGAGTGTAGCCGAACAAAAAGGAGACAGATGAGTGAGGGATGAAGTTTGAATCAATTTCTTGGGCTCCTTTTTAATGAACATTTCTGTTGGGCTGGCGATTGGCGCGGGGAGTGTGTGTCAGTTGAGCAAGAGTTTTCACAACCCCCAGTCTCTCACACACCACAGGGCCCGGGTGTCAGTTGAGGCGGTGGAGGCAGTTGCCTCAAGCCGTGAACTTAAAAGTTGGCACCGACCATGCTCCTTCTCCACCCCTTTGCCGCTGCTGCTTGGGTCCTGGCAAGCTGAGCACCGGGGCGGTGCGGCAGAGAGCGGGAAGGCAAATGGGGAAGTGGGCCACACCGCTCACCTCTCCCTCCCTTCCTCGCTGCGGCCCGCCTTGGCTCAGCTGCCAGTAAACCAGGCGCACTGGAGGCATGGCAGCATGGGGGGAGGCGAGTAGGGAAGCAGCCACCCAGCTTGCCTCCCAGCCCCTTCGCTGCTGCTGCCCCAACGGCACAGCAGCAAGCGGGGACTCGAGAGGGGAAGTAGGCTGCCCCACTCACCTCTCTGCCCCTTTGCTGCTGCTGCTTGATCCTGGCAAAACTAGGGGAAGCTGGCTGCCCCACTCGACTCCCAGCCCCTTCACTGCTGCTGCCCCAACGGCACAGGAGATAGTGGGGAAGTAGGCCGCCCACTCAGATCTCCGCCCCTTTGCCACTGCTGCTTGATCCTGGCAAAACTACCGCCCCGGGGATGTGGAAGCAAGTGGGGAGGTGATTAGCGAAGTGGGCCACCCCACTTGACTCTCTGCCCCTTCGCAGCCTGCCTCGTCTCGGCTCCTCGCGAGCCAGGCGCCCCCGTCAGTGTAACAGCGAGCAGGGAGGCAAGTGGAGAAGCGGGCTGCCCTGCTAGAGGTGACTGGGGAAGCGGGCCTGTCCCACTCACCTCTCCACCCCTTCACTTCATGGCCACCCCGCTGGACTCTCTACCCCTTTGCAGCTTCTACCCACCTCGTCTAGGCTCCTAGCGAGCCAGGCGCCCCGTCAGCGAAACAGCGAGCAGGGAGGCAAGTGGAGAAGCGGGCTGCCCTGCTACAGGTGACTGGAGAAGCGGGCCCATCCCACTCACCTCACCAACTCTTCACTTCACTGCTGATGCCCACTTCAGCATGGCTCCTAGTGAGACGGACACATCTGGCAGTGAGTGAGGAGGCAAGTGGGGAAGTGGGCCACCCCGCTCGCCTCTCTGCCCCTTCTGCAGCAGCAGCGAAGGGGCAGGGAGGCGAGCGGGGCAGCTGCTTCCCCACTCGCCTCCCCGCATGCTGCCACACCTCGCCAGCTGGGAGCCTGACGAGGAAGAAGGGGCAGAGAGTGGAGAAGTGGGCTGCCCTGCTAGAGGTGACTGGGGAAGCGGGCCCATCCCACTCACCTCTCCACCCCTTCACTTTACTGCTGATGCCCACTTCAGCAATGCTCCTGGCTAGACCGAAGCATGTGGCAGTGAGTGAGGAGGCAAGTGGGGAAGCGGGACGCGCAGCTCGCCTCTCTGCCCCTTCTGCCTCCTCGAGTATCCCGGCAGGCCAGGCGTGGCAGCATGCAGGGAGGTGAGTGGGGAAGCAGCCACCCCGCTCGCCTCCCAACCCCTTCCTTGCTGCTGGCCAACAGCACAGCAGCAAGCGGGAACTCGAGTGGGGAAGTAGGCCGCCCTACTCACCTCTCCGCCCCTTTGCCGCTGCTGCTTGATTCCGTCAAAACTAGTGCCCCAGATATGTGAAAGTGAGTGGAGAGGCGAGTAGGGAAGCTTGCCGCCCCACTTGACTCTCTGCCCCTTCGCAGCTTCTGCCTGCCTCATCTAGGCTCCTCGCGAGCCAGGCGCCCCGTCAGCGTAACAGTGAGGAAGGCAAGCGGAGAAGCGGGCTGCCCTGCTAGAGGTGACTGGGGAAGCGGGCCCGTCCCACTCACCTCTCCACCCCTTCACTTCACTGCTGATGCCCACCTCAGCACGGCTCCTGGCTAGACGGATGCATGTGGCAGTGAGTGAGGAGGCAAGTCTGGAAGCGGGCCACGCCACTCGCCTCTCTGCCCCTTCTGCCTCGTCCAGGATCCCGGCGGGCCAGGCATGGCAGCATGCAGGGAGGGAAGTGGGGAAGCAGCCACCCCGCTCGCCTCCCGGCCCCTTCCTTGCTGCTGCCCCAAGGGCACAGCAGCAAGCGGGAACTCGAGTGGGGAAGTAGGCCGCCCTACTCACCTCTCCGCCCCTTTGCCGCTGCTGCGTGATCCCGTCAAAACTAGTGCCCCAGAAATGTGAAAGTGAGTGGAGAGGCGAGTAGGGAAGCTTGCCGCCCCACTTGACTCTCTGCCCCTTCGCAGCTTCTGCCTGCCTCATCTAGGCTCCTCGCGAGCCAGGCGCCCCGTCAGCTTAACAGCGAGGGAGGCAAGTGGAGAAGCGGGCTGCCCTGCTAGAGGTGACTGGGGAAGCGGGCCTGTCCCACTCACCTCTCCACCCCTTCACTTCACTGCTGATGCCCACCTCAGCACGGCTCCTGGCTAGACTGACGCATGTGGCAGTGAGTGAGGCGGCAAGTCGGGAAGCGGGCCACGCCGCTCGCCTCTCTGCCCCTTCTGCCTCATCCAGGATCTCGGTGGGCCAGGCATGGCAGCATGCAGGGAGGGAAGTGGGGAAGCAGCCACCCCGCTCGCCTCCCGGCCCCTTCCTTGCTGCTGCCCCAATGGCACAGCAGCAAGCGGGAACTCGAGTGGGGAAGAAGGCCACCCCACTCACCTCTCCACCCCTTTGCCGCTGCTGCTTGATCCCAGCAAAACTAGTGCCCCGACGATGTGAAAGTGAGTGGAGAGGCGAGTAGGGAAGCTTGCCGCCCCACTTGACTCTCTGCCCCTTCGCAGCTTCTGCCTGCCTCGTCTAGGCTCCTCACGAGCCAGGCTCCTGGCTAGACTGACGCATGTGGCAGTGAGTGAGGAGGCAAGTCGGGAAGCGGGCCACGCCGCTCGCCTCTCTGCCTCTTCTGCCTCGTCCAGGATCCCAGCGGGCCAGGCATGGCAGCATGCAGGGAGGGAAGTGGGGAAGCAGCCACCCCGCTCGCCTCCCGGCCCCTTCCTTGCTGCTGCCCCAACAGCACAGCAGCAAGCGGGAACTCAAGTGGGGAAGTAGGCCGCCCTACTCACCTCTCCGCCCCTTTGCCGCTGCTGCTTGATCCCAGCAAAACTAGTGTCCGACGATGTGAAAGTGAGTGGAGAGGCGAGTAGGGAAGCTTGCCACTCCACTTGACTCTCTGCCCCTTCGCAGCTTCTGCCTGCCTTGTCTAGGCTCCACGCGAGCCAGGCGCCCCGTCAGCGTAACAGCGAGGGTGGCAAGCGGAGAAGCGGGCTGCCCTGCTACAGGTGACTGGGGAAGAGGGCCCGTCCCAGTCACCTCTCCACCCCTTCACTTCACTGCTGATGCCCACCTCAGCACGACTCCTGGCTAGGCTGACGCATGTGGCAGTGAGTGAGGAGGCAAGTCGGGAAGCGGGCCACGCCGCTCGCCTCTCTGCCCCTTCTGCCTCGTCCAGGATCCCGGCGGGCCAGGCATGGCAGCATGCAGGGAGGGAAGTGGGGAAGCAGCCACCCCGCTCGCCTCCCGGCCCCTTCCTTGCTGCTGCCCCAACGGCACAGCAGCAATCGGGAACTCGAGTGGGGAAGTAGGCCGCCCCACTCACCTCTCCACCCCTTTGCCGCTCCTGCATGATCCCGTCAAAACTGGTGCCCCAGAAATGTGAAAGTGAGTGGGGAGGCAAGTAGGGAGCTTGCTGCCCCACTTGACTCTCTGCCCCTTCGCAGCTTCTGCCTGCCTCGTCTAGGCTCCTCGTGAGCCCGGCGCCCTGTCAGCGTAACAGCGAGCAGGGAGGCAAGTGGAGAAGGGGGCTCCACCCCTTCACTTCACTGCTGATGCCCACTTCAGCATGGCTCCTGGAGAGACGGACGCATGCGGTAGTGAGTGAGGAGGCAAGTGGGGAAGTGGGCCGCCCCACTCACCTCTCTGGCCCTTCTGCAGCAGCAGCGAAGGGGCCAGGAGGCGAGCGGGGTGGCTGCTTCCCCACTCGCCTCCCCGCATGCTGCCACGCCTGGCTGGCTGGGAGCCTGACGAGGAAGAAGGGGCAGAGAGTGGAGAAGCAGGCTGCCCTGCTAGAGGTGACTGGGGAAGCGGGCCTGTCCCACTCACCTCTCCACCCCTTCACTTCACTGCTGATGCCCACTTCAGCATGGCTCCTGGAGAGACGAACGCATGCGGTAGTGAGTGAGGAGGCAAGTGGGGAAGTGGGCCGCTCCGCTCACCTCTCTGCCCCTTCTGCAGCAGCAGCACAGGGGCCGGGAGGCGAGCCAGGTGGCTGCTTCCCCACTCGCCTCCCCGCATGCTGCCATGCCTGGCACGCTGGGAGCCTGACGAGGCAGAAGGGGCAGAGAGGCGAGCGGGGTGGCCCACTTCCCCACTTGCCTCCTCACTCACTGCCCCATGTGTCCGTCTCGCCAGGAGCCATGCTGAGGTGGGCATCAGCAGGGCCCTCTTCCCCAGTCTCCTCTAGCAGGGTGGGACCGCTTCCCCAGTCACCTTTAGCAGGGCAGCCCACTTTTCCACTTGCAACCCTGCTCGCTGATACCCTGCCGGGCCACACCCCTTTCCTCTCTGCCGCTTCTACCTAGTCCTGTATCCCAGCAGGCCAGGCATGGCAGCATGCAGGGAGGCGAGTGGGGAAGCAGCCACCCTGCTCGCCACCCGGCCCCTTCCTTGCTGCAGCCCCAATGGCACAGCAGCAAGCGGGGACTCGAGTGGGGAAGTAGGCCACCCTACTCAACTCTCCGCCCCTTTGCCGCTGCTGCTTGATCCTGGCAAAACTAGTGCCCCAGCGATATGGAAGTGAGTGGGGAGGCGAGTAGGAAAGCTGGCCACCCCGCTCGACTCTCTGCCCCTTTTCAGATTCTGCCCGCCTCGTCTAGGCTCCCGGCGAGCCAGGCGCCCCCGTCAGCGTAACAGCAAGGGAGCCAAGTGGAAAAGTGGGCTGCTCTGCTAGAGGTGACTGGGGAAGCGGGCCTATCCCACTCACCTCTCCACCCCTTCACTTCACTTCTGATGCCCACCTAAGCACGGCTTCTGGCGAGATGTACGCATGTGGCAGTTAGTGAGGAGGCAAGGGGGGAAGTGGGCCGCCCCGCTCGCCTCTCTGCCCCTTCTGCAGCAGCAGCGAAGGAGCTGGGAGGCGAGTGGGGCGGCTGCTTCCCCACTCGCCTTCCCGCATGCTGCCACGCCTGGCCCGCTGGGAGCCTGACGAGGCAGAAGGGGCAGAGAGTGGAGAAGCGGGCTGCCCTGCTAGAGGTGACTGGGGAAGCGGGCCTGTCCCATTCACCTCTCCACCCCTTCACTTCACTGCTGATGCCCACGTCATCACGGCTCCTGGAGAGACGGACACACACATGCGGTCGTGAGTGAGGAGGCAAGTGGGGAAGTGGGCCGCCCCGCTCGCCTCTCTGCCCCTTCTGCAGCAGCAGCGAAGGAGCCGGGAGGCGAGCGGGGCAGCTGCTTCCCCACTCGCCTTCCCGCATGCTGCCACGCCTGGCCCGCTGGGAGCCTGATGAGGCAGAAGGGGCAGAGAGTGGAGAAGCGGGCTGCCCTGCTAGAGGTGACTGGGGAAGCGGGCCTGTCCCACTCACCTCTCCACCCTTTCACTTCACTGCTGATGCCCACTGCTCCCCAGCACAGCTCCTGGAGAGACAGGCACATGCGGCAGTGAGTGAGGAGCAAAGTGGGGAAACGGGCCGCCCCGCTCGCCTCTCTGCCCCTTCTGCCTCGTCCAGGGTCCCGACTGGCCAGGCGTGGCAGCATGCAGGGAGTCGAGTGGGGAAGCAGCCACCCCGCTCGCCTCCCGGCCCCTTCCCTGCTGCTGCCTCAGTGGCACAGCAGCAAGCGGGGATTCGAGTGGGGAAGTAGGCTGCCCCATTCACCTCTCCACCCCTTTTCCACTGCTGCTTGATCCTGGCAAAACTAGGGGAAGCTCGCCGCCCCACTCGACTCTCTGCCCCTTCGCAGCTTCTGCCCGCTTTGTCTAGGCTCCTCGCGAGCCAGGTGCCCCATCAGCGTAATAGCGATCAGGGAGGCAAGTGGAGAAGCGGGCTGCCCTGCTAGAGGTGACTGGGGAAGTGGGCCCATCCCACTCACCTCTCCACCCCTTCACTTCACTGCTGATGCCCACCTCAGCATGGCTTCTGGGAGATGGACACATGCGGCAGTGAGTGAGGAGCCAAGTGGGGAAGCGGGCCGCCCCGCTTGCCTTTCTGCCCCTTCTGCCTCGTCCAAGATCCCGGCGGTCCAGGCGTGGCAGCAAATGGGGATGCGAGTGGGGAAGGGAGCCATCCAGCTCACCTCTCCTCCCCTTTGCCACTTCTGCCCACCTCGGCTGGATTGGCACAGAAGTGAGTTGGTAGGCCAGTAGGGAAGCAGCTGCCCTGCTCGCCTCTCTGCCCCTTTGCCGCTGCTGTCCTGATGGCAAATCAACTAGCAGGGACTTGAGTGGGGAAGCAGGCCACCCCACTCACTTCTCTGCCCCTTTGCCACTGCTGTTCGGTTCCCAGCAAAACAAGCGCCCCAGCAGTGCGGAAGCGAGTGAAGAGGCAAGTGGGGAAATGTGTCTTCCCACTCACCTCTCTGCCTCTTTGCCACTGCTGCCCACCTCTGCTGCTTGAGTTCCGGCAAAACGAGTGTCTTGCTGGTGCGAAAGCAAGCGGGGTGGCGAGTGGGGAAGTGGGCCGCCCCACTTGCTTCTCTGCCTCTTTGCAGCTTCTGCCCACCCCGTCTAGGCTCCCAGCAAACCAGGCGCCCCGTTAGCACAGCAGCGAGCAAGGAGGCAAGTGGAGAAGTGGGCTGCCGTGTTCGTCTCCCTGCCCCTTCACCTCTGCTGCTTGAGTCCTAGGGAGCCGAGCACCCTGGTGGCGTGGCAGGAAGTGGGGAGGCGAGTGGGGAAGTGGGCCATCCCACTCACCTCTCTGCCCCTTCACTGCTGCTGCCCACCTCGGCTTGGCTCCTGAAAAGGGGGATGCACTGGCAGCGCAGGCGTTAGTGGGGGCAAGTGGGGAAGTGGGCCGCTCCACTTGCCTCTCTGGCCTTCACTGCTTCTTCCCACCTCCTCTAGGCTCCCGGCAAGCCAGGTGCCCTGGCGGTGCAGCAGTGAGCAGGGAGGCGAGTGGGGAAGTGGGCCGTCCTGCTTACCTCTTCGCCCCTTTGCCACTGCTGCCCGCCTTGGCTCAGCTCCTGGAGAGCCAGATGCCCCGGCGGCACAGCAGCAAGTGGGGAGGTGAGTGTGGAAGCAGCCATCCCACTTGGCTCTCCGCCCCTTCGCTGCTGCTGCCTGCCTCAGCTCAGCTCCCGGCAAGCCGGGCGCCCCGCTGGTGCAGCAGCGATCAGGGAGGGGAGTGGGGAAGTGGGCGCCCCACTCACCTCTCGGCCCCTTTGACACTGATGCCTGCCTTGGCTTGGCTCTTGGCAAGCCGGGCACTCCAGAGGCATGGCAGTGGTTAGGAAGGCGAGTGGGGAAGCGGGTCGTGCTGCTCGCCTCTCTGCTGCTTCGCTGTGGCTGCCAGCCTCAGCTCGGCTCCCAGTGAGCTGGGTGTCTCAGCAGCATGGCAGCAAGCGGGGAGGGGAGTGGGGAAGCAGCCACCCAGCTTTCCTCTCTGCCCCTTCACTGCTGCCCACTTAGGCTCGGCCCCCAGCACGGCAACGAGCGGGGAGGCGAGTGGGTAAGGGGGCCACCCCGCTCGCCTCTCCACCAGTTCACAGCTGCTGCTCGGGTACTGGAGAGCCGAGCACCCTGGTGGTGCAGCAGCGAGCAGGGAGGTGGGTGGGGAAGCAGTCCGCCCCACTCTCCTCTCTGCCCCTTCACCACTGCTGCCTGCCTTGGCTCAGCTTCAAATGAGCTGGGCGCCCCTGTGGTGCAGCAGCATGCAGGGAGGCAAGTGGGGAAGCGGCCACCCTGCTCATCTCTCCACCGCTTAACTGCTGCTGCACGCCTAAGCTCAGCTCACGGCAAGCCATGCACCCCAGTGGCATGGCAGCAAGTGGGGAGGCAAATGGGGAAGCGGCCGCCCCGCTCACCTGTCCACTCCTTTGCTGCTGCTGCTTGGGTCCTGGCCTGTTGAGCTCCCTAGTGGTGTAGCAGCAAGTGGGGAGGTGAGTGGGGAAGTGGGCTGCCCCGCTGGCCTCTTCGCCCCTTTACTGCTGCTGCCTGGCGAGCTGGGCACCCTGAAGTCATGGCACCGAGCAGGTAGGCGAGTGGGGAAGCAGCCTCCCCACTCGCCTCTCCACTCCTTCGCCATCACCACTGATGCCCACCTTGGCTTGGCTCCCTGAAAACCAGGTGCCCCGGCGAGTGGGGAGGCAAGTAGGGAAGGGGGCTGCCCCTTTGCCACTGCTGCCCACATAAGCTCAGCTCCCGGTGTTCCAGGTGCCACAGCAGCACAGCAGCGAGTGGGAAGGTGGGTAGGGAAGGGGGCTGCCCCATTCACTGCTCCACCCCTGCGAGTCGAGCGCCCTGGTGGTGTGGCAGCAAGCGGGGAGGTGAGGGGGGAAGTGGACAGCCCCACTGGCCTCTCCGCCCCCTCATTGTTGCTGCCTGGTGAGCTGGGTGCCCCAACGGCAAGGCACCGAGCAGGGAGGCGAGTGGGGAAGTTGCCACCCTGCTCGCCTCTCCACTCTGCCATCACCACTGATGCCCACCTTGGCTTGGCTCCTGGTGAGCCAGGTGCCCCGGTGAGTGGGGAGGCAAGTAGGGAAGGGGGCTATCACTCTGCCCCTTCACAGCAGCTGCTTGGGTCCCAGCGAGCCAAGCATCCTGGAGGTGTGGCAGCGAGCAGGGCGGCGAATGGGGAAGCAGGCTGCCCTGCTTGCCTCTCCACCCCTTCGTGGCTGCTGCCTGCCTCGCCTTGGCTCCTGGTTAGCTGGCACCCCGGTGGCAAGGCAGCAAGCAGGGAGGTGAGTGGGGAAGCTGTAGTTAAAAAAGCCCTACTAATTTCAATAGAAGGGAATTAAAGCACTTGACTGTGGTTTGATTATGCCTTTTTTACTTTTCTGTGTAGAAATTTTCTTCTAATATTAACAGGAAATTTTGTAAAGAACTTACCAATTATTGATCTAGGGAGATCTACAAAAACATGGTAATGAACACCAAGAGGTAATTCCTTTCTCTTCAGCTTTTCTGATAACTGTTGTTGGTATGCAATTTCCTGGTTTTTGTCAACTGCTGTTATTACAACTGCATCCCAGAATTCTCCAGTCAGTACAATTTTACCTGTTTGAAAAGAATAATGTTATCATAAGAGATGGAAAAATTGCTTACGTTAGAGATGTCCTGGAAGTATGCTGGTGCTCTTAGTAAAATAAGTTCCATGAGGCTTGAGAAGACTGAATTGCTGGATTAATTGGTCTACTATGTAAGTCCTCCAACAGTGTCTCCCAAGTCTCACCAGACAAGCCTGAAGCCTATTTTAAGGGGATACTAGACCAGGTCCGCCCCGCCTGCAAAGTGCAACGCAATATATCCTAGTGCTTCAGTTATGATCTTCAGGCAGCCTCTTGCTGGCTTTTGGTTTTAACTGAAAATGTATTTTAACTACTTTTGTAAGCTGCCTTGAATAGGATTGCCAGGTGTCCAGCTTTCACTTGGATATTCCAGTATTTTGGGAGACTGTTCAGGGCAAATGCTCCCCCAAAACTGAACACCTGGCCCCTCACCTTCCCCGGCCCCCTCAGCCTGCATGATGCCACTGTCAGCCTGGAGAAGCAGCCAGTTAGTCCAGGCACCCGGGCACCCTCCTGCAGCTGCACAGTAATGTCCAGGAGTTACCAGCCAGCCTGGGCACCCCGACAACCTCCCGCAGCTGCACGGTGCTGCCCAGGAGAGGTGCCCAGAAGTGTGAGCAGTCAGCGTGATGATGTCCCTTCCTGTAGTGATGGCATCATGCTACCTCAGGAGTGTGCACTGTACATGCATGAGGAAAGTAAGTCCCTCCACTTCTCTTGGGGTCTGGTATTAGTCTGGACACCATCTGACAACCCTAGCCTTGAACCACATGTAAAGGTAGGGTATGTATGTTTTAATGAATAAATAAATACATAAGAGAGCCTTAGTTCTTGTAGCTGTGCACTGTGAAGAAAACATGTTATAATAAAACATTTTTATTTTATTATTAATTTTATTTAAACCATGTGTGCTGCCTTTCTGCCCAATTTGAGCTTTCAGTTAAAAGAATAAAAATGAACTTGTAAAAAAAGTACACCTGAATAAAACTGACAATTAAAAACAAGCTAGAAAGATGGTAATAAGCGTTCAGGAGAGCTTTTCTATAAAAAGGAAAAGGACTGTAATAGACTCGTTCAGGAATGTGCTTTATAAAGGAAATGGGACTGTAGACTATACAACTGTGTACAGGATACATTTATCTGTGGGTGGTATATATTATCCTGTTGTCACTGCATTATTTTTTACTAATGTAATAACACTAGCTTGATGTCCGTGCTTCGCTATGGTATTTAACTACTTTAAGTCCAATTATAATACTTGTGGGTATGTAACATTTTTTAGTTCGGGGGCGGGGGGAGTTGGTTTTGTAGTATAATAGCATAGTACCCAAGCTTCACAAAAGTATTTGAATAAAGCGAAGTGTGTTGATGCTGAAAACTGAAGTGAAATTCAAAATGTAAGATTTATTGAAGAGATTTTTAAAAGGAAAGATTGTAGTGCAAGAAATAAAGTGGAAAAATACGTACAACCATGTTTTTTTCTACTGAAGGACCTCTTTGTAGACCATATTGGTGGTTTCCCCCTAAGGTGCTAGGATCACTAGGCTGCTGGGTGAGCTCACTCTGGAGCAGGCCACGTAGAACTCTCCATGTGAGAAGCAATCCTCCCTCAAGTCAATTCCTGCCACCTTCAGTGTCTGCCCCTGGGACTTGTTAATTGTCATAGCAAAGCAAGCCTTGAGGGGGAACTGCAGTCTCTTAAATTCAAAGGGGTTCTCTGATGGTATGAGTGGTATGTCTGGTATGAACCCCCCCCCCCCAAGCACTGCTGGTGAACAATGTGGCCTCGATGACATTCCTGTGGAGGGCTTTCACTCACAGCTGGTTCCATTGCAGAGTTTGGGTAGGTTGAGGTTCAGGAGCAGCATCACGGGAGCCCCCACTTTGAGGAGAAGCTTGTGGGCTGGGAAGCCAAGAGTGTTGAGGAACTCCACAGGGTAGTGGACCACGTCATCCATTTGCCCCACTGAGTCCCCAGATCTGTACTCCATTTCTGCCCCTTTGAGGGAGTTGTGTTTCATTAATGATGGCAGCCTTGTCATTCTTGGGGGTCAGAATGGCACGCTTGCACAGCCAGTTCATGGACTTCTCCGTTATAGTGACGATATCAGGGTATGTTGTGGCTGTTAGGTCTGCTAGGGTCGTCACTACTGTGCCCAGATCTGCAGGTATGGTCAACTTTCCCTTGAACTCAGGATACTCTCTGTCCCCTATTTCTAGTAGGAGTTCAGAAAATTCCCCAGTGGACACCTCGCCTCTCAAGTGGACCCTCATATTCTTTCTTAGTGAGAGTTTTCTGATGAGGGGCCACAGATACGATGCCTTGACACACACAATAACCTCGTCAGCTCGAGTTCCCCTTGGGACTACTGGCAGAGTCTGCCAGAAGTCTCCAGCCAGCAGCCTGATGACTCCCACCATCACTCTCTTGTAGCCCCTGACATCTTTGAGGGTTATGCTCAGTGCCTCAAAACACCCCTTCCTCCTTTTAGCATGGTGTATCCTGCACGATGTCTGCCAAGAGGCTTCTTGGGGGGAGTAAAAGGTGATGGCTGCAAGAGGTATGAGGTGGAGTTGGACTGAGGGAGGGGTGGTGTGGTGGGCACTTTGACAGGTTCATGTGAGAGGTTCACATTGAAATGGCCCCTAGAAAGGTCATGCACCATCTCCCCATGAACATTTAAAAACTCAATTGCCATACTGACTTTTATATAAAATCCCTATTCAGGAGTCTTGTACTGTCTTTCTTCAACTGTCTGCAGTTTCTTGATCCGATTTTTACCTCAAAACACAGAGTTCCACAACTGAACCATCAGAGAGAAGGGGGTGCAAGCAGACAGGCATCACAGTAGGGTTGCCAGGTCCAAGTTGGGAAATTCCTAGAGATTTTGGGAATAGAGCCTGGATAGAGTGGGGTTTGGTGAGGGGAGGGGCCTCAGAATGGTATAATACCATAGAGCCCACTCTCCAAAGCAGCCATTTTCTCCAAGCCAGCCAGAGACCAGACAAAAGACACGGTCGTGAAATTAACGTACTGTGTATCAAAGAACATTATTGTTCCCGTGAAAGAGAGGTGCCGAAACAGGAGAGTATCCGGAATCCTGTTGGGAAGTTTGGAAGGGGATTTACCCGAGTTAGTGCCTACGGGGTTTCCCAAGCTGCAAGGTATTCCTTTGGAATCCTACATTGGGCTGAAGATAAGCCTTAGTTGAACTTGTTTGCAGTGATTTTACCACAAAGGAGGAAACTGTATACTCTATAGAAATTGAATTGTAACAAGAAAATTGTGGCTTATGTATAACCTACATGCTGTGTTGCATTATGTTTAAATTGTTCTATATCTTGTAGCTCCGATGAGCATTGTACAAATTGTATTCTAGTTTTCTGACCGTCATTAGGGGCATTTTTTGATTTATATATATATATATATATGATTAGATAATTGCATTTGCACTTGATATAATATTGACTAATACAATATAAGTGAAGTGTCATTACGGGGTTTTCTTTTGGTAACCACCTAGAGTTTGGCAACTCTACACCACAGGGAGATTGGCAACCCTAGGGAACTTTTAGGAGAAGACTGTGAGGTGCTTTTTACCTCAGGACACATTCAATGACTCCCTTAGCAACTGTTTAGAATGTTTGGCTGATCCAGATATGCAAATACATTTGAAAGGTAGCCCAATTGGGAAGGGTGGTTGAGTTGGCGGGGGGAGGGGAATGAGCAACCTCCCAGCCACACAGGGAAGCTGTATTCTACATTTGACATCAAAGGCTGATTCCGCACATATTGGATAATGCACTTCCAATCCTCTTTAGAGATCATTTGGAACTGAATTTTTCGAGTGTGAAACAAAAAACCCACTTCCAAACAATAGCTAAAGTGCATTGAAATTGCATTATCCAACGTGTGTGAAATCAGCCAAAATGTAACATTTATTGAAGAGATTTTAAAAGGAAAAGTGAAAAATATGTACAACCTTGTTTTTCTACTGAAGGACCTCTTTGTAGACCTCATGGGTGGTTTTCCCCTCAGGTGCTAGGATCACCAGACTGCTGCGTGAGCTCACTCTGAAGCAAGCCAAGTAGAACTGCCCATGTGAGAAGCAGTCCTCCCTCAAGTAAATTTTTGCCACCTTCAGTGTCTGCCCCTGGGACATGTTGATCATCATAGCAAAGCAGACCTTGAGGGGGAACTGCAGTCTCTTGAACTCGAAGAGGTTATCTGATGGCATGAGTGGTATGTGTGGTATGAACACTGACTCCCCCCCTGATTTCTTCCTCAGAACACAGAGTTCCATGGCTGACCCATCAGGGAGGGGGAGGACCCTGCCAGCCACACATGGAAGCTGTATCCCTATTGGAAAACACATTTTACCCCTTTTTTACCCCTTAGGGGATGAATTTCTTAAAATCCCTTCTTAGTGAGCCCCTACATCACAAAAGGAACGTGCTGCCCACATTTCACATTTCTAGGTCCAGAGGTTTGGGCTGGGCATTGATGAGTCAGTCAGGACATTTGTTTTTATATATATAGACTAGCTTGATGCCCGTACTTCGCTACGGCATTTAACTACTTTAAATCCAGTTATAATATTTATGGGTATGTAACATCTTTTGGTTTTGGGGAGGGGGTGAGTGGGTTTTGTAGTATAATAGCATAGTACCCGAGCTTCACAAAAGTGTTTGAATAAAGCAAAGCATGTTGATGCCTAAAACTGATGAAGTGAATTTTGAAATGTAAGATTTATTGAAGAGATTTTTAAAAGGAAAAATATGTACAATCATATTTTTCTACTGAAGGACCTCTTTGTAGACCTCATTGGTGGTTTCCCCCCCACTTTGGAGACCCCACTTTGAAGAGAAGTTTGTGGGCTGGGAAGCCAGGAGGGTTGAGCATGTTGAGGAACTCCACAGGGTAGTGGATCGCATCATCCATTTGCACAACTGAGTCCACAAATCTGTACTCCATTTCTGCCCCTTTGAGTTATGTCGTTCTTGGTGGTTAGAATGGCATGCTTGCACAGCCTGCCCATAGACTTCTCCATGATAGTGATGATATCAGGGTATATTGTGGCTGTTAGGTCTGCTAGGGTTGTCACTACTGTGCCTAGGCCTGCAGGGATGGTCACCTTTCCCTTGCCTCGGGACTTGCTGGTATTTGGCCACTGCTGCTCAGTGCAGCACAGGAGTACGCTGTGCATATTTCTTTGTCACATCTCTAAGTTGCTTCCTCCTTTTAGCATCAGTATATCTTGCACAATGTCTGCCAGGAGGCTTCTTGGCGGCAGTAAGAGGTGATAGCTGCAAGAAGTGTGAGGTGGAGTTGGACTGAGGGAGGGGTGGTATGGTGGGCCCTTCGGCAGGTTCATGTGAGAGGTTCACATTGAAATGACCCCTAGAAAGGTCATGCACCATCTCCCCATGAACATTTAAAAACTCAGCTGCCATACTAAATTTTATATAAAATCCGTTTTCAGGAGTCTTGTACTATCTTTCTTCAACTGTCTGCAGTTTCCTTGACCTAATTTTTACCTCAGAACACAGTGTTCCACAGCTGACCCATCAGCCTACTAGCCACACAGGAAAGTCAGGCCCCACAGGGAGATTGGCAACCCTAGAGGGCCAGACTGGGAAGTGTATTTTTACCTCACATTCAATGACTGGGAGTCATTGAATGTGTCCTGTGTACTGCATGTGTCCTGCAGACTGTTTAGAATGTTGGGCTGATGGCCAATCAAGGACGCATATGCAAATGCCCTCAGGGCAGAGTGGCTGAGTTGGCAGTTGGGAGGGGGGACAGCCTGCCAGCCACACAGGGAAGCTGTATGCCTATGGGAAAACCCTTTTTACCCCTTTTTACCTCCTTAGGGGGTGAATTTCTTAAAATCCCTTTTTAGTGAGCCTCTCCATCACAAAAGGAATGTCCTGCCCAAAGTTCAGGTTTCTAAGTCCAGTGCTTTGGGCTGAGCGTTGATGAGTCAGTCAGGATACTTGTAATTTATATATAGATTTTTCTGCATTGCATGTGCACTGTCTATCATTATGCTTGTTCATATGTCTGTAATCCTAGTCCTAGTACACTGCTTAATAGATGTCTCATCACAGTGACTATAGCAACTACACTTTGTAGTCTGCTTTGAGTCTTAGTGAAAAAGACGGACTATAAAGTCAGTAAATAAATTAAGAGTGAAATTCTAAATAGAGCTATTCCAGTGTAAACCCTTTGAAATCAATGGGCTTAGACTGTAATAACTCTGCCTAGGATTTCACTGTAAATGTACCATCTTGGCAAGATGGTACATTTTCAGCGGCAGCAAACAGGGAGGCGAGTGGGGAAGTGGGCCGCCCTGCTTGCCTCTCCACCCCTTTGCTGCTGCTGCTCAGGTCCCAGTAAGCAGAGTACCCCGGCTGCACGGCAGCGAGCAGGGAGGCGAGTGGGGAAGTGGGCCGCCCTGCTTGCCTCTCCACCCCTTTGCTGCTACTGCTCAGGTCCCAGTAAGCAGAGTACCCCGGCTGCACGGCAGCGAGCAGGGAGGTGAGTGGGGAAGCGGGCCGCCCCGCTCACCTCTCCGCCCCTTTGCTGCCCACCTCATCTCAGCCCCGGCAATGTGGCAGCGAGTGGGGAGGCAAGCGAGGAAGCGGGCCACGTCCCCGCTTTCCTCTCTGCCCCTTTGCCACTGCTGCCTGCCTCAGGCAAGGGGGACACAAGTGACATAATTGCACAGGGCTTTGCATGTGTGCACGTGCACACACAGAACAGGTATCTTGCCTCAGGAACCAGAAACATTGGTGATGGCACTTCGAAGTTTCATTAAGTAAATCAAATCGTTTGAATAAGTTTGCCTAGTGAAAGAGTTTAATCCTCCTCCCCCTTAAAAGAGCAATTCGATCCCCCTCTTTCAAGACTGCATACAGCTTCTGGTTTCTAATAAGCCATCTACTTTCCATCCCACCCCTCCATTCCTTTTTTTAGACATCCTTTCTTTGCCTTCATATTAAAGTTTGCTTAGCCTCCCCCTTCAGCTGGCTTCTGATGAAAGTGTAGATAGCACTTGGCAAGGCTTTGGCTGCATTTGCTTTCTGTGTGCTTTCTTTTACTACAGCTCTTTAGAAGCTCCCTTTCATCTTTGTTTTAAAAGCAAAGTGTGTACAAGTCAGATTTGGATGATTTTTAAAGGATCCTCTTGAATTCATATTAATTTTTTTTTTTGCACTGGAGCAACAGAAACCTGCCTTCATACTGTAGTTGATAAGAATGTAAGGAGAGCCTGCTGAATCAGACCTGTGTAGTCCATCTAGTCCAAAATTCTATTTCACACACCAGCCAGCATTTCCCTGGAGGGCAAAGAGAGCATAGAGGCCGACACTCTCCTCTGCTGCTGCTTCCAGCACTGACATTCAGAAATTTGCTGCCTCTGGATATGGGGCTTCCTTCAGTCACTTACATCCATATGGTGTACACAAAGTGCCATCAAGTCACAACTGACTTACCCCTGCTGTGGCTTTCAAGGCAAGTGAAGTGATTGGCCATTGCCTTCCTCTGCAGAATCTTTCTTGGTGGTCTCCCATCCAAGTACTGACCCTGCTTAGCTTCCGAGATTGTTTATACCATACTGCCTCCCCTCCCACATATTCATATTGAGTGCACCATAAAAACAATGAGTTGCATTCAACCAGTTTTTCTACTGGTGAAAAGAGGAGGAAGGAGTCACCTTTGATTACCCCCTCCCCCAAAACTGTGCTTGGGCTCATGGGACCTGACTGGACAAAAGTCATATGGAACTGAAGCTGTAATAAAGAGAGGAGATGTTGTGCAAGAAAGTTGGCTAGGGCTAACCCTATGCATCTTGTGCTTTATGATGCTATCATGGTACCAAAACACTTTTGAAAACATGGGTCCCTATGGATCCTCATTGTTTTAAAATTCTTTCCCTATGAATTCATCATCAAACTATTTATCACAATCATGTGTACGGAGTGCCCCACAAAAAACATGGATCCATAATGTTGCAGTGGCACATAGATCCAAGACATGAATCCCCATGATTTTTACACGGAGCCCCCATTTCACCATTGAATAACACATGAAAGCCATGTCTACAAACGGCAACACTCAGAACATGGTTCCAGCACTGTGTGGCACAGCCACGGAGTAAAAATATGGACCCAGGACTGAGATCCTCATGGATCCTCATGATTTTTACATGGAGTCCACCAAAATCCACTATAAAACCACACATTTCATCAGCATCCATAGACTGAACTAGGAATGCTTGACTCCTGTGGGTTTGGACCGTCTTCCAAAATGAATTAGTTTTAAAGCATATACTACCTTTTGTTTTTCTTATTAATGAATTCTGAGTATAGCCAGCCAGCATGATTTTTCTGCCTTGTTGCAGAGGAGCTCAGTGTGGAGGTTATGGTTACCCATAAAAACAGAAAGGGATTTGGAAGAACAAGGGAATGATAACTACTTGGTGATAAGTGCCATGGATAAACATATGATCTCTGAAGTAGAATAAGGCTGGGTTCTTCATCTGATTATGCCTGCTAAAAGATCCTTGGAAAGACTCTCCCATCCCCTGTCACAATCCTATCTTCCATGAACAGTAGTGAGCAGCCAGTCCTGGGTAGGGCCACCAGTCCCAAAGTGGGAGTGGGGGATCCCCCGCTCCAAACCTCCACTCCTCACCACCACTCCTCTAAAAAGTGGTGGTGGGGACTACAGGAAATGGGCCCAGGAGTGCTCCAGAGCTCTTCCTTTTCATGCCTGCAGGGGGGCAATTTGATGAAAACAGTGGTTTATGAATGTGTTTCCAGCTCATTTGCTTCATTTTGCACACCCCTAGTTTTAACCTCAGGGTAGTTTTTTTTTAAGATTTCAGGGTTTTTTCCCCTTCCAAATTGTTTTTTTTCTCTGAGATTTGTAGAAATAATTGTCTATTAATGGCTTCAATCTCTACATTTAAGTATCCACAGATCTGGCTATGCTGAGAATTACCTACAGGACCACCTCCCTCCCTATGTTCCTCCATGGCAGCTTTGTTCATCTGAATAGGGTCTCCTGCAGGTACCAGGATACACACAGGTGAAGTCAACAGCAGCCTGCACATGGGCTTTCTCTGGTGGCCCCTATCCTGTGAAATGACCTGCCTAAGGAAGTCAGAAGAGCGCCCACTCTCCTGGCTTTTCATAAATGATACAAAACTGAACTATTCAAAAAAGCTTTTTACTCAAATGAAAGTACTGTATCATAGGGATGGGGTCTCAGATGCTTCGCTAATGAGTTAGGGACCAAAGACTTCATCACTATATTGCCTTACATATTATCTGCTGCTTTAAATATGTACTCCTATGTACCACCAGTGTTGTGTAATGTTAGTTCTAGAATTGATTATGGTCTGCTTCAGTATTTTTTCTACTCTGTATTGGATTCTTGCTAAAACTACGTCTTTTAAACTTGTATCTATTTACCTTATGGCATTGTTTATGGAAATGTCCTTGATACTGTATTGAAATTGTACTAATCTCATACTGTGTAATCTGCCTTGCATCTCAGTGAGAAAGGCGGGCTATAAATGACATAGACAGACAGACAGACAGACAGACAGATACATACATACATACATACATACATACATACATACATACATACATACATACATTCAGGGGTCATCTCATAGAAAAAGAGCTGGAGGAACTCATTAGCATAACTCATTAGCATATGCCACACCACTTGACATCACTGGTGTCATTGGTGATAACTGATTTGCATATGCCACACCCCTTGACATCAACTATCCTGGCTGTTTTGGACCCAATCCTGGCCATTCAGGGCTGAAATTGGGCCCAAAATGGCAAAAAGGGGTTGAAAATGGCCAAAAGGGCCCCCCAAATGGTCAGGATCGGGCTGCTGCTGAGTGGGAGAGTGATCCACCACCCATCAGAGGCCCGATCCAGGCCATTTCAGCCCCAATCCAGGCTGAAACAGGCCCCAAATGGCCGAAAGTCAAGTGGGCGGGGCCACCTGACATGTGACCTCTTTGGGAAACTGCCGGAACTGCCTTCCTGTGCATTCCCCCTCGAAATGAACCTTGAATACATTGATGATACAATATCTTGTAATCCTCTTGGTATTACTGCTACAATAGTTAATAGGGTTTTAAACTGAGTGCCTATGTTAATTGCATTGACAACCACTTCCCAGAAATCACAAGCTTGTGGACCACTTCATGTGATAAAAGAAATGTGTTCTTGTACTTCAAGCCAACACTTACCTTCTAAAAAAATATTCTTATTAAACATATTTGCTAGTCTGCTTGGTGATAAATGCCATGGATAAACATGTTGGTTAATATTTTCTTCAATTACTAAATTCACAGAAAATATGGGCCCTTCAAACAATTCCTGACTATTGGACTAGCTTGTGTTAACTATATTTTCTGTGATTTACTATATGAATATTGATGAGGCATCATTTTACACTGAATTTCAGATGCATCCATATAAAACTTATGAGAATCCATAAGCATCTATGCCTTGGATCAATATTTTTATCCCATGGTAGTGCCATGAAATGCTAGATGTGTGGCTTTTAAAGTGTAGTCTGTGGACAAAGAGCCCCATGGTGCAGAGTGGTAAGCTGCAGTACTGCAGTCCAAGCTCTGCTCACGACCTGAGTTCGATCCTGGCAGAAGCCAGGTTCAGGTAGCTGGCTCAAGGTTGACTCAACCTTCCATCCTTCCGAGGTTGGTAAAACGAGTACCCAGTTTCCTGGGGGTAAAGTGTAGATGACTGGGTAAGGCAATGGCAAACCACCCCGTAAAAAGTCTGCCAAGAAAACGTCATGATGTGACATCCCCCCATGGGTCAGTAATGACTCGGTGCTTGCACAGGGGACTACCTTTACCTTTTTAAATCTGTGGACATTGATGTGTTATTTGAACAGACAGTGGGTTCTCAAGGACTGCATGTGAAAATCATGAGGATCCATGCCTTGAATCCATATTTTCATAGCACACTTTGAAGCACTGGCTCTATGTTCTTTAGGATGTAGTATGTGGACATGGAGTTGAATGGTTATTTGAAGGTGGATTTGTAGGGAATAGGTTCAGTGTAAAAACTAGAGGGTCTATGGGCTTTTGTTGGAGTGTGCCCCCAAATCAGAGTTGACTTATGGAGACCCTGGCAGGGTTTTCATGGCAAGAAACTAACAGAGGTGGTTTGCTATCGCCTGCCTCTGCAATCCTCATCTTCATTGGAGGTCTCCCATCCAATTACTAGCCAAGGCTGACCCTACTTAACTTCTGAGATCTGATAATATCAGGCTCATCTGGGCTATCCAGGTCAAGGCCTATGTGCTTTTACGTTTTTGCTTTAAGGAACAGCCGTTATTTTTTGCTTTTTACAAAGAGAGATCATGTTAAGCATTTGTCAGACAGTAAAAATCTTCTCTAAT
This sequence comes from Eublepharis macularius, assembly GCF_028583425.1. Classification (NCBI taxonomy): domain Eukaryota; kingdom Metazoa; phylum Chordata; class Lepidosauria; order Squamata; family Eublepharidae; genus Eublepharis; species Eublepharis macularius. Next base: position 49,710,239 of record NC_072799.1, read on the forward strand.
AAGGTTAGCAGCATGCTATAGAGCAAATTTTTGAAAGCAGTTTTACAGAGTATCACCTACTGGTGACAAAGTTCCCATGGGTTTTAATAAAGCAAAATTTCACCAAGTAGGGAACTGTCACTCATGAGATGGATAGGCATTGTCAGACCGTGGGATCAAGTCATCCCCCATAGATTTCCAATATAAACTTCAGCATAGTTCCCAATCCTAAGGTGTGTCCACCACCTCTATTGCACTTACGTCCTCTCAGACAAGCAAAAACCCAGTCAACCAATTCTGCCCCTCAAGTGTAAACAGTAACAACACATCTTTGGCATGGCCCTTCTGGGCCCTTGTTTCACACTTCAGCTGCTCTCTCTTGTGTGACTGCATCTTGGCTCATGTACTGGAGTGAGCAGCTGAGATTTATATGGCAAGGACTCTGGCAGAGCCTGCTGTCCACACCGGGTGCTAATGAGTCCTGTCTCTTGCCTGTGTCTCGGCTACAGTCAGTGGGTGGGACAATGTTGCTGGCATTCACTTTTTAATCAACACAAAATGTGACTGGCTCCTGTTAAGATATCATTTCCCAGCCAGGAATTTATGGCATGTTCTCACAACTGCGTATGCCACATGCTCTGATTAACAATTTCTTATTAGGTACAGGAATTCCAGTGTGCAAGGGAAGGCTAACAATCAGCATTCATTTACCTGGAGAAAGTAGAGTCACATATGTATTTCTCAGTCAGTTTATTCATTTAAAATAAAAAATATCTATATGCCATTTTCCCACCCAAATAGGGCCTCCAAGGTAGCAAACATCAAACATTAAAACATTTAAACCATTTTAAATAAATTTTATATGTACACATAATAATTTAATTAAAATATATAGAGACATACCAAAAAACATGGAGTGGTTCAATAACAATTATCAGAGGTACTCCAACACAGAACAAAAATGTCTGGTGGAAGACAATGACAGGAGACAAGTAAATCTTCCTGGGGAAGGCATTCCAAATTTTTGGTGCTAAGACTGAGAAGGTCCTTTGTTAGGTTGCCACCTAACTTCCTATCCTCAAATGGCAGGGAAACCTGAACCAGGGCATCTAAAGATGACCAGACAGAACAAGTGCAGTTGATAGAGGACAAGGTTGTCCTAAGGTATGCAGGCCCCAAACTATACAGAGCTTTAAAGGTTGATACCAGCGACTTGAATTGGCCCCGGAAACAAAAATGGGAGCCAGTGTTGATGGAACAAGACTGGAGTGATATGGTCCATACAACCTATTCCAGGCAACTTTCTGACCACGCATTCTATATCACCTATAGCTACGGAGAGGTCCAGGAGAAGAAACAAGGTTATGCCCCCCCCCTGTCCATCTCCCAGTCAATGTCATCCACCAGGGTGTCCAAGGTTGTTGCAGTCCTATAACCAGGCCTGAAATCAGATTGGAACAGATTCAAACAATCAGTTTCATTCAGGAATGAATGTTACACTGTTGATCCCATGAAGGTGCTTTATACTTGGTGAAACCATTTATCTGCAAAGGTCAGTATTATCTACCCTGACTGATGGTGGCTGTCCAGAATCTCAGGCATCTCTTTCACATCACCTACTACCTGATCATTTTAAGATGCTGCTTATTGAGCCTGGGACCTCTTGAATGTAAAGCAAAAGTTCTACAACTGAGCCGTGGCTTCTCCCTTGCATTCAATCCACTTAAGTGAATAAGGCAGTCACATGAGAAGGTAATCTCTGTACGTGTCCTAAAGAATATGGAGGCCTGGATGGGCCACTATATTGCCATCTTTTAGTTTATGGACACCCTTGCAACAGTTAGGGTATCTTCTCAAAATACAGAAAGCTGAAAGTTAATACACATCTTAGCACACCTTGGATTTGGGGATGGCAAATTCTCAGTAGTAGCCAGAAAAACAACCCTTGCATTCAAACTACAAGCTATATTTACTAATACATATGAATGTATGTACATACATGCATGTAGAATTGGCCCCAGAAACAAAATGGGACATTTATATATGCTATTGAAGCTGTGGTCAAACTGGCCACCATGTATTTTTTTACAAAACAGCCATTCTCTATGGCTATAAGGTTAGGCTGAACATCAGGTATTTATGCCATCTCCACCCTCCTTCCAGATCACAGAAACACAAATTATTTTCAAGAATAATGTAATTTCTTTTGCTGTTCTGCATTTTCCTTCAAGTTTATTTCTATATACCTAGAGTTGGATCTTGTGATCTACTAGTATCCAACACTATTTCTTCAGTTCTCCACTCCACAAGGAACCAGTTCCAACCCTTGGAAAATTTATTTCCCATACCATGGGTCCCACAGGGAGTAATACTGCATAGATCGGGAGACTGCCAGGGAACAGGTGAAGGGGGAGAAATCAGTCTCTCCTGCTTCCTGCAAGAGTGAAACACCACCGATAGAGAAAGAATGAAGATATTTTCATCCTTCATCCTCCTTGCTGCAGCTCTTTGACTCTCATGGCTATTTTTTAGAATTGCTAACCTTTGGATTAGGGCATAGAGATCTCCAGGAATAACAAATGACTACGGGGATCTGCTGAGGTCACTCTTTTCCCCAAACTCTGGGAATAACCCTGGGGATAAACTTTCTCACATTTTGAAATGACTTCTGGAGGAAAGGAAATGTGGAGCAATTGGGGATCCTCCTCACAGGGCTTCTATAGCTCTGGATCATACCCATATTCTTGCTGCATTGTATTTTCCTTACATATTCTTGCTGCATTGCATTTTCCTTCTCTGACAGCATTATCCACGTTTACTGTTCCCATCACTTCCTTTTCATGTAGTTCTCTCCTCATTGCATGCCTACGCTCTAAATATAAGTAAAGCATTAAGGGTTTTTTTAACTTACATTTTTTTCCAGCAAAATTCAACTGAAGTCATTAAGAAACTTCTTATGACAAAGAAAGAAGCCAGAGAAGTCTCAGTGTGAACTCTCCTTCTTTTTAAGCATTCAAAAGCATTTTAAAAGCCATTGTCTTTCTTTTTTTCCAAAAACTAGTGCCGTGTGGCAAATTGTGTAGAATAGAAATGCCTATAATGAATGTATTTAGTAGTGGGTCACGCTGATGAACATTCTGCCCCCATGAATAATACTGTTTTACAAGTTTGCAGCCCTTTCAAAGTTTTGATCCGCAAACCCTATAGGCAAACGCAAAAAGCTAACACAAGCAATGGGGACTTCAGAAACCCATAGCCATCTGGCCTAAATCTCTAACAATCCAAGCCAATAATTATATCAATTCAGGCTTTAGTGAACCCCTTTGTAAACACCAAAAGAGCAAAGAAAGGAATTAGTGGCCATTCTACGTTGGGGTGGAGAGAATTCAAAGATAACCTAATACCATTAGTTCATGAACAGTTTTTCTTGCAACTCTAGTAAAGCTTGCTGAAACATTTTTTCCATAAATGCAATTTTTGTTCTGACCATAACTGGGGATTGTTTTTGAAGGCCCATTTTAATGTCAATTAAAGATATTATGTTGTTGGAAATGAAGTTGTTGCCCTTTTAAAAAGCACAAAATGAATAATTCATGGAAAGGGTAAAATGATTTTAGAACTGAATGCTGCAACATTTAAAATGGAATGTAAATTAATAGATATGCAAAAGGAACATGTTCTTCTTATGTGTAACAGTTCAGCAAATGTAGGGATGATTCTTAGGGTTGCAGCATTTATTACTCTTCCTTTCACACATCATCGTATTTTACTACTTTCAGCTCTTTTAGAGTTGGGATTTGGGGCAGATGTTATGGTTTAAGGCAGCAAAATGTACCTGTAGAGATCTCTCCAAATGTAGCATTTAGCTTTGCAAATGTATCAGCCAAGCAATTATGAAAGTTTCAGCCCTATCTGTTATATGGTTTATGGTAGCAACTGACATCAGTGCACCAAATATTTATGGAGCTCCTAGTTCAATCTGAATTAATATTATGAATGAGGTAGTGAAAACTCATGTTTTGAAAGGAACACATTTAGCAAAACCTAGACTAAGGGGGAAAACCTTGACTTTAAAAAACTATTTCAAATTTTGTAGGAAGAATAGATATTGGGGGTTATTATTTGGGTGAACTGCTTACTAAGCTGGAGAATTCTCTAGTTGTACTTCCATTGCCAGTGAAGGCATTTTATTCAACTGTCCCTTAAACTTCATCCCCCTTTGACATGGTAGGCTTTAGTTACAAAGAAAGGAGAGAGTTCCACGTGCAGCCATCAGACATGTCTTATGGAGGATGGCATTGTTAGCTGCAGTCAGGCATGTGAGTGGAACGCTGCTAGACTCCAGGATGGTTATCCTGGTTACATTTCTCATAATTGACTTTCATTTACAACAGAACTCCTCAGGAATTTCTTCGTTCAGACTCTGAAGACTCCTGTTGGATGAAATAAACAAGCCAATTCTAGGAAACACTTTTCAATACAACAGCACTACTTCTGAAGTTGTCATGTTCCACACTCTAATTAATGTTGCTCTTCCTAGCCAAATATAGCTTTATATTTGTTCAAAGCACATACTAAAATTTTACAAGGAGAACTTCTGAGCTTCCTCTAAATCTGAATCTATAATTTTAACTTGAGTAACATTAAGCATCTAAAATCCAGCACATAAATAAATAAATCCAGTTTGGAGTATGGACTTCAGGTGGGGAGGTGTTATTAGATTATTACTCCCAGAACAAGAAGATGTGTTTGCCGTAAGTCAAACAATATCAAGCAATGGCATTAAAGAAAACTATCTTATTTTAAAATATGATTTCATATTTTGCTTCCACCTGGTGTACTGTTTTACACCACATCATGTTATATCATGTCATTCCATGCTCTAGGAAGCAAGATGTACTAAGGTAAGATGTAATTTGACACCTTTATAATGATGTGAAAAACATGACTTGCCAAGTCAGAATTACTTTTTAAGAGAATATTTCCATCATAATGAAGAAATCAGGAACCATGTTTAGGTACATGGCAATGTGACTCCCTTCTGTGCAGGCGGAAAGTATCATCTTATCACAGGTAAATGTAGCATAAGCTCTTCATCCTTAAAGGACAATCTCAAAACTGAAGAACAAGGCAATGTGGTATAATACTTAGAAAATCAAAGAGAACCACGTTTAATTAATATGGGGGGAAATCTATCTTCAAATCAAAATCAGTCATCAGCAGCATAGGCTAGACATAGGCTATATGGCACACTATTATATAATATTAGGATATTAACTAACAATTCAAGAGGGTGCTTTATTTATTTATTTTCTTTGTCCATTTTATCTCACTTTTCTCTCCGACAAGAGCCTAAAGCAGCTTGCATTTAAATCAAAAGAAAAAATAAACTAGATGTCTTAAGCTGATGTCTGTTCAGAGACAATGATAGTAATGCACAAAAAACAGTGAAAAATGTACAAGGACGTTGACAGTAATGCAAAGAAAACACAGCAATCCATGCACAAAAACTCAGCAGTGACATTAACAGTGATACACAAAAAACACAGCAGTTAATGCATAAAACTCAGTAGTGATGGAATGCTGGCTAATATCCCGTTTCAAAATCTTCTTCAAACTATGCCCTTGTGCTTTGTAGCTTCCAGCTAAATTAAGCAAAGAAATCTTCTTCAAACTGTGACCTTGTGCTTTATAGCTTCCAGTCAAATTAAGCAAAAATGTCCTATATACAATGTTGGTGTAGGTAACATTAACAACTAAACTGAAAAAAAATTATACTGTGTGCAATACAGGTCTGCAATAAAATAACATAATAAATAAATCACCCACAAAACTACAAATAATAAGTAAAATAAACATGTCATAAACTTGATTAACTTACAATAAAGCCGGTCACACACACTCATCTTAACTTACCTCACAGGATTATTGTGAGGGTGACATGGAGGACAATTATGTAAGACACCTTGAGTCCCCACTGGGGATAAAAGTGGGGTATAAATAAATAATTAAATAAAACTTTAACATTTCCCTAGAAGTACGCCTCGTTGACTAAAATGGGACTTACTTTTGAGTAGACATGATTAGGATTGTTCCTTCTGTCTTTTAGTTTGGAGTCCATTCAAGACAGTTTAGACTATGACACTTACACATATGACATGAACATTAACCCTTCTTCTTCTCAAGTCTTGAGAAGTTAGCAATCTGGCTAGTATAATCATATGGCTAAAGACAAAGCATGGGAAGAGTAGTGGGAGGGCCTTACACTGAGTGTGAGTAACTGGCCTAAGCTCCAACATACATGACAGAATGGGGATTCAAATTTGGATCTCCCAGATCCTTGTCTGTTACTCTTACTGCTATTAGGGTTGCCATTCCCTTGGTTGGGGCAAGAGATCCCCTGCTCCCATCCGCCATTCCCCGCTACCACTCACCTAGCAAGAAGTGGAGAAATGCAGGTAAACAGGACTCCCAGGCACGTTCCCAGGGCGATGCAACAATGTCACTCCTGGCAGTGAACGCCCCCCCCCTTTTGGGGTCCACATTGGCCCAGTGTTAACTGCATCCTCCTGGGCCTGCATGATGACATCACTTCCTGGAAGTGATGTCATTGCACTGCCCTGGAAGCACATGCATGCTTTGCGCTCATGCTTTGCGCTCATGCAATGAGGAAGAGTAAGGTAAGTGCCAGGTACACCCCACTTCCTGCCAGGAAGGTAAGGGAACCTGGCAATCCTAACGGCTATATTTTATATTTCCTATCACTGTGCTGTTATTCGCTAGAAAAAAATAATGAGGAATACACATCTTTGGCATGTTTTATTTCTTCTGATTGCTAATAGCAACATATGGGAAGAAAGCAATTATATAGACAAAAATGTGCAGAGATAAAATTGTTAACCACCACTACCCCTCACAGACACACAGATACAATCTGCATGATAATAATCCAAATAAAGACTCCGTGGAACAGAAATTTAGCTTTAAAAGTCACTGGGATGATCTGTGGTTGCATTAATATATACAATTCTCAACATAGGGCCAAGCTACAAGTGACGAATGACACTTGAACGGCAATTGAATTGAGTTGAGCACAAGTGAACAGGGAGAAATACACTTGCCGTTCAAGTGTCATTCGTCACTTGTAGCTTGGCCCATAGTTCCATCTATAGATACTTAAATCTGGAGACTGGGACCATGAACAGACAAGCCAGATCTTCCTACAAACCATGAGAAAAGTCCCATTTTTTCAGAAAAGTGTGAAAAAACAATTGGCTAATTCATTTGGGTAAACCTTCTCTCCCAAATTATAGAAGCAGCACCTCTTACTTTAAGAAAAGGATGCCCTCTGAGAACTCGCTACTGTGGAAGTTGCTCAGCAACCACAACAATTTTGCCAACCTTCAAGCCTTAATTTCTGTCAATAAAAATCAGAGGGAGGGGGCATTGCTTTTTCCAGTTCTGTTTTAGGCTTTCAGGCCACCCCTGCTCCCCTCCTATCTTCCTTAGAGGGAGGACTCATCAAGGCCAAGTCTGGCAGCAACAGCCTAGTTATTTACTACCAAATGACAAGGAAGCAGGGAAAAGGAAGAGGATATGAGGGCAGCCAGGATAACAGAAAGAAGAAATAGTATGGGGGGATATTGGGGGGAATGAGGTGTTCCCCCGCAAGACCTTAGGTTCCCTGCTTGTCAAAATTGTCCAGAGGTGGCATTATTATTTATTTTATTTTATTTTATCATATTTATATTCCGCCCTTCCCGCAAGCAGGTTCAGGGCGGATTATAATACCACATACCCTTTGTGCACTCAGGAAATAACAATAAAAGACTTGTACAATATACATTCTACACCAGAGTGTGTGTGTGTGTGTGTGTGTTTGTTTGTTTGTAATCTGACTATAAATTGTAGGGATGTGTGATTTAGTATATCCTGTTTAAAAATATACCCCAAATAATACCTTTCCAGTATTATTTGGCTATATCTGGATTCATCTGTCTTATATGGGTATATTCGGCTAAACAAGTATTTACATTCCTGAATAATTCAGATATATTGGGGAATATCCAGGAACCATATTTTAAAGGCTTCAGCTGCTTGCCCCCCCCCACCTTTGCAGGTTTCCCAGGCAACAGGAGGTGGGGAGAGAGAGGCAGCTGTGACATATTGCACATTTTTAAAAGCCTGGATGGGTTGTACACACTGCTGCAGGACATTTAAAAATTAATCAAGAGCTGTTGAGTAACAGGCTACTCCAAGGCTTCTGATTGGGTAGCATGAGCTGAAAGGAGGAGGGCCTTAATTTCAGGAGAACTGTTGGTGTTAAACTGAGGAAAGCTGGCAAGGAGGTTTGGGAAGTAGGTGCAGATTCCCAAATGGGCCAAAGGAAGGAAGTAGATCTTCTAAGGAGAGGAGATTTTCCCTACCCAGTCAAACAGGGAGGTAGCTCTGGAGAGTGAAGAGATCTCTGGTTGGGTGTGGTTGGAAATAGACATGGGCATGAACCACAAAAAAACCAAACTCTGCGGTTCGTGGTTCATGGCGTTTTCACAAACCAGGAACCACAAACTGGGGCAAGTTCATGAAAGGGGCATTTAAACCCCCAGATCAGCTGCTTGTTGGGGAGATCCCCGACAAGCAGCTGATCATTTAAACAGTGGGGCTGTTTAAATGGCCACTCCCAGCAGCAGGGAAATGGCCATTTAAACTGTGGAGTTCCTGGCCGGCCAGCCAAGTCCCACCCGCTCTTTAAATGGCCATTTCCCCTGCACTTGGAGCAGTGGGGGAATGGCCATTTAAACTGCAGATGGAGCTTGGCTAGCTGACCGGGAACTTCTGGCTGGGCAGCCAAGCCCCGCTGTTTAAATGATCAGCTGCTTAAATGATCAGCTGTTTAAATGATCAGCTATGATCTCCCCAACAAGCAGCTGATCCATGGGTTTAAATGCCCCTTTCCCTGCTGCTTTGCATTGCTAGGGGAAGGGGCATTGCTCTTTAAAACAAACCAGTAGACCAGTTCGTAGAAGTTCGTGGAAACGAGCTTCCATGAACCACTGGTTCACAAACCGTGAACCGGGTTGGTTCGTGGGGGTTTTTGGTTCATATTCCGGTTTGTGCCCATCTCTAGTTGGAAACTGCCTGTGGAGATCTTCAGATTGAGTTAACGACTGAAGGGAAGCACTGGTGTGTGCAGAGAAGGGGTTTGAGGTACTAGAAAGTGGCTACCAGTATTCCTAACTCTAAAAATGGCAGAGAATATTGAAAGTATACAAGAGTGTTTGGGGAAAAACAAGGAAACAAAAACCTCAAAACATAAGCCTTCATGTATCTGTGAAGAACAGAAGAACTGAAGACGGTATATGTTCTGATTTTACCTCAATGATATATATGTTGAATTACCTCATACATTTTCAACCCCTGATTTCTCCTGACCTTTCCTTTCTAAAATAAACTAGTGATTTTTGAATTTTAAAATTTTAAAAATGCCTCTGGTGCCATTTCTGCTGTTTTAGGCTGAGGGAATGTCATAGCAGCATTATGGTGTGTTTGTCTGTATCATTGCTGCAGCATCAGGAGATTCTTCACACCATTCTTGCATCTCCTCCTGGTTTGATCCCTGCTGCTCTTTCAGCCTCAGAACTGCTCTTCTCTTACATGTCTTGCCCAACTGCTGCTATTTTCTTCTGTGCTTTAGCTCTGCTTTTCACTTGGCTGGGAGAAGGAGAGGTTACATTTTATGACATCCCAAGAACGTTTGCATAGTACAGCTTTTCATCTGCTTCATTAAATTTACCAGAAGTCATACATGAACTGCCTGGATAGGCTAAATAATTTCCCTCTTCTCTGCCTAATCATAAATACCAAGTAACAGGCAGTCTCATTAGAAACGCTTGTTCTGAATGAAACCTTCCTGGTAAACTAAATTATAAAATGATGCAATGGCGAAAGGCTGTTTCAGCTTGAAATGTACTAAGAGCACAATCCTGAACAGTTACATCTTTCTAAGTCCCTTGAAATGGTATAATCATCTTCAGAAGTGCACTGTGAGTGTTTTGGTACAGTCCTTAGACTGTATGAATAGTTTAACTTTATATTTATGTATATATAGTGCAGCCTTTGCAAAACTTCCATGAAAATTTACTCACACAACTGAAAATCTGCTCACCAGCTCTTTCTTCTGATGATTGATGATAATGAAAAAAAACGAATATTTAACTTGCTTGTCAAAAAAATTTCTCACTTAGGGGCAGGTGAGCAGAAGGATTTTGCCAGACTGATATAATTTGACATATTACCTGTTTTCCATTTCTTCTGTTTAAAAAAGTATTTTGGGACCACTGAAAGGTCTAGATTCACAAAATATTTTGATAGGCTTTATTATTTGTGATGCCACAAATTCAAGTTTATTATTACGGCACTGTGCCAGTATAACATCCCTCTAAAAGTCAAAAGAGCATAAAATAGATAAAACAGATAATTACATAAGTTAAAAACTATCTAAAAATTATACAATAAACTATAAACTATAAACTTTGTGATGCAATTGTACCTTTATTCCATTCATGAATTTATGAGAATGTTAGCTGGTCAGTTCATACTAACAAGACGTACCTGGCCTAGACAGTGTTGTTCCTTATTATCTCTCTCAAGGTTGTACATTTTGGAGAATAGGTTAAATTGATTTAAGAGTTGGGGCAGGGGGAGAAGAAAGGAACAGTGATGAATAATTTTGGGAAAGTTTTAGGTTAGTTTGTTTTAGAGAGCAAAGATTTGAACTACTGATTGTATCCAATTGGGAAGAAACCTCCAACTACTTCTACTCAGTTCACTGGGCAGAGTAAAAAAGAATAAACAGGGAACCTTTCAGGTGACTAGGTTTGATCCATTCAGGTTTTTCTTCATACACCATATTTTCTAAGGTCCTGTGTTATGCTGGGATATAGGATCAAAACTAATTTCTGTCAGCCTATTGGGTGCCATCATTGTTCTGACAATCATTTATGACCAGAGATACATTTAGTATGCTTAGTTTCATTAACGATGCTTGGAAAGTGTGTAGTGTTTTATGGTCTTTCCTCAAGTTTGGCAGGGAATATTCCTCCTTATCGTAGTTTTAATCCTACTTGCAATCTTAACAAATGATGACCAGGAGGTTGAAAATGGAAAAAATATTTTTGGTAGTATGAATGCTCTTTATTGTTTATGCTGATAAAAATACTAACTTGTTTATGATGTCTATATATTTGCCTTTTTCTTTCTTATAAAACAAAAACTTTTCCAATAAAATTCAAGTTTTTTTTAAAGGAGAAGAAATGTTTCTATGAAGAAATGACTGTGAAACCATGGCAGCTATACCTTTAAGAAAAGCCTAGCATTTTCATCCTGTAATTCTTGGGTGGTTGTTGAAGGGGAGGTCTAGGAACACTTTGTTTGGTTTGTGAAAACACTAGGATCTCTTAACCTATGGACAGCTACTTCTAAGATTGTTTTGGTGTAGCCATTAGTTGTAGTAGTTGCAGTACCAACAACAAGTAGATTATCTAGAAGCATAATGCCAATAATACCAGAGGAAATCAAACTATTGGGTAGAATGAAAGGCTAGATATAGAGTAGGGATCAAAAAGCCAGTGGTAAGAAACAGGTCTTTTGGCACCTATGAGAGTTCTAGTATGGAAGTCTAAAGGGAGTGGTCGTGGTGGCCCATAATCACTGCAGATTCTGTAGTCTGCACTGTTGCTATGGCGATCTTTCTGGAATAGGCAAAAATTCCAACTCAGAAACTGTCTTCTTAGTGATAAAATCATTGAGTCCCAATGCAACCTGAGAAATTTCTCAACCCAATTGAGAGATTTCTGGAGATTTGTGGGTAGAGCCTGGGGAGTGCAAGATTTGGGGAGGGGAGGAATATCAGTGTGGGTATAATGCCGTGGACAGGGCCGGATCTAGGTTTGCCGGAGCCCGGAGCAACCCTGGTCCGGCCTCGTGTGCGCACAGCGTGCACATGCGCTCCCGGCACGGCACGATGAAGTCATTTTGGTGATGTCATCACGTGGGGCACCGGAGGCAACGTGCGGGGCTGGGAAGCCACCCACGCCATTTGCTTCTCTGCAGGCGAATGGCGCGGGTGGCCTCGCAGCCTCCCACGCTGCCTTTCGCCTGCTCCGTGGGACAGGGGGCGCTGGCTTGCTGCGCACCCCCTGTCCTGCAGGGCAGGCAAAAGGCAGTGCGGGGGGCTGCGAGGCCGCCTGCGCCATGCGTCTGCCCCGCAGGACAGGGGGTGGCCAGCTGCCCCCTCTCCTGCGGGGCAGGCGAATGGCATGGGCAGCCGTGCTGCCCTTTGCCTGCCCTGCAGGACAGGGGGTGCGTGGCAAGCCGGCCACCCCCTGTCCCACAGGGCAGGTGAAAGGCAGCATGGGGGGCTGTGAGGCTGCCCATGCTGCCGCCAGCACGCTCTGGCAGCTGGCAGCTGCTCCTGGTGCCCCCTTCCTGGCAGCGCCGGGGGAGACTACCCCCTGCCCCCCCCTCGATCTGGCCCTGGCCGTGGAATCCACCCTCCAAAGCAGCCATTTTCTTCAGAGAAACTGATGTCTGTAGTCTGGAGATCAGTTGTAATTCTGGGAAATTTCCAGGCTCCGCCTGGAGGTTGGCAACTCTAAGTGGGACCTTGAAGTAGACTGGAGGGAGTGACTTAAGTTCCTGTCATCCTTCTGGGTCTAATCTTCACTGGATGGGAAACTCATTGTATGACAGAAGCAGCATATCTGGAAACATAACTGAACCCTGTAAGAGGCGGCAGCTGTTTTGTTGCATGTTGAGGTCTGATGATTGGAATGTAGGTTTGTGTTGAGGAAGAACAGACAATAGATTCAGCATTTTTTTCCACAGCAAACCTTTTTATTTGTTCTGGTCCTCTCTGAGTGCTCAGAATATACTTATGAAAAACCTTGGAACAAAGTATGAAAACAATTCAGTGTGAATATAGTTGTGCAGAATATGCATATAATTGCACTGTTTGATCTCTCTAGTTCAAACAATAATTGTATTTAGCTGTTTTCTGTCCCAGGAACAGAATGTAATATAATTTTTCCGACTCCCTTTTTCTTGGATTACTTTCAAAAGTAGGGTTATGCTTTTAAGCACAGCAATGCCTATGTTTGGAAGCAATTAGTTTAATAAAAATGGCCAGAATATTTGAAGAGGCACTTGGAACAAAAAAATAATGTAGCTGGTTCATAGCTCAGGATGTTTAGTGAAGCAAGCCCTGTTAAGAAAATGTTATGGCCCTCCTTCCCTTCCTATGCTGCCTTATTTCATCAGCCTCAAACATTCACCAGAAAGCATTGTTGTGCATGACTGCTATTTTCATTCATTTCCTAGCAGTCCCCCCACCCCCAATATCAATTTTGTATCCTCACAAATGTATACAGCTAGGAGAACTCTAATATATTCTCTTTCCATGGGAAATTTTCTAATTATCTGATCTGGCTGAATTACACTCAAGACTGGAGACTGAAAACAAAGTTTATTTTAAAGTGCCAGCTGAAAGCGGCTATGAATCCTAACAAAATCTAAATGAAACTCAAGGTCTAGTATTGCCTCAAGTTATAAAGCAAAGCGATCTCCTGGTAACATGAGGCATGGGGGAACTGCATTCTCAAACATGCCCTTTATGCTCATCCTTTATGCAAGCTTTATAGAAGATTTCTAGACTTTTTATTCCTTTTAGCTGCAGACACCCCACCCCCAGCATACCATACCACATTCTTCTTTGGCAATTCCCATCAGTTTCAAAACTTTGACATGTGGTGTGGAGAGTGGATGTTCATAAAAGATGCAGAATTATTTGCATTTAAACCACATCTTAAGTAACTATAGGGCTGCCAAGAGTTACCGTGGGCCCACAGACAAAAATTCCACCACCACCCCCTGTAAGAGCCTGATCCAAAACAAATAATCATAAAAAATAAATCATTTGGCTTTCTGTTACTGTAAATATAATTTCAGGTGTCTAGCTGTGTTGGTCTGTAGTAGAAGAATAAGATTTGGGTCCTTTAGCACCTTAAAGACAATCTAGATTGTGCTCTCCTACTACAGACCAACATGGCTATCCTTCCAGAACTATCTTCATGGAAGCAGGGCTGGATCTATGGGGCGGGGGGGGGGGGGGTCACCTGCCAGAAAGCATTGGCTGCCTGCTATTTTTTATGATTTTCATTTGTGCCAAGATCTAACTAGGAACTTAACCTGAGAGTTTGTTTTCAGCACAGGCTGAGTTATGAACGAAAAATAGTTCTGGGCATGCACAGAATGCCTTTCCCTCAACATTAAAAAACTGCAATCTCCTTTCTTCTCACACACTTTAATAATTAAGTAGCATACTTGAAGATGCAAAGGAAGCAGTGGGAGTTACTGAATAATACTTTAATCCCCTCTGTAAAAATGAGGATAAGATAACTATATGCCCTGTATCTTACATAAGAAAAAAATAAGAGTCATGTAGACTCACACCAGATGTTTCTGGGAATCTCACAATAAAGGCAACAGCCACTGCAAACAGTTGTCCTTCAAAATTGGCATTTAAGAATATACTGCCCCTAAACATGGAGCTATTTAGTTATAATTAAGCTAAGGTATTGTTTGCTTTAATATAAACTGGAACTAAGATATTCACTGTTATTCACAATTAGGGTTGCCAGGTCTCCTTACCCTCCCAGCTGGAGGGGAGGACCCAACACTAACATTTTTGTCTCTCTGGGAAGTGATGTCATCACACAGGTGTGGGGGCATGCACACACTTTGCAGTGGTCCCACTGCAAAGCGCACAAGCACTCTTGGTGGGGGGGCATGATGACATCATTCCTGGGAAGTGATGTCATTGCACGACCCCAGAAGTGTGCCTGAGAGGCTCGTTCCTGCACCATCACTACCCCTGCCAGCCAGGTAAGTGGCAGCAGGGGGACAGAGCTGGAAGAGGAATCCCCGCCCCCACCAGAAGAAAAGGATACCTATTCACAATGTATGTCAAGGGTGGAAGGAGGGGAATTATCCTTTGATAGATTCTTGGGAAATATTAATTTGAACACACACACACACACATCCTTTTTTCCCAGTTCATAGTTTGAACAGAGGTTTTCAGTTCTACAGTTATTTTTTTTAACTCCTCAGCCTGGGAAGAGATGAGAAGAAATGAGGCTGGAAGGGGAGGGGGACAAATACAGAATAATTAAAAAGTGAGTCGAAAGGAATGAATACATACCAGGTTGGCTAATGGATTTAGCGACATCCCATTTCCCTTCAGCCTTCTTGTGCTTTGCAGTACATGGAGAGCTTCTTTAAAAAATAGCTGGCTGCCAAAAATGGTGGCAAACACCATTAACTAGGAAATTTCTGCTCTTCCTGATTGGTCCGCTCTTTCTTTAGTGGCTAAGAGCAGAACTGCACAAAAAGTAAAATAAATGCATTTGCAGAATATAAGATGATTCCAGCTTCAGGGGCCCTCAAGAGCTGACGGGAATTGTGTTCCCCTAGTCCCCTTCTTTCAGCAGCCCTAAATATCTGTACAGAATGTTTACTGTTTACAAGCTTACCAAGAAGAAATAAAAAATGTATAGACAGCAGACCATCAATAGTCATGGTTGCCTTTGGCGAGGCAAACATCGTTACACTCCTTTAAGCAGACCTTAAGCAACAAATGCTTATATGACTCCATCCTTTAAAAGTGACGTTTGTGATATGTCTCAGGCATTAAGTGGTCAAAGAATGAGTTTCTGTGCAGAATTTTTACATCCAAAGAGAAGTGACATTTCAGAAAAGCATAGATAGAATGGGTAAGTGACACTGACACTTGCAGTTATCTAGGGATTACTCCTCAAAGAACAGTGTCACTTGTTTGTTCATCCTAGAAGATCTCTTCATGCCAAGGTATAGTCACCATGTACTGGAAATCTGCTGCATGTTAATTGTTGCTGTGAAGACATATGCCATGAAATATAAAATTTGTGTGACAATATCAAGACAAAGCATATATTCACATTTGATCTTTATATTATATATGGTGACAAATCAGAGGGATTAAAATATTGATATCCTACTTTTTTCCTGATCAACAGGACTCAAAGTGGTTTGCATCCATTAAAACTAACCAAATATCAAATTCACATTAATACAAGTCAAAAAAAGCAGACCATAACCTCCACCCACAAGCCATCAAAAAAGCCTAGTAAGTTCATGATATTACTTTTTCTTGCATGTGTTCTTAAACTGCTTTACAAAACCTCCAAAATATTTACAGAACCTCTAGAATATTTGCAAGTGTGGGGTCTTTCTCATGTGCTTGGAAAACCTGTTCCATAGCACAGGAGCAACCATTGAAAATGACCAAGCCTGAGTAGAAACAGTTCTTGCTAATCTGAGTGAAGGTACTGCTAATACATGTCTAAAAAGTTGAATGCCAGGTCCTCCCTTCCTGCCGGGAGGGTAAGGAAACCTGGCAACCCTATCCTGGCCCCATCTCTTACATTTACCGACAACTAGAGCTGAAATAGTATGGTAGTGGAGCTGTACAAGATCCTCCACTGTACATATAACTGAGGTGTTAATTGGGGTCTTTCTTGACACAAATGGACGGTCACACAAAGGGGATAAATCATTTCAACAGGCTTTCACTTATTCTGGACATTATTTACATATTGGTGAAAGATGTTTTTGCACTATTCCTCAACTATACTATTTGAGCGGAGGGCTTGGTTAATATACGAGCCAGGAAATGGACTCTGAGAACAGGGAAATGTTCTGTTTCTCAACTTGGTGACATCACACCTATAATAGAAGACATATGCTCATTTGCCCACAGGCAGAATGCAGTGAAGACACAATTGAGGAGGTTGAAAAAATTAACACTCCACCACAAGTAAAACTTGTGAGAATTGGCTCTGAGAGAATGAAAACTGTGACATCTCAACTACATCAAAAAGAGGTTGAATGTGTAAGTAAAAGAAAGTCTTCTTCTGAATCTTAGGAGAAGAAAGGATGTAGCTGACGGAGATACCACAGAGTGCTGGAGTCATAGATTCAGTGCATGAATGGGCAAAAATCTGTCCCAAAGATACATGATGAAAGATATTGCCTCCGTGAATACAGATAAATGTGCTTTTCTACCTTTCATCTCCCCTGCACAAGATGCCATAAAGTGTTCAAAATGTATCTCTCTGTGTGAGAAAAATCCCAAGCTATTGTATTAATAAGCACCAGATTTATTATTTTAATTCCGTAATAAACATTTATACAGCACCCAAATGTGAAAAAAATGTGAAAAAATAACCCTGATGAAGGGAAGAGACCTAGTGAGAGTCATAAAGGGAGAAAAGCAGGAAGAGTTTATCAGCAGAATATGCTATATTCTCTAAACGACCAGCATTCCACATAGATTGTTAGTGTTCTTACAAATGTTTCTCCTTGGGAATCAGATGTTCCTTCCTTTTTCAGCCTGGTGCCATAAAGTCATCGCAACCGACAGCAAACAACTCTGTTATCGTAACAGGTTTTCCTTCTCTTTCTTTTTCTTTTTAAACAATGGGTCTAGCAGGTGGCAAGTGGCTGAGACCAGTCCTATCACCATCTCCAGGGTGCCAAGATTTCCCTTAAAGT
This sequence comes from Eublepharis macularius, assembly GCF_028583425.1. Taxonomy (NCBI): domain Eukaryota; kingdom Metazoa; phylum Chordata; class Lepidosauria; order Squamata; family Eublepharidae; genus Eublepharis; species Eublepharis macularius. Next base: position 49,727,864 of record NC_072799.1, read on the forward strand.
TTCTGTGGGAGGAATTTGTTGGTTGGATTTGGATTGTAAAGGCACGCGAGCATCTGCCGCCTGCTCAGTCTCATTACCATCCACACAATTAACTCCTGCAGCTCTCAGCCCAGCAGCAAGGGCCAGGGATTCAATTTTACTGCTTCTTTGACAGTCCTCATTAGCATTCATTTGAATGGCAAGCTCCTCTACTTCAAAACACAGCAGAATTTTTTTCCTGTGAAAAAATGGAGCACTCTGGGAGAATAGTTCCTGTAACCAAGGCTGAACTGACAATAAGTGTTACTTTTAGCAGCCGAAAATCAGCTCCCCTAAATACAATGTTATATGCCAAAAGTCAATGCTAACAGTGATAATGGCTTTAAGCAAAACCCTCCTATACTTCTGGCTATTTTGCTTTTTGAGGCACTTATATGTAACTCATGGTATCCGCACTTATCCAAGCCATCCAAGGGATGGGAAATGCCTATACCTTTAGATTAGGGGCGTGGCAAGGCTCCAGTGAGAAGGCTAATAAAGACAGCTATTCCTGGAGACCCACGCCCACATCTACCTTTGACTATATATTGGTCTAAGGGCAACTCACAACGTGTAATGGCCTTAATGGACACGGGAGCAGAGGCGACCCTCATACATCTATCAGCATTTCCCTGGCGATACAAGGGTGAGGAAGAGTACAGGTGGTTGCATCTTTTGCTTTTTCTTAACACTTCATCCACAAGTCTACTGCTTCACATTATAGGAATCTTAAATCCAACTGAAAGGAGCAGAATGCACATCCTCCCATGTATATGTTCTTCAAATCAGGTCAAATTGATTTTTTTCTGAAAGCATCCTAAGGCTGTGCAGAGAAAACATTCCTGAGGAAGTCCATACTCAACAAGACTGATTAATCCACAATAAATTACATCTGCAATAATATCTAGGAAGAACAGCTGTGTGTCAAGTCTTGTGACAAATATTCATATAATAACAATGAATATTACTGCACGCAGAATCGGAATTATGATTTTTCTTTTCTGACCAAATCAAAAGCAGCCAATCTAGAGAAAGCTCAATGCTGAAGTCTTATTAATTTCAACGAGATTGAGAGAGTTTGTTCAGATAATAATTACGGGGTGGGATGGTGGGAAAAATGAACACATTTGTCATTCATTTCTTATGGCATTCCAGATGTCATCACCGAAGAGAGCTATTCTGTTCTTATATTATCAATTTTTTTCCAGCACTCAAGCCATAACATTAGATTACTGGAAAATGTAATTTTTTCTCACATTGTACTTGTCAGGAAATGTGTTGAGTTTGTGTAATATTTATTTGATACATTTATAGTCCATCTTTTGTCCAACATGTAAGCCAAGGTGCTTAACACAGGACTCCAAGGAAGTCTCGCACCCAGGACTGACATAGCTTTGACCTAATTAGCTTCAGGAGTATCATGTGCCTTCCAACCATGTCCTTGTACCAATATGAACTTTTCCTCCTTGAAACTCAATTCATCACAAGCATGTCTCATCATCAAGTAAGACATGGATGAGTTCTGTGTAATCACATAACATGGAATAAATTTAATGACTTCATAAATAGGATATTTTGAGAGGAAACACCTTCCTCCCAGAAGCTGTTCCTCCAAGGAACTCAGAGAATGTACACGTCTCTCTACTGCTCTGTTTTGATCCTCACAACAAAACTGGGAGGTAAATTTGACTGAGATAGAATGCCTAAGATTACCTAGGAAGCCCAGATTACCCAGCCCAGGAGTCTGCAGTCCTAGACCAACACTTCAGATCACCATGCTACAGCTGTGTTGATTTCAACAATCACAAGCACAGGGAAGGTAAATGGGTTTCCATAGAGAACTTCCACTAAACATTACAAATAAACAAATACCCAAAATGGGCTTTAAATATGCACTGATATTTTAAGGTAAAAGTCAGATTTGCTGCATTAACTGCAGATACTTGCTGCTATTCACCACAACTGAAAAAACAGGCTTTTCATAAGATACATGCCCAGATGGACTTATGAACACACACTTATTTCTATTAAACTAAGTGTTGAAATTAAGCAATTTGTTGCTTTGTGTGGCACAAGAGAAAATACACTATGCTACTATGAAATAGGTAAAGGTAGACCCCTGTGCAAGCACCAAGTCATTACTGACCCATGGGGGGATGTTGCATCATGATGTTTTCTTGGCAGACATTTTGTTATGGGACAGTTTGCTATTGCCTTCCCCAGTCATTTACACTTTACTCCCAGGAAACTGGGTACTCATTTTACTGACCTCAGAAAGATGGAAGGCTGAGTCAACCTTGAGTACTTGAACACAGCTTCCGCCAGGATCGAACTGAGGTCATGAACAGAGCTTGGGCTGCTCAGCTCTGCTCATCTATTAGAAAGCTTTCTACAACACTAATTGGTCACTAGTATGCTAGGGAAGACATTACTGCAGCATTTTCATGTAATAGATCCTCACCTCAGTACAGAGTCCCACAGAGCCCTTCATTTAGCTCCCCTTCTGCACACCTCTAATCTCTCTAATATTCACAGAATCTGACTCAGTAGGAGAAGCTCTACAGCATCTCTTGGAAGATGACTCTTTCATCTCACACAGTTTGCAGTGGCCCCCCCAACCCCACTTCAAATAATTAATTAGCAATAGCAGACCACTTGTTGGGATGAGAACACAGGGCCTAGATCCAGGTGCCAACTCTGTCTCCATACTACTTGAGCAGCACAAACTTCAACCATACCTTCAAGTATGGATTTGCATATCCTTGAATATGATACCATATGTTGACGATGCTCTTCTGCCATTTCAACTAGATAGGCTGAACTGGGGTTGAATCTTGCAAACCGCAATCCCAAGGCCTCTCACAGAAGCAGATCTTTTCCTCCTTCCCTCTTTCCCCAGCAGCCCCTTCTGATCCTGGAAAAGCTGGTCCTGGGGTCAGGGGAATGAGATGGAGGAAATGTCACCAGCGTGGGGCGGGTGGGGAGCTGTTGTGAGGAACAGAAAGTTAAATGATTTCACCCAGTTTCCCTTCTTCATTGTAGCCTACCATGGCCCATAATATTTTGTCCACGAGGCTTCCCTAGCACCAGCTTTTCAGAAACAACAGAGAGTTGCTGAAGAAATAGAAGAAGGGAAAGAACCATGGCTGCAATTTCTTGCTCTTAATAGTTTATTTCGCCATTAATTTTATAGACTTTGAGGTGCCACAGTACTCTTCATGGGTTTGATCACATTGTTTTGTAATTGTGAAAACTAACCCTCAAGAACGTTAATGTCTTTGAAGGTTAACTGTCTAGGAAATGTGCCAGTTTCAGGGCTCTCCTCACACTAATACTGCAGCCCCCTGAGATCTCTGTTAAATTGAAGTGTACTTGTTAGTAGTGCAGGTATCTAATTTCATCATGCAGGTATGAACCTAAAGGGCAGTTTAACATGTCAAATTATGCATAGTGTTCTGTGGCCTGAAGGACTGCTTCTACTTCAAGCATATGCAAGCAGCTACTTATTCAAAGTTCTTTGGCAAAACTCCATCAGGTATAGATCACTGCTGAAATGGCCACTGTGGTGCTTTGTGTCACAATTTTAATTAGAACAAATGAAATGTCCAAGTGGCTATCATCAAAATTAATTTGCCTAGCCCTTATCAGAAGTAGTGCATTACATCTACACTTTATGAAAGGTGTTGACAATATTTTATTTATATGGTAGCTTTATTAAAGCTTCATTAATTCAAATGAAAGTTTGGTATTGCTTTTCCCTCTGTGGAACTCTGGTCATTTTTATGATTTACTGAAAAGGGAAAGGAGCTCATAAAGAATGCATGGAAATTATTTGTGGTCTTACCTTCCAGTGTCATTTCAGTAAAAATGTAACCACCATAGGGACTTTGAATCTGATTAATATCAACTCATAGTTAAAATAGGGTGAAAAAATACCATTAATACTATTAATGTCATGGAATGTATCTCCACCTACAGTCTACAAGAAGGGAAACCACTTAGGTTTTGAAAGGATGCTATTCTAAGATACTGCACTTTGCACTCTGCACTCTAAGATACTGCACTTATACTACTCCTATAGTTGGTATATAAAGCTACCTTATACCACCAGGCTACTGGTTCCTCAAATTCAGTATAGTCTACTCTGATTGACAGTGCCTTCTAGGATCTCAGGCAGAGGAAAGTCATTTTGTTTAATATATGCCACCTGAAACACTTTAGCTGGAGACACCAAGGACTGAACCTGAGACCTGCATGAAAAGCATGTTTTCCATCAGTGAATCACACCCCTTTCCTATCAAGGCCTCAGCTTGAGAGTGATAATCCTTATCGGGTCTTCTCATAATCCTACTTAAGACCGTTTCATGGGGCTTACTCCCACAACAGTGTTCTTGAAATTTGTTCTAAAAATTCTAAACAAAAGGTAATTGAATTTGACATAAATTGATTGAAGGAATCCCTGAAAACCCACTTTCATGACTTGATTTTTTAAAAAATATTTGACATTCTTGTTGGCTATTGGTCTTTTTAAAAAGAGAAACCACCTACATTTTTATTAGACTGTTAACTGATTTGCCTTCGCAAAAGATCTTCCTGCTGTAAAGCCATTAAGCAAGTGCAAAGTAAGTCATGCACGCACAATACAGCATATGGATAGTTTCCATTACAGAAGTTCAATATGTGGTTAAAAGCAAATCTTGCCACAAAGAAATACCACTGTCCAAGACATTTGATATACAGCTTTTTTTTTAAAAAAAAAAAGTTGCCTAACTTAGGGCCCCTACGGAGGTTTCAGTGTATCAGCTCAGATTTTCATATAGTATATATAGAAAAGCGAGCAAGTATATATTAGATATATACACTTATATACACACATGATCCTCTAGGTTTTCATATTTTATTCAACCATTTAATTGTAGCCTGCTTGAACTCAATAAGCTAATCTCAAAACCTAGATCTGGACTTTGGAAAGTATATAGAAGGGGACTCTGCACTTGAAGGCCAACTACCCAAAATATCTTGTTGCTAAGGTTGCCAAGATGGAGATGGGTCTGAACTAGATATCCAGGAATTACAACTGATCTCCAGACAACAAAGATCAGTTTCCCTGGAGAAAATGACTGCTTTGGAAGGTGGGTTCTATGGCATTATACCCCACGGAGGTCCCTCCCCTCCCCCCACGCTTCTAAGGATCCACCACAAATCTCTAGGAATTTACCAACCTAGTTTAGGTAACCTAACTGTTGTGGTTCAGACTGGGTACACAGATGGTACATTTAACCATGCCACTTTTAACTGTCTTGATGTATAAGAGGGTAGAAGCATCTCTTAGATATGCAAGGCCAATTGGACCTTGGTTGGTCAGCAACAGGTCTTTGACTCTTGCCTAGAAAGCAAAGGAGGTGCAGCCACTGGTGCACTTGGCAACAGCTGAAGCTTCTGAAGGAGAACCCTGTATCAAGTGTATTTTGCTACCATGAATCTGAAACATTTAAAGGTAATTTCTTGATTATATCATTTCCTTAGCAGAACCTTAAAAGGGGTAGGGAAGATGGCAATATTTCTCATTATATATACATAAATTAACATTGGTTTCTAATCAGATTTACTACTACTGTCACTATCAGTTCCATGTCATTTTTAGATAACTTCCAGTTAAGATAACGGAGTAATCAGAAGCAATTCTATGCTGCTTCTGTCTCTTCTATGTGTTATACCTTGATTTGGATATGTTTCATTTGATACAGTGGTTATTGGTCTTCACTTTACTGTTTTGTTTCCTCTTTCTTATCATTTTGTGATAAGAGGATGGAATAGTGAGCAAAAACTGTCCAATTTTGCCAAAGCAATGGGATATGGTTTTAAGACTTATACCTGTTGCTTCTATGGATCTTAAACTATGACTTATTCAGCAAAAATTAATGATTAAGATATTGGACACCACCACTCCTTTTTAGTAAAAGTTTAAGTTCAGTGTCTAATTATTGGGGTTGTAACTTAAAGATGGGGTTAGGGTTGTAACTGGCCATGTTTTGGACATGTCCAGTTATGTGGTCCTTGGGGAGGAAGTCATTACTCATATTAATTTTGTATTACAATATACATTTTTTACAGTGCTACCTGGGACCTGGCCTCTCTTGTCAACCCCCATCACTTAGATGTTTGGTTGCTGTGAGAAAAAGTGTGCTGGGTGGGGAGTTTATCAACTGAACTTTATAAAGGCTGTGGAAGACTTCAATCAAAGATGCAATTCTAAAGATACTTTCCTAGGAGTAAGTACTGTTGAGTAACATGGGACTTACATCTGAGTAGACCTGTTTATGATAATTTCTATAGTCTTTCGGGGCTCTCTCTTATTCTGAGTCAATTGGCAAAGATGTACTCCAATGAAACTTCATCTACTTCACAGTTCCCACTTATGCAATTATCTACTTTTCTCTTCATGTTTCCATCCTACTGCAAGCCCCACCACATCCAGCATCCACCCACAAAAACATTATTTTAAAACAAATTCTCCACATCAAGATTAAGTCAAGCCCTCTGCGAACCACTGGCATACCCTGCTCTATCAAAACAATCCTACTTGCCCACAGCAAATGGAAAACTTATGGGAAAACCATAGATTTATTTGGGGAGTGGGAGGGGTGTTGGTGGGTAGAATTCAGATAATCATGCTGCGTGCCTGCCTGCCTGCCTGCCTGCCTGCATTTGAGTGATGGAGATTGTCAGTGATTAATCTGAGAACACTGTTATGCAGCAGAACACTGAGTGTCAAAAGGATGGTTTTGTCCTTCATTGTGGGAATGAAATGACAAAGCATAAGGAAATATGGCAGCAACAGGCAACAGCAAAACACAAAGGTAGTAATTTATTGGCACTATCATCACTGTGTAAAAGAAAAAGTTAACAAAGAGCAGGATTTCTTTTAATGTTGCTGTCCAGCACTAGTTGGAGTGCTCTCCTGCTTGTGCGCTGCTGCTTCCGCCCCATTACCACTTTGCCAGTGGTAGGGAAGGGGTCTAAAAGTAGATGTGGTTTTTGATTAAGTGCAAAAATAGCTGACCCAAATCTTCATTTCCCCAACCTGTCCTTGAAAAGAATTGTGTGTGTGTGTGCCACCAACACTTGCATTTCCTAAGCATTCTTTATTATCTATAAACACAGAACCCCATTGTTATGTGTACTCGAACTTGGAAGGTTGGTGGTTTAGAGGTGTTCTGTGCAGTTTTAGTGCCATTAACTGCAAAAACAGCTGCCCCAAACAGCCTCAAAAGTCTCATTACAAAGAACAAGACCAAAACTCATGATAATGAAAAAACAAACAGATTAGATCTGAACTGGCAATGTTCCACCTGGAAAAAAACAATAACAGTGCATAGTTTGTTTGGAAAGCTCGGATTCAAAACTGAAAATTTCTTCCTGCGTACTCCTAACTATAGACTACTACTTTGTACTACTTTGTGCTTACTACTTTGCTGTAAGTATGATCCTACTGGGTAGTTTCTATGTTGTTTAATATGTTGTTCTTAGAATTTCTTACACTCTGTCACAGCATTTCTTCAACTCTGTAATGGCTTTCAGCTGACTTTAAATCTTTGCAAATTTGTTGACATTGTTTATTGAAATATCTCTGAAATTGACATTACTGACTCATACTGTGTAATCTGCCTTGAGTTTCAATGAGAAAGGCAGACTATAAATGACAAATTAATACATGTATCAACTGACAGATAACATTGAAATATGTGTTTTATAGGAAAATTTGGTGTGAGTAACTGGGAAATAGTACAAAAGATTTACACAAGGAAGAAGCAAAACTGAATTGGGGGTGGGGGGTGAAGTAGCATGAATGAGAAATTCAAAATAATTTCAATGACATGTTCTTTGCTTCCTGGTGGGGCTTTCTGGTGAGGCAAGCAGAATCCCCTCTCAGCTGTTGTGAGCTGTCAGATGGGGGAAATCTAGCTCCTTTAAGAGGAACCTAGAACTGATACCGGCCACTGAGAACAGAAATAGATAACCCTGGGGTTTCATTGCCTGTTGTGTTCATACTCATCCTAATATCATCATTTTGGTGCTTCTAAAGCTCTGGATGCCTCTTTGACTGGAAGGTAAGAGCAATGATAGGACACCACAAGCAACAATGACTCCATCTCAGCACCCTCAATTCCATTAATATATGTGCTTTCAGCGGGAATGGAATGCCACACCACACCAATCATTGCTTAAGACACAGCAGAGGCTGGATTGGGCTGCAATTAGGATTGTTTAACTTTAGGCCCTCTGCTTCCCATATGTCTAGTTCCTTTGATGTTCTTTATCAAACAGTTACCTAAGGGAATTAATGAAACTCTCTCAACTTAGAAATCTCAAATGGATTTCTTTTTACTATGTATCTTTTAGAAATTAGCAGCAGAAAAGTGGCAGAGGGAAGCAGCTGCAAGAAAGCAATCTACTCATGAGAAAGCCATTTACTTGTATAAATGAGATACATCTGAATTTGCTCAGATGCATCTGCAGAGCTTTGCTCATTACATATACACACACAGCCCACACATACGCTTCCTTCCTCTGCGATAATATCTTTAGTATATTTAAGGGTGGTTAATTTAGAGTAAAACTCATCTGCCAAATTCAGTACTTTTATCTAAAAGTATTAATAAACTGTACTGATTTTTCTTCTTCCTGAACTTATAAAATCATAAAAGATTTTCTTACTTTTAAGTCAGATAGATATGCTGCATATTTTTTAAAAAAATTCTCTCTTTTTATGCCAGAGATAAATGGGATAAAGTGAAATCAGTCACCATATAAAAGTCCACACATTTTATATGAATCCCAGCTAAAGGTATCTGCATACATTCATACATGTATAGATTTTCCTCCAGCTAGCTTTGAATGTAGGAAAGACTAAAATGATCACTCCACTAAATAAATCTTAGAAAATAGTTAATGTTCATGATTTCATGTTCTAAATACAATCCCTGTGCTTGTGTTCAATACCTGGCATTACCATGCTTCTGGAGTCTATAACAGTTGTAGTATCCAGACACTATGAAGAGAAGGGGGGAAAGTAGATGCGGCAACCCCCAAAATAATAGTAGCAGCCACTGAGGGAGGCACATATTAAGGGGCTTGGGAGAACTGGAGCTCCTAGAAGTAACAATGATAAACTGATTTGGAGTGTATGGAGGGGGGAAGATCTTGCAATTGCTGACCCAATTCTGAATCAAATCTGAGGGAGTCTTCCCATCACTGCTGTAATGTAATAAGATGCTCTGACTTCACTAGCATTCCATTGTCATTATCGTATAAGACTTTGTAGTAATGACAACAGTCCAGTCTTACAGATGAAAGATTAGCTATTTACACATATCACACAGCTACAATGTTACTACAGCCAATTCCAGATTTTCCTGGGCCCTGGCTGACAGAATATAAAGGAGCCACTTACTGACCCTTTCTCCTCTAACCATATCCTTTCCATTTGGCTCCTCCCCTTTGGATCTACCTCTTCTTCTTTACCTACTCCTTTTTCCATTTTAATTAACAGAAATCATACAAAAGTTTGCTTTCTTGGTCACCTTTTTTAACTTTGTATAAAACCAGAGAGAATAAAATATGCTTTCTACTGTTTTTATTTGGAGCACTATTCAGTAAAGTTGTCATCTGGTCTTTATCTGTCTAGAACTGTCTGCAGCATCCACGAACACAAAATTCCAATTATGGGGAAAGCAAGGTACAAAGAACACCCAAGGGCTTTTGTTTTGTTTTTTTAGAACAATGGTTTCACTCTTTTGGTACTATTAGCATAGCACTGGCCATAGATACTAGACATCAACAAGCCATACTTTTCTGCCACCCTATCAAGTACAATGCTTGCAAGACCTTCCTGATGTGTCTGTGACATGTAGAAAGCCACCCCCCCAACCTCTTTGATGTCCACTGATTTGCTATTAACAAAGAGAGGGGAAGTGTGATATTAGAGTGAGCAAGCTGACCCTTGGGACATTGGTGAAAGCTTAGCAGATGCTTGCTTTTCACGTAATCCGTCACCATAAAATGACAGATAATTGACATCTTCTACTTTACTGCAATGTGAAGTTTGCAGTTTGTGTCTTGCAAGTTTGGAGAAAACAAAAACCATTATTTCAGTGCAGGGGCAGGCTTCAACATCTGCCCTACCTCAGCCAATGTGGACACTGGCACTGAATGCCACCATCTCCTTGCTTAAAATGGAGCTGTTCTAAGGCAATTTTGTGATGTATGAAAATACAGTAATTCAATGGCTATTAGCAGTGGGCCAAAATTTTACTGTGTTTTGAACATTCATTTATTAATTAATTCATTTATTTATAAGATTTTGTGAGAAAACTAGAAAATAAAAGTGTAACATACAATGACCTACTTTGGAAATTTTACTCTCTTCAAAGAGCCTCTGAAAGAGAATCGTTTTTCAAGCTTCTGGGTGGTCAGCAAGAAGAAGGGGGTGTCTGTCTGGAGGCAATAACAGAATGGGGAGGGGGCAATAAGTAAAGCTGTCTCTCATGTACTCACCTCACAGTAAGAGTTTGTCACATGAAGAAGGCCAACTCTGGTATATCAAGCTGTGGGTTGTCTTATATGGCCGTAGGTGATCCTTTAGAAATCCTGGTCCAAGGCCATTCAGTGAGTAATCCGAAGCAGCTCTAGTCAGAATTCTATCCAGTGGGGTTTACTCTTATACTGTCATCCCTTTAAAAGTCAATAACCTACAGGGCTTCCCTGGTGTCCCTGATTGAACAGAAAGGTGGGATATAAATATCGTAAATAATAAAATAGCTCAAGTATTTGGAATTAAGCCTGGAAACAAACTGGAAGCCAGTGTAATTGCAGCCTAAAATGCCTAAATTTAAAAAATGAAGGGTTGGATTCAGACATTTTCCAGTGACAGAATGGAACTTTCCTGCTTCCCTTCTCCCACTGCAGCACACTGATCTCCATTGATTGAATAGTTTTTATCATATTGTTTGATCAGTAAAAAGGAAAGCTTGAGGGTCAGTAAAAAGGAAAGCTAACCACAACAACTACAGTCAGTTCAGCAAATTGCCATAGATACTGTTAGATCTATCAGCAGCATTTGACACAATCAACCATATCAAATGCTGCTGACAGATCTAACAGTATAACCAGTGATTGATTGCCTTTATCCAGTAGTAGCCAGTGATTACCAACCAAGGCCAGTTTCAAAGCCAGGTCTAAAGGCAGGGTGCAATAAGTCAAGAGCAGATGGTTCATTCAGAAATGCTTGTGGTTCCTCTGCCATCACCTGTTCAATCACTTTGCCTTAAAAGGGGAGATTGGACATAGGTTGATAATTATCAACACCCCTATTTACCAAATATTCCTTGCCTGTACAAGGAACCTGAAAAAAGGAGCAACACTCTTGTAGGGAAATCGCCATCCTACTTCCCATCCACCCCAGTTCAGGGTTGATAAAGGACTGATGTCTAGGGATGATGTTTAGGATCCCACCAGACTTAGTCCCCCCGCTTCCAGCCTGGCAGGCTCACCATCCATCCACCATGCCCCCCTACAGCCTATGACTTACCTCCCAAGCCCTGGGAGAGAGTGACCACAGGCCACCCTGAGTGACTGTCAAATGATGCTCTTGGAAAGGAATGGAGTCCGATGTTCTCAGGAATCAGCCCCAGAATGGCACCAATAAATGGCCCCATCATGAGGAAACCTCATGTTTACCACATGAGGTTTTCCATGAGGCCTGCTCATGAGGCCTCCAGGAAAAATGGAGCCTTAACAGCCACACACCACAGAGACGGAGTGTCCTGATGCCAGCTCTGTCAAGAGTCTGCCCCACTTCATCTCTGGAACAGATGCTGGGCAGCCTGGGGAGGGCAAGGCAAGCCTCAATACCCAGCCAGCATCTGTATGAGACCTCCACAGCCAGAAGGGGTAGGGCTAAAAATGGCTTCCCCTAGAGAGTGCTCCAGCCCCTGGCCTCCAGATTGGTCCAGGTGGGAATAAGGAGGTGGGGCTGGGGATGAAGGTAGGGATAAAAGGGGACTCTGAGTGCAGGCCAGTGAGGAGAAGTGGAGGAGCAATGAAGAGAGGGTGGACAAGAGGGAAAGTGTGCCACTATACTCCTGGGGAGCTAAGAGGTCTGCTCATGAAATAATCCTCACTCCACTCTCGTGTTTCTGAGGCCTACAGGGAGCCCCAAAGGGGAAAATCAGGATGGTGGACAGCTGGAGGGTGGACCCCCACCCACTCTGAGGGCTAACTGGTACAAAATGGTGGACAATGCATTCAAATCCTCCAACCACTCAGTAACACACACCAGAGAGATCTTATTATTTACAGACCTGGCACTAAACGTCATGATGAAGATGCTTTAGACACTTTGCACAGGAGCCAAACTTCTGTAAACTTCCCCATCTTCTACCTCCCTCATTCCCTCCCCCTCCCCCCAAAACCATTCTGCTTAGGGACAGGAACCCCTCTGTATGTAGCATGGGTGGGGCAAGGGAATCAGGCAAATTCACCCACCACACACACAGTTGATTTTCCACTAGAGGGTGGAGGAATGAATTTTTATTCATGCTTGTGAGTAAACTTCAGAAAAAAGTTATTGCAAACATTTATACATGTAGATCTCCTGACTTATTTTCATATCCAAAACACAAAAACAAGTGATATATGTGTGTTGGTCAAGAGAAGACTATGGGCTGTATTTCTGGGAGTGCGATGCAGAAGTGTTGATATATCTGAAATATGAGTAGGATAGCTCAAGAAAGTTTGTTGAAGAAGTAGGTCTTGAAAAACATAAAGAAGGTAATGGGTATACAGATGAAACTTAAGTAGAGCACTACACTGAACTGAACACTTAATGAATACAAAACATTCTGTTCCAAATTTTCAAACATTAGACCGACTTCCCTGAAAGTTTTCATGTGTTAAATAGGTAAGATACATCAATTTCAAGTTCAATAAATAATGGAATGTTACTAGGTCTCAAAACTGCAGCAAAAAAAAAGCAGCCATAAAGATGACCAACATCAATCGACTTAGAAGAGAGTAATTTGATGGCACTGCTACACACTGGTGTTTTCAACAGCTGTTAAAGATGTGGCAAGAATGTTATTTCAGAATTACGTTTTTAGCCATTAATCCCTCTTCAAGATGTGTGATCTGCAGGGGTCATTTTGTAGAAAAAGAGCTGGAGGAACTCATTAGCATAACTCATTAGCATATGCCATGCCTCTTGCCATCACTGGAAGTGCGTCATTAGCATAACTGATTTGCATATGCCACACCCTCTGACATCACTTATCCTGGCTGTTTTGGACCCAATCCTGGCCATTCAGGGCTGAAACTGGGCCCAAAATGGCAAAAAGGGGTTGAAAATGGCCAAGAAAGGGCCCAAAATGGTCAGGACTGGGCTGCTGCTGAGCAGGAGAATGATCCACCACCTGTCAGAGGCCCAATCCAGGCCATTTCGACCCCAATCCAGGCCGAAACGGGCCCAAAATGGCCAAGAGTCAGGTGGGTGGGGCCACCTTACATGTGACCTCTTTGGGGAACTGCCAGAACTGCATTCCTGCGCGTTCCCCCTCAGAATGAGCCCTGGTGATCTGTTTTGCTTTTCTCCATCCGTGGGCTTAATATCTGCAACCAATAAGTTGCTGCTACCTCTCCCTTCAACTTATTCATTGACCCTTCCCATGAACCTTTTCCTGTCTCCTCCAGTTCTTCAATACTTGATAGCAGTACTGAATTTATTTTTGGCTAACTTGGTTTAGTATCGTTACAGGAGTGAGTATTTTCAAGTGGTACAAAAATATTCATGAGGTGTTACTCTTTTTTATGTTACAGTGACCTCCTAAAGTAGAGATCAAGACAACATAAATTTTAAAAAGGTCAGAAGCTAATAGTTTGTAGAGGTTCTACTCCATCATTACACATTATTAATGAGAGCAAAACAATTGGTGCTGTCAATATTTTTATTTATTTTAAAATATTTCTTTCCCCTCTTTTCCAAACTTCAGAACAATAACAGATTAAAACTCTGCCCACCAATATCTTCTTTCAGACACATATTTCCTGATAGTATCATCACATGATCCAAATTGCAAGCTTTTTAAAAAGCCACAATAGCTAGAAGCTGTCAGATTTCTTCCAGCATTCCATTCCACAACTGTGACAACCTACAACTGAAAATGCCCATTGACTCACCAATGCTAGCCACATTTTCTGATGAGAATGAACCAACAGCAAAGATATCAGATAAATTAATGAATAAATATAAACTAGACTTGGAGGGGGGCTACAAATAGGTTACATATTGCTCAGGTAGAGGGCAAGGGAGATTGTGTGTGGAATCTGTGTGTGCTTAATGCAATAGTAGATTGTTTAATTCATTCATTTCTCAAACAGTAGTTTTTTGGTGTGGTGGGGGCAGCAGCCTTTCCTTCTGCTACTCCTACCTAAGACCCCTCATGGCTGCCACCGGCTCACCCCCCTCCCACAGGAGCTTGAACAGCTAATAAATCTTCCCATCTCCCCAGTTCAAAGATACTTGGAGTGAGAAAGGAAGGTGTTTGGGCATGGTAAGCACATATATTCAGGAGGTTCTATAGGTTATGCACAGATTGCTCCACTGTGTTTAAAGTCACTTGGGTAACAAGGAGGGAAGGAGAGCAAGTTTGGCGCAGTGGTTAAGAGATGCAGGAAACCCGGGCTTGATTCCCAATCCCCACTCCTCCACTTAAAGCCAGGTAGGTGACATTGGGTCAGTCACAGCTCTTTCAGAGCTCTCTCAGCCTTGTGATTATTGTGGGGAAAATAATAACATACTTTGTAAACTGATCTGAGTGGACGTTAAATTGTCGTGAATGGTGGTATATAAATCGAATGTCATTATTATTGTTATTATCTACTCCAGGTGAAAGCAGCAGGCAAAGATGGTGAGAGGCAGTGGTTGACAAGTGGATATGGGGCTAAGAGCCTCAAGCAGCATCCTCTTTGAAGTTAATATAAATAATGTTGATTTAATTTTAAATTAAGTTAAATTATCTTCAAAATAATGTGACAGCTTCTTAAAAATACAAAATAGGAGCACAGGTGCATGACTGGAATACTTCAGTACAGGTAACTAAACTTGAATAAAAAGTTGTTGTTTTACATTTTATATCAGAAGTAGGTCTTCAAGTGCAGGATCAAACCAGCTTTTCTCTGAAGCAGGAAGGAAAGGATTCCCCACTTCACTCCATCCTGCACAGCTGTTTGGGAGGTCAAAATGGACTACAGTAGCAGAAAAGTTGACGGGATCCAATCCTAAGTGAGAAAAGCTGACATGAGAAGATATGGGTGTCATATTCTCAAGTCCATCTATCATATCATGGAAAACTTCATTACAGAAAACTAAAATTATATTGTCTTTTTCCATATCTAGAATAAATAGCCCTATCCATTAGCCACATTTTCCTGTCCTGAAAAATCTTCCAGTGAGACCAGGACAAAATGGCAGATGTGGGCAAATGTATTAGGAATCTGGCCTTGCTGTTTTATATTACAACTTGATCTTAGTATGTGAAGATGGAAGCCTTCCAGCTGAGTAAGGTGCTGTTGGTATAATGCCTCACAGCAATAAATGGGAAAACATGATAAATTATCATAGTTGCACTCCTATTATGAGTACATGAATCAGTGAAGATTGTGAACCTGAAGTTTTGACCACACATAGTAGTATCTCCCACCATAGAAAACATATTTGAAAGCCCAAATTTAATGGAAGCACATAGTTTCTAAAAAAATTATAGTTTCTGAAAAATTTATAGCACTGAAAATAGAACAAATATCTGCATCTTCAGTACCAGTAATATATGTAAGAAGAGATATATGCTACATTTTGTACTTTTATTATATAAAAGATTTATATCTAGTTGTCTTTTTAGCTGGCAGATGAGAAGTGATTTCATGACATTCTGCATGCATTGAAAAGTGCCAGCTTGTCCCTTTATACTCCATTGCAGTAATATTCTAAAGAAAAATAACTTTCATTAGTTTGCTGAGAGAGATAAACTTCATGCTCAATGTCTTCTTGGAAAAAAATAGGATTTCACCTCTGCATTTTTATGCGTCACATTTGAAAAGCACTTCTACCTGATTTGTGATGATTGTTCATGGCTGATCTTCATCGCAAGGAAATTCTGTTATCATAAAGTCAAATGAAATTACTTATAACTTATATGCATTATAAGTTATATATACTTATAACTTATAACTTATAAAAGATTATGAGCAGTGGAATGGTGGGTTTTGCTACAGCTCTGTGACCCCTGAGAAAGGTTCCCTGGTACCATCAGGACAATACTTGCCGAATATGAGAATGGATAGTTCTCTGACACTGCAAGCATAAGCAAAGTTCTAAGTCCATTGAAGTCAATTAACAGAAACTTGTTTATGATTTACCAGTCCATACAGTCTGAAAGCAGAGACAAAACCAACAACTGCAACTTTTCAGGTAAAAAAATGAGATTGCAATTCAATGAAAAATCGTCTTGAAAAGATACCAAAACTATTTTTTCCCATGCAGAGGAATTTTATCATAATCATATTAATTTTACATTATTAATGGGTTTTGTTTCCCACAAAATACCTAAGCAATAATGATTTTTAAAAAATTATTTCTTTCCCCCCCTCACTTTAAGTCCATTTTGTGCAGGATCAGGTATTTTAGATTTATTAGCTCTGCTGCTGGAGTGCTTTGTATGAATAGATATCCCTGAGGAAGGCGCTTGTGCCATATCTGGTTCTGGTTCTATACATACAGAGATAAAATATACGAACATAGCTGTATATGTGTAAGTTTACTATGTGTATACAACGGTATGATGTTGAACCACACTGCTCCTGTTTTCAATCATACTTTTACACTTTGATTTGTTGAATTAAATTATATACCAGTGTTTTATTCATTTGTAGGGATGTGCGTTTCGGCATTCAGAATGCCGAAAGAATGCCGAAACAAAAGTGTTTCGGCATTCTTCAAGAATCCCGAAACGTTTCGGGGAATGCCGAAACGTTTCGGGATTGCCGAAAGAAAAACCCGAAACGTTTCGTGATTCTTTCGGCATTCTTTCGGCATTCGAGAATCGCCATTTTGTTTTTGCTAGCCGTTTGCCTTAGCAAGCGGCTAGCAAAATCCTGCTGGAAGCAAAGGCTTCCTGCAGGCTCTTAGAAGAGGGGAGGGGGGGAGAAGGAGTGAATCACTCACTCCTTCTGTCACCCCCCACCCCTCTTGCAAAGGAGGATAGGGAATCCTGCTTTGCCTTGCAAATGCAAGGTGCAAGCATTGCATTGCACTTTGCATTTGCAAAGCAGCAGAGATTCCCGCCAAAACTAACAGGTAGGGGAGGGGGAGCAGGAGGAGGGTGGCTCTTGGAGTGTGGGTGGGGAAAGGCAGGGGACTGGGGACTTTAGGAGTCACCAATCCCACTGCTGCATTCTCATGCCAGCCAATAGATTTAAATCTTTGGCTGAGGCTGCAGCAGGGGATTTAAATTTGGAGCAAGACTGTCTGGAACACTTCTGTTGCTGCTGCTGCTGAGCTGTGACCGAGAGAGGAGAAGAAGAGAGACTGCACCTGGAGCCTGGAGGACATCTGCCTGGAGGATCAACTGTGCTGAACATCCTGAGAGGACACCTGGTAGGCCTTTTTAAAATTTTTGTAAATTTTTCTGATGCTGGGCAATGTGCTGCTGTGGCCTGCCTCTGCAAAAAGGTGTTGCAGTTTATTCTTGGCATGGCCTGGGGGACAGGTTGGGCAGACAATGTTTGATGGTGGGGTGGGGGTTTCAGCATTGGTTGTTGTGCTTGCCTTCTTTAAGCTTGATCCACTGTTTTAAGATTAAAACCAGAGTGTGCCAGCTTTGGGCCTACACAGGCCAGAAGCCTTTCTTCTGGCTGGCTCTCACAGTTGTGCTTCACAATCTGGAATGGTGTGGCTTGCTTTTCTGTGTCTGGTCCCCTGCTTGCAAGGATTCCCAACAGGCTCCGTCCTGATCAACTGTGCCAGCCTGTGGGCCACACACAGGTATGGCCTGGGGGACAGGTTGGGCAGACAATGTTTGATGGTGGGGGGGGGGGTTCAGCATTGGTTGTTGTGCTTGCCTTCTTTAAGCTTGATCCACTGTTTTAAGATTAAAACAAGAGTGTGCCAGCTTTGGGCCTACACTGGCCAGAAGCCTTTCTTCTGGCTGGCTCTCACAGTTGTGCTTCACAATCTGGAATGGTGTGGCTTGCTTTTCTGTGTCTGGTCCCCTGCTTGCAAGGATTCCCAACAGGCTCCGTCCTGATCAACTGTGCCAGCCTGTGGGCCACACACAGG
This sequence comes from Eublepharis macularius, assembly GCF_028583425.1. Classification (NCBI taxonomy): domain Eukaryota; kingdom Metazoa; phylum Chordata; class Lepidosauria; order Squamata; family Eublepharidae; genus Eublepharis; species Eublepharis macularius. The sequence goes on from NC_072799.1 coordinate 49,746,270, forward strand.
TATGGCCTGGGGGACAGGTTGGGCAGACAATGTTTGATGGTGGGGGGGGGGTTCAGCATTGGTTGTTGTGCTTGCCGTCTTTAAGCTTGATCCACTGTTTTAAGATTAAAACAAGAGTGTGCCAGCTTTGGGCCTACACAGGCCAGAAGCCTTTCTTCTGGCTGGCTCTCACAGTTGTGCTCCACAATCTGGAATGGTGTGGCTTGCTTTTCTGTGTCTGGTCCCCTGCTTGCAAGGATTCCCAACAGGCTCCGTCCTGATCAACTGTGCCAGCCTGTGGGCCACACACAGGTATGGCCTGGGGGACAGGTTGGGCAGACAATGTTTGATGGTGGGGGGGGGGGTTCAGCATTGGTTGTTGTGCTTGCCTTCTTTAAGCTTGATCCACTGTTTTAAGATTAAAACAAGAGTGTGCCAGCTTTGGGCCTACACAGGCCAGAAGCCTTTCTTCTGGCTGGCTCTCACAGTTGTGCTCCACAATCTGGAATGGTGTGGCTTGCTTTTCTGTGTCTGGTCCCCTGCTTGCAAGGATTCCCAACAGGCTCCGTCCTGATCAACTGTGCCAGCCTGTGGGCCACACACAGGTATGGCCTGGGGGACAGGTTGGGCAGACAATGTTTGATGGTGGGGGGGGGGTTCAGCATTGGTTGTTGTGCTTGCCGTCTTTAAGCTTGATCCACTGTTTTAAGATTAAAACCAGAGTGTGCCAGCTTTGGGCCTACACAGGCCAGAAGCCTTTCTTCTGGCTGGCTCTCACAGTTGTGCTTCACAATCTGGAATGGTGTGGCTTGCTTTTCTGTGTCTGGTCCCCTGCTTGCAAGGATTCCCAACAGGCTCCGTCCTGATCAACTGTGCCAGCCTGTGGGCCACACACAGGTATGGCCTGGGGGACAGGTTGGGCAGACAATGTTTGATGGTGGGGGGGGGGTTCAGCATTGGTTGTTGTGCTTGCCTTCTTTAAGCTTGATCCACTGTTTTAAGATTAAAACAAGAGTGTGCCAGCTTTGGGCCTACACAGGCCAGAAGCCTTTCTTCTGGCTGGCTCTCACAGTTGTGCTCCACAATCTGGAATGGTGTGGCTTGCTTTTCTGTGTCTGGTCCCCTGCTTGCAAGGATTCCCAACAGGCTCCGTCCTGATCAACTGTGCCAGCCTGTGGGCCACACACAGGTATGGCCTGGGGGACAGGTTGGGCAGACAATGTTTGATGGTGGGGGGGGGTTCAGCATTGGTTGTTGTGCTTGCCGTCTTTAAGCTTGATCCACTGTTTTAAGATTAAAACCAGAGTGTGCCAGCTTTGGGCCTACACAGGCCAGAAGCCTTTCTTCTGGCTGGCTCTCACAGTTGTGCTTCACAATCTGGAATGGTGTGGCTTGCTTTTCTGTGTCTGGTCCCCTGCTTGCAAGGATTCCCAACAGGCTCCGTCCTGATCAACTGTGCCAGCCTGTGGGCCACACACAGGTATGGCCTGGGGGACAGGTTGGGCAGACAATGTTTGATGGTGGGGGGGGGGTTCAGCATTGGTTGTTGTGCTTGCCTTCTTTAAGCTTGATCCACTGTTTTAAGATTAAAACCAGAGTGTGCCAGCTTTGGGCCTACACAGGCCAGAAGCCTTTCTTCTGGCTGGCTCTCACAGTTGTGCTTCACAATCTGGAATGGTGTGGCTTGCTTTTCTGTGTCTGGTCCCCTGCTTGCAAGGATTCCCAACAGGCTCCGTCCTGATCAACTGTGCCAGCCTGTGGGCCACACACAGGTATGCTGCTTTGGCCAAGGTAACCCTTTTTGGTTGCTGGCCTGGCACTCACAGTTGTGCTCCACAATCTGGAATGGTGTGGCTTGCGTTTCTGTGTCTGGTCCCCTGCTTGCAAGGATTCCCAACAGGCTCCGTCCTGATCAACTGTGCCAGCCTTCGGCCCACACACAGGCCTGCTGCTCCGGCTTTGCTAACCCTTCCCGTTTGCTGGCCTGGCACTCACTGTTTTGCTTCACATTCAGGTTGTTTATCGTTGGTGGACCTCTTCTGGACTGGACTGCACTTGGTGGACATCGGCCTGCAGATCTCTGCGTGGAGGATCAACATTGCTGGACATCTGCACTGGTGGACTGGTAGGGTTGTTGTTAAATTTGGTTTTTGAGCTTATGTCTGCTGCTGTGCCTACCTGCGAGCATATGCTTTGGCTCTGTCTTTATGGCTTGGGCCGGGGGGGGGGCATTTTCTGGTTGGGCAAGAGGATATTGTTTGGGGGTTAGGGGGGCCAGCATTGATCGCAGTGCCTGCTTTCTTTCATGTTTCATTTTTCAAGTTTGAGTGTGGGGTGGGCATGAACTGCTGTTTCACAGGACTAAAAAATGAGTGTGCCAGCTTTTGGCCTGCACAGGCCAGAAGCTCTGCTGGGTGGATGTGTTTTGTTTTGCTGCTGGTTGGCCCTAGCCTTTAAGGGGGGGGGGCTGACTTGGCTTGTGCAACGGGGCCTTGAATTTTGGGGTTGCGTGTGCGGCGTGTGGTGTTGACTCTGCTAACATTTCCAATTTTCTTGACAGCATCGTGGAGGAGAGGAGGACCAGCTGCAAGACCGCCTGAACATCGCTGGACTGCAGGACTGGTGTTACTGTGAGCGAGTCCGGGTTCACATTTGGGTGGCCTTGGGGGTGGGTTCTTGCTAGCTTGGGAGGGGGGAGGCTCATCTTCAAAACACCACATCCACACCCCACACCGACATACCACAGATACATCGGTCCCGCTAAATAGTGTCTCTTAGGTAGGTAGGCCAGTTGGTAGGTGATCAGTGGATAATTGCCCTCAACATAATTATTAGGGAAACCGAGCCTAGTTTTTTTTAAAAAACTAAATAGGGACTCAGCAGGGAAAGCATTAGTGAGTGAGTGTTAGGTTTGAATTCTATATATATATATATATATAAAAATTTGTAATAGCTGTCAATAGGCTTCCCATTAGTGCCCCCATAACTAGGGTTCCACTGCCCATCTCTGGCACCCGTGGTGGTGCCAGGCCGGCCCGGGCATACTAGTGTGTGAGTGTTTAAGGCTTTGTCACCTGTTATTGGGGTTTAGGGCCAGCTCAATTCCAGAGGAATTCAGCTGATTGGCAGGCTCAGGTTCCCTGACATAAATAGGGTTGCTTAAAAAGGCACTTGATTGTTCATCTCCAAGTCACAGAGCCACTAGAAGCACAGATTTAGAGCAGGTTAGTTAGGTCTTGAAAACAAAGTTGACCTTTGTTTTCTAAATCTTTTCTGATTAGTTAGGGTTGAATTTGGGAGGGGAAAGTATGTCGGAGAGGAAAGCAGAGAGGGGCCCCGGGGGAAAGGCTAGGGAGAAATCTAGAGGGGAGGAGGGGAGGGGGACTGCTGCGGCAGCCCCTCCATCTGAGTGGAGGAGGCCCTCCCCTGCGCTGCTGCCGTTCACCAGCCTGGCTTCTGGTGACAGGAAGAGGGTTCGCAAGACTCTCTTTCCTGAGGCAGCTGCTGGAGGGCCACCCCCAACCCGGGTGCGTGAGGCAGGGGCTGGCACTGGGCAGGGGCCTGCTGCTGAGGCTCCTCCTCCTCCAGTGGTTGCGAGCCAGCTGCTGGAGGAGGGGCAGCATGTGGTGTCTCCTGGGATGGGCGCGGAGCACATGACTTTCCCTGCGCTCCCGCTCACCCCAGGAACCCGGAGGATGTTGGAGGAACTGCCCGTGAGACCCCCCCTGGGGCGGTCCACCCCAGTTTCCTCTGAGGCCAGCAGCAGGCCTCTCGCGGCTGTGCAGGAGGAGAGGACGCGGGAGGAAGAGGCAGAGACTGTGGTGGAAGAGCCCACATCTCTGCCCCTTCAGCCTCGTCCATCCCCACCTGCCCGGCCGAGAGTGGGACACGGTGTGTCCGGCCAGAGCACCTCACAGGAGGTGCCGCAGGGTGGTCCCGAACGCGCTTCTCCTGGGAAGCGTGGGATGCCCTTTTCCTCCGAAATCTGGAAGCACTTCCAGACAACGGAGGATCCCCGAGCAGCCCTGTGCCTGCATTGTAGGCAGCGCGTCAGCCGTGGCAAAGATGTGTGGCATCTCTCCACGTCTGGGATGAGGTACCATATGAAGAGGCACCACCAGGCGGTGCTTCTTCGGGAGGAGGGTTCGAGTGGCGCCGCACGGCCGCCAGCTAGCCAGAAGGAGGCAGGCTCCTCTGGTGCTCTCCCCCCAAGGGTACCTGCAGGAAAGGGACGCCAAGCCTCTCTCCCGGAGATGCTTGGTATGCAGGGCGCTAGTGTGCCCAGAGAGGGGATCCGGAGGGCGAGCAGGCGCATCACGCGCCACATCGTCAACATGATAGCAGTGGATGGGCAACCGTATTCCGTAGTTGAAGACTTCGGCTTCTCAGGGCTGCTCCAAGATTGCTTTCCCTGGTACGCCGTCCCTGCTTGCACGTCGTTGAGCAGATCGGTGGTGCCCTTGTTTTACAGGGCTGCCAGGGATCATGTGAAGGCACAGCTGTCCCGGGTTGCCGGGAGAACTGTGCACTTCACATCGGACATCTGGACCTGCCCAAGTGTGCAGCAAGCGTACCTCTCGCTTACTGCTCACTGGTGGGAACCCGAGTCGGTTCTGGGTGGGGGCCGGGGGGAGGTGCCTAGCACAGCTAGACAGGGAAGGATGCGAGACCGCCAGGCCGGCTACTGCAAGGCCTTGCTTCACGCCGAGGTGCTCGACGTGTCCCACACGGCGGAGAACATCGCTGCCACCTTAAGGAGACAGTTGGACGAGTGGATAGGCCAGGGACCCGCCACCGTGGGATGCATGGTGACGGACGGTGGCAAGAACATGAGGGCAGCGGCGCATCTAGTGAGCCGAGAGAGCGTCTACTGTGCCGCTCACAAGCTTCACCTAGTGGTGAGAGATGCGCTGGGGTTGGGCTCCTCGAAGGAACCCGTGGATACCCGGACCCGTGAACTCCAGTTACTTGTCCAGAAATGTCGGAGGCTCACGGGTCACTTCTCGCGCAGCGTGAAGGCCACGCACGAACTGCGCCAGACACAGGTCAGGACAGGTGTGCCAGAGCACGCTCTGATCACTGACGTCAGCACTCGCTGGAACTCCACCTGCGCCATGCTTGAGCGCTTGGTGGAGCAGCAGGCCGCACTCCACGCGTGGCTCTCCGAGCACCGCGGTGCGAGTCAGGTGGGTGAGTTCAACCGGGAGGATTGGCTCACCATCACCCAGACAGTGGAGGTCCTGAAGCCCTTCAAGGACTTCACTGTGGCGGTCTCGTCAGACACGGCGACCCTCGGTCTGGTCATTCCCCTGGTGCACACGCTCCAGAGGAATCTGGCCACCCTTGCAGACCGGGTCGCGCCCCGTGCTGACCTTGTTCCAGCGGTGCGCGCATTAGTGAGAAGGCTGCAGCAGGGCATAGCTGCCAGGCTAACTCCTCTCACTAAGGAAGAGTCGTACATGTTGGCGACCATGTGTGACCCGCGCATAAAGGGCACTTTCGCCGAGCGGGACGGGAACCTCACCCAAGCCAGAGACGGGCTCTGCTCTTGGGTGAGGCGCAGGCAGGCCAAGAGGGGACGCCTGTCGACAGGGGGGACGCAAGAGGGGCCCTGCCGTGCGGGTCCCTCTGACGCCCCCTCTGCGCAGGCCCCCCCCGAGGCCACCACCGGAGTGCCGATGGAGATGGAGATGCTCCGGTGGGCCCTCGTCCCCTCTGGGGTCGTGAGGACCGTGAGAGAGGATCCGGCGGAGGCGATGGTCAGGGACTACCTCGCGGAGCCCTGCGAGTCGCTCTCCACCGATCCGCTCAGCTACTGGGCCAGGAAGGAGTCGGTCTGGCCGGACCTCTCCCTCGAGGCGCAGCGGCTGCTCTCATGCCCTCCGACGAGCGTGGAGAGCGAGCGCGTCTTTTCACATGCGGGCGACATTGTCGGCCCACATCGCACTCGCCTTCTCCCATGGAGAGTCGAGCAGTTGACCTTCCTGAAGGTCAACTCTCGCCTCTTCGATTTCTCAGGACTGGACTTCCAGAGTGACTGAGGTGAGCCCAACTTGTGGCATGCATCCTCTATGAGTCCAATCCTTTGGAATCGCGCTCTCCCCTGTATAAAACCCTGTATATACAGTTAAAACCGGCCAGTAGAGGGAGGGTGGTTAGGAACCAGTGGCAAAGGGAAAACACCCAGCAATTTGAAAGCCCCCCCCCCAGGGTATTCAAAACATCTCCCATCACTGAGACATACCCTGTGGGACCAAATCTATTATGAAAAATAATGCCCCAGAAACATGGATTGCTACTGGAGGGAGAAACAGGTTAGATAGGGATTGCTTAGGTGTTTTTATCAGATGAAATCCTTGTAAAAAAAAATTGTAGAAGAATTGTTGTACTGTTTTTTGAAAGTTGATGTTCCGTTCATGTAAAAAAAAGGAAAAAAAACCAAAAAAAATGTTGTGATTATGTTTTTTAAAAGTTGATTGAATGTTCATGAAAAAAAAAAACCCAAAAAAATGTTGTGATTATGTTTTTTAAAAGTTGATGTTCTGTTCATGTAAAAAAAAGGAAAAAAAACCAAAAAAAAAATGTTGTGATTATGTTTTTTAAAAGTTGATTGAATGTTCATGTTTTAAAAAAAAAAATTTGATGTTAATGTTGGGTTTGCATGGTTGGGGGATGCGGGTAGAGTGGTGGATGGGCACCGGCCAATGATGATCTCTCACAGATGTTCCCAGGTAAATTCTGAGGCTGGTGTGGGGGTGGGGGGAGACCTCTGCAGAACTGCTCCAGAAATACCATTGTCCAGTGCCTTGGAAGTGCCCAGTTCAGCTTTGTGTGTCTGAACTGAAAGCACAGCCACAGGAAATGACATAGGTTCTGCTGGACCCTGTTGCAGTGGTTCCCCCCCATTTAGTCATGTTATGGAGGGAGAGTTGTATTAGGCTGGTAGTTATGATCATCTTCTGTTTCCATGCCCTGTTGTGCCCGCTCACTATGTAACCTGCTGTAATGTTCAAAACTTTACTGTTTGTCCATTTCAAAAGAAAAATTGTGTTTAAGATTCTCTGATGTGTAGTTAATTGTGTTGTGTTGTGCTATGAGGGACAATAAGTGTAATATGTTGTGATTTGTTGACCACTTGTAATTTGAAAATGAGAAAATAAAGTTTTTTTTAAACTTAATGATTGTGTGTCTGTGTTCCCTTCTTTGATGGGAGGTTGGTTCCCAGCATAGGGAACAATGGGGCAGGCTGGCCAGCCTGTTCCTGGGGTACTGGGTGTGGGGCAGCTGAGGGTGGTTTTGGTTCTGAGAGGGGCTGAGTGGAGGATTTGGGTCTGTGTGTGGCAGCTGGGGTGGGGGAACTGGGTTTGTGTGGGGCTGTAAGGAGTGGACTATGGGGGATGAGAGCACTGGTTGTCCCTTGTGCCCAAGTAGGCCCCTGCTACTGTCCTGGTGTGGGCTTCCATGTCTCTATCAGTTGCTGGCCCTCCTTTGCCATCTTTTTCTGAAATTTTCCTAGGGCTGCCAAACTCCTGGTTGGGCTTGAGTTCAGGTTAGAGAGAGTAGTTCCCTACAGAGAAACTGGCTGCTTCCAAGGGCAATCTCTTTAGAGGGCAAATGCGGACCATGGATTCTGGGGGAGATCCCTACTCAGATTTTCCTTTCCACAAGTCCCACCCCCAAATTGCCAGTAACTTCCAAGGCCAGAGTTTGCCACCCCAGAGAGATCCTGTTCCCACCCTCTTAGCCTTGGCATGAAAGTTGTAGCCCCCATGGAACGCTTCCAGGTTCCTGATTCCAAGCCCAATGACACCAATGTAAGACAATCCAGACCTCCATCAAAAATGGATTTTAAGTAGCAGTGGGATTGGGCTGCATTTCAGTCATTCACATATCTGGTTGTGTTCCCAAACATTTAGCTTATGTTTTTTTAAATCAGCGTATGGCACTTAAGGACACTTTTAAATGGTTCTAAAAACATATTTTTATTATGAAGTATTTAATGTGGCATTGATCAAGGGCAGGCCTTTTGGCCAAATGAGCAGTATCAGTACAGTAAAATTTAGACAAAGCTCATAGGAGGAAAAAGCATTCACACTGTGAAGTGGGAAGAAAGTTTCAATTTACATGTACCATGGACTCCGAAAAAGACATGTAAGTGGCATCCAGACCAAATCAGGCCTGCTTTCTCCCTTGAAGATATCAATTGATGATAGTGCTTATGTCACATCATGAGAAGACAAGGTTCACTAGAAAAGACAATAATGCTAAGAAAAATTGAAGGCAGTAGGGAAAAGAAGAATACCCTAGATGTGGTAGATTGACTTCGGTTTGCAATACATGGACAAGGTTTTTGGGATACTGTGGAGCTCAATATAATTCTAAAGTACACCACAAGTGATTTGAATGCATAAAACATACAGACACATACACATAAAATGTATATACCCCCTCCCCACCAAATTAAAGGTTTATCTTATGCCCCGGTTTTCTCCCCCATGGGAACCTAGAGTGGTTTACACATTGCTGTTCTCCCTTGATTTGTTTCACCCTCATCACAACCAGGCTAACAATAGACAGCTGCTCCATGCCTCACATTGGAGTGACTCCACCGATGGCCTTCTTAGTTGTATGAGGGGGTGGAGGGGGGGGGAGGAAGGAAACAACGCACTCCTGCCCACTCTATCTGGGGCCTAGGTGACCAAATTGCTTGGCCTTGGCAAGGAGCCAGTGGTGGGGCGGCACCGGTTCTGGGGCCCCGTCCAGAACATTTGTCCAGGGCCCCAAAATCACCTAGACTGCCTCTGGAAAACACAACACAATTGTTTACTTAGGCTGAGCCAAGAACATCCATCAAGCCTACAAGGCACAGAATCAGAGTCTGCCAGATTCTAGACCAACTCTCTAGCCATTGCACTACAGTGGATATCTAAAAATTGTTCATACCCCCACCAGCAACTTGAACATTTTTCTCCAAAAGGCACATAACTTGGCTGGGTCTCAAAAAGGACTATGATGCATGGGCCTGTCAATGCATACTGGTACTAAGGCTCTGGCCGGGGGGAGGGGGGCATTGTGCCAATGCCACCCTGGCTTTGGAAGGGGACAGTAAAATAGAAGAAATAATCTAGTTTCAGTGCCTCCCCCCCTTCTCTGTCTCTCTCTCTCTCTATAATGTGAGTGAAAACATTACTATACCATCACTGAAGCCTACAGGATACTTAGGGTCTGTTCACACACGCATGATCATTTAATGGCAATGCTCTGGCATGATGATGTCTGTTCTAGGAAGTGATGTGATCATCACACAAGGCTGGGGAGCACGCACAATTCACAGCAGGCAGATTTGGGCCACAAGGGATCCTGCTTTGGCCTGTAGGGCCCAAATCAGCCCACTGCAAAGCACAGGCATACTCTCAGGGCAGCCAGATGACATCAGTGACATCACGGCAGCAGCCCCTGGAGCGTACCTTGAAGGCTCATTCACTGACTTTCCCCCTTCGGGGTGATAGGTGAGAGTGGGGGATCCCCCACCAAGGGGAAACGGATCCCTAATTGTGTCTGAGGTTGTGGAAATCAAATGGGTCATTACCTCCATATTGCTTCTGTCTTTGAGGGACTTACATGCACATTATATTTAACTCCAGATTTCTTGATTGTCAAGGAATGCATGTGGTGGGGGGTGGGGGGAAGGGTGGGAGAAGGGCACCTGAGGGTGAGGGTGGCATTTGGCATGCAAAATGCCACCCCTGGCAAGACAAGCCTCTCCCAGCTGTCAGTGGTAGAGATGAGAGCAGAGCACCCACTTGGGGAGGCCATGAAATGGCCCCCCCAAGTGGGAGCAGGCTGAGCCTTGGTGGGGGGATGGGAGGAAGGGTGGGAGAAGGGCCCCAGAGGGTTGGGGGGGATTTTGTTGCAGTGGTTCCCCCCCATTAAGTCATGTTATGGAGGGAGAGTTGTATTAGGCTGGTAGTTATTATGATCATCTTCTGTTTCCATGCCCTGTTGTGCCCGCTCACTATGTGACCTGTTGTAATGTTCAAAACTTTACTGTTTGTCCATTTCAAAAAAAAAATTGTGTTTAAGATTCTCTGATGTGTAGTTAATTGTGTTGTGTTGTGCTATGAGGGACAATAAGTGTAATATGTTGTGATTTGTTGACCACTTGTAATTTGAAAATGAGAAAATAAAGGTTTTTTAAACTTAATGATTGTGTGTCTGTGTTCCCTTCTTTGATGGGAGGTTGGTTCCCAGCATAGGGAACAATGGGGCAGGCTGGCCAGCCTTCTCTGCGGGTGGTGGGGGGGTCAGGGGGGTGGTTGTCTGTGTGCCAGGGCAGGTGCTCTTTCCCAGGGACGATTTGGCACTGCCACCATTGTGGCACCCCTTGTCTGTGCAGAACTGCCCTGGGAAAGAGAGTTTAGGGGTTCCCAAAAGGGGAGGGCAGGCCAGCCTGTTCCTGGGGTTATGGTGGGTGTGGGGCAGGTGGGGGTTGATTTGGGTCTGTGAGGGGCTACTGGGGGGATTTGGGTCTGTGTGTGGCAGCTGGGGTGGGGGAACTGGGTTTGTGTGGGGCTGTGAGGGGTGGACTTTAGGGGCTGAGAGCACCTACTTGGGGAGGCCATGAAATGCCCCCCCCAAGTGGGAGCAGGCTGAGCCTTGGTGGGGGGTGGGAGGAGGGGTGGGAGAAGGGCCCCAGAGGGTTGGGGGGCATTTTGCATGCAAAATGCCACCCCTGGCAACACAAGCCTCCCCCAGCTGTCAGTGGTAGAGATTAGAGCACCTACTTGGGGAGGCCATGAAATGGCCCCCCCAAGTGGGAGCAGGCTGAGCCTTGGTGGGGGGTGGGAGGAGGGGTGGGAGAAGGGCCCCTGAGGGCTGGGGGGCATTTTGCATGCAAAATGCCACCCCTGGCAAAGGAAGCCTGCCTCTTCATTTTTTCCCCATAGGAAATAATGAAGAAAGATCAGCAGCAGCATGCTAACAATATGCTGCTCCTTTGCTTTCTTATGGGGAGGATGGGGGGACCTGCTTTGGGGGGCCATAACATGGCCCCCCAAAGTCCAATCTGTCTGAAACTTGGGTAGTTGTTAGAGAAGGGTTAGAGGAAGGTCCCCACCAATTTTGGGCTTATTTGGTGGGAAAATGCCTCCTCCAGGCGTCCTGAAAGACGGAGGCATTTTCCCAACAAAAAAACCCGAAAGAATCCCGAAAGAATGCCGAAATAATGCCGAATCCCGAATCCCGAAAGAGATTCTTGTTTCGGCTTTCGGCTAATGACGGTAGAGAATCTTGTTTCGGGTAATCCCGAAACAAGAAAGCCGAAAGTTTTTTCCTTGCACACCCCTATTCATTTGTATTATGTTTGCAGTTATATTTAATTCATGTTTTCTGTTCCAACCTCTTTGGTTACCCTTTTTTTGAAGAGTTGTTTTTTTTCCTCCCCATTTTTATCATCCTTACTCAGGAATTAGAAACAGCTTGAGGTATTAGGAATTCCCCAGCAGCCACAGCATTAACACTAGCCTCATAGACGAGGGCAAGGAGGGCTGCAGAGAAAGATGTCGCACTTTCGAAATGCCACCATTGCCCTGCTGCAGAGGCAGAGTTTGCCACTGCTCTAAGCAGTGGTAGAAGAAAGGGGGAAAACCACTGGACGTCATGCAGCATGACGTCACTTCTGGGAAAACCCCAGAAGTGTTGTCACATCACTCTAGGAATTGCCAGAAACTCTATGGTAAAGCCCCTAAAAGTCCTATGAGAAAAGGTTGAAGGAGCTCGGTATATTTAGTGTGGAGAGGAGACGACTGAGAGGTGATATGATTACCATCTTCATATAGAGGATGGCGCAGAGTTGTTTTCCACTGCCCCAAAAGGTCGGACCAGAACCAATGGGTTGAAATTAAATCAAAAGAGTTTTCAGCTAAACATTAGGAAGATTAAAATATTCCCTCAGTAGAACAGGCTTCCTTGGGAGGTGGTGGGCTCTCCTTCTTTGGAGGTTTTTAAGCAGAGGCTAGATGGCCATCTGATGGAAATGCTTATTCTGTGAATCTAGGCAGATCATGAGAAGGAGGACATGGCCTCTTACATGCCCAGGATAATTCCAATCTCCACCTTGGGATCAGGTAGCAGTTTTCCCCAGGACAGTTCAGCTCGGAATCCTTGACAGTGTTTTGCCATTTTCTGGGAATGGAGCAAGGGTCACGGGGTGTGTGTGGGGGGGGGGGGGAGGTAGTTGTGAATTTCATACATTGTGCAGGGGGTTGGACTAGATGATCCTGAAGGTACCTTCCAACTCTATGATTCTATGATTCTATGACTTGGGTCTGGGATGGGGATTCTTGGACTCCAAATTCAGGGATACTCATGTTATAAGCCAGTCTGTGATTTATAAACAAGGCTTAGTATTTGGTGATCTAAGTTTGTGTTATTTCACACATGATTGTTACCAAAGTCATAATTTCCCCACCCTGCTACCCAACCCCAGACACTCATACCATTTAGTTATCTGATCCAACCATCCAAGACCTTAGGAAATAATTGATTCAACCTACTGTGCAAATGCAAAAGCAACTGCAAGGCAGACAGAAATCAAACTCCACCACCACAGCTACTGGACAGCCACAAAGCTTTCGTTTTAAGCAACTAAAAATGGAAACCCAACTAAAAAGGACATGTACTAGATGGCCAAGTTATTTTTCAATTTGAGAGTTTTTGTCTTGGTATTAGAGTGAAAGGTGTGCAAAACCCACCAGAGAAATGTCTCTGTTCTTAACAAGTATTATATTCCCTTCTGATATGTTTCATCTGAGAAAAAAATCCAAATAGGTTTTGAAACATGGGGTCAAACTACATGAGACAAAATACACTTGAATTACACTCAAATTACAAAATACACTTGAATTACCCGTGTAATTCAAGTGTATTTTGTCTCGTGTGGTGAGACCCATGGTTCAGGTGAAATATTGGAGGCAAGTGCAAAAACAAGATATAACTGAGTAGAGTATATAAGGCAGGAAAAAATCCCTCTTATTATTTATTTATTTTATTATTTATAGGCCACCTTTCTCACTTGGACTCAGGGTGGATTATGCGCTGTGAGTCAATATACAGTGTGAGTCAATATGACTATACAGCTAGGACATTCAATAAATTATACAATAGGGTATGGATAACAAATTTGAAAACAAGCAGAACACAGAGCTGAAACAATGCTGAAACAGAACATAAGCAATTTGACATGACATATTAAACAACTCAGAAACTACAGACAGTACCTAATTTTCTTTTTTACTACACTGAAGTGTTTGTGTGTGTTGTGTAAAAGCTTTCATATAATGGCTGTTTTGACTGGCACTACCCCACTCACGGGTCTCCTCCAACTCCATGTCTCTATAATATTCTGACTCTACAATCTGTCTTCAGTCTGTCTTTGATATGACCCTTTCAGAAGAAGCCAAACCTAAAAAGGAAATAGATGAAACTGGATTATCACTACAGTTCTACTCTATGACATTTTATAGAGCCAGATTGCCTGTCAAAGTGAATATATCTTTCCAATTAGCCAATTTTGCTTGGCTAGCTTTCCAAGATGGCATTTTTATAACCATGACAAAGATAGCAAGCAAAGAGACTAGTTGCCTATAAGATCTGAAGCCTTGAAATAGCGTGAAACATTATTCTTAGGAAAGAAATCGGCATCGTGTTATGCAGCAAAAGATTTGCTGGCCTATAAAAAGCCTCTGCTGCTGTCTTTTCAGCTCTAGCCCATGAGAGACAGGCAGAGCCAGTCAGATCTATAGATGAAAAGGGAACTTGACACAGACAAAGCTGGAAACACTGCAATTTCTCTCAGATCCATGAATTACCCAAGCAAGTCTCAGGGACCTGAGTATCTTAATTGTGATCAATAACCAATTTAAAAAGCAAAAAATGTGACTATGGAACAGGTTCTGTAGGCTCAGAGTAAACCGAGGCTAAATTTAACAGAGCACGTTTTAATGTTAGAAGGTCACAGAGAAAATGTAATTTATTATTGTATACTTTTATTTATATACAGTCAACAGACTTTTCAGTGACATATTAATTGAAACAAAATATAGGAATTATACGTTTGATTATTAATTTATTTGAAGTTATGGATTCATTACACCATCCTCATAAGGGAGAGGGCTAATGCTATACCCATTCTATCTTTTCCCAATGTAGATACAATCATTCTGCCAGATCCTTCACTAAGATTTTTCTGTTTATTACATTTTTAATCCCAGCCTTTATCAAAGGAAGCCATGTTCGTATCCTCCATTTAATCCTCTTAACAGTTCTGTGAGGTACATAAGGCTGAGAAAGAGTGACTGGCCTAAGTTTGTCCCAGTAAGTTACACAGCTGACTTGAGATTTCAGCCTGGTTCTCTTAATTTTTGACCTGACACTTGGTCTGCGGTGACCTTAAAGTTTCACAGGTAGAGGTGGGCATGAAATAGGAAAAAATGAAACGAGTGTTTCATGTTTCGTTGCATTCCACAAATCACAAACTTTCATGAAATTGTCCTGTTTCATGAAACGATTTGTTTGTTTTGTGCTTCATCATAACCCAGGGTACTTCAATGGCCCTCTTCATACCCAGAGATGCCAAACTCTCAGGGATAATTCAGCAGGCTTTCCTCCACCCACCCTCACTCAACAAGCCAGAAAGAACAAATGCTCTAAATAAGAATATAAGCAAAGAAAATTAAAGGGAAAAAAGGTAGGCCTCAGTCAAGGTTGGCTCCAGAGCCAGGCAATGCCCTGAGACTGGGGTTGGGTGGGGTAGAGGAAAGAAGGCACCCTCACCCAATGACCTTCCCAGCAAGGCCAAGAGCTGAAAATAAGAAAGAGCAGCAAATCCAGCCAAAAGCTCCCAATTCCACTCTCTCACTCCAAATCCCAGCAACAGGTCCCCCCTCTCCCTCTGTCTACTGGAACTGAAAAGCACGAGGCAGAGAACTGTAACTTATATAAGAAATGCTCATATAGAGCAGAACAGGATTGGCAGACAGACCTGCCTAACAGGGTTTGAAAGGATGAGATTGGTGTTCCCATGGCTACAGAAGGCCTATCTCCTCAGTTGCCTAGGGGATTAACCCCCTTGCTCCTTGCTGTATAGGGCAGAATGGAAGTTCTCCAGTTGGCAAGGAGAGCTGCCTATCAAGGTTATGTGGGCTAAGACTGGGTTTCCCATGGCAACAAAAGGTCTGCAGACATTCTGGGCCTATGTTGCCCAGAAAATCAATGGATCGGTGCCAGCCTGTCTGGCATCATGAATCATTCACGAATCAAACGAATCGACCCCAAAACTTGTGAATTTTGTGAAAACTGTGGCCCCACAAAACATGTTTTGTGAAACACGAATTGGCCCGATTTGTCACGAAATTTGATTCGTATTTCTATTTGTGCCCATGTCTATTCATAGGAGGCTTTTGGCAAAAGCCTCTGAGCCCTTGGCACATAGCTCTGTAGATCCAGGGCAAGCCCAAGAGTTAGAGCTGTGTTAATAATATTTGTATTGATATATTTTTTTAATTTCCTGAAGATATATGCAATTACCAGCTTACTTGGATTTACATTCAAGTTGTATATATATTTAGCTACTGTATTTTTCAAACGAAATTTTCTACATCACTTCATTGATTACTTAAAAAATATAATATCTTCCTGACCTAAAAATCCACGTTCTTGTGTGGATGAGATGAATGGCAGATTTAGAAGCAATAATTAGAAGTATGCAAAATGAAACAAACAAGGTGGAAATACATCAGGAAAACTCTGGTTTGGTTAGTTAAAGTAGCATTCAGAATGGTGAAACAAATTCAGGAAATAAAGCTGTAATGACTCCCTCTCATCAAAAAGTGTTTTAGTTCTTTCAAATCGATGATTTGGAGGGAGGGGTGTGTTCTGTGCAATTTTGGAACTGTTAAGTGCAAAAGCAGTGCCCCAAAGCCTTGTCCCCCCCCTTGAAAAGAACACCATGTGTGTGCGCATTGCAGCCAACACACCCGTTGCATGTACACAACAGGTTGAAACTCATGATAATGAAAAACACCCAAGGGATTAGATCCAAACTGGCACATCCTGGACAAACCAATAACTGAATGGTTTATTATGAAACTCCAGATTTGAAACTAACAGAATTTTTTTTATTGCACCCTCTAGCCATAATTTCCTTGGAGAAAAACATCTGGTGAATGGGGAACTTCTAGCAGATTTTGATGCCTTGTTTAACTTCCTTAGCAAACAGTTCATCAGACAATCAAAAGAACCCAACGTAAAGTAGCAAAAAGTTGGTCTTGAAATGTTTCTTCAGATTTTGGCTGCATTTAAAACAGTTGCACAGGTGTTAATTCTTTCCAGTGAACTTGCAAGTAACTATGATCTTAATTGTTTTTGTTACGCTGCATTGCTAGTGAGCTATTTAAATTGCTCAACATGGAGAAACTTCACTCTCAGAACTTCCTTGTAAGCATGATATCCCACCAACAACAGTCTGTCTCATTGAAATAAATCTTAGCCAGTGAGGGGTTTCAGTTGCAAGGGTGGACACATAAAAGACCATGATGTCACTCTGTTCATGAAGGCCAAACGTGATGTGATAATGTCTATATATGTATATGTGTAATGTGAGAGAGTGTCCGCACATGTGTGTGCGCGCGCACACACACACACACACACACACACACACACACACACACACACACACACACATCCAAAGTACATGTACATATCAAAAGCAGAGGGACAAGTAATCAGATTTTAACAGTAATAGTGTGTGTAATTAGTGGTTCATGAGCACAGCATCAACACATGTATGGAGTCTATTTCTGTAATCTTCATCCCCATGACCATGAATGCTGCTTCTTCATATTCCCAGTCAAAGGGATGGAGTCTATGCATGCATATTTTTTCATGCGTAGACACTAAGCTTGCGCACCAGTGACTGCATAGTGAACTCTTTTGTGCTTTTCTCTGTGGTTTGAATGCAGTTCCCCTACTCTCCAGCATAGCCTTTGGGACCATCTCCTCCCCTTTTCACCAGCAGAAAAATCTGTTTGGATCCAACCCAATATGAATTCTTCTTCTTCTTCTTCTTCTTCTTCTTCTTCTTCTTCTTCTTCTTCATCATCATCATCATCATCATCATCATCATCATCATCATCATCATCATCCCTTTATAGGCATAATAGAAACACAAAATAGCATTCACAATCAATAAGAAGTAATCATATACATAACACAAAAACATAAAATTAAGACTCATTTTACAGCATATTTGGATTTGATTTTAAGTATTTCCTCCCAAAATTTAGCAATTTTCCTGGTAATTTCCATTGCCGAATCACTCAATAAGAACCAGCAGTTGATCACACTATACTGAAGGGCCATTACCTGGGAAAGACTATCAAACAAATTCCTACATAGGTTTACATACAACCAACAGTCGGGCATTATATGCTGGATTGATTCAGGAAGATTCACTCTACAAGGGCAGAGCTGCTCATGGAAAGAGACTTGCTGGTGTCTTCCACAGAGAATGTTAGAAGGGAATGCATTCAATCTAGCCAACATAAAAGCCCTACGTTGAAGGGGAATCTCAAGATCATATAAATAGTGAGAGATCTTCCCAGGCTGAGAATCTAATGAAGCAGGATAACATATATAAGTTTGTACAGTGCAGAGTTTAGAAAGTTTCAGATCTAAAAGTCTCTGCTTAATAAATCTAAAATTATATAGTTTATCAGACAGGAATGAATCCTCTAGTGCAATCCCAATATGACTGAGTTTGGACATAATTCTGGCTAGCCAGGTTGCATTGTATAAATCACTTTTTAGATGAGTAAGCAAACAACCAGGCTCGGCTCTGAAATAAATTTTGAGCCAAAATTTGAAAGTTATGATCCATGCCTTCATTTCCAACAAAGATTGCGCCGTTTCTGACCAAAGTGCAAAATATGAAACACAATTAGACACTCTCAAAATTTGCCTAAGAAAAGTGGCCTGGATATCCTCCACATTCTGATTGAAAGGATTAATCCACATGTAAATTTACAGATGTATTTCATATGATCTGCACAGGGCTACTATGTTTGAGGGAACTGATTCAGAGTTGACTCATTTCTAAAACCAGGTCTTGTATGAATCTTCAACATGAGGCAGGATTTAGCATACTAAATTTTTTTTAAAAGCGAGCACTGAGCATCTATCTTTATTTCTAGGACAGTTTGTACTGTCACTAAAAACCTTGCCTCTATTTGTAACCATTCTATTTGTTTACCATTCTTCTTCACAGCACTGCATTATATCATGATATCACCACCTCTTTAGGTCTGAAGAACGATTGTAAAAATATTATTTCATAAATACATTAAATACATAATCCTTATATGTATTTGTATTTTTAAGACCACTGTTTCCAAATGCTGGATGTCCATAGCAACATCCCGGCAGAAGTAGTGAGACCGCTCAGTAATGGCTTTATAAAAATCAACCAGTAACTTCCTGCATTCTCCAGAAAGCACAATGTTTCTGCTGGTTCCCATGTAATGAAAACTCTGTCTCTGTCTCTCTGTGAGACAGATGGAAAGACAGACAGATGCAGTAAAGGCTGCAGTAAAGAAAACAGAGAGGAATGGCAATTTTGCTAGATTCCCCCTAATCCAGCGGTGTAGTGTGCCTCTAGAGGGCACAGGGTGAGGAAAGCTTGGAGGGCCTGGGGTGACATCATCACACAGGACGTGGCTGCCCCCATCCACCGCAGCCACCTGTGCCCTTTGAGAGGCTGCTTTCGCTGCTTGCAGCTGCCGGGGCTGCTGGCTTGTTAGGTGCTCGCTGAGTGACGAGCCAGCTGCCCTATCAGCTGCAAGCAGCAAAACCAGCCTCCCACCATGCCCTTGGGGAGGCCACCCGCAATACTCATGTGCAACTGCTCGCCTCCGCAGCAGCCGCCCACACCGCAGCAATCTTGGCCCAATGCAGGAAGGCTGGCTCAGTGCCCAGCGAGCCAGCTGCCCCATCAGTGTGTGGGTGGCTTCCCCAAGGGCATGGCGCAGTCTCTTGCACCTCCCACAAATTTTGCACCTGGAGCGACCACCCCTCTTGCCCCTCCACACTATGCCACTGCCCTAATCAAAGATGCTGAATTACATAGCTTTTGCCCACAAGGGTGTCTGACTTCAATAGTTACCTTTTGGACATCACAGGAAAGGGAAGATAAGATAGACCTACTAAAAGCAGTTTTTGACTTACCGTAGAGATGGTGATGCAACATGGTCTCTAATGGTCTTTAGTCATGAAATGTAGAAATTATTACCGTGGCCTTCCTTTAATGCTGTTGTCACTTTAATACCAAAACATTTCACTGTCTGAGATGATAGTTAATACTCAACCTTGTTGTCATTTCTGTGCCTTCTAGTGACTGGGAAACGGTTTTGTTACAATATATGAATGCAATGAATTAGAAAAGACATTTTTAGAGCAGAGGCATTATTTTTTGTCTTGCAGTACGCTCTCTGCTGAGAGAAGTCAAATACATTGCATGAGTTTTGTATGAATGTTGTAAGCCTTTCTGACCCACTTGTTTGTTTGTTTTTACCTCTTGTGCTCCTTTCATAACTCTCTTTCAACCCCTGTCTGATTGCAACCAAGAAACACCATTCCCTGTTTGTATGCTCTGAAAAAGGCTTTACAGACAACTGTTTGCACATTATAAGCCAGTTTCATAGACAACGCTTTAAAGGGGCACCTCAAATCCTAAGCCAAATCTTTCCTCCTGAAATGTATTAAAAAACCTATCAGCCTAATGGTACAAATAGCTTTCAATAAGCTGTAGCTTGGATCATTTCCACATTTCCATAGTGATGCTGTGGCATTGGGTTCAGGCCCAGAACTATTTTGATGGTTTCCTATATGGTAACATCCCAAGGCAAAATGCAAAGGGCAGTCCTACCAGAGTAGACAGAGGTCATGGTTCTGCAAGCTGCAGAGTAGTCCAATCCAATTCCTTGCATTCTTGCCTCGTTCCTGTTAAACATGCTGCCTTCTCAATACAATTTTATATACGATCTATCTGCCACATGACCTGCCTTCTTGGATGGTCTTGCTAAGCACCCTCCATTTGCCCTCTTGGCTGTAAAGCAGAGATGCTTTCCATTATCAGTTTGGTATTCTCAGAAAGGATCTATATGCAGGGTTTAGAAACTCCATGAACTTGGGGAGACAAGCACTACCCACTTTCATTGTTTACAGTACTGGTTTCGTATTTGCAGAGAGTATTTAAAATAGGGAGCATTCAAAAATGTGATTCTCCCCCTGGCGGTCTGTTGCAATACAGTAGCAGCTTAAGTTAGGTTTATACAATCTCAACACGAAGACTATAAGAAGAGAAAATCAGGCTGCTGGATCAGTGATCCGTCTAATCCACTTTCACAAAGTCACACTGGAGGGCTACACAAACAGGGCATAGAGGCTGAGGCCCTCCTTAATGCTGCCTCCCAGCACTGGTATTCAGAGGCTACTGCCTCTGTAGACAGCGGCTCCTTTAGGTCGCCATGGCGGGTAGCCATTGATGGATCCCTCCTCCATGAATTTGATCTAAGCCCCTTTTAAAGCCACCTACGCCCATGGCAATCACTACTTCTACTGACAATTCATTCCGTAGTTTAATCGCTCATTGAGTAAAATAGTGTTTCCTTTTGTCTGTCCTCAGCTGATTTCCCAATGATTTCATTGGGTGCTCCTGAGTTTTAATAACTCTCTCAGCTCCTTCTGTCCATTTTCTCCACACAAGGCATAATTTTATAAAACTCTATCACATCTACCATCAGCTGTTGACTTAAATGGCTCTAGAGGCATTTTTAAATTTAAAAATAACAAAATACTTTATTTAACATGGGAAAGGGGAAAGGTCAGGTGAAATCAGGGTTGAAAATTTCTGAGGTAACTCAATATAGATAACTCTGAGATAAAATCAGTATGCACAGAAATATAAGGTCTAATGTTTCAGACAAATGAGAGTTTCTTAAGCTCTTCACCGTTACTTAAATCTTTATGTTGAGAGCCTTCTGTTCCAGTGTTTTCCCGAACACACTTTCTTTGAATATTCTCTTAATCTTTTTGGTACCCTCTTTCCAGTACCCAAACCCCTTCTCTTGAGCCATAAGTACTCATCTCCCAAAGGCAGTTTTTAACAACACCAGACCAGGGATCTCTTCACTCTTCAGAGCTAAATCCCTGTTTGACTGGGTAGGAAAATTCTCCTCTCACTCGAAGATCTATCCCCTTTCTTTGGCCAAATGGGAGTCTGCACCTACTTCTCAAACTTCCTTACCAACTCTCTTGTCTGAAGTTAAGCTGTTCTCAGTCAGGGCTAAATCTCCAAACTGTCAGAACTCAACTCCCCAGCATCCAATTCAGAAGACTTTTCTCCGTTCAGCTCATGCTACCCAATCAGATTCCTTGGAGTAGCCTGTCACTCAAAACTCTTTGTTTCTGCAAAGCATTAACCCTTCACAGGCCTTCAGTTGTTTGTACAGCACTTCTAAGATTTTAAAAAGCACAATCTATCACAGCAGGTGCCATGGTGCCCTCAGGCACCTTTTCTGGAACCCTGGAACAGACATTTTCATCATACTTCCCACTACAACCCCAAGATCTCTTTTAATGTCACCCAATTTAGAGAGATTCTCCTGTAACTCTACACAATCTGCCTTGGTGTTCACCATCCTGAATAAGTTGGTATTGTTTGCATATCTAGCTACCACACTGCTCACCCCAATTCCAAATAATTTATAATTTATACAAAGAACTTTTATCAATGCATGGAATAAAATGATTTTGATTGGAGGCACTCTCTGAATGTGGCTTGTGAAGAAGCAGTGCGAAATGGGATGTTTTAGTTGCTAGCACACCTGTTGACAACTCTCCCGGATCGTTGCTCCCCGTTGGATGTAGCTTTTATTCTCCACTGATGGTCTTCTGCCTACCAGAAGGAATAAAGAAAGAGATTAATAGAAAAGAAAAAGGACTTTTGGGGGGATATGAACTGTGATTTGGACTTTGCACCTTGCTCTTTATAAGTTAAAAAATATTAAAACAAAATTGTATTATAGTTAACTTGTATTTGATAGGTCTCCTAGGACTGCAGTCCTTGGTTGTTGTTTTCAATTTTTTTCTGTCAAAATGTATCTCAAGCACCATGCCAATCAGCTCTGTGTTTGCGCAGCAGCTGCAGGTGCAACCACACCAGGTTGGAAATGTCATCAATAAGTTGCAGCCTACAGCTGTTTAGTTTTGTTTTTACTTACATAGTCTGCAAGCTAACTAAAGAGATACATAGTCAGGTCACTAAACTGAACTGTTTGTAAAGCACAGAATTGCTCACATTTCATCCCTTCTTTGCACCTGAGCAGTCAGATACATTACTGAAATAACCAACAATGATATATTATTTGCTTCTTGTTCCTGCACATTCAATGGTGTCCATTTGTGAAGTGAAATAGATAGGTTCATGAAAGCACAAAGAAAAATTTATATATTAAGTCTCAGTTCAAACTATGTATCTTTCAAAAAATTGGAAGTGACAACATCAGACAGGTGCTAGATAGAGGCAGCTGCAAGAAAGCAATGTAACTATGTGAATGGACACAACTAAATCCATTCAGATGCATCTGAACAGTTGATAAACTTTTGGCTTCCTGGTTGTGACCTGAAATTAAGACATGAGCTGAACTTCAGTGTATGTATGTGCCATCAAGTCACAATCAACTGATGGCAACTCCAACAAGGGGCTGTCAATGCAAGTGAGAAACAGGTGATTTGCCAGTGTCTTCTTCTGCAGAGTCTTCCTTGGTGGTCACCCATCCAAGCACTGACCATGCTTAACTTCCGAGCTCTGACGAGATCAGGCTATAGGATGCCACCTTCCCTCTGAGCTGAACTTGCAGGTGATTAAATATCACTGATTTGATGGAATATCGCAGAACAAGTTTTATGTATCTACTAAGCCACATAATTCATATGTGAAACCAGATCTGAACTGTTTCTTGATTTAAGGTGATTTGGAGGGAAGGGATTGGAGTGCTATATGTAGATATTTCTAATAATTTTCCATAGACTCAAATTAATTTTACAGATGAAGTTCAGCTCACAAAGTTCTCGTTCTTTGTCATTTAAAGTAAGCTTATTGTACAACTCTGAGTGGGAAAGCTTGTTTTAAAAAAAGTTCCCTATATAATTCTGGCATTTGTTAACAAACTAGAAGAAAGCAAGGCTGAAAATGCTCTGAGGCCTCATCTCTGTTGTTAGCGGAGTTATTTAAAAGCATTCAATTGTTTTGAGGTTTAAAAGATTTATTTGCAATTGGGAATAGAGTAGAAAGTAATTTCATGTGCAATAAACAAGCTTAGCATGAACAACCCTCACAAGAGGGATCTCAGATACTGAATCACTTTTTTGGAGGACAATGTTCTTTACTCAAAGGAGCCACATAAACCGCTGTAGGACTCCTATGGAAAGGTTAAAGCTAGAGTTTCAGATCCTGCAAGAGTCCCTTCTGTAGCACAGATGCAATTAAATTAGCTACAATTCCATGTTACCTCAAACAAGAGCCAGTTTAAATGCCTGTGGTTGCTGTTGTAAAGTAGTTTCCTGTTCAGCAATCCATGACAGAAAAGGGAAACTTTTAAATAATGCTGCCTTACAGTCATCAGCCTCCTACAGGGTTCTGTGGCACGATCATGCATATGTTGCTCAAGCTTGGACTGATGCAGGTACATGATACAAGCAGACTTCTAGAAGAGTAGCACATTGTATCGTGAGAATAGTAGACCCTGTTCTATGATTTAAAAGAAACTATTTATTTACAAAAGATACCTGGAAGATCTGGGGCAAAGCTTTGACTGGTGCAATCAACAACACATGTAGGACCTGGAGAAAACAAGGTTCTGTACCTTTAATAGAGGAGCAATGGGATGCTATTTACCAGGTAATATTATTTACCTGCATGGCATAAAAAGCCTCAACTGCCCATTTTCACATATCAAGCCTCTGTCATACAGGCACAGCACTTTTTTCTCCATGCTGTTGTTCATCCTAATCTTATTGCTGCTGATCTTTTGAGGCCTTTCTTCTCCTGAGACCTTTAGATGAAAAACATCAACTGACTAAATCCTAAGAACAATGTTCATCTCACTGCACTGCAAATTTTCTTTAAAGCTGCCATAAAACACACTGCAGGGAAAAAAGCAGTATGACAACATGACAGAAGTAGGTTTGATGTATTTATTCTATCCTGCATTTCAAAATGCCAGTTGTGATTAGAGATGGGCACGAACAGCAATACCAACTAAGAAAACCCATGAACAGCCCAATCTGCTGTTTGCGAACAAACTGTTCATGAGGCCCCATTCTAAACGAACAGGTGGTCGTTGCAAGCCTCATTCATTCCTGCTTGTCAAGCCAGACACTGTGGCACCTGCAATCAATTCCCTTGGCAACTTAGGCAGGGATTGTCTGACCTCTGTCTGAGCTCCTGCTGTTGCCCTGGAAGCCCCAATCTAAGCCCAGTTTAGCTTGATAGGCAGGTCTTCCTTCCAAGTGTGGACTAGAGCTCCAAATTTGTTACAAGAGGAGAAGACCAGGAGGGAGGGGGCTCCCAGCTCTGACTTTCAGGGAGAGACAGCTGTTGTTAGAGAGACAGGGTGAGTGCATTGGAGCTTGAATTTTCTTTGTGTGTGGTGGGATAGGGATCTACCCCTTCAGGTTCCAGGGCTGCTGCCAGGCTCTGGGGCCAAGCTATTATTTATTATTGGTACCTTTCCTGCTGCCTGCTCAGGTAGGGTTTCTGGGAGTAGTGTGGTATGGATCTATCCCTTCAAGTTCCAGGGCTGCTGCCAGGATCTGCGGCCAAACTATTATTTATTATTGGTATATTTCCTCCTGCCTGCTCAGGTAGGGTTTCTGGGAGTGGTGCAGTAGGGATCTTGATGGCTGGAGGAGAGCCTGCTGGCCCCCACGAACAACTAACATGTTTGTGAACAGGATCATGTTTGTCAATGTTCGTTGTTTGTGGATGGCAACGAACAATGAACACCATATTCGGGGTTTTTTTTTCTGTTCATGCCCATGTCTAGTTGTGATGCTTTTCCACATGACGGAAATTGAATGAAGAAACTCCATACATATAATTATTCTCTCACCATACATATCCTTTTAAAATGTTTGCATTTAAAAAAATCAGACAAAGGATGAACATAAATGACTAACGCTGCAACCCTAAGCAGACTTATATACTTCCAAGCCCACTGACTTCAATGTGGTGCTTAAAAATACAAGAGAGGGTGATCACCTCTCAAGTTATTAGTGTGTACATTTGCTAGGCAAATTGTAAAACAAAGAGTAAGTAAGGCTCACACCACAGCTCAGATGTATGTTTTTACATTACAACCATCCACCATTCATTATTACTTCCCACCTCATCAATTGCTGTCATAGAAAAGAACAACAACCACAGATAATAAGCAATTAATATGTAAATTAGTTTGAAGGATGTATATAGTTACAATATCTACTATTATTTTGGGGGACCATTGCATGTACATATATAAGTCTCATCACATTTATGGCAAACTCATCTGGTTTCTGAGGCAGGAGACAGAGGTGGTTTGCCATTGCCTGCCTCTGGACTTCCTTGGTGAGGTCCCATCCATGTCCTAACCAGTACCAATGTTGCTTAGTTTTAGGGATTCAATGGCATCAGACTAGCCTGGGCCATCCAGGGCAGAGGTTCATTATATTAGAAATAGTTATATTTTGTTTGGTAGCAGAGTTATCCAGTCAGAAGCTTTTTCCCCAATGAGCAGTAATTAATCCTCAGACCACCGAGTCATAGAACAGCTAGAACTTACAGTTTATTGAGGTACATTCCATTCACAGCAATATCTTGTGCAGCATTGTGCCTGGATGTGGATGAGGTCTTTATAGCAGGAGCTCTAAAAACTATATTCTTCCCCTTTGGAAGGCCATGAAGTAAAAAGAAGACTCTCTCAAGAGAAACAGAGAGGAGTCAGGAGAAGTTCCCACCTTAGACAAAGAGAACCACCTTACTATCAAGAGAGTTACATGTGCATGCAGAGAGACATCAGCACACCCCACCAATGTCCAAGGCATGCTGAGTTGCCTTTGCCATCACATTGCATGTACCAAAACAATATTTTAATAATCAAAATGGATTGTAAACTTCTGGCAATCATGTAAACATCCAGATATCTGCTATTGTATCCTTTTCCTTATTCTTGGCAAGGCGATCCCAGTGCCATTCTGTTTCCTACTCCTGTTCAGTGTGTATGTGAGAGGAGGAGGAGGAGAGAGAGATGTGGAGCAAGATTAAATGTTGAATTACATTTAATGCAATCAATATGCTGATGACACACAGCTCTCTCTGTCTTTCTCTCTCTCTGTGTTATTTGGCTTAGGTTTCACAGTTTTGGTGCTGTTCCAATATCGGCGTATTGTTGGAAATTGGATGCTAGCAAGAGTCAAATAACAATGACTGGTATGCCTTGCAACTTGGATGCCAGTGCAACTTAGAAATTATTCAGACACCCAAGATTGGTAACAGCTGAGTCCCCTCCTTTGCATATTCAGGGTTCTCCTGGACTTATCACTGAATCAGGATTCCCAAGTGGCACTGGCATCCAAGAATGCTTTCAAGATGCTTCCATTGCTGTTGTGATTGCAGTGGTGTTCCCATTCATTCCCTTGTGAGATCAAGAAGCTGTTCATCAGTTATGCAGTTATTTTTCATTAGAGGATCTATTTTTAAAAAGAGTCCATAAGGATTTTTATTTAAATTGATTTTATTTAAACTTATTACCAAACTCTCACCAGCCCCCTAGCAGTGGATGGCTGGGCAATAAGTCTACTCATTAAAGTAAAAGGAAAGTCCATACTGACTATTTTATATATATGTCCATACTGACTCTTTTATACAAGACAGCCGTGTATTGGACACATGCTGAATTGCACTGGGGGGGGGGGTGTAATCCGGTATTCTTATGGCCTGTACAGAGAAAATGAAAATAAAATACCAGTCTGCCCCTCAGCTAGTCCAGCCACCAAGAGACGGAGGTGCCACCACAACCTGGGCTGCTCTCGCTCTGGGACTCTACCCCTCACCCTGCAGAGCTGCCTAGGTGGTGAGGATGGCAGATGAAGTCTCTTCTAGATGTGACGTCATCACACTGGTCCAAGAAGAATTCTGAACCAGTAAGTCCATTTATTTTTACTGTGCCAACTGGCAACCCGGGGGTGGGATCAGTATTTGGATGCAAGTCTTAGAAGATATCATAGTATCTAAATGATAACCAGAAACTATTCTTGATAGAACTGTGCTACCAGTTTTTGTATCCTTGAAGGAGTGCTTTTCAATGGGAGAACAGTGTACATTTAGAGAGAATTTTAGGGGATACTTTCCTATTAGTATCTATAAAAAAATATCGGGGGAGATGATGAATCTTTGCCCATCACCTTCCACTGACAAGTATGATAAAAACTATTCAAGAGAAGACTTTTTCATACTTCATAAAAAGTTCTCATGAAAATCACCAATGAGTTTTATGCATTCTCATATAAATATACTTTCTCATACATTTACAAGCTGTGTTTACACGTTTCATGTCCCTGCATTTAGAATTGCCTGAAGAACAGGGAAATGTACTCATAAAATTTCCTTTGGAATCTAATTCAGAATTAATGGACCTTTTTGTTAATATTGCCACAATCAAGTTTTCAGTTTTGTTCATGGAAATATTGATTGAAGAAGATTTGTTGCTGTGTTTTCATGCATCCGCTAAATAATGAAGATAGTTTGTATGAACATTTTTCAAAGAGGACTGCCCATAAATTATGTCAGATTTTTAAGGGACTTTTGAATTCCCTCCTGTCACCCCTTGCCATACATTGTTCCATTTTAAATCTTCCCTTGTCACAATTTTACTACCACCCTACATCAAGATTTATGAAATATTTTATAGGTGACCCTCTAAAAACTGACAGCGTATATTCACTGTACTTACACAAGTGACAGTTAAGTATGACAACCTGTTTTTGACATATAAACACCAATGCTTAAAGTAAGTGTCTTCGAGTATTCTTTAACAGTATCTTCATAATAGCAGAGGTGGAAAATGTTTCAGGAGATTTTGCTGCTATTTTGTTAATTGTGTTAATGTTATTTTTTACTTGCAAAAATGAAAACAGATCTTGAAAAGACTATTAATGAGTACTGGTATTAAAAGTAATGAGATCTATGGGAAAGATTCAGGATAATTGTAAGTTATTAAATAACCATCATTTTCTGTAATATATAAAGCATATAAATTATCACAATTCTTTGAGAAGAAATTCATGCAACAGTTCAGTATGAAAATTGAACTTGAACAAGATCTATTACAAATAAAAGCCAGATGGGCCTCAGTATTAGACTCACAAGAAGTAGCAGGAGGGTTGCCAAATTTGGCACGGGAAATTCCTGGATATTTAGAGGCAGTGCCTGAGGAAGGCAGAGTATGGGGAGGGAAAAAGGCACAATGGGAATGTGATAGCATATAAAATCTGCCCTCTAAAGTGGTCTTTTTCTATGGGAGAACTGATGTCTCTAGTCTAGAGTAAGGCCCAGCCTAAGGCTCCCCAGGCAATCAGTGAGTCAAGTGCCCCCCACAAGCCCACCCTCTGTGAGTGTGCTGTGGTTGCCAGCTGATGGATGACGCATGGCAAGAGATGTGGGGTGGGGGCATTGTCATCATCACAAAAGTAAACAAGTTTCCAGCAATTCCTGGAGCTATGTGATGTCACTTCTGAGTTTTCCCGGGAAGTGATATCATATGTAATGCCATAGATTTTTTTATATTTGTATCCCACTAAGCAAGGGAGCAGCATTGGGAAGAGTAAAGCTGCCATAGCAGAAGTCCTGGCAACCCTGGAGGCAGACCCTCCTGCCACGAGGCCAGCAGGACCAGAGTCACCACAAGCATATCTGGGAATGTGCTGAGCAAGCAGGCGTCTTCCTTCCTCCTTTCACTACCCAAGATGAGTTTTGTAGCTGCCTGACATGCAGCACCACTCACTGGTAGCCAAGTCCTGTAGACACAGTCACAGGAAGCCCAGAATTAGAGGCATTTTGTAAGTGCTCAAGGGGACTCTCGGAAAGCCATCCATACAGTTGCCCTCACTGGGGTGACGATGTCATCATCTGGAATGGGGGAAGGACATGTATGCCCAGGTGCCCAACTTTCCAGAGCTGCCACACCTGCCTGCACTCACAGAGGTTAACATGTACTGGTGGGTGGCTTAGGCAGGCCAGCTGGCTGCATAGGAAATGAAACCAGAAGCCTCCAGGCTGCCCTCTTCTCTGCTTGCCATGATGCCAAGAGCTGACACGCTCACCCACACTCACAGGCACACACAGCTGCACTGGATGGATAGCTGCATTGGTAGCAGTGTTGGCAGCCTCCACCATGTTGCCATTGCTCTTTTCTCTGCTAAGTGGGCAGCCATGATGCCTGCTCAGAGTTGCTACACCCTGTGACTAGAGATGGGCACAATCCAAAAAAAATGAACGATCCAGCTGATCGTGGATCGGGGCCGGCAACGATCCCAAATAAACGATCCACACCGATCATCTCTCGTTCCCGATCCATGGATCGTGGATCGTGGATGCAAAAGCGGAGGGGTGCCCCGCTGTTCCCAGAGATACAGGAACGGTGGGTGATGCCGGTGGCATCTGTGTTTGTGTTTGGCTGTCTGTGTTTGGCCGTCAGAGTTGCCTATCAGGGTTTGCAGGGATGAGATTGGAGTGCCCATGGCTACAGAACACCCCCTTCCCCCTCCCTCCCCTGGGTGTCTTCTCCCAACTGGTGACTGCTTTGCTGCTCCGTGGTTGGAAGGAAGCCTTGCTGATCAAGGAAAGCTGGGCTTCCATTCGGGTTTCCAGGGTGACAAAAGGAGGGCAAACACAGCTCAGGCATTCCCCTGGCTCCGTTGCCAGGGGAATAGATTGCTGGAGCCTGAGTGTCTGGATCCCCAATCCGAGCCTGATCGCCCTGATCCAGGCCCCTCCCGATCACTGGATCGTTGGCCGTGGACGATCATGCGATCGCCATTATCATGGGGGGGGGGGGTCGATCGTAATGCAGATCGTGCCCATCTCTACCTGTGACCACCAGCACATGGATGTAGGAGGCAGGCTGGATGCACTGGCAGTGGGAGTGGCCTCCACCAGGCACCCTTTCTCTGCTGTGTGGTGCTGCAGCAGATCGTGATCTAGCCAGGCTGCTATGGTGAAGTCTGCTGACATTGTGGGGAGAGCTAGCTTGGCAGCTTTCCATATCTACCCAAGATTGGCAAACTATTTGATTCCCAAGGTCCACCTAATGGATAGGCTATCCTGTCTGGAGATCAGCTGTCATTTTTGGAGAACTTTCCACCTGGAGGTTGGTAACCCTAAGTAGAGGCCTATTGAAATTAGTGAAGGAAGAGGAATGTTTAACTCTGGAGGCAATATCAGATATTAACTTTGATTTCCTTACATATGCTGTAATGCATCTCCTGCAAGGCATGATTGAATGATGTGAAATGAGAATCTATTCTTCTTGCGAGGGCCACTTCTAAGCTGAATGCTATTTATGGGGGAGGGGGAGTGAAGTACAATAGGAAACAACAAAATATTGTGGGGCTACTACTAGTAGTTTTTGCATAGACCTAAAGCCATCCCTGTTTTTGAATGCTGTGCCTTACCCCTGGACCAGGTGCTGCAATAACAGCCTGGAGAGTATTTCTAAGCATAGAAAGAGTTTCCTCTTCTCTCTGCCCAACTTTAGCCCTCACCCCCATGTCACATAGCATGGCATCTAATCAGGGTTAAGATCTGGCATATGTTTTAGAAGTTAACTACTGAAAAGAAATACCCTTGGAAAGATCACATGATAATACATTAAATAATGCATAACCAAAAAAAGTTATTCAAAGGAATGTCCCAATGGCAATAATATTCATTTTGCGTAACTACTATTATGTAAAAGAATGTTGTGCCTATTTATACTACTTTGCATTTAAAATTTGTTGCCTTAAGAAAATGTGATATTCTCTTGCTTATTATGCACACCAGTGTACAAAATTCCAAAATATAAAACAAAACAATGGAGAATTTATAATGCATCAATTTCATTTTGAAAACAAAACCAGGTGTTTTACATGCCTACAATCTGGAAAGAAATTTGTATGAGGCATTTCCCAGACAATTTTGTAAGCTTCACTAAAAAAAATGACAACTCACCTCTCTCAAAATTTAGCTGAAATATGAACATTATATATAAAATACAGAGAAAAATAGATGTAGGACACAAGGCAGGCTCATCAACATCTGAGGAGATATGGAACAAAATAATATAAAAACACTGTAATAAGGTAAAATTTACCAGATAATACAAATATCATAGTATAATGGACTCCGGGTTATGCCACTTCGACAAAAGTTATTTACAGGTTGTCATTAAATATAAGAGTTTGTTTTCTTTATATGGCATAGGGACTACACTGTTTATTTAATAAAGCTTAAGAACTGGATACTCTGGTTTCTCTTCAGATCGCATAAATCGCCTAAGAATTGGATGAGTTCCAGGCTATACCACATATACTCAGGCTTAAGCATCCCTGTGTTGAAATTGTAATGTGATTTGTACTCAGATGTTTGGTTGATGCCTTTCATTGACAGGCTGATAGAAGAAAATGCACTATGTTGATGCTACTGCAAGTTTCAGCAGCCCTCATTATCAAGAAATGCTGTCCCACAACAGTGTGGTTTGGTGAACATTCATAAAATTGCCCTTAATTGCCCATACCTTCTTGCCCTTAATTGCCCATACCTTCTTGACACCACGGAATCTTCCTAAGATTTTCCCAAAGAGTATTTGTTGATATTATATGGATATCTGGGATGAGGTACCATCACTACATGGATAGTATCAAGTACTTTCAGTTCTTTTAAAACCTAAAATGTTCTACTCTCTTTACTCTAACTTTGTCACACCTTGCAAAAGTCTGAATCCAGAGTGCTATAATGAGCTTTACGTTAAGGCAGTCCTTTATGACTATTCAAAAAATTCAAAAGCCTATTTCTTTATAGAGGTGGATCACCGAGAATAAATCACTGCTCTAGCAACCTTACTCCTTTCTTATTCCAGACATATTTAAAAGGGTTGATTTTATGGAACTGTGAATGGCTATGACTCAAATACTTTAAGAAAATAACTCTTACACTAAGCCTACCACAATTGTGAAAATTGTCTAAGAGTACCATTTAATAATGTCACTACCTACCAAATCAATGTAAATTTAGCAGAAAGCATATTTGAGCTGCCTTTAAACTTTTTACAACCATTTTTCCTCACAACTGCTACATCTGAAAAAAAAAATTAGAACCATCTTCAGAACTCAAATAAGATCTTTAAAAGAAAAATACTGTCATCTACCTATGAATTGTCTGAATACTATCTAAATAGATGAAAAATCCTGTCTATTTCAGATGGTTAGCTATGTTGATCTTCTGCAGAACAACAATACGATATAAGCTTTTGACAGTCAAAGCTACTTCTGTCACATTACAGCTTATATCCTGGAAATCTTGTTGGTCTTTAAGGTGCTACTGGACTCAAATCTTGCTCTGCCTGAGTATTGTAGCCTATTCCAACCCACCACTTTGTGTGTAACAATAACTCTTCTGAGATGCCTTAGAAGAGATCACAAGCAGTCAGTGCATGTTAGAGCTCACACTTATTGTGTGTCCTAGTCATCTGTGGGTCCATTTACATCATGATGAACCTACAGTTTTTAGTGTTCAGTATGAAACTTTCAGTAGTTTAGCTTCATAGCAACATGACCAACTTCTACAAGTTGGTGATGAAACATGCAAGACATGGGACTCAAGTGGTTTGCATCAACAATGGTGGTGGACAGTGCCCTCAAGACATAGCTAACTAAAGCCAACCCCGTGGGGGGTTTTCCTGGCAAAAAATTAGAAGTGGTTCTCGTAAGATCTCAGAAGCTAAGTAGGGTCAGCCTTGGTTACCAATTGTATGGGAGGCATCAATTCTAAAAATTGGATGGGAGGCAGTACAATTCTAAAAAGAGTTACTCCAGCCTAAGCCTGTTGATTTCAATGAGCTTAGGCTGGAGTAACTCTTTCTAGGATTCCACTGCAATATTATTAGAAATACTGAGATCTGAATAATGTGATATCCTTTTTTTAAAAAAAATGCTAACCTCAAAATGATAAAGGAACAGAAAAATCTCTGTTGCTCCAGATTATTCCATTTTTTCAAAGATTATTTCAAAGCTATGCATTATTTTTGCTATATTTGCAACTCATCATCCTATTTATTGTTTCAGTTGCCATGTCTGAGAAAAAATATATGTGATTGACAAGCATAGCAAAAAAAAAGTTTGGTGTTTCTTTTTTGATTACCGTGACGATGCATCCAATTGCAGCCTCAAGTGAGAGGAGGTCATTTTACAGGTTATGAAAAAAGTAAATCCATACAAAACAGAAGCTGGATGATGTGGAATGAATGTGAATTGATTTTACATTGTTAGCTGGAAGCCGGAGTTGGTTTAGGTTATTGTACATAACATTTTAAACTAAAGTAAAACTCTTACATTTAGCACATTGAAGAATGAGCACACAAAATTACTCCCGTGCAGCACAGAGAGATTATTTCTTTCCAAATTCAGGGTAGTTCAAAGTAGATGATTTTGCCATTGCAATGCATTTCTAGAGATGCCTTTGGACTTTTCAGGAAAAGACTGACCAGAACTGAAGATTATTTTGTTACAAATATAAAGTGAGTCTATTAAAATATTGTCAGCCATCTCCCATCAATCCATTAGTTTCTTCATGGTATGGGACAGGAAATAAACTTAATAACTTAGCTACATTCAAAATGCATGATTTTTATATGACAAAAGGCACCTTGAAGTCATTCAGTTCTTCAGATCCTGGCCCCTACACTTCTTGAACCTGTTGTGGCTTTAAATATTAAGAGAAGAAAATTGAGAAGAGAAGGACATGGACTTTTCAGATAATTTCTCGTATAATTTTTTAAAAATCAAATGGCATAAACTAATACAGAAATCCTAAGTATACATGCCTGGGTGTTACTTTTGAGTAAACATTATAGGGCAAAAAGAAGCCTGTTTCATTTCTGTTTCTATTTATTTATACTTTGTATTCATCATATTTCACTGCTGATTCTGTACATTCACTTCTATTCTGTAAGCATGTATTGTTGTTATATGCAGTTAATGGCATTTACATGTACAAAGAATTATTTATTTATCTAATTACTTACTTTATACTCGCCTTTCTTCCCACAAGAGATCCAAAGATCTCCTCGCCTCTCCTCTATTTTTAGCCTCATAGCAACCCTGTGAGGTAGGTTAGGTTGACAGGGTGTGACTGGTCCAAGGAGCTTCCACAGCAGAGTGGAGATTTAAACCTGGGTCACCCAGATCCTAGTCAGACACTCTAACCAATACTCCATGCAATGATTTGACACATGTTTTTTGAGCATCTATTTTATAGGATAATTTGTTGCAAGCAAACAGGAAGTTGCATAAGGAATCATGAGTTCAATTTGCAGAAAGAGAAGCAAAGAGAAACTGTAGCAATAAGAAATTCAATCCATCATAATAGGATTGGGGTACACCACTGATAGCAGCAGATAGGAGGATATCTTCACTATCACACAGGCTTAGCAGAAGAATGTAACATCCAGATATTCAGTAGGAGGGCCTGTTGCATAGTGGTAGTCTATGTGATTTGCAGGCATGCATATCCCAAGTCTAATATCGGGCCTCACTGATCAAATGATCTCAAGTGGCAGAATTAGGAAGGCAAGCCAGACAGAATAAACAATATGGGCTATATGAAGTAAGAGATTCAATAAGGCAGTTTTATATAGCATTGCTGTAATATTACCCATCTTCTTTATTTAATATTGATTCTATGTGAATAAATAAAATTGCTTTTCATTTCTTAAATGAAATGTTCATTCTCTGAACTTGTGGATGAATATCTCTGTTAAAAGAAAGGATCCTAAGAAGACAGAGTTGCTGTTCTGTACAAAAGTCCAACCCAGCTATTATTATGGGTTCAACTTTTAAACTATATCCTCACTTCTGCCTTCATCTTCATCTATTTCAAATCTGATTCACTGCTGCTCAAACTGAGCAGTTAATTGCACAGGAAATCAAACACCTACGGACCTTGAAGATGTGGCAGCGGGCCTAATATGAGGTAGGTGTAGAACGTTAACAATAGATGAGTTGAGATATTACTGAGCAGCCAAATTATTAGTTCCTTAGTATTTCTAAAGGAAGTTGAAAGTTCTAGTGACTGTAGAAATGAAATATTAATTTTATGGCCATTCTACAGCAGATATCTAGGCTATTCCATTTACAAAAAGTTCACAAATTATTATAAATTTCAATGCGATAATACAATACAATTTAGTAAAGATATCTTAATGAGATTGTGATACTTGGCTATAATATGGTGATCAACCACAGAACTAAATGTGTAAAGGTATGTCACTTCCAAAAGGGAAGATCTAAAGAGGATAATGTAATCCTGGTAGCTGCTTGGTGTCGATTTAAAATGAGGTAAGACAATCAACAGATCCTTGTTCCAGATGTCCAAAGAAAAGGCATGAAACCGATGCAGAAAATACTTTTTTTAAAAAAAAGGCAGCTTTGCATCTGAAGTCTGTAGCAATAAGGTCAACATTGCATCAAAATATATGGATAATTTCTTGATAAAATAATAATAACAACAGCAACAGCAACAAGAACAACAACATTCAATTTATATACCACAAGGACAATTTAATGCCCACTCAGAGCAGTTTACAAAGTGTGTTATTATTATCCTTGCAACAATCACCCTGTGAAGTGGGTGGGGCTGAGAGAGCTCTAGAAGGGCTGTGACTGACCCAAGAGATCACCCAACTGGCTTTAAGTGGAGGAGTGGGGAATCAAACCCAGTTCTCCAGATGAGAGCCCTGCTGCTCTTAATCACTACATCAAATTGCCTCTTTAGAGAGCTTAATTAACTGAATAAAAATAAATGAAGTGTGTGTCTGTTTGTCTACTGTGCCTAAACCCTCCTCCTACTGAGACTATCTTGGAACCATCAAGGGGAGCACAGAAAGCAGCCTGACCCCACCCCCCAATCATGCTTGAATCCAGCTCTACCAAAATGGCCCCTTCCCTCCAGCTTGCAACTGATGTGTGGGGACATCAGAAGGAATACAGGATACGAAAGACACCCCTTTATCCTACTCAGCTGAGAATCCCATCTGCATGAAATGTATTGCACACAAAGTTATTTGGAAGGCTTTTAAAAAAATTCCTGCGAGCCACTTTCAATGACGGAAAAAATGGCTGAAAAGTTGAAGAATATCGTATTACGTGATATATAAAATATGTGCATAAGTATTTAAAGTGCCTATATTTGACTAGTCTAGCATGCAAACAATTCAAACCGGTTTGGCTTTCTGCAAAGCCTTTAATTTTGTTTACATCTTATCTTACCAAGTAATGGAGCTGTGAAGTTTATCTGAATCTGCTGGAGCAACATAAAGTCAGATAAGCATTATCAGCATTGTGCCTGAGCCCGCTCCTCTAAGATACTGAGCTTCCATATTCAACCCAGAATATGATTCTTCACTAAAAAAAAAAAAAATCCATTACTAGTAAAATGCTGTCTGAAAAGTTTCTGTGCATTTATCCAACTTGGAAGTTGTGATTGCCCTGGAGATCCCAGCTCTGCAGCCTAACCCATTTTTGCAGTAGTTAAGGTAGTTTAACAAAGGTGCATAGTTTTGTGTAGTGAAGTACAATCAATCACTAGCAGAGCTGATGTCTGCACTGTTAAAGGCAAACACTTTCACAGGATATCATGCAGTGGTGTCATATTAAATACCACCACATGGAAGGAAGAGCAAACTCTGAGCCTTTTTCATTGTTCTTCCAGTCACTTAAACCCTTCCATTCTGCCAGCCTTTACTTCTGTTCCCTGGAGGGCAGAAAAGGGTTGGTTGAACAGGTTGAACAGATCTCTTCTGTTTCCCCAGTCTGTATTGCCTCTCAATGGATGGAGGACAAACCTTTGCCTCTGCCTCCCTCAGTTTTTGCCTCTGCCCCTTGCAGAGCAGGAGGGTCAGTGAGGGATCCTTGACCTCTGCCTCAGTCCTCTCTCATCAGTAGACAAGTTGCCTATTGTGGTGAGCAAAGTCACATTTTTTATCAGTCCACATCTGCCTTGGCTGTCTGCTATTGGGTACAGGCAAAGCCTTTTCCTCTGAATGGCACAGCCCAGAGAATTAAATAGCTCACACAAACACAAGATCCGAACTTATACAAAATAAGAAAGTCCTTCCAAAACTAGATGCTGAGATGGTATAATAGCTGACAGAAAACAAAAACGGACATCCAGAAAAGCCAATTGGGAAGATTCTGTTTGGCACCAGACAAGTCATTGTATTGTTCTGATTAGACGTTTTCTTGTTATGTCCCCTCATTGGTTCTCTTTCCTCATTCTTCTGAGTGAAATGAAGGCCGATGCACATTCCAGAATAACCGTCAGACTGTAATGTTCCTAAGCTCTCCCAAATTGCAAAATCTGTTCACATTTGGAGAATTTGCATTATTTAAGCTTGGATATAATCTTGATTTGTACATTTCAACTGCACATCCCTAAACAAAAGTAACACAGATATAAAAGCATTATTTATAAAATAATAAATTATCAGTGTTCACTCCTGTAACCAATTTGATCATGTCTGTTCCTTTTTACAAAAATGCTTTTCCTGATTTCTGTCTTCCCTTAGTCTCAGCTTCATTCAGTTGCCTCTGTCACAATCTTCTACATGGCTGTCAGTCAACAGCACACATCAGCACCAAATACCAAAACTCAGGTAAGCATGACAGCCCTACTTCATAGTTAAATATACCTTTTTCCTTCCAATCTATTCAGTCCATGTTCACTATAGATGCTTTTACAGAACAATGCCAATCACAAGTAACTGCAGGGACATCAGTTTTGGTTTAAATTCATAATTGTATATGAAAAATAAAAAAAATCATATTCAATCTTTAAAATGGGAAGAATGTTTTAACCGTGGTCCAATTTGCAGATGTATGACTGGCCTCTTGAAACAAGCAAACAGTAAAAAAAAAAGTAAGAGTAGGAGTAGGAGTAGGAGTAGTTCCATGTGTCAGGTCATTTGTTTAAAGTGTCTGTCCAATCAGGTTGGTCAGCTTCAAGCAAGCAATGAATGTCCCTTCAAATTGGAATTCTGACTCACTCTTCACTCAAACAGTTTAGGATGTGAAGCTGTACTCATTCATTCCTACTTCAGGCAGTGACCATGTTTTATGTGTGAATTAGACATATACCTGAGATGTCAACAAAGTTGAATAAATGTTCTGTTTCAAAGGTGGCATTTTAAGGCCCCACCATTACCACTTCTTAGTGGCAAATCCTTCATAAAAGAAAATCACAATGGCCAGTAGCAGCAAAACTGTCTGTTCTTTGGACATAACAGACCAAGTTTTCTCACATTGTTAGCTCTGTCTTGCTGAGGGCCAAGCTAGATGTGATGTATGTCATGTGTTCGCCAGCAAGACTGACAGCCATACACCAGTGGCCAGTCCCCATGAAGAACTCCCTCTAAAGGTGCCACAGGGTTCCAGTTCTGGTTGTGTAGGGGGAGAAGGGGTTCTTCCCACCCATGCCATGTTATGACCAGAAACAGTGCTAAGGGGCATTAGTTGTCTGGTCAAGCAGCAGCACATGCACTGATGCTTGCACATACAGCCACTCAAAGTGGCAAATGTCCTCCAGTGCAGTGTAGTTTTGCACTGAGAAAATGATGCGAGGGGCGACAGGAGCCCCTTCTCCCACCATGCCCTGGTCCCAACTAGAATCACCTCACCCACCAGAATGTTTTGAGGGAGTTCTTCATGAGGATCAGCTGTGGTACATGGCTGCCAGCACATGGAGAACACATCACAAACATCACATCTATTTCAGTCCTAAGACTGGTTCTCCTGGTGACAGGCTCGTCCCCTTTCTTTTCTGTAGTCTTCCTATAACAGATAATCCTTGGATTTCCCATTCTCCCTCTAGTAGCTACACTTCTTCTTTTTTTTTTTTTTTATAAATTTTTTATTTTTCATAACTACAAAACACTACACCAGACTATCACAAGGAAAGGGAAGAGGGAAGGGACAAAGGGGAGTGGAAAAAGAAAAAGGGGGGGGGATGAACTACAAACACTAAACACTACACTTCAATGTTTCCCTTCATACTGTCATAATACAAAAATAGCTCCATAGAATAATGATGGAGTGGTTAATCATACAGAGAATAAACATTTCAAATTCTGATTAAACTTTCCTCCCCCTTCTGGGTCCCGGACGCAATTCTCTCTGTGCAACTGCTGTTGCAATGCTCTCCTCTTCCCCCCCCCCTCCGGCTCCTCCTTTTCTTCGTTCTTGGTGCAGCAGAATTCTGGGTTTTTATTCTCAAAATCCTTTAGTTGATCTTCTGATAATATCTTATAGGCCTGATCTTTATATCTGAACCATATTCCTTCCGGGAATAACCATTTGTACTTTATTCCATGGTCCCTCAGAAGAGCTGCAAACTTTTTATATTTAAAACGCCGTTTCCGGACTAGAAATGGAACGTCCTTCAAAATCTTGACTTTCAAACCCATAAAGTCCAAATCCGCATTGTATGAGTTATATAGGATGGTGTCCCGAATCTTTTTAGTTGAAAAGTCAATAATGATCTCACGAGGCAACTGTCGCTTTGTTGCATATTTTGAAGAAGCCCGACGGACCTCCAAAATGGCGCTTTTAACCTCTTCTTTAGTCGTCCTCGCGGGTGTCGCCAGTAGTTCCGAGACCAAATCCCACAGATCCTCATTTTCCTCCTCTTTCACGTTTTGGAGACGCAAAATTGTCTGCGTTCGTTCCACTTGTAGCCCGATCAGTTGGTTCTCCACCAACTTCAACTCCTTTTTTGTAGCCTTCACAAGTGACGCACTTTCCAGAGCAGACTTTTCTGCCCCCCCCCGCTGCTGCCTTAATGGTTTTCACCTCGCTTTCAATTAAGCCCACCCTTTGATCAGTTTCGTTCAGCTTGTCAACAAAGGGTTTTATAGCTTCCACCACCGCCCTGCGCACCAATTCTTCGAGCGACTCCCCTTTCTGCAAGGTGGCCGAGATTGACTTACCGAGAGCGGGACTTTGCTTCTTTGCTGCCATTTTGGGGGGGGGGGGCGCCAACAAAATTCTGGAACTCCACGAAGGGGAAGAGCGAGTCTTCTTCAGATCAACCTCTCCTTCACAAACGCTTGTAGAACAGAAGGGATTCGCTTGTTTACAGGCTTCCGCCTGTTTCTTTTACTTGCCGTTTCTCGTTGCCCGGCGGCACTCGAGGCGCCGCGCACATCTGCCGGCCTCCATAGGGACAAACGGGCAATTCCCTCCCCGCATTGATTTCGGGGAGTTCTTCCCGCCGCGTCCCGGACCCTGGCTCCCTCCCTGGGAGTCCTGGGGGCTAATCCTTGCAGATCAGCCGCCCGGTCAGGGTGCCCGGTCGTTTCCTCCCGGACCAGCCGAGAGGAGCGTCCGGCATGGCTGAGAAAACGAAACCGAAACTAGTAGCTACACTTCTAATGTTTCTTTGCCCCACTTCAAGAGTTCTTCTGTTCCAGAAAAAAGGGGAGTCACTTTCCTGAGTCCTCTAATAGTAATTAAGCTAGATCCTTAACATTGACTTTACGTAGTACGTTGTATTTATTTTCTTTGCCAACATAACCCTTGGGATCCATAGTATATTTTAGCTGAAAGCATCTGCATGTTATAATTACATGATAGATTTCAGAATAGTTGAAGTAATGAAGTAACTTCATAGCAGTGAGATTTCATTTTTCCCTGGGAGTTTTATTTAGAGGTCCCATCCTCATCTCTTTGAAACGATTACATCAAGTTAGTGTTGATTTATTAATATAACACCATCAATGTAATGGTAGAGTAACCCTGCAAAAGCCTCCCTGATAGCTTAAATGCCACATGTTCTAAATATAGACTATATTTTCAAATTCACAGCTCAAAATAAAAATTTGGTTATCTGTAGAATATTAACATTTGTGTTATATTTTGCAAACTTTTGGTTTTAGAAATCAGAAATTATCGTGGTGTTCTTGTTGCTGATAGAATAGAATAATGTAATTTTCAGGTTTTTCTACAGGCCAGTTAATACCAACAGACCAATTTATATCCAATATATAATGAGGTTGTGTAATAAAACAAAACTTGCATTTATGGAGTGCTATAGACATATAATACTGCTCCATCCCTCCCACCCACTGGTGGAAGTACACCTGATGCATGCAGAAGGACCACAAGCAAGCACTGAAGAAAACAGAATTTTCCCAATATACTTCAACTAGGGTCATGGTGATCTGTTGTAGGAAACAACTGGAAGGAATCCTAGGTCTCATCCCTTTAACCAGCCTCAAAAGACAAAATACTCCATTCAGTTAATCTTGTGGCTGCAACAAACCCCATCGACACTGCTGATCCCACAGTTGCCAGAGCTTAAAGAGGCTTTTCATAGGAATGATTGTCTGCAGCTGAAGCAGGGACCTGGAGTCTACAGCTGGACCTTGACCAGCATCCTGCAAAGCCTTACAGTGGATCCAGGTCTCCAGATGCCTAACAGTTAGCAGAGAAACCCCAGGCAACCAGTTGTGCACTCCACTGTCTGAACTGTGCCTCTGCCCAAGCCTGCTCTGATCCTGGGGTCCTGGAGCAACTGTGGAATCACTGGCAGTAGGCTGCTGTCCTCTTGGGCCCCTCCGCAATCACATTTTCTGGCAATGGCTCCTGCTTCTGAGCCACCTGAGCTTCTGATTTGGTAGTCACAGCTGACCTCAGTGGGGGTCAGGGGGCCCAGGCATCTCAGGGCCCCTCATAGTTTCCCCACTAGATATCTACAACCATGGTGTCCTTGTCATCTGATGAGGAATTGTCAATCCCAGTCCTGGCACAATGGGTTGCAATTTAAGTTAATGATTGAAAAGATTAGCACGTATTTTCATTTAAACATGTAAAATCTGCATCTCTGTTCTTAACGAAGATGAAGGGCTCTTTTGAAATGCCAGAATCACATCTAAGAATCAAAAGTGTTTAGTATAATCTTTTGATAGATTTCAGAGTCATAGAAAACAAATCTAATCAGGTCTATTCATAAGTAAGCCCCATGCAATTCAATGGGCTTAGTCCCAGGAAAGTGACATTTAAATTGCAGGTATAGAATCACTTCAATGGACTAAGAAGATTATTTTCCTTTGGGTGGCACTGTAAGGATTTTGGGATAGGAGGTACCTTCCAAAACTGTACCACACCTGAGGGGTTTTTTTAGCTTTAACAAATAGAGAGGTGCATACAATAAAATAAAGATAGAACATTCACTGACAAATGGCTGAAAAACAACAAATTGAAATTGAACCTAGACAAAACTCAAGTGATGCTTGTTGGGAAGGTAGAGATCTTGAAGGATATTGTACTCCCCATTTCCAATAGAGTTCGTCTGACTCTTGCAGACTTGGTTAAGAGCCTTGGGGTTATACTGGATCCAGCACTACTACTAGAAAAACAAGTTAAGGCAGATGCAAAAAATGCTTTCTACAACCTTACTCTAGCCTGGAAGGTGGCTTCTTATCTTGATGCGGCTGACCTCATCATCTGGATCCATGCTATGGTAACATCAAGGTTTGACTTAATGCACTATACATAATGCACTATACATAAGTCTCCAGTCTAAGTTAACTAGGAGACTTCAATTGCTGCAAAATGCAGCAGCTCGATTGTTATCAGAAGCGAACAGGAGCATTAACATCAATCTCATCCTACGGTTACCCCATTGGCTACCTACCAGTTACTGCGCTCAATTCAAGATATTGGTTATTACATACAAAGCTCTTCACAGCTTTGGC
The DNA here is from genome assembly GCF_028583425.1 of Eublepharis macularius. NCBI lineage: Eukaryota > Metazoa > Chordata > Lepidosauria > Squamata > Eublepharidae > Eublepharis > Eublepharis macularius. Next base: position 49,789,403 of record NC_072799.1, read on the forward strand.
CTGGCATACTGTCTCCCTATGTTCCTCCATGGCAGCTTTGCTCATCTGAACAGGGTCTTCTGCAGGTGCCACCCTGCACATGGGCGAAATCAACAGCAGCCCGTACATGGGTTTTCTCTGTGGCCAGTAAATTTAGTATCCAAGAAAGGTAATTATGTTCTGTTATGTAGTCTGAGAAAATAGTTTTATAGTTTTGCAGTCTTACATAAATTTGTGCTGCAGCGTGGTTTAGTGGAGAGTGTGTTGGACTAGGATCTGGGAGACCTAGGTTCAAAGCCCCACTCTACCATGGAAGATTAGTGTGTGATCCTGGGCCAGTCACACACTCTTAGCCTAACCTAGCTCACAAGTTTGTTGCAAAGATAAAATGGAGATGAGAATGATTTAAGCCACTTTCATTCCCTGATAGAGAGAAATGTGGGCTAGAGATAGCATTTTCTTGAGTTAGAGTATGAAACGCAAAACACATTACTGGCATGTATGCAGGCATACATGACATAACCATTATTAGTGTCAGACTAGGATCAACAGCCAGATTTGAATTCCCACTCTGCATGGAAACTTTCTAGATGACCTTGGGCCAGTCACATACTCCTGGCCTAACCTACATCACAGGGTTGTCATGGGGATAAAATGGAGGAGAGAAAAACAATGTAAACTACCTTTGGTCCCCATTGGAGAGTAAGGTGTGGTATAAAATAAAAATTAATATTATCAGTATTTTAGATAGAATCATGAGTTTTGTTACAGATTGTGACAAAGCAAATAAACAAACAATAAACCTGAAGAAAAGCAAATTTGGATTTTGAAAAACAGAAGAGAAAGTAAACTCGACCATGAATTTACTCAGGATTTGAGATAACCACAGAGTTTATTACATGCTATACAAAAAAAGAATAATAATAACAATAACAGGAAGTTAGTCATCTTAGCTTATTCTGTTCATCCTTAAAATGAAACAAGACACTTTTTTCTGTCCCAGGAGATAGCAACCATAGGCCACAGGAGGGGCATAGCTGTATCTTCTCATCTGCTACCATTGTCAGAAAGTGGAGGTGAGGAACTGCCGAAGAATTAGGAACTCTAATTCTTTATAGTGGATGAAAGCATTTCAAAGCTGCCCAAGTTCGTATTTTTGAAATCAGGGCAACACCTGTCATAATTGTCAGAGTAATTATACTGGAACAATTCATTGGGGATCAATGCATTCTCGGTAAAACTTCTGGTTGAAGTAAAATATTGAAGTAACTATAGATGTGAGATCCTGTTCCCACTGTGGTGGTTTGATGGTACATCTTCTTTCTGTACTGCATGTCAAATATATTTTGTCTAACTCAGGTGCAATGCCTTCCATTAAGTGGTGGTACAAAGGTAGGATTATATTGGGAAGCACTGTCAATATCTTTAAAATGTTAATAAACCTTGGATGGTTAGAAATCAGACATGTGTCAGGCCCAAGAGTGTTTTTAAAGGGGTTTTTGGTCTCTTTTTTAACTTATGCAGATTAAATTTATTTTTCAGTATTTGAAAGACAATGGAACTCTGACTAGAGAATTTAATTAAAGTAAGAGCTTAAGAATAACCCTATGGCTTCCATAAAAGTACAGGAATAAACTGAACTGGAGGAATTTTTGAGTATATATGGATCTATTTCAACTATCTGACAATTTCTTCTATTCTGCCTGCACTGCTGATGTCCAATATATGACTATATAAGCATTAATGATTCAGGGCAGCAGAAGTTAGTAAACATTTACAGGTAATACACATTGTTCAAAATGAAATGGATCATTATGGCCCCACAACCCACACAATTTTTTAGTACATTTAAAACCTGCCTTTCCTCCAAAGACCTTGTAAAGATAAAAGAACCCTGTGAGATAGGAAGGGCCAAGACAGAAGGAATGGTCTGTAGACTCATGGTGAGCAGAGAATTTCAACCTACAGTAGGTGTCCCCAGGCCTCATTCAGCGCTGTAACCACTGAACTCTGCTCACTGCCCCATGACCTACAGACCCACCTGTGAGATCGCACAATGTCACCAACGGGAGAATTCTGTGCCCAATCTGCTGCTGTGCCAAACCGTGAGATGGAGACAATCTTCTGCTAACAGAGGTGGCAACTGGCTGACACTGGTATTACTGACACATCCCACTACTAGATCTTGAGGGGGGCATGAAATGTGCCAGCCCAGCATAATAGAGCTGGCAGATGGAACAATGAAAAAAGAGGTAGTGGAAGGGAGAGGAGGGAGGAAAAACAGAGGAAATGTTGGGAGAAGGACAAGGAGCAGGAAGGTCCTTTTTTCCTGAACCTTCAAAGTTGCAAGAGCAATCTATTCCAGCCAGGGAGCAGGCAAAATCTAAGAACTAGTGAAGTCTCTGAGGTGGCATAAAATCTGGTGAAAGAAGGAAGGAGGCAAAACCCCATGCCTTAAAGGATACAAATAAAACTGTAACAATAGATTCTGCCCTCTTCCTGGAAATGATCGTAGGAGGGGTTTTAAAAAAAAATTCTAGTCATTACAGAAGCTTTAATCACAACAAATGTAAGTCTCATTAATTTCAGTGGGGGCAGAGGGTGCAAACCTACACAGACTTACTTGGAAGTAATTTCCGCTGAACACAGAAGGGCTTTCTTCTGAATAAACATGTACAGAGTTGAGTTTTAGCCTTTTGCTGGTTTGTTGCAAAGTCATTATGCCATATATCAGCTAGAATCAATTTCTAGTCCAAACAAAAGAAATCAGAATACTAGCATATAAAGAAAAAAGATATTATCAAAAGTGTCACAATTTGCAGCAGCAGCTGCCAACTTGCACTGCCAATAATAGAAAGTAATATGGTCAGTTGTTACAGAGATAATAGTAATTTGATTATTTTCCTTGTATATGCTTTGTCCAATGTCCAGCACATTTTATAAAGATTGTTATAAATAGATTATATAGGTATATAAGTAAGCTCTATGTACAATAGACTTCTCTCTACAGTTGTATAGCAAGTACAACACAAACTAAAAATAGAAGTCAAACATTTGTTTGGTCCATCTTTTAATTAAGTTGTTGCATCATAGGTGGTAGCAATCCCTCCTCCACAAGTGTCAGCAGTAGAAAGGATACAGGCCCGAGAACTGAGGAACAAATTCCATTCCCATGGATATGAAAATAGAACGCAAACATAAGACAGGAAACAGAGGTGAACATTGCAGATAGAAGTCAGTTTGGATGAGAAAAGTGGGAGCGGGGTGAGAGAAAGTGAGGGAAAGATAGAGACAGAGAACAGGATACATAAATAATATGACAGGAAATGAATTCTTTACAGGGTTCCGTGCCAGAAATGTGATTGTAGTAAATGAAGGTCTCTTTAGACTCCCTCTTCATTGTACAGTTCCTCTGTGAAATGCAAGGAGCAAGAATTGCGATGGGGAAGAAGTTGACTCACTGTTAGCATAATAGTTGTGCTAACAGCATTATTATGTCAAATGTTCTCAAATTTTAAAATAGTCAAGAATAGTTTTTTAATCCCCTCTGCCTTCCATCTTAACTGAGGAATTATCCATAGAAATCCTACTGAAATCAATATTCTTCAGAATGCCTTAATCTGTGCTGGATTGTGGCCAACCAATTTACATGGTACTGATTAATGTACCTCCCATTGTGAGGTAATTGCTTTCTTCCTACATTGTTAGCAGTTGTGCAGGTTCAAGAAATCAAGTGTGATGGATAATTATCACTAATTTGTAGAAGAAAACAGAGATGTAATGATAATAAGTAGTCAATGTGGCTTTATAAAGCTCCAACCATGCAAGAGGAACTTAACATAAAATAACTGGAAAGTGTCCATGCTTTCAGAATCAAATGATTCAGTTTCAGGAATCGCAGGCCGACTATGTACTGTTTTATCATCAATATATCTAATTCTCAACATGGCCCCACGTGGATACTTAAATCTGTAATTCAAGGCCAGGTGAAGAGAAGGAAAAATTTTCCCACAACCATGGAGGACCCCCCCCCCCACACACACACACAATTTGCAGAAAAACCTGAAAATGTAACCCAGATGAGGGAGGGTTAATTCTTCCCCAAATGAACCTCTCTTTGCAAACACAGAACCACTATCACTGCCTCTCCTCAGAAGCCTCTGAAGCTTTGGGTCAGCAATGCTGTAGGTACGGAAGAAGGAACCAATGATGCCGTGAGTCCTGCCATCACTGCCTTTCCACAGCAGCCTCTGAGGCGGTGAAGTAGTGGCATTGTGTGTGAGGAAGCCAGTAGCAGCAGTACTATAAGGAAGAAGAAGGAATTATTGACTGCCTCTCCTCACCAGACTCTGAAGTGGTGAGTTGGCAGTAGTGCAAATGTGGAAACCAAATGCAGTGATGCTGTGGGTGAGGGAAGAAGGAGGAACTGTCAGTGCTAGGCTTGCCAGCCTCCAGGTGATAGCTGGAGATCTCCCGAAATTATAACTGATCTCCAGGCAACAGAGATCAGTTCCCCTGGAGAAAATGGCTGCTTTGAAGGGTGAACTCTATAGAACTATACCCCACTGAGGCCTCTCCTCAAACCCCACCCTCTTCAGGCTCCACCCCCCAAATCTCCAGGAATTTCCCAACCTGGACCTGGCAACCCTAGTGCCATGAAGCCTGTCACCATTGTGTCTCCTCACCAGCCTGGGAAGCAGTGATGCTGCATGCGTAGGAAGAGGAGCTATCAACAATGCAGGGGGAAAGAAGGAGCTACCACCCACCATGCTGTCAGAAGAGGAGCTGCTTTCTGACACAAGACCTACTCCTACCTCTCACCACAAGATCTGCCATATCCCCATGCTACAGCTGTGTGAGGAGGGAATGGTGATATTATCAATGGATGGGATCTAAGTAAGTAGAGGAAGGAAAGAGGGAGTGGTGGGTGGAGGCAGGAGAAATAGAGGCATGGGGGAGAGAGAAGGAGTGATAGTAAGTATGGGGGGAGGGAGAAAAAGCAAAAAAGAGTGCTAATAGGCATGCGAGGGGAGCAAGAGAGAGAAAGATAGATAGAAAGTAAGAGAAGGGGTGGGGGAGGGAGAGATAGAGAGGCTGAGAGAAGAGGAAAAGCAAAGGCAGGGGGAATGGAATGGCCACTCCTACAACTTTGCAACTTTCTTGCTGGTCCCCCCTGTATTAACTAAACACCTGATCAGACAGTTATCTGTTTCTGTCTGAATCTCAGGGTAGCCTCAGGCAAGCCACCACAGTTACCAACTCTGGCCTGGGAAATTTGGCCTGCCTTCAGAGGATCGAAGCACTGCTGGAAGGGCTCTGGAGAGCTCCTGCACTTCACAGTGGGGCCAATTTAGGCCCCCAAAGGACCTGATTCAGCCCATTTGGGGCCCAAATTGGTCCACTGCGGAACCCAGGAGCATACCGCACTGACCAGAAGTGCGCCCTGAGAGGGGTGTTCCCCCTGTCGGCCTCCCCCCACCCCCATCGGCCAGGTAAGCAGTGGTCGGGGGTGGAGCAGGGGGCTGGTAACCCTACAAGAAAATCATCCTACTTTTCCCCCAGCCTGCCTTTTAAGCAGCAGAAAGGTATGGTGGACCAAATATGGACCCTCTGTCTGGCCCCTTAGCTTTAGAGTGCAAGGTGATGGAGCAAGATTTTTAATACTCATCTGGTAAAAACTCTCAAAAAAGACAATGAAAAAGTACATCAATGAGAAAAGTTCTAGTGCAGAATTTTACATGCTATGCTAATTTTCACTTTACAGGGAATTATTGTAGGGGAGGACATTGAACAATGGAATCCCTACAGTTGCCAGGTCCCGTTACCCTCCCAGTGGGAGGAGACCTTCCTGGTCTCTTCTCGCATGTGCAAAGAGTGCATGAGCTCCTGGCAGGTATGACAACATCACTCCCAGAAGTGATATCATCATGCCCACCAGGGGTCATGATTTGTGCACTGCTGGGCATGAAGTGACGTTGGCACACCTATGGGGTTTGTGCCCACTGCATGCTGGCTGTGGAGGTTTTTTGCTTCCCAGGCCTGTTCCCTGCCACCCCCCGGTCAGGAGAGTGGAGGCAGGGGGCAGAGGCTGGGAGCAGGGACCTAGCAGCTCTAGGAACTGCTTGCCTGCAGTTTGCAGTAGTAATAACCTCCCCCTTGAGGTCAGGGCCAGTGCCAGGCTTTCTGGCGCCTGAGGTTGGGGGCAGCTTCAGGGCTGTTGCCACCCCTGTGCGCGCACACAAAGCATGCGTGTATGCGCGCACCTGGACGAGTCGGTCCCATTGGCGCAGCAGGCAACTGGAATGGCACAAGGGTGGCCTCCCAGCCCTTCCGCTCAGTTGCCCTGCGCTGCCCCAGCCGACTGCTGTGCCTGGCCCGCAGCTGTGTGCTGGTGGCAGCAGTGGCAGCACGGGGCAACTAAAAGGGAGGGCTGAGAGGCTGCATGCTCAGACTGCCCCGCGCTGCTGCCGCCAGCACACGCTCCCAGCCAGGCGCAGCAGCTGCAGGCCAGGTGCAGCAGGCGGCCAGAGCAGCACACAGGTGGCTTCCCAGCCCTTCCGCTCAGCCTCCAGCTCCACGGCGCACGCCCCCACCCCCAGTGCCCCCTCCGGCGCCTCAGCGCTCAAGGCTGCTGCTGGACCCACCTCCATGGACGTACTGGTCCTGCTTGAGGTATTTCTGGCATCTGCTTTATTTTAGGTGCAAACCAAAATGTTTCTCTTTACCCAAGCTGTGTAAGCTGCTTCTCTGCTGTGTTTTGAATGCTGGGTTTTAATAATTTGTATGATGTTTTCTGTTTTTATTATGTCTTCTTTCATAAGCTATCTCGAGCAGTTTCACTGGGGAGGCAGCAGAGAAATGTTCTAAAATAAAAAAAACATCCATTTATCATTTTGGTACTTTGCCACCTCTTTCAACTACTCATGTAGACCAGGCTTTGCCTTGTCAAGATCCCTGCGTTCCCAGGGTGATCCAAGCCTCAGAATTTTGTCCCTCCGTCTGCATTGTTTGTAACCCTGATTGTTTCTCACAAACGTTGGGGGGAGGGTGGGGGAGGGTGTTTTCTTCATCTAGCTCAAGAATGCTATTTGTTCCTGAATATTTTTGTGGGCAGAGGGAATTGCTGAATTTCTCAAGCAACAGTTCCATTCACTTAATGGATTTCCAAATCTGGACAGACATTTACTTTGTTAAAATCAACTTTATTACAAAGTAGGGGTAACATATCCAATTTGTAAATATATGGAATGTATTTTTTAACCTTCTCAATGTTTGTGATGAACGATTGTTTTCGCAAGGGTTTGCCAACTAAGGGTTGGGAAATTCCTGGAGATTTGAGGGTGGAGCCTGGGAAGGGCAGGGTTTGGGAAGGGGGTAGCCCTCAGCAGGGTATAATGTCATGAAGTCTACCCTCTAAAGTTTCCATTTTCATCAGGGGAACTGATCTCTGTAGTAACTGTCATTCACTGAGATCTCCAGGGCCCACCTGGAGTTCAGCAACCCTACTGAGAGTTGTTTCTTGATTTTAAAAGGCACGAAGGCAAGTATAGCAATCTATTATCAATTTGTAAAGAAATTTACAGAACCCAAGAGATCACCTAACTTGTTCTGCTGCAGTGGCTGCTTCATTTGCCTTCCATTTTAATTGTGGGTTGGTATGTGCAACGAGGGGAAATATGATCTTATGCACATGTTTTCCATGGAGAATTTGTTTAACACATTTTTTTTCCTCCAGGCTTGCTTAGAAATTCTTGAACGTGAGCCAAAAGAAGTAGCACTGCTGGCACTGATCAATCTGCCTTGGCAAGGGAAAGGAATATAGAGGAAATGCTGTTCCCCTATATTTTACAGGACTGATAAGGAACCAAATTCTATGGCCCAGGCTCAATCCCATGAGATAGAATTACAGCAGGGCAATTCCTAAAGAGGCATCCCGGCCTGTCACCTCGCAGAGCCAAGAATCAGCCTAGATGGAAGAAAAGAAGCCAGGGAAACAATATAAGTATAATTTGGCTGGGTCTTACTGCCATGGTAGCACAGGAGCCAAAACTCACACTCTTATATGTTTGGATGACTTGAGCGTCAACCGATTAGCAAATGGTGTGATTCAAAGAAGAGGCAGTTAGGATTTGTTCTGAGGAATTTTATCCCTAGCTGTGCTGTACACATTGTGCAGTCATTTGGGTCAATGGAGACAAGCTGCCCACACAACTAAAGCTTTTTCAAGACCTTTACAAGCTGTTTGGCTTGCAGGCACTTCTAAAAGTAGGAGTAGAGAAGATACAGAATAGCAGAGTAATTATCTGGCAGTATATGACTGGACAGCACTTAATGCAGTCTAAGTCTGGTGACAAGTCTTCTATCGCTAACATTTTATAAAAACTGCCAAATTCTGACCACAGCTGATGGAGTGACACTGTGTCTTGTCTCCCACAAGTTCTGTCAAACTCTGACTTGGATGTACGTGTTGCTCATGTTTCCACTGACAGTATGCCTTTTCCATTTAAATGGGATACAGACGTTTTCTGGGAAGTTCTAAAGTTGCCAGACAGATACTTGACAGCTATGCACATATGGCACATCATATAGACTCTATTCCGTCTTTTTCCTAATGACTGACTGTAGGAAAGTGTAAGAGACCACTGTCAAGCCACTGGAGTTATAAGTCATTCTCCGACAGCATTACTAAGATAACAAAAATGTGCATGCTTCTTTTCAAGAGCTGTGTTTAGAGAACAAGCACAGCACGGCTGTCACATGAACAGCCTGCCTGCCTGCCTGCTTGGTGGAGAGTTTTATATTACAAGGCCTCCCCCTCCTTCCACCCAACCTCACTCATTTGCCCCCTTTTGCTCAGAAAATAAATCAATTTCATCTGCTGCAGTTTGATTTCTTTCTTCCCTCTGTCTCCGTCTCCCTCTCCCTCTTTGTAAAGTCTGTTTCCACTGCACCATATGGCAGCTGAGAGGAGGTTAGAGCAATGATCTAGCTCTTAACAAAAGATGCTGTGGTGTCAAAGAAGCTCATGAATGCATGAGACACATTCATGTATAGAAAAGTGCCTCTAGCCCTGTCAGAGGGGACTAAAGAGACCAGACATTGCTTTAGAGGCTTAAAAAAGGCAGCAGTTCTGTCTTCAGCTCATCTCCTGCTCTCACCCCCCCTCCCAGATACACACATTCCCTTTCATCGTGGGCTCAAATCCTATTACAGCTATTATCAGCATGGGACACAAAGTCAGAGACTGAGGCAAACAAGACATAGAACTGAGCATTTTATTTACTTACCATCACTTGTTGTCATTATTTCCACCACACCTACACAAATCCCAGTGTATCTGGCAAATTGCAAATGGAGCCTCAATTGTTTGCATGTTCCTAGTGAGTCTTTTGCAGATCACTCCAGAAAAAAACCTCCAAGTCCAATGTGCATCTTCTTAAGATAAAGGAGTGCTCTCAAAACACTCCCTAAAAAGCCAGTGCCCTTCTTCACCCTGTCCAAACTAGATTTTAAGAAAATGGTTTCACACATGGGAAAGGTATGACTTTGCTCGTATCTGTGTGCTGCACCCTCATTAGCTGGATGATTTTTTTCATAATGAAACTGTTAACAATACTGCAATCTTCCCCATAATGCAGTTTCCTGGGAACAAACCCCAGGATTCTGAGTAGGATCATTTTCCTAAACATTTAACTATGGCACATTGGAGTAATACTAGCGGATCTGTGTTTCAAGGAAAAGCTGAAAAATTCTTAAACACATCTTTTAAATTCACCCCTTAGTTTCAGACTGTGAAATACAATGTAGTATTTTAATTACTTAGGCACTGTTGCTAAAGATGTTTATGTGGAAATCACTTCAGTGAAATTAATTAGGCATTATTTAGAAGTCAAGTGTAAAAAATATTTAATATAGAAAATTACAACAGAAAAAGAACTTGTAATGCTTAAAGCACTAATTACATTAAAAAGGTTTTTTTCCTGTATCTCTGTTTGTCTTGATGAACAGTGTTCACTTTCCCTATCAGCTGGCATCAGAACTATTTCACATGATCCCTAACGGAACTTAACTGCATTCTCTAGTCTACAGCAATTTTCCAACTCTCTTATTTGTATGGACCAGTCTGGTTCACATGGCTGTCAAGAAATTACCTCAAGTAGCTGTGGGGGATGCTGTGGGACTTGTAACGTGACCAAGTTCACACATGAACCAGGGCCTTTGTAAGTGTAGCCTTACAAAGGGGCCAGTAATATTAAAACAGTCCTGTCTGAGCTGGGTGACCACTGCAGTGCTGGTAGCACCACACTGACTGCTCAGCTTTGATCCAGATTGTGGCAGTGATGACAGTGAGTCAAGTATAAGCTTGTCCAACGGCAGCACCCACACACCACTGGATATTGCATGGCTCTTGGACTATCATTTGCAACTGAATTGTCTCATCTACACAGAAATAGCCACTCGCTGTGTAGTCTGTCTCCCTGCTATTCTCAACATTCATTGATCCTGGAGCGTATTCATTCCAAGTCAGCCTGGTTTTAGGATTTTTGTCAGGGGCATGGGGATAATTTACAAAGTCATATTTTTATGCATATTTGGGGCATATCCGAAGTGGCTTGGTTTTGCTGTTTTTGTGTGATTGCCATGGACAGTCAGACATTTTACCTCTCAAAAAGAATGATTTGGGAACCGTCGTTCATTTCTCTAACTCTTTTAGAATGGAGTTATTCTATTGACTGTTACTGTTACAGAAGTCTGCTATACACAAGGTAAACAAAATGCTAGGTTTGGTTAAGGGTTATGGCTGCAGTACACACACAAGTGCCCATACCAGGCTGGAAGCCCAACTGCGGGATGAAACTGAGAGTCTCTCTACACGAGACAACTTACATGGGGTCATTCAAGTGTAGGGAGACACTGTGTTAGATGGGAAGCATAATTTAAAAAGGGTTTGTTAATTTCATCTTTGTCTCCCCAAAGGCTCTGTCAATTTCACCTCTCTCTATAAAGGTAGTTTAAAAAGACAGAACTGGTGGAGATTGCTCCTCAGAGGGTTTGTTAATTTAATCTTTGCTTCCCCAAAGGGGAAGTAAAATTGACAGACCCTTTGGGGAGACAAAGATGAAATTAACAGACCCTCTGAAGAGGGATCTCCACTGGCTTTGTCTTTTTAAACTATGCTTCCTGGCTAACATTGTGGCTCCCTACACTTGAGTGTCCCTCATATAGAGAGACTGAGAAAAGCATGAAACTTACAGCCTTTGGGGTCACAACAAACTCCCCTCCCCATAGATGTTGTTTTATATTTTTAAGGTTCCCAGGAAAGTACTGAAACAAAACTATATGAAAAGACCGTAGATAAGCCCTAAGGAGCCCCTCCCTCCAAAAAAAATTGAGTAGGGGGTGTGCAAAATGAAACAAACAACCTGGAAGTACACCCAGAAATTGCTGATTCAGTTTGTTAAAGCAGCATCCAGAATGATGAAATGAATTTGGGAAATGAGGCTGTAATGAGTGACTCCCCACCCCATTCCGAAAAGTTCATGTTTTCGGTTTGGTTCTTACCGTGCAGTAGCAGCACAGACAGGCAGGCACTGGGCTGGCAAAGGCAAACAACGACATCTGTAACTGTTTTCCTTAATGGCAACCAACCAATCGGATCCCAAGGGGAGAGACTGAGTCCTAGCGTGCATAACTCCAATGGCAGGAATGGGAATGTGTGCATTGCTCAAGAGTGCATTTTTTCTTTGGTGCTTCCCAGGCAATGGCATTGGCATTGGAACTGGCTCATAGGAATTGATTTGCAAAAGGCTGGTTTTGTGCTGGAGAGGGGAAAAGCAGATAGCACGGTGCTGTTAGCATTGCCAATCCCTTTCTGTTGCTTTTATGCACAATGCTCGGAAAGCCAGCAAGCAAGCAAGCAAAGTCCATGTGGGTGTGCATCCATGGGTTTACTTTACTTTACTTTACTTTAATTGAATTTTTATACCGCCCATCTCCCGAAGGACTCAGGGCGGTGTACAGCAAAAGTAAAACATACAAATATAAAACACTAAGAATATAAAATAAACATATTAAATAATTTAACTCAAAACAGGACAGTTCAGTTAAAACACATTTAGGCCAGCCCCGCTTGTTGGAATAATAACGTCTTAAGGGCACGGCTTTGAGGAAGGAGGGGTATCCTCCAGCCTTTGAGTCTCAGACTGCCACAATGGGTCATGTGATGCAGATTAGCATGAAAATTTGAAATAAAGAATTATTAAGGGAGAGACTCACTGAGGAGGACCCAGGCATATGTGGACCAGGTTACCCATTCAGTGGCCTGCTGCTGCTGTCCTTCACTTAAAGACTAAAGAAGTTCTCTGAAGATAATGGGTCAAGTACCACCAGGAGGAACTTCACCCTCTCCAGAGAGACGTCTATCTTTTTCTGGTTTCTACTGATTAAAATTCTTAACCCAGCAGTAAGTCAAAGGAGAATAGTAGAGCTGTGCAGAGTTGCACATGCAGTAGCATCACAGACAGGTAGCAGGACAGACAAGTCTTTAATGCTCAGTATTTTCCACACTGTGACACTGAGAGATCTCTGTCTTTTAGTGCTAACACCTCTGAAGATGCCAGTCACAGCTGCTGGCAAAACGTCAGGAACGACAATGCCAAGACCACAGCTATACAGCCCGGAAAATCCACGACAATACATCAGTATTTGTTTTGTTACTGAGTATTACAATTTTGGGCATTCACTTTGCCTCCTCCTGTGTCCTTCAACTCTGAGTTAGAAAGGGAGACTGTGTGACCTGTCCAGTCTTCCACTTTTACTAGTAAAAAATAGAGAAAAGAAAGGACCATCCCTCTACTTCCCTTCCCATCAAGGGAACCAAAGATTGATTGCTCCTTTCTGTGCCCTTTTATGCACAATGCAAGGAAACGCTGGTGGCTATGCAGGGCTGGCATATCCTCATGGAAGTTAAAAAAGGGAGGGGCTCCAAGTCCCTGGCAGCTGGAAAGGCTCATGTTATGCAAATTATGGTGAAAATTAGAAATAATGGCCAATTATTAAGGGAGAGCCATACTAAGGAGGACCCAGGCATGTGGACCAGATTGCTGCCTCTTCAGAGCCTTCTGCTGCTGCTGTCCTTTGCCCCATTGCCACCGGAAGTCAACTGTGACTGTAGGAGTCAACTTAAGATAATGATTCAAAGAGTACCAGGAGATGCTTCATCTTGCCCCGAAAAACCTATTAACACAGTGGTAAATGAGCAGAGATAGTAGGGCCGAGCACTGCACAGTTGCATGCAGATACTCAGGTCTTTCCAGATCAGAATTCTATGTGGACCAGTCTGGTTAAAGACTGGGCTCCCTTCATTTTCTTTATTGGGACTGTAGCTTTGGCTTAAGTTTAATTTCTCCCTTGTTGGTTGTTGTGGGTTTTCCGGGCTGTATTGCCGTGGTCTTGGCATTGTAGTTCCTGACGTTTCGCCAGCAGCTGTGGCTGGCATCTTCAGAGGTGTAGCACCAAAAGACAGAGATCTCTCAGTGTCACAGTGTGGAAAAGATGTTGGCAGGTCATTTATATCTACTCAGGAGGGGTGGGGTTGAGTTGAGTCATCCTGTAAGAGTTTCCCGGGGTGTGGAATGCTAATGGCGGGAGGCTTCACTGTATCCTGAGGAGGTTCTTTTGCATATGCATTGGTGCTTGATGTGCTAACCTTCTCTGCAGGGCTATTGTCGGGTATAGAGTGTTTTGTTAGCCTGGTGTTTACAGCCTGGCTTTAGTTACCAGGAAGATGGTGCCTTAACCTCTCAGAACTAGGTGGTTTTCACCAGAACTTGTATATGCTATAGATGTGGGAGAGAGAGGAAGAGAGATTCTCAGGCAGGATGTTGACTATTGGTTGCTTTAGCAGTAACATTTGTGCAAAACAAATGATGTGCAATGAGATAAGCATGTTCAGAGAGGGGGCAGGGACTGTGTGGAGAATTAACAAAGGCGAACCAAAAAAAAGAGCTTTCAACTTCTGGAAAAGCACACCAAGAATGCAAAAATGGTCTGAAATGGGTCAGTGCACGTGCCTAATTTTGAGCCTTTTCTCATTCTGAGTCTTCCATTTTCACATAAACTTGATTGCCCTTATTTACAGCTCATTATATCCTTGCTTCTGATGGTAAGAATAGTTCAGCAGGTATCACTCAAGTTATGGATATATCATCAGTAAAGAGCAAGCTGGCACAACTTTGTGAGCCAATAAAATGAGCACACCTCACCAACCAAGTTTTTTTGGTTTATCAGGAAATTAACAATCCTCCTGGTTTACACACAAGGCAGCAAAACACACACACAATTTGGTTCAGTTTTGTGTGTCTTGGCCATAACTGATAAGCAAAGACAGGTTTATTGAGACCCTGATGGCTGAAATCCCTGTTGGTTATTTGATTGAATAGGTCACTTGGGTAAGAAGCATTGTATTCTCATTTTCTATTATTTCCTGAATAATTTGTAATATTCTGCCTCCTTTGGCTGTGGTCATTTTTTCTAGATTCAATAGCGTTCATTTAAGCTATTTGTTTCTCTAAGCCACCCCTGTTGTATGTAAACCATCATCTGTCAGTAAGTCTGATGTTGAGGAGACTGCGGCCAGTCTACAAAAATCAAACAAGGAACAATGCAGCTATTCAGCATCTTCTATTCATTGCAACCACATCTGTTTACATGGCCTGTGCCCACTGCTAAAAGGGCTTGTCTTCCAAACTCCATTTTATCTCACAGAGCCCTGACTGGTTGGCAACTTGGAAGGGTCTTTTCTTTCCCCTCGTTGAAGATCTGAAGTTTCACATTCATTTATGAGATAAAGCAGAAAGACAGCTTAACAAAACATTCAGGCTTTTCCCTGGTCTGCTTTTAAATTCAGGTGTAACATGAGAATAACTGTAAACCCTCCAAAACTCCCATTAAGTTTTCAGCATGCATTTAACATTAAAGAAACAGACTCTGAGCTTCAAGAACTTAGGCTCCTTGTATTGTCTTGTTTTAAATAATATCAGAGGTACTGGACAGAAGAATGTGGCTAATTGTATGTATGATAAAATTGACTCAGAGAAGGAGGAGAAAATACTCGTGCTCAAATGGACCTCATATTATTAATTAAAAAACACCACAGCACCTAAGATTTGTGAACTGGTTGAATTTACTTATAATTGTTCAACAATTTGAACATAATCACACGTGCAATTGATTTACATCATACCATCAAGATTGCCATTCTGCCAGTTGTTATGAAAAATATCAGTTCCAGATATTGATACTGAGTACAGAAAACATTACAGAGAAAGAAGTAGAAATATCTTTGTAGGAAATATATACGCAGACAGAGACTTTAGAATACAAGCTCATTTTCACAGTGCAAGTTACGTAAATGACTACTTCATACAGTTTTTCCTATATGACTATAAGGTGAAAATACAATCATAGATGAAAACGCAATCATAGATGAAAACTGAAAACTTCTTTTTTTGTGTATAGAAGGTCTTAAAGCTTCCAAATGCATGTAAACATAGCAAAGTACGTGATGAATGGAGCTCTAACTCTCTAAAGCTTACACCCTGAAAATCTTCTCGGGCTCTAAGGTGCCACCTGACCTGCTGTTCCACTGCAGACCAACATGGCTATCCACCTAAAATATAGCAAAATAGACACTCATGCCATTTTCATACATGATTTGTATTGTATATATTGGTATACACACATGCACACATGTGTGAACACTTCTACAAAAAAAATGTCACTTATGAACAGTGTGTTTGCTACCTATTTCATATCCATATAAACGAGTGTAGCTTATGGTCTTAATTTAACATGTCTTACATGTCTTCTGGAAAGCTGAATGATTGGGGCATAGTCTGCTGTTATGTGAGGTTCTATTGTTCATTCATATTTTTAAAAATCTGTACATGTGAATAGATGCAGAGGAGTTAGCCGTGTTAGTCTGTAGTACCAAAATCAAAAAGAGTCCAGTAGCACCTTTAAGACTAACCAATTTTATTGTAGCATAAGCTTTCGAGAATCAAGTTCTCTTCGTCAGATGCATGATACAGAGACTGGTCAAATACAGAAGAGGAGGGAAAGAAGGGGAGGAGAGAGAAGAGGCAATTGGGGGGGGGGAACCAAAACATTCCTTTGCTAGTATATGTACATGTGAAGAAAGAGTGCTGCAGGCTGGGGGGGTCTTCAGTGCCTGCTGAAAACTTGCCATGGCTGCCACAGATGGACACATAGACAAACTGATGGAGAGATATATGCTTTTATTATTAGAGGTGTACTAATAGAATGGCAAGATGTTATTTTTGCCATCATCAAGGCACTCAAGTTATTTGTATTTGGCACCATATACTCAAATGAGGACAATTTATTTAAGGCAGTCCTTAAATAAATCCTGCTTTTCAACATTCCTAAGCTTTAACAACAACAACATTCGATTTATATACCACCCTTCAGGACAATGCCACACTCAGAGTGGTTTACAAAGTGTGTTATTATTATCCTCACAAAAATCACCCTGTGAGGTAGGTGCGGCTGAGAGAGTTCTGGGAGAGCTGTGACTGACCCAAGGTCACCCAGCTGGCTTCAAGGGGAGGAGAGGAGAATCAAACCCAGTTCTCCACATTAGAGTCTTGCTACTCTTAACCATCTTAACCTTAGAGCCATCACCAAAAACAGCACGATTCCACCAGCAGTAACTATCACATCAGGAGAACAAATTATTAATGTATAAAGTACTGTGTATTTTGATGGCATCAATGTCCTCTGCCTTTGGCATGCTTTTGGATTCCTGGTAACCCACCTGACTAGTCCTTCATCATGAACACTTGAGCCACTATTCAGAATAGACAGACCTACCAAAATGTATACCACTGTGGGTCTGATTTTATGAGAACTGCCTTTAGATTTGCTTGTGATACATCTACTTACGAGCCATTGTGATTTAGTCAGAGTGCCAGACTTTGATTCGTGAGACCCAGTTTTGAATCCCTACTGTACCATCAAAGCTTGCTGGGTGACCCTGGGCCAGTCTCACACACTCAACCTATCCCACCTTAATGGAGGAGATGAGAACAGTGTAAGCCACTTTGGGACCCCATTGGGAAGAAAGGTGATGTATAAATGAAATAAAATAATAAATAAATAAAATATCCAATTCGTATTTCATCATATGTTTCTTGTTATCATGACATGCTTCTCTTCCCCTTCTGTGCTTAATTACATTTTTTCTGGCATCATCACTAATTGTCTTACAGAGAATATTGAAGCAAAGTAGAAATTGCTTTACATCATTTGATCCGTCTGTTAGTAGTTCACTATCTCTCTCAAGCAGTAAATCCAACATATCCTTTGTCTTTATCTTATAAAATCTTTAAATCCAAACACCTACATTGGGAACCTGTGCATTATCCTACTATATAAAAGACTAACTGTGTTCCAGACAACTCACTTCCTACCCTCATGCACCTCTAGAGGGTGCTGCTGTGGAGGGAAGCCCGAAAGAGGCAGCCCGTTCCTCCAAGAGCATGCTGTGGAGGGAAGCCCAGCCCAGGATCAGGCACAGAGCAGTTGGCAATGCCTCCCCCCCCCGGCTTCACCCAGCTGGGATCAGGAGCAGAGCAGGTGGCAATGCCCACCCTCACCTTCACCCACCTGGGATCAGGAGTGGAGCAGGTGGCAATGCCCACTCCCTGCCTTCACCTAGCTGGGAACAGGTGTGGAACCAAAAAAAGAGTGGATAAGCCACAACAAAGGCTCACTAGCAACCACAACACAAACTGACTAACAAATCTAAATGTAAATGTAAATGTATCTAAATGTACAATGCCAAGACCACGGCAATACAGCCCGGAAAACCCACAACAACCAAATCTAAATGTAGTTGCATATATGTAAACATCAATTATAAAGTGCCATAGTGCAGTTTTTGATTACAAACATCAATAAATTTATCCACAGAGAAATTCAATGAAGTGCATACAATAAATAAACCATATCACAGTGACAATAAAACTCATACAATAAATACATCATTCAATAAATATTTTAGATATCAGTAATATAAAAATATATCATGACCATTCATAAAAAGCATATATTGTCCGTTCAATACAATTTTTCTTCTTTTTTATTTTCTTATTTAGGTGCTGATCCTTCCAGAACCTCACGAGTCCCACAGGTGAGTGGATACAAGTGGAGACTTGGAACAGATCAAAAATGTTCTTGAGAAAAACCTCTTACTCGGGAGGTGTGACCATGGAAACCCAAGCACTAGCCAACGGTGGACCAGCTACTGATACCACGCATTTCATAAATAAACTTTTTCAAGGGCATAAATATGAAATTCCTGAGGAATCCTCAGTCAGCTCCAGGACCCTGCTGCTTAAAGACAGGAGGACATATATTGCCCCGTATGTCATTTACAAAGTCATCCCTCCGACAACCTCAGAGCAACTTTCAAAATTTATCTTTTTTTTAAAAAAAGAGAAAAACTCATTTTTAAAAGGCACCCAAGTTTTCAGCAGATAATCATGGAGATACTTCTGGAATAAAAGAAAAATGAACTACATAATGCATGGAATGGGGGAAGAAGTAGAGTAGGGGTGCCATTCCCCCACCCGGGGTGAGGGATCCCATGCTCCCATCCTACCCCCCAACCCCCACTTACTTGGCCTGAGGCTTCCCCCCGGGCCACACGATGTGCTCCCACACCCACAGTGGCCCAATTCATGCTGAAACATGCCCCACTGAGGGCCCAATTCAGACCAAATAGCAGTCTGCAGCGGGCCATTTCATCCTCCTGGTGAGCGCGGGAGCACTCCCAGGCTGCCCCTTGACCCACACGATGATGTGACATCATCACGCAAGCTGGGGCTGCATGCATGCTGCATGCGTGAACATGGACACTGAAACACAGCAAAGGTAAGTGCCGGGCCCCTGATTTCTCACCGGAGAAGTCAGGGGACCTGGCAACCCTAGCGCAGAGGTTATATGTGAGTCAGTTCACAACTAAGGGGGCAAGTAGAGCTAAGCCCACAATACCCAAAAAAGACTAGCAACTGCTCTCATTTCTAGGTTAAGTTGCACACAGACAAAGAGATTAATGTTGGTAAGTAAAAGCACCTGTCATTTGATTAATCAAATTTCATTCTGTTGAAAATTTCACCTAACATTGCTGGCATTCAGACAAACAAAAGTATAATTAATTGTACTGTGAAATTTCTTATATTCCCCTTTCTCTAGGAAATGACACTTAGGGGCCTTCAAAAATCAAGCACTTGACCTGTTACAGTTAGCAAATGTGAGAACGAATGTATTCAGTGTTGTATTCTTCTAATGAATTGGAAATGACAGTTTGTGATGTTTTTCTGAAGTGCTTGCAAATCATTTGAGCCATTTCCATTTACAGTAGTACTTATACTTGGTATCTAATTGCCCTTCAGTCCACAAGGATCAACAAGGATCAAGATGATTGCAAACCTCTAAACCAGTTTAACTGCTACCTTTCTCCTTAACATCTTTCTAAGGAACTACCTTTATATGACATGTAGCACAGACACAACAGTACCAGGGACTATAATCAAAGAGGGAGAATGTTAGAGATGCTCAGTTGTGTGGATGAGGGATGGTGACATAACAAGCCTGGGGATGAAGCCAACAGTAGCACTATTCATTCACTTTCAGTCCACATGATGTATTTAGTCCAGCCCCCAGGGAGAAATTTTCCAAACAGTGCATTGAAGATACGCACACAAATCCTATTACTGGACAAAGGGATTTCTGTGTGTACTGTCTCGTGCACCAAAATTTAAATTTAGGTGTCCAATGTTCTATGTGACCCAACAAATCATTGAACAGACACAACTTTCACATGGCAAACTTCTCTTCCTGGACTGTTCATTCACCAGCTGGAATATATCACTTGAAGTGTGGCTTCAGGACATCTTGCAAAGGTTAAAGTGGAAAAGTGTGAAATAGCCAGTGCTATAAGAACACAGTGTAAAAGATCCATGACTCTATTAGCCTTACAAAAGCACAGCTGGGCTTTGTCAGGAGAGGTATTAGCCCCTCTCTGATCCCTCAAAGGCCCCTTATTCTGCTTGTCATGGTTAGCCAAGAAGCCTGTTTAGGATAAACATCCCAATCACACCATCACACCAGCAAAGATTCTGATTTGTTTCCATTTTGTCAGCATTAACTTATGCAAAAATATACTGGTATTCAACCTTTTAAAAAAATACTCAGCACAAGTGTTACAATGCTATACCGCCATGATTGGAGGAACACAGTTCTCAGACTACAGGGTGGGACATCATAAATATGTGTAAGATGGCACAACTTGCATCTTTATTAGGGTCTCTGCCTTAGGAAACTAAAACTGTTTTAAAAACACAGGACAGGATGACAGGAGCAAGAGGAGAAGCTTTTCCTGGCGTTGAAAATCTTTACCTGACAGATTTTCATTTGTCAGACAATTGTGAAAAGGTACAGGGCCTTGCTAGGAAAACTCAGCTCAGCAACCCTCACCTTGTAGTATTTATTCTTAAGTTAGCACTTATGGTTGCCATTCAAAAACTTCTTCAGTATGGTGGAGCCCAACATCACAGAGGTATTGGGCTACACTGTCAGCAGCATGGATATAGCACAACAAGTGAACAAAACTTCTCCACAAACTGCAGTTAGTTATGTTCCCTGAAATACAGTTCCCTCAATGGACATTCAGGGGCTGCATGAGGCACAACATAAAGGTCTTCAGTGAATGGGGAATTGTCTGAAATCTCTTCTCATGTGACTGTGATTTGTTTAAGTGGAAGAGGAGTGAGAATCCAACTCACAGAGTAAAAAAAGCATCAGCATTTAAAACACAGCAAATGAAGAAGACCAAATGCAAAGTGTCTCAAGCCCATAACCAGAGAAAAATCCATAATGACATGAGCCCTTTTCAGACATTATGTTTATACATTCCAGGAATCTTCCAATCTGCTGTAGAGCAGGCAGCATCACTGAGAATGTTTTCACATAGGGAGGATCCGCATTTCTGAGTGAGATTTCAATCCAGTTCTCTTCCTGCGGAGCTAGCTTTCTCACTTGCAGCAGCCCGTACATGGGCTTTCTCTGTGGCGGCCCCTACCCCATGGAACGGCCTGCCTGAGGAGGTCAGGAAAGCCCCCATGCTCCTGGCTTTCCACAAACAATGCAAAACTGAATTATTCAAAAAGGACTTTTACTCAGCTAAGAGGGTGGTATTGTAGGAAAGGGGTCCCAGATGTTTCGCTAATGAGTTAGAAACCATAGATTTCACTATTATGTTGCCTTATATATTATCTGTTGCTTTAAATATGTACTCCTATATACTAACTGTGCTTTATGTTGTTTAATGTAAGTTCTAGAATTGATTATGTTCTGTTACAGCAGTTCCTCAACCCCATACTGGATCCTTGCTAATACTGTGTCTTTGTAAACTTATATTCATTTACCCCATGACATTGTTTATGGAAATATTCTTGACACTGTATGGAAAGGCCTTCCCTTGTCATTGCCACTGATTGTACTAAACTCACTCTTAGTAATCTGCCTTGAGTGTCAGTGAGAAAGGCGGAATATACATGACATAAATAAAAACAAATAATGTAGATCCATATGATCACCATGTTATCTGAACAGGACCAACACACATATTTTGCTTAGTATGGGAACTAACTATGAAAAAGGGAACACAATTTTTTTGCATACATACATAGGCAGCTTTGGTTTGTGTGAACCAGAACCCTAAAAAATCCCAAACAACATGCCAAGCAAGCGTATCAGGGACATCATGGGGAGCTTGCACTCCTGATATGTATGGTGGCTGGGCTCCCAGTATGTGTAGATATGACATCTGAAAAGGATTCTAGTTGTTAACTACCAAAGACTTTTTAGAACCCAGCTTTCTACGTGATCCCACCAGAATTAAACAGAAAGCACAACAAAGTAATAAAAACTGATGATTTCTTCCTCGTCTTTCCTTATCCCAGCATTTCTAAAAGTGCAGCATTATTTGGATCATGACTTTCAAGTATAGTTCGATCATCTTGTGAGATTTCTGTACCGAGTGAATAAAAAAGGAACCAACAATGAAAAAATATAGCTGATATTGTATTATCAAAGTGCTTTTCTGTGAAATTTTCTCAGACTAATGCATTCTGAAAGGATGAAAGCATCATACATCAAGATCTTTTAAAAGAAAGAAAAACAGTTTAATTATTAAAGCAGTGCTATCAAGTGGACTGTCTGGAGGGAATTCTTTAATTTTGTACTTTTTCTTTAGCGATAAGGGGACACAATATAAAATATAAAAAGTACCTCTTTTTTAACTTCTTGAAAGGATTCTCAAAAGACCCTCACATATATTTCTCCTCGTCCTGTTTTCTCAGAATGCCTGTGTATGCAGGGACACAGTGAACAAATAATTAAGAAAGGAAAAGATAAGCTGCTTCTTTTGATATCCATTTCCACTAAAACAGTGCCAAACATGTTGTTCAATGGAACTCCTCTGTGTGTTCTTATAGGAGACAATGCATGCTCATTAAGCCATGAGAAGTCAGAAACAATTAAGAGAATAAATGGAGATGCACTAACCAGTGCTTACTGTCTTGGTAGTCATTATGTTCAATTGCCATGAAAAGTCACTTTTGGAAAGGCTAAAGTAACTCCAAGATGATAGCAAAAGAATCCATAGGATTATTCCCTAAGGACAGATCCAATGTCCAAGCAATTATGTATTCTACAAAATAAAGCTGTAGTAAGCTATCAAGAACTGAACTGATACTGGCAGTGGTTATTGGGGAGGGGCGGTATTTGCTTAAGTACTGGTACTCATACCGATTTCCACCTGTTCCCCCTCAGGACTTGGGAGACCCCCCAAAAAGGTGATGGTACTCTGTACTGGTGAGCATCAGAATTGAATATTGGTATCCAGTTATTGTAACCTATGATTGCAGTGGACTTCATAAAGTATAGATCAGTGTACATGACCATAGTACCTTCACATAGTACCACATTTCCTCAAAAGACAATCCATGACTGAACAAATTTCACCTTGTTCTCTCCCACCCACTTGACCACAATGTTCAGATACTGGTTCAGGATAGAGACACACATTTGAATATTGACAGTTCCCCATATATATGGATGATCGTATTTGATGGGCTTAGAAAAACATAGATGAAAGAATTCCCAGGGAGATGGCATATTATCACCAACAGTCAATGTCAAGAGTCCCAACAGAAAAAATCAGTCCCATTGTGTCAAAGGCTGTAAGGATGCATTTCTCTTCTCCATTTATTAACAGAGATTATGCTGTAGTATTCTTAATGCTGGTGCAGTCTTTAAATCAACCCTAAAGATTGGAATTGATCTAGAAAAGAAATAGCATTCAGATATGTCTAGAATTGCTAGGCTATTGCTGGCTCAGAGGGGGGGCGGGGTGGATAATTTAACACAGGTCTATAAATGGCCACCATCTCTGATGCCAAATAAAGCCTTTGAAAGGAAGCCTAACTACTGCCTTCTTTAAATATTTTGGGCAGTTTAATTTCATCATTATTATGTGGTTAGATGAATTCATTTATCCCTGCATGATTTAATTAGCGAGGAACACCAAAAACATATGTTTCAAGCCACAGACCCTTCCACATCAGACGGAAAGAAGTTCAAAACTATCCATACAACTATTGATAGGTAGATTTTACTGATACTAATTATGATGAAAGATCTTTTATTTACTTATTTACAGAATTTCTATCCAGCCTTTCTGCCCCATCATGTCTGACAAAAAAAAAATGAGTCTTCACTAGCTGGTGGAAGACAATGATAGAAGGAGACATATGAATCTTTCTGGGGAGGGAGTTCCAAAGTTGCACTGTCATGACCATTTACCCTCAGATGGTGGAGCCACCTGAAGCAGTCTCTGAAGATGACTGGAGTGGTTAGGGAGGTTCATATTGGCATAGGCAGTCCTTCAGGTGTGCTGGCTCCAAACTATATAAGGTTTTAAATGTATATACTAGTACCTTGAATTGGGACCAAATTAGGAGTGTGAAAAATAGACCCAAACTTGAGTGATATGGTCCCTATGACCCACACCATTCAGCATTCTGACTGCAGTATCTTGTACCAATTGAAGGTTCCAAACACTTTCCAAGGGCAGCCCTATATAGAGTGCACTGCAGTAGTTTAATCTAGATGTTACCAGGGCATGCAACACAGCAACCAGGACCAAAAAATACCCCTCCTACTCTTGAGGAACCCTTTGAAATATGGGGCAGAAAGAAGCCCCCCTTCCTTGCCCTTCATCATATTTTGTCAAGTTCAAAAGCCTGTTATGCTTAACTATCTTCCACAGAGGGAAAATTATGGAGCTATGTGTGTTCCTGTAATTTACAGTAAGGATGTTGCAAATTTCTCAGTTAACCTGTTTGGCAGACAAACTTATCTTGATTGACACAATTAGACTGTGAGCCCATCAGGGATATCTTCAGATTGCATCGAGCCACTCAAATAGCTGCCAAACAAGTTGACAGCAGCCTGTTGGTAAGAAGCTAGCTCACAGATGATTAGAGGAATCACCCTACCCTCAGCAAAATAGCTACACAGCAAAGTTGCAAGAAGGAGTTCTTCCCCTCTGTCCAAGATTGGCTGAGAGAAAAGCAATGCTTTTACCTAGAGATGTAAATTCCTGAATTCTCAAACAGAAAATATACACAAAAATTGCTGTTTGGGGCCATTACTGTGATGTCTGGAACAGTAAATACAAATCCAGGATTCGTAGGCATTACTAAAAAACACACCCTTAAAAGGTCTGTGTTGTTTTTCATGTCCGAGTGTTAGCAGCAGCAGCCATCTTGTTTCAATTTTATTTTCCTGATTCCCTGAGCAATTGCATTTCTCCCTTTCAATTGGACCTTTGCAAGGAATCAGGAGAGCTCCTAGCCAATCACCATTAGAGACAAACCCCAGAGAAGGAATTTTTAAGGCCTATAGCTGCTGCTGTGAGCTGGACAGCAACTTCAAAAAAAGTGAGAGACCCCACCAGCAGGAATAACTTAAATAGTAGTGGTAATTATGGTATCCTTGCTGTAGGTGCCCAGCATGAAGGACATGTTGGCTTTCTCACAGTAGGTTAAGAGCTTGGTAGTGCTCAAGGATCCTGCCTTGCTCTTTGAAAAGCAGGTTGGCATGGTAGCCAGCCCAGGAGCACCTTCTATCAGCTGCATCTGGTGTGTCAACTCTGTCATTACCTAGACTCAGCCAATCTGGCTACTCTAATCCATCCTTCTGCAACCTCAAAATTGGATTACTGCAATCACTCTAGATGGGGCTACCTATTAAGACAATCTGGAAACTACAACTGGTCCAGAATGTGGCAGCCCAACTATTGTTAGAGGTTAGCTGCCAGGAATATGTTACCCATTTTGAAACAGCTACATTGCCTGCCAGTCTATTTCTGAATTCAGTTCAATGTGCTGGTCATGACCTTTAAAGCCCTTCACAACGTGGGACCCGCACATTAGAAGTGTGGGACCAGCATAAAAGAAATCATAAGCAGCCTGTGTGTAAAGTGGTTCCCCTCCTCTTGGCTACAATAGAGAGTTCTCTACTTTGCCACATAGAGGAGTAGATAAAAACATTCCAAGGTTGACTTTCTCTCCAGAAGTGATAAGAGATGAGCAAACACCCCCTCCTCTCTTGAAAGATATGTGTTTGGCACTGTATAGATCATGGTGTTGGAAAAGGGGTTGGCGTTAAACCAAGTAAGGCAAAAGATGCAATTTAGCAAAATGATAGGCTACACAATGCTTGCAGAAATCTCACGAGAATAATTGTGTGAATTGAACAAAACCAATCAGTGGGTATATAGGTGGTCAAGTGTCTGTGAAAACCAGTAATTAACCACTGTAAAGTGATGCTCTTAGTGATGTAAGCAAAAGGTATAAAAGATCAGGTATTCCTTTGTCTTACTAGAACACATGGAGGCCTGCTTCATGTTCTCTGTATTGCAATATATAAATCGACTTCTCCAACCCTTGCTCGTCTCATTCCTTTGTTTCAAATTGGGTCGGAGCAAAGGTGCACAGTTTTGTGTAACAGAAGGACCATCTCCTTCTGTATGTTCTGGTGCTCCATCCACAATCCTCAGGCAGTTATTTGTTGACTATCTCATCCCTTAGGACGGATCATCTGAAATCTACTAGAGCCTGGGCATTTTCCACTGTAGCCCTTGCTCGCCTTGGAGATACGCAGGAGGTACTGCAAAGCATGTTTGTTTGCCAGGGCTTTGAAAGGCAGACATCTTTAAAGGAAATGAGGTAGAGATTTTGTTGGTTTTAATTTAGAATTTTTAAAATCATTTTGTATGCCACCTTATACTATCTGGAAAGGTTAAGTATGAATGCTTAAACAAACAAACAAAAAAGCTGCACCAGATCCTCAAACTGATTCTCAAAACCCAAAAATCAGGAACAAATTGTAAAGTTGTCCACCCTGAATCCCAGATCTGAAATTTTTCTTGTAGCATACCCATTTTGATTTTTGTATTGCAACAGAAGAGAACAAGCTCATTTCCTCTCCTCCAGGCTGGGCACAGATAGAAGCAAAGCTTTTAATGCCTGCTTTGCAAAAGGGAGGGTAAAACTAATTTCTCTCCACTGGGTAGGGAAGGTGCAATATTGTAGTCTTTGCATTGCAAAAGAGACAGCTTGTTTTTCTCTCCTCCACCCAAGTCCCCTTTCTAAGCAGGTTGTATTCAGTTATGCAGACAGTATTAAAAGTTAAGGTTTTGTCATTATTGCTATGGTAACCACTTCATTCTCTAGCATTTTCTGGGAGAAGTACTGAGAAGTGCATTCTGCTTCTGGATGAATAGTATTCCACAATCTGAAAGCACAATACGCATCTCTCTCTGTCTCTCTCTGTCTCTCTCTCTCTCTCTGAGGTAGTCTGGCTTGTGACTAGAGGTGGGCATGATAAAAAAAAAATTACTGATCAAGCTGATCGTAGATCTGCGCCGGCAATGAACCCAAATCACCGATCCACACCGATCACATGAGTTCAACAGCAGATTCAAGTATATTAACCGACAAGCCAAAACTGTATTCAAGTCCTGCCTATACCTACCAGCCATCTGCTGCAGTTTTCATTGGTTATGATCGTATATACCACAGCGGCAGACATTTTTCACTACTTATTAACTGTTGTATTGAAGCAGTGACCACCCAGAAGTGAAGGCTGCTTAAGGTCCACTAAAACAGAAAGTGATGGTGTTGAGCAAACCTTAAAGACAAGGCATGATATTTGCAAGATGATCTTACTAAAGTTGGAAATGGAAACTTGTTTGGCTTAAAAGCAGAATTTCCTATTCTATGAGTATGTGCGAGAACCAGCCCTGATAGCTTCTTACCTTCCATTTTGACTAATTTCTGTTATGCTTCATTGTTAGAGGGAATAGCAGAGCCAGCCTGAGAGCAGGGAGTTTGAGATTATAGTTGCCACTGAATTTGAGGGAGAATTCATATTTGGGGCCTTGCTCCAAATTTCAGATTTCATCTAATTTCCTGAACAAAAGTGAAGTAAACATTATCTGGATGAATTGAATCATTAGACTGCTCAGGAAAGTCCTAATCCAGGGCAAATCCACACGTTTCTGTGTGTCCCGGCATCACGGTAAATGTTCACTAAACTTCTGGAAGTATAGCATCTTTCTAGCGCGGTTTCTGACTCATCGTGAAATAAGTCAGAAATCACGCTAAAAAGATGCTATACTTCCGGAAGTTTAGCGAATGTTTACCGCAATGTCGGGACGTGTGGATTCAGCCCCAGAAAAAAAGTTTCTGACATCTAAGTTCTCTTGAAATCAATGGAAAGTTTTAGTTGTAAGTAACTCATTCCAATGATATCAGTCAGACTAAGCATAACTGTCTAGGTTGGAGCCAAGGAGTTCTGGCGGGTGAACTTATGATTTGATTTGGATGCTTACATAATCATGTGTCCGTTCCAGTATGGAGAAAGCATTCAAATCTCAGTGCTTTGAAACTGTTAATAGTATTGTGCTCTGAAAAGCCTATAAATAAGTTAGTGCCAAATAGCATATAAATAAAATCCTTTGCAGAAAGGTGGTGTTGTAAGTTCCCTCAGTAGGGATGCCAGGAACCCTGACCCTCCTAACACTTACCTATTCATCATTCCTGGGAGTTCCGCGCATGTGTGCTCCCACAACTATGCAATGATGTCACTTCTGGGAAGTGACATCATTGCATGGGTGTGGGAGTGCACACTTCTCAGAGGGCCGATTTGGGCCAAAATTGGTCTACTGAGAAGTGCAGGAGTGCTCTCAGGGACAGTGTGATGACATCACTCCTGGAGGTGATGTCATCACATTGACCTAGGAGTGCACCTAGGGTGGCATTCCTCTACCTTTCCTCCTCCACTGGCCAGGTGAGTAGAGAATACAGTATCTTTGGCCTGATGATTGAGTTAACTCAATCGATGTTCTCCCTGCCAGATAAGCAGCTTTCAAGTAGCTGGAAGAATATAAAAGGCATTGTAAAAGAGACGTAAAGGGAGTACCCTACCTACAAAGGTATATAAAAGTATTTGAGATCTTCCAACTTCTAAAACAATTTTGAAACAATTCCCTTTAGGTGAGTGTAGGGATGGTTTATATATGAAGCATTGTATAGTAGGCTATACTTCGCTGGAAGTATTATTTCCCATGCCAAGACCATCAAAAGATCCCCTTTGGGAAGCTGTTTTGCCTGGCTAGCACACAGGCCAACACTGTGACTTCCAGAAAGGAGGAGATGTTCAAAACCCTTCAGTGAGAACTGGTCTATTGTCAAAAATGCTTTTATATCTTCCGGAAGTTACAACAACCAACACTCAATCGTTGCTGCCTGAACTCTGCCCCAGACTGAGTTTCCATGAGAACTTTTCTTTTCACAATCTTATTTCAAAGCAAACACCACAGGAGGCTGCTGTTCCCTTGTGACCCAAAGGCAAAATATGCAACTCATCATGGTCTGGATTGCTATGACTTCCTTTTCCTATGTTGGCTTCTTTCTTTAGGTACGCGTCTATGCAATAAGCTTAAAAGGAAGTGAAGCTAAACAGATGGTTTTCATCCAAAAGCATACATTATGTGACATGGTAAAAAAAATTTACTGTCCTACAAGATTGTGGGAAAGATTGTTGTAAGTGCAGGCAGATGTTAGGCTGACATGTGTCACTTGTCTGGTTATAGCAGCTATTACACTTTCAGCTTAAATTCAATGAGCCTAATTACTTAGAAAGGCATTGCATAATAATTAAAGAAGCTTTGTGCAAATAGTTTGTAGGTATGGTTATGACTGGTCACTGCATTTCTTCAGTCAGTATTGTCAAGAAATTGACTGTCCCTAATCTGTTTCATGGTCTATTTGAACATTGGTTGGGGCTTCTCAGCCTAGTTAGAAGCAAAAAAAGTCTTTTCCTCTGGGAAAGTGTGGTCAAGATGACACTGCAAATTCCAGATAGATATGAGAAGGAGATGGAATTAGCCACAGGTGCACATCACAGAGTTTCAAGGACAAAACACAGGAGTTTTTACACCTGCATTCCATTTCATTAATGCACAGCACTCTAGGAGTAGAGTGATTTGCTCCCACTTGTGCAGACATGCTGACTGCAGGGGCATGTCATCCCAAGCAGAGTCTTTCAATGATTGGTCAAGCTGGTCAGGCCATGCTGGTAGGATCTTGAACCCTCATTCTAGTTACATCCTGGCTAGGGATGACACCATTTGCTTCTGGTAATATCCTGCCTGGATGCTGTTCTGGCTGGAGATGGTTTCTGGTAGAAGCCTGCAGCCATGCGCCATCTTGCATTTGTTCTCTGGACTTTGAGGTTTTGCCTGGATTCTTGTGCTTTAGCTGAAAGGTAACATCTGGATTAGCACTGAAAACATTTACAGTACTATTAGGATAGTTATTTGTTATGTTATGTGCTATCAAGTTGCCTCTTACCTATGGCTACCCTGTGAATGAAAGACCTCCAAAATGACCTCCAAATGATAGTTATTTAACTTAATATTTTCTTCTCTTGTTTGGCACACTTCTATAATTGTATTTTCTTGCACTTCATTTAATAAACTTTATTAGTCACATTTTTGCAGTATTATTTGAGTTCCAACACAATTAGACTCCAGGACCCTGGCCCATTTGCCATAGCTACCCAAGTAATTGTTTTGTGGAACTCAGTCTGCAAAGTGTCCTACCTTGCAGGGATGACTTCCTTTTGCTTAACACCCTACAAGACATGAGATTTGCCTCCTGGTCTCAGGCTGAGGGGTAACCAGCATGCAACACTGGAAGTGAGGATTTGCTTTCCAGGGCCGTTTCCAGACGGCCCCCCGCCTCGCGAAACGTCGCGCGTCGTCGCGCGTCGTTGCGCAGAAAACGCGAAATATCGCGTTTTCTCACGCGAGTTTTGCGCGACGTCGCGCAAAACTCGCGCGAGAAAACGCGATATTTCGCGTTTTCTGCGCAACGACGCGCGACGACGCGCGACGTTTCGCGAGGCGGGGGGCCGTCTGGAAACGGCCCAGCTCTGAGTCCTTTGACTCATGACTTCACAGAAAACTGCTCTGTGGGACAGGGAGGTTTTCCACAAGTATATTTTCTTCTTTCCCCAATGTTTGGTTGAAAGCATCCACTAGAATCATATACAAATATTAACCAGTACCTCAGTTGTTAGGTGTCCAACAAAACATAAATTGTATAATAGGTTCACTGAAGGCTGTTTCAAGCTTCTTTAATCTCCTTATTATTCTTCATGGCTTGATCTTTGAAAGCTTTGTGGAAGATGACAACATTAAACATTCCTAGTTAGTTATTGTTTGTGTAATACATAATTACAAGGGGTTGAATCTCATAACCTGCAAGCAGAAGATGCTCTTAGCGGTATGTTTCCCTGTTTTCCCTTTCCATTAACAGACTCCTAAGAATTGTGAAAAGCCAGTGCTGGGAGCTGAGGGAATCTCATCAGGGGACTTGTAACCAGGGCTGGATCGACAGAGGGGGGGGGTAGTCTTCCCCCAGCGCCGCCAAAGAGGGGGCACTGGGTGCAGTTGCCAGCCCCAGGAGCGCGCTGCCAGCCCCAGGAGCACGCCTGGGGAAAGGCGAATGGCGTGGGCGGCCTCCCAGCCACCCGCACTGCCTTTTGCCTTTCCCGCAAGACAAGGGGCGGCCGGCTTGCGGGAAAGGCAAAAGGCAGTGCGGGTGGCTGGGAGGCTGCCTGCGCTGTTCGCCTTCCCCTAGGACAAGGGGTGCGCAGCAAGCCGGCCTCCCCTTGTCCTGGAGAAAGGCAAAAGGCAGCGCAGGTGGCTGGGAGGCCGCCCACACCATTTGCCTTTCCCCAGGACAAGGGGCATGTGGCAAGCCGGCCGCCCCTTGTCATGCGGGGCAGGTGAACAGCACAGGCAGCCTCCAAGCCACTCGCGCTGCCACCAGCTCCGCGGCACACCAGGACAGCCGGCTTGCCATGGGGCGGGGGGGTGCCCCAGCGTGATGACATCACAGAAGTGACATCATCACGCAGCGCCAGGAGCACGCACGCTCATAGAGCCTGACTACGGTTGCCCTGGGTGCTGGCAACCATGGATCCAGCCCTGCTTGTAACCCTATACTGTAAGGATACAATGGAAAAGTGGAGAACCATGTATGAATTCCCTAGAAGAAAGGTGGGATAAAAACTAAGAAGGAGTCCCTAGAATTAGAATAGTAAGGGTCAAGCACACACAGATCTGTTCTCAACAACTTAGTAGGAATTAAACATAAAATAGGACATAAGTGCACTACATTTTTATTTTCTATGACGTAATAAGTCAACATTTTGTTGGATACAATTATAGACAGAAGTGTGAATGTTACAGAAATAAATCTACATAGATTTTTCAATAAGAACTCACATGATGCCTAAGCATTTTTTTAAAAAAAAACTGTCCACATAAAAAATAGCCCAAAAGATAGCATTTCTGGATAATAAGTGAAAAAGTGAATGCTCAGAAAGTACATAATGCTAACATATGTTCCGATTAATCTTCTAAATGGATGGATTACTCTACAAAAGTAGTATGAATGAAGTCCGTACGGCCCAGAACGTATCTGTGAAAAAGAACAACCCTTGAACACAAGACTGAATAATTTGTATGCTGAGCTCTGTGACCTGATTACACTGATCTGGTAAGCAAATAAAAAAAGAGATAAAACATCCCTTATATGCCATTTCCCAAGCTCCATTTTTAACTATGACTGAAGATATGGAACAAGATTTGTGCATGTCTCCCTCCCATTCCCTCTGTCTCTCCAGGCTTCGTTGTGTTAGCTGGATATTGCCATAAGATGTACTTGTCTTTTTGGAGCTTTAGCCAGATCTCACAGTATGCTTTTAGGCTGCACATGAAACAGTGCATGAAATAATCTGTCACCTTTTCTCGGCAGGCCATTATTTGCAGCCCTTTGTGCCAGTTTTAAATCAGATCTGCCATTCTTAGCAAACTGAAATACTAACATCCTGTCCCTTTGATAGTCTATGGAGGAGGGTGCAGGGCATATCAAAGTGCTTCAGTGCTGAGTACATTGAAAACCACTGTCTGTTGAAGCTGAGAGATAGGAATATAGAATGTGTAACAATCTATAATTCGTTAAAAATAAAAAACAAAATGGAACTGAAAATGAGAATATTACTCTTCTACAGCCTATCAGCACAATTCAGCCAAAGTTAAGCACGTCACTTAAACTTTCAATGGAAATCAACATACCTCAGCATGGCTCCATGGGATAGTCATCAATGTGAGTAATAGAACGATATTATAAGGTTTCAATAAGGAAAAGAAGTACACACAAAATTGTTCAAAGATTACATGAAATAAGGGTGGTGTTGGCCCAACGGCAAACACTGAGGAAAGTTAGAAGAGCCCCCTTCCCAGGGCTGGGAATCACCCTCCCAGATCTTCGCAAGCAAAGCATTCCCAGATTTCCATTAACGTCCCTAGATCCTCATACTCAGTCTCTTGTAGCTGCCATTTGTTGCTGTGCTCTGGGATGAGTCCACTGGTAAAGAAGGTTTACAGGAGGGTTTGCAGGAGTTAAATGCCCTCTGGAGCCCTGCCTCCCTTGCTTGGCAGGATTGCTGTTGCCAGTCCTTCCCACTGGGGACAGGACAAGCACTCTTCTTCTGGTTACTTTGCAAAGAGGACAGATTTTAGATATCTGAAGAGCAGCTGTTGAGAGACAGGCTAGGGCACACACAGTTGTATTCAAAAGTGGAGTATTTAGGCCTAGAAGCTGGATGGAATAATCAGCCTTTCTGCCCACGGCATTAAATACGGCATTTAAGTAATTGCTCCGATAGATGTTGATTTGGCCTGACCTTCCCGCCTTCTGCATTGTGTGGCGCGATTTGATTTGGTGTCTGGTTTTTCATTCCAGATGTTTGAGGAAGTGTCAGTGCAGTGTCAGGCTTTCTGGGCTTTGTGATTCACACCACTATTTTTTTTCTTTTACTTTTGTGCATGCGTTGTAATGTTGCAACAAACGCCTAGCATTCCCCTCCCCTTCCAAGTTCTACTGTTGGCTAATTGGACAGGATTTTGGTCCCCAGGGATGAAGCACCACTATTGGAGGTACTGCTCCTGCCAAGAAATATGTAGGAACAACTGGCTGCGGACCTTTGGTGGGAAATCTCCCAACAGCTATTGAGTGACTTCTCTCATTGCATACTTTTGTAGTAGCCTTTGCAGTTGTTAGCAATCGCTCCAGCATGCCTTCAAAAGTCTGCTTCCAGTTTTCAAGTATCAGGCTGGTTCCAAAAGCTTTACTGTTAGCCTTGATTCAGGTCATCCTGATATGTATTAGGCATCCAATTGATGCCTGCAACACGTTCTGGAGGAAGGTTTCCACAAGAAACTGTTATTTTAGATCTTCCTTGGCACTTCAATAAAATCTTTTCCTTTGGGCTGCAATCGGAGTCTCACACAGCTTGATTAAGATGGTTTGTTCTTAATGGAGTGCCTATCCTTCACTGCTCCTGGGTCTATCCAACTGGTGGGACAAGTTTGTGCTAGTCATCTGGAATGATCAGCAGTGGATGGAGAAATTTAGGATGACCCAGGAGACCTTTATGGGGGTGGTGGCATGCATTCATGGTTGTTTGCTCCGGCAGTCAACCACAATATATGAATTGATCCCAAAGTTGAGTGGCAATTGTATTGTGGTAGTTAGCAAACTGCAACTGCTACTGATAGTGCAAAAACCAGTTTGGCATTGGACTGTCTATGGTGGCAGAAATAAGTGCTAGAGGTGTGCTTCACCCTGGAAAGGCAAACTGTGCACCTCAGAACAGTAGTGAAAGTAAGACCTGTTCAATTCAATCTTTTCAGTCCAAAATAGCACACTTGTCCTGTTATGTTTATTATATCATGCCACACTGTCAGCCTTCCTCTAACTTTCATTCCTATGGGACCACAGCAACACTGACAAATAGTATCAGCCATTCTCTCCTTCCCCTCTGGTTTCTTAAAAGGAACAGTAGTGTTACTGAGCTGCTGTAACAGTAACCCACAAATACAGGGTGGCCTGCAGTGTCTATGGAACTGCTTGGTTTCTTCAGGATAGGTGGGATTTCTAACACTCTCTCTTCCTGCCATTATTTCCCCTTCCAAATCATGGATGGCTTCCAAGCACTTGGTTTCCCACGCACTGTATTGGCATGGTAGATGGTACATATGTTCCCATCAGACAATCCAAGGCCAGATGCAACCAGTACAGTAACAGGAAAAAGTATAGTTTCATTCTTCTCCAGGGGCCTGTGGAATACTGGTTGCACTGGGTCCCGCAGTGAATTCTCAAAACAGGCAGCCCAGAACAGAATTGCTGTGGCTGGCTTCTCCTATCCATTTCAGCAACCCCAGTAACTATTCTGGTAGAGCATGAGTAAGGGGCAAGTGAAATGGTCCACTTAACAATGTGTAGGGGAGGATGGGGCATACTAAAGCTTCATAGTTAATACCCAGAATGCAGGGGAGGGCACTTCCAGCAAGGTATGCTCCAGCACTGTTGCCTTTGCTTTCCCAAAAAGATTTTCCAAAAATTTAGGTTGTTCCACAGAAACAACTCCAGTACTAAACTGGTAAGCGCCATACCTGTCTGGGATTCACTCTGACTGTCCATGGGCAAGGACATTTGTGGATTGCTGCAGTAGGAAACAAAGTTTATTCCTCAGACACTCTTTGCAAGAACTTGGGGTTTGGGAACTGTCGAACAGGGTGCTTCAATGTCCATTGGGAAGTGAGCAGTTAATGTTACGTTTCAGTATTTTATGAACAAAGTGGGGGGGGGGCAGTATAGACTGCGACGCTCCAGCATTGCTGAAATTGGTCAACAGTTCAAAAACAGCTTCAGATTTACATTGACCCACAGAACCTACAGAGAGCTACAATCATGTAGTGAGTATCTCAGATACTTGGAATGGCTGACGGTTAGAAAAAAATTATAACCCACCATCCATCCTTTCCTAACTGCAGCAGTCTACCCACATTTCTCAGTCTGAGGACACTTCCATGATGGACAACTGGGAAAGGGATAAACTATGAAGTTTCTTAGATTATGCCACTTTTTCCCATTGACCTTCTCACTGACCAACCAATAAACTGAGTGGGAAGAGAGTAGAATGGAAGCCCACTCCCCACCAGTGCAGTGCTACTGTTGCTCTTTGAAATGGCCAGTTACAATTGCCTTGGGGACAGGAAATAAAAGCATGACTAACTGGCTTTCTGAGCGGAATCCAGGAAATGGGATAACCAATCAGTAATCAATATTTAATTGACAGATGGGCGGCATATCTATTTAAGCAGTACCCAACATGCCTTCTACAAGAAGCAGGGGCATCTTTGGCCAGCATGAGGTGTCCCCGCTGGTGAGCTGATGGCAAGCACATACCAGCATAACAGAGCGACCTACTGGGCCATTGCCAGGGAGCTCACTGAACCTGGCTTCACTTGCATGGCCATCCAGTGCCAGACCATGTTTAAGTGGGTGAAGTGTGAATTCAAGGACTCCCTGGAGGCCCCACGCCACAGCGAGCAAATACCACATCACCATTCCACGCTGCAGATGTGAGAGGCTGCAGGTTGCCCCCATTGGGAAGATCGCCACCATGAAAGTAATGTAGGTGTTCACAGAATTTCTCTAACAAGACTGAACATAGCCGAAATCTAGTGAAAACGGCACTTCCTACTTGGTGCCCCCACCTTCCCCTTGAAACAAGAAATGAAGGCTATCCCCACAAATAGTACCAACAGAAAAGAGAGAGAAATTTCTCGTGGGAAACAAACCAAGAATTAATATACTTTTTATATGATATTATAAGGTAATTTCAAAGGCAATTGCACGAAAATTATACAAACTGTTTATATATAGCCAATAAAGATGTCCAGAGAGTCTATCATCTGTGTGTATTCCTCAATGTGTATTCCTTAATCGCAGTAATATCACGGTATGCAGATGAGTCTTCACAAAGTCTTCTCATATAAATTCAGCCAAACAGCTTCTCATATGCATTCAGCTTGGAATATAATCACAAAAGTCTTCTCATATAAATTCAGCTAAACAGCTTATCATATACATTGCCACGCCCAATCTGGGGCCGGCTACAAACAGATTTCGTCCCCTTCTTCAGGGGCGTGGTTTATAGCTGTAAAAAACAACATTCTTACTTTAATATACAATAACCAACATTTAAGTATTATTGCAATCCCCCAAGCGGAACTGACCTGTTGTATTCACACAGCATAGGGTATTTGAATCAATAATTATTGTGGAAACGTGTGTCTCCAGTATCACAGTCACAGCAGCTGTATCTTCTCCTGCTTGTGGCCAAACCCTTCAACTGCAGTTTAAATCACATACTCATTATCCAATCTCAAAACTTTAAAGCAACATAACTGATTATAAAAAACAATTCAATGATAGTTCCGTATTGAGGCCGTGCGGTCTGATCGTCTGCAGAAAGACAATCCAAAATGCTTCCCTCCTCAGTAGCTTAATTTGATTTGCATGTCCCTTAGTTACAACCTCCAGTACCGCTACTTTAAAGGAATTTTCTTCATGACGATGCTCGATAAAATGTTGTACCAGGGGTGCTTCCATTACTCTGTGCCTAATTCTAGACATATGTTCAAAGATCCTAGTTTTCAATGGTCTTATCGTACAACCCACATAAAAAAGAGCACAGGGACATTCAAGTAAGTATATCACACCCGATGTGTAACATGATGCAAAGTGTTTAACTGTCAGTTTCCGTTCCTTAACAAAAATCTCCTTCCCCTCTAGCATAAATTTACACAAAGTACATCGGCCACATTTAAAATTTCCCACAGGTAATGATGTTTCCTGAAGTTGAGTGCGCATCATAGCATGAACTAAATCATCCCTTAGGCTCCTGGATCTTCGTAAACCACATAACGGTGGTTGTTCACATCCCGCAATCTCCTCAATGAGGGGCCAATGGCGAGCTACGATTCTTTTAATTTTATATGTTAAGGGTGTGTAGTCCAATGCCCATCTAATTCTTTGATCTGGTAGGGCTTCCCGAGTCTGAAATAGTACAGATCTATCTATAGCTCTAGCCTTAGAAAAGGCTTGAGATATAATTTTAGATGGGTAACCTCTATTAGTAAACATTCGTTCCATCTGCCTACCATCCCTGTCGAAATCAGTTATTGTGGTGGAATTCCGTCTGATACGCAAAAATTGGCCATATGGTATATTTTGTCTAAGGTGCCGGGGATGGAAGGAACCAAATTCCAAATATGAATTCCGATCTGTCTCTTTACTGTAGGTTCTAACCTGTATCTTTTGAAAGGCATCCCGATATGTAACTACATCCAAAAAATTGATTTGGTTGGGGTCTGACCGCCAGGTGAATTTAACATTCGCATCCCGTTCATTAAGCCATTTACAAAAATCCGGTATCTGGGCAGCTCCCTGAAATAAAAAATATAAATCATCCAGATATCTACAAAAGAAAACAATATTACCCCTGAAAGGGTTGATGTCTTGTAAAATGTGAAATCTCTCCCAACGGGCCATAAATAAATTTGCGATGCTGGGTGCCACCGGGGACCCCATAGCAACGCCTTTTTTCTGGAAGAAAAATTGATCATCAAAACAAAAATAGTTTTTTTCCAAAACTAAATCGAGAAATTGTAGTAGGCAAGATGATGGGATAGTGTTTTCTGTAGTTGTAAGAACTTCTTCTACTACCTCTCGGGCTTCCTGATGAGGAATGATGGTGTATAAAGAGTTAACGTCCATCGTTAAAAATACTGTGTCCTCCGACAGGGTGATGTTCTCAACTTTTTTAATGAAATCACGTGTATCATGCAATAGACCTTCAATTTTAGTAATAGCCGGTTGTAAAAAAGAGTCCAATAAGATTGCCAATGGTTCCAAAATTGAGCCGCAACCAGATATAATTGGCCTACCTGGCGGGGGCGTTGTTTTCTTGTGAATTTTTGGAAGTACATAGAATAATGGGATTCTAGGTGAAGTAACCTGTAAAGCATAATAGAGGGTATCTGTAATTTCCCCCATCTCCCTTGCCTCATCCAAGACAATCTTAATTAGGTCTTTAATATGATTAGTTGGATCCGAAGAGATCCGTGTGTAAAAGGTGGTATCCCTAAGCTGTCTGTGAACCTCATTAACATACATATCTTTATCCATGATCACAATACCCCCGCCCTTGTCGGCAGGCTTAATGACAATGTTAGCGTCGGAACGTAAGGTTTCAAGAGCCCGTCTCTCTAACCGAGACAAGTTGTGCCAAGTACTGTAAGGTTCATTTTCTAATTGAGAAAGGTCCCTAAGGATCATATATTCAAACGTGTCAATACGGTGATCTGAGACCGGCGGCACAAAAGATGACGGACCCTTTAATTTCCTAAGTAGTAAAGACTCTCCCTGAACCGGGGTAGTCGGCTGAGATTGGAAGAAATATCTAAGTTTAATAAGCCGAACCAACTTAAATAGGTCTACTCGTGTCTGAAGTGGTTGGTATTTGGGGGTTGGGACAAATCCCAATCCCTTATTGAGAACAGCTATTTCTAATGAATTCAGCTCACGGGAAGACAAATTGAAAATTAAACTTTCATCCGCGTTCTTTGGAATGATTTCTTTTTGCCTCTTTCTAAAAAAGATGGTCGTTGGTTAGGGTAAATTGTTCTAGTTCTAAGATTCCTGCTGCTAGGACCCTCATCACCCGAGCTGTCAGACACCCCCGATGTTTCCAAATCTGAAAAAGTGCTAACAGGATTAGCCCAAGATACCTTACGTGGTCCTCTAGTATTAGTCCTGGACTGATCCCACCAGAAATAAACCCTACTATTAGCATAATCCAAATTATCACGTTTATATTTCTTAATTTTAAGTTCCTTGGTGCGAGTTTCAAATTGTTGTACCTGTTGAGCTATTTGTTTAAGGCGAGCATCAAATTCAATAGTGGGCATCGTGTCTTTGATAGAGGTTTCCATGGTTTGAATTTCCTCTACCAATGCCTGACTCTCCTTCCTGCAACGTTTAATAACCAAGCATAATCCAAATTATCACGTTTATATTTCTTAATTTTAAGTTCCTTGGTGCGAGTTTCAAATTGTTGTACCTGTTGAGCTATTTGTTTAAGGCGAGCATCAAATTCAATAGTGGGCATCGTGTCTTTGATAGAGGTTTCCATGGTTTGAATTTCCTCTACCAATGCCTGACTCTCCTTCCTGCAACGTTTAATAACCTGGTTATTAAACGTTTAATCTGGTTATTAAACGTTGCAGGAAGGAGAGTCAGGCATTGGTAGAGGAAATTCAAACCATGGAAACCTCTATCAAAGACACGATGCCCACTATTGAATTTGATGCTCGCCTTAAACAAATAGCTCAACAGGTACAACAATTTGAAACTCGCACCAAGGAACTTAAAATTAAGAAATATAAACGTGATAATTTGGATTATGCTAATAGTAGGGTTTATTTCTGGTGGGATCAGTCCAGGACTAATACTAGAGGACCACGTAAGGTATCTTGGGCTAATCCTGTTAGCACTTTTTCAGATTTGGAAACATCGGGGGTGTCTGACAGCTCGGGTGATGAGGGTCCTAGCAGCAGGAATCTTAGAACTAGAACAATTTACCCTAACCAACGACCATCTTTTTTAGAAAGAGGCAAAAAGAAATCATTCCAAAGAACGCGGATGAAAGTTTAATTTTCAATTTGTCTTCCCGTGAGCTGAATTCATTAGAAATAGCTGTTCTCAATAAGGGATTGGGATTTGTCCCAACCCCCAAATACCAACCACTTCAGACACGAGTAGACCTATTTAAGTTGGTTCGGCTTATTAAACTTAGATATTTCTTCCAATCTCAGCCGACTACCCCGGTTCAGGGAGAGTCTTTACTACTTAGGAAATTAAAGGGTCCGTCATCTTTTGTGCCGCCGGTCTCAGATCACCGTATTGACACGTTTGAATATATGATCCTTAGGGACCTTTCTCAATTAGAAAATGAACCTTACAGTACTTGGCACAACTTGTCTCGGTTAGAGAGACGGGCTCTTGAAACCTTACGTTCCGACGCTAACATTGTCATTAAGCCTGCCGACAAGGGCGGGGGTATTGTGATCATGGATAAAGATATGTATGTTAATGAGGTTCACAGACAGCTTAGGGATACCACCTTTTACACACGGATCTCTTCGGATCCAACTAATCATATTAAAGACCTAATTAAGATTGTCTTGGATGAGGCAAGGGAGATGGGGGAAATTACAGATACCCTCTATTATGCTTTACAGGTTACTTCACCTAGAATCCCATTATTCTATGTACTTCCAAAAATTCACAAGAAAACAACGCCCCCGCCAGGTAGGCCAATTATATCTGGTTGCGGCTCAATTTTGGAACCATTGGCAATCTTATTGGACTCTTTTTTACAACCGGCTATTACTAAAATTGAAGGTCTATTGCATGATACACGTGATTTCATTAAAAAAGTTGAGAACATCACCCTGTCGGAGGACACAGTATTTTTAACGATGGACGTTAACTCTTTATACACCATCATTCCTCATCAGGAAGCCCGAGAGGTAGTAGAAGAAGTTCTTACAACTACAGAAAACACTATCCCATCATCTTGCCTACTACAATTTCTCGATTTAGTTTTGGAAAAAAACTATTTTTGTTTTGATGATCAATTTTTCTTCCAGAAAAAAGGCGTTGCTATGGGGTCCCCGGTGGCACCCAGCATCGCAAATTTATTTATGGCCCGTTGGGAGAGATTTCACATTTTACAAGACATCAACCCTTTCAGGGGTAATATTGTTTTCTTTTGTAGATATCTGGATGATTTATATTTTTTATTTCAGGGAGCTGCCCAGATACCGGATTTTTGTAAATGGCTTAATGAACGGGATGCGAATGTTA
Organism: Eublepharis macularius; assembly: GCF_028583425.1. Taxonomy (NCBI): domain Eukaryota; kingdom Metazoa; phylum Chordata; class Lepidosauria; order Squamata; family Eublepharidae; genus Eublepharis; species Eublepharis macularius. Next base: position 49,830,955 of record NC_072799.1, read on the forward strand.
AATTCACCTGGCGGTCAGACCCCAACCAAATCAATTTTTTGGATGTAGTTACATATCGGGATGCCTTTCAAAAGATACAGGTTAGAACCTACAGTAAAGAGACAGATCGGAATTCATATTTGGAATTTGGTTCCTTCCATCCCCGGCACCTTAGACAAAATATACCATATGGCCAATTTTTGCGTATCAGACGGAATTCCACCACAATAACTGATTTCGACAGGGATGGTAGGCAGATGGAACGAATGTTTACTAATAGAGGTTACCCATCTAAAATTATATCTCAAGCCTTTTCTAAGGCTAGAGCTATAGATAGATCTGTACTATTTCAGACTCGGGAAGCCCTACCAGATCAAAGAATTAGATGGGCATTGGACTACACACCCTTAACATATAAAATTAAAAGAATCGTAGCTCGCCATTGGCCCCTCATTGAGGAGATTGCGGGATGTGAACAACCACCGTTATGTGGTTTACGAAGATCCAGGAGCCTAAGGGATGATTTAGTTCATGCTATGATGCGCACTCAACTTCAGGAAACATCATTACCTGTGGGAAATTTTAAATGTGGCCGATGTACTTTGTGTAAATTTATGCTAGAGGGGAAGGAGATTTTTGTTAAGGAACGGAAACTGACAGTTAAACACTTTGCATCATGTTACACATCGGGTGTGATATACTTACTTGAATGTCCCTGTGCTCTTTTTTATGTGGGTTGTACGATAAGACCATTGAAAACTAGGATCTTTGAACATATGTCTAGAATTAGGCACAGAGTAATGGAAGCACCCCTGGTACAACATTTTATCGAGCATCGTCATGAAGAAAATTCCTTTAAAGTAGCGGTACTGGAGGTTGTAACTAAGGGACATGCAAATCAAATTAAGCTACTGAGGAGGGAAGCATTTTGGATTGTCTTTCTGCAGACGATCAGACCGCACGGCCTCAATACGGAACTATCATTGAATTGTTTTTTATAATCAGTTATGTTGCTTTAAAGTTTTGAGATTGGATAATGAGTATGTGATTTAAACTGCAGTTGAAGGGTTTGGCCACAAGCAGGAGAAGATACAGCTGCTGTGACTGTGATACTGGAGACACACGTTTCCACAATAATTATTGATTCAAATACCCTATGCTGTGTGAATACAACAGGTCAGTTCCGCTTGGGGGATTGCAATAATACTTAAATGTTGGTTATTGTATATTAAAGTAAGAATGTTGTTTTTTACAGCTATAAACCACGCCCCTGAAGAAGGGGACGAAATCTGTTTGTAGCCGGCCCCAGATTGGGCGTGGCAATGTATATGATAAGCTGTTTAGCTGAATTTATATGAGAAGACTTTTGTGATTATATTCCAAGCTGAATGCATATGAGAAGCTGTTTGGCTGAATTTATATGAGAAGACTTTGTGAAGACTCATCTGCATACCGTGATATTACTGCGATTAAGGAATACACATTGAGGAATACACACAGATGATAGACTCTCTGGACATCTTTATTGGCTATATATAAACAGTTTGTATAATTTTCGTGCAATTGCCTTTGAAATTACCTTATAATATCATATAAAAAGTATATTAATTCTTGGTTTGTTTCCCACGAGAAATTTCTCTCTCTTTTCTGTTGGTTCCCACCTTCCCCTTGGGCAGCTATGCTGCATTAGGTTATGAGGTTGTCCTCTTTGCCCTGTGGCTTCTGGCGAAGGGGCTGCTTGTACATAGTTAATGTTCTCTAATTTGGGGTGGGGGGAGTTATAAAAATAAATCTTTAGAAATTTAGTCATCCAAAACATTTATTTGTTGATATTATCGATTAAACCATTTGTTATGTAGACCCATTCAAATACAACCAGCCTCTTTTAGCACCGCTTTTGAGCTGCTAATGTACTTCTTTCAAAATATACAGCACAGGCCAGTAACACTCACAGCCAAGGAAGGCTCCTGTAAAGGTTAAAGTAACTATTTTCACAAGGAACAGCCTCACAAGTTTTAAGTCAAGCCCTGTTAATCTGCAGACCTTTTTAAAAAGTTGTTACTAATTTTTCTGTCTTTAAGACACATTTGTCTGCTTTACAAAGCAGGTTAAAACAGATATAACTATGTGTCCAAATCCCCAAACAAAAAACTTAAGTCAAGCAGCAAAAAGCTAGAGAACAAGAGGGACCATTGAAGGCAGTTGCCCAGTGGGCCTCCTTGAGGAGGTTATTCCATAGCTGGGGCAATGCCAAATGCCACAGGATACATTTTGCATAGGTAGATTGAGTTATTGGAATGAATGATTTGTCTAGCCACATTTTCAAAAGGACTTCTTAAGGCATCATACACAAATATTTTGACAGGCCACCTTCAGTGAGTTCTGTTTTGGTCATTTTATTTGGAGCATACTGTGCAGTAAATATAAAGAGGGGCTACTTCTGCATGAATTGTTTTAAGGTTGCACTGATTCAGCATGAATGGGCAAAAAGTGCAAGGTATGCATTTGTTCTGTGAGAGATGCAATCTTGGACCTTTTTTCCACCCCAAAACAAGTCCTGATTCAACTGCCGAGCCCATACTTTTTCACATTCAAAAGGTGAAATGATTGCCCAGTTGTTAGGTAAAATATAAACATGAAGACAAAGAAAGACTTTACCATACAGTTTTTAAAATTACATTGCATGATGTATCAAGATGAGCAGCTGTGTTAGTCTGTCTGTAGCAAGAGTCCAGTAGAACCTAGATGACTAACAAAATTTGTGGTAGGGTATGAGTTTTCGTGAGTCACTAAGTGAGCAGTGACCCACAAAAACTCATATCCTACCACAATTTTTGTTAGTCTTATAAGCGCTATTGCAAGATGTGGTTTGGTGTTTTGGGATTACCATGTATTTCTTATACTCAGAAGGAAGGATCATTTCTGTTTCCTTCTAGCAGTACATAAATTCTTTGTAGGAGGCTCCCTGGGGAAGTGTGTTCCTGAACAGTCAAAGGAGTACCTGGATTATCTTTTCAACAATGTGATTCCCTCTGCTCCTGATTCCTGAACCATATGTTCTGTGAGGCTATTTAAAGCTGTAACTGCTTTCATTAGAACATATATTTTGTTTGTTTGTTTGTTTGTTTCTGGGATTCTTGGGAGACCTTTCTGTCCTCCCATGCCAAGTAGGTCTGTTACCCAAATAGAAGGTCTCCTTAATTTGCTGGAAGAATTAGCATTAAAAGAGACGCAGTTGAGGGAGAGGGTTGGGGAGACCACAGAACATGTTAGTTGTCAGCAGTTGCTTACCTGTTTGGGCACTGCTGATTCCTGCTGTTTCTTCCACAGCACCCAGAATTTGTGTTTCATTGACATCTGTAGGATCATAGCAGAAACAGGAATACATTACTGTGCGTGTTTGGGATGTGGGATGTTAGACATTGCAGCTTCTTGCCCAGATGCAGCAACACCTGTTGTTTGATTGAAAAGGTCAATTTTAGTTCTGGTGGAAGAGAAGCAATCAGCTTCCCAGCTTTTCCATAGAGATTGCATGCAAAGACACCAAAGGTGTCCTTTAGAGGAGGAGAAGAGTCATGCTGTGAAAACAGTGGGGGTACTTGCAGCAGTGGTGTTGCTCAGATGTACATGTCATCCCAATCAGTTTTCACATGTAAACACATATATACACATGTATCTGTACACACACCTACACACAGAGATATATACACACATACACCTTTTATGTAAACATAGGAATTGATATCAAGCCCTTCGTGAGTGCATGGTTTCTCAAGAAAGAAATGCATACGTACCTTCTTCTTCATTCTCTCTTGTGCAGATGTCAGGTTGGCTGCATTATCCATTGCAGTTTCTGGCACCTCTGGAGAACATCCGAGGCACCAGATTAGGGAGAATCCCAGTAATGGGAAGTGAGAGTAACATTTTCCCCCTCCCTACTTCCCAGATCTAACTTTCCCACACATGTACCTGTCACCTCACAAATCAATATCCCCCAGCTCATTGCCGGCACCCACCCACTGTGCCTCGTACTCCTTTTTTTGAAAAGCATTTACCTGTATGGTAGGAGGTAGAGGAAATGATGTCCTGCAGATTCAAGGTTAACATGTTGTTTGTAAACAACAACTCATATTCATTCCTTTCATTTTCCTGATGTGGGTTGCCTACAGGCACCACTTGCAAGGAAAGGCTTCTTGTGATGCAGTGGGGCTTCAAAATGGCATCTCCCCTCAGGATCTGGTGCAACTGGTGGGAAAAGGGGTATGGGGCTGGAGAATTCCCAGAATGGCCATTGTGGGCAACTACCTGCTTATACTTCTGTCACATGGCCTTTGTTTTAGCGCGACACTCCAAGGCTGTCTGGCTGTGCCCTCTTGCCACCACCTGTTCTGCTATTTGCTCAAAAATGTCTATAATTCTGTGCAATATAGACAGAGCCTCCAGGACCATTTCCTCCCCCCGCATAGCTCCAACGGATCCAGTGTCTCCTGCTCATGCCTGGATTCTCCTCTGCCACCGGCAGCCCTTGGAGCAGCCATCTGAAGAATCGTTCTTGTTCTCGATTAGAGCAGAAAAGTAGAGGAGTAGAAAGAAAAGGATTTTGGCACCCAGAAATGGAGCTCTACTATTGGCTGTGCTCAGTCACATGATTGTGGCTGGCAGGGGCAATCTATTGAGCACTCCACTGCTGCAGTATCTGCCATTTTGTTAGCCCTCACAAAATGGAACCTGGAAAGCCCTTTGAACTGTAAAAATAATAAATAAATTAAAGAAATAAATGAAACCAAAGGTGCATGAATGTGAGGTCTATACAACCCACAAGCAAATGTATTTGTATCGCACAGGTTGGTCACAATACGGCAGGACTGCAACTCTTTTTAAAAAATGCTTCAGTGTTGCAACACTTAAAAAAAGTAAAAAATAATTAAAATGGGGGGGGGCACAACTTCCTCCAGCACTCAGAAGGTATTAGCGGGCTACCTGTGACTGTGGTCAGCTTAGATAGTACTAAAAAGTAAAGCCACAATAGAAGGAATATTACTGCAGTAACATTTCAACTTTACTACTTTTTTTTAAATTTAAAAAAGGTAGGAAAGGAGTTCAGAGACCTAAGGAGGGTGCGAATAGTTAACTGGCAGATGACCACCAATCAGCTCCTGGGGAAAGGAAAGTGGGGGAAAGGAGAAGCAGAACTGGAGTAAGAGTTCTGCACATACATAAGACACATCAGCAGTGACTCAACAGCTGTTTTTAAAAAAGTCATTATGTCCGCAGGGAAAAAACTTGACGAAAAGCCAGAGAAAATTCAGTTCTGTATCTCATGCCTCCCTTACACGTGTGGAACTCTGGAGATCATGAGAAGCAGAATGAACTGCTGCAATTTTACTATGCAGAAAACACCAATGTAAGTGCTAATTGCTGCAAACCAGTAATAGACTACAAATTTAGATTATAATAAAAGATTGGAAAAAATTAATGGAGGATAGGTCCATCAAAGACTATTGATCACAATGTGTAAATAGTACCTTCATGTTCAGAGGCTTCTGCATACTAGTGCTGGGAGGCAACAACAATATGGTTACCAACCTCCAGGTGGTGGCTAGAGATCTCCTGGAATTACAAGACTACAGAGATCAGTTCCCTTGGAAAATGACTGCTTTTGATGATAGACTGTATGCCATTATATTCCCTTGAGGTTACTCCCCTCCTGAAATCTTTCCTTCATCAGGCTCCACCTCCAAATCTCTAGGAATTTCTCAACTCATATTTGACAACTCTAACAGAGGGAGGGAGTTGTCATATTTGACAACTCTAACAGAGGGAGGCTTAGCTTTCCATGCCCTGCTTGTAGGATCTGATGCAACTGGTAGAAAAAGTTTCACACACATGGAGTGTGTGAAACAGGATGCCGGACTAGGTGCTGGACTAGGTGGAAGATTAGTCTGATCCATCTTTTTTTATGTTACGGTGTAGTGGTTTTCCCTGTGGAAAAACTTACTTTCTTAGAGAGCAACACTGAGTAGCCTGCACTTAACCTGTACTTCACAACTCCAGCTAAAGGTTAGTTTGCATAAAAGTTTATATTTATCTATTTATTTAAGTTTTAAGGCTGCTTTTCCCAGAGGGACTCAAAGCAGCTTACAAAAGCAAACACATTTGCTGGTTTGAGTCCAACAAGTTGATTATTGCTGGTTCAAGGCTGTGAGCCCTAGCAAACCATCAGAGTCCTCCACAGTCCCTTCCTCTGCCAGATCTGCCTGGATCCACCCAGTTAAATACCTACAAGAGGCAGAGTCAGCCTAGAGGGACCCCAGTTGCAGCTAGCTTGCTTCAGGAAGCCAGCAGAATCTTCCGTCTTTGCCATGTTCATGTATATGTGTGTGCATTGTGTGTGTGGTGAAAGTGACTGATAAAGAGCACTTAATGTCTCATAGATTGTTTTAAAATGAAAACCAGCACTTATGGTGATACAGCATATGAAATGAAGATAACAAAAGCAGCAAGCTGGAGATGTCAAAATAGGTAGAAGTAAATGAGGGAGTTAGGAAGGCAAAGAGGAGGAATAATTCAGGACAGATGCCTCAACTGAGGAAACAACAAGGAAATTACTAACATAACAGCAAACAGAACAGGAAGGAAACAAAATAGAGCATCAAACAGGTTTGTTTAATAAGTTTGTTTTATATACCTGACTGACTCTTAATTAGTAGAAAACACCCCTTGCAACAGCAACCCCCCCCCCCCCCAAACATACTAAACTGAGGCAATTAGCAACCTACAGTACATGTGGAGAAATGCATTCCGTTTAGGGGCTATAAGCCATTTAGGGGCTTCATTCTACAAAGTTTGTTTGAGAGCACAGGAACAGGAAACAAGAGACAAGTTCATTCCTCTCAAGCATCCCCCATCCCACTTAGTACTTAAGGTTTGTTTATGTAAATGCTTCTAGCCACTAGAGAACAGTCAAAGGGTCATCTCACACCCTGGCAGGAATGTGACACCTAGGAGGTGACAGAGACTTGGAGATGACAAATGCTAGATGGTATCTCTTCATGGGAAGGACAGAAAGAGAAGGGCTGACTAACAAAGGGGTGGGCAGGCAGAGGAGATAAATTCCCTGGAAACAAAGGGAATGAGGTCCATTTTACAGGGTCCGTGCTGGCTGATTTCACCTGGAGGCTCCACCTTAATGGCCACCACTGCCAGTTGGAGCTAACAAAGGGCCAGCAGCCTTGACAAGGACTCCAAGATAATAAGAAGCTTTTAAACTTCTAACCTTAAAGAGCTTGCCTTACAGTCAGATCAACTAGGACACATAAAGGGCCAAGGGACAGAGGACTGCATGTTTGCGCCTTTTCTTTGTGTTCCTTGCTGAGTCTGTTGCTGTGCAGAGTATGTGTGTGAACTTTTCTTTTTCAATAAATCCTTTTCTATTTTAAGTGCTGGTTCTCATACTCCATAGACCTCCAACATTCAAGTACACTCTCTAAAATAGGCTCAAGGGGAAAGCAGGTGGTTGATCGTTAGATCGCTATTTCCCCAAGAGGTGCAAGTATAATAAAGGTATCCCCATGGTAACCAGTAGTTGCAGTCGTGGGGATGCAGGCACTAGACAGAGTCTTTAAAAAGGCATCACAGATAGAGTGCTAGAAGTGCTGGCCCTCTTAGCAGGTAATATCCTAACTGACCAACTGGTGAAAGAAGAAATACCAGAGAGAAGTGAGAAAACCCTTCTAAGAGTCAGATGGGCTTAGGAGAGCAGGCAGAAACTTGGGACAGCCACTCAGCACCTAGATACCTCAGAAGGCCAAAATGGAATGATGCTTGCAGGCCAGCAGAGCCGTTCCACTACAGGAAACATTAATAAAGAGATAAGCTTATAGGTCATATAGCCCAACTGATAAAGCAGGGACTTGATGATTTGTGGCATCTCACTAACAGAGCAGCTAGATTTAGCATACTCCATGGAAATACTTGATGTGTAAATGGCTGGTATTGAAAAACTAGCATTGGAAAATCTGATTGACCTCTAGACGAAAAGATTAATAAGCTACAGATTCAAAAATGGAAAAAAAACCAAGCAAAGCTAGAATAAGCCTGAAGCAGAATCAGTTAGCAAAGAAAAACCCTGCTTCTTCTGCGGTGACAGCTATTCCCATAAACTTACTGCAGAGAGGAAAAAGCTGAAGCTTTTGCGTGAAAAATAATAATTCTGCTAAAAGAGGAAGCCTGGAATAAAAGGGAACAAACAAGCCAAACCCCCAGGTAAATCAACATGCCAAGAAATGATTCAGTGAAGGTTATGTTTTTTAGAATAAAAATGGAGGGAAATTGAAGCACATTCAAAAAGAGCCACCAAAATAAGCCATTTACATAGAAAACACTTAAATCCAATTGCTTATAAATGAGATAGGGGGAATGAATTTTTGTAGGGGAAATGCATAAAGAGCTCTTTCCATGCAAACAGGCACCCAATCACACATAGAAAGCCACACACATATAGCTTCTGGGACAGCTCCATCTCAAACTTTTTGCTAGAACTCTTTCTCAAACAAAATGCAAGAAAAAAGACCACAGTGGCTGCATGTCCTAAATCAAAGTATTGAATCCCCACTTGCAACTTGTGTAACCACATTCTGCAACCATATTCTGGGCACCATGGGCACAATAATATACATGGAGGAAAATGCCAGGAGGATCTGCACCAAGTCTGCTTATGTTACCACTTCTGCATTGCTGGATCCAAGCTTCTATATAAACATCACAATGGCAGCAGAGAAGGATTGCCAACTCCAACTTGGGAAATTTCTATAGATTTGATTAAGGAGAGTGGAGTTTGAGGAGGGAAGAGAACTCACTAGGGATGTGGTGCCATAGTGTCCATCCTCCAAAGCTGCCATTTTCTTCAGGGGAACTGATCACTGTAGTCCAGAGGTGAGTTGCAATTCTAGGAGAACGTCAGGTCCCACCTGGATATTAGCAACCCTAGCTCAATTTGCAGGCGCAAGCATTCCCCCTTACACTTTTGATTCTTTCTACTTAGAATGTCTGCAAAGGACTACAGATGCATCTTTTGATCATTTTAAAATTCTGTACTCCTCCAAGCATTCAAAAAGGCTTGCAATAACGATAAAAAACAAAGTCAACCATAAAATATTGTAAAGTGACAGACTGAATGCTAAAACCATATAATATTCTCAATAATTTATCAACTTTCTGAAAACAGTAACATCCATCTCAAGCCTTCATCAAACAGGATTTGCCTCTGCAGATGCCCATTCCAATAAGAATCAATGATTCTCTGTGCTTTTTTCCCTATTCACACTAATGTTGCCAACCTCCCAGTGATCTCCCAGAATTACAACTGATCCAGACTACAGAGATCAGTTCCCTGGAGAAAAGGGCAGCTTTGGTGGATGGACTCTGGCATTCTACCCTGCTGTATAATACTCTATGGCATTATGCTTCAAATTTTGACCTCCCTAGGATGCATCCCCAAATCTCCAGGGCTTCCCAATGCATAGTTGGCAACCCTAATTCAAATGCTCTTGTCTATACACAGTCCTTTAAGCATTTGCAGTTCTTGGAGAAAATGTTTTATTTCATGAAATGGGAAGACAGATATTATTTAGCAGGTGAAAAAAATCTAATATATTGTCTCTTGCTTACCTTCTGTCTTTAATGATACATTTTTAAAATATGCGCAAAACAGTATTTTCGAATTGTTCCAATATGCAATCTTTTCTCTTTTTGACATTTCCCTTCTATCAAGATATAAACCTAACTTTCACTGATTTAAAAAAAAAAAACTTTTTGCTTTGGATGTTGCAATAACCTTGAAAAAATACGATTTCTACCCTAGACGTGATTCTGGGATTTAAAACACAGCAGCTATTTGGTTTAAAATAAGGTTGAAGAACCAACTGACCTTAACTTTTAACTATTAATCTTCAGAGCAATGATCTCATGCTATAAAACTGCCTGGGCCTCACTGAATTCCTTGCAAAGCCTTCATCTCCAGCTAGAGTCTCAGAGGGTGGAGCTACTTTCTGTAGAATATTAGCAGCGTGGAATTAAATAGCTGACTTCCTTCTCATTGTTTAGATTAACTGAGCTATAGTAACGCCTTAATATGGCTTGGAAACTGCAGTATGTTCAACCCTTGGATCTCTTTAACAATCCCACATGAACCATCTGTAAATGATCAGGCTGTGGCGAAGAGCCGAAAACTGCCTAAACAAAACCTCATCTAGCGGTACAGTTCTCTTTTTGTTCTGCTTCTCAGTCTCCACTTCCTGTTATAAACAACACCACATTCCAGATTTCAATGTATGGAAAATTGCAAGGGTCCCTTAGCCACCTATGAATTTCAGCTTTTTTTTTTAATGGGGTAAACAAATAATTTTTTCTGACATTCCCAGGACTTTTAGCATAAATTGTTCCACTACTTCAAAGGCATTTTTTCTGCTATATAGATTGCAAAGAAACAACCCATGACAAATGCTTGACTTGGTTATTCTTAAAATGAAAAGCTTAAAGATTAAGGCCTAATTTAACCATGGTGTTAGAAGTGCATACAAAACGGTGCCCCTGCAGCATTCTATGTGCTTGTCATTCCATGCAGATATCACGCCTGGGATCTCATCTAAATGGAGTCAGCTTGTCCATGCAAACAGTGCCATGGATCCCATGGCCAAGGTCAGCTCACGTTGACATTCTAACACTGTATGTATAGCAATGAAAGACTCAGTTTAAATGTTAATCTGGTTCTGGGCAAAAATTGCTGTGCAAAACCAGCCTGCTCAGCTGCCGGTGCAAACCATGCAAGCTGAGGGCTGCAATTTGCCACTGCGGGAGGGGATAGCCCAATTCCCTGGGCATCCGGGGCTTGGCTGGGCGGCGGAGCCTGTAGCCGTTTACGAGGCTCCGCTTTCTCCCAGCCACAGTCTTTGCAAAACTCTGGGCCCACCCTCCTCACCCTGTTTTGGTGCAGGATTAGCAGGCTGCTTTATTCAGAGCCAGGTAGGAATTTTTTCCTCCTCTTACGCCCAGATTGGCTTGGGGTGTGGGTTTTTTTCCGCCTACCTTGCACCTTGCTTGGGTTGAGTTAATTGGCTCAGTGGTGTCGGTTAGTAGTGTCACTGGCAGGAAAGAGTTGGGGAAAAGGGAGCGGGCCAGTGAACACCCTAGGCGCTTCTCCATTCATGGGGAAGAGGGGTCTGCCAGGAGCGGATGGTACTGCTTGAGACGGCTGCCATGCTGCGTGGGCAGACTGCCTTGGGTAACCCCGTGTGCAAGTCCTTCCCTCACTGCTGTACGGCTGAGGTTTAGGAGCTTGAAGGGGGGATCCAGTTTGCTGGCTGTCTGGGTACAGGCCATCCACTTGGATGGCTCACACCTGGGGCTTTGGGGCTCACCCAGGCAGGTCAAGGTGGAGGTCCAATTTATGACCACATGGCTTGACCTGTACCGCTAGTTGCCCTTGCCGCAGTTATTAGTTGTTGTTCTAGATTAATGTTATTAATAAAAGTGGCCCTTAGATCCAAGCTCTGTGTCTGTCTCTTCATTCTGACTGGGGTAGCAAATGATATTCTACATGCTCACATCATATTCTACATCATAGTCTACATGCCATCACATCAAGGCTGATGCATGCCAATTACAATTCCCAAATTAGTAGATGAAGATACTAAACTTGTAGGCTTCTGGAGCTTCGTTTATGTTTGGGCTATACATGCTTCATTGGAAGCAGCTTAAATTGGGATACTTTGGATCACAAGATCTGAAGCATCTATCAAATGCAAAGGGAGAACTTATGGAATGGGAATTGATTGGTGAAGATCCAACTTGTCATTTCTCTCCATGAAATCAGGAACAGTGGCCGAATCCACATTTCCTTTTTGTTTCCGCGCCTTTTTCGCAAGCGGTGCGCTGTTCATGCAGATACTCACATGCTTTCCCATTCCGCGTGTTCCCTGCCATCACCACGCCACAATTGCGCCTTCTTTCCAAACCACGTGATAGTGGCGGAAATCTGTTTTCTCCCCGCCTTCTTTTTTTTTTTTGCACAGTGCTGAAATGTCGGTATACCAGTAAACCAACTGTAGTGAGCAGTGGTTTGTGCAGGAAAAGAAACGGTCACCGGAGCATGTGCATGTCACACGGGGACCGTTTCCCTACTGTGTCCTGCCATTTTTAAGAGCTTGAGGAGCCAAGCCGAGCAATCTTGTATTTCCCACAACGATCGTCTCCAGTAAACAGCAGGTGCGGAAAACAAATATATTCCCGAAAGCTTAGGACGCAGGTGGGAGATTCTACCATGTGCGAAAGACAGAATGCATCATCTCATGGTGTTGCGTGGTTGTGCTGCGAAGCATGCCAACCACAATCTCAGCCATCATCACAAATATGACACTCTGAGCATCCATGTTGTTAACTACTAAAAGCAGAAAACAACTCTGAGCAGCAGAATTTCCAGACAATGCCTTTAATGTGACAATCTAATTTGCCCTCCATACCAACCAGCCAAATGAGCAAAAAATGAGCCAATCAAAGATGAGGGGGAGGGTACATTGCCATTTCTTAAAAGTTGGAATATCGGTATACCGGAAAATTAACTTTTTTTTTTAAAAGGGAAGTGACGTACACAGTCAATTCTGATGGAGGATGGAACCGCCCACTCTAACGCTTTACTCAGTGGCATGTGGAGAAATGATTGTGCCATGGAGACGCACTGGAAGGGTGAATGTGATGATGCACAGCATGGTAGCGGAATGAACCTGATTGCCACAACTGCGCAATAAGCAGATGGTAAGTGGATTCGGCCAGTATAATTCTAGTTTAACATGGAGACTGAGGCAGACTCTAAATGTCCTGGCATACAAAATCTGGCACTCCTCCAGAGAGGTTTGCTTGGGGAGGGTGGGGAGACCACTTGTGTTCCTGTTATGAAATATTGCAAATTCTTTACTCATTGAAGAATAATTGAGAAGCAGGACTTAGAAGGTTATACTACAATCCGTACCGAATTATGAACTGATATTTAGTTTGGGGTTGGTGATGGGTAGAGAACAACATGAAAATTGCATTCAACTACAGCAAAATATTGGATGCATTTTCATTTCACATTGTTTTGTCCCTTTACACATACCCGCCCCCCAGTCTGTCTTTACCAATCTTTTTTTTAAAAACTTCTAAAATAATAGGGAATTTGTATAGGGGTACTATTCAAATGTGACCATAGTATGAATGGAAGGTACATGATACAGAAATCTTGCTGAAGCCATTCTGGATCTGGTCAGTGCCTAGATGGGATACTACTTGGAAATTCTGAGTTCCATGTTGGAAGAAAGGCAAAATATGTAGGGAATATAATTATTAGCTGTGAGGGCTTTGCTAAGTTTTTTGCTGATAAAATAGCATGAATACACTCTGATCTAGATGCCAGCTGAAATACAAATGAGATAGAAGAAATGCTTAATACACCATCTGGCCTATATTTTGACTGCTTTGAACCAATTACAATGGCAGACAATGTCAGGTCTATGGATGACAGGCTATGGCAGATAGTTCCCTGTACCCTCACAGCAAGCACTCCATGGTCTTGGTTGAAAGGGTTTATTCAAGGAATCAAATCATATTCATATTCATAGGTTGATTATGTCCACAGGTTGATCAAAAGTTGACAGGAATAACAAGATCTGTAAAAGTTATAGTTCTTATAGGTCCCAAGTACACATCCTCCCTCCCAACAGGAAAACATAACTTTTGGTGTGAAGTTCTGAGAACTCCCTAAATAGTTTACATGCTTTGTCTAGACAAAGGAGAGAGGCAAAAGATTAAGAATGAAACACAGTGTTCTTCTTTCCCATGAGAACTAGCAGGTTTGCAAGGTCAGAGACATTGAGCTTCAAAGCACAAGAGATAAGACACTTTGGATATGGCAGGCCTGTGAATACAAGGCAAGTTATGGCATCAGCAATATGATATCAAGTCACAACATAGAACAATGGTTCAGCACAAAACACTGGTTCACAGCAACACTTCAGCTGAAAATACTGGCGTGGATGAGTGACAGACATGACACTTAACAGGATCCTGGCATCTATGAGAGCCACTACTTGTGCTCCTGATCCTTGTCCATCTTGGCTGTTAAAATCAAGTAAAGATCACATAAGTGAACCACTGAGATCTATTGTAAATCAGTCACTAACTCAGGGCACCTTCCCCTAGCTGCTCAAACAGGCAGTTATCTGTCCGCCAGGGCTCATTCCGAGGGGGAACGCACAGGAACGCAGTTCCGGCAGTTCCCCAAAGAGGTCACATGTCAGTTGGCCCTGCCCACCTGACTCTCGGCCATTTTGGGCCCGTTTTGGCCTGGATTGGGGCCGAAATGGCCTGGCTCTGGCCTCTGACAGGTGGTGGATCACTCTCCCATTTATCAGTGGCCCAATCCTGACCATTTTGGGCCCCTTTTCAGCCATTTTCAGCTCTTTTTTTGCCATTTTGGGCCCAATTTTGGCCTTGAATAGCCAGGATTGGGTCCAAAACAGCCTGAATAGTTCATGTCAAGGGGTGTGGTATATGCAAATCAGTTATACTAATGACACACTTCCGGTGATGGCAAGAGGCATGGCATATGCTAATGAGTTATGCTAATGAGCTATGCTAATGAGTTCCTCCAGCTCTTTTTCTACGAAATGACCCCTGCTGTCTGCTAATTAAAAAACCATCTCTAGACAAAGCTGATGTGGCCAATTATCGTCCAGGCTCTAATCTGCCTTTTCTGGGCAAAGTGATTGAGAGAGCAGTAGCTGACCAATTCCAGATCTCCTTGGAAAACTTTAGCACTCTGGACCCTTTCCAGTCTGGGTTCAAACCAGGGCATGGGACACAGACAGCACTAGTAGTGTTAGTGGATGACCTCCATCTAAATATAGACAAAGGCCACACCTCCTTATTGCTCCTCCTGGATCTGTCTATAGCCTTTGACACAGCGGACCATGCCATCCTGTTAAGGCATTTAGAAACAGAAGTGGGCATCAAAGGATGTGACTTGGACTGGTTTAAACCGTTTCTCATGGAACAGACTCAAAGGGTTGCCATCGGAGATCAGCTATCTCCAGAATGCGAATTAATTTGTAGGGTCCCGCAGGGCGCAATCTTATCTCACATGTTATTCAACCTTTAGGAGAACTCATTCACAGCTATGGAGTTGGATGTCATCAATATGCAGATGATACCCAACTCTATATTTCACTATCCAGGTCCCCACAGGATGCAGTAGAAATCTTAGATCGCTGCCTGACAGCCATGGTGAAATGGCTGAAAAACAGCAAATTGAAATTGAACCCAGAGAAGACTGGAGTGATGCTTGTTGAGAAGTCAGAGATCTTGAAAAAATTGTACTCCCCACCTTCGATGCAGTTCGTTTGATCCTTGCAGACTTGGTTAAGAGCCTAGGGGTTATACTGGATCTAGCGCTACTACTAGAAAAACAAGTTAAGGCAGCTGCAAAAAACGCTTACTATAATCTCACTGTAGCCTGGAAAATGGCTTCTTATCTTGACACGGCTGACCTGGCCACCGTGATCCATGTTATGGTAACATCAAAAAAAACTTGACTACTGTAATGCATTATACATTGGTCTCCCATCTAAGTTAACTAGGAGGCTCCAATTGGTGCAAAATGCCATGGCTCGACTATTATCAGGAGCAAGCAGGAGCTTGAACATCACTCCCATCCTACAGACACGCCATTGGCTACCTATCAGTTACTGTGCTCATTTCAAGGTAATGGTTATTACGTACAAAGCCCTTCATGGCCTTGGTCCAGCATACCTATGGGACCGCCTCTTTCCCTATGTCCCTCCATGGCAGCTTTGCTCATTTGAACAGGGTCTCTTGCAGGTGCCAAATTGTACATGGGTGAAATCAACAGCAGCCCTTACATGGGCTTTCTCTGTGGTGGCCCCTACCCTATGGAATGGCCTGCCTCAGGAGAGCCCCCACCTTCCTGGCTTTCCGCAAACAATGCAAAACTGAATTATTCAAAAAGGCCTTTTTTCTCAGCTAAGAGGGTGGTATTGTAGGAAAGAGATTCCAGATGTTTCGCTAATGAGTTAGAAACCATAGATTTCACAATTACGTTGCCTTAAATATTATCTGTTGCTTTAAATATGTACTCCTATATTCTACCTATGCTTTATGTTGTTCAATGTAAGTCCTAGAATTGATTATGTCCTGTTTCAGCAATTCCTCAACCCCATACTGGATCCTTGCTAATACTATATCTTTGTAAACTTATATTCTTTTACCCCATGACATTGATTATGGAAATGTTATTGAAACTGTATTCATTTACCCTATGACATTGTTTATGGAAATGTTCTTGACACTTTATGGAAATTCCTGCCCTTGTCCTTGCCACTAATTGTACTAATCTCACACTATGTAATCCACTTTGAGTCTCAGTGAGAAAGGCATAATACAAATAAATAAATAAATAGCCATATACTCCATGGTTCTACACTTAGCTGGGTCCAGAGAATCAGCATGACTTCTACAAAGGGGAGTTCTGCTCACCAACTTTTTGGAGCTTTTGAGAGTCAATAAGCACCTAGAAAGGGATGGTCTGAAATACATTACTTATTTGGGACTTCCAAATCCTTTTTGACAAAGTCCATCACCCAAATCTGTTGTGTAAACCTTTAGCAGTCTTGGGATAAGAAGATGGCTCCTCTTATGAATAAATACTGCATAGGTAGAATGTCTATCCACTTGTTCCTCACTTACTTGATTTCTCACCATTAAAACCATTACACTTACTAATGTTAAGACAATCCCCGGGGTACACAATCCTCAACTGAGTTTTCAGCTGCTTAAAAAGCTAAATCTTGTAGTTGAAATATTTACTAATTATGCTAGTATATAAAGCATCTTGTAATTGTCTTCTAATTGCTTTTTGTTGCTCTCACCATTGACATTTGCTAATGGTGGTGATGTGTTATTGCTTCATTATATGGACCCAGTAATGGATCACAAAGCTTGTTAACTGCACTTTAAGGTACTTTTGCCTGAGTATGCAGTAACTCACTTGAAGGTGGCTCAATGCACACCTTAGAGCAAAAGAACACTCTCAACTTTAGATTGGTATGTAAAACCATTTCAGTTAAAATGTAACACAGCCAGAGGTGAATGAAATTATAGCTGAGCCTACAGCAAAAACTAGATGATGAATAAAAGTATGAAGAAGATATGAAGGAATTGTAGAAAACATAAATGACAAAAAGCGTATGTGAGGGGAGGGGGTCCAGACAACAAAGTACATAAGAATATAAGAGAAGCCATGTTGGATCAGGACAATGGCCCATCCAGTCCAACACTCTGCGTCACACAGTGGCCAAAAAACCAGGTGTCATCAGCAGGTCTGCTAGTGGGGAAGATACACTAGAAGCCCTCCCTCTGATTGCCCCCCCCACCAAACACCAAGAATACAGAGCATCACTGCACTAGACAGAGAGTTCCATCTATACCTTGTGGCTAATAGCCACTGATGAATCTCTGCTCCATGTTTATCCAATCCCCTCTGAAAGCTGTCTATGCTTGAAGCTGCCACCACCTCCTGTGGCAGTGAATTCCATGTGTTAATCACTCACCCTTTGGGTGAAGAAGTACTTCCTTTTATCCGTTTTACTTTTCTTCATAGGGGAAGTGTTCCATCCCTTTAATCATTCTAGTTGCCCTTTTCTGCATTTTTCCAGTGCGATAATATCTTTTTTGAGGTGTGGTAACCAGAATTATACACAGTATTCCAAGGCCATGCCATTGATTTATACAGGGGCATTATGATACTAGCTGATTTGTTTTCAATTCCCTTCCTAATAGTCCCCAGCATAGCGTTGGCCTTTTTTATTGCTGTCGCACACTGTATTGACATTTTCAGTGAGTTATCTACTACATGGCTCACTGTACTTCATGAGAAGTACAGTGAGAAATAACTATCCTCTGATCTGGAGAACCGGGTTTGATTCCCCACTACTTCGCTTGAAGCCAGCTGGGTGACCTTGGGTCAGTCACAGCTTCTGGCTCTCTCAGCCCCACCCACCTCACAGGGTGTTTTGTTGTAAGGATAATAATAATATACTTTGTAAACCACTCTGAGTGGGTGTTAACTTAAGTCATCCTGAAGGATGATATATAAATCGAATGTTGTGTTGCTGTTGTTATTATATCTAGCTACAGTGAGCTCTAGCCAATATTTATTATGGTCAGTTAAGTCCAGAGGCTTAACAGACTTTATTGTACTTTATATTATTGTTACCCACCTTGGGTTTGGTGTTTGATTAGGAGACAGCAGGCATATAAGTATAACTTTCTGTGTGGATAGTGGGCTCAAGTGTGGGCCTGGATTTGGCCTCCGGGTTCTCAATAGATATTTCATCTACCTAGCAGGCTGTCATAAGTAGAGATGGGCATGAACCGCATTACAAACTTTAAAAACCCACGAAAATGATGATTGCGCGATCGCGATCCAGCAGTTCATGATTGTCCACGGCCAACGAACCAGCGTTCGGAAGAGGCCTGGTTCGGTGTGTTCGGCCATGGTTCGGGAAGCCAGACAGTCAGGCGCCAGCAATTAATTCCCCTGGCAACGGAGCCAAGGGAATGCCTGAACTCTGTCTGTGCTCCTTTTGTCGCCCTGGAAACCCGAATGGAAGCCCAGCTTACCTTGATCGGCAGGTCTCCCTTCCAACCACGGGGCTGCAAAGCGGTTACAAGTTGGGAGAAGACACCCAGGGGAGGGAGAGGGAAGGGGGTGTCCTGTAGCCACAGGCACTCCAATCTCATCCCTGCAAACCCTGATAGGCAGCTCTGATGGCCAAACACAGACCTCCCGCATTGCTCAATGGGACCTGTGCTTATAAATAGTCGTGGGCTCGCAGGCTGGGTTTCACTTTCAGCGAGCAGTGGAGTGGGACAGAGCTCTTGCTTGCCACTTGCTAGCCTTTGGGGAGAGAGACAGAGTATAATTCAGCCTGGATTTTTGTGGGAGTTTCCTGGGGGCCTTGGATTGGAGAGGGTATAACTCCAAGATCCCTTTTGCAATCTTGTCCAAACGTGTGATGGCTGTAGGAGAGCCTGCAAAACACTCCCCGGGAATATGGGCTCTCTAAGTGCCATGGGGGCCGTTCCATGCCCCATGAACCGCGAACCAGTTCGGTAACGGAAAATGTTCATTGCAGTTCGCGATCTCGGGATCAGTGGTGGTACTGAACTGCGAACCACTGGTTCATTCAATTTTTTTGGTTCATGCCCATGTCTAGTCATAAGTCCCTCTATTTTTGTATACTCTGATCCCTTACTGTGGTTCTGGCTTGTGATGCTTCACTTGCAGGAGTGTGGATAGTTATTTCTCATGTGATATTGGATGGTTCAGAATGGACAATAGCATTAGGAACACTTTCCAAGGCAGAATCTGCTTGTGTTCAGATTGAAAAGGATGCTTTAGTTTTGATTTTTGAGGTAACAAATGTCCATGAGTATCTCCATAGTCATTGATCAAAAGTCATTGGTTCACAGCCATTACAAGAACATGAAAAGTTTTATAACAAAGAAACTCAAACTTATAGAGTTTCCCCTGCATATGTCATTACCAGAAGAATATTCATACATGTGAAATGAATGGATTGTCTTCAAATTGCCATTTGCTTAGGAGTCCATGTGTTATGTAGTCCAGAAGGAACTGTGATCCAGAGGAGTTAGCCGTGTTAGTCTGTAGTAGGAAAATCAAAAAGAGTCCAGTAGCACCTTTAAGACTAACCAATTTTATTGTAGCATAAGCTTTCGAGAATCAAGTTCTCTTCGTCAGATGCATAGTACAGAAACTGGTCAAATATAGAAGAGGAGGAGAGGAGAGAGGAGATGCAGTTAGGGGGGGAGAGGGAGGGTGCAACCAAAACATTCCTTTGCTAGTAAATGTAAACATCTCCTTTTGGTGTCCTTTTGGGGTCAGTTGGCTTGGGTGAGGCTTCAAAGGAGTTTGCCCTGTTAGTTTGCAGCAGTAAAACAGCTAGACCATCCAATTCCTATGTAGTATAAGCCTTCGATAACCACAGCTCTCCCCGTCAGATGCATCTGACAAAGAGAACTGTGGTCCCCGAAAGCCCACGCCAGGCGCCACTGGGCTCCCCCAGACCACGCCTCTGTAAAGGAAATCTGTTACTTGTGATAATGTGATAACCATTCATAGTCCCTATTTAGTCCCAGCTTGACAGAGTCAAATTTGCATATGAATTCCAATTCAGCAGCCTCCCGTTGGATTTTGTTTTTGAAAGGTTTCTGTTGAACTACAGCGACCTTTCAGTCTTTGATGGAATGTCCTGGTAGATTGAAGTGTTCTCCCACTGGTTTTTGGACGTTTCCATTTCTAATGTCAGATTTGTGTCCATTTATTCTTTTGCATAGAGGTTGGCTGGTTTGTCCAATGTACAGAGCAGAAGGACATTGTTGGCACATGAGGGCATATATCAGATTGGAGGATGAGCAGCTGTAAGAGCCAGAGCCAGAGTAGTTGATGCCATTGGGTCCTGTAATTGTATTCCCTGGGTAGATATAGGGGCAGAGCTGGCATCTGGGTCTGTTGCAGGGCTTGGTACCTGTGCTGGTGACTCTGCTGGCCGATTCATGATTGTGGGTGAGAAGTCGTTTAAGTTTGGGGGGCTGTCTGTAGGCAAGGAAAGGTCTTCCACCCAGGGCTTCTGAGAGCCAAACTAAAAGTGATGTCTTACACAGGTTGGACACTAGTCAGCTTCCCTCAAGTTTTGATGGGAAATGTAGGCATCCTGGTCTTGCAGCTGTAATGGAGAGCCAAGCTGTAAAACCAGGATGCCTACATTTCCCATCAAAACTTGAGGGAAGCCGACTAGTGTCCAACCTGTGTAAGACGTCACTTGTAGTTTGGCTCTGAGAGAGAGGTATCATTTTCCAGGATGGGTTGCAGCTCATTGATGATACGTTGTATGGGTTTGAGCTGGGAGCTATAGGTGACAACCAGTGGTGTTCTGTTGTTAGTTCCTTTAGGTTTGTCCTGGAGCAGACTGTTTCTGGGTACTAGTCTGGCCCTGTTGATTTGTTTCTTCACTTCATTTGGTTGGTACTGTAGTCTCAAAAATACTTGTTGTAAATCTCTTAAGTGTGAGTCTCGGTCGAGAGCATTGGAGCAGATACAGTTGTAACGTAAGGCTTGGCTGTAGACAATAGACCGAGTGGTATGTTTAGGGTGGTAGCTGGAGGCATGTATATTAGATAAATACATTTTCTAAGCCAAATTTTCATTTTGCAGCATTTTGTTTTGTGCTGTTAGCCACAGCTTAGAAGCTTGTATTAGCTCTATAGCTTAGAAGCTTGTATTAGATCTATCAGAAATATGTGTGGCCTCTTTAAGGCTTTGAATGATGGGAATTGTAGTTTACACTGCCACCAACAAGACGAGGGATATTTGAAGCCTTAATGACCTTGTTCCTGTTTTTAGTGTAATGTTTTACAACCTCTCTTCCTCCCTTTGTCTGTACTGAGCATCTCCCACGAGGAAAGGGGGAAAATAACTGCGTTTACCACGATCATCTTAAATAAACTACTGCTATAAGACACAAGAAGCATCCGTCTCTTGGCTGAACTGTGAGTTAGTTCTGGGTCATTGGGAATGGAATCCCTTGGGTCAGCGGTAGCTAAAGAGGAGTGGTAACCTGGAACTCCAGGACATGTTTATTTCACAAGCCCTACCAACCCACTTCCCCAAATTAGTGGCACAAACTATAACCTAACAACATGAATACAGACAAGTTCAAGTGAAAGTTTGAAGAGAAAGTCTTCAGATGCTTTGAACTAGAGCATGTTCAGCAGTTCCTGATTTGCAAATTGACCTGAGTGTGCAATGCATCAGCCCAGCATGCTGTGAAAATTGCCAGTTTATCACTAAATGCCAAATGCTAATGCAAGGGGAAACTACCAGTAACAAAAGTGGCTTTCCCCCTTAATGATGTGAACTTTTCAACGATGAAATGTAGTCCTGCCCAGATATCAGCCCTCCACTCCTACAGTAAAGGGGAGTGCTTGTCAGAATTAGCTAGTTGTCAAAGGAAAGAGTGGACAAAGGTTGGGAAAAGGAACGCTGAATTAAAGCACGCTATTTGAGAGGTGCCATGCTGTTTGCCCTGTTCAGAGAAGAGAGCTGAGTTGTCAACATGTATCCACAGTCATCATTTCTGCGAGGTTAGATGTCCTTGATTAAAACAAAAAAAAAACCTGACCATAAAAACAAATCCATGTTGTTGCTTTTTCTCTGCTGTAAATGTACTCCTCCAAGACTGCACTAGAATTTCTGTAACAAGGTATCCACTCAGCAATGGCAAAGAAGCTTAACAGTCAATTAAATGCTAGAGAAAGACCTTCTCCATATAGGAAAGAGCGAGAAGGCACATCAGCTGCTTTAACAAATTATAACATGCTATTGTGGCATCAACTGAAACATTAAAAGGTGATGCTGCTAATTGTTAATTAAAGAACTGATTATTCTGAATTTCTTTTTAGCAAATGAGATCATTTTTCCTCAATAAATGACTATTCATTAGACTTGTGCATGAGAGTTTGTTTCATTTCTTTAGTTTTTATTATAAATTCCTAAAAAATACTATGTCAATATTGAATTATTTTGTAGGAGTTTCGTTACTATTTACTTTGTCATTGTGGTTTTATTTTGCACAATTCTATTTCATTATTATTTCCCATTGGTTTCAATAGAAAACCCCTGCCCTCCTTCATAGCTTACCATCCAAAGTGATTGTAGCACTCCCAAATTCCAGGCAAATAGAATAAAGGGTGCCTTTTTGAGGCAATGAAAGACACATTAAGATCTATTGGATAACTGATGAGAAAGATTCCAAACACGCAGCAATACAGACCGTACCTGTGCAGTGAGGGAATTTGCCCTGCAGACCCTTAGCTTGAAGAATAATAGCAGGAGGAAGAGATAGACTGAGAGCCAAACTACAAGTGACGTCTTACACAGGTTGGACACTAGTCGGCTTCCCTCAAGTTTTGATGGGAAATGTAGGCGCCCTGGTTTTATAGCTTGGCTCTCCATTACAGCTGCAAGACCAGGATGCCTACATTTCCCATCAAAACTTGAGGGAAGCCGACTAGTGTCCAACCTGTGTAAGACGTCACTTGTAGTTTGGCTCTGAGGAGGCAAGGGCATTTGGTCACACGAGGAAGACCAAGTATCTGGGCAAGCAGGCAGCAGCAGCAAGACCATGATTAAATTTGCTTGGACAAGGGATAACGTTTAGAGAGCCTCAGGCAAGCAGGGAGTACTACAAGGGAAAATTTGGCATTGCAGGGAGACATTAAGTAGCCTTCTTTCCCTTACCACTTTTTTGCTCCAGATCCTCCTGAAAAAAAAAGCATTGTCAAGATTCACCTAAATGTTCATATGTAACATTTATTTAGGCCATGAGATTATACAGTAGCATTTTTGTTTGTCTTGATGACAAATAAAGTGGTATGATAGAACTAACATTTCTCATGATTTAGACACGCATAGGTTTTTTAGCCATGTTAACTACACAATTAAACAGTAAGAACTCTGGCTTATAGGGAACCTGTCTCTTCAATCCAATTTATATACTTTCCACATTTGTTTCTAAAATTATTGCCTTTAACGTGTCCACCACATGTGTTAAGCGCCTGCCTTCTCTAGCTTACGAAACCAGCATTTACTGCTCCCAGTTCAATAGGTCTTTGCTGACCTGAAAGGGGTTAAGTACCATTCATAGCTCATTTTCTTCCACTTTTCCCTATAAGAGAGGCAAACTGTAAAAGTGGTTCCATATGTAACTGTAAAGGTAGTTCCATATATTTCCATTTTTTATCATCTAAATCACTGCCATTATCTTTTTTGCCATCTTGTAAGAAAATTATTATCGGGTTTAAGCAATACATCCAATAAAATGATACACAGGTTTGAAAAAAGATTTTTTTTAACATAGAGCCAGTTTGGTGTAGTAGTTAAGAGCAGTAGGGCTCTTATCTGGAGAACCGAGTTTGATTCCCCACTCCTCCACTTGAAGCCAGCTGGGTGACCTTGGGTCAGTCACAGCTTCTCAGAGCTCCCTCAGCCCCACCCACCTCACAGAGTATCTGTTTGAGGGGAGAATAATGACATTCACTTTGTAAACCACTCTGGGTGTGGCATTAAGATCAGAGATGGGCACGAACAGGAAAAAAACGAACACGATGTTCATTGTTCATTGCCATCCATGAACAGGGATTCACGAACATTGACAGACATGACATGTTCATGAACATGTTTGTAGTTGGAAGTTTGTGGGAGCCAGAATGGCCCCCTTGGGACTTAGCTGAACTTGAGAGTCCATGGGTCTCCCCCTTTCATGTCACTTTCTTTTCACAGTGGCAAAAACTGGACGGTCTGCTGGAAGCTAATTGAGGAGTTACAAAGTGACCTTCCCAATGTCCAATACCCACCAAATTTGCCAGGGACATAGTCCTCACTGTCCTCTGAAAATCCTCCAAGTTTCAGAGAGATTGCTCCCTGGGAAAGGCACGATCCATGGGTCTCCCCCTTTCACGTCATTTTCTGTTTACAGTGTCAAAAACTGGACTGTCTGCTGGAAGATATTTGAGAGGTTACAAACTGACTTTCTCAATGTCCAATACCCACCAAATTTGCAGGGAACATAGTCCTCACTGTCCTCTGAAGACCCTCCAAGTTTCAGAGAGATTGGACCCTGGGAAAGCCATGATCCATGGGTCCCTCCCTTTCCTGTCATTTTCTTTTCACAGTAGAAAAAACTGGACTGTCTGCTGGAAGCTACTTTGAGGGGTTACAAGCCAGAAGGAGTTCAGACAGAGTTCAAACAGTCCATGCCTATGTTGCCAGGGGAATTGATTGAAAGGCGCAAGACTGTCTGGCTTTATGAATGGCTGACAAATGCCACAAAGAGGGCTTGGAATGAACACATGTTCGCCGGGAACGGGGCCTCATCATGAACAGCTTGTTCACGAACAGTGGATTGGGCTGTTCGTGGCTTTTTTTGTTCATATTGCTGTTCATGCCCATCTCTAATTAAAATGTCCTGAAGAGCGGTATGTAGGCACAAGGTAATTATATTAACCTATTTTATAGTAAATCAGGCCATTGGTCCATCTAAAGAAGTATTATCTACTCTGACTTGATATCTTGAAAAAAACCTTCTGTGTGCCCTACTGTACTGGAGAACTTCTGGCCAGTCTCCTGACTTCCATTTTTGAGGTGTTTAGAGCAGGTGATTGCGTCTCAGCTCCCAGGATTTTGCAAGAGCCTGAGTTTCTAGCTCCATATCAGTCTGATTTCAAGCTATTTGGAACAGAAACTGCATTAGTCACCTTAGTTGATAACCTCTACCAAGAACTAGACAGGAGGAGTGTGACCCTCCTAGGTCTGCTGTATCTCCCAGGAGCCTTTGATACCATTGACCATGGTATCCTTCAGAGTCACCTATTGACCCTAGGACTAAGGGGCACCCTGTCACTAATATGTGAATGATACCCAGCTGTACATTTCTTTTCCATCTAATTCCAAGGATGTTGTTGATGCTCTGAACTGATGCTTATGGTAAGTAATGGGTCAGAATCAGATGAGGGTAAACAAGCTGAAACTGAATCCTGAAAAGACAGAGGTTCTCTGTTTAATAGAAAGGCCGATCAGCAATATGAGATCTAAGTTTCACAGCTTAGGAAGAATAATTGATAGAGCGCTCACCTTAGAAAACCAGGTGGCTGGGGTGGTTTGGAGTGTTTTTGCTCAGCTTCAGCTATTGCTTCACCTGTGTCCATTCCTAGTTCAGTCACATCTAGCCACAGTGAGCCATGCCTTAATTACACCTTGACTGGACTATTGCAACATGTTCTATATGGGACTACCCTTGAAAAGCATTTGGAAGTGGCCGCTAGTGCAGAATGCTGCAGCTAGACTGCTGGTCCGGAACATGTGATCCTAATATTATAGCAACTACACTGGCCACTGATCCCCTCCTGAGACCAATTCAAGGTGCTGGCTCTATCCTTTAAAGCCATATATGACTTGGAACCACAGTACCTGAAGGTCCATCTTCTCTTATCCATTCCTGCACAGGAGCTGAGATCACAACAAGAGGCCCTTCGGACTGTCCCATCAACCAAGGAAGCTCAGTTGGTGGGTATATGAGAGAGGGCCTTTTCGGTGGCAGTATCATGATTGTGAAACAATTTCCCAAGGGAGATTCACCAGCCCCCTTGACTCTCTAGCTTCAGGAGGCAGCTGAAGACTGCTTTTTAGTGTATTTTAATGGTGTTTTAACTCTGTTTTTAACTGCTGTTCTTTATATTTTCGTTGTAACCTGCCTTGAGCACCTTTAGAGGAAAAGCGGCTAATAAATAAATCAATAAATAAGGCTTTCCAGGATCTCAGTCATGGGACTTTCCCAGCAGTAGCATTATTAAGTAGAATTCTCTTATTTTCTGTTCAGCCAATCTCTCTGTGAAATCCGCAAATCCATTGATCCATTTCTCTCTCTCACACACACTCTAACTCTTATTGTACAATGGATTTGGAGTATGAGTCAGATCATTTCTATTTTGATCGATAGAGAAATCCTAAGAGAGGAGAGGCAAAAATGGAGGTTATACAAAATTTCAGAATTTCATTCTGCAGAGACTCAGAGGTAGGCAATACCTTCCCAAAATTTCCTTCCCTCTTCCAAATGCACCCTGTGGCTGCTTCCACACACGTTGGAAAATCCACTTTCAATACTCTTTAGTGACAATTTGAAACTGATTTTCCATGTGTGGAACAAAAAAACCACTTCTAAAGGATTATGAAAGTGCATTGAAAGTGCATTATTCAACGTGTGTGGAAATGGCCTGTGATGGGTAAAATAATTTTTTAACAAAAACATTGCAAAGGTGTATAGAAGAATAACAAAAAAACTACAAAGAGAAATTAAAGAAAAAATATTATTTTGAAAGAGACAATGAGAACCATAGAATTAATGGCTATATCTTTGAAAAAGTTAATTTCAGAAAAAGAAATTCTACTCAGTAATGCTACTTAGTAACTTTTAAATGTCGATGCCTGAAGATGAACCTCAAGACCTTGGCATATAAATCATATGTTCTATTACTGAGCTATGGTCCTTATGATTTTTTTTTTAAATGTACGTTTCTACTGCACCAGAGTGCAGAAAACATGGTGCTTGTTAATTTTTATAGGGAGACAAGTTTGCTGTACTTTTCAGTCTCAAGGTTTTGGCTGATGTTGAAAGAAAGAAAAGCATAAACAGAAAGCTGGAATCAATTTGGTACATGCTAAGGATGGCTCTTAGAAAAACACTTTATTCTCATACATTTTCGAATAGTCAGAATGGTTAATGGAGTAGAAGGACAAATTGTGCTATGTTAATGAGAAAGGAGGAAGGGCATTGCCTAGGGCAAGAGTCCAAGTACAGATTTGCAGCATTCCTACCGCTCTTCAGGCTACTCTGAGAAATGTATTTTACAGCAAATATACTCACATTATTCTACAGAAATATCTTAACTCATAGGTCTAAGGACAATAAGGTTTTATCAATATATATTTTGGGAATGATGTCCAACAGAATGGCATTTACCTGTGATTCTGAGGTGAACATAAAAATTCACTTTATTTATACCCTACCTTTCTCCCTAATGGGAACCTACAGTTGTTTACATAATGCTTCTCTCTTCCATTTTATCCCCGCAACAACCCTGTGATGTAAGTTGGACTGAGAATGTGTTACTGGCTCAAGGTCACCTGTAAGTGTGCATGTAAGGTTGCCAGGTCACCTTATCCTCCTGGTAGAAGGGGGAGACATGACACTCACCTATCTTTTGCTCCTCACACTTCGCAATCGGCTGATTTGGGCCCCAAAAAGGCCCAATTTGGCCCATTTGGGACCCAAATCAGCCCATTGCAAAACACAAGAGCACTCTTAGGGTGGCATGACAACTTCTGCGGGAGAGCGCCCAGGAAGCCTGTTCCTTTTTCTTTACCCCCACTGGCCAGGTGAGTGATGGCAGGGTGTGGAAGGTGACAGCAGGGGATCTCCCCCCACTAGGGGACCTGAAATCCCTACATACATGACAGAGTGGGGATTTGAACCTGGTTCTTCCAGATTCTAGTCCAACACTTTAACCACTGCACCATGCTGACTCTCATAAACTTATATAAAAAATAAAAACATAAACATAAAAATAGCTGTTTCTTGTGTTCAGAACATTTCAAATCATATGGTTCTGCAAAAAGAATTCAGCTTATTAGGAACTTAGTAGAGAGAGGGTTGGGTGGACTGTCTTTTAGATGGTGAAAGCAGACTGTGGATAAAAGGATCCAAACCAATGAAAGGGAGTTGGATGTCTCTGCAAGATATAGGTCATGCTTCCAAACATTTCTGTTTTTTCCTCTCTTTTTTCCAAACTTGATCTGCATGGAAGTAAAGGTTATTTTTGTTAGCTGCTGATACTATTGTCAACTTATATCTTATAACATGGAAAATAACTTGTTTAGACATACAGACAGCAATATGAAACAATTCAGTAGCAAATAACACTTAACTATTACCATAGTTAATCCTCAGGAGGGAAGGCAGTATGGTATAGCCAGATCTCGACGGATCTCAGAAGCTAAGAAGGGTTGATTCTTGGATGGGCAATCCCCAAGGAAAACGCTGCAGAGGAAGGCACTAACAAACCACCTATGCTTTTCACTTGCCCTGAAAGCCCCTTGCTGGAGTCACCACAAGTTGATTGTGACTTGGTGGTGCATGCATGCATGAGTTAACCCTCCATTTTAAACACCATCAAAACAGCAAGGCCACAATTGTGTGCAGTTTTAATCTAACAGTTGGAATTCATGTTAACGGTAGAATTATACTTTTCTCAAAAAGTTGATATGTGACAAAATATGCTATAACTAGGAGTGACCAGAGACTAGCCAGTGACTCTCACTTCTGACCATGAATTTTATGGTCTATACAGTCTGCAGCCTGCTTGCCTTAAGAACCACCCTCTCCCAAATGAACCTACCCAACTATAACAATCATCTTCTGGGGCCTGCTTTGGATGCCCATGTCGTGGGTGGCAATGAAAATAAGGGCCTTCTTGGATGTGGCACCAACATTATGGAATTCCTTCCCCAAAGAGATTTGACTATCCTCTTTAATCATTGTTTTCTGCAAGCAGGTAAAAAGTTTCCTGTTCTGTTTAGCATTCTCTTACTGATTCTCCTTCTTGTTTGTTTTTAATAACATGTTTCATATATATATGTAGTTTTTAAAAGATGGTGTTTAGTTTCTTGTTATTTGGTCACTGCATTTAGTGCCCAAATTGGACAGAAAGGAGGGATACAAATGTTTTAAATAAATATTTATTAAATTTCCCATCCCAATTCCTACCTGCCATGTATCATGTACCATGCCTAGTCAAAAATATTTGTTGTCTTCTTAGATTATTGACTACTTTAACTGAGTACTGGCATAAGTCAATCAGACCATACATTCGACAAGAGTAGACTGTAAACAGTATAGAGAGCCTTATTCATTAACAGAAGAAACAATATCGAGCTATATGCACATCAATTAATAAGACCAAACTATTATTTGCAATATTTTTGACTGTGTTAGCATGAGAGCATAAGAGCAGCCATGCTGTATCAGACCAATAGATCATTTAGTTCATTGTCCTATTTCCATCAATAGACAATTAGATACTAAAAGGAAGCCCACAAACAGGGCCTACAGACAACAGCCCTCCCTGGCTGACTTCTCCCCAGCATCTCATAGACAGAGGCATTCTATAGCCATTTCCACACTGCTTACCTTCTCTTGGAACGACTCAGAACATCATGCAAAAAACGCGGAAGATTGCGTTTTCTCATGAGAGATTTGCATGATGTCACCTATGTCAGAATTCTAATTCAACTATCAATCAAATAGTTAATGATAAAAGTATCTATATCTGTCCAACCCATCCATCTAAGCCATTGAACATCACTGCATCTCATGACAGAGAGTTTCACAAATCAAGCACCCATTGTAGGTAGCAGTATTTCCCTCAGTCTGTCTTAAATCTACTGCCAATTAGTTTAATTGGGTTTTATAATACAGCTTTCTTTTCCAAAATTTTCAGAACACTTTGTGAAAAGATTTGGTCATCAATTGAAATTGCTCTCGCATGTCTTCTGTGATGTCATAAATCCACTTTTTTTAAAAAAAATTATTGGTGAGTACATACAATGTTATTCAATACACAAATTCCCCGTCTTATCTAAATTATATCAGCCCCCACCCTTCCCCCCCTCCTTACTGACTTCCAACAGCTTTCCAACCCCAAACCCCTCTTATTACTCAAATTACTCTTAACCATAATTTTTCTAAATCCTATATATGTTATATCACTTATTCTAAGCATGTTCAAATTTTTCTATATCTCCAATTTTCTAATATATCAATCTACATTTCACTGTTTAAACTATTTTTAATACAATCTCCTTATTACTAATGTTATCTTAGATTAATTAATAGCTAAGTTTCCCCATTAATGGTAAAGTTACTTCTCTCTCCCCTTTATAAAGTCACATATTAATAATTCTCAAACTGCCACAATCCTCCTTTCACATCCCATTTTTTTTCTAGATATTGTTTCAGTTTCTCCCAGTCTGCAATATATTCTCCTGGATCAAGATCTTTAAGTTTTCTTGTCATTTTGTCCATCTCAGCCATGTACAGCAATTTGTAAATCCAATCTTCTATAGTTGGTATTTCTTGCACTTTCCATTTCTGCGCATACAAAAGTCTTGCTGCTGTAGTCATGTAAAATAACAATGTTCTGTACTGCCTTGGAACTTCTTCCATTCCCAAGTTCAGTAGCAACAACTCTGGGTTCTTATTTATTTAGATTTGCAAAACCTCATTAATTATTTCTATTATCTCTCCCCAGTATTGCTTAGCTACCTCACAAGTCCACCACATATGATAAAATGATCCTTCATGCTTTTTACATTTCCAGCATTTATCTGACATATTTGCATTTCTATGCGCAATCTTCTTAGGTGTTAAATACCACCTATACATCATTTTGTATACATTCTCTTTAATGTTGGTACAAGTTGAAATCTTCAAAGCATTTTTCCACAAGTATTCCCATGATTCCATTGTTATTTCTTTATGAAGGTTTATTGCCCATTTCACCATCTGGACTTTGACTGTCTCATCTTCCGTATACCATTTTAAAAGTATTTTGTATATTTTCGAAATATCTTTTTTGCCTTCTTGTAGAATCACTTCTTCTAACTCCGAGTTTTTTAGTCTTATTCCTCCCTTTAGACAGTCCGAGTTGTAAAGATCCCTAATTTGCCTATATTGAAACCATCCATAGTGAGGAGATAACTCTTCTTGTGTCTTTATTTTTGGTATTCTATGTTCTATCGACATTATCTCTTTATAAGTTAAACATTGTTGTTCATTATAAACAGTTCTCAGATCTATTACTTCATATGGTACCACCCATGAAGGGATACCACTTTCCATGTAATTCTTATATTTCTTCCAGATTGTGAAAAGGCTTCTTCTGATATAGTGATGCAAAAACATAGAGTCCGCTTTAACTTTATCATACCACAAATAGGCATGCCATCCAAACAACTTTTTGTGTCCCTCCAAAGTCAGCAGTTTACGGTCTTTTAACGTTATCCAGTCTTTTAACCATGTCAGACAAATTGCTTCGTAATATAATCTTATGTTTGGCAGTTGCAGCCCCCCTCTTTCTTTTGAGTGATGTCATAAATCCACTTGATTTGCTGAAAAATGTTGTGATACCCCATTCACTTATCTCTTCTGAGGTGTTATCTATGTGATAAACCCATTAGGAAGGAAACAGATGATGGTGGGGAGGGGAGAGATAATACAAAAGAGGCAGATGCCAGGTAAAACAATGCTTCAGGCAGGATTTTTAAAAGTGACCATTTATATAGTTACATGTTACTGGAGATATCTGAGCCACATCAGTAATGATGTCTTTGACCTCAAAACTGAAATTTGAGAATATTCCATATGTTTAATTATTATCCATAAATTAATAAAGAACTTGCCAAGTTATGAGAATCCTTCTATATTTTACTTAAGATGCTTATACTTTTTAATTTTAAGCAAAATTATCCTTATCGAGTGTTATGTAGACAGAAGCCAGCTTCCACATCTGTATCTCTACCTGAATGGAGAACTATGTACACAAACATGCTGTATATGTATATCTCCTTTCTGATCTAATAGTCGGGGCTGCATCCATACAAAAATGTATATAACATTCTACCAATCAGCTGTTCAGGAGAAAAAGGAGGGATCATTGACTGGATGACTTTAGCTATTCTGAAATGACTCCATATGTACAATCTGGACTGCTCCATGTCTTCTCCTTTGAATATGAGTGATCATACTGAGAGGAAATTTTTTCCATAATTATTAATATCCTCCCACCATGAGGTAAACATTCATCTCATAAACGTCTTGCATTTCTAAAAAACAAATATTGCCTAGCTTCTCCTATACGAGTCACACAAGCTTTCTTGAATGCTGCTCTTCAAAGCAAAAGGGTCCAATAACCATTCTTGAGGGGGAATTTAGATTAAAGAGGAACAGTGGAAACACCAGCAGCAAAATGCCAAAAGGTAGTGAAGAAAAAAGACTGTTGCTTTTTTTCTGATGTGGGATAACTGTCAAACTCATAGCTTTGTTTATCCCTTAAGCTGAATATGAACTTTTATCTAAAGATTTAAAATATGACTATACACACACAAACACTTGAAAAATTTTCTGAGCCAAGTATATTTATCACAGTCCATATGAGTCTAAATCTAATTAAGTTACCAGAAGCTAGAAAAAGATATTATAATGGTGACAAAACATCATTGCTTGTATTGATAGTTGTTCGGGATAGAGGTGGTATCTCAAAATGGCAGTGAAGTCGGAGAAAGTGTGTGAGGGGGTATTCTTCAGGTTGTAACAGTGCTTAGGTGATTATGGAAGTTTGTTTGTGCCAAATAATGAGCACTGCTCCTTGGCTCCTTCCCTCCCCTTTGATCATGTTTAAAAAGTAGACCTGGGAACTAAGCCAATGAGATATCATTTTCCTCTTAAATACAAGTACTGATCACTCACAAATAATGAGCTTGAAAGTTTCATCTCTTCAGGATGCTCATTCTTCTTTTGAGTTGATTCCCCTCTCTCTCGAATGGTCTATTTGAAATGTAAAATGAGGTGTATGCTGCTTTTGCCTCTGCATCGATCTTCACACTAAGCAGCCAGCCTTCACTACAATTGGTACATGTTTAGAATCTAGCAGATTGCTAGCGAAGTCACGTATGTGCCAAGGTCATGGTCAGAGCATGTATCATTTAAATGTCCCCTAAGAACATGTGTTATGTTTGGAGAAATATATATATGCAGCCATTTGGTGACATAAAATGACATTCCAGGAAAATAGTAGCCTGAAGCAAAGTTGTCTAATGTATGTACTTTGCGTTATTTTAATATGATTAGTTTGAGCCAGTGGTAATTTCCTCACCTTCTCTTTCTGCTGCAGTCCCGTGCAATTCTGCTCTTTGGAAAGGAGGGATTTTCAGGAACAGAATTAGGTGAGAATACTGATGTCTGCATGTAGAGGGGGCAACTAGTGAAAATCCCCACCCCTTTTCATTCACAGAAATCTTTCTCTGGATCCAACCCAATGTATATGCAACCGATAGCACTAAAATGTTAGCATTGTTGTTCTGACCAAACTATTATACCACTGTACTGGAACATGCTGGTTCTTCTCATTGTGATAAATAAGGTATCCTTCATTTCCTTAACACACAAGAGACACTGGCCTCCAGATAGGTCACTCTGTTTCATGGGATGGAGTAATAACCTCTTTGGATTTCAATATTGAGAGGACATGGTTTCCATTTATGGAAACAAATAGCCAGGATGAAGATGATCAATTGCCCACTTGCCAGAGGGACAAAATAGATTGCTGCTTGAATCTCCTGAGTTAGGGCCACAGAATGTGCACCTTGCTGTGACTGGGTGCCTAAGTTCATACTGAGTCATAAAATCAGCATTGCTGTCAGGTAGCCATCTAGCCTTTTCTTTAAACTCTCCAAAGAAGGAATCTACCACCTCCAGAGGAGCCCTGTTCCACTGAGGAACTGCTCTGTCAGGAAATTCTTTCCAATGTTTAGCTGAAAACTCTTGATTTAATTTTAATCTATTGCTTCTGGTTTGACCCTCTGAGGCAACAGAAAACAACTCCACTCCATCCTCTGTGACAGCCATTCAGATATCTGAAGATGGCTCTCATATCACCTGTCAGTCATCTCCTCTTCAGGCTATGCATACCCAGCTCCTTCAAATTTTCATCATATGACTTGATCTTCAGACCCATTACCATCTTTGTTGCCCTCCTTTGGACACTTTCCAGCTTGTTAACAACCTTCTTAAACTGTGGTGCTAAAAACTGAACACAGTACTCCAACTCTAACTAGAGCAGACTAAAGTGATACCATCACTTCTCATGATCTGGATACTATACTTCTGGTGATACAGCCCAAAATCACATGTGCTTTTTTAGCTACTGCATCACACTGCTGACTCATGTTCAGTGTATGATATACTAAGCCCCTAGATCCTTTTTGCACATACTCCTGCCAAAGTAAGTCTTCCCCATCCTAGAGCTATGCTTTTGATTTTGCCTACCTAAATGCAGAATTTGAAATTCATTTTGTTAGTTTTCCTGGTTTTCCAACCTGTCATGATAATCCTGAATCTTCTACTGTATTTGCTACCCCTTCCAATTTAGTATCATCTGCAGATTTAATGAGCATCCTCCCTATTCCTTCATCCAGATAATTTATAAAGATGTTCAACAACACAGGGATCAGGACAGATCCCTGAGGAATGACACTTCTCACTCCTCTTTAAGAAATTGAGGAATCATTTACAAGTACTGTTTGGGTGTGATCTGGATACAAGTGATTTGCTTGCTTAGGTAAGATATTGATACATTCTAGTGTATGGATAGAAATGATCTCTGGGAAGAAGAAGAAAGAAAGCAATCTGGAATCTTTATTATTATTCTTTGATAATCTCTTGAATTACTATAATTGGCTGATATCACCCTAGTGTGGATCCTTCCCTTATGCTTCTGCTGAAACCATTCAGTGGGGGAAGAAAAGACACCTCCCCCCCACAAGAATATTGCTGATGAAAGGCTGCTAGGAGCTACCATCATCCAAACACTATCGACTCTGGAAATTCTCTAGGATAAGTGCAATCCTTCTAGATCTTATGCCAAGGTCATCAGCAGCATCCCTATTGAAACTGTAAGACCCTGACTTGGTGTCACCCCTGCATCATGAGACTTGGGGGGTTGGGTCTTAAATACTGTGAACCTGTGCTACATGTTAGCATCAGGTCCTGTTCACGTATTGTCTTTTCTGTTTTTAATTAAATGTATTTATTTTGCATTAACCAAAGGTGTTTTAATGGGAGTTGTTAGTGGTATTGTGGTTAGAGTATTGGATTAAGATCTGGGAGACCTGGATTCAAATCCCAACTCAGCCATGAATCTCACTGGGTGACTTTGGACTCATCATTGTCTCTCAATATAAGACACAGGGTTGTTGTGATAATAGAATTAGGATGGGAGAACCATGTACCCTTCCATGACCTCATTGGAGGATGGGCAGTAAAATAGACCATGATAACACTCAGACTTTTAGGTGAGGTCTGATATTTTCCTGGGTGGAGGTTTGAAGCAAGAGAGAGAGAATAATAAAAGGATAATTAACTTGTGCAATCAACCAATAAAGACAAAATATCATGCATTTCTTTCCTCCTGGGCTTCAGTTTTGAAGGAATTCTGAAATCTAAACTTTTATGTTATCTGGAATAACTTCTGCTTTTATTTCTACTGTTTCAACATCTTACAAGAGGCCAACAAAACTGATACATTATTTTAGTTGTATACTGTTGTTATTGATATAAAGGTAAAGGTAGTATCCTGTGCAAGCACCGAGTCATTACTGATCCATGGGGGGACATCGCAACATGACTTTTTTTGGCAGACTTTTTGTTACGGGGTGGTTTGCCATTGCCTTCCCCAGTCATCTACACTTTACCCTCAGAAAACTGGGTACTCATTTTACTGACCTCAGAAGGATGGAAGCCTGAGTCAAACTTGAGCCAGCTACCTGAACCCAGTTTCTGCCAGAATCAAATAATATGGTTCCCTAAATTAGTATTTTTATATCTAATTTAAACTCCTCAGTCCAAATCTAATGATTTAATGCAGTTTTCTTTATCTGCTCAGAAGAACCTCATTCTAAGGTTAATACTTAATAGCATTTATTTAGTAGCACATGGGTTATTGTTAATTTTTGAACAGTTGCCCACACACACTCCAAAGGAACATGTGACTTATGAGCTTGGGTTTATGAAGGCCACAACTTTATTGAAACAACTGCATTGCTGTTGGCAAATTAAACAATTGTGGGTGCAAAGAGAATAGAGGCTTACTCCTGTTCGAATAAGCAGTTTCACCTTCCCTTCCCCATGAAGGATCACCTGCTTCCATAATATTCAGCCTACCAGTTAAGAGTCTCTTCTCAAGCCCTGCTCTTTGTGTCTCTGCCTGCAAGTAGGATTACCAACCTCCTCGTGCGACATGGAGCTACAGAGATCAGTTTCTGTGGATGAAATGGAAGCATTGAAGGGCAGAGTCTATGGTGTCACATCTCCACTGAGCTTCCCTCATCCCCAATCTCTGCTCTCCCAAGGTACCTCCCACACACACACACACACACATCTCCAGAAATTTCTCAAGCACAAATCGACAACCCTACTGCAGAGATGAGGTAGATGGAGATCAGAGACACGGTTTTCAATTGGTAGAACCTCACCTTTGGAATTCCATCATCCTTAAGACTTTCCTGACTAGCTTAAGACTTACCTTACTTAACTTTAGGCTCTTCACTCATGCATTTAACTAAGGGGTTCCATCTTTTAAAGTTCTGTGCCTGAATACAGTTTTATCAACATCATTTAAACAGCTCTGTGTACAATTCTGATCAAAACTGTGCTATAGTGGGAAAGAGAGGTTTGAGCCTGTACTATCAAAAGGTGTGGGCAAATAGTATCTCCAGGGGTTGATTCTGATGGGGAAGGCTCAAACACTTTCTACTCTGGGTCATGATCCTGATCAGAATGGTCTCCCCTGAGGTGATAGTATTCTTTTTTAAATGTGAGGTTCTCTGTACACCAAATTCCAGTGTTCCATGCAGTTGGTTCTTTGAGTACAAAGTATGCACTTCTGAACTCTCAGAACCATTCTAACCACTACACCACACTGGCTTTATGTGGGTTATTAATTCCTTACCTATGTGCCTGAGGATATGGTTGTTTCCACCTTCTAGAGGAGTGGGCAACAAGAAAAGAGTAAGACATCAAACTTCCCATCTAACAGAGGCATTCCATAGCTAGGTTAGCCATTAAACCATTGTTCCTCATGATAGGGATAGTAATGGTATGGCAAGTATATACAGGTGGGTTTAGTGGGTAGAAACTCACATGTACACACAGGCTTTTCACACTCCTTGCTGCCCAGGCAGGTAAAGGCCAGGAGTCCACCACCTGCCAGATGACACCTGTCTAGCCTCCACTACAGCAGGCAGAGAGCCCTCACATAGTCCCCTCTCTCATCTTCCTGATACTCCACCAGAAAGGCAGCCAGTTCCCTGTATGTACCTCCCCTCACCCAGAAACAGTCCAGGGCTATTGGGGAAAAGGGAACTCAGATGGACTTTCCTTATGTATACTCTGCTACCATTTAGACTAGGCCCATTTAATGTGACCAGAGTGTTTCAGCTAACAACTTCAGACCAGTCAGGGTTAAACAAAACAAAAATAAACTTTATTTACATGAAAGAACATAGGAGTGAATAGATTTTAAACTAACAAACATAGTGGTTGTTGAACAAGAAAGGTTTCAAAGTAAAAGAACAGATTAACAGTTTGCTATTTTCTGCTGCCTCTCTGAGTAGCATCTCAAACCCTTCTCTCCCCCAGCAGCTCCCAAGAGCCCTCTTTTCCCTCCAATCAACACTCACTCTGATTGGCCCAGCATTCTGCCTGCTCCCATTGGCTGGCTCTCAGGAGAGGCAGAGCTGGAGCCAGCCCTGTCTACTACAAATCATCCAGATTGTTGCAGATCCAATGTATAGTACTAAAGAATGTGGCAACAATGAGTTCTGAGAATGTGGCTGCAGTGTATCCATTCCAAACACAAGGCACACTGTAAAGCCTACCTATGCTAAACCAAACCAAAGCATTCTTTCCTTCATCACTGGCAAGCTCATAAGAATAAGATGAAATGGCAATTCCATGTTGGCTGTCTCAGCAATTGTTAAGCAGAGATACTGTCTCTATATATGAAAAATTACGTCTCTGGAATATGGACACTTGTGTTGGATCTTGTGTTGGATCATCCTCATAGCTACCCCCCTCTTACATCCTTAAATCCTTAACCTTAAATCCAAACAAAAGTATCATATCTAAGCTTTTTATGCCAGGACCATAACAACAGATACATGACACTGGTAATATAACTTGATGATGAGATAAAAAGGTTTTTCTGGCTCCCCCCTCCTCCCTGTACACAGTTTATATATACACCATAACAAATGTGTCCGCTTTTAATGTGTCACAAGACTCTTTTGTTACTTGTGTTAAATTGCCACTCCTTTGGATTTTGTCCTAAAATCCAAATTATTTTACGAAACCTGAAAAGCACACACCGTCTCCCCAACTGATACAGTATATATAATTTTGAGAACTAGATCGTTATCAGCTGGCAGGAATCTGTAGCTTGCATTTTGAGGAGTTGAATCTCTGAGATGGTTGAAGAAGATGGCTTGTTAGAACTAACAGGGGCTCTCTTATGAATAGCGGTGTCTCCTGCTGTGTCACATCCTTGATACAAGGCTATTATTTAGCAGCTACCATGGAATATGAAGTAAAGGTCTCAGAGCACCATTAATACAAGAGCATGACACACTGCAGTGTTCAATGGGCATCTGTTAATATTACATACATTACCATTTAAAATGTAAGGCATCTTGTAATTGACTTGAAAATATTTCTGGCATGCATTTGTAAAAATGAATGAATGTCTATTATCTTTTGTTATTGGGAAAAAACGTCAGAAAAGCATCCCTTTCTCATTCAAAACACTTACATAGAATACTTCAACAGAGGTCTTTTGTTTGATTATTTTTTGGCCTTTTAATATCACGATTTCTTGAATGCTATATAAAATTCTGGAATGAACCCTGAAAAAATGTCCCTATGAAATGTAAAGTCTAGCAACAGAACTAACAGTTGCTTGACTAGGCTCTGCCGGAGGGCATGAAGAGCTTAGCGAAATTCTCAAACTAAAAAAATGAAGAAAGAATCTGTCTCAGTGAATGATAAGTTGTTAGACTGACTTGCCTCAGACAGGCTGTCTGTGTGGAGATTGAAGAGGGGAAGTCATATCCTGTCACAAAAGTGAAAAATGTGGCATTAGGAGCCTGCCATTCTTTCTTATTAAAAAAAGTCCACCACAAATCAGATTCATATAATTCAGTTTAGGCTCCACTATCAGTGCGATCCTAAACATAGTTTCATCCTTCTAAAACCACTGAAGTCAGTGGGTGCGAAAGGACTTATTTTTGTTCAGGGTTGTACTGAAACTTAATCACCACTTGTGCTAAGGGTGATTCAACTAGATGCAAGTTATCCTGAGCAGGTTTGGAAATGATTTGTTTCTGAATATGTACTTTTAATTATGCCTCAATCTGTTTTGTTTTGTTTTTTACTACAGAAGACTACAAAAGTATAAAGGGGAGGGGGGGAAAGGGAAGGG
The DNA here is from genome assembly GCF_028583425.1 of Eublepharis macularius. Classification (NCBI taxonomy): domain Eukaryota; kingdom Metazoa; phylum Chordata; class Lepidosauria; order Squamata; family Eublepharidae; genus Eublepharis; species Eublepharis macularius. The sequence continues at coordinate 49,870,984 of NC_072799.1, forward strand.
AGAACTGGGAAAAGGGAAAATCAACATACAAACAACAAACACTACACTACATGTCTTGTATTCCCTTCATGCTGCAATTTTTCTTAAAAGTTAACTTTCTAATATGCTATCAGATTGGTAGGTCTTATACAATACAGATTATATTCAGGATCAGGACTTCTTCCCCCCCCCCTTGCGTCTCGGTCTCAATTCTCTCTGCGCAGCTGGAGCAGCTGCGCCCGCTCTTTCCTCCCCCCCACTTTCCCCTTCAGACTTCGAACTTTCTTCCTGCTGAAACTCCTGATGGTTGAACAAAAAGTCTGTCAGCTGCACGTCCAATGTGATCTTGTAAGTTTGATCTTTATATCTGAACCAGACGCCTTCTGGAAACAGCCATTTATATTTTATATCACATTTCCTCAAGAAAGCCGCAAGTCCTTTATACTTGAATCTTCTTTTACAAGCCAAAAATGGAACATCCTTCAATATTTTAACCTTATTGCCCAAATAATCCAAGTCCACATTATACGAATTGTCTAAGATGGTGTCCCGAGTCTTCTTAGATGAAAAGTCAATAATAATCTCGCGAGGCAGCTGCCACTTCATTGCATACTTTGAAGATGTCCGCCGGACTTCCAAAATATCATTTTTTATCTCTTCTTTAGTTGCCTTTGCGAATGGCGCCAAAAGTCCAGACACCAAATCTTTTAAATTTTCACTTTGCTCTTCTTTTACATTTTGAAGACGCAATACCGTTTGGGCACGGTCCACTTGTAATCCTATTATTTGATTCTCCAAAAGCTTCACTTCCTTACTTGTTGCTTTCATGAGTACTGCGTTCTCGTGCGCAGACTGCTCTGCTCCGGTCGCTGTTTCTTTAATGGCTTTCACCTCGCTCTCCACTGAATCAACCTTTTGCCCCATTTCATTCAGTTTCGCTACAAAGGGCTGCACAGCATCGAAAACTGCTCATCTCACCAACTCTTCCAAAGTTTCCCCCTTCCCCTGTAACGTCGCCATCACTGATTTACTCATTGCTGGGCTCTGCTTTCTCGTCGCCATCTTGGGGGGGGGGGCGCCAACTAAGTTCCGAAACTCGGTGCAGGGGAAGAAGTCTGCGCCTTTTTAGCTTCAATTCTCACCGATCCTTCGCATACGCTTAAAAATCAGAAGGGATTCGCTTACTTACAGGTCTTCACCTTAAATCTGCTTATTGCCGTTCTCCATGGCCCGGCAGCACACGCAGTGCTGCGCAAGTCTGCCGGCCTCCGTTGGAGCAAGCAGGCAATTTACCCCCTGCATTACTTCCAGGGGGTTCTTCCCACGGCACCCCGGATCCAGGCTCCCTCACTGGGAGTCCTGGGGGTTAACCCTCGCCCGGTCAGGCTGCTCAGACAGTTCCCCCCGGACCTGCGGAGAGGAACGTCCGACATGGCTGGGAAAACGAAAACGAATCAGATTATGCCTCAATCTGGTTGACCCAGGCTATCCCAAACTTTTCAGTTCTTAGAAGCTAAGCCAGGTCAGCCTTGGTTAGTACTTGGATGATAGTCCATCAAGGAAGTCCAGAGTAGACATGGGCATGAACTGGGGAAAAAAAAACCCCACCTGATTCATGGTTCATCACTGTTCCACAAACCACAAACTTCCACGAACTTTTACCAGTTCACAAATCGGTTCGTGGTTCGTAGTTCATGGAATTCAAACTCCCAGCACCAGCTTCTGAAGCAGGTGTGGGGTGTTTGAAACTGACAGCCCCCATCTCCTGTCACCCTGAAGCAGCAGGAGAAGTCTGTCAGTTTCAAAACACCCCGCACAGGCTTCATCCATCAGCTGAACCCAGTGCTGGGAGAGTGAAACTGACATCCCTGTTCTCCTGTCCCCCGAGTGATAGGAGAATGGGGCTGTCAGCTTCACTCACCCTGCACCAGCTTCAGCCTATTGGCTAAACCCAGCATGGGGTGAATAAAACTGACAGACTCTGTTCTCCTGCTGCCCAGGGCAGCAGGAGAACAGAAGCTGTCAGCTTCACTCACCCCGCTCTGGGTTCAGCTGATGGATGAGTGACAGAGCTGTCAAACTGACAGCTCTTGTTCTCTGCCGCCCTGGGTGGTGGGAGAATGGGGGCTGACAGCTTCACTCACTCAGTGCTGGGCTCAGCCCATGGTCTGAACCTGGCACGGGGTCAGCCAAACTGACAGCTCTCATTCTCCCCCTGCCTGGGTGGCAGGAGAACGGGGCTGTCAGTTTCACTCACCCCGCACTGGGTTCAGCTGATGGGCTGAAGCTGGTGCAGCATGAATGAAGCTGACAGCCCTGTTCTCCTGTCCCCCCTAGTGGCAGGAGAACAGAGCTGTCAGTTTGGAACTCGAGCAATTATGAAACAGTTCATGGTTTGTGGGGTTTAAATGCCCCTTTCCAGCCTTAACAGTGGCAGGGAAAGGGGCATTTAACAGTTTAAAGGGCCCTTTCCTGCCTTGCAAGTGGCAGGTCCCTTTAAACTATCAGCTGGCAGGTGGCAGGGTGGCAGGGGGGATCCCCCCTGCTGCCTGCCAGCTGATAGTTTAAAGGGACCTGCCCTTGCAAGTCCCTTAAAGGGGCAGTTTAAATGGCCATCTCCCTGGGGAAATGGCCATTTAAACTTCCCCTGTAAATATGACCCAACGAACCAGTATACAGTTCATGGAGGTTCTGTGAAAAAGAGCTTCCATGAACCCTGGTTCGCGAATAGAGATGGGCATGAACCGAAATACAAACCAAAGCCAGTTCATGGTTCGTGAACCAGTGGTTCGTCATATCCCATTTCTGATGAACTGCCATGAACTTTAGGCTTGTTCATTTGGTTCATTTTTTGGTTTGTCACTGCAGACAGCCTAGTGCCAATCAATCAGTTTCCTAGGCAACAGAGGATGGACTTCCTATAGACCTTCTGCTGACCCAGAAGTGGTCTTCTGCTGGCCCAGAAGTGACCTTTTGCTGATACAGAAGTGATGATTTGCTGACCTGGATGTGACATTTTCACAAACCGAACGAACCGGTCCATGAACGGGGGCAGGTTTGTGAAAGTTTGTGGTTTGTGAAATGCAATGAACCATAAACTGCACAGTTAGTTTTTTTCCAGTTCATGCCCATCTCTATTCGCCAACCCCAAACTGGCCTGGTTCGTGGGTTTTTTTGGGTCATATTTAGGTTCGTGCCCATCTCTACTTACAGTTTATCAACCAAACTAGCAATAGCTGGTTTCGACAGAGACTTTATCATTAAAGTGATAAACTTTGCCATTTGTGATGTTACTCATTTGTTTTTATCAGTAAGCAACTTTATAAGTCTGTTCTGATCTGATCTCCTTGGATATCATGATAAAATATTCCCAAGATATCGTTCACATTCTACTACAAATCTTGGGCACCAGAAAACTACATGGGCAAGGTCCTTAATAAATTTCTGGTCACAAGGGCAGACACATTCATTATATGGAATCCCATTAAAACAACTTCTTAACATTGTGAGTTGTAAAATATCCAAACGTGCTTTGGTGAATGCTTTCCTGTGCTCAAAATTTGCTAGATTAGTAAAATAATATGGAAGGGTTAAAGGGGAGAGTGCAAGCTGTCTATAGAGAGAAGCTGTTCTTAGGGAACCAATAATGTAGCATCCACCTGAACATTTATATCCAACAGTCTTTGTTTTATTAATTGTTTTGCTGCCAAAAAAAGTCAACCCTCCTTAAATATTTTCTAAAAATCTAAGTTTAGCTACTAGATTTAGAGTGCAATTCTAAGAAGAGTTATTCCAATCTAAGCCCATTGATTTCAACTGTTAGTATATGACTTCACCATGAGTTAGCTTTCATTTCCTCATGAGCCATAGTTAAGAAACCTGAACTTGGACCAAAGAGAATTTTCAACCAAAAGTTAATAGCAGCTTTATGGACTGAAAACAATATTGGAAGCAAAGCCAGCTCAAACCTAACTATAACTGCTGATTTTGAGTTAGGAACTGCTAATAGCATGTGATCAAATTTATTTTGAATAACTTTGAATGGTCGTAAATTCCCAAACCACCAAATTGGGGCTCCATATAACATCTCGGATAATACCTTTGTCCTACAGATATCTAGTACTGGGGGCACCAAACAGCCTCCCCTTGCTCTGTAAAATCTAAGAATACTGAACACAACCTTTTCAAAATTCCACTTTGCATGTGCTATATACACTGACTAGGAATCAGAATTATGAAAGACTACCCCAAGAAGTTTAAAAGAGTACACTTGCTCTAACAAATTCCCACCCGTTGTCCACTTATGAAGGTGGGTCCTTTTGCTAAAAACTATAATATTTGTTTTGTCATAGTTGATGTTTAATAAATTATTTTTACAATACAACTAAACTGTTTTAAAAGCCTTCTAAGGCCAACTTGTGTGTGTGGGATATAAGTAATGTATCATCAGCATAAAGAAGTATTGAGATAGCCTTCCCTCCAACCCTAACTGGAAAAAAGTTGTGCTCCTGGCAAATATTCAGCCATATCATTTATATACAGGTTGGAAAGCAAAGGAGCCAAAATATAATCCTGATGCACACCTTTTGAAGTTACAAGTGGGTTGGACAATTGACCATAAATACTTAGTCTAGCTTTAAGAGGGTATTAGTATAAAGAGCTTTAATTCAATTTAATATCCTACTATCAATATTCAATTTACTTAATTTATCCCATTGGGATAGTCAAAAGCAGCTTTAAGATCAATGAATGCAACATACAATTGCCTAGATAACCCATTTACATATTTATTAATAAAATCTTGTAATAAGAAGCAGTGATCTAAAGTTGCATGGCCTGACCTAAATCCAATTTGTTCTGGGACCAGCAAATCATTTTCAAACACCCACTCTTCTAACTTCAGTAAGAGGTGCCTTGCATAAAGTTTTCCTATGACATCAAGTACACTTATTGGTCTGTAATTTTATAGATCCTTCTGTTCCCCTTTCTTGTAGATAGGTACAATGATGAGAGAAGTCCACTCCTGGGGATACTTACCAGTTCTACCTACATGAGTGAATGAATTGGCTAGAACTACTGCCCACTAGTCCTGAAAGGCTCAAAGAATTAAAAGGGGAGATAAAATTTTCCCCAGGAGCCTTATTATTCTTAATTACAGATATTAAGGACTCTATTTTAAAAGAAGTCACAGGAGGCCAAAGAGCTTGATGGGTTTGTTGTGATAAGTTTCAGTTATACTGACCCTCTATTTAGGATCATAGAATAACTGGGGAAAGTGTTGTTCCTAGCTATCCTTATATATATAAGCTTCTAAATCACAATGAACTCTTCCATCCAAATTTGCAAGGAAGCATCAAAACGTTGACATATCCTTCTGAGTCAATGACAAGGGGAGTTCCTGCCCTGATTCATTCTGTGAAGCAAGCTTTTTCCTCTTAAGAAGTTGTTGATAATAGTTCAAAAAAAGATTTTGGTAAACAATTATTTGGAGCCTGCTTATACATTCTAAGAGTGCACCTAAGCTTTTTCTTATTTAGACATTTGCTGTCAAACCAAGTATTATAAGTTTGTCACCTTTCATTTAATATTCTTATATTCGTAACCAAACAAGACTTCAAGAATCTAAACAGGTTATTACATAAGGACAGAGCAGTATCAATATCTTGAGCTGCAAGTAGGGGTGTGCAATTCGGGTATATGATACCCGAAAAAACCCCGAAACAACCTGTTTCGGGTTGTTTCGGGTTTTTCTGAAAGGTTTCAGAAAACCTGAAACGTTTCGGGTAATCCGAAACAGCGATTTCCGAAATGTTTCGGTATTTCAGCTTGTTTTAGTAATGCATTTCAATGGAGGAAAGCCTCCCTCGGCCTCCCCCAGGCTTCCCGGAAGCCTGGGGAAGGCATTTTCCCACCGAATCAAGCCAACCTTGTTGGGGACCTTACTCTAACTCCCCTCTAACAACCCCCCAAGTTTCAGAAAGATTGGACTTTGGAGGGCCAAGTTATGGCCCCCCCCAAACAGGTCCCCCTATCCTCGCCTAAAAGGGAAAGGTTTTTGCTTGCTGCTGCTGATCTCTTACGTTGTCGATGCTGCTGCTGATCTCCATGTTTCCTATGGGGGAAAAATGAAGAGGCAGGCTTGTCTTTCTAGGGGGGGCATTTTGCATGCAAAATGCCCCCAACCCTCAGGGGCCCTTCTCCTACCTTTCCTCCCACCCCCCACCAAAGCTCAGCCTGCTCCCACTTGGGGGGCCTCTCAAAGTAGGTGCTCTTCCTCCCCTTTCTCCACTATTTCCAGCTGGGAAATAACAGAGGCGGGGCATTTCATGGCCTCCCAAATTAGGTGATCTCAGCCCCCAAAGTCCACCCCCTACAGCCCCACACATACCCAATTCTCCCCCAGCTGCCACACACAGATCCAAATCCTCACAGTAGCTCCTCACAGGCCAAAATCCAGCCCCAGCAGCCCCACACAATCCCAGGAACAGGCTGGCCAGCCTTCTCCCTTTGTTTCCTATGCTGTGAACTATAACACTCTGTTTTCCAGAGCAAATGTGTACAGCCCAAGGATGCCACAATGGTGGACACACTTCTGAGTGCCAGCTTGTCCCTGTGAAAGAGCACCTGAACCACAGATACCCTCCCTCAAATTCCCCCACCACCTACAGAGATGGCTGGCCAGCCAGCCCCATTGTTCTCTATGATGGGAACCAACTGGACAACAAAGAATAAAACATGAACAACACAAAGTTAAAAAAAAAACATTTCTCACTTTCAAAGTACAAGTAGGCAAAGCATTATGACACATTACACCAGCAGTTCCCCACACAGAAAAATAACATGACTCACTTAAGATCAGAGAATCACAAAAACACAATTCCTGTCAAAAACACTTTATTTCTTGAACAGCTTTAGGTTACACAGCAGGGGGGCACACCAAAGGGCATGGCAGCGGTATCTTACACAAAAATAACACAACTCACTTCACATTAAAGAATCACCCCAAAAATTGCTGTCAAAAGCACTTTATTTCTTTAACTGCTTTAGGTTACACAGTAGGAAGGCACAACAGGGCGTAAAAGCAGTCTACTACACAAAAATAACACAACTCACTTCACATCAGAGAATCACTCAAACACAATTGCTGTCAAAAAAGGTGAAGTGGGCTGTATTATTTTGTGTAGTATGCTGCTTTCATGCCCTGTTGTGCCCTCCTACTGTGTAACCTAAAACAGTTAAAGAAATAAAGTGTTTTTGAAAGCAATTGTGTTTTTGGGTGATTCTTTAATGTGAAGTGAGTTGTGTTATTTTTGTGTAAGATACTTCTGGCATACCCTTTGGTGTGCCCCCCTGCTGTGTAACCTAAAGCTGTTCAAGAAATAAAGTGTTTTTGACAGGAATTGTGTTTTTGTGATTCTCTGATGTTAAGTGAGTCGTGTTATTTTTCTGTGTGGGGGACTGCGGGTGTAATGTGTCATAATGCTTAGCCTACTTGTACTTTGAAAGTGAGAAAAAAAATTAAAAAATTATTTTGTGTTGTTCATGTTTTATTCTTTGATGTGCAGTTGGTTCCCATCATAGGAAGCAGTGTGGCAGGCTAGCCAGGCTTCTCTGTAGGTGGGGGGTGGGGGTGTCAGGGGGTGGTTGTCTGTGTGTCAGGTCAGGTGCTCTTTCCCAGGGACAAGTTGGCACTCAGAAGTTTGCCCAACATTGTGGCACCCCTGGGCTGTGCGGAATTGCGCTGGGAAAGAGAGTTTAGAAGTTCCCAGCATAGGGAACAAAGTGGGAGGGCTGGCCTTTGCCAGCCTGTTCCTGGGGTTATGGGTGTGGGGCTGCTGGGGGTGGATTTGGGTCTGTGAGGGGCTAATGTGGGGAATTTGGATTTGAGTCTGTGTGTGGCTGCTGGGGGGAATTGGCTTTGTGTGGGGCTGTGGGGGGTGGACTTTGGGGGCTGAGAGCACCTACTTGGGGAGGCCATGAAATTCCCTCCCCAAGTGGCAGCAGGCTGAGCCTTGGTGGGGAGTGGGAGTAGAGGTGGGAGAAGGGTCCCTGAGGGTTGGGGGGCATTTTGCATGCAAAATGCCACCCCTGGCAAGACAAGCCTCTCCCAGCTGTAAGTAGTAGAGAAAAGATCACCTACTTGGGGAGGCCATGAAATGCACCCCCAAGTGGGAGCAGGCTGAGCCTTGGTGGAGGGTGGGAGGAAAGGTAGGAGAAGGGCCCCTGAGGGTTGGGGGGGCATTTTGCATGCAAAATGCCACCCCTGGCAAGACAAGCCTGCATGGCTGCCTCTTCATTTTCCCCCCATAGAAAACATGGAGATCAGCAGCAGCATCGACAACGTAAGAGATCAGCAGCAGCAAGCAAAAACCTTTCCCTTTTAGGCGAGGATAGGGGGACCTGTTTTGGGGGGCCATAACTTGCCCCCCCAAAGTCCAAACTTTCTGAAACTTGGGGGGTTGTTAAAGGGGAGTTAGAGGAAGGGCCCTCACCAATTTTGGTTTGATTTGTTGGGAAAATGCCTTCCCCAGGCTTCTGGGGTCCAGTTCTGAAAAACACCAGGCTAACAAAACATTCTATCCCCGACAATAGCCCTGCAGAGAAGATTAGCACATCAAGTACCAATCCATATGCAAAAGAACCTCCTCAGGATACAGTGAAGCCTCCCGCCATTAGCATTCCATACCCTGGGAAACTCTTACAGGATGACTCAGCTCAACCCCACCCCTCCTGAGTAGATACAAATGACCTACATCTTTTCCACACTGTGACACTGAGAGATCTCTGTCTTTTGGTGCTACACCTCTGAAGATGCCAGCCACAGCTGCTGGCGAAACATCAGGAACTACAATGCCAAGACCACAGCAATACAGCCCGGAAAACCCACAACAACCATCGTTCTCCGGCCGTGAAAGCCTTCGACAATACATTCCATTCCTAAGTTTGAGAAATAATTCACTATTCATTGCCTGTTGTATTTCAGGTTGGAGTGTGGGGTCCATTTCAATTGGACACCTGATTTCAATTTAAGGCATTGGTAGGATATCAGTTATCCTGCCATTCAAAATAATTTCAGAAATATAGATATGAAATATGAGTGGCTGACAGTCACTTTCTAGGAGACGCTCCACTGAAAACTGAGATATCATTCAAAAGAGATGGTGATACTAATGAGTAATCAACCACACTTGCACCTCTCTGACTAAAGTAAGTGAATTCCCAAATTTTTCTCCTTCCATATAACTACTTAACTGTTACTAAGTCAAATGTATTAATCAGTTGCTTTTTTCTCCAGTTTTATTAATCAAAGGATAAAGTTGATGATTATGCCGTGGCTCTTTATAATGAGAAAAGAACAAAAGGTCCCTTGATTAATAAAACTGGGGGGAAATTGTCAGTTGATTTAACAGTTGTAGTCAGAAAGGGAGACTGGCAGCCAGCAACCTGTTTAATCACCCACTTATACTAGGAAAAAATAGGGGGAAAGAGGGCCATCCTCCCTTTACTTCCCTTTCTGTGAAGGCAAAACTAACATCCAGCCCTCCCTTTCTGTGCACTTCTACACACAGTGCAAGGATAGTTTTAAATAGGGAGTCCTGGGCTGCTGCAAAACAGATTAGGCTGAGGAGGATTCTCTCACAACCTCATCGTGGAAATGAAACTACAAGGCACAGGGAAACATGGTGTAATAGCAGCAGTCAAAGGTAATGATTTATTGGCTTTGTCAAATTATCATAAAGAAGCCATTTTTAAAAATTTCGCTTGACTGTGCTGGTTGGCAATGGAGCCCTTTCCTGCTTGACTGATATTGTCATGCTTTGCCGGTGCTGCTTTGCCAATAAGTTTCCCACCATTGTGTGCACCCACCAACATTTGCCTTCTTTGGGATCCATTGTTGTGTGAGTTCTCATGTGCTTGAGGAGAAACTCATTGAATCAATACGTTTTTGGATGATGCAATTTTTGGTTAAGTGCAAATTCAGTCTTAATTCCCCAACTCATCCCCTTGAAAAGAACTGTGTGCGTGCATGTGCACTGAAGTTGCCCAATACACACTTTGACAGCCTCCTTTTCCAAGCATTCCCCAGGGTCTATAAACATGGAACCCCATTGTTGCATGCTCCCAAATGCTGTGAGTTGATGATTTAGATGTTCTGTGCAATTATGGTGCCATTGCATGCAAAACAGTGTTGCTTGCGGGGCAAGCTCAAAGGCAGGGTCCTAGCACAGGAAAGAATTACGCAACAGCTTTGTTGGATAAAAACAGGCCACAACTTTATTGGTTACAGAAAGGAAAAAGGAGCGTTGGCAGCGTAGGGCACAGATCCCTGCATCAGGTGACCCGCCTGCCAGCTGATGATCCTCTCACTCCCTCAGCACGCCTGCTGAAGGAGGACACCCCAGGATGATGCTTGTGGGTTCCACATCGGGCGGAAGCCTCTGGGTGGTTCCCCCATCACCTGAAGCAGGCATGCCCTGGCAGCCCCCCAAGCTGGGCCTGCCACTGCCATGCCTGGTCCAAGATCCCTTATGGGGATCCCCATCTATGGGAAACAGTGCCAGCAGGCCCTGATTTCCCCCAAAGGGATCGGTGCCCAATGCCCAACCGCCCAACCCCTAGTTGTGACAATTTTAACAGAGAGACTGTTCCGAAGAGTCTCTGTATTTAACAACTGGCTTGAACAATATACCAGACATTAACATAGAACGCTAAACTTATGCTAATACATATCCTAACCTGACTGTAACAAACTTGAGACCCTAGACACAGCTGTAAATTAGCAGAGGGTGGGAGGGATTCGCAGTTCCGGAGCCGACTGAGTGGGACGTGCACTGGCCCTGGCTTAAATAAGATGCAGGAGGACCTGAGGGAAAACCTCTTCCCCCAGGTCCAGCAACGGCCCACAATTGAATTCCCATGCCAGCCACTGATTGGCTGGGCTGGGAATTGCCTCCGTGCGGCTCGCATTAGAGCCGCGCGTCGCAGAGCCGGGGCAGGGAAGGAGCCACTCCTGCTCGTCTTCCCCTGCCTGCCAGCCCCGCAAACGCCGGGCCCTGGTAAGAGCGGGGCCGGGGGCTTTCCTACCCACCTACCCTTTGAAAAGAACAATGAGCATTTGCACATGCGCAAGTAATATGTGCACAATGGGCTGAAACGCATGACAACAAAAGAAACAAACAGATCAGTTCTGAGCTGGCATTGCCCCAGCTAGAACAAACAGTAACAGAATGGAACTGAAACTAAAATGGAAATTTTCTCAGTGCACACCCCTGGTTATGAAGTATGGGGTATGAACAACTCCCCACAGCTTAATAAGGTGGTCTTCTATGAGAGGGCTTGGGATGTTTCTCTGATTACCTGGATTTCTTTTCAACATTTTTCTTTCTTTTCACTGACTTATTTTAAAGGACAAGGTGACTACTACACAGAGGTATAATAAAAATGGATTTTGAGTACAGGTGTGCCTGGATGCTGTTTCTCTCTTCGTATCTCATTGATTAGTTACAAATGAGCTCCAAGCTCCCCAGGACTCTCTGGTTCCAGGTTCCATAAAACACTAAATGAGTTAAGATAGTTTCAGTAAATACAAAAGGCTAAAACTGCAGGTGAACAGATTGAAAAGGTCTGACATTTAGTCCCACGTGACCTTTACTAAGGACAGCACAGAGCACAGTTTTCATCTTAATGAAGTGCAAGAGCTATAAGTTTGTGACTTTGATAAAGGTCATCTCAGTCCCCAATGCCAGATGTTTTCCAGTTGCCTTCACAGTAGAAAAATATTCATTTTTACAATGAAGTATATTCTAACATACTAAATATATAACTTTATTTAACCCAAAAGAAACTCTTTTTCTGCTTTTGCCTAAAGGAGCATGCTATGTGTAGCTGGCAAACATTGTAGGGGCGGGGGGAACCCCTTTTCTTTTGTAGTGCTTTGGGTTTTTTAAATATTTGGGCTTATAGGAAAGCTGAATAGACATTCATGGAACCACAGATATCACAAGAGTGACAGTGTAAACCTAAATAGAGTTATACTCTTCTAAGCCCATTGATTTCAATGGACTTAGAAAGTAGCCCTATTCAGAGATACAATCCTTGATTTTCTTTTATGTTTGTGTTGAGTAATTCTCATGTTACCTTCAGTGCATGTACAGCTGAACACGTGATTGAAACCCAACATATACCCTCATTTCCTTTTTAAAAACCAGCATTTCTAATTTTGAATACTGCATGAATTTGAAAAAAAAATCAAGGCAAACTAGCACTGAATTTATCAAACTGGTTCTTAACATTATTACAGACTCCCAATATTTGCTCAAATAGCCTGCTCCTGGACTATTTTAATGATTTTTTAAAAATTATTATTGATTTTATGTTTTTGTGATTTTAATGTATTTTTTAATGTTGTTAGCCGCCCTGAGCCCATCTGTGGGGAAGGTGGGGTATAAAATGAATAAAATAAATAAATAAATAATATTACCTTAAAATGAATTTGTGCATTGCTTGAAACTGCTTGTAAAAGCTAGGTTTCAAAAGCAACATTATAAACTGTTAGAAATTCGAAGCATGGAATCCGATTTTTGAATTTGAAATTAATTTCATTTTTAGTTTTAGTTTAGACCTGCAGAACACCCCCCCCCCCACAAAGAAAACATCTAAGCTAGCCTTCTTCCTGTTATATTGTTTATCTCTTAAATATTTAAATATTTGAGTTTATAGGAAAGCTGAATTAGACATTCATGGAACCACAGATTTCACAGATGTCATTTTTCTCTTACAAAAGCTGTTTTTTTTTTCTTTTTAACATAAGGGAAATTCCAAAATTAACATCTCCACCATTTGCAGTCTTAAGAGAGAAATTCCATTCTATCAAGCCAGAACCCTACCTCTTTCCTACCTCAATAATTTGGGTATACAGACCAAACCATACAGAGCTGATCAACTGGAAAGTACCAGTAAGGACACAGAGAAATAAATGCTTAAGTAGGCCCCCCAGGCATCTCTATCAACTTTTAAATAATTAGCGCATTAAGCCATGGATCTAAAGAGAACATCTGGGCATTTGTTCTCATAACTGCATTGAAGTTAAAATAATTTGGACCAGCTGTTGTCCATTTTCAGAAGGTGTGGACTATTGCGACTGAAACAAGAGAACAGGCAATGAAGAAATAATTTAGAGTATACACCAAAAACCTCAGGAATGTTTAATATGCTTCTTTTGGAAAACATCTGATTTTTGTCTACATGGGCCACTTTGAAAGATGGGAGCAATAAATATTTATTCATGTTCAGACTTTAATTTCCATCCTGTAATTTATTTATTTATTTTATTGCAGACTACAGCACTAGTTATAAACTTCCTTTTCCGCACTGTGGTGGTCACATTTCAGTTTTTATTTGAGAGGGACCACCTGGATTCAATTACACACACAAGAGAAAAAGACAAAATATTCTCCCTGTTTAACTACTCATGGAAGGAGGAAAATCTATGCTTTACACAACCCATTTCCTGATATTTCTTGTTCCCACCACTCCACCATCTTTCCTACAGAATTCTTTGTGCATTAAATGCTTGTATAAGATTTCACCAGTGGATATTAAATATGTGCCCCACAATGAAAAATATCATTCAGGTAAAATTGTGATCCACTGAGTTTACTTGCTTGAGAGAATTAAAAGGGGGAAACAATCTAAACCACTTCCGAGTCTTATATTGCAACAAGTTTGTGTCTGTTAAGCTTTGCCTCCAACAGTAGAAATGTTGAGGAGAAGAGGCATGGGGCAAAGAAGGACAGGAATTAAGAGTTAGAATCTTAAGTGGGGAAATGGGATCTGGAGAATAGACAGGTCTGGGTTTAAGACAATGCAGAAGAGAGTTAAAGACAGATGGAAACTGCAAAAGGAAGAATAGTCTTCAGTGGCCTGTTAGGGGAGGTGCATGTGTTTGTCCAAAACATTGGCTACAGACTTCTAATTAGACATGGGCAACAATTGAAATACGAAGCAAATTTCATCATGAAATATGCCATTTCGTGTGTCGCAAAACAGCATTTTGTGAGGCTGCAGTTATCATGAAATTATCATGAAATTCACGACTTTTTGGCCTGTTTCGTTAACTTTGTGAATGGTTCATAATAGCAGACAAGCTGGCACCAATCCATTGATTCCCTAGGCAACAATGGGCCCAGACCTTTCATTGCCATTGGAAACCCCAATCATAGCCCACTTACCCTTGATTGCCAGCTCTCCTAGCCATCTGGAAAGCTTCCATTCTGCCCTAAACACCCAGGAGCTGGAGGGGTCAATCACCTAGACAACCAAGGAGGTGGGTCTTCTGTAGCCATGGGCACACCAATCTCACCCCTCCAAACTCTGTTAGGCAGGTCTGTCAGCCAATCACAGACCTCCTGTTCTGATCTATGTCAGCATTTTGCTGTTATTGGAGTGGGAGAGTGTGTGGAAGGATTTGGGATTGTGCTTTTGGCTGCTGCCAACTCTTGGCCTTGCTATGGGAAGGTCTTTGGGTGAGGGTGTCTTTTTCCTCCACCCCACCCCTCACTCTGTCTTCCTGGCTCAGCTCCACCATGTCCACCTCTGATCCAGCAACTCCCGGTCCCCATTTCAGTCATGCACTCGGGCAGCACTTCCCTTCCCACCCTTCCCGATCAACGTATTGCAAATTGGGAGGGTGGATGGAGGACAGCCTGCTGAAGTCTCCCTGCGAGTTTGGCATCTCCAGGTATGAAGGGGGCCATTGAAATGCCCCAGGTTCTGACAAATCATGAAACTAACTAATCGTTTCAGCAAACATGTCAATTTTGTGAAATTTTGTGATTTGTGATTTGTGGATCGCATCCAAACATGAAAATCTCATTTCAGGCTTTTTCCGTTTTGTACCCATGTCTACTTCTAATGCATAAGCTCAGTTAAAATGCATTGCAAATGGTGGCAGGAAGATTTCCCACAGAAAAATACACACCAAAAATGTTTCCTTTGGGGTAGAACAAAAAGGCAATTAATGAATTGCTACATACACTTAATTGCATTTTTCTCATTGCGAGGAATCTTTGGCATTCACCACATGGAAGAGATATGTGTTAAGGGACCTATCTAATTTGCACTGGAAGAGGAGAAAACACATGTGCTCTTACACATGCACATTATGTGGCAAAGTAAATCCATCAAGTATCTCCATTCTACCATAGGATCTAAAATTTACCTATCTGGCCCGAATCCCAAGTCACTAGAACCCGCATCTCTCCATGTTTACTCCACCAGCTCCAGTAGGAATAAAAATTATTACCACAACCATCAACAGAAGTAACCAAAAACCTCTACTAACCAAAAACATTTCCTACCCTGAAAGCAGGGGCAAGTTTTTGGAGTCCAAGTTATTGTAGTAATTCAGATCCAGAAAGGAATTTTCCCATGTTTCTTTGTAACTTAATAAGTAAGGCTTCTTGCAGAGCATAATGACCAGAATTTTTAAAAAATAATTTAAAAAAACTTTACTATCGATTATAGATAGGAAAAACATATGGTAAACAAAAGTGTTGCAATTTCTGAGCAATGAATATAATTAAAAGGGAATATAAACACACTTTCCATAGGTTTAAAATATATTACCTCAATGATGTTTTTATGAAGCAGGCACACCGAGGTAAAGGTTACCTGATTTAGTTTCCATCTTTTTGTGCTGGTTCTCTTCAGTCATAATACTGACAACAGGTTTCTTGATTCAGCTAGGTCATGTGACTTTGATCTTTCCCAAGGAAGGAAGCTTCCCCACCCAAAGAATGTCTTCTCCTCCACTCAGAATCTCTGTGGAAGCGCCCTGGAAGTTTGGCATTCCAAAGTGGCTCCTTGAAAAAAGGAATGTTGCCTTTTTATGTGCACCAGAGCCCACCCTTTTCATAGCTGTTGAATGTTTTAGTAAAGACAACTGGGAGAAAATGCTGTGTAAAGGTTTGGATGAGACCATTGCAAGACATGGAACTAAATGCAATCAACCAAGGCTTTCTTAACTGGTGAGGAGTGTACCTTCAGGAAATATTGAACAACAAAAGCCCCCTGGCTGTGGAGAAGTCATCCGTAGCTGAAAAGCAGATGTTTCATAAGATGGTTCCCCATTTTTTTCAGATTTTTTTTCTTTGATATCTTGGGAAAATAGATGTGAAGTACATGGAGAAGAAGATATACACAGTGAAGCATTGGGAGACTGTGATTGCACCAGGCATTTTCAAGTATGAAATAACCAAGCTTTTCTGAGGGTTCAACAATTCTAACGGCTATTAGTGAGCAACCTGCAACCTGAACAGACAGGTGATAGAACTTCCTTGGAACTCACATTTCCAGAGTCCTTGGAGTTACCATCTTCATTGTGCCTACACTTACAGCAGATGCACAAAGAATCCATTTTGTTCACATCAGTTCTTTCAACCAGGCCTTTCTCTCCTGCTGAAATCGAATGTGGAAAATTTCTTCTACAGCCTTTTGTCTATATGAAAAGGCTGTCTCTGGGTCAGGGTAACATCTGGGCCTCAGCAGAATGCAACTTAAACATTTCACTTCCAAAACTGTAGATTTTACACAAATTACCTGTGGAGTGCGGTTCAGGTTGATACACAAGTTTGTCTGCAGTAGAAGAGCAAGATTCATGTCCAGTGGCACCTTAAAGATAAGATTTTCAGGATATAAGCTTTTGAGACTCAAAGCTCCCTTCAACATATTTGGTATCTTTGGTATCTGCTGAAGGGAGCTTTGATTCTCAAAAACGTATTCCCTTGTTGGTCTTTAGGGTGCTACTAGACTCAAATCTTGCTGTGGGGTAAGGTGTCGTTTCACTATATGTGGCATGCAAAATGTCATGTGCATCTGGTTTATTTTCAAATATGTGAGTATGTACACATCTATGTCCAGCCAACATGTGGTATAATGGTTAAAGTGTTGGACAAGGATCTGGAAGACCAAGATTCAGCCCCCTACTATGCCATGGGAGCTTGCTGATGGACTTTGGGCCAGTCACACTCTCTCAGCCTAACCTACCTCACAGGGTCATTATGAAGATAAAATAGAGACAAGGACAATGTATGCTGCTTTGTGTCCCCGCTGAGGAGAAAGGAGAGACGTAAATGAAGTAAATAAATAAATAAACATGGTGAAGAATTACCTTCAGTTTAGAAGAACAGGAAGGCTGACATTTCTGTGCAAACTCCCTTTCTTAAATTATTACAATTTGTTTTTGTTTTTTTAAAAAACAGGAAGATGCTTTAAATGGAAATGTAACATTAAAAATTCATTAAGCAAAGAAGAAAGGACAAGCTTTTCGGTCGCTACTAATGATGTGCACTGCTACTAGTTAATGCTTTGCTCTTTGCAGGAAACACTCCTGACATACCAGGCATCAACATACACTTGAAAGTAAACTCCACAGATCCTTCCATTAGGATGCCTAATGCAAATTTCATTAGCATTGCCCTCCTTGTGATGTTAAGGCTCCATAATAAGCATCCCCATACTATTCTGAACTCCACACGCCTCACATACTTTTTCTCTTTTCAAAATCTTTTTGTAACTTAAGCGGTACTCGAGCCTATTCACCTAGATTATCAAGAAGATGAAGTAGCTGAGGAATCAGTTTTTCCAATAACATTTTAAAATGGTTGAATTTAACCCCTCTCCTCCTAACTATTACAAACACATTTCTTCACATTGTTTGACTTCACATATGTAACTCTTCTGCTCTACTCCCTCATTTGTTTGCATTAAGCCGAGAAAGAGTTTTTTCAAGCACTTGGGATTTTTGCCCCTCTTGTTCATTGGAGCTTTTAGAAAGTCTGGAGCCAGACATCCTTCAGCACATAGCAAGATACCAGAGTCTCCTTGAAAGCAACCCACCGGAAAACAAAGAGTGCAGATGAACTGACAGCCAGCAGCTCCTCTCTCGCCAGCTTGGAGGAGAATGCCCACAGCCAGTCCCCATATGGTTGGTTTCTAAGTAGAACAGAAAGGACAGCAGATATGCAGTGTTCAGCTGGACTGTCTTTTTTCAAGAACAGTATAAGCATCCTCCATAATAACCCTATGGCAAAGTGAAAAAAACAAAAACATTGAATTCAATCTCCTTAACAAACAGTAAAAAGCAATTTGGAAATGGTATTAAAAAGGAAACGTTGCTTGACTGCATTCACTTTAGCTAGAAGGTGAGTTGTCCCAAAGGGATTTTCTTCCCTATGTTAAATTACACAGGGACAGAACATGTATTATTTATTTACTTCATTTATACACTGCTTTTCTTCCCAGTGGGGACCCAAAGGGATTATGCTAGTCTCTTATCCTCCATTAATCCTCACAACAATCCTGTGAGGTAGATTAGATTAAAGATGTGCAACCAGCCCAAAGTCACCTAGAAAGCTTCCATGGTAAAGTTGGAATTTGAATCAGGGTCTCCCAAATCATACTCCAACACTATAGAATAATATAATAGGTGTAGTTAGCATTCATGTGGTGCAATCGTAAGCATGTTTACTCAAAAGTAAACCAAATCAAAATCACTTTCTATCTAGTGTGCTCTGTAGCACACTATTGTTTAGCAAGTAATTGACTCCATTTATCCCACAGCACGGACTTTAAGGCAGTCTGCATTAGGATACCCAGGAGATTTCACATTCAAGCGCTGAGCAGACACAGATCTGGTTAGCTTCAGCAAGATTACTCTTTCATTGTGCAGTGGTCCTACAGCAACCCTGTAGGACCACTGCACAAACTAGACCAGCCATGGGAGTTGTCATGGGAATCCATATCATCTGACCTGAAGTGGAGATATGGTGGGAAGTAAGCTAAAGCCATATAGCTCAAACATGGCCAGTGGATGCAACAGTAGATGTTAGCTCATCAATTGCTGTCTCCTGCCCTGCCATTAACTGGCAGTGGTGCAGGAAGAATCAATAGCTACGTCAATGAACATCATTGGCACTGCTGGCTAGGTCTGAGCTAAGTGCCCCCTGCAGTGTTGCTTCTGGGTGTTCAAACACCTGCCAGTTTGGCTCATGATCTGTTTGGCAGTATTGAATAGGGAGCCAATATTTTAATGGGCTTTTCATCCATCAGTTGACTTGTTTGCGGCTTTTGGGCCAGTTGCTGCACATTATTCCTTCCTTACAATGCAGTATAATGCAATCAGATGTTTGTACATGCATGTTTTGATGCAGCCTAAATGAATTCTACTCGCCTCCCACACTTTTGCTGCACCACTGTTCATCTAAGCCAGCAATTGTTTACATAGCAATTGACTCAATCACAAAACTTACAAATCAGTAAATACAGCAATAAATGCTGTATGTAAAAACAAAAACCCCACTGTTTGGGGTGTAGTGCATCATGATAATAATGGCTGCTAATCTGTTTGAATTGTCAATACTTTCATGCATGTGCAGTTTTGAAGGGGAAAAAAAACAATGTATACTTGTTCTGCAGACGTTTGAGTTGTTTTGTGCCAAAGCAAATAGACCCAGGGATCAGCTCCCATCTGTTCATAACAGTTGGAAAAAGTAAATTTGACTGAAAATGCACAGAAATCCAGTGGCACCTTAAAGACTAACAACATTTATTTCAATTGAGTGAGTCACAGCTCACTTCTTCAAACCTGTGAAGGAAGGGGAACTCTGCTGATTGCAGGATGGAGGAGCCAGTTCCTCCTCCACCATAAGAGGAATTTCCAGAATGATTTCCCCTTCACAGATCTGAAAAAGTGAGATGTGACTCATGAAAGCTCATATTGAAATAAATGTTATTAGTCTTTAAGGTGCTACTGAAGCTAACACAGCATTCTTAATGACTGTAGAGCTACTGAGCTTGGTGCTGCTTGCTTTTGGCTACCAGTAGCCCTCCAAGGCTATGCCACATTGGGAACTTTGCCTGTATGTTAAATGAGTAGTCTACCCCTGCCTGCAGGCATGTAGTAGCCATAATAGATCACAGAGTTTTCATACTGACATCACCTTAAACCCAATGCGTTTGGATATACACAGTTCACATGGTCAGTTGACTGTTGTAAAATTATAGGATATGAAGTGAGATGCATGCATGTGTGAATCAGCCCTTCAGAATCAAGGTCAGTGAGAGAGCTTTCAAGTATCTAAGGTAGAGGTCAAATACACCAAAAGGTTATTTAAAATGTAAGGGCTGAGTGGCAATCCTTCCACGTGTGACATTCTTCTTGCAGTTTTACCCTACAGAATAGCTTTATAGTCTGTTTCCAATTTTTCGAAGCAGCTTTGTGACATAGACAACTGTTACAGCGCAAAAACACATATGTCACATTAGCAGTGTGTAGTTTTACATAATTTTTAATGCAGTATATTGCAGCTGAGATAAAAAGGGAGCTTTAGCCTGAAGCAGGCTGTCACTGGACTTCTGCAACATTTTAGAGGTCAGCTAGAATAGCAAAGAGAGGTCAGATAAAAGCAACCAGAAGCAAAAGAACAGAAAATGTGCTTTCTTTTCCTCTACTGTGTCAAGAAGAGCACAAATGATACAATCATGGGACAAGTTTTTTCCTGGTTGGTTGGGGCTTGGAAATTAGTGAGGTAGATAAGAAGGTCTTGCCATCGACTGCCTTTGGTACCCTGTGCAACACTAGGTAATGGTGCTAGCTGATGCCAGAAGACAGAACAAGTGGACAGATAGTGAAGGCTTCCCATTGCTTCCAAGCATGTTTCTTAAGTCCTTAAAAATAGATTGTAGCTATGTATTTCTAAGACAAAAAATAGAACCAGACCCTTTGTCATCTGTGTCACTGTTTTAAATAGCATGGAGACCATTGTGTGAGACGACAGCTCCCAGCACTGTTGAGAGAACACTGTCAGATATACATGACTTTCATTTTGCCCAGTGCTGCAGCAAATCTTACAACTGCCCAATTATCAGTTGATAGCCGCCGTACTCTGGCACCCCCAGGGGCCATGTCAGGGGAGATAAGCCCTGTGTATGTTAACTCAGTGTCAACGTATGTCCAAAAGGCAGGCTGGAGTGCCCCTTTGCCAGATGTTTTCTATGCTTGCATTGTGTAGTGAAGAGCCCTGAAGGTGTTGAAAGACAAGAAAAGGCTTTTCATATTGCTTAATCCAATTAAAGTACATTAATAGAGGTTAAGATCTCATCTGTCACATTATCCAGGCACTTCCTTTCATGCATCATCATCTGACTCTGAAATCTGCTAGTATCCCCACTCACATACGCCGCGTTCTTTAAAACAGAGCTTCCTTCATCCTGGAAACATCCTATAATATGTTACATTTTAAATATCTAAAGACATATTTTTGGTTTCTTATCAAATCACTTTTAGAAACTAAGTCAGTAGCCCTTTTAGCTCTGTCATCAAAAACTAATATTCCCATGGCAGCACTAAGTTTACGATCCAACTAAAAAAAAAAATCCCGACATCATAATATGTCCAGAATAAATTCAGAGCTCAACTGAAGAATACGCCAAGTGTGCTCACATCCTACTATATAAAAGGTTAACTGTGTTCCAGACAACTCTCTTCCTATCATGGTACATCTCCAGAGGGCACAGCCATGAAGGTAAGCCCAGACAAGGCAGCCCATCCCCCCAGAAAGCACGGTGTGGTGGGAAGCCCATGCTGGGGTTAGGCACGGAGCAAGTAGCAATGCTCGCCCCCTGCCTTCACCCAGCTGGGATCAGAAGAGGAGCAGGTGGCAATGCCCACCTCCCACATTCACCCATTTGGGATCAAGCGTGGAGCAGGTGGCAATACCCACTCCCCGCCTTCACCTAGCTGGGATCAAGAGCAGAGCAGGTGGCAGTGCCCACCCCCTGTCTTCACCCAGCTTGGATTGGGAGCAAAGCTGGTGGCAATGCCCACCCACCCCACCTTCACCCAGCTGGGATCAGGAGCAGAGCATTGGCAATGCCAACCCCCCACCTTCACCCAGCTGGGATCAGGCATGGAGCAGGTGGCGATGCCGCTCTCTGCCTTCAACCAGATGGGATCAGGAGTGGAGCTGGTGGAAATGCCCACCCTCCACCTTAACCGTTTTGGGATCAGGTGCAGAGCAGGTGGCAATGCCTGCCCTCTGTCTTCCCCCATCTGAGATCAGGAGCGGAGCAGGTGGCATTGGCTGGGATCAGGTGCAGAGCAGGAAACAATGCCCGCTCCTCCTTCACCCAGCTGGGATCAGAAATGGAGCAGGTGGCAATGCTCACTCACCCTTCAACCCACTGGAATTAGGCATGAAGCAGGTGGAAATGCCTGCCCCCCTTTCACCCAGCCAGGACCAGACACAGAACAGGCAGCAATGCCTGCGTCCCTTGACCCAGATGGAATCAGGTGCAGAGCAGAAGGCAATGCCACTTCCCCTTCATCCGGCTGGCTATGCACATCCTCCACCTTCACCCGGCTGGGAACAAGCACAGAGCAGGAGACAATGTCCTACTCCTCTTCACCTGTCTGCCCCTCCCTTCACCCCATCAGGATCAGACATGGAGCAGGCAGCAATGCCCACCCCCCTTCACCTGGACGGAATCAGGCACAGAGCAGGAGACAATGCCCACCCCCTTTCACCTTGATGGGATCAGGAGCAGTGCTGGAGACAATGCCCATCCCCCCTTCACCCAGCCTGGATCAGGAGCAGAGCAGGTGCAAATGCCTGCTTCACCTTCAACCTGCCGGAATTAGACGCAGAGCAGGCAGCAATGCCCACCCCCCTTTCACCCCGTCGGGATCAGATGCGGAGCAGGCAGCAAAGCCTGCCCCCTTCACGTGGACAGGATCAGGCACAGAGCAGCGGACAATGCCCACTCACCTTCACTCAGCTGGGATCAGGCACAGTGCAGATAGCAATGTCCACCCCCCCTTCATGCGACAGGGATCAGGAGTGCAGCAGGTGGCAATGTCTGCCCCCCGCCTTCACTCAGCCAGGATCAGTCATGGAGGAGGAGGGGGCAATGCCCCCCTGCCCACCCTCCCTTTTCTAGAGCCCATTGTATTTTTCCTACAATGGGCTTTGTTACTAGTTGAGAATAAATTAGTAAAATAATAAAAGTCATATTACAGAATCTTGAGCAAAACATACCCAGAGTCTGTGCCATGAAGAAGCATGCAGCATAAGTTTCATGCTCTGACTCCTTTATACACTGCCACCCACCATAAACTTCCCTTCACAGGTTTGGAGATTTCACAGGTTGAAATCCCCAAACCTGTGAAGTCACAGTCACAGTATGTCACCTGTCCAACCTGTATTTGTCAGACAGAGAAGCCTGACCCAAATCTACACGGGGTTCCTCTTTCCTCTTCCCTGTCCCCACCAGACAGGCAGCCTATTCCCTATATTTACTTCCTTAGCTACTGCCCAGAGCTACTGAGGAAACAGAACTTAGAGTTTACTTGCCCTATGTGCTGCTATTATTTATTAAATTTGGCCCCTTTTATCATGACCAGAGTGTTTGAGGTGTGTGTGTGTGTCTTATTTCCCCTCAGTCAACAACTTCAAACCAACCAGGGTTAAAACAAAGATGAGAATAACTTTTATTTACAACATACAACATAGATATGAATGAATTTAAAACACATAGGTATATTTTGGTTAAACAGGAAATGATTACTCTTTATCAGAACAGGTGTCAACAGCCAGCAATATCTCTTCTGCCTCTCTTCAACAGCCTCAAACCCTTTTCTCCTCTCTTGCTCTAACTCGCTTAATGGATTCCAACTGTCACTAGCCCCAGTTTTCTGTGATTGGCTGGTTCCCAGAAGAGGCAGAGCTGGAACTAGCCCTGTCCATCACAGAAGCATCCATACATCTGAAATATATTAGGATTTCCCTTCCAAGCTTACTTGACAACAGAGCCTCAAGTTCCAATGTTATTATTTGTTAATTCTAAAATACTTATTTTCCACCTACTCTCTTAATAAAATATTCATGATGATATTTACCGGTTAATTGTGCAGGAGAGGCTCCTTTTAATTCATTCACAAACCCACCTTCTTTTTACATTCGAATAATTAACCATTTCATGGCTTGTTTTCACTGTCATGTTCCGAACTTTTAAGTTACTTACAGTGCAATCGTAAGCAGTCACACTCTTTTAAGACCAATGATTTTGATGGACTTTAAAGGGTGAAACTCTGCAGAGGACTTCACTTCTGGTACTGAGGTGACAAGGGCAGCTGCAGTCAGCCATCATCTCACACTGTCTGCAGAGGAAGACCTTTAATTTAACTTTTTTTTCAACCCAACCCCTCTGTATTTTTTATGGAGCCCAGTAGATACTAAGCAGGTCGTTAGAGAAGTACCACCACCCCTGGTAGCCAACTGTTGCCTCAGTCCAATCATGTTGGCCAAGCTGCAGGCATCAATGTTGATATTCTCACAAACTGTACTTTCAAATATGCTTTAGGGAAGCACAGCAAAGAAGCTGCCAGAACTGCAGACCCCTTTAGATGTAATTATTAATAGTATGGCAGGGTTTGTAGGGAAAAAAACAGCATGCTGAAATCCACGTGGTTCCCCAAGCCCACAGCAGATTCGCAACTCTGGACGTTACCATGAGTTGAGCAATGACAAATTCAAATGAACGCATAATATGTTTTATTTCACAGATATATTTCATATCGTTCATGTCTTTAGTTCACATCTCCTCAATAAAGATGACTGATGAAGATCACTGACAATGTCAATAATTTAAAATCAACTCACCATTTTGTTTTTTTCCTGTAACATCATTTCGTGAAAGCTTACCCCTTAGGGCTCTCATAACACAACAATTGCTAACGTGGGCTGCAATCCTAAGAATACTTTCCTGAAAGTTAAGCACCAGCTTCCAGACACAGGGTTACTTTGGAAAATTATAGTCAGAGTATCACCTTTGGAAAAGTGGGGAAGTTACTGAAAATTCAAATGCAATCTGGGGCTATGGTGGGATGCAATAACACACTGATTCATATTGATTGAAGTACTGATTGATGACTCGACACAGAGTCACAAATCATGATGCTATGCCAACAATTCTGGGACATTATACTGGCAGCTATGTCAAAATATATCTGATGAAAGGCAGATACGTCAAAACAAATATTTAGGCAAGGAAAGCTAGGTGAGTACAGAAAAACTGTTAGGTCAGTGGAAAATGTTGGGGAAATGCTTTCTCAAGGCAGACTGCAGCATTTCGTAACATCCATCCCAAATATCACTGCTTTTATTTCTGCCCTCTCAATGTTAACATTCTACATCCAAGTTGCTGGACTGGGTACTCATCACTGAACTCATCATTTGCTAGTCTCAAAATGCTCTAGCTAGCCTCTAATTGTTGATAGACAGTAGAACAGTTTCTTCTTCATACCCTGGGGGGGCAAAACAAATCTTACAACTGTACAAGTGTAGAGAAACTCCAAAATAATTAAAATACTGTGAAGTGCAAGTGCTCTAGGTAAAAACATAATATACAAACAAACCTTGAAAAGTAAGTCCTGCAGCGCCGTAAACACCAACAAGATTTCCAGGTTCTAAACATTTCAGAGTCAAGCTCCTTTCATCCAATATCCAGATATCTGATGAAGGGAGATTGATTTCAAATGCTTATACCCTGGGGATCTTGTTAGTCTTTAAGGTGGACTTGAATCATGTTCTTCTACTGCAGACCAACATGGCTACCCACCTGAAACAATCCTTGAAGTTACTAGTGTCTTATGGGACCTCAGCAGGATATAATACCACAGGGTCCACCCTCCAAAGCAACCATTTTCTCCAGGGGGACTGCTATGTACAGCATGGAGATCAGTTGTAATTCTCCAGCCACCACCTAACTTCCAGCAACACTATCCCAGGCCATGAGATTCTATTTAGTGCTGGAGGAAGCTTCGGGTAACACTCTTACTAAGTCATATGGGAGAATGCTTACAAGAGAGTATGCAGCTGAAACATTGGATCAGTCCCATCAGGGCACTGTTTCCTTATTCTCTGAACTGTGCCCTGTGGGCTAAAAGCTCAGATGCTGAAGAGCTCACTGGAGCCTTAAAAATCAACCTTTATAGTGTTTATGCAGCAGCTGAGTTGTGATTCGTGTCTAGAAGGGAGTATTCTTTCTCTCTCTTCCCTCACTCTCTGGAGCCCAGGATATAAAATCAGAAGTTCTGTTAGCAGCCAGATACACAGCCATAAGCAGAAGCTGAGCTAATGTGGCAGCTGAAAGTAGTAATAATTCAGTAGCTAATTCACTATCAAGAGTGAAATGTTCACTGTGGTATGAGAGTGTCTGAAATATCAATGCAGCTTTATTGGCTTTCAAGGAATAAGCTGCCAAGAAAAGTAAGAGTACAAAGTAATACCGTTTTTTGTTTTTTGAAAAGCCATTTAAACATAAACAAGATAGCAATCATTAAAAAATGCTATGGCATGGCATATTGAACTATTCACTGGAAAGGATTAAAGCCTTACTGAAATGTTCTGTAAGAAATTGATCAAGTGCAATGATTATGAATTATTTCTTGGGCTCAGTTTTATGGCATTCACTAGTTATGAGTAGAGATGGGCACGGACAGCAATATGAACAAAAAAAGCCATGAACAGCCCAAGCTGTTCGTGAGGCCCCATTCTAAACGAACAGGTGGTTGTTGCAAGCCTCATTCGTTGCTGTTCATCAAGCCAGACACTCTGGCACCTGCAATCAATTTCCTTGGCAACCGGAGGAAGAGACTGCCTGAACTCTGTCTGAACTCCTGCTGTTGCCCTGGAAACCCCAATCTAAGCCCAATTTAGCTTGATAGGCAGGTCTTCCTTTCAAGAGTGGAGCTCCAAATTTGTTAAAAGGAAGCAAAGAGCAGGGGGGAGGGGGGCTCCCAGCTCCGGTTTTGCAGACAGTTGCTGTTGGCATTTTGAGAGACAGGGAGAGTACATTGGAGCTTGAATTTTCTTTGTGTGTGGTGGGATAGGGATCCACATCTTCAAGTTCCAGGACTGCTGCCAGGCTCTGGGGAAAAGCTATTGTTTATTATTGGTACATTTCCTGCTGCCTGCTCAGGTGGGGTTTCTGGGAGTGGTGTGGTAGGGATCTTGATGGCTGGAGGAGAGCCTGCTGGCCCCCACAAACAATGAACAACGAACATGTTCATGAACAGGTCATGTTCATCAATGTTCATTTTTCGTTGTTCGTGGATGGCAATGAACAATGAACAACATGTTTGGGGTTTTTTTTTCTGTTCGTGCCCATGTCTAGTTACGAGATCTGTGAACAACAGACAAGAAAACATGGACAGACAGAAGGTAGTTGAGTTCTGTAAGAAGTCTGACACATACAGACTGTTGTACTTTGTCAGGTCCAGTATATATCTTAACTATACTGACTCCATGTTCTAATGCTTTTAGTCTCTAAGTGTTTTCTCCTCAGGTGCACCAGTTCCCAGGCAGCATTCCCACCAGAGGAGACTGTTTTGTCTAACACCGTTCCACCAGGCATTGGCCTTGAAGGAGAGCAGCTTCCCAGGACTGAAAGATGTTGTTTTGAGAACTGTGGGGGGAGGCTGTTCCAGATGGGTATTGTTACTCTGTATCCTATGCTTGCTCTTCATTGGTAACAATGATCATGTACCATCCTGAGTCTCCTATTCAGGACAGTGGACTATAATGGACCTTTTCTGCAATAAAACTTCCTTTGCTAGACATTGGACTTATTCTTGCTTCTAAAGGGAATCTTGCAGAGAGTACCTTATCTAGCCACAGTCTGACATTTTGTTACCAATCATGTCTGAGTCGGGCCCAGCGGAATCCAAGGTTGTCCCGGACAGGGATCCTTTGTTTGATCCGTATGCGTCTCCCGACAATCAACTGGTGCAAACCCAAGACTCCCAGGAGCTGGGAGCAACCGGGAACGGGACCGGAGCATCCACTTCCACCCTGCCTCTCATCGACTTCAGTACTCGGAACGAGACTGAAAGCAACCTCGGGGCAAGGCCGAAAGCAACCGCTCTCCCCTTGATTTCGGTACCCACCCCGTCGGAGTGGGGAGCCAGACCCCGAGAAACCAGAGAGCGCCGGGCAGGTGGACTCCATCCACGAGTCTCGATGGACGGGCGCCGAAGCCTGGAAACCGTTCCGGAACTAGATAGCAGCCAACCATGGCGATATTGGAACCGGACGTTTGAACAGATGGAGGGGGACACGTCTCGCCGTGGAGCCCTGAGTTGGGATTATTCCGAACTTGCTCCGTGGAAAGAGCCAACGGAAGTCCCTGAACAAAGTTGGGAGCAGATACAAGGTCGCACCTATGCGGTAGATACCAGCATCTCGGCCGTGACGGGTATGGCCAAGGGGATTCTAGCCGCGAGGTCGCGAATAGTCCGAGGAGACCCTCCTCCGTGGGGCCCTTTCTCCCCGGTGAGTACAGCGAATGAAGGTTCCCTGGGCGAACAACCAGGGCCAAGTCGAATACAACAATTAGAAGCTAAGCTGATGGATATGGAAGAAAGTTTGGCTCACGCCATTCATTTAATTTCCTCAATGGGGGCAGGAGAAAGACTGTCTCCTGAAGAGATGGCAATCCAGATAGCTACCCTTCAAAGTGTCATCTCCTATCCGATGGAGGAAGTTCAGCAGCGGTCGTCACCTACCGGCGAGGGGGGCACCTATCCTGGCGAATCGGGAGAACAACCCAAGGAACTTCCCATTCAGCGGGAAATTCCACCGAGAAGGGATCACCCGAGTGTGCTATCTGAGGAAGCTCCCATCGAACCTCCGATCACGGGAGCGGAGGCGCCGCCAGACGAGACCCCTG
Organism: Eublepharis macularius; assembly: GCF_028583425.1. Classification (NCBI taxonomy): domain Eukaryota; kingdom Metazoa; phylum Chordata; class Lepidosauria; order Squamata; family Eublepharidae; genus Eublepharis; species Eublepharis macularius. Next base: position 49,899,751 of record NC_072799.1, read on the forward strand.
TCGAGAGGCCTATGGAAGGGGAGGAAAAGCCAAGTGATACACCGGTGATACCCCCACATACTTCCCCTATAACGGTCCGGCCGGACCAAGCGGGGGCACCCGCGGCTCCATCCGGGGAGGGAGCCCCTGGTCAACCGCGCGAAACCGTTCCCGTCGGACAACCTCCGGGAAATGGTCTACCAGCGCCTAAAGACCAGCCGACGCTTCCAAAAACAGCAACGCCGGGAGGGGCAAGCCCGCGCGGCCTTCCACCCATTCGGCCTTCGCCGCTGCGGCCCCTTCCGCTTCGACTACAACTAACCCCGCCGCTGCAGCCGATACGTTTGCCACTGGAACAGCCTTTAAGACCTCCTCCGAACCAACCGATGGGGCCTACACCACTACGACCCCACCAACCCACCCCTCAGCGGCCGATCACTACTCCGCCGCACCAACCTCAACTGCCAGCACCTCAACCGCTACGGCCAACACCTCCGGCATTGCCACCCGCCAGACCCAGACTGCCGCCACCCGCCCAGCCGAGAGCACCACCGCCAGCCCAGCCGAGGCCGCCACCCCCGGCTCAACCGGTGATGCCGCCGCCAGCGCAACCAGCACCGCCAGCACAACCGGGTCCCCCCATACCTCAAGTGCCATTGATGCTTCCGGCGGACTTCTACCCAGCACCGGCTCCGAGGCAAGACCTCCCTATGGGTTGGGTGAAACTGGACGCCACTTTTGATGGGGATCCCTCCAAACTGGGCTTTTTCCTAGTGCAAGTCTTACAATTCTTCAACCGGTGGGGACACCTCTTCGGCAGCGAGGCCAGCCAAATTGAACACCTCGGCTCCCGCTTACAAGGGAAAGCAGCAGACTGGTACGTAGGACTATATAATATTGGGGCCCCAGAACTTGATACTCTCCAGGGGTTGGTAGATGCTATTAGAGCACAATATGAAGACCCCTTAGAGGAAACCAGGGCCCGAACAGAATTGCAGGCCATTAAGCAGGGCAGCATGTCAGCGAGAGACTATATCACGAAATTCCGACAATTGGCTGCCAAGTGCCCCAGGTGTGAGGAGTCCACAAAAATTATTCTGTTCAAACAAGGACTTAATCCGAGACTTTTGGACAGAGCCCTCATGCAAGACAATCCCCCTACGCTGTTAGGTTGGGTTCAACTTGTTTGCGAAGTGGAGAATCGCATTTTAGAAGTCCGTTTGGTTGAGCAACAACAACAAACGGGACAAAGGAGACCATTGACCCTACAGAAGGGAGCTCGGGGAGCGGGCTACGCCACTCGTGGAGCGAGAGATGCTAGATGGCAACAAGGGCTGTGTTTGCAATGTGGACAGGCTGGTCACTTTGCAGCACAATGCCCCTACCGACCTGTGCAAAGACCTCCGCTTCAATTACGGCGTCCAACCCTTGCTCCGTTCCCTACGCTCCAACGCCCGACTCCAGCTCCACGAGCAAACAGAGGCCGCGGCGCTTCCCAAAGGCCAGCCTCAGAAAGAGGGCTGGAAGCGGAAGAAGTTATGGAATACGATCCCGCTTCCCCATCTACAGAAGTCAACCCAGAAAGTCCCCAGTCGGGAAACGAGATGGATCTGTCGTAAAAGGGCCCAAACGACAGATCCGCCCCAAGCCCGTCCCTGCACGGAACCGGCCACCTGGGTCCATTTTATTCATGCCAGTGACTCTAATCAACCCAGAGAGAAAAATGCACATTCGGGTGCAAGCTCTTATTGACTCGGGTTGCTCAAGAGACATCATAGCCCCAGCTCTAGTCAATGGACTGGTCTTACCAACTCGGGAATTACAGAATCCAGTAATTTTTGAACAAATGGATGGTACCAACATGAATCCGGTCACAACTGAAACCATCCCGGTGATCACAGGCATGGGACAACATTGGGAGAAGAGGTCCTTTGTCATCAGCTCTACTGCCAAGTACCCGTTAATTCTGGGCAGCAAATGGCTATGTGATCACAATCCCTACATAGACTGGGCTCAAGGATGTATTACCTTCAACCATGCCAACTGTAAAAATCACCGTTGGAATCAAAACTGGGGCGAAGACCCAACTTACAAAGAAAAGGCCCTCCTCACCCAAGAAGAAGTCAACCAAATACCCGAACCGTACTGGCCTTTTCTAAATGCTTTCTCGGAGGAGGAAGCTGACACCCTACCCCCGCACCGACGAACGGACTGTGCGGTGGAAATTCTACCCGGAGCCTCATTGCCTAAAGGACGACTCTATCCCATGAGTCTCCATGAACGTGAAGAGCTCCGGAAATTCATCGACACCAACCTCCAAAGAGGGTTCATCCGCCCAGCCTCTAGCTCCCACGCCGCTCCAGTTCTCTTCGTGAAAAAGAAGGATGGGGGACTCAGGCTGTGCACGGATTTCCGAGGACTAAATGCAGTGTCCACCAACAACGCCTATCCTATACCGCTCATCCGAGACCTTCTCAACGTCGTGGCCCAAGGTAAGATCTTTACAAAATTAGATCTAAAAGATGCTTACTTCCACGTTCGTATCAAGGCAGGGGATGAGTGGAAAACCGCATTTAATACGCCCCTCGGACAATATGAATACCTAGTTATGCCTTTTGGATTGACGGGAGCCCCGTCTGTATTCATGTCCATGATAAACGAAGTTTTACATGAATTTCTATACAAAGGGGTGGTGGTGTACCTTGATGATGTTTTAATTTATTCTGACACAGAGGAAGAACATGTTCAAATGGTACAAAAGGTCTTGGCCACCTTAATGAAGAATAAACTGCCCATTAAATTGTCCAAATGTGAATTCCACAAAACCGAACTCACTTACCTTGGGTACTGTATCTCACAAGAGGGGTTGAAAATGGATCCAGCCAAAGTACAGGCGATCCAGGATTGGCAAACACCCACCACCCGTAAAGAACTGCAATCCTTCCTGGGGTTTGCCAACTTCTATAGAGACTTCATAGCGAACTTCGCCCAAATCACACTCCCCTTAACAGAATTGCTGAAAACCAAAGATAAAGGGGACCAAGCCAAAAAACCCTCGGCTAAACTACAATGGACCCCCGATTGCCAAATGGCCTTCGAATGTCTAAAACAGCAATTTGTAACGGAGCCCATCCTCTCCCACCCTAACGAACAGTCCCCCTTCATAGTACAGGTCGACGCCAGCGATACGGCGATAGGGGGGGCTTTACTGCAGAAGGGGGAGGATGGGAAATTACGGCCTTGTGCATTCTTGTCCAGAAAGTTCTCAGAGGCAGAAAGGAATTGGAATGTGTGGGAGAAGGAGGCCTTTGCAGTGAAAGCAGCTCTCACAAACTGGAGGCATTGGCTGGAGGGGGCGAGATACCCTTTTGAGGTCTGGACAGATCATAAAAATTTAGAGGCCCTCCGAAGCCCACGCAGACTGAATGCCAAGCAATTGCGGTGGGCGGAATTCTTTTCCAAGTTCAACTTCACCCTCAATTATCTCCCGGGCAAAACTAACTTTTTGGCGGACGCCCTGTCGCGCATGCCCCAACATAAGAGCAAACGGGCGGAGACTGTCGACACGGTCTTCTCGCCTAAGCAACTTGGGGGCGTGGTGACTACTCGCAGCCGCGCTAAGCAGCCCCTCCCGGCCGACCAAAAATGGAAACACCGAACAGGCCCTGGGAAATAATCTCCATGGACTTTATCACTGATCTACCTCCCTCGAAAGGACATAATTGTATTTTAGTTGTGGTAGATCTGTTCTCCAAACAAGCCCATTTTATACCCTGTACCGCTATACCCTCCGCTCGAAAACTAGCGGACCTGTTTCTAAAGCACATCGTAAAATTACATTCTTTTCCGTCCAAGGTGATTTCGGATCGCGGCGGACAGTTCGTTGCCAACTTCTGGCGGGAGCTTATGAAAATGTTGAATATTGAACAAGGTATCAGTTCAAGCCACCACCCACAAACCGACGGGCAATCCGAAAAAACAAACCAAATATTAGAACAGTTCCTTCGTTGCTACATCAATTTCCAACAAGATAATTGGGTGGACCTTCTCCCTCTAGCAGAATTCTCCTATAACAACAGTGTACACGCTTCAACGGGAGAAGCCCCCTTCAAGATTGTATATGGAACTCACTTCAATCCCTTCCCGTTGGACGCACCCCCTCTCCATTCCTCTAAATTGCCAGATGTGTCCTCATGGTGGGGGGAGGCAGTGCAGCAATGGACTATCATTAAAAGACACCTTGAAAAAGCCAAACTGGATTACAAAAAGTACGCAGACCGCCATCGTGTGGCCGAATGGGAATTACAACCAGGGGACCATGTGTACATTTCCACAAAGAACCTAAAGCTAGCTCAGACAAGCCGCAAACTCGCTCTGAAATTCTTAGGACCTTTTCCTGTGCGCAAGGTAATAAATAAAGTGACTGTTGCTGTAACATTGCCCAAGAACCTTCGCCATGTGCATGATACGTTCCATGTCAGCCTTTTGAAGAAAGCTCCCACCGACAACAAATGGCATATCAAAGCTCCACCCATTCCAACGTTAATAGACGACCAAATACACTATGAGGTGCAACAAATCTTAGACTCTAAAATCAAGAGAAATCAGCTTTTTTACCTCATTAGGTGGAAGGACTTTGATTCTGGTTACGATGAATGGGTGAACTCTGCACATGTTCATGCTCCTAGATTAACCAAAGCTTTTCATACTCGCTACCCATATAAACCAGGGGGGGATTTGTTTTAAGGGGGGCAGAAATGTCAGGTCCACGATGGCGGTCTGCGTACTTTTTGTAATCCAGTTTGGCTTTTTCAAGGTGTCTTTTAATGATAGTCCATTGCTGCACTGCCTCCCCCCACCATGAGGACACATCTGGCAATTTAGAGGAATGGAGAGGGGGTGCGTCCAACGGGAAGGGATTGAAGTGAGTTCCATATACAATCTTGAAGGGGGCTTCTCCCGTTGAAGCGTGTACACTGTTGTTATAGGAGAATTCTGCTAGTACTTGACATAAAACTAGTCTATTTGCTTTCTATGCCCTTATTTTCATGCGAATTAAAGAAGTGGAATTGTTTGGAATTACCAATATTATTTGGGCAGAACATAAAAGAAACTGTAGCTAAAAATATCCTTGGGAAAGTTTTTTTAAAGTGTATGTAGATCTCAGTTTTGTAGTTGTAGCACATCTTTCAAAATTGGTTCTATTTATTACTCCACATCTATATTTGTTAAATAATGGCTTTATAAAATGAAAGGCTAAGGTACCTTTATAGCAGACATTCATTTTAATGAGCCCAACAGCAGGAGCTTTAAGAAAAATGTATGTGACTTGATTTTTCTAGCTGTCCTTACATTTGTTTTACATTGGGTTTAAAAATTCTGGCTTTAAAACTTTCTGCGTAAAACAAAACTGTGGTTAACATTTATCCTTTTCCTTTTCCCTTCCTAAATGGTTTCTACTGTCTTTTTTATTGTTTCATGTGGCTATTCAATATATGACTCCTAAAGTTCCATGCCGTTTCAGAGATGTTAAAAAAAATCATACTACACAGAAAAAAACAAACAAAAAGGATGCTTGTGGCACCTTAAAGAATTACATTTATTGGTCATAACGAGAGATGGGCATGAACAGAAAAAAACCCGAACATGATGTTCGTTGTTCGTTGCCATCCACAAACAGGGACTCATGAACAACCACAAACATGACCCGAAACATTGCGCGTTGTCGTGCATCATCGCGCAGAAAACGCGAAATATCACGTTTTCTCGCGTGAGTTTTGCATGACCTCGCGCAAAACTCGCACGAGAAAACGCGATATTTCGCGTTTTCCGCGCGATGACACGCAACAACGCGCAACATTTTGGATTGCAGAGGGCCGTCTGGAATCGGACAGACTCTCTTTCCCACTGGGGGTGGGGACACTCACCTCTAATTAACCGTGCTTTACTACCTTTATGCATTCCAGCCAATTCCATTGTCGTAGTATCTTGATATTGGTATTTTTCTTTAATAAAAACAACTTTAACTCATACACCGGAGTGATGCAGTGAAGTGTTTGGGGAAGTATCTGGCAAGACCTGAAAATAATATTTTATAGGCTAGGCAATAACCTATGAAAATGTTTTTCATGAATGTGATACTACAAGATTTCTTTTTGTTTTGGCTATCAAAGACTAAGGTCCTTTCAGCACACACACACCAGCTTTTCTGGGTTTTGATCTGTGAGGATCAGATTCGCTCTGGGCCTTTGTAATTCCACACTTGAGGGAGTTGAACCAAAGTGGTGTCTGTTTATTCTTTTCTTCAGTAGAAAAATGCCCCATTTCTGCTGTGGGCTTTCTGAGGTGAAAGGACATGTCAGTTTCATCAGTTGAAAAAGGGGGAGGGGGATGGATTACAAAGTACAGGAAACTCAGAGACTCCTGTACAAAATGTTAGCATGCACACACAACACATAACAAACAATGACAACATTTCTGTATGTTGACTGGCTGAGGTATTCTGGAGGGAATTTTTAAAATATTAGCAATTCAGGGCTCTCTAAAGAGTTTTTTGTTAGCCATATTGCTGTGTTTCCCCCCATCAGTTGCAAGGCTGTTTTTTAAAGCAACAACACTGCAACACTGTTGTTTTTTAAAAAAATAATATTATAAGAAAAAAAACTGATTGGTTGCTGTTCAACCAGTCAAAATGCAGGGAATGAACAGGAGGCCGAACAGCAGGACCAGGCTTCACAATGAAGAAAACATTCTGCACTTCAAAAAAGCCACAGATTGACAGATGAAAGAAAATATCAGATCATGTGCTCAGAAAGAAAAAAACGCAGAAAACCCAGGGAGGAATTGATGTTGCAGCTGATGCAGCCTTTCACTGTACAGAATGTTAAAAAGTCTGGGAAACTGTTTGGAAGCAGTTTGGAATATTTTGACTGTGTATGCAGAACTCTGGAGAGAAATTAGTGCAGGATGGGGCCAGAACCAACAAAAAGGCCCTGTGTGGAAAAAGCCATACAACTGTCTCAAAGAAGGCTTGTTTTGAAGAATAGTAGAGATTGGTGATGGTGGTGGTGATGACAATTGTCAACTTGCAACCAATTTATGGTGGCCCCTGCTGGGGTTTTCAAGGCAAAAGACTAACAGAGGTGGTTTGCCTCTGCATAGTGACCCTGGTCTTCTTTGGAGTTATCCTATCCAAGTACCAAACAGGACTGTTTAGCTTTCAAGATCTGACATGATTGGGCTTGCCTAGGCTATCCATATCAGAGAATAGTAGAAATTATTAGAGCAGATTTAGAAGAATCCTTTCGGCATGAGAATTTATACACCACCTTCAGGGCTGTTTACCATATCTCCTGCTTTTCCATTGGATAAATGGAAGAGAAAATGCTGTAAAGAGACCTTCTTTTCCCTTCCCGAAAGAGATCAAAGTCTAGACCATTTTTTGTTCGCTGCTGTGTCAAATGTAATTAAGAGATGTCCCTTTAAAAAGAAAAATAAAGTGGAAGAATGGATTTCACACAGCATGTTGTTAAAACATTGATTATTTCTATAATATACTTACAGATTGAAGAGAACTTCACATTCCAATTTATATAGCTCGACAACATGTCCTAGGGGCGCATAATCTTGCTCCAAGTCTGAGTTATTAGGAGTACAAATGGAAACGGGTGTGTTTAATGCATTGCATACTGCTTAAGTGAAAGATGAATAAATTATGTTTATGATCACCCACCTCTTTGATCTATGGGTGACACACTTCACTTGCAACTTCTTCAATTCTGTAAGTACATTAATTTTTAACACGTCTCTTGCTTTCTATTTTCCTAATTTTGTGGGATACAGCACAGACTCTAACACTAAACATGTTTACTTGGAAGTATATCTCATTTATTTCAACTGAACTTATTTCCAGTTTTAGGATTTAATCCATGGATTATTTCTCATCTAGGTTTTATTTTGTTTAAATAGAGTGATGTTGTTGCTTGCTTAATCATGAGAAAATAGATATGATGCTATGAGATAGATAACTATTAATTGTAATGTGTTTTTAAAAGCTTTTGAATATGGAAAACCATGGTTAACGGTTAATGATGCTCTTGATAAAATGGTGCTCTGCCATATTTGGAATAGTATCTAGAAGAGGCAAAGAGAATCCATAGTTGTGCCTTCCACCCAAACCAAGATATGGACAGCACATAATAAAGCAATCTTAATGAAGTTAAGAAGATGTGGATTTGATCAGTGCCTAGACAGAAAACCTATCTACCATGATGAGTTATGCAGTGGAAGAAATATTATAAATAACAAAGTTGTCTTCACAAACTAGGTTTGGTCATGTATAGCAGGGATGTGAACTATTCTTTGGAAGAAAAATGATTATTCTTAGCACAATTTTCTCACAACAACAAAAGATTCAACAGCTATTTAGCCCTTCAACTATCTGTGCATAATTGAAAGACTGCTTAGATTTCCATAGAATTTCACTATATACAAACTCCCACTGATTTCAATGAAAATGGAGACATAGCCATATATTATATTTAAGTGTATGTATTTTCTTCACAGGGGCACCCAAAGCCACCATGATCCCTAGGTTTCCTACTAGCTTATCTTCACACCACATTAGAGTATTTTCCCCATCTTGGAAATGTTCCTTTCCAATTATGTGCCAATAACAGAGGCTGGATGCAAACTGGGAGCAGTATATTTTGGGGAGGAAAGAGTTTTCTTCTGTCTTTGTGCCTTTCCCCATAAAAATTGATATTTGAACTTCAGACTATATTATGACTTATGAGAGTGTCTGTAGAGTGTGCACTGAGAAAATTTTCCTTTCATTTTTAGTTCCGGGGGTTCTAGAATCATTCAGTTCCATTAACATTTGTCCCTGGTGGGCCAGTGCTGGCTTAGAATTGAGCCTTTTTTTCATTTTCATGAGTTTAAGCATCTTGCATGCACAATGTCCACACATGCACAAAGGCACACTCTTCTTTTGAAGAGGGGGGGTGGGGAAATGAGGCTCTGGGGCAGCTGTTTTTGTATGCAAAAGCACAAAAATCACACAGGACATAGTCGTCTAAACCATTAACCCACCAAGTTTGAGAGCATGCAACAATGGGATTCTGTGTTTATGGCCCCTGAGGAATGCTTGGGGAAGGTGTGCATCAAGGTGAGTGCTGAAGAGCTGCACCATGCACACAAACACTGTTCTTTTCTGTTGGGGGAACAAGGCTGTATTTGTGCTTAATGAAAAACCGCATCATGCAAAAACCATCAATCCAATGAGTTTCTCCTCAAGCATATGAAAACACAATGGACCCCAAAGAATATGAGTGTTGGGGGGGGGCACCAAGAATGGTAGGAAATTTACTGGCAAAGCAGCACCAGCATGGTTCGTTGGCACAGTACGCAAGCAGGAGAGCGCTCCATTGCCAACAGGCACAGTGCAGCAAAATTTTAAAGAAGCATTCCTGCTTTAGTGAGAAAGCCAATTATTACCTTTGATTCCTGCTGTTATGCCATGTTTCCCTGTGCCCTGCAGTTTCATTTCCACGATGAGGGGGAAATCCTCCTCAGCCTAATCTGCTCTGCAACAGCCTGGGGCTCCCTGTTTAAACTCGCCAGCCACCAGCCTGTCCTTGCACTGTGCATAAAAGTTCACAGAAAGGGAGGGATAGATGTTGGGTTTTCCTTCACAGGAACGGAAGTAGAGGGAGGATGGTCCTCTTTCTCCCCCCACCCCCATGTTTTACTTGTAAAAGTGGATGACTGGACAGGTTGCTGGCTGCCAGTCTCCCCTTCTGACTAAAGCTGAACTCAGATTTGAATGAAAAGGAAAAAGGAGAAATTACAAGAAGACAAGAAAAGAGAGTCCCATTGGTGTGCCAGAAAATAAAAAATCTGACCACATCGGTCCTTCCACATGGAATACTGATACCAGAATACTTTGTGCATGCATGTGTGAGTGTGCAATGCAGAAGCCTGCTAGCTCCTCATCATTTAACACTGGGTTAACAGTTTTAATTAGAAAAGCCCCAAAAGCCAGAAAGCTTTCTGGGCAAGATGAAATTCCTCCTGGTGCTTCTCAACCTGTTGTTTTTGGAGGACTTCTTTAGCCACAGTGGCGGCCCTGGCACCATGGCATCTAAGTGAAAGGCAGTAGTAGCAGATGGCCACTGAATGGGCATCAACCAGCTCCACATGCCTGGGAGGGACCTCCTCAGTGCAACTCTCCCTTAATAATTTGTTTTTTTCTTTCCAATTTTCACCCTAATCTGTATAACATGAGCCTCTACGGCAGCCAGGGGCTTGGAGGTGGGAGGAGACCTGTCCCTCCTCAAACCCACATGTGCATGCCCATGTGGATGTTGCTGGCTTTTCCTTGCATCGTGCACAAAATCATACAGAAAGGGATGGCAATGGTGACACTGGCGATGACAGCACCTTGCCATCTGCTGCTCCCCTTCCCAGAGCAAAACAAACCTTTTGCTTTTGATCCCTATGTGCCACTAAATGTGAAAGCCATTGCTAAGAAACTTTGAAGAAAAAATGCAGTCATGCATATATCCCCTGTCAGGGTCTGTTTGTATAGTGCCTGAAAGGAAGCAACCTGAGTAACGCCATGTTTAATTCTGTAGTTGTTTAGTCTTCTTTTCCCTCTAGGCCCCACCACCTGCGAGGAGCCAATTCCATGGGAGAGGATACTGTCTTATCTTTTCTTCGAGCCGAGTCGACCTTGGCTAGTGTTCCCACAGAGAACTCTCCTGCTATGTGAACTCTGGGGGGAGGCTGGGCTCTGAGAGTGTGAAATGTAACAACTTTAGTTCTGTGCCTCATTCCTAATAATGCCTTGTTCAGCCAGGATCTCTAATCCTGGAATATGGACGTCTGGGCCTGAATGCTGTCTTTTAAAATAAAACCTTTTGAAATCAAAAGACCTTGTCTTCTTCCAGAAGGGAGTAAGACAGACTCTTGTGTCTGGAATGCCATAGTCTGACATCCCCTTCCTGTCAACAGAGTTACTGCTAAGGGCTCAGAGCCAAGCTACAAGTGACGCCTGACACAGGTTGGACACTTGTCAGCTTCCCTCAAGTTTTGATGGGAAATGTAGGTGTCTTGGTCTTGCAGCTTGGCTCTCCATTTCATTGAAGTTTACAGAGCAGCAGTCTATGGGAAGGAGAACATGCGGTCTTCCCCTCTGCTGGCTGCATGTGTGGGGTTTCTGTAAACTTTAATTAAATGAAGAGCCAAGCTGTAAGACCAAGACGCCTACATTTCCCATCAAAACTTGAGGGAAGCTGACGAGTCTCCAACCTGTGTCAGGCGTCACTTGTAGCTTGGCTCTCAGTCTCTCCCCCTTTGGCTCCAATTGGTTGCCAAAGACAGACTTGCCATTAAGGAAAACAAGATGCCGCCAGAGGGCCCCCCACTTGCCTGTGCACTATCTAGGCTATAAGAACCAAAATGAAACACACACACTTGTTGTGGGGGAGAGTTGTTACACCCTCATTTCCCATATTTATTCCACCATTCTAGAAGTCACTTTAATAAGACAAACCAACAATATCTGTGGGTATTTTTGGACCATTTGTTTTCATTATGCACGTCCCTAGTGGTCTATATATCTTGATAAGCATAGCTGAAATATCTTATTTTATTCTGTCACAAACTGGTACATAATGGCACAATAGAACATGTTTTGAGTAAGAAGACACTGAAGGATCAGGAGATACATCTATAAAGTAAAGGTATATGAGCCTAGGATGTCTGCTTACAAATTATTTTGTTTAGGTCATCCACTCAGTTTTTCCTCTTTCTGCAAAAGAACTAAATGATTGCAACAACAAATGTGTTCATGATAGGAAGTTGCTGCTATGGAAGCAAAAATGGCAGATACCATGCATCTGGATCACTTATCTCTGTTTATAGTACTGTAGTCATTCAACACCATTGTTACGAAGCCAAAGGATTTTACCAAAACTGTAGGATTTAATCTTACAAAAAAGATTACCATCATCCAAAAAAAGATTATCATTATGCAACATCTTGGGATGTTGGAATTTGTATCTGTTGATTTACTGAAACTTATGTTCCTTTGAGATCTTGATTTTACTGTTTTATCCCTTGTATCTTTACTTACTGTTGTTACTCACCTGAGCCTGCTTGTGGGGAGGGCAGGCTAGAAATTTAACAACAACAACAACAACAACAACAACAACAACAACAACAACAACAACAACAACAACAACAACTGTCTTGATTCATTGTGCTCTTCCTCCACTCATCTAGCTGGTGCATGTTTCATTGAAAATGCACTGGGTTCCAGGAGGCATTTCTGAACAGCTGGAAGGTACAGCTTTTGGCTCATGGCCAGAAAGACATATAATCATATCTCCCCTCTATCTTTTTAATTAATGTCTCATTATTCAGAGATCTCCCTTGTGATGATGTTTTAAATGATGTTGCAAATGTGTACAAAACTTTCCAACAGTGCAGTGAATGATCTAACCATTTCAATACAACAATGTAATGGGTGGTAGTTTATTAGCTGTAAATTAATGCAAGTATAAATATGAGAAATTTGAGCCCCCCCAAAAGCAGGTATGTGTCAATATACAAAAAATGGAAAAAAATAAAAATATGGAAAAAAATAAGATATGGATATGGATCTGAAAATATAAAAAATAGACCAAGAAGGATAAGGGAGATTTTAAGCAGATTCAGAGAGCAGCTGTAAAGTGAAGGATGTATAGTAGGCAAATCTGTAAAGTCTGATGGGAACTTTATGTGCTTAGAGGGACAAAAGCTTAACTTACATTAATGATGATTTTCAAATACTGCAAGTTACCTCAGAAAAGGAGGAAGAGGAAGTTCTTGCATAGTTTCCAACTAGAGATGGGCACGAACAGAAAAAAAACCCAAACATGATGTTCGTTGTTCGTTGCCATCCACAAACAGGGACTCAAGAACAACCACGAACATGGCCCTGTTCACAAACATGTTCATGGTTGGCTGTTCGTGGGGGCCAGCAAGCTCTCCTCCAGCCATCATCCAAATTTGGTCAAGATCCCTACTGTACCACTCCCAGAAACCCTACCTGAGCAGGCACCAGGAAAGGTACCAATAATAAATAATAGCTTGGCCCCAAAGCCTGGCAGTAGCCCTGGAACTTGAAGAGGGAGATCCCTACCGCACCACTCCCAGAAACCTTATCTGAGCAGGCAGCAGGAAAGGTACCAATAATAAATAATAGCTTGGTCCAGAGCCTGGCAGTAGCCCTGGAACTTGAAGGGGTAGATCCCTATCCTACCACACACAGAGAAAATTCAAGTTCCAATGCACTCTCTCTATCAAAATGCCAAGAGCAATTGTCTCTCCCTCTCCACTGTCTGCAAACTAAGCCAGAGCTGGGAGCCACCCTCCCCCCTGCTCTTTGCTCCCTTGTTGTAACAAATTTGGAGCTCCACACTTGAAAGGAAGACCTGCCTATCAAGCTAAATTGGCCTTAGATTGGGGTTTCCAGGGCAACAACAGGAGTTCAGACAATCCCTGCCTAAGTTGCCAAGGGAATTGATTGCAGGTGCCAGCCTGTCTGGCTTCATGGACAGCAACAAAGAGCAACAAACGAGGCTTGCAACAACCACCTGTTCATTTAGAATGGGGACTCATGAACAGCTTGTTCGCGGACAGCAGATTGGGCTGTTCGTGGCTTTTTTTTGTTCGTATTGCTGTTCGTGCCAATCTCTATTTCCAACTAGGGCAGCCCTAGTTGGAGGGGGCAGGGGATTACATGCTCCTAGCCTCTGTCCCTCACCACCAACCACCTGTCTGGCAGGAGGAAAAGGCCCAAGGATTGGGCCAGGGAGGCAAAAAGCCTCCTGGGCTAGCATACAGTGGACACACTCCCATCTGGCGTGATAACATCACTTCCTCAAGTGACATCATGCCCACTGAAGTTCACTTGCATGGGAAGATAGCCTGCAGTAAGTGCCAGATTCCATCCCCCCGTCTCCGGCCAGAAGGGTATGGGGACCTGGTAACCCTATTTACAACTACTGAGGAGGTACACTTGGCAACCCATTTTTTAAAAAAATCATAAGAATAGCCATCAAAGATCCTCTTTATTGGTTTTCAAGAAAAGTTTTGTTCTTGTGATAAGCCAAGTCAGTGATAGATCAAGTTATCCAGGTTCTGATTCTGTAGAAGTGTGCTAGATTAACAAATGCCATGTTTTTTTTTTCCCTGTGATCACAATGCAATCAATTGCTACCACTGTACCTCTTCTCTCCTTATCAAAGTAGCCACTCCTGGGCATCAGTCCCCATAAACCTCAGTCCTTTTGTTATGCATTGGGTTCTGCTGTCAGTGGGTTGGATCAGAATAAATTTCCCAATGGCAGAACAGAACTTCCCTGCTTCCCCCTCCCACTGCTACTCACTGATCTCCATAAAATGCTGCTCTGGTAGAATAGGGGGCCTTGAGGAATGATTCCAATTAATCTGGATTTAACCCATCACAACAACATGGGAGAGTTAATCAAAAGTGGAACTTTGCCTATTTTGAAACTGGATATATTTATGAGCTAGTAGCAACTATATAGAGGCCACAGTAATTGCTCCCTGTGATAGTTATCATTGGGTGCCTTGCTGTTCACGTGTAGTGGCTCAGCAAGCCTGTAAAACATAGGGCTGATATGGAAACAAAAATCACAGCGCACAACAGCAGATGCACAAGGAGGCAACCATTATAGAGAGCAATAGGAAATAGCTTCCACATGGAAACTTTTTACTATCCACTATATGTAAGGTACCCTGACCAGGATAGTCCAGGCAAGCTCGATCTTGGAAGCTAAACAGGATCAACTTTGGTTAGCAATTTGATGGGAGACCTCCAAAGATGACCAGGGTTGCAGAGGCATGCAATGTCAAACCATATTTCCTGCCTTGAAAACCCCAGCAGAGGTCACCATAAGTCAGTTATGACTTGATGGCACTTTCCACCACCCTATATAAGGTAGCATTGTGGCCTTTGACTGGAAGATGATTTCTATCCATAGAGAGACCAGGTTCAGATGATCTTATCCCTAGGGAAGGAAATGAGGCTCAGTAGTATTTATTTTATTGATTAATTAATTAGACTTCTATCCCATCCTCCCTGCAAACAGGCTCAGGGTGAATTACAACACATAATTTACATTTAAAACATCAATAAAACAATGACATTCCCATAACACCACCCCTAGACAGAAGCTTTGCAACCCACCCTTACCAATAAAACACAGAGGGGGAATAAGCCTTTCTGATCAGGCTATAACTCATATGGGGGGGGGCAGATAATTACATGACCTCCCTGCCAGGAGGCTGGCTGGGAGGCTTTCCGGATGACTGCTCAACCATATGTCTGGTGGAACATCTCAGGGCCAAGCTACAAGTGATGAATGACACATGAATGGCAAGTGAACAGACTCATGTGTATTCCTCCCTGTTCACTTGCGCTCCACTTGTGATCAAGTGGAGCGCAAGTGGAGTGCAAGTGAACAGGGAGGAATACACGTGAGTCTGTTCACTTGCCATACAAGTGTCATTCGTCACTTGTAGCTTGGCCCTCAGTCTTGCAGGCCTTCTGGAACAATAAGGGCCAAGCTACACATGACGAATGACACTTGAACGGCAAGTGTATTTCTCCCTGTTCACTTGCCCTCCACTCAATCCACTTGCCGTTCAAGTGTCATTCGTCATGTGTAGCTTGGCCCTCAGAGATCCTGGCAGGCCTACATATCCTCTGATAGAGAGAGTTTCACCAGGTCGGAGCCAGGACCGAGAAGGCCCTGGCTCCAGTCAAGGCCAGGGCCTCCTGGGGCCCAGGACCACCAGTAGATATTTATTGGCTGATCTCAGCACTCTCCAGGACACATAAGGTGAGAGGCAGTCCTGTAGGTATGCCGGTCTCTGTCCGCTAACACACAATGGTCCAATTCTTAGCATATCCTCTTTAAAAAAATCTCAGAAGCCAAATGTTGGGGAATGATCTCTCTCAGTCTGAGGCTGTTTTCACCGATTCAATGCTGTTGGGAAGTCAAGGGGGGCAGGGGGAGGTCCTGATTCCCCACAGCATGGTTGTGCTTCTGTGCTCTTTCCAGAGTTTCCTTAATTTTCCTGCAATCTTTCCTGTGATGTTTTGAGAAAGGTCTTAGCGAAACTAGGCTGCCTAATGTGTGGGCAGGAAAGTCTGGATTTTCCCAGTCTCAGGCACCCAGAAGCCATTTTCCCTGCCCCACTCCTCACAACATTTATCCGTTCCACGTACCATTGTGGGGGCTCTTTTTGGAGGTTTTATTTTTCATCAGCAATTGGCATAGCAATGTAACGGCGCATCAGTATGTCCATTACCTTGTCACAAAAATGCTTCAGCTCCCCTCCCCCCCCCACCCGTCCACCATAGCACAGAGGAGATGGCTGCTTTGAGAACTAGAGAGGGAGAATGAATGGAAAGCTGCCATCTGGAAGCCCTGTTGCTACTGTGCTACATAGGAAGCTGAAGTGACACTGAGGTTTCCACAGGGTAATGTTGTCGTGTGGAGAGAGCCTGAGAAAGGGCTTAAGTGGACTATACAGAGCAAGATGGATCAATGGACTTAGTACTGTATAAAGCAGCTTCATAGTTATAAATAAATCAGAAAACAATAGTTCTGAATATATTTTTCTCTATAATGATGGGTAAAACATATTAGACTTCAATGGGCTTAGACAGGTATGACTCTGCTTAGGATTTCCCAATGAATGATATAAAGACGCATGGCACAATTGCTTTCCCCTTGCCCTGTGTCTTTATGCTTTGACTTAGGCTGTACATCACGTTCAGGTTAATGACACACATGTAGTGGCAGCTTTGCCTTCTGCAGTGCCAGATGGAGGCATCAGAAATCCTCCTTGCCAACAATGCAATAAGTGAACAAAATCAAATTCCCATCCTTCCTGTAGCAGGAGATGTTATCTGTTCCATCATGTTAAAGTGAGGCATTTTAAACTAAGTGACATGTCTACCACGGTTACTGAGCCAAAGGAGAGGAACTGAATATTGTTAAGATTAATATTTTTCTTCTCTTGCCTTTATGTATCATTTGCAAATAGTGGGACCACTGCACTTCGGAAAAAATGGCAAAATACATCTTGGTTATGAGAGTTTGTTTTAACCTCCATTTGGAGTTCTATATAGTGAGATACAGAAGGGTTTCTATGAGAGATTGCTTTGCTGTGAATATTCATTCCTCAGAAGCAAACTGCTCGGGATGCCTGGGAAAAAAAGGAGCTCATTCAGCAAGTACATGCAGTGTGAATAATGAGAAAAAGATGTGGGGGGGAGCAGCTATGAATTTTGGAATAACGCAATCACTGAAAATGCATTCTGTGCTGAATGTTTCTCATGGTTTTGATCCTCTTTACAAGGTTATAGCCTAGAAATAATGCTTGTGAAGCTGTAGAGATAAAAGCCATCTGCATGGTTGTTACAGTACAATACTTTTATGTCTGAAACAGAGAAAAGGAGGATGGATGAACTGCCTATTGTCCTTGACTGATAGAAAAGGTACAGTAATCAAAACCGAACACTGAAGTTTCTATGAGACTGTGTGGGAGGGAACTATAGATTGAGACTTACAGCTTCACACTGTGGTCTAAAAAAAGGGAAGGCACAAAGATTCAAGTGAGATTTGCAAACAAGTTTTGTTTTTAATATAGTAAGGTTCAGTTCTACATATTATGCAGTCCTCGTGTACAATGCAGGTAATTGTGTCAGCCTATCAGTAAAGAATCAGACAACTGGCTGGATATTCTATACCTAGGTACAGAGTTGCCAGCCTCCAGGAGGGGCCTAGATATCTTTCAAAATTACAACTGCTTTCCAGACTACAGATGTCAGTTCCCCTGGAGAAAATGGCTGCTTTGGAGGGTGAACTCTAGGGCATTATATCCCACTGAGTTTCTACTCCTCCACAAATCCCACCTTCCCCAAGTTCTACCTCCAAATCTCCAGGAATTCCCCACACAGAGTTGGCAACCCTATTTTGATGAGACCATTACTTAGGTAAAAATCCCAAGCCATAGATTGCCCAAGCCATAGATTTTACCCTTATACTTCCTGGTACTAAGAGAAGAGAACATTCTTTTCAGAAATTAAAAAATATATTTTGGCATTTTACATTCCTTGTCTCTTATGCATCTTCTCTCATGTAATTAAGAAGGAGTTAGAGAATGGTAATCGCCAATGATACTACCATACTAATGGCTGATCTATACATGTTGTTAATAGCCTGAAGTACCACATCATTTCACATTACAAATTAGAGGATATTTAATTAAACTGCTTAAAAAAATCCCAGTAATTAAAAAGTAGCGTATCAAGGAGAAAAGTTGTAGCTCATCATCTTCCTGTTGTACTAACTTTGTACTTGCAGTGAAGGTTTTTAAACATATGGGAACATTCAGAAATGTGATCTCCTACTTGCAGCCTGAAGTGCTACAATTCAGTCTGCAAACTCAAATCTCTGGCAATTAATTTCTATCTTGTTATGTTGTATATAGACTCATTCATGGCAAATCTGAGCATACTGATGATGAGAAATTTCACATCATCCCAAGGACTTTAAGAGAAGGTGTGCTCTCCAGGCTGGAGAGTTGGCCTGAACCATTACTTACTCAAGACAAAGGTGAAAGTGGCCCCAATACTCTGCTGTAAAGGGTGCCTTATTAAAATGATCCTCCCAAAGAGGATCATGGATCTTCCAGGATTCCAAAATGCTCTGGAGGATTTTAGGATTCCAAACATGTGCCCTGTTGCTCCAGTGAAAGCATGGAACATGCTTGAAGCTATCAGCAAGGTTGCCCCTTGACCTCTCCCACCCTTGGGATGGAACCTGGCCTCCTGGTTTACTACAGAGCTGGATGATCTGAAGAGGGCCAGGGGGCATCTAGAATGGAGCTAGTGAAGAACTTGTACTGAATCTGATATATGCTACAGACAGTGACAAAGAAACGTTATTTATCTGCAACCATGACAATCCCAGTTGTTCAAGCCTGGCAAATGGGAAATATAGGCATCCTGGTCTTGCAACTTGGCTCTCTGACTGCTGCCCAATCGACTCTTCAACTGTCACTTGTCCAACATTCCGCCAAGCTGCCTACATTTCCCATCAAAACTTGAGGGAAGCTGACAAGTGTCCAACCTGTGTCATTTGTCACTTGTAGTTTGGCCCTCAGTAGTAGCAGACCAGTGCCAGGTCTTCTTGGATAATTCATTTGCTCTGGACTCTTTTTAGTCTGGTTTCAGCCTGGACTATGGGACAGAAACAACCAAGCTGTTTTTGTTGATGGACTCTGTCTGAATGTAGAGAAAGGATGTGGTGCAACAGCCCCACTGGCCCCACTGGCCCACTGGTCCTATTTTGCCCTCTGAAGCATCTTGGAATTAACCCGTGGCAGTACAATTTTCTATCTGGCATGTACCATCCACCCAATTCTTCCCAGCCCTTGGAGGGGCTGCTCTCTCTCTCTCTCTCTCTCTCTTTCTCTCTGGTGCCTGCTGCTCAGCTAAGAGTGAACAAATTGAAACTAGACCCTGGAAAGATTATGGTAATACTGACTGGGAAGGTAGTGGTTTTGGAGGACATTGCACTCTTCACTTGCAGTGTGGTTCAGCTGACCATTGCTGACTCAGTTAAGAGCCTTGTGGTCACACTAGATCCAACATTACTGCTGCAGCTGCAAAAGACACTTTCTTTCAACATAGTCTAGCCTCAAAGATGGCTCTCTCTACCTTGATACAGACTATCTGGCCACCTGGATCCATGCCACAATAACATCAAGATTAGTTACTATAATGTCTGTACATTAAGCTTCTCTCAAAGTCAGTTGGAAGACTCTAGTTAGTGCAGAACGCTGCTGCTCAATTATTAACAGGAGCCAAGCGGAGCAAGCATATTACTCCCATTTTGCTGTCACTTGATTGATTACCCATAAGTTACAGGGCTCAGTTTAAGGACTGGCTCTCACATATAAAGCTCTGCATGGCCTTGGTCCCTCATATCTGCAGGACCACCTCTTCCCCTATGCTCTTCTTTAACAGCTTCACTCATCTGAGCAGAGCCTTCTGCAGGTGCCACCATGCAAATGGGCAAAATCAACCACTGCCTATACATGTGCATTCTCCGCTGTGGCCTCCACCTTATGGAATGGCCTGCCAATTAAGATCAGGAAGGCTCTCACCCTCCTGGATTCTGCAAAGTACAAAAAAAAAAGAATTATTCAAGAGGGCTTTTTGCACAGAAAATAGGTCTGTACTATAACCAAATTATTCAGAAAGAAGTTTGGGGTAAAAATTTAGGCACTATAGACTATATCTCTCTATGTATTTCATGCCATCTATTGCTGTGAGTAGGTTCCTACTATGTGATTTTTGCATCATTTAATGTGTCATATTAATATTTATGCTTTGCTTCACTCCTGTTTCTTGTTTCTGATTAGTGCAAGATTTCTACAAGTCAGATCCTATTGCATTGTCTATTGGATGTTCTATCCTGTTGATTTTATTGACTTATTCGTTATAATCCACCTTGAGTCTCAGAGTAGGATCACAAGTGACGCCTGACACAGGTTGGACACTTGCCAGCTTCCCTCAAGTTTTGATGGGAAATGTAGGCAGCTTGGCGGAATGTTGGACAACTGACAGTTGAAAAGTCCATTGGACAGCAGTTGGAGAGCCAAGCTGCAAGACCAGGATGCCTACATTTCCCATCAAAACTTGAGGGAAGCTGACTAGTGTCCAACCTGTGTCAGGTGTCACTTGTGGTCCCGCTCTCAGCGAGAAAGGCAGACTGTAAATGATGTAAATAAATAAATATAAATATCAATTAATCAATTAATTAATTGTCTCATATATGCAATTTACATGTGCATTACTTACATCAAGCTTAGAAGTCTATCAAGGATGCAAGCTGTCTGACAGTCCTGAGATTTCAACTAGTACTCTCAAGCTCAGATAAAGATCTCCAAAGCCAAGCCTCAGTGCCAAAGCCACAGGGCTGCTGTCATAAGAAGTTCAACTCCCAGCACTCAGCAATTGGGACTAATACTAGAAAATAGAGTATAGAAGGAAATATCATTAATGCATATAATTAAATTGATTAATTATATGCCACTTTGAGCAGAGTAGTAAAGTGATATAGTCATATAGTAAATAAAAGATAAAGTTTCAGACCTGGCAACCCTTCTCAGGGTCCTTTGAAGTCTGAGAAAGAAATGTTCACAGTGATGCTCACAAACTTTTCTGAACCTGAGATCTGTGAGAGCAACATCACTCTTTCTGACAGTGAGAAGACAAAATTTATGTGTTTGTTATTGTTATAAAATCCATAATAATGGTTTGGGAAACAGCTAATTTAATCCTGTGAGTACCGAAGGAACTGCACACCTTCAAAGGGGTGAACTGAACCATACAGTCTCCCCATGTCGTTCTGGAATTTTATTTATTTACTTGTTTATTTTGCAAAGAGTATGCCTTCTGGTAAATAGAGTAAAGAGATAGGTATGGCCTGATCTACAGAAACGCAGGAGGGAATAATGCAAACTGAGGCAAGGAAATAAAAGAATAGAGTCAAAATAATACAATGTAGCAGCTATAAAAGAAAGAAAAATGGCTAGAATGGATGGAGTTGAATTTCCAGGAGATGTTATTGTTGTATCTAGAACTGTACAAATGAATGCACAAATAGTAAACTATTTCCTTGAGCAGTGCATTATCTAATGCTTGCCCCATATATCCGTATCATTGTGGGATGAGGAAAGATCAGTTTCAGAATATTTTGTCAAGAGAAAGGGAAAATAATCGGTAAAGATCGTAGTCTCTGTGAGTGTTAAAAATGACAAGGGATTTTCTACATATCCCCACCCCACCCCAGAAATGGATTCTTCATCCACATACTGATATTTATAGAATATATCTCTGGGTTTTTTTTTGTTAGTCCTAGCTTATTAAGACTATTACACCATACTACCAGGATTGTTGCCTAATGCTAGGCATGGAGTCATAGCGTTGTTTCTTTTTCACTGCAAGAATCAAAGATGCACTGGTATGGCTCTGCAGGACAAGCCACTATGGCATAGGCGTCTACGAATTACTCAACATGAACTTCAACAAATTTTGAGAGCTCTCTTCATATCTGTTTGAGGGTATCAGGTAAGATAAGTTTGTGTGGTGAAGGAAGCTGGTTATTAATTATAGTTAAGTATGCTCAACTATCCACTGGTTTGGCTCACTGCTTGCATGACTTTCACAAACAGGGAGGTGATTATTTGGGCCATTTTCACATGGCCATAAATTTAGTGCTAAACTAGCGCCTCCTCCTACAGAATTCTCACCTCATTCTGGTTTTGTTGTATTTTGTCCATTCTCCTTAAAATCTGCTTTGTGTTTCTTTTTTATTTATTTCTTAATTTTTTTAATTTGTTTTAATTTTTTAATTATTTTTTATTCTTCATGTCGGCATGTGATTCTTCATGTCGGCATTAACAGCTTCCATGTGAACGCCCGGGAACAGGAATGAACAATTTATAATGCAAAAGCAGCTACTTCCCAAGTTACCCATCCCACCTTTTAAATTTTCTGTACAGTTAAAAGAGACTCCCAAGACTCCCACAAGCCAATGTGCACTCCACCCGAAAGCCAGGGGGGGAAATTAAGGGATGCTGTATTGCACAATTGTGATGTACTGTTAGTCAAGAACAAAACTCCACTGCAGAATCCTGCTGAATATACAGATATGTTTCTTATCTGAAAATTTTCTTCCAATCAGATCGAGTGCAGGCGAGCCTGACATAGTGCCGTTTCCCACCCCACAGTGCCGTTGAACTCTGCACCAGATATCCAACCAGCTGCATCAACATAAGCAACAAAACTCTCTGTAGGGCTATGGTTGAGTCTTAGGAGAGGAGGATCTCATCAGACAAGGTGATTTGGGAAGCCCCCTAGGCCATTTAAGGGTGGTCACATTTGGCAAAAAGTTGGTTCAACCAATGTTTTCAGCAGTTCATGGGCGGGAAAACTCTGCTGCCTATCACAAGGAATGCTGAGGGTGGGCGAATGCAAATTTGGTATTAGGAAAGTGTGATATAGTGCAAAAGTGCGCAAAAATAAAAAAAATTAAGTGGGCGGGAATGTGCTTTCGTATACAGCGACACAAGGACTTTGACCACCCCCTCTTGAGTTTCTGCCTATGAAATATAAACTTGTGGAAGCACAACGAGTCATTGCAAGTTGGGAGAATCCATTCTGATTGTGATATAACAGGAAATTATTTGTTGCACTAAACTGGCAGAATAAATGGCCATGTGAAAACAGCCTTAGCAGGCAATGCAGGATACTTATGAGCAGCTCAAGCCTATTCGCCAGTTTACATTCCATTCATACACATGCACACTACCCTCCACTAGAGTTTCCAGCTTCCAGTTGGGACCTGGAGATCTACTGGAATTACAACCAATTTCCAGACAACAGAGATCAGATCAGTTCCCTGGAAGAAAATGGCTATTTTGGCATGTAGCCTCCAGCATTATATCCCACCAATGTCACTCCTCTCCCCAAACCCCGATTTCCCCAAGCTCCACCCTCAAATCTCTATGAATTTCCCAACCCAACGTTGGCAACCCTGCCCTCCATCCCCTCACATCTATGCTCTCAGATGCTGTTTTTTTAATGAAGAACAAACAAAAATAGTCAGTAATATACAAAGAAACACAGTCATTTTTTGACATTCTATAGTTCTATGTTTGTTTGTGTCTGTCTAATTAATAATAATAGCTGCTAATCCAGCAGGATCTGCAGCAGGTTGCACACTCATATTTTCACACAGCCCCATAATATACCACTATGGCAACATCTCATCTCCAGTCCTAGAAACTGGAGACTTAAATTTCTCACCTTACAAACTTCTTTTGTTCTGTTTTTCTATACATTTATTTTTATAATTGAGTCTATTGGGACTGCTTCATCTTCTAGTCCTCAATGAGGGGAATGCTTGAACTCATGGTGCTAATCAGCATTCACTTGGCCTGTTATGAGGATACGATAGGCTTGAAGAGACTAAACAGTAAGCTTGATGAAAACAACTTTTTAAAGGTTTTTTTTTCCCCAGTGGTATGTGTAGCTTGGTTGTTTCTTTGTTTTCACCAGCCCTCTCAGTATTACAGGAACAAAGTTACTTAAAAGCTGGGGCCTGAGAAACCATAACAGTTACAAAGCTGGTTTCTTGTTTGTCTGATCCAGGCTTTATAACATGGAACAGAAAGACTTTCAGATTTTAACTATTTTTGATAGGAATAGCAACCCTACCTATTTTCAAAATACCTAAAGTCCCTAATGGACTCCCTGCCTAACCAGGAAACTTCTTAACCCTTTGAGACAAACAGGACTGGCCCAGCATTCCCCCAGCTCTCATTGGCTGTTTTCCAAGAGAGGCTGTTTCCCTCTCATCTTTCCTCCTCCAAGATCCAACAGCCCTCAACTCTGTCAGATGGCCAGCAGTTAAACTACCAAATTACCTCTTCTGCACTGTGAACAACAAGAGTTGTATGCATTCAGTAGCATTTGTCACTGATAGAAACCTCAGAATAGTACAAATACAGGCTTGGGAGAAGTATAGGATCTACAAAGACAAAGGGAAAAAACCATGCTTGAAGAAGCCAGAATGAAATAGTTCTTTTAACTGAGGTAAATATTGTCAATCCTAATTCCACACAGCAAAAAATTAGTGCTTCTATTATCCACATATATTTGAAAATAAATTTACTCCACCAACTCATGCCAGAAATGAAGGATTTTAATGCTAGATGTTCAGACTTCACCAATTTCACAGTGACTGCTCAGTGATAGCCCATAAGGCAAAGTTAATGTTCATTTGTTGACATGACAAAGCATACTATCTTACATAGTGGTCACAATGAATTCATATTTCTGCCCTTTTTCATCTTTGAGGATTCAAAATATGTTTGTTGTTCAAATAAGGAGACAGAATAGTGACATAAAAGACAGAAAACCTGATTTATTAATATAATTTTTGAAGTTTGGCTTTGGAGAATCTCTAATGATGATCACTCACAAACTATCAAAGCCCATCTTTTTACACACCTGTGACTAAAAATAGTTCATATTTAGCATTATGAAGCAAACATTTTCAAAATATTATAAAATCATGTGGAAATTAGGCAAGCAGAAATGTATGATAGACTGTGGGGGGGGGTGTGCCTTTTGTGGTAGAGCACGAGTTTTGCATGTAGAAAATGCTAAGTTCAATATGATCAAAATATTTGTTTACATATGAGTCGAACCCATTAAAAAACACCTCAATCACTGTGTTCAAAGTTTTATCTTCCCTTGAAAAATAACCACAGTTTCCATGAAGCACTGTGAAAATGTGGATGCCTGAATTACAACCAATCCAAGTAGTTTGACTGCCTTTCTTATTAACAGCCACCAGGTTGCGAAAGCATGATAGGCCCAGAAAGTAAGTAAGAAAGTGTGGGGTGGGGACAAGACATGAATATGCATACACAGATTTGTCAGGATCTGCATTCCTTTGCCATTAATGATCACTAGGTCAGGCAACAATAAGGGATACAAAGAAACAACAGTAAATGTTCATGTTTTCTGTAATGTGATAAAAAGTAGATGGAGAGTAGATGCAGTAGTAGCTAAATCTTTATTTGTTCATCCAAGTTTTCATCAAATTCTGTTTTAATTGTTAACATCATCTATTGAATGTGTTTAATGGTTTGTATTTGTTTATTGATTTTGTTTGTAAAATATTTATTTGCTGCTTTTCTGTCATGTTCTCAAAGCAATATATAGATTTTTATCGAGTATGACTGGAGACTGGTTATATTGATTTCTTTACAGTTCTTAATAATTTAATGTCTTGCTATTTTTAAAACTGTTTAATTCAATGATTTATGTGGATTTTATTTTGAAGCCTTCTATTAGGGGATGGGTTAGGGTTGCCCAGTCCCATTATGCTCTCAGCAGGATTTGGGGTCCTGGTACTTACCAGGGTTGTCTTTGTCATGTGATATCACTTCTGGAGTGATGTCATCACTAGACATGGGCACGAACGGAAAAAAAAAGTTGAACACCCTGTTGATGAAGCTGTGAGCGGGACAATTTAGCCAGGCAAACCCGTTGCCAATCTCCTGCCGGGAGCAGCCGGAGAGAGTGGGCGCTCCCCCATCCTTTTGATTTGACCCTCGGCATTTATGAATAAAGCTTTGGATTGCAGCAGCGGTCTTTTGGCGTGTCCTTAGTGTGCCTTTGCTTTGTGGTTTGTGGGGGCCAGAACCACCCCCCATTTAGCCCCCCTCCCCTCAAACCCACTTACCTGGCCCTTTAAAGATCCCTTTAGACTATCAGCTGGCAGGTGGCAGGGGGGGAATTCCTGCTGCCGACTGCCACCTGATAGTTTAAAGGGCCCGGAGAGCAGTCGCACAGCCAGGCTGCCTGCCTAGTGCGAGAGAGGTGGGGAGATTCTCCCCATTCCTCTTGCACCTGAGAGTCTTCTTAATGTCCAATACCCACTAAATTTGCAGGTGATATAGTCTCACTGTTTTCTGAAGACCCCCCCCCAGTTTCAGAGAGATTGCACCCCAGAAAAGCATGATCCATGGCTCTCCCCCTTTAGTCCTCACTGTCCTCTGAAGGCACCCCCAGTTTCAGAGAGATTGTACCCTGGGAAAGGCATGATCCATGGCTCTCCCCATTTAGTCCCCACTGTACTCTGAAGACCCCCCCCCCAGCTTCAGAGAGATTGCCCCCTGGGAAAGGCATGATCCTTGTGCCCCACCCCTTTACTGTCATTTTCTCTTTACAGTGGAAAAAAAGGGGAGTGCCTGTTCGAAGGCTGCTACTTTGAGGGGTTACAAACTGACCTTCCCAATGCCCAATACACACCAAATTTGCAGGGGACATAGTCCTTACTGTCATCTGAAGACCCCCCAAGTTTCAGAGAGATTGCACCCCAGAAAAGGCATGATCCATGGCTCTTCCCCTTTAGTCCTCACTGTCCTCTGAAGGATCCCCCCCTAAGTTTCAGAGAGATTGCACCGCGAGACAGGCATGATCCATGTGTGTCCCCCCCCCCACATTTGCTGTTATTTTCTGTTCACAGTGGCAAAAACAGGACTCTCTGGTGGAAGCTACTTTGAGGGGTTACAAATTGACCTTCCCAATGTCCAATACCCACTAAATTTGCAGGGGACGTAGTCCTCACTGTCCCCCAAAGACCCCCCAAGTTTCAGAGAGATTGCACCCCGGGAAAGGCATGATGCATGGGTCCTTCACTTTGTTGTCATTTTCTCTTCACAGTGGTAAAAACGGTACTCTCTGCTGGAAGTACTTTGAAGGGTTAAAGCCAGAAGGAAAGCCGGAAGGAGTTCAGACAGAGTTCAGTCCCTTCCTCTCCGGTTGCCAAGGGGATTTATTGCAGCAGGCTCCAGACTTTCTTGCTGAATGGCTGCCGAAGGCAAAAAAGGAGTTTTTTAATGACCACCGGTTCATTTAGGATGGGGCCTCCCGAACAGCTTGCTTGCGCACAGCAGATTGGGCTGTTTGTGGGTTTTTTCTGTTCGTAATGCCGTTCGTCCCCATGTCTAGTCATGACACCCAGTGGCAGGCATATTCCTGCACTTCACAGGGGCTATATGGGCTCTTGTAAAACATGGGTGCATGCCCGCTGCCAGGAGCATTGATGTCACTTCCTTAAGTGATGCCATGACACCCAGTGGGAGTGTGCCCACTGGTTGCTGACCCAGGAGATTTTTTATTTTCCATCTCCTGGGCCCATGTTTTTAATATAATTATTTTATAGAGGTTATATATCATCGTGATCTCTCTAGAAAGGCATCTAATTAATCTTGTGCAGAAAGCCATTATAAAAAATAAAGTAATAATAAAAATAAAATAATACAATGATTACAAAGTAGAACTAGACTCAAAACTCAGAAGCCACTTGCTCTGAGTTGAATGTACTATATTCAATTGAACCTATTTCTGGGTAAGCAATTTGTGGTCATGGAATCAAACTAAATTTAAACCTAGTAGTGAATGTTTTGTTGCATAATTACAGCACTGTCCTCCAAAACATCAAGGAGAATAAGAAAAGATTCTTGTAAAGATGAGGTTTTGTTTGCCTGACTTCCTTCAGCTTTCGGAAGGTAAGATGCATATTTTATAAATGATGTTTCACTATTGATCACAGTGAGCAATAAATTCACCCACTGGAAAATTCATGGTTAACTTTTTTTCCCATGCAAGATTAACTCACTTGCAAATAGCTCTGTTCATTCTTTCCTTCAAATCTGTCTTTCTTCTATGACAGTGTAGAAGCAAGTAATTGCATACTGTTTGCATTTCCTTTTCCAGTTTTCTCTGATGGCCAAAGCAGAAAAAAAATAGACATATAACTCATAACATTTGCCATTTTTCTGCTGTTGAATTAAAATAGACATGCTCATTTTATTCTTATTACCTGCATTTACTCAAAAGGAACACTACATTTGTTCACAATGTGTGCTCTCTAAAAAGAGGAGGTCATCTTACTTTCTTATACTAGTCCCAAGTATGTACAGTAATATTTTTTTAAAAAACTTTTTGTGTATAACATGAGGAGGGGGGTCATGTTTTATTTAGGGTTGTTTTCCTTTTAGGTAACTATGGCAAATGCTCCCCCAGATATTTTGTTGAACGTATTTCTGGCTCTGCCCAACTCCCTTGCTTTTGTCAAATCTTGCCATCTTTTAAATAACTGCAAACCTACTCATCTTGGAGAACAGGCCTGCCATATTTCAGAACACTTTCCTGGGACTAAGTATAAAAATGCAAATTACTTAAGATTACTTAAGAGTAAGACCTATTTGCTCACTAACAGTGTAGTCCTACAGCAGAACTGAGTGTCAATAGGAAGAAAACAGTCAATTCTGTTTAAAATTGCAGTATAGAAATGTCAGTTTCTGTCAGTTATCTCCCACACTTTGATTTTAAATCCTTCCTTCATTCTGTACAAGATAGTGGAGGAGTACTGGTGCAGCTTGCAGCAACAATTTAAAAAAATAAATCAATAAAACACTATATGAACGTACAAAATAATGTTAAGCACATTAGGAACAATACAGCAAAAGTGTGCTGTATGACTTGCAGTGCCATCCTGTGCACACAACAAGTATTTGGACTTTTGCAACTGAATATCAGTGTTTTAAAATGCAATATGTAAATAGCACCCCTTTTATTCCCACTTACACCTGTTTAAAGAAAATGAACCATTTTATGTACACAAAAGCAGATACTGTGGCTGGTTTTGCTTACTGGAGGAAAGCATTCCTGATACTAGTATTCCTGGTACTAGTGAAGATGATGTCCTGATGGATAATAACACATACAGAGAGAGGGGGGGAGGGGGAGAGGGAGAGAGAGATCACATACTGCCAAAAGGTTTACAGGAGCTCCAAAGTATACCATGAAATGTGTGATTTAGTTTGGGCAGCAATGGAGGATGGGATCAATCAAGGCTCTATTGCCTAGGCCTTGAACTATAAGAGGGCCTCAGTTTGGACACTTGTTGATTTTTTGATCCTTGACAAGTTTTCTGGCTTGTTTTTATGCATATAATGTGAGATTTTTTAAATTTTATCATGGCTAGGAGCTTCAAAAGATGGATATATCCTGGGTGGGTTTGCCGTTTGACTACCTGTGGTGAGCAAATCCCCACCCTTAGCCCTAATCTGCCACCCTTGATAATTTGAGAAGCAGGATTAAAAACAGGGAGAAGAGTGTTGATGGTGATACTCTAGGTATTTACTTGATCTCTATTGTGAAGACATAGAGATTATAGGAATTCCTAAAGCATCACCTGGAAGGGATGTCACCTCCGGGGAGAAAGCTGGTGAATATGATGTAACTTCCAAGTGATGCTCTAGGAATCCTTACAACCTCTATGGTCTTGGAGAAATTCCTACAGCATCAAAGGAAATATGATGACAAATCCCCCGAAATTTCACCCTTCCAAGGCACTGTCCCCCATATCTCCTGGCATTTTCCAATGCAGGTCACCAAAACTAATCCTGTACCTCTCTAATCTCTGAGATGGCCTAGGCTGGACCAATCATAGGGTATAAAGCAGTCCTAAGGGAGCTGCTAATCTGCAACCCAGCCAACTATCAAGGAGGATGCAGAACAATAAAAGACATTAGCTCCAGTTATTGCTGTTTGATTTATTGGTGACAAAGAGTGGAACAGCACACTTGATTCCCGGTCCTATCTCGCACTCCCGCCAGATGGTTTGAAGAGAGAGAAATGTCATGCTATAGAGTTGCTCCATGCTCCCTGGGGATGGGAGATCTCCCACCCTCAGAATGCCTTGCCAACTGGCACTCAGTGGCCAGTGGAAGAAAATAACAACAACAACATTTGATTTATATACTACCCTTCAGGATGACTTAACAGTTAACACCCATTCAGAGCAGTCTACAAAGTATGTTATTATCCCCACAACAAACACCCTGTGAGGTGGGTAGGGCTGAGAGAACTCCTAGAAGCTGTGACTGACCCAAGGTCACCCAGCTGACTTCAAGCAGAGGAGTGGGGAATCAAAACCAGTTTGTCAGATTAGAGTCCTGCTCTCTCAGTAATAAATAAAAATGCCATCCATGACAGTATGACATCATTTCCAGGTTTTCCACAGAACCTCTCTAGCAATTCCTAGAGATGTCTGACCTCAGTTCCAGGGTAAAAAAACAGGAGTGATGTCAGTCTTGTTTAGGAAGTGCCTGGTGATTCCTAGGGAGGTGTGACATCACTTCCAGGTTTTCTCCCAAGTGATGTCATGCCTTGCTAACAGCTATCCCTCCATGTCCTTCCCTCCATGGTCTCCCACTTGTTGCCAGACAAGGCCCGGCAACCCTAACTATAGAGGAGAGAAAGTTTCAGAACTGTCCTCTATTTTCCTCGTCCTCAAGTCTATGCAGAGTGTGCCTCTCCCACACTTTCCCCATGTATCCTGCAGTAGAGAGCAGGGTTTCCAAGTCACCAGATGAGACTTCCAATCAGCCTTGTGGCCTTACACTTCTTTTAGAAATTAACCATTTGTCTTTCTCATTCTATACAATTTATCCATATCAAATAAAGCAGAATCTTTGCAATTCTCCCCTCAGTTAGATGTGCAACCATGTTAATGTACTCAAAGTCTGTATATCCCACTACTTGGAGAAAGTCCATTTATATTTCCTTTTCTCCTTTCCCATATAAAGATCTCCTTCAAATATTTCTAGAATTCAATTACTTGTTTATTTACAAAACACAAATAAAAGGTTTTATGCCTCATTAAGCATATATAGATTCAAATTGTACTGAAGTGACTCCATTAAGCTTATTCACAAGCCCTTCAGTTTGTGGTTTTCTTTATTCTCATAAATATTTAAAACATATTGTTAATACATTAACTTCCCAGAAAATGTAGTATTGACAGAACCGCCTTGAAAAGAATGGGAAAAAATGCAGGGAAAATAGTTGTTATTGTCCCAGCAAGAAGCATCATGATCTCATTTTGTATATTCCATTAGGGTTGCCAGGAATATATATATATTTTTACTTATTTAGAGATATCATTCATGAAGAGTTAGATTGCTTTCATGTGCAATGAAGAAGAGTAATTTCTTACACTTGTTCCAATGAACAAGTAGTACATAATAAAAGAACCAACACCATATTGTTACAGCACTCCATTATCATATTTGCCTTTCTATCAGCTCTTCTTTCTAGAACTGAATGATAAGATTGTTCACCTCAGACCCTCCAGCACACTATAGGAACATACAGAAACCCAACATGTGCCATGTTGCTCCCCACCCTGGACATGCTGAGGACTGACTGAGATAGGCCCAGAAGACCAAGAGGAAGAACATCACAGTAGACACATTGGGTGACCACTCACTCAGAGGTGCCATGTTTTGCAATATCCATGTTTTGCAAAATCCACATTCTTGGAGACAATGGGTCTTTTCCTCACCAGTCCTCATGGATAGGGCTTTCTTTTTGGTCCCATGCCTTGGCTCCCCTCTGTTCTCTTAAGTCCTAGTGCCTGGTGAAGAAAGTTTTTGATATTTGCCCTTTTTAACTTGATTGCTGATTTGTCAGGAGAGTTCCTTGGCCTACCCAGACCCTAGGTCACTCACAGCCCTACAAATGAACTGAAACGTTGCCCACACTTCTGAGCGTGCATCAATATGAGAAATGCAGTTGGCTGTGCCAGTGCAAAAAAAGAAGCACATACACAGTAAGTTATTTAAATGATAAATTTATGATTGTATAGATACAAAGAAAGGTGATTTTTGAGTGATCTGTGCTCCAAATATAAGTCACTTTAATGACGATGGCTTAGGCTGATATGTGTCTTCAGCAGTGATCAAGAAAGTTCTGTCTCAGTCCCCCTTTGATAAATTACTATTGGAGACAAATGAAAAAATAATTAAGAAATTCTATCTATATCTAATGCAATTGAAAAGGGAAGATGAAGTAATAAAAGACTGTAGGACAAAGTGGGCACAAAATTTGGGGCATAAGATAAATTTAGAACAATGGTCACAGACATGGAAGATGAATATCAAAATAACAAAGTCAGTTCCATTCAAAGAAAATTTGTATAAAATGTATTATAGGTGGTATGTGACACCGGAGAAACTGGCTAAAATATATGCGGATACATCCAATAAATGCTAGAAATGTAAAGAAAAGTTAGGTACGTTCTATCACATGTGGTGGTCATGTAAAAAGGTGGCAAAATATTGGAAGATGATATATGAGTTACTTCAAGAAGTATTAGGCATGGCCATACCTTTCAAACCAGAATTGTTCTTACTGAATATTATGTTGGAGGGGGTAGAGAAGGAAAGGGTTTTTTTGATGATTCATATAATTACGGCAGCAAGAATAATATATGCAAGGTATTGGAAGAAGCTAGAGATACCATTGAATGGAGAAGTGATAGAAAAAATCTTAGAAACAGCAGAAATGGAGCAGACTTGATAAAAGAACAAAGTAGGGGCGATCTGCAGAAAAGATGGTCACCCTTTCACAGATGGGTTAAATCAAATTATGGAACAAGAAATTAAGTATAGGATATGAAGATAAGAGAGAATACTTACAGGAAATAAGCAGGATTGACTTACAGGAAAATTAGGTTTTGGATGAGGAAAACAAGATATCAAGAAGAAGGAACTGTAGAGATGGAAAATGAGTATAATACATAGTTTGTTGTTATCATCACTGCTGCTTTCTTACGAAGTTGTGCTTGATATTCCCTGATGTGATGTCTATGTGTATATGTATGTATTCTTTTTGAAATCAATAAAGTAATAATAATTAAAAAGAAAGAAAGTTCTGCCTGCTGGCTGTGCAAAAATAAAACCTATCATAACATAATTGCAAATGTCGCTTATTTACCAAGGCAAGATCTGTCTACGACACTGTAGCATATGAAGTGACTTACGGAGGTTAGATAAGCTGTCCTAAATGTTCATTTGGGAGTGCTGTAGATATGTGTGTGTGTGTGTTATGTGCTGTCAAGTTGCCTATGACAATCCTATGAATGAAAGACCTCCAAAATATCCTATCATTAACAGACTTGCTCAGATCTTGCAAACTGGAGAATGTGGCTTCCTTTATTGAGTCGAGCCATCTCATTTTAGGTCTTCCTCTTTTCCTGCTGCCTTCTACTTTTTCTAGCATTATTGACTTTTCCAGAAAGTCTTGTCTTATCATGATGTGATCAAAGTTTGATAGCCTCAGTTTTATCATTTTAGTGTCTAGGGAGAATTCAGGCTTGATTTGATCTAGAACCCTCTTAGTTGTCCTTTTGGCTGTCCATAGTATCCACAAAACTCTCCTCTAGCACCATATTTCAAATGAATCAATTTTCTTCCTGTCAGCTTTCTTAATTATCAATATGAAGTCACTTTTGTCAGGTCTATGGATGACAGGCTATGGCAGATAGATCCCTGTACCCTCACAGGAAGCACTCCATGGTCTTGGCTGAAAAGGCTTTATTCAAGGTAATCATGTTCATAGATATGTCCACAGGTTGATCCGAAGTTAACAGGAATAACAAGATCTGTAAAACTATGGTTCATACAGGCCCCAAGTACTCATCCCCCCTCCCAACAGGAAAACATAACTTTTGGCGCAAAGCAGTCCTGAGAACTCCCTAAATAGTTTGCACGCTTTTGTCTAGACACAAGAGAGGCAATAGTTTAAGAATGAAACATGGTATTCTTCTTCCCCCTGAGAACCAGCAGGTGTGCAAGGTCATAGACACTGAGCTTCAAAGCATAAGAGATAAGACACTTTGGATATAGCAGGCCTGTGAATGCAAGGCAAGTTATGGCATTAGCAATATGACATCAAGACACAGCAGAAAGCAATGGTTCATAGTAACACATCAGCTGAAAATAATGGCATGGATGGGTGACAGACATGACAACTTTTTTGAGAGCAAGTGGCAAAAAACTGCAGAAGTAGATTTTGTGTCTTTATATGGATGTTATTACTCAGTGAGTACTTACTTTTGCATGTCCTTTTGGAAATTGTGAGATCCCAGCCTATCAGGAATAATACTGGGAGAATGATGAAATCACTGTGCTTTATAGCCAGTAATTATGGCCTGAGGACAAGTGGGCACATTGTTCTCTCTGGGGAAGGATTCCTATTGCCAAGGGAACTAGACCGATGCTCCTTTCTTGGTATGCTGCAATGAAGGAGGCACAGTGCATGGTGGCAAGATGGGGAACATCCATTTGACTTCCAATAGTTGTGAGGGAGCATCAGGAAATAATGTCTTGCCTCACCATAATGCATGTTTGATTGCTGAACATCAGTGACACAGGGAGCACCAGTTCAGCTACTTTATCAATGGAAATCCATTCCCTTTCCAGTGGACATACTACCTAGAAAGTGTCAGAGGGAGAGGATATGCAAAAATGTTTGCAAAAAGTAGCCCCTGATTTTGGCTCAGACCCAGTATACATATTTGCAGAGCATCACCGGCTGTCTTTGCTTTTGTGTTTATAACATATCATGCATTCATTCGATGAGAATATCCACAGTAGAGAAATAATGAAGACTGGCACATGAAGACGTGTTTCCTGCTCTAAAAAAAAAATCTCCAACACAAAAAATTTCTACCACAAAAAAATCTCCAAGAAAAATATCTAGTGACTGGAAATACTTCCCCCATACATTAGATGTATGGGGGAATCTACATAACCTACATGGGAACAAAGGCAACATTTAGAGAGGGCAGGAGACCTGATTTCCCTTCCATGTTTTAGCCTTCATTATATTGTTCATCAGGAGCACCAATATTTTGTATAGAAGAGGGCACGGACCGGGAAAATCCCATGGACCACCAGCTCACAGTCCATAGACTTTCATGGACCATGGACCACAAACTTTCATAGACCAGTCTCATTCACGGACCGGTTCATTGGTCCATGGTCCATCACTTCCGACAGCCCTGACTCTTCACACCCAGAGAGCTCAAACTTGCAGAAAATCTTCAGCAGCCTCTTCTCCAGCCACCCTCCAAGTTTGGTCATGATTGCATTTCAGATGTCTGAGTTACAGACCTTCAAAGTGGCCACCCCCAGGAAACTTCCAGTAGATACTGGAGTTGCAAATGCTAATTCACTTGCATTGGCTAGCAGCACCAAAAAGTTGAATAAGGCAAAATCAAACAGAAAAGGGTGGGGTAAGAGCCCCCTCACTCACCACACAGACACCTTCCCAGCCATGGCCTAGGGAATTCATTTTTGCTTCCTGCTCATCTAGAGAAGAATGGAAGCTGTCTGCTTGGCAGGCAGAGCTGCCTATCAAGGTTTTGAGGGCTAAGATTGGTATTTCTGTGGCTGCAGAACGTCCACCCCTCTGTTGCCTAGGGAATTCATTCTTTCTCCTTGCTCCATAGAGAAAAATGGGAGCTCTCGGGTTGGCAAGCAAAGCTGCCTATCAAGGTTTTGAGGGTTAAGACTGGCTGCAGAATGTCCACCCCTCCATTGTCTAGGGAATTAATTCTTCCTGCTTGCTCACATAGAGCAGAATGGGAGCTCTCTGCTCAGCAGGCAGAGCTGTCTATTAAGTTTTAAGGGCTGCAAAAGGTATGCAGACATCGTCTCTATCACCTAGGGAATTGATAGATGGGCACCAGGATGTTTGGACTCATGGACATGGACCAACGGACCAGCCCAAACAGACCAAAATTTGTGAAAAATGTGAGTCCCATGAAATGTGTGTTCACAAACCACGAACCAGGCCAGACCGGACCATGCAAAATTTTGGTCAATTTTCAGGACTGTGTCCACTTCTAATTTTGTATTATTGTATTTATGGAAATTGTCACAATGATCTACAAGTACAGTGCTTTTTTGCAGCTGAGTACTGAACATATTTAATGCTGGGCCATGCTGTGATCTTGGATTCTCACTTTATTTCCAGTGATTGAGATATATGAGCCTGAGATCCATTTGATGATTAAAGCTATTATTTCTATGGTACTTATTAGTAATGCAAAGGGCGTAACTATTTCACTCTCACCTTAATCCTGTGAACTAAGTAATTAACATTCTCATGTTGTAGATAGGAAACAATGAATGATAAAATATCACTTGCCCAAGGTCAGTTAGTTTACAACTGAGTTATTGAATCATACTCTGTTGTCTACAGCCTATCCATCAAAGAAGTGCCAGTCAAGATCCCTTCCCCCATAATATATGGGACTACCTAACCATGTCACGACATCATCATATTTTACATTTCTGCCCTCCATTTCATTACATTAACTATAATTTGTGGTGATGACAATGAAAAATACTACATGATGATGATGTGACACAAACAAGTATTTCTACATATTACAGGGGTGTTTGGGAACACAGGCCTATCTGTTCCCAGGTGGTGGCTGCTCTGGCAGAAGAACCATGGCAGCTGGAGAATCTCATGATATTTTGCAAACAACAAGTCTTGCAAGAGGTAGATGTGCTAAGGACACTCAGCTTACCACATTTTTTTAGAAAAAGGGCTTGAGAGGTATCCAATATGCTTCCCATTCCATTCTGCAATTGGCAAGAATCAATGGGGAAAGGGAGGCCAGGATGCACATTAGAGATGGGCATGAACCAGAATACGAACCCAAAAAAACCCACGAACTAGCCCGGTTCGTGGTTCACAAACCAGCAGTTCGTGGAAGCTCATTTCCACAAACTTCCACAAACTGGTCTGCTGGTTCAATTGGTTCATTTTAACACCAATGCCACTTTCCTTGCCACTACAAAGTGGCAGGGAAAGGGGCATTTAACCCCGCGGATCAACTGCTTGTCAGGGAGATACCTGTCAAGCAGCTGATCATTTAAACAGTGGGGCTTGGCTGGCTGGCCAGAAGTTCCAAGAGTTCCCCACTCCAAGTGGCGGGGAAATGGCCATTTAAAATGTGGGCAGGGCAGGGCTTCGCTGGCCAGCCGGGAACTCCTAGCCGGCCAGCCAAGCCCTGCCCACAGTTTAAATGGACATTTCCCCGCCGCTCAGAGCAGCTATTTAAATAGCCCTGCTGTTTAAATGATCAGCTGCTTGTTGGGGATCTCCCCAACAAGCAGCTGATCCGGGCGTTTAAATGCCCCTTTCCCTGCCACTGTTAAGCAGCCGGAACGGGGCATTTAAACCCCACAAACCACGAACCGGTTCGTGAACTTGCCCCAGTTCGTGGAAGTTTGTGGTTCCTGGTTTATGAAAATGCCATGAACCACAAACTGCACAGTTCGGTTTTTTCGTGGTTTGTGCCCACCTCTAATGCACATAAATCCTTTCCTGATCTAAGGCCATGAGATGGTGGGACTGTAACACTACAACTCATCACAAGGGGTAGAACATTCACGATCAACCTGTTGTATTATTCAATCAGGCTGGAAACTACCTAAATAATCAATGAGGCAACCTAAAAACCTGTGATGAGCATACATCCCCAACAATGTGAATGTACAATTTAATCAAAAATATTTTCTGGTGCCGTAATTTTGATATTTTATTTACAAAACAGTAACTTGCAGAACTGCATTTTTGTGAGCTGATCAATTTTTGTTGCAGTTATGCAATTCAAATTTCATTTCACCAGTTCAGCTTCATCTGCAAAACCATCTATGTTAAGCAAGTAGTCTTATTCTGATATAGATTTCTTGTGTTTTTTTCTCTTTTTCTCTTTGCAGAGACCTTTAGGTCATTCCTTTTGAAAAAACTGTCAAGCCCAAAGAAGGCAAAACAAATAGGTGATTATCAATGACCTAAGAACGTTCAAACATGCTGCAGTTTTTGCTTAGTAAATACCTGACCAATAAGCATTATGTGTCTGTCATTCATGTATTTGTTTGTAAATCCCAGCACAAGTATAAGAAGACTGTTGAATCTAACAGTCTTCTTATACTTGTGCTGGGATTTACAAACACAATGAAATAATAATCCATTCCTGATAGTTCCTTTGAAACACAGATCCCAAGTTCCCTAATGGTAAATCTTTCCAATGTATTTGACATATAAAGCTGTGCAAGCACACAAAAAAATCCCAGTTACACTGAAAGGTCCCTTTGAAATGGATTATAAACCTCTTATACAATGGCTTCTTCTCTGTTGAGATGCCTTTGCCAGCTAGATATGAAAAAGAGATCCATTTTCTCTTTCAAAACATTCAAGGTTATAAAAGCTTTCCTTCTGGCTCTCTGATTTACATTAGTAAATTGGTCCCTCCTACACACAACTACACTAGTGTAAATAATACCAAGTCATTGTTTAAATTAGCATATTAGTGTGAAGAGAGGGAGACATTAGATCAAATAGCTGTGATTTATTTTTGCAGCTGAGTCTAAAAGCATTCTCGAGGATTGTAATATGAACCGAGTAGTGTAATCAGCATGTGCTTTAACCAAAATGAGTAATAATAGGCTTCAAGAAAAATTCTGCAGTACACACCATGAAAACAGACAGAATATTTTAAAGCGCCAGACTCACTTCAAAAGTTATAGCCCTTATATGGGATGCTGGCAAAAACTGCTCTGATTTGGCAACATCCACATGAAAATGAGGATCATACATTTGAAACTTCGCATCAATGCACCAGTCCAAAACAAGACAGCCATCTCTCTAGCACCACATATTTCAAGCAGATCTGACACAGAGATTCTACATGTGATCAGGCTTGTCACACGCAGGATACTGTAAAAGAGGATGACAAAATGTTATAGCAACTCCATGAACATGGCTGTAGTTCCCAGATACTCGTTGGGCTTTTGTAAGAGAATTTTAATTGTTACATCTGCATGCCTTTTCACCTGGAAGCTGAGAATGTATTAATAAATAAACATGGCTAATATATAACAATTTGCCCAAAGTCACAGAGTTAGCTTCATAGCTGACTGACTTTATGGGTTGCTCACTCAATACTTGTCATGACTTCAAACTGGACCAAAAGTACAGCCATTGAACCCATACCCAGCAAGGCTTATCTTATTTAGGGTACAAAGCATCCCGAAGGCTATAAGGCCCAGATCATATAGTCAGTGAGGTGTTGTCTTCTGGGACAAGTGCTAGAGCTACCCTCCTTCCTTTTGTGAACATGTTTTTTGTTTTGCATAACAAAAACCACAAAGCCATGTAGCAAGCATAGGCCCTTGTAGACAGGACCTTACTTCATCAGATGCTTTGAGGCTGTGGTTATGCACAATGAAATGCACCACAAAAGAAATGAGGTAGAGCCACATATTCCCTCTGCTGAAAGATATATACCATAAAGTGCGTAATGGAGGAGAGGCCATAGATCAGTGATAAAAAGCATGTTCTTCATATAGAAGTCTCCATGCTTAGTATCTGGCATTGCTAGTTAAAGGACCTTGACTAGCAAATGTTAGGAAAAGCTCTTCTTTTTCTAAAACTATGGAGAGCTACTGCCAATCAGAGTAGACAATACTGTATAGCGAGATCAATAATATAGCAATACGATATAGGGGTGTGCACAGGAAAAACGGTTGATTCAGTTTGTTAAAGCCAAGCTGGGGAAAAAATGGGAATTTGGAGAATACCAAATTCATTCTCCAATGGGGTTTGGTAATACAGAGCAAATCTGGTGAATAAAATAATTCATTCAGTAATCCCTTTTTAAGTTCGGTAATACTGAATTTTACCAAATCAGGTAAAATTTGGTATTTTTTACTGAATACGAAACCTGAATTGAACACTTCTAATATTATTGCCTGTATGCCCGCAAACCAATTGATCTGCTTAAACAGAATGAAAAATGTTCCTAGAGAGAATACAACCCTCTCAGCACGCAGACCAGGCTGCTTAGGCTGGGGGATGCGTTTTCTACCCTGGAAGGGCAACAGGCAGACTGCCTTTCCCGGGCATCCAGGGATTTGCCGGGGGATGGAGCCAAGGTGAGGTTACTGGGTCTGCTCACCCGGCCCTCTCAGTCATCTCTTTGAGCTCGGCCCACCCACCTCTCCCTCTATGCAGTGCAGGATTAGCCAGTCGCCATTTATCGGGGCCAGGTAGGTACTTTTTCTTCTCCCATAATTAGCTCTGAAGGGCAGTTGTTTTTCACCTACTTTGCACTGTAGGGATTGTTTTGTTAATCGCGTGTGGCGGTGTTGTAAATAGTTTGGCCACTGGTAGGACAGGATCAAAATGTGTGGGCTGGTGACCCCCTTGGCGCATTCCTATTAGGTGGGAATTGGGGTCTGTCTGGAGCAGTTGGTGTGGCTATACGGCCGCCAGCTATGAGGGCAGACTGCCTGGTGGGGACCCTGGACTAGGCCACTCCCAGGCTCCATGGCTGTTGGGGTTGGAGCTTTAAAGGCGAACCACTTGCCTAGCTGCCGGGTCCCAGCCATCCATTGAATGGAACACCCCCGGGGCAGTGGGGCCTCACCCAGACAGGTCAAGGCAGAGGTCCAGGTGGACCCGAGGGCTTGACCTGTATCACAGTTAGATCCCTTGCCGCAATGACAGGTTGTGTTAATCTTTAATTAATAAAGTGGCCCTTATATATACACAAACCTGGTGTCTGCCTTTTATTTTGACTGGGGGGGGGATGTCAAGTAGCTTCTCATCATTTAAAATAAAAAATAAAAAGGCTTCAATCCAGGGTACATGCTTTGGGCAGCCTGCCAGTTCAAGCAGAACTATCAAAAGGATTTGGAAGAAGCAGTACACAGTTACACCACTATGTAGGTCCCTATGCAGAGGGTACCAAGTTCACAGTTACCTGTACATAAATATAGACTGCATTTTTCTTCATACTAAGGATTCAAAACTTGCAACCAATTTAAAAACCAATTTTGAAATTGAGGGGAGGGGCATTGCAACATCCAATGAACTTAAATGTGTTGCAAGAAGCTGTCCTCAGTGATAGAGCCAAAAGACATTCCGTGGCTGGTGCCATACTATGTCCTTGTACTGTTTCATTTGTTTCTTTTTGCATGCATCTACAAGTAGACTTGAAACAGGGGCTCCATACAACATCCAGATTGCACACCTCTAGTATGATACATTCATCATCAAAGAAAAGGCCATTGTGTGGCTTGACAATTATATGGAAGATAATGCTGGAGTGCAATCAGATGTAATTTTAAAAGTAGGTTGAACATACTCTTTGTGTGTGGATTTTCCTTCTATGACTATGTACACTCAGGTAACAAGTTATTAAAAAGCACTTTATTGCTTCTACTGTACATACATAAACTCTACATGTTGCTTATTTTTGAGTGATATTAAGGTGCCAATTTCCAGTCTTTCACCTGAGCCTTTCCCAGTCCAGACTCACTTGGCAGAGAAATAGCTTCTAACATAATGTATTCTTGGCATGCTGTGAATAATTGGCTTTGTGCCAGTTCTCATCATCACCATGTAGTAGTCATAAAATAGTACTATATATAGGGCTAAAATTCTAAGCATTCATTTCTGTCTCTGTACTCAAATTTTTAACTTTGCAAAGCTTGTTATTTCAATTTTGTCATTTTAAAGCTAAACATTGATATGCCAAACTTTTCTGTCATAGTGATGTTTGCCACTCCAGTCGGAATAAAAGACAGAGACCGTATTGGGATATAAACAGGGCCACTTTATTAATTAACACCAACATAACATAAACTGTCATTGCGGCAAGGGATCTAACTGCGGTATAGGTCAAGCCCTGGGGTCCTGCTGGACCACCGCCTTGACCTGTCTGGGTGACCCCTGCTGCCCCGGGGGTGTTCCATCCAGAGGATGGCTGGGACCCGGCGGCCAGGCGAGTGGTTCCCCTTCAAAGCACCATCCCCCACTAGCCGTGGAGCCTAGGGGCGGCCTTGTCAGGGTTCCCCACCAGGCAGTCTGCCCTCGCAGCTGGCAGCCGTACAGCCTCACCAGCCGCTCCTGACAGACCCCATTTCCCAAC
The DNA here is from genome assembly GCF_028583425.1 of Eublepharis macularius. NCBI lineage: Eukaryota > Metazoa > Chordata > Lepidosauria > Squamata > Eublepharidae > Eublepharis > Eublepharis macularius. Next base: position 49,942,274 of record NC_072799.1, read on the forward strand.
TAACGGGAATGTGCCAAGGGGTCACCGACCCGCTCAAGCTATCCTACCTGCCACTGCTAAGGGTCAAGCCTCTGCTTAGGCCCTAGCACCCCACAGGTGGCTTATGGCCAACCTGAGCCCTTGCCGCAAATCCTCCAGGAAAATATCATTGCCACTCACCGACAGGTGGACCCCGTCGTTACGGTAAAGGTCAGCCACCTCAGCCTTAATAGCGGGGTGTGGCAGATATATCCCTAGACCCCGGCCCAAGGCCTTCTCCAAGGCCCTGTTAGCCCTATGACGTGCCCGTTCAATCCCGGCAGGGTCCAAAGCTTCCCTCCATACACGACGGGAAAGTATTGCCGACCATATAATGAGCATGTCAGGCCAACGCTCTTTAATCCACCACAGGTTGGCCTCCGCCTGCAAAGATAGGGCCTTACCCTTCACAAGGCCAAGATCATTGCCACCAAGGTGGATGACCAGAATGTCCGGCAGAGGGCCACACCTTCCCTCAAAAAGGAGCGGCAGGAGACCAGGCCACCTCAACCTCTGCGACCCTGCCATTCCACCGTAGCCCACAAACTGAGGCCCAACTGCGAGCCGAACTGGGTCTTCTTTGCTTGACGAGCAGCCCAAAAGACCATACTATGGCCGCAAATCAAAACCCTCTTCCTCGTGTAGCAAGCCGCCGCACCTGCAAAGAGACCAAAGTCAAGAAGTGTTCGCCTCTCCGCCCAAAGGGCGGACATAAGATCGGAAGGCCGCTGACCGCCAGCGTCCCAGTCACTGTATAACTGGGCACGGGTACCCCATAGCCGCGGCCGTCGAGGCCGCCCCGATCCTGAAAGAATGAGTCCCAAATTTCAAGCCGTCAAGACCCAGTTCCGACAAAGCCTTCCCAGTCACCGACCAAAACTGATATTTGGTCAATGGGGAGCCATCCTCGTGCCGGAAAAGCAGCCCGTCACCCTCTCCCCGAAGAGCCACATAGCACCTCAAAGTGCTGACCAGGCATAGGCCAGGTTCGGCACAGATGCCCAAACGTAACAAGAACCCCTTACCCGCCTGGTCGGTCTTGGACCTCCGTACCCTGAGGGTGACCTCGTCACCCTCGAATTTGAGATCCTGCGCCCTCAAGGCATGGCACGATTGATCAGCCCGTGCCAGGGCCACCAATTCGCTGACCCTAAGTGCCCCAAAAAATGCGGTAAGGGTAGCCGCATGAAACAACGCCGCCTCAAACCGAGAGCGACATAACTTAACCCAAAGCTCGCCTAAGCCCCTAAGAATAGTAGGGGAAATTGGCTGCCTATCGTCCCTGCGAGTCCCAGTTTCACGGGACCACCCTTCAAGCATTTTCCGCAAATGGAAATCGCCTGTCAGATCTGCAAGACCCTTGGCCTTACTAGCGAAGGCTAAAGCCGCTAGCTGACCCCTGATGGACTTAACCGACAACCCAGTACCTCTCTGAGCCACGCAGAACTGCATGAGGTGCTGCACTGGTATGGGCCATACCTGTTGCAAACCCGCATTCCCCCTAAAACCTGCAAATTGACGCACTGCACGATCGTATGACCGCCGCGAGCTGGGGGCCAGTGCCAGTTGAATAGCCCTTTCAGCCTCTAGCCTCCAAGGTTCCACAGTTCCCACAGCATCGTGGTCGGCGCGGCGTCCGCCTCGGGGACAAGCTGCCGAAACCGGGGAACCTGAAAGCGAGACAGAGCATCTGCCACGCTATTGTCCAACCCAGGGACATGCCTAGCCAGAAACAAAATATTAAGTTTTAAACACCGAAGGGTGAAGGCACAAACCAGCCTCATAACCTTCGCTGACCTAGATGTAAGGGACCGGAGGACATGAACCACCGCCTGATTGTCACACCAAAAGTGGACAGAGTGGTTTGCCAAGATGTCCCCCCAAAGATGCACTGCTACTAGGATCGGAAACAGTTCCAGAAAGGTGAGGTCCTTACACCATCCCTTTCTGACCCATTGTACCGGCCACCGTTCGGCACACCAGTGCCCTTGAAAATAGACACCGAACCCAAGGGATCCAGAAGCGTCGGAGGCGACCTGCATATCGGCCGCTAACATAAGTGGCTCCCTCCAAAATGAGACCCCGTTAAAGTCCCTAAGGAATGCCTCCCATACTTCCAGGTCCTCCCTCATCCCCCTATTGATTGAAAGGCGATGATGGGGGAGACGAAGTCCCCCCATGGCATCGCACAAGCGCTGGAGGAAGGCCCTGCCGGGGGCTACGACCTGGCAGGCAAAATTTAAATGCCCCACCAGCTGCTGGAGCTCACGCAACGTGGCTTTCTTCTTCCCTTTAAAAAGGGCCAGCCGCGTCCTGAGGTCGAAGAGCTTCTGGGCAGGCAACCAGGAGGCCTGCCTAATTGTGTCCAGCTCAATCCCCAAAAAGGTGAGGGTAGTGGCCGGACCTTCCGTTTTCTCGTGGGCGAGAGGCACGCCCAACTCAGCCGCCAAGGCAATAAAGCCTGTCAAAAGGCAGTGACACTGCCCCCCCCGGGGGGCCCAATGAAAAGGAAATCATCTAAATAATGGGCCGTGGCGCGGCACTGAAGCCGTGACCTGAGGGCCCATTCCAAGAACGAGCTAAAACGCTCAAAGGCTGCACATGAAATCGAGCAACCCATCGGCAATGCCCGATCCATATAAAACTGGCCATCGAACGAGAAGCCAAGCAACTCGAAGTCGTCAGGGTGAACCAGCAGAAGACGAAATGCAGACTTTATGTCGCATTTCGCCATCTCGGCCCCCACCCCGCATTGCCTAACAACCTTGACAGCCTGATCGAAGGAAGTGTATCGAACAGAGCACATGTGCTCAGGGATGGCGTCATTCACTGACCCCCCTCTAGGGTAGGACAAGTGATGAATGAGCCTGAATTCCCCCACGGCTTTCTTTGGGACCACACCCAGGGGCGACACTCTCAAACACGGGACCGGGGGGCCGGAAAGGGGCCCAGAACACGCCCCTCCAAACATTCTTTAGCTATTTTACACCTAACAACCTCCTCCATGCCCACAACCGAACGTAAATTAGAGGACATGAAGGGAGCCCTAGGACCCTGAAAAGGAATCCTAAAGCCATAACGAAAACCTTCCAACAAAAAGCGCGCTTCCGCGCGTTTGGGGTACTCCACAAGGAGGCGTTCAAGAACCCTCAGGTTTATGGGGCTGGGGCCCTTTTCCAGCAGTAGCTGGGGGCCCCCGCCCCGGCCCCCGCGCCTTCCCCCCCTCTTAGATTGCCTGGTGCAAGAAGTGAAAGGGTGGGGGCCACCACAGATTGGGCACTAGTGTTTAAAATTACACACCTTTCTGGAGCACACCCCTTGGGAACTGAAGTCCCAGCACAGCAGCCGGGGTTGAACTGGCTGCCCCGCGGGTGCGCGGGTGCCCTGTGTAGTCTGACTCCGCTGCACCAGGTGGCCACTATCAGAGCGGTCACCTGCATTCGGCTTGGCCGGGGACATGACCTGCAGCCAAAGCTGCTGGTGTATCCTGTCCCACTGCCAGGTCGGGTTGAGAGCGGCATGCATACGGAATTCCTCGTCGTATTGCAGCCAAGCTGCACCAACGAAGTCCGTATGTCCTCTGTAAATTATATCAATGTATTGAAACAACTGGGCAGCCTTCCAAGGCTGGGCCCTAGCCACCACACCGGCATATATTAACATGCCTGGCAGCCAGTTATGCCAGTTCCGCTCAATTTTCCTGCGCTTCAACCTTTCCTTATCGCGATCATCTAACTCCTCCTTATCTTTCTTTTCCAAATCCCGAAACAGGAGATTGAAAACATCCACATATTCGCCACGCAGAATCTTATCCCTAGTAGCGAGAGTTAAGTGATCACCTAGGGGCATTGCTGTATCCCCAAAAGGCATAGCTCCAAATGGAATGGACCCATAACCGTGCGTCCCCCCCGCAGGGAAACCCCACGGATAATAGCCCCACTGATTAAAGTGGCTCACCAATGCCTGGGAACCAGGGACCGAGGGGGCCTGTCCCGAGGACGGGCCAGCTACATCGCTACTAGCTGCCTGAAGCACATTACATGGTGCTTGGGGCCACACAGAATTAGCCCCATAGAACTGAGGGGGAACTCCTAACGTGGAACCCATGTGTCCCTGAGTTGCAGATGGTGGAGCAATTACTTGACCCCAATGCCCCCAGGGCCACGCCCCTGGTGTAACAGGTGCAGCTGACTTACCGTCACCTTCAGGAGGTTGAATTGCAACTGCCACCTGCCCAGCTTCCTCCTGCACGCTTTGCTCAGCTACGCCACTCTGTTCAACGGCTGTGGCTTCAGTCACCGTCACCTCGCAGGCTCGCTCCCCTGTTGCTGGTGTACCTGTACTTTCAAGAGCAGAAAGCCTATTAAGAACCTCGCGCTGAAAGGTGGCTGACGAAGCCAAAAGGGTTGAGTGAGCCCTCTTTGCTCTGCCGGGTGCTGAGCTGCTTGCTCCCCTGGCTTGTTCTAAGGCAGCCAGGCGAGCCAAGATGTCTTGCTGGCCCTGCAATTCACCCTCATCCTCCGATGAGGAAGAAACTGGGGCAGGCCTCTTTGATAGTGGACGCTTCACTGGCTGTTTCCCCTTAGACGGCCCTTTTCCTGTTCCCGGCATAATGTACACTGGGCCAGTACAACCCACAGGAAAGGAGGAAGGCCACTAAAATCCCTGCCCAGACAAAGCTCAATATCCCACAGGACAGCAGGGACCAAGTTCAAGCCAGCGCCTGGTCAATCCCTATAACAGCCCACCCTAACCAGGGGGGGGCGTGAGATCCAACCACCTACTGGGGGGGTAGATAAACCAACACCTTCCCTGCCGCCTCCCGGGGGGGGTGGTGGAAGATGTAGGAGATATCCCTCAGTGCCAGCCACCCACCAGGGCTGGGGGGGAAGAATGGGGGAAGCTCGACAGCCCCTAATATGACCCCCCCTCCGGTAAAGACCCCCGCAACCGGGCGGCCTGCAAGGCCCCGACAAAGCTACAGCATGGAGGGGACTCACAACCCCTCAACAAATTAAGGCGCGGCCACGCGAGCCGCTACGGCGGCGAGGCGCGCGGGCTGAAGCCAGCCGAGCCGGGAAAGCAGGCGCTGAGTCACCCGACTCCGACTGCAGCCGCAGGCCCAGGCGCCCGCTCCCGCGCCGCGGTGTGATCACCGGGAAACGGCCTGCCTCGGCGAATCAACGCTGGGCGGACTGCACCCGGCCGACTCGGGCGCAATCGGCCGGCGAGCGGCAGCTGGCTCTCCGCCCGGCCACTTGCCCAAGCTGCCCAAGGCCGCCGAGTGCACAGGCCTCGTAGCCGCCGGCCCTGCTCTCGGAGAGCTGCAACGTGCACCTCTCCCACGAGCAGACACGCGGCGACTGAGGAGGACCTGTGGGGCGGAACTGGCTAACAAGCCGTTTGCTCCGCCCCCAGGCCAATGCCCGGATGGGCTAAAGCACGGGCTGTCTTTGCTCCTTCCGGAGCGGCAAACCCGGCCCCCATCCGAGCAGCCTTGCTGCCGGATGGGAAAGTGCCGCATTATTGATTAATTCAAAATTGCAGATTTGTTAAAATGGTCATCTAAAGCAGCTTGGTCAATGAAATGATTACACTACTGATAGAGTATTTTTTATTCCATAGGAAGTACACACCTTGCAGAATCCTCTAAGTTTACAATCACTTGGGTACAACAAAATGGCACAAATGTGTTATTAAAGAAGTGAACTTACCACTAACGCAGATTTGTAAGAAAGGGTAATTCAGCATAAATTATCCTATCATATTTCTGTCCTGTCACGTATACTGAACTGTTGGAGTGCCAAAATGGCTATTAAGAAAAGCCAGTATTGATTATCTTAAAATGTGTGACCAGGAGCATGTCTACAAGAAAATATGAAATAAACAAAACGTGGTATTTACTCTACTGGCCTCAAGACTAAGTACATAACAATGAAATCCTATGAGCAGAACCACAAGTGACAAAAGGCACAGATTGGACACTTGTCAGCTTCCCTCAAGTTTTGATGGGAAATGTAGGCAGTTTGGCGGAATGTTGGACAAGTGACAGTTGAAAAGTCCATTGGACAGCAGTCAGAGAGCGAAGCTGCGAGACCAGGATGCCTACATTTCCCATCAAAACTTGAGGGAAGCAGACAAGTGTCCAATCTGTGCCTTTTGTCACTTGTGGTTCTGCTCTATGTGAAGTTATTCCAGGTTAAGTGTATTTATTTTAATGGGGGCGGGGCGGGTAGACTAGAGTACCTTTGCATAAAATTGCACTGTAAGGGACAGGTTATCTTTTCACCAGTAAGCGTTTTACATAGAGTGACTTCACCGGCTTTGAAATTGTCTTTTTCTATGCATGTTGCATCTATGCAAGGTGAATATATGTAGTTCAATATTGCTTCCAGGTGCTGCACCAGCTATTGATAGAGAAAGAGCTGATTTTCACTGGCATTGTAACCATCATTTAAAAGTAAGGGTGTTCTTTGATTCTGCATGCTCAGTAAAGATAGTGGCAAATAAGTAAATAAATAAGATAAAAACCAAATGGCAGAAAAATGGAATGCAAGAAGCTGCCCTCAGTGCTAGAGCCAAAAGACAGTCCATGGCTGGTTCCATACTATGTCCTTGTACTGTTCATTTGTTCCTTTTTGAATTCATCTAGAAGTAGATTTGAAACAGGGGCTTCATACAACACTGAATACAGTACAAAATTCCCCATAAAAATGCATCCCCAGTGTGGACAAGATTCTATTATATGTCTCCTTGGAAAGAAGTCATTTTCAGCAGAAGTCCTACTTCTCCTTGCATGTTGGTTCCATTGTTTTCAGGATAATTAATTACTTTTTTATGATCATTACTTTATAATAGTTTTATAATCATAACAAACGTCTTAAAAAAATGAACACTGACTTTAGGCTGCTAAATACTAAATAGCTGGTTCCGTTCCCTGCCCCACCAACAAGACCTGATAGTCAAGCATTAATTGAGTCGGAAAAATAATGACAGGCTCTGAGAAAACAAGAAGCAGCTAATGAGTCTGAAAACAGTGGAACATATTGGAAATTTCCACAGCAATCTACCTTTCTCTGCAGTCCTTCTTGCCCCAGTATATATGTCTGGTTTCACTGCTGGATCAATAGAAGATTCCAAATGCTCCAAGATGTGTTTCTTTCTTGTGTGCCCAGTTTAGTATGTTGTTAGAGGAATGGACTGCAGTTTGTAGGGTTCTAGGCTTACAGGTTGTAGGGTTGTAGGGTTCTGCTGCTAATTGGTTTGTTTTCAGTCAAAAGTCAAGCTTTGCTTTAGTTTCAGCTTTCCTCTTGTTGGGATTCAAACTCTTTATGTCTCTTTCATAGACCGTGTCAGTTTTGAATCCGGGGTTTCCAAACAAAATCTATTCTGTTATTGATTTGTTCCAGGTGGGTTATTGCCAGTTCAGCAATCAGGAAGGCTTGCCAGTACTGGTGTACACTGGTTGGCAGTTTCCATATGTGGCTGAAACAGGAGTGTTGTTGGCATGCCATTCATGATTGGCAGGTGTTGGCAATCTTGCTATGAACACCATTTTACTTGCTATGTTCTCATGTTTGTTTGGTTTTTTTGTCAATTCTTTTCTCAACTGATAGGATACCGAGTAACTAGTAGCCAGTACCAAACTAGTATTGGTGATGTGCTTGCAACTGGGTTTTAGGACTGAGCTGGACATCTCTGAATACTAGAAACCACAAGAAATCTAGTGGTTAAATGAATTAGCCCTTATACATTTTCTCAAGTCTTTTTATGGACTATATAATACTGATTTTTTTTACATTAAAATGTATTATTTGTTTCTTCCTAAGAGAAGTGCTGAGAATGAGGCAATAGGAGAAAAACAGAGAGAGAGATGCCGGAGCTCCTCTTAGCAACATAAAGATAATATATAGCGTCCCTTTTCTGACTTCATCAGCAAACTATCAAGTATTTTTCTCAGAGCTGTGCTAACATCATCCGAAGATGCTGTTGCAGTAAAAAGAAAGAAAAAAGAAAAAATATTAGAAGGCCGAATAAATGGAAGTTGTTAAATAAAAACAAGCTGGACTGAGTTTTCTTCCATTTAAATGACAGGGAAACAAATCAATGCTGCCAAATGGAACAGGATAAAATCAATAAGGGGGAAAATGCATTTTGAAGACATTAAAAACCTTAAGAGTAAAAACAAAGTTTAAAATCTCTAAACAATTACCTGGATGCATCCTATTAAATCAAAGTTCAGGGCACTTATGGCTGGTAAGACATAAGCTATAGCCAGGCATTCAACCTAAAATGGCACTTACATGTTGAAGTATTCTGATATATAAATCAAAACTTGAATTTTGCAAAGCAACATTTATGATTTACAAAAACAATCTTTTGGCTATGTTTTCTTTTAAAGTTAAAGATGGAGCTCTCAGATTATCAAAAGCCTTTCATCTCCGCTTCGGGATAGAAAAAAGATGACCAATTTTTCATCAGAAGTTCCTGATTGATGGTTCTTGAAAGGAGTAAAATATTGTATTTGAATTAAAATTTTGTTTCTTCCATGATTTGTAGCTAAAAATTAAAAGATCCTACCCCTAACTCACAAATTCAATTTAAAGCTTTTCCCCCGTTTTTTGTCAGGTCTGTTGTTTCCTATGTGAGAAGAACTGTATACATATCATAAAAAATATTTATACCCTGTTTTTCTCCCTAATGAAGCCCCAAAGCAGCTTACATCATTCTTCTCTCCTCCAATGTATCTTCACAACAATTCTGTAAGGTAGGTTAGGCTGAGAGTGCGTGACTAGCCCAGGGTCACCCAGTGAGCTTCCATAGTAGAATGTGAACTAGTCTGACACAAGGCTGGTCTATCCAATATCTAGTTAGCATAATGTGAGTCTTCCTGATCCCAACAGTGAGAGGCAATTGCATGGAGAAGGAACAAGGAAACATAACATTACAGCATCAGATATAGATTAAGTAATAAGTAGGTTCCTGTATTGACTCACTTATATTACCTATATTGACTTACCAAAGGTCATCTTCAAAGGCCATTCCCTGTGTGCATCTAATATCAAAGGTACAATAGATGACCACAAGAGAAATAACTTTCTTAATAGTAACATTATGACTTATCAAGGTAAGTTCACCTATCATTATTACACAAGCTGCTTAAATCACTTTTAAGACAACTTATAGATAATACTTTTCTGATAACATATTTTATTTATTTATTTTCAATTTTTATTCCACCCTCCCTACACAGGCAGGCTCAGCGCGAATATTGTTATTGTTTTTGCTGAGGTGATTTTTTAAAAAAGGGATTCTGGCTGTTTTATGCATTTTTTTCTGCTATTGTAAACTGTCCTGGGCAGCCTTTAGAGTATGGTGGAAGTGTAGGACAATAATGCTCTTTTATTTGAAGAAAAATGGATTCATCATCAAATACCAAATGTTTTGGAGGAACTGAAGCCCCCTGTTTTGTCTGCAGCCCCCTGTGTCTTGCAACATCTTGTCTTGTATACCCTATAACAACTTTCTGGAATAAGGTTTGTGCTATACTCATAGAAAGTTCCAAAACAGACACAATCCAAGAGGAATACAAGATGCTTAGATTGGTAGACAACCAAATTCCAGTCTAACCATCTAACCACTACATCTCATAGGCTTTCCTATTTCCACCCATTAGGCATCATTCAAGCAGAGATACAGCTGTAACTTTACAGTAGCTGTGGTATTTATAGTTAACTTAATGATGGGCCAAAACAAAGTTCATGAGAAACCAATGGATAATTTGGGTTAGAAGAAGGCAGACAGCATTTTCAGAGAGTGTCAACATTTCTGAATAGATTAAATGGGGACCTGCAGAAGGAATTGTCCTATTGTCCTCATAAACACCTCAGCTTTGCCCTGCCCACTATTTTGATAATCAATGTGTAACAGGTACCCCCCCCCAACCCTGTCCCTTTATACGGCAGTTCAAAGGAAGTCCCAAAAATTCCTACTCAGCTTGTGGTGAAGATTGTTGCAAATGCCTGTGGAAAAGACAAAAAGGTGGTTTATACTGTTGCACCTATGCCTCTTCTGATAGACCATATGAGGCAAAAGAACAGCCTTAATCAAATAAAAGGATTAACCGTATTCAAAATAGAGGTGGTCATTGAAGATGGGAACAAGCATGCTTTAGATTTTCTTTCTAATATGAGAAAAAGGAAAGAAGAAAGGGAGAGGAGAAAGAAGAAGGGGCAAACACACGTGTGCATGTATGTGTGAGAGAAAAAAGCCACAGACTGGCAAGAGACAAGCAGAGCTGGTTTGCCAATGCCTGCCTCTGCGTAGCAACCCTTGTCTTGTTTGGTGGATGGGAATCCAAGTACTAAACAGAACCAACTCTGCTTAGCTTCTAAGATCTGATGAGATTGGGCTGCCCTGGGCCATCTAGGGCAGGACAGAGAAACGTGAAGAGAAAGGAGGAAGACAAAATGATTGGTAAAATTCTGTTTCATGTTGTAGACTATGGTTACAGGTTGCTTACCTGTAACCATAAAAAGACTGAACAGTACTGTACTTTGCCATATATTATCTGGATATTCTTATGCAGAGACAAACAATGGAAATACTTGAAGACAAGAGAATGGGAAACATACTGCTCCTTTTAAAAGACATACAAATATTTGGTATCCAGATTAATCCAGTACATTAGAATTGCCATTATTTGGTGCCTGGAAAGCCAAGATTGCAAGCTATTTAAATTCAGTGTGTATTCTTAGGAAGCCCTTGGAGGGCTAAAGAGTACTCCGTCTATCCAAGCACCCATTTCAGCCTATCACAAATGTTTAGAAATTTGCAGTGTTAAATAGATAACAACAGTGTGATGTGTTAGGAATTATGCCAGTAACTAACAAGTAAGTTGCTTTTAGATTGGATTATAAAGGCATAATTTAAAAGCTAATATACTAGTTGGGGGTGGGAAGTAGAAAATTTTAAAAGGCTTTTAAAGTTTTCTTTCTGTGGGTTTTGTAAATAATTTAATCTTTTAAGAAGAGCAATAGTAGATTCACCTCCTCAACCACCTCCTCAACCACACGGGTTTTCTTGTACATGGTAATGTACCATAAGCTACTTTTTAAAGGCTTTTAAGTGATGTGGTTATCCAGTGTCTATTGAACAGTGTCTGTTCCCTTCCACTCTCAAAGCCATTGAAAGTGTTAGATTCCCTTTTATATCTGAGTCATTAACCTGTAGAGCTGAGTGAAAAGTATGATGGAGGAGCCTCAACCAACTAATTGACTTTGCTTGCTTGTTACAGGCTTTACACTTTACCTATGTACTTTGCCTATCTTTGCATTCTCTTCATTTCAATCCTAGATCTATACATTGCAGGAAATAATATCAAATCTTTTGTACAGAATTATTGTAATGAGGTGGCTCAAACTATTGAAAGTGCTTCTCGTTGGATCCAGCCAGCTCATTCACTCAAATTCATTCAATTCTTCTCCCTGCTACAGGCTCCACCCCACGTAGCTTTTGCATGCAGTCTGAATTGTAGCATAGAGCTCCTAATCTATGGGTGCAAGATGTACATAGATTGCCTTCCCACCCAACACCCCACCCCACCCAGATTCAAATGAAAGAGGAAGCATTTACAGATGGGCAAAGCTATCCTCATTAGAAGCAGCCATCACATTTCCAGATGGATCCTCAGAGATTAATGGGAAGTCGGTGGTTTCTTCAGTGCAGAATCTGAAGTGCACAGCAGTTCCTGAATTCCAGAGCCCATTTCTTCCCAGGTAGTGAATACAATCAGCAGACTAGGAGGGCCCACACCAGACGCAATCAACTGCAATTAAAAAAAGATAGTCTGGGGATCAACCTCCTGTCCAGGAAGTGAGTTCAGCAAAGAGAGGCCTGGAGAAAAGGCCTGCGCCAGAATAAATGAGCTCAGAAGCAAAGTTATGAAGAAGAGTCCAGAAGAAATTGCTCTTGTTATAGCTCCTGCCTGCAGCTTCTTCAGCTGAGGCCTTTCCAGCAATATAGCAGTTGCTTAGAGCAAGCACAAAGGCTCCCCAAGGCTCCCCCTGCTCTCCTTTCCAAGTTCAAAACAAATAGCCCTCATGCAAGTTACAGTGAACAAAGTAGATCCCAGCATGCAAATTAAGTAGTTGCTTTGCTCCACCCAATAGCCTACATTCCAAAGCTCTACATGGTGGTTGGGGAGGGGAGAGATTTCAACTGGGTATAATATAGGGTTACCAGGTCCCCCTACCCTCCTGGCAGGAGGTGAGAGACCCGGCACTCACCTTTGTTGCCATTCTCATGCATTCGCAAAACACGTATGCACTCCCAGATCGTGCAATGACATCCCTTCAGTGCCGGCTCCAGAGTCGCCGGCACCTGAGGCAGCTTAATGCTGCCTCTGTGTGTGCGCGCGCACACACACACACACACACACCAGCCTGCATGATGATGTCACTGCATGTTACATCATCCCGCAGAGGCTGGCGCGTGCATGGGGGGCCTTCCAGCCCTCCCGTTCAGTTGCTCTGTGGGCCAGGTGCAGCCGGCTGCCCTGGCTGCTGGCTGTGCCTGGCTCGCAGAGCAACTGAACGGGAGGCTGCCTGCTTAGCTGCCCCATGCTGCTGCCACCAGTACACGCTCCTGGCCAGCAGCGGTGGCAGCAACTCCCTGGGCCTGCGCCCCTCTGGCATCTTAGTGCCCTGAGGTGGTGGCCTTACCAGCCTCAATGGGCGGGCCAGCCCTGCATCCCTTCCGTGGAGGTTGCCCCAAGTTGCAGAAGCCTCTGTTTTCTTTCTAAGTGGCCCCAATCCATGGTTTAAATATTCATAGATCAGAGCCCCTTGGCTATTAGTATATAAGTATTTATCAATTGCAACTGATGAAACTGCTCTAATATCTTAAAGCATTTGTCATTCTATCAATGCAGTCATATATGGTATTGCTCCAGTTTAAGCCAATTTGGTTTAACTGAAGTGTTAATGCATAGAACTGCACTATTAATTACGCCATCCTAAATAGGGTTGCACATATCTAATCCCCTAAATGGTCTTAGAAGGGTATAACTGTTTAGGATTGCTCTCTAAATGTGTTGTAACACTCTGTTATTTATGCTGACATTACACATCTGGGTAGTTCATAGACTCCATCCATCCATCCATCCATCCATCCATCTATCCATTTACTTCATTTATAGCCTGCCTTTCTTGCTGAGATTCAAGGTGGATTACAAAATACCTAAAATAACAATTTAATCAAACAGCATAAGTCATCCAATACAAATACAGTAGAGCTAGGAATACAGAATCTGTCTAAGGCATGACTTACCATATTACAGAATGTGGGATACAAATGTAGAACGCAATGCAGTAAAAGCAAAGCAATCCATAAAATAAGCATTGAAATGGAATACAATCTTATACCCTTATAAAGCCATCCGCTTGAGAAGTTCCATTATGCTACAATTCTAATCTCTTCTTAGGGTGGTTCCCTAGTTGCTTTGCTCCACCCAATCATGGACTAGTGTCCACTTTATCATCTGCATCTCTACCGAGACCTCTATTTTCTCCAACTTTTTTCATTATTACATTGAAAAGTTTACAAATACTTTCTGTGTTTGCCTTGCAGTTATTCTCAGTTTAGTTTGATTCTGCAAAGCCTTGTCTGATACAAGCAGGAGATGTTCAAAGATGCTGCTGTGAATGTATTGTTGATTGTGTTCTTCAGAAGGGAGGTTCCTCATGGGTGTTTTTGGAGCCTTTTAATTTTCCTTTGTTGCCTTGTGGGTCAATTAAGGAAAGGAAAAGTTGTCATGGGAATCTCTCTGCCTTGCACTAAAGTCACTTGTGCTTGACAATAATGTTCAGTTGAAAGCTGGACTAATTAACTGTAATGTCTGCTAGTGCAATACTTCAAAAACATCTTGGAATTTAACAGCTCAGGAGGGCCAGCAGTAAGTAAGTATAACAACGCCAAATTGCAAAAGAATGCCTATGCAATCAACTGCATTGAGTTCACACTGGCAAAGATGAGCTGAGCTACTAAAATGTGTGAGATTCAGTAGGATACTTTTATTCCATGTAGGACTGGTCATAACTGTAGGGTATACATTTAAGAGATTCATTTTCCAACAATGTTTGGGATTTAAGTATGAAATAAGAACTGGGAAGTTACTCTGTAATGTTTCTCTTTCTTGTAATAGAAGCAAAACATAGTAACATGATCGAATACATTTATGTGCAAAGAAATATGATAAATTTGAATATATACTTTGGACTTTGATGAAAAGGCCAGAGATTGTGTTTATGTCCTACAAAAATACAAAGTAGACGGTGTCCCTACAGGTTAGCTGGTGTGGGTGACTGTGGAGGCACCAGCAGGAATGATAGAGCAATAGAGTCTGTATGAGAACATAAGAAGAGTTCTGCTGGATCAGACCAGGGGTACATCTAGTCCAGCATCTCATTTCACACAGTAGCCAACCATGGTGGGCCAACAGCAAGGCATAAAGGCCAAGGCCTTCCTCCACGTTGCCTCCTAGTGGAGGTATTCAGAGGTTTTTTACCTCTAGACATGGAGGTTCCCTTAAGTTAGCATGGTTGGTAGCCAGTGATGTATCTAGCCTCTTTGAATTTGTGTAATTCCCCTTTTAAAACTGAAGTTTCATTAAACCTTTACACGCATGTGATTGCTTTTCATTTGCCAGAGGTATCGTGCAAACAATGTATCTCCAAAGTCAATACAGAGTCAATTTGAGAATTTCTGCATGAATGAATGGATGACAAGTACTAGACTTTCTGTTCAATATAATGAGACTTCTACCCAAGTTTTTTTTTAGGGGGGGGCACTGTGATCACACAATCCAGTTCATAGCTGTGCATATTTCAGACTCATTGAAATCAATGGGGCTATAACTCTGCTGGATGGGGACTAATGTATTCTAAGTTAAGCACATGTTTAATTAACTGCCTTGCAGAACACATAATCTAGAAGTATGATAAGATGATTAAAATACAATATTTTTATCAATGATTGAGAGCACTACAATTTTACATGAGTAATCAGAAACTGTATCATTCTGTGTATGACCTCCCATTATCCATTTGGTGTTCTTTTTCATTACTTCTTCTTCTTCTTCTTCTTCTTCTTCTTTTTAAATTACATTCTCCATGGGCACATTTTCAGTTAATAACCATTATTCATCTTCTGACACCACCAGACCATTGCAAAATATATCAATAGATTTATTTTTAAATACAATTAGACATTACTCTTGTCTATTTGAAATAATCAGAAAGATTATTTTAGCCTCTCGCTTTAATCAAGAAGAGTATATTGCAAAAAACATGAGCAGTGAAGCAAGACCCAAGAAAACATAGATAAATGATACTAGGCTTGAAGAGGCATTGGATTAATTTCATTCTGGCAACACCTACAGTCCATGAATTTTAGAAAGATACAGCTAAGTATTTAAAAGAAGCACATTTTCAAAATATGAGTCTCCATATGGAATGCACTTAAAATAAAAAGCAACCCTATTTTACTGAAGGATAAATCAAATTCAGTTCATTCTGATCCATCTGGACCCACAGCCTAATATAGTTTAAATTCTTTGATTTAAACAATGTAAGCTGGGCATGGGTGTGGGCTAGCTGTAAGATGCTAATAAATCTATACGTCAGTCATTAGAAGATAAACATTTCCACATTCAAAATTCAAAGGACCATAGTTTGAATCTCATCTGAAAGCACACAGCCCTATCGATAGTCACTTATGGAAGACTGAAAGTGAATTTATGTACATTTTTATGATGAGGAAAAATATACCAGATACTGACATTTTTCTGCCATAGAACTAGAGGAGTTAGCCATATTAGTCTGTAGCTGCAAAATAGTAAAAAGATTAGTAGTACCTTTAAGACTAGCCAGCTTTATTGAGGCATAAGCTTTCAAGAATTACAGCTCTCTTTATCAGATGCATCTGACAAAGAGAGCTGTGGTTCTCGAAAGCTTATGCCTCAATAAAGTTGGGTAGTCTTAAAGGTGGTACTGGACTTTTTACTATTTTTCTGCCAATCTCTCATGCAAAACTCTCTTGCAAAATTGCCAAGAGATGGTGCGATGTATGTTTATCTCTGTCCCAAAGAATAAGAAAAATAAACTTGATAGGAAAAGTTGATCAGTAAAAGCACTCATGAGAAGACACAGAGCAACCACATGGACATAATTCCTGGTAACTGATCTTTTTAACTATTTTTATGTAAAGGATAAATGGGGGTTCAGCAGTTTAAGGAACTGCCTAAAACTGGATACTAGATCTAACAAGAGGGTGGACTCATCACAAAATGGAACAGGGTTTTTTGTTTTTGTTTCTGCCTTCATCCTATATGTGTAATACCCATCACTTTTAAAGGAAAATCAGGGTTGGATGTCAGACTGTTTGCCTCCCTGGTAAACGAACATAGAAGTTGATTCCACACCAGTCAATTGTAGAGCAATTGCCTTCAGTCATACATGCATTTTAACAGTGGTTCCAAATGATGTTGATAAAAAAGGGAGAAACTGAGTGGGAGAAATTTGATTTTCTGGCTATAGTAGTTTAGAATCATTATCAAAATAGAACCACCATCACAACCCCATATGGACAAGAAATTCCAGGAGGTAAATGATTTTGTTGGTGTCATATTCATCAATATGTGGATCTACCACTGTAATTCTGCAGACACCTTTTTGAGTAGTTCCCAGTACAGAGTCTTTCCACATTATAAGAGCCATCAGTATAGTAAAGTATTATAAATGTTACAGCTTGATATGGGCACGAATCGAAATATCAATCAAATTTTGTGACGAATTGGACTGATTCGTGTATTGCAAAAATGTGATTTGTGGGGCTGCGTTTTTCACGAAATCCACAATTTTGGGGACCGATTCATTTGATTCAATAATGCTTCATGATGCCAGACAGGCTAGCACTGATCCATTGATTCCCTAGGCAACATAGGCCCGGAATGTCAGCAGACCTTTTGTTGCCATGGAAATCCCAATCTTAGCCCACATAACCTCGATAGGCAGCTCTCCCTGCCAACCTGTGATCTCCCATTCTGTTCTATGAGAGCAATGAGCAGGGGGAAGATGGGCCTTCTGTAGCCATGAGGACACCAATCTCATCCCTCCAAACCCTTTTAGGCAGATGTATTGTCGAAGGCTTTCACGGCCAGAGAACGATGGTTGTTGTGGATTTTCCGAGCTGTATAGCCATGGTCTTGGTGTAGTTCCTGACGTTTCGCCAGCAGCTGTGACTGGCATCTTCAGAGGTGTAGCACCAAAAGACAGAGATCTCTCAGTGTCACAGTGTGGAAAAGAAGTTGGCAGGTAATTTATATCTACTCAGGAAGATATATGCATACTCCATATGCAAAAGAACCTCCTCAGGATACAGTGAAGCCTCCCTCCATTAGCATTCCACACTCTGGGAAACTCTTACAGGATGACTCAGCCCAACCCTACCTTCCTGAGTAGATATAAATTACCTGCCAACTTCTTTTCCTCACTGTGACACTGAGAGATCTCTGTCTTTTGGTGCTACACCTCTGAAGATGCCAGTCACAGCTGCTGGTGAAACGTCAGGAACTACAATGCCAAGACCACGGCTATACAGCCCGGAAAATCCACAACAACCACCAATTAGGCAGGTCTGTCTGCCAAGCAGAGAGCTCCTGTTCTGCTCTATGTGAGCATTTCTTATATAAGGCACAGCTCTGTGTCTCCTACATTCAGTTCCAGTAGAGGGAGAGAGAAAAGCTGTTGCTGAGATTTGGAGTGAGAGATAATGGATTTGGGAGCTTTTGGCTGGATTTACTACTGCTTCAAAAGAGACTGAAAAGCATCTTCTTTTCTACTCTTGTCCTTGCTGGGAAGGTTGTTGGGTGAGGGTGCCTTTGAAGTTTCTCTGTGAGTTTGGCATCTCTGGGTACAAATGGCGCCATTGTAGGGCCCCATCTCTAGTTACAACTTGTTTGAGGAGGATGGTGGATAGCACCTTACTGACAAGCTGTGCTCCCTTTCACATGTATTCTTAGGGTTTCTCTAGACATGTTGTTTTTTAAAGAGCTGGGTTGGGTGTCCTATTCATTAATACGGGCTGTGTTTGGGTTCCCCAGATTCAACTCAGGTTCCTGCAGCCACACAGCCACTGTGGGGAATGGCTGTTAAAAAAATAAAAGAGAATGCTACCTTAGGAAGAGGAAGAGCTCCTGTCTCCCCCCTCCAATCATTTCTCTATGTCAAAATAGCATGAGGAAGGGGATTTCCCTGTTTTTACTGCTCCACATGCACAGAATACTCCACAGCAGCAAAAACATACACATACTTGAGCTCGCTATTTTGGAAAATGAATTGAAACCTGCACATCTAGAGTAGAGATGGGCAAGAAATGGGGGGAAACTAAACAAGCATTTTGTATTTCATCACATTCCATGAATCACGAATCATAAACCATGAACTTTCATGAAATTGTCCCGTTTTGTGAAACAATTCGTTAGTTTCATGATTCATCAGAACCCAGGGTACTTCAGTAGCCCCCTTCATACCCAGAGATTCCAAACTCTCAGGGAGACTTCAGCAGGCTCTCCTCCACCCACCCTCACCCAACAAGCCAGAAAGAACAAATGCTCTAAATAAGAATATAAGCAAAGAAAATTAAAGAAAAAAGGTAGGCCCCGTCAACCTAGGCCACAGAGCCAGGCAATGCCTTGAGACTGGGGTTGGGTGGAGTGGAGGAAAGAAGGCACCCTCTTCCCAACAAGACCAAGAGCTGAAAATAAGAAAGAGGCTCTTCAGTCTCTTTTAAAGCAGCAGCAAATCCAGCCAAAAGCTCCAAATTCCACTTTCACACTCCAGATCCCAGCAGCAAGTCCTCCCTCTCCCTCGGTCTACTGGAACTGAAAAGCACAAGACAGAGAGCTTTACCTTATATAAGGAATGCTCATATAGAGCAGAACAGGAGGTCTCTAGTTGGCAGATAGACCTGCCTAACAGGGTTTGGAGGGATGAGATTGGTGTTCCCATGGCTACAGAAGGCCCATCTCCTCAGTTGCCTAGGGGAATTAACCCCACTGCTCCTTGCTTTATAGGGCAGAATGGAAGCTCTCCGGTTGGCAGGGAGAGCTGCCTATCAAGTTTATGTGGGCTAAGATTGAGGTTTCTAATGGCAACAAAAGGGCTGCAGACATTCCAGGCCTATGTTGCCTAGGGAATGAATGGATTGGTGCCAACCTGTCTGGCATCAAGAATCATTCATGAATCGAATGAGTCAGCCCCAAAAGTCATGAATTTCATGAAAACTTTGGCCCCATGAAATATGTTTTGTGAAACACGAATCGGCCCGATTCATCACAAAATTTGATTCGTATTTCTATTCGTGCCCATGTCTAATCTAGAAAGACCTTTAGGCACATGTGGACTTGGATTTGGGGCAGCAGCCAGCAGCACAGCCAGCAGCACAGCCAACTTGAGGGACTTCAATTCAGTGTCAGGGGAAAACCTCTTCCCACTTTCACAGCCTGGCTTGCTTGGAAAATTGACACGCTTCTCAATTAGGGTAATAAGAATGTATGGTTTGGTGATCTTTACCTGCATATTGTGGAAGCAAGCTTAAAGTGCTTCTAATAGGCTACTACTGACCACAAAAGAACCAGATCTTTTCCAAAACAAAAAAGTTATTTAAGGAAATACAGATTGCAGGCAGATTTGAAAAGTTACTCAAGCATAAGAATAGTGAACTGATTGTGTTCAGAGTGATGTATGTATGAAGAGTTACATGAAAGGAGAGAAAGAAAAGTGAAAGAGAGCCAAGCCTCTGCATGAGGCTCTACACCAGGGAACAGCCAAAGAAGGGTTTTTAAGAGAAAAGGAATGAATAGGGTTTACCTATCTTCAGTCTGCTGAATTGGTTAGAGTACATAATCCAGAGATTAAGAGTTGGGGACTTTAAGCAGAGTTTCCAAAAGGTCCCAAGGAAATAATAATAAAGTAAAACAGTACTTTCCACCATTATCACAACAGCAGAGAGATATTCCTTTGTGGCAAGGAAATATCCCAGAATCCAAAAGAAAGAAAAGTGGAGTTGGCAGGCTCTGAACCAACAGAGGGAATGAGACTTCCCCACATCTTTTCTTGTTCCAAGAGGAGAGAGAAGTTGGCAGTCTCTGAGCCAGTAGAGAGGCGATACAGCAAAGTTTTGGCTGATGGAGCAACGACAGTTATAGGAGCCAGCATAAAAGAATATCAGAGATAACTGTAAAGGACAGGATTCATGGTAAGTCCAGGATGAGAATCTATGGATTTCCTCACTTTAAACAAGTTGGAAGGGGACATCTCAAAAAGATAATAAAAGATCATTGTTTCTAGGCCGGTGTGACAAACTGCACTTAACAGCAGGTTTCCACAGTACAGTAAAATCAGAGAGCTGGGAGGGGAAGGGTTCACTATTCCCTAAAATGGAGATCTTGAGTGACAGACTTCTCTGATTGGTCAGTTAGAACCAGACTGAAGGCAGATAGTTGGTTTATGGCCAGATCTTGGAGTCAGACAAGAAAAGTAAGACAGGTTCCTCTTAGAGTGAAGAAAGAAGACTTCATCTTAACTGTAGTATTTCTGTCCTGAGGAAGACTTCTATCTAAGAATTCAAAATCTAAGCATCAGCATATGTTGAAGTATGCTTTACACAGACACCAGAGAACTGGGGGGGGGGATGTTTGGGGGCAAGAGTGATTGGGTACTGGGTTGATACTCCTTTTCAAACCAAAAAGAAGAGAGATTATATCTTCTGAGGAGAAGATTAATTCCTTTCTAGTTTCAAAGGGAGTTTGACTCTGAGGAGGCACCCATGTCTGTTGGGAAAGGAAAATGGTTTTAGACAACTCTGGAGATAGAAAACCCCTCTAGTTTCAGGAAAGGAGTTAGTGAGGTGCACAAAGATAGTGACTAACTCCAGAAAACTTGAACTGTCAGAGTAAACTTCCTGAAGAAACACTGCTGTAACTAAATTATGAAGTAAAATACCTCTCACTGTTAAGAGCCAAGAATATATGAAAATAAGCTTCAAGGATACTATTTTGCCTGTTACTCAAAGTATATTCTATAGTACCATAAAATTTTACCATCACACTTCCATCCCCTGACTATACTTAATCAATCCCTGCCTGGTAAATAAAGTTATTTCTTTTTTAATGTTAAGCAGACTCTAGTGCTATTTCCAAGCACAAGAGGAAGAGGGCTCCTGCTGTTCTCAATAAAGTTCCTGGGCTGGGCTAAAAGCCAAAATTATATCTGCATGTCAGGATGGGACAAACAGACATTCTAAACCACAAATATTAAGATGCTACTTGGGGCAACTAAGTCAAAGCAGGGAAACTGAATTTGGTGGTGAAATCTGCCTCACAGTGGGGAGGAGGGGGTCCATCATAGCCAAGTGGACAAAAGGCCTAGCAGGGTAGAGGCTTCACCCATGCTTGAGATAGGCACAAACATTCAGGCAAGGTCATTAAAAGGAAATCAAGCCCTGCTGACTGATTGATAATAATTAGGCTATGCACTCAGGAAGAGTTGCATTTGCTGATGATATTTCATCGGTAGACAGAGGAGGGTGCCTGGCTTTGCAAGCCCCATGGTAATGGGTAGGCATGCAGTTGTCCTATCAATTAATCAGTCTCCTATCCAAGGTTTTGGCCACTCATTAGCATAGCCTGATTAAGGATATCCTTGACTTCACCTTCTCCTAAGCAAAGTATTGCTAGCTTCTATAATGGCTACCAAATAGGGGTGCCAAGTCCCCCAGGGGCCAAACCAAGGGTGAGAGAGCAGTGGGGTACTTACCCTCATGCATGCATGCTCCCGCATCCACCCATCATGCCAAAAATAACATCATTTTCTGGCGCAATATTGAAGGTAAAGGTCACACTGGAGGATGATTGAATTGCTCCTTGACATGATCCTTTGCTTCCATGTCACACCTAAAAATGACATCTTTTCTGGAGCAATGAGGGAGCATGTGAGCATTTCACACACATGCCTCCTTCCCAGATGCCTTCCCTCCAGCCAGGTGAGTGTAGGGGGTGCAAGGACTGGGGCAGGGCATTTCCTTGCTCCCAGTAAGGGGATATAAACTCTACTTCCAAATTAAATTTAACCAAGATGGAATTGGGGAAGACCACACACATCTAAGAAGGGGATCCTTGGTAACACGTGATCTGTGACTCTAGTCATAGCTCTGAACAATGGTAGTAGGGTTGCCAACCTCCAGATAGGTCCTGAATTCTCCTAGAATTGCAATAGATATACAAATTGCAGAGATCAATTACCCCAGAAAAAAGTGGCTGCTTCAGAAATATCTCTGCTGAGCTCCTTCCTCTTCTCTCCAGTGACTGCCTTGAAATCTCCAGGAATTTTCTAAGTTGGAGTTGGCAACCCTAAATGGAACAACAGTCAACTTAAAATCATACATATCAATATGATAATTTCAGGTCTGAGGCCACCCAACAGAACTAAATTGTCCCAGCAGATGTCTTCAGAAATCAACAATTACCATCATCATGTAATATTTTTAAAAGCACCTACAATATGCAACATGCCGAAAAGTGTTTGAAAATCAGCAAAGGCCATCCAACAGATTTCCAAAAGATGACAGAAAGAAAGGAAGGGGGTGAGAAAGAGGTTTGCCAAATCCCAGGTGAAAATAAATTCAAGAACTAGACTATAGAGGATGTCATTTATCAAGATAAAAATGCAAAGGGAAAATATTGAATTTTAAGACACATTTCTTAAAGGAGAAAGGAACTCAGGTAAATGTCAAAGAAGAAACAAAAAACAGCGCATGGAGGATAATGTTTAACTGAAAAGTCAGCATTGAAAGTATGGCGAATGTAGGATGGAAAGCAAACCGCAGGCCCCTTGCAATAGAAAGAAGCCAGTGTCTTACATTTTAAACTATGGCTCCAATGTGCATGGGCATGCCATAACTTTGCTTCAATAAGCCTCTTGTTTTCTTGTTTCATTGACTTTTAATTTTCTCCAGTAAACTGTGGATTGTGATTGTAGACTGTGATGATTGTGGTGAGTGTGCATCACACTCCTAAATGAATTGCATATTTTGGCATATAGAGGAATGTTTCACACGGCATCTCAGATTCATCCTTAATCATGACATACCCATTTCTGTGTGATGTCAGCAGGAACAAAGATCCCAGTGTCATTTGCTGAGTTGTGCATAGCACACAAACTAGAACCATGCTTTGTCAGCTGTGTAACCAGCACAATGGAGAAGTGTTGTCATCAAACTGATGTCAGCTCTGTGGCTGTGCCTGAATGTCTTCAGAATAACTTCCAAGCAATTTATAACTATTTGTAGTATTCATGGCACCCTGCTTTAGGATCTTCTTTTAATAGGTGAAAGGTGCACCAAATTCAACATAAAACTTGTCCAAGTGCCAGTCAGATCTGCTAAATCTATGAGGACTTGATTTTAGCCGCCTGCTGGCGGAAATCTTTTCTGAAGAGCTGTTTGAGCTGACATCAATTATTTTTAATGTCTTTTGACATGATTTCAAAAACAATGCTCAGCCTTCCAGTCAAAGACTATATAGATATCCTTAAAGTTTGGCTGTTGGTTCATGCACTCACGTATTCTTCATTCCACAAGAACTGTGGTGAAGTAGTATTAATAAATAAAATTGAATGATTGAAGTGGGCAAAGAAACTATTCTGGCAACAAAGAAAAACGACTTTCCTTCCAAACTATTGAGCAGAGAGTACCTGCATAGGGCATACATGGACATTCAAGTCGTAACTTTGCATTTTATAAAATAGGTAGGATTAAGGCTTGTCCCTAGAGATATATTTATCAATATTACATATTTTTTCAAGTTCCTCCTAGGGGATAACAGTAGGGTTCTTCTCTCCCCTCATTTTATTCTCTCAATGTGTGCATAGGTTAAATCCAGGGGAACAAGGTTCAAATCCCCACTTTTGCTGGGTAACCTAAGTAAGCAACTTAGTGTTTAACCTACTTTACAGGATCATTGTGAGAACAGAATGGAGGAGAGGCAAATGATGTAGGCAGCTTGGGTCCTCATTGGGGAGGAAAGTGGACTGTAAGTAAACAAGCCTATGAGAGAGTGACTGGGCAGAGGTGAGGATTTGAAACTGTTCCTAGGGCAGCACACTAACTGCTGTAACCACCACACCTAGCTTTTCCAGTTAACAGACAGTACAATAACAATCCCTAGCCTATCTTTGGTTTACTTCGTCCAATGGACTTGTGTTGTTTCAGTGACAAAAAAGTCTGAATTTTTTTTGTTTGCATTTTGAATGTGAACTGCTATTGCCATTACCTAGCATAGTCTCCAGTAGGAACCAAGAAGTGTTCATATTTTTCTCCCACTTTTCAATGGGGATCCAAAGCAACGTACAAAATACACTTTAAACAAATTTATATGCAAATGCAGACAAGTCAACAAGACATCCTGGGATGATGTCCACGAGGTTAATCCATCTGACCAAATCCACAGGCTGTGATCCATGGGCCAAAATCCATAGGGCAAGATCCCTTAGGCTCGTACCCTGAGCCATCCCCAGGCTATAAATAGTTGCAGCAGGAGAGAGATGTTCCAAGCAGGCATCTGCCTTGCCTTACTACCCCTCCTGTCTTCTAGTGTTTCTAATCCTAAGGGGCTGTGGTTCAAGATTTTCCCATTCATTTTTTTTTAATTTTTTATTGGTGAGTTTAAATTTCCAATTTAATACATACATTCCCCTTATATCTCATTTATTCTAATCCCCACCCTTTTCCTCCCCCCTCCCTATTGACTTCCAACGGCTTTCCAACCCTTACCCCCTCTTATTACTTAGCTCTATTTCACTTGTATTTTTCTACAACACATATATCATAATATCTCTTACTCTAAGCATATTCTAGTTCTTTTATACATATATTCTATCAAATGTACTATCAATATAGTATTTTTTGTATACTATACCATACAATATAGCATAGCATACATTATAATATAACATAACAAAACAGCCCAATATAGTATACTGTATGATGTACTAACACCATACACCATAGTACGTTGTATATAATATATAGTATACATCCTCTAATATATCCGTTTTACTCTTCCTTTGTTAAACTGTATGTTCTAAATCAGATTTTCTTAAACATAATACTAGCTTAGATTGTAATAATTAAATTTCCCCCTTGATGGTAAAGTCACTTCTCTCTTCTATTTACAACATCACACTTTAGAAATTCTCAAACTGCCACAGTTCTCCTTTCCCATCCCATTTTTCTCTAAGTATTGTTTCAGTTTCCCCCAATCAGCAATATATTGTCCTAGGTCAAGATCTTTAAGTTTCCTTGTCATTTTGTCCATTTCTGCCATGTACAGCAATCTATAAATCCAGTCTTCTATGGTTGGTATTTCTTGTACTTTCCACTTCTGCGCATACAAAAGTCTTGCTGCTGCAGTCATATAGAATAACAATGTTCTATACTGCATTGGAACAACTTTCATTCCCAAATTCAGTAGCAACAATTCTGGGTTCTTATTTATTTGGATTTGTAAAATCTCATTGATTACTTCAATTATTTCTCCCCAGTATTGCTTGGCTACCTCACAAGTCCACCACATATGATACAGTGATCCTTCATGCTTTTTGCATTTCCAGCATTTGTCTGACATATTGGTATTCCCTAGCGCTATTTTCTTTGGTGTTAAGTACCATCTGTAAATCATTTTATATACATTCTCTTTAATATTTGTACAAGTTGAAATCTTCATTGTATTTTTCCACAGGTGTTCCCACGCCTCCATTGTTATTTCTTTGTGAAAGTTTATTGCCCACTTCACCATCTGGATTTTGACTGTTTCATCCTCCGTATGCCATTTCAGAAGAAATTTATAAATCTTAGATATTTCTTTCTTGCCTTCTTGTAGCATCACTTCTTCTAGTTCGGAATTTTCCATTCTTATACCTCCTTTTAAGCAGTCCGAATTGTAAAGATCTCTGATCTGCCTGTATTGAAACCATCCATAACAAGGAGACAGCTCTTCTTCTGTTTTTATTCTTAGCATTGAATGTTGTACTTGTGTTATCTCCTTGTAGGTTAGACATTGCTGCTCATTATCGACAGTTCTCGGATCTATTACTTCATACGGAACCACCCATGAAGGAATTCCATCTTCCATATAAACCTTGTATTTTTTCCAGACTGTGAAGAGGCTTCTCCGAATGTAATGGTGCAAGAACATCGAATCCGCTTTTACTTTATCATACCACATGTATGCATGCCATCAAGATTTTCCCATTCAATGAGAAGTATTATTCTTGCAATTCTAGAATTTTTGAAAAAAAATAACAATGTCCAAAAAATATCTGTGCCTAACCATGGTTAGGAGTAGATTTCTTTGAGGGCAGGGAACAGATTCAAAGGAACACAGACAAGCCTGTGGCCAATTTTTTTTTTGTTACGGGGGCAAATGACCACAGTGGAAGGGTAGCCCATGGTGCGTCTATACAGAATTGTCATGTTTATTTTCTGAATAAATATCACTCAGCCAGAAAGTTTTTGTTGGGGGAATGGGTGGGTATAGTGGTGGGCAGCCCATTATTATTCATTTACTTTATTTACAGTATGCTTTTTGCACTGAGACTCAAGGCAGATTATAGGGTGTTAAACATTGTAATCGATACGTTTGTTAACTGGTGTATGACAATGCAATAGGACTAATAGTACAAAATTAGAAAAGTGCAAACAAGTATCAGATTACACATATGGAATTGCCTGCCTGAAGAGTTCAGATTCTACCTTATGGAATGGTCTTCCGGAAAAGATCAGGGAATCTCCCTCTTTCCTAGTTTTCCACAATCTATGCAAAACTGAATTATTCAAGAGAGTTCTTTTGCATAAGTAATAGGACTGTACTACAAGAAAATGGTTCAGAAAAATGTGCTGGTAAAAAGATAGCAACTATAAACTCTACTAGTATGTATTGTCTGTTTCTGTCCGTATGCTCCTACAGGATTGTTTCCACATCATTTAATATTTCACAGCAATATGCTTACGTTTGGTGTCAGCATTGTTTCTGCTTGTTTTCAATTTTCTGCAACCGTTATTCTATTGTTTTGTATTGTTTGCTGAATGTCCCAGCCATTGATCATATTGACTTACACTCTGTAATCCACCGTTAGTCTCAGTGAGAAAGGTGGACTATAAATAATGAAAATAAAATAAAATAAAAATATCAAGCTATGCAGAAAATGGAATGACAAAAGTAGAAAACAATAGTAAGAGCACAATAGTACATACAACAGATAGATAATACATGCTATACATAGTAACATACAGTCTTGTTCTCTGTTGCCCCATTACCTTTATAAATGCCTTCCCAAACAGCTATGTTTTACACAGTTTGCAGAATTACAGAAGCATAGGGGCTTTTCTTCCAGTTATTGAAACCAGAAACTGTAAATACAAACTCCTTTTCTCTGTCTTTTGCAAATTTTCTGCAAGGGAAACATAAAAACAGAGCTGGAAGGGCATACATGGACATCCAAGATCATCTAATTCAATGCCCTGCACAATGCAGGAAATTCACATCTACCTCCCTGACCCACCCCCAGTCACCCTTGGTTTATGCCGACTAGAGGAAAATTCCTTCTTGACCTCAAGGTGGTGATCAGCATTACCCTGGGCACACAATAAAGGGCCTTGAGAGCTTAGCACCAGCTGAGACCTTCATTCCCTCACTTACACAATCTACCTAAATTCATACAGAGGCTTTTATCGCACGGGCAATTTTTGCCACGTGTGGCCCCCTACAGATTTTCCTCCAAGTTCTGGACTATTAAGTCCCCTTTCCAATTTCAAAGCAGCAGAAAATTCAGAAGAGAACCCTTGAAATGCTGCATTGAAATCAGGAGGGGGAGTTAATCATCCAGAATTCAGAAGAAAATCCAAAGAGGTATAGGGCCAAACGCAGCAAAAACCACTCATTTATCAGGCCAATAAAAATATTTTTCTTGTTCTGATTTTTCTACTGTTCATTTACCAGTCACTCATGGTGTTTATCTAAGCCATAATAGGATCTGGAGAATTTCTTAATTGGATTATAATGTCTTTATTAAAATAAGGTGTTTTTAAAAATGTTCTACTATTCATTTATGGAGATGGTACATTCAAAGTTCCAACTTCACCAGCTTTCAAATCATTTTGAAATAATAGCGTCACATCACTTCCAGAATGGACTAGACTTTCAAATTAATACTACATTGGCAGCAGGTTTCTGCAGATTACTTTCAGGGCTCTGTGCTACTAATGAGCAGTTTAATTTAAAGCTTAAAATTATTAAGTGTTCCACAGGAGTTATAAATAATGTAATTTATAATATTCCTATCAAGCGCATAAAACTACATTTGTCTTCCATTAACAACATGCTTATTAAGTAGCCTGACCTCTTCAGATATAAGAAAATGCAATTAGTACAATTGTCACAGATCTTTTACATTTTAATAAGACATAATTTATTGTCTCTTTAGTCTAATTAACTCTGAAACAATGGCAGGTTTTGTTCCATAAGAATGAAGCAACACTCTGTATTTGCATTGCTAATATTAGACAGATAATTCTTTTTTGTTCAATAGCAGAAATTGGGTTCTTTCCTTGAAATGTACAGCTCCATAAACTTCCTGAAGCTTTTCAGGCTATCCTAGACAGAGTTAAACTCTTTTAAGCACAAGGACATAGAATAAGGTTGCCAGCCACAGCCTCGCAACCAGGGAGAGACCAAGGGTTGGGGACATGGGAAGTGGCTGTCGGAAGTAACATCACACCTCTCTAAGAATGGGCTGAAACTCTATGGTATTAGTTTCACTTACAGGGGAAACTGATGGGTATTTTTAAAATTTTATTCCCCCGCCCCCTAGGACAGAGGATCCCAAACTTAGAAGGGCTTAACTCTGCTTAGGATGGACCTGTTAGGTTATAACTCTTGCTCATTTTATATCTATCTACACTGACTGATAAAATAGTGCATAACTATAAGGGTAGGAAAAATGATGAGACCTATTATATTCTTACAACTATTGACAAAGTAAGCTTTAATTAACCTGGGTTAGAGGGGTGGAGGTGGGGCAGCAATTCTCCAGGATGCTTTTGTTTTTTTTTCTTAAATTGTATTATAAATTTTTTCTCCTTTTGGAGAATCCCTGCACCAGAGATCGCCAGCATGGAGTGTGAGGGCCTAGTGTGTGATGCCAGAGAGAAGGTGGGTGTTCTGCTGGTGTACCGTCCACCTAGCTTTCTAGTAGACACCCTGCTGAGGCTGATAAAAGTTCTGGCCAGCTGGGCATTGCACCTCCCAAGGCTAATAGTTCTGAGAGACTTCAACACCGAGACTACCCTGTCAGGAGTTGTTTCAGTCTTTATGGCTGCCATGACAACACTGGGATTCTCCCAGGTTGTATCGGCCCCCACCCATGAAGCACGCCAAATGCTGGATTTGATTTTGTGTAGGGTGAATCTGAATCATGTGGTATGTTGTCATCTGGTGCCATGGTTAGATCATTTTCTTCTGAAGACTGACTTGATGATCTCTACTCTTCCCTGCAAGGGTGGTGAGCACATTTTTGTTTACCCATGGAGACTTATGGATCGGAATGGGTTCTGGAATGCTCTGTGAGATTTCCCTGGGCCTGGGCCTAGTGGTGATTTCTTCCATAAGCTCACTGAGACTGAAAACACGGGTCTTCAGGGGGCCATTGATCAGATTGCTCCCTGATGCCCTCTTTGCCCTTTGATTTAATGTGCAATACCAGGTCAGTGAGGCACAAAACTCCACACCTCTATGGGATGTTACAATAAGAGGAAATTGACTAGGATTGTATAATAAACACATGGTTGGAATACAATGACATAGTGTGTGGGTCCCAACTAACACCACCTGGTCCTGTAGTCCTACACCAACCCTGCAGAGGTGATCAGGAAGGAGGAGTGGCTATTCTTCTTCATGAGTCCTTCACTTCTTGCAGACTTCCAGTACAATTGACTGTATGTTCCTTACATTAAGGGCTAAGGAAAGATTAGGTATACTGCTTGTTTATTGGCTGCCTAGTTTCCCAGCAGGCACCCCTGTCTGATTTGGCAGAGGAGCTCTTGAGTATGTGCTGGAGACAACTAGACTGATCATTCTGGGGGACTTCAACATTCATGCTGAGGATACCCCACCAGGGCCATCCCAGGATTGTACAGCTTCTTTTAGTGGCTTGGACCTCTCTCAAATCATATCATGCCAAACCATGAAAGAGATCACCTTGAATTTAAATTTTACCCTGAGTTTTTGAGATAAGGTTTTGTTTTGCGATTCAAGATTCAGTCTGTCCACTACCTTATTCAAGGCAAGGGTGAAAATGACCACCCAATGGAAAGAGGGCCTTGTTAAAATGGTTTGCACTGGGAGGCTCATGGATCCTATGGGATTCCAGAATGTTTTGGGAAAATTTAGGATTCTAAATACATGCTCTATTGAGGCTGTGGAAGGAGCTTGGAACATCAGGCCATTAATCAACCTCTCCCTCCCTTGGGGTGGAATTGGCCCTCTTGTTTTACCATAAAGCTGGGTACCCTGAAGTGGGCCGGGAGATATCTAGAATGGTGGTGGTGGAGAACTTGTACTGAATCTGACAGATGATGCTATAGAGCACACTGGAAAACCTATAAAATGGTGGTGATATCACCAAAGAAATGTTACTTCTCTACCAACTATACTGGATCAGCTAGATCATAACCATCCTAATTGTTCAAGGTAACTCAGCATCTGGTAACTCCTAAAGCTGAGCCTGTATTACCTCAGGAACAGACAATTAGATATTTTTGCAAAGTTTTTGGCTGATAAAATATCAAGAATATGCTCTGATCTGGATGCCATTTATAACATAGATCAACTGGAAGAAATGCCTAATAGACCGCCTGGTCTCTTTATGGACAATTTTGACCCAGTTTCCTTGATGGATATTGACAAGACCCATAGATCTATGAAGTATACTACTTGTGCTCTGGATCCCTGCCCATCCTGGCTGCTGAAATCATATAAGGACCACATCAATGAGCCCTTAGTGTCCATCATAAATCAATCACTAATGGGGCACTTTCCCTTGGTAACTACTAAAAAAAAAATACCTGGCAGAGAATCAGTTTGATCTATTGCACAGATGTAGAAGTGCCCACAAGGCAAAAAGAAATGAAACTTCACCACCACAGATACTGCATAGTTCAGCAGCTGTTTGACTTAAATGGTGGCAAGGTAAGGCTCAGTACATGAATGATTACAGTTGTCAATCACGGCATGCTCACCTGCCGAGCATGTTCACTGTAAACGTCATGGAACCCTTAATTATACCAATATTGCCACAGGTGAGCCTACATGGAATCTTTCTTTTTCTTTTGTCATTCAAAATGTCATTGTCATAAGTTTTGATTATTTTAATTGCTATTGTTGAGAATTCTTTTGTTTCATTTGCACTATTTTATCCCATTTTATGTACTCAAGTACATGCCATTTTTGTGCTGTTTATACAGAACAGAAGCAAATATGATGTTGGAAGATGCATTAGCAAGAGAAATTTGGCAGGTTAAAACAGAAAATGCTATTTATTGATTTTCAGAATTTATTTTTTAAAGCAGTTACATCCCATACTCTTCTCTTTCCTTCTCAATAACAATTCAAGGTGGCTTGCAAAAATTGTGCTAATAAAGAACAAAATACTGTGAGTTAAAACAATATTCAATTATTAACTTATGTGGTTGTTTCTCACAAGTGACATGCATGTATGAAGTAGGGATATGAGAACCAAAAGAGCAAGTTTTCAAAATTCATTCTTATCTGTTAGCCGTAGTCATTATTTCTGTAATAATTTTAATATGAGTTCAACTGATTGCCCCCAGATAACTGTGAATTCTCTAATATATGATTGTAATGCTAATACAATATTGCAATTTATGCAGGGCTCATGGAGAACTTAGAATCATCCACAAATCTATGCTTTTACTGATCAGGTTTGAGTCTGGCATGATTACTTCACAAATGCACATTTCCCTCCTTTCCCCCTCAAAACAAAACAAATAAACAAGAAAAATTGCCAGCTGTTTGACGCTTGTTTTTTATTAAAAGGAGTCAATTGCTCCCATTTAAAATCTACTTTCTCATGCAACTGTAGCTGCTTCTCAAAATAGTATTTTATATTTACTGCATATTATCCAATTCATCAAGTGCATTCAATTTATTTAGTATTCTCTACATCTTTAGAGAGATTAAAGGTTTGAATTGCAGCTGCCAAAGACAATCTAACTCAAGTCTGAATTTGTATTCTGGGCATCAGGCAGATTCTCATGCAAAGTCTTTATGCTACACATAAGCAGTTGTATGAAATGCAGTGAAGCTGTACAGAGGTATAAAGGTTGATTAAGAACAGCTCTGAAAGTTGTGAAGAGAGAAATCAGTGACATTTCTCACTGTGGATTTTAGATTGATCATCTGCAACTTCCTTGGATCATGTGGTATCTTTTATTACCACTGCAAATATGCAAGAAGAGTTCAGTAGATTCAAACTAGATAATCAAAAATAGCATTGAATATATGAGGTGGAGAAGAACCATAGTTCAGTGGTAGAGCAGCTGATTTTTACACAGAAGGTCCCAGGCTTGATCACTAAGATCTCCAGTGAAAAGGCTCAGGTTGTATGTGATACAAAAGACATCCACATGAGACCTCAGGCAGCCACTACCAGTCATACTAGACAACACTGACTTTGATAGACCAAGGCTATGTGCTCCTCCCTTGCAAGAAAGGGAGAAACACTATTGTCCAGAAAATCAATAGAATCAAAGAAAAACATGTTCTCGTATTTCATGGCTGGTAAGCATCAGAACTTGAAAAAACCACCAGTTTTTTTCAGGGAGGGATATTGTACATCTCAAGCATCTTGGATTTGTGCTACCATTCCAAAAAAAACAAGATAATGATTCGAAACAGTGATTTCCATGTATATTTTAGGCTTGGGTATTATTTTATGCACACCCTTGGTAAATAATCATCAATATCAACGTACATATTATGTTGATGGTGGTGATTGACTATCGTTTTATCTTTTGCTTAAATTGCTTTTATTGTTTATCATTTTATTTTTTGATAAACCTTCATCGGGTAGAGAAATGATTCTCTAAGAAACAAAAAAGGCCTGGCCTTTGAGAGTGACACTTAGTCTTTTGAAAGAGTTCAAATATGGATATACAACTTATGTCTTGCCGGCCTTGTCTAGGTTGCCAGGGGCTTTTTCCTTTCCTCTTAGGATTATTGGCCCAAGAGAATGATCAGTCTTTGTAGCCTGCTCAGTTGGTCTTTGCTTATTGGCAGCGCAGTGCTGTATGGGCCAAGAAAAATCCATTCGTAGGCCGCAAAAGATTATTGTTCAGATCCCAGGTCAATTCTTATTTTCAGTTCCACTGCACTCATCATTCAGTCTGCAAACCAAACACAGCAAACAATCACATTCTATTGTATCCCCCCAAATAACCCTGAGCGGAACTACAAGTGACAAAAGGCACAGGTGTCCAACCTGTGCCTTTTGTCACTTGTAGTTCCGCTCCCTGATGATTCTGAGCCAGTTATCAGAAGCTTTATAATTTGGGGCCAAATGACCATTCACAATGATTACAAAAATACAGGTTTCCAAAAAGGTTGTTATTGCACATGGCACAGGCTACATATGGCTCACTGGAGATATGAAGGAAGTCAGTATGTGCAGAAATGTATAGCAACCATTAGATATTGGATAGTTGTAACTAGAGATGGGCATGAACCGGAAAAAACTGAACCATTTGGTTCGTGGTTCGTCAAATTTCACAAACAATGAACCACGAACTTTCACAAACCTGCCCCTGGTTCGTGAACCGGTTCGTTTGGTTCATGAAAACGTCACATCCAGGTCAGAAAATCATCACTTCTGGGCCAGCAGAAGGTCACTTCCAGCTCAGCAGAAGGTCTGCAGGAAGTCCATCCCCTGTTGCCTAGGAAACTGATTGATTGGCACCAGGCTGTCTGCAGTGATGAACCAAAAAACGAACCAAACAAACAAGCCTAAAAGTTCGTGGTGGTTCATCAGAAATGGGATCTGACAAACCGTGGTTCTCAAACCACGAACCAGCCTGGTTCGTGCTTAATTTTGGTTCGTATTTCAGTTTGTTCCCATCTATAGTTGTAACTACCATACCCTGTTCCTAAAGAATGTCCCTAACATGCAGGGCTCATTTTGAGGGGGAATGTACAGGAACGGAGTTCCA
This sequence comes from Eublepharis macularius, assembly GCF_028583425.1. Classification (NCBI taxonomy): domain Eukaryota; kingdom Metazoa; phylum Chordata; class Lepidosauria; order Squamata; family Eublepharidae; genus Eublepharis; species Eublepharis macularius. Next base: position 49,976,687 of record NC_072799.1, read on the forward strand.
GCAGTTCCCCAAAGAGGTCACATGTCAGGTGGCCCTGCCCACCTGACTCTTGGCCATTTGGGGCCTGTTTTGGCCTGGATTAGGGCCAAAACGGCCTCGATCGAGCCTCTGGCAGGTGGTGGATCACTCTCCCACTCAGCAGTGTCCCTTCCTGACCATTTTGGGCCTCTTTTTGCCATTTTGGGCCCAATTTCAGCCCTGAAGGGCCAGTATTGGGTCCAAAACAGCCAGGATAGGTGATGTCAGGGGGCTGGTATATGCAAATCAGTTATGCTAATGACACACTTCCAGTTATGGCAAGGGGCATTACATATGCTAATGAGTTATGCTAATAAATTATGCTGATGAGTTCCTCCAGCTGTTTCCCTACGAAATGACCCCTGCTAACTTGTGACCATAACCTGAGTCGCATCCTAAATCCATGAGTCTGTGACAGGTATCTTGCTCCAGGGCAGTGTGTATTTTGGGGGGGGGGAGTTATATCTGCTTCTCTATAATAACAACCTGGCATAAGAAGTGAAGTTTCATGCCTGCCACTGCAGAAAATCCAATAAGGTGTTTTCAAAACCATCATTTTGCTATGCTGTATGTAGACTGACAAGGATAGAATGAGCACAAAAGCAAGTATGCAATAAGAAAGATTTTTTTATATTACTTTAGGTATTTCTAGGTGTCAGATTAAAAAATGAGAACTTTGCTAAAAATTTTGCACAATGACAGCTGTGCTGTATGGATAACATTCTATAGTTTGATGTATGAGGCAGAAAATATGAAACATATTGTGAAGTACTACCTTGACATAATGATGGAGAGCTGTTTGAAGTGCATTAAATCTGAGGAATGTATGAGACCACCATGAAACAGGCCATCTTCCATGAAGAAATATCAGACTGGGAATTCAAGAAATTACATCACTGTTCGCAGATGTTTTATTTTAGCTCTATGTTATAGAACCTTTACCTCAATCTTAAACACACTTGGAACTAAAAGGCAAAAGCATACATTTCTCTGATAATGGTTTCTTTCCATGCTTGCTCCAATCGTGAAGGAATAAGGATTACACTCTATGAGAGCAATCCTGAGCAGGTCTACTGAGTGAGTCTACTCTGTTCAACAGAGCTTTCTTACAGGAAAGGCTTCTTACAATTGCACTGTAAGGATGATAGTGTAACAAGACAAGAAAATATCCCAACAAATATTTGCAATAAGACCAAATTGCAAATTGCAAATAAGACCAAATAAAACCAAACTTCAGCTTCGTACTTTTACAGCTCTTTATACATTCATAGTAAAGGGCGCCTTAAATAAATAAAGAGATTTGTTATGTTTTCAAAAGCCTGCTTTTTAATTATTCTTGGTAAACCACTGCCTCCTCCCCCAGTAAAATGCTGATTTTACGAACATGAAGTAAGTGAGAAACTAAAAAAAAAATACAATACAAAGTCTATAATCCAATGCAAAGTAATTACAGGAGTGTGCAAAAGGGGGAGGAAAAGAGCTGAAAATTCACCTGGAAAATGCTGTTTTGTTTTGTTAAAGCAGTTTCCAGAATGCTGAACCAAATTCAGGAAACTAAATTGTAACAAGCCCCTTCCACCAAAAAGTTTGCATGTGTCATTTTGGTTTGTACCTTGCAGCAGCAGGCAAGCACTGAACTTGCTGTTTTCCTTAACAGAGTTCACCAATTGGATCCCGAGAGGAAAGAGCCCTTGTGTTACAATTAATTCTGTTGGCAGGAAGGAGGAATGTGCACAATGAGCATGAATGCATCCCCCCATCGCTACCTGGGGAATGGCATTGTCTCTTTCCCTGCCCATCAGGTCCTCACAAGGGGAGATCCCTCTTCTCCTATCAGCTTTGGAAACATTTGGAAGGGGAGACTTCAATCATAGGCTGCAATTCGAAACACACTTGGGAGTACTGAACAAAATGGGACTTACATCTGAGTAGACTTGGTGGTGTGCATTTTGGTTTGGTTTACAGCACTACCCAGGCACTGGTCTGTCTCCCCTTCCCCATCAGGGCATTTGGGGGATTGTTGTGAGGAAAAGTGCTACGCCGGGGGTGGGGGTGGGGGAGTCCGTTCAATCAATGAAACTTGATAAAAGACCTGGAAGACTTCAATCATAGGCTGCAATTCTAAAGACACTTCCCTGGGAGTAAGCACAAGGAAATGTGGCAGCAAAGGAAATAATTTATTGGCACAATAGAAAAAGAAAAAAAGTGATCATAGAGCAGGATTATTTTTAATGTCATGGCCTTTGCCCTGCTTTCTCTTAGCCAGCCAGTTTCTCACCATGTGCTCCTGCTGACACTCACTTTGCCCTCCCCACCAGTTCGGAATGAAGAGGCAGACGCCAGTGTTGGGAATTAAAGGGCCGCTTTATTAAAATTATAACGATATATCTGTCAACACGGCAAGGGCCTAACTAGCAGTACAGGTCAGGCCCTGGAGTCACTCCTGGACCTCCGCCCTGACCTGTTTGGGCAATCCACCATTTGCCCCGGGGGCAAGGCACCATCCATCATATGGTTGTAACCCAGCCAGCCTGGCGAAGTGGCTCACCCCCTTAAAGCTCCCCCACCCAGGAGGGACTGGCTTGTCCAGGGGTTCCCCACGAGAGCGTCTGACCTCACAACTGTGCCATACAGCTACCAGCTGCTCCTTACAGACCCCAATTCCCCACCAATGGGGATATGCCAAGGGTGGTCACCAGCCCGCTCATTTCCCCCAACTTCTAACCTGCCACTGCTAAGGCCAAGCCTCTGCTTAGGTCTTTGCACCCCACAGGTGGCATAAAACCACCCACGCCCTTGCCACATCTCCTCCAAATTGTTGTCACTCTTGTCCCCTCAGTAGAGGTCAGCAAATGCAGCCCTGCTTTGCAGACAGTGGGGGAGGGCAATCCCCATTTCCCTATACTCCCAGTGGAGTATAGGGCCTCCGACCAGCCCTGCAACCAATTCCAATCTCCTTGCACAACCTGAGGGAGCCTTGGGAAAAATGCAAACTGGGGCCCAAGCTTCTTGTACACACCTGGTGGGGAAGCCTTGGGCCCAAAACAACAAACTACAACTTCCCACAACCACACGCAGGGAAGTGTTGTGCACCCAGGCACCCAGGCCGTGGGCCCAAAACAAAACCTCCAAGCTTCTTGCACACACCCGGTGGGGAAGTCTTGGATCAAATACATTGGGACAAATACATAGGACCACTGAGTCTCTGAAGCACATGCTGCATGTAGACTGTAGGTTCTATCCTGCAACAATGGTAAACCAACAAAAGGGCCGGACAGGTCATTCATCCCATGTCATAGGTCACCGCCAGCCCCACCAACTGCACCTACAGAGAAAAAACACAACTAGTAACTGCCTTAAATAACAAGGCCACAAAACAAACAATAACCAGGCTGCTCCATCATTGCGGCAACGGTCCTAGAGGCTGATATCAGAGTGATTGCCTGCATGGGCCTGACCAGGGACATTGCTTGCAGCAGAGCTGCTGGTGAACCTTCTCCCAAGGCAAGGAAGGGTTAAGGGCCGAATGTATTAGAAATTCCTCATCACTTTGCAGCAAAGCTGCCAGGAAAGCCTACTGACCCCATTGTAGCCAAATGCCAGATGCAGCCGGCCCTCAAAAAGCACCAACCTGAGGAGGTAGATTGTGCCATACCTAAGGGTGAAAGGGGCAGCGGCCTGACCCCAGGCACCCCTTGGCCACTGTGAAGTATTGGTCTAGCTTCTGTCTGAGCCCAGGCTCCTGACGTCCTCATTGTTATTGGCTGTTGTCCTGATGACTGCATCCAACCCGCGCTGCACAATCAAGCCCAATCACAGCACTGCAATAAGCTAATGCAACTGAGGATTCTATCTTCTTGTCGATTAGTTGTTAGTTGATATGGGGGCATGATTCGTGTGTATATATGTAAGCTCCTGTTGAGTGTCTGTTCTGTTCCTTTCCAGTTCTCAATAAAATAATAACAATAATAATAACATTCGATTTACATACCGCCCTTCAGGATGACTTAACACCCACTCAGAGCAGTTTACAAAGTTTGCCATTATCCCCACCACAAAACACCTGTGAGGTGGGTGGGGCTGAGAGAGCTAGGAGCTGTGACCGACCCACGGTCACCCAGCTGGCTTCAAGTGGAGGAGTGAGGAATCAAACCCAGTTCTCCAGATTAGAGTCCTGCACTCCTAATCACTACACCAAACTGGCTCTTCTCTGATGCTAAAGATGCTTCTCTGAGCTGAAATCTCAATATTTAATAGCCATGCTAAGCCCCAGCTGGGACCAAGTTGACTTACCCTCACTCATGCTTGGTTGAACTGCCAATGAAACTGGCCCTGCTTTCACTCGCCGAGCTCCCTCAGCGAACTCCATATCACCTTCCTGGACAGCAACTCCATGAACTTGCTGAGATGCCTCCTCACCGCCGCTTGAACCAGATGCTCCACCTGAGCCATATGGACCCTCAATGACAGGAAGGCAAGATAAAATATCATGTTCAAAAGGAGCCTCTTCCCCTTTGCCCCAATGAGGCAGAACTTCCCATTCACCTTGCCCATTCTCAGGCCGCCAAACATGCTAAGATTAATGGCAAAATAGTCGCTGACCTTGACAGAAAGGGGCTGGGCTATTTCCTATACTGTGGGCACCCCTAAAATGGCCATTGGGCTTCAAACCCACTTACCAATGGTGGGTGCCAGCCCCCCTGAGGGCAGCAGCCCCTTAGCAGAATGAGGTCCATATTAATATGCATAAAAGAGGGGCGGGTGACAAGTCTGCTACCAGCCTGCCTTTAAAATGCCCAGCAAAGGGGAGCCCATTCACACACTCACTGGGCAGAGAAGGGAGAATAAAGGCCCTAAATCCCCTGCCCAATAAATGCCTGAGCAGAGGGGGAGGAATGCCGCCCCACCTGCTGCTAATTCATGTTGAGAGAAGGTAGAAAATCCCTGTCGGCTGATCCAGCCAGCACCACATTAGTGAAAAGGGAATGAAGAAGTGAAGGGTGTAAAACCTCTCAGTCATAAAGTGGAGGTGGCAGGAAAGCCCACCAGCTATCTAAGCCAGCACAAAATGCTCTCAGCAACCCCCCAGCTCCCTCCCTGATGTGCTGTGGATGGTTGCCGTGACGTCAGGAGACCTAAAAGGAAAATGAAGGTGTGGAGGCAGAAGACGCGGGGTATGAGTGCACTGCTCGTTCGCAGCGGCCCACTCGCCTTCCCTACTGCTGGAGCAAGGAGCTCACTGCCTCGACAAGACAGCTCTGGGGAATCTCCCTGCTAACGAAGCAAAGTTGCCGCAGCCACCAAGCAATGACCTGAGCTCCGTGCAAAGTGGCAGTGGGGGCTACAAGCAGGAGGCCCCCCTGGTTTCTAAAGGCGGCCTACCTCTCCTGCTCCCAGCTGGGGCTGAAAGGCAGAAGCCCAGGCTCCATGCCAGGTTTGAAGGCGGGAGCCACAAGCAGGAGCTGCGCCGCCTGTACCAGCTCACAAATCGAGTCGCAAAGCAGAAGCCTCCAGTCTTAGTCCTCGTGCCAGGAGAGAGGCAATGTGTGTGCTTCCTCTCTGACTAAGCACGAGGCACAACTGAGATGCTGAGAGGCAGAGCAGCCTTATAATGCCCCAGGTTCCGCCCCTCATAGTGTTGCTGGATAGGTGGGAAAGCACCGCTGCGTCATCCTTCTCCAGGGAGTCAAATCACAGCCCCCAGCCACAGTGGCTGTTGCCACCAGCTGGGAGTGCCGCATTCTTCAGAGTTTGTCGTTTGTGTGTGCGTAGTACAACTAAGGAAAAACTTGGCAGGTTGATGGTTTAGAGGAAGGACTGTGTTCTGTGCAATTTTGGTACCTTTCAGTACAAAAACAACTGCCGCAAAGAACCTGGAAGCCCACATTGCAAAGAACAGGGCTGAAATTCATGATAACCAAAAGAAAATAAATCTGAACCAGCAGTGCCTCAGACAAGGCCCCCCCCCCCCCCAGTGATGGTGCATAGTTGGATTGGAGCCCCCAGATCTGAAACTGAAACAGAAATGTTTTCAGTGCACACCTCTAGTGTGCACTGCTAAGCCTAGTGGGATATTTGCCAGGAAAAGGAAGAAATGCTCAGGGGGGTGATGTGGGTTCTCCTTGCCCAAGACTGGGATTCTGAACTTGCAAGACTTCAAAATGAGAGACAAGAATACAGTTCCCGCCTTTTCCAACTGTCAGACAAGAGCAGGCAAGCAGTGTAAGATGAAACACATTGAAGGACAGGAACAAGGGCAGTTATATTGAGTGGTGACTTTTTAAAATTCTCAGTCTCTGTGTTTGAACATGGATTTACTTTCCTTGTTCCCAATCAAGTGTATCTTTCACAACACATGTAGATAAGCAGCCTAGTTGACAGGGCCAGTTGGCCTCTATGGAGGAAGATGATGGGAGACCAATTGTATTGAATTGTTAACTGGGTTCCTGTAGAGTGTTAGTCAACTGGAGAAATTCCTCAGTTATGAATTTGTTTGCTGCTTATCTAGTGCAATGCTCCTGCTTTATCTTCAGGACTTTGTTGATGTCCAAGATATCCTTCTGTTTGGGCCTTCTGTGGAGGCTGTACCTAATGCTGGAAAGCAGCAGTTTCAAAGGATTATTGGAAGCAACGTAGCACTGTATTGGCTGATAGGAAATTTGAAGTAGAGGCTTTTGGACATCAACCCCACCCTGCTAAAAAAGCTGATATTCACCCACTATTACTACATTCTGTGATGGCTTCTACTAAAAAAATATGCAGAGGCTAGGAAGAAAGAAGCAATTGCAGGATTTTGTAAGTCAGATATCCTGGAGCAGAAGATCTGAAGAAGGACTGTCCTCCAGCAGTCAAATATTGATTCTGAGACTTCGTTCACCCTGCACATGGGTGAAATCAACAGCTGCCTGTACAGATGCATTCTCTCTGGTGGCCCCTACCCTGTGGAACTGCCTGCCTGAGGAGATCAGGAGGCACTCCAGGCTTTCTGCAAACAATGCAAAACTGAATTATTCAAAAGGGCTTTTTACTCAGATAGTAGGACCGTATTGTAGGGATGAGATCTCAGATACTTCACGAATGAGTGGTGACCATAGACTTCACTGCTATGTTGACTTATGTCCTATCTGTTGCTCCTATGTGCTACTTGTGCATCAAGTATGATCATACTGGGTAGTCTAATGTCAGTCCTACAATTGCTTGTGCTCTGTTTCAACATTTCTCCAACTCTGTATTGGATTCTTGCTAATGCTATGTATTTGTCAACATTTATTTACCCTATGGCATTGTTTATGGAAATGTCCTTAATACTGATTGTACTAATCTCATACTATGTAATCCGCCATGAGTCTCAGTGAGAAAGGCAGAGTATAAATGACATAAATAATAAATAAATAAATACCTGTGTAGGATTAGTTATTGAGGTTCATTTTTTCCCCAGTTAAATTATGGAGTCTGCGTTTCTTATTGTTTCAATATGTCCCACTGGGGCACCATATGGCCCATAGTTACAGCGGCTACTTATGCCAAAATTTCATTGGTCTCCTTGGAAATAAGTCCCATTTTATTCAATGGGTCTTTCTCCCAAGAAAAAGATTCTTAAAAATGCAGCCTAAATTGTCTTAAACCTAAAATTAGGGTTGCAGTTAAAATCTTAAATTTGGAGCAAACCCCGCCCCCCCTAGATTTAGTGAAACCAGCTCTTTTGATACAAGTAAAATATTTGAGAAATTAAAGTAGAAATGTCAAGATAAAGAGTTTTAGGATTAGCCCCATGTAAAGCCCTCTAGCAGACTGAGAAAATTTGAACCATGAAGATCTGCCCGAAGGCAAAATAGTTTGCAAAACCTGTGGCATTCTCTTGTAAAAAAGTAGAAAGTAACAGAAGACAGTAGAAATAAAAGACAACTGCAGCAGAATGAAATACAGATACAGGTAAAATACACAAATGCTAAAAAGAAAAACTGCGGTAACATCAGAAGAAATGCAATGTATTTCACACACAAAAAAATCAACATTCTTTTTAAAACTAGTTTATATCTTTTGTTTTGGGGAGCTATAGGTTGTCAGATTGCATCTGCTTTGGAAGACTTGTTTGTCTAAGCACAACAGGATGGACTTTTTTCCTTAGCAGCTGTAGTCCAGTGAATAATTAAAGTAAACAGGAAGACGGTGAATATTTCATATATTATGCTCTGTAAATACAACAGTTACAAATACATATTTTCATGCAATGTACGTACACACAAAAATACAATATCTCTCTTGATGTTTCCTTTTTAAGGAGCAGTATGATTTTTTTCTGTACCATAAGAATGGTGAAAAATTCTTAATTGCTGTATTGATGCAGTTTGTTAACTAAACAGGTAAAGATTTATATTGTTCAATGAGTAGGATGCTAACATTTTCTTGATAAATAAGTATGCCATTGAAGCCACCCATATGGTGTATGTACATAAGATCACTTTTGTACCTTAATTTTAGATCATTTTAATTAAACCTCTCATTGCCCAGAATAAATGGTCTTACCAGATGTATGACTCGAGGGATCTTATCCAAAGACCCAAAAGAACAAAAGCAAATAGTGCTGGGATCCTAAGTTTATCTTACCTGTACCTGCACATTGTCTTCCTATGTCCAACTATAGATAAACATTTTTTAGAATACATGGATTTGAGATCATTTTTTTTTTGTGTCATCTCCCCCAGCCCCCCAGGTACACAGTTATTTATATTTTTGCAACAAAAGGAAATTCATTTAGCAAATTTTTATTCCTGTCCAGTGTCAGAACTGTGGCTAGATAAAATCCTTACTCCAGTCTGCCTTCTGCAATTAGACAAAAGTCCATTGTTTCCAAAAAGCATTTAATGAAGAAAAAGATTATTATAGTCATTATTATATTATTATATTAAAAAGATTATTATTATATTAAAAAGATTATTATAGGATTAAAGACATCCAGTGAGGTCAGACTCAGGATGGTATACATAGTTCTCCTTTCCTCCCTTTGGATTGGATTCAGTCAGGATTTTTTTCAGCCAATTCCCCTCTTTATTATAGCTACTGCTGTACACAGATTTTGTCCCTGCAGGTCCCTTGATCACAAACAAAGCCTCTTTGATGGTCAAAGGGAACCACATTGTCCCTTTCTTTACCAGTAGAAAAGTGGTTGGTTCCAACCTGCCATCCTCACAACAATCCTGTGAGGCACGTTAGACGGAGAGACAGTGATGGACCCAGAGTCACTCAGCTTCTCAGCAATTCTCTCTAGGAGCTAGTCTTGTGCATTTTTCTCATTATTAATTACAATAATTATGAAAATGAGGTGTTTTGTAATTAATTAATTAATATAAAAACAAAATAAATTCCTTACCTAAACAGCCTATAACAAGAAACCCATGCATTTCATTTTGTTTAGCAGGAAGAAGTTTCTGTTTTTTCCTGCACTGGGCTTTTTCATCAGTTCTGGTCCCATACTATATGGATTTCTTTCCAGAGTTCTGCACTCACAGTCAAAATATCTGGACTCATTCTCCAAACTTCCCCTCAGATTTTTTGTGTTCTGCACAGAGAAAGGCTGCTTCTGCCACAGAATTGCTCTTTCCTCAGTTTTTCTGCAGCTTTTCTCTCTGCACACATACCCTGCACACACTGCCGGTGCTTCTGTTGAGGCAGAGCCAGCCCCCGCCTCGGGCGCTGAACTCTGAAGGAGGCGCCATGCTGGCCCCCCAAGGATCGATTGGTGTTCCCTGTAGTGTGCGCGCTCCTGTGTGCTCACGCAGGAATTCTCTCTTGGTGCAAGGCATTTCTTCTGGAGTGCAGCAGGGCAGCCCAAGGAGCTTTGAGTTCAGCCCCCATCAACGGGGACATTTCTCTCTCTGCATTTTTCCCTCTCTCTCTCTCTCTCTCTCTCTCTCTCTAATTTAAACCTTGGGTGAAGCTTCCACGAGCAAGAGAAACTCCTGTCTGACCTTTTGTCTCCCTTGTTCCTGCCTTTCTTTCTCCCCCCCCCTGCAATGTACTAAAAGGAATGACAGGAGGATTGCCCATTGGAAATAATAGGAGAGGCTTGAAGGCCCATTGAGGATAATAGGAGCCAGGGATGCCAGTTTACTTGCCTGGGCTCCATTGAAATGCATCACAACACAAAAAAAGTTGCAAAGCAAATGTGGAATGGATTTTCCAAAAATGTCTCTGGGACCAGATGGAATACTCTGGGAGTGGAATGACAGCCCCCAGAGTGCAATGACAGTCCCTAGGAATAGAACCTGTGCTCAGGGACTGGAATGACAGGTCGAAGAGTGGAATGACTGCTCCTGGGAATAGGGTCAGGGCTCTGGGACTGGAATGACATCCCTGTTACGAGAACTGCTCTTTTAAATGGGGAAGTTAGCTCAGCAGTCTGGAACTAAAATTAGCGCGGATCTAACCAATGTTTATGGAGGTCCTGATTCCAGACACTCTAGTGACAAAGAGGCAGACTACAAATAGGTTCAATAAACACGTGTATTTACTAATAGTGTGGCGTAAGCCTGAACTTGCACATACATACAAGAAAGCATACAAGAACTAGGAAATGCAGAGTAAGAAATACAGAGACGATCGCATGAGCAGGTACCCATGATGATAAGGGTGATACTTACAATCCTGAAGCAGAGCAGAGACACAACAGCAAGGTGGTCCAATGCCAGCACTGGATCCACAGACAGACAGCAAGGGGTCTGGATAGGAATGGTGTACACGCCTGGCTGGGAACAGGATAGGAATGGCGCAAGCACCATGTGGTCTGAGGGACCAGCTTAAATACCCCAAAACGTACCCTGGGGCTGCTGCTGTACTTGGTGGTTCTTACGGGTTAAAACAAAGGCTTTAATGAGTTACTGAATGTCTTGGATGGGCCTTTTTACGAATCTGATTGTGTTATAGTGACACCTCAGGAAGAGGGGACAAAGGAGGGAGGGGGAGATCCGAGCGGGCTGAATGGATGTTCCAGCAGACAGGGCTTGTCCTGATGTCATCAGCTCTGGAATGCGGAGGTTTCTTTGAGATGCATTCTCTAAGTGCTTGGGATGGTTGGCACTTAGCTTCTTCTCCGGGGCAGCTCCTAAGATATGCAGAGCGGGGCGAGGTTCTCTCGCTGCGGACGTGGTGTGTCCACTTCTCCAAAATGGCTTCCCAAAGCAGGCTTCTTCTCTTGGTCTTCTGGCTGCCTAAGAACATGGTCGCCAGCTGGGCATGGCGGGGGCTGGTTAGCAGGCTGCCCAGTAGCGAGAGCAAGCCTGGGGACCGGCACGCGGGAGGCTCCAGGCAGGAACTGACCAGGGAGCGCCTGGCCAGGCTCGCTGGAGGTTTCCCCGGCAGGCGCCCGGCTGCTAACAGCGGCTTGGGCCCAGATGAGGCGGGCTTCCATGAAGGCAGGGGGAACAGCACGTAAAACACAGTCCATAGCAGGGAACAGGTGTGGTCCGTGGCGGATGGCAATGCAGGCACAGGGCACGCTTGTAATAAAGTCCAAACACGCACACTGGGAGGTCCAGATATAGGTCTGGGCAAGGCTGCCCAGGAAGAGAGTCCTTTGTGGAGTCATCCAGACATGGAGTCAGGAAGCTAACACAGTCTATTGCAGTAGCAAGGTAATTAACTAGCAGGCAGGGAACTGACACGTGTATCAGAGTACACACCTGCAGGGCAATCTTGGTGTAGCAGTAAAGCAGCAAAGCAGGAAACTTTAACGCAGTCCATGGCAGGCCTTAAAGCAGGAGAGGGGGCCTACTTGGCAACATCCCCTGTCATTCCACACCCACTGCCATTCCAGCCCCAGACCACTGATACTTCTCCCAGGGGCTGTCATTCCACTCTGGGGCCTGTGTTGATAAATCAAGATGGGTAGCCATGTTTGTCTGTAGCAGTAGACAAAAGAGCAAGAGTCCAGTAGCACCTATAAGACTAACAAAATTTGTGGTAGGGTATGAGCTTTCATGAGCCACAGCTCATTTCTTCACTACTGGACTCCTGCTCTTTTTTTGTATTGTAATGCATTTCAATGGAGCCCATGCAAGTAAATTGGCATTCCTGGCTCCCATTTTCTCCAATGAGCCTTCAAGCCTCTCCCATTATTTCCAGTGGGCAATCCTATTATTCCTTTTAGTACATCCCCTTTTCCCTCCCCAGCTGGCATCAATTCTACTTCTCACCTTTCCTCAGGCTTTTGAGGGGGGGGGCTGCTTTTGGTGGAAAGAGTGGCTGGTTGTATGTGCACCACCACAGAGGAAGGAGAAAGTGAGGTGAGACACACACAATTCCATTTCAGTCCCTGTGTGACAGGTAGGAGCAAATCATTGTTGTTGGGTTTAAAGTTGTTGTTTTAAATTCTATTACTTTTCTCCCCCCTTCTCCTTTTCATTCTCCCTTCCCCTTGCTATTCTCTGATCTCAATGCTGCTCCCATTCACTCCAGCAGAGCAGTGCCCCGCACTGCACCCCCCTCTTTATCACTTTCCTTCTCTTATCCCCTAGTTTACATATATCACCCCATCTTCCCCCTCTCCCCAGTAGTTTATTTCAATATTTATACACCACATGCTTAGCTGTCAGCTGCCATTCACTTCAAACCCAAGGGGAGGAGAAGGATGAGCGTGGAGGGTAGTTCCTGAAAGGGATCTCTGACAAAGGCGATCAATATTTTAAGGCTTGGAGAGGGTCGGAGAGAAAGAGAAGTCTTCAATTCAGTCTCCCCCTTCCAAACATCTCTCTCCTCCAAGCAGGCCCTGTAAGAGAAGCCCTCCTTCTACTGCCAAGAGTCTCTGAGCTCAGAGAGAGGTGGGAAGAAAGAGAGAAGGGAACTTTTTTACACACACACACACACACACACACACACACACATGTTACCAGAACTGCTCTTTATTATAATGGGGAATTAGCTGTAGCAGTCTGTAACTTAAAATTAAGCGCGGATCATAACCTATGTATACGGAGGTCCCGATCCCAGACACTCTAGTGAAAAAGAGGCAGACAACAAATAGGTTCCAAATACGTGTATTCAGTGTGGCGTAAGCCTAAACTTGCACAAGCATACAAGAGAACATACAAGATCTAAGAAATACAGAGTAGGAAATACAGAGACGTTCGCATTAGCTGGTTCCCAACGATGATAGGGGGAATACTCACTTATCCTGAAGCGAAGCAGAGACACAGCAGCGAGGGGGGTGGTCCAATGCCAGCACTGGAACCACAGACGGACAGCAAGGGGTTCTGGATAGGATGGCACGCGCACCATGCAGTCTGAGAGGCCGGCTTAAATACCCCAAAACGTACCCTGGGGCTGGTGCTGTACTTGGTGGTTCTCACAGATTAAAACAAAGGGTCTAATGGGCTACTGAATGGCTTGGATGGGCCACTTTGGTAATCAGATTGTGATAAGTGACACCTCAGGAAGAGGGGACAAAAGAGGGAGGGGGAAATCCAAGTGGGCTGAAAGGATGTTCCAGCGGACAGGGCTTGTCCCGATGTCATCAGCTCTGGAATGCGGAGGTTTCTTTGAGATGCATTCTCTAAGTGCTTGGGATGGTCGGCACTTAGTTCCTTCTCCTGGGCGGCTCCTAAGATATGCAGAGCGGGGCGAGGTGCTCTCGCTGCGGACGTGGTGTGCCCGCTTCGCCGAAATGGCTTCTCAAAGCAGTCTTCTTCCCTGGGTCTTCTGGGTGTCTGAGAACATGGATGCCGGCTGGGCATAGCTGGGGCTGGTTAGCAGGCTGCCCGGTAGCGAGGGCAAGCTCGGCGACCGGCTCGCGGGAGGCTCCAGGCGGGAACTGACCAGGGAGCGCCTAGCCAGGCTCGCTGGAGGTTTCCCCGGCAGGCGCCCGGCTGCTAGCAGCGGCTTGGGCCCATATGAGGCAGGCTTCCATGGAGGCAGCGGGAACAACACTTTAAAACACAGTCCAAAGCAGGGAACAGGCACGGTCCGTGGCAGATGGCAATGCAGGCACGGGGCACACTTGTAACAGAGTCCAAACACACACTGGGAATTCCAGATACAGGTCAGGGCAGGGCTGCCCAGAAAGAGAGTCCTTTGTGCAGTTATCCAAACATGGAGTCAGTAAACTACACAGTCTATTACAGCAGCAGGGTAATTGACACGCAGGCAGGAAACTGACACGTGTATTAACACACACACACGTGTAAAGCAATCTTTGATGTAGCAGTAAAACAGTAACGCAGGAAACTTTAACACAGTTCATAGCAGGCTTTAAAGCAGGGGAGGGGGCCTACTTGGCAACAATTCCCCCCCTCGGAGACCCCGTGACGTCAGGCGCGCGGGTCTCCGAACTTGACTTCAAAGGCGAGGTGGTCGGCAATGTCCGGTGGTCGAGCTTCGAGCGAAGAAGGAGTGGGAAGGGAAGGGGGAGGAGGCGTCACTCAAAAATTTAGTTTGGAGAACCACCTAACCGAATAAGTGCAATTTAGATCAGCCAATGGGCTGCAGGTCTCTGGGTTCACACCAGGAGGTGTGCTAAGTGCAACCGTCAGAATAAATAGCAATAATTCATAAGTAATAGCAATTCATAGTGATATAGGCAGCAATGAGCAATTCATGCATATAAACAGCAATAATTCATATTTGTGTACATTGATCAATTCATACATGGGAATACTTCATACGTAATTCATGATGGGTTAAAAGCACTAAAAACCAGGAGCAATTCATATACATGGATTAATTCATAGGCATAGGATTAAAAGCAAAGGCAATTCATGGATACAATTCATGAATGTAAGAATAAAAGCAGGCTACCTCATAGGAAGTTAAAACAAAGCTCATAGGTGAGGGAATAATTCATATAGGAAAGTGCAAGTCAGGCATAGATCAATTCATAGAGGGTAGAGCAATTCATAGATGGTTAAAACCATAAATACATATATATATAGGATAAAAAGCAATGATTTGGGAAGTTAAACCTAATTCATAGATGATAGCAGCAATAGTAAAAGCAAGTGCGGGGAAACAATTCATGAGGGGGGGGGCGGCGGAAGGGCTCATGGGGGACAGAAAAATAAACTCTGCAATTAAAAGACCAACTCATGCGGCCAGATTAAAACCAAATTCATAGAGCTTAAAATCAGGAATAAAATAACCTTTAAAAGAGACCGTTCAGGAGTGGTCCCGGTTAAAACCCAATTCATAAAATAATAGATATGCTAGAATTACCTCGGCGGAGGGAGTCAGGTTAAAAAGGCAATTCAAAAGGTTAAAAATCAAATTCATAGGGATAAAGTTAATAGGGGGTGATAAAAAGGGTCCCAGTTCATGGGAAGATCATGGGCGCACTTGCAGTAGATAGAGGGGGGGACTAGTTCGGGGCTAAATTCATGGGAGTAAAATTCATAAAAAGCAATGGCAAGAAATTCATAAAACAATAGGGCAACAAAGATCACAGATGGCTCAGTCCGCAGTACAGCTGCTGGACTGGGTTGCATATTTACAGAAACAAGCAAACTTAGTCCATGTGTTCCAAAACACACTTCCACCCCACCTTGCTGTCTGCGTCAATCCGCAGAGCAGGGTCGGCAGGCGGCGAGAAGGGCTTCAGGCACACAGTTCTAGTCCTCATGGAGGTAGTGCCGCTAGCAGTCGTTCGTAGGCGGGCCGTGGGCTGGGAGGCAGAGTAATATGTCCCCCCCCCCTAGTCCACAAGAGGGCCTCGGAGCGGTATCCGGCAGCAGAGCGTCCATGGGGCCGGTGCAGGATCCATACACATAATAAAACATAATCATAGTTCATAACAACGTAAGCAAATAAACAAGGGTTAAAGGAGGGCGCCAAGAACAACCCTTAAGGCAGAAGAAGGTCGGGGTTATAGTGATCCAAGCGGTAAGACAGCTGGAGTTGCTGGAGCTGTCGGCGGCTCCAACAGCCCAAATAAAGTAGTGAGGCACACAACAAAACTTGAAAGGCCAAAATAACGATGATTGGGTGCAAAGCCAAATTGTAAATTCCAGTGGCAGTGGGGCTCCAGCCAAAGAGGGTTTCCCACCACGAGTGCTCTCCGGTGGTCTTAATCCGCTGGACAAGATCCACAATCTCCTTTCCGTTGTGGGACACAACCAAAGCAGTAGTGTCCCCGTCCCTCTGGATGCTCTGGAGGGTGCGGTGGAGCTGGGGGTGGGTCAGGAGCTCGTGGATTAGCTCCAGACCGATGCCAAGGGGAATGGGCTTCACATAACGATAGATGGAGGGTGCCACCAGGATCTCTTCTTGGGTCCAGACCAGTACCGTGTAGGTGAAGTCGCAGGCTGCCACCGAAGACAGGTTGCAAAAGCAGCGGTTGACTCCCGGGATCACGGGCTTAAGCTGGAACGAGTTCAGGATCACGAAGTCACGGGCCGTTCGCACGCAGGCACATCCTTTCCCAAGGTAGACCACAGCGGAGCTGTTCTCCCGGACGACCTCGAAAGAGCATTCATTGAGGGCGTCGACTTGCGGGGCTACACAGGGGTGATGCGGTGCAAAGGCTTGGTCTTGGCAAATGAAGCCGGTCTGGTCTCGATGCTGGCACCCTTCGAGGCTGACGAGCTGCCATCCGGTCGGGGTGAAGCGGGCCCAATGGTCGGGGTGTCGGGCGTAGAGGACTTCGGTGTCGCTGACTTGGAGTCCCAGAGGCACGACTGGGTACACATGGAATGATTAGTGCGCACTGGCCGTTAATAGAAATAGTTTAAGCTCCTGGGTGGTCGGTGAGAATGAGGAATTTACGAGAGACCACCAGGATTCAAGCTCCAGTTCAATGGGTGACAATTTGGGCATAATCAATCTTTTAATTTCCAGGGGCAAGTGCCCATCCGTGGCTTGCCGAATTAGCCCCATGGCCACAGCCTGATTTAATTGTTGGGCTTGCATACATGCCATGGCTATTGACACGTTGCGTTCCACAGACTGTGTTCCTTTGAGCAGCAGAGAAAAATCTCTTTCAATTTGACTCTCCCAGTTAACTAAAATGGAGCTGATCTCGTGTTGCCCATTTGAAATGGAATTTAGGGACTGCACCACCGGTTTACCTAAGTCGGAGATGCTAGTTGTGACATGGGAAACTTATTGGCGAGAGTCTCAATGTTGACCGAATCCATGATTGCTAAGCCTCCAGCTGCAGGAGCAGTCCAGTCGGCAATGCTTTGTCTGGCACGCGAGAGAGAAGGAGAGGGATCGATCCACAATTGTAGCCATGCATTCCAACCCTTGCTACCGGCCTCCAGATAGGGAGCGCACTGCGGCAGCCTCTGGGTTACATTTAGCTCAGCTAAGTCTATGCGGATCTCTTTTAAAGACATTTGCGGGCGGACTAGAACTCTCTCTCGAATGTCAGTTTTCAAAACATGGGAGCCCACTATATGCGTGCCGCCTTGGCTTAATTGTTCATTGCTAGCAATCAGAGGGTCAATTTGGATGGTGTGGGTCTCCTGGGTCCGGATCAGCAGGGAATAATTGCCTGGTTCATGAGTCAAGTTTACAAAGAGCAGCCCAAGCCGGTGAAATTTCTCTACTAGGGGCTTGGTTTGGCATTCGGGCGTCTGTTGAACCAGTATCCAATCAGGTGGGCCATGTTTGACTAGGTCTTCCTCCTTTACAATCCAGGTCAGGTTCTCCCAGCGTTCTATAGCAAAGGAGAGAGCTGCGCCTGAAGGGGGCGTGATAGTGACTGATGCAGATTCAGTGGCAGTGGTGCCTAGTAGGATGGTCATTCTGAAGGGGCCTCCTGCCTTCCATACTGCGGCCGACACTAAAATAACTTCACAGTATGGTCCGAGAGCCTCAGTGACAAATGGTGAGGTTTCGAAATTGGCAGGGGTGGTATATTTGTCTACCACCGGGACTGCGGTGGGGGCTGGCCTAATATGGGGAAGGAACATACAAGGAATCGGAGCGAGTGGTGAAACTGTATCGGTAGGCGAGTAACATACTAATTCTTGGGACATGGTTTTGACTCCCACACATAATATAACGAGCTCTGGGGGTCGGATCCACTGCTCTTCACAACTGCGGAAGTTAGTGCGATCCATGGGGGTGGTCATATTAATCTGCTGCACAACTTTGCAGACCATCATTTCATTTTCTGCTAGGGTATTGATGCATCTCCAGTGGGGGTAGGGCATTAATTTAGACGGGCGTCCCTCTATTAGGGTGCCTGCCAGCACGAGCAAACACAGAGTAGCCAGGTGCCTCATCTCCTGGCCTTCCTTTTCCTTTTGTGGTGAAAATATCCTGGGGAGACCTGCGGATATAAGTACAGGTTCCCTGAGTTTCTTGCAGCAAAATAAATAAAGCGGAATGGGGGAAAAGGGAGGGCGTATTTCTGCCAGCACTGTCTATTAGGTGGGGCTCGAATGAGAAGTCCCAGAGCACTAAGCGAGCCTTCCAGCTTGTTGCTCTGGGGAACTCCTGTGCGGAGGTTTCTTTCTAAAGCATGTATATTTCAAGGGGGAACGTCTTTGCGTCGAGCAAGGGTCGGCTGTGCGTTAGGCGGGATTATGCAAACTCGCCCCAGGGGTCCCTGGGTGCCTAGGGTATGTGGCCTTCAGGTGCCCCTTGCTCGGTGGCGGGCTGCTTCTATCTTGCGGGCTGAGAGCTATCGGTTCGGCTTGGCCTGGCCTTGCCGCTTTAAAAAGAAAAAAAACTAGAGAGCGGTTTCCAGCAACTATAAGGGTTGCTGCAGACGGGGGCCCTCGCTTTAATTTTCAAAAATAGGCCTTCGTCATATATTTGCAGGACAACCAATTTTTGGAGGGACTCCCTCGGGAGGCCCCATTTTCTGGTTTAAAAAAAAAGGGTACACCGGGCAAAAAGAAAAATATACTGAGAAAAAGAAAAATGCACTGAGCAAAAAGAAACACACGGAGCAAGAAGCACACGGGTGTGGGGTGCTTTTAGGTTGCCCTTACTTGGGGTGCCTGGCAGGGCTTCATTATATCTTCAATATGTCTCCCCCCCTTCTTTTCCCTTATACGGTACGGGCAAGGGAAAAGATTACGTGGGGCGGGCGGCTGCTGGCGGAAAGGGCCGAAGTGGAGCCGAGGGCGCTCGGCGGCGTTTATCGAAAAGCGGCGGAGGCGGCCGAGATCTGCCGGCG
This sequence comes from Eublepharis macularius, assembly GCF_028583425.1. Taxonomy (NCBI): domain Eukaryota; kingdom Metazoa; phylum Chordata; class Lepidosauria; order Squamata; family Eublepharidae; genus Eublepharis; species Eublepharis macularius. The sequence continues at coordinate 49,995,819 of NC_072799.1, forward strand.
CCACTGGGTCTGGGTTGTTCGGAGGTCATCTTGGCGCGGGGGATCCTGGCTATGTAAATGAGGTACGCTGCCCCTTGTGCGTGGCGAACGCACCCCAATAACATATTCCAGAGGGCACATATTTACAGAATACTGGCGGGTCTTTTACCTTTGCACTAAAGCGTACTGACTGGTGGCGCCGTATAGCAACTCACCATGACGAATATGAACATTAGTAAAAGAGGGATGTTGGGCTATCTGGGGGTCCTTTTCCAGGGGAGGCACGGCCCTCAAAGCCAAAGCCGACCATCATGCGAAAGCGTGGGTCTGGCAGGTGAGACCCCGAATCTACGTAGATGCGGGATCTTCACCAGCACGGCGGGTGAAATGTTTTCAAACAAAGAAATCACCTTTTTTGGTGGTTTCAACGTTGGAAGACTGCATTCACTTTTGGCCTAAAGCCTCTCCAAACACTTTCACACACAGCAAATCTCTTTTGCCTGTGCAATTTTTTTCCGAACATGCGGCTTACAATCCAATTAAGAATCACTCTCGGTGGTGGTCCTATTTGGCTTTGATTGCCGTGTTTCCCCCTAGGGTCCCAACTGTGGGGCCCGCCTAATGAAGTTAAAGAATAGAACTGGAAAAACTTTTGACATTCACATCTACATCTACATATTCTGCTGTTTCTTTTATACTAAGGCTACAAAGGTCTGGTCTAAGGGGACACAGGGTATCTCTGGCCCAGGGTGAAGGGACGTCTGGCGAATCACTGGGCAGAGGGGGGCTGGGCTGGCGGCGGCTCCCCCAGGGTCATACACAGGTGGGGCGGTTTGGAGCGGCTTCCCTTTCCATTCCTTTAATTGAGAGGCATGGAAGTATTTTAGCCAAGTGCCTCCTGTCTTCCTCTGGATGGCTACCTGATAGACGGCTGGAGAGACTCTTTTCGTGATTGGGACGGGGCCTTGCCATTTGGCGGCTAGTGAGTGTGCCTTCTGTGAGAACTTTCTATATAAAACGAGCTGTCCTTCTTCCCACTGCCTGGGGTTCCTGACCCATCCTAGTTTGCAGTCCATATCCTTCTGAGCTGTGCCTAGCTTCTGGGCCACTTGCATGTGGACGGCGTGTATGGATGAGATGAGGTCCTGAACCCAGGCGTCATTGATTACTACGGGCTGCATATCAGAAGGGAGCTGCGTGTCTAGCCAGAAGGCTTCTGGGAGCTGCATTTTCCGTCCTGTCATGACCATATGGGGCGTGAGTCCGTGAACTGCGGTGGTGCCTCTGATGGCCATTAGAATTATGGGGAGTTTTTCATCCCAGTCTCTCCCGGAGGAGCGAACCATCTTGCGGAGAGCCTCCTTGAGGGTCCGGTTGGTTCTTTCTATGGCGCCGCAAGCCTGGGGATGGCCGGCTATGTGAAAGCGTTGTTGGATGCCTAACGCCTTGCAAAGTTCCTGGGTTACTTCTCCGATAAAATGTGAGCCCAAATCGGAATCCATGACTCGTACAGTGCCCCATCTCGAAAACACATTATTGAACAGTAGTTTGGCCGTGGTGGCTGCAGTGTTATGCTTACACGGGAATGCCTCGACCCATTTACTAAAGGGATCTATGACAGTGAGACAGTAGCGATTGCCGCGGGGAGTGGGAGGAAGGGGACCGATAAAGTCGATCTGTATACGAGCCCAGGGTCCATCAATTCTCTGATGCTGGAGGGGAGCTCTAGGTCCAGTTGGGTCTGCATTGACCATAGCACAAGACAGACAGTTGTCCACCCATTGTGCTACTTCGGTACGCATGCTAGGCCACCAACCAACCTCTTTGACCCTCTCCAGAGTCAGGTCCTTGCCTCGGTGTCCCTGCTCGTGGACAAACTGAATCAGGTCAGCCCTGACTTCCAGTGGCACTACCCAGTGGCGTTCACCGGCTGCATCTACTGCCCAAACTATGCCTTCTTCTGCTCGGATCAATAGTCTTCCTGTCTGATCTCTTCCTGCGGCTAGGAGGTCAGCTACTTCTGGGTCAGATATCTGCAGTTGTGCTAGGTCCAGTGTTCCTGCGATTCCCTGAGCCTGGCTGCAGGCTTGCGCCCGGGTGGTGACAGGGTAGAGGGGACAATCGGTGGCTGGTTCCGGTAAGGGAGCATTTTCAGTGGCGGCTGCCTTGGCTGCAAGGTCTGCCTGGTCATTCCAATAAGCGGTCTCTGAGTTTGTCTTTTGGTGTCCTTTAACATGGGTAACCTGCGTTGGGCCTGTGCGGGACTGAAGGAGCGCGGCTACTTGCTGCCATAGCTGTAGGTGGGCTACGGGTTTCCCATCACTGGCTTTCCACCCCTGATTCTGCCACACCGGGAGCCAGACTGTGGCGGCTTTGGCCGTCCAATCCGAGTCTGTGTAAATGGCAAGTGGGCTTTCTGGGGGCTCAAACTCAAGCACTGCCAGAAGCGCTTGCACCTCAGCCGCTTGGCTGGAATGGGGGTGGGCTGGACCCTTTAGAGTGCATGCGTCGCTCACTCGCACGGCGCCGTAGCCTGTCCGAGGGGAGCCTCCAACGTGAAAGGAGGAGCCGTCACAGAACCAGCATGTGAAGCCGTTCAGTCGGGCTTCCTCTAGCGGGACTCCCCAAGTGACTGGCCAAACAACCTGCGGTGGCGGGTCCAGGGGGCACTCGTGCTCGGTCCCGGTTACTAACAGGCCATAGGGGGTTGGGGGCTCAGTGGTTTCCTTTTTAAACTCTACTCCGCGGTTAACCAGGGCCAGGGTCCACTGTGCTATGCGGGCGTTTGAGACTTGTCCATCTTGTATTTTGCCAGACAGAATATATTTGAGGGGCGTGTGAGTGGTTTGAACTATTGTGCGTGAGCCTCCTATGATAAATTCCCAATGGGTCAGACTCCAGACTAGAGCAAGGCACGTCTTCTCGCATGGGCTGAACTTGGTTTCTACTGAAGTTAGATTGCGAGAGGCATAGGCTACTACTCTAGCGGCTCCCGCTTGTTGCTGGGTGAGCGTGGCTCCTATGCTCTTGTCTGACACGGCTAGCTGAATAAAGAATGGCTGGGTAACATCTGGATGGGCTAGGGCCGGGGCTGCGGCCAGGCTGCGCTTCAGTTCGGCTAAGGCTGTCTGTTGATCCGGTCCCCACTCCCAGGGAGTGTTCTTTTTGAGGAGAGCATAAAGGGGGCGAGCCTTGTCTGCAAAGGACTCGATGAAGTCTCGGGAAAAGTTAAAAGTTCCTAGAAGGGCTCTGAGGGAGGGGACATCGGTGGGTGCAGGCAGCTTGGAAATGACCTCCATTTGCTGGGCATCCGGGGTGCGACCCTCGGGTCCCAGGGTCAGACCCAGGTACTTGACACTGGTCTGAACCAATTGGGCCTTTTCCCTGCTTGCCTTGAACCCAGTCTCGCGGAGGAGTTCCAGGACTTCCCTGGTGATCTGGCGGGCTAGTTCTTCCGTAGGGGCGTGGACTAAAATGTCATCCACGTAGCTCAGTACGTGGGGCCTCGAGGAGGGTTGGAGGCGTTCCCACATCTGAACTACATGGGCATGACAAATACTGGGGCTGGAGTGGAATCCCTGGGGTGTCCGCTTGAATGCGTATTGCTGGCCGCGGAAAGTGAACGCGAACTTGTACCAGCAAGACTCATGCAACCGGATGGAGTGGAAAGCGTTGGCCAGGTCTATGACCGAGTAGAACCGGGACCCAGCGGCAATGGCCGTCAGGATCTCGTTGTACTTGGCCACAACCGGGGCAACTGGAGGGGTGGTGGCATTCAGGGCACGGAAGTCGACCGTCATTCTCCAGGTCACTCCATCTGCTTTCAGAACTGGCCACAATGGGGCGTTGCAGATGGACTGCATCGGGAGTATGACGTCCCACTCAAGGAGTCCTTCTATGGTCTTGGCTATCCCTGCCTCGGCTTCGGCTGGATACTTGTACTGTCTTTGGGGAGGGGGGTCCTTTCCTTCAATCAGGACGCAGGCGTCCTTCACTATCCCACACTCGGCCTTGTCTGTCACCCAAACTTCGGGAAAGTCCTGAACCCAGGGGTCTCCTGTGATGGGGGCGAGAGGAAGGGGGGCCTTAAGGGCTGCACATCGATGGACTGCATTGACAAAGTCTGGGCCTCCCGGGATGCGCCACAGGAGCCCGTTCGCTAGGTCAATGGTCGGTCCCTCGGCTCGGAAGAACGGCATACCCAAGAGTCCATCATCTTCTCCCCGGTTTGCGCATGCCGAAATCCTGGTGGCCAGGCTCCCAACGGAGAGGGGGATGTCCTGCCAGACTGGGGATTCTTGCATGCCGCCTCCGAAACCGGCGAGCTGCATGGTAGTAGAGGTTTGAGTTCCCTTTGTAGCTAAGGTGGGCCGGAGTATATTAAGTGAAGCTCCGGTATCTATGAGGAGGGTGGCAGGCTTCTTCTTTTCCCCGGGAGTCCCGATCCCTGCCTTCACTGTCGGTCTCCCCCATGTGTCCGGCTTTAGTTTGGCAACTATGCCCACGGAGGGAGACTGGGACTCGGGGCAACCCTATCCTGATCCTGCGCCCTGGTCTGTGAAAGTGGCACTTTCTCTAAAGGGGTTGTTGGGGCTCGGGCATTCCCGGACCGCAGCTATCGGGGGACTCGAGAAGGGAGGGTCTGGCGGTAAAGGGGGCGCCGACGGGGGTACTGGGGGCTGTTGCTGGTCTTCCCACTCCATGATCGCCTTCATCAGAACGGACGTGGGCTTCCCATCGAATAGCTCCATGTTCGCTCCAATGTTTTTGAGGCGCATCCAAAGTTCCCAACGGAGGGGGTCCCTGGACTGGGGCGTGCTGCCGCGGTCCCGGTAGCCCTCGTGGTCGCCCTGTGATGTTCCCCAAGCGTTAGACTGATCTGGAGGTGGGTAGACCTGATGGTTGTACGGGTGCAATGCTCGAGAGTGAGGAGGGGCTAGGGGCGCATCCTGCGATCGGGGCTCGTGGGGTCCCTGCTGGGAGGAGGAACCGTAACTCGGGGTGGGTGCAAAGGAAACTCCCGGGCGGTAGTCCCTTGGCCCTCTTCCCCGGTTAAAACTGCTGCTCCTTCCCCTCAGGATTCCTCCCCTTGTCTCCGAGTACAAGTTGCGTCCCTGCGGTTGGTACTGAGAGTGGGGGCCATGGTTGGCATAAGTGACTGCACTTATCGGCTCGCTCTCCTTCCTACGAGAGGCCGGAGACTTCACATGACGGATTGCTCCGGTCTCTCGCAACAGGCCAGCAATGCTCCTGATACGAGCCTCCAGGTCTCCCCATGAGATGCTCCCGGGCTCCACTCCTGCCAGTGCCAGGCGGGTAGTGCTATTGAGACCGTCTATAACAGCTCTCCTAAACTCTAAGTCATCGAAGTCAGGCATGTCGCTCAAGTCTAAGTCTACCTCGTCTGCTAGTTCGGCTAGGAGCTGCTTTCTGGCTAAATATGCCTCTGGGTCCTCTCCGGGTTTTTGAGATTCTGCTATGTATAAGGCCTTCAAGCTCTTGGTAGGCCAGAGGAAGGCGCACAACTCCTTCATGGCACCATACTGACTGCGAGTGGCTAGTCTCCGGTTAGAAATATATGCGTTAAGAGAGGTGACTATTTCGGGGCTGGCACAATGGCAAGCCAGCTGAGCTACATCGGAGCCACTGGCAGAGGGCTGGGACATGGTCACGTGTGTGAACCATTGTATAGCTGAGTCTCGGTTCAGGGGTCCCATGCGGTCCGCTATGGCTTGGAGCTCATCAGGCCTCCAATTGCGGGTCTCTTTAACTATTCGGTCTGTCTTCCTGCCATCCTCGTCTGTGGAGACAATTTCTTTGGTAGCTATCGGATGGAGGGGCTGTGGAGCTTCCTCGGGCTGGGACGAAGGGGGTGACCAGCTGTCGGCGCTACCTTCGGGGAGGGCCAAGAGGGCTGCGGGATGCACGGCGGAGATTACGGCCTGCTGCATTCCCAGGTGCTGTTTTAGGGCCTCTAGCTCCCTCTTACAAGCGGAGTGGTCTGCTGCGGCTATCTTTGCAACTTTCTGCTCTGCCATGAACTGGGCAGCATGGGTTAATTTGGCAATTTTCTCCTGTCCTTCAATTACTGCGTGCTCAGCCATATCGGCACGAGCGGTGGCTACTTCAGTCTTGTGCTGGGCGTCTTGGAGGGCAGTGGTTAGTCCCTGCTTCTCCAGCATGAAATTAACACGTTCTGAACACCACTCGGCTGCTTTTTCCTCATGTTCCTTCTTTTCTTTCCTTAGCTTTTCTATCTCCTGTTCCTGTTCTTCCTGAGCTACCTGTAGCTTATTAATTAGGGACACACTGTCCTGTAGGGCGGTGAAAAGTGCCCAAGCTCCGTATCTATCTTTCTTACTGGACCTAGGTTTCTCCTTCTCACAGAAATCCTGGAAGGCACTTCTAACTATCTGGAGCGGGTCGGGTCCCTTGAAGGAACCGGCTTCCCAAGGGCAATCTCCCTTCTTCACTAGCCACTTCTCCAGGCGGGGCACGGTGGGGGCTGCCCGGTACATTTTACTTTCGTTTAAGGCTGATCTCGGGGGAGGTTAAAGAGTGGATCAGCGACACCAAGGGTGGGGCGATTGAAGCTCCCTATAAGTTTTCCCGTCTAGGGGCCGTTCAGAGGTTATTTCCCTTCGGGTCCTCGGGGATTCTTACACTGGATTCTTAGGGGTTTTTAACAACTTCTTCCTCTCTATGTTCCTTTGGGAGGTTTATCCTTCCCTTCAGTCCTCAAGGATTTTTAAACTGGGTTCTACACAGGGTTTTTACCAGGGGTGATTTAAAAGGTCCTACTATTAGGTTTAAAGGGTATTTTAGGGTCCTATACTCGGTTCTTCTCCACCGGGGGAGAAGGAAAAATTCCTATTCCCGTTTCAAGCTTGCCTACAAGCCACGGGACCAGGAAAAGTTTACTGGCTCAGAGGGTGCTCCCAAGCTCTCTAAGCCCAAGAACAAAAAAAAACGCTCAGTGCTCCCAAGCCTCTGCTCAGAAGCCAAAGCTCAGGGGTCTCCCAAGCCTATACTCGGAAACCAAAAAGTGTCCCCAAGCCTCTGCTCAGGAACTGCTACTAAGGGGGTCTCCCAAGCCTCTGCTCAGGCAACCAGAAATGCTCCCAAGCCTCTGCTTAGAAACTGAAATGCTCCCAAGCCTCTGCTCAGAAGCTACAAATGCTCTCAAGCTCTCTAAGCCCAAGAACTAAACTCAAAGTGTCCCCAGGCCTCGTGCTCAGAGACAAACGATTAAACTGTCTCCAAGCCAAGACCAAAAGACTAAATGCGCTCAAGGACTGCCTCTGCAAGTCCCCAAGCAAAAGTGCCCAGGAGTAAAGCTACGGTACTCCCAAGCGGAAAAAGCGCTCAAGAGTTCTAACAACTCCCAAGCAGGGTGCACCCAGAAGTCTGACTTAAAACTCGCAAGCGGAAAGGCGCCCAAGAGTCTACCTTAAAACTCTTAAGCACGGTGCGGCCGGCTGCCGTGGGGCTTCAGGAACCTGGCTTCAGATTCCCAAAGCTAAACTGAACGAACGGACTATCGATCCCTTCACGTTTCCTCCGGAGCGGGGATTGAAGCCTAAGTGCTGGCAGGAACGGGGTTTGGACGGACTTAGGAGAGACGGGGGAGGGCGGAAAAGAATTTTATATGTGCTGCTTCAGGATATATATATAGATCTATAGCCTACTTCTGGGATCCCACCCACATAGACGCGTTTAGGCGGCCCGGAAGGTGGCCAGGAACTTCACCAGTTCAGAGGTCCTCACCCACAGTACACCGGTTATAACGGCTGGAGGGCCTCGCGGTGCACCACAAAAGGCAAGTAGTCCAAAGCTGGCTGAAGGAGGAAATGGGGAAAAGCCAACCCACAAGATAGAGATGCTCACTAGAGCCACACACACTCACACTTTTTAATTCCCTGAGCTAAATTGCGCTCTTTACACAGAGGTCTGGAAAATTTTCCTCTAAGTCAGTTCGCCGAAGACACGCGTGTCGACTCACGTGCATTCACACGAACTGGGTTATGCCCGCATTCTCCACCAGTAAACTGTTACCAGAACTGCTCTTTATTATAATGGGGAATTAGCTGTAGCAGTCTGTAACTTAAAATTAAGCGCGGATCATAACCTATGTATACGGAGGTCCCGATCCCAGACACTCTAGTGAAAAAGAGGCAGACAACAAATAGGTTCCAAATACGTGTATTCAGTGTGGCATAAGCCTAAACTTGCACAAGCATACAAGAGAACATACAAGATCTAAGAAATACAGAGTAGGAAATACAGAGACGTTCGCATTAGCTGGTTCCCAACGGTGATAGGGGGAATACTCACTTATCCTGAAGTGAAGCAGAGACACAGCAGCGAGGGGGGTGGTCCAATGCCAGCACTGGAACCACAGACGGACAGCAAGGGGTTCTGGATAGGATGGCACGCGCACCATGCAGTCTGAGAGGCCGGCTTAAATACCCCAAAACGTACCCTGGGGCTGGTGCTGTACTTGGTGGTTCTCACAGATTAAAACAAAGGGTCTAATGGGCTACTGAATGGCTTGGATGGGCCACTTTGGTAATCAGATTGTGATAAGTGACACCTCAGGAAGAGGGGACAAAAGAGGGAGGGGGAAATCCAAGTGGGCTGAAAGGATGTTCCAGCGGACAGGGCTTGTCCCGATGTCATCAGCTCTGGAATGCGGAGGTTTCTTTGAGATGCATTCTCTAAGTGCTTGGGATGGTCGGCACTTAGTTCCTTCTCCTGGGCGGCTCCTAAGATATGCAGAGCGGGGCGAGGTGCTCTCGCTGCGGACGTGGTGTGCCCGCTTCGCCGAAATGGCTTCTCAAAGCAGTCTTCTTCCCTGGGTCTTCTGGGTGCCTGAGAACATGGATGCCGGCTGGGCATAGCTGGGGCTGGATAGCAGGCTGCCCGGTAGCGGGGGCAAGCTCGGCGACCGGCTCGCGGGAGGCTCCAGGCGGGAACTGACCAGGGAGCGCCTAGCCAGGCTCGCTGGAGGTTTCCCCGGCAGGCGCCCGGCTGCTAGCAGCGGCTTGGGCCCATATGAGGCAGGCTTCCATGGAGGCAGCGGGAACAACACTTTAAAACACAGTCCAAAGCAGGGAACAGGCACGGTCCGTGGCAGATGGCAATGCAGGCACGGGGCACACTTGTAACAGAGTCCAAACACACACTGGGAATTCCAGATACAGGTCAGGGCAGGGCTGCCCAGAAAGAGAGTCCTTTGTGCAGTTATCCAAACATGGAGTCAGTAAACTACACAGTCTATTACAGCAGCAGGGTAATTGACACGCAGGCAGGAAACTGACACGTGTATTAACACACACACACGTGTAAAGCAATCTTTGGTGTAGTAGTAAAACAGTAACGCAGGAAACTTTAACACAGTTCATAGCAGGCTTTAAAGCAGGGGAGGGGGCCTACTTGGCAACACACAAAAGGAGGTGTGCTCAAAACTTCAATGTAATTTGCTGTTTCTGCTCACAAAATTAAATTTTTGGCTCAATAAGAAAAACAAAGATTATTGTTATTCTCACACTTATTTAAAAATTTAAAATTTAAAATTTACATTAAGAAATAAAAATTAAATTAAAAAATGTAAAAAGTTTCAAGTTTTGTGCTTTTTATTTTTCCTACATTTCTTCTGTTTTTTAAAATTGTTTAGTGGGGGGGGGGGCACAAGTAGGTATCTCGCCTCAGGCGCCAGAAACCCTGGCACTGGCCCTGCTTGCACACATACCCTGCAAAGTCAAACCACAGCTTTTTTGAAGTGCAGGATGCTTGTGTGAACTCACACTTCACACCTCCCAGCTCTGAGCGCTGACCCACAGCTGCTTCAGAGACCAGGCACACAGAAAGCATTTTGGGTTATTTATGAGACTGAAAGCTTTCCTTTTCTCAAAGGCCTCTGCTTTCCAATCTCTGGTTCTTTTCTAGGGTGTACCTACACAAAAGACATTAATTCCAGACTTCAGCTTAATAAAAGTAAGCTTATTAATTAAGGAGAGTCTCCACAGAAAAAGAAGCAGGCCATTTTCACATGTCTTGCCAGCTCTGGTACGTCACGCAAAGCTCCCGCAAGGACAGCATCTTCCTGGCATGATTTCCCGGTTCTTGCACAAAATTGCGCCAGGAAGACGCTGTCCTTCTGGGGGCTTTGCATGACGTATCGGAGTCAGTAAGACATGTGAAAACGGCCACTCTCTCTTCAAGTAACAAGCAATAAAACAAGAAATTCTTACCTGTTTCTAAATACTGAAACCTGTTTATCTAAACTTAAAAGCTAGCTAACTAAACATCTCTGAGTAGTTTCCATAGTTTCATATCTCACCTGTTCATCTTTCATACTCAGCCAATCCTGCATAACAGCTAAGGATGATAGAATAGAATAGTCCTGCTACCGAACTGAGTGAACTGAGAAGCCGTCTTTCTAGGCCTCACTGAGGCACAGGTCACGGCCCGGCCAGCCTACCTGGCAACACAGGAATCAATAATGGTTAAGCCATTAATTGGCATTACAGCTGTGAGAAATTTAGGGAGTAAAGTACTGAGGTTTCAAAGAAGAGTCCTTCAAGGTTAGTTGGGGACTGTTCTGCAGGTGTTCTTAATCAGCTCTGGTAAATACATTCCTGTTAGACCACAAATCCTTGTAACACAGCTTGAACCAAAGTTCAACCATTTTCTCTCACACACGTTATCAACTTCATTCAATGCTTTCTTCAGTGTGAGGCCTGCCCCTGGGCCTGCCTTTCACGCTCCCCTTTATCCCCCTGTGTCCTGATTGGTTGAACAGCAACCAGTCCATTTTTTTCCTGATTTTTTAATTTTTTTCTTAACAGCAACATTGCAATGTTGGTGCCTAAACCCCCTGCAACTGATGGGGTGGGGTGGGGGGGAGATGCTGCAATATGGCTAACACAAAAACTCTGCAGAGAGCACCTGAATCCCATTTGATATTTTGAAGTTTTTCTCTGTGATGCCTTTACATTGTAGTCCTTTCTTTTCTGGCTTTTAATTAAAAAAAATGTTGCAATGTTGATGCCTTTTTTAAAAAAAAGAAATCTTGCTAGTTTCCTCCGCTGATCTACTGACAAAACTGACGTGTCGTCAGCCAATGAACTGACCAAACTGATGTGTCCTCTTTCCCCAGAAAGCCTGCAGCAGAAACGGCATTTTTCTAGTACAGAAAAAATCAAGCGACACCACTTCAGTTCAGCTCCTCAAGAATTACAGAGAGGCCCAAACAGGACTGCAGAATTACAGAGGGTCAAACAGATGCAGATCGAATATCCAGAAATCTGTGTCAATATACATGTGGAAAACTCCTGTCCTTTCCTAATAAGGGCATATAAAGCTGTTTTCCTTAGGGCAGGGGGAAGAGTTTTTTTTTTTTCTTGACTGATTGTAGACTTAATCACTAAGACTCGGTTTACACATATTACACGTATGTAAGGTAGTCCAATCTTGAAACATATAGTGTGAGACTTTGAATCAGAAAAGAAATATTCACTTTACTGAAGCTTGCTTGTTTGTAGAGAAACAAAGCAGAAGGAGAAAGGTAGTTTGCAAGTTTTCTTGTGCCAGAGTACGATGTTGTATTTTATATTATATTATTTATTTCTTACTTTTCAGCTTTCTTCTGCATATATTATCTAATTCTTTCAGAAGCATTTTATTGTCTTTATTTGGGGCTTGCTTCCCTTCTTCTCTATCATATTATTTGATTTGTGGCTTGCCTTCATTCTTCTTCTTACCATTTCTGTCTCTTTTGAGCCTGATTTCTTACATAATCCCCCTCAGTATTATTTGCTTTATTAGTTCCTTGTTCTAGTATGTGACATGTTGTGATCATATGCTGCTTCAGCATATCCTTCTCCTATCAAACCCTTATGATTTTTAACTGTCTCCCCACCTACCAGAAGTTACTGTGGTTCTATGGGAATTACAATGAATTTGGGATTTATCTGTCTTGTGGAACTCAGTCTGTGTTGTATGTCTGGATGTCCCAAGCATAACCCAAGCACAACAATAGTGTACTAGGAACCACTGTTCCAATATCATTAATTCCAGTGCTATAAGCCATATCTGAACGAATAGTCTTGATCTTGATTGACGGAGAAGTAGTGATAGAGCTGGAAGGTGTGCAGCTACTGAGTGATTAAAAGACCCTGGGCAGGAAAAGGAGGTAATCATCACCCAAGCTACATTGAATATGTGTATCTATTTGCAAAATATGGCTGATGTGGCAAATATCTTATCGTCAGCTCATAAAGATCATTCTTTAAGCTAGTCAGCAGACTTCAGTCTTCACTGATGGCAGTATCTGTTAGTGGCCCCAACTAGACATGGGCACGAAATGAAATACAAATCAAATTTCATGATGAATTGGGCCAATTTGTGTATTGTGAAAATGCGTTTCATGGGGTCGCATTTTTCACAAAATCCACAATTTTTGGGGCCAATTCATTCGATTTGTGGAGGCTTCATGATGCCAGACAGGCTGGTGCTGATCCATTGATTCTCTAGGCCACACAGCCCCGGAATGTCTGTAGACCTTTTGTTGCCATGGAAATCCCAATCTTAGCCCACATAACCTTGATAGGCAGCTCTCCTTGCCAACCTGAGATCTCCCATGCTGTTCTATGAGAGCAATGAGCAGTGGGGAGATAGGCCTTCCGTAGCCATGGGAACACCAATCTCATCCCTCCAAACCCTATTAGGCAGATCTGTCTGCCAACCAGAGAGCTCCTGTTCTGCTCTATATGAGCATTTCTTAAATAAGGCAAAGCTCTGTGGCTCCTGCTTTCAGTTCCAGTAGACACAGAGAGAGGGAGGAGCTGTTCCTGGGGTTTGGAGTGAGAAATAATGGATTTGGGAGCTTTTGGCTGGATTTGCTGCTGCTTCAAAAGAGACTGAAAAGTCTCTTTTGAAGCAATAATGCCATGCATCTTCAAAAGAGGCATTTTGCCTCTTTTGAAGCAATAATGCCATGCATCCATGCCATTATTATGTTGTATGCCATACTTTTATACTGAGAATGATGTAGACAATTCTACCATTGTGGTCTGCTGCATTTTATATTATAATACTGTATCTTGTGCATTTTATGAAAAGACTCCTGAGGATGTCCAAACTGCTAATATTAATTGCCAAAGGAGCTGACAAGCTCTCACTTATCTCTAAGAAATATGCACTTTCATTTCTTGTGGCCTTGGCTGAGAGCTGGCAGCTGGGAACTGAAATGTATCTGTATCACAGGAGATAAGATTCCACAGTGTACCTTATCTCAGACTAAACTGCTTTTTGTTCCTATGTAACTTTTTAGGCTTTTGCACCTAAATGCAAAGGGGGCGGGGGAGAACGTCTCTCTGTATCAGTAGTCCTATTGTTTGACTAGTTACTTCTGTCAACTTCTACCTATGAGCGAACACCTGAACTGTATGGATCTCTAATAAACTTTCTTCAACCAATGCACCTGCCTGCTTGCTGTGAGGGACTTGGGGATCTAACTGCCAGGGATTGACACCCTAGGACTGACATCTTTCTTATTTTCTGCTCTTGTCTTTGCTGGGATGGTTGTTGGGTAAGGGCGCCTTTTTTTCTCCACCCCACCTCATCCCAGTCTCAGGGCTTTGCCTGGATCTCAGGCCTAGCTTGACTCCCTGCAAGTTTGGCATCTCTGAGTATGAAGGGGACCATTGTAGGGCCCTGGGATCTGACAAATTATGAACATAATGAATTGTTTCGTGAAACGGGACAATTTTGTGAAAGTTTGTGGTTTGTGGAACACGATGAACTATGAAACACAGGGTTCATTTTTTCCTGTTTTGTGCCTATCTCTAGCTCAAACACAATTCATTTTGTAATGTGAAGAATCCAGCCAAACATAATAATAAGAAACTTTGACAAACTGCAAGTTCAGAAGTCTAACTAGTCCAGCATCCTGCTCTCCACAGTGATCCATGTGCTGTCCCCAAAAAGGCTGCAAACAAAGCAAAAACATAGTCAATATAGCTCAGTATTGTCTATTTTGAAAGGCCGCTGCTTTCTAGGGCCCTGTGTAAATAAAAGTTTTTCCTGACACCTGATATTCAAGATCCTTAAACTGGAAATGCCAACAAATGAACTTGATTTTCAATATGCAAAGCATGTATTATACCATTGAGTCATTTATTTATTTATTGCATTTCTAGACTGCCCTCCCCATTGGACGGGCTTAGGGCAGTGTAACAGCGTACAATTTGCAACATAACAGCATACAATTTGCATCATGGCTCCTCCCAAGAGAGACAGCATGGTTGATACAACTTAATGAGGCTTTAATATCCAGAAAAAGGCCAAAGAGTAACTGAGCTTTCAGAGTAAGGGAAAATCTTGACTAGCACCTAGAAATAATAAACCTATATGTGAACCTGACACAAATCAAGGCAGAATCTTATAGATCCTTATACAAATTAATAAGTTACAGGATATTAGCTATGATAGCTAAATGAACGATCTCTGGGAACAGAACATCTACATCTGAACACTAGTTCCTGAGAGACAACCATGGCAGAGGGGTGTTACCCTGATTTGGAGCTTCCCAGGGGTATCCAGTCAGTCACTATGGAAAAAAGGAAGCTAGAGCCAGTGAACCTTGCAGATGATCCAGCAGGGTTCTTTTGTTTTTATTTTAATGAATGGATTTAACTTCACCTAAATGGGGACATCCTGATTTATATTAATAGATCCGTATATGTCATATTTAGGCCTCCAAACTTATCCCTTATCTTGCACAGGAGCAGGGCTCATTTGGAGGCGGAACGCACTGGAATGGTGTTCCAGTAGATCTGAAAAGAGGTCACGTAGGTTTTGGCCCCGCCCACATGATTCCTTTTCCTCCAAGTGCAAGCTGAGTGGGGCTGGGCTCCAAAGGAACATAAGCTGCTTGTATTCATTCTGCTCTGCTGCTTTACTTTCACTTGTGATTCGGAGGGGGGAGAGAAAATGAGTGAAGGGGTGCAAGGCAAGTGGGGCTGGGCTTGCTTAGATTCATTCTGCTCTGCTGCTTTACTTTCATTTGTGACTCATGGGGCGGGGGGAGAGAGAGAAAATGAGTCAATGGGTGCAAGCCGAGTGAGGCTGGGCTCCAAAGAAATGTAAGCTGCTTGGAATTCATGCTGCTTTATTTTCATTTGTGACTTATGAGAGAGAGTGAGTACGTGGGTCTAGGGGTGTGCAAGCCAAAAATTTTCGGCTATAGCCGAAAGTAGAAAGCCGAAAGAAGATTCTCTATCGTTAAAGCCGAAAGCCGAAACAAGAATCTCTTTCGGCTTTCGGCTTTCGGGATTCTTTCGGCATTATTTCGGCATTCTTTCGGCTTTTTTCTAAGGGAAAATGCCTCCGTCTTCCCGGACGCCTGGGGGAGGCATTTTCCCACCGAATAAGCCCAAAATTGGTGGGGACCTTCCTCTAACCCTTCTCTAACAACCACCCAAGTTTCAGACAGATTGGACTTTGGGGGGCCATGTTATGGCCCCCCAAAGCAGGTCCCCCCATCCTCCCATAAGAAAGCGAAGGAGCAGCATTTTTCCTATGGGGAAAAAATGAAGAGGCAGGCTTCCTTTGCCAGGGGTGGCATTTTGCATGCAAAATGCCCCCAAGCCCTCAGGGGCCCTTCTCCCACCCCTCCTCCCACCCCCCACCAAGGCTCAGCCTGCTCCCACTGGGGGGGGGCCATTTCATGGCCTCCCCAAGTAGGTGCTCTAGTCTCTACCACTGACAGCTGGGGGAGGCTTGTGTTGCCAGGGGTGGCATTTTGCATGCAAAATGCCCCCCAACCCTCTGGGGCCCTTCTCCCACCCCTCCTCCCACCCCCCACCAAGGCTCAGCCTGCTCCCACTTGGGGGGGGCATTTCATGGCCTCCCCAAGTAGGTGCTCTGCTCTCATCTCTACCACTGACAGCTGGGAGAGGCTTGTGTTGCCAGGGGTGGCATTTTGCATGCAAAATGCCCCCCAGCCCTCTGGGGCCCTTCTCCCACCCTTCCTCCCACCCCCCACCAAGGCTCAGACTGCTCCCACTTGGGGGGCCATTTCATGGCCTCCCCAAGTAGGTCCTCTCAGCCCCTAAAGTCCACCCCTTACAGCCCCACACAAACCCAATTCCCCCCCAGCTGCCACACACAGACCCAAATCCCCACATTAGCCCCTCACAGACCCAAATCCACCCCCACCTGCCCCACACCCATAACCCCAGGAACAGGCTGGCAAAGGCCAGCCCTCTCCCTTTGTTCCCTATGCTGGGAACTTCTAAACTCTCTTTCCCTGGGCAATTCTGCACAGCCCAGGGGTGCCACAATGGTGGGCACACTTCTGAATGCCAGCTGGTCCCTGTGAAAGAGCACCTGAACCACAGACACCCTCCCTCAAATTCCCCCACCACCTACAGAGATGGCTGGCCAGCCAGCCCCATTGTTCCCTATGATGGGAACCAACTGCACAACAAAGAATAAAACGAGAACAACACAAAATAAAGTTTTAAAAAAATTATTTTCTCCCTTCCAAAGTACAAGTAGGCAAAGCATTATGACACATTACACCAGCAGTCCCCCACACAGAAAAATTAAAACAAAACTCACTTAACATCAGAGAATCACAAAACACGATTCCTGTCAAAAACACTTTATTTCTTGAACAGCTTTAGGTTACACAGCAGGGGGGAACACCAAAGGGCATGGCAGCACTATCTTACACAAAAATAACACAACTCACTTAACATCAGAGAATCACAAAAGCACAATTCCTGTCAAAAACACTTTATTTCTTGAACAGCTTTAGGCTACACAGCAGGGGGGGGGACACCAAAGGGCATGGAAGCAGTATCTTACACAAAAATAACACAACTCACTTCACATTAAAGAATCACCCCAAAAATTGCTGTCAAAAGCACTTTATTTCTGTAACTGCTTTAGGTTACACAGTAGGAAGGCACCACAGAGCAGGAAAGCAGTGTACTACACAAAAATAACACAACTCACTTCACATCAGAGAATCACACAAACACAATTGCTGTCAAAAACGGTGAAGTGGGTTGTATCATTTTTTGTAGTACATTGCTATCATGCCCTGTTGTGCCCTCCTACTGTGTAACCTAAAGCTGTTCAAGAAATAAAGTGTTTTTGCCAGGAATTGTGTTTTTGTGATTCTCTGATGTTAAGTGAGTTGTGTTATTTTTGTGTAAGATAGTGCTGCCATGCCCTTTGGTGTTCCCCCCTGCTGTGTAACCTAAAGCTGTTCAAGAAATAAAGTGTTTTTGCCAGGAATTGTGTATTTGTGATTCTCTGATGTTAAGTGAGTTGTGTTATTTTTGTGTAAGATAGTGCTGCCATGCCCTTTGGTGTTCCCCCCTGCTGTGTAACCTAAAGCTGTTCAAGAAATAAAGTGTTTTTGCCAGGAATTGTGTTTTTGTGATTCTCTGATGTTAAGTGAGTTGTGTTATTTTTGTGTAAGATAGTGCTGCCATGCCCTTTGGTGTTCCCCCCTGCTGTGTAACCTAAAGCTGTTCAAGAAATAAAGTGTTTTTGACAGGAATCATGCTTTGTGATTCTCTGATGTTAAGTGAGTTGTGTTATTTTTCTGTGTGGGGGACTGCTGGTGTAATGTGTCATAATGCTTTGCCTACTTGTACTTTGGAAGGGAGAAAAAAAAATTTAAAACTTTATTTTGTGTTGTTCTTGTTTTATTCTTTGTTGTGCAGTTGGTTCCCATCATAGGGAACAATGGGGCTGGCTGGCCAGCCATCTCTGTAGGTGGTGGGGGAATTTGAGGGAGGGTGTCTGTGGTTCAGGTGCTCTTTCACAGGGACCAGCTGGCACTCAGAAGTGTGCCCACCATTGTGGCACCCCTGGGCTGTGCAGAATTGCCCAGGGAAAGAGAGTTTAGAAGTTCCCAGCATAGGGAACAAAGGGAGAGGGCTGGCCTTTGCCAGCCTGTTCCTGGGGTTATGGGTGTGGGGCAGGTGGGGGTGGATTTGGGTCTGTGAGGGGCTAATGTGGGGATTTGGGTCTGTGTGTGGCAGCTGGGGGGAATTGGGTTTGTGTGGGGCTGTAAAGGGTGGACTTTAGGGGCTGAGAGGACCTACTTGGGGAGGCCATGAAATGCCCCCCCAAGTAGGAGCAGTCTGAGCCTGGGTGGGGGGTGGGGGGAAGGGTGGGAGAAGGGCCCCTGAGGGCTTGGGGGCATTTTGCATGCAAAATGCCACCCCTGGCAACACAAGCCTCCCCCAGCTGTCAGTGGTAGAGATTAGAGCACCTACTTGGGGAGGCCATGAAATGCCCCCCCCAAGTGGGAGCAGGCTGAGCCTTGGTGGGGGGTGGGAGGAGGGGTGGGAGAAGGGCCCCTGAGGGCTTGGGGGCATTTTGCATGCAAAATGCCACCCCTGGCAAAGGAAGCCTGCCTCTTCATTTTTTCCCCATAGGAAATAATGAAAAAGATTAGCAGCAGCATGCTAACAATATGCTGCTCCTTCGCTTTCTTATGGGAGGATGGGGGGACCTGCTTTGGGGGGCCATAACATGCCCCCCCAAAGTCCAATCTGTCTGAAACTTGGGTGGTTGTTAGAGAAGGGTTAGAGGAAGGTCCCCACCAATTTTGGGCTTATTCGGTGGGAAAATGCCTCCCCCAGACGTCCGGGAAGACGGAGGCATTTTCCCATTGAAAAGCCGAAAGAAAGCCGAAAGAATCCCGAAACGTTTCGGCTTTTTTCTTTCGGCTACCCGAAACGTTTCGGCATTCCCCGAAACGTTTCGGCATTCCCCGAAAGAAGCCGAAACACTTTTATTTCGGCATTCTTTCGGCATTCTGAATGCCGAAACGCACATCCCTACGTGGGTCCAAGCAGGGCTGGCTCTCCAGAGGAGGGTAAGCTGCTTTGAATTCATTCTGTTTTAAGGAAATACCTGAAGATTTTTGTGAAAAGGGGCCTGAGGGGTGGATGTTGCCTTCTGACACACTTCCAGTGATGTCAGGGGGTGTGGCATATGCTAATGAGATATGCTAATGAGTTATGCTAATAAATTCCTGCAGTTCTTTTTCTAGGAAATGACCCATGCATAGGAGTAGTTTTACTAAAATGTCTATTTTTCATTCGCACTGAACTGGGGGGGGGGGCATTCTGCAGAAATGTTACCGTTTTTACCTTGCTTTAAATGGAAGCAATTTTAGACAAAATGATTCAGTTTCTGCATTGAGCAGTCACATACATAATGTTTTCTGTGGCAAACTATTTTTGACACTTTATTTGAAACCTTAGATACCCTAAGGTGTATCTACATAATAATAACAACAACAACAACAACAACAACAACAACAACAACAACAACACCTCATGGGTTTTTTTAAAAAATTGCTGTAAATAAATGAACACTCTCCCTATGGAAGGTGTCTAGAGCATGGTAGTTTTTCTTTGGCAAAATGCCCCGTCTATGGAGCAACTGAATTGTGTTATTAGTCCTGAAGTATTTGCATTGTATATCTTATATTTTCTTGTCTGGAGAGCTGACTGAAATATTAAATGATTTAACACACTATAGAACACAATTTAAAGTCATATTACATATTACACCTAGTCCTTTTTTTTAGGAGTAAGAGGAACAAAGTGACTCCTTTCTTCCAGTATATTGTGCTTTTCAAGACTTTTTTTCTGGGGAAAGAAAGAAAGAAAGAAAGAAAGAAAGAAAGAAAGAAAGAAAGAAAGAAAGAAAGAAAGAAAGAAAGAAAGAAAGAAAGAAAGAAAGAAAGAAAGAAAGAAAGAAAGAAAGAAAGAAAGAAAGAAAGAAAGAAAGAAAGAAAGAAAGGGAGGGAGGGAGGGAGGGAGGGAGGGAGGCTTCAGCTTGGAATCCCCCTCCTCTCAGAGGGGGGAATCCCCCTCCTCTCAGCTGAAGTTTAAAGCCCATTTGGGGCTTCCCCCAACCGGTTGAAGAGCGGGGATTAAAGAGCTCCTTTCCCACAGCTTATTAAGAAGAAAGGAGCTCTTTTAATCCCGGCTTGTCAGCTGGTGGGAGGGGGAACTTCCCCTGACCAGCTGAAGAGCAGGGTTAAAGAGTTCCTTTCCCTTGCAATCTGGTCAGGGTCACCATTTGCAGAGTTGCCGGAATGGCGTTCCAGTGCATTCTGGCAGGGAAAAAAGGCCTGGTGCTTTTGTTGTTTGCAAGGATGTTGTTCCATCCATTCCACAAAGACAAAGGAATTACTCCTCAGTTAGCACTCTTGCCTAGCATTAGTAACCCTCAGGAAGAAACATTCCAGTATCTGAGCTGGAGCTGGCTGTGGAGTCCAGTAACTCCAACAGGTGTAGAATCTCCATTCACAGCTATTGCATAAGGTTACAAGTTCCCCATTCCACCAAGAAATAGTTTCTTCACTTGATAGTTCATTAGAAGTAAACCTGACACAATGGAGACTTGCAAATATGCCGCATATAAAACAATTCAGAGATGAGATAAGCCAGAGACTGAACAAGTCATGGACTTTAACACACATACATTCATCATATTCTTAGGACATTCTAGAAACACATCCTATTTTATGGATGGGGAATACTCAGGGATGACTTGTTTCCTCCACCACTGCCACCAAAAAAGCAAGTGAAACTTAACAGAGCACCCCATTGCAGCACAAGCAACCAATTAAAACAGCCATGGGGATGAGACATGGAGAAGACCCAAATAGCACAGTGGATACATACAAGGCACAAGAAACAAGATAAGAGTATAAAAGTTGCAGAAGCATAAGGGCAAAAGATGGCATGGAAAGAACCATGGAGCAGACATGAAACAACATGTAAACAGGCAGAAAGGAAGAAAGTTTTTGCTATCAGCTGCTGAATGAGACTGATCCACTGTGGTTACTTCTGGACACTGTTGCCAAGTTGTCTCTCATTGATGTGAGCACTCAACCATTACTGTTTCAACCAATATCCACTCCACACCCACCAAGTCAGTCCTGTGTCCACTGAGAGCATCCTGCTGCTCTCCCAGTTGTGGGCAGGTTGAAGGAGAGAGGGGGCCATCCAATGCTATCTGAATGACAGAGTGGTTGGGATGAGGCATCCCAGAAGAAAGGGGCAGGTTTAGGGAGCCAAAAGTGGCACAGCTACAATAACTCTTTAATGCCTGGCAACCAGCAGGGTGATTTACTGGGGGGGGGGATCTTTGGCAACATAATGGTGTCACTGATAATTAATGTAATCACTCTCCGTGCATCCAGAAGTGATGTCAGCACTGGGGGACGCCAGGGATGCTCTAGCTAAAGTGTCGACAGTGTACCCTGGTGACATGCTGACATCATCTCACAAGGAGTGATGTCAGTGCATCAGTTCATGCATTTGATTCAACCTGAGTTTTCTACTCTACTGATGGTAGAGGAACCCCCACTCCCACTAGGGCGGTGGCAGGAAGTTATTCATCAAGGGGTTAGCCCCTGGCTTGCAGACTCACAGGCTGCCACTTGAAATAGCAAGCTGGCCACCGCCAGTGAGTTCATCAACTCTAATGATGGGCTATCTCCTGCAACTGGAGTAGGGTTGCCAAGGAGAGCCAGCAACCAACAGAAGAGTTGGGGGAGGGGTTGGAACATGGAGGAGTGTGTGACATTGTTGAAGTCACCAATGTCACTATGTCACTTCCAGGTACAACCCCAATGTGACAATGGGGGGCAAATATGATTTTACTGTAAAGTTTTTGTTGATTCCTAGAGCTACCATTGTCACGTCCAGGTTGTATCCAGAAGTGACATCCCAGTACAAAGGCTAGTAATTTTTTTCTTTATTTTTTCCCCCGCACCAGTCTGAGAAATAATCACCAGGAGACTGCTGAACATAAGTGGGCACATGGTAAGCCTAAACTAGAGCTGTTTCCTGAGTAAAGAACTGCTTGGTAGGAAAAAGACAAATAAATAGTCCAGATAATGCCAAGTAGGGTTATTGATTAGTGCTCCACTGCTGGAAGAAAAAAAGCCCTGTTTTCTGAAAAACAAGAGTGTGAAGTTGTCCATTTTTAGTCTGAGTCTAACACTGCAATCCTAAACAGAGTTATTCCAGTCTAAACACATTGAAACTCTGTTTAGGATTGCACTGTCTAAAAGATGTGACCTATTTATTCCCAGCAAAGCATGACCCACTTCAAATACAGCTGTCCCTATTGGCAAATTGAACCTATTGTTTTAATCAAGCCAAGAATTTTAATAATTGATTGATGAATTTATATATTTTTTAAAAAATGTGGAAGACTTACAGAGTAATTTGAGGAAGAATACAGCGTAACTAAGCCAATGAAGCATTTATACATGAGTTTTGGACTAATCTCTGTAGAGACCCGGATTACTTGGATTAGAAGAGGCAACTTTGACAATAACACATCCAAAGCAACTAATAATCTTACTGAAAATCCTAGTTACATAAAATCAAAGCCAAGCTTCAACTACAAAGCCTTTCCCAGGTGAAAAACAACTATTTTATCAGCTTAGTGCAAGATATAAAGGGTGAATAACAAACTAAAACAACAACTGCCAACAGTCATGATTTTCTTTCAGTTCAAAAAACAGCATTAGTTTAAATGTTGCTGTAAATAAAATGGCTGCCTAGTCCAACTGTATATAAATGGCCACAACTGTCCATTTCTCCTCCTAGAGAGCTGTCTCCAAGTGGTCCTCTGTTCATGTACACACAATATAAAACTAGAGGATTTTTTTAAAAAGCTGTGCACAGTTCTTTTAATGGAAAAGGGAAGGGAATTTATGGTGGTTTGGAGAAAATCCCCTGATCCATATTTCGATCCACACAGATGACTTGCAAGGTGAAGACTGCTACTACAGGGAAGGATTTAAAGTTGCCTCCACCTTTTGTGAACATTATATTGAGAAAGAAGTAAATGTGGCAGGAGCCTTGTGAAAATCGTAATATGTCACATAAGAACCTATTTTCAGGAATATATTGCTCTAAAATTTTAAAAGCTTTTAAAAGTATGGGAGCAGGCAACCATATAAGCAATTAATTTCAAAAGACCCAATTCAATTTACACGTACGGCTCTTTGCATAGATCAGGGTTTAAACCTGTCACACCGTGCTTTAAAAACAATTTTTTTTTCCTGACATGAGTATTAACTAAGGGTACCTGATCTCCCCCGCACACACCCCTCCAGTACCTAGCTACTGCCCAGTACAGTAGCAGGAGAAATGGGGGTGGGTTAGAATCATGGCAATGCCATCGTGTCACTTGTGGTTATGCAGAAGTGTCATCATGTGTTGTGGTAACACTCTGCCAATCCCACCAAATTCTGTAGAGATTGCTGAAGCATTCTAACAATGCCATGATGTCAATTCCAGTTACATAGGTGGAATTGATGTTGTGGCTTCGCTCATTGCTGCTCAAATCTGGCCCTGCCCCCAAAAGCTCCTCAGTTGGCAAGGAGAGCTGCCTGTCAAGGTTACGTGGGCTAAGATTGGGGTTTCCAATGGCAACAAAAGGTCTGCAGACATTCTGGGCCTATGTTGCCTAGGGAATCAATGGATTGGCACCAGCCCATCTGGCATCATGAATCGTTCACGAATCAAACGAATTGGGCCAAAAAGTCATGAATTTTGTGAAAACCGTGGCCCCACAAAATGCATTTTGTGAAACACGAATTGGCCTGATTCGTCATGAAGTTTGATTCATATTTCGATTTGTGCCCATTGTCTACTAGGGATGTGCAGTTCGACATTCTGGCCCAAATGGCATTCTGTTACAAATGTTGGAAATGCTCCTAATCTGAACAAAATGACGTTCAGGAATGTTCAGAAACCTTCTGACTTGAATGTTCATTCTATTACATGGTCCCCTACTGGTAGCTTGTGAGATACCAGTAGTTCACCAGCTGCTGCAATGTGGTTCATGCATCCCTAGAAACTCGGGGGGGGGGGGGGGATGTAAAAAGATCTTCTCTAGGCTTTTTAAAAAGCGTTTATTTCACAGGCTTTGTCTCTGTTCTACTTAGCTGATAACGTCTTTTCTGGTACTTTTCAGAAGTTTCTTTTTCAAGGACCGAACAAAACTTGGTAACATGCTGGGGTAGAGTGGGAAATAGCTTTGAATGCTTATGAGTCAAAAGTTGCTCTCATAACTTTTTTTTAATAAGGCTGGCAACCCCTATTTTAGTACTTCACAGTTTAGTTTCATTTTCCCAGAGCATGAGGACAGCTCACTATTCCTTCAGCAGCCATGATCTGCATCTGACAAGGACTTAAGGAACTCAACTGTATTTTTTTTCTTTTGTGGTGGGCAGAAAAAGCTGAAAGAATGAAGAATCTCAAAACTGTGACCCATTTCCCACATTTTGAGAAGAAGGGAAAGATGAAACTTTTCATAATGCTGGTACTGTAACATGATTGAGCTGCTGCCTTCCTCTTCCCAGGTCCTTGTGACTAGATGCTTCATACTACAATTTGTCTCAGACAGCTTTGGCAGAAGGCATTTTTCAATGCTCATTCTTTGAACTTGAATTGATTCGGCTTTAATTAAGAATTAAATGAAGTATTGATAGGAATAAATACTATTTCCTTTACTGAAGAATGAAATGCCCTCCATAATCCTACTTGTCTTCTGCTGCAAGGCTTTGCAGGTTTAAAAATAGAAGGCTGAATTTGTCTCTGTGTTCCCTTCAACACAAATTCGAAACTTCTAGATAAACTACATATGAAATGTAATTTAGTCTACAACTAAATGTAATTTAGTCTACAACTAAAGGTTGTAGAGCAACGAATGAAATCAGGTGGTTAGCCTTGTTGGTCTGTAAGAGCAAGATTCAGGTCTACTAGCACCTTAAAAACCAACTAGATTTCCAAGACTGAGTTTTCAGGAGTTAGATTGAACACTGGGGATCCACCATGGATCCTCAACATCACAGTAGATGCTTCTCCAACATCTGGACCAAACATGGTGCTTTGCCTCTACCCTCCTACTAAGTAAATTCTTTAGCTAATAAGGCTGATGGGCAATTCCTGACACCATTATTGGACAGCTGAAATATTAGTGAATTATAAGCAACACATTATATTTATGCAATATTTTCCTTGTGTATAAAAGCAAGATCCAGTAGCACTGTAGAGACCAACTAGATTTCTAAGGTATGAACTTTCAAGCGTCAAAGCTCTCCTCATCTGATACATGGTATGGGAAAAGATAGGAGTCAGTAATCCAGGCAAAGGGTGGGAGGGGTATTGCAAATTAGTACGCTGAGAAGATAGCTATAATACATCTTGCAATTAGCTTGAAAGCATAAGGGACATTAGACTCACACACATATGTATGTATCTCAAATGTATTCTTGCATAATCTTTTTAATTATGCTAAGTTATGACATCATATTTTGTGTATGATTGTGAAGTTATTCTATGAGAATCAACACAAATACAACGCTGGTTACCTAGAGAACTGATCAAATCTAATTTCCACCCTGAATTTTATGTATGTTATTTTTTGTATAGTTAAGTATTGAATATGTTTCTTAAAATTGGTATAGCCTCTGAAGATTTTCATTTAGCTAATTCTGACTAAAAGCTATAGCTCTCAAATAAGAAATACTATTAATTTGATTTGTAACTTTGTTCGTGTGCCGAGTTTATATTTATTATGATAAACACAATAGTTCCACTGTTAAATATTTCCCTATAAAGTTATTTCCCACAATGTATCAATACCATAGTGTTGTATGCCAGTGCCTTGTGGATTTTTTTAAAAAAAGGATGGTAATGAAAAGGGCAATTGTTTAAAGTTAGAACTTTTTCCCAAGCCTTTATAAATTTCTGGTTATTCATAGATGTGTTTTACATTTGAAGCATCATGTTTCCACATTAGAGGAATGAAAGGCTAAAAAGCATGAGTCTCTTTCTCCTAGTAAGATTTCCAACTGGTTCTGAATTAGTCAGGCATAACGAGTTAATTAAAGAAGATTTTAAATGAAGGAGAGAAACTCTACCAGGCAAAATTATTTTTAGAGGAAAAGAAATATGTTCCACTATGCATACTGTGAACTTTATAGATAGAGGAATTTGACTGGCATTGTCCCCACTAGCAAAAGTAGATGATTTCTGATAATAGAAGAAAGAGGTTTTATTCTCTACCCCATTCCACTTCTACCCCAAATGCTGCTCTTACAAGATAGGAGGCCCTTATGAACAGAAGTAAATTGGGAGGCACTGGTTGAAATCACCAGTTATACAAGAGTAATATTTGCCATAGGACATGAGGATTTAGATTAGAGATGGGCACAAATTGAATTACGACCCAAAAAAATGCACGAACCAGGCCAGTTCGTGGTTCACGAACCAGTGGTTTGTGGAAGCTTGTTTCCACAAACTTCCACGAACTAGTGTACTGGTTCATTGGGTCATATTTAAAGGGGCATATAAACTTTTCCTGCTGCTTGCAAGTGGCAGGTCCCTTTAAACTATCAGTGGGATCCCCCCCCTCGCTGCCTGCCAGCTGATAGTTTAGAGAGACCTGCCGCGGCAGGGCCATTTAGACTGCCCAAACCCCACCCCCACCCCAGCCCCCCAGTCCCAGCCCCACACTTACCTTGAGCTGTGGCCTGCAGCGTCCTCACCCTTCTCCTACGAGGGGCGAGAAGGCCATTTTCAGCCTCTTCCACTGCTGCATGGGCCCGTAGTGTGGTGTAGGATGCCAAAAATGGTCTTCCTGCCCCTCAAATGGCCGCAGCGGCTTATAAAGGGGTAATCCTGCATAGAATTAGCATAGAATTACCTATTTATAGAGGGGTAATTCTACATAGAATTACAATGTGAGATTCTTTTTTACTGACTTTAATCTGTTTACATGGGTTGATTGATCATATGGGAAGAATTCTATGCACAGTCTATGCAAGCCTCGTGTTTCTTTCCATATCCCAACAGATAGGGAACCTACATACCAGCTAAAACCGATCAAAAAGAATCTAATCATCTGAACATTTCAGAACGAGAAGATTTGTGATTTATGTAGTTTATAATACAGATGCAATGAAAGGAAATGGACAACAGTTTAAAATCAGAAAATCATTGCATGCATGCATATTTAATTGGTAGCATCACTATGATTTTCCCAACCATTAAGAAAATCATTATTAATCATTAGCTATCCATTATATAATACTCTGAATTCACTGCTGAGCTATTTCATTGCCCCTCATTAGGCTGGATGTGTGTATGGGGAAGGGTTTGAAGGTGTGGTTATGGGAGAGAATTTGTAACATTTGACCATTTTAGCCATGCACAGTGGGTTGCAAACCTCATGTTTCTAATAATACTGCAGATCTGCTCCAAGATAACTAATGATTTGGAGGGGGGGGGGTGATTTTTAACATGATTGTTGATTTTTGAGTGGGACATTACCAGTGTGGTTTGGGATGGTTCTGGAGTTTGAGAATTCTTTTAATCTATATGATATCAAAATTGCAGGGAAGCTACCTGTCCACTAAAGAACCCTCCAGTTTCAAGAAAATTGGAACAAGGGTTTCCAATTCTATGGGCCCCTGAACAAGGTGCCCCCAGCCAACCTACTTATAGAGGAGAAAAGGCCTTGCCCCACAAAAGAGAAGGAGAAGGAGTGAGCCAGAACCACAGCTTTGCCAGGCCTTTTGCCTGGCTTATGCCAGGTGGGAGCCACATTCTCCCAATGACTGCCTGGGAAATTAGGAGACTCAAATGCAAACCTGCTGCTGCTGATGGTAAACACTCAAACATGAAAACCTAAAAAGGCTTTTTAGGGGAGTGTTTTTTTGTAATGAATAAGAATCACAGATTTGTGTACCCCTTCTGGAAAATCATAGTTAACAACAACTCGAGACAGCAATTTTCACGCATATTTTAGACTCAGGAATTTCTAACTAATACTGCAGAGCCATGCAGGCATATGGTGATATTGTCATTAGCACCTTCAATAGGCTACTGATGATATCACCAGTGCCTGTATCAGTCATTGCCAGTCACTTTCATGGTGCTACAGTAATAACTGCCGTGCCTCTGCTACCTCTTCCTAGTGTCCTGTGAAGTGAAGAGTGGGTTCCCCTTCTGTAATCAATAGTACTCAGCAGAAGCCAGTAGTTTTCTGCTGAACTACTGCAGTATCAGCTTCCATTGTTCCTAAGTGTGACCATGAAACTTGTGCAATCAAATTAATGGCTCCACCCAGCAGTGAAAACCACAGGAACAAACACTAGAGTTGGAGTGCCAGAAAAAAATGTGATATCTCTGGGAGAATAGCAGTATCTTTAAGGAAGACACTTGGGTCTATGCAGCAAATGCATGACTATATGTTTGCAACGTGGGTTTTTTTTAGTAATAGAATGACTCAGCTCGGATGTGATGCAAACCCACAGTTTATTTTCACAATGATTTGTTTGTGAAACTAGGGGTCACCTCTCAAACAATCACACAAATCCTGGTTTGCTTTATCAAATGCTGATTTCATTTCTTTCTTTGTTGCCCAGGAAGGCTTTGCCAAAGATCAAGCCAGGACTGAGCCAGGATACCTATATTAAGACATCATATGAAACTCCATAGTAAGACTAACCGGCACTAATTAACTTTAAGTCCTCATTTGATGAATCTTAACTAACCATTTTTAGTTAAGAGTGGCTTTCATGCTTTTTTGTGATCTCTGAACAGAGTTAGTGACATGGAGTGACTTAATAAATTCAGACATATCTCACAACAGGAAGAGATGGCTATATTAGCCACTTTCAGAAGAGCAGTTCCAAGACACCAAATACTTCCGATTCAGCAAGCTGCAATATACTAACACTGAAACCCTAAGCATAGTTACTCCAGTTTAGAATTTCTTTGCAGATGTTCATATCTAAAGCTGAGATTCCTGTTGAGAATGTCGTTGGGATTTTTATGCTACTCAAGTTAACTTTTTCCCATCTTTCCTTGATGGTAAAGTATCCAGTTATCATTTCCAATACTTGCCAGTTCTTAAATATTTTCAAAATCTGTAATGGGTTTGCAAAGGCTTGCTTGACATATGTTATTAGTATAAGAACATTTGCAGAAAAAATATTGCATTAAATTTAACTATTCAAATATACAATTTGGGGCAGTAATGAAATGAGATATTCAGAAATAATATCTTACTGCATGATGCTACCTCACACTTGGTTGGATCCAGCACAAAATTTTTCCTTGTGCTAGAGCTTGCACAAGTGGAAATGCAAGAAAAATATTATGGTAGCTGCTAGACTTAACATCTCTGCTTATGTTTCCACTTGAACAAGATCTTGTGCAAACAATTTCAGGGCACTATAATATATAGGGAGGAAAGTGCTAGGTGTTGCATAAGTGGGACTGTGCTAAGTCTGTTTCTGTGCAATTCTAATTGGATAAAAATGAATTTCAATTGTGTTTAGTGACTTTTATCTCAGTGTTTTTTGTAGTTGTTTGTTTCAAACACTGTGATTTCTCTTGACTGTTATTTCAGCGCAATTCTAAGCAGTGTTATGCCCATTGATTGATTTTGATGAGCTTAGACTGGAGTGGTGAGTCCCATAGCACAGAGTGGTAAGCTACAGTTCTGCAGCCCAAGCTCTGCTCAAGACGTGAGTTCGATCCTGGCAGAAGCCGGGTTCAGGTAGCTGGCTCAAGGTTGACTCAGCCTTCCATCCTTCTGAGGTTGGTAAAATGAGTACCCAGTTTCCTGGGGGTAAAGTGTAGATGACTGGGGAAGGCAATGGCAAACCACCCTGTAACAAGTCTGCCAAGAAAATGTCGTGATGTGACATCTTCCATGGGTCAGTGATGACTTGGTGCTTGCACAGGGGACCTTTACCTTTTACCTAGACTGGAGAAACCCTGCTTAGGATTTCACTATTTAGGTTTCCTCTTGCGCATCGGTGGATCCAAGCCACTGTCTGTGATGTAACTAATAAAAAATAACATTAGTGGGCTAGGATTGCCTCCAATGTCCACATAGAGAAAAACTGGGAGGGAAAATGTTATGGGCATGCTATTTCACTGCACAGTTTATCTGAAGAAACCCCCAAACAATACACTACCCTTTCAGCAGGGCCGGATCTAGGGTTGCCCAGGGCAACCCTAGCCTGACCCCTCACACATGCACTGTGTGCACACGCGCTCCCGGCACTGCGTGATGACATCATTTCAGTGATGTCATCATGCAGGGCAAAGTGGTGGAGGCAGCGTGCGGGGCTGGGATGCCGCCTGCGGCATTCGCCTCCCCGCAGGACCTGGGGCGGCTGGCTTGCTGGAAATGGCGAATGGCGCAGGCAGCCACGCTGCCTTTTGCCTGCCCTGCAGGAGAGGGGACAGCCGGCTGCCCTCTGTCCTGCAGGGCAGGCGAATGGCACAGGTGGCCTCGCAGCCCCCCGCGCTGCCTTTTGCCTGCCCTGCAGGACAGGGGGCACATGGCAAGCTGGCTGCCCCCTATCCTGTGGGGCAGGCAAAAGACAGCGCGGGGGGCTGCGAGGCTGCCTGCGCTGCTGCCCGCACGCTCCCGGCAGCTGCGAGGCTGCCCGTGCGCTCCTGGGGGGCTGTGAGGCTGCGCGCACGCTCCCAGCAGCTGGCAGCTGCTCCTGGTGCCCCCTCTTGATCCGGCCCTGCCTTTCAGCAAAACAATATAGTGAATTTCAAGATTGTTTATAAAATGGATGATGCTCGGGGAACTCCTGCTGTTGCAAGTACCTTAACAAAAGATCAAATTCTGAACATGAAGCTATGCAACAGGGCTGACCACTGCTTTATGGTATTTCTTTGTGGTGAATGAAACTGCCTTCCTCTCCATGGTAGCCAAGATTATTATAGCTGAATACATAGAACACTGAACTTGGGATCCTATGTGTGCAAAGCTCACACAACACCACTCAATGAGCACCATCACCATTCCTCTAAACATGACTGTTAGGACTTGCTTATTAAATTATAGTGGTACTGTACAAACCTTGCTTCTTTATAATTAGAAAATTTCCTATTCTTAAAGCAAGTTTTCATTCTTTAAATGGAAGCTGTCATGTCCTGTTTGTTTTTTTGTATGTCTGTTTAAATTACAAGTGGAATAAATCCATGGTGCAGACAGGGCAGTGCAATCTAGCCTGGATTTCTGGAAGGACAACCTTCCTGTGCCTGCTGAGGCCCGGCACCTTGCCTAACCCTGGTGTATCAGCATCCCCAGTCACAATCCCAGAATCAGTGAACCTGTCCTATCAGTGGTCTTGGAATCATACATAGCGATACATACTATACATTTATGTCACCAACACACTGCTAATGAAGTCCAAAAGTAGACAAGAATAAAGGATGTGTTGTGGAAGGGTGACCAGCTTTAGACAGCCATCTGCCATCCCAAAACTGGGACACACCACTGCACAAATATGATCAAATTCTAAAATGCTACTGATAATGTTCAAAACTGTCTGAATTAAACATGAATATCATTTATGGTAACATAGTAGCAATAAGTTCATGCTAAACATTCATTTCACTCTTGGCGTCATATATACCTTAAAAATGTGTAGACAGATTGTTGACATATTTACCATTAGCTGTATTTCTGTCTGTTACTAAATCTTTTATTAAAGCTAATGGAAAATACAAAAGAAAATACATTCCTTGAGTTAAGAAAAGCCTGCCATCTGTAGCAAAAAAAACTCAGCCTATAATTTCTGACTTGTCCATTAAGCTAAATGCTATAGGCAGACTCCTGCATGCTATTTAAACTGTTCTCCTTGTCTTCAAAATAGCCATTTAAAATGTTAATTCATTTGCATCGATTCTTCATGCAATGTTACTATTGTAAACATGTAAAAGTAGAACAATGTTATAGCATCTGTAACTTCCATCCACTAGCCTGTGTTCTGTTGCCTTTTTTCCTTTAAATATCCCCTATGACTAGACCACATCTGGCAGAAGGCTTTATTAAATTAGTTTTATCAAGAGGCAATTTCAAAAACAGCAGAAGCATCCAATCCTTCCCCTTTCTTGCTTTTATGTGTTTAATTACAAGTATATTATTTCTTTGGGGGGTTTTCTAGTGTACTTCTTTTCTTCTCTTATTGTACACTTCTCTCTAGGTGTAATTGGCTTTTTCTGCCATCTGACTGTTATTCAAGCTTGATTTTCTTTATTTGTCAGCAGTACAACATGGGTGTAGATCTTCATTTAAGCATGCAGGTTTTATATGCTGTCTTTTGCCATTTTTTTTCCACACACGCCATCTGTACGGCTAGCACATTGTTCTGAAAAAGCCCAGAGGCTGGATGCATTTGATTAAAAGTTTAGAGGATTTAAAAAAAAAACCTTTATATCCTGCTGAAAACTGTTTTCTTCATTGTTTTCAGATTTGCCTTACAAACTTCATCAACATGAAGGAAGTCAGTCATTTGTGATTTTTTTTACATGAGCTACATTTACTCTGCCTGCTCTCATAGAAACATCTTCCTCTGCTGTGCCATTTGGTGATTAATAAGAAGGTCAGCAATAATTCTAAGGGAGTCAAATATTTTCAAAGGTAAGAATTAGAGGTGAGCACGAACCTGAGAAAATACCGAACCATGCAGTTCATGGTTCATCGGTTTCACAAAGCACAAACTTTCATGAACTTGCCACAGTACACAAACCAGTTCATTTGGTTCATGAAAACATTGCTTCTGAGGCAGCAGAAGGTCACTTCTGGGGCTGCAGAACCCCCCACCCACCCCGTTGTCTAGGAAACTCATTGATTGGCACCAGGCTGTCTGCAGTGACAAACTGAAAATGAACTAAATGGACCAGTCTAAAGTTCGTGACAGTTTGTCAGAAATGGGCTCTGATGAACCGCCAGTCTGCAAGTCATGAACTGGCCTGGTTCGTGAATTATGGTTCGTATTTCGGTTTGTGCTCATCTCTAGTAAGAAGCAAACACAAGACTTGTGGAATCAGTGCCACAGCCAGCCTTCCTTACTAGGTGAGGCAATCATGTTTGTGCATGCGGTTACAAGCCAAGAAATTAAAAAAATATTTCTTCTTAACCTACAAAATGCATTAACCCTGACTGGAGGTGTGCATTCCAGTATTTCAGGTCAAATATATATCTGAAAAATACCTTTATCAGTATTTGGGGGGAATATTCAGGTATCTAGGATATATTTCAGATTCTAGGGAATACCGAATATCATTTCCTGAAAAAAATCCAGAAAATATTCAGGAATATCCAGAAATATTCAGTGCTGGCATTTTAAGGCTACCAGGCCTGGTTTTCTTCAACTGTACACATTTTCCTGGCAATGGGATGGAGGGGAGAGGGAGGCAGTTCTCTCACACAATGGGATCAGATGTTAGGGGGTGCATTTCATCTAGAAAATAAATAAAGTACTAAAAATGTTGTTCTTGCTGTCAGGGCTTGCCGCTGCTGCCGCTGGGCATGGCACTGGGCGGTCTGCTCCTGACGTCACAGGGGGGCCAGGGAATCTGCAGGACCCTGCTCTGTGGAAGGAGGGGCGGTATACCTCACCCAGACTCCCTCTCAGTCCACTCGCTGGCCTGCTCAACCTGGCCTGCTTACCCTCTGTGCCCTCCTTCATCTTCTCCTTCCAGGACTCTCCTCCAAGCCTCCACCCTTGCATCTTACTGCTCTCACTCCACATCATCACTCCTCACTCACACCCACCACCACAGGGCTCTTCCCAGCCAGCTTTTATAGGGCTTCCTCCTACTGCCCCACCCCTCTTCCAGCCTGGCCTTTGGCTGCACCAAGCAGTTGCAGCTGGGGTAGCTGATCTGGCCCCACTGACCAGCACCAGCTGTGCCTTGTTCTCTGGCTGCCCAGCCTCCCTGCCTTGGCTGATTGCTGAAGGCATGTCCAGCTGCAGTCCCCTGGCTAGCAGCCCAGCCTCCCTGGCTGAGCTGATGGCTGAAGGTGGGTCCAGCTGTGGCTCCTTGGCTGGTTGCCCAGGGCTTCCTGCAGAGCGCCTCCAATAGCCCCACCTGGAGTGGCTTGGCTTTTGGCAACTCCTGGGCCAGGCTACTATTTTCTAGCTGGGGCGTGGCTTTGGGTTGTTGGGGCTGCTGCTGCTTCTCCTCCTCAGGTAAGGTCTTTGGGTGGGTGACTGCTGAGCTTCCAATCCCTCTGCCCTTGCCCCCTTCCGCCTTGCCTAGCCCCCTTTCCCTCCCTAGGGGAGTGGGACTCGCTGGCCTCTCTCTGTCTCCCCCTGCCTCCTGAGGCCCTGGGCTTTTGCCCCTTGCCCCTGGCACCGGCAGGTTCTGGCTCCATTTGCCTGTGGGAGGGGTTGACCTGCTGTCCCCCAGCTGCCCCCTCTGCCTGCCAGTCAGACCGGTTGACCTGCTGTCAGCTGGCTGACCAGTTGACCTGCTGTCAGCTGGCTGACCAGTTGACCTGCTGTCTGCTGGCTGCCCCCTCTGTTTGCCCATCAGCCCGGCTGACCTGCTGTTCCCTCCTACCAAGTCTGGGGGCTGGGACCCAGACCCCGGACACACACCCCCACTTAGCTTTGAGTTGTGGGGGTCAGGGTCAGATTCAAACATGCGGGACATGAAGTCCGCATCCACATGCTGCGCCCCCTTGCGGTACTTGATGGTGAACCGGAAGGGGAGGAGGGAGAGGTACCACCGCAGCACACGGGGGTTGTGCGCCTTCATGCGGTGGAGCCACTGCAGGGGCGCATGGTCCGTTAGTAGGACAAAGGGATTATTGGCCAGGTAGTATTGCAGGGCCCCCACTGCCCACTTGACCGCTAGGGCCTCCCGCTCCACTGTTGCATAGCGCCTCTCTGCGGGCTGCAGCTTCCGACTCAGGAAGAGGATGGGGACGTCAGTTCCGTCATGTTCCTGAGTCAGGACTGCCCCAAGGCCGGTGTCAGAAGCGTCTGTGGCCAGCGTAAAGGGTCGGTCAAAGTCCGGGTTCCACAGGGCTGAGGTATTAGAGAGGGCTGACCGCAGGTCCTTGAAAGCTGCTTCTAGTGCTGGGGTCCACCGGACTTGGTTGGGCAGCCCCTTCTTTAAGCAGTCTGTCAGGGGGGCGGCTCGGGAGGCAAAGTGGGGGATGAACCGCCCGTAATACCCCAGTAGTCCCAGGAAACGTCGGACCTGCTTCTTGGTCCGGGGCTAGGGGGCATCAGCTATCGAGGCCACCTTGTCTGGTGGTGGGCGAACTCGGCCTCCCCCGACCACAAAGCCCAGGTACTGGAGTTCCTGGAACCCCAGGTGGCTCTTCTTTGGGTTAGCCCGTAGTCCGGCTCGCTGGAGGGCCCTCATGACAGCTTCCAAGTGTTGGAGGTGGGTGGGCCAGTCCGGGCTGAAGATGATGATGTCATCTATGTACGCCATTGCATACGCCCGGCACTCTCCCAGCACTTGGTCCACCAGCCGCTGAAACGTGGCAGCTGCCCCGTGTAGACCAAACGGCATCTTCTTGAACTGGAAGAGGCCTCGTGGGGTGGCAAAGGCCGTCTTCTCCCGGTCTGCTGGCCGCACAGGCACTTGCCAGTAGCCCTTCGTCAAGTCTAGGGCCGACAGGTAGCGGGCGGACCCTAGGTGGTCTACCAACACATCTGCTCGGGGCATGGGGTATGCATCGAACTGGGCCACCTTATTCAGTTCGCGATAGTCGATGCAGAAACGGGTGGTCCCATCCGGCTTGGGCACCAAGACTATCGGGCTCCTCCAAGCGCTTCGCGAGGGCTCGATTACCCCAAGCCTGAGCATCTCGTCAGTCTCTTTCTCCACTGCCTCCCACCGCTTCCTGGGGATGGGGCGCCAGGTAGCCCGGGCTGTCTGCCCCGGGTCCGTTGGAATGGCATGTTGGATCAGGCTCGTGCTGCCCGGCCTGCGGGAGAAGACCCCGGGAATCCGAGCCCAGAGGTCTTCTAGCTGGGCCCTCTGAGCTGGGTCGAGCTGAGGGTCCACCTTGGGCTCCTCGAACTCCGGGGCATCAGTGGTCCAAGGTAGCACACTGTCAGGGAGCTCTAGCGGGTCCTCAGCCACGCCACACTCCTCTTTTGGGCGCTCGTGCCACTGCTTTAGGAGGTTCACATGCAGGGTCTTCCGCAGATGCCGGCCAACCCCACACTGGACTTCGTAGGTGGTGGGGCCCAGCACCCTTCGAATCTGGTAGGGACCCCTCCATGGGTCCCCTTCCTCTCTTGGGAACACCGAGTGGTGCACGAGGACCTTCTCTCCGGCCTGGAAAGTCCTCATCCGCGCACCCCGGTCATAGGCGGCCTTTTGCTTTGACTGGGTGCGAGTCAGTCTGCGATTTGCCTCCGCTTGGGACTGTTGCACCCGGTCACGGAGCCGGCTCACGTACTCCTGTATGGGGGGCGCGGGGCTGCTGGCCCGGGGCCCCCAGCGTTCCGTCAGCCGGGAGAGCATCCCCCTTGGCTTGCGCCCATATAGCAGCTCGAATGGGCTGAAGCCGGTGGAGGCCTGCGTGGTCTCCCGGAGGGCGACCATGAGCGGGTCGATGTACAAGTCCCACTGGTGAGGCTTGTCCCGCGTCATCTTCTTCAGGGCCTCCTTGACGGTCTGGTTCAGCCGCTCTGCCAACCCATCTGTTTGAGGGTGGTAAGCCGAGGTGAACACCTGCCGGATCCCCAAATTCTGGCAGAGCTGGCGCATGGCTGTGGCACGGAACGGGCCCCCCCCGATCCGTCAAAATTTCGTCTGGCAGCCCCACCATCGCGAAAAACTTGGACAGGGCCCGTACCATCCCCGGGGTCTGCATGGTCTTCAGCGGGATGACCTCGGGGAACCGCGTGGCATAGTCCACAATCACCAGGGCAAAGCGATGGCCTCGGGGTGTGCGTGGCAACGGTCCGATGAAGTCCATTGCGATGCGTTGGAAGGGCGTCTCCATGACGGGCAGCGGGGAGAGGGGGGCCTTCGGCGGGCGGCGGGCTGCCACCCGCTGGCAGGTGGGACATGAGCGGCAGTGGGCCTTCACGTCTGCATTCACGGAGGGCCAGAAGAATTGCTCAAGAACCTTCCTCAGGGTCTTGTGGTGCCCCAGGTGCCCGGCCCAAGCGTGCTCATGGGCCGTGCGGAGGACTTCCGCCCGATAGGCTGCTGGCACAAGTAGTTGGCGGACCTCCCCCTGGCCATTTGGGGCACGAGCTATGCGAACCCAAACCCCTCCTTGCTTCTCGATGCGAGGGAGTCGTTGGGACCTCCGTTCATCCCGCACTTGCTCCTCCTCACGAGCGGCTGTCTCTCGCAAGCGCTGCAAGGACTCATCTGCCCCTTGGGCATCACGGAATGGGCGGTCTGCCAGGGTTCCAGCTGGGCCTCCAGTCCATGGTTCTGCCCCTGGTCTGGTGGAGGGACCCTCTCCCGGGTCGTTGGCTTCCTCCACTTGCAGAGCGGTGGCAACTTGTGGGTCTGTCAATTCCCCTGCCGCCTTCAGCCGAGACCCGGCGATCCCTGGGGTGTCTCTTCCCAATTTCTTCGCTGCCTGCTGGAGGAGCCTGAAGAACCCCGGGGCATCTCTTCCCAGCAGTATTGGTACGGGTAGGTAAGCTAACTGGGCGACTTCCATTTGGTGGCGGACCCCTAGGTACTCTATCGTGATTAGGGCCGTAGGGTACGGCTGGGTGCGGCCCATCACATCCATCACCGGGATCCAGCGGTACACTGGGGTGGCAGCTGGGAGGAGCTGGGGCCGAATTGCTGAGACTGCACTCCCAGAGTCCAACAGGGCTTGTAGGATCAGCCGGCCTATCTTCACGGTGGCGCATAGACTCTGCACCTGCTTGCCAGGCGGTGGGTTGTTTTCCCAAACGAGGGCACAAACCCTTGGCAAGGCCTCAGTGAGCGCGCCGGCTTGCATCTGCAGCTCCGCTGTCTGTGCTAGTTCCACTGGAGCAGCTGGGTAGGCTGCCTCCAGCTTTCCCCACCTCCTATCCTGGCGTTCCTCCAGCCACGGTCCGAGCTCCGCTGGGGCGGCGGCCTTGGGAGGCCGCCCCTTGACTGGCACCTGCATCGGAACGTCTCTCCCCGTACGGGCCACCAACTTGTCAGGGCTTGCCGCTGCTGCCGCTGGGCATGGCACTGGGCGGTCTGCTCCTGACGTCACAGGGGGGCCAGGGAATCTGCAGGACCCTGCTCTGTGGAAGGAGGGGCGGTATACCTCACCCAGACTCCCTCTCAGTCCACTCGCTGGCCTGCTCAACCTGGCCTGCTTACCCTCTGTGCCCTCCTTCATCTTCTCCTTCCAGGACTCTCCTCCAAGCCTCCACCCTTGCATCTTACTGCTCTCACTCCACATCATCACTCCTCACTCACACCCACCACCACAGGGCTCTTCCCAGCCAGCTTTTATAGGGCTTCCTCCTACTGCCCCACCCCTCTTCCAGCCTGGCCTTTGGCTGCACCAAGCAGTTGCAGCTGGGGTAGCTGATCTGGCCCCACTGACCAGCACCAGCTGTGCCTTGTTCTCTGGCTGCCCAGCCTCCCTGCCTTGGCTGATTGCTGAAGGCATGTCCAGCTGCAGTCCCCTGGCTAGCAGCCCAGCCTCCCTGGCTGAGCTGATGGCTGAAGGTGGGTCCAGCTGTGGCTCCTTGGCTGGTTGCCCAGGGCTTCCTGCAGAGCGCCTCCAATAGCCCCACCTGGAGTGGCTTGGCTTTTGGCAACTCCTGGGCCAGGCTACTATTTTCTAGCTGGGGCGTGGCTTTGGGTTGTTGGGGCTGCTGCTGCTTCTCCTCCTCAGGTAAGGTCTTTGGGTGGGTGACTGCTGAGCTTCCAATCCCTCTGCCCTTGCCCCCTTCCGCCTTGCCTAGCCCCCTTTCCCTCCCTAGGGGAGTGGGACTCGCTGGCCTCTCTCTGTCTCCCCCTGCCTCCTGAGGCCCTGGGCTTTTGCCCCTTGCCCCTGGCACCGGCAGGTTCTGGCTCCATTTGCCTGTGGGAGGGGTTGACCTGCTGTCCCCCAGCTGCCCCCTCTGCCTGCCAGTCAGACCGGTTGACCTGCTGTCAGCTGGCTGACCAGTTGACCTGCTGTCAGCTGGCTGACCAGTTGACCTGCTGTCTGCTGGCTGCCCCCTCTGTTTGCCCATCAGCCCGGCTGACCTGCTGTTCCCTCCTACCAAGTCTGGGGGCTGGGACCCAGACCCCGGACACTTGCCACTGTCATAGAGAAAAAAGCCAACAAATATCATTGGACCAAGAGATGTTAGGAAAGTAGATAAGTAACTCAATTTAAAACAAGCTCAAGCAGCTTCTACAAAAGCATCTAACTTGCTTAAATTGGCTCTGCTGGGATTCTTTGGTTTGACATTGGTTCTGTTTGTCTTGCCACATTGGAACATGGCTCTACTAGGATGTTGGTTCTTTTAAGCTTGTTCATTCTGTTTGCATTTGGAAGCATTTAGCCAATGGTTGCTCTTGCATGTTTGGTCACTGGTCTGCATAGGAATAATGAAACCTGAATGATTGCAGACCCCCCCCCCCAATCAATACCTGAATTATAAGTGATACCAACAATCACAGCAATGACAAATACAAGAAGCAAAATATGCTGTATGCAGTGAAATCCTTCTGGCACAAATATCTTCAAATGTGAATCCAAAATGTTTCAAATCCATATGTGCTTTCCTTTACAGAGAAAGAATGCAAATCCAGCCTTCCTGCCCGCCTAACTGAAACCTGTAAATAAAAAAATATTATAAGTGCAGGCCAAAGAATATAGGGGAAATTTTCTTTCAACATCCTCTCTTTATACCAAGTGAGCCAAGCAATTCAGGTTTGAATTATTCCCAAGAAGCATCTCTTTTTGATTTTCAGTCCTTTAAGTAAAAGGCTTCTTCTCTACCATCTTGTTACCAGAAAGTGAAACCCAAACAAAACTTTGCAGAATGTGCAGGCACAATATAATTCTCCCTTGTCTTGCCTTCCTGAGTTTTAAACCCAAGCTGTGACATTGGTAAGAAAGACCTGGGCAGCAGTGCTAGGGTCCAGTGACTCACTGAAACTGGACCTTCATTCCCTATGCTTGCAATGTTAGTACACAAAAGGTCTGGCAGACTGGCATGGAGACTGGCATTGCGTTGCCATACTTATGGTACATATGCAGTGGCACTGAAGGCATAGTGGCCCAATTTAAACAAGATGTCAGATGTGTGCAACATCAGATGGATACCTTTTTTCTGTTCTTCTGAATAATCCACATCTCCAGTTTTTTGATCTTCTGCCCGTAATAGTGTGAATGTGCCTATATTTCTTCATACAGTGACTTAAAAACCAACAAGTATGAAATAGAGCTTTCTCCCTTCCCCCACCTTTCTTGATCTTTGTAAAGGAAATGAATGGAAGGTAATGACTTCAAAGAAGTATCTGTTCAAGATTTAGTTAAGAAACATTATGAACAAAGCTGCAACTTACTTTTCCCAAGATTCCCTTGAGAGATTTATATTTCTTTCACTATATATAGAAAACTTTTTTATTGCCTTATATGAAATAGAAGAAATGTTCTCCCAGGAAAAAGAGTCTCAGTTACTGTCTGTCTGTATTAGCACCCTCAATCCTCAGCCTATCTCATAAAATTGCTATATCTGCATGAATTAAAGCATACCTATAAAAATGTATAGGTATCTCACTGAAAAAGATGTTTACAAAATCACTGTACAGATTTTTTTTTTGCTAAGGCTCTTATTTATCTGCAGACCTGAAAGTATCTTCCACTGTTAGTTTGCCGTTGTGCAAATGTTGTCCTTCCTTCCCATCAATGATCACCTGCCGCATTATTCACCCAATTCACATGGTTCCAGGGCAACATGACCCCAGGCCTTTCAGAAAGTGCCGGTGTTGTCTCTCGATAGTTATTAAGAGGTAGATTTGATATAGAAGCTATTACTTTGCCTTGAATAGTAGGGACAAATATAACTTAGATATAGGGATAAGAAGAAAAAGGATCAAAGTGCTGTTGGGAGTCAACTCAGAAAAGGGGAAGGGGGGTGGGATAGCATATGTCAAGAAAGGGAGAATTTGTAATTGTTTGATTGTTATTGTATTTAGCCATTTATTGCATGTATTTTGTACTATTTATTAGTCACACATTGCAATTTGTACACTATTAAATAACACTTGATAAATAGAGAGTGTGGGAGATTTTTTTTTAGTAGCATAGCAGCATATCTCCTGCAGGGGAGCCTCTGGATTGAGTACAGTTAGACTGAAGATTGACAGAGTTTACATGTTAAAATTCTGACAACTTTTATGCAAAGTATTTTCAACAGGGCAGAATAATACAGCTGTATTGAGAATCCAATAGTAGTACAGCCGAGCCTTTGTGGGATGTTAAAACTTATCACTGATTTATTTATGCCCTTATCTAGGGAGTCCTGCTTAGTAGTAAACAGACAGCTTTGGATAAGTACTTATGAGAGAATGAGGACAGAGCTCATAAGTAATGACAAAAATATGATACCAACATCTGGCTAATTCCAGTAGGGTCAGTGATTATTTTATGGAAGCAAGTATTCTGCATGGCAGATTGTTGATCATTATATCAGTCATTTCCATTCACTTATTTCAATTGCTGATTTATAATCAATTCCAAATATCATATTTTATTTTCAGTATATGTGAAAAAAAATGCAAGCTCCAAGAATTCTGAAATGACAGGTGCTGGCGCTGAATCCTGCAAGAATTTAAACCAACCCAGCTGGAGAAGGAAATGTGGCAGTTTTTTTGTAGTGGTAAGGAAATGCAGTCTGTACTTGCTTAAAGCCATTATTGTATTATTCCCATTGAAAAATTGAGCCCTGAGATTAAAGTCATGAGATAAACCCTAGTTGCCCTCTGATTTAAATTATGCTCAAGATGCATTTGGAGTGGCCTTTATTATAGGATTTGCTGCATATTGGTTAATTTACCTGGTGGCCAAGAAAATGTTGATTTGCAATAATGCAGTAAAATTTTGTATTTTGTAGAAAACTCATCAGAGATATAAGTTGCAAAATGCTTGAAATGCATTAACTATTCAGATGGTTTGTGTATAAATGTTTGCATGTCAAATGCAATTTCCCAAGGTTCACATCATAACCTCTTTACTATGCTATAGGAAATTTTATCTTCTCACAGTAATGGAATGAATCATAAAGTTTTAATTAAATGAGATAATCTTAGAGCCTAGCCAAAATGTTTATAGGTTTGCATTTCAGCTCATGTAAATTTCCCCTTAGGGCTACAAGCACCTCTGTCCTGTCCATCATGCCAAAACTCTTCCAACAAACCTTTCCTTGGCTCCACCTGTCAGCCATAATAGCTGCTGAAATCTCTAGATTCAGAAGCAGAACACTACTAATGCCAGATGCTGGAGACAGGCATAACAATAACGGTGGTATGCCCTTCGTGTAAACTTCACAGAAGCATTTGGCTGGCCACTGTTGCAAACAAGAGTGCTAGTCTAGATGGAAATCAGTGACTAAAGATACTAACATCATTTGTCAAAGTTTGATCCTGACCCTCAGGCACCCAATGCCCATTATGCTCTTCACAACTATGAAATATGTCAAATAAGACATATTTATTATGCACTGTAACAGACTGTAGTTCTCTGAAACAAGGTAAAGGGCAATCTACACACTGAGTAGTAGTACATGGTATATAGGTACATTGAGGCTCTATGTTTGCATTATTGCAGATGAGAGCTCATGTTGGGAGACACTCATTAACACTCCTCCATGCAGAATTACCTCAATGAGAAGCTTATACCAGAACATTCTTCCAGATTTGCTAGATTTCTAAGTGCAGAGAGCTGCTGTTCT
Source organism: Eublepharis macularius (assembly GCF_028583425.1). Taxonomy (NCBI): domain Eukaryota; kingdom Metazoa; phylum Chordata; class Lepidosauria; order Squamata; family Eublepharidae; genus Eublepharis; species Eublepharis macularius. The sequence continues at coordinate 50,038,582 of NC_072799.1, forward strand.
ACAAGAGCAATCCTAAGCAGTAAATTCCCTGTTATTCAATGAGGATTACTCCCAGGAAAGTGTCCTTACTATTGTAGCCTACAATCAATGCATGTGCAATTGAATGTGTGTGTGATACAAACCCTACATTTATCCAAGTTCTGGTTCCCAGTTTCATTCATTAAGTGAACATGTGTTGGCTCTTTGTTACTAATATATGTACAGGCAGGATGTACGGACATTCACTATGACATGTGAACAGGGCTATTGTTTGCCCTCCAAAGCTACCATTTCCTACAGGAGAACTGATCTCTGCAGAATGGAAAAAAAAGTTGCAATTCCAGGAAAACTACGGGCCCTACCTGGGGGATGAGACTGGCAACCTGTGTGAGGATTGGGATTGGTGGTGTTGCCAGCATCACTTCTGGGGAAAACCTGGAAATGATAGCTCTATGAATAATCAGAAACTCTATGATAAAACTTAAAAGTTTCTGGCAATTCCTAGAGCTACCCACTGCCCCCCAAGAAGTGACATCACTCTAGCACCACCACTTTAAAAAAATATATATTTATGGCAACAAGAGCTTAGGGCAGGAGAACCCCCACCCCCACTGGGGACTTGGCAGCCATAACCCTAGTTCAGCTTTATTTGGGGCCCAGCATACTCCCCCAAATGTTACAATATGGTAAATTGGCTAAAAGTGAAAGTAGCCTGGCTTTGCTGACTCATAGTGTTACAAATTGCTGCTGATCTATCATAACACAACTGCTAAAACAGAGCAGACAACAAAGCAGGCGTCAGATCCCACATTCTTCACCTTCTTCACTTAAGCTTCAGCTTTGGCCCTCCCCCACTCAAAAAAACCCATTCCCCCCCCCAGCAAAGTACCTTGTTTCTTTCATTAAAACATTTATAAGCCCAACTTTCTCCCAGGCAACTTGTCTTTGTAGTTGCACCCTTTTCTTTAGAACTCCATTCTCAAGGAAAGCTCAGCAGACTGGTGCTCTCAGATATTTTTATCATTATTATTTCAGCAGTCATCTGAAGGGGGGTAAGTAGAGTCTGTTTTAAGAGGCCTAGCATATTATTTGTCCGCAATGCAGTGTTTTTATCATTTTGCATTTTTAATAGTTGCATTTTTACACATTTATGACTATGTGGCAATGTTCTATATAATCATGTTTAAAGTTTTAAGCCATACTGACAGCCTTTAAAGCCATATGCTGGATATAAATATAGTAAGTTGGTTAAGAAATAAACGGTGTTGGTGTTCAGAGTTTTAAGAATCTATTCTGGTAATTTTCTGAGTATCAGAATAGAAACCTTGGGATCATTCTTGCCTGCCTGTGGACACTTTTTTTTTTTGGATGAAGGCAGCAAAGATCTAATCATTCTGAACTATCTCCTTCATCTCATCCCTCCCTACCAATCCATATCCTTTTTTTCCTCCCAACTTTTTGGCCTGTCTTGCAAAGTGATTTCCATGCACCATGATTTCCTCCTGGTTATGTGTGCATGCATGGAAACACATAGCCAGGAGGAATCTTTCCGTCCTTTTTCAAAGGACTCTAGGATTTGTCATTCCAGCTGTCTCTTTCAAGTGTTTCAAATCCTCTGAGGAGCACTAGGAACCCTTCTTATATTAAAAACCGATATTTTAAGACAGCAATTTGAACCAGCATCTTATTTCAATGAGTTGCTTAATGACCTGGGGAAAAATGCTTTGAGAGGGGAGCTGATTGAAATATTAGTATATTCCTGTATGCTTTAAGCTAAAAAATGCTTTCATAATCATTGTTTGCTTTTAAATAACTTCAAAATTTCCCCTGTGTGTACCTGTCTACCATCAACCGTCACTGTGGATGTGAAGAAATGTGCAAATGGTAGGTTAGATGTAAGTAACAGCATATAGAATAAAATAGAAAGGGATGAGGCTTTATTCTACCTGTCTGAAATCCGGCAATGTGAATGTCCTTGGGGAATACTACAGTCCTCCTAAGTTTTGCCCAGGTGGAAAAACATGAAAGAGCAGACCACAGACAGAGGAGGGGGTCTTCCATTGAAACCAATGGGAAATAATAAAGAAAATTAAGAAAGTGAAACAACAATAATGAAAGAATCAATAACAAAACAAACCATACGAAACAAGCCAATAACAAAACTATTCCTTTGAGAATTAATAATAAAAAGAAAAGAAAAAAACTCCCTTGCACAAATCTAGTGGCAGCTGCCAATCAGTTTGCAAGTAAGTTTGTGGCATTCGCTGCACCAGCAAAGTAATCCTGGGATCAGCTCACCAACATCACTCTCCACTGAACATGATAAGTCTGCAACATCCCTACTGTTAAGAAGCACCCATGGAAGCAGCTTGGTGACCAGATAGCTGCAAAGGGAGGCAGTGAACTTGGAGCATTTTCTTGTCCTCTGGTTCTGATTTTGTTTTGTTGTCATCTGGATTTTCAAATTGTAGCAGTTAGAATTCTATGGATTAACATACCTCACTGTGGAGATTCTGTAGAATTCAGAATCACTTTGTCATTATTGATGACCTTGTCCTTCCTTCCTTATTAAAAACAAGGTCTTTATATGGACTCAGTAGACAACTGCTGGACTAGTAAGGAAGGTGAGACTGCACAGCTTTAACTGAAATTTAGTGGTATATTGAAAGAGGGTAAAAAACTACAAGGAAGAACAGAAAGAAATTAGCAAAAGAATACAAGTACACAAGCCAGGACCCCTGAGAATTGTGCAGGGAGATTGCAGGGAGCCACACCAGGTTTCCTGCACCTCCCCCTCCATCATTGGTGATGCTGGGCCAAGAGTAGATTCCAACCACAGCAGTGGCAATAACTTTTCTAGGCAGGAGGCCACTTGGCCACTTTGCTGCTGCAAGAACAGTGATGGTGTGTCTCCCATCTGCCCCATCACTAGGGATGTGTGCTCCGGGTTTCGGAACCCTGAAGCACACCCGAATCAACCCTGATTCAGGTTGACCTGTGAAGCAGAGCTTCCCAAAGTGCTTCAGGTTTCTTCGGGAAGCTCTGTGAAGCCTTTTCCCCTTGCCGCAGAAAGGAAAAAAGCTTCAAAGAGCTCTTCCCTTCCCATGGCTTTCATGTGATGCGAGAGGGAAGAGAAGAGTGAGAGAGGCAGGAGAGGGAGGGGGAGAGGGGAGTGATCAGGGAAGGGAGATTGGCTGAGAGAAAGAGCCAGTCGCTGCAGCAGTAAACAGCTCTTCCCTTCCTGATTGGGGGATTCTCAGGGAGGACAGTGTTTTTTTTTAAAAAAAAATTCAAGGTGGAGCTGTGATTTGAATGTGCTATTAATATTGTTTCCAGAGATCCAAGAAATGAAATTTTTAAAAAGTATTTTTGTGTGTGATTCTCTGATGTGATGTTAGAATTTGTTTCAAGGTGGGGAACTGTATGTTGCGATTTGAATGTGCTTAATGTTGTTCCCAAAAATCCAAGAAGTAAAATTTTAAAAAATTATTTTTGGTGTGTTTTTGGTTCTGTTTTTGGAATGTTTTCGATTCTCTGGTGTGATGGTGAGGGTTGATTTAATCTAGGACTGTACGTTGTGGTTTAACAGTGCTGTGATGTTCTTATTGCTGTTACCAAGAAATATTCTTTTAAAAATTGATTTGTGTGTGAATCTCTGTTGCGATGGTTCGCATCATAGGGAAGCATGGAGAGTGGCTGGCCAGCCAGCTCTAGGGGTGCTGGGGAGTTTTGGGGTGTGTTTCTTTGCTTCTGTCGTGCTTTCCCAGGGATGAGCATGCATTCAGGAGTATGCCTCTGCTGTGGCACCCCTGCTCTGTGCATAAGTGCCCCTGGGAAAGACATTTTAAAAGTTCCTGCCCTTGCTAATTTAAAGGTTAGTTACTAAACTATTCTAAACCTATAAAGGGTAGATACCCACACTTACTATTGAAAGGCCTCAATAAAAGTCCGGGACTTCAGAATGATTCCAGTGGACCTTCAATCCAGGTAAGTTACATATCCAACATTCTACCTTTTATAAACTGATGTTGACCAGGAGTGGAAGCAGAGATATATGCATCATTTTAATTTAATTTTTATCCCCAAGGGGATAAAAATGCATGTTCTCACAATATCCCCAGTGGTACTCAAAACATTGCCCCTTGTCTCCTCTGATATTGCTTGACTTGATCCCTCAGGATTGGCATGTTCTTCCTTATTGGGCTTTCTTGCCTCTCAGAGTTGTTTGTGTCAGCTTGATTTGCAAGTTTTCTCATGCCCTTTTTTATATGCAGCACCCTTGTTGAATCTGGGGGTCATCAGATACCTATCTGTTAGTGCCTTTTCAGGGATCTTTCCTTCAAACTCCATTATTATATATAGTTCTAGTATCTTTTTATGATATTTTGCATAGTTAAGCTATAAGTGTCAGCCTTTCCTTTCCTGATACATCTCTTTTGGACACAGCCTTCAGCCTAATCCCACATTTAGAAAGGAGTAAGAAAGAATCTCACTCCAATCACAAAAGTTGTTTTTTTTTTAATTTTAAGATGGATTGCTAAAAGGTAAGGTCCTAGTGACCTGGTAATGTATGAGTCCTTATCTTGTAAAAGAAAAGAAAGGCTCTAATTAATGTTTGTAAGCTCATTCTTCTCAAGTATCAACGTGGTCCATCTCTATCTCTCCTTGCTGAAATTGGGACATCAATAGCTAGATACCTAGGTACATATCTTCCCCATATTGCAGAAACTTCTGCATTCTGAAAAGGGAATTCTCAAAAAGCAGCCTTTCATTTCTGGGGTTGATATGGCATTCAAGCTAGCAGCCAAGAAAATATCTCGAGATCAGGAAACCATCATGGACTTTACATATGCTGGCAAAGTAACTGGAGGTTCAAGTTCATTGTGGGCAAGGGAACATACCCTTCTTGCTTGTTGATTTGTGCTTCTGGAATCTAGTATTAATAACTGCTTTTTGATCCATTGGAATGAGGTTCCAATGGATCCAGCCTCTTCCATTTACTCTGGAAGGGATCGTCTCTTAGTCTAACAAGGAGTTTAGATCTATAGTTAAAAATAATCTTAATTCTGAGTCTAAATGTGTCCACTCCAGCTACGGATTCAAATGAAGGAAGTGCAAATTCTTGGCAAATAGCTATACTGGACACACACTTTGGTTACCTGGTTATTTTTCTCAGGAGTTTTAGAATGAAAGACTCGGTAGTCTCAGATATACCTTCTACCCACACTCCAGTGCCATAGAGTATCATTTGATCAATTTTACCCCCAAAATTCCTTATAGCTGCTGAGTAATATTTCCCTCCTTCTGTGTCAAAAAAAGTATCAAAACATTTAAATATGGTTTTATTTTATAAGAGAGAGACTGAAACTGATTTTTCCAAGATAGGTCTTGGGAGTATGTCATTCTTAAATATCTAAATGTTGTTACTTGTTACTTGTTCAGTGCTGGTATTTGCCATCCTCTAGTCCTTTTTCTTCAGTCGGCATCCTCTTGCAGAAACAACTACTTCAGATTTCTCAGCATTTATGATTAAGCCTTCATCAGCACAATAGGAGCTAAAAGTAGCCAACATGCATTTCAAGCCTATCGATGTGTGGGATAATAACTCTGTATCATCAGGATAAATTAAAATTGAAAGATCTTGAGTATTAAGGATAGGTGCATGATGAGTAGGTTCTGAAACTGCTTTAACAATATCATTGATTTATAGATTAAATAAATAAGAGGAAAAAAGAGAACCTTGTTGGACACCTTTAGAAGTTGAGATGGAATCTGTAGTCTGGTCTTCAGGGCTGCTTCTGATTTTTACTTCTGTGTCATGATATAATCTAGTCCGTTCAGTTCAGTTTATTGTTATTACGATCTAGGATCAGAATTTGCATCAGCATATACAATAATATAGAACAAATACATTGATTACATGGCTAAGCATATCTAGGAAACTGAGCAATACATTTAAATACATAAAATTGTTAAATATTGGTTAAAATTTCTTAAGAGAGTTGTGATAGTCTATCTAATTAAACTAATCAGGGTGCAGAATCTTGCCACCTCAGCAGTGATTTCATTACAGCAAACTGCTAAAAGGATAACAGAATAAGATTAGCTGTAGGAGTACATTAATTTTAAGTTTACACATGTCTAAAAAATCAGTACATCAGTGTGCTAAAATGAGTAAAATAATTAAAATCTTAATTAAAATTTCTAGAGGAAGTAATAATGTTCTGTCTGATTACACTAGCCAAGGCACAGAACCTTGCGGCCTTAGCAGTAATTTCTTTGCAGGAATCGGTTAGAAGGAGGGCAGAATAAGACTGACTTGGTCTGCCTGGGTAGGCAGCAATAACTGGTAAGATATACTTGGTTCGAATCTCCTGATAGAACTTACAGTATAGAAGGACATGCTCTATTGTCTCTACCTGACAGGGGCAGAGGCGATTTGCATATGGAATATGAGCATATCTCCCCTCCAGGACAGCAGATGGAAGAGCATTAAAACGTGCTAAGGTGAAAGCTCTGCAATGTTTTGGGAACTCCAATGAAAAGAGATAACTAGGTGGAGTAAAATTTTGTTTTCTGTTCCCCACTAACATGACATTTAAGGCCCGTGCTCTATCTACTTGGAGAGAAGTGTCCCATAGTCTCTGTTTGATAATCATTCTGGCTCCTTGATGGCCAAGGTGCATCAGCGCTGTGCTGGAGAAGCCCAATAGTGACAATTTGCATTCTATTGTTGAGATCCAGCTTGAACGGAAACTGTCTAGGAAAATTAGAGGAGTTAATCCTGAAGGGGAAAATTTTATCTTGAGCCATAGACAGATGGCATGGAACCAGGCCCGGGTTTCCAATGTTACTAACCCAGCCTCTAGCCTGAGCAAAGCATTATGGATGCATCTTGGCACTCCTAATAAGGACCTTAAAAATTTTGATTGGATTACTTCAAGCTTGGAATGATCTTTGTACAGGGATACCTGAGCATGATACATAAGCTGAGGTATTGTCTTGCCCTGAAAAACCTTCAAGGCATGTGGAATGTAAGCACCTCCTTTTGTATGGAAAAATCTCAAAATGGCTGAGGCTGTTTTATGGGCAGATTCTGTGACCTGAGAGAGATGTGCAGCCCATGAACCTGAGTATTGGAATCCGACTCCCAAATACCTGAATACCTTTACCTGCTCAATCTTATGTCCATCTATTTGCCACCTGTGTAAGGTGGGTCTTTTGCCAAAGACAAGTGCTTTGGTTTTGGTAAAATTTATGGTGAGATGTTCATCATTGCAATACGATGCAAGTGCTCGGAGAGCTCTTCTTAGCCCTACTTCGGTATATGACAGGATAACCGTATCATCTGCATATAAGAGTGTAGAAATGGGTCTGTTTGCAATGATTGGAGGGTGGAAATCCGAATTAGATAAGGAATGTGTCATGGAATTGATATAGAAATTGAACAATAAGGGAGCGAGTATGCAGCCTTGTTTCACACCCCTCTTATAATCTATATATAATCTAGTCAATAGTCTAGTTCTGGATATGCTATCAAATGCTCACCGTAAATCCATGAAGGCTACATATAGATGATTATTTACTGTAGAGGTATACTTTTCAATCAAATGGACCAAAACCAGGCAGTGATGAACATCAGAGGATCCTTGGTGGAACCCTCCTTGTTCTTCACTCAAAATTTCTGACTCCTCCATCCATTCTTTCAAACATATGATTTGCTTGAAATTTCATATAATTTCCCAATAACTGAGAGGAGGGTAATTGGGCAATAGTTCTGTAAGTTCTGCCTTTTCCCTTTATTCTTAAAAATCGGTACCATCAGAATATTCTTCCAGATGGATGGAATACACCCCAAAATATTTATCATAGAAAAGAGAGGGGTCAAAACTTCTGCCCAACACTTCAGGTTTGATTGTAGTAGATCAAGTGGTACTCCATCTATTCCTGGTGCTTTTCCCAATTTCTGCTTCTTTATTAAGCATTCCATGGTCTCAATTGACACTGGTGGCTAAGATTCCAGTTCCCAAGTCTCAACAAAATTTTCCTCTTCTCTATATCAGGTTTTATACTCTCGATATATAAAGAGCTAAAAAAATGCAACCATCCATCCAGAAATATGCAAAAAGGAATAAGCAAAATATTCTTATCACTGTTTTTCACAATATGCCAGAACTGTCTATTGTTTCCATCATGGGTAGCAGATATCAAACGCCTCCGTTATTTCATCAAAGTTGCCCTTTTCTTGTTGATTACCAGTTGTTTCCATCTCTCCTTAGTGATCTTAAATCTGGTTAAGGTATATTCTGATCTCTTCAATCTTAACACCTTATGATAAGCTCTCACTTTTCTCAGGAGGATCCAGCGTTCATAATCAAACCAATTGTTCTTTCTTTGCTTTAGTTGGTTAAAGCAAGGTAACTGGTATACAGATTTAAATAATTCTATGATCTGGTTCAAAGGATCATAATAAGATGTCACATCAACCACTGAAGCACATTTGTTGTGCAAGAAGTAGCATTCTTGAGAATGGATTATAAAGCTAATTTCCTGTATTATCAGTGGGGTCCATTTCCTTATTTTTATTGTCTGGTTGATCTGCTCTATGTGCAGAGTTGAAGAGGTGACTTAACTGCTTGTTTATCTGTGGTTAAAGTTAGTATAAGAGGAAGATGGTCATATTAGATCTGTCTGCGCTAATTCGAGCATTAAGTCCCCTGTTATTAAGTTGTTTCAGTAGCCATTCTCTTGCTTCTGAGATAAATTCATCCAGATTGTCCCAGTTTCTTACTAACTCTTCTTTCCTTATGACAGGGGGTAAATATGCAGCTATCAATAAAAAGTATATTGTTGGAATTGCTAGAGAAGTAAACGCCACTGTTCTCATCTCTTTTATATTCAGAGAGTTTGCAATTAGGCATACAAGTGTCAGCAATATGAAGACATTGGATGGGATTCGCAGACCTTCCTGTGAACTTAGCAGTTACCCCAAACCTGCTCTTGATTTTGTATAATCTGAAGTGTCCTTTGTTAGTTTGAGATGGCTTTGCACAAAAAGAGGTGGAGGCTGCTTTAGGATTAAGTTCACATGAGGCTTGTTGCTTTTTTAAAAAGAAAGGATATTCCTTATTGTTAAAGAAATCCATACTTTGCGAGGAAAGGCAAGATAGGCTTTCTAACTAGCTATCAATTTACAATGGCAAGCTTTTAAATCTTTTCTCTAACCAATGTTCAAACTTCCTCTGAAGTCTAGAAATTCACTGGCAAGTCACTTAGATTTTAAAAAAACATCTTAGTTCAAAGATGATCTTATTTTGGTTATAACATCATTTACTTGAAAATACAAAAAACATATATTCTTTAATTCAAATTGAGCATCTTTCTTCCTCCTGTGGTTACATTCTGTGAAACTGGACACTCTTGTCCAAGATCCAATAGAAATCACTGTTTGCATATCAAAGGAGGTATATTTTACAAGTTTCCTGACTAAAGTTGGGCACAAACTGTAAAAAAGCAAACCATGCGGTTCGTGGTCTGTCACATTTCATGAACCACGAACTTTCACAAACCTGCCCCAGTTCGCGAACTGGTTCATTTTATTCATGAAAGCATCACATCCATGTCAGCAAATTGGCACTTCTGGGTCAGCATAAGGTTACTTCCAGGCCAGCAGAAGGCCACTTCCAAGTCAGCAGAAGGTCTGCAGGGTCCATCCCCTGTTGCCTAGGAAACTGATTGAGTGGCACCAGGCTTTCTGCAGTGACGAACCAAAAAATGAACCAAACAAACCAGCCTAAAGTTCATGGTGGTTCGTCAGAAATGGGCTCTGACAAACTGCCAGTTCACAAACCATGAACCAGCCCAGTTCGTCACGAAGTTCAGTTCGTATTTCAGTTCGTGCCCATCTCTATTCCTGACCATATATATGGAGACTCCAGTTCTAGATGATATTTACATTAGTGGCCTTATCATATGTTCTGGAAAGCAACAATCTTCTTAACAGAGAAAAGCACTCCAAAGGTATTTCAGACTCTGTCTATTAATGCTTCAGCTCCTTGTATCTCAGAAGAATATCCAAAAGTCATAATTTTTCATTCATTAAAATCTATTTTACTTCAAGATGGATTCCATTTGTAGCTGGATACTTCAAGTTTCATGAAATAGGAGTACCATGGCAGGGTGACGTTAACACTACCAGTTGAATGTCAATACCACTTTCCCCCCTTAAGTTCTGTGCTACAGCTCAGCTATCTTGTGATTTTCATTAGATCATTGAAGTCTATACCATGATTTTATGGCTGTACTAGAAATGCTTACTGCTACATAACCTTGAAAACTGTTGGAAAGTTAATGGTTGGTACTCATTCTATTTTGGCTTCAGTTAAAGATATTATTTCAGTTTTTAACAGAAGGGTGTGGCTGATGTGCAGATAATATTTTCCTAAGTATGGCAATTAGAATATCATATCTACCAATAATCCCACTAAAGGATTATAAGGAAAAACTGCCTTGCCATTTCCACATTCTGAAGGCATTAATCAAATATCTTTGACCATCGGTGCTTGCAGGGGTTGGGGACTGCTTTAAAGCACCAGTTATGGAAACTGAGCAGAGTTCCAAAATTAAGGACATTGAAAAAGTAATAAGGTGTTAACAAGCCATTATAAAAGATATTGATTTTTCTCCTGCATGAATTTTGTAACACGGCATTGTGATTCACCTCGATGTAACTAATTTACAGTAATAAAAACAAATAGAGAGTGGCAACTTTGTAATGGCCTGTGGTAAATTTAAAGTAAAATGAAAGTTGCTCTTAATAAAAGAAATTTGAAAGTGTAATTTTGGCCTTCAACTCTACTCAGAAGGAAATTATATAGCCTTTGAAAAAGAAACAGAATGACACTAGATATTACTAAAGTGCTGTGCATCTTGATTCTAGAACTATGCTAGTATCAAGGTTTATAGCTGCTGTGGAAATCAAGCAGTAATTTAACTGAAATGTGTGAATCCTCCAAGCCTTCCCCCTGTAGGTAAGGCTTCAATTTCTTTTCTTGTACATTTTTCTACACTCAGAGCAATCAGATTTGTTCCACATTTTTGCTTCACTTTCCTATGTCTCCATTTAAGACGGCACACCAGAATTGCACCAGACAATGTTTTGAAGCAATAGTTACCATCACCAAATGCAGAGGCAATAATACTAATGCAGAGGCTATAAATATCTCACGCAGTATCAGAAAGTCAGTCATAACTGCCTGGACATTAAATTATAAAAAGAACAAACATTTGGTTCTCCTGCACTGCAGGAGCATAACATGCTTCAGGTACTAGAAGCGTTTTCTTATTCCCCATATAATGCCATTTTGTAGCACAAGAACTCAACAAGGTGGAATAATCTATGTACAACATCTTTTTGTATGACATACTATATATTCTCTGTGCAGTAGGGGTGTGCAAGACAGGGAAAATGAGTGAAATTACACACTGAAATTACACACTAGTTTGGCTGGTTAAAGAAGCTTCTGAAATACTTAACCAAAACCAAGAAATAAGACTGCAACAAGTTCCCCTCCCCACCAAAAAGTTTGTGTGTTTCATTTCAGTTTTTACCATGCAGAGGCCAGGAAGGCAGGCCAGGCAGTTGGGGGCCACCATCTGGCAGCATCTTGTTTCCCTTAATGGTGAATCTGTCTACACTCATCATGCAACCAATTGGCTCCAAAGGAGAAAGACTGAGGGCCAAGCTACACATGACGAATGACACTTGAACGGCAAGTGTATTTCTCCCTTTTCACTTGCCCTCCACTCAATCCACTTGCCATTCAAGTGTCATTCGTCATGTGTAGCTTGGCCCTGAGCCCTTAGCGTTAACTCCATTGGTAGGATCGGCATATTCACTGCACACATGACTCCATTTTTTCTTCAGTGCTTCTTGAGTACTGGCATTGGCATTGAGTGGCTTGTAAAGATCAAAAGTTTGCTTTGCAAGGGGGAGGAGAGGAGCAAGCACTATAGTGCCATTAGCATCAGCATCACCATTAATATCCTTTTTCTGTGCACTTTTATGCACAATGCAAGGACAGGCTGGCCAAGCAATATCCATGCAGGGGTGCACACATCGGTTTAGGGAGGCAGAGGTCTCCTGCAGCCTCTGATCCCCCAAATGAGGGGAAAAAACTTACTGCATTTTTTTGTGTACAACAAAGATTTGTCTTTAAAGTGCATAAGTGCTCAATCTTGTAGCATAATTATATGAAGACATTCAAGGTAAATACAAAAAGAGCTAACTCCTCTGGATCTAAGGTAAATACAAAAACTTGTAAGTAGTAGAGGTCACAGAGACAATACAAATAAGCACCGCTGGATGCAAATAGTGGTTCCCAATTTTTCGAGTAATCCAAGCAACTCGTAATAATAAGTTCATATATCATCTGTTGTTTTTTTCTTCTACAGATGCAATGAAGATTTCCCATTGTTGGGTATATGAAGAAAAAATGAATAATCACGATGTCCAAAAAGTGCTGGGAAAAATAAAGCCTTTCTTGCAAACATGATGTTGCTGTATTCAAAATGGCTTGCAATCAGATGGGTGGAGCCTGACAGGGGTCGGCCAGAATTGTGCTCCCATTTCGTAATTAATACTTTTTCAAAGGCATAATTCAAGTACAACAAGCACTATAAATAAATATATCACAAACATGTTAAATTCAAAAAATATACAAATAATGTACTATCAAAGAATATACCCTAACATACTTACACACAGCGATACTTCATACACTCTCCACTAGTCATCAACAGCCAGTTGATGAAACTGATGATGGACAATTACCATGTTGGGCATGTCACACCATTCCATTTTATACATCACAGTATAATAACATTAAAGGGCCAGTACAAGCAATACAGCAGATTACACATGACTACTGGCGAGGCTGTTTTATAAAAAGCAAGAGTAATCGATGGTACATCCTTCACATAAGTGCCATGGTGTCAGCAGCACCTCTCATTGTAACTAGAAAAAGTCCTCCAAAGACAGCAGGTCGAGGAGAAGTAGGAAGAAATTCATGTTGCCCATAAAGTCTGGCTTTGGGGACTTTTTCTGATTAGAAGAAAAGGAAGCGGCTGACTCACCAGCAAGCTGGGTTGCCACCTGGGGCCAGACGGAGTGGAGGCAGGACAAAGAGCAGAGACAGAGTGTCCATCCCACAAGGATCCAACCGCATGGTCAGCGCCATTGCTTCTCGAGCATCTGCAGGATTAACATGCAGGTAAGGAGGCAGATGCTCGGGTGGGATGGTTACCCCCCAGTTCCCCCCCGCCACTCAGCGGGGGTGGGGGAGAGCCTGGGGTCTCTCCCTTCCCCGATAGAGGGTCTGTCGCCTCTATGGGAGGGGGGCCTGGGGGGTGGGGTGGGGCGATTTGCCCCCTTCCCCACCCCCACACCAGCCCCGCAGCAGCCCTCACCTCCGGTGGGCCTGGGGGGGCGGAAGGCGAATTGGTCCTGACGGGACCAGCCCCCCTCTCCTTCCCGGCTGCAGCCGCCACCGGGCCACCATCCGTCTCCGGCGGCCGTCTCCGGCAGCAGCGCAGGGCGGTTTGCCTGGCCACCGCCGGGGCAATGAGCGGCCATGGCACGGCCTTTGGCCCCAGGGGGCCTTTGCGATGGCGGCACGGGCGGGTCGACTGCGGGCCCCCGGGGGTGCGTCTCACCTGGGGACGGCCTACGCTGCAGTGTTGGGCCCCACCGGGGGCTTTCCCGGCGGCGGCGCGGGGTGGGCTGCCCGGCCACCGCCTGAGTGGGCCCAGTGCAGCCACGCTCGGTCCCGCGCCGCATTTTCAGGCCCCATGAGGGTCTTTCCCAGAGGCGGCACGGGGTGGACTGCCTTGGGGGCCATTCATGGTGGCGGCAAGGGACGGACTGCCTGGACGCCACATGAACAGGCCAGCGCGGCCGTGGCAGGTCTGCGCTGCGGCCTCTGGCCTCAAAGGGGGGCCTTGCTTGGCGGTGCCACAGGGTGGGTCGTTTGGCCTGCGCCCAATCAGGCGGCGCGGCCACCACCAGCTGACAGTGCGGCCTTTGGCCCCCCAGGTGGGGCCTTCCTCGGTGGCGGCAGGCAGCAGGCTGCCCGGTCGCCGCCTGAACAGGCCGGCACAGCCATGGCCGGCCTGCGCTGCAGCCTCCGGCTCCAACAGGGGGGCCTCGATTGGTGGCACCGTGGGGCGGGTCGCCTGGCCTGCGCCCAATCGGGCGGCACGGCCACTAACAGCCAACACTGCGGCCTTCGGCCCCCCGGGATAGCCTTCCTCGGTGGTGGCGCAGGGCGGTCTGCCCAGTCGCTGCCTGACCGGGCCGCCGCGGCTGGGCCGCACCATGGCCTCTGGCCCCAGAGGGGCCTTCCTTGCCAGCGGCGCAGGCGGGCTGCCCGGCCACCACCTGATCAGGCTGGCGTGGCCTCTGCCGGCTGACAGGGTGGCCTTTGGGCCTAAAGGGGGCCTTCCTCAGCGGCTGCGTGGGTGGGCTGCCTGTCCGGGCCAGCATGGGGATGGCGCAGCCTCTGACGGCGCGGCCTCCGGGAGAATGGGGGGCTTTCTTGGCGGCGGCACTGGACGGGCTGTCCAGCCGCCACCTGAACGGACCAATGCGGCCTCGGCCTGGCTGCACCACGGCAGCCAGCACCAACGGGGCCCTTTTTCGTGGCAGCGGCACGCAACGTGCCTTTGTGCGGCATGGGGGGGCGGGTGGCCAAGCCACCACCAGCACAGGGTGGCGCAGCTTCCGGCCTCCAGAGGGCCTTCCCCCATGGCAGGACGGGGTGGGCCGCCCGAATGCCGCATGGGAGGCAGCTGCGACCGGCCAGCGGGGTGGCCGTTTTGTTTCTCCCCACACGGGATTTATGTTGGCAGAAAGGGGGCCTTGTTATCAAAGCCGCGTCACAGGCGGCTGGTTGGCGGGGTGGTCCAGCGTTGGGCGCCTGGCCGGGCCTGACAGGCACGGCTGTTTCTCTGGACCTGCAGGCCAAAAGTGGCGCGCGGCCTCCGGTGGGGCCTTCCTCGATGGCCACGTCCAATGGCATGCCAGTGGCTGCTGGAGCGTGGGGCGGGGACCCCCGGCCGCTGGCTATGGGACTTGACCTCTCTGCCCTGTTCTCCTTCCCTGCCTGCGCATGGGGCCGACGGGCAGACCGCATCGCAGGGCGGGTTGTTTCTCCTTCAGACCGCCTCGCAGGGTGGGTTTTTTCTCTGTATCAGGCAGGATGTCTCTAGATGGTAGTGCGACTGGTGAGGCGGCGCACACGGCCTCTAGGTGGCCCAGTCTCATACCAGTTCCTCAGGGCCACGGAAAGCCCAATGGGTTCCTCAGGGCCATAAAAAGCCCTTAGTTGAATCTAAGTTCCTCCATGACTGCTGGCCGAACAGCTAGGCAGAACAAAGGACTCAATCAGCACGTGAATGCCCACACAGGCAACCTCACGGGGAGCAATGAAGGAGATCAGGCAAGCCTCAGCAGTGCCTTTCCTGCCCTCACACGTGTACAGAAAAGCAGAGAAATTCCTTTTGAAAAAACTTTTGGACAATTTGAACCAAGTATTCAGGATACCAGACAGTTATATAGGGAGGGCAAATTTTCTAGCGAAGCACTCGGGAAGTTCTTGTGTATGCCGGACCAACTACTGCAAATCGCTTTGTTCAGAGGCCTTTTGTCGACAAAAGGGAACAGAATGGAGGCGGCATGCTCATATTGGATCTTTGTGGAATCAAACTGATAAGCCAGCTACTGTTGGACAGATTCCAGATGCAGATTTGGCCATTGCTCTAGTTGCAAACTCACTGCCAAAGAGTTATCTCAGTTTAGCAACTCTCTTGCTGGAAAAGGGGGCTACAGTGGAGGAAGTGCTAGAGCAGATAAGATCACAACATGAGGAACAGAGATCTTATCAAAGGAGAAGAAATGCTAGACTGGCTCATGTTTCATGGTAATTGAGGCCAGACCCAAAGGGTGGGACCTAGGTGCATTTTTGCAGGCAAAAGAGCTAATCCTAGGGCTGGGGGAGGCCCTCCGTGGGCCAACCAAAACCTGGCACTACGGGGACGTTTTCACCCTACGGCAAGCTTAGTAGCCGGTGGGGGACAGCGGACCTCCAAGAAAGAGCAGGCGTCAGGACAGGGAGAAACCAGCCGAGCGCTTGGTCACTTATTGGGTCTGGGGTGCTGTGAGCTCACAGGGGCAGGGCAGGCAGCACACCCCAAGGGCACCTGACACCTCGTCATGCACCGGAGGGAAGTCGCACAGGAGGGAGGTAGCACTCATCAAAGCCGCATCGGGCATAAGGGGCGGCCTTAAAATAGGTCGGGAATGTCCAGAAGTAGGCATCCAGCAACGAGGTCACCCAGGACCAGCCAGACAGCACGGGCTGGCTGCGGGCGGTCAACAGCAGAGGCATGGGGGAGCACGCCAGGGCCGCGGCTAGCTGCAAGACCAGGTGCTGCTTCGACCACGGGGGAGAGGATTGCTAGGGCCGCCACCCACGGCGGGACCGCCCCAGAGGCTCCAGAACCCAGCGGCCCATTCAGGGGGGTGCTGGCGGGAGCGGAGCCAGGGGGTGGTGGGGCCAGATCACCAGCAGCGGGGTCAGGGCACCACCACAGGCCCAAGAAAGAAGAGAGATGATCAGCGTGGGAGACTGGCGTTCGCTCGCCCGGATGCCAGTCTCCCCGACGGCGCCGCAGCCTGGGCTGCAGCGTTACACCACCCGGGTGGCTGCCACCTTCCTCTGGGAGGGTTCACCGAGGGCTTCAGGTTCTGTACATGGGCCCTTGGGCACCACAGATGTGCTCAGTCTCAAGTCCATGCGGGACATGCCGGGCATGGCGGCAGCCAAGAGCGAAAAGGAGGTGCAGGCAGGGCACATGGCGGGCCCATTTGACATGCCCCCGTGAACAACTGGAGAGTGTCCCCACCAGGGGTGGTCCTGGATAGACACCGGGCGAATTCCAGGTGATTCACCACCTGTCATACCCGAAAGGAGCATCGGGAAGGAAGCAGTACCACCAGTGCTCTGCACAGTACGCTATGCATCATTGGACCACGCTGTGAACCTGGTGCGGGTTTGCGGCCGGGGTACACGGATGGCCAAGTGCGATATACTATGGGCTGCGCGAGGCCTGCGCGGCCTTAGAGACCGTCAGCGCATTCCACGAGTGGGCGCAGAAAGACCTGGCACACACCCCCATTCATCTATCATTGTCAGGGGCTCCTGGGGCAGTCGCACGGGTTGGCCAGGGAGTGAGGCATCCCGCTGGCCCAAAGGAAGACCAAAGGCCCTACTACCGGCTTGTCCTCTTTGGTGAGGAAATAGACTCGGTGCTAGGAACCAGCAGGCTGCCCCCCTGAATAGCAGAATGGCCTGCAAGTCAAGGTCGGATCGGTGCTCAAAGCCAGGAGGACAACATGCACCCGGCTGGCCAGAGCAGCAGTTGGGGTAACAGCACCACAGCACCACATTAGGATAACAAAGCACCTGAAGGCAGACCTGCGGATCTGGGACACCTTCTTGCAGGAATACAACGGTGTCTGAGTGGCGGGACCCCCCCTCAATACGGGGGCATCCCTGCAGGTGCACTCAGATGCAACGGGGGGCGTGGGATTTGGAGTGTACTGGGGGGCCAGTGGTGCACGCAGAAGTGGCCTGCGGCCTGGCGGGGAGACGGCATCCCCAGATACTTCACGTTCCTGGAGCTCTTTCCCATCTTGGTGGCAATAGAGCTCAGGGCGGAGCAGTTCAACTGCAAGAAGGTCCTCTTGTGGTGGCTACAATCAAGCAGTGGTGCGAGTCGTGAACAGGCAGATGCCACGCTCAGAGCAAGTGATGCGCCTGGTGCGCAGGTTGGTCCTTCGGGGTTTGCGGGACAACATCGTGCTGGAGCTCGTCATATACCCGGAGGAGACAACAACATAGCAGACGCCCTTTCTCGCTTTCAGGAGGACAGATTTCTAGGGAAGGCACCAGACGCAGAGCAACACCCAGTTCCCTTCCTGGAGGAGCTTTGAAGCCTGGGAGCACCGGATATGGCAGGGAGGGCTGAATTCACTGGCGCCTACGGCCAGGTGGGCTTACGGGGCCACGATCGCAGCTCTCACGACAACCCTCTGGGATAGGCCCACCCGGGCAGGAGAGGACGTGCCGGCAGAGGCCCTGTTGGAATATCTGGCGCCGATGGTGAGGCCAGATATGCACCAAAGACCGTTAGGTTGCACACCGCGGCTATCTAGTTCTTTTGCAAGGCGATGGGGAGGGCAGTCCTGACAGGCAGCTTCCTGGCCCACAGGGCCATGGCGGGTAGGGCCCGCCAGGAGCCACCTCACAGGGATGCCCGGCGGCCCATCACAGCTGGCGTCTCGCAGGTCATGTTGTAACAGCTGGGAGGGATATGCCATTCATCCTTCGAAGGCACGCTGTTGAGGTGGCCTTCAGCCTCACGCCCTACGGGGCCTTCCACATTAGCGAATGGGGGCGGACTCATTCGGGGATCAGTCCAACAGGGCATCAGCGCGGGCGGACATCTCGATCTAGGGCGCGACGCCAAGCAGGGTCCGGCAGTCCAAGACCAATCAGCTGGGGCGTGGACCGATGGCGGCTCCATGCGGTGGGGCGTGGGGCCCCCTTGCCCAGTGCGGGCCGTCAGGGCATACCTGGACAGGCGCCCGGCCATCACAGGCCAGCTGGCCAGTCACCAGGTACCAACTCGCAGCGTCAGGCGAGCCAGCATACGAGCAGTGGGCTTCTCACCAGGTGCTTACGGGTCCCGCTCATTTCGCAGAGGAGCGGCAACCACGGCAATGGAGGTGGGCCTGTCCGCTGGCATGATAAGGCAGGAATGCAGGTGGCCGGCCAGAGCCTATCTGGGGGATGGCAGGAAGGAGTGTACTAACATTATGTGATTCAGTTGCAGGCACGGCACCCCTACCGAGAAGAGGCTGCATGAATGCTGGACGACTGGAGTGACAGCGAGAGCAGCCAGGTGGGGGGATGAGAGTGGGCCCCCTGGAGGGCCCTGGCGGAGATCACCAGGGCTGTTGTGCTGGTCGCCTTCGGGGGCCAGGGAGGAATTTTTCCTGCAAGGGGCCAGATTCGCCGAGGCCACTTGGGGTTTTTTGCCTCCCTCTGGTCATTGAAGTTGGGCCCCCCCGGGGGTAAGGGGTGGCTCCATCTTTCTGGTTACAGCAGCTGGAGCGTTGGCAGGGAGGCGGGTCCCTGGCCTGCCTCCAGTGGCGGTTTTTGAGGCATTGGGCTGGATCCCAACAGGGTGAGCGGGCCTGCGAGCTGCTCACCCCAACGGATCTGGAGGCAAGTGTCGCCAGGCGGAGCCGGCAACGGGATGGCATGTGCCGAGATGCCAGCGGAAGGCTGGCGGGTGATGCATCGGTTCGGCAGTGAGGCCTACGATGTCAACGGGGATCCAGCCCTGATGCCAGGCCAATGCTCCATATAGCTGTAATCAATAAAGTTGTGGCCATTTCTAACCCACACAAGTGTCTGGTGTGTTTTCTTAGCTGCAACGCAGTCTGACATAGCCCCTAGGTGGCAACTGTTAACCCAGTGTTAATTGACAGGGAGGTTGCAAATGTGTGCATTGCACACATGCACCCAAGTCTTTCCAGATCAGTATTCCACATAGAAGGACCAATCTAGTCAGATTTTTTTATTTTCTGGCACAGTAATGGGACTCTCTCATTGCTTTTCATCCCATGATTTCTCCTTTTTCCTTTTCATTTAATTCAGGGTTAATGGTTTTAGTCAGAAAGGGAGACTGGCAGCCAGCAACCTGGCCAGTCTCCCACTTTTACTAATAAAAATAGGAAAGAAAGACGGCCATTTCCCTCTATTTCCCACAATGAAGGAAAAACCAACCAGTAGCCCTCCTTTTCTGTGCACTTCTATGCACAGTGTGAGAACAGCCACCAGATTAGGGCAAGGAGGCACCAGATTAGGGCAGCAGATTAGGGCAAGGAGGATTTGCCCAACCCTCATTGTGGAAACAAAACTACAAGGCACAGGAAAACATAACATAAACTGACTCTAGTGTTTGGGTTTCCCTGTGTCAGCTAATGAATGGGTTGGCTATGCTTATATCTCCTTTTGGGCTTCTTCAGTCTCAACATCACCATTTCATGTTCTTGCCACCAACATTTCCATTAGGTTTCATCTAACATTTCAGGATGACAGATATGTTAACAACAGATGAATTCATCAAAAGTGCATTATTGCTTCCAACCTGTATAGTCACCCCACAAGTCTTCAGCCTAAACACCTGTAGACTTTTAGATCATTTTTAAACCTGTATTTGAGTAATTGTGTCATTTTTCTTCTGGGAGGGAAACAGCTCAGAAGAAGTGAAGGCCATACTGCCAATCTGGCATAATTTTTGCTTTGCTATATTTACTGGTTGGTTGGCAATAACAACAATTAAATAATGGTCCTAAACTCAGCATGGTGTCTCTTTGGAGATTCATCTTATTTATTTATAAGGCTGTGTATTAAATTGCCATAAAATTGCTTACCAGTTGTGTTTCACTTTTATATTTTGAGAGTATAGTGAGATATTATTGCCATAAATTTCTGCAATGTAATTATACTTGTAAAATTTGCAGGTTGGATTCTTGCATACAATTAGGCCTTTTGATGTCTATTGTGAGTTTATATGAATATTAAAATGAATATTTCAACCTGAGATCATGAATTCAAATGAAATATTTTATGTACCTATAATAAATTTTGGGCTTTCCACACAGGAAAATATTCCCCTATGCTTAGTTCTCTCACCTACATTACATACTATAATCATTATCACAATGTAAATTAACCAGAAAAAATTATTAAATTACCAGACTCTCTGTAAGGATCCAATGCAAAACTTTACACTGCAAAACTTTATACTGTTCAATCAGACACAAACAGAAAAATTATTTTTAGTCAATCCAACAGACTTCAAATTTGTCCTTGGCATATAGCAGAACTCTTATACCCATGAAAGTTTGACATTGTAGCACTGATACCAAAATGTATGTATACACAAGACAGGGAGAGCCTGACTATATCTCTCCCAAAATTTGGGTTTTTTTCTTAACAGGTATCAGGGGTGTACCCAAATTTTTCCACATCACGATTAATAGAAGGTTTGAGGGAAACATTTTGGTCCCCATTTGAGTGTAATACTCTATGCAAGAAGAACTTACATATGTGGTGGTCTGCAGACTTCTAGTACAAGCTATAGCTGGTACTGACTGATGCTCTTTTCATTAGGAACTAAAGATAGGTTGGATATCCTACTTATTTACTGACCCCCCCCCCATCTGACCAGTGACCACCCTTTCTGAGTTCACAGTGTTCTCTCAGATGTGGTGTTGGAGACTCCTAGCCTAATTGGTCTGGGGGACTTCAACATCCATGGTGAATGCTCCACATTAAATTGGCCCAGGAATTTAGAGCTTCCCTGGCAGCCCCGGGTCTCTCTCAAATAGTAGCAAGCACCACACATGAAAGAAGCCACACCTTGGACTTAATATTTTGCACTCATCCTTTGAGGGAAAGTCTTGATTCGGGTTGAAGATTTGGACTGAACCATGGTCTGGCCATTATCTGCTGACAGAAAAAGCAAATATGGTCCCAACACCCCACAAAAAGGGGAAGTCATTTAAAATGATTCACCCACAACATTTCATGGACCCTTCTAGATTCCCAGGGGGATTTTAGGGTTCCAGACATATGCAGTAGGAGCTTGGAATACAAAGTTCCTTGAAGCTATTAACAATATTGCTCCATACCAACCTCTCCCACCCTAGAGATAGAAGGCAGCTTGTGGTTTACCATGAAACTGCATAACCTAAAGAGAGCTGGAAGACACTGGCAGAAAACTCACACTGAAACTGATAGAGCATGCTACAGAGCCCATTGGAAGACCTATGAAGCAGCAATGAGAGCAACAAAAACATTATTTCTCTGCAACCATTGCATCAGCAAATTGATGACCATACCAATTGTTCAAGGTATCCTAGCATCTTCCAGCTCCTGTATCTGAACCTTACAGTCTCAAGAATAGACAATTAGCTTTGCAAAGTTTTTTGCCAATAAAATAGCATGACTATGCTCTGATCTGGATGACAGCTGTAATATAGACTAGATTGAAGAATTGCTGACTACACATCTGAATCACATATGGACCATTTGAACCAGTTACAATGGATTTAGAATCTGGCACCTGTGAAAACCACTACTTGTGCACTGGATCCAATGAAGCCATCCTGTTGAGGCATCTAGAGACAGAAGTGGGCATCAAAGGATGTGCTTTGGACTGGTTTAATTTGTTTCTAATAGAACAGATTCAAAGAGTTGCTGTTGGAGATCAGCTGTCTCCAGAATGGAAGCTATTTTGCAGGGTTCCACAGGATGCAATCTTATCTACCGTGTTATTCAACCTCTGTGTAAAGCCTTTAGAACTCATTCACAACTATGCAGTTGAATGTCATCAATATGCAGATGACATATCCAGGTCCCCACAAGAGTCAGTGGAAATCCTGGATCACTGCCTGACAGCTGTGATGAAATAGCTGAAAAACAATAAATTGAAATTGAACCCAGACAAGACGGAAGTAATGCTTGCTGGGAAGGCAAAGATCTTGAAGGACATTGTACTCTCCACTTTCAATGGAGTTTGTCTGACCCTTGCAGACTCAGTTAAGAACCTAGATATTATACAGGATCCAGCGTTATTACTAGAAAAACAACTTAAAGCAGCCACAAAAAATGCTTTCTACAAACTCTCCCTAGCCTGGAAAATGGCCTACCTTTCCACCTGGATCTATGCTATGGTAACATCAAGACTTGACTATTGTAATGCAGTTTACATAGGTCTCCCATCTAAACTAACTAGGAGACTCCAATTGGTGTAAAATGCTGCGGCTCAACTGTTATCAGGAGTGAGCAGGAGCATGAAAATCACTACCATCCTGCAGTCACTCCATTGGCTACCCATCAGTTACTGTGCTCAGTTCAAGGTACTGTTATCACTTACAAATCTCTTCATAGCCATGGTCCAGCATACCTATGGGACTGCCTCCCTCCATATGCTCCTCCATGACAGCTTTGCCCTTCCAAACAGGGTCTCCTGCAGGTGCCACCCTGCACATCAGTGAAATCGACAGCAGCCCATATATGGGCTTTCTTTGTGGTGGCCCCCACCCTGTGGAATGGCCTCTCTGAGGAAGTCGAGACAGCCCTTTCTCCTGGCTTTCCACAAATGATGCAAAATCAAATTATTCAAAAAGGCTTTTTACTCAGATAGGAAGGCTGAATTATAGGGGAGGGGGAATCTCAGATGATCCACTAATGAGTTAGGAATCATAAATGCACCACTATGTTGTATTGGATTCATACTAATGCTATGTCTTTGTGAACTTGTATCTATTTACTCTATGGCATTGTTTATGGAAATATTCCTCATATTGACTACACTGACACTGATATTCAAGGTAATCCACCTTGAGTCTCAGTGAGAAAGCCAGACTATAAATGACATAAATAAATAAAAATAAATAAAATCAAGTAAGGATCACAAAAATGAGCTATTGAAGCTTATTGTAAACCAATCACTAACTCAGGGCACCTTCCCCCTACAACTCAAACAGGTAGCTATCCAACTGCTACTTAAAAAAAACATCCCTAGACAAAAATGATGTGGCCAATTATTGTCCAGTCTCTAATCTGCCCTTTCTGGGCAAAGTGAATGAGAGAGCAGTAGCTGACCAGCTCCAGGTCTTCTTTGATAACTCTAGAGCTTTGGACCCTTTTCATTCTCAATTCAGGCCAGATTATGGAATGGAAATGCCTTCTGCAGGTACCACTTTGCACATGGGCAAAATCAACACCTGCCTGAACACATGCATTCTCTGTGGTAGCACCCACCACATGGATTGGCCTACTTGAAGGGGTCAGGAAAGCTGCCACTCTCCTGGCTTTCCACGTGATGAAAAAATGAATTATTTAAGAGGGATTTTTGCTCAGATAGTAGGGCTGTTCTGTAAGGTAGTGGTCTCAAAGAGAGAGATCAAAAATGAGATAGGGACCACAGACTTTACTATGTAACATCTGTTGCTTTAAGCATGATCCTACTGGGTCCTATATTATTTAATACATTACATATTTAATGCTCTGTTCTTCATTTCTGTGTATTGTATTTCTGGTGGTTTAAATCTTTGCAAATTTGCATATATATGCCCATTACATTGTTTATTGAAATATCCTTGAAACTGACTGTACTCACACAGTGTAATCCGCCTTGATTCTCAGCAAGAAACATAGACTATAAATGATATAAATAAATATATAAATAAATATATATTAAATACATAAGTAAATGTTGCAATCAGCCAGTACAGCAATTAAAGTGGGCTTTCAGCGGCTGCATATGCAGTGTTAGCACACTAGTGATCCAAAGCGAGTGCTGTGTGGGCACAGGAACATTGCTTATTCAGCAGCACTCCAGGTGTAGGTTGATGCTGGAAGCATGAAACATCACTTGGTAAAGTTTGACATTTAAACCAGTCTAAATGTTTGAAAAAATGATGCAACAGGAAAGCAGAAACACCCAACCCTGCTGCTCCATTCTGTACTGGAGACCCCAAATGCTGTATCTCCTCGTCTTGTGTAGTTTGCCTTTAAGGCTCAAAGTACTACAACAAAACTATGGGATTTTATTAAAAAATTAAAACAAAAAATTAAACTATAATCATTTCAGGAATCTAATCTCTCCAAGCAATAGAAAAAGGCAGTGCAACAGTGAGTTCCTAGGTGCAAAGAAGAAGGAACCCCTTACTTGTTTTTTCTACGTCTGACATTCTTGGACCCAGAATTGTCTGATTTTATATAAGAAAGTCCTACCATGTTCAGACATGTGAGAACTAAAGTCTTATTTTTATTGAATCTCTTTTCAGTGCGAACATTGGCTTCTTTAACTCTCCTTTACATTCAAAATAACTCAAGAAAACTCAAGCAACAGTTACAAGGAACCTTCGTAGTTAGAATGACTCTGAAGATTGGTAGACTGCTCAGACAGATTTATTTCACTACATCTGCACTGTCCTTGTTTCTCTGCTCCTGAAGACACAAATGGGAGATGGATGGGGAACCTGCCAATCTCAAAGCCCCTTTTCCAAATTCACTATGTATCACTAGGCCATTGTTCCAATGCGCGCCCAAAACAATGCTTCATTATTAATGTCATTTCCCATTATGGCATCACATTACGATTGTAACCTGTTCCCTAAATAAACACACAAAATGTTTTTCCAGGCCCAAAGAGACAGATCAATAAAAAAATAATGATGATGTCGACTGTGAGGGTTAAAGTGGATTGCAGATGTATTTATATGTACACATTAAGCTTACACTTTGTACCAAATGATAATAAATTAAATCTGGAGAAAGAGAACTAAGACCTCCAAATAATCCAGTCAATAGTTCAAGACTAATTTGAAACTTTGCTCTTTAAAATAATATATATATCATAACCGTTGCACACAGTACAAAGCACACAAGTTGGGCCTGATGGCCCCAACAGAGCTGTGGGTTTACCTCATGGGAAGCCCAGTTCAGCTTGAGACTGTATTTTGCCTGTGCCATTTTCTCAACTTGAAATGGTTCCTGGGCTCTATTTGGACCACTATAGTCTGTAACGGGTGAATTTCTTAAGATATGCAAACCCAAGACTGCTCTGGGGAAAGAATTCAGTCAAAGGAGGGACCATTCCTAAAGTCTGTTTAGTTAGCTTTTTGGCATCAGGGAAAGGACAAACAAAATATACACAGGTGATCTCCTTTCCCCATCTGATTTTCTAACATCACCCCTTCCTTGAATTATCTGTAACACTCCCAGCTAGATTGCTCCTCAAGATGTCATGTCTGGCTCTCTCTCAACTTAGGGAGGCACAACAACGATTGAATTGGTACCAAATTTCACACAGCCCCATCTGCAAAAAATTTTAAATGACATTGGGCTAACCCCAAAATGGCATTGGCTAACATGATCTCAAGGTCAAATGCATAAAGGATATATAATGAAAAAGTTAAATTAGTTATACAAAAGCATTATCTTTTTCTTATTTGAAATTTTTGCATAAGCTATGCAGAATAGACTTACTTGAGGGACATATATTACACAAAATGATCATAATAAAATGTACATACTTCTTTCATTAAAAACCTCAAGCTCTAATTCCCCTACAGGATCCCTACTTCAATATACACAATGTATGCCACAGTATTTTGTTTAGACAAAGCGCTGGAGGGATCATCCCACATTCCCCCATTATTTTAATACCCATATTTGAGAACCAATTGATGCTGACGCTCTCCTGTTCTTTACAGGTGCCATCTACTCTATGTGTGTTAATTAATTCCATAACAAAGCAAGGAGAGATCACTGGGCTATGCTCATAAATAAATTACTTTTGTGATTAAAATACTAAATCAAAAGCTAGTAAACACCTGCAAGTATTTTGATTACTTGTGTAGTCTTCTTTCCTAAAAAATAGCATACTGCTTCCATTAAATCATAGTGTACTCCAAGTAAATTTATAATAATCAAATGAAAAGTATACTATCCATAATAATAAAAATAGGTTGCTCTTCAGGGTCTTGCATTTAATTATCAGTTTCATGAATGGGGCTAGGGGGTTAAATCCCCCCCCAAAAACTACTTACCTGATCATTGTACATGCACATGGGCTCCTCAAATAACTCAGCTGCAATAAAACACGTCTGGGGTTAAAATGCCATGCCGCCATCACTGGAGGAGGCGCAGGGCCAGTCCTGGACACCAGCCCTCACCATTCCCCAGCCCAGACAGCACAGCACTATCATATCTTCCCAAATACCTTTCCCCTTTGCCATTCCCTTCCCCAACAAGTTTCCCCTTTGGCAACACCTGGCAATACCTTTTGTTTTTGGCCTTCTCTCCCTACCCAACCCCCTTCCCCTTTGGACGGGAGTGCAACAGTGTTTAGAAGAGAGGTACAAAAGGGGAAGGCTTTGTGTGATGGAGGAGGGGAAGAAGCATGGCACAGCTCTTTGGAATCTTCCACCCCTGCAATTTTTGTGGGGACCCCTCTTGTATAGTCCAACAGTCAATTGGCCCTGATCTATGGATACTTAAATCTGTGGATTGTGGTTAGCTTGACACAAGAGAGATTTTTTCCCCAGACTTGGGGGACCCCCCAGTTTACAGAAAACACTGAAAAGTTAAAGGGTAGGGGGGTTACAAAAAAGCCTAACACTGAGAACAGTTCATTGGGAAATGCAGACAACTATTCTCAGCATGTGCACAAGGAAGAAGAGGAAGATGTAGAGTTGCCAGGCCCTCTCAACCTCCCGGTGGGGGACTGGCTCCTGGCACTTACCTCTGGTGTGTGTGGGGGTGTGTGCATGCGGGCCTGATCCATACCCAAAACTAGTCTGATCTGGGCCAAAATGGGAGCATTTTGGGCCACTATGGAGGGCAGGAGCACTCCCACACTCCGCAGTGGCTCCGCTGGTGGTCTGGCATCCCTAGGAAGTTGCCATAGCAACAGGAGGCACCAGAACTGTGGTGAGTGGAGGTGCTGGCAATTGGAGGCCCTGGCACCACTGCTGCTGTTCATTTGGCAAAGAAAGGTAAGGTGGGGGGTTATGGTAAGGTGGAGGAGAGGGGAGAAGATTGGCAGAGAAGAGCTGGGGAAGATGGGGGAGACTGACGGATGAGGGATGGGAGGACGGGGAGGAAGCAAAGGCAGGGGAAATGGGATTCCTGCTTCCCACAAGTTTCTTGTGGATTCCTGTTTGTACTCTTCTAAGCCTACTGAATTCAAAGGATTTAGAAGGGTGAAACTTAGTTTAGGGCTGCATATAAATCTTTCTCTGAAAGGTGGGTGGAACTACTTTCCTACTTAGCTCCAGAAGTGTGAGACAGAAATGGCAAAATAAATGTGGTTATTTTGATTATCAAGTGTGAAACAAACTGGCCACATTCACTATTGCCAACCTGAAATCAATGTAAAGAACTAAAGGGGCAGTTTCTTCTAAAGCAGTGACCTGAGCCACTGTTGGCACAGTGCCAGGTAGAACAGCTATTAGCCTATCAGTATGAAGATGAATGTTGATATGTCTGAATCCTGAAAAGACTTTTCTACATGACAATGACATTTGGGTTAAGACAGGAGTTATGCTGAAAGTTAAGAGCAGATATTTATTTATTTAAAAAATGTATACCCTACCCTTACACATGCTTAAAACAGCCTACAACCTTAAAATTACATTGATGAAAATGCTACGGGGTGGGGTCTGCCTCTCGTAAGGCCCCTGGCCACAGTCCTGAGAAGGGACCCTGCCTCTCAGGTCTGCAGGCCTCTCCCTGCCCCAGACTGCCCAAGCTGTCCAGCGCTGATGGGCTGGCCAGCAGTTTGAACTGCAGCCGTGAGGGCTCCTCTGCATTGGTCACTGGGAGCCCTGTGGCCTGAACAAACATGGCGGCCACCATGCATCTTGCCCTCCGCTTCCCCCCACTGCCCACAACCAGCTTCCCCAGGTAAGTCTGGGCACCGGTGTTTCTGAGAGCCACTACTGGAAAAAGATTACCTCAGCTGTCTCTTTACAAATTTAAAAAAGAAGAGAGAAGTCCTTTTGAGATATTCCAGATGCTTGTACTGAGAACATTCCAACCACATATATTGGGACCACATGTTACCCACGATCCATTGCCATGTTATCAGCTACACAAAATCCTGATTTTTCAGGGTTCTGTTTTGGAGAAACTGAAATGGAAAATCCTCACATTGCTCATTTCAGACATGGCAGCTACGCAATTGTCTGTTGTAGATGCCATCTGCTCTAGTGGGTTCTTCTGGTTGCCAACAACGTCTCTTCCTACCTTTCCCCCCTCTTGCACAGTGGGTGTGGCAGCCACAGCAAAACTCTGAGCCTGGTGCTGGGGGTAGGCAAGAGCAGTAAGTGGCTGTTATTGTATCTTGCCAAACCAGGTTGGTAAAATGGCTTGATTTCCCCTATATTTGTGGTTAACAATCCATTGTGTATGATCATAGCAAATGTTCAATTGCAGATTAAACTGAGCTGTCAGCATCAATTGTACGTGTGAAGTGCTTAGCAGCTGAAATAATGGTACACTGATATAACAGACGGATATTCTGAAGAGCTTTGGGAGAATTGAAAAATGCTCTTTAACAAAATCAGTTTTCCATGGTCAACAGACAGGAGGGGCTGCTCCAAGCCCACTCCATAAAGCAATGATCTATGACTAAACTCAATAGTGTGATCTATGAAAGAAAATGGAATAGTTTATTTTTTCAATAAAGGCTGATGGCAGAGTGTTTAAAGCTGGGCACGATTTACTGCACGGTGAATACCTCTGGCTTAAAAGGAAGAGCATTCTCTGTCATTGATATTGTTTCCCTCTGTTTATTGCTCAGTTCTCAGTTTTAAATTATCTGGATTTTGTCCAGTTTTCATTAGTACTGGAATTACTTTCTTTTGTGAGTTTCTGCTATAAATTAAACCACAAGCCATTAGGGTTCACTATCAAACTACTTAATCCTTTTCTTAAATGAATTTGTTTGCTGGCTATAAATCACAAGATTTTATTTTTGTTCTGTTCAGTAGGATTAGGACCATGTTGTGGAAAGACAACAGTAGTATTATGGAGTCATGCATCTATTTGGTTGCCATAGCTGTATTATGGGCTTTTAGAATCAGGTCTAATGCCAACAGAATCACCTTCAAAGACAGTGTAGAAAAGCAAACCATTAAAAATTATCATTTTCTTCATAAAGAAAGAAAACAAGAGTTTAATCCATGTCAACTTAAGAAAAAATAATAAGGGTATTAGAGTGCAATCCTAAGCAGAGTTACTGCAGAGTAACTCAGTTTAGGATTGCACTGTTGTACTTGTAATTCTGTTGTCCTAACATAAAGGCAGATACAGAGAGCTACTTGGCATTAGGGTTTACCGTTTTCCCGTCCTGCCTTGCAAACTCCCACCCACAGCACTGCTTTTCCACCAGTGCTCAAATGATATATGGGGGGCTCATGATGTCATTTCTGAGTTTTCCAGAAATGATATCGTGAAGCTGTTGGATGTCTCTGAAACTTGATGGTTTTGTTATAGGTTTTTGGGGACTTCCTAGAGTATTGTCACTTCTGTCTGAAACCTGGAAGCAATGTTGCAACATTGATCAATGTTTCCCCTCCCCACACCCTGCCCCTAGGGGCAGAGGCCTGGCAACTAGAGGGGTGCATCTAGAAAGTTTCCATTTCAGTTTCAATTCCAGGGGTTCTGGACTCGTCCTGTTTAATTACCAGTTTATCTCAGTTCAGCTGGTCCAAGCTCAGAACTGATTCATTTTGGGTTTTTTCGTTTTGGTCCACTGAGCATGCAAATGCACAAACTCATGCTGTTCTTTTGGGAGGAATGGGTAAACAAGGCTCCGGGGCAGCTGTTTTCACACTTAACTCTCTAGGCTAGGCGACAAACACAAAGGGGTGCTTCTTTATGCTGATGATGCTGTTCTGCTCTCAAGGACTCCAATTGGTCTTAGGAGAGCTATGGGCTCTTTTGCCCAGTACTGCCAACAAAACAACTTAGAGGTCAACTATTCCAAAACAAAAGTTATGGCCTTTGCAAAAAATAAGACCCCAAAATTTATCATTGGTCTTTAAATTCCATTCCTATCGAACAAGTTTCATATTTCAAGTACTTGGGTGTCTTTTTCCAGGCAAATAGCCAAAGAATGGCTAACATAAATTCTGTTGGTTGTTGTGGGTTTTCCGGGCTGTATTGCCGTGGTCTTGGCATTGTAGTTCCTGACGTTTCGCCAGCAGCTGTGGCTGGCATCTTCAGAGGTGTAGCATCAAAAGACACAGATCTCTCAGTGTCACAGTGTGGAAAAGATGTAGGTCACTTGTATCTACTCAGGAGGGGTGGGGTTGAGCTGAGTCATCCTGTAAGAGTTTCCCAGGGTGTGGAATGCTAATGGCGGGAGGCTTCACTGTATCCTGAGGAGGTTCTTTTGCATATGGATTGGTACTTGATGTGCTAATCTTCTCTGCAGGGCTATTGTCGGGGATAGAGTGTTTTGTTAGCCTGGTGTTTTTCAGAACTGGAAACCATGCTCTGTTCATTCTTAAGGTTTCTTCTTTCCTGTTGAAGTTTTGCTTATGCTTGTGAATTTCAATGGCTTCCCTGTGCAGTCTGACGAAGTAGTTGGAAGTGTTGTCCAGTATTTTGGTGTCCTGGAATAAGATACTGTGCCCTGTTTGCGTTAGGCTATGTTCAGCCACTGCTGATTTTTCAGGTTGTCCAAGTCTGCAGTGTCTTTCATGTTCTTTTATTCTTGTCTGGATGCTACGCTTTGTGGTCCCAATGTAAACTTGTCCACAGCTGCAGGGTATACGGTATACTCCTGCAGAGGTGAGGGGGTCTCTACTGTCTTTTGCTGATCGTAGCATCTGTTGTATTTTTCGGGTGGGTCTGAACACTGCTTGAAGGTTATGCTTTTTCATAAGGTTTCCCATCTGATCAGTAATTCCTTTGATATATGGCAAAAACACTTTTCCTGTAGGAGACTGTTTTTCCTTGGTTGTTTGATTCATCCTGGGTTTGATTGCTCTTCGGATTTCATTTCTGGAGAAGCCATTTGCCTGAAGTGCGTGGTTTAGATGATTAATTTCCTCATTGAGAAAGTGCGGCTCACATATCCGTCTTGCACGATCCACTAATGTTTTCATTATGCCTCTTTTCTGTTGGGGGTGGTGATTGGAGTTTTTGTGTAAGTACCGATCAGTGTGAGTTGGTTTCCTGTAGACCTTGTGACCTAACTGAAAGTTTGCTTTGCGGATGACCAAGATATCCAGGAATGGGAGTTTTCCCTCGATTTCTTTCTCCATAGTGAATTGTATGTTCAGGTGGATGTTGTTGAGATGATTAAAAAACCCCGTCAATTCTTCCTCCCCATGGCTCCAAATGATAAATGTATCATCCACAAACCGGAACCATACACTAGGTTTGTGGGGTGCTGATTCTAGAGCTGTTTTTTCAAAATGTTCCATGTAGAAGTTTGCTATAACTGGGCTGAGTGGGCTCCCCATGGCCACCCCATCCAACTGTTCATAGAATTTGTTGTCCCATTGGAAGTAACTGGTTGTCTGACAATGGTGGAATAAGGCTGTTACATCCTCTGGGAAAATCTGATTAATAAGTGCAATTGCGTCTTTTACTGGAACCTTGGTAAACAGGGATACAACATCAAAACTGACAAGTATGTCTTGTGGATTGAGTTTCAGAGAACTGATTTTGTTGATGAAATCTGCTGAATCTTTGATGTAAGACGAGGTTTTCCCGATGTGGTCCTGCAGGAGATCTGCCCAATGTCTAGCTAATTCATATGTCGGTGAACCAATGGCACTCACAATGGGTCGGAGTGGGACTGAATCCTTATGTATTTTGGGGAGTCCATATAGTCTAGGTGGCTGTGCTTCAGTCTTGCATAGTTTTCTGTGCGTGTCGGGATGTAGTGAGGAATTCTTGATCAGCGCATTTGTTAGCCTGGTGATTTTGCAAGAGGGATCTCGTTTTAGTCCGACACGCACATCCCGACACGCACAGAAAACTATGCAAGACTGAAGCACAGCCACCTAGACTATATGGACTCCCCAAAATACATACATCATTCTCCGGCCGTGAAAGCCTTCGACAATACATAAATTCTGTTATCTCGGATGCCAAAAGAAGCTCAGGGGCAATTCAAAAATTTTACTGGTATAAAGGGGGTAAATGCCTGACTGCGGCCCTTAGACTATTCAAGGCTAAATCCCTCTCTCAGCTTACCTAAGGAGCCCCAATAAATGTCACCTCAGATCTAAAGAAGCTGGACACCGTTCAATCTAAATTCCTGAGAACAATCTTACAAGTGCCCCATGGTGTCCCAAATACACTTATCAGAATTGAAACTGGCATGATTACAGTAGAGGCAAGGTGCAGTAACCCTGTACTGGCTAAAATTAGTCTTCTGTCCCAAAGGGCTCACAAGTATAATAATATTGGATCCCTTTGCCCCCCATGGCTTAGGGTGCTGGATAAGAAGTTACTTCTACACGGTCTTTCCAAACAATACCTGTGCTCTATGGGTTACGAAAAAGCTAAAGATTTAGTAAAACAGAGGATATTAGATATTGCAAGCCAACATGACATAATCAGAATAGAGAAATGGCGAGATCTTTTGGAGCCCCCCAATAGGGTAACACCTATGCCTTATCTCCTCAACCTATCAAACCAGGAGTACAGACGAATTTTTACACTAATGCAACTGGATGTTTTTCCTTCGGCTGTCCTTGAAGGGAAGTTTTAAAAGATCCCTTATGAGGAAAGGATTTGCCCCTGCTGTGAGGAAGGGATAGAATCATTAGAACACATTATATTTGATTGCAAGGTGTATAGCAATCTTCGCAAATCTCTTCCTCTTTTTTCAACTTTGCCCCTTACCCATAGCCAAAGGATATGCATTCTGAGGGGTTTCTTTTCAGAAAGACACCCTGAGATCACGTTTCAGGTAGCCAGATTTGGTTGGATTGCTTCAAGGATCAGGAAATCCTTAGTGGCTAAGTGAATAATTTTATTGTGCCACCAAGAATGTTAAAGTTTATACTATTGTATTATGAATGATTTTACCCAGGTATTGTGAATGGTTTTATTGATGTTTTATTTTCTTCTGTGGTACCTTTTATTGGTGTCTTTGTTAACTGCTGGTCATTGACCGTGGAAAATAAACTACTACTACTTAACTAAAAACAGCATCAACCATTAGTCCAGTCTAAATTATCAATCTACTGAATTTTTCCTCAAGTACAATAACACACACACACCAACAATAACAGCAACAGACCCGTAGAAGGCTAGTGTCGGTGGCTGAAGCAAGGGGGGTGTTCCCAAGTAGGAGACTGCTACAAAAATTGCAAAAAGCAACCTTGCTTCATGTTCACTTTTTTTCTTTTTCTATAGTGCCAGTAACTTATTACCTTTGCATTCTGCTGTTGCCTGTTAGTTTCGTCTTTTCTTGTGCTTTGTAGTTTTGTTCCCAACTTCCCACAATTAGGAGTGAATCAAAATCCCTCCTTTTAATGCTCATCATTCCACTGCAAAATGGGGCATTCTTGCTGCCAATCTTCTCCATCACCCAAGTGCAGGCAGGCAGACAGAATGAGTCGCTGAATTCCCCCCCCCCCCACACCCACACACACACCACAAACAGATCTAAGTTTTCCTTTTGCTGTGGGAGCAGGCACAATTGCTTTTGAAAGGGAGGAGTTACAAGTTTTCCAACTGACTCATAAAATGAGCCCTGAAAGACTATGGAATCAATTCTAAACAGGTCTACTCAGATGCTAGTCCCATTTTATTCAATAATGCTTACTACCAGGGAAGTCTCTTTAGAGTAACAGTGTGTGATTAAAGGGTTCCAAGCTTTTATAAAGTTTGATTGAACAGACCACCACTACACCACGGCACTTTTCCTCACAGAGATTGGAAGGGGGGCAGATCAATGCTGGGGTAGTGATGTAAAACAAACCAAGATGTACCCCAGCAGGTCTGCTCAGATGTAAGTCCCATGTTATTCAATAGTGCTTACTCCCAGGGAATCATTTTCAAATTACAGTCTATGATTGAAGTCTCCATTCCAAACATTTCCAAAGCTGATGGGAGAGGAGGGGAAGGGTGTCCCCTTGTGAGGACTGGATTGGCTGTCACTTGGATGTCACTTCCTGCCATCTGAGAAGTGCAGGAGCTCTCAGAAGCGGTGCGATGATATCACTCCCAGAGGTGACATTGTGCCACCCCGAAAGCGTGCCCAGGCAGTGTTTCCCCACCTTTCCTCCCCCCTCCAGCCAGGTGAGTAGAGATGTGTGGTGGAGGGTGGGAGCTGGGGATCCCCCACCCCCTATGGGGAAATGGCATCTCTACTGATACTATAGCAGCAACCCCTCACACAGACGGCCTGGTACTCAGTCATAAAGCACCTGTTTTGCATACAGAAGGTGGCAAGTTCAACCACAGACATATCCAGCAAGGATTTCAAATAGGGAAGAGGCCCGAGACCCTCTTTGAAAGCTGCTGTCATTCAATATTTTTCATCTTCAATCTGATAAGCAGCTACCTCTCTGAGAACACCAGGAGACATGTTTGCTTACAATTCCTCTCACTGAGCATGGATTGTAATACCTGAACTGGGAGATATAATGGTTATTTGAATGTGCAGTCTGTCTTGGATTACAGAAACAGTAGAGATGGGCCTAAAGCCAGGAAAAATTTAAATGAAGCAAACCATAGTGATATTTTCACGTTATAGGCAGAATTTATAAGAATAAACGTGAGGAAAATTTCTGACATTGTAATTGGGAGCCTCTTTAAAAAAAATGTGTAGGACTTCTTTTAAGTCTTTTGAAACAGAGGCAGAATAGGTAATGAGACAGTTTGCACTAGCAACTTGGGCAGCAGGCAATAATAAAAAAGATTTAGTCCATTTGCAACATCTGGCATGGAATGAGATAAATGACCCCTCCTCTTCCTAAATCATGGGGACCTTCTCGCTTTGTGAAGGTTTTGTGTAAGGCAGTAGTAGCATGATATCGGCTCCCATCTGAGCTCTCCATGTGTGCCGTGGAATTTGGGGAAGAGTCAATAGTGATTATAGATAATCATTCACTACTTAGATAAACTAAGCCAAAATGTGTCAGACCCCCTACTTTTAATCTCTGCTGTTTTGAATCTATTTACACATTTCATACATTATTTTAAAGGATTTATTCCTGAAAAAAGTAATAGATTTAAAATTGGATTTACATCATAGTTTACGGAAAAGAAACTACAGCTTGTTGCACATCTGAGTTCTTATCAGCATTTGTTCATAGCTGTTTGTGAAATCTGCAATAGAAGATTAAGATCATTTAAAAGTTGAGAGAGGAGCACAACTAGAACAGTCTCTGAGGAAAGGAATAAACTACTTCGTTCTAGTTATATTCCAGCATGATCTGGGATACTTCCCCTTACACCAAGGGGTTCAGACCAGATGAGTCACAAGCTTCTTTCAAATTTTTGATGTAATGACCTTGGAGAATACATAGCTACTTACCATAAAAAGCAAAGAGGAAAATATGGACATAGCAATCAATTCTAATACCTATGTTAAAATGATGAATGAGTGACTTACCCCAAAATGCTGATAAAATCACAATATTTCATGTATGCTTGTATGGAATCATGCGACCTGAGTATCCATTAATCATATTTTATGATCATGTAACACAGCAATACGCTTGTTGCATGTGAATGATAGCCATTAAAGCAACAGGTATATTAAACATTCTGTTCTGCTTAAAACCTTTGAGAAGGTCAAATATAAAATTGGCTCCTCGATAAATATTGGCTCCTAGGGTTTCTTGTGAGAGTCCCACCCCTGGCACATCAGTTAGATGTGCCATGGCTTAAACTTGTACTTTCTCAACTATAACACTCATTCTCTGGAACAGCCTGCCAGAAGAGGTATCATATTGGAAGTAATATAAATCTTTCTTGTTCAAAGAGGCTTTTGAAAGTATCTGAACCATGACCCCTCCCCTTCCTAGCTGTGGCCAAGCTGATCTTGCCTGTCTTTCTTCATACATGGAAGGAGTAAAACCTTTCAATGATCCATGGCTGCTGTAAAGGCCATAGTATATTTCCTCTTGTTTCTGCAGTCCCTGGGTATCTAACAGAATAGGACCCAAAGGGTCTCCAGGGAAGTTTCCTGTGGCCGCACATTCTCTAACTGACATCTTGTTCTAGGCTGACGTAGGAGAAGTCTTTGGGCACATTGTATAACACATTGTATAGACCCAAGAATGGATGTGCATCCCAAAATTCCTGAACCAAAAATATACATTGAAAATCACTGTTTCTGGTCGTATGATTCCAGAAAGGTTAACACATATCTGGGATTCTTGGTCATGAAGAGTGCCATC
The DNA here is from genome assembly GCF_028583425.1 of Eublepharis macularius. Taxonomy (NCBI): domain Eukaryota; kingdom Metazoa; phylum Chordata; class Lepidosauria; order Squamata; family Eublepharidae; genus Eublepharis; species Eublepharis macularius. The sequence goes on from NC_072799.1 coordinate 50,075,654, forward strand.
AAGTCATAGCTGACTTATGGTGACTCCTGGTGGGGTTTTCATGGCGAGAAAGGAACAGAAGTTGTTTGCTATTGCCTGCCTCTGCAACTCTGGTCTGGACTGGAAGTTGCCCATCCAATTACTAACCAAAGCCGACCCTGCTTTGCTTCTGAGATCTGATGGGATCTAGTTTGCCTGGGCTATCCAGGTCAGAGCCTGGGATTCTTAGGCATTACAAAAAGCTCTCTCACCACCACCAAAAAAATCTGTGTTGTTTTGCATATTCAGGTATTTACCAGTGGCGGCAGCAGGAAGCTCTTGGATTTTTTTTTATTCTCCTGATTTCCCAGGCACTGACATTTCTCCCTTCCAATTGGATCCTTGCAAGGGATCATGAGCATTTCCACTCAGTTTCCTTTGGAGATGAGCCCCTAAAGAGGAATTTTTAAGGCCCACAGTTACCGCTCTGAGCTAGACAACATTCTCAGAGGAATGTGAGCCCAGCTACCAGAAACTCTTAAACAGTGGTAGCACATAATTAAGTTTCCCCTACAGGGGGCACCCAGCATTAAGACTTGTGCCTCATAGCAATTGGGTGACTGATTCATCATATGCAATCACACACATGTGCTCTCTATTTTTTTTTTAATTCAAAATATTTTCAAAGATTGCCGTGATGGGGAAGTCTTTTTACTTTGTGAAAAGAGACAAGGTACCACAACAAGGAAGGATGGCAAATGCAGAGTTTTCAGTGAAAAGGAAAAAAATATTGTCAGCCAGTCACTGCATGAGTACATTAAAAAATGGATGCAATTTAGATTTCTTTTTTTAAAAAAACTCACAATTGGTGCTTGCCTGCTGGGCCACCATCATTTCTCCCCATAGAAAACGGTGGAGAGAAGTGCACCAAGTGGCACTGACTTTGAAAACCTTTATTGTTGCTCTTTAAAAGTCCATGTTACAGAGAGTGCAATAGAGAATTCAATTTACAATAATAACAATTAAATATAGGAATCAAATATAACAGTGTGCAAGAAGAGATTAAAACTGAATACAGAATATATTACAATAACTTCAAAAGAGTTTAGCTTACCATTCATATGTAAAGCCACTGACTTTGGTAGTCTGTAGAATGGAACCATTGTCCATTCTACTTGAAATTTAGGTAGTCTTTAGATTAGAGGGAGGACTGTATTTTGTGGAAATTTGGTTTCATTTTCTTTAAAATAAGCACTAGAGCCTCAAATTGGTCCCCCCCCCCCATTGAAAATAATGGTCACAAAATTCCCTAACTCTGGAAGGGGGAAGAGAGAACAGGTTTAAATCCTGAACCAATACTGTTTTACACAGAAATCAGAAAGAAACAATAAAGGTCCCCACTGAATCCTGGATCTGAACGTATAAAGAAATTTTTATCAGAGCACACACCTCGACTCAAGTGACCTTCATTTTGCTTTGACGGTCTTTGGGATATTTCACCAGACACCTCCCCCCCCCCCAATGATCTTGTACAAAGCAAGACCTTCTGCAAGAGTGAAAGAAATTTCTGTTGATTCTCCATTTTCATTACAGCCCCACCACAAGCTCATCCCTCACTCAGAGAGTTCCCCAGTTCTCAAAATTAGTTTCCAGAAACTGCATAGTGCTATAGAAAAAAGGCAGCAAATGTCCTTTTTGCAAGGTCCAGTCTGCCTGAGGTAATCTGGATCCTTCCCTGTATATTTTCACTAAAATGAACAAGCCAATCTATCTCTTGTTAGCAAAGCAGCAATAGACATTATGGTGCAATTAATTTGTAGCTTACTTAACATTCATTTAAAGTCCATTCCTCTCCATAGAAACCTAAAAGTTGAGATTGGCTAGGAAACCTGGAAAAAAGCATGAGTGTATAAATAAGATGGCATCTCTTTCATTTATTTTTTCTTCCACTGACATTTTATAAATGAGAAAAATGATTGCTGCTACCTTAAGGAAAATAGAATTAAAACAAAGGAATGTGAAGAATCACTCAAAAAGTTTGCAGTGTATTATTAGATTTTTAAAGGATTTCTAATTATGAATTTTTTTAAAAAAATCAGACACTGGAAGAGCTTTGGAAGAACACTGGAAGAACTTTGATGCAATTCTTCTCCCCCCTCTACCAAAAGCAATTTGTGATATTATAGATACATTATATGTATCTATTTCAAGGTGTTACTGAATGGTGAGGTTCAGGGCTGGGGATGGGACTAGGTGAATGGGATTTTATGTGATACTTACAAGAGTGAACTGGACTCACAGGACATATCGAATGCCATTCTATTGAGTCAGACCATTAGTCTACCAGGGTCAGTAGTAGTACTGTCTAGTCTGACTTACAGCAGCTCTCCAGGGTTTCAGATCTTTCATGTTACCTTCAACTAGATCCTTTGAGATTAAGATGCTCTGGACTGAACCTGGGACTTCTGCATGCCAAGCACATGCTTTACCAATGTACCATGGCCCATTCCTGTTACATTGTTCCTGTCCTATTTCTTTTGTTGTATATCGTACTCTTTTGTAATCCCACTCTTTGATTAGGAAAATGCCCTTAAATTTTCATTACTGGAGGTTAAAATATTTAATCGTGATGGACAGGACATATTAATATCAGACAAGTGGAAGACCTGCAAGAACTTGAGGAGACATCTCATTTTCCCCTCCTCACCATGTCCTCTTTCCCTCTCCTAGCCTCCATAGCCTTCAGCCTTTTTCCTGCTTCTTTCTCTCCTTCTCACCCATCTTTGTCTGCCCCCATCTTCACCTTTCACCTTCCCCCTCCAGCAACCTGTTCCCATGGTTCCCAGTAGCCCAGTTTGGGGGGTACTTCACTTTTCCTGTATCCCCTTCCCCATACTATTTCCTCTTTCCCTTCTCCTGGCAGCCTCCATGTGCTCACCTTTCCCTATGTTCTCTCCTTCAAACCCACTAAACAACTTACCTGTTATCTGCCCCATCTTCATCAACATTTCTTAATTTATGTCATTTATATGCTGCCTTTTCCATGATGGGGACCCAAAGCAGCTTACATCATTCTCCTTGCCTCCATATTATCCTCACAACAACCTTGAGAGGTAGGTTAGGCTGAGGGTGTGACTGGATCAAAGTCTCCCAGTCAGCTTCCACAGCAGATTCAAACCTGGGCCTCCTGGATCTTACTCAGAAACTCTAATCACTACAGTACACTGGCTCTCACTGGGAGGTGGGTGCTGTTGAACAGTAAAAAGCAGCCAGGTCTGGATGAGCCATGCAAGTTACGTGGCATCAAGTTGCCCAGAGGTTGCTTCTGGGCCTGTCCCCAATGAGTCTTCCCTCAAAGGCCAAAACAGCCCTGGAAAAGGCTCTGCCCCTGCCTTCTACTGATAGAAACCAAACTTGGAATTCTGGGCCATTTCCACACTACTTACCTTCATCTGGAATGCTGCGGAACGTCACAAAAAAAACCCACAGAAGATAGCGTCTTCTCGGGCGACTTTTGCACGATGTCGCAATGTTGCGCAAAACTCTCATGAGAAGACACTATCTTCTGCGTTTTTTCATGACGTTCCGTGGCATTCCGGATGAAGGTAAGTAGTGTGGAAACGGCCCTGGTTATGGTTGCCTAGCAACAACCACTGAGCGCATCTGGTTAAAGCTACTGATGCTCTTTTTATCATTTTGGGATTTCTTTAACCCCACAATGTATTTTTTTTTAGATTTCAGATTTTTCTGCATACCTGGGTCATTTTTCAGGTGTGTAGGAAGAGCAGTCTTCTCCATTCATGGCTCCAATGTCTGGATTTAAGTATCCTCAGATCAGGGCCACTTAGCTATTAGTATGTAAGATGCTCAGACCCAAAGATAGGCAAGTACACTGGGGAAAGAGAGAAAAACTAAATACTATCAATAAGTTGTAGAAAATAAGGAAAGGAATAAAGATAACTTTGAAATTATTTATGGATCATCATGGTTTAACTGCCTAAATTTTATAAAATGCATATTTTAATTTTAAAAAATGAAGATACAATGCTTCTTGACTTTAGGGACCCCACCACCACTCTCCTGCACATTACCCATTTAATGATATTCGGATTGGAGTTCTCTTTTGCCTAGAAACTGTCCCATGCTTAGTTTGAGTTCCTCCTACACAGGAAGAACAAGAATTCGCATTTTGCAGTGAGAGATGCAAAATTACCTTCTTTTATATGTCTGTTTTATACAGTAACTATTACCATCCAGTGCCATACCTACCCAGTTACTGAAGGGATGTGTTAAATGGGTCATCATTTCTGTGGATTTTACCTTCTCTCATGCTGTCATTTCATGGTCAGGATCAGGATACTTACTTACAAAAGTGGGTGTGCAACAGAGATAGTTGACGCGTGCTACACATATATTATTATCCACTATTAGTTTAATTACATTCCCCATTCAAAAGCATAGACTCTTTTAAGGGGTATAATGCAGCTCACAGTTGTGCATTGTATGCCTATCATCACCAGCAAATAACTACAGTTATACAAACTGTAAGCATCCAGTTGATATTTTTTATCTGGTAGTAATCTTCTCCAGCCTGCTACCTATTCTTGAACTTTATATGCATCCTGCACAAAGACCTCTTGGGCCTCCACAGCCCACATAGGTGAATTGGGAGGAGCAGGAGGTCTCCCTGCTGCCCCCAAGCCACACCCAAAACTGCTTTTCGCAACTGAACCAGGAGGACTGCCATCGCACTTCACCCCACAACCACCCTTGGCAGCCAACACAAGAGGAAGACTCATTGTGCCACCAAACTAGAATTAAGGAGGACAGGAAAGGAGATGACTCTGTGTGCCCTCCGCCGTGGTGCCCACTGAGCTTGGCCCCAGGGCCTGGTAGCAGCCCTGGCACCAGAGGGAGGGAGGGAGGGACTAGAGCCCTAGCCCACCACTCCCACAGACTTGACCAGATCAGGCACTGATTAATAATAATCAATGTGAGCCCTCAACCGAGGTACCCACCGAGCTTGGCCCCAGGGCCTGGCAGCAGCCCTGGCACCAGAGGGAGGGAGGGATTAAAGCCCTAGCTCAACACTCCCACAGACCTGAACAGATCAGGCACTAATGTGAGCCCTCAGCCGAGGTACCCACTGGGCTTGGCCCCAGGGCCTGGCAGCAGCCCTGGCACCAGAGGGAAGGAGGGACTAGAGCCCTAGCCCACCACTCCCACAGACCTGACCCGATCAGGCACTGATCTATAATCAATGTGAGCCCTCAGCCGAGGTGCCCACTGAGCTTGGCCCCAGAGCCAGGCAGCAGCCCTGGAACCAGAGGAGATAGATCCCTATCTCCCAAAGCCAAGCTCAATTGTACTCTCAGTCTCTCTCCCCAAAGGCTAGCAAGTGGCAAGCAAGAGCTCTGTCCCACTCCACTGCTCGCAGAAAGTGAAATCCAGCCTGGGAGACCACGGCTATTTATAAGCATGGGTCCCATTCAGCAACACAGGAGGTCTGTGTTTGGCCGTCAGAACTGCCTATCAGGGTTTGCAGGGATGAGATTGGAGTGCCCATAGCTACAGAACACCCCCTTCCCCCTCCCTCCCCTGGGTGTCTTCTCCCAACTCGTAACTGCTTTGCAGCTCCGTGGTTGGAAGGAAGCCCTGCTGATCAAGGAAAGCTGGGCTTCCATTCGGGTTTCCAGGGTAACAGAAGGAGGGCAGACAGAGCTCAGGCATTCCCCTGGCTCCGTTGCCAGGGGAATAGATTGCTGGTGCCTGCGTGTCTGGCTTCCTGAACCGCGCCTGAATCCAACGAACCAGGCCTCTCCCAACAGCTGGTTCGTTGGCCGTGGACAAGCACGAACCGCCAGGTCACGATCGCGCGATCGCCATTTTTGTGGGGTTTTGAGATTCGTAATGCGGTTCGTGCCCATCTCTATTTACGACATCCCTACAAATTTGGTTGTGGATAATGTTTCTGCTTCAACATACATATGCAGTAATTGTTGTGTCTACAACAGAGTTTACTAATCCAAAATAAGTAATAAGAAGCTTGCTCTTTGTTCTAAATAGCTATGTTCAGGATTCAGGTGCCAATACATCTGAAAAACAAATGAAATCTCAGGCAACTTTTACTTGCTTTATGACATTATTCTGTGCTCTGGGTGATACAAATAACTGTTTTAGAAACCTAGAGCTAGTCAAGTATACCCAGGAGCGTTTTAAGCATTTATTTGGCTATCTGGTCTTCGTATTTCATCATGGTACCTTCCATTTTATCTTCATATTGCCAAAAATGGCTTGTACATATGAACAGTAAGCAGTAAAGTCTGCAAACTGTAGCATGAGTCTGTGATTTATATTCCAAGCTATTTCATGCAGCTTTTTTCCTAAATAGACGTTCCTTGTGCTTTATTACAACTTTGTTCCATTGAGTCATACTCTCAGTGGGAAGTTTTGTCTATATTTTACTTAGCTCCTGCCATTAATTACCTTGTGGGCCTGTATCATGTCTCTCATTTATAATAATGGCGCCTGCTCATACTGCCATAGTTAGAGGCCTGCCAGTGTTTCCATTACAAACGTCATCTCTCTGGGGCACTTAACTTAGTTATAAAACTTTGCTGCTGGCTCAGATTCAAAATACATGGCCACTACTGGCATAAAGCTGGAAAACAAGCTGACACTGTTTAAATCAAAGGATGACACGTGGCTAAACAAACCCTACTTTATTTAGACTCAGAAACTATTAGTTTTTGTCAAGATCAATTTTTCAGGTTGAGCAAAAATCTTGGAGGAAATTATTGGCATCTATGCAAGTGATCGTGTTGCAAAACTGCTGTCACTTTACTGGCTTTCTTCTCAGTCCCCTCGTTGCAGTGTGTCAGAAACCAATTTTCAATAGCTAGTTTTTAAAGGTCTTACCTGAAGTATGATGAGCCACATTGGCCAGTCTTACTGGGGATTGCAGATTATTTGTTTTAATTGAATCAGTGATGGAGGCAGGGATAGCTTATCCACTGGCTGGCTGGAACATTTACATGCCTGGTTGCATATATCTATCCAGATGTTATGAATATAAATAAAATCAATGTTCAATGATTAGCTGAATCTATATCTATATCAAACCTTTTCCAGCAAAATTCAGGGTTCCAGACTGTACATTCAGACTGTACACACACACACAGCAAAACAATACATGGAGATTAGGGACAGAGACTGCCACTGTGATAATTAATTATTCTAGTACAATTGGTTCCTGCTGCAGCTGCCATGTTGGAGGTGTGAGGGGAAAGGAACAAAACTTATCTTTGGTATTCAGCCATAACATTGGATAAGATACTGAACTACTTCTCTGTTGGGAGTATCCGGTAGCTAGGAAGGACTGGGGAATCAGAGAGTAGAACTGTAGATGTACAATCTTCCTCTATTGGACCACAGGACTGCTATGCATTTACTGGTAAGCATGGAATAGAAACACATTTTTTTTCCAATGGGGTACAAATAAAGTGGCACTAAAAGCACTTGTTAGAATAAAAGCAATCATCAAGAATGAGATTGGGACAAACAAAAGCTGAAGCTCTACTAAATCACGGGAAAGAACTGCAGTTAAGCAGAATTACTATCCCTATAAATCACCAGTCATTGTCATTAAGTATCATTTGTCTTAGATCAGTTCCCCAGGAGGCATCCTGATTAAGCTGATTTCCTGAGTAAGCACATATCCATTAAATGCTGTGCACAGCACAGTTTGAGGAATTGAACTAGCTTCACTATTTTAAGACATAACTATCTGTTATATGTGGTGACTGAGAGAGCATGTGACAAGAAGTAGAAGTGAACCAATCAGTTTGATTATGGAATTAAACAGAACAGGAGAAAGTATTCTTGCTTTAGAAGAGTTCTCTTCAAAGAACATCTAAATGAATTCATTGTTTCCTTGACATTAAAAATCATATAGCTTCTTGTACAGAAATAACATTTTTTTCTCTCATGAGGTTTTCACTAAAGCTGCTCGATTCCAGCCGTATTGGGGGGGGGGGGCCTTGTGAGAGGGGGGTCAATGATCATATAAACTGGAGCAGCTACTTGTTTGAACAGTATTTGACTCACATAAATGGTTGAGCAACAAGAACTTTAAAAGCAGATCAAAGTAATATATAAACCAACCTGAGATTGCAAAGTAAAAATAGGAGAGGATTTAGGGCACAACCCAAGTGGGGTTTAAGTCCGACTGATTTCCATAGGAGACTTTAATGTCTTTTTAAATTTCATACATTGAAATAATTGCAACTACAGCATGTTCTTGGATGTGTTCCTTCTATTTACATGTATTTTCACCGTGCAGTGAAAAAAAATTAATTGAAACTGCCAAAATGAAGTGAAAACCAAGTAATTCCTTAGATTAAATTGACAGAAAATTCAATTGGCAAAAAAGCCAATAAATGATATAATTAATGTATCTGAATTTGATGATGGAATATGAATATATCTGTTAGGAATCTAACATCTTCAGAAATAATCTATAGATACAGAAAATATACATAAAGTAAAATGAAGTGTGCACAGTAAATACTTATTATCACCCTGCTGGGACCATAACCAATAAGACTCATCAGATGTCTCGTTATGATATACTGCTACCAAAGTCTAAATAACTACTGCATCATAAGTATTTTGAAGACTGTAGTCTGGGGCAGAATCCTGCAATACACCAGCTGGGAGCCAACAAACAGAGCTTCTATTCAATCTTCATTCCTTGCCAAATGAATTTCTCCATGAGGCCCAATCTGGGAGCAAAGCCAAAGCTGGCTCCTGCCTCATGAATTATAGTACTAGCATTGGCTGCAATCCTATATTATTTTTATGATCCGTTGAAAATCAATGAGAGCCACTACAAGTAAGAGCTGATTCATGTGATCAACCAAAGTGCAGAGAGTTTACTGTGTGGTCAGTTTCTGCAGTTTTCACATGATCATGTATGTCTATGACTTTGTAATCACAGTTATGTCTTTCCTTTTCAACTCACCTTTTGATCAATATTCACAATAACTACCGTTTATCACATTAAAAGATGGGAGACTTATCATGTTAAATGATCATGTGAATTGTTCCTGAACACGTGATCTCATATTTTTCAGTTTCTGCTCTGCCAGAAGATCCGTGTGGTGTAATGCCTACAGTGGTATCATTCACAGGCATTGTGACCATATACATTCTCATTTTGTTACCAGAAGTGGTCTCCTTGCAATAAAATAATTTGTGGTGGGATTAGCTAGCATGGAGAATGGCTATGGAAGAGGCTGGTAACTGGGATATTATCACCAACTTTAACCAAGTCCCCTCCCCAATAAGCCAAGCAAGTCTGGTGCTAAAATCAAACAATAACTTTTATTAAAGAATAGAACTTCATGCACATACACTCCAATTACTGGGGGGAAATAATCACGCACATTCGCACAGAGAGTCCTAGGAAATATAGCTAGAGGCATAGGAATAGAGCAAGAGGGAGTAATTATATCTACCTATTCTGGAGAAGGGGTCCAGTCCGTAGGAGAGAAGCTTCAAATGTCCTGCATCGTCAGCCCAGAGAGAGAGGTGTGGAACAGTGCTTGTGGATCCAGGAAAGCAAACAAGTGTGAACAGAGAGAGAGAGAGACTCAGGGAAGTGACCCTAAGGGAGAAGCCAGGAAGCTTGCACAATTTGAATGAGGCCAGGGCTCAACTTTTATAGGTAAAATGTGCCCTGAGGTGGAGGAGAGTTCTCCCGGCAGTTAGGACAAAGAGTCCAATGGTCGGTTCCTGGGTGTAACAAAAGATTTGAGTTTGATTGATGGATGCCAGGGTGTGTGAAAGCAGATGCAAAACTAGTTCCAGCACTGCACAAAAAGGACAGTTTTCCTGATGAAGTACACCAGAGCTAGGTTAAGTGATTTTAGGGAGGGAATACAATGTGCCAGGAATGACTGTACATGCTTATGAATGCCATTTGATCAGCTCCGCAATCACAGATAGGAACTCTCATCACGGGAGGAGGGACAGGAATGTGCTAAGTGGGGATGACTCTGTGAGACCTTTATTGCTCTGGGCCTTCCGGAGCCTGGGTGGATAGCGAGACCAGTTGCATCACAATATCTCTGCATTCCAATGCGGCATTCCTTACATGCCGGGTTCTCCAGGGCAGGATCTGGCAACGACAGGGGCTCTCTGGTGGCTGTGCTGCAGCTATCTTAAACTCCAGAGGCTTGTATACTTTTAATATCATGAGCAGCCATATAAAAACTGCTATTAAAATGGTGGAGGCCGGGCTGACTGCTCACAATTTTGTTATAGAACAGGACTACTTCTGTAGTAATAGGCCGCTGTACTAGGAGCTCCTGCCTCCTTGCTATGATAATGGGCTCATGGATGAATTTATCAAGTGCAAAGTATGTGACCAGAACAGTTAAATATGAAGTGTTCTTACACTAATTCAGACTATTAGTCCATCTTCCACAGTATTGTTTACTTGAACTGGCAATGTCTTGCCCAGATCTCAGGCAAACAAAGGTCTTACCTAGACACCTGCTCCCTGAAATCCTTTAACTTTAGATACCAGGAATTCAGTTTGGGACAAGTATATGCAAAACATGTGATTTACTACTAAGACACAGAATCTCACCTGTACCCTTGTACACCATACTGTACATATTGTACACATATTGCTCCTCAGACTCCAGCAAACCAATTGTATGAGCTGCCATTATGCTTAGGATTCAGTTTCTGAATGCACTGGGGGAAAGTGCTTGATAGCATGTGATTGTGAAGGTACATCAGTTTGCTTCCACATGCTGAGAGCCAACATAGACTGCTTTCACATACATTGGATAATGCACTTCCAATGCACTTTAGTGATGGTTTGTCATTGGATTTTCTTGGGTGGAAAACAATTTCCCAAACAATTGCTAATGTTCATAGAAAGTATGTTATCCAAAGTGTGCTAAAGCAGCCATATATAAGTTTCCCCCAAGGTTACCGTATGCCCTCAGTTGCCCTAATCTAGCCATGATAAAGCACATGCACAAATATTCCTCGGCATTTGGTAACTTCATGCACATATGTTTCCAGCCACATCAAAGCTGCAAGTGTGGATTGGGGTGATGAAGAAGACTGATGCTCTCAACTTTAATAACACTTGTTCCACGACAAAAGAAAGTGAACCTTTTGCCCGTTTCCCCAACAACCTTCCCAACAGCTCAGCTGACAGCACTGACCTTTCCTATGACAGGTAGACATTTTTAATTGGCACCATAGCATGAATTTCAAACAATGCAATATCCTTTTGAAACATAAGCATAAAATTATATGCATAGTACTAAAATAAAAATTACAGATATTGAACCAGATTGTGAGCATTTGACAGACCAAGGTAGTAATCGTATGCAAATTTACTTGGGAATAAGTCCCTTTCATCAAAATGGCTTCTGATTAACTATGTAGAGCATTGTTCAGCATATGTCAGAACTTAACCTCCAGTGAAATCCAAACACAGTAATTGACATCTTTTAATATTTTCTGCATCTTCATATGTAAAATTTGGAACCGACAGTAATAATTTTTTTCAGTAAAAATTATCAGCAGTGAGTATATAACATAAACTGAGCAATACAAAATAAACTGATAGTTAAAACTATCTCAGTTTGATCAATAAAATTGCTTTTCATAAAGTATTTGTATAGTCAAATAAAATAAAGATCCTATATTGCTTCCATAATCTTTTTTAGAATGGTTTTGACCATCTCAGCCTGTCTAAATCTGTCATTCACCTCTTATAAAGACAATGTCCAAAGCCAACCTTTAAGACAGGCAAACAAGTGTAGAACTTATGTTCAACACTGATATCTCTTTGTATTTTTTATATCTTTAATTCTCCAAATTCCAGTCCTAATAAGTTATTACAGTGCAAAGAATTCTGTGTTTACTTGTTTGCCCTTTTATGATTACATTCAAATTATAATTTTATTTTGAGGGAGAAATGATATCTCTTAGTTTGATACACAAATAAATATATATGAGGCACCTGTCCAGCTGTGGAGTCTAAGTTGTGGTGGATGCTAGCAATTTTATCTGCAAATGCATTGAAAAGGACTCACAGTGGGCTTGTATGTTTTCTGGGTCCATATAGAACATAATAACAACAACAGTTCATTTGTATACTGTAGATTAGTGCCCACCCAGAGCAGTGAACAAAGTCAGTGTTATCATTATCCCCACAGTGTAGCTGGGGAGCTACGGCTTACCCAAGTGGCTTACTCAAGGTCACCTACCGAGCTCCTGGAAGTAGTGAGATTTGAACCTGCAGAGTGTTGCAGCGAGCACAATTACTTAACAATTACACGACACCAGCCCTCTTGGTGCTTGAGATAACCCCCCGTCCCCCCAACCTGGAATCGCTCTGCTGATTGATATCAACCTGATGCAATGGTGGCAGAAAAGTGAGCTTGCCTCACTGTTACTACTTCCACTGAGCAGGCACACTGATGCTCACTCATCTCTGTTGAGTTGCATTCAGTTCCAGTTTTTTTCCACTTACGCGGTCACTGTCTGCCCAACCATTTCATCACCTGATTCTTCTCATTAATTCAAGGGGCATTCCAGACTCCATGAAAGGGGGCACTCAAGGGCAATCATGTCCACAGCCCAGGTCATGTCCACAGGTCAATTAGGGCTGCAACAACAGTTCCAACCTTGCTGCAGAAAATCCACAAGACACAACAGTGACCCCTGTGGATCCATTAACCTCCCAGGGTGGGCCATACTATTTGTACCCTCCCCCTTTGCAGAGTCTATGAGTCTAAATCCTAGAGCTGTTAAGCCTCATATTCCTCTCCCATGTCCCTTTTGTAAGGTTGCTATCCTTCCAGGGTAGCATGCAAGGGAACGCCAGTGGGTACAAAAGACAATGACATGCAATGTTGGGATGGTACTTCCAATTTGATGTCAGAACCCTCTAGGAATTGAATGTCTCTGTGGTAAAAAAACATATATATGAGGAAATTCTTAGAGTATCATGACATCCTGATGGAAGTAAAATCATGAGGTCATGCATCATCCCCGTCCAGTGAAGGCTCCTGCTGGTTACCAGTGTTGAGCTGTCTACTCTAGCCTTTCGACTAAGAGCTTAGTTGATTATTCTCAGCACCAAAAGTATCCCCTCCCCAACCTATCTCACCATTCAGGTAATGATGGACTAGTTCGTGAACAACCCTTTGCCTTTAGATACCTCTGAGTGCTTACCAGTTGCCCTACCTAAACTGTAGCAACCCACACTTTAGCTGCCATCTTAGTTATGGCCTTATTTGTCCAAGGCCAGGCCAACTCGGAAATTATGTTAATAGGGTTGTCAGATGTCCAGTTTTTACCCAGACAGTCCAGTATTTGTGCTTGCTGTGCAGTAAATAAATTGAGAAAATAACCAACCTACAAATGCCTGATATTTTCTAATTAAGAGTTCCAAAAAACAGACTGATGCAGAGGAACAAGGGGAGGTGGGATCAAGGATTAAAATTGGAAGGTTAGTGAACAAATAAAGGAGCAAAACAAGATATCAAACCCTGGGGTTTGGCATGGGGGGGCGGGATAGACTAGTGGAAGGCAAACTGTAGCTGGTGCTAGCATTTCTATGGTCTCCCTGCCTGGAAGGAGAAGAAAAGGCAAATACCCCATCTAAAACAACAGATGGTTTCTTCCCCTCCCTGAAAGGGGTGGATGTGATGTATGTGTGTATACTTTTCTTTTCATGTGTCAAAGAGCAAGAGTCCAGTAGCACCTATAAGACTAACAACATTTGATATGAGCTGTGACCCATGAAAGCTCATACCTCACCACAAATGTTGTTAGTCTTATAGGTGCTACTGGACTTTGCTCTTTTCTACTGCTACAGACAGACTAACATGGCTACCCATCTTGATCTATGTCCATGTGTCAGGGAGGCCCGGTTTTCTGTGCTGCAATCAGTGTCAATCAGTGGTAGCAGCCTTTCCCCTGAAGTCCCTGCCGCCCTGACTTCAAAGGCAATGAGGGTGGGATGGAGAACAGAACCACTTTTGTTTATTGCATCTTAATGATGTAAATATTTATTTACTTCATTTACATCCTGGTTTTCTCCCTAATGGAGAGCCAGAGTGGCTTAACATTCTCCCCTAATCAATTAATATTCTCATAATAACATTATGAGGTAGGTGAGTTGGATGAAAATAAAGGAGGTGCAGGAGGCATCTTTGATTTTTGCCCAGGGTCCCAGCATCACTAAACCACTCCTGTCTGGTGGGGGATCTGCCTGCCAGCATTAGTGTGGCACACAACATCAGTGGCACATCTGACCTGCCTGTATGCCTCCTGCTCAACCATCTTACCAAGCCATATGGTCCCTGCAAGGTCAACCATTTTTTCTCAAGTGGTTGCAGTATTTTTGTTGAACCCATTTGGCAATCCTAAATGTGAAGCAGGCAAAAAAGGGCTCCTTCCTCATCAATATGGAAGCCAAAAAATTCCATCTCAGCCCCTTAAAAAAGGACCATTAGTCACACATTATTTCATAGAGATGGTAGGCAGACTAACTTGCAGAAAGCCTGATGAGAGGAGGCAACAGTTCCAGACCCCACTCATTGGCTCACAGTAACAGTCTCGTGTTTTTCCAATAAGAGACATAAGTTTTCTTCAGAAAAAGGCTGTGCCAAAGCCATACTCCAGTGTGACAGGCTGTGAACTAACTAGCAAAATAATTAACAATTATGTCCACACAATTAGTTCTTGAACTCCAAGAGGGCTTTGAGCTTGTGGGTGTGTCAAACAGCAACCAATTATGCCACGTGGCACACTTCTAAATTTTATTCCCAAGTAGTTTATGAAAAAATAAAGACAAAGGACCCTTTTCTGAAAAATGACACAGGGGCCATTTCCACACACGTTGAATAATGCACTTTCAATGCACTTTAGTTATCCTTTAGAAGTGAATTTTTTGTTCCACACATGGAAAATCAGTTACAAATGTGCACTAAAGTGTATTGAAAGTGCATTATTCAACGTGTGTGGAAACGGCCAGGGTGTCAATTCTCAGTATCTGTATCTGTGTGAGCTTGTGGGTGTCAAACAGCAACCAATTATGCCACATGGTACACTTCTTTTGAAATTGAAGGAGGTTTCAAAAGAGTCTGTGACATGAAATGAAGTTCAACGGATAACAAAGTAAAACAGTCAAAATACCTCTAGATCTGAGAAGTCATTGGCTGAGCTGAAACTTAACTGTTGGGATCCTGGACAATAATAGTAATACTATTAATAGTATTACAATAATAGTAATACTAGACTAGTAATAAAATAGTCTAGTGGAAGTTAGGCAATGACAAATTGGTCTTCAGCTAGAAAGAAAAGCAATAACAATGAAAATTAGAAATAATATATCAAACATCTGTGTTTAGCTGTGCACCTGGTGTGCTATTCACATCTTGCAAGTTTTTCAAGAGCATCACTTCAGTTTGTTTTCAAGCACAATTCAAAGTGCTGGGTTTGACAGGGGAAGCTCCAGAAAGAATCAAGGACCATTCTGTCCTTTGCAAGAGATGAAGCGTCGTTTGTCTCCGTAGAATAATTGTGGTGGTGGTGGTAAAGACCATTTCTATGCTCTTGTCAGCTTATTGTAGTAGAGCTGCAAATGAATAGTAAACCATGTTTTCGCTCAAGAAAACATGCACTTGGCCAGGGTCCCCATTGGCCAGGGTCCCCATTGGCCAGATGTCTCCATTGTTTTTTAAGTAATCATAGAGTGCTAGTTTCTATTGGCAACAATTTTGGAGACAAACCTTTCTCCACACAATCCTGAATATAACTTCAAGGAAAAAATTACCAAGTGTGAACAGGCCCTCCTGATTGCTAGCTATGAAAGACTCAGTAGACTATGGAGGTCAGTGGCTACCAAACAAAGGAGGTCTGCCTTTCCCTTTTTTGTGTGTTAACTATTAATCTGTCTTTTCCAGAAGGCCTTTGGCTGTTGCTTTGTTAAACTTTTCATTTGGGGGAATTTTTCTAAACATAAGATAAATAAGAGCAACAATACAGTAAGAAGGAAAGGCATAAGACAATCTAACCCTCTACCTGCAATCCTGTGCACTTCCACTTGGGAGTTAATCTCACAGAGTGGGGCTTATTTAAGCATACTTACTTAGAAAAGGCCTTAAGTTCCCATCAAGAAGGGAAGTTCAATGATGTGAGGATGGGAAGAGTATGTTAAAGCCAGGTATGGATAGCAAATGTCGTGAAAATTGTTCTATGTTTTCATTTGAATTTTTATATTTAGTTGATTGAGGTGGTTTCCATATGAGAACAGGTTTAAGTAGTTTCCCCGTTGTGGCAGACAATACGGTGCAGCAGCAATGGTACTTCTGCATGTCAAGCTTTCCTGCAGTTTTCCTGCTCCAGTCGCCCCACAGTGGCCATCCCCCCTCCCCCTAGGTCGTTGAGGCTTTTTTGTTTTTGTTTTTTTTAAATCAGCAATTTTATATCTTTATATCACTATACAATTATAACAGCAAATGTAATAGGTTCTATGAATTCCCAGCTTTCATTTTTTAAAATGAGTCCATCACTCCTTCTGTTGCACAACATATATTGATATATCAATAGAGATATGAAATCGAAAAAAAAATTAAAGGCCCTCCAGTGGTGAGGGAAAGAAATGGCTGCCACAAGAACAGGGTCAGGGAAAATGGCTGCCATGTAGATGGGAAAATCCAAATTTTCACACCCATGCAGCAGTCATTCTGGCTTAACTACAATGTTCCTCAAAACTTTGCAACGAAGCAGGTTTGAGAAAGATTGGAGAAAAGCCAGGGAAACTCTGAGAGGTGCGTGAATGTACTGGAGGCAGCAGGAAAAAAACAACACTTTCCAACAGCATTGAATGAGGGCAGATAATCTGTATGGAATTGGCCTGAAGTGTTTGCTTTAGTTTTATGTTAGTCACCTCATGGAGAGGTTGGCACAGATATATTTTAATCAGTTAATTAGTGTAATAATGTTGATTACAAGCTAGAGAATATACTTTCAAAGTAGAGACACACACACACCCCATTCTTTGGTCCAGCTCAGCATGTTGCAAAACTTATTATGACAGCTACAGATCCAAATCATTATAGCCTGTAGAGTCGCCAGAAATGCTTATAACATCTTATTTTTTCACTACTTCTTTTGCTTCTGTCTGATACATGACTGCACTGTGTAACCCACCTTGAGTTGCAGTGAGAGAGGCAGACTATAAATAAATAAACGTTGTGTTTCTGTTAGAGGAGGGCACGAACCGCGAAAAAACTGTACCGTGTGGTTTGTGGTTCATGGTGTTTTCACAAACCAGGAACCACGAAATTCCACGAACTGGGGCAAGTTCATGAACTGATTCGTGGTTCATGGGGTTTAAATGCCCCTTTCCAGCCGCTTAGCAGCAGCTGGGAAAAGCGCATTTAAACCCCAACAAGCAGCTAATCATTTAAACAGCGGAGCTGTTTAAATAACCACTCTGAGCGGCAGGGAAATGGCCATTTAAACAGCGGGGCTTGGCTGGCCGGACAGGGCAAACAGCTGATCTGTGGGTTTAAATGCCCATTTCCCTGCCACTTTGCAGTGGCACGGAAAGGGGCATTGGTGTTAAAACAAACCAAACGAACCAGCAGACCAGTCTGTGGAAGTTTGGGCCGGTACATGGGGTTTTTTTGGTTTGTATTCCGGTCCGTGCCCATCTCTAGTTACTTTTGCTGTATTAACTCTCCTTGGCCTGTAATGACTTCATTCATTGTTGAATCAAAGAATCAGTTCATTGTCTTGTAAAACCACAAGTGAGTTAATTCACTTTACAAGAGAATATCATTATTTAAGCTTTGGACTCAGCTCTTTGTCTTAGTTGTAAAAGCGCTTCCTTATCTATAACAGAAATGTTTGATTTATGAAATATGTACCTTAATATCTTCTAAATTTTATTCCCAGATAGTTTATGAAAAAATAAAGGCAAAGGACCCTTTTCTGAAAAATGACATAGGGTGTCAATTCTCAGTTAATTTAGAGTAGAATAAGGATATGCACCCCCCAAAAAATTGTTTCAATCCCATTCTCAAGGATACAATAAAAATTCATTATCCCTGAATTCTGGGTCATATTCTTTAATCTGGTTTGATAGGATTAGAGAATCACAAATTTATCTGGTCATTATTCGC
The DNA here is from genome assembly GCF_028583425.1 of Eublepharis macularius. Classification (NCBI taxonomy): domain Eukaryota; kingdom Metazoa; phylum Chordata; class Lepidosauria; order Squamata; family Eublepharidae; genus Eublepharis; species Eublepharis macularius. Next base: position 50,093,845 of record NC_072799.1, read on the forward strand.
TATGAGGAAAACTATCTGGGGGGCTGGGGTTCCTTTTTCAAACAAACTCCACCAAATTTTCAGGTAACCTACTCCTTTCTGTCCACTAAACACACACACACACACACACACACACACACACACACACACACACACCAGTTTCAGCAAGGATGGGCCCCTGAACAAGGCCACAACAAGACAGAGATCTGATGGATAATTCATAGGAAGCAGGGAGAGGCAGTGATTATGGTTTGTGTTAGTTTCTTTTCTTTTTAATTTGGCAGTTTGCTTTTAAAAATTAAATGCTATGGCAATAGACTCATTCAGCTTTGGTAATGCCTTTTACTGCAATTGGCTGAGCAGGGCTTAGGTTCCAATGCAAGTTCCAAAGGGAATTCAATAACCACCTCAGTATTCAGTGGTGAATACATATTTTGAAAAAGTACAGATTGGATGTCTTACAGACAGAAACCACAGCACATTACATGTGATACAGGAAAACTGTGATTGTATTTGTCATTTATAATTTAGGGTGAGATCAAACTACCCATAAACACAGATCACCTTTGACTTAAAAAAAACAGATATTGGGTTTATTTGAAAGGCTAATGTCATACAGTTTTCCACAGCTGGCATGTCGCTTGTCACTTTAAGGTAATTCCCTTGTCCTTTGTATCAACCAGTGCCAAGCAGCAGAAAATAGATGCATATTCCCTTTTCCTTCTTGGAGCAGAACGATCTATCACAGACTTTGCTGCAAAAACTGATACACAATTTCCCTTTCAAGCCGATGAGAGTTCAGCAGCAATGAACTACCTAGAAGAAAATTCATGGCAAGAGAACAGCCCACACACAAGTGGGCCACATCATTTAATTGCTACGCACAGAAGCAAGCATACAGTTATTCGGCTAAATACCAATTTTTATTGTCAGAAAGATGGTGACTCACATCCTATTCTTTAAGACCTTGTTTAACGGTGGGCAGATACAGGCTCTATCTGTGTGAAGGAATTTTTTGTCATAGCACTAGAGAGGGGGATTTAATAAATATTTTAAATACCCACAGGTAGTTTATGAATGCAGTGAGTTAATGACTGCTCAAAACACAGAGGGTAGAGAAAGCTATAGGCAAAGCCTGCCCTTCACCGCTTGCAGAACTCACTGAATGTTCCAATTATTCTTCTAGAAGTTTAGTGTGAATTATATGTAGCTCTGTTATTTTGACTACTGAAATAGTTGCTCTTAAACTTTTTTGTTGGCCATGAGAATGTATAACTGAAGTCAGGGCCAATTGTATGTGATGGTGTTAGATATGGAATCTTGTATTTAACCATAAGGCAAAAGGGTATGATGCATTTGACTGTCTTTACAATACAGCCATATTCACAAAGTCTGAGAGCTGGATTGTGACCTCTTCAAATCCAAACTGTATGGGGGATGCTTCATGTGCTTGGTTCTTTCACAGGTAAACCATTTCTCATGGTGATCTGCAAACTTCACTATTAGCCAGAAGCCGTTTTCTTTGGAAGTTTGCAGTGGCTGAGTCAATTTGACCTATCCATACAGTGAGCAGTTATGTAACATATGCTTGTCATGTAGAATAGGTTCCATTCAGTTTGTTTTTCAAGCATCCAGTAAGCAGTAAGTTTTAGGAGCTAATTCAACTTTAAAGCAGAGAGATATTAAAATAGAGGGGTACCTTAGGAATAGCCACCATGCACCTAAGACAATGCAAGACTCTCTGCCAATCATAAGACTGCCATGGTTGATAGATAGTCATTCCTTATTGGTTTGCTATTAACCAACCATCAAGCTTTGTTGGATTGGGGAAAAGAGTAGCAGTTGTGGAAACATCCAGCTTCCAAAGCCATAACAGAGCATTAGAGAAGGAGTTGGATTCCCAGTCTGTCAGCCGAAAGCACTGATGACTACAGGTCTTCCCATCTTCTTCATCCACTGATGAATACAGAGCTGTTTTCACACATCTTTAACATCACGCAAAACTCACGGTACGAGGGTGTCTTCATGGCATGATTTCTGACGTCACCCCGTCATGATTCCATTTTTGTAGCGTGATGATGTCAGAAATCCCACCATGAAGATGTCCTTATTCCATGAGTTTTGTGCAATGTTAAAGACGTGTGAAAATGGCCCAGGTCTTCCGAACCAATTCTGACTCTAAGAAATTTATGCCCAGGGTTCCGTGGCCTATGTGGAGTAACAGTTTCATCGCTCAGAAGCCTGCAGTGGAGAACGGGAAAGGGAGAAGTCATTTCCTCCTCCTTCTTCCACGAGTGGAAGAGATTTCAATTCAACCCCATTTTCTTCCCCACTGCACCCACTCAGTGGCATAACTATTATTCTATGTGGGTCCTATGAATTTGGGAATAAATTTTTATACGGTCAGTCAAAACTGGCTGCTCTGATGAGAGAAGAGCTAGGAAGCTCAGGAAACTTTGTGCAGACCTCCCAAAGTTCTTGCCCTGGGTTCAGCTAGTGGGAAAGAGGGAGCAAATTTCTAACCCTACTCTCAAATCCTGGGCTATTTCTTCTTTGAGCACAGGATGACAATCTTCTGCTTTATAATGGGATGGGAGGCACTCCACCACATTTTATGTAATATTCTTCGTATATGTAGCTGAATACTTCCATCATATTTATAAATATATTCTAGGGAGAGAGGCATTTTTTGCTGTTGGAAACTTACATGGTTATCAATTTTTATGTTCATACTTGCAAATGGAAAGCAAGCAAAACAAACAAACCTGGGTGGATACTTTACATCAGAAATAGCCCTTAGCAAAAGTGATTTTGCTCTAATTCAAATGCAGAGCTTTCAAAAAGGATTAAACCAACCACATTTGATTGCCAGGTTTACCTGCAGGGCAGACTGTCTGCAAATGAAAACACATACATTATTTTTCATTTTCTGATATTTGGAGATAGTTTTTTAAAAATCCTTTATTATTGAACATCTTTTAGTTAAATTAAAAAGATCCAGACACTTTTTAGGACAAGCCAAGGGACATTCTCCATCTGCTATGAGTTGGCTGACCTGAGCTATTTTGGCCAAAATTAACACATTAATGCCTGGCAGTTGTCAGTTAGCACTTCCTTGGGATTCTGCAGCTGTCCTGTAGAGATTTTGTTCATATTTTACTGAACTAAAGGGCATTGTGGCACACAATCAGGATGCTGCTTAGCCTCAGGACATTCAGTTGGCATTCTGTCATTTTAATTCTGAACTAAGATCTAGAAAAAAGCCAAAAGCGCCTTCTATCTGTTTCTTCATATTTAAAAACTTAAAGTCCTTCTTGACTCTGCTGATCTGGCCACACTTTTCCATGCTTTTATAACCTCCAGCTCAGATTCCTATAATGTGACCAAGATGGGACTGCCCTTGAAGATAACCCAGAAACTTCAACTTGTGCAGGACAATTCAACTTAGCTGTTAGCTGGTGAAAGCAAGCTTGATTCAGTGAACATTTGTTGGCTGGGTCCTAAATGGGATTCAATGCATTTTTGTATGGGCTTTCCTGGGTCAGAGCCTACCCTCTTGGTCATGTACAGTGTCAGCCTTTGGGGAAATGACAGATGGGGCATGGGAGGTGGAGCCGGGAGGGGTCTGGTGTCACTCCCATCCATTCACAAATGAACACAGGGGGAGACAACTGAGGAAAAACTCAGACTTTATTGATCTGCCAAATATGGAAGCGGTGCCTGGATGCAGATTGCCAAGCCTCCATCTGGGGCGGCAACTGTGCCTGTGGGCACTGCTTTTGCAGCCAAGGTGAGCCATTCCTTGTGCTGCTTTCTTTGGAGCAAGCCTGGTTTTCAGGCTACCTAGGGAACCACCCCTTAAGCCAGGCAGTAGGAGTGCCAGCCATGCTCTCATGCCTCCCTAATGGGTTACCACCTGCCTGAAAGGTGTGAAAGGCTGAACCTGGTAATGGGCTCAGCCTTTCACATGCCCCAGCCAGGTCTTTGGTGCCTCTGGGGAGTGTCTATGGCCTGGGGGGGGCAGTGTGACCCCCACCAACACAGATGCCAGCAGCAACCAGATGACAAATACCTCTCCAGCAAGGAAGTGCTCTTTGACTGCCTCAGACTATTGTGCTGCTGCTCCTGCCATGGATGCATGGAGCTCTGGTCCTGTGAGGGGAAAAGTCCAAGGGTTGCATGGCAGCCTTTGCAAAGGAATTTGGAGAGCCAGCACACAGGCACCCCAACCCATGGCCATGCTGTGCCCTCTGCTCAAAGAGAGTGGGCAGTCAAGGGCATCTGCATGAAGCTTTGTCAAGCATCCCACCCACCCACCCCCAAACCAGGCAGCTCTGTCAAGCGCAGTTGCCTGGGTGGCTCCCTCTTCATCAGGCATGGGCCATGGTGTGTAGACATCAGGGTCAGCACCCCCCCCCCCCACCTCAGCTGCAAGCCTTGATTGTGGAGGCCAGCATTTGGGGGAGGCACTCATGTACAACAGGAATGGGGGAGGAGGCAGTGGACAAGCTGTGGGGTGTTCCCATGGCTGGAGCAGCTTAAGGAGCTGACTACTATCTCTGCCCCCAGGCCCACCAGTGCAGGGTTTTATGCTCCAAAACCACCACCACTGGGCCATCATGGCTCCCCAACAGCAGGAAAATCTGGCAGAGTGATTCCTGGGAGCTCTGCTAATGTAGTAGGGGTTTACAGCAGTGTAAGTGCCGGAAGTGTGGGCTAGTATGCTCCCAAAGCACTTTCAGCAACCCCCTCCCCATAAAATTACTCTGTAAGTCAGTATAAAGCAAGAAGAGTGCCGCCTTCTTTTTTTGAGCAAAATAACTATGTGAGTTAATGAATGTCACACCCCTATCCTGAATGCATCTTACTTTTCTTTCCCCCATCATTTTCACTTTTGCCAACCCCACATTCAGTGTCCAAGCTGACCTGAGAAGGAAAGTACTTGGGTAAGAGAGGAAAACCACAGGTGGTAGTGGAGGGGGAGGTTTAATATCCATTGTACTGTGGGTCCATGCTTAAACACACAGATTTGTTGCTGTCACATCTGTTTTACCCTAAGCTGCTCCTCTCTGAAATATCACGTGCAGAAAATCTCAAGTGTTTCAATGAAGAAACACTTCCAAGATATTTGTAGTAAGAGGGAGCACAACAGCCTGGTGCTGGCCTTATAGAACATAGTAACTAGATTGTCTTATTGTTCATGTTTGTCTGGTTGCAATCAGACATCAATTTTTCATATTTCTCCTTCCCATCCTGAGGCTGGAACCAGCTCCTCCCTGCAAGCCAGTAAGCAGGTCTCTTGCTATTACCACATCAAGTAGCAGGATTGTTGGCAGAAGAATAACTCAGGGCCAAGCTACAAGTGATGCCTGACACAGGTTGGACACTGGTCAGCTTCCCTCAAGTTTTGATGGGAAATGTAGGCATCCTGGTCTTGCAGCTTGGCTCTCCAACTGCTGTCCAATGGACTTTTCAACTGCCACTTGTCCAACATTCCGCCAAGCTGCCTACATTTCCCATCAAAACTTGAGGGAAGCTGACAAGTGTCCAACCTGTGTCTTTCATCACTTGTAGTTTGGCCCTATGTCACACTGACTGGAACAGAATGGCTGTCTCTGGGAGCAACGTTATCTTATGCAGTACCTGTCCATCAGATTGTTATTCAAGGAATTTCAGTGATTCATCAGTATGCCTAGCTGCAAAAGGAAACTACCTAATTAGAATTCCTTATACTAGGTTTTTCAGCTTTGGATTGACTACTGACTAGATTATTTCAAAGGAAGTCCAAACACACTTACAATTACACTCCACATATGGAGGCTTCCTGTCCTTTGTATTATTAAACAGTGTTCCCAGGGCCCAGAATCATCACTCACCCCCATCAGATTTTTAGATATCAGTTTTAGATTATGGTCCCTGTTTCCATTTCCCACTTGGAAATGCTTTGGGGTTATTTGCTGTATGCTCAAACTCCTGCCTTGGAACATAGCCCTTCACTCAGACCTGCATTGACTGGTAGCTATAGCTAGTTCTGCCTTCTTGTGCACTTTGACTTTTTGCCTCCTCCTCTTGAGTGGAATGATTTGCACTGTTTGGAGCACAAGAAGGGTCCTGAGAAAATACAGAATATAAATACAGGCCCTGTTCCTGCTGGCAAGACAATGGAGAAATATTTAATTGCACTCTTGAGACAAAATTGTAGACGTTTATATTATTTGACCAGATTGGGCAAATAATATTCCATCAACAAAGCTGCTTGAAGTATTTTCTTCATATATTAGGGGTATGTTTATGGGAAATGATTGGTTACGACTTTATCCATTTTATGTCTCAGTTTGATCTGATTACACTCCAGGTCATTTGGAAGTAAATATTGATTTCCAGTGTTAAAGGTTTGAAATGTATTCCACACCAGAGCAAAGAGAATCCAAGAAAGATTCATTACCAGGTGACCTTCTTGATCTTATTCATTCCTCTTTGAGAAGTTTGTCTATGGTTGAATTAATACGTTTGTGATGTGCAAGAAGTTCAGTATGCAACTGTGAATGTCCCACTGAAAGAAATGTCAGGTCTCTTACCCAATTACATTATACTAAAATTGCCTTGGGAAAAGGTATATACATAACATGCAAGCCCTATCTCTTACTAGCAAAGAGAGGCATGCTAATGGAAGATGTATCTTGGTCTCACAATGGATTCTGTTATTGGTGTGTACTTGCAGAGATCCCATGTATATGACAGGAATATTACTGAAAAGCAGCATCAAATCTCCCAAGAAAATACAAGATACAGTATGTTCCAATAACCATTTTGAACATTTTGTTCATGTTCCAATAACCATTTTGGAATTCTGACGGTGGTCGGTGTAATGACAAAATGTTTTTAATATCTTTGTACAATGTTTTTAAATGTTTTATATGAAATGTTTTAAATGTTTTAATGTTGTTATCCGCCCTGAGCCTGCTTGCAGGGAGGGCGGAATATAAATACAATAAAATAAAAATAAATAAAATGCCAACCACAAAATGGCCACCATAGGAGGCAGAGACATTAAAACGCATCCTGTTAAACAGAGTTTCTTTCCAAAATTTTGAAGAATTGCTATCAGAGTTATTCATAGCTTCGCTCCCTGGCAATTTCCAGTTGACTCCACCTTCTACAACAGCTATTTTTAGTTTGTGCCCAGCACCAGCCAGTGTCACCGGGTTGCCAGGCCTCCCGTGATGTCAGGAAGCCTTCCTCCAATCACTGCTGTTCTCCATCACTGCTTGGAGCCCCGAGTATATTGATCCAGAACTGATTTTGAGATTATTAGTTATTGAAAAATTACAGATTGGCTGAAACTGAATTTGGAGGTTAGATGATCTTAGTATAAGGAGGTTAGCTCACAAACGCCTTTCTCCATCTGTCTTTTATTCTAAATTATGATGCAATGTTTAAAATGTTTGTATTTAAATGAAGATATAAGAGTCTCCATTTATTGTTTAATCTGAGTATTTGAAACTCTCAGTATGTGGATAATTCATGATATTTCATAGTAAAATAGCATGCATTTCAGTGATTTGGGATTTGTCTCTCTTTTCTGTTTTGTTCAAGGGATAGCATTCTGGAGACTGAAAGAGAAGGGGAAAAATCAAGGAAGCTCTGCCAGCAGGAAAACATTTCTGACATGCATAGCAGCATCTCACTGTAAAATGTCACATTTTCAGCAATTTCACAATTTATATATGAAAATGTGTTAAAATGAAGGCCTTGAATGAGATGAGGTACATTAGTGTTTACTGCCTGGCTGTAATATTACATTTTTTGTTAGAGGGGAAAATAATTGACAGTTTGAAAAACAGTTAACATAAAGTTGGCAATAGTGATGGAATGAGTGGAGAGGCTTGAAGATCTACCTATGCAATCACTATAGGATACAGTAACATTTCCTACTATTGTTTGTACAGCTGGGTGCTCAACCAGAGTGCAGAAACTTAGTAACCCTCTTATTGTGCAATTATAAGTCTAATCACATGGATTGTCATTTTTGCCATGGCTCATGATGCCACAAGTTGTCTGGGATGGGCAAATGCTAGGGATGAAGTCTGTAGATGCTAAGCATCCATCCCAAATTTCCAAGAAGGTTGAAAGGAATACAAGTTTCTCTCATGCTGCAACTGTCCTCTCCATTACCTGGAATAAAGGATGCACCTCTGGCCTAAAGTATTTATCACATCCAGAGGATGTGTCAAAGGGAAAGTTCTCACCTTATACTGAGCAACAGGTAGGTCAGCACAGTACTCATAGTTCTTTGGAACTTCCTGGAAGCCCAGTGTGATGTGAGATATCCCATCTCTTCCTCTCCCCTGAGCTTTTTGCATTCTTTTGGAACATTGGGAAGTCTGGCACAGATTCAATGAAGACCACACTGCTTCTCATTTTTCTACTGCATGGTTTGACCTGGGAAATTCTTGTGCAATTTCATTCTGTTAGCACAGCTCCATCACTTTCTGGGTGGAAGTGATAATCTTGATCCTCAAGATGGTTGTCCCACAGTGACAGCCTCTGTGGACTACCACCTTGGAGTCTGGGTTTTATTTTTAACTAGAGTGTCAGACAAATGGTGTTGCTGTAAGGCTGTTATAGATAGAAGGCAGCATGGATGGCAAATTGTACCCTTGATGAACCCATGTGTCCAACAGTCACATGCACCACTTCACATTTGTATGGAACCACTGGATGAAGGTGAGCCTCCAATGGAGATCTTAATGGTGGGAAGAACAATGTAGCTGGTTCGTTCTGGGGGTGGGTGGGAGTGTGTTACAGTCCTGCTGAAATATCTGGTGCTTAGTTAAGGGACAATGTTGGACTCAGTGTTGCTCAGAGTATACCAAAGGGTGCCCCTTTATAAGCTTCAGTTGGCATGTCAGCTTCTGCCTTTCCAGCACCTTGTTGAACTTGCTGGTTCTAGCTTTTAAAGCTCTAGGTGGTCTGTTGAGTTTTTAAAACTGGTTTTTAGTATAGTTTTCTTGTTACTTTAACTTGCTGTATATGTTTAGGATGATAATTTTGTTAGTCACCCTGAGGGCCAGTGAGCATGAAGCAGGATATAAATATGAAAAAATAGTTCCCTTGTGCTATTAAACTGTGGTTTCATAACTTCTAGTACATGTATAAAGAGGTGCATTTTACCAGATAATGATAAACTAAAGAGACTTTTCTGGTATAATTTGGTTTCAACTCTTATTTAAAGACCAGTTGGATAGTGGTTTGGAATGAAAGTTTACTCTTTGGGGGCCATGGTTATTAATGTAACAAAAATCCCTGAATGTCAGTTGGTGAATTTTTCATGACTATTCAATCAGAAATCCACAATGCTTTTTCAGAAACTGGGAAAGTACAATAAAAAGCATTCATGTATGTTTTCTCTGTATTGTTCTTCATTTAAGAAGAAATAGTTTATTTATTAACATTACACTCATATAACTTTTCAGTTTGCAAAACTCTGCTCTGTCTTATTTGCCTTAAGAAGGCCCTTGGTGGAGGGGGAAAGCGCTGTCAAGTCATAGCTGACTTATGGCACCCCCTGCTGGAGTTTTCAAGGGAAGAGATTAATAGAGGTGGTTTGCCACTGCCTGTCTCTGCATAGCAATGCTAGTCTTCCTTGGGAGGTCTCCCATCCAATTACTAACCAAGGCCAACTCTGCTTAGCTTGTAAGATCTGAAGAGATCAAGCTTGCCTGTGCTATCCAGGTCAGGGCAAGAAGCCCCTTATTGATAGAGAAGAGTAATACAATTGAATGTTATGTCAGCCCTTTTTCTCCTATTTGTGCCCTGTCATGGCCCCTCACAATAGCCACAGAGATGAACACACAGGCATCACAATACAAGCCGTACCAGCTGACTGTGCTCCATTGTTCAACAACAATCTTGCCTGTACTCCATACACTTTTATTTCTATCTAATGTGATCTAGCAGGTTCATATCTGCTGTATGGCTGTGCTATTCTTGATCCATTGGAAGTAATCATAGGCTAGAGAGCCAGGCATAAGTTTTTGTTTGCCCTAGCAACAGCGTGATTGCACTGTGACTGCAGCATTAACCATTCCTGCTTCATGGTGTACAAGTATAGATGTTATACACAGGGAAGTGTTTATATACATGCACACTCTGTGTGTGTGTGTGTGTGTGTGTGTGTGTGTGTTGTGTGTGCTTTATATACATACACTTGTCGGGGCCAGAATGACCAAAAGGCAATTTGGAGGGATTGAAGGGGAAAAGGAGTTCTTTCACTGATCTCCAGATGATCAACAAGCAGGCACAACCATAATTAGATTTCTTTGATTGCGTTATCATCTTGTCAATCTTGTCCAAAGGGTATACAAGTTTTGATAGAACATCACAGAGGAAAATCCTTTGCTTCAATCTCATAGGCATGGAAAATCAGTGCAAAACTCAGATGTTCTCCTCTGGTACTCAAAAGTGTACTACTCAGGCTGAGGCCGAAGAATGATGGCTCAATACCAGCTACAAGGCATAAGTTGGAAGCACTGTGTCCTGACCAAATAGTGTCTGATTACACTTCAATGGCTAAGTGTCTCCCACTGCAAAGCTTTTTGAGCCAATCTTTGCGATGTAACAATATATGCTGAACCAGACACAGGAAGCACCACTGGGGCCAGACCAGAGTACTAGGTCTCAGACAGGAAATATAATTTGTTGGCAGACTGAAGATTAACTATTTCTGAAAGAGAAGGAGGAAAGTTCAGAGACAAGGGGATTCTAAAGTCTGGGATAAAGGAAATTGAAGCATTGGGGTGCATTTGAGGCAAAATTAAGTAATCACAGCTGTATTGCAGAGGTGACAATAGATGGTGATGCAGACATAAGAAAAATAACATTTTTACTGCATTCCAGACAGAACAGCTGTTTTAATGCTTGTCTTATAATGTACATGTTGAACACTGTTGTATTGACCTTCTCTTGGTTTGGAAATATGTGTGGAAAGCTGTCTATCTTCTGATAATGTTTGGGTTAAGAACATCATTCTCAGTTGAGAATGATGTCATTCTCAGTCATTTTCTTCCCTAATAACACCAAATTTGCAGGGGACCCTCTCCCAATCCTCTTATCATGGCCACCAAGTTTCAGGGAGATTGGACTTTGGGGGCCATGTTATGGCCCCCCAAAGAAGGTCTCCCCAGCCGCCACCTATCTCCATTGTTTCCTATGGGAAAAATCAGGGGGAAGGTTCCCAGGAGGCTGGGGGTGGCATTTTGCAAGCAAAATGCACCAAACCTGCAGGGGACCCTCTCCCAACTCTCCTCCTATGGTCACCCAAGTTTCAGGGAGATTGGACCCTCCCTGAAGGTCCCCCCAGCCACATTATTCCCTATGAGGACTAACTTCACACCAGAGAATCACAATAAGAAAAATTTGATTAAAAATACACAACAAAACCATATGAAGCAAGTGAGTGAGCAACTAGAAGTGAACTAATGAACAACCTCCCTCAGTGCAGCCAAACTGATGACAGGGGATCAACTTCACTCTAGAGAGTCATCCATTGAATTCAACCCAAACCAAACTAAATCATGTGTTGAAAACTAGTGGGCTGTTCTAGGAGGCTGTGGATGGCATTTTGCAAGCAAAATGCACCAAACTTGCAGGGAACCTACTCCTACCTGCCCTCTGGAGATCACCCAAGCATCAGGGAGACTGGACTTCGAGGGGGCATGTAATGGTTCCCCGAAGAAGGTTGACCACCACCCCAGCCATCCCACTTTGTATTGTGGGAAAATCCAGACTCCCACAATAGAAACACATGGAATGTAGCATCTATGGCCACAGGCAGAAACCCCTCAATAACTCCCCCAACAGCCCAACAAAACCAAAGACAAACACCTCAAAATGCCCCAGCACCCCCAGAGCTGGCTGTCCAGCCACCCTCCATGCTTCCCTATGGGGCCAACCATCACAACAGAGATTCACATATTTTTAAAAAATCAATTAAAAATATTATTTCTTGGTAACAGTGATAAATTAAAAACATCACATCACTGTTAAATCACAATGAACAGTCCTAGATTAAATCAACCCCCACCATCACACCAGAGAATCAAAAACACTCCCAAAACAACCAAAAACACACCAAAATAATTTTTTAAAATTTCATTTCTTGGATTTCTGGGAACAGCATTAATAGCACATTCAAATCACAACATACAGTCCCCCACCTTGAAACAAATTCTAACATCACATCAGAGAATCACCAACCAAAAATATTTTTTTAAAAAATCATTTCTTGAATTTTTGGGAACAGCATTAATAGCACATTTAAATCACCGTCCCACCTTGAAACACTTTTTTTAAAAAAAAATACTATCCTCCCAGAGAATCCCCCAATTGGTAAGGGAAGAGCTGCTTGCTGCTGCAGCAACTGGCTCTTTCTCTCAGCCAATCTCCCTTCCCTGATCACCCCCCTCTCCTCCCTCGCTCTCCTGCCTCTCTCACTCCCCTCTTCCCTCTCCCATCAATTGAAAGCCACAGGAAGAGAGCTCTTTGAAGCTTTTTTCCTCTTGCCGCGGCAAGGAAAAAAGGCTTCACAGAGCAATCCGAATCAACCCGAATCATTTCGGGTTGCTCTGCTTCAGGTTTCCCGAATCAAGCCAGCTCTGCTGGGGCTGATTTGGGAATCACAAATCAACCCAAATCAGGGTTGATTCAGGTTTGATTTGGGTTTCTGAAACCCAAAGCACACATCCCTAATGTTAAACTATTAGTAGCTGTGTCACATATAAAGTCACCCAATCTTTTAGTGAATAAGCGTTCAACAGGTAAATCACAAGATTCTTAGTGATAGTTATCCTAGAATTGGAACCCTCCCCTGGTGTTTGTTACAAGTATCTTGTTTCCCTCAGAGAAGGGGGAGGGGTTGGTGGAGAGAGTGAAAATTGGTGCTTGCTTCTACCAGGGCTTGAAAGAGGGTGAGGGCTGATGTGAGGAGCAGGGAAAGTGGCCTTGGGAAGGGAGATGTTTTAGGGGGGAGATGGAGCAGATTAATAGAGAAGAGCAGAAAGTGGCAAATGTTGCCTGACCCTACAGTGCAAATGACTGAAGCAGCAAAAGAAGAATCTAGGACTGGGGATTGTCTCTATTCTTGGTGTGTCAGCTATGAAGGAGCAATCTGGGAGATGGGACTGAACCCAGTTTCCCAGTTTCCATTTAAGAGAGTCAGTTTTATACTCTTTTTAACTTGGGCATTTATTATTATTATTGGGGGGGGGGAATCATTTGCTGCAAGTATGTACCCACTCTGTCAATGGGCCAAGTTCAAGAATCCAGCCTTTCACAGGGGAATAGAGAGTTGCTCTGAGATTGATAAAATATCAAAATGCATGCTCTCATTATGAGGAAATGTCAGAATCTGGGCTATAACAACAACAACAACATTCGATTTATATACTGCCCTTCAGGACAACTTAATGCCCACTCAGAGCGGTTTACAAAGTATGCCATTATTGGACTATTTGAATTTTTCTGTGTGTGAGATACTGCTAGGCAAAGGATCTTTGGGTTGCATACTTGGGGAGGAAGATGGGGTTTGGCTGAAATCACTGAATTGCCTGTGCAGTAGGTATGACCAATATTATAGAATCATAGAATCTTAAAGTTGGAAGGGGCCTTAGAGACCATCTAGTCCAAGCCCCCGCCCAATACAGGAACAGCCTAAAGCATCTCCAACAAGTATTTGTCCAGCTGCTCCCTGAAGACTGCCAATGAGGGGGAACCCATCACATCCCTAGGCAGCCAATTCCACTGCTGAATTACCCTTAACATGAAGAAGTTTTTCCTAATGTCCAGCCAGTCTCTTCTGTATTTTAACCTTTCCTCCTGTATTTTAAAGTCCTATCCTCTGTTACCAACAGGGGCAGCTCCCTTCCCTCCCCAAAGTGACAGCCTTTTAAAGAGAGCAATCATGTCTTTTCTCAACCACCTTTTCTCCAAACTGAACATTCTCAGGTCCCTCAGTCTTTCCTCATAGGGCTTGATCTCCAGACCCCTGATCACCATGGATGCTCATTTTGTACTCATTCCACTTTGTCCACATCCTTTTTTGAAGTGAGGCTTCCAGAACTGCACACAGTACTCCAGGAGAGGCCAGACTGACCCAGTATATAGTGGGACAATGACATCCTGTGACTTGGATGTTATGGTTTTGTTGATACACCCCAAGATTGCATTCACTTTTTTTGCTGCTACATCACACTGACTGCCTGTATTTAATTTCCTATTCACTCATATTGCAAGATCTTGTTCACACGCACTGCTTCCCAGAAGTGTATCTCTTATCTGGTATGCATACTTTGTATTTTTGTTACCTAGGTGCAGAACCCGGCACTTATCCAAGTTGATTTGCATCTTGTTCAAATCTGCCCACTTTTCCAGTGTTCAGATCTCCTTGAATTCTATCCCTATCTTCAGTGTTTGCTACTCCTCCCAGTTTGGTGTCATCTTCCAATTTAATGAGGAATCCCTTCACACTCTTGCCCAGAACATTTATAAAAATATTGAAAAGCATTGAGCTCAGGATCGAGCCCTGTGGCACTCCACTGGACACCTCCCTCCAATCAGACATGATGTCACTGTCAAGGATTGGATTGACAATACCAATACCACTCCGGCCTCCTCAACATGATTCTTGATTCTAAAATTACTTCAGAATCAAGAGTCCTGTTAGGGAGGCAGGAGTGGCTAGGGTGGTGGTTGTGATGGTTTCTGGTGCCTCTACCCTTTAAATTATAATGGCAATTATTTTCAATGGGGAGATCAGGTGCATCTGGAGTCCAGAGGCCAGATCTACCACCCATTTTTCCAGAACTCTGCATATGACTGGCAGCACCTAAGTCCTTTACATTTTAAAGAACAATTATTTCCTAAGAGGTATTTTGAATTTTGGAATCCAGGAATTTTGAGTCCAGGTCTACCGCATAGGAAATGGTGGCCCTTGAAAATTTAAAGGGTTTGTGTACCAGCAATCAGCTGGGGGGGCTTCTTTTCTTTCCTTTCCCCCTGCATTTTAATTCTACATAGGAGAGTCAGGGAGGACATGATTATAGTTTTAATTAAATTGTGTTCCAATATTTCCAGAACAACTTTCTGATATGATAACAATACTTCTGCTGTTTAATGATAACAATAAGCATGCCTTTCCCAACTTCCTAATATGGAATTAAAATGATAGTTTTGCTAGTGCCAAACTTACTCATATTACACAGTAGGCAGAATGACTCGTATGCTGAAACATATGTTGCAAATTTGCAATGGAATAGACAGGACAGGGCTGGAGGTTTTGATATCGCATCGTTGCAGCTGTGGTTCTGGTCAGGGCCTTCATGGAAATACGCCTTTGGAATCCTTTCAATGTTCAGTGCCTTAAATTCATAGAAGAAAAGTGGGAGATAGAAAGGAATAGATCAATAAATGAGGCAGTCCATCTCATGCAGTAGATTTAGGAATGCCATCAGAGTATAGCAAATGGTCAGCTATTGATTTTTTAATTGTATTTTTATCCTACTTGGGATAGGGTGCTATTTGGATTTTCTGCATTCAACTGCAATCCCATGTTTACATGTAGGATTACCAATCTCCAAGTGGGTTCTGGAGTTCTCCCAGAATTACAGCTGATCTCCAGACTACCTAGATCAGTTCCCCTGGAGAAAATGGAAGCTTCAAAGGGCAAACTGTATGGTATAGAATAGATTCCAGGTGAAATCTTTCACCAAAATGCCCCTTACACAGGCCCTACCCCAAATCTCCAGGAATTTGCCAGGCTGGAGTTGACAACTCTATTTACATGTCAGCAAGCCCTTTGAAATTGTGATTTACTTCTCAGTAAACTTTCCTACAAATATTCTGTTAGGCCCCAAAATGAGTTGGGTCATCTCTGTATACAACAAAACAGAGATGCTGGCTGTTGAGAAGAGACGTTTCCCAAGAATAATGAGAATACATGAAAATATGCAGTGGTGAAGGTTTATGGGGAGTAAAGTGCACACAGCAGCAAAGAGTTCACAAATAAATCAGCAGATATCATTTCCTCCACATTTTACTGTAAGGATCTATGCTCTGCTGAAGCAAGGCCTATTTGTCATCCCTGTGAATGAAATCTCTTGTCCCGGCATATTTGTCTGGGAGCAGAAAGTCTTTTCAGCAGCCAAAGTTTTCCACAGTGTGACCTTGAAAGAGCATAGCCTTTCATGCATAGTCAATCTGTAACATCTCTGTAAATTGTCCTCAAAAATTGGCAATTAGTAATAGCTATTGTAGTGTTTTTAATGGGTGTGTTTGTATAGCAGGTACTGAAATGAGCATCCCCAAATGCATTCCATTTTGACCATGGAACAGCAACTGCATACTAATACCTGTTCAACATGCTGAGCTGATGTGAGCAGAAAGTGGTAAGCTAGAGAGAAAAATTGTCAGTGCAATCCTTCTAAGTTCTCTGAAGCCAATGGCTTTAGAAGGGTGCAACTCGGTTTAGGATTGCCCCATGTGTTGTGCTAGCCTTGAGAAATCAAGTAGCCCTCACATCTGAGAAATCAAGTAGCCATCACCACATGGAGTTAGCTAACACATACTGTTTCACAGCTCTATGAGTTTTAGTCAACACATTTATTACTAAGCTAACTTCAAATAGAAAATGGCTTTTTCTCCCCTGGAAAACTAAATTAATATAGAAAAACAGGAACCGAACTTCCAAACAAACTATGAAATAGTAATGTACATACATTTCCAGCATAGGATTTGTTAGCCATAAAATGTGATATATTTTCCTCAAAGGATAAAAAAGCTGTCAACAAACTCTGATTAAAATGCCTTTTCATGCTCAAGACCATGAATGTCTCAACTTAATACCCTTGACTAGTCCTATCTACCCAAGTCACTTTTACTCATTTGCCCACTATGCAGAAAGGTTTGTTGGAGAAGAAACATATTAATCTGGTACTTTATCGCACACCCAGGTTTTCATTTTCTGTTTTAATCACATATCAATACAGCTGTCACTGTACTCTTCAGGTCTGGTTAGAATAGCTATAGATAGGGTTCTCAGTTCCCCGGTGGGAGCAGAGGATGCCCTGCTCCCAGCCTCTGCCTCTTGCCGCCTCTTACCTGGCCAGTGGGGGGGGAGGTGCAGGAAATGGGCCCAGGAGCTCTGGAGCAAGCTCCCACGTGCTACAGACACTTCATTGTCATGCCAGGAATTATGTCATTCCTGACGTGACAAAGAAGGGTCCAGTGCTTGCATGCTTTGCATGTGTGAATGGTGACTTACTTCCCAAGCACCCCCCAAGACACCTCCATACCCTGGATTGAATCCTTGGGGATAGGGCAACCCTAGCTATAGTATGTATCAAGGACAATCCTATGCTCATTTATTTGGGATTAAGTTGATTTAATCAGAGGCACAACAAATCCAGGGACAGACTGTCAGACTTTCTCATCTGTGATTGGATCTTTTTAAAAACTAGTAAGGGATTTAACTCTTTTACCTTTCACCAGCTGAAATACACAGACACATTCCAGGCTGTTATCATTCTCAGAGGAGGAAAGACAGAGTTTCTTTCCTTTCAAGGACTAATAACAGTAAGAAGGAGGATTGATTTCAATTTGAGAAATCATGTGGGATGGAAGAAAACCTGTTTGTGCCCTCCTGTGTTCCAGGAGTTGGGGCCCTATGGTATTAGTCTTTTTAAAATAGCAGGAAGATCAAGCCACAGATTTCTTATCTGGTTTGGTCTTTAATCTCACTGAAATCAGTGCAATTAAGCACAACTTCTTCCATAATGTACTGTTGATATTTATGTGGAATAACAGGGAAGATGTACTCTAAGGAAGGGGTATAGTAATACTCTTCTTGATCTATTTTTTGTACATGTCCATTTGCCAGCCTCTCTTCAACCTCTATTAAGTCTCTTCAGATTTTAACACAACACCATTTTTTAGTTACACTACAAAACTACAGAAACTTCTATTTTAAAATCTTCCTTGGTCATAAGTACTATTGCATGTTGTTTCACATTAACAATATTGGCCAGACATTTTTTATTAGACCTAAAGGACGAAGTAAAGACAAGTCTTTGATAGCAAAAACCTTCAAACACTTCTGTAACCATCTTAAAGTTTAATGGAAGAAGAAACAGTAGAATATGCTGCCTAGATGCCATTAAATTAAAATTTGACCCCAGAGTCCTTTTAGTTGTATTACTTCATTAATAGTAATGAGGCAATTATTTGGTCTTCATTTCAGCCGGGTGTGTGTTTCAATGCCATACCCAGTGAACTTAATAATGCGACACTAATATTCCTTTGAATAGTGCAATAAAATTATGCAGGTTAACACAAATAACATTTTAAATTCTGCTTAGATTGAAATATTGGAGGATCATGTAAAATACTTAGCCCAGTTCTGCTATGCTGTTGCCATTTACATGTTACATATTTCGGTTTACTGAAAAGATTTTCTCTCTAATATAAACTCTTGAAAAAGCTTATTAAAATCAAGAGATAAAACAAATCTCAGCACAAAATAAGTTATGTCTTATGCTAAGTCAGGCCATTGGTTCAACAGCATTGTTTATTCTGACTGACAGCAGCTCTCCAGGATCTCAGATAGAAAACGGTCTCTCTCACCTAAGGTCCTATACGCAGAAAGGCCAGGGAGTCACCTGGGCCTTCCACCTGCAAAGCATAGGCTCTACCACTTTTTCCAATTTTCTGATATGCTTTCTGAGGTAGGGTTGCCATAGTATTCCAAATACAGCCACATCATAAATTTATATAAAGACATTATGATACCATCCCACTTATCCTACTATATAAAAAGCTAAGCGTATTCAAGACAACTCAGTTCCTAACCTGGGGCGCCTCTGTGGAGGAAAGCCCAGATGAGGCAGCCAGACCTCCAGAGAGCATGCCATGATGGGAAGCCCAGGCTGGGATCAGGCATGGAGCAGGTGGCAATGCCTGCCCCTCACCTTCACCCAGTTGGGATTAGGAGCAGAGAGGGGGCAATGCCTGCCCCCTGCCTTCACTCAGCTGGGATCAGGAGTGGAGAAGGTGGCAATGCCTGACCTCTGTCGTCACCCAGCTGGAATCAGGAGCAAAGCAGGTGGCAATGCCCATCCCCTGTCTTCACCCAGCTGGGATCAGGAGTGGAGCAGGTGGCAATGCCCGTCCCCCATCTTACCCAACTGGGATGAAGAGCAAACCAGGGGGCAATGTCCACCCCCACACACACACACACCTTCACACAGCTGCAATCAGGAGTGGAGCACGTGGCAATGCTCAGCCCCACTTAACTCAGCTGGGATCAGGAGTGGAGCAGGTGGCAATGCCTGCCTGCTGCCTTCACTCAGCTGAGATCAGGTGCAGAGCAGGTGGCAATGCCCACCCACCTTTAGCCAGCTGGGATCAGGTACTTAGCAGGGGGCAATACCCACCCTCCGCCTTCTCCCAGCTGGGATCAGGAGTGAAGCAGGTGGCAATGCCTGCCCCCTGCAATCACCCAGCTGGGATCAGGAGCAGAGCAGCTGGCAATGCCTGCTCCCCCTTTCACCTGGCTGAGATCAGCAGCAGAGAAGGTGGCAATGCCCACTTCCACCTTCACACATCTGGGATCAAGCACAGAGCAGATGGCAATGCCCTCCACCTGCCTTCACCCAGCTGGTATCAGGAGCAGAGCAGGTGGCAATATCTGCCCCACCCTTCAACCAGCTGGGATCAAGAGTGGAGCAGGTGGAAATGCCCCCCTTCACCCAGCTGGGATCAAGAGTGGAGCAGGTGGCAATGCTGGCCCCCCACCTTCACTCAGCCGGGATCAGAAGTGGAGCATGTGGCAATGCCTGCCCCCCACCTTCACCCAGCTGAGATCAGAAGTTGAGTAGGTGGCAATGCCAGGCCCCCTTCAACCAGCTGGGATCAAGAGTGGAGCAGTTGGCAATGCCTACCCCACCTTCACCCGGCTGGTATCAGGCATGGAACAGGTGGCAATGCCCATCCCCTCTTCCTGTGGCTGAGATCGTAAGGCAGCTTCACATTTTCAAAGTAACCAATAAATACCTTACATTAGGCCCCTCAAATCAGGGAAGTTCTATAGAATCCATGAGTCCTTAGAAAAGAGTCCCTCCTAAGCCCCTAGACCAGTCAAACATGACCAAAATATTATATAAAAACAAATCACATTACTGACCTAGCTCCAGGGGTCCTCAGTATGAGCAGGTTCCCAGAATTTTGTCCCTTTCTCTCAGCAGCCCTAGAGTATGGGCTGAGCCTACGAAGCATGCACCAATGCCAAAAAGATTAGGTGCTGCTTCTATTGGCACATGGTTTAAATCCAAGACCAAGTCTAGAATAGGTTGTGGATGGTCCCTGTTTGAAAACATACCTGTACAATTAATGTATTTGATTCAGAGCCAATAGAATTCAGTCTGCACTGCCATTATCTATAACAGAGAGCAGAGGAAAAAATTGGCACTGCCTCTTTCAGCATTTATCTTTCTAGGTCAGCGATAACAATACTCATAGCTGTCTGAGGGGTCTGTGACACCTTTGTTAAATGAGGAAGAGAGTTGCAGTAAACAGGATTTACAACAGATGTGGCATTAGCCAGAAAGGTAAGAACAATTGTATCTGGCATTTTCTTATGAAGAAGCAAAATTCAGAATCCCCAAACCATCAGTGTTTAGACATTAAGGTGTTTACATCAAAATAGCCACCAGGCATATTCTCACTGCAGCTATATAAGCCACAAGGAATTTATTTAAAGAGCTGCTCAGTGAGTAACATCATAAGAGATAAACATCTACAGGAGTTTTTCTGACGATCCCAAGAGGGACAGCAGTTATACAATGTTAATGCAGTACTCTTTATTGCAAAACATGCAATACAGAACAGGATGTACCTTCTTCAGTGGCAGACACTGGCACAAGCTTTCCAAGCATCCTTTGTTTGAGGTCTTTAACACTGAAAAACCTTCCATTTCTGTAGACCCAGCAAGGTTGTATAGGGTGAGATGCACGGCAGAGCAAGCCAAGTGTTGCAAATTTAGCTCCCACTATTTGTTTCTTTTATCTAGGGACAATACAGTTGTCTATAAGGGCAAAATTAAGTATTGCTGAAATGTGACGAGACTTAGAAATGTACAGTGTGTGTTTTTTCAGAAAAATAGACAGAGAAATAAGAGAAGTCATTGCAGCTTTTCAGCTGGTGACTTGTGGGAGGTTGTATATATTGGGGGAATGCATTTACATTTATCATCCTACAGCCCTTGTAGAGTTGTCAACTTCCAGATGGGGGCTGGAGTTCTGGAATTTCAGCTGATCTCCAGATCAGTTCTCTTGGAAGAAATGGAAGCTTCAGAGAGCAGACTCCATGAAATCACATCCTTGATGAGCTCTCGTCCTCCCTAAACTGTGTCCTCCCCAGACACTGCCCCCAAATCTCTAGGAATTCTCCAAGCTCAAGTTGGCAAGCCTAAGCCTTTCCCTTAAGGCAACTTTGTTGAACTGAAGTGTGAAAGAGTCTCTTGTAAAGCACTGCCAGTTCATAGTGCAAGTAATCTAGGGGCAATAGCTCAGAGGCAGAGCGTCTGTTTTGCATGCCAAAAGTCCTAGGTTCAGTTCCTGGTATCACCACTTAAAAGGATCAGGTAGCTGGTGATGTGAAATATGCTGACCTGAAACCCTGGATATCTGCTACTAGAATCAACAGTATTGACCTTTAATGACCGATGGTCTGGCTCAGCATAAAGCTCTTTCATTCATACATGTGTATGTATAGCTGATTTCTCATCCCTGCTATTTTGATCCCAAAATCCCCATTTTGATTGTGTTTCTCCATTGTGCAAATTGAACCCCATAGTTCTTTATTTTTGCACCATCCCCCCCCCAATCCATTGTCCCATAAAGCTTAAGCATTTATTTGTGCATTGGTAAATAAGCTTTATATATTATAAATGAAGTCTCAAATGCATTACATATGCAAATGATACCACATGCATACACCATAGCAGCTCATCTAGATCTAATACCAAAAATTAGAGAACCAGAACTGCTGACAAAAATATACATGAAGACTAAAAGAAAGTAAGCAGGGAACATTCCTAATGTTATTGCCCTTATAATGCATCTCCCAAGGGCAACCTGGAACTCTAGCAGCAAACATGCCAAGTAGAGATGGACACGAACCAAATACAAACAAAAATTCATGATGAACCAGGCCGGTTCATGGTTCATGAACCAGCAGTTCGTCAGATCCCATTTCTGATGAACCACCACAAACTTTAGGCTGGTTCATTTGGTTCATTTTTCAGTTCATCACTGCAGACAGCCTGGTGCCGATCAATCAGTTTCCTAGGCAACAGGGGATGGACTTCCTGCAGACCTTCTGCTGACCCAGAAGAGGTGATTTGCTGGCCCGGAAGTGACATTTTCACAAACCAAAATGAACCAATTCATGAACTGGAGCAGGTTTGTGAAAGTTCATGATTTGTGGTTTGTGAAATGTGACGAACCATGAACCGCATGGTTCGGGGGGTTTTCTGGTTCGTGCCCATCTCTAATGCCAAGTTATTGTTTTTCGCATTATCTTACTGCTTCCCACACTGCATTAAAATGCTGTGGCAGTGGTTTATCATAATCTGACTAGGAAGTAAATAAAATTGAGAAAAACAGAAATGGTACAAACAGATTAAGTTTAAATAAAAGCCCTGAATATTTACAAAATTATTTTTGTAGCTTATAAATGACTTCTATCACTAACAGCAAACTGCATAGTTATAAAACATCTGCCTTGTAATTGGTCAGGATTCTGGCATGCCCCATACTACACAGACACCTGTTGTTGCCTGCCCTCAATTGTTCTGGTTTAACCCTGTCAAGCCTATGAACAGAAACGAATTCTGCTTTTATCTCATTAATAAAACGCTATCTGCTGTTTCACAGGCATTTATATATTTTCTACAAACTATTATCACTCTCTATCAATTATTCTCTAATATATCTAAAAAGTTATATCAAAATTTAGAACAAACCTCTGTCAGTATAAGAGCGGAACTACAAGTGACAAAAGGCACAGATTGGACACTTGTCTGCTTCCCTCAAGTTTTGATGGGAAATGTAGGCAGCTTGGCAGAATGTTGGACAAGTGACAGTTGAAAAGTCCATTGGACAGCAGTCAGAGAGTGAAGCTGCGAGACCAGGATGCCTACATTTCCCATCAAAACTTGAGGGAAGCTGACAAGTGTCCAATCTGTGCCTTTTGTCACTTGTAGTTCCGCTCTAAGTAAAAGGTAAGACCAATTAACCTAGTCAGTAGAAGATACCCTTAAATCTCACAGGTTTCAGTTCATATCAATTCCATTGGGAATACTGGACAAGAAAAAGCTGTAAGCACTGCGGGACTGCTATTATTTTATTGTTAACCATAAGTATTCCATATCCCAAGGCTGTCACTGGTTAGAAATCGCAGTCAGTCCATGTTGCTTGGAAGGAATGTCCTGTGTACTGGCACATGCATACATTTGCTAATTGAACTTTCACCTTCAAGGTTATATTGATTGCAAATGATAAAGAAGGATTATAGGCAAACTAACCACACTTCAGAGAATGCCATCTTGGCTATAACTGTGCTTGGTGTCAATGGAAGTTTATATTTGTTTTTTTAGAGGTTGGAAGAAATGTACATGTGAGAAATAAAGGGATGTCAGGATAACTGATATTTTCCTTACTTTGGTATTCCTCTTTGTTGGAGAAGCAACAGCCTGCTAAGAGTCTAGTTACTGTAAATACTGCTGGAAAAGTAGTTTAGTCCACTTGTACCCTAGGGGGAGCTGTGAAGCATTCTCTTAGGGTTTACAGTTTATTGAATGTTTTCTCTTGCAACTCAGCCTATCTCTTATTTCTCTCTCTCTCTCTCTCTCTTAGTGTTTGTGCTCTGAAGGCCTCTCTGTTGCATTAATGGCCAGCAGTCAGTTATTGCCTTTTGCAAAAATTCTGTTGCATTAAACTCATTGAAAATTCCTAAGCATTGATTGGATTATTTCCTGAACTCTGCCAACAGGTTCTGGAGCCAGAACCCCAAGATAAATTGCAAGAAAGCTATAACTGTGAGTTAGTAAGAGAAAGGGGGTATGCCCAATCTAGGGGAAGATGGCAAGCAGTGCAGATATTAAATTTGCAGTGGCCAAAATGAATTACAGCAATTATCAGTTGTTGAACTTCAAACTGGAAATGCTGCTGTACAAAGATAACCTCTGGGATGTTTTAAGCACTGACAGACCAGTCAATGATCCTGCAAAATGGGACAAGAAAAACAGGCAAGCAAAGGCAACTTTAAGCTATTCATGGAAGATGATCAGCTGATCTGCCTAAGGAAAGAAGAAACAGCTAAATGTATGTGGAATGTAATCCGGAAAGTGCAGAAAGTACAGCAAGCTATACCTGCTGTATAGACTGTTTAAAATGAGACTTAGCAGAGAGCAAGGTATGCATACAGGGCTTTTTTTTCCAGTGGGAACGCAGTGGAATGGAGTTCCAGCACCTCTTGAAAATGATCACATGGCCGGTGGCCCTGCCCCTTGATCTCCAGACAGAGGGGAGTTTAGATTGCCCTCTGCACTGCTGGAGCAGCATGGAGGGCAATCTAAACTCCCCTCTGTCTGGAGATCAGGGGGCGGGGCCACAGGCCATGTGACCATTTTCTCTGAGGGTGATTTAAACTTTTAAAAACTCCCCCCTTGTTCCAGCTGACCCACAGTGACCCATTGTGCGGTCCTGAGTTCCACCACCTCTTTTCCCAGAAAAAAAGCCCTGTATGCATGAATATGTAAATGCCATGCTAGAAATTGTGGAACAGCTGCATGGGCTTGAAGAAGAAATGAAAGACAATCAGATAGTGGCACTATTACTGTGCAGTCTTCCAGAGTCCTATGGTTCACTCATCCATGCCCTTGAGACTAGACCAGAAACAGATCTAACACCTGAATATGTTAAAGGCAAATTAATGGATGAATATATCACAGAAAAGAAATACAAGCAGGTGAAGACACTGAAAAACCAGAAACATGTCTCAAGGTAAATGAGGCAAAAAAGCACATGACAGAAACCAGAGCGTGTTACTGCTGCAAATGGGCCAGACATCTGAAAAAAGTTGTTCAATCTGGAAAGCTAAACAGAGAAAACAACAGAATGACCCAAAGAAAGGGCTAAGAAAGCTGCAAGTGAATCTGTAGATGACAAATGGAATAGATGTCTAAAAGCTACACAGAGCAACACCTCAGGTGGATGGTACATTGATTCAGGTGCCAAAAGCACATGACAAACAACCAGGAATTCTTTTCAAATCTTGATCTCAGCACAAATGAGAAGATTTTCCTTGCAGATGGAAAAAGTATCAATGCAGAAGGAATTAGTTATGGATTCTTAAAGTGCTGCTGTAGAATTTCTGAGCAGACAAGATTCTCACCTAGTCTGGCAGGCTGGAACACAGTAAAAAGAGTGATGTAGTATCTGAAGGGAACAAGCCAGTCGAAGCTGCAACTACCAGCAACTGCAGATCCAAAACTGAAAATATATGTGGACACTGATTAGGATGGGAACACCACGGATCGGAAGTCCACCAGTGGATATCTGTTTCAGTATGGAGAAGGGACCGATAGCTGGGCAAACTGAAAACAGACAATTGTAGCATTTTCTTCAACAGAAGCAGAATATATTGCAGCTACACAAGCATACCAAGAGGCTTTCTGGATTTGCCAGTTAATTTTAGACTTAGGACTAGATAAATGTGAACCAATAATAATCTTTGAGGACAATCAAGGGTGTATAAAACTGTCACAGACTGAAAATGTCAACTCACAGTCTAAACATATTGATGTTAAGTATCATCTTCTGAAGGATATGTAGAACTAAGGACTTATTAACATGCAGTATTTACCAATTGAAGAAATGACTGCTGATGCTCTCATGAAACCAATGCTTGGGGACTGCTATTGGATCCTTCTAGCAAAATTAAACATGGAAGAATAGTACCATGCTGTTGAAAAGGGGTATTGGAGAAGTGACAGCCTGCTAAGAATCTAGTTATTGTAAATACTGCTGAAAAGGTAACTTAGTCCACCTGTACCCTAGAGTAAGCTGTGGAGTGTTCTCTAGTGTTTAGGATTTATTGAATGTTTTCTCTTGCAGTTCAACCTACCTCTTGCTTTTCTTCTCTTTGCTGTGTGTTAGTATGTATTAGTGCTTGTACTCTAAAGGCCTCTCTACTGAATTAATGGCCTGCAGTCAGTTACTGCCTTTTGCAAAAATTCTGTTGCAGTAAACTCATTGAAGGCAAATCCTAAAGTCTGGATTGGATTATTTCTTGAATTCTACCAACACTCTTGATCTTATTTTATACTGTACTATCAGTAGAGTCAAAGGTTACATTTTCATACCCAGCTCTTCTTTTGCTTTTGTATGTGTACTCTTAAAGTTGGGCATATATCTTATTCAGGTCAGATAACCCAGACCTATATGAGTGTAAGAATAGACTAGGATCAACTCAATCAATCCATGACCTTGGGCAGAAATAAATTCTCACAAGGTAAAGGATAAAAGTTGTCAGTCTGTTCCTTTGGTTCCATTGGATGTATCTGGACGAAATTGGCAATTTCCTTCAGTTCCTCCTTTCTGCTGTAGACTTCCTTCCTGACATTCCCAGGGCCGCCTATCCCTCGGAAGTAGCATTTTGTAGAGATTAGTGGGCTGCATTGGGAGAGAGAAGGCAAGAAAATCACATTCTGATAATGAATCCAAACCCAAGAGTGTCACACATATTTTGCAATTTCTTTGTACTATTGTCATTTTATGGAAGTCTCTATATTTTACCTGATTGCATCTTCCAGATGTTAAGACAGAACTGCACTGAATTCTTTTTACTATAGAATTTATCAATATTCAAGCCAAAAAATCAGTATTACCTATAAATCATATAAAGTTACCTTTTACTCCAAGGTTTCAAGCAGAAGTCTTTCCAGGCCTATCTCCCAGAGACCTTTCAGAAGGGAGATGCCCTGCCCAGGGCTCAAAAATCTGATACTTTCTGCATACAAAGCATACTACTAATCCATGGCCCCACACCTGTCCTAATCTCTGAATCTCGGTCAGTTCTGACCCCTACAGGTTAGGCAGTTCAGTAATTTGTTAGAAAATTTGTATGCCAGACCTGCCTGACATGACTCACAACTGAAAACAGAGGAGTGTATAGGTCTCAGGATCTCACACCTAGAACAAAAGGCTTTGAGTATGAGATTTATTTTGGCTGTGCCAAATATAACACATCAACACTGCTTGGAAACTAGGATATGGAAACCATCCAGGGAGGAAGCAGCAAAGAAGTGTAAGCAAGCAGCACCAAGGAAATCTGTGGGTTTAAGTCCACAGTTTAGAGATCAAAGGTCCATTTATGTGGCATTCAGTCCCAGTCAAATCAGCAGGGTTACCTTCATGAAAATATGTTCTCATTTGTTTCAACAGAACACAGGCATTCTGAACTTTTTATTGATTGTATCTCCCCTTATTGCCAGAAGTGAAAATGAAGCCTGCTTTTGAAAGTTAAGATATTATCCACTAGGCCTATGATCACTAACAAGGTACCCGCCAATTGGTTTTCGGACGCCCATGCCTTTCTCTGCCAAAGAAAAGAGCCAATTCTGGCTTTCCTGTACCACATTGACACAGAAGATCCTTCAGAAAAGCTCAGGAGCCATCACCATTTGTGTCTGCAGGGGCACCTATTTGGAATTTACTACCTCCCTCATAGGAGAATGCTTGGCTTGGAACCTCTTGACATTTTGAGATTGGCCCCTCCTCCCATGGCAGCCATTTGTGGTTGGCTGTACCATCCTGGAAGCGGTTTTGTTGTGCTGCTCATTACTTGTTCCCAACATTCCAATAGTGCCCACAGGTTGAACAAGCCTGGGGACCTCAGCAGTACTTAGTTCTTTTATGAACATGAAGGCTGCATGATCCTGTCTGTAATATGTTTGGACAATGACATTAACTCAAAAGAGGAATAATACACTGCAGTTTCCTTACACAGCCTGAACTAAACATAGCAAACACGAATCCCAGAAACATTATTATCTGCCAAAAACAATGGGTAAAGTGGCGGATTAGTCCAAAGGAGTTCATATTAATTTGGCCACCCAACAGTTTATTTTTATTCATTTAGTTGATTTGTATGCCTTCTTTCCAGCTAATTTAGGTCTCGCCAGGCAGCAAACTATCACAACATAACATTCAAATGAATATATTTAAATTTTTAAAAACAATTTAATAAAACACATAAATATATAGACACAGACACATAAACATGAAGGAGGGGCACTGAAAGTAAGGAAGGGAATGCCAAACCAAACAAAAAAGTCTTCACCTGCTGGCAGAAGCCAAAGATAGAATTCCACAATTTGGGTGCCATGACCAAGAAGACCCCTTCTTGAGTGGCCTCTCTAGCCTCAGATGGTGGAGATATCCAAAGCTGGGCCTCTGATGATGACGGGAGTGATGGGTAGTCAGCCGTTAAGGTATGCTGGCCCCTAAGCCATATAGGACTTGCAGGGTCAACACCTTGAATTAGTCTCAGCAGCAAATTGTGAGCCTATGCAGGTAGAACAAGACTTGAGTATTATGTTCCCTACATTGCAGAACACTCCGTAATTCAGTTACAGGATGGATATGCTGTGTAATTGTTGCACTATATGGACAACAATTGTTAGGAGCTGGTCTCCTGCTCTCGAAAAGGAGCTTGAAGAAGATGATCCCTTCTAGCTGAAGGGAAGGCAGATGTTTGAGTTAGAAGGAACAGAAACAGAGACCGAGCTGTGAGTTAGCAGAAGTATACTAGGATACAGGATCTCTCTCTTGCTCTATCTCACTCTCTCCAGGGATACGATGTGGGGGGATAGATCAGCTGCCTTTGTAGGAGAGCTTCTTTCTTTCCATCTGTGCTCTATGTTTTTATCTGTAAATAAAGCCATTGTTACAAAAACACCATAAATACCCTTTGTTGTCTCATCCAAAGGAAACCAGACCTGGACAGCATTCGCCCTGGAACTTCTAACCAATTGGCCAAGTACGGAACCCAGAATAGTGTCAGAAAGGGACAGTGCCACTCATTTTAATCTTGTTGGGAGGAGGAAACCACCAGTAGCTGGGCATCAGGTATCGAAAGGCTTGGATAGTAAATGTTATCTGTTCAATTTGAATATATCACTGACATCCCAAGGAATGGAAGCCAAACTTGCTCTTTCCCTTTGCCATGGTGCGTGAGGCAGGATAATCCTCTGAGCAAAGTTCTGCCACTTCACAGACCAGAGATAAGAAAACAAGCAATTTCACAAGGGGGAATGGGCCAGGAATGTCTTTGAGCTGAGAACATCCTGCAGTTAATTGCTCACATAAGAAGAATAAACTGGTGGTTCTGTAATTGAATTTTTATGGAAATAAACAGGTGGCTGATTTAGTATGGCTGTGGGGATAGCAGGGGGTGCAATGCTCTAGCCCCATTAACCTGTTTAAGCTTCAATATTCCTAGCACATGAACACACACAAAAATCCTGTGTCACTAGTCTGGCGAGCTGGGTGCCAAAACTAAATAACTACAATTACTCTTGTACACCAATGTACTGAAGGGGAATAAGGCACTGTGCCAGCTTCCATCTCGCTGTCATGTTTATTAATTAAGCTGCAGGAAGTCTGAGAAACAAAAGTTTTGGTCCAGAATGAGAGAAACAAAACATCATGTGAGGCACAGGAGTTGCAACTGTCCCTTCAAAAAAGTTTCATGCTTGAGATGTCCCTACTTGTAAGCTAGTGAGATAGTGAATGTGAATTTTGCATCATGCTACCCCCTGGTGGTGAAGAATTGCCAAGACATCTGCAGAAAAAAAACTTTGGATGCCATCTTGAATATTTTTAATGATAAACTTTTTTAAAAAAAATATGGACATCTATCATCAGGTTATCTCTGTTTCACTCACTAGATTTTTCTCCAGATGCTCAAACAAATGGAACACATTTTATGCAGGCAGGTTAATGTTGTTAAAAGGGGGGGGGTCAGTTTGGCATCCAGGAGACTGTCTGTTACTTAACATGCCTGGCATGGCTCACAAACATTAGACAGGAGTTAGTAAGCAGTAAGGAAGAGAAGAAGATTGGCACAGTATCCTGGAAGGCACCTATTTTATCTGCAGTTCATTGCCCAGTAGAGATAGTGGTAAGGGCCAGATCTGGAAAGAAAAGACGAAATGTGGTGGTAATTAATGTGATCAAGGTGGAGGGTTAGAAGTGGGAAGGGGATTCCACAATGTGGATATAGATGGTGAGTCCATAAGAAAGTGGAGCAGAAAGTAAAGCTAGATTAATGGACCTGCCCAAGGCCCAGGCACGAAGAGGAGAGAGGCACTTCTCCAGAGGCTAGCAATCCGGGGAGGGGGTGGGGCATAGGCTCAGCCACACCACATGAGGAAAAAAACTAAGACTGTACTATAGATTGTGCTTGAGGTTCATTTTCATGTATTTATAGCAAGGACCTAATGGGGTGTCCAGATCATATGAAATTTGCTCAAAGGACTTTTGGGAGAGAGCATGACCTAAACCTCCACCTCCACATGTTTACAGTCCAACATATATTTTGCACATGAGCAGTGAGTACAAGCAAAGTTTAAAAGTTTCAGCAGGTTAGCGTTCATCAAAGATTGCAGGCATTCAATTATGGGAAGAAATTGTTAAGCAATCCAGCTACTTTTTCTATCAAGTATCACCTCACTTCCTCCTCCACCTGCACAGTGGCCTGCCAACCTCCCCTTTCTTCCTTCTCAACTGAACTGCAGTGTTCAGAGTGCTGTGTCTCTCTCAGCTATGAATTGGGAGAAAAAAGCTCATTGAAAGGCTGAAGGGGGAGGGATGCAGAGCTGAGTTCTGTATTTGGATAGTGGGGCACAATTCCAATCCAATCCCCTCCCTAGAATGGCTGGGTGGAGTGCCCACATGGATGCTCCGCTTGCATCCGCTCCACATTTCCTCCTTTGAGAGGTTTTCTTTGCTCCTGCTCAAAGGCAAACACCTTGGGAGCCCTACAAGTCATGTAGAGAGATGCTGTTTTCCACATGGGGAAAAATCCCCACAAGCAGGTGTTATTTTGTGAGGAAAAAGAAAGGCTCTTAGCAAGCATGCCTTTTCAATCATTTTGAGGAAATAGCCATACTGCTGCACAGTTCTGTTACTATCTGCTTTAGGGGTTACCTCTGTACCAATGATGCCACCTTGTGGTTGAGAGAATCATAAAATCAATATATAAAACATAAGTTCAGACTGTTAAGAATACACAAACTCCCAAGCCCCCATGTCTTTAATAAAGAGATATTGACGAGCATGTCAGAATTCTCAGCCAGGCTCTAACAGATTGTTTTATAAAAGTGCAAACCAATAAACAAGTCTCAGAACAGAAAGGTGCGAGAAACTTTAATATGATGTTGAAGATTTTATCCTCAATCCAGAAATGTTCTTCTGTGGGAACTATTTTAAAATGACAATTTAAGATAAACTGACCATATGATAAATAAAATGAGTCAAATATTCTTGAAGTTCTGTCCTAATAAATCCAGGCACAATAATAATTTAATATATTAAATATTGTAGTTGAAGGATCACTGAATTAACACAAAAAAGTATGTATAACAGTAAAATGTATAACCGTAAAAAGTACTGTCAACAATAGTTGTGGGTGGATGTGAGACAAAGAAAGAGAGGTGAGAGAGGGGGGGGGGGAATATCCTGTTGGCTTGCTAGTAGCAAGCTGGTAGCAACTGAGTTCTACGCAGGCTAAATCTGTCTTCCTTTCATTTCATTTCACTTAAAGACTGGTAGGACTGCTAACTCCAGCTTGAAGAATCCATGCTGGTTTGGGGGCAGTGCCTAAGGAGGGCAGAGTTTGGGGAGGGGATGGAGCTCAATACAATGCCCTCTGAAGTGAGAATTGATCTCTGTTGTAAGGAGATCAATTGTAATTCTGGGAGAACTACAAGACTGACCTGGAGGTTGATACTATTGGTCTTATAATCTGGGCAGGGCAGAGGCACAAGTCCCTGCGCTCAAACTTGTAGTTCCTGGCCTATGTTAGACAGACTCTTCCTTGTCAGGACCAGGCCAGTCACCATCCATTTATTTTGTTTCATTGTATTTGTTTAATATGTTAAGTTGTATTTTGCTATCTGTCTGTGAATCACATTGAGTGTCCTTGAGGGAAAACGTGGCATGCGAATGCTGTAAAGGAATGAATGAATGACATATAATTTGTTATTAATCAAAGCTAGTTAATTTATTAATCAGAATGACCATGGCACTGTGGGATGCTGCGAATTCTGTGGTGAATGAGGGCCAAGCTACAAGTGACAAATGACACTTGAATGGCAAGTGTATTTCTCCCTGTTCACTTGCCCTCCACTCAATCCACTTGCCAGGCAAGTGTCTTTCGTCATGTGTAGCTTGGCCCTGAGATTATGTTCTCCTTGGACCAGGCAAACTGCAATGACCAAATAGCTACTGTGCAAGTTGAAAGCTGTTCTGTACTATGAACTAATTGAGGTGAACCAATCAGGAGCTCACCTCGCATGTAGCTGAGGACTTCAAAGAACTTCTATTTGCCTGGAAAGCATGTCCATATTGAAGTTGGCAGCATGCCTACTTACAAGTAGAGATGGGCATGAACAGAAAAAAAACTAAACATGATGTCCGTTGTTCATTGCCATCCACGAACAGGGACTCACAAACAACCACAAACATGGCCCTGTTCAGGAACATATTCATGGTTGGCTGTTCGTGGGGGCCAGCAGGCTCTCCTCCAGCTGTCATCCAAGTCAAGAGCCCTACTGCACCACTTCCTGAAACCTGACCTGAGCAGGCACCAGGAAAGGTGCCAATAATAAATAATAGCTTGGCCCCAGAGCCTGGCGGCAGTGCTGGAACTTAAAGGGATAGATCCCTACAGCACCACTCCCAGAAACCTTACCTGAGCAGGCAGCAGGAAAGGTACCAATAATAAATAATAGCTTGACCCAGAGCCTGGCAACAGCCCTATCCCACCACACACAAAGAAAATTCAAGCTCCAATGCACTCTCTCTATCAAAATGCCAACAGCAACTGCCTCTCCACTGTCTACAAAACCAGAGCCTCCCTTGTAACAAATTTGGAGCTCCACACTTGAAAGGAAGACCTGCCTATCAAGCTAAATTGGGCTTAGATTGGAGTTTCCAGGGCAACAGCAGGAGTTCAGACAGAGTTCAGACAATCCCTGCCTAAGTTGCTAAGGGAATTGAGTGCAGGTGCCAGACTGTCTGGCTTGATGAACAACAACGAATGAGGCTTGCAACGACCACCTGTTTGTTTAGAATGGGGCCTCACGAACAGCTTGTCCGCGAACAGCAGATTGGGCTGTTCGTGGGTTTTTTTTGTTTTTGTTCATATTGCTGTTCGTGTCCATCTCTACTTACAAGCTCACTCACAGCCAGCTGCCCCTGCTCAGCACACTGCAGATCACCGTTTCCAATGAGCTCCCCTGTGAGCATATGGCTCTCCTGTCACTCCTCCCTCCTAGGTCACTATTTTCTTCCATCTTTCCCAAGTCCCATCATTTCCTTCCTAACCACTAAAGCTTTCCTCATAGTTTTTAGCTTAGATACGAAGTTGTCAATCCATCGGTGCAGCAGGAGTTCCTGGGATGGAACAGCATTTCTGTTTGTGGGGGAGAAAGGGGTGATTTGTGATAATTTCCCTCCTCCTGCTACAGACTCTCACTTTGTCCCTCAGTCTGTTCCTCCTGGCATGATTCTGCTTACTCTGGAATCTAAGTCCAAGCTATTATTTCTGTCTTTTATCCCTCTAGTATTTTCAGGGGGGGTTCACTTTCATATGCTTTTTTCCCCCTCCATTTTGCTACTGAAACCCTAAAGCTTTTTCTTATAGTTGCTTGTCCCTACTTTCCCCATTCTTATTCTTTGTATGGCCTGTTTCTCTTTGTCAATCTTTTCTTCCAGTCTTGGCTCCTCTCAGCTTGGTTCCCCTTTCTAGTTTTGTCTCATCTGTATTTTCTGTCTCCTTTTCTCCACCCTCTGCAACCACAGTCAAAGACTCTGTCACTAGGTGTGTGACAGAGTTTAGGTAGATT
This sequence comes from Eublepharis macularius, assembly GCF_028583425.1. NCBI lineage: Eukaryota > Metazoa > Chordata > Lepidosauria > Squamata > Eublepharidae > Eublepharis > Eublepharis macularius. The sequence goes on from NC_072799.1 coordinate 50,128,070, forward strand.
TGTGGTTACTTTTCTTCTCTGGAGTAGAACAGAAAAAGGTGAAATAATGTGCAAGAGGTGGAGAAGTAGGGGAAATGGATTCATTCTGAATTACAGCTGAAATCATCACTGCTGGCTGGCTAAAAAGGGGAATTTGCTGAGGAGCATTTCAGCACCTGCTCCCAGACATATGGCTGAAGTGAAGTAGCTTATGCTACAGTGACAAAAACGGTGGTATTGGGGAGGAATAGGGATAAATACTCTGCCTTGGACAAGTGGTCCAGGAGAATTAACAGGGTCGCCCTCCCCCTGTCCATCTCCTGGCCATTTCAGTCCTGTGACCAAGCCTGAGACTAGATTGGCATGGATTCAAACAATCTGCTTCATTCTGGAATCCTTGAAGTTGGCCAGTCACCATGCATCCAGTCACCTTGCTCAGAAACGGTACTATTTGTGACTGGACAGTAGTTATTCAACTCTCCTGGGTGCAGAGTACATTTCTTTAGGCGTGGATGCACCAGCCTGCTTCAAAGCAGGAGCAACCACCCTCTCTGTAGGGAGGCTTTTGCTGTCTGCTGAACCCAGTTTGCCAGCTCTCCTCCTTCCCCCTGCAGATTTAAGCATCCAGGAGAGCCAAGGGTCGTACAAGCAGGTGATGGGACTTAAACTTCTAAGAAAGCTGCCCACATCCTCAGGCTGAATAAGCTGAAAAGTATCCCCCACAACTGGACAAGTTGGCATGCTGGGACAAGCTGATCCTGTCACTGCTAATGCAGAGTGCAAGTCAGTACACTACACAGTGTGCCGTGCTGCAGTTCACCACCTCTTGTAGGCTGGAACCCAGTAGACCTGTCACCACCTGGAGGAGTTCCACAGGTCTACACTATGCTAATGTGGTAAAATATATACATATTGTACAGCCCATAGTTAATGATTTTCATGAAATTATCTCTGTATGGTAATATGGTGTGTGAAATCATCATGTTCCAACGATCTCAACACGGAAAGACACTCATACTGCCAACATAGTAGGCTTGCAGTAACTGCATCTTCCCTGTGCAACTAGCTGAAGGGTGTGTGTTATTTAGAATATCGATTGGATTTAAGATGCATGGTAAGCAGATTGTTGCATACTAAAACCTCACTCTAAACTCAGCACATCTTTTGAAAGTGGGGAATTTTGTAGAGCTTTAGTATTACCCAGTGCATTGAGTGAATAGAGGTTTCCATCTAATCTCATCCTGTATGTTAATGTGTATTCACACACTTACCTGGGAAGACTTTCCTCCTCCTCATTGCAAATCACTGAAATTTTTGCAGCAGGTAAGAAAGCCCAGAGGGGGAGAATCTTAGCTATTTCACTATGGCTTAAAAATTATAAGTACATAAAGGAAGGTGTAGCTACCATTCTCAGACACAGTGAGAACTCCTGCTGTTTTTCCTTCGAGGGGCTCTAATATCTTTATTAATCCTTTCTGAGAGGAAAAAATGGCTATAGAAAGTGGCTTCAGGGAGAAAGTATGAAAAGGAAAAGGTCTGAACTTCCATCAGCCTATGCTGTGCATTAAATCATTTCTCTGACCCCCTACTCTTTAAGTGGGTTGTGCCATAATAATGTGGAGAACCAGCATGGTGTAGTGGTTAGAGTGTCAGACTAGGGCCTGGGAGACCCATTCTGCCATGGAAGTTTTCTGAGTGACCTTAGACCAATCACACACACTCAGCCTAACCTACCTCACAGGGTTGTTGTGAGGATAAAATAGATGAAAGGAGAATTATGTATGCCACTTGGGGTTCCCTTGGTGAGAAAGGTGGGGCATAAATGAAGTAAATAAATTAAAATAATAATGGGTCATGCCACTGTCATGTCTAGTTTGCTCCTGTGTTTCCAAAACTAAAGCAGGTTTCCTTTCAATGTGATTTGAGAATGCAGATGGAAATGGAGCGCCAAGAGCTATTTTGGGCTCCCAGATTCCCTTTAGGTTCCTCTTCATATCACCTAGATCCAACCCAGAAACCATATGAAAGAAAATTGCATGACTTGACCAGACCCATGAGAACCTAGGATGACCAACTTCATCCCCCAGACTTTTGTTATTCTACCACCCCCATGGCCCTGAAGGTAGAACTGTAATTTCTGGGAAACTAATTTTCCCAGCCTTTGATGGGGCACCACTTGTGCCCGTCCCATTGGTCAAGAGTCTTGGTGTGACACTGGATTCCTCCTTGTCAATGGAAACCCAGGTCATGGCAGCTGCCCATACTGCCTTTTTCCATCTCCGGCAGGCCAGGCACCTTGCCCCCTATCTCTCTACCCACGACCTAACGACAGTAATCCATGCAATGGTCACCTCCAGATTAGATTACAGTAACTTGCTGTGCGCAGGGCTTCCCTTGGGTCTGACCCGGAAATTGCAGCAGGTCCAAAATGCTACTGCTCATGTCCTGACAGGAATTCCATTCAGGGCACGTGTGACTTCAAGTCTGCTGCAGCTGCATTGACTCCCCTGGAGTCCTGGATCAGGTTCAAAGTTTTGGTCTTGACCTATAAAGCCCTAAACAGACTGGGACCAGCATACCTGAGGGACCACGTCTCCCCGTATGTACCCCAGAGAGCCCTTAGATCAGCAGGTAAACATCTACTGGTGATCCCTGGCCCCAGGGAGGGTCAACTGGCCTCAACCAGGGCCAGGGCGTTTTCTGTCCCGGCCCCAACATGGTGGAACTCTCTGTCAGAAGACACTTGGGCCCGCCAAGATCTTATATCTTTTCACTGGGCCTGTAAGACAGAGATGTTCCGCCAGGCACATGGTTGAAGCCAGCACTGTATCAATCTAAGTAGTGTCCCTGCCAATATCCTACCAGTGGGCAGGCATATGGTCTACCTGCCCCCCCCCCCATACTTGGGGAGTTAGAGTTTACCAACTCACACCTCCACTTTTCTCTTCCCTTTGTGAGTTTACCAACTCATACCTCCACCCTTTTCTTTCCTTTGTGTATGGTGTGTAGGGAAAGGGGAAGTGCACCCCATCTGGGATACTGAAATTTATGCTGCTACGTCGAGATGTGATTTTATTGTTTTATCTGTTGTAATTTACCTATTTGCTGTAACCCATCCTGAGTCCACTTGTGAGGAGGGTGGGCTATAAATGTAATCAATAAATCAACCATATATTTATGCCTCCTCAGGATCTTATATGCACCAGTTTCCAGCATTCATTTGTTATTGTTGTCCATGGTCTGAAGTCATCTTGCTGAAGTTAAGCATGCTGGTGTCTGGTCAATGCCTAGATAAGAAAGTATCCGGAAGTTCTAGGGGCACTGCCTTGAATTTCCTGGAAGAAAAGCAGGGTATAAACCTAAGAAATAATCAAAAGGGAAGAAAATTAATTTGGTTCATGGTCGATGGGAGGATTAATAGTGCAATCCCATGCAGACTTACTAGCTTCTAAGTCATCTGAAATCAATGAGTTTAGGCTGGAGTAAGTCCCCATAACATTGCACAATAAACCTGTCTCTTACCACCCCATTGGTGTCCAACTCCTAAACGTCCTCCTTTAGTGAAGATTTTCAGCTTAAATGAATGTTTGTCATTTAATTATGGGAGAGGGGGAATCAAAGGATACTATGACTACTGTTGTCCCTCAGAAGATGGGATCCCTCCAGGGAGGGATGCAATAGGTCCACAAATTCACTGCACCCCTTAAGCATCCTTGCAATATACAGGCCTGCTCTCCATATATTTTTCTGCCCATCATCATCATGACAGATCTTTTGCAAGCACATCATAAATTCAAACCTCCCTGGAACTGCAAAAGCTCGTTTTCAGATGCATATAGTTATTACCAGTTCTAAAACCATAGCACCAATCTCCAAGCATCTTTGATTGCAGGCCGTCATTCATCTTGTCATATACCTATCTTTTTTCTGATCTTGTGCAGTTTGAAACACAACACAGTAGAAGTAGATTGGACTATATTTCATACACATATATGGCTGGCACTAAGGGACATTCCATCTGTTATTTGCTCTCTCCTTTGCTTACTGATAAAATCAAAAGGACAGCTTGTTGATGAGCTCTTTGAAGCAAAAGCCTTCTTTCCTACAATTAAAGTCCATAAATTATTATTTCCAACAATATGCATCTCTTACATCAAGACACAAATTGTTTCTAGTAAGCTAGCATTAGTTATTTTATCCCATTTTTTGCTACAAATAATTTTTGACCAAGTTATAGCTGTATACATTTTTTAAAAAACCCTAAATATATTGAACTGAAGTCTTTGATTATTGTATTCCCATCTCTTACCAGAGATTTAATGTATGTGTATACATCTCTTTTTGTGTCATTCAGATATATTTTTCCATATAAAGTGGGTATGAGGAATGGTACAGGCTAAATTATCACCACAAGGGCAACAGAGAAATAATTGAGCAAGATCTACACTACTATAATGGAAATCAGAATACAAGGGGTAGGAGACAAGCTACTGACACAGAACCACCTGTTTCCTACAGTTTTTAATTATAGTGGCATTGCAGTGTTATTATTAGGTGCATATTACAAAACATTGTCTTTACAAAACCCATCGACCCTAATTGCAAGGCTACCAAGATGGGATGCCCCAGGGATAAAATGCCTGGGGCCCTGATCTGCATTAGGACCTAGGGAACAGGAAGAGGTCCCAGTAGACTGCAGCTGTAAAGTCAGTAGTAACTTTCCAATACACTCTCTTGATCCTCTTCCTTTTCTTCTCACTGCTCCCTGGGCTTGCACACTCGAAGTGAAATGAGAGTTTTGCCCTCTGTGACCTCCGCTTGTTTTAATGCATGGTGATGATGGCATCACAACAATCCAGGCTCTGTCAAAACTAGATCCCAGCCCGATAGTCAATTATTGCCTATTCATGTTAATAACAAGTCACATGGAATGATTTCATGTGAAGCATTCTGCAAAGAGGAGTTGAGTTAATGTAGTGGTTAAGAGCAGCAGGACTCTTGTCCGGGGTCAGCAGCCCAGCGCCCGGACTTGCTGACAGGCAGCGGCAGGGGGCAGCCGGGAGACAGCAGTCCAACTGCTCTGTCTGGCAAACAGAGACAGAACCTGCCTACTCCAGGGGGAAGGGGCAAAAGGCCAAAGTCTCAGAAGGCTGGAGGGAGCAGGGAGAAGCCAGCTAGTCCCACCCCCCAGGGGGAAGAGAGGGGGCTAAGCAGGCTAGAGGAAAAGGGCCAAGGCAGGGGGACCCAGCAACAGTCCAAACAGAGCCCTTACCTTCCAAGAAGGAGAAGCAGCCACTACAGCCCAGAGCCATACCCTGGCTAGAGGACAGCAGCCTGGCTCAGGAGGTGCTAGGAGCCAAGCCCCTCCAGGTGGAGCTGCCACAGGCATTCTGGGGGAGGAGATGGGTAGCCCCGCCCGGCATCAATAAGCAGGCAGCCCAGAAGCTGGCCAGGGCAGCTCCTCGCGAGCAAGGCCAGGCATGCTCAGCAGCACAGAAACCGGCTGGGGCAGCTCCTTGTGAGCAAGGCCAAGGAGACCTCAGCTGGGGATGGTTCGCATTCAACCCCACCCTGCCAGCAAGGCAAGGAAGCCAAGAAGGGATTAGTGGTAGGAGGGAAACACCTGAGGGAAGGCACAGCTGGGCCAAGTCAGGAGAGGGAACAAGCCTAGAAGGAGGGCGGGGTGGGGAAAGGAAGCCCTATATAAGGTGGCTAGGAAGAGCTCTGAGGTGGTGGGTGTGAGTAAGGAGTGATGGTGTGGAGTGAGAGCAGGGCAGTGCAAGAGTGGAGGCTTGGAGGAGAGTTCTGGGAGGAGGAGATGATGTTGACGCAGAGGGTAAGCAGGCCAGGTTGAGCAGGCCAGCGAGTGGACTGAGAGGGAGTCTGGGTGATGTATACTGCCCCTCCTTCCACAGAGCAGGGTCCTGCAGTATCCCTGGTGCCCCTCTGATGTCAGGGCCGGCCCAGCTGGGGCCCTGCCCAGCGGCAGCAGCGACAAGCCCTGACAACTCTAATCTGGAGAACCAGTTCTCATCCCCCACTCCTCTGTTTGAAGCTAGCTGGGTGACCTTGGGTCAGTCACAGCTCTCTCTGAGCTCTCTCAGCCCCACCCACCTCAGCAGGTGATTGTTGTGAGGATAATAACACACTTTGTAAACCACTCTAAGTGGATGTTAAGTTGTCCTGAAGGGCAGTGTATAAATCAAATGTCATTATTATTAATGTTATTATAAAATAAACTAAAGTCTCATTGCACCTTAAAAACAAGCAACATTTATTTCTATATGAGCTTTTGTGAGTTATATAACTAGAGATGGGCACGAACCGGAAAAAAATGAACCTTGTGGTTCATAGTTCATCAAATTTCACAAACCACAAACCATGAACTTTCATGAACCTTCCCCTGGTTCACGAACCAGTTCATTTGGTTCATGAAAACATCACATCCAGGTCAGAAAAGCATCACCTCCGGGTCAGCAGAAAGTCACTTCTGGGCCAGCAGAAGGTCTGCAGGAAGTCCATCCCCTGTTGCCTAGGAAACTGATTGATTGGCACCAGGCTGTCTGCAGTGATGAACCAAAAAACAAACCAAATGAACCAGCCTAAAGTTTGTGGAGGTTTGTCAGAAATGGGGTCTGATTAACTGCTGGTTCGCAAACCACAAACAGGCCTGGTTCATGCTTAATTTTGGTTCATATTTCGGTTCATGCCCATCTCTAGTCATAACCCACTTCTTCAGACAGATGTGTGTATGGAAGTTGTACTAGGAAATCTTTTGGTGTAATTTACACCAAGCCTTGGGTCTTCCTCCTCCTAACCTTCACTGTAAGATTCCTGGTATCATTTTCCTACCCATATCTATCTAAAGAAGCGGACAGTGACTCACAAAAGCTCATATTGAAATAAATATTATTAGTCTTTTAGATGCCACTGGCCTTTTGTTTAATTTTATGTAATGTTCAGCCATCGTCTCTCTCCACCTCCACTAAAAAGAGGCTTAAAAGTGCAAGCACAGTGGAAAATCACAATAGCTTCAAAATACTATCACCTAATAACATAATACAATATAAATATTAATTATGGATCCACACATTGGTAACATGAAGACTAGACTGCTATAATGTACTTCAGATAGGTCTCCTCTCTAAGTCAACTGAGAGACTCCAGTTGGTGCAATTATTGTCAGGAGCTAGGTGAAGTATGCATATTCTCTCATTCTGCAGTCACTCTATTGGCTACTGGGCTCAATTCAAGGTTTTGAGTATCACATAGAAAGCCTTCCATGGTCTTGGCTCCTCATATCTATGGGATCACCTCTCTCCCAATGCTCCACTATGGCAGCTTACCTCAGCTGAACAGGCCTTCTGCAAGTGCCACCCTACAAATGGGCAAAAGCAAGTGTCCATATAAATACATTCTCTGCGGTGCCCCTCACCTTATGGAATGGCCTGCCTGAAAAGTCAGAAAAACTCCCACTTTCCTGGCTTTCCACAAAATATGCAAAACAAAATTATTCAGGAGGGCTTTTTACCAAGGTAATAGAGCTGTGCTATAAGGAAATGATTCTGAAAAATGCTTTGGTAAAGGAACAGAGACTGTAGACTCTACTAGTGTGTTTTGCCTGTTGCTGCAAGTGTTTTATTTATTTATTCATTTATTTACATTATTTATAGTCCACCTTTCTCACTGAGAGTCAAGGCGAATAACACAGTACAATCAATTTCAAGGGCATTTCAATAAACAATGTAAGGGTATATAAATCCAAATTTGCAAAGATTTAAAACCAGTAGCAATCCAGTTGAGATTTTAAGAAATGCTGAAACAGGTATAAGCAATTCTGACATATATTAAACAACATATAACTGTCCAGTGGAATCATACTTCAAGCAACAGATAGTACATAGTAGTAAAGTCTGTGGACCCTCTCTCTTTACTGATGCGTCTCCTCGAGACCACTTCCTTAGAGTGCAGCCCTCCTATCTGAGCAAAAAGCCCTCAGCAAAGCAGTAATATACAGCGCCCAAAATGGTTCATGGGAGACACAACTACAAACTCCTGAAGAAATGAGTACCTTCAACCAGAAATCAGTTATTTTGTTTCAGAATATATTTGTTTGTGTTGTTGGTGCTGCTTTGTTTTACCTTCTGGTATTCTGCATCCAATGGCATTGCTACCACCTGTAGAACATGCAGTACAGCATGAGAATCAATAGAGACTATTTTGCAAGTCACAGGACTGTGTGCCAACTCTTCGCAGTACATATGCTATGTTCTTCCTTTCTTCTCATTTATGGAACAAACAGCACACATTTGCAATCAATCTACTCTGGGGACTTCTGAGTCTGATCTGCCTTCTGTTATTTCGTTTTACTGGAAGATATTTTACGGTTTATTCTTTAGCAGAAGCCACTTTCAAAATTAGAAGGGTTGTATCATCGGAATTTGACCAGACCAATTCACAATGGTTCAATAAATTCCCCCTTGGGTTCAGTATAGATATCAGTGAAACATATAATGACAGATGTTCTCAATCACTTGAGCTCCATAAAAGTAAAGCTGCTGGTCTAAAGGGATCTTCCAATATCATCCCTCAAGATATTGAGTAGCCATGATTTGGAATCTCCAGAGCAAAACAAAACAACTCTGTGCAAAGCAGGGGATGTTAATCATGACAATAGTTTTCAAAAACATGTTCAGCTTTGATGAAAAGAAGACATGGAGAAAATAAGGGAAGAACAAATTGATTCAGTATCTTGAATAGAAAAAGGTCCTTTTAATTTTGTTTTGATGTTTTTAACTTCATCCATTTTTTTTTTAAATTAAGAGTTAACAAGTTACTTTCTATATAACCAAGAGAAATACATTACTTTCACAGTTGCAGGGTTTGCCCCAGTTACACAACAAATGAACAAAACATATTGTAATAAATGGCATTAATTTTTTTAAAGAATTGTTTTTGATCCTGTGGCATGCCCTGTGCATCTTGTTTTTATTTGGGTCATTTATTTAGCATTTGTTTTTACCACTTTGCAGTGTGATAGTGGCCGTTTTTCACACTGCTTACCAACCACGGAACATTACGCCAAGCTCCCAGAACAACAGTGTCTTCCTAGCGCCATTTTGTACAAGAACTGCCTTTCTCACTCGAAATCGCGCCAGGAAGACGCTGTCATTCTGTGAGCTTGGCACAATATTCTGTGGCCGGTAAGCAGTGTGAAAACAGCCAGGGTTATATATGACATGTAATGTGATGGAAATTTCTAATTTGGTAAATCTATTTATATATGTATTTTACTAAAAATACTGTAGCATCTTGGCTTATGGTGTGAGTTGGGAACACTTCTGCTTAAACCTCACTTTGGCTATGTAAGTCTTGCTAAGATAGGTCACACTATAATGACTCCCTTCAGCTAATGTCATGGCACGTTCCCCATGTGAAAGGAGTCTTCCTCTGGGGCAAAAGAGTAAAGGTCTCATGCATCTAAGGAAGGCTCCTTAAACTAGAGATGATGCTGCCATTAACTATATGGGGTGGTAGAATCCAACCCATTAATACTGGCCTTCCTGAAATAATGTATGTGAAACTCTTGGGAAACTTTTAACACTATTACACGAGAAGCATTATTAAAATAAAGAAATGTGGTAATGTAGTCATTGCGGTAGGAGCTAATTAAAATCAGTGGATAAAATCATATTCTCAATGTTGGATTTCTGAATTGTTACAATCGCTCAAGATGGGTTCTTTCCATACCTCTGTCCTAACAGAAATCCAACGGTTAATGAGCCATCATTTCTTGCATGCCCCTTTTTAAGTCACATATCCCATGACAGACAAGTTATATACAATGACAGAAAATATGAAAACATACTTCTACGCCACCACTTTACCATCATAGCAATTATACAAGAAAAGGCAGAAGGAATCTGGGATGGTAGATAAGTCTTCTATTTCAAACCCGGTAACATTGTGTTTTTACTACTGTCCTTCAGAGACCTGGAAAGTAAAAGAAGAGTAACAGAATATTTAATACAAGGAATAAAGATGGCTAAATGAGTTCTAAGTAACTTCATAAGAAAGATACATTTAGAAACAATAGCCGTGAAGACTGTGTTATAGACATGTCGTATGTTTCTCAACCACAGACAAATTAAACTGTAGGCGATTGTTTTTATCCATGCATGAAATTGTTCTGCTAGTTCATTGCCCTGAAATATCAGAAGTAAATCATCAATGAATCTGAAGTAGATCAGCATATTGTTTATAATCAGATTTATGAGATATTTTAACGTTCCTCAAAATAGCCTCACTTACCTTTACCTTTACAGCATCCATGTATAAAACTGCTGTCACCCTGATGTTCAAGCATCAGGGACCCAAACAAGAAATGAACTTTTTGCATTTAACATCCTACACAAGTACACTGCCCACGTGAATGATGTGGGAGGCATATTTGGCCCCCGCTATCCATGAAGAAATGAGGACACAAGACGCAAGAGGGTGGCAACAAATGCGGCCCCTTCCTGGCATGCAGCTACGCTGCTCAGCCAGGGGCCGTTGATTGACGCGCCGGAGGGGAGACGACACCACCCCCTCATTCCTAATATGGTTTGCTGGGAGGGCGGAGCAAGCGCTTGTTGCGCAGCTCTGCCCTTCCCAGCTCAGTTCGGTGTAGTCGCTCGGAGGGAAAGGACGTCTCCAACCGAGCGACTGCGGTGCGGGCCCTGGCGGCTGAGAGTGGAGCGGCTGAAGAGGCGCGGCTGTCGGCCGGGAAGGAGTGTTGGCAGCGGAGCGGCGGCTCGGCGGAGAGCTGCCCGTGCGGTGGCGGGTCGCACCGGCGTTCCTCGTCGGACGCGTGCTGCTGCCGGGGCTGTGGGGCCTCTCGGCCGGTTTGTTGGGCGGTGCGGCGCTCCTGCGGCGCAGCCCGTGTGTGCTGGGGGCCGGGGTCCGCTTGACCGGCGGAGGTGACGCGGCTGAGCGGCCTCCCGCCTGGCTTGCCGAGGGCGGCCGGTTTCGCTGGGGACGGGCGGTTTGCAGCCATTAGGGGCTGCGCGGTTGCTGCATTGAGGCTCTTCAGTTGGGCTTCAAGCTGTCCGGGGAGGGTGGCTTTGGGTAAAAGGGGGCCTGGGCCTGGTGGGCTTTGGGCCTTCGGCTGGTTGGATCTTGCTTCGGGTAGCCCTCTTCCCCCTCCCACTTGTGGTTGGGGGGTTATTGGCACGCGGCCAGCACTCACTGCTGCCCTCTCCTTTTTTCCTCCCCCCCCTCCTTTCTGGCCATAAGTGGCGCGTTTTCACGGCGGCCATTTTGTGACTGGCCTGGGTGGGCCGGCGGCCATTTTGTGGATCGTAGTTCTGCTTTGGGCATAGGGCCTTGGCACTTTGGCTAGTCTGCCTGCCTGATAAGCAGGCCTGACTCCCTGCCTTCGTGGTGGTGTTCTGCCCTAACCTTTGTAGGGAGGGGAGCGCGGTTTTGGCTGTTTGGGAAGCCGCAGGTTGCTAATTAAAACACCACAAGTCTAAAAATAGAATGGCACCTAAAAGAGGCGGTACTGCCAAAGGAAAGCAGCCTGCGAAAAAGGTGCCTCCTAAGCGCCCCCTTCCCCCAGCTGTGTCCTCTTCTGATGAGGAGGACTCCTTGGGGAATCAACAGGATATTTTGAGGCGTTTAGAGGCGCTGGAGCAGGCAAAGGGGGATGGGGGTGCGCCTAGACAGGCAGTGAATTCTGGGAGGCCGGTTCGGCGTGCGTCTAGGAACGCGGTTAACCGTAATATTTTACGTCGTTTAGCAGCCTTGGAAGGCACTATCGGATCACCAGCGGCTGGAAGCAGCAGTGGGCAGGTGGCGGCGGTGGTGACAGCCCAGGAGCAAGTACCGGAAGTGGAACAAGATTTGTCGGAAGACCCGCCTCCAGTCGCGGTGGCTGTGGACCCAATAGATGTGCCGGGTAAGGACAACACACCACAGTACACTTACCCATGGCCTTGGGGGCCGTGGGCACTGGGATCCATTGGGGGGTCCACGGGGGCGACACAGGACATACCTCTTAGTCAGGGATCTTCTCCGGCTATGGGGGTGCAGCCCATGCCTGGTACGGGTTTTCCGCTTTCTGCCCAGCAGCAGCAGGCTGTTGCTCCTCAGGCTTGGGGAGCTCCTGGGGCGACAGCGTACATGGGCTCGCAGTTTGGTTGGCCTGCTTACCCGGCTACCCCTTGGGGCTATGGTCCTTTCCCGCCCTTGGTTTATGGTCAGGTTCCATTTAATGCACTGCCTTTTGGAGATACGGCCCTGCCTTTAGGTGACCATCTTACGCAGGCTACGAGGGACAAAATTTTGCGTGGCGAATATGTTGACATCTTTTCCCTTCTCTATCGTGAGTTAGAGAAGAAGGACAAAGATGAAATGGATGATAGGGATAAGGAGCGACTACGGAGAAGACGGGTTGATAGGACGTGGAACAATTGGCTGCCCGGGTTTTTAATTTATGCTGGGGTAATTGCCAGGGCACAGCCTAATCGGGCTGCATCCTTGTTTCAATACCTTGACATTATATTGAAGGGCTATACGGGCTTCTCGGGTGCTGCATGGATGCAGTACGACGAGGAGTTCCGTATGCGGGCGGCCATGACACCTAGTCTCCAGTGGGATCGTATCCACCAGCAACTATGGTTGTCGGTGATGTCCCCTGCTAAGCCCAATTTGGTGGATCGCTCAGACAGCGGCCATGTGGTGCATCGCAACTCCCAGACGTCCAATACCCGCGGTGGAGCGGGGCAGCAGGTTCAACCCCGGCTGCTCTGTTGGGAGTATGCGTACAAGGGAACCTGTGCCAGGAAGCCATGCCGATTTAGGCATGAATGCCCCTCTTGTGCGGGACAGCACCCATACAGTGCATGTGGCAAAGCCCGTCAAGGTTGGGGTGGTAGGAAGCAGGGTGGAGGTGGCTCTGGAGGGCAGCAGCCTCCTGGAAAAGGGCCCCAGCCCGGTAAGGCTGAAGGTCCTTGAGCGTTTGTTGCGTGCTTACCCTCTTAAGGAAGACGCGGTTTATCTGTTTGAAGGTTTTAGGGACGGTTTCAGGATCCCTGTTCAGGGACCTAGGGCCCCGTTCATGGCTGAAAATCTGCGATCGGTGCAGGGTAAGGAACATATAGTTAGGCAAAAAATTCAGAAAGAATGTGCTGAGGGTAGGGTTTTGGGGCCGTATGATGCCCCCCCCACCCCCAACTTCAGGGTTTCCCCTTTGGGGGTGGTGCCGAAGAAGGCGGCTGGTGAGTTCCGCCTTATTCATCACCTGTCCTACCCCAAGGGGGAGTCGGTTAACGACGCCATCCCGGGGTATCTATGCTCAGTAAAGTATACTTCCTTTGACCAAGCGGTCAAGGTGGTGCGTAGGTGTGGGATGGGCGCTGAGTTGGCGAAGTGCGACATTAAGTCGGCTTTTCGTCTTCTTCCCGTCCACCCCAGGGATTTTGAGCTTTTGGGGTTTGCTTTTGAAGGCAGGTATTATATGGACCGTGCCCTGCCGATGGGCTGCTCCGTTTCCTGTGCGGCCTTCGAGCGCTTCAGCTCCTTTCTTGAATGGGAGTTCAGGCGGCGAACAGCTTGTACTGACTCCGCCCACTATTTAGATGATTTTTTGTTCGTTGGGCGGGCGCGGTCATCTCAGTGTGCCAGGCTCCTGGCCTCCTTTATCGAGATGGCTGAGGAGCTGGGAGTGCCATTGGCTCACGAGAAGACGGAGGGCCCTTCCACGGTTCTTACTTTCTTAGGGATTGAATTGGATACGGTCCAGCAATCCATGAGATTACCTGAGGACAAGGTTCAGGACCTTAGAGTCCGTATTCAGGAATTTTTGGGTAAGCATAAGGTATCCCTGGTCGAGCTCCAGCAGCTCGTGGGGCACCTTAATTTTGCATGCAAGGCAGTGGCTCCGGGTAGGCCTTTTTTGCGTCGATTATGTGACGCCATGGCTCAATTGCGTGCCCCCCATCACCGTTTGCGAGTGACGAGTGGTATGCGTGCAGATGTGGAGGTATGGAATGACTTTTTGGAAGGGTTTAACGGCGTTACCCTTTGGCGGGACGAATTGCTGCTCGAGGCAGAGTTGCAGGTTACATCGGACGCCTCAGGTTCCACAGGCTTCGGAGTTTATTTCCGAAGGCATTGGTGTGCGGAACAGTGGCCGCCGGACTGGCTGGCATCCGACTTGGTTAGGGATTTGACTTTTCTAGAATTTTTCCCTTTGTTAGTGGCAGTTCGTTTATGGGGTAAGGAATTGGCCAACCACTCGGTCCACTTTTGGTGCGACAACTTGGCAGTGGTGCATGTGGTCAATGCCTTGACGTCCAAGTCCCCCAGGGTTATGCGATTGGTTAGGGAATTTACGTTGTTGTGCCTGAAGAGTAATATATTGTTCAAGGCCAGACACGTTCCTGGAATTAGCAATGGTGTGGCGGACGCTTTGTCTCGCCTACAGATGGAGCGTTTCTGGCAACTTGCACCGGAGGCAGATCCACATCCGGCGGTGATGCCCCCAGACCTTTGGCTGCTTGGGAGGCCGAAGCGTGTCGTGCCATCCAGCTAGCCATTGCACCCAGTACGAGGAGGGCGTATTGGAGAGCGGTAGGCCAGTTGGAGGAGTTCAGGAGGGGGGCCGGGATTGCTCAGTGTTGGCCAGTCCCTGTCGAGCATATTTTGCAGTTTTGTGTTTGGCAGAAGGGCCGCGGGCTGGCAGTAAAATCAATTAAGGGGCGACTTGCCGCCCTCGCCTTTGTTAGTAAGGCCCGGGGATTTCCTGAGGCCACGGGCGATTTCCGGGTTCGGAAGATGCTCGAGGGATGGTCTAGGGAGAGCGTGGTCCATACGGATCCGCGTGAGCCAATTTCACCTTTAGTGCTTAGAGGACTTGGTGCAGTTTGGAAAGTAGTTTGCAGGTCTGGCTACGAAGCCAGGCTTTTTCATGCAGCTGCTTTAACTGCTTTCTTTGGCGCTCTTCGGGTGGGGGAGCTGGTGGTGGCATCAGTAAGGGATGCGTCTGGTCGTGCCCTAATGGCAAGCGACCTAACTTTTGACAGTGAGGCAGTGGTGTTGAGGATTCGTTGGTCCAAGACTGACCAGATGCACAGAGGGTCGAGCATTCGGTTGGGGACTTGCTCTGATATGGACTTGTGCCCGGTCAGGGCATTGAGGAGGTATTGGCGAGTGCGGGGTGCTGAGGAAGGCTGCCTCTTTCGGCATCAGGATGGCGCCCCGTTAACCCGTTACCAGTTTTGGGCCGTGACTAAGCGAGCCCTGGCTGAGCTGGGGTTGCAGGGGGTGAGTTTTGGAACGCATTCGTTTCGGATTGGGGCGGCGTCAACGGCTGCTGCCATGGGCTATTCTGGACAAGTTATCCAGAGGGTAGGCAGGTGGCGGTCTTCGGCCTTTCGCACTTATGTGCGCCCCCTTTCTCGATTTTGAAGGTACTAATTGTGGTTTTTCTTAGGTCCAGCGGCACGGGTAGGACGGCAACGCATCCTGATATGTGGGCACAGCTATGTCTTTTGGGCAGCCCATCAAGCACGCAGGACGCCAGTCGGGTCCCAGCTTGGCCTCAGTGACCGGGCTGTGGTTGAATGGCAAGGTCGACGTGGCCTTCGGTGGCCGGGCCTGTTGCCACTGTTGTTTGGAGTTGGGCAGGATCTGCCACCCCACATCCTTGTTATTCATTTAGGGGGAAATGACCTCGGCTTCCAACAGGGTAAGGCACTGTCTTCCCAGGCGCTGGCTGATATGCGCCTCATTGCGGCTCGCTGGAGAGGGGTGCTGATCATGTGGTCGGCCATGGTCCCTCGCCGGGTTTGGAGGGAGGCTGAGAATCGCCCAGCCGTTGAGAGGGCGAGGATGAAGGCCAATCGGGCCATCCAGAAAGGATTGGGGGAGGGGTTGGGCGTCTATCTGCCTCACCCCAGGATCAGGGCCGAATTTCCCGACCTCTACCGAGGTGATGGGGTGCACTTGTCCCACGTGGGCAATCAGATATTTCTAGACGACTTGCGGCAAGGACTTCAGTTGGCCCTGGACTATCAGTGGGGCGCCAGGACCTAAGCAGAGGCTTGGTTCTGGCGTTGGCGGATTTGAGTAGGAGTAGGGTGCGGGTCGGTGAGCACCCTTGGCGCTTCCCTATTGTGGGAACAGGGGCCTGCCTAAAGGTCTGGTACTGCTGTGACGGCTGCCAGGTGCAGAGGCAGGCTGCCTTCGGGAACCCCAGCCTGCGAGTCCTTCCCTCACTGCTATACGGCTGAGGTGTTCAGAGGCTCAAAGGGGGGTGACCAGAATTGCCTGGCCGGCTGGGTCCGCCCCATCCTGATGGATGGGTCCCACCTGGGGCTTCGGGGCTCGCCCAGACAGGTCAAGGCGGGGGTCCATGGGGACACCGTGGCTTGACCTGTACCGCTTGTAGGTCCTTGCCGCAGTTTGGTTTGCTTGCTTGTATATAGTTAATAAAGTGGCCCTTAGATCCAACTTGGTGTCCGTCTCTTATTCTGACTGGGGTGTCAATAGCAGCTGCTTCATACAGCCAAACCAATCATTTTGAAACTATGTGAGGCAAAGTATTCTATCCTACACTGAAGCAGTGTTTTTTTTTTTCCCTGAGGAGCCTCCCACCCCTTTCTTTAACAATGTGTGATTAGCTGGTTATTTCAGGGCTGAGCTGGAATCACTTGGGTTTCTTTCATACCAGTAGAGAGACAAGTCTTTTTTTGCCTGTTCCATATTGTTTGAAGGGAAAAGAAGTTTATTAAATATACCTGGTCTGTAGAGGTTGCTAAGGACCTCAGTGGAATTCGCAGGATTAGTGGTAGCTATTTGTCAGGTAGGCAAAATTTTTGAGGCATTGAAAAATTAGTGGAGGCACACAAACCAGCCATTCAGGAAATTGACTCAGTACTGGACATCACCTCTTGAACAGGGTGCATAACATCTCTCAATGCAAGTTTAAAGCAGGCAAGGAAAAGCAAGCAAGGAACCAGGGTGGGATTGTTCAAACACTTGTAACTCAATTGGGCAACCTTTTTTTAAAAAAGTACCAAGGTGAGAATAACACAGCTCAGCTCTTAATCAGTGAACTCTCATTTAACACAACCCAATGCATCTTGTGTCTTTATTTTAGGGTGTGTAGCAACGGCAACGTTGTGTTCAAATATAAGCACTTTTGATGTAAATAGCTGATAATGCCACAAGTTTGTTTATATTATTTATTTATCTATATATTTAGATTTATATCCCATTTTCCTCCACAATGAGGATTCAAAGTGGCTTGCCACAATGTTCTCCTCTCCTCCATTTTATTGTCCCAACAACAACCATGTGAGGTAGGTTAGGCTGAACTAGTCCAAAGTCACCTAAAAAGATTCCATGACTGATGGGATCATCATGTATGTGGATTCTTCTCCAGTCTGATATATAAGAATGTAAGAAGAAACCTATTAGATCATACTAGTGGTCCATCCAGTCAAGCAACCTATTCCATACAGCAGCCAACCAGTTACTGTGGTGGGCCAATGAACAGGACATAGAGGCCATGGTTTGTTGCGTCTGAATATAGATGTTCCTTTTAGTCACAATGGTTAGTAGCCACTAGCCACTGATGGACTTATCCCTTATGTATCTGTCTACCCCATTTTATAGCCATCTATGCCCATGGCCATTATGAAATGCATTGGCAGTGAATTCCAAAATTCAATTACCCATGGAGTAAAGAGTTGTTTTCTTTTGTCTGTCTTCAATCAATTCATGCCCATGTGCCAGTATGCAAGAAAAAGGCTTAGACTGGAGTAACTGCATAGGATTGTGCTGAAAATCTACTTAACTATCCCAATTCGGTGATAAAATGATACAAAACCAATATTATAAATTTTACTACAAACCCTTAAGATTAGTTTCCTTATTTGTGGGAGGTCAAAATATGTACCAAATAAGCAAGCATGACTATTTTCGTTGCCACCCCAGACAGAAAGAAAAGACAGACACAAGTGCTGGGAATTAATGGGCCATATTTATTTGGCAACAATATATCATTGAACAGAGATACATGGCAAGAGCCTAACTAGCAGTACAGGTCAGGCCCTGGGGTCACCCCAGGACCTCCACTCTGACCTGTCTGGGTGAGCCCCGCTGCCCTGGGAACTAGCCATCCAAGTATATGGCTGGGACCCAGCTCGCCAGTCAAATGGTTCCCCCTCCAAGCCTATAGCACCCTGCCATAAAGCAGGAGAGCCTTACTTGTGCAGGGGGAGCCACACAGCAGCCTGCCCTCTCAGCTGGCAGCCTTCAAGCAGTACCAGTGATCTTGACAGACCCCAATTCCCCAATGGGAATGCGCCAAGGGTTCTCACCAGTCCACTCATTTCTCCCCATCCTAATCCTGCCAGGGGACATCCAATTACAGCTCCACCATAAGCCAATTACCACAAACCCATGCAAGAGGTGCAAGATGGGTGAAAAAGTTCCCTCTCCAAAGCCAAAATGGAGGAGGAAGAAAAAATTCCAACCTGGCCCTGGTAAACAGCAATTGGCTAAGCCTGTACTAATGCAGGGCAGGTGGGTGGGCCAATCTCAAGGTAACTTGGCTCCACCCCCCTCCTTAATCCCTATATGGCCAAAACCGTCTGTCAGCTCTTCTTCCTGTGGGGAGGCAAATGGCCGGGCAGGCTGAATAGTGTGTTTCACATCCAGGCCATGTCTTTAAAGGTGCACTCTCCATCTCAGAGTTTACAAGGACAGTTACCTGAGGGAGCATCAGGCAATATGCAATGAAGCAAAAGTGGCAATTTTGATGAGACCAAAGCAGCAATCCATGGTCCTAGTACTTACTCCAAATCTGGCAAACTTGGGGCTTCATACAACCTGACAGCTGCAGGGGTTTATGTACTAGTCTTGGGGTCCTATTTTCTTCTGTGCTGAAAATGCTGAAATCTGACCACGTTTACTAGGATAGACCACAATCAGTGCCCAAGAACCCCTACCGCTGTAGTATAATAATCCTGTATTTAGATAGGTATTTTTCCTCATACGTGTAGTATGCTACTTTGCATGCTGTTTATTTGAGGGCTCAATTTTGACTTCCAGCATACAACAAGCTAGCTACAATCCTCATAACAGGCGAACAGAACAAGCACAATCCTAATGAAATGTTACCGGAAGACAGAATATACTTCAGAAAGATTCTGAGTAGGTCTGTTGCTTTCTTCATCTGTGTAACCAGATTAGGACTAAACCCTAGGAAAGGGCACCTATTCTAAAAATATAGGCCTGAAGAACACATCAGAATAAAATGTCATTATAAAACTTGACAGAGAAATAAGCCATATGCAGTGACCAGAGGTGATCTCTTACTAGAACGTCTAATAAGAAGGGAAGAAAAATCAATTGAAACAGGTATAGTGGCCCCATATAGCCGATGCAGGAAGAAATTACAGATTGAAAGCTACTATCTCTTTCAGTATCTGCTCTCTGAGAAAGGTACAATTTTCAGCCACAGCAGCCTTCATGCTTCACTCTTTCCATTTTCCTTGAAGCAAGGCAATATGCCTTTATAAGACTTTTAACCCCTAGAGTGTCTCTCATGATCAGGAACAGGAAATGATAAGATGGCAGAAAGGTTTGCACTATGACCAATTCACCATGTGCCAATCCTGTTGAGATCTTCTAGTCTCTTCTATGAGCTCACTAGGCATTACTGAGCAAGTTATTCTCTCACAGATTAAGCCACTATTTGTAACACAGGGTTGTTGTAAGGATTCTTGATATGGCCTAAATGAAACATTTTGCATGCAAGTAAATATATATTTGAATCATTTTATAAATGCACCATGGTAGCATTCTGAGGAGCTGATTTACGTGTTACTACTGTTTGTAAGTACAGGATAGTAGCCTTGGAGACTGTAAATTTGTTCTGCACAACTAGTGTACAATTACTACCAATTTATAATGGGGGAATTCAGAGGTTCCCCTCCTCCTTTTGTTGCTGATATATTGTATTTCTGAGCATTGAAACTACAATATTTTGTCCCCTAGGAAAAATTAGAATTTTTCCTAAGCTGATAAGTTTACTACAATTTGGAGTGCTGTATAAAATGTGGTTGTGTGCGTACTATTGCATGGTTTTGGGCAACTTGCTTTCCCACCTATGATATGTCCAGGTCATTCTTTATTTTTTTTTTAAATCCTTTTTATAAATTGGCTTATTTGGACTAGACATGGGAACGAACCGCAAAAAACTGAACCATGCGGTTCATGGTTTGTGGGTTTCCACGAACCAGGAACCACGAACTCCCACGAATTGGGGCAAGTTCTTGAACCAGTTCGTGGTTTGTGGGGTTTAAATGCCCCTTTCCAGCTGCTTAGCAACAGGGAAAGGGTGTGTTTAATCGTTTAAAGGGCCCTTTCCTGCTGCTTGGAAGCGGCAGGTCCCTTTAAACTTTCAGCTGGCAGGCGGCGAGGGGGAATCCTCTAAACTGCCCTTTAAACTGCCCTTTAATATGAACCAAACGAACCAGTAGATCAGTTCGTGGAAGTTCATGGAAACTAGCTTCCATGAACCACTGGTCCGCAAGCCTTAAACCAGGCTGGTTCATGGGGTTTTTTGGTTCATATTCAGGTTTATGCCCATCTCTAACTTAGACTCATCTTCCTATTGGCACTGCTGATGGTAGGATAACAATAGCACTGAGCAAATAGCACTACACACACATTATTGTTAACAGTAATCATAATAACAGTGTACTTATATACCACCCTTCTGAACAAATTAGTGCCTACTCAGAGCACTGAACAAAGTCAGTGTTGTTATTATCCCCACAATACAGCTGGAGGGCTGGGGCTGAGAGGAGTAGCTTACCCAAGGCCACCTGCAGAGCTCATGGCAGTAGTGGGATTTGACCCAGCAAAGTATTGATTCACGGCCCAACCACTTAACTACTATGCTACAACTTCAGTGAAGGGGATGAAACCGTTTTAAACACCGCACTACACCGAATGCTACTTGCGTTCAATGTTCAAAATCCTTTGCTGGCAAAAGAAGAGAGGTGCATGCAGCTGTGCTCAGGTCTATTCTTACTGAAATCTAAGAGTATTTAGGCTCCCTAAGTAGGTATTCAATGTTTCTTTTTCCCAAGAAAGTGTTTTTGGGACTTCAGAGCCTGCCTCAGATCTGCTGTGTTGGTTATCCAAATAAGCAACAACTATCCAGAGTATGAACTGCACATATGGCTAAGTAATTAGTTTAACTGACTCTCAACTATACTTCTAGGTAAGCTGAAAAATCCATTTCCTAGCCTATGAATTACTTATTGTTTAACTGATATCTTGTTATATTTAATTGAAATACATGAGTAATTAAGGCTCTTAACCCCAGCGATCATCCAAAGGGCAACACAATACGACTACACCACTGCTGGTTTTAAAGTGAACATTAACCTTGACCCTATCTGTGTACGTTACTGCCCATGATTTAAATTTATGGCAGTGAAACAAGAAGTAGTCCTCCTGAATCAGCAAGAGGTGGCTGCCATGTGGGCAGAATAGTGCCTTGGCTCTTTCTGACAGAAGACCATGTCATCTCAATTAATACAATGGAATTGCCTCACAAGTCATCTCTGCAACTCCATTGTGCTATACCAGTAAGGAGACCAGAGTTCAATATAGTGCTCATTTTGCAGATCTGGTACCTATTCATCTAGCTTGGAGCTTCATGTTATTTCATACATTCAAGCTATAATGAGAGTCAGATTAAGAGCCCTGCATGAAGAGTACACTCACCAGGCCATTAAAACAGCCATAAAACTTGTGCAAACCTTTTCTGAAGCTTCCTTAATGCAGGTAGTGCCTTTAGGCAGCACAGTAATTTGGCACACAAGCCACAACAAGCCTTGCTAGTGAGAATGTCCAGAGACCTGTATGTCCCTCCCCCCCCCCCCCACAAATGTTGGCCAATAAAATTACTCATCCCTTCAACAAACATCCCCGAATTCCTTATTGACACAGGAATAATTGCTCCATTCTTTATAGTCAATTCTACAGAAAAGGAGGCATGCACTTTAAAAACACATCATTCCAGCAGATGTGTTTCATCATTAAACCTACTCTTTATTGCACAAGAGGATGTTATAAAGGTGCTTCACTTCCTGTGAAGCATATGGCAGAGACCCAATGAGAAAGTGGGAAACTGCAGAGTATGTTTATTAAGCTCATGTTTGCTTGACTTAAAAATATTCTCGTGGGGAAGCACTGTGGATATCACACAGTTGATTAACACATCAATAGACAGAACTGACTGTACTAGAGATAGCGAAATGAGGGGAATTTGAGAACTGAAACTGGGCGGGGGAGCTCTATACTGTCTTTTACAAGTTGCCAAGGGGCAGGACTATAATAGTTGATATAAACACTGGCCAAGGAGGGCGGGGGGAGGATCAAGCAAAAAATTTCTGCCGCATTGGTCTGGTAGATCTGAGGGGGCAGGGTGAAGACATCTGCTCTGTGAGGATCTTTGTAGGAAAAACTAGGCAAGACTATACTTGATAGTGGAAAGGGCCATCCACAGTCCACCACAGTGAAATTGGGAGTGGGGGAGAGTCTTTTGGTTTTGTTAAATAGACATTGAGGGAATGAGGAATTACCCTCTTTCTTTTATCTATTTTTTTACCAATAAAGATGGGCAGATCACTCAGTCTTCATTTTCTGACTAAAACCGTTAATCCAGAGTTAATTGATGACGGACAAAAAGCTGAACTAAAGCCAAAACCACACACTTAATAAAGAAAATGAAGGGAGCCCAATTCTTAACCAGACTGGTCCACAGGGAATCCTCATCTGGAAAGACTTAGGTGTCCACAAGCAACTGTGCAGTGTGCAGTCCTACCATCTCTGCTCATTTACCACTGGGTTAACAGTTTTAATCTTTTCTGGCCAGACAAAGTCACTCTGAGTCCTGATGCTCCTTGACCCATTGCTTTAGGTTGACTTCCATAGTCACAGTTGGTAAGCAAAGGATAGCGGCGGCAGGCCACTGAATGGGCAGCAACCTGGTCCACACCTGCCTGGGTCCTCCTCAGTGCGAGTCTCCTTTAATAATTGTTTATTATTTCCAGTTTTCACCCTAATCAGCATGGCTTGAACCTTTGCAGCAGCTGGGGACTTGGAAGATGGAAAAGACCCCTCCCTCCTTAAATTTGCATGGGCATGTTAGCCTTTCCTTGCATTGCACATAAACGTGCACAGAAAGAGATTGGCAATGCCAACAGCGCTGTGCCATTGGCTGCTCCCCTCTCAGGTGCAAAGCAAACCATTTGCAAATCCGTCCGTGCAAGCCACTCAATGCCATTTCTCAGGACGCACTGAAGAAAAAACGCAGGCATGTGCAACACGCACATTCCCCTTGCCTCCAACAGAGCAATGCTACCCTAGGGCTCAGATCTGAATAGTTGGTTTCCATTAAGGAAAACCCATACAGCTGCTTGCCACTGCTGGTCTGGTGCCTGCCTGCGCTGCCCTGCGCAGTAAGAAAAAACTGAGAGCCAAACTACAAGTGACGTCTTACACAGGTTGGACACTAGTCGGCTTCCCTCAAGTTTTGATGGGAAATGTAGGCGCCCTGGTTTTACAGCTTGGCTCTCATTACAGCTGCAAGACCAGGATGCCTACATTTCCCATCAAAACTTGAGGGAAGCCGACTAGTGTCCAACCTGTGTAAGACGTCACTTGTAGTTTGGCTCTGAGACACATGAACTTTGTAATAGAGGGGAAGTCACTATAGCTTCGTTTCCTGAATTTGTTTAAATATTCCAGAAGCTGCTTTAACAAACTAAGCCAGCAATCTCTGGGTGTATTTTCAGCTCATTTGCTTCATTTTGCACACCCCTAATGAAAATGCTCTTTGCATCATAATCCTCACACACTTTCCCCCATACCCTTTGGTCCTGCTGTGGAAGGAGGGTCATGGCTTGTAACTCTCATCTGTCTTTACCCATTTTACCTGAGTGTTTATTTATGGAAGGATGGTTTCATGCCAGTTTCCCCATAGTTGTGCCCCTCCTCATCTGTCCACTCAATGCACCCAACAGAAAATACAGCTTGCTGAACAGGTGGTTTCCTGTGTAGTCTTGGGATGTGAGAAACTGCATGCTTTGTCTGTCTAGTGTTCAAAGCTTGCCTATTTTGTTTCCCAGCTTCCTTTTAGAATTTTCAATTGTCACTACTTTAAAGCTCTAAATAGCCTAGGCTCCGCATACCATATGCATGGTGGATATGAACAGTTTTTTTTTTCCTTCCAGCAGCCGCCTCTCACTCATTATTATGTCCTAAACCTTTTTCTAGTCTAAGAAGCCTTCTTCCAGTATAAGTGTCTCTTCTGCCAGAGGTTTGCCTTTTATACTGTGGTTTTATTGGTAAGCTACCTCTGAAGAGGCAGCAGAGAAATATTCTAAATAAATAATAAAACTTGGAGGAAAGTTTCTGCCTGACTCTCCCACATCGGGGTCAAAGTCCACGGTGACAGCAGCCTCCTGAGGCACCTTCTCCAGCCTTAGGTTGGGGCTAAGAAATGGGGGAAGGAAGGGGTTACTGCTGAACCCATCTCTCTCCCTCCCCACTGCACTAGGCTCCCCACCTGCAGTGTAGGAGCTGTCACGCCCTTCCTCCCTGGCTTCTCCCAGCCCAGGTTTTTTAAAGGATTCTCCAAGGGCGGAGTCTCCCTGGGCTCCTCCCACCTCCTGCTCCCAGAGCCATCCCTGCCAGATGAGTGGAACTGTGGACCAATTGGGCATCTACCCTATCCCGCAAAGGTCTAACTCTAACCCCCAATTGGGCCCTTCAGGCCTCAGTGGTTGGTTGTGGCCATTTCTGTATGGCCTGCCTTGCTTCCTCCTGTGTCCCCACCTCCCCAGACATATCCTCTATGATGCCAGAGATACTGCACACAAGGCCTGCCTGGCTGCTGCATGCCTTTCTCCTTCTCTCAACTGCAGAGGTGGTGGCATGATCTCAGCTAGCTGTGCCTCCCTTCCTCCAGCTACTTGTGCCATGTCAGGGCAAGGGTGGGCTCCCTGCTGTGGCCGCTGGGTTGGTTTGGCTGTGTGACATTCTCACAGCCTTTCCTGCAGCTGGGTTTTCCCTGACTTGGCCCATAAGGGCAAGGGCAAGGAGGGCAATCTCCTACAGTTTCTTAAGGTGGAGGAAGGTTTCGAACTTCTTTAAGTGGAGTGGTAAAATACAGACCATTAACTGGAGCATATGATGGATCCACTTCTGCTTCCTACTTCATTGTCTAAGGGACCTTGATTTCTGCCGAATCCATTCAGATCTTCAACTGGATTTGATGGCTAGATGTCAGTCTGCTTAAAGAAGCAGGAACTGGGCTACTTTTATTTATTTAAGCATTTATATTCCACTTTTCTCCCCAAAGGGACCCAAAGCAGTGCAGAACAACAGCAACAAAATACAATATAAATGAACCAACCAAACAGAACAAAGTATTTCACAGTATACTTTTGTAGATCTGTAAAAATTACTCTGTTTAGTAGCTTTCTAGAGTTTCAAGGTTTAATGTTTGCTATTTTAGATGGTACAGAGTACCAAGACATAAGTGCACTGGTCCCCTGACAGTTGGGGAGTTGCCACACAAAACGGGAGCTCAAAGGCCACCTTACATATGAGAACACTGCACATGATGCTTTGGGTCAAGGCTGAAGCATACAACAGCACAAGGCTTATTTTGTGGTGTAGAGAAATCGTGACCAGTCTTCCAGTGTGCAGAATTTAATTTGTCTGTTGTTTGAGTATCAACTAGAAAATATTGAAAGGGCCTAGGGAGCAATGCTTTGTGAAGAGAAATTTCTGTCATGCTAAGCTAAAAGTTTCCCTTAGGAAAGCCCTACGGCAAAGAACAGGAAAAGCAGCTTTTTAACAAGTGAATTAAAATGATACTGAAGTTATCTGACACAAAAACAACCAGAAGCCATACTCAAGATTCTTAACATTATCAGCTAGTAAACACTGATATGCTGAAGGCCAAGGAGAAAAAAAATGAAGAAATATTACTAAGTTTCCTGACCCATATCAGGTGAACGTGAATTGTTGTTTGGAAAACCTATTAAATGTGGCACACAGTTATTTATAGCAAAACCAGCTCAAACAGAGTTGCAGTAATCAATTCCTACAATAACAGACTCATAAATCAAAACAGCAGCAGTGCCATGATACAAATCAGGACTATGTTTTGTTAATGAAGAAAATGGAGTTTCTACGAAATAGGATGTTAATGTAAAATCCATAATCGAGTTTACCTCACAGACCACAGTTACCAGAACGGGGTCCCTTAAAATGCTACTGACGAGAGGAGGCAATTAAACCCATATTTATGTTGGATCTTTTTCTCTGAAAACATTATAAGTTTCAGTTGATTTCAGTTCTCACTGCAGTATTTCAATTCTTGTCCTAACAAAGGCAAATAGAAACAGCCTCCATGCCATGCATTCAAACCAGGAAAATGATGCAATGTGCCCACTCCTGGGTGCTTTCACTGCATGGATAATTAGGTTTGCTTTATGATTAGGAACCAGAATTTGGACCAAATATTTCTGTTTAAGCTTTTCTAAAGCTTTTTTTGCTATTGTTGTTAAAATCACAATACAATCACAATACAAACAGAACAAACCTACAGCAGTGTTCATATCTGTCCTGTAAGCCAAACCCAGCAAGTATAGATAAATAAAAAATAAAAGAGGAGGAGGAGGTAAAAGGCACCTGGAAAAGGAGAAATTAGGAAGAACTCTGTGTATTCAGACTAATTACTACTTTTGCAAAAACTCACATCAGCGTTAATAACCACTATTCACTTAGGGATTTCCAGATCCAAACATTTCTCTGTCTAGATTTGGATAGAATAGAACAAAATGTGATTTGTTTGTGTAATTGTGGATACCTTCCAGTGTCAAATAGGATGACATTTATCTGTCATGAAACCTTGATAGAGTTATAATTCATGACATGCTGTAATCTCTATATAATACAGCCCATAAAGCCAAATGAATCATAAGAAATAGTTGTGTTCCCAGGTCAGAAATTAGCAACGCTTTTGGTTATGGAAATATGTCAGTAGTTCTAGCATTGTTCAATAATAATTTCAGTGAGAAGATGGTGCTTTCATGATTTAACAGTGCGATCCTAAGAAGAGTTACCCCAATGGGCTTAGGCTGAAGTAACTCTTTTTAGGATTGCACTGTAAGAGTAGTAAATTTTGGCTTTTTTTGGCTTTTTGTGTTGACTGTCTTCTTAGGAAAGCTTTCTTTAAAGATCAATAAACCTTTATTTTAATGAACAATATACCTAGAACAAGTTTTAATGTTAGATTTAGTGCTAAATACATTTAATTGGTTTAGGAAGGATTCATATATACCTATAGCCAGAGTTGTTTTCTTCTCTGAGTGGTGATTTCTCCTACACCCTTCTATGTAGCATACTAGCAGGCAGGAGATATGTTGTGCAACAAAAATGCTTCACATGTGTATGTAAGTGGGTGATGAGAATAATATTCAGGGATACAGTTGTAACATCTTTGAAAGTATCACAAGCTGCCTTTATTCTTAAACACTGAATGAAATTGAAAATATGGCTATATAACATTTATCCACAAGGGGGCACTTTCACAAGTAAAAATAAATACAAGGCTCTTAAAATGTATGGTGGCTTTTTAATGCGTAAACCTCCTTAACTGTTGCCAAAACTAGTTTCTGTTTGGTATAAGCATACACAATAAATCAGACAATGGAGCAAAACTAGCCAAAGAGTAGAGAATATGCAGAGATCGAAAGTTCTCCATGGGCTCACCTCCCAAGGAGAGTCCCAGCCCAAAGAAAGTTCATAGGAGTAACTAGCAGAAGGGTGGGGGAGAATCCCCCATTTAGAATGAGTTGTGAAACAAACAATGCCTTTATTGAATAATATCACTGGCCAAGTGGATTCTGAAAGCAGGTCAGCTGCATGGGATCATCAGCCTTTTTATTATGGCAGAATTGTTGTGACTTTGGAAGCAGCATCATAAACAGCAAAGGGGCCTTTGCTATCACTGTATCTCCTCCATGTTAGGTATGTTATGCCTTCCTTTTTATAATTTGATTGTACTTCTTTGTCGGTCTAGTTTCATCCAATAGTTCAAAAGCTCAAGCTTTGAACTAATTCTACCACTGGGTAGAATATCAAAGACTACAGCAGCAGCATCTCAGAAACCACAGAAGATGCTTTGGGGCACATTCATTGATAATAAAGCTTTTGCTTGAAAGCTAGATGGTGAAGGTGTAGTATCCAGCTGTAGTATCATTACTTATTTTCTGCAGAGAAAAGGCTTCTGCCCAGAATTAGTGTACAGAATGGGGCTACTTGCACAGTGA
The DNA here is from genome assembly GCF_028583425.1 of Eublepharis macularius. NCBI lineage: Eukaryota > Metazoa > Chordata > Lepidosauria > Squamata > Eublepharidae > Eublepharis > Eublepharis macularius. Next base: position 50,156,470 of record NC_072799.1, read on the forward strand.
GTCCATCAGAAAAGCATTTTCTCTCTTCTACATTTTCTGTTCTGCTAAACAGAGTTTTATAACACACCTGAGGATTTTGTTTTATTTCTGAATGTTAGTAGCTGTGCTTTTGAAATATCCATATAATCTGCAACAAGAGATACTCTAGTACAAAAACATATTTCAGCTTCCCTAATAACTTTCTGCTTTCCCTATAGAAATTGTTTTATTGATTCTGAATCTTTGGGAGCTTTGTATTCATAAAAGTGTCCAGGTAGAGGACTGCAGTTAAGTGTAAAGCCTATTTAGTGCAGGTTGTGCAAATTAATAGCCCTCTTGTGCTGCCCCTTCCCCAAATACACTATTGTGCATAGATATCAATCTATTAAGTTTTAATGCAAAAGATTGTCATAAGTATAGCTCCCAAATTGTCTTGGCCCAACCCCTCTAAATAGAAATAAAAAGAAGCCTTCATCATTCAAAAGGATCCTTTGCCATCTCATGTGTGATGTGATGCACACATATTCAGACCTATGTTCCAAGCAGGAGAGACATTGGGAGAAATGTGATTTTACTGTATGGGGCCTTAAGTTGGATAAGGGTCACATGAGGAGGAAAGAGAAGGCTAACAATGTAATCTGGTCTCTGGTTTGCACGTGGACACATACTGGGAATTTAATTATGGTCCAGGGCAGAATGGTAGTCCTTTCTTATTATCTCTGATGAGTGAGAGCTCCTCAGTCTATGCAGAATTGATTCATAAGCCTTACTTGGAGCTTCACTTTTTAAGTGGCCCATATACAAACTGCCTGGCCTGAAAAATAAAAACTATTTTATACTGATACAGTTATTGTTTCACATATAATCCTGACCACTGAAAAAGGCACCAGGACTCAAACACATTAGGTCCTTGGGCTAATATACCATTGTAGGCCAGCATTGAGATGGGGAGGAGAGCTAGAAGGTGACAAAATGCATACAGGGCAGTGCTGTCACTTTAAAAGGAGCTCGCTGAATTTCCAGCGGGCAGAGTTGTCGCCGTGTGAAAGACGAAGTGAAGGCGTTACACCCAGGATGGGGAGGAGCGCACAGCCCATGTCCGGTCAGCAGTGTGGTGGGCGCCATTCCTCCCAGGACTGCGGCAGGAGCAGCGCGTTTCCCACCCACCCTCCGCTCAATGGAAGGAGGTGAGGACTGTCACAACTTTATGGGTTTGGCGGGTTTGTGGCATTGGGCCGGATCCCAACAGGGTGAGTCAGCCACGGGTCTGCTCACCCCGACGGATTGGAAGGAGAAGGCCACCTGGCATGTGCTGGCGGGGGATGACACTTGCTGTGTTGGGCCAGCACGGGACTGGCGGAAGATGCATCGATCGGCAGGATGGCCCTCGATGCCAACGGGGATCCGTGCCCAGATGCCGGGCCAGTGCTCCATCTAGCTGTAATCAATAAAGTTGTGGCCATTTTCTAACCCAAAACAGGTGTCATGTGAGTCATTCGAGCCGGAACGCAGACTAAGATAACACATAGGCGACAAAAGAACCAGCTAAACAAATTACGCTCTGTAGCTTTTCAACTTGCAACACACACGGAGTTGTGTACCTTATACAATGTCCGTGTGAAAAAATATATATTGGCAGTACGAGCAGAGCGATTAGGGTCAGGATACAGAAGCATCTATCGAAGGTAAGAAGAAAAGTCACTGCACATTTCCAGCAAGCAAAACATAAAGAGACTGATTTGAGGTTTACAGTGATTGAGGTGGGCAGGATCCTGGTAAAAAGACTGCTTCAGCATGAGAGTTTTTGGATTTTTTATTTAAAAACATTATCTCCCGGGGGAATGAATGCAGACTTGGATATGTCTTGTTTCTTGTAAGCCATCGCAATTGACTGGGTTTGAACAGAATGTTGTTGCTTTAAATGCAGGGAGTATATAGATGGGAAGAACAGGTTTGGTTGCCCCTGAGGAAGCATCTCTTGCAAAACGAATGAAGCTAGCCATTAGTTGGGCGGAATATCAGACACTTCTTCCTGAGCTACGACGCTGTGCACATTGAATATGTATCGGATTGGAAGGAAGTGGTTGAGAATTGTGGTCTAATTTTCTCCACGATATGGACACTATAAACTCTAAAATTTTGGCGTTTTGGCCTTATACTGACCAGTGGGATTATTCATAGTATATATGTGTATTGTCATACATAGCTGTAATTTCTGGTTGTTCATTGTAAAGAGAGTTGACTGGTATAGGATATTTTTGTATTATACATGAGCATGAATTGATTGATATATTTATTGGATGACATTTTGTATATAGGAAATTGTATTTCGGTACATTAGCACCTTAATTGTTAAAATACATAATCAATTGAAGTAGATTGGGAGAATTCTTTGTTTTGTGGTTTTATAGTATCTCCCGAGTGCCTTTTCTTGCATTGCTGACAAAATGCATAAGACAACCATGATGGAGTTAAAAGAGGCCACAACTATATTGATTTACAGCCCCCAGCTGCTCAGGAGGAATACAGAGGTTGCCACCTACCCCAAGCAGGCCACTCCTGCACTGATGTTAGTCCCGTTTAAGGACGACAACCAGCCACCAAACTTTTTCACCATTTTGAGTCTTATTTTGACATAAGAGTGGGCTACAAATATTTTAAAGAAATAAAATTAATACCAGTTAAGGGGCAGAATATCGATTAGTAAAGCCATCGGGGCGGGGGTGGAATGGTGTAATTCATCACTATTTCAGTAAATTGTGCCTGCCATTATTGCTTCCTCCTCCCTTAAACAGTAAACCCATGCCCTGTGCTGTATCACAAACTCTTTTTGAGATGTCCTTATGGTTAAAAATAGAACTTTTGGTTGTAGTTTATGTATATTTACAAGTTTATCAGAGCAAATTGCTGTTTGAGACACAGAAATCCAAAATCCCACTGCAGGGTATGTGACAGCTGCACCATCAGTTCTTTCCTCAATCACAGTGATCAAGTAAAAAGGCAAAGATGTCTGATACCATATCTCCTATTCCCACCACTCTATTAGAATAAATAGCTGTAGAGTGTTTGAAGTGTTTAATTCTGAGCAGGCATCAATGCCAGTAATCAAACAGCATTACAATAAAACCTAATTGCATATTTATCACACAGTTACATGCCTAGGAAACTGGTCCAGTCAGGGTCAGAGAGAATGCTTCATCCATCTGTTTACACAGTGAATGATGCTATTCCATCCTTAAATTAGAAATTGCAAAGACTATTACTGGACACGGATATTTCATTACACTATATGTACTTTAGATTAATTTTCATTTTCTATTCTGTTTCTCCTACAGAGTATGATTGGTCCAATCTTTGCTTACTTACCGAAAGAGATACTTATCAATGCTCTTGTTAAAAACAAGGCTCAAAAAGAAGCTTGAGGGGTAATTTAATTATCATGGGGAGCTTCATACAGCACTACAGGGTGCTTGCATGTTGTCCAAATGAACAATTTGTTGTCCTAATAAAGAATGTGCAAATGCAGAGATGTGCTGCACTTTTTGCCTCCAGAATTAGCCCTCCAACAAAATTGCATTGCTTATTAGGATGCAAGTATTGGTTTCTTGTCCTTTTATGAAAATTGCCTACACTACCTACTGCTGCAATTATCCCCCACTCTCTTCATGAATCTCTGGTGGGTTCTAACTGGTTTCTAACATGGATGAATGGTGGCAGCAAACACACTGTAGGTTTCTCACTCTGCTATCAGAAACCCAGAGTTAATACAAAACTATAGAGTTAACCCACTCCTGTTGGAAAGGTGGGATAAATTTTGTCTACGAAATCAGTAGTACAAAGTTTAGTGCTTGCTGCAGATTGCAAAAAGAAAGATTCAGATACCAAATCTTCAACTAAGGTGCATTAATTATCACATGTTAGAACTGCAGTTTACTAAGTCTCCCCGTCCATGTTCAGTGCTCAGAGCCATGCCAACTGTTCCTTTCTTCTCCTTGCCTACACACAAAGCAGTGCTGACAGACCCTTAGAGACCAACCCCTTTCCTCTACGCAGGTCAGCATGCAAGCTCAGGTGCTGATGCCCAACACTGAGAGAGCCCGTCCTTGCAAGTGAGCTTGCAGCATCTGGATGGGTGACCTTAGATAACATCAGGGCAGGGGCTTGCTGATGTAGATTGAATTGTAGTGCCTAACACACTAATCCTGTCCTGACAATCTTTATCGAGGACCCAATTAATTGCACCATGACAGTGTGAAGCAGGTGAAAAAGGTTTGTTCTTTGGCCAGTGTTGGAAAGCCCCCAACGTTCCTGCATAGTGTCAAAACAACCAGCTACTCCCACACTGGGTAGAACAGCTGGTAACATCTTTGAATAGCCTGTCCTTTCTACCCCCTCCTCCCTCATTAGCCAGGCAGCATGAGGCACTCTACATAGCCCAATCACTTTTATCTTGGAATTATAGGCCAACCAACATGTTACATGCATTTTGTTCTCATGTAGAAGCTATTGGGGAAATGAGGAGACTTAACTGGCCACTGTTATGCCAGGCACCTGTTTCCGCTTCCTAGCCCCTTATTGCCAGAAGCCTCTACAAATAAAAGTTGCCATGCTAGCAATGTCGCTAACTAGTTTGGAGAGGCTGTGCATGGTGGAGTAGAGACTGCTACTTGATGTAGCCTTGCTGAAGAGGATTGAATGGAGCAATAAAAGGCTGCTGAGATTCTTAAGGAGAAGTTAAGAAGCACAAATAAGGCCAATGTCAGTCAACTGAAACATTTGTTTTTATTGTAAAGATGTCCCTCGAGTGTTTCTATTAAAACAATGCCACAGTAACAAGTTGATTCATCCTGACTACATTTTTTGGCTATAATTTCCATGCCCACAAAAACTTAAAAATTTTTTCCTACAGCACCTTTTCCAGGCACAGAATGAAACATGCCACTTGGCCACAGCACATATTAAAACATCACATTTTGATACTGACAGTTTGATTTTTTTATAAGCATTCTATTTTCATTGGGGATTTTGTTTCCCCAATACATTAAAAAGAGTGTTTTAGCTGGAGTTTTAATAATACTAACAACATACTGTCCTTCAAGACAACTTAATGCCCACAGAGCAGTTTACAAAGTATGTTATTATTATCCTCACCCTGTGAGGTGGGTGGGGCTGAGAGAGCTCTGAGAGAGCTGTGACAAATCTAAGGTCACCCAGCTAGCTTCAAGCAGAGGAGTGGAGAATCAAACCCGGTTTTCCAGATTAGAGTCTTGCCACTCCTAACCACTACACTAAACTGGCTCTACACCAAACTGGCTTTTATGCTCTAATCCACCATAGAACTTGCTGCTCTGTACCTATGCCCAGATTCAGTTTGATATCATAATTAGGTAACCCAGAGAGCAATCCTAAGTAGCTCTATTTGAAAGTATATCCCATTTTATTAAACGGGGCTTACTCTTAGGAAAGTGTTATTGGGATTGCATTCTAAAACTTTCTACTGGCAAGGCTTGCTATAGTCTATTTTGGATCATATTAGACTACATAATGCCTGAAAGTAGATCCTTATTATCTACCACAGCCCTTCTCCCCCTCCCACTCTAATAGATCTCAGTGGGTGCAAAAACTAACTTTCCAACTAAGAGGATATTTTTTAAAAATCAGAATGAAAAGAGGAAAATTCATACAATATTATTAAGAGAAGACTTCTGCTTGTTTTGCAGAAAATTCCATTTTGACAACTGGCTGCTTTATTTTAAACAAATGCCAAATTATTTTCAGATGCATTAATTACAGTGTTAATGATAAGACTCAGATTAATTAAGGTGTTACATTAATGTCCAAGAATCCAGTTTAATGCTCAGAAATTACCTTAGTTACTAAGAGACTTTCATTTACAAAATTGGTCAGTTTTGTCCTTTAAATGGAAATCTCATTGTAGTGACTTGACATATTGTGCCTGATTATCAGTATTTAATTCCCAATAAATATTACTTGCAGAAAACCAGTTTTGCCTGCCTCTCATTAAGCAAAAGTACCAATGTCAGGTTGTCAAGTATAGGGGCATTAAAACTTGCCAGCAAAGTTAACAGTTACGGAGTTTTAAGGTAAAATACCTCAGTTGGAGGGAAATTCCTTTTGTCTGATAAAGCCTGTCACTTAGCACGAGGAAATCACAGTGTCTAACCCATTCTGTATGATCAGTAATGTACAATTCCTATGCAACGGCCACTGAAATTCACAGAGATTGCTTGTCAACAAAGCTTAATGGTCAAGGAACAACCATATCCTAGAATACATCCAGCATTTCTACATTTACACAATTTTTGCAGTAATGGTATTGAAATGAATTGAAGCTATGCCACTGCTTTATTGGTGGTTTTGGCTCATAGATTAGAGCATATGGACCTATTTCAGAACATTTAGCTCGTTTACACAGAAGTCTTTGTATAAGAATTGTGACTGTCAGATGAAAAGATTGTCAGACAAAAGTGTAAATCAGTGCGGTATTGCACTTACTCTGCTCATCGCTTTTGCCCTTTTCATTACTTCTTTCCCCTGCCCTTACTTTTTTCTGTTTCCCCTTCCTTTGCTTCTAAACATACTACTTGCAAGGATATTAGTTCAATAAGCTCAGACTCAATCCTAAGAACACTTTTCTGGGAGTAAGCACCACAGAACAAATTGATTTATTTCTGAGTAGACCTGCTTAGGATTGCTCCAATAGTTATCGAAAACCTCTCAATTATTAAAAACAATTTTACACATGTTTATAAGCCTGTGAAGATAAAGCACATTATTCTGAAAATGAACTAGAACACTAATAGCAGTGAGTCCTTCAGGATCCTTGAAGAGTATGTAACCAATCTGTTTTAAATTTAAAATTCACTCATACTCCATAAACAAGTGCTCTAAACCTACACAACTGTAAACTTTTAATACGGTTAAAGCATAAACTGATCAACAGTTTACTCTTTCTATACCCAAGTATATTATTAATATACATGTATTACACTGTTCTCATGTCCAGTTTTTATACTACTCCATTCAGAATTACAGGGGATTTGTTCATCCCAGTTATTTTCAAAACAAATTGTTTGTATGGCTTTTACACAGTACCAGATTAGGACAGAATTTGTAGTTTTTTCAGATGCCAGACCCTGAAAGTCTCTCGACATGAGACATCTTACACAGGGAGCTCAGCTGAAAGATTTTACACTTGTTCTCCCATTGTGGATACACATGTACTTCAAGGCAGACAGGGTACACGTGAATATAAGACCACACAGAAAGTAAGTCATTTGAGCATCCCCATGTAAGATGTTTTGTGTGGAATGACTCTCACTCACTGCATTAGGCCATGTCAGATCATTTGTCCTAATAACCTCAGTATTTTCTAGTCTGCCATACAGACATTTCTAGTCTGTTCTTCAGAATCTCACACAGAGAAAGGTTTTTCCAAACATTTTTAACCTGAGAGACTCTAAGTAGCAGGATATTGTTCTACCTAAAACAGAGAGAAATTTTAAGTGGAGGAGTAGCAGGAAAGATAGGGAGAAGTTTACCCTTTCCCTGCCACTTTTGTCCCATCTTCCCCTCTCCCACGCCTTCCTTTTTCCAAGCATGCTCTGTGGTTGGAAGTAGGACCAATTGGAAAAAATCAAGGCTGAGTTAACCTCTAAGGCAGGGGTGGGGCTGGCATGGAAAAGATTCCTGCTCCTTATCCTGCTTTCCAATCCTTGTACCCTTGCTTTACTGCTATATGACCCCTCGCTGAGTATGAGTCATGCATCTAGAATTCCAATCTTCCGTCCATCAGTATTCCAGTTCAAGGATTTGTTGTGCATTGTTTGTTCTTCAGGGTTTGTGCAATTATATTTCTTTGCAAGCCATTCTCCCTGCATTGCAACATGAAGAGTACCCCACTAAAACAGCTTTGTATGATTATAGTTGTAAATACTCATGTAATCGATTTATTACTTAAAATAATAAGTTCCTTGTGCGTATGTGTGTTCCAAAACCACACTATTATTTCACCTTATACGATGACACAATTTCTCTAAGTCAATAGATCCTGCAAGGGTCTAATCCTAGTAAAAAGTAATATTTAAGAGTTTTATGCTTCAAATTGTAAAATATCAGAGATTCTTGAATACTAGAAGAAAAAAGAGCAGTATGCTCTCAGCATAAGTAAGGTCAACTTGATTAACTGCCAGTTTCAAGTAAGATTACCATATGTGAAAACAAAGTTGCTAGTTTCCACTAAACATCCAGGGTCAAAAAGAAAGCATATTCAAAAGGAACGGGTGACTATAAGATGGCGAGGAAACTAGAAGAAGAATCCAATGCTTTGTACTATTTGAAAGCATATTTCTTAACTTTTAAGATTTCAATATCTATACCCTCTAACTACTTAACTCGGAAACTGAAGTTCTACAGATGTTTTCTTAAATTGGATTTAGAATGAAAAATAATTGTATGTTACATCCAGTTATCATAGTAAAAGAGTACAAACATATAGCATAAAGCTCAATAACACCATAAGAATTGCCTTCATTCTTTTAAAATGAGCGTGTTGATTTAGCATACATTATCAGAGCACACTGGACTAATGGCATATCTTTTATCAACATTTCATAAGGGGTGTTAAAACTTGACCTGTCAGTTTAGGACATATGGTAGTCTTCTATCACTGTATTTATTAACTTGAAGTAACTGGAGGGAGACAAACTCTAGACTTGAGATTTACTCACCCATAATGAAAATGGATTCTTAGATACTTCACTTATAAAGAACATAGCACCACTCAAGTTATGATGATGCATTACTACACTTTTTAACAGATAGTCTATTCCTCTTCTGATCTAATTTTATTAGCTGCTGTATTTTCCAATACATTTGTAGTATCAAGACGAAATACTGCTGCAACACAGAATTAGGTTTTGTGCTCATGGGACTGACTGTCTCAGGACTGCTGGTGTAGAAAAATGGGTCAAAGGTAACAGTCATCACAACCAGATTTGGCACCCTAATCATCTTCAAAACACTGAAAGGACAAGTGATATTAGGGCAAGGTCACAGACTGGAGAAAATAATCTCCATCACTCCTGCGTTTTTTCACTCACTGAAGTGCTACAAGGTACCACCATCCATATATATATAATGTAGGATTGGGATCTAAGCAGCACCAGAGCTGTTTCCACACTGCTTGCCTTCATCTGGAATGCTGCAGAATGTCGTGAAAAAACTGCAGAAGATAGCGTCTTCTTGCACAAGTTTTGCACGACATTGCGCAAAACTCGCACGAGAAAACACTATCTTCCGCGTTTTTTCACAACGTTCTGCAGCATTCAGGATGAAGGTGAGTAGTGTGGAAACAGCCCAGAATAAGAGGAAAGGTGGAACAGATTATTTCCTGCCTCCCTCTTTCCCTAGCAGCCATCAGTGAGCTTTATAAAGACAGTATCAAGGACTTAGAGACCAATGTGAATGAAAAGCCATACAACACAAGCTGCTGCGCTGAAAGAGGGGAAGATGTCAAATTATCCCTCTCACCTATTCTTCTAGTGGGCCTCTCTGATGGAAGAAGCCAAGACGGACATTTTTTCCTCACTTTGCCATGCATATTTTCCCCACAAAGGAGCTACCACCTTTAGCATCATTTTTTGAGGCTAGCAGGTAGCTGCTGGAGAGATATGAGAAAGATTCATTTCCACCAGCCTCTAACACCCAATACGTAGATTATAAATACCATTACTTCTATTATTTCTAGTTATTTTGAACATTTTTAAAACAAATGTTCATTTGCACTATAATAAAAATCATCAATGTGAAAACCAGCTTTCCCCATATGATGCAATATTGTAAAGGAAATTTCATGTCACATTGACTGTATTCTCATTAACAGAGAAAACACAGTTTGTTCCACAAAGTTCTTGTAGTTTCTTCTGCCAAGACTGTTGTCACTATGTCTATAGTAGCAGATAAACCCTCATAAAAATGTTTGACACCATAAAACAGTTCCATCTGTAGCTCATTATCAGAAATCAATTTAAAATTGGTGCTCATGTAGCTTCCCCAAGCTTCCTAGGAAAGGTGAGAAAGCTCTTTTACTTGACGGATGAACAAACTGGGTGCCTGTTCAACTCTTGTTCTTTTTCCAAAGCTGTGGGAGATCAGGATATCTGCTTCTCCTCTTCAGGAACAACTTCCAGGATTATTTGTAGTGATGAAGTTATCCAGTCTGTAAAAGAGAAGATATAGGAGACCGTAGGAGAAATATAGTCGTTCTTAGGCCTTTAAGCAATAGAAAAGCAAATAATTGCATGCAATAATTTAAAATATGCAATAACTTAGACATGAATGCTAAATAGATATCTATCAAAGCATGTCATTCAGGCTCTAAGCCGAACTATTACAAATAACCGTTCTTATCAGGGTTTTTTTCTTTTGAGGATATTGGAGTATGAGGTTCAGGATCACATTTCAAAGCAAATACAAATTCACTAGCACACTTAAGTATTGTTACCTAAGTCTTCTTGTGGAAAACATATGGACTCTGGTTATAACTAAGGACAGTAATTGTCAATTTCCCCACAAGTTTGTTCAACAGTCAAACATGTTACATTTGCAAGAGTCGATAAAACATGAACCAATCATACAACTTGTTTGGCTCATGCTGAACAGCTGTGAATGTCTACCAAACAAGTCTGCGCTGGGTTTTTGCAAAACTGTGCACGCACAAAAACACTGCTGATTCAAACTGATTGGCAGTCATTAGCTTCACTAGGGATTACTTAGACAACCACTGAAGGGTGGGACTATATTAACACAGCATTTATTTACCACTAATTACATGATTGGTGACTAGAGTTATCAGTCCCCGGCTGGAAGGGAGGGATCCCCCGCTCCTACCCTCCACCCTGCCACTGCTTACCTGGCTGACAAGGGGAAAAGGCTGGGGAACACGCCTCCTGGGGCATGCTCCCTGGTGGCACAGCACTTTCCTGGGTGGCACAGTACACCAATTTGAGCCCCAAAGGGGCAGAATCAAGCCTATTGGGGGCCTAAATTGGCCTGCTGAGATGCTCAGGAGCTCTCCAGGGCTCTTCCAGCAGTGCTCCTGTGTGCTGCAGTGGGCCAAATTGGGTCTGTTTGGGACCAAAACCAGCCTACAGCAAAGTGCAGGAGCACTCCAGGGCCCTGCCCAACAATATTCAGCTGCCCTGGCAGTGCTCCTGTACTCTGCAGCAGGCCGATTTTGGCCCCAAATGGGTCCAATTCAGCCCACTGTTGAGCACAGGAGTGCTGCCAGGAGAGCCCTAGAGAGATCCTACACTTTACAGTGGGCCAGTTTAGGCCCCAAATGGGCCCAACTTGGCCCCAAACAGGCTGAAATTGGCCCACTAAGGAGCGTGGGAGTGTTCTTAGGGGCAATGACATCACTTCCTGGAATGCCCTGTGCAAAGACATCACTTCCTGGAAGTGATGTCATCATGCAGCTGCACATGCTTTGTTTGTGAGAGAGCACTACAACAAAGGTGAGTGCCAGGTCTCCCACCTTCTGCCAGGAGAGTAAGGAGACCCAGCAACCCTATTTGTGACTGATTTAATTATCATTGCCTGTTCAGGGGAGTAATTATCAGCAAGGATGGGGGTAGTATTCAATCTGGCTGTGTGAGAACAGGCATGCGTGAGAAGCCAATTGCACTGTACTGTGTGGATAGTAAGGAACACAGTGAAGCAATCTGTGGAACAGCCATAACTGTTCATCAATGTGATAATCAAAAAATCTACCCCCTAACCAGCAAAAATAACTTTTTCAGCATCCCTAGTCAAATGCTGTTGGGCATCTTGCATTATATTATTTTAGTACTTTTTTTTTTTTAGTTTGGGGGATTTTTAGTGCTACTATTTCTTTTTTCATCCCTTCTTAACTAGAGTTACCAGTGTGTGTTATGTGCTGTCAAGTCACTTACAGCTATGAGTTACCAGTAGCAGACTCTTTTTTATATGTGCATTTATTTAAAACATTTCTATTCCACTTCTCTGCCAGTTCATCTCCCAAGGCAGTTCACAGTCAAATTCAAACACAGTAATAATAATAAAACTGAGAACAGCAACAAGAACAATTCCTCCAACCCAAATATTGCCAATAGAAATCTACAAACTACAGGGAGTCTGAGGTACCAAAAGCTTTAAAAGGTCTTCAATGGACATCTAAAGGTCAAAAAAGTCTCCTATAGTGCATTGGCATAATCTTGTTGCTACTAGAATCATAACAGAAAAATGAACAAGCTGTTAAACCCACTAAGGAAAACCTGTGAATATTATTTAAGCATCCTATGCATGTCTGTGTTATTTACAGATATTTGGCTTCTCTCCTGGCTGAGAAACCACTGCTTTTTTCTCCCCACAGGGTTAGAAGAATCAACTGCATTGTCATGAGCCAACAGAAAACAGGTCTGCCCAATAACCATGTTGATGGGAGCATTTTCTGTTTTGCTTCAGTAAAATGGTTCAATACTGGCATCCTGTGGCCGCACAGATTCATGAAACTATGATCCAAGCCTTTGGAAATCTTGACAACCAAACAAAAGATGAGATCTTCTCTGCTGTCTTTTCCGAGATGGAGAGAAATAAATTGCTACAGACATCGGTTTCAATGGCACGAATGATTCTTACAGAATGCATTGTGCATTTTCATTTTAATATCTTTTTATTTATACCAGCGCTTGTGGGAAAAAAGTTTCACTGTTGCTTTTCAGAATGAGAGAGAGAGAGAGAGAGAGATCAGACTAAGAAGAAAAATTGCTAATCAGAAACATTTGCTACCTGGTAAATTATTCTCTAATCCCAAGTGATTACAAATGGCAGTTACATACACTTAAGGTTGTATCTGTATTTGCTCACCTCTTTGTGCTCCTTGCTTTTTAGTTTCTACACTGGTTCCTCCTTCTCCCTGCACAATATGTTTTAACAGCTTTTGGCCCCAAGGTCCTTCAAGGACCACCTGCTCTCACACTTGTCCACCCGCTTACTAAGTTATCCCCAGGAGGAGGGGGGTGGCTGCTAGAGCCAGCACTGGCTGCTAAGACCAGTGTTGTCGCTATTTTAGCAACTTGCATAGTGGTTTGAGTGTTGGACTAGGTCTGGTGGGCCTATGTTCAAATTTCTACTCTGCCATGGAAGTTCATTGGGTGACTTTGGGCCCTCGTAGCCTAATCCACCTCACAGGGTTGTTGTGAGGATAAACTGGAGTAGAGAAGGAAAATGCCCCCCATGGGAAGAAAGATGGGGTATAAATAGAGCAAAAATAAAATTTCAAAATAAAATAAAATTGTTAACATTTTTACTTAACTGGTTAGTTTTTATTGATACAGATTATTTTATCTTTTGACATTGTTTTAAATTGTTCTCTGCATTATAAGATGCCTTGAGAACTGTGGATAAAAACATATTATATTCAGGGAAGAATAAATAAGATAAAAATGCTTTTGTTCAGATTTCTGAAAGATGATTTTGATTGATACATGGCTAATTTCTTAATCATTTGGGATTTTTTAAGAGACAAAACAGCTAATGCATAAAAATAAAATGGAGAGGTTTTACTGCAGTAATCATAAAGTGGTGAGAACAATTTTAAAACAACACTGCTTTCAAGACTAACTGCCAGGCTCCTGGAAAGAAACAAAACAGAGAATGATCTTCTATCAATGTTCACTTACCCAAGAGTCTCCTAAACCACCTTGGCTTCTTGTCCCATATGATAAAGAGGTAGTAAGCAGGGACACCAGTCAGTGTTATTGCAAAGCCAATGCCCGTATTGACAGGGTCAGCATAAAGTGACAGTGCAACCATGAAGAGGCAGGTGAAGGAAAACAGAGCAGGAATAAAGAGCGGCACCTGGAACACACATCAAAAACATTATTGCAATAGCACTGACCTTGGCTATCGAATGATACCAGTACTTAATGTTCCATGAAATGTAATTTGAAGAAAACTCAGTGGCTCTCTATAGTACTGCAGAATATACAGGTATTCAGGACAAACTCTTCAAATGCAAGAAACTAAAGAAAGGAAATTAAATGCACTTTTCTGCAGGAACCATAGTAGCAGCTGTTTAGTTACCCACTCAAACAAACACTGCCCTGCCACACATCCTTTAAAGTGTGAAACTTAGAGGTGAATTTTCTAGCATGGTCTCTTTCCTAGTTCTCTGCTCGATTTAAAGACAGGAGAAACTGAAGCAAAGGTAGCGACGGGTTATTGCCCACTGAAATCTCTTGTGCAATGGAGCAAAATGCTTCGGTTGCTGTCTACATTTCAAAGCTATAAAACTAGGAAGTTTTATAGGGGACATGATCTGGTAGGATTAAAAGCCATGCATAAGTATGCCCAACAGCATTGTGTGATCATTCTGTTATTGGAAAATTGTATGTCTGTCATCAGAACTGATAACATTGTCTTAGCCATATTTAAAATGGGGGGGGGGGCAACAAATTGAGATCGAAAGCTAAAGCTGTTAAGTGTCTTTCTTTATGCCTCTCCATTAAGGAGAAATCTTTTGATGTTACTAACTCAATACTGGCTACAGTGTCTCTAGGTATTATTTAGCTGTTTTACAGTGAAATCCTAACAGTGAACTCCTGCTTAGGATTTCACTAATTCCTTGAGTACATGTGATCTTCTATTCAGCTTTGTTCTACTTGGTGTGCTTGCCCCCAGCTGTGATCCGAAACACACCCTTGCAGTCAAGTAAGCTAAATTAAAATCAATAGAAATCATTGATTAATGAACGGACACCTTTTTTCCTGAAGTTCTTTTTTAACTCATGGCACGCTAAAAGGTATGTAATCTGAGCATTTCCTGCTATACGCTGGGTGACCGTCTTCTGCTAAGTGAGACTCATCCTCTAACAGACTCCCATAGTAAATAGGAGAATTCTTTTGATCCAATCCTGCATAATGTATCCAGGAAAGATAATTGTTGCATATTGAATAATGTAAAGACACATTGCCCAAGTTTTTAAAAAGTAGCTTATAGAGGGGCATGCTCAATCCAGAAAGGTAGATATTGCTCTCATGGACTGAAATCACAGTCAGGGTATATAAAAACAGACTTCCAATGTATGCCCACCATATTTTAGCCAAGTTAGTTTCAAAAATGTTTTCCTAAGTACTATAATGTTGTAAGTATTAAAGATCAAACCATTTGTGATGGTGGGAGTTCTGTGGATAGTAGTCCTGGCTTTTTGGTTTTTCTAAAATAACAGGTGTGTGTAGGTTCCATTCAGATTGGGACCAAGGCAGGGGTATAGGTTTTCTCCTTATGCTGTTTTCATAGTATTTAATGGAGGGCATGACACATACAAAATTACCATTGTCACTTTTGGTTTGGCCATCATGTTGCCCTCTGAATTTTCCCATCAACATAATCCTTTGGTCTTGATTACTACCAAATAGTTCCACCACATTTTCTATGAAGCAGCCCTTTGCAGGGGTTTTCCTTTTCCTCACTCATATTTATATGATGCCACATTTGTATTTTTCACAGAATGGGTCTCAAGGATCTTCACTTACACATCCTTTTCCTCTTACCCCAACAACACTGAATAAGAGAGGCTTTGTTGCTTGTGTACAACAAATGCAAAGATTAATGATTTGTTCTTAACTTGAGGCCTTACACAGAAACTGTCTGAATCTTGATATTGATATTTTGATACTAAATGTGAATATAATTAATCATTTTATTATAACTTATTATTTGGTGAAATATGGCTTTGAAAGATGAGATATTAGAGGGTACAATGTGACATTAAGCTTATTGGTATCTAAAGTAGTATGTTTTTAAAAATAGGTTAATTGCTGACCATTTTTGGAAAACACCATGTATGCTTTTGCCATTGTTGGCAAAGAACCTGTTGCCTCATACAGAAAAATAGCTGCATACATGTCATGCCATATAACAAAGCATAATCATAGAAGTCTTTATGGGAAAGAACAGACCCAACAGATCTTATATTGACCAATAGCAACCATTTAGTGTATACAGTCTCAGTCAAACTTTATTACGGTCATAGACCACACATTAATAGCATACAACTTACAGTCATATCATTTACAGATCTATTCACTAAAATTTCAGGATATAGATTCATTTAGTGTATACTGGAATCTGACTAGTCCTAATGGAAAAGGTATAACCTTGCTGTGTTTATTTGTTTTCCATTTATTTTAATGTATATAAAAATATTATAATATAATATTAATATTTTAAAACAATTTTGCCATAAAAAGAATCAATTTTACATTAAAATGATCCTTTTCTCATTGGCGAGTGGGAGCTATGAATAGCAGAGAAAGTATTTATGCAAACCAATCACATCATAGAGGTTACCTTGAAAGGACGAGGCATATCAGGGCGTTTATATCGGAGGTATATCATCCCAGCAACTGCCAATCCTATAAAAAGCCACCTGGCGAAACTGAGAAAATTCAAGAGACTGTAGAGATCACTTGTGAAGAGCATTATCATAGTCAGAGGGTGCTGCCAAAAAAGAAATAAATAAAATAATGAATGTGCTTATTGTCTCAAATATTACTACACAAACTGATATAGCTTACATTCTAAACTCCTTAAGTAGTTATATAAATACCACATATTTTGAATGCAGCTGTCTTGAATTTGACAATCAAACAATTCTAGGAAAAATGTATGAGTTAACAAAGGCAGTGTCCTTTAACCATCCCCCCCCCCGCCCCAAATGAATGGAATTATCATTAGCTAGTTCTTTGGAGGATCCATGACAAGGAATTAGTTATAATATTTTACTCATATATTTAAGTTTACAGTTTACAAAAATTGAACAGGTGATATGGCATTTTCACTAGTCCTTGGGAGACATGAGAGATGTGATTTTAAAGTATATAATCAAAGGAGTTTTCATATTCAAAAGCTTATACTCTGAAAATCTGTTTGGTCTTTAAGGTGCTACTGGACTTGAACCTTGCTATTCCACTGCAAATCAGCATGGCTACCCACCTGAAACTGGTTTTAAAGTAATTATCATAGATGGTTGAAGGGATTGATAGAAAGAGATCCCTTAATCTCTTTTTCTGTCAGCCAATCCAAGGAGTTTGACTGCATGTGGAAGCACCATCTACACATTGAATCTTCCATGGAGCACTACTGTATACAGTGAGTGCAGCTTTCATCATATCAGACCTCTTAACCATGCATAAATATACTCATTTCTCTGAAGATACCAAAGTTCTTTTATTTCTGTTCCATTTGTATCCAGAATTTTCAGTTTCTTCAACAACAGGGAGAAATGCTAATCTACAGACATTTAGGAACTTGCTGTGCTGCTATTATGCTAGTGGCAAAGATGGCTTTGTTGCGTGGAATAACACAAAGAATGGACAACACTGAATTGCAGTCAAGTAAATTACATCTGAATTGCACTATAGAAATTCACTACAGACATTTTACATCAAGACAACTAAAGGAAATACAAGATCTAATCTGAAACAAGCTTATTTGTTAGTAAACATCATAGATTCTAGTGGAACTTAGGGCCAAACTAAACATTTGGGTTTTTAACAAGTTGGTTCCAGCTTCCCCAGACCCAACCTGGGTTCTCTGCAGCCACACACTGCCTGGGGTAAATGACTTTTTAAAAATAAAAGCCCAAATGGGCTTGAAATGTTGCCACAGAGAAAGGAAGGACTCTTGTTCCCCACCCCCAGGCATTTTTTTACATAGAAAGAGCACTGAGCTGGGAGTTATTTACCTTTCTTGCCACTCCCTGTGTACAAGTGTGCACACACAGTCTTGGATTCTCCAGTTTATAAAGAATAGGGGGCACAAATTTGGAGTACAGGTGGACATGGACTGAAAAACAGACCAAAATTTAACACAGACTGGCCCAGTTCTGCTTTCATGAACTGGCAGGTCTTGGGATGTGCGTTTTTATGGATGTAATGACTTTGGGGCAGTCCATCAGTCCATTGAGTCATGAATCCAGGCACTTTAAACTTTTTTCAGCTGACAGTTGGGAAGCCTGCCTGTCAGCTGAAGCAAGTCATGCCACCCATGGATGCTGCAGGGCCCGGGCGAGCTCAAACCTCCCAGATGCACCGTGGCCCTGGCTCCCCACCCTCGTTCTGCGGGGGGGGGGGCTGCATAGCCTAGCTGATCTGCAGCCCGGCTCCTGCAGCACTGCCCATGGAGGCTGCCAGGTCCAGGTGAGCTCGAGCTGCATAGCCATACTGCAGCCCTGGCTCCCTGCTCACTTGGCTCCTGCCATGCCACCTTAGAGGCTGCTGGGTGAGCTCATGCCACCAGGCTGAGCCATGGCCCCAGGTCCCCACCCTGCTCAGCAAGGCAGGCACCCGTGCCACCCAACCAGCTGTGGCTTGAGACTTACGTGACAGGTCAGCTCTGCAGGGTGGGGGAGGCAAGCGCATAGCCCATCCACACTGTGGCCCCAGCTCCCCACCCTTGCTCTGGGGGAAGACAAGCCATGTAGTCCAGCTGATCTGCAACCCAGCTTCCACTGCACCACCATGGAGGCTGCCAGACGAGCTCATGCCACCTGGCCAAGCTGCAGCCCCTGCTCCCCACCCCACTCTGTGAGGCAGGCACCCATGCCACCCAGCCAGCTGCAGCTTGAGCCCTGGGTGATGGGTCAGCTCTGCAGGGCAAGGAGGAGGTGAGCATGCAACCCACATCCTCAATTCGCGGCCCAGCTCCCCACCACACCGCCTGATAAGTGCAGGCAGCTGCAGCCAGGCCGTGTCCCCAGCTCCTGGTCCCTACTCAGCCCAGGAGGGTGAGGCAGCTACCAGACCATGGACTGACAAACTAGTCTGTGAACTGGGCCAGGTCCATGAAAGGTTTGTGGGCCATGGGCTGTGAAATGCAACGGACCCCAGACCGACAGACCAAGGTTTTTTTCTGGTCCGTGCCCACCTCTAATTCAGAGAATTCAGAATACAACTATCATCATTATCCTACTTAATCCTGGCATCTGCACCCTGAAGAGGCTGGTTATACCTCACTATCTGTTACTGTTTGCATTTTCTCTGCAAGGCTTCCATAATGAATACCTCAGGATGTTCACAGATATGTAGAATTTTATTACTGTGCATTCCTATCCATGAAGATTCATTCCATTGAGAAGAGCTTAAATAATCATTCTCCTTCAACCTTTCAAATAAAATGTAATGAGGTGTGATTTAGGTTCCAGCCAAAAAGAGTCAAATGTGACTAACATCGAGTCAGAGGAGGAGTTTCTGAAATAGATCACTTCTATAATTACTCCCCACCCCTCTCCATACACAGAAATAAATAACAGGGATTCAAGAAGTATTTAAATTATATTAGAATCCTGCAGGGGAGGCCTATATTGCACAGCTTTCTACAGGGACATTTGTTTGTATGATTTACCAAAACAATGACAGCTGGCAGAGGAGTGTGCTTGCGGACATGAATCATGGAGAGAATTTCTGGAAGGTGACCCTCACGAGATGCAACGTAGAACATCCTGGTGGGAAAATAAATTTGGACAGCTTTTAAAGATGCTCATTACCAAGATGAATTGAAGTTGCTCACCAAAGATGTAAAACACATTCAAAAGTTATACTCAGCAGCAGTACTATTTGTTCCTATTTAAGACATGCATCAGAAGCTCTAACTGAAAAGAGTGTAGGAAACCAAATTCAGAAACCAGGGAAACAGGCCTTTAAAATGTATACCTAACCCCCACCTTTGACTGACTTCAGAAACAGACATTGTAAAGCAGTGCTTCAATTTTTATCTCCTCTCATCTAAGCAAAGCAATCATTACTTCAGTCCTGTGGCAGAAATCCACCAGAAACTTCTGTTTAAGTTCCATTAAAATAAATGGAAGTTGTGCAGAAAATGTAATGAATTTTTCTGCAGCTTCCATTCAGTTTTCCATTGTTGCATTCAATATTATTAACAATGTGATAGGCCCAGGAGAAAAAAAATGTGTACAATTCCCTGCATAGTCATGCTAGTATTAAGTTGTCATCGATTTACTTTCTTTGAAGAACTTAGCAGGGGAGGGGCTCTGGCTCAGTAGTAAAGCATATACTTTACATTTACATCTCCCAAGTAAAGGACTTGGGTGTTTGGGAAAATCCTCCTCTACCTGAGATCCTGGAAAGCCACTGCCAGACAGAACATTAAAAAATTAAGCTAAATGGACCAATGGCTTATAGAAAGCCACTTCATGTGTTTCTATGCTATCATTTGCAGACTTCATTCTGACTCATCACTTTACCCTCCCCTATAATCAATCTATATTGACTCACCTGGAGACAGCAAAAATACCGCCATTCATCGACCCAAAGCAAGAGAGTGCAACAAAAATGGGAACCGCTAAAGAAAAACTTCCCATTAAACGTTCAGCAAAGGTCTGAAAAAAGAAAGAGAAATTTGAATCTGCATTTCTTATAGTAACCTGATGAAAGGAACCACAGCTGTCCTCTGCTTGTATCACATGATGCAACAAGGCCTCCTGATCAGTTAGCGACCCTTGAGGCTTTCATAAAATTGGAAGCTACTACTAAAGCGTAATGTCATCCATTATAAAAAATGCTTACTCCATTCTGCAATATTAGGACATGGAGGTACTCCAATCTAGTCTACTAAAATCAGTGAGTGAGACCAGATAACTCTGTATAGAATTGCACAGTTTGTCTAAAATCTTCATGCACTTATATATTCCACCATGACTTACCACTGCTACTGCTTTGGATGCTAGCAGCTCTTCAGGGCTGATTGTTGTAAAATAGGCCACATTAGTTAACACATAGCCAACCGTAACAATAACCATTGAAGAGCAAATGGCAAGTGGTACATTTCTGAAAGGTAAAAAGAAATTTGCTATTATCCATCTGTATGGAAGCAATATGGTCATGGAAAATATGTTCAAGTCCAGTTGCACCTTAAAGACCAACTAGTTTTCCAGAGTATGAGCTTTTGAGAGTTAAAGCTCCCTTCATCGGATACCTTCATCAGAGAGGTCTGACTCTCAAAAGCTCATACCTTGGAAATCTAGCTGGTCTCTAAAATGCAACTGAACTCAGATCTACAGCAGACCAACATGGCTACCCACAGGAAACTATCTTCATGGAAGATACTTTGTTTATATCACTTGATCTCCATTGTGACTAGTATACTTTTTCACACTAGGTAAGTCTTGTTACATGATACCCAATTGTACAAAAATACTAAATATCAATGGTCGAAAGAGCTTATGTCTATCTCTCTGGTATGAATAACTTTATTCCTGTACATTATAAACAGAAGACAAATCCTATAAACATCTGCAGGAAGTATAAGATTAGTTTACAAATCTGTGCAATGTGATATATTCATAACCACTCTAATGGATGATTCTCAGATTATAGCTTCACATTTATATATGAGATCAAAGAGTTGGGCCTGAGAAATCTGAGTTCAAGTCTTAGTTCATCCATGAGATGTTAGTTGACCTCAGTCAAATCATCAACAGTTTCAACTCATTCTCTTTAAAAATTTAATATTTATCTTGCCTGTGTCAAAAAATTGCAGGAATGAATGAGAAGATTATTCCAATGTACTTGGCATTTGAGGATTAATAGTATAGAAATTCTTAAAGTGATAGTCATAACAATTAAAAATAAACTACTGAAGGACAGAACTGATATTTGGAAGCTGCTTTTGTGGAATTCAGTTCAGTGATCCACAACTTTGTTGTACTCTTGTTTCACAGAAGAACATTACAAGGTAACATGGTGCTAAATAAAACTGAACCTAAGTGGAATATCACACACAACAATGAGCAAATGTGATATCAGAGGAAACCCAAAAATTCATTGGAATAATTGCATAATTTCAATACATAACAAGAACCAATATTAATGACTTCTGAAATTCACAAGAGATGTTCTGGACTGGCCATAATAAAATTGTTATGGCCATGCTGTATGCCCAGAGTACCCAATCCTGGATAATATGTAGTGATTAATGACAGTAGGATTGCCCAATTCTCAACACTACCCATTAAAAGGCCCAAGGCAGTAGTAGAGGATGCTGAAGCTGTGCCTTCTATTCCATCCCTCCATTGGTGCCTTTGCACACCCTTCTTTTACCACTCACTGTAGCAAGCAGGGTCCTAAATTTGCCCAAAAGCACATAGAGGAGGAGGCAGGCAAATGGACCAATGGAGGAGCATGGCATGATGTATAGCAGCTCCAGTCCCTCCCGTTCCCTTAGAATTTTGAAAGGAAAGTGTGCCATCACTGAATTAAGACCAGAGAATCTCAAAACAGCCACCAACAATACTTTAGATGAACACTCTTTTTGAGTCAATAGTAAACAAAAGTTTACTATGGAATCCACCTCTTCTAATGACTGAGAGGAACTATTTTATTCAACCAAACAACTATATAAAACAGCTCAAACCAGCTGCCCATGGTCATCTCACACCACACTCATGGCTGAATTACTGTGCCCTAAATTACCAACAAGAGAAGGCCCTAAGATAAGTGACTCTGGAAATACTTTCCTAGTATTTTGTTCATATTCTAGCTCTTGCCACCTGTTTCGGCTCTCTGGGGTTCAGACGGCACCCTTTCCATTCCTTAATCTCAAACTCTGCTCTGCATTTGTAGCACTTATCAACCTTTTGAGAAAAGAACTACAGGACACCTCTAGTACATGCCATAGTATAATTCCCTCTAAAAATAAAAGTGAAGCTCATAACTAACTAGGGAGAAAGCACTCTTGAGCACTCTTATTTGGCATGTGGACTCTGGGCTCATTATGCTGAACAGCACTAACCCCTGCTGACAGCAAAAAAAACCCAAAAACCATAACTAGTCAGCAAGAGCCATTCATTACTCTGCTGAAAGACTAGGACTCTCCACACTCCCACAAGACTTAAGCAGAATAAGAGGTTTTGTGACCTCTGAGGTCTGAGTTCTTTAATGTAGAAGTTGTGCTTCATCTACCTTCCCCCCCCTCCCAACTCAATCAAGCCTTTAGGGAATCACAATCCATTAGCATGTAACACCAGCAAGTGTGACTTGTTAGTTGGTGGCTTGCCGTGACAAACTCTGACAAAAAAAAGAAAGACCTGGTTTCAAGATTTAAGACATAAGCCATCCAACCTGTATTCATTTTCAGCTGAAGAGTTACATTGTCCTTTCAGTCACCATGTAATGCATTAGCCCACCTTTCAGCTCTTATGTTAACGTGCAGTCTAGCACCTTTAAAAGATGCCTCGCCTGCCTCTGAGGGTGTAAATCAGGCATTCTGAATGAAAACACCTTGGCGCATATAGACATTATATGTCAGATCTCAGTGCCCCAGAAGTTTCAGTGTCATAGAAGTTGAAAGCCCATTACACGGCTGTTAGTACTAAAGCATTTTAACTATTTATATATTCCTTCTTGGAAATGGAAAAGGAATAGCATGCTTCAAAGCAAGACCCCCACATCTTCAGAAGTCTGAATTTACTAACAGAAAAGGGCATATAATTTTTTTGTAAAGCCAAGGAGAAAAAAGTGTGAGAGGAAGAAAGTCAAAATGGAATCATATGAGACTTCCTGTTCTCATTGCACAGATAAGTTCCTTTAGAGAAACACTTAAAAACAGAAGGATCCTCACAAACAGATGATAATCCAAAGGAAATTAGGTATGGTGAGTCCCATTTACATCAGTGGGACTCAAATGCTTATCCAGTTATGTAAGTTCATTGATTTGTTTTAGAGTATATCAAACTTTGTTTGGATTTCACTTTGAAACGTTAGCTTGTCCCATGGTAGAATTGCAGCTCTTTCAATGCCAAGCCTAGAGAACTACCTAAGGAACAAATAACTGAACATTTTCATAATATGTCATATAAGAAAGTCTTCATAGTTAGGATTTGATGACAACCAATATATAAGAAATCATATCATTTCCAAGCATCTCAAACTGCACCTAATTCTACTGTGTGGCTATAGAAGTTTTTTCCTTCTTGGACTCCTCAATAGTCGGCTCTAGATATGGTGCAGCAGATGCATAAGCAAGGATACAAACAAATGAGCCCTATTATGCCACCAGTAGTATAAATATTAGCCACAGGACTCTACCAGAAAGACAGCAAATTGAACAAGAAGATCAGGAAATGAGAAGAGAAATCCAATGTGTATGAACATCCTTTGTAGACGTCATTTCATTTCTCAGTATTGTCAAACTCTGCAGCCACACACTGTAAGTCTTTCGAATGTTGGCCACTAAAGGCTGCAAATGGAATTGCATGGAAACTACAATCAAAAGCTTTAACAGAATTTGAAAGAAAAATATATTTTGTTCTCATATTTCTCAGAGTTCTAATCTTCCTACATAGCTCGCAAGTTCATTCAAGCATTACCTGGTTACAACAGCTAAAATGAGTTGAGGGTCCTGTTTTTGCATGGCTACTCATAACAATGAATAATTAAATTACACAGGGAAGATGCACAAATTAGTCCCAGCAATTAGGTCACGCACACTTCCCTCTTGTCATTTGCATCATATCTAAAGCAGCAACTTGTAAACAGAAAATACAATTCATTCATGTTTCCTGTTTCACTACTAGGTTTCTGTCTTTGGCTGCATTCAGGTTTTAGGATCAACCATTGTTCATCATGGTTTTACTCAGGGCTTTTTTTCTGGGAAAAGAGGTGGCGGAACTCAGTGGGTTGCCCTCAGAGAAAATGGTCACATGACTGGTGGCCCCGCCCCCTGATCTCCAGACAGAGGGGAGATGAGATTGCCCTCCGCGCCGCTGAGGGCAATCTAATCTCCCCTCTGTCTGGAGATCAGGGGGCGGGGCCACCAGCCATGTGACCATTTTCAGGAGGTTCCGGAACTCCATTCCCCCACGTTCCCCCTGAAAAAAAGCCCTGGTTTTACTTACTTGCTTCATTTATATGCCTCCTGCGGCCCCAATGGGAACCCAAAGCAGCTAATATTACTCTCCTCTCCTCTATTTTATCCTTACAACATGGCAAAGTAGGATAGGCTGAGAGGGTGTGACTGGTCCAAGGTCACCCAGAAAGCTTCCATGGCAAAGTGGGGATTTAAACCTAGATCTCTCAGATCCTAGTCCAACATTCTAACTACTACACCGTGCTGGTCTGATTAAATTGATGGGATGTCTTAAGACAGTCTGCACAGCAAATGATAGCAAGTCCAATGAGGATGCAAATCTAGACCCTGACTTACATCTTATTGTTAACCATAACTTGTATTAAGTGGTTTGTTGTGACATCTATGCAGAATCCCCATTTGTTCAGTAGCATGAAACCTCTTAGCCTTCTGCATGGAGAGAGGGAAGCACAAACCCATAGAAAATCTTGCCACTCCAGCTATTAATAGTGCTTTCTTAGGTTGGATCCAGTAATAAATGCCTGTCAACAGAAGGTAGTAATTTTTTTTCTGATGTGCTCATCCCACTACTGCAGATTTCCAGTTTACCAATCATCTTGTCCTTTAGGATGTCCTGACTCCCAGGAACAGCATTTTGGGGAGCATTTCAGATTGCACTGGGAAGACGGAAATAAGAAACTCTCATTTCACTGACAGAAATCTGTCAGTGGAAATTACACTGGATCTAAGCCACTATTCTCCTTTCCATGTAGGGATCCCAGATCTCCCAGTGGGACCTGGCCAGTGGAGGGGAAAGGCATAGAACAGGCCTCCAGGCATGCTCCTGGGCCAGTACGACAATGTCACTCCCATCATCATGCCACCCTAGGAGCACTCCCACACTTTGGAGTGGGCCAATTTGGGCCCCAAACAGGCTGAATCAGGCACATTTGGGGTCCAAAGCACACTGCAAATTGCAGGAGCATTCCCAGCCCCTGCACAATGACATCACAGGGGCCAGGAATGCTCCTGAGCTTGAAGACATCTGCAAAGGTGAGTGCCACATCCTCCCCTCCCACCAGGAGGGTAAGGGGACCTGGCAACTCTATCTCCACACCACCCCTCCCTGATAGTGTTGACATGATTGCTTCAGCAGAAACCTGGAATTAAATCACATTAACCACACCACTGCAAAACTGCCAAAAATGGGTTGATTGGTGGCATAATTAAAGCAGAATTTGACATGTGCCGAAGTATTACATGATGAAATATTGCGCTTGTATTTTGCATTCTGGATGGATCAGCCCATATTCTGGACATTCCAACTTGGCTGTAGGAATGAACCCTTAAATTTAATAACCTCCTGATTCTCTATAAAAATTCAGGTGAAAAAAAAAGTCGATTCCTCCCATGAAAATATACATTCAAAGTGAAAATAGTTAATGAATGATGGAATAGGTAACTCAACATGCCTTGGATATTGGAGGGGGGGGCACTGCATGTTTTTCTGTGTGCATGAGTTACTCTCTTGATAGTAAGCTGCTTATCTTTGTATAAGGTGGGAATGCCTCCTGACTCATCCTCTGTCTCAGTGTCTCTTCAGAGACACTTCTTGCGATATGGCCTTCCAAGAGTAAAGATGTATTTCTCAGAGCTCCTGCCACGAAAGCCTCATCCACACACCCACACCCAGCCTTGATATCACAAAAGATGGCCACTGATAAATAGGAAATGAACCCTTTAGACTAGGACTCTTTCTTTCCACTCCAAGATATTACCATGACTAGACTCTACCTCAGTAAACTGTGAGTTCGACCTTTTCTACGATTTGATTGCCTGAGGATTAATTACTGCATGTTGGGGGAAATGATGCTAAGTCTGCTTCCATCCAGCTACCAAACAAAATATAACTATTTCTAATAATGAAGGCAGTACAGCACTTTGTGAGACAGAGATTAAAATCTCCAAAAGGCTGGGCAAAAATCAAAAATATTTAAAGAGCAATTACAATTTTTCAAGCACTTTTATGTAAATATGCTCTCTGAATGCTACTTCCATAATATATTAGAACATGAGAGATGGTTTAAAGAAGCCGAAACAGTTGTAAAGTAAGATAGAAGGAACTATAGCCACAGATGGTAACAAAGTTCATTTCCAGACTGTACAACAAACAGCAATTATGCCATGAGCTCTGTGAGCTTCATTATGGAAACAATTTTATATTAAACGCTTGATATGTTCACATATAACCTGATTGACTCAAATTACTGCATCTCACACCCGTGCGAAGATGCCAAGCTCTCCTGTTTGTCACTTCTCTAAACTTTTCTTTAAAAAGCAATCACTTAAATGTGTGCATGTCATTCTCAAACAACACAAGGCAAATGTATCTTGAAGCTCATCTCCGTATACACAAAAAATAAAGTGAGCAATAGTCATTAGCAACAATATTTAGTCCAGAAAAGATGAACTTTCTTGCCTTTCCATGCTAACATAAAGCAAATTTGGCCCCATACCAATTAGCACTGGGATTTTGGTTCCTGTTTTTAAATTAAGCAGGTTTGGGCTGATTATCCACCAAAGAATTATTGAAGCAATCTAGCGTGTCAAAATAAAACAAACCCAAAATAAATTAGCCCAGTATCATTTGAGCTGTGCAGTAATGGCCAGAAGTTAATGTCACAGCTGAGTAAACCTTAATCAGCAAGTGTCTTAAGCTCTTTCACATAGCTACAATGAGAGTAAATGAAGTAAATTTCCATTATTCTGTATTTCCAGACCATTTGCAACTTTAGTGTAACAAAATTTTACCACTTCAAGCTGTTTCTGTGAATTTCAATTAGAAACTAATATTTTCATATACGTAGTTGCATAAAGTATCTTTATTTTTTAAGTATGAAGCCAAAATACCTAAAATTACATATAAAAAAGCAAATTCCTCCCTCACTCAACTTGTTACTCTAGAGGTGGCCATGAACCAGGAAAAAACCAAACCATGCGGTTTGTGGTTCATCACATTTCATGAACCATGAACTTTCACGAACTTGCCTCAATTCGCAAAACAGTTCATTTGGTTCGTGAAAATATCACTTACGGGGCAGGAGAAGGTCACTTCCGGGGCTGCAGAAAGCCCATCCCCCCGTTGCCTAGGAAATTGATTGATTGGCACCAGGTTGTCTGCAGTGACAAACCAAAAAACAAACCAAATGAACCGGACTAAAGTTCGTGGTGGTTCGTCAGAAATGGGCTCTGACAAACTGCCGGTTCATGAACCACAAACTGCCCCAGTCTGTGATGAATTTTGGGTTGCATTTCGGTTCGTGCCCACCTCTACTTTACCCTACAACCTATCCCCCTGACCACAAAGAATGGACAGGCAGAGTTCTCCAGCTTCTTTTCTTTCTTACTTAGAAGTGCAGTCCTATATGATAGGTTAAATGGCAGATCCAGGGATGGGCGTGTGTGACCAGAATAAAAGGCACTCATCAAAGTATAGTAACAGGAATCACATGACCTAATTCCAGCTCTGTTAAATGTAATATAATCTCCTTTCCTTTCCCACACATACCATTATATCACATAGCTAAGATACTAGCTTGGGGTTGGCTATCATCAATATGCTGATGACACCCAGCTCTGTATCTCCCTATCCAATATCCTGGTGATGAGGTAGAGGTCCTAAATCACTGCCTGTCTGCTGTAGTTAAATGGCTAAGAATGAACAAATTGAAACTAAATCCTGACAAGATAGAGGAAATGCTGCTTGGGAAAGCAAAGATCTTGAAAAACTTCCTCAGTGGGGTTCAGCTGACAGTTGCTGACTTGGTCAACAAAATTACTGCTAGAGAAGCAATTTAATGTAGCTGCAAAAAAAAAAAAAAAAGCTCTCTACCAACAAAGTTTAGCCTGGAAGATGGCCTTCTATCTTGACTTGGCCACTCTGGCCACCTTGCTCCAAGCCACAGTAACATCAAGACTAGACTACTGTAATGCACTCTACATAGGTTTCCCCTTAAAGTCAATTTGGAGACTCTAGTTGATGCAGAATGCCACAGCTCCATTATTGTAAGGATCTAGGTGGACAATGCATATTGGCCACTCCACTGGCTGCCCATCAGTTACTGGGTTCAATTCAACATATTGACTATTGCATTCAAAGCCCTTCATGAACTTGAACCCTTATATCTGCAGTACTGCCCATCCCCCATGGTTCATAACAACAGCTTTACTCATCTGAGCAAGGCCTTCTGCAGATGCCACCATGCAAATGGGCAAGATCAATAACTGCCCATACGTTCACATTCTTTGTTGTGGCCCACACCTTATAGAATGGTTTGCCTCATGAAGACTGGCATCCTTTCACTCTCCCAGCATTTCACAAACTATGCAAAACTGAATTATTTAGGAGGGCATTTGTACAAAGGTAATAAGGCCTTAGTATAAGTGAATAGTTCAGAAAGAATGCTTTAATAAAGGGAAAGGGACTGTGGCCTATACTTCTGTGTATAGTATGTACTAAGTGTTGTTGTATGTATTATCTTATTATGTAATTTCTGCATTGTTTAATATGCTATAGTAATATGTGTGCTTTGTTTCAGATTTTTACTTGTTTATTTGGTGTCACATCCTATTAACTGCTTTGACTTACACTCTAATCTGCCCTAAGTCTCAGTGAGAAATATATTAGAAAAAGGGACTGGCAATGTCTCTGGCTCAAACCTTCAAGACAAGAACCATAGAGTTAGACAAATAGATAGGCTAGTATCAGTCTCCTTCCTGCCTATACTACTATCACTCACTTTCTCTGATTGGTAGAATGTAGTCCAAGGGAACTTCCTTCCTTTTTTTTTCCTTTCCTTTTTTCCTACATACATCAGGAGAAGCAGCATGGGACAAATGAAGCAGTTGGCCTGTTATCAATCTGAAGCCATCCTAAATAGCAAGATTAGTTAGTCACTTTTTCTCTCCACTATATTTAAGTTAATGTACTTCTAGACCATTACTGGTTCTTTAACTCAAGAGAGAGGCTTTCTGTGTGCAATCTGTAAGATAGTGTGGTAAATATTAGTTTAGGCCACACTGCTGTGCTGAAGCTCAAGAGGAGCACTCTGTTAATAAGGAAAGGGAAGGCTGTCTGATTGGTCCAGCCCCCTTAACTGTTTTGACTCATGAAGGGAGGTATGTGGAGGGCAGTGGATATGAGGGAGGAGGCTGGGGTGGAGCTAGTCTTGGGTGATTTCAATGTCCATGTTGACGATCCCACCTCTTCTCAGGCTACGGACCTGGTGTCGTCCATGGCAGCACTGGGACTCTCCCAATTTGTTTCTGCTCCTACACATCAAGCGGGCCATATGCTTGATTTGATCTTTGGGGTGGGGGTTCAGATGAACATAGATGCCACTACTGTGGTGCCATGGTCGGACCACCATGTCCTGAAGGCTTGTCTGGGAGTGCCAGCCCCCTCCTGCATAGGCGGCAAGCTGATTTATGCTCGCCCACTGATACTCATGGATCCAACTGGTTTCCAGAATGTTCTGCGGGATCCAATGCCCCCTGGTGGCTCATTGAGTGACTTCGTGGGAGACTGGCAGGACTATCTCTCGAAAGCCATTGACGAGATCGCTCCCCATCGCCCTCTCTGTCCCTGAGTCAGATGCCCCCCCTGGTATATGGAGGAGCTACGTCTGATGAAGCGGGAAAACAGAGATGGATACAGTGAGTGTGATGACGGACCTGTGGGGAAGAGGCAAGATCATCTTATAGAGCATTTATGAAGGCCTATGAGGTGGCTGTGAAGGCGACAAAGAGGGAATACTTCACCGCCTCCATAGCATCTGCAAGCTCACACCTGGCAAAATTGTTTCAGGTTGTTTGGTCCTTGGTCTCACTCTCTCAGGGAGACTGCCAAAATAGAAATTCGGCTATTAGCTGTGAGGCTTTTGGGAGCTTTTTTGCAGATAAAATCTCGTCCCTCCATCATGATCTGCCAGCTACGATTGATACAGTAAGGGAACTGAAGGCCCCACAGCCGTCTTCCGGCCTATTTTGGATCACTTCAGTCTGTTCTCCCAGGAGGAGGTAGACAGGATCCTGTGGCTGTTTAGGCCCACCGCGTGCTCCCTGGACCCCTGCCCATCATGACTGGTGAAAGCCAACATCGATAGGCTTTCAGAGAGGCTACTCCATCAAGGGCTGAGCTTTTCCACCTGATCAGCCCCGCCCTCTGAGTGCTCTGGCCTCAAAGAAGCTGCTGCCAGGGACTGCTGCTGAAGCTGCCTGCGCTCTGCTGACCAGGGAGGCTATTCCATCAAGGGCTGAGCTTTTCCACCTGATCAGCCCCGCCCTCTGAGTGCTCTGGCCTCAAAGGAGCTGCTGCCAGGGACTGCTGTTAAGCTGCCTGCGCTCTGCTGACCAGGGAGGCTACTCCATCAAGGGCTGAGCTGGTCCACCTGCTCAGCCTCACCGTCTCTCCCTGTAGGTGCCCCAGAGAGCACTTCATTCAACCAGAGAATATCTACTGGTGCTCCCTGGCCCTAGGGAGGCTTGGCTGGCCTCTACCAGGGCCAGAGCCTTTTCGGTTCTGGCCCAAACCTGGTGGAACTCTCAGTCTGAGGACACTCGGGCCCGCCAGGATCTTGTATCATATAGGCAGGCCTGTAAGACAGAGATGTTCCGCCAGGCATATGGTGGAGGCTAATTTTAGCCCATCATTGCCTAGCCTTCCACCGGTCTCCCTCTACAAGGGGTATGGAGAGTCCACTCACGCTGGCTGCCCCGAAAGGGGTACAGTATTTTATCTGTTTTTATGATTAATTTTAAGTTGTATTTTAATCAATGTTGTACCTCACCCTGAGCCCGCTTGCGGGGAGGGCGGGTTAAAAATCAAGAGAGGATTTAGCATCAGAAGCGCACGTGTTGGTTGCATTCATGGACAATCTCCGCAGACACCTGGATCGAGGCGGGTCGGCACTGCTGATATCGCTAGATCTCTCAGCGGTGTTTGACACGGTCAACCATGAGTTGTTGGCCCACTGCCTTGCCGATGTGGGGATTCAAGGGATGGCCTTGCAGTGGCTTGCCTCCTTTCTCCACGGTCAGGGACAGAGGGTAGCGCTAGGGGAGAGAGTGTCCGCATGCCAGCCACTGGTGTGCAGCATCCTGCAGGGGGTGATACTCTCTCCCCTGTTATTCAACCTTTATATGCGCCCCCTCGCCCAGTTGGTGTGGAGTTTCAGACTGGGTTGTCACCAGTATGGGGATGACACCCAGATATACCTGTTGATGGGTCGGCCCCAGACGTCCTGTTGAGAGCCCTGGAGGCAGTATCTGGTTGGGTGCAGGGCAGACTGAAGCTGAACCCCGTGAAGACGTAGGTCCTGTACTTGGGCTGTGGGCTGCAGGATACAGGGATTTGTCTTCCAGCCTTTGAGGGTGCCCCCTTGGTGCCTGGACCCATACCGGTCAAGAGTCTTGGTGTGATCCTGGATACCTCCTTATCTATGGAGGCTCAGGTCATGTCTGCGGCCCAGACTGCTTTTTTCCAACTATGGCAGGCTAGGCAACTCTGCCCCTACCTTTCTGCCCCTAACCACAGTGATCCATGCAATGGTCACCTCTAGGCTAGATTATTGTAACTCCCTCTACGCAGGGCTACCCTTGGGTCTGACCCAGAAACTACAGTGGGTCCAGAATGTGGCTGCTCAGCTCCTGATGGACGTTCTATTCAGGTCACATATTACACCAGTTTTGCGGCAGGTTCACTGACTTCCTGTGGAGTTCTGGGTCTGCTTCAAGGTGTTGATGTTGACCTTTAAAGCCCTAAATGGACTGGGACCAGCATACCTGAGGGACCGTCTCTCCCCGTATGTACCCCGGAGAATGCTTCGCTCAGCAGATAAGAACTTGTTGGTGATCCCTGGCCCCAGGGAGGCTCGTTTGGCCTCAACCAGGGCCAGGGCTTTTTTGGTCCTGGCTCCAACCTGCTGGAACTCTCTGTCTGCCTGCAAGACAGAGATGTTCTGCCAAGCATATGGTTGAGGCCAGTATTAGGACCATCACTGAGCCTCCCATCGCCTTCTCCTATCCAATGACATCCCATCCGTCCGGATGTCTCCCTCTTTGTATTTGTGGGCAGGAATGTGTAATAGGCCATCTGAGTTAAGATTTTATGATATAATTTTAATTGTATTTATATAATTATGTATTTTATGAATGTTGTACCCCATCCTGAGCCCACTTGCGGGGAGGGAGGGCTAAATACCAAATAAAGTAAAGTAAGTACAGTATGGCTATTCTTTCATATTCTGATGAATCCCTATTGCATACTCAAGGTAATGTTGACAGTAGTGTCACATGTAAAAGCCCATGGGGATATACAAAGACGCATTAGGACTTATACGCATTAGGACTTATAAAGATCTGGGTCCAATAGCACCTTAAAGATCAATTAAATTTCCAAGGTACGAGATTTTAAGAGTTAAAGCTCCCTTCTAGTTGTTCATTAAGGTGCTATTGGCCCCAGATCTTGTTCTTCGACTGCAGACCAACATGGCTATCCACCCTAAACTACCATCAGGATTTACAAGTATCTTCTTATAGAGAACATATATGAGTAGTAGAGGTGGGCATTGACCAGGAAAACCCCACAGACCACCAGCTTGTGATCCATCAATTTTCACACACCACAGACCACGAACTTTTCACGGACCAGCCTGGTTCATTGACCAGTTTGTCACTCCGTGATCCATCACTTCCAGCAGCCCTGGCTCTGCCCCTTCACACCCAGAGAGCCCAAACTCACAGAGAATCTTCAGCAGCCTCTCCTCCAGGCACCCTCCAAGTTTTGTCAAGATTGCATTTCGGATGTCTGAGTTACAGACCCCCAAAGTGGCTGCCCCAGGAAACTTCCAGTAGATACTAGGAGTCACAAATGTCAATTGACTTGCTAGCAGCACCAAAAAGTTGCAATGAGGCAAAATCAAACAGAAAAGGGTGGGGGAAGAGCCCCCTCACTCACCACATAGACACCTTCCCAGCCATTGCCTAGGGAATTAATTCTTGCTCCTTGCTCACATAGAGAAGAATGGGAGCTCGCTGCTTGTCAGGCAGAGCTTCCTATCAAGGTTTTGAAGGCTAAGATTGGCTGCAGAATGTACATCCCTCCATCGCAGAATGGGAGCTCTCTGCTTGGCAGGCAGAGTGCCTATCAAGTTTTTAAGGGCTGCAAAAGGTCTGCAAACATCCCTTCCATTGCCTAGGGAATTGACAGTTCGGTGCCAAGATGTCTGGACTTATGGACGACGGACCAACAGACCAGCCCAAACAGACCAAACTTGAAGAAAATGTGAATCCCATGAACCACGTGATCGCAAACCATGAACCGGGGCAGACCATGTCATATTTAGGTCCATTTTTTGGACCGTACCCACCTCTATATATGAGTCTCCAATTTGGGAATAGCTGGAAGCTGGGAAGAGGATCCGTGAATCATTTATGTACTGCATTTGGGGTCTCTGCATGAAATTAAAAGCCAATCTTTTCTGCATAGGTCTGCCTGATCCCTCAATGGTTGTGGGTCAAATAGAGTAAAAATGGGCAGTGGAGCAAAGGTTTAAGTTGTTGGAGGCAAAATTAGGACTATAATCCTAAAGCTTGTTTACATCAAAGTCTATTCTATTGAAAATCAATAAAATTTGCTTTTGTGATATTTTAAAAGGAATGAATGCAAAGTAAAAGTCTAGTAAGAGCAATATAACAAAACCATAAATGCTTGATATTTTAAATCTGTACACATAACTAACTTCTACATGGCTAATGTTATGGACAAATTATTGTGTCTGTCTTCTAGTGTAAACTTTCTCCTGAATTATCTCTAAAAAGTAAATGGATATATTATACAAACAACAATTGCAGCAGATATTCTGCTTCCCACAGACTTTACTTCAGCCTTAAGTAGCATTGTTGTTGTCATGTTTTGCAACAGGAAATCACATGAAATATGAACATGAAGGACAAGGTTCCTCCCACTCAAGATGTTATAGCATAAACAAGCTTGTTACAAAGATATATACTGTGCCTTCTCAAAAAAAAATCTTTTCTGATGTTGCTGAGTCTTGCTGACCCCTTTATGTGTATATTTTGAAATGCTAATATATATATTTGTAGTAATTTTCTGTTTAGTGGCATTAGGCCATAAATGCTTATTATGTTGGTTGTTATAACTTGAGTGGGGGGAACATTTCTCGCTCTTTTCAAAGCTTGTCAATATGTTTCATTCCCAGCATCAATGACTTCTGAACTACAACAGATGTTTATGACCTTGAAGCAGCCAGCGCAATCTTGAACTGCATGAGAATGTTTACCATTTTGCTCATGCATTTGGGGATGTTGTTAATGGGGCTTGTGGACAACAGCTCTTTTCAGACTTACAGAAATGTTATTTTTCAGACTTCTTAATCATGCAAGCAGAGCCTATTTGTGCCTCCCAATCAATATGAAGAGGATAGAGGCAGAGTCTTCCTTCTATGCACCATTTTGAAGGCTTGAAAAAGAACATAACATCCTTTCAAAAAGAGTCCAGTAGCACCTTTAAGACTAACCAACTTTATTGTAGCATAAGCTTTCGAGAATCACAGTTCTCTTCGTCAGATGCATGGAGGGCAAGAAGAAACTGGTCAGATATATAGGTGGAGACCCAGATGCCAGCTCTGCCCTTATATCTACCCAGGAAATACAATGACAGGACCCAATGGCGTCAACTCTGGCTCTTACAACTGCTCATCCTCCAATGTGATATATGCCCTCATGTGCCATCAATGTCCATCTGCTCTGTACATTGGACAAACCAGCCAACCTCTGCGCAAAAGAATAAATGGACACAAATCTGACATTAAAAATGGCAACATCCAGAAACCAGTGGGAGAACACTTCAATCTACCAGGACATTCCATCACGGACTTAAAGGTCACTGTAGTTCAACAGAAACCTTGCAAAAACAAAATCCAACAGGAAGCTGCTGAATTGGAATTCATATGTAAATTTGACTCGGTTAGGCTGGGATTGAATAGAGACTATGAATGGTTATCTCATTATCAGAAGTAACTGACTTCCTTAACAGAAGCAAACTGATCTCCATATCAGAAGCTACTGTTTGCATCTACTCCTCCCTCCCCTCTCCACCTATATATCTGACCAGTTTCTTCTTGCCCTCCATGCATCTGACAAAGAGAACTGTGATTCTCGAAAGCTTATGCTACAATAAAGTTGGTTAGTCTTAAAGGTGCTACTGGACTCTTTTTGATTTTGCTACTACAGACTAACACGGCTAACTCCTCTGCATCTATAACATCCTTTCATAACTTATGTCCCATGGAGATACACATGGGTTTCCCCAGCTGAATGAATACTAGCCTCCAGGGCAGTTTCAGGTCATGAAAATGGTGAAGGAGGGGAAAGGCTCTTCTCTACGTACTGATACAAATGAAACACTACACCCATGGAATTGAGAAGATCCCACACTTCCTGTCTGACTGTCACAGAGAGTGAGGGCCTCACATCTAACCCATGTACTCTGTAATGTGTGGAACAGCGATATTCTGAGTTTCAGTTGGTACTAGGGATCCTATTCCCCTGTGGAGGTGAGAGAGCCCCCATTTCTACCCTCTGCCCCTGCCACCACTCTAGCTGGTGGGGGAAGGGGTGGGAATGAGTCTCCTGGGTGGGCTCTTGGGGCAGCATGATAACATCAGTTCCTGGGAGTGACATTATCATGTTGCCCTGAGAATGCTCCTACGCTTCACAGCGAGCCAATTTCAGCCCAAATCATGCCTGTCTCAGGCCCAAACTGGCTTGTTGCAAAGCACGCATGCTCCTGCACCTGCGTGATGCTGTCACTTTTCAGAAGTGATGTCATCGTGCAAGTGTGAAGAGCCCAATGGAAGCAGTAAAAAGAAAACCTTCCCACTGGGAAGGTAAGGGTAACTGGCAACCCTAGTTGCCAGTTTGGTGTAGTGGTTAAGAGCATGGAACTATAATCTGGGCAATAAGGTTTGATTCCCCGCTCCTCCACTTGTAGCCAGCTGGGTGACCTTTGGTCAGTCACAGCTTTTCAGAGCTCTCTCAGCCCCACCCACCTCACAGGGTGTTTTGTTGTGGAGATAATAATAACATATTTTGTAAACTGCTCTGAGTGGCCATTAAGTTGTCCTGAAGGGTGGTATATAGATCGAATGTTGTTGTTAATGATGTTAGTTGGTACAGACACTGTATTCACAGAATAGAAATGTGTACAGTCCTTAAAGATTTTGATATGGAGTAAATAAATGTATTTTATACTTTTGTGGGTTATGTGGAAGAGGGCATTTCAAAAGAAAGAACCTTTCTCAGTACTGCTTAACAAAATGCATTTAACAAAATACCCTCTACTATACCTGTTAAAGCTACATGAGTTACAACTAAGAGGGAATATCTGATCTTACCTAGAATATGCCTTCAAGAATACTGAAATGGTTGTGGTTAGATGTCCTTCAGGCTATATGCGAAGCAACAAAAATTCAGGAGACAGTATTGAATGCCTCTTAGACAACAAGTTGTTAAAGAACGGTTTGAACTCTACGAGCCAGCAGTTCTACATAAAGCTATATCATAGCATAATGCACTGGTGGTCGAATGACCTACATTATCAGACAAATCTTGATGCACAATTAGTTCAGACAGAGTGCTGGCCAGTCCTGTTTAGCCTCCTTGTTGCTTTCTCTAAATACACACTAGAAGACATCCAACTATCAGGCTGCCCATTTCAAGGGAAGACAGGTAGTAGTGGGTAGAGGTGGGTACGAATCGAGTTACGACCCAAAAAAAAGCACAAACTAGGCCAGTTCGTGGTTCATTAACACACGGTTCATGGAGCCTCAGCCTATGGGCTGAACCCGGCACCAGGTCTGTCAAACTGACAACTCTCATTTTCCTGCTGCCCTGGGAGGGGGAACGAGAGCCGTCAGTTTGACAGACCCAGTGCTGGGTTCATCCCCCATTCTCTTTCCGCCCAGAGTGGCAGGAAAACAGGGGCTGTCAGTTTGACAGACCCCACACTGGCCTCAGCCTACAGGCTGAACCCAGCACCGGGTCGGTCAAACTGACAGCTCTCCAGGCGGGAGGAGAACGAGAGCTGTCAGACCCAGTGCCAGGTTCAGCCCATGGGCTGAAGCCAACACAGGGTCTGTGAAATTGACATCCCCTGTTCTCTTTCCACCCTGGGTGGCAGGAAAACAGGTGCTGTCAGTTTGACAGACCTTGCAATGGTTCAGCCCATGGGCTGAGGCTGGTGCGGGGTCTGTCAAACTGACAGCTCCCATTCTCCTGCCACTCGGGGGACAGGAGAACAGGGCTGTCAGTTTCACATGCCCTGTGCCAGCTTCACCCAATCAGATGAAGCCTGCAGGTGGTGTTTTGAAACTGACAGACTTCTCCTGCCGCTTCAGGGTGACCGTTTCAAACACCCTGCACCAGAGTCAGAAGCTGGTGCAGAGCATTTGAATTCCACAAACTACAAACCACAAACCGATTCGTGAACTGGTACAAGTTCATGGAAGTTCATGGTTTGTAGTTCATGGAACAGCGACGAACCACGAATCAGGAGGTTCAGGGTTTTTCGGTTTATGCCCGTGTCTAGTAGTGGGCAGGCTTGTCTTTCATGGATTCTTTCAAAGAAATTTGGGGAGCGGCCCTACTTCAGTAGTATAGTAATCCTTAACATTTCATTAAAGGGTTCAGAGTAGCAGTGCTGGGGAAACCCTGGGAAAACACTGCTAGTCTTATGAGATAATGCTGGAATATTTGGGTTCATCGCCTAACTTAGTACAAGTCAATATTGATTTTGTTAGCAAGTTCATATAATGTTTTTCTGACATTTCACCTCCAGTTATACCACCCACAGTTGTCTGAAGATATCCTGCTCCCTCAAATGAAACAGCATTCCCCCCCTCCCTCCCGCCTCAACTCTCAATTGTGCCTGGAACTACCTGACAAAAAAACTAGTGTGATTCTACTTCCTTCCAAATCCCTTTTCAAAACTTCTCACTTTTGCAAAATTCCTACTTCTTCTTTAGCTTAAGCACATATCGCTGAAAAGAGCTTATATTCTTTTCAGTTTATTGCTTAGCTTCACTTTCCCCCTCTCCTTTTATCATCTTCCTTGTTTCAAATTTTAGATTGTTAGATGTTCAGGGCAAGGACCTGTCTTCCAGTACTCTATAAAGCACTATACATATATTGATGGTACTATATAAGTAATGAATAATAACAAAAGTAGGACCCATGAAGGTTTGGAAATTTTTATTTACCACTCATCCAGCCCCTGCTTCCTTCCCTTTAGCTCAGGGAGGATTCAGGCTCCCTTTCCTTCTCTCTCTTGCACTTGCTGTCCCCCCACCCCAAGTTTTCACTCTAGCCCAAGCTGGCTCCCTCCCCTCCCCAGTTCTGTTTCCCTCTCTAGTTATGGTGGTCACTGCCACAATGTCAAGCGGCATTTAGGGTTGCTATAGCAACCCAATATGCTCCTGAAAACTCTGGGATTATTATGGTAGTGCCTGTACACTACAAACCTGTGAATTATCCCTGAGCTCACTGGATCCTAAATTGTAGCCATCACTGGCCATGTTGTGATTTTTTTTAAAATCCACCTGGGTTAGTCCTTGGCTCCTCTGTCATGTCTGCACCTCATCCATGCCATTATTTCAAAGCTGAGCTGTTACAATGAGCCATTGCTGTTGCTGTGAACCATTAATGATACTGTACCTTGATGTCATATTGCCAGTGCCATAAATTGCCTTGCTTTCACAGACCTATTGAAGCCACAGGTGCCTTATCTAACTGCTTTGAAGCTCCCAGGGCTTCTGACCTTGTAAACTGTTTGTTCTCATGAATCACTTTGTTTCAACTTTAATCTTATGCATTCCTAGTGTCTAGACTTGACATGTAAGCTATGCGAGGAGACTGCTTCACGCCAAAAGTTATGTTTTACTATTGGGAGGGGGAATGAGTAACTGTGCTCTACAAGAAGAATGGTTTTCACACATTTAGGTATTCCTGTCAACTTGCTTGTCTGCTTGCTTTTCTTCTGAGCAATCCTATGGACATATCCGTAGATTTGATTTGATTCCTGAATAAAGCCGTTTCAACCAAGATCATGGATTTCTCGCTGTGAGGGTACAGGGGTCTATCTGCCATAGTCTGTCATCCATAAACTGACATACTCAGTATTAGAATAATAACTGGTTTTCTCATTAAGGAATCTCTAATGATTCCCCTCCCCACCCCCCATTCCCATATTTACATGAACATAATCTGAAAACTTTTGGTGTACAGCAAGAGTTTTATGTAAAATGCTTACACGAATATGCATATATTGACATGGCAGTTAAGGATTGCTGGACCCCCTGGCAGCCTTCCATTAGCAAGGAAAAATAATATGTTCTGATCGGATGCTCGAACCAGATACATTAACTCTTTGACATAGCACTGGTGTACATGTACTGAGAATGCCTGGAAGCTAACTGATTCATGGCACTCTCCATCTTTATGCTAAAACAAAACAACTGGAGGAGAGAGGTGAGTATGGAACTGTAAATGTGAACCTTTTGTCTTTCCAACTCAACAAAGATTGTTCAGTTTGGAACACAATGAAGTATTAGCCTCAAATCATCTGTTATGACCACATACTTGAAGGAGGAAAGAATCAACATTTTAGCTTCAACTGCATATGGAATGGATTATGATGAAAGGCCAGGATAAAATTGCATATTGAGGGGGGGATCTATAATGGCAAACTTCCAAATGATTTTTAAAGATGCATTTAAAAATTCTTAACATTCAGATAATTAATCCAAACTGGAATAATCAGCTTGAGTTTTTCTACACTCGAGTTAATAGCTGCAAGATATGTCTTCAAGCACATGTTTCCCCCAACTCTTAAAAACAAATAAAAGTTGGGTGGCACAATTACAAAAAGAATGAAAGAAAGAATGAACAGAAGGAGAAATATTTTATTGCACCAGATTCTCATGTGAATTTGGAATGATTAAATCTCTGAGCACCTGATTTATGAGCAAGAATTACAGTGCCCCCAGCCAAAATCATTTGAGTAGGGAGAGGGGAAAAATAGAAACTTGCTGAAGTTTAATCTCAAACTTACCAGAAGTCTCATATGAACAGCACTAAGCAATGAACTGGCATTCACTCATGTGGACCTTAGAGGTAAAAATAAGGGCAACTGAACTAGGGAAAGAACAGATTGGGTCTCACAGCACTGGAAAACTGAGCCAAAAGAGACTGAATGCCGCATATCAATAACATCACAGCCACAGGAAAGAGATGGGAGAACACAGCAAAGAGAAGATGATCTCGTTTAGAAATAAACTAGCCTGTCAGATTCCAATTCCTTGCCACTGTAATTACTGCAGTCCTTTGACTACAGATGAGATTGTGATGTAAACTCATCTGTTGTTGAGGTTTGGTTTACTGACTGCATCTGCTTCAAATGCTTGTCGACAGCAAATCCCTAAACCTGAGCAATGTGATTGAAAGGGCAATGGAGAGTCAGCCTTATTCTAAAAATGAACTGCTCGGTTTCAAACAGAGCTTTGTGAAGAGTAATCTGGATATAAAACATTTTCTGGAAATGGGAGTTCAGAAAGTGGGGGGAAGGTCTTTTTAAAGGTATATTTCGGTCAGAATTTTATAATCTATTGTTTTGATAGCATAAAATCACAATGGCCTGTGTTCACAAATGTAAAAACAGATGGAATCTTTCCCCCATATTATGTTGTATTATCTAGCACTTAATCCTTAGGAGGGCAGATTCTTTAAAAGTAAGGACCATAAAGGGGCAGTTTGTTGCTACATGATGCCATTGATATTTTGGCATAAATTGAAGTTGTGCCATTCAAGGAAGAAAAGAGCAACTAATGGAATTGCTGAGTGATGTAGTGATGGCCACAAGCACGGATGGCTTCAAGAGGGAATTAGACAGATTTGTGGAGGAGAGTCCATCAATGGATTCTAGAATTGATGACTAAAGGGAGCTTGCATACTCTGAGGTAGCAAATGCCAGTGCTAGGAGGCAGTATCAGGAGAAGCTCTTCTACTCTGCTTGTTGTTCCTCCAAGGCAAGTGGTTGACTGTTGTGTGAAACAAGATGCTAGATTAGCTGGATCCAGCAGAGCTCTTCTTACGTTTTTGCACTCTTAGCTGAAATGGGTAGGCACATTCAGGGGTGGACTTGGAAGCAAAAACAGCCCTGAAAAGGACCCTATATCTTAGCCTGAACCCGTGCAAGGGTTACCTTGAACCCTCCCTTGGGTGGCCCTTGCAGGTGATGGTGCCCTCTAGCTTTCAGCCCAATCCCCCCAGGGCACATTTTACTCTTTCTCCTTACCAACACTATATGTATTTATGCTTTTTACTGGCTTTTCCATATCATGGGGAAAGAGTGTGAAATCATCCCAAAAGCATGTTAACATCACCAGCCAAGCCAATAATCCTTGGTATTGGGTACGCATGTCCAAATGTGTGCTTCATTGAAAGTAATGAAATATAGAGGAGTAGATTTCATTCAAATGTGCATTTTTAAACACATCCAAATGAGGATCTTAATTTAGACTACATTCGTCTGCATTGTGTTCCTGTCAGCAGAATGTGAATTGGAATGCACGTACCAAAACCATGGATTGATGACCCAGTTGCTTATCCAATGAGAATGAATTCCCTCTCCTTTCCACAAGTAGCAGCAAATCCAAGGAACATCCACCGCAAACAGGGACAAAAACAACTAAAATACAACATGAAAAGTGGGAATGGGAATTGGCAAGCAATTGAATCTTTTGCACAAGTAACCAAACCTTATGAAAATTCAATGTACCAATACAAGTAACAACAACCTCCATGAAAACAGAACTGTTGTTCACCACTAAAGTAACTGAGGCATTTCAAATGAGCATCTATAGGTGCTTGGAAAGGCATAGCTTAATTAGCATTAAAGGGAATTTTAAATGAAATGAAAGCAAGATATCTTAATAAAATGGTGCAGCAGTGAAAATGCACTCTAGTATACACCGCCTCCCCCCTGCCCCCGAGACCAAAGAAATGAGACATTTTAAACATTTTTTCAATGAATATGGTGTAGAAGACATTCCATTTAGAAGGTATTGAAATAGATTTTGCAAGAATCTTTTTGCAATATAAAACGTCCAGGACATTCCAAGTATGGCCTGGTGTATGCTCAGGCATAATATATAATGAAGAAAAATGCAGGGGATATCAATTGGGGAAATAGGATTTAAAGGGGTGGCCAGTTTCACTGTGAAGTTCCTTTGCTATTACTGCTTTGCAGGGTCATTCAGAGTTAACTTTACAACAAGTTTATTCCTGCTCGATTACACCTATGCAATTGCCCTTCAAATGAAGCATCATGGCTTGCTGACAGAAGAATGTACCTTGGCTCACCAGCCTTCATTCCTTCTCAACACAACCTTCTAATTTCACTGTTTTAAAAACAACTATCCAATGAGTTATTGTGATAATAAGATGGTGAAAAGAAGTAATCATTCAATATTGTTATTCTTATGGTAGTAATAAAATACAACCTCTCTTTAAAATTTATCAAGTACTAATGGTATGCCGGATGCTATATAGAGCACAGAAGTAATCTAGTTCCATGCCAAAGCCATACATTTATTCTTTCTAGACTGTATATATAAAATGGGCGTGAGACATGAGTACGGTTCAAGGACTAGTGAATAAGTAGAGAAGATGGGATAGCTTCAAGTCAATAGGAGGTAAGGTAGCCCAACCAATGTTAACAATGTAGCTGCACATACCAAGAATTGTAATCTTTATTGCAGTCACACTCCTAAGCATGGGCCAGACCCTACCAGCTTTTCTGTTAGCACAAGAAGAAGGAAGAGTCCCTTTTGACCTCCAAAAACTGGGGTGCCAGGAATTATTGATTTATTGGTTAGAATATTGCAGTGTCTCCAGTCCTGCTTGAAGTGACTTACAATTAAAAACCATAGTATAAAACATGGCATTAAAAAACACAAGCCATTAAAAAATAAAAAAGCAGCAGAAAACTATCCATAAATGAGCCATAGGAGGGAGAGTATTCCAAAGGCAAGGTGCCACCACAGACAATCCCTTGTCTCTAGTTGCCATCTACCTGATACTGAAAATGGGGGGAGAAAGAGCAAGGTTTGAGAGGCAGATTTTAACTGGTGGACTGGGCCTATGCATACAAAAAGCCACGTGAGGCAGAGGATGCAATCAGGACCATACAAGGGTGTTTGGCACCCTAGCTGACAAATGACTTCACTGCCTCTGCCCCCCTCCCCCACACACCACAGAGAGGCCTCTATTAGCCCTCCCCCCACTGAGGTAAAGTGGAAAACTGCTTGTACAGCAGGGAGCTGCCACCAGCCCTCCTCACCCCCCCCCCCCATGCCACAGGAAGGCAAAGTAAGGCAGGAAACTGCCACTTGCCCTCCTTGTCTCTCCCTGTACACTGGCATGGTAGGAAGCTACCAGCCACCTCCTAACAACCCCCCACACACACACACACACATCACAGCGAGGTACAGCAAAACAGGAAGTCTCCCCCTTTGTCCCCATCTCCTTGCACTGCAGTAGGGCATGATGAAGCCGGACACAACCAGTTGCCTTTCTCACACCTTGCCCCACATTGCTGTAAAGTGGGAATCTGCTGCACATTCTCATTGCACGCCCCCCCCCCCACACACACACACCTCATGACAGGGGAGGAGCAGGTTCAATGTGGGCCACCCATTGGGAATGGGGGCGCTTCCCCAGGGTGCTGCTTGCCACAGAAGACACTTATATTGCAGGGAGGTTGCCCTAGGTGATTCCCTTTGGTACATCTAGTGGGTTGACCAGCCCAGGCTGCAGTGAGTAGAGGAACTGGGCAAGATTGTGTCTCCTCCCTCTTAAACCAACATAGAAGTTGATATGATCCATCCCTACATGAAGTAGGTCACTACTGTTCATTTAGAGATCATGACAAAAATGTGCAAAATGGTTACATATTCAAAG
This sequence comes from Eublepharis macularius, assembly GCF_028583425.1. NCBI lineage: Eukaryota > Metazoa > Chordata > Lepidosauria > Squamata > Eublepharidae > Eublepharis > Eublepharis macularius. The sequence goes on from NC_072799.1 coordinate 50,201,455, forward strand.
TTGAATATCTGAATCAGGATACAGAGATAACTTTTCTCATCTTTCTGACAGGTCAACACCTCTTACTACAACAAAAAGCACACTAAACCAGTAAAGTTTTCAAGTACAAAAAGTATCATAGTTAAATAGTTAACTTTGCTTCTCATATATATACTTGCTCCTTGGAACGTACATAGTAATGATTAAATATTTGGCTGTTAAGCTGTTTTTAAAATCTGAAAGGATAACATAAAATCTGAACTGATAACATTTTATGTGTATACAATATAGTGGTTGGAAAACTGAAATTTCAGAGCAACTTTCTCACTGCTGCAAAAGGCAAGACAATTTTGGCAGCAGACTCTGCCATCTAGAGTTCATAACCAGTCATAATAATATACATTAGGAACTCAGTCTGACAAAAAATCATGACAGTATCTGATCCTTCTGGGAATAAGACTGAAGTGGACAGGCTGAATATAATTTCAAAACAGGAATGATTAGCATAAGGAAATTGTTCCAAGACATACGGTCCAGCCCAGAATTAATTAAATACATTCCTTTATGTGCTTTTTAACTCTGATAAAATATGCAACTGTTTCTTCAGCAGGATAACATTATTTCTCTTGATCACAGGTAGAGATGGGCATGAACAGCAATATGAACAAAAAAAAGCCACGAACAGCCCAATCTGCTGTCCGCGAACAAGCTGTTCATGAGGCCCCATTCTAAAAGAACAGGTGGTCATTGCAAGCCTCGTACGTTGCTGTTCATCAAGCCAGACAGTCTGGCCCCTGCAATCAATTACCTTGGCAACTTAGACAGGGATTGTCTGAACTCTGTCTGAACTCCTGCTGTTGCCCTGGAAACCCCAATCTAAGCCCAATTTAGCTTGATAGGCAGGTCTTCCTTTCAAGTGTAGAGCTACAAATTTGTTACAAGGGAACAAAGACCAGGGGGGAGGGGGGCTCCCAGCTCTGGCTTTGGAGAGGGAGAGACAGCTGGTGCTGGCATTTTGATAGAGAGAGTGCATTGGAGCTTGAATTTTCTTTGTGTGTGGTGGGATAGGGATCTACCCCTTCAAGTTCCAGGGCTGCTGCCAGGCTCTGGGCCAAGCTATTATTTATTATTGGTACCTTTCCTGGTGTTTGCTCAGGTCAGGTTTCTGGGAGTGGAGCAGTAGGGATCTTGACTTGGATGATGGCTGGAGGAGAGCCTGCTGACCCCCACGAACAGCCAACCATGAACATGTTCTTGAACAGGGCCATGTTAGTGGTTGTTCGTGAGTCCCTGAACGTGGATGGCAACAAACAATGAACATTATGTTTGGGTTTTTTCTGTTCACGCCCATCTCTACTTGTAAGTAGGCATGCTGCCAACATGTTTGTGAACAGGGCCATGTTCGTGGTTGTTTGTGAGTCCCTGTTCATGGATGGCAATGAACAACCAACATCACGTTCATTTTTTTTTCTTTTCGTGCCCATCTCTAATTACAGATCTGCAATTAGCCAATTGTAGAATACAGCTGGTGGTTGTAGGTCACAGCCCAACCAAAAGTAAATACATTGGCATCACTTCCACAACTTTCTCTTTGTTCTTGTTGCATAGTAAGGGTGTTTTTTAAAGACAAAGATGGAAGGAGGCGGAAAAGCTGAGAGAAACATAGGGGATAGGAAGAAACGTGCATTTAAGAACTGCCTACTCCAATATGACCTCACTCTTAGGGGCTCTGTTTTGTGTTCCCTCATGAGGTGAGTCGTTATAGGGGACAAGACCTTTCCCCAAAGCCACCTCCTTGATGCGGAATTTTCTAGCTTTCTGGCACCAACAGTGTATTATGATTTCTCTAAACCTTGTTCAAGTTTCTTTAGTGTGCTCATATAAGGTGACATTAAGTCCACTCACATACTATGGATTCACATCAGATTGTGAATTTACAGGAATAAGGTTTTGAAAAGAGTTCCTCCATGGCCAAGATAAAAACTATTTATCTGCATTAGAGCAGCATAGCAGAGGAAGGCATTTAGCCTTCATTGTTTATATGAAAGAGAGAGCTGTATGGCCATGGAATCTCAAGTGATAAAGCCAACGAGTAGGATATTGAGTGCTGCACGATAGAACCTAACAAGTAACAGTGTTGTTCCCTTTAAAATGCCTACCCAGCAGGATGCTGAGTGCTGCAATATAACACCTAGCAACATGAGTAAAACTGTTGTTCCCTTTAAAATGCATGCTTACAAAACCCCCCAAAAATATTTGCTGTCATTATATGATTTTTAAAAAAATAAAGTGCGCAGTCTATGTCAACTTGTCAGGATACATGAAAATATGATAGCTTTTCGAAGTGCCAAAACCAGTTGTCCCAATGTGTATTTGTAGCTCTTTAAATGGTCATCTCATGAAAGTTCTGTAATAAGTGACTCAAGCAGCAACTCAGAAACAGAAATCAACCCTCAGCAAAAAAATACAGCAGATATTCAAAGTCAGGCCATGCAATATACTATATGATGTTATAGAGATGCAAACCTAGGCATACTGTCAAGTGTACATTCAGCAGGAGCCCAATCACAGCAGAGAGATCAGGGCCAAGTACAGCCTGTGACTCATCCTTCAGCTCTGTAATGGAAGGGAACCAATAATCTCAGCCAAATAAACTTTCACTACCAATAGTCCAGAGTACATCAGGTCATGCACACTCTGGATCCATTTTGTTCTTGATTAGAACAATAGGGACACCTTCTCTTGTTGACCACAAACTGTTTTTGCCTTTTTTCCATTCCGCCCCTTGTCTTATATTACCGCAACATGATCATGATCTATTCTGATTCTGTTTCTCTGCTATATTTACTGATTGGAGAACAACAAGACCAGGGAACCACAACTATGTATAAATGTTGTTAATCAATTTTTGAAGTGCAAAAGTGCCAATGTGGACAAATACAACAATAGTTACAATACAATTACACAATACAAAATTACAGAGTCCATCCATGTATATCACTTAAAATCCAGAATAAATATTCAAAGTCCGTAGAGTTTTTTCAACATATTTAAAGTGCAAGATGCCAACAGTAACAGAAAAGTCAGTAGGTAGGGAGTAGTGCAAGATGTTTTTTCTTTCACAGTCCAACAGCTTGAAAATCACCGACGGGAGTATGCAGGCAATTTTTCATTAACCCGTTTCGTGAGTAAGAACTCACTTCATCCTGGGCATAAAACAGTTCGGACCGGACACACTGCAAGCATAAAAATGCATTGTAATGAACAATTACTCATACACCATTCCATATTAAACAATACTCCAAATCATACTCACAGTGCGTTACATGCTCAAGACACACTCTCCTACGGCTCATGTGAGTATGATTTGGAGTATTGTTTAATATGGAATGGTGTATGAGTAATTGTTCATTACAATGCATTTTTATGCTTGCAGTGTGTCCGGTCCGAACTGTTTTATGCCCAGGATGAAGTGAGTTCTTACTCACGAAACGGGTTAATGAAAAATTGCCTGCATACTCCCGTCGGCGATTTTTGATATATTAATTCAAGCTGTTGGACTGTGAAAGAAAAAACATCTTGCACTACTCCCTACCTACTGGCTTTTCTGTTACTGTTGGCATCTTGCACTTTAAATATGTTGAAAAAGCTCTATGGACTTTGAATATTTATTCTGGATTTTAAGTGATATACATGGATGGACTCTGTAATTTTGTATTGTGTAATTGTATTGTAACTATAGTTGTATTTGTCCACATTGGCACTTTTGCACTTTTGCACTTCAAAAATTGATTAACAACATTTATATATAGTTGTGGTTCCCTGGTCTTGTTGTTCTCCTCTGATTCTATATCAGGGTTGCCCGTTGTTCTCCTCCATATTTACTGATTGGCCTGCAGGATCCTTCACTTCCCCACTTTAATAGGAAAAATAATTTTAAAAGTAAGCAAGTGGTTAAGTGCCTGGAAATACAGGTTTTCACCTTGAAGCTGGAAGCTAAGCTGAAATTGATCCAATGAACTTCCACAAAGTGACTGAATTACTTGCATAAATTAAGGCTCTGGGAATCTGCCTCATTTTGTACTCAGGAGCATGCTCTGAGGGGAAAAAGTTGTTCTATTCCACAACTGGGACTTGGGGTGCACACTTTTACCATTTTTCTGCTTTTCATGTAGGACAGGGATTCAAATCTATGGAGGTCTGGGGGATTCTGAAATTTTGGGACTACTAATTTCAATGGGGGACCAATATGAAGGTCTAGTGCAGCTGTTTTTAAATGACACTGAATAGTTATCCCTCTAATCTAAAAGATCTGCTAAGTTTCAAGCAAATTGAACAAAGGAGGTTGATTCCACAGCCCCCCCCCCAAGTAGGTGCCCCTCTATATATTATTGGACATAACTTGTACGCATATGTAAGACAGCCACTCTTTTTTTGATGGCATACATTTGAAAAAACCTAGTCTTACCTTTGAGGAAATACTGTAATTATTCTCTACTGCTATTTGAGGAGTTCCTGATGGCTGGGTCTCTCATTCTTCAGAAAACTCAATCCAGCATGGATAAATTAAGCATCTGGTACCACAGGACAGTAAAGATATTTTTAAGTAAACTTTTCTTGAAGCTCTCCTGTTGCCACATAGACTGAAATCTGTCTTGCCTAGTCACCACTGTGGGATTGCCACTTGTTTAACAGTGTTTCACTTTCAGTACGGTTTTGAAAATTGCTCTAAGTACACTCAGAGGAAGACTTTTGCACACCTTAGATTTCAATTAATACTCTCTACAGCGTTAGCTGAAATAGATCACAATATTCCTTGTAATAAGCAGAACTTACATTTTTAGAGGTGGAAAATAGGGCATTTTCTCTATTCTTTGTTTTGCTCTTCCATTATGGTGAGTGTAAGGATAAAAGGCTGCAAGCATAGATTTAGTCTATAAAAATGCAATTATTGCTCACAAATAGCCTGGAAGTGACCACTTTTGCTCTGGTTTTGGCTAATGCAACACAAAGACAATATGCGTGGTTGTTATTTGGATAGACGGACTCAATGGAATGTGATTCCACAGTTTTGGCTATACTGATCGTATATCATGTTATTTTGGTTTGATTGGGCCCTGCACATGTTTTCTCAGACAAACTAAGTGATCACCCCTGCCACTGCAGACCTCTGACTCCCTCTTGCTGCTCCAGGGGTTCCCTGTCTCCCAGGAGCAGTAATTTAAGGACATTGGTGCTGTAGGGGAAAAAGGGAGGAAGGGAAGTCCTGCTCCAATGACAGAAATCCCTTCCATCTGTGGAGATTTTGCATGAGATCCAACCCCTGTTACCAAACAGTTTTAATCTTCCTATGAATTGGTTGTGGCTGATACAAATAAATTTGAACTGAACTTAATATTCATTCAACTTACAGTTCAAACTGAGCATGCACTGATGATTGGCACTGTGACATATCAGCCTTGACAGGCATATCAACAGTCTTTATCTAGGATAACTGTACCAAGGCAAACGATCTGCTAAAAAGTATCTATGCCCCTAAAATTTTAACATTAAAATACAAAGACAATGCTGTTGAAGCAGCAAACAGAAGGTTAGAAAGTCGTCTAATTTTAAAGTGCTTTTGGCTCTTTCATAAAAAAAACCCTCAAAACAAAATCTGATAGATTTTTCAGAAAGTACCCTCCAGTGGCTGAGATTACTAATGCCTCAAAGCTGCAACTGGAGATAATTTCCATTTCCCATGGTATGACATTACAGCAAATGACTCTCTGTACAGACTTATTTCTCAACAAACCTAGAAAAAGAAAGATAAAAAATAAGAGGAAAAAAGGCGAAGTGACACAGAGTAGAAACACCAATTGTTATCACAATACTGTAACTGCTGTTAACAACGGTTGGTTTACAGCAGGGCTGTAGACATTTAACCCATAAAGTTAAATCTCGCTCACAGGCATTTTGCCTTGTATTGGGGTACAGCATATGTACTATTTCTGCAGTTCTAGGCAAGAAGCAAAAGCAGAAAGTTTATCAAGCCCTTGACCAGAGTAAAGAGTGGGACTGTGTTCACATGGGTCATGAGCTTTGCATGACTATTATGAAACCTTTCTATAGTGTCCTTCACAGGAAGTCACAGACATGCATATCTCATGTGACATGAATAATGTAAGCACATGACTGAGGCACATCACATGGTCTTTTCTTAACCAGTTGGGAATAATATCACCAAAAGCTATGGTTGCAGCAGGTGCAGGGGCTTTCTGTATTCAGTATATATTTTGTAAGCATCAAGAGAAGTCATATGGGCTGGACGTGGGCAGCCCTAAATAGACATAAGAGCAGGTAAGTCATAACAGCAAGACATAAGAGCAAATGAAAACATTTTAATCACCCGCCCCCCTCAACACACACAAGCACACATGCATGCACATTTTTTTCTTAATTTTGGCTTCCTGGTTTTGTAATGCTATTAATTGCCTCATAAATTTGCCAATCTGGTTTACACATTCTGCTGCCGCTACAGTTACTCCCATTGGCACGAAGTTGTTGCCACTTTCATCTGTGCATAATTTAATATGAACTACTACTGGATCTTCCTGTTTCTCTTGCACAAGTAGTGCTGAAAGATGAAAAAAGACCCTTCCCCCCCCAAAGCCTATACTTTTCAGTATTAGTAGCTTTGTGAAAATTGAAAGTATAATTCTCTTCTTGCTCAATGCAACAGAGCTGTTATGGGAAAAAAACCCACCTCCCCAGCTCACTCCTTTACAGCTGTGGTTTTGGCTATTGGACGCAGTTCCTGGAAGTGAGGAGGGCCACTACTTTGTTCCACAGTTCCACAAACAGTGTGAGGCTGTTCTTAGCAAGTAGGCTTGTGATGGGTATTAAGGTGAAGTGGTTAATTTTATTTGTGGATATGGAGAACTGTTGCTGATGTTTCAGATTTTGTGAAACTTTTGGTTTTAAAGCCTTGTTGCTGACTTTGATTTAGCCAGCTAGGGCCACTGCTGCCTGTAGTCTATATTTCAATAAACAATTGAAAGTTCCACTTCAGGCAAGAATAGAAGCCCAACATTCTGACCAGATGCTGAAGAATTTTATGGAAGCTCTAATTTTTCACATTCTCTGCTGGGCTATAGGTAGAGGTGTGGCTTGCAGGAAACTCAATTCCCTGATGACCCTACCTAGCATATCACTGAATTCTGGAATAGTTTCTGCTAAATCCCCACAAAGGAATATTGTTCTGCTCTGATTCCTTGCTAATGGAACAGGTGACTTAATTGTTCTCTGCTGGCTCTAAACTTCCATCTCTCTATTCCTCCTTGGAGTGTCCTCTCTCATTTATCTCCCCTTTCTATATCACTTATGCTGAATCCCTTGGTCCTCGCATTATATGTGGCTCAGTACTGAAATATTGCTCTGTATGTTAGGCATAGATGACTGGTTAGAAAGACATGGTGATTTTCTTCTACCATCTAAAAATGTTTGTGGTGGGTTTAACCCCAAAATGGTCTGTGTGTCAGATTAGACAATCCAAATGTAACATGAAAAGTACATGAAATTTGGGGGGGGGGGATTTGAATTTAACTATTATGTACTGTCAGTTTCCAAACAAATTATCTCATCCATTTTTGCTTTTAAAAAGCCAATTAAAGCTCAAAAGCCAACTGGCAGAACAAATTTATTGGTAAATTATAAAGTTCTAAAGAGAGGTGGCTGTAATGGAAATGCAAACAGATCATTAATTTTGCTAGTGTTGGGCCATCAGCCAGTTTTCTGGATAAAAAGTATTCATGAAGCTGCCTTCCTTAAAGAAATGTTTTCATTTCAAAAAGCTCAATTAAGCACGTTCTCACAACTAAAAAATATGTGACTGTTCAATGGTTAATAGCAATTGTTATGTAATTTTGGTAAGAGATGAATGTCTCAGAATCTGCTTTGTAGATAATATTGCCCAGATTCCCTTTTTAGTTAATGTATTACAGGTACATGAAGACTTGGTTGTGAAACTACAGTAGGGAAACACCTTGTTTATTTATGGCTTAAACTATGACTGAAGTCTCTAATAAAACAGACCATCCCTTTAGTTTAGACAAGCCAATACCTATATATTTCATTTTCCCAGAATTGGATTGACCCTTCTATACACTAAATTTCTAGTTTAAATGGTCTCCTGGTGTAGTAAGAGAATTAACCCATCCCACTTCTTATACTCCGGTACTTAGTACACTAGTAGAACTTGACCTGCAATGGGCTATATTTGACACATAGATGGGGTGGGACCAGAGAGGTCAAAGCCTCCTGTGCATCTAGACTGCAGGACTCAGAGGTAAATGAGATGCCTATCTGAGCTAATCACAGGATGCCTTGTAGACATAGCCCAAGCCTGCTTTTGCAGTACATCCACCAGATCCCATGGAATAAACCAAGATAATAAGTAGAGATGGACATGAACCGGGAAAAAGCGGAACCACAAACCACCATGAACCACGAACCACCATGAACTTGGCCCGGTTCGTAAACTGGTTTGTTTCATGAAAACGTCACCTCCGGGGCAGCAAAGGTCTACAGAATAGAGGTTTGCACTTCCAGTTTCCCCCTTTCAAATGCTGACCAATTTTCAGCTGATGGGAGGGGGATTCCCCCATCAGCTGAAAAAAGCTGCCAGCATTTGAAAGCAGCAACACTTTTCTTGCGTGGCATACAAGCACTCTCTTATTTATTTTTTTCAAAGCCAGGAATGATTCCTAATGTTGCCTGCTGGCTTTAAAAGCCAAGAAAGGGTTAAATGGCTGCCTTTTCCCTTTGTCCTTTGGGGTATGCACACACACACTCTTTTTTATTCAAAGGCAAGAATGTGTTGTAATGTTGTAACATTGTAACATAGTAATGTTGTAATGTTTGAAAAGTACGTTTTCCCCCAGAACTCCACCACGAATTGCTTCTCCAGTGGGCAGGGGACAGCCCTATCAGCAAATACAGGAGGGGAAGGGCTTCAATATTGCAACATTACTGCACCTGCTTAAAGTGTTTTTTTAAAAGTGTGACATGAATTGCAAACCCTTGAAAGCCTGAAATTGCACCAAGGCTTCACACAAGAAAAGTACTGCTGCTTTCAAATGCCGGCAACTTTTTTCAGCCAATGGGGGATCTCCCTCCCATCAGCTGAAAAGCAGCTGGGTGCACACCTCTACTGCAGAAAGTCCATCCCCGGTTGCCTAGGAAACTGACTGATCAGCACTAGGCTGTCTGCTGTGACAAACTAAAAAATGAACCAAATGAACTGGCCTAAAGTTCATCGCAGTTTGTCAGAAATGAGCTCTGACAAACTACTGGTTCCCAAACTATAAACCGACCCAGTTCGTGACGAACTTTGTTCGTATTTTGGTTCATGCCCATCTCTAATAATAAGTACAGTCTTCGTCAACTAGTGCTACATCTCATTACCCCTACCATATGATAAAATTACAAGGTCTGGAAATATGACTACTCAAGAAGTCTGAAATTATAACAAACTTTTTCAGATACCAAATTGTGTATTGTTGTTGTGGTATTGACTGTTCCTGTAAAGATGAAGCAGGGCCTTATCTGCTATGATACCAAGATTGTGGAACACATTCCCCAGAAAAGTTTGCTATATAATAAATTGACTAACTTAAAAGCATTCTTATTTACCTAAGCCTTTTTATGATTTCTCTCTTTCATGACTGCCAACTGATCATTTTTAGTTCTGACATTTTACAGGTTGGCCCTTGGCTTGCAATGGTGGGATTAGTCTATCATTTGTTACGGGCTGTTTTATCTGTTTATATGTTCCTGTTTTAATTGATAATCTTGACATTTTTCTGGCTGTTAGTAATTTTTATGGTTTTAGGGTACTAGCTTGTTGTTTTGAAGTTTTATTATTTTTATTGTTTTATATACTTTGTTGTGAGCTGCCTTGAATATATTTTATACAAAGGTGGGATGTTATTAATAATGATTTAAAATATTTATGAAACCATTTTTCCACAATGTTGCATTTTTTCAACAAACAATGGAATAAAGGTTTTCCTTTATCAAGTTCAATATACAGCCATAGGACAGTTCCATGTATGCCATCCAAGTGGTAAGTAGACTTCTAAAATGAAGATTTCTAGATGAAAGGCTGTATCTAAAAATTGGCACTTATGTCCTGGTCTCTCAAAGCAATCCAGCCCCCTCCCGGCCAGCAGCCAAAGGCTTGAGGCCAGGGGCCACATTTGCCACCACGGAGAATAAGCGGCAGCGTTTCCCCTGGCCTCATTGGGTCATGTGGAAAGGGGGCGGGGCTAGTCACCTTAACAGCGCAGCACTGCCACCATGCTTGCACTTGCTGCCTTGTGCTCAGCCCACCCACCCACCCAGTGGCAGTGCAGGTTTTTGACCGGTTGCCTTATGGGGGCCAGGTAGGAATTTTTTCTTTTTTCCCTGATTGGACTTGGGAACTAAGTTTTTTGCCTACCTTGTACTGCTTGCTGGAGCTGTGGCTATTGGCTATGGTGGTGCTGTATAGGCTATCACTGGCACGATTTAGTTGGGGGGATGTTAGCGGGATGGTGAGTACCCTTGGCACATCCCCATTGGTGGAGATATTGGGGGCCTGTCAGGATCGGCTGGCATGCTTTGCGTTGGCCAGTTGAGAGGGCAGGCTGCCTGGTGGGAGCCCCTGGAAAAGTCCTTCCTTCATGCCCCGTGGCAGGGGTGCTTGGAGCTTTAAGGGGGAAACCATCCACCAGGCCAGCCGGATCCCAGCCATGCATTTGGATGGCTCGCATCCGGGGCAGCAGGTCTCACCCAGACAGATCAAGGCGGGGTCCAGGGGAGTGACGCCAGGGCTTGACCTGTACCGCTTGTTAGGCCCTTGCCAGGTTCTGAGTTGTAGCAGTTCATGTTGTTGCCAAAAATAAAAAGTGGCCCTTTATTACCCAAGCCTTGCATCTGCCTCTTTATTCCGACTGGGGGGGGGAGTATTTCCCCAGTGTAATCTGTACTGAACAAAAATGAAAGAAAATATTGATGGACCTTTCCTTCAACTTTGTTTTAAGGTATCTGGACACCTTTATCATTTACATGAGCTAATGAGCTTTAGAATGCATTTGAGGGTTTAATATATGTCATGTTAGATTACTCAGGATAAAACATTATAATATAATCCAACAGTTTCTGCACCAGTTACTTGGCATTGTGGCGTCAAAGGCATGAACAAATTGATTTTGATCCCAATGTATTTTTGTGTATTTATGAAAGCAGAATAATGCAAAGGGATTTTTATCACAGGTTGATAAAAAGTAATACTTAAATCAAGTCACTGCAATCTGAACAACAGCAAAATAAAATCTGATGGTAGTTCATGGATATAACACATTCTATTTTACTTCATGGATCATCTTCTTTCATGTGGTCCCTTGAAACATTATGATCAGCTAAGAAACTTTGCTTTTGTTTCCAAGCTTTCTGAAATTAGGTTAATAGCAGGGACAGATATTCAGCGTGTCCTTTGTGAGGAAGCCTCTCTGTTTTCTTCTCTTAGTATATTTCAAAAGCAAGTGAAGGCATTTTTTTTCTTTTTTCCAGATCTCTGGTTGCTAGGTTTTTAATTGCCTTTTGCTGTTTCTGTTTTAATTTCTGTTTTTGCCTATTGATTTTATGATGTAAATGTTTATTTATTGATTTTATGATGGTTTATTGCTTTGATCCTGATTTTAACTCTTTATTGTATATTGGTTTAAAAACATTTTAGCTACAAAGTAAAATATTTTTAATGAATAATGTTTTAATAAATAATGTATAAACGTTTTAATAAATAAAAATTATTAGTGTATAGAAATATTCCTTATATAAGGTGCTAAAAGCAAAAATAGGATTGCTACATCAGTTAAACAATAAAATATATAAAAGAGAAAATTAATTTTGTATGTTTAGCAGCAGTTGATAATTTATGCTATAATCAGCTGGTGTTTGTTATATATTAAATTTCATAAATGTGCATAATCCACTGAACTCAGTAGGCATAAGGTTTTAATTTAGGATTTTCGTATTTTAGGATTTTAAAATAGGGTTATTTGGGTATTTGATGAAAATGACAAAAATGAACAAACTTAAAAGTTGTTGTGGAGATGCAACACTTGGGACATCAATGAAAGTCTGTGTAAAATCTGATAAACATGTTTCAAGTCTGGAAAGAAATTTTCCTAAAATGAATTTGGTTAGGGAGTCTGGCTTATTTGTGTGTGTGAAGGGCAATCTTTTTATAAAACATGAAGCTTGGCTCACTTACTAGAACTACTTAAAGCTATTTACAATGCCAGCACATTTGTAATGTCTCCACTGTATGCTTAAGGTAAACTATGGCTCTGCCTTGTGTCAAGGAAAGTTTTGTCTTTCCAGTTCTATGGTTCTAAATCTTGCTACCAGCACTGCTTGGCTGATGGACAAGCCAGAGGCCCTCACAATTCTGAATGGTCAGCTGTGTGAGGAGACATCTATGTGAGATGAAGTGACAGCATCTGGTGAAGTCCTCCAATTTGTTTGGCAAACTTCCAAGAAATGGCAATTGAAGACAAATGTAACATCACCAAAAATGTAACTAGCAACCTACGAATGATGAGCTCTGTAATTTCCACAGCCCCCATATGGGTCTCAAGTTGTCAATGGAAGATATACCACAACCAGCTAGGACCTATTCCTCATCCAGATAGGATGGACACACTCAAGAGTGTTCCCTAGATCTGCCTTGTAAGGAATTGTGTTTAAAGTGGCTGTCACTAAGGATCAAATGCAGTCCATCCAATCTCTCATCAAGAGCAAGCACATAATCATTGGCTACTGGCAGTGTTCTGTGACTGGTCATAGAATGAATGCTCTAGAAATGAGGCAGTTTGGATCCAGGAGTAGTTGATAAGTTTCGGCAAGCCAAGAGCTTCTCTTCCTCAATGATGTAATGTCAAGATCACAGGGAGAAAGAACAAAGCTATAGATGTAAATATGGTAGTACTGCTGTTAACTCTATTCATAAACACAACTTAATTACATCCCCTATATTTTCCAAAGACATCATTAACAAACTTCTCAGGACTTCTGCCTGCAAAACACAAAATAAGTCTTCTAATGGAGTTCTGTTAACATTCAGGTCCCACAGTAAATGTCATTACTAAAAATGGTGAGCATCCAACAGCTCACATTCTGTCTCCCCCCCACCCCCCGCCCTGGTTTTCAGGAGAGCTGAGTACAGCTAAGCAAAGTGTCTTTGAAAAGCTAAACCCATCAGAATTGATATTTAAAGCATCATATGAGTTATTGATTGAAACAGCTGTGATAGTGCATCAAAATGAAGTATGCCGAAACTTAAAGGGCTGGAATCCACCAATGTGTTGTAAGAGCTCTGACATTTTAGAAGCTGCTTGACTCTCATTTATCTGTGTCTGCATCACCTTCTTTGAGTCTGGAAAAAATAACCAGTATTATGCTTCTTCTATTCATTTCTCATTTACTCAAGATGTTGTGGCTTTCAGTCATTAATTAATATAAATTGGGAACAGACAGTGTATTAATTTTATATGACACTCAGATTATTTAAACCTGATATTAAAAAACCCACAACAATTATTTAAGCCATTCTGATCCTGTGCTTTCCCAACATGACGGATGATATCAAGCCCTGGCAACTTGCTCTGAGTCTGTTGCATCTTGGCCCGGCAGAACAGAAGGAATAAATGAAGTGAGAAGAACGCTGGAAAAGTCTAATAGACAAGCTGACTAATCTCAGACCCCAAGGTCATAGCAAAGCAATACATTCTCTGTATTCCAACAGGGGCTAGACATGATTTATCAATTGGATAGTAAGCTTACAAACACTATATATCTCAATAATACATTCTTTGCACTGTGTAACTTTTAAAACAAAGATAGATTGCTTGCATGTTCTCAAACATTTAGCAAATGGAAAAAGAATATTTGCAAACTCCTATTTCATCTTTAAACAAAGAAGTACTACATATATGTTTATTGCAAAGGCATTTCCAAAATGTGCCCCGAGAAGTTTCAGCTGCTCTAGGCATCAAAGACCCTGACCTGGATAGTTCATGCTAGTCCAATCTTGTCAGATCTTAGAAGCAAAGCAGGGTCAGCCCTTGTTAGTACTTAGAAGGGAGACCTCAGACCACTAAGGAAGCCCCAGATTGCCAGCAGAGGTAGGCAATGACAAACCACCTCTATTCCATCTCTTGCCCTGAAACCCTATAGGGTTGTCATAAGTCTGCTGCAACTTGATGGCACCTTAAACACACACACAAAGAACCTTTGCCTTTGAGTCGTATCATTTCTTTATATACACTTTCATCTTTTTACAAACTAAGTATCTGGAAAATTTCAATTTAAAGTTCTCTAGTTGAAAAAATTGTTTTAGAAATCTGGACAAAATTAACGTGAAGTACTGATCAATCTGTACATTTAAGTTTCAAGCACTTTATTATTACTAGTTTATTAATCATGTCTTTCTTCATGCCCTTATATTATCATTGTTACATCTTCATTCACTTTACTGTCTTATATTTATTTTGATAGTCTAATTAACTATTAGACTATCCGAGGAGCCCTGTGGTGCAGAGTGGTACGCTACAGTAGTGCAGCCCAAGCTCTGCTCATGACCTGAGTTCAATCCTGACGGAAGCCGGGTTCAAATAGCCGGCTCGAGGCTGACTCAGCCATCCTTCTGAGGTCGGTAAAATGAGTACCCAGTTTCCTGCGGGTAAAGCGTAGATGACTGGGGAAGGCAATGGCAAACTACCCCATAACAAAAGTCTGCCAAGAAAAGGTTGTGATGCAACATCCCCCCATGGGTCAGTAATGACTCAGTGCTTGCACCTTTACCCTTTAATTAACTTTCTATGTCAAATGAGAAAAAGAGACTTGGCAAATGCCAGCCCTTTGCTGGGGTTACCATCGTGTTGTGACTGGATGGCATACATATACACAAGCCATAGTGGTACTCACTCTGTGGCTCATAAAGAACCACATTCATAATTACCATCAACCAAATTTTTAAAAAACATATTAATTTAGACAACTGGCATGAGGCCTGCACCTCAGGAAGGACTGCAGCTCAGCTTACCTATTCCCTTGGCAGCAGTGGTTTCAAGGTTGAAGCTATCTGCCAACCACAACCTCCCCTGGGACCACTTTCCTGAAACAATGGGACCCCCATTGGGGAATAGTGCTTAGAAGAGACACAGGTGTCATGTCAAAGAGATACATGTGGCTCCTAAGCCACAAAGAATCACTTCCACAGACAGTTTCCTATAACAGACCATATTAGATTACAACCTACATGAAAGGGCAAGTCTATTGTTCCTTCTTATACTGCCAAAAGAAGCACATTTGTACCAATTTGCCCCATATAACAAAAGTGAATTGTGCTTCCAGGTAGGAAGAATGAACTTTAGGTTCTAACAGTAAATCAGGCAATGCAATCTGAAGCTAATATCAAATCCTGTATTACATCCCTCTTTAATATAGATAAGAAATGTTTATGGTACAGGAGAATAGAGGCAGGCATGAACCGAAATATGAATCAAAATTCATCACGAACTGCACTGGTTCATGGTTTGTGAACCAGCGGTTCATCAGAGCTCATTTCTGATGAACTGCCACAAGCTTTAGGCCAGTTTGTTTGGTTTATTTTTTGGTTTGTCACTGCAGACAGTCTGGTGCTGATCAATCAGTTTCCTAGGCAACAGGGGGATGGGCTTTCTGCAGCCCCAGAAGTGACTTTCTGCTGCCCCAGAAGTGACGTTTGCATGAACCAAACAAACCAGTTCACAAACCAGGGCAAGTTCATGCAAGTTTGTAGTTTGTGGTTCGTGAAACATGACCAACCACGAACTGCACAGTTCTGTATTTTCCCAGTTCGTGCCCACCTCTACAGGGGAATAATCCAGCAATGGCCTTCATGCCTCTACACTCCACAATGACTCAGTAGGACTTGGATCGCCCATATAGTTTTGTAACATAGGTAGAGTGAACATTTAAAATATAAGCAGGATGGGAGACATACCAAGTCGTCCTCATCAAATAGCAAATGGCTTTAGGTTTTCTAATGTAAAGACCACTGTACTCTGATAATACAGTCTTGGATGTGGACTTGTGAGGCCTGTATTAAATTATGCCCAGTAACCAATTCAGATATTGACCTTTTGCAACTAGTTATCCATCAGCCTCATTCGTCATTGGTAAAATAGGGAAACATGCTATTTTTCTCATTGGTTTGGTCCAAATTAAATTTCAAAAAAAGAAATACAGTGGCTTTAGAGCTATAGAAATCAGGGTTTTAAATAATTCAACATATCCCTATAGCATTGAGATTTACTATGTCTAGGTATAGATAACAATGCTCAGCACATAATTCTTTTCAGGCACACTTTCATTCCAAACATTGCAGAAGGTTAATTATCACAGTTTGAGCATGATTTCATTATAGACATGCCAGCTGCCAGTTATTCTACATGGTGAAGTGCACCTGGAAACATACAACTGTGACTGATTCTGAAGCAAACATTTACCTTGGCAAACCACAAGACAGAAGGAATCACTATACACTTTCTTGTTCTAGGCAGTAATTTGCATCTACAGCTCTTTACAAAATATTACAAATTATGCATCTGGAAGAGTTACAATCCCAATCCTATTCACAATAATACAATAATAACCATTCTCCAGTTAAATTCAGCTGTAACAAGGCCTTCTCAGGAAACCTGTGCAATGGGAACTTCTGCAGAAATTTTAAATAAAGTACCTGTCATAAGGCAAACAAGATAACTACCCAGCAATATACCTACTAATGCTTGCATCTGAGGAAGTCAAACCCTGCCTGTTCAGATAATCAAGCTTTATATCCCCAGATCTTCATTAGAGGCCTCATGCAATAGTGAATAAAGTCCATTAAAATACTACCTTTGATTTCAATAGATGATGAAGCAAAACCACATGGATCAGGCAAGTGCTTCTTTTTACTCTGTCACTAGAAAACCATCAGACTAGTTGGATACTGAGATACTGCTAGACTCACTTATCTCCCCATTAGCACATGTAAAAACTGAGTTTAACAAAATCTCACCATTTGTCTTAACTTGTCCCTCTAAGGAAGGAAACATGTCTGATTTACTGCCAGCATAGAGGTTTCTGTCACAACTAGACATGAGCACAAACCACAAAAAAATGAGCCATACAGTTCGTGGTTCATGGGTTTCCATGAACCAGGAACCACGAACCATGAACTCCCACGAACTGGGGCAAGTTCCCGAACCAGTTCATGGTTCGTAGTTCATGGGATTTAAATGCCCCGTTCCGGCTGCTTAGCAGCAGGGAACGGAGCATTTAATCCTTTAAAGGGCCCTTTCCTGCCACTTGCAAGCAGCAGGTCCCTTTAAACTATCAACTGGCAGGTGGAGGGAATCCCCCCCACCGCCTGCCAGCTGATAGTGGCAGAACCCTTTAAACAGCCCAAACCCCACAAGCCCCAGCCCCCCACCCCAGGCAGCAAGGATCTCCCCTGCCACCTGCCAGCTGATAGTATAAAGGGACCTGCCGTTTGCAAGCAACAGGAAAAGTTTAAATGGCCATTTCCATGAGGAAATGGCCATTTAAACTGCCCTTTAATACAAACCAAATGAACCAGTAGACCAGTTCGTGGTAGTTCATGGAAACGAGCTTCCACGAACCACTGTTTCGTGAACCACAAACCGGGCTGGTTCATGGGGGTTTTGGTTCGTATTCAGGTTCGTGCCCATCTCTAGTTACAACTAGTAACTTGGTAGTCTGTATCAACTTGGTAGTCAATATGAGACTATATTCTGATATCTTTTATATAATCTTGAGGGATTTTCCTGCTGTGTTTCTACCTTAATATGTAAACAGCGTCCTCAGCTATACAATTCCATACATTGGCTTGTATTCTATTTTCAATTTATTAGCATTTTGAATAGAAAAAGAATTATATTGCCTTAGATCCTGACTACTAAAATTTGGGAAGGCATTTTGGGTGCCCAAAGGAGCCTTTACTTTACTTAGTTCTCAGATGAATAGCAAATTACAATGAATAGGTTCGGTCACACTTCTTCCTAAAACTGTATATGGGCTTCTTTTACATTAGTAAAAAACCAAAATAGCTAGTAAAGTTGTTATATTTTATTTTATTAATTAAATTTATAGTCTGCTCTCCCTCCAAGTGGGCTCAGAATGGATCACAATATATAAAATGGACAATAATAAAAAAGCAGCATAAAATATAAAAATATATAATTCCAAAATGTTTCTATTTCTTTACTTCTGAAGGGGGGAATCATGGAAGAATGCAGCAGCTCCTTCTTTGATTAGAAAAACTGCACTTTTTAATGTCTGAAGAAGGGAGCTCTGACTTTCAAAAGCTTAAATAGAAAATCTTATTGGTCTCTAAGGTGCCACTAGACTCACTGCTGCACCTTCTCATGTGTCTACTCATAAAAATAACTCTTCAGATCTACAGTGAGTTTCCCATTATGAAGATTCTATCGCTCACACAACCAGGCTGCTTGTATGAGCACTTATTTATGGCAGTCAGCCAGCAGGCTACTGTGATATTTGCACCAGTTCTTAGACAGGAAAACTATAAGAGGTAACTCAGATTATACAAGCAAGGCACAATTCCAAGGTTGGGTCAAGAAACAGAATGTGAAAAGAGCTAAAGTACAATATGTGTGACCACCCTGTTTGAGACAGATACTTTTGTTCTTTGCTTGGGAGTAATTCCCTAAATGTGCAAATGGGTCATCTGCCCATTCTACAGCTTACATGAAGCTATAGTTTTGGATCCCCCACAAATCAAGCCAATGAGTATTGAGCTGCGGTATGTTCGGCTTCAGTTCATCCTCAGGGCAAATGAGTCAGGGCTGAACAAGCTACAGGCACTTACTTGGCAGGAAAAGTAGCTGTGAGTTATTAAAAATTTTCTGACAAACAAAATGGGAATACAAAATAATACCGCAATACAGTGCTGGATGGCTAATCCTAAACTAGATTTCTGGGCACACAAAAGAATACGACACTCCCAGCCAGCAGCAACAGCTGCTTTGGCTGGGGGCTGCAATTTGCTTCTCTGAAGGAGGAGGAGGCAGCAGCACTTCACCAGCCATATGAGAATGCTGGAGGGGTCGAACAAGAGCCCTTATAGGGCTGCTCCACTCCTCAGTGTCTCATTCGCACCTCGTGCTCGGCCCACCCACCTCACCCTATTTCAGTGCAGGTTTCGCCGGACACTGTTCATCAGAGCCAGGTAGGAATTTTTTCTCCTTTTACCACAATTGGCAACAAGGTGAGGATTTTTTCGCCTACCTTTTATATGGGGAAGTAATTGGCTTAAGGTGGGTCTGTTAGGAATTGCTTCTGGCAGGTTAGAAGTTGGAGGAAATCAGCAGGCCGGTGAGCCCCCTTGGCATATCCCCCTAGGTGGGGGATTGGGGTCTGTCAGGAGTGGCTGGCTGCTTTATGGCCCAGTTGCAAGGACAGAGGCCCTGGTGGGAAACCCCTGGACAAGCCAGTCTCCGCCCACATCTTCACGGCTTGGTGGGGGAGCTTTAAGGGGGGGAACCACTTCACCTGGCTGGGCCAGGTCCCAACCATGTGCATGGATGGCTTGCACCCAGGGCAGCAGGGGCTCACCCAGACAGGTCAGGGCAGATGTCCAGGAGTGACCCAACACCTGACCTGTACCGCTAGTTAGGTCCTTGACATGTTGACAGTTATGTTGTTGTAACTTAATAAAGTGGCCCTTTAGTTCCCAACTCTTGTGTTAGTCTCTTCATTCCGAATAGGGGGGCAACATTGGGTCTGGCCAATACACGAAAGAGAAAGCAAGAGATCCATTAACTCCCTTTCATTAAGTGAATAGTCCTTTTCCAACAGGAAGAAAGAAGAGCAACGAACAAATCTTTTTTTATGGAAAAAGACTTCCTAATAAGGACTAAGAGAAGTTAATTTGTATTTAATACAAGTATAAACCAAAATGCAAGATTCTTATCCAGTGATATTTTGTATTCATTAAGATAAGCATTTCAAAAGTGCTACTCCAGGTAGCTTTTAAAATAAGAACCAAAGTATCATGCAGTGGCATGTTCACAGAGATGCCCAGAACTGAAAAGGATACTGAGTTTAACTGATAGTCTCAATAGAATGCAACCACTTAGAAATGTGATAAAAGCACTCCATCCAAAGTGACCGGGGAAAATATAGCCATATAGTTATATTTAGTTCCCATGGAGTGAAAAATTAACTACATTTCCATTCTGCCTAAGGAAGAGTTATATATACTTGAAAGTTCGCAGATTCTTACTCATAAATTTTTATCCCATAAAAGTTAATGCATATTTTATATTTCTTGGCTGAACAAAGTAGCAGCCATGTGTAAGAAGGATATGAAAGTATTAAAACTGTTGTCAAAATAACTTAACCAAAAGCCATACAGTTATAGATGTTCATTCCTTCTTCTGGATTGAAACAACCAGATAAATGTTAGATTTGTTTCTTAAACACAACTAAACTATAGTAAGGCTACATAGAAATCCCTTTCCTATAGCAGGGCATAATGTGATTTGATCACATTAAAGCCCAGTTTAATACTGACAAGTATATGTGGAAAACTTACTCTCATTCATATTACTGTTCCGGATAGCTGCCAACTCATTTAAAGGAACACTGCCATATGTTGGACAGACCATTCTGTGTGCAGAGTTAGCCTGCCAGCAACCAATCTTTCCAAGTCACACAGATTGTTGACATGCTAACATGTGACTGGCCTGTAGGCATGTGAAGTACCTTTTAAATGAGGCAATGGCTTCAAAGAACCCTTACCTCAATGTGTTCCCATGTGGATTTGCCATGTTAAAATCAAACCATAAAGCGTTCAAAAATCACATTTCAATTGTGCTGACACATACATGGAATATAATTAGCAGTTGGAATTAATATTTTGCAGTCAAAAATCTGTCACAAACTGTTGCATTGAGAGCCTGATCCTCCCTCAGGGACATGTTAGTAACTTCCACTGAATGATTCCACTGAGAATTACTTATATGCTGAAGGGAAGAAGGAGAGCTCTGGAGAGCTTGTATCTGTGCTGTTTTCTGTGAGTAAGAAAGCTATGCGCCTCCTCAGGTCAAGCCAAGTAAAAATTAGCAAATCCATGAGCAACAGCACTTTCATACGGATACTAAATCTTCTGAGGAAAGGCAACTTGCCTGGCCTGCAAGATATTTCAAACAAACATTTTTTTCTGGAGCAGCAGAAATTTTAAAATCATTTTGAAAAAGAGGAAAAGGGATTTATACATGCCTTTCAGGGTTCTCCACCTCTTCAGTAACAAAATTGAGATAGAACCTGTAACACCAAAATTTTTAAATGTTTTAATACAGTTATATATATATATATATATATACGCTGCTTTTATACACATTGGATATTGCATTTTCAAAGCATTTTAGCAATCTTTTGCAACTGGATTTTCATGTGTGAAACAGGAAAATCCACTAAAGTGCTTTGAAAGTGTATTATCCAAAGTGTGTGAAAGCAGCCAGTTTTTCTTAGCGTTCTATATGCTGTATAATTCTGACTTTAGTTTCACAAAAACTATGTGTTAAAGAATAGAGTAGGTGCAGAGATAAGAGCCTATCAGGAACAGCCAAAAGACTTGTAAATAAGGTCATGTACAGTTAGAAATGAGCAAATGTTTCCTGGTTTGTTTCTTTTTATATAGAAATAGTTTCATCAATAGCTTCAGATCTCTGCTATTGGTTTGGTAAATTCCTTTGTACACATGGTAGATATTTTATACCTAATATGGTATTTATGCCTACATTTATTGCTTGATGCAGAAATAATGTTGAAAAAAATGTACATTACACGGGAGGGAAATGGTACAATGAAACAGACGGCATGAAAATAGGCAGAAATGAAATTGAAACAGAAAGGATGAGAACTTTGAAGTCATCCCCACTTCCTATATGTTCTATACATGATCTCCATATCACAGGCTTCTTATGTACTCTTAAACATGACTATACATTTGTATAGGCCCCCATTGAATGGTATACTGGACTAGACATGGGCACGAATGGGGAAAAAACCCCAAACAAGCTGTTCATTGTTCATTGCCATCCACAAACAATGAAAAATGAACAGTAACGAACATGACTCTGTTCAGAAACATGTTAGTTGTTCATGGCCCCTTAAAGATCCCTTTAAACTATAAGCTGTCAGGTGGCAGGGGGAATTCCTGCCACATGCAAGGGGCAGGGCCCTTGAAACACCCCATAAACTGACCTTCCCAATGTCCAATACCCACCAAATTTGCAGGGACCATAGTCCTCACTGTCCTCCAAAGACCCCCCAAGTTTCAGAGAGATTGCACCCCAGGAAAGGCATATGTTCATGGGTCTTTCCCTTTGTTGTCATTTTCTGTTCATAGTGGCAAAAACGGGACTCTCTGCTGGAAGTACTTCGAAGGGTTAAAGCCAGAAGGAGTTCAGACAGAGTTCAGTCCCTGCCGTTGCCAGGGGAATTGATTGAAAGGCCCCAGACTGTCTGGCTTGACAGACGGCTAACGAAGGCAACGAACGAGGCTTGCAACGACCGCTTGTTCATTTAAAATGGAGCCTCACAAATGGCTTGTTCGCGAACAGACGAACAGGTTGTTCATGGGTTTTTTTCTGTTCGTAATGCTGTTCGTGCCCATGTCTATACTGGACTTCAACATCAAGCAACTCTTCATCATAAAACAATCAGCCACTCAACTTACCAGCCTGAGTAGGCATACATTCCCGAATAAAAAGCAAGTGGTAACCCCTTGACACTGGCTGCATTTCCTACAAATGCATCTTTAAAGTGCTGAGTTTCACCTGAAAAACAAATTTTTAAAAAATCTTACTAAATGTTAAGGGCAGAGATTTCCAGCAAAAAAAATCAATGAAACTTATAGAAATACTTTTACAAGAAGTGCACTAATTTAGAATTACTACTCAGCCTCTCATTCTTTCATGCCATATGAAAGGAGAACTTTAGTTGTGTGTAGACTTTTTCCTTCTTCTTTCCTGAGTTTTTGACTGTTCCTTGAATCAATCTATTACATATTTGCAATAAATATTCCATACGATCACAATATTATAAGAAGAATCGCATATTGGATTCTAAAGTTGTGTATTCGATAAGCAAATAAGTAAGCATTCAAATATCCCCTTGACCCCTATTTTTTATTTTTACCCTATTAGGTATCATAGTATTTTATAAGGGACTATATATCCAGTGCTTTTGTTTTTTTAAAAGTGCCAGTACTGAATATAAGGTTGCACCAAATTCCACCAATTCCCTCCTCAGGACTGGGAAGAAGCCTCCCAAAAGATTTTGGTAGTCAGTACGAGTACAAAAAAAGCCCCATATCTATCTATCTATCTATCTATCTATCTATCTATCTATCTATCTATCTATCTATCTATCTATCTATCTATCTATCTATCTATCTATCAAATGGGTAGGATCCAATCAGGTTTTCCACTGGTGAAAAGAAGAGGAGAGAGAGAAACAGACACATATGATTGTATTTCCTTGTATTTAATACAAATAGAATCTTGCAAGTGTTTAAAAACGACCACATATCACATAATATGCAGTGACAGGAACCGTATTATATTAAGCAAAGCATTTACAACCATGAGAACGAACACATAATGGTAAACATATTGGAAAGGATGCCCAAGAGATTGCTTCACACAAAAAAAAATGGACTATGTGCCCATGTTTACCACCAACTGTTCAGAATATTAACCCTCCCTAATTTCCTGCAAAGACTGTTTTGCAAGCACTTGTGCTAATTTTAAGAAATTTACTGACAAAATAATTTCTTCCCTATGGGCATTCATGGCCGTTTCCACATGGCTTACCTTATTCTGCAAAATAGAGAAATCTCGCGCGAAATCTCGTGAGAAGACGCTGTTATCGTGTCTTCCCGCACGATAACAGCGTCTTCTCGCAAGATTTTGCTACTTTGCAGAATAAGGTAAGCCGTGTGGAAACAGTCCATAGCTCAAAAAAGGCATGTTTTGTTACTTTCTGCTTCACAAATATGTACATTCAGAAGATGCACTAAAGTTTCCAAAAAGATACACAGATTCATTTGCAGCTCCATTATATCATATTCAAGGACATTGTAGGAAAATTTGCTATGGGGATTAGTCAAATACATTCCAAACTGTTTTAGCAATGTTCTTCAAATAACATTACTTTGCCTTTCCTGCCATTAATCCTACCTGGTGAGAGAAGAGTTGGGCAAAAATGGTCCCATCTGTGACAGTCAAGGAATTTTAAGTGCCCATTTTTTAAACTTTCCAACTACCAGGAGCATATTCTGATGTTTGGATAATTTTTTACTTAACGTTGATTAGGCAAAACTATGGTTTAATTAAATGAACTATAATTGGTATGATATCTGAATGAAGGCCACTCCACTTACTATAGTTAGCAGGGAATTGTCAATTCAGAATCTGAAACAATAAATCTGTAGTTGTAGATTTTCCAGGCTGTATGGCCGTGGTCTTGGCATTGTAGTTCCTGGTGTTTCGCCAGCAGCTGTGACTGGCATCTTCAGAGGTGTAGCACCGAAAGACAGAGATCTCTCAGTGTCAATGTGTGGAGAAGATGTTAGCAGGTAATTTATATCTACTCAGGAAGGTGGGTTTGGGCTGAGTCATCCTGTAAAAGTTTCCCAGGTTGTGGAATGCTAATGGGGGGAAGCTTCACTGTATCCTGAGGAGGTTCTTTTGCATATGGATTGGTGGTTGATATGCTAATCTTATCTGCAGGGCTATTGTAAGATGTAGAGTATTTTGTTAGCCTGGTGTTTTTCAGGACTGGAAACCATGCTCTATTCATTCTTAAAGTCTCTTCTTTCCTGTTGAAGTTGTGCTTATGCTTATGAATTTCAATGGCTTCCCTGTGCAATCTGTTAAAGTAGTTGGAAATGTTGTCCAGTATTTTAGTGTCCTGGAATAAGATACTGTGTCCTGTTTGAGTTAGGCTATGTTCAGCCACAGCTGATTTTTCAGGTTGGCCAAGTCGGCAGTGTCTTTCATGTTCTTTTATTCTTGTCTGGATGCTACGCCGTGTGGTCCCAATGTAAACTTGTCCACAGCTGCAGGGTATGCGGTATACTCCTGCAGAGGTGAGGGGGTCTCTACTGTCTTTTGCTGATTGTAACATCTGTTGTATTTTTCTGGTGAGTCTGAATACTGTTTGTAGGTTGTGCTTTTTCATGTGTTTTCCCATCTAATCAGTGATTCCTTTGATATATGGCAAAAACACTTTTCCTGTGGGGGACTGTTTTTCCTTAGTTGTTTGATTTATCGGTTTAATTGCTCTTCTGATTTCATTTTTGGAGTAGCCATTTCCTTGAAGTACATGGTTTAGATGATTAATTTCCTCATTGAGGAAGTGCGGTTCACATATCCGTCTTGCAGTCTACTAATGTTTTTATTATGCTTCTTTTCTGTCATGGGTGGTGATTGGAGTTTTTGTGTAAGTACCGATCCGTGTGAGTTGGTTTCCTGTAGACCTTGTGACCTAATTGAAAGTTGTGACCTAATTGAAAGCTTTCAATTAAGTGCAAGACAGATATGCAAGACAGCCCAAAAAATCTACAACAACTAACGTTCTCCGGCTGTGAAAGCCTTCAACAATATAAAAAGTCTGTAGGTGGTCTTAAGTGTGGTTTCACATGAAGTACAAAAGCAGACTTCATGACTTGTTTCCTGATGCAACCTTCACACATTCCCCAGCTACAAAAGCACTTGGTTGGAGGAAAAATGATGAAACCAGTATTTTCAAAGAAAACAGGGATTTGAGTGATTGCCAAACAATACCTGATCTCACAAACTAATGACCATGGTGGTACTACTACCACTAATAATAATAATAATAACAATAACAACAATGACAACAATGATGACAATGACAATAATAATAGTGCGCTTATATACCACTCTTCTAGACAGATTAGTGCCCCACTTGAGCATTGAACTATATCAGTGCTACTGTTACCCCTACAATACAGCTGGGGAGCTGGGGATGAGGCTTACCCAAGGTAATCTGTTGAGCTCAGGGAAGTAGAGGGATTCAGACTAGCAGACTGCTGATTTGCAATCTAGCTACTTAACCACCACAGCAGCTCTGGCTTTGTTATATCTGAACACGGTTTTTGAGTTTTACTCAAGAAACCTCAAGATTAAATATCCACTAGCATCCTGCTTAATCAAGTAAACTACATCTATGTCCAGTTACTAAGGGCAACATGTGACACATGAACTCCAACTCTCGTAACTTTTCACAAGTTTTGGGCTACATATCCGATGTCATACAGAATGTTAAGAATGTGCATTGGGAAATTA
Organism: Eublepharis macularius; assembly: GCF_028583425.1. Classification (NCBI taxonomy): domain Eukaryota; kingdom Metazoa; phylum Chordata; class Lepidosauria; order Squamata; family Eublepharidae; genus Eublepharis; species Eublepharis macularius. The sequence goes on from NC_072799.1 coordinate 50,227,908, forward strand.
ACTAATCAAACTATGAAGTAAACACCAAGATCAATGGCTAAAAATAATGACAGCAATCTTCAGAAATGATCTTCAGAAATTATCATTATTCATGTGCTTTACTATCTGCTTTTCAGAGTTATATGATGACAATAATTCAACATATAATTTAACAGAAAGAAATACCTTCTATCTAGAAGAACAGATGTTCTCAATGAGACATCCCTGAGGTATTTCTGATCACACAGTAGTTCTGCTTTCTGCCAATCATTTTACTACACCACTATCTTGGGAGAGGAATAGTTTGCTTGCTATTGCATTCACTTTCTGCTATGGTATGATGCGCCTGCCTGCCTGCCTGCCTGCCTGCCTGCCTGCCTGCCTGCCTGCCTGCCTGGGACAAAATAGCTTGTGCTCTCTGAATGAAGGCAGGGATGCATTATAGACAGATGCTCCACACAACCTCACTATGTTAGGCAGTGTGCCTGCTGGGGAAGAGAGTCCAAACATGTTGTTTGTACCTTGGCAATCAGGCTGGTGCCAGTCATAGGGATTAATAAAGGCAAATTATCCCCCCTTCAACAAACAGCAGGGGCAAAACAAATCAGACATGAGAGCTGTAATGAAGAAGGTCTGAATGGGGACATCAGTGAGTAGGATCAAAACATCTGCAATCTTTCAACATCTTCAGTTTTAATCAAGACCAGATTTTGAACTTGTTGCTGAAGGGAGAACAAAGGGAAGATTTTTTTTTAAGTTCAGTGACAAATGGATGATCTTCATATATTTATGCAGAAGTCTCTTCGTTCATGTGTAACTAAAAGAATGGTGGGACAAACTATTTTAAAACAAAAATGTGTATGGACAAAGGAGATGGACTATGTGCCCCTCTGATATAGGAAGTCTACCACACGGGGAGGAAAATGAGGAAATGGGGTAAGTGAGAGGAGGGAAGGGTTTAGCACTTCTTGCTTTCATCATCCCTTTTGGTTTAAATGTAGACTACTGCCTGCTTTCGCATCCCAAGAAGAAATAATTCATTTACACACCAACGTTGTTACATCTCCCAGTCTCCATTAAATAGGTGATAATTGCCTATGGAATGGGAAGTTTTCTTCTATATGCATGAAATGTAACACACAAGAGGAATGCTTGAGTGAATTGGGTACTCTGAGAATTTTATTCCAGTTAGATGCGGGGTAGGGTTGTGACAGGGGGACAATTGTAGTGACAGTGTAACTTTACTTCAGGAGAAAATCCAGAAGTGATGTATGTAATCTCTAGTAATCACCAGAAACTCTGTGATTTTTCTGAAAGTGATGACATGTCATTGGGCCAATGGTAATAATTTTTGTTTATTTTCCTTTTGGCCAGCAGTGAGAATATTGGGAGGAAGAGGTTACAACTAGAACTTCGTTTTCTATCTAAACCAATTTAAACAAAAAACAGAATGAAGAAGCAAAGAGGTATAATAATGGCAAGCATTCTCTGGTAAAAATATTTTTGAAGCTCAGAAATGTAAATAGTGGGGGAAAGTTTGAAAACTTTGAATACAGAAAGAGGGGTGTTGGGACAGAGAAGATTGTGAGATGTTAGATCACACACACGAGCTGTTACATTATAGAGATTATAGGATCTCTGTTATAATAACACACTTGTAAACCACTCTGAGTGGGCACTAAGTTGTCTTGAAGGGCGATATATAAATTGAATGATGTTGTTGCTGCTGCTGCTGCTGCTGTTATGAGGTACTAATATTTATCCTAAGAAAAATGTAGAAGTGCTAATCAGGTTGAAAAATAGAGTGATATATTTGCATTGCATCCAGATACAGATTACATAAAAAATAGTTAGTATGTGTAGATCCTTAAGAGAACCCAAAGCAGGCCTAAGCAAACAAGTCCAGTATCTGCTAGAGGCGCATCAAAAACTGAGAGAAGCTTTGAGATGAAGAGTAAAAACCAATCAGGAGGAGTGTCAGCTTGAGAGAAGAAGATGGAAAACTTCAGATCAAAAGTTTGACTAGTGAATCAGTCAGGGAGCATTGAAGCGGATCAGTCAGAGAAGGAAAGGCTGTTTTAAAAGACTACAACTGGTGCAGAAGTATTTCAGTTATGAGCCATCTATGTTCCTGAGACTAACTGAACTTGCTCTTGAAACAAACCTCTTAGATCAGGTTTCAGATTTACTTATGCTTGATTTACAGTGAGTGACACATTTCTCTATGGATGGTGTTCCATTTTCATGTCATACAAGCTCCACTGTCAAGCACACTCCAAACCACTCCAACTTCATAATAACAGTAACATACTAACAGTGCCATCCTAAGCAAGGCCAGAGCCGGCGCACCCATTGAGGCCAGGTAGGTGGTGGCCTCAGGCACAGGGTGCCGGATGGAGCGCCGGAGGAGGCACGGGGGGCAGAAGCGCACACCACAAAGCAGCAGCCGCCTATCCCTCCCACCCTGCACTGCTGCCGCCACCAGCACAAGCCCCCGGCCAGGCGCAGCTGCCACGGGCAGGCATCTGCAGCGGCACAGGCAACCGAGCGGGAGAGCTCGGAGGCCACCCGCTGCAGCGATCAGGCTGCCAGCAGCGTGCACGCGCTCCTGTGATGACGTCATGTGTGATGTCATCACGCAGGCCGGTGCGTGCGCGCTTGAGCGCGTGCACGGGGAGGCACCAGGCCGGGCAGCCGCGAGCGCTGCAAACCCTTGTGCCGCCCCTGAGCAAGGCTATACCCTTCAAGCAGTTCACTTAAATGGACTCAGCTCTATTCAGGAGGATTACTATCAGTAGACAGACACACTATTGAAGTAGACCTGTGGATTGCAAAGAGGCTTTGTTCCTTTAAAAGACATCATTCTCCCAATTCATTTTATGCTGAGAGGCACAATTTTCAGGTCCTTAGATGAAAACTTATGGATCCGGCCCCGATATACTTCCATCAGCATACTGTGGTAAATACAAGTTATTCTCAGCATAGATTCACTTACAGTTACTTAAATGACCATATGCAGCTTTAGTTAAACAAGCAAAGACTAATTAAGCAATTTTGCTGGTATAAGCACTATTTGGTAGGGGCAAGGGTGGGAAGGGGGGAGATAAAAGCACTTAAAATAGCATTTACTTTTCAGTTCATACCTTTAATTAGCTGCATAACTCCAGGGACTATAATTATCAAAATTGCTCCAAGCTTGCAAAAGGTGAGAAAAATCTGGATGCGGGCACTCCAGCTGACGCTCATGCTATTCAGGACCATTACAAGTGCTGGAGGGAGGGGAAAGAGAGAGAATGCAGTTAAAGGAAAGTTTGCTTTGGTCTAAAAGCACCATAAACTCTGTCCAGGGAGAGCTTTCTCCCAGCATCTATTCTAGGCATTTGTAAAAGAAAGTTGCTCTTCAGAGTATTTCCTTCACTAACCTTCTTGCAGGTTGTTTCTTCTCCATCTCCCCTCCCCACTCACTCTCATTTAACATGTCTTTTCTAACCCTCTCTTTCTCTGGCTTTCATTGTTCCAGCCATAAATCTTTTTGCAGGGAAGATATTAAAGCTTCCCCCACAACCCCAGCAGAATCACTCAGTATTGATAATTGATGGACTGGTATAACTGCGTTTGAACTGAAAATTAATTTCACATCCCTTTTTCAGTTATAATCTTTGTTTGATTTAACTATAGATTTCCATGTCACATGAAAAATTAAAAACTGGATAACATAATCATTCAAATTCTCACCATTATGTCTACAGCTTTGGGAAAAGAGGTGGTGGAACTCAGTGGTACCATATGTACGTGCGCAAAGCATGCGTGCACGCCCGGGACTGCGCAATGATGTCATTTCCAGGACGTGACATCATCACACAGGGTGTGGCTGCCCCAAGAGCGTGCCCATGATTCGAGTCTGCTTGTCTCCCCACCCCCAGCCGATTTGGGCCCAATCCTGGCCATTTTGGGGCCCATTTTGGCCATTTTAGGCTCATTTCGGCTCAATTTGGGCCTGAAGCAGCCAGGATCAGACTGCTGCCGGGTAGGGGACAGCCAGGAGCGGGAGATGCAGTTTTAAGAACTGCCAGAATGCCATTCTGGACCGTTCCAGCAGAAAAAAAGCCCTAATTATGTCCCTCCAAAACATTGTCCTTAAGTTTAACACTCACAATAATTTCCCCCAGCTTGCTCCTCTGATCATGGTTTCCTGTAAAAAAGGTCTTATATATGGAAAGTGCACTAGCAGAGGTTTTACAGCTCTCTTACAGGGTACTACCCCTTTAAGAACTCTAGCAGTGCCTGGCCCACAAATGGTTCAGTGCAGTTGAGAAAGGAAGGCAGAACAGAAATTCTATCCCCAATTTTATATCTCATGTACAGCATGAAAACAGTTCATTCCTTTGGCAATCTGGAGAGAAGCTGATAAAAAGGGCTAAGTGCTCATTGCTCCTAACTAGAAGCAGCAAATGTACTCTCTTCTGTTACCAAGTACCTCCGCTTGGTTTTTAACCAAGTGATGCCAAAGCGAAAACAGCCTTCATCCTGTTTTAGCATCATGATGGTACCATGTAGCCAATGAGATCTAAGTGGCAAGAATGCTTAAAACAGGATGAAGGCAAGGCTTCCTGCTCCCCCACTGGCATCTTTTGCCTAAAAGCAGATGAAAACAGTGATGGCTGGCAACATTGGAGTACAATTTCTGTTGTCTGTACTATGGAAAGAAAAGCAACATAAGTGAACAGGGACTTTTATATAATACCACCCCTGACTCTCTGCAACTTTCAACTGCAAGGTGCATTATCCTGATCTTACATTGGTGTTATATCAGTGCAAGTGACACAGCTCTGTTCAAAAATATGGAAACAATAATTTGAGGAAGGTACTGATCACAGGAATCCATGAACTCTTCTAATTTCTAGGGTCCCCTGATTCCTGAAAATGAGGGCTAAACCAGTTTCAGTCAGTAATAAAGATAAATCCCCAAGAGTTTATAATTTCTCAGGGAGATGTTGTAGCTCAGTAGGAAAATATCTGGCATCTCCCCTTAAAAGGATGAGGTAACAAGTCATGTTTAAGACTGGCACCTGACCCTATAGAGTTTCTGCCAGTCCCAGTAGACGATACTGACTTTGACAGACAATTGGTCTGACTCAGGATTCATGTGTGCAATTCTATGCACGAATTATATATCCATCTTTTAACAAAGAAATTAATTTCCTGCACATAAGCTGTATTGTAGTGAGGAAAATATAAACTGGGCGCTCAGAAAAACCTGGAAAGATATACATAAATAAATTGCAAGCCTATAAAAAGAAACTACTCATAAAACTGAATAATTGAATCCTTGTATAGAATTCAAAACTGTATTAATGACCGAAGGAAAAAATTACTTGCTTTTACATCATATTATTTATTTTATTTTATTTTATTTATATTCCACCCTCCCCGCATAAGCAGGCTCAGGGTGGAATACAACCATATACAATTAAAACACATTAAATAATTAATACAAGTTAAAATCATAAAACAGTTCAGATTTACACAGTTAAAAATACATATATATACAGATTCATACAGCACAGCAGCCAGCCAACCAACCTTCCCCATCACCAGAGCATCACTGTGGGGACTGTTTATTTGAAGGAGGTATTGCCATTAGGGAGGGCATATTCTGTAATCTACCAGCCAGGGGGCTTCGCCTAGCACCACCCAAATGCCTGGTGGAACACCTCCATCTTACAGACCTGGCGGAAGGATAACAAATCCTGCCGGGCCCTGGTCTCGCTAGACAGAGCATTCCACCTGGGGCCAGGATCTAGAAGGCCCTGGTCGATGCCAGGTGGGCCTCCCTGGGGCCAGGGACCCTTAGCAGATGTTTATCACTAGAACAGAGAGTCCTCTGGGGTTCATATGGGGAGAGGCAGTCCCGCAGATATGCTGGTCCCAGTCCGCATAGAGCTTTATAGGTTAATACCAAAACCTTGAAGCTGACTCGGTACTCCACTGGTAACCAGTGCAGCTGATGCAATACTGGTGTTATATGCTCACACAATGATATTCCTGTGATGACCCGCACCACCACATTCTACACCAGCTGTAACTGCCGAATCAGATTCAGGGGAAGCCCTGCGTAGAGTGCTTTACAGTAGTCTAACCTAGAGGTGACCATCACCTGGACCACTATAGTTAAGTCACGGACCAAAAGATAAGGGGCAAGTTGCTTGGTCTGTCGAATTGGAAAAAGGAAGACCTAGCAACGACAGAGATCTAGGCCTCCATTGTCAAGGAGGGATCCAAGATCACCTCTAGACTCTTAACTCTCAGAGCCAGTGTGAGCAGCGCCCCATCAAGTGCAGGGAGCTGAGGTCCCAAATCCACGTTTCTGTGACTCAAGTACAGGATCTCCGTCTTCGCAGGGTTTATCTTCAGCCGACTTTGCCTCAACCATCCAGCCACAGCTTCAAAAGCATGCTCCAGGACATCTGGGACCGATCCAGGCCATCAGCAGATACAGCTGGGTGTCATCCACATATTGGTGGCACCCAAGCCCGAATCTTCGCACCAACTGGGCGAGGGGGTGCATATAGATGGTAAACAATAATGGAAAGAGTATTGACCCCTGCAGCACACCACATATTAGTGGCCGGCGGGACGATAATTTCTCCCCCAGCGCCACCTTCTGTCCCCGAATATGAAGAAAGGAGGGACTAGCCACTGTAGTGCCAATCCCCACATCGGCAAGGTGGTGGGTCAAGAAATCATAGTCGACCATATCAAACACTGCTGAAAGATCTAATAAAATCAACAGTGCTGATCCACCTTGATTCAGGTGTCTGCGAAGATCCTCGATGAAGGCAACCAGCAATGTCTCCACCCCATGTCCTGGGCGAAAACCAGACTGGAAGGGATATAGGGCCGAGGTCTCCTTCAGGAAATTCTGCAGTTGTTTCTCCACCACCCGCTCAATCACCTTCCCTAGAAATCAGATTCCCCATCTGAATAGCAGTGCAGGGTAACAAGAAAACCTAAGTCACAGAGACTATTGGCAGTACAATTAAATATAATGATTTTGAGTCTTCCTTGAGATTTAGAAATAAAAATGTCTTGAATATTTGCCCTAGTTAGAATTTTCAACCCTTGAATCCCAAATAAGGGCTGTGAACTTGCATACTAAAAAAATGAAGCATGTAAAGCTAAAAATGGTCCCTTTTTATTTTATGGTTTATAACAGTTCAAATCACATTTCTGAAAATATAAAAAGCAACGTTCATGAACATCCCATACAATAATAATAATATTTGATTTATATACCACCCTTCAGGACAACTTAACACCCATTCAGAGCCTTTTACAAAATGTGTTGTTATTATTATCCTCACGACAATCAGCTTGTGAGGTGGGTGGGGCTGAGGGAGCTCCCAGAAGCTGTGATTGACCCAAGGTGAATCACTTCCAGTGACATTGTGCAGACCCGGGCATACACACGCACTTTCCATGGGCATGTGTTGAGTCTGGGAATTACCCCAGGCACTCCAAACCCATGCTACACTGCTGCTTCAAGTGGAGGAATGGGGAATCATACCCAGTTCTCCAGATTTGATACAAGTGCATCTCAGTGCTTGGTGTTGTTTGCTACATCATACAAGCTTGGTTCTCTGATATGAAACATCACAATTTACAATTTAGTCTCACTTTTGCAACAACTTGATTTATTTTAGATTAATGAGTTAGTGCATCTTTGGTTAGAATGTCAGTATTAGACCCAAACATATGAGAATAAGAAAGGAAAGGGAGAAGCTGAGACACAGTGAAACACTTTCATTGGTTACAGGAGTCATAAAGGCTTCTTGCAAGAGAATATAAACTAACTAGAAACCATCTGCAAAGAGATAAACACCAGCTTGTTGTAAAATAAACACCTAAATACAATGAGTTCAGCTGCTCTGCCTTGACCTCTGTTATGCAACTCAGATATGAATAGGCAATGTGAAGCATCTTTGTTTTTATGAGAACTGACCTTAAAAAAACATTTTGATTTCAATAAAGCAACCAACCTTGTTGAAGTGTGTACAAGGTTTATCAACAGATAATAGCTAGTGAGAACCTGAGCTATATGAACGGCAGTATCCTATGGCCTTACGTATGAGCAATTGTGGAAATGAATCATAAATCATGCTTTTCCATGAAAAACCCAACTTCTGCATGAAAACAGTTGGTCTGTATTTATAGCTTGATTTTGTTATAAGATCTACCATGTTCAGACCAGTCATGAAGCTGCCAGCCTATTTTTGTGGCTATTCTGTTGTGGCTTTCTCATTTGACATGAAAGGGGTAAAGATATAATTTAATATTACAACATACATGCTTGCTTTTGTGACTGCATCTGTCTGATCAGCTACCTGCACAATCCTCCTAAGTTTAATGGTAACTTTTCAACTAGCATACTTGGAAATGAAGGTGTTAGAAAGAAGGTATATGTGGATCATGAGAAGGACAGCATGGCTATATAACTGTCAGTTTGGTGTAGTGGTTCAGAGCTGCAGGACTCTAATCTGGAGAGCTGGGTGTGATTCCCCACTTCTCCGCTTGAAGCCAGCTGGGTGACCTTGGGTCAGTCACAGCTCTTCCACAGCACTCCCAGCCCCACGACCTCACAAGGTGATTGTTGTGGGGATAATAATAACATACTTTGTAAACCAGTCTGAGTGAGTGCTAAGTTGTCCTGAAGGGCGGTATATAAATCAACTGCTGCTGCTGCTGTCACACATGACAATGACTTAATTGGTTACATTAAGTTGACCTGAGTTTGTAAAACATAGACTATAACCAGAGAAGTAGCAACAATACTGATTTCCTACCAGTCCTGCTCCCTAACATTGACACGTGCCAGAACAGAAAGAATTCCGTTCTTAAATTACATTGTCATTTAAATCTCATCAGGTAAGAATATAGTTATGCCTGGTTAGTACATTAATCATCACAGGCCCTTCTTTGTGTCCCCTTGCTTTGAGAGGTGAGATGGTAGCCCTCCAGGGGTAGGGCCTGTCCTCCAGGGTCCTTCCTGCTTTGGAATGCCCCCTTTCCCTTCACCCAGTGCCTTCTCTTGAAGTATTTCAGTGCCAGGCAATACTTTTTTCCTTGTAGGTTTTATCATTAGTTTCCTGTAAATCCCTTTTTCCCTGATGCAGAGAAGAATCTCAGTGGCAATAAGATGCCCCTAAAACGTTTTGCTTTACATTGTATGTTCATCCCAGTTTCAGCACTGAACCTCTGCAAAGGTTAAGTTAATTAGCTTGCAAAGGAGACAAGAAACCCTTGTTTAGATTTTGTAGCTTAATTAGTGTCTGCTTGTAGACTACAGGTAGTGAGCATCCAGATCCTGTCTCCCAACATTGGTTTGTTTTACTCAAATGCAGCTTGGTATGCAGCTCAAGGTGGCAGGAAGAAGTGTTTAACCATTTCCTCTCTTCTTTTTTCTTAATCAAACAGTGAAATCCTTGGAAATAAATCCCGTTTCATGGTTCTGAGTAGAATTCTGTGCAGACCTGCTTTCTCAGTTGTCCCCACAAAGCTGCTGTTAGCTCCAAAGTGGGGACAAGGAAATACAAGCAAATATCAAGAGCAACTTGGGGGAAGAATTTATACTGGCAAAACGACTTCTAGGTGTCTTCCCCACCACCTTCCATCAATACCACTGTTTTAAACTGTGGTGATCCTTAGTTTTTATTTGCCTGAATAAAATAAAAAAGTTGGGAGATTAAGATTGGAATCCTAAATACACTTATGAGGGAGTAACCCCAAGGAACTCAATGGGTTTTATTTCTGAGTATAATACTAGGGTTGCACTGCTAGTCTCCGGTCTCCTGCATTTGATGTAGCTTACCCTAAGGAAAGGGGGTTTCCCTACTCTGAACTACTAGCTTGCATTATTCCATATGATTTACTTCAAATTGTGCCAAGATTCACATGAGTTTCTCTCCCACCCCACTACTTCCTTTTAAATGAACTGGTTCTGCCTTGTTCTATAATTGTTTTTTTTTAATGGTTTTTTATTCTCTCTGCTCCCACCATTGCAAAGAGTAGCTTGAGCATGCACAGGCAGGCCTGGCAAGCAGCTTCCTCCACCTTCCTAATATCCTTCACTTAGCTCCATATTTTTATACTGCTCAGTACTCTTCTCCAGCTGAAATATTCCAAATTTTGCAATCAAGCTTTGGAAGAATTTTTCAAGATGTCTTGAGGGCAAAAATCAAGTGTCTTGGGAAAAAATCAAGTGTGATGATGTTCAATTATGTTAAAATTATGTTTAGCGGAATAACCATTTCTCTGATTTTGGGTGCTCTGGAGGGTAAGATTTATCATTGTTAAAACTTACGGGGCATGATCCAAAGAACCATCATCGCAACTCATAGAATAAATCTTTCCAGTCTCCTTTTTCCTGCCAGAGCACTCAGGCGGCTCTCAAGAATGACACATGATAGCACTGAAGCTGTGGGCACTGCAGACCCCTCAGTTTGCATCATTCACTCAAGGAGGTGCTGGATCCAGCCCAGTGGGAATATCACATAATCTGAGTACGAGAGCTCTGGGCATATTTGAACGCAACAGATAAGCACGTGGGAGTTGATTTGTTTTTAATATTTTGTGGATCACCCAGCCACTCTGCAATTCCTAATGAGAGTAAAGCCCGAAGTAGTTAGCAGTTTGTATTTTGTCGCATAATTTAATCTAATGGGTATTTATTCCCATTCTCAAACCATTACCGTAGGTTAGTAAGTGATCCGTAGAGACTTTTCTTTCTTAAACCTCACTGAAAGTAAATGTGACTTTATGCATGGTGGCTCTTACTTGTATACTTAGGGGCTCATACTACCATATTAAGTCACAGGTATAAAGGCGGGTTTTTTTCTTCTCCAAGGACTGCACCCCACATTTGTAGGAGTCATCTCACTTCATTTTTCTGTAATTACTTCCTCACCCACATCTTTCAGAGCCTTTCCTGACAGCAGTATGGCTTACTCTCAAAGGGCTTCCTAAAGGAGTCTCTAGTTTCACTGAAGCAGCAAGTCATCTAACTTGCTTGGCACAGCCTCCCATTTGGTATCCATGGCAACGACTTGCTGTTCACTCCTAACTCCCTATGAGGGTGTCATTATTACAGGAAAACTCCACCCTCCTTCAATATTGATTCTTTCTCATTTTAATTACTGTATAAACCCCTGGTTTATCTCAAAAGATTTTCCAATTAAGTTAACAATAATGAAATCCTATACCAAATGCTTCTCTTATTGTGCCCAAATTACATATGCTTAGGAAATTATTTATAATGGACTCCCCCCGCCCCATACTATTTCTCAGAGACCTTGCAGTTTTCAGACATCCATTTTACAGCTATCTTTCCATGAAATACTTTAAGCATTATCCTCTAAAACACTACTTCAATTACTCAGATAGACCCTTGTTTTAACAATTAGGAGAGAAATAAATGCAGGCCATGAGGCCAGTTCTGATTCATTTCCTATTTTTCCCTTGGTAGAAAAGCCCATCTGCAAATAACCTACTTTTCTTTCTTTCTTTCTTTCTTTCTTTCTTTCTTTCTTTCTTTCTTTCTTTCTTTCTTTCTTTCTTTCTTTCTTTCTTTCTATAATGAGTTGGAGCAATGTGGATTTACAGAGAATTAAATAATTTTTTATTCATGTTAGAGCCAACGCTATTTAGAGCTTTCTAAGTAAAATGGAAAAAGTTGATTTTGCTTGGCAAGACACGGGAAGCTAGAGGCTGACACCTGTGTAAAAAGCTTCTTGCAGTGACCAAACAAAGCCAGATCCCTTAAGTGGCAAGAGTCCGAGCTCGCTACATGACACAGGACCTTCAAATATTAATATTCCAGCCTTGGCTAGATTTAGTTACTATCAGTTTTTTCATATCCAGTCCCCCAAGTACATCAAGTCTCTCTGCATAATTATACCAAGGCAAGAATGTAAAGTTTCATCGAACAGCAATGGAGGAAATAAAATTGACCTTTATGGAACCCAAGGGAGATAACAGAGGCCTGTTAGATCCCACCTTTAACCGACAAACACCACGCCAGACAATTAACTATTACAAAAGCCTTTGAGTTTTTAATGGTTTTTTTCATAATTGACATATGATCTCTAGTAGAGTTACTAAACTCCAGGAGGGGTCTGAGTTCTCCTGGACTTATAACAGATCATTTCACCTGAAGAATATGCCAGCTTTGGAGCATGGACTGTATAGCCTCATATCCCTGCCAAGCTCCTTCTTCAGGTTCCAACCTCAAATCCCCAGGATTTTCCCAGCCTGGAGCTGGCAGCTCTAGGCAAGCCATATAAGGCAAGGCACAATTAATCTCTGTGCTCTGGCTGTAATATGGGGATTAAAATTGCCAAATTACACCTCTCACCATGGAATTGTCACTCATGCTAATAACAAGATTCCATTTAACTGACATGGCTTAACTTATGTAGCTGCCCTCAAGGTTAAATATTTTATTATATGTTCAGAGTTCTCTGTTTGACTAGCAGAAGGGATCCTTCTACTATTTTTCTCTGAAGCCGCTAAGCTGTTAAATTGTATTGTATTGGTGCCTCTCCTATCCCAACCTCTTTCAGCTGTACTGGGACTTTGCCGTACTTTATTCAGCGGCTGCCGACTACCACATCAACCACCTCTGCTCATGAACTCTTGACTGGGGCAAGGGAGTGGTGAATTCTGTTTCTCAGTGCTAAAAGACATGGATTATATTTGCCCATATCTCCACCACCCTTCCCAGCTCTACCCACATAGATCAGTTACATATCCTAGAGTTTTAGAAGTACAGTATGGTCACTGTGAAGAATCTACAAAAAATCTACAAAAAATAAGATGTTTTGAGGTAACAGAAACCATTCCATTAGAAAAATTATGAAGTTACATTTTAATTTGTATTAAATAGGGTACCAAGATTAATAACTCAAATAATGTGCATTTTATCAAAATTCTGGATGCAGAATTAACTTTGTTCTGCGGCATTATTTGCCTCATCCTGTTCTCTCTAAACTCTTGTACTTACTGATGGCCACAGCTGTAATAAGTTTAACAGCAAGGTCTGGGATTTCACACTGCATAAAAAATGGCTCCAGGATGTAGCGTCCAAAAGCCAGGGATATCACTGAGGTGGCAGCTGGGCTAGCAACAGAAAAAGAGAAAGAAATGGTCATTTTATTAATGGACATGGACGCTGTTTTATACATGTCTGTATTAAATGCAGGCTATCATGAATATATTGCATGCAACTAATTACCAATTGAGTTTAATTTACAAAATATACTATCTTAAATAGTATGATACCTTAACACAAAGCAGAAATCATAACAAATGGAAAATAATCAAAGGAATATATAAAAATAAGGGGAAAAGTCCAACTAGACTAACAATTTATTGATAGGAATTTTGCCCCATTTTTCTTCTCCATTTCTTCTTCGGAAAGCAGAAGTAGCCTAGTAATGGTTGACATGATGCAGTTCCAGTGCTTGTTTGGTTTTACTTTTATAAAATTAAACTCATACTCTCTTTGTAAGCCTCACTTGTATGGTTAAAATCACCAAGCCTTGAAAGAGAAAGAAGGACCTGTTTCTAGAGCAAACTCATTGTGCAAGTAGCGTCCACGGAAAGAGGAAACAGATTACAGGGAAAAAGCACTGGAAGGCAACTCCACCTTGAACAAGAACAAATAAGGACTGACACTACTTTTCCCCTTTGGGGCTTGTTTCCCTACCCTTCCCCATTCCTTTCAGCTCTTGCCACACTCCTGCTACTATCTGATCTTCCTTCACCTCCATACTAGTCAGTACCAGCATCACAACAACAGGTGAAAGGAAACAACGGAACAAATACTAGTATTATATGGGGTGGGGAAAGTGAACTGTACCCTACACTTATCAGTAGGTGTGTGGCACATGCTAGCCTTAACATTATTGCCAGCTTGTTTACATCCTGGTATGAGTTGCACATTTTGTCCTCAATACTAGTAAATCCCATGGGTTCAGTATAAGCAACTGTGGTTTAGCAATCAGCAGCAAATCAGTAGCAGGAGCCATGGTTTGAAGAGGGCTTAAGGCAATGTCCGGACTACCAAATCATAAAGTTATTGCTGAATTCCTAGAAGTCTCTGCACTTAGAGGTGGGAATGCTAAACATTGTTTGCCTGATTATTTGGAAGCAGGGCTCTTTTTCTGGGAAAAGAAGTGGTGGAACACAGTGGTGTAGTGTGGGTTGCCAGCACCTGGGGCAACTCCTGGCAGGCGGTGGCACTCTCAAGACTGTATGGTGACATCACTTCTGGGAAGTGACATCATTGTGCAGGGCGTGGCCACCCCTCCAGAATCACTCCCATGACTTGGGCCTGCTCGCCCCCCCACCCCTTACCTGGTAGTCCTCCGCCTCATCCGCCTGCCCCCCTGGGAGTGCTCCTGTTATTCAGGCCTACTTGCCTCTCTGCCCCTTACCTGGCAGCCCTTCTGCACAGCCACCAGTGCCGCTGCCACCAGCTGATCCTCACTCTTCAGCCAGTAGCTGCTGCAGGAGGGCCAGTTTGGTGCCCAGCAAGCCAGCTGCCCCATCGTCACAGCAGGGAGCATGTGGCCTCCCACAGACACAGCACAGGCTCTCCTCAGTGCGGCACCGCCTAAAAATTTTGCACCTGGGGCAACCACCCTTCTGCCTCCCCATGCTACATCACTGTCCTAAGCAAGCCTATGAGCTTGGGTTGCCTGGGTGCAGGGCTGGAATAGAGGAGTGCCAGGAAGATACGCCAGCACCTGGTCTCCATGCCCAGGACAGAAAATCTCCTGCACCGACTGGCCATGCCTGCTGCTTTGCCACCCGACACACTCTCATGGGCAGCGAGGCTCTCTTTTGCCTCCAGCAGAGGGGGGAGTGCTTGAAGAAGCAGCGGTAGAAGCAGACCCTCCCTGGCAAGCTGGGGCACGGGGGCCCACTCCTGTTTTGCCCCTGTTGAGGTTCAGTGTGCCGCGAAAGAACCAGGTGCCTTGGGCTGCATGCAGGGAGGAAACAGGATCAGGGAGTGGGGCCATCAGACACATGATTACTTTTGAGAGGTGCCGGCTAAAAAAAAGCCCTATTTGGAAGATCAAAGTGTGGTTTACATTTCAAATGATAGATAGCACGAACCATGGATTGGAGTGACACTTGAACAGAGCATTGCGAAACTAGGACAAACCACAATATCTCTGCCTCAGTCAGTCCTATTAAACCTTGGTCAATCTGTGGGTAGAAATGATTGTCCCTAGGAGCCTCCACTATGTTGCAGGGACCACTTTGTACTTTGACAACTCAGTGGAGTTGTGGAGGAAAACTCAGAGGAAATTCAACCCAACACCTTTGGGTATACCTTGTGGCAGTGGTGGCAAGGAAACATTCATTACAACATGGATACCAGTAGTTCTATTATGCAATCAAAGGACTTTATCAGGGCTCAGGCCCATTGCAATTGTTTTTAGGTATTGTAGTCTGCTGAAGTAAATAAATTGCTTGAAGTGATTCTCAGCCTTTCCCATCAAAGCTAGCTAGTTACATTTTGTCACAAGGGATGAGTTCAGGGAGTACTGTGCTTGATTGAAAAGAGGGCTAATGCCAACCATCTTGCAGGATGGTCTGTGAAACCTCTCTTGAGGAACCATAACTGGCCCTTAAATAGCTATTATTCAGTGGCAAAATGGGGAACAAGGGGATTTGAGATAGTCAAGTGCATGATAGCTGTGCAGGCTTTTTCAGATTAGGCAGATTACAGAACCTTTTCTATTGGTTTCCAGATTGATTTTGGAACTGGCACTGCTTTGGTTACCCTGATGGATGATCCCTCTCTCTTAGAGGGAAACTGGGGAGGGTGACCCTATTGATTCTTCTGGACATCTTGGAGACTTTTCTTACCATTGATCATGGCATCCTTCTGGAGCTGAAGAAGGGAGCTTTGACTCTCAAAAAGCTTATATACTAAAACTCTTGTTGCTCTCTAAAGTGCCACTGGACTTGAATCTTGCTGTTCTACTGTAGACCAATATGGCTACCTATCTGAAACTTCCTAGTATGAGAAAGCTCCGAAGCAATGATCCTGTGGAGGCCCACAAGGTTCCCTCTTGTATCTCATGAATAAACATGCATTTTGAAGCCCAGAAGGAAAAGCCTCTGGGATTGTGATATGGGGTGCAAACCTAAGGAAAGGACTAAGCAATTCCTCACCTATTTACTAGCTCAAACTTCCAGCCTCTCCAAACTGACTTACCTTTAGCCTCTGAGAATTTTCCCCATGTTTATATAAATGCAAAGGTATAATAGGGGACAAGCTATCGTTATAATTGATAACAGAAATCAGAAATAGATGATTAGTTAAAGCGGAGGGAGAGAAGACATTTTAATGCATTCCTAAGCAGGTTTACTAAGAATCACATTCAAGGCTATCAATAGTGCTGGTAAGTGGTGTTAGGATGATACAGACAGCTAAGGTATTCCCTTCAAGTCACATGGCAGTTTTAATGGCTGGAAAAGGGTCTTGCCTTTCTTCTCAGGCATCATTTGCATGTTCTGGGCAACCCATGTTAGCATTCGATAATTAATTTAGCATTTTTACAATATAGCTGGGAGAGTGACGCATTTGAAAGAAACGTCACATTCATAGTGACTTAGCATTATTGTTTCTTTTCAATGACTCAGTGCTGTGGCTTGTTACAACTGTGTCTATAGCAATAAGATCAACTGATATCAGCTGTCAGACTGTAGGGGGAAGAGGAAATGAGAAGGCAGGCTTGTTTCACTTGGGTGAATAATGTTCAGTAACATGAGATGATCAGATATAGAACCAGGGTAAAGAGATCAAGAGGCTAAACTGCAAACAGATCATTTGATTAGCTATCTGGCCACTTGAGTTTGTTTACTTAATACATAAATGTGTGGAGTAATTCATACAACTATGTGATTATTCACTGCAGCAGTCGAGTAGTGTAAAACTGTTCTTGACAAGCTAGTACCTGGGTAGCTAAGACTCCATCTAAAAATATTGTATCTTGGAGTCGAACAAAAAAAGTACAGCTGAACGAGTTTAGCCAGCTCTTCCACACAGGGACAAAATGATAGAGGAAGCATAATATCCTTTAATTGCTGAAGGCAACAAAATATACTTCTTACTGAATTTAATGCAGATTTCCACATTATACTGAAAGATATCTACAAACGAAACTTTGCATTTGTCTGAGAAGAAATGAACAGACTCTGCTCCGGGATATCTCGCAGTCACCCTCTTCTTTCATTCCTTTTGGGGTATACTCTGCTTACCCACCTACAACCAGGGCCGTTTTCACACTACTAACCTGCTTCCGTAACATTGTGCAACGTTGTGCAAAAAACGCGGAAGATAGCGTCTTCTCACGAGAGTTTTGCGCAACATTGCAGAAGCAGGTTAGTAGTGTGAAAACGGCCCAGCTATAGAGCTCTAGAGGTCTCTTGTACCCAATGCTCTAACTAAGCCAAAATACATATCAGTTTTGCATTTTGAAATGTTACTTATCACCAAGTCATTATTATCTATACAACATAAAACACAGTATGGACATATTCTGAACGACCAAACTGAATACATAAAGGGGAAGCAGGATTGTGCTTCATGTTCCTGTCTCTGTGAAAAGAGTCTATACATTATATGCACAGGCTGTCTCCATACTAGGAGACAGCCCTTCTCTTCCCAATCCCCCATCCTACATACAGAGCAAAAGTGTGTATAAAACATTTCCACAGAGCCAAATATATTAAGGTTGAGGATGGGCTCATCAGTGTGGTCCCACTACCTTCCACTTATTCAGCCTACACACATTCCCAATATGTAACAAGGGCTGTACAGGCATAGTAGTTCTACAAATATTTACTGTGATTTCTGGAGAAAGTGGACATAGCGTCAATTGAACATGCTTTAATAATATCTAGATTAGACTATGGTAGCTTGAATTTATTTTTTTATTTTCACTTCATTTGTACTCCACCTTTCTCCCCAATGGGGACCCAAAACAGCTAACAACAACAACTTTCTATTTATATACTGCCCTTCAGGACAACACCCACTCATTGCTGTTTACAAAGTATGTTATTATTATCCCCACCTGTGAGGTGGGTGGGGCTGAAAGAGCTCCTAGAAGCTGTGACTGACCCAAGGTCACCCAGCTGGCTTCAAGTGGAGGAGTGGGGAATCAAACCCAATTTTCCAGATTAGAGTCCCGTGCTCTTAACCACTACACCAAACTGGCTCTCATTCACCTCTCCTCCTCTTACATCATTCACTTCTCCAGTCTATCCTCACAACAGCTTTGTGAAGTAGATTAGGCTGAGAGAGTGTGATCTGCCCATCTCCCCCCTTATCAACATGTTTCAGTTCAGAGATCAGTGAATGGCATCTGCTTAGGGCAGAATGGGGCTTTGAACTTGGGTTTCTCAGATCCTACACCAGACTGGCTCTTTAGTCAAAAAGTTAAGTTTAGATTACTGTAGCCTAAGGAGCAGCTGTACTGCTGATTACTGTACTGTAGCCTGGTGAAACTTCAGTAGTTACAGAATTACTAACTTGCTTTTGGCATCAATTAAAAATGCTGATATCAAACTTTAAATCCCCAAATGGCTTAGATTCCAGGTACGTGAAGGGCTATCTCCCCCCTTATCAACCTGTTTCAGTTCAGAGATCAGTGAATGGCATCTGCTCAGGGAAACGAACTTAATCCGATATGAGGCTGGTTAGAACCTGCAGGAGCTTTTTCAGATGCCTATCCAAAATTGTAGAACTTTCCTCCTCTAAAAGTGAAAATGTTATCATTCTTATAGTAGCTGTATTAGGACTGTACTTCTTAGTGCCACTCAAGCAATTAGAACTCCTATAGCTGAGCGAATGGATCCCAGCAACCAATCGACATGTTTTCTGGACAGTGTTCTCATCTGGAAGCTAAGTGACTGTGTGTCGCGTCATCTCTATGAGTCATGATCTTTGAAAGGTTGATTCTGTCCCCTTCTCCTGAGACAGGTAGTCCATTTATTTATACCCTGCCTTTCACACTAATGGGGAACCAAACTGGCTTACATCATTCTTCTCTCCTCCATGTTATCCTTACACAAGCCTGTGTGGTAAGTTAGGCTGAGAGTATATGACTGGCCCAAGATCTCTCAGCAAGCTTCCATGGAAGACTGAGGATTCACACCTGTCTCCCAGACCCTAGTTCAACAGTTTAAACCACTACACACTCTGCCCATTCCTAAAAAACTGAGAGGGTTCAGTGCCCCATGTGGACCCCCCCCCCCCGGGGCACTGAGAAACACAGATATAAATTATTTTGGGTGGCCCGATAGTAAAAATATTTGGGTAGGCAGGTAGGAAGAACACAGGTTAGGGAACAAAAGATATTTCACTAGGTCCATGTATCTACTATGTAAACATGTTCCTTGCCTTTGCATGCTAGCAGTAGAATAAAAAATGTAAACAGAGTTTACTTACCGTATGATGAGGAGTTCCACCCAGACTCTCACAAAAGCAGGCAATGGGCCAAAGGCTTCCAGGATGTATGTATAATGCCCTCCAGATTTCTTAATACTTGTTCCCAGTTCAGCATAACAGAGAGCACCTATGAAAATATAATTTACATTAAAACTAGTTTGGAAAAGCAAATCAGTCACATTAATGAAAAAACTCCATAACAGGTTCCCAAGCTTTTTCAGGCCACTACCTTCTTGGTTCCCAGCATCCACTATCCTACCCTATAAAAAGTATTATTCAGAATAGCAGTTTGCATGACCCATGAAGGAAGATAGCAATAAAATTCAAAACAGTATTCAAAATCCAATTAAAACTTTCTGGTTTAATTATTTCAACAAAACTGAGTGATGAACTTGGTTCAGTGATACCAAAAATTTGAAAAATGACTAAGAGGCAAAAACAAAAACAGTGATGACAGTTTCTCAAAACATGGTATACTGGTCTGACTACAGTGCTGGTGGTGTATTAAAAATTCCAATATTGGCCAAATAAGCAGTATCATTAAAGTATATCGAAAACAATTCCAATGGTTTCCACCAGATTTCAGCACTATGCAGAGGCAGAAACGTGAAGTGAGAAAGGTGTTTTACTCTAGGCTCTAGCCTGGTCAGTTGTAAATAAACAATGTGCTCAGAGAAGCCCAGCTCCAGCACCCCTGCCACCCCCTAGGTAATCCCACTGCCCCACAGGGGGCAGCACTGCCCACTTTGGGAACTGAAGTTTTTAAAAAGTTGGTTACTTATTTATTGTCAATAAACAAATTGTTTTCAAATACATTATTTTCAAATATTTTCAACTCGTTAATTGTTTTAGTACAGTATGTTACTAAAGTTGTAGTCCTAAACACACTTACTACAGAATAAGTCAAACTGAACTCAATGGAATTTACTTTTGAGGCTACAGCCGTAGCATTGCACTGTAACTGCCGTTGCATGTAGTTACTCCAATCTAAACCCATTAAAATCATCTTGTTGAGAAAAAAACAATCAATGCAACAATCAATGCAGAGTGGAAAGAAAGATTGTGTTAAATTAGTCATCAGTTTTTTTCATCATAAAGTACAATCTACATTCAACAGATGTCAATGGTAAACGTATCACAGGAAAGTGTCTTTTACTGTACTGTAGACTTCCATAGTGCTGATCAACATTTGTTCATATTATTGCAGAACAATATATCTGAAGGCCAGATAACTTATCATGTGGGAGATTTGTGGCTGAATCTCTCAAAATGTTTAAAAAACTACAATGCCTGCATTTTATTCATAGCAGGGGTGGGGAGGAATGATTATACTTTCCCTGGCATCATTTGCCTGATTAAAATCACCCAGGCTTCTGTTTTCCTACAGAGAGGAGGATATAAACATCTATATTTTTTCCCTTCATAGGTTAAACATCAGTGCTGGTGAGGAAGATTTTGATCAGGGGAACAATACAGGATAAAAGAGTTAAACATCCATTCCTAGGTAAACATCCATTACCTAGAGGCCCCACAGGTACATTTCTGGTTTGATTGTTTTAAAAGGTTAGGAGGTCTAATCACCAACCTCCCAAGTGAAGCACAGTCTGGTCCTCAGATTTTTCTTGACATAGAGCTTCCTGAAGGTTATCTTGGGAAATGGTGGTTCATTATTTCCTAATACATTCAGCTACAGGATCCTGAAGAGATCTGAAGCAGCAAGAGCAATGGTGCTGGACTGGTACATTCTGTTGGAACAGGTTTAGATCTCTACATGGCCAGAATCTGCCAGGTATTGATTTTATCCAAAGATGTATAAAAAGCTATAGCAGTTGTTCATTTTCATACTAGCTTCCCCTGCCTTCAGATATTGATTAAATTCAGGTAAACTGGCTGAAGGTATCCATCTTTTTTTTCAACTAGCTCAGGATGTGTAAGTCTTATTGTTTGTTTAGTACTTGGCTATATTTGGCATTGGGTTGAGGCATGCTATTTGAATATTACTTCCCATGTGATTGATAACATCATATCTGAATATAAATCCAGATATTATACGGTCCAGCACTGAGGTGTTCATCTTTCTCAAATCTACAATACTTGTGTGCAGCTGAGTCTATTATTTTGGGGGATGCCATCCAGATCTCATGCTTTTATGTGGGTATAGTGTTATCTAAAAAATCCTAGCAATACGGTGGAAAATGAGAGCTTATCTCCTCGAGATGGAGCTTGCAAAACTCAAAACCAGGACACCAACATCTGCATCAGTTTCCCTCTGGATTAAAGAAACTATCCAGCATGCTAGTTTTCACCTGTATCATCACTGGAATATATACATATACCCAATGTCACATTTTCTCATAATAGAAAATTTATAATAGAAAATTTATTATTCTTGTGAAAGTCAGACTACATTAGAAGAATTTTTCTGAGAAAGATAGCAACCTCATGTGAAAATTTTTCTCTTAACACCACTTATGTTCATATAAGGGCCTTGACTCTGTCAGGAGCGGCTGGTAGGCTTCACGGCTGCCAGTTGCCAGAGCAGACTGCCTGGTGGGACCTCTGTACAAGTCCATCCCCAGGCTCCATGGTGTGGGGGGTTGGAGCTTTAAAGGGGAGCCGTTTGCCTGGCCGCTGGATCCCAGCCATCCTTTGGATGGAGCACCCCCAGGGCAGTGAGGGCTTGCTCAGACAGGTCAAGACGGAGGTCCTGGGTGACCCCAGGGCTTGACCTGTACCACTAAGGCCATTGCTGTATTGACAGTTTTATGCTGTAATTAATAAAGTTGCCCTACTTTAATACCCAAGCCTTCTGTCCGCCTTTTATTCTGACTGGGGGGGGGGGGGCAATGTCACATTTTCTCGTAATAGAAAATGTATTTATTATTCCTGAGAAAGTCAGGGTGCACGAGAAGATTTTTTTCTGAGAAAGATAGCTAATTTTCCTCTTAACTAGACATGGGCATGAACCACAAAAAAAACCTTGAATCATGGGGTTCGTGGTTCGTGGCGTTTTCACAAACCAGGAACCGTGAAACCCCACGAACTGGAGCAAGTTCACGAATAAACATGGGCATGAACAGCATTACGAATCAAAAAAAGCCACGAACAGGCCACTCGGCTGCTCATAAACGGGCTGTTCGTGATGCGCCACTCCAGCCAACAGACGGTTGGTGCAAGCCTTGTTGGTTGCGCTCGGCCACCGTTCAGGAAGCTAGACACTCAGGCACCTTCAATCAATTGCCTCTGCAATGGAGTGGGGAGAGTGACTGAACTCTGTCAGCACTCCCTCTGTCTCCCTGGACACCCCAATCAAAGCCCAACTTAGCTTGATGGGCAGGTCTTCCATCCAAGCGTGGAGCTGCAAATCGGTTACAATTGGTAATGTGGGAGCAGACACCGGGGGGAGGGAGGGAGGAGGGGTTGTTCTGTGGCCATGGGAACTACAATCCCATCCCTGCAAACCCTGTTAGGCAGTTCTGACTGCCAACCAGAGGCCTCCTGTGGTTCTCCATGAGTCCTCAGCTTATAAAACGGCACTATGCTCCCAGTTCTGGTTTCACTTTCAGCAAGCAGTGGAGTGGGACAGAGCTCTTAATAGCATTTGGGAGGAGACTGGGAGAGTGCATTGGAGCTGGGCTTTTTTCTGTGTGTGGTGGGTGGGATAGGGAGCTATCCCCTCTGGTTCCAGGGCTGCTGCCAGGCCCTGGGGCCAAGATCAGTGGGCACCTCGGCTGAGGGCTCACAGTATTACAACTAGTGCCTGATCTAGTCAGGTCTCTGGGAGTGTTGGGCTAGGGCTCTACCCCCTCCCTCCGGGAATGTATAACTCCGAGTTCCATACTGCAATCTTGACCAAACTTGGGTGATGGCTGGAGGAGAGCCTGCTGTACATTCTCTGTGAATATGGGCTCTCTAAGTGCTAAGGGGACCACCCTGGTGCCAACGAACACCAAACATGTTCAAGAATGGGACATGTTCCGGGTCCGGTCGGCTGTTCGTGTTCATTGTCGGGAACGAACACCAAAAAGCCTGTTCAGGTTTTTTTTCCTGTTTGTGCCCATGTCTATTCATGAACCAGTTTGTGGTTCGTAGTTCATGGGGTTTAAATGCCCCTTTCCGGCCAGTTAGCAGCAGCAGGGAAAGGGACATTTGATAGTTTAAAGGGCCCTTTCCTGCCACTTGCAAGTGGCAGACCCCTTTAAACTATCAGCTGGCAGTGGCAGGGGGGATCCCCCTTGCTGCCTGCCAGCTGATAGTTTAAAGGGGCCTGCTGCTTGCAAGTGGCAGGGCCCTTTAAACGGCCCAAAGCCCACAAACCCCAGCCCCGTTTAAACTGCCCCTTTCCCTGCCGCTTTGCATGAATCCTTGGCATCTCCAGTTTTAACAAGGATCAAATAGTAGGTGACAAGAAAGATTCTGGAGAGCTGCTGCTAATTAGAGTAGTCAGCGCTGACCTTGATGGAACAACAGTCTCATTCCGTATAAGGCAGCTTCACGTGTTGAAGAATTCTGTTTCAGAGTTACACAGTTATTTGTTTTTTTAATTTTAAAATTCTATTATTGGAAATCTCTCTGCAAAGTCCAGAGGAGACAAATGGAAGGTGGAAATGTTTGAAGTCCGCAGCAATTATATTGTAGTAAAAAGTGTTCAGAGCGTTAAGAGGACCTTTATGCAACAAAACTTTTGAGCAGAATTTAGTACAAACTATAAATGTTACAAAGTCCAGAAGAGTATTTTTTTTTCTGTCACGTCAGTTAACATGTAGTTCAATTAAAATGTAGCATAGATACAAACAAATTCTGCCTTCTGCTTATGAAAATGTTATTGGTTTTGAGATTAATCTCTAAAATGTCTCTGTAGATTATTGTTGAAGCAATAACAATAAGTTCAGCTTCTGAGCAAAATCTCTTTTGACTTGGTTCAGCTGTAAGTTTAGCAGGGGTGGATGAAGCCTTGTCTGTGAAGGTTAAACTGCACCAGCTTACCCAGGCAGATATTTACATGTTCCACTTTTTAAAAGTGAATATTTGACACACGCTCTTGTTGCCCAGTACCTAATACCAGAAAATAAGTAGTCTGGGCTAATAATGGTGCCAGTAGTCATGTGGGTTTTCAGCATCTTTCAGATTAACTTATTAAAGCGGTCAAGGGACCCATTGTTGGATATGACCAGTCTAAATGTAATTCTTTGTATTCTTTGTATAGTTGATAAACATATCAGGAAACCTGAGGGGTTTTTTTTTTCTTTAAAGCAGCCCGGTGTTGTAATTTTTTTTAAAAGTCAGGCCAACTAGTAACTAGCTTTTAAGGCCTATTCTGAGAACTCCACAAACTTCTTTGCATGTCAGGATTCAATGATGGACTACGAATGTAATAATAAAATGAGAGCTTTCCTGATCATATGCAGAGCACCCTGCTTTCACCAATGAGTAAACTACATATTAAGGTAACAAATGCTAGAGTCTGTCACTACAAATACAGTCAGGAGCCTGACAGTACCTTAAATGCTAACAGATTGATTGCATCATAAACTTTCATGGACTAGAGCACACTTCAAGAGGAGAGGGTTCCAGGTCAGCATACACACATTCCAGGCAGGCCAGAATGGCCTTTTAACAATGTGACTCTTCTCACACCGCTTTTGGCTTCTACGCCAGCAAATAGTTCAGTAGAAGTATACTCCATTCAGTCTATCCAGTGAGGAACCGGATCAATCTAGGTATACATTTCCAGGAGTTCAGACTGAGTGGTTCATCTCCCCGGCTCCCAGCACTGTGTGAGCATGCTGTAACTTGTTCTTAGAGTTCATGCCGAAATCCAACAAAAGCGGCAAGCTTTATGAGGTGCTAAAGGAAATTCCTCTCTCCAATTCCTTCAGGGAGTCATAAGCAATACCATTTGGAATTAAAGTCCTTAGAACACTGCTCAGCAGAGTTTTGTGTAACAATTCATGCTGCTAGTAGTACTTGCCAAGCAGCAAAACAGCAAACACACACACCAGTACTGGAGCAGTATCAGTCCAGTGTCTGCAACTAGGCTTTTGATATCCATTTTCAAACATTTTTAAAATCCTCCAACTGCCTTCAAGGATCAATTAAAAACTTTTGCAAACTTACCAAAGAGTGAAAGGATTCCGCAGACAGTCCAGACAGTCAAAGACATTCCCACACTACCAGTGTTCTCAAGTATTCCTTTGGGAGAGATGAATATTCCTGCTCCAATGATAGTGCCAATTATAATAGATACCCCTCTCAAAAAAGTGACTTTCTTCTTCAGGATCACTTTGTCTCCCTGCACTGTCTTGGTGTTGTTCAGCTTGCCATTTGATTGCTCCTCCAGGTAGCTGCCATTAGAGATTGTCGGCACAGTCGTCTTCCTAAACATGCTTCAGCACTGCCAACTCACTCAAGACAAAAGAATTTTTTAAAACTCCCCAGCAAGCACTTCAGGTATTCCGTTCCTCTCTCTACCTCTGTGTGGCTAATTGCTTTTACACACGCACACACAAATTTACTGCCTGTAGCCTTTCAACCCACCTGTGCCAACAGGTAGAAAACTCTTCAGGTGTCTTGTACTATTTGCTGCTATCTAAATGCTACTCAGGAACACCTGCTCTTTCACACATCTACCTTGGTGCCGTTCTGTCATTGGAAGCCAGCTCAGCTTCCGCGTGGACTTGTATATAAAGCTGCTGTCATACCAAGTTACTTTGGCTGAATGATGATGCAAATTCTTCAGGTTTGCATCAGCCATAGAAAAAGGGCTCTAGCATTACTCAGCACTTTTCCTGTTCACAGTAACAGGATGTTGTGCAACTAACCTGAGCTCCTTAGAGTGAACAATGGGAATCCTAACCAATCCGTAGTTCACAAGTTACTATGGGCACACTCCCAAATACTTAAACAGACTCCTAGTGAGAACAAATATCTGTTTTCAAATACAGCACAGCGTAGCTTGTAAAGGGAAGGAAACAAGGAGATTGTGTCATTTTTTTGGTTCCTTTCCAAATGTTTTAACCCAAGTCTTATAAGCTAATATAGGTATTAGGCATTCCTTTTTATGTTTTTGTTTGATCTAAGACAATATTTTCCAAAAAGACCACATGTATTTACATAAGCAAGTGCACACCAACCTCTTTGCTGCCCCATGTTGCCTAGCAACACAGCCAACCCAGACAAATAGAGCCAGCGATGCGCCTATAATTTGGAAATTCTCCTATGTGTTTTGGTGCTTGCATGTCATTTTTAATGGATCCCTTAGTAATGAAACACTTTCAGTCAGTCTTATCAAAATCACTTTAGCTTTTACCCCCTACTCTTTGTAAGAATTATTAGAGTGAAAATAGTGTCACTGAATGGAGGAGAGCCAAGCTTTCAGTTCCAGTTTGTTCTTAAACAGAAACAGTGACAGATTCGTGCATTCCCTTTGCTTTGATTTCAGCTGAATGAGTAGGTCTCAAGTGAAAGTGTAGGCATGACACAATAAGGAAACAGACCACAAGCTAACACAGGATCTCAGTTCAAAAACTCCTATCTGACCATCTGTGGGATACTTGTGGGATCCTGATAGAACTTGGGTAGAAGTGCATGCACTTCTGTGACTGCACCAATGTATGTACCCTGTGACTGCCTGTGCCATTTGTTCAACTGCTACTCCCTTTTTAAGAAATCACTATCCTATAAATGGCAGGGTCCAGTACAACAAGTCCCACTTGAAAGTTCTTCCCATGATTCCAGTAGCCTTGCATGCTCCTGCAAGAGATTGCATGGAGGATTTAAAATGTGTGAACCTGTGCTTTAAGTATGTTTCATGGGCTTGATTTTAATGCACTCCCCTATGGCCACAATCTAGCCGTCTCTTCTTTCTCCTGCCCTGCCAAGCTGCTCAAGGCAGCAAACAAGGAGCTGTCTTCCTCCATTTCTCAATCGCAGCTTCACTAGCCCTGTCCACATTGTAGTGAACACACATATATCCTATATGTACATGCATACACCTGGAAGAAAGAGCCAACATGTGTTCATTTTACAAATTTAACTGGGGACCAATATCTGGATATACAGGTGATTTAATCACACATTCAGCTACACATGCATTGAATGCAACATGAGAATTACTCAACATACATATAAAGAGAAATCAAGTGTACACTGTACATGAATTGTACATGCGTTCCCTGTAACTTGTGAACAGCGTTACTATGAGGTAAGTAAACTGGATTAGGAGAAAGTACAAGTGGCTCAAAGATCATCCAGTGATTTTATAGTGAATAAGAATTTGAACCAGGGTTTCCCCGGATCTAACCAGCCATTGCACCACAATTTTTCCATAATGTCTAATCTTTGTCATGCACTGCATACCAAACCAAGGGCAGGGAGGGGGGATCCCATACAGTATATTCATGCATCTGAACATCTTCAAAGCTCACGGGTATAATGAAAAAGATACTGAATCTCATTCTTGCCTCCTTAAAGTAATTGTCCCAGAATAGAGACCACTTCATAATTTGCATGGTAATCATGTTTGCTACAAATACACTGGTGTTTCCCATAGAAAATATATAAAATGCCAACCGTGCATTTGGCTCACTAAATGCACTGTGTACACATCCCGGAAACACACTGCCCAGCAGTAATCTCCATCACATACATGGTAAAGCAGTAACCATTTTAACTCCTTTTCAAAAGCATGCTAACCACCAATTTCTTGTAGGGCTTGAGAACTCACTTGTATTCATAGAGCTCCAGCATTTTTATGTAGAAAAGGAGAGCCACTCTGTGTACAAATAGCTGAACTTTTGTTGAGATGACTGGAGAAGTCTGCCTAATAGCAAACTCCAAGGGCACATTAATACCTCCAAGGCACTGGTGAAGATAAGCAAAGAAGGCTAATGAGTAGAGATGGGCACGAACCAAAATTAAGCACAAACCAGACCAGTTCGTGGTTCATGAACCATGGTTCGTCAAATCCCATTTCTGACAAACTGCCACAAACTTTTAGGCTGGTTCATTTGGTTCGTTTTTTGGTTCGTCACTGCAGACAGCCTGATGCCAATCAATCAGTTTCCTAGGCAACAGAGGATAGACTTCTTGCAGACCTTCTGCTGACCTGGAAGTGAACTTCTGCTGGGCCAGAAGTGATGATTTTCTGACCCGGAAGTGATGTTTTCATGAACCCAACGAACCAGTTCGTGAACCAGGGCACGTTCATGAAAGTTCATGGTTTGTAGTTCGTGAAATTTGATGAACCACATGGTTCAGGTTTTTTCCAGTTCATGCCCATCTCTACTAATGAGTACATTTTAATCATCATCTGAAAGGTGATGACTGCTTCACACTAGGGCTGTGAAATCTATAGCCCTGAATCATGTGGTGAATGCCATTCCAAGTGACAACAGGAATATGTGCAGTAGCTGCACAAAGGTGGTGACCAACACCCTTTGTTTTGTGACATTAATGTGTTGATTGCCTCTGAATTAGGTGTGTAGTTCCCATTCCCCGAAGAATTAGACATCAATCTTCCAAAAAAATCCATAGTATTGGTTACGTGGTTACATAAGAAGTTGGCTGCAATTGCTTAAATTAACTACCAGCCATGCATGCATGTGCCAGTCTGCAAAGCAAATTGAAAGTTGGTTTCTTATACAAAATTGGCATTAACTCATTTGTAATTGGTGTCCATTTGTAGTTTGGAAGTACATTTTTCAAGTTGTTTAAAAGGACTTTGTTTAGACATTGTAGATGACTGACATTGTGTGAGCCACGTAGTTATATCTGGTATCAGATTGCCATATTTTCTCCCATCACACAGATACACATGCTGCAAGCCACTGTAAGGCAGAAATGAGTCAAAAAGGGAGCCAGATAATACTCAACATTTCAATAACTCAGCTTGATACTTTGACAGATATTTTTCTTCTTTGATATTACCATAAATTTGAGTAGAGAATCAAGTCTATTCATATTTGAGCTCTGCTCCCTTTTTAAGAGCTTTAATGCACAGATATTTGCATTCCATATAGCTTTCAGTCAGGCCCTAAGAGGCTTTTGTGATTCCAGAGGACTCCAGTCATCCTATTATTATTACTTTTTCTAATAACTTCTTCCACTGAAAATTGTGGGTGCACTTTGGAATGATCAAAGAGCCAAAGCTCAATTGTTCCTAAGTTCTGCACAATAATAAAGGAGCATCAGGGGGAATTAGCAGAATGGGCCTTCCAGCCAGGTCATTCTCATTTTTCAAAGAAGAGATAAGAACTAGAAAATGACTTGGGAACCTGATAGAATGGGAACATAAATATACATGAAGCTGCTTTATACCGAGCCACACCATTGGCCTATCACATTCAATATTGTCTACTCTAATAAGAAACAACTCTCCAAGGTCTCAGGTGGAGGTCTCTCCCATCATCTTTCATCTGGAAATGCCTGTGATTGAACCTAGGACCTGTATGCAGAACAAGTAGTCTACTATTATTGATTCATGCCCCCTGTATAAAAAAAACAAACTGGGACCTAATCTAAAAGAAATATTTATTTATTCATTCATTCATTTGTTTGTTTGTTTGTTTACTTATTTATTTACTTATTTATTTATTTATTTATTTATTTATTTATTTATTTATTTATTTATTTATTTATAGTCCGCCTTTCTCACTGAGACTCAAGGTGGATTACATAGTGTGAGACTAGTACAATCAGTATCAAAGACATTTCCATACAGTGTCAAGGACATTTCCATAAACAATGTCGTATTTTATAGTTTTCTTCAGAACTTTGTACATCTAAATCTATTAAAGGAAGTCTTTTCACATATGCAGCAAACACCAGTCTTAACACTCACTGACTCCTTTTTTCTGTTCACTTCATGTAAAAAAAGTTTAAGGAGCCAATTGTTTCTGTCTCAATTTAGGAAAAAGGAATGCATGGGTACATGAGATCAGAGGCTATGGCACTAGCCATGTAGGAAACCTTTTGAGAACCAGATTTTGTCCCTAGAACTTCTTCCTTCTCATATTTTTTTCCAATCCAAAAACATGCCAGTTCACATTAGGACCAAAATCATAACTCTACATATACACCAATGGAATGTGAACTAGTGGTAGTGAAGAGATGCTGAAGTCATGGTAGCTCAATCAAATTGACAACGCGGTATAAAGCAGCAATGAAAAAAGCATATTCTGTACTAGACATCATTAAGAACAGGACTGAAAACAAAACAGCCAGCATCATTAAGGGTGTAATCCTAAACCTGTTTACTCAGAAGTCTCAGTTTATTCAATGGAGTGTTCGGCCATAACGCCCTTGCAGAGATCTAAGGTGTGACTTCATATGGAATACTGTGCATAGCTTTAGTGTCTGCATCTTTAAAATTATATTGTAGAACTGGAAAGGTACAGAAAAGGGTAACCAAAATGATTAATAGGTTAGAACACTTTTCCTATGTAAAAAGGTTAAGTAATTTGGGGGTTTTCTTTTCTTTTTTTAGTTTAGACAAATGATGAGTAAGGTGATTTATAAAATGGTGCTTGGGATGGAGATTGTCAATAGTGAAAACTTTATCTGACTCTCTCATAATATTTGGGGCTGCACAATGACCTGGATCGCCCAGGCAAGTCTGATCTTGTCAGATCACAGAAGCTCAGCAGGGTCAGTCTTGGTTAGTAATTGGATGGGAGACCTCCAGTGTTACAGAGACAGGCAATAACAAATCACCTCTTGGTTCTCTCGCCTTGAAAACCTCAACAGGCATTGCCATAAGTTGGCTATGACTTGAGAGCACTTTCTATCACTACGACACAATAGAGCAGACAGGCAGTAAACTTGGGATAGGCTAAAGGAAGCACTTTATTCAACAAGTAATTAATTTCACTATCAAAGGATGTAGTAATGGCCACTACATTAATTGGTTTTAAAATGGAATTATACAAGTTCATGGAGGACAGGTCCATTGATAGTTATTACTAGACATGACGATTAAATGGAAGATGATTCATTGTTAAAGTGGTTTCCCTCTCTTGAGTCCCAGTGCTGGAGGCAAAATAGGGTGAAGCTTTTGCTTCTGTGTTTTCCAGAGCTATCTAGTTGGCCACTGCATGGGAGGAAATGCAGAACTATATAGATCATTTGTTTTACTCTGTTTCTGTTGGTTCAGCACAACTGCTTTTATGTTCTGACCTGGCCAGTCTCTCAATTTGAAAAAAATACAAGCACAAGTTAGAAAAATTCTAATAGAAAGAAGAAAGAAAGAAAGAAAGAAAGAAAGGAAGGAAGGAAGGAAGGAAGGAAGGAAGGAAGGAAGGAAGGAAGGAAGGAAGGAAGGAAGGAAGAAAGAAAGAAAGAAAGAAAGAAAGAAAGAAAGAAAGAAAGAAAGAAAGAAAGAAAGAAAGAAAGAAAGAAAGAAAGAAAGAAAGAAAGAAAAAGAAAGAAAGAAAGAGAAAAGTGATACAAGGTTCTTTTTCTCATTTCACAAAGGTGTGTGGGAAGAAGCAGTGGGAATGTTCTGAACAAACAACTTTATCCACACTTAATCTAAAATTGACTGTGAAATGGGTCTTTGTGTTGTGGTGTTAGGCATGATGCAACTCTTTGAAGTTAAACTGCTAGCATCACGCTACCCATAGGAAGAGAGGAAGCCAACCTACCCTGAGATATTCCCAAACATATTCCAGAATCCTTCCAAATCCACCCCCAACATCCAGAAACTGGTAAAACTACTTTAAAAAACAATTATTATAGGATTATTTTATCTTGTTGTCTTGCTTTGTGGGGGCACATTTGCCACTTTGTTTTTGTGATATTGATGTTTTTAGAAAGAACACCTAAGGGTGTCACATAAAACTTGGTGTGTGGTTTTTTGTGGGGTGGTTGTTGTTTACTTTTCTGATTATTTCTCACTTCTAGTGAAATGGGACTACAGCTGGCACTGAAAAAAGTCTTGGGCAGCATACAAAGGCTCATTTCACTGTGAGCCTTTGTTCGTGCCCAAATAAATCAGTCCACACATTTGCAAATCAAACTAGTGCAAATGAAAGTTCACATAACTGATAACGCTTAGCTCCAAATTTTCCAGATTTTCCAAAAATCTCCGTTCCAAAAAACGTTGCTACTGGAAATGTAAGGAATGTTTTCAGCACTGATACATGATAGACATTGAATCTAGACTAATGTTTTCATAGGTGCAAGGATTTCTGCCTATGGAGTATGAATTTTTCCCTTTCCCCACCTGTGGCATCCCAAAATGACCAAAAGTATTTCAAGGGGGTTGGACTGCTGCCGAGAAGGGAGGCAGAGAAATCACAGTCTATGAGAAGAACTCCTTGCACCCATGGAAATGCTATTCTGGATCCAAATCCCAGGATTGTTATTTTTTTTTTCTTTGCAGTGTGTATTTTGAAAGTGATTTTATTGCAATTCTGTTTCAGTTGTTCAAAACTGATTTTGGCTTTTTAAACATTCTTTTATTTGTTACAGAAAACCAGGCTGCAAGTAAATAAGTAAAGCATTTGGTGACAAGGTTGCTGATGTATTACAACTATAGAAAAAATCATATTTCAAACCAATACACTGTTAGTTTAGATCGCTGTTTTCATGCTTTAAAGCAGCAGAGCTGCCTATCTTTCTTTTGAATGCTGGGCTCCAATATAACATAAAGCAATGAACTCTGGAGAAAAATAACATGAATGTTCACTTTCCAGGCTAGTCAGTTCACCTTTGTGAGACCTTTCTTATGAGTTGCCTATAATGGAAGCACCATTTCAAGACCTAGTATCACCATGACACGCTCTCATGTGGCCAGCACATCAGGTATCACACAATTACTTTACAGGAGTGTACTCACAGAACCAATATTTTTCTCATGATTTATTTAAGAGATCTGTGAAAGACAGATGAAGGAGGGACAACCCTTAGAAAACAAAATATGGAAGTATCTCTATATCTTCACTATTGACTATAGAACAGAAATTCTGATTCTTCAGTTATTTCATATTAGAACAGGAAAACCAGAGAAAAGGGAAGCTAGAAAGCAGTTCTTTAATCTGTCAAGGGGAAACACATTCTATGAAAATAAATTTTTCCCATGAAGCTGACTTCCATCTGATATGT
The DNA here is from genome assembly GCF_028583425.1 of Eublepharis macularius. Classification (NCBI taxonomy): domain Eukaryota; kingdom Metazoa; phylum Chordata; class Lepidosauria; order Squamata; family Eublepharidae; genus Eublepharis; species Eublepharis macularius. The sequence continues at coordinate 50,261,518 of NC_072799.1, forward strand.
CTTACCCAGAGCCACTTTATTCCCTTTTCTGAGAAAAGTGCCCAACATAGATCTACACGAGTTTAAAAAAATTCAGCCACAAAGCATTTCTGCATCCTTTCTCTTCTGAGAATTGGAATCTCTGCATGAATGGAAGTTTCAAGATGAAATTCCAAGAAATACTTTCTGGAAATAAGCCCCATTGAATAAAATAGGACTTACTTCTGAGTAGACCTGCTTTGAAGCGCTCTCTCTGTTTGCAGATAGAGCCAAAAATTACAATTAAGGTACTTACTTATTTCTATTCATTTATTTAAACTGTTTATATGGTTTTCACCCAACATAGGTTCCCTGAGGCAGGGAACAATCTAAACATTAAAACAAGCTTTTAGACTGACTGTACCAAGGACACTTTACAATCTACCATATCTGAGGCCATTTAATAAACTCAAACTTGTAACAGCAGAAACCTGTCTTTATACCCTTCTAAGTCCATTGAAATCTAACTGAAGTCAATAGGCTCAGAAGGGTGTAACTCTAACCCTTCTGCATGGGCAAATTTTAGTTCCTATACCTTAGCGGGGGTGGGGGGAGTTGTGACCATCTGTACTCAATTTGCTGCCATGAGTGGTCACTCCGGCTGCTTTGCAGCTTTTCCACAGTTTTACTGGGAGTGTTTATACCTCAACTTTTTAAAAAAAATCCATTTTCCAGTCAACTCCAAGGACATTTTTTATCTCGTCTTTTAGTGTCCTACCCTCTTCTGCCCCCTTCCACCAGCCTACTTCATTGTGATTGGCCACTGTTGGCTATCCAGCCAATCCCTCCCCCTCCTTTGCATTCCTCCTCCCTCCCCTCTATCCTCTCCCACTCATTTTTTAAAATCTAGTATAGGATCGATGCACCAATGGGTTGAGAGGGAGAAATCGAGGAAATAGATTGATTCAGCATTCCAGCAATACATTGATTCATCACATGTGCAGAAAAAAAAGAGAGAAAAGAAAGGGCTGGTACGTGTTGTCACTGATGACAGGATCAGTGACAACAGTGCCAACATTCATTGATCCTGAGGCATTTTGACACCATACAGTCTAAAAAGAACGGCACCACACTGACCAAACATGAGAGGTGCAAAAGGGCCCAGACAATCCGGTTCCATGCCTTTGGGCTTGACTTCTGGGATAGTGAAGCGTTATATCCCCAGTGCAGAAGGGGCTTTTGTTAGAACTGCACTGTATATTTTGCCCAACTCTTACCTGGGAAGCTATCCAAAAGTTTTCTCTGCAACATCTTTAATCTTATTTAAGTTCCTCCAAATGTTAACATCAGGAGAAATACTTATGATTATGTCAGTTTCTGAAAGTGCATTGTAATGAAAAAATTCATTTATGAACAAGCCATTAAGTAATTTCACATAAGATCATAACTTAGGTCTTTTAATTGTGAGATCCCTGAATTGAGTATATTCAGAAGGTGAATGACAAAAATATCAAAGAGTGCTTTAAACAGTTCTTGTGGTAGAAAAGATTCATTTTGCTTTGCAGTTGAAAATGTGAGAGAATTTCAAGGCACTGTGATCTGCGTGATTACAAAGAGAATTAATAGGCAAGACCTACTAGCAGAAGCCAAAAGATTTTCTTCCTCTTCATGCCTGAGACTCTGCCTTATTTGCTTCCAGATAATTTCCTCTCTGCGTGAGTAATGTTTTAAGATAATAGACTTTCAGAAGGCATACTCTACAGGAAAGCCACTCTGAAAAAAGGCAAGATTGCAACACCTTAAATACGTGAGTTATTTATTAACTTTCCTCTGCTGTAGGAGTATTGTCACATTTTTTCAATGCAGATCAAACACAAAGCCTTAGGTCAACATCCACCCAGCAATCTGATTAAACAAATTATTATGTACTATTGCAATTTAACATGTCCTATTGCCAGCAGTGCGCTAGACAGTAATGCAGAACTAGAACTATATAAAACTGAGAGAACAACTAATTATGAATACAATATTATTTCTCTCATATAGCCAAGTGAGCCATGTACACCAGTGAGACATGAGATTTCTACCTGATTTAATTCTGTAAATCCCATTGGTACACATTGTACTACTGACTGGCAAACTGAATGGCTTACAATTTAAGTTTCGTTAGCCATTCAGTTTGTTTGTGTCTAGTTTATTTTCAACATGTGCACCCTTCCATTTCTCTAAGGAACTTGGGACATTATCTAATATTACCTTTTGAAAACAGGTATTATATGGTTGACTCTGCTAGAGGATTTCTGAATGGAAAAGTGATTTCCATCAATTACCACCTCCTGCTGTAAACTGCCAACTTGGGGGTTGGGGGAGCACATCTTGGGGGTCCCATCCCTCAGGAGAGCACATCAGGGGGCTGTCTTTGATGCAGCAGGTAGGCAGAGGTGAGAAAGTCGTACTCTGCTAATGAAAATCAGTTTTTTCAGTGGAAATTACAGATAGATTCAAATCATTAGCTGGTTGAACAATAATGAATTTTTAAGGACCATTCAGTGAGCTTCAAACCTTACTGGGGAATTGAAACCTCAATTGAAATCCAGACCACAACCTCTCTGATACTATCCTAATGTACTGTAACATGCAGAGTTGCTCAATGATTTCACTGGCCCGAGAAGGTTGTAACTTAGTTTAGCATTACACTGTAAGGTTCAGGTTCTGTCACTTTCTGATGAGTTGGTCACATAGCAGCTGCAGGGAAAAGCATTTTTAAGTTCCCAGGAGCTTGACTGGGCATATGATGATAGCATGGAAGGGGGAGGGGAATTCTTGCCTCCTCCCCCCCCCCCCCCGGCCATTTTTCTGAGCTGAAATGGCTAGAAGGAATAATTGGCCCATCAATTGACCCATAGCTACATGCGTGAACAGATCTAAAGATGGGCAAATCACTCCCCCTCCCCCAACTGTTCTGGCTCTGAAAACAGTAGAGCGGGAGACAGGATCCCTCCTTCCTCCTCATGTCATCATTCTGAGTCTAATTGTGCTCCTTAGGTGTTTAAAATGCCTTTCTCTGCAGCTGTTGTGTCAAAAAACGTAGTTTAGCCTTGAGTATGAAATTCCAGCACTTATTAAGAAGGAAGTCCTATAGGACTAAGTGGATTTTCCTCTAACATACTTAGAAATAAACAGTAATAAAATATTGTGAATAGCTTAGCTCTGTTGATTTGCCACAGAAAATAAAATTGTTCATGGATTTTCTTGGGTTGCAAATATTGTTTTTTTAAGTCTGTTGGAATGTGTTCTGAAGATATTAACCTTGGTCATACTGAATTAGCTAGTTTTTCAGATGTACACATTTTACTTCTTACCTTCATATCACATGTAGATGCCGTTGCTTGCTGATAAGGCGCTTTTAAGTACATAAAATTCCTATGCAACTTAGACGAATGGAGCATTTTACCTGGCCTTGCCCTGGTATTAGATTGTTTTATAAATTTCAATAACTGACATCCCTAATGGAAGGCATACAGAAATTATATCATGGTTTGGTGGTTATAGGCTGAGAATCCATCTAATTATCATGCTCCTTATTACAGCAGGCCACTTTCTCACTCCTATCCTAAACAATGCCTTGCCTAGCAGACCATATAGATCTGAGGTCCCATACACAGTGCCCATGGGTGCATGGTTGCTGGGGCCACCTGTTTTGGTGTCTAAGAGTTTTAGAAAATTAACGGGGCCCAGAGGAATTTTACCCAGCAGGACTTCGGGTTAGCTATTGGAGATCAGATGGGTTGTTTGGCTTTTAAAAGTTGTTTTGGAACAGTGTTGTTATGGGGTGAGAGATTTCTTTTTCTGAAATTTACTTTTTAAAATATAGCTATTGACTCTTCTTATACTCTTTTTCCTATAAGAGGCATTCTCTTTAATTTCTCTGCATCTTTTTGTCAACTCAGCCCTTGCATTTGTGTTACATTAAACACCACACTGTGGTGCTCAGGCAAGAGGGCAGGAAAGTTTGGGAAGAGTGAAATTCTGAACTTTTGCAGAACTTCCCTTCTTGCCCCTCCTGTCTTCAAATTTATATTTGATCAAAAAGGCATTGATTAGAAACTGACTCCAAATTCCTAAAAAAAGAGAAAGAAAAGGATTGTTGGATTTCAGGGGGAAACTGGGTAAAGAAGAATTAAGAGAATTTCTCTTAACAAACCAACTTCAGAGACAGCTGCAGCAAGAGTAGAGGATTGTTGGTGAATAACAAAATCAGTTGCCTCACCTTGGCCATTACCTTCCCCCTTCCAACCTTTTCAGTAGGGTTGCCACTGCCAGTCCCCCAAAACAGGCATGATTCGGCCACAAACAAGCAGAAATCAGCCTACTGTGGAGTGCAGGAGCACTCCCCGGGGCAGCACGTGGCCTGTGCAATGACATCACTTCCTAGAACATTTGTAAGATGAGTGCCAGGTCTTCCACCTCCTGCCCAGAGGGTGGGACCTGGCAACCCTACCAGGCATTGAGAGGGGGAGAGAAAACTCTTTGCTGTGCAAACCTGCAGAGTTGCTCTTCTACTAAGCACTGCTACAGCCCGAGACCCAAATAAATCAATTGGCCTTTATGGGGGAGGGAAAGAAAATGCCTTTCCTTCCTGCCAAAGCCTGCCAGCTTCCTTTCTTTTTAAGCTGTGCCACTACAGCTTGGTAGGAGAACAAGCCAGCTGGTACCTGCAGGGAAAGAAAACCCTTCCTTTCCTGCCCAACTTACGGTTCCTCTCCTCCCAGCCGCCTCTTCTGCAGACCAGGACAGGTGCAAGCCAACTAGCAAATGCAAAAAGAGAAAAGTTGCCAGTTTCCTCACCTCCTGAGGGCTCTAGCTGCAGCCAATGTACTCACAGGGAAAGAAAAGCCTTTTCTTTCCCTTTCTGTCCAAGCGTTCTGCCTTCTTCTCATCCCAAGCCCTGCTACTGCAGGCCAGGACCAACCTGGTTGACTTAAATGGGCATGGGGTGGGAAGAGCAGGTGAGAAGGGTTGCTGGCAGAGTGGTCAGTGAGCAGATCAGGGGCAGATCATTCCAATGGAAACCTACCTTTGGTCCTTTCTTCTGTTCTCCTTCAGAATATCCTTCTCTCACCCCTGCTACCTGTGCTGTGCTAAAAATTTAATTCCATTTGTTAATTGCAGGTCAATGTGCACTGTTCAAGATGAGAAAGATGTAATATTTAAAAGGGACCTATGAGAGAATATTAATAGTCCATTATAATTAAGATATAATATTGTTCTCAAGCTGGAAATATAACCTAGGGTAAACGAGACCCGAGGGTACAAGACCAGGAAGCCTTTGTGATATTTATGCATGTTAAAAGTACTTCGGCAGTGCCATTTGAAAACAAGCCTTAACTTACTTCATTAATTAAATCCTACAAAAGGCATTCACTTATCAGAAGTAGGAATGTTTAACTAGGTCTGTACGATACTACTTGAATATGGATGAACTACCTCACAAGAGCCCTGTAGAGACCCAAGGAGGTTTTATTTCAAAGATAATACCTCCTTTTTTGAAATGCTTCCATAAACATACCTGAGAGAACCTGTTCTACCTCAACTCAGTCCTTTTCATTACTTCCTGTAGCTTGTTCCATGAAAAGGAAGTTCCTAGGCAGCTATTAGCCTAATGAAAAGCTTACTCCCTCCTAGAGACATTCTGAAGATGAAACAGAATCAGAATGATGGATTCAACAGGGGGGAAAGGTTTCTGTATGTTTTGTAATAGCATAAATGAGAGAATTTCAGCTGTTGCTGTTATAATACTGAAATGGTGGTGGAAATGGCTACTAATGAAGCTATCATTTTTGTGTGAGATTCAGATTAAAGGCACAGGGAAGCTCACTAAGTCTGACAGTCAAAGTACAGAACTGCAAAAACAGCCAATGGAAGTAACTTTTGTGCATCCAACCATAGGCCAGGATCCAGTAGGGACCCCCCCCCCAAACCATGAACCTGCTTTTTCAAGTGGAGTGCAACTCCCTCTAGGATGGCTCCACTGTCCATGAGCAGATTCTCCAGTCTTGTCTGGACTTGAGCTTCAGTTTATTAGCCCTTATCCATCCAACTGTGTTCTCCATGTACCTATTAAGTACTTCCACAGACCCACCTGGTTTAGCTGTTAAGGAGAAATAGAGTTGGGTGTCATCTGTATGTTAGTAGCACCTCATTTCAGATACCTGGATGAAATCTCTCAGTGGTTTAATGTAGATGTTAAGTAGCATGGGGAATAAGATGGAACCCTGTGAGACCTCACAGGGCTGAGCAGCAGACACCCAGCACCACTTTCTGGAATCCATTGGTCAAGTAAGAGAAGAACCACCAAAGCACAGCGCCCCCTATTTGCAACCCAGGCAGTCTCTCCAGAAGAATTCCATGATCGATAGAATAGAAAGCCACTGTGAGGTCAGGGGAGTCAACAGGCATGCAGTCCCCCTGTCACATCAGTCAGGGCAACCAAGGCTATTTCTGTCCAAAAGGGCCAGGCCTGAATCCAGATTGAAATGGGTCTAGATAATCTGCCTTCTCCAAGATTGCCTGAAGCTGTGTAGCCACCATCTGCTCATATGTTACTTTTAATCCATGAGGGTTGCCCAAGCCTCATTCTCATCTTTTGGATGCTCACAGGTGGCTGCTTGAAGAAGGGGAAGGCAGGGAAGATCCATCTTCATTCGGAACTTCCATAGCTGTCTGTAATCAAATAGATTTATTAAAAGGACAATTTAACAGCAAGTTATTGTTAACTCCAGCTGTATAAGTAATGGCAAGAAGCTTATTATATATTTTTGTTGTCTAGAAAGGTACATTCTCAACAAAGATTATTAATTTTATTGGTGATTTAGTCAGACCTCCCAGCACAAAGGAACAGATAATTTTAGTTGTGTGTGTGTTTCAGTTAGATACACTCTTATTAGCCTATGTACCTAACTAGTCAGAATCTAAGCACAAAACAACACTTTGTAAAATTCCCTTATAATTCCTTATCATCTCAGTATGCTTCAGATAATAATGTGCAAGCCAGATGGAATACCAGTCTCACATCAAACTGAAGCCTTTGAAAATACAACTGCCAGCCAAAACAGAAAAGACAACATCAGGAAATTAGTGGCAGTGGAATGTTCAAATGAACTCACTGACAAATGAATAACAGCATATGCAAACAGATTTTATGTCAGAACAATTTAAAGCAGTGTATGTGACAGGATTGTGTTACATGCATAGTTGCAATTTGTGATTAGAAAGATATCAGTACTACTTGTTATTGCAGGAATTCAAGAAAGGGAGCTTCTTTGTATGGAAACAGCAGAGATCTATTCCAACAATGGCAATTTTCACACATTTCGGCATAGCACTAAGCTCACAGAATGAAGGCATCTTCATGGCACGATTTCTGACATCATCACACCACAAAAACGGAATCATGGCATGATAATGTCAGGAATCGCACCATGAAGACACCCTCGTTCCATGAGTTTAGCACTATGCCAAGGCGTGTGAAAACAGCCACCAACTGGGTCCCAGTTAAGATCCTCAAGTCTTCCTCTCAGTACTCAATAAAGAGTACTTTACTGGAATAGATTGGTGATGAGAGAGTAAAGGATACATCCACTATTGGTTCTAGCTTCCCAGAAACAGGCAGGGAAGGGAAGGGAAGGGAAGGTGATCTGAACAGAAAAGGGAAAGAAGATCTGAACAGCAACCTCCTTAAGCATGCTCACCAATCATATGAAAGGAAAGAAGATCTGGACAGCAACCTTCTTAGCATGCTCACCAGTCATATGAATACTGGATAGTCATGTTTTCCATCTTCCCTGAATCTCTCTCTCTCTCTCTCTCTCTCTCTCTCTCTCTCTCTCTCTCTCTCTCTCTCTCTCTCTCTCTCTCTCTCTCTCTCTCTTTGGCCTGCCAAATGACAAACCAAACTCCTTGGTTAAAATTGCTCTTGCATAGGCTGTTGATGAAAATCTGCTATGTCCTTAGTCCTGCCTTTAAGGTGGCCTCAAAGCCTTTATAAGGAGGTAGCATGAGACAAGTTTCCAGGGAGTACAATTACAGCAAGGAATTGCAAAAGGGTGTTCCTGTTTGGCTATAACCCCTTAGCTGGTGAAATGATGGTTCAAATCCAGGTCAACAATAGGAAAAATATTCTGTGCTAATTAAAGACAAGCTAATGATGAGCGTATTTCATTCAAAACATGGAGAAAAACCTGACCTTTACCTTTGGTAAACCTTTGGTAAATCCAACCTGAAAAAGTAGTTGATGCATAGTACATTTCAATATTCTGCATCTAATAATACAGAGAACATATTCAACAATGTATATATACATTGCATCTAGTAATATAGAAAACATATATTACATATACTACAATGGTCATTTGATATGTGCAAGTGAGATCACTGGTTAGAGTTGGAAGTTGCAAGAAGAAGGTTCTGCTCTATTTACCTAGAAGCTGTAGCAGCTCACATTCCTGGCATTTATCAGGTCTCCAGAAACTTCACATTGCCTGGCAATTGATATTACATACCCCTGGTCCTTTTTTCATCTGAAAAAGGCTCTGTGTCCTAAGAATTCCAAAATAGCTAAAGTGGTTCAAGCCCCAGACACACATGTCATTTGTGTGCTTTTATATTATACTAGCGACCAAGCATATTGTGTGAAAAAAATACAATGGGCTCTAGAAAACTGATTCAGCACACCCCTCCTGGCAGCAAGTGGGTGCTTTGCAGTGGCCTCAAGGCCAGAGTTGTTGGTGATGCGCCTGCACAAGGATAAAAAGTGAGTCATCACCAATATGGCTTTTATATAGTAGGATTATATATCTATTTATATTATAATATTGGGTTGAGGATGGATTTAATATGGATTTTATGCTTGATTTCATTGAATTGAATTTATATTGAACATTTTTTCTACCCTGGTGTTTGCCTCTGAAAGATAGGAAATGAATAAATAAACCAATGACTGGTATTCAAGCTGAAACCAACATCCAAGGAATTCTTTGGTATTATAGTGTTCTTGGGAAACACTTCACATGAAATCTACCTTCAGTGACTGAAGTTTTTCTTTTCTGAAGGACCTGAAGTAGGATAACTTGAAAGAACTGTCCCAGTTGAGTAGCCAGATGCAAGGACAATAGCAACCATCCACACAACATCATTCCTTTATCTACAACAGGACTTATACTGAAGGATCAAACAAGCTACTACTGCCTTGTCCTACAAAACAGGAATAAGGAGTTGTCCAAAATCGGGGAAAGCTGAGGAGGCCAAAGTGGGAAGGAGAGGGCCACGTGATTCTCCAGTGAACCTTGCAGCTCACACTGAGCCTTGAAGAGGCATCTTGAGTCACAACAGACAGATTTTCAGAATTTTTTTTCATCTAGCTAATTTAGAATTAAAAAGTGTATCATCTTGAGTGTGCTTCCACCAAGTCCTCAATATTGGAAAATGAGTCATCCATAAAGTGTAACAGTACTACCCATCTCATGGTCTCTCAGTCTTAAATTAGAAAGTCCCAAAGGGAAAGAGCACTGGTGCATAAAGTGAATTTAAATTTTCAAACCTTTCTATAAACCATCTCACATCAGGCAGTTAAGGAGCCTTGGGAATCAAAAGGAGAGAGAGGAAGTCGTATCATAGATTTAAAAACTGCATAGGCCAATTTTAAGCCAAGACAATGCTAAGCAGTGATGTGCCCAAGGGAAATATAATAGAAGCAAAGTTGCTCACTCTTTCTTAATGACTTAAGAAAAGGATGCTCATATTCAAATACAACCAGCACAATTCACTTATTACAAAAAACTAGTGAGGTTTATAAGGATGTCCCCATGGACCTATGAATGCACAAAAAAGAGATAAAAATACTTCCAGGAAAAATCTATATAAGCAAAACTCATCCAAAACAGACAGAAGTTATGAACTACTCTTGCAAGTTGTCATTACTCTTTCTCAATGTGTGTTATAAATTGTAATGGATGAGAGAGCAGAACATTTCCCATAAATCATTTTGTTTGAATTTAATTGCCATAATCCTCATTACCTGCAGCACAGACCACCACTCTGCTCTCAGAAATCCTGGTTCTCAGAATATTTATGTATGTATTTAAAATACTTATAAGGCCATCTTTTTCACAGCAGCTAGAACCTAAAAAGGGTAACAGAGTTAAAATGCACAATATTAATTGAAACAAAAAAAAATTAAAGGCTTCAGAAGTCTTCTTGAAAGCTTCCATTTCACATCTCCTTTGCAATGCTGTAAATGTGGGGGATCTTTAGGGAAACTGTTCCATAAAATAGGGCAGCCACCCAGAAAGGTTGCAGAGGGCTGGCTGCCAACCACATCTTAGTGAAGGAAGACACAGCCAAAAGGTTTTGCCATACCAAAGTGGCCACATGGGTTCATATCAGGAGAGTCTCTCTCTCCAAAAGAAGTTCCTCCATATGGTGACATGAATAACTGCCCAGAAATGTCTGATATTACCCCAAACCTTGTACATTTGTTTCAGCTCACCCTAAGTTTTTCCCATTGTTCTTTATCATTTGTTTGTTTATTAAATGCCCCCCCAAGTAGGCCCCATTCAGTGTACACAAAACTATGATCAAATATATACAATGTTAATCATTATTTATTTAATTTCTAGCCCACCCTCCCTGCAAGCGGGCTTAGGGAGGGTTACAGCAATACATATAAATACAAAAGATAAAAACATTTAGACACAGTAACATCTGAATGATCAATTAACATAGGTTTCAGATCCCAGGATGAAGCCCCCTTCATTCTTCCCTACCAACCATACATAGGGGAGAAAGGGGAAGTGCAAGTTGGTATCATCCTACTGTAACTTCATATGTGGGGGGGGGGGCAGATGACTATATAGCACCCCCCCCCCCCCCCGTTGATGAGAAACCAATAGGGAAGCTTGTTTGAGGGACCTAGGACTGGCCTCAATCATATGCCCAGTGGAACATATCTGTGGCTGTTGTGGGTTTTCCGGGCTGTATTGCCGTGGTCTTGGCATTGTAGTTCCTGACGTTTCGCCAGCAGCTGTGGTTGGCATCTTCAGAGGTGTAGCACCAAAAGACAGAGATCTCTCAGTGAGAGATCTCTGTCTTTTGGTGCTACACCTCTGAAGATGCCAGCCACGGCAATACAGCCTGGAAAACCCACAACAGCCATCGTTCTCCGGCCGTGAAAGCCTTCGACAATACATCGAACATATCTGTCTTGCAGGCCCACCAAAAGCATACAAGATCTTGGCAGGCCCGGGTATCCTCCAACAGAGAGTTCCCCCAGGTTGGGGCCAGGACCAAAAAAGCCCTGGCCCTGGTTGAGGTCAGCCGAGCCTCCCTGGGGGCAGGGACCACCAGGAGGTGTTTACCTGCTGACCTGAGCACTCTCCAGGGTACAGGGAGAGTCATGCAAAATTTTAATAGAGTAACCAGTGCAATTGACTCCCTTGGTCAGGAACTAGATGGCTAGATTTCCTATAAGAAAAAAGCATGGAATTAACATGCAATTAGTGGCTGGCACACAAAGTGTACACAGGCATAGCTAAGCACCACAAGAGGGAGAGAAGAGGGTTCCATAGAGCTCTATGCAATTCCCAAATGTGTGCCCACAGGGAGATGGAACATGCTTTTAGTTTTTTTAATTTAAAAAAAAGCCTAAGCCAATTCTTTTTTATTGTTATAAAGGAGATGGATCTAGTGCATAATTCTTGCCCATAGCTCACTACTGTGCAGTGAAATAGCAGCAATATTAGCAGCTCTACATTTCTTTGCTGAAAACTCCCGAAGCAAAGTAATATGAAGATTGGTATTCCACACTTTTGACTGAGAAGTCTTTAGCAAATTTCTTTAGGCATTCGTTTTTTCAATACAATATGACCTCGTGTCACCTTGGCAGTAGTTTTCCTAGCTTTAGGAAACTCTATTGTGTTCTAATACAGAATGAAGATGCAATGTAGACAGCTGACGCCAGCAGCAATGACATCAAAGGTAAATAATTATGCCAAGTCTTTCATTCCTTGGTTCATACAAACCATGAACTAATTATTCATTCAGATTCTTAGAGAAACAGTTTATATTCCAACACCAAGTTTGGCATAGTTTGAAGCACATTAGAACCAACTAACATAACAGTGTCTAATTTTTTGTTGGGTTGTGTCCACAATATTGAATAAAATGCACAGAGATGAAGAATCTTGTTATGATACTCAGGCACATAATACTGCCAAAAACACTACCAGAAAGCCTCCAAACATTAAAAAGTCCAAAGAACTTGAAATAGAGAATTAAAATTTCTTTTTAAAAAGGCAAACTGATCCTGGGGTTTTTACTCTGAAACTAGTTTATTCTTTCCTTCTCTAACAGAAAATTAAGTTCCCATGCTTGGCCATTTTTGTTACATTTCTGCTGAAACTTGAAGTTTATTTTAGTATTTTAATATTTTGTTCAGTGCTATTTGTGAACTGACAGACTTTTTGGCCTAAATTTCTTACTTGGTTGAAGGTGGAAAGGGCGGGGAGTTCTTTGCTGCTCTGATTTTTCATTTGGAATATAGTGGTTGCATTAGCTACATTTGATAAATACCAGTTTCACTATAGCCCTGTTTATGTTACACTGAACACATGTTCAGTGCATCTGTGTTCACGTTACAGCAAACTTACATACAATCCATGTACAGTGCACACCTGACAACTTTTTGTATGTGTGTTGCATAATTCTAATGTTGCATTCAATGTATATACAGCTGAATGTGTGATTAAAATCACATATTTATCCTGGTTTAATTTTTAAATGAACAAACTTTGGCCTTTCCTTACAAACAGATATACACATGTATGAGCAGGATATAAGTGAATTCATTGTAATGAGTGGACATGGTTTCATTTCAATATACATTTGATTTTTCTTTATACCTCTGCTGAGTAATTATCATGTTACTGTCAAAACATGTACAGCGGAACTTGTGATTGAAACCCTACATTTATCTACGTATTAGTCCCCACTTTCATTCATAAAGAGAATGCTCATTCATTGTCTCTTAAAGATGTGTGCATGTATAGGTAAGATGAACTTGCATTTGCTGTAACATGAACAGGACTTGTGAGGGAGAACAAGTCTCCCCCGAGGCAGACTCCTTGGCCTTCCCACAATCCACCTCCCTTCCCATTTGTTTTTATTGCCATGTATTTGCACATATAAAGACAAGCTGCCTTTGACATCTGCAGATGAGAATTTAGCCTAGGTTTACAAGCAACTTGCACCTGTAATTATTAGGGCTCGGCTTTTAAAATTAAACCATGCCCCACAAAACATCTAACAAATGGGCCTGCGCTTACAAACTATGAAAATTGTAAGCTAGTTGAAAGATTATTTAAAATACTTATTTCAGCAAATGCACGATAATTAGTACTAGGGCCTAGCTTATTTAACTATTTAAAATATAAGGAAATTTAAATTCAGACATCTTCAAACATGAGACCAATGGTATGAGCAGTGGTTAAAATGGTGAAACAGTAAGCAGCAAGTGAAGGCTGGGTTGGGAAATTCCTGGAGATTTGGGGGGCAGAGCCTGGGGAACGTGAAGGATGGGGTGGGACTTCAGTGGAGATGATTCCATAGAGTCAATCCTTTTATACAGTCTGGAGATCACTTGTAATTCCAGGACATCTCCAAGCCCCACCTGGAGGTTGGCACGTAGAGATGGGCACGATCCGAATTACGATCCAAAAAACCCATGATAATGGCGATCACGTGATCGTGACTCAGCGGATCGTGATCGGCCACGGCCAACAATCCAGCGATCGGGAGGGGGGCTGGATCGGGGCTGGATCGTGCTCGGATCCGGAAGCCAGACACTCAGGCGCCAGTAATCTATTCCCGGGGCAACGGACCCAGAGGAATGCCTGAGCTGTGTTTCCCCTCCTTCTGTCACCCTGGAAACCCGAATGGAAGCCCAGCTTTCCTTGATCAGCAGGGCTTTCTTCCAACCACGGAGCAGCAAAGCAGTCACCAGTTGGGAGAAGACACCCAGGGGAGGGAGGGGGAGGGGGTGTTCTGTAGCCATGGGCACTCCAATCTCATCCCTGCAAACCCTGATAGGCAGCTCTGACGGCCAAACACAGAAGGCCAAACACAAACACAGATACCGCCGGCATCACCCACCGTTCTTTTCTCACCAGCGCGCTCCCTTTTGGCCTGGCAGGCGGGCACATGGGGGGTGCCACTGGCAAGCGGCCAGACCCCCTGCCCCCTGAGGGGAGGCGGCTTGTCGCCGTCTCCCCATGCCCGGTGGCCGCTGCCAACACTCACCTTCCCACATAGCTGGGAATAGCAGCGTGCCCTGCTTTGGCCTCCACGATCCATGATCCATGGATCGGGAATGGGAGATGATCGGTGTGGATCGTTTAGTCGGGATTGTCACTGGCACCGATCCACGATCAGCTGGATCGGCAATTTTTTTTGGATCGTGCCTATCTCTATTGGCAAGTATAAGTGATGTGAGGGATGAGGGCAATGGGGCAGGACATTTATGATGATTGGCCAGCTTTGAAGTGACACCAAAGCTGGGAAAAACTAAGCCAGATAGGCTTAGTTTTACACTGGGGATTGAAATCATTGTGTCATTTTGATATGCTAATGCCTCTCTGTTGGCAAAGCCAGTTCTGAAGGGCTTAATATTCCAGAACCCAAGGCCCAGATTTCTTTTTTACTGATGTGGAAGTGTAAAAGGAGCTGTTCCTGTGGGGGGCGGGTGAGAGACATATACCCATTTGAATTTCCCAGTGGGGAGGGGAGATCAGATGCCCATGATCTGTATATCTAAGGTAGGTTAGCAACTTTTCCATTTTTCTTTTCTTAGATTCTCTCTATACAAGACATCTGACACATGAAGAAATGTCAGGAGATGCAATGTTAGCTGGGAAGGGTAGTTTAAAAAGACAGAGCTGGTGGCAGGACAAAAGCTTTGCTATACCCTGGGGCTTTGTGAAGGGCTGTAAAATGCCAGAAGGGAAACTTCAGCCCATTATAACCTCCCCAGGTTCAAGCCCGGCTCTGGAAGGCTGCTCCAGCCCATTTCCATTCCTTGCTGCCCTCTGGTTGTGATTCCACAGTTTTAGACTTGAGAGGTGAAATTGACAGAGCCTTCCAGGGGACGAAGATGAAATTAACAAACCCTCTGAGGAGTTCTCTCTGCTGCTCTGTGTTTTTAAACTACGCTTCCTGGCTAACATTGCATCTCTCTACACTTGATGAACACACGCAAAGGCATCTCGTGTAGAGAGACTCTTAGTCTGTACACTAGTCCTGTAAACTCTATTTACTCTAGAGTTGTGTGCCTGTAGTAATAAAATTGGATTAGATAAGAGATGCATTGCTTTTATTCTACCCACATATCCTGCTTGTTTTGGCCGCTCCTCCTGGCTGCCAAAATAAGGAGGGGACAGGGAACTGGAGGTGATGGTAGGCTACTGAAAGGAAAAGCTCTGAACCTCACCTACCAGGGGGTTGGGGGAGTCACAAGGGATTTCAGCTGGGATGAGTGGGTTTCCCCTACCAGAACAACTTCTGTCCTAGCTTCTGTGTGTTTCTCGCTTGCTCAAGGGCCATTCACCTGAGCTGGCAGCAAGAGTAGCCTGCTTGGCACTGGGGCAGAAATATCACAAAGGCCCCCAAAATAATAACCACTAACTAATTTGTCAAAGACCTGTTTTTAAAAAGCACATTTACTGCTAGATCTCAGCAAACAAGTTCAAAGTGTGACCCTAAACAGCAATATACCCTTCCAAGCGATTGACTCTCTGTGGTTTTACCAAGCCCTGCCCCCAAAAGCCAGTGGGTTCATAGTGGGAGGTATTCTCTGAAAATTTGTATATCAGACATATCTGCAACAATTACTGGGCTTGGATTTCTAATCTTATTAAATATATACAACCTAGTCCACAGAACAGTAGATATGTGGCACTAGATTATTTTATATCCATTCTATCTAAGAAGGCCTCCTTTTTCCATATTCTTATGCTTCTGTTCCAAATGGTAAGGTTTTCACTTGATATTAAAGTATACAAGAGTGTACCAAATTTCTACACCAGCTTAGTAGAGTGGTTAAAGCGTTAAACCTGGAATCTGACCCAAGTTTGAATCCCCACTCTGCCATGAAGCTTGCTGGATGACCTTGGGCCAGTCATACACTCTCAGCCTAACCTACATCACAGGGCATTTGTGAAGGTAAAATGAAGGAGAGAAGACTGATATACACTACCCTGAGCTCTTTGGAGGAAGTGCAAGATTAAAATGAAGCAAATAAATCCCCAACCCTGACGGTTGTTTAGTCAGTCAATATCCTTCTCTAGCTATCCAGTTCCAACTTCTAGCAATTTAGAATCATTAGGATTGATTTCCTCACCATCCATTGCAATAGCAGCTGTTTACTTTAATTCACCGTTTTGCTTATCCTAGATATTTATTTTGGCTATCATTGCTCCTAATGGTGAAGAGCTCTACTAAATAAAGGATGGAGAAGACAATGCCCTTTTCATAACATAAGAATGTAAGAAGAGCCTTTCTGGATCAAACCAAAGGTCCATCTAGCCCAGCATTCCATCTCACAGAGTGGCCAACCAGTTCCTCAGTAGGGCAAACAACAGGGCATCAAGGCCAAGGCCTTCCCCTAAAGTTGCCTCCAGGCACTGGTATTCAGATGTTTACTGCCTCTGAATATAGAGGTTCCCTTCAGTCACCATGGCTAGTAGCTACTGATAAACCTATACTCCATGAATCTGTCTTCATAGGACAACAACAGTTGTAATACTAAATGAGAAGGTTAATATTCACTAAGTCCTGTTCAGTCTATCCATATTAATATACACACTTCATATACATCCTCTCACATTATTGTTTTCTCGTTTCTTCCTTCCATTGTTATCATTTAATATGTATTACGTATCTGACTTTTATTACATAATGAACATGTAACCCCATGAGCTAGTTGGATTAGCCCAGTAGGGCAGAGTCAGGATCTGGAGCCAGGCAGCTGAGAAAGAGACTGGTTGCAGGGGAGCTAGTAGAGTTGCCAGGTGTCCGGTTTTCTATCTGGCTATCCAGGGGAAATGCAATAAAAATACTGAACATATAAATGTCCAGTATTTTTTCCTATGGGGGAAGCTATAAGCTGCCCAGCCTCCTCTAAGCCCTGGATGCAGTGAGGTCATTCACCCTGAGCATTGGAGAAGCATCTGGCTGTCCAGCGTCCTCTGTGTCTGGGAAGCAGCAAACCCACTCATCCCATGAGAATTGGAGAAGCACCTGGCGGGCAAAGCACCTGGCTGGCAACCCCAGCCACCAGGGCAGTGATGACATCACTGAGTAACGTAGTGACAGGTCAGGGGCGTGCACATGCGAAAAAGAAAAAAGGTGAATGACAGCACACCTGTCCAGTTCTAGTAGGGGGTAGAGGTGGGCACAAATCGAATTATGACCCAAAAAATGCATGAACCTGACCGGTTCGTGGTTCGTTAACATGCGGTTTGTGGATCCATGTGTTAACAAACGCCCACGACTTTTCCAGGCCAGGTTCATGCGGGTCGTGAGATCCTGAGCCCAGACAGGCTGGCACTACTGAGGGTGTGTGAAATTGACAGCCCCTTTCTCCTGATGCCAGTGAGGGACAGGAGAAAGGGGCTGTCAGTTTCACACACCCGGCGCTGGGTTCAGCCCATGGGCTGAACCAGTGCCAAGTCTGTCAAATTGACAACCCTAATTTTCTGGCCACCCTGGGAAAAAAGAGAACGGGGCTGAAGCCGGTGCAGGGCCTGTGAAAGTGACAGCCCAGATCCCCTATCACCGGTGAGCAGCAGGAGAAGGGGGCTGTCACTTTCACACACCCCACACCAGATTCAGCCAATCGGCTGAAGCCTGTGCGGGGTGTGTAAAACTGAAAGTCCTGTTCTCCTGCCCATGGATGGCAGGTGAACAGGGCTGTCAGTTTCACACACCCCGCACCAGATTCAGCCAATCTGCTTAAGCCCATAGCCCCACCACCACCAGGCGCTCCCTTTGCCCACTGCAGAAGCGACCAGGGAATCCCCTGGCCACTTCTTCAGTGGGCAAAGGGAAGGGTGGCAGCGAGGCTGCAGGCTGAAGCCCGCAGCCCCACTGCCGCTGGGTACACCCTTCGCTCACTGCAGAAGTGACCAGGGAATCCCCTGGCTGCTTCTGCAGTGGATGAAGGGTGGTGGTGGGGCTGCAGCAACCAGGGAATCCCTTGGCCGCTTCTTCAGTGGGCGAAGGGAAGAGTGACCACCGCCCTTCCCTTCGCCCACTGAAGAAGCAGCCAGGGGATTCCCTGGTCTCTTCCGCAGCACATGGAGGGAGCGCCCGGCAGCAGTGGGGCTGCTAGCTTAAGCCTGCTTCCCGACCGCCACCCTTCCCTTCACCCACTGAAGAAGCAGCCAAGGGATTCCCTGGTCGCTTCTGCATCGGGCAAAGGGAGTGCCCGGTGGTGGCGGGGCTGCAGGCCTAAGCCTGCAGCCTCGCCACCACCCTTCCCTTCGCCCACTGAAGAAGTGGCCAGATTCCCTGGTTGCTTCCACAGTGAGTGGAGTTTTGAACTGCCATGAACCAGGAACCACGAATCAAGTTGTGAAATGGTGAAAGTTCATGGCAGTTCGTGGTTCTTGGTTTGTGGAACTTGATGAACCACGAATCACGTGATTCATTTTTTTTCCAGTTCGTGTCTGTGTCTAGTAAGGAGGCCATCTGGTGACCTTAGAAGCTAGATAAAAATTTATATGCTCTTGGTGGAGAGTGCCCTCAAGTCATAGCTGACTTATGGCAACTCCTAGTGGGGTTTTCAAGGCAAGAGACTAACAGAGGTGGCTTGCCATTGCCGGCCTCTGCAATCCTGGTCTATGTTGTAGGTCTCCCATCCAATTTCTAACCAAGACTAACCCTGCTCAGCTTCTGAGATCTGACAAGATCAGGCTCACCTAGGCTATTCAGATCAGGGTTATATGCTCTTATCACCTTGAATAAGGTAACTGGAAACACATTGTATGCTAAAATTAATTAGCAAAAGGGGGGCTGGTATTATTACTGAAATTATATTATTATTGCAGGACTGTAATGTCTGCATTGAAGACTGAAGCATGGGTTCCAGTTTGTTTCTGTAATCAGGAGACTGTATCAAGGGACTCTTGACACTTGGTGAACCCAAAAAGTTAGACTTTCCTCACAAAGTGGATTTCTAGGATTTATTTAATCATTAAACTCCTTGGGTTGCCAAGGGTTAACGGTGTAATTTACAAGATGCATGTTTTAAGCGTATGCTTTGGACTAGGGGTATGCAGTTCGGGTTTTGGAAACCCGAAAAAAACCCGAATCACCCCGATTCGGGTTGATTCGGGGAAACCTGAATCGATTCGGGTTTTCCGAATCGCCATAACCCGAATCGATTCCGGTTGATTCGGGTTGATTCGGGTTTTTCAATGGGAAAATGCCTCTGTCTTCCAGGACGCCTAGGGGAGGCATTTTAGTACCAAATCAACCCAAAATTGGTGGGGACCTTCCTCTAACTCCTCTCTAACAACCCCCCAAGTTTCAGACCGATTGGACTTTGGGGGGCCATGTTATGGCCCCCCAAACCAGGTCCCCCTATCCTCGCCTAAGAAAGGGGAAAGTGAGCGTCTTTTTAGCTTGCTGCTGCTAATCTTCTTCATTATTTCCTATGGGGAAAAAATGAAGAGGCAGGTTTCCTTTGCCAGGGGTGGCATTTTGCATGCAAAATGCCCCCCAACCCTCAGGGGCCCTTCTCCCACCTCTACTCCCACCCCCCACCAAGGCTCAGCCTGCTCACACTTGGGGGGGGGCATTTCATGGCCTCCCCAAGTAGGTGCTCTTTTCTCTACTACTTACAGCTGGGGGAGGCTTGTCTTGCCAGGGGTGGCATTTTGCATACAAAATGCCCCCCAACCCTCAGGAGCCCTTCTCCCACCTCTATTCCCACCCCCCCACCAAGGCTCAGCCAGCTCCCACTTGGGGGGGCATTTCATGGCCTCCCCAAGTAGGTGCTCTCAGCCCCCAAAGTCCACCCCCTACAGCCCCACACAAACCCAATTCCCCCCCAGCTGCCACACACAGACCCAAATCCCCACATTAGCCCCTCACAGACCTAAATCCACCCCCAGAAGCCCCACACCCATAACCCCAGGAACAGGCTGGCAAAGGCCAGCCCTCTCCCTTTGTTCCCTATTCTGGGAACTTCTAAACTCTCTTTCCCTGGGCAATTCTGCACAGCCCAGGGGTGCCACAATGGTGGGCACACTTCTGAGTGCCAGCTGGTCCCTGTGAAAGAGCACCTGAACCACAGACACCCTCCCTCAAATTCCCCCACCACCTACAGAGATAGCTGGCCAGCCAGCCCCATTGTTCCCTATGATGGGAACCAACTGCACAACAAAGAATAAAACACGAACAACACAAAATGAAGTTTTTAAAAAATTATTTTCTCCCTTTCAAAGTACAAGTAGGCAAAGCATTATGACACATTACACCAGCAGTCCCCCACACAGAAAAATAACACAACTCACTTAACATCAGAGAATCACAAAAGCACAATTCCTGTCAAAAACACTTTATTTCTTGAACAGCTTTAGGTTACACAGCAGGGGGGCACACCAAAGGGCATGGCAGCAGTATCTTACACAAAAATAACACAACTCATTTCACATTAAAGAATCACCCCAAAAAAATTGCTGTCAAAAGCACTTTATTTCTTTAACTGCTTTAGGTTACACAGTAGAAAGGCACAACAGGGCATGAAAGCAGTGTACTACACAAAAATAACACAACTCACTTCACATCAGAGAATCACCCAAACACAATTGCTGTCAAAAACGGTGAAGTACGTTGTATTATTTTGTGTAGTACACTGCTATCATGCCCTGTTGTGCCCTCCTACTGTGTAACCTATTCGGGTTTGCTAGATTCGGGAAACACGAACCAGGGTGCCTTTGCACACCCCTACTTTGGACATGTCCTTTCATTCGGCTCTTTTAGGAGGAAGTTGTTATCCATATTAATTCTGTATTAGAATGCTCATTTATTTTTGAGGATGTTAATGTACTTTTAAACTATTCACTTGTCTCTTGGAACCTAACTGATGGTCAACAGAAATGATCCATCCATCTCTTTACAATTGCTAAAAGATTTATACTACAACACTGGAAAGACAAAAGACCACTTCCTGTAATTCATTGGATTGAGGACATAAATTTATCAACATGTGAATATATTGCATATAGATGGCAATTGCATATGGACTTATACTTAGCTATCTGAAAACCTTTTATAGAAACATATATATGGATTTTTCCATCAGTCTTTTTGTTTTTGTTGCCTGCATTGTTTTTTGTTTTGTTTTTTTGTTTTCTTTTTGTCTCTTTTGTGTGTTTGTTTTGTTTAATAAATAAAAATAAAAAAATATTTAATTAAAACAACGGCTTGGGTTGCTAGTGAAAATTATTTGGCTGATTTGGGTGACAACTTTTCTCAATGTGGGGGATATGACAATTTTATGTCTACATATTGTTTTAGAGAGATATCATGAAACGTATTTTCAAGCACTGTGAGTACTAAGCAGAAGAGAAGATCACCGTTTTAAATTCAGTGCTGCATTTTAATATTTTAATGTTGATTTTCTTACCAAATTGAGATTTATGTTATTACTTTATTCAACATCTTGCAGTGGACCAGCTAGAATTCTAAATAAAGTAACAGGGAATCATAAGTTCTAATGTCTTCAATGTACACATTTAATTTTAGGGAAAGTCAATTTTTTTGGACAGTTGTCATTGTAGCTTACTAAAATGAACAAGAATTTAAGTCCTGCAGAGAAGGGAGGGAGAGAGCTTCTAACTATAGAGTGATAGCATCATTCTAGCCAGCAATCTGTAGAAGAAAATAAATGTGTTGTAAATGTTGGTCAGTGCTTTGTTTCCAGGAATTTACAGTATTTGGATTACAATATCATTGTCTCAACATGCTTTATTGACCTGCTTTAAAGGGTTTCCATAAGTGTGGCTAGAAGCATGATGATTACTTTCATATGTTTCAGCATTCACTCTTCTTGGCAAACTCACAGTCAGAAAGAAAACCATGAAAGTCACACAAAGGACATTGTGTGTTCTTCTCTTCTGGGAAAAGAACAGCAAAAAGCTAATTAGAAGAATGAAGAAAATTGGGGGAAGGTGTTTCTCTACTTTGTAAAGCATATAGTGTTCCAAATTAGTGATTAGTAAAGCTTTATTCAGGGCTAAGTAAGTAGTGATTTGAGCCCTGGGTATTTTCAGTCTTAATCTGAAACTCTAACCATTATACAACAGTGACTCATTATTACATTACACCAATACACTTGAAACACATTTTTTAAAATTTAAAAATACATAGTCATAAACTATACATTTACATTTTAATACCATTGATGGAAACTAGGGCCATCGTCACACGGCCATAAATTTAGCGCCAAACTAGCGCCATCTCCCGCTGAATTCTCACCTTATTCCGGCTCTCTTGTGATTTCGCCATTCTCCCCAATTCACGCGTTGTGACTCTTTATGTCGTCTTTATCCACTTCCATGTGAATGCCATGGATCAACTATAGATGCTTTGCAACACCAAAACGCTCACTCTCCCTGATCATCTGTCTCACCTAACACTGATTCTTCTGCCCTACACTCCCACAAGCCCCAGCGCGACCCACAATTAAGCCTCAAAGTAATTTTTAAAAAAAAAAACATCAGCCTTATAGCGCTATAGCACTATAGCACTATTCTGCCATGGGCGGGAAACCTCTGCTACCTATCGGTTGGCTTTTGGGTTGGCCCAGCACAACACTGGTATAATAGAAGAGTGATATAGCACAAATATGTGAAACATTTTTTTAAAAGGGGGCAGGATTTTTAGGGCCCTGTTTCCAGAGGCACTTTGACTGACCATCGAATTGCACTTTTCCCTTTTAATGTGACTGACTGGAAGCGCAAGCAGTCATCAAAAGATGGGAGAATCCATTCTAATAACGATAACAGAAGAAACGATTTCTAGTGCAAAACTGACGAAATAAGGGCCCGTGTGACAACGGCCTAGGAAAGATATGAAATGAACAACTACACAGACCAGTCATGGCATTCCTCCAAATTTATCATTTATACATCTGATGTATAAAAGTGGTCGAACCTTTTCACAAAATAACAAATATAGAAGCGATCTACATGATAGTTGAACTATATTATTTTGTGAGATACCTTCAGAAAAGAGGAAGAGCTCACTGCTGATGGCTTTATGTTCACTGGTGCAAGAGGAAAAAGGAAAACACCCTGCCCTCAGCCCTACCCCCAGCCCACCCCCCAGGCCTACCCCACAAAGGAGAGGGAAGAGCTAGCTAGCCTGCCAGCTCTGCACAGCTGGCCCATGCAGCATGCCTCCTTCCCCACCTCATGTGGAGCTCAGGCTAGTAATGGAAACAGTTTACCCTCCACCTCCCTCAAAGGGGGCTCTGGGTGCCAGCTTGCTATGGCAGTGACAGCTACCCACCTGACACAGGGGAAGGACCACCTCTTGCTTGGGCCCAGGAAGACCCCAGCAGAGACCAGCCCCCTAGACCATCGTCATCAGCCCTCTAGGATTTAACGACCAGTCCACCCCTGCACTGCTTCCCCTGAACAGTTCATGCACAGTGGGCCTTCTCCAGTGGCTCAAATATCAATTTTCAATTACTAACTTTTTGTTGTTACTTAGAAGCCTCCTGATATTTATTTATGCAGCTAAACAATACCACCTTGCAAAGACCTAAAACACAGCAGTCCAATTTTTAAAACACACTGATTAAGAAATACAAAAAACACAGGTTACAGATTAAAAACACACAAAATTAAAAATGCATGTTAATAACATCATACAAAATTTTAAAATGCAGAATTAAATAAAACACTCAGAATTAAAAGCACACCGAACAACTAAATTTTCTGAAACAGTTTACCCTCCACCAAATCCTTTCTAGAATAAAACTGCTTGACACAGTTTTGACAGATATTCAGACAGTGAAGGTGCCCCACACTCACTCTGGCTAGGCTTGCCAAGTCCCCTTACCCTCCCAGTGGGTGGGGGAAGACCCAGCACTCACCTTTGTTGGTGTGTCCGTCTTGAGTATTTGTCTATGAATGTATGTGGATGGAACTATACAAGATGCTGATCACAGGGCAACAAGAATTTTTTAAGTGCAATTCTTAATGACATTCACCAATTAGTCCCCAAGGGGAGAGAACCCTTATGTTATCAACTCCAGTGGCGGGAAGGGGAAATGTGCACAATATACATGAGTGCAGTTTTTTTCTGGTGCTCTCCAGGACATGGCATTTTCTCCCTGCCGATCAGGTCCTCATTTGGGGAGATCCCTCTCTGCCTATCAGCTTTGGAAACATTGGTTTAACTCTTGGAAGGCAGGGGGCGTGTGCCTGGACAAGGGTCTGTCTCCCCCACCCCCATCAGGGCACTTGGACGATTAGTTTCTGAGAGAAGTGTTGCGGGGGGGGGAGTGATCTTTTCAATCAACCAAACTTGATAAAAGTCCTGGTAGACTTCAATCATAGACTGCAATCCTAAAGACACTTCCCTGGGAGTAAGCACTATTGAATAAAATGGAACTTATGTCTGAGTCGACCTTTCTAGTGGGGGGATCTGCTTCAGTGCTGTTAGTTGCAAAAATAGTTACCCTAAAGAGCATCAAAGGTCTCCTTACAAAGAATGGGGCAGAAGCTCATGATAACGGGAAAAAACAAATGGATTAGATACAAACCAGCAACACCCCAAATGGAAAAACCTATAACAGTAAATAGTTCATTCATAAATCCCAGAATCAAAACTGAAATGAAAAAATTTTCTCAGTGCACACCCCTATTTCTTATCTGGTCTGCCAAATAACCTCTGAAACAAAGAACATCACCTTCTTAGGAACATCAGCTACTTCCTAAGATCTAGATTCTGGTCCAGTAGCACCTTAAGGACCAACTAGATTTTCCAGGGTTTGAGCTTTCAAGAGTCAGAGCTCCCTTTGTCAAATCTCAGTGTGAGCTACAAAGGATTATTCATTTCTGTGATGAGTTTCCCAGCAACCAACAGCTGCATTTAGCGCTATTTTTATGTAAAAATAATGCAAGTAAGTTTTTCTGCAGCATGTGAATTTCTAGATCCTGACTATTACCTTCTTTCAACGTCGGTTCACTTTGCAAAGTCAAAGAACAATCAGTCAATTTGGACACAGCCCTTTCACAGAGGATTAAAGTGTCGTGATATTTCCACTATATTGACTACAGAACTGAGTTTCCAGTACATTACAAAAATGTTGAAGTGCCTGTCAATTTATGGAAAGCAATAGTATCATCTTTACAAGCCAGGAATAAAATAATTGAAGGCAGGGATGTTGTCATTCTTTAGAAAGATAACAGAATCTCCCAGCCAAAGAAGTATGGTCTTTGCATGATTAAATTCAACATATGCACAACTTCAGCCACCTCGTTTTGTGAATATAGTCCTTGGAGAACTCTTGGCCCATTTGTCTGCTGACATAACTCTAAAGGCAGCAGAGTTTATTACAGATAATAAAAACCACAACTTTAAATACCTATAAAAAGTCATTGATATTGGTCTTATGCTGTTCATAAAACATTGTATCTCCTATTCTTAAACTTTTACTAGATTACTACTAAATTTATTTTTTGCCATCAATAGGAAATTTGAGCTATGTTTAATTGAACTGAATTGTGTAATGTGTAAAGCTCACAGTGACAGCATAGACTATTTCTATCATGCAGAAACAGTATACTTCTCTTCAATGGAGAGTTTGGAGCAGTTCACAGCAGTAAACAAATTACATCAATTAAAATCAATACAGAACACAATATATATCCAATAAAATTTCAGTAAAACATACAACATAACGTAATACAGATATGTAAAACCACTCTAATCCCAACCTGGACTATAAAACCCTGCGAAGGAACAAAAATTACAATAAGTACAATACTCAGCAAATCAACTATGCCTCACAATAACAAAAATTAAGATTCAAAATCACGCCAGAATAATTTGTGCCTTACAGAACCTCCGAAAAAGCAGGTCAAGAGCACGAGTGTCTTCTAACAGTGTGTTCCAGGGGCCGTGTTACCCAAATAGGGGGGTCTGCTTGGGAGTTGAGAGAATTAGCATACAAGGAGATGCAGTGAAAGGGGGGATCTCCACCAATATATACCAGGGTCATTCCCTTAGAAGATTCTCTAATAGACAGGCAGGTGTTCAACAAGAATATTTTTATTAAAGGAGTAGTAAAAGGCAATTGCACACAAAATTGCTTTTTACTGCTCCTTTACTTTTTCTCCTAACTAGGAAACTAGTGAGGAGGAGTGAGAGAGATTCGAGGGAGGGCAATATTTACCAGTCCTGGGAGAGAAGAAGGTCCATGAAAGCAGCAGTGAGGATGGCCAGCATCTCATGGAAGGAGGAGAAGAGGGCTCAGATGTAATCTGAGGGCAGGATCGCATCTTCTGCCCCAAAATAATAATAATAATAACAACAACAACATTCGATTTATATACCTCTCTTCAGGACAACTTAATGTAAGTCCCGTGTTATTTAATAGTGCTTACTACCAGGGAAGTATCTTTTGAATTGCAGCCTATGATTGAAGTCTGCACATTCCCCCTTCCAAGCATTTCCAAAGCTGATAGGCAGATAGGGGTCACACCTTGTGAGGACCCAATTGACAAGGTGACAATTCCATTATTGAGTAGTGGGGGAGAGAGATGCACTCATGTGCATTATGCACATTCCCTCATCCCTCCAGCAGATTTAATTAATAAGGTAAAGGATCTGTCCCCTTGAGATCTGATTGGTGAATGCCATTAAGAAAAACAAGATGCTGCCCTGCAATCCCAGTGATTCCTCCTGCTTCTGCAAGGTACGAACTGAAATAAAACACACAAACTTTTGGGTGTGAGGGACTTGTTACAATTTGTTTTCCTGGATTTAGTTCAGTGTTTGGCAAATTGCTTTTAAAAAACAAAACAGCAATTTCTGGGTATATTTCCAGCTTATTCGTTTCATTTTGCATATCCCTAATCATGCAGGGATGCAGAAGTTTTTCCTGCACTTTCCTTTCTTCACACACAATTTCAGGCTTTTTTAAAAAATGGCAACTGTTAGATTGCCATTTGCAGAGATTTTGTGAAGATAAAATGTAGGAGAGGAGAGTGATGCAAGCTGCTTTGGGTCCCCATTGGGGAGAAAGGTGGGGTATGATTTGAGTAAATAAAATAAATTGTCCTGCTTTCTTCTCTCGTTCCCACCCATCCACCAACCTACCTTTTATCTGCTTCTCATCTTCAGCTATATTTATTTACTTCTCTTGTAACCCATCTTTCTCTCCAGTGGGGACCCAAAGCAGCCAGTCTCACACGTCTTTAAAATAGCATGTTACTCACGGAAGGCTGCCTGCTTCCTTGCTCAATTTTTGATGCCATCCGTTTACAAAATGCCATGAAAGTGACATCATCACTGCCTGCCTACAGATAGTGTCAAAAATCGGGCAAGGAGGCCAGCAGCCTTCCTGAGTATTGTGCTATTTTAAAGATGTATGAAATGGCATTTGTCTGTGGGGCAAGCTTAAAGGCAAGGGGGGGTCCAGAGCAGAAGAAATATGCACACAACTTTGTTGGATGAAAACAGGCCACAACTTTATTGGTTACAGAGGAGAAAAAGGAGCATTGGCTGAGTCGGGCATGGATCCCAGCATCGGGTGACCCGTCTGCCAGCTGATAACCCTCTCACCCCTTCAGCCCGCCTGCTGAAGGGAGGACCCCGCAGGATGACGGTTGAGGGGTCCACACTGGGCGGTAGCCTCTGTGTGGGTCCCCCGTCACCTGGAAGCAGGCATGCTCTGGCAGCCCCCTGAACTGAGCCTGTTGCTGCCATGCCTGGTCCAAGATCCCTTATGGGGATCCCCATCTATGGGAAAACAGAGCCTGCAGGCCCTGTTTCCCCCTGAGGGATCAGTGCCAAACGCTCCAAACCGCCAACCCCAAGTTATGACTATTTAATACCATAACAGAGAGACTTTTCCAAGGAGTCTCATTCTTTAACAAAGGTTTTAACAGTATGCCTGACATTAACAATGACATCTAACCCTAGTCTAATACAGAAACCAATCCTGACTTAAATGTAACATGGAATCAGTGACACCAGAAAACCTGGAACAAGAGGGTGGGAGGGGTTCGCAGTTCCGGAGCCAACTGGAGGGCTCTCAATCCGGCCCCGGCATAAATAGAATGTGGGAAGACCTGAGGGAAAGCTTCCCTCAGGTTCAGCAAAGGTCCCCCATTCAAACACCCAGCCAAGCCGAGCCACGCGGTTGCATTCCCAGCCAGCCAGCCAATAGATTGGCCAATAGATTGGCTGGCTGGGAACGCAGCCGCGCGGCTCGGCTTGGAGCCGCACACAACAGAGCCGGGGCCAGCAGGGGAAGGAGCCACTTCTGCTCTTCCCCCCCATTACATGCGAGCCCCGCAAACGCCGGCCCCGGTAAGAGCAGGACCGGGGGCTTCTTAAAGCTACAGGTACTTATTCTATTATTTTGGGAGGGTTTAACATGTGAATGTTAGTGGTTTTGTTCTTTTTAGATTTCAGATATTTCTGCAAACCTGTGGCTTCTTTTCAGGTTTTTTAGAAAGATCTGTCTTGTCTGTTCATGGCTCCACTCTCTGGATTTAATATTGACAGATTTGGCCATGTTGAGAATTATGAGAGAAAATATGTTGAGGAATATTCTCATAAGCATTTTTTTGTTCCTGTTATCAATCAGTGGGGATGTGATGCCATATAGTCTGCCCTCTGAGGTTGCTATTTCCTCCAAGGGAACTGATCTATGTAATCTGGAGATGAGTTGCAATTTTGGGAGTCCTCCAGAACCTCTTGTGACTTAAGCTAGAGTTCAAGAATGTGTACAGCTTCCCTGATTTTTCAAGCAGCCCATGAGGCATTTTTCACTTGGCTAGAAACGTCTCTCAACCAGTTTCTGCAGTAACCTCTGAAGGCATTGCAACTTTGGGGTTGTGGTAAGAGACTATGGGCCAAACTAGACTTTATGTCATCCATGGGTGCTGTGAAAGCCAGCACCATTTTTAAGTGATTTAAAAATGACATAAGGGCCCAGTCCTGATTGGGCCCACAGCACAGTTGTTTGAGGCACTCTTCTCTGCTCCCTCTCGCCTTTTCAAATGTTGAAATTACCATGGGTACAGCCATTTCAGCGCTTGAAAAAGCACTGAGGGCCAAGCTACACATGACGAATGACACTTGAATGGCAAGTGTATTTCTCCCTGTTCACTTGCCCTCCACTCAATCCACTTGCCGTTCAAGTGTCATTCATCATGTGTAGCTTGGCCCTTAGTGGAACAAGAATGCCCCAGCTCACCACACTGTGAGTTGCAACATTTTTAAATCCCTCATGTCTAGTTTGCCCCTAGACATCATGTCTTGTTTTGCCCTATGATGGACAGGAAGAGGTATTTGACCAAACCAACTGCAACAGAGGAAGTGGATTGGGTAGTGGGCCAAAAAGAGATCCTTGGGGTTGTCAGGCCAAGCCTGGCAACCAGTGGAAAAGTTGAGGGGTGGGAAAGTTGAGGAGTGTGACACCAGCAATGTCATCAACATCACTATGTCACTTTTGGGTACAAACTGGAACTGACAAGGTTTAGCTCTAGGAATTACTGTAACTCCACAGTTAAACTCTATTGTTTTACTATAGAGTTTCCAGCAATTCCTGGAGCTACCCATTGTCACCTCTGGATTGTCCCCAGAAATGACATACCAGTTCAGAGGCCAGTGCTTCCCCCCCCCCTAAATATTTCCCCCACCACCTCTCCAAGCAGCAGCTGGGCAACAAGGAAAATTACCAGGAGATTGCCCACCATAAGTGGAGATGGTAAGCCTAGAGATCCAGCCTAGAGATCCTACCGCAATAGAGCCAACAAAGCAGTTCAGCACTTGAAGCATATAGCCAAGCAGAATCCTAGAGGAGGGCTTTCAATAAGAAGTCAAATCTTTTCCCCTGGAACTTTCTAAGAACAACATCTAATGGGGCCCATCAGAAGAAGTAGGGCAAGACCTAGAGTCCTCTGCAATTCGCACACAGTGTGCATTACTGCAGAATGAAAGTGGGTAGACGAAGAAGTTTGGAGGGCAAAGCTATAAGCCTGGGTGTTGCTTTCATCATTGTCACCTGTTCCCCTGTAGAAGGCAATGAAGGCCAAAACTGAGGGCAGACTGAATTCCACGTATTGATTCCTTTTGTGAATACTTTCCATTTCCAGCATAAGGGGGGGAAAGTAGAGCTTCTTGGGGACAGGATACAATCATACATAAACATATGGACATATAAAGTGTAATCTCATAGTTGGCTGAGGGATTACTAAAAACAGCAACACAACAGTACCTGTCTCAAATTTTCTAAGAAAAACTCATAAACACTCTTTTCAAGCAGACTCAGGGGAGCATTAAGGAAAGCAAATCCATCAGAATCCACAAATTGTTATTCTGATCTTGATCCCAAGTGAACTAGCAGCAGCTGTAAGAAGAACACTGATGGTTATCAAGTAATACATTTAAAATTCTATTAGAAAAGAATAAATTTAAACATTCTGTGAAGCTTAGAGGATGCCAGAAGCCACATACTTGTAGTGTCTGGAGAAAATACTGGCTGGTTCTGTATTTGAGGCATGAGCTCTCCACCTCAGCCCATCACTGCCTTCCTCTTACTGTTGGTTTACTCCTTTTACTACTGGATTCTCCTCATTTGAAATTCCAGTTTAAGTCAGAGCTATGACCCTGTTCAGCATCTCAAGGATCTGCCTCCAGCCATAATTATACTCACCTTTGTGCTCCCTGCACTTTGCAGAGTGACAGTAGCTATAAATTACCAAGGATGAGAGGGGGGCAGGAATCAACAGTGTTTTTAAGGGTCACCAAAACAGGTTACAAGTTTGTCCACTGACATTTTTCTCCTGAAAAAGTCAGGGCAGGAGGTCAAAAAAATGGCTGACTAACAAGACAGCAAGCAGGGGAAAGGTTACATGGATGGTAACATCAGCTGTTAATAATGCAACATAAAAAGCATTTTTGTGGACAAGTAATGGAAGGAAACCATATCAGGAAAAGTGAAAAGAAAGCAGGGTCATGCAAGAAGTGACTACATAATGTCCTGAGAGAAATAATTATATTACAAAAAGCATAGCCCTATTGGTTAACTATCAGGCCAATATTCTGTAGCTTTACACAAACAGCATCTTGTGGGAAAGAACAAACCATTTTCTCTCTCAAGACCAATATTTCAGTTCACATTGCTAAAAGCCTGGCAATTTGTGAGGGTCATGGGTGTCCAGGGTCATTAACAGAATTGCAGGACATGGTCTTGACTGTACCACATTCAGAAACCAAAGTTGGCAGGATTGGCAAAAGGATTCAGCAAGAAGGGATTCAGGGCAGGGCATACATGATGAGGTGAAGATGCAGTAGGAAGACAGTGCTAAGAAGCAAGCTTAAAGCCAAAATGTCTAGAGGAGGCTGGAGGAGGATAGCTGGTTCTAGGTGAATCACAGGACTGGCATAAGACAAGGATGATTCAGGGCAGATGTCGAGCTGCTTGCAAGATAATGTCCAGCAGATAGAGGGCAGTGTATGCAGCTCGCCTTCAAGGACACTTGCTGGAAGAAGTGAAAGTACATATTTTCAACAGATCACAGAGAGGCCCCACTGGCTCTCCTGCAATTAGTATTAGCAGTTAAGACACTCTCAGATGACCTACACGCATATAACTCTGGCAAACAACAATGACCAGTACAAAATGCAAAATACAATCATGGCAGGTATGCTGGCATATATGACAGCAGCTTTGAGCATTTTTATCCCGTTCTTCCTTGAAGGAACTCGGTGTTCTCATCTTTATTTTATCCTCACAAAAACCTTGTAATGCAGAATGACTGGCCCATGACTATGTGAATCAAGAAATTGTTCTCAACGTTAGAAAGCACCCTGCAAACTGTAGTTTTACAAAGTCACAAATCTAGCTCCACCCCCCATGGCCTGACCTCATTTGGCCAGCTGCATGGCATTGGGAAAGGCTGGTGATGGGATCAGCTGGGCAAACCAGAGGAGAAACTTCTCTTTGCTCCACAACAAACATGGAACAAGAAAGGGCTGGAGGACAGCCAGGCATTTTGTGCCCTCTGCAAGCAAACCCAACCTCCAAACCGTGGTTTGCATATTCGAATTCTAACATGACTAATCATCTTTGCTATTTACATTGGGTTAACAGGGGCTAGGAATGAGTTTCTTCCAGGGTATAATTTTCCCTCAGTGCAATGTTGGGACACTGCACTGAGGAACGTATTATGGGGTTATGCAAGCTTCATATGTGACCTCAAAAGGTGGGTCCTCTTAAGGGTCTCTCAGGATGATGTGCATGCCAGGCACATTCAAGGCTGGCATGCGGCCCATTCCCTCAAGAGACTAGTAATGGTTGAGAACAGCAGCCTTCACTGTTTCTTGCCTTAAAACTGGTTCTTGTTTAATGGCAATTCCAAATAAGCAGGTTGGATGTTTCAGCAGTCAGGCTCTCAGCAGCACCCACTATTCCCTACCCATGTGGTGTCAAGAAAGACCCCCAAAATCTGTAGTTAGTAAAGATGTGGCCTGATTCTCCTCCCACTCCTCCAGTGAAGCTGTGTTGTCCTTCCCTCCCTCCCTCTCCAGCTGATCCCTGATCCCCTGACACCAACATGCCTAAGAACTCTCGCCCCACAGAGAATTCCACAGCTCCTCATGGAGAAAGCACAACAATTAGTAAAATGTAGAAATGTGGAGGGAAACATGATGGGACCCACACTGAGAGCACACCAAGTATAGCCAATGGCCATGCCGCTGCAGTATGTGTCCACAAATGTGCACCAATATCCCCTTAGTTCATACTCTATCAGGTTTACTTTGATAAATTCCAGCATTCACACAGCCGCAAACACTTCTCAAAACGAATCAATCAGTCCTGCTGGCATTTCTGCACAATGCAGAATTATTTGGTGATTTGTAAATAGCTAATTTCTTGTTGTTGTTTAACTAAATTTAGCAGGTATCCACCAAAGCAATGAAATATTGCCAGTGTTTAATATTCATGGCTTGGATGGTTTGTTATGCCGCTCCCCCTCCCCCCTCCCCCTCCCAATATGATGAATATTAAAAATATTGGAAATCAAAAATTTATGTCCACAAACAGCAAAGCAGAAAAGTGCTGATGATGCTGTGTGTGTCATTTATTCCTTCTGTGTCTCTTTTTATCCTACTGGATGCCCATTAAAATTCCAGTTCTGCAAAGTTACAGTCTTTAAGGTATATGGACCAAATGTAATGGGGCACAGAGGAGCTTCCCTCATCCTTTGTAAGGACACATCTGTGTAAACTAATTTGAGCCATTGTTCTATGGAAAGGATAAGGGGTGGAGGGGACAAAGATGAATGGGAAAGAAGTCTGGTTCACACGGCAAGTATCCATAGGAGTCCACAGGAAGGGCAGAGCAGGTCATAACTGGTCTTGGTTCCCATTCAGATCTTCTCTCCCATTAGCATTAAGCCTCCATCTGGACAGCAGTAAAATGGAACCATTGCCAGCCGTTCCTAAACCTCCAGCAGCAACAGGAATAACTGAAGGCAGCCTGACTGATGGCTGGGCTGCCAGAGATGCTGCTGCCACACCCTCCGTCAGTCTGATCCTGAAATCATTCAAGTGAAAATTAACTTCCTCTCATCTGGCCACTAGGAAAAAAGAAAGAAAGAAAGAAAACGTCTTGTGGGGAAAAGACTCTGCTGTAAATCAGAGGAATTTAGCATGGGGGTAGAGGTTGGGGTTCAACAAGAATAAATGTTTATTAGAGGAGACTCTCCCTGTTGTTGTCACAGGATGCACTCGGTGTGTTTGTCAAAAGCTGTGAAACAAAAGCATGAGAAAAGCAGCAGAAGGACAGAGTTCTCTGAAGACTCTTTTCCCAGCCTGGAAGCACCAAAGGATTGAATATTTACCTAATAATTCTTTGTATTCTCCATGGGTGGCAAGAGCCAGACCCTGAGCAGGGTCTGCATCTGACAACTAACAGATTGCCTCTGGAAAAGAAGCAAATGATAGGCTTATCAGAGATGTCCAGGCACTGAGCACATGCAATCTCTCCGGCCCTTCTCTCCATTCACCACATCCCCACCTCCACACATCTGTGTTTAATGCATGAGGGCTAGTATCAGAGACCAAAGGAGCTAAACACAAAGGAATGAAGAGCTGATGGTCTTTTTCTTCCAAATATGTGAAACAATCAAGCTGGGACGCAGTCAGGAACAATTCTGTTCGCAGAGAAGGCTGTAGTACACGAATGACTGTGTGGATACATAAAGAGACGATACACATTATAGATGAGTAGCAGCCCTGTTAATCTCTTCTGTTAAAAAAGACAAAGAGCTGCATACCATCTTAATGTCTAATTTACTGTAGCATGAATCTTCGGTGTCAAAAGCCTACTTTATTAGGTACATGCTGAAGATAAAATGTGGATTATATTGGGTTTAGTTAAGGCACGTTAACTAAACAAACTGCATGCTGAAAGCCTCTCATCCAAGTTAGAGAACCAACAACTGTTTATTTGTCTAAAGAAATATATTTACATAAGTTTAGTGGAGAGATAGCACAAATAACTGATCTAAATAGCTACGGCTGGCTTTAGATATAAAGTAGGCCATCTGCTTTATTTTCCCACAGTAGAAGACACCATGTTGCCTCTCCAGGTGAATGCAGCGAAGAAGAGAGAGAGGAGGAGGAGAGAAGGGAAGGAAGGAAGTTCCCCTGGCAGGAAGGAGACTGATAGCAGCCTATCTATCTAACTAACTCTATGGTTTTTGCCTTCCTTTTACTCGGCTTGCAGTCCTGAAGGCCTGAGCAAGAGACATCGCTAGTCCCTTCTTCTAACAGATTATATTATACACATACTCAAATAAGTGTTGGTGTTGCTCCAGTGTGGTGTTGGACTAGGGCTTTGGAAACCGGCATTCAAATCCCCTCTCAGCCCCAAAACTCATTAGATGGCCTTGGTCCAGCCATTCTCTTTTAGCCTGACCTACAAGAGTTCTTGTAGAGATAAAATGGAAAAATAATTTGTTGTTGTTGTTGTTGTTGATGATGATGATGATGATGATGATTTATACCTCCATGCTGTCACAAACTCACTGCCAGGCAGAGAAGTCCAATCAAACACCTTAATTTGATATATACCAGGCAGAGATGCTTGTAGTTTCCTTCACTCAGGCTCTACCCCAGCCCTCCTGGGCTCCCTTGTTCAGTACAGTACTCCTACCTCTTCCCCACTACTTCCACTTTTACTCCCACCACTTCCAGTTTTTTCCTGCTCTGGCACAGTTTCCCATTTTTACTGAGCCACCCTCTCATTGTCTTAGGGTTGCCATGTCCAAGCTGGGAAATTCCTGGAGATCTTGGGGGAGAAACCTGGAGAAACCTGGAGAAAGTGGGGTTTGGGGAGGGAAAGGACCATTGGTATGGCATAGTTCCATACAGTCCACCCCCAAAAGTAGCCATTTTCTCTGTGATCTCTGTGGCCTGGAGACCAGTTGTAATTCTAGGAGATCTCCAGCCATTACCTGGAGGCTGACAACCCTACATTGTCTCCTTCCACCTGACCCTTATAATCTGGTGTTGCTCTAGCATGAAGCCCAGTTCTTCCCAGTTCTCATGACCCATGAAGGTTCTCCAGCTCCCCATAGCCACTCCCAGGATGCAGCCTGAGCAATTCTCCTGGCCTGGGCCACATCCTCTTTCCTGCATGCTGCCAATGGAGACCACACCTTATATCCACACTGACAAGCCAGTTGTCAGGCTAGGTAGTGGTGAAGGCTTTCCCTGACCACTCTGGCACTTTCTGGGCCACCAGCCTCCAGCTTTAGCTGATCATTTGGTGCTGTCTCCATGGGACTTCCACAGTCACCCTGCAAACGTCCGTGGCAGAGCAGGAATTCAAATATGGGTCTTCCTTATATGAGTCCAACACACTAACTACTACTGCATAACACTGGCTTTTAGAATCATGCCACTCTGAGCTCACAGGAAGACAGGTAAGGCAAAAATGGGGCAGATTCTGCTTGAAGATTGGATTCACATCACCTGGGCTGTTTCCACACAGCTTACCTTGTTGTGGAAAATAGCGAAATCTCACGCAAAATCAAGCGAGAAGACACTATTATTGCATCTTCTTGTGCGATAACAGCGTCTTCTCGTGAGATTTCGCTATTTTCCACAACAAGGTAAACTGTGTGGAAACGGCCCTGATGTTACATGATACATATTATAGATACAGTCTGATAATTCAATGCTGGAGAGAAGAAGATATGAATTTTATTCGGTGCTTGGGTACAGTTTCTTTCCATATGGCCATGGGTATTGTCTTTATGAATTCAGTCAGTTCTATCTACTACTGTTCTGCAGGATCACCAAATATAGGTGATAATCTTCCTACAAAGAGTGATTACTTCAAATATGCTAATATGTGAAGTGAAAGGTATGTATTAAGGTTCCGACTAACTGGACTCCTTCATCTTCTACTTTTCAATTAACAACTCTCAATAAATGGTATTAAATTTGGATTAAAAAAAACTCTCAATAAATGGAAATAGTTCAATAAAACTTCCTATTCACAGAGAAACTTGATAAAGGTTGTCCCTTTCACCTTTGAGAAATCCAAGATCTAAACAGAACAGAATACGTTATTCAAAATAATGGGGAAAGAGCTAACATGTTGGCAAACATGAGAATTGCGCAACTGCAGTCTCCTGCTTTCCCAAACTCTTAGAATGCAGAATCAGGTTATTTCTGAGTACAAGTTTAGCCCATTTTTTAAATTAAGAATAAGGACTGAATAAATTTCCAACACAGTGGGCAAGTGTACTTCTCATTTGGTTCATGCTCCTTACAATGCTTCATTAGTGAATTAAGAAAGTCCTTTCCTCCCCTCACCTCCCTCACTCTCCTGTTCCATTGCTGAGAGAAGGAATCTCTTTTGCATTTAATACTGAAGCTTTGAGAAAGAAAATCCAGAGTGGAAAAATCAGCAAACGTATATGCTCCGTGCCAGTTTCTTCTCTTCATTGAGAACATACATAGTTACGGGATGTTTCTCAGTGGCAGGTCCCGTCCTCTGAAATGGCCTGCCGGGGGGGCGGGGGCGGTGGAGGGCACCTTCATTTCATTCGTGGCATTTAATAAGAGATAGTTCTATTTCAGAGGATCTTTGGTGGAAGGTAAACCGCTCTGGCTGTCGACTGAGTCTGAGTGGACATTTTTAATCTGGCATTCTTTTTCATCTGCATGTGTGGGTGTGGGTGTGGGTGTGTGTGTGTGTTCACACCTTGTTTTTTAATTTGCGTTGATATTTAAATTTGTTTTTACCATTCATGATTGGTTTTTATCTTGTAAATGCACTAAACATTTTTGTGTACTTGCAACTTGTTGTAGTATTGTTAGCCATCTTGAGTCTAAGGAGAGAAGGTGGGATGTAAATGTTTTAAACAAAAAATTTAAAAAAAAATTATTATCTTTAGGTATCTCCATAAATAAATTGCATTTTAAAAACAGAGGTGCCCAGCTCTGGGAGACTACTTGCTTCCAGTTCCCATTTAAGGATGAGGTTCACAACTTTGGGAGACTATTTACTTCTGCTTTCTATTTGGAGATGAGGTTTGGGAGATTACTCCCGTCTGGTTCCTATATTAGATTTTCCTCAGGGCAGAAGTAATGATGAGCAATCACTATAATTGTAAGCCCAGCAAAAGAAAGTCCTCTGGTTATAGGCAAAGAAGGAAGAAATGTTCTAGAGACTTATTCACTAGAACAGATCCTTTCTTCCATAGACTTTGAAATAGTTGATCAGGATAAGCTTGTCTTTGACAGTAATAGTAGCCCAGGAGGGCTCTCTTTTTCATGGCAAGAGTGAATAGCATTTCCTGTGATGGACAATGCTATTTATAATTTTAGGGCAGAAAAAATGTGTATCCACTTCTCTACTCTGTATATCCTCCTTGCTACAATATCCCCTCACTTCCTGCTGCTACCACTGCTGTTTATTTACTGAAATTATTTGCATACAGGTGATGGGGAAAGCAGTATCAACTAGGAGATTCAGCTGAAATTGTCCTGGCAGGCCAGTGATGTATTTAGAAGGTGGTTTCCCATCAGACCAGCTGATGAAAAAGGGAAGGTATGTTGCAAAATGTTAATTGATGTGGCACAGGAAGGAGGTCTGTCTTGAGGATGTCAAAAGAATCAGAGATTTTCAATTCCTCTTCTGACTCAGCCTGTTGCACCGGACTGGATGCTCTCACAAATGTTACATCAGTGCATAAAACATTCAGTGCTTTGGATTGTGGCTCCATATGTATGTTTTGCTGCAAGTCAGCTTCTCAGAGGGATAAAAAACTGTACAATTAATTTTGATACATTCCAAAAATTTAAAAACATCAGAAAGATGTTACTTCAGCTATTTATATGGTTGTCTGATTTTAATAGACCCAGCCAGACTGTTTGACATACGGCTGCTAATCAAGGTCATGGCCCAAATGTGCATAGTGATCATCTTACTTCAAAGTTTATAAGAGATCGTGATGGGTATATAATAATGCAATACATCTGAATGCAGCGCTGTGTCACTATACATTCTGTACAGCAATTTGTTGCAGTGGATACATCAGCTACACCTGCTGTACAACACCGTTTTAACAGCCTTGGAAAGTGACCAAAGAGGGTCCCATTAGACTTTAATTCAAGGTTTATGACACAGAAAATTTTGATCAAAATTAAATGAACTATTAACATTTATCTGCACCTATGTACTACCTGTTGCTTTAAGTATGACCCTACTGGGTAATTCGGACTATAAATGACATACATTTAAATAATAATAATCATTCTGCAGTCAATGAACCTAAAAGATGGTGCCATGATAATAAGAATATCGGGCAAGAATTAATTGACAAAATAGAATGAGAGACAATCACCGTGTACAAAAAAGATAATTTCCTGGCTACCATCAGATAGCGTGCACCTTCTATGCAAAAGGGGCTCATGCAAGACCCAAGTAATGGAACAGGACATCTCTAGCTGTTTTGTGACCACTGCAAGGCAGGCTAGAATTAGTCATGTATTTCTTCTTTGCAAGATTACTTAGCTAGAAGTACAGAAATAAGACAAGAAATGCTGGGCCTCCTAACTAGATCCAAGCAATGCCTGCTTGGTACCTTATCACACATTTGCTAGAAAAAAAAACAAGCTTTCTTTTTACCATGTGGCACTCACAACATGCTCAGTTCTGATTCACATGGTTGGCATCACCTACCTGATCCCCATGCCCTAAATTGGCAATACTGCAGAAATTGTTACCATCAGAAAGACACAACTGTTACACGTCCATGTGAATGGGCCCCACTTCGCAGCCTGGTACAAATTCATTTTGGGAAGCTAAGATAAAGAGGAAAGAAAAAGAAGACTTGATGGAAATAATAGAGAAACACAAGGGTCAAATCAAGCAAGGCACAGGGTCCAGTACCAGAAGTCCCCTGGGGTGGGAAGGAAATGCTGAGATTAATCAACTGAATGCCATGAGGTAAAATGAGGGGGCTACTTACACACACACACACACACACACACACACACACACACACACACACACACAATTTACTCAATTTTTGTTATAAATAGATTTCTCCACCCCTGTTTTCCATTGAAGTCGGTGAAAACAAAGAATATACTAAAACTAGCAGGTTAAAATACCCATATTGAGTAATTTCTGTTAAAAGAACTAAAACACAACCAAAAAAAACCTACATAAATGTTTTTGTGGGCATCCCTAATATGCATCAGCAACTATGTTCAGCACATCTCCATCAGGTGTTTATTTGTAAAACTTTGGATTCTCTGAAACAATCAGGAAAAGAAGCACAGTGAGATGGATATGTGTTTCACGGTGCTGTTTATGACTCATAAAAGGGATCCTATGGCAGCAACAAGAGAGCTTTGTCAAAAGGAGACCTTCTGGATTCATAAACTGAATAGCCTTATACCCAACGGTTTGAATATAACCAATGATTTTACCTGCTTTTTAGGCTAGTATTCCATAGAAGCGAAGATCACTTTAAGGAAGGGAACTATGCTAAAAGGGCGTGGATGGGTTGTTGTAGATAAGGTGATTAGGAGGTAGTAGATCACAAACGGCAGAGAACTGGAAAGCTAATGATTATTATGGAGTGGTAGTTGCATGTATTTTTGAGTGAGTATATTTATGTCTGTATAACTATTATGAATTTTAAATACATGTACTTTACCGGTGGATATTATATAATATGCATTACTGTATGTTTTTCCAGCAACTGTGTTCTTTGAAAAAGAGATTTGGAAACGGATTCAATGTGGATCTGGACCATCCATTAGAGAATTGATGTCACAGAATTATCAATGTACACCAAGAGAATATCACAAAGGGTCTACTTGTAATCTGTGACTTACGCAGTTTATTGGAACGAACTTACTGACTATACCCAATTTCAGTTGGAATACAAGGCGAGCTTGACCTTGGATGGAAGGACTAGTGTACACATGGTGCTAGAAAGCATTTGCACTTTAATATCTGTTGCAATAAGATTATAGCACTTGGAGCACTGTGCACTTTATATATTGATTTTTGAGCTTGTACAATGCCTGTATAAATATTAATCCATGACTGTTATGTGTGGTATAGCTTCTTGTTGAATCACGTATTTAATGTAAAAATAAATCAGGGAGACATTGTTGTTACGCGGGAGATTATTTTTCGTTTGTACCGTAAAGATTCAGAGCATACTGAAGTGATGGGGGAAGAGGGAGGGGGAGGCTGCCCCCACCCTTAAACACCCACCCCCACACTTTAACCCCATCCCCCACCCCCCACCCCACTTACCTTGTGCAGCCAGGGACTTCCCTGCCGCCGCTGCGGCCAGCGAGGCTAGCCGGCAAAAAGGGCCTTCCCTCCTGCTGGCGCCGCGGCTGGCACAGCTGGCTGGCAGAGAGGGCCAGCCTTCCATTCTGCCAGTGCCAGGTAAAGTGGGGGGGGGGGTAGGGAGGAAAGGGTGGGAGGGAATGATTAGGTTTAAAGGGCCCTGCCACTTGTGAAAGGGCCCTTTAAACCTAACACACACCCTGGGTCCCCCGAAGCTTCCCAAAGCATTCCAAATGCTCCGAGAAGCTTTGTTTTGGAATTTCCAAATTGGGGCCAGCATGCTTTCCGGATCAGGTCCGATTCAGGTATTTCACCCAAATTGGATTCCCTCACGTGCTGACCATTTTGTCAAATTACCATCTATAACAAGCCTTCCTATATTAAACTGAGAACGTCTAAGACAAAAGCCTTTGGTGGCAGAAAAAACCTTTTGAGGATGTCAGGGTCAGGAGGCAGTAATATAAAGGTCACACAAACACAAATGGGAAGGTGTTCTTGAGGTAAAAGCTTGGGTAAAGAGTGTCAATTTTGGGCAGCTTCCACTTTCTTCTGTGCTCTTTTTGCCCTTAGATATGGCTTACACCCAAACTGTTTTACTTTTAATCTGGCATGTTTTAAATTCTCTCATTTTCTAGTTGATGCTGCTGCCTCCATAATCCTCCTTCCTGCACCGTCCTTCCCTTTTAACTTCCTTCTCCTCTCCGTGCAGCATCTTCCATCAGGATAAGGAGAAGATGGGAAGAAAGATTGTGACACCACAATTAACCATCTGAGCAAAAGTTCAGAAACATGCCTGATTCATATACCTTGAAAGGATGGCATGGAGGGTGTCCAGGGTCTGCGTCCCAGCCCCCAGACTTGCCAGGAGGGAGCAGTGGGAGGCAACTGGGAGGCAGTGGCCCTACCACCCCAGCCAGCAACCAGGTCCAGAATCTGCCCACTCCAGGGGGAAGGAGCGAAAGGCCAAAGCCTCAGAGAGCTGGAGGGAGCAGGGAGAGACCAGCCAGTCCCACCCTCCAGGGGGAAGAGAGGGGATTAAGCAGGCCAGAGGAAAAGGGTCAAGGCAGGGGGAATAGGGACCCAGCAGCAGCCCAAACAGAGCCCTTACCAGCTAAGGAGGAGAAGCAGCCACTACAGCCCAGAGCCACACCCTGGCTAGAGGACAGCAGCCTGGCTTAGGAGTTGCTAGGAGCCAAACCCCTCCAGGTGGAGCTACCACAGGCATTCTGGGGGAGGAGATGGATAGCCCCGCCCAGCATCAATGAGCAGGCAGCCCAGAAGCTGGCCAGGGCAGCTCCTCGTGAGCAAGGTCGGGCATGCTCAGCAGCACAGAAGCTGGCTGGGGCAGCTCCTTGTGAGCAAGACCAAGGAGACCTCAGCTGGGGATGGCTCACACTCAACCCCACCCTGCCAGCAAGGCAAAGAAACCTAGAAGGGATTAGTGATAGGAGGGAAACACCTGAGGGAAGGCACAGCTGGGCCAAGTCAGGAGAGGGAACAAGCCTGGAAGGAGGGCGGGCTGGAGAAAGGAAACACTATAAAAGCAGGCTGGGAAGAGCTCTGGGGTGGTGGGTGTGAGTGATGGTGTGGAGCAGAGGCTTGGAGGAGAGGTCTGGGAGGAGGAGATGATGGAGGACGCAGAGGGTAAGCAGACCAGGTTGAGCGATTGAGAGGGAATCAGGGTGATGTATACCACCCCTCCTTCCACAGAGCAGGGTCCTGAAGCATCCCTGCTGCCCCTCTGATGTCAGGGCCGGTCCAGACGGCGCCCTGCCCAGCGGCAGCAATGACAAGCCCTGACAGAGGGTACTCATTCTCTAGTTCAGCTTAGCAATACAGAGCAAATTGGGTAAAATTTGGCCATTGTTTCCAATGGGAAATGCAATTCAGGGCTTTCCATGGGATTGGGGGGGCATTTTAGGGCTGAATTTTACCAAATTTGCTGAGGACCTACTGCTAGCTGTTCTATAAAGACCCCCAAGTTTCATGAAGATTGGATTTCAAAGGGTCATTTTATGGGCCCCCAAAGAAGGTGCCCCCAGCCACCTCCGATCTCCATTATTCCCTATGGGGAACACTAAGAGAGCTACGTAGGGAGCTGGGGTGGCATTTTGCAAGCAAAATCCACAACATTTGCATGGGACCTACTACTAACTGTCTTCTAAAGACCCCCACAAGTTTCAGGGAGATTGAATCCTGGGGAAGGCATGAACTATGTGTTTCTCCAGTTGCTGTCAGTTTTTTCCTGGCAATAGGAAAAAATGGAGTGGCTGAGGGCAATTTATTTGGGGGGGGGCATGAAATGGCTCCCCAAGGTGCAATCGCCTTGAAACTTGGGGAGTCTTTAGAGGACAGTTAGCATTAGGTCATCTGAAAAATTTGTAGATTTTGCAAAAATCTACCCTCATCCCCCTGGATAGTACCCATAGTTTTCCCCATAGGGAATAATAGAGATTGGAGGTGGCTGAGGACAATAGGCAGGAAAGGGTTGATTCTGGCTGACAGCAAGAAATGCTGCTGCAGCTCCCGAAATGGGGATTGCCCACCCACCCACCCCTTTGCATAGATGCCCCCCCTTCCTGGCGGGCCAAGCTGCAAGACCTCCCTAATACATCCAATTGAGTAAACAAGTCTCCCTCTCAGAAAAGCTACAGAGGAAGGTTTGAGCATGCACAAAGAGAAGGTGCATCATGGGATACCATCTCTCATCTGGGAGGTATGGGGCAGAAATACATGCCAGTCCAAGCACGGGATCGAGTGCAGTATGACCGTGGTGTGCAAGTGAACAGGAAAGCAATGGGGAAACACGTGTAAGTGCTTTCATGTATCGTACGCATGTAATTCGTCTCATGTAGTTTGACTCACAGTTCATGGCATACCACAACTTTCACTCCCCTAAATTTTAAATCTGACAATAAGAAACAAGACCACATAGCTCCAAAGGTATAAACAGCTCAGTCTATCCCCTCTAATTTTGTAGATGGTTTATGGATTCTGTAGCTGGTTTATGTTACCCTAAACTCATGGATCGGTCTGTTTCCTTGCTGAAATCACTGAATCTCCTTAGCTTGGATCTTGCCTCTCATAGCTAATTTTCTGGGTCCAAGCCTGCTTCCCCAACCTTATAACTGAATCACTTTCTGGCCCCTCACTCTTTGGATGAAATCACTGAGCTTTCTCCTTGGAACCCTGAAAATTCATCCACAGACCTGCTTTTCATCGTCTGTCCCTGGACTAGACTTGGGTCCATTTTTCTTTTCAGGATCAGGCTGATGTGTTTTCTTTCTCCCCTCTTTTTTCCAAAAACATCACTAGTTTTCCTAACTGCTAGACAGTCCCCCCTTTTCAGGTTGTTCCCCCCCCCAAAAAGTATAGCTCGCAGGGAGGTAGGCTTGTGTAAAGGTTTTGCATTTGATTAATGTACTGTCTCATTTAATGTACTGTCTCATTTTGTTATTTTCACCTTTCTGTTTTTCATTCTGCATCTTGGAGAAACAAAGATTTTTCTTATTTAATAGCTAAATTCTTCCTCATTCTTTTGGAGTGCTGCCCTGAATTGGTATACGCAGGCCG
Source organism: Eublepharis macularius (assembly GCF_028583425.1). Taxonomy (NCBI): domain Eukaryota; kingdom Metazoa; phylum Chordata; class Lepidosauria; order Squamata; family Eublepharidae; genus Eublepharis; species Eublepharis macularius. Next base: position 50,306,255 of record NC_072799.1, read on the forward strand.
AAGATCCTAAAGAATTTTTCAGGTGATGCATCTTAGGTCTTGCACCTACCCCAGCACAAGTAACTATTTGAGGGATACGGGAACTTTATTCCCAAGCACATGGGCCCAATTTAGAATGGGTTAATGGGAAGAAGGGGCTTGCTGTTTTCCCAACCTAAAACTGTCCTGAGGAGCCACCACTTGCCCCATTGAGGAAACGTTCATGTAGCCAGCACCACATGTATGTTTCACCCAATGGACAAATCACAGCTACCCAAGACCATTTCAGATCAGAAAATGGCTTCAACCCATTCTCTTTGTGTGCCATGGTCCTGGGCCCAAGCATGCCTAGGAATTAAGTTTCCAGCAGAGAGCTTTCAGAACACATCTGTTAAAACTCCACGTGGGGCAGATTTGGACACTGTATCATATGAATTGGCCCCAAGTTCCCAGCAGCATGGGTTCTGTGAGCAAAACAGACATGGTACTGATTTTATAGCCCCCCACTGTTAAAAAGCATCAGTCTAGTATTTTGTTTACTGTTGTCCAGCTCAGTGCAGTGCTATAAACCAGAATACTGCAGTTATCAGCACATTCTGAGAACAATCAGATGACAAAAATTACTAAATCTATGCTATTCATTTGTCCTAACAGAAATTAAGACAATTTCACAGCATCATTTTGAAAGAACATTGCCACAATCAATGCCTCCTGCTTTGAAATCGAAACTTGTCCTTTCTAGTCATGGGATGTCATTATCCCATAATGATGTTCTTCATTTAAATCAAATTTTTTGTACAAGTTATTGGAGATTCCTGCAGAAGGACTTTAACAGGAAATATTGATATAAAAGCCCAACACTTTCATTACTTATAACCTCCTTAAAAATGTTAACAGATAATTCTTCTGTAGTAGATTTCTCCTATATAAGTCAATTTTCAACATCACTTTCAAGGAGTTAACAGAGTAGATTTTTAAGCCATAGAAAAACAAGCTCTGTGCTAAATACACAAGAGTTGAGATTTGGGAAGCCTGTCAGGAATACTAACAGGACATCTTTTCCCCTTTGAGGTTCAAGTTCAGTACAAAACAGGGAGGTGGAAGAGGAGGAGGAGGAGGAGTGGGATGGGAAGATGTAGGGCCTCAAGAAGTGAGAGTGACAAGGAAAAGTCTTACCCCACTGTGTAGTCCCTCTCAAGGATGCATTGCTGCTGAGAACCAGTCCTATTAATGTCATTTTCATATTGTCAGTAGTGTGATGGCACACCTGATGGCCTCTCTTAACAGCAATCTGCCTTTACTGGAGTAAGACAGAAAATCTGGACACTTTGTTTTATTTGCCTTGATATTTGTACCTCACTTTTCTCTCCAGTGGGAACCCAAAATAGCTTATCATTCTTCCCTCCTCCATTTTTCCCCACAACAACAACCCTGTGAGGTAGGTTAGCTTAGAAAGAATAATCAGTCCAAGATCTCCCAGTGAGTTTCTGTGGCAAACTGGGGGTTCACACCTGTGTCTCCTAGATCCTAGCTTAATATGCTGATCATTATACCACGCTGGGCATAATACCTGGGAGGTCAAGGTTTGGGGAAGTGAGAGACCTCAGAGGGGTATGATGCCATAGACTCTGAAGCAGCCATTTCCTCCAGGGGGATTCATTATACCACGCTGGCACCAGATCTGCCTCCTGGCATCAGTCTTCTCAGGATAGCAGGGGCTTTGTGTATTTCTCTCCTCAGATGTACAGCCTTGATGACAGCACTGAAACTATACTTAGTCCCCAAGGCTGTCACTTCAAAACCAGGAGTTCCCAACAAACCAATGTAACAGTAAAGAATTCTGAGTAAAAATTAATCAGACTCTTCTCACTTGAAACAATGTATAAAGTATTATCCAGAGCCCAGGACAATTAAGTGATATTTCTGTAACTGAACAGCTAGCTGTAACAAAATAAATGGAAGCCAGCAAAGACATTATTCACCTTGATAACCAGGTCAGTTGTCAGAATGTGCCTGTCGGGTTGTGTGTCCTCAGCTGCTGAAGTCACAGCTCTTCTGACACAGGCGCTTTTCTCTGTCAGCTGAGAAATAAAGAAATATTCAGGTGGACTAAGTGATACTTCTTTTTTTCCTATTTCTGCAAAGTTGGCTTAACAATTTCAGCAATTCTGATAAGACTAAATACTTGAGCCATTGAAAGTACAGCAAGGAAACTGGAGTTTCAAGTAAATTTCTTTTATTCACTTTTTTACAAGAAGTTTACGTGACTTGGAAAGAAGTAAAAAGCTCGTTAAGTGGTGCATTAACTGACCCTCAGAGATTCTAATAAGATGATCAACGATTTTAATACAGTGTTTCTCAATGGTCACTTATCAAAGTCTTACTTTGGGTTGCAACTGCCTGGAGAAAAAAAATCCCCTGTTGCTTTAATAAAAGCATAATGGGATGTTATTTGCCACATTATGTTAGAACCAGTGTGGTGAAGTGGTTAGACTAGGACTTGGGGGTTCCATGTTTAAATCCACATATGGTTCTGAAATTTGCTGGGTAACTTATGGCTAGGGTTGCCATCTCCAGTTTGGGAAACTCTTGGAGATTTGTGAGTGGAGCCTGGGGAGGTCAAGGTTTGGGGAAGTGAGAGACCTCAGAGGGATATAATGCCATAGACGCTGAAGCAGCCATTTCCTCCAGGGGGATTCATCTCGGTACTCTGGAGTTCAGTTGAGATATCTAGGAGACCCCCCAGGCTCCTACCTGGAGGTTAGCAACCCTACTTTGGTCAAATATCTTTCTCTCACACAAGCTGCCTTGTGAGACTAAAATGGAAGAGAGAAGAATGATCTGAGCCACTTTGGTTCCCTAGAGCCAGTGTGGTGTAGTAGTTAGAAGGTTAAATTAGAATCTGGAAAACAGAGATCAAAATCACCATTTGATTGGATTGTTGTGAGGTAAATATGTGGCTGGCAACATCTGAGAGTTTTGGAGGGGTGGAGACATTGGAAACCAGCATAGCCACATACCCAGAAGTGACATCATGGTGTAACATGACACTCTATATTTGGGAAATTCCTACTGTGTTGTGCAATGATGTGACATTGTTTCCAAATATGTGATCAGCAGTGATGTCGCAGAATGCCAGCTTCCTCCCACACACCCATACACACACACACACACCCATTTTGCTCCCACTGCTCCCAAACAGCAGTGCAAAGCCAGGGATCAAGAGTGGAAGGTTGCTGGCCATACTGGGAAACCTGACCTCCCTATGAGAGAACAATATACACTGTCCTGAGCATCTCAGAGGAAAAGTGGGATTAAAAAGTCTTAAATAAATAAACTTGGCCCTATTAATCAAAACTAGTAAGTCACTCATATTTTAATATATTGGTATTTTAAATACCAATGGCATTTAAAAGCTACTTAGAAAAAATGCATGAAGCTAGTTTTTTTTAAAAAATCCCCACATTGCTAAAATACAATGTCCATAGTATACAATATGCTGCTAATGAGATTGACATCAAAGCACACCAACTAAACAAGATGGAAAGAGCACTGTAGGCTCACATTTGTTGTGAAAACTGAAATTTTGTCCAGATAATATTGCAAGTATTAAAAATCATGGCCAGATGCAGCCTCAAAATTATTCTGGCACTTTTTATTGAAGTATCTTTTTTAAAAAAATTAAGACATTATTGAAATTAAGGTAAGGCTGCTAACCTCCCAGAATTATAACTGATCTCCAGATTACAGAAATCAGTTCCCTTGAAGAAAATGGCATCCTCAGAGGGCAACTCTATAGTATATCATAGAGCACCACCCCCAAACCTCCAGGAATTTCCTAGACCTGCTGAAACTTAGAAGTACATAATTCTCTTTAGGATTGTGCTGTAAATAATAATAATAAACTAGTTCTCACTGTAAATAATAATAAACTAATTTTAGATTTCATTTAGTTTTATTTTACTTTTAGGACATGAAATTAGGGGATTGGTTTTATTTAAATGTGGATTTTTTAAAAAAATTGATTATCTCCATCCTGCCACTAAAAGTAATTGTGAAAAAAGTCTCTGAAGATTACATGTGAGCACTAAATTAATCCAATTTTGTGATTTTTATACATTATAAAATTAAGTGCTCCAGGCCTAAATGCATACTTTCATTTCTCACAGCTGCACAAACTATCCAGTGTTTTAATCCCGTTCCAGTCCTATCACTGACTCCCCTTTCAGCACAGCAAGCCAATCCATTCCTATTGTAACTTTTGGAAGCGTTCTTTCTCAAGCTGAGAGGCTTGAATCCCCGTGTTTTTCTTCTAAAGATTCCATCAGCATCCCTCTGAGACCTCAAGCTGAAGAGCTTTGCCTTATATAAATATTTGTTTACTTGAAAGTGCATGTGTGAAATCTTTCTGCAATGTGACTTCTGACTTACTTTGGGCCAGGAGCAAACAAGTATGGTTTCTCAATTATAAAAATATTTTTATGGAGTCTATTCTATGTTTAATATATCCATATAGAGAAGCTAATCAGCCTTTCCTGGTTAACTGATCGTATACATTTCCTGCTGTTCACTTCATTGTTTGATGGCTGCAGCATGCAGTGGAGATTTGCAACTATCCAACAGCCACCACAAGTCAAATAGCAAAAACAGAAAACCCAACAGACTTCATTGCAAAACCCATGCATTTCTGCGCAGTCAGTTTACAGTCAGCTGCTCCCCCATTGTGTTCTGAAATCAAGTATCACATATGTTACACAGTTTGCTTATATGTGAAGTACAGAATTGTCACAGCAAGTGCAATATCACAGAGTCAATTAATACACATGCATGGTCATTATGTGGTTGGTACATTCCACGCCTTTCCACAACACACCTAAAGTAATATGTGAGGTGGAAATTCCTTGTGCAATCAGTCCTGCCTTTTCTTGAGGTACAACATCATGCAAGTTAGACAGGAACAAACCCAGTTCAAGTGCCTGCTTGTCATACCAAACATATAACAAGGCAATACCCGGTGCAGCAGAAAGACTACACAATGAAAAATCACCCGGGTATTTAGAAAAATATTCAGTTGTTATTATTTAACAAAAGGACAATCACTATACCCAATATGTGTGAAAAATTCATACAATGTGCAAATAGTGCATTCCTATACTCTAATTATCTCAAAGAATGTCCTTTTCTCACAGTCCAAACCATGCAGGGAACTCCATGCCCCACTCCAATCCTCTTAGGAACAAGGCAAGTACTCCGTGGGTAGAAGAGATGGTAATTATGAATCACTTATGATCCTTAATGTATTTGATGTCTTTTCTTCTCTTTTCTTTCCACACAGGTGTCTTCCCAGATGTTATTTGTAGTGTCCAACCAAAAAGCAGCCCTAACTGCAACCGGCTAAGTGGCAGATTTCATCCTCATGACTTCCTCAGGGGCTGGTGGACCACCTGTACTCATAAACGTTTGTCTCACCACCCAAAGAGTGACACGTGTATCAGTACACACCTCTATTATCTTGCTACCCCTACAGCTACCCCTATGGCTGCCAATTCCCCGCCCAGGGTGGGGATCCTCTCTTCCCACCTCCTCCCATGACCCCACTTACCTGGCCAGCAGGGGGCGTGCCCCCCAGGGTCCCCCCAACAGCATGGTGCACCCCCAGGCGGCATGGCATGCCCCCACGCCTCACTGCAGCACACCCCTGTGCCCCACAACCAGCCCATTTCGGGCTGAACCGGGCCCACGGGGGTGCAATTCAGCCCTTCGGTGAGTGCAGGAGTGCATGCCAGGCCGCCCTTTGACCTGTGTGATGACGTCACTTCCCAGAAGTTACATCATCACATACTTCAGGAGAGCGCGCACGCATAGGGGATGCTGATCACCATGGAGGGTGAGTGCCAGGTTCCCAGTCCCCTGCCAGGGGACTAAACGGATCTGGCAACCCTAGCTACCCCTCACATTCATCCAAGCTGGACTGCATAGGAAGTACATTACACTGTGGCCCACTTTGGAGTCTGCAGAAAGCAGTATGGGGCTCGTGTAGGGGCAGCTCATTAGCTTCAACAGGTCCTGTGCACCTAAGCAGACATCTATTAGAAGCACCAACATCGCCCTTTACATGTTATAAATTTAGTTATTATTTATTCATTTATAATATTTTTGTTTATCCCACACTCCAACAGTTCTGAAGGTGGCTTACAATCCAGAAGAAAAAGCAACAAAACAAGTAAAGTAAAGAAAAAGAAGGAGGTGCTGCTTCCTCTCTCCCCTCTCCCCTTCACCTTTTTGGGAAGTCTAAATGACCCAGTGGCACAGGAGGGTGTTATTCAGTCCCTTGAGAGACTGCACATGTGCACTGGATTCTTGGATGTACAGCCTACTGATGGAGCAAATAATGTCCCTAGCAGCTCTGAGTCATTTGGGCTGCCAAAAAAGGGCCATTTCCACACGTCCTTAGAAGGACAGCCCACTCACCAAAAGCTGGCAGCTTTTCCCCTCCAGTCCAGATGTCTCCATTTTCAAATGGTTGCAGGCTGTTTGGCTTCTGGGTTTTTTGGTGCCTTTTCAGAGACCACGGGAAACTGCATTCCCAGAAAAAACACCAAAAAAACAGAAGCCAAACAGCCAGCAATCATTTTGAAAATGGAGATATCTGGAGTGAAGGGGAAAGTCGCCAGCATTCAGTGAGTGGGCCATCCCTTTAAGGACACATGGAAATGGCCAAGGTGTGGGAGGGAGGCAGAAACCCCTATTGTCCCTGTGCCATGGTCCCAATCAAAATTAGGCCTGTCTGCACTTTTTACACAGGAGTTTGCACCAGGACTTGCAGCCTCAGTATGGCTGCAACTCATGTAAAAAGAAACACCTAGTTTGGTTGTAAGGGAGAGGGATAACAGGGCACAATGGAAGAGACTACCAAATAGTTGAGACTCCAGTTGTGCAAGCGGCAGCTGTAGATGAAAAGGTCAAGCACCTTCATCGTTGAAGTCAACACTAATCTCCCAAAGATGCTAGCTTTGATGTATGTGAACCCAGCATTCTGCATTTAGAATGATTGCTTTTATAAAGATACAGCATAATTGTTTCCAGATGACCAAACCTGCATTTTGTGCCATTAGAGCTATCACTGTAAGCAAACATGGCATTTCAGAAATGCACTTTCTGCAGAGCCTTAATAGACTTGTATTCCTACTGACTGCAGCAACTTTTCACAGGAAGCAGATGTGAAGACCAACAGCCAACTTTAACTAGGGCAATTCTGAAATCATAAACAAATTTTAAAAGTTGATCTAGAGGCAGTTATTCCCAAGTAAAATATGGTACCAAAATTTCAGTACTTGTATGAGCAGAAATATACAGAAATCTACAAAAATATACATAGAACCAATTAATTATAAAGAGTAAGACCAAACAAAAGGCACAAAGTTACAAACAGTATTTTAAGATTTCATAGAGGAACTGAACTTCAACTACAATCTTTTCAACAAATTGGACTTTGATTGCTACTTCAGCTTGGTTTATGCTTAAGGTCCTTTTCCTTATATTGTTGAAGGCTTTCACAGCCGGAGAACGTTAGTTGTTGTAGATTTTCCGGGCTGTATGGCCATGGTCTTGGCATTGTAGTTCCTGACGTTTCGCCAGCAGCTGTGACTGGCATCTTCAGAAGTGCAGCACCTAAAGTCAGAGATCTCTCAGTGTCAATGTGTGGAGAAGATGTTAGCAGGTAATTTCTATCTACTCAGGAAGATGGGTTTTGGCTGAGTCATCCTGTAAGAGTTTCCAAGGGTGTGGAATGCTAATGGGGGGAAGCTTCACTGTATTCTGAGGAGGTTCTTTTGCATGTGGATTGGTGGAAACTTATGGGAAAACTTATGAAAAAGCACAACCTACAAACAGTATTCAGACCCACCAGAAAAATATAACAGATGCTACGACAGCAAAAGACAGTAGAGAACCCCTCACTCTGCAGGAATATACAGCATACCCTGCAGCTGTGGACAAGTTTACATCAGGACCACACAGTGTAGCATCCAGACAAGAATAAAAGAACATGAAAGACACTGGACTTGACCAACCTGAAAAATCAGCAGTGGCTGAACATAGCCTAACTCAAACAGAACACAGTATCTTATACCAGGACACTAAAATACTGGACAACACATCCAACTACTTTGTCAGATTGCACAGGGAAGCCATTGAAATTAATAAACATAAGCACAATTTCAACAGGAAAGAAGAGAGTTTAAGAATGAATAGGGCATGGTTTCCAGTCCTGAAACACCAGACTAACAAAATACTCTACATCTTACAATAACCCTGCAGATAAGATTAGCATATCAACCACCAATCCATATACAAAAGAACCTCCTCAGGATACAGCAAAGCTTCCCACCATTAGCATTCCACAACCTGGGAAACTCTTACAGGATGACTCAGCCAAAACCCACTGTCCTGAGTAGATATAAATTACCTGCTAACATCTTTTCCACACATTGACACTGAGAGATCTCTGTCTTTTGATGCTACACCTCTGAAGATGTCAGTCACAGCTAGACATCGGCATGAACAGCATTACAAACGGAAAAAACCCATGAACATATAAATACAAAGTTCGTTTTTAAAAATGTACAGTTCCAACGGGTTGTTTCTTCTTTCTTGAAGGCAAACCTGCCAATGAAGGGCAAAGAGGGTCCAACGGGAGCCAGAAGGTCAATAGGGAAGCTCCCAAGCTGTTGGCAACGGGTACGCTAGCAATTTAGACAGCCCATTTCGTGGTGTATTGCTTTATCAAGCCATTCCTCTATTGCCTATAAAATAAATGTTAACACTAATACAATGTATACCATAAACAAAAAAACGGAGAAATGAAAAGGTCTGTGTCCATTTGCTTACATCATCTTTTCCAAACAGCATTTTAACCAGCATTGGTAAGTTTCTTCCCGAGTCATGATGAGATAATAGGAGGTCAACCTCTTATATTGACTCACTCAAGGCAATTGATGGGTGGGTAATTTAAAAAAATATATCACAATGAGTTAGCAATTTGGTACTGCTAGCTAAATTTAAAGAAATATCACATATGAGTCAGCAAATAGGTGCTGCTAGCTAAACAGCCTAATTAAAGAAATATCACTTATGAGTCAGCAATTTGGTACTGCTAGCTGAGTGGTATTATAATTCATTATAAAAAATCTGTAAAATCTATTTCATGGTTTAATCCTGAGTCATATGTGATATTTTCATTTGTATGGTTCTCTTCCCTCTTCGCCCTTCATTGGCAGGCAAGAAAGAAGAAACAACCCATTGGAACTGTATATTTTGAAAGACAAACTTTGTATTTATATGCATGTTATTATACATGTGTTGTACGGACTGTATTCCATGCATTGGGGCTAGATACTTGCAGATAGATAGTCCCTAGTATTTTTGGAGTATATATATTGGAATACTTACCTTGCACTTTTTGCACTCATTGCATTGGCACTTTCATTAAAATTGCATTATTGTTATTACCTGCTGAACAATGCCAATCCCTAATGCTGACCCTGACTTGAGCATTGACATCTCTGTCTCTAGAAATTAAGAAGTGTACGTAAGAATCATGGCATTTGGCTATAGCTTTCTTTACCATCTTGTTAGACAAATTTCCTAATCCATAGCTCTCATGGATGATGATAAGAATCCCTTTCCTTAGTGCCCAGAACAATTTTATAAAAGATTTAAAGGCACACCATATCAAGCCAATAAAACTCATTTAACTTATAGTCAGTACAACCTTCCCCCCAAACCAAATTCAACCAATTAACTGCTTTATCTTACACACACACACAAAATTCAAATTAATTAGAACCCACCAGTCCCCCTTTCTAGAAAGAGGTAGAGGATGAGGAAATAATATTTCTAAATTCATGCTGTGCGTAGAGGAATGAGCTATTTGCGTGTATGTTGCAGAAAAATCCTGGAATGTAAAGAGAACTCATGGACTATGGTGGAAAGCCCTCTGGGGGAGTGGGGCGGGAACAGCACATCTCTGAGAGATACCTCAGGGCATAGCCTGCAAAAAAAGGCAAATTGAGATTCTGTAACTGTGAAGATTTTAAATGGAGCAGATAATCAGTTACAGCAGCTCAGATAAACAACTTCAACAGACTGATCCCTAAAGTAAAGAAGAAAATAGAAAGAAAAATACATGAAAATATATCACACAAACAATCCTTAACACTGCAGATGAAAATGAGGTCAAATGAGGGACTAGAAAAAGCTGTTTGAGGAAGCAAGCTGAAAACATAAGAGAAGTCAGTCCTCCTTTGCAGCTAGAAATTAGACATGGGCACGAATCAAAATATGAATCAAATTTTGTGACAAATCAGGCTGATTCATGTTTCACGAAATGCGTTTCGTGGGGCCATTTTCACAAAATTCATGACTTTTGGAGCCTATTTGTTTGATTCATGAATGATTCATGATATCAGACAGGCTGGCGCTGATCCATTGATTCCCTAGGCAACATAGGCCCGGAATGTCTGCAGACCTTTCGTTGCCATTGGAAACCCCAGTCTTAGCCCACATAACCTTGATAGGAAGCTCTCCCTGCCAACTGGAGAGCTTCCATTCTGCTGTATCCAGCAAGGAGCAGAGGGTTAATCCCCTAGGCAACTGAGATGGGCCTTCTGTAGCCATGGGAACACCAATCTAATCCCTCCAAACTCTGTTAGGCAGGTCTGTCTACCAACCAGAGACCTCCTGTTCTGCTCTATGTGAGCATTTCTTATATAAGGCACAGGTCTCTGCCTCGTGCTTTTCAGTTCCAGTAGACAGAGGGAGATGGAGGACCTGTTGCTGGGATTTGGAGTGAGAAAGTGGAATTGGGAGCTTTGGGCTGGATTTGCTGCTACTTTAAAAGAGACTGAAAAGCCTCTTTCTTACTCTCAGCTCTTGGTCTTGTTGGGAAGGTCATTGGGTGAGGGTGCCTTCTTTCCTCCACTCCATCCAACCCCAGTCTCAGGGCATTGCCTGGCTCCAGGGCCTAGCTTGACTGTGGCCTACATTTTTTTTCTTTGATTTTCTTTGCTTATATACATATTTAGAGCATTTGTTCTTGCTGGCTTGTTGGGTGAGGGTGGGTGGAGGAGAGCCTGCTAAAGTCTCCCTGCGAGTTTGGCATCTCTGGGTATGAAGGAGGCCACTGAAGTGCCCTGGGTTCTGCCGAATCATGAAACTAACGAATCATTTCATAAAATGGGACAATTTCATGAAAGTTCATGATTCGTGATTCATGGAATGTGATGAAACACGAAACACTCATTTCATTTTTTTCCCCATTTCGTGCCCATCTCTACTAGAAATATGTTATTATTTTAACCACCACAATTTTGTATCCAAAATATACATTTTTAATTAATTAGGTCAGGTATCCTGTTTTTAAATTAAGTCAGATATCCTAGCTGTTCCTAGGGGAATACTTTACTTTTTACATTTAAAAAATAGTTCCTGACTCTGCTCACACAGAACAGATGACAAGCCATACATAAGAGAGATTGCAGTGTCCCTAAGCTTCAGAACCACAATCCAAAAAAATACCATGCTGCCCAATAGATTTGAGGCTGTGTCATCCCTGGGACATGACTTAGTCTACTAAATGGTTTTATTGTAGATAAAGGGAAGGGGGAAAACAGGAAGTAATATACAGGTGTTCTAGAAAGAGTTTCAAACAGGGCTGCCATGAGCAGAGGGCGGACACTAAGTAATAATAAAGTGCCATCAAAACAAAACCGACTTACGGCAACCACTCATAAGGTTTTCAAGGCAAGAGATGAGCAGAGGTGGTTTGTGATCACCTTCCTCGGCGTAGCAGCATTCCTCTTCCTTGATGGTCTCTCATCCAAGTACTAACTATGGACGACTCTGTATAGATCCTGAGTTCTAATAAGCTCAGTCTAATCTACAGCTACAAAATTCCAGGGCTCAAGTACTGATGGGGACCAGCAAGACCACAGAGATCCATAAGGCAAGGGGTCACAGTGGAAAGAGTAGCAGTATACCATTTCTAAAGCAGAAGGTTGCCTTGTTTCCCCAACATGCCATTAAGATCCATCAAAATAAGACATAGTGATGATCCGATGCTATATCTAAATTTTATGTGTACAAATTTTATATTCTTATTGTAACAATCCTGTAATTAGTACTAGTCTATCTTTGTGCTATTATGCCATTAAAGGTCTGATTTGATTACTCTAGCACGATCTCAAAGCTGGTTTGAGGGTGAAAGGGAGTCTTTGTGCAGGGGCACAGTGGCTCTCAGCAGCCCTGGTTTCAAGCACAGAGGAAAGCTAGAGAGAATGGACAGAGTCGTTTCACAGAGCAGATCTTATGGTAGCTGAGATTACTGAGCTGAAGGAACAATGCTTACAAGCAGGGAGATGTTTATTTACATTATTTATAGTCCACTTTCCTCACTGGGGATCAAGACAGATTACACAGAGTGAGTCAAAACAATCAACAGGGTGGGATATCTAATAATCAATGCAATAGGATTTGTATTGTAGAAATCTGGAACTAACCAGAAATCCAAAAAAAGAACTGAAGCAAAGCATAAGTATTAACATGACACATTAAGCAATGCAAAAATTACATCGCAGGATCCCACTGTCAGCCTGTGGCTAGATAAGGCTCTTCCTACAGGTTCCCTTTCAAAAGCAAACAAGAGTCCATTGATTGAATAAGGAAACTTTACTGCAGAAAAGGTCCATTATAGTCCACTGTCCTGAATAGAAGACTCAGGATGGTACACAGTCATTGTTACCAATGAAGAGCAAAGCATGAGGTACAGAGTAACAACTCCCATCTGAATCAGCCTCCCCCCATAGTTCTCAAAACAACATCTTTCAGTCCTGGGAAGCTGCTCTCCTTCAAGGCCAATGCTTGGTGGAACGGTGTTAGACAAAACAGTCTCCTCCGGTGGGAATGCTGCCTGGGAACTGGTGCACCTGCAAAGAAAGCACTTAAACACTAGAAGCATTAGAAAATGGAGTCAGTACAGTTTAAACATACACTGGACCTGACATTCTGCCCCCCTTAAAACAGATCCCCCCCTGGTTTATATGGGTAACGAGTATGAAAAGCTTTGGTTAATCTAGGAGCATGAACATGTACAGAGTTCACCCACTCATCGTAGCCAGAATCGAAATCCTTCCACCTAATGAGGTAAAAAAGCAGATTTCGTTTTAATTTAGAGTCCAAAATTTGTTGCACTTCATAGTGTATTTGGTCGTCTATCAAAGTTGGAATGGGTGGAGCTTTGATGTGCCACTTGTCGTCGGTGGGAGCCCTTTTGAGGAGACTGACATGGAATGTATCATGAACATGGCGCAAGTTCTTGGGTAAATTTACAGCAACAGTCACTTTATTGATTACTTTGCGTACAGGGAAAGGTCCAAGGAACTTTAACGCTAGTTTGCGGCTTGTCTGAGCTAGTTTCAGGTTCTTGGTGGAAATATAAACATGATCTCCAGGTTGTAAATCCCATTCGGCCGCACGATGGCGATCTGCGTACTTTTTGTAATCCAGTTTGGCTTTTTCGAGGTGTTTTTTAATAAGAGTCCACTGTTGCGCGGCCTCCCCCCACCAGGAAGATACATCAGGCGAACTAGAGGAATGGAAAGGGGGAGTGTCCAACGGGAAGGGATTGAAGTGAGCTCCATATACAATTTTGAAAGGGGCCTCCCCAGTGGAAGCATGCACACTGTTGTTGTATGAGAATTCAGCCAGAGGGAGAAGATCCACCCAATTATCTTGTTGAAAATTAATGTAGCAACGAAGGAACTGTTCTAAAACCTGATTAGTTTTTTCGGATTGTCCGTCGGTTTGTGGGTGGTGGCTTGAGCTGATTCCTTGCTCAATATTCAACATTCGCAACAGCTCCCGCCAGAAGTTGGCAACGAACTGTCCGTCGCGATCCGAAATCACCTTGGACGGAAAAGAATGTAATTTTACGATGTGTTTTAAGAATAAATCCGCCAGTTTTCGAGCGGTGGGTAGAGCAGTACATGGAATAAAATGAGCTTGTTTGGAGAACAGATCTACTACGACTAAAATGCAATTATGCCCTTTCGAAAGGGGTAAATCAGTGATAAAGTCCATAGATATTATTTCCCAAGGTCTGTTAGGTGTTTCCAATGGTTGTAGGAGACCTGGAGGTTTCCCTTTCCGGGTTTTGGCGCTGAGGCAAATGGGGCAGGAGCTAACGTATTGGGAAATGTCTTTGCGCATGCCCGGCCACCAGAATTGCCGTTGTATTAGATGCAACGTTTTCAGATACCCGTAATGACCAGCAGTGGGGGCATCATGACATCGCTGTAATACCTCCCGTCGGAGGCTGTCCGGGACATAAAATTTGCTTCCAGCTAGCCAATCCCCCTGTGGGGATTGGGTCAGTTTGTTTCTAGGCGCTTTATCCCCCTCCTTTTCCACCTCAGTTTTGAGTTTCGATTTCCACTCCTGGTTGTGCGGGAGGGGCTGGTTTGCTCGGCTGCGGGTAGTCACCACGCCTCCCAATTGCGTAGGTGAGAATACCGTGTCTACAGTCTCCTCCCGTTTGCTTTTGTGTTGGGGCATGCGCGATAGGGCGTCTGCTAGAAAGTTAGTCTTGCCCGGGAGGTAATTTAAAGTGAAATTGAATTTGGAGAAGAATTCTGCCCATCGCAATTGTTTGGCATTCAGTCTGCGTGGGCTTCGAAGGGCCTCCAGATTTTTATGATCTGTCCAGACCTCGAAGGGGTATCGCGCCCCCTCCAGCCAATGTCTCCAGTTAGTGAGGGCTGCCTTTACTGCAAAAGCTTCCTTCTCCCACACATTCCAATTTCTTTCTGCATCTGAAAACTTCCTTGACAGGAATGCACAAGGCCGCAGTTTCCCATCCTCCCCCTTCTGCAATAATACCCCTCCTATCGCCGTATCGCTGGCGTCGACTTGCACTATGAAAGGGTACTTTTCGTTGGGGTGGCAGAGGATGGGTTCTGTTACAAATTGCCCTTTCAGGCATTCGAAAGCAGTTTGGCAATCGGATGTCCATTGTAATTTGGAGGAGGGTTTTTTAGCCTGGTCCCCTTTATTTTTTGTTTTTAACAGTTCCGTTAAGGGGAGCGTGATCTGGGCGAAGTTTGCTATAAAGTCTCTATAGAAGTTGGCAAAACCCAGGAATGACTGCAGTTCTTTGCGGGTGGTGGGAGTTTGCCATTCTTGGATCGCTTGTATTTTGGCTGGATCCATTTTTAATCCCTCTTGGGAGATACAGTACCCAAGGTAAGTGAGTTCAGTTTTATGGAATTCACATTTGGACAACTTGATGGGTAGTTTATTATTCATCAAGGTGGCCAGGACTTTTTGCACCATTTGAATGTGTTCCTCCTCTGTGTCCGAATAAATTAATACATCATCAAGGTACACCACCACCCCTTTATAAAGGAATTCGTGTAGAACTTCATTTATCATGGACATGAATACAGACGGGGCTCCCGCCAATCCAAAAGGCATAACTAAGTATTCATACTGTCCGAGGGGTGTATTAAATGCGGTTTTCCACTCATCCCCTGCCTTGATACGGACGTGGAAGTAAGCATCTTTTAAATCTAATTTTGTAAAGATCTTACCTTGGGCCACGACGTTGAGAAGGTCTCGGATGAGCGGGATGGGATAGGCGTTGTTGGTGGACACAGCATTAAGTCCTCTAAAGTCCGTGCACAGCCGAAGTCCCCCATCTTTTTTCTTCACGAAGAGAACCGGCGCGGCGTGGGGGCTATTGGCTGGGCGGATGAACCCTCTTTGAAGATTGGTGTCGATGAATTTCCGGAGCTCTTCTCGTTCAGGGAGACTCATGGGATAGAGTCGTCCTTTGGGCAGTGAGGCTCCAGGTAAAATTTCCACCGCACAGTCAGTTCGTCGGTGCGGGGGTAAAGTATCAGCTTCTTCTTCGGAGAAAGCATTCAGAAAGGGCCAATACGGTTCGGGTATTTGGTTTATTTCTTCTTGGGTGAGAAGAGCCTTCTCAGTGTGAGTTGGATCACTACCCCAGTTTTGGTTCCAACGATGGTTTTTACAGTTGGCGTGACTGAAAGTGATGCATCCTTCTGCCCAATTTATATAGGGATTGTGATCACATAGCCACTTGCTGCCTAGAATTAACGGGTATTTGGCAGTGGAGCTGATGACAAAAGACCTTTTCTCCCAGTGTTGGCCCATGCCTGTGATCACTGGGATGGTTTCGGTGGTAACAGGGTTCATATTGGTGCCATCCATTTGTTCAAATATTACTGGATTTTGCAATTCACAAGTTGGTAGGACTAGTCCGTTGACTAGGGCTGGGGCGATGATGTCTCTTGAACAGCCCGAGTCGATAAGGGCTTGCACTCGGATGTGCATCTTCCTCTCTGGGTTAAGTAAAGTCACTGGTATGAATAAGATGGACCCAGGCGGCCGGTTCCGTGCAGGGACGGGCTTGGGGTGGATCTGTCGGTTGGGCCCTTTTACGACAGATCCATCTCGTTTCCCGACTGGGGGCTTTCTGGATTTACCTCTGCATTTGGGGAAGCGGGGTCGTATTCCATGACCTCTTCCGCTTCCAGCCCCCTTTCTGAGGCGGGCCGTTGGGAAGCGCCGCGGCCTCTGTTCGCTCGTGGAGCGGGAATCGGGCGTTGGAGAGTAGGAAATGGAGCAAGGGTTGGACGCCGTAGTTGAAGCGGAGGTCTTTGCACAGGCCGGTAGGGGCATTGTGCTGCAAAGTGACCGGCTTGTCCGCATTGCAAACACAGCCCTTGTTGCCATCTAGCATCTCTCGCTCCACGAGTGGCGTATCCAGCTCCCCGTCCTCCCCTCTGTAAAGTTAAGGGTCTTCTTTGTCCCGTTTGTTGTTGTTGTTCAACCAAACGGACTTCCAAAATGCGATTTTCAACTTCACATGCAAGCTGGATCCAACCTAATAACGTAGGAGGATTGTCCTGCATAAGGGCTCTGTCCAGAAGTCTCGGGTTTAGCCCTTGCTTGAACAGGATAATTTTGGTGGACTCCTCACACCTAGGGCATTTGGCAGCTAGTTGTCGGAATTTCGTAATATAGTCCCTTGCCGACATGCTGCCTTGTTTAATGGCTTGCAATTCTGTTCGGGCCCTGGTTTCCTCTAAGGGGTCTTCGTATTGTGCTCGAATAGCGTCCACCAACCCCTGGAGAGTGTTGAGTTCAGGGGCCCCGATATTGTATAGGCCTACATACCAGTCCGCTGCTTTGCCTTGTAAGCGGGAGCCGAGATGCTCAATTTGACTGGCCTCGCTGCCGAAGAGGTGTCCCCACCGGTTGAAGAATTGCACTACTTGAACTAGGAAAAATCCTAGTTTGGAGGGATCCCCATCAAAAGTAGCTTCCAGTTTCACCCAGCCCATCGGGAGGTCTTGTCTCGGAGCCGGTGCTGGGTAGAAGTCCGTCGGAAGCATCAAGGGCACTTGAGGTACGAGGGGAGGTAGTTGGGGACCCGGTTGTGGCAGGGGTGCTGGTTGCACTGGCGGCGGCAACACCGGCTGAGCTGGTGGTGGTGGCCTCGGCTGGGCGGGCGGTGGTCTTGGTTGGGCCGGTGGCTGTAGCAGTGGCCGGGTAGGCTGCTGCAACCTTGGTCGGGCTGGTGGTGGCAACGTCGGAGGCGTCGGCAGTAGCGGTTGAGGTGGAGGTGGCCGGTGCGGTCGAGTGATGATCGGCCGCTGAGGGGCGGGTTGGTGGGGTCGTAGTGGTGTAGGCCCCACCGGTTGATTCGGAGGTGGTAATACGGGTTGGTCCGGTGGCAAACGGATCGGTTGCTGCAAAGGGATTAGTTGCGGTCGAAGCGGAAGGGGCCGCAGCGGCGAAGGCCTGATGGGTGGTGGGCCGCGCGGGCTTGCCCCTCCCGGCGTCGTTACTCTGGGAAGCAGAGGCTGGTCTTGTGGCGCCGGTAGACCGTCCCTTGGGATTTGCTGAATGGGGACAACTTCTTGCGGTTGTTGTGGCAATTCCTCCCCAGGAGGAGCCGGAGGCTCTTCCGACTGATCCGGCCGGACCGTTATTGGAGAAGCGGGAGGGGGTATCACCGTCGTCTCGGTTGGACGGGTTGGCCTTTCTTCCCCTTCTCTAGGCATCTCAGCTGGAGTCTCAGGAGGTGGATCCCCGTTCGATCTAGGGGGTTCTGTTGGAGCTTCTCCAGGTACCTCAGCTGGAGTATCCCCGCTAGGCGGAATTTCGTCTAATCTAGGAAGTTCCGCGGGCGGTTCTCCCGGTTCTCCAGGGCAGGATTCCTCCTCTCCTGAAGGCGGCGGCTGCTGCGGAACGACCTCCACCGGATAGGAAATAACGCTTTGGAGGGTAGCTATCTGTACAGCCATTTCTTCAGGTGATAGTCTCTCTCCTGCCCCCATCGCTGAGATTAGGTGAATGGCATGAGCCAAACTTTCCTCCATGTCGATCAGCCTAGCTTCCAACTGTTGCATTCGGCTTGGACCCGGTTGCCCCATCACGGAACCTCCCTCAGTTGCACTCACCGGGGAAAACGGCCCCCAAGGCGGAGGGTCTCCTTGATCGTCTCGCGATCTCGCTGCTAGAAGTCCTTTGGCTAGGCCCGTCACTGCCGAGATGCCGGAATCTACAGCATGGGTGCGACTTTGCATCTGCACCCAACTTTGTTCAGGAACTTCCGTTGGCTCTTTCCACGGGGCAAGTTCCGAATAATCCCAACTCAGGGCGCCGCGGCGGGATGTGTTCCCGTCCGTCTGTTCGGTCGTCCTGTTCCAAAACAGCCACGGTTGGCTGCTATCCAGCTCAGGGACAGTCTCTAGGCTTCGGCGCCCGTCCATCGAAATTCGTGGATGTAGTCCACCGGCCCGGCGCTCTCTCGTTTCTCGGGGTCTGGCTCCCCACTCCGACGGGGTGGGTAACGAGATCAAGGGGAGAGCGGCCGCCGTCGGCCTTGTCCCCTCACTGCCGAGGTCGATGAGAGGCGGGGTAGTAGTCGAAGCTCCGGTCCCGGCTGGCACCGGTTCCTGAGATTCTTGGGGTTGCGCTGTTTGACTGTCGGGAGACGCATACGGATCAAACAAAGGATCCCTGTCCGGGACTACCTTGGATTCCGCTGGGCCCGACTCAGGCATGATTGGTAACAAAATGTCAGCCTGTGGCTAGATAAGGCTCTTCCTACAGGTTCCCTTTCAAAAGCAAACAAGAGTCCATTGATTGAATAAGGAAACTTTACTGCAGAAAAGGTCCATTATAGTCCACTGTCCTGAATAGAAGACTCAGGATGGTACACAGTCATTGTTACCAATGAAGAGCAAAGCATGAGGTACAGAGTAACAACTCCCATCTGAATCAGCCTCCCCCCATAGTTCTCAAAACAACATCTTTCAGTCCTGGGAAGCTGCTCTCCTTCAAGGCCAATGCTTGGTGGAACGGTGTTAGACAAAACAGTCTCCTCCGGTGGGAATGCTGCCTGGGAACTGGTGCACCTGCGAAGAAAGCACTTAAACACTAGAAGCATTAGAAAATGGAGTCAGTACAGTTTAAACATACACTGGACCTGACACCCACTTAGAGTTGCCAGAACAAGCCAAGCAGCCCGTGGGAGAGGGGAGGGGCAACAACATGGAGGGGTGAATAACATCAGCAACATTGCTGATGTTACTACATCATTTCCAGGTACAATCCAGAAGTTTCTTGGCAATTCCTAGAGCTACCCAGGTTGTACCTGGATGTGACATATTGGTGCAGAGGCTTGCAGTGGCCTACAGCATTTTTATTTTTCTCTCACCACTGCTTGGAGAGGAAATGGATAACAAAAAGCAGGACAAATCCCACCATAGTAGGAGGCCCTGATAAACCCAATACCACATACAGCAACAGGCAGCATGACCTATACACAGTAGTATAGATCACAGTCCCTAAACCTTTTCGCAAGTAGCTTTTTAAACCATTATGTACAATACAACCCTATTACCTATGTAGAAAACCCCGTTTGATTAATTCAGTTTTATTTAGTTTGCAGGGAAAGATGTTAAGCAATAAGGGCAGCTAGATGGGCCAGCAAGACCAAGGAGATGTTCAAATATAAGGATAAGAAGTTTGTACTACATGTGAAGGAGGTCATGTGTCTTACTGGTGAGAGAAAAGAATGGTTCTGGCACATCATCATTCTGGATAAAGGTGAGAAGACTTAGGTATGAAAGGATGCAAAGAAGAAGGCAAAGGCTGAACAAACGTAAGTACTTGCCCCAGACTGCATGTGTAGCATTAGTTAGGAATGTGGAAATACTGGACTATATTTGACTTCACCAATGATTGTCAAGGTCTTCTGCTGTCCATTGCAGTGCACAATGCAAATTATAAACTTATTAGTTCGTATCAACCAGCCTTTTGTTCTGAAATGGAACTCAATGAAATGATCCATTTACAATGAAAATGAAATTTCCATCAGCAGTGGCACCTGGGGCTAGAAACTTCAGAGTTCTCAATTACTAGGTTATAAAAGCAACAGATATGAAAGCAAGTATGAAAGCACACGTTTGTACATGGCAGAAGTGCCATGAACACATACTTTTAGTATTCAAAGCATTTGTTTTCAGGGCAGAGACATACGTTAAAATCATTTCCACCACACTTTGAATGTATATTCAGCCCAAGAAACGAACAATGCAGCCCTACATAGACAGCAGGAGACCATAAAACAGCTGAGGTTGTTGAGCTGGAGAGATGATGTTCATAGGCAGGGGCATGTCCGGCAATGCAGGTGCATAGGATTGCACTGTCAGAGGCACAGCTTATTGTCCAAGCTATAAATATAACCTGTCTCCCATTCAGGGTAATATTGATATCTGATGTTAAGGCACAGAATTTATGCCTATTGTAGACTCTAACCAGAATGGAGAAGGTATTTTGTTTTCTTTTGCTTACTTTTTTTCTTGAAAAAAAGGTGTCATTGACAGTCAGCCAAAAAAGAAATCCAATATGGAGAAGTCAGCAAGTCTGCATAGAAGGCACATGAAAGACTGGAGAACAAAGTTTTAACAGGTCTCTGAGGCTGAACAATTTGTTCTCTCCAGGATATTTCTCTATGGAAGTCCAGCTCGTATTACTAGTGACAGAACACCCGCAGAGCAAGTAATAAGTGTGCCTAAAATCAATCAAAAGCAATTATTTTACTGCAACTATATTTTCTATTGTATTTTCCAAAAATTACAGCATTTTATTAGATATGTTGCCTCTATAAAGTTGTTTTACACAGCAGACTGGTCACACGTACACGTCTGGCACTTTCATTCTTATTTTTTCCATGTTGCTCATTGCTTTATTGCTTGAGCATTACTCTTCTGTGGGGTTAGCTGCAAACCTGGGAGTCAGAACCTGCTCGTCCATTCCAAAAGCTTGCATTATGCCAAATATTTTTGCAATTTTTTTCTGCTAGCATAATATATATACTCAACTTTTATTTAATGTTGATAATAAGAAAATACGGAAGGAAAAAGGTGGTACTGATAGCTTCAACAAAATAACATTCGTGGGTTAAAACATATTATTTGGAATAATGTATGATGTGGGAACTTGTATTCACCAGCTTTTACAGCATAGTTCATCTGCAGACCAAGGGTCGGCAAATGTGTATTTTTTGAAAGAACCAAGCATGAGCAACACAAATATAGACTGGAGAAGTAGGGGGGAAATCAGGGCCGGTGCCAGGGTTTCTGGCGCCTGAGGTGAGATACCTAGTTGTGTCCCCTGCTTGTGCGCTCTGGCCCTGCACGATGACGTCACTTGTGACATTATCACACAGGAGCATCTCCCTCACCTGAGGCAGGCAGCAGCGGCAAAGGGACAGAGAGGCAGCCCACTTCCCTGCTCGCTTCCCCACTCACTGCCGCACCGCATGGGCGCCCAGCTCGCGAAGAGGCAGGCAGCAACAGCGAAGGGGCAGAGAGCCAAGCAGGGATGTGGCCCACTTCCGGGTCGGAGTCATTGGGGGCCAGCACGGCGCTTCCCATAGAGCTCAGCGCTCAAGGCGGCTGCTGGCACCACCTCCATGGACACACTAGGCCTGGGGACAATCTCCTGCTACTTTTCAGCAAAGTAAGTCAACTCTTCCATATTACTGTCAGGGGAAGCAATGGAGGAATATGCATCTGTGGCAATTACACAAACCCCTCCTTATCCCTCATTTGGGTTCCTAAGTCTGTATATATAGGCCTGTACCAGGGCAATACTGGGAAAATGAGATTGGATACAGAAATACACAGATAAGGCAAGGACGAGAGAGAAATTTTGAGACGTAGTATAAAGTAATCAAACAACTATTCCAAACAGAACCCATCTGTGAATATGTGTAGCTTCCTTAAGGAAGCAGCACAGAGCAGGGAGTTGTTGCAGCAAAAGCTAATATGAGGGTTTGGCTGATCAGACTAACTGGAGTGTCTTCTACACAGGGACAGGATGTTTATGGCTGCAGATAAAGCACAACAGCAATAGGGCTTCCGCATGGCTGGTTCACCACAGCTTCCCTGCCCGAATCCCCCCGAAGTAGCCAGCTCTCCCTCACTTGGGCCTCTACAGCTTTTGCAAGTTTTTTAAAAATCAGCACTAGAATATCATATCAATACACCATAGTATCAAGTTTCTCTGAAGTCCTCCTCATTTTCATTTTTAGAGTAGGTCTGTAGCTCTTTCCCTTGAAGAGATATATCTTTGTTAGGGAAGGGGCTTGGGACTTACCTTTTTTAAAAAAACAACAACAGCTGAAAATTCATAGAAACTGCTACAACTATCGGCACAACAATATATTGATAAAATGGTATTCTAATGCTGGTTATGTTGAAAAAATGAAAATCCATCCAGTGGCAGGGGAGGAAATGGCTGCCATGTTGGCCAGAAAACTCAATTTTTCCCACTCACACAGCAGCTTTCCAGACTTTACTACAATTTTCCCCAAAACTTTAGAGCAAAGCAGGTTTGAGAAAGAAAGCCAGGGAAAATCTCAGAAGTGCACTAATACACCATGATACTTTGGGAAACAGGGAAAAAAACCTATTTCCCAAAAGCAGTGACCTCAGGGCAGATAACTTGTGTAGAAGACACCTGGGAGTGAGAACTGGACTTGGAACAGGAGTGAAAGGGACAGGTATGAAGGCGGTGCAGAAAGAGGCATTGAGGATTTAGGAAGGAGTAGACTGGATACCTGAATGAGGCTGGTAAAAGGAAGAGAGAGAGAACATGATGTCCAGAGACTGGTGAAAAATAAAAGCAATTGGAATGGTGGTGGAGAGAAAGAATTTGAACTCTGGAGTGGGTCTCCACAAAAAAGGAGGCGACAGGGAGCGCAAGCAAGAGAGCTGGGGGTGAGAACACGAGGCATTTGAGCTGGGGGGGCGGGTAGCAAAGGTGCAAGTGGCAGCAGGGATCAAGAGGAAAAATGAGAAAGATTTTTATGTTGCCTGATCCTGAAGCACGAGTGTGGTCAAGAGTCAAAGTGCTGAAGGGACAGTCCCTAAGGTAAAACTGAATACTCACCTAAATGGTCCAAAAGAAGATCCTTTTAAACCCATAGTCTATGTCAGAAGTAAGGTTTCTCTCCCTTGAGTTACTTTAAGGAAATTCTAGTAGGGTAGGAGTCAATGTTGTCCTTGCTAATTGAGTGTTGATTGTTTTATCTAACAGGTAGATATTATTCTGGATGTTCCCTGAATTGAAAAGAATGTCAGGTTATTGCTCCACAGGTATAGGTTGTTCAGTTTGGTCTGTCTGTGGGAAGATTCCATAAAGTCACACAACTACAAGCCCATGGTGAAGGGACTCAAAATTTTCTCATGGGAACCTGGCTATCTCATGATGAGCATCAAAGGAAAGGATTTGGATTCACCCCTCATTGTGGGAACAAAACTATAATAGCATAGCAGCAACAGGCAACAGCATAATGCAAAGGAAGTAAGTTATTGGCCATATAGAAAAAGAAAAAAGTGAACAAGAAGCAGGATTTGTTTTTTAATGTGGCAGGACTGCAGTGGCTGGAGCACTCTTCTACTTGGCAGCACTTCGTTGTCTCACATGCTGACTCTTACCTTCTAGATGTCCATTGTTGTCGTGTGTGTGTGTTATTGTGCTTGAGGAAAAACTCAGTAGATCAATAGTTTAGAGGCAGACTAATGGTTGATGATGTTTTTGATTAAGGTGAAAATAGCTTCCCCAAAGCCAAGTTTCCCCACCACAATCCCTTGAAAAGAACAGTGTGCATTTGTGCATGTGCAGCCAACACATGCACAACGGGCTGAAACTCATGAAAATGGAACAAAAACCCAAACAGATCAGTTCCAAGCCAGGACCTGCCAACCTGGAATAAATTAGTAATGGAATGGAATTATTCCAGAACCCTCAAAACCAAAACCAAAATTTTCTTGGTGCACATCTCTAGTAGTGATTGTATAAAGAACCATTTTCTTACTTTTAGAAATGTTGTCATTGCCACTATTACTCAGAAACAGTGTTCCATATGACACAAATAAGAGGAATGTTGTTTTTCCCAGGAAAAAAAGGGACTTAATGCATACTATTTCAGAATGAAGAGATGGGTTGTTTTTGCAAGATCTGCCATCTGGCTTTTGCTTGTCCTGCCTACAAAAGTGTTTACTGTTGTGTCACATTTGTGTATTCAGGTTGATTTTAATCTTTTTCCCTCAAATCCTTTTAACTTGTTATATACATCTCTGCATGTAGCCCTTGGCTTTATTCGTACTGAGAGAACTTTTGTTAGTGATAATTAGTCATTCATTGTACTTACTGCCAGCTGTTCTTCTGCCTGTTGTGTCTATTTTCCTAAACTTCAAAGAGACCTTTGAATTAAAAACATTTTTTCTTTAAAAAAAAAAAGAAGTATGGAAGAACCTTCTTCTATTAACATGAACTGTGGGTTATGAGATGAGGCTTGGAGGCAGGTCAAATGGTCCAAAAGTTTTGCTATGAGTTATAGAGCAAAACTGAGGGAAAATTTGGGTGCATGTTTGAGATGACTACCAACAGTCTTCTCTGTTTCAGCATCCTGTTTAAACTGGATTTATCCAGCAGCCATTTTAAAAGGTTATAGTCCCATCTATTATTAGTGCTTAGTTACTATCACATACAAGGCTATAGCACTACTTTTAAATCCCTTAAAAAGTGACTAGGATCAAGATGTCTTAAAGACCACATTCTTCTATATAAAGCTTCTCTCAAAATTAAGATAATCTGTTGAGTATACATCTATCTTTTGAAATAAGCAGGTGGCCATTGTACACTAGAGTGAGATTCTATTCTGTTGCAATCCTTTCTTTGAGGAATTCTCCCCTCTTCAGTATTTAGCTTTAAGTGCCAAATTAAACCATTCATGTTCTTGTATTACATTAATGTTCAGTTATGTTGCTTAAGGGACTAGTTTTGGTTTTTTTATTATTCTTACTTTTCTGTTTGTAATTCTACTGATTTTACTGGTACAATTAATTTCTATCTTATTTATATGTGCTATGTTGAAGTTTTACATTTTTAAAAAATTGCTGCTATTTCTTTTGTTCTATTGGTTTTATTGATTGCAATCTAACTTTTATATCTTTAATTTTTATATCACCTTGATAACTTTATAGGTAGGTGAGGAAGTGTTTTAAGGTGTTTTTTTTAAAAAAACAGGCTATCCAGGATATACGCACTCCAGTCCAGCTAAGCAAATGCAAAAGTATACAGTCGCACACAGGATGAGGGATTGTTTGTACAGACAGATGCTTCCACTCTGCTGCTTCACATGCATTGGTAGAGGTGCCATTCCTCCAACCAGTGTGGGGGATCCACTGCTCCCACCTTCCCCTGCCCCCACTTACTTGGCTGGTGGGGGGGCGCTTCCCGGGGCACCCCCCTCGGGCAGAACGGCATGCCTTCAGGCAACCGCAGTGCGACCTCGTGGCACAGTGGCCCAATTCACGTCCCGCAGTGGGCCAATTCAGCCCCCTGGTGAGCGCAGGACCCAGGCTGCCCCTTGACTCGCACAATGATACCACATCCCAGGAGAGATGCCATCACGCAAGCCAAGATAGCGCATAAACACAAACCCAGGACACATAGCGCAGTAAGTGCCAGGCCCCTGATCTCCCACTGAGAGAGTCGGTGGACCTGGCAACCCTATGCATTGGCCAGTTAAAAAATCATCCACAGCACTGATCAGATCTTTGGGATAGGGAGTGGTGGAGGAGAATGATTCATCATCCCTCTTTCTCCACTACCTGCTCAACAATATCAACCATTTAATAGGCCTAGGCATGTGTGCCAATCCCTTCTTTCTGGGCATGTATTTGGATAAGGCCTATTTAGATAAGTCCTATGAGCATACATCTGGATAAGGCCTGTTGTCTCTCCCCTTCTTTTGCCATCATCTGCCAGTAGGTGAAGACTATTTTATTTTGCTTGGCATTCTCACCATGATACCTCCTCCTTTTTTGATGTTTTAACTGTTTTTCTTTTTTGTACTCAGTTTAGCCATTGATACATATTCATAAATCTTATCTCTCCCCTCTGACACATCAGGTCAAATATCTGTTTTCCATTTTGCTGCATATAATACTCTTGCTGCTGTCACCATGTAACAGAAAAGATCTCCCTGTTCTTTTCTAACATTAGTTGGTAGGATGTTTAGGAGCATATTTTTCAGATTTAATTCAAATCTAAGTTTGAGAATCTTCGGCATCTCTTCATGAATCTTTATCCAACATTTTTACATTTTCTTACAGGTCTACCACATATAGTAAAATGCTGCATCCACGCTTTGCCATTTCCAACAGTGTCCACTGTAACCCTTACTAATTCCTGCAATGTCTTTGGGGGTAGTGTACCATCTAAAGAACATTTTATACCAGTTCTCTCTCAGTAACTGACAGTTTGTAAATTTTATGTCCTTAATCCGTAAATTTTCCCATAAATTCATCGAAATAGTTTCACCAAAGTTTTCCATCCATTTTATCATTCAGGTTTTTAGTTGCTCCATTTCTGTGTGATATTGCAGTAAGATTTTGTAGATCTTCCCCAAGAGATGCTTCAGATCTCCAGATATGTGTTTTTCTCTCAACCTACCACCTTCTTTAAGAGTTTGTTCCTTTAGTCTTGATACTGTTTGATGATATACCCGCCATGGGATGTTTTTACCTTGAGCTTAGATTTCTTGCCAAGTTTTTACATTTCCTTTCTTATCGATCATTGATTCATAGCTGAGCTGATCAATTCTATTTCTTGTGGCTGCATAATAGTGAGTATTAATTGGAACATCAATGGGGAGATTAGTGGACTCAATCTATTTCTGCATTGAAACCATATTTTAAACAATCCATCCCTTATAATAAGGGTCCCATCCCGTTTGTGAATGGATTTCCATGATTTCTTGATTCATCGGTAATTATGGATACCTTCTTTGGTGTCCACTGTCTCCAATTTAATATATCTACTACTTGGATTTATAATCCAATCTGTTATCCAAACTAATGCCACTGCTTGATGATACAATTTGATATTCGGTACTGCCAATCCTCCTCGGTTTTATCATCCTGTTAATACTTCGAATGTAATCCTTTGTTTCTTTCCTTTCCATATAAAGTCATTTATTACTTTCTGTCACTTGTTGAGAATCTTTTGTTCTATATAAATGGGAATCATTTGAAATAAAAAGTTCAATTTGGATAAGATATTCATTTTGACAGATGAGATTCTTCCTTGCCATGAAATATTTAATTTTTCCCATCTCTGCAAATCATCAATAATTCTTGTCCAAACTTTTTGGTAATTATCTTTATAGAGATTCTCATTTCATGGTGATACATTTATCCCTAGATATTTTATCAGCTTTGTAGTAATGGCACAGTCCATTATCTTTCCAACCTTTTCTCGTTCCTCTGTCATTGTCCATAGTAACGTTATCTTTGTTTTCTTTTTATTCAACTTGTATCCAGAGTACTGTCCAAATCTTGATATTTGTTCCATTACATGTCAGGGAAATGTGTGGATTCGTCACTGATATGACCACATCATCTACGTAGCTTTTCATCTTATATATCTCTTTCCCCTCCTTTATTTCAGAAATCCTACTGCCTTATCTAATTCTCACTGCCAAAATTTCCAATGCAATAATAAACAATAATGGTGATATTGGACATCCCTGACATGTTCTTTTTGTTATTTCAATTTTCTTCATAAATGAACCGTTCACTAAAATTGCAGCTTGCTGATTGGTGTAAATACTTTGGATCCAATTCAAAAACTCACTCCCACAATTCATTATTTGCAATGCTTTCATAAGAAACTTCCAATAATTCTCAAATGCTTTTTCAGCATTCAAAAACATAAATGCAGGGTTTTTTCACCTTTTCTTCTTGAAGTTTCAATTGCATTGAGGGGAAACCTAATGTTATCTTTCATATACCTACTCAGGATGAAATCTGTTTGATCTTCATGAATTACTTCTGAAACGCATCTTCTTAATTTTTCAGCCATTAGTGTTGTAAATATTTTGTAATCCACATTCAATAAAGATTGATTGTGGTATTAATGGATCATTTCCCTCTGTCAAGTACAGCCACACCATGGTTGTCAGTTTGTTGTATTGCTTGTACCACAATATGCTGAAGCTATACCGCCTTATTGCTAACTTGATGTGTACTCTCTCTGATCATTCATAACCATATTGCAGATGTTACTTGCTTAGGACTCAGAATGGGCCTCCCAAGTTATCTTAGAGAAATATGCGAGTCTCAGCTAACCATGACCTTGGTGTCTAGATGCCAGCTTTCACTACTCTTCCCAGATGCTGCGAATACTTTATTGTATACCTGATGCATAGTCATAACTAAATAGATTTTTACAGAACTTGTGTAAGCTTGCGCACCAAAACCTTAACTGTCATTTGGAGCGTGGGAAAGTCAACTATAACAGGGACTGATTGATTTGAATTGTCACTTCTGCCAAACCCCGTGATGGGGTACAGACCTGAACTGCATAGATCCTAATAAATCTACTTTTGCTGGAACCAACATGTGTTCACTGTGGAAGGGCTTGAGGAGTCTACCTGCCAGGGACTGACACCCTCTTTATATATTAAAGTTATATTATCTTCTTGTCATGTTCATGGTAAGATGTTCTTGGTTTGTGTGCTGATTTTAATGTTTTTTACAATGAGATTTAATTTGTTTTAAGTTGTTAGCTGCCTTGGTGGCCCTATGAGGGCAAAAAGGCAAGGTAAAAACTATGTAAAAAATAATAATAATAACAACAACAACATTTGATTTATATACCCACCTTCAGGACAACTCAGAGTGGTTTACAAAGTATATTATTATTATCCCCACAACAAACACTCTGTGAAGTGGGTGAGGCTGAGAGAACTCCTAGAAGCTGTGACTGACCCAAGGTCACCCATCTGGCTTCAAGTGGAGGAGTGAGGAATCAAACCCGGTTCTCCAGATTAATTGTGACTATGGTCCCTTTCAGATAGGGCTTTTAACTTACTTTGGTTTCTGAGGGCATTTTTTGGTTTTTTACGGCTTGTCACACCTCAAGAGTAAAACAAATGTAACATCAGGGAAAGCACCACCTACTTGGGAAATGGCTACGATAATAATCATTCCAAAGCATGGTAAAGATCCAGCTTCTTACAGGCCTATCTCAATACTTAATCACGACCACAAACTCCTTACTGCAATAATGACAAAACGTCTTAATACTTTTATAGACAAATATATTCATTCAGGCTTCATTCCAAAATGTGACATAACTAATAACATTCATAGAACTTTAAATCTCCTAGCTCATTGTAAACTCAATAAAATAGAAGCAGCCTTTCTATCCTTAGATGTGGAAAAGGCCTTTGATTCGGTTGAAATCAAATACCTAATTAAAACTATGCAAATGATGAACTTTGCCGATAACTTTCTATCTATAATCCAATCTATCTATAATCAACCAAAAGCAAATATCAAGGTAAATGGGCAGTTATCAAATGCAATCAACATTGGACATGGAACTAGGCAGGGATGCCCGTTGTCACCTATACTGTTTGCCATCGTCCTTGAGCTGCTAGCGATAGTGATTAGAGAAAATGACTCCATAAATGGTATCGGTATAGGGACATCCAAGTATAAAATCAGCTTATTCGCTGATGATATGTTGCTCTATCTGAAAAATCCCATTCAGTCTTTAAATCATTTACATCACTTTTTAGAAATCTTGGATAGAATTTCAGGACTGATAGTAAACCAAGGAAAATCCCAAATTTTGTCAGTGAATTTGCCTAGTCACAGGATAAATCAGATAAAAAACTCATATAATTTCCAATGGACTAATAAACAGTTAACTTATCTAGGTATTAAAATATCGGTGGATGTTAATGATATTATTAAACTTAATCATGATAAAATAATTTCAGACATAAAATCAGATATGCAAAATAAGAAAAAACTGAACCTTTCTTGGTGGGATAGATTCCACATAATTAAATCCTTCTACGTACCAAAACTTCTATTCCTGTTTAGATCTATTCTGGTGAAAATATCAATAACCCAATTGCAAAAATGGCAATCAATTCTGAATAGATTTTTGTGGCAAAACAAACCTCCACGGGTCTCTTTTAACATCCTCTCGTTGAAACATTCAAAAGGAGGTTTAAACTCTCCTGACTTGGCAATTTACCAAAAAGCAGTTAGTCTGTTTAACTTTCTACAACTCTTATCAGCACCTGAACTCTCTCGTTGGACTATACCGTTGTGTTCACTCCCAAAATCTTTCTCGCTTGGTGACATGATTTGGAAACAAAAGAAAGATTGCCCTCCATTAAATAATAACATATTACTGTCAGCAATACTATCAGAATGGGATTTAATAAGAGATAAAATAGTTCCTAAGATTTCAAGATTCTCCTCTTTTCACAATCAAACATGGTTTCCACCAGGAAAAACCAGTATTTATAACTTGGCCCTCAAAGATATGCAACTCAATAGGCTTATAGACATAGCTTCAGGGAAAGATATTATGTCAAAACAAGAATTGGAAAATAAAACGCAAAAGAAAATTCATTGGTATGTTTACCTGCAGATTAAAAACATGACAGAGAGTATAAATCTTTTAAAAAATATATGAGTACCCTTTTGACTGATTTTGAACAAATTTTAAACAATACACAGAGGGAGAAAAAGGGGATGATATCTAAAATATATTCTATTCTGCTCTCTTGTCTAAAAAGTACTGACTTACCTTGCCAATCCAAATGGCATCAGGATTGCAATATCGAAAATACACAGGAAAAATGGGAGGAAATCTGGTCATCTTCAATATTCACATCAAAAGTAATTTCTATAAGACTGCAAACATTTAAAATTATTCACACTTTTAGGCACTTGATGCCTAAAAGATTGTCTGCAATGTCATCCTCTTGCTCTCCCCTGTGTTGGAAGGCTTGCAAAGAGGTAGGTTCCTTCTCTCGTTGGTGGGGTTGTCCACGGATAGCCACATTTTGGAAAGAAATATTGGAAGTAATAAATCAGATTACGAGTTACAATATTCCATTGTCCGAGGCCCAGCGCATTGGCCTCGGACTGCCGCCGCCCCCACCACCCCCCCTTCAACAGCGCCCATGGCCGCACTCACCCAGAGGCGGGGGCCGAAGACGGACCGCAGGCCATGGCAGCGGGCAGTGGTGCCCACGCGGGCTTGGCGGCGGCGGCCACA
Source organism: Eublepharis macularius (assembly GCF_028583425.1). Taxonomy (NCBI): domain Eukaryota; kingdom Metazoa; phylum Chordata; class Lepidosauria; order Squamata; family Eublepharidae; genus Eublepharis; species Eublepharis macularius. The sequence continues at coordinate 50,337,995 of NC_072799.1, forward strand.
ATGCCACCGGGAGCCTCGGGCGGCGGAGCAACCAGCGGCAGGAGGCGGTGCAGGAGGAGTCAGCCGGTGACACTGCTGCGGCGGAGAGGCCCCACAGCAGGAGAAGGCCACGGCAGCATGGACAGGGCCACGCCGGGCCGCCCGGTGACCGCACCAACACTCCGGACTGACCCAGGCAGTGCCCAGAAGCAGCAGGGCGTGGGAAGGGGCAGGCCCCGCAGGGAGTGGCCGGCCGCCCAGGAAGCAGCCGGGCCGGCCAGGCAGGGGCCGGAGAGGTGGGAGTCACTGCCCGTCACCAGGAAGGAGGGCAGAGGGCCACCAGAGCAGGCAGGAGGCGGGATAACCCAGCGAACAGCCCACCAATGGGCTAGGGAAGGGGGGGTACAGCAGGCGTGGCCACAACTGGCCCAGGTGGTGGGTATAGCACTGGGTGGAGGCACCTGGGCGAGGGGGTGCGGCTGAATGGGGGAAGGGATTTCGGGAGGCTCCAGAGGCAGGCCAAGGAGGAAGTTGCCAGTTTGGCCGTGGCTGCCATTGCTGGAGGAGGTCAGACTGCCCTGAAGATTAAGGTGCAACTGGCCTGGGTGGAGCTAAGTGCTGACCGGCCTCCCGGCTCAGACAAGGGCCATCCGTGGAACTGAGGCCTCCAAGGAAGGAGCCTGCGCCCGCGGAGGACCCACCCGAACCCCACTGGGACCCCCAGAATGGACTCGCCGGGGCCGCCCCGTCCAGACCCGCCGCTGCCACCGCCAGAGGGCACCCTGCAGCACGACATCCATTATCCCCTTCAATTATATTTCTAGACCAATAGAATATTCCGCAGATCCCAAAAGCTATCAGGAATCTTATAGCAATATTTTTAGTTGCAGCGAAATCAGCGATAGCTTCAGTCTGGAAACTAAAGAAAGTGCCAACTAAAGAGATGTGGCTCTCTAAGATATGGGACCATTTCATCCTAGATAAGATTAATGATAATATCCTCAATGCTGAATGCTTTCCTGCCAGGTCTAATTTCTATGAGAAATGGTTCCCTTTTCTTGAATTTATAGACATGCATGATTTACATCCAAAAATAAGAATTGCTCAGATGTTGACTCAGTTTTCTGATATTTGGTAATATTATGTATGCTTTGTTTAAAAGTTATTGCAATGTTCATAGTCTTCAAAACTTGTAAACTATTGTTGATTAGTTGATGTGTTACAGTTGATGTTCATTGTTGATTTCTATTTGTTGTATGTTATAAAACTTATTTTTTTTAAAAAAGAGAGTAAAGCAAATGGATTTTTAAAGGTTCCACACACCTTAAGGATAAAATGCAACAACTACAAAAACCATCAGAGCAATAAAAGCTTTGGAAAACCCAGAATAAAACTTCATTAACTGTGAGAGGGCAGCATTTTATCTTTAAGGTGAGTAGAAACTTTAAAAAATCCATTTGCCTTCAGAAGCCAAAGGGGTTTAGAGAGGCAGTACGAACAACAACAATAACAACATTCGATTTATATAGCCCTTCAGTACAACTTAATGCCCAGTCAGAGAGGTTTACAAAGTATGTTATTATTATCCCCACAACAAACACCCTGTGAGGTGGGTGAGTCTGAGAGAGTTCCAGAGAGCTGTGACTGACCCAAGGTCACCCAGCTGGCTTCAAGTGGAGAAATCAAGTGGGGAATCAAACCTGGTTCTCCAGATTAAAGTCCTGCCACTCTTAACCACTACACCAAAAAGGACTTTAAACATCAATTCAGTCACCATTATTCCTCTTTCAGTGTGATGTCATGGGAGCTAACAGCTAAACCATTTTAGCAAGTATGCATTTTACATAATGCTTTATAAGACCTTAAACCTGAATACCATGATGCAGTCAGCTGCAGATCCTCTTGAAATCTTCTTTCTTTTAATCCACACATAAAACACAGCAGGTGATGGAAGAGTACCTCATTGGCCAATTCATAGTCTGGCTCCTTCATATGAACCAGTTGTTTCAGCATGGAAAGAACTATATAATCAGATTTTTGTTAGTATTTCTTTCCAGGATTGCTGAGGCTTGTCAGCAGAAAAGGTTAAGAAAATGCTAACGTATAGCACTTTGTGGCCAATTTTCATTTGATTTAGCTTTTGATATCTCCATACCTTGCACTTCTTGCAAGAAATGAGCCAAGTAGAAAGAATACTAACCTTGAAAAGTATACTTGCTACATCATTTTAAAAAATTTAATTCAGAAGCTGAAATCTGTTTAAACCAGAATAGATTCTGCATCTTTTTAAGACATACTCAAGCACAATTTTGTTCCATAGAAAATAACAAAAGTGTCTTGTATTACTTAAAACACTAACATTCAATGAGCTTAGACTGGAATAACTCTGTTTAGGATTGCACTGTAACAGATTTATTGTGGCATAATCTAACACTAGCCAGAATCTATTTTGTCTGGTGCACATTAAAAATAGATGGCATCTTTATTTATTTGAAAATGAAATGCATCCCTCAAGTCAGAGTTGACTTATGGCGACCCCTGGTGGGGTGTTCATGACAAGAGACTAACAGAAGTGGTTTGCCATTGCCTGCCTCTGCAACCTTGGTCTTTGTTGGAGGTCTCCCATCCAATTACTAACCAAGACCAACCCTGCTTAGCTTCTGAGATCTGACAAGATTAGGCTCTCCTGGCCTATCCAGGTCAGGGCCTTTATTTATCTATGTATTGTAATATTCCATCTTGTGCCACAAAATACAAGATAAAATAATTTTAAAATATATTATTAAAATTCACAACCTTTAAACGCCAGCCTAGCCAAGAAAAAACCCAGAATCATAATACAGCATAAAAAACCTAGAGCATAAAAGATGTGGTAGCCTAGGGTAACAATAACTTACAAGTGCTTATCCCACAATACATTTGTTAGTTTTTTAGTGCCATAAGACTCTTGTTTTGGCTGCAACAGACAAACACTGCTACTTCTATGGAGTTTGTCCCATACAATTATAGTCTGCTCCTCTCTGTTTTTTACATTATAGAATATAATACAAAAAAAGCTAGCTAAATCTGTATCTTCATTCACATTCTGAAGCCTAATAGTTCTTTATTTATGGTAGGCTGGGGGCTTTGTGAAAAGATTAGTCCCTTATTAAAGATGTCTACATAGACATCACAATGGATATTGCCAAGCATCTTTCAAGAAGTAGAATGGCATGCCTTCTCTCAAGTAAGGGTATTTGTGATATATGGTGGCAGGACATTAATCAAAGGATTCAAATGGTTTATTACAATTGTTCCTCTTCAATAAATTTACTCAAGAGGAAGGGTTGTGTTATGCCTTTTCAAGGAGAGTACTTCTGTTTGAACTACAAAGCAAACATAATCTATATAAAAATAAATGCAGCAGAAGCAGTCTGCTATGGACAATATCTTGATGTCTCAATATCTGACAAAGTGAGCTTTGGCACTCAAAAGCTCATACCCTGGAAATCTAGTTGGACTTTAAAATGATACTGGACTCTAATCTTGCTCTTTTACTACAGACCAACACTGATCCCCACCTGAAACCAACATTTTGGAGTAGCAGGTCCCACTATAAAGAGTTTGTAGATAGACAATAGATCAATAGTTTCTGGTACCTATTGTTTTAATATTATTGCAGTCTAAATCTGGGGCTAGCATGAAGAAATGGACAGGGAAACTAAAAGAACTATTTATTATAATTCATAAAACATGCAATTTTATTTCAGGTTAGAAATAGACATGGGCACATACCACAAAAAAAACGAACCATGCGGTTTGTGGTTAAAGGGGTTTCCATGAACCAGGAACCACAAACTCCCATGAACTGGGGCATGTTTGCAAACCAGTCCATGGTTTGTGGTTTGTGGGGTTTAAATGCCCTTTTCTGGCTGCTTAGCAGCAGGGAAAGGGGCGTTTGATTGTTTAAAGGGCCCTTTCCTGCCACTTGCAAGTGGCAAGGCCCTTTAAACAGCCCACAAATCCCAGACCCAGACCCCAAGACCCCCAGCCCAGACCCCACCCACCCCCAGCCCCAGCCCCATACTTGCCTTGATTCATGGCTCTGGCTGCCCTGTGGGCCTGCAGCCTCCTCCCCCTCTTCCTGCGAGGGGCAGGAAGGCTATTTTCAGCCTCCTCCGCCACTGCGTGGGCCCACATATTGGTGGTGGTGAACCTATAGGAAAAGGTTCCCTGTGCAGGCCTGCAGAGTGGTGGAGGAGGCCAAAAACGGCCTTTCCACCCCTCAAATGGCCATCACGGCAGCCATTTGAGGGGTGAGAAGGCCATTTTCGGCCTCCTCTGTCACTCTGCCAGCCCACACAGTGGCAGAGGAGGCCAAAAACAGCCTTCCCACCCCTCATGGCCATGGAGCCACCAAACAAAGTAAGTGTGGGGCTGGGGGTGGGGGCTGCGGCTGGGGTTTGGGGTGTTTAAAGGGCCTTGCCGCTTGCAAGCAGCAGGTCCCTTTAAACTATCAGCTGGCAGGCAGCAAGGGGAGATCCCTCCTGCCACCTGCCAGCTGATAGTTTAACTTTAACTATTTAAACTGTCCCTTTCCCTGCTGCTTTGCAGTGGCACGGAAAGGGGCACTGCCCTTTAATACGAACCAAATGAACCAGAAGACCAGTTCACAGAAGTTCGTGGAAACGAGCTTCCACGAACCACTGGTTTGCGAACCATGAACCCAGCTGGTTCGTGGGATTTTTTGGGTCGTATTCAGGTTCATGCCCATCTCTAGTTAGAAATATGACCTGAAAGTAAGTAATCACCAACATGACAATATTTGGACCGCCTAATCAAACTTTGCATGGACCAGAGCAGACTAGAGATAAATACTACAGTAGGAAAATAGGATCACAGCATATTCCTACAACATTGCACAAGACTTGCAGTGTCTTCTCATCTGTGCTTGGGGACTGGTACACACTGTGTGACTCTGGCCATTTTCATTTTAAGATCAAAGCTACAATAAGATTTCCCAGGCTGAAGAAACTACTTTCCTCTCTATATTGCACTCCTTGCTAAGGGAGCTCTTGCTATGGATTTCAACACTGGCTGAAGCAAGCGAAGTAAACAACAGTTCTAAGCAATGACTCGCATACAAGTAATAAGGATTTGTGGCTAGGTGCTGAAGTACTACCTCAAGTTTGGAAGCTTTAAAGGAATTTATAGAGAGTCCAAATAGTATAAAAATCAGAAATATGGTTTATTAGAGAGGAACCATATAATGCATCAAAACAGGGGAATTAACTATCTGGAAGCAAGATTTATTCCAAGTACCAAATACTGTGAGCAAATTATCCCACTCAAGCAACAGGGAGAAATACTGGGGGAAGGGGAATAAGGTGGGGGAGGGAAATCTATAGCTACCAATCCAAGGACCCACAAGGGTCTAACACTGGGAGAAGTTCAGACACCAAATAAATAAAATAGGGAGAAGCTGGATCATGTGCTGTTCCAAACAGGAGGTCACAAAACATTTGTGGGTTTTGATGAAGTAAAAAAAAAACATTGGGGAAAGGAGAGATTCTGTCTCTATTTGTCAGGCAAAAATCGTCATAGCTTAGAAACCATGTGGCAGGACGCAAGGGCCAGATGAGTATTCAGGAAACCAGGAGAAATTGGGAGTGTTTCTAAATTCAAACCTGGACAAGGTAGGAAATTTGGGCAAAATCCTCAGGAAAGTAATTGGATATGATGACAGCAATAGTGTGTGGTGTGGCAAAAGGTCCTTGTTGAGATTGGGGTCCATCATCTGAATGGACTTTTGGGGTGAAGCCATTCCCTGTCGACATCTTACAGAGGCTGGTTTTCATTTAGATAGGATGTGGTCCTGCTTCCTCCCTTTAATTTCTGCATTTTTTTCCCTGTGTTGTCCAGGGATTTGTTTTCTTTGTTTTAACATAAAACGTGAAGGAAAGTGGTTCTCAGTGAAGATGGAGGTCACAGATGGAGGTCACAGTGACAATGTGATAACCAATGCTTTAGGAGGGATACCAATAACTATAGATGAATAGTACAAAATATAGTTGTTCTGCTACACATTACAAATGTTCGGGTATTAGTAATTGGTCTGGATGTTAAAAGTGAGAAATTACTGTGTCTAGTCACAGTAGTTGCATTATAAATAGAAACAATGAAGCAATTGAAACAATGAAACAATTAATAGAAACAATAGAAACAATGCTAACACCTGCTTTGGACAAAAACACTAGAGGAAAAGTGTAACTTGCATTTCCTTTCTCCACTCTTCTGGAGAAGGTGCCTATATTTACTGCTGTACTGAGTCAGTTTGATATTTGCAAGCATAAGAATATAAAAATCATTCTAGGAATTCAATCAAAGGTTCATCTGTTCCAGAACTCTGCTTGCAGTAAAAGCCATCCAGATGTCTCTGAGAAGCTTACTAGATTGGCATGTGGAAGAGAGCCACACCCTAGCATTTATCTGCTGCATCTGGTAATCAAAGGTAAATTGCCCTTAAGTATGGTGCATTAACACACCTGTGTTCATCCAGAAGTTTGTGTGGCACACTTGAGAAATCACAGCCATTTTGTAATTTTAGCTGAAATTATTAAGCCACTCCCCACACAACATATTATACATCCATAAATGTTGGCTTTGAGTTGAGTTCACATTTTGAATTCACATTTTCATATATATCATTTTAAAACAAAACATGGCATACTGTTTTGTGGAATTACAACCAACCAGATGCAGCTTGTAAAAATTATGTCTGTGCAGAAGATGCAATTATTCTACCATCAGTCTCAGGCTTCCGGTATATACTGAAAGTAACACAACAGCAAATTGCAAATTGTTTTAAGGCATTAAAAAAGGAAACCTACAGCACAAAATCTAAGTCAAATGACAAACTGTATTATAAGATCTGTGTGTCTCTGCAGAATATTGGTATGGTATGCAGGCAGTACAAATTGTACCTATAAAATTATGCAACAATTTCATAATGGCCTAACTATACTCCACACATTTGCTGCAGGGAAAACATAATGATAAAGAAATTGTGGGTGATATTGGTCATGATCCAAGTTCTATGGCACATTGAGCTCCACGGGAACAGAAGCAGCCTCTTTTCAAACCGCACATGAAATCCACTATGTGCTTTTCAAAGCTTCATGAGATTCATCATACCTTTAAGAAAACCTCAGAATGGATTTTTTTTAAAAAGGACTATTGACATGGTGAGATTAGAATTACAAAGCACTTTATGATCTATGTTATAAAATATTTTCAGAATAAATTTCTTTATTTAGAAAATGTATACCCTTGCCGTATTATTATAAATAATATTCAGTGTGGCACACATTATCACTTTAAAACAAATACTAAAAATCACAATATCTAAAAGAACATTCCACCAAGAGCTGAGTCTGCTCATCCTACCCTCTGCTTAAAGGCATCTCTGACTGCTGTGGTGTGCCAGAAAGATTCCACCAGGAGTTCCACTTTTTCATCGGTTCAGCTTGACAGCTGGGAACAAAGCTACTGTCTGGTGGTTTATGTCTTACACCCAACCCTTGAAGAGCTTATTCTCCAGAGGTTTAGGAAGCTGTGTGAAGCCAACTTGTATAGAGAAGCTTTTGACAAGCATATGATAGGGGCTCCCAATGTGGACCCATGGTTGCTGCGGCACCTGCCAACACCATTCCAGTATATACCTAGGAAATGGGTGGGGCCAGTTGGGGCTTTTGCCCAGCAGAGCTTCTGAGAGCCACTGGAGATCTGACTTGCTGTGTAGATTTTAAAAAATGTTTTGGCAGCACCTGCCACCACAGCACAAGGAGCTTCACTTTGGGATTGAAGGTAAGGTGAGCATATGCAAGAAAATATTCTAAACCTATGTTAATTTTAAAAGATAGTCTGTTAAACAGAGCTTCTGCCTGAAATTTTGATGAGTTAGGCATGACTTTACTCCCTGATATTTTGTGTTTGGCTCCAGATCTTCTGACATCCATTTTATAGTTGCATCTACCACCCTGTGTTGGAATTCTGAAAATGCCCACAGGCTCAAAAAGGTTGAGGACCCCTGGTCTTTGAGGAGCAGAATTTTCTGATTTGAAAGATATGGAAGATATGTATGCCAATAGCAGAGGGCCTGGACTGTCTCTAGGGCTGATTCACAGGATACAGAGTCCTTGTGACTACCACAAGAGAGTTCTGTGCTGCTTAGATGCTCATGGGCCCATTCTGGCCATGTTACATTGGGGAAAGAGGCTTCCATTTTTCCCCAAAACATTTAATATCCTGAAATGGGTTCAATGAGCTGATCTTTGGCTCTTTTCGCACTTACCATTTAAACCGCCATTTATGAGCATTTGCTGCAATCACAATGGCTTCGGCATGGTACCCCCCACATTCCATACTGTCCAAGGCACTTTTGATTTGGCATCGTGTTTCATTTTAGATGGGCTTTGAAGCCTCGGTGCAGTTTTGTGCTTTCGGGGTTTTGCAATTCATGTCACAATTTTTTTTGAGCAGGCATGGTAACTTTGCAGTTTTGAAACCCATCCACCCCCCCCCCATTTGCTGATTGGGTTGTCCCATGCTCATTGGATGGGCAATTGGTGGCAGAGTTCTGGGGGGAAACGTACTTTTCATGCTTGTTCCACTCTCTTTTTTTTTAAAGCCAAGCCACAAAAGGGCTAAAATGCTGATCCTTCATCCCCTCACAGCAGCTTCCCTGCCACTATGTTTCCAAAGAGCTGTGCAAAAGGCTTGGGTTTTTCTTCTCTTTGGCAAAGCCTTTTTGAAGCCAGGAGGAATGTACAGTAATGTTACAATGTTACATCCCATTCTTGCCTTTGTGGGGGGGGAAGGGTGTGTGCATATAGCAAGGGAGGAAGGGAAAAAGCAGCCAGTTAATCCTTTCCTGGCTTTTAAAGCCAGCAGCAAATAAGCAGCAACGTTAGAAATTGTTCCTGGCTTTAGGGGAAAAAAATAAGAGAGAGCCTGCATATCCAGGAGGAAGGAAGCCAACAGAGAAGCAGCCTTATGACCCTTACCTCACTTTACTTATAAAGATGATAGGAAAGGAGTTCAGAGAGCTGAAGAGGGTAGGAGTGGTTAATTCCACACAGGCCAATCAGCTCCTGTGGAAAAGGAGACAGGGTATAGAATTCGCACTAATATTAACTGGACCAGACACAACTCAGCAGCGGCTTCAAAATAAAATTGCAGTATGTCCGCAGAGGGAAAAATTGGGCATACTGCAGACAAACATCAGTACTACATCCCATGACTACCTTGTAAGTGTGAAACTTCTGAAAACATGGGAAGCAGAACAGATACTGAAATGTTTTAAAGTCCCAGTGGGAAAAGGACCTTTGCTGTAGTAGGAAACTTATGTATAATGACGACTCCATGTAAATTTCTTCTCTCGAAAAACAGCTGGAGCAATCTCAGGCAAAAAACCAAGGGAGAAGTTGAAACTACTTTTTTCTGCATGCCACAGTCACAATCAGAATTGGACCCACATGTGTATGGGAGGCAAAGAATCCCCATTGCATATCTGATACAGAATCCTAGCAGCAGACTTGGTATCACATCTTATATAAATCCTCTTTTTTTCTTCTGAAAAAAATATCTGTGAAATGCAACAAAGAGTCCATGTGAAATGGCTAATGTGTCATCACTTATTAACAACACAATTAGGTTGCATTTTGCTGTTAATATTTTACAGCCTTGTCATGCTTGCTCATATTCAAAGGTCTAGATCTCTAAAATAAAGAATCATTTTTGAGGTTTCTCCTATTGCATTCAGAAAAGAAACTGCTGCTTTGAACAATCTGAACTTCTTTCACCCCAAACTAGTGGAAGAGTCTGAAGTATAAATAATGCATGGTTCTCCAAGCACTGAGGATAAACATGTTTCTATTCTGTTTTGTTTTCCTTTAAGATATGACAATTTAGGAAAGATAGTTTGGAGGTAAATGCTCTCTGCTTCTGTGAATATAAACATTCTCAGTATTTCTTGCCCCCTGCAACAAATTCTTAAGATCAGTTGACAAGAGCTGAAAAGCTTTTCCCTACAGACAGACTCTGTGCCATCTAAATGCCCCCTTGCAACGATACAATCTCACAAATGCAAGCAACAAAGGAGAAGTCTGCCAAGCTTATACTGAGCATGCTCAGAATAAACTCACCCAGGACCAAACTGCAAAGAGATTCAATGTGAAATTAATTGAACTTGATCTAATCAGTGGCTTGTGGAAGAACAATTGTTGTGTCTCTCTTTTTACACAGTTTAGATTACAAACTCCAAAGGGACAGAAGGTAAGTGATGCCTCTCATCACAGCAGCCTTTCAGAGAATAGAGATGAGAGCTATTTTTAGTACTTTGTGAATACAAACATACTGAATTTATGACACATTTGAAGTTGCATAAAAAAGGCCTAGTGGAACTTTCCATTTTTGTTTATGCAAGAATAATATAGCTTTCTTCCATGACCAAGGAAGGCATGTAGATTTCTCACCCAACTGGTCCAGCCAGTTCATATGATCATTAAGTGGGAAGGAGCCAACCATGATTTGTTAAATACGAATTCATGAAATAGGTATTTCCTCTCTTTCCACCAACAATGGTAATGAGGTAGAAAGAGTGGAGAGGGGGGTTGCCAAATTCAGGTTGAGAAATTCCTGGAGATTTGGGGGTGAAGCCTAGGGAGGACAGAACCTGGGGAGGGGAAGGAGCTCAGCGAGGATGTGACGTCATGGAGCTGCCATTTTCTCCAGGGGAACGGAGCTCTGTAGTCTGATCAGCTGTAATTCCAGGAGAATTCCAGGCCTCATCTGGAGGTTGGCAACCCTAAGTGGGATAATATACATGTCTGTTCTGGATCTTTTATGAAATAAGTCCTTTGAGAATCATGGCTAGTTAGCCTCTCACTACTCAGCTTTGAGGAATAAAGCATTGGGCAGGCTACTTGGGGACCAATTGCCCAACTTTAGGAGGTCAGAACAGAGATAAAAACCCTTAACATTCTCTGTTCTATTTGTGGATAGTGGCATTTTTTTAAAAAAAATTACATTCAAATTCTAAATTTAAATCTGTGTTATAAAATTAATGCAGCTTAATTCATAATACATTTAGTTGTACAGCTAATATTAGGAAGCTGTCCAAGATTTCTTAAATTATTATTGCAAACAGTATAACAGAGTAAGATACCTCAGATAGGGTAAGATTGTGGGTATCAGTAAAACATTATTCCTCAATTGTATTTAGGATATGTCTACCATGGCGTTCCCAAAGCAACCATTCCTGTGCTTTAGAACAGACTTGGAAATGTCAGAAGCAGTAGCTGAGAAAAGAAAGAACAGAGTAGTATAAGATTTTGTGAGCCAACATGGTTTCTTCCCATGTGGACTGCACTATTTGTATAGATCCTGTGATCCACCATATCATCCTGAGGAGATGTAAGTTGTATATGGATCATGTGTGATTTACAGAAAGTGTCCTGGAAGACTAAAATATTCTCCACTACTTTTTGAGTTTCACCATTTTTAATATCTGATTTGTGACTAGTTATCTCTTTCATAGGTACTAGCCCACTGAGCCGGTGTACTAAAAGGGCACTGTTGGCAGATAGTGGCATATATAATGTCGGAAGATATGTGGTTGAATAAGCCATTGCTCAGTTGGCTGTGTTGGTTGGTCCCTTGGTGGTGAACTTATAGGGAGAGAGTTGGTATTGAGGTTTGTTACACGGCATTATACTTAGCAGTAAATTTTCAACATTTTTGGTGACTAGTAGAAATATGTTATTTTAAAAAAGAATGATATAAGAATGTTACAATCATTAATGTATACGTCAATCCTTGAGTAGCTTATGTTCAGGAACACTGATAACCCCCCAAAAATGTGTTTTTTTTAACAGTGACCATTTTCTCAGATCCGTGATTTTTTTTTTAGAAGATTGCAACAAAGTAGCAAAACTGGAGATGAGGTGGGTCTACTCTATACATTGCAGGTTTCTGATTCAAGGCTGCTTCTGCACAATAATGTGCTACCTCCAAAGCCTTTTCAGAATTTTATCTTGAGATTTTCATGGTTCATTAAAGTACACAGCTCAGAGAGAACTGACAGCAGCAGAATCTTTAGTTGCATTCATTAATGTATATTCTGTGGATATAGCTTCAAATGAATTAATGAAATGGTTCTGAAAGAACATTAGTACCTTATCTTTGCAAGCAAGGAAGCTCAATACTATCAGTGTTAACATTTTCTCAAGGACTAAAAACCATTTGTGAGAGGTGCACGAAAGGAATAATAAACAAATATATTATTCTACTTTTGTCTTGTTTTCTTGTCATTTTTATGCTAATTAAAGAGTGGTGAGGAGAAAGGGGGACCACAAAATACTAGATTTTGTTGCCTTGGTGCACTTATACACGCATTATTGATCTTGAATCATGAGGCCATTCAACAATGCCTGATTCAGTGACTTCTATCTACAACAAAAATAAAAATGGGTAAACTAAGTACACAGAGAGGTTTCTAGAAGTAAAACAAAAAGGGATTTTTCTAACTTTATCTTTATATGTTCATTCAAAATCCAGAAAAATTCTTCAATGGCTAATTTATTAACTCTTCTTCAAAGGTTAGCATGACTAAGTATCAAGAGCTGTGCTAGATATTGAAAACACAGAATGAAAGATCTATAGGGCTCTTCTTTCAGTAATTCTATGAAAAGTTAAAGGTCTGCTAGTCAAAATTCATCAGTTTTCTTTTTTTAAAAGACAGCTGACTTTCTCAAAGATGATTAATAATATTTCTCTGAATAAAGAAAATGAAGATGAAAAGTCTTCCCTTCAAAGAACTTTGTGCATGAGCACGCATGCATGCATGCAAACTTTATACATACTCTGCAATATTTTATGATGAATTTTAAAATGAACTTGTTCTATAGTTTCTCTTCAGTGCTTAACAGCTGTAAGCAGAGGCTGGGTCTTGATCTCTCTACTGTTTGTAAAGTCCAAGAATCACTAGCTTGAAAAGGAGAGAAACAACCTCTATCATGATGACCCATATAACCAGAATTTGCAATGGTAAAGGAGAAAGAAGAAAGAGGAAAGGAGAACTTTAGAAAGGGAAAGGAGAAGAATGATATCTCAAAGCCTGCCGATTATCCTTATATTTGTCTCGGTCTGACCTTGCCACAGTGATGTCAGGCTCCTCCTCTGTGGGGATAGAGCCCAAGGCTGCAGCTCCCTCCAGGGATGCTGTGTCCAGTAATCAGCCAATGAGAAAGCCTCATAATAGGGTGGAGAAGGAGGGCTGCGATCACACCCTTGTCCCTCTCTCATTCCCTTAGCCAGGCCTCCCAATCAAGCCTTTGGAGCGCCCTTTCTTCTAGGCTACCTCAGCTTCCCCTTTTGAGGCTTTACCTGAGGGTGGGCCAACCCTGAGCTTTTCCTTCTCCCCCTTCCCATGGGCAAGAATAACCAGTTCAAGGCCTTCCCTGGGCCCTCCCACAACTTTCCAAGGCACCAGGAGGCTCTCTGGCTGTCACTCACAGGTGACAGCCACTCCCAGGCTCACCCACACTCAGTAACTCTTCCCTTACCAGGTGGAATGGCTGCAGCCAGGGTAGCCGCCAATGCTGACGAACATGGCACTGGCTCCTGTTGGGCCAGGTTCACACACAAGACTACACTTCCATTTTCATTAGATGAAAAAATTCACTTTTTCGTGTACATGGGCATGCTATTAGACAGAATTCTTTAGTTTTATTCAGAAGTCAGTTTTAAATGCAATACAAGAATGAGGAAAAAGGGAGGAGCAAGGAGACCTGACCCCATCCAAGCATGTGATTGGCTGGAGTCAGACTTATTTGCCTACACTGGATGTTAAGACTATGGATTTTCACAGTTGTTAATCTGTGTGATGGGACAGATCCAAGGAACTATGAGTGAAGCCCCAATCATACAATAGATGTTTCCCACCTTCTCCTTCCCACTGAAGCCCACTGCTCTCCTCAAAATACCATTCCTGGGACTTTCAAGAACAGCAAGTGGTGTGATGTAGGGGTATCTAGTGGGAGACAAAATTGGAGAAAATCAACCCCTTCTCAGCTGTGCCCTTCTGCTAATGGAAGATAACTTTGGATCCAACACAACGCTGACTGTTTCACAATCCAAACTTAAGACCCTGATGTTGTGCTGTTTATCAGTATCCTATGCCCATTCCTCAGAGAAGAAATATATGGGGGGAAACCCCTCAATTGTTGGAAATACCAATGTCTGGTGTACAAGAAGGAAGAAGGGAAGAAGAGTCTTCCATACAGGGGGCAGCAAGGATCAATTAGTTAGGATAGTGAGGGGAGCATCTCTCTTGTTTCCTAATGGTCATTTTGCTTGTCTTGTCTCCTATTGGACTAAACAGGGCAATATCCTGCTTCTTCTCTCTCCTGATATCTCTCTTCTAGATGTAGTCAGTTAGCAAGCATCTGTCTCTATCCTCTTTACTCTCAAGTATGTAGTTCCCAAATAAACTCTTTTTAACCTCTTTAACCAGTACTGCATGACCACTGCTGCGTTTATTCCTCCTCTGCCTTCATCAATATGGTGCAGAGGGCATAGCAATTGTCCCATACTCCATAGCAACCCTGCTATAGGTCACCAATCAAAAAAAGTGTGCTGATGACATCCCAATAACAGGCAAATAGACGCAGCCAATCAACATACACTGACACAGCAACACACCTCTGATGTCATCCTGTCCCTGCCCACGTACAGAATACATCCAGGGCAGGGGGGGTGGGTTGAGCCAAATGCAGCACCTCCGTGGGGTCATGTACTGTGGTATAACCAAGAAACGCCTTGAAGTGAAGGCTTCACTTCAGTATATGTGGGTTCAAGTCCCTTACAATCAAGTTCCTTTTTGCCAGGTGCATATCCAGGGACATGCTTCTGTAGCTTACTCAGCAGAGGCAACACTGAAAGAACACCCAAGGCCTGTAGTGCACATGGGTTCAAATGGGGGGGGGGCTCAGGAGCACCACTTTTTCACCAGGCAATGGGGGAAACAGATCCTGAGGCAGCAGCAAAGAAACAGACAATTGCACATTCACAAAAGGCATTCTAGTAGTCGATCCCCATAAGTCAATCAGATGAATGGAGTCGCCAACTCTCTTGTTCCTGCAAGGCTCCTGTACCTCTGCAAGATGAACTGACAAACCGCAGGAAGAACTGTCCCCATTCCTGCACGTCCTCTCAGCTATGCTGGTTGCACAGCTGTCGTGCAATTTGCAGTGGAGGAACTAAACTAGCTGGCAATCCCACAGCAGGGCAGCTGGAAGCACACTGATCACTGAAGCCCCTAATCATGGTTTAGACTTGGCAAATGGTTGTGTGGCCACTGTCAAAGGAGTCCATCCTAGCCAGTGTCCATGTAGGATGGCTGCCTAAAGAAAAGCAAGGATTGTGATAAACAGTGTTCCGCAGTAGCAGCAAAGAAGCGGTGGGTTCTACAAGTCTGCAAACAGTTCTCCTGCAGGGTCCACAGCTCCCCCTCTACCCTAGTGGTTCCTTCATGGTGAGCTGCACCCATTGGGGAACACAATGCAATCATTGCTCACCCATCTCTTGTAAGGAATTGCAGTGCAACTGTGTGTCAGCAGCACACTCTGCTACAACTGCTCCACTGTGCTCTGATCCTGCAAGGCAATAGACACCCTAAGTGCTTGGTAAACAGCAGCACAGTTTGGAGGGAAATGACTGATAATCACCCTGGACTACAGTTGTGCTCTATGCGTCTCCTGTTTACTGGGGAAGGATGTAGAGCATGGCATCACATTGACAGCACAGTGCTCTGCTGCCTGCATTTCTGCAAACTTCCCTATTGTCTACACTGTACACACTTACTGCTACCAACTGTTGAAAGAGGGAGAGAGGACTGGTCCAACAATGCTTAGAGTTAATATGGTGGAGAAAGGATAAATAGTTATAGCTATCATGCCCCAGGACATTCCACTCCCTGCCTTGCTTACCTGTACTGGGTGCATTTCTTTCCTTTCCCGTATGGAGAGATGGAGGTTTCTTTTGGTATGTGTGTCCCCTGAGTAGAAGTATCTGTAGGATTTGGGAGCAGAGTAGTGATAAGCATGTGCTACAACATTTATTCTCTCCCTCGGTTGTTCATGCTCAGTGTTCCCTTTTGGGGCAAAGGGGCCTTTCTGTGGGATTCCCATCACCCATGTTGCATGTTCTAAGTGTGCCCAACATGAGGCCAGAGGGCTAAATCCCCGTGCCACACAATCATCATCTGAGCTCTGGGTCTCCTGATTGGGTGTCCTGTATAATGCTTAGGAGGGCTGCGGTGGCTGCAGGCAACGTGATTCATATTGCACGGATATGTTCTGTTTCCGGTCAACAGGTGTGATCTGGAAATTATTTGCCTTCCAGGTGTGCATGGTCCCAACTTGGATTGGGCCCATGGCATATGAGGAGTGGGGATTTAAGCCTTCTCACCTGTGGCATTTTTCTGACCTGAAATCACCTCAGGGAGCCACTATTTGTCCAACATTATAAAACAGCATAACTCCCTAGTGCTCTCTCATTCAAACAAAACTAAACTTGCTAGCATTGCTCCTACAGCTTCTTGCCATTCAGGGAATCAAGGAGTGCATTACTATATAAGATTAAAGAAAACATACTATAAAAAATAAGCAACACTGTCCACCACTGTAGGTTTCCCTTTTCCTTGTAATGGCTGGCTGGTGCCAGCAATGCCCGATACAGTATCATCATGACCGTGCATCTTCTTGTTCTTCTCCTGCCATTCACTGATCTGAGGTGACAGCAAGGAGACACAAAGAGTGATCATGTCACACCATGTATTGTTTGCATTAGACACTCCAAGGGAAAGACACGGCATGGCAAACTCCTAGTGAAAAATATTATCGAACAGAGATGCTGTTCTGATTAAGTTTTTGAAGGGAAGTTTGTTTTGCTGTCATGTTTTTGGCTTGTTTCTCTGTTCTCTGGCATGGAGCACATTTCCATTGAACACTGTCAAGCTCTACAAACGAGGTGTTTATAATGCATGTACATCAGGAGGAGAATTACCTAAAGTTGATTCTGTAAAAAATACATTTAAAAGGAAACAAGCACAGGGGACAGAAATACACACCTGAGCTATTGCACCTGAACATTTCACAACCCTGTGCCTGTGAATGTAGCAGCCGGCATACAAATACTGTTTTAATAGAAGCAGGTAAGTAATATTTATCATAACTACAATAGGTATCGTTGATCATTAATTCATCTCCTGCAAGGCTAAATCAATATTCAAAAGTTAAAGTTAAGGCTCCCTATTAATTATGTAGGAAGATAAATGACTGCACAGGTTAATCATATCAACCCTGGTTTCACCAGCTGCCACAGAATAATAGCAGAAAAAATTTAAAACACAAATGACTTTGTCACCTTCATTGGTGAAAAATGACTTGCCATTGCTAAAATTATATTCTAATGGAGATAAATAAAAAAGTAAATGTTACTTATCAAACAGGATTTGAAACTTCTGCTTTAATACAAAAAAGTGATAGTTATTCATTCAAGACCAAGCTATTCTTTTTAAAACCTTAATAAAAAAGAAAATACTTCTCAAAGGGGAGTGTACATGTCTAGGGAATTTGAATTTTGTACATTTGAATGTCCGTTTGCTCTGGATTATTTGTCTATGGCCTTCTGAGGCTTTACTGAGCTTTGACTGGAAATGCAAGTGGATTGAGGAGGTTGTCGTTTATTAGGTTAAGGATACACAAAAGGTATCTCTACAGTCATCTATTTCTCACAGGTTTGGGCACTTTTAATTTGAAAATTGTTGCAAAATTTTTATTCAGTGCCCTTGAGGAAGGCCACTATTCTCATTTTACAGAAAGGTTACACACAGAGTTTCCACTTGAAAGACACTGTGGGTGAGACACAGTGACATGCCCAAGGGCCCCTCTGTGAATTCACAAGACAGGTGGAGTTAATTATAGGGTTAGGTTTCACAAACTATTCTGCAAACATGCCAGAGCCTGCTTGCCGAGTCCTGACCCATTGTTTAGGTGGAGTGGCTTCTTTTCTCCCCTCCCCCACTTGAGAGGCCTAAGCATGTAATCCAGGCATGATTCATTGCCCCAAATAAAACATATTGCAGATCATATCAAAGAGAAGGAGTATTGATTTATTTGACAAGATAGAATTCCTCCCAACCTCACCTGCCTTTTCAGATTTGTACAGAGCCACAGTGGTGAGAATGTCAGAGCCAAGCTACAAGTGACGCCTGACCCAGGTTGGACACTTGTCAGCTTCCCTCAAATTTTGATGGGAAATGTGGGCATCCTGGTCTTGCAGCTTGGCTCTCCGACTGCTGTTCAATGGACTTTTCAACTGTCACTTGTCCAACATTCCGCCAAGCTGCCTACATTTCCCATCAAAACTTGAGGGAAGCTGACAAGTGTCCAACCTGTGTGTTGTGTACTGGGCCGAGCAAGGCCTCTAAAGTAGTTACTGTATTGATTGTAATGCACTATACTGTGTTGAGCTTGAGGTTCAGTCAAGGCTCCCAAAGCCTGCATTCTCATTGGTCCATAAACCCTGCAATATCACTGGTTACTTTCTCAAGACAGCAGCCAATCAGTCCTCTATAATAAAGACCAATCAGTGGCCTGTCTACTTCAAACATTGTATATAGTTTATGCAATTGATGGTATTCTAAAGTATGTATTCTCATTGGCTATCAGTTATTCTGGGGGTGGAACTGCTGTATATATATTGAGGGCTTCTGTTCAGTCTGTCAGTGTGTGTTGTGTTCCTGCTAAATAAAGAGCTGTTGAATCACCTTGTGTCTGAACCCACTATTTAACACTGTGTCAGGCATCACTTGTAGTTTGGCTCTCAGTCTAACATCTGGGACACCCAAGTTCAAATCCCCAGTGCTATGGAAGCTCACTTGGTGACCTTAGGCCCATCACACATTCCCTGTTTAACCTACCTCACAGGGCTGTGTGGATAAAATGGAGAAGGGAAGAATGTTGCAAGCCACTTAGGTTCCCCCACTAGGGAGAAACATGGGGTGTAAATGAAGTAAATAGTCACATTTAAGTGTATCTGTTCTGCCACAGGTAAAAAAGCAGCTAGTGGGAGGTGATTTTGATCAGGTAAGTGAAAAAGGCTATACAATCTCTCTCTGGCTTTTGGGCCCTGACTCACATTCTTCTCAGGGTGATTTGGGGGTCAGGAGGAGGCTAACATCATAACACTCTTTAAATCCCTGTTTTGAGCAGGGATGTAAATTATTCAAGAACAAGAAGGATTTAACCGTGTATATATTTCTGCAGAAGTTTAAGCAATGTAGCCAAGGATGAGTAGGGGAGTGTACTACTCATGAGAAAAATGAGTTGATCTGTGGGGTCCCCTTCCTATGTCTGAGATTGTTTAAATTTAATGTTCAAACATTTAAATCATTAACATTTTAATAGTTTAAACAGTAGCTTTTGAAAATTAAAATTTCATCCCTAGTTTCAAGCTTTGTGTAATTTGGCTATGCTCCAGACTGTTCTTAATGCTGACAATAACTTTACCCAAGATGGACCTTTAATGTATAAGAGGTCAATTTGGTTACCATTCCTTGGGACACCTCAGGTAAAATAGGTAAACTTAACAATATCAGGAAACAGGATCAGGGTCTCAAGATGTGAAAGCTAGTCATTTCTCTGGGGATAGAACCAACTTTTAGCTTTCCCCAAGATTTATGTTTTTCCTAACTTAACAGCAAGTTGAAGCAGCAAGATCTCCTAGTTTCTGCTGTCCTTCTTTCAACCAATTTTCATCGAATTATCCTGGCTAGCAGTGATAGAAATATTAATGATATCCTGAAGAGGAACATTATATTTAAATATTTCTAAGCAACTGACTAATGCATCAATAAGTGGAAAACATATTGACTAAGGACTGCAAACTAATGCTACCTTTTATAAATATGCTGCCAGACACATAATGGTGGTCAATGGATTCTGATGTGATGTACAGTTTTAAAGTAAATGCTGTATTGCTAAGAGGCTCAGAGGAAACTGCTATCACAGTACAGTGGTCTGAGTAATAGGATTTTAGTTTATCTTTCCTACAACAGAGACTGAGCACACACACACAAAACCTTGATGCCCCAGTGCTGAATGTAGATTGATCCATCAGATTCACTGAAATGCAAAAACCTCTAGGCAAAATGCTGCAGGGGAAGAAGTAGGGAAAATTTCTGGCGATTTGATTAGATGAGAGATCAGCAACAACAAAAATGCTTTTTAAGCCTCATCTTGCTGAGATGTGAACATACATTTCCATGAAGGCTATATAAGTACTGCAGGGATGGATGCGCCTTTTGGTTTCCTCCTCTGCTAATTATTCTCTGCCAAATCGAAAACATTAATTTGTTCCCCCTTAACAATGACTCAGTATAACATTGTGTGGACAGATTGCAGTCTCTCAGTCAGACACAAATTGAATAACCTCTTTCGTTTGAGCTTTATATGTTCAGAATTTAAATGGACTGTTTACATAAAAGCTGTTTTCTACAGTGAGCATCTCCTAAGAAAATCTTGGGAGCACAATATTTATGTCCCAGGCCTTACTTCAAGTAACTATGCAACCATAGCTTAGCCTCACCAAATCCTGTTCTTAGCGTTGGATTAAGGTCAAATCATGCATAGTATAGTTTCAGTGAAATCCTAAGCAGAGTTACTCCAGTCTAAGCCCATTGACTTCAATGGGCTTAGACTGAAGTAATTCTGCTTAGGATTTCATTGCTTGTCTACCATGTCACCTGATGAACACTGAGTGACCAAGTGACAGTGGCAAGGGAAGAAACCATTTAATTCATATATAGTAATTTACTATATATGGAACCGAACCATGGGAGACTTGTTCCCATACTAAACTCTGGAAAAGTCAATAATGCTAGGAAAAGTGGAAGGCAGTAGGAAAAGAGGAAGATCTAAAATGAGATGGCTTGACTCAATAAAACAAGTCATATCCTCCAGTTTGCAGGATCTGAGTAAGTCTGTTAAAGATAGGACATTTGGGAGATCTTTTATTCATAGAGTACCATAGGTTGGAGGCAACATGTGAATCAGACTTCAGTCAAGATGAGAAAAGTGAAATAACGTTTACCTCTGTCAGTCATATGCTTTGCAGTCAGTCTTATGTTTTGCATTCAATATATTATTAGCACAAAAAGTGTTAATTCATATTGCTTGTTGCAAGTAGCAAGAGCTTACGTTCTTCTGGACCTAAATCTACATGATATAGTGCTAGTACAGTCTGGATATGATACTATAATGGTACTGGCAGGATAAAGCTGTCTCTTCAGCCTCATAAGCAGAAAAATATAAAAACAAATCAAAACTTTACTGTGATTGTCACTTATAAGGGCTAGGACTTCAACACCAATTCAACTACTAAAAATACAAGGATACCAGCCTGGGCCCTTTTCACACTACTCACCAGCTTCCGAAACATCACAAGATGTAGCACAAAAAACCTGGAAGATAGCATCTTCTTGCACGAGTTTTGTGCGATGTCGCGCAAAACTCGCGTGAGAAGATGCTATCTTCTGCATTTTTTGTGCTACATCTTGTGATGTTTTGGAAGCCAGTGAGTAGTGTGAAAAGGGCCCTTATATTTCCTGGAATTGTAACTAACCTCCAGACTACAGAGATCAGTTCCCCTGGAAAACAGCTGCTTTGGAGAGTAGCCTCTATGGCATTAGGTCCCAGCTGAATTCCCTTCCCAAGATCTCCCCCCCCCCCCGCAAAAAAAAAATCTCCAGGAATTTCCCAGCCTAGAACTGGCAACACTATAAAAGCACTGAGACTGAAATCGGGTCCATACATATCCATCATTTGCCTTTAAAAAAACAAATTGATGTCCATGATCTTTTTCACATCTCCTTTAATCATGAAATAATAATAGATGCCTGTGTGCAGGACCCATCCCATGCCTGTACGGGTAGCTTTTTTATCAGGTTAGTTAAATGTAAGGCACTAGACATTCAAATGTGAGAGGATGAACCATTTCACCATAATAAAATTTTATCACTCCTTCTGAGAGAGAGAACGCAGTAAGGGTTAGGCACAAAACCCATTATAAATTTAAAAAGAATCGGAAGCACAATCACTATATTCCTGGCCTCTGAAGCTGAAAACAGCACTATGATTAAATAATTGAACTGTCTCACCTTGTGCAGTCAAGTTAAATTCCAACAGCCTGATATAATTAATCTTTATATAGGACTTTTCTACCCTGCCATATACATTCCTGTACTCTTAACCAAAGAAAATGCATGAATTTTATTGCTTATATCTTCATGGGAGGTGTGGGGAGAAACTGAAATAATACATGGTGTTCTGCATATGTTAGATCAGGGCTTTTTTTTTCAGCTGGAACACAGTGGAATGGAGTTCCGGCACCTTTTGAAAATGGTCACATGGCCGGTGGCCCTGCCCCCTGATCTCCAGACAAAGGGGAGTTTAGATTGCCCTCCGCGCCATGGCATGGAGGGCAATCTAAACTCCCCTCTGTCTGGAGATCAGGGTGCAGGGCCACTGGCCATGTGACCATTTTCACCAAGAGTGATTTAAACTTTAAAAAACTCCCCCCTTGTTCTAGCTGACACAAAGTGACGTCATTGTGCGGTCCTGAGTTCCACCGCTGAGTTCCACCACCTCTTTTCCCAGAAAAAAAGCCCTGTGTTAGATATCTCAGATATGCTACAGATTACAACTTCTTCCATAACTTCTCCTCAGATAAATAGCCGATAGTCATGTAGGTGGAGAGTATGCAAGTTAATACTACAGTGGCCATGGGAATTACAAGTGAAAGAAGTGTGTAGAAGTAGATGGTTAACTTCTTTAAAAGTAGAGGCTTCTCAAGGTTCAGCTTTCATGGAAACAGATATAGAAAGGGACAGACAAAGAGAAACATGGAACCTGCCAGTTTATGTGCATGAGAACCAGAGAGTCTGACCTCTTTAGGAGGAACTGAATGGCATCAATGGCCATGACATACCCAATGAACTGAAGTATAAACAGTAGGTTTTGTTTTAATTTCGTATTATGCTTGTGAAAAACTGAAGTCTGACTCATGAAAGCTTATGCTGAAATAAGCCTGGCTATTCTTAAAGGTACCAGCTGATATTCTTTTACAGTTCCCAAGTATCAGAGTGCCACTGCTCTTGACAGCACATGTTAAAGCCTTTGGGCCAAGCTAGAAGTGACAAATGACACTTGAACGGCAAGTGAACAGACTCACATGTATTCCTCCCTGTTCACTTGCACTCCACTTGCACTCCACTCGATCATGAGTGCAAGTGGAGTGCAAGTGAACAGGGAGGAATACATATGAGTCTGTTCACTTGCCATTCAAGTGTAATTCGTCACTTCTAGCTTGGCCCTATGTGTTTCAAAGTACATTATTTGGGAATGTAGCTTTCTCCTGAAGAAGATAATTATGCTACCTCCCAAGACTACTGTGTGTGTTATATAGACCCACTCCATCAAGAAGCCCATTATACAAAAAATTATACATGCATATTATCAGAGACTGCACTAAATAAAGGTCAGTGCTGTGAACCCTTTGGGCAGTTAATTTGGACCCACCCATGTCTGTTGGTTGAAAACTAAAATAATATATTATTTAAACATGTCCCCTCATGAAAGGAAATCCATTAGCAGAATTACTTCACTCCCCATTAACACTAATATCAGATTGTTGTACCTTCCAGCTGCCAATACTGCTCAGCTATTATAAGGAAGGGAGTTGATGGTTTTGTCCTGCCCTCTCCTCCTTTTCCGTGCCTCACTTCCAAGGTTCCTGAGAGGGTCATTCTACATGCTATGTCTTTCATGAGTTTGCCGCTGAGCCAACCCAGGCTCAAGCAGACACACAGCAGCTCTGGGGAATGGCTTATGTTTAAAAAGAGAGGGCCCAAATGGGCTTGGGAAGCTGCCGCCAAGGAAGAGAAAGCTCTTGCCTTTCTCCCAAGTGTTTTTCCTCAAGCAAAAACCATGCTGGGGGGGGGTCCTGTTTCTGCTGCTGCACAAGCACGTAATACCTCCACATGCAGCAGCAGACGTGGGAAAACTCCCCCTACCCCACCCCCACACTGGTTTTGCATGAGGGAAAAAGAAAGGCAGGAGCTCTCCCTCAAGCGGCAGCTTTCTGAGCCCATTTGGGCTCTCTTTTTTTAATACAATGCAATCCCCAGAGCTGCTATATGTCTGCAAGAGCCCAGGTTGGCTCCACAGTGAACTCATGAAGTAACATTTGGAGTGACTCTAAGGGCCAAGCTACAAGTGACGAATGACACTTGAACGGCAAGTGTATTTCTCCCTGTTCACTTGCCCTCCACTCAATCCACTTGCCGTTCAAGTGTCATTCGTCACTTGTAGCTTGGCCCTCAGACTCCTAATCTGATGGTTCCTCTAAGCCTTTGGTCTGGGCTGCATGATTTTCCCCATTGCTGCTTTCAGTAGAAACGGGCTTGCCTTATTCCCAGCCTCTCTGCCTCTGTGCAGAAGAGTACTTTCTTAAATGCTGAGCTTGACCCCACAAGTTTGCTGCACTCCAGGTTTTCACAGCCAGCCTTGCTGCTTATAATTGAATATGGCTGCTGGTGCTGGTTCTGGGCTGCCTGTTTGTGGCAGCTGGAGCCTTTATTCCTGTGGGTCTCCCCTTCAGGGGGCTCAGAGTTTCTCACTGGCCAGGCATGAGGTTAGCAATTGTCTGCCCTCCAGTGGTTTCATGAGTGGCTCAGCCACACAAATTATAGTTAACTGAAGTAATGCTCACATTGGATTGATTTAAAAGTCTCCTCTTTGGAGAAAAAAGTCTGCTTCACTTTCTCTGACATCCATTTTTGGTGACATATTCATTGAAGCCTAATAGATCAGAGGCTTTAGCCTTCAGGTATCATTTTTCACTTATGCAAACCTTGGTTTGTCATCAATAG
Source organism: Eublepharis macularius (assembly GCF_028583425.1). NCBI lineage: Eukaryota > Metazoa > Chordata > Lepidosauria > Squamata > Eublepharidae > Eublepharis > Eublepharis macularius. Next base: position 50,363,007 of record NC_072799.1, read on the forward strand.
GGCAATATGTTATTAATCTGGTTCATATACTACAATAGGCTTAAGAGATAGGTATGAGTGTGTGCCAGAGAACAGGCTGCTAAACTCTAGAAAAGTATATAAGCTTTAAAATCCATGTAGCTGAATGGTTAAACTCATGACATTTTTAGTTCATACCCATATGGGAGCTGGCATAGTGTGGTAGTTAAGTAGTAAGGCTGCAATGCAGCACTCTGCTGGTTTGAATCCCACTACTGCTAGGAGCTCAGCAGGTGGGCTTGGATAAGCCACTCCTCTCAGCCCCAGCTCCCCAGCTGCATAATAACACCAACTTCGTTCACCACTCTGAGTGGGGCACTAATCTCTCCAGAATAGCAGTATACAGATGAAATATAAATATAAATGAGAAACAAGAGCAGGTGCCCAACCACCTTCCCTTTGGGTCCTTGCTGTTCTTCCTGAAACCTCTTGATTTGCCTTAGTATGCACTGTACATTTAGTATGCAGTGTACTTTTTTAGGGTCCTGGATGGATTTTCCTGCAGGGGATGAAGCTTCCATTCCTGGGATTTTGTCTGCATCAATCCCAACCGGGGAAGGGAGGGTGCAGATAGATAAGGGTGAGGAAAGGTTTTCACATGTTACATGAGAGCATGCATGCTTCTCTATGTACATGCACCATACATAAGAAAGTGAGAAGTTACAGGTCTGTGTTTGCGATACTTAGCATGTATATATCTCTGCGCATAAGAGTGCATTTGTATGAGTACTTTGGATGCAATCCCTTAACCAGATATAAAGGAAAGATGTCCTCAGTTTGTATGCTTTGTTCCTGTCTGTCCTGTAGGCCCCACATTTGCTATGTGGATTAGGTTTTGTTCATGGATTGGCCACAGTATGTCAGGAGTAATAATGAAAACATCTCAGACTTTCTCCTTTCTACTGAATGCAAGACGTTGTGATATATCAGTCCTTCTCCACCCATGACGTGAATGAAAGGACAGATAAAATGAACAACATGGGTCGAATCCACATTACTCATTCTAAGTCGCATGTTCCCCGCATTCCCCACGCAATCCCGAGTTCCGGTCACATTACCTCATTAAACAGACGCATTTCATTCGCATTTCTTCCGAATATGTGGTCACAGGTTTTCAATGGGAGTTTCACAGTGGCCATGAACGGGCCAATGTGCAATTTACGCAGTTTTTTAAAAAACCACCCCCCTTCCTGTCTCTCCGGCCGTTCCGAGAGTTCCTATTGGCTGATTCTACTTGCAAGTGCTCCGTAGTCTGCAAAAGACTGTTTTTGACTTCATAGCATTAGATTTATTAATTATGCTGTTTCTGAATCAAATCTGGTAGTTTGAAAAATCATTTTGGGGTGAATCCATCCTCAGAACGGACTCGCGAAACTTCCTTTTTAACTGTTTTTCTTTATTTTATATTACTGTAATATCGAAATTACGAAATATCGAAATAATGACACTCCAAGGAAGTGAAACTTCAGTAAAATTCAGGCACTGAACTGTCCTGCATAGGAAATGCCCACGAAAGCTTCCCACATGCTTCCAAATTTCCAAAAAAGAAACGGGAGAGAGCCATCAGTGCTGTCAGTGGGGGAAAGAGAGGCATCATTATCTTCAATGATGTTTCTTTATAAGGAAAGATCGAAATAATGGAAAAGTGCACTAAAAAAATTTTAAAAATGGGCGGGGGAAAAAGGTCCCGCCCAAAAAAGCGGTTTTCGAGCTGGCCGTGTGACCGGAGGGACGCGTGAGAAAGACGGATTGGAAGCAGGAATGTGAACGAAGAGGAAAAAATCGTGGATTGGAGGCAAACGGAAGATATCCAATAAACACGCGGGTAATGGGTGAATGTGGATTCGACCATGATGAACAAACCAGAAATTATTAGTTTATTTGGGATTAGAATGCAGACAGCACCTTCTACTAGGAAGCCATTAATGAGGTTGAACATATTGTCACCTATGTGCTATGTGCAGTCAAAGGGTTCCAGCAATTAACACACACAGACACCATCTCTTGGTTGGAATGGCCACAACTTTATTGATTTACGGATGGATGGAACATTGGCCAGGCATATAGGCATGGATCCCCATTGGCATCTGCCGGCCTTGGTGCTGACCCGATGCATAAATCACCAGCCCACTTTGCTGGTCTACCACTGCAAGCGTTGTTCCACTGCCAGCCATGCTAGGCAGCCCTTGCCTCCCAATCTGCTGGGGTGAGCTGGCAGCCTGCCCTGCTCACCGTTTTGGATCCAGCCCAATGCCTCAAAATTGCTAAACTCCTAAAGTTGTGATGACCCCCCTGCTGCCCAAAGAGAGTGGCGGGTGGGTGGGAAAATGCCTGCTCCTGCTGATGAATCTTCCAGAATGGCGCTGACCACGTTGCTGGCCAGGAAGAAGACATGGATTCTCCACCTCTTCTATCTCAGCCATGCCTCCACCTCTTTCTTGCCCGATGCCAACACAGCCCGCAAGTGAGTCTGCGAGCTTATTTTGATGTTTCTCAACCACAGAGCTGCACTGTAATATTGACGGAGCTAAAAGAAAGGCAAGTTTTAACAGCATATTCATCTGTTATAAACCCCTCCACTTTCAGGAATTTTTCAGTGGCCACTGCAAAAGGTGGTGAAAATGCTCACCTCCAGTGGAAAGTGCCAAGATAGAAAGTGCCAAAATGCAGAGAAGCAAGGAACGCTTCAAAGGCTTCTAGAGCCTACATAACTAGAGGCCATCACCACCACATCCCATGGCAGCAAATCTTGCAAACCAATTACTCTTTCAGTATTGGGAGTGGGTATATAGGTTCCCTTGGCATTGTCCTAATTCAAAACTAGGAACAAATGCTTAAAACAAAACTTCAGTGTACAGCTGAGAAACAAGTGATGCCGTTTTTCAATATATCTCATGAATAGAATTTGCATCTGCTTGTTTGAACACCTGTTATTAGCAACACTGCATAAACTGAAGAAATCCAAAAAGAGTAATTATTTTCTCTCCTGTTGTAATGATTTCTAAATAAAACTATTTCTAACAGGCATTTCAAACACTGTTACTAATCAAGGATGGACAGAGTCAACACACCAGATTTTATAGCTTGTCTTGATCTCACCATTGCATACAAACAGAAGACTTAATTATACTTAATAAAGCACACACAAAAGAAACAGGCTGAAGTCAGACTGCATGCAAGGCACAGCTGGTTCACTACTGCTCATGTGCGGTATCCGATTAACAATGCAGTCCTATGCAGAGTTACTCCAGTCTAAGCCCCTTGATTTCAATAGGTGGTTTCAATGGGGTTAGAACTGCAAAAACACTAATGCCTGCGATCAAGAATGTAGAATATCCTCATGTGCTTCTAAAAACATCTTGTTTACTGCAGCATAGCAGTACCCAAGTTGCCCAGAAAGGTTATAGCTATTCTGTCACTGTTCATAGTTCAGCCAAGTTTCCTGATGGCCTTGGCAAGTCACCCACCGTTCACTGTCTTATGACCTTGGATACAGAAATGTGACATTGAAATTAATGTGCAGCACACAGAGGTGAATGTATAGGGCTGATACAGATGGTACCCGACATCCTCTGTTTCAAGCCACTGAGAGAGGCAATACTGGTAAGAAATGTAAGCTACTTTCACTTTTAGTGATACACAGGTATTACATAGTTAATCATTCTTATCTTATAAAAAGGACATCTAAATTTTAAAAAGAAAGCACGTAGTTGTACTGTTGGGAGGGCCGTGTGTTTATAGATGGCCCTACCTCTTTCACAAATGTTTAGGCAAGAGCAGGATCTAATGAGGGAAGTTTTTAAAAAAAAAAATGAAAAGTAGTTAAGTGAGCAGCTCCACCGTGAAGAAAGTTAGAGAAGTACCATTATGAGACAAGACCAAAGTTGAATAATTCTCTGCAATCTTGCCTTATTTCTCCTACATATCTAAAACACAGCCAAGTCAGATATCACAATTTTCAGAGAAATCTAAAGGGTGAATCCACAGCACAATTCAGTTCTATTTTAGCCTTTTAAATATGTTGTTGAGAGCAGCCGAGCTGTCTGTTTTGAGCAGAAGGAAGGAGAAGGGAGCCTCATAATACAAAAGAATCCAGCCCGGAAAACAGAAGGTGGGATCAGAAATCACAACCAAAAGAAGTGTCCTGATGGACCTCCATGGCATACCCCAGAGTGTCCTAATTCTTTAATATTAAACCCAATGAATCACCAGAGCCCAAGCCTGGCCAGTGTAACAAAGCCTTTTCATCCTCTTTATCCTGACCAATGGTTGCCTTTGAAGGCAGCAAAAAAAAAAGAAAGAAAAAGGCTTTGTTCATTTTCCCCCAGATTTCCATTAAAGGATTACCTGAAGGAACAATTTTCAATCATAGTGCAATGCTGCCCCCTAGAGTTAAAAATGTGTCAAGGCTTTATACAAAAATATATTTCAGCCGTTTTCAGCCATCAACTCAAAGCAAGCTTTTGTAGTCCATTTTCCAGACTGAGCCTTCTTCTGTGTTGTTGAGGGCAGATGGCACTTGCCTGTTTGTAGCCTAGATGCTGATCATGGTCAGACGCAGACAGTTTCAGAGAGTAGCAGAACTCCATTTGGAAGCAGAAGTAGCTTTGCTGCATTCCTGCAAAATTGAAAACAGACCTACTCACATGACCTTTAAAAATATTAGATGGAAGCTCACTTGAAAGATATTTTGGAAAGAGTGAATTCAGGAAACTAATTAATTTGACTGTATATCACCTTTTAAACTTGACCCCAGAGACAGACCTTACAATGACATCCAGAAATTAATGATGCTGACACTATGTATGATGTTATCCAGCATGGATATGCAATCTAAGCTATAACTGGAAGGCAAAACTACTTGAGTGATTTTCCAGAGAAATAAAAACATATGATTGCAATGAATATTAGTAGGATTCTTCCCTCAAGTGCCTCTTTCTTGATTATTTATAGGGTACAGAGTAGATAAAAGTAGTTACCTTACTCAGGTAAGAGGGCTTTGCTGTAAGAAATGTCTGAGAGAGAGGCCTTGGTAAAGGGACAGGGGCTGTACACTGTCCTACTGAGTACTGTTTGTTGATGCAGATATACTCCTACTGGGTAGTTTCTGAGTCATTAAAAATGTCATGTTTAATTACTTATGTTTTTTTCAGCAATTTTTCTCTGTGTTTGGATGTATACTTATTTTTTAAATTTTTGCAACCCATACCCTATTGTATATGTTTATTGAAAGACTTAGCTGTTGATCATATTGACTTGCACTGTTTAATACACTGTGGATATCAGTGAGAAAGGCAGACTATAAATAAATAAAAATAGAACAGTTGCCTTTTTTTGTCAAGGCTAATTTGAGGAATTTTGTCACTGCAAGCTAGGAACAATTTTGCTACACCTCCCAGTTAGTTCCTGGGTACAGGGTACATGCCTGGCACATGCTGGTGGATGGTGCTGCTTTATACTACCCTATATCAAGCCCAATGTTTCCCACAAGGAAAAGTCACTTATAATCATGGGTCACTTCTGACACCTTTACATGCCTGTGCAAGATTTCTCTGCACTTTAAGCAGTAACTCCTCCGTTACTTCTGATGCTGTGCTTTCCTTTTACTCCTTTCATATATCCTATTTCCCTTTTTCATCTACAGCCAATCCTTTCCTCTTTTCTAGATACAGGTAACCTTTTATTTCTCCTCACTCCATTTCCTCTACTGAGAAGGCTAATGTGGTTTACTGTGCAATCCTAAGTAGACTTACACTTTTCTAAGTCCATTGGCCTAAATTTGTTTTTTAGAAAAAAATTATGCCAAAGAACCTACCTGAGGTGACTTACAAAAGAAAACATAATAAAAACAAAACATTAAAAGTTAACTAAAACCAAGATTGTGAGTCTAGTTAGGATTGCACTGTGAATCAAGTAGGCAGACTTTACTATTAATCTAGCTTAATTTTAAAAAAAAAAAAAACTAAGATCTGGTTCAACTCAGTAAGCCATGAGTTCGCTTAGTTTTTTTTTTTTTTGAAATTTTTTTATTTTTAATATCTAAGACAAAAACCTACAAAAAAACCTACAAAAGTACTAGGAAAGGGGAAAAGGGAAAGAAGAAAGAAAAGGGGAAGGAGGGCTGGAAAAGGCGGGGAGGTAACATACAAACAATAAACACTACACTACAATGTTTTCCCTTCATACTGCCATAGTTAAAAATTTAAACCTTCATAAGGTAATGATGGAGTGGTTGACCTTGCAAAATACAAAATACAACCCATATTAAATCTTCTTCTTCCCCCCCCCCTAGGCCTCGGACGCAGTTCTCTCTGAGCAGCTACAGCCACTGCGCTCGCTGCCTCCCCCCTCCCTTCAGGCTTTGAGTCTTCTTCATTTTGCATGGTATCTTGCCCGAATTCTTGATTTTTGTCCACAAAATCTCTTAGCTGATCCTCTGAGTTTATCTTGTAAGCTTGATCTTTATAATTAAACCAGATTCCTTCCGGAAATAGCCATTTATACTTTATCCCTCGTTCCCTCAGGAGAGCAGTGAGCTTTTTGTACTTAAATCTTCTTTTCCGAACTAGAAATGGAACGTCCTTCAGCATCTTGACTTTATTTCCCAGAAAGTCCAAATCCGCATTATATGAATTAAATAGGATAGTGTCTCGGACCTTCCTAGATGAAAACTCAATAAAAATCTCGCGAGGCAGCTGCCGCTTCATTGCATATTTTGAAGAAGCCCGACGGACTTCCAGAATGGCACTTTTTACCTCTTCCTTAGTTGCCCTCGCGGGTGACGACAATAATTCCGAGGCAAGCTCCCTTAGATCCTCGTTTTCCTCCTCTTTAACATTCTGGAGACGCAAAACAGTCTGTGTTCGTTCCACTTGCAGCCCGATCAGCTGGTTTTCCACCAGCTTTAGCTCCTTGTTCGTTGCTCTCATGAGTGACGCATTTTCCCAAGCAGACTTCTCTGCCCCCCCCCCACTACTTCCTTAATGGCTTTCACATCGCTCTCAATTAAGCCTACCCTTTGATCTGTTTCATTCAGCTTGTCAACAAAGGGTTTTATGGCTTCGATGACCGACCTTTTGACCAAGTCCTCGAGCGACTCCACTTTTCCCTGCAGGGCAGCCGAAATTGACTTGCCCAAAGCAGGACTCTGCTTTCTCACTGCCATTTTAGGGGGGGGGGACCGCCAACCTTCTGAAACTCAGTGAGGGGGAAGAAATCCGAGTCTTCTTAACTTCAGATCCCTCCACTCCTTCACATACGCTTGTAATAACAGAAGGGATTCGCTTACTTACAGGCTTCCGCCTAGTCCTGTTCTTTGCCGTTTTCCTTGGCCCGGCAGCATGCAAGGTGCCGCGCACGTCTGCCGGCCTCCATGGGGACAAACGGGCAATTTACCCCCTGCATGGATTTGCCAGAGGGTTCTTCCCTGACTCCCTCCCTGGGAGTCCTGGGGGCTAATCTTTGCAGATCAGCCACCCGGTCAGGCTGCTCGGACGCTTCCTCTCGGACCTGCGAAGAGGAGTGTCCGACATGGCCGAGAAAATGAAACCGAATCAGCCATGAGTTCGCTTAGGAAGACTCATCTCACCCCTCGTATTCCCCCTGCAAAATCTATAATGTAAAAAGGAGTTGGGGGATCTACAGCTATAATAATAAAGTACTTCTCTGGGTGAATAAAAAGGGACTTCCTGCTCAGCACATCTGATTAGGATTCCTCCCTTAATTAATTCTTAACCTGCCACAAGATCTTTTTTCATTTTTCTGCAACAAAGTAACCAGGTGACCCAGTGAATTCATAACCCATCCACCTATAATATGAGGTTCATAAAAACAGCCTACCTTCGCAGGCTGTTACAAGGGCTACTGCGATAGTATGGGAAAGGCTTAAATTTAATGGAGAAGCTGAGGGGGTGAATGCACTGTATGAAATAGCAAAAATTGTTTTTGCCATCATCTGACATTGACTTCTAAGCAACCCTCTATCTCCTTCTCCATGAGGTCAGGATGGGGGGAAAGTAAAGGCAATAGTGACATGGCTGGATGGTGTTACTTCTAAGCCCTTCCTCTTCTATCCCAGCATGAAGAGAGGAGACATCATATTGCCAAGGTCTCCTGCTCTCCCTTTCCAGAGTGAGAAGCTTCCCAAACTGTGCCCCACAGACCGCCTATACATTACAAAATCCTCATGTTTGTCAGGGAACATAAGGACTCTATAATGTGTAGATGAAGCCTTAATGGCAGCCACTATTCAAAGTCACCAGAAGTTGGCTATGACTAGACGGCACTTTACATAAACATATTTTATCATCTCCCCCCACTGTTGGAAGCTGCAATGCTATAACCTTCTTGATCACCATATGAAGAAGGCATGGCCCCACCTCACAAGCTCCCTCAACATCCTTCCCATATGTTCAAAATAACAGAAGAGTTCTGGGAAGAAGAGCAAGTTGAAGGAAGAAGAAGAAAGGGTTACATAAAAACGTACAGCTGGAAGGGACCCAAAGGTCATCTACTTCAGCCACCTGCACAATGCAGAAAATTCATAGCCACCGCCACCACCCCATTACCTCCCCCAGAAACCCAAAATTCCTTCCTGGCCACCTAAGTGATGATCGGCATTATGCTGGACATGTAAAAGGGCCATGGGAGCATAACACTTGCTCAGCCTTTCATGCCTTCCTTCTCTTGATTTGCATACATTCATATTGAGTCACAGAATCATCATTGCTGTCAGATGGCCATCAAGCCTCTTCTTAAATACTTCCAAGGAACGAGAGCTCACCACCTCTGAGGAAGCCTGTTCCACTAAGGAACTGCTCTAACTGTCAGGAACTTCTTCCTAAAGTTTAGCCCAAAACTCTTTTTATTTTAACCCATTGTTTCTGGTCTAACCCTCTGGGGCAACAGAAAACAATTCCTCTTCATCTTCTATGTAACAGCCCTTCAAATACTTGAAGAGGGCTATCATATCAGCTCTCAGTCGCCTCCTCCCAGGCTAAACATCCTTCCCCTCCCTAGGCACCCCACCCCCTCACCCTCATCTCTAGGAATTTCCCAAGGCAGAATTAGCACTCTTAGGTGTAGCTATGGCTACAAGTTGCATGGGGAGGGGCAGACTCTGCCAGGTATTCTGCATGCCTTGAAGTTTGATGTGGCTCAGAGTGCCATTTCCCTGACAAACACTGTTGTTGCTATACCAGCACTGCACCTCAAACAGCTACTCAGTGACTCAGAGCGGAACTACAAGTGACAAAAGGCACAGGTTGGACATTTGTCAGCTTCCCTCAAGTTTTGATGGGAAATGTAGGCAGCTTGGCGGAATGTTGGACAAGTGACAGTTGAAAAGTCCATTGGGCAGCAGTTGGAGAGCCAAGCTGCAATAATAGGATGCCTACATTTCCCATCAAAACTTGAGGGAAGCTGACAAGTGTCCAACCTGTGTCTTTTGTCACTTGTAGTTCCGCTCTTAGAGTCAAGCTACAAGTGATGAATGACACTTGAATGGCAAGTGGAGCACAAGTGGAGTGCAAGTGAACAGGGAGGAATACACGCGAGTCTGTTCACTTGCCGTTCAAGTGTCATTCGTCACTTGTAGCTTGGCCCTCAATCAGAGAACCAGCTCTGCCTAAGGCCTGACTACGGCTGTATTTTTTGCAGAGTGGGAGTTACTCTGGAAAGTCCTGGTCCCTGCTGAACAAAGAATATTTATTTTAAAGCCCACATTGGCAGAAGGGGATGGTTACCATGAAGGTAAAGAATGGATTGGGCCTTAATATCATTGTTTGGCCTTTTCTGACATAGATCTTTCCACACTGGTCAGATATTTAAAAATTCTGTACATTCTTACAGCTATGACAGATGATCAGGTTTCAGTTTTACAAAAAAAATTAACTTGTTTATATCTGTTATCCCTGTATCACCAAGAGAAAGATTCTCTGTTCACAACTGTCTTCAATTGGGTGAATGAATTTGATGGTATTGGAAATGGAAGCCTTTTAATAAAGAAGATTCATTCTGAAGTGGGAGCACTAACGATTATTTTAGATTTTTACTTGCTGAGTGCAGCTGTTAAAATATAACACTTAAATCTCTCACCCTTGCTCTTTTTCCACATATACCCTCCATACCTTTTCTGTTCATTATATGACCTTTAATAGAAAAATGGTTCAGTTAAGATTTGCCTGTAGCAGTCCCACAAATCACACACACACAAGAACTTAGTAAATCATAGTGAGCATATGGGAACAAGGATGCAGTTAAAGGCTCTGTTATAGTTAGGCCTGGCCCCCACTGACAATTGGAGCAGAAAAATAGCTGACAGGTTTTTTTTAATTATTGTTATTCTTTCTTAAGACTATTTTTCTAGACTGTCTCCAGATGGTCTAATTTTACTGCCAACTGACTTACCCACTTGACTAGAAAATCTTACAATAGCTTTCCTCAGAAAGCTTAGGTCATTTAAAGTACAAATTTTTTCTGAGGTGAGAACAATAGCAGAGCATCTATGTATATTTGAATTGGAGCTAAATTAAAGAAATAGGCCTGCACCTGGAAAGGTGTACCCTCCAAGGATCATTTGCAGAACCAGTTTCCACATTTATCTTCAAACATGTTTCATTTTTACACTCAACAGTTAGTTCCACACACTCAAGAGGGATTTACGCATATGTGGCAGTGGAAACACCATGTTTCATATACTGTTTCCTCTTAAGAACCACTCACTGTGCCAAGCTGGACTTACAGTTCATCTAATCCAGCATTTTCTTTATTAACCATATCTGTAACCATAAGTGTGACAGACATATCAAAGTCCTGCCCATTTCCTGAAAGCTAACAATCCCCTTTCAACTTGGTTGCAATGTTCACCAAGTTGTTCATCTGGGCCCTTGGAACCTTGACAGAGTAAATGGGAAGGGGCAGTTAGACAAAACAAACAGTTAAACAACCATTTTTCTTCAGCTGATGCAGGGCCAAAATATAAGTTATGGATGACACAAGGCAAGTCACAGGTGTCTGACCTCTCTCAGTCACATGTTCAAATGGAGAATAATCTTTTTAAAAGGCTCAGTCACACCACACAGCTCCAGGGGAAAGGAGGAGCCTCTGGCTTCCCTCCCTCGCTGTTTTTGCCTGCAGAAGTAGCCATGGGGGTAGGCCTATTTGCTAGGGATTCTAGGTACCTGCCAGAGGCAAGCAATCTCACAGGGGTTTGTATGCTTGCCCAGCAGGAGGTTTTCAGCCACCCAGAGATCTCCCGCCTCTGGCAGGCAACCCAGGAACGCATGAGGTGCACGTGCTCCCAGCAGACACAACAATGTCACTTCTGGAAGTGCTCCCATGCTTCATTTGGAGCTGAAATTGGCCCCAAATGAGCCTATCCTCAAAGAATCAGCCCCATGCAGAGTGCAGGAGCGTTCCCATGGGTGGCGTCATAATGTCTCTTCCAGAAGTGTTATCATTATGCAATAGGGTTGCCAGGCCCCTGATGGGGGCGGGGGATCCCTCACTCCCACCCTCCGCCCCTGCTTACTTGGCCTGCGGGGGAGGCACGAGCCTCCCAGGGGCACATTCTGGGCAGTGCAGCATGCTCCAAGGGCATGCCACGCTCGCAGGAAGCATGGCATGCTCCTGAGGGCCCAACCTGGACCTGAATTGGCCTATATCAGGCCCGAATCAGCTCCCCACCCTGCGCTATGATGTCACTTCCTGGAGGTGACATCATTGCACAAGCCTGGGAACATGTGCGCACACAACTGATGACAGAGAAAGTAGGTGCTAGGGCTCCCACCTCCCTACAGGAGTACAGGGGGACCTAGCAACCCTATCATGCAAGCTCCGGGAATGCATGTGTTAAAAAAGACACACAGAAAGCACAAGGTAAGCCTTGAGTCCTTCCCTCCCCTCCCACTGGCAGGGTACAGGGACCTGGCAACCCTACTGTTTGCCCCTTCCTGGACTCCATGTGCCCTGAGAATCTTTGTCTCCGAAGTAAAGTGTGATGTACAAGAAAAACTCAGTGTCTATTTAACCTTTTTTAGTCTTCTAGAGTTGAGAGAAGTTGTGGTTTCCCTTCAAAGCACTCTGGTAGCTCTAGTCTGGGATTCAGAGGCTCCATGTCCAGCCGTTGTCACTTTTCTCTCAAAGCACAGACTGGCTGCTCGCTATTCTCAAATTACATTGTATTATCAGTAATTGTTTATTAGGTCTTTTGCCCAGCTGAAGTTGTTAGTTACATTTGTACATATTTCCAAGCTTCAGAGATCCTACCAATCTTTTAACCCTTTCTAGGGGGGGGAGGGTTTAACCTCAGGTCTGCTATGTGGTTATAGGGAGAACAATGTATTCCTAAATAATAACCCGAACAGGAAAAGCGAATAAGAGACTCATAACACAATTACACTCAATTAAACTGGGAGGAAGCAAGATCTTCTAGATTATTTCAAAGCCAACAGCTTTCACACTCTTAACATCCACACATTCCAAAAGAAAGTTCAACCATTCCATAAGTTTTTAGGTTAACTGAGGAAGGGTGAGGATGGTGGTTGCAAGAAGAAATCTAGAACACGCCATCTCATCTGCACAATATCAGGGGTAAGTTCTCATGTCAGCTATTGTGGGGTTCTTTCTTCAGCCGTGGCCAGGCCCTTCTTAAGAGTGTTCATCTTTTCCCTTTCTAAAGCTATTTATGCTACTGGCTATCTCAACAGATGCAACTATATCACTGTCAGCAGGAGCAGCCAACGAGCCAGGAAATGCAATCACCGTCCAACTTAAAAAATAGCCTTCTTTTTGGCTTCTGCCAGCAGCATTACTGCATGGACAAAACCTTATCTCCTGCTCATCCCGCTGAGTAGAGAATCCGCATAACAGATCCTTTCAACAACCACAATGATCCATAAATAAATGAAACACTGGCAGTTCCTCAAGGAATAATAGAAAAGTGCTCCGAGCTAACTTGATGAAGATTTGCATCTTTGGGAAGAGGAAGAGGATGTCAAAATGGAACCCTACAGGTCTGTCATTTACAAAGTCTGTTGATCATTAACAGAGTGGTGATGGCCTCAGAGTGGGAATCCAGTTCAAAGTTCCTAAGGTCAAATCATGGGGCTGCTCTGTTATCCCAGAAGATGGCTATATGGCTGACACCAGATCCTGCCAGGGCAGCGCTTTGAGGCAGACTGCCTTGGCATTAGTAGAGATCACTGTAATACCGCAATCATCCTCTCGGGATGGAAGCAACACAAAAACGCCATTGCCACAATAAGCTCTTGCCATGGATCTGATGTCAGAGAATGAGAGAAAACTAAATGGCAAATCCCTCCTGTATTAGTTCATTTCCTGCAGTTCACTTCCCGAGAGAAAAGAGCGGAAATATTTTCTCACATACGCCTTGAGTGCTTTTGGCAATATAACTTCCTTCTGTAGTAAGGAATCAGTTCTCTGCTCCCTCATAAGACACACATACCTAATTCCCCTGGGCAATTATTCTACCCCTGGATGCATTTTATTGTCATCCCCCCTAAAAAAAGTCTCCTCCCTACTTTCCCCTACACCTTCCTTTCCTTAATGCTGTTTCCTTAGTGTTTAAATATGTATAGCTGTACATAATCCCCCTCTTCTCTGGCATCATCTAGCCAAACATCAGATCTCCTCATGAAATGGCGTATCCTACTCCTTCATCTTTTTTCCTTCTGAAAAGAAAGGCATACAGTACTTATGAAGTGAATTGCTGTTTAAGGTGGCTCACAAAGTAAAAACCATACAATAAAAGTATAAAAACAAAAACACAAGAATTATCAGTAATGAAACAAGCTATAAAAACAGGCATAGAACCTAAAAACGGTTTTTTAAAAAACCATTCAATAGCCTTATATGTTATCCATAAAACAGTCCTCAGGCTAGAAGCATACCATAAAAAGAGTTTTATAGGATGGACCACTTAGTTAAAACTTGGCTAACAAGAAATCTTTTGGCCTGGCATCTAAAGAATAAGGTAGATGTCATCTGAGTCTCAAGAGGGAAGGCATTCCAATGGCACAAGGCCACCACTGAAAAAGCCCAGTTACTGGTAACCACCTGGTTCACCTCTGTGGTAAGGCACAAAATGCAGGGCTTGAGAAAATCTTAACCAATTGGCTGGACAACACAGGAGGAGATGATCCTCCAAATATTCCAGCCACAAGACATTTAGGCCAGAACTTTGAATTGTGCTCAGAAACAAATAGGGAGCCTGTGCAAATTTAAATTTTATAAACTTTTATAAAGATTTTTACTTCATTTATAACCCACCTTTCTTCCCAGTGGGGACCCAAAGTGGCTTACATCATTCTCCTCTCCTCCAATTTTCCTCACACCAACGCTGTGAGGTAGATTAGGCTTAGAGTATATGACTGCCCAAGGTCACCCAACAAGCTTCCATGGCAGAGCAGGGAATCAAACCTGGGTCACCTAGGTACCATCCCACCACTCTAACCACTATACACCACTGGCTGTCAATGATAAAAGGTGGAACATGCCACAGAAAAGCACTGAGCCTCCAACTTTAGGGCAAATCCAGCTGTACCCCTAAGTTACAAATGTGCTCCTTCAAGGGGAGGCAGACCCCTCCAGGAAAGGCTGACTCCTCAATCCCTAAGAGACCAAGGACACCTCAGTCTTGTCTGGACTGAGCTTCAATTTATTGGCCCTCATTTGTCCATTACCTTCTCTGAGCATCTGTTCAGGACTTCCACAAATCCAACTGACACAGATGTTAAGAAATATAACTAGGTGTCATCAGCATAGTGAACCAGTAGACCAGTTTGTGGAAGTTCATGGAAATGAGCTTCCACTAACTACTGGTTCGTGAATCATGAACCGGGCTGGTTTGTGGGGTTTTTTGGTTTGTTTTCAGGTTCGTGCCTATCTCTAATATGTATGTATGTATGTATGTATGTATAAAATCTAGGGATCTACACTGAAAAAGTGTCAAATGTGAATACAAATACAAACCGTGTATAGTGCCTTCAGTTAGAATCATACAACTACATATAATTCATAGTTCCATCTTTACCAAAAACAAAAGGAAAGAAAACTCACACTGATGTCATAGAATACATAGTGGTGTTTAGTATTAAAGCCTATGCAAAAGAAAAGCTTCCTTCTGTGCAAACCTGCCAACTAGTTAAGATCACCCAGGGAGGCACTACTCTGTGCACCTCCACTGACAGAGGCAGGATAGGTGAACACCAGAGACTGAATCTTGAGTGCTTAACCTTACAAAAGACTCATTGAGATCAATGGGATTCACTGCGCTTAACTTTCTTTGCATTGTGACTATTAAATTATTTAATGGTACATTCTTCCAGGCATGAGTTCGTACAAATCCAAGCTGAACTAGCATTCTAGTCTTAGAACCCTTTAAAGATAATAGTTCAGCCAGTAACATCAATTGACATTGGAACAGATTCTGAATATTTACTATTAGAGTAAGAAAACATGTGTGAACTTGTCAGGCACTACACAGTAAAGAATGTCAGTAATTTGAAAAAAATGTTTAAAACAGAGTGCAATTGCTATTAGCTGAGCTCAGTCAATCAATCAATAACTCAAAGGGTTAAAAACATATTCTTTGATTGCTGTGTATCCCTTTCCTTGCCATATAATAGCTTTAGATGAGTAATTGCCTAGTTCTATATTTTTAAAAGAAAACGTTACCCCCACCATTGCCCATTGGTCCTTTATTTGTGACATAGTTAGAAGGATTTTCTTTAAAATAATTTATATTTTTGTCCACTATTTTAATTCACCCATTGTATTATGGCAGGTTTATTCAAACTGTGTATCCATGTTATATGTCTGTCTTCATATGCAATTTATATGATAGTCATACATACAATGTATGCCATTTAGGTATACAGTATGCATATAATGCTGATTCACTAATGCACAGACCACTTTGAAAATGCATGGGGAAAACTGGTGGAGAAAACAGAGTACAAAAATCCTGAAAAATGACTGAAAAATGAAGAACAACTTCAAATCACACTGGAAAAAGTAAAAACAAACAGTATTTTCAGTATGTAACAACAGTAATAAGACATGCAAAATCTTCCTGATTTTTTAAACTGATCATTTTTGAAGGACAGTTTCCCCTTTGCTATGAATGGGCTTCTCTAATGTGCTGGAATGTCCAGCACATTATCCTGTTGTTGTTTTTTTCTTCTCCCCAATCCACACCAGCAGAAGTGATATTATCTCTTGGCCTCAAGGCTACTTGCAAACTAAACGTTACATTTATAGAAATCTATTTACTAGCACTTTTTTTATTTTCCCCCTTTATTTCCTTTAGAGACTGCAACTGCATTTGACACCCACAAGGACCCATCTCAGCATAGCAATATAGATCATGCCACAGAAATACATAAAAGAAAATTATTCCTGATCACACTGTGTGTCTGTTGACTGGCTCAAGGCTTGGAGGCAGCTGGCAATTAAATGTCACCGCGACAGAAAGGCAGAGGGGAAGGCCTGCTTTCATTTTTAATCCAAAAAGAATAAAACCAACCAGTCTTGCAGGTGCCCATCAGCACCGAAATCACAGAATGGGCATCTTCTTCTGTTGACATGTCCTTTATAGCCAATGCTTTGTAACTATTGTTAATCTAAGGTTAAACAAGAGCTTGTCAATTGTTTATGTAAATGAAGGAACTACATTAAGTACTCTGCCTATAGACAGAGAAAGTGCAATTATAATTCCATACCCTGAATTTGTAGTCTAGTTCTATAATGTGGATGCACACCATCATGCTCATGATATAATGTATCATACAGATCCTTCCTGTGCATCCAATCCGTTTTTTCACTCACTAGCCTTATTCTATATAACCTTTTGTCCTATCTGTTCATCCAGATCCCACGAACCCCAACATAGACTTTTAGAGATGTCAAAGGGGACCCCTTCCTTCCTTTTTCACCAATAGAAATCTGTCTGGATGCAACATTTGCAGTAGGAAAACATACTGTGCTGCAATGTTTGATCAAAGAAAGCTATATTCATATATACAGTTATATTGCCCCCCTCCAAAAAAAAAAAGAATCAATCTATGTCCGTTTCCACATGTTCTTAGATGTGGCAGCTTTTCCCCAAGCATGCATGCATTATCATTTGTCAGCAGTGTGCATATTGATTTTTTTTCCTAGGTTTTCCACGGATTTACCAGGTCCACACCTGTTACAATGTGTTTTTGTTGTCACTGTTGCCGTTGCAGGTATCTGACAGGGGTTGGGTTTTTGTTGCTGTTTTGCATTTTGTTGCATATGAATGTTTGAAGCGTTTCTGAAGAAACCTCCCACTCCTCTCTCAATCTTCCCCTGAAGTTCTTCCCCTGAAGTTCTTGCTTCTTCTTTACATTTCTGTTCAGCCACAGAAGCCTGCTTGCAACAGTAGCTGCACCCAATAGCGCATGTGCAAAAAAAAATTTAAAAATGGGGACAGGTGCTTTTTCCCTATGATTTTGAAAGCACCAGGCCTCCCCTCCAAAACCACTTTTTTAACATTTGAAGTTTTCCTGCGACCTCACAACCACGACCTCACAACCAAAGGTAAATGCTTCTGGTACTTTATGTGGAGAATGAGTCATTGGGGTGACTCAACAAAACACAGACCTAAAACAGGGAAAAGGTGAGAGCAACTGGCTGGGTGGAAATGGCCTATTTCAGCAGGAGGGGAGGGGTCATTTTCTGAGATGCTTATTTATTACGTTGAAAGAGTGTACTAAAATCAAAGATGCTTTTGATGATGTATATATATTCTACAGTGCCAGCAAATGACCATCCATATGCCTTTCCCATTCTTGGCTGTGTGACTATATAACTGTTCTCACCTCTCTACAGAAGCAGCAATTATTTTGACTCCTTCTTCTTTTATAAGGGATCTTGTAGAAATGGAACTAGCCAGACTTATAAGCATGCTACATCCTTCTGGTTATTACAAAGAAGATATGTGTCCATTGCTCTTGCAATGGAGGCAGAGCGAGTCAGTTGGTGGAGGGGAGTTGGAAGTTAACAGTTGGTGGCTGAGTTGAGGGGGGGAGATGGCTCTGAAGGGAGATGTAGATCTAATGTAACCCCAGGTATCAAAGGATCGTGCCTGCCCTACACAACATCTAATTAGGACATGAGTATAGAGAAGCAGAGGGAGAGAGAGAAGAGGGGTTTCTGTTTATGTTTTATTATTCCTTCCGTTCACTGTATATTTGCCTGTGTATAGTTAAAAGTTAAATAAATGATTTTTGGAATTTATGAGGGAAGGAAGATCTTCTGTTCCACATAGTCCCCCAACCGCTTGGGCCCACTAGCAGAGGAGGGAGGTTAGGAGGCTGTCCCGCCTAGCCAGGACCCCCATACAGGGACAGTGGTGGCAGCAACTACTCGGAGACAGGAAAGTGAGACAGCTCCTCCATGTGCTGGGCTAGGCAAGGGAGGGGTAGGCAGAGTGGGGTCTACCAGTTAAGACAAAAAAAGAAGGGAGAGGCCCTGTTTCGCCACATCCCCACTTCTACACTCCACTCAGTGGGGGAAAGTGTCCTTTCCCAGGACACTTCATGTATTTATGGCTGTGGATATTCACCTTTCCCTTAAGGTCGCTAGATGCTGTGACAGCCTATGAAGGCGCGGAGGGCAATCTAAACTCCCCTCTGTCTGGAGATCAGGGGACGGGGCCACCAGCCATGTGACCATTTTCAAGAGGTGCCAGAACTCCATTCCACCATGTTCCAGCTGAAAAAAAGCCCTGGTGACAGGCGAATACTCTTAACAAAAACCACCATTAGCATCCGTTTCATTAGATAGTTTCCCTCCTCCTGCCCCTTGGAACAAGTTTCCCTCCTCCTGCCCAAATGGAACAAGTTACAATTGGGCTTGCAAAAGAAGACGCTTCTCCCTAAGTTCCTGTCTGTCTGCACCGCCAACAGGAATTCTGGAAACTGTGGCATTTATTCTAAAGGAGCCACATAAGCCAGGAAGATTTTTTTTTAAATTACTATTCCCAGAATTTCTATCAGCCATTGAAGCTCTAAGCATGTTCAGAAAACTTTACTGTAGAGATTCAGCAATCACGGGGACTAAGGCAGGGCCTCTGGCTTTTAGCACCCATTTGGGTGCTATTTCCCTGCTCCCTACCCCCTTAACAAGTAAATTTGGGATAGTCTATTTTCTAAGCCCCATTTTTGAAACTTTCTGCCATCATTTGTGTAAAAATGTACTTTTGGCAGTTTGATTGGTAGTTACAGATATCCACATGCAGTTCTCAGTGCCACATGGTGTGCTTTTAAATGGCTATGTAAAATATGATTACAAGGATAGCAAACCTGAATATCTTGGAACAGAATTTGATTTCTAGACTTTCAATCTTAATTGATCAGCAGCAGTATAAACCAACAGTACTTTAAAGCAAGTTTCTTTGCATCAAAATGCATTCTGTGAAAACCCTCTATGTGTCATCTGCCCTCAGCTACCAAATTCCATATTTGAATCTATTCTCCACATGGAAAAATCAGTGTGTGGCAGTAATTGCTCTGCTTACTGGTAACTATATCATAAATTAAACACCATCCCATTAGCATAAGTTTGCCAAAAAACACATTTCCTTCTACATATGAAGAGTAGGCAATAGCCCACAATCTGTTACACTGTCCATTAGCTTATAGAGCATTGCCCTTCCAGTTATAATAGACTTTCTATTTTTAAAAGGGGTAATGGTGCATGGAATGGATGTCTGAATCTTGAAATGATCTTTTGGACTGGTAATCATTTTGAAAAACCCAGCATAAAGCAAGAGAAGCTAGCAACTCCTTACATCATGGTCTTCCCTTTTCCATTTCTTGTACCGTATTTTAAAAGTTAAAAGCAAAAGAGCATTTATGTAGGAAGTATTGAAATCATTTAGTTTTATTTACTATGGAGCATAAATGAAAAGTCCACTAACTATAGGAGGTTTGAAAGTATTATGTGATTTTGCTTTCTATCATGCATTCATCGGCCTCCCTTGTTTCCGAACTCTTAATTTTAAGTTTCTGCTATAACCCTGGTTTTGCACATATGGGCCAGAACTGCTACAGAACTGCTGAATAATAGGCCTATTGTATTTCTATAGGCCCACTAAACAGCAGCTATCTGGCCTTCAGGTACAAAAACATGGTTTTACCATGTGTGCCTGGAAAAGGCAGGCAACTGTTTGACCACTGTAGGAAACAGCCACACAGGCTTCACAATCCATGCTAGTTCCACACAAATCTCCAGCAACTATACACAAAAGCAAAAAGCCAGCATGCATTAAAGAAAAAGAATGAGGTCTGAGTCTGACTCTGTTGAGAAAAGCTATATGGTATCAACTGAATGCGCATATTCTTAGAGCCAATGCAACTGTGTTATGCAATGTGAAGAGACAGCACTCTGCTTTTTTATATATCTTCTTAGTTACTATAGCATATTGCTCACTAAAGGGACAGCCTGTTGATCTTCCTTACATCTCTGAATGTACTTTGTTTCCTACCTAACAATGTGGAAATCAACCTAGTTTACTAAGTCTAAACCTAAAACAGTATAGCCAGTATCTGACAGATAAATACTAAAAATGACAGCCTTTAAAAGGATTCAACTAATCTGGACCTTAACATGAGAAATCTTTGACATTGGTTTAGGATGCTTCCATACAGGGGTGTGTAAAATCTCACCCCCACCACCACCACCCACCCCATGGAAGCAGCAGCAAGTGGAATGAATCGAGCAGGGACAGTATACCCACACACACCACCACTCACTAGCGCTACCTTGCCCGCTTCCCCTCCTTTTCCTCTGCTGCAGGTTACTCCAGGACTCCTGAAATCCAACACACACACCCTTTCCAACTGAACTGTGCTACGTAGCTCAAGCTAGAGGGGACCAGCCATTAAAGGACCAAAAGGAGGAAATGTGGAGCCCCTTCCACATATTGGATATGGGCAGAGCGTGACACAGATGTTCCACCTGCAGCCACCCCTTGGGTCCCTCTATGAGCATGATCAAAGGGGAAAGTCCCAGAAGGCCCATGACTCATGCTCGCAATGAGCAGCACATTACACAGAAGCTCCCATTACATTTTTGGTGGCTGGACGGGGCAGGGGGATGTTCCATGCAGGAAAAATCTCTACATAGAAGCAGCTTCAGTTGGTCATTCATAACATCCTCCCCCCCCCACCCCCAACAAGAACTAAGTGGCCAGTTCATACATCTGATGAATTAGGTCACATCTACTTCAGTATTTCAAAGAAAAATAAATTAATATGTAAGTTACTTTAGCTTGCTTTTTTTTAAGAAAACGTTTTTCTTCCATCTCAAATCAAGGGAAATAAGGTATTTCCCAAATATTGCATAGAAATGCTTAACCAGTTTTTGTTTAATTCAGACAGGGATGCAGCACCATACTCACAAGTGGATGCTGCCTGCACAACTTTGTTCCAAGGAAATATTATAGAAGCCACTCAACTTGTATGCAAGTTGTGTCTTCCCATTTTCTATGGAAACCTTTTTGGGGAAGATGTGGCAAATTCATCTGCTTCTTTATTGATACTGTTGTCAGTTTTGTTGTGAAGTAAAGGAATAAACTGTACTAATCGCAGAAACAGGCTGTTAGACAACCCCTTGCCCCTCCACAAAAAAAAAGATAGTGCTAAAATCCACAATCTTCTTGACCTTTCTATATTGAAATTGCAGCCTTCACCTGCAATTCTAGGGGGATAATGTTTTTTGAACTCATCATCTGAATCACTTTCAGGTGCTATAGGTGGAACATGACAGATTTCATCTGTCTGACAGCCAAGTCAAATTGTACTTTCAGTGTGAAATGACCAAACCTCAAACAGTACACGCTGATGTACTTCATAGAAGTGCCATACGGAGCTTTATATAAAGTCAATGGTGGTTGTAAGAGCTCCCTGTAATCACTAGACATGGTCTGCACTGCAAACAACTGGAGCCAGGAAATGCCAATCTGACATTCCCTTGAAAGGCAGGATGACAAAGTTATGTAACTATCAATTCACTCCCGAGCAGAGTGAGAGTCTTTGCAAGCAGTTGAAGTCAAGGAGCTTAAAATGGTGTAACTCTGCTTAGGATTGTGCTGTATGTTTCAAAATAAAATCCAGCTAAATGGCCACCACAAGATATACAAAGGCTTGTTCCACAGCTTGCTGTGCAAGGCTACATTTCCTTTGTAATCAAAATGTATGGAATAGATTGTAAAGGAAGAACCTAGAGGGAAATCATAACAGGGGAGGTTGTTGTGGGTTTTCCGGGCTGTATTGCCGTGGTCTTGGCATTGTAGGTGACACTGAGAGATCTCTGTCTTTTGGTGCTACACCTCTGAAGATGCCAGCCACAACTGCTGGCGAAACGTCAGGAACTACAATGCCAAGACCACGGCAATACAGCCCGGAAAACCCACAACAACCATCGTTCTCCGGCCGTGAAAGCCTTCGACAATACATAACAGGGGACTTTATGAAACAGATCAAAAGTGACTGAACCAATGTCATGCTTTGTATAACTGCTGTCCCTCTAAATGGGTCAGACTCTGTGTATATCTATGGTATATATTGCATCCTACAATATGGCAGGAAACAGAATAAACGGTTACTATCTCAAAAGGGGCAAGAGGAGGAAGCAGTATGTTGTAGGACAGGCAGCAATTCCATGACTTCTACAGCTACAGCAAAAAATCTTCTGTATAGATATGCCTCGTACTGTAGGCAAATGCTACCCCCCTATTCTGATTTTTTTCTCAATTATTATACTGGGTTTTTATTCCACCTTCTGTCCCCTCTCATTCTTCTTTAATAACAAATTCTAAAGTTGCGTTCTCACCAACACAAAACCAGGCCACATGATTGGCACAAATGCTTAGCTGTTCTTCAGCCACCACAGTCTTCCTGAGCAAGGTTCCCTCTGCAACCTTCTCACACTACCCAGAAGACATCATATAAAATCAAATCACATTACTTGCCCAGTTTCATGGGTCCCAGGGATGAACAGGGGCCTCAGAATGCTTGCCCCGTGCTCTTCTCTTCAGTGATCCTCCTGGGGGAGAGTACGTACAGTGAGTATTTGTACCCCCATCTTCCTGATCCTAGCCCAATGCTAACTATTTTACCACACTGGATCTTGAGTATCATGACAAAGTGGGACAAAATTAAACTGATATGAAACTTAACAATAGCATTGGGATGGACAACCCCTCACAGACAATATTTTGCTTACCTATCATATAGAGCACTTCAACTGAATTACTGAGGTGAAAAACAGCAAGAGAATCTGAACTGATAGTCATTCCTGAAATTACCTATCATGGGAGTATTCAATGTATGATTCATTTTTACAGAAGTCTGACCCCTGGGAAACATTGCCAATAACTGAGCTTATGGCTTATCTTTGCTTTTCAGCTGAAGACCAAATTCTTTTCAACAAATGCTCATTAATTTTGCACTTCATGAACAAACACACAGAGATACCAGCTTGATGTCTCTTCTTTTTTCTATTTGGTATTTGGATAGTAAAGCAAGGGACATATCTTTATATGTGGAATAAACACTGCTGTTCACAAACCGCAGAGATATCTTTTGGGACAACAGTAAACATTCACAGAGCTATAAATACCTTGGGTGTTTTTGAGGGGGGGGGGCGGTCAAATTAATATTCAAGACTCCTGCCATATGATGTCACTTTCTGCCTCTCAAAAAGTCATTCAAGTCCAAAAGTTGAGATTTCTGAATGGATTGGTTTTATCATATTACCTATCAGATGAAGCAATGGCAAACCATCTTTGCTCGTCTCTTGCCTTGAAACCCCATGAGGTGTAACTTCATGGGGTCACCAGGGAGTCAGTTGTGACTCGACAGCACACTTTACCTTTATATTACATTTGATTTTTTAAATAATGACATTCATTTTATGTATGTGGTGGCCACATTCCAAGTTCATGAATACTGAGTGAGATGC
Source organism: Eublepharis macularius (assembly GCF_028583425.1). NCBI lineage: Eukaryota > Metazoa > Chordata > Lepidosauria > Squamata > Eublepharidae > Eublepharis > Eublepharis macularius. The sequence goes on from NC_072799.1 coordinate 50,387,037, forward strand.
CCTCTGGGGAAGGGGAACATCATACCTGAGATCCATGGGGTCTTGAAAGCACCGGCCCAGTCACGACTTTCTTGCACAGGTTGTTTTATTGGAAGTTGACCAATCCAAGCACCAGAAGGTGTGCTAAGCTCCATCCTCCTCTGATCCCTGCTCCTTAGCCAGATCCTGTCTTCCACAGTCACACTCTGCCCTACCACTTGGCTCAGCCATTGCTCCCTTATCCAGGCTTGCCTGTTACCGCCATGCCTTCTGAGCCTTCCTGTGGCAGATTGTTGAAGCTGTCCTGTTGCTGAGGCTACTCTGGCACCAACCTCCTGGACCCACCCTGCTCCACCTAGGTGGGTCTTGTCCCTGGGCCCAATGGAGTATACTCCCAACCATGTGGGCTGTGGCCAGTTAATCCACCACACTGAGATCAAAAAGACTGCACAACCAGAATGTCATGAATAATTCTTTTCCCTCTTCTGATATACAACACTCAGAGCAAACCTTAGCTCACTCAATTATTACTGAAAAGATGGTCATATTTTGGAATAATGGTTAGTTTAATCAGATTCCAAATTAGGCCTAAGTAAAATATTTAAAAATCCAACTAATGTCAATAGAAGTGTTTAAGCACACGTATAACTCCTTGTTGAAGTCAATGGAATTTAAAATGCTTACATTCGATTAGATGATGATGATGATGATGATGATGATGATGATGATGATGATGATGATGATGATGATATTTTTCAGAAACGAGAACATTATTTAATGATATTTGTAGCATACTGGAAGATACTGACAGACAATATTCTTTACGACAAGATTAAACAGGTTCACCTCGATATTGTTAAATTCTCTTAATGGTGATGTTACAAGGACTGCATTCACCTAAGCTGGTTCCCTTGAGAGGAGACAAGCTGTGGACTTCAGGCATTACCTCTAGTATTTTCTTTTCACAAATTTGCAAGGAGAACACAGGTAGAAGCAAAGAGGTACTTCCACAGAGCAGCAGATCTGCTTTCTCACATCAGATCACCAGACAGAGAGAGTACAATCCTAAAAAACACTTCCTGGAAATAAGTCACATTGAATAAACCACAGTAGCGTTCTGAGTAGACCTGTACAGGAGGGCGCTGAGAGTCACAGCCAAGCCCACAACAATATCTTTGTATGCTTTTGCATCTAACAACAGCATTCAATAAGAAAGCAACTCCATGTCTTATTTTCCTTTTCCTTTGAATCCTTGCTCTTTCCCTATTTATTTGAAAAACACATGCAATTCTCCTGAGCTTGAATATAGAGCTATCTTTGTTATAGGCTTTTGTGATTCTACAGAGACATCCCACAATGGAGTCTCTGAATCAGTTTATTTCCTGTTTTATTTAAAATAAGCCAACATTATTTGTTTCCATTCAATCCACACTGCATAATTCCCCAAGGCAAAGGCAAATTGCTTTCATCATACCAACGTCCAGTCATGCTACAAAAATGCAATCTTTCTGAAGGGTATGTTCTCATGAGAAAATGCTGTAAGCTATATTTATCTCTAACTAATCCTTTTTCTATCTCTGTACTAGGATTGACAAATTAAAGAAGGCTACAGCTGCTGTCCTTATCACATTAATTACTGTAAATTGGCTGCAGTCTTCAAAAAAAAGCATCTTTCAGAGAAGGGGAGTGCAGCAGTTTTGACTTCATTTATTGGAAATTAGATACATAAAAGGCAGCTCCCTAGCTTCCATGTTTTGGTTGCTCCAGATTTCTGGTGCTGGGTGCCCTGCTATCTGGGTGCATAGACTTTGCTTGATTTTCTCCCATTTGAGGGTTTTTAGCACCACTTCTCACAATACTTTTATGTGCCCTGAATATAAAATACAGGTTTATTGCATGTTATGAAGGGATCACATCAGAGGGCTTTTTTTCCTTCAAAAGTCTCACAAAACATTTTTGTCACATGAATGCATGCTTATACTTAGTACAGCCCTTGGTCTATCAAGGTCAGCATTCCCTACTCTGACTACAGGCAGCAGCTCTCCAGGGTCTCAGGCAGAGGTGCATCACATTGCCTACTACCTGATCCTTTTAACTTGCAGTGTTGTGGGTTTAACGGGGGGCTTTCTGCATGTCAAGCAGATGTTCTTCCCCTGAGCCACCACCCTCACTCCCACAATGTCCTGTAACTCTCAGTCTTGGTGTGGAGGCTCCTGAGGAGGATCCCAATCTTAATAATAAAACACTAAAAACAAGGTTATTAGCAAAATAGAAAAATCAATCATAAAGCAATAAAAACAATGACATTAAAACCAACTCTTAAAAACCCATAGCAATGAAGTCAATAACATCCTGTATAAATAAATTCTAGCCAGTCTCAGTTCTTACTAGACTTTTGCTTAATAATCTCAGCGCTTGCCACTCATTTGTCCTCCTACCAGCAGTTTCTACATATGTTACACTTCCTTTATTGAAATCATTGTGCTCTAAAAGTCTGATCCAAAAACTCCAGCTGGTCTCAATAAATTTTGGATCAATATAAAAACTGTGAAAGTATTAGCCTTTAGCTTCCATTTCATGTAACATCTGAATTATCTGTGTGCATTTTACAGACAGAAGAGGTCATTCTAGGTTGCTGGAAGATGTATGTCAGATTGTTCTGACACTATCTCTGACAAATGTTAGTGCTTGGGATATAGAAGAGGCATTACCAGGAGTAATATAAAACAATGAAATCTCACTGGTTTCTTGACTTGTGTCGCAAACCCTTTGATGAATCAAGCTTGTGCTGTTCTTCCCCTACTCTGAGGTAAAATTTTCTCCCCAAAGCGTATGAAGCAGTTTACTGGGCTTGTGAGCATTCTGCCTAGCTCTCCGCCATTTAATATATGCTTATGATTATCAAAATCATAAGGCTGCTAATAAATACGCTGCAAGCCACAGTAACAAGCCAAGTGAGTAGCAAGCTGGGTGAGACATTGCCAGCTCCCACCCAGGCGACTGCAATATGAATGAAATGCAAATGGAATGCCAAGTGATTAGGTGTGGTTGAGTCCAGCCTTCCCTGCTGCATATGTGCAAGATTCCTGGCAAGAAAGATGCTTGAGAGACTTTCCTAAAACAAACCTTCAGACATTCCTGCCTCCCCTTCCCTATTCAGAATTGATCAGAATCCAAATGAACAAATCCTATCCAGAAATCAAGGGCCATCAATCATCTCTGATAAGTTTTAAATTCTCTCTGGGAAAACTAAATCTAAACTTTAAGTTCTTTTTCCTACCCTGGAGACACAATCAAAACTACAGTTTCATTGTCCAGCACCAGGAATGACTAATCTAAATCTCCCCAGCTCTCATTGTCACACCCCAGAATGCCAATCAAGGCTTCGCAATCCCAGGAGACAACCATTAACATCAAGGTCTGTTGGGTTGAAGTCACCTTCCAGCTCCAGGGCCAATTTTGCCCTATAATTATTTGGCCTAAGTATGCACACTGACTTGGATCCAAGTGTCATACCCTCAGAATCCTCTGAGCCTCCCTGCAAGGAATGCTGGTCATTCAAGCCTCCTTCCTCTACGAACCTCTTTATTCCTCCGATAGGTAACTATTGCCTAAATCCTACCGTTATTCCTCATTTTCTCACTACTTTTCCTAGGACCTTGTATGCCTGTGGTTTTTATATATTTGCCTCTTGCTCTGTATGAATTCCCCCTTTAATAAAATAATCTTTGCTTTGAAAATACCCATCTAGTCAGTTTCCTCAGAGAAGGGACCTGGTATATATTGGTGTAGGATCTCGCTTGCTACACCATTCGCAGCCTTCTCCTTGTTTGCTAATTCCCCCTACTCATAAGGAGACCTATTTAGATAGCAGGCTGGGAAGCCTTCAGTAGCATGGTTGTGTTGGTAGAGCTTTAATTTTCTTTATTGTCCCACCCTTACGGAACATATACATTGAGATTTTACCCAGCCAAGAGAGAAGAACAAGAGTTGACATTTCCCTTAGAAATGAAGCTGGCACACTAGGCTTATTGAAGTTTAAAAGATAACATATAATTTATTAACAGGTAGGATGGATAGTTAGATAAGTAGGCAGACACTTAAAAGCTGGAGTAAGTAGGAGATTTTTTCACAGATTACTTCACTGGCAGGAGGCAAAAAACACTTGGTGTGGTTTATTAGGTTGCTGATTTAGATGAGAGAGGTTGATGTTATCAGACCTGAACTCTTTCAAGTAAAGTTCTTTCTTTGTTGGGCACCCCTTCACAAGTTAGGTGCTCTAATTTATGCACACACACAGCATGCCTTCCCTTTTACTGCACACCTCAGGGTACTGCACTTAGTTAAAACCCTCTTCAGATACTGGGCAAGAGTTAAAGTTATACCAAAACTATAACCAGGGGTCATTTCATAGAAAAAGAGCTGCAGGAACTCATTAGGATAACTCATTAGCATATGCCATGTCCCTTGACATCATTGGAAGTGTGTCATTAGCATAACTGATTTGATTGGGACCAAAATGGCCAGGATTCAGCTGCTACCAAATGGGAAAATGTTCCCCCACCTGACGGGACCAGATCAGGGCCGTTTTAGCCCCAATCCAGGCTGAAAAGGGGCCAAAATGGCTCAAAATGGACATTTTGGGCATGTTTTGGCCTGGATCAGGCCCAAAATGGCCCAGATCAGGTCAGTACCGGGAAGGGGAGGGGTCCCCCGCCAGGCACAACTCAATCCTAGCAGTTTTGGCCCTGATCCCAGCCAAAAGTAGCCCAAATGGCCAAAAATGGACATTTGGGGTCCATCTGGGCCCAGATCAGGGCCAAAATAGCCCAGACCAGGTCAATGCCAGGCAGGGGAGGGTTCCCCCATCCAGCACCAACCCAATCCCAGCTGTTCTGGCCCGAATCCCAGCAGAAATGAGCCCATAATGGTCAAAAATGGCCATTTGGGGATCGTTTGGGCCCAGATTGGGGTTGGAACGGCTGGGACTAGGTTGGTGCCAGGCAGGGGAGGGTTCCCCCACCCAGCACTGCCCCAGTCCCGGCTGTTTTGGCCCCAATCCAGGCTGTTTCAGCCCCAATCCAGGCCAAAACGGGCCCAAACGGCTGGGACCAGGTCAGTGCCGGGTGGGGGAGGCTTCTCCCACCTGGCACCAACCCAATGCCAGTCATTTTGGCCCCAATCCCAGCAGAAATGGGCCCAAACTGGCCAAAAGTCAGGTGGGCAGGACTATCTGACATGGGACCAGTTGGGGGAAATACCGGAACAGCATTCCTGAGCATTCCCCCCTCAAAATGAGCCCTAACTATAACACTTTTCTTTTGGCCAAAGCAGAAACTCCTATCCACTTCCTTGGCCCACTACAAGTTCCCAGATCTCTTGTGTCTCAGTAAAATTTAGTGCTTCCTGTCCCACTTCAATTAGCACTCTACTGGTTCGAATCCCACTCCTGCCATGAGCTCAGTACTATACCTTGGGTAAGCCACTCCTCTCAGCCCCAGCTCCCCAGCTGTATTGTAGGGGTAATAATAACACTAATTTGTTCACCACTCTGAGTAAGGCACTAATCTGTCTAAAAGAGTGGTATATAAGCACTGTTGTTGTTGTTGATATAAGGATTTAAAAGTGCTTCATAAACTTAATGTTTTTTACTGTAAGGGTACATTTTTTCCCTTTCTTCCTCACACAGAGGACTCTCTAGGTGACCCTCTCTGGTCAGATGCCAGGCTCCAGCTCCCCTAACTCTTCAGTTAACTCCAGCTGTCAACCCCTCATTCTGGTAGCACCAACTGTCAGCTCATCATACTAACACCAACTGCCATTCTCTTTCAGGCTAGCCACAGAAGGGAGAAGGGAACTGTCAATCATCCTCCCTGCTACTGTTTCAAACCTTCACCTGCCTCTTACTGGATACAGCATTTGACAATCCTGACATTTTCATGCCAAGTCTGTCACAACTTATTTTAGCTGCTTAAATTTTCAAAAGTTACATGGAAATACACTGTTTGTGTACAAGTTATCAAATAATTTATACTTAGGTGCATCATATTCTATAACATTTTCCATAATCCCTCAACACAAAGTTTGATGCCTTGCCAACTCACTCTTTCCCCCAGCAATCATTTCTAATCATGGGACAGTTGATTCCTAGGGTTGCAGAACCTGTGTGGAGTACCAGCCAAGTGGGTCAGAAGACTGAAAGAGGCAGCTGGGACCTTTTATTACATACACATTTTGAGATCCCAGGAATAAATTTTCCCAGAATTGGAAATAGCTTCTATGGAAAAGGAGAGCCAGGAAGATCAGGAATCCTTGTGTGGAGCTTTAGATATCCTTGTACTGTATCCATCCCTTAGTATTTAGCTAGGCATCTACTACATTCTATATAAATTTATAAAGAAATTCTTGTATGAGAAGAAAAGAATGGTCTTCTCTGGGGCCTACTAAGATTTCCATCCTCAAGTCAGAAGGGCATTTAAGAGGCAAGATATAATTTTTCTATCTCTGTGCATATGGAATGGCTTCACTCCTGGTATGTGCTATTCCAACAATTTGTGAAAAAGCAACATGAATAATGGATGTAACTACTACTATTGAGTAGTGTGCACACTGCTATATGTCTTTTCCCCTTAGATGAAGTGCAAAAACATGTTGATAGCATAGCATGTTCTTCAAACTATGAAATACAATACTGTATGGAAGCTGCCTTCATCTGACATCAAGATATGAGAACTCTTAGCAAACCCACTTGAACCAAACCTGGATGTTCCATGTTAAAGAGGCACAGCATTTGAACTAGCAAGAGATAAGCTGGAAAGCAACTCTCAGCTAGAATCCAGTGAAATGAAACTTGCAGCAAAAAGCACTCAGTACACTGGATCACCAGGCACATAGAGTCTCGTCTTTACACAAGACACTTCGGGTCGTGTTTGTCAAGTATGGAGAGATGCAATGTTAACTGGGAAGTGTAGTTTTAAAAGACAGAGCCAGTGGATATCACTCCTCAGAGGGTTTGTTAATTTTATCTTCACCTCCCAACAGCTCTGTCAATTTCACCTCTCCATTCTAAAACTGTGGAATCACAACCAGCAAAGAATGGCAATGAGCTGGAGCTGCCTTCCAGAGCTGAGCTTGGACCTGGAGAGGTTATAATGGGCTGAAGTTTCCCTTCTGGCATTTCAGAACTCCTTCAAACAGCTCCAGTGAATAGCACTGCCACTGGCTCTGTCTTTTTAAACTACCCTTCCCAGCTAACATTGCATCTCCCAACACATGTTCTTCAAGTGTCAGATGTCTCATGTAGAGAAACTCATAGTTACACAACACTGATAACTGGAAGGGACAAGAAGATAGATAGCGCACAAGGCCAACTGGTATCAAGTATCCTGGAACAGCACGCTAAACCTGAGGTATCAATGGTGACTTGGCCATAGGGAGGAACAAGGAATTCCTGAATGCTTTAGATCTAAGGTCAAATCCACATTCACCCATTACCCGCATGTTTATCGGGTATCTTCCGTTTGCCTCCAATCCGCGATTTTTTCCTCTTCGTTCACATTCCTGCTTCCAATCCGTCTTTCTTGCGTGTCCCTCCGGTCACACGGCCGCTCAAAAACCGCTTTTTTGGGCGGGACCTTTTTTTCCCGCCCATTTTTTTTATTTTTTTGAGTGCACTTTTCCGTTATTTCGATCTTGCCTTATAAAGAAACATCATTGAAGATAATGATGCCTCTCTTTCCCCCACTGACAGCACTGATGGCTCTCTCCCGTTTCTTTTTTGGAAATTTGGAAGCATGTGGGAAGCTTTCATGGGCATTTCCTATGCTGGATAGTTCAGTGCCTGAATTTTACTGAAGTTTCACTTCCTTGGAGTGTCATTATTTCGATGTTTTGTAATTTCGATATTACAGTAATATAAAATTTAAAAAAACAGTTAAAAAGGAAGTTTCGCGAGTCCGTTCTGAGGATGGATTCACCCCAAAATGATTTTTCAAACTACCAGATTTGATTCAGAAACAGCATAATCAATAAATCCAATGCTATGAAGTCAAAAACAGTCTTTTGCAGACTACGGAGCACTTGCAAGTTGAATCAGCCAATAGGAACTCTCGGAACGGCCGGAGAGACAGGAAGGGGGGTGGTTTTTTAAAAAACCACGTAAATTGTGCATTGGCCCGTTCACGGCCACCGTGAAACTCCTGTTGAAAACCTGTGACCACATATTCGGGAGAAATGCGAATGAAATGCGTCTGTTTAATGAGGTAATGTGACCGGCACTCGGGATTGCGTGGGGAATGCGGGGAACATGCGACTTAGAATGAGTAATGTGGATTTGACCTAAGTTTCAAACTCGATATTACAATCTTTAATGAGTTCAGTCCCCAGACCTGACTCAAGTTCCACAGTCACACAGAAGCCACGGGGAACTGCCTTTTAAAGTGCCAAAGGGGCCCAATTTTCCTTAGAATTGAGTTGTGCAGACTTACAGTTCCAAAATGGGACAAACAACACCCCAGGGCTGTTTCAGCTGAGGAAACCAGTGGGGGAGGGGAAGCCTCTCCTCCCTCACTGTCATGGTCCCCAGCAAGAACTGGACCCTGCAGCTCTTCACAAGGAAGCTTCTGTATCTTCTGTATAACCAGGGGGACACAAGTCATGTCCAGGGAGCCAGAGGCGACTAGTTGAAAATCATCATGTTTAATCTGAACCTAAAGAAAAGGATTCAACGACTTCCCAGTTATCCGATCACAGTAAACTGTCAACCCCTTTAAACTACCTGATGCTTCCCTGCTGACCTCAGAGAACTTCTGATGGTAGCAGAAGGGGACACCTTAGGAATCTAGAAAACTACCTACCCAAGAAGCCTCACAAATATTGAAAAAGGCCAGGCAGTCGTTTTTCACCTTTAAAAGGAGATACAGTTCTGTAGAGATCTGTGACGCCACTGTCTTCTATATAGTCCAGCAAAATCATTCCCCTTAATATACATATAAGAAATATCGTATAGAAAAAGTCAAAGTGATGAGAACTATAAACATAAAATCATAGCCACAGGGGGTATGTTAACACAATCCAATGGTTGCCAGTTCTAAGTTGGGAAAATCCAGGAGATTTGAGGGTGGAGCTTGTGGTGTGCAGGGTTTGGGGGGAAAGAACCTCAGCGGGATATAATGTCATAGAGTCCATCCTCCAGCACAGCCATTTTGTCCAGGGGATCTGATCTGGAGATGTAATTCAGGGAGGTCTCCAGGCCCTACCTGGAAGCTGGCCCAAGGGACATTGTTACTTTCAGTCTCTTCCATTTTATTTCACAGACTTTTTATTATACATTAAAAGATGAGCAATAGGCATATGCAAGGATGCATCTCATGCACTCATACTTGCATAGAGGCCCAAACGAGGCTTGCCATCCCATTACCCCCACCTACCACCACCTGGTCCCACTAAATTTCTGGTGTGACAGAGGAGCCTGCATACTACACCCATGCGCAGGAGCTAGATACCCTGCTGTCGCCTCCCCCCAGCCACCTGCATCCCCTGGCAACTCTAGCCCAAATTGAGCCATACTCTCAGAAGAAATCCACACTGGTGCATTTGCCGAGTACTTCTTGCCTCTACCACAGCACAGTTATGCTCTGCAAATTCAGGTAAGCAGCATTTCGACAGACATGGGAGACTCCCCTGTGCACACATACACAGTCCTTGACTTTTGTGTGGATGCCCATGCCTACTGGAGCTGCAAAGCCCTTTCTAAAAAAATGCACTGGTTGTAAACTAGTACCTTGGATGTGGATTGATTAGTAGGCAGGGTATAATTCTCTAGGATAATTTGCATCTCTATAGCTAAAGCCATTCTATAGGAATGAGTTGCCCATGTGGATGGAGATAAATAAGCATTCATTGAGATTAGTTCAAAGAGTAATTTGTGGCATTAACTGCTGTGAGATGTAGTTTAGCCGTTAGATGTAGGCTAACTGCTAAACTACATAGCTAGCTTTACAAAGAGATGTGACAGATTCAGGGATGACAGATCTACCAATGACTATTAGTCATGACAACTAAATGGAATTTCCATGTTAAGAGGCAGTAACCCTCAGAATACCACTGGGGGGTGGGGGGTGGGGGGACAGAAGGAAGCTTTGATCTGCATGCCCTGCTTATTGTTCTTTCTGGAGGAATCTCGCTAATGTGTGAAACAGGATGCTAGCTAGATGGAGCATTGGTCTGATGTACCACAGCAACTCTCACATTCTTATAAATCTATAGGTTTTAATTTTACCCTACTGCTTAAAAAAGAGAGAGAGAGAGAGAGAGAGAGATCTTTGGACATCTTCCTGCCTAACTGCTAAAATAAGCTTCTGTAGCAAACCAGGCTTATGAATGGAATAGCTTATCTAAATATAGCATCCTGTCCTCCAGAGAGCTGAGGTTCATTATCATACCAGTATATGATATGACAAAAACGGTCTTCTGCAGTGACCCTTATTTACTTTGAGCCAAGGGAGTGTTCGGGTGTCATCAAAGTAGAGAGAAATATCTATCAGCGTCAATCATTCTTGGACCTTGTGAACTTTCCCACTCAGGCATCTTAGTTCAGAACGGATTGGTCTTTTCCCCCAGGAGTCCAGATGGGATAATACAGCAACTTTCTCAGCAAAGGCCTTAACATTTCAAGTCAAGCCTCAATACACATTTTTGGTCTATTCTGAGAGCTGACATATGAGGCCAAAAGTTAGAACACATCATGGAGCATGCCTAGTCTTATTCTTAGGATCTCTAGAATTAGGGTTGGCTTTTTTTTTAAGCAAAAGCTGAAGTACTGAAAAGGCAGCTGTGCAACAGTGATTTGAGGGAGATGCAACATATGCCTGATTTGACCTCTAGTGATTACAAACACATCCAGGAAAGGCAAGATGCCACCAACCTGAATCTTGTTACTGTCCAAAGTGGGGAAAGCGTATTTGCATTCACCCATGAAAAAATGTTGAATAAGAAGAAATCATTGTGGACTGTTTGTGAGTGGATCCTCATCTCTTTCACATCCCCCTCCCCTACTAATTGTGGTTCAGAAAGTATAATGATTTGCTTAGTTTTTAAAATTTGTTTTTAAACTTTTTTAAACTTTTGCCATTGGACCTTTAATGCAGCTTCTCCTTACTTTACCTTAAACTTATACCTCAGGAGGGCTCTGGTCATAATTAGACATGGGCACGAACAGCATTACGAACAGAAAAAACCCATGAACAGCCTAATCTGCTGTTCTCTAACAAGCGGTTCGTGAGGCCCCATCCGAAATGAACAGGTGGTTGTTAAAAGCCTCGTTCGTTGCCTTCAGCAGCCATTCGGCAAGCCAGACAGTCTGGCACCTGCTGCAATCAATCCCCTTGGCAACTGGAGACAGGGAGGGACTGAACTCTGAACTCCTTCTGGCTTTCCTTCTGGTTTTAACCCTTCAAAGTACTTCCAGCAGAGAGTCCCATTTTTGCCACTGTGAAGAGAAAATGACAGCCAACAGGGAGACCCGTGAATCATGCCTTTCCCGTGGTGCAATCTCTCTGAAACTTGGGGGGTCTTCAGAGGACAGCGAGGACTATGTCCCCTGCAAATTTGGTGGGTATTGGACTTTGGGAAGGTCAGTTTGTGGGGTGTTTAAAGGGCCCTGCCCCTTGCACGTGGCAGGAAAGGGCCCTTTAAACTATCAGCTGGCAGGGGGGAATCCCCCCTGCCACCTGCCGCCTGCCAGCTGATAGTTTAAAGGGCTCTTTAAAGGGCCAGGTAAGTGGGTTTGAGGGGAGGGGGGCTAAGTGGGGAGGTTGGGGGGTTCTGGCCCCCACGAACAACGAACAATGAACATGTCTGGGAACAGTTCATGTTCGTCCATGTTCATCATTCGTTGTTCGTGGATGGCACCGAATGATGAACAGGGAATTCGGGGGGGGGGTTCCATTTGTGCCCATGTCTAGTCATAATTAACAATCTTCTTATTACCACTCACACAGAGCTCCGAGTGTTCTTTATTTTATCTAAGCTTTTACCTCAAGAACGCCTTCTCTTTTGTGTGTGTGTGACCTTCATATTACCACCTCCCTGCTTCCCTCAAAAGGTTTTTCCTGCCACCAAAGGCTTTCATTTAGACCTCCTCAATTTAACTGGTATTACAGGCAGACTTGTTATAGATGGTAGTTTGACAAAATGGTCAGCATTAGAGAGTAGTTGTGAGATAAAAAAGGATTTTTTTTCTTAAATAGAATTTATTTATAAATAAATTCTATTTATTTATATCATTTCTACATATCCTTAGAGGTATGGTTCACCCTCAGAACTTTGGCTGCTTTGCCCTAAGTATGCATACATTATCATTTACCAAACGTGTTCATATTGTTTTTTTACTGGATTTTCTGCATCTTTACCATGACCACACTTGCTCCAATGTTTTCTTTTTTTGCAGGTTTCCAGCAAGGGAAGGAGGGTGTTGCATTTTCTGGCATATGAATTTGAAGAATTTCTGAAGAAACCTCAATTTCCACCCAGTTCTTCCCTCAAAGCTCTTGCCTTCTTTCTTCATATTTCCATTCAGCCACAGAAGCCTGCTTGCAACAGTAGCTCCATGTAATCATTCATGTGCAAAGTTTAAAAAGAAATTAAAGGATGACAGGCGATTTTAGCCAATGATGATGAAAGTGCCCAACCTCCCCTCCAAAACCTTTTTTTTAAAAAAACACTGTTTGCAGATTTTCCTGTGACCTTACAACCAAAGGTAAGCAGTTGTGGATACTGCAGGTGGAGGATGAGTTGTCAGGGCGACTCAACAAAACACAAACCTAAAGCAGAAAAAAGGCAGAAACAATGGGCTGCGCAGAAATGGCCTCAGTCACGCAGACTAATTTTCCATACAGATCTTCACTAGTAGAATAAACTCTCTTCTCACCCACACAGACAAAGATTCACTCAACCTTTCCACACAGCTTGCCTGACCTAAGCAAATCTCTCACTCAGATATACACAGACTGCTCCAGGTATACACACAATTTGCCCAACTTAATTAGGCTCTCAGTCTTCCACACAGTTTGCCTGATTTAGCCAGAATCCTTTCTCTGAGACACCCAAAAGATGACTTAAACAGAATTTCCTAGCTGTTTAACTTTCTTTCAGAAACACACAAACACAGACACTCTCTCTCAGGCTCCACACAGCTTGCCTGACTCAACTTGAATTTCTAAGAATCCACACAGATTTATTGAACTTGGCAAAATGAAGACTTTCTCTCAGAAATAGGCAGACACAAACTCTCTCACGGTCTACACAGTTTGCTTGTTTTAACCAGAATAAAAACTTCCTTTCAGTGTACTGACAAAAAAACCCCCTGCAGTTCACTCCACCCTTCCAATCAATTCACACTTCACTCACCTATCCAGCCCCCTTCCTTCTTTTCTCAGAGCCCTGCATTTAAATCCACAGTAACACATATTTTTTAAAAACCCACATTAACAAGCAAACTAGATGCAAAACATTACAGTATTCTTACTTCTCTCACATTTTCCCTCCACTTATACTAATTGCGGTTCAGAAGGTAAAACTGGAAGGGAAAGAGTTCTGTTGCTAGTTTTTTCTATTACTGTGGACAACCATTACCATCTCCTTTTCTGCCTCCTCTGATAAGAAACAGGGGTGGTGGAACTTGATTCCATTTCAGGAGCCTATGGCAAGACGAAGGAAGAGAGACTAGCCTGAGTCTATTAAAGGTTTCAACACCTGATTCTAACTCTACTCTTCGACCCAACTAACAGCTAGTAATCTATGTTTATAGTGATTGCCTACCTAATTTGTGGCTGTTTTCACTTATTTATTGTTAGATTGTTGTTTTATTTTGGATTGTAAAATGCCTTGAAGACCGTATGATAGAAAAATTGGGTACAAATGTTTTAAATAAAACAAATAAATGAGTAAAGAGTACTGGCTTGCAATCCATTCAGAAGGTCCCTTTCCTGCCTTTTAAATGGAGCAGCTTTTCCACAACTGTATAAGAAGGAAATACATGATTGTTATCAGCTTCTATGAAAAAAGTGCATTTGACGCTACACTGTTGGAAAAGGAAGTTTCCTCAGACAAGTGTGCAGCAGATCAGCAGTACCAATTACTCCTCATATTGCTTACTCTTTCTGAACTCATAAATGCCATCTTTCCAAAGCTACCTACTTAACTGCATCAGTGGGCTGAATGCATACTCCAAGCACAACAGTTCAGAAAGGACACTGGAGGTAAAAGATCTCCACCTTGACAGGCAGCAAGTGGCCCTTATAGCGCATTCTGAAATGCGCTGAAAAGAGGAAAAGCTAGTGGATTGATTTCCAAGCTGCTGCAATTCAGAAGTCTGCCCTCTCCATGCTTTATATGATGCCATGTGGATCCTAACCTGAAGATATTGTCTAACATTACAGTTAGAAACATTCTTAACACAGTTCTAATTCTTGGGCAGTATTTAGAAAGGGTCTGGTCTGCTACCCTCTCATTTAGAATTGGTGCAGTGATTACAGTTTTAGGTGCAAGCCTTTCTGCATACCTGATATAAGCCATTGGCCACTGGCTCTGCAAGGCCATCCAATAGTACGTGCAACCTGTTGTCCCATTCAGCTGATGACCCCAGTTGAACATCATTTGATACTTTTTCTCAGTTCTGCAGCTGCCTGCAGCAGCACATGTGTGTTTCTCTTTCATCTTTGGGAAGAAGAAGCATACCACAGAGTTTGCTTTTGGCATCCAACTTAGTTTGAGCAATCATCACACTCCATGATCACAAACTGAACCGAGAGGGTCATTGCCACACAAACTGAAAGGTGGCTCCAGGGCAACATCCACATTTGCCATGCATATAGTGTATATACATTCAATTACAAAAAGCATCATCCCAAAGCTGCTTTGCTGTTAAGTGTTAAGAATGATGTATTGCACAATGAGATAAGCAGTTTTAAATGTGATATGGTGGCTTTACATGTATAGGAAACTACAACGTAGATATTGTAAGCATGCACTGAAATTGACCTCTGAAGACTTCATGAGGAATATCTGTGAGACCACTTCCCATCCCCTCACATAAAGCTGGAAACTAGCAGCTCACATCAGTATGCCTATCTGACACACAAGTTGTTAAGAGTTTTGCAAAGCCACACACCATCTGGTGTTCAGGCACGAGGGAATTGGCAATTCAGTAGAGGCGCTGTATTCCTGCTTCATTGTCAAGTTTTCAGTATGCACCCTGTTCATCTCCTGTCTCCCCTTCTGTACCTCTGCTTCAGCTGCACAGATGTGCAGGAAAGAACAGGAGCCAAAGGGAGAAGGAAAGAAAGTTAGAACGTTCCACCCCGTCCTTTTAAAAGCATTGAAGTCTCCCCATCAAATCAGGACAAAACTTCTATACAGCAATTAAAATATGGCTACACTTCAAAAGGACTGTGGGGGTGGGGTAGAGAAGGTTGATACAATTAGCAGATTAAAGCAAACAGCAGGATTGCTTTTTTTTTACCAAAAAAAAAAGATACCCCCCTCACAAGAGCAAACCTCCAAGAACTTAAACAAGAAAGAAAATTCCATTGAAGCTAAAAGGCAGAAAACAGAGCCAACTTTTTACACTGGAAATTATTCAAATTGAATTCTGCATGGAAAAAATGCTCAGGAGCTGGCTTACTTGAGACATGATTCAAGTTCTCTGCATGGCTGGAATCGCATTAAGAGGGAAATGAGAACTTTGCATATTTTTTAATCTATTACCGTCAGGTTAGAAATAGAATATTGCATTAACATGCAAAAGGAAGTCAGCCAACACTACAGGAGCAAAAAAAGTAGCATTTCCAAAGTAAGCGCCAAAGGAATAAGGGGGAAGATTGGTATAGGTAATGAGTCATAAAGCAAAAATGAGAGAGAGAGAAGGAGCTCACACAGTTGTAATCCAATGTGCCTTGATGAGACTATTGATATTACATTCATTTTAATGCCAAGTGTTCCAAAGAGCCTGCAAAAGACCAGCATTTCACCTTGGTCCACTGCTTCCCATTCTTTCCTCCCTCTCACTAACCTATCAAAAAACCATGATGAACTCAAGCTCAGGTGACATAAATGATTTCAACCACAGAGGATTGTCCAACTTTTTTGACATCCAAAAGTTGCTACAGCTCTGCCTTTTAAGCAACACAAAACACTGGTTGCTGCTTCCTATGTCCAGAAATGAATACATTTTCAAGAAAGTTACCTTTCCTTTTCCTTTAATTTTAGCAATAAACTTAATGTAGTACTTCAGGAAACAATGCCAAGGATTATATGAGCATAGTCCTGTGGATCCAACCCACAGTAATTAACAAGATATAGAAGAAGTGTTTTCTCTTCTCTTTCAGTCCTGCCTTTCTTCGATATGAATCAGACTCCAGTAGCTAAACTCCCCAGATTTTTCCTTTAGATTCAGGCATTGGCTGTAGTTCAGAACCTAAGAGGCAGAATTTAACACATTAGTAAGTGCTTTTAGTATTGCCTACAAATCTAACGTGAAACACAACTTATTCCCCATGCGCATTTTCAGTCTTTTTGATGCTTCCTTTCATTAGTTGAGATGATACATCGATGGAATAGTAGACAATGCATGAGTGTGAGCTGTCCTTTTCCAGAGTGACATCCAAAAGGCAAATCTCTGCATCTCCCACGTCGAGATGTGTAAGTTATTATAACCACATCTGAAATTGCCTTTTCTCCACAGCTCGCACAATCTTGCACAGTCCAGGAGAAGATGAAAAACAGACATTGCAGGTCACCTACAAATCTACTGTGCCACTTCCATCCCAAATGGCTATTGGACAGAACGGCCTCAATCATTCTCATTTCTCCTTCCAGCAACTCTCTAAAACACAGTTTCAAATTTGGTAAATTCACAAATATAAAGAAGTTTAGGGATCTAATGCAAGATCTGTATTAGAGACCAAACTGATAGACATTTTCTGTCCAGACTGTAGCTTATCTAATCTCTGTTTTCTGGCCACAGGTGCATTCACTAGTGGGGGGGGCATTACTACATTCCATGTAGCTGGTCCATGTTTGCCTCTGGTCTACCCTCCAGCCCCATTTACCAGCATACTACTTCAGTGTGAGCCTGAGAGCCTTGCTACAAGTGACATTTTACACGTGAAGGATAAAGGATCATTTTCGCAAGTCTTTCTGGGAACTGAAGTTCCTCTCCCCCACCCCTTTTCCTTCTGTTCCTTCCCCTCGCTGCCTGAAGAGACAGAGAGAACCTACGGCAACATCAGCTTTTGCAAATCGTCTTGCTGGGGGGCGGGGGGGGGGGGAATGCTCCGGAGAAAGCTGAGAAAGTTGCAGCTGCCTGCCCCAAAGATCATTGAGAGCAGGCTTGTGACTGGAGGAATGATATGCAAAAGTTGTTGTTGCCGCAGGCTTTCTCTGTCTCTTCAGGCAGTGAGGGGAAGGAACAAAAGGAAAAGGGGTGGGGGAGAGGAACTTCAGTTCCCAGAAAGACTTGCGAAAATGATCCTTTATCCTTCACGTGTAAAATGTCACTTGTAGCAAGGCTCTGAGAAAGTCCATCTCCTGTGATCCATCTCTTATTCTTCCCTTCAGCGACAGTGAATTTTTCCAGCTAAAGTATAGCCTTAATTTGTAGATCATTTTCTTTGATTTAAACAATAAAAACTTGGCTTACCACCTCAGATCTATTAAAATACTAATTAGATCAAACCAGGGGAGGGCATTTTTATGTTTCTAGGAGCTGCTTAATTTTTTTCAAGAGCCTTGGGAGTGAACAGTCACAAATGGCATCCTGGTGAGTGAAGCCATTCACAAAATGGCAGCTTGTACAAAAAATTACAGCATTTGGAAAGCAAGTTGGCAATGTTCAGGTAGGAAAACCTTTTCTCTGCTGTTTTCCCAAACCAAATCATCACTTTGAACCCTAACTGTAATATGCTTTGCAGAGGAAAAATATTCAGTTACATCTCGGTTTTCCCTGGATTAAGCAAATAACAGCATCGATGTAGGGGAAAGAGTCCATAGTACACTCCTTTCCTGTTCAGAGCAAGGGTGTGTCTGTAGGGGTGTGAAGGAGGAGGAGGTCAAGTGGATGTGAAAGGGTCATTTCCCATTCAGAGCAAAGAACCGCTGCACACCACACAGGCTGCACACAGACCTGGGTGAGACCCAAGCCACTACAGCTGAGCACAGGCCCCACAACTGAGAGCCAAGCTACAAGTGAGGAATTACACTTGCCTGGCAAGAGAACAGACTCATGTGTATTCCTCCCTGTTCACTTGCCATTCACTTGCACTCCACTTGATCAAGTGGAGAGCAAGTGAATGGCAAGTGAAGAGGGAGGAATACACGTGAGTCTGTTCACTTGCCAGGCAAGTGTAATTCCTCACTTGTAGCTTGGCTCTGAGCCTCAAGCTACTGTGCAGGAACCTGAGTGGATTTAAAAAAGCCACCACCACCCTGCAAGCTGTGTGGGCGGGGAGCCTGGAAGCAGCAGAGCTAGCTGCTGCTGCTTTTCCTTCCTTTTTCCTTTGCTCCTTCATAGGGGCAAGGGGGAGTTGGGGGAAGGCAGGCCAGGAGAGCAGGTCCTGGCCAGCATGGTATGAACCCAGGCAGCAGCACTAGGACTGGGAGCGCCACTCAGGATTACCATCCCAGGCCCACCACCCCTGTGTGTTATATGGGAGAGCTTTACCTGAGCAGAAGAATCAAATGTAACAAGAATTATACTTTAAATTCTCCAGTTCATTGGGAATACAGGGCCATTCAAGAGTTAATAACCATGCAGCTTGACTCACCTTTTCCACAGGGGCATCCCTGTTTATCACAACTGTGTATGCCCCACAGGTTTGTAATTAAGGGGCTCAAAGATGTTCTTATCCAGAGGTCAAGCTATCCATTGCAGCTGTACCCTGCTTTAGCAGGATAACTATTTGATAGTCCTTGCAGGTCCTGCAGTCAGTCTGTGTCAAAAAGATTGAAGGGAGGGGGCAATACATGGCCATTCATCTTCTGTCTTTGTGTTTATTACCTCATTGCGCAGCTGACCCTCAACACATCATAACTATGGATCACATGCTAGTCAGGCTGGTTGGGGGAGGGGAGGAAAAATTATTTCTTTAAATCAATCTGATAGAGGCAAAGATAACCAACTGCCAGAATTTTTTCAT
Organism: Eublepharis macularius; assembly: GCF_028583425.1. NCBI lineage: Eukaryota > Metazoa > Chordata > Lepidosauria > Squamata > Eublepharidae > Eublepharis > Eublepharis macularius. The sequence continues at coordinate 50,406,209 of NC_072799.1, forward strand.
GATAGCTGGTGATAAGTTTATTTTTCCCCCTTCCATAGACTGCAGCTGTAGATACAAGCATTTGCACTCCATAAAAAGCAGAAATATGACAGGATGCAACTGCAAATAGCATCATTTTCTCTGCCAGGGATAGAAGTACCTCCACCCAGTTGGGGTGTAACTGCTGATAAAAGAGGGCAGCTTTGGTGACTGAAAAAATATCCAAAGAGTGCACTTAGTTAGATCAAAGTGCTTTCACCCCTCAAGTAGAAAGGATAGCTACCTTTCTACTTGATACCTCTTAATGAAAAAAGGCTCTGCTAGGTCCTCAAGCCTAGCTAAAGCTTCCAAACTATAATCATTGTAGAATTTAAAGTATAATGAGTAAAACAATCATTGCTATGAAGATACTAAATTGCAGACTCAGTTAAGAGCCTAGGGTTATACTAGATCTAGCACTACTACTAGAAAAACAAGTTAAGGCAGCTGCAAAAAATGCTTTCTACTATCTCACTCTAGCCTGGAAGATGGCTTCTTATCTCAACAAAGCCGACCTGGCCACCTGGATCCATACTACATCAAAACTAGACTATTGTAATGCACTATACATTGGTCTCCCATCTAAGTTAACTAGAAGGTTCCAATTGGTGCAAAATGCTGCAGCTCGAATTTTAGCAGGAGCAAACAGGAGCATGAACATCATTTCCAGCCTACGGCCACTCCATTGGCTACCTATCAGTTACCATGCTCAATTCAAGGCATTGGATATTACATACAAAGCTCTTCATAGCCTTGGCCCAGCATACCTATGGGACCATCTCCCTCCCTATGCCCCTCCACAGCAGCTTTGCTTATTTGAACAGGGTCTCTTGCAGATGCCAGCCCGCACATGAGCAAAATCAACAGCAACCCATACACGGGCTTTCTCTGTGGCGGCCCCTACCCGGTGGAATGACCTGCCTGAGGAAGTCAGGAGAGCCCCCACTGTCCTGGCTTTCTGCAAATGATGCAAAACCAAATTATTCAAAAAAGCTTTTTACTCAGATAGGAGGGCAGTATTGTAGGGAGGGGATCTCAGATGCTTCGCTAATGAGTTAGGGACCATAGACTTCACCATTTTGTTGCCTTACATATTATCTGTTGCTTTAAATATGTACTCCTATGTACTATGTGTGCTCCATGTTGTCTATTGTCAGTCCTAGAATTGATTATGTTCTGTTTCAGCAATTTTTCAACCCCGTATTGGATCCTTACTAATGCTATGTCTTTGTAAAATAATATGACATTGTTTATGGAAATGTACTTGATACTGATTGGACTAATCTCACACTATGTAATCCACCTTGAGTCTCAGTGAGAAAGGCAGATTATAAATGACATAAATAACAAATTAATTAATTAATTAAGCCTATGATAAACATTTTCTCCAATACTCAGGATGAGAAGTGGGCACAGACCGAGAATACCCCACAAACCACTGGCCCGTGGTCCATTGAATTTCATGGACCACAGACCACAAACTTTTCACAGACCAGCCCGGTTCACGGACCAACTCGTTGGTTCTTGGTCTGTCACTTCCAGTAGCCCTGGATCCATCCCTCCACACCCAGAGAGCCCAAACTTGCAGAGAAACTTCAGCAGCCTCTCCTCCAGCCACCCTCCAAGTTTGGTCAAGATTGCTTTTCAGACGTCCGTTACAGACTCCCAAAGCAGCTTCCCCCAGGAAACTTCCAATAGATACAAGGAGTCGCAAATACCAATTGACTTACATTGGCTAGCAGCACCAAAAAGTTGCAATGAGGCAAAATCAAACAAAAAAGGGTGGGGGAAGAGCCCTCTCACTCACCAAACAGACACCTTCCCAGCTGTTGCCTAGGGAATTAATTCTTGCTCCTTGCTCACATAGAGAAGAATGGGAGCTCTCTGTTTGGCAGGCAGAGCTATCTATCAAAGTTTTGAGGGCTAAGATTGGCTGCAGAACGTACACCCTTCCGTTGCAGAATGGGAGCTCTCTGCTTGGCAGGCAGAGTTGCCTATCAAGTTTTTAAGAGCTGCAAAAGGTCTGCAGATGTCCCCTCCATTGCCTAGGGAATTGATAGCTCAGTGCCAGGAGGTCTGGACTCATGGACCACAGACCAACAGACCGGTCCAAATGGACCAAAATTCATGAAAATCTGAGTCCCACAACCCATATGTTCGCGAACACATATGTTCACGAACCACTAACCGGGCCGGACCGTGTCAAAATTAGGTCCATTTTCTGTACCATACCCACCTCTACTCAGGATCATTTCCATTTGTTGCTGCAAAATCCCCACTATTTGTAGTAATCAGGAGATCCAAAGCACTTGTGTCAGCTGTCCTAAGATCTTCCAACTTTATATGGGGAGTTTGCAGTATTTGAATCCACAGGTATGCTCTGACCCATGGCTCCCAAGTGACTATGCTCCAATTATTATTTCCTTGAATTATGAGCACATTTTTCTAACAGCACACACAAAATGCCTCGACTCAAGGAAATGTTTGTACCTTGCTGACCCACTTGTGTGCCTTTTGCAGGAAATACAGTGTGTGCCCAGCATCTCTATCCTGCTGTTCAACCCAGAAGCTCAGAATGGCATTTTAGGAAACAACAATCCCTCCCGCCCACCACCCACCACCAGACAGGGTAAGAAGTGAAATAACCTGCCCAAGACCATCCAGTCATCCTAAGGGCTTCAGAATGGGAACTTCAGCCTATGTTTCTCACTCCTCTCAGCACCATAGAACTACAGATATATCCTGGATGTGAAAATGCAGATGTGAGAGTAGATGGCTAAAGCAACCTTTCTGTTTGTTTTGTGACTGCACAGACTGATGATGAATTCAGTGTCAGATTTGGACCAGTGGTTTCTAAGTCCGTATATTTTGCTAGGTGGCCTCTGGCCACTTAGACATAGCTGGACCTGCTTCACAGGTTTGTTGTGAAGATAAAATGGAGTAACTTCTATGTATGTCATCCTCAGCTCCTTGGAGAAAAGGTAGTATATAAATATTATAAATAAACAAAAGAAGAAGACATGGGCTGTTTCCACACTATTTACCTTCATCCGGAATGCCACAAAACATTGCGAAAAAAATGTGGAAGATAGCATCTTCTTGCGTGAGTTTTGCGTGATTTCACACAAAACTCACACTAGAAAATGCCATCTTCCATGGTTTTTTCGCAACATTCCATGGCGTTCCAGATGAAGGTAAGTAGTGTGGAAACGGCCCTAGTTCCACATCACCCATTTTGCATCCAAATTGTAACATCATTTCTAAAACTTGGAATATCAGATAAAGACTGACTGGCAGCAAAGTGCAAAAGCAAAATATTACAACAGAAAATGAATTCAACCAGCATTTGTTTCCAGTGCCTGACACAGCAATATCCAGTAGTCCATCTACAGACCTTGGCCGTCGTCACACGGGCTTTTATTTAGCGCTAAAATGGCGCTATTTCCCGGCAAACACCCACCTTATTCCAACACTGTAGCGATTTTCTCTCTTCTGCTTTGTGCTTGATAGTCGCGCTATTTTGTGCCTCAGTGTGAATGCCTCACATTGATGTATTTCGCCTCGCAACGTCCTGTGCCCTCCCTTCAATCCCAGAATCCATTTCTTCCTGCGACTCCCCTTTTTTTTATTTTATTATGTCCTTATAACGCCATAACGACATAACACAATGCAAACTTTCTGCTGAAGTAAAAATGACTCAATCGCCATGGCAGAGTCTTCAGCGATGGGGATCACGTCAGACAGGGAGTTTTCTGCGGGCAAAGGGCTATTTATATCATTTCAAAGTTGGAAAAACAAAAGGGTCGTAATGTTTTGCTCTAACAGAACGTTTATATGCTGTTAGTCCGTTATAGCGGAATTAAACGCCAGAATAATAAAAAAAAGGGGGAGGAGCTGCTTCTGCGCGGTTAGAGGAGAGAACAGAACAGAGTGCTTCGGTGTGGACAGCTGGTGGCGCAAAGAGCCGTTAGGTGACCCAAAGAAACGTTACTGTGCCGATAACAGGTAGGACGCTATATGCTGTAAATTTAACGGAAGAGATGCCCGTGTGACGACGGCCCATGCCCACATACTTCTAGAATATTGGGTGTCCTATTTCGGCATATGCTCCACAGGTTCTATCTCAGATTCATCAGTTCATAAAGATCCCCCATGAAGAAGCCCTACATATTTAAGACAGGTTTTCCTGAAATAATTGCTTCCGTACCTCTCCTATAGATGCAAAGGTGTGTAGGCCAAGTCTTCAGTAGGTAAATGCATCAGATGTACTCATAAAAACAAGGTATTAAAGAGTACCTTGAAGAATAGGAAAAGAAATCTTATTTAGTTCTTGTTAATAATAAATACAGGCAGCTGATAATGTGCAATGATGCAATTTGTTTCTACGTTACCAATGAAAATAGCTTAATGTTAACAACAGAAAAGTACTAGTTAAGATTTTATTTTGCAGAGAATAATACTAAGCCAAACATTACACTTTTTATGTTGCTATTGTAGACAGCAAAACTGATTTAAGCAGCAAGGGAGTTGTCTCAGTGAACATTGTCAGCATACAGCAACTCCCAAGGCATGTGCATTCAGAGGACAGAGTAAAAATGGAAAAATATTTTTGTCCACGGATTCAATATACCAAGGAGTATCTCAAGGATCCCCATAAACTAAACAGCTGTAGGAAAGGTTGGATTCATTTCAGAACATTGCTTTTTTCAATATTCCACCATTTTATCATCTGAACATTCTATTTATCATAAAATCAAGATACTTGTTCCATCCATTTGTATCTTGGCAAGAAAATGTATCTAGAAAGATAATATGTCTATTTCAGGGGTGGGGGAATCTGATATTAAAACAGCTGAGTTTTCAAAACTACCATTTCTGCACGAGTGATTTTTGCCGCTGTCGGTTGGCTCCATCCCTCTTCAGCTTTTCTTCCAAATTCTGGATGCTTAACTTCCTTCAGATATCAATGCAGTATTTTCAAGATTTCTTTTCAGATTTTTTGCCTGATCTTATTTTATTCCCAATGTTTTTCTTGATGCAGTTTTGAGTCAATTTTTTCAAGCATGCAGAATTTTCTTTTTGGTTTTTTTCCCCTTGATCCTCTGTTCTGCCCTTCCCCATCTCTTCATCTTCCTCTCAGCTCCTCCCTCCCCTTCCCCATCCTCCTTCCCCTCATCCCTCTCCTTTCCCAAGACACTTATTTTTTTATGTGAAGAAAATTTAATGACATTTTAACATTGTAATGTCATTGTTATTGCATTGTGTTGGTTTGTCCCCCAGTGGCAGCCTCTGCCTCCCAGCTCTGGTTCAGCTTGCGTGGGGCTCTCCACTTTGGACTGTGGGGGTCTACTCAGAGCATGGCTGTCCTATATCAGAGAATTTTTTTAAACCAAGCCTAATAATGTTATAGCGTTATAGAGTTATAACATCATTATGCTTGGCTTAAAAAAAATATCCCCAATACAGGACAGCCATGTTCTAGGTAGATATTTTTGTTTAGGATTTATGACCACCTCCACCCCCATGGTCCAAAATGGAGTGCCCTGTGCAGGCTGACCCAGAGCTGGGAGGCAGAGGCCAGCACTAAGGGGGCAAATCAACACAATGCGATAACAATGACATTATGATGTTATAACATCATTATGTTTTCTTCACACACACAAAAAGTGCATCATAACAATATAATGACAGTTAATTCACATTGTGGTTACATGGATCTCTTTTAGGTTTTTATGCTTTGGGTCTTAAAAGTCCTGTATTTGGGGTTATTCAGTGCCAACACTGCATACACACCATGTTGGGTTTCTTGTTGTTTTCATTTTTCTTTTGTTTGTTTTTTTCTAATGCCTTAGTACTGGGAACTTTGGATCCTCATAACATCATAACATTGTAACATCATAACATGATTGGAGATACACAAAAATAAAAAGGGGTAGTGGTGATGCCAACAGTGGTGCCAACAACGGCATCCACATCTCACTACATAACCTTCTTTATTTCATAGCTGTGCAGACAAAAATAGATGACTCCCACACCAGGATCAAAAGTGGATCCTTGAGGAGTGAACACTCAAAAAGAGAGGAGTAAATCAATGGTGCCGAAAAGGCCATTGTCTTCATCTTGAAGTTGCTGAAAGTCTGTGACTGATTTTTGTACATCCAAGACATTCGATTATTCCTTTTGCAAATTTACTTTCTTTCTACAAGTCCCAAACTGTTGTCTGGAGAGGAAGAGCTGAGAGAAAGGTCAGAAAAAAGAGGATTTCAAGAAAAAAGAGGGTCATCCTCTGGAAACATCCTCTGAAAACATTAACATCCCCAAACCCAAAGACACTAAATTCCATCTACCTGCCTTATCCATTCACTTCTGTTCCTTCCTCTAGCAATTCCTAGGTCATCAAGTTCCCTGATGCCCATATACCTCTGCTCTTCTCCCCCTTCTCCCCCTTGTTAAGAATAATAACTCAGGGAGAATCTTTTAGAAGTAAGTGAAATGGCTCCTATAGTTCACAATGAGCAGCGATGTCACCCACCATTACTGAGAAGTTGCATTCCAATTAGCTGCTGCTCTGCAGAGAGCTCCCCATGCCAACCCATTTATTATGAGATTGAATTGCTTGTTTGGGGGTTCACTGGAAAGCCAACCATGGGAAGCAATCCTCAGAATGCTTCCTGGCTGTAGAACTCAATTACAATTGAGGAATAAAGTTAAACAAATGCTATTATGGAGTCTTTGCCCTCCTGGCTCTAGCAAGTTAAACCGCCATGTAAGATTTCAAATGACACTATTCACACTGTATGATGGGAAGCTGTAAGTGACCTTGAGCATGCAATAATTCTTCCACACGCTGTTGGCTGTACCAAACCAAGCAGCACTCCTCCACTGCCCGTGCACTCAGAGGTTTTAGCATGCAGCAGAGTGCAAAGGAAAGCAATCTGAGCAGAGATGCCTGACAGGAAGCCACTCGCACATAAAAATTATTCAACTTTACTATGGTTATTTTTTTTAAAAGCAAACTTTTCAAATTTCTTTTCACCACATACTTGGAGGGAGGCGATTTTCCTGTTACTTCTTCCTATGAAACAAACCTATAGCACTACATATTTTCTACAATCTGTAAAAGAATCATAAGATCAAAATATGGTAGAACATATCCTACAGGCTACAGCTAAGAATGTCATCCTAAGCCCTGCCTCTGAATAGTTCAGGATGGCAACTAAGGGCCAAGCTACAAGTGACGAATGACACTTGCCTGGCAAGAGAACAGACTCACGTGTATTCCTCCCTGTTCACTTGCCATTGTTCAGTTGATCAAGTGGAGCGCAAGTGAATGGCAAGTGAACAGGGAGGAATACACGTGAGTCTGTTCACTTGCCAGGCAAGTGTCATTCGTCACTTGTAGCTTGCCCTAAGGCTTCTACCACCATTTCTCAAAGATACACTGGCATAACCCTGGAGAGCATAGAGGCCAAACCAGCCCTGCATGTTGTTCCCCCTAGTACTGTTATCCAGAAAATTACTGCCTTTGAATATCTGCATGACACTGGTATAGTCTCAGCATGGACTGTTCCTACTACCTCAGAGAAAAGTCACATTGCAGCAGCTCTCAGACCACTCATATAACATGAGAAAGTGATTGATGATTCTCAGCAACCTTTAAGCTACAACATGCAAGGATGCAAAATGAGTGCACCAAGATCAGCTTTCGCTCATTCTAATGTACAAATTCAAATATATAGGGCATAAGTTTAGTTCTCAGCGTGGCATATGATGAGATTTTAAATAAGCAAATACAATATTCCTTTGACTAGAGAAGGATGGAACAAACATTGCATGCAGTTGTGTGGATTAACTCCCCACCCCAAGAACTACAAGGTATTTTACAATTGCTGATTTTTACTACTGCTGATCAGCTAATTGAACAGGAGACCCACCTAGCAGAGCAGCATATCCTGGCTCTATCATCTGTCTTGATTGTTTTAGTGTCGTTGTTGAGAACTCCATCACTGCAGCAGCTGGCCCAAAGAGAATTCTTCATTGAACACTCAGATGGCAGGAGCCCCTAAGTGAGGCCCCCTGTGTCCTTCACCGTCAAAACTAGTATTTCTTTTCATTTCACATGCTTTGTAGATCTCCATCTCATTTTTTCAGCAGCTTCATTTGTCTCCAACTTGCTCTGGCATTCATTTTTCTCACTTTAACTCATAATTTTTCACAATCCCTGCTTGACAGATTTCCATTGCCCCATATGAAATTCTTGAAAGTAATTTTAGGCTACTTAGCAGGATGAAAAAATAAGCAAAGGAACACAGAACAAAATCCTGCAGCTATAGCTTCCCACACTTGATGTTGCTGTTTTTAGGTCAGCTCCTGTGTTTTGTCTGAACGTCCTCCTTTATATAGGACCATCCCTTCTTCCAAATCCCCACAATGTAAGTAAATTTATAAGGGCAATGAGGATATTATGTCTCAGCTCATTTATATGATCAATAGCAGGAGCTGAATTTCACTGTAAAACTATTTGCTGTTGTAGCAAAATTAATTACATTACGAAGGGTTGATGACACACTTTTGTCTGGCTAAACAGAGAATGAATGATACTGCGAGGCAATGCACGACTCACGGAAAACCATCATTTATACAGGAAAATAAGACATTCTAAACAGTGGCAGTAGTGTTCAGAGAGCAAGAACCCCTGTATGCAAAGAGGCACAGGAATCTGGCAGGAAGCTGCCTGGCAGGAAGCTGTTGGCAACCCTGATCCAGCCAGCAAGAACAGCAATTTGCAAAGTACTCCCTCCTACACTATTAGCATGGTGTGCACCCAACTCCCTTTGCACACAAGCTGTTCATGACTTGAATATACAAAAAGTCCATGTAGCTACAGTTGAGCAAGAACCAGTGGAGTAAAACAATTGTTGTGACAAAGAGGGGTTTTTTTAATTGACCTAATGCAGAAATTGCCCAGTCTAATTTATTTAGAGAACACATGTTGCTGGAATTCAAACAAGTAAACTTTCTGTTATAGGATGGAAAAGACTGGCAGCAGAATCCATTTGCTCCACTGTTGCTCAATGAAGCTGTCTTGGGGCTAATCAGAACTTTTCATAGCTGCCAGGCAGCATATCTGTGGCAAGTTAGAAGAGAGTCAAACATGGTCAGCAGGAATGCCTCCCTGACAAATTCAAGCACTTATACAGAGCCCAGTTTTCTCACTTATAAAGTGATGCTCTGTGCCGTCAATCCCAGGTCAGATTGAGGAGGTTACTTACGCTGAAACTCAAATGCAATCACTTCTTTTTTTCATGTCAGGACTCGGAAGCCAAGCTCTGTTGGCCAGAGACAGCGCTCATTCTTCCACTCCTCCTTGATTCCAAAAAGACAGGAAGTCTTTATACCTATCACAGCTTCTGTCATGGAGCTCACACAGGCAGCGCACAGTGGATCAAAAAAAAATCAAGGCACTGTATTTACTTTGCCAACCATACAAAGCTGAAATAGATGGGAGAGAACTGATTAAACATAAGACTCTCTGCTACTTTAAAAAATGCTATACAATTTCATTTTTAATCAGTGGAACAAGAGAAATCAAATGTAATCCTAAATATCAGCAACACCGCTGTATGTGTTGGGAAATAAATGACAGTTATAAACTCACTTCTTCCAGGAAAATACTTCATTTACAAAACATATTTGACAGCTCAAGTTTGTTTGCAATGCAGAACTGTCCTCCCAAACCCCATGTGTCCCTGTGAACCTCAATTACTTCTTTGATTTTGGCTCTTCCACAGAGACCCCCTAAAAGGGAAGTGATGAATGAGGTCCTGTCAGACTCTGGTCCCTTGGTGGCCTTGAATCCATCCTGTTATCTGTTACACTGCCAACCATGACAGTGATGAACACAAGGCAGGCAGCTGACGACACCCCTATTCATTACCCAAAGAGAGAGGAGAAAGAATTAAGCCTGCCAGTTTTCAATGCTTCACTCATATCTATAGAGCAGCCCTTTGGAGGGCTTGATTAAAGAGGAGATGAAGAGGCCTATTTTTACATTTGGAAGGGGGAACATTAAAAAAAAAGAACATTCTTCAGACCTACCCAAACATTCAAGTATAAAAATTCTAATTCCATGCAAGTTTTCTTGGTTATAAGGGTGTGTTCTTTTTAAATAAACAAAGTTAAAATAGTTATGATCACTGCATAACATGCTTTCTTTTTTATTTTGTTTATTGTATTCCAGAGTTGATAGCACTCAACATTTCCATTGTTTCCCTGAATTCAGGCTTGCTCCCTCTCTAAGAAGTGTAGAGTTCATTATATTACCACTAATATATGTCCGTCCCCCCATTCCAACAGATACAAAGTACTGTGATGGCTCCAGGGAGACTGGGAAACCCACTTTTTATTCTTGACCGTGTACTTAAAAAACCAAACAGAAACAATGCTACAATTTATGGTACAATAAGCAATACCTTAAAATTATTATGTGGTTAACTATCACCCCCTTACAAATACTGGAACCATTTTCAACCTGTATAAAAACATTTAACAACAGGATGAAAAAAATCCTGGCGCCCTGTACCCCTGGAGCACACAAATTGAATTTGGTTAATACCGGCATTGCTGAAAGCTATAACTTCATCTCTAACACCTTTGATTGAGCACTGCCTGAAAGGAAGGAGTTTGCTTGAGGAACAGGCCAGAATGCACCAATCTGGCCCCTAAGTTTTGCAAAAATGTTTTCACCCTTAGATAAACAACATGTTCATGTAACTCAACATCTCTGTATCTTTGTAGTTGTCCTTATCGCATGGTCCATCTTGAAGCACATTTTGAGAGTTGCCATATGTTGGCAGATGTTCCAGTCGATTTCTCCTTTCTTATGCTCATTAGTGCATTGGGTTGCACATGACAGTCATCTGACAGGCTGACATAGACATATCATGAAACAGCAGGGATACTGAAATCTTGATGCCTTTCCATTTACAAATAAAGATTTTAAAAAGGGCTGTCAGCGGATATCTAGCTAAACCATGTCCCCTTCTGTTTTGATGCCTTCTGCTTCTTTTGACTTCTTCCGCAATGTTCCTTTTCCTTCTCTTCAAGCATGAAAAGTACCATGAGAACTCCATCTGACTTGTTAATTGTTCAGAGTGCTGAAAACATTGTGGCATAAAGCAAACAAGAAATACAGTTCGGGGTGCCTTTGCTTTCCAATGCACAAATGTACAATGTTTCTACTACTCTTAGAAACCCAGCAGCCAAATGGAATTCTGGAAGCTAGCTGTTATTTTTCTGTATTTTCTCTTCTCACATTTGTGGTTAATTATTGTTAATTAAATAAGAGTAGTACAACATCAAGAACTAATTTAAAATTTGTGATCACAGAAAAAGAACCAGAGCTGAATACAGGATGAAAATGCATCTGTTTATTTTCCTTAGTATTTCCTTGGAATTTGTGGGTTGGATCCAGGGGGACACTTCCACAGGTGGAAGGTGGCATTTTTTCCTGACTTCCTCCTCATGCTGTTCCTGGGGGTCCACTGCCAAATTGTTTCAATGAGCCTTTACACATATTCACCTCACCCACCCATTCATGCCTCTATACATTTATAGAAGAAGAAATATAAAAACAAGATATAGAATAGAGAGACTTTTAAAAACTGGGGATTTGGGGTGAAATATATGCAGCATGTTCTTCATACAATAATTTGTGAGAGTTTATATAGTAGTTTTGCTTGGCTTTGTACCAATATGCAATGTAGTACACTGCAAGAAAGATTAATTGACCCTGGTCAAGGTACACTAGAGAAGAATTTGAGCTTATTACTCAGTTGTGAATGACTGACTCCTTCCATCACCTGAAAAATCAAAACTGGTTGGTTTCCATTTCTAAAGGCCAGCTTCCTGCAGTATGTTCCATGCAGCTTTTCAAGTCTGACTAATCTGAGTCCATTTCCATCTTTTTTTCACTACTATATATAAACTTCAGTATTTGCAACCTTTCAGTAAAGTGACAGACAAGAATGAACTGTCACTGTTACTGCTGGAGCAAAAGACTCCATCAATCCAGTTATTAGAACTTCCCCTTCTCTGAGCTAATCAAAAGTACAGGAGCATCTGAAACTCCAAGGGACTCACTCTGAAGTTGGCAGACCTTCTCAAGAAATGACTCTGATCAATGGTCCAAACTAATCAAAAAAAGGTGGAATGTTTCACAGCCTGCAGCTCAATTACAAGGATGATTCACTTCGGAGGGCAAAAGACCTTAAAATGGAAATAATCCAAGCCAAGGGCGGGGGGAGCAGAGAAGGAACAGATTGGACTGCTTGGGGAAGAACTTTAGCAAAGGGAAAAGGCCGGGAATAACTTCCATTTAGTTCTGACTCCCGAATTACTTTTTAGACATATTCCAAATACTAAAGAATAAAAGATCAGAGTTCAGAGGAGGCAATAAATGCCAAATGGTATCTATTTCTGGGGAAAGACAGAGAAATGCATACTACAACACTGAATGAAATGCCAGTACTAATAATAACAATACTAGAGAACCCAGACAGACAAAATATAAAGCCAGCTCTCTCTCCAAATTCTTGCTGTCCTTGATAAACTCACCTTTTGGGGCCCAAGGTCTATTGTAAACTAGGCAAGCTGTCTTTGTGGTAAGCTCTCAAGGCTTGAGACATTGGGTTTTTAAAAAAAAAACATATGCATAAGGGAAACAGGATTTTATCCCCAAAGGAGGGGGATGGGAATCCTACACGAGTGTCCGGCTTTGCTGCTCTCCCATTCCCTGGAGTTCCTTTGTGTGTCAGAATGTGTCTCCATTTGTCCTCAAACCCATCTTCTTACTTACTGTAGACTGCAGCTTAAGCACACATTAGAGGTCTGTCATGGGCTAACTGGTGGGGCTCTGCAGAGGAAAAATCTGAAAATGACAAGCAGGAAGGAAAGGGGGATAGAGAGAGAGACTGGGAAAAAACAGTTTTTTAAAAAAAATTGAAGTCCAAAGTACCTTTCTTTTCTCATCTAGGTTTTTTGCTATGGGTCACTTTTATCATAAAAAACAGATATTTTGGGGACCCCTTGAAAGTTTCAAATATATAATGATTGATGGCTGATCAAAAGAAACATTGAGAAAGCAATAACCTGTAAAAGGGAGGAATGTGGCTAGCCAGCCTCAGGATTGCCTAGCAGTGCCTTTCAAATTTCTTTCATCACATCATTTCTTCTGACTGTAAGCACTGCAGGGTGAGAACAGGCAAGGGCTTTGTGGAATATCTGGAGCTGCCACTATGTAATCCATATTGTCTACACTTGCAACCTGAGGATAAAAGATTTAAAGAAAGAGAAACACAAGGGCTAGTTTGGCAAAAGAAACAGAAAGAACAGTAAGATCTTGGAAACCCATTGGGAGTGTCCTGGATATCTCTTTGATGAAAGACTGAGAGTGCTTTGAACAATAATAACCCAAAAAAAGACTTTATTGAAGCAAAACCCAACAGAAGTGGTTAGGAACTGTGGTTGGTGGGGCCATTTTTTCAGAGCTTTTTTCCCTTTTTTCTTTTTTACATTTCATCATATGCTAAACCAGTCCTCCTTGCCTGTCCAAGCAAAATTATCTCAATGTGTTCAACAAGAACATGTTTTTCTATTCTCACCTCATGTACTTACTTACTTGCATTACTGTACATGTAACCATCATCTTGAACAGAACATGCAAGTAGAAAACTAAAGGGGTTTAGAAATCTGACACACTATCACTACTATCAAATATTTTTCAACCAGCATCATCACCTGTTGTTCCCAATCACTTGACAACCATGAGACATTAGCCTCCCCAGAAACTAGATTCTTTCCATCAAAGGAAATATCAACTCATTTCTAGAATCTAAAAACCAAGAATGTGGACAATAGTATCAATTTTCTCTAATACACAGGCACACAACCTATAAGGGAACAATATACCAGAGTATCTTCCTTTCGTAACTGCTGAAAGAAAAGCATTCAGTGTAAAGCACTTCTGTATCTCAGTACAGTCAGAGTTTGAAAATACCCTAGAATCTTCAATGGAGGTCATATTCTAATGGCCACAGATGAGCAAGCCCTAATCTACAGTCAGCATCAAACCAGCTCCCTTTCTACTTTCACTTGGCAGATCTGCAAGATGCGTATAAGCTGTATAAGCAGCTCTGGAAACTGCAGGTCATTCAGAATGCAGCTGCTAGGCTCCTGACCAATTCATCATGGTCTGCTCATATGCAGCTTATTTTATGGCAGCTGCACTAGCTTCTAATTGCTTTCTGGATGAAAGTCAAGGTTCTGGTTTTAACTTTTAAAGCCCTATATGGTCTGATACCTCATACCTGAAGGACTGCCTTTCCCGATATGGTCCCGCACAACATTTGCATTCTTCATCTCGCAGCATACTGATGGTACCTGGCCCCCCAAGTGGTTCATCTTTCATCCGCCAGGTTGAGGGCTTTCTCTGTGGTGACCCCCCCCATCCTAGTGGAATGCCCTGTCCAATAATATGTGTGCCCTGTGGGACCTTGCTAGATTCTGCAGGGCATATAAGGCGGAACTGTTAACAGCAGGCCTTTAAGCAGCCATGATGTATCATGGAATTTTTGCCACCTGGTTGTTTTACTATTTATTATTGGTTGTGTTTATATGCTTTTGGTTATATATATTATGTTTATTGTGTTTTAATGTTGTAAATCACTTCGGGCCTCATTTTGAGGGAGGACTAAATATAAATAAATAAATAAATACTGTCTGGAATATATTCATTAGTTCGTCCATCTTCTGAAGATTACTATCTAAAAAGGAAGAGAAAGAGAGATATCAACTCCTTCACCTGTATAACTTCCATTCTAGCCATTGGTCTCTGAGCCTCTTTATTAATTTCTTGATTCTATCTTATACATCTTAGCTTAGTACGATGTTGGCTCAGGACAGGAGCTGGGAGAGGCAAAAGAGAGCTGGATATTAACCACCATCTGAAGTGGTAAATGATCACTGCCCAGATATACTTTAACACAGGCATATAGCACCACAAGCAGGCATAGAAGTCCTAGATGTGTCTCTTTTCAACAGAGACCATATAGGAATTCCTAGATGAGCTTTCTTTGGGATGAGTGTGGGTCAAAGGCCCAGAGTATGGCCACTCATTTCCAAGTTTGATACTACTTGATTCTTTTTAAATTGGAGATGCCAGGATTGAATCTGAGACCTTCTGCATGCAAATCAGATGCTCTACCACAAGCTATGGCCCCTCCCCAATTCTTCCCAAAGAGAAAGGGCCAACTGCCACTGTTGCTGCTGTACAGTGGTGGGCCATACTAATACCATGAGGTCTTGGCTGTTGGCCCAGTGAAGCCTATGTCTGATGCTATGCCCTGCAATGCCAAAAGGTATGGAATATCAGCCTCTTTGGACACATGAAACAGTTTCCCTACACATGAGAAAAAAATAAATAAGAGGAAATTAACTAGGCAACAGCACAGATTCATTGTTCCTATAAAGACTGGTTTGTCTTTATCAAAAAATTCAGTACTTGGGTATCAGCCAAATTAGTTGTTGAACCTACCAGACGTTAAGAGACTACCAAAACTAATGCAAAGCAAACAGATCTAACAAAGCAAAAAGTATAATGAAGATGTATTTGCAACTCTTTCATTATAATCCTAAGCAGAGTTGGGCTATTTTATGTTCACAAAAGTCAATGGATTAAGAAGGGCACAATTATGCTCAAGATTACAGTACTGATTGAGTACTGGGTCAGTGCTTATTAAAGGTAAAAAACAGGCAAAACCAATTATCCATGCACCCAGAACTACTCCAGTTAATCTTAACAATCATGCAATCTTTGTTTCAGAGATCACTAGAAAGAGTCATAAAATAAGGTGCTTGGGACACAGATTCAAATACAGTCCTCTAGCCTGTCCATGCAGCAACATTCTTTCACTCTCCCTCAAACAGCTTGCGGGGCAAGCTTAAAGGCAAGGGATCTAGCACAGAAGAACAAATACGCAAAAAACTTTGTTGGAGAAAAACAGGCCACAACTTTATTGGTTACAGAAGAAAAGGAGCATTGGTTGTGTAGGACATAGATGCCAGCATCAGGTGACCCGTCTGCCAGCCGATGACCCCCTCACCCCTTCAGCCCACCTGCTGATGGGGGACACTGCAGGATGATGGTTGAAGGGTCCACACTGGGCAGTAGCCTCTGTGTGGGTCCCCCGTCACCTGGAAGCAGACATGCCCTGGCAGCCCCCCGAGGTGGGCTTGCTGCTGCCATGCCTGGTCCAAGATCCCTTATTGGGATCCCCATCTATGGGTAAACAGTGCCCGCAGGCCCTGTTTCCCCTCAAGAGATCAGTGTCCAATGCCCAAACCACTGCTGGAGCTACAAAATGGCTCCCCGCCAAAGCCCCTAATGCTGCAACCAACACAACAAACTGTCCTGAATATCCTGTAGCCAAATGTCCTGTCCCCAGCTGGACAGGTGCACTCCGTCTGGGTGGTACAAGGCCGTAATCCTGAAAGAAATATCAGGGTAACATATAACCAGGCCCCCATTAACCATGATAGATTTGCCCACTCGTTTGGATAGCTGTCTGCTGGCCAAGTCCACCCTGTCATTATACTGTGTCCCCCACCAGATGCGGCACTCCAGCAATGCCGACCAAAAAATCTTCATATTCAAATAACAAACATTTAACAATCCCAACTCCTATAACGTGTCCTGTAACACCTCCAGGTGGGTTCTTCTGGGCTTCTCTCCAAGCTACAAAACAACCACGTCTTGGGGTCCCTCACGCTCAGCAAGACATTGAAAACAAGGCATCAGCGAGTTCCAGGTCATTCCTCTTGCCCCAATCCACTTGATGGTAACAAAGTTACGTCCCTAGCCAAATGTTCTGGCATAGCGGGCCACCCAGAAAATGATGGTTGCCCAGGGTGCATCAATGTCACCAGCCCTGCCTCGTGGGGTGACAGCCCTGCTCCTGTCAGGGGCTTGTGAAGCAAGTCTGGCCCCCTTAGGCTGAATAAGGGCCCCATCCCCTTGTGTACTGCGGCCTGTTCCCTGTGCCCTGCCTCAAGCAGAGGCCAGAGTAGCAGCCCCATGCTTCCTTTGGGCCCTACCCCCATGTCAGAGCTGCCCCTTATCCTGTGCCTTGCCCTTATGTTGGGGGTGCCCCTTGCCCTTAGGGGCTGTTGCCACCCTCTTTAAGGGCATGATATAGCCAGGCCTTATATACTTGGGGCAGAACTCACTGCCCCCCCGGGTCCCACAACTGCAGGCACTCAACCCCTGAGCCTTGCACAGCCACTTGTAGCCCGGGCCTGTGGCCTGCAGCCGCCCCCTGCATAGGCCTCCAAGCCGCCACCACCCCGATCAAGAAAAAATTCCCCTCTTCCAGCCCTCTCAGGGCCGAAGGAGCGAGGCATGGGTGTAGAGAGCTGGCCAATGAAGCCCACGCCAATCAGGAGTCCGGAGCAGAGAACCGGTGCATCTGCTCCGATCACTCTTCCAGAGCCAACTGGAGGGCTCTCACACTGGCCCCAGCTATATATAATGTGGGAGGACCTGAGGGAAAACTTCTTCCCTCACATCCAGCAATGGCTCCCACATTCAAACCCCCAGCCAGCTTCACTGATTGGCCAGCTGGGAGAATACAACTGCGCGGCTCAACTTGGAGCTGCGCACAGTGAAGCTGGGGCCAGCCCGAGGGAAGGAGCCGCTCCTGCTTGTCCCTTCCCTTGAGAGCCGCGCAAATGCCAGCCCAGGTAAGTACAAGACCGGGGGCTTCTCAAATCCCAAGCATAAATGGGAATATGGAACAGAAATTCTTGGGGGGGGGGTGGAATTCAAATTTGACACATGGCACAGATAAAGATTCAAAAACTGACAAGACTTTGGGAAAGTAACAGATGACATGCCCAACAGCAAACCACTGCTGAAAAATATGGAAAACTGACCTAAGAGAGCTAAGAATTACAACTATTGACGTATGATAGAATTATCTCCGAGCCTTTACACACGAAGGGGCAATACTTCAGCTGACATTCAAGCAGTAAGGTCCCTATGTTTCATCACCTGATATTTTGGTCCACAGTAGACAATTTCCTTCATTTGGCTCAGACATCCATGTAACTAAGCAACACTTCTGATCCTTTAAAAAATGGCATTCCCTTTGCTTTAAAAACAAAATAAAAACAGTAGTTTTTTTTAAAAGAAAAATTAATTCAAGGGAATCAGTACTATGGAAAATTGTGTTGTTCTTTAACTGTACGATAAAGGACACATGATGACACTCCGCTTTGTGTTTCTAGTAGAGGGGTCACCTCCATTATCTCACGTGTCTCTAGTTTACATTTTTCAATTAGAAGATAATCAGGAAGCTATTATGACCAAAAATTGTTGAAATGACCTTTTGACTGCATTTGTTACATATCGAATCCTCGGGGGTAGCTTGAATGAAAGCATGACAGGAGAACCAGCCAAGTTAGCCTTATGATAAATAAGAACAATTATCACACTTATTATCTGATAATTTATGATATTCCATTAATCAATCACAAAACACCTTCCTGATTCTAGCCTGAGGCCCAAGTTCCCTTCTGTATCCCATGTTTATGTCATTTATTGCTGCTGAAGGAGCATAAAAGAACTGTTTATTTAGTATAAAATGAGTTTTCTTATGCATATGTGATCATTTCAATCATGGCAAATAAATTACTTCTCTTACAGAAACAACAAATTAGTTTTCCTAACTAATTTTGATCATAAGGAACAAAGATGTGATGGTCTGGTTAAACATTTCTGCTCACCAGGAAAAAAAATCAATCCAAACCTTTTTTTTTCCCCAGAGAAATTCTTCCAAAATTCTAATTATATGTTACGCTGAAAAGGAAAACATCATCCATTATCCTTCTTTTCAATATGAATATTCAAAATACTTACAACCTACAAGGAAAAGTAGTAAAGTATAATGACTTCAGATTCATGAGTGTTTTATTATCAACTTCCATAAACAGGAAGTGTCCAGTGTCCATCTAGCATGATGGACTACAGCATCTAGGCAATACTTAATTTAAATTACAACGGTAAAAGCAGTCCAATTTACAAAGGTCACCCACTTAGAACTCTAACCCTAAGGTCTCTTTAGGCAGTCCCTGCTGGACAATTTTTACAACTGTAGATATGAAATTATAAATAATCACTTACTTAACTTTTTCAAAGCTCATAGTGCTATGCCATTTTTGTACTGTGTAGGTATTTTCTTGTGTCATAGGTATCTGCTTTCCCATTCCAGTCTCCTCAGGCCAGGAGCAGACAGCTCCACAAATCTTGCTGGACAGCTCACTGTATCGAGCCCTATGCTTTTCTATATATTGCTACCACCTGGCAAGCTCTCTTCTTGCTCAAGCATCTTCTGCCTCCAGTGGGTGAAAAACACGGCCCTGTATTCCCTACTTAGAACCATATTCCACTACCTTTATTCATAAAGTATGGGTTATTTCAACCTCTTCATTCATACTGTTGCAACTCAAAAATCTCTATTCCAATGTATCAAATCTATGATTCTTTATCTTTGTGCCATTTTCTGTTTTCTCACAATTTTCCCATAGAATTTAATCATTTTTCAACATTATTTAAGCATCAGTAAACTAGTCTTATACACACTAGTGCCATACAGTGTATGCATACCACATAAATCACATATAAAAACTGGACAACAACCAACACATCACAAATGAGTTTACAAAGCTGACAGCAAGGAGTGAAGAAGTAAAACTATTGCCAAAAATATAAAAAGAAGAAAAATACTGAACATTTGTTCATCCTTAAAATATATGTAGAGAAAATTCTATAATTCAACCAACCCTTTGAATCATATTATATCTACCATAAAAAAGAAAACATGACAGATGGAATACTTAAACTGTTATTGTTTGCTATTTATACAGCACCTAAAAGTATCTCAAACATGTAAATGTTATGTGCAAAGCAATGCCTACGCCATTCTCTCTTCATTTGGTACGGCTACAAATGCAAAGCTTCTGTGATCATACCTGAAATTAACTAGAATTCACTGAGTCATCTACATGGTGTGGTACTTGAAAAATATGGTATTAAAAGCATTCAGTGAACTAAATTACTGGAGACATGCATGAAAGCAGTATTGCAAAGAAAGGAAAAACACAGATTTTCCAACAATGTTTTATCAAGCAGCAGTTTCAGTAGAAATGCATTCGTTTTGGCTGTTAGGATTTGTAAGTAATTTGAATGGCTTCAAGTTGCAGCAGTACATCTTTCCCAGAAGATTCCGTTATTGATCCACTTTTACTTTTAAGGGTTTCTTTGATTTTATTTTCTGCTTTTTGTCCAGCATTCTGATTTCCCCTGTGGCAATTTTTGCTTCTGGAAAAATCATACATGGGAAATTAGAGGTTGCTTCCTCCTATATATTTGAGTCTTTTTACAATAAAATAAAAGGCATATTAAATTTTTGATGGTAAAAGCTAAACAAAATTTGGAAAAAATGTTTGAGTTTCCTTTAATAAAACAAGTGAAAAGAGCAGTGTTTTCCATCATTCAAGTTTTTAATATTATTTTAATATAATATGAAATGAGAGCAAGTTGACAGGTAAAGACAAACCAGGAAAGACTGGAAGGTTCTGGTTATTTTTTAAGGAATCGACAACAGTTTAAGGCTGGAAGATGAAACTGGTAAAAAAAATAGTTACTAAGGCCTGTGTAAGATTGAAATGAAGAACTTACCTACCAAATATGTACCCAATATTATGTGTGCTGCAAATGAGAAATGGATATCTCAGTTTTTCCAAGGCTGAACATAGTTGGCAGATATCTGAAGATAAACAGATTAGCATATATTATTAATCAGGTGGATCAGATTCCTTGCCAGGCAGAAGAAGTGGCAATCAATCAACATATTATTAGCATTAGTTATCTTGAAGATACAATGAAATGGGAAACTTAGCACATAGTTCTTGTTCATAGCACATAAATTTTTTACCAAAATTAGAGCTATGTTTGACCTCACTTGTTAACTCAAGGTTAGAAAAATGTTTAAAAGATTAAGATTCGACAACTTGTAGAAGGAAAATAGTGAAGAATAAGGATGAGAAAGTGTATCTACGGAGGAAATGTGGTTGAAGAAATGCAGCTCTGTGGAACTGGCATTTGTGTTCAAGGTGGTTCACTCCGTTCTTGAAACAGAAAGAATTTGGACCAGATCATGAGAGAGCATTATAGCTGATGACAGCCAAAAAGCTATTTATTCTGCAGACGTTCACAGGCACAAAAGTTTATGAGGTATGCATCCAATCAATGTGATTATATATCAGCTTTATCTTGGCAGATGGATGTAAATACAGTGTCATGAAAGGCAATGTACTACAAGTACACAACTCTTATCACGCCTGCAAGAAAAATGGAGTCTTATCACTATGGGTAATGTTGGGACAATCACTATCTATCAGCCTAGCTCACCTCACAGGGTTCTTGTGAAGATATTATAGGGGAGGGAACACTTTGGGCTCCATGAAGAAAGGTCTTGATTCATACATGACAGGCAATTCAAGACCGCGTAGTACAGTTACTGTCTTGGGCTAGAACTAGGGAGAAACAACCATGACATTCCCACCCACTAACAAATGACCATTTCAACACTGGCAAAAGTAGTCTGATTTAATTCAGTTCATTTTTGAATTTACCAGAAACATCTGATAAATTGATGCTGTGAAGATTAAATGTACACGCCAGGATGGTACAGTAGCATAAGAGCTGGGCTTTGATAGGAGAGACCCAGGTTCAATCTCTGCACAGGCATAAAGCTCATTGGGTGACTTTAAACCAGTCCTTCTCTCTAGTCTATCCCATGGGAATGTTGTAAAAGTAACATGGAGGGGGAAAGAACTATATAAACCCCCTGGAAGAAGGGTGGGATAAAAATGTGATAGATATCTACACATTCAGTCCAAAAGGGGGTAGAATATTGAATAGGTGTACCTTAAGAATGTCACTTACATTGTTGGGAAGTTAAGCTTTCTATCTCATTTTGAAAGGAGTAGAGTAAATACATCATTATTCATCCCTCTTAAAGGGAACCATATGGAACTGATGAAATTGGTCAAAAATGTCAGTAATGAATATGTTCAAAAATGATACATACTGGGATAGTAATCTTAACTACAAACATCTAATATTGGGTTTTATTGTACAGGATTTACTGAAACTGAGAACAACGTTGAAAAAGAGGTAAAAGATGAAAGAAAAGAAGGAGGTACAGAAGATCTTCCAAGCATGAAAATTACAACACATACACAATATTAGAGAACTAGAAGGGAAGGGAGAATACCTAAGAAAATAATATATAAAACTGTAAGTTTTGCTTAGGAGCTTCGCTGGGCTTTGACCCAAGATTGCTATGACCCTGGGGTTAGTTGCTAGATTGGACAAAAGGGATCCATTGGTGCATGGTGCACTAGCAGATGGAGGCATCTAGAAATTTAAATGTGTGTTACATACAATTCCTTCTATTGTCTGAATATCTGTACTGGCAAAAAAAAAAACTTCAGACTTGGTCTAGCACCAGCTGGAGTAGTGTGTGGAAACAAGAGGCTTAAAAAATACTATTGTGAATTACTACTAGAATGAAACCCACTCTGTCCAAAAGTGCTACCAAGAGCATCAACTTTTAAATTAAAAAAAAGTTCACATTGATTTAAACTAGTTCAATGCAGATCTTTCCAATGAACCATAAAATAAAACCATTGTTCTATAAATTCAATTACTTGTTACCCTCATTAAACTGTATAAATTTCAAGTCCCGAATGGGAGGCCGGAGGGGAGGAGTGGCAAGAGGCTTTCTCCTTCAAGCCACTCCCCATCCTGGAGATCTCCAGCATTGATTGTGTGGGCCTAGTGTGGGGTGTTGAAAAGAGTTTGGCTATCTGTGTGGTGTTCCGACCACCTAGCGCATCAACAGATACCCTGTTGCACATGTTGGAGGTGGTAGCGAGGTGGGCCTTGGAGTACCCGAGACTAGTAGTACTGGGAGACTTCAACGTCCACACTGATGATGCCGCCTCTACTCAGGCTGCGGACCTGGTATCCTCCATGGCCGCACTAGAACTCTCCCAAATTGTTTTGACCCCCGCACATCAAGCAGGCCACATGCTGGATCTGATATTCAGGATGGGGATAAATGTGGATCTGGAAACAGTTGAACTGGTGCCATGGTCAGAAGGTCTATCCCACTCGGTTATGAAGGCTTGGCTGGACATGCCATCACCACCCCCCGGCAAGGGTGGCAAGCTCATTTATGCTCGCCCATGGAGACTTATGGATCCAATTGGTTTCCAGAATGCTCTGCGGGATCCAATACTCCCTGGCGGATCATTGGATGAGCTGGTGGAAGACTGGCAAGTCCGACTTTCCAAAGCCATCGACAAAATCACCCCCCATCACCCTCTTCGCTCCCACACCAGACCGGCTTCCTGGTATACAGAGGAGTTACAACAGATGAAGCGAGAGCTGAGACGGCTTGAGCGAGTGTGGTGGCGATCTCACGACAAAGATGCAAGATCATCTTATAGGATGTTCATGAAAGCCTATGAGATAGTGGTGAAAGCTGAAAAGAAGGATTTCTACACAGCTTCCACTGCATCAGCTAGCTCACGCCCAGCAAAATTGTTCAATGTGGTTCAGTCTTTGGTCACCCTTCCAGGGGGACACAGTCAAATTTTGAATTCAGGTATTAGCTGTGAGGCTTTTGGAAGCTTTTTTGCTGACAAAATCTTGTCCCTCCACCATGACGTGCTGGCCACAATTGATACAGTACATGAACTGGAGGCCCATTGGCCATCTGTTGAGTTGATATTAGACCATTTCAACCCACTCTCTGGGGATGAGATTAACAGGGCCCTGCAAGCAGTGAGGCCTACCACATGCTCCTTGGACCCATGACCATCATGGCTGCTGAAGGCCAGCATAGATGGGTTACGGGTTCCCTTGGAGGCCATTGTTAACACATCTTTGAGCTCTGGGAGTTTTCCAGGAGCATTGAAGGAAGCCGTGGTTAGGCCTCTCTTGAAGAAACCATCCTTGGACCCCACAAATCCAATCAATCACCACCCAGTTTCGAACCTCCCATTTCTGGGCAAGATGATTGAGCGGGCGGTGGTGGAGCAGCTGCAGGGTTTCCTGAATGATTCCTCATCTCTAGATCCCTTCCAGTCTAGTTTCCACCCAGGACACGGGACGGAGATGTTGCTGGTCGCCCTCACAGACCATCTCTGCAGACAGCTGGATCGTGGTGGATAGGTGCTTCTGATATTATTGGATTTGTCAGAAGCATTTGATATGGTCGATCATGATCTATTGACCCACCACCTCGCCAATGTGGGTATATGAGAGACTGCCTTACAGTGGCTTGTCTCTTTTCTCCACAGTCAGGGACAGATGGTGGCGCTTGGGGAGAAATTATCATCCTGCCACCCATTGGTGTGCGGTGTCCCTCAGGGGGCAATACTCTCCCCACTATTATTTAACATCTATATGCACTCTATATGGAGTTTCGGGCTTGGGTGTCATCAATATGCTGATGACACCCAACTATATCTGATGATGGGCGGCTGGCCCGACTCAGCCCCGGATGTCTTGGAGAATGTCTTTGAAGCTGTGACTGGGTGGTTGAAGCAGAGTCGGAGGTCCTGCATGTGGGTCGGGGGTCCATAGGCATGGGACTCCGGCCTCCTGCTCTTGATGGGACGCCACTTGCACCAGTTTTGAGAGTTAGGAGCCTGGGGGTGATCCTGGATGTCTCCCTGACCATGGGTGCACAGGTCGCAGCAGTTGCCTGGTCTTCATTTTCCTATCTAAGACAGGCCCAGCAGCTTGTCCCTTACCTGTCGACTCATGACTTAACTGCAGTGATCCAAGCAATGGTCACCTCCAGACTAGACTACTGCAACTCGCTCTATGTAGGGCTTCCACTGGACCTGATCCAGAGGCTACAGCTGGTCCAAAATGCAGCTGCGTGAGTAATTGCAAGGGTCCCAACCGGGGAACATATAACACCTATACTTCGCCAGCTGCATTGGTTACCAGTAAAGTACCAGGTCCAAGGTTTTGGTATTGACCTATAAAGCCCTATGTGGACTGGGCCCAGCATATCTGCGGGATCACCTCTCCCTCTATGTACCCCAGAGGATGCTTCGCTCAATAAATAAACAACTTTTGGTGGGTCCTGGCCCAAGGGAGGCCCGCCTGGCCTCAATCAGAGCCAGGGCCTTCTCGGTCCTGGCACCAACCTGGTGGAACTCTCTGTCTGATGACACCAGGACCCAGCAGGATTTGTTATCCTTCTACCGGGCCTCTAAGACAGAGATGTTCTGCCAGGCATATGGTGAAGGCTAGGCTGGGCCCCGCCGGCCACATAAAAGATCTGTCCACCACCCTATATATAGACCAGGTTGAAGTGCAGCATTTTACCATCATTTTATAGTCGCCATCTGAGGAGAATGTTTTATTGTATAATGTGTTTTAATGTCTTATTTATATAATGTAAAGTGTTTAAATTGTATTGTATGTAAATGGAAACGTTGTATTCCACCCTGAACCCACCTGGTGGGGAGGGTGGACTAAAAATCTAATATATAAATAAATAAATAAGAATAAAAAGTTTAGCCATATACCAGATTGGGACATATTCATATATTTGGCACAGTTTCTTTTGTTGTCATGGCTGGATTTTTTAAAAATTAAAAGCAATATACATTTTGACATCTGCCAAAAATTCACAAATTCTAGATCAACTTGTTCCACAGTTTGATTTATCTTTCACAAGAGATCTATCACTGGGTGAAAAGGTGCATGATACCATAATATAGCTTCGAGGTTGTCCAAAATTGTTTTCTAAAACTTTCCATAATTGAACTTGGAGATCAGCCAAATACAAAAGGGATATAAGTTATGTCTTTTACACACGCGGAAAAACATCTTTCCTTGAATACATGAGGACTTTGAGGCTTTCCAGAGCCACACAACCATGAAGTGACTTGGGTGGATGTTGAGCATCATCTTGAGTTTTAAACATAACCCTTCTTGCTTAACTGTGATCATCAACTGTACCAACAAAGTCTAGCAGTCTCCTTCCCCAATTTTCCAATCACTTTAGGTGCCAAGAGTTACATTTTCTTGCAGACAGTGGAATAGTGATTTTTCTCAAGTGGGCCTGACAGGTTAACCACTGACCAGGCAACCTTCATGTGTGCATATCCGTGTGTGTGCGTGTTGTGGGTGTTTAAAACTCCAAGATTAAAAGCCAGAGGAGCTTTTGCATTTCAGGCATTTTCTCTAGATTAGAACATGAGCCCCCACCTCAAGATTACTTTGCAGGCAGCTGAAGGAGAAAACGTGTATTAGTTGTTCACAAAACTTGCTGCAGTTTTAAATCAATGATTTTATTGGACCTTGTCTTCTGCTGATATGCCTATATCAGTTGGAAGTTACCTGTGAGCTGACATCCATAGGAATTTTGGTCTAGCAAGGAATAATGGACTGAAAGCAAAATGACACATCACGTGCCATTCCATGATTTTTCCAACTTTTTTCCAAAGAGAGTGTGAGTGCTGAATGATATTGACGCCTTCTTTGTGCATCTGCCGTTCAAGTGCTGCAATTTAAAGAAGGAAATAAAACACATAGGAAAAAGAGCTTTTCCCCTCATGTTGTTTTTCCCACTAGAAATTATGAGCCTCAAAGTATTTTTTTCCCTCAGTAGACAAAATGCATGGATTCTCATTTTCCCCTCAGTATGGTTAAAATCAGATATGCAGTAGTGATTTTTCTATGGGAAACCTACACGAAGAGAAATAATTAGATATGCTATAGCCAATCTTACAGGCTCCTCAGCTCTTAGCTAGGCAGCCCACCACTTCCCAATGCCTGGGCCATTTGTGTCATACATTGACTACCATTCTATTAAAAGTTGCAGTTCTAAGAATACTTAACAGCCCTGAACTCAGAGGCATTTTCTGTCATGTAAACATAGACTGAAACCAGTTGAATAATATGTTTTGAACTTCATATTTAGCTGTGCTATACTGTACCTCATTTTATGTTCAACAGAAAGAATTCCAGATATGCCACTTGCTCCCATCTTAGACTGACGTGTCTTTTCCTCTTAACTTTTGTCCAGTTTTTGTCACTCTAGTCCTCTTTAAAATTTCATTTTATTTATTATGCCCTTGGTAAAACCTCTAGATGTACCTGAAAGTGTCTGCAGACATTTTTATGGACTGTTATTCTTGTGTCAATTTTATATTCTCTTTCTATGATTTTTTTCCCCTGCAGCATGGTTGACAAGACTATAAAGCAAGAAGAGAAGGGGGGGAGGAGAAACGAACCTACAATGAAGTAAACTGTGGAATAAGCTGAACTATACCCATTTATTTTTTAAAAAATCTTCCCACCACCCTAAATATCTTTTTGGCAAAGATCTGCCTACTTTTTAGTTCACGAGGCCAACAGACTTTTCTAAAACTTGCATCTAGGTCACACTATGGCATTTAATTTTTTCACAGTAAGCCTGTTTCTCTGATAAGTTTTCTGGGCTTTGTCTGGTAAAAGACGGAACGGGGAATTAAATTCTTTTACAACTCAACTGACCCTTCAAATGAATCTCCTGAATTTACATCAAACGTTAACTCTCACTCTGACTATGTTTGAGGAACCCTGATATAGAACAGCTGGTACAACTGAAGAAGAATTTTAGTATCCTAATTCAGCAGCACCCATTCTAGCTAGGCAATCATGTAAATCTCTTCACCAGCAACATTCTATTTAGTATATATTTTATCCCACTTCTTCCTCCAACAAACTAAGAGTGGTGTGCATCAGTCCCCTCTCCTCTGTTTTATTCTCACAACAATCTTGCAAGGTATGTTAGGCTGAAGGAGAATGGTTGACCCATTGATCCCCCAAATGGGAATTTGAACCTGGGTCTCTCAGATTCTAGTCCAACACTCTTAACTTTTGTTAACTTTACTAAGCACAATTCTAGATATTTTAAAATTATCTTATAGACCACTTAATTTATAACATTGATTTGAATATAGGGTTTTTTTCATTTAAATGAGTCAGTATCAAACTATGATTTTATGCCCGCAGCTCAAACAAAGTATAAGGGGTATATAGTGTTCAGGGCTAAACAAGATTTTTTTTCCCCTAAGCATTTTGTCTTCATAGTTTTCCACTGCCTTACGGTTTGCATCCCTAGACCACTTTCTTTTTCACCTATGTAGAGGTGATCTGGATGAAAAGCCACACTTCATGCACCTCCATTATTAAATTACACTTTACACCTCAAGAATTCACTAGCTGATTGGCCAGCTGCTTATTCCAAACATTTCAGTATCTTCTGCCTCATTATACTAGAGGTTCAACTGACGAGGGGGAAAAAAGGCTAAAGGGTTTCATTCACAGGGATAAGCTGCTGGGTTAAGTCTAAAAGGCAGAAAGAACTGACTGGTGAGTGATAAAGATGAGGGGGGGGTTATTGGTTTGGTGGGAAGTGGCAGTGAGGAAAAGCAACTGGTGAAGATGTGGGAGGCTTGTATTTCAGAAATAATTTTTTTAGAAGGACATTAAGGGAATTAATTGAAGGAAAAATTAAATGGGAAGAATCTGGAACGGAAATGAATGTTTGGGGTTGAAATTAATAGACAGTAAATTGATATGGAAGTTCTCATATTGATGATCAGATTCCACCTCTGTTTTGAATTCTGTGTCCCTGAGAAAGTCATCGTCTCTCTGCCTTCCACTTCAGCAGCTTGAGGTCAAAAGAATGATGTGGTGTTTGGGAAATCAGGCCGCCCTGCTGTTTTGCACTTAGTTTATAGCACTGAGCAAGTCTAGTCTAGCATTCTGTTTCAAATTCTAGCCAGCAATGTGCCTCTGGGAAGGTACACAGCCTCTGAACATGGCGCTTCTCTTTAGCTATCATGACTGATAAAGAACTGAGGTAGAGCAGTGTGGAAGGAAGGGTAGGTAGAAGAGGCAACCCAATATAGGTACAGCTTGTATAACCTTCTTTGAAAGCATCAGCTGCTCCCCCACCCCCACCCCTAAAATGACTGTGGAATACCACACTTACAACTTAAGGCTGCAATCGACAGCTCAGTTTAAAGTCCCAGTGAAAAATGTTTGTGTGTGTATGCACATATGTGCACCAGGCAAAGTAATTTTTGCAGTAAAAGAAAAGCTATGTAACTATTTTAAGAGATCATGAACTTATAACTTATGTTTTGAAAATTTAAGTTATTATGTCTGAACCATAAGGTTAAGTGTCAAAAGACTATATATGGAAAAGACCTCTGAAGTTTGGCACGTACATCACATGGCCACTAAACAATTGTTTTCTAAACAGATGTACACTATGGTGAAGGGAAAAATATAAACAGGTATCCTCTCGTGTATATATTACAGCTTTTCTTAACGTGTCCAAGAAGTGAAGCCAATAAGAGTTGACCTTATCCAAAGCAGAAAATTCAAGAATGACCATGATGTGATGAAAAGAAACATAAATCAGAACTCAGAAAATGAAGAAAGAAAATGGTAAAAAGCTTGATGCAGATGCTAACAGAAGCATGTAGGGGTTTAAATATAAAGAGGGAAACAGGATCAGTCATAGGAGAATGTAATTATATTAAATTATTCATTCTGCATCTTTGTCTTGTTTCCATAGCAATCATACCAACCAGTGGAGCACACCATGACTTTCATGGACCACACAGTTGTGTGATCTCACATACAGGCACTATGTGATTCACCCCTGTCACATGGACACTACACAGGTTTGCTGGCAGTCATTACTCAGTCCAGCTGGCTGAATATTTTGGCTACAAAATGATCAGGCAATGTCATTTGCCACACCTTGCACTTTGCTTCAGTTGTTTGATGCAGCTCTGAGGGTTACCAGTTTGGAATGGTGCCCTTTATACAGACAGCTGAAGTATCTGAATGTAGGAGTAGAAAAATCAGGCTTTGGGTCTATTCTAACTACAGATCTACTATAACCAGTACCATTCACTACTTATTCTCAATTTCCCATTTGCAACTGCACAAGGAAAGTTATCATTAAAACTTTTCAGATTCTAGCTATAGAGGACTGACAATGGACTTATTCCTGATACCTGTTCTCTCTCTCCGACCCTGTGCTATTTCTGTCCGTCAGAATTCTTTAACAACCCCCATAAATAGTAAACATGTCCTTATTGCTGTATAATCTTCCAACATATGTCACTGAAAGTATAGCTCCAACTTGAATCAGTCATTCATTTTCTGTTACATTTTGATGTAGGCAATGCAACAGGTTAGTGCAAGAGAGCCATCTAATGTATGCTGAACTTCTCTCAGTTATAGGTGTAAGTTTTTTACATGAACAGAGAAATTATTGTCCTCTCTATTAATTCTAGTCTTTTCAAAGGTTTTTTTTGCCAATTTTGCCTTCTCTGATTAACAAGGAAGCTTGGGTCACAATCCATAAAGTGAACAGATACCCCTTAAAAATCTGCCCATCCTTTGAGGATAATGTCTGGGATCCAGGTGCCCTGCCTTCTAAGGATAGTACCCTCTCTAAAATGGTTCTGGATATGCACTGTGTTAAATAAAAGTACCCTGATCCAGCATATGCACACTGTGGCCAGCTTTATCTGTTTATGCAGAGTTTAATTCTAGATATTTTTTAAAAAATCTTGCAAAGGAAATTAGACTTTCCAATTAAAATATCTCAACTGCTAATGTTGGCTTCTGTGTGGGAAGCATTTATTTTTTGTCCCCATTCTTCCATTTGCTATTCATATTAATGGGAACATGCAATTATTCTGGCCTTATAGACTTGGCAAGACATTTGATGCAATCTGTATTATTTTCTTTCTGATGAGATCTAGTTCCAGTGACAAAGACTATAACAAGAGCATCTCATGGTATGAAACTGATTCACTTTGGTACCGCAAATTGTGATGAGAGGAAGGCAGGAAATTTATCCTGTCTCATCATGACAATCTTGAGATTGAATCTTAGGGGTTTCTGAGATGTGGAAACAGCAACATTTGTCATTCTTAGTCCAACAACGCCTGTCAGGGAACAGACAAAAAGAAAATGTGAGCGGGGCTCCAAAGCAGACATAAAAAGGAAAGACAGACTGTTGGTCAATAAACTAAAAATATTACTTCCCATCCTGAAAAACAGAGATTAATCTCAATAGCTATAGAGGATTAGGGGGCATCTATGGCTAGCAATGACCTAAAACTTTGTTTCACTCTGATTTTTGTTCACAGCTTTGTTCTGGGGCAACAGTAAATTGGCCCTTTATCTTACTGGGAAATTTCTTGGTGGGCTGCAGTTCTGGGGAGTTGCTGGTAGAGATGGACACGAACAGAAAAAAATGAACATGATGTTCGTTGTTTGTTGCCATTCATGAACAGGGACTCACAAACAACCACGAACATGGCCCTGTTCACGAACATGTTCGTGGTTGGCTGTTTGTGGGGGCCAGCAGGCTCTCCTCCAACCATCATCCAAGTCAAGAGCCCTACTGCACCACTCCCAGAAACCTGACCTGAGCAGGCACCAGGAAAGGTACCAGTAATAAATAATAGCTTGGCCCAGAGCCTGGCAACAGCCCTGGAACTTGAAGAGGTAGATCCCTATCCCACCACACACAAAGAAAATTCAAGCTCCAATGCACTCTATCAAAATGCCAACAGGAACTGTCTCTCTCCCTCTCCACTGTCTGCAAAGTCAGAGCTGGGAGCCCCCCTCCCCCCTGCTTTTTGCTCCCTTGTTGTAACAAATTTGGAGCTCCACACTTGAAAGGAAGACCTGCCTATCAAGCTAAATTGGGCTTAGATTAGGGTTTCCAGGGCAACAGCAGAAGTTCAGCCAGAGTTCAGACAATTCCTGCCTAAGTTGCCAAGGGAATTGATTGCAGGGGCCAGACTGTCTGGCTTGATGAACAGCAACGAACAGCAACGAACGAGTCTTGCAACGACCACCTGTTCATTTAGAATGGGGCCTCATGAACAGCTTGTTCGCGAACAGCAGATTGGGCTGTTCATAGCTTTTTTTTGGTTCATATTGCTGTTCGTGCCCATCTCTAGTTACTGGCAGCCAAGAGCAATGTGGGTCAAACAACAGCAGCAGACCCAGGCAGCAATAATAACAACAGACACAGGCTTGCCCTTCCAATCCTCCCACACTGCAGGAAGAAGTGTTCAGCAACCCTACCATCACTGCTGGCTGGGTTGGAACCAAGTGGCCACTTATGGTGCTGTCAGTGCTGCTTGGCTTCCTCCTGGGCCATCATAATCTATCCCTGCTCTGGAGCATTCTCTCCCATGCCAAAAGTAAAGAGGTAAGGGGGAAACTCATGAGTGCTGGTTTGAGAAATAACAGGGTTCGGGGGTGGGGAGAGGAAAACAAATATTCAGACCATGATGAGAAAGCTTCCACCTGCAACTTCTATGAGGAACACAGAATGTTGCTGCTTGGTAAAATGTTCATCTATATTTACTTCTGGGATTCATTGTCAGTTGTAGGCTTTTTATAAATCCTTATCTTCTTCTGGTTCTTGATTAGGCCAAATGGGTGGTCATAACATTACAGAGACTGCTATCATTAACAACAACAACATTTGATTTATATACCGCCCTTCAGGACAACTTAATGTCCACTTGGAGCGGTTTAACAAAGTGTGTTATTATTATACTCACAACAATCACCCTGTGAGGTGGGTGGGGCTGAGAGAGCTCTGAAAGAGCTGTGACTGACCCAAGGTCACCCAGCTGGCTTCAAGCAGAGGAGTGGGGGATCAAACTCAGTTCTCCAGATTAGAGTCCTGCCACTCTTAACCTCCTCACCAAACTGGCTCTCACACCAAACTACCGACTTTTGACTGGTTTCACCTATAAATATGCAATTACCTGTGAAAAAGGTTCTGCCACTAACTTTCTGAATCTTTATTTAGCAATGTTATCTTGTTTCTCCAAATCTGTAAGATGTTTACCCATGCTTAAAGAAAAAGGCAAACAGCCCAAGAACAAGCTAGGAAAAAACATGTCAACAGAAAGGTCACTGAAACTATCATTGCATTGATTATTTTGTTCCTACACATAGCAGGCAAAACAAGCCTAAGGGATTTTCTACACATTGTTTTAAAAACACAGACACACAAAACCTATACAAGCAAAAATCCAGTTGCTTTAGCAAGTTATCCTGCCTGCCCTCCTCCACCCAGTGCAATAAGAGAAGGTGGTTTTATGGCACCAAATTCATTCCAAGGATGGAGAACAAAACACGTAATCATCGATAAAGTGAAGTAATGAAAAAAAATCGGTTCAAGAAATGGAAAGCAAGGTTTTTGCAAGATGGAAGGGAATGGCTGTGCTAGTGTTTACCATTTTTGTCACTTACAACAGCAGCATTTCGGCTGCTATAAAGAACTTTAATATAATTAAAGGTCAGCTTTTTTTACAAGATCACAGTATCGTGGGTGAGAGAAATATGATTATTTACTCAAGCAAGTGCTTCTTGGGGGAAGGGGCGGAATGCCTAGATCTCTCAAACAAGCAATTGCACATTTATTTTATTGGATGGAAAAGACGGTCTGAGAAGGCCCTGAGTGTAAGGTCTATGCTCACAGCTTAAGTACATTTTCCTCATCATGATTCAGCTACCTATAGCCAGGAGAAACAGAGAACAAGCCAAGCATTCTGCACTTTGTTAAAGTGAAAGGGCAATCAACATGGGGAGCATTAGTGATGACAGCATATAAAGTTGTTCTGCAGCATATGAAAAGCTAACCAGTCATCTGAATTGAATTTCTGCTAGTGCCTAAGAGGCCAAATTTAATCACCCCCATCACCACCCAAATTATCACAAAAGTCAATATTCTCTGTTTTGTGGAAAGAGAGAGGGAAAGAGAGGAACATTCTCTATTTTTCAGTCAAGCAGGTGGCCCTAAGGCCATTAACCAGCTGGCTGAAATCTAAATACCTTTGCCAAGACAAAAGCTAGCAACATGATTGATTATCTTCTTATTGTGCTTGAAGTGGCACTTCTTAGCCAATCACGATTCGCAGCTACTGTGGAATGATTCCTAGGGCTGAGAGTCACAAGATTTTCTATACTATCCATTTAAAAAGACTTTGTGGCATGCTTTTCAATGCATTATAGTAGCACTGGCAAGGCACACATTTATTCCAGTTCATGTTTGATGCCCCACTATCTTGTATCTTCCTGTCCACACACATCCCAAAAAAGGCACAGGGAGGCTGGTCCTCTGGTTATGAAGGTTAGACAGGTAGAACGCCATCCCTTCCCACTGTTTGCAAATTATGCACTCGTCAGAATGTTGTTACCAACTTCTGGCAAATAGCCTCTGCCCTTTCTATAATTTTTTCCTCTCTTAGCTAGCCTTGTTTTATTAGTGAAAGACTTATTTAAAAATTCTTGGTGTGTGCTAGGGAGCAAAAGAGTGCCAAATCCTTCTTGGCTTGATGCAGCTGGAGTTCTTGGCTGTCAAGTGCATTGTGAAAATGAACTAAAAAATACCATCTAAAATCATGTATTCATTGCCAAAAGTATATCTGTGGCACTGAAAGATTGGGATGAGAGGAGAAAACTGCTCTGAAGAATGACAAATAGGGGCAAATAAACAAACATCTATGAACTGTGCCAGTAGTAACTATACAAAAAATGATTAGAGTAGAAAATGGCCAAGAATATCCCTGGTGTAAAAAAGATGATGGTTATCCAAGTCTCAGTCCGTTACATAACTCGAAGTTTCTAGTAATGCAGTGAGCCTGCACAGTCTTATGGAATGTGCTTCTCTGGTCTACTTCAGGGAAACCAGAGAGGATTTCTTTAAGCCATAAAACAAGTTTCTAGTGGCTGCATATGAGACAATGGGGAAGAAAGCAATCTAACTGGGCCAGGACTGGAGTCAACATAAACAAAACCACCCGTTAGCATAAAGGAAGCGCGGTATTTATCGCACCTGCAGGTAACAACTGATTGCAGGTTTAGAATTTAGACCCTGTTGGTCAAAACAGAAGTTCTACATTCATAAAAATATTTGTATGGATTCTGCTTCATGTATGCTAATATTTTTTTACAATAACTTCTTTCACAACAGAAGAAAGACTGTTGGCTCTGCCAGAGAACTGGTGAAGAAAAATTATTTTAACATGATTAAATGACAAACATTATACTCCACATGCAAGGAATCCCAAACACTTATGTTCATGTGATGAGTTTCCTGAACCATCCGGATGGTGGGGTGGTGGAGGCTGTGGCCCAGCAGCAGCAGCTTTGGCCTTCTCCGCCACCCTGTGGGCCCACGGCCTCCTCCCCCTCCTCCAGCGAGGGGTGGGAAGGGCGTTTCTGGCCTCCTTCACCACTGTGCGGGCCTGCAGGGTGGTGGAGGAGGCCAAAAAGGGCCTTCTCATCCCTCAAATGGCCGCCGTGGGATCCCTCCCTGCCGCCTGCCAACTGATAGTTTAAAGGGACCTGCCACTTGCAAGCAGCAGGAAATGTTTAAATGGCCATTTAAACTGCCCCTTTCCCTGCCGCTTTTGCAGCAGCACAGAAAGCGGCATTGCCCTTTAAAATGAACCAAACCAGTAGACCAGTTTGTAGAAGTTCATGGAAACGAGCTTCCATGAACCACTGGTTCGTGACCCACAAACCGGGCTGGTTCGTGGGGGGGGGGGTTCATATTCAGGTTCGTGCCCATCTCTACTTCTTAAGTCACAGTGAGTGGCCCTGACACTATGGCAGCTAAGCAAAAGACGCGTTAAAGAACAGGCAGCAGCCAGACTCCAGGTTGACTAATTAGTAATCTTGATTGTGAATAAGAATAATGGATGGGATATAAATCACGCTCCTGATGAAGTGGGCACGAAATCTGTGATTTGCAGCCGGCCCCAGATTGAGCGTGGAGGATAAAGGTCTTAGCTTCTTATATATCCCTGTTGGAAGAATATGGAATAAAGGACAGCAAGAACATCGTCATTAGGAGGGGTTTACCTCTGTAGTCTGTGCATACTTCTGGACACTTTC
Organism: Eublepharis macularius; assembly: GCF_028583425.1. Lineage (NCBI taxonomy): Eukaryota > Metazoa > Chordata > Lepidosauria > Squamata > Eublepharidae > Eublepharis > Eublepharis macularius. The sequence continues at coordinate 50,442,390 of NC_072799.1, forward strand.
TGTCTATGCTGCTATTACTACTACTGTAGAGTTTATCTGAATGTTTACAACTACTACTGTAGAGTTTATCTGAATGTTTATGCTACTGTACATGAATGTAATTTGAATGAATTTGATACTTTTCATGTTAAAAGTTTGCACTGCATATTGCACTGGCACTTTAAGAACTTTCAAAGTTTATTAACTGATTGATGTTTTGTTTGGTTTCCGTGGGGGTTTCCCCTCTGTGCTGCTAAGCAAAGGACACCAGCAGCAGAAAGCTACTGAAAGAGCATCAACCAGCTCTACATATTTGAGAAGAACCTCCTCAGTGTGGCTCTCCTTTAATTATTGCTTTTTCTTTCCAATTTTCTCCCTAACCTGCATAATGTGAGCCTTTGCAGGAACTGGGAACTCAGAGGACGAAGGAGACTCCTCCTCCACGTGCATGCCCACGTGGATGAGAGCCAGCCTTTCCTTGCATTGTGTATAAAAATACACAGAAAGGGATGGCAATGACAACGCTGACCATGCCATCTGCTGCTCCCCTCCTGGCACAAAGTAACCTTTGATCCCTATGAGCCACGCATTGCCAATGCCATTGTCCAGGAAAAGCTGAAGAAAAAGTGCGTTCATGTGCGCCGCGCACATCCCGCCAATGAAGTGAATACTAAGGACTCAGTCTCTCCCTTTTGGAACCAATTGGTTTCATGATGAGTGTAGACAGACTTACTGTTAAGGAAAATGAGATGCTGCTGGATAACCAAGCCCCTCTGCCACTGCCTGGCCTGCCTGTGCAGCCTCTGTATGGTAAGAACCACAACAAAACATGAACTTTTCAGTGGGGGGGTGGTCATTACAGCCCTGTTTCCCAGATTTGATTCAGCATTCCAGAAGCTGCTTTAATGAGCCAAAACAGCAATCTCTGTGTGTATTTTTGTCTCATTGATTTCATTATGCACACCCCTAGTCAGGAATCGTTTTTAGAAACTGACACATTTCCACTGAAGAAACTAGGAGGTGGCTAAAATTCTAGAAAATCCTGGTTGACTTAGGGCCAAGCTACACATGACAAATGACACTTGAACAGCAAGTGTATTTCTCCCTGTTCACTTGCCCTCCACTCAATCCACTTGCCGTTCAAGTGTCATTCGTCATGTGTAGCTTGGCCCTTACATAAGAAATTCAGCCAACTCTACTATTCCTAAGTCAGATAACACAGCTATACAGGAATTTCCTGAAAAAAACTTATCTAACATGACTAAAAGAGCAGATAAAAACTAATTGTGCAAATACAGCTTAATAAGTATTAAAATATGTCTCAGGCTACTGCCTCCAAGATCTGTCCTAAGTCTCTTGAGATTTTGTTACTTCTTTTTTTTAAATTCTTAGTTCATTTTACAAAAATAAAATGAGCACTGTTTTCTTTATGGAGGAAAACACAAGACAACATTTAATATTAACCACAAAGGCTGCTGTTAGAATTTCAAGGTCAAATTACATTATGAAGTACATGTATTAGGACAGTAGTCTTCCACCCATGAGTTGGGGCCTCAGGTGTCTATGAGCCCCTGCTTTGGAAAGCACCTATTGCTAGTGTGCATCTGTAGAGAGCACAGGTATCATGTTTCCTGCCTTTTTGTATGCATGCTGAGAATGGCAGCAGGACAGCAAGGCAAAGTCACTCAGCAGTAAAGAGGATTCCACGATGACTCTGTCCCTTGGCTTCTTGCTGCAGCACACCTCCTGGGACTCAGTTTGTTTCTCCTATCCCTTGCTCTCTTGATTTGCTGCTCGCAGTTCTGGCCTTGATATCATATGACAGCAGTATCATATGACTTCCTAATTTATACTTGCAGATCAATGGGTACCATGCTAGGAGTGGTCCAGAGCTGTCAACTCTAGCCTGGGAAACTGCTGGAGGTTGATTACCCTAGATGGTTCCCAGATTTAGAAATGCTGAAAAGCCCTGTATTAGAATACCACAGCAAACTGGTATGACGGGAGAGCAATATCAAGCAGAAAGGCAATGGATGGAGGGAGGTGTTGAATTGTTCATGGCCTGGACCTTCCTTCTACAGTCCCCTTCTTCTGCCTTCTTCTCCCAGCTGGGATCCAAAATTGGAACAAACCTGGCTTGGGGAAAGCATCTAGGAAGGGGACAGTGGGGGAATCAGTGGGTGTAGAAAGTTTGAAAATGATTGCCCACCTCCTGCTTCTCCACAAATACAGCCTGCCATCTTACAGCTGTTTGGCAAACTGGCATCTGACATAAAGGTCTACTGTCATAACCAGCAGCGGCGCTAGGGTTTTTGGCATCCCCCCCCCAAGGGCACACATACACGCACCGGCCTGAGTGATAATGTCACATGTGACGTCATCACGGGAGCGTGCACGCCGCCAGCCCGATCGCTGTGGTGGGTGGCTAGGATGCCACGCGGGTGGCCTCTGAGCTCTAGAAGCCAAAAAACAGAAAAAGGAAGTATGCCAAAGCGTAACTCAGTACAATATTATTGTCTATACCACAGTACAATTATCAATATGTCTACATTGAGTTTTCAATGATCTACAACAATTCAAATATACATGCATAGAGAGAGAATAAATTTCAATATAGTAGAGTTTTCTCCAAATTAACTTATAGCGCCCGAAGGTATACAGTTCCAAAAAGGCTGGTTGGTAACATCCAAGGTTGCAAAGTTGCAAAGGACGGGTAGCAAAGCAGGTGGCAACGAGCTACACCGGTCTCATTCCTTCGGCTCGTTTCAGAAATAGTCCTTCATCAGGCCACAGTTATCCTACAATTCATATTAAAAAATGTCAATACCAAACCATTCAGGAATATCCCGGTGGTTTCATATCTCCAGCCATACTTACTATTTCATCAGGCGAAATTCATGTAGAGAGTCAACCATCAAATAATATCAAATGCTGAAATCAGATGACCAGGGCACGCACTTCATCAATTAAATACAGAAGCTCAAGGCTAATTAACAATTAACATTACATAACTTCATTTAAAGGGGCTTGACTACCAAATCTATTGCACTTTTCCCAAACTCATTTCTATATTCCATTAACATCAGCAAGGCCAACATGAATTGCACATCAACCCACAATCAAGAACTAGACCAATAAATACATTTTTTCAGAACCGTTTTTATGTTCAATTATCTCACATGCGACCAATATCGATTATGCAACAGGGTGGCTCTCAGAGATTCTTGAGAGAGTACCTTCCGACCGATTACATCACCAAACTACATAAAATCACTACGTTTAAAGAGGTATATCTAATAAATATATTGCACTTTCCTCATTGCACATTCCCCATTGCAAACCAAAAATAATTTCAGTCAGAGGGAAACAATTTGGTGAGGGGGGGAGGGAGAACCCAAATTAAAGGAACACCGAATAATCAATGTCATTATTCAGACCCTCTGGTATCATGGTGTGTAATTTAAAAATCCACCTAATTTCAGCCTGTAGGAGAAGGCGTTTATTAAAACCAGTTCTCTTAACCACCTCCAAGACAGAGTACCTAAAAGTTCTATCAGTTCCATGTCTATTCCGCAGATGTTGATAAAGGGGCGTATCTTCACTCTGGTTTCTGACCCTCGATATATGTTCCTGTATGCGTGAACGCACTGGACGGCTGGTACAGCCTACATATAGTAATGGACAACTGCACTGCAAGAGATACACTACATTATTAGTGTTACACGTGGAGAAGTCCCTAGGTGTTATAGGGTACCGTAGTTTGGGGAATTTCATCTTCCTGAGGTCTACGCAGAAAGCACACACACTACAATGCCCGCATGGAAAGTGTCCAAGCGGTAAATTATTTTGTTTAATCGGGCTCAAGAAATCGGAATGTACTAAGAGGTCCTTTAAACTCTTGGTCCGACGGTATCCTATTTTGGGCGGAGTTGCACAGCCCGGAATATCTAAAAGGACCCGCCAGTACTTTTTGATAATTCCCACTATCGATTCGGCCAGGGGAGAGTGGTCAATTGCCCAGGTGATACCCGTTCTCCCTGTATCGCGTTGCCTATAGGAAAGCAATTGTGAGCGGAGCGATCGATCTGCTCTTAATTTGGCCCGGGAGATCACCCAAGATGGGTATCCCCGCGCCATAAAATCATTTGCCATTCTACTAGCTTCTTCCTGATAATGACATTGAAAAGAAGCATTTCTTTTAATACGCAAGAATTGCCCCACCGGGATGCTTCCTACAACCCTTCGTGACAACAGTTAAGTCTTTTGTAAAGGATACTACCGATTTCATTAAATTAATAGAGGATATGGAAGTTCCACCTGAGGCTTACCTGCTAACACTAGATGTGCAGTCACTTTACACCTCAATTCCCCATTGTGAAGCTAGGACAGTAATAGAAGGGACATTAAATATGCGGTCCACCCCCTTTCCCCCGACCAGTTTTCTTTTGGATTTCTTGGACCTCATAACTGAAAAGAACTACTTTAGATTTGAGAACCAATTTTTCTTTCAAATTAAAGGGGTCGCGATGGGGTGCCCCGCGGCCCCAAGTATTGCAATTTTGTTTATGGCGTCTCTGGAAAACAAGTACTTATATGACCCGGAAAGCAACCCATTTTTTGAACAGATTATTTGCATAAAGAGATACATAGATGACATTTTTTGCATAATGCGCACTCCTGCAGCAGTGGAGAGTTTTGTAGAATGGCTGAATAACTTGGATGAAAATATACGATTTACACATCAGGGGAGTGGGGATAGCATCCCTTTCCTGGATGTTGTGGTGTTTAAGAGGTCAGCCACGTCTTTAGGAGTGAGGCCCTTTAAGAAACCCACAGATAGGGCAGCCTATCTACAGTATAATTCCTACCACCGAACAGCTCTCAAAAAGAACATCCCGGTGGGGCAATTCTTGCGTATTAAAAGAAATGCTTCTTTTCAATGTCATTATCAGGAAGAAGCTAGTAGAATGGCAAATGATTTTATGGCGCGGGGATACCCATCTTGGGTGATCTCCCGGGCCAAATTAAGAGCAGATCGATCGCTCCGCTCACAATTGCTTTCCTATAGGCAACGCGATACAGGGAGAACGGGTATCACCTGGGCAATTGACCACTCTCCCCTGGCCGAATCGATAGTGGGAATTATCAAAAAGTACTGGCGGGTCCTTTTAGATATTCCGGGCTGTGCAACTCCGCCCAAAATAGGATACCGTCGGACCAAGAGTTTAAAGGACCTCTTAGTACATTCCGATTTCTTGAGCCCGATTAAACAAAATAATTTACCGCTTGGACACTTTCCATGCGGGCATTGTAGTGTGTGTGCTTTCTGCGTAGACCTCAGGAAGATGAAATTCCCCAAACTACGGTACCCTATAACACCTAGGGACTTCTCCACGTGTAACACTAATAATGTAGTGTATCTCTTGCAGTGCAGTTGTCCATTACTATATGTAGGCTGTACCAGCCGTCCAGTGCGTTCACGCATACAGGAACATATATCGAGGGTCAGAAACCAGAGTGAAGATACGCCCCTTTATCAACATCTGCGGAATAGACATGGAACTGATAGAACTTTTAGGTACTCTGTCTTGGAGGTGGTTAAGAGAACTGGTTTTAATAAACGCCTTCTCCTACAGGCTGAAATTAGGTGGATTTTTAAATTACACACCATGATACCAGAGGGTCTGAATAATGACATTGATTATTCGGTGTTCCTTTAATTTGGGTTCTCCCTCCCCCCCTCACCAAATTGTTTCCCTCTGACTGAAATTATTTTTGGTTTGCAATGGGGAATGTGCAATGAGGAAAGTGCAATATATTTATTAGATATACCTCTTTAAACGTAGTGATTTTATGTAGTTTGGTGATGTAATCGGTCGGAAGGTACTCTCTCAAGAATCTCTGAGAGCCACCCTGTTGCATAATCGATATTGGTCGCATGTGAGATAATTGAACATAAAAACGGTTCTGAAAAAATGTATTTATTGGTCTAGTTCTTGATTGTGGGTTGATGTGCAATTCATGTTGGCCTTGCTGATGTTAATGGAATATAGAAATGAGTTTGGGAAAAGTGCAATAGATTTGGTAGTCAAGCCCCTTTAAATGAAGTTATGTAATGTTAATTGTTAATTAGCCTTGAGCTTCTGTATTTAATTGATGAAGTGCGTGCCCTGGTCATCTGATTTCAGCATTTGATATTATTTGATGGTTGACTCTCTACATGAATTTCGCCTGATGAAATAGTAAGTATGGCTGGAGATATGAAACCACCGGGATATTCCTGAATGGTTTGGTATTGACATTTTTTAATATGAATTGTAGGATAACTGTGGCCTGATGAAGGACTATTTCTGAAACGAGCCGAAGGAATGAGACCGGTGTAGCTCGTTGCCACCTGCTTTGCTACCCGTCCTTTGCAACTTTGCAACCTTGGATGTTACCAACCAGCCTTTTTGGAACTGTATACCTTCGGGCGCTATAAGTTAATTTGGAGAAAACTCTACTATATTGAAATTTATTCTCTCTCTATGCATGTATATTTGAATTGTTGTAGATCATTGAAAACTCAATGTAGACATATTGATAATTGTACTGTGGTATAGACAATAATATTGTACTGAGTTACGCTTTGGCATACTTCCTTTTTCTGTTTTTTGGCTTCTAGTTACTTGAGGAAGTATACTCTCCCTCCTTACTGTTCCCCGGCCTCTGAGCTCTCCCACTTGGTTGCCCTGCGCCGCTACAGATGCCTGCCCTTGGCTGCTGCGCCCGGCTGGGGCCGTGTGCTGGCAGCGGCACAGGGCGGGAGGGCTAGGAGGCTGCAGCTCTGTGGCACATGCTCCCACCCCCCACGCCTCCTTCGGCACCCCCTCCAGCACCCCACGCCCTGAGGCCACCGCCTACCTGGCCTCAATGGGCACGCCGGCCCTGGTCATAACTTATAGTTTGGCCTATAGAAATATCAAGGGGGGGACAACACTAGTCTTTGTCTACCCCTGTTGCCCCATCCCTATACTGTTTATTCCAGGAGCCTTCCATCTTCTGAGGGCCAACTTATCTGATGCTTCTGGTAGATCAGAAAGCGAGCTAAAGCAAACACACCTTTTTGCCAGTGGTGGTCATATGCTTCACTATGACAGCAAACCAGTTGTGGAAATCCTTGCAAATTTACTAAAAGTAGGCTCTGAAAGATGTTATGACCTACGCTTGTGATCACATGACTTTTCCATGCACTTGTTTCAATGAACAACACACTAGAAGCATTATCTGGTAGAAGCATTATCTGAATTCTTTCTTAGAAGCGGTGTTTTTTTGTTTTTAGAAATGATAGTACAAGTGATTGTACTGATGGAAAGGTTAAGCAGAAAACTGAGCTACTTAGCTTATTCATATATTTGTATGGGTCATTCCTAGCAAAAGATCTTCCATCTCAAGACCTAGTTCATGACTTCCCTTGGCCTGGTTATAAAAGGGCAATAGTCTGTAACAGCGTGAAATAGATTGAGCTCCATGCTTCAGCTCCTGACCTTGCCTGCGTGAACAGAGTGCAATAAGCTGCACTGAGTTCTGTTTCGCAAACATACATTGGAAGCCATCGAGTCCAGCTAACAAATTTTGCCAAGGGTTAGATATTTAAAAGAGGGAAAGCCTATGTCTCTATAAACCAAGAATCAAGATACTTAATTGCATTTTCTTTATCTCAGGAGTGGGAGAGATTAATAGTGGAAGAAAAGACATTCAAATGAGATGTGACATTTTGCTACCTTCCTTTCAGAAAGCCCAACTGAAACGTGGACAGAATCTAACTTTTTACAAGGAGGATTTAGAATTTTGCACTAAGGAACAAAATCACAAGTCCTGTGGTTAGAAAGCACACATTCTGTGCTTGGGATTACTCATGCCAATAATCTATTTACTAAATCTACACAAGTTATTTTAGTTACATTTTTCGGAAGGGTTTCTTACTGTATAGGAAATGGAGGTGAAAAGTGTGACTTGTGGAAAAGTGTGGTGGGGGCCACTTCGCATATTACATTTTTAAAAATACCCTCAGGGAAAAATTATACTTTGTTTGTCTCCTCATAAGTCATTTAGGCTTTAAAAACAGCCAGAGAAAGATTAAAATGATCTGGGCTGAGGAAGGAGGGATTAACCTTTTACCTTCTGCCATTTTCCTAACCAAAAGTGTTTCTTTGCTTGGGCATGCTATTCACTCCTGAAAAAAGAGAGATGAAAAGTATGTGCCTGTCTTTTTTCCTTGCCAGAATTAATAACACCCAAAAGGAGGAGGACAGTTCTGAAATGATGCAGAGGAAAATGTTTTTTTCTTTAAAATTTAAAAAAAAAACCTTTTCCCTGCACCAGTCCTTTTTACTTCTCCCCAGGAGATGCTTGTTAAAGCTAAACTACACATCTGGGAGTCAGATGATCACCCCCCCTCGGGGGCATACATTTTGGCCCTAACATGTTTTAGCATGCACATTAAAATATATAAAGTTTGAATTTGAGAGAATCTGTTTGCAAACACATGAATTATACAGGTAAACACCAGGGAATTACAATGGGCTGTAGTTCACTATTGAGTGTACAATGAATGACACAAAGTTGGATTCATTTTTGCATAACATGTGACTATACAAGACCAAACCTCTATCTTTTGCTGTAGGCAGACAGCACTTCAAGGCAAAAGCAGAAATAGGAGCAGCCGCCATTGGTAAGACAAAGTAAAGGAAGGAACTGAGCCTTAAGCAGCCACACAAGAGCTGCAGGGATACAGATATTTGCATAATGGGCACTCTAGGGAACCAACTATAAGGAGAAGCATAGTCTTTTCATTGCAATGATGTACTTAGGAGATAGGTAGTGCACACACAGCATTTTCTTCCCCCTCCCCTTTCTCCAAAGCATGCCTTCTCTGTGGTGGCCCCTACCCTATGGAACAGCCTGCCTGAGGAGGTCAGGAGAGCACCCGTGCTCTTGGCTTTCTGCAAACAATGCAAAATTGAATTTTTCAAAATGGCTTTTTTATTCAGATAGGAGGGCAGTATTGTAGGGAGGGGGTCTCGGATGTTTCGCCAATGAGTTGGGAACCATGGGCTCCACCATTATGTTGCTTTACATATTATCGGTTGCATTGAACATGTACTCGTATATACTGCTTGTGCTTCATGTTGTCTAATGTCAATCCTAGAACTGATTGTGTTCTGTTTCAGCAATCCTTCAACCTTGTATTGGATCCTTGCTAATGCTATGTCTCTGTAAACTTGTATTCATCTACCCTATGACATTATTTTATGGAAATGTCCTTGATACTGTATGGAAATGCCTGCCCTTGTCCTTGCTACTGATTGTACTGATCTCACACTATGTAATCCGCCTTGAGTCTCAGTGAGAAAGGCAGACTATAAATGACATAAATAAATAATAAATCAATAAACACAAAGGACACTCAAGCATACTAAAACAGAGAGTACCTAAACACATCCCCAGTTGAATCTCCTCAACAAATAATCATTAACAACATCTGAGTATCAGATTACCCATGGTGGGAAGAGAAATTGCCTTTCAACCTTCTGCTCTTCAAACTTCCATCACAAACTCCAGTTCCATCATGCAGAAAGGTTTGTCTCTGCAGAGAAGGAAAAAGTAATGGAATTGTTTACCAGAACATCCTGTATAGTTCAGGAACAAATTGTGTGTCAGATTCAGAAAGGTGCTAAAGCATCCATCAGTCGTAATATCAGGAAACAGAAAAGTTGGTGTCACACACAAGCTATAAGGCCTGCAGCAATCTGGGTGGGAGTTACCCCTCTGAGTACAGTATTGCCAATTACAAGAGAGCATCAATAAAATATATACTAGAGACATTAAAAAAGAAAAAAAAATAGAAGTAACAATTCAACCATAAAGATTCCTCCAGGCTGCAAAAGCCACAGAATACATATTGGGCTCAAGAGAAATTTCAAGTCAGCTTTATATGAAGCAAGAGGAAAGGGTGGGAACACTGTAAGTAGCAAGTGGGGGCCATGGAAGTAAAGTATTTCATTTCAAAATAGGAAAGTGGAATAAAGTTTTATTAAAGGGGTATATTCCAAAAGGCAGAGTCTATTCATCAAACAAATATCATGCAAATATGTGAGGATGGTATTTTTTCAGCCATATACCATTAACATATAAACTGAGGATGATGAGATATGTACCAAGTTAGACCACTGGTCAGTCAAGGCCACTATTGTCAGCTCCAGCTGGCAATGGCTCTCCAGCAGAGGTCTTTCACACAAGGCAGATGGGTGGTGTCCCTCTCCCCCTTTATTTCCTCTTTCCCTTTCCTGCTTCCTTTTCTCCTTCCCACCAACATACCTGCCTCTCAGTCATCCACTTCCTCCCCCCCTCCCTTTCCTCTCTCTGGCAGGAAAAGTCTGCCCAAGTTACACAGTGGTTTCCAGCCCTCGGCCAGGCCCACTGGCATGGTGACTACAGCAAGTGCCAGGCCTGGCCCAATGGTGCAATGGCTGCCAATGCCAGACCCGGCCAAGTTGTGTTGGTAGTGAGTTTCTGCTAGTCACTGCTGGGCTTGTCTCCACAATAAGTCCTCCACCATCAGGGGACATGGCAGTGGAGGGAGGTGGGGCAAGGCCTTTTCCAGGGCTGTTTTAGCCTACCAGTCAACACCTGCTTTTCCTCAACAGCTTTGATTTACAGAAACCAAGGTTTGGGAGTATTGTTGCTGTTGCTTAGCAATCACCAACTGCTACTGAGAGCTCAGTAGGCATTATTTTCTTAATCCTACAGGCATTTTCTGTTGTGGGGGGGATTAATCCCCTGATTTGTACTTATTTATTTTATACATTTCAGAATTTCCTGTGACTTCTTTAGGTTTTAGCGAAATTCCCTCCAGTCGGCCCCTAGCACCTTTTTGCAGTTCTAGCAATTAAATCATGTCTGTGCCATGGTTTCTTACTGGAGGAACAAAATGTCATAAGTAAAGGAGGGAAGTCTTCCATTTCCATTCTTTTACTTCTAAAATCCCTTTTATATGATGCCTACAAGAGAAAATTCAGTTTTCATTTCCTCAGACAAATAATTGCAAAATAAAATAGGTCTTTGGCAAAAACCTTTTCTTGGATCCAGACATTATGCCACAGGTACACCACAATCAAAACACATTTCATACAATTAATTGTGTGGTAGAGGGGCAGGGGAATGAATAATGTGAACTCCACAACTTGAGATTATACATATTCATTCCCTCCTGTCATTCCATTCTGAAATTCACTATTGACATCCAATGGATGTCAGAGTCTGTAAATGTGAAACTTTTTCACTTCTTTGAATAGAAATTTAACATGGACAGCACATTAGACATAAATGAACAACTGCCTCTATTGAATGTGATCCTTTTTTTTTTTTTACTGAGGTCGGGGAGAAAGAGAAAAAGAAATACACCTTTTCATCTCTACAATGCATTATGAAATCATTACCACATGTGGGATTTATGGTCAAGGTCTTTCTCTTCCTCTGAGATCCCTAAGCTACCAGCACCTTCACCTACAAAACTCTGTGTGCAACTCGTTTTGCAAATGCCTTTTCTGCCATCTAGTGGCCATTCTTTATAAAGCCTTGGAAATGTGCTTTAAAATAACAGCACTTCTCAATAGGGGCTTTGCTACTCAGTGGCTCTGAAAGTGAACCAGACTTGTATTGTAGCCATTATGCAATAGTCTCTCAACTGACTTTTCAATGACAGCAGTTCAGTAAATGGAGGTTGTTTTGCTATGGAAGAACAGTGATGTTTCTATTTACTCTTTCTCAAAAAAAATCCTCTCTAGATTGCACTCCAAAGAGCAAAACAGTAAAGGCATTGCTGTTGACGATGAGGCTGTCATTATTTTTTGTGAAATAAAGAAAGACTGAATAGCGTTAGAAACAGGATGTGTATTTTACTCTTGTATTTCTCCTGTCTATAGGTTAGTCATGTTTGCTATATCTGCTTTCCTTTATAAGAGGGCTAATATTATACAGAGTTCATTTAGAAAAGGTGATTTTGGTACATATAAATGTCTCGCCTTCTTATGGTGCAATCCTAAACAGAGTTACTCCAGTCTAAGCCCATTGAAGTCAATGGGCTTAGACTGGAGTAACTCTGCTTAGGATCGCACTGCAAGTTATTTACTTCATTTATTGCCTTTCTCCTCAGTGAGGATTTTATCATCATGACAAACTTGTGAAGTAGGTTAGGCTGGCAGTGTGTGACTGGCCTAAGGGCACCCAGCAAGCTTCTCTGACAGAGTGGGGATTCAAACCTGGTCTCCCAGCTCTCTTCCTTGCTATGCATTTGGGGCTATTCATAGCTCACTTTCCTCTTAAGTAAAGCTATTGATGGTGAGTTTCTACCAGCCGACAGGCATGAAGGTGTATCTCTTGACATCCTGCCTGCCCTCTTCATTGCTACATCTTGTGAAAGAGGTTACTTCCTTAATTTTAGTTTCTCATGGTGCCAGTGGTGCCCTGGCACAGTAACACCAAAACCATCCACACCACGAAAAAATTCACTTCTAGTGCCCAGCAAGAGAAAGAAAAATCAAAACAAATTTGCTCCTGAAAAAGTCAGGAGGACAAAGGGGAAAGGAGAACTGTGGGTTGCTGCTGGCATCATCTGGAACTGCTGTTATCACTCCATGTATAACTGATGGGAATTCTGCCATAATGGAGCTCTGTGAAAGCACCACAGAAAGGTTTGTGATTCCTGAATATAAACCCAGAATAGAGCAATGTTAAGACCCATCTTCATCTTTCCTTATATATTTCTAAAATTGCAATCCTAAACAGAGTTAAATCCTTCTAAGTCCATTGAAGTCAGCAGGCTTAGAAGGATGCAGTGCTGCTTAGGAGTAAGACTGTATTCTAAATGCATTTGCTCTGATTTTCCTTCAATGAATGATCTTGACTTTCAGTAAAATGTAATGGAATTCTGTCTTAGGACATTCTAGCTTGTAATATGATGGTGGAGAGTGTTCCCAAGTCCTAGCTGACTTATGGCAACCCATGCTGGGGTTTTCAAGGCAAGAGACTAACAGGTGGTTTGCTATTGCCTGCCTCTGCAACCCTGGCCTTCATTGGAGGTCTCCCATCCAATTACTAACCAAGGCCAACCCTGCTTAGCTTCTGAGATCTGATGAGATCAGGTTCACTAGGCTTATTATTTTATCTGAAACTAAAGTTAAAAAAACAAAGACAGCAAGTTTGGGAAATTCCAAGCATTAAGACAAAAACTCTGCTTAAATTTTTCTTCCATTCCAGATTTTTTCCCTATCTGCTTGTTTCCAGGCATTCCCTAACAATCTGAGGTTAAATATGCATTTACTGTTGGATTTTGCTACTGTTAAAACAGATTAGCTGAATCCAGTTCAGGTCATGTCAGGAGGACTGTGCTTGTGTCATGGGAGACAGAAATGCTGTCCCTGCTTCACTGGCTCCAGGAGAGCCATTTTAGATTCCAGAGCAGACTTCAGACCTCTTCAGATCACTACACCACTCATAAAGTCCTAAAACTTCGTATTTCATGAGTACACAGGTTTACCAAACCAGATTTTTATTATCCAATAAAAAGACCACTTAAGCATAGAAGTTATTAAACTTGAACTGCCGTGAAAGATGAAATATACAGTATATGCAGGCACGGAGAAAGGCCAAAAGCATGAAAAAGCTAGCCAGAGACTGATTCTTGATTCCCATTAACTATATAAACACCTGTGACACTGAGAGATCTCTGTCTTTTGGTGCTACACCTCTGAAGATGCCAGCCACAGCTGCTGGCGAAACGTCAGGAACTACAATGCCAAGACCACGGCAATACAGCCCGGAAAGCCCACAACAACCAACTAACTATATAAAACTTCTGTTTCTCTAGTTAATCCACGTGGAAGGACTGGGGAGACTCAGGCTCAATTCCTCACTCAACCATGAAGCTCACTGGATGACCTTGGACCAGTCTTACTCTCTCAATCTAAACTACCTACCAGATCTGTTATGAGGAGATGTTCTAAACTCCTCGAAGGAAGAGTGGGAGAAAAATGTTGTAGACAGCAAGATACTCATTTTGCACTTTTCTAAGAGAAGATGTTTTTCTATCCATCAGTACAATGAACTGGTCCACCCAAATGTGATAGCAAACATAGCATTTTCTGCCCCCATTGTGACAAACCCCTCACTGGAAACTTTGTACCTTACATGAATGTATACTCACATGCACAACACTATTCCACCAACTATCATCCTCAAAAAAGTATAGTATGCTAGTGCATTTTAGACACTGCAGAATTTTTTCCCATTTACATTTCTTTTAATTAAATTGAAGGTTGAATTGCCTGTCTTTCAACATCCGCCACATTTCAGATGGGACATCAGGAATTAGTTATCCTCTCCTCAAAGTGTCATCAATTTCTTAGCCTCACAAATGTGTTTCTGTTCTATGTGGAATACAGAGAATTAATTAGTCGTTATTCACTAGAGAATCTTTCCATCTCCATTATTTAATTACACGCTTAGTTCTTCACACCAAAAATGGTTCCCTTTTAACTACTTTAAAACATCAGAAGGGCAGATCCTTTTTTTTTTACCTCAAAACACACTTGTGTCCAAAGTCTGGGTTTAAATCCTGGTTTCAGTTATTTTTTTAAAGAAATAAAAGCACACAGAGCTCATGTGTAAAGCAAAATGGTAATTCACCCTTGAAAACTGCAGAAAGCAGCATTTAGTTTTTTTAAAAAAAGAAAATAAGTCCCAATCAGCCAGTAACATAAACACAGCACTTGAAGTGAGAAATAAATTGAACCCTGCAGCAGTTACATTTTTTTCCCTTCTCTTATTGTTTTTTTTTTTTAAAAAAATTAAAAAATTCCTTGCTGGCACTAGGTTATTTGCGCCCACGTGGTAAACAATGGCTTGCAGATTCTGACAAAACAAACTGCTGGGATGATTATTCATCCCTCCATGAGAGTGCACACTGAGTGGGGGAAGGGGGGGCTCCACGTTCTAAATTTTCTGAGGCAGACCCATGTGAATCTCAGCTCAGTCAAGTGTGCTACAAACTGTCACAATGGTCCTTGGTGCCAAGAAAAGCAAATTTAGGCAAGAGTGGCAAGCCTGAGTTGCATTTTAATAGCTTGTCAGTTCCACGAGCGCGCACACACAGACACACACAAACCGACCACCTAACCTTTTCTGCCACTCTATTTATGGTGCAATCAGAAGTGGAGTTACCCTTCTAAGCCTATTGACTTCAATGGACTCAGGGTGTGGCTCTGAAGGGCGTTTAGGACTGGACAGCTAAAGGTCTAAGCTGAGTCACCATTACAAATATGATCACTCTTCTGGACTACAGAAGTTTTAAAAAGTAAGCCTACCAATCATGATAATTGTTGCTGAAATATCAAATTCTACAGCCCACACTTTCAGGTCATCCCACGGAGCATCAGACAGAGATTAAAAAATCCATCTTTATTTGGGGATTTTCACCATCTCCTTTCTGGAGGAAGATATAAAAAGAACAATAAGTCGGCATGATAAATTATGATAGAAAGAAATTCACCACCACCACAACAAGAGCTTAGAATTTGAAGGTGTGTTCTATTTATGCAACCAAGACCCACTTCTAAAAGTTATTTAAAGCTCAGCACTCTCACCCCTTTCTAGTTCTACAATCCCAGAGTCATTTCCCTTTGGAAAAGCATTTTTCAGAAGCCCCAATTAACCTTGATTGAATTCTGCCTTAGTAATATCAGGAATTTTAATTGACTGGGAAGGTGCTCATAAATCTCTGCTCAAAATACAGCTTGGCCATTAGCAAATCCCCTGCTGGCACAGCTAACGTGTCACAGAGAAGGACTTCACTATTCTAAAGATAAGATGCTTTGGCAGATGATAAAAACAAACATTCTGAAGAATTAATTCCCCAGTAGCCAGGTCTTGGTCTATGAGAATTCTTGCTTCCCAGACTTATTTAACTGTGTGGCTAACAATTAATGAGCAACATCATCAGGGGCAAAATGGCTAAAAACAAACAAATTGAAATTGAACCCAGGCAAGATGGAAGTGATGCTCGTTAGGAAAGCAGAGATCTTAAAGGACATTGTTATACCCATTTTCGATGTAGTTCATCTGACCCTTGCAGGCTCGGTTAAGAGCCTAGGGGTTATACTGGATCCAGTGCTACTACTAGAAAAGCAAGTTAAGGCAGTGGCAAAAATGCTTTCTACCACCTCACTCTAGCTTGGAAGATGGCTTCCTACCTCGACATGGCCAATCTGGCCACCTAGATCCATGCTATGGTAACATCAAGACTTGATCATTGTAATGCACTATACATAGGTCTCCCATCTAAGTTAACTAGGAGACTCCAGTTGGTACAAAATGCTGCAGCTTAGTTGTTCTCAGGAGCAAGCAGGAGCATGAACGTCACTCCCATCCTGCAGTCACTCCATTGGCTACCTATCAGTTACTGTACAAAGTATTAGCTATCACATACAAGGTTGTTCACAGCCTTGGTCTGGTATACCTATAGAACTGCCTCTCTCCCTATGTCCCTTCATGGCAGCTTCACTCATCTGAACGGGGTCTCCTACAGGTGCCACCACCATGCACATTGGCGAAATCAACAGCCACCAGTACACATGCATTCTCTGTGGTGGCCCCTGCCCTATGGAACGGCCTGCCTGCACTCGCCCACTCTCTTGCCCCCACTCTCTTGCCACCTCTTCAGATTCCTACATGAGTGGCTTACAATTAAAATCATTACAATATAAAAAGACAGTCATTAAAAACAATGGTAGATTCTCATGTAAAAGATTAAATATGAGTATTCCGCAGTTTGCGTCTCCTACCAAACCTAAATCTATGTTATTGCTTTACCAACATAAAATGCATCTTCTATAATACTAGACAATTTGGCATGTTTATTTGTTTGCAATCCTAAGCAGGTGTATTCAGAATGCTACTCAGATATATTCAGTGGGGCTTACTCCCAGGAAAGTCTGCTTAGACTGGACTTGTTTGTTTTCAACAAGCAATACTGTGAAAATACCCAGTACTTGAGAGACAGCTGCAAAATGCAGCATACTGTGCTATAGGCTGAAAAATGTATCTTAGTTTTGCCATCTGAAAGGTAGTAAAAATAATAGTTTAAATTATTTTTAAACACAAAAGAAAATATTATTTGCATAGAAACTCTCATACATCATAATGGGATTATAGGACTTACAGCACTATGGATATCTAATTACACTTTGTAACACTGAAAACACTGAACTCTTCAAAAGCTTTATAATCATCATACAAATCATAATATGTTAACTGTAGAAACATTAGTCACATTTAAACAATAAATGTTTCCTTGGGAAAATGTAGCACACACAAGAATCACAATTCTGTAATGCCACAGGTCACCTTATATAAAAATCTTGCTATTACATTTTTAGTGATTTTTTTTCCCCATTAGATGGAATGGATGTGATTCTCTGGTGTGATGCTGGTTCCCTTGCTTCACTTTGGTTCTGGGGGGATTCCATTCCCTTGCTTCAGTTTGTTTCTGTTGGGTTAAGTTGCAACAGTGTACTATGATTCAATTTGATTTTCCCATAGGAAACAATGGCCAAATTTTACTGAATTTTACCAAATTAATTCTGTAAAACTTAGGAATATCATTTTTTTGATTCAGAATACCCAGATTTCACCAAATCAGTCAAAATTCGATATTTTAATCCAAATTCCAAATCAAACTGTGCGCCTCCAAAACAAATCACTGCATATGACTTCTTCACACTTTCCCCATACTTTTAAATCATGCCCATATTTGGAGTTCTTCTTATCTTCCACTCCCCTAAAATTCAAATTGTCCAAGAAGAATAAAAAATTCTTGCTTGGATCCCATCCCATTGCAGCAGAGACACCATCCTCTTCTCAATGCAACTAAATATGCATAAAATCTACCTCTAAGCCCCCAAACCTTGGTAGCTGGTTTCTGGATTCTACCGGCTACCTCAGCTCCATGACTGGTCTATTCTTGCTGGGATCACTGAACGTACTCCTCAGTCTGCTCTGGGATCCTATGGTCTACAACAAGCCCCCAACACACTGGATCCTTCCTTCTTCCTTCTGATTTCTACACAGAATAGGAAAGGTATATCATTTCCTCCCCATCTTAACCTACCCCCCTCCCCATTTTCCAACTCATACTGTACCAATTACCTCTCTACTAGAAAGGACCTCAGATTGAAGACACTCGCTTCTCCTCTGTCCTGCTCCCCATTTTCCCATATTTACTTTCCTAGCTTGTCCTGCTGCAAACTGGAGTAACTCTGATTGATTGTTTCTGGGTGTTGTTAGGAATGTGTTATTTGCTTGTGCTTTGTTTTAATATCTGCTGGTATTTACTCAAGGTAAATTCCTCCCCCACTCTTAATCTTGTACCAAAATCCTCAATAAACTCCATATTTCTTTTAAAACCTTCAAATGTATTGTCCTATTCCTGCTGAATCACACTCATTATGGTGACTCACAGCCACCCCTTGCACAAACAAGAAAGCTAATTCCCCATGTCAGTCTATACACATATGTTCACATGTTTTCAGGGATGTGGTGGTAACACAAGGAAACCAGCCGTCATGATAGTTAGAGAGCTGTCCTCCATGTCAGTATCTCTAGGCCCTGCTCCTCTGGATCTCTTCAGGAGATACTGCCAATCAGCTGTAGAATAGGCCACAACTCCTTAAAGAGGAAGTCTCCAGCAACAACCTTTTCCTCACCCCAGGGTGGCTTCCAGTCAGGTAAGGGGAGACCCCTTACCTCTCCCCCGAACAATTAAGAGTTCTGTGAAACTCAAAAGCATGCATTCTCCAGCACCAATAAGTCTAATAAAAGATACCGTTTTGCTCATGTTGTATCCCTTTCCCTTTGGATTATGCAGGGCAGGTATCTCTACTGAACAGAACAAATTATGTGAGAAGACTCACTACAGAAAAGATAAAATACTCAAATGACTTGACTTATGCAAAATAAAATTAAACTACAGAATACAATCCAGTGTCCAACAATGTACATGCAATTCCATTTTGATCAATAAGGCATGTGTACTTGGGTCACATGGTTGCTGCCTTAAAGCATATGAATGAAAACACTGCCACATAATCAATATTTACAGCAAGAGGGACTTGTACAGATGCTCTGAATGAAGGTTAAGCAGTAGCATTTTTTACCTAAAAAAATTCAAAAGTAGATTTTTCAAATTATTCAGATTTACATCTTGTTTTGTAGTGTGTGTGTCTGTGTTGGGGGGGCGGGGTGTCAATCAGCTTTTTGTCCTCAAAATATCTGAACGACATTAAACAGTTGGAGATAAACTTTTTAAAAGCCAAGGGTTGGATCCAATGAACTTTTTCTTTGGTGAAAAGGGGAGGAAAGTCTGTTTTGACTACCTGAAAAATCTTTGCTGGGGATTATGGGACCTGCATAGAGAAAAGCCATATGGGATGGGGCTGTGGTAAAGAGGGATTGACCAGGATTGAGTCAAAAAGCTGGCTGGATCCAACCCCAGATCTCTCCAAACTCAAATGGAAAGGCAAGAACTTTGCAAAGAGCTGCAAGGCCTTTTATGTCAAGGGTATATCTCCAGTGGCCTAATATAATGTGGTTGGAAGTGAAGGTTCAACAGCTTACATCAGAGGTGACTATACAGAACAGATCATTAGAGTGAAAAGTTTCATGTGTTTTGGAAAATGATCAAATGAATTATATGCCTGACATACACACATTCCACACATTGTGAAAAATGCCTTTAGGTAGAATGAGAAAGTGACATTCATGATCGGTAGTTAGCTGTTTTCTTGAGCAGCTGGGAGCAGAGGTCTTGGTTTTTGTTACCTATTGATTTAGAGAAATTCTTCCTTTCAACCTCACCCCACCCACCCTATCTAAAGCCTGTGTGTATTGCAGAAAAATCTGCCTTCTCTCTCTCTAACTTAGAAGTCAGCTTGAACAAAAGCAACAGCTCTTACTTCTAAGTAAGTATGCTTACAATTCAAGTATACATTGGCTTCAAAATAGGTACTGCATTTTTACTAGGTTTTGGACATCATACAATTGTTCTGTGATTTTTATTTTTATTAGATACAAATAAAGTACAATTTTAGTTCATGGTTTTACTGGGATAAGTATATGTAACCAAGTGGACTATAGCCTTAGTGTTTTTGTGTGTTGTGTGTGTGTTTGTGTTTTGCCCTAGTGGCATATACAATGGTTTTCATGAACATGTACCTTATATTTAAGAATTTTTTTCTTCCTTTGGCAACAGAAACACCTCCATAGCACAATTTATTGAATTATCTCACAAGCTATTTCTCAGAAAATCCATTCACAGAGTTGTATTAACAGTGTATTTGTTTCTGTTTCATAAGATCTCTAGTGTAAAGCACAGGGAATTGTATTCCCCATGTTGCAGCCTATCTCCAAATACAATTATTTGGAAGTAGTGGGAATACTGAGCAGTCCACATTTAATATGGGTTGCAAAGTACAGAGAAACGAAGACCTGTCAGGGAAAAGGCATAAAAATGCAGTACCATTTCCTGATTCTCACCTTTGTGAACTGTTTATAGTGTGAGTTTTTACCTGAAAGAAGCAAGTGCAAGTTTTCAGGGAAGATAGAAACAGGACATAAGGAACCAGAATACAAGGACATTTGGGTCAGCTTATTAAAAAGATTCTCATGATCACATTTAACACATTGAAGTTCACATAAATATTTGTGGAGTTTAGCTAGTTGAACCATTTTTACCCAGTAATTCACACAAACCATTCAAATTGCTATACTCCATTTTTAATGCTGTTCTGAATATGCTGAACTGCCAGCCAAAAGAACATTTAATCAATTACATATTTCCTTCATAACCAGTCTTTGGATTGCTTCCAGTGCACATCTTCTTGTAGGTGACAGTCTCTGGATTGCAGGGCTGTGTAATTTGGGGCAATCCAAAAATTGTTTTGAGGTGCAGTGGGCATGAAGCTGTTCCAGTTCCTTATTCACATCTCTGCCCAATACAAGCTTCTGGGAGGCAGCCCAAACAGGAGCTCTTAGCTCCAGAACCAGTGTATTGGCACCAGATGGCCAGATTCACTGTATCAAGGTATACCCTCCCCAGTGTGGACCCAAAGCAGCTATGAAGGGCCCACCTTTCCCACCAAAATCCAAGTTTGTCTGCTTTGGCTGAGCAGCTCCAAGTAGTTGTGGTTTTAAAGTTTTTTTTAGTCCCACCCTGATGAGCAGTTATAATTTAGCCTTTTTAGCCCAGTTCAGACATTTGATTGGGGGGGGGGGAGCAGGAGCCCTCTTCTTCTGTGAAGGAAATGGAACTGGATATGGTGTGACATTCAAGTAAACAACAACTTTATTGAGCAGGCAGGAATGGTATAAGGACAGTCAGGGAATAAAAGAGCTGAAGTAAAATTTGTTGGTAGAACAGAATACTCTTTAAATCACAGGCAAAATAGGTTTCTTTAAGCTTAGTTTCTATGTTCTTGTTCCTTACTATAAGAGGTGTTTTGTTTATTACTTAGGTTGCAGCAACAATGTTTTTTACAACTCAGGTTTCCAGACATTAATTCAAAACTGTTTCCCCTTTACAACAGACCCGGGGTCCTCCTCAGAGCCAAACCCCCTTTAGACACTGGGCAGGTATTACTATTCTTCACCTGCTAGAATAGGAGTCTCCACTTACTACCAAACCCTCTTTGCCAAAACACACACGTTCTATCATGGCTGTGTAAACAGATTTCAGTTTGTGCTGGCTTTTATTCTTAGAATTCTTAACAAACACTGGTGTTACAGTTAGGGCAACAGATTTCTTTTCCCTCATGCCAGAGGAGAACCTGTCTGACCTTCACTGTCGGACGGTTATACACGTTCTCCTCAAAATCCTGTCAGCAATCCTCTTGTCCTAAAGGTGGATTCTGACTGGCCAATCAGAGGGAAGGGTGAAGCCTGCCAATCAAGTTCTTATTCCAGGGCGTTGTTAACTCCTCCCTTTCCAACTCTCTGAGTGCTGCACCTAGGAAACCCTCCTTTACAGTGCTTTCCATCACAGCAGCTTACATTGTTCACCTGTCCTCCATTTTATACTCACAGCAACCCAGTGAGGTAGGTTAGACTGAGCATGCGTGACTGGCCTGAGGTCACCCAACAATAACTGGGCTTTGGAGCAGGAAGTCATGTAGGCCAAAACAGTAGTTCTGGCGCCCCCCAAAAAATCTGTGAAGCACTCAGATTCTCAGATTCCATTGTCATATACATAAACTTTGGATCAGCACCTTCCTCAGCTTAGTATTAACCTTATTTATTGCTTTTTGCAAAATATATGTTGTCTTGAAAGCTGTTAAGTACTTTTCATTTTTATATTTTGATCATTATTATGGTTTTTTATCTGGTTTTACCTGATTCTGGTTAATTCCTGGAAAGGTGTCAGGAGCTGTAAACTTTGAACAAATGCTACAGACCCCCTTATCTATACCTGCTTTGATCCATAATGTAGTAATTCACATGTTAGTGGCAAAATGGTTACAACACTACTAATATCAAGAGGCTTGAAATCTGACAAAGATGAGTTTCATTCTCAATTTTTTTTTCTTTTGACTTTAAGTGGAAGAAAAAAAGAACATCAGGATTTTTCTAACATTTGAATTAAAAACACATTTTTATTT
Source organism: Eublepharis macularius (assembly GCF_028583425.1). Taxonomy (NCBI): domain Eukaryota; kingdom Metazoa; phylum Chordata; class Lepidosauria; order Squamata; family Eublepharidae; genus Eublepharis; species Eublepharis macularius. The sequence continues at coordinate 50,465,114 of NC_072799.1, forward strand.
CTTTTATACCCCACCTTTCTCTCCAATAATGACCCAAAGCACCATATATCATTCTCCTTCCCTCCATTTTGTCCTCACAACCACCCTGTCAGGTAAGTTACTCTGAAAATGTAGGGTTGCCAACTCTGGTTTAGGAAATTCCTGGAGATTTGGGAGGATGGAGCCTAGGGGAGGGGAGGTTTGGGGAGGGGAGGGCAGGGAGCTCAGCAGGGTATAATACCATAGAATACACACTCCAAAGCAGCCATTTTCTCCAGGAGGTCTCTATCATGTGAAGATCAGTTGTAATTCTGAGAGATTTCCAGGCCCTACCTGGAGGTTGGAAAGCCTATTAGAGTGTGTGACAAGTCAAAGGTCACTTGGCAAAGTTACACAGCAGAGTGAGGATTTGAACCTGGGTCTCTCAGCTCCTGTTCACACACTCTAACCACCACACCACACTGGCTACAAATAATATATTAAAACTTAGATACTGGGTTAAGAACATGCTTCATACTATGCATTATGTTTTAGATACCTGAGAAGAGATATAGCTGTGTGCAACTGCACAGACAGCTTTAAAGGGGGATTAGACAGATTCATGGAAGATATGTAGCTACTAGCCATAGCGACTAGAGGGAACCTCGAGATTCAGAGTCAGACAACCTCTGAATACCAGAGCCAAGAGGCAACATTGGGGGAAGGCCTTGGCCAATATGGTCTGTTGTTGGCAAGAATAACTGGTTGGCCACTGTGTGAGACATGATGCTGAACTAGATGGACCACTGGGCTGATCTAGCAGGGCTCTTCTTACCTTCATATGCCACAGATCTGGTACCTGCCTACATTTTGCCAAGATGGGTTGTGTTGCCTACCTTTCTCCCCTAAGAGCATCCAAAGCAACTTCCATTGTTCACTTCTCCATTTTATCCTCACAACAACCTGTGAAGTAGGTTAGGCTGCGTGTGTGTGACTTGCCCGAGGTTACTCAGAAAGAATTGGGCCTTGGCATAGGTCCACATGAGGACAGCTGACTGTAGTGGTGTATGATACGTGGTGGAGTAAGCTTTATTTTGGGGCACAAAGGGCATGTGGCTTCCCCTCTTTTCTGCCTGAGCATTTCTCCTGAGGGCAGCCAGTTTGGAGCAGCTTGCACAGGAACTGGGCTTTGGTGCCAGAAGTATCATAGGTCTACCTGGAGGGCTGAGACACCTGACTGTGGGGGTGTATGATATGTGATGGAGTAAGACTCATTTTGAGATGCAAAGGGCATGAACCTGTTCCAATTCCTTATTCACATCTCTTCCCAATACAAGCTTCTGGGAGGTAACCCATATAGGAGCTCTTACCTCTAGAACCAGCGTTTGGATTGGCACCAACGCATGTCTTTTTGTAAGGGACTGGAGTGCAGGGCTGTCTGATTTGGGGTGATCCAAAGATGGTTTGGGGGTTCAGCTTCCTCCCTCCCCCTTACTGACTATACATTTCTTCTTAGGCGAGCCCACTTTGGAGCAGCTAGTACAGGAGCCATCATAGGTTCACTTGACTGTAGGAGTGCATGACATGTGGTTGAGTAAGCCTCATTTTGGGGTGCAGAGGGCATGTATTTGTTCCAGTTCCTTATTCACATCACCTCCCAATACAAGCTTCTGAAAGGCAGCCCATATAGGAGCTCTTAACTCCAGAACCAGTCTTTGGATCAGTACCAGCACACATTTCTTCATAGGGGACAGTCTCTGGAGTGCAGGTCTGTGTGATTTGGGGTGATCCAAAGATTGTTTATGGGTTCAGTTCCCCCCCTTTCTACTTGTGCCTTTGTCCAGGGGGGAACCCTACATTGAAGCAGTTAACTCAAGAACAGGGCTTTGTAGGAGGACCCAGCATAAGTCCATTTAGAGGGCAGAGCCCCCTGAATATGAAGGTGTATGTGCTCCTTCAAACTTCATTTTGGGGTGCAGAGCTTTTTCAATTTTCCCCAATATTTGTGTTTGGATTTGCGAATAAGGAACTAGGAACTACGAACCAACTTCAGCTTCATGTGTCATTGACTAGTTATTTTTTTCTGACCAAAAACTAGAAACGATCGACTTTGCTTGCACTGACAGTGAGACACTTGCATAGCTGACTGACAGAAATGATAGTTACATGCCTTTTAGCACTCAGGATAAGATCAGAGAGAGTGAGGGGGTTGTTTGGGGGGGTTATTTTTGTTTTTTCCAGTTTTTTGCAGCTGTCATGCTCCACACCAAATAAAGTTGTCTCATTGATCGTTTTCTTGGATATATTCAGCAGTATGATATCCCATTCACTCTCATCTAGTTCCCAATGAAAATAAATCCAGAAATATAATGTTAATTTAATCATAACCCACTTCACTGGGATAAATCAATACATGCCTCAGTACTAACCTTAAGTCAAATTACAACAAAGATATCCTGAACCTGCTATATACCATTATCACCTATATTTCCATTGTGGGGATGTTCTTCATCTTAAACAGCATTACAAAGACCTTATATTTTCCTTAGAATTATGTGCAGATATTGAGATACAGAGGTTATTGAATTTTTTTTTTAAAAGATGCACCTGTGTGAGGGGCGGGGGGGAATCACCACTGAAATAAATATATGAAACCAATTTGTCACTTAACGCAAAGCACAGTTGTGCTGACAGACGAGAATCGCAAAGGGATTGATTACAAATCAGATGACACTCACCCACCCTCATATCCTCACTTTCCTACATTAAAAATAAATTCTCATTCATTTTGGATGTGCCTTAGTATAGAGGACAGATTATACCTCTGAGCCTAAGGGGTACAGTAAACATAATGTCCCTTCTCAGCCAACAAATGAGTTTGTCTCACATAATAGAGTTTCATAAACAAGATAAGGGAACAGAAAAACAGACTGTGTGATCAGTAGAGAATCTGATTGCTATTAAGGAATTGTTTCCATGAAGGACAAGCTCAAAATTTCATCCTTTACTATAGATATCATAAGGGAGAACAGCAGCTGGGTAGGGTTGGTGTTCACCAACTGAAGGTGAGAAGGCCCCAGAGGGAGAGTTTAATCTTAATGACACCACCCTGTCAGAATTTTGTTTCCAGGAAAGAAGCAGGCCTTTTAATTTTGAGACATCTAATATTTTTGTTCTACAGCTGTCCCAGTCTATCATTAAAGAGAAATCAATACTTCCAGAGCACAAACAAACCTCCGTAAAAACTGCAGACAAATTTTGAATTACCTTCTAGCTCCTATTTATCCTTCCCTCCCAGCTAAAAAAAACCAGAGCATAGTAACCCAAGTATCTTCTTTGGGGCAAGAGTGCTTTTTGAATTTTGTATTAGTTTGGATCAGATCATAGCTAGCATATGAGGAAAAAAATAGTAATTCAGCTCCTGTGCAACACATGTAACTAGTGCTGGGCATAAAATAAAAAGTTGACTCAAGCACAAGTATCTCTCCTTCTCTTATGCCCTTTTCCATTTGAAACTTCTTCTACTAGTGGACATTTTCCAAAATAATGTAAGCAAGGGCCTCTATCGAATAAACAACACCCTACAATTTTCCAGAAACAAAACCTATGGCTAGATAAAATAAAACATGGCCCCAATGGGAACTATAAATTAGCTATTATGGAAATAAAAATATTATTCCAACACAAAGTGCAACAAATGTCATATACAATATTGTCATCAACAACTACTGATGAACACATATATTTGGGGACAGGAGAGTGATGGTTCTATTTGCCCCGGTTTCCATTGTTAAGGAAACAGACATTAAGTTAGTAAAGCTACACTACTCGTACATATAGAAATAAGTATGGGGACAGAGGAATGGGTTTACTCAAAACATTTTTCATTTGACAAGCATCAAGTATGGAAAGCTGGATGCAGGTCAGAAAGAAAGGACGTTGGCAGGGGGACAAGGCATAACAGGTTCACAAAATATGGACCTTCAGTCCCGTGGAGGACGCAGCCACTGACAAAACCCATTGTCCTGCCACAACAAGTTGCTGAAACTTTAGAGGTCCAGGTAGACTTTGGTGTCACCTGAACCCTGCTGACCAGTTTGTTCATTGTCATCCAGGTCCTTACAGCCTCCAGACACTGACTGAGCACATGAACAGCTTCTATGAATAGAAGACAAGATGGACTTGAGTGTCATCTCCATACTAGTGACAAACCAGCTCTCCAAGTGTTCTCTCCCAATGACCTCACATACATTTTTTAAAAAAATGGGAGACAAGATGGAACTTTGCAGAACCTCACATGCCAATGGGCTAGAGGCTGAGGAGAAGTCTCCCAACACCACCTTCTAAAACCTGTCCTATAGAAATGACAAAGACCAGACTAGCAAAGAAATAATCAGGCTGATGTCTTCCAAGCAGTTGGTGATCTAAAAAGCCAAAAGGAGAGGTCCAAGAGAAACAACAAGGATGCACTCCCCATTTCAGATGACTGCTGTAGATGATCTATCAAGGTGACAAAAGCTATTTTGGTGATGAAAGTGATGAAGATAATTCATTTCCTCCAGAAATTCTTGGAACTGCACAGTCACCATCTTCTCCTAGATCTTTCTCAAAAATGCCAGGTTCAATACTGATCTATACTTTGTTTAAGTCAGCTGGATCTAATGTTGATGTTCTCAGTAAACACTTAGCAATTGCCTGTTTAAGAGACAGGGAAAGAGATCAACATCAATCCAGTCTGTTCAGAAGTCAGTCTCATTTTATTCAATTGGGCTTCCTCTCAAGAAAGTGTTCTTAGGATTGCAGCCATTCTGATCCGTCATTCAAAGGATGCACTAGGGGCGTGCACTAAAAAAAAAATGGTGTTATTCGGATTCAAGTATTTGGAATATTATATATATTCAGTATTCCTAATATTTGGGTCCAAAAATATTGGTTTAGTATTCAACTCCATTTTCCAAGCAGACTACACCAAAGTTGCAGGGAACCTAGTCCTGCCTGTCCAGTAAAGACCCCCCAAGTTTTAAGGCCCCTGAACAAGGTGGCCTTAGCCACATTCCATTATTTCCTATAGGGTAAAAAATCAAAGGCTTTCTCCAGGACACAGGATGCCTTAGCCAACACACAACAGCAATCAATGACCAAAAGCCTCCCAATGCAAACAGAATCAACAAAGACCAACAGAAGTAACATCACACCAGAGAATCCCAAAGAACCATTGTCAAACCAGAGAATCCCACCAGAGCCAAACTGAAGCAAGGGACACTGTTACAAGCACAAAGAACCAGTATCACTCAAAGATGCCAACTAAATTACAGGGCCAATTCAAGCACAAAAAAACCCAAAGTCAAACCAGAGAATCGCACCAGATCTAATGCCAAACCAGAGAATCCCTGCATCCAACGTAGCAAGCCAGTAATACAAGGCAGCAGCCAGACCTTGCAATGGCATGTGACAAGCAAGAAACACTGACACAAACACACAGGGAGTAATGCTGCCTGTCTCCTTTCCCCTGCCTCCTGTTGCTTGGGAAGCTGCAAAGGAGGGAAACAAGCTGCTGCAAATAAGACTCCTGGATATTCCTGAATATATCCAGATTATTCAAATATGTAAATACTGGTTTATCCAAATATATCTGAATATGCTGGATATACCTAATATATCCAAATAATTCTGAATACTTATTTTTGGGGAATATATTCAGTATTCCTGAGCCAAATTTCACACTCCTAGGATGCACTGATAGTATTTGTCATCCATAAAGACAGCCTTCCTCTTCAAGATTTAATTAACCACAAGGAACAAGAGGCAACGCATACTTGATAGGCCTTAATGCTCCACATATTCTGTCCACATCCTCAGTTGTAGCAACTGAAAAAAATTCATAGAAACCTGACAAATATTGGCCTCAGGAGCACTCAGATGATATGGCATCCATGTCAGATCAGATGTGAGTGATTAGTCTGTAAAGAATGTAGTGAATTTATTACAACAAATTTCCAAAATATCCACTATTTGCTCCTTGAAGCATAGACACAACAAGCTTCTAGTAATTTGGAATAACTCTGCTAGTTAACAAAGTAGAATTGATATGCTGGGAGAGAAATAAGGTTTTCATTGCCACAGAGTAGGCCTCAAAATGAGTTGTCATTGTGTTCAGTTGGATTCAGCTCAACAGTCACTGTAGCTATTGTCTCAACTGCTTCGCGCTGTTTGGGTCCACCAAGATCAAGGTCCTTGATGATCCCAAGCATGTCGGGTTAAGACCAATCATGTACACTGCTCACAAGACCTCCCAATTCCAGAGCCATGCTATATCAACAGCACACTTCCCCATCATCATGCTAGCAATAAATGATGCCAGTTTGACATGTTGTGCCTGTGTTGCGGCTGAGTGGGTCTGAGTGATTTTAATGTAGCTTCATTCATATAGTAACGTATCGCATGTAGATGTCAATTGTGTATGGACTTATATTTAGATATCTGGAAACCTTTTATAAAAGCATATGTATAGATTCACCAACAGTGTTTTTGTTTTTGTTGCCAGCATTGGGAGTTTTTTTGTTTTTTGTTTGTTTTGCATTAATAAATATACAAAAATTAAATTAAATTCATAAGATAATAAAGTCAAATATATTGGTAGCGCTACCCACAACCTGATGCATTCACTATACACGCTCTGAAGGTCTGAAGAAGGCAACCCCACAAAGATTCTGTTAATAGGTATCTAGGATGCGTCACAGCAGAATTATTAAGCAGGTCACAGCTAATGAATTTTCATTATAGATTTCCGGCTATTCCCTACTTTTCTGGGAAACAGCCAATATTATTTATTTGGGTGTACTTTGTCATTCCTAATCTGCATGTAAGGCAATTTTCTTCTTAACGCAGGGTTGCAGCCAGAGCACTGACACCGGAGTGAAGATGGTAGAGCAGAACTTCACCTTCCTCCTGCCGCAGCAGCACGCCAAGCCCCCCAAAGTTCTCCTCCTGGAGGTCAAGGGATCCTCATGATCAGCATGGAGCCCGGAGGGGGAGAGGGAAATCAAGGAAAATCACTCAGTCTTCCTCCACCAATGGAAGTGCTGTTCTGCCCTCTTAACTGTACTTATGCTGATGGAACATCAGCTTTTGATCCAACTCATCATTAACAATATATTGTTGTTAGCTTTTATTTTACTCTTGTAAGCTTCATCGCTTTCATAGTGTTTACTCCACTTACTAAATGAACATAGGAAATATCCTGCTTGACCAGACCAGCTGGTTCCATCTAGCCCAGCATCTTCTCTCACACAGTGGCCAACCAGTTGTGCTGGAGGGTGAACAAACAGGGCATAGAGGCCATGGCTTCCCCCTGATGTTACCCTCTAGCCCTGGCATTCAGAAATCTGCTGCCTCTGAGAGTGAAAGTTGTCTTTAGTCAGTATGGCTAGTGGCTGTTGATAGACCTACCCTCCATGAGAAGACAGGCAATGATGCCAGCACCCTCCATGGTGCAGAATACAAGCTAGAAGCAAATATTACAATTTATGAGGCTTGTGTGATGATGAAGCCACATAAACAACAAGTTAATAAAAGAGTGACAGGTTTGTCTAGCTTTCAAGTATTGCCTGTATCACCCCAAACTGCTTTTCCTTTATTTAAGAGCAATTAAAATGGCTAGGAAACATAAAAGAGTTGTTTATTGTTTCAGCTTTGACAAAACAGGAACAAAAGAGAAGGTTGCATTTCTTTAAAAACAAACCAAGGCGCACTCTATTCATGAGTCTCAGAGCTTCAAGGGAAGCCAAGTTCCTGCTTTGTATTTTGTTCACATTCTCACCTTAATTAAACACTCCATAGAAATTCCTCAGCAGGAGAGGAGGAGGAGCAGCAGCAGATCAAAATCAAGAAAAGAGATGGAAATTGTGTCAATATTTTTCATGCAGTTAGGCAGCTTTGTTTTGGTCTCTGCCTCTAGAGGAAAAAAGATTAAAATACAATCAATCCCACCACCTGCACATAGCAGACAGGAAAAGATGATAACCGGCAAAGATGTTTTGAAATCCAACAGCACACACCTGTCTAATCCAAGAGGGGTGGGGACAATGAAAAGCATGCTACCATCTTGGCTATTCTTCTTTCCAACAGGCTTCAAAGGGTTTCAATTTACCAAAGCAAAAACTAACGTTTCTTGCAATTTGCAAGGGGGGAAGACAGCCTTATTGGGAAGTAATTGATCTTTTTTTGTTGCTGTTTATTTTTTTTTTCACAGCCACCACCCTCTTTCCAAACATCCTTTTTTTCTAATTAAAAGCACCACATTCACTGCACATCTGTTCCGTGTACAGACAGTGACACCTAGTGATCAAAAACTGCATATTTTGTCAGAGAAATTGGTTCTTCAGATTAGTTGCAGGTGGCAATCCTAAATACACTTTTCTGGGACATATTTCTTAGAAGATGTATTTAGGATTGCTCCCCTAAATACTACATTATATTGAGGAACTAATAATAATTAGGGTAGGCCCAAACCCAGCAGAACCTTTTTGCTCAGGAAAATTCCCAGAAGGAACATACTACTCTGGATGCATAGATCTTGGAAGGAAAACATAAACTCGGTTTTCTTGAATGACAGGTTCCCAGGCTGCATAGCAAACCGCTCTTCTATATGGAGGTGAACCAGTCACTGGATCCAGCTGCTTGTTGGCATGTGAGGCAGAGCAACAAGAGGCGTGGTGGCTCAGCAAGCAAGGCAGGCTATGCTGTCCTTTGCACAGTCACTCTTGCATGTTCTTCTGGCAAAACCGTACCTTGCTCAAGGCACCACAATACCTTGAACAAGCCCTGCTCTGAGCATGCTCAAGCCCTTGGACCTGGGTAAAGTCGTGCTTTGCTTCTCAGCTGCCAAATGGTATGACTCATTACATCTGCAAATCATGTTTGAAAGTGCACGGAGTGTATAATCCAGCACCTGGGTAGTAATCAAGTACCAAATCAGCACTCTTGATGAGATCTGAATTATAACCAACATTTTCTGCATGCTCAGATCAGCACCAATTGAATGCGGGGGTGGGGGAGCTGGGGCACATCGAACTGCTCTTGTTCGTGCTTCAGCCAGTTTTGCATCAAAAATCACCACATCCTCAATAGAAACAATACATTCAGGAAAGTTGTTGGAACTTGGAATGTGAAGAGAGATTATTGGGCCACTGACCATAAGACAAAAAGCCTCTTTAAGCACATCCATGGATTTGTGCATGTCCCATGGAATTTGACAGACATAGCACAAGTGGCTTTTTGGAGACTCTCTCAGGCTCAAAAGTTGTTTACCGAGGGCATGATGGACTGCTGTTCAAGAAACACTCATCCAGTGCTTCTTAGGGCATGCAGAACCAGCACAATGACTCGCATCCTGGCCCTTCTGTTGAATCATTCACAAGATCTCAAATGAACTTAAGTGCAGTCCTAAGCAGAGTTACACCCTTCTAAACCCACTGACTTCAACTGACTAAGAAGGGCACAACTCGACTTCAGACTGCATTGTAAAGTGATCATTTTGTGTTTATGACAACATGTAAAAATCAATAAGATTCTCGGCCTTTAGTCTCTTCTAAAGCAGAGATTCTCATGCTTTGTCAGCACAAGACTTCTTGCCTCCCTAAATCATAAGCAAGACCACAATGGCCCCGTCTGCCATTGACTCAGCTGAAAGAGCAGGGTCATGATCATCCTCTGCCTCACGTGGCACAGCACCAGTGACAAGCTGGGCTCCGAGAACACCAGTGAGTACAAGCACACTGGACCACACAGTCTTGCTATGAAGCCTCTAATGTGTCACTGGGTGTGTCATATCATATCCCAGTAGAAGCAGCCATCAAACGATGCACAGACTTTCAAAACCACATACAGAGCTGAAAGTGGAATTCTTACAGGTGAGTTAATTTTTTCAGAAACTGCAATGTTTTAATATGAACCAGGAGTATTGGGGAGAGAGGTGCAGAAATCCAGGCTCCTGCACGCTAATGTCATTTATACTAGGTGTGTTTGCTGAAGACAGCAGGAAGCTGATGTCTCCTCCTGTCTTGCATTCTGCTATTTTTAACATATGACAAATTCTCTACTTACTCCCTTATTTTCTTCTTTGCCCAGCATGCCCTATGCTAATGTTGTGTGCTCTCCCTATACTCTCAGGAACTGCCTGGAAAGGAGATTATAAGAAGCTACTATCTAGCTGATATCTGTGTTTCAAAGTATTTTGCACTACTGCTAAGAATATTAGCAAGAGAATAGATCTATTAAGGGCCAGGCTATGAAGTAACTATGGCACATGACTGCCACGGGGACTTACACTCAGACAAGCTCCCAATTCAGATTAGGACCACAGCACACAGGCTCCTGCCTTTTCCCTTCCCCAGATTTTTCAAGACCCCAAAACAGCTTGGGGGTTTATTCATTCTGTGGGCAGCTGCAGGTTTATTGCTGGGCAATAAACAGATGTTATGCAGCTGTCAACAGGTCAAATAGTACTCCCCTGGGTCTGCTTTATGTTGAGAAAATGGTTCAAGAAGGGAGGCAGGAGCTCCTTCTATCCCTTTTGCCATGGTCCTGATCTGAAGGGTCCCATATATTTGGGAACTGAGTTCACATGGGGAAGTCATTGGACTGTAAGTCCCTGTGGCGGTCACATACCCAACACAACCTGCTCTTCAGCCCTAACTGGTTAAGGTTTATAAAATGTTCAAGGCCAATGTAATTGTAATACTAATCCCCTTCTCCAAGGACTAATGCTCACTTTGGTTGGTTCCCTTTGGAGAAGAGAGCACTAGAGACTATCATATTTTGTAATATTTACATGTACATCACAGGTGGAGGCACAGTGGCGCTTCAACAAGAAAACAGATCATCTACCCAGCCACAGATCCCCAGAGAAGACCCTGAACCACCAAGATGCCTCAACTCACTATCTCCCTGCTAGCATCCAAATCTATTACACTTCCACTCTCACTCAGACATTTGTCTCTGGCATCTCTCTAGCCAAGGACACAGTTCTTCTCTGCCCCCCTCCCCCATCCTTCATCATGGAAAATTACTAATCAGGTAGTTCCTGAATCTCCACTGATTACCTGCAGATCAGGTATCATAGGAAAAACAGAGGAAGTCCCTTTGTTCTCTCAGCCCTCTCACAGAGCCATATGAAATTGTCATCTACCCGCCTGACTGACTGAAGACTTGATAGCATCATATAAAGACAGTTTTAGCTTAATTTCTGAGCATCCATAGCATGCAATCCTAAAGCCAACCAAGCTATGGTTCTTAATTAATGCATAGACCCTGAGGTGGCACACTTCTAAAACTTGCATAAGTTCTGCCACAATGACTTTGCCCCTCATCTGACGAAATTCTGCTTTCAATTCTGAAACTCTTAGAAGGTACAGACACTTGTACCTGTTATCCTGTTCAACAATATACAGTTTTTAAAAAATCATAGAAATGCCAGAATGTTGTTCTCAAAATGTCATTACAAAGCCATCAGTGAAATGTAGTCTCAGTCACTGAGAGCTCTAGAGTTGCCAACTCTGGGTTAGAAAATTCCTGGAGATTTGGGGGGTGAATCCTAGGGAAGAAGGTTTGGAGGAGGGTCCTCAGCTGGGTATAAAGCCATAAACCCACCCTCCAAAGCAACCATTTTCTCCAGGGGAACGGATCTCTGTCGTCTGGCAATTATTATGCTTCCAAGAAGCCTCCAGGCTCCAGCTGGAGAGAGAGAGAATGCAAGATCAAGAGAGGGCAATTATATTAATTATCAACACACTAGTAAAACTGCCCCATACGCTATGTTCTGACATAGTAAACCAACTGGAAAACACTGCATTTTCCCCCCACTACAATAATTATCTTTAGTTAAGAACAATGTTATTTTCCAGGGCATCTAGCACAATTTAATTAAATTTTGCTACTGTTTCCACTTAATATTTGTTGATAATGCCCTTTTTTTGGAACACTGGCTATTTCAATTTTTGTATAAATTCTTTGTAAATTGCTGCAACAACTTGTGGCTAGTAAGTGGAGATCAACTATTTTAAGTAAACAACATAACCTGGGGTGTTTCTTGGCAGCAGTTCAATGAAGCATGTTTTCAGACACAGCAATAGCTCTTGAACCTTTTAAGAGCAATGAAATTCATTCTCTGATGCTACTACCTAGCCCCTCCTAATCATTTTTTTAATTAAATTTTATTAAAGGTTATCAAGCACATAGTCCAATTCAAGTCTTACTTTTACATTCACATAACAATAACTTATTTACAAGTTTACTATTAACATTTAAAGTTTTTTTTCTTTAAATGGCTTTCCTCATATAGATCCATGAAAGTTTTGTTGTTCTTCAATTACTTATATTTCTATTAATGACTGGTAGATTGTGTTCGTAGACTGTATGTTGCTTGTTGTAATGTAGTCAAGAAATGGCTTCCACTTACTGTAAAATTCTGTTGTCTTTTCTTTTTCTGAGGATTGTTGAATTCTTTCTGTAATTTTTTTCATAATCATTTGGTCCCACACCTCACTAAGCCATTGGTCTATATTTGGTGCTGCCTTAGCATTCCATTTTATTGTTATTATTGCTTTTGCTGCTACAAATAGACTACTTATGAGTTCCCTCCTAATCATTTTTGACTGCCATTAATTCATATGATATGATGCAGGCAACTAAAGTGTTCCAGTGGCCTAATGCTACAGTAAAGCAGCTGTTTCCAACTTCAGGAAAATCTTTGCCTGTATAGAAGGGTTAAAGTACTTAGAAAGAGTAACAGTACAATCTTTTACAGAGTTACACCCTGAGAAATCCATCAAAGGAAATGGCTGGAGAAGGGTGTAATTCTGTTAAGGATTGCACTGTAAATCCCCTGCATACTAGTTATCAAGTGTGTGTAAAGGTTCTGGGCATAAGAATCCTGCAACCTCATTCTACAACAACCCAGAGAGCCAGTTCGCTGTAGTGGTTATGAGGGTGAGACTCTAATCTGGAAAACCAGGTTTGATTCCCCGCTCCTCCATTTGAAACCAGCTGGGTGACCTTGGGTGAGTCACAGCTTCTAGGAGCTCTCTCAGCCCCACCCACCTCACAGGGTGTTTGTTGTGGGGATAATAATAACATTCTTTGTAAACTGCTCTGAGTGGGCATTAAGTTGTCCTGAAGGGCAGTATATAAATCGAATGTTGTTGTTGTTATTATTAGAAACATGTAAAGCTTACAACACTTAGTTTCTCAACTGCAAAGTGACTGAACTCACACCTGCCTCTGAATCTTGGTAGATAAGACAGTTACTTGAACCATAAAACTCTGGAGTGATTGTGGTTATTCAGAGGTGAGAGGAGCACGCTTAGTGCATGCTCACAGGCACCTTGTGCCCACTTGACAAAAAGTTCTGAGGAGTCAATTGTACTACCCAAGGCTCATTCCAGACTTGTGTTTCCCCCAGGGGTCATTTCATAGAAAAAAAGCTGGAGGAACTCATTAGCATAGCTCATTAGCATAACTAATTAGCATATGCCACACCCCTTGACATCACTGGAAATGTGTCATTAGCATAACTGACTTGCATATGCCACACCCCCTGACATCACCTATCCTGGCTGTTTTGGACCCAATCCTGGCCATTCAGGGCTGAAATTGGGTCCAAAATGGCAAAAGGGGGCTGAAAATGACCGAAAGGGGCCTAAAATGGGCCACTGCTTTGCAGGAGAGTGTTCCACCACCATCAGAAGCCTGATCCGGGCCATTTTGACCCCAATCCAGGCCGAAACAGGCCCAAAATGGCCAAGAGTCAGGTGGGTGGGGCCACCTGACATGTGACCTCTTTGAGGAACTACCGGAACTGCGTTCCTGTGCATCCCCCCTCAAAATGAGCCCTGGTTTTCCCTAATTGAGACAATAAAGGCACCTGGCAATTAGAAGTGGCACTTAATTTGTTGATCATTCCAGCAACCAAACAAACAAGGCCACCTGAATTGTTAGCAGTCAGACTTGCCCTCATGATAGTAAGAAGGCTTATGAATATGACAATATGATAAGCCCCTCTCTGTATATGTTTTAAACACGGAAATGCTGCCTGGCCAGGCCAAAAATGGAAGCCAGATCTCGGATGGGAAATGGAAAATTCCAAGCATGTGATATGGCAGGTGAGACCAGCTTTCAGCCCCCCCGCCTCAGAGATATGCAAAGATCCTAAGACAATAGGGGCTTCCTGGAGTTTCTGAATTAATCACTTTAACACACCCTACTGACCTTCTCTTATCCACTCTCCCATTTCAGGTAATTCGGGGCTCTGATAGCCTCATCCATCCATTATGGGTTGTCCCGTCAGTCATCGTTGATAACTAATTTTGTCCAGAATTGTTTACTCAAACCTTCCCAGTTTTATTGTCTCATCCTGGAGACAACTTTCTTTCTTATTGTCTCACCCCAGAGACAACCTTTCAGTTCTTTGTCTCACCCCGAAGATGACCATTAAGTTATTGTTTTGGGGGCAGAAGGTGTAATCTTACCCCAAGGTACATTCCACAGTGTAATTGGACTTCCTCTCTGCCATAGTTGTGTGCATGCCCTCGGATCCAGCATCCACCCTCAGACTTCCATATGAGCTCTTCCAGCATTGATGAGCTGGTCATTCAGTGCTCTCTCTCACAGACACTTTCTTCAGGACTGGTAACTATTACACAATCCCTCAATTCTATCCAATTTTCCTCACTGCTTTCTAGTTAGCTCTGTGTGTGTGGGCTGTGCATTTGTGTGCAATTGTCCTTTATTATTTTAAATAAAAACTCTTTTGATTGGACATCTGCTTCATTAAGAGAGTTCTCTAGAAGGGACAATCCTTGTATACATAGGTGGAGTTCTCACTAAGTTACCCACCTCTTGCTGACTCTCCTAGCATGCTAATTCCCCCAACTTGCAGGGAGACCCCTTATTTTGGTAACAGTATGACGTAGAAAGTCAATCATTTCAAACTTGCCTCAGACTTCTGAAAGTTTGGTCAAAGATTTCTAAACAAACCAGAAAGACTGCATTCTATCTTCCCATCAGTTCCAGGCAGTCTACAGAAATCTTGAAGCAAGTAAGGTTAAGCAAGTTAACACCTGACACAGGAAGTGGATTCCCTTCTTTGCTATCTGTTGCTTAATGCTTTTGGGTATTTCAGCCCACCCAGAAATTAAAATAATAATAATTTCACAAGTACCAGATGCATGAAAGACTATTTGGCAATCCAGACTTCTCCCTCTCATTTATTGTTCTAATGCAGCTCAGAAACTAAAGTTAAAAAAGTAACAGAACTACTAACTGGTTACAGACCAGAAGCAGAATTGGGTGCACAAGGTACTTTATTTACACAGTTGCAGAGTTTCCAACAACTAACAATTTATTTTCTAGGTTTATTAGATGGAGTAATCATTTCAGCCTTGGAAGCATAAACAAGATTCCTTCAAAGTACCATTTTTGTGAATCTTAGAAATCTACAACCTGGAAAAAGCAAAAAAAATAAGGAAGACAACAAAACTCAGATGGTCATGACTGAATTCTAAGCTTAGCTTTCAGGTAATCCTTCTTAGTCTATTTATATTCCTGTTTCATTGGAATAATTCACATCAGGATGCAGTACCTACTGTGCTGTAAAGGGCTTTTTTTAATAACATGCTTTATCAAGATGCCAAAAAAACTTACTGCCTTATACTTTTCCTGTGAACTTCACCTTGAACCTTACACATTTTTTAAAAAAAACTAAAGACAAGCAACAGTAACAAATCTCAAGGAGCAAAGGCCAAATGAGACACGGGAGACATGCGAGTTGCCTCCATATAGTTTTTACTGAAATGCAGCTGTGTGGCAGCACTATGGATCTAATCAAAAAGATGAATCCAGGGGTATTTAATTCTATCCTCACAGGTGATTCTTCCAGTCAAAATCCCTCCTCCTCATAGCTGCTTTCCTCTGTACAAGGGGAAAGATACTTTTTCCCTGAGGGGAATAAAGCAGCAAGGGGCAATGTTGATCAGAAAAGTAGCCAATAAGGAACGGCTGAGCACGCCCTCTGTCTGATGCTGCTCTGACCAAATGTACAGTCCCATCCCTAGAGCTACACCTCAGCAGCCACCATAGAGAGGCAGCTCACGTGTCTTCTCAAGTTTAGCTTATTGCTTATTAGTTGGGCCCTAAAGACAAACTGACAGTTTCAAAAACTGGGCCTGAAAACTGTGTGTGTGCACCATTGTCAGAATGAAAGGAAAAGTCACAAAATGGGGGGTTCAACTGGTAAACAATGAAATAAAGGAGAAAGATCCAGATATTGCCCCACATAGGCGTATGATGCCTTAGAAGTCATATGTTCAAAATGTAACATTTTCACACCACAATACTCCAAGGATTGTTTTCTGGCTTTCTTTTTTTCTTGAGAAATATTCTTTTCATCTGGACAGAAGAACTAATGGATATCTACTTAATGCAGTGTGAAATCTGAAAAATCCAAGAGATAAAAGGAAAAGGTAGCATTTTCATTTACTGTGCTGAATCAGGCCTAGGGTTTGAAGACAAAGAAGAAAAAATCTGAGCCTAAAGAGATAAGGGAGGAAGAGCATCTTGGGATTGTTTTGGAAAACGTTTTACTCCCTTTTGGTTGTCATCAAATACAAAAAGAAGAGAGCTAAAATCTTTCCTGTCTAGGGAAAGCAGAGGATTGTATACGCCGCTCTTACCAACTGCAGGGTCAACATTAAAAGGAAGCAAGATTCAGAACAACATGCTATAAAACTGGCACCTGGCCAAAAAAAAAATACAAAGTAACTATTCTTGGATGAACCTTGCCAGATACCTCATCATGAATCTGTCTGAGTGGTACGGATTAGGCTTGAGATCCATTTCCAGTTATCTTACATTTGCACAAGGGAGGAAGACATTCGCTTTCTGTCCTCAGTCTTTCCAAATAAATTTCATTTATATTTGGCACTTAAGCAAAAAGCCTGACAAAGATTACTAAAGTGTTTAAAATTGAAACATACTGCTGTAAATAGTCCCATTACTTTAAAAGGCAACTGCACCTGGAAAGATAGATATCTAACTAAATCCTTCAAAGACTGCAGGTTGTCAACCTTATCTTGGACCAACCAAGAACTAAGGCTGAAATTGGCATGTAACTCTCAATTCCCAACCTGTTCAACCGGCAAAGTGGTTCAAAAATAAATAAGTGAAAGTTTATATTTCAAACTATGGGAATATTCAGACTTTGATTCTTTCAAAACAATTATTCAGCGCTTCAGATTGTAAAGGTGTAAGTAAAAGTTTGTCACCGAACCAAAAGCACAAAAAAAATCCAAATTTAACTTAAGTCTTATTTTTTCTATTATTTAAGATTGCAAAAACGTTCCCAAAATCAAGCATCCTTTGTCTTATATTTCTGAGTATCCACACAAATACCTGAATATCTACCTGAGCAACAGGGAAGTATGTCCATTGCCACATTTGTCAAAAATAGCCAGGGTGAAAAAGACAAGTGCAGAACAAATGGATGGTGTGAATGACTGAAAAAGTAACATATTGGTACTTGAAAAGGATCCCAAGTATTGGTCTTTGACCAATATTTACCTTTTTGTCATCTTGAATATTTCTTTTAGAAAAGTGTCAAATCTATAAATAAATAATTCTAAAAATAAATAAACTTTGTAAAGGTAGACAGCTATTTAGCATTAGACCACCTAGAGCTATTTACTTATACAGCGGAGGTATCTTTTGTGGAATGTGGTTACTTCATATTTTGTAATATAATCACTTGGACGGCACAACGCCCAAGCTTCATTTCTTGCAACTATCTGCCAGCATGCACACCTCATTTTCCACTTACTGGTTTTTCTAAATATATATTTAAAAAAGTAACACCTACTCATTTAAAACAGGTATGTTCATGACAAACTTATGAATGTTGCCCAAATAACATCTGTCCAACAATAACAGGTATCATTTCCCTGTGGTGACATGTGCAAGTGACTGAAAAATATGTCACCACATTTATGGGAAATGGTGCCCTATAATTGTGGACCTGCCAGTTTAGATGTTGCTTTCTCCATGTGGCCACATCAATGGCACTGCTTCATATGGAAAAATGTCAAACATCTGAGTCACTGAAGAGCTTCTTTCAATTACACCTAGTTCCTAAGCTAGTCCTTTATCTAGATTCTGCTGACCCAGCTACAGTGATCCATGCAACAAATAACTTCTAGATTGGACTGTTGTAATGCACTCTATATAGGGCTGCATTTGAAGACATCTTAGACACTCCAAATCATGCAAAATATGGCAGCAAGGCCCCTCTCTGGAGTCAGCTGTTCAGAAAAGGTAACTTGCAGCTCTGCATTGACTGTACGGGCTACCTCTGTGCTTCTAGGCTCCATTCAAAATGCTGGTTGTTACCTTTAAAGCCCTTCATGGCTTAGGGCTCTCATACTTACCAAACAGCATTTCCTAGTATACTCCCTTGTGCCAGTCACATTCTGCAGACAGCCTCCTCTTCAAGGTGCCTTCCCTTAGGACATGTGGCTACAGGAAGATCACAGGCCTTTTCTCTGGTGGAACCACTCCTTTGGAAAGGCCTGCCAGAGTGGGTGAGGAGGACACCTCCACTCACTACATTTAGGAAAGCATGTAAGGCAATCTTATTTCAGAGAACATGTGGTGGGGGTTAAATTGTTTCAGCAGATTTAGTTGTGCTCTTGCATATTAAATCTTGAGTGCTTTTACATCTGTAATTTATGTATTTTGATCTGTGTTTTAATTTTGTTAATTTGTCCATTATAGGCTGTTAGGGTTGCCAGCTCCAGCTAGGGAAATTCCTGGAGATTTGAGAGATGAATCCTGGAGAAGGCAGGCTTTGGAGAAGGAAATGACCTCAGCATGATATAATTCCATAGAGTCCTCCCTCCAAAGCAACCATTTTCTCCAGATCTCTATGGCCTGGAGATCAGTTGTAATTCCGGGAGATCTCCAGCCACCACATGGAGGCTAAACAACAAAGGGAACCCCCTGGGAACACGAACAACTCAAAAATACAGCAACCAGGGTCACAAACGATCAAACAATCAATGCAAATATATATTATTGTATTATTCAAAAAGTGCAAGAGTGCAAAAGTGCAAATACATATCAACACAATTTAAAGTGCATATATATATACAGGAAGAAGATAGTCTATTGGATAAACAGTAAATATATTCATATGTTACAACAAATGTTTCTGGTGGTGAGAGAGTGCAAACGGATGGAAAAAAGGCATTCTGCCTATGCGTGGAAACTGTCCATATGTCCAAGGATGGAGGTAGGACGTGTCCAAAGATTGCTGGTGCTCTTACACTCACTGGATACCCTCTAGAGGCGAATGCTAAATTCAAATGCTGGCTGTGTTCTCTAAATACTCAAGAGGAAAGGAGTAGAGGGAGTTTGAGAAGTACATTTAAACAGTGCATACTCCACTACCGCTCTAGCACTCTCATGCGGTATGGAAGTATATAGAGATTTGACATCTAGTGTCATCAAATATGACACTAGATTCCGGACAATGCATATTTGATGACACTAGATGTCAAATCTCTATATACTTCCATACCGCACGAGAGTCCTCTTGAGTATTCTGGATATAATTCTTGAAAGGAATTATTTTAAATTTAACAACGAATATTTTTACCAGACAAAAGGGGTGGCAATGGGTTGCGCCGTGGCCCCTAGCATTGCCAACCTCTTTATGTCTCGGATGGAAGAGCAATATATACTGGCTGAGGTTAACCCCTTTAAGGACTCCATTGTCTTTTACAAAAGGTACATTGATGATGTTATCATCATCCTCTGTACAGAGTCTCCAGAGGAAAGCTTTGTCAATTGGCTTAACACTCTGGACACCGACATACAGTTTTCCTGGGAGGGCAGTGAGCAATGTATTAACTATCTAGATGTCACCATTTACAAACGCACAGCTGGCAGCCTAGGAGTGCGTCCCTTCAGAAAGCCCATGGATCGATGTTCTTATTTACATTTCGATTCATTTCATCCTAAACATTTAAAAATCAATATACCGATTGGGCAGTTCCTTAGGATTAAACGGAATTCCACCAATCATGATGATTTTAGAGAACACAGCCGGCATTTGAATTTAGCATTCGCCTCTAGAGGGTATCCGGTGAGTGTAAGAGCACCAGCAATTAGGAGAGCAGAATTAACACCACGGGACACGCTTCTCCGCCCAAGGAACCGACAGCCCGAGACCAGAATAACTTGGGCGTTAGAATATAGTCCCTTTTCTGGGGCTATCAATAAAATTGTGAAAAAACATTGGCACATGGTCAGTGGAATTGCCGGCTGTGAGAACCTTCCCAAAGCAGGTCTTAGACGCACTAGGAGCTTGAAAGATTTTCTTGTTAGATCGGAATATCAACCGCCCAGTCAGGTACACCCCCTTCCTGGGGGACATTTCCCTTGTGGGGATTGCTCCGTATGTGCTTTGATGGTCAATGTATCCATGCTTATAACACCTAGAAGAGGCTACTCCCCTTGCTTCTCGAATTGTAGATCATCCAACGTAGTTTACATAATACAATGTACTTGTCATTTGAACTATGTGGGGAGTACTACACGACAATTACGTGTTCGTATACAGGAACATCTGTCACGCATTAGAACCTGCACTAGGGAGGCGCCCTTAGTGGAGCATTTTCTGGCCAAACATAAGGATAGTAAGGAGCTGTCTGTCTCTGTTTTGGAAAGGTGGGATTCATATGCCACACATGACTGCACCAGGAAACTTTTGCAAGCTGAGGCTAGGTGGATCTTTGAGCTTAAGAGCCTGACGCCAGGGGGTTTAAATCTTTCAATGGATTACTCCTGTTTTTTAGGCTAAGGGGATTTTCCTTTTGTACTCTCCTTCTTCCCTGTATGTATTTATTGCTTATCTGTCATTTCTGCATTGTACAGTGATTTTTGTTACATAGTTCTGTATTATGTTCTGATGGTACCGTCCCTTTAAGGGCTTATTCTACTTTGATTCATGTGACCCAAGGCGTGTTATTTAAACATGGGGTGTGTCTGGGATTAATTGTAACTATCGGTGTTCCTGAGACTGCAATGGTGTGTGGAGTGAGGAGAGATGCTTGTGGACAGTAAGGGAAACGACCACCTGCTGATATTGTAAATACTTGGATATATTTTAGGCTTTGTATAATATTTATTACTGATGGGTTGATTTTATTTATAGTCCATAGAGTCTAGCCCAAGAAGAAGAAAAACCGAAACGGGAATTGGGAATAGCAAACTAAAGCCCGTCGGCTAGGTGTCTTTGGACACGTCCTACCTCCATCCTTGGACATATGGACAGTTTCCACGCATAGGCAGAATGCCTTTTTTCCATCCGTTTGCACTCTCTCACCACCAGAAACATTTGTTGTAACATATGAATATATTTACTGTTTATCCGATAGACTACCTTCTTCCTGTATATATATATGCACTTTAAATTGTGTTGATATGTATTTGCACTTTTGCACTCTTGCACTTTTTGAATAATACAATAATATATATTTGCATTGATTGTTTGATCATTTGTGACCCTGGCCACCTGGAGGCTGGCAACCCTATAGGCTGTATCCTCACAACCTAGCTGCTGCATTGTTCATCACTGAGTCCAAGGAGATATAGCTAGATAGAAATGTTTTAAATAATTAAAGGCATAGTTGTCAGTTTTCCACAAGAGGGGGTTAGTAATTATTTAATTGTATATGTTAATCTTCTTTTGGTCCTCAGACCTTTTTGTTCACTCTCCCTTTCTCGATGGTTTTGGTTGCTCTGTTGTGATGTGACAGTTGTTATGACTATAATGTTGGCAGGGGGGCTGACTAGGTTTGGTGCATGTAGTCAACTGCTTAGAGAGGAATTTGAGATCTTTCAATCTCAGTTGCCGAGAATATGAACATTCAACATGAAATCAATCTTCCTTTATCTGTGGCAGTGAGGCCACAAGTATATCAGTGATACCTTGAGGGCTTAAGATCAATTGAATGGTCTTTTCAACACTTACTGCTTATAAAATGAGACAGAAAGATTGCCTTGTATTAAAGGTGAGCTATAAAAAACCCACTGGAAAGAAAAAGATATAAAGCAGTTTATATAAGCCATTTGGCTACCTGAGTGGAAGTGGATAGGATGTTGGGTGGTAGACCAACAGTCCTATCCTAAGCAGAATTACACCCTTTTGTAAGTGGTCATACTTGCCCTCAGGATACTAAAGCTTATGAATATGGCAACACAGACAAGCTGCCTGGCTAGGCAGGAGATGAAAAGGGACTGGAATGTAAGAAGAGAAGTAAGACTAACTTAGCCCCACACCCCAGAGTGTGTGCATAACCATAGAACAATGGAGATCTCCAGAAGTACTTGAATGAATCCATTCACACACCCTGCCAATTCTATCCTTTACCCACTCTCCTATTATAGCCTCACCCATCCAGCCATCGTGAGTCATCAAATAATCATTTTAAACCTATAGTTCCTCTCAGGACGACCAAATCAAATCTTCTTATTTCATTGTCTCACCTTGGAGATAGTTCGGCAGCCTTATTGTATCACCCCAGACAGTCCTTTGTCCCACCCTGGGAAGAACCATTAAGGCATTGTTTTAGGGCAGAGACTCAGTCCTGCCTCAGGGCATGTTTCACAGTATATCATCCTGCCATGTGCTCAGTGTGTGTGTGTTCTGCACCTTCCATGCATCCTCAGATGGCATGTCTGAGCCCTTCTCCTTGCCATGAAGTACTGGTCATTGAAGCTGCTCTCCCTTGTACACCCCCAATCTTCTGGACCTGGTAACTATAAAACCAATTCTGCAACTCTCTCCAACTTTCCTCCCTGTTTTTTCTAGTTAGCTCTGTGTGTGCGCCGTGTGTTTTGTATGCAATTGAGCTGTAATATTTTAAATAAAAACCGCTTTCTGATTGAACATCTGCCTGCTTATTGAAAGGTTTCTCTAGAGGAAGGGATCATCGTATACTTAGACGCCAAAGATCCCAGTTACCCGCCTTACGCATAGCCATCTTCCTTGCTGCTATCCCCCCACAATTCTCTTATTGCAAGGAGATCAATTCAGGTAACACTTTAGTGGGCTTAGAAGGATGCAACGCTGTTTATGATTGTACCTCAAGATGGAAATAGGGGACTGCCAAAGATAGAACTGGAGAAACAACAAATATACCCAGAGCACAGAGGATGATGGCAGGTCAGAATACTGTATGTAGGCACAGTTCAAATGTGCCAATACTGGCGGGGCATAGTAGGTTGGTTGTTTATGAGGCTTATACTGTAGTGGATCATTATCTGTACACATAGCAATAATGGCATTTAGATGTTTTCTAAGCACTTAATGTAATGACCGCCTAGGAAATGACAACAGCAGAGTAAAAACAAAAACAAGGCGCCTAGACCTAGCCAAGTGGCCTGGGAAATGAGGTCACACTAATATCTTTTAATGTAAAACACATTATGCAAAGTATCTAAAGAACTGCTTCCTTTTACACTAGATAGGTATGTATAATCATTCACTGGAACAAGAGAGAAAAATGCAAGATGTTGCAAAGAGACTAGATCTCAAATCTATGCACATAGCTGCCAATTCTCCTAATTTCAGTTTAACAAAGCCAGCATTTCTAATGCAAAAGAGAAAATAGGATCCTCAATACCAACAAGCTGATTCACCCACTGTTCAACAGAGCTTTGAAATTAAGAAATGCTTCATAAATCAAGCTTGCTATATAGTTCATAAATCTGAAGGAAGAAAGCATTCGAGTATGTAAAAGGACTACCAAGAACCCTACATAAATTTTCTTAGTGTTTTGGCTTGTCTTTCTCTCACTCCATTTTGACGTAGTACCAGCATCAGCTTGCTACATGATGCCAAAAAACAGGATTTCTGGGCATTTGCACCCTCAAAAAAATAACAATCAACAAAAGGAGTAGAACTGCACCTTAATCTCATCACACCTAATGAGGATAATCGATCCAGAGAGCTATCAAGTGTTAGGCAATCAGATCATTAATCAACACCCTACTTAGCCATAACAGAATTCTGCCACAGAAACAATTATACCTATATACCACTAAAATGTTCTCAGTTCAGACAGATCTAATTTAGATTGCTAATTTCCTGCTTAAACCTCAGCTCATTAAGGCAACCAAGACTGCTGCGAGAGGCTCCTCCTCCCTCTTATCTTTTTTGGAAATGTTCCTAGAATCTAAGTTCACACACAACCTACCCTCAACCAAGCCAGTAGCATACTTGGAAAGCTCTGTTTGCCCTGTCACCTCTCCAAATGGGGGGGGGGGAGAAAAATTTTGTATTTTCAAATCAATCATCTGCCTCTGTCATTGGAACCACAATCTGTACCTATAGTTAACTGGTGCAGAGACAGGACTACCCTTGTATTGTGAGTTGTCATGCATCCAGTATTGCTGTTCTTGAATTACTCAATAGAACAGGGGTCCCCAACCTTTTTGACATTATGGGCACCTTTGGAGGGTGGTACCTGCAACCACATGATGGCTGCTGCAGGCAGAGGAGCATCACACATAGCAGAAGTTCAAGCGCAGGGGATAAAGGAGTAATTTTAAAAATACACTAGAAAAGAGAAGTGAGAGAGAACAAAACCAACATTGCAGAGGCAGGTGCTGAAATATTATTTTAATCTGATTGGCTCTCCAGTGGCCAACCAGAAGCCCTGCTTATCAGCAGTACTATTTGGCCTCATTTCCTTTCTCAAAATGCTGGGTGGGCACCAGAAAAGCATCAGCAGGTGCCAGGTTGGGGACCTCTGCTTAAGATTCTTGTTTAAAGGTTTGGGCTCCTGCTTTGAGAACTGGGTCTTTGCTGGGCCTGCACAGACAAGTAGCTCTATCCTTGGCTTTATCCCGTTACTGTGCCTCCTTTGGCTTCTTACCTCCTTCTTGAGCGGAACATGGTGCATGGTGTGTGTGGATACTTGGAACATTTTGCTCTTAACATGGACATTCTAGTGTTATTTTGACTGCTTGAGTTTGCTAATTTTCCAGACTCACTCTGTTTCTATTTTCATTTTAATGGAATTCACAGAAGTCTTTCCAAGTTTGAAGTGGAGCATTGCTGCACTTTCAAAAGATAGCTGTTTCTATGGGTCACTCTCCAAATTGCAGGTGCATCTTTAAACATGGTGTAAAACTTAACACAACAACTTTTTTAGCAACAGGCATGGGACGTGCAGAAAATAAGTTGTCTTCCCTGCTCTCAGGCTACTCTAGAGTGCTGTAGAATAGTGGTTAAGAAATTGGGCTGCAGTGCAGCACTCTGCTGGTTTGATTCCCACTACTGCCATGAACTCTGTAGACGGCCTTGGGTAAGCTACTCCTCTTGGACCTGGCTCCCCACTGACTTTGTTCACCACTCTGAGTGAGGCACTAATCTGTCAAGAAGAGTGGCATATAAGTACAGTTATTTTTATTGTTATTAATTTGAGCGAATTTAAAAGGGTATCACATTCATGCTGATCTGTATATAGAGTGAACGTGTCTCCATAATTTTGCTCCTACTTAATGAAGTGAGCTTTGTCTCTCACTGAAACTCCAAGTGGATTACAAAACATAAAAACAATTCAGACAGCATAAAATTCTCAATTAACAATGCAATAAACAGGATTACCAAAATAATACAGCCAGCTATTAATACCCTTGAGTTGCACATTACTTTGTGGTAGTTCACAACTCTCTAATAAAGTCTTTAATATGATCTTAATATCTATGGGTAAAATACATCATCACAGGTACAAGATGTTCAATCATCATTGCCACCAGGCAAACAGTATAACCATGTAACAGGATAATACAGATATTTCCTAACATTGTCCATGCATCTGAACAGTATGTAACAATATAAACACTTAAACATATATAACAAAGTGCTTCAATTAAAAACAGTTGTGGTTTTTAATTGAAGCACTTTGTTATATAAGTTTAAATGGGTTTAACTCATTTGGTTAAACCACCTCTGTTAGTCTCTTGCCATGAAAACCCCACCAGGGGTCGCCATAAGTCAACTCTGACTTGAGGGCACTCTCTACCACCAACAACACTATCACAATGGGGAGGGAGAGGCTTATATCCTCAATTGTTCTAGATGAATTACTTGCTGGAAATAATCAGCTCCTTTAAAGCACATTTACTATCCACATTTACTAGAATGCAAGTCCCATCATGTTAAAAAGAATTTTTTTCATTAGCATGCATAGGTTGCGACTCTAATCTCTTTCTCTGTCATTTAGGTAGCACCACGGTCATGCTGTTATCATTCTCTAAAAATCAATGGAGGATGAAGTCCTAAGCAAACTGACTTTGAAGTAAATTCACTAAAATCACTGGGATATACTTCAAGTATACATAGTTGGTAACAAGTTGCCAAAGCATAAAATGGAAAATCACTAACCGTTATGTAAGTCTAACTAACTACAACAGACACACAAAGAAACAAAGCACACTTCCTAATATACAGATCCTTTCTCACTGTTCTGAACAACCTCAAAAACCAAATTCACGTGTATATCAAATATAAGACGCAAGCCCTGGAAAAGGTGCAAGACAAAAAGATTGTAATAAAGGAGGAGCTAGTGAAAGTCAATGCACATGTGATAATCTCGCCTTCTGCCTACACCCCTAACTGCTCTAGGGCACGTGAAATGTTGCAGATAGCAAAATCGTTTTTTGTAACAACCTCAGGTTGACTTTCATGCTCCGAGCCACAAACAAAAATACTGGCAGTGACTATGCAGATGCCAGAATCACCCTTCAGAAGCCATTTGAGCTGCTTCTTTTTGAAGGTGTGCTAAAACTCAGATCTTCCCATCACAGGAGACCTGAGTAATAATGACCAACACACAGTTCTTCCAAATAGCCACACCCTAGTACCGTATATGGAAATAATATAGCTGCTAACTAATAAGAGATAAAAATAATAGGAATTCGTGTTTGTAAAGTCTACACACATCTCATGCATCATAGCTAGATGCAAAAGCATTTCGTTTAGGGAACTTGCTCAGTCTGCACTCAGCTTTCGCCTATCTAAGCAACAGCTGCGTGTACAATTTACTCCTTTTCTTTCCTACTATTATGCATTCATACTTGAAATTGTTGTTCTACAATGAAAATGTCCTAAAATCACATGGTAGCATTAGAAGAAAATACTAAAAATAGGAACCATGACCAACACTTCCAGGAACCGTTTCCACAATGCACATGACTAATTTTCTTAGCATTCCATTAAACACCCCTCCTTTTTTGACATAGATCCTGAACAAGGCTTTGAGAGAGTGAATTTCTGTTTTGTTTTTCCCTTCCAGGAATTGAATTGACATCACAAAGAGCTGTTGAACAGCCTACTTATCAATGGTCAAATGATGTATCAGTGGTATATGTCTCCTGACAAATTAGCAAAAATGAGTAAAGGCATGTCAAACAAATGTTGCAGATCTGAGCAACATGAAGGAACATTTGCCCTAAAGCTAAAACATTTTGGTCACAAATTCATATGATAATACAAAAAATGTTGACGATCAATATACAATTTAAACTAGAAGCCTTTTTGTTGGGATTAATGGATAAAGAGTTGGAAAATCAACATGGTATTTTATTTCTCTATATGACCATGGCAGCTAGGATTTTATATGCGCAAAAATGGAAAAGTATATTATTGTCTTCGAGGACTGGATTATGAAAATGACAGAGTTAGCGGAGGTGGCTAAACGTGCAACTCTGATCAGAGATAATACATTGTCTGTTTTTATGGTTAACTGGAAACCCCTTATTGACTTTCTGCATGAGACAAGGAAAAATGAACTGATGATTTGTGGCTTTTATTTTTAAGAAGATAAATTTGTAGAAAATAATTAGAAGAGGGGCAGTATTGGAAAAGGTAAATTTTGGAGATATCAAAACTAAAAGTATAATGTTTGTTAAAATATGATAGGTGTTGTAGAGAAAAATGGAAAATCAAACATATTACTGTTCTTTGTTATTTCTAATCTTTGTCTTTCTTTTTTTGGATTTGTTCTTTTTTTCTTTTATTTCTTTGCCCTTTTTACTAGGCTTTTAATCTTACTAATAATTTTTTTTTAATTTCCTCACTGCACACATACACACACTTTTGACAATTTTTCAGAGGGCACTTTGCTCAGGAATAATCATGTACTCCTCTCTAACTTCCATTGAGATTGCACAATTCCCACTCCTCTGTTGCTTTCTCCCCTTCCCATGATATACATTCAAGTGAGGAAACTGTGATACAGAAAGCACTGCCTTTACTAAGAATTGGTTGCAATCATGCTTCTTACTCTATCTCCATCCCCCATAGCACAACCCATGTGGAGTGAGAGCAATTTGATACAGCAATTATTGCCCTCACACTAAATTGGCTTCATTTGCACTCCCTGACATCAGTACACAGCCAAATTTGATTGGCTGTATGATATCACTATTTTTACTACACCATTCTGATTGGTTGAGAGCATACACTGAGGGAAAAGAAGTGTCTCCCCCCCACAAAGGAAAATAGATGGCTGTAAATAGCCATGAATAACATTTTTAAAAGTATCTTGGGAGGACATTTTGTCTCAAGGTATTACTCAATGTAGATGGTCTCCGTGCAAGTTTGGGGAATTAGTGTGCAAGGAGAGGCAGTGATAGGGCGTAACTGCAAGATCTTTTCCACCAATGTATACCAGGTCCCTCCTCTGAGGGACTCTCTTGAATAGAGTTTCATGGAATGAGCAATATTAACCATCCAGAAGAGCAGAGTTGTCCACGGAGGAAAGCAGCTTGAGCAACCAGCACTTTAGCAGGAAGGCTCAGATAGGATCTGAGGGTGTAGGCATGTGGATCCAAGTAAGTGCACACACACTGAATGGGGCTGGGGTAGTCCAAAAGTGCACACACACTGAATGGGGCTGGGGTAGTCCAATTATACTGCATAGCATACCCTGGGGCAGGATGGCATCTTCCGCTCAAGAACAATAACTTAATGATTGTCTCAGGGGCAAGACAAAGGAATGGAGGAACTTCTCCTGGGAGGAACTATAGTTATCGGCGAAGATTGACAGCCTGTGATGGCTGCATGAGAGGGGCTATCAGAATCCTGATTAGCCTTGAATAAGGAAGTGAAAGGAGGGAGATCAGAAGGGTGCGCTCTGATTGAATCAGGGGGTTTCTCAAGCACCTCTATCATCTGCATTCTGCACACCTCTGGGGTGTGGAGGGCTGAAAAGACAGTCTCACCTTTAAGCCTTGTATTCCAGTATTCTTCCATTTTCCATCCGGGATCTGGCTACCGATTCCTACCCAGTTTTGCTGCATTTAAAATGCATGAGAATGGGGACTTATGACACTCCATATCCATAAGTGCTCCCCCAAAAGGGTAGGCTAGGGAGGACTGCTATCACAGGCACTTTTGACCCTGAAAAAAAAAATTGAGGCCAAAAAAATCTAACTAGTATCAAAATTGCTTGGGTAACATTTTTTTCCCAAAAAGGAAAAATGAATGCAGGGCCAGCTCCTGTTTGGTGGGGGCGGGGGGGGGGGGGTTGACAACATGAGGGATTCCACTGAAGCTGCTATCCCCACAGAGGCAAGTGAACAATCAAGCTGGTGGTTCCCAGTGACTAATATTGCTCAAGCAAACTAGCAGCAATGGTATGTAGAAGCTCAGTCACTGATGGTCCATCACCCATTAATCTCCACTGAAGCAACTGCTTACTTCTAGCTGCCAAGGCCACTCATCCATCCTCTGGTTCAAATCTAACTACTACCATGAGCTCAGCAGGTGGCCTTGGGTAAGCCCCTCCTCTCAGCCCCAGCTCCCCAGCTGTACTGTGGGGATAATAACACTGACTTTGATCACAGCTCTAGGTGGGCATTAATCTACCCAGTGGCATACAAATGAACTATTACCATTATTATTACTTGCCGAGGTGCAATGGTTGCTCAGTCACCTGGCCACTGGCCAGTAACAGTCCCATTTCCCAAAAGCCACTTTCCATTTTCACTGGTAGGTGGTGCCCATTTCCCAAAAGCCACTTTCCATTTTCACTGGTAGGTGGTGCCCTTGGTTCTTAAAGGAAAAGAAGGTGCTACTATGGCAGTAGTGGCACATGGGGCAAGAGGGAAAGGAAGCCCTGACCTCTTCAGGGAGCAGGATAAGCTTTGTGCCAGTGGAGTGGGGAAAACCCTCCTGGCCCCCCAGCAGCTGCATGATGATGCTGAACTTTCAAAATGAATGAGAATGCAAAGGAGAGAAGGCAGCGGCCTGAGCATGGGGTTCCTGGCCCTTGGGGCATGGGAAGCTTCTGGTTATTGATATAATGTCCTCTTCACACAGAAAATGGGACAGAGCAAAGTCTTATCATTTTTATAAATCCATGTAAGTTACCTTTTCAGCTTTCAAGTTGCTACATAATATGTTTCTCAACTATCTTGGCAGAACTGAGACTTCTGCTTACGCACGATTTCCGATATTATTTCCTCTTTAGATGAACTTTCTCACTTTAAATAGATGACTATGCAAGGAACAACAGCCACCCTTTGAACCACATCCTGCATTAATGAATGACAGGCTGTTAAATTAATAAGAACCTGGATGAATTTACAGTGGGGGTTGGGCCAACCAGGCTCCATTTGGGTTCGTCTTTCTCTCTTCCCTGCTAAATCCATCTCGCCACAGAATCTGCTGGGTTTTGCTAGTTGCATTCAGGGCTGGCACCAGCGTTTCTTGCGCCTGAGGCAGCTTCAGGGGTGTTGGTGTGTGTGTGCTTTGTGCGCGTGCACACACCCGGACTGCGCAGTGATGTCATCACACGGGGCAGGGGCAGGGGCAGCACATGGGTGGCCTCCCAGTCCTCCCGTTCAGTTGCTCCACGCCGCCCTGGCCGCCTGCTGCGCTGGCCCGCACCTGTGTGCTGGCGGCAGTGGTAGCAGCAGTGGCGACAGCAAAGAGCAACTGAGTGGGAGGCTCGCTCAGCTGCCCCACGCTGCCGCCGCCAGCACACACTCCTAGCCGGGTGCAGCAGCAGCCGGGGACACAGAGCAACTGAGCTGGAGGGAGGATGCACGTGTGCCGCCCCGGCCGCCTGCTGCGCCTGGCCCGCAGCTGTGTGTTGGCGGCGGCAGCAGCAGCACAGGGCAATTGAGCTCCATGGTGCACGCCCCCGCCCCTGGCACCCCCTCTGGCAGCCCTTCGGTGCCTTAGCACTCGAGGCAGCTGCCAGCCTGACCTCAATGGGCACGCCAACCCTGGTTGCATTAAGCAAAAAACAGAATTTCTACCATTAGCACTTCAAAAGGGAAACTGCTAACAGGATGATGCCTGCTCTTACACCTAGATGCCCCAAGTTTAATAGAAAAACTCCCTCTATCCCTATACAGACCATTGTGTGGATTTTTTAATCCCTGTTCTGGGGCTATGTTCAGCATTAGATATATGTGTTATACTAGTTTAGCTTTTTGATTTTGTTAATCATTCAGCCTAGATCCTTGCATTATTCTCCACAAACTTTATTTCTGTTTTCACTTTATCTGGGTTTTCAGTACTCCTTCCAAACTAGAAGAGACATCAACAGATCCCTAACACTATTGTGTAAATAACTGATCAAATTCAGGATATAGTAGTAACAACTGCGCTTTTATAGCGCTCTTCTAGACAAATTAGTGCCCCACCCACAGCGGTGAACAAGTTAGTGTTATTATTAACACATCGGGATTTGCATTCCCATTCATGTTGTTATGAACAGCTAGAGCTGGACCTGGAGTAATGTCAGCTGTATAATAGTCTCACATTACGTGCATTATATAGGAAGGTTAGGCTGGAGGAGAAGGACCAAGCCTTAGTGGCAGAGTTTATGCTTTCTACGCAGATGGCTCCAAGTTCAATCCTTAACACCTCCAGTGAAAAGGATATCATGCAGAAAAATCTGGTTAAGGGCCCCGCTAACACAAGACCCCAAAAAGCTTGTCAGAGTAGACAACATTGAACTAGAAGGACCAGTAGCCTGAACTGGCAGCTTCATAAATTAGGACAGAGCTCATTCGTTAGGTTAATATTCTTTGTGGAGGTATCATGACAGCCATTGCCCCGGTTTTGCTATCATAAAAATCTGATGCTGAAGAAACCATGAGACCACTTTAGGTTAATTCAGGTCTCAAGCATAATTTCTCCAGGCCAGGAATGTGCATAAGGCCTTTTACTCACTAATCCATAAACACTCCCCTCCCTCCTCCCCTGCAAAAGAACTCTGGGATTAGGACAAAATGACGCAGGCAGTTTTAAACTCCAGAACCTTACTACAGAAGACTTGGCAATGCTAAGGCATCTCTCACTACAGGAAAAATAAAGTCTTCCGGAAGGTCTAAATACATTTTATAGGCTGGAGGAAGTGATTTGCAAGAAGGATATAATTTAGGAATCTCCCATTTTAGTAATTAAGGCACCAATTAATTGCTTTCCTAACACAGTTTTGAATCCTACTGTACCTCTTACACCCTGCAACATCTTTTGAGATAAAACAGATACATTAACTGAATCAACAAAGGGTGCATAGTATAATGATTAAAAATCACTTTTCCATGGATAGCTGATGGTATACCATATTAGTGACACATGGCTTCTTCTGATATTTCTACTCTACTTGCTTGTAATAATGACTACATTTGTAAACTGGAGATAGGAAGTAATAAAACCTCAACTACATTTTACATTGAGTACATAGTTAATTTCCATGTGGTGGGCAGGGGTGTGTGTGTCTGATAAACAGGCCATCTCTTCAAAGACACATTTTTGTGATTACACATAGATATCATGAGCTACTTTATGCCCCTTCACCATAAAATTTCTGGCCACAAGCTTGCTGTAGGCCCAGTACAAACCTACAGCCAGCGTTCACATGCATGGACATGACCTTATCCCATATATATCATCTCATCAGTTATGAAGTCATTTCTGTTTTATTTCTGAAATGGCATGAACTGCAGCTATCATGATAAAAGACTTGCAGTTCAGACCTCTGGTCCTCTGCCAAGCATATTCCATCTACCAAGGCAGGTTTGGGCCCAAAGTTTGAGTTTACAGGCCTCTTTGTCAGACAGGATGAAACTTTTGTGACACCCCAAACTTCTAAGTTTCATCTGTTCATATTTATATTTGTAACCTGCTTTAACAACCTTCAAAATAATTCACAATACGTATATAAAACATGCAAAGAAACCATTCTCTCAAGCAGCACTGACGTTATCACTCCCGACAAAAGGGTTTCTGCCAGCCTACCAGAGGAACCCAAATCAATCTGATAAGCCGTAAAGCAGGCCTGCATGTGTCTTTACAGTATCCCAGACTGATCACTTCTGTTCTAATCAAGCGGCATGGTACCTTTACATCCTGATGCCCTTGTAACACCCACTCTAGCCCACCTTTTGGATGGGATATAAAGACCCAAGCATATCCATTCCTACTTGCATTTGAAGAAGGAAACTCTAACTCTTGAAAGCTCATACTCTGAAAATCTTGGTGTTCTCTAGTGCCACTGGACTCAAACCCTGCTAATAATCTACACTGTTCTTGCACATATACACTGAACCCTCTCCCTAATCGGTCCGTTGGGGACCATAATTATTTATCTAAGTAAATAAATAAATAAATAAATAATCGTGGCAAAGAGCAACGCTGGCCAGTGTTTAATTAAGTAGTCCCTTAAAAGATTTTAATGTTTTAATACTAATTTGACTTTCCCGTAACTATGAAGATCTCTCCTACACAGCAGAAATCAGAAGCCAGGACAAAGAAACCACCCTCGTCCATTGAGTCATACTTTCTCGGCCTCATTGGCTCGATCACGAGGCAGACGAGCCTCCCCTCGGCTCTGCCCCAACAGACTTTGCCCCCTTCCCACGACCGACTCGCCCACCGGCGGCAAGAGGGGACGGGCACGTGCCACTGCCCCCCCACGCCCTCCGAAACGGCGTTCGTTGTGACGTAAGCAGCAGAGCCCTGGTGCATGGACCAGACCACATCGAGCAGAGGGGGGGGCAGTGTGAGAGCTCTGAAGGGAAAGTTCATCCGGCGCTCCTTTCGTCGTCTGACAAGTAGCGTGTGTGTCGCTTGGCGTATATTTCGAAGCGGTTCAAGTTTTATCCAAGTCTGCCCTGAACTGCGAGGCTGGGGAAAGAGTTGAAATCCTAACCTCCCCTAAAGCCTGCAGTTGGGAGCGCCCAGTTGCGTCAGTGCCGGCAGGAGGCGTGGGTTTCACTCCGGGTTTTCTCTCCGCAGAAGCCGGGAGTGCCCGCGTGCTTCGACTAGCCAGAGACCCGGCGTGACCCAGCGCTTTCTCCAAGGCTTTCCCTTGGCGCGGCTGCGGTTCTCTTCTCGAGGCGCGCCTCTGGACGCGTGGAGACGCCTCGGCAGCCCTCCAGCAGGTCAGCGGCAGCTTGCCCAGGCTCCTTTCCGTGCTCGCCGGGCTCGCCGAGGGTATCGTGATTATGTATCAGAGCCCCGCTCGCTCCCTGTGCTCGGCCCTCTCGAACTTCTGCTGCGCTCCTCCTGCCGCCGCCTCCTCGTCCCTGTTGCGCCGGTCTCCCGTGCCGGTGAAGAAAGCCCTCTCCGTACCTGTCCCTCTCGCCGCCGCCTCCTCTCGCTGCGGTTGCTCTGCCGCAGGTCCAGGGGCTGTGAACCCTCAGGCTGGTGAGTGTTCAGAAGTCGCCGCGGGTGGGATCTTGGGCTTGGGACCTTCTAGTGTAGGCCACGGGGTGGGGGATACGCGGCACGCGAATGGCTTGCAAGATTTGGGTCCAGTAGCCCCGTAAAGACCAACTAGATTTCCAGGGTATGAGTTTTCGAGAGCGCTTTCTTCAGAAGCATTCAAAAGTGGAAGGATGTAATTTGCCTGATTTGGGGGAAGGGGAGTTGAAAAGCAGAAAAGCAGCATCTGTAGTGAGAGAAGAATCCAGCATAGCTTGGTTTATAGTTTCAGGTGAGTAGATGTGTTGGTCTGCTGTAGAACAGGCAGATTTGAGTCCAGTTACACCTTACAGACCAATCTGGAAAGCTAGTTGGTCTCTAAAATGCAACTGATCTCCAGACTTAGTTTATAAAGCCTCATGTATTCAAGGCTTGGGATGGTAGGTGCTGTTTCATTAATCTTCACAACAACCTTGTGAGGTAGGTCACTACCATTTTACTGGTGGGGGGCGTTTAAGCTGGAATTTGAAGTTATGTCTCTTGGTGGTGGAGATTGCCGTCAAGTCCTAGCTGACTTATGGCAACCCCTGGAGGAGTTTTCATGTCAAGAGACTAACAGAGGTGGTTTGCCATTGCCTGCCTCTGCAGCCTGGTCTTCATTGGAGGTCTCCCATCCAATGACTAACTGAGGGTGACCCTGCTTAGCTTCTGAGATCTGACAAAATCAGGCTTGTCTCTTGGGCTTGTCTCCTAGCAGCTTATTTGCTGCTAGGATGCGATCTGAAGTGGAGCTCTTTTTTATGCTAGTCCAACTATGCAGTGTCCTGT
This sequence comes from Eublepharis macularius, assembly GCF_028583425.1. Lineage (NCBI taxonomy): Eukaryota > Metazoa > Chordata > Lepidosauria > Squamata > Eublepharidae > Eublepharis > Eublepharis macularius. Next base: position 50,500,686 of record NC_072799.1, read on the forward strand.
TGTCATATTGGTTGAAGATTCAGTATATGCCAAATAAAAAATTCTGAGGGGGGAGGGAGGTTCTGGCATGCCTGCTATTTATAGGCCTATTGCTGCCATAGCTTTTAAGTAAGGACTGGCTTTTTAGTGTGTTAAAGTGATGATAATTCCCAGTAGTAATAGTTCTAGAGATTGTCTGTGGCAGTAAAAATAAACAGGAGTGTTGTGGCTTCTTAAAGACTAACAGAACATTATTCCAGTGTAAGTTTTTGTGCAGTAGAAGTGGGCTGTAGTATATGAAACTGGAAAAGAATGTTGTTCAGGGTGCCACAGGACTCTTTGTTCATTTGTTCTCCCTGTAAGGCATTATAATACATTATCATGCAGTACATTCACATTGGACAGTATTCATGGTTTTGCTGTTTTGTTAAGATAAATTACAAGTTTCCAGTGTATTTCCCTGGGTTACCTGCCTGAGCACCATTGACTGCTCTGTCATTTCAAGCAATGCCTGTATCACATTTAGGGGGGAGATGTGCTAAGCCCCCTGCTAATTACTGGTATGACATTTGCCTGGAAAAAATGGAAAAACTTTACACTGTTTGTTTCTCTTATATTTTATCCTGCTCTTGATCCAGAGATTGGTTTCCAAAGAGAGCCAGTTTGGTGTAGTGATTAAGAGCGGTAGAACTCTAATCTGGAGAACCAGAGTTTGATTCCCCACCCTTCTGCTTTAAGCCAGAACCTCCAAAACATCCTATCATTAACAGACTTGCTCAGATCTTGCAAACTGGAGGACGTCACTTCTTGTATTGAGTCGATCTTAACAGGAATTTAAACAGAGTATAGATGTCCAATGTCTCTGCAAGACTGACTCCTCAACCTGCTCAGCCCTAGCCCTTGACAAATGTCTGAGGTACGCTCTGCTGTGCAATAGCCATCAAGAATTAGGTGTAACTTCATCTTGCAAATAAAATGTGTGAGTTGTATAATCAAGAGGCCAGTCTAGATCATGCAATAGAATTTGAGGAAGTTCTTGGCGTAGAAGAATGTATGGCAATAGCAATTGGCAATGATACTACTTATTGTCATGGCTATAACGATTAATCTTCACACTGAAATAGTCCAAAATGTGGATCAGTGTAATGTTAGGAATGGCATCTTCTTGACAATTTCAAAAGCATCTTTAGAGTGGAAGTGCTCAAAATTCTTCTGTGTGTGTTTTTAATGCATTTTAATGCATTTTGGCTTTTATAGATGTCTGAAACTGGGGTGTGGGGGAAGATTTTTTTCTCCCCTAAGAATGAGTCATGCTTGGGAATCTGTCTATTTGGAGTAGAGCCTCCTTGTTCTTTTCTCACCCACATAGCCATTCAAATTTTAAAAGGACAAGTCTGGGAGTTCTTTTCCACCAGTGATGTAAGAGAAGAGAACAGAAATATCTGTCTCAAATAGAAATGCATTCTTGAACCATTTTACCTATACCTGGATAGCTCAGGTGAGCCTCTTTTCATCAGATCTCAGAAGCTAAGCAGGGTCGGCACTGGGCAGGGGGTTGGACTAGATGGTCTGTATGGCCCCTTCCAACTCTATGATTCTATGGTTAATAATTGGATGAGAGATGTCTAACGAAGACCGGGATTGCAGAGGCAGGCAATGGCAAACCACCTCTGATAGTCTCTTGCCATGAAAACCCCACCAGGGGTTGCCATAAGTCAACTATGGCTTGAGGGCACCACATGCACGCGGGAAGAGCTTAATACCTGGTACCATGTCCAGGATGGAACTGAGGCTTGGCCAAGGAAACAGATAGTGGTCATGTGTATAGGATCCCAAGCACTTCATTAATTCCCCCTTTCCCCCAGCATACACACATCAAAAAGAAATGTTGAGGACAAGGTAATAGATACAAAAATCTGTGTTTTTAGGATGCCCTGTTCTGTGAAAAGGCTGATGGGTCAGAAGCCAATCGGACCCTTGTGAAAGTTCTAATGATTTCTGAGCTTCAAAGGAACCAAGTCCATGGGCCAACCATGGTGTAGATGCACACCTGAAGCATTCCCTTTCCATGCTAGTGTAGCACTTCAGATTTCAGATACATTATTTGGAATCTTGTTAAGTTCATTTAAGTTGCATTACATCTTTATATACCTGCGTACATCTTTTTTACCCATAAAATGTTGGTGTTTTAATGACCCTGATAGCGGTGGGGCAACCTTCACAGAAATGTTTGACTGATTATATAAATCTCAACTATCTGTGATGAGCAAGCTATTCATATTGCATGAGAGTTATTGAGCAACTTACAATAAGCTTCATAGGCATGATGAAGCAACTTTTCCATTCTGGTGGAAGAGCCAATATTCCTTTTGCTTCAAGGTTGAGTAGAAGTAGCTCAGTTTGCCCTGGAAGAGTTCCAGACAGTTTATTTCATAGGTTCTGCCAGCAGACTATTGAGCTTTCTACAGCAGCATCTGACTGGCGGCTGCTGGAAACAGAGTGCTCTTTGGTCATTAAGGCCCTGCACATGATAGTGGGACAGTTCTGCTTCACTTGCCACAGTGCACGTGGTGGCTTATGTGCCTGTCACATTGCATTTTATGTACAGGACCTGTGCACCAAGATTATCTGTGCAGGGGAAAAAACAGTTGCAGATTGTGCAGTTGCACTAGGGGGTAAAAAAAACCATCCAGGATACTGAATCACTGCAGCAATGCTAGAGGATACCAGTGTGACAGCCAAACAGCAACTGCACAAATACAATCTATATGGAGGGGATAAGACAAAAGAATTATTTCACTAAACATGCTCCGGTGTTCCATAAGGACTCTGTGGGCTCTTGCAGTTCAGTTGTAAGCAGAGTTACACCCCTTGAAGTCAATGGGCCATGGTGTCTAAAGGGAACCTCCATATTCAGTAGCAAACCTCTGAATGCCCGTTCTAGTAGGCACTTGGCCTCTATTGCCTGTTTGTTGACCCTCCAGGTAAGTGGTTGGCAGCGGTGTGAAAAAAGTTGCTGAAAAAAGATGACCTACTGGTCTGCTCTGGCTCTTTCGTTCTTATGTGCTTAGAAGTGTGTAACTCTGGTTACCACTGGGCTGTTGGTGAATTTGCAGTCTTGTAGCTGATACTCCTGTTTTCTGACTTCAAGACATGAGTTATCAAGATCTAAAGAACAAAAGTCAAGGCCTTTGCCCACACTATAGACCACCAAAAGCCTGAGTGAGCCCAGATAGATAGCCCTTTTCCTAGGTTTCCTGGGGGTCACTTAAAGACCCATATTCTCTTACAGGAGAGCCCTAGAACAAAAACCCAGGCCAGGGAATTCATGTCTTCAGCTCCTGAAAAGATCACCAGTGGCCTAAGAATTTGCCTTTCTAGCTTTCGGTATTTAAAATTGTAAACTGCTTGGGTGCTGAGACTTAAATGCAGTAAAAGTAAGTTACACCCAAGATGGTTGTTGTGGGTTTTCCGGGCTGTATTGCCGTGGTCTTGGCATTGTAGTTCCTGACGTTTCGCCAGCGGCTGTGGCTGGCATCTTCAGAGGTGTAGCACCAAAAGACAGAGATCTCTCAGTGTCACAGTGTGGAAAAGATGTGGGTCATGTGTGGAAAAGATGTGGGTCAGCCGCTGGCGAAACGTCAGGAACTACAATGCCAAGACCACGGCAATACAGCCCGGAAAACCCACAACAACCATCGTTCTCCGGCCGTGAAAGCCTTCGACAATACATTACACCCAAGATGTCATCGCTAAACATTAGACAAGCAGCACTCTGACATCTTGGCACTGTTTGAGGTCTCTCCCCCACCCCCTTGGCAGGCAAGCACCCATAAAGAAAAGGGGAAGCAGGTTTCCTGATTACATGCTTTTATGTCACTTTCTTGCAAGGATGCTTGCCGTTGTACATCAGTGCAAATAAAACAAAAAATGCTTATGTGACAGCAGGCTATTACAGATATCTGTAGGGTCAAGTATTCAGTTTCCCCTCCCCAAGGTATATTTTAATGCCCCCAATGTCTTCCTATATAATAACAGGTGTGCTTGCATACTATACAGTAAATAATTCCTTGGTTTTATTTATTTATTTATATAATTCAATCAGTATGCACAGTGCTGGAGTACAAGATTTCTATATTTACATTAATCCTGAATAGTGCATTTGTTATGTGTTCTAGACCTATTTGTTTTCGATATAAACAGCAGTTGTACATACTGTCTTTAGGTCACTGGTCTTCAACTGTTGGATCAGAGCTAACGTGGGTCACATTTTAGTTCAAAGAGGGCCATACAAGGATCACTGCTGTCCTTTTTATTTTTAGTTTAGTGTGGATTTTTCTCTTTCTTGGAAGGAGAGAGGGAAAGAAATGTGCGTGTTAAAAATAGTTCCCGTATTCCGTGTCAAAGTTAAAGCTGGTCCCTCCCAAAATGTTGAAGAGTATTCTTCACTTCGATAGCCATCCTTCCAGATCACACATACCGGTTCTGGGTGTATAGCTGCAACCTGGCTTTTGACCAGCCTATCAGTAAACTGCAGTCTCATCCATGATACTATGAACATGGAGGAATTTGATTAAAAGGTCATTGATAAGAGAATCTGCTTAGTAAGGCTTACACACTGCAATCATGAAGACAAGTCAGGCTAGGGTTCAGTTGTAAGGCATTCAGTTAAGAATGTTATAGGTTCAAGGCAACATGGTAGCTTCATGGAAACTACAAACAGAAGCTGAGAATATTTTGTTGAATGCGAGCTCAAGTAAAGCACAGCCTGGGTCTTTCTTTTCAAAAGGGAAATTCTTAGGTCTCTTTGATGGATGGAGTGTGTGGGGCTGATGCACACTCAAATTTCAAAACTACAAAGCAAAAAAAGTTGCACGGACATGTTGCTGAAACTGCCACAGCTTATTGATTCTCCATGTGGGAAGGCCATAATTTGGGAGCAAGTCTGAATCTAGGGTTTTTTTTACCATCTCTGTAACAGTTAGTTATAACTATGGGGTGAAGCATTTCCTGTACCTTTGGAAACATTGTGGCAAGAGACCATTAGGTGTCGCCACAAGGCCATTTTATCAAATATAAGAGCTCATGTGACTTCAGAGGCTGTGGCTGATTGAGGCTGTGCTGCACCATTAAACTTGTTTACCCTTAACGCTGATGTGGTCTTCCAGTTTTTCAGGTGTGTATGCAAGATTAACATTCTTAAATGCTTTTTATTTGAAATATTGGAAAGCGGGCAGTTGAGAACTCTGGTAACGGAAAGTATTGACAAGTTTATATGGGTACACTAGAGATCATTTCATGCAGTTTTAACTTTCATCCAGGAACTGCTAGACAAAAATAGATTTACAAAGGATAATCATGCGTGGTTTGAGGACCTTAAAGCTATAGTGTGACTGATGGTATCGGTCCTTCCTCCCCTGTTCCTCCTGATCTGGGTGACGGGAATCAGGATTTTTCATGTAGTTGATACTTGCTTTACTCGAGGAGTCATAGAAAAATGTCTTTGTATCCCCAGGACAAGTTAGCCGACCTTGAGAGCGAACAGCTGCTTGTTCAGACAAGTTTGCTGAATGTATTAAATCAAACTGGCATTTCTTTATGATAGGAAATGGTGAGCGCTCCGTTGCCAAGGGGGGTTGATCGTAACATGTTCTGCATTGAGAGCTTGACTTGTCAGTCACAAGAGTAGTGAAATCACTGAGGAGTATCTTGTAATCTGAACTTGCAGAGGAAAACGAAAGCTCTTCTGAAATTAAAAAGTGATACCTGTTTTCAGAAAACAGATTAAAATGCTGTTCAGTAGTCATACACTTTGAATCTGGCTTCTCTTTCTCTGTCAAATGTGGCCACTGGATTTTAAATCCCTACTCCTCAGGCAGAATCAAGTCTTTGAAAATCAGTTCAGCCATCCTCTTACAACTGTTATTGTTGCTGGTTTACCTTGCAGAACTTCCATTTATTATCCAGAGCACTCTTTTTTTTCCCTCTTCAGTGGGCAGGAGTGAGTGGGAATGGTTGTGCTGTTTTCTTGTTTGTGAAATGATGATGCACAAATGAACAGAACAGAACATTCATGACTGCTTTGGCCCTTGGCTGCGGGTGGGAGGTAAACCCTTGCATCATGAAACTTGGCACACAGGAAAGATTACATAAACTGCCAGTTAGTTTAGCAAGGAGCTGTCAGTTTTTTGTTTGCTTTTCACACTTTTAGAAGCTGCTGCTATTGGCATAAATAGTTGTGTTGTGCAGTCTGATGGGAAATGTCTGGCACGTGACAAGCCACTTTTGGATGCACGTCAAATAAATTGAGAAGCTTTACAATCAACTGCAAGTAAGTTCCAGTCCTCAGAACTCTGCTGTAGAATTGAATAGATTCTGATGAGGCATGGGTTTGGCAGGCAAATTGTTCCCATGCTGACAGTAGTAGTAACTTCTATGTAATGTTCCCTAAGCGATAAAAGGAAAATGGGGGCTTTAAGAGGAAAATTGTGCATTCCCAGCTCAAATTGAGACTTTGTGGCTCAGTATGCTGAGTGACTTCTCCGTGCATGGATTTTAAACATTTTCCTGGTTCAATAAATATTTGCCCTTACAAGAGCAAGTAAATGTGTCTGCTAAATTAATCTACAAAATCAATTTCAAAGCTTACAGAAATATTTTGTATGCCTTTCTCAGACCATCCTTCAGTCCATAAGTGATTTGTGTATCATCTTTTCCTTTGGCCCATTGTAGATTCCTTTTCAGTGTGACATAACCATCTTGCACCCCTCATTACACACAGGGCCATGGTTGGGCCAGAGGGAATTAGGAAACTTTTCTTTTGGAGTATAGTGTTTATTAGATCATTTTGGTTCTCTTTCTCTTACTAACAGTTTTAATTTTTGTATTCTTTCTGTTATTAACAGTTGGTTAGCTACAGAGGTAAGTTTCAGTGTGAAGTGTCAGCTAGTTCTGAGCTGACTGGTCTTGAACTTTTCTGAAAGTGAAATTCCATCACACTTGCTTTAGGGTACCATGAGCAGGTGGAAAGAACTGTGATGTATTTTTGTTCTTGCACATGAATTGCCGGTGAGGAGCTCTTCTGAAGCCTTCCTTTTCCTATCTTCCCAGATGAGAAACTAATATCCAGACTCGTTTTTGAGGCTGTGGTAAGGACTTGGTGACATAGATGGACACTGTGTCTGGAGGCAGAGTGGGATATTGGCACGCCCGTTTGTGAAAACGAGGTCCATTTAACTTGTGGGATGAGCCAGTTTCACAGCCTGTCAGGGGTTACTGGTGTGACTAGGCCAACACAGTGTTTTTCAGGAAGGGAACTCATCACCCCTCTTCATTATCATTAAAATTAATATTTTCTTATTGTTGCCTACAACTAGCTAACAGTGACTGCTACCCACTTAGAGATGACATTAAAAATTGATGGTGAAAATATTGTCTAAAACAAATACACAGCTGTGGTTTATCTTTCCAAGCTAAGGGTTTCAAGTACTGTATTTAGAACTCATGAGGGCAGATGGCTGCAGAAGATACTAACAGGACTAATACAACACTATTAATAGGAATGAAAGAGAGCCAAGAAATTTCAGATTCTGTGGTAGGCTGATTAAATGAGTTCAACAGGAAGGGACTGGTGATTAATGGAGTTCCAGATAAGAGGCAACAGATACTTGTAGCACGGCAAATAGTGACTTTCACTCTTTGAAATTATGATTCAGTGCTTTTTAGTCCTTGTGTCACTGCAGGAGTGTATGAGTTTCTAAAAACATCACTCTTCATGAAAAACTTAGGACCCTGCAGGAACAGCCAGTGTAATGTAGCTTACAATCACAATGCCAAGGGAGCTTAGGATGTCCTGGACTTGGGGGTTTTCAGTGGCGGTCTCAGCCCTCTGGAATTGGCTGCCTAGAGAAGGGTGGTAAATGTCAGATTTTGCAACCTTGGGCAAGGGAGGGTCAGAATAATCCAAAAGGCATTTCAAATTAGCTGTTGTATTGTTTAAATCTGTTTCTTTTAATGGGTGTGGCCTTATGCATGTCATTGGAAATGGCTTTGATCATCAGAACAGTGGTATATAAATATTTTAAATCAAAAAATAAATATTCAGTGAAGTTCACTGGCTGAACTTGGGCCACTCTCACTCTAGCTCAGTTTTTGTGAAACTAAATTGGAGGACAGGGAGCCTTCTCTTTTGCCCTGAGCCTCTTAGAGGAAAGGTTGGTTAAAAAATGCAATAAATAAATACAATTCTATTTGGTATTTCCTCCCCAAGCATACACTGCTTTCTAGAGCATGTGTACTGTCTTGGGGAAGAGCCACACAGTAAGTTCTTTCTGTAATGTTCTAGATTTCATAATATTACCCAGCAGTACAAGAAGCTGTGGCACTGCTACAGTTCCTGTGGTATAGAAGTAACTGTAGTTTTGAATATTGCAGAACACCAGTGTCCGAGCCTGTCTCTGGAAGAAACCTTTTACCAATGCCTTCCTCTCACTGTTGCTGTCAGCAGCTAGCCACTCCGTAGCTGAGCAGGAGAGAAAACAAGGCCACTTTTTGACCTGCTTCTGATGTTTCTTTTGGGGGCCTCTGTATCTCTTAATGAGAGAGGGTGGATGCAGAAAAGTTCCCGTGGACTTTAGTATTGTGAGGTTTGGTAGTATTGTGAGGTTTGGTAATCACATAATGGACACTTTTAAAAGTGATGTAAAGAGTGCTAACGTTTGGAAGGTTTACATCTGAATGTAGCATCTGCATCTTGGGAAAAGAATTCCAGGATTCTGGGACTTGGAAAGAACCGTTGTCTGAGTATTTAGGATAGACACACTCTGAGCTCCATGGAGATCAGAGTAAATCTGCCCAGTGCAACATACTTTTCTCTTTGGCTCTTTCAGAGGAAAGTAGTAACTCTTGTAAAGACAGGAGTATGAATGCACTCTGCAAACATATTTATCGTGCTATGTAATGTCTACACCAGTCTAAAAACTTCCATCTCTGAGACTTGAGCCTCTTAAAAGTTTGTGTAAATGTTTGTGCAGACATCCTACATGGAGGCCTTGTACGGTGTTGGCCACATGGCAAAGATTAATTGGAACATGAATTTATTTATTCTGATGTGTTATGTGGGGAAAGCTGTGGCCCTCAACCACAATGTTCTGTCTGTCTACAAGGCTTTGAACCAATCCCGGGGATTCTAGCCCTGAAGAAAGCGCCAGAGTCTGGCCAGTAAATTAGAGCCTTAGAATTGCACTGGATGGGCAGGAGTGAGCCAGCTGTCTTTAAATAAGGAGAAGTAATGCTTCTGCCTCTCAGGGCACTGGTAGCTGTGGACAACAGCCATAAGCTGAGCTCAGCTTTTATTTTGGGTTTTTGTTAGAATTGGAGGTCTGGTGTACTGAAGTAAATAAGCACCCTGTGAAAGGCCCATCCAAAACATAACTGTTCTGATACCATTGCCGAGGCCAGGTTCTCTGAAAGTTTGAAAAAGCTGCCTAGTACTGGGTAGAAGCCTGTCAGCTGTTGCAACGAGGTTGCAAAAGAACCTTAAATGCTGGGGAGTCCTATCTAGAGGGAAAGTATTAATTTCTCACCTCAGCATCTGTGTCTGAGCTTCAACCAGTTAACCCCCTGGTGGAAGACATAACCTCTGCAGAGTGAGGTTGAGAGCCAGTTGTAGATTTGTCTTACTGCTTGTTTCACACAAACTTCAAACTGTTTCTACAACTTGTTCTCTGTGAATAAATCTTTGGTTGTTATATTGTTCTGTTTGTGTTAAGTCAAATATAGCTGGGAAAGGGGTTTCTAATTGCCTCACTATCAAATACCACATTATTAGGATCTCAATAAAAGCCCTTTAGGAAACCAAAGCTACACACTACCATCCAAATAGTAAAGGCTTGAGTTTCCCTTTTATGAATATTGTGGCGGCTGGGGTTTAAACTGAAGGAAAGCAGAGACCACTGTGTGGGGATAATTGGACAGCATTCAGTCGAGGGGGCCTTTATCTCAGAGGTCTCCCCCTTGACCTGCCGCAGCTCCTCCTTCCCCTATCATATCGCCCCAAACAAAATCAGCATCAGCCAAGGCCTTGCAGTTGCAGTCTATATATATATATAAACAAGTGTCCTGACTGACTCATCAATGCCCAGCCCAAACTCCTAGACTTAGAAACTTGAAATTTGGGGAGAACATTCCTTTCATGATATAAACACCCACGAGGAAGAGATTTTAAGAAATTCACCCCCTAAGGGGGTAAAAAGGGGTCAAATGTGTTTTCCCAAAGGGATACAGCTTCCCTGTATGGCTGGCAGGTTACTGCCTGCTTGCACCCTCCCCCACTGCAGCTCAGCCACTTTTCCCTGATGGGGCCAGCTTGTCAAGGTCATTTGCATCTGCGTGCTGATTGGACCTCACAGCATTCCACACATCATCCCCCCCAGAGACAGTTGGAACTCAGAGATCATTTGCGTATGCAGCCTCTTCGGGCCTCACCCATATTCTAAACAGTATGCAGTTTCTATTGGGAGTCATTGAATGTCTCCTGAGGTAAAATGCACCTCCCAGTCTTTCCCGAAAAAATTCACTAGTGTTGCCAGTCTCCCTGTGGGGCATGGCTTTCCTGTGTGGCTGGCAGGCTCCTGTCTGCTCACACCCCCTCTCTATGATTGGTCAGCTGTGGAACTCTATGTTCTGAGGTAAAAATCAGGTAAATTGCAGACAGTTGAAGAAAAATGGTACAAGACTCCTGAATAGGGATTTTAGATAGAAGTCAATATGGCAACTGAGATTTTAAAAGTAACTGGATTTAAAGTGGTTAAATACCGTAGCGAAGCATGGGTATCGAGTTAGTGTATAAGAAAAGGGGTGATCACCAGGAGCTAACCATCACAAAACTTTACCCTGTATTAGCAGGAGCGGGGACTGTTTATCCTTTTCTTTGCTGAATTGGCTGTTCTTTGTTTTCTTCAGTGTATTCCATGGGCAACAGTACAAGCAGGCTATATAGTGCTCTTGCAAAGACTCTGAGCAGTGGTGCAGTCTCCAAACATCAGGAATACTTGGAACACCCAGACTCCGAGCTCCTGGATCCTATAGATCCTAAGGACCTGCTTGCAGAATGTCAAGTTGTTCTTCAGAAACGTCCTGCCCGGCTCCAGAGAGACTTTGTGGACCTGAGGACCAACGTTGCCAGAAGCCACCAACCCATTAGAGTCATGCAGTGGAATATACTTGCACAAGGTATAAACCTTAATCAAACTGTTTGTGGCTTAGCAAGGATATACTTCTTGACCCATTGAGTAATAAAACTGTGGAATTCACTGCCAGAAGTTCTAGTGATGGCCACAATCACAGATGGCTTTAAAAGGGGGTGAGACAGATCCATGAAGTTTTAGCCACTTTGGGTTCATCGATGGTTACTAGGCTTTGGTGAATAAAGGGAATCTTCATATACAGAGGCAGCAAACCTCTGAATACCAGTGCTGGGAGGCATCAACAGGAGAAGGTCTTAGCCTGTATGTTATTTATTGGCCCTCCAGGACAACTAGTTGGCTGCTGTATGATTCCGGATGCTGGATTACATGGACCACTGATCTGGTCCAGCAGGGCTGCTCGTATGTGGTCTGCAGTCTCTTACTGTTACATCAGCCACAACCGTTGATCATTACATCAACGGGGGATGTGGATGTACATTACATTGCAGGGGAGGCTGAATGGAGCAAGGCTGAAAATTATAGTGCAATTTTAGCAATCAGGGGATTTGAGCCTGCTTTACACATGGAAGATAATGAGGTGGAAAAGTCCTGAGATGATAGATTGAATTGCTAGAGGTAGACCCCGGTTTGGATGTTCCTTTGCATTAAAAACTCCATGCAAATACAAAACTATAGTTTTTAGCCCAGTTCTTTGCTTGCCTTGCTTTGTTTGCAGAGATGTTTCAAAGAGAGGATCATTGCAAAATGTGATCCTTCAGCTATAGTCTGATGAAGGGGGAATGCACTTAAAAAACGGTATATCAGGAAGGCCATAAATATCAGTAGCCCAGATATTTGGGTGTTCCCATACCAGTTTTGTACTCAGATGATCTTCTCCCCCTCCTTTTTTAAAAAATTCTGAAATTAACTGGGTCCATTGTTCCCTAGGGGATCTTTCCAGGGGGAGGCACCGGAGGGGCTATTGTTTCAAGGAAAGTACACCAAAATTACAGCAGAGTGAGGGCTATCTGTCCACTAAAGACCTCCTCAAGTTTCAAGAAGATTGTATGGTCCCCTGAACAAAGTATCCCCAGCACTTTTAAAAAATCTTGCCTTGAAGCTGCCGCTGATCATAGCAGCTTTTTTCCCCTTTACGGGTTTCCTGGTCAAAAAGGGAGGAGAGTAGGAGATTCTCACAGACAAATTAAGCTCATTAGAGGGAGCTTAACTGTGTCCAATCACAATGATTTTCTCATGTAGTCTATAAAACAATGGTTATGATTGTACAGTTGCATTCCCACAAATGAGCAATCCTATTCCTCTGTGTAAATTACCTCCCTCCCCCTCCCCTTTTGAAACATGCAAAAGTAAGAAAAACAAACTGTTGTGACCTTTGAAATATGGCCCAGGTTCTTGAATATTTCAGGGATAAATCAGGATAGGAACACTGGTATATCCACGAATCCTGGAGATGACTGGAAAACCCAAATATACCCTCACAATACCAGTAAGGTATTTTTAGGTATATTTTCAGACCAGCTATACCAAATTGCATACCCCATTCTGATATGTTAACAGTCTGTTTTGCTACCTCTTGTGAATGTGAACTAGGCTTTACAGTTCTTTCAGTGTGAATCATCTCATTTGAGGCCTCCATTTGAAACATACTAAGTAAAGCCAAGTTATAATTGCAAAACTGTTAAACTGAATATCCCCAGAATGGCTGAACAAAATTGCATGACTCATGTGCTGATTACTTTTATGTGGGATGTAAAAATAATCCACCAGTTGCCATTTGAACCAGAATAGCAGTAGTCTTCCCATAAGTCCAGAAATGCATGGATTAAGCATAAATGTATGAAAGTGAAACTTCTGAAGAAAGCTTTAACTACCATGAACATGTTCTTTCATTCCAGCTCTTGGGGAAGGCAAAGATAACTTTGTTCAGTGCCCTATGGAAGCCCTCAGATGGGAAGAAAGGAAATGTCTCATTCTCGAAGAGATACTTGCATACCAGCCAGACATCCTGTGTCTGCAAGAAGTAGACCACTATTTTGACACCTTTCAACCACTCCTTGGTCGACTGGGCTACCAATGTACTTTCTTCCCTAAGCCATGGTCTCCATGTTTAGATGTGGAATGTAACAATGGTCCAGATGGCTGTGCTTTGTTCTTTCTTAAAGACAGGTTTACTCTTATCAGTAGTAACAACATGAGGCTCACAGCAATGAAGCTAAAAACCAACCAAGTAGCCATCGCTCAGATACTAAAATGTAACGAAACAGGCAAATTATTCTGCATTGCTGTCACTCACTTGAAAGCACGTAATGGCTGGGAAAGATTTAGATCTGCACAAGGTGCTGATCTTCTGCAGAAACTGAAAAGTATCACCCAAGAGGCAGAGATCCCTCTAATTGTCTGTGGCGACTTCAATGCTGAGCCTACTGAAGAGGTTTACAAGGAATTCTCAGATTCCAGTCTGAACTTGAATAGTGCTTACAAGCTGCTGAGTGCTGATGGGATGTCAGAACCTCCATATACAACGTGGAAGATCCGCCTCTCTGGAGAAAGCAGGCACACACTGGATTATATCTGGTATTCACAACATGCCTTACAAGTGAATGCTGCTCTCAGTCTTCTGACTGAGGAACAAATTGGACCTAACAGGCTACCATCTTACAATTACCCGTCAGACCATCTGTCTCTAGTATGTGACTTCAGCTTTAATGAAGATCCGGACAGGCTTTTATAATTTGATGTGTGGGATTTTTAGAAACTGCTGGGTTTATGCAGTGGCCCTTGAAACTCTGCTTCTGAAGACTATGGAAAATTATTTATGAATAAGATAATGATTTACTTTGAACTATACCTTTTAGAGACTGTCATTATGACCTTGCCGTGACAGTAAAAAACAAAACAGTGCTTATTCCTTATTTCAAGAGACGCCTTGTGTATTATCACTTGGTACAAAGGCTCAAGAAAAGCTCTGTCACTATCTCTTGTATTGGAGAACTGATTCTGTAATAAGTATGTAAGAGCTTGGGGTTCATGAGTTCTAAGAGCATTTGCCCCAGATGTGACTATTATGCACTAAATTCACAAAAAGGGCCAAAAATGTGGAATACATAATAGGGTGTCACACTACATTGTAAGTTGTACTGATTGGCCAAATGTTGGCAACTCGGTTTAGAACCCATTTCATTCTATACATGAAAAAATACTGCAACACAAGTATTAGTTAATTAAAATGTTTGAATTTGCACTTAACTGGTCTTGTTTACTGGGTAAATTAAAAAGGTGTGGAGCCTTTAACTTCTGTTGTGGATAAATAACCCTAAAGTAAAGCCCTCTTCAGAATCTCATTGGATGTAGAAAACTTTGCATCTAAATTCAAATGCCTAGAATTGGTTATGTCACAATGGCTAAAAACTTCACTCTGTATTGAAACCAGGGCCTTGAAAATAACTGGAGTTTTAACATCTTGGTTCTGTGGATAGATTTAGCCTCTCCTGTCTCTAAAAGCTACTTCAGGTAGATTACATACAGGTCACTGTGGATCACCATGTTGAAGGTTCATCTGTTTCAGGTTCACCTGAACTGCATTTCCTCTCTGCAGCTCTTGTTCATTTTCCTCATTTGCACAGACCATTCTTTATTTCAAGTTTACTGTCCTTGCCATAGGTCTAGGAACAGCACAGCTCAGTCATGAGCAGCCAACAGACCTGCTAACCTACAGGCAAGCATCCAACCCCAGGTGTTTGGCCATGGCTGCTAACAAAATCCCTCTATGTATTACACTACAGATAAGTACCTGCTATGCTCAGCCTGGTTTCAATTTCTCCCAATGCAGTCCTAGTCCACGAATACATCTTAATTCAAGAACCCCCTACTTACTGAGCATAATATATGTGACCGTTATATTCTGAGGGGAGAAGGATCTGGTCCCTGTACAGCTGGAAACAAAGGAATACAAGGTGTACACTTGCTCACGGCCCTCTAAGAGAAAGTGTTTGCTGAAAAGAGTTCTGGTTGGTCAGAGTGGTATCACTTCAAGGTTTTCACAGCGCCTTAAGATGGCTACATTTTTATGCAAATTCATTGACAACTGCTGGACAGTGCTCAGGTGATACCTCCTCAATGGTAGCATTTTGGAGAACAAAGTTCTTACCAATACAAACTAGGGGTTTTCAAGGCAAAGACTACTGGAGGTGGTTTGCCATTTTTGTGGAATGGAAAGTGCCACAGCTATGTGCTGCCATTTTCAGTATTGTTTTTAAAAAGTTCAGGCCAATTATAGCTGTATTCCATACAGTAAAATATGACCACCTCATGACAATTTAGAAGGTAATGATACTCTATTATATAACAAAACAAAACCAATTGTAGATCATCAGTATTCATACAGGAAAGCCTGAATATTGAGAGTTCAGGCAGTGAAAAGCATGCCCCCACCATTTAGATGATATGGTAACATGACCACAAGGCGTACAGTTTGGCAGACTATGACCTGGTCTATCAACCAAATAATTCTTTAGCAATACAACTGCTCTTCAAGACCAGAGGATAAGGACTGCTGCTTTCACTCAATAGACTTAAGCACACACAAGCTCTCCAAGCTTCAATTAACGCAGCGATCGTATGTGCATCTTTACTGAAGCTGATTGCAAAGGCGAAGATTTCTCCCCAGGAAAGCCACTTTTTCTGAATGGAGACAAATGACAGAACGTGCAGCTGTTAACATACCAATCTAATTCCTGTTATGAAATTCTCTTTAATTTCAAGAAAAATACAGCTGTTTAATTAATCACAGCATAATTTGGACATTATCACTTCATAAATAGTGCCTGATACAGCCCCCGTTTAACACCTTTTCAGATTTTTTCCCCTCATTGTTTCCTCTCCTGTTATTTTAGAAGCAGGGCAATGAAATACTGGAGGGCGGGTAGCCTTTCTTGCAGCATAATTGGTGAGAACTGAGAGCCTTTATTGTAAGGTATTTTTTAACTGTGTTGTCCAACTACATATTAATTAGCATGAAAACTATAAATCTGGCTGAACATCAGACATATTAAAAGCGTTTTTTAAAAAAAGAGACTAAACTTAAATTTCATGTTTGTATTTCAGTAAAACCTACTTGAATACACTTTGAAACAAGAGTACAACAAAATAGAATATACTTTAAATGTTGAATATACAAACTATTATAGTTCATTCTGAACACTGGTACTTCCCTCTAACTTCAACTAAAAAAATGTACAGGCTTTTACTACTTGACACAAGTTCATGCCAAGTGTGACCTTTCAAGTGACAGAGTAGAAGCTGAAATTGAAATGTAAGCACAGATGTCAGGGCTAAGTGGTTGACTCCAGGCCTGGTGCAGCAAAAGGCTGACACGCGTGTTGCCACTTTGTCCACAAGTAAGAAACCGACAGACTTAACTACCATACAAAATATGTTACATGTAATTCTATAACAATACTGTGCTAGGTATAAGATTTTTTTTAAAAAAAACTGTTTTAATAAAAAATGCTTTACACAAACAAGCCATTAGCTTATTTCAAGAAAGATAACTGAAAATCAGTCTAAGGCTTTCATTTTAAATTTGCTTAAGCTGTATGATACAAAAATCCCTCTAGGTCTCAATCATGTCTTAGAAGCTCTTTAATCCTCCTTTAATTCACATTCTAGAATACCTAGTAGCAAAGTTTAACATAGCACCAGTTGAATACTGTGAGTACACAGTAGTAATTGCTGGTATGCATATTAGATGCATCAGATTTGTCTTTTGTAACAACTGTTTAAAACCTCCAATACATAGCAACCAAGAATCCCTCACAGAATCCGCTTAGTGTTCCATGCATTAGTGTAATGTGATAATGCAGTGAGCTTCTGGAGCCCCCACCAGTTGGAATTTTCCTTTTTCATCAGCTTAGTATTTTCTCAATTTGCAGAGGCAGTTGTGTCAGTGTGTGGCTGTGGTTCAATTCCCACTGAAACATGGGACATTAATTCATTTCCAGTAAGTTTCAAATATATGCATATTAACATTTTAAAGTCTGTTTCAGCCTTCATTGTGTCCATTTCCCTGCCTCCCTAAATATGTCAGTTAACTCCACAATGAACTATGTAGCTAATGTTCATAGCTGCCTTTTCTTCATTTCTCACATGTTACTATTCCCTCCGTTTTCAGTGTTACAGGAAGAGCAATGGCTGATGGTGTACTGACAACAACTACATGAGTAACTGTCTTGGTTCCATCTGCTGGCTTTTCTTCTTGTACAAGCTGCAGTGTTTTAACTTCTCGTTCCTGCTTTAAAGCCACTGTTTCAGATTTGACTTCTGGCCCTTTGATGACTGCACTAATAACTCTAGGAGGAGTATGGCC
Organism: Eublepharis macularius; assembly: GCF_028583425.1. NCBI lineage: Eukaryota > Metazoa > Chordata > Lepidosauria > Squamata > Eublepharidae > Eublepharis > Eublepharis macularius. The sequence continues at coordinate 50,518,236 of NC_072799.1, forward strand.
ACCAGACTGCTGGGGAGGCATGGAGAGTCTCATCACTGGTGTCCCATGTGCTAGAGATACTGGAGTAAGTGCTCTCACAGCCAATGGCGTTCCCACTATGTTGATACTTCCTGTCCCAGGCAGGCCAGTTTTTGTTTGCAGCTGGCACTGTGCAAGTTGTGTAGCAGGGATGGTAATTATTTTTGCAGGCTGCATTGTGATTTTCTCTCCATTTTCTGCAGATGCTGGCATCACAGTAGGGATTGTCTGGATTACCACCTTTGGGGTTGTTGCTGTTGTTGGGCTTGTGTTGGTAATTAACGGTGACCCTGCATTTACTGACTGCACTGCAACAGTTGAAATTTTCTGTCCTAGGGATGTCATTACAACAGGTACTTGCATTGCCACGCGAACAGTTCTGTCAAATATGTAAAGACAAACAGTGCAGCATTAAAACCAAATCAGCAGCAGGAACAAATGACTTAAATTAAGATACCCATAATTAAATCTTATCTGTACCCAAAAAGGGTATTCTCCCCATGCACACCCAAATCAAAAATTTAAACTAGAGACATCCCCATACCAGACTGTGCAATGATATACTTTCATTTGCTTCTCAAAGTTTCAAGATTTAAGTTGTCTCTCTGTGGTTTTATGAATTGCATTTAAAAAAATCAAAACACAGTTTAAGAATTCAGGATTAATCAAGTAAGAACTAGCTTAAGAATCTGCTTTTTATAAAGTTCTGACTTCACTATTCAGCCAGTAGAATGTTGAAATTTTCCAAAGCAATCCAGTTTGGTTTATATGTCCTACACCTAAACCGTTCATGTGTCTTTTGATTCTCAGTCTGAATAAGCACATTTAAAAATGCATCCAATGGTGCTCCCCTGACTTCAGCCTATCCAATGCACTAACCTGGGAGCAGTCGTTGCTGGAACAGTAGTGGTGGTGGGAGAACAAGGTGACATTTCATGCCCAGAAGAGGAGATATTCACCACTCTGGTAACTGGCTTCTCTGCTCTTGTGCAGTTCAACTGAGAAGCGTTTTTTCCTGTGCGAGCAGAGGCCGCTGCTTTTAAGAGATTTTCAGCAGACAACGTCACTCGTTCTAACGATTTCTCATCTGTTGGTATTGACAAATCTTCACTGCCACATTCACTTTTGTCATCAATTACCACAATGTTTTTGGGCATTTCTTTAAACTGATATACAAGCCTTTGCCCTTCAACCTTTGCCAGTATTCCTCTTTGATAGTAGTATCTGCAAGGAGAAATACAAGAATACTGTATAGAGCTTTAGTTATAATAACTTCCCATTTCACTTTTACATTTCTAACCAAAAGACTGAAGGTCATTTGCTTAAAAAAATTAAATAACCTATGCATACTGGATTCTCCAATATAAAATTAAAAAGTGACCAAGATTTACAATAACACCATTAATAATGGGAAGTGTGGCAACAACAATGCTCTGTGGAAGGTTCAAAAGCATAATGCTACATTTGCAAGACAAAGTATCCAATATATCTATGGGTGAAGCTTGCGATCAAGCATAACTGCACAGTTCCCCACCCCCACCCCTTTTTTTAAATAAGAAGTTTCAGTAGTCTTCCCCATCCATCATTTTTACATACATATATACCTCAGGGCCCTTCCCATGGTTTCATAGTTCATGTCGGGCTTGTTCTTGTGTTTTCCCCATAGTTTAGAAACTGCCTTTGAATCCACAAGTTTAAAGATGCCCTTCTCTCGCTGGGTCCACTTGATATACCGAGGACAAGTATTTTTGTCCTGAAGCAGATCTAGAAGGAATTCCCACAAGTAGGTTGTATTTCCTACAAAAAAAATGTCATTTTCATATTTTAAAAAGAAAAAAAAAACTTCCCTTGCTACTGTCAAGAAAACAGAATGATTAGATTATGTATCAACCATCTTAAGATGTGCGCACATACAGTACTTAAGAAATGAGTTTTAAAAACCGGTAGAAGTCAAAATTATAAGATACAGCTATAGAAGCAGTATTAAAATATTAAATGCCAACTTACTCAGTTACTGGGGAATAGAAGAGAAAAGAAACATCTATAGGTTGCTAAGTAGATCTTCTTAGAGAATAAAATGTTCCTTCCAGTCTGACTTTTATTAAAGGAATGTTTACATTTTAGCATGGTTTTTTTTTACCAATAGCCTTCAATCTTACTCCATATCTCCTCTGGTGAATGTGCCAGAGTTCTCCAAATAATAAGCAATACTATCAATTGCTTATTTCAACTCAACTATCCACTTCTAAATAAAAACCCAGAATAGGCAACATTTGGAAGGAAAAGTGAGAGAATTTTTTTAGTGAAGGATTAACAAGAGATTAAACTTGCATAGTGCAACTGACTTAAATGTTGTGTTTGAATGGTAGATCAAGTTTTATCTGCCAATAATTAAACAAGGATTAACACAAAAATGTCTCTTAAAAGATCAGAAAATCTGAACATAGATAACAAAATCTTTCAGTTTCGGAACAAGCCAACTTTCCTAAAGAATAATGTAAATCATTATGATTTTCTCTGTCAGTATTTGGCAAATTAAACAGAGCTATGACTGCTTGTCCAAAGCAACATGTGGTTTGTTATCTTATACATGCAAAAAATATTTTTTTTACTTCCAGCTCACTTTGACCAAGACCTGTAACAAGCCTGAAGTTACTTAAAGACAACTTAAGATTCCTGGTATCTACCTTCCTAGATCCTGCAGCAGAATGTTAAAAAATATTTCACAAAGGCCTGTTTAAGGCTTGTGTCTTAAACTGTTTAAGACTTGTGCCTTAAACTCTGTGATTTACTATTGCATTTCAGTAGGGGGCAATCTTACAGTATTTTTCCTACCATGAGCTGAAGTCATATTATACAAGGACAGTGTAAAGGTCATTCCTCATTTCTGGACTGAATACACATACTTTCTTCCCACTTGATCTGAAGAAGTGAGCTCTGACTCAGAAAAGCTCACACTAGAATAAATATTGTTGGTCTCTGAGGTACCAATGGATTTCCATTTTATTTTGCTACAATAGTTATCCCACAGGCATACTATGATTTTAGGAACAAATGCTTGTAAACTAAATGCTCTTTTTTGACAACTCTTTCCTTCACATATCTCCAATGCCAGGAAATACTCAATCCAATTAATGTCACCTCTGACTTTGTTCTTATCTCAAGAAACACGGTCAAATACAGTAAGCAACTAACACTATCTGGTGAATAACAATGAGCAAGTAAGTAAGGCTAAAAGATAAGTACAGGGTAAATGAATAATTTCCCATGATAAAATATTCTCCATCCCAGAAGCTTGCTGGGTGACCTTGGGCCAGATACACATTTTCAGCGTAACCTACCTCACAGGGTGATTGTGAAGATAAACTGAAGGAGAGGAGAATAATGTAAGCTACCTTGAGTCACCACTGGGGAGAAAGGTGGGATATAAATGAAGTAAATAAATATATCCCAGAACAATTATGAACGGTGTCCTGGTGCTGTTAGCCCTTTGGAACACTATGCTGGTTTTTAGCAGCACAAAAGAGTTGATTCTTAATGACATGATAGAAGCTATACCCTCTTCTGATGAATATTCATTTTTAGCCATTCCAAAAAGATCATGTGCCTTGCAAACAGCTCAAAGCCATTCTCCTAAATGTCTGTGACACTGTGACACTGAGAGATCTCTGTCTTTTGGTGCTACACCTCTGAAGATGCCAGCCACAGCTGCTGGCGAAACGTCAGGAACTACAATGCAAGGGCCACGGCTATACAGCCCGGAAAATCCACAACAACCATCGTTCTCCAGCCGTGAAAGCCTTCGACAATACATCAAATTAAGGTGTGTTTACTAGAACAGGGTTATACGTCCCTTAAAGAGCCAGATTCACAGTTTGGGAGTGCTGCTCAATACAGCAGTCAGCTTAAAAAAAAAAACAGGTGGCTGTTACGGTTTGGAGTGCATTAGACTGGCTTTGGTTGGTGTAGCAACTGCACCTGTTCCAAGCTCAGTCAGATCTACCCACTGTGATACATTCCTTAGTTACATCTAGATTGGACTACTGCAATACGCTCTACTTGGAGCTACCCTTGAAGAGTATCGGAAGCTGCAGCTAGACTGCTAGTTGGGGCCAGTTATTTGGAGCATGTGATACCGATATTACAGCAATTATACTGGCTACCAATCTGCTACCGAGCACAATTCAGGATCTTGGTTTTGACCTATAAAGCCCTACATGGCTTGGAATCGGGGTATCTGAAGGACCATCTTCTCCCATATGTCCCTACCTGGAAATTAAGATCACTAGGAGAGACGCTTCTGATTGTCCAATCTGCTAAAGAAACTCACTTTCTGGGTACATGAGAAAGAGCCCTTTTGGTGGCAGTCCCAAGATTATGGAACAGCATCCCTGGGGAAGGGTGCCTGGTCCCCTCACTGCCCAACTTCAGAAAGCAGCTGAAGATATGTTTTATTAGTTTTGTTTTTATGTTTATTGGCAGTCCTAAACTGTGTTTTTAGACTTTGTTTAAGTACTATTTTAGTTATACTGTAAGCTGTCCTTACTTCTTGAAAGGTGGCTAATGAATGTTTTAAATAAATAAATATTGCAAGAATTATTGCACAAACGTCACCTTTGCCTTCTCTTGCCTTCTTCTTTATGCCCAAGTCTGGAGATGAACTAGAAATGGCTGATGGTGCTTGAGTTTTTGGCTTACGGCCAGCTGCAAAAAACAGTTTGAAAAGCTGAAACTAAATTTATTTATGAATTATGTACTAGTTCTGCGCACCCTTACCAAAAATACAAAACTAGTCATTAACATTTCTCTTTTACAGACAGAACACTGATGGTGCATGTGTAATTTGCCCATCTCTCCTGAAATGTGCATGACAGAGTGCAAATCTGAACCAATATTGCTGCAACCATCACATCTGTTCCCTTTAAAATATAACAAAGGCAGTACATTTGGCCTGTTGGTTCAATCAAAATAACTGTTTGAGACAAAAGTTTGTCTGAACATGCAGTCTGAATTTTCTATAACTTAAATCTATAGTCTCACTTTCATTAAATCAAGATGTTAACCAATGGAGCACCTGTTGGTCTATGATTCATGTCGTTTCTTAATTACTTTTCTAGCCCAAAGGGTGCTCAAAATGACATACAAAACAGACAACTGTATTTATGTCTTAATCACATTATCTACTGCTTTACTGTTTTCACTGCTGTAATTCACCTTAAGGAATATGTACGTAAAGGCAATATACAGAAAAGTTAATAAACCCCAGAAACTCTGGGGCAGACACACTACTTGGAACTGAGGTTCCTAAATGCCTTTGTGTATGTGTTATATGCCGTGAAGTTACCTTTGACCTATGGCAACCCCATGAATGAAATCAAAAAGAGTCCAGTAGCACCTTTAAGACTAACCAATTTTATTGTAGCATAAGCTTTCGAGAATAACAGTTCTCTTCGTCAGATGCATGGTACAGAAACTGGTCAAAAATAGAAGAGGAGGGATTTGACCAGTTTCTGTACCATGCATCTGACAAAGAGAACTTTATTCTCGAAAGCTTATGCTACAATAAAATTGGTTAGTCTTAAAGGTGCTACTGGACTCTTTTTGATTTTGCTACCACAGACTAACACGGCTAACTCCTCTGCATCTATGCCCATGAATGAAAGACCTCCGAAATATCCAAAGTGCCCTTAAAAAGTACCTTTTTTTTTCTTCATTGGCTCATGGATCTCAGGAGATGTTGGTATAGGAGATGTATCCATTGGTTCAGCCTCCTCAGTCGATACCTCTACTACTGTCTCTGTGATCACATCTGGCCTCATTGCAGCATGAATGAACTCCGGAGTTGACACACAAGGAGGGACAAAAACTTCCACTAAAGAAAGCAAACAAAGGGAGGCTTTTATCCAGGTTATTGTAAGGAACTATAAAAAAATATTGCATGGGTAGGTTAGGTCAAAAGCATCCCACCAGTTCTAAAAGTCATAGCATCCCATACTATCAGACAGATATACCAGTGCTCGGTGATACACACTTCTATTGTGACATAACAGTCCTCAGTTTTTTAAAAAAGCAATTCTTGCTTTTCAGAAGTGGAATGTTCTTGTAAACTTGAGAGCCCCTAGTTCTTGACATGAGAATCAATATCAGTCCTTTACAAATTCCTTGCATCCTACCACGCTTCCGCTAACTGAAGAGAGAGAAGGATCAATTTCGCCCAACTCCTCAATGCTGCCCTCCTCCCTACACATGTGACTGTGTTTGTGAGAATCCCTCTTTTCCCAGCAATGCCTTTTCCTGAGTCACAGGAGGCTGTGGGATGGGAGGGGGAAAGATCTGCTTCTGCAAACTGAGCATCTATAGGATACAAACCATAAACATTAGATGAACTGAGATAGGATTTTCTTTGTAGAATGAAAATTCTTGATTAAGAACCATTTACCAGTTTGGGGGAGGGGAGTTGCACTTTTTTAGCAGAATCCATAAAGAAGCATTCTACTACTTTTTTTCTTCTTAGGACACAGTCATCTGCACACTAGTAAACAATATACACGAAGTACAAGCACTTAACACTTAAAGCATTTTCTTTCTAAAAACAGCAATAGCAGCATAACACAACCCCAGAAAAATCAACTGATTTTACAACTGTTTTTTGTTTTTGCTCCATTCAATATTACATCTTGGGGATACTTGGATTTTTCAGGAAATACTGGTTCAGGGAAGTTTTATGAAATGCTCTGGATATAGCTATGTTCTCTCATTCCATAGAAATGTGGCCTCCTAACATTCTGCAAAACTGCTGTGGGTTATTAATTATATTAAAAGGGATGGATCTAAACAAAACAATTCACCTTGTGTGGAAGTGCACATCTATGCTTTGGAAGTCTGAAGATCTCGGAGCTGTGAAGCATGGGCTTCCACCCCTCCCCAATAGATTATTTTTGGTAGGACATAGAGTTTAGGTTGACATAAGGAGTTGGAGCTAGTACAACATTTCTACTTGTGCTAGAACTTAGTGGAAGCAGAAATGCAAGGAGAACACTGTAATAGGTCCTTGCATCAACTCAAACTTATTGTATCTCATTTACATTGCCACTTATGCAAGATGTACAACCAATTTCTGTGCATTGTAGTATAAAAACATCTTGCTCAAGCAGAACAACATTAAGTCCAGTTTTGTTTCCATTTCAACATCACTGGTTCCTAGCCAACAAATATACCCTCCAAATAAAACTCTTGTTTTTTACATAGTCTTGGGTTTTTAATGGATTGGGAAGGACTCAGTCTGTTCCTTAATCAACATTTGTATTGCAATGGCTAACAATTTAAATCTGTCAGCTCAGAAGCACTTCTAGAAATGGAATAAAATTAAAAACCTTTATTAACAACTTTCTATTTTGTCAATCAACAGTTTCCAGACTGACACAACCCAATTACTGACAGAAGAATTTAATGCCCAAATCTATGCAACTAAAAAAAGTTTACAAATAACTGTAAAAATAAAATTGTAGGCAGAAATTGTGAACTGCCTTTCCCTTTTGAGGTCACTTAGGGCCAATCTAGATGCAAGGCTTGCCACACAGAAGCTACATGAATCAGGCTCTGTGCAGCAGCTGCTCCAAATGCCAGCTGTAATGCACAAAACAACTGAACGTGCAGCGTTTGTGCAGAGGTTGCAAAGCACTGCCGCTGACACAAGGAGAAGGCTTCCAAGCAGCCTCCATGTGTGACTTGTAATCTAGTCTTTAGAAGAAAGCATATCAGGGCCCAAGATGTGAAGGCTCAGGAAAATGGGAAGAAGTTCAGCGCTTCATTCCACAAAATTAAAGCCAAGGAATAGCTCTGTTGGGACTGAATGCAAATTAAACCACTGTTCCGAAATATTCATGTACTACTGACATACCAGGAGTTCGGGCATCTCTTAAGCAGGTTGGAGATTCCATATGAAGCAAGGCTTCTGCTGCTTCAATTGTCTTGTCTGAACAGTGCACATTGCTGCCATGAACAGATGCTTCCACTGCACAAAGAAAAAAGAAAATTTGGTTGACAACAACTATGTGATATGATCTCTGCATTGGTCAGTATACATTAGTCAAATGGATGAGAGCCAGTTTGGTGTAGTAATTAAGAGCGCAGGACTCTAATCTGGAGAGCCGGGTTTGATTCCCCACTCCTCCACTTGAAGCCAGCTGAGTGACCTTGGGCAAGTCACAGTTCTCTGGAGCTCTCTCAGCCCCACCTACCTCACAGGGTGTTTTGCTGTGGGGATAATAATGGCATACTTTGTAAACCGCTCTGAGTGGGCATTAAGTTGTCCTGAAGGGCAGTATATAAATCAAATATTATTATTATAAATCTTAAAAGCAACTAATTCCATTACAGTAAAGGCTTAGAATAATAATAATATTAACATTCGATTTATATACCGCCCTTCAGGACAACTTAATGCCCACTCAGAGTGGTTAACAAAGTGTTATTATTATTATTACCCCACAATGATCACCCTGTGAGGTGGGTGGGGCTGAGAGAGCTCCAGAGAACTGTGACTCACCCAAGGTCAGAAGAACTAAAAAGCTAGTTTATGTATTTATACACCACTTTTCTCCACAATGAGTACCCAAAGTGGCTTACAAACTATCTCACAACAAACCTGGGAGATAGGTTAGCCTGAGAGAGTGACTGACCCAGGGTAACCCAGTAAGCTTCCATGGCAGAATGGGAATTCAAACCTGGGTCTCCCAGATCCTAGTCCTGACTCAAGCCACTACACTATACTGGCTCTCCTTTGTATGCCCTTAGATTTGTTGAAACCGCTCACTCCTCAGAGTGCATAAGCTTAGAGACATTTCAAAACTGACTGTTCCTTTACTGTCAGGTCAAAACAGTTTTGTTTCAAATACTACAAGGCACTTTTATGTTTTAATCAGTTAGCTGTGGATATAATCAATGAAGGCACTAATCATCAAACAAAAAATAATAACTACCCAGTTGTGAACATGCAAAACTGCCTTATACCAAGACAGTCTGAAAATGGCTCTCCGGGGTCTCTGTAACAACAGGGCTTTCCCAGCATGTTACCTGAGAGAGCCTTTTAACTAGAGATGATGATGGCTGAACCTGGGACATTCTGCATGCAAAACACATGCTTTACAAAGTTATGCCCTCCTCCCTTAACAGTTATTAGGGATCAAGGGTTCTGAGCCAGAGAAACTGGCTAAGAGCTTACTGACCACATTCAGGTATCACAACAAACCTGCACTTGCGATGAGCATGAACATGGCTTGCTTGCTATGATCACAAACTACCTCTCTTTTCCTCTCATATGTGGAGCACAACCAGAAAGCAAAGATATGATACTCAATTTTGTATCAGGTCTCAGCTGTTACTAGCAGACATGTGATAGCATGAGAAAGACATAATGGGCTTCTCTGTTACTGGCCATGAACATGGGCAGTAAAAATTTAGTCTGTGGCTACTTCAGATGACCAGCAATGTTTGAGGCAGTGAAATAAGGCACCACTCTATTTGTCCAGCAATAAATGTTCATTTCTAGAAATTGCACTGTTTCATAACATTTGTACTGTTACATAAAATGAACAGAGTATCAATAAATTAGGCAACCAAAAGTTAATCTGTGATCAACAGTTGCGTATCACACATTTTAGAGGTGCTTAAATTACTATATTACTATTTCATGGCTTTGCTTTTCCCTTTGAACAACTGAAGGGAAGTACATGCAGCTGAGTTAAATCTTACAATCTTCAAAAGAAATAAAAATAAGTTCTAAGTAAAGCTTAGAATTTGTTTGAATCAATGAAAACACATTAGCTGTTCTTTACAGATTTTTCCCACAATAATGTACTCTAATTACTTTTGGCAACCAGAAAACATTTGAAATACGTAAACGCACAGAACAGTATCAAGATATATATCCCACTTTTTCCCCCAATGGGGACTCAAGCTATCTTACAACATCTTTCTCCACAAATCCATTTTATCCGCACAACCATCACCGTGTGAGGTAGCTCAAACTGTGAGAATATGACTGGCACTAGGTCATCCAACAAACTTCCTTGATAGAGCAGGGATTTAATCTTGATCTCCCAGATGCTAGCCTGGCATGTTAACCTCTACATCATGCTGGGCTCTCTGAGAAATCAACACGGCTTCCTTTTTGTCAAACAACTGTACTAAACCAAATGTTCCAGAAAACTAAGATCACTAATGTAGGCAATATCCAGGTTCATGGTACTACACAACCCCAGATGGTTCCAAGCTTAAAACTGAGGCTGAGCTCCATATATACCAGCGCTCAAATACGGTATGTGAAGAACCTCTGGATTCATGACTGGCCCTTAACTTCAAAGGTGCTAAGTAAAAGCTGGTCCAGCAGAAGGGTGTGGGTGTGTGTGTGCAGGTGCACGCTTACCCCATTTGCCTACTTACCCTGACATGCCTGTTATAAAACATGCATGTCAATATTCAGTGATGTTGGAAATCTCTTGATGCATAAGCGTCCTACATCTTCATAAATGTATCTTAATTGATATTTAAATACACAGACATTTCAAGAGTCAGGCAGTTATTTACTAACAGCTGAATCCAACTATCTTTGTGTGCAAGAATCACATCTTATGCTCCCTTCCCCTCAGAAGCCTTTTCCAAACCTGGATCAGGAAATCTACATGGACTAACAGTCACTTGTGTTAGGGGGGGTTGCAATGTGAATGGGAGGACCACTCATTCTTCTCCGTTTTCTCAGCTCTGCTCACAGAACAAGGAGAAATATTACTATCTAGATTACTAGGGCAAGTTTACAAACTTGCAATACTAAAAGAAGCCTTAACATAAGGACTTAGATACTCTTATTTCTGCAAGAGGATTTTACAAAGAAAATATCAATCAGTTCTAAAAAACAATTAACTATGTTATAAACCAATATTATCAGAAACTAAAAAAATTAAAAGCAATTTCTTTGTTTTGTTTCCCTAACAGAGATTTTTTAAACCAGTAATATGTCACCTATTACATATCACCCAAAGATGAAGGTGTATACACACACATACACAATCTCCAGTTCTTTCCATTTATGGAAATTTACTGAAAGCTAAACCACTCCAGCTGAGCTGTCAGCATCCAAGTCTATCTTTAGAATAAGCAGGGTCACCAATCCCCAGTGCCAGTAAGCTAATGAGGATTCAAGTAGTATTTCTCTGCTGGAACTTCAAAAGAGCTATCTTATTACATCAATATTCTAAATTAAGTAAGTGACAAAGAACCTCTTTTTTAAAAAATAAAAAAGGCTTTTGATCCTAGGACCTGATTCACACATGAAACTATATACAAGCATAGCGGTTTGATATGCCAAGTGTGGGGGTTACTTCATGGGGAAAGCCATTCAAGCAATTCCCTACATGGTGGAATGCATTTTAACCAACCAAGCTACCAGACAGAATAACTAGAAGTGCAAATCAGGCTTTTTCACTGCTGAAAGGCAAAGCTTGCCAAGTGTTAAGAGGTACTATCATCCACAACCAGAAAGCCGTGGCTGAAGAATGACATGGAAGACGGAGATGAGCCAAGGACACAAAGTAGCAATGTCAAATACATGCCATGCCTTACCAAAGACTTGAAGCTGAAAAAATTAATCCCAGCACAGAGGAGCATGGGCCTGAACACTAGTCCTTGCTCTAAAAATGGAATCCTAACATCCATCTCAAGGAATTGTTCTAAGAATAAGAATTATAAAATGCTGGAGAAATGAATAATGAACTCTCCTGCAGAACCCAATTAATGAGCAGGAAATGGACTAGCATAGATCTCTTGAGGGCAGTGCCCTTTAACCCAGACAGCGTTCCATGAGTCTGTACATGCAAGGACAGATGCTATCTACCACCTCTGCTTCTAGTACTTAAAAATGAGAAAGCGCACTGGGCTTAAGTTATGGTTTATCCTCTTACGTACTATTCTAAGACTTTCAGATAGCTGTTAAGTCTCTCTAAGCAGCGACTAGAAATAATTCACTACATGTAAGAGAATGGGCCAGTAAGTAAACAGCAGTCAAGTATAAGAGACGTGGTAAAACTAACCAACCTTGAGGTTAATAACCAGAAAACCCTAATACATACACAAAGCCAGATTTTATTTTGTAAACACAATCAAGAAGAAACAGGTGTACTGGAAATGCTATAAACTGGGGGTCAGTAATCTTCTATAATTAAAATGCCTATGTTAACATTCAGATAAAAAAATCAACAAAATCTATCTGTATTACTGAGAATATGCAACTTAACATTATGGATAAGTGACATGATCATTCAGATTATTCTATTCAGAAATGCCTAAATATCTGCAGTTGAACTATTAACCAGTTATGGCACTCAATTCCCCATCCATAACCCCCAATACATGGGTTAAAAGACTGGTCTTTCACCATGCAAAAAAGGGCAGCATATAGGAATAAATAGCATATAGAGAAAAAGAAGGCAAGAGGAAATTCCCCTGAATATAGAACAGGAATTCAGGAGGAAAAATAATAACACACCTAAGTAGTAACACAAAGCTACTGTAATATAGAATTTGCATAGCAAAATTCAATTTTTGAATGATGATAAATATTAGATTTCCTCCATTGTTCACTAACAAATTCTCCACAAACTAGCAATGTGCTGCATAAACAAGTCAAGGTCTATCCCAAATATATCTGATTTACACATACTTCTATCCCAATGTATATTTTCATGAAGAACTATTTTGACAATGCAGCAACTCAACCTTATACAGAATTGTACTGGGGGACATATCAGTTAAAAGTAAACATATCAAGTGATGGTGGACCTGTTCTGGATCTATACTTTCAGGGTAGAGATACAACCTGAAAACAAAACTCAGAAACATCTACTTCTTCCTGGTTCGTGCTCATTGGCACTACTGGGTCCTTACGATAATTACAACCCTCTCCCCACAGACATACCATCCACAGGAATGTTTCAACTTAAAAAAAAAAAAGCATATTAGCTTTTCGGAAAGATACAAAATAAGTATTTAACAAGTTAAACATGCCGGTCAGCTGAAAACAACTTCAAGGCAAAGTATGTGTATCTGTTGAGGGGGAAAGCAGAGCTTACCCCAACCCCCCCCCCCCCACACACACACACAATTTAACTTTTCAGAACTGCCCCCTGCACTCCCAGTAACCTTGGAAGGAACAAAAAGGCAGGTTCAAATATGAACAAGGGACATCCTGGTTTACAGTTCAGACCCGATTCACATGGAATAAAATCCTCGTGGCTACCATGAAGACTTTGGACCGCATGTGCACTGGGCGTTCTGTGCTTCCCAAGTATGTGCACGCCTGATCTGGACCAGGCATATGACACACATAAGAAGGGGCTTCATCTCCCCCACCCCAAGCCATTTTTCTGATCTCAAACAGGCCCAGGGAACTGCTCTTCTCCCTGTTGGGGAAATTTATAGGTAGCCATTATTACACTTAAGTTTCCAAGCAGGGCAAATAGCAGCTTCTCATGGCCACTTCAATCAGAAAAACAGTGCAGAGGGAGAGGCTGAAGACACTTCTCTACATGTGCCATGAGCCTCAAATGCCCGGTACACACTGATCTAAGGTCTTCATGGTAGTCATAATGACTTTTCAAATATGTAACTTGGCCCCAATTAATTATACTACTCTAGCTCTCCCAAACGAAGTGTGAATTGATGTATTGTCGAAGGCTTTCACGGCCGGAGAACGATGGTTGTTGGGGGTTTTCCGGGCTGTATTGCCGTGGTCTTGGCATTGTAGTTCCTGACGTTTCGCCAGCAGCTGTGGCTGGCATCTTCAGAGGTGCTACACCTCTGAAGATGCCAGCCACAGCTGCTGGCGAAACGTCAGGAACTACAATGCCAAGACCACGGCAATACAGCCCGGAAAACCCCCAACAACCATCGAAGTGTGAATTGTTTGTCAAACACATTGAGAAAACATGGACACACAATCTGAAAGCCACATCTACTTTGACAGTTCATGTAAGAAGTTGACTTCCTGACATCTCCTCAAATGGTTTGTTTTACCAACCTGGCATCTGATTTATTTGCTTTATTTATAGTCCACCTTTCTCACTGAGACTCAAGACAGAGTGTATGTCAATGCAATAAACCAGGTAAGACATAATAAACAACATAATAGGGCTAGGATTACAGAAATGTGAAATAAAGCCTAAAACATTAAAATGCAGTAAAAACCAATGCAGGGAGCAGGATAATACACACAGCAAACAGATAAAATGCACAGTGAATGCAGCAGTATAGTCCACAGTCCTGTTCACTTTGTAAAAGAGCTTTCCTGAACTGTTCAGTTGTAATATAGCCCCGTTTTCTTTATAAAAAGCCCTCCTGAACATTCCTATTTTACATAGTTTGCAAAACAATGGGAGCTTTCCAGACCTCCTCAAGCAGGCTATTCTACCATGAAAGCAAGTATATGAACAGTTGTTGCTCTTGCCCCTTTGCAGAGTGGCACCTAGACGGTCATGCTCAGATCAGCAAAACATAGCTGGAGAGGCGGTCCTGCAGATATGAGGATCTACAGCCATGAAAGGCTTTGAATGTGATAGCCAGTACCATGAATTGAACCCAGAAAGTGAGGGGCAGCAAATAGCTGCAGGATAGGTGTTATATGCATGCTCCACCTAGCTCCTGATAATAACTGAGCTGTGACTTTCTGTACCAACTGGAGTCTCCAAGCTGATTTCAAGGGCACACCAATGTACAGTGTACTGCAATACTCTAGTCTTGATATTACAATGAGTTTTGTACAGAATTTGTTTAAAGCAAGATAAAAATTATTCAAAAGGCAGGAAGCAACTAACGCTGCCTGATGTGACATACAGCCAGGGATCATAACAAAGTGCAAAAATTTGCTTTAACAAGGATAGACTTTTTTTTCAAATTAGTGCACAGTATAACAGAATGCTGTCAAAATTTCAGGTCTGCAATAGACTCAATTTAGTTGCACTCAAATTGTTACAGTATTTCAGTTTAAAATGGGGAAAACTCAATTTCAAAACACTGCTATAAAGTTCAGCGTTGTATGCAATTAATCTGTCAGACAGGCCAATAGCCCCAGAGCGCTTTCCTTCCCTATCACTGCCCTCTAATCAGGCATGAGATCAAGTCCTGGCATGCTTTGTTCCCTGGCACATTTACACGCATTCATAATATTAAAAACACATTAAAAACAAAATATTAAAAACATTAAAAACAAATTGGTTGCTACAGATATCTCAAAGGGTTTTGCATGTTTGTTTGGATGTGGTAGCCATATTTTTTCACTTACCCCAAAATAAGCAGCACTAAGGCTAAAAACCAAGATTTATAGCATCCCAAAACATTCAAGGGCACTAGGAACTTGAAGAGCAAGGGTGAAGATACTGTGTGCTCTGCTAGCAACCAGCTGAAACATAGATATACTGGGCTTGCTTTTCTCCTTCCCACCCCCAATAGCTATCATTTCTCATATCATTATATCACTTTAGAAATTTAAGTAACATTCACAGCCAAATTCCATTCAGCGATACAAACTTGCACAGACACTATCTGAAGACCTTCTTCAGGTTCCCCCTTTGAAAATGAGACAGGCCTCCCAGAGAATAGGCCTTTCAAATGCCACCCATTTTTATTTACTTTATTTATACCCCACCTTTCTCCCAATGAGGATCCAGAGCAGCTCTTCTCTATTTTTCCTCACAACAATCCTGTTAGGTAGGTTAGGATGAGAGTATGTAACTGGCCCAAGGTCATCCAGCAAGCTTCCATGGCAGTGCGGGAATCAAATCTGGGTCGCTCCAAACTTAAGACTGTCACTCCAGCCACTACATGACTCTCTCCAAAGAGATGCTCAACTGATACTGTCTTTGTAATCTTTCATGCACTGGGTGAAATCTGTTGTGCTTGTTCATACTTTTGGTGGTAGATTCTCCACCTCTCCCTTCATCCTTAGTGTTCACCATCAATGCTACGGATTTACTGGTTTAAATACAATCTTCTAGGAATTTTTTTTTAACCACTGATGGTTATATAGATGGATTAATTTTTTTAAATCATGGTGATTATGTTTATTATTCCTATGAGCCACCTTGTATGTCTGATAGAAAAAAGGGCAAACAAAATTTCAATATTGTCCCACCAAGATGGTGGCACAAGGTATCCTATCCTTATTTAGTGGAACTTTGGCATCACACCAGTAACTTTGAAAAAATTAAATACAGCAAAAGCACAACAACAGGCAATACCTCTGACGCCTACAGAATGCGCCAATTACTATGCCACAATTGCCAGGCAACATATGCTGAACACATTACTTGTCCTTTTCTCCTTCTCTCCTTCTTCCAATCATAGCCAATCAAGGTTGCAAAGATTAAAAAAAAGATATTATTCCTTCCATGGCTGTCAGCCATGATGAAATAGTCAAGTGGATACAGCAACAGCCAGCAGGTGACATATTCAAATCCTGCTTCCCAGCAGATGGCACCATTCTCTATTTCCAGTTCTAAAACCTGTCCAAAATCAGTATTTTCTATACAATTCACAACTGACAGAGACTGGTACCTATGTTATGGAAATAACTATTTTGTTCTGGAAGTCCGTCGGGCTTCTTCAAAATATGCAACGAAACATCAGCTGCCTCGCGAGATCATCATCGATTTTTCATCTAAGAGGATCCAAGACACTATCCTATACAACTCATACAATGCGGATCTGGACTTTCTGGGTAATAAAGTTAAGATACTGAAGGACGTCCCATTTTTAGTTCGGAAAAGAAGATTTAAGTATAAAAAGTTTGCAGCTCTTCTGAGGGAACGTGGAATAAAGTATAAATGGCTATTTCCGGAAGGTATCTGGTTTAGTTACAAAGATCAAGCTTACAAAATAACATCAGAAGATCAACTAAGGGATTTTGAGGACAAAAATCAAGAATTTCAGCAAGACACCAAGCAAGAAGAAAAGGATTTGAAGTCTGAAGGGGGGGGGGGACGAGCACTGCGGTTGCAGTTGCTCAGAGAGAACTGCGTCCGAGGCCCAGGGCGGGGAGGAAGACTTAATTTGGATTGTAATCTGTATTTTGCAAGGTCAACCACTCCATCAATATCTTACAAAGTTTTAATTTTTTAATAATGGCAGTATGAAGGGAAAGCATTATTTGTAGTGTAGTGTTGTTATATGTTGCTGTTTTTTTTTTCTTTCCTTCCCCTGCCCCCCTTCTTTCCCTCTGTATTGTTAGTTAATGTAGGTAATAAAAAAATTTAAAAAATTAAAAAAAATAACTATTTTGTTCTTAGTAAAATCTAGACATGGAATAACAAGAGGTTACAATAGTTGAAAATAAAGGTGAAGTCAGAACCACTGAAAGCTAGTGATGTAATGGTTAGTGTCAGACTAGGATCTGGAAGACCCAGGTTCAAATCCCTTCTCCTATATAGAAGCCTGAGGGATGATCTTGGACCAGACACACAATCTCAGCCTAACCTACCTCACAGGGTTGTTGTGAGAATAAAATAGAGGAAAGGGGCACAATGTGAGCTGCTTTGGATCCCCACCAAGGAAAAAAGCAGGGTATACATGAACTAAACAAAATAAATAAATACAAAGAATTCCTGAGTGCTGTGTTACAAAGAAAAAAGTGTCAGAGGAACCTGTGCATAGTATTTATATCATCCAAATCAATGTGGCACAAATACTACATTCATACAACATGGGGAACTGTCCCTGTAAAGACATACAGGATGATGTCTACTCTGACTAAATTCCTCCCACTTCTCCACCCACCTAGGAGACACACAGGATGCAACTCAACCACCAATGCCCATGGGAGGGAGGAGGAAAATCAGCACACTCTTCCCAAGCTGGCCATATGTATTCCTAAGGATAAGGAAACTGATTAGCACAAGGGCCAAAACACAATCCTGTCCATTTCCTAGCCTTTTGGGTAGAGATAAACACTGTGCCCTTAAAAGCCCGTATCTTCCTGTGCCAATACCTTCTAATGCTCAAACCCAGATATTTCAATAGGTAACAAATGGAATTCACAGTGGATTCCCCAAACCATTTTTTCTTCACATGATACGTCTTCCAGCAGTCATGTTCTAATGAAAAAGTACATGAATGGCATTACTGTAGATAGGGTCACCATATGCCTTATTATTTCACATCAAGTCATCAAAGGATGGGACTGTGCAACAAGTCCCTTTTGCAAAATAAAGGGTAAACTGGCTATGGTGTTTTCCAGAGATTCTGGTCAGATTTAAAGATCCCAGGATTTGAGATGGGTGGTGAACAGGGACACTTTACATGTGGAACGCCTTCCCCTCGAGGCTCACCTGGGACCTGCCCAACTCTCTTTTATGTACCACACCAAAACAGTTACTTTTCCTCAGGATTTTACTTAGAGTTGATCTCTAAACTGATTTTACAGTCTGCTTCTAGCCTGACAACTATTTTATGAGACTCATTTTATGCAGCTAAATGTCTTCTGTTGTTTTAATGCTGTGGCTGGGTTTTGTTAAGTTTAAGTATTTTATGATTTTATCACGTTTTATTTTGTAAGCAATTTCAAGCAGATTATCTGGAGAGGTGGCATATACAATTTTGACACAAATAAAAGGTTCAGTTAAGGGTCCCACAAAAAATCTACTGCCAAAATATCACCTTAAAGCACCAAGTATCACCACAGTCATATTAATTTTAATGGAAACTATTTCCCAAAGTACACTTAAAAGTCCAACCCCAAAACCTGTTTCCTCAGTCAAAATGAATTCAAAACTATTTTCCAGGAAATATGCTTCAACTATCATCTTTAAACTATAGCCGAAGAACTGTCAATTAAGTATATGATTCTTGACACAAATTTACTGTATGAATTCTGAGGAGGCAAACATGTAAGTAAAACTGAAATCCAGTAACCCAACAACAACCAACTTCTGTTCTACTACATAATGGGTCCACTTTGAAGTTACAGGTTTGAGAAAATGAAAAAAATTCTAATGCATTATAAGGTCCCCCCTCCAAAAGCAATATATGAAAACTTACATACTTTTTTCAATTACTGTGAAGAGCACTACAATAATATTCATTCAGAATACACAAGAATACAGATGCTTAAAAAGCAAACACAACACATCAAAAAGTAACACATCCCCCCAAAACAGGTTAATATACAAGTAAGTTTTAGTGCTCTGAAGCCAAATATTTGCCTGTTCATTCCAAATCAATACATGAAATTCAGCTTCACTCCCCTCCCCCGTCTTTCATCCTCCCTCCCTCAATTTTGCCTATCTCCCTCTATTACCTTCCCTCTTTCCCTACCTCTCAATAGTCTACTCTGATCATTACATTTCTCATAGCCTACTTTCCCAATCCCTCCTTATAGCTGCCTGTGCATTTAGGCCCTATGGTAATCATCCAGCTAAAGAGAACTTTTACTTCCCTCGTTCTATATTTAACCACTCCTCTAAGAAGTTAGATCATTTGTAAACATTCCAAGACCTCATCATAGTAGCTCAGCCAAAGGACAGAGGCTGACTGGCAAGTATGCAATAGCAGGCTTTAAACTCATTGTGAAGTAAATATTCCTTACATTAATAAAGCAAGAATGTTACATGCAAGTGTAACTGGTGCCTAAATTGAGGAAGGGGGTAGGTGTATAGATGGTTATTTAAATTTTTCAATTTCAAGTTCATGATAAAAACAAAATCACCACCAACAAAATTAATTTCTATGACTGCAGACCCCTTGTAATGATATAGAAAAATTACTTCACATATCTTCTCCCTCCTTCCCCAGATGATCTACATTAGACATTGAGAATTCCTATGTATAATGTAGATATAGACAACATATTTTCAATGATGTTTATTGTTTAAATGTGAATTATATGAATGCGGTAACACTGGGCGTTTAATGATACTACATTACTAAAGAGTTCTGTTTTCAATGTTATTTATAACCTGATATCCAAATACTGTGACGATATTAAGAGTGTTTCTGTCCAAATATACTTTTGTCTAACACAGAATTTAATTGTTATTGTTGTATATCTCCAATGGCAAAGAAACAAGCACTAAGTTAGCATAGGATGGAGCAGTATGCAACTCTCTCTCTCTCAATCAATTACTGGGTGTATTTGCAATTTTTAATGCATAAAATAAAAACATTTATACTTTTAAATTCTATAATTATGCCAAATTGTACAATTTTATATGCTAAGTTATAAATAGTGGGTTTTATGTTGTTAAATCAATAGAATAATTTTATATTTAATAGGAAAATAAGTATTGTATATATTTCAATTTGTTCCAAAATTTGTCTCCACCTCCAGCTTCAAAATTTCCAGACACGTTACATTTCTAGATGCCCTACAGCATCTGAGCCTGGATCTTTAAAAGAGCAAATGGTCCTCTGTGGCTTAAAGATGAAGGAAATTAGCATCAAGGATTATTATGCTTGTTCTCCCAGTACAATTCTATTCCTTCCAGGAGAATCCTGTGCATTGCACAGGCGAACAGGAGAGAATCTTAAGGGAATATACTTCCTCTAGGCTCCATTTCCTTCTCCTGTTTATGTTAAGTGTAAAAGATACAAGTTTGCAATATAATAATGCAAATACAGTGAAAATCTTCTCTAGTTATAAATATGACTGGCTTTCCTAGAAAAGTAGATTTGTTCCATTAATTCTGCCACTGATTGATCAGGTTTAGATCAAAAAAGAGATCTAAAACAGACTAACAGCACTGACCTACAATGAGGTTTAAAGACATTAAGATTTCAAAATCTGGTCCAAAAGATGCCCACACGCCATCAATCAATACGTACAAAGGGATAACTGATCCATGAGAGAGTTGCTCAAATGAAAAGCCTTCTGATGAAAGCAAGATACACAAATATGAAGAGGTCAGGAAAATCCTGCACCTCACCAAGGAGGCAGTGCATCCATGGAATTCTGCAGTTCTACACCTCAAGAATTGTAGTTCTTTCCCACTTGAAATATTAAGTAATATAGACAAGAAAGGTGTATCACAACATCAGTGGAAGACCATGATCTTCAAACAAGCAAATCTCACTAGTATCTTAACATGACATTCTAACTGAAGCACATTTTGTATCTGAGATTTTACACAGTGACTTTATAACCGGAAAAGACTAATTTTTATTATCTGAAGTTTAATATAAAAAATATAACGGCTATGTGTAGCATTGGTAAATGTCCAAGGATAACTGGCTGTATCTGCAGAAACATTTTCAGGGATAACACGTGTTTAAGGGGCTTCAACGAAAACCAGCAAGGATAGCAGAACAGTCTTGCCCACTTAATAATATACATACGCAACAAACGAGTAAAAAAGGCAAACATTTCGGGAGTCTCCACATCAAGGCAGAGACACCATAGGGAGGTCACGGCTCTTCTGGACGAGCTCTGAGGGCTATCGAGCCCTACGTGTGTGTGTCCCCCACCCCGCCCCGCCGCCCCGAGCGCTCCAGCTCCGCCCTCGCTTCCGTATTTACAATCCTTCCTCTTCCCTCCAATTCCGTGCTTGCATTGTCAGCGCCACAGGGAGCTGCCAGTCACCTCAGCCGCATCCGGATAGGCCTGACGAGCCCTGGCCCCGCCCAATGAAGACCGCAGCATTCCAATTTCGAACACGCGTGACAGTTGATTGGTCGGCGGGGCCCGTCACTCCTCCTCCCCCCACCCCGCGCACAGGGGCTCCTGAGGGAGCTCCGAGCTTCCGCTATGGGGGAAGGGGGAAGCCAAATACCCTTGCTATATACGGCTGGCTCCGGAGTGGCCCCCGGGCCCAGTACCGAAAGCAGCCCCCACCCTTCCTCTCACAGACCCCCGGGCAGCTCTTGCGCCCTCTCAAGCACAGAACAAAGTTTAGAGGGCGACAAACGCCTCCAAGAGGAGGGGGGACCTTGAGCCCATTGTGGCCCGCCCGAGGGAGGGGGCGCCTCAGACTGGTTCGAGGAAAAGCCCCCTTGCCCGGAGGCTGCCGAGGGTCGCCGCCTTCGCCACACGCGCCTGACGCGGCGCGGCGTGGCTGCCGGGAGGGCAGGCGCAACAATCGCCACACGCTTCCTGGTTCAGGCTCCGACAGGAGGCGGCGGCGGCGGCAGCAACACACGCACGCTTCTGCGCCCGCCCGCAACGCGCAAACACTCCGCGCTCGGCGCCTGCAGCCTGGCCAGGTTGCTACAACGCGCACCACACGCGCCGAAGCGATCACTTCCTGGATTCCCCTCCCTCCCTGCCTGCAGGACTCCAGCCAGCGCCAGTGCCACCCCAGGAAGAGTCGAGGGCAGCGTGCGCAGCCCCAGCCCCTCTCGCTCTTCCCGGCGGCACCCCAGCCGCCTTCTCGTCCCCACCGGCCGTTTCCCGTCGCCGCTTACCGGCACGGATGAGCAGGTCGAGCTGATTCGCGGGCCCCTCATGCAGGGAAGTCGCCATGTTTATGCCGCTGGAGCGAGCAGCAGCGGCGGCGGCTTCGCATTGACCCGCAGGGGCTCCCCGCGCTCGGCCGCGCGCCCGCGCGAGCCCGCTCCTCGGCGTGCGCGTCCGCGCACGCACAGAGCGCGCCACGAACCGCGAAGAAACGCCTCCTGCTCGCCCCTCGGGCTGCACGGTTCGTTCCCGCGCACGGCCAGCCAGCGACGACGCAAAGCTGCGCACAGCCTCTCCGCCCGCAGCGGCGCTTCCTCCTCCTCCTCCCCCCCCGCCGCGATCCTTCCGCCGCTCGCCTCGTAGACAGGAAGTGCCGGGCGGGCGCTCCTCCTCGCCCTCCCTCCTCCCCGTCTAAGGCCGCGGGGCTGGAAAAAGAGCTTGCCTCTCCCGCAGGCGTCTCGTCGAGTCCCGGCCGAGAAAAAAGCAAGGGCCGCTCGCTTCGTGCCCGCAAGAAGGCGAGTGAGGAACAGGATGCCGAAGAAAGGCGGCAGGAGCTGGAAGGGGCCTCCTCGCAGGCGCCGGCGCTTTCCGATGTTCTTACGGACCGATGAGCTCTTCTCCAGCTGAACATCCCGCTCCTCCTCAAGCGTCTCTCACCGCGCAGAGCCAAAGCCCTTCGTCGTCCCCGGAAAGGGCAATCTTCCCCTAAACGGGGTCGAACAGTTCCTTGGCTGACGCGCTGTGGATTTCTGGAATCGACGGGCAGACGTGCGACCCACTAACGGTTCTCCTATAATAAGTCCTGTTATTTAAACGACGACTGTCCGTAACCCGGTCGTAGGACGTGGACGATACACTAGATGCGACACACAAACATAGCACGTGGCAGTGCTTCCTTGAAACTCCCACGCCAAGGACTGATTTACACATCAAGACTCGGAGATCGTAAAATGGCATGCGCCACATCAGCATATAGGTGGCAGATCCCGTTTTGGAATGTTCCCCGCGTTAAGAACACCCTGCAAATTGCAAAGGAAGTCGGAACCTTTCTTGTTCCTGGCACTACTTTTCTATTCGTATAGCGTTGGTGTGAAGAACATTCAAAACTGAAATCCACTAGTTGCAGTGGTGCAGTCGACTCTTTCGCTTCAGTGTTCTACCACATCATTCTGCAAGTGTAAATCAGCACCCAGAGGAGAGCAGAATTAGAGGTCATACTCAATGTTATTTTTATAGCACCGCAAATTTGTTACTTTGTTTAGAACATGCCTGTTACTGTTAAGTCATTTACAGAAGAAAATGCATACTTTATTTATTTAAAAAATTTAACCCAGCCTTTCCTCTGGGTTTATATTTTTAGTTCGACACTTCCGTTATACTAAACTACTAAAGTGTTCCATAGGAGTTCCATTAATCACAAGATACATGCCATGTTGCATCAAGCCAAGGTCCATCTGATCCAGCATTACATCATACGCCTTTGTAAATTTGCACACTATATGAAGTCTATTATCACTAACAAGCATTCGTATAACTATCCCCCAGGAATTTGTACAAATTAATCAAAACCTCTATGTCAGCATCAAGTAGTATCAGACAACAAGTGTAGGCTGCAACCCTAAGCATACTTACTTAAAAACAAATCCCACTGAATTTAGTGGTTCTTACTTCATAAACATGCAGAGACTACAGCAGTTTTCAGCACTGCTGCTCAGTTCCACTTATCTACATACTTAGTAAGCATGTATGCCTACCCACACAAACTAGTGTAGATCAAGGAATCTGCACAACAGGCCCACAGTTAAACAAACCGAAGGAAAATTCCAGGTCTGCAGAAAAATAAAAATACCAAAAAAAGTTAAAACAGAAAACATGATACTGCACACATGTACCCCTGGATGGCAGAGGCAGGGGGAACAGTAGCTGAACGCAAGACACACTGCTTCTGCAGCTGAACTGGGTCTGAGCTGGACTGAAGAGGTGTAAGAAAGGACACCCACGCCTGATTCAATATCTCTGTTGCCCAGCTCAGGTCCAAGATGCCTGCTTCCGTAGCCCACCTCACCTTCTATATGGCTGCAAGAGGGTTGAATAACTACCACAGGAGCTGTGGGGCAGAAGTGGTTGCTAAGGATAGGAAAGTGAAAGTTGAGAGGGCAAGGAATGTAGGGGTATCTGGAAGCAGCTACAAATAAAAGGGAAAGGAAGGATTGATGGGGCTGAAACAAAGCAGAGAGTTGGAGCCTGCAGGCAAGCACAACCAAAGGTATTGAGGGCTGGCAAGGGGAAAAGAAAGTGGGAACTGGAGCAAAAACAGCAAAAGTTGGGCATTGAAAAAAAGTGGCAGAAAGGGTGAAGAGGAAAGGATGTCTTTTTCCCTCCTGCCCCCATGAATCCTCACAGTCCCCATTTGTCATAGCTAAACATACACAATGCAATGCCCATAAATACCATTTATACACAAAGTGACATCCAATTAGTGCAGCAGCTCTTGTTTAATCTGATTTATGCACTACAAAAACAAACATGCTTTCTAGGTCTTACAAGAAGCACAAGACCCCATTAGAATCTGAATGCTTGCAACATATGTACCATACTGAAGGTCCAACAGCACTCCTCAGTTATGTCAAGGTTTTAAATATACTATTCTGTGGAACATGTACAGAAAATGAAATTGATACTTCAAAAAGCAGACAAAATCTGCTTATGGCTTTCTCCTTTATTACATTTTACTTAGCATTAAAATCAGCTAGGTAAATATAGGATTTACTACGGCAGTATCAAGACAGCCTTCCAAACTAAAAATCATTACTAATGAATATATGCAAGAGTTTGCATACACAGGCTTGGCTGTAGCAGAAAATTTGACAGAATGGATGGAATAATTTTTGACAATTTTCCCTTCAGGGTTGTTCCTGGGACTCCCCTGCCCCCACAGGCAGCAACTCAGGGGGCATTTTGGGATGCCAGCTGGAGGGGAAGTCACTCTACTGATGAAAATCCTTCAGTCAGCAGAAGCTTTCTGCTGCATCTGTTTTACAACAGGGCTTCCTACACACATCCCCGAGTCAAAAGCATCTTACAATTGCATGTGTTGCTTCGGAGATAGCTGTTTTAGCGATTAAAGCAATCACTGTATTTAGAAATTATTAAGACTTACTTTGTAAACCTACTTCAGATTATCTAAAGCAGTCCTTTTTTACTGCAGCTATCTAGATTTTGCACAAAATACTAATAATTTCTCAATATTTCAGTCTAAAATATATTTAGTTATTAGCCCTGGATCCAAACAGGGCACTCTAAGGGGGGGGGGGGGCTTGTGTGCTTTCGCACACACAATCACACACACTGCATCCAGTGCTATTTCTGGAGGTCCCCTAAATTCTGGGGACAGCATTTCAAGGGGGTCAGTAGGCTGCCAGAGGGGATGGTAAGGAAAGTTCCATTTTGTCAGTGGAGCTCAACTTGCAGTTCTTTGGACCTAGCCCATTTTTTTTCACTCTGTTTTTAAAAAAATGAGTAATAAGGTCTGCTATTGGTCCATTAATCTTGCCCATGTCAAACAAAAATCTTATTAATACTATAAATCAGCTTTAATTGCCAAGAAAGAAAATGGGAATGGAGCTGGGTACATTTAGAAATTCAGTATTTCCAAAATAAAAGGTAAAGCACATGTTCCATGACAATATAACAAACCAGTTGTCTACAGATTAATGCTACAGATTATTCAATCAGTATCTTCACAGAACACATGGCAAATTAATCTTCCCACTGTTCCTTTAATACATATTAAAGATTTGAAATTATATTTAATATTCACTATTACAACAGTTCATTTACAAAGATGTAAAAATGTCTGTATACCCTAAAAGGAAGATGAAAATCCAAAGAAAGACATTTAAAATTTGTGATTTTGAAATTGACAAAATAGTAAATGAAGATTTGGAGTGGGTTTAAATAATTTGTAGTGATCTGATATAATCTGAAAAAGAAAGAAAACTTGCTTCAGAATATACATTAACACTTTTTATTGAAGGGGCTAAAGGGTTTTCTATATCTTTATAACCCACCCTTATTTATAACTCCATTGTTCAACATCTACATATAAAAATACAAAAAAGTTATACATACCACACTGTTCTCTGCCTCAGGTTTTTTTTCTACTGTGACATAATCATGATGGATCTTCTGTTTAGTTCTGTTTTTCATGTACATCTTCTACCTCTCTGTGGCAATAATATTTTAAAATTAAAAGACTTTGCTTGTGCCACAGGGAGGATTTCTGATGTGAAGTCAAGAACAGGAAAATGTCAAATATCGAAAAATTATCAGCTTATCTAAAAAGAAAACATTCTCACATGATCTCACTGTTTTGGAAGAAAAATCAAGTTATCGCCCATTCTGGAAAACTCAAAGCACACGCAGAGGTACATTTCACTTGAAGACAAATGATAGCTCCTCCATTAATCTTATTTTCTTAAGTAAGAGACAATCTTTTGTGTTGCCTTGGGGAAGAAGGTATGGTCTTAACCCCCTCCCTTTTTTACAACTATTTGTACAGCAAGTTCAATGAGCGCAATTTTATAAGTATGTATGTAAATATCCCTTTCATGATACACTTTACCAGGACAAAAATACAATGTCTTTTGCCATGAACTAGAGCCCTCTTCAGTTCCAAAAAGAAAAGTGTTAACTCTTTAAGGGACCACAAGACACCTGTTTACTTTTGCTGCAACAGACTATCATTACCTATCCTTGTGGAATTTTTCCTTGAAAATTAAGAAAGCCCCCAAAAGTCCACCTAAAAAGCTATTCTTGACATGACAACAGCTGCATGTACAAAAACTATGTGAGAGGGGCTGTAGTAATGAAGAGAATTCAATGAAATTGAGTGAAAAAGCTGGATGGATCCAGCCCACACGTACTTAATTTATAGTCCACCTTTCTCACTGAGACTCAAGGTGGATTAGTACAGTCAATGTCAAAAACATTTCCATAAACAATGCCATAGGGTAACTAAATACAAGTTCACTAAGACATAGCATTAGCAAAAATCCAATACAACATACTGGAGTAATGAGTCTGGTTCCTAACTCATCAGCGGATCATCTGAGATCCCCTCCCAACAATACAGCCCTCCTACCTTACTTCTTTTCATTTGAAAATCAGATTGCCCAAAGTATTTTTGATATTCCCTTCTGATTCAGAAGCAACTTGTCACATAGTAAAGGAGATACTGCCTGCAAACCCCAAAGCCCCTTTGGGTGTGCCTTTCTTTGAATCCTAGCAGAACTCTACTTCAAGGAATTGATGACACCACTGACTCTTTAAGATGGTAACATTTTAAGTGCTTTACAGTGCAATCCTAAGAAGGGCACAATCCTGTCTTAGCCCATTGATTTCAATTAGTTTAGACTGGAGTAACTCTTCTTAGGACTACACTATTAAATATATAGTTATTTTTTGGAGTGAACTGTAAAGTTTAATTGCATGGTTCTCATAATCCTGCCTAAATGACAAAGTATAATCCACGAGCTAAAATGTTAGCACCTCAGAGGTATCAAACAAACATGGCTTTTCAATTACAAGCCGAAGACGGTTCTCATGTACCTAGAGGATCTTTCACTTTTTCCTCCCTGCCTCATCCCTTCCTCCCTCCCTATTTCATGCCTGGGGAGTTGTTTTCTTAATGGCATGTTGCACAATGGGGGAGAGAGGTAGCTTCCTTATGAAATTGTACATTACTTCTTAATATTCTTAATATTAAAAGGAATGACCATATTTAATATTTCCATCCAGTTTTAGAATCAGAACTATTCCCTAATATAAGCACACAACAGAATAGTTTGAAAAATTAACAACTTTAAAAACCATCAACACTGTGAAAAATCCAAGCTTAAACAAAATACCAATTTAACAAGCACTGTTAGCTGGTTAACTGTGTTTTTTATTGTCAGAAGGAAAACCACAGTAATCTCACACCCCAAGAGGCAAACCATCTGCTGGCTTTAAATATTAGCTGAAAGGAAAATCAAGTTTCCTCCATCTAGAGCTGGAATATTTGTGCAGTGTACAGAGTGGCTGGATTTTAAAGTTCCCTGGTACTGAAGTTCCCCCCCTTACTATTAGCCAGTCCTATTACATGAGGAGGAAGAGAAAGGCAGCATATTTGAAAATGAAATTCAAACTTTAGTAAAGCACACCAGTTGATTAAAGTTTGAAGGACCATAACAAAAAAAATCTACCTGTTTTTACAGTTTCAGTTTCAATTTCTTGTTCTTCTGCAACATCTTGTAACAGATAAGTTTCATCATCATATACAAAGATCTGGGCAGCATATCCTTGTTCTACTCTGGCACTTGGCACCGGCTCAACAATCACTGCTGGATAGTCAGACACTGGGACATTTTCCTGTAAAGGTGAGACAGCATTTTAGAAGTTCGCCATCAAAATTACATCCCTCTATGTTTCCCCTTAGTAGCTTTAAAATAAATCTGTGTGTACAACCACTAAAACAGGTGGCAAACATCATCAGTCCTAAGGCCATATAAGAAATGCATCACAGCACTGCTAATATGCAGACTTCACTGCATGTAATTAACAAGTGACATGTCATTTTCATGAAGCTGACAAATTCCAAATAATGTTGCAGAAATAATAAGAATGGAAATAATTAAGGCAAAAATGCAGCCAAAATTAATCACTTCCAAATTCAATTTCCAGACAAGTCCGATCTCATCAAATCTTGGCAACTAAACAGGGTCAGTTTTGGTTAATAATTGGAGGAGAAACCTCCAAGGAAGAACAGGGTTGATATGCAGAGGCAGGCAATGGCAAACCACCTGTTAGTCTCTTGCCTTAAAAATCCCAGCAGGGGGCACTATGAGTCAGCAATGACTTGACAGCATTTTTACGACCACCAAATTCAATTTCAGTGTGATTTCAATGGGACAGTTAAGCATTAGCCTAAAATATGGGATTTTGATCACAGCCAACTGCCATGTCATTTGGGTTTTTCTAAATATTTAACAAATATTTGCCATTTTCTTGGAGCAAGAGAGCTAGATTGTTCTTTTTCAAAATGATACTTAAGATGTGGCATAGAAGCCCATGAAGAATTTCTGCTGACAGACCAGAGGATGATTTTTACCAATTCATTCCCCATGCTATTTCTGGGGGTCCCTTGTCTCCCAGTAGGAGCATTTGGGGGGTGTTTTGGACGACAACAGGAAGAGGGAAGTAAAGAAATCACACTACTAATAGAAATCCTTTCTGTTAGCAGAAATTTCTGCTTGAACCAACCCATAGTTTAAATTG
Organism: Eublepharis macularius; assembly: GCF_028583425.1. Classification (NCBI taxonomy): domain Eukaryota; kingdom Metazoa; phylum Chordata; class Lepidosauria; order Squamata; family Eublepharidae; genus Eublepharis; species Eublepharis macularius. The sequence continues at coordinate 50,548,000 of NC_072799.1, forward strand.
CCCAGGCCAGGCATGTTGTACATTTTATAAGGGAAAGAACATGAAGATCACCAACCACACTGTACATATTTTTCTCATCAAACCTGTACAGCATCAGACATTATCATTCCTTCCACTGCAAAGCGTACAAGTCTTCACTAAAGAATCTCCTGTACAACATGTACCTCCACTATCCATAACCAACATTCACAAAGACCTCATGAAAACAGGCAATTTAACATTTCCTGACCTCGCCTTGAATTTGCACTCCATTGCAGTCAAACTCCAGACCTGAACCTCCACTGTCAACTACTGCTGATGTCATGGTGCATTCCCTGGAACAATTACAATGATTGTGGCAAAGTAGCCAAATCTTCCCAATGATGGCAACGCTGAAAGCTTAGTTTGTAAACCAAGAACGTTTCCAACATTCAGCTTCTCTGCTACTGCTATTAGAAACCCTGAAAAAGAGTAAGTGAACAGTGATTTAAAATACGGATTTTCTATATAATAGTGTACAATATTAATGGTTTCATAATACTTTAAAAGTGTGCACATCTATACATCAAAACAGGGTATCAATAAGACTAAAACAAACAAGACTAAAACAAACATTTTTAATACTCTCATCAGAATTACTGTTTCGCCATCACATGATAGCTACAGATGTATGCTTCGTATCTGGAGAACCCATTCCATCCATATACATTATATGTACAATTATTTTTAGTTCAAATTGTTGTATGCTCATCTTTTCACATAAACAATATTGTTCATCAATGTTTCATACAAGTTAATACTCTAATAATATCAGAAAACTTTGTAGAAATACTCTGGTATTAAAGAACAACAGTAAGAATGGTAGTTAAAAGAACTAGAATACCAAATTAGTATCTGGTGCTCTAAAGAACTCAAGTGTTCTGATATCGAATGCTTAGCTAAACCAGCCAAACTCTGCTTCAGTACAACAGTGACCTGGCCTAATTTAAGAGTAGGTAACCCATCATGTAAGCTAAAACCTTCTATTTTTGAAAAAAATGAGTACTTCTGAGCACATGCAGAGAGGGTTTCCACATCCACAATACACTGTTAACTCTCAAGACTACGGAACAATGTTTTCAATAGACAGTATGTTTGAATTCCAGGTAGACATGCCCATCTACAATACCGTTTTTCCTTGCCTTCTGAAAAGAGATAAGCAAAAGAAAGATAAATATCACATTTCTACTATTCTAATCAAACACTATTCCAGAGTAAAATAGCAAAGAGTCCAGTAGCACCTTTAAGACTAACCAGCTTTATTGTAGCATAAGCTTTCAAGAGCCACAGCTCTTACCTAGATTACATTTGCTGCAAATGTTTAATACATTAAAATATGACTATGAAGTTCACCACAATACAACTGCTTTTGCACCGCTAATAGACATTTAAACTACAAAAGGGAAGACAACCCATTTTAAAGGCCACAGCCTACTACATTCTTGCCTACTACCAGGACAAGAAACATAAACCTGAAGTCTGTTGGGGTCCTTCCCTCTGGTTGCTTGCCGCTAACCAAATGATGAAAACTCGAAAGATAACAACAATCAATAAGGCATCTGGAATATATTGCTTGTTTCAGCAGAACTCCATGTATGGCTAACTTACTGGAGAACAGTCCTGTTTCCTAGGACACTGATATATAGCAAGAACTCACTGCCTGTAACAGTCCTGCCCTGTTCTTGCTGGAACCTCACATGAGGTTATTACTTGTAGGAAGCACATACATAAATGGGGGATAGGCACAGAAACCACAAGAAAACGGCGCAATCAAATTAAAAGAGAGTGGGTCTACAAGCATTTCTTCAGTACTTTGATACAACCCTAGAACATAGTACCAAAGAAAAGGAAAAAAGCTCTATCCCCCTCTAGAACAGTGTTTGTAGCAGCTTCTCTCCCCCGCCTGGCAGCAGCCTGATCCTGGATGTTTCAGGCCCAATCCTAGCTGTTTTGGGGCCCAAACTGGGCCAAAACAGACCTGAAACAGCCAGGATCGGGCCCGATACGGTCTGGATCAAGCTGCTGCCAAGTGGGGGAGTGCTCCCCTGCTCGGCAGCGGCCTATTCCAAGCCATTACCCCACCCTACTGCAGCGGGGAGCAGGCTCACCTTAAACCATTTGCTCCAGGGGAACTGATCTCTGTCTGGAGATCAGGGGGACGGGGCCACCACACACGAGAGGTGCCAGTACACCATTCCGGAGCGTTCTGACAGAAAAAAAGCCCTGCCACCATCAATGGCATTTATTTGCTGAATCAAAGAACTAACTACTGCCCAACTGTCAATTTTTGGCAGTGAATACTACCCTAGCAATACCCTTGAATATTTGTAACTGAAAACCATTTAGGGCAGGGTAGATTGATTTAACTCAAGGAGATTTAAATAAGCAATTTAAATAATTTTTAAAAGCCAATTTAAATAAAACTTTTACTATTTAGAAACTTACAAATGAAACTGCATACTAATTGGTGACTATTGATTTAAAACTGAAGAGAGTCTTCCTACAATGGGAGAAGATCTCACTTAAGTTTATTAAATATTTAAGTTGCTGTTATCTGTTTTGGAAAATATGATACATTGCTTTTGGAGGATAACGTCTATGACCTCAAATAGAGTCTCTTTTTACCTGCAACCATGAAGGAACTAGAAAAGATTCTTAAAGATAAGGATGTGTCACTGGGGACCAAGATCAAGAAGATAATTCACACTATGGTATTCCCCATTACAGTGAAGAAAGCTGACAAGAAGAAAACTGATTCATTTGAAATGTGGTGCTGGAGGAGAGTTCTATGAATGGCCAAAAAGACAAATCAGTGGATTCTAGATCAAATCAAGCCTGAATTCTCGACAGAAGCTAAAATGACAAAACTGAGGCTATCGTTCTTTGGTCACAACATAAGAGTCAGTAGAAAAGAGAATAATGCTAGGAAAGATGGGAGGCAGCAGGAAAAGTGGAAGGCCCAAATGAGATGGCTGGGCTCAGTAAAAGAAGCCACGTCGTTTCATTCATGGGGTCACCGTAAATTAGAAGTGACTTGATGGCATGTAACACACACATGATAGGGTTTTTTAGACAATCAACACTAGATGGTATTTTTTTTTTCCTATGGTTCCTTCTTGTTTTAATCTACTTTTTAAAAAACTGTCTTGCCCTATCCCAGCCTACCCCAAAAAAGTAAACAATCTCAAGGAGAAGCAAAGGCTGGTGGCTGGTTTTAGTATTAACCTATAAAGCCCTATGTGAACTGGGACCAGCGTATCTGCGAGCCCGCCTCTCCCTATATGAGTCCCAGAGGACACTTCGATCCAGTGACAAACAGCTGTTAATGGTCCCTGGTCCCAGGGAAGCCCACCTAGCGTCAACCAGGGCCGGGGCCTTTTCAGTCCAGGCTCCAACCTGGTGGAACACTCTGTCTAAAGAGACTAGGGCCCGGCCGGATTTGTTATCCTTCCGCCGGGCCTGCAAGACAGAAATGTTTCACCGGGCATATGGTTGACGCTGGTTGGGCCTCCCCACCGGCCAACTAGAGGAAAACATACCCCCCCCTACCCACCCAGCCTGTTAAATACTTTGGAGATGGTTGGGTGGTGGTTATTGGAGAAGTCTGCTGCTGTGTGTTTTAAATATTTATGTGGTTTTATTGGTTTTAAAGTTATATGTATTTTAAATTAGTATATCGATTGTAATTTGCCCTGAGCCTGCTGATGCAAGGAGGGTGGAATATAAATTGAATTAAATAAATAAATAATAGTTAATAATCAGGTCATCCTCATGAGATGGAAAGTAATTCTCCATGTTGTCTGTCTGCTAGGTACTCATTAATATTTATATTTTTTTTATATACAGAGAGAGCCAGTGTGGTGTAATGGTTATGATGTTAGACTAAGATCTAGGAAAGCCAGGTTTGACTCCCTACTCTGCTATGGTGATCTTGTGCTAGTCACACAACCTATCTCACAGGGCTGTTGTGAGGATAAAATTGAGATAAGACCAATGTAAGCCACTTGGAGTTCTCACTGGGGAGACAGGCAGGGTATAAATAAGTAAATAAATTATAATTTAGAGTTGTGAGCCAGTTGCACTGATCCTATATGGATCAATGAAAGACACCAGGTGTGACTTTCCAGTACCTGGTCCCACTTACCATACAATAATATCGGTGAAGGAACTATTGCACCATATTACAATTGACGGAGCTGTTTTCTTTACAAAGAATAACAGCCTTTCATTAAAAGATCATAAATTCAGTTTTGTATATTTGTACTAAATCCCAATTTGATTTTAAACTAGGCAAGCTTTTTAAGAAGAGTTTATTATAGCTGAAATTTATTTAAAGATTAAAAATCCAACTTTTAAAAACTACTGATTTTTACTCACTATTGTTGGGGGTAAAGATTTTTTTTCATCCCTATAGGTCTATCAATACATCTGCTTCTCAACATGGCCCCATCTGTGGATACTAAAACCCAAAGGATGGAGCCATAAGCAGATGAAACAGATCATTCTGTAAAACTAAGAAAAGCCCCAGATTTGTAAACAAAGCTGAAATCTTTTTTTAAAATGTCAGTTAACCCCCACCCCAATAATAGCAGTGCCTGTACCTTTAAGAAACAAATGTCCTCAGATCTCAGTGACTACTGTGGCGGTTCCTAGGCAACCACAACAATATTGTCAACTTGCAGATTTCAGTTTCTGTAAGTAAAAGGCAGGGGAGGGGGAGCCTTTTTCCCTAGGGCTATTTTGGCCTCACAGTCCACCTCTGCCCCCCTCCCTCCTGTCCTGGAAGGAGAACTTACCATGGGTCATGCCCAGCTACCATTCAATTTGCTCATCTCATGCAGGTGCAGCAGCAGCTACAACTTGATACCACACAACTTGCCTGGCTCAACAGCAGTCTCCACAGAACATGCACAACTTGGCTGGCCCAAGCAATGGCCACTACACAACTCACGGAGTGATTTGCTACCATACAACTTTTGCAACTTGGGACAATCTTTTCCCAAGGAGTGGTTGCCTGAGTCACAGAAAGCTGAGAGCCAGTATGATGTAGTGTTTAGAGTGGCAGACTAGGATTTGGGAGGCCCAGATTCAAATCCTCTCTCTGACGTTGAAGCTTCCTGGGTGACCTTGGGCCAGTCACACACTCTCAGCCTAATCTACCTTTCACAGTTGTTGCAAGGATAAAATGGAGGAAAAGAGAATGATATAAGGTGCTTTGGACCCCCAATGGGGAGAAAGGTGGGGTAAGAAGTAAATAATAAATAAAGCTGAAGACATGGGGGCGGGGATAAAAGGGTGGTTGTGAGCAGGAAAAAGAAGGAATCAGGGAAAGGGGGGAGCATATGGGGACTGTCAAGAGGAAGGAAAGAGGAAATAGTGTGGGGAAAGGGATACAGGAGGAAATGAACTGACTCCCACAGGTTCCTTGCAGGTTCCCCACTCATTCAATTATAAGTCTAGTAATAAAATGATACAGAATGTAACAGGCAGCCATGGCAAAGAAGAATAACATTATCCTAACCACTAGCAGACAGAGACTAAAGATGCATTCAAAATGGCTGCCACATGAGGCAGATCCACACAGAAGAAGCCAAAGTGTAGGGGAAAAGAGGGGTACTGGGAAAGACAAGTGAGAGAGAATAACAACAAAACTGATGGCAGCTGCCATTGAAACATTGTTTTAACCTGACCAGTCAATCTGATCTCCAGTGGCCAGTCAGAAGCCCCACTAGGCAAGTGCCCCACCTGGCCCCACTCACTTTCTAAAAACACCCGGTGGGCACCAGCAAAGGTGTTGGTGGGTGCCATGGCATCTATGAGCACCATGTTGGGGATCCCTGCTCTATAGAATCAAGTTCATGAAAAAGCTATTCTGCAGGTCTGAGCAGAAGCTGGCAGGGCATAGCACAGACCAGGCACAGCACAGGCAGCTGAGTCAGCACAATCCCATATCCCACCCCCCACCCCCGAGCAGTTTTACACTTTTAACAATTGACTGAGCATGAATAAGTCCATATAGCAAGTTCACTTTCCAGATTCCACCATACAACTACACAATACATGTGACCACTTTTTTTTCTGAAAGCTACTGAACACTCTGTTGCGTACAACCAAGCTCACATTTCCACCAGTCCTTTGGGCAGTACAAACACTTGCAAAATTTACACCAAGCATTCCTAAAACTACAGTACCCACCTGAGGAAATAAAGAGACAGATGTACAAGACAGACTCAGGAGTCACTTTTTAAAGACAGACGCAGTTAGAAATACGATAGCATGTTATCACCTACAACTCACAACCAGTATCTCTGCAGTAAATGATCCAACATTTACACTTACCCTAAAAATGATATTTCTTTCTCATGGTCCTTGAGAAGTTGGACCCTGTCATTACTACCCAACCTGAAGCAACAGCTCACCAGCAACAACAGAACACCCAATAGAAATGCAAACCCATGAACTAGCGTTTGCAGCAATCCTCAGTGCAACTCTGTCCTCATATCTATTCAAGAGACACCATCACAGAATCCAGCAGCAACACTGGCACCATCAGCCAGCTCATTCAACTTCATATCCTCCTACGTGAAAAAAAAATATATGCCAGCAATACCCTTCTGCTACTTACTTGGGCCAAACTGGACTCACTGTACGCAAAATAATAAATAAGCCCAAATGAAATATTAAAAATGAAACACACAAAAACATCTACTCCTCAACATTAAATATCAGACTTAAAAGACAGCAGTGTATAAACAGAATAGTTTCTAAGGCTGTCTCCACCATGATGCTGCTGAGTAATAATTCACATGCAAACTTGATACTTTCAGACTCAAGAAGGAGTAGCTCATTACTTATAGCATTTATCCCTTCTCACAGGTTTCTGTATTTTCATCATAATTTTCTCAGCAGCTGGGAGTCGCCCATATCCCTTGTAATGGATGATTTATTTTTTTAGCTGGATTTTTGTTTTCATTTGTGCTCTGAAATATGTTAGCACATATTTGTCCTCGGATGCTGGGCCACAGGTCTCTCTAATGATTTCTTGCCATCTCCCTTCTTCTATTAGTAGTTTGTTGGCATATATAATGAATATCTGAGTTTATAGTGCGAAAACGTGACTCACTTTACGTCACAATTCATTATCTCCAAGGTGCCACAAGGCACTTGTTTTGGATGCAGAAGACATATAGCCACTGATCTGGAATACATAGAACATTTATTTAAATTGTTTATCTTCAGGAAACTTCTTGAGATGATATACAACATATTTAAAACAAAATAATTAAGAAATCAATTTAAAATAAATCTAAAACGAGTATAACAGAAAAAGCAGCATAGCAAATAAACTAAGCCCCTCTCCCCTCTTATATTAAAAGATCTGCATTGGCTGCTTGGTTACAGATCAAGGGATGTATGAGAGCCAATAAAGTGAAGCTCAGCTAGGCAGAGGTACTATTAGTTAATGACAAAGTTGCTCAAGCACTGGGGAGTCAGACTGTCCTGGAGGTGGGTTGCACTCAGCATACCCTAACCTAACACTTTGACTATTGTTCAGAAATTTGTTGGTCCAAAATGCCACAATCAGTGTATTGTCAGGAGCTAGAAATAGGGACTGTATTGCTTTCTGTGCGAAAAGACTTGCACTGGCTGCCACTCTTTCTGGGCACAATTCAAAGGGCTGCCTCTTTAAGAACCTAAATGAATTAGGGTCAGTGAACCTGAAGGACCACCCTTGCCGGTGTTGTCAAGCCCATTGTTAAGATCTTCTGAAACCCTGCTCTCTGTCCCCACCTTTAGAGGCAAAGTGGATGGTGACCAGAGACTGGGCCTTTTCAGTAGTGGTCCCTCTCCTTTAGAATAGCCTCCTCCATGAGGCTTGCCTGATGTCTACCTTATTGACTTTAAGCGTCTGACTAAGACATTCCTTTTCATGCACGCTTTTATCTCTTAAATGATTTACAGCCTTGCCCAAAATTCAATTTATCTACATATTTTTAGGTTGATCAATGTGTATTTTATGATGTTATGTCCTGGTTTGTTTTAATGGTGCCTTGTTTTTTAGTGGGTTGTTTTATGGCAGAGGCTCGTTTCTAATGGTTTTGTTTTACTGTTTTACTTATAAGTCATTTTGAGCAAATCTCTGGAGAAGCAGCATATCAATTTTCTAAATAAATAAAATAAATACAGTAATCTAACCTGAACATGATCAGAGCATCGACTACCACGATCAAGTCTCAAAGAACAGCTACAACTGGTGCGAGTGTGCACGCACACATGCGCACGCATGTGTTGCCCTCAAGTCAGAGTTGACATATACTAGAGGAAAGTTGTCTTCAAATTTTAAAGCAATAGCCACTTTAGACACCCAAGAGGCAACTTACCAAAGCATCAGTAAAGAACCATAAAATGCCTTTCATAAGCTTAAATCTGTGTGGATTTAGAACAATGAATATGTAGTGTTTACAGCCAGTGTGGTTTAGAGGATTAGACTAGGTTCTGGGAGACCCAGGTTTTGAAGCCTCACTCTGCTAGGGAAGCTTGCTGGGTGACCCTGGGCCAGTCACACATACTCAGCCCAACAGGTTTTTTATGAGGATAAAACGGAGGAGATGAAAACAATGTAAGCTACTTTGGGTCCCCATGGGAAGTGAGGTAGGTATAAATGAAGTAAATAAATAAGCTGTATGCAGACCAATTCTTTACATGCTTACTGAGTTCAATGTTTCATTGAGTTCAATGGGGTTTACTCCTAACGTTCAATTTCTCTGCCTGTTCTATTATTACAAAAACACAAAACCATTTCTTGAAAGGACAAATAAAACAAATTTGGTACTTGCTCTAATTCCTAAAATTTATCACAAAAACTGAGAATCTTTTAAGCTGCTGTTCACATGTTAATTTGAATTAATCTGTCGTGATAAGTTGAGTTTTCTAAATGATTCCTTAGCTGTTTCTAATATTTCTCCAGTGTTAGTGATAGCACATTCTAAAAACTAGATAGCCATATGAAGTTCTACAGTCAACTGGCAAAATGTGTTTCTATACACCAGCCAGAAAGCCCAGTTTTCCATTATTTTTCCAAGATGGTTGTTGTGGGTTTTCCGGGCTGTATTGCCGTGGTCTTGGCATTGTAGTTCCTGACGTTTCGCCAGCAGCTGTGGCTGGCATCTTCAGAGGTGTAGCACCAAAAGACAGAGATCTCTCAGTGTCACAGTGTGGAAAAGATGTTGGCAGGTCATTTGTATCTACTCAGGAGGGGTGGGGTTGAGCTGAGTCATCCTGTAAGAGTTTCCCCGGGTGTGGAATGCTAATGGCGGGAGGCTTCACTGTATCCTGAGGAGGTTCTTTTGCATATGGATTGGTGCTTGATGTGCTAATCTTCTCTGCAGGGCTATTGTCGAGTATAGAGTGTTTTATGTATTGTCGAAGGCTTTCACGGCCGGAGAACGATGGTTGTTGTGGGTTTTCCGGGCTGTATTGCCGTGGTCTTGGCATTGTAGTTCCTGACGTTTCACCAGCAGCTGTGGCTGGCATCTTCAGAGGTGTAGCACCAAAAGACAGAGATCTCTCAGTGTCACAGTGTGCCAAGACCACGGCAATACAGCCCGGAAAACCCACAACAACTATAGAGTGTTTTGTTAGCCTGGTGTTTTTCAGAACTGGAAACCATGCTCTGTTCATTCTTAAGGTTTCTTCTTTCCTGTTGAAGTTTTGCTTATGCTTGTGAATTTCAATGGCTTCCCTGTGCAGTCTGACAACGTAGTTGGAAGCGTTGTCCAGTATTTTGGTGTCCTGGAATAAGATACTGTGCCCTGTTTGAGTTAGGCTATGTCCAGCCACTGCTGATTTTTCAGGTTGTCCAAATCTGCAGTGTCTTTCATGTTCTTTTATTCTTGTCTGGATGCTACGCTTTGTGGTCCCAATGTAAACTTGTCCACAGCTGCAGGGTATACGGTATACTCCTGCAGAGGTGAGGGGGTCTCTACTGTCTTTTGCTGATCGTAGCATCTGTTGTATTTTTCGGGTGGGTCTGAATACTGCTTGATGGGAAAGCTTATGAAAAAGCATAACTGATATTTCAAACTAGCAACAAAGCCTATTGTGTTTAACAATACAATGGGCTCTAGTGGAGCCTTATGAGGGCCACGCTGCCCCACTGTGTGGGCTTGAGAGGGCTGTGCCGCCGGGCAGCATGGCCCTCCCAAGGCCCTGTAGCCCTCCAGAGAAGCCTGCCATGGGGCTGCACAGTGGGCCAAATTAGGGGCCGAAATTGATCTACTGTAGAGCGCAGTAGCACTCCAGGGGCCATCATGCCGCTCTAGCAGTATTCCTGAGCTTCACAGTGAGCCAATTTTGGCCCATTTGAGGCCGAATTGGACCCGTTTGGGGCCAAAATCAGCCTGCTCTGGAGCTCAGGAGCACTCCAGGGGCTGTCGCACCACCCTGACAGGGCTCCTGCTCTCAAAAACAGCCTCCAGAGGTCTGGGTTGCCCGCACTGGGCCTTTCCGCAGCGGCAGCCTCCTCCAGGCTGGACCAGCGGCGGTGATGGCAGCCTCCTCCGGGCCAGCGCACCGGGCCTTCCTGTGGGCAGCGGCCACTCAGAGGCCTGGTGCAGGCACACTCACAGGCTCCTCAGAATAAAAGGTGAGTCAATGCATCTCATGAAGAGAGCTGTGGTTCTCGAAAGCTTATGCCTCAATAAAGTTGATTTGTCTTAAAGGTGCTACTGGACTTTTTACTGTTTTGCAACTACAGACTAACACGGCTAACTCCTCTGGATCTGTCACCAATGCGGGTCAACTTTTATATAGTAGGATGCTGAATGTATTTGCAATTATTCTTTGAAATTCAAATTAATAGGATTTAAAAGTGAACTTAATCTTGAATGGATCATTATTCCCTTAAATTATATTTTTTAGATTATGGGGCTTAGTTTTATGTTTCAGTCAGCTCATTTTTATTTTGAAAACTTTTATGGAAGGACCAAGCAAAACAGTAAAGCCAGTAAAGCCAGTTTCATACCAAAGCAAATAGTCACAGTGTATTTGCAGGTATTAGACTTAATCTGTGTAAAATCAATCCACAGTATTGATTCTAGCTTAATATAAACAATGTTTATATAGAATTAAATGTACATGTGTAAAACTTTTGTTTTTTCAGTTTCATAAAGCAGGCATACTAAAGCAACTAAACCAATGCAACTCCCTGGATATATCATATTCATAAAAAATTAATTTCAAGACAGTTGTAAAACTGTATGGGACAAGGAAAGGTGAACTAGTACTCTCACAATAATATTTAGACATCTCTATCACTGTAACACTGGTTGCACTTTGGGGATGGGAGGCTGTTTCCTACTAAGCTACTTATAAACCTCTGAAAATGGATTTACTGGTGACAAAGGCAAAGGCAACAGAAAGACAGGCAAGCGTGACAAAAGTTCAGTGTCTGTACAGGGTATTGTCTGTGCAAGCCACGACCCTTCTATTGCATGTCTCCCCAAAATATCCTATTTCAGTTCTAAACATCAGCTGACAAACAGCTTGGTTGAATATTGTGACCTGGCACACCTTGTTCCTACCACATGTTCTAGTAAAACTTGCAAAAACAAGCCATATAGATCACCAATGTAATCTTAAACAGCCAAATTTAACATTGGGATATTTTCTATCAATACAAGTGTTCAAATGTCTTTTACAGCACAGTTTTTTCTTCTTTATTAAACATTAAATAATTACTTTGAGTTTAAACTCTTGTAACTGCAGCTAGCTCAAACCTACCTCTTTGTCTCTCCTGAAAACAGTCCAAGATCTTAAAGCTGTAACACGTAAGTATGAGTTTGGGAGTGTGCACAGACATGGACCTAATATTCTGTTCATATGAATATAGTAGTCAAGTGTCTGCATAAAATCATGACAGCTGAGGAGAACCATCATATGACCATACCCTTTACTTACTGCACTGAGTAGGAAGGAGGAATCCCATTCAAGATCCAAAAGAAAAAAACTCACCCCAAGCTACAGCAATCGTTTGATTTAGTGGACCAATAACTGAGAACCCCAACAGCACAGAAAACATGTCAGGGCACATTTACAACACTCCTCCCCGAAAAAAAACAGTCACGTGCAGAGGGCAGTGATCCACATCCGTTCTTCGTAGACGTGGAAAATATGTGTAAGCCACGCCGGGTACAGCAGAATTGTTGTTGTTGTGTCATTAAGAGAGGATGGGGGAGGGCTAGCTTGCGCAGGCACGGAGGAAGGCGCTCCGATAACAGCGTAACCGCCACCCGCGCCAGGGTTTACACAGGCGAGTCCGGGAAAGGAGGCCATAGAGACACAAGAAACTGAAAGTAAAGGGGGAAGGGAGGTGGCTTGCCTGGAAAGTGGAGCCATCCCGTTTGACAGGGAACGGGCTGGATCCAGGCAGCGGCGATGGCCTCGATTACCCCACTTACTCTTCCCCTCCTTCCCCACTATCGTCAACAAAAGCCAAGCCAGCGACGACGGCAGCAAGAGGGGGGAGCAAGGGCAACAGAAAAGACAGGCATTGTCTCACTCACACACACACACTCACACCTTTGCAGTCTACAGTGATTCGCGTATCCCAGAGATGACACGACCTGCTTGCCAGCCCCAGACAAAAACCTGACAGACCAGCCTTCGCCTAGCCTGCCGCCTGGGATGAGGATTCCTTGGCCCGTTCTCTCTTCCTTAGCTGTGCACCACACACGCACCCGCGAAATTGCACAATCGTTTAAGGAAGAGGAGGGGGCCGATTCATAGTTTTGGGGATTCAGGGACTTTCCAGAACCAGTTTCTGACCCAAGATACTTTCCCACCAGGCTTCCCTAAGAGCCACAGGCACAAATCTTTAGAGAAGCAGAGATGGGGAGCGCGAAGGGAAACGGGATTCCCCACTCCCCACAATGGAAGTCGCCTCCAGTCCTTCGGGGGGCGGGGGGGGGGGGGTGTTGAGCTCAGCCACCCAACCGTAGTTTTTCAAAAGCCCAATGAACTGAGGGGGAAGCGATTACGGGAGGGGGGCTTCTGCTCTCCCCTGGCAAGTCCCGATGAGATGGCCCCCACGAAGGGAGGACATTTGGCCTCGTCCCTGCGAGCGCATCCACTGGGCGAGAGGGAGGGCTTGACGCGAAGGCTCGTCCGCCTCAGCCTCGGCGGCCACCACCGCTGAGGCCGGGTTCAGCTGCCATTTCCCTGAGGGCCAAAAGGCTCAGGGTCGCTTCTGACGACGACGACGCGCGGGCAACGGCGCCGGACCCCCCCACCCCGTTCCCCCTCCCTTACCTTTCTAATATGTCAAAGGGAGGCGTCGCGTCTCCCCTTCCCTCCGGCCGAACAGCGGCGGGAGGAAAAACAGCCGGCGGCAGCAGCCTCAACCAGCCGAGAAGCAGCGCCAGGGGAGGAGAGGGAAAGGGGGCGCTCCTCGCTAGCAGCAGCCGCCCAGCGCCGGGGGAGGAGACACGGGGAGGAGGGAGGGGAGGGAAGGTAGGCCGGGCGGCCGGCGCTGGGCCCGTGAGGGCGCCGAGGCTGCGCACCCTGCTCGCCTGGCTCTTGCGCTCCCTCGCCCGCGACCGGCCTTCAGCTTCTGCACATGCTCGCGCACCTGAAGCGCCCCGGCCTAGTAGGCGTGTGCGCAAGGCTCGCACATGCCCACTCGCAAAGGGAAACGGCGGCGGCTCTGCCCTCATTTTCGTTGCTGCCCGCTAAGGAGGTAAAGTGGGGAGACAGGATGATGGGAACGGCGCTTTTTTGGCGGTGGCGCTCTGTGGCACGGAGCGCCAGCCACCCTGGGGGAGGGGCTCGCCAAGCCCCGGGGGGGGGCGGGAATTGATGGTGCAACCTTATGGGAATACCGCCACTTTTTTTTTTTTTTTTTTTTACAAAAAGCAGTGGGTATCAATATATCTAATCCTCAACATGGCCAAATATGTGGATACTAAAATCCAGAGATTAGAGCTATGAGCAGACCAAAAGGGGCATTTACACACGCACACGCATATGTGTACATTGGAGAGCTTAAAAAAACCAAAATAATAGCACTACCTGTAGCTTTAAAATACAAATGCTCTCAGTTGCCTTTGCTAGGCAACCACACAGTATTGTCAACCTTCAAGTCTTGATTTCTGTCAGTAAAAGGCAGTGAAGGGGGCAGGGCCCTTTCCAGAGCTGTTTTGGCATTTAAAGGATGGCTGAATAGATCTGGCCCAGCTGCAAACGCTAGATGACACTACCGTGTAACTTAATATACAATGTTTAATTACTTGTGCTTGTTTCACCATTGTTTTCAGCTATGTATTGATTTCTGCTTGTTTCCAATTTCTGTAAATTAGTGTTTGCGTGCCCTAGTGCATTGTTTATTGAATGTCCCAGCTGTTGATTGTATTGATTTACATTGTGTCCCAGTGAGCAGACTATAAATTACATAAATAAGTACAGTAGCACCTTAAAGACCAACTAGATTTCCAGTGTATGAGTTTTTGAGAGTCAAAATACAGAGAATAATGTAAGCTAATTTGGATTTCCATTGTAGACAAAGGCAGGTTATAAATGAAATAATAAATATATCTGAAGATGAGGGCAAATAAAAGTTTAATTGGGGTGGGCAGGAAGAAGAGAAGGAAGCAGGGAAAAGTGAAGACAAGAAGAAAGAGAAAATAGTGTAGGGAAGGGTTAGTAAGATGCCCCCATGAATCCTTGCAGATTTCTCATTGTGCAACTGGTTATAGGTAATGGCTGCTGAAGACTGAGGGATATTGAAGACAGAGGGGCAGATAAATATAGGTTGGCTGGTGGGTGGGAAGGAAACAAGAAAACAGGAGAAAGGGAGATGCTATAGGGAATTTCAGGGGGGAAAGGAAATAGTGAGAAAAATGAGATTTCCCCCTTCCCCACAAGTCCCTATGGCTTCCCCACTTGTAGGGATATATTTTCTGTACTGCAATAGAAAAAGCAGTAATGTTTGTTTAGGAAGTAAATTTATCTCCCTCCTTTCCCTTGCAGAGTGGAGATGCTGTGCCTACAACAGATGGTACCCTGCTTTTTCAGCAAGGAGTAGAAGAGGACATACATGACGCTCATCTTCCCACCCTCAAGTTTTATGCTTACAATAATCCTGCTAAATAAGGTTTCTAAACAGACTTGGGTGGAAATTTCATGTCCCTTTAATAGAGGCTTAATGGGATATTATTTCTCTCCGTGCTGTAAAAAGCTTCAGCAGACTATTTCCACACATGAAACTGCTATTAAAAGGACATGACATTTTTCTCCAAGCATGTTAACAACAACCTTGTGAGTTAGGTGTGACTGAGAAAGAGTAGTAGTTTGGGGACTTGAAACTGGGTTTCCCGTATCCGAGTCCAGTATGAGCCACTATACAACACTGGTTGATCTCAGAAGGTAAACGAGGTTGGCCTTGGTTAGTAATTGGATGGGAGACCTCCAAAGAAGACCAGAGTTGCAGAGGCAAACAATAGCAAACCAACTCTTGTTAGTCTCTTGCCTCGAAAACCGCAGCAGGGGTTGCCATAAATCAGCTAGTACTTGTTGGCACTTTCCGGCACCATGTTTATTCCTACTGACATTTCAGTTTCTTCTTTGCTGGATATAGTCCTGAGTGTTAAGGTCTGGCCTATTTCTGTAGATACCATCAATTCTCAAGTTAAACCTACTTTTAAAAAACTAAGAGCCTAGCTTCTAAACAATACTTAAAAGTCTGGGGGAAGGCCACTGAATTATAGCTGTACGCTGAATTATAGCTGTGTATAAGCTGAGGGCCCCAGGACCTTGATTCTGTCAGCATTAAATCACTTCTCCTTATGGTTCTATTTTTGTAATCAGTGGTCTCTTGCAGGGAGTCCTAATAAACCGGCATAACCTGAGGTTGCAGTGACTTTGAAATGGAGGAGTTCCTCCACATGACCTAGCGGTAAACACCTGCTAGGTTCAATCCCTAACACTTCTAACTAAAAAGAATCTCAGGTAGCAGGTGTTGGAGGGGGACTTCCTGTTCTGAGACCTTGAAAACCCACTACCTGTCACAATACATGGTCTAACAAGGTATAAGCAGTTTCCTGTGTTCATTGAAGGATATATGATCAGGCACTGTTGCTATTGTCTCTAGGCAATGACCTAGCGGTCCTTACTGCAGGCTCAATTGACGTGTATGACCGACCTTGTATGCAAAATGCATACTTGTAAGCCATTTCATCAGTGTGTTTGTTTAAAGCTTATGCCAACAGTGCAATATGTCATGGCCTTTGACCTTAAACTGGGGTCCCTGCAAACTTGTATTCCATTAGAAAAGTACAGTTTCATTAGACTGGCCCATCACTCATCTTTCCTGATACAGATCTGACTGACCTAGAAAGATTCCATTATTTTGACAATGCTCAGGAACAATTACCTCGGTACTGTTCATCCACTGAATTCAATTGACCTTACTGCAAGTATGAATAGGGTTGCAGCTTTATAGACATTTGGGTCATAATCCTATACAATGCCTTTTATAACAGGTCTGTTATCAGGTTGCCGCTGTGGTTAAGATTACTAGGGTTTTACCTTTAGTTAGTATCTAAGGCAAGAGTTGCCACCTTTTTTGACAACCCTGCACATTAAAGATAAATAATGTTTATCCATGATGTAATCAATGCATCTGGAAGCATATTAAATGCAATTGCTGTTAAAGGCACTGGAACAAAACAAGATGCACTCAGTGTAGCTACTGGGCCTTTTGTCCCAATGCTCTTTCACTCATTTTCCTCCAGTACAGTAGTTACAGCTTCATGCCATTTATTTAGAGGTATGAGGTTAGGCATCTGGAGTGGACTTTGATGTTGCCAATAAATATTTAGGCATATACAGCCGAAGCTTACCTTCTGCCCTTACTTTTGGACTCAAACCATTCTTGTCTGTTGGACCTGACTCAGCTTCTATCACTTCTCCCTGCAAATATCCTGAGTATATAATGGACTTTCAGACCCTGGGTATCTCTTGTTATCTGGCAGACTTGGCCCTAACAGAATGTACTTCTAGATGAACTGATCATGCTAATTTGTCTGCCTCCCACAAGTGCCCTCTGTTACATTTTCACCAGCGGACTTTCTCAGTCTTCCTATTGTTCCTATTGTCATTCTGAAAATTATTAGCACTTTAGTGGAGTGCAGCCAAATACTCTCTTACCCTACCTTTTTCTCCAGACCTTCAGATCTGACAACTTGGTTGGTAGCTAAGATTGTTAAAGCAGAGACGTGACATTATCTTTAAATAAGGTTGCAGAGGGGGACAGGAGTCTTGTGCCTTGAATATCTTGATAATTGCATGGAACATGAACTTTTGGTAGGTGAAACTTGTCATGCACTGTATCATGGGGAGAGTCTTTCACTATTCCTATTTTTTCTCATTCATCACTAAGATTTCATTGTGAGTGTCAGAGCTATTACGAATATAATGTTAACATTGTGTTCGCATCCAAATTATTTTTGTGATACCCTCTTTTCTCAAGACTGATCTGAGAAATATATTTCACAGTTAAAGAAAAGTGGTTACAGTCCTGTGTTCCACAAATTGGCCAGGTCTGGACTCCTCAGAAGTAGGGCCAAGCTCTGGGCTAGCCTGGAGCACTGGGCTTGCGCCTAGTGGACTGGTTGATCCAGCAATGCAGCCTTCTCAAGCCTCAATAGGCTGGATGTCAATTAGGCTCAGCTGCACTTGTTGGCAGGTGGTGCAGCTCCTGAGGCTGCACTATGGTCTGGCCAGGATCCTTCAAGGAAGTACCACTCTCAGCACTCCACTTTGGATCTACAGGGAGGTGGCATGCAGCCAGTCTGGCACTTTGCCTCCTTTGTACCACTTCAGCCTGGGCCTTCTGCTGCTGCCATTCTTGTGGAGTGGCAGCGAATCCTGGGGGGGCTGGGTACATGTCCTGCCTGGTAGAAGCCTAGTGGTTATCTCAGGGACTGGTCGCATGGGCTCATTTGCAGGCTCTGGCAAGGTGGTGTCTGCAGCACTGGAGCGTGGTCTGCAAGTGCCTTTGCCATGTCAAACCCTCCCTGATCCCACAGGTCCTCCTGATTCCCTGGCCTGGACTCTTCAGGCTCTTCCTCTGAGCACCCAGAATTGCTGTGCTGGTCAGAGGTGGTCATGACAGTTAAGAGCCTTCCATTTTGTCTAGGAATATGCAGTCCATTGGCCTGGTTTTTCAGCCATATCCCTTAAGTGAAAAGATAACAAAAGTAGGCTAACTATAGACAATTAGATTTGCTTCATTAAATGCACATGCTTTAGGGACTCTCAGAATTCTGCAAACAATAAATGTTGTAATGAGAATAAAGACAGTGGACGACAAATGCTGAAGTGAGATTATTAGGGAGAAAAAATGATCTTAGGCCAGCATAAAATGTAACAGCAGTCATATATTCAGGAGCTCAAAGGTAAAAATTATTATAGTATACAGAACTAAGAAATACAATGTTGTCATTTCATCAGGTATTTTTATACCTTTCTTAACTGGGAAATTTTATAAGCTGCCCTGAAAAACCACTACACGCTATAACCACAGGGTTTTCATCCATTAACAACATTCTGGTATACACTAACAACCAGGGTATTGTCTAATTATAGGAAAGAGAAAATGTATTCCTATTAAATTCTATATCAATATATGACAAATAGAGAAAGGAAGAAACTGGTTATTTATAGCTAGGAAATACCAATATGGTTTGCATCCAAGTGTCAGTTTATTATCTGAATCATAAATGGATTTCTGGGGGGAAATGGTTCATCATCAGCGTGTAATTCTGTAAATCAGGTGAATGGGTTTTGAAAAAGAACTAAGTTTTGCATTTTCTAGGGGGGAAATACGTTACGCATTCCTGTTTGTCTTGCTTGATACATCTCTTGTTAGCAGAATGGCTTTCTCCCTCAACCTTACTGTCTTTGACTTAGTGCCCTCTTCTGTTTGATATATGCCACTGCAAAAGAAAGCAGACAGCTACAAAGAACTTACTCTGTGAACTTCAGACTTCTTGACTCTGTTCTTACTTCCCACTCTCTGCGAGCCTCTCCCAGGTTCCTTGACTCTGCTGTCTGCTTCTCTCTCCAGCCTCTCTTTATCTGCCTGGACTGTGCTTGCAACTGACCTCATCTTATTTCTCTGAGCTCTAATTTCATCTTATCCTCTCTTCAGCACATCCAACTGGCTGAAAAGTTTTGACCACAGAAAGATACAGCTATTTCTCATTTTCTTTTGATTGGCTCTAAACTCACAGAGACATACAAAATCTCTACAGAGTAATATGCAAGTCGAATATTCAGATATATGGTAAAGCATCTATCCATAACTGCTGCTCTACCAGTATACAGCTTTGGCCTACTAAAAGAGCTCCAGCATAGTGTACTTGATAGAATGTTGGACTAGGATCTGCAGAGCCATGTTCAAATCCACATTTTGCCTTAGAAGTTCACTAGGTGACCTTGGCCAGTGACTCTCTCAGCCTAACCTATCTCACAAGGCTATGGTTTTGAGGATGAAAATGAGGGAGGGGGCAATGATGTTGTAAACTGCTTTGAGTTACCATTGGGAACAAAAGCAGGGTATAAATATCTTAATCAAATCTGATGTTGAGAAACTATATGAAGCTGAATTCATAGCCAGATCGTACAGTTCCAAGTCCAGTATTCTAAGTGGTCATAATGCAAAGTGCTGTCAAGAGCTCTGTTCAAGCATTTCCCTCCTCCTTCCCACAGCAGCCAATCTTCAAATCCCCTCCAAGTTCAGGAGTATTCCAGAACTGCAACCAATGGAGCACAAGAGGCATGTGTGCCTAGGGGTTGGCTGGATCCTAGCCAATAAATCAGATTCATTTTGGTTTCAGTTTTGTGAAGAACTCCGCTCATTATAGTACAGAGTTATATATTACCAACAGCTACAGAAACTATTATTCTAGCTTTCCCCAAAAAGATATTCACAGGGGGTTTTTTTCTATAGTAAGTGATGCTTGTTGGTGTCTCATTCTAATATCAATGTGAGAACTCCAAAACATACATGCAATGAGAACAACATCCTTTAATTTCAAGAAATCTGTGATAAAATTACAAAATAACTCACTCTGAGAATAAAATTTCACTTTATTATTACATTTTACTTTGAATTCAACTACAATAGATAATCTGTTTTTCCTTTTATAACATGTAAGAGAGCTCTTCCTAAGGAAGGTATAGCTATATTGCGTTTCAGTGTTCTAGATAGCGTTATTAAAATCTATTTCTCATGGACAGCATACATAGTACCTGTATCTTGGAAAATATATTTGGGTATCCATGCAGGAAATACGTTTCAGTTCATCATTTCTGCGGCTGATCATCTTAAAACATTCCTCTGGAATGCTCATGCTTCAAAAACATTTGTGCTGTGGATGGTGTGGGGGGGAGGTTTAAAATAATTTAATATAACTAGAAATTTACATCTGAAGATCTGGCTGTTCTGTACTAATATTTGAGATTTAGGACTGCCTCTGCACTCCATACATTTCATCAGGCCCTAGATCCTGTTCCCCCCATCCCAGCCAGCCTTTGCCTCACTGGCTGTGTGGCCTTTAGCTACAAGAGATAATCTGCATTTCAACCTCCTCTCCAACCTCCCTGCACCATGCAGTGCAGTTATACAGCTTAGGCTGTATAACTGCCCCCCCCCTCCCGATTAGTAATATCACTTCAGTTTAGCAAGTGGGTTAAGAATGATCTTTAAAACATTTGAAAGCCAGTTTTTAGCGTAACGTTTTTTACTTTATTTCATAAATAGTAATCTGTGTGAATGCAAACTCCCCTCCCCATCCTGATGTTTAATTTTTCCAGCTGAAACTCTCTTTGAAATCTCAAACTTTTAGCTTTAGCAGATTTAGTTCTTTTTGAATTGTTTGTTCAAACATGTGCTGTAAGTACTTGTTGGACTTCAAGCTATTTTGTATTATGTTTCTGCTCCCAAACACAATTATAAGCATGTCACATGCACTAAATATACTACATATTAATTTTATTCATGTATTTAGATATTTGGCCTATTCCATTCTAAGCACTGAAATTATTATGCAAAAAAACCCCTGCATTCACAATTTGAATTGCATTCACAAACAATTCATATTGATCCCGTGGCCCAAATGCTGCTCCTATGCATATTTACTTGAAAGCAAGTCCAATTCAGTTCATTGGGTCTTATGCTCACATAACTGTGCACAGGATTGCAAACAGCATGTATGATTCTGTAGCATGGGTTTAGTCAGCAATTTACAAAATATGTATAAATCCTGTTATATATGAGATTAGTTTTACATAATTTTGTGCAGAGTCGTAAAATGAAAACATAACATGCAAATCCAGCTTCTCAGGTGTTACCTTCAAGGCTTGGCTTTCAGGCATTGCCATTAGATTCAGACACTATACATGAAAACAAAAGAAAAAGAGATCTTTGTTTAGACTTCTTTGAATGATAAAAACACTTCTGTTGAACTGGTTCTCAGTGTAACCATGGAAGATATCCAAAAAAAGTAGTGAGAAAAAATGGGCAGTATCCTACTGCTCTGTGTATGGAAGATATAGTTTTCCAGCATTCCTCTACACTAGGGGTGTGCAAAGGCACAGTGGTTCGGCTTTCCTGATTCGGGTATACCCAAATCGAGAAGCCGATTCGGGAATGGCGATTCGGGTATCGATTCGGCTTGATTCGGGGGTTTGGGAAAGCTTTTCAATGGGAAAAAGCCTCCCCAGGCTTCTCTGAAGCCTGGGGGAGGCATTTTCCCACCGAATCAAGCCAAAATTGGTGGGGGCCTTCCTCTAACTCCCCTCTAACAACCCCCCAAGTTTCAGACCGATTGGACTTTGGGGAGCCATATTATGGCCCCCCAAACCAGGTCCCCCTATCCTCGCCTATAAAAGGGCATAGCTTTAGGTTGCTGCTGCTAATCTCCTATATTGTGCTTGCTGCTGCTGATCTCCATTATTTCCTAGGGGATGAAAATGAAGAGGCAGGCTTCCTTTGCCAGGGGTGGCATTTTGCATGAAAAACGCCCCCCAACCCTCAGGGGCCCTTCTCCCACCTTTCCTCCCACCCCCCACCAAGGCTCAGCCTGCTCCCACTTGGGGGGGGGGCTTTCATGGTCTCCCCAAGTAGGTGACCTTTTCTCTACAACCTACAGCTGGGGGAGGCTTGTCTTGCCAGGGGTGGCATTTTGCATGCAAAATGCCCCCCAACCCTCGGGGGCCCTTCTCCCACCTTTCCTCCCACCCCCCACCAAGGCGCAGCCAGCTCCCACTTGAGGGGGACATTTCATGGCCTCTCAAAGTAGGTGCTCTCAGCCCCCAAAGTCCACCCCTACATCCCCACACATACCCAATACCCCCCCAGCTGCCACACAGACCCAAATTCCCACATTAGCCCCTCGCAGCCAACTCCCACTTGGGGGGGCATTTCATGGCCTCTCAAAGTAGGTGCTCTCAGCCCCCAAAGTCCACCCCCTACAGCCCCACACATACCCAATACCCCCCAGCTGCCACACAGACCCAAATTCCCACATTAGCCCCTCACAGACCCAAATCCACCCCCAGTAGCCCCACACCCATAACCCCAGGAACAGGCTTGCCAGCCCTCTCCCTTTGTTCCCTATGCTGGGAACTTCTAAACTCTCTTTCCCAGGGCAATTCTGCACAGCCCAGGGGTGCCACAATGGTGGGCACACTTCTGAGTGCCAGCTTGTCCCTGGGAAAGAGCACCTGAACCACAGACACCCTCCCTCAAATTCCCCCACCACCTACAGAGATGGCTGGCCAGCCAGCCCCATTGTTCCCTATGATGGGAACCAACTGCACAACAAAGAATAAAACACGAACAACACAAAATACAGTTTTTAAAAAAATTATTTTCTCCCTTTCAAAGTACAAGTAGGCGAAGCATTATGACACATTACACCAGCAGTCCCCTACACAGAAAAATTAACACAACTCACTTAACATCAGAGAATCACAAAAGCACAATTCCTGTCAAAAACACTTTATTTCTTGAACAGCTTTAGGTTACACAGCAGGGGGGCCACACCAAAGGGCATGGCAGCAGTATCTTACACAAAAATAACACAACTCACTTCACATCAGAGAATCACCCAAACACAATTGCTGTCAGAAACGGTGAAGTGGGTTGTATTATTTTGTGTAGTACACTGCTATCATGCCCTGTTGTGCCCTCCTACTGTGTAACCTAAAGCAGTTAAAGAAATAAAGTGTTTTTGACAGGAATTGTGTTTTTGTGATTCTCTGATGTTAAGTGATAGTTGTGTTATTTTTCCCATTGAAAAGCAAGCAAAATGCTGCCCCGAATCGCCCCGAATCGATTCGGGGCATGCCGATTCGGGTTTCCCCGAATCAGCCCAAAGCAGGGTGATTCGGGATTTTTTCAGGTTTCATTAACCCGAACTGCACACCCCTACTCTGCATTGCTGCAACTTTTTCTAGAAAGATCAGGTTTTGTACTCATGTGGAAGAACAGCTGCCCTGGTTGGTTGGGAAGGAATTATTTATTTATTCGATTTATATTCCGCCCTCCCCACACCAGCAGGCTCATGGCGGATTACAACCATATACAATTAAAACATTAAATAATTGATACCAGTTAAAACCATAAAACAGTTAAAGTTACACAGTTTATATATTTTTATATATATATATATAATCATAATGACACAGCAACCAACTGACCAACCTTCACCCATCTCTAGAGCATCATACTGTTTGCTAGATGGAGGTACTGGTAGTAGGGAGGGCATATTCTGCAATCTACGGGCCAGGGGGCTCTGCCTGGCGGAACAGCTCCATCTTGCAGGCCTGGCAAAACGATAACAAATCCTGCTGGGCCCTGGTCTCGTTAGACAGAGCGTTCCACCAGGCTGGGGCCAGGACCGATGATCAATGGTCGATGCCAGGCAGGCCTCCCTGGGGCCAGGGACCCTTAGCAGATGTTTATCACTAGAGTGAAGAGCCCTATGGGGTTCATATGGGGAGAGGTGGTCCCACAGATAACCCGGTCCCAGTCCGCATATGGCTTTATAGGTTAATACCAAAACCGTGGACCTGACTCGGTACTCCACCGGTAACCAGTGCAGCTGACGCAATACCAGCATTATATGCTTACACATCGGTATTCCTGTGATGACCCGCGCCATTGCATTCTGCACCAGCTGTAACCGCCGGATCAGGTTCAGGGGAAGCCCTGCATAGAGTGTGTTACAGTAGTCTAACCTAGAGGTGACCATTGCCTGGACCACTGTAGTTAAGTCGCAGGACGAAAAGATAAGGGGCAAGTTGCTTGGTCTGTCAAAGGTGGAAAAAAGAGGACCTAGCAACCACAGAGATCTGGGCCTCCATTGTCAATAAGGAATCCAAGATCACACCCAGACTCTTAACTCTCGGAGCTGGTGTGAGCACTGCCCCTTTGAGTGCAGGGAGCCGGGGTCCTAAATCCATGTTTCCACGACTTAAGTACAGGATCTCCATTTTCACAGGGTTTAACTTCAGCCGACTTTGCCTCAACCATCCAGCCACGGCTTCAAAAGCATGCTCCAGGACATCCAGGGCCGATCCAGGCCGGCCGTCCATCAACAGATATAGCTGGGTGTCATCCACATATTGGTGACACCCAAGCCTGAAACTTCGCACCAACTGGGTGAGGGGGCGCATATAGATGTTAAACAATAATGGGGAGAGTGTTGCCCCCTGCGGCACACCACATATTAGTGGGAGGCAGGACGATAGCTTCCCCCTAGCGCCACCCTCTGTCCCCGACCGTGAAGAAAAGAGACTAGCCACTGTAGTGCTGTCCGTTGAATCCCCACGTCGGTGAGGTGGTGGGTCAACAGATCATAACTGACTGTATTGAATGCTGCTGAAAGATCTAATAAAATCAGCAGTGCCAATCCATCTCGATCCAGATGTCTGCGAAGATCGTCCATGAGGGGGACCAGCAGTGTCTCCACCCCATGTCCTGGGCGAAAACGACTGGAAGGGATCTAGGGCCAAGGTCTCCTTCAGGAAATTCTGCAGTTGTTTTTCCACTGCCCGCTCAATCACCTTTCCCAGAAATGGGAAGTTTGAGACTGGGCAGTAACTGAGTGGGTCGGTGGGATCTAACTAAGGTTTCTTTAAAAGGGGCCTCACCACTGCCTCCTTTAGTGCTCTGGGCAAAACACCATTATATGCACCTTCTAAAGCCTGTAGTGTTTGAGCAGCAGTAGCTTCTTTGCCCATTGGTGATGTGTCTGGCCTTTCCTGTGTTTGTAGCGCAGGAGTTCCTTCTGGTATTTCTTCTTGAGAAGATAAAACTTCATTATTCAGGACATTGTCTGGAGTTCCTAGACACAAAAACATTTGTATATTAGGATGTTCACCAATCAATGAATAATTTCCATTTCTTTATTTACTTTCTCCCCAATGGGGACCCAAAGCAGTCTACATTTTTCTCTTTTCCATTTCATCCTCACAACCTTATGAGGTACATTAAGCTGAGAATGTGTTACTGGCTGTAAGTCAACCAGCAAGTTTCCATTGCAGAGTAGGGATTTGATCCTAATCTGGCACTCTAACCACTACACCACTTTGGCTCTTGCAAGATAACACGCAGGCTACATATGGAAGTGAAATGGATCAGCAGCATTATGATCAGTATAGTTGTGCAAATATTTCCTAATATACCTTTAGCTAAGGCCAAGCATGGGATCCATTTCGCAAAAAAACTTCAAGCATGAAGTTGCTAACTTGTTTCTTTGAAGTTTCACAGTTCCCTTCCATGACTTTACCAGAGGTGTTCCTGATGGGTGCACCGTAAACCTATTGCATATCAACTGAACTCAGGTTGTGTAATATCAGCCTGGCCTATAGCTACTATTAATAGAAGGAAAATATGCCAGCTCTACAGGCAGTAAAAACTACCTGCATTCTTGCACACCCACCTCCTTACAGCTTAGAATTTGATCTCCTAATTGTCAGGTGCTCAGGATCACCTGTCATATTTAATACCCCCTGAAGCTGATGCTGTTGGGGTGATTCTATTATTTGAACCTGGGGTGGGAAACAGAGAACAGGAGATTTTGTTCTGGTTGTAATCTCTCCCAAGTCTGGAAGCCTGTTTAACCATGAATCACACAGGCTGCTCTACCAGGAGAAAATGGGGGCGGGGGGATTAGGAGTAGCCTTGGGGAACCTATATCTGCTTGATATTTGTGTGTAGCTGCCAGTCCTAGCAAGGATGGCGTAAGTGTATGATACTGGCATCAATAAAGAACTTTTACTCATGAAGTGAAGTCTCTTGAGAGTTGCCTGGCATCCTTACACTAATCTACAGAGGCTTTGATCAGTTTCACTGTAAATATTATTGGATGTTTCTTTCTTTATTCGTTCATTATTGAAAGTTAAGATGAACAATATAACCTCACCATATACTGATCTGCAAGATCAGAGACAATTCTCATGCAAGAGCACCATTAAGATAAACTTTGCAAGAGGATAGATGCAAGTCAATATTAGGTCATACCTACAGAACAAAATGCAGATTTTGAAGTTCCCAGTGATTTTTGATTGGGACTGTGTCACAGAAGGAGAAGGGGCTTAAGGAGTGCAATGTGTTGCTAGGCCTCAGTGTCTTTTGGCACAGGCATCTTTTATAAAGATTGCAGCTGAACATTTAGCCAGGGCTTGTAAAGTCTGCAGGCCTCTTCCACTACTTGAACAAGCCCTCAAGGATCAAGGGCCTGGGGAAAAAAGAGATCTCGAAGAATTGACATGTATCTTCCCATATTTGCATGGATTTTTTAAAACACAGACCATATAAGTCCACTATTACCTGCTTGATGTTTGATGATTTTATGATGGTATATATTTCAAATATTGAATTATATGTTTATGTGACAGACTTAGGACTCAGTCAGTGTAATTAGATAATCACAGTGTAATTTGTCTTCTAGTTAGAACCTCCTAGTGGAGACTGGAGAGCTCCCAGAATTACAGCTGATCTCCAGACTACAGAGATCAGTTCCCCTGGAGAAAATGGTTGCTTTGGACAGTGGATTCTGTGGCATTACACCACATTGAGGTCCCGCTCCTCCCGAAACCCTGCCATCTCCAGATTCCAACCTTCAAATCTTCAGGATTTTCCCAACCAGGAGCTGCTCTGAAAAAATCACGGATCTAGTGCTTTGTGGATTCCCTATGGTACAAAAAGTATAGATTTAAATGATGAGTCCTTATGGATCATTATTTTTACATGGAAACACCCCAAATCCACAATCAAATCTGACATTACATCTTTAGCTATGCAAAAGTCCCAGTTCTTCGTAGTTCTCCCATAACTGAAAGCCTGAATCTAAGACACTTGTTTTCATGATTTCATTATTTCATTATTTTTACACAAAGACAGACAAAATTTACCATCAAGTCTTAATTTACATTAATGTTCCTGGGCTATACCATAAAAATCACAGATCAATGATGGTGAAAAGCAAAGAGCTCAGACAGATATTCAGATAAACAGGCACAAAAAGTGCTGTTAAACCACAGGTCACAGTTGGCCAGATAAGCTGAACCATATGAAGAATTCATTGTTGCATTGTTGCTGCCATGGTGCGAAAACAGGTTTAAGATCCAGATGGGTTCACATCATTCTTATAAGCAGGCCACAACATTCCACTGTTTAAGCAATCATTCACATGCCCAGAGAGCAGTGTAAAAATCATACCACCATTGTTTTGTGATCTTGCTGTAATTCAAAAACATGGATCCAAGCTAGGGATACTCACAGATCATTATGGTTGTTATAGGGAGATATTCCGAATATACCATCAAATCCCAGCTCACATGAAAGTCTGTGATTTGCAACACAAAAATAATGTGCCCACAGCTTCATGGAGCTGAATCTTTAAATCTATTATTTACTTTGTTTACACCCTCCCATTCTCCCTAATGGGGACCCAAAGCAGCTCATGTCATTTTAGCCTAACAACCTTGTGAAGTACGTTAAGATGAGAGGGTATGATTGGCGCAAGATCATCCAGTGGGCTTCCATGGCAGAGTCAGGATTTAAACCTGGGTCTCCCAGAGCCTGGTCTGATACTCTAACCACTACACCACACTAGCTTCCAGTCCAATTCTAAAAAAGAAATTACATACACAAATGTAAAGCACGAAATAACATTTATTGTAGTGTTAGTGACAAGTCTGTTCCTCTAATCTAGGCCAATGTTTTAGACTTCTGTAGTCCACTCCAGGACTTAGTGTGGGCAAGAACAGAAAAAAAGGAAGCTGTTACTACCCTAGTTCCTACAGAGAAAGAACCTGATTGATTAAACTGTGTTCCTGTTTTAAAATATCCTTCCTTATTCTGATACCTTGCATTAAGAATGCAAACAACACTAGTTAGTATGTTTACTAATACGTCTTATCAAACTAATACTGAAAGCTTACATCAGAAGACTGAGTATATATCACCAAAAACAAGATACAGATGATAGTGGGTTAGTCGCTTTATGAAAACGTTTCTGTAACGAACATTATAATACCCATTATGTGATCTACAGGATATTGCATTTCAGAGCAAAAGGAAATTGTCAATAACCATGAATAAATGCCTTGCGGAAATTCTAGAATCATCCCAAGAGTTTATTATTAATACACTGAACATTGCACATGCCTTTAATGTCCAGCTCTGCTTTGAAATTTTGCTTTGTTAAAGGGGCTTCTTTATGGAAAACCAAAGACTATGATTCTAAACATACTTATTTAGAAGTTAGTTCCATGGAAAGCAATAAACATTACAGCCACATTCATGTGTTCTATATTCAAAAGAAGCTGCTTGCTCATGGAAGGTGTGATTTTCAGAACTTCCCCTCCCACAGTGGTGCCAATCCACTCATGCACACCACCTCCCTTTAACTTATACCGCACAGAGACCTTGTTTTATGCTAGATTTTTAAAAGTCTATAGTTGCTATATCACTATAGCTACTACTAATCCATTGAAACATCCAGCAAAAAGCCCTCTGGCTGCAAAGGGGGAGGGGAATGACAGGCACAAGGGGATACCCAAGAAAACGTGGAGTACAGCCCAGCGCAAATAATTCCTTTTACCTCTTTTCCTTCTAGCTGGGACTGTTTTTCCCAGACCTATCCTGGACTTGGGTTTCAGTCCCCTTGTGTGCTTGCTTGCGCCTTTCCAAATCATAATTTGGCACAAATCCTCAGCTTTTATGGCTCTAACTCAGGATAACCAACACAGCAATCTATTTTGCTGTTTGGATAACCAACACAGCAATCTATTTTGCTGAGAACAAGTTTGGTGTAGTGGTTAAAAGCGCGGGACTCTAATCTGGAGAGCAGGGTTTGATTCCCCACTCCTCCATTTAAAACCAGCTGGGTGACCTTGGGCTAGTCACAGCTCTCTGGAGCTCTCTCAGCCCCACCCACCTCACAGGGTGTTTGTTGTGGGGATAATAATGACATACTTCGTAAACTGCTCTGAGTGGGCATTAAGTTGTCCTGAAGGGCGCGATATAAATTGAATGTTGTTATTTGTTATTGTTATTATTAGTCATGGCAGATGGGAAAATGGCCATCTACATTCTGTCCATTTTTCTCCATAAAGAGCCTGAAATCTGAGCAGGCTTCCTTCCCATGAAAGAGAGCAATTTATCTCAGGGCTGGTGCCTGTTTTGTATTAATCCAGGCATCCTGCATTTGTTTATCACAACAGGGCTAACAAAGAAACCTTCTGAGCCCTGTTACGGGTTCTAAGGTCAATAGTGAGAGATCTCATGGCCAGTCATATCATTCTAACTTTTGACCCAATCAGAGAATGGGATGAAATATAAAGTGAGACACAGCTATTAGAGAATGTTCAGTTGTCAGAGAGAGAAGAAACAGGAACCCCTAGTATGAGAAATGGGTGCCATTGATACCTATTTGTTACTATTCTGGGATTATAACTGTCACTGATTTTAAGACAGGACATGTTTTCATCAGTATACACTGAATTTTCTACTCTCTTCAGGAAAAGGCAATAATTGTTTCAGATGCTGGAAATGGACAGTTCTTATATTGATCCACAATTACATTGATATTATCTTTGTTTGTAAATATACTATTTGAATCTCTTCCCCAAGGAACATTGAAATCATTGTACTTTATGTTTGCTTCTCTGAGCCAATTTTGGCTTAAAAGCAGAGTAAGAGTACCATAAATAATATGTAATTCTGTTTAACTTTATGCATCGGTAATATTCTATATATATTGTCTGTAGAATTATTAAAATTTTACTTGCTATTTTGACTGATATAGTGGTGATGTCTTAAATTTATTTTTTACATAAATCTTAGAGAAACTGTGAAAACTTATACGGGGTCTTGCTGTGACATGATGCATAAAGAAGAAGCTGTAACTTGCCATTTCCATGCCTTTTGGTATATGACTGAATTTGTAAGAGCTTAGGAACTTCTATGAAACCAAGTATTTTATTTTTTTAAAGGACAAACTGAAGTATCCTCTTTTTAAGATATATACACTCACACAGAACTAGTGTGGAATACTAGTTTAAAGAGTCCAACTAGGACCTGGGAGACCCAGGTTTGAATCCTCACTCTGCCATGGAAGCTTGCTGGGTGGCCTTGGACCAGTCACACACACTATCTCACTGGGCCATTATGGGGATAAACTGGAGGAAAGGAGAATTATGTTAGCTACCTTGGGTCTTCATTAGGAAGTAAGGTGAGTTATAAATGACATAAATATTCTGAGTTCTATATAACCAGATACTTTTTTTATTCCACATTCCCTTATTCTTATATGTGACTTCCCTTCATACTTGAGAAAGACAGAAGAGGAATTTGAGGGAATCGTTTTGCTGGCAGACAGAGGCTTAGATCCCACCAAAACTTACATTTAATTGAAAGATTTCTTTTAAAAGAGAGTGACACTCTCCCTCTCCACTGCAGCCCCAAATGGCCCCTCCAAAAACTCCTTGGGAACAGGTGGCCCCCAGGTTCAGCATGAATGGGGAATCTGAGGTCTGCAGTAGGAGGGAAGAATTGTCAAAAATCTATCCACCCTTCCATCTGCAGAAATGTTAAGTGGGATCCAACCCAGAGGAGGGGGCGGGGAAGGAACACCAAGAACTCCAGTAAGGGTAACTCTGATGGAGCTCCGAGAAGTAGATTCTTAGGGTTTGGGAAGAGAAAACCACAATATTCCCCCAGGTTTGCTACATGCTTATTTTCAGTTGATTTACTTAGCTTTGGTGAAAGTTTGACAAGCAAGTTGAAGCCAAAGGACACATGACACTGGAGGTCTGTGACTGAGATTCCATTGTTACACATTGATTGGTCCTATGTGTCAGTGGCGGAGGGGGGCACACCATCGTTGCAAGATTGTTGTCTGATCAATGTGATTGGGCTTGGCTTTAGGGAATAGTAATAGCCCTTGATAATGGTATGTGTTTTCTGAATGGGTGCTAATTTTCAGGCACAGCCTGCTCGTGGCTTTGTTCAGCTGCCCCATCAATATCCTGAGAAAGGTGTTTGTCCCAGCTTGCTTTTCTATCTGTTCCACAGCTCTATCTCATGTGCTCCCCCACCAAGACTTGTTTTATCCTGCTCTCCCTATTCAAACTTCTTGCCCTTCTCTCTCTCTTAGAAAATACTGTTTTGGTTAAAAATAAGTTTGTAGACTTAGGAGGAGGACCTCCCCCCACACACACATCCCCCCAAAAGTGTGCAAAAACTATTTACACAGCTTAAAGATTTTAAATAATGTTTAGGAAACAAACACATCTCTGTGAACAAGACTCTACTTCTTTGTAAAATAAATCTTTATTTAAGGAACCATTTTACTACTTAATTCAGCCATCAAGTCATCATTTCCTCTAATTCAGAATGTCATATTCAAATGTTTATTTCAAAAATCCATGAAGCTAAAATAACAGATGGCTGGCATAACAACTGGAATCTGCCTGGAGGTGAGGGATTAACATGAACAAAAGTTGGAGTCCAATGTAATTTCCTTCATATCCTAAAATGTGTGGTAAAAATAGTGCTACTTTACTCAGTTTTTTGAATTCTAACAAACTTTTTTTGCCAGTTTCAATTACACCTTTTGACTCTCACGTATTAAAACTTTATTAGACTTCAAGAAGTATTTCTAGTATACTTTGAAAAGTTTTAATTAAATCGCATTTGGATCTATCAGTCTTTGAGGACAGACCATTCTTGCAAAAGGAGATAGACATTGCAACAATTGTGCTCAACAGGAAGTGATCTGACCATGGCCTGAGCTGTAATAATCCTACCAGATCATCCACTGTGCATTAGCATATCCTTTCTCATGTGGCCAGATTTCAGTTGTAGAAGGGAAGGCATGTCACTGATAATATTGGCAAACTTTTTTTAGTACTTATGCCATCCATGAAGTTCAAAGTCTCAAGAGTTACTCTAGCATTTGCTGCAGTACTATACATGTTGTACCTTGCCCTTTCACTGTGCCTCACAGTCTACTGAGCCAAGACACTGGAAAAGCAAGCAAAGTATAGGTCATAGCCAGACCTACAGGCATCCTGCATCTGTCCAGAAGGACCTCAAGTTCTTGCTGCCTATGCCACAAGTCAGTCATTCATGGCAAGTGTTGAATTAATGAGGGTAGGTGTAGCAGTTCACACGGGTACTGGTTTGGGGAGAATTCCAGAGGAAGTGTATTGAGGCTGGGTGAAATCATTTTAAACTGACATTAAGCTGGAGTCTGTTAGTGGAACAAACCTGAGGTGAAAACTGGCAGCTCCTTTCTTGCATGTAAGCAAAGCCACAGCTTTCAACACATGAAGATACTTTATAGTAAATCAGATCATTGGTCAGTCAAGGTCAGTATTGTCTACACTGACTGGCAAGTGGTTCTTCAAGGTCTCAGGCAGAGGTCTTTCACATCACCTACTATCTGAGCCTTTCAACCAAAAATGCTGAGAATGGTACCTGGGCTCTTCTGCATGCAAAGCAGATGTTGTGCCACTGAGCCAAAACCTCACACCATCTTTTGATACAGTGAACAGAGTAGAGGCAGAGGGATGGTTGGTGATGGTGATAGTTTGGAACTTGGAATGCAATACTTTCTACCATCCTAATGAATCTACTTTAAGTAGATTCTGTTCCTATCATTTGTTGCTTCAAGTACAGGACACATGGAGGGAAACCACATATTATGTTCAGGGTAGGAGGAAGGATGAGTCATAGACTTGCTCCTGCCCTTCACTACAGACACACCTTTGACACTGAGATCTGTGTGAATGAGCTGTATAGATCTTAATAGAACGATTAAAGTGGTCTGTCCAAATGACTTGTAATTCTCGTTGGTCCTTAACATTACTTCTTGTATCTTGCTTCCTTCTAGGTAACCTCAGGTTACAAAATTAACACAAAAACACTGTAATTAAGAGTCTCTCTACACAAGATGCCTCAGCGCATGTTTGTCAAGTGTAGGGAGACACAATGTTAGCTGTGAAGTGTAGTTTTAAAAGACAGAGCAGGCAGAGATCGTTCCTCAGAGTGTTTTTAAATTTCATCTTCGTCTCCCCAAAGACACTGTCAATTTCACCTCTCCAATCTAAAACTGTGTGGGATCATAACTGGAGGGCAGCGAGGAATGGAAATGAGCTGGAGCTTCTGTCCAGAGCCAGGCTTGGACCTGAAGAGGTTATAATGGGCTGGAGTTTCCCTTCTGGCATTTTAGAGCACCTTCACACAGCTCCAGTATACAACAAAGCATTTGCCCTGCTGCTTGCTCCGTCTTTTTAAACCACCCTTCCCAGCTATCATTGTATCTCCCAACACATGTTCTT
Source organism: Eublepharis macularius (assembly GCF_028583425.1). Taxonomy (NCBI): domain Eukaryota; kingdom Metazoa; phylum Chordata; class Lepidosauria; order Squamata; family Eublepharidae; genus Eublepharis; species Eublepharis macularius. The sequence goes on from NC_072799.1 coordinate 50,581,939, forward strand.
CACGTCAGATGTCTCATATAGAAGGACTCTTAAGATACCCACTTACTAATATTAACTTAAATTACTATGACCATATAAACTGAGGGTTTCTCTCTTGACAGTACAACTCAATACAACCTCTACTTAATAAAAATGTAATGGAAAAATATTTTGTTAACGTTGAATACAAATCAAGAACTAAATATTTTAGACTTTGACATTTCTGCTTTCTTCAGATACATTATTTGTATGTTTAAGCTAGATGGAAGCAACTTGTTGCCCCAAATTAAATATATTCTAAATATATACTTCACGGAGAGTAAAATCCATATGTGTATTTAAAATGTTGGCTTTATTTTATAACTAATCCCTCCCCAGCCCTCCAGCACACTTTGTTTCTTGTGGCTTTAAATTGTAAGGAAGACTTTGGTACTGTCAACAGTAGCAGTACTAGTAAACACTGTGTCTATGGTTGCTATCTAAGCCTTAAGTCTACAAATAAGTCATATGAATAAAGTAGTAAATTCAGTTTAAAATATATACGATTAACAAAATATGTTTCCTTCAGTACCAAAATCTTGGTGAAAGAAAGTACTTTATCTGGAATCCTTTTAAACTTTCCAATTAAAAATGCATTAATTCCTGTATTGTGACACCACCAATGCATGCATTTGGTAGTTTCTATATTAATGGAAACTAATTATTAAACTCCCCTGAACACTCGATGAGAAACACTAACAGTGAACAACTAAGGCAAGGAAAATATGACAAATTATCGGTTATTACTATAACAAAACAGAAGTGCAAAATATCCTGGGTTTCAAGATAAATGAAGCATGAAGGAAACACAATGGTACTTCTGAAAGATCTTTTTGCCACAGACTCCATCTGACATCGCAAGTTGAACTAGGGATGGTTTTAGTGATTCCAAGGCCCCCAGAATCACTGCTGCTGTCACCACCACCCCAGGGTCAAGCAAGGAGTGGACCTCATGCAAGGTGGGCAGGAGCCAGTATCGCTGGAAGCCAGCTGCCCAAGCCCCAGACAAGGCAGGTAAACAGTAACAGAAGCTTGCTCTTCTTCCCCCCTTGGTGGCAGGGCCCTGGGCAGTTGGGGCTCTCTCAAATGCAGGGCCCAAGGTAGCTGCTCCTGTTGCCCATTTCCATAGAACACCCCTGAGCTGTATATTGGAGCACATTTTTTTTAAAAGCTTTGGTTCAGAATTACAAATCCATTGCTGGTTCCCTGTCGTCCTCTTAATAGATTTAGGCTGGGTTCCTACAGAACTACATGCATACATGGAAACAACCAGGCTTGCATCAAGGTTTTAGTGAGCCTTGTCCAAAACCAAATAGTTCTTGCTGTCTCTCACACACGCTCCTGCTACTCAGTGATGTTTCTGGGATGGATTGACTGGCACAGGAACCCACACACATAACTTTGTAGAACTGCAGCATTTCACCATATGTCATCACACTAAAATATTATTTCTCAACCTTTTCACAGGTACCTTTTCAAAGAAAAAAGAATTTGTAAATACACAATAGGTTTTAGAAAATACTAGGGGTTTTACAAAAACTCTACTTGTAAAATGAGACCCTTTATTTAGTAAGAGGTAGGCAAGAAGCTACTCCATTCCATTTCTCTGTATGCAAGAATAATTATTCCACTGGGAAAAATTGTAATAAGGATCTTCAGTTCTGTTCCTACTGATTATTTCAATGCAATACTTACAAGGTTAACACATCACTGTTTCTACTATACATAATTAATTAACATTTACCAGCTTCTCATAAGATAAGCGATGCTGTAAAGATGACTGACAGCACCTTCACTTAACTGCAAATACTGAATTAAAACAGTTGTATTTCTATCGGATCTACTAAAAATAACATTCTTGGAATTTATTAGTGGTCCCATGTGGCGGGGGAGGAAGCTTATAATTTAATAATTCTAGCCTCATAAATCTTAAGTGTCACAAAACATGATCAACATATCTTATTTATACCAGTGAGTATATTAAACATTAGAATAGGCATTGCTACAATTTACAATGACATTTTACTTGTACTGCTTTATTACAAAAGCCTGAGCTATAGATGATAGTCATGATTAAGCAGCTGTTTGTGCACACACTCCCAAGGGTTTCCCAATCCCCCCTCACCCTAGCACCAGAGACAGCACTGTGTACAATTCCTATTGTGTATACAGAACCATCTCAGGAGAGTGAATTAATAAGAATCCTTTGCCTTGTACAGGAGCTTAATGAGAAAACCTGAACCCTTGGGGAGCCAGGGGAAGGTCACACCCCTATGGCAGAACTCATGTTTTGCATATAGAGGGACCCAGGTTCCATCCTTGTCATCTTCAGCTACTAGGATCTGAGGTACCATAGCTATGATTAAACCTCTTCCTAAGATTCTGAAGAGGAAAGCTACTGCCAAACTTAATGAAACTCTTATATGAAAGAATTATTTCAAATTATCAACTGCTGGAAGATTAACTTGGCTTTTTAATATAGTGTCCATAAATCAGGTTTGTTTTTTAAAAATCCAAACCATTTGTTTTTAATAAAAAAATAAAAGTCTTATTTCCTCTTCTCAATGCTTCAAGGCCTAGTGGAAAAATTTCAGCAGCCATTAATACAGCAAATTTGCTGTGTCTTAAACAGAAAAAGCCCTACTTGATTCTAAGTGTTTTATTAAAGCTTAAAATACCACTTGGTAAATGATATTCCTTTTTTCCCCCTGGAAAGTGCATGGAGGTAAGAATCCTTTTAATGAAACATGTAGTAGAGAATCTGAATTCGTGTTACGGTTTACTTAGTATCAAAAGGAATTTAGTAACCTGTGATGATATTGTGGGCTCCTTTATAGAAGAGAAGATCTAGGTTTTTCTCATTTTAAGTTTATCAACTTAATCTTGAAAAAATTGTCTGTAATCACGAGCATGCTGTCAAGTGCCAACTTCCCCTGTCAGTGATGGAAACTGAAGAACCTAACCAGAGGATGACCCTTAGCAAACCATGGGATAGATCCCAGCTCTTGCTGGATCACAGCCACCAAGATTAATTTGGAATGGCTTTCTCATGTTTTTAAAGGGTTGTTACAAATTATGTCCTCATTCATTTCCAAGTCATATGGCCTGACTAAAAGGAAGTTGGAAAGGAAAACAAAAATGAATGATACATTGTGAAGATACACACTACCGATTTTTTAAAAAAAGTTACCCCTTTTCTTAATCCACAAAATAAAAGCAAAGGCCAAATTACTATTTTTTCTTTAGAAAGGGGGGTTATGCAACAGCAAGCAAAATATTTTTGTGCAGCTCTATTAACTGATAAGCTAAAATATTCATGTTTTGGCCATCACACACGCTGAGAAGAAAACAGTATTAGACATTTACAAGGAGCTGGTTCACTTATACTACACTTGCTTTTTCTTATGGAGAAACCTAGAGGCTCTCCTGCATAAATGGAAGACACTCTACCAGACAAAGAAGTGTGAACACTACAACTGAAGTGAAATCTCAAGAGCATTTAAACAAAAATTAAAGTTTTATCATGCAACTGAATTACATTTGGAATATTGAGGATTCTACTGGAAGCAGAGATGCACTTCCTGTGGTAGGAGACAAAACTGTTAGCAGAAATTCCATTAACATTAACCTTGACCTTGGGTTGCTGCTGAGTTGGCAGCAGCGCCCTGCTCTCCTCCTGGCACACCAGAGTTTGCATCCTCAACTGGTGATTCTTCTCCCTTCTCTGATTCTGCAGATTCTGCAAGCTCTTCCCTCAGGTCTTGAGCATCACCAGCAATTACTGCTTCAGTCTCTTCTGTAGCTGCATCTTTAGCCTCTTCATTTGCATCAGTAACTTCTTTTGTTTCTGTTTCATCACTTTCTAAGGCTTCATTCAATAATAACAGAGAAAACATGAAGCACAGCATGCAGTATAGTAAGAACAAATAAAGATGGCAGAAACAACTGGCCAAAGCTACGTTAAGATGAGTACTGGTAAGATGTCAAGCTCTCACAAAACTAATTTGTTACTGCATCACCATAATGCAATGAATATGTGGCTTGAAGCAAAAATTATTATGAAGTAATAACAAAATAAGCAGGATCATGCTGTATTATTGGATGTGATTTATGGAAACAAAATTCACAGTACAATTCTAAGCAGAGTTACACCTTCTAAGTCCACTGAAGTCAGGGGCATAAAAGGATGTAAAGTGGTTTAGGACTGCACTGTCAAAAGTTAAAGCCTACAGTCAATATAAAAACAAATTGAAGTGATTCCATTGAAAACACTCAGCTCATACTCATAGTGCTATTATGAAATCAGCCTTAACAGGATTTGCTGCCATGATTAGAAGCTCCTGTATAGCACAGCATAACTTTATAAATGTGTATATTAAGATGGTTATAGGCATTTGTGACTAAAGCCACATTATTGCCTGATCATGCAATAATTTTACATCCTGAGCTCCTATGCGTGCAAGGGACTCTCCATTCACTCCACTGGAAGGTACAATACTGCACCTATAACACTCCCTTTCTTTGAAGAGATTGTGGTTACATTTATATTAAAAGCTAGCCAATTTAGATGCAACAGACTCAAAGGACCCCTCTTCTGCTAAATGAACAGTCCATCTTCTGGAAAGAGACTCCTCACTTAACAGAAACAGAATTCTTGGATCCAATGCAGTGCAAACAATAATTGTAAATATTGCACAAGAATCAGACAAATATACTGGTAAGCCCAGCGAAGCTGTTGGTGATACACAATTGCATACATCATTTTGCCAGAAACAGTGGAGCCCACCGAAATGTATCTAACATTTCAGCCACAAGGCTTAAAGAAACACATTTTCAAATAAAGATTTTAAACATTCTGGATAAGACAACATGCAAACGAAGATTAAACAGAATAGGCACTATACCATACAGATGAAACAGTGCAGCACAAACTTGGTTAGTTGACATTCATTCAAACAACCTACCCAGGTGACAAAGCAGGAAAAGAATTTGTGATTCACATGCAAAGGAGAGCAATACAAAAAAAAGAAAAAGAGACACCATCAGGCTAAAAAAGGACCCTGCCCTCAAAAATTGTTACATATTTATTATATTCTATCATGTGTACTAGGCTTCCAAATATCATAATAGTTTGTGCAGGGAAGGGATATTTCCTTACTTTCAAACAGTTTAAAAAGTGGGGACAGTTATTATTGCTGTTTTGGTTTTCATCAGTTCATATCTTATTCACCAGTACAGCAATTCTTCACATTTGAGAAGATGCAGTTGGCTTTACAAAACATCCATCTTGCATACTTGTAAATCTGAGGCCACAATACCTGACAGTGTCCCTCTCCAGAGAACAAAGGTGTTAGGACAAAGAACAGATTGACAAGCAAGAGCAGTGTTGAGTATGCTTTATTGGACAGTCAAATTACAAGTGCATTCGTTCAAAACAGCCAGTGCCTTACAAATGCCAAGTTATCTTCTGCAGGATGCTTTTCAATAGTGCTATATCTTAGGCTTGTAAAGATATAATTGGTGGGACAAAAATATCTCCCATACAGATAATTTTCTCAAGTTTGGCTGTGGGGTACACAATGATGGACTGTCCTTTTAAAAATTATTTCCTCGGCTTTGGAAAGAGATTTCCCTTGTACTTTATTCTGAAAGTGTAAAAGCAGAAGAACAATTAGAAAGATTAAATGCAACCTTTCCAATGCAAGAATTATTAAGATAGAAAAAAAGGAAACCAGAAACAAGTTTAGGAAAGAAAATGGAGAATGGAAAGCAGAATGACATGAAATCACTCAGAAGACCATAAAACCAACATTTTTGATAAATACTATCTTCAGATTTTACAAGGTGCTTCTATTGACATTTAAGTGATTCCCCACTCCTGCAACATATAGGCATGGTACAGCAGTTAGGCTCTACCTTCCCATTATAAAATCCTCATGTCTGTTGGGGAACAGCACAAGGACTTTGCACCACATGTGCAGTGGGAAATTTGTGTTTTTCAGTCACATATCCCAAACTATTTTCACACTCGCAAACTACCCCCTGGAGCAGCTATTGGCTCTATTGTAAAAATCACACTACTTATGTAGTTACATGTAAGTTTACTAACAGCCGATAGGGATTCTGTAGGGTAGTTTGCAGCTGCACAAACAGCAGAGGGGAGAAGCTAAAGCTACTTCTCTCTGCTTGCTTTAGTCACAGAAAAAAAAACAACAGTGTGCATCTGGAAGCACAAACTCCCATTGCGTTTGTAATGCAAACTCCTCAAGTTGTTCCCCAACAAACAGAAATTATTTGGAATGTATAGATGGATCTTTAGAATGTTGGATTAGGACTGAGGACCTCTGGGGTTCAAATCACTACTTGCCATCAATCTCTCCGTCTAACCTACCTCATAGGGTTGTTGTGAAAATGAAATTGAGAAGATATCCTTGTAGCCCACATTGAGCTCCTTTGAGAAACAGCAGGACAAAAATGCACTAAATAAATGCTGTTTCACATGGCAGCAGGCTCCCTGGCAATGTTAGGATCTATGTTCTTGTAAAAATTTCTGCTAGATTGTTGCTTTACAGTTTTAGGATGTACAGTTACAGTATCTTAGGTTTAAACCAAAAAAAGATTTATATATAGAATGAAAAACATTACAACTAAATCTAATATGTTTTCCAGATTATAAGGGAATTTGAAATACAGAATATTTTAAGAAGTCAATGGAAATCCTCATTGTCTTTTTCTGAGTAAGTTTCATCTTTAAAGGATTTAAGCAAGACAATTTAGGTGGAGCAAGGTCATTTCTGAAACATGGCCCAAGGAAAACCATAACCCAGGTCTCTTCTCCAAAAGCAGCACATGAGGAAAAGGACAAAAGATAGGAGGAGGAAAAAACAGTAGGTAACATTGGAATTAATAATAAACCAAGCTCATAGGTGTTGTCCTCCATAATTGTAAACATAAATCTGAAGCAGGGAAAATACAAAGGAGATATTTTGTATTTTATTGTATTTAAATAAGGAGAAAAACATCATTAATAACGTAAGACACTGGAGGATGAAGAGTGAGAGAGCTATATAGTAATTTGTAGTGACTGGGCTCAGGCCAAAAGTTAGTTTGGTGAGAGCCAGTTTGGTGTAGTGGTTAAGAGCACGGGACTCTAATGTTCTGCTAAGTTCAATAGAGCTGAGTCCCAAGGAAGTATGCTCACCAGTCTGTTCAATGCAGGTATATTGATTTCAATAGGACTCAAGGGGAAGTAACTTCTTTTCAGTACTGCAGGACCATTTCTGACAGCACAATCTTCAACAGTTATATTCTTCTAAGTCCATTAACTTCAATGGATTTAGAAGGATGTAACCTCTATTTAGGATTACACTGCAAGGCTCATTCACAAGGAAGAGAAAATGACATGATGAGCTACATGTTTTCAAGGAACAAAGTATAAGCCTTGAAGCAATTAATTCATTTTATTTATTTTTTTACCCTGCTTTTCCTACTCAAGCAACCACAAGCAATTTCACAGGGCAGAAATCACTGTGACTGTCTGCTCAAGCAGTTTCAGGACTACAGCTAGAATCAATAAAGAGGACTGCAGTTGGACAGTGTGATATATAGCCAAGTTAAACTCTAATGTTTAAGGCAGCAATTTAAAACCAAATAAAGCTTCACATTTCAGAAGAAAATGATAATTTATAACCTAGAAGAGAGAATATCAGAACTGTCTAACCAATATTCCTTGAAGAACTTACCAACTGCAGCAATTTAAGGGAAGCAAATCTATTACTCTATGAATCCATCAATTTAAATGAGAACACTCAGAAAACCATAATATACCTTCAAGCTTCCTTCCTTGAAAGTAGTAGCAAGTAAACTATACAATTCACATCATGGGCTCACTGATTATTCATCTAAGTTCAGAAGGTGATCACAGCCTGAAAAATGTTTAAATCTCTGCATGTATTCAGACATATTCTCTCTTAATAAATTGTAACGTTGAACCATGTCAGTCATGATAGGAAGCTAGGCTAAACCACAGTTCAGTCTGAGCACTACCCATTAGGGTTGCCAGCTCTAAGTTGGGAAATTCCTGGAGATTTAGGGCATGAAGCCTGGAGAAGGCAGGATTTGAGGAGGAAAACAACCTCTGCATCGTATAATTCCATAGAGTCTACCCTCCAAAGCAGCCATTTTTTCAGGTGAACTGATCTCTGTAGCCTGGAGATCAGTTGTAATTCCAGGAGATCTCCAGCCACAACCTGGAGGCTGGCAACCCTACTACAGTGGCTAGTATTCGTGTAAATTTAAAACATTAACATTATATAGTAAGAGAGATGGAGAGGGGCTTCTGAAAAAAAAATCAGTCCTGCTCAGATTTAAGCAATAGTGAACAATATGTGGAAAGTGTTCCCCTGCCCCAGCTTAAATAGCTGCACAGGGCACAGTCTGTGTTTCCTGACAGTGCCTGAGCCATAAAAATGCTGACTGAGTGGAATTATAATCTTCTTTCATTGAAAGCACAATGGCTTGGGTTTTATTATGTATTTAGGCATGTTTAATTCATTATTCATCATTCAACAGCTGATAAACTTTTTTACAATTTGTAAAATTAGTGATCACTGTCTTAGTTAAGCCTAATGATTTTTTTAAAATTACAGTGGACTACTTGCTCCATTTATTGTAGACTCAACAGAATGATCTGGCAAATCAAGAAAAAATAGATCCCATCTAAATATAGTCATTTCTCAAGAGAAGTAAATAACAGCTGCCTTTTCCAAAACATTTAGCCAGAGTCTCATTGTTTGTCCCTTTAAAGGTTTAGTGAAAAATCCATTGTATAGGCAGTTGAGTATTATTTCTCCCTCTTTTTGGCCTACATATCACAATTAAAATGTTGACTTTCTATTTTTATGATGGTCTGAAGATGAACAGTTAATATACATGTAGAAATTAATAAATACTGAACTTACACTCAGGGGGCCAGGGCTTTGGTTTCCATTCTGCTGTAGATCTTTTTTGAATATCTTCAATACGTTCATTGTACCTGGTTTTATCTGAATTGATAGTTTTGTAAACCTAAAAACAGATTATATAACAGCATTCATCTCCACGAACCGAGGCTGGGCTCTAACGAGTCCCTTAGGTGTAGAATTACAGCTGCAGATGTACTGGGATTTTATAAATACAAAAGTGTAAGTTTTGCCTCTCTACTAAAAAAGTGCCTGAAGCAATAAACAATCAACCTGAAGGATTGTCTCCTCCCATACTACCCAGCCCATCAGTTAAGATCTGTTTCTCAAGCCCTGCTGTTTTTTGCCCCCACCTTCAGAGGTGAGGTGACTAGAGACAGGGCATTTTCTGTGATAGTCCCTCACCTTTGGAATCCTCTCTCCCACTGAGACTCAACTGGTACCTATTTTACTTTCTTTTAGGTGCCAGGCCAAAACACATCTTTTTACCTAGGCTTTTAATTAGGGGGTTCTATGTTATAAACTTTTTAATAGTCTGCTTTTGTTTTGTGGATAGTTTTTATGCTGCTTATGTCTAATGGGTTTTTTTTAATTCCTGGGTTTTTTATTCTGTAGTTTTTAATTGTAAGCCACCGTGAGCTGGACTCGGAAAAGATGTCAAAGAAATATTCAAAATCAATAACACAATACATATCAAAATTGAAAAAAAAAGTAATCAAATAATAGAAACCACTAGAACAATTAAAACCACAATCAAGTGGAATAGAAAGGAATTTTACTCTCTTTTTTTTAACCACTGCAGCTCCTCACACTACATGGAAAGCCACTTCCAAGACTCTCCCACATTTCAGCAGCTGTTTGCCTGATTTGGGGCAAGGGGTGGGAGAGACTTGCTTCTAAACAGCAATGAAGGTTCTCAGAATCAATCCACGAATTAGGCAGGAGATCCATGAATGAACTGCCAATGTTATCAGCTGCAGGGATCTCTGCATTTGATTAAAGCTATAGTGGTGCCAGGGAAGATGTTCCCAGTTTAAATCCCTCCACAATCACTTGTAAACTGTTGTTTGTACTTTAGGGAGAAAATACTGTATTTTTATTCCACTGGGCTAATCGTAGTTTGAGGAAATGATAGTGAACATGGCATAAAAGGAAGGGTTAAACTCTCCCTGAGTTTTGCTGCAATCCAATCTGAGCCCCCCTCAGCTGATTTAAAATAAGAATACTGGGTTATTCAATCTCAGATCTCCTATATACCTAGAATTACCAGGCGGCATGGACAAAAAAAACCCTGTCCCTTTAAAGAAGTTTTATTTAACAGACGACAGTTACCTACATGCCATAAAAAGCTTCACATGCCAATTTCCACACATTAAGCCTCTATTAAAGTCTCTATTTTATCCAGGCCAGTTGGCAACTTTCCTTACATGGGAGATCTGGACTGTGATCACATCATTTGGCCTTCAGAAGCCTTGCTATGTACATGGAGTTCCTCACAAGTATCTTGGATTCAGGCCAAAGCTTTAACTAAAGTCAAAGTTCTAGTAACTTTAACCTCATACCAGAAATATGCTATAAAGAACTAAACCTGAAGTTTAAGAAAACCTACTTCCTACTGTATTAATATAAAGAACAGCCTTTTGTTTTTTTTCATCTCATCAAGGACAATGTTAAGACTACTTTCAGGTCCAGTAGCACCTTAAAGACCAACTGTAACACTATTCATGTTCTGTTTGTTACTTCCTTAAACACACAAAAATGTGTTTGAGATAACATTTAAACAACCAGTATCATTTTATAACTTACAATAACAATAAAAATGGTTGAACCAACATCACTGTTCAAACACACATCAGTAACTCTTGCACTGACTAAATGGAAATTATTCTCAAATAAATGTACTGAGCATTACAGCACAAGCAATTCATGAAATCTGACTTAATGCTTAATTAAATATTTTTCATTTACTTATCAGTTCATTGGGTATTAGTTAGAAGAAATGGGGTACACGTATCTTAAACACATATCATACTTGTAGGGGGGAAATGTCAAAAATATATAAATCTGAAGGAACACTAAGACAGCACACAATAAAATCCAATTGAAAGCTTGCTTCTTGGCATAAAATATGTTATTTATTAGAGTGCATTGGCCAAATTTACACTTCTATTTATTATTATTATTTGTTCTTTATTGATTTTTTTTTTAAAAAAATTGCTTCTCTGAGTGGTGAAATTTGGGGCAACTTTTACAGAATTCATTTACTCTAGAGGGCAAAATCCATTGGTGAAGATCTGGTGCAAGTCTCACTTTGATTATATTGTCACATTTGAGGTACTGTTGATATGTTTTAAAGGTTCTTGGAAAGTGTAAAAGTATGAGAAAAGTAAGTTAAGTACTCACATAAAAACCACCTGCAGTAGTAGCACCAACAACACAGAGATAGTAAATCACATTTTCCCCAGAAGATCCAGGAACGCTTCCAGATGACATCTGGCGGAAAGGTACTAAAAATTGAATGTGATAATTCTAAGAAATGAACTCAATATATTCAAAATGCTACAACTGTAGACTCAAGAATATGCTGTTTAATAAGCAAAGTGGTTGTTATTAACTGGGCAGACCTACACAAAATAAATGCCACAAAGATTGTACAAAAGGCTAATGGTAGAGCTGCATATTGGCTGCATTCAGACATCATATTAAGCCAATACTATACACAAACCCAGTGCTCACAGCACACTCCTACTCCTTCCTTCACTGTAAAGACGTGATGAAAGAATCATATATTAAAACCAGATTTGGTTACCAACATTGTACAAATGCAGGAACTCAGGTTTTCTGGAATTAGTTTCCTGGATTCTAAACCTGAATTTCAAACTGTGACTTAGAATCCCAGCTTTCAGGTAGAAAACAAACTCTGGTTAACCCATTTGAACAATGCAATGTGAAGTATCAGAAAAGGAATACAGTGTGATACAGCCCAACAACATGATGAAAAGAATCCATTAGCATCTCTAAAGGACAGGTTATGCTGTTACCAAGGACAGTGCTAGATCAAGATGGGTAGCCTTGTTAGTCTGTCTGTAGCAGTAGAAAAGAGCAAGAGTTCAGTAGCACCTATAAGGGTATGAGCTTTCATCTCAGTTAGGAAACACAAGTCTTTGTTTAATCTGGGAAGAAGTGCGGTGATAAAGACTAATTCAGCACTTTCATGTTAGATTCTTCCTTTAATGGAGGGCGGGGTAAGAGAACAGTTATTTTATGATCTACAACAGCATATCCAGAAAGATTAAAATGTTCTCCCACCAATTTCCAAATGATGTCAGATTTATGTCCATTTATTCTATGAAATAGGGACTCACCCATTTGTCCAATGTATCTAATAAAAGGGCATTGTTGGCACATGATGGCATATATTAAATTGAATGAAGTGCAAGTGGATGAGCCCAAGATGATATAGCGAATATTATTAGGCTCCATAATAGTATTGTCTGAGTGCACATGAGGATAGATCTGTTGCAGGATTTGGTTCATGGGTCTGTGTCTCTGCTATATCCATTCTTATTGTATGGAGATGTATTAGGATGGGAGGCTGTCTGAAAGTGAACGAAGACCTTCCCCTAAGGCCTATGAAAGAGAAATATCCTTATCCAGGAGAGGCTGAATGTCACTGATGCTGTGTTGAACTGTGAAATATAGGTGACAATCAGGTATTTCACTGTTATCTGCTCTGGATCTGTCTTGTAGCAGTCTGGCTTTTTCAGCCTGTTTCTTTACATTATTAAGTGGGTATTGTAAACCTGAGAATGAATGTTAGTAAAACCTTCAGACTCCCTTGTTAGAGGGTTCAGACCAAATGTGATTGTAGATTACAAAGTGTAGATTACAGATGATTTTATGGGTTTCAAGCGGTAACTGGAAGCATGTTTGGTAGTCAGTGGGTTTCTGGTAAAAGGTTGTGCTTATGTGCACTTCACATAGTTTCACAGTGGTGCCCAGAAAATGTACTTGTTGCATGAACAGGTCCATGTTCAGGTTGATGACAGGATAAAAATGAGAACTTCTAAATGCAGCCATTGTGTCTGCAAACATAGGGTTTAAACTCCAAGTTAGATGAATAGAAAGGGAAGATTTTCAGGGAAGTGTTGAGCTTCAGTTTTTCCATTACTTCCTGCTGTCCTACCGTTACAACCTGTTCCAGGCTGTTTTGCCCCCACCCAAGCTTATTTCTGGGAGGAAGTAGGAGCAACATGGCCAGAGGGAATGAAAATAGCAAGCAATCAAAGGCATAATCATCAGCACCATTCCCCTCTAGCTCTCCCCTAAATGTCCCACACCTCTGGCCCTTATTAACAAGCATGAGGCTGGGAACCTTGCTAACCTGTTAAAATAACATGTCAACACTATTACTTGTATCAGTAGATTACTGTTCATACAGGTCTTTTAAAGAATAAACTATATTTGCTAATAATTTAAAATGTGTTCACTGTTTCATCTTCACTGCCACAACAAAAATCATAAACACTGGGAACATGAATCCCTATGGGAAGTTCTACTCCAGTGCAAAATATTACCTGGTAGGAAATCACAGCAGATACAGCAATATAAAAGGGAAACATCTTTAGGGCATCTTTCATTTTGAAATTCACAGACTCTCATTCCATACATATTTCATGCTTCAGAGCCTATCCATTTTCTTGCTACTTTGAGGGCAGGATGATTACATAAGCTTATCTTTGAGTATATGCATACTTTATTACTGTAGAGCACAGAGCTGTTATTAGTTGCAATACTTCGTTCATAGCAAACAGCCCAATATTTTATCCAAATCAGACATAATGCAACATCCAGACACGTAGGACAATTTTAATTGTGCTGCAGTACATTGATTTAAATAACTGATCTAACATTCTAATTCTCAGAATTGATATTGAATCAGTATCAAAATATTCATCTACTCCAATGGCTGTCCCCATCACGCACACACTGAAGAACTATGAAAGGAAAATGGCTCCTCTCACCTGCATCAATAAAAACAGCCCCTGCTTGACCAAAGCAGTGATCCATCTGGCCCAGCACCCTGTTTCACTCAGTGGCCAATCAATTGCCCTGGAGGGCCAACAAACAGGGCATAAAGACCAAGGCCTCCATTGATGCTGCTTCCTACCACTAGTATTTAAAGGTTTACTGCCTCTGAATCACAACATGAGATTGGTGAAATTCAGTTTATTGCAAATTTGGAACAATGAATCCCCCAGGGCTGAATCTGGACATAGGGTTTTTCCCACATTACAGATGCTAATTGTCTACACTTTGTACCCCTGCTCTAACAAGCTACTTACAATATGTATTATAGCTAGCTTCCTGACCTTCCAATTTGCAAAACCTCTCCTACTCTCTGTCTGGATTATAAGACTTCTGTGTTCCCCCACTTCATGTATCTGATGAAGGGAGCTCTGAGTCCTGAAAGCTCATACCATAGGAATCTAACAGTAGAAAAGAGTCACACGAGTCATAGCTCACTTCTTCAGAGGCTCAGCTGCCAATACCCTACCACGAATTTTGTTAGTCTTATAGGTGCTACTGGACTCTTGCTCTTTTCTGCTGTTACAGACAGACTAACACGGCTACCCATCTTGACCTAGAAATCTAGTTGGTCTTTAATGTGGTTGTGGTGGTAGAGAGTGCCCTCAAGTCATAGCTGACTTATGGCAACCCCTGGCTGGGTTTTCCTGGCAAGAGACTATCAGAGGTGGTTTGCCATTGCCTGCCTCGGCTACCCTGGCCATCGTTGGAGGTCTCCCATCCACTTACTAATCAAGACTGACCCTGCTTAGCTTCTGAGATCTGATGAGATCAGGCTCACCTGGGCTATCCAGGTGAGGGCCTTTAAGGAGCCACTGGACCCAAATCTTGCCACTGAATGTGGCTATTCCCCTTAATCTCCATAGCTAATAGTCATGGATGGACCTATCTTCCATGAACCCTTCTAACCCCTTTTTGAGTCACATCTGTGCTAGCGGTCCTCACAACATCCACCGGCAGCAAATGACCTGGTATGACTACCCTTTATCTAAGATACATCACTGGAGTCAGAGACGGAGAGTGACATTAATAAAATACCAAGGCCAGAATTCAGGCTTTTAGAGTCCAGGCAGGCCCAAAGAAACCCCTCATTCCTCCAAAGGGAGAATGTGCTAGCACAAATGCAACCTATCAGCACTGAACAACGGAATCAGCAAGTTCTCTTCACTAACCCCAAACAATGTTGATCCTTGTGGGAGTGCCAGCTCAGCTCTATTTATAAGCCCAAAACAAGATGGGGGGAAAACCACTCGCCCTTTATTTCCACGTTCTTGCTCCTCTCGCCCTTCAGCCTGAATTTGGGTCAGCTGCTCAGCCAGCGTGCACCGGCTCCCCTGGGCCCACAGCAGGCTGGCCCGCGTTTGTGCTGCAATTATCAGCCCATATTTCCCCCTCCAACAGCCCGCCCCCGCCCCCTTAAAGCGACTCGGGAGGAGCAGCCCAAGGCGAGAGGAAGCTCTGAGGGCTATTTCGCTTCCCCCTTAAGGCAACGCGGCTCTGGGGGAGAGCCTGGACTGTGAAGGCCCCGTATCAGCTAGGCACCTATTGCTGGCGAGGAGGCAGCGAACGCGAAGGTCCCAGGCGAGCGCCCACACGGGCCGGGCTCCTTCTCATGCCGTTGCCTAAGCCGTATGACCTTCACGTCTCCTCTCGCACGGCAGCCAAGGCAAACACCTCCGCGCTCCCCGCTGCTCGTCCGGCCACAGGCTGCCCGCCTCCCTCGGCCACCGCTAACAGCTCGCCCCGCCACGGAGGGTTCACCTGGCGCGACAGACAGCACAGGCGCCGAGCCCCCCGCCTGCCCGCCCTCACTCACCCTGGCCACGAAGCAGGGGCGCGGCCCTGGCGAGGCGGGCGGCGAAAGTCTGCCAAGCGACCCTGCAAAGAGGCATGGTGGGGCTGCGGTGGCGCTGCGGGGTCAGCCGCACCGAGGTCCTGCGAGCCAAGGAGAGAATGACAGCCAGTCCCGCCCGCTGCGCGCGAACGGCTGCAGCAAGGCGGGGACTGAGCCAGGCTCGCCCAATCCCGGCTGCGCCCAGCCTGCCGTCGGGCGAACCGCGATCTGCCTCCGCTGCAGCCCACTACCTGCGGCCCTGGCTTCCCCCGCCCCGCGTCAAATCCGCTCGCCGGCCAGGCCGTCCCTCTCCCGAAGCGAAGTAAAGCTGCAGAGCTGGACGCGCCGAGCGAAGCGAGAGCGGCATGACCCGTCAAGGCCGAGGGCAGGGGGTGCGGGCGCTCCGACTGCGCGTGGGGTCGTCGGCCGCTCTATTCGGGATCTGCAGAGCGGCACCCGAGCGAGCTCGGCTCGCGGCAAATGCTGGAGCGCCGCGTCCAGAGGCCTCAGCCACCCATAGGTGAACAGCCAGCGAGGTTAGCGAGGAATGCTGTATAGTAACGCGATTTTATTTGATCTAGAGCTCAGCTGTCAAACATGTTTTTAAGATCAGGGCTCATTCGTTATCAATAGAGAAGGCTACAGAACACTGCAGATGGTTTCAGGTGGGTAGCTGTGTTGGTCTGCACTCTGCAGTAAAACAGCAGGCTTTCAGTTCAGTGGCACCTTAGACATGAACAAGAAGGGTATCTGAAGAAGGAAGGGGCTTTGACTCCTGAAAGCTCATACCCTGGAAATCTTGTTTTAAGGTGCCACTGGGCTCAAATCCTGCTGTTGAATTTTACTCTCATGAAAATCAGGAGATCAATTCAGTAAACTGGTTTGGGGTCAAGCTGTTGTACTAGTTAGATTACAAATAAAATTATTAATCTTATATAACATCAAATTGTTTCTGTGATTGACCTCAGCCACAAATTTTGCTGTTTATAACTTGCAGAAAGGAAGCTTTGCTCAACAGCCATTGCTAATGTAATGCAGCAAGTCACAAATGAAAACTAGACTGTTTTAAATTACTGCATAATATGTGTGGTTTTCATTTTGTGAGCATGTAACAGGCCAACAGCCATTTCTTCCAAACTGGAAGAGTCATAACTGATAAGCTGGTTCTAGGATCAAATACAAGAGGTAATAGAGATCGCTAGTGTAGATGGTCAAATAAACCCTGAACCCTCTCATTGAGAAGTCTCATGTGCTTGAAAAATACCTTTGAGGAAAATCCACAGAAGCATCTCAACCACAATAATCAAATATATGAAGCTATATCGTTTATAAGAACTCAAAAGATCTACTGGGCTGAGCAGAGATTGAACATGGGAGTTCTGTCTCATACTCTTACCAATTATGCTGCTCTAATCACTCTTCAGTAAGAGGATAAAAACAGTCCTCAAGTTAATAATAAAATAATTTTTTTAAAAAGTCCTCATAAAGACTCTAGCATCATTTACATCATTTTATTCACAAATGACCACCTAAGACTGTAATTAATACACAGCAAAGAAGTAATAGGAACATCTATTGGGATGCTTCTAAACAAATAGAATTAGATACTATTCCATGAACAGTGAAATCAAGGTCTTTTCCGTTCTGGCCCCATATTGTAGCAATTTCTCTCCAGAGTTCTGCATGCATAGTCAAAATACCTTGTTTCAGTCTCCACACCGCTTTCCAGGCTTTTAAATGCTCTGTACAGCGAAAGGCTACATCAGCTGCAGAAGGCATTCCCCACCGGGTTTTGTGCAGTTTTTCTCCCTCCGCATCTACCCCGATGGTTTGGGTTTTTTCCCCAGTGAAATCAAATCAGGGCTTTTTTGAAGTACAGAATGCTTTCTTTGGTGTGAGGCCTGGCCTTGCCTTTCACCCTCCCCTTATCCCCGTGCATCCTAATTGGTTAAACAGCAACTGACCCAGTTTTTTCTTTTTTAAAATGTCTTTGAACAACAAGATTGGTACATTTAAAAAAAAAACCCTTGCAAGTTTCCTAAGCCTATCAGCTGCAATATAGTTAAGAGAAATTTTAAGAATGGACTAACATGTGTCTAACCTAGGCAGTAAGAAGTAAATCCCTTTTTATTTTTTTAAAACAATGTTGCAACATTGCAACTTTGATGCATTAAATTAAAAACAAAACCCTTGCAAGTTTCCTTAGCCTATCAACTGAGGAAACAGAAAACCCACAGCAGAAATGGGACATTTTTTATTTTAGATAAAATAAACAGGCAACACTTCAGTTCAACTCCCAAGTGTAGAATTACAGAGGCCCAGAGCAGATCCAATCCTTATAGATTGAATACCCAGAAAACCTGGTGTAAGTGTGCATGTGGAAAACACCAAATTACACAGAAGCATAACAGATTTTATTTATAAACTTCAAAAGCGACCAAATAGAACATGACCACTTCCACTACTTCTCATTCTTGTCACTGTTTTACTTCAGGAAGATAATACAATTTAGAATCCGTTAATTAATGGATTATCTTAAATTAGTAATCACTTTGTACAGTATGCTTTGACTGCAGTAGCTTCTTAAGAGGACACCTTCAACCTAGAAGAGAGATTTTTAAAGAGAGAAAACCATTCTGTAAGAATAGCAGTCACAGTGAAATAATGACTCATAATGCAGACTCTTCTAAATCATACCCCCCCTTTCCCCAGATAGACTTTTACCACTTACATGTGTATGGGGGGTAGGATGGAGGGAGTGATTGTCTACATCCTTGAAACATCAATTTTGACAATGGAAATTGACAAAGCATTAGCTATATATGTTGCCATTTGGCTTATCAATGATAACACTTTTAATCAATATTTAATCTTGTATATCCTAAACATTCTGATAAAGTCATTATTACTCCAGTTAAAAACAAGCCAATAGTGAAACAAGGAGCAAATTATTCCCAGATTACATGTTTACTATAGAAATGAAGCTTAATGCTTGCTTTGGCAGCATGTAATAGTAAAGTACTTGTATCAGCATACTGTATGGGAGCTGTACTATGTGCATATTGGGATCTACAGTATCTGAAAGCACTGCCACAAATCAGCCATTTTCAATAACCAAAAATGAGATGTCAACTATCACAGGTGCCCCGCCTCCTCCTCTTGTAGCATTTATTTAGATATTTATACCCCAGTGTTTTTCTTAATAGAAATCCAAAGCATTTTACAGTATTCTCCCCTTTGCCATTTTATCCTCACAACAGCCCTGTGACATGGGATAGGCTAAGAAAGTTATTGGTCCAATGTCACCCAGAGAGTTTCTGTGACAAATAAGAAACTGTCCTGCCCCTAAAAGATAAGACAGCAATTCAGCTGTTTCATCCCTGCGTCTACGGAGAACACTGCCCCAGCGTCCAGTCCTTTCAGAGGGGGGCGGGATGGAACGCTAGAGGTAAACCGAGCAACTGAAGAGAAACAGAGCAGCAGTTCAGTTCAAAGCTGCCTCAGGGAGAGGGAAGACAGAATCAAGGGTAGCTCTGCCCGACATTGTGGCAGAGTGGTTTAGCTCAACCTCTGGAAGAGGACAAAGAATCCAGTTTTGAGTCCTGTCCCTGGTACCATTTAGTTTGACTGCTGAGAAAGGGCAGGCTAGTATGGGTGCAATCTTGTGTGTGAGAGGATCTAACCTCTGGGGTAGTTAGTGAAAGCCTGTTTGTAACTGCAAGCATTAAAAAGAATTTAAATCACAACCTGAAGCTATAACTAGCTTAAGTGCCTCAGCCAGGTTTCTCCTGTGATTGTCTGGAGACCTGGGCTGCTGTTCTGTTCTTTAAAAACCACCTGTATGTAGATATAATTTCTTGGCTAAACCTCCTGCTTCAGTGATTTTTGTACTCTTCAGGTGCAATACAAATATTAAGACAATATACTAGTATTTTTAAAAACATGAGATAAACAGAAATGTAACATTATTGGATCAGGTAGACAGCACACAAAATAGCCTGAAGGGGAAACAACCATTTCCATGGTTTAAAGGGGATATATCTTACAAAATTAAATATTTTACTAAAAGAGCAGGTTCAAGGACTTTGACAACTCTATGCTAAGACACCCAAACTACTATCCCACACTGCAGAGAAATGGGAAAACAGCACTGACTCTCCTCCCCCATCCCCCACACCAGGCAATGGAAAGATGGCACTTGCTTTCCTCAACATCCTGCCCATAAAGAGGGAGGCAGGAAAACAGTACCTTCTCACCTCTCCCTCCCCTGCACCACCCACCCTTCTCAACAATGATCAGCAGACTGTGACAAAGCAGTACTTGCCCTCCTCACTCCCTGCATCACAGTAGGAAGTGATTCTCCACCACCTCAACTTCTCCCACCATAGTCAGGCAAGGCAAGACTAAGTTAAGGACGAAGAGACCTGGGCCAGGCCTGCTGCCCTGCCACCCCGCCACCCCCCCCCCCCCGCCAGAGGGCGGGATGGAAGAAGCAGGCTCCCTGCTGGCCACCCACAGGGACTGGGGGTACCTCCCAAGGCAGATCACAATGTTGCAGGTGGGCAGGGCACAGGCCAACAGGGCTGGATGGCATTTCTACACCTCCGGCACCTTAGGCAATTGCCTAGGGCTGTCTAGTGGACAGGCTGCTCTTGTTCATTAACAGAAGTAATATGTTCTGAGGAAAGGCAAATCATTGAGCATTCTGTTGATACTCACCCTCATTATTTGGGACAACCACTGACTGACTCTCTGCTTTTCTTCTTTCATATTCTATAGTAAGTTCATTGTGCTGTTTTAAGAGCTGAAAGAGAACACATGCAGTTATAACAGCAGGAGTCACACTGGGTCAGAATTTTAGATTGGTACCATTATGCTTCATCATAACTATCCAACCAGAGAGCACCTTGTCAATTACCAACTTTCCTTAAGAGCCTAAAGAACAATTACCTTTAGAAAGCAAATGCACTGTTGTCTCCCCATCCAATGGACACAAACAAATGCATTTAACACAAACAATGCTTTCCTGATGTCTTTGTCATTGGATCTATACAAATACTTGGAATCATTATCTATTTTTTTTTGGCTTCTGGTTTAGAATGCTGTAGCAATGACAGAAGATTCATTCCTCATAGAACGTTCCCAGGTTCACAAATATATATGTGCAAGGTGCTTCAAAGACATGCGGCTTTGAATGCTCTCAGAGTTTGAACTCAAGATGAACTCAACCTAAGCATACTTTATCACATTTCCTTCACTGAGGCAACTAACTGACTAACGAATAGTTATTTCTGAAATATTATAAATAAATAATTCTTACCAGAACCCATACAGCTATTGTGGAACCAAATGTCAGACCAACTTTAATCCAATCAGGTTCATTTAGATCTTCCTTGCTTGCCGTAAATGCAGAACGAGACAATGCTAGAATAAAGGAGTATACAAATATGTTAAATCAAGGGGTGGTTTGTTTCAATCTCAGGCTTACTGTCCCTGATTATTAATACCAAGGAATCTTTGGCGGAAGAAGGGATCTTTAGGGAGAGTGATTTCTCGCTAAATACCGAGACTCATGAAAAGAGAAATTGAAAACACTAATATGATACAAGGAGAAGTGACTCTTTTAGTCAGAAGACAACAATAAGAAGCTCCTTTGCCACACTCAGAAATATTCAGCTCCAGCCCTCTTTAAGACAGCCAGTTCTCTTGACTTTCAATGTATCTTGCCTATTGAGATTATCTTTTATGAGCCACAGTAACAACAAAGGCCAGGTTTTGAAAATCAATCTGCTACATTAACTGAATTCTCACCGCTAGGAAAGAAAAGAGAGAGACATGCACAGACACTGCATTTCCACATATCCTTGCCACTAAAAATATTTAGGGTCATTTTGCATTTATACTGCCCAAACACAAACATAGTTTATTTAGGGCAGGGGTGGGCAAATTGCGGCCCGCGGGCCACATGCGGCCCGCTATAGAGTTTTTTGTGGCCCGCCAAGACAGTAGAAAAGTGTGATAGGGTACATTTGTCTCATTAAACTGATTCTAAAATTAAATGTGCTTGCAGCTATAGATGATATGAAATTAGCACAATAAATAAATTAAATAAAACTACCACTGTTTTATTTAATTTATATTTATTGATTTTTATGATACAATTTATACCTTTTCTGAAATGCAAAGTTAACTAATGAATGCAATCATTTTAAAAGATGTGGCCCTCCGCTAACCTCCACTCCCACAAAGTGGCCCCCGAGCCAAAACAATTGCCCACCCCTGATTTAGGGAATAGATAACTTCAGTTTTCCTAGAAGTCACAATTAAAGATAAAGGGAAAGTAAGAATTTTGAGAATAGAGACCAAAAGAATATTCACAGGAGGTGATCTCAGCAGAAAGCAGGAGACATGATCCAGGCATGGGAAAGGAAAGAGAAAAGAAAGATATATAGGTATCTTTCTGATGCCTATTACTGGAGATCCCTTACACACACACATACACACGCACAAGCGCGCGCACACACACACAATCAAACTTGGAAAATCCTGTCTACAAAACATTTATGTTCTGCTATTGATTTCTGATTCGACCCAAAATTTAACAAAGTCTGGATTCTAACACGCTGCCAGCATGAGAATAAAGGGATGCCAACAAATGTAACAATAATGCATTGAACAAGAACCACGAAAAATCTCTTTTCCTAGAGAACATTAAGAGGTGCAAGAAGGCGGGAACTATACACACAAAGTAGTCTTATACTGAACGAGACCACCGGCCTATCAAGATAAACAGCATCCTATTAAGCCTCTCTTAAAGAGACCTCACAGTTTTTTCTTCAGAGAGCTGGCAACCTTACAAGGGCTTCTTATTCAGTGCGACCTCAGTACAGAGGAAACGAAGCGCTGCCGTGGAGGGCTACAGAGGCCGAAGCTGAAGGTGACACGCAAGGGACCCGATTGAAGAGTTCACATGTTCACTTAAGAACAGAGCGAGAAGAAAGATCTCCTGCGGAGGGAGGCCTTTTCTCTTTCAGAGCCCCGATCCTTCCCGGTCAGGAAAATCCCAGCTCACTCACCAGGCCTCTGGTTCCCCGACAACAGCAAAAGCCGATTCCAAGCTCTCAAGGGCGCCGCCATGTTGATCGCCTCACTCCCCCCCCCCGCTCCTCCCGGAAGCTTCCCAGGGGCTCTTAGAGCAACGGGCAAAGCCACCAATCAAATCGCACGAGGGGCGGGCTCGGGAGAGAGGAGAGCGCCCCCTATCAACAATTCGGCGGCAGGCACAGGGAAGCCCCTGAAACGATGCGCCCCGAAAGTGCTGGACAGCTTTAAAAGAAGGGCGCAGTCCGTAGGCTGATTTTTTAAAAAGGCGGTTTTGTGCTTCCTGAACGCACGCTACTGAAACTGTGTTAAAGCCTTTCCCCCTCCCCACCACCAAATTGTGGCACGAGAATTTTTTTTTTTATTTTAATAAACGACTTACACGAGAATAATTTTCATAAATAGCTGCACAATGCATGAAGTCTGGCCTACACACGCGCTGAGTGAACTGGTTAGTCTCTGGATGGGATCCTGTTTTAAACTCGCCATTCTTTGCAAACCCCACCCCCCAAGAAATATAAATGTATCTAACTAATGTACATATACATACTCCGTGACGAAATGAGTTCTGAATCAGAGAAGCTTGTGTTAGAATGTTTCGTCAGTCTAGTGCCACTGAACTAGGGTTGCCAGCCTCCAGGTAGTGGCTGGAGATCTCCTGGAATTACAACTGGTCTCCAGGCCACAGAGATCAGTTCACCTGGAGAAAATGGCTACTTTGGGGGGTAGACTCTATGGAATTATGCCATGCCAAGGTCCTTTCCCTTCCCAAACCCCGCTTTCTCCAGGTTTCACCCCTCAGATCTTCAGGAATTTCCCAACTTGCAGCTGGCAACCCTACACTGAACTGCTGCTTTGTTTTCCATAATTGCAAGTCGCCTGCTTGCAATTACTGTGGCTATGAAAACCTTGTAACAAACCACCCAAAGCCTGTCAGAATCTGCTACTGTTAAAAGCCTTGTAGAAATTTGTACCACATACTTATTCCAGATCACCTTATGAATGTTTTGAGAGTAACCATGCAAAAAAGTAATTCAAGAACATGGAGCAAAGTTCCCTCAATGAAACTGGAGAGTTAAAAGTGAGATGTCAAAAATAGATTCCCTTAGCTTAAGAGCCACTACAACAAAGGCACAGACACCAAACGCTCCTGTGTTCTCAAATGTGATAACTAATTTCCAATCAACAGGAAATACATCTGGCAGAGTAGCAGGCCTACTGCCAATTGGATCTGGATTATCTCCTTCATTCTTTGAAAGTCACCTACTGCCTTCAGACCAATTTACTATTGTTTCATAATTGCAATACACTACACAATGGACCGGAGCTCAATACGCTGCCTCCCCTCTTGCAGGAATGTTGCCTCAGAGCTGGTTCTCCCAGCAGGTTGTGGCTAGTTGTGCAAGTAGAGCAACTGGAAGGAACTGCATGGAGGTGTGAGAATCAAACCTGACATTTCTTTTGTCACTAATGGTGGGAAGAAAGAATATGTAAAGTGCAATTGTAACAACCTTTTCCTGGGAGTAAACCATATTGAACAGACTTCAGTAGGGTTCTCAGCAGACCTGCTTAGGATTGCTCCGGAAGTCAGCAGGAGTAAATCCTAGTAAGACCATGAGTTTGCCAAAGTTGCTTTTCCAAAGTGGTCTCAAGGATTTGCATCAGTAAAGACAGAGACACCATAGACTTTACTATGTACCATCTATTACTTCAAGTATGATTCTACTGGGTAGCTCTATGTTGTTTAATATGTCAGAATTGCCTATACTCTACTTCAGCATTTCAACTCTGTATTGGATTTCTGCTAGTTTTAAATCTTTGCAAATTTGCACTTCTATACCCTATTGCATTGCTTATTGAAATGTCCTTGAAACTATTCTATCTCACACTGTGTGATTTGCCCTGAATCTTAGTGAGGATGGACTATAAACAACATAAATAAATAAATGGGCAAAAATATAAATTGTCTCCTATAAAATTTATTTAAAATATTAATATGCCTGCATACTTATTTGACTTTTTAAAAAACAATCACAGCTTTATTTGGCTATGATGCACTCTAGAGGTGTGGTCGAATCGGTCGTTTGCAGCAAGAACATACAGGAGTTCTCGTGTCACCTTAACTGGACTTTTGTTATACCAGAATCTTTATGGACCTGAGCCCATTTCTCGCACCCACTGAAGCGGATTCCCAAGTTTAGCATAGAAGTGCATTATTCTTTAGGGTTGCTGAACAGGACGAATACGACCCCCCCCCCCCCTCGACCTTTCAGAGCAGAACTGCGGGCGAGGACACTTTCTATTTTAGGCACAGGGCAGCCCTCAAGCAAACGCCTCGAAGCTCGCCGCAGCCATCCCATCTGAGCACCCCTGCCTCGCCCGCATGCGCAGTGCCTGTACAGCGGCCGCGAGGGGAGGGGGAAGCGACGGGGCTCTGGTTTCCCAGCCGCCTCCCAGGGCCTGAGGAAGGGAAGAGAAGCGATGGGGTCGCGGCGCATGCGCTCGAGGCCGGGTGACCCGGCTGGAGAAGCCCTCGGTGGCGGCCATTTTGGCGGCGCCTCCTCTCTCCGGCCTGTTCAGCTACCACGTGAACTGCCCGCCGCCTGGGGCTCGCTGCGGGGTAGGGTAAGCGGGCGCAGACGGGGCGGCTGGCAGAGGCCGCGCGGAGCGGAAGGGCGTGGAGGGAGGCGGCGGCGGCGCGGCAGCGAATCTCGGCTGTGCTGGGGGCGGCGGCCTGGCGGGGAGCCCCTCCTGGGAGTTGGCGACAGTGAGAAGGGACCTGACGGACCGGTCCGGAGTTCGGAGCGGTAGCAGCAGCAGCAAGGAGCGACGGCGGCAGGAGAGGAGGCATCCCAGCGGAGACGATGCCGTCGGTGAGCCTCCCGCCCAAGGAAAACGCGCTCTTCAAGCGCATACTGGTGAGTGAGGGACGGAGGCCGCTCGGTCGGACCGGGTTGCTTGCGAGGGGCCGGGATCGGCTTGCGGCTCCTGCCTCCCTGCGGGCCAGTCCCTTTCGGGAGGCGCAGGCAGACGCGCGCCCAGCCGGGGGCTCTGCTCCCCTTCGGCCTGACAGACGTCCCGGGAGAAGTCGGCGTTCCTCGTTCTAGAGCCTCCCGCTTCTGTAGAACGCGCCGGGCGTTCCTGACCCGGAGAGGAGGGCTGCTTTGCTTTGCTTTGCTTTGCTTTGAGAAAGTGGGGTCGGGGAGGGAAGGAAGAAAAACTGTGAGGGGCCAGAGGAGCTGTAGCTTTTAGGCTTCCTTCTGTTTTTCCTTCTGAGCTCCTTATTCATTGTAAGCGTTTCTGTCCAGACATTTAATTAAAGGGAGAGGTAAACATTCAGCAACTGATTTATTAGTCCGTCTTGAGTCTGCAGTAATTGCTTTTAAAAGTGCCTTGGCGGACACTCCCCACCCCCTTCCCGTCTGCACAGCCTGTCACTTATTATCCCAGCCTACCCTAAGCTCCTGGAAATTAGCAGCTCCTCTTGTAACTAACTTCAAGTATAAGTTCAAAGAGGGGGTGGGGAGGGAATGTGAGTGTTTTGCTAGTTCTTCGTGTCTTGTTTTTAATTACTGTAAAATAGGCCTTGGTGGCCCGGTTTCTCATTGTGCTAATGAAGCAAATCTCCACTTTTATGTTAACTTTGTAAAAAGTACACAATCTTCTGAGTTGAGAATGTCTGTGAAATAGTTAAATTGACATAATATGTAATTTGTTACTTAAACAAAATAGAAATGTTTGGAAAGTTGGACTAGGTTTTTTTTTTTAATAACATAGTTTGAAATCATTAGGAATAGAAAATCTAAGTCCCCAGTATTTTTGTTTAGCAAAATTAGGGTTGGTTTACTTAGAAAGCAATTGATGTAGTGGCAAATTGTGAAAATATTATTGGAAATGATTGGAAATAGTCAAAACTATTAGAAATGCATAATATTACCCACTTAAGACTTAAAAGCAAGTAAAATGTTTCCCTGAAATTTTTAGAGCCCAGCATTATATTGTCTATCTAGTGTTTAAGATTTAAGATTTAAGATATATATTATTTTGTTGTCTTTAATACAATGTATAGAGCCAAGAATACTGCAAATGTTTAGGTTAATTAGTGGCACAGTTATTATGTTACAGATCACTTGAGCCACATAGAGATGTTGGCCTTTCTGCTACTAGTGTCCCCTTACAAACATCTGTTAATATTTGTTTGGAACAGTATTTTTTTAAAAAAAACTGAAGAGTAAATCTTGCATTGTTCTGAAGTTGCTGAAGTATTTGACGTTGACATGTTATGTATTAATGAATAGTAAATCATACAGAGCAACACTTTTAAGTGCTGATCACCTCTTAGTTGCACATACACTAGATAGTTCCCAGATATTTGCATGACTGACATACAGTGCTCCATGAAGATAATTGTAACATAATTATATTCTAAACAATATGAAACTGATTAGAAAAAAGTTTCTTCTAATTCTTTATCTGTGATCCTGCTTTTGTATTTTATGTGAATGTTTTTAATGCATAGAGAGCCAGTGGTGTAGTGGTTGGACTAGGATCTGGGAGGCCCACGTTCAAATTCCCCTCTCTGCCATGAAAGCTCACTGAGTGATCTTGAGTCAGTCACACTTTCTCAGCTTATCTTACAGGGTGTTGTGATGCTAAAATGGAGGAGAGGAGAATGGTGTAAGCTGTTTTGAGTCTCCTTTGGTATGAAAAGCAGGATATAAAATAAGTAAAAAAAAACAAAGATGCATAAACTAATATATTTACTTGAGTTTTTACTTTATTCTTTCTTTAAAATGGGGAGCACCTTACATCTGGTGCTTCCAAAGCTCTTCCATTCAGGCACTAATCAGGTCTCTGCCTGTTTAGTTTTAGCAATGCTATTGGGTACTCTCAGACATTTGCCCGTGACTGAGATAGGACTTGGGCCCAGGTCAGTGTTGAATCTCACCCACCGGATGACACAAACTCATTGTAAAACTAGAGAGTGATTATTACTCCATTGTGGTCACATCTCCTTTGCAATTGGGAGTAGGCTTTTGGAACAACCTGTTAGACATAAGGTGAGGAAGTTAATTTAACGTTTCTTGCTTGTTCCAGCCTGCACACATTTCAGTACTATTATGCAAATAAACAAGTCTGTAAAATTCTTTTATCAGGCACATTTAAGGGACTCTCCTGGATAAGTTGTTCTTAGGTTTCTAAAACCTGTTCAGTTGTGAATTTGAGTTAAACAAATGCATCCCCATTTTAAGAAGAGTTGTCATTATTCTATTCACATTCACTTAATGTCAGTGACTTGGATTTAGACCCATCTAAACAAACAATGTGTAGTTTGGCTTTCCACCTAATTCTAGAACTTCTCAGTTCTTTGAGGAATCTGCAACACAGCATGTCAGTATGGCGCATGGGACAAAGCATAGCAACCCTGCCTTCACACATTAGGCATTACCTAAATGTTACCAGCATACATCCCTAAGTAGGAATGCCTTGATATGTGTAATCCTGTACCCTAACTCCTCTTTTCATAAAGTAAACATTGTGTATATTGATTATTTTATTTACGTCATTTATAGTCCGCCTTTCTCACTGAGACTCAAGGCGGATTACACAGTATGAGGTTAATACAATCAGTATCAAGTAAGTACATTTCAATACAGTACCATAATGCTGAGTGTGAGGAGGTAAAGTACACTGTATATTCAACTGCTACATATTAGCCTGTTAAATGCAAAAAATGCAATCAAAACAAAGTCAAAATGGACCATTAGCATTGCATTATCCTGGTTGAACTATCAAATATTTTACTTAATTGTGAAGGCAAAGGCTGATAGGATGATATTTAATAATAGAGGAGGGAGATAGTTCCCTTTTGACCACATGACCAGCTCCAAGTCTTCTTGGATATCTCTAGTGCTCTGGATCCTTTTCAGTTTGGATTCAGACCAGGTTGTGGGACAGAGAAGGCTCTAGTAGCTTTAGTGGATGATCTCTGTCTGAATATAAACAAAGGCCATGCCTCCTTATTGCTCCTCCTGGATCTATCTGCAGCCTTTGATGCAGTAGACCATGCCATCCTATTGGGGCATTTAGAGACAGAATGCCTTGGAGTGGTTTAAATAATTTCTCATGCAACAAACTCAGAGGGTTGCTGTCAGAGATCAGCTATCTCCAGAAAGGGAACTGTCTTACAGGGTTCTGCAGGGCACAACCTTATCTCCCATGTTGTTCAACTTCTGCGTAAAGCCTTTAGGAGAACTCATTCACAGCTATGGAGTGGGATGTCATCAGTATGTAGATGACTCCTAATTCTGTATCTCACTGCCCAGATCACCACAGGATGCAGTAGAAATCTTGGGTCGTTGTTTGATAGTTGTGGTTAAATGGCTGAAAACGAACAAATTGGAATTGAATCTAGACAAGACGGAAGTGATGTTCATTGGGAAGGCAGAGGAAAGACATTGCACTCCTCACTTTTTTTTAAGTAATATTTTTATTAACATATTAAAATCAGTGAACAGAGTTAACAAAGAACAACAAAGTAATAGTTAACTATATACAATTATGTACAGGAATACTTAATCACGATTGGTTATAGCTTCGAACAAGAAAGCACTCCTCACTTTTGTTGGAGTTTTGTTTGACCCTTGCAGATTCAGTTAAAAACTTAGAGGTTATACTGGATCCATTGCTACTGCTTGAATAGCAAGTTAAGGCAGCTGCCAAAATGCTTACTACAACCTCACTCTAGCCTGGAAGATTGCTTCCTACCTCAACACAGCTGATCTGGCCACCTGGATCCGTGCTATGATAACATCAAGACTTGGCTATTGTAATATATTATATTGTAATGTATTATTATTTTATTATAAAAGTCTGCCAAGAAAAAGTCGTGATGCAACGTCCCCCAGTGGGTCAGTAATAACTCGGTGCTTGTACAGGGGGACTACCTTTACCTTTTACCTACCTTTAATGCATTATACATAGGTCTCCTGTCTGAGTCAACTAGGAGACTCCATTTGGTACAGAACGCTGCAGCTTGACTATTATTGGGAGTGAGCAGGAGCATGAATATTACTCCCATTCTACAGGCGCTCCATTGGCTACCTATCAGTTACTGGGCTCAATTCAACGTATTGGCTATTGCATACAAAGCTGTTCATGGCCTTGGTTCAGCATACTTACAGGAACGCCTCTCTCTCTCCACAGCAGCTTTGCTCATCTTTACGGGGTGCCCTGCAAGTGCCACCCTGCAGATGGGCAAAATCAACAGCTTCCTGTACACGTGCATTCTCTGTGGTGGTATCCACCCTATGGAACAGTTTTCTGAGGAGCCACTCACCTGGCTTTCCAAAAATTATGCAAAACTAGATCATTCAAGAGGGCTTTTTTACTCAGATAGGAGGGCTGTACTGTACAAGGTGGTCTCAAAAAGATGCTTCACTAAAGAGATAAGGGACCATAGACTTCACTGTGTGCTGTTCCCTTATGTCCTATCTGTTGCATTAAGTATGATCCTACTAGGTAGTTCTGTGTTGTTTAATATCAGTTTTAGAATTGCTTGTGCTCTGTTTCAGCGTTCTGTCAACTCCATTGGATTTTTGCTGATGTTATGAGTGACTTTGCAAATTTGCATTTATATACCCTATGGCATTGTTTATTGAAATGTCCTTGGTATTGACTGTACTAATCTCACACTGTGTAATCCACCTTGAATCTCAGTGAGAAAGGCGGACTGTAAATTACATAAATTAATTAAATAAATAAAATTATCTTGAGAAGAAAAGTATCATTTTCAGTTTTTCAGGAATGATTGGTGTGTTTGGTCTCTCCATACTTAGCTGCTTGAATAATTCTAAGTTAATCAAGACAGCTTCTGCACAAACCAGAGGTTATATTGTGTACATATTTATTTTAGGAAGCTTTGTTACTTGCATTTGTTGAGCTATTAGTCATGATGTATACTGTTATGAAAGGTGTGCTTCTGAACAAAGGATTTGCAAATCTTGTTATTTCTTGCTATTAGATTTCCCTACTTAAAATCAGTTATAATAACCACCTACTACCAAGGGATTGTTGGCCAGTTTAAGGTGAAGTGGCAAGTTTCTCTTTGACAGTGTGTGCGTATATCAGTAATGGTTGCATTTCACATTCAGAAGGCTACAAAGCCTGATTGTCTGCTGAATGGATGGCCATCTGAAATAACTTGTATTAATCCAAATAGACATAGCAGATGGTGCAAAACTTGCCTTCTTAGTATTATTTTCTTATTGTAGTATGTTGTAGCAATAGAGGCTTTTTGTCCTGTCAAATGTGTCCGCATAAGAGGACTGTATTGCCTGAATAGTGAAACTGCTACTGTGCCAATGTGTGTCGGATCGATACTGCCTGCAAGGTAGATTAAAGAAGTGAGGGCAAAAGTAAAGAACTCTCCATATTAAAAAAAAAACGTTGAAATTAATGATAATGGAATTGTGTTCAGTAGGCAGCATCTTTTGTTGCAAAATGTCCTATAATCTTTGTGGTGTCAAGGTATGTAACTACACCGCCCCGCTTCCCCCCCCCCCCCAATATTGTATACCATCATAGAAAAGTGCACATTGGCAGTCAATTCACCTGCTGTTAAAATAGCTGTTAGAAATACTGCTGCTGACAAAACATTGTTTTTCCATGCTGTCTTTTATGTGCTTGAATGTGGAAAAAAGAGAGGAATTATCCATTTCTTCAGAAATTATCCGTTCCATAAACAGATTTCAGTATATGATCGGATTTTAAAAGAATTTGCTAGTGTGATTGATGCATAAAGGAGGAAGGTGAATAATTCTAGGATACTTAAATCATTATTGTGCTAATGGAATGATCTTGTACAACACAGAAGAGACAACATTTTTAAAATTTAAAAGAATTAGAGCATTGGTAGGAAATTAAAACCTAGTAATGTGATGACTATGTATTAGAAACTGATCATGTTGAAATACATCATCCTCAATTTTTTGATGCCCAGAAAATGTTTTGTTTATGCTGTGACAAATGTTGGCTGTACTTTTGTAGTAGCAGATTTCAGTAAATCCTGCTTAGCTATCTTACTGCATTTTCTTTCAACGGGATAACTTGTCACTGGCACATTAGTCAATAGATTGAAAGGCACAATGTCCACTTCAGTTAGAATTGCTGCATTAGAGGAAATGATGGTCTTCAGATGGTGATGAGAAATGCTGAACAGAATATATGAAGAAACATGTAGTCTGTTGTACTAACTTAACTCAAAAGTTAGTGCAGCTGAATTGAGTATGTTCAGTTATTAGTTTGTCCAATCAACTACTAAAACTGTATTTAGTAATTAATAGTGGTGTGTATAAGTCCTTATTCCATGATTATGTACTACATAAACTTTGTTCCACAGTGGATTTCCTTGATATCCCTGAGGTGTACAAAAAGACAAAGCCTTTAGGTACCACTAATTTGATTTAGCTTACACAGCAGTTAACCCTTTTGTAGTGTGAAACATCAGTGCTATATTTGTAACTTGCTATGTTCAGTAGAATCCTAAGATTTGCCTCCCTGCTGGCGCCCACACACCCGCCGAGCTGTGGCGCTCCTCATCCCCTCCCAAAGGACTTTCATGGGAGAGCTACACCAGCGGCCGAGCCTGGCAACGGCAGTGAGCTCACAGCAGGAAGTGCATGCCCCCTGTCTTCCTGACAATCCTGCCAGCATTCTCCAATTGCTACACCACCTCTCTTGAAAGGCCTGTGAGTGGCAAGCAAAGGTGCAGTCAGCACAGGGACCACAGGTTGCCATGATTGCGGTGCCCATACCAAGTTACATGACTTGGAGAAGCCCTCGGGGGGGGGGGAGTCCGGCTGCCAGTGGGGCAGGCCTCCTCATTCCCTTCCAGGGCCAGGCAGGCCGTTGAGGCTTCACTCCCTCGCAGATGGGACCCTATGGGGCTGCCTGTCAGTGTCACTCTCCTCCCCTGGAGAGAGCGGGTGCTCAGGGCATGAAGACCCTCCACAGTCATGCTTACCATGACCCCACAGAGGCACTTGGCCCAAGAGGGGCCCCATACGCGGGCAGGGGGAGTTGCTCAGCCAAGCGGCAGTCAGAGTGCAAGCCCACCCCCTGCGTTTGGCAAGGATCAGGCCGGCAGCCGATGCACCACTCACTTGGAAGGTTCCCTCCCTTGATTGCCACAATGGATCTCTTTATGCAGATGAGGGGAGCTTCCAGCCTAAAACTTCCATCCACACTGAGGAAGTGGTTAGGAGCATGTCAGGCTAGCGGATGCTGCAGCCATTCTGGGACCTCCTGCTGCTGCTGGCTAGCTTCCCCATACTGGGGCAGAAGGGCTGCTCACCATGCCTGAAAAGACCTTTTGGAGATGGCAGGTGGAGGGGAAGGGAGCAGAAGTCTCATCCAGCCCAGGCAGCCCTCGGGTTATCTGGGCTTGTCCGATTGTGACTGTAAACACAGTAAATACAAAGAGCAGGCGTATGTTTTCAGTACTGCACACACGTGTTCTATCTCTCCAGATCAATACTCCACATGGAAGAACTCATCCAACGGGACTGCTGGCCCCTCCCACCACCTTTTCTTTTTCTTCAGTTCTTTCTGGGTTAATGTTCTCGGTCCAAATGGACTGGCAGCCAGCCACCTGCCCAGCCTCCCACTCTCATTGATGAATAGATAGGATTCACTAAGGGACATCCACCACCCATGATCCCCTCTAGGAATTGCCATCTGCTCCCCCCCCCCCAACACACATGGCACAAGGACTGCCCCCTCCCTCGATCTATGGGCCTCTGCCTGGCTTCTCAGATGCCATCACCACTGTCGGAGAATAATAGTTCTCTGTGGCGCCCCCCCCCCCCGCTAGACACACACAGGAAACACTCCAAGTCCCATCCAGCTGCCTGCAGTGAATCTGAGGAGGAAAAGAGAGTGAATCTAAGTGGGGCTGGGGCCTGCAAGGTGCCACTGGACCCCTGCTCTTTTTGGCAGCAGAGCCCCACGAAAGTGTGGAGGCACCTGGAGCCTCTTCAGGGCCACCTCATCCTTACCAGAGAGGGGGTGACAGAGCAGTCCTGTGGGGGCAGGGAGAGCTGCTGTCATCCACAGGCAAGCAAACAGGAAGGAAGGAAGTTGTCATTTGGAACAGACTTTATTGAACTGCCAAAAGTGAAGAGGATGTCTGAACATGTGTTCCCAGCTTCTATTGCCTGGGAAGGAAGCTACGTCTGTCTGCTCAAAAATTGGAGCCAGAAGAGCCATTCCTTGTGCTGTTTCTCAGGAACAAGGTTGAGTTGAGGGCTGCCTTGGGAACCATTGCTGGGGTCTGGAACAGCCATGCTCCTTGGCCTGCCTTATAGGTCACGACTTGCCTGAAAGGGAAACAGAGACATGTGTGGCAAAGGAGTCCCAACATGGGCAGCTAGAATCCCCCCTCCTCTGAAACAGCTGTGTCAAGTGCAGCTCCCTAGGTGGCTGCCTCTTGGGCAGGCATGGGTCATGCCAGCCTGCAGGCAAGGGCCACAAACAACCCCACCGGTGATCCTCAACCACAGAAACCAACGTTTGGGTGGTGAGGCTATAGGAGGGGCCAGTGTGAACAAGCAAGCCAGAGTAGCCAGCTCGTCAGCTCCTTCTTATCTGTTGGTGTGTCCTCACCCCTCCCTGAACCAGGACTCAGGATGGGTTACCTGTACAGGAACTTGAGAGGGGGTTGTTAATCAGACATTTGGAGCTCAGCTCTCCTCCTGTGTGTGAGTGTGAGGAACACCCTGATTTTCGCCAAGTCCCCCTGCACATTTTTGCACTGCCACTGTGAAAACTCACCAGGCTGCTGCACCATCGTAGGAGTTACAGTGGTGCAAGTGCAAGATATGCTGTCGTGCCTCCTAATCGTCTTCCTAAGCAATTCCCACCCCCAGGATAGAGATGGTTGTGTTGAAAAAAATGTCCTGTTTAGTTGAAGGGTCACTTTAACCCCCTCGATCAGTCACTATGACAGCTAGCTACTGAATGTTGCGTGACTCCCTAGATGTGTACAAAAATATAAATTATTACTGTTTACATATTATGTTCGGTTTCAGTTCTTGCAAACTGAACTGGTCTTGCAAAGTGTTAGTTGTTACTAATTCTTAACATTTCCTCAAGCACAGCCTTCCAGACGTTTCCTATCCCCACAATATCGTCCATGGTTAGAGCTAGTGCATAATTAAATTGTATATATACTCTCTTTGTAAATATCCTGCAAATCAAACTGAGGACACCTTGCAGGGTTTAAAATGTTGGCTGTTGTTGACCCCAGTTTTTTTATATAGGAGCTTTTATTTCTGTACAAGAAGTTATTGTAACATAGGGAGCCATCTTCAATCAAATCACTAATTTTTCAACTTTGTCATTGGGCTCTGACATACTTAAGTGGTTCATGAGTCCAGTATGTTTTAACAGCAAAGGGTTAAGTAAGATCTTATCTTCTCAAATCCAGAAACTTGGCAGCATTTGGTTTTAGAGATTGTGCCCAACACTTACTGTATATTTTCCACCTGCTTCTTCAAATGGTATTCCTATATGTTATCTTCATTTTCTTCACTCATTAAGTCTTATTAAGTTATTATGAACAGTAATTTTGTTTATCTTCCTTGCCTTAAAATTGGATTGAGGTCCACTCCCTTTTTTGCTCCTACTACTAGTGTTGTAATGGATGGCATTATGACCATGATGGAACAATACATATGACTTTAATGGCACCATTTATGCAGTTTGTCATAAAGGGTAAAAAAAGTTAGTCCATAGCTAAATGCTAAAACATTGAAATATGTTTTCAATATATTGACATGTGTCTCTACATAACATGATTGAGAAGAAATGGCAAATGAGACTGTTACATGTCTTCAGTCTTAAACTTCTCAAAAAGGATTACAGGTACACTATACAAGGTTGAACGTTATTTGGTCTTTTTGCTCAAGTTAATTGTGGCTAGTGGTAGAAAAACAGGGTTTCTCACCTGTAACTGTTGATCGTCGAGTCTCCTCTGTGCAGACACACATTGGGACTGCGCAGGCGCAGGCCAGCCGCAGAAAGGATTTTTCTAGCTTTTAGAGATGTGAAGGGGACGTTCGGATCCACCGCGCATGTGCGCCAGTGTTCCCGCCAATTTCGAATGTATATATATCCGAACGTCCCCGGCATTCCCTCAGTTCACCTGAGCCGCCGGAGAAAATCTTAGTAACCAAGCACTCACAGCGGGGTAGGTGGGAGGGAATGTGTGTCTGCACAGAAGAGACTCGACGATCAACAGTTACAGGTGAGAAACCCTGTTTATCGTCTTCGTCCTTCTGTGCAGCCCCACATTGGGAGAATAACTAGCATCTCACCAATGGGGGCGGGTGTGAGTGTCTACTTGAACAAAGAATGCAGGACAGCCGTGCCAACAGCTGATTCACGCCGTGCATTCACGTCCACAGAGTAGTGTTTGATGAAAGTGTCTGCAGTGGACCATGTTGCAGCTTGACAGACGTCCCGGAGCGGCACTCCTCGCAGGAAGGCAGCAGAAGCAGCTTGCGCTCGAGTAGAATGAGCAGTAACCAGCAAAGGGCATTGGACTCCAGCTTGCTGATAAAGTTTAATTGTAGACACAATCCAGCGAGAGATGGATTGGGCAGAAGCAGGTGAGCCCTTGCGAGGGCCAGAGTAACACAAAAACAGGGCAGGAGACTTCCTGAAACATTTGGTGCGATGTAAATAAAACAATAAAGCACGTTTTACATCCAATGTGTGTAGTGCCCGTTCCCCTGGGGATGACGGTGATGGAAAAAAGGAAGGGAGGAACACTTTTTGCTGCAGGTGAAACTTAGAGACCACTTTGGGCAGAAATTCCATGCTAGTGTGGAGCATGACCGTACCAGGGAAAAACTGCAGGAAGGGAGGGTCACACCGCAGGGCAGACAGCTCCCCAACACGTCTAGAGGACGTGACTGCCACCAGAAAGGCTACCTTTTGTGCGAGCAAAGGCAAGGGACTGGTGGACAGGGGCTCAAAGGGCCAGAGCATCAGTTGGGAGAGTACCAGGGACAGGCTCCACTGAGGAATCGGCGGGGCCCTAGGAGGGAAGGTCTTGAACAGGCCCTTTAGGAACTGCTTGGAAAGCCAGTGTGTAAAAACGGTCTTCCCATCAATCTGCTCATGGAAAGCAGAGATCGCAGCCATGTGGACCTTAATGCTCGAGAAGGCAAGACCCTGTGAGCACAAATATAGGAGGTAGTCCAGAATGATAGGTAAGGGGCAATCAAAGGGAGAAAGCCCCTTGGGGGCCAACCACCCGGAAAACCGGGACCACTTCCTCTGGTAGGACAGCCTGGTTGATAGCTTCCTGGCATTCAGAATGACCTTAAGAACCTCTGAGGAGAGGCCTACTCCGGAGCACACAGGAGCCAGGCGGCTAGACTCAGAACTGCCACATTGTGGTGCCTGACTCCGTCCCTGATTAATAGGTCCGGGGCAGGTGGCAGTGCCAGGCATCGTCCCTGCGAGAGGGAGAGCAAGAGAGGGAACCAATCCTGGCGAGGCCACTTTGGGGCAGTTAGGATACAGTGGGTGTTGAAGGCCCTAACCCTGGAGAGGACCTTGTGCATGAGCGGGAAGGGGGGAAATGCATAAAAGAGCCCTGGGAACCAGGGTATCTGAAAGGCATCCCCTAGTGAGTGACGGCCAATTCCGGCCCGTGAGCAGAACAGCGGGGCCTGCTTGTTGTGGGCCGTTGCGAAGAGGTCGATGAGCGGTGTACCCCAAGTGCGAAAAACCAGGTGGAGGTAAGCCCTGTTGAGGGACCACTCGTGTTGAGGCAGAAACACCCTGCTCAGCGTGTCCACTGCGG
This sequence comes from Eublepharis macularius, assembly GCF_028583425.1. NCBI lineage: Eukaryota > Metazoa > Chordata > Lepidosauria > Squamata > Eublepharidae > Eublepharis > Eublepharis macularius. Next base: position 50,619,815 of record NC_072799.1, read on the forward strand.
TGTTGAGCTCCCCTGCAATGTGAACGACCCTGGGAAGGACGTTGTTGACCATGGCCCATTTCCAGAGAGTCGTTGCTTCCCTGCAGAGCTTGAGCGAGACCATTCCTCTCTGCTTGTTGAGGTAATAGCAGGCCGTGGTATTGTCCGACAGGACCTGAACCCTCCTGTTCCGAATGGCATCTGCAAAAGAAGCAAGGGAGTAACGGATCGCTCTAAGCTCTAAGAGGTTAATATGCATGTTTGCCTCAGTTGGAGACCAGATGCCTTGGGCTGAGAGCTGCCCACAGCGCCCTCCCCATCCCAAGTTGGAGGCGTCAGTAAAGACGGTGACCCCTGCCAGGAAAGGGCCAAAAGGACAACCTTTGGACAAGTTCTCAGGGACAGTCCACCAAGCCAAGGACCGCTGTATCACCCTGGGGATGGAGAACTTCTGACGCTGGCCCATAGTGAGGGGGTTATACCTCCGGACGAACCAGTTTTGCAGAGGCCTCATATGCAGGCGTGCGAAAAAAACTACCCCTGTGGAGGAGGCCATAAGGCCTAGCAGTGTCTGAATCAGGAGGGCAGTTTGAAAACGGTTGTGCAAGAAATGATGGGCTAGGGAGGAAAGCCTGGTCAAGCGATCCGGGGGCAAGTAGGCTCTGCCCCGCGGTGAGTCGAAATGGACCCCTATAAACCTAAGGGCTGTGCCAGGAGTTAGGATAGACTTATCCCCATTAACTACCAAGCCCAACCTAGCCAGCACAGACAAGGTGAGGGCAATATGGGCCTGGAGAGTGTCAGCTGAGGGTCCCACCAGGAGCCAGTCATCCAGGTAAGGGTAGATAAAGCATCCCCTGGACCGTAGATATGCCACCACGGTGGCCATGCACTTCGTGAAAACCCTGGGTGCAGAGGCCAGCCCAAAAGGCAACACCGTATATTCATATACAGAATCCCCATAGACAAACCGCAGGTACTTCCTGTGGCCCTCAAAGATGGAGATGTGGAAGTAGGCGTCTTTCAAGTCTAGAATAGCTAGCCAGACGCCTGCTTCCAAGAGCTCTATGACCCGTGCCAGGGTCAGCATCCGAAATTTCTCAACCTTCAAATAACTGTTGAGGCCTCTAAGGTCCAAAATGGGCCGGGACCCTCCATCCTTCTTATCTACGAGAAAATATCGTGAATAGAATCCCCAAGGGGAAGCAGCGACATTGACCACCCGGACAGCACCTTTGTTCACCAACTCCATAACATTATTGTGTAACACAACATCACAACATGGAGAACAACGGGGAGGGAGAGAAGGGGGGGTGCATCAGCAAATAACAATTTGTAACCATGGGACACAATAAACAGGACCCAAGTGTCAGAGGTAACAAGCTGCCAATAGGGCAAAAAGGGCCGAAGCCTGTCCAAGAACCGGGCAGTAGAGAGAGAGTCCTTGGAGGCCAACTGGGAAGCATTCAGGCTTAGTCAGAAGACAGAGGGCTTCTGCACAGAGGTCGATGGTTTAGGCGAGGAGGGCTGCTGCCTGCCCTTGGACCGGCCGGAGCGCCTTGATGAGTGACGCTGCTGGGCCGAGTAGGACCGGTGGCCATAGGACTGGCCCGAGAAGAAGCGCCCTTGACGCTGCTGGTAAGGTTGAAAAGGGGTCTGGTAGGATCGGAACCGACCATAACGATACCTCGGACCCGACGGCTGAGCTGAAGGGGCGACTCCCAGGGACTTGGTGGTCTGCTGATTTTTCTTCATCAAGGAGAGGGATTCATCTGTCTTCTCCGAGAAGAGCTGGGGCCCCTCGAAGGGGAAATCCTCCACTTTCGCTTTCTTTTCTGGCGGCAGGGCCGTGGACCGGAGCCAGGCGTGTCGACGCAGGACCACCGAAGTCGCCATTGTTCGCGCCGCAGAGTCGGCGGCGTCCTTGCCAGCTGTCATCTGCTGTTTCGACAGCTTCATGGCCTCGGCCTGAAGGGCCTTAACCAGGTGGCGGCGATCCTCCGGGAGGTCGGAGAGGTAAGAGGACAGCCTTTTCCACAAGAATAAATTATAGGATCCCATTATAGCTTGGAAATTCGCTATACGGAACCCCAAGGACGCGGACGAGTACAGCTTCCTGCCCATGCCATCCAGCTTCCTGCCTTCTCGGTCCGCCGGAGCCGAAGAGGAACCGTAACGGAACCGAGCCTGACCTTCCTCCGCCACGATAGAAGAGGGCTTAGGGTGAGTGAAGAGGTACGGGCAGTCGTCCTGCTTCAGGCGGTAGTACCTCTCAACCTTCTTTGCCGTCGGTGGCAGGGACGCCGGTGTCTGCCAGAGCGCAAGGGCATTGTCAACAAAATCCTCCACAGGGGGGAACACTACCGACGCGGGGGACCCGGAATACAACGCCTCTAGCAGCTTGCTTTTGGGCTTGGAAGTCGTGGAGGAAACGTCTATCTCCAGCGCAGCGGCCATCCTCACCATCTGCTCGGCGAACATTCTGTAGTTGTCGTTTGGGGACGACGAACGAAGCTCACCCACGGTGTCATCCGGGGAAGGGTCAGAAGCCACATCCGAAGAATATTCCGACGGGGAAGCCAGGCCCTCCTCATCCTCGGAATCCGAAAACTCTGCCGGGGTTTGCATCGGAACCGAAGTCCAGAGATCGACCGGGGCAGATGGACGAGCCGCAGGAACCGAGGGATGGAGTAGCACGCTAGCCGCAGGTGGAGCAGGCGCAGGGTGCACGATCGGCTGAGCCGGAACAGAAGGCTGCGAAGCCGAATGGTGTTGCAGGAAGGGCACGGACTGCTGGAACCAGGCCACGAAATCCTGCCAGGAGGTCATGTTCCCTATCCCCGGGACAGTCTGACAAGGAGGTAGATGAACAGGCACCGGGGCAGGCCAGCGAAACGGTGTCGGAACCGATGAGGTAGACTGCATCGGAACGGAGGCTTCCGAAGGCGCCGGGGCGGACGGCAGGGAACGCTCGAAAGATTGAAATGGTTCCGAGAAAGGCGGGAACGGCATGAATTCCCCGGAAACCGATGGAGGAGGCGTGCAAGGAGGTGACGGGGTGTGGAGACTCACCACATCGTCAGCTATCAGGACCGGTCTGGGCGGAGTACCAGGTGGCACAGTTGGAGTCGGGGATGGTGCACGGCCCTTGGCCTTTGACTTGGCCTTGGCCTTTTTAGGCGGAGGCTCCAACGAAGTCTCCGTGGCCGAAGGTTTGGACGAGGACTTCGATTTGGATGACGAACGCTTCTTGGCCTTCCGGCTCGAAGGACGATCCCCGGAACCGGAGTCAGATCGGGCCTCCGGAACGGGTTGCCCCGTCGGTTCCGATGGGAGCGGCTCTGGCGACTTACGAGACGGCGCCGGTGACGGAGCAGCGGAGCGGGGCCTATCTCCTGATGAGCCCGATGGCTTGGGGGGGAGAAGGTTGGCATCCCACAAGAAGGCACGGAGCCTGGCCTTTCTATCGCTCCTCGCTTTCGGAGTGAAAGACATGCATACCGCACAACGCTCCACGACGTGTCCCTCGCCCAGGCAGATGAGACAGAGCTCATGGCCATCCGAGTGTGTCATTTTCGTGCCGCATTTCAGACACTTTTTAAATAAAGATGTCTGAGACATTTTGAACGGTATCTCCCAACAGATGACACAGGAAAATACCGAACAGCAGAAGGAAACGATCAAGAAACTCCGAAGAGACGCTGAGAGACAACTAACGCTAGACAATAAGAACCTTTTCGACGGCAGCGAAAAAGGAACTGAGGGAATGCCGGGGACGTTCGGATATATATACATTCGAAATTGGCGGGAACACTGGCGTGCATGCGCGGTGGATCCGAACGTCCCCTTCACATCTCTAAAAGCTAGAAAAATCCTTTCCGCGGCTGGCCTGCACCTGCGCAGTCCCAATGTGTGTCTGCACAGAAGGACGAAGACGATCTGCATTAACCTGGCTCTTCGAGACATGTTCCTCATTTACAGTTAGTAGGAAAAGGGCTCCCCAGAAGCATCTGGGTTGTTCAACTGATGTCTGAAGGAATGTCAGTGATATGTTTTAACTGATACAATGTGATTGTGGACCAAGAAGCTTGTGGGTTGATCTCACCTTAGCTGGGGATGTGCCAGTCAGTTTAGGGTTCAGTAAAAAATAACAAATTTTACCCAATTTTGGAAAATTCGGCGTTACTGAACCCAATCCAGTATCACTGACATGATTTGTCAACACCAAACTGAAGTTTATCAAATTTATTCAGTAACATTCGGTAAACTTCAGGAGCCGCAGCACTGGTGTTTCTTGCTGTCAGCAAGAATCACTGACAGGCTTCCCACCTGTTTGTCCCCAGCCACTTCTCAATTATTCCTTATGGGGGAAACTATTGGGGCTATTCAGGGGGAGGAGGTGGCATGTTGCAAAAAAAAAAAAATACAAAATTTTCCGGAGACTGTCCTTTAAAGACTCCCCTCCCCCCACATTTCAGGAAGATTGGACCCTGGGGGGTCCAGTCAGGGGGTGCTGAATTTTTGAGGGGGGCTTCATTTTGGTTCCGTTGAGCTCTCTGGTGTGTAAATTGTAATTGGGAGTGAGCCTATGGCCATGGCAGCCATGATCCATGTGTTTCTGCAGTGGGAGTCACTGTTGAACAACAATAGAAACAAATGGGGTGGCTGGAGGCACCTTATTTGGAGGGAGCATAAAATGCCACCCCAAGTCCAATCTCCTTGAGACTTTGGGGGTCTTTAAATGACAGGTAGGAGTAAGTCCCCTGCAAATTTGGTGGATTTTGCTTGTAAAATGCTACCCTAGCCCCCTAGATAACTCCCCTAGATAGCTCCCCTAGTTTTCCCCATAGGGAATTATGGAGATTGGAGGTGTCCAGGGGCACTTTCTTTGGGGGGCCTAAAATGGCCCCCTGAAGTCCAATTTTCAGGAAACCTGGGGTGCCATTAGAGAACAGTTAGGAGTAGGTCTCCAGCAAATTTGGTAAAATTTGGTCCAAAAATGCCCCCCAGCCCTCTGGAAAGCCCCAAATTGCGTTTCCCATTGGAAACAATAGCTGAATTTTATCGAATTTGCTCTGTATGGCTGAGCCAAACTGGAGAATGAATTCGGTATTCAGGGAATACTGAATTATTTTTCTAGTTCAGTATACTGAATGCAGATCGGCCTAATTTTCAGTGCACACCTCTGACTTTAGCCACAAACTTGGTAGGCGGCTTTGGACTAGTCACAGTTCCTGTAGCGCCTCAGCATCCATCTATAGTCTTGGGATCACTATTGGTCAACCTTACAGAGCTTTTATTAAGGTCTAGGGAGATAACGTATATGAAGTGCTTTGAGCATCTGAAATGTGATGAGCTGTGTTGTATCCTTTGCATCCTGATGCCCTTCCTTGTAATGACCCCACCCACCTTTTGGCTGGGATATAATGGCACAGGGGATCTCGATTCCTGCTTGTTTCTGAAGACCAGAGCTCTGATTCTCAAAGAGAAAATTTTGTTAGTCTCTGAGGTGCCACTGGACTTAAATCCTGCTGTTCCGTTAAATGTCCATATTTACTATATGCTAGCCAAGTGCTTCTGAAAATGCAGCAGCCTGATCTATTTCATGTGAACATAGCTTTGTTTTCCCTATAAAAACTTAACTTGTTTTCTTTTTCTAAAAAATTAGTTGACTTTCTTTTTACAAAATTGAGAATTACTGGATCTAGTTGCTGATAAAGATTTATGTATGAACCTAATATAATAATTTGGAGAGAGTTGTTCAGCGTACTGTGGAGTTTGGTGCAGCATAATCTAAATGTTGCTGTACCATCAGTCTGTGATTGGCATATCTACCAGTCTTTATCCAAGAATGTGACAAGTATGTCACAGATTGCAACTTCAAAATAAGGTTATGCTTTCTGTGCAATGAATTCCTGTGCTTATTTACTTGATATGTTGCTTTGTTCAATGCAGTTTACTCCTAGGTAAGAATGTATGACTGATGCTCAAGATTCAGCATTTTTTGAAAGCTGGCTTTGATGTCTCTGGGTTTTATTTTGTAGCAATAAATTGCACCTGCTATCTTATTAGTCACACCTTTGCTTTTTTGAGATGAAACTGTTATGGTATGTTTCTGAAAAAATTCTAGAAATGTGGTAAGCTGCAGTACTGCAGTCCAAGCTCTACTCACGACCTGAGTTCGATCCTGGCAGAAGCCAGATTCAGGTAGCTGGCTCAAGGTTGACTTAGTCTTCCATCCTTCCAAGGACGGTAAAGTGAGTACCCAGTTTCCTGGGGATAAAGTGTAGATGACTGGGGAAGACAATGGCAAACCACCCCATAACAAGTCTGCCAAGAAAACATCGTGATGCGACGTCCCCCCATAGGTCAGTAATGACTTGGTTCTTGCACAGGGGACTTTACCTTTTTTATTTCTATCATTAATTAGAAATTGCATACCAGTTTCATTTCTAGCTTTCATTTGGGCAACTTTGTACAAATTTTTATTATTTGCAGAATTGTCCCTTTTAAAGTGTTCTGCATTGATAGCTTTTTAAAAACAACTGCTTAAATTATGGTGAGTTGGAACTGGTAACATATCACTGAGTAATGTGGATTTTTAAAGTCTTCTCTGCACTAAAAAACAGTAGCTCACATTGTGAAAAATTTAAATCTTTCAACTAGAGAATTATTTCCCGTGCATTTGTACAGGCAAGGTATGAACATTAAAAACAGAGGAAGGGCTAGGCCAAGTACCTTATTATACACAGCTAGCCTTACATGGCGCAGCATAAATTTTGCCATTTAAATGGCTATGCAGTTTTCAACTTGGCTTAATTATGCAAGTACATAAAATACCTGATACTTTCTGGTGCATGTGAACTTTTATTGTTGTTGTTGTTGTTCAAATTTCAAACAACACAATCCGTAATAAAGATCACATGTTATCATTGATTGGCCTTGCTGAGCTTAATACAAGTTTCCACCAGAGACCTAAGTATCAGCCAGGTATCAGTGTAAAATGTATGCTGTTCCAAGTAATGCCGTCTTTTGCAGTTCTGTAGGTGTTACATCAAAAAGCTGCAGTTTTTCCATATAAGTTGCGAACTTTTTCGAAATAGTTCCCAGTTCACCGAGGACAATGGGGACTACTGTTGTATTCTTCATCCATGATCGAGTGATTTCTATTGCCAGGTCTCTCTATTTAATCATTTTTTCTTGTTCTTTTTCTTCGACTCTGGCATATGCTGGAATTGCAATGTCCATTAGCCAAACTGTTTGATTTTTTCCCACAACTGTTATGACTGGTGTATTATGTTCAAGGTGTCGATAAGTTTGTATTCTAAACTCTCATAAGCTCTTGACTTGATCATTTCTAGCACCTTTTCCACCTGATGTTCCCATGAATTCTTTGATACTGGCCGATTATACTTTTTACTCAGTGACCTGTTGTTGTTGTTGTTGTCGTTGTTGTCGTTGTTGTCGTTGTCGTTGTTGTTGTTGCAGTTGCACATGTAGAGCATGTTTTAGACAACTATGATTGTCTAAAACCTGGTTGTCTATGATTGTCTAAACATAGTTTTAGACAACTATGATTGTCTAAAACAAGCTGGAAGATATGATTACATTTATCAACTATATATATAAGCTTATGAAGGTGATTTGGACCTCTCAGTTAACTTGTTCTAGAGTGCCTAAATAGACAATTATCCCAATGTGTTTACCATGATTAGTGATTTGGAAACATGCTGCTGTTTTTCAGGCTGAGCATTACACTTCAGGGCACACCCTAAAGAGTCACTGATAAAATCTCTGGAAGGCTGCCCTACTCAACAGAATCATGCTGCTCCTACTGAAACATCTTAATCTCATTTAGGTTATTCTGTTTTAGCAAAGCAAGATCACTCTAACTAAATCAACTATAAAAAAAGGTGGATAATGTTGGCTAGAGCAAATGCCAGTGAAAATACAGGGGTTTCAGCAATGGCAATTTAATTTGTTGCTTCAGTTGCAGAATTGATTTGAGATGCAGCACCACTTAGAATTGCACCAGTACAGTCCAAATGTCATGGGTTGCTGTGTTGTGTGTGTTTTGCAATAAGGGTTGGGGGTGGTGCTATTTTTGAAAGCAATCTTTGAATCCTGATCGTGTGCACACTTTTTCAGTTGAATTATAGACACACTACTAAGATCTTAATTTAGGTTTACTTATTGATGGGAGCTTAATTAGAAATTGAAGCTCATAAAGGAGTAAGTTTTCTTGGTTTTTTTCCCTCCCTTACTATTTAAGAAGTAAGAGTGGGAAAACTTTGAAACACTGTTTCTCAGTGGAAGAAGACTTCTTGGAATGGGCTACTATTCCCATCCATTTCCAGAGGGACCAAAAACAACCTTGAGCCCCTAAATGGAGGAAAGAGTCCGCAGTTTCTAGTCTTTCTCCATGGGGACAACAGGGTCTGTCAACAGCTTCTTGAAGGTCTGCTCGACTGAAACAGTCTTCTTTTTTATTTTTTGGTATTTTCTTTGCTGCTAGCCAATTAAAGCTAGGAAGCAACAACAGCGCTTCTTTTTCTTTGTCCCTGGTCCCCACCCAAAACCATCAGATGTTGAGAGCTATTTCTCAGAGATCTGTAGCGCTCAGTGCTCCTCTTTCTACAAATCTCCCCTCCGCTTATAGGGAAAAGCACCATGACCCACCAAGCCTACAGCACTGCTGCTGTCTTCCCCTGTGGAACAAGGATGGCCCAGCAAATGAGGAGTCCATGCAGTAAAATTCTTCCAAGTTTCCAAGTCGGTATGTGATGGAGAGAAGTTACTATGCCCCACCAAAAAACACTCATAATTTGAGCATCAGGAGCTTCAGTTAGTTTTATACATACATTCTGATTAAGTCATAATACATATGCGGTTACACTCTTCTTGAGCAAACAGTTGGTAATGCCACTGTTTGACTTAGATTCAAGAAAAATGAAACGTCAGGTAGTTTCAAATAAAACACCTGCTGGAAGACCCCAACATCAGGGAAGTTTTAGAAAAAAGCAAATACTGACTTTGAGGACTTGATAAAACATGATGCAGAAAAGAATAAAGGTACATTAGCTAAAATTTACAGTACCTTAACTAACACCACAAAATATAAACTGCTTCCATATCAAACCTTGTGGCATAGAGATTGTCACTTTGAGCTTAGAAATTACCAGTGGAAAGAAATCTGGCAATCTTATATACCCAGGGCTGGCGCCACCATTGAGGTGGGCGCTGAGGTGCAGGAGGGGGGTGCCGGGGGTAGAGGCGCGCGCCATGGAGCTAGTGTGCCTGGCCCACAGCTGCTGCAGCTGGCCAGCCCCGTGCACCGCCACCGCTGCCACCAACACACGCCCCTGGCCGGGTGCAGCAACCACGGGCCAGGCACGGCAGGTGTCCGGGGCGGCATGCGGAACCTCCCCAGCCACCCGCCATGCCCGTCTGGGAGCGCGGGCAGCCTCCGTGTGCCGTCCCAGCCACCCGCCGGACAATGGGGCTGGCTTGCTGCATGATGACAGCATCACGCAGTGACATCATCACACAGTCCGGGGGCGTGCACACACAGGTAGGGGCAGCCGCAGGCGCCAGAGACCCTGGCACCGCCCCTGTATATACCAACAACCAAAATTATCAATATCAAAATGCAAACTATGAAAATCATGAATCACTGGTATTTAACCCCTGTCAAATTACATCATATAAACCCTGAGCTATTGCCTAATTGCTGAGAACAATGTGATAAGAGGGGTACCTATATTCATTGCTGGTGGGAATGTGTAGAAATCCAAAGATTTTGGACTAAGGTAGTTGTAATCATAAAATTAATGACTTATACTGTACCTATAAAGCCGGAGACTATACTTCTTAACCATTGGCGTGATAAAACAATTCCACCCTCTTGCATGAACTTGATAGCCCCTCTGCTATCAGCAGCTAAATCAACTATAGCCCTTTACTGGAAAGAAAAAACTGTGCCTCAAATCTCCAAATGGATCATCCGTGTTTGGGACTGTTTCACTTTCTGACTAGAAAGGAGAAACTTTCTGACTAGATTGCAGAAACAGAACACCGCAACCACAAATCATACCTTATTGAAGATCTCACAGAAAATGACTTGGTGAATAGGTCCACTTCAATCAGTGAATATTTTGAGGCATTGTTTTATCTGTAAATATCTTTAAAAGTCAATTATTATTGTACAGAGTTTGTCTTTCTCAGTCATTAGTAACTAACTATAATAGGCATATTTGATTAATAGTTATCAGCTTATCATGTTAAACCACTTTTTTTATTCATCTGTTGCACAGATCTGTTACAACCACATTTAAATAAAATTATTTTAAAAAGAAAAATAAAACTTCAGAATAGTCTTGGAATTACCTATGAGTCTGTTTTTGAGTTGGAATAACTTCTTGCATGAAAGAAATATATTAATTGATCCTTTTCCAAGGGCTCTTTAGTAAATTTTTCTTTATTCTGGTTCTTAAACATGTTTACCACTCTTTATGTGTGGTAAATTTCATTATATTGTTTAAATGTTGTAAGTAACCAAGACCTTAAGAGTGAGCAACAACTACAAAATCAAATAAAATTTTTAACAATGAAATCTATACTGATAGGGGTTGTGCCATAGCTCAGTAGATAATACATGCTTTGCATGTAGAAAAAATCAGGTTCAGCCCCTTGCAACTCCAGCTAAAGTAGTCATGATGGAAATTTCATCCATGTAATGCTCTGGAAAGCCTCTGCCAATCTAGACAGTCAGTACTGAGTGATAATCTGTCCATCTTTAAACTATCAGCCAAAACACGGAAGATGTAAATGAGAAAATTAGTTTCCTTGCAATATGATGCTTTAAATCAGTTTATGATAACTATTGCAAAGATGTATTCTATGTGTTCCGATAGGTCTACCCGGCAATGGCTGTATTACCCTAAATGAGGGGTTTCCTTGTGAGTTGGAGGAATTAGTATACAAGGGGAAGCAGCAAGATGGGGTAACTGGAATCTCCACCAATGTATACCAGGATTATTTCATTAGAGAACTCTCAAATAAGCAGGCAGATGTTCTACAGGAAAAGTTTATTAACAGAGGTAAAAGGCAAACGAACAGGAAAACACACAGAGCTAATTAGAAAACAGGGAGGAAAGTGGGAGAGAGTAGTTGGGATGGGGTGATATTTACTAGTCTAGGAGAGAGAGGATGTCCATAGAGACAGCAGCTTGAGCGACCCGTGCTTTGCTGCTGGGAGGAGAATGCTCAGACACACGTTCTAGGGTGTGCAAGTAGATCCAAGGACACACACACAGAGTAGTCAGATGGCAGAGCAACCCAGTTATAGAGCAAAACGTATCCTGGGGCAAAACTGACATCTTGCTCCCAAAGACAATGACTTGATGGCTGTTTCTGGAAGTGAACAGTGGGATTGGGAGAGGCTTCCTGAGGTGGACTATAGGTGTGAAAAATGCTTGATGACCTGCAGTTGCTGGATGGGAGGAGCTATCAGGTCCCTGAGTAGTCCTGATTAGTAAGGTGGGGGAGGAAAGGGTGTGGATGAGATTAACTCATGAACTGTTGGAAGACTTCTTTGTTTCACTTAAGTGCTTCTCCTGGGCATGGAGGGGCAGCTATTCAATCTGACACACTTTTTGGTAATATTCCAACTCCAGCTGGGGTTGGCATCTGTTCTGCCCTGCCACGCAGTATCTTGTTCTTTATGACAGATTGAGGAAGAAGTTTATGATATTCCATATTCATAAACTGCTGTGAGTGCTTACTGTTAAAAGTCTCAAGAAACATGATATTTTGTTTTTTTCAGTGAGGAATACATGACCTATAGCAGTAGTACTCTGGCTTGACACTTTGCTGCCTGATGCAGAGTCTTCCTCCCTTTACTTTTAGAAGTATTTGAAATGGTCAGATGTTCATATTCATAATAAACTCATTTCTCATTAATTCTCATATATGGATAATAATTCTCACAGTACTAAATTTTTAACGGAACTGAGCAATGGACAGATGTTTATGTAGAAGAATTAGATCTTGTTTATGTGGAGGGCGGGGGAAATACCTGATTTGGGGGGTTCTGATAAAGATTAAACTTGCTTCCCAAATATTCTTAATGTAATCTTGAACAATTGTCACCATTACTAGGTAATTATTTTACATATTTAGATTCTGGAATAAGTATTATACTATATTAGCCACTTATTGGATAAATTTGGGAATGGGGGACACTAACTACTCTCAAACAAGCAAATTTCACATGATCAGTTTTGATAACAAATAGTGTGGGGGTTGTTCTTTTTGATTAAGATTTGGAGAGATCATTATTAGGTTGGATCTTGCAGTTTTTAAGTATAAGAAGCAAGGTTATTTTCCTGCATTTACTTTCTCCCAGCATGATCATTTGGTCCCAAGAAAGTTGATGCCTAAGGTTACAGGACCCCTGTGGATTAATAGCCACATGGTTGGGGGTGGGCTGCACTGAAGAGGAGATGTGGGGTAAGGTTGTCCTATTCTTCCAGTACAGCTCTGCGAATGGGATGAAACAGGAAAGGTGATTTTACCCCCTTCCCCTCCCCACTGGAGCCCTCTGATCAGTATCTTAAAATAGAGAATTGGCATTGGAATTGTGTATATGTAGAGTTTATTGGTTTAGAATTTATTTCTGTGGGATTTATTGCACTTATGAGATGCTAATACAGTTTCAATTATTTTTCTTCCAGAGGTGTTATGAACATAAGCAGTACAGGAATGGTCTGAAATTTTGCAAACAAATTCTTTCCAATCCAAAGTTTGCCGAACATGGAGGTGAGTTTGTCAGTATATAGGTTTAGGATAAATAGTAAATACATTCTAAAAGTGGATTTGTTGCCTAAACCGAATTTAAAGGTTTAGAGTGGATAACAATATGTTGGTACATTATGTAACTATACACAGTCAGTTGATAATGAATAAACAGAAACATTAAAACTTCGTCCCATGCCAGCTGTGAGAATATAGCCCAAATAAAAAGGCCTTGCCTCACATATTTCTGGTTTTGAAATCTATTCAAGGCAAAAACAATTTCTGGAGATGATTGATACACAAAGCAAGGATTTTTTACCTTCCCTCACTGCTTTTCTGTTTGAAGCTACCCCACATTGTTAAGTAGTGATATAAAAAGGCCTCACATCCACTTTTGCCCTGAGAGACTACATATGTGATTGATAAAGTTCTATTTCCATTAAAATTCTATTAGTCATAGAAACAAAAAAAGTTATGAAACTTCCTAAAACTATTAAGCAGTTATGCTTATCCTATGCTTAGGTTCTTCCAGAGAATCTTTTATGACACATTACTGGTTTGTTACACTGTTTTCTCACTGCTTTTAGATTTCAATCCACTGTCTTAAGAACTTCACTCCAGAAAAATGAATTTGTTGTGGAATTTGTTGAAAACGTTGAGTATGTTGGTTGTGGAAAAATAATCTTTCTATCTTTAGTACTCCACATTGTTATGTAATGAACATACTTCAGTCAGCAGTCTTTTTCTAAACCTAATCCAAGTAAATAAGAAATTCTTTGTTTGAATGAAAGGCATGTAATATTGATTAAGACCAACCAATGTAATTGATTAAGACCAACCAAAATAAGAATGTGCAAGCTTTTGAATTGACCAGAGCTCTTGATCAGGTTATATCAGGGTGCTTGACTTAGTGAGGTGGGCAATAACGAGTCTTGACTAGGGATGTGCAGTTCAGTTCAAAATTCGGATTAAAATACCAAATTTTGGGTGATTCAGTGAAATACAAATATTCCAAATAAAAAACCAGATAATTCCATATTTTTACCAAACATTCAGTAAAATTCAGCTATTGTTTTCTGTGGGAAAATCAATCTGGGGACTGGGGGAGTATCTGGTGGACTCGGGGAGTCATTTTTCAACCGAACTTCACCAAATTGGAGGGAACCTAGTTCTTACTGTCCTCTAAAGACCTCCCAAGTTCCATGTAGATTGGATCCTGAGGGCCAATTTTATGGGTCTCCAAGGAAGGTACCCCCAGCCACTTTTCATTATTCTCTTAAGGGAAAAATATATGGGGACTATCCAGGCGACTGGGGGTTGCATTTTTCAAACAAACCCTACCAAATTTGCAGGAGACGTACTTCTGACTGTCCTCTAAAGACCTCCTCCCCCAAGTTTCAGGGAGATTGAACCCCTGAACAAGGTGCCCTTAACCACTCCATTGTTTCCTATGGGGAAAAAGTCCAAGCTGACTCCCACTGCAAGATCCAAACATCAGTTTGGTTTGGGTGGAATGGTTGTGGTTCTGTGATGTTGGTCCTCTTCTTCACTTTGGTTCTGGGGGAATTCCATTCCCTTGCTTCAGTTTGCCTCTATTGGGCTAAGTTATGAGAGTGTTCCTTGCCTCAATTTGGTTTGGGTGGAATAGATGTGATTCTCTAGTGTGATGTCGGTCCCTTTGCTTCACTTTGGTTCTGGGGGGGATTCCATTACATTGCTTTGATTTGGTTCTGTTGGGCTTTCTCTAGGATGAGCTCAGCTTGCTTTTGGGGGTGTGCCTTGGCCGTGGCAGCCTTGCCCCAGTGTGTTTATGCAGTTAGAGTCAGGTTGAACTTATTTACTCATAGGAAAGAATGAAGTGGCTGGGGGAATGCCATGGCTCAATCTTCCTGAAACTTGAGGAGTCTTTAGAGGACAGTCAGGAGTTGGTTGCCCCAAAATTTGGTGGCATTTTCTTGAAAAATGCCGCCCCCAGACATTTTTCCCCATAGGAAATAGTGGCTGAATATTACCAAATGTATTGGAAATAGCCAAACCAAATTAAAGAATCAATTCAGAAATCAGGGAATTTGATATTTTTTTCTCTGATTTGGTAAAAAAATTCAAATCTACCAAAAATGTTTGGTGAACACTCCTAATCGTGACTGTAGCTAAGTAGGCCACCCAGTCCCTGTCCCTGTCTCCTATGGCCTATGTTGCTGTTTGATGGGGCGAGGTCATTACACTGCCACTTCTCAGCTGTTGTATGGGCTGAGAGATGGCATTTTGACTTGTCCCTGGAAACTTTTTCCATTGCATCTCATTGTAAGTCCCTGGCATTCAGTATGTACATTTGCATATGCCTGAGGAGAAATATTCCTGTTGGATCCCGGGTGCTTGCATTTGCAAGATTTTGAGCTACAACATAGACATTTCTTGTATTTACAAAGTTTCATTTTCTCCCAGGTGCTTGTAAACAAAAGAAACTTCTTGTGTAAGAGGAATGAGAATGCTTTTAAGGGGTGGCATTCTGCATCTCTCCTGGTTCTCTCCACGTCCCCAGAACATAGTGAGAAGTCAGTGAAGATCAAAATGCTACCCCATGGCATTTTGATTCCTCTTCAAAATATCTGCTGGGGAGGTCAGAATTCCACCCTCCTAAATTTATGTCCCTGCTGAAATTCAGCAAGGAATTTCCTGTGCAGGGGAGAGAATCAGAAAGCTAACCTGCATTGAGGAGTCAGCATTCTGATCCCTTCCCCACAAACAGTTTCTGTGGTGGTAGGGTCAGAATGTTGACTCTAATCTGGGAGTAGGCATTCTAATCCCGCCCCTTCCTCAAATTTTGGTGGAGTTTCAGGTGAGAGTGGTTTCCGGCCACAGGTTGCATATATCCTGTGGCCAGATGTTGTGCTCCCCAGTGCTAGAAATGGGGACAGAAAGAAATCTCTTAGATTATGGTCTTAGGATCTCTTTGTCAGCATCCTAAGACCTTAATATCACGGTCAAAGAGATCTTCACCCATTTACCCCTTTTTAAAAAACATTCAGCCTAGTAAAGAGTTTTTGAGATTGAGATTTTGGTGCGTTGTTATATTTTGGTTGGTTTTAGTAAATGGTATAGCATGGCTTTTGCACTGAACCAATGTGGCTGTTTGTTTGCTTTGGTCAAACAGAAACTAAGAATTCCCAATAGAAAAAGACTTTGCCAACAATGACAGAAGCAACTTGCATTTCTGTAAAGCTTTCAGATTTAATAGAAATGTGGCTTGAAATTTAGAGACAAGTAAAATCTCACATTTAGTTGGTATACCTAAATGTGTGCTACCCATTTCTCCATTTTACGCTTGTCTGTATTAAATTTTCTAATACTTATGATTATGGATTGACAGAATATCATGTTTTTGTTTGTAGAAACCCTGGCTATGAAAGGACTAACGTTAAATTGCTTAGGTAAAAAAGAGGAGGCATACGAATTGGTGCGTAGGGGCCTGCGAAATGATTTGAAGAGTCATGTCTGTATCCTTTAAGTTACACGTTTAGTTTTCGATGGGAAAAAATGGTTAATAGCTTTAAGTATGTAACTGATTCCTTTTTGCTTACTAAGTGAAGATTTTGTTATATACATTTCTAGAAGGGTTTTCCCCAAAACATTTGAATAGTAATATTGTAAACCAGCCTATCATGCAAGTGGAATTTATTCGTAAACCAGTTGAGCACCCTCTTTTTTTCTACCTGAAAATGTCATATTTATGGATTCAGATGGAAGCCTGATAATTTCCAAGTGTTCAAACACAGGTGGAGTCCTAGAAGTACTTTTGCTTCCATATTTTAAAAGTAATGCATTTTAGAGTAATGCATATTTAACTGTTACACATGTGAACTGTTATGCTAGTTCATACATGTATTATGTGCAAACTCTCTTACAGTCCTGGAAAATATTATTTTGTTATCACCAAATACTAATATGGTGTACTTCACTTACGTTCAATTGCAGTGAAACCGTGATATCCTTAATTAAAGTTTTCAGGCTGGCATGTCTATGGTCTACTCCAGAGGTCAGACAAGAAATATGATGAAGCTATCAAATGTTATCGAAATGCACTGAAATGGGATAAGGACAATCTCCAAATCTTGAGGGACCTCTCTTTGCTACAAATTCAAATGAGAGATCTAGAAGGCTACAGGGTGAGCAGAGAAACTTGAAGCATTGCTTTTGCAAGTACACTAACTAATTTGTTCTTGGAAATTAAAAATACAAGGGAAGCAAGACTTTGCAATCGCTGTTACTTTCCCAAGGGTTTACTGCCAAACTCCTCTTCCATGCCTACGAAAGAGGGAAGCTATTTCTACAGATTCCTTTTTCCCATTGGAGTGCCCACACCATTCCTGATACTCAGAAGTGGCTTTTCAGGAGGATGCAGTGGGAATGTAGGAAAAATCCATTCTGTGAGTGCAGCTCTGTTCATAGCTCTTTGGATCTAGTCCTTGAGTAGGAGCTGTTTTATTTCGTTATGAATCTTGGGCAAGGTACTGCTTCATAGTAGAACTGTTTCACAGACAGTGCTATTGTGAATATTTATATAAGTGCTTGAATGGTACTTCTGTTTTAACATTGTTCTGGTAGAATGTGTCCAGATTTAAAAATATTTCTGGATCATCAAATAAGACTGCATTCCATTGCTGTTCTCTGTTTTTTCTTCTCCTCATTCTTGTGGCTGATGAGACTTATTTCTCTTACGTTTTTTAACCACCGATAGTCATTCTAGTGAAGAACAAAGCTACATTTAAAGAAGAAAAGTTTCTGCTTTTCCCTTCATCATTATGGCTCAAGAAGGGCATCCTCAAGATTTTGTTGGCTGTGCCTTCAATTGATACTGAAAAATGTCAGTTCTGTGTGCCTTATCTGCCTGGGAATTGCAAGATTCAGCTGCCTGCTCTTTCTGTCACCAGTTTACCCTGAAGGCATGATCTGACCAAGCCCCCTCAGAATGGCTCTTTCTCAAAGGCCTAGTAGGATTCCCTGCCAGGGGTTGGCTTTTCTTCCCACCAGAGTGCTGTTTTTCCTTGCCACATTCCCGCTTGCCCTTTTGCAGGAACACTTGTGGACAGCTCCCTGCTTCTTTAGAAGCACCTGTGGGTGAATGTCAATGAGATGCTAAGCATCCTCTTCAATAAATGAGCTTGCTTTGCTCCCAGTATGGGACTGCACAGAAGCCATGAGGATGAAAACAGAGTTGCACTTATCTGTGTTCATGGAGTAGTCTTCTGTGCAGTCACACATCCCTCCCTCCTGCCCTGCTGTGAACTCTTTGGAACCTTAGTTTCAGGGGGAGGGGGTTCTCCAACGGCAGCATGGAGAGAACTGAGGGAATAGTACCCCTCCTCCTGGTCATGTGATGGTTTTGGCCGGAAAGCACCAAGGGTGGGAGGGGCATTCTGAAGAATGCTTCTAGAATGCTTTGGGAATCTTCGTGGCTGGCCTGTGTGTGTGCAGCCCCAGTGTGCGCCTGCACAGAAGACTACTCGGTGAACAACAGTCTCAGTTAAGTGCAACTCTGTTTTCTTCTCCATACTTTTCTTTTTTATGGATTAGTGATGTTAATACATACTTAGCTGATGATATTTGCTATTTGCCATCTTCTATGAGCAGGTGAAGTCTTCTTTTCCACTTGCTGTTCCCTTAGTGATACCTCTTCCCTCTTCAAGGTTTTAAATGTTTTTATCTTTTGTATCTCTCTTACGTTACTGTTTGTTTTAATGATTTATTTATGTTGGTTTTAAAGGATTTTAAGATGAGATTTTAATTTGTTTGTTTAATTTGTTAGCCACCTTGACCCAGTGAAGGCAGAAAGGTGGGGTAAAAATCTTGTTAAATGTAAATGAACAGTAAACCATTAGATCTTGCCAGGGCCAGATCAATGGGGGGGTAGCCTTCCCCTGGCACTGCCAAAGAGGGGATGCCAGGTGCGGCTGCCAGCTGCCGGGAGCACACCAGAGCTGGTGGTGGCAGCGTGGGTGGCTGAGTAGAGGGCTGGGAAGCCGCCTGCGCCATTTGCCTGCCCCACTGACGGGGCAGCTGGCTTGCCACGTGCGCAGGACAGGGAGTGCGCAGCAAGCCATCCGCCCCATCAGCAGGGCAGGTGAACGGCACGGGCGGCCTCCCAGCCCTCCACTCAGCCACCCACGCTGCCGCCGCCAGCTTCGTGGCACACAGTGCGCCAGGGCGGCTGGCTTGCCGCACGGGCGGCACACCTCCAGACCCCTGCATGATGATGTCACAGAAGTGATGTCATCACGCAGTGCCAGGAGCGTGCACACGCTGTGTGCGCATGCGGGGGGAATGCCAGACTTGGGTTGCCCTGGGTGCTGGCAACCCTAGATCCGGCCCTGGATCTTGCCAGTACAATATAATAGCTCAATGTCTGCTTATGAGTTGAGTCCTAGTCCAGCTCAAGTGAGTTGTCACCAAGTTCTGTAGCATTGAATGGAGCATATTATTTTTAACATCCAATTGTTTTCGGGGGGAGTTAACTAGCTTGGATTTTTGGCCCTATCTAGAATTTACTTCTGGAAACATGCTAGCTCTGACAATGCATTCAGCTTTGTTTAAAGACAGTGTGATTCACTAAAGTATTGTACAAAATGTCTATTTAAGTTGCTTGTTTTTAATGAAACTTTTTAAAAAATACCAACTCCCTGTAATGCATTTCGAAGTTAATTTTGTGACTTAGAATTTCAGTAATGAATGCGCAAAGACTAGATAGTAAAAACTGCTGTTTTATTACTACCCTGCAGGAAACTAGGTATCAGTTGCTTCAACTCCGACCTGCACAACGGGCATCATGGATTGGCTATGCTATAGCTTATCATCTGTTAGAAGATTACGAAATGGCAGCAAAGATTTTGGAGGAGTTTAGGAAGACTCAACAGGTATTATGAGTTAATGATTAGAACAGCAAATGGAGAATTAATAATATATCCTGATGTAGAGACAGAATATACATGCAGCTGTATATAAAAACCTTCCTATAGAACCAGTAATTGGAACCATTTATTTTGACTCTGCCAATTTCCTTTTCAGGGGAAGGAAGTAGCAGTGTGTGGATTGAGTGCATGCTTCTACACACACCCAAGACTAGTTGCTTCTGGGTTTGTTTGGCAAGTGCATATACCATTTTGATTGCATAATGGACACTGCACTTCTAGTCAAAGGAATTACATATAGGTGGTTTTTCTATACCAAGACCTTTTTTAGAGACTGGATCATGTGTTAATCAGTGTGGTAATGCCTGTTTGATATGTATGGTTTACCTTTGCTGGATTGGGACTAAGTGTTTTTTTTAGAAGTTGTGTTGTTGAAATTAAATTGACTGCTTCAGTCTTCTCTTACATATGCAGACATCTCCTGATAAAGTAGACTATGAATATAGCGAGCTCCTCTTGTACCAGAATCAGGTCCTCCGAGAAGCAGGACTTTATAAAGAAGCTTTGGATCATCTTAGCACCTATGAAAAACAAATCTGTGACAAATTAGCTGTTGAAGAAACGAAAGGTAACTGATTTTGCAGGATATTGTCTAAACCTGTCTGCAGTCCAAAATATGTGATTCATACTGGTTTAAATGCCTGTTACACATGTATGTAAGCACATGAATGTATATTATTCTATATAGTGAATTATTTATTTTAAACACTTGTATGTTGCATTTGTACCAAAATAGGGCCCCCAAGGCAGTAAACATTTAAAACAAATTTATCTACGTTATTTATAGTCCACTTTTCTCACTGGGTCTCAAGGTGGATTACACAGTGTTAAGTCAGTATCATCAGCTGGGATCTTCAATAAAAATGCCCTAGGGTATTCAAATGCAGATTTGCAGAAATTTGAAACAAATCCAGTACAGAGCTGAAAACAGTGCTGAAACAAGCATAACAATTAAACATGACATATTAAGCAATGCAGAAACTACTCAGTAGAAACATACAACAACAGACAGAACACATTAATATAGTCTACAGTCCCTGTCCCTTTACCAGTGTAGCTTTTTGAACCATTTCTTTACTGTACAGTGTTTCTACCTTTGTAAACTATATAGGTACAGTTGGGGGCCCATGGAAATTGTATGCGGAGGGGTTCTCCCATCCAAACACCTGACTCTTCAACACCCCCTCCCAAGTACCTCTTCCTCTTACCTTCCCCTCCCAAGACACTTCCTGATTTCTCCTTCCCCTTTCCAAAGATCCTTCTCCAGTACCCTGTCCCACCTCGTTGTACCTTGCTCGGGCCAGGTGCGGCTCACCACCATTGTGCCCAGCCTCACACCAGCTTGTTGCCTGGGCCTTAAGTGGCTCATTGCCCTGGGCCTTAGGGCAGCTTATCCTTATCTGGGCTTTTTCCTGGTATATTTTTAATAGCTCATGATAGTGCCCATGCTTACCCGTGCTTAATGCTTCACAATCTCAGAATATGTCATGATTCAAACTCCTACATATATTGGTTTAAAATTTTTGTTTTCTTTTTTTTTTGGCATTCAACTAGTAGTGAGAATCAGGTAGCCAGATTACGAGGAGTCTAAATACCTCTGAGCTTGTCTCCTTCCTGATCCTCTGAATCATTGAGTCTTAAAGCTCTCAGCCAGGATGTGATCCTGGACCAATGGAGCTGTCTTGGCATGTATCATCAAGATGTAGTTTGATGAGCGGGTGGAGTTGGGGTGTGATAACTCTGTAGAAATACTACTTCAGTGACGTTGGAACAGGTATACCAGATTCTTGATAGCGCTACCTCAGGAAGATATGCAGTCAGGAGTGGGGGGAAATCTTGTGGAACACTGCATCATCTTTAGGTAGTTAGGTGGTATACAACTTGGTTATTATACAACTTGGTATCCAAATATTCTGGTAGTCCTATTTATTGTTGCTATGTAGGAGTGTTTCTGTAGAAATAATACACTTTATTTTGTTTACTACTGAATTTATTTTCTGTCTTCAACCTTTTTCTTACAATTGTTTTGCTGCTTTTTCATATTTCTGCCATGCATACCCTATCGTATTGTTTATTTAATGTCCCGGTTGTTGTTCATAATGTCTCACACTGTGTAATCTGCCTTTAGTTTCAATGAGAAAGATGGACTATAAATAACATAAATAAAATAAATAATACCTGTGTTAAGGAAGCATAGGGTGCAGCAGCTTGCAGCTCTCAAATATTGTGTATATTCAATTTTTTAATGGAAAACCAAGACAATTTATACTTTTAAACACCATAAATATACAAATAGTGCAATTCTATATGTAATGTTATAAATGATGCATTTTACGTTTATTTATTAACAAGATTTGTATCCTGCCTTTCTGCCCCACTAGGGCCTCCAAGGCGGCTAACAAATTAAAACATACCAATTGAAATCTTATCTTAAAAACCATTAAAACCAGCACACAAGTACAAAAAGTTGTTAAATATGTTTGTTTGATAGGGAAGTAATGCATATATTTCAATTTTTCACAACTTTTCCACACCTTCCCCCCCCCCCCCCCCCGCAAAGGATCCTGGAAAAGTAACTTTCAAAGGCTTCAGAATTTCCAAAAATGTTGCATCTCTAGGCAGTGAAGAGCCTCTCAAGAAGACATTAATGGCCAGACATTCATATGGGAGAGAGTGGTGTTTCACATTCCCAGACCTAATTCATGGAGCACTTTAAAGGTCAAAAACAGCACTTAAAAATGGGCCTAGAAATAAAGACCCATTCTGCACAGTCAGTTTATAGCAGTTCAGATTTCATTCTGCTTCTCACAGTCTCCAGAGTTTCACATGAGAAAAGGAGGCATGAGATGCAGAATCAAACATTCCCCACCTTTTCCCCAGCTTTTTCCCCTGCGCATATACAGCGACTTTTTTTGAAGCAGCTGTTGAATTGCCACTGATGCGTCTTCTATGTGTGCAGAATTCTTAGTCCTGCACTGCTTTTCTCCCCACAACACTTTCCCTGGGCAGTGATTGGTTGGCCAGCTGATAGAAACCACTCCCTCCCCAGCTCTCCACATACACCCTCTTTATTTATTTATTTATTTTTTAATGACGGAAGGGTTGTAAAACTGACATCATTTCTTATGCTGCTGTATTGTGAAATCAAGACTGCAAATTCGTAGCCTTGCAAGCTGTGCCCACAAATTACATTTTTATCATCTGACTGACACTTTGGCATTAGGAGTACTCTGAAACAAGCCCCAAACAACTGAGCATCTACCCCCTCCCCTTTTTTTAATTTGGGGAGAATCACAATGCTGTGATGTTCATGCATTCTACCCCTTTAAACAGAATATCCATTCTGTTCCCTGATCGCAATCCACATTCCCCATTGATCACTTCTTGGGTTTACTTTCTAATTTCCTTTCTTTACAATCAGGGCTCATGTTCACAGTGATATGGAAATGAGGGTTGGGGACTTGTCTCAAGAATCTGCCTTCTCCATCCCAGAACACGGTCACATGATGTGAGGAGGCCAATAAGAATGCCATTTTGTTTGGGTAGCGGTATTTTAGCATTTTACTCCGGCAGAGAAGCACCGTTTTGTACCAAGCCAACAATTCAAACCACACCAGAGCAATCTGCTAGCAGTTAGTGGAACAAGCTCAAAAAGTACTTGGTACATTCGCTTCAAGAACCAACTCCGCTGCCAATTGGTGGGCATGGGACTGCCCAATAAGTGAATACAGGAAAAGGAAGAAGGAGGGGGGGGCTTACACTAGGTTGCAACATTACAATGCATAATCTGAAATTTGAAAAAAATAGTGATGTTGGCTCCAGCCTGCACAAAAGGCAGCTTGACACAGACATACCTTGATTCATCTGGAATAAAAAGGCAGATGACAAATCTCCTCGAGGTCATGCAGTGCAGAATGCCAGGAGCCCAAACCCATTCAGCACCAATTGGCATGAATACTCAGATGCACCAGCTTAAAGTGTGCTATGCAGAATGGGCCAAAATTGTTAACCAGTGTAGCTTTTAAACATGAATACTGCAGTATGTACCTTTTTAAAACCTTTATTGAGGCATCTTAAACCAGCTGAAGCTTCTGTCAGGTCTTGGCAGACCTCGCATGGGGCTTTTTCACTCACTTGATTTCCTTACTTCCCATCCCACATGCTTCCTATCCATGCAGATCCCATAATCTTTACCACAGCCTTTTTAGATCATAGAAGGGCCTTCCACCCTTTTTTAACTGGTGGAAAACCTGGCTTGATACAACCCATAGAGAGCATGGATAATTGTATCTAGTTGCAGAAAGGCAGACAGCTAGCATTCCAGTCGTGATTGGTGAAGGTACTTCAAGTCATGGATACTTCTTGTGTATCCAAAGGCAGAGCCTTAGTAAAAGCAGGGCTGGATCTAGGGTTGCTGGTGCCCAGGGAAACCCAAGTCCAGCCCCTCGCACATGCACACAGCGTGCGCACTCCTAGCGCTGCGTGATGTCACTTCCATGACGTCCTCATGCAGGCGAAGCGTGCCGACCGCCCGGCATGCCAGGTGTGCCACGGAGTTGGCGGAGGCAGCGCAGAGGGCTCGGAAGCTGCCCGCACCATTCGCCTGCCCTGCAGGACAGGGGGCAGCCACCCGCCCCCTGTCCCATGGGGCAGGCGAATGGCGCAGGTGACATCCCAGCCCCCCCGTGCTGCCTTTCACCTGCCCCACAGAACGGGGCGCATGGCAAGCTGGCTGCCCCCTGTCCTGCAGGGCAGGCGAAAGGCAGTGCGGGGGGCTGGGAGGCCGCCCATGTTGCCACCCACTCGCTCCCGGCAGCTGGCAGCTGCACCCGCCGCACCCTCCTTGGCGGCGCCAGGGGCAGACTACCCCCCCTGCCCCCCCTCGATCTGGCCTTGACTAAAAGCATCCCCTACTTGTTTCATTGGGGGGAATGCTACCTCATTCTTCACAAGTGATACTTCACCATCCTGTCTAAAGAATTTCTAAGTAAGGGCATCTTCATTCACAGTGCTGTTCATTTGAATTATATATATTGTGTATCAGGTGGATAATCCTAAAGAACCTTCAATAGAAAACATGTTCTAGCTGTCTGAGCACTTCGTGGATAAAATCAGTTGCATTCATTCTAAACTGGATGCCGCTGCCAATAATCACATTACTTGAGGTTACTAGTTCATCAGATTGTTGTGTTTGCTTGTATGAGTTCCAGTCGTCATAATTTGAGAATGTGAACTGAAGTGCAACATAAATGATGATGGAGACATACTTCTGTTCAGTGCTTTAGCTTGCCTCATTATAGTATTTGCTGAATTTTGTGCTGTACACCAGCTGATAATGCTTAACTGGTAGCCAAATAAGGTGAAATGTGTGGTTGGTTTGTGTTTACATTTCAAGGCTGCATATAAACAGATGTAATAGCACTGTGCCAATAGACATGAAAGGAGTGAATCAAAAGCTAATAAAGATAATGATTGTGTGGATATTGCTGCAGGATTCTAGTTTTAGAGAAATAGCTTGAAAAGTAGCCATGTCTTTTGAAGCCTCCATAAATATGTTGTAATTTGTTTGTTTCATAAGTATAGTTCTTTTAAAAAAATATTACGAGTCTTGGGAGAAAGTCTGGAAACATAAGGACACTCAGTATTTCCTTTGTACAGAAGTAAGTTAGGTTATATTCATGCAAAATATGGTGAGTTTTTAAAAACTTAATTAGACAACCTGTATTAATCTGGAAATTTTTCAGTGCATGGACTATCTGTTATTTTGTGTTAATGGAAGCTAATTGAGCTGATCCAAATATAAAATTTAATTACTCTGTTGCAAGATATTGACATTCTAAACTATTAAGACATTTGGCCCTGTTGGCATCAAGCTTCTTTACCAAAGTTTTAATAAATTGATAACCAGTCTGTAAGGTTACCTATGTGTTAAGCATGCCTATTTTTCAAAAATTAGATCCTGTTTGGAGTTCTTTATAGTTAGAAGAATCTTTATATCAAGTCTTTGCATTTTAAAGAATCTAATAGTTCTAGTTTGCTTTAAGTGAACCAAGTTTGAGTGAACCAGGTGCCTCTTAGTAACCATCATGAGATGGCTCCTTTCTCCATGATTGGTGGCAGAAGGTGGCACTTGGGGAGAAGACTTCACCACACTACGTACTGGTATGCAGCATCCTACCAGGGGGCGATACTCTCCTCGATGTTATTCACCATGTTATGCCCCCCCTCACCCAGCTGGCTCGGAGTTTTGGACTAGGGTGTCATCAATATGTGGATGACACCCAGTTATATCTACTGTTAGATGGGCAACCAGATGCCACGCTGGATAATCTGGCCAGGGCTTTGGAGGCCATGACTGGGTGGTTGTAGCAAAGTCAACTGAGGTTGAACTCCGCAAAAATGGAGGTCCTGTATCTGAGCTGTGTGTCAACAGGGTTGGGACATCATTGACACCTATGCCAGTGGTGAGGAGCCTGGGTGTGATCCTGGACACTTCCTTGTTAATAGAGGCCCAGCTCACAGCAGTTGCCAGATCTGCATTTTTCTACCTTCAGCAGATCAGGCAGCTTGTTCCCTACCTCTCGACCAGCAATCTGGCTACAGTGATCCAAGCAACGTTCATCTCCAGCTTAGACTACTGCCATTGAGGTTGATCTGGAAATTACAGTTGTTCCAGAACGCAGCAGTATGCATCCTCACTGAGACACTGGTTTGGACACATATACGACCTGTCCTGTACCAGCTGCACTGGCTTCCAGTTGAGTTCCCGGTCAAGTTCAAGGAATTGACTATGATGTTCAAAGTCCTAAATGGACTGGGAACTAAATACCTACAGGACCGCCTCTCACCATATGTTCTCCAGAGGGCCCTTCATTCAGCCAACCAACATCTTCTGGTGTTCCCTGGCCCCAAGGATGTTCACCTAGCCTTGACCAGGGCTAGGGCCTTTTCAGCCTTGTCACTAGCCTGGTGGAATTGCGTCCAGACTAGAGAATTGTTACAGTTCTGCTGGGCCTGTAAGACGGAGTTGTTCTGCCAGGCCTATGGTAATGGTTGAGGCTTGGACGGGCTACTTGGTTGTCTTCCGTTTAGCTGAGACAGAGATATCACATATTGCTGCTTGGATTTGGTTTTAATTTTCATATCTTGTATTATATTATTGATTTTATATTGTATTTTATGTCATTCTAATATTATTGTTACCCTCCCTGAGATCACTTGCGGGGAGGGTGGGCTAGAAATGCAGTAAATTGAATTACATTTGTAGCAGAATGACCGAAAGCACACAGGGGTAAATAGGGTAGGGGCATTGTAATACATAACATAATGTATATTGCTAAATCGTAAAGGTATATATGAAAGTCTTATCATAGGGTTTTCAAGGTAATGATAGGATGTTTTGGAGGTCTTTCATTCATGGGTTGCCATAGGTCGGAGGCGACTTGACAGCACATAACACACACTCATATATGAAAGTGTGTTGATTTGGAGCACTGATGTGCTTTATAATGCACATCAGTCTTGTTTTTAGTAACTAGGCACAGCTTCCTCTTTTTGGAATAGTTTACTTGGTATCCCAGCATGTTGGGCTGTGGTAGAACTTCTTTTCTTGATTTCCTTGCCCAGTTTGAAATAAGTAAAATCCCTTAAATGTGGCAGGGTAAATAGTTGGGGGGTTACATGTAAGAGAGAGCATTTTTCTAAAATTGTATCACTCAATCGCCTCTTAAAATTTATTTGTAATTCTGCATTTTTAACAGGAGAACTTCTGTTACAACTCTCCAGGCTGGAAGAAGCAACTGAGATTTATAGAGGATTGCAAGAAAGAAATCCTGAAAACTGGGCTTATTACAAAGGCTTAGAAAAGGCACTTAAACCAGGTAACAAAGCTTGGGCAAAGATAAGGGTGAATCTGTGAAATAGTTAACATTTTATTGAATTTTATGTAGAAGAGGTCATTCATTCTCTTGGGCTACTTTTTCGGCATATGGAATTGCAGTAGTTTAATTTTGCTTTTGTGCAGGAAAATTAAATATGGTAGATGACAAATACATTTTGTGATTGTATGTGTCTACATTATCCTAATGGTGGAAGATGAATTCGTTTTGTTTTTTCTATTCAAGGTTTTCAGTGTTGTATAACTTTCAGTGAAAGTAACTTAATGTACATTTCTTTATCCACCTCTCCAGAAATGTGAACAAAATTGGTGACATTTCTCTTGTTTCACAACACACTTGAGTTTTAGTTTGATCAGCTTGGTTCTTGGACATAACTGTGAAAGCAAAGGGAAAGCTTACTTTAAAGCAACTACATATGGTAAAACTTGCCATGGCAGGAGGAACTACAAATGTCCAGCAATCTTAAGGAAGATGAATAATAATTTCATTCCAATGGTGTGATCCTTTTTTTTTGCCTAGTAGCCTCCTGTACCATATGAGAAGCTGCTATTGAAATTTAGAGTAGTTCCAAAAGTTATTTGGCATGGGGAAATGTCAAATATTGGATCATGATTAAACATTTTAAACTGATTGCATGTTTGGTTAACATTGAAATGCAGTATATTTAGGATGTTGTTGCTGTAGTGTTCGGCAATTATTGTGAGGTTTATTGTCTTATCTAAATACCAGATGGGCCTTTGCAAGTAATCTTTTTTCACTTTTGAAAAATTTACTTGCATAGGAAAAACATTTTATAAGACTTTGCAAACATTTGTGTGTGCGTGTTTGTTTTTCTCTAAGGTAACATGTTGGAACGGTTCAAGATCTATGAAGAAGCCTGGACTAAGTACCCAAGAGGATTGGTTCCAAGAAGATTGCCATTAAATTTCTTATCTGGTAAGATACGTTTTTAGCAACTTAATAGAATAGTTTTACCATTAGAGAATAGCACGTTTCATGTCTTATCACCCTTTCATCAATAACTTAGACATGACATCAATTTTTTTCCTTTTGGGCATCAGCTGTAGATCTAAGAGAATACTGGGCCTTTCTTTTGTCTACAGACTAGGCTTCCTGATTGCTTCTGTTGCCATGACTACCTTATGTTAGAGTGGTTAAAGTGGCAGCTGTTCAGAAAAGGCTGTGTAAAAATCCAGAACTTTAATGTTACAGAGATTTAGCATCATTACAGTCCTGAACACCCATCCCTTTGAAAAGGAAACAACAAAGAGAAATTTGTGCCATTTCCAAGTTGAGCCATCTTGTATTGGAGATGGCGGTGGCTGAATTTATTTTTTAAATTGTTTTGCAAGTATTGTCTGCTCTAGGAGGAAAAACAATCTGTCCAATAATATTGTTCCTTTATTGTAATTAAGCAAATGTGAGCCCTCCCCACCCAATTTTGTTGAGGAGCTATTAAATGAGTTTTCTAAATTGCTCATGAAGGTAGCATTCCTGGTTTGGGGAGGGGGGGGGGAGAGATCAAAGATCTTCTCTAACCTATATCTGAAGTAGACTTGTCTCCCAGTTTGAAGTTTAGTGAAAGATCTACTGATGAGTGTTCCAAAAAGGGGTTTATGGGGAACACACACCCTTTTCCTGGTATTTTCTGTAGACATACTGGCTGTTGAATTCAGATAAACCATAGTTTATCATTATAGGAGCAAGCCTTGAACCCTCAGATTCTATGCTTTCTGTCTTTTCTGTCATTATATGACTCAGAAATCAGTCACATCCTCAGATCGATCATAATTGATTGTTTTGGTCAAATAACCCATGATCTTTGTATTCTTAATTTCAAATCAGAATTAATCTCATGCAAAGTCACACATATTGATAATGCAGAAGTGATGAAATTTCAAGCCATACTGAGGAGAAGGAGGGAAGCATATGAGCCTAACAATTTTCAAGGCTCATTCTCATACTGACACACCATGGTTTATCATTTGCATAGCAACTGTGTCCACTAAATTGTTCTTAAATTAAACTTGTTTGGAAGATGGCTTAATATGATATATCTATCTGGTATATATAAAAAGCTGCTTTTTATAAATGGTTCTAACTTTTTAAAAAATTAGTAGATAGTCCTAAGCCTTAGAATTGCTTGCCATACTATATTAATTGAAGTGCCTACACAAGTTGTTCCTATAACACAAATTGTAGTGGTAGAGAGGCTTGCGGCTACCTCCGGTTCGTTCATAGATGTGTTTAAACTCAGTTCAAACTCAGTGTCTGTAGACTGCTTCATTTGTATATGTTTTGTCCCGACCCAGATGTATCTGTCACTGTCTGCATGTAGGGTGATAGATATGTAGATACGTAGAAATACCATCTGGGCGAATGTTTGGCCCGTTACTTGCTTCACGTATTGCATTTGTAGATGGGGGCAGATCTTCCCAGGTTCTGTTTGTTTGTTGCAAGAATGATCCGTGGGATGCACATCTGTCAACGTTGTGAAGTGGGAGGTAATATCACGGGCAGTGATTACTCTAGCTGTTTGTTTGGTTTGAACTTAGATCTTGGGTTTGCTCAAGCAGAAGAATTCACAGAAGGAGTTAACTGAATATATCTTTGTCTTTGTTGAGCAACCTGCCATCTGCCATTTGTTCTGAAACATCTCTCTAAGGATTAGGAGAATATCTCAAGGGAAATGTACCACAGGACAGGGTGCTGCAGCAATGAGGGAGGATTGAATAAAATCTCATTCTCTCATGCACGTTATGGGAGGAAGAGATGATTTCCTGAGGCTGATTTTGATTTGCAAGGCTCCCTTGCTCCTCTGAGGGTTTGGGTACAAATGGCAGGCTGCTTGGAGAAGGAGAAGGGGGTGGGGGAATCCACTCCACCAACTCTTTCAGATCCAACTTAAAATTCTGAAGTAATGCAAGAGAATGAACAGATATTTTTCTTCCCAAGGTGAGAAATTTAAGGAATGTTTGGACAAATTTCTAAGGATGAATTTCAGCAAAGGCTGCCCACCTGTCTTCAATACTTTGAGATCATTATACAAAGATAAAGAAAAGGTAATCATAACATACATTATGTGGTGCTCTCCGTAGTCGCACACACTCAAGCACATATCTAGCATGCATAACTTGCTGGCTTAATAGAGTTATATGGGTATATTTCTTAAATAATAGAAATTCCCATTAGTTCCCCTTGTAAACCTTAATTTTCATGGGCTCAGTCTGAGAGACAAACCGTAATGTACTTTCTGGGCAGAAGTGTCTTTTGGGGCTGCTAGCATAGTTAGAGTTGCCCTACATGACTTTGGATTCATGCATACTCTGGATTCTAATCAAGAAGTGCGTTTGCATATCTGAACCATAAAGAACATCTGTGTTGAGTTAGCAGCTGTATCAAATGTTTGTTAGGGAAGTAAAATACGGGTTGTAAAACTGGGCTCTGAGTTTTTTTCATTATAGAGATTATTTGAAAATGTTGAGTCTCATACAACCATGTGTAATGCAGTCCTAGGTAACTTCCCCATGGAATTCTGAAGATGTCTGTGCTGACATTTTAATGCTTAAACTCAGACCTTCCATCTAATTGTTGATTTGCTTTACAGTTTTATATCCTGATAGCAAAAATTTAATGTTAAATTTCCTAATCTACAAAATATCTCTTGTTACTCTGCTGGTTCACATTCAATCATGAAATACTGTCTGTAGTAAGAAATTGTTCCTGGAGGCTCCACATTCAGTGCTGACCCCCTGCAGATCCACAGCTCGCCCTCCAGTTGTCAATCCAATGGCAAGATAAACATGTGGAGGGACTGGTGACCGTGGCCTGTGAGGCTTGGGTGCAGCCTAGCCCATCACCTTCTGAGGATGAAATAAAGTGGCCCTCCTGTAAATTTAGCTGCTGAACAGGCGAGTAAAACATAGTGTGAAACTGTGTACAGCCAGTTCACAGTCATAACAGCTCTTGTTTCTGCTTCTGTCTTACATATACATTCATGATTTAGGATTTAGTAGAGATTCTGTTGTCCATGTTGAACTAAAATATTTGTCTTAAATTTATGTCTTGTAAATATAGGTGGCAATCATAGAAGAACTGGTAGTAGGTTATGAAACTTCCCTTAAAAGCTGCAGATTGTTTAATCCAAATGGTAAGTGTAACAGCGCAGAAGATACTGACTGACCCATAATCCCATTTTGTCTCCTTGGCCATTCCTAAACTGTGCCAGTAGCAACCTTGTCATTATCCTGCCACCACCTGAACTCATCCTCTGTACCCTTTCACTTTGTGACAAACTTGTCCAGTGAACACCACTCTCAGCATTGACAAGATGATCGCCTGTCTTCAGTCACTGCAGGTTTGGGGCCTCCAGCCTGACTTCTGTTCTCATGGCAGAGGCTTAGATGAAGGGCTACATCGTGTATAGCATCCCTCCACCCTGTTGCTTTAATACAACTGAATGTACCTGGAAACTTGGAGCTGTTCCTAGTTTCTATCTTTTAGTGGTAGTTGTGGCCTGGAATGTGCTCAGCAAACACTAATATCAAGATGTACTTCAAAGGCTGAAGTGTTCTGTGATCTTGTAGTTTGTATCCTCTTGAATGTGCTACTCTTAAAAGGAGTAAGAGCTTATTCATGAAACAGATCAACTGAATTGTCTGCTTTAAACCTCCTGAATCTAATTAGCTTTGTCAGCCAGACTTTTCTCTCACCCCACCCCCCAAAAGAAATGTGCTCTGCTGGTGATTCCTGGGACTACAGAATTTTCCTAACTGTTAGAAAGGTCCAGATACAACTGGTTGGTGAGCGATAGTAAATGGTCTCTTTAGCACACCACTGGGTTTTTCTTTTTGTGATCTAATTTCAAATGGTAATTTTCCTTCAAATAGATGATGGTAAAGAAGAACCTCCGACTACGTTGTTGTGGGTCCAGTACTACCTGGCACAACATTATGACAAAATAGGGCAGCCATCCATAGCGCTGGAATACATTAATGCTGCAATAGAAAGTACACCCACCTTGATAGAACTGTTCCTTGTGAAGGCGAAAATCTACAAGGTAACTTCATTGTTATTGCCGCTGACTCGCACCAACATTGCCTTTTCTTGTATTCAAAGAGTCAGCTGATTCTTTGGCTGACAGTCAGGGCTGCAGGAATGTGTTTCATGAACCATCAGTTCTATTACACCATCAGCGTATCTGGAGGCTGGTGCAGAACTTGCCATCCTGAGGTCCTTAATTCATATAAATCAAATGTTGTTGTTGTTGTTGCTTAATTTATATGTTAAACAGGCAAACCAATTTAACTTCCAGTCTCTGTCCCCGCCTTAGTACTAACACCACTGGTATTGGAAATGGTGTTATGGTTAGAAACGTCTGCAGTGCCTGGCAGGTAGAAAAATCTGAAGGATACGTGGCTGCAGAGTGATCAGAGTGGGACTTCAGTCCTTATCCATTGCTGTCTGGCTTCTTTGTTCTTAGGGCACCTATTCCTAATCTCATCTTGCAGCAGTTTGCTGAGAAATGTGTTGACATGGATTTGGATACAATTACTTGAACAATAACTAATAAAATATGCGTTGCATGATGTACTATTGAAGTTTGTTGGCTTAGTGGTTCAGTTTGGGGATGAGAACCTTTCTTAGCACTGATTATAACTTCCATCAAGGAGTAGAATATGACACAGATCAATTGCTGTATGAATCTAGTTTGCTTTTGTTTTCTTTTTAAGCATGCTGGAAACATAAAAGAAGCAGCGAGATGGATGGATGAGGCTCAAGCGCTGGACACAGCAGATAGGTTTATCAACTCCAAATGTGCAAAATACATGCTGAAAGCCAACTTGATAAAAGAGGCAGAAGAAATGTGTTCAAAGTTTACAAGGGTTTGTACAGTTCACTTTGGTTTTTAGTTTAAGACATCAGAATGTCTCCCATTGCTTTGTAACGAAATTCAGTTCATGCTACTTTAGGGCTATTTGCCTGCCAAGAAAAGTTAACAAAAAAGTATTTTAGGAGTTTTTGAGGTGTGCTGCTAAGTGCTGTTCTACAGAGACCACAAGCTTTTAAATAAACTGTTTTGGATGTGCACCCCACCCCCACTCCTGCTACTATAGAATTAACTCATCTTTATAAATTTAAGTTTCTTACAGTGCAATCCTAAACAGAGTTACTGGGCCTAGATTGGGATAACTCTGTTTAGGATTGCATTGTTAATCTGTTTTATTCAAATTCCATTTTTGATGTCTGTGTTCCGACTAGTGCCCTCAGCTCATTTTGTTTTCTCCATATTTCTCTTTCTAAGAATTGATAAATGTTTTCTAGAACATTTCAGAACCCAGGTATCACTTATTCAGAGTTGATTGTTCATAAACTGAACTTATGTAATGACTTTGCTTTGAAATATTTCTAAAATTTCCTTTTTAGGAAGGAACATCAGCAGTAGAAAACTTGAATGAAATGCAGTGTATGTGGTTCCAGACAGAATGCGCCCAGGCTTATAAAACAATGAATAAATTTGGTGAAGCACTTAAAAAATGCCACGAAATTGAGAGAGTATGTACCTACTGAATTTAAATTTAATATTTTCTGATAGTCCACTTCAAGAATAGAGTTTAGCAAATCTTATTTTTCTAACTGGAATTTTTAAAAGCGTGTATGCATGCATTTTATGTTTATTTTTACACTCTCCTCTTCAAAGCTCATTGCACTTTTCCAAACAATAAGGTGACAATTCAGTATAATCATTTTACGTCACAATAAATAGCAAAAAACACTACCCTATAGAAAAAGTCACCTTCAGATCAATCCCATATGAAACTCATAGGCCCGATCTTGCCCCCCGTAGAGAACCAACCATCCAAGCTGTAGAACAATGAGCAAATCAGGATGTAAATTCCCCAGAGGCAAAATGGAACAAAATAACTTTGCAAAGAGTCCAAGATCTTGCCAAAGAAGGTACCCTATGCACCTCTTCAGATGGACTGTTCCAGAGAATAGAGACTGCCACAGAAAGAGTTGTAACTCTTACAAAGATGAGATAAACCTCGTGATACAAGGGGAGCTCTAACAAAAATTGGCAACCTATCTCCCCTGGCATATAGGCATGAATTCGGGGAGAGGCAGTCCTTCACATAAGAGTCCAAGATTATAATGGCTTGAAGGGTTAAAACTAGCACCTTGTATTGTGCCCAGAAACAAAAAACAAGACCAATACAGCTGTTCAGAAAGAGGTATTATACGCACAGAGCACCCTGCCCCAACCAAGAGGCAAGCTGCTACATCTTGCACCTACTGAATATTCCAAAATATTTTCAAGAGCAATCCCCAGCAGAGCACATTACGGTAGTCTGATATGGTCGATATAAAAGCATGGATTAGTGTTACTTGATCAGGAAGGGAAGGGAGCTTTTCAAATCAGATGCAGTTGGCAGAAAACACTCCTGGCCACAGCACCAACCTGTTTCTGAAAAAGCAAGATTGGGTCCTGAAGCAATTTCCAGGCTCTTCACATGATTGGACAAGCAACACAACTCTTATCTAGCCTAGGCAGATCAAACCCCTCAAGAGTGTTTGCCTAAGAGTGGCAAATTTTGACACTGATCTGTAGTCTTGCTGGTGTCTGGATTGTCAAACCATGGCTAGAACCCTGCTTCTAAACCACAGTCTGCAAACTCATTTGCATTTAAGCATTCATAAGGTTTGATGGTGTGGTACTAACCATGATTTGTCATTTCAAATGTCAAGGGGAACAGTGTCATAACAAAAATTGGGAAGAGAAAAAGGCAACACATGCACAGTAGAGCACCTCCAAGCTGTGAATTAACATTATGTCTCGATTAAACAATTGATAAGTACTGTATCCACAGTACTAACATGCCTCTGCTTAAAATCTGCATTTTGTCAATGCAATCCTAAGAAGAGTTACTCTAGTCCAAACCCATCGAATTCAATGAGTTTAGAGTGGAGTAACTCCACTTAGGATTGCATTTTGTGTCGCATTCGGAAAACTATATTGAACATGCATTGAAGGTTGTGTTTGTATTTTTTTATTTGGAGATGTTCTTTGCTGCACACACAAGTTGAAGATTGAAACTTCTGTTTCCATCGTATACTTAAAATGGAATGCTTCTGAAATGTAGTTAACCAAAGAACTTGTATAACTGAGGCACTTCTAGTGTAACAAAAATCAGACTTTTGTAATGATACTAAAGCCTTCTTAAAACTTCATTTACCACAGAGAAAATTATTCATAGGTCCCTTGCCAGTGACTTCATGCACCGGCAAAGGGTCACGTGAAAGTACATGCTGTAATAAATTAGTCTTTAAGGTGTGAAGGATTTATTTGTTATCCTTCTGGGATTAAATTACTGAATATTGCATTGAATTCTAGCTTGCTAGTCACTTCCCATACCCCCCAAGTGCTAATAAAATATTATCCAAATTACATTTGATGGATTATTCTGAAGATACATATGTTTTGATCTTTGTGATTGCTGACACTTGCTAAGTGACTTGGTATTGTGTTAGCATTTTGTAGAAATCACAGATGACCAATTTGACTTCCACACATACTGTATGAGGAAGATCACACTTCGATCTTACGTGGACTTGTTGAAACTAGAAGATGTACTTCGGCAGCATCCGTTTTATTTTAAGGCAGCAAGAATTGCCATAGAAATATATTTGAAACTTCATGATAACCCTCTGACAGATGAGAATAAAGAGCATGAAGCTGATACAGGTATATGATGCTTCCAGTACTCACTGCATGCAGTGTTGTTGAGTCTTAGCTTTGTGTTTATGCTGTGTAAGAGCATTTTACTTTGTCATCTTTAAATTAGATATGGCTGCAAAATTAGTGGGTAGTATTGCCTTTCAATGAAAAGTACATTGTTTGCTGTTCTTAAAATAAGAATATTCAGCTAAGACATCACAATTAGGATAAAGCATTCTCACCATTCTGCCTTTTCTTTAAAATATTAAAGCCAAAAATTCACAGGGATGCGTTGCCATGCAGTTAGTCTGCATGTTTTATGTATGTAAATTACAGACAATTTATTTAAGGTTCCTTTGGTCTTTATGAATCTAGGGACATGTTTCTGGCTGAGGGGAAGTTGAATGGCCTTCTGTTATTTTTCCAGCGTCCCAGCTTTGGATCATAATTCAGAGCCAGATAAGGTTAGGGCTAGAAAATTGAAATAATAGCAGTGATTAACTTGAGCTGCCAAAAATGAGGTTTACTATATTGATAAGAACTGGATATTCTCTTCATGATCTATTTCACATGTACTTTCTTTAAGCAAATATGTCTGATAAAGAACTAAAGAAGCTACGCAATAAGCAACGAAGAGCTCAGAAAAAAGCTCAGCTAGAAGAAGAAAAAAAGAATGCAGAAAAAGAGAAGCAGCAGAGAAACCAGAAAAAGAAGAAAGATGATGATGATGAAGAAATTGGAGGACCGAAGGAAGAGCTTATTCCTGAGAAACTAGCAAAGGTATTCAAGCAATGGACTGTGATTTGTTTTTGTTGAATATTAGTTTGATTGTGTAATTTTATAGAGTTCATTAAACAGAACTTCACTTCATAAAGTTTTGATCATCCTTTCTCAGAGAATCTGCAGGCTTCCTCCTCATCCCTTATTGCTTAATTTTTCATATGTCAGCACATGCGTACTCATTGGTGTACTGTGTCAGATGAGTACATGTTTGCTGCAAAGGCTCTTGCATAAAGAAACATGGTATCCATGTACATGAATAACCTAGGCACTGGACAAGAGGAGGAGGTAGAATTTCCTCCCACCTCATCCCCAAAAGCAGCTGTTCATTTTTTCCCAGAGGAAGAAATGGCAGCCATTGACATAAAGCAGTGTAAAATATCACACTTGAATAATAACAACAACAACATTCGATTTATATACCACCCTTCAGGACAACTTAATGCCCACTCAGAGCAGTTTACAAAGCATATCATTATTATCTCCACAACAAAACACCCTGTGAGGTGGGTGGGGCTGAGAGAGCTCCAGAGAGCCATGACTAGCCCAAGGTCACCCAGCTGGCTTCAAGTGGAGGAGTGCGGAATCAAACCTGGCTCTCCAGAGTAGAGTCCCACGCTCTTAACAACTACACCAAACAGGTTGGGGCAGGGCTTAATCAGTTGCCTCTCCTTGGGGACCCTAGATGTGTGGAAACAAGTTCTGGATCTTTTCATACAGATTTGTCAGCTTAAATGTAATGCTTCTGTCTATGAAGTGGCTCACCCCTCTTTTGGCAAATATTTTTGCATTTTCAGGTTGAAGCACCTTTGGAAGAAGCCATTAAGTTTTTAACTCCGTTGAAGAATTTGGTGAAGAACAAAATAGAAACTCATCTTTTTGCCTTTGAAATTTACTTCAGGAAAGGTAGGTGGAAAAAACTGTAAAGTCATGAGTCCTGACTGAGGGGCTAACCTCTCCCAGCTGTGTCTTCTGGAGT
Source organism: Eublepharis macularius (assembly GCF_028583425.1). NCBI lineage: Eukaryota > Metazoa > Chordata > Lepidosauria > Squamata > Eublepharidae > Eublepharis > Eublepharis macularius. The sequence goes on from NC_072799.1 coordinate 50,657,927, forward strand.
ACTTGCTAATGCATCAGCAGCATAGGTCTGGCAGGCAGGGAGGTGGTGTCACTGTACACTAAGGATTCTATCCCCCTAGCAAGGTGCCCCATCCAGGACACTAGTGGTTTAGAGGCTGTGTACCTAATGTTGGGATTATGATACAGGATTGGGATTTTGTTGGTATGTTGCCCACCTGGCTGCCTGATAGAGGTGGTCTCAGGTGTGGAGCCCTGGGCTGGTTTTCCTGGGGGACTTCAATATTCAGGCTGAGACTGTCTTGTCAGGAATAGCTCAAGATTTCGTAGCTTTCAAGACAACCATGGGCCTATCTCATGTAATAACAGGTCTTACATATTATGCAGGTCAAATTATTGATCTGGTATTTTCTTTTGGATGAATGTGATCTGAGGGTGAAAGAACTGAAACAGTTCCTTTGTTATGGACATATCACTGTTTGCTTGGGTTTAGACTTACAGGGATACCAAGACCCTGCAGAGGAGGATCTGTTAAAAAGATCCTCCCCAAGATGAATCCAAGTGGCTTTCTGATAGCTCTAAGGGATTTTCCTGTTGATATGGTTGGTGTCTTGTTGTGATGCTCTGGTTGACCTCTGGAATGAGGAAATGATTCAGGCTGTTGATACAACTGCTCCCAGGCAACCTCTCTCAAGTGTCAGAGCAGAGGTAGCCCCTCGGTCTGCTGAGGGGCTGCAGGTGATGAAAAGGTAAGGGAGACAGCTAGAGTGACAGAGAAGGAAGACTCAGGACAAATAGAAAGAAGCTCATTTTAAAGCACACTCTGTGAAGGTGATGGCAGCAAAGGAACAACACGTTTTGCCACTCTTGTGTCTGAACAGTGTAAACCAGCAGAACTGTTCCAAGTTGTCAGAGGCCTTTAGGGATCTGACCTGCTGGAGGAGGTAGACTGCTTGATGATCTACTATGACCATTTTGCTCAACACTTTGCAGATAAAATCTCTAGCATCCATTCCAACTTGGTCTCTACATTAGCAGTGACAGGGTCTGATGGTGGTGCTAGGATATTCAGCTTGTTTGGCTTACTTTTCAGTTTGTTCAGTCTGAGGGCTATGTACAGGGTCCTTGGAGGCTTGAGGCCTGCTGCCTGCTTGTATGACTCTTGCCCCTTCAAGTTACTTAAATCTGTGGTGTGGGGTTGGGGGGCTGGCTGACTGGGTCTGAGAAGAGAGGGCATGCTCACCCTAGCCTTGAAACAGGTTGGGGTGCATCCACTTCTAAAGAAGCCTGTCCTGAAACCAGGCGTCTCAATAACTATAAGCTAGTCTCAGATGTTCCATTTCTGAGCAAAGATGATTGAACAGGTGGTGGCTGGACAATTTCAAGGTTTTCTTAATGAAGTAAACTGAATAGATCCTTTCCAGTCTGGTTTTAGGCCTTGTTATGGGACTTAAACAGCCTTGTTTGCCTTAGTGGGTGATCTGCTTTGGGAGATGGCCAGAGGGAGGGAGACTGTTGATTCTGCTAGACATCTCAGTGGCTTGCAGTAGCATCAATCATGGTATCCTTCTGGACTGCCTTCCCAGGCTAGGATTAGAGGCACTGTTTTGTGGTGGTTCCTGTCCTACCTGGGAGTAGATTTCAGAAGGTGGTGTTGGGTGACTGTTGCTCAGCCCTTTGGCTTGTGGGGGCCCTCAAGTTTCCATCTTACTCCTATGCTCTTTAACATCTGCATGAAACCACTGGTTGAAGTTATCCAGAGATTTGGGTTGGATTGTCACCAACACTCAGGTCTATCTCGTGCTTCCGGCTGATCCCAGGGAGACCGTAGAAACCTTGATATGGTGCCTGAAGACAGTTTTGGAGTGGATGGGTAAAGGTAAAGGTGGTCCCCTGTGCAAGCACCAAGTCATTACTGACCCATGGCGGGACGTCACATCACATTTTCTTGGCAGACCTTTTGTTACAGGGTGGTTTGCCATTGCCTTCCCCAGTCATTTACTCTTTACCCCCAGGAAACTGGGTACTCATTTTACCAACCTCGGAAGGATAGAAGGCTGGGTCAACCTTGAGCTGGCTACCTGAACCCGGCTACCACCAGGATCGAACTCAGGTCATAAGCAGAGCTTGGCCTGCAGTACTGCAGCTTACCACTCTGCGCCACGAGGCTCTTTTTAGAGTGGATATAGGCTAATAAATTGAAGCTTAATTCTGACAAGACACAAGTTTGTGAGCAGAAGGTCTGACCCAGGATTTAAGGTGTCACTCATTCTGGATAAGGTTGCCACTTCCCTTGAAGGAACAGGTCTAGGGCTGCTTTAGACCCAAGCCTACTGTTGGATAAGTAGATGGCCGCTGTGGCTAGGAGTGCCTTTTACTACTTTTGATTGGTTAGCCGGGCGTGATCTCTCCTGGACATAAAAGATCTAACTACTGTGGTACATGCCCTGGTTACAACTAACAACTTACTGCAGTGTATTCTACATAGGGCTGCCCTTGAGATTTGCTCAGAAACTTCAACTTATGTAGGATGCTGCTGCTAGGCTGTTGAATGGAGTGGGACATAGGAACTATATTACTCCAGTCTTGGTCTGTCTACACTGGCTCCCAAGCTGTTTCTGGGCACAGTTTAAGGTGCTGGTATTGGTACTGCTTTATGTTTTGAGACCAATCTACCTAAAGGACGGTCTACTCCCTTATGAACCTACCCAATCATTGCGGTCAGTACAGACACCATTGGAGTTCCTTCTTTGGGTGTCCCCTTCTGAGAATAGACAGGTGGCAACCTGGAAGAAGGCCTTCTCAATCATGGCAGCAAAACTCTGGCACTCTTTCCCCATGGAGCTGCGTCTGTCCCTTTCTATTGCCATCTTCCACCAAGTGTTGGAGACTTGTTTTGTTTCATTTGATGTTCCTTCAGTGATCCCTCCATCCTGCCTAATATTTTAATTGTTGTTTTCATGATTTTATGATTTTAATTGATTTAATGGTGTGTTTTGGGGTTAGGTTTAATGGTTTCAAAATGTGATTTAATTATTCATGTTTAATTTGTGAGTCACCTTAGCCCTTTTAAGGGTAGAAAGGTGGAATATAAATTCAATAAAATGAATATTATAAATAAAGTGGAGCTGCATCAGTAATCTAAAACATGTATCCAAGGGTAAGTTGCAATTTCTTTTCAGCATTGGCCATACTTATTTTGTGCCCATCTCAATAACTTTGACAACAAAATAAAGCTTTCAGTCTCATGTAACAACAAAGGAATCCACGCAGATAACCTAACTGAGTTAGGTCAATATTGTACCTTGCAGCAGTTGATTTTATTGTTATCTTAAATATTACTGTTGTTTATCTTTAATGTTGTTGTTGTTCATAAGAAGTTAATAAATGTTTTAAAAAAACTTGAGGCCAACTTGCTCCTTAATCAGTCTTATCAAAATAAAACATCTTAGAAGAGATGGTGGTCCTAGTTTGAATGGCATTATTTAAAAATCATTTGAAAGCGGAGGCCAAAATACTCAGTCTCTCACATTTGTTAGAGTGGAGCCCCTGTGATTTCTTATGGATCACCCACTTGTTTGTTCCATTCATTCTTTCAAACTTATTTTCATTGCAATATCTAAAGCATTAATTGGGTTCTCTGTTGAATGCAACTGTTCAAGAAAGTAAGAATACTTTGTAATGCAGTGTCCGTTTATTTTGTTTCCAACAGAAAAATTCCTTCTTATGCTGCAGTCTGTGAAGAGAGCATTTGCCATTGACCCCAGTCATCCGTGGCTTCACGAGTGCATGATTCACCTCTTCAGCAGTGGTAGGAATCCAAGCGGTGGCCTGGCCACCCTGCTTCCAGAACCTGTTATATGTAGCAATCTGTTGCAAATGATAACTCTGAACATTTTACTCAATATGTGACCCAATTTTTTCTTGAAAAGCAGTTATAAAATTTGCATAAAATGGGCTTGGATCTCGCCAGATATTTCCACAGACGCAAGGATTTCCATCCATGGGCCCATCTTCTCCTAGAGGAGGATTGGGGTGCTATTTCAGGGTGCTCTGGTAGTGGAGAGGTGGAAAAATCCATGCACCTTGGGCAGAAATTCTTGGCACTGCAGAAACATTAGTCTGGATCCAACCCATGAGCTACATGTGCTGTAAGCAAACTTTTTAATCTGATGTTACTAAATAATCAGGGCTTTTTTTCTGGGAAAAGAGGTGGTGGAACTCTCTATTACCACATGTCTGTGCATGAAGCACACGCACACGTGTGCACGCTCCCAGAAATGTGTGATGACATCACTTCCAGAAGTGACGCCACTTTCTGGAAGTGATGGCGCTGCCCGGAACCCAGCACAATGCATTACAATGAGATAAATGTTAGTAAGCTTGGGAAATTACACTATTAGGAGAAAGGGTTTTTTCCTTTTCTATATCCTCTACAAAAAGTGAAATCTTCCATTCCCTTTCTCAAATATTTCATTTCTTTGGAATCATATTTTAAAATATACAAGAAGGAGGGGCCCTCTAAAAATCCAAAACCCATCTCACAAATCTAAATTCTAACAGATTCCCTCTGCCAGCATAGAAAAAAAATTCTAAAACTCTCAAAATTCCAGAGAGTCTGAAATTCCTAATCTAATGAATATTGAATTTTCAAATTTTCAGGGAGGGTTTTGCTTTACTGGAGCAATTCAAAAGAAGATACTCAACTTTAGCTGCATTAGATTTATACTTAGTTTAAAATGGCTTTTTTTTGTTGTTGCCTGCCAACTCTACCAGTGGCTAAGCTGTTGTGACATTGTGAAATGCTCATAAATATTCCAATGTCCCAGACAAACAGTATTCATAAAAACTTCCTTAACACCCATATGTCCACTGCAATTTCAGTGATGTTAATCAGATGAGGGTGGGGAGAACCATTTGACATAAGACATAAGAACACCTATATGCTGATGAATATATTGATGAAAGCCTTCTGTGACTTGGACACAGCTATCCATATTTAACTAACACAGAAGCAGTCTGCATTCAAAAGCTGTGGGAACCATAACAACGTCAACTTCAGTCAACAAAAGAATGAAAGTAATACACATACAAACGTACACGCACAGCCCCACCCACCCCCATGAAAAGAAAGCAGAATGAACTCAAAGCAGCTTAGCCTCCTCTGGAGTGCTGGCCCCAGCAGCTCTGCTTGCACTCTCTCTCTCTCACTCACTCACTCATAGTAGAATGAACTCAAAGTAGCTAGCCTCCTCTGAAGAGCCTGCGCTGGGCCCCAGCTTGCACTTTCCCTCATTCACAGTAGAATGAATTCAAAATAGCTTAGCCTCCTCTGGAGCGCCCACACTGGGCCCCAGCACTTTCTCTCTCTCTCGCACACACGCAGAGAGAAAGAGAGAGAGAAAGAAAGGAATGAAAAGAAAGCAGAATGAACTCAAACAGCTTAGCCTTCTCTGCAAAGCCCGCGGGGCCAAAGGAGGAAGGAATCATGTGGGCAGATTCCAGAGCTGCCGGAATGCCATTCCAGGGTGTTCCCCCTCAAAAAAGCCCAGCTAATAATGTAGTTTACTGTACAATTGAATATATCCAAACATATTTGGTAAGGGAAGGCAACGGTTCAGTGGTAGAGCATCTCTTTGGCATGGAGAAGATCCCAGGTTCAATTCCCAGCATCTCCACTTAAAAAGATCAGATAGCAGTTGATGAGAAAGATCTGTTTCTGGAACTCTGGACAGCCGCTGCCAGTCTGAGTCAACAGTACTGACTTGGATGGATCAGTGATCTGGTTCAATATAAGGCAGCTTCATATGCTCATGTAGCCCAAACTCTTTCTCCCTCCCCCCCCCTTGCACACTTCAGCCTTAATATACTCTCTGCAAGTTTTTAATAATTTGTCAGGGTATCAGGATATAAAGCAGTGTAATACATGCTTTGCCATCTGACTTATATAAATGTGACCCCTTCATTGCAGGGTGGTGGTGCTTTTTCTTAATTATATAGTGCTTGAGATTTGGCCAAATCAGAGTATTTTACTAAATACTGGAATTATCAGGTTGGAAAGGAAAAAATATTTGAGCTGGAACTGGAGTCAAGGCAGTGCCCTTGAAATCAAGCAGATAGACTGGCTACCAGCCTGTCCTGATTCTTTTATTTTAATTTTTTTATTCTATTCATAGAATTAAAAGCCCAATAAAAAGGACAGAAAGCAAAATAAAGAAAATAGTAAAAAGTGTACAAGGAAAAGAAGAAAAAACAGAACTTAGAAATAAAACAATAATCCATACTTCATTTCCATTCTTCTCTACAACAGTTATCTTTTTAACAAACATCATACTTAAAATTTAATCTCTCCAAAATTTTCTTTTCCTCTACTGCCTCCCTTCTATTTGTTTTTTCCCCTGTCCTGATTCTTAGCATAAAGTGGAGATTGCATATTTGCAGATTTTGGCAGAAATTCATTCTCCAGTAGCCTAGTTCTGTACCAGTTTCTGTGCTAAGTGATGTGTAAATATGCATAATCCTAGCTATCTCTTCAGATCCTACCTTGTCTAAAGCTGTCCTCTGTAGTCTCAAAGACCACCTGTATACAGCAATAAGTAGTATCCTTAATTAAAATTACATGGATGACATTTTGAGCTTTTATATGGAAAAATAATATGTTTGATTTGTAGAGAAATAAAACTGAAACATAACCATAGAGAGTACATAAATATCTGTTATCTGCCATGAGTGTACAGAACAAATTTTAGCTTGCGTAGAGTAAAGGTAAGGTAGTGGTTTTGATATCATAGGAGAAGCATTTTTATTGGCTAGATTATTAAAGCCAAAAACAACATGAAGTAGTTAACTCTCTATTCTTAATGCTATAGTTTCTGAAAGCAAAGATCTACCAGAAACAGTCAGAACAGTGTTGAATCAAGAAGTGAATCGGCTTTTTGGAGCAACTAATCCAAAGAACTTCAATGAAACTTTCCTTAAACAGAACTATGATTCACTACCACACAGGTTATCTGGTATGTAGTTTGATCTGTATTGCTTCAAGAGTTTTTTTTGTTGTTGCTGCTCTCTGAAAACGTAGCAGTTCTAGTCCTTCATATACTTCTTATTACTTAAACACAGTAGTCTATACTTCATTCAAGAGGCACAAGAGAGAATGTTAGATCCAAGCCACATAGTCAGCCACATAATCTGCCTCACATGCTGTGATTATTGCTTGATGGTACCACTTCAGACTGCAGATGAGAGATCAGACATCAGCATGGTCTCCTTTTTTCCCTTCAAAAATGCTGTCTGAACATAAAACTGTTGATTTCTCAGTGAGCTCAAGCATTTGATCTATCACATGCGGCTGCTGATTGTTTATCTCTTACAGGGGAGATGTCATGACTCTTGTATTCCCTAGCAGAAGTACTGAATCAGCTGCAAAGCTCTGCAAACTAGGGTTGAATCCAACAGAAGACTTGTGCTAATGGAAAGGGAGGGAGAGGTAATGGATCATCCATTACGAGGGCCTAAAGGAGGCATGCAGAGGTCATTTTCACAACTGTCATAGGAATGGGCACAGAGCTTCTGCAGCTGAAGCATGTTAATAGAATTCCTACTGAACAGAGAGCTACTGCTGAGGGTTTGGACCTTCCCAGAACAGTGTGGTATTCTTGGGGGGGGGGGGGGGGTAAGCAAGAAAAGACATTGTCAAGATCCCCTCTTCCCTTGAGGCAAAAGTAGGGGAGGGCGTAGCTGATTTCATTCATGCTACAGGACAGTTTCTTGGAAGATTTCATGATCTTAGGCAGCAGATTTCAAGATGCTGCTTGGTGAAGGTAATAAAAATCCTAATTCATTCTGCAGATAAGCACAATTCATGGAAGCCTTGGGTTCACCTCACTAGCTAAACAAAGTATCTTAAGGATAATGAGCTAGATAAAGCTGTGGGAATAGCGTAATAGTCATTAAAACCCACCGATTACTGAAAGCAGTGTTGCAGCAAGCAGCTACCGAGTTTGTGTCTGAAATGGTGTGGAATTTCAGCCTTCGCATTGCAACTATCCCTTTAGTTTTATGAAAACAAATTATGCTGGATTCTATCCAACCAACTTCCAGCACAACATATACAGATCTCCCCTAAGTTCCCCTTTCATAGCAGTCCTTTTGAAGCCCAGAAAGAAGATACCTGCAGTAGAGAGACGATGTGGACAGAAGGCTGCGTGGGTCAGGAGGCCACAGTGAGGAGGAGAGTCGAGCAGAATTGCCCCTTTACTATTCATTGAGTTCTGCTTGCAGAATACGGGGGATGAACATTTTTTTCTCTTCCTTGCCACAGCAGCCGTGACTCGTGTGGCTTTTTGGATTATGGGGAAAATCCAAGACTGTCAGAACTTCCTACCAGTGGTTGGAAACAACCCGTGGTCTTAAAACATATTTGAAAGTTCGTGAATGGTTATGTTAGCAAAGTTTCTAAAAAATAGAATTTGGCTTGTCCACTTTTGATGCCATGATGCTAAAATGTTCTTAGAAATAATATTGGTCTTCATTTCATACAATGAAAATAATGAATTGCATTGATCACAGTAGATTAAACTTTGTTTTCTTTAAAAGTAAATTATTTTAGACACCTCTCTAAAGCTGTAACTCCATAAAATTTTCATATATTTTATATAAAACAGCTTTGTAATACTATAGTTAAACGATGGGGGGAGAACAAGTATGAGTACTTTGCGTTTCCTTGTGCCAAACCATGTTGAATGACTTTGATCCTAAACAATTTGATGCAGTTTCCCACATGGTGAGATACTGCTTGATCTAATAGCTTTCTTTTCAGTAGAAGGTACAGCAGAACCACGTGCATTTTCATAGAACAGTAATTTTGGGTGTTTTATGGAGAAAAGCAGTCAAAATCACTAAACTAAATTCAGAAGTAAATTCAAGAAATCGCCCTTGTACCAGTGTAACTGAATAGAGCTGATTTCCCCCTCTTCTGTAGCTGCCAAAATGGTGTACTATTTGGATCCTGCTAGCCAGAAAAGAGCTGTGGAGTTGGCGACCTGCCTTGACGAATCCCTTATGAACAGAAATCTTCAGGTAAATATTATCAGTAATGCAAAATTACTTACTCTCTTTGGTCCAGGAGTGACTTTGCCAAATATGATAGTAGTCTTTTATCTCTCTCTTTTTAAAAAAAACTGCTTTGCTTTGCTTAACATGATAGGAATATTCTGTTTTTTAGAGAGCACAGAAAAAGCCCCTCTTACAAATATGTTTGTGCATTGCGGTTATGTCCTCAGATAATAATTTTACAACAAATGTTTCATTATGAAACCTAGAAAATATCATGCCTAGCTATAACATCATCCATCACCGTTAATATGCTTTATTGGTAGAGAGGAACCCCTAAAAAGTTTAACTCTCTTCCCCTTCCCCCCCCCCCCCTTTTTAGACTTGTATGGAGGTATTGGAAGCATTGAATGATGGTAGCCTTGGAGACTGTAAAGAAGCAGCAGAAGCATACAGAGCAAATTGTCATAAGCTTTTCCCTTATGCTTTGGCTTTTATGCCCCCTGGATATGAAGAGGATATGAAGATCACAGTTAACGGAGATATATCTGCAGAAACAGAAGAACTGGCCAATGAAATATGAACTTTTAAAAGGAGTGGAATAACTTTGGATCGTATCTGGTGTATAATATTTTTGTCACGCACCTGCTGAATTGTTCTACCGTACACCGAATGGAGAAGTAAAAATGGTTGCCTTCAAAGTTTTACTTTTTTTATCCTGCTGACGAAGTATATAATATAAAGTAATGTATTACTGGATATAGGTGGCTCAGTTAAAGAAAAACTAAGCACTGCTAAAATTGAAACGTATCCCTTATCTACACACCCCGTTTTTAAACTAATTTATATGGAATCTGAAGGCTGATCACCATGGGAGCAGGTGTGTGGCAGAAATATTACTTTAAATTTGTCTTGTTGAGATGACTATCTCAGACAGCAAAACTGCTGTTTTAGCACTGGATCCTTTCACTGAGCACAAAGAGTTGTTGGGGCTTTAGCATCTGACTGATTTTGATACCAAGATGATTCTACCCTTTGGAAGTATGTGGTGTGAATCACTATTTGCAGACAAACCTGCAACACACATACAATGTTGTTGTAGAGACTGGGACATAAAATATGAAGCAAAATAACGAAACATAAGGTGTTCAATAAGCTTGTTGTGTCTCCGAAATTCACTGCACGTGATCAGTTTGGTGTTCTTGCACCACAGTTTTTAAATGAAAGAACTGGTTAGAACATTTGTCGTTTTAATTAAGAATTTGAAAAGAAATCAACTGCTTATTCAGGAAACAAGTATTGTTTGGCTAAACTTGTTAAAACTGTCATGCAAGAACCAAATGAAATTATGCACTGTGATGTGGCACCAACTCATTAGAAAGACAGCATGTATATTTCACGTACAGTGGAAATATAAATGAACTTAACTATGGCTTGAAATTTCAAAGAGCAGAACTCCTGACTACCAATTGCTGACTGATCGAGAGACTAATTGTTAAAAACCTCAGCAGGCCTTGTTCACGTTATGCAGAAAAAAGTGCTGCAGTTTAGATACCTCTGGAACTTTTCCACAGTGTCACAGGTTTGTAATACTTGAAGCCCTACATTTCTAAGAATATATTTCTTGCTCAGTTGTTTCAGGCAAGCCCATGACTTTGTAACTTTTAACGGGCCCAAGAATTTTTTTTCAATAACAGACCAGCTTCTTATTCCTGCAGTTACAGATGTAATTTCCTTTGTCAAACATAAGGTACCAAATATAATGCAATAAAATGTTTTGAAAGAGAGCTGTGTGACTGGAGAATTTGAAAGCTGCTGTCAGGTTATAAGCAGTAGGGCAATCTATTAGTGTTGGTGAAATCCCACAATGCATAATGCAACAGTGCTTGGAGACACTAATCCCCTCCACCCTTTCCCCCCAATTAATTTTAACCATAGTAGCTGAAACTGTGAATAGTAATTTACAAGTTGGCAAAGGGTATGGTTCTGAAAAATACATCGTCATTTTGGAAGAGCGTGAATTAACTGAGAACTTAAATAGACTAGAAAACTGCAGACTAGAAACAATATTTAGTAAGGGAAATGTCTAAATTGTTGCCAGTTGGCAAGATCTGACAGTTGACATTTTGGTGGTTTTCATTGTTGTGCATCCCTTTAAGGGAGATCATTACTCTTTCTGTGATAAGAAAAGTATATAAAAAGTATGGATTCCTCATTCACATCTATAAATATACTGTTTGTGCAAATGTATACTTACGAACAACATTAGTTTTGTCATACTTATGTTAATCACGCTGTTCATGGGCCAGTATTTGAGCAAATTATTGCTCCGTTAGTGGAACAAATGCTGTGTCAGCAGTATTAAGAGCAAGATTATGCTTAGCCCCAAAAGATCTCAGGCTGTAAAACTTTCAGTTTTTACAACAGGAATCCATAAACTACATGTGCAGATGACTATATAGAAACCATGCTGATACAGCCCTCTCTGTGTAGCTGGAAGCTATGTTACGTGTGAGCTCTACTAAAGTGTAGATATGGGTGGTTACTACAGATATCTCTTATTCCCCTTCCTCCAATTCAGTGACAGTTGGTAACTGTAAGCTCTGCTCCAGAAGTCACTTCAAACATAGTTTCAGGGCTGTGTGTTTCCTGTTCAGAGAGATACAGAATTGGAGAAGTACACAGATCAGCTTTGCCCTTTTATTTTTAAAAAGCATCTGCATGACAATATGGGTACAATTGTAGAAGGCAAAGGAAGCTGAGCAAGTAGTGCTCCCATTAACTTGCATAGCACTCTTCTCGTCATAAGCAAGCACAGGCAACTTAGTTCCTGCAATATGTGTAAGATGAAAATTCAGACTTGCTTAGCTGGCCCATAATATTAACCCTGCTGTTTTACAAGCTTTTGATGGTTGCCAGGATGGGGTGACATTATTGGACTGCAAAAGTTCTAAGTATCCCTACAAGTGAACTAGTTTTTTTTTGTATTCTTGTTTCAGCATGTAATCATACCTTTAGATTAGATGTGTTTGACTATGTACATAGAGCAGACTTGCACACCAAACTTTGGCACTAGCCTTGCAGCTGGAGAGAAGTTCTTCCCTGGTTTTTCTGGAGGTTGACAGGCCCAAGAGCAGGAGAAAGGGTGGAGATAATGGTGGACAAGGCAGAGGAAAGCCCCTGCCTGCAGGCAGTACCCCGGAATGGCTGTTCTAGAGGGGACTAGTTAGGTTTATGTCCCCATTGTCTTCCCCGTCCATAGGCTTCCAGAGAGCTTTCCTAGATTAATTCACTAGAGTTCTGTTTTGTTTTGCAAACCAGAAAAGGGTCCGTTTGGCTTTAGCCAGGCCCAAACGAAGAATCCTGGCGCTCAGGGTTGCCACAGTGATGGGAGGCGAAATGAAGGCTGTTTTTAAAAATCGTGCCTTCAGCAGCCACCATTAACGATGCGCCACTGCGCCGGAAGAAGCCACGACCCCGCTGACCAGCCTCCCTTTCTGGCGCTCCTTTGCCCAGCTTCGCCCTCCGCCTATCAGCCTTCTCCTGACCAAAAAAGGGGCGGGGTAACCTTTGCCACGTGGCTGCCTAGGTCCCACCAATGGCAGTATTGCAGGGGGAGGAAGGTGTTCCGAGAACGGCCACCGCCTATCAGAGCCTGCATCCCGCCAAGCCGTCCCCTGCGCATGCGTACAGCCGTCCACCGCTGGGGAGGGGGCGCCGCTGCCCGTGCCGGAGCGGCGGGCCGAGCGATGGCGGCCGAGCTGGAGTCGTCGCTGGAGCTGAGCTTGTCGAGCAGCGGCGCGGAACCCGGGGCGCTGCCCCCCGCGCGCTCCCGCATCTTCAAGATCATCGTCATCGGGGACTCGAACGTGGGCAAAACCTGCCTCACTTACCGCTTCTGCGCCGGCCGCTTCCCAGAGCGCACCGAGGCCACCATCGGGGTGGATTTCCGCGAGCGCGCCGTCGCCATCGACGGGGAGCGGATTAAGGTACGGCGGCGCTGACGCCAGAAGCCCCCCTCGCTCGCAGCGGCGAGGCGGCACAAGCGCCTCCCTTAAGCACGGGTGGGGGGGGGGGGGACGGTGTTGCTGCTCACGTTCGCCTCCGGTGAGGCGCGCTTCGCTTTCACAACAACCCTGTGGGGTTGTTAAGGCGAAGGGGGTGGCGACGAGGACGGGGTTTGAACGCGGGTTCCTCTTTCCCGGCTCTGGCCTTTCCACGCCACTAAAGACCCCCCGTGTGTTTAAAGCCGCTCCGGGTCCCCTTTTGAAACCGTGTGCTCCGCTGCAACTCCAAGCTCAGGCTTCGAACTTCGTTTGCTCGTCACAAAGCCTGAAGCGCCTGGAAATGTGACATTGTTGGCGCCGTTAGCTCTCAGATGCAAACGTTGTGAGCTGTTGGGTATCGTTACCTTTCAAGAGGTAATATGCGAAGAGAGCTTATTAGAGGAGACCTTCGGTGTGGGTAATGTGTTGGACTTGGGAGATCCAAGCGCAAATCCCCGTCAGTGGAGAAATGCGACTTTGGGGGTTTTCCTAGAGCACAATTGCTCTTTTGATAAGAGGATATAATGGGGAAGGGAGAGAACCGAGAATCTCTCTTCACGTTCCTTAAAGGAAGGAGGAGGTAGCAATATAACATTAATGAAGATATAGATTCCTTAAAGAAGTGTGACACACCCTTTCTTAATATCTTGTGTTAATTTTCACATAGTTTTTTTCCCTTAAAGCATTAGGATACTGGTCGTTAGCCCCCCCCGATTCACCCGTAAAAGCACTGTCTGAAAGATGTTCATGTAAACCAAACTCTTAGCAGTAGAAAAGATCTGATTTTAACAAGTTGAACAGTATTTTAACTTGTTGCCACCATGGGCAGAATCATTTGTGTGTTCTCTCTTCTCCTCACCCCTCTGACTCATTCTAGATCCAGCTCTGGGATACGGCGGGACAAGAGCGATTCAGGAAGAGCATGGTCCAGCACTATTATAGGAATGTACATGCTGTTGTGTTTGTATATGATATGACAAACATTGCAAGTTTTCATAGTTTACCATCATGGATCGAGGAGTGCAAGCAACATTTGCTCACCAATGACATACCCCGGATTTTGGTTGGAAATAAATGTGATTTGAGAAGTGCAATTCAGGTACCTACGGACATGGCACAGAAATTTGCTGATACTCATAGTATGCCACTTTTTGAAACATCTGCTAAAAATCCTGATGACAATGATCATGTGGAAGCCATATTTATGACACTGGCTCATAAGCTCAAGAGCCACAAGCCACTAATGCTTAGTCAGCCACCTGCTCATAGCACAATACACTTAGAATGTGAACCAAAACCTGCCGTGACATGTTGGTGTTAACTATTTTTAATCACTTTGTCTAGTGTGCAAATGCTTTAAGAGTGTGGCCTTGGTCATATTCCAGCGCAGTAGGAATTATGTTGGCACTTTACTGTATGCTCTTGTGTCTAGATGTGTTACACTCTTTGCACTTTGTCATTGTTGCATCCAAATCACTGAAGTTTCTGAAAGTTAAACTTTACTTGAAAAGCTGATATATCCTATTAAAGTAGCTTGTAGTTTCAGGATCTTCTCTCCACTAAAAAAACACATATATAGGCTAGTTTTCAAATGTGTGCCAACCTGAGTATATCATGGTTCTGTAGAAACCTAAAGTGTTACAAAGAACTAACCTTGGATACTTGGTGAAATTAACATTTCAGTTGTATATTTTGACCAATGCCCAATGGAATGGGAAAATTTTGCTTGAGTGCTAATGTTGAATGCCTTTTGCATTCTTCTCGGTGCTTTATTATAATCTCTCTTTAGGTTCATGAATCAAGGGATGCACATTCAGAGCTTTTCTGCATAAAAATATGTTTGAAACTCAAAATGTCATTTTTCATATGACTAGCACTCTTTATATCTTAATACTCATTCTTGTGTGAGAGAATGATAGAAAATACTTCTGAGAGACTATCCAGAATTATTCCTGCATTGTTCCACACCCTTACACTGTCATCTCTTACCAGATAGGCATGTCATGTGAATCTAATGAAACATTGGAAACAGCACTGGAAAACTATAACTATATAACTGTTGCTACAGTAACTGTACTCTGGAGGTGGAACAATCAGTATTTTCTTTTCTTAACCTTGTGCCTATACCTTTAAGAGCTCTCTGGCAGCATAAGAAGAGCTGGGTAATTCCCACTTGCACTCCACTAGCCTTTGCCTCTCCTGGCTGCCATGGAGCAAAACTTGTTTCTGTATTACAGCAGGAGGGTGGGGGTGCCCCCCTCCAAGTACTGCTTTTCAGTGCTTTTAAAATTATTGACACCATCGAGATCAGACAATTCTTAACCATTGATTTATATTTTGTGTTCTTTTGTCCGGTGAAATGTGGCATAGGCTTACAGGCTTAGTGGAGCATCCAAACCAATCACAGCCTGAGAGAGCTCCAGGCACACATTTTAGATCAGGATACTAGCTTATGAAGTTGATGTCTAAGTAAAATGGTTAAAACTGAAGTGATAACACTACTGAAAAGGTCTAGTGAAGTGCAAATTTAGGTTTACGTAGACTGATTTGGAAGACCAAATACTGTTCTTTGTGACAAGTTGATCCTTGTTCATGTTATTTTAATGTTTTTTAAAATAATATGGCTAAAATTAAGTGTCTGCAGCATGTAAGAACTTGTGCCTTAGTATATTTTACAGGCTGTCAAGGGGAAAAATAGAAATGAGTAATTTGCTTTTTTTGTAAATGAAGCAACTATAAAGCTTTGTTTAGGTACATATGACAGGCCTGGCTTGATGTTTCTGCATGTGCAAACAGTATTAACAAAATCCCTTGACATTCCCATGATCATTTCTTAACATGCAGTTCTGACAATGGAGAATCCTGTGGCCTTCTGGCAGAGCTTTATAGGAAAATTGAGATCAAGTTGTCTTTTATCTCTTTGCAGATAGACTCCTGAGTTTCATGTAAGTTCTGGACATGAAGCTGTCATCCATTTAAAACTCATACAATTAATCAAGGCTTTTTTAATGATTTAAATTGGCATAAGCTTGCATGTGAATAAAACAATAGTTCTGATGAATAATGCATACTTCCTTTGCTTTTAGATAATGTACATACAGCATTAGAAGAGCTAAGAAAAGAGCTTCTTTCCTGTATGACAGGGAAAGAACAATGCCTCTTCTAAGTATGGCCATATAACCATTTGATTACCTGAAATAAAAAGGGAAAGTAAGGCGTGGAATATGGAACCACCTTTGGAGAATCACCATTGTGTGTTAACACTTAATTTGCTCAATGTAGTTTGCTGACACTATGTTTGTTATATGCCACTATTGGGAAAAAATTAATACAAGCACCATCTCAAGCTTTTAACCTTTCCTGTGCTATAATTATCTTCAGTCATTTTAGCATAATTACAGATATATAATAACTAAATAATAGAGAAAAGATATTATCTTGTAAATTACTGAAGTACAAAATGCTAGCTTTATGTCTAGGTTTAAATAAATATGAATTGCACCTCAAGTCATTTAACAACAAGGGAGCATAACCCACTGACACTTAAGCATGCGTGTGGATTGTGCTCAGGATTTTATATAGTCTTTTCAATTACCAGTACAGCTATGACAGGACTTCTTTGTACATCACTCGAAAAAGGGAATTTTATCTTTTTTTAAGCTTAAGCAATTTTCATTTGCTTTATACTGCTTCCATGAATAATTGGTAAGTGTTTGTAATTATGTTGAATAAAGGAATGTCTTAAATACATGATTTTCAAAGATAGTTTACATTTTTTTTTAGAGGACTCACCTGTTTACTTAAATTAAGAATACAAATTAAAGGATTTAGTGCAAATGTATTAATATTTATCTACAAACTTTTAAAAATTGTCAGTCAAGCACAAAATGTAGGGTTCTCTAATCCTAGAGGATAGGGAGTGGAAAAAAAACGAGCCATGTAGGTACTAGCTCCCAATACAACCTGTGAAGTAGTTAGTTTAAAATGTATAAAATAACTTTACAGTATAGAATCATTCTGCCATAGAATCACAAAATAATGAAGCTATGTAACATTTTCCAACAGCATTTCTTAATCATATTGTTACATATCTACATGGTTATTAATCCACAATGCTTCCCTATATAACAATAATGCTTTAAGTACAAAGGCAGTGTCATTTTGTATTTTTTATCATGCCAAAATAATGAAGAATTTCTTTGTATGTGTTCTTGTTAAAATAACCACACCATGTGACACTGTTTTAAAACAAATAAATCATATTCTGACACATTGTTTCTGTTTTTGTTGTATTTTAGATTACCAGCTAACATGGATAAGGCTCTACCACTCAGAAATAATTAGTACTAGAACAGTTATGAGGGCTTGGAAGATTGTGTTTGTGTGGATAACGTGAATATAAAATGTTTAAATATACTAGTAGAGCCTTCTTCAGTTCATTACATCCATTACTATTATATATATTATAATAAAATGGGTGGTTATGCCAATTTAAAGCTTCAAAGGTACACATGGTTGCTACATAAATGGGAGCCTCCTGAGGTATGCAGGAACAGACTTTTTGTAAATGAACCAAAAGATGGTAGAGTGGAAACTATCATAAAAGGATCTGTATGTCCGTCCGTGGGTGGTAGGCATAACTCATCAGAAAATAAAGTTAGCAGTTTCAAAATTGGCCATCAGCTTTAGGATGATGATGGGAGTTGCTGGTCACACACACACAGCTTAATCTACCTCAGAAAAGCCTAAACCAAGTTTTGAGAGCCAAGAAATAGGCTAGAAGAGACCAGTTTCTTGACAACTATCATGAGGAGCTTAAAAGAATAAATCTCCTTCAGACTTCGGGGTCTAGTCAGGCCACAAAAGAATTCTAAACTTACTGTAACTTTGAGCTAGCTGTTTTCAAAGAGAAGGTTGGAAATGAGACTCATAGAACCCAGGTGTGAATGTTGCCATTTAGATCCGAGGCCTTCAAGGCCAGGAACAGAGGGAGGTTCATCACCTGCATTCCATCTCATAAGCGCTTAGAGCACCAATGGGGGCCAGTGGCACTGTGGGCACATAGCTGCAGAGGGATGTAGTCACATGCCTTAGCTACACCCTGATTGAACTGTATTGAGGTGACGTGGCATAGAGTAAAGTCTTCACTTTGTTTTATGATATTGGGCTGATAACTAGTTCAGATGTTCCCTCTAAGGCATCTTGCTATGGGCCTTTGCCTCCAGCCATCTTGGACTAACAGTTCTTGGATATTTTATGTCTCTAATGAAAGGTTGAGATTGTTATTTTCTTTCTTGTCTTGCACAATTTCTGTATTTATATTTGCATGATTCTTAATAAACTTTATTATTCATACTTCTGTGGTGTTACTGGTTTTGGAGCTTTGATCTGAATCCAGTATCTTGGTTTGATTGGCCTTAGCCAGTTTGGTGTAGTGGTTAAGAGCACTGGACTCTAATCTGGAGAGCTGGGTTTGATTCCTCACTCCCACTTGAAGTCAGCTGGATAACCTTGGGTTAGTCACAGCTTCTAGGAGCTCTCTCAGCCCCACCCACCTCACAGGGTATTTTGTTGTGGGGATAATAATGACATACTTTGTAAACTGCTCTGAGTGGACATTAAGTTGTCCTGAAGGACGGTATATAAATCGAACGTTGTTGTTAGCTACCAAATAACTATTTTTGTGGAACTTGGTCTGCAGGCCTTCTACCTTGCAGGGCTGATTTTTTTAATTAACGCCTGGTAAGGCTAGAGTCTTGGTTTCTTTGGTCTCTAAGCACAAGGATTAGTTAGAGGGAACTGGTGGCAACTTGAGGCCTGCTTCCAGGGGCCTGTGGTGACACAGGGAAAACTGCCTATGCTGAGAGCGATCAGCTGCTTTGAATGGTACTAACTAGCTGTATGCCTCGCTTTGCTGCTCAGCCAAATTTTAGTTCTAGCTGTATACATCTCAGGCCTGTGGGGTGGAAATGTGCCCCCAGGATCAGAGTATCTCAGACATTTGTGGGGGAGGGGGAGGACACAGGAGGAAGAATGGAATTCAAAGGAGTGGGTAGGGATATGGATATGCTCGGTTCTGTTCTAACCTCCATCCCATCCTTCGGAATGATGGTGGTCAGGCCCAGTGCATTTCCTTCTCTTCCAGTTTGATGTGTAATACCAGGTCAGTGATGAACAAAATTGATATCCTCCGGGAGCTTATCCTGCCAGGAAGGACACTTGTGACCTGGTTTGAGAGACCTGGCTGAGTGAGGAGGATATGGCCCCTCTCACACAACACCACCAGATTACCCAGTCCTTCATCAACCTCAAACAGAAGGTTGGGGAGGTAGTGATACTTCTCCAAGACATTTTTACCTTCTGGAGGGATCCCTGCACCAAAGATTTCTGGCATTGAATGTGCAGGCCTGGCATGGGGAGCTGGAGAGAGAACGGGTGTTCTGCTGCTGTTCTGATCACCCAGCTTGCCCAGAGGCTGTCGCTGATTGGGTGCTGCGGTTCCCCAGGTCAGCGGTCCTGGGGGATTTCAACATCCATGCAGAGGCTGTCTTGTCTGGGGCAGCCTTGGACTTTATGGCTGCCATGGTGACACTGGGTCTCTCCCAGGTTGTGTCCTCAGCTCCATGGTATAACGAGGAGTTGAGAGAGGCTGAGAGATTGTTAAGACAGCTAGAGCATAAATGGTGTCAGACTTGTGATGAGTCTATGAGAACACATACAGGGCTCAGTTGAAGACCTATGAAGTGACAATGAAGGTAGCAAAGAGGAATTACATTTCACATCTGTTATTTCATGTACAGCACAATTTTTTAGATTGATTTGGCAGTTAACTGCTTCTACGGAGTCTAAAGTGGTAGATGGTTCAATTTTTAGCTGTGACTTATTTGCAGCTTATTTTACAGATAAAGTCACTGTGCTTTGTGATGAGCTGACTGCCAAGTTTGTTGCTAGTAGGGTAGATTAGGGACTGGGCAATAACTGGCTACATTATTTTTGTCTAAGGATGGCTTTTTAAGTAGTGGGTGGGTGACTGCCTTTTTGAAAGGCTGAAGGAAAGTGCATTGAGTTAGCGACGGATTTATGATAGACATCAAGGACTCTTTTATGTGGTCTTTACAAGATTTTAGTGGCCAGGATAGGCAAGGACCCAGAGTACAAGTAGTGGCCTTCACAGATGGTAGAATTCTGTCAATTACCATCACAGTGACTGGGTCAAAATGATTTAGAAATAGACTGAATGGTGTGTTAAGCATTATTTCCGGTTCACCTATATTACAGGTAGCATCCAGATCAGACTGTATTCAAGCTATTTTATCAACAAAAAACTTTGCAAAGGTGTCACAGGTGTTACTGCTGCTTCATAAGTCTTCCAATGGGCTCCATACCATGTTCTATCAGATTCAGCACTAGTTTTCCATCAGCATCTTTCCAGGCATCTTCCAGTCCTCTTTAGGTCACCCAGCTCTGTGATGAACCGAGGGACTGGTTTCCTCTGCAAGGAAGGGAAGGGTTGGTGAGGAGCAATTTTGCCAGGAGCTTCCAGGAGCTTCAGCCTCCATGCTTCCATTGCAGCCTCAACAAGGCCTGAGTTTGGAATTGTAAAATCTCCCAGTGCATTTTGGAATCCAGAAAGATCCATGAGATTTCATGGGTGGACCATTTTAACTGGGCTCCTGTATTTTGTGGGCTATCAAGGTCATGGTCACCCTTGACTTCACCAGGTAAATAGTCCATGGTTCAGGCCGAATCTCCAACTCCAAAAGACCTTCCTTCAAAGGCTCAGAACAAAAGATTAAGTCCAAGGTGTGGCCCTTTTCATGTATGGAGCCCGTCACTATTTGACAGAGGCCTAGGGCTGCCAAGGAAGCTGAGAAGTCCTGGGCCAAACCTGATGTGGAATATTCAGCATGGATGCTGAAGTCACTTAGCACCATGTCCAAGAACGGCTCTGCCAGCTCAGAAAAGGTACTTGTTGGAGAGCTAATATAATACCCAATCTATCCTTAGTTCCCAATGTAAGGAGCATAATGTCTATACTGGGAGTTGGAGGAAGCTGAAAGTTTCAGAGACAAAACAATAGCAACACCACCTCCTCTGCCAGCTATGCTGGGGGAGGACTGCATAATCAAATGGAGGTAGCTGGGACAGGGATACCACGTCATTTCAGGTCAAGTTTACTGAATTAGCTGAAGTCCAGTACATAGTTATAGTTTCATGTCCAATATTCAGAGCTTAATAACAAATGGAGTCTCCCTTAAATTAGGAATATGTCACACACAATATTATCCATGTTTGTTTTTGTTTATTCTATTCTTTGTTTCACTTTGGTGCAATGGGAAAGATTTTCAGCTATAATTTTTTTTCTTCTCTAAGCAATTGGGTTGAAATCCTCCCTGCTAAATTTCAGACAGATAAGAGAAAGCATTCATGTTTATAAGTTATTAAAATTCTCCTGGGAACAGGGAAGCATTTCAACCTCCAAAAGGCAAATATGGGCATCCATTGAACTGTCCTTCATAGGGCAAAGCTTGGCAGGAATAATAGACAGAAACCTATCAGTGTACAGTGAGAATATCCTGTTTGCTGACTGGTCAACATTCTACCTGTTAGTTACATGATCTGTTGCCTTATTTGACTGAAACAACATTTGGCATGAAAGCGGCATGAAAATTGTTTAATCTTTGTTACGATCCGTTGTGCGTGAATTGTTCACTATATTGAGCAATTAAATTGACTTTTGCTAAAATATCAACAATCAACAGCCTTTCCTGTCTGCTTCAGACTTTTAATTTTTAAATTTGGATTTTGCAGAATAACTGTATTAATGGAACATATTCGATTCAGTTCTTGCTACTTTATATCATTCCACATGGCACCTTTTATTACCTATTAAGTATTTGTATGTGTGAAGATCAGGCAAGCTGACAAAATTCCAGAAGTGGCATGAAAACTGTTTAATCTGTATTACGATCCATTGTGCGTGAATTGTTCACCATATAGAGCAATTAAAATTGACTTTTGCATAATGGTCACAATGTATACAGCAGTTTCAGTGGTTTCAGGAAGTTGGGAAGATTTTTCTTTATTTAAAGAATGTATTTCCTGTTCAGGTTCATCATAGTTTTTAAGACCTCTTGATTGTTTTTTTTTTAAAGTTCAATTGCTGCAATAGGTAGAAAACCTATGATCAATTTGTAGTTTTTCTCTGGTCTCACTCTCAAATCATGTAAAGAATTAGCAGGTGGTGCTGATATGATAAAATCACTATACCTAATAGTGAAGTGACTACCCACTTGTATGGATAATCACAGCCAGACCCCACCCCACCCCCCTTGGAAAATATAGTGCCACACAGAGGCACTCTTCAGGCATCTAGAAACAATGGTTTTGTAACTTAACTAAGAAAAAACAAACCTCGCTGTGCTGGTGAGTGAACATGCTCCCATAGCAAAGAATGTGGAGACAGGTGGGAAAGTAAGTAAAAAGGGAGGGGAAATTAGCCTTCTCAAGGCCCTCAGAATTTACAAAGTCTTATTTATTTTATTTCAGATTTGTATTCTGCCGTCCCTGCAAGCGGGCTCAGGGCAGATAACAACATATTAAAAATACAATTAAAAAATTCATGTACATTAAAAACAACACATTTAAAACAGGATGGTAGCCTTCACAAGGAGGGTTAAGATTTATACACCCCTTTTCCAGGCCGGCGGAGGCCCAGCCTCAGCTATATGCTTGGCGGAACAACTCTGTCTTGCAGGCCCGGCAAAAAGATAGTAGGTCCTGCCGGGCCCTGATTTCAGCAGACAGAGCATTCTACCAGGTGGGAGCCAGGACCGAAAAAGTCCCTGGCTCTAGTCGAGGCTAGGCGGGCCTCCTTGGGGCCAGGGACCACCAACAGCTGTTTGTCCCGATCGGAGTGTCCTCTGGGGAATATATGGGGAGAGACGGTCCTGTAGATACGCTGGTCCCAGTCCGCACAGGGCCTTATAGGTCAATACCAGAACCTTGAATTTGATCCGGTACTCCACTGGCAACCAATGCAGCTCGCGTAAGAACAGTGTTTTATGCGCCTTATTTGGCACATACAATAACATGCACCGCTGCATTTTGTACCTGCTGTAATCTCCGGGTCAGGCTCAAGGGCAGCGCTGTGTAGAGCAAGTTACAGTAATCTAGCCTAGAGATGACCGTTGCTTGGATCACTGTAGTTAAGTCACGGGTTGACAGGTAAGGGACAAGTTGCCTGGTCTGCCGCATATGGAAAAAAGAGAACCTGACAACCACTGTGACCTGTGCCTCCATTTTCAGGGAGGCATCCAAGATCACCCCCAGGCTCTTAACCCTCGGAACTGGCACTAACTGTTCCCTCATCGAGGGTTGGGTGCCAGAGTCCCAAACCTAATCCCCCGTGGCTCAAGTACAGGACCTCTGTCTTCGTTGGGCTCAGTTTCAGCCAACTCTGCTTCAACCAACCAGTCACAGCTGCAAAAGCATGTTCCAGGACATCTGGGGCTGAGTCACGCCGGCCATCCATCATCAGATACAACTGGGTGTCATCTGCATATTGATGACACCCAAGTCCGAAACCGCACCAGGCAAGGGGGCACATATAGATGTTAAACAATAATGGGGAGCGTATTGCTCCCTGCGGGACCCCGCACACCAAAGGGTGGCAGGATGACAATTTCACCCCAAGTGCTTAGATTAGGAGATGTGAAGGATGAGTTCGCATTTCAAAATTGTTCCTCCTTCCTGCAATTCTTCACAGGCCTCCAGCTTATATTTTCTATACTATGGGAGGAAGGATTTTTGTGGTAAACCTATCGTATTTTGAGATGGTTTTAGAGTGTATGCATGTCTTTAATAGAGCAGTTACTCCTGAGGAAGCTTTTGTGAAATCTGTGCTTCAGCCGGCCCCAGATAGGGTGAAAAGGTTCACCTTGCCAGTCTCAACCTTGCGGCTTTTCTACCATCTGGAGGAGACACCTTAAGATAATTGTTGGAAGAAACGACAACGGAGACAGGACATGGACATTAACCTTATAGTTCCCGGTTGTTCCAGTAGAATGTACTTAAACTGTACATGAATTGTTGCTGCTATATTGCTTTTATGAAGAGTTAGCTTCTTATTATATTTATTACACTTAATGTATTGCACTAACCTTGTTTATAGCACTTGCACTTTAAAAACTGAAAATTTATAAAAATTTATTTAAGTGGATGATTGATATTGTTGAATGCTTCCCGTGGGTTAGTCCCAACATTCTTGCCAATTTCTAAGGAAGCAGCCATTCGTTGATTGCATATATTTTCTATACAACATGGAAGGGTAGACCGTTTGGTGGTGGGTTGCAAGCCCATGTAGAGCCAACAATGTATTGAACGGATCTGCTGCTAGTGTGCATGTACAGGGAGCATGGCTGTCTCACTTCCAGCCCCCGTTTGCACCCACAAGTACACAGAGGACCAACAGGAAGACAAGGTGAGTTTACTCAGCAATGCAGAGGACTTCTTTTTATGACATATTCAGAAAAACACTATCCTCAAAAGCTTTCTTTATCTTTCCTCCCACTTGCTTTTCCAGTGTTGCAAGCATGTTTCAGGCATCAAGCTACCCCTCTTTAGCAATAAGATCATAACTCTGGCTTCTCTTTCCATCATATGATTATTACATCACATTCTTAGGGGGTGGTAAAGGTGGGTTGCAGGCTGTCAAAATTTGAAGACCACTGATTTCAGCAATACTTCATAAATATTTGTCAAACTTAGTGCCTTACATATTTTTCTTGATTTTTAAAAATTTGGAATAGGCCGGTTTTATGAAACTCATGGAAGGATAATTGTTCATGTGGAACATTCTTACCCACCTTAAGCTACAAAACCTACTATCATCTAAAACCCTGATTGTACACATGTAGCTTTTAAAAACAAATAAAAGGAGGGAAATCAATGAGATTATGCATCTGAGGGATGTTATAGGAATGCTATTTAAGGAGGTAAGTAATTCCATATGACAACCATGAAGATAAATGAATAGGGAAATTGGTAGCCTAGGGCTGAGGTGTGGACTGCCACCGTTGATATTAACAGTATCTACAGTATTCTCCCTTGCCTTGTACATTTGGAGCAAAGGAAGCCAATTGGCATGTACCTTCTACATGTGATCCTGTTTTGCACATTCCTGATCCAACAAAGTAATCTGCCTGCATATAGTTCCCTGATTCTGAATCAAGTGCTGTCTTAGTATAAAACTGATAAACATCCCAGCTTACGTAACTGTTGGGGAATTGAGGTTCAAATTTCATCTGAGACGGGATGAGGTATATTGGCTGTGTAAGATGATCACCAGTCATAAAGCTTACAGGCTCTTCTGCTCATGAGAGTCAGTAGTATTTTAAGTGGTCTTTTTTTAAGAAATGAAGACTTCGGCAGATGTTCAAATTTTATAGCAGAATCTCTTACATTTATCCTGATAAAAACCATGATCCATTATAAAATTCTAAGAAAATCTGATATATGGGGGCGGTTTGGTTATTTCATCATCTCTTTCTAAATTTAGATCTGGAAATTGCACTGGAGAGTTAAAAATTCTGTCCACTTGTCCTAGAAGAGAAAAACAATAGTTTGTCATGAGCACAATGGTTATTTGCTCCAAACCCCAAATATTTTCCTCAGGATTCATTTGTATGTTTAATAAGTGATAGATAAAGCAGCTAAAATTGACAGTCACAAAACAGAAGCTACATACCATGTGACATAGTAACTAGTTCTGCAGTTTGTAGTTGATCTTCATTAGATTGTAGTCTTTCCTAAGAACAAGAGCATTAGATTTGGATAAGAATTAAGACTGATGTCATACTACAGATATGAACCTAGGTTTCCTGGTTTAAAAAAATTCCATTACAACCAAATGCCTTTCCTCTACAAGAGAGTTCTAGCCATGGCTAAGAGACAGCAGCTGTACTAAAGAGACTGGTACCCCTAGAGAAAATGGCAGCTTTGGAGGACAGGCTCTGTGGCATCCCAACCCACTGAGCTCTTTGTCCTCCCCTAACTCTATCCTCCCCAGGCACCATTCTCAAATCTACAAGGGTTCCCCAAGCCAGAGGGGGGTAACCCTAGTATAAGCCCTACACAGAAAGGGAAACGAAAGCAATAACTTAACCAACAATACTTTCTGAACATATGTAGCCCAAGGAATGCAATACAAGATGTTTACTCTGAGAAAAATTAACATTTTATTTATTTATGACCCATCCTTGGTTGGAAAGCTCAGGATGGGTTTCTTGGAGTCCCTGTAGCATCCCATACTGGCACTAATGAGATCCACAGTTATTTAATTTCAACAATGTTAATGGCATTCCCTGCTTGTGGTTTATTCATTCTCCTCACTGTAACACAGTGATAACGTATTTTGGATGTAGGAAGAAACCAATTTTTGGCAAGACTACTAAAGTTGGGTAAAGAAATAAAATGGCTTTTATAATCAACAAATTATCAAAAATAGGTGCTTTTAGAGCCCCCAAAGGATTTTCAATTAAACTCAAGATAATTCAACATACCAAATTTAATAATATTGCTACTTACAAGCCCAGTTACACTGTCAAAGCATGAACAAAATGGAAGGCTTCTGCAACTGACATAAATAATAATGAGCACAGTAACAGCACTAAAAATAGATGCAATCAGCATTGTTATATTGGCTCCTTCCACAAGCTGATCAAGCACAAACACCTGCAATACAAAAACACGTCTATGTCATTTAATTCAACCTTAAGACTATTTTTGAAATAGTTTTAATTACAGTTTCCTGAATATTTGCAATGCTTCCTAAGTGGCAGGAACTGAAGTGGGAGAGTTTGTCAGAAAATCTGGCACTCACCACAGCTGGATGATTAGAAGACACATCGTTAAACTCCTCATATTTTTCACCATACTCTAAAGTTAGAGAGGCATAGATCACCACAATTAAAGTGGTGAAATAGGAAAACACAGAGGCAATTATCATCACATTTACCTGAAAGACAAGGGATAGAGAAGTTTTTTAAAAAATCAGTCTGGGTTTAAAATTAAATAGTGCAAATAAGCTGTGCTGTGCCTGCCACCACTGTAGTCTGCAGTGGTTTACTGTCCAAGATGAAGACAAGAGCAAAAAAATAATAATTTTTTTTTACAGTACATCTGGAACATGAGCATGAAATCTGGCCCAAACTAAGGATAAGCTTAATTTGCAGTAAAGTTGGCTTTACATGTTAGTGGATTGAACCTTCTTGCCAAGAAAATGCTCTTCCATTGAGCCACAGTGACTTCCCAAGCTATTTGACTGCAGTAAAATACTCCATGCTATATAACAGCTTACATCTGTTAGACTATCAGGATATCATTTTATTAGTGAAGGAGATACATGGCTAGGGTTGCCAGCTCCAAGTTGGGAAATTCCTGTAGATCTGGGGAGTGAAACCTGGAGAAAGTGGGGTTTGGGGAGGGAAAGGACCTTGATATGGCATAGTTCCACAGAGTCCACCCCCCCAAAGTAGCCATTTTCTCCAGGTGAACTGATCTCTGTGGCCTGGAGACCAGTTGTAATTCCAGATCTCCAGCCACTACCTAGAGGCTGGCAACCCTATAAATGGCTCCTAGTTACACAGCAGTCAGGAGCAGACTAGCAGCAGGGGGTATCCTGCTAACTACCTGCAGTAAAGACTGACATCTGCCAAAGGAAGAATTGGCCCACTGCCTACCTAAAAACAGCCTTTAATCTTTTCATAGATGATATATTTTGGTGTGTTTCTTCCTTAATTTCAGTTCATTAAAAAATTAAACTAGGCTTATCTGGTGTTCCAAAATAAAAGCCAAAGAGAAGAACTGTTCAATCATCAGTTTATAAACGTTAATTCCAATTTTATAAAGTTGTTTCACAACAAATTTGTTTTGTAATTAGTACAAGTATCATCTATATAACAAACTCTCTTTGTTTTTGTTCTTTAAAAATGCTTTAAAAATTTGACTAGTCAATTGACCAAATCCTTTCTTTAATTAGTCATATAGTCCATTAAAGTCAATGGGACTTGGTGTGATGGATTGTGCCTGTGTTTTTCGGGAATTTGTGTAAGAATCCAGAAGAAATCTCTATAGTGCTCCCCCTCCCCCTCCCCCATACATGTTTGGAAGCAAGTTCCATGTAAATGGAAGGTGCTTACAAGTGACCCCCACCCCCACTCCCAACAGGAATTTAAAAATATTGTAACAGTTTATATGGTTTGGAGGTATTATTTTCATTATATAAATTATTCATGTCACATTATATGAATAACTTATTGTTTATATAAAGGTGATTGTGGATTTTCTCTATCTCAGATAAAAACCAAGTAATAATAAAATAAATAATAAAAACCTACCAGAACTGGATTCTTTTTCTGAGAAGAAAATAAAGCCATTACTCCAGGAATACCCATAAACTGCAGAATAGAAGAGTTGGGACGGTGGAATAAAGTTAAATACAACTATGCATCTACTGTGCATAAATTTTAGCATGCAAAAAATCAAAATGTGTTTCAAAAGAATTAAAATTATAGCCATTGTCAAGATGTTTCATGATTTTAGCTACCTAGTGATACAAAACGATTACGGGCCTCATGATGTACAGTTTCTATTCATTTTACAAGGGCTTGTGGAGAAGAGCATTTTGACACTACAGATGGGGGTGGAGTTCTTTTTGCCTCTCCATTCTAAAACCAATATTCATAACCAATGTTACATTTTGCTTTCTCTTTGTATTAGTGGAAATCTAATTGACACATGAGGGCATTAAACCCATCAAGGATGATCCTCAGGCCAACAGTCCATATATAATCAAAAAGAGTCCAGTAGCACCTTTAAGACTAACCAATTTTATTTTAGCATAAGCTTTTGAGAATCAAGTTCTCTTCGTCAGATGCCTGATACAGAGACTGGTCAAACACAGAAGAGCAGAGGGAAGAGGCAATTAGGGGGGGAGGGGGAGGGAGCAATCAAAACATTCCTTTGCTAGTATATGTAAACATCTCCTTTTAGTGTGTGTATCAGTTGGCTTCAAAGGAGTTTGCCCTGTTAGTTTGTAGCAGCCAAACAGCTAGACCATCCAATTCCAATGCAGTATGAGCCTTCGATAACCACAGCTCTCCCTGCCAGATGCATCTGACAAAGAGATCTGTGGTTCCCGAAAGCCCACACTAGGTACCACTGAGCTCCCCCAGACCCCACCTCTGTAAAGGAAATCTGTTACCTGTGGTAATGTGATAACCATTCATAGTCCCTATTCAGTCCCAGCTTGACAGAGTCAAATTTGCATATGAATTCCAGTTCAGCAGCCTCCCGTTGGATTTTGTTTTTGAAAGGTTTCTGTTGAACTACAGTGACCTTTAAGTCTTTGATGGAATGTCCTGGTAGATTGAAGTGTTCTCCCACTGGTTTCTGGACGTTTCCATTTCTAATGTCAGATTTGTGTCCATTTATTCTTTTGCGTAGAGGTTGGCTGGTTTGTCCAATGTACAGAGCAGAAGGACATTGTTGGCACATGAGGGCATATATCAGATTGGAGGATGAGCAGCTGTAAGAGCCAGAGACAGTGTAGTTGATGCCATTGGGTCCTGTAATTGTATTCCCTGGGTAGATATAGGGGCAGAGCTGGCATCTGGGTCTGTTGCAGGGCCTGGTACCTGTGCTGGTGGCTCTGCTGGCCGATTCATGGTTGTGAGTGAGAAGTCGTTTAAGGTTGGGGGGCTGTCTGTAGGCAAGGAAAGGTCTTCCACCCAGGGCTTCTGAGAGAGAGGTATCATTTTCCAGGATGGGTTGTAGCTCACTGATGATACGTTGGATGGGTTTGAGCTGGGAGCTATAGGTGACAACCAGTGGTGTTCTGTTGTTAGTTCCTTTAGGTTTGTCCTGGAGTAGGCTGTTTCTGGGTACTAGTCTGGCCCTGTTGATTTGTTTCTTCACTTCATTTGGTGGGTACTGTAGTCCCAAAAATGCTTGTTGTAAATCTCTCAAGTGTGAGTCTCGGTCGAGAGCATTGGAGCAGATACGGTTGTAACGTACGGCTTGGCTGTAGACAATAGACCGAGTGGTATGTTTAGGGTGGTAGCTGGAGGCATGTAGATATGAGTATCGGTCTGTTGGTTTCCGGTATAAAGTGGTATTTATTCGTCCATTATGTAGTTGTACAGTGGTGTCCAGGAAGTGTACCTGTTGTGTAGAGTGGTCCAGGCTTAGGTTGATAGTAGGGTGAAAGTTATTGAAGTCTTGATGAAATCTCTCAAGAGCTTCCTTCCCATGGGTCCAAATGATGAAGATGTCATCCAGGAATCTTAAGTATAGTAGTGGTTCCAGTGGATGGGAGCTGAGGAAGCGTTGTTCCAAGTCCGCCATGAATATGTTAGCATATTGTGGTGCCATGCGTGTGCCCATGGCTGTGCCATTAATCTGTAGATATAAGTTGTCACCAAATTCGAAGTAATTGTGAGTGAGTACGAAGTGACAAAGTTCAGTGGCAAGGTGTGCTGTGGTTTTGTCCAGGATAATATTCCGTATGGCTTGCAGTCCATCTGCATGTGGGATATTGGTGTATAAAGCCTCCACATCCATGGTTGCTAGGATGGTGTCATCAGGTAGGTTGTCAATGGACTGTATTTTCCTGAGGAAGTCAGTGGTGTCCCGTAAATAGCTGGGTGTGCTGGTGGCATAGGGCCTGAGGATAGAGTCCATGTATCCTGAGACTCCTACCGTGATAGTGTCTCTTCCTGAGACGATGGGGTGTCCTGGGTTACCCGGTTTATGGATTTTGGGTAGTAGGTAGAATTTTCCTGGCCGTGGTT
This sequence comes from Eublepharis macularius, assembly GCF_028583425.1. Lineage (NCBI taxonomy): Eukaryota > Metazoa > Chordata > Lepidosauria > Squamata > Eublepharidae > Eublepharis > Eublepharis macularius. The sequence continues at coordinate 50,688,833 of NC_072799.1, forward strand.
CCTGGGGTGTGTCCGTATGGATGCATTCTTGTATGTCCACGGGAAGAGTCTTCAATATTTTATTGAGTTCTCTTTTATATTGCTCCGTAGGATCAGCAGGTAGTATTTTATAGAATGTTGTGTTGGAGAGTTGTCTTTCCGCTTCCTGTATATAATTCTGTTTGTCCATGATGACCACTGCTCCACCTTTGTCTGCTTCCTTGATTACGATGCCAGAATTGTTTTGGAGGCTGTTTATGGCATCTCTTTCTGCATGGCTGAGGTTCTGCTTTAGGTGTTGTTGTTTGTCAATTATTTCAGCCTGGGTGCGTCGACGGAAGCATTCAATGTAAAACTCCAATGAAGAGTTCCAGCCCTCAGGGGGTGTCCATGTGGAATTCTTTTTTCTGGAGTTTTGTAACGATGATTGTGTATTGCTGGGTTGGGAGAGTGATGGTTGCTGTGATGGTGTCTGTTCAGTGCTTTGTGCCTCATTTTGTTCAGCAGAGTAGTTGAAGAATTCTTTCAGTCTTAGGCGTCTGAAATAGGCCTCCAGGTCTCCACAAAGTTGTATGGTTTGTGTGGGTCTGGCTGGGCAAAAAGATAGACCACGTGAGAGGACAGATTCCTCTGCCGGAGTCAGTTTATGACTGGATAGATTGATGATGTTGCTGGGTGGATCCAGAGTGTTCTTGTTCTCTGTTGCATGCAGGATTTTTGAGAATTTCTTCTCCTTTTTTTCTGTAGTTCAGTAAATAGTGTGCAATAAATACTTCCTCTGGTTTTGGTAAACATCTGCCAGTTCCTGGTCTGTGCAGAGGGGTTGTTTTTAATGGAAGAGTCTAGTTCAGAGATCTCTTGTTTGATCCATTGTTGCTTGCTGTACATCAGTCCAATGAGGTGAATTAAGAGTTTTCTGGATAAGGTGTTACATAGTTTCTCACTGTAGTCTGTGTGGTAAGTGGATTTCAATGGGTTCTTCACACACAGTCCTTTGGGTAGAATGTCCAGTTTTTTGCATTCAGATGCATCTGGCAGGGAGAGCTGTGGTTATCGAAGGCCCATACTGCATTGGAATTGGATGGTCTAGCTGTTTGGCTTCTACAAACTAACAGGGCAAACTCCTTTGAAGCCAACTGATACACACACCAAAAGGAGATGTTTACATATACTAGCAAAGGAATGTTTTGATTGCTCCCTCCCCCTCCCCCCCTAATTGCCTCTTCCCTCTGCTCTTCTGTGTTTGACCAGTCTCTGTATCAGGCATCTGACAAAGAGAACTTGATTCTCGAAAGCTTATGCTAAAATAAAATTGGTTAGTCTTAAAGGTGCTACTGGACTCTTTTTGATTTTGCTACCACAGACTAACACGGCTAACTTCTCTGCATCTAAGTCCATATATAGATGAGGAATTATGTGCCTGCACTTTTTGAAGTATAAATTATATCATCTAATTCACCCCTGATAACAGCAGGAGTAAAGGAAATTTGGAGAGAATTATTGTACTGAAATAGACTACTGCCATTAATTACTTAATCTCAGTGCTTTTCTATTTAAAAAATTACCAGTGCTCATATATAATGCTGAGCCTATTTCCACCAATTCTCGCCTCCCTCTGCCATTCCTGAGGGTCCATTCTCTCTTTCTCTGGCTGAGTGGGGTGGGCCAGTGCATGAGGATAAGGACTTGGGAGAGCCCCCAAAGATGCTGGTACTCATTACCAGTGAGTAATGTCACAAATGTTCCCAGCTGGTTTTTGCTTGCAATGTTCCTGCTCCTGTTTTCAACCCAAGGTAGCTTTTGGGGGGGGGGGTAATATTTTTTTAAAAAGCTAGTAGCAGAACCAGATTAGTTTGACGGGCTAACATAATTCATTCTGGAAAAAATATTTGCCTTTCTTAATCTCATGCCCCTCTAGGGTTGCCAGCTCCAAGCTGGGAAATTCCTGGAGATCTAGGGGGTGAAACCTGGAGAAACCTGAAGAAAGAGAGTTTTGGGGAGGGAAAGGACCTTGGCATGGCATAATTCCATAGAGTCCACCCCCCCCCCAAAGTAGCCATTTTCTCCAGGTGAACTGATCTCTGTGGCCTGGAGACCAGTTGTAATTCCGGGGGATCTCCAGCTACTACCTGGAGGCTGGCAACCCTATGCCCCTCCCCCAAATGAAGCAGTTAGGGCCTCCAGAAGTCCCTCCTAACTAGCCAAAGCACTCCCATCACATTTTCCCTTGTTTCTAGTTGTCCAAAGCCCCCCCCCCGTTGCTGTTCTGTCCATAGATACCCCTCCTAGCAGTCAAGAAACCTAAGAGGAACTTCAGTTTTCTGAAGCCATATACCTCCAATTATCAGATATTGAAAACAACCAACAGGGAGAATGTTATAGCTGTTATGCCCTCTCATGCCTGCCCAGAGCTCTCTTTCAGAGCAATCCAATCTTCTGATCCCCTGCCTGCAGCTTAAAGAAACAGGCCTTGGCAACAAAGCCATGCCACTTCAAAAAGACAGGATTCCAAAATGAATTGTTAATCTGAACAGGAGCCAGTTAATATAGCAGCCAGCCCACATCAGGTTTCCTATGCCCTTCCACCTAACATATTCCAGTAGGGTAGCCATGCAAATCTGTTGCAGCAAAAGCAAAATTGAATCTTGATGCACTTAAAAGAGTACCCGATTTAGTTTAGAAAGAAGAGTCCACTTAATAAGATGCATAAGTAAAACTTGCAGATGGGGCAGGGGAGAAGGTAAAAGATACATGGAAGTAAAAGTGTTTTTAAAATGTCCTAAGCAAAGTTACAATGTTCTAAGTCCACTGAAGTCAATGGACTTAGAAGAGTGTAACTCTGGGATTGCACTGTAATTTGCTTCAATTAACTAAAAAAGGTGTCAACATTCAGCAGTGTTAACATTCAGATTAACTATGTATATAGAGGCCCACAAATTGTCACCCTCTAAATAGGGATGAAAATCCTGATGGCCTTTTAAAAAAATATATCTTAAACACCACAGTTAGTTATAACTGTTGTGGATAATCAGTGTATTGTATACTTTTGTCTTTTGCACCAAAATGTCACAGATTACATTTTATAGCCATTTTAAAGCCATTTACCCCACAGTTCACAACCCCCCTCATGTGTGTCTCTCTGTCGTGTGTTTATCTCACCCTTCCCAAAACTCAAGGTGGCATATGGTTGCCCCCTCCCACTACCTTGTGAAGTAGGTTAAGCTAAGAGAAAGTGACTGGCCCATTGTTGTCTAGTCAGCTTCAAAGCAGAGTGTGGATTTGAACCTGTCTCCCAGGTCCTAGTCCAATACTGAAATCGCTACTGGACTCTTTTTGATTTTGCTACCACAGACTAACACGGCTGACTCCTCTGCATCTATATAAATTTTAGTTCATGCATCTAGTGGGCTCATGCTACAACCAATCTGGTGCTATTTAAGATGCTGCAAGACTCTTTCTTGTTTTCACCAAACAACTATCAGATGCTCCAGCTTCCAGTTCAGGCAGAGAGTAAATCTTGCAAACCATTTATTGTGATCTTGCCAGGATAATAGGATCTTAATAAGCAAAAGAAAACACAAATGATTTTACTTGGGGAGGGCAGAGAGATGGCAACTGAATTTTTTTCTCTTAAGATAATGGTTTATCATGCTGTGTCTTCTCAATAACATAATCAACAGAATATCTTTTTACAATTTCACATTTGCATGTTTGTGGTTTAACGGGTCTACTAGACAAAAGATAAATTTTTCTTAAAACAGAAACACAAACTACACAAAATATCTTAATCTAATAAATACAAAGAAGGGAGACTTTATATATATTTAAAAATTACCACTCCAGCCCAGATGGGTATCCTAGTTTTACTCAGTGTTGATTCTCTTCTGAAAGTATTATCTATTAATCCACTGATTATACAAATTGCAGCAAAAGCTATCTGTAAGAGCCCCAACACAACCATGCTTTTCTGGTTGAAGATGAAATATCTGTAGCGATCCATTCCAGTCGATCCACAGGTTAACAGACACGTTTGAGTGGGAAGAAGCACGGGGACCTTTCAAAAGGCGACAGAGCAAAAAATACAAAAAGGCATCAGCGCTTCAAGAAGTCTGGCAAATTGTTCACATGCCATTGCATTCACAGACTGAAGGATCTGTTATAGTCCAGAAATGTCAACAGTCAGATTTGCTACATATATGGAGACTGGCATATTGTCATCGTCTAAAAACATGAACAAAAAAAACCTGGCAGGCTTTTTAAAAAAAGATTAATATTTCAAACACACCAGTATTTGGTTTGGAATTGAATACATGACAGAAATTTCAAATTAAAAACATATTGTAGACCACATGGTGCAAAATGAGCATAATGAATTTATGTATGTTGTTTTGAATCACTTCAGGGAGAAAAACAGTATAGAAATGCATTCAATCAGTAGTATGAAAGTTTCCAGACGATGGAAGGAGAATTCAGCCCTGCTCCCTGCCCTCGCCCCCCATCTATCTGCAGTGACATGCTAGCTGCTTGTTGTGTCTCTTTTTCCAGTTAGATCTGTGTACAAGTGTGTGTGTGTTAGGATCCAGGAAGACAGATATCCTTGTTCACTCATGCTGCTTTTTCAAGCTGAAAGGCTAGGTGTATTTCTGAGCTTCAGGAGAACAGGACAACACCCAGCCAAAGTACACTAAAACATGAGGGTAGGGTTAGAATTGTGAAAGTCTTCACTCACAACATCATAGGCACTGTACAATAACTGTCCATAATGTAACCACATTCACTTTATCTACTTTGAATAGATAAATCATCCATAATATTATTTTGTTGTCAATTTTCAGGAAAGGCACTTGATTCCTATGCAACAATTCCGTTAGAGTTACAAACTTGCAGCATATTTTAAAAATAGTTTGAAAAAGGTCTTTTACTCAGCCCTGACCTTAGTAAAAGTTAGAAGAACCAGTCTTTATGTGGAAATGCACAATGGTAGCAAATACATTTCATATTGTACATAATGATTTCAGTGCACCATTTATTTCTAGACAAAACGCCACCTGCATATAGGACTGGATGCAGTAAATAACAAAGAACCTACCAGCCAGTCTAGTGCAGTGGGGTAGTATGGAAACTTGCAGGGCGACATTAAGCCAGTCATTCTCTATCAGCCTAAACTATTTGCCAGGGCTGTTATGAGGATAAATGGGAGATATATACTACCTGAGCTACTTAGAGGAAGGGCTACAGAAAAAAAACCACACTTGATAAAGTTATGAGCGTTTGTCTAATAACATCATTACATAAAATAATTTCTATTTCATGTATCAGCCTCACACCCTGATTGTAAACCTGCTCTCAAACTCATGCATTTACAACTGGAATATTGGAAGTGTGTTCTTCAATGGAGATGTTCTAGTGTGAATTAGATGAGGGCTGTGGTCTACATTTCAGTGTGAAATTGGATTCTTTGTCATCTCTCCCCCAGATACCATCAAGAATAAAATAACCAGTAGTTTATGGGCTAGAAGCCTATAGTGTAACTTGTAATCCAGTTAAAAGATTATTGTTTTTGAACTAAATTCTTTTTCAGTCTCATCTGTGTCTCACCCTGATGTGTCTTCAGAGTCTTGTTTCATGGAAGAATTTTTCATTGTAAATGGAAATGGAAAAGTAGTCCAGCCCCAAAGTGGCGAAAATGACAGAAAGAAAAGCACCAGGTGAACACAGCCCGAACAATCCCGGGTTATTATTGAGTTAAGTCCCATGTATCAAGACATTGAGGTCTCAGGGTAAATCAGCAAGCCGGATTGCTGGCAAGTGGCTCTGGCCACCAGAACAGGCAGCTCCTGGCCGGTGCACTGGCATGGCAGGTGCAGCTCTTCTCTATGGCAAGTTGATGAGAGAGGGAAGGAAGGAGAAGGTTGGCAGCTACAGCTTTTCTTGTCATGTAGAAGGGCAGCTATCAATCATCAAGTATAAGCAACCCTCCAAAACCTTTCTTTAAAGGTTTGAAACAGTATTTAGAAATGATTCAGAAGACATAGACCAGTAAACCACAAAGCTTTCACTAGAATAATGGGAAGTTACAAGTTGAAGTAAAAACTCTTTGCACAGGAAGAAGTTAGTGGGAGTGGGGGGATTTAATAAGATTTAATTACTGGTCAAACTGCCTCGTGGAGGGGTTGAGCTCCCCCTCTTGAAGTACACAACCAAGTGCTAAGGCAATCCAGGGCAAACGCTCTGAAGTACCAGTTGGCTCAGGGCAATTTCTGAGGAAAGTACCTGGCAGGTTGGGCTCCCTGCCTCACTAACGAGAGCCAGAGGAAGAGGCAACAGGAGCACCTGGGAACACACACTGGGCTCTAGCCTTGAAAGACATTCACTCACCTCAGCCCCTCTCTCCTCCCTCTGTGAGACACCCTTGAGAGAACTCCCCAGCCTAGAGAAGCGGCTGCTTTGGGGGTGGGGGGAGCATGAGCCAGCCAGTGCCTTGTTTTTCCTCCAGCCTCTCGTTCATTTCTCATTGTAGTCTGAATAAGGCTTGCCCCACCCAAGTGTTGTTTCAACTAGCCGGGCCCTCTGCAGGTGGCACCCTTCCTTGTTCCCTTCCCCCTTGTTTTTAACCCATTGAGTGCTCTACAGCAGCACCAACTTATTAAGCAGTATACTGTTGTAAGCACTTGCCCCACCCCCCACCCCAAGCTCTGGTGGTCTCTAAAAATCAGGTCCCCATGCTGAGATTAAACCCTGTGCATGTAGCTATTTAACTAATCAAAGTATACTGGCTAAATTTTATCCAACCTGTTAAGCTCTTGTAATAGTACATATTCTGAAGGTTTACATTTGGAAATGAAGACTTTAGTCAGGTAACTGTTTGTTTTAAAGCTGATATTTTGAATGCTCAGCCAGTTCATGTCACTTTGCTGTCCTCTATCATTTCAGTGATTTGCTTATTTTCAGACAGTTGTTAGTAATCAAAAACAAAACACCAAAGTGATGTACTAATGTGCCAGTTTAGAATGGTACAAGGATGTTCTAATCATTTATTTACTTTTCTTATTCCTAGCCTTTCTTCCCATGGGGGCCCAAATGACTTACATTGTTCTCCCCTCTTCCTTTTTGTTCTGACAACACCTGTGTCAGGTAGGTTAGCCTGAAAGAGAGAGTGACTGAGCCATGGTCACCCAGGGAACTTTGTGGCCGAGGAAACCTAACTTTCCTAATCCCACACTCTAATCACTGCATCACACTGGCTGCCCAACTAAAATGAAACTCTTCAGTTGTCACCTAATAGTCCCATTTGTTATGTAGCTGTTTATCCCCATCATTGTCAGCATGAGAGATTGTAAAGGTGTTTGGAAGACAAGGGGGGGTTGTTTAATAAGCAGCACAAGAAAGGAAAGTAAGATTTAAGGAGCTTTGGGAGGATATAGATATTCAGTGTGGGTATCAAAGTGGATTATTGCCACACACACACACCAATAAACCCCCAAACGGTTGGCTGTGGGAAAGGAGAATCAAGTTTTAACAAAGAAATAACCAACCAACCAACCGAGAGAAAGGAGCTAAAAGTGGTTTGACTACAGTGTGATGGGAAATGTGTCTTCAGTTGCAAGCTGGCCATCCAGGTGGCACACAGACTGCATGTTGAATTCTGCATCGCTTCATGCATGCTGAGAATGTTTGGGTACATGCTCCATCAAGTGTCACTGATAACACCTGTAGGGCTTATATTATTTTATATTAGGTTATTATTTTCTCCTGGGGTTGAGTTGCTGGGACTAGTGAGATACTACAGCAAACTCTCTGCTCAAAAGGTCAGTTGAATGTCTGTATACCTATATTCTTTTAAATCTCTGTATATACCTAAAATAGTGATCGTTTACATTGTCATTTCTGCCAGTTGAACGAGAAAGACAGTTAAATGATCCAAGTGTCATTTAAGACACTTAAATAATCCAGTTCTTTCATTAATGGGGATGAGGCTGTGGTTCAGTGGAGCCTTTTACATAAGGTATAATGCCTTGGCTGAAGAGGCCACTCAAAACTGCTTCTCCTCCCACACTCTTCTCCAGAGGGGTAAAAAGGGGTGGGATTTTCAGCCTTCAAGAGTGGATGAAAGAAGTTGAAACAGTTCCTCTGCCGCATACATGGCAGAGCTTACCCTCAAGGCTCCTGCAGCTGTCTTAGAAGAAAATCCTTGGAGGAAAAACCATTATGACATTGCCCACAACATGTAGCTCCACCCTCTGTAGCCACACAACTTAGAGCCAAGCTACAAGTGACGCCTGACACAGGTTGGATACTTGTCAGCTTCCCTCAAGTTTTGATGGGAAATGTAGGCATCCTGGTCTTGCAGCTGTAATGGAGAGCCAAGCTGTAAAACCAGAACGCCTACATTTCCCATCAAAACTTGAAGGAAGCTGACAAGTGTCCAACCTGTGTAAGGCGTCACTTGTAGCTTGGCTCTTAAAGGAAAAGGCAACAGAAATGATACTAGCTGCCCTTTCAACCAAGTGGTTCTTTTGGTTCTAATGCAGGAAATATATTTGGCCAGATGAATACAAACTTGATGGCAGTAGCAGAAGCAATTTAAAACAGAACAAAGATTAATCAGATAGAGGCAGCTAATAGCTTAATTCATTTAATGCAATTGCTTTCATAGCACTTTTTAAAGCAAATTTTAAAATTATTCCAGGTATATTTCTCCCCCCAGAAACATTTTCTCTACTTCCCCGTATAAGCACTCCAAACATACTAAAAAAATTTCAGTCATAAAAACAGGAAGTGAAACTCTCATTCATGTAAACTTTTCTTTTACAATAATCCATAGCTTTAGGGAAACAAAACCAAGTAAACCTATGGATTTCAATAAGGCTCATAATTCTAGTACAATTAATTATTTTATACCATCAAGTATATGTTAAATATTGTGGGATTGCCTGTAAACATAAGCCATCTAACATCTTTCAAAATATAGTCTAACCTGAAGGGGAAGGGCACACCCCAATAGGCCATGGAGAAACAAGTGAATTGATATATCCAAAAAATAAGAGTATTTTTTCAAGGCTTAAATGTAGCAGCAGCTGTTTTAGAAAACAAAATTTACTTACAGTAGGAAACTTTCACAGAATATACAAGAGAGAAAAAACAGTGCATCTCAATTTATAAAACATATTAAGGGATAAACTTACAACTGGGATTCCAGTATTCCTAATTGCGATAAGGTGCCCTTTTGCAGGATAGTAAGTATATATAGAAAATTCACAGATCACATGGTGGCTATGTAAAAACTGCAGCCTCTTTCCCCATCTTTAAATCTTTCAGTAGCACATGAGAGAACACACATGGTATCAGGTAATGTGGTTTAGAAAGTCATTTCTGAACATTAAGCATGTTCTGAATAAAAAAGCAATTTAATATTTCCATAATTATTTAATGTAACTTATTCCATTTCTACACAAATAAGCCACATGATATACTATTATCTTCATCTTGCTAAGATAACAGGAAATATGTCTCTTCACATGAATAATCTGCCATAGAACCATTTTATGGTGGCTGCAGAAAGTGCCATCATGTCACAGGCAACTTATTGTATGGTTTTCAAGGTAAGGGACTTCAGAGGTTGTTTGCCATTGCCTGCCTCCGCATAACCACCTTGGGCTTCCTTCAGTGGTCTCTCATCCAAGTATTAAACTGGGCCAACCCTGCTTAGCTTCCAAGATCTTGAGATTAGGCTAGTCAGGGCCGTCCAGGTCAGGACAACCTTTTGTATACTACAACCTAAGTATATAAAAATGAAACTTTCTACATTATATCTCAGTGTACAGTGAAAACAGGTGTTTGTGCATATAAGTAACACTGAGAACCAAAAAGTAAATTACATTTTTGGAAGCATGTTAATGAAAATAGTTTACAATAAAATTGTAAATAGTTTACAATAAAATGCACAAGTCCGATTAAATATTCTCCTTTGCAGCTTGTACATAGCATAGTACGAACAGTCCTGATTGCCTACAACCATAGTTGTTTGATGTGTATTTTTTCTGCAAGCACATTTCAGCCATTTGAGAAATATTTCTTGAAACTGTGACCCCCTTTGATTCCTGCTACAATCGCTGAACAGCATTGTGCAAGGGAACTCAAGGACTACATTTATTTGCTTGTACCAAATATGATCACCTTAGCAAGTAGCTTATAATGTATGTATTTTCAATGCCTAACACGTGACTGGCAGACTTTGGACTTTTTGTGTGTGAAACAGTTTCTCACTTGCATTATCCTTACAATTGGTCATTTGCAGAATAAACTGCTGATACATAGATAAGTTTTAACTGTTAAAATAACTTTGTGAGCATGAAAGATATATATGAGTTCTAACTTTATAAATATTCATCATGTCTTCCATTACAATTTTGTTTTCTTTTCCATTGAATGTTGAAACACTACTTCTTCTCTAGTAAACCTTCAGATTTGTCCTGTTCTATTGCTTGTGTAATCTCTTGTGCAGGTATGCTTGTTTTTGATCACTGCCATATGTAAGACAAATTATGCTGACCAGTTAGTAACTTCAATAGATTATTGACAGGACAACTATATTGATATCCACTATACATAATTTTCTATTATCTGCTCCCTCCTGCCCCAGTCGTTCCCATCAGTAAAGTCTCTGCATTTTGGCTACCTTAGATATAATCACCCTCACAAATACATCTGACGAAGAGAACTGTGGTTCTCGAAAGCTTATGCTACACTAAAGTTGGTTAGTCTTAAAGGTACTACTGGACTCTTTTCTATTTGGGTAAGACAAACTACAATGTATTTCCTAAGCAACTGAAACAGCCCTCTTTGTGAGATGCTTTCTCCAAAAGTCTGACAAGTCTTTGGAATAACCCAGCCTTCAAAGCCCTGCATCTTAATTACAGCACTCTTTGTCCTTTTGCAAGTCTATCAGTACTTTTATCTTTTTATAGATTTTATTTTTTAAAAAGTGTATGGATAGTTTGCCAAAGTCAATTGTTGTTTCTTTGCCTTGCCTTCCTATTTTTTCTTTGTTCATTCCACCATCTACTGTAATGATGTACACTTCTGCTAGTTTTCTTTGATGAAACATGCTCCCCCCCACAAGTCTTCACAAAAGTTTTAAAGAACAAACCTTGTGGATAATACAGTTTTTGAATTCTGTGATGACTTGTCAAGGCACCACAACCTGCATTACATTATGCCTCAGAGGTCTTATTGTGCAGCACAAACCACTCTAATTTGGATCTTGACACAAGATGTAGAATGACCTGTCTACAGGTCCAAGTTATTACACTCTTACTTGCTGAACATAAATTCTCTTTGATTTTCTTTCTTTAAATTTTAGAATGTTACTTCAGATAGCTTACCTTGAAAATTAGAAACTAAAGAATATTTTAAATACCACTTTAAAAACTTACCTCAATTGTTCACAAATAGATGCTTTGTCCTTAAAAACCAAAGAAGTGGACATAGTTTTCATATATGACACAGAAAGTTTAAAACAATAACAAAACCACCATTTTATGTGGTTGTCGTATTAGAATCTGTAGATACAGATCTTGGAAAAGCAGGTCTTATTATAACAATTTGCAGAATTTTTACATCTAGCATGCCAAGTATTACTTTTGGGGCTTAGCGCTGGCATTGAATAAATATAAAATAGTAGGAAGAGGAGCTTAGAAAGTATCAGATTTACCTAAATTCAAAAATTAAAAACTAGCAATAAAGATGCAAAAGCTATATACATTCTCTATCAGCCTTTCTTGTTCTTGTTGCAAGACACCAGTTTAATTTCTATTTTGTAAAGCATTTCCCATCTTCTTGTATGTTCTTCTAATTTTTATATTTATTAGTTTAAGTCTTGGTTTCATATGCATTCTGCCATAAAAATAACTTTCATGTATCTATTTATGTACACATGAAAACTTGTAAAGTAAAACTTGCCCATGATTTTATGGCCTGGATATTTAATTGCTTTCACTAGGTAATACCACAATATTTTTTTAATTGCAGCTTTATATTATGTTCATTTTGGTTGTCAGTAAAAATGTAAGAAGGGAAAAGCCATCTTACAGCAGCAATAGACACCAATAAGAAACAGTTATGCTCAAAACCTTTGATTGGTGCAAGCATCTTGTAGTTAACTTATTCACTAGTTAAAGAATGTATTTCTAGATAACAGTTCTAGTGGTATTATATAAAAGCTAGGGCCAATTTACCACCACCATGATTGCTGAGTATTATTGCACAACTACACCTATTTTGAAGTTGGCACTTTTCTAAATGATGCAGTACAGACACAAACATATATCTAAATTGGTTAGAAAAAATTGCTAACAAATATTATAGTTCTACTAATGGGGGAAAATATCAACACTTTCCTATGCACTGATTTCACTAACTCACTGATAGGTAACATAAGACAATAGAGTTAGATACAGGCAGCGTTTTCTCTCAATATTACCCAAGTCCCATCCTTACTACAGCCCCATCCCACCTGGTTTTTGTCAATGCAGGTCCTGTGATCCCCAGCATAGCCTTTATGGTGATCCAAGGGAACCCGTCTTCCCTTTTCACCTGTGGAAAAGCTGGGACCTGTGGAAAAGCTGCGTCCAACTGACAGACTACATTTAGCCTGCCAAAGGTTTTACCTACAGTGACAGACATGCAAACGAACTCTACTGATTTTCTCCAGGACAACCATGCAGTCACCACATGATGCCAAACTGTGTCTGTGTGGACAAGAGGCAAAGATTATGGGCTAGGTATAGCTGATGAGCCATAACACTTCCTATCCCTGAATTATTGTTTCTAGAGACAAAAAAAAAAGAATTTTTTCTCTGGAGATAAGAATAAGGATGAATTCCACCCCCCCCCCCTCATTCTTTGAAGCAAATGCATGGAAGCAAATGTGTGCATAACCTTTGAGCGTCTACTGCAGCCTAAATGGAGGCTTCTAGATGTTTGCTACTAGGGTTCTGTAGGCTTGTGTTTGAGTACAGCCAAATATACTGTACCCTAGAAACCCAAATAGAAACACTCGTCTCATTAGAGTAGCAAGACTGTATTCTGCAACGATTGCAGGAACCATCTTCGAGAAGTCTTCATCTTACTGCAGAGGGCTTATTTAGAACTGATCACATCATCATTTGGTAGAGGATTTTAGCAGAATGAAGGAGACAGTGACGTCTTCCACACGAGTTATCTATCCTAGGTCAAGGCTTTTGAGAAATGGGTTCTTTCCAGTTTCCCCACAGCATCATGGTGCATTTGTGCACCTCCCGGGGTTTCCCTAACCTTTTCTCCATCTTTCTCAAACTTGCTTTTCTCTATAGTTTTGGGAAAGAGGCCTAAGGCCTGGATGGCTGCTGTGTGGGTGGCAAAAGTTGGACTATCGGGCTCACATGGCAGCCATTTCCTTGACTCTGTCTCCTCAGCAACCATTTCCTCCCTCTGCTATTAGGAGCCATTTTAATTTTTAAAAAATTGGCACTAGAATACCATTATATTGATATTCCTTTTGTAAGAATAGAGGTAGCAGATTCTCTTCATTTTAAAAAAGTCTCTAGCCCCCTTCCTTGCAAAGATAGAAAGAAAAAGGCATATATCTGTAACTGAAATGGCTAGAGACTAGGGATCCCAGGTGTTTGCCGATGGAGGTCAACCTTCCGGCAGTTTGCCTGCTTGTCTGCCAGTTGCCAGTGACTGGCAGGAGGTTCCAAGCTGCTCAGTGATCAGCTGCCACTAGCAGGCACCCCAGGTACAAGTGCAGTGTGCTCACTCCTGGCAGATGCAACATCACTTCTAGAAGTGACATCATTGCGCACAAAGTGCGGGAGCACTCCTACAACTGACGCAATGACATCACTTCCAGAAGTGACGTCTTTGCATCAGTGTTAGGAGTGCGGGCACTAGGACAATTGTCCCAGTGAGTACTGGTTGTGTCCTGCCCTCTACGCGGAAGGTATAGGAACCTGGCAACCCTACCAGAGACTTAACTTTTGTTAAAAAAATGAAAGCTGGGAATTCAGAAAACTTGCTACACCTACTGTTACAATTGTATATTGATGTAACAATAGTCTAGTGCCAATTTTTTAAAAAAATTAAAAGCTCTGGTGGCCGGGGAGGGGTGTGGCTGCTGCTGGAGAAACAGGGAAGTGATCTGCAGGAGCACCAGCAACAGAGGAACCACAAAATCCCATCCCCGTGTGGAAGATACCTATCTAAAGCCACAGCCACTGAATTTTTTAAAGGAGAGAACGAGAGATGCCAACTGAACACTACCTCCATAGATATAGGCAAACCAAGCAAAGAGGATGTCAGTCATAAAATGAACATGAAAAAAAGTTCACGTGTCAGAAAACAAATCTAGTTTGCTTCTGTGAAGTCCCCCTGCATACATTACCCTGATTAGATTTATCCAATAGCTAACTTCAGCTCACAAGAGCCACACCACAAAGCCATAACATGTGATCTCATGTGAACCTAGTCAGAAACACAGCACACAATGCTAAGACAGGTTAAAAGTTACTAAAGGTTCTGTTAATTCCTCTAAGCCTGGCTTTCCACAACAAAGTTATATGCTGTACATATAACTTTATTCAAAGCAGATCCACAGTGACCTCTGATAAAGTGCTTGCTCAATTACTGATCAAGTAGGTCAGAAATCTGCAGAACAGAGATGAAAATGATTGTATTCTATATTGTAACTCATTACATTTCTAATTCTAGCTGACTTCTATCTGCTTTGCTTTTCTAGACTTTTTGACAATTCAGATAAGGGTGATATAGGGTAGTAACATGATACAGCTATTGAAAGTTTAAAAAAATTACTGGCTGCCAGGTTACTGAAAGTTAAGAAAACAGTGTATATGCCACAATCAACTTTTTAGGATTTTACTTTGATAAAGTCTTCAATCTTTACATGTCCCACAGACTGCTTAATTTTTCTCAAAATGAAAGGAAGACTCCTTTAGTGATATTGGGAACTCATCGAACGCAGAGTTCTTATCCTATTTCTCTTAATTTCTATCTGTGATCACCCTGGCCTGAGCTATATGTTCCTTTCACTTGGAACTTGTCTTAAAGGGCCATAAGGTAAAGAAGGTCCAAAGTAGTTTCCGAATTATGAGAGGGAAACATGAGCACATATAGCCAATAAAAGGGGGCTTTTACAAAAATGTAGTGAGAAGCATTATGATTTAGGACTACATTGCTGCTGTTAACTTCAGAATAATTTCCTACATGTCCTAGTTCTTATCAGAAAGGTCCTTTGTTTTTCATACAAAACTCCCAACTAATGGAGCTCTCAGGTCCAGAACTGGTTATTATAATTCCATTTGTATAACAAAGCCTTTCCCAGTATGCTCTTTCTCAAAGCTGCCTTTTGAAAAATCTTTGAGGGAACAACAAAGTCCAAGAGCATTGTCAGATGGTCTGGAAAGGAAGGTGTGCACTGTCCCAGGTCCTGCACACACTGGCATCATTTTCCTTTCCACAGTCCCTTGTGGTAACCATTTTCTCCCCCATGCCACTGGTGGGCTGCTTTGGGGATTTAAAAAAATAGGCAATTACTAGACTGTTATAATGTTATAATGATCTATTGCAACAATATGTTCCTCTGAATTAGGACTTAATTTCATTTATTTTTAAAAGCCAATAGTTAAGAGGAACTATCAGATTGTTGCAACAGTTGATATAAAGTTACAGTGATCTAGCAAGAACTTTGCCATGTGGAAGTAGCTCTAGATACAATACAAAGCATTACAAGGAACTATTCTATTAATTCCACATCAGCTACCCCTACAGAAAGCATCCACTGTAACATTAGTTAGGTTGTGTGATCCTAAACATGTTCACTCAGAAGCAAGTTCCATTATAAATGTGTTTAGCACTATAACCTCAAAGGGATACATGCAGGCAAACTCAAGGAGGATACTAGCAGTAGACTATGCCTTCTCATTGAGTAGTGGGTAATTTCACTGACAAATATCAAAGTCAGAAGATGTCTCTACAGACATTTTTGTAAACCAACAGCAGCTTCACTGGTAGTATGGTTACATTTTTACATGCAAGAAGGAAGTTTCAGGTAATTTTTGGTACCAACTTGCTGATGCTGTGTTAGCATTTCAGCCTTTTTCAGCTCACTTTCATGAGCAAGAATCAGATGAACCTCAGAAAACCCAGCTGATTCAATAAAATCTTAAAATCTCAACCATGGATGTTTCCGGCCATGAAGAAGCAGAAGAGACATAGCTAGAGTCACCAATGTGAAAATTCAGAATACTGACAAATCTCCTACCCATAGCTTTTTTGCCATAAAATCTCAGGCAGGCATGAAAATTAAAAGCTAATCCTCTGCGCAAAACTAAATAACAGCAATCAGAAAAGTTTCTGTGATTAATACACTTTTGAAATAAAGCTGAAAATAAATAAGGCTTTATCAGTACATTCCATTAATAAGGTAACAGAATCATACTGAGGTTTGTCTAATACCATAAACAAGCAACCTTTTTCTTCTTTAAAATCTAACCTAGAAGTGGAAAAAGAATAATTTTTTTTGTATTTGAACTTCACACCCTGAAGTTCTGCTTGAATACTGGTTAGTTTTAATCCCGATACAAGTAAACGATCAGCCCAAAAGTTAAAAAAATAACTCACCTACCTAAAATCTATTTCTACAGCAAAAACTAAGAATAAAAAAATTCCTGTAGTGGCATACACACTATTCTTCTGGTACAAGAATCACACAGCAAGAGATTTAATATTGCATTGCAAATATTTAGAATGCTATTCAAAAAGCCAAGTTCCAGGATTACAGACCATTGAAAAGTTACTGATCTATAGTGATATTGTTTTAGTAAATCACTTGTAAAACATATTTTAAATATACACAGAATGCTCTGCTTTACTATAATAATTCAGGATTTTACCTTTTAACACTACTACTCTTAGTTTTCTTTACTATACCTCATCCTATAAAATAAAAGGCAGCTTCAAAGTTCAATGCTCTCCCGTTATGACTTCATCCTTGTGCACCAAATAACACCCCCTGACCCTCCCACCTGAGGTACATATTTCTTTCTCAGTATTCCTGGAAACCACCTGATCATTCACAGGCAGGACAGGAAGGAAAAAGATTCAAGCAAGCAAGAGACTTCTTGGTTCATCTTTAAATCACTTTCTTCCATACTGATTCTAATCAGCAGCCTCTCTTTATATAAATTACCCTGTCACCTGTTTCAACTTTAAAAAACGAACAACTAGAAATTATCCAAATGTGATTTACACCAGCCCTGCTGTTTTTATGAACACATCAAAAAATGGTTTTGTCCATATACAGCAACACAGACCTGCACAGAGCACTGTTGCTTAAGCCTCTGCGCAGCCTCAGAAGAGACAAGTTTTAGAAAGCAATAATATTCAGAGAGAGGACTTATAAAGGCCAAACTCTCATGCACCAAGATAAAAACTAATCTAAAGTAATATTCTGATCAAAGGTTTTAAAGTCACACTCATCTTCAGGAATATTAAAACAGCACAATTCTAGTACCATCACAAATGGCATGTATACAAAACATAGTTGCACAGTAACAACTAGACTGTAGAGGGGAAACTCATTCTTTTCTTCTTAGGTTTTGGCATCTTTGCATATGATGGAGAATTAGATGAAGATTGCCAAATAATCACACTGTCATGTACAGCATATTAAACAGTTCTTTCACAGCACTAGCAAAAATTTTAAAAATTGCTCTAAAGGTTAAAATCTGTTAGTATGCAAGGAATCCCTCTCTAACATAGAGCGAAGAGCCATGGAACAAAAATCTCTGGCTATCCCATTTTCAGTACGAAGATAGTGCATAGATCCAATTTGCTGAGCTGGGAAGCTGTATACATTTCACTTTTTCTGGGCAGCCTGAAAAGCTTTCAGTTCCACTCGATACCACTCTGGTGCTTCTGGCCCATTTTGTCCAGTGGGATTGTGATCATAGCCATAAGCCACCGTTAATTCTTCATCTTTCTCAACAGCCCTAATAGTGCGAATACATTTAATCAGCCCAAAACGAGGATGAACAAACCTAGAAAGCAAGGAAGCAGATAATGTTATTTTTTCAAGCACAGAAAAAGTAAGGCACCCCAAACAATTTGTTTTCATGGGAGTTTTTAAATCAGCCCAATGCACTTCTTTAAAAAGCTGATTCTTTATACATTTTATAAACATAATATAAAGTAAAAAAGGTAAAGGTAGTCCCCTGTGCAAGCTCTGAGTCATTACTGACCCATGGGGGGATGTCGCATCATGACGTTTTCTTGGCAGACTTTTTACAGGGTGGTTTGCCATTGCATTCCCCAGTCATCTACACTTTAACCCCAGGAAACTGGGTACTCATTGTACCAACCTCAGAAGGATGGAAGGCTGAGTCAACCTTGAGCTGGCTACCTGAACCCTGCTTCTGCCAGGATCAAACTCAGGTCATGAGCAGAGCTTGGACTGCAGTACTGCAGCTTACCACTGTGGGTACATGCTTATATTGTATCACCAAGTCTTATAACATTAATAACATTCAATTTATATACCACCCTTTAAGACAACAATGCACACTCAGAGTGGTTTACATAGTGTATTATTATTATCCTCATGACAATCACATTGTGAGGTGGGTGGGGCTGAGAGAGCTTGGAGAGAGCTGTGACTGACCCAAAGTCACCAGCTGGCTTCAAGCGGAGGAGTGGGGAATCAAAGCCGGTTTTCCAGTTAGAGCCCTGCCGCTCATAACCACTACACCACTGGCTCTTGAATTTCCAGCTTTGATTATAGTCTGTGATACTACAAGAAACACCTTTTGAGACAAAGAAACTATGATGGACACACCTTCATTCCCCCACTGTGAGGCAGATTTTCTCACCAAAATTCACTCTGCCTGCTTTGGCTGAGCAGCCCCAAGTAGCATGTTAATATTTTGTGGTTTGAAAGTCTGTCCCACTCTGACAATCAGATATAATTTTGGCTTTTTAGCCCTGCCCAGGAACTTAATAGGGAGAAGCAGGAGCCCTCTTCCTTTATGTGGGAAATGGCATTGGAAACTGTATAACATTCAAAAAGAAAGTAACAACTTTATTTAACAGGCAGAGATTGAATAAGTGTAGTCAGGGAATGAAAGTGCTGAGGGTAAATTTTGCTGGTAGTACAGAATACACTTTGAGTAACAGGCAAAATGGTTTTGGCGAAGCTTAGTTTCTTATATTCTTAGTTCTTAGCAGTAAGAGGTGTTTTACTTAATTCTTTAGTAAAAGTAACAATATTTCTTCACAGAGTTTCCTATGACAACTCAGGTTTTCTGGAGTTAGCTTTAAACTGTTTTCTCTTCACAACAGACCTGGGATCCTCCACAGAGCCAACCCTCCTTTAGAAACTGGGCAGGAATTAATCTTCTTTTCCTAAGAAGATATAACCTTTTCTCTTTTGGCTTGAAAGGGAGTGCCAAAACACACTCCTAAGGTGTCTGTGTCAAGTGGATTTCAGCTTATGCTGACAGTTAAACTAAGAATTCTTAAATAAAATTCTTCTTCAGGACAGTGATATTACAGCTAAGGCAAAAGATTTCTCTTCCCTCACTCCAGAGGGGAACCTATCTGACTTTCCCTATCAGACTCACTCACAAACTCTCTATGAGCAATCCAGTCAGAAACCAACTGTCAGCCCTTCAGCTGGGTTCTAACTGACCAATCAGAGAGGAAGGAGCAGCCTGTCCCTCAAGCTCTCTAGTCCAAGAAAGAGTGAACTCTTTCCCAGCTGTCTGACTGCTGCACTTAGGAAACCTGCTTTCAAGTGCAGTTCATCACAGAAACAATTTAGACTAGCCCTGGGGTTCTTGAGGACACCCTGGATACTGGCCCTTTCTAAGGATGTCTTCTTCTTTGATCCCAATTGTACATGGCAGGAATTTCTCTTGGCCTGAGTTTGGTCCTTAGATCAGATCTGCTATCACAAGGTACTGGATTACTATGTAAGATTCTGACATTCCAAAGCAGTACCAGATATTCAATGCAACTTTAATACTTACGATTCATAATGACAGTTAGGTGTAAAAGAGTGGTTTGCCTTATGCCCTAAAGAGGCACAGTATTTGGCTGCATGGTTGTAGGGCTCTGGTACATCTATGACTGTTTCATCATCGAGCGATATTGTATTTCCATTCAAAGCCCAGTCCCTGTTGTCCACCTAATTTTCAAAGCAAAATAATAGTACTGCACTGTTACCTTTGTTTATATTTCATCAAATTAAAGACTTGTAGTCTTTTATTGCATGTTTTCAGGAATACAGCCTTTATGGCAAGTGTGTCAGAAGTCAAACCCAAAAGACGACAATTTCACTTTAGTATTTCTGTCCATAGCCAAGTCTTCCCACACTTCTTTCTTCTCCTACTGCACCACTCAACTGATTGCTGGCATACCTGCCAAATTGGATTGGTAGCATTAGAGTACACAAATTCATTCTTAATATTTTCCCAGGACTCAGTGTGTGACTGGCCCAAGGTCACTCAGTGAGCTTCCATGGTAGAGCGGGGGTTCCAATCTGTTTCTTCCAGATTCTAGTCCTACACTCTAACATTTACACCACACTGGCATCCTTCTATAAAGAAACTGAAAAGCAAACAACACCTGACAGCCTGTTCTAAAAATAGATGGCATACAATAAAAAACATTTTGAGTAAGTACTGTAAAGTAAATAAAGTGATATAGATGTTTTATCTGTCAAAATGTAGTTTTCTCTTTCTATGATTAAGCTCTTTTGCTTCTTTTACCTTGATGCCACAGGCAAAGAATGAAATAAAAAACTGTATATGTAGCAATCAGAAGACGTCTTCCCTCAATGGCTATGGTGTTCTGTATCACTCATTTTACAAAATCCCTAAATATAAATTAAAGACTTGTACTTACTGAAATATCTGAAGTATACCCTAAGTATTACACAGTTAACAATCAGCAAGAGAGGTTTTATGACAAAGTGCGTTATAAACAGCAGTAAAGTTGTATACTTTACCTCCTGGTGTGTAATTCGTATTCCATTGTAAAAGGACATAACTGTACCAGCTTCAGCTGCTATTTTAGTAAATAACCCTTCTCCAGCACTTGAAATGAGAGATGCATCCACATATACCCTAACAAAAAGGGGAAAAGTCAAATAATGTTTATATCCTGTAGATACATTCATGTTTCTACCAAAGATTATATTACTTGGTGTACAGCTGAGAATCTACCAGCAAAAAAAAAAAAATGTTGGGACTATATTGAGGACTCATTGGCAATTTTCTGCATTATAACAGGCTAGATCCTAGGTTCCCTTCTTCTAAGGGAGGAATCTCCCACAAATTGAAGGATCCTTACTTAGTTGGTGGGAAATTTCAGATCCAACCCAATATAATTTTACATTATATTCCAAAATGGCATAGAAAAAAGGGAAACCTAAATGTCAGAGCAAGCATATATTTAAAAGATTTCAAAATAAGATTAAATGGCTCTAAATTAAGATGTAGCACAGTTAAGTACCAGTCAATTGCGGCTCTGTACAAAAACAACATTTCATTCACCAGTCTCTCCAGGGTGTAATTTATATATATACATGCAGAAAAGTGCTTCACACCACTGATTAATCACAGGGACTACTTAAGCCAGAAAGGGGGAAAAAATTGAAGCAAAAAAAATATGTCAGTGCCAATGTTAAATGTGACTGACATTTTTGTGTTAATGGAAATGTGTAGCATTCTCTGAATTCTGTGCATGAATGCTTTGGTTTCTTGACTGTGCATATTGGTTGGTGGATGTACACTTTCTTTGAAGCCCATGAGACTCATTATCAGTCACAGGCACAAACCTGATTAAATTGTTGAGCTTCTTCCTTCTCTCTTTACATGGCAAGCCAAGACTAATTCCAGTTACTTGTGACATCCAAATATTTATTTAACTTCATTTTTACCTCACCTTTCTTCCCAGTGAAGACCCAAAGTGGCCTACACCATTCCCCTCTCCTCGATTTTATCTTCACAACAACCCTGTAAGGTAGATTAGGCTGTGAGTGTATACCTGGTTCAAGGTCACCCAGTGAGCTTCCATGGAAGAATGGGGATTTGAACCGGGGTATCCCAGATCCTAGTTTGACAAGTGTCTCAACCACTGTGCCTGCTGACACTTTTCCTGGGCCCGCCAAGTATTTTTAGAAAGTGAATGGGGCCAGATGGGGCTTCTACCAAGCATGGCTTCTGATTGGCCACTGGGGATTTGATTGGCTGTGCAAATTTTTAAAAACACTGTTTTGGCAGAAGCTGCTTCCACAGCACAAGGATCTTCACTGTGTGACTGAAGGTAAGCTGTAGAAGCAGTTTTGTTGTTGGCTCCACCTCTTGCAGCAGCCATTTCGTGGCTGCACCCACCACATTATGTCAGAATTCCAAATCTGCCTGCAGGCTCAAACAGGTTGGAGACCCCTGCACTAACTACTATACCACACTGGCTCTCATGGGTGTACCTTTCCTGAGGTTAGTTTCTACCTCCATTACTGGGATATTTAACTTCAGTTTAATCTCAGTTAAGATTTCCTGTTACTGGGATAGAAATGGGTAACAGTGAGTTAAGTCATCTACATTTGGAGGTCACAATTAACTGGAATTTCCTGAAGACTTTCATCTTAACTCTTCAATAAGGGGAAAAGGATTAGAAGTAATATGCGAGTCCAGCAATGAATGAATTACATGTCTGTCACAAACGTCTTGTTTGTTCACAATGTCTAAACTGATGCTCAATTTTTCTGTTAAGTCCTTCTGTATTTAAAAGTTCTTTAAAACTGTCTTCCAGAGGAATAGGTTGTATGATACAATCACACATCTTTCATGTCAAGTCATGTTTTAAGGAAAACATTTCAGTTCAACTGAGCTCATGCAAGACCTCTTTCAAACGGAAAGGCAAATCTGACAAGCAATTTCACAAGCAACCTTGTTCACCATTCAAGGAATAAAAAGTTGTGAGATGGTGAGCTAACAGGCAAGCAGAACTTCCAAAGTTTCTTGAAAATATTTAAGCAAGGTGAAAATTTCATTTAAATAAAAATGTGATTCTACCTCTCTGATTCATAAGGGTCAGGAAGAAGAGCATTTGTAGAAATGCAGGTTGAAGATGATTTATCAAAACTGTATACTGGGCCTAAAAACAAAATCAGTACAGGAATTAATAGGTAATATTAACATTCAGTCATTTTTCTTATAAAAGGGTTACACATTCAGTACAACCACAAGGAAATTTTATTTGTAAAAAAGCAAGATAAAATATTGTTAGTGCTATTTTAATAACTAACTAAACTTGCATCCAACTATTCTACCTTTTCATGTCTTTCTCCAACTGGAAACAGTGGCCAGACATATTTTGTTATCAGGATTAGTTTAAGTTTACCCAAACTAGAAATAATGACTTGGATCCTGTATCTTGTTTCTGCTAATGTTCTTTTGTACATTGCAGTTTCCCTCTGCTGTATAGCCTGTTCCTCTGTTACTAGGCACTTCATAGTTCACTGAAAGACACTGATCTTGCATGAGCCTGAGGAATGTGCCCTCCACAGGGGAAGACCAAGAGGAATCAAAGTATAGGTTCCAGCCCAATTCTTAACTTATTTAGAACATAACAGGTCAGTTTTGCACAGAAATGTTACATGCTCACTACCTCTTGCCTTCTCCATCACTGACCAGTCAGGTCTTTATTCAACTGACAACAGTAACAAGTGCTTAAATATCACTAAAGTTAATGGGAATCAGGGATACAGATTCTCTGGAAACATTTAAGATGGGAGCAGTGAAGCTGCTAATAATTTCTGAAGTTTTGTTGTCTTGGTTCAGTAATGAAAAACAAAAACAAAAAGCTAGAAATTGAATTTCAAGCCAAAAGGTTTTTTTAATTGTTTTAGTTTCCATTTCTTGAAGTTTTTAATAGTAAAATAAGGTGGTTGTATGAAATTTATACACCCTCCCTTTAAATAAGCCCTTTGGTGCTTTTCTTCAAGAAAAAATACATGCAGAAGAAAGCAGGTAAGGAAGCTAGATATTTGAAGATAAATAGGAAATGTTTTCATTGGAAACCAAATTTTTAAAAAGGGCTGTAGTATGAATACTATCAGCCTTTTACAGAATGTAGTTATATTCTATTTTCAAAGTAAGCTATCTTGCATGTTTTGTTTCACCAGCTTTGAACCAATAACCATTTTTCTATGAAATCTTGAATTCTCTTAACGTATGCCTTAGTTTCTCAAACAGTGGGAAGAATCACCAAAATAGCTGCAGGAAGAGTTTGAGCAGTGAGATTCTAGGAGCAATCCATAACCACTGCAACTACAAAGCAAGCTGCTCTCTCTCCCCCACAGGACCTAGCTTTCTTTTCTTCCCTCCAGTTCTCTATTCAGTGCAAAGCAATAAATGACTTGGGGCCAAGTACTTGAAGGACCACCTCCTCCCGTACTGTCCTGATACTCTTCTCAAGCCCTGCTTTCTGTGTCCCTGCTTGCAGAGTTAAAGAGGAGTGATCAGCGACAGAGCTTTGAAGACATATCGCCTTTGGAACACCCACACACATACACCAAGGCTTGCTTGGCTCTTACTTTCCGCTCCTTTAGGTGTCAGGCCAAAACATTCCTATTCACCCAGGATTTTAACTATGAGCTCTATCTTTTAAAGATTTTTTTTTGGTCTGTTCCTATCTTGAGGACTGTTTTGTCAATTTCATTTTAGATTGGTCTACTTGATTATGTGCAATAACACCCCAACGCTTGTTTTTACTGACTTGTTCTTAATTACATATTTTATTGATGGCTATTTTATTGATTTTTTTATTGCCATGATTTGTGTTTATTGAGTTATGTTAATTCCTTGCTTGATTTTGTTTTATTGTTTTAGGTGTGGAACTGCCTTGGGTGGGTCTAAAGAGAGGGCATGCAAATGTTCTAAATAAATGATTCGGTTTCGTTTTCCCGGCCATGTCGGACGTTCCTCTCCGCAGGTCCGGGGGGAACTGTCTGAGCAGCCTGACTGGGCGGTTGACCCGCGAGGGTTAACCTCCAGGACTCCCAGTGAGGGAGCCTGGATCCGGGGCGCTGCGGGAAGAACCCTCTGGAAGTAATGCAGGGAGTAAATTGCCCGCTTGCTCCAACGGAGGCCGGCAGACTTGCGCAGCACCGCGTGTGCTGCCGGGCCATGGAGAACGGCAATAAGCAGATTTAAGGTGAAGACATGTAAGTAAGCGAATCCTTTCTGATTTTTAAGCGTATGCGAAGGATCGGTGGGAATTGAAGCTAAAAAGGCGCAGACTTCTTCCCCTGCACCGAGTTTCGGAACTTAGTTGGCGCCCCCCACCCTAAGATGGCGACGAGAAAGCAGAGCCCAGCAATGAGTAAATCGGTGATGGCGACGTTACAGGGGAAGGGGGAAACTTTGGAAGAGTTGGTGAGACGAGCAGTTTTCGATGCTGTGCAGCCCTTTGTAGCGAAACTGAATGAAATGGGGCAAAAGGTTGATTCAGTGGAGAGCGAGGTGAAAGCCATTAAAGAAACAGCGACCAGAGCAGAGCAGTCTGCGCACGAGAACGCAGTACTCATGAAAGCAACAAGTAAGGAAGTGAAGCTTTTGGAGAATCAAATAATAGGATTACAAGTGGACTGTGCCCAAACGGTATTGCGTCTTCAAAATGTAAAAGAAGAGCAAAGTGAAAATTTAAAAGATTTGGTGTCTGGACTTTTGGCGCCATTCGCAAAGGCAACTAAAGAAGAGATAAAAAATGATATTTTGGAAGTCCAGCGGACATCTTCAAAGTATGCAATGAAGCGGCAGCTGCCTCGCGAGATTATTATTGACTTTTCATCTAAGAAGACTCGGGACACCATCTTAGACAATTCGTATAATGTGGACTTGGATTATTTGGGCAATAAGGTTAAAATATTGAAGGATGTTCCATTTTTGGCTCGTAAAAGAAGATTCAAGTATAAAGGACTTGCAGCTTTCTTGAGGAAATGTGATATAAAATATAAGTGGCTGTTTCCAGAAGGCGTCTGGTTCAGATATAAAGATCAAACTTACAAGATTACATCGGACGTGCAGCTGACAGACTTTTTGTTCAACCATCAGGAGTTTCAGCAGGAAGAAAGTTCGAAGTCTGAAGGGGAAAGTGGGGGGGAGGAAAGAGCGGGCGCAGCTGCTCCAGCTGCACAGAGAGAATTGAGACCGAGACGCAAGGGGGTGGGGAAGAAGTCCTGATCCTGAATATAATCTGTATTGTATAAGACCTACCAATCTGATAGCATATTAGAAAGTTAACTTTTAAGAAAAATTGCAGTATGAAGGGAATACAAGACATGTAGTGTAGTGTTTGTTGTTTGTATGTTGATTTTCCCTTTTCCCAGTTCTCCCTTCCCCTTTTTTTCCCCCCTCCCCTTTATACTTTTGTAGTCTTCTGTAGTTTTTTTATGTTAGATATTTAAAAAAAATGTTCTAAATAAATAAAGACTGCAGGTAGGAGAACATGTGTCAGGAGGATTCATCAAGAGCAGTATAACAAAATAGCTACATATTCACCTGCCAAGCAAAATGATAGCACAGGATTAAGCAGAGCCCAGACAGCAGAACAAGTTTACAAGGCTGGACAGAGTTGAAGTTGTTTGAGAAATACTACTATGCAGGGCTTTTTTTCTGGGAAAAGAGGTGGTGGAACTCTCAAGAGGGAAATAAAGGAGGAACACACGGGCCCCCTTACAAAACGGCCATTTCCTCCAGGGGAACTGACCTCTGTCTGGAGATTGGGGGGATGGGGCCACTGGACACAAGAGGTGCCGGAACTAGTTCCACTGTGTTCTCACTGAAAAAAAGCCCTGCTACTGTGTGTTCTTGATCCAGATTAGCTTCTATCTTGCAGAGACAACATTGACAGAAATAGTGGTACTCACTGTGTATCTTATCCATAGATAGACTTTATCGTTAACAAAGCTTAAAAAGGAAATGTGCAGAAAAAATTCTTAAGAAACTACCCCCACAAGGGCTAGTTCTCATTTTATAGTTTTAGATGGGTAGTGGTGTTGGTGTACAGTAGAAGAACAGGATTTGAATCCAGTGGCACTTCAGAGATCAACAAGATCACCAAGGTGTGAGCTTTCAAGAGTCAGAGATTTGATGAAGGGAGCTTCTCAAAAGCTTACACCCTGAAAATCCTGTTAGTCTCTAAGGTGCCACTGGACTCGTATGCTGCTGTTCTCATTTTATATTTTATGCTTCGGTATGTATAAGCAAAGTGCAAAGTATAAATGTTCTGAATGATGAATGTGTGTCTATAGAAGCAGCAATTTGCATTTGTACTCATTTCCTTTATTTTGACAAAAGTGGTAAATGAACCATACATGTCAACTCTGCACAAGGAGAGTGTATTTTGTACCCAGGTTAATCTGGTACTTTTGCTGTCAAGTCTTAGTACACTTATAGTAATGCTGCAGACTTTTCAAAGAAAGAGATGAACAGTGGTGGCTTGCCATTGCCTGCCACTGCATAGCAACCTTAGACTACCTTGCTCTCCCATCCAATTACTAACCACAGCCAACCTTGCTTAGCTTCCAAGATCTGATGAGGCTGGGCTAGCTTGGGCTATCCAAGGCAGGGCAAATACAAAGTGGAAAACTGAAGTAGTTCTAAATCTCCATGCTTTACAGCAGCAATCATTCATTCCAGACAAGCATGGTTCCAGGGCATGATCTTAGGGGCATGAACCAACAACCCTGCTGAATCTGAAACAGGTCAGTGCCTAAATGTGAAACTTCCTTTGAACCCTGTGTATACTTTTTTAGTTCTATGGGAAAAATTGCATCTATCCATGTTGTCAATTCATTGTTTTTTAAAAAAGGTTTCCTTGCAAATTCTTTTTTTAGATATAGCAACATTTTTTTACTTGAAGTTATCATCTCGAAGGCTGTGTTGTACATAATGTACACACATCATGTGATGCAATGGGTCAAAAATTTGTATTGGGAACTTACTGCCTGGCATTACTTCAAATTGTGGTTTTCCCTCTTCAATGGATAAAAGGGTTGCCAACTTTGCCTCTAACATTTCACCATCTACGAAGTGCCCATAAAAGGCCGTCTTCCCATCAGGGTACACATAGGCTATCTTCTCTCCAGTCATCTCGCCTTCTTCATTAACTTCTCCAACCAGATTGCCACCATCCTGAAAGAGAACCATAAGGTTGGTACAAGAATTTCATGAATTGGGGAGAAATGTGTGTTCTCTTATAATCAGTTCTATGATCCTGTCAGTTATAAAGTTAACCATTTCTATAATCAAAATATTGTGACAATATTTTGATTCCACAGATGCCAAGTAGAGGCTCATTTTCTTTGACCCTGAAGTCATTTCCAGGCCCTACTTACATCCCATGATGCCAGTCGGTCCTCAGCTTGTCCCTCTCTCATCACATCATTATACTTTGCTTTTTTTAAAATATAAAAAGCCTTGGTCAAATCCTACAATTTCTACTAAAACAAAGCAAAAAACATCAAACAATTTAGTTTCACCAAATACTGAACATTAAGGAGGTTAAACATTATCTTTCTACTATTTTAAAAAAATAATAATAATAACACACTTTGTAAACCGCTCTGAGTGTGGCATTAAGTTATCTTGAAGGGTGGTATATAAATCAAATGTTATTATTATTAATTTGCATAAAAGCTTTGAGCTGTATTTACAGCATCATCCTAAGAATAGTTATACACTTCTATGCTCATAGACAGCAATGGACTTAGAAGAGTGTAACTTTGTGCACTAAAAAGATGAAAATCATACAAGCCAAGACCCTTGTTATGTTCTCTTTCTACAATGTCTACTTCATCCATGACAACTGTGAGGGACTGCAGATTTTACAAAGCCTGGAAGTGCTGTACACACCCAGCTGCAGGACTGTTAAGTGTTAATCTCTCACAGAATCAAAGAGCTTTGAGTAGCAGGCTACTCCAAGGGTAGCATGTGTTGGAAAGAGGACTTTTTTTTTCAGCCCTATCAGAGAGGAATCAACTGTGAAGAGCTGGGAGATGGGAGTCCTAACTGAGAGTAGTTTTAACACTGGCAGGAGAACTGGGAAAGTTGGCAAGGAGGTTTGGGAAGTAGGTTCAGACTCCCAAACGGGCCAGCGAAAGGGGAGAGATCTTCTAAGGAGAGGAGATTTGCCCTATCCAGTCAAACAGGGAAGTAGCTCTGGAGAGTGAAGAGATCCTTAGGCAGGTTGGTTGAAAACTGCCTGTGGAGAAGTTCAGATTCAGTTAAAAACTGAAGGAAAACACTGGGGTGTGAGGATACAGGGTTTGGGGCACCAGCATTCTTAACTACAGAAGAGAACGAGAACACTAAAAGAAAGTATCCTAGAGTACTTGGGGAAAAACAAGGGAACCAAAGCTTCAAAACATGTCTTTAAGTATCTGTGAAGAGCATAAGAACTGAAGTCTCTGCATGTTCTGTATATGTTGAATTACCTCAGAAATTTTCAACTCCTGATTTCACTTGACCTTTCCCCTCCAAAGTAAATAAAATAGTTAGCTATTTTTGGAATTTTAAAAATGCCTCTAGTGCCATTTCTGTTGTGTAAGGATGAGGTAACATCATAATAACAATCATCCCAAGGTGCCATATAATTTTCATTAGGAAAATATCTGTAGTATATTTTCCAACAAGATTCAAGCATTCCTATATACTAAGAAAATTATTAAAGAGCAATCCTAAACATTTCTACTCAGAATTACATCCCATTTTATTTAATGAGGCTTACTCCCAGGAAGTGCTTTTAGGATTGCAGGCCTAATTTCTTAAGGAATAGCCATAAATCCAACAACCAATATTTACAATCAGTCTCTTTACACTGCTTAATACAGAAGTCAGCTTCATCATTGTTCTTTTGGGACGACAGCAAAAAATTTAGAAGTTTAAAGCATAATTTGTTTTCCCAGCTTCAGAATTTGGAACATTTTGTTACAGCGGATTGATGGCTGAACCACGTACATGGTTATTACAGAACCTATTCACTATTTATTTAGGCAAAGTGTCACTAGCTTGAATGGCCTGAATAGAGCTATTCATTTGTGAAAACAAGAAGCAACTCTGCTATACTGTCTTTAAATTTAGAACTATTAAAGAAGGATATTCACTAAACACTTAGGAAGAAGACAAGCCTCTGTCTAAAGAGACAAAAATAAAGCTCAGGAAAGATCCCTCACTCGTGAAATCCAAATCTAACAGGCATGGCTACCATGACACAGTGTACTTTCCACACAAGCAATGTTCAGTGCAAGGCAAATCTATCCTATTCTACTGTGTCATTTGCTGATGATAAAAAGTGATCTCTTTATCAGTTGAGTAAGAACACTGATAGGCCAATCATGGCCTCCTGGACTCAAACAGCCTTTATAGAAAGACTGCTGTTGCAATATTCTCCTGACAATACAGAACAGTTTGCTATTACACTGCAACAGATGTCATTCTGTCCCCAACCCTGATTTACAGAAGACTCGGAGGAGAATTACATAAGTATGTTTATTAGTGACCCACTAAGAAAGCACTTAAATATTGACTTACTGTATAGTATATCCAACAAATACCATGCCGGATATTATCCTTGTATTGCCCTTTAAATATCAGTCGTCCATCAGCATCGTATTCCTGGGCCAACCCATTCAGTTCCCCATCCATGTAAGTGCCATGAAGGGCTCCTCCATCTTCATAAGTGTACACTCCCTGGCCTTGCAGAGCATCATCAACATAATATCCTTCAAGTGTACTAGCAAAAAGAAGTTAAGTCGTACAGAGGAGTCATATGTATTACTTCATGCAGATTACCAGTTTTTCAAGACAACATTAATAAAGTATTCTGCACCCCAACATGGAGCCTCACATGTGTAGTGATGTGCACATGGCAAATGACTGTTCCTTTCTTTTACCCTGAAAGGAATGGGGCAGCTATTACAGATTGGCGGGGGGAGGGGGAGGCTCTATATTTGCTGAACAGATCCCATCAGTTATCTTCATCACATCTATTATTTTCTCTTCAAAGGACTAAACATTTTTGTTTTAGATGAGAGGCATTCCATTGTGAAATGTATTACAGCAAAGACAGTAAAGCACTAAACCATTTACAGAACACCGGGAGCAGAATTAAACAACCAATTTCAGTGATCCACCTTTGATAAAACTTCAAAACTGTTCACATTAATTTTGTTTCATATAGCCACGGAGAAAAAGAAACTAGAAGTCAATGATTATACTTCCAAGCACTGTGGCATATATACCACAAATTACCCCAAATAAAAAACCCATGACAATATGCCTACCTTCCATCAAAAAAGAAGAACTTGCCACGGCCATTCTTTTCTCCATGCACAAAATTTCCTTCAAATCTGTCTGTGGATGAATATGTGACTGTACAAAACCCATGTGGCAGCCCGTCATCATCAAGCGCTCCTAAAAATAATAAAATCAAACCAAGAAAAAACAACACAGGAAATATTAATGTATTTAAAATATTTGCAAGATCACTTCTCATCCAAATGTTGGAATGTATGTAATGTATAAAATAGCTGTCAACTGCATCAAAGTTTATTCTGACAGAGACAATTTTAAAGAAATCTGTGTGAGTTTTTAAAAGATATTTTAATCATTTAGAATGTATTGGTTTTAAAAAAAGTTTTCACACAGAAAAGTAAGCACTTAGCAAATAGCATAGTATTAGCCAAGCTGAGGCAGTGAGAATAAAGATCAGAAAAGGAAGTTCTGAAACTTATGGTAGCAGTGAATGTGTGCTTGGGATGGAACAGCTTTCAATAGCGCAGTTTCTCAAAACTCGTTGTTGTTATGTAGGCACTGCTAGTCTTGTTCCCAGGCATTAAAAATATTTGTGACTAATCGAATGACTGATCGAATGCGTGTGTGTGTTAAAAAAAAACCCTTTAAAGGGCTTGGTATCAGCCTTTTAGTTCTGCCTGAATCCAATAACAGTAAAGTGCAAGACATAAACTGTACTTTCTATGGGCAAGTCAAACCGTCACTGTTACTGTTTTCATTTCATCTCTTGTAATAATTCTGCTTCCCATTCACATGCACCCCCTATCCAGGCTAATACATATTATATGTATAAAGCCAACACAATATAACAATCAAGAGTGTCTGAATGGGATCCTGGAGACCCAGGTTTGAATCCCCACTCCATCATGGAAGCTCACTGGATGACCTTGGGCCGGTCACTCTTTCAGCCTAACCTACCTCACAAGGTTGGTGTTGTTAGGATAAACTGAGAGGGACCACTTTGGATATGCCACTTTGTGTCCCCACTGGGGAGAAAAGCAGAATACAAACATCTAACTAAAAATAAATATAATGGATTTCCAATATGAGCAACAACATACGTTAGAAAACATTTTCTGTTTTTGTTCACCAATATTTTTTTTTTAAAACTGGGCAGTCCTTTGCACCAGCAAGCATATTTAGGATAAGCTCTGCCATTAGTCATGTCATGTAAAATTCCCCCAATACATTATATTAACATTGCCCTAGACAGAAAATATTACATGGCAGGGCATTTCTTTCAGCAGGAACACAGTGGAACAGAGTTCCAGCACCTCTTGAAAATGGTCACATGGCTGGCGGCCCCGCCCCCTGCTCTCCAGACAGAGGGGAATTAGATTGCCCTCCGTGCCACTGGAGCGGTGCGGAGAGCAATCTAAACTCTCCTCTGTCTCAAGAGCAGGGGTGGGGCAACTAGCCATGTGACTATTTTCGCTGAGGGCGACATAAACTTTAAAAAACTTCCCCCTTGTTCCAGCTGACCCAAAGTGACATCACTGTGCAGTCCTGGGAGCATGCGCACACTTTGCGCACATGCATGTGGTAAAAGGGGTACTACCTCCCGCCAAGAGTTGCCCCCTGTACTGGCAACCCACTGAGTTCCACCAGGGCCGGAACGAGGGGGGGCAGGGGGTAGCCTGCCGCTGGTGCCGCCAAAGAGGGGGCGCCGGGCGCAGCTGCCAGCCACCCGGGAGGCTGAGCACAGGGTTCAGAGACCCTCGCCAGCCCCGCCGATGGGGTGGCTGGCTTGCCGCACGTGCAGGACCTCCCAGCCCTGCGGTCAGCCACCAGCATGGCAAGCTAGCTGCCCCAGCGCACGCCCTCGCTGCTGCCAGCTCCGCAGCTCACCATGTGCTGGGGCTGCCGGCTTGCCACGCAGGCGGCACAGGGCAGTGGGGCACGCGAACCATGCAGACGGCCTCCTAGCCCTGCGCTCAGCCGGCCGTGCGGCAAGCCGCCCACCCCAGCACCTGGTGAGCCGTGGAACTGGCGGCAGCGAGGGTGTACGCTGGGGCAGCTAGCTTGCCCCGCAGGTGGCTGAGTGCAAGGCTGGGAGGTCCTGCTCACATGGCAAGCCAGCCAGCCGCCCCAATGCATGCCAGCACCACCGCCAGTTCCACGGCTCGCCGGGCACTGGAGCGGCTGGCTTGCCGTGCAGGCAGGCATGCCTCCCGCCCCCGCGTAATGATGTCATGAAAGTGACATCATCATGCAGCACCGGGAGCACACACACGCTATGCGCACATGTGGAGCACCCAGGCAAGGTATGCCCCAGGTGCCCACGCGCCTAGATCCGGCGCTGAGTTCCACCACCTCTTTTCCCAGAAAAAAGCCCTGTTACATAGTAAGGTATTGGGGCCTTTCTGAGGGTTCTCTCTCTGCCCCAAACATACCAAAACGTACCAATCTCCAGTGACAGAGCCAATTTTAGAGAGTTTATTGGCCTACATCTAAGTGACCCATCTCCCCAGTATGTGTTTCCAATGCCCTTTTCACATCTAATGGAATACACCCTAGGTCTCAAGTTCGAAATGCTGACTGATAAGGTCCACAGAGGATGGGGTCATGAGGAACTCCAGAAATGTGAAGGAGTCCTGAATTATACCATGGCTCATGCCTCCAATATTAAAGAAATAAAATACTTATTATCAATAATAACAGTTCTCAGAAATGTCCAAAAGTTCACAACAGTCAACTGACTGATCACATATTATTAGTCCACAGGTTTATTGACTGCTTATTATTTGATCATGGTGAAATATTGTTATATATATTCCACAAAGCCACAACAGTATCTTATAGGTGTACGTTCACCTCTGTTGTTTTATTAGAGTTTGTTCGAAAGGGCCCTCTAGCATGCTGCAAAGGAAAAGCACAGCAACAAAGCAAAGCTTTTCTCTTACTAACCACCTGTTACATCTGTAGGCATCTCCAAGCAGAGCAGAAACACAAGTAGTCACCAGAGGCCTAAGAGTGTCCATGTCTCTGTTGTGCTGGAGAAAACAGACACTAGCCCCCCCCCTCTCTGTCTCTTAGCTTTATTTCTCTTTCAATTACAACTTTAAAAACTGCAACTGCAGACTAACCCTGGTGTACCAAGATAAAAGCCAAATAGCAGACCTTTCCAACGAACAGTAACTCTTTGTAGAAATCTTACCTAAAATTCTTAAAAGTTACAATAATACATTACTATTTTAAAAATTAAATACTATAATTTTGTAATCAACACCAGTCTAAAACCTGTTGATGTTTTTGTTGTTGTTCTAATAAATGTAATGTTTAAAAATACTGGACCATTTTTTTTACTGATAAATACTCACATCTAGTATTTTTAACATTTTAGAGACAGCAAGCAAAACACAAACTATGTATTATACTTATCTGTTCAGTGCTTGAAAAATTATTTTAACTGACATAATATAACAGTTGTCTGTCAGTCCCATTATCTAATCATTAGCCGTGCACCATAATTCTGCTGGAAAATAATTTTGTAGCATTTGCAACAGAAAATAATTTAGCATTGCAAATGCTACAAAATTCCAATATATTTTACATGACACAATAACTATTTTCACATAGCATATTCATGGATATTCAGCACACTAGAGCAGAAGTAGAATCTTCCTTCCCTCATCATGTTCAGTTTCCACAGATATGCTATGTGAAAAACTCTTGTGCACAGCTGCTATCCTGTCCACAATTGTGCTTAGGCCAGGGTCAATGGGACTTGCACATAACTATTAATAGGATTAGAACACAATAAATGAGGAGCTACTCCTTCAAACAGAAGGCAGCATTTAAATATACCCACAACAGGAACAAAGTCAGCTCGGCAGCGGAAGTGTCATAATCCATATTGGACAAAAGAGGGAAAGTTGTGGCTCTCATGTCCAAATTACAGAGTGTCAGATTTGTTTTACAGATAGTAATTTACAACTCAGAATGAAACACATTTCATGCTAACAATGTATAATAGTCACTGTACCCATTCTATCAATTCAGCTGAAACTATTTGAGGGACTTCATGATAAATACATCATTGTATCCTGGGTACAAAATCTAAAAGTACATACACAAAAGAAATTACATATTTCAGGGGGGCAGTCCTTACTTTTGTAGGAGAGAGTAAATATACAAATACAAATAAACAGCAGCACTGATGGAAGCAAAGAGGCACGCCTACGGGGCAGAAGATCTGCTACCCCACACCATCTTCAGAGAGAGAGAGAGAGAGAGAGAGAGAGAGAGAGAGAGAGAGAGAGAGAGAGAGAGAGAGAGAGAGAGAGCACCCAAGGCACTGGAGCCAACTCAAAGCAGTCACTCCCTGCTTCTCTGTCTCTTCCATCACCAGAACTGTGTTTTTACAGAGACACACTTGCCTGCTCCTCTTTTAGCTCAACTGGAAGTTCACCTCTTTGAAACCTTAATGGTCACTTGAACACTCAAAGCCTGTTGAGATCTATGTGTCCTTAAGACACATTATCATCCCTCTGTATGAAACAGACTGAGCCATAGCAATCATGGGCCAAGATCAACATTATTTCCTTCTTAAAATCTGCACTGTTACAGAAAGGTGTTTCTGGCACATTAATATTGTCAAACAAAAAAGAAAGAAAGCAGGAAATTAAGAAAGCAAAATACTAAAGCTTTCCAAGGCTTGCAGTTTTGATCAGACATCTTCCCATTTCATAAGGCCAGTTCAATAAATCAAGCAGTGATAACATCATGAACGCCTCAACTTTCATTAAGCTTCATATCATCCGTCATAGAACCAGAGGAGTTAGCCAGAATAGTAAAGAGTCCAGTAGCACCTTTAAGATGCATCTGATGAAGAAAACTGTGATTCTCAAAAGCTTATGCTACAGTAAAGTTGGTTAGTCTTAAAGGTGCTACTGGACTCTTTACTATTTCATCATCCGTCATGGCTGTTGAAAATGTTTTTGACAACTTGACTATTCTGCTCCTGAGCTAAGTCAGACACACACACACACATTTTAAAGATGCATTCTGAGGCTTGCTGTTTTGGCATCACTGTCTCAACCACGTTTACCTGGAAGCAAGCCCCAGCAAGCCCACGGAACTTACTCTTCAGTTAACTTGGACTTAGCTTAAGGTTCTTGGACGCTTCAGGGCGGTCAAACGTGTTCTCCGCTCCATCCTCCCAAGAGCTCAGCACAGGGAAGAGATGGGAAGCGAGCGGGGAGGGAGGAACGACAGATGCAGGAGGAGACGAGGCAACCCCACCCTCCCTCGGGGTGGGGCAACTATTTCTGTCCGGCTTACTGGGGAGGTAGGCGGGCTGGAGCTTTCTCTGAAACGGCAGGCCAGGCCGTGCCACGCGCCGAGCGGCTTCCCCCGGGCGGTGCTTGGCCGCCCTCCCCATACGCCCCAGTGGGCGCCAAAGAGAAAGGAGGCGGGAAAGTAGGCACCATGTTTACCACCCCCACAACTCCCGGTGGGGGAGGGGCGCTTCCGCGGAGCCACAGCCGGCGCAGAAAGGCGCCTCGGCTTGCCTGCCCTCCCCGAGGGGACGCCCGCCTTCCCTCGCCCAGGCCCAGCGAGGATGCAGTTACCCTCGACGGTCTCTTCCAGCGTCTCCTCGTCACTGTCCATAGCACAGCGCGCCGGCGGCAGAGTCAACTTGCTCAGCTAACCCTGTCCGGGAGCGCGCCCGCGCCTCGGCACTTGCCTCGTCCAGCCGGGGCGAGCGGGCGGCTGACTGCCGCGGTCTCCCCCTACAGCTCGCTGAGCAGGCTGGCGAGGAGCCGCCACGCACGCCGGCGAGCTCCTCTGTCGCCGCTCTTCTCCCCACCCTCGGCTCTCCCCGCTTTGTTATAGAGCAGCTGATCCACTGACATCACCCTGGGCTGGGGCCGTTCCCTGACTGACAGCTCTCTGCGCAGCCCCAAAAAGCAGAAGCCCTCTGGTGCAGCAGGGACAAGCCGGCACACGCCGACTCGCTAAAACCTCCGGCGGCCGGGTGCTCCGGCGCCCCCTCTGCCCCCAGCGGGACGACGATCCCGCCCCCGCCGAGGCGCTTCTGCCGAGCGCGCACATGTTCGGTCTCTTGCTTTTCGGTCGATGCAAAGCGCGTTGCTAGGGCCAGACTATGGCCCTGCGGGGCGCAGAGGGAGGGCAGGCCGTTCGCGCCCAGGCAGATAAAAGCTGGAGGGGCAGGAAGCCCGGCACGCAGAACCCCGAGGCGCGGGGCCGCGCAGCGCAAAGGGGGCCGCTGAAAAGTTGTTGTGCTGGGAAGAAGTGTCGCATTTGAAGGTATATAAATAACATACGTCTAAGTGAAGTCATAAAAAGCGCCCTTTTGGAACGACTACGTTTAAAAATAAGTTTTTAAAATAAGTACGAGGGTTCTGTATATGACTGCAAAACAGTCTAAACAAAGCCTTGCGTTGAAATCACGTTGGAAGATTATTAGATTGTCAGTGTAATACGTTTTTCGCATTCTCAGAGATGTTCTCTTTGTTTTAGAAGCTGTAGAACTGACTGGTCAAGTTCTGTAGTCTTTAACCTTGTAGGTCTTGTTATCATATTTCTGTTTCTAAGGTCATTTTGACAGGCAGTTTTATAAGTTCACGGATACCAATACACTGACTTGGAAGCTTTCCTGAGTCAAAGCTCCCTGAGAGATCTCCATTCCTACTTGTGTTTGAAGAACAGAGCTCTGACTCTTGAAAGCTTACACCCTGAAAATCTGGAGAAATTTTGCTACAGCACAGAGGTTTATTATTCATTTAGTCAGTTTTGTGTAATGGCATCAGCGTGGTTTAGGATGATTTCAAAAACCAATTTAGACAACACCATCTCATTGATAATACAAGTGGAGATCTGCAAAGTTATGGAAGAAAATCCTCATATGACTCGCAAGAGTTAAACAACTAAATAACCAACACTTTACTGCCCTTAATGACACCTACCATCTGAGGTGCCCACTCCATCCTGCTGCACAGTTAGGCCAGTGCTGGGCATCTAAGTTTGCCACCAGGATTCACTTTTTGATTTAGCATTGGATGAATATCTCAGGATTAGGTTTTCCTCTCCTAGTGACCACAACTAGACCCGATGGACAGGAAACAACAAACTTGTCATGGCTGTGTGATTTGTCCAATATGTACTTAGAAGCATATTCTAACAAAACGAAGGGCCTTTCCAGACAACCGGCTGCCTTCCTACTATCTTCAGCACTGACCAATCACAACAGCAACATGATCTGTTCCAAATAATGGATAGAAAGTAATCTTGCCGCAGGGAATGCTGCCTTGCTGCAGTTTGCAATTTTTCTTTGAAAACAGATCTGTAAACAATGCTTTGCACTAATTTAGCTTAGTGAAGGAGAGTGTGGCCAATAGATAAATTAAAGAATTAAAGATTCCTGAAGTGACAATGTAAGGGGGGAAAGAGTAGTTTGTTGCTTTCCAAGGGTTTTTAAAATTAGCTCTGATGAGTGTTCCAGCTCTGCTAGTTCCAGCACACCATGAAATCAACGTTCAGCCACAAAGGCTATGATGTTTTTAAAATTAAATAAATGTACAGGGATGGGAAGAATTCTTCTATTCGTGGTCAGTGATGTCATACTGTTCAGTGCTTCTGAAATTCACACAACTGTATTCCACACAACAATGGCAAGAGTAATGTATGTACAAGTTAAAGGGAAACTTGCCTTTTTCCAGTATCCACTTTATTGTTCTGGGAAAAGTGTAACATTTTTGCAACAGACATGCTGCTAACTTATGCAAAGATCCCAAGCAACACATGACTAACAATGACACATTTATTGTGCTATAAACCAGTCATCTGGAAAGGCCTTTATGGTCAGAATACCACTGTATCTGTATCTTGTGTCACTTCTAGTATGAATTCAGCTGTCAAGATTTATTTATTTAGTACACTTAGCACACCACTTTTCTCCATACAATATAGACCCAAAGTAGTTTACAATGTACAAAACACACAAAAGACAATAAAATTTCACAGATATGCAAAATAAGCAAATTTCACATTTACTACTTGCCATTTACAAACTAGCTCATAAGGCAGAACAGGTGGTAACAGCGCTGCTCTTAATGAAACAGGCCTTTTCCACACGGGTGATTTAACTCTTCTCTTTTTGAGCATTTGCTGCTCAAGGACTGGATTAGTTTTTGCCACCTACCTTTACGTATGATGCTTTAACTCTTGCTATGGGTGCCATCTTTTTTTTCCTGCACCACCACGAAATAAAGAGGGTTATGTGGAGAGATGTGGTCGTCATCCTTGGTGTCACCGTTGGCATCACCAATGCCATCACATCACCACCACTTTTTAAAATTCTCATATTCCCAATCATATTATTACATTATGATGTTACAACATTATGACTACCAGAGCACCCATCACTAAGCCATAGTGGGGGAGGCGGGCAGGAAAGAGAAACAAAAGCTAAAGGAAATCCAACAAAGTGCGAGTGCAGTGCTGGTGCAGAGTAACTGCAAACACAGAAATTTTAACCCCAAAAGTATAGATAATTAATCTTTGAAAACCTAAAAGAGATCCATGAAGCCACAACACGAAGTAACCCTGTAATTGTTGTTATAACATCATTATGCTTGGGTTTTTTTTAAAAAAATCCCCAATACATAACAGCCATGCCCTGAGTAGACATTTCTAATTATGATTTATGACCCCCGACACACACACACAGTTCAAACCTGAGAGCTCCACCTGGGCTGATCCAAAGTGGGGAGGTAGAGTCCGGCACCAATGGGACAAAATGATACAATGCAATAAGAACAACATTACAATGTTATAACGTCATTACGTTTTCTTTTGTAAAAAGCTGTCTTGGAAAAGGGAGGGTTCAAGGGGAAGGAGAAGGAGGAAAGGGGAGGGAGGAGCTGAGAGGAGGGTGGAGAGACCGGTCATCCAGAAATAGCCTGCGGGGTGGGGGGTGAAACAGAAAAAAAACTAAAGGAAAATTCAGTACAATTGAAAAAGCTAACTCAAAATCACAGTGAGAAAATCACTGGGGAATAAGCACAGGCAGAAAATTAGGAGAGAACGCTTAAAAACACCACAATTGAAATCAGAAGGTGGAGTTAAGCCTGTGGAATTCAGAATCAGGGTCCAGAAACAGGAAAAATCACTTGTGCAGAAAAGGCCGCGGTCTCTGACAGGCAGGTACTCAGATTATTATCAGACTAACTACTATGGTAAATTTTTGTTCTTTGGGTAGAAGCAGAAGCGTTAAAGATTTCTTCCAGTTTCATTCCATCTAAACAGTATCCTGGGTTGACTCCAGATTAAATTTTCTGCTAGCGAAAGAGGAGGCCTCTTTTCCCTTCCTGCTGTGGATTTGCTCCTCCTGCCAGGAACAGCATTTAAGGGAGATGAATGGGCTGCAGCAGGAGGGGGAGAAGCTGGAAAGTTCTGTTTTCTGTTACTGAGAAAATATAGTCTGAATCCAACCCCATCTCCTATTTTGGAAAATGTCTCATGTTCTGAAGGAATAAATTACTAATATACTAGAGGTTATAAAGATTCAGAGATTCTTTATCCCATAGCCTGGCCTAAAATCAGACATAAAAGGGTCTAAAGCACCAGAGTTGTTTCAGAAGACGTGGAGTTGGTCAGCTATTGCTCTCTCATCCAATTTGCCCAGAAAGGGTAGATTAGAGAGACCAGGTAATAATTGTACCTCTTTGACACTTACAGTTTAAAACGCTATTTCTGAGCAGTGGCTTCGGCTTGGCACCTGCTCCTTTCACACTGTTCCCAGCAGTTTCGATTTGGCCTCTTGTGATTCCTTCTGCCTCAAAGCCTCTGTTCAGTTTTAGGTTTTCAGGGCATTGCGGTACATGTCACCTCTTTTTTAAAACTTTGAGCATGCATAGTAATGTTTCAATGTTACATCTTTTGACAGACAAGCCCCCCATGCCCACCTTTCAACCACCCACCCCCACCTCACTGTTCTCAGAGGTAAGGCAGGACTTCCCTTTGCACGGGGTGAGGGGGTGAGCAGACTCGTACGCAGCCCTGGCTCAGCTGAGATGCACCAAGCCAGGGTGTCATGCTCTGGCCAGGGTGCATGTGCTGGGCAGGTTAGCTCACCGGTGGGCCAAGTCCGGGTCAAGTCCAAAGCAGTCAGTTCACACTAGGCAGGCAAGAGGTCCAGTGCAAGCTGAGGTCAAAATCCAGGCAGTCAGTCCACAGGGGTGCAAGGCTTCCAGACACAAGGCTCAGGCCACAAGGAGTGACAGGCTAAGTTGCTTCCACGCTGAGCTCTGCCCAGCATCTCTTTTCATTGCCACTCTAACAAGGTGCAGGTGTTGCTTCTTCTTCTGATAGCCTTGCCTTGTTCTCAGAAAGCCTCGCCCTCTGTTGTGCCTGCAGGTGAGCACTGCTCCGTCTCTCCACACAGCTGTCTTTGCTTTACTCTTCCTTCTCTCAGCTGGCCCAGGAAGCTCAGGCTTCTCCCTTACTCTGTGTTAGTCTCCATTTCCAACAGCCACCACAAGAGGTTCCTGGCTGCTCTTCCTGGGTTTCTTCCGGTGCTACAGCTGTCACAGCTGGCTCTAGAGTAGACCCTGCTGGCTCTTCCAGCTCCTTGTCCTCTGAGGACGACTCTGGAGCAAGAGGTAAGGTGGCTGGTTAAGGCTGACTCACGACACAGGGCTCAGCTGGGGCAGCTGTTCTCCTGCTTCGCAGCCTGGCTGCAGAGCAGGAGAGTGGCTGCCCCAGCTGAGCCCCGGCTTGGCACTTCTCAACTGTGCGTGCAGTGAGCCCCGGCTCAGCTGGGGCAGCCGCTCTCTTGCTCCACAGCCCAGGCTGAGCCCTGGCTTGGCACGTCTCAGCTGAGTGTGCAGTGAGCTGTGCTGTGGAGCAGGAGAGCAGTTGCCCCAGCTGAGCCCCAGGTCAGCGTGTCTCAGCTGAGCCGGGGCTGGGTATGAGTCTGCTTCCTGCCCCCCCCCCCACGCAAAGGGAAGTCCAGCCTTACCCCTGAGAACAGTGGGGGGGGGTGGTTGAAGGATGGGCATGAGGGGGCCTTGTCAGTCAGAAGAT
The DNA here is from genome assembly GCF_028583425.1 of Eublepharis macularius. Taxonomy (NCBI): domain Eukaryota; kingdom Metazoa; phylum Chordata; class Lepidosauria; order Squamata; family Eublepharidae; genus Eublepharis; species Eublepharis macularius. The sequence continues at coordinate 50,731,279 of NC_072799.1, forward strand.
GTAGTAATGTTGAAATGTTACTACACATGCTCAAAGGTTTTTTAAAAAGTGATGTGCAAATGGAAGTCCTGCCTTACCACTGGGAACAGTGGGGTGGGGGTGGTTGGTTGACAGGAGGGCTACAGAGGAGAGCGGCCATCCCAGCTGAGCTGTGGAGAGCCCGCTCCACTTGCCCAGGAGGACTGCAGAGTGGCCAAAAAAAAGGCAGAAAAAGAGTTCAGAGAGCTGACTTGGGTGGGTATGGTTAATTCCACACAAACCAATCAGCTCCCAGGGAAAAAGGAGGGGGGAAGTGCTGCACAAGTGTTTACATTGACATTAATCAGGTCAGCCATGAGTCAGCAGCGGCTTCAAAATAAAATTGCGGTATGTCCGCAGGGAGAAAAATCAGGGATAATGTTGACAAAGAGCGGCACTATGTCCCATGACTAGTTTTAAGTGTGAAACCTCTGCAAACATGGGACGCAAAACACGTGCGGAAATGCTGTAAAGTATGAGCAGGGGCGGAGCAAGGGTTTACCTCGCTCGCGGCCGGCCGGGCGCCCCCACGAGCGCGCGCGCGCGCACCGGCCTGCGTGATGACGTCACACGTGACGTTATCACGGGAGCGCACGCGCCGCCGCCGGCCCGATTGCTGCGGCGGGCGGCCTCCGAGCTCTCCCACTCGGTTGCCTGCGCTGCCGCAGATGCCTGCCCGCGGTGGCTGCGCCTGGTCAGGGGCTTGTGCTGGCGGCGGCAGCGGCGCGGGGTGGGAGGGATAGGAGGCTGGTGCTTTGTGGTGCGCGCTTCCGCCCGCCGAGCCTCCTCCGGCGCTCCCTCCGGCACCCCGCGCCTGCGGCCACCGCCTACCTGGCCTCAATAGGCCCGCCGCCCCTGAGTACGAGTGAGAAAGGTCTGTTGGTTACATCATCTAAGAATGGGTTTTTTTTTAAGTAGTGGGTAGATAACCTACGCTTTGAGAAGCTGAGAGAACATACCTTGATTTAGTGCTGATTTATGATAGACATCAAGGGCTCCTTTATGTAGTCTTTAGTAGCTAGGATGGACAGGGATCCAGAATACAAATAGAAGCTTCTCCAGATGCTACAATTCCATCAATATCTCTCACTGTGACTGGGTCAAAATGATTCAGAAACGGACTGGACAGTATGTTAAACATTACATCTGGCTTGCCTATATTACAGGTGACATCCAAATCAGAGCATATTTGAACAATTTTATCAGCAAAAAACCTTGCAAAGATGTCACAACTAATTGGCTGTTCTTGAACCAGGGAAGGTTCTGATTTAGGGGTCAAAAGATGTTGAGATACCTTCTGCAGTTGGGATGGATGTGATTTAGCTGATGTAATGGTTGCAGAAAAGTAACATTTCTTTGATGCTATCACTGCTGCTTCATAAGTCTCAGTGGGCTCTATAGTATGCTCCATCAGCTTCAGCACTAGTTTTCCTCCAGCATCTTTCCAGATATCTTCTATTCCTCTTTAAATCACCCAGCTCTGGTGAACCATGGGGCTGGTTTCTGCTTCAAGGAAGGGAGGGTTTGCAGAAAGGTATAATGTTGGCATGTGTATCTACATTAGCAGCATACAGAAAGATATCATTTTGAAGTACAGCTTTGGAAGTGATTGCTTAAGACTGTGATCCTAAGTACACTTCAGTAGAAGCAGACTCGGCGGGAATTGCTTCTGAGCAAATGGACTTAGCATCAGGGTGTTAAGCATCAAATGTAAATGTGGAGAAATCTGCTAGTTTCTGAACAGTGAGTGAAATGCTGTATCATAAATATATTTAAGATGGGTCCTTGATTAAGTTGGGCCGGCCTTTGCAGAATTGATATTCTGAAAGTTGTTCCCAAATTAATGGAACCCATTATATGTTATGGGTTTTCAGATTGAAGATATTGGTTCCTTAAAATAGACTTTAAAGCATTTATTTACAAAAGTTTTTGTAACAAATGTGTGTCTGGCTTTTGTTGTTTTGGGCAGCTATATAATTCTGGCTTGTTTCTGTTTTTGGTTTGTTTTCTAATTTGGTTGGTTTTGTATTCTAATTCTCATTTCTTTTAAAATGTTCTTGTAGTTCTGAGAATTTTTGTATTGGAAAAATGGGCTATAAATTTTAATAAATAAGTAGAATAGAAGGGTAAATGAGTTACTGAACAAAAACAAAGTCTTTGACCTCCCTGTGGACCTTTTTTTAAAAATAGGGATGAATGGTTAAAAATTCTTTGGAGATTCCTCATAGAGCATACACTCATCCAGGTTTTGGCAAAGTCTGTTCCTATCAAAGGAGAATTTTGTGATATGGCACTAGAAAGACAGTTTCATACTAGAAGTAAAAACCAAATGACCTCTCCTTTTCCCCTGCTCATTTTTTAGAAGTGACATATATAGAATAGTGGCTGGAAGCAGGAATAATATCCGTTCTTGAATCTGTTACATAAAGTGTAGAGCTTTGTGTCACTTAATAGGAGGTCAGTTCTCCTGAAAAGACAATAAGTTGTTCATGGTTGTTCACGCAAAAGAAGTAGCTCTGACATATAAGCCTCATGGCCATTTCTATTGAAGGTATAAAACCAGAAACATGTTGGTCAAAACAGTTAGTGTAATGAATTTCACATGTGCCTATTCCATGCATTCTCCAAAGGCAAACTTACCTTTGTCATAGAGTGAACAGTTATGAATCATGTGAGTATACCTGAATGAAACAATTGCTTTGAAAATATGTGCCTGTCACAATCACGCTTAAAGGAGTACCCTTAAAGCATCTTAAATGCTATGTGTGAACCAGCCCTAGGTGCTAAGCAGGGATTTGGATCCAGGTTTCTTAAAGCCCAAATCCGGTGTTCTAACCTAGAATAAAATAATGCATAATTTGACAAGCAGTTGAGGTTTGGATCACAATGATCACACAAATGTCCCAAAGTGTTATGCAGTAAAGTATGTGTTTTAAAAAAAGAAATCCTAAAACTATACTATCAAAAGTAGTCTCTGGTTTTAAATATATACAGATCCAGCTGTTTTCAGTCACACATTTTGCAGTAGCCAAGTATATGACACATGGTTCATGGAAATGCTCTGCTTTGCCAGCTATAAATATTACTTCAGTTCCCCTTCAATGGTGATTTTCCTGGTAAGCCAAGTTCCCATCAAAAATAAAACTGAGCCATCCATGCAGCTGAAGAAGACCTCAAGTTTACCAGCTGAATTTATGCCTGAATGTGCTGTATTGTTGCCACTCATCAAATGAGGGAAGGAAGAATCCGTTTCTAAAGGAAAATATATTTGCTCCCTCAGTCGGGATGAAAGGCAGACACAGTATTTGGGTTCTAAAATGGGCCGCTTTATTAAAATTACAATTAAATATAAACTACGGCAAGGGCCTAACTAGCGGTACAGGTCAGGCCCTGGGGTCACTGCTGGACCCCGCCCTGACCTGTCTGGGCGAGCACCCGCTGCCCCAGGTGCAAGCCATCCACCAAATGGCTGGGACCCGGCCTGGCCAGGCGGAGTGGTTCACTCCTGTAAAGCTCCCCCACCCGGCCGTACGGCAGCGGGGGGAGACTGGCTTGTCCAGGGGTTCCCCACCCAGGGCGTCTGACCTCGCAGCTGGGCCGTACGGCTGCCAGCCGCTCCTGAAATACCCCAATTCCCCACCAATGGGGAGGTGCCAAGGGTGCTCACTGGCCTGCTACAGATTTTCCCTAACTAAAATCCTGCCACCAGGGAATTACCTCAGGCCCACCATGCCAATTACCTTCCTCTTCTCACAGTGCAAGGTAGGTGAAAAAACTCCATTCCCAAGTGCCATTCAGGGACAAGGAGAGAAAAATTCCTACCTGGCCCAAAAGGCGACCAGCTAATCCTGCACTGCAATAGGGTGAGGTGGGTGGGCCGAGCATGAGGCACTACTGAAGGCAATGGGGCGGAGTAGCCAGCTAAGGCTACAGGCTCCGCCCCCAATGCTAAGCCCTGGATGCCAGGGTGTGCCTTCTGCTTTCCTCCTTCCAAGGAAGCAAAGAACGGCCACCAACCTGAGTGGCCATTGCCACTGGCCAGGATGGCCGAATAATCCCTGCTTCTCCTTAAGCCATTTCATATGTTACATATGTTTCATATACTACATCAGCCATGTGGAGGTTGATGTGAGGTGCTTCTGTGTGGCATTGGCTATAAGCAGTGGCTTTGCGTGTAAAGTGGCAAGAGTTTTCACGGTGGCAGTGTGCTGAGAGAATCCCAGGGGACACTGTAGTGTGACTCTCAGTCTATCCTACATGGCAAAGGGAATGTTGATACATCTTGTAAATGGACATTGAGTGCCAAGGAGTTTTTCTTCAAGTGTCCAAGTAACTAGAAAGAGGTGAGCTTCCTGCCTAGCTGGAGGGAAGAGGCTGAAAAAGAACTCTGTCTGGATGCTGGAAGAGACAGAGAGGACCAGGCAGCCACTGCAGGAGTTGGCTGAAGGTCTTTCTCTCTCTCTTCCCGGGATTCTGAGGTGGAGTAGCAGAGCTACTTCCCCATAGGAATGACTGTGCCTCCATTTGTGACCTACCTGTAAATAAAGCTTGTAAATAAAATTCCCCTAAGCTTCCTTTGCTTTCTTCCCTAAAAGGAACGATCTAAATTAACTAAGTGAATCCCCTGTAATTTCTCACCATTTGGATAAGCATGAAGTATGATGTATGTAACATCTCTGTATGCCATCGATAGTCTTTCATGTTATTTTATCAATGCTTGCCAGCCTTATATATCTTCAGCCTGCTTCAGCTCAACACCAATGTGCAGCAGTGCCTTGAGAAGCTGGGCTTGCAGCCCATCCAGTCCTGCGGATAAATAGCTAGTTGGATCCAAACTTATGTTTAGGTTTGGTTAGCCTTGGTTAAAATGCTGCTGTTTTCACTGGAACTTTGGGACAGCTTTTGGGGGGAAAACTGCCTGGATGTTGCCTGGATGTTGTATTGTAGATATCCGAATATATCACCCCTCCACTCCCATCCCGCTAGGACAAGTTTTCAAGGGGCACATATAGTAGAGATGTCATCTATATACTTGGCAAGAAACAGGCATTTGTGCTGACAGGGCTGCTTGGCTTTTGAAAGGCTGGTTTCTATTATGTGCTGTGCACAATAGTGTCATTCTGCCTCAGAAAGTAAGTTATGACATTTCATGTTCAGCCTCCATTTCAGTTACATAACATTCTGTGCCAAGATAAGAGATGGGCAGGCTGGTGTAAACAAGTGATTTAGGCAGCAGTTGGATGTGCTTCACAAAGTAGGACTAGGTCCAAAAGTATAGTAATTGTCCCAACATGTATGGGTGCGAGAAAGGGGGGGGGGAACCTGCATTGCCTAAATTCACTGTTTACCCCATTAACTCTCATCTTGTACCCCAAATTGTTACAAATAATACATTTAGAGGACAGCTTCTCCTTTCCAAACGGGCTTTGGCCTATATCTCTTTATTTTCCTGAAGAAAGATCACATTGGCTTCAAATCTAGTGAAATAAATACTAAAAATGCTTCTTTCTACTCAAATCAGAATCCTTGAAGCCAAAGTGTTTAGTCTTTATTTAGCACATTTCAGGGTGCACTACAGGACATAGAAGTGACACAGCTTTTTGTCAGAGATATTTATGTTCTACATTAAAGAGAGAGAGAGAGAGAGAGAGAGAGGACTGAAAAGTGGGGTGGGAAGAGGAAAATCCACAGGCAATGGAGGGGCAGGTATATTTCTCTAACCACTTCAACATTGTGAAGGGGGAAAGGGCTGCTGCCAATTCTGTGAATGAAGAGACAAAAGGCATATGGAAAGCAGCTGGGATCCATGAAGAGGAGATAATGACAAAATGCACTGTGCACAGGGAGTAACAGCACAGTTTTAGCTCCCGTCCTGGCAGGAGACTCTGACACATTCCAGGAACTCATCAGAGCCCATTGATGCTCAGAAGCTCATCAGAGCCCATTGAAGAACAAATCCTCTGGTCTTCACAGGCTTGAGAAGAGGCCCTTTGCAGCACAGAATAGCCTGGCTATAAGGCTGTGGCGAGGGAGTCAAGAGTTTTCTATATGGCACTTCAGGTGTGCATGAAAAGGACAGAATTAGAGATCACCTACAGGGCTAGCTAATACTGGGCTCTCAGACTAGCCTTATTGTTACAGTCCCCTATTTAAAGAACAAGGAACAATAATTCCTCACAAACCCTTTTAAAAGCTAAACCAATTAATTTTGAAGTCCTGCCATGAAGTCCCAATTGTTAACATGAAATGTGCAGAAATGCAGCTTTGATCCTCAAATGTAAATAGGAAGTGCAGAAAAAAGCAGATTGAAATTCCTTCCATTTACAGTTAATTAAGCTCTTCTTTTAGCAGCTGTAGATCACTACTAATTTAGTTCCTATTTTTGCACAGTCTGTTTCTAATGAGACAAACTAGTTTGGGATCATCTGTCTAAATAAACTCAAGACACTTGGGAGAACTTTGAATCCAAAGCCAGGTTTTGCAGTTCTGCTCAAGAGGGGTATCTGGCAACTGGATGACTGTGGCTCATTCAGTTTCCTGAGTCATTCATCAAACATTCCTGGAAAGACTGTGACCAGCTGTAATTGCTGTTTATGGACAGAGAGTCACTTCCAAGAGATTAACTCTCATTACTGGTTGGAAAGCTAATCAGCCTCCTCCATTCCCATCATACAGACAGACTGTTCATTTTGGGCTGCTTCCCTTCATGAGTGGAGTTCAATAATATTGGGGACTTATATGGCTCATAACATTTCAGGTAAGTTCATCATTGTCCTTAGGAAGTGTCAGAATCTGCAGTGGCAGTTCAGAATAAATGGGGAAGGCCCGAAAGAGGCTTGGTTACCAGTGAGCCTGGGTTCAGCCTTTTCACCTGCTCTAGACAAATGGCTATCTTGTATGCTAGGTTGTAGGAAGACAGCTGATGTTGGTAACCATGTCAACAACTGGTCAGGCGTCTAAATGCCAGGCTTGTCACACACAAAAACCAGTAACAATCCAGGATTTTATCCTGGACGAGACGGCTGAGCTGGCAGGTATCACTGAGACTTGGTTGGGGGAGGGGGAGAGGTTAACCTCAGCTGTGTCCCTCGGGATATTCAGTGACACAGCAGCATAGGTCTGGCAGGGTGGGGAGGTGGTGGTGACACTGTAGACTACAGGGACTGTATCCCCCTAGCACAATCCTCCATTCAGGACACTTTTCAGTTTTGAGGCTGTGTGCCTAATGTTGGGATTGAGGGACAAGATTGGGGTTCAGTTGGTGCACCGTCCACCTGGCTGCCCAACAGTCTCCCGGCCAGAGCTAAGGGACAGAGTCTCAGGGATGGCATTGAGGACCCCTGGGCTGGTTGTTCTGGGGGACGTCAACATTCAGGCCAGGGCTGTCCTGTCAGAAGTGGCTCAGGATTTCATGGCCTTTATGACAACCATGGGCCTACAACACTGTGTATGTTAAACTCTTGATCTGGCATTTTGTTCTGGAATGGATGGATGTGATCTGAGGGTAGAGGAACTGATGACTATTTCTTTGTTGTGAACAGATCACTATGTGGTTGTTGTGGATTTTCCGGGCTGTATAGCCGTGTGACACAGAGATCTCTGTCTTTTGGTGCTACACCTCTGAAGATGCCAGTCACAGCTGCTGGCGAAACGTCAGGAACTACAATGCCAAGACCACAGCTATACAGCCCGGAAAATCCACAACAACCATCGTTCTCCGGCTGTGAAAGCCTTCCACAATATATAGATCACTGTTTGCTTGGGTTTAGATTTACAGGGACAGCAAGACTCTGCAGGGGTGGGGGATCTATCAAAATGGTGGAGACAAAAAGCTATTTGATGGCTTTGGGGGATGTTGTTCTTGATATGGTCAATACTCGGGATCCCATTACCATGGTGCAGGTGGGGGATTCCCCGCTTTCACCCTGCACCCCCCACCTCCACTTACCTGGCTGGCGGGGAGGACAGCACAGGAACGGGCCTCCCAGGTGCACTCCCAGGGTGACATGATGACTTCACTGACATCATTGCACTACTCTGGGAGCACTTCTGCATTTTTCTGTGGGATTTGGGCCCCAAACAGGCTGAATTGGACCCATTTGAGGCCCAAATCAGTTTGCTATGAAGTGAGCATGCACCCTGCTCCTGTGCGGTGACATCACTGGAAGTGTGCACACGAGAGTAGAGAATAAACAAGAGAAGAAGAAAGTAAGAGCCAGGTCTCTCCCAGCTCCCACCAGGAGGGTAAGGGGACCTGGCAACCCTAGTTAATCCTCTTGTTGTGATTCTCCGTGGACCTCTGGAATGATGAAATGACCCGAGTGGTTGACACTACTGCTCCTAGGCACCCTCTGTTGGGTGTTAGCACCAGGTAGCCCCTAGGTTTACTGAGAGGCTGCAGGCAATGAAAAGACAAAGTCAACAGGGTGACAGAGGAGGAAGACTTGGGACAAATCTAATACAACACGGCTAAAGTTCATTTTAAATTGTATTCCATGGCAGTGATGGCAGCAAAAAAACAATCATTTCCTGCCACCATTGTGCTTGCACGGCAGAGATGGTCTGGGTAGCCAGAGGCTTGCTGGAATCTTGACTGCAGGAGGAAGTATACTGCTCAGTGGCCTGCTTTGACTTTTTTGCTTAACACTTTACAGTTAAAATCTCTCATATCTGTAACAACTTGGGCTCTATTTTACCAGTGACATATTTGGATGTTGCCAGGATGTCCAGCTTGTTTGGGATACTTTCCAGTTTATTCAGCCTGAGGGATGTGAACAGAGTCCTTGGAGATTTGAAACCTACCATCTGCTTGTATGACCCCTGCCCTTCCTGGCTACATACATCTGCCGGGGTGGAGGCTGGCTGACTGGATCTAAGATGTGGTTAACACTTCCTAAGGAGGGGGTGGTGGTCAACCTTGCCTACCTGTGGTGCATCCACTACTAAAAAAATCTACCCTGGACTCATGAGATTTCAATAACTATTAACCAATCTCAAATGACCCCTTCTTGAGCAAGGTGGTGGCTGGACATCTTCAAACCTTCCTTGATGAAGCAGATTGTTTGAATCCTTCCCAATCTGGTTTCAGGCCTGCTTATAGCCTAAGTTGCCTTGATGGATGTCCTGGGCTGGGAGATGGACAGGAGTACCACTCTGGGTTCTCTCAGTGGCTTTTGATACCTTCTGTAATGATATCCTTCTGGACCTCCTTTTCGGGCTTGGACTGGGAAGCACTCTTTTACAGTGTTTCCAGTCAAAATGGAGGGTAGTTTTAGAAGGTGGTGCTGGAGGGAATGCTGGCTCTCACACAGCTACATCTTGTCCCCTATGCTTTTCAATGTCTACTTGCAACCACTTGATGGTTATCTGGAGATTTGGGTTGGGTTGTCACCAATATGCAGATGACACTTTATTGACCCCTGTTGTCTGATCCCAGGGAGGGTTAGGGAGATTTTTCTGTCCCCTTCTGTTATCATCTGTCGGCTGGGAAAGACTTTTTTGTTTTGTCTGGTGTTCCCTCAGTGATCCCTCTTGGTAGGGAGTCCAATAGGTATTTTGAAGATAAGTAGGGTTTGGGTGCCATTCCCAGGGCCAGCGCGCCCATTGAGGCCAGGTAGGCGGTGGCCTCAGGGCACAAGGGCACCAGAGGGGCACCGGAGGGGGTGTTGGGGGCGGAGGGGCGCGCTGCGGAGCTGGCGTGGCTGGGCCACAGCTGCTGCAGTCAGCCAAACCCGTGCCACCACCACCACCGCCACACACCCCCAGCTGGGCGCAGCAGCCACGAGCCGCTGCCAGGGTGGCGTGTGGAGTGTGGAGCAGCCTCTGCCCGCCACCCCAGCCATCCGCCGGCCAATGCCCCTGGCTTGTGCTGTGTGATGACATCATTGCGTGATGATGTCATCATGCAGTCCATGGCACGTGTGCGTGCACTGCACGCGTGTGCGTGCATGGGGTAGTGGTGGCCGCAGGCGCCAGAAACCCTGGCACCGGCAGTGGCCATTCCTGTCAAAAACAGAAGCCTTTCTATCCATTATTATAAGTGTGGATCAGTTAAACAAGAAAACTGCTTTGTAGCTAACAAACTTTGTGGTAAGGTATGAGCTTTCGTGAGTCACAGACTAACAACTCACTTTTAAAGATATCTGAAGAAGTAAGCTATGACTCATGAAAGCTCATACCCTACCACAAATTTTGTTAGTCTTATAAGTGCTACTGGACTCTTTTTTCTACCTTGGGGTAAGGCTGACATCTTGCGGCCAAAAATAATGCTTGATGACTGTCTCCGGAGGTAGAACAATGAATTGGGAAAGATGTGATATGACTATCTGGGCTGAACTATAGATAAAAAATATTGTTTGATGACCTGGAAAGTATCAAAAAAGGGGGAAGGAACCAGGTGCAAGGGTTTTGCTATTGAGCTTCATTAGGGGATCTGTTATAAAATTTATAAAAGGCATAGTTTGTCAATTTAAATACAGAGATGGTACATAGTTGAAATACTGTAGTGTGAACTGTGTATGTAAGCATTTTTGTGTTTCTTATATTCTAGAAATAATAAATTGTTGTAGTTCTGGATTGTTGTTAAAGAACAATTGTGTATGGCAAATCTGTAACATATTTGGACGAGTATTCATGCATCGTACTTCAGTGTTTCCAACTTTACTATCTAAGTGCTCTAATTTGTCTGGTTAAGGTGCTCTAATTTGTCTAGTTTTCAAACTCAGACATATTGTATCACACTTAGTTATAAGATACAGGCAGCTCTATCTCATTTACCTCATTGCTCAAGGTGAAACTTGAAATACCCCATAGAAGGTATGTTATTATGCTGACTTTTAACATTCTGTTTTAAATTATGTGTGTCAATATTTTTGTGTTCCTTCCATTCTGGAAATAACAATTTGTTGCAGTTTTGGATGTTGGTAAAGAATGATTTTTAGGGCAACCTGTAACATGCTCAGATGGGTAATTATGTATTATATTTTAACATGGTCAATGTTACCATCTATGTATTTAAATTGACAAACTATGTCTTTTATAAATTTTATAACTGATCTCCTGATGAAGCTCAATAGCAAAACATGTAGGGATAAAAAAATCTTAATACATTCCTTCACCTTGTACCTGGTTTCCCCCCTTCTTTTCTGCCTTCTGGTGCAGCCACTGTTTCTCCGGCATTCTTGGAAAGTATCGGACAGGAAGGCTATCAGATGTGCTGAATAGCCGGATTAGGTAAGTGGTAGAGGAAGGCGTTGATGCGATTAGGCAGGGAGGTGTCTCCCAGGAAGCCTCATTATCTCTGCTTCCCTCCTGGGCATGCGGGATGTTCAGTCAGTCATTCCTCTATGACTCATGGCTTGGCAACATTCTAGTCTCCAGGCCAGCCAGCATCCGCTCAGCCTACAGCCAGGCACTGTCTGGGACTTCTGGCAAGGGGTTCATGATATTTCATATCCACAAACTGCCCTTACAGTGTGGGGAAGAGTTCTGACTGATAACAGTAGAGCACATTAGCCCAATCTAGATATAACCAAGGCATGGATCACTATGCCTAGATCTGACTGAGCCAGGAACAGGCCCAGCCAGCGCACCAACCAAAGCTGGGCAAAAATCATCCAGCCCTTTACTGACTCCAAGCACCAGTTGAAGGCATCAACAGCACCCCTTGAATTATTAAGTGGGAAAGAGAGATAGAACTGGAAATCATCTGCATATTGGTGGCACTGCAGCCCAAACTCCTGGTGACCTCTCCCAGTGGCTTCATATAAATATTAAATACTTTGGGAGATACAAGGGGCAGAGCAGGAATTCCTCAGCACCAGCTTCTGAGACTGATCTCCCAGGTAGGACTTGAACCACCGTAACACAGTGCCCCTTAGTCCCAGTGCCGAGAAGTGGCTCAGTAGGACAGTATGTTTGATAGTATTGAAGGCCGCTGAGAGATCCAGCAGGACTAGCAGAGTCACATTACCTCTGTCCCATTCTTGGTGGAGATCATCAACCAAGGCAACCAGAGTAGTCTCTGTTCCAAACCCTGGCCTAAAGCCAGATTGAAATGGATCCGGAAAATCAGTCTCTTCCATTTGCGTTCAGAAACAAAATGGATAAACAACTGAGACAGGGCTTTTTCAGATGTGCACCTCACCTGTGAAGCTTCAGTCCCCTGTGATTTTTTTCTTCCTCTGATCCATAACTGTTCTCCAGTTATTCAAATGGTAACTCTGAATTACGCTGCAGATATTCTATATTTCTTTGAACCACAATTCAGCAAAAAAAATGTTTTTTGGTGCCACACCAACTGAAGAGCTTCTGTCAGGAATTTCAATACACCCATACCATTGGGATTTGGATGGGTGCCCCCCCCCACAGTTCATGTGGAAGTTGAGCAGGAGGTGATTTGTTTGAAGCGCTACGACCCAGTGTACCTATAGGAAGAAGCAAAACAGCTCAGTTAGATACAGACAGCCACAAAGGAGAAACATAAGTGGAAAACTATACTACACCACAGGGGAGGCACAAGTCATCATTTACCTCCACCACCCTTTTCAGGGACAGTTTCAAATAACGGACTTCAGCATTTCAATTTTACTAATTGTCAATGTGTATTTATATTAGAGAATCTATTTTTGTAATTTCTATTTATTGTATATTTGTATTAGAGAATTGGACATCCATATTTATTCTCCCATGTATATACAATTTATTGGAATAACTGTATTTATTGGACTAATGAGAATTATTGATGGTCATTGAGCATATGTAAGTTATGTCATTATGCTGTTGCTCCGTAAATAATTGCTGTGAGAAAGTAACTAATGTTATTGTTAATTTGTATGTTTGCACTTATTGTTTAAGCACTTACACGTTATATAAAAAATATAGATAAAAATTTCAAAATACTTTAGTGTACACACAGAGAATCTCTATATCCACTACAGGAACAGTTGATTTGTTTGTACTGGCTTTACCAGTACTAACTACCCTTGTGGTAGTTAGTGGTAGTTGTGGTAGTTAGTACAATCAATTGGAGGCAATTCAGAAAACACTCTATAACATACTTACAAGAATTCAAATTTTAATCTTGTCCTTTCATCAAGGAATGCAGGATGGCATATACAGGGCTGAATCCACACTTACCAGCACAGCGCTAAGCAGATGGAGTGAGGGCGTCTTTCTGGCGCATTTTATGACATCATTGCGCCACGAGAGCGGCATCATGGTGCGATGACATCATAAAACGCGCCAGAAAGATGCTCTCACTCCGCCTACTTAGCGCTGTGCCAGTAAGTGTGGATTCAGCCCACAGGTTTCCTCTTCTCTACTTTACCATCACAGCAGCCCATAATCTGTGACTGGGTTGTATAAAAGAAGGATTCAAAGAAACCTTTATTGGTCACACACATGACCTCAGATTGAATATTTTATTCATGCATGCCCAGATATCAAACCTTCAAAATGTAAAAAACAAATTAGAGACCAAAAGCAGTATTTTCTTTAAAAGTAGAGATATATAGCAGAAACTAGAGTGTTTGGTGAGTAGGTGTGTGGAGGAAAGCAATTCATGAGAACACTACCAGAATATTTAAACATGGGGCAACAATGAAGATAGTAGTTTAAGAGTAACACAGTATTTATGTTTTCTTCCAAGCTTCAGCTACCTGTAAGTTCATTTTATGAAGTCAGCAGTACCAAACACTACAACTTCTTTCCTTTTGTATGTTGGGAAACTGTATAACATCGACACCTAGTGGCAAATAAAATAAACTTTCCATCTTTGTATTTAGCATTTCTCTGATATGACACATTCAGATGCAATTTATTATACATATGTAGAATAAACAGGTGCAAGCACCCAAAAACTTTTTTTGCTGAATTGTGGTTCAAAGAAATGAGATGTGTAGTTTCTTAGAAGGATATGCAGGCATGCCTCCTTTACTGACTTGGCTACCATTGATGAGAAAAGGCTTTGAGGTTCAATGCAGGGATTGGATGCATTAGCTTAGAGCTGGTTTGCACAATGGAAGGGGAGTCTGCTTTGCAAAAAAGACCACATGAGGCTTGTTGCTTTAGAAAAGAAATGGGTTTCCTTTATTGTTAAGGAACTCCTTTCTATCTAAACTAGGATAGAGAGAGATTAGTACATCCTACCCTCATGGAGATTAGACAGAAGCAGGAAAAGGAAGCAGCTTAAAGGAAGGCAATTCCTGAGATTAGCAATCTAGGTAAACAAAGAGCTAAAGTAGACGACAGGACTATCCCCATATCACCATTTTAAACTGCATTGCAGGGGCCTGATTCCAATCAGAACCACTGTGGTGTAGGGGGAGGAGGGGAGCCTGCCTTCCCCTCTCCATGGTATTTTCTGACCTGAAATGATGCTGGGGGATATTTGCCCGTACACCCACGATGGCACTTTTTAGATTTGAAAAAATGGTGCTGAGGACAGGCATCTCCTTCCCCCACGGTGCAGTTGTCCTGATCAGAATCAGGGCCCCACAGCACAGTTGAAAGGAGTTTCCAGTTAGGCAATCACTCTTTTAAACAGTGGCATGACCGCAGGGCAAACGTGGGGATTCATGTCTCATCTAGTTTGGCCCAAAGAGAAAGCAACAGAACAGAAAAGAGGAAGGATGTGGAGGAATCTCACCTATCCGCCTTACTGGTTCTACCTCTCCCTATCACACGGGGTCTCAACATCAACAACTTGTTGGATGTTCACTGCAAGAATGGTTCACAAGGGGGGGGGAGTATGTAATAAGTTTCCCTTTCAACTGCTCTCACTGCACTACACCAGTTTGGTGTCATGGTTAAGAGCAGCAATGTGACAATAGCAAAATTAACAAATTATATAAATAGAAGACCCATTAAAGAATTTGAAAAAAATGGGGAAATTACTTCACCTATTATAGCTAAAGATGAGAAGTAAAAGATATGAACTAACAATGTAAATTTGGACATGAGCCTTGACTAACAGAGGTTATAGAAATGTTACTTATTTTAAGTTTCAAAATTTCTGAAATAGTGTATAGAAACATATATTATTTATTTTGACTGATGATTAGCATAATTTGGTATATTAATATAGCATTAAAATGGTTAGATTAGAATATGTCATATAATTAATTTAGAGGTAAGAAAAGTATAACAATGAATATTGTTAAATACTTTAAAATACAATATTATATTTTTAATATTTGATTTAATAGTGAGATATAGTAAAAGAGAGAGAGGAAATGTTTCTGAGAATGGTTGTAATAAACCCGCATATGATATTTAAATGATATATGGTTATTGTATTCTGGACAATCTTTGTAATGGGCACCTTAATTTTCTTTTAGTGTAATTTGTATTCCTTTTTTTTTTGTTACTTACATTAACTAACAATACAAAGGGAAAGAAGGGGGGCAGGGGAAGGAAAGAAAAAAAAACAGCAACATATAACAACACTACACTACAAATAATGCTTTCCCTTCATACTGCCATTATTAAAAAATTAAAACTTTGTAAGATATTGATGGAGTGGTTGACCTTGCAAAATACAGATTACAATCCAAATTAAGTCTTCCTCCCCCCCCCCCCCGGGCCTCGGACGCAGTTCTCTCTGAGCAGCTGCAACCGCAGTGCTGGTTCCCTCCCCCCCCTTCAGACTTCAAATCCTTTTCTTCTTACTTGGTGTCTTGCTGAAATTCTTGGTTTTTGTCCTCAAAATCCCTTAGCTGATCTTCTGATATTATCTTGTAAGCTTGATCTTTGTAACTAAACCAGATACCTTCCGGAAAAAGCCATTTATACTTTATTCCACGTTCCCTCAGAAGAGCTGCAAACCTTTTATACTTAAATCTCCTTTTCCGAACTAGGAATGGAACATCCTTCAGTATCTTAACCTTATTACCCAGAAAGTCCAGGTCCGCATTATATGAGTTATATAGGATAGTGTCTCGGATACTCTTAGATGAAAAATCGATGATGATCTCGCGAGGCAGCTGACGCTTGGTAGCATATTTTGAAGAAGCCCAACGGACTTCCAAAATGGCGCTTTTTACTTCTTCTTTAGTTGCCCTCTTGGGTGTCACCAATAGTTCCGAGGCCAGATCCTTTAAATCCTCATTTTCCTCCTCTTTAACGTTCTGGAGACGCAAAATTGTCTGTGTTCGTTCCACTTGTAGCCCGATCAGCTGGTTCTCCACCAGCTTTAACTCTTTGTTCGTTGCCCTCACGAGTGACGCATTTTCCCGAGCAGACTTCTCTGCCCCCCGCTGCTACTTCCTTAATGGTTTTCACTTCGCTCTCAATTAAGCCCACCCTTTGATCTGTTTCATTCAGCTTGTCAACAAAGGGCTTTATGGCTTCGATAACCGACCTCTTCACCAAGTCCTCGAGCGACTCTCCTTTCCCCTGCAGGGCAGCCGAAATTGACTTGCTCAAAGCGGGACTCTGCTTCTTCGCCACCATTTTAGGGGGGGGGGGACCACCAACCAAATTCTGAAACTCAGCGAGGGGGAAGAAACCCGAGCCTTCTTAGCTTCAGATCCCACCACTCCTTCGCGTGCGCTTGTAATAACAGAAGGGATTCGCTTACTTACAGGCTTCCGCCTAGTTCTGCTCTTTGCTGTTTTCCATGGCCTGGCAGCACTCAAGGTGCCGCGCACGTCTGCCGGCCTCCATAGGAACAAACGGGCAATTTACCCCCTGCATAAATTTCAGGGGGCTCTTCCCGCCGCGTTCCGGACCCTGCCTCCCTCACTGGGAGTCCTGGGGGCTAATCTTCGCAGATCAGCTGCCCGGTCAGGCTGCTCGGGCGCTTCCTCCCGGACCTGCGGAGAGGAGCGTCCGACATGGCCGAGAAAACGAAACCGAATCATGTAATTTGTATTCCTGTTCCTTTTTTGTTTTATATCCCTTAGAAAAATAATATATATATATTATTTATAGAGGGGGGGGGAAGAGCAGCAGGACTCTAATCTGGAAAACCAGGTTTGATTCCCCACTCCTCCGCTTGGAGCCAGGGGGTGACCTTGGGTCAGTCACCGCTCTCTCAGAGCTCTTTCAGCCCCAACCACCTCACAGGGTGATTGTTGTGGGGATAGTAATAACATATTTTGTAAACTGCTCTGCGTGGGTATATAAATCAAATGTTGTTGTTGTTGTTGTTGTTGTTGTTATTCATGACAAATCATATTTGGAACCAGGTGGAATTTTGAGGTCTATGGTCTTTTTGAGGTCTTGGTCTGTGGAGCCCTCCATTGCCAGCTTCCTAGCAGCAGTTCTTCAGGTGTCCACAGAAGCTTCCCTCAGTGTTGTTACCTGAACTACCAGAGATTAAACTGAGGGGCCTTTTGCATGCAAGGCCTGTGCTCTGCCACTGAGCTATGACTGTTCCTTGGGAGATTTTGAAAGGGCTGCTTTTCCCTCTCCCATCGTGCTAGAACTTAGGGGCACCCAATGAAGTTAATAGGTAGACAAAGGGAAGTGCTTCTTCTTGCGATGAGATATAAATGACGGAATTCACGGCCAGTGGACATGGTGATGAGTGACCACCGGCATAGCTTTAAAAGGGGATCAGACAGATTCATGGAGGTGACTAAAGGGAACCTCCACATTCAGAGGCCCGGTACTTCTGAATACCAATACTGGGAGGAAATGGGGAGGCTTTGGCTTTTATGCCCTGTTTGTTGGCCCTTCATGGAAACCCAACACAGCAGCGGCAGGAATCTGTGCAGCCACACATAAGGACCAAACGACTTAAATGTAAAAAAGAAGTAAATGCAAAACTGAGCTATCGTTCTTTGGGCCAACATAAGCATCAAAAAGACAATGCACTGCAATCTATATATAAAAAGGAAATGACGCATGCACACAGAATTACAAGAAACTCTGTGGTAAAACCATACAATTTCTGGTAATTCCTAGGGAGAATTGACATCACATTTGGAGTTTCCCATAAGTAATGTCATGCCATTGGCCTGCAGCATTTTTAAAAAATCTCCCATTGCAGAAACAAAAAGCAGGGGCAGTGGATTCACAGGCTGGCCACTCTACCCCTGCACCACAGTTCCCTACAGAAGTTAGTCCCCATGAGAAACTTAAAGCAGATGTCTGACTGCAAGTCCTCATGATGGTTATTACTTAAAAGTAATATCTACTTTCGCCCTACTTACTAGAGGCTGGAGCAGGGGACCCAATCCAGTACCCAATAGAGGCAAACAACCCATATGTATGTGACCCCCCATGAAAGGAACACATTTCATTTCCCCTCAAAATTAATACCCCTAGAGAATGTTACCTGTCTAATATGTGCTTTTAAATTTGCACGAGTGGAATGTATCCCAAATGTGAAGATCTTTTCCTTTGCTTGCTCTCACAATTATGACATGCTTTCAGAAACCACTTCTTCCCACATTAGTAATAAAAGAAATTTAGTTCACATAAGGGTATAGCTAATGAAGATAAAATATTCAGAATAGTCTAATTGTGATTAAATTAAGTCCTGCAGAAGGAGACAGCAATGTCTCATATTTATGGAATATCTGGGGACAGTATGTGGGTAAGTTGCTTGAACATGGATCTAGATCAGGCAGACTGAAGTAGTGGTGCTTTATCAAAGGCCTGGTGCCTCACAGGGGGATCATATGGGGTACAAACCACAGGTATCTTTGAGTTGAGGTCCCCTATTTGTATGTATGTATGTAATCTCTACACCACTTTTCTGATTGAGACTCAAGGCAGATTACACAGTGTAAATCACTATGATCAACAACTGGGACATTAAATAAATAATACAATGCAGAGATTTGAAAACAAGCAGGAATCCGATACAGAGCTGAAACAATGTTGAAATAAAGTACAAACTATTAAACATATCATATTCAATTATGTGGAAACTACCCAGTAGGTGCATACACAGCAACAGAGAGTACGTAGTAGTACAGTCTAGAGTCCCTATCCTTTTACCAAAGTTTCTGTCTGAATTATTTCCTTACAGTAGAGCCCTATTAACAGTGTTTAAAAAGCCCTCCTGAATAATTTACTTGTGCACAGTTTGTGGAAAGCCAGGAGAGTGGGAGCCCTCCTAACATCTCAGGCAGGGTTGCCAGGTCCCTATACTCTCCTGGCGGGAGGGGGGGACCTGGCACTTACCTTGTGCCTTGTCTGTGGGTTTTTTTTTTCATACGCGCAAAGCGCACGTACACTCCCAGTGCTTGTGTGTTGACATCACTTCTGGGAAGTGACATCATTATGCCAGCTATGAGCATGCTCCTGTGCTTTGTGCGGAGCTGATTCTAGCCCATTTGGGACCAAAACTGGCCTCAGTGAAGTGCAGGAGCACACCCGTGGTCAGTGCAATGATTTCACTTTAGAAAGTGACATCGTCATGCCCTTGGGAGTGTGCACACTGCATGTATTCAGGGTGCCTGTCGGTGGCGATCAATCTCTGGGTGGCCCCAAACCTCCCGCTGGTTGCCAGTGACTGGCCGGCAAGAAGGTAAACCGCCGGGAGATTGCCTGCTGCGAGCGAGCACCTGGGATCCCTAGTCACAGGCAGGCCATTCCACAAGATGCGAGGGGGGGGGGTCACCACAGAGAATGCACATATTGATCTTGCCCATTTGTAAGGTGGTACCTGCAGAAGGCCCTGTTCAGATGAGCAAAGCTATGATGATAGAGCATTGGGAGAGAAGCAATCCTATAGATACGCGGGACCAAGCCCATGAAGGGTTTTGTATGTGATAAACAGAACCTTGAATGGAGACCAGTAACTGATGGGTAGCGAACAGAGTGACTGCAGAATGGCAGTCTAATTGAGCTGCAGTGTTCTGAATCAACTGGAGTCTCTAGTCCCTTCTGCACCAGGGGCATAACTCCTCACTATCCCTGAAGCCAAAGGGCATGGAATTGGCTTGTGTGTGGCTGTTCGTACCTCTCATGTTTTGGTCAGTGTGGTGTCTCCCTATACTTGAGCATCCTCATGTAAGATGTCTTGTGTAGAGAAACTCCTCTATATTACAAGTTAAACTGAGGGGTCTAAGGCCTTTGGCAGGGAAAACCTTTTGAGGGAGCTAGGGAGGCAGCAATATAAAGATTACACAAACACAAATGGGAAGGTATTCTTGAGGTAAAAGCAGAGAACATCTGAAGCTCTGTGTCAGCTGAAATACGAAGAGTGTTGGTTGTGACCAGAGCCCTCCTGAGGTGTAAGTTTAAGGTGAAGTAAGGAGGACCAGGATTAAAGGTCGAAAGGCAAAGGTTTCAAAACCAACAGCAAATCATTACAAAAGGAGAGCCAGTTTGGTGTAGTTAAGAAGAACGCAGGACTTTAATCTAGAGAACCAGATTTGATTCCCCACTCCTCCACTTGAAGCCAGCTGCGTGACCTTGGGTTAGCCACAGTTTCTAGGAGCTCTCTCAGCCCCACCCACCTCACAGGGTGATTATTGTTGTGAGGATAATAGTGACATACTTTGTAAACTGCTCTGAGTGGGCATTGTCCTGAAGGGGTGTGTATAAATCAAATGTTATTATTAAGGCTTTTAGCTTTGCCTTCTCCATGGCTTTTTCTTTCTTTCTTACATTCTTACCAAGGGAGCAATCCTAAGTAAGTATACTTAGAAGTAATGCCATTATATTCAGTGAGGCTTACTACCAGAAAAATGTTCTTAGGATTGCAGCACAAATCAGTAAGAACACAGTCACTGATATTCCTTTTTCTAATAATTTTTTTAACAGATCTCAAGCAATATGCAGATATCACAATAGTTCAAAAGATACATGCAGTTTTGGAAACAAAGCCAAAAAGGAGGAAATGCCACCGAATTAAATAGGCATTATCTGCACAAGTAAATATGCACACACTTGGTCTACATATCTGTACACACAAAGCTGAAGAGAGAGAGAATAAATTCCACTAGAGGGCCCTGAAGAAGTATATACCTGAATATATGCCTAGATTTTCTTTTGCTTAGCCATCATTTGTTCTTGAATAGCTCTCAGATGAGAGTCAGTGAGGAGTGGAAATATAGTGGAATTGATATAATTGTTAATTGCCATGTGTTTGTAATTTTTAAAAAATGAATATATTAAATTAAATCTCAGAAAAAATACAACAAACATCTATACAATGTTTGGAAGCAGATTGGACAACTATTTTAATATGTTTTTGCCAAATTTATAATCCAGCTTCAGGATACAAATATATTGAATGAAGAACAAGTAGATCAAATCATACAAATGAAATTAAAGTAGGGAGATTTGCCTGATTTGCCTGATACAATGGTATGTAATAATTTTATATATTGATAGTTCACATAAAGGGAATGAATGGATGATGAAAAAGAGAGAACAACAGTTTAACTCCATTACAGTGACAGGCCAAATCTTGGAAATAATCGTTTTGGCTATTTTCCCTAGTCCCAGAAATAATATTGGTAAATATGTGGGACTTGCAGCTAGGACTGCCAACTGCCTGGTGAAAAAAATATCCTGTCCTGTGCCTCAAGCGGGTCTCTGGAGACGCAACAACCTCTCCCATACCTCTCAACAATCTGTTCCTATACATTAAGCCTTTATTAAAGGGACAGGACATTTTTCTCCAGGCCAGCTGGTAAGCCTACCTAAACTTCGGAATTTTGTTCAAGAGATTTTCAATGCTGAAAGCTTATCAAGTGTCCTTCTGTTTTTTTTCCCTTTGAAAAGTTCTTGCGCGAGGTCTCTATAAACATTATGAACTAGCAAAACCTTAAACAGCACTTTTTTTTTTGCAAGTGGGCTCTTCAGAAAGGAATTTGCTGGTGGGGGGGATATGTGTATACATGGAATGTACTGCTACATTCTTCTAATGTTCCCAAACAGTGAAAAGGTGTAAGGGTAGCATTCACCTGGGTTGGTTCCCTTAGGAAAAAAGAGCATTTGGTATTTTTGTAGTATTTGCTTTATTTACGACTATAAAAGTTAGAGCCCAGGTAGACACAAAGAGACTGATCTGCTACCCAGTATCAGATCCCCAGAAAGACAGATCCTACACCTCCAGGGATACTTCAGCCAACTTACAGCAGTGTCTGTATGCTTCTCTATTTTGGCCAATTTCGAAAACTGCTCTTTCTGCACACACAGAAACACATCTGCATTTCGGCTAGGAGCAGGGCTCATTTTGAGGGGGAACGCACAGGAACACAGTTCCGGCAGTTCCCCAAAGAGGTCACATGTCAGGTGGCCCCGCCCACCTGACTCTCTGCAATTTGGGGCCTGTTTCAACCAGGATTGGGGCCGAAATGGCCTAGATTGGGCCTCTGATGGGTGGTGGATCACTCTCCCACTCAGCAGTGGCCTGTTCCTGACCATTTTGGGCCCCTTTTCAGCCATTTCCAGCCCCCTTTTGCCATTTTGGGCCCAATTTCGGCCCTGAATGGCCAGGATTGGGTCCAAAACAGCCAGGATAGTTGATGTCAGGGGGTGTGGCATATGCAAATCAGTTATGCTAATGACACACTCCTGACGATGGCAAGGGGTGTGGCATATGCTAATGAGTTATGCTAATGAGCTCCTCCAGCTCTTTTTCTACAAAATGACCCCTGGCTAGGAGTAGGCCATCCAAGAACTGATGGGTGCTTGGACATATCCTAACAATAAGATCCACTGAGGGTCTGCAGTTTTTATGAAACACTAGCTTGATGCCCATGCTTCGCTACGGTATTTAACTACTTTAAATCCAGTTATAATATTTATGGGTAAGTAACGTTTTTGGTTTGGGGGAGGGGGCTTGAGTTAGTTTTGTAGTATAATAGCATTGTACCCGAGCTTCACAAAAGTGTTTGAATAAAGCAAAGCATGTTGATGCCTAAAACTGATGAAGTGAATTTCGAAATGTAGCATTTATTGAAGAGATTTTTAAAAGGAAAAGGTTGTAGTGCAGTAAATAAAGTGAAAAATACGTACAACCTTATTTTTCTACTGAAGGACCTCTTTATAGACCTCATTAGTGGTTTCCCCCCACTTTGGAGCCCCCACTTTGAGGAGGACCTTGTGGGCTTGGAAGGCAGGAGGGTTGAGCATATTGAGGAACTCCACAGGGTAGTGGACCGCATCATCCACTTGCACCACTGAGTCCACAGATCTGTACTCCATTTCTGCCCCTTTGAGGGAGTTGTGTTTCATTAATGATGGCAGCCATGTCTTTCTTGGGGGTCAAAGTGGCACACTTGCACAGCCCGTCCATGGACTTCTTCATGATATTTGTATTTTTACCTCAGGACACATTCAATGACTGGGAATCATTTAATGTGTCCTGAGTACTGCATGTGTCCTGCATACTGTTTAGAATGTTGGGATGATGACCAATCAAGGCCGCATATGCAAATGACCTCATGGCAGAGTGGCTGAGTTGGCAGTTGGCGGGGGGAGGGAGATGAGCAGCCTCCCAGCCACACAGGGAAGCTGTATCCCTATGGAAAAACACATTTTACCCCTTTTTACCCCCTTAGGGGGCGAATTTCTTAAAATCCCTTCTTAGTGAGCCCCTACATCATAAATGGAACATTTTCCCCAAAATTCACATTTCTAGGTCCAGGGGTTTGGGATGGGTGTTTAGTCAGTCAGGACATTTGTCTTTATATATATAGATTACCTTTCCTTTTGTCATGAGCTTTGGCTTTCTCCAGAGATGTCAGGTCATGTTACCGAGCAGCCCCCCCTCCCTCCAGAGGCCAGCCACGAACTGGGTCTGAGTTCTACACTAAAAGACTGCAGTGCCTGTGTTCCTCTAATACACGTGTCCGTTTCATATCTGATGCTGCAACAGACTGACAGTTCCTGGACAATTGCTCTCAAAACTCTTACGTGGCACTGCCCTGCTCAAGCTTATATCTGGACTCTCCTGTGTGATGCTGCCCTGTTGCCAACCATGGACTGTGTCTTAAACGCTGCTCCCTTGCCTGCCATGAGAGCTTGCCTCACTCTGGGCTCCAGCTACGATGCCAGCAGCCAGATGCCAGCCAGGGGAAACCTTCTGCGAGGGTGGCCAGGCGCTCCCTGGCCAGCTCCTGCCGGGAGCCTCCCTTGGGCTGACTGCCCTCACTGCCAGACAATCTGCTGGTAAGCCCTAGCCAACAGCCAAGAAGCCGAGGGGAACAGCCTGCTTTGGGAAGCCATTGCGAAGGAACGAGCAGATCACGTACGCTGCAAGAGAATCCCACTCTCCTCCGCATTTCTTAACACCTATCCAGAATGGAGATTGATCATCAGTCAGCCAGGGCAATCAACAAGCGCACATCAAAGCAACCTTTGCACTCCGGACTTGAAGGCACTGGGATGAGCCTGGGAACGAGTAAACGGCCCGGTTCCCCTTCCTCCTCCCCATCCCCTCTCCCAAAAGGGTGTCATTACAGATCAATCAGATTTCAAACATGGTCCAATAAAGGCTGTTCCGATGGGCTCAAACCCTTTGATTTAAGTCGTGAGAACCACTGACAGGGGCGCCAGCCCCTGGGTGCTTTGAAAGTATATAAGCTAGCCCCTCAAACCTGAGGGTGCGCGCGCGCGCCAGCCCCATCCCACTTCCTTGCTGTCTCTCCGTGATTCCAGTGCGGGCGCTGGATCATGTCACGTCTATATCTCTGACATGCCTACTGCTTGTGAGTATGCCCTTTGTCATCGTGGGGTTCCTGCTCAGGTCTCTAATTTTCATACTCTGTATTTCTTAGATCTTGTATGTAATCTTGGATGTGTGTGTAATTTCAGGCATACATCACACTATTAGAAAATACACTTATTGATTGAACATCTGTAGTCTGCCTCTTTGTCACGGGGATTTCTGAAAATGGACCTTGGTATAGCTGGCTAGATCCGCGCTGTTTTAGTTCTGGACTGCTAAGCTAACTCCCCATCCTATTAATAGAGCAGTTCCAGTAACAGATTAATGGTGGAGAATGCGGGCAGCCCGGTTTGTCTGAATCCAGATGAGTCGACACATTTGTTTTCGGCAAACTGACGTAGAGGAAAAACCTTTCGGAACTCTGTGCAAAGAGAGCGACTTAGCTTAGGGAATTAAAAGTGCGAGTGTGTGTGGCTCTAGAGAGCATCGCTATCTTGTGTGGGTTGGCTTTTCCCCATTTCTTCCTTCAGCCAGCTTTGGACTACTTGCCTTTTGTGGTGCACCGCGAGGCCCTCCAGCCGTTATAACCGGTGTACTGTGGGTGAGGACCTCTGGACTGGTGAAGTTCCTGGCCACCTTACGGGCCGCCTAAACGCGTCTATGCGGGTGGGATCCCAGAAATAGGCTATAGGTGTATATACATCCTGAAGCAGCACATATAAAACTCTCTCCCCCCCCCCCCTTAGCTTAGCCTATGGCCATACCACCAGTACCCATGTCTCTGCTTTGCTTTTGATTTTGGCCATATATGAAATAACCATGGTTCTTATGTATGCATCTGTACCGCTGTAAGCCACCTCTGAGTCTAGCCACATGGGAATGATGTCTGTTCATGAATTGTGATGCGACGTCTAGTCTTGTATGATTACTTCCACCCTCTATGAGTGGATAGGTCTATGAATGAATTGTTTTGTGTTTACGAATTGCTCTTTTATGAATTGCTCTGTACCCATGAATTACTATGCATTCATGAATTGCTCTACACCTATGTCCGGACTTATGAGTTGCTATGTACCCCTCACCCGGAAATGAGATATGAATTGTTTCAAACCATGTATGATCTGCTTCCCGCTTTTACCTGAATGAATTGCCTTGTGTTTTTATAACCGCTGATCATTCTGTGAAATGTCTCTGCCCTTAAGTATGTGCATATGAGTTATCTTGCATATTATGAAACTGTGTATTCCTGCTTGTGCTAACGGGTGCATCTTGGAAATATGTGTGTATGTGTTTATGTACATGTGTTTATGCATACCTATATGGGTAGTTTTCCTGAGCTGGACACAGAGATGTGCAGCCCATTGGCTGATCTAAATTTTGTAATCTGGATGTGTGGTTCTCCATACCAAATTTGCAAATGACACCTCCCCTTCCTCCCCCTTCCCTCTCCCACCCCCTGGATGCTCGACCACCAGAGGTGCCACTCTTGCTCAACGGTGAAGACATGTTCGGGGACCGACCCTCCTGGGTCGGGTGGTCCCCGAGGGGGGGAATTGTTACCGAGCAGCCCCCCCTCCCTCCAGAGGCCAGCCACGAACTGGGTCTGAGTTCTACACTAAAAGACTGCAGTGCCTGTGTTCCTCTAATACACGTGTCAGTTTCATATCTGATGCTGCAACAGACTGACAGTTCCTGGACAATTGCTCTCAAAACTCTTACGTGGCACTGCCCTGCTCAAGCTTATATCTGGACTCTCCTGTGTGATGCTGCCCTGTTGCCAACCATGGACTGTGTCTTAAACGCTTCTCCCTTGCCTGCCATGAGAGCTTGCCTCACTCTGGGCTCCAGCTACGATGCCAGCAGCCAGATGCCAGCCAGGGGAAACCTTCTGCGAGGGTGGCCAGGCGCTCCCTGGCCAGCTCCTGCCGGGAGCCTCCCTTGGGCTGACTGCCCTCACTGCCAGACAATCTGCTGGTAAGCCCTAGCCAACAGCCAAGAAGCCGAGGGGAACAGCCTGCTTTGGGAAGCCATTGCGAAGGAACGAGCAGATCACGTACGCTGCAAGAGAATCCCACTCTCCTCCGCATTTCTTAACACCTATCCAGAATGGAGATTGATCATCAGTCAGCCAGGGCAATCAACAAGCGCACATCAAAGCAACCTTTGCACTCCGGACTTGAAGGCACTGGGATGAGCCTGGGAACGAGTAAACGGCCCGGTTCCCCTTCCTCCTCCCCATCCCCTCTCCCAAAAGGGTGTCATTACAGATCAATCAGATTTCAAACATGGTCCAATAAAGGCTGTTCCGATGGGCTCAAACCCTTTGATTTAAGTCGTGAGAACCACTGACAGGGGCGCCAGCCCCTGGGTGCTTTGAAAGTATATAAGCTAGCCCCTCAAACCTGAGGGTGCGCGCGTGCGCCAGCCCCATCCCACTTCCTTGCTGTCTCTCCGTGATTCCAGTGCGGGCGCTGGATCATGTCACGTCTATATCTCTGACATGCCTACTGCTTGTGAGTATGCCCTTTGTCATCGTGGGGTTCCTGCTCAGGTCTCTAATTTTCATACTCTGTATTTCTTAGATCTTGTATGTAATCTTGGATGTGTGTGTAATTTCAGGCATACATCACACTATTAGAAAATACACTTATTGATTGAACATCTGTAGTCTGCCTCTTTGTCACGGGGATTTCTGAAAATGGACCTTGGTATAGCTGGCTAGATCCGCGCTGTTTTAGTTCTGGACTGCTAAGCTAACTCCCCATCCTATTAATAGAGCAGTTCCAGTAACAGTCAAGCCAAACCCATAGGATTACCCAAAATAACTAGAATACAAATTTGCAATGGCATATATACATCTTCCTGGGTCCAGACCAATTTATTTAGTATTTCAAATGTTCAGCTTCTGCTTCTCTATGAAAAATGGTAGGGTGTGCATGATCCTGACATGGATAGCCCAGGCAAGCCTGAACTCGTCAGATCTCAGAAGCTAAACAGGTTGGCTTCGGTTAGTATTTAGATGGGAGACCTCCAAAGAAGACCCAGGATTGCAGAGGCAAACCATCTCTATTCGTTTCTTAACTTGAAAACCCTATCAGGGATTGCCATAAGTCAGCTATGATTTGATGGCACTTTCCATCACACTGGCAGGGGGAGGGGTAGCACTGATGGGCAAGAAGCTGGATTAACTTCTTCCTTACCCACTGCTTTTACCTTGCAACTTCTTTAATTTATTTTCTTTCTTTTCTAGGATTCACCCTACGATTCCAGACGTGTTTATGAAAGAAAAAGGTGTGTGGTGATGGTGGAGGGTTGATAGAAAAGTGGCAAGTAAGGAAGGGCTAAGCACCCCTCCTCTCACCCACTGCTTGTCCACAGAAATTGTCCCAATGCTATTTCACAATTAGGAAACAGTTGTTATAAAATCTGTATGGAGGCTCTCGTATTTACTAATCAGACTTGCTACAAAAATCTTCCCTAAGATGAATTTCACATAAGAAAGTGAACAAGCAAATGAACAGGTTCCAGGTGAAACAGAGATCAGAACTAAGCATTAGTGTTTTTTATGTTTGTTATGAAATAAAATATTAATATTTTGAACTTTCTCAGTGTAATATTCTTGCTGATTTAGCTACTCTCGGTGGTCTCGCCTAAGAGGCCTAAAGGCATATCAAGGTCTTAACAACTGGAATGGGCTCTGCACTCCCAACAAATCTGGCTTGAGAGTTTGGTTAGAGCAAGGATCTGGTTTGGTTAGAACAATTAGTTTACAGCAGGTAACTCATAAGCTACCAGCAGCTCCCCGTCTGCTGAAGAAAAGCTTGTGCAGCCCCTAGAAGACCTAGGGGAAGAGAATGGGAATGGTGAAGAGAAGAAGTTCAACTAGCTGTGGCCTCTGTAAGGGCTGCAACCCGCGGTCTCCATTGCTTAAAGGGGTGAAATAGTGGGGGTGGACAGTGGCCTGTAATGTAGAAAGGATGGTTAGGACAATTAGGCTGCAGGTCATCCTCCTGGAAGACGGTGGCTTGCCTTGTTTGTGATGGTAATCATTGCTTTTACCATTTTCACAAGATCAGTGCTACTGGAATGAGCTTTTCTGCTTTAAAACTCTTTTTGCAATCATTTTTATTTGAGCGTTTAGCATTTCTTTTACCATGGCATGAGGACATTTGCTTTTTCTTAGCAATAATATATTTTATTATTTTATTTTTACTGGGCATACTCTCTTAGGGGGGTCTGACAATTTATATACATAATTATTACTTATTTGTTGCATGGGACCAACCATTTAGTATCAAAATAGGAATTCTGTTTCAGAGATACTGCATTTTTCCAGCATCCAAGCTGCAGTGGAATCTTTCAAATGGAAAATAAGATTTTCTTACCAACTCTTACAACCATTCATTACTGCTGCAAGTGCTGCAAATAAAGACAGGTGAAAGACAGGTGGCACAACCTTGGCATATATTAGCTATTCCTCCTAGCTGCCCTAGTCACACGCTACCAAGTACCACCCAACAGCAAGAGCTGGATATTTGCCAGTTTCCCTGTGTTTCACGAACACAGAACGTGTTACACTGACAACATCTGATCTTTTTGATCCTTAGAAAGGCTTTTGTAAAAATGTGTAAGCAAGACCTTTATTTCTACAGCTAGTGGTGTGTTTTGAAAGGCGGAACAGAGCAGGGAAAGGGTGTATGCAGTATGGCATTGACAGAGGAGTTGACCAATTCAGTTTACGTAATGGAATATTTATGTTCATGGTGAAATTTTATTGTCGTTAGCATTCTAGATGCTCTCTCTCTCTCTCTTTCTGCATATAGAGAAATAAAGAGAGGCTTCTTTTGAATAGGAAAGGAGTCATAACAAGGTGGTGAATAAACATTTTGTAGGGCTAATAATTAATAAATGAATGCCAACAAGAAAAATTGCCCCTGCAATATTGTTTTCCTTGGTTATGCTTACATCAGCAAGGCATTGCAATAGGCAAATGACTCATCAGAGAAGTGAGAAATAGGTTGCTAGGCAACCCAGCAGCCTGGATGGGAGGCCTGCTCCTATGTCATGAAGCTGACATGGTTGATGGGTCTCTCGATTTTTAAAATACAATAATTTTATGAGGCAGCAACGGCTGGCAGGGAGAGCATCCCTCAAAGAGAAGGAAGGTGTCTTGTGCAGAGAAGAAGGATGTCTTTGGACAACATGGACTACTTTGTAATAGCAGGAAGGATTAGAAAGACTGCACACTGAGGAGAGGTCTATTTGGCAGTCTAGAGAAGAGATACAACAGAATAGAAAAGGGAGATAGATGTAAATGGAATTACTGGATTGGCTGTAGCAATTAGAATTTGTACCAGGGAAAGATCAGAAGTGGGTTCAACTGCTTTAAGAATACAAAGAGATGGAAACATCAACAGAAACAGTGAGAAATTGCTTGCTTGCTTGTATGATTTTTAGATATATTAACCACATTCTTTGAGTACATAGGGTGAGTTTCTACTCCAAAACAAGACATTTCTATATAATATATTACTATTACCCTTCATGTAAATTTCACATAGAGGACAAAACCACCAAAAGCTTTTATTGGCATGCATGTTATATAAAATTGTCATAATGGGAGATGTGGTTGGACTACTGACATTTCACTCTTCTATGGAACTGTTTGTCCTAATAGAAGGAAGATTTGTGAAGGAGTTTTAGGCTACATTAACTGGTATCACAATTTTACAGAAATACACACGCAGAATTTATGGTGGTTGTGCATGGGATGTCTTGGTGGCCGCACTGAAGCACTGCACAGTGAGAGCTGTTCTCCTGGAACATCTGCCACACAGAGAAACACAGTTTTACTAAACCACTGCAGATCTATTGATTTCAGTGTCAGAGGTTTAAGAACGAATGCTGTTCTCTTCTATTGAGATCAATGGGACTTAAAAGTGTTCCACTCTGACCAGATAAACACTAATTGATTTAACAATTCAGGGACGTATTGTGTACAGAGGGGAAAATATGGACATCATATACAGAAGTGTGAGACCAAATATGAATCTGGCAAATCTGAACTGCATCACTGAGAATTACTACAGTGAAGAAAAGGAGGTAAGGTTTGAATACTGGAGGAGGTTTGAATATTGCTAGTATATATTTAAAATTTCCTCCTCATGCCCCATTCTTTCCTAACTTCTTTTCCCCTTTACAACTTTACATATTGTAATCATCCCATTCCCCCTTTTTTGAGAATTCTGCCCAGTCCCCCTTTTTCTCTAAAATTATGCTCCAACCCTATTTTTCTGCCTATATACAATATTTATATGACTCAAATGTATGTGTGAGTGTAGTTAAGGAAAGCAGCATGGTAACTTTGGGGTGAGACAGATTTCCATCTAAGTCTGCCGGTCCACCCCAGTATTCCCCAAGAGTGACTGAAACTTCAGTCAGCCACTGGCCTGCCCAGGAAGGAGTACCTTGAGCAGCTTGCACTATCACTGCTTTTTGCTTCTGGTCCTAGTGCTTCATTTCTTTGTGGGCCTTCTCTGTTCTGATCAAATGTGAGATGGTCTGAAAGCAGGTGAAGAGTTTAAATCCATTGTCTTGGATTTAAACTATTACTTGGTGGGAACTTGGAACCTCTGTAGAACCTTGGGGCCTCTGCTCTCCAAGGCCATTTGTATCCAAGATACAAATGGATCTTATTTGGCCCTTGGTTTAGTGAGGAGCTGAGAGCAATGGAGCAAGCTGGTCTGGTCCAACATCTGGATGGAGATGTATTTTAGATGCATCTGAAGGAACACAGGTGAGGGGCTTTTAGTGTTGGTGATGGTGGTAAAGCATTCATTTCTCCACCATCCTTGCTTCTGAAGATAGTCATCCAGCTGAGCTATTGCAAGTAGCGAGGAGCTTCTGAAATTGACTCTTTCTTTGAAACCTCAGGAGCTCAATATGAGCACTTTGCAAGGCATTTTGTAGATAAAATCAGTCACCTTTGTGACAAGCTGGACTTCTCAGTTATGACGATTCAGTCTCAGGAGACTTCTAGAGCACAAGTTTTGTTGGATGAGTTTCAGTTTATGAGATCCAAGAATGTCAACAAGCGGTGAGGAATACAGCCCACCTCTTTTTCTCTTGATCCTTTCCCCTCTTAGTTTATAATAAAATGCTGAGGCAGTATGGCCAAATGGATCCTGGAGACAGTTAATGCCTTCTTGAAAGAGATAATGGTTCTGAGGGCAATTAAGGAGGCAACAGTTTGGCCACTATTAAAAACCTCTTCTTAGGCTAATATTCCCTTTCAGGGCAAGGTTCTCAAGTTGGTGGTGGCCATCCAGCTCTAAGGCATTTAAGATGAAACTGATAATCTAGATGCATTTTAATTAAATTAGGTTTGGTTTATAATAATAGCCACCTTGCTGACCCTGATGATGATCTTTGCCAGGAACACAACCGGGGGTGTGCATCCCTGTCCTGCTGGGCCTCTTAATGACCTTTGATTCCTTCAACCATGGAATCCTTCTGGACCATTTGGCTGGTATAGGGATTAGAAACAACAAAATCCAGTGGTTCCATTTTTCAGCTGACTGTTTCCAGAAGATGGGGCAGGAGTTAGTTCAGGTCTATAACAGCTATATTACGGTGTTCTCCAAGCTTCATGCAATGTAATAGCTTGGATCCCACCTAGATTTCTGAAAATGCAAGGTGAGGGGAGAGCATTTTGCTGATTTCTCCCTCTTGCATTAGCCCCAAACACACCCAACAGGCTGCTCCTGAGGGGGAGGCCCCCCCCTTCAGCTTCAGGGTAATTGATCTCCCACAGGAAGCTTCGGGGTAATTGAGATCACCTTTGGGGTAATTGATCTCCCATGGGAAGAAGGATCAGCGAAAACCAACCCACTCCTTTCACCCATGGAAATCTAGGCAGGATCCAAGCCAATATCTGCTTTAAGCCACTGGCTGAGGTCATTTAAAGTTACAGTGCAAAGTGTTACCAAGACACAGATGACATGCAATTCTGTCTCTCCATCAGATTCAGGTGGGGTTGGGGATGTTGAATATAGTAATGGCCTAGACGATAGCCAATAAATGAAGCACGGTCCAGAGAAGGCTTTGGGCACCAAGCCAAAATGTTTTCATTTCAAGCATTTTAAAATTAATTAATCAATGTTTGGTCTCTGCCCACTCCCTTTCCCACTGATTCCTTTCATTGGTTTTAAGTGCCTGCTGTGGGTTTTGGTTTTAAGTAGTCTTAACTGGCTGCTGCAGTAATTATTGCTGTTCTACTTACAGCTGCCTGTTTATTGTTGGTTTTGAGACCTGTGTTATATTTATTTAGTTACTTATTTACTTAATTAATTTTTACTGCATTTATATCTCACTTTTCACATCAACGAGTACCCAAAGTGTTTCAAATGATTCTCTTTCCTGTTTTAGCCTCACAACAACCTTGTGAGGTAGGTTAGGCTGAGAGTGTATGACTGGTCCAAGATGACCAAGCAAGCTTCCTTGGTAGAGCTTGGGGATTCAGACCTGGGTTCCCCAGATCCTAGTCCAACATGCACTGAGTTGTAACATTTTGTGGTTGTGTGAGGATTTTTATCACATGCTTTTTATTCTGTGAACCTCAGGCACTTGTAGAGAGGCAGTATAGAAATATCTCAAATAAACAAACCACCAAGAAATATTGTGGAATAATATTTTGATGTGGTATAACTTTTTATGTTAAATACATTTTTAAATGACAGCATTTGAGAAAAAAATGGCAGGGGAACCATGGCATCCAAGTCAGTATAAGCTTTCCTTTTCTTACAATGCAATCCTATGCATAGTTATACCCTTCTAAATATATTTCAGTCAGTGGGCTTAGCAAAGTATAACTCTGCTTAGGAGCTCAGTGTTAATTAAGAAGTGGTGTTTTATGGATACACTCCCTCTCCTTTTATGTTTATAGTAAATCTTCCTACCAAGAGACGCAGTCACTGCTAAAACAGCTCACATTGGCTGAGACGCAAGAAGAAAGAAGCCTTGTCCTACAAAATTGTATGTGGCAAGAGGGCATGTGGGCTCATTATCTGTCCAATGTATGGTTAGCATCTTGTGTGCATTTTTCCAGGATAGACAACCCTTCCAAAGACTAAGCATTTCTGGTTTCTCACAACTGTGGAACTTGGATAAATTTGTTTCTGCCCTATATGGATAGAGAAAAGTGGGATGCCTTTAGAGTTGATCTAAAAATCCTGGCATAGAAAGGCGAAAAAACCTAAAACTTGTCACTGCCCATGTAAATGGACTTAGACTGGAGTAACTCTGTATAGAACTGCACTGTTAGAAGGGAAGGTTCTTAGAGACTATGCTTATTTTATAGAAGCAAACCCTTCCAGCTTTGTCAGAATAACACCCTTAAAACCCTTAAAAGCGCTTTGTTAATTCAACAGAGTTTATGCCTAAATTACTTTCGGCTTCACTTCCCTGGCCATCTGTTCTCTTGTAGCAAAAGAGTTCAGCACCCTGCTGAGATTTGCCTCCTCAGCGGGGTCAGCAGAGTTTTACAGCTTGGTCAGGACAGAGGAGCAAAGAAGCAGTGGACAGTCAATGGGTGAATTGAGGAGGGTGTTGTTATGACACCAGTCAGTTATTTTGTAGAATCCTACCATCTTTTTAAAAAATGCTGCTTCTTTTTTAAGGAAATGGCATAGTTCTGCATTCACACTGGTGATGATTTTGTCATGGGAGGATGCAATAACCTCCACTTTCCATCTATGATCAGACTTTTGAAAGCCAAAGGCTTTACTGGCATAGACAATTGGAATCAAGCTATGGAACATATAGACAATATTGGTTCTGTATTATGTATTATTTGATTAGGATTTAATGGTGGCAGTTCTAAGTGGGAAAAGACCATCAGGTATTCCTGGCCAAACAATCTCACTGTCTTTGGAAAGGTTCAAAGGTTCATTTCATTCTCTTCTAAAATATGTGGGGTGGGGGTCATACCCAATATCACACTTGTGAATGGATTCTACTCCCATACTAACAGAGAATTCCTAAGCAGAGTTACTCCTGTCTAAGTCCTCTGATTTCAGGGGCTTAGACTGGAGTAACTCTGCATAGGATTTCACTGTAAGTATATGTCAGTGTTAATGTAGCAGTTTGTATGTCAAATTAGGATCTGGGAGACCCAGGATGCCAAAGTATGATTCCACTTCCCCTGTGTGTTCTCTCCCTCTTTATGAAACTTTTATAGAGAGATCCATAAAGCATTGTGCCATTAGCACCAATATTTCCAGGGAGACTCACTCTCGTTCTCTCTCCCTCCTGTCAAATAAGATACTCTCTCTATAGTTATTTTCTATTATTTTCACTTGCTAGTATGAAATTGTTTTTCTATTTTTTGTTTTCCAATCACCACCCTCAACAGAAAAGAGGCATAATAAAAACATTAGTAGACCGTGCAAGACGGATATGTGAACCACACTTTCTCAAAGAGGAAATTAATCATCTAAACCACGCACTTCAAGAAAATGGCTACTCCAGAAATGAAATCAGAAGAGCAAGTAAACCAAGGATAAATCAAACAACTAAGGAAAAACAGTCTCCCACAGGAAAAGTGTTTTTGCCATATATCAAAGGAATCACTGATCAGATGGGAAAGCTTATGAAAAAGTACAGCTTACGAACAGTATTCAGACCCACCAGAAAAATACAACAGATGCTACGTTCAGTAAAAGACAGTACAGACCCCCTCACCTCTGCAGGAGTATACCGTATACCCTGCAGCTGTGGACAAGTTTACATCGGGACCACAAAGCGTAGCATCCAGACAAGAATAAAAGAACATGAAAGACACTGCAGACTTGGCCATCCTGAAAAATCAGCAGTGGCTGAACATAGCCTAACTCAAACAGGGCACAGTATCCTATTCCAGGACACTAAAATACTTGACAACACTTCCAACTACTTTGTCAGACTGCACAGGGAAGCCATTGAAATTCATAAACATAAGCACAATTTCAACAGAAGAGTCTTTAAGGATGAATAGAGCATGGTTTCCAGTCCTGAAAAAACACCAGGCTAACAAAACACTCTATATCCGACAATAGCCCTGCAGAGAAGATTAGCACATCAAGCACCAATCCATATGCAAAAGAACCTCCTCGGGATACAGTGAAGCCTCCCTCCATTAGCATTCCACACCTGGGAAACTCTTACAGGATGACTCAGCTCAACCTCACCCCTCCGGAGTAGATATAAATGACCTGCCAACATCTTTTCCACACTGTGACACTGAGAGATCTCTGTCTCTGTCTTTTGGTGCTACACCTCTGAAGATGCCAGCCACAGCTGCTGGCGAAACGTCAGGAACTACAATGCCAAGACCACGGCTATACAGCCCGGAAAATCCACAACAACCATTGTTTTTCTATTGTTAGTTTGTTTTATTTACTTCTCTCCTTCTCTCTCCCTCAAATACAAAAATATATAGAAAAACAAAAAACAAACGTGTAACATTAAATCCTAATTCCTGGAAATTTGGTAGTGCTTCAAGATGGGAGGTTGGTGGGAGCTCAGTGGGAATATGTTGCTGGGAATTCACCTCTGAGTCAGCCATTTCCTCTAGGTGAACTGATCTTTGAAGCATAGAGATCAGTTCTAATTCCAGGAGACCTCCAGCTCCCACCTGGAGGTTGGCAACTCTATTCCCATCCTACCTGTCCGCTCTAATTTTGGAGAATTTTCCCCATTTCCTATTTATTGTTACGATGTATGCTGTTTATTCCCTTTTAAGTACTTTTCTTACTTTATTGGATGTTGCGGATAGAGTATGGTGGTTATAATTTTTATAACTAAAGAAAAATACAAAACTTCAGAAATAGTAACCTAGTAACAGTAAACAGTAAACCTAAAAAAATGTTTAAGATTTTTCCTTCTTTAAAGAGATGTACAAAGAAGATTCTAAAAGTGAATTGTTTCATGATTCATAAGCAAGTATTCAGTATTAGACCAGTGGCAGTTTATGAGACTTCATATTGGACACAAATATCAAAACAATGAAAATATGCTAGCAAATACAACTGTGCATTTCTAAAGAGAGTCATACCCTTCCACACCCTTGAAGTCGAGAGGTTAAACTCTGTTTAGAGTGGCCTCATCCATGTATTTGTGTTATATGTGCTGAGGATGAGGACGCTGAGATTTTGTGTTCCTTTTTTGGTTGTCTGTTTATTGTTTGTGATGTTAAAATCAAAGGCAGTTCAAGGTTTTTTTTTAAGGTGTCACATTCAAACTGTTCCATTCAAATTTTGAAACACAAAATTGAACATTTTGGCCATTTGTTAATATTCATTTCAACTATACTCACAACAGACCATTAACTTGTGGAACTCTACCTCCGTTCATAATGCTCCCTAGTTTGCAACAGAATATAACAAAGATGGAAACGTCAACATCGTAATTTAGAAGGCTGGGAATGAGCGACAGACAATGGATATTCTAGTGATTATCGATCCCCGCTTTGCTTGGCAGTTTGAGCTTACTTCTGAGTAAACATGCATAGGCGCACGCTGCGCATGTCTTTAAAAATTCCCTGAAGGATCGGCACCCAACTGGATGACCTATTTGTGCGGTTCAATTTGCTTTAATATTGAAGGATGGGAGCGGTCCTCAAGCTTCTTAAAGAGAAAAGGGTTAAGAACTCCGTTTGCTTGAAAGGAACCGGAGGCCCTGCTTTGCTTGTTCGGCTTAGGCGCGCTCTTGGCGCACGGCCCGCCCCTTTCCCTCCCAAGTCCTTCTTCCACGCGTCCCACGTTTTGTACTTGCGAAAAAGACCGGAAGGTGCTGAGAAAATGGCTCGGGATTTGATCTGGCTCGCTGCAGTATCCCTTCTTTCTGCCTGCCAGCAATGTAAGAAAATGGGCGGGAAAAGAGGGTGTGAGAGGCTTGAGGACCCGAAATAATAAGAGTCCCCTCACACCTTTCTAGTAATTTTGTAATGTTAAGTCTGGAAGGGTTTTTAAAAAATATATCGATATTAGTCGTTAGAACAGAGGACCTTTTCCTTGTAATGGGGAAATTATTGGAGGCTGCGCAGGCTGGGACTTGTTGCATTGTGTGTGCACGCTCATATATCATTGCTTTTCATTTTGGGAGCGGTTGAGCCTAACTTATTTCTACAACTTTCCCCCCCTCAGTCATACTGCTCATCCAGAAAGAAAAAGCCTGTATCTGTTTTAGATATTTTCATTGTGTGGGGTCAAGTTAGAGGTTCAGTTAGAATCTGGGAGACCGAGATTCAAATCTCCACTCTCCCGTGGAAACTGGCAGGCTTTGGGCCAGTCACTCTGCGCTGTAAATATTAAATGGTTTTATTCTGTCAACAAGGAACAAAGGTTTCTGCAAGCCTCCAGTGCAGCGTTACTGAATGTTGACAGAATATCAAGAAGAAGTGTGTCTGGTCTTCAGATCAGCTATTCTGGAAATACTGCTTCCCGATCCAATAGCAATACCAAAGTTTTGTTTGACTGCAGAGTGCAGACCAACACAGCGAACCACCTGAAACTATTTTCTGGAAATACTAATATGGTTGTTAGCACAACTGAAAATATTTGAGCATACTGTAAGAATCAGGGTGCCTGTTCTATCCAAGGTGTTCCGTTCCCTTGATTGGGGCTGAATCTGGGCTATAAAGAGTCCACTGCGAAGTCAGGGAAAGTTGGGGGGGGGGAGAGTCTGTAAGGTTTGAGATCTTTATTGACTAATGTTTTGAAATGGTTTAATTCTCTATAAGAAAACAACAGCAGGATGCCTGCAAACTAGGGAAGGGTGAACCCTTGAGGTTGTGGAGTACTCCAAATTGCCAAACTCTGGCTGAGCAGAGTGACTGATTTTGCTCAGAGCTGTCTTTGCCATCACAACTATCTGAGTCTCTGGTGCTGCTGGTGAAGACTGACAGCACTATCCAAAGAACACTTTCCTGAGAGTAAGGGCCAAGCTACAAGTGACGAATGACACTTGAACGGCAAGTGTATTTCTCCCTGTCCACTTGCGCTCCATCAATCCACTTGCCGTTCAAGTGTCATTCGTCACTTGTAGCTTGGCCCTAAGTCTCATTGAATAAACCTGAGTAGGATTCTGAGCAGACCTGCTTAGATGGCATTGTGAATCTCAAGGGGCACAATCAAGCCCTCATAATATAGCACTGCTTTTTAAAAATGGGTGCTGCAGGCTGCTTTTGCACCAATATCCTTCCCCCTACAAAATGTAATTTGTGAAATGTAGGACCAAAAATCAGGTTAATGATAACTTTCAGATTCCTCTTTGAGACATCTTAATGCTGCTGCTTAGACTTGGCAATGATTGTATTGGCCCTTTCATAAAGCTAAGCACTGCAAA
Organism: Eublepharis macularius; assembly: GCF_028583425.1. Lineage (NCBI taxonomy): Eukaryota > Metazoa > Chordata > Lepidosauria > Squamata > Eublepharidae > Eublepharis > Eublepharis macularius. Next base: position 50,770,262 of record NC_072799.1, read on the forward strand.
AGAGGGTTGTTTTCTAGAAAATAATGTAGTATAAAAATTACAGGCAATGGCCAGCTATGACAAACAGATGGCTCAAAGGAAGGAGACCATCAGGGGACTGTTAGGAACAAATGAATAAGCAGCAAACTGCAGGAATGGCTGCCAGGTTACTGTCAAGTGCTTTGCAGTCATTGTTTTAGCATTGCCACGTGGTCACTCAAAATAAATGATGTGATGATTGATTAATTTGTGTTGGTGAGTTTGATTAAACTTTCAAGTCTCAAAGAGCTTTTAAAAATAAATTTTATAGATAGAAGGACCCCTCCTAGAATTATAGTCTCTTAGCCTTTATAAAAAGAAGAAGAAAACCTCTCTCTTGTGTAATGGGAGATGAGCACGCCAGTGCTGGCGAGCAGCCTCTGAGGAATTTTGTAGATGGTTATCAAAATGGCTGTCCATTGCTGTGAGGCAAGGAATAGCCTTGCTTGTTTTGATTCCTGTTTGGGTGAAAGGGTGTTGATGAGCACTTCATGCGTGCAAGGTCACAAAGAGAAGAACTAAGAGGGAAATAGAGCTTAAAAGAAAAACAGTGACTTGCAGGGTGAGAATTGTGTTTTGTTGTACTAGAAAATACCTAGAATATGACAGAGTGTTCTTGCAGTTGCATTCCACTTGGTCTTGAGAGACTCAACCAGAAGTTAGGATAAGTCCTTCATTTGAATCTCACCCTAGCTATGAACTCTCTGGTCTTAGGCAAGCTGCTCTTTTTCATTCTGTTTTCGCTTCCCTCCATAATACTGGCCTGCCTTACTAGGGAGAGGTAAGAAATACAAGATAATGGGGTTGGTTCCATCCAGCTTTTCTTCTTGTGAAAAATGAAGAAGGTCCCTGTGACCACCCAAAAAAAGGGCTATGCTGGGAATTCATGGGACCAGCATACACAAAAGCCATGTGGGGTCTGTAGTATGGAGGGGAATTGGATGAGATTGAGTGGAAAAGATGGCTCAATGTACACGAGGTACTTCTGTGATGTACTTCAAGTGCAAAGTGGTAGTGTTGCATCCCAATAGCAAGCAACATCACATTTCCCCAGCAGTTAGGAACTATAGTCGAGTGTGGTAAAATCATCTCCTCAAGTGCTTCTCCCCCACCCCTCACAGCCAGTTTTTAAATTATTTTTTAAACCACTGACAATAGCCTTCAGCCTGGAGAAGTGATTAAAGTTTTCATATGGCACTTCTCTTATCTGAAATTGTGGGGATGAGAGTTGAAAGTTCCTCCTACAGTTATGTCTGCACTTTGTCCCATTTAAAGTCCAAGCTGGCAGGACAAGGAAGAGCAAGTAAATGATTGGAAAGCTACTGCAATTTTTAAAAAATGAAAAAAGCTCTTGTAGCCAAATGACATCTTGTGCAATAGGAACTCAAAGTTAGTGAAACAACTTTGTTCTTGTTCAACTAATTTAAAAAAAATGTATCTAAACGCCCCATTATGCTATTTGATAAATCATAGGTTGAACTAAGAAAATTACTGAGTAGTACAAAAAGTTAATGATTTACACATTTCATAAATTCACATGGGGAATTTAAAGTTGTATTATTAGTAAAAAAAAATTAGTCTCTGTTCATTCCCATTTCTTGTTGGTGGATTACAGGGTTTTAAAAAAGAAATATACAATTGTATTACAAAATCAATTGCTTCTGCTTTTTGACTCCTTTGTCTAAACTGATTCATTTTATTTTAAATTCCAGAGGGCTGAATTTCTTAATGTTGATGATGAGCAAAAGCATATGTAAACACTTTCTTTGGATTCGGCTCTTCTTTTGGCACCAGTTGTACCAAATCTGGAAATCATGCAGTAGGAACCTAGTGATGGTAAAGTGCCATCTCTACAATTCTCTTAATTGCAAATTCTCTTCATTGCAAAATGAGCTGTGTATGTCTCTCTGAAGCAAGGAGATGGCATTAGATGAAGAAAAAAAATGGAAAAATTAACCTTAACTTTTCAGTGTAAGAGCCTTTCCAGAATATCAGTTTCTAGTGCAACGGATATGTGAATCAGTTACTTAGTGCTTGTGACATCACTAATGAGAAATGAAAATACTTTATTTAAGACTTTGGAAAGCTTATCAAAGTAGTAGGAAATAATAAGCCAAAGTAGTATAGCAGTTCAGTTTGTGTTGGGCTAGTGTGGTGTAGTGGTTAAGAGCACTGGAACTCTAATCTGGAGAACCAGGTTTGATTCCCCACTCTTCCACTTGAAGCCAGCTGGGTGACCTTGGTCAGTCACAGCTCTTTGGAACTTTCTCAGACCCACCCACTTCACGGATGATTGTTGTTGCGGGGATAATAATGATATACTTTGTAAACTGCTCTGAGCAGATGTGAAGTTGTCCTGAAGGGTGGTATATAAATCTCATCATCACCATCATTATTATTATTAAGATCTGGGAGATGCAGGTTCAAGTCCCACTCTGTGTGACCTTCAGCCAATCGCTTGTTCTCAACCTAACCCACCTCATAGGGAGAGATGAGGATAAAAGGCAGGCAATGAGCAGTCAGTGTGATGCGGTGGCAAAAAAGGCTAATTCAATCTTGGGTTGTATCAAAGGGGCCATAGCATCGAAATCGCAGGAGGTCATAGCCCCTCTCTATACTGCCTTGGTTGGGCCGCACATGGAGTATTGTGTGCAGTTCTGGAGGCCTCACTTCAAAAAGGATGTGGACAAAATCGAGAGGATGCAGAGGAGAGCGACGAGGGTGATCAGGGGTCTGGAGACTGAGCCCTACGAGGAAAGGCTGAGGGCCTTGGGAATGTTTAGTTTGGAGAAGAGGAGATTGAGAGGGGACATGATTGCTCTCTTTAAATATTTGAAAGGCTGTCATTTGGAGGAGGGCAAGGAGCTGTTCCAGTTGGCAGCAGAGGGTAGGACCCGAAGCAATGGGCTTAAATTACATGCAGAAAGGTACTGGCTGGATATTAGGAAATACTTTTTCACGGTCAGAGTAGTTCAAAAGTGGAATCAGTTGTCTAGGGAGGTGGTGAGCTCCCCTTCACTGGCAGTTTTCAAGAAGAGGCTGGATGAATATTTGTCAGAGATGCTTTAGGCTGATCCTGCACTGGGCAGGGGGTTGGACTAGATGGTCTGTATGGCCCCTTCCAACTCTATGATTCTATGAATGATAATAGCCACTTTGATTCTCCATTGGGGCGAAAATATTGTATAAATATCTATATAAATAAACAAACAATGATCAGTGGTATGTTAGGCAGCTTCATCTGTTCAGGTAATATATGCACACAATGTTAAAAAGTGCAAACAGTAGCAAAACTGCCTGCCCAAGTCCATTATGTGGAGCTGTCAGATCATATTACCAATCTGATCATGTCTTGGATTTATATTGTGCCTGGGTGGCGGGATCAGATTTAAAAAAATAAAATAAAATTACCTGCAAATGTCCCGAGCCTGCATTTTGCAGGTGTGGGAGAGGCAGTCTAAAAGTATTTGAATAAATTCAAGTTTTAATGTGCAGGGATTTATTTCTTATTTTATTCAGTACACTGACAGGGCTACCCAAGTAAAAACTGTAACAATCATAAGTTTCAAGAAACCTTTTATCAAAAAAAATAGATGGAAGTCAATGAAACTTAATTCCACGTAAATAAATGTGCCATTTTATGACTCTGAATTAGCAATCTGGGTTGCTCTGTTTTTATTTATAAAACATGTTTTGCTTTGGCAAATACCTGAATAAATATAATGGGCATAAGTCAAGTGAAACAATTGCCTTCTGAAATGGCAGCATTTGCTTTCTTCAACATAATAATGGATTTGATAGAATTGCATTCTAAGGCCTCTGCTGTATAGAGATCCATTTTGGTTGATTCCAGCAGGACTGCTGTGGAACATTGCATTATGAGGATCATAAGCTGTAAATGTGTTAGAAACTATCAACAGCCCATTATTTGCTTCCTTGGCCATTCCTGGAAGATTGGTAGCTACAAAGTACCTAAAATATGTTTTTCCACTAAGCGTATGTGCTGGGAGTGAACAGTTGGGCAGAATGACCTCTGGCACACCTAGCAAAACAAACTACAGTCAGAAGGTACAGCGATACAAGCTGCCAGCATCCAAGAACCATCTGTTTGTGAGCAACAAGCATTTCAGGAAGGGATTAAACCAAGCAGAAAATGCTGGGGTAGGAAGGGAATGAAGAATCTCAGCATTAGGTCAGCTCAGCTAGACGACTTTGTACATTCTGAACACATGTCCCCCATACTGGAAACTACAGGCCATTGATCGTGCTGCACCTGCCCCCTGCCCATGCCATGTATTCGATGGCTATCACCATGTGGTAAAGTGTTAGTTTTTTGCTACCAGTCATATGGATAGGAAAATGTTGACCATACCACCAGACATTAAAAAAAATGTTACTTTGTAGTATCATTGAAAAATAGCTCCATCTGTGTTTTTGAGCCATGATACATAAACAAATTCTCCTAGTAGTGATTGTGGTCATGTACAGCAATGTGAAGTGGGGAATGCATGGTGAACATATATACACTAGCCCAGAATGCTCAGATCGAGTTATTGCCAGGGAGTGTAGATGGAAGCGTTTAGGAATTGCCATTTGAAAATGAGGTGGAGCCATAACTTAATGATAAAGCACATTTATTTAATGCAAAAATTTCCAAGTTCAGTCCTGGTTTGGAAAGTTGGTTTATCAGTGGCAGGAAGGTTCCTGATGGGCTGTCGGGGGTGAGAGGTCAGCAGGGAAACCACTGCAATCCCAGATGGAAACTGACCCGTGGGAAGGGAGCTTGTATCAGTGAGAGAACCTAAGGAGTTAACCCAGTTCTGGAGCAGGTGGAAGCTAACAGGCAGCTAGCAAATTAGTTAGATCAGTTTCCCAACCAGAGTTTCACAGGACATTGTCAGGGGTTTTGTGAGAAATTGTGGAATAAATAAAAAAAATTGAAATACCATGAAGAATTACAAATATCCCTCAAAACAATTAAGGTTATGTTTAGTTGTATTTTGTCTGTGTTCATTTCATATTGTTACAGAGCCCCCTCACTTGTTTTTTTTTTAAGTAATATTTTTATTAACATATTAAAATCAGTGAACAGAGTTAACAAAGAACAACAAAGTAATAGTTAACTATATACAATTATGTACAGGAATACTTAATCACGATTGGTTATAGCTTTGAACAAGAAACAAGGATAACAGATAATAGTCAATAAGTCAGCTTTGTTAAGGTTCATATAACTAGATCTTCTTTGGGAGCTATTACTTCAATCTTGAGTAACAAAAAGTAAATGTTTGGGAGGATGCTGATCTGTGATAGAAATAAATTCAATAAATGGTTGCCATTTTGCCATAAAATCAGTTTCCCTTGGGTAATGTTCAGTTTGATATAATTTATCATATATTTTTTCTTGTACATAGTGATCCCAAATTTTTTCTAACCATTTATCTTTTGTGGGGATTATTTTGGATTTCCAATATAAAGCCAGCAAGTTCTTTGCCACAACCAAGAGATTGCCAATGAGGTCTTTTCTGATTTGTGGGATTTCAATTGTATCCCATAAATTTAAAAAAATGATCTTCGGGTCTAAAGGAATTTTATAGCCTGTTATTTCTTTAATATAATCTAAAATTTCATTCCAAAAAGATTCTATTTTAGGGCATCTCCACCAGCAATGTTTGAACGTTCCTATTTCACCGCACTCCTTCCAACAAAGTGGGGAGTTTGTTTTGGCTATAAGTGAAAGTTTTCTTGGCGTTAAATGCCACCTGTGAATTATTTTGTAATTTTGAATTTGAGATGTAATCGTTTTGGTGTTTAATATATTTGAAGTCCAAATTTTCTCCCATTGTTCTTGTGTTAAATCTATGTTGCAATCTGAGTGCCAGTTTGTTTGACATTTTAAAGTGTCAATTGGGTTAAGGGATAATAGGATGTTGTAAATTTTAGAGATTAAACCTTTTTGTTTAAATGATTTGGTGTCTAGTAAAAGTTCAAATTCGGTCAGGTTTTGTTTGAATATTTCCTGTATTTTCAGTTGTTGTAGCATGCTGGAAAGTTGAAAGTAAGTGAACCAGTGGATCTTATGTTTTGTTTTCTGTTCAATTTCTGTTTTGTTTATGATTCCTTGTTTTGTTGTTATATCTATAATGCGGGTCACGTTTGACTGAAGCCATATGTTTTTGAAGGTTTTAGTTTGCCCTGGTGGGAACCATTGTTGTTCTATAAAGGAAGAAAATCTTGAAACCTGTGGCAGAAGTTTGAGTCTGGTGTGCTCCCAAACATTGATTATTGACTCTAAGAAGGGGTTATTTATTTTATGGGTCCGGTCCTTTTTTTTGTTCCAAAACAGATTTTGAATGTTGCTGTATTCAGTTTCTGGTTCCAAGATAGTAATCCAATAAATTTTGTTTGCTGTAGTTAAAATTTGTATTGTATTGGACAGCCTGATGGCTGTCTGGTAAAGTTCTAGGTCAGGGTATTTAAAGCCTCCTTGCTGTTTTCTGAGTTTAAGAACTTTAAAGGCAATTCTTGGGTGTTTCTTCTCCCATAGAAATTGGTTTAGTATATTTTGCCATGATTTAATTGTCTTTTGTGGAATTGCCACTGGTATTGCTCTTAAGAAAAAGAGTAATTTTGGTAGGGCGAATGATTTAACCAGATGGTAACGTTCAAACCATGAGTGGGCAATTTCCCCCCATTTATGTAAGTCTGCTTTGATTTGGTTGATTGCTTTAATATGATTTTGATCTATTAGGTGTTTAAGATCATTTGGAATGGTTATTCCTAGATATGACATTTGCTTATTATTCCAGTGGTATTGGCTGATTTGTTTGATGTTTGTTATAGTGTTTGGGTTGACAAATATTGGAAAGAGCTGTGATTTTAATTGATTAACTGTAAGACCTGAAGTTGAGCCGAATTGCGTTAATTTGTTTTGGAGTGAGTATAAAGAAGTTACAGGATCTGTAATATAAACAATCATATCGTCCGCAAAAAGACTTAATTTATGTTGCTTGTTTCCTATGTTAATCCCTTGAATTTTTGGGTCTTCTCTAATAGCTATGGCTAGTGGCTCTATAGCCAACACAAATAAAGTTGGTGAAAGGGGGCACCCTTGCCTTGTGCCTCTTTGGATCAGTATTTTATTGGATGTTTGGTTATTGATGATGATCTGGGCTGTTGCTTGTGAGTATATAGAATTTATGATTTTTAAAAATGTTTCACCAAATCCCATGTGATGTAAGACTTGTTTTAAATACGGTATTTCTATGGAATCAAATGCTTTCTCTATGTCCAGAGATAAAATAATTGATTCTAATTGTTTCTTTTGACTGTATGAAATTAAATTGAGTGTTTTATAAATGTTGTTGATTATGTCCCTGTGTGGAATGAAGCCTGATTGATCTTGGTGTATGTAGTGTGAAATGAATGAATTCAACCTTTTAGTTAAGATAGCTGTGAAGATCTTATAATCTTGATTTAATAACGAGATAGGTCTGTAAGAGGTGGTTTTTGATATATCTTTGCCTGGTTTGGGGATTACTATAATTGATGCTGTAAGCCAGGATGGGAGTATTTGACCAGTGTTTAGGACTGTATTACAAGCTTGCATCAATGGATTAATGAGTAGTGTAGCGAACTTTTTATAGAATTCTGATGGGTAGCCATCTGGACCTGGTGTTTTATTGTTTTTAAGAGATTTGATTACTGCTAGTATTTCTTGTTGTGTGATAGGGCTGTTTAATATTATGCGATGCTTATCTTCCAATCTATTTAAGCTTTTAAGCGATTTTAAAAAGAGAGTGATTCTCTCCGTTTGGTGTTTTAGACGAATAGAGTTGTTTATAATATTGCACAAAAGTATCGAGAATTTCTTTTGTTTTAAATTGTAATTTCCCTTTTGTGTCATATATCTGTTTAATGATTTTGGATGATTTTTTCTCTTTTATTTTATGGGATAACAACTTAAGTGATTTGGGGTTATTGAACCAATAGTTTTGCTTGACATATTGAAGGTTCTTCAAAATTCTGTTGGTTTCCAGAGATTCCAACAATTTACGTTGAATCAATAAGTTTTTATATGCCTTTTTACTACCAGTTTTTTTGTGCTTGAGTTCTAGCAATTTGATGTTATCAATTAATTCTTGTTTTATAGCATTTCTTTTCTTATTTAATTGTGATGATAAGGAAATTATATGACCTCTAGTAACAGTTTTAATTGTATCCCAAATGATGCATGGATTTACATCATTTGTTGTGTTTTCTTTTATAGCCAATTCAGTGTTGTTACTGATCTCTTTAATGGCACTTTGGTTGTTTATGAGTGTCTTATTTAATGACCAGTGCCTTTGCCTCAATGATTCTTGGGAAGACATTAGATCGCAGCTAACCCAGGCATGGTCTGATATTGCTATGTTACCTATTTCAGATGAAAGTAACCTGTTTGTTGTTGTATTTGAGACTAGGATATAGTCTATTCTAGTATAAACATCATATTTAGGTGAGTAGTATGTGAAATCCTTTTCAGTTCCATGTAAATGTCTCCATGTATCTGTTAGAAAGTTATTATCCACAATTTCTGCTAATTTAGTATTTTTCCCCTTATATTTTTTGTTTTTGGGTTTGGAACGATCTAAATTAGGATTTATTATGTAATTCAGGTCCCCCTCCCCCCAAGATCAATTCTCCTTCCTGAAAGTTAGCTAATTTATTCAGACTGTCTTCTAGGAAGGGTATTTGGTCTGAATTTGGGGCGTATATTGAAGCTAGAGTGTAAGTTTGTGTGCCTATTATGCCCTTTACGAAAATAAATCTTCCTTTAGGATCACTCAAAGTGTTTTGATGCTGGAAAGTAATGGATTTAGAGATTAATATAGCCACTCCTCTTGCCTTAGAGGTGCCTTTGGCATGATATTGGAGATTAATCCAATTTGATTTTAGGTTTTGACTGTTTGTGGGATGGAGGTGAGTTTCTTGCAGAAATATGATATCTGATCTTGTTTTAGCCAGGTTTGTAAGGATGCGTTTTCTTTTGATGGGGTTACCCAAACCACGAACATTATAAGATGTAAATTTAATATTTGGTGACAAACTTGCTCTAATTAATTAAACCAATAGATTTCTTAATTATTTATGTTGATTAACTGTTTGTTAGTTAGTAGTGCTGTCTCAGAATAAATTAATACAATCAGGATTAAGAGCTTTTATTTTTTTCTTTTATTGGGGGGATGCCAATTTATGAATTGTTATTAATATAATCAGCTGTAACTAAATGGTAGTGTTGTGTTTCCCCTAATCAATTTCCCTCTGATTTGATTATTAATTTGCAAATAATGCTCTTAAATTATTTAATGGGTTTCTAATTTTATGACAGAACTTGCTAGCTTTATGAAATGGATTTTTATAATCAAGGATGGACTGTAAATATTAAATATTACAAGTTTGATAAAGTAGCAGTCCTCAGTTCGAATATATTTTAGTACAATAAGTTTTATATATAGTCTTTCTCTTCCAACCTTGGCTGGAGAGGTCACAGATTGTTGCAGTAATAGCTATTTGAATAGAATAGGTTTTGGGTTTTCCTTAAATACAAGTATCAAGTATGCTTAAACGAATCAAAACTATATAGGTTTCTTTGTTTTCAACTAGTGAAAATTTAATTAACTTGAATAATGAAGTTAGCTTTATATAACTTAACAATTTCCCTTGTTCTTTTCCAAAATTCCCCTTATCTCTCTTCCTCTCTCTCTATTTTCTGCTTGTAGATTCAGCCAAAACAGAGTAAGAGAGATGGTTCTGCTACTGAAGTGTTTTATTCACACTTCAAATATTAGTAGAAAATAAAAGAATATATATGAAAATAGTAGGATAAGTATATATTTATATGCTTGTATGTATGTGTCTACTTATAGTGTTAAAGCTTCACACCAAGTAGCTTAAATAAATTATAAAAGGGTTTGTCCAATTTCTCTATCTGCCTTCCCCTTTTCTCTTCCCCCTTGTTCCTTTACTGTTTTCTTTTGTCGTTAGCTTAATCAAATTAACTAAATCTGTTTATTTTTCCCTTTTTCCCTCCCTATCTCTTTCTCTCCCTTCCCTTCTTTCCCTTCCTCCTCCCTAACCCACTACACTTTTCCCTCAAAATCTTAGGTAACTATATAGCGATCTTCCCCCTTCCCTTAATATAATCTGCTTTTCCCTCTCACAGAGTTCTTGGCTACGAAGGTGCTATAAGCACTGAAATAAAAATTAATTCCAAAGTCTCCCCCTCCCACAATCCCTCCCAGCTAATTAATACAAACTGCACAAAGTTGAAGAATAAATTCCCCTAAGCCCCTTTAGCTAGTGTGTTTAATTCACACACTAGTTTGGTATGCACCAAAACTTACCGGGCTTAACTAATGGGAGTTACATTGAAAGGACCGAACTTCCCCCTTCCCTTTCTTACCCCGCTATTAGTTTTTAACAAGAAAATGTTATGATAGCGCTTCCATGAGCTTATTATTTCAGTTAATTTTCTGAGTCAATTGTCCCTTATTGGTATCTTACTTCCCTTCTGGGGCGATGAAGCTGATGACTGAGGAAATTTCCGTTTTTGAGAAGGCTTGCTTGTTTCCATCGGTTCTTCTAAGTTTAGTTCATTCAGCATTAAGGCTGCAGAGTCTAGATCTGAAGCGATGAGGCGACGACCTTTGTGGAAGACCAGTAGTTTCGTGTGGTTCCACCATTTGTATTGGATGTTGGCTCTTCTTAAGGCTTCTGCTGTTGGTTTTAGCTCTTTTCTTTTCTGGAGAACTTCAGTGGGTAGATCATTGTATACCTGAACTGGAGTGTCATTAAATAGTAAAGAGCCTTTTGATCTTGCTTCGCTGATTATTTTTTTTCTAATGATGGGGTCTGGCACCTCAATTATGATGTCTCTCGGCGTGCTCCTTTTTTTATGCTGGATTGCGGATCCAATGTGATAAGCTTTAGTTACAAATTGAGATGGTCCTTCTTTAATGCCCAGTAGTTTAGATAGCCAAGAATTTAGTGTTTTGGCTATATTCTCGTTTTCCATAGCAGACTCTGCAATTCCACGAAGCTTGAGATTTTTATAATGAGCTGACACCTCCAGGTAAATAATTCTTTCCTCCTGGCGTTCTAGTTTGCTGCAAATGTCTCTCACGTCTCTTTGAGACATGATGCTGAGTTCCATAGCATTTTCGGCTGTTTGATTTGTCTTTAGCAGTTCCAATTTGATTTCAGCTAGCTGTGTAGTCAGTGGCTGAATGAGCAGCGTCATTTGTTTGAGCAGATTTTGTTCCAGTTTTGCAAACTGTGCTTCTAAAGAGTGATCAGTGGGTATTTGCTGCTGCATTTGCTTCCAAAAGTTTTCCGTCGGCCATTTTGAGTAGCTCGGCCTTGCTGTGTTCTTGGAGCTCAATCTGTGCTGTGCTGCGAAAAAACTGCTGGAGATTTTTTGCTGATTTAGGGTAGTTCTTCTTTCCCCCCTGCTTCTGCTTTCTCATAATATATTAAAAGGTAAGCGTTATCAGCTGTTTTCGGGGTAAAAAGGGAGGGAGAAGAGGGAGATCTTTCAATGTGTGTCCATACCCAAAGGCTCCGATGCCACGCCCCAGCCCCCTCACTTGTGATAACAGAAAGGTGAGCCAAGAGAAAAAGCAGCATGGCAAATTAGATCATTCTAAAAAGCTGTCCCTTACACACACACTCAGAAACAGAGAGACACATAAAATTAAATTAAAATAAATAAAATTTATATAAAGCACCTCTTTACAAATAAAATTTCTTAACAATAATTTAGCAGTAATTGAATTGTACTCTCCACCATCAACTTTTTCTGGCTTGTAAATGTTTTCACAAGTAGGGGTTCCTTGGGATATAAAAAAATGAATTTAGGGGTTTGTCTGTAGAAAAAAAGTTGGGGAAAACTGAGTTAGATCAAGGCTGCAGAGAAAACTGAATAGGCTGTTATGTTTTGGTAGAATGATTCTCTGTAAACTGAATTGGCTTGTGAATTAAACCGCTATACCTGGAGGGGTCTCAATCTGATTATTGCAGCAAGAAAAAAGGGGAGAGCATGGGCAAACATCCACATACACACCCCAGCCTTTTACAGCCCTCTCTACTCACAGTCAGCAAGAAAGAAAGTCCAATTTGTCAAAGCTCCCACCTTCAGGCATTACAATGGCTGGTTGAAGTCTTCCTAAACTCAGACACCTTCCATCGCTGCTCTGCGTGGAAGTGGAGAAGGAAGGGAGTTCTTGAGGTTTTCAGGCTCATTAACAATGATTTGTTCTTAATGTCTGAATGCAGCCAATGGGCTTGATGGCCCTGTCTCCTCTTTAGTTCCAGGGCTAGTGGATCAGTCAGGAAAGCTTCAAGGTTGGAGATCCCTGTGTGTATGACAGATGCTAAAGAATCAAAATCATGATGTCAAGAGAACATAAACTAATGATAACCTGTTGGACCAGACCAAAGGAGCTGGGCGATCTACTAAGCATCCTGTTTTCCACAACCATCCAGGTGCTTCGAGGAAGCTCTAAAACAGGGCATGATGACACAAGGCCTCTCCTGCTGCTTTCCTCAGTAGTCACGTAGACATACATGTTGTCTGAACATGGAAGATTCACTTAACCATCATCATGGTTAATAGCCATTGATAGACCTATTCTATGTGAATATGTCTAAGTTTCTTTAAAAAAAACATCTTAAGTGACCTCCTTTTGTCTGCCCTGAATCTGTTTTGTTGGGTAATATGAGAGACGGTGAAAAAAAATTCTCTCTTCACTTTCTCTGCACTATACAAAGAGATAATTCCACCACTGATATTTCACTATGGATAGCTAAGGGATGAACACAAAGGCTTTACTGCCTCAGTGATTGGGGAATTGGTGTTATTTTCCAGTCAAAGAGACAAAAAAACAGTAAAGTTAGTTTAGGGCATCATAAAAATCTACCATTGCCCCTGTAAGCTTTTTAAAAATGCTGTATTGTTAGAATGTTTGTGAGCTGTTTTATTTTGCATGTGGGGTCCTGGAATGGAAACACTGCCCTTTAGGGCGATAATTTCCACACAGAGGTTGCATGAGAGATTAACCTGACAACAGGACAGGTGAAGGGGTGAATTTGAAGAGAGGGAGAAGAAACAGAGATGTTTTTTCTCCTGAGGTACTGGAGAATTTCTAGGGAAGAAGTTCCAGAGGGGGAAAAAACCTGGAGCCATGAAAAAGGCAGTTGACTGAAGAGTGGCCATCTTCTGTCATGGGCCTTTTGTTCTGAGATGATGAAAAAGATTTATCTTGCTATAGCTGTGGCTTTCTGTAGTTTGTGAAGAAGATACCTCTTCAAGCATCCAGCAAAATCTGCCTGTAATTTAGGCTTGCCAGTCCCCAGAGGGATTTCTCACCCCCAGCCTCTGCCCCCTGCCATCTTTCACATGGCTGGTGGGGGAGGAAAAGTTGCGGGAATAGGCCAGTGCAGGGGAAGTGCGCTCCCATGTGCTCCAGAGCACCCTGAGTCATGCCAGAAGGGTTGTCATCCTCCAGGTGGAGGCTGGAAATCTCCCAGAATTATAACTGATCTCCAGGTCACAAAGAGCAGTTCCCCTGGAAAAAATGGCTGCATTGGAGGGTAGACCTAATGGCATTCTACCCTGCTGAGGTCCCTCCCATCCTCAAACTTGCCCTTCTTCAGCCCTCCCCCCCCCCCAAATTTCCAGGAATTTCCCGACCTGGAGCTGACAATCCCAGGAATTATGTTATTCCTGGTGGGGCACTCCGGAGCATGCTTGCACAAGTTGAGTGCCCCTCTGGCATGACTCCCCCCATGACCCGCTTTCACCCCTAGGGGTCCTTGCAACCCCACTGTTGTGGGTCAGAGTCCAGGGAGCAAAGAAACCGATTTCTCTTTTTACCCTGAATTTGGCTTGGGTAAGCCACTCCTCTCAGCCCGAGCTCCCTAGCAGTACTGTGGGGATAATAACTACACTGACCTTTTTCACTGCTCTGAGTGGGGCACTAATCTGTCTAGAGGAGTGGTCTATAAGTGCAGTTGTTGTTGCTGTTGTTGGCAGTGCCTTGCTCAAAACTCGATACCTCTTGCTTTTCCTGCCTTTAAATAAAGTTGTTCAAGCACAGGTCAGAATTTAAATGGGGCATCCATAACAGTGCGGAGGCGTTTCACCTCCAGAAACGGCTTTTTCATTCATGATGTACTTTCCAAGCTATGAAAACTATTGGGACTGATCGAGAGAAAGAGACATGTTTGTTGTGCCAGTTCCTAGCTGACATTCAATCAAGAATATTTTGGATGCAATGCTTAAAACATTCTTTTGTGTTGGGAATTGTTTTACTGTAACTGTACCGTATGCTAAGAGAATGGGTGGTCCTTTTGAAGAACACACCTTTTAATCCCTGACCTTTCACTTTCCCTTGCAGGTCACTTTGCTTGGCTTGTGGGAAGATCAAGAATGAAGCACAAGATCATGCCGCCAACCATCTCTGGGCCACCAGAATTTGAGAGGACGTTCCGTGCTCAGTAAGCACATTAAGAAGCACATTACATAGATAACTAGGGGCCAAACTAGACACAACAGGGATCACCATGTATTTATTTACATGTCTGACTGTTCATGTGTACAGTGGAAGCTATCTTTTAAAAAAAACTAAACACAGATGAGGGGAGGTAATTCCTGCCTCCTCTTTATATCGCTGCTCATACCTTCTCTGAAACATTTTCATTGGTGGATATGCTGATTAGTGACCTGTAGTTTTGGTGAGTAATTTTAATTAGATCAACTTAAGGAAAGTGTTTTGTTATCAGCAGTGAGCCAAACTGGAAGAACTGTGTTCAAAGCAGCAGAGTACAGTGAGGTAAGAAGGGGCGCAGCAGGGTTTAGTTTCCTGTTCCTACTGTTATCGTGTACAGTCGGGAGTCTGTGACTATACTCTTGTCAGTGTGAATATAGCCCACCTTTAAATCCACATCAAAGTCACCTGACCTTTCTTCTACTGAATCAACTACAGGCTAAGGTTCTATATCCAGTTTAAAGGAATCCAGGCAATAACCTACATAAATGGCTATAAGGGATCTTTTAACAAAGCAGTGAGATGCCTTTACAAACCTGAAAGGAACATGGGGAATGTGCATAAAGTTAAATGGGATATAACCAGGGCTTTTTTTCAGCTGGAATGTGGTGGAACGGAGTTCCGGAACCTCTTGGAAATGGTCACATGGCTGGTGGCCCCGTCCCCTGATCTCCAGCCAGAGGGGAGTTTAGATTGCCCTCTGTCTGGAGATCAGGGGGTGGGGCCACTGGCCATGTGACCATTTTCACCGAGGGTGATTTAAACTTTTAAAAACTCCCCCCTTGTTCCAGCTAACTCAGAGTGTCGTCATTGACCCTGGGAACATGCGTGCACTTTGCGCATACACATATGGTACCAGGGGCTCCACCTCCCACCAAGAGTTGCCCCCTGTGCTGGCAACCCACTGAGTTCCACCACCTCTTTTCCCAGAAAAAAAGCCCTGGATATAACATCCTTTGTTGGGAATAATGTGAGGTTGGACAATTAACAACATGAGAAGTCAAAATAATACCAGGTATTCACAGTTCTAATAACCAATACCAGAAGCCCACATCAAAAGTCAGTCAGTTCAGTTACTCTACTTGAGCAGTGGCAAGAAATAAAGAGGTAAAGCAGGAGACAGAAAGCAGAGCTGGCTGTATGTATCTGTCTGTATTCTTCTGGGCAGCATTACAGAGTGGTTAGAATGTTGGACTAGGACCTGGGAACTCTCTCTCAGTCTGACCTACACTCAGAAGGTTGTTGTTAGGATTAAGTGGAGGAGGGGGGAACTGTGTGAAAAACCTCTGGGTCCCTGTTCATGGAGAAAAGCAGAATATAAGCATTTTTCTCTCCCTGTCCCTCTCCCTCCCTCTCTCTGAGTGAATTTTTGAGTTCCAAGGCAGGGATTTAAAAAACTGTGCAGCAAACAATCCAAAAGGGAAGAGAACCGGAAAGATGTTTTCGTATGTCCAGAATGGGAAGCTTTTGTAGCTGCACACAGAGTGTGGATCTAGCAGCAGCATATGATGTGGGTCCAATTCTTGATCCCAGTACAGAACAGGCAGTCGGGTTCAAAAACAAAAGATGGAAAGAATGTAGGGGGGGGCAAGGTGGGACTTCAAGTGTGTAACCTGACTGGACAAAGAAAGGCTGGGATGATTAAAGGTCTTGGGCACATTTTCAAAAAAGGTAAAAGAAGAGAGGTATCCAAGTGGAGAAGTGGGTATTTGGGAGCATTATTAGGCTTATGGGTGACATGACTGGTTGGTAATTCTAAATAGTCCAAATTAAATCAGTCTGAGGAAAGATTTTTTCCTTGGGAAATGTTAATGTGTCAGGGTTCTCTTGGAACTGAAGATGTGCTGATTAATTACTGAAAGACCTTGATTAACAGTTTGATTGCCCAGTACTGGGCAAAGTGAGGCTTCTGTTTGGAATGGCTGTCTTCTCCTTGAGCCAAAGGCAGACTATAAATAATGTAAATAAATAAATAAGTTGTGGTTCTGCTTACTCTGCTGGCTCTTCCATTTTTGTTGTGGTAACGTGCCAAACCTTGTTTACTGGTCTATACACTGACTGGGAAAAGAGAAGCTGGTCTAGATCAAAGGAGGGCTGGTGGAGAAAGTCAAGCTACAGCTGCATCCATGCATCACTGGATACTGAACTATAACAATCACTTGTAGTGTAGGACAATCCAGGCCAGTTGTGAATGACTGCTAAAGCAACAATGGTACTCCAGTATACAAAGATTTTGGTTAAAGCCTAAAATGAACGTTTGTTGGCCACACACTCATTTTTCAGTTTTTCTAAAAAAAGGACACTCCCTACCCACAACTCCTACTTGGCAAGTGAACAATCAGACACAAGAATAAATACACAAATTCCTTTGTCATGTCTACCGTGGCACACAGTCTGGCTGTGTGTCATGGGTGTTCCACTGCTTTTGAAGGTCTCGGAGCAGTAGCCTGTGTGGGGGGCGAGGTCACTAGGAATGTTGAATTTTGAAATCTCTCTTTATTATTGAACTGATCTAATTTGAAAGAAATAGTGCTACAGCTGGTTAGGATCTTTGCGATGGAAGTTTTTGGCCACTCATGCCAAAATACATGTACCCTACTGATGAATAAATACAGGCTATTTAAAATGGTGTATATTCACCCTGCTTGTGTAGGCCATATTCTAATCAGTTTATTCCGTAGGCAGAACTGCGTGGAGTTTTACCCTGTCTTCCTAGCGACCTTGTGGATTGCTGGATGGTTTTTCAATCAAGGTAGTCACAACAATTGCTTTTGTTAAATAATCTCTGGATTTTTAAAAAAAAATGCTTTGCACATTACATTTTACTGTTGTGCCTTGGCAGTTCTCCGTGTTTATCAAGACATTTTTGTTTAAACAGAGAATAATGTTAGTTCTTCTTGCTATTTATTCCCCATTGTCTCCTCTTGATAGATTTTAACTGTTCTTAAATTTATTGGATTATTTGGGTGTAACAGTTTTGTGTTTATTGAAGTGGGTCCAGGAGAAGTGGCAGAATAAAATTGATTAAAATACTACTATATTAATTATATTAAAATAATTGGTTACAGATTATGCACTATTCAATTTAAATAATTAAGTATTCCTCATTCCTGATTTGCTTAGCGGCGGCGGCAGCATTGAAATCCGTTTGGATGTGGTTATCCTGCATGTCTGCCCTCCCTTTGAATTTTTACGGTTTTGGAGATGGTTTATTTTCTTCCTCATTTGCCTTGAATAGTCAGGATTTTCAAGCAAGGATGCTTTTGTCTCAGTGGCACCACTGGTGATGTCACAGCACAGAAATACATTTTTATTTTTTGTGCATGCTTATATCTCTCTATCAATATAAGGGCTCAGTTTTTTAGAAAAGGATAGAAAACGAACACACTGTGGCTCCGTCACCATCCTTAAGTTCCCCTCCTGGTAGTCCCAGCTGGAGAGCCCCACCCAGGCTGACCCAGAGCCAGGAAGTGGAGGCCGGCACTGGTGGAGCGAACCAAGTTTTGTTGGGATGGAGCTCAGAGAGGCATCAGCTATGTACTTTGCAAATTGCACTGCCTTTTCTGGCACCAGAAGTAGCCATCTCCCTTCCCAGGCCACCAGGGCCTTTGCAGTTAAGAAAAAAATATCAGATTATTATTGATAAATTGATCTACCAATGTAATAATAAGTGCAGCAGGTTCTCTGAATTCCCAGCTTTCATTTTTTTTTAAAGTAAGTCTCTAGCGCCTTCCCTTGTGGAGATAAAAGGAAAAAAAACGTATCTCCAACAGAATATCAATGTATCAATATGAAATAGAGTATTAAAAAACATCAAAAACAAAAACAGGAATGGGGGAAGGAGAAGAGAGGCAGTAGGAAAAGGAGTTTGGTGATGAGGTGAATGGGGGTAGGTGGGACATACAAAATCAAAAGAAACATTATGCACCAGGGGAAAAATGAATTCAAAATCAGAGTAAAAGCAGCCTCAAAAGAACTGGGAAAATATGGGAAGAAACCAAAACGAAAGGCAAACAAATGTGTGCAGAAATCAGTGGATAAACTGAAGCAGTATGGGGCCAGAACTAATGGGAAAAAAACCTCTATGCAGAAATACCCATCATGGTCTTGCTGACTCTCTGTCTTTTAATCTTTCTCAGAAATAGCTGCAATTGTCGGTCTGATATATATGTTTGCACGTCATAAATACTTCTATGGCTATGCAGAATCTGTGAAAGGAAGGTAAGAAGGATCGCCAGTTATGTTCATGTTGGCTCCAGATGAAAGTTTATGGACTGCCATGAAAGTTTTAGCAGTTGTGTATCAAGATGCATGAAAGGTCTATGATGGAGAGCCTTTGCTAAATCATTGGCTTGTTTAGCAGAAATGTACCATGTTACAGAACAGGGAAAGTCAGAACTAAGTATCTCAGTATAATTGTGGCAGATCCTTTTCCTCTAGTAGGTCACATATTTTGCATATGTGACCCCCATGGTCTTTGTTACCTGCTACCTGAAACTTTTAGAAGTACAAGTATGGGGTTAGGTGGTAGGCAGAAGTGATGGAACTTATATAGATCTTTGGGCTAATCGGTGCAAGATGGCTTTTTATATTCATTAGACCCATGAATTTCAGTCCGTAATCCAAGGAATTCTGATGTACCTTGGGAGCTCCTTAGTTGTAAAGTCATTAGCGGTGGAAGAAGTTCCTTGAAAGATAGATTGCCAGCTTCCTTCAATTGTAATGCTGCTGTAGCATGGTGGTTAAGTGATTGGGCTGCAAATCAGCGTTTTGCAGATTCAAATGCCACTATTGCCATGAGCTTCGTAGGTGGCTGTGGGTAAACCACTCCTCTCTCAGCCCTAGCTCCCTAGCTGTATTGTGAGGATAATGATAACACTAACTTGTTCACCACTCTGAATGGGGCAGAAGAGTTGTATATATATAAGTGCAGTTGCTGCTCCTGTTGTTATTGTTATTATTATTAATGGCCAGCCAGAAGGGAACATTTTATACTAGGGCACATCCTCATTTCCTGCAAGCGGCCAGGCCAGTAGGTCTGACTCGAGCTCTGTGTGGGCTGGCATTTGCCTGGAATCATGTCCCTGAATCCTCTGGTGATGCAGCCTATCTGTCTGCTGAGCTATCACCCATGTGGATAGGTTCCCTAAAGGAGTAAGGTGGAAATGCTCTGCTTTATATCATTGTCTTCTAACTGGGGTACAGAATTATTGCAATCAGTGGTGACTGCCTACTGATGTTGTGAATTTACTATACGTATCTTCAACTTTAAAATTACATGATTCTAAAAAGCAGAGGGGAAATCAGATGCAGTGGGAACTATTTTGAAATCAGTTTCTCTGGTGGTTTTTCCTGTATTATAGCTGTAGAAAGTACACTTGTGTAGACATGTAACTTTTCTCCATTTTTATCTTTTAGGTTAAAAGGTTTTTATTTGACTGTGGTGGTTTTAATGTTCCTGATTGTCTTGGGCACAACAGGAATTACAAATAGCTTTCTGGATGAATACTTGGACTTCAATATAGGAAAGAAACTACATAAACTGATCTAAAGATTCTTCTTTTACATAAATCAAGTAGATGCTTCTCTTAGCTATCGAAAAGGAAGATAAGCGAGGGTTAATTTGCAAACAGTCTGATTTTTTTTCACTAGCATTCCCTTGCAGTGCAAAATGTATGACTTTCCTGAATTTGTTTACTTTCATCCATGCAGAAACAGTCTGTCAGATTGACAGAGAGACTATTTAAAATGCATGTATATTTTTGAGATTCCTGTTTAATATTCTGCTTTCAGACAGGCAGTAGTGCACAACAACAGCAAACTTTTAACCATCTAGAAATCGAGACACCAAAATATGAGCAGTTGTACAGCGCACACAGCTCGTATTGAACTTGGCTAACGTTCCTCTATTCTTCATCTTTGTTTTTAATTTACATGTTTGTATTGATTTGGAACGTCTGTGATGCCTACGAATGCTTGGGACGGGAAGTTTAGGGAGGAGGGAAACGGCTGCAGAGGACCTCGTGCCACTTGAGAAACTGAGCCATCCGGATGAAGTAGATCGTCCAGAGTTTTGTCCTAGGCCTGTTCAGACTTCTCATATACTGAGAGTAATAGTAGTATCATCTAAAACAGTCAAAAGTTTACTGGCATACGGTTTTCTTTTTTAAATAAATGATTCCAGTAATTTAAACTATCATACTGCTGTATTCTACATTAGTTAACCTGAAATAAAGGCTACTAGAAAGTGACTCCTGGACAACTATCACGGTTCTAAATTAGCGGACCTGTTTCATCTAGGCACATGTATTGAAAAAGTAAACAAATTCAACAGGCAGCAGTTGTCCCACTAAGATGTGATGTGGCCATAGCTGAGGCAGGCGCCCCTGGAATTCTGGCATCCCAGACCGCTGTCCACATAGCCTGTCTGGTTAGCCCATCCTTGTCTTAAACTGATTTCAAGTAAATGGGATTTTGTGGTGGAAGAGAAGACCATAGATGACTTATAATTTAGATGACTTATAATTTTAATAAAAATGAGAATTTTCTGAGAATCAAGGCTTGAGTCTGTTCTTGGTTTAATTAGTTTTTAGTTTTGTACTGTGAGTGGTGGGAGGGAAAGAGTGAGCATGAGGCCAAAGACTGATGTCAGATAAAAACAAGATGTGAAGCAGTCTGTGCCAGGCTCTATAATGAAACTGTCAGACAAGCATCACATCCATCAGTCTGGGCCACCCTGCTTGCTCTCTTGCTTGCTGCTGCTGCTGCTGCCACCGCCATAGTTATTCTTGAAGGAACCACCTATATTTAACTGGAAAGAGCATATGGTTTACATCTGTACACTGAACCTTCCCACACACCACATCATGAAAATATTGGATAGGTGACTCAGCATGCCTTGGACATTGGGGAGCACTGCATGTGACTGTGTGTGTATGTGTTACCTCCCTGACAAGTGACTTTTCTTTGATTAAAATGGGAATTCCTCCTCACTCCTCCTCTGTCCCTGTCTTCATTGAGAGAGTTTCAGGTGGGTGTTGATCTGCAGTAGAAGAGTCTAATAGTAGTCATGTCTAGTAGTAAAAGGCCAATGAGAATTGCAGGGTATGAGCTGTCAGAGCTTTGACTCTGAAAAGCTATGATGTTCCCTCATCCTTAAATCAGAGAAACGGCACTGGAGGTGTTTTTAAAATTCCAAAAATAACTTAAGTAGTTTATTTACATTAGAGGAGAAAGGTCAGGTGATGTCAGGGGTTGCAAATTTCTGACGTAAAATTCAGAATATGCACAGACTTCCCTTCTTATGCTCTTCACTGTTACTTTTTAAAATATTTTTATTTCAATTATTAACAAAACTGTTTACAATATGAAATACAACATGGATAAATTGTTAAAAACTACATAACAGAGAAAGGTTAAACATGGAAAGACAAATTCAAGTTGAATGATCTGATATATTTTGGATTATAGATTCAGGATTGTTTGGTATATTTTATTGGGAGGATATAGATTTTCTTTAGAAATGTATTCAAAAAAAGGGAACCATTTTTCCATAAAATTTGTTGTTTGGGGGAAATTTTCAGCTTGATAGATTCCATCATTGATTTTTTCAAATAAAAAATGGTCCCATATTTTAGAATACTAACTGGTAATTCTCTTCACTGTTACTTGAGGGCAGGGCTTTTTTTCAGGGGGAATGGAGTTCCGGAACCTCTTGAAAATGGTCACATGGCTGGTGACCCCGCCCCCTGATCTCTAGACAGAGGGGAGTTGAGATTGCCCTCTGCGCCGCTCAGCAGTGCCGAGGGCCATCTCAACTCCCGTCTGTCTGGAGATCAGGGGGCGGGGCCACCAGCCATGTGACCATTTTCTCCGAGGGCAACCCACTGAGTTCCACCACCTCTTTTCCCAGAAAAAAAGCCCTGCTTAAGGGTTATGTTTGGAGGCTTTGGTTCCCTTGTTTTCCCTCAAGCACTCTAGTATACTTTCTTTCAGTATTCTCTTTCTCTTCTGGGATTAGGAACTTTCTAGTACTCCAAGCTCCCTCTCTTCACACACCAGGGTTTTCCTTCAGTTGTTAAATGAATCTGAAGGTCTCCATAGGCAGTTTTCAACCACACTCGGCCAGGGACCTCTTCACTTTCCAGCGATACCTCCCTGTTTGACTAGGTAGGGAAAATCTCCTCTCCTTAGAAGATCTATCCCCATTCTATGGCCTATTTGGGAATCTGCATCTACTTCCCAAACCTTGCCACAGTGGCATAGTGTGCCTTAGTGCTGCCCGGGACAGGAAGTGGTGCCTTTGCCCCCGTGCACGCACACGAAGTGCATGTGTGCTCCAGGCCCTGTGTGATGATCTAACTTCTGTGACATCATCATGCAAGGGCACGCTCCCGCCAGCCCAAGAACACTCCGCGGTTTGGGTGGCTTGCCTCACCACCCTTTACCTCTTCGCTGCAGCCGCAGGTGGCTGCAACGAAGAGGTAAGGGGCAGGGAGACAAGCACGGCCCGAACCGTGCGAGTGCTTTGGGGGGGAGCTGGGAGACGAGCGAGGAGGGAGGCTGCCTGCCACACTGCCGGAGTGCCTGGCTCACTGGGTGTCGTGTTGGCGGTGGCAGCGAACGGGCGGAGAGGTGAGTGGGGCCACTCCTGGGGGGGCCATGAATGTGGCGCCCCCTCAAAATTTTGTGCCTAGGGTGGCTGCCCCCCTGGCCCTCCCCACGTTACACCTCTGCCTTGCCAACTTCCCCAGTTCTCCTACCAGTGTTGAAACTGCTCTCCATGAGGCCTCCACTTCTCAGCTTCTTCACACTGGATCTCTCTCTGCTAGGACTGAAGGAAGACCCTCCTCTTTCAGGCCCAGTGTCCCAATCTGAAGCCTTGGAGTAGCCTGCCACTCAAAGCTCTTTGATTCTGAGAGGGATTAACCCTTAACAGTCCTGCAAATGTGTATGTACAGTCCGTCCAGGCTTCTTTAAGACTTGCAGACCATCACAAAAGCACATACCCTGGAAATCTAGTTGGTTTTTAAGGTGCTACTGGATCTGAATTTTGCTCTTCACTGACAGAGTTTCTCTGTCTTGCCTCATGGCCTTCCAAGGGGAAGGAGGTACCTTTTCAGAGTTCCTATCATGAGGCCTCATCTACATATCTGCCTGTAGCCTGATGCTGAACTAGTTGGCTGTGGTATAAGAAAGCTTAGGATTCTTTTGTCTTCTACAAGAAAAATGGTCAAGAATGGCATCTGCCTCAATAAATGTATGTTCAGCCTTTTTCTACAATTTAATTGCCTGAAGATTAATTCCTGCACCTTGAGGAAAACAATTCTGACTGGGTAGCTCTCTTAGTAAATGAAATACAACTATTTCTAATAGAGAAAACCTAATGAAAAACTGCTCTTGCTGCTCAGCAACAAATGGAGAGGACAAGACAGCCTTGATCTTCAAAATAGAATTGGCAGAAAATGGAAGCTGCCCACCACACTTTATGTGTATATCTAAGTGTATTTACTACTCCCTGAGGTTTCATTCTCCTGAAGAAGTAACAGGGCCAGAGTCTACTTACAAGCCATGATGGTGACAGCAATCAGGGGAAGAAGCAATGCAGCTTTCACTTCTGGTATGTTCTGAGTTGTGTCCTAAGTGGCCCACCAATGTGGTTCTCCATAACAGGGAAGAGGCAAAAAGGAGGAGTGGAGTTAGGAAGATAATCACTATTTTATTCATGCAATAATGTAAAAGATGATTCAAGTCTACTTGTCCTCTTTGTCAGACGCAAGTATCCTGGGACACAGAAGGGGAGAACTGAGGGAAGATGAATCTATACAAAATGTCATCCTTCCTGACAGCAGAAGTACAAGACTGTTAGAAGAACCCTGCTGGGTCACAGCAGTGGCCAATCTCATCCAGCATTCTGTTTCACACAGTGGCCAACCAGCTGCCCTTAAGGGTCAATAAACTGGGCAGAGGTCAAGGCCTTTTTGGTGTTGCCTCCCAGCATTGCTATCCAGAGGTTTGCTGCTTCTGTATACAGAGGCTCCTTTCAGTCACCATGGCTGGTAACCATTGATGGACTTCTTGTTTATGAATCTGTATAACCTCCTTTTAAAGCCACCTATGCTTGTGGCCATCATTACATCTGCTGCCACTTAATCCCACAGCTTGTTTATGTGTTAAGTTAAAACGTATTTCCTTTTGTCTGTCCTGAATCTATTGCCCATCAACATTATTAGGTGCCCCAAGTGCTGGTATTATGGGAAAGCAAGAGAAAAAGGCAGGAGCCACATTCGATTCTGAACAGTTAAGATGCAATATGTAGTGTGGGATGGAGTTCAGCCTCCAGAAATTGGGAGCTCTTGAGGCACCTGACTTCTGAAAGGAAGCACAAGCTGAGGTATTATAAAGCCTTCGTCGTGACAGCTATTGCAGGTAAGAAAACCCTCTTATCCCATGTGTGGCTGAAATCAAGCCTTAAGGAGAATCTGCCAGGGGAAGTTTGTCTGCAGCTGTTAGCACTGAGGCGCAGCTGTACGTCAAGCTGGGACATCTAACAGCACAGCCCATATGGCTGTGGAAAAGCCATGTCAGAAGTCTGAAAGATGTAAATGTGCCTTTTTGAATGACCTTCCCAGTTAAGGAGCAAGTCCAATGTCAAAAGGTTGCATAAGAGAGTTCAAACAGTGCAATTAGCAGTTTAGTTGTATATATTATTGATCCAGCTGTGCAAAACATTGGGCTATTCACAGCAACTTGAACGGAGCATAAATTAGAACATCCACACAGGCTTCGGTCTCTCGCAAATAATCAAATTCCAAAACTATAAAAAAGCTATATGGAACTGCAGTGAAGTTCAACTGGGGAACAGGCCATCTTTGGGCAAAGGAACATGTGCTGTACTTATTCTTAGCTGTGGATTATAGTTGAATCCCAGGATGGAGATGGGACTGTTTGCTGTCACAGAAATCTCTGCTTTAGAAAGTCTATAAAACTAACCACATATTGTACCTGGTTGTTAGCCCAGAATTCACTTAACAATAAAGCATTTCTGGTGTACTTCAAATAGGGGTTAACATCTTGGGGAACACGGTATTTCTAAGCATAACCAACATTCTCTTTAGCGGTCCATCTGAGATTCAGTAACAAACCCAGTGGCCTGCCAGTTGACCTTAAAGCTGCAGACCTTTAATATTATATTCCCGCAACAGTATCCTAGTTGTACAACAGAGCCAGCCATAACATTGCGCATGAGGGTACTAGCATCCTTGGTATGATGCTATCCTATTATTGAGCTTTTCTGAGATTTCACAGATGACAACTATGGAGTAACTAGTTATCACTACTGGAATGTGTGACTGGCCTGGCACCAATTGCCATCAATAGTGGTTCCTTCCCAATTCAGCTGAATGTCTCTAGGGTCAAAGCAAAAGATTTGCAAAAAGTAAATTGTGTGTATGCACAGCTGCAATTTGGATTAGGGCTATGTGAGAAGAGGAGATTTAACCAGCCATGATATGTTCTGTTTTGCTTATCAAAACTGTGCTGTTGTTAGTGGTTTTAAAGAAAAACAGATGTGTTCTTTAAAATCTTTAAACCCACAAATAAGAGTGCCAGAAGCCCAATTTAATTTGCAAGCTGAAGCAGGCTTTGAAGGGTTAACTCTCCCTCTTCCTTTGCTGTACACATCTGATTCAAATTGTACTTGCGTGTGTGCACACAACTTACTTCTTAACTGACTGATAGATCTCTGACACACCTTATTTTGGCCCAGGAGTTATAAGAGGCCATGACTGGAGGCCCATGTAGAACAGATTCAACTGTTCTTCCTAACGTGATACAGCCCCCTCTAGGGTCTGTGCTTGCCTCTGCATGTGTCAGATGTGTGTATGGACTACTACTTATTTGAAAGTACTCCCATATCAAAATGTGCTTGGATGTGTCAAGTCTACACACTACAGAGATGCCATGGATGATGCCGAAAGTGAGATTGGTTTCTCTTAATATAATGTTCCATGTTTAGAACCTTGAGCCAGATCTATTTCCTCAGGTAGGAAGTCTGTAATAAGGGGTACTTTTGGAAAATGAAATCCTGCCCTGAAGTCCTAGTTGGCAATACCTGGTGGGGATTTCATGGCAAGCAACTAACAGAGCTGGTTTGCCTGTGTCTACAACCCTGGTCTTTGTTGGAGGTCTCCCATCCAATTATTAACCAAGGCCAACCCTGCTTAGTTTCTGAGGTCTGATGAGCTTGGGCCCTCCTGGTCAGGACAAGTCTCACTTCTGAGGTGGTATAGGCTTATGTGTGTCTGTACCATGTGCCTTCCCTTAAAATTTGAACTGTACTTAGTATATGGTCATTGATCCTAAATCTTTTTTTCATTAGTGTCCTCATCTTCTCCCGCTCCAAGCAGAACTGACCCAGCCTCAGCAGCAGTTGGTACGGAAGGTAAGGAATGAGGATACAACAGTCCTAAAAATTAGTACTGAACAGATCTCAAGATAGCAATGTTTTATTTTTTTCTTTAAAATTGGTATGTTGTTAGTTTCTTTCTACATTTTTTCCAGAGTTCTGTACAGTCCTCAAAAGGAAATAAGCAATGTTTAATGTACAAAGTAAAAAACAGTAAACTAGAAAAATCTGAATAAAATGGAGCAATTTGCCAGCAAGGATACAGTACAAATTAGTAATTAGACATCTGAAGTGCAATACCACTGCAGTGAGGATGAGTTAAAGAATGAAATAAAAATACTCTATTTTAAACAAACATTATATATATATTTATATTTATATAATATTTATATTTATATGCATATATTTTACAGATTAGACCCAATGATATCTGCAGGATTGTAAAAACATATTTACAAAAAATTCTTTTAAACATTTCATATACATCAGCACCATAGTAAAAAAAAACCCAAAAACAAACTAAGAAATAAAAATTTGACTCTTTAATATTGGTCCCAGTCTAGAATATTTGGAGGAAGCTTTACACAGATAATAGATTTTGAGGCCTGATCACCAAACAATACTAGTCCCTGAACCTCTCTGCAAAGGTGACTGTGATGTTTCACTACTCATTAGATTATGTGCAAATCCGAGTCCCAAACAGAGCAATCCTAAACAGTTGCTCACATTTAAGTCTGTTTAAGTCATTGGGTTTAGAAGGGTATCATTCTGTTTAGGATTGCACTGAAATTCCTCCTCTTTCCATTGTCACCCATGTTAGAAACAGAGAGAGGTAAATGAGAACTACAAGTTAGTCTCATGTTTTTGCACCCCTTAGCAACTGGCTTAAAGGAACAGACTTATGCCCCTTCAGTCTTCAATTAGCTCATGCAACACTCTCTCTCTCTCTCACTCACTCACTCACTCACACACACACACACACACACACACATACACACACAAACTCTCTCTCTAATTAACACAGCTGTTCCCTACGGTTAAAAAACACAGTTCACCTTGGCACACTGGCTGGGTGCCTGATAAGCAGGTCTCATCTTCCCTTATTCCACAGCTAGGGAATTGTTTGACATGGGACAAGCTAAGTACATTTCCCTGCACAGTTCATCACAGACAACAAATACCTTACCACATGCCAAGTCCACAGATGTGCAACTGCACCAATCTACACTTAAGCACAAGCAGAAAGTTGGATGGAAAAGCTTCCACCCACGCTTTGTGAAAGTGCTATTTTAACTCTCATAGGAGTCAATAAACTTTTCCCATTGATTTAAGCATTGATACATAAGACTGCTTGTGAGCAGTTTTAAAACCAGGCTAACTCAAAATTGCATCAGAGGACTTAATGACGTGTGTGTAACTGAGTCATGACAGCTCTCCCACCCTTTCACCCTTGCTTCCCCTTTCTCCTCCGGGAGTGTATTCGCTCTTACATTTGGAGGTGGGAAGGCAGTCAGGAGAGTAGCATTTTGAATGGAGAAGTGGCAGATCAAGTGAAAGGAATAAACAACACCACTCCCCGCTGCTGCTTCTCTGCTAACAAAGTGGGGAAAGACTATTGGGTTTCTATTGCATGTGTTGGCGTGTAACGTGCAGTTAGGCCCACATGATCTGTTTAATACCAATTCTGTATTCAGCAGCACTGGCAAAAGGTCTCAGAAAAGTGGCACATCAATTCCCATCATTATCAGTTTCTTCATTCAGACATGACAACAGACCCCATGTAATAAGCCAGGAACAAAATGTTGTTTAGAATCTCATTTTCAGTTTGTTGATAAGCTTGCATTCAGACATACCAAACTGGACTTCAATCAAACAGTAGTTTATAAACCCTGGTGTGTTGTGATGTCTGACTGCAACCAGAAACTTAATTTTTAGTTCTTTAGGGCCTAGACAAAGCATTTTCAATTCTTTGTCACAGAAAACAGCGACTTACACAATTCCATGTGAATATGACTTTTGGGATGCTCAAAAACTTATGTTCAATCACCACTAGAAGATACCTTAATGAGAAGATCTCTCCTTCCTGCCTTTGTTTCTCATGGATTAGTTTAGGCATCTTCAGAAGCTAGCAAATATGAATGACAGCACATGATCTGAGCAAATGTTTACTACAAACCTCCTCCAGCCTGGCCAGAGACATTGGCACTGGTGCCTAATTTATGACCATGATAGCCTATACAATAATCAGCCCTTCTTTGTGTGACTTTTATACAAGTTCCTTCTCAATTCCTCAGAACTTCAAAAATATTTCAGATACTTGGAACACTAACCCCTATGTATCCCAACTCCATTCAAGACCCCACTCACCTTGCATTTCCAGGAAAAGAACAGGGTAGAAGTCAACAGTTCAAATTCTCTGACATGCACCTCCCTTTTTTAATGCAACTTTTAAAAAAAATGTGTGTTCCTATCTTTGGTGGCTGCTACCTACTGAGCACATGAGCCCCACAGCCTTCACTTGTACGAGATCTCTAGATTCACCCTCATCATTAAAGTGAATTTAAAAAATGGACAGCAGAGGAAAGGCAAATGATCCAGATGTGGGCTTTCACTGCACCTAAAGAAGACAACAGCCCAATAAATGAACCCATTCCGCTATGGGCATGTCCATTCACAACCAGTGCTTGTTTTGTAACCCCCATAGCCCAGACTCAACTGGAGCCGTAAGTACACAGAGAAAGGTGGTATCTGCTTCAGCCCAGAGTTCAGCACCTGTTCTGACCTGTGTGTCTGTGGCCTTTACAGGGAGCAGCCGCCTCTTCCTGTATCCTGAAAGCTCATAGTTCCATAGTGAAACTGAGTGGGAAACTGCACTGCTTTGGGACAGCCAGCATCTTGCCACACTGAGACTCTGCCAAGCCCTTTTCATGGCCTCGGGCGGGGCGGGGGGAGCTGTTTCGGTAGCCTCTCTCCTACACGCAGCAGTTGCACTGCAGCATGGAGGCTGCTGTGGAGAAGTTTACAAGGCCTACTTGGCAACACTTTAAACTCCATTGAAGCCATTTGCAATCAGCTGGTCTTGCACAGCTTGAAAAACAAAACAAAGAAACAAGGATGGCTAACATCCTGCTTTCTTTCTTTTAACCCCCAGGACAGTTTACAGCTGTACACACCCCCATGCACTACGGATTTCCAAACAACTCATCGAGTTCTTGCATCCACTCATCTCCCGGCCCACCTTTAATGATGGAGTCTACCAGGTCTGTGCCCTCTGCTAGATTGGGAAAGGAACCTCCAGCTCCTTCATTACTGTAACTATAAGATATGTCCTGAGTATGATTCCTTTCATACACCTGACCTTGGTTGCTCTGACTGAAGTTACTCCCTGCTATTTGTTGTGCAGGAGATGGGTTAAAACCAGTCATTGTGGAAACTGCCTGGCTTATTGCAGGCATAACCATTGGTCTGGCTTGGTTATTGGATCCTTGCTGTCCAGGAAGGGGTTGCAACATTTGCCTTCCCATGGCTGGGTTGAGGGTCCTTACTGTTCCACTCGAGTCCATGACGGATTGACTGATGCCTTGTGGAAAATGTTGTTTAGGTAGCCTTGGCTGACCAGATTGCATTGGATAACCTGTACCATTATTGAAAGGTCCAATTTCACTGCTAGTCCTTCCAGGGATACCTTGTAAGCCTCGTGCCTGCCAGTTCTGTGCTCCTTGCGGGACAGGCCCCATCATGTTTTGAAGTCTTGGAGCTTGTGGTCTGGGCAGAACCTGACCCACAGGTCCTTTCAGCTGCTGGTGCTGTTGAGACAGGGTGGAGTTCACCAGCATGTTTGGACCAAAGCTGCTAACCATGCCTGCCCCTTGTGTTGAGGTGGGCTGCCTTGGCCCTTGGCTTGGGTTATGTGCCAGGCTCATGCTACTTTGGTTTGGGTGCTGCAACATTTGGCTCATTCCTGTGTTCATATTATACATTCCTGGTTGGCTGGTGGCTGGGCCGCTGTAGGGAGCCATTCCCATTTCAGACTGGCCAGTGGCAGCAGACATTGTCCCGGTGTTCTGGGAGGCCCCCATTGCCATCATGCTGGTGTTCTGAGGCAACATCCGGGAAGTCCTCATGCTCTGAAGGGCTGCCTGGTTCCTCACTGCTGCCATTTCTTGCGGAGAACCTAGAGCAGGAGGAGGAACAATATGAAAGAGTGAATTTCTGAACACAGCTGAACACAGACATTTTCAGAAATAATTCAGGCAACAGGAAGATTTCTGTTTTGCACAATGCTATCTGTCCTGCAAGAAATAATCCTGTTGTTGGTACTAATCTTCAGATCTGTTACATTTCATCATACCACTCTGGCCATGACCCCAGCTCTAGCATACAAACTGCATTTTCTGTCCAGGGATCCAGGCATATGTGAAACGAAAACTATATTCAGTTTGCAAAGTGGAACATTGGATCTACAGATAATGCTATCAGTACTATCAATACAATCATTGCCGTAATTTCCAATAACACCTAAAACATGACTGGAGAGAGTAACAGCTAATACATGATTCTATAAGCAATACTACTAATCAATAACAATTTGGGGATCTGTCCCTGCATAGGAGTTCAGTTGATCTTCTAAGGCAAATTAATTCTGGGCTAAACCAGGCTGCAGGAGCTTGATTCGGTCTGCACCTTGGCACTGTATGTGTAAGAGAGATTAGCCTCCCCTGCGCACACACATTGTTTTGCTGATCTCAAAACCTGGTGCTCTTTGCCCTGCAAGAGAAAACATTTATGTACTGTACAGGATACCTTCAAGGACTGCACTACAAAGCAGAGTACAGCATGCAGAACAGCACAACATAGTGTCCATGTGGAGTGGGGTGTTACAATTTGCATAGGAATAATGTTGTGGGAAGGGGATACACCTTCCTTAGTACTGCCAGCCCCAATCTGAATCGGTGTTCCCATGGCTGCTTTTAGCCTTAAAAAAAACTGGAAGCAGAGCTGGCTTAAGGCTTTTTGAGGCAGCATGATGGCAGGGGCAACACGTTTGCCCTGTGGTCTCTTGGTCATATGCTGTCTCCTTGTGGGCCAGCTGGCCACCATCCCTGCTGCTCTTTCTCCCGCTGTAATCAGAGAGGGACTCAGCTATCTTTGGAAAGTGCTCCTGACCCACCCGGAACAATCAGATGAAGTAGAACAGAACAGCCTTGGACGGCGTAAAGAACAAAGGAGTAACAGAATACCATGGGCTGTAGTAGATTAGAAACCCTCTAACCCGTATCAAAAGATAGTATGTGCTGAGGCCCAGGCACAAGAAGCATCTGAGAATGGCAAGAATGTCCAACTAAATAGTAAGCGAGGCCCAACAGATAAGCATATTTAAAAGAAACTGGAAATCACTATTTTTAATACTCTTTTATTATGACAAAAAGTAGCGAAAATGTTGTAACACAAAATTTATATGTTGTTTCTAAGATACGTATGATATTTGAAGTTATAGTTCGTTAAGCCAAGAATGTGAACCCTATCAGGTGGGACAGATGGCTATTGCTGAAAGATGATTTTGAAAATTTAGAAACATGGGAATCTGATTATCAGCTCTTTCGTAGAAGGGCTTCTAACCTGCTTGTTTTTAGTGTGTGTGTGTGTGTGTGTGTGCGCGTGCGTGCGTGCGTGCGTGCGTGCGTGTGCGCGCGCTATGTGACATCAAGTCGCTTTTGACCTATGGCAACCCTATTAAAGGAAAGACCTACAAAACATCCTATCATTGACAGAATTGTTCAGATCCTACAAACTGGAGGATGTGGCCTCTTTTATTGAGTCAAGCCATCTTCTTTTAGGTCTTTCTCTTTTCCTATTGCCTTCCACTTTTCCTAGCATTATTGACTTTTCCAGAGAATTAATAGTAAGAAACAATTAATTGTATCAAATAATCCATCTCTTTTAATTATCTATGTAGAATCAATGGATGGTATTACTATATTATTTTACATTAGCTAATTTTAAAAATGTAAATAGGTACGTTTCAATAAAACATAAAATGGCAGCAAGGATTAGTAATATTTCTACTTATGTGCTATATCCAAAAACGTTGTTGAGGTATACCTCCTACCAGGAAATAAATGATCTGATACAGGAATGCTAACTAGATGTCTAAGGCTTCTTTAGCGCATGCCTATCTGAATCAGGTCTTGCCATCACTACACAGGTCATGCACAGGACACATCCACTCTGAACATTATCAGCAGGAGCAGAGATGGGAGAAGCCCCCCCCCCATTTTGCCACCCTTGTGAAGGCCAGGGCAGGCTCCAGAGATGTTACCTCCAGGTCCTGTCCTTGACCTGATGGCCGATCTGGTATGCAGATTTTTAAAGAGTTGGGTCTTTATTCCCCAGACCCAGCTCAGGTTCCGAGCAACCGCACACCAGCTGCAGGAGATGGCTTTTAAAAAATAAAGGAGAGCCCAAAGGAACTCTGCTGTGGAGGGAGAAAGGGCTCCTGCCCTTCCCCCAAGCTGTTTTCCCATGCCAAAATAGTGCGGGGGAGGAGTTATTTTCCATTTTTGCTGTTCCATGTGCTGTCTCGTACAAAACTCTTTAAAAATCCACGTGTAGTTTGGCTGATGGCAACTTTAACCGTAGACTCTTCTCCCCTCGGCTACTGTCCATGCCATTCCTCCTGTTGCCCTGTACCTTGCTGGGGTAGCATGGGAGGCTGCCTGCTTGAGGTGGCTGGATGGCTCAATCCAAACCAGACTGGGAGGACATAATCACAGTTCTCATGGGTAGCATCTACTTTCCCCTTCAATATCGGCACTGGATGTCAGCCACTGGTTAAATCAATGTTAGTTCAGCACTGGCTGGTGGAAAACATGTAATTGATATAGCTCAGTCGTGTTTGGATTTGATGACCACAGCCTAAGACATCTTTTGAAAATCAGACCCAAAGATTTTTATGAAATACTGCTCTGTGTGTGTGTTTTTTTTAGTGAAGAACATAAGGAGAGCCCCGCAGGATCGGGAAAGTGGTCCATCTAGTCCAGCATCCCATCTAACCCAGTGGCCAGCCAGTGAGGCTGGAGGGCAAACAGCAGGGCATAGAGGCCGAGGCCTTCAACCTGATGCTGCCTCCTGGCATTCAGAAGTTTACTGTCTCTGGATGTGGAGGTTCTCTTTAGTCACCATGACTAGAAGCCACCAATAGACGTATTCTCCATGAATGTGTCTAATCCCCTGTTAAAGATATCTGTACCTGTGGACATCACTACATCCTCTGGCAGCAAATTCCACATTTTCATCACTCACTGAGTGAAGAAGTATTTTTCTTTTGTCTGCTCTGAATCTAATGTCCATCAGCTTTACTGGATGATCCTGTACTATGGATTAAATCTCTATCATGATCCCCTTACTCAACTCTTTTTTTAAAGTGAAAATTTCTAGGCTCTTTAACCTTTCCTCATAGGAAAGGTGCTCCAATATTGTCTATAAATCTGGGTACTGATTGGGGTTTATTTTCTTCCTGCAGTGCAATGACTAGCTAACCTGGAAATCACAGTCACAGAAAGAAGACTGGGCCCCAAACAAGCTAGGCATGAGTTAGAAATCTATTTTTTTTTATTCTGAGTTGTAAAGCAAACAAAGGCTTGACTGTTAGCCATCTGAAAAACTCTCTTAAATATTTCCATTATCTTTCACAACTAAGCCATGAAAATAGAACTGTCATATTCAGAGAGGCCAATCAATTATTTTACAGCTTAGGAGGCATAAGTGAATGGATTTTCTATAGTGTTGTTACTGATTATGTCCATGGAAAGAAGAAAAATGTTTTTTTCTAGACATTTTAAAACAGAGATGGTGTATTAACAAATCAATATTGTAAGCACATTTACTCTACCTTGGACCAATGACGAGAAGCCAGGGATTCCTATGGCTGTTAAATTGCATACCCTGGCAAATAACCCAACTAGGAGTCTTCCTGATGAGGAGGGACAGAGAGAGAGAGAGGACTGGGTGGGAGGGAGTATTGATTTCTGGAAAGCAAATATGCTCCTGTGTTTATCACCTTTATTTAAAAATAATTACTGGAATTTTGATTATGCCAAGAGGTCATTGTGGCTTCAATTCAATACAATGGTAGAGTAAATCACCCAGAAGGGCTTCCTTTTCTCTCTCTCTCCAACTTCCAACAATGTAAAAAAGCAGAGTTCCAAAAAACAAAAACAAATAACATTTTTTGTACAGGAACTAAATATATCTATGTGATCTCTCTCTCTCTCTCTCTCATTGAGCACACAAAGTAAATATCCCAAGTGAGCACAAGATAAACAGTATCACTTCTTAAGAACAAGAGTTGGTGTTTCCCCCTTTTCCCTACTTGCAGACCACTGGTTTAGCTCTCTTTTTCGAGACCTGAGCTGTCAGCAAGAGAGCTGCAGCAAAGCTCTTTTCAGCCACTGGGTCAAGCATACCAGGACCCCAATGACTGTGTCTATTAGGAATAGATGCTATATGCAATGCTCCAATATGCACACAGTGACCATGTTGTATGAACAGAGGCAACACACACATTTTGCAAACGCATACTGCTTCAGTACATGTGAACTAGAACCCTGGAAAATCCAATGGTTCGTTTGCGTATATTGAAGCTATATGCATATGCAAATGGCATGTGTTGCCTCATTCAGACAACACAGTGAGTTGTGTATCAGGAGGATCCACACATCACTGCAGGATTCCCTGTATGTGTGGACACATAACACATGGAAATGGCTCAACTCAGAAGCATAAATAAATAAAAATTAATAGAAACCTTGAAAAGGTGCACCATTCCAGGTGACCTGGCAATAAAGGTGTTCTAACATGTTTTGAACATGAAGAGCAGGGGGAAGCAGCAAGAAGGAAGGGGAAACTATCATCAGGGAGAAAAGTGCCTGGAGGGATGGACAGCAGGGCTAAGTGTAGCAGGCAGGAAAGAGTTCCGGAAACATTTACACACACATGCACAGACACAGACACCCCACATATAATACTCCCGTCCTTTTACTTGAATATCCTCTCCTTACTTTATATACAAATGCAGCTTATTTAATGATGTGGGTCTGTGGCCACCACGTGTAGTCTGGGCACCACCGCATCCAGTTTTGTGTTGCTTACAGTTTTCTCTTGTCCTTGAAGATGGCAACCCTCATACTTGGCCATTCATTTGCTTTTACAGAGGCTCAAATTCATGCTTAACAAGGCCTCAAGACAAAATGTTAAACATGCCGGTAGCACCAGAGGAGCACAGCTGCTGTCCTGGAGAAGCATTTGGCTCTTACCTTGGAACTGGCTGACCTGCTGCACAGGGTATGGATTCCGCTGCGGTGGCGGCTGCGGCGGCTGGAGGTGCTGCCGTGGCAAATGGGACTGCTGCTGCAATTGCTGGAAACAGAAATGAAAGAAAAGGCGTCAGGGAGAAAAGGTGTAGTTAGCCTGCCCAATTAAGAGTTGCACTAGCAAACTGGAGGCAAACAGTGGAGACATGCTTGTGCAAGGCAGGGCAGGCAGAGGGGCAGGCAGAGAGGACAGTAAGTACAGTAGCCTTTCTGTGAAGAGTCCTCTCAAGAGCACTCGGCTCCTGTGGTTTCAAGCACCACCTGCCTTTCCACCTCAGCTCCCTCTCTTGCCTTCTCAAGGGCCTTGGGCACTCCCTCAAAACTCAGGCAAAGAAGGGGAAGTGATGAGACAGCAGGGCTCAAAAAAGGTTTGAAATTAATCTCAGGCGTCAAACCTCTGAGCTTTTTGCAGCAATCAGAAACCAAATTCTGGTGACTGTTGGCTTCAATAGAAGAGCCAGTGTGGTCCAATGGTTAGAATGTTAGAGTAGGGCTGAAGAGACCTGGGTTCAAATCCCCACTCTGCCATGAAGGTGACCAAATCAGTCATACTCTTCTGCCTAACCTCCACAGAGTTATTGTGAGGATAAAATGGAGGCAGGGAGAACCATGGAAGCTGCTTTGGCCTCCCGAGGGAAAGGGCAGGATACAAATACATTAGCTGGATACAGGTGAGAGCATCCAGGTGTGACTGACAGAGATGTGAAGGCTAGTGGGAAATGCTTCCCTCCCTGAGGACTTTCTCCTATTTTTTTTTAAATGAGAAAACTGGAAAATCTGGATAACTTTGAAAAAAACTCCAGAGAATGAATGAATGAATGAATGCATTATAGTCTGCCTTTCTCAGCAGGACTCAAGGCAGATTACACAGAGTGAATCAAAACAGTCAACAGGATTGGAACATATTCAATAAACAATGCAATAGTATTTGTATTGTAGAATGCTTCATAAGACAAGATGCTGCTCACTCAAGATGTGTAGCGTGAAGATTTTAATGTAAAAGAATCTACAAACAACAATTATTCCTCTGTATAATGCACTACATATTTCCAAAATATCTGTTTACTGTTTAAATGTGACTAATTTTGTCCATAGTTAATACGCTATAATATGTATGATTGTATTTCTCCATAAGTTTATCTAAATAGGCTGCTAGTTCTGTTCTGACTGCATGAGACTGTTTCTACATCTAGCTCGTAGTACAGATCACTGACGTCCGTGGTTTGGATTTGCCTTTAATTTTACTTAGAGCGGGTTCCTGTGTCTCAGGATCAACCCAGCTGCGGTCTCTCTTCCCATGTCATTACAACAATATCGGAGCCATATAAAGTCACGGGAGACCTGGAAAAAGCACCCCAGAATTACAGGAGGGAGAAAAGTACTGGTGTGGCCCTTCCCATCTGATCTCATGTGCTTCTTCAATTCCTAACTTGCTGGAGCACTATAAGAAAGCAGCGCGGGGGGGTGGGGGGTGGGGAGCAGTGACACTCAAGACACCATATCAAATGAATCAACCCCCGTATGCCTTGTAAATGGCATTCATCCTGGTGCTTAAAAAGTGAATCAAACATCATCATTCATTCTAGAAATGCTGAAATACTATTTCTAAAACAAGCAATATATATGAGGGCAACGCAGTGAAAAATTAGTATAAAGTGTTATTAAAAAGTAACAAATGTATAGTCAATTAAAGTGCAACATGCTACAGTACCATAGTAATACAATCAGACCAGGTAGCGGTGACCAATACAACCAACCAAGGTAATGGAGTGCAAGGTGAGTGCTACATATAAAGTCATAGAATTATTTTCTAATTTTCTTATTAAAGGTACTTATGTTCTTTTTTACAGGTATCAGGAAGAAAGCCTGGGGGCACAAGACCCCAGCAACTCTACAAGGAGCCAGGCAAAGAACTTGATTCAAAACGTCTTCCTCAGGAGTCGCAACACAGATAACCCCTGAAAATAATAAATCACCACCATGAAGCTCTTTGGTGGAAAAGCAAGCACCTCCAAAGGTGTGGTCGCTGGCAGAGGAAGCCCGACTGATTGTATTACTATGGTACTGTAGCATGTTGCACTTTAATTGACTATACATTTGTTGTTACTTTTTCAATAACACTTTATACTAATTTTTCACTGTGTTGCCCTCATATATATTGCTTGTTTTGGTACTCCCTTGAGGGTTGCTCCTGTTGCTTTTTTGAAATACTATTTCTAGGCAACCTTAAATAAGTGAGGTGACTGGCAATTCATTTGATGCTTACATTCTCTTTTCCTCCACTCAGTGCCTTTAAAGACCAGTGCAACTGACTGCAATTCTAATTATGCTATTACTTAGTACTATCATTTATAGAACACCTTACAGTATTTTGGATTCATCCTCAAATTAATTGTGAAAGAGAATGGAATGAAATCTAAGCCCCGCTCTTGATGGAGCGCCACTTACGCCGGTGTCGAGAGTGAGGAGCCTGGGGGTGGTCCTGGATGCTTCCTTGTCTATGGAGGCACAGGTTGCAGCGGTTGTTCGATCCTCATTTTTCTAAGACAGGCTTGACAACTTGTCCCTTACTTATCGACCCATGACCTTACGACAGTGATCCAGGTAACGGTCACCTCCAGATTAGACTACTGCAACTCGCTCTACGCAGGGCTTCCCTTGGGCTTGATCCGGAAACTGCAGCTGGTTCAGAATGCAGCTGCACGGGTGGTTGCCAGAGCACCAATCATGGCTCATATAACACCTATCTTCCATCAGCTGCACTGCTTACCGGTGGAGTACTGGGTCCGGTTCAAGGTTCTGGTGCTGACCTATAAAGCCCTATGTGGACTGGGCCCAGCATAAAGTACTCAGACATTATGAAGGAACCCGCGCAGCCTGGTTGATTCTGGGTGTGTGTTCCCTCCTGTGCAAAACCAAGACTAAAAAGATCTTCCTGGTAGAGGAACTCTTCAATTTAATCACAATTGATTAAATACTCTGAATCTGGGTGTTTTTTATTTCAGGCCAGGAAACCAAGATTCTAATCTGAAATTAAATGATAGTTTAAATCACTAGTTTGTGGACAGGATCCACAAACTAGGGATCCAGGCTTGGATGTCAAAACAAATTGTGGTTTAGTCAGATATATTAAACCAGGAAGTCTTCAATCTCAATTCTACACTAGGAGGAGGGCGGTTGAAGGAGCCTGTGAACCCAAGAATAAAAGTAGGGTCGTTCCTGTCATGGATAAACTTAAGCTTATTTGTGCTGTGTGAACAGAGCCTGAGAGAGAGACTGCCGGATCAGACTTGCCAAACACACCATGCATTAGCAACTGAGGGAGGGCGAGAAGCCAAATCCTCTTGGGTCAAGCCCAACGTGCAAGTCAAGGAATAGTTTGCTAATGATTTCACGATAACAAGAGTTGACTGAAAACATGGAGCCAAATAACAGAAGTTGCAGGCTAGCTGTTTGTACACCCCAGCGATAAAGGAAAAGATAGCCGTGGTCCTTCTGCTTCCCTGTTCACGTCCCTCTAAACAGAGGGGCCGAGGGGAGTACCATGTCAGGGGCAAAAGGTGCCGTACCTGTTCTGCCAGGATCTGCTGCTGCTGCTGCTGCTGCCGCTGCTCCCTCAGAAACTGCTGCTTCTGCTGCTCCATCATCTGGAGCTGAGCCCTTTGCTCAATCAGCATCTGCTTCATGATGACGGCTTGAGGCTGGCTGCCCAAGAAACTGGCATTGCTAGGGCTTGTGCCCACATTACTGGACCCCGGTGGCACAGAGGACTGCATGGGACCCGTGGGCCGAGACAGTCCCACTGAGTGCTGGTCCTAGGCAGAAAAACAAAAATAGAGTTATGTGACAAATTGTTTGAGCATCAAACTAGAGATTACGCTTTTCATGAACGTTGGGAATGTCAGGTGTTGTTTGGAACATCACAGTACATGAGCTGGGACTACTGCA
Organism: Eublepharis macularius; assembly: GCF_028583425.1. Lineage (NCBI taxonomy): Eukaryota > Metazoa > Chordata > Lepidosauria > Squamata > Eublepharidae > Eublepharis > Eublepharis macularius. The sequence continues at coordinate 50,810,593 of NC_072799.1, forward strand.
TAGTGAGTTTCCTTATCTGTGATGCACACTGATGGTATTGCTGGCAAGGATGGGGGGAAACTCGCAATGCCCCAGTGAAGTGAGTTGTATCCAGTGGTATTTCCAGAGGACTGTAAGCCTGTCAAGGGGATGCCAATTGCCGTACAGAGTGTAATGTCTCTGCTAGCTCACACGGGGCCTACAGCCAGGAGGGAAAGCAGACACAGCCCAAAAGGAGGACAGGGACAGGAGAAGAATCAGAGGTGGAGGGATACATGATCCAGCATCTGTGTTGGGGTACAGAAGCCCTCCTAAAATATTATTTAATTGCCAGGCTGGAGATGCAGAGCAAACAAATGGCCCCCTGAGCATATTCCTTCAGAGGTGCGAGGAACAACGCTGAATGTTACGCACATAGGTGAACCCACTGACCTTGAGATGGTTGGAATTAATTGAGGAAGGACATGGCAGGGGGTGGCTCAGGATTTTCCAAGTAAAATGCCATTTCAGCACTGTCGTGACACCTTTGGGGTTAAAAGGATGAGAGGAAAGTTCTCTAATGTCACCACTTAGTTACCTCTCAAAACACTTTATCTCCTTTTGTGTTCATACAATCGGGGTGATCAAACAAGAGCAGTTAAAGTAGGATTATTTTTTAAACTCCCAAAGAAGGCACCATTTAATCCCTTTAAAGGACGGTAAGAACTGAGCCTGGCAGAGGGAAACGTTATGATTTAAAGAAACTGTCTGTGTAAACCCCCCACCCCACCCCCATATTCTTCCCCCACCTTTTCCTATGATGCCTGCCTTTTTCAGGGCTTGGCCACCGGGAGGGAGAGAGGCCTGAAAAGATTCTCGTTAGCTATCCGTGAGCACAATGCCGATCACCTCCCTCCTTCTCTCCTGGTGTATCCAAGGATAATTGCTATGCAGGAGAGATGCACCAGGAATTCTCCCAGGAGATTAGAACGTAATCATGAGCAGCCCTGAGAGGCAAGACCGGAGGGCGGGCTAGGCCTCTTAGAAAAACACTTTCTGCTCCTTCCCGCCCTCCTTCCCCTCCTTACAAGCTTCAAGTGAGAACCTGAGAGCCAACCGTTGCATCTAATGAGGCCCTGAGCACCAACAAAATCTCCTTTAAGCTCTGAGCGGAGGTCTCGCATGCCGCACAGGATGCTGGGGGTACATCTCACCTCTCCTTATAAATCCATCCATGTCTTAATACTCCAGGCGCCTCTGGACGAAGCAGCAGGTGTGTGAAAAATGAGCTCGCATGCAGTTCCCCCTATGTGCCAGCAGGTGGCGTCAGAAGCCCAGGCCATGGCCACTCTGGCGGGCTGGGTGGCTGGCTGACTGATGGCTGCCCAGGGCTCTCCCGCCTCCTTCCTCTCCACCCTCTCCCTTGCTTGCAGATGGCTTAATCATGACTACTGTTCCCTCCTCCTCCTCCTCAACCCCCTCCAGTACTTCTGGGATAATGCTGCTAACGTAGAGCCAGGCAGTCAAGTGTTACAGCACAGAGCAGGTAGCCTGGCAACTGAGAGTATAATGCTGAACAGATGGTGTTCGTACAGCATGATGGACATCACACACGACAGCCTGAGACAATCCAGGAATTCCCGGGTGGTTTGAGGCCCTCTTTACGCAAAAAGAAAGAAAGAAAGAAAGAGCCTGCTGGCTGCTTGGGGGGATATTTTCCACCCTCCCCTCCCAGTCTGACATTGAACCACTAAACTGATTTTGTGTTCCTCCTGTTTTGCTAACAGCACTAAAAGCACAGCGATCTGTTGGTGAGTGCGGTGACACATGGAGGAATAAGTTCGAGCCACTCTGCACTAATAAAAGACTGGGCTAGGCAGGGGCCAGGAGGAAGCTGCCTGACCAACTGATTACTGCTCTGTCTTTGGAAAAGTGGAGAGACACAGTGTGTGAGGGAAAAGCCGGTACAACAGGTACCCTTCTTCATACAAAGCTCATGACACAAAGGCTGGGCTAGGCTGAGATGGTTGTTTGCCCCCATATTATGCAAGCAGAGAGGTTTGGGGGAGGGGGGATACTTGGGAAATGTAAGAAAAAAAGGACCCTCAGCCCTGAATCCTGCACCTCACCCTCTTTCCCCAAACAAAGGAGCCAACAATTCTTCCCCACTGGTGAGAGCTGCAGGCAGCACGGCCACACAGAGGATCAGTCTCCGAATCCAAAGTGGTGCTGAGGGGACCCTTGTCACCTCTTCCAGAGAGCATGCTGCTCTTGACTAATGAGCTCAGGAAGCTGAGACAGACCCAGGCAGGCTGTCAAATTTCCCAACACTGAACCGTGCGTAATCTCTCTCGGTGAGGGGGCTATGGAGATAGAAGGAGCAAAGCCGGAGGAGATTTTTTCCCCCCTGAGGAGCAAGGTGGAGGGAAAGGGAAAGGGAAAGGCTACGAAGACCATCACAACAGGCTTCCCAGAATAACAGAACCATTCCTATTCTCAGACATGTAAAAGTAACCTAAAGAAAGGTAGGTCAGGATTTTACTGAACAGACAGTGGGATTCTTTGACCTCCAGAGTGCTCTTCCCCTTCACCCACTCCTATTCCAAGGGTGCCCCCCCCAAGCAATGATTTATGTCTGAGGAAATAGGATTTCCAGTGCTAAGGTCAGAGCTGGCCGTCAAACAGTGCCTTGCTCTTGCTGCAAGAATAAACCTTGGGCAAGCTTCCAGAGTTCCTGCAAGGCTAGGCTAGGGATCAGAGGGAGCGCTACGTGGCCGTCCTGCACACCACAGCTCCTCTAAAAGAATACCTTGTTCTTCTACAGGAGGTGCTCAGGTTTCATTGCCTTTGAAAGCCCACTTGGAGCTGTTACTGCTCAGGAGAAAAATCTAAGCAACTCTAACCATACAATTAGTTCCAAACCAGGACTCGTCCGTGGACCCAAGGGCCTCCTGGGCAAATCCTCCTGCCAGTTTTGGGTTCCAATACATAGTGCTGGACTTCTAGCACCCAAGTTCACATTCCCATGTTAGTCCCAGATTCATTGCACAGCGGAAGAAATGCTCATGTAGCAGATCTGTCCAACCAAACTAAGAAACACCAACTGTCAGCTGAGCAAATCAGGTGAAAAACTGATTCACCAAGTTTTGCAGTTACCTTTTGTGTCTGGTTGAATGGAAGCAGGAAAGGAAGCAGAGGTGTGTGTGTGTGTGTGTTGGGGGTGGGTGGGAACCAGGGATAGCATAAGAACAGACCAGTCTCGGTGACACATAGCAGCCGTGGCAGTTAATTTCTATTCTCACACCTAATTTTCATCGTAATACCTTTTAGTGGAAACATTTGCTCCTCTTCTGAGTGTTACACACCACCTTCACAAGTAACATACAGTGATGCCTACAGAGATATTTTCAAGTTGGATGCTACAGGGAGTCAGTTCTAACACACCTCAACACTTACTCAAAGTCAGCAACCTTTTTTGGCTTGGGCACAAAAGAAAAAAACAAAAAAAACCTCCATGGACTTGTGAAGTGGATGGTACGCCAGCAAATAAAGGGGCAGGAGATGAGGATTATACTTGGGCAAACACAAGCAGAGTTGGCACACTGCCAGCACCATGGTCTTGCCTCAGACCTGGCTGGAACCACATGGGTCCAGGAAGCGAAGATGAGTATAAGACACCCCCGTTCCCTTCCCCCATGCCGGTAGCCCCAGTGGTGATGCCAGCACCCTCAGAGTTAGTTTTGTTTCTTGGGCAGAGAACTGGCATTGCATGCTGGGAAAAACAGTCTGCTGTGCTGCTCCTTCAGCATGCATGGCAGGGGCTGCCTACTGCCGATTTGGAAAATGCAGCGTGCTGAAAGCGCAGTGCCCAGGCAGGGACGTCACAGTCTTGCACTATCTTCTGGGTGGGTATATTCAGTGGGCATTGTTAAAGTATTCCAGCTAGGGATAGTTTAGGGCTTCAAGATCGGAGGACCTTTTTTTTTTTAACCTAGCTTCCTGGTAAAAAGTCAAATTGTGAACCACATAAAAAACTGGGCTTCGCAGGGTGGTTGTGAGGATAAAATGGAAGAGAGGAGAATGTCAGCAGCTTTGGGTCCCCATGGGGGAGGAAGGCGGGGTATAAATGAAGTAAATAGAAATAAAATAAGTAATTCTAGATGCTGCAAAGAAATCATTATGCCGGTCTGGGAGTACTATGGATGCCTAGAGAGGCACAGCTGCCAAAGACTCTCAAACTGTCAGAGCATGCAAAGAATATCAAGGTGGAAAGGCCCACCAAAGATCAAAGGGAGGCCTTGAAGAGCTAAAACCTGCCTTGTAAGCTCTTTGCTGTCACTAGCAGGGAGAGTCCGCCTCACCCAGGCTGGCATCTTTACAAAAGGTTATAAAATGAGACCATTTAAACACTAGAGGGGACACGTTCAGAGCCTCCCTTTGAAACTGGCTCAGGTGTCACGGATGGAGCTGCTTCATGACAGGTGGTTTTGCCTCGTCTTGAAAATTAATTTCAGCTCTTAGCTGTGGCATCTTCAGCGGAGCCCCTTTCCCATCCCCCTCTCACCTTCTCTCCAGTTTCAAAAGGGGAAGAATTTGATATTTTTTTCAGTCTGATATCTGAGTATCTTTGCCTTATCAATCCCAGCACCTTGTTTTTGTACAGGAGGAGAGAGAAAGATTGCGTGTGTGTGTGTGTGTGTGTGTGTGCGCGTGCGTGCGTGTGTGTGTACACGTGCAACCCCCCCCCTATAATCCCCAGGGAAGAATGGGGGGGGAGCAGAGAAGATGTGGGAGCAGACTTGGGGCTTTTCCACACAGTTAAAGCATGTCCAACCTCAGTTTCTACTTTGTATAAGAATACACCAGTCCAAAAAACAATAGTGTAGCATTTTGTCTGCATGCAACGGGTGGGAGAGGGAGAAAGGCACACTTTTTTCAAAGTCCTAGCCCAAGAGCGAAAGGTACTTTCTCTAAAGAATTTTTTTTAACCACAATAAAAGTAAAGGTTCACAAAATGGTTGGGCAGCAGGAGGCAAAGGGCAACCATGTTGCTTGCAAAGAAATCACTAGCTGTGGAGAGCAAGGAGGCAGCAGATAACTGAAAGGGTTGCACCAGCCGGCTTTTCCACTCTATTTCACTAAAGTCCCCTCCTTACTACATCCCCCCCATCTCCAAAGCAGTGGGAAAACTAGAGAGCAAAATAATCAGGGCAGCTGTCCATCTGTGGGGCCATTCTGACAAACAATTAAAGCACACCTATTTGAGGTCTTGAACTTTGTATGTGTAAGGATGCCAGGCAACTTTTGAAAGACTTCACTTCAGGAGTTAAAGTTCTTTACTGATCAGATGCCAGTTTCATGCACTTACGCCATCCTTGCTAGGACTGGCAGCTACAGACAAGCTCGAAGCAGATAAAGGTTCCCCACGCTTCCTCCTACTTCCCCCCTCCTTCTAACAGTCCTCAAGTCTGCAAGCAGGAAAACAGGCTGTGGGATTCATAGACCTCTCAAGGCCAGGCAGGCTCCCAGACTCGGGAGAGATTACAGCAGGAATGAACCACCACTTCCCGTTCTCAGTTTCCCACCCCAGGAACGAGTGACAGAATCACTGCAACAGCATCGGCTTCAGCTGCAGGGGCCTTAAATATGACAGGTGATCCTGAGCACCTGACAGTATGAACCTCATGTTCTATAAAGTTGCTTGTGTGCTAGAACGACAGAGGAGATCAAAATTGGGGGATTATTAATACAGGGGGAACCAACTTGTCTTTTAACTAAAGCAAGTGGCTTCATATTCAACAATACTATTCAGAGGAAAGGAAAAGTCAAACGATCATTACTTTTTCTGTTAATGAAGCAATAGCCTTAGTATAGGGGTGACAAGATTGAGATACATTGAGCTAGAAACCAGTCAGTCCAAATTTTACCTTTAACAATGGACTCACAAGAAGCCCTTACGCAAGCCACTATCTAAAGTTTACCTTGCGTTTGCAATCTGCAATGCTATAAGGTTGTTGTAAGGTTTATAAATCAAGCACATGAAGTGTTTCAAACATACTAAAGTCATACCTAACTGCCTGGTAAGCTTGACTGCATATATCCCTCCTTTGTGTGGGTAATCCTGGAAACCCTCACTGTGGAAAGGCAGTTCTTAACACACACATTTATTGATACACTATGTATATATCCATCAAGGATGTCTGACTTCCCAGAATGTCTCCCATTCAGGCATTAGTGTCAGTTTTCTTCTTAAAATCCCGATTCTATATTCCCAAAGTACCCTCCTCCCTCTGCCTTGTGCTTCTGCCTCTTTCTCCTGCTGGGCTTTAAAACAACTGGCTGCAACACCCTCTAAGAGCAAGCAAGCCGCAAAGGATGTGTCACCTGGACAGCACAGCAAAGCAGCTGTTCCGTATTCCAGGAGGCCTGTTTTGGTAAAAGGCAGCCTGTTTTATGAATTGAGCTCTTTTACCCATTCATCCCCCCACCCCTTGCTATGCTCCTTCCCTCCCTGCTTCAAGGAGGAGGCATCAGCTGTCTCGAGCCACTTTCTTCTACCACCCCAAATCCCCCACCCACTCCCCTCTTCCTGGCCCAATGAAGTCATCAAGCTAAAGATTGCATAACTGATGCACAGGCCTGTCTTGTGTTTTACCGGGAGATGGGCCAACTGCCTCCATTTATAGACAAAAGCGCTATCAGTCAGCCTAACGAAACCCTTTGTGGCACACAGGACAAGGAGGGGGCAGAGAAAAAAGATTGGGAGACATAAAGGAGAAGGATCAGAGGACACAGCCGTGTGACATCAACAGGAGGGTATTTTTTTTTAGTAGTCCCAAATGCGTAAACACCTTTTGTGGTAGAAGCTTGAAACTCAACTAAATATAGCTCACCCTCGTGTCCACCTCCCATTGTGGATGCCCTCACTTGCCCCCCCTTCCTCTGCGCCTTGAACTTCACTGAAGCCACACAGTTCTCTATCATATGATATCATCAATCAAGCTAATGCTAATCAGATCAATATGAATATATTCTCTCCAGCATTTTCCATCCCTTGCTCTTAGAACTCTAAAGATTTTAAATAAATCAAACTAGCCACTCCGAGTCCCAGAAAAGCAATACTTTTTTCACTGACCCAGGCTGGAATACAAACACATTACAAGAGTGTTGAGCTTCTTGAAAGGTTTGCTTCTGTCTGATCTACACATGTACAATGTGTGTTGTTCGAGCTGTCATCAGCTAATGACTTGCAGCTCGAACTCCATTCCTTTGAAAATGTCTTAGAGAGGATGAAACGACCTCTGACTCTGAATGTGTCATGGCTGTTCCAGCCTTGACATTGCTGTCACTCAGTACTGTGAGCATATGTGTATGGACTTGCCTATAGTCCTATGCAGATGTTTTTTCAGTCCTTTGAGGAAAAGTTAGCATGTTACAGGATGGTTGATTCCCCTGTGGGGCAGGTAATGCGAGCTGTGGGCTGGAATTCACATGAAAAATTTGACAGGCAGTCCGGGCCCAGCCCCTGCTCACATCAAGAACTTGACAAGGAGTTCCAACAATCCCAGTATAATCGGCCAGGTTTTAAATAAGCAGGCAGGCAGCAAGACGAAGCACTCCTGCTACAAGAGGCCACATGATGTTCAGTAATGCTTCCTGCCTGAGCTGCCACAAACATTCATTCTGAACACAGCATTATTTCCTGTCCTGGCTGTTGTATGGCTATTCTTATTGTGAGGCTCATACCTCAGGCTGTGTATAGACAATAGCAATTCTGAGATGGGGAGGCAGTAATGTAGAGAGCGCTCTGCTTGCAGGACACAGAGTCATTTTTGTATTTTTATTACAGTCTGTGATTCAGCTGATTTGCAGGTTTGGGGAGGCTTCAAGCTGGAAAAGCTGAAACTAGCTCCTATTGCAATAGGCATGTACATGCAGAAGACACGCAAGGGCTTGCAGGGGACATCTCATTTTCCCCGGTACTCTCACCTTCCTTTAACTGTTTCCTTTTATTAAATTATATGTTAAACTACATGAAAGAGTGCATACTAACTCACAAGATTTACTTAAAATCTTTCTATCCTGCTATCAACTTTGCTACCCAAAGCAGCTTATAGTTACAAAACAACTAAATGTATAAATATATAATGAATAACAACAATAAAATAACCAGCAAAAACCTTAATAACAGTGGCATCATTAAAAGCATCACTCCAGTCTCAACCCACAGAAATCAGCAGGCTTAGACTGGAATAACACTGTGTAGGCTTGTAACAGGAAAAGATTATCAGAAAGAAGTATTGAAAGCAAATACTCAAAGACTTCAAAAGTATGATCAGGGGAGGGAGGAGTCTTAGTAAATTCCTGGAAAACAAATGATCCTGAACAGAGCACTAGAGCCGTAGAGGAGTGGTGCCAGACAGACAGACGCAGGCAAGGCCTGCCATAATCCAGGTGCCAACGCAGAGGAAGCTCTTGTTCCTTGTAACCACCACCCGTTCCTCTTCAGAAGATGTGAGAGGAGTCAAGGCAAACAGGGCTTCTGAGGATGACTTCTCATACAGAAAAAAATGTATTCTTGTAAGTTTCCCTTAGGAGTGATTATACCCAAAGTTTGTTTGCAGTCTATTCTAATCAATTTCACCACTCCATTGATCTGTCTGGGACTGGGAGATGTTGCTGTATTTAGGAATAAAGAGGGAACAGACTCCCTCCCTCCCTGCCCATGGCTTGCAACAATTCTCCCCACCCTTAGTTCAATACTGTTAGGCTATTAATGCTGCAGCAGAGTAGTGTCAAGGTAGTGGTACGGATTGGGGAGGAATTTCCCTTGCTCCATAGAAATAAACTCTCTGGATTTGGATGATTACAGCTTTCCTAATGCAGGAACCAAAGATGTCATGTGTCTTTATGTCAAGTCTACTAATTTTTAAAACTACCCAAGAGAAGCCCAGGTAATTGGTGGAGACAGGCTCTCAGGGACCACGGTGTTTGTGCGCTGCCTATGGAAGTTGCACGAAACCTTTCTCCAGCCTTAGAATGTTGCGCTTGATAGCCTCGGCATGAACACAAGGTTATTCATTCATCAGAATACAGTGGCACAGCTGTTCCTGAACTACACCAGATGTATGCATGTGTGGAGAGGGGAGGGAGGATTGTTGCACATATGAATGCTCTTCCATAGAGACACTGCCCTCTAATAGGAACACAGCTCAGTTTCTTCCTAAAGCTGCATGTGCAAGCAATTGGTTCATTGTTTTTGGTCCCCAGTCTTAAGTAGCACCATCGCAGAAAAACTTTCCCACTTACATTGAATAGGTGTGGAATCCCAGCAACTAAAATAAGAATTTTGTCTGTTTATATTCTGCTTTAGTGGTATCTAGGGGTGTGCAAGCCAAAAATTTTCGGCTATAGCCGAAAGTAGAAAGCCGAAAGAAGATTCTCTATCGTTAAAGCCGAAAGCCGAAACAAGAATCTCTTTCGGCTTTCGGGATTCTTTCGGCATTATTTCGGCATTCTTTCGGCTTTTTTCTATGGGAAAATGCCTCCATCTTCCAGGACGCCTGGAGGAGGCATTTTCCCACCGAATAAGCCCAAAATTGGTGGGGACCTTCCTCTAACCCTTCTCTAACAACCACCCAAGTTTCAGACAGATTGGACTTTGGGGGGCCATGTTATGGCCCCCCAAAGCAGGTCCCCCCATCCTCCCATAAGAAAGCGAAGGAGCAGCATATTGTTAGCATGCTGCTGCTGATCTTTCTTCATTATTTCCTATGGGGAAAAAATGAAGAGGCAGGCTTCCTTTGCCAGGGGTGGCATTTTGCATGCAAAATGCCCCCCAGCCCTCAGGGGCCCTTCTCCCACCCCTCCTCCCACCCCCCACCAAGGCTCAGCCTGCTCCCACTTGGGGGGGCCATTTCATGGCCTCCCCAAGTAGGTGCTCTAATCTCTACCACTGACAGCTGGGGGAGGCTTGTGTTGCCAGGGGTGGCATTTTGCATGCAAAATGCCCCCCAACCCTCTGGGGCCCTTCTCCCACCCCTCCTCCCACCCCCCACCAAGGCTCAGCCTGCTCCCACTTGGGGGGGCATTTCATGGCCTCCCCAAGTAGGTGCTCTGCTCTCATCTCTACCACTGACAGCTGGGGGAGGCTTGTGTTGCCAGGGGTGGCATTTTGCATGCAAAATGCCCCCCAGCCCTCTGGGGCCCTTCTCCCACCCTTCCTCCCACCCCCCACCAAGGCTCAGACTGCTCCCACTTGGGGGGGCATTTCATGGCCTCCCCAAGTAGGTCCTCTCAGCCCCTAAAGTCCACCCCTTACAGCCCCACACAAACCCAATTCCCCCCCAGCTGCCACACACAGACCCAAATCCCCACATTAGCCCCTCACAGACCCAAATCCACCCCCACCTGCCCCACACCCATAACCCCAGGAACAGGCTGGCAAAGGCCAGCCCTCTCCCTTTGTTCCCTATGCTGGGAACTTCTAAACTCTCTTTCCCTGGGCAATTCTGCACAGCCCAGGGGTGCCACAATGGTGGGCACACTTCTGAGTGCCAGCTGGTCCCTGTGAAAGAGCACCTGAACCACAGACACCCTCCCTCAAATTCCCCCACCACCTACAGAGATGGCTGGCCAGCCAGCCCCATTGTTCCCTATGATGGGAACCAACTGCACAACAAAGAATAAAACAAGAACAACACAAAATAAAGTTTAAAAAAAATTATATTCTCCCTTCCAAAGTACAAGTAGGCAAAGCATTATGACTCATTACACCAGCAGTCCCCCACACAGAAAAATTAAAACAAAACTCACTTAACATCAGAGAATCACAAAGCATGATTCCTGTCAAAAACACTTTATTTCTTGAACAGCTTTAGGTTACACAGCAGGGGGGAACACCAAAGGGCATGGCAGCACTATCTTACACAAAAATAACACAACTCACTTAACATCAGAGAATCACAAAGCACAATTCCTGTTAAAAACACTTTATTTCTTGAACAGCTTTAGGTTACACAGCAGGGGGGAACACCAAAGGGCATGGCAGCACTATCTTACACAAAAATAACACAACTCACTTAACATCAGAGAATCACAAAAACACAATTCCTGGCAAAAATACTTTATTTCTTGAACAGCTTTAGGTTACACAGTAGGAGGGCACAACAGGGCATGATAGCAATGTACTACAAAAAATAATACAACCCACTTCACCGTTTTTGACAGCAATTGTGTTTGTGTGATTCTCTGATGTGAAGTGAGTTGTGTTATTTTTGTGTAGTACACTGCTTTCCTGCTCTGTGGTGCCTTCCTACTGTGTAACCTAAAGCAGTTACAGAAATAAAGTGCTTTTGACAGCAATTTTTTGGGGTGATTCTTTAATGTGAAGTGAGTTGTATTATTTTTGTGTAAGATAGTGCTGCCATGCCCTTTGGTGTTCCCCCCTGCTGTGTAACCTAAAGCTGTTCAAGAAATAAAGTGTTTTTGACAGGAATCATGCTTTGTGATTCTCTGATGTTAAGTGAGTTTTGTTTTAATTTTTCTGCGTGGGGGACTGCTGGTGTAATGTGTCATAATGCTTTGCCTACTTGTACTTTGGAAGGGAGAATATAATTTTTTTAAAACTTTATTTTGTGTTGTTCTTGTTTTATTCTTTGTTGTGCAGTTGGTTCCCATCATAGGGAACAATGGGGCTGGCTGGCCAGCCATCTCTGTAGGTGGTGGGGGAATTTGAGGGAGGGTGTCTGTGGTTCAGGTGCTCTTTCACAGGGACCAGCTGGCACTCAGAAGTGTGCCCACCATTGTGGCACCCCTGGGCTGTGCAGAATTGCCCAGGGAAAGAGAGTTTAGAAGTTCCCAGCATAGGGAACAAAGGGAGAGGGCTGGCCTTTGCCAGCCTGTTCCTGGGGTTATGGGTGTGGGGCAGGTGGGGGTGGATTTGGGTCTGTGAGGGGCTAATGTGGGGATTTGGGTCTGTGTGTGGCAGCTGGGGGGGAATTGGGTTTGTGTGGGGCTGTAAGGGGTGGACTTTAGGGGCTGAGAGGACCTACTTGGGGAGGCCATGAAATGCCCCCCCAAGTGGGAGCAGTCTGAGCCTTGGTGGGGGGTGGGAGGAAGGGTGGGAGAAGGGCCCCAGAGGGCTGGGGGGCATTTTGCATGCAAAATGCCACCCCTGGCAACACAAGCCTCCCCCAGCTGTCAGTGGTAGAGATGAGAGCAGAGCACCTACTTGGGGAGGCCATGAAATGCCCCCCCAAGTGGGAGCAGGCTGAGCCTTGGTGGGGGGTGGGAGGAGGGGTGGGAGAAGGGCCCCAGAGGGTTGGGGGCATTTTGCATGCAAAATGCCACCCCTGGCAACACAAGCCTCCCCCAGCTGTCAGTGGTAGAGATTAGAGCACCTACTTGGGGAGGCCATGAAATGCCCCCCCAAGTGGGATCAGGCTGAGCCTTGGTGGGGGGTGGGAGGAGGGGTGGGAGAAGGGCCCCTGAGGGCTGGGGGGCATTTTGCATGCAAAATGCCACCCCTGGCAAAGGAAGCCTGCCTCTTCATTTTTTCCCCATAGGAAATAATGAAGAAAGATCAGCAGCAGCATGCTAACAATATGCTGCTCCTTCGCTTTCTTATGGGAGGATGGGGGGACCTGCTTTGGGGGGCCATAACATGGCCCCCCAAAGTCTAATCTGTCTGAAACTTGGGTGGTTGTTAGAGAAGGGTTAGAGGAAGGTCCCCACCAATTTTGGGCTTATTCGGTGGGAAAATGCCTCCTCCAGGCGTCCTGGAAGACGGAGGCATTTTCCCATAGAAAAGCCGAAAGAAAGCCGAAAGAATCCCGAAACGTTTCGGCTTTTTTCTTTCGGCTACCCGAAACGTTTCGGCATTCCCCGAAACGTTTCGGCATTCCCCGAAAGAAGCCGAAACACTTTTGTTTCGGCATTCTTTCGGCATTCTGAATGCCGAAACGCACATCCCTAGTGGTATCTTTCCAAGGTACGCTCTTCTAGTCCTCCAATTATTTTGAAACCAGCTGCAAACTCTAAAGACTGAGACTGATTTTTAAATACATTTTTGCACCTCAAAAAAGTCATGCCCCTTGCTATGTCAAGTGAGTCAAATCAGCATACTGGCTCCTCACAGGGAGTTGGATCTAACCAGCTTTTCTGCTTGTGAAAAAGGAAAGAGGAGTCCCCTTTGACCACCAAAACATTATACTAGGAATCCTGGAACCTGAATGCACAAAAGCCACGTGGGAAATGGACTGTAGTAAAGAGGGAAGTTGGGCAAGGTTAAGAGGGGAAGGTGCCTGGATTGAACCCAGGGTTTTCTTCCATAGTTCATTTTAAGCTCACATGAAAAATTCACACTTGCCGGAGGAGCTACACAAGCTACAGCACAGTGGCCCCAGCCTCCCCAGTAAGCCAATCAGCACTGATTTCTGCATAACTACCACCTAGTCTCGTGTCTTCACTGGTAGGCGGAAGGCTGCTGCTCTTCAAGGAGTTTCCATTAAGCCTGCTGACCTGCCCACTCTTACAAATGTGGCATATACGAAGTGATCGCATTTGAAGTGACTCGGGGGCTTTAAAACTGCAATCTTTTCTGCCCCAAGTAACAGACTAGAACCACACCCAAGGTCTATCTGTGCAGGAATTGCTTCTGGTTTTTAAGGCCTGTTTGCAATACAGGTTTCTAAACTGTGCAGTTTTATTGGGATCCTTGCTCCTTCTCCTGTTTCCAGGTTTGGTTCATATGGAATGTCCAACTGTGGTTTACCAATATGGGAACAAGTGCTGAAGAAACTTGAGGCTTGCTCAGTCCCTTCTCCCCTCTACAGCCACAAGTTTATTAATTACAAACGTTTGGTTTGTTTTCCCTGCAAACCTGAATTATGAACAGTGGCTTGTATTTGTAAGGAAAGTACAAACTGTAGTTTGCTGGCTCAGATGTAAAGCCAGTTTGCTGTGTAAGAGAAAGGCTTGGATCTAGGGTTGCCAGCTCGCGGTTGGGAAATTCCTAGAATTTTTAGTGGGGGGAGACTGGGAAGGTCAGGGGTTGGCGAAGGGAGAGACCTCAGCAGGATATAATGCCACAGAGTCCACCCTCCAAAGCTGCCATTTTCTTCAGGGGAACTAGTCTCTGACTAAAGATCTTCTGGAAGATCTCCGGCCACCACCTGGAGGTCGACAATCCTACAAGTTGGATCCTAAACTCCTTTTCTGCTCATGGAAGGCACTTTTGCTTGTACAAGGTGATTTTCACAGATTCCCCCCTCTCTCTGCAGCCCACCACTGGGGACAAGGAATGGAGGAAAAGCCATGTGAATGAACCTGAAGCTTCTTCAAGACTCATTCATATAATGCCACGTCATATTATGAGTGAACCACTCCATTGTGTCTCCATCTTGCTCTGTTCTGAGGATTGCGTTTTTTGCGTTTCTTTTGGGGCCATTTATGCTTTCAAAACTATGCTAGGACAGCCTCCAGTTTTCAAATAAGAGGTGTTGTCTGAAAGTTTTTATCTCTGCCCTTGACATCCTTATTTTAGGCAAGAACAGGCTGCTTTCCCCTGAAAAAAAATCCTAGTGATTGCTCAATAATGTCAGCACCCATTTCTTGATGAAGGGACGGATAAAGCAGGCTGCTCTCTGGCAGTAGTTCCGTTTACCCAGCTGGGTGAATTACACCACCTTTCTTTGCTTCCTTTTTTTTAAAAAAAGAGACAGAACAAAAAGGGTCAGTGGATTCACCACTCTGCAGTGCTCTTCTGAGTGTCGACTGCTTCATTTGTTTGCTCCTTCTACTACAAGGGAGAAACTTTAAATCTGCCATGCCCTCTTTCTGTGTCCCCCACCGCCTCCTGTTGCCATGGTCGTGTCATACAGCATCTTTGAGAATAAAATCCTTCTGATGTAACATTTGATTCAGGACTTCTGAAAGGAGCCAATCTGTTGTGCTTTAACCTCCCATTCCCTGCATTTCACCTCTCTCAATTTTCATTAAAAAGTTTGTTTTCCTTCCTGTGCCACAAACACAACCTTGCTGGGAAATTATTTCTACGTAGCTCGTACTTACTGAAGTCACATTGCAACATGCTCCAAAGTCTTGCTGCACTAGCATATACAGAATGGGGAACGTACCAATAACTACATGAGTGCTGATATACAAAACATCAGGGATGTTCTGCCAACATCTCACAGTTAGGAGAGGGCTACGATCCATTACTCTCCATGGAAATCAATTAACTCCCTAGTAAATGTGTCTAGGATCAAAATGATTGCTTTTGTTTCCTTTGACAGAGCAAAAACTGCTAGACAAAGGGCTGCCCAGGCTTCGACCTGAAATGTGGGAAATGTTAAAGGTTCATTTCAAGAAATGCACTCCAATGCCCTTTTATTTTACCCTGTCGTCCCACAGAGAGACAGCATGAGCTCACTCGTATATAGTTATCACATGATGACTATAACAAACAGCATGACATGAGTATGTCATCACAGAACAAAACTTTAGAGAGCAATTTCATGAACTGTGTCCCAACCAAGTAAGGAGATGTCACATGATCTGACTGTATGCATGAATCAGCTTTTAGACTAGAGAGCACTTTCTCACAATAATACACTTACACAACAAGGAAAAGTTACAGTAACCGGTTCTAACTAGACTCTCATATATGCAAGTTGCAGGGAAGAAAAAGGTGTAATGAAAACATTAATGTAAATCAAATCTCCAGCTTTCTAATATATGTATTTCCAGAACAAGCTTACACAGTAATTGGTTGCTATAACAAATAAAACATATCTGTATGCAACTCAGTAGCACTGTTATACAACCATGGGGTGTAACCCTGAGCTATCTATGGAAGAACCTCACGGAACAAGCTGATCTGGTACGGTACCTCGGCAGTTAACAACTGCTCAGCTCATGAATGAGGAAGGGTGCTTCTGGAGTGGGCTTGTTCTTGGCCTCATCGTCCGTCTTCCAAGATAGGCAGAATGAAACTGAAGCTGTGTAGGACTGAACTAACACTCTTCAACAGATCTGCTCCAGCATCCACCGGTTTGGTTCACATCAATTCAAAGCTCTATTCACAAGTTACCATGAATGCACATACAATCGGTGTACAGCATACACCGATTTTTTAAATACGTGCTTTCAGTGATTCTCACGTTACATTCAATCCATGTACAGCTGAATGTGTGATTTAAACTACTACTCCACATTTATCTAGGTACTGGTATCTGGATTCATTTACAAAGTGAACATGCATTAGCTGTTTCTTACAAACAGTGCTTGCAGATACATGCAGGATGCACATGCGTTCACTTTAACATATGAACAGGGCTCATGTGTCATATCTATGATCAACAGAGTGTTTAGCTCATATGTGAACAGCGTGAACATGTTTCCCATGCTGCCTCTGTGCACGTGCAGAACAGAAATGCATTAATTGCTACCACCACCAACATAATCATCACACTGTTTAAAAAAATACATTAAAAATACAGTATTTCCCACTTAACATTTGTTTTGTTCCCCTCTGTGCATTTTCCTGAGTCCTGTTGAACCGCCTGGACCTAGATCAGTGTACACGCGCACCTTCTCACACAGCCTCATGGGACTTGTAGTTTATTCCCACTTGTGACAGTAAGAAGACTGACTTTGTACCAGCTTCAAAAAGTAATAATGGGTGACTGATTTATTTATTTATTTATTCAGGATCAGAATAATGTTTATTGCATGTGGCCAAATAAATCACAATTGATTGATTGATTTACTTCATGTTACATTCAAGCCACCTTTCCCCAAGGTGGCTTACATAACTCTCCTTGCCTCCATTTTATCCCCACAACAACCCTGTGAGGTAAGTTAGGCTAACAGTGATTGAGTGGCTCAGAGTCAACAAGCTTCCATAGCAGAGTGGGGATCTGAACTCACTGCACCGTGTTGGCACTGACAATGTGAAAAGCACCCTAACTGCTCCATTCAGAGATAAACTGTCTCCATGATAACTACCTTCTGAGAGTTCTCTGGAGAGCTTCCCTAAGAAACAGGGCAAACTGTGTACTTTGTGTCTGTGTACTTTAATGACACGATGTGACCCAGGCTGAGTGGGAGTCTGGTTTCCTTGCTGCAGAAACATGGAAGTGGTGAAACGAAACTTTTCTACCAAACCTCAGTGTTTGAATCAGGCAGTGCACGGTAAGAACAGGATAAGCCAAACTGAGACTCGACCCAGTACTAAGCTTTGCAGTTGTAAAGGGACACTGGTTGTTGCTTTTCAGGAGAGGCATTGGGCAAGGAGCAAGCACGTTACCTAGACCCGATACCTACCAATAAAGGGAAATATCTGCATAGCACTGTAAAGCTTAGTAATGGAGCTTGGCAGGGAAGCTGATTTCCCAGAGCCACATTACTAGGCTTTACAGGGAAATTCTATTCGAATTTGTGAGGGGAGATGTCGGTAGGGTTACCAGGTCCCCTTAGCCTTAGCTTTTGGACAGGCCCACGATCCTCCTCCCCTCGCTGGCACGATGACATCACTTCCGGGAAGAAGCACAGAGGCACATGTGCACTTTGCAGCAGGCCACTTTGGGCCCAAACAGGCCTGTTTGGGGCCAAAATCGCCCCGCTGCAAAGCGCTCTCAGGGCATTGCAATGATGTCACTCCTGGGAGTGATGTTGTCACATCGCTCCAGGAGTGTGCCCGGGAGGCCTGTTCCTGTACCTTCCTCCTCCACCAGCTAGGTAAGTGGAGGCGGTGGGTGGAGCGTGAGAGCGGGGGATCCCCCGCCCCCACCAGGGGAATGGTGTAGGTATGCAGTTTGCTCCTCTGGCACCCAAACAGCGGTACTATCAGGGAATTTTGCTGTAAGATTGCAAATCCAGTCTGAGGTTTTGAAAGGGAAGCTCCCTCTAACAGCACATACTCAGCGCTGCGCAGCTATAAGGAAATGCCCTGTAGCCTTAGGAAAGAGGAAGGTAAGGCTTTAGCTCCTCATTTCCTCTAACCTCAACCTCTAGGGGCATCTCCAGGTGGAAAGTGCCATCAAGTTGTAGCCAACATGGTAATCCCATCAGATTTTTGAAGAAAGAGATTAATGGAGGTGATTTGTTGTTGCCTGCTCCTGCATAGTAACTCTGGACTTCCTTGGTGGTCTCTCACCCAAGTACTAACCAGGACCAACCCTGCTCGACTTCTGAGCTCTGAAGAAACCAGGATAGCCTGGGGCGTCCCTAACAGGCTGCAATTCTGAGCTTCTTAGCTTTGGGAGGTTGATTATGAGCTCCAGAAATAGGAACTCAGCTTTCCAAAGCCAGCAGGCTTGGCACCATAATTGCAACCCTACTGCAAAGCTACCTTACAGGGCTGAGTTAGGAATAAGCAGACAGTAATATTTCCCCCATCTCAAGACATGTAGGGCAGTAGTCACAGATGCCAGCATATTGATATGGGTCTCCCCTTGTAAAAATAATCATGGGGAAAGATCCTGGAGTCTACAGTTATGCCTACTAAGGTGGGGGGGAGGAAAGAGAGCATGTTTTGCAGATAATCAACCCTGCAGAGTTCACAATAAACGGGGGGAAATACACTGACGGCAGGCAGAAGATTTAAAAAATAAACTCATTAGGATACAGACAGTGGGAGGGCAAAAGGCCCAGTGAAAACAACATGGGTATGGAAACAAAAGTTCATAATACTCTCAGCAAGTAGTATATAACCCCGAAGTAGGGCATAGTTCAAGGCAGACATGCCTGAGCTTTTTGGTTGGTGCTTTGTATCAGTCATGCTACTGCTACAGCCAGCAAGTCTTTTTCTTCCTAAGGGAGTGACCTCAGGAAATTATCATCACCTATCACCCCATGGAATGTGCAGGAATTAGTTTGAAGGCATTCAGCATTTTGCAACAGTGAGCTTTTTATACATTTTCTTCAGAGTCTAGAGAATATGTTTAAAAGATGGCTGTGTTCTATTTTTTTTTTAAACTACCATGAAACTTGCTTTAGTAAAAATTCTCACTATTGGTTTTGTCCTTCACTGTTGATAACCACTGGGTTTTTTCCCCATTATGTAAAGATAGAACTCGTTATCCCTCTCTGATTTCGCCATTTTCTGTTTCTTTTGTTTGTCCACTTTAATCTTAGCCAGGAACGAGTAGTTTGCCAGTCAGGAAAGAAGGACCCATATACAAGGGCTCTGGGAATCTCCACAGCTGTGGTCACACCGTGATCCCTCGGCTAATGTGGAATCCAACAACTTCAACAGATTCCTATACAATCCTATACAAAAACCTAAGTTACTAATCCTCCTGGATGAAGAGAAAAGTAGAAAACACGTTGAGGGTTTTTTGGAGGGGACATGCAAGCAAAGAGAGAAATAGGGCCCACTGTGGGTCCTCCTGGGATGCTCAGAGAATCAATAACTACAAGTCTGAATGGCAGTGGGAAGGGGCCTGCCTCACATCCCACAGCCGTAAACTATTGATGAGGAAGGGTATAAAAGCACCATGTTATGGGGAATGGCTTGGGGATGACTGAAACACACAGCGATAGCATCTTTTACAGCCCTGCCTGATTCAAGTTACTTTAGGCTGTAACAGGGAGAGAAGTACTTGTGTATGAATACTTGTGCTAAAAAAACCCCCTGTACTTGAAAATATAGCACGCAAAGGTAAAGAGCTTTTGCTCTCCAATATGTTAGGTTTCTATCTGTAATTATTTTAATGCATGGGCATTCAAACATGTCACCCCCTCCTGCAGTCTGAAGTGATGCTGTCTAAGAAAAGCTGCACCATGTTCTTTTCCTACATCTTTGAAGGGACACTTAGCTGAGGGGAGGAAGGCAAACCGCTTCCTCCCATCAGCTGTTTCTTTGTCATTCTCCCAACTTCTTAACTGCTAATGTATTTATGCTGTGTTCCTCCAACAAAATGTCCTGGCTATTCACAGATGAAAGTCAAGTGTGTGATTGGTATATGATATCGTTTGAAAAATGTTATTTCTACATAATTTTTTTTTAAGTTTAGGAATTCGCATGTCTGGCTCAAAACATGATTGACTCTAAACATTGTGTACCGTGGCAGAAAGTGTCAACAAGAAAGTTGAAGCAACAGAGCCAATGTAAAGGGGCTTGTGTACCTGACAGCAGAGGAGACACACATCTGAATGTGTAAGCAGGGATCCTTGCTATTCAATGAGCTGTTATTTAAATTCAGGCATTACTTAGTATCATACAGTCCCTCTCTAAACAGGAATCAAGACGGTGTTGCATAGCAAGTAACTAGTCCTCCTTGTTAGACCCATCTTCTGAGAAACACAACTGATAGTTAAGTAGAAAGATTTTCCTTTGGGTAGCTGTCAAGCAAACCTGCCTATCTGAGAAATCTGGACAGACATCGTCACGTCAGTGAAAGCAACAAAGCTTGACACGGTGGGCCCATTTTTTGTAGGGCAATTTACATGAGCACTTCTGGACAAAAATCCTACGTTTTACATGCAATTCGCAAACCAGCAGCAGCAATGTTAATTGGTACAGTTGCCACTCAATCGTGGCACCTTCCCTGAGCTCTCACTAACATGAATGACTAATGCCGAGGAGGCTTTAGAATGATTTTTAAAGGGGCTCTCATGCCCTCCTCCCTCCCTCCCTCCCGTCACATCATTTCATTAACTTCACATCTTGAAAACCCTTTCCATAAAGAATGACAAACCTCCAAAAAGTTCAGGTTGACACTATTAGCAGGATAAAAATGGAGGGTCTTTTGATTAATGTGGAAAAATGGGCCTCTCTGCAGTGACAGCCAATACAATTGTGCCTCGCAGTGCCAATGGGGTGCCAGAACCCACTGTGATAAGATAACAATGAATGGCATGCTGACAAGTGCCCTCTTCTAATCCTAGTCACCAATATGATGTTGGTCTTTGCATGTATCTCAATTGTTGACAGGTTTGATCGACTCTCGCTGCCTCTTTCCTGGAACGCATTAGAAGCCTTTAACTTAACACAGGAAAGATTTCTTATCCAGCATTCTTCACCCACAGAGAAAATTACACATCTTCCATATTACTACTCCCTCAAACATCCTGGCTGCAGCTGCTCCTGCTCCTCTGGAGGGCTATTTGGCTAATCTTTTGGAAATGTCATGGGTTTTCTTCATGTCAACTGAAATTCTCTCTAGAATTGGAATGTATTTGAATTAGTCCAATGAGTTGTTTGACCCTTCTTCTGTGCAGGGCTTATACCTCACACTATTCTGGATTCACCTTTTACTTATTAAAGCAGTGTGCATACACCCCACGAAAGAGGGAAATGCCTACATTGAGAGAGGCTACTTTTTTTCTAGACAATGGCCCAAGAGCTTCATAATACAGCTCCACAATACAGTCAGTACAAACGAAAGGAAAGGGTTTCATAGTTATAAGTGTATGTACCCCCTAGGGTGCCTCAGCAAACTCACAGCACAGTCTGTCCATTTCTGACTCTGTCTCTCCCAGAATAAAGTAAACTCCCTTGTTTTCTTTTCACACAGACACACACCTGCCTCCTCCCTTCATCCAGAAGGGGGCCGATGATCACTTAGCCAGGAACATTTCCTAAAGCCTGCTGAGGAGATATCTATAGCACTTTACTATAACACTTTTGTTGTGTAGGCTAATCCACAGTCATCAGAAGCCGAGCCTGTAAAAATATTATGGTATAGACCAACTCCAGATAGAACATTCAAGAATGCAATCTCCATTTCTTACAACCGGAAAACAATTTTGGTTGGGCATCAAGGACAACAAAAATTTGCTGGGGCGGCATAGCCTCTCCACAGGCCACCAGATGCACATCCCCAGCATCTCGAACACTCACCGGCCAATACTTTATTTAAACCAAATTTCTAAATCATTCTGCTACAGAAGCAACTTATTGAACAGCACAAAGTAAGGTTTCTTTTACATACAGTTAAACATACTGGCAACCATCCTAGCCAAAGCCTGAGCAAATTATAAACTATGTTCACATTTAGAATCTTACTCTAAGAGAGCCATTTTGGTGTAATGGTTGAGTGGCGGGACTTTAATCTGAAGAACCGGGTTTGATTCCCCACTCCTCCGCTTGAAGCCAGCTGGTTGACCTTGAGTCAGTCACAGTTTCTAGGAGCTCTCTCAGCCCCACCCACCTCACAGGGCGATTCTTGTGAATATAATAATGATAATAACACACTTTGTAAACGACTCTGAGTGGGCGTTAAGTTGTCCTGAAGGGCGGTATAGAAATTGAATGTTATTATTGTTATTATTATTAATGACTCAGTGCTTGCATAGGGGACTACCTTTACATTTTATTACATTTATTATAGGCTGGGCTCCAAAACAAGCCTCCTACAGTTAACCTCTGTGCCCAATCTTCGAGCTTCTGCTTCTCAGACAGCATGCCAAACCTGGTTTGAAACTGACAGGGCTTCGATACAGAGACCACACAACTTGCCCAGGCTTTGCCTTCTTTCCACCATGAGTGTAAAGATTGCTGGGATTCCTGTTCATACATAGGCTATTGCTGCTCACCAACATTTGATCTGAGAGTCAGAATCAAAATAACACTAGTATAAGAGTTCAGCCATAGCTGGAGAGATTTCTTTCACTGCCAAAATAAACTACATTCCCTAATTAATCTCGCTTGGGAAAAAAAAGCTTGATTTACACTGTGAAAAAAACCCCTTCTGTCAATGTTGTCCTTGTTTATTTGGCCATGCTCAGGACTAGGGTATATTTAGCTTTGCAGGACTGCATCTTGCAGCTTAACAGGAAATCTCTGGAGTCCAAGCTAAAGATATCATGGCATACTTGGAAATTTATGACCGACTGTAAGAAGTGCTGCTGCAGTGGTCAGAATTCTGGAGCAGCCTGAGAAAGGCTGGATCCGACTCTCCGGCGTTCAGCGTTTGTGGCAGACAGAAGGCACTCGGCCAGCTAAAAATAGCAACCGTGGAGGTTCTTCTAATGCTAAAATGCTGAGAAGTGAAATGCAGACACCTACAACCATGAAACTGCAAGGGGTGAACGCCAAGGATGTCGGGAGGATGGTGTTTGCTGGAGAAGGGACAGAGAAAAGCTCTGCTTTGCAGGACATTTGGCCCCCGTAGGGTCCCAGGACATCCCAGATACGAGTGAGCATTTTTGTGTATCCTTAAAAGGCCTGTTTTAGACAGGGATGTATGCTTTCCCTCACATTTCTGACACGTCAGAGCAAAATGCACCATCACTCTGAATGAATACAACTTACTACATTCTGGGTGTTGCCACTTCTCAAAGGTTTTCAAGACTGCAATAAATTGCAAATCTCTGCATGCCGCAGTGAATAATGACGATGACTTCACCAGCCTAACGTTGCAGTGAAGTTCAATATATTATTACATTCACTGCATGAAAAACAATTTCAGAGAGGTAACCATGTTTATCTGTTGCAACAAAAATACACAGAAGTTTAGTGGTAGCTTCAAGACTAACCATAAGCTTAGATGGACTAGAGCCCACTTCTTTGGGGTGTGCAGTAAAAAAAATTGGCATCTTTCAGATTCAGGTATCTGGAATACCATATATATTCAGTATTCCTACTATTCAGGGCCAAAAAACCCTGATATAGCATTCAGATTTGTGTTTTATTCAGAATTCCAAATATACTTGGCTCCATTATTCCCTATGGAGGAATCATTCTAGGAGGCTGGAGGGGGCCTATTTTTCAAACAAACTACACCAAAATTGCAGGAAACCTAATTCTGTCTGTCCACTAAAGACCTAAGTAAACTGCAACAAATGGTCCAATTTTACAGTCCTCTGATCAAGGTGACCCTAGCCACTCTCTATTGTTTTCTATGGGGGCAAAATCCAAGGCTACCAAAACACACAACAGCAACTACTGACCAAAAGTCTCCCAATCCAAACAGAACCAACGAAGTCCAACAGAACCAATGCCAAACCACAAAATCCCAGAAGAACCTAAATGAAGCAAGTAGCACTGTTACATGATCAACAGAACCAGTATCACTCACAAATACCAGGCAGAATCCAAGGCTAATGCAAGCCCAACAGGCACAGTACCAAACCAGAGAATCCCAGCATGCAGCCTGGCAAGCCAGTAGCACCATCACAGCCATCCAGGCCTGGCAATTTCCAATTGCAAGTACACAACACTGACACAGACACACACAGACACACACAGACACACAGACACACAGACACACAGACACACACACAGTAATGATGCTTCCTTCCCCCCTCCTCTTGTTGTCTGGGAAAATGCAGGGGGGGGGGGTGCGGACAAGCTGCTCAATGTTTAAAATGTGATTCCCAGATATTCCAGAATATATCCTGATTATTTGGGACTGTAAATACCTGATTATCTGGATATAAATGAATTAGACAGATATATCCAGTTATAGCAGAATAATACTGAAATATACTTTTTAAAATGGATATACCGAATTGCACATCCCTACTCTCTAGTTCACTAAAATTTATGCTGGAATAACATTTATTAGTCTTCAAGGTTTATTTATGCAAGACACACGGTAGTATCAATTGGCCCTTACATACAGGTGTTGAGATGCAAACTGCCTATTTCTTGGCATGAGAAAATGAGCATCCTTGCTCCAGGGAAGCTCTCTCTCCAGATTCCCTTCCCCTTTCCACTGCTACTTCCAGTCAGGAGCTACAGTACAGACCAGAAAAAGGAAGGGCTTGATTGGCCGTCAATCCAGTTTTGCTTGCTCCAGCCAGACTGCAGAGGGGAACGCCCCTCTGAGGCCAGTGGTTAGTGCTGGAGGCAGGTTGGGGAAACCTGGCTTCTGACTCACCACTCAGCCACAATTAACTTTACTGGATGACTTTGGCCTAGTAATTATTTATTGAGAATATCCAGAGATAACTAACATTTTCCCAGGCAGCCTTTAGCATGCATTGGCCTTATCTAGCCTGGGGAACAGATGTGTAGTACATGCAAGTCAGTGTATTTATAATGGAACTTGAATCTAACTGACTTACTTCACTATCAAGGAAAGATACATCCACTTTCTGCAATATCACAGCAGTTTTAGATGCACCCATCTCATTCCGAAGAGGGAGAAAAACAGAGAGGGCCGGAATCCATTCTCGTGGCTTACTCAAAGTAATCTTGCAGAAGGGTTGCTTCAAACATCGCAATTGTGTTAATATACACAAAGCACTGGATGTATACCCGTCGAACTGTATTGCACACAAGTGGCAAAGTATGATAGGACATGTGGCTGGGATAAATGGAAGTGTGTACTTCTGGGAGACAGAACGGGCTGCAGCTCCCTGCTGAACGCCCAAGTGGAAAATGAGCATTTGCTGCTGGGAAGTGTTCCAGTGGCCCAAGGCAAACACAGGAGAGTGCTAAATATAGACCACAGTTTACGAACACAAATATCCCAGCGCTAATAATAATGAAATCTTATGTTGCTGATCTTCCTTCACTCAGTGCTGTTCACTCAGTGCTGTTTCAGACGTTTAAACGTGCCAGATGTGGCTGATCCAAGTGTTCCTCAGCACCATTGCCAGAAAAGAGTTAAGATACGGTAGCTCCATGGTTCATAACATTCAGAGTAGCCTTCTCTGACCTCAGTATATGACTCTCTGCAAACAGCCCTTATGCATGCCCTACTCAGCCATTTCAGCGAATGATAAAACGCGTGGCACATGCATGCTTCTGGGAGACAACCCTGACAGTAGCTGAGATATATGCTTAATAGCCACTAGACTAGCAAATACATGGAGGGTAAATCTAAGATCATTAGACAGGAAGGTCCAAGAGAATCTCCAGGTATCTGAGAAGCATGTCACAGAATGCCGGTTGTTGAGAGGCACAAAGCAGGGAGTGGCTACTGCTCCCTGCTTCTGAGATTTCCAGAGGCAGCTGGCTGGCAATTGTTGGGAAAAGAAGGGATTCTTGTATTTGACCCAGCATTGGTCTCACAGGTTTAAAAAATCATGTTGCTCTGCATATTACCTTTTATATGGAGAACAGGGGACTGGACCACACTCCACACAATCAAGTTTGTACCCCCAAATGTCTCCACCACCCTCTTCTCCAAACAACCATCAGATGCTACATGAGAGCCAGTGTGGTACAGTGGTAACAGTGTCAGACTAGCCTACTGGAGGCCCAGGTTCAAATCCCCAATCTGCCATGGAAGTTTGCCAAGTCACGTTCTCTCAACCTAACCTACCTCACAGAGTTGTTGTGAGGATAAAACGGAAGAGAAAAGAATGGCATACACTGCTTTAGGGGAGAAAAGTGTGGTGCAAATGAAATGAAATAATTAAAATGGCAATCTGGGAGGTGGAGGCCAGCAAATGGCAGATGTTAGGCCAGCGTATTTTAACATTAAAAGTACAGAAGCGTTTCCACTGAGGCGGTGGGAATACAGTCTGTTCAGAACTCTGATGTGCCGTCATTAGCTTCCCACCACCAGAGTACAACTGTGTATCCTATAACGAGTTGCTGATTTATCCTTGCAAACCAAGTTTGTTCTCTGCTCTTTCTGCCAGCACTAAGGGTCACAGAATGTACCTCGTATTATGGTTCACACAGGGCACACTTGAGGTTTGGGGGTTATTTTATTTTTTTGTTTTGATTCCTAATAAAATAAACTTCAAATATTTATTCTTCCTTCTTCAAAGAGAGTACAGGATGTCCAAACCAACAGTGGCTGAAACCATGCGAGGGTTTCTGGCTGTACACACCAGTGAAATCTAAATTGCAATTGTACTTGCAGAAAGAAAACAAAGAATCCAATATACCACAGCTCTACTGAATGACAGCTCATTCTATGTGAATCCTAAAAATGGGTTATTCAAGCACATTATTGCATTGTGGACCAACAAACATAGTGAGAAGTACTTCTGTACTTAATTAGGAGGCATTTATTTACAAATTTCTATCTGGATCCAGAGTAAAACTTACTCTAGCATATTTTTTGGACTCACTTCATTTATGAAGCCTTGCAATTAAAACAGCAACACTTGTTGCCTGAAGCACTGTTTCTCTTTCTGAATGACAGTGCTGCAAAATTGCTGTAAAGATGTCATAAAGCAAACCATTGTAAACTGCAGTAAGATATAATCTGCACTAAGATATAATAGATATGCCTTCACATTCTTATATTTTTACAGAGTTGCCAGTATTTGTCTTGGCAAATACTGGGAGACTTTGAGGCTAGTGTCTGGGAAGGGTGTGACATCACTTCTGGGTGATGTTCTAAGTATTTTCCCTAAACTCAATGGTAAAGATAAATAGAGTCATGAGGAAATTCCTAGAGCATCACTATGGAGGCCTTTTCTGGCCACCTTTTCTCCTGCTTCTAAATTTCTCAAGGATTGAGGCCAAGGTGGGGGTTTCCCCACCATAAGCAGACAAACGGCAAGCCTGTATTTGTGATACTAAGTACAAAACTTTACACAGACAGGAAATAAATCCAAGGAAGTGGAATAATCATTTCTGTATTCTGTCTAGTATTAACAATAACTTTATTAAGTTTATCTGTAGTATTACTGTTTCATGTGTATTAGTTCAAAAATTGCTGAAAAAAACCTTATAAGGAAGACCAGCTCTATGTATTAACCTCACATTGTTGCAAGTAGGACAGGAGGCCCGAGGTTCAAAACGCTACTTTTTTGATGTTGCCTAGTTAGCTCAGGAGCAAAGGGAGATATGAACCAGGAGGAACCTCCCAACTTAAATGCTAATATTATTGTAACTCATCACCATGATGTTATACAGCAAGAAAGGCAGACTATTAATAAAGAACACTACAAAAGCACAAGTTGATTATACCTGTTTTCTCATGCACAAATCTAGGTTCACCTCTAGAGCCTAGCAGTAGAACGAAAAAGGACCATGCTCCAATATTGCTAATGCTAACATATGAAGAAGCTAGCCTAAACTCTCTCTCGCTACCTGAGTAAAACTGAAGGCTAAGACCTCCAAAACATGCCTTTTTATTTCGCATCATTTTGCTCTCTATGGGCATAAGCTGGTCAGCATGGATCTGATTGTTGTGTGTCTGTGTGTGTGTGTGCTGGGTCTCTCAGAAACAGAAAAGAGCAGGCAGCCTTTTTTGACCACCAAATCAACACCAGCAAACAACAAATGTATTCCTTGCTTCTTTCCCAAATAACCTCTAGTTTACTAGCTCAGCAGAAGATCTGAAAATGGATTTGCATCCAACCAAAGAATTCTAGAATCCAAGCACCTGAAGGCAAAAAACAACGCAGTTGTATTCAGCGGGGGGGGGGGGGGTTCCTAAAACCTAAGCATCTTGGATTTGTGTTATCATTCTGGAAAATCATGGTAACAACCCAAATCAGTGATTTCCTTGCATATCTTTGGCTTGGGGATTCCTTAACACACATACCTAGTGCAAACTATACCAGTAAAAGGACTTTTCTGGGTTTAAAATAGTTGTCCTGTGTATAATCACTTTCAAAACCAGAAAAGCAACATTTTGCTCAAAAGAAAACAAGAAGTAGAGTTCTGTGTACAGATCTGGACACTCCATCTTTAAAAGGTTGGAAAAGATTCAGAAAAAGGAAAGTAACATGATAAAGACGTTGGAGCAGCATACCTAAGATGAAATACTCCAAAGATTTTCAGTTTAGAGAAAAAGATGATTAAGCGAGCAGAAATTTATAAAATTATTCAGGATGCTCAGTCAGTGGGTAGAGAGAATTTATCATCCTGGCCACAACCTGAAGTCACCACATGAAGTTAACAGACAGTAAATTCAGGCTTGACAAAAGAAAGCCTTTTCACTCACCACACAGTTAAGCTGTGGAACTCACTGTCACATGATAGGGATTATTGCCGTTAATCTAGACGGCTTTAAAAGGTTTTCAGACAAATTTGTGGAGGATAGATAAGTAAATGGCTAAATGGAAGCTTCAAGGCAGTAAATACCAGGCACAGTAAAGCAACAACAAGGGAAAACTCTGGCCTTCTGGGCAATCTGGCTGGCAACAATAGAGAACAGGATAGCAGGCTCGATGGGCCACTGGAATGATCCCACAGAGCTCTTCCTATGAAGACACTCCCCCCTCCAACCCACAGTGTTTGTATCCTTTTCTTGATATTACAAATTAATCCTAGTGGAAAATACAATAATTTTGCTAGTATGCTATTCTGACTCCACAATGGCCAAAGTAACTGCGTTTTATTTCGAGACAGTCATTATTTAATTTCAGAATTCATGCACAGCAAAACCAGAGAGCTACAGAAACTAAGGACCTAGCATGGCTGTTGAGAGCTAACAGCTGCATATTTGTGATCTGACAATCTGTTTCTTTTTTGTCAGGTGTAATTTGAATGCTACACACCAACAGGCACATTCATCTCTTTGGGTCCAGATGGCTTTGCAGTGCCACTGACTTCGTTCATGGCCATAAGATAGAAGAAACACAGGCTGCCCTCACTTCTACCCAAACACAGATGATTATATCCTCTTTCCAACTGGACTGTATGTGCTGGGTAATGTTACGATTTTCCATCTGGATGCAATGGCAATCCTCCCTAAGAATTTAGTTCCTACAGCAATTCTCCGTAAGAAGAGCATGCATTTAATTTTTTTTAAAAAATGTAGACCCTAGAAAATCATGCAAAAATGTAGGCTGCCACTCTCTCCACTGGGCAGCCATAATGGGGAGAGAACTGAGGAGCAACTCCATCCTTGATCAAGTTCCCTCTGTGTCTCTGAGTACTTTGGCAGTCATACAAAAGGAATTTATTCAACACAGCATCAATACTCCCATTCCTCTCTCCCTCACCACTGTTTTTAATCAGTAAAGGACTGTGTCATTTGTCACCCGCCTCAAGGTAGAAAACGTTCATTTTTTTAAAGAAATTACATTTAAAAAGCAGCCAGCATTTAGAAAAATTAGAAGATTACCCTTGTTCATCTGACCTGGCACATGCCTGAACATCCTTTCACTTGCTAGTCTTGTACCAATAGCTTTGTCAGGGATAAACTAACTGGCTACCACCTCCACTGGCATGATCCATTTTCTAAATAAAAAAAACAGTGACTAGAATTGCTTCTCGTCATGTAGGGGTCCCCAACCTTTCTGATCCTCTGAGAAACTCGGGAATTCTGACATAGGTAGTAGGTAAACCGCAAAATGGCTGCCACAGGAAGTAGAGCTAGGGATGCCACTTTGCTGACTAGCATTCCCGGGAGCTTGGACAGAAATGATGTCCATTAACGCTTGACATCACATTTGTCCAAAATGCAGGATGTGACATAAGCATGTCAGGTGATGCTCTGTCCAGGCAGAGCATTGCCTGATATGCTTACATTTCATCAGGTCTTTTTGGAGGATGTGAGGTCACACTTCGCCAGATTTCATTTTCGACCCAGGCCTCCTGCTGTTCAGAGGAGCAACAGGAGGAGAGAGGGCCCAACCATTAGGAGGCCTTCCACCATAAGTGGGAGAAGCCAATCACAAAGTACCAGGGAGTGAGGATATGCATAACTCTAATAATAAATCCAGAGGAGTTAGCCGTGTTAGTCTGTAGTCGCAAAATAGAAACGAGTCCAGTAGCATCTTTAAGATCTAACCAACTTTATAGTAGCATAAGCTTCCGAGAATC
Source organism: Eublepharis macularius (assembly GCF_028583425.1). Lineage (NCBI taxonomy): Eukaryota > Metazoa > Chordata > Lepidosauria > Squamata > Eublepharidae > Eublepharis > Eublepharis macularius. Next base: position 50,841,191 of record NC_072799.1, read on the forward strand.
ACAGTTCTAGATGCTTATGCTACTACAAAGTTGGTTAGTCTTAAAGGTGCTACTGGACTCTTTTCTATCTAATAATAAATGTACGGCATTTCAGGTATAAGCATACCGTTCAGTCACACAGTGAAGAACTATGTATCCTTGTGGTATGGTAGCAGCTGCTGCCAAAGCAACATTTCTAAAAGTCTGCACAGGCAATCAGATCTCAAATGGCCAATTAGAAGCCCTACTGGGCAAAAGCCCCACTTTCAAAAAACACTTGGCTGGTACCAGAAAACATGCTGCCCAGCGTCACTGCCCACAAGTGCCATATTGGCAGCACTAGCTGCAGGACAGCCCTAGAAGGTGTCCTAGGCACAGCTGAGGTTTCGCATCATCATCTCCCAGTAACTGGGGATGGGCCACTGATGCTGAATGGCTGCCCTACATACCAGTCATTTTGGTTAGCAATGCCTCTTGCTTCATTCAGGAAGTTCACTGCTGCCATGGGCTCCTATTCATCCCGCTAACCCTTGCAGCCTGCATGGCTTATCAGTTAACAACAGCCATGGGATGATTGTACAACATGAAGAGTCTTCCCCTTCTCCAAGCACAATGTGCAAATAGTAGAGGATACTCTCAGTTCCCTTCTAATAGTGATTCTGCATTGGAGACAGCAGAGGTCAATCAGGAGCAGGAGTGGGAATTGATCTCTATCTATCAAACACAATAAAACAGACACACCACGGTGAAACAATCCACACATTTATTGAACAAGATTGGGAAGAACAGAGTCCTGAGAGCAAACCAGATTAATGGGGCGGCCAGCTCTCTTGTTCCAGCCAGGTTCCTGAGCCTTTACATGCTGCACTGACACATGTAGAGTTTTCCCTATCACTGCATGCACATGAGAAGGACATTTGTGCTGGTCAAACTTCTGTCTGCCAAGCAGCCTGCAATGGTGGGGGATCCAGGCTAGAGTTGGCAACCCCAAAGTGGAACAGTTAGATGCACATAGGCTGCTGCAGCTGTTGTTCTCATTATAGATGGTGGCTGCTGTGCTGTGAATAGAGTCCATCCTGGCCTCTAGCCCATTTGATGGCTGCCTGGAAAGAATCAAAAGAGGCAGAGAAACTGTAGTGAATAATATTCTGCAGTAGCAGCAATCAGCAAGTGGGCTCCAAAGTCATGCGCACGATGCTCTTGCAGTTCTCTAGGTTCCCCCTCCCCCTTGGGGTCTCCCATGTGGCAGGACAAAGCACATTCATACTTACTCATCTCTTTTAGGGAGCTGACTTTGGAACTTTCTCTGGGGCTACTCCAGAGGGATCTAATCCTGCAAGCAATAGGTACCATAAGTGTTTGATCAGCAGTAGCAAAAGTTTGAATAGAGCACTGGTGGTCACCTAGGACTGAGATCAGATGCCCCGTGTCTCACATAGTGATATAGTGCCAGCACACTAGCAAGCCCCCCGCCCTTTTTTGTGCTGGTCATACTTAGTACTAGCAACGAGTGAGGGAGGGAAAGTTGTTAAGGCAATGCACTGAGTACGTACAAGAGGGGTGTGGGAAATCATCTGCAGTAATCAAAGCATGAGGCTTACCTGTGTGAGGTATGTTGTCTCTGCATCCCCAGCTGAGGGAAAGAAGGCTCCCCTTTGGAGATTGTGCCCCGAGACAGAGTACCTGTAAGAGATCTGAGCAGAGCAGTTGTAGAAATATGCGGCCACAATGTTGCTTCTCTTCCTGTGTTCAGGCACAGTGTCCATTCTCAAGTTCCTATCACTCAAATCCCCCCCCCCCCATGTGTGTGTTCCACTCAGTGCATGGCACAGGACCAGAGAGGCATAGCCCCATGTCATGTATTCTGTCACCTGAGATACAGGCCATTTTCACTAACTTGTAACTCTCCACAAAATCACGCAAAATTCATGGCACAACGGCGTCTTCAGGGAGTGATTTCCTGTCATGATCCCATTTTGTAGCGTGATGATGTCAGAAGTTGCGCCATGAAACGGGAAATTGTGCCATAAAGTTGTCGTTGTGCCATGAATTTTGCACGATTTTGCAGAGGGCTGCAAGTGTGTGAAAACAGCCACAGTTACCTAGCTGGGACTTCTGTAGTATTTGGGAGAGCTGAGTATTAGTTGCAGGCTTAATCTGTATTCTAAAATATATTGTGGCTAGAGGTATGATAAAAGGTTGGGGAGGAAGTTCTTCTTTCAGAGTCTGTTACTTCTATGGGAATTTGTTCCTATTATACCAGAATTGTTGCTGGCATAATGTTACACGGGGATGGGGAGCAGTTTGGACAGAGCAGTTAGGAAGCTGACTAAGCCCCACTACTTGCCTGTCATGCCACTGGTGCTGCTGTCTTCTGTGGCAGTGCTAGCGTTACACCAGCCCAGCATTGGCATGGTGCCACTATGGTTTTGTGCTGGTGTAGCTTCAATGTGCTGACATACCTTTGAGATGCTGGTCTAAAGCAGAGTCAGTATTCTAAGATGTTCAGAAAGGGGATTTAGGATTGCACTGTGCTGACTTACCTATTTGGCTTGATCTAGATGATGTACCAAATTATAGTGCACAAACCTGGAAGTGCTGCTTTCTGCACCTGCAGGCATGCTGCAAGCAAATTAGCTACTTATTGATTCTCAGCAAAACCTATATATCCAAGCTCACAAATTCTGGTTTGCACTTTCCCTGTAAACCAGAACTACTCCTTTTCTTCGGGAGCTGATCTGACTACACCCACTCTCCTCAGCTCCCCAACCACTTTGTCCTCCCCTTTTTTTAACGTTTCAGCATTTTGTGGCAGTGCAGTGAAGTGTCCTCAGCCCGCCCAGCTGAGCAGGATGGAGGTGGGCAGGGCTGGGGTCAGGGGGTGCACGTGCGCGCGCTCACCCTCTGTGCCCCAGAACTCGGGCTTGGCTTAGCAGGCAGCCCCAGCAGGGGGGAGGGCTTTGGCTGTGCAGCGCGTGAGGTGCTCAGTGCATGGACTGGGGCTCAGCCAACTTTAATCTTCACTCAGCTGCCTCTTGCCCTTGCCAAATCCCAGCAAGTTTGTGAACCAGGGATTATCTACGGCCCAGAGTGAAGGAAGGCGGAAGGCTGGGAATGAGCAAGGGGCGCGGGGGACTCTCCCTCCAGCAAGCCCTCCACTCAGCCGCTCCTCTCTTCTGGCTCCCATCCTTGCACACACACCCTCCGCCTCTGCATCCTGCTGCCATGGCTTCCTCTTAAGCTTCCTCATCGCATTTGAGCTCTTTGCTTCTCTACACTGCCCTCTCCTTTTCCTTGAGCTGATTAGTCTGTGTGGATCTAATAAAGCCCACCCTCCTCAGCACCCTGTCTGCTTTTTCTGTAAATTTTTTTGTATTTCTAAAGGACAGTAACATTTCAGCACTGTGCATCCTTTTTTAAATCATTGGATAGGAAGCAACGCTCTTATGTTACTGCTGTTTGGGGAAAAGGTGCCGCGGGAAATCACCACCAATAAATATGCTTTCTGGCTCTGCAAAGAACCACTTCTGTTCCTTTGAACGTTTGGACATGTTTCCCTTTTGATTTTTAATGCTCAATATAAATGATAATGATGGCCTTAAAAATGGCATTCAAACAAGCATGGGGAGCCTTTATCCAAAAAGATCACCATATCCACCCATTCAGGGTTCACTTGATCACACGAGACCAACGGTGGCCGGAAAATTTGCTGGGTGGGGACAATCAGCTCTCAACACCCCTCGGCACTATTTTCAAACATAAAAAGTTAGGGTGCGAAAATGGCCGCACAGAGATGCAGTATTGATGTGCATAGGGAGGGGTGGTGTTTCAAGTGGTAACAGCACAACTTTACAAGGCACGTGCAAACTTTTTTAAAAAAGGGTGACGTAAATTATACAAAGTCCACAAAGCCCACATTAAAACCAGGGCTTTGAAGCAAGTGTGAAACAAAATGCAGGATGCCAATTCGAAACTTCTCGGACAGTATGAAACACGCGGGTGCTGAGCCGAATCTGTTGAGATCGTGGCATCTCCTTGGAAATGGTGTGTTAACCTGTGAGTGTGAAAAGGAGTCCTAGTTTTCAAGGAAAGAAGAAAAAAAGCTTGCTGAAAACTAGTAACTGATTAGCTCCTGATATATAGGGAAAAGAGGTAGAGGAATGTGTTTAATGTTGTTTAATATTTATGTAAGGTTGCTTAATGAGATTGACCAAAGTTTTGGAATAGGTTGTCATAAATATGCTGATGATACCATATTGCTTTCACTGGCCATATTGCCCAGTGTCTGAATGCAGTGGTCAAATAGCCAAGGAAATGCACACCGAAGCTGAATCCAGATAAGAGAAAAGTATTGCTGCCTGAAAGAGCCACTTCATTAAATAGCATTGCTCTTCCTACCAGTGATGCTGTACAGCTTTCACTGAAAGACTGTGTTAAGAACTTGAGAATCTTGCTGGATTCTGGTGTCCTGTTGGAGAAACAGGCGTCCACACTTTCTTTTAACTATATCAGGAAGCTGGCTCCCTATTTTTAAATGCTGTACTTGGCTGTGCTGATGATCCTCACTAACCTGGAGCCTTGATTTCTGTAATGTGGCCTACATAGGGCTGCCCTTGAAGACAATCTGGAAACTATAGCTGATACAAAATACAGCAGCTTGATCTGGAGCTTGCTGGTGGGACCACATTATTCGTCTTCTGAGGTCCCTTCACTGGCTGCTGATTAGTTTCTGGGTCCTTTTAAAGTCTTTCTGGGTTACTTTTAAAGTCTTTCATGACCGGGGCCCCATATACTTGAAGGAGCACATCTCCCTGCATGTTCCTATGGGTCAGCTTCACTCTTCTCAGCAAGGTCCACTGTCAGTCCCCCCTTCTCTACAACACATTTGGCAACAGCCCAGACTCGAGCTTTCTAAGTGACTCATGTCTCTGGAATAGCCTTCTGGAAGAGTTCAGGGTGGCTCCTACCCTCCTAGCTCCTATATCTCCTAACAGAGGTATTCCAGAGAGCTTTAGGGGCAGCTGACATTTGGTAATATAATCCAAATCTGTTTCTGAAAATAAAATAAAATAAAATAGGGAATCTGCACATCTGTTCCTTGAAATGAGGGACTTCAAGTGTATCCTCAGTTCATTAAAATGACTCGTACAGCAGCTAATGGTCTGAACTCAGGATATGAAGTTTAACAGCAGAACAGAGGCTAGCTCTCCAGCCTAGAGCAAGCTACCCCGCTCAATATTTAACAGCTGTTGAACATTTAGAGTTCATGCAGACAAGAACACACTGAAAATGGTATTTATGAAACTAGGGACATATCTGACCTGGACATTATGAAATCAAAGGCCCACAAATTTCATTAGCTATGTTTGTCCTCAGCCTTAATCATGGATTATAATGTTTTAAGGTCTTTAAATAAATACGCATGTCAGTTTGCAAACCCTGAAATACTGTCGAGGCCAAGGATTGTAAAAAGTTCAGCAATCGTGATGACACTAAAAAGTGTTAGCATTTATTTACGGAGGCAGATATAATGCTGTTTTAATTATATCCCTGTTTGCATTGGGATCTGACCCCTTCCCCCTCACCATGAATTGGCAGATAACATATTATTTTAGGATTGAGAATTCAAAACAATTAGGATGCTGATCTCCATAATGACCCTAATTAGTAATAACCAGCCACAGATAACTACATCTGCTGTAGAAAACTGGACGTTTTGTCATAAATTAAAGATACTTAGTTGCTTATTTTTAACCTTTCTATAACTATTTGTATCCTTCTTCTGTTTCCTCTCTCTTACTCCCATGGCTGATCTCACAAGCAGGATGGTGGGAGGGGGACAGGCAGGGTGGCAGAGCATGCAGTTCCTCCATCTGCTTGGGACACCAGTTGTTACCAGAATCTATTTATAGTTCCCTTTGCCTCATCCGGCTGCTTGCGTTTTGGGTAGGCAGAAACAGGCAGCGGCCATCCTGTTCTCATTTGATCTTTTGGCCTTTTCTGATTCGCCCTACAGATCTTTATCCTCTGCAGTAATTTTCTTCTTCTACTCATTTCCACCTACATTAAAAAAAAACACCCAAATTCAAAAAATTGCCTAAATAATGATCCCTTCTGTCTACCTGCCTGACTCCTCCTCGTCCTCCTCCACAGAGCATCAAATTTGTGTTCCGGAACAAGTAATCTGCTGACAGATGACTTTTCTTGGCTACTTCCTCAGTAAGCTGGAAAGGTTACCTTCAGATTCACTTGGAACAATTCATGCTCCGCAACACGATAGAACACAATGACAAATCACAAAATCGGTACAGGGCCCCCTCCTCCATGACTGTTTAATAAACAGATCACTGTTTCCCCCAAGCATTTGGATACTTGTGGGGAGGGAAAATCAAAAAGAGTCCAGTAGCACCTTTAAGACTAACCAATTTTATTGTAGCATAAGCTTTCGAGAATCAAGTTCTCGATCAGGCATCTGATGAAGAGAACTTGATTCTCGAAAGCTTATGCTACAATAAAATTGGTTAGTCTTAAAGGTGCTACTGGACTCTTTTTGATTTTGCTACTACAGACTAACACGGCTAACTCTTGTGGGGAGGGGGATCAGATTATATTTAAATGATCAAAATACGGAAGGATTATGGCTAGAGAAGAAAAGCATAAGGAAGAAGCCTCTTTGGTTGGTTCCTGATTTATGGAGTCACTAACAAATAATTGGCTCCTTGTTTACAAGTTCTCAAATCTGGCTTTAGGAGTGGATTTTGAAAGGATATCTTTAACAACAAATTTTGTAACACACGTCATTGCGCTTGGAAGTCCATCCCAAGAAGAAACATTGCAGGAGTTTATCAAAACGTTTTAAAGAAGGGTTTTAAAACGAATTTTACAAATTCTAACAAAATTTACTCAGGCAATAGGCCTGTGCTGTAAGAAATGGTTCAGAGAGATGCCTTGGCAAAAGGACATGGCCTGTAGATCATACTACTGGGTACTATCTGTTGGTGTAGATATGCTTCAACTGGGAGTTTCTGCGTCATTTAATATGTTCATGTCAAATTACTTATGATTTGTTTCTGCAATTTTTTATACGCTACATTCAATCTATGCTTATTTTCAAATTTCTGCAATCTATACCCTATTGTATTGTTTGTTGAATGTCCCAGCTGTTGATTGTATTGACTTACACTGTGTAATCCACCTTCAGTCTCATTGAGTAAGGCGGACTATAAAATAAAAACTGAGAATGACTGTGACTTACGTAACTGGGAGATGGGAAAGGACTTTACTTATGATTTGGCTTCCTTCTTCTTGTAAATGGTTGCAGGAAAAAAATCTGCATACGCATGTCCTTAAAAGAGTACAAAGGCCTCTTTAGCTTATAAAGAAACAGCAGCTAAGGGGCTGTCTTTATCCCCAGAATCCCTAGTGGGCATATCTTATGTAAGCATTCATTCCAGCCATGTCAGTGAAAGGGGTTCATGTGCATTCCTCAAAGTTTTCAGTCCTTCTGAACGCACCCTATATCATTCATAGGAACCTGCAGTTTCTGGCAGTCACTGCTGTCTCTTTTTGTATTAATTTTTTTAAAATTTACGTTTTTACATTCAGCTTTCTTTGCGTGAAACCAAGGTGGCTAACAATAAAATGGTACATCAGGAACGCTGCAATAAAAACATCCCATAAAAGACACGGTGCAAGAAAGCCCAAATAACCAAATAATTAAAAGCAGGATCACCAAAGTCAGGTACCCCTGAAACATGGGCTTATATGAAACCTCTTACACAGATTTCTATTGACTGGTTCATTCATGCATGTACATCATTTGATGACTGCAACAGTGACTTGCATGTGTCAATGTGCCAATCAAACACCACAGGAAAAAATTTCCTATCTCCTGTAATGTTGTTTTTCTTTTTTTTCTTTTTTAAAAAAAATAGTTTTGGTTGCTGTAAATTCAACAAAAAGAGATATATAATACATTTCCAATGAACTATATACAGAGAAGAATTGATTTCAATGGAATCAATTTACACATTCAAGAATGAGTCATCAAGCAATGATGAGAAGTCATGTGATATGCATGGGAAATATGTGAATCAACCACAGAAGAGAGAATGTGAGTGGACCTCAACAGGAAGAAATTAAAAACATTAGGGTCAGTCCTCAGAGGTGAAAGTCTACACATCATCAGAACCTGCCTCAGAGAGAAAGTAGGATTTCAAAAGCATGTCCATGTTGCCTCAGTTTTGCTCACCAATGCAAGCCAATATCACAAGGAAATTGCATTAAGACAAGGTCTGGTCTAGGCTTGAATATACACCTGGAAAACACATGTGCAGTTCCCATCTGGGACTGCACAGAAGACACAACGATGAAAACAGGGTTGTATCTATCTGTAACTCTTGTTCATCGAGCATTCTTCGTTGTAGGCACCCATGGGAAGTGTGCAATTCCCATGTGGGACTGCACAGAAGACATGACGATTAATTCATGTTCTTTAGCCCAGGGTCAATCATCTGAGAGAAAGCTGGAGGATGGAAAAGTTGGAACCTGGCTGCCAAATGCAGCTGATGAGCAGTACTGTTTTGCTGACCGTGCGAGGGCAGGAAAAAAACAGGATCCTAGTAATTTATATTGGATTTGGCAGACCCAAAGCTTTCATACTGCTGACTACTTGTAAGACCTCAAGATGCACACCCCTGTTTCCTTTTGTGCAGGAAGAAATCTGAGCATACCCCGTCCAAAGCAGCTTACTACATTTTGGCCTCGTGCCAGGAAATCCTTGGGCCAAACATCGGAATCCATGGCATGGCAGCTATGATTGGGTCACCAGAGGATACCAGGGAGAACAAGGGGGAGGGATTGCAATGGAAATAAATAAAGGAGGGGCAGGAAAGGAAGATGCAGATATTTGGCTGGCCAATTAGGTTACATTTGTGGGGTGCTAAGTACTGTGAATCTATTTGGTGCTATTTTTAATAGCAATAACACTGTGTCTTCATCATGTGTTGATAGCTCCAACATATATGCTACAATGCAGACAAGGAAATTCAAGAAGTCATAGTTCCCTTTAGTCAGTCACTAGGGCTATGGACATATCCTCCATGATTCCGCCTAGTCCCTGTTTAAAGCCTCTACTACAGCATCACTACGTCCACCAACAGTAATTTCCACAAATTAATTCTGCAGGCAGATTTTGATGGAACTTACACTAAGGTAAGTCTCCATAGGACTGAAAGCTTAGTTAACTGGAAAAATCATGAGGTTAGATATTGGGTGAAAGTGATTTGTGTGTTCTTGCCAGCTGGATGGGCAGGTAGACTTGCTCTTGTGCCTTTTATAAAGGTTTGAGATGTAGAGACCAACATGAAGATCATAACATGGAGCTAAAGTTTATCACTTGCTAATTGCTGTAGCTTAAACTGACATTAAAGGAGGGAACTACAGGGATGGCTCAAAAGGTAGCAAATCCATCGTTTGCTCTTTGCCTGAAAGAAGTTGTTCTTGAAGCTTGGAGAAGGCTTACAAATTTTCACAGAGATTCCTAATGGGAGGATCTTTAGAGATTGAGAGTGTGCTGTGACATTAGGGACCACAGCAGTAGTAGTGGGAGTGACCAAAGAGCCTAAGAAGGAGAAAGATTTTCATAGTTATTAACCTTTTGTTTTTGTTTTTTATAAAAAATTTTATTGGATTAGACACATATAAAATTTATTACAATCACATTCCCTTAAATTTTCCGATTCTAACCCCCTCCCTTCCCCCCCCTTTTTTGTTGACTTCCAACAGTTTTCCAACCCCTTGTCTATTCTCCCTCTACTCATTTCAAACTTATTGTACTTATTATAATATACTTTCAAACTCTTCTAAGCTTTTCTATAGTAACATAGTGCTATCTCTAATTTCCTTCCCAAATGGGTAAAAGTATGACAATCTTAACTTATCTTTTTCAATAATAATAATAATAATAATAATTTTGGTATTCTGTACTCTATCTTACTCTTTCTAAGTACTTCAAAATGGGACAAACAATTTGTCCCTCTTTATGCATAACTTCACATACTTCTATAAACATTGCATACATTTATTATAAATCAATCAATTTGACTTGTACTCTATGTGTTACTCTTTACTTTCTTTTACATGTCTTGTCCTTTTTGATTAACTAATTTCTCCTTTGTAAAACTACACAACAAACAATTCATGTACACATTCAACAAAGGTCTATCAATTAGACCTATATTATGTATGCTAATGTATATTAATTCTCCATTGTACAGTTATCTGCTTACCTAAAAAAATTAATCAAATTCTATCCTTATAATCCTTATAATAATAACACTATTGATACCCAACTATTCATACTAATCAAATAAAATAATTGCTTAGAATTTTTTCACTTTACTCTCTCCCCCCGGTATAGTCACTCCCCTCTCCTTTTGTTATATTTCAGTAATTATCAAACTGCCACAGTCCTCCCACCTCCCATTTTTTCACCAGATATCGTTTCAGCCTCTCCCAGTCCGTGTTAAACTGTCCCGGGTCAAGGTCTCTCAATTTTCTTGTCATTTTATCCATCTCCGCCATGTACAGCAATTTGTAAATCCAGTCCTCAATAGTTGGCACTTCTTATACTTTCCATTTCTGCGCATATAAGAGTCTAGCTGCTGCTGTCATGTAAAATAGCAATGTCCTATGTTGTGCTGGAATATCTTCCATTCCCAAGTTCAGTAGCAGGAGTTCTGGGTTCTTATTAACTTGAAATTGTAAAATCTCACTCATTACTCTTATTATTTCCCCCCAGTACTGCCTAGCTACCTCACAAGTCCACCACATGTGATACAGAGATCCCTCATGCTTTTTACATTTCCAGCATTTATTAGATGTATTCAAGTTCCCTAGCGCAATTTTCTTTGGTGTCAAATACCAACGATAAATCATTTTGTAGAGATTCTCTTTAATACTGGTACATGTCGTAATCTTCAATGTATTTTTCCACAAATATTCCCACGCCTCCATTGTTATTTCTTTATTAAAATTTATAGCCCACTTCACCATTTGCACTTTAACTACTTCATCTTCCGTATACCATTTTAACAGTACTTTGTATATCTTAGAGATTTCCTTTTTTTCTTCTTGTAGAATTGCTTTCTCTAAATCTGAGTTCTCCATTCTTATCCCTCCCTTCACACAGTCCGAATAGTACAGATCTCTAACTTGTCTATATTGAAACCAGTCATAATTTGGAGACAACTCTTGTTGCGTCCTTATTCTTATTTTAGAAAGTTCTATTCGCGTTATCTCCTTGTACGTTAAGCACTGTTGTTCATTATCAACCGTTCTCGGATCTATTACTTCATATGGAACCACCCAGGAGGGGATTCCTTCTTGCAGGTAGTCTTTGTACTTCTTCCAAGTTGAGAAGAGGCTTCTCCGAATGTAATGGTGCAAAAACATAGAATCTGCTTTTACTTTGTCATACCATAAGTATGCATGCCATCCAAATAATTTTTTATATCCCTCTAAGGCCAGCAGTTTGCGATTTTTCAGCTTCATCCAGTCTTTCAACCATACCAAACAAATTGCATCGTAATAAAGTCTCAAATTGGGCAATTGCATTCCACCTCTTTCCTTTGCATCCTGTAATACTTTCATTTTCACTCGAGGCTTCCTGCCTGCCCACACAAACTCCGATATTTTCCTCTGCCATTTGTCAAACTGCTTAGAGTCCCTAATGATTGGTATTGTCTGTAACAGAAACATCACTCTTGGCAACACATTCATCTTAACTACTGCAATTCTTCCCAACCATGACAAGTTCAGTCTATTCCATTTAATCAAATCCTGCTCTATTTGAGTCCATAATTTCTCATAATTATTCTTGAATAGATCTATATTTTTTGCAGTCAGTTCAACTCCCAGATATTTCACCTTATTTGTTACTTCACAGTCTATTAGTTCCATCAATTGCTGCTGTTTTAACTTAGTCATATTTTTGCATAATATCTTTGATTTCTTTTTGTTTACATAAAAACCTGCCAAGTCTCCAAATTCTTTAATTTTTTCTATTACCTTAGGCATGTTTTCAATTGGATCTTCCACAATTAACATTATATCATCTGCAAATGCTCTGACCTTGTAGGAAAAGTCTTTTATCTTTATTCCACGGATTGCATTGTCTTCTCGAATCTGTATCATTAAAATTTCCAAAACCAAAATGAACAACAGTGGAGACAACGGGCAACCTTGTCTAGTACCTTTGCCAATAGTCAATTTTTTAGTCAACTCGTCATTCACCACAATTGCTGCACTCTGGTCTCTGTAAATTTCTTTCACTGCTCTTATGAATCTTTCTCCCATTTGTAGCTGTTCCATAGTGGCAAACATAAAGTCCCAGTTCAAATTGTCAAATGCTTTTTCAGCATCCACAAAGAAGAAACCAACCTCCTTATCACAACACCTATCATAGTAGTCAATAGCATTTATAACTGTCCTTAGGTTGTCTCTGATTTGTCTGTTTGGTAAAAAACCTGCTTGTTCTTCCCCAATAACTTCGGAAAGCCATCCCTTTAGTCTCTCTGCCAAGACCTTCGCAAAGATCTTGTAATCATTGTTAAGTAAGGAAATAGGTCTATAGTTTTTAACATTAGTCAAGTCCTGTCCTTCTTTAGGGATCAATGATATATTAGCTTCACTCCAGGTATCTGGAATTCTTTGATCTCTCAAAACACCATTGATCACTTCTTTTAGAAATGATGCCAGCTCATTGACCATTACCTTGTAAAATTTAGCTGTAAGTCCGTCAGGTCCCGGCGCCTTCCCCAAATTTGTTGACTGTATTGCTTTCCTTATCTCTTCCTCTGTTACTTCACTGTTCAATTTAGCTCTCCAATCATCCGAAATTACTGGAAGCTTAATTTTCCCCAAATATGTCGCTATTGAATCTTTATTCACTTCTTTTTTGTCATACAATTTAGCATAAAATTTATAGAAAGCTCTACTTATAGCAGTCTGTTCCAGATGTACTTTATTGTCCTCACATATTTTATTAATTGTCTTTTTCTCCTTTCTCTTCTTCAATTGCCATGCCAAGTATTTCCCAGGTTTATCTGCACCTTCAAACGACTTTTGATTCATTCTTTTAAGATTCCATTCCAATTCTTTATTATTCATTGCCGTCAACTGCTCTTGAAGGATTTTAATATCTTGATAGATTTTCTTTTTCCCTGGTCTTTTCTTTAATTGTATTTCTTTTGCTTTTATTTTTTCCATAATCTCCTGTCTCTTCTCCTCTCTTTTCTTTCGAGCTCTTCCATTTAATTCCATTAGTATGCCTCTAATTACTGCTTTATATGTATCCCATACCTTGTTGGTTGGTACTTCTCGATTCATGTTATGCTGTATGAAGAATTTAGTTTCCCTTCTCAACATCTCCATATTTTCTCCCTCTTGTAACAAGTCCTCATTTATTCTCCATCCTTTCCTCTTAATTCTTTTTCCAAACTTCCACATTACTGGGTTATGATCTGAGCCTACCATGGGCGTTATTTCTACATCCTTAGTCCAAAGCACTAAGTCCTTTGAGGCCCAGATCATATCGATTCGTGATAGGGTAGAATGCCTTGCGGAGAAAAATGTATAATGTCTACCTGTGGGATTCTGCATTCTCCACACATCTTCCAGAGTTTCCTGTTGCATTAATGCAAAAAAAGTCTTTGGTAATAGTCCTCTTTTCTTTTGTGCAGTTGCTGATTTTTTATCTTGTTCTAAATTTGTAACTCCATTGAAGTCTCCTGCAAGGATTATCTGATCATAAGAGAGTTCATCTAAATGCTTCCTTAAATCCTCAAAGAAGCTCTCTTTTGCTCCATTTGGTGCATAAACTCCAATCACCAACACTTTCTTTAAATTCCATGTACATTCCACTGCTATAAATCTGGCTTCCGCATCTCTAATCATTAGCTTTGGCTGTAGCTCCTCTCTTATGTATAATACCACTCCCCTTTTTTTCTTTTTTGAGGCCGCTACAAACTCATTGCCCAACTTGCCCAATTTAAGATATTTTACATCCTGATTTCTAATATGGGTCTCTTGCAAGCACACAATATCACATTTTTGTTTTAATAGCCAGTGGAAAATACTTTTTCTCTTATTAGGTGAATTAAGTCCATTTACATTCCAAGATAGTACTTTACACTCCATATTCATAGCCTTGTTGTTGGTAAGTCTTTTTCATTGTCTCTCATAAACTTTTCCATCTCAAATTCAGATCTGATGCGCTTTTTCACTCCTCCGAATTCGAAGGATATCCCCTCCGGTAATTCCCATCTGTATCTTACTTTCATGTCCTTCAAATTCTGAACTAAGACTTTATATTTTTTCTGATCAAGCAGCACCGATCTGGCTAACTCTTTCATGATGATAACCGTCTTGCCATCAACTATCAATGGATCTTGAAATTGCTTACTCACTATCATTTCTCTTGAATTCCTTGTCGTAAATTGCACAATCACATCCCTTGGTAGTTTCCTCTGGGTCGCCAATCTGGAATTTATTCGATACACCACATCAAGGATAGCCACAACCTCCTCCTCCTCCTTTCCCAGGTATTCAGCTAACACCTCTGTAACCTGTTCTTGTGCTGTCTTTCCATCTATTTCCGGCAAACCTCGAAACCTCAGCTGCTTCTCCATGTACTTACTCTCCGCCACTGCCATCCTTCCCCTCATCGCTCTCATATCCGTTCGTTGCGTCTCTGTAAGATTCTCCACCACCTTCTCGACTACATTGACTTTTTGCTGCGCTGCTTGCAAGTCATTTTGTATTGTTTCCATTCCCTTCTTTACTTCTGCCAATTCATTTTTTACTGTCTCTTTGACATCTTTGACTTCTCTCACCAACTCCTGTTTTGTCTCCTTCAATTCCTTTAACATTTCCAGAAATTTTTTATCCAGGTTCTTAATAGCCGTTTGCCACTCTTTTTTCGACATCGTGGGGCTTGATTTACCTCGCTCCCACGAGTCTGCACGTTTCCTTAGCTCCGTGGCGTTTAAATTTATGTCCCTCTAAATTAATTTGACTGTCCCGATTCTTAAAAAAAGCAAAGGATATTTCAAGAAGTCCAAAATGTCGGGCGTCTTTTCTCTATGGTTTTTCTGTAGTCTTTTTGCAATCCAAGATGTCCTACTTCCTCTCCTGTTGAAGTCAAAGTCCTTCCCTTTTCAAAAATGGCGATTCCCTTCTTCCTGTCTCCAATAAGGGTCGTCTCTCTCCAGCAGCTCTATCATTGTGACGCACTTCCTGTTTCCCGTCTCTCCACTGCAGCTCTCACGATGATAGAAATTTTCTCACAGCCTGCTATCACTCTCTGACCACAGGTATGAAAAACAATTGTCCAGTTTCTTTAATAGCTTCATTTAACTTAGTCCTTTTTCTAAACTATTTCTTGCCGAGTCTTCCCCTCATTATATTCCGTCTGTTGCAGTTTAAAGTTTCACTTTAAAAGTTCGTTACTTTAAGCAATCCATCCCAATTCGAGAGATAGTGATCTTTACCTTTTCAAGCGTCTTTCTGGGTTGTAATCACTGCTTCGATCTCAATTTCTTTTCCACCTACTTTTCCCCTGTTGAAGCTTGGGCATGTAGGTCTTATGCCAGCCGCACTGGCCCCGGTTCTGCCGCAGAGATTTTAGCCGACCTGTCTTAGGGTGGGACCTCAAGGGACGAGAGAGAATCCTTAGCGCAGAACCCCCCCTCGCCCGAGATCGACGCGCCCTGAGGTCTTTGAGCGTTCTTTGCCTGTTCTCCGCCTGAGAGCAGGTGGCCGGGGGCTATTTGTGCCCCTCCAGCCGCTGAAACGGCAGCCCGGTCAGCTCTGCACTTAGAGCTGCGTTAGACCTCCATGGATCCCAAACCGGAAGTCATAGTTATTAACCTTTTGGAATTGTTATAACTTCAATACCCAGGTTTTTAAATCAGTGAGGATACATTATCAGGTGCTAGAATGTCTTTAGGTGTAGTTGGACAGTAATAGTTGGAAAGGTGAACATAGGAGGTTTCCTTATACTGCGTCAGGCTATTGGTCCCCATATCTCAGTACCCTCTAATCTGACTGATGGTAGCTCTCCAGGGTCTCAGGCAGAGAAAGGTCTGAAAACTTGTTTCCCGAAATCCTTTAATTGGATATGCCACTGATTGAACCGGAACATTTTTCATATGAAACACATGCTTGACAACAGAGTCATTTGTCTAGATAGATGCCTTGAAAATATGGGGAGGCTTTAAGTTTTTTCTATCATCCTGAGCATCTATGGCACACACAAGACAACTTAAGACCACATTGCCCTTTGTTAATATGCAAATGATTCCTTGAGAATATGGTTACTGCCAGACAAATGAGTTTATTTAATCTAACTCCACTCTTCCGTGTCCTGAATTAGCACCACACCAAATTCTAATTGTTGTCACGCTTTCATAGTCAAGAGAAGTATCTACAAATCATGTATACATTTTTTTGAGCAACAACACAACAAACCACCACTAAAAGCCCTGTATGTTTTCCTTAAGCGCTAGCTTTCCAGTTTCAAAACTCAAGAATAAATTAGCACAGTTTTAATAAGGGCAGGGCTATAACTGGAGGCAGACTACGTCTCACTGAAATAGTGTTTATATGACTTATATGAACTGGCTTTGAAAAATATAATAGACTCCCTTCCTCCTGAAAGTATGATGGAACAGACACAAAGCCTCTCTCCATTTTAGACTTGCCAAGGTATTCATTGGTAATAAACTATACACAGTTGGGGAGTTAAACTTCAGTCTGAAACAATGACTTACTACAGTTAGAACAGCATCAAGTTTACAAGTTAAAAAACCCTTGAAATTGAGGAATGTATAAGTTTTTGTAAAATTTTATTTAAGAAAATTCACCGCTATTAATCGCAAAACACATATGGCCTAATCTGTACCAATAAAAGAAGCCAACCACTTTGGTGGCTCACTGCCCTAACCTACAGTGGACCTAGGACTCCAGAAAGCAACACGGTGTAGCTTAATTCTATTCAGACAGAAATTGCTATGCCACCAGCTAAGGAACGATGATACATGGGCAAAACACCGAAATGAGGAGAGAAAGAGCATAGGGAAGGCGGGTGGAGCTTGGAATGGCTCATTCATCATCCTGAAAAGCATTTCAAAAACTGTAAGGTAGTTTGCACAAGCCTGTTATTGCAGCTGATCAGCAGCACAGTAGAACATATTTGACCTATGTGCCTCAGTACAGAATGTGGATGTAGTACATCGAGGTTAGCCAACATGAGTTATAATAGCAGCACATTCCTTACAGGCAAAGATGCCAGTGCTAGAAAATCCAAGGATAAAGTGTGTTATATTTCTAACGCATTAATATTAAAAAAATTAAACAGGAGATCAGAGGCACTCTCTGGGATGTGGAATTATCACTGCTGGGAAACTTTGGGCCCCAAAAGTGACAGTGATTTTTCTTAATTTGTACTCAATTATAATTTAACAGTGCATAATTTTAAAAAAATGTTAATATCACACAGGAGTGAAGAATTACTTAATCTTTTATAGAGTAACAAGCAAAGTAAGACATCAACATGATACATCCTTCAGATATTCTTGAATAAATACAACTCTTTCCTCCTCCTTTCTGTTCTCTTTGGAGAGTCAGACTTCAAGTATTTTTCCTGTGATTTTGAACAGCCCCTGTGAAACTGGCAAAGAAGATCACCATGGGCTTGTGTGGCAACCAAAATGGCTAAGTCTTCAAAAACTGAATAAGTCTTCAAAGGAAAACCTCAGAGGTCAATGACACCTGAATAATCCTCTACATATCCTCACTGACCCAATCAGCACATTATTTAAGGCTTTCTGCTTTTGCACTGCACTTTATCTTACGTATTAAATTTTAAAAAAAATGTATTTAAAAGTGTTAAAAGCAAAGATAAAAGTGGAATGCAAAGGCCAGAAGACCTAAACAAATGCAGTGGTTGGGGTTGGGGTTGGGGCTTTTAAATTATTTTTAGAGAGGAAAAGTGTAACAGAATACATAGAAGGATATCACAATGATAATCAGATCATATTGCAAAAGGTAAGCAATGTAAACAGAAAATCAATTGCCATAAATGTATATGCTTAGAATTTAAGGAATGGCTAAATTGGGAAAACAGAGGAAAGAGGACAGGAAATAAGGAGAGGTTATGTATTTATTTTAAAACCATTTCTAGGCCACTTTTCTCCTAATGCTGAGTTCAAGGTAGCTTACAAGCAATCAGTGTTATAAAATATCAATAAAAACATAGCAATCCCTTATTACCACCATTTGGAGAGCAACACAAATTCAGGCCAGCACTATAAAGACAGCAAAACTGACATAATGTTGCAAAACAGCGCAAAACCCCCACTGTTCTTATAAAGCCAGCAAACAAAACATATTTTACCCAGAACCTAAAGGACTATAGAGAATGTGCCAGATGGATTTATCTTGAGAAAAATTTCCACAAATGAGCAGCACCCAAGCTTGTGACCACGGAGAACACACACAAACCTCCTGCCGGTGGCAACAACCTAATCTCAGGCCTGGCCTATACATGCAGCAGAATGAGGCAGCAAAGTACTGATGTGGTAGGTTGGACTGTACTATTTCAGAATGCAAGAGAGGGATTACATTTTTCAAAATTCCCCATCCTTAATTATTCCTCACAAGTGGATAAGTAACACAACATGTTCCTATACCTATAAAATTTCTATCTCATGTGCTAATTTTTATAGAAGGAAGTTTTTTCAAGAGGGAGCAATAAAAATGCTACAGTTTAAAGCTCTACAGGCCATTCTACCACCTCAGAATCCTGTCACTCCATTGTGTAGCATGTGTAGACCAGGCCTAGAAGACAAGCACCCAGAGAACTTCTCATGATAATCTCAGCCGCTGGTAGGTTTGTAAAAAAAAACAAAAAAAAACAGGGTGGGCATTGCTGCCTGCTCAGTGGTTTAATCTGGTAGGTTGAAGAGGGTGGGTATTGCCACCTGCTCTGTTCCTTATCCTGGCTGGGTGAAGAGAAGAAGGGCACTGCCTCCTGCTCTGCACTTGATCCCAGCCAGGTGAAGGCGCAAGGTGGGCATTGCCACCTGCCCCACTCCCAATCCCAAATGGGTGATGGCGGGTGGTGGGTGGGCATTGCCACCTGCTCCACCAATAATACCAGCTGGGTTGAGGTTGGGGGTGGCATTGCCACCTGCTCTGCTCCTAATAACAGCTGTGTTAAGGTGGGAGGGGAAATTCCACCTGCTCCGTTCCTAATTCCAGCTGGGTTAAGGCAGATGGTGGGCATTGCCACCTGCTCCTAATATCAGCTGGGTGAAGGCGGGAGGGGGCATTGCCACCTGCTCCCATCCTGCTCCCAGCCTGGGCTTCCCACCATGGCATATTTTCTGGAGGGACATGGTGCCTTGCCTAGACTTCCCTCCATGGCAGCACCCTCTGGTGGTGCTCCAGGGTACAAAGTGAGTTGTATGAAATTCACTTACTCAATTATATAGTAAGATAATAACATAATAATAACATTCATTTATACACCGTCCTTCAGGACAATTTAACACCCTCTCAGAGTGATTTACAAAGTATGTTATTAGTATCCCCACAACAATCACCTTGTGAGGTGGGTGGGGCTGAGAGAGCTCCGGAGACCTGTGACTGACCCAAGGTCACCCAGCTGGCTTCAAGCAGAGGAGTGGGGAATCAAACCCAGTTCTCCAGACTAGAGTACCATGCAAGCACTCTAATCTGGACAGCTGGGTTTGATTCCCCGCTCCTCCACTTGAAGCCAGCTGGGTGACCTTAGGCATACTTTGTAAACTGCTCTGAGTGGGCATTAAGTTGTCCTGAAGGGCGGTATATAAATAGAATGTTGTTGTTGTTGTTGTTGTTGTTGTTGTTGTTGTTGTTGTTGTTGTTGTTGTTGTTATTACACCAAACTGGCTAAAAAGACCACTGATCAAGAAGTAGGTTTGCCAGACTCCATCTGTGGCAAACCTGCCACTGGCAACCCTTTTATTGATTTTATTTCTTTAAAATATTTATTACTCACCTTTCTACCTTAGAGGAGTTCAAGGCGGCTTATAATATGAAACAGAAACAAACATAAAAATACATTAAAAACACAGTTAAAAGCTACCCATAAATTAAAAAGTGGAACAGCAAGATCCGAGTCCAATGACATCTTAAAGACTGACAAGATTTTCAGGACCTAAGCTTTCAAGAGTCAAAGCTCCTGAAGGGAGTTTATACCCTGAAAATACTGTTGGCCTTTAAGTTGTCACTGGACTCAAATCTTGCTATTCTACTGCAGACCAACAGGGCGACTCGCCTGAAATTAAAAAGTGACCTAACAGAAGTGACTAAACAAAACCCTTGTTGCCTGCCACCATCAGAGTACCTGCTTACAGCAGCAGCAGGAAAAGAATTTAAAAGCAGAACACCAGCACTGCATGCAGCATGCCACCACTTCTCAGGGAAAACCAGAATATTATGTTGCTTTAGGAATCACTGAATTCCTACAATGACATGAATTCACTTCTGCTTTTTCTATACATGACCTTGTGCACCAGCACGTAGGGTTGCCAGGTGCCCTCTGGTGGTGGGCAAACTCCTAGGACAGTTTTCCCCTCTGGCTGCTGATTGCTGGTGATTGGCAGGAGGTGGCAAGCCATTTGGCAATGGCCTGCCACCTCCAGGCATCCCGGGCCACGTGCCTCTGCGCCCCACCATAATAACATCACTTCCAGATATACAACAAAGACCAGGGTTGGAAAGGCAGGCAATAGCAAACCACCTCTGTTAGTCTCTTGCCATGAAAACCCCACTAGGAGTTGCCATAAGACCACCACCACACTAGTTTAAGTAAGGAGATGGAATGTATTGAAAAACATCAGTATGGCAAATAGAACTAATTCCTCCAGAAGAGAGAAAAAACCCTTGTCATTATTATTATTTATATTATACCACTGGTGTACTTATAACTTCAGAGTATCAAAAGCCTAAGATGGGTCTTGGAGGAAGACAAGAAAAGGTATCAAAATATCACAGATGGAATGTTTTGGTGTGCACCAGAAAAGAAAAGAAAATCCAGATATCTGGATCAGGGTTTCATGTTTTTTAAAAAAATCTAGGTTTCCTGAAATACAAGTCAGATTCTCTGTTCCAGGTTAGAGAATCTCAGATTTAACTGGCCATTATATGGGGGGAAATGTCCAGGGTAGGGAGGACATTTTATGCAATCTCCACCAAACTTACAAGGAAGCTACTCCTGACTGTTCCCTAAAGATTCCCTCCCCCTAATTTCAGGAGGACTGGACCCCAGGGTCCAATTCTATGGGCTCCTGAACAAGGTGCTCCCAGCCACTCTCCATTGTTTCCCATGGAGGAAACATTTCCAAGCTTTTAAAACTCTGCACCCCCCTTTTGGGGATTCTCTGGTTTGACAGTGACTTCCTTTCAAGCTTATCATCAAACCAAAGAATCCCAATGTCAAACCAGAGAATCTGTAAGGAGGCGGCTAAGGCAAGCAATGGGAGTTAAAAAGGCAGCCAGTGGTGCTGGCGCCTTGATGAACTCAGGCGTGTGTGGGGGGGGGGGCAGAATGGGATGGGAATCCACTCTGCCTGCTGCCTCCTCCCCCTCTCCGCCAGCCGCATGCCACTCTCCTGCAATGGTGTGGAGCTCGGCTTGCCTCCATTCATGCCGCTGCCCTCTTATTCACTCCCTGTGGCTGCCTGCCACAGAACCTGTGGGTTCTGCTGTGGCTGAATAATACAGCCAAGCAGAGTCTGGGTGCCTGGATTGCATCCAGGGTTCTTCAGTGGGAACCGGGAAAGTCAGATTTAGTCTGATTAGCCTGGATCTGGCTTTGTCTCTAGTTCCTGGACCTGGATCACACATTCCTATTACAGGTAAATGTAAGGGGTACTACTATTTATAGCAAAAGAATATGCCATTGGTTTAACACTAGCCTTGCTCACATGTTACAGTGAATGCACTTACATCCTGCCTCTATGTGCATTCACCTGTTTGTAAGAAAGAGCCAACATGTGTACCCTTTACAAATGACCAGTATCTGGACAAATGTTTCAATCATACATTCAGCTTTACATGTGGTGACATGAGAATTACTCAATGCATATATAAAAACTAATCAAGTATGCCTGGATCGTGAGTTCACTGTAACATGTAAACAGGACTACAATCTGCTTGCTGCCATTAATCCAACAATAACCAGGACAGTAAAATGGGTCTATGTATACAGAAGTATAGATATGTTTTCCAGGTTAGCATTTCCAGACATGATTGGATGCACATCCCTCTTCAGATTATGGTGTATGACAATACAGGCTTCTGAATCTCATCTTAACATGCAAAGTGGGAGGGTTTTCTTGATTCATTCAGTCTAGAGATGTTTGCAGTCTAGCTTATCAGTGAGACTGGTGGCAACACTCCTTTTCCTATGGGTTGAGGAAACTGTATCATCCCTCCCTCCCTCCCTCCCTCCCTCCCTCCTGGGAATTTGTGAGCACTAACACCTATAGGATGATGTCTCTAGAAGATGAAATGGGTCTATGTATACATATGATTTTCGCAAATAAGCCCAAAGAAGCAAATCTGTGGTTGCTCTCCAGAAAGAACACAAAACACCTCTACACTTCTATATACAAAAATAAATGCTCACTTGATTTCTGTTTCAGGCTTTCTGTGTCACTTTCAGGTCTATTCTTTTCTTCTCTGTATATATATTCTCTCAGCCAGTGTTCCTTCTTCCCCTTCCCCTTTTTCAAAATATTGTCCTTCCAACTCTCAAATGCATGTAATTTATAACAGTTTAACTGTTATGGCTTTCCCCAATGAATCTTGGAGATTGTAGTTTGACAAGGTACTGACCGAGACTTCTCTGTTAGGGATTCTAGCCATCCCTACATTCCCAGAGTTCCATGGCAACAGGAAATGACAGTTGAACCGGTTTAAATTGTCAGTATTCGTGTATTCTCCCCCCACTCTGGCAGATCATTGTGTTTCTAATACCGTATAATGAACCATGCTGAAAGTGTTGCCAGCCACATTCCAAACAGTTTTGAAGGGTCATATGATGAGCAGAGTGGGAACTAGGATTGTGGCCTTCAAAAGTCTCTTAGGTGGCTGCCCACAGTGTTCAGTGTTGGCAACAAAGCTGAGCAGAGGAACCCACCTCTCCTCCTCCTGTCTTTTTTTGCAAGTGTAATTTACTTCCACTTTCTAAATATACTTCATCTCTTGACCTTTAACAAATTCCATTGGTGAGCAGGGCTCGTGACTTCCTTTGAATGACCTCATGGACGATTCTGCAAGTCCAAAGCACTGATAAAGGAAGTTGTGTTACTGTTGGGAGGAGGAACTCCATATTTCTGTTCTTGTTCTCATGTTCTGACTACCTAACTATGATAAACAGAAACAACTGTCAAATCACTTTCTGCTCATGCTCTAGGATGTCAACATATATATTTTATTCCATATATTATTTATTTCTGTTTCTCATCAGTCTTAATTATCTGGAAATATCTGCCTTCAATGCATCCCAAGATGATCCTACTTTCATCATGAATTCTTAATTTCCAGTGTTCATTCCATGACACTGAGACGTTGTTCTCCCGATAGCTAACGAACATTAAATCCATCTATCCTCTCTTTCCACTTTTGTTTGTGACCGGAATGGGTCACTTTTCCTGGAGGTTAGTTTCCACCACAAAACAATGGAAACAGTATGGATTAGTTTGTAATATTGCTGTTAGTAACACGAAATGTAGATGCAAATGAAGAATAACATCAGATTATAAAAATTAATAGATAACAACTTTAAATCCAGTGCAAACTTTCATCCCATTCTGTTTAATGGAACAGTTCAGTATGATGCAGATAAATATCCACAGCCTTTGGGCAAAAACAATTTCCAGTAGTTCAGAGATCAGGGATTTGGAAAAAGTGGCAACATTTAGTGCCCTGTGTTATCAATGAAGGCAGCAACATAATGGGTTTTGAGTGTTCTTCCAAAGGTTGTCTTGAAAAGGTCATTCAGTCCATCTCATTTTATTAAGGCAGGACTGATTAAAACAGAATCATCCAGGAGAGATGCCTGAACAAATTGTTTTGGAGAGCTTTATCCACTTCCCCTTTGATTTCCTTTCTTTCTCACAATCCAAGGAAAGATACAGAAATGGAGTCCTTTTTCTCTAGCAGCTCAAGGTGTATTTTAGGTGTAGCTGTGTAAACTATGGCTTTCCAAGAGATGTAACTGACAGACAGCAGAACTGAAGAAAGCTTTGACAATACTGGCAGGACAGTTGATAAATATGGGTTACAGATTATGTCGAGCAATTTACCTGCTCCTTGCCCATCACAATGTGAAAATGCATCTTGTGCATAGGGCAGTAGAATAGTAGAATATACCTCACATTCACGGTAGTAATTGGAGCAAATTCCTTGCAGCTTTACCTCTTGCCCTAGCCCTATGCTAACTACACAGTTAAAGTCCAAGGAATACCAACCAAATTAACATAGGTTCTAATCACATGTGCCCCCTGAATTATGACACTCTTTTTAAATAGCGGGTCTACCCTACAACAGGGCTGATAGAAACCGTGAGTTAGTTTTAAAAAAACTTTACCAGTTGCCTGTGTAATTCTGGGCACAGTTCAAAGTGCTGATCATAACACTACATAACTGGGGACCAGCATTCCAGAAAGATTATTTTCTCTTGAACGAGCCTGCCTGCCAGTTAAGATCGCCTTCAGAGGCCCTTCTCTGGGTTCCCCTACTGTTAGAAGCAAGATGACTGAGCATCAGACAGCATCTTCTCGTCATGTTACTCGGGAATAACCCCTTTTAAATCTCTGTCTGATTTGTCCCCTCCACTAGGACCTTTTAAAATTGCATATGCCTTTTTACACTCCCCCTTTTTTAATATTGCTCATCTGATGGACCAATTAAAGTTTTTAGGGCTTTCATGGACCAGTGTAAGTTTTTAGGGTCAAATGGCTGAATTTGTATATTTTACCCACTTCAACTGGTGCTTTTGATATTTTTAATGTTTTAATTCAATTTTATTAGTCACCTTCAGCATGTATTCATAGAGAATGTGAGGCATAAATGCATGTATGTAATGTGGGCATGAATGTTTGTTTGCTTTAGGGTAAACAGATACCACCAAGGGCATCTTTTTGCACATTTAACAGCTGTGTAGAAGAGAAAATACCACCAAAGTAGCTTTTCTCATCCCCACAAAACAAACAACATCAACCAAATTATCTTTTTCTCACAAATATTATAAATACAGGAGCCTCATCCTCCTGTGTGTCTATCCATCCTACTTGGCCCAGGGCTGCTCTCCTGCCCGCCCACCTACCTGCCCTATCTCTGTTCCTCTTGCTTAACTCTATCTGCCTCACATCTTGCACCTTCTACCACAGAATGAAAGCAGAAACTGGGAAGGAACATGGACCATTTCTTTGTCGTTCCTGGCCTATTCAGAGGCAACAGAGGGACATTTTGGATAGTTGCTACAGGTCTGTCAACAGAGAGGAGGGGAAAGATGGGATATTTCCTAAGAACTATGGAGAATATACTCAAGGTGAAGAAGTCTGAAGAATGAAGGAAGTGCTAAGATGGTACTTTAAGGCCAAGCAAGGTAGGAATGAGAAAACTGGTTTGCCGCTGGTAACTGAATCAATACAGTTCAAATTTAAAATAGCTTTTTTTAAAGGGGAGGCAGATATCTTTTAACAAATGAGCTACAGCAAGATTTCTGACATACTAACTTTTTGTGAGAAAATTTTAAACATATGGAACCCAGCAACACGAATAACAAAGCCAATGTTTCTACCAATGCAGTGCCTATAGTACATCTACCTTTCAGCACTGGGGAGCACAAGGAAGAAATGACAGCTTGAACAGAGGAGATGCTGTGAGGAACCTACATGACCCTTCAAATAAATCTCTGGATTGCTGTTTGATCCAATCAATTCTGCTCTCCAAGTGTCAGCTAGTAACAGACATATCTGTCAATACCACAAGCACTGCAGTCAGGGGGGCAGGCTGCAGTCACAGCTGGAAACTGAGCTCAGAAACCGCTTACAGTTAAGTCAAGGATAACCCTGGATTATGCATTTCACATGGTTAGGGTTAAAATAAGGTCAAGAGCTGGATTAATACCACTACAGTTTTCCAGAAGAGGCTCACAGCGCAATCATGATGCCATAACCAATCCTTCACACTGCCATTTGCTATAGAATTTTTTTTTCTCAAATTGCTGCCAAAACAAGAGGATTTCTTTTGCTTGAAAACTTGATTTGCTCTGTTTTCCCAAACCGTGATCATAAGCACATGTGTTTGTTCATGCCTGAAAAGTGCCATTGAAAGAGAATGTTTGTAAGTCAATGAAAGAAGCCCAGGACTGTCCAAGTTTGATACTGAAAAAAGGCATTTGCTAATTTGCATATTTGCTAATTCCACATAATTTTGCCTTTGCTATTAACAGGGAGAGACAAAGAAACAGTCAGGGCATTGGACCCCAACATCTTGATCACCTCCTGGCTCAGCCAGCTTTTTATAAGTCTTGTGCTGTTAAGTCTTCTCCCACAACTAGAGGTTTACATTCTTCCCCACCCACAGTGATACTGCTAGTTTGGATTTAGATTTCACATTTTTTCCTCAGAACATTACCAGACAAACAGTGCAATCCTGAGGCCCACAGTGACGCTGGTGCCTGCATACCCACGTAACTGCAGCTGTGCCCGTTCTCTCCCTAAGGACTTTTGCAGGAGAGTGGTGCCAGCAGCTGAGGCCAGTGTGGCATGGCCAGGAGAGAATGCTCCATAGTTGCCCAGGCAATGCCAGCAGAATCCTCCAATTGCAGGGCAGCTGGAGTTGACAGCGGCGTGAGTGGCAGGGAAAGGCATAGCTAATTTGTGGGCTTGGCCGCATTTCCCATCACCAGCTGCCAATGCCACTCCCCAACCCCACAGAGAGTGGGTAAACAGGGCAGGAAGACCCCCATGATCTGGCTTGCTGCACCCCAGCAGAGAAGAAAAGCTCTGCCCTGTAGGGGGGCACTGAAGGTGCAGACAAGCCACCTGCCCAACCATTTTCCCAACCGTTTCCAACTAGGGCCAGGCTGGTGACTGAAGTGCCGCTCCCTTGCAAACCCCCCACTGATGCTTCCGCTCCAAGAAACATGTCTCCCCCTCCTTAAAAAGTAAGACCAGAAAGGCAGTGAGACCTGATGAGAGTCCCAGAATTAACTCCCCAAATCTTGGAAAGGTAGCTCCTTAGAGGCAAGCAGGGAACGTGTTCTGAAATGAATGATGGGAATGCCCACCGGAAACTATGGGAGAGGTTCGAAGGCCTATTGGATGCACTGGGAGTGACGAATGCCTGTCAACCTGTGGTGGATCCATTGAAACACATTACTGCATCAAAAAGAAGTGAGGGGAATGCGGGGTGGATCATGAGAGCCATGCTCCAGTCCTGGAATGATGGTCCCCAGAGTGCAATGGTGGACTGTGGGACCAGAGAAACTGCTCTGGGGGCCATCATTCCATGCCTGGGCCAGATCCCCAAAGACCACTCCAACCTCTGCAAACAGCAAAAGGGAGAGTGGTCTAGCCTTGTGGGGGAGGGGCCCCAAAGATCCCAGGACATTGCTCCACACATCCCCTCCCAGCATCAACCTCACTCCTTGCATGCAGCAATCTTCTGCCTGGCTTGTCAAAACACCAGCAGTGGTGTCAGGGAATGAGAGTCCTCCATGACCCACCCTCCATGAGACATGGTCTACACTCCAAGTCCTATCCCTCTGCCTGGGGGGAGCTGGCCAGGGCTGGAACCTCAAAGGTGCCACTGGGCACCTGCTCTTTTTGGCAGCAGAGCTACACAAAGGCATGGAGACACCTGGAGCCTCTTCAGGGCCACCTCATCTGTCCCAGCTCAGAGCCAGAGACCATTTGCTGGGATATGTGAAAGGGCAGCCCTATGGGGAAGTGGAGGGAGGACCACTGTCATGCACAGGCAAGCAAACAGACAGAGAGGAAGTTGTTGTCTGCCATAGACTATTGAACAGTCAAAAGTGAACAGGATGTCTGGCTGCATGTTGCCAACTTCCCTCACCCAGGAAGGAAGTTATGCCTGCTAGCACAGCAGTTGGGGCCAGAAGAGATATTCCCCAGGCTGCTTTCTCAGAGTTGACTTGCAGGCTGCCTGGGCAATCGCTGCTAGGGCAGGCTCAGATGGCAGTCGAGAAGGATTACTAGGGGCTGGAACAGCCATATTCAGTCTCCCTCATGGGTCATGACAGGCTTGAATGAAAAACAAAGAGCTGTGTGTCAGGGGGCCTGGCTTTGCACAGGCCATGTCTGGGTCTGCCATGTCCATGGACAGGGGCAGCAGCTCCGTCATCACAGGTGCTGCCAGCAACCAGATGAAGGATGACCCTTCAGCGGGAAAGTGTTCTTCGTCCACATCCGGCTGTTCTCATTGCAGCTTGGAGTTCTGATCCTGTGAGTGTACCCGTGTGTAACACAGGAGTTACAAGAGCAAGCACCCAGTCACTCTGACCGGCAGCCATGCTCTCTCCTCTACCTGAAGGGAGAGACTGGCCAAGAGAGTCTGAATGGAGCTCTGACATGTGTTTCTGGAAGCCCCCAAAATAGCTGTGTTGAGCATGGTTCCCTGTGTGACCACCTCCGTGGCCAGCATGGGGCATGCCCCCCTGGTGAGCCTCAACCGCCAGGGCCAGTGTCTGTGGAGGCATGGGTGAGGGGAGAGGGGAGGCCATTGTGAATAAGCAAGCTGGGGCAGCCACCTCCCTAGCTTCTTCTCACCTGTTGGTGCACCCTCACCCCTCACCGAGCCAGGACTCAGGAGACAGGTAACCTGCAAGGGAACTTGAACAGTAGTTGTTAGTCAGACACTCTGGGCTTACCTCTCCTCCCATGTGGGAGTGCGAGGCAAGCCTCGAATTTCACGAAGTTCCCCCTGCACACACTTGCCCTGCCACTGCAAGCACTCAATCCCGCCTCACTCTCGAAGACCCCACAGCAGGGGGCTCTTGGGCAGAACCTCAGGCTACCTCCCTATTTACTAAGCGTCATGGGCACCCTGGAGGTTATGTAGGGTGCCCAGGGAGCTGATGGAGTGTGGGAAGAACTGCTCAGCCGCTGCAGGGGCACAAGCAGATTGGTCCCCGTGGTAGCTGGCATCCTGAGCTCCTCTGGGCCACTTTAATTGTTCTTCTAGTATTTGTTCACAGTGCTAGAGAAACAGGCTTCATTTCCATTCTAAACTTGTAACTTGATTTATTTTAAAAAGCATTTAAAAAAAGTATTCCCCTAAGACTTTAAAACAGGAGCAAACAAGTGACAAGAATAATTAATGATGATATATAACAAAAACAGATATTAGTGATGAAGCCTACAATTTTCAACCACAACACAAAACCATTTATTACTAGAAGAGTAAGAGTGTGTCCAGAATGGCAGTTTTGCACACCATTTGATACAAACAAGAAAGAACTTGTTTGAGGATCTGATGGAGTTAACACTACAGCCTATGATGGCATTTTGGTTCTCTGCTGTACAAGTGCTTGCTGGTCTATACAGGTTTTCAGTGTGTCTAGACAGGTTTTCAAAGTGGCTTGTGTATTAAACTGGAAGTGATCAAAATGTTACCATATACCATAAAACTACTAATCTTTTAAAAATAAGATTGCAGTATGCAACTCCAGCCATGCAAACACTATAGTACTAAAATATCTTATGTCTGTGATTCCAAGCAAGAAGATACAGTCGGGGAATCAACAGTGGATAAATTAAAGAGTTGGGATGAACTGGACAAATGTTTCATGTAAAACTTTGTGCCCCAGTAAGGCATCTTCCTTTTAGTCAATAGCAGGACTCAAAATTTACTGAAGTCTCCCCTCAGCATATAATCCCATCCCCAACTGGTAACCCATTTCTCCAGCATCAGTTCTTCCCAGTGACAGACTTTTCCCAAAGATAATTTCATTTCCTTGGGTACCTCTTTGTAGCCTCTATCATTGGTACCATTTTATTTTTTTAGACCAGTCTCCTCTTTCTAGATACAGTGGAGCCACAGGGCTAATCAGATTTGGCTGCATGATAAAGTCACTGAGGGCAAGTGGAAAGACAAGCATCAACAGGGAAGGGGCCTCTGTCTTTCCCTTCTTTACTTCAGTTCAGCTGCATTCCATTCTGAAGCGTTCTAGCACCACACCACCACCCATATCACACAGGCTATGCAGACATCACTTTTAGTTAGACCTTTATACACATAGGTAAAGGTCGGTGGCAGAACAATTAGCAACCTGCGATATGCAGATGACACTACACTGCTAGCAGAGAAGGTTAAAGATCTGAAGACTCTGATCATGAAACTAAAGACAACAAGTGAAGTATTGGGGCTTCAGCTGAACATCAAAAAACAAAGATCATGACCAACACTAACAAACGAGTCCATATCAAGATAAACAATGATGAGATCGACGTGGTTGACAACTTTGTCTTCCTAGGTTCACAAATCAATAACAGGGGTGACTGGACACCTGAAGTAAAGTGGCAAATCACACTTGGATGCTCAGCAATGGTCAGCATGGATTCAATCTGGAAATGCAAAGATGTCACAATAAGCACCAAGCGCTGACTGGTCACAGCCATTGTGTTTCCTATAACAACCTACGGATGTGAGACATGGACCTTAACAAAAATGGACAGGAGAAAAATTGACTCATTCGAACTGTGGTGTTGGAGACGACTCCTGAGGATCCCTTGGACAGCAAAAGAAACAAACCAAGCTGTCTTGGAATGCATAAAACCTGACATGTCTCTGGAGGGGGAGATTACAAAGCAGAAGCTCAGCTATTTCGGGCATGTAATGCGGGCCAACTCACTAGAAACATCAATGATGCTAGGAATGGTGAGTGGAATGAGGAAGAGAGGAAGACCAAAAACCCGCTGGCTGGATACCATCATGAAAGACACTGGACTGAACATGAAGGAATTGAAAGAAGCAGTCAGAGATAGAAAGGCCTGGAGGGATATGATCTACAGAGTAGCCAAGGAGTGATTCCGCACACGTTGGATAATGCACTTCCAATCCTCTTTATAGATCATTTGGAACGGATTTTTTGTGTGTGGAACAAAAAATCCACCTCAAACGATTGATAAAGTGCATTGAAAGAGCATTATCCAATGTGTGCGGAATCAGCCAAGGATCGGACACGATTAAATGGCTAGGATTGGATTGGATTATACACATAGAGCTTCCCTGAAAAAGTAGCCCTTATTCTTACCCAAGAACTTATCCTGCACAGAAGTGGTCCAACCTATGACGGTTTCCATTACAGATTATCTTCTACTATTTGTGCAAGTACTGGCCTATATTCATGGCATTTATCTTCCCTAAAAGCTTAAGAGGGCACAATTTGATAGCTGACATTTTATATATAATTCTTCATTGACCAGTACAAAAAAAAAAGGAACGCTTTGCTTCTACTGGCTTGTAGCTGGCATGATGCGGTGGCTTTGGCTGGAACCCTGTTATTTTATTATCACTATCTTTATGGCTACCCAGGGAAAGCGCTATCACAGCTTTGCGGCTTTCACAAGCAGCTGTCCTACTGTGCCCCGGCAGCAGTAAGCCAACACCAGCTCTAAGTGCTAGGCTTTTTACAGCAATTCCACATCTAACCTGAGAGGTGAGGCGCATGTTGAGTCATGCAATGAGCTAAAGAGATATTAGCTAATTGAAATGGTGCCACCTGAGCTCTGAATGCCAGGCATTGCAATCTCTCTCCCTTTATCCCTAGCTTCCCACATCTATCTCTATTCTCTGTTTTTCCCCCTCCCTAGGCTCCTCCCAAATCCATATATCCCTCTGTTTGGTTTCTAACCCCTCCAGAACGATTAAAGCAGAACAAACAACAAAGCAAAGGTATCATGAAAACCTACTATTTATGGTCTTGCGCTATGCTCTTTCTCTCACTTCATAGGCCCACCTCTGAGCAGAATTCCCCCCCTTTTCCTCACAGGGGAAGGGGGCTAATGACATCCCCCAGCTGAGCTACCTGAAGTGGTACATGGTCGGAAAGGGTTATTTTTTTCCCTGTGCCTAAGAAGCAGTTTTCTCTCACAGAGCAATTACCACAGATGATTTATGTGGCTAGTCAAGAGGGCCTGCCAGGGTTCTTATTTCATCTTTGGAAAAAACAAAAAAAGGAACTCTGCTGGAATTTTATCAGGGAGCTTAGATTAAATTGACAGCTGCCTTTTGTTTTGTTCTTGGAAGACCTTCTCTTTTGGAGCTATGCCGTTTGTTTCCAAAGGAGAAAAGCATAAGGAGTTAACTTTTTAAAAAACTTATACAAGAAGAAACATCTTTGTTCCTTGCTTTTCCATACACATTTCTGAGCTGTTTTTAAGAAGGTGACATCTGAGAATGATCCTGGATCCCATCAGCTCGAAAGAACATTTTATTTCACTCGACTGGAGCCACTAAGGCAACCGCTTTTTCTCTCTGGTACAAGTGCCTGTTAGACTGAGGGAGGAAAATGATGCAGCCTCTGTCTGGACAAGAGAACAATCCCTGAATTCAGTTTGAAAATGCAACCCCAGACCACCACACACGGAGAGACGCAGCCAGACTCCGTCAGAGAGACAAACAGACAGGAGCAGAAATGCAGAGAGACAGATAGGCTGAATACACACAGAGCCTTGTTTTGAGACGCTCAAAGCCCTGCCTATGGAGATACACAAAGACAGAACCAGCCAAGCAGAGATATAAACACACACAGATAGGGAGAAGTTAAGGTTGTGCTAGTCTGAAATAGGCCAATAGCCTTTGCACAAGCACACTCATAGACAAACTCTCGCACCATCCCTCCTCTTATCCACACATAAGGAAATGAACTTTTACAAATCATTTACATGGACAGACACCACAGGAGTTATACCATTTCTGATTGTAAGGCTTGCAAGGGAGCATGTTTGCACAAGTTATGCCAGATTCTACTTGGTGGAAGATGGGGGTTACAAGGCCACTAGAAGTATATACTTTTATTTATTCATTTACTGAACTTATACCTCAGTTTTCTCTCTGGTAGGAGGACCCAAAGTGACATACATAATTCTCCCTCCCACATTTTATCCTCACAATAACCCTGTGAGGTAGGTTACACCCAAGGTCACCCTGCAAGCTTCCATGGCAGACTGAGGATTCACACTTGGGTCTCCCAGATCCTAGTCTGACACTCTAGCCACTACACCACAATGGCCCTTGAAGGGAAAAAAAATCAGTGATACTCATTCGCCATCAGTGATCTTAAGCCATGTACTGGGGACTAGAGATGGGCATGAACTGAAATACAAGCCAAAGTTCAGCATGAACCAGGCCAGTTCATGGTTTGCGAACCAGTGGTTCGTCAGAGCCCATGTCTGATGAACCGCCATGAACTTTAGGGTGGTTTGTTTGGTTCATCTTTCAGTTCATCACTGCAGACAGCTTGGCGACGATCAATCAGTTTCCTAGGCAATGGAGGATGGACTTTCTGCAGACCTTCTGCTGACCTGGAAATGACCTTCTGCTGACTCGGAAGTTGTGATTTGCTGGCCCGAAAGTGATGTTTTCACGAACCAAAAAAACCAGTTCATGAGCTGGGACAGGTTCGTGAAAGTTGGTGGTTCGTGAAACGTGATGAACCATGAACCTCATGGTTTGTTTGTTTTTCTGGTTTGTGCCCATCTCTACTGGGGACCTTAAATAACAACAACAACAGCAACAACAATAACAACTGCACTTATATACCATTGTTCTAGACAGATTAGTAACTCATCCAGACCAGTGAACAAGTTAGTGTTATTATTATCCCCACAATACAGCTGAGGAGCTGGGGCTGAAAAGAGTGGCTTACCCAAAGCCACCTACTGAGCTCATGGCAATAGTGGGATTCGAATCAGTGGAGTGCTGATTTGCTTTGAAGCAGTGGGGTACACATCCACTTTACAGTTGTTCTTCTCTCTACTCCAACTCTAGAATGTTTATTTTAGAGGGCAATACTTCTCTGAGGAGAAAGGAAAAAGACAAAGAAGAGAGATTGTCTTATCTTGTTGCTGGCCCAGTTGCAAACAATTGTGAAAGAGCATTGAAACTGCATTCTCCATGAGTGAAAGAAGCCTTTGTGATAGAGTGAGTGATTTGGATGGTTTGGTAAGGGCTGGTGTACTTGCCTTGCACCCTTCAATGATTCCCCTTCTATGGCATAAATAGTTTCGAATACTGGAAGAGCATGTTATCTAAGGAAATTAAAATATAGGCTGTGGTTGGTTAAATGGATTCCCTCTTGGCAATTTGGGGGGCTTGCCTAAGACAGCAGGCAGCTTTTTGAAGTAATATATTTATTTCCTCTTTTTAAAACATTTATACCCCGCCTTTTTGACCGCCTAGGCTCTCAAGGCAGTTTGCAATAATAAAACGTGCAGTAAAAACAAAAAGACCCCAAAATTACAAAAATAAACCACCTCAGTCAGTTAAATGCCATAATCCACATAGCCAAGCCAACACAAAATATTATAATTTATTAAGCCACCATCAAATTTAGTTGAGCTCATCCACCTGCTGAAACAAGATGGGTTCCACCTGCCTTCAGAGCACCACCAATGAGGAGACCATTCTGAACATTTTTTTCAGAAACACTTTCTGCAGCTTTAGTGTCATTAGTAAAAAAAGGACTTGTCAGTTGTTGTCACCACTTTAGATGGGGATAGGTTTGCCAACCCCCAGGTGGGGCTTGGAAATCTCCCAGAATTACAACTGACCTCTAGACTACGGATATCAGTTTCCCTGGAGGAAATGGCTGCTTTGAAGGGCAACCTCTATGGTATTATACTCCACTGAGGTACCTCCCTCCCGAAATCCTAACCTCCCCAAGCTCTACCCTCAAATATCCAGGAATTTCCCAACTCAGAGTGGGCATCTCTAGATGGGAAGCACATGATTCAAGGTCTCTGAAGATGACTAAAGTAAAGTGGAAAGTGCATATAGCATAGTAATAGCATAGTCACAATTAACTACTAATATTCTGATTGTGTTTGTTTGTTTGGTTTACCTATCTGGGGTGTCTTAGGCAATTTCTTGGTAACAATCCTGGTTAGGCCAGTTTTTGCAGCTTCAACAAAACACGTTTAGTCTTGGTGAATAAGAAAAGATGGAATGTGCAGGCAGGGACATGTTCCAAACAGCTAGTGAAAATGATAGCTCCAAGTTTCAGAGAACTACCCAATCCCTGTACTAATTTTGAAGTACTATTATCATCCTGTTTTCATCACTGCTTATTTATAATGGGTTGGACAAAATGGTGCCATTCCACTGGAGAACCCACACTTTCCTGGCAGAATGACACTTCTGTTTTCAGGATTAGGTAGGAGGTCTTTGTGAATTCTCCCATCCTACTGCAGACCTCTACTTTTCCGTGAATGCTGTTCATGAATGCCTCTTGACACAAACACCCCAGCACAAAGCAGCACAAAGCAGAGAGCTCAATGGGATGCACCAGCATGAGGGAAAGGGGGGAAAGTCCAACTCCACAAGCTCATGGTAAATTGGATCCAATCCATTTTATATAACAATTTTATTACGCAAAGTGCTAATCAGTCATTTCTTGCAATAACCTCTATGGTAAATCATTAATTTTCCAGTTTTATACACAGGAAACTCTGGGATAATGTTTTTCTAAAGGCATTAATAAACCACAAGGGATTCTATCCAGGTTGGAGGCTACCACTTAGTCTAGTGTACCACACTGTCTATGATCAAAGCAGAAGGCCAATTATGTTCTATCATAATCTAAGGATACACAAATCACAATGGATTGCAACCTGTCAGAAGGGCTGATGTTAAACCTTAAGAGAGAGCAATATGAATTTATTTAAAGAAAAGGTACATTCATGGGACCTCCCATAAGTCACAGCAATATGTTGGCCTCATTGAAATATTCAAAGCTTGAAAAAAATATTTCAAATCCCTAGATGGCAGCATATATTTTAAGGCAATTGCCTTGCACAGGGAAGAAAACATTATTTCAGACTCGTTATTAACTATGGAAGGACCAGATATTTGCATGTGTTTTTTTAGCATGGGAAATAATATTATTATTTACACTTTATATTGCATATTTATCTTGTTCACTAATTGTGCATATTTCATTGATGAAGAGCTGATGTTTTATGGCCAACCACTGGGTGCATGAGACAATGGCATGAATGAGTTTCTGAGGGGGTTCTCACTTGTTTTTGCATGAAAGCTGGCTTATTGCAATAATTCTACAACCACAACATAGCTGATACTGCATTATATTCCCTGTTGTCACCCACAATTCCTGTTTACATGAACCCAGTAATGAATTATGGATGTGAGGTCTCTGATATTGCATGTGGATTGGGTCACCTCCTCCCCTTTATTTACTTTTGGAGCAGTTAATGCATATGAACCCTTCAATCTATATAACCCTGTAATATTCAGCAAATACCAGAACACCAAATAACCCTACAATTTCAGAGGTGTACAGCAAATACCCTGTATTAAAAACAGAAAGGATGAAAAATGCATAATTATGAATGGTGAGGACAGCCAGGAGAGGTCAGAGGCAATGATAGGATTGAAGTCAAAGTAGGGTCCATCACAGATTAGTTGTAAAATGATACCGCAATAGCGCTACAATCGTCCATAGAAGCTATGCTGTGCTATAGTTGTTTTTGTTTACTTAAGTTATAACCCACCTTTCCCCAAATGGAGACCCAAAGCATCTTACATCATTCTCTTTTCCTGTTTTATCCCTACAATAACCCTGTGATGTAGGTTAGGCTGAGAGTGTGTGACTGGCCCAAACTTCCATGGCAAGGAATTGAACCTGCACCTTATAGATCCTAGTCTGACACTCTAACCACTACTCTACTTGGGCTCCTTATGTATTTATTTCCACTGTAATTAAATCATAATAAACAAATTGGGGGAAGGGAGGTGGGAATCCACATGAGGAAAACACAGGAATGCAATAGGATGGGACAAACACCATCAGTATTGTGAGTAGAGATGGGCATGAACAGCAATATGAACACAAAAAAGTCACGGACAGCCCAATCCGCTGTTTGCAAGCAAACGTGTGGTCCCGTTCCCAGCAAACGTGTTCATTTCAAGCCCTCTTCGTGGCGTTCGTCAGCCCTTCGTAAAGCCAGACAGTCTGGCACCTTTCAATCAATTCCCCTGGCAACATAGGCATGGACTGTCTGAACTCTGTCTGAACTCCTTCTGGCTTTCCTTCTAGCTTGTAACCCCTCAAAGTAGCTTCCATCAGACAGTCCAGTGTTTGCCACTGTGAAGAGAAAGTGAAATTAAAGGAGGAGACCCATGGATCATGCCTTTTCCGGGGTGCAATCTCTCTGAAACTTGGGGGGGGGGGCTTCAGAAGACAGTGAGGACTATGTCCCCTGCAACTTTGGTGGGTATTGGACTTTGGAAAGGTCTGTTTGTAACCCCTCAAAGTAGCTTCCAGCAGACAGTCCAGTTTTTGCCACTGGGAAGAGAAAATGACATTAAAGGGGGAGACCCATGGATCATGCCTTTCTCAGCTCAAGTTCAGCTAAGTCCAAGGGGGCATTCTGGCTCCCACGAACCTTCAAATACAAACATGTTTGTGAACAGGTCATGTTCGTCGAGGTTTGTGAATCTCTGTTCGTGGATAGCAATGAACAATGAACATCATGTTCAGTTTCTTTTCCTGTCCGTGCCCATCTCTAATTGTGAGTAATAAATGAGTGAATTGAGCACTGTAGTTGTGGAGAAAACTTGGCCACCAGCTCCCCACAGCACCATTTTATCTATTCAGACCTATCTGGCATTTTATACAGGATGCAGACTGGCCTTCAACTTGTGGCCTAGAACACCCCCCTCCCCTTTGCTTGGTTTCTTTTTGTTTTTAAACATCTAGCCTGATTAAATTTTCTGGAGAACTTGAAAGCTGGCATTCTATTTTGTGTTATTTTGGTTGATCTTCATAGAAGAGATTGCACAGCTTTTGATTTCGGAATTTGCTTTGGGCAGACATGGCCACCTGCAACCTATCTGCTCTGGCAATATGAGAATTAAGCTGATATAGAAAAGGATTTTTCAACTGGAGGAAAGTTATCTAGAAAGTGACTGTGCTTCTGGGATTTCTTCTCATCGCTAGGTAATAGTTCGGCTTCTGTTGACTCTTTCTTAGTTTCCAGTACTATTAGTATGTTGACTATTATGTTTTCACTCTATGTTCCACTTGGTGTTAAGATATTAAATAAATAACTTGGTTTTGTACATTCCATTGGAGACTACTGCTGTAGCCTGACACCAGATAGTACCATCTATTCAAACTTGGCCAGTGTTCTACACAGCATGTGGACAAGCGGCTTTAAGATCATGGCCTGAAAAACCTTTTTAAACTTCTCCTCACTCATTCCCCCTCCTTTTTAACATCCAGCCTGATAAAGAGTTCTGTTGTTCACTCTTTTATGTTATTTTGGTTAAAGAAAGGTGTTTTGTCTTCATATAGATTGTCTCTAAGTTTCAATAACTGAACAAAACAAAGTCCTAACCAACAAATCAAATAAAGAATGAAAAGAAACAAACAAAACATTAGACATATATTGTTACAAAATGAATTTGTAAAATAACTAAAGCTTTTTGAGGGGCTTTTGTTTCATATGTGGGTCCTTTTTTCCTTAAAAAAGGGAGCCAAGATCTGAGACCCAGAAAGAGTGAGTCACACAGTAGGAAAATTGGTTGGAGGAGGAGGAAATCTAGATAAAAATAGAGAGAGATGTTGATTGCATTGTTACTGCTTCAATTAAACTCGGATACACCAGTTTGATGAGTCAACATCAGTGATAAGTGGGCTCAGAAAACAAGAGGCAGCAACACATAACCTGTTACTAACCCCATTAAGCCTGGAGACAGAGAATGAAGCCAACAGTAAACTCCCAAATTGGTAACCTCCACAGACAACCGAGTAAGGGCAGGAGACCCTCTGACATTATCCCTCACGGTCAGTTTGAAACCAGTGACAAAAGAAACAGGCAAACAGAGCTAATAGGGTCTGCATGAGGACATCAGTTGCCTTTCTCGAACAGCAAACCACATGGAAGATCAATGATATAGCATTATGGCAACAATAATGCTTAACATATCAAAGAGAAGTCAAGGAAATGCAATCATAACCTGTAAAGAGGTGAAAAGGGTAATTACTGAAGTCAAGGGGGGATGTTTATGCACAGGTACATGCCAGGTTTGACGGACAGCACCCCTGTGACCCTCAACAATTATACTTAACAAGGGAAGTTAAGCCACAAATGGCAATCTGCAAGATGGGATTCCAGTTTGAAGGAAGGCATGCAAGGCAACATAGCCACGTTGTATTATGATGGGACACAGACCACAAGCCCATGGTATTTTACTGGGGGGAAATCAAGTGGAAAGCAAGAAAAAGCAGTTTAGCCATCCAGGCAAATATTCTGAAGCATACATTTTGTTGTGATAGAACTGAACAACAACAGAGCAGGCTGTTGTGAACCTCACTTGCTGCACAAGTTACTAAAACTTCAGAATTACTAGAGAGTGAAGAAAACTGATGTGGGCAGCATAAAGTTCAAGTAGAAGAGAAGTCTGAGGTTGTGCTGCAACTCGCAAGATTGGTTCTCTTAATATATAGGGGCAACTATGTAACAAGATTGAACACAAACAGAAACTTATTTTGTACACTGACAGCCCATAAACAGCACAAACAGGAAACTCAGGTTTGAGACCAGTAGAAAAATAATGTTATTGGACACAGCAAGAGCCCTGTGGTGCAGAGCGGTAAGCTGCAGTACTGCAGCCCAAGCTCTGTCACAACCTGAGTTTGATCCCAGCAGAAGTCAGGTTCAGGTACCCAGCTCAAGGTTGACTCAGCATTCCATCCTTCCGAAGTTGGTAAAATGAGTACCCAGTTTCCTGGGGGTAAAGTGTAGATGACTGGGGAAGGCAATGGCAAACTACCCCGTAAAAAGTCTGCTAAGAAAACATTGTGATTCTACGCCCGCCCCCCATGGGTCAGTAATGACTCGGTGCTTGCACAGGGGACTACTTTTACCTATTGGACACAGCAACTCATAAAATAATTTCAAAAGCCACATATAATGCCAGTCAAAATCTGCCTCCATACATTGTGTGCCGAACAGGAGAATATGTAATGAACCCTCAACTAAGAAAATGCCCAGTTTCCCACTGATGATTTCCACAACTATAGTAGAACAATTTTCAAATGCTATGATCACCTGAATCGTTTAAATGAGGCTGGACCAGACAATGTACCCACAAATTATATAGAGGACAATTTTGAGTGATGATGCATACAAATATTCATAATTTGAGCAATGAAGCCATTATGGAAACTCACTCACAACATTTGGTGTAGTGGTTAAGAGTGGTGGGACTCTGAAGAACCGGGTTTGATTCCCCACTCCTCCACTTGTAGTCAGCTAGGTGACCTTGGGTCAGTCACAGCTTCTAGGAACTCTCTCAGCCCCACCCACCTCACAGGGTGATTGTCGTGGGGATGATAATACTACTTTGTCGTGGGGATAATAATAATACTTTGTAAACCACTCTGAGTGGGCATTAAGTTGCCCTGAAGGGAGGCATATAAATTGAATGTTGTTGTTGTTACTATTGTTATTTTGTTCAAACATGGAAATCTCCCCAGCAAAGAACACAAGCAGAAAACAGCTGTGCACAGCTTTGATATCCCAAAAGCTATATCTCTTGCCTCCTTAGACCAGTTTTTCAACTGTTTTAAAACTTATTGTGTTCTTATTTTTTAAAATATACATGCAGCATTTTAAACATTAAAAAGTGGACTGCCTAACTGATATGGGGGAAGAGAGATGACTGATAATCAGACTTTCCCCTCCATTTATGACAAAAAGTTAAAAAAGATATTCAAGAGGATAATGAGGAACTATTAGAACTAGACATGGGCATGATCTGAATTATGATTTCAAAAAGTCCCCGATTTTGGCGTTTGCTCCATCGTGACTCAGCTAATCGGTTCTGTCCACGGCAACCGATCCAGCAGTTGGGAGTTTGCTTGTTCGGGACTTGATCGGATATATCGGTTTCTGTTCAGAATTGCAGACACTCTGGCACCAGTAATTAATTCCCGGGGCAATGGAGTCAGGGGGGGAATGAGCTGTCTTTGCCCTCCTTCTGTCACCCTCGAAACACAAATGGAAGCCCAGCTTTCCGTGATTAGCAGGCTTCCTTCCAACCACGGAGCAGCAACCCATCTGAGACACCCAAGGGCCCTTATTCCAGGTAGGGGCCTGTCATTCCAGTCCCAGAGCCCTTCTGAGACACCCAGGGACCATCATTGCACTCAGGGGCCTGTCAATCCAGTCCCAGAACAGTGTACCTGGGCCCAGAGAGTTTCCTTCAAAATCCATTCCACGTTTTCTTTGCACCTTTTTTTTTGCTCTAATGTGTTTCAATGGAGCCCATGCAAGTCTATGGGCATTCCAGGTTCTCATTATTTCCAATGGGTATTCAAGCCTCTCCCATTATTTTCAATGGGCAATTCTGTCATTCGTTTTAGTACATCCCACAAGGGGCGCGTGGGCAAGCCAGCCGCCCCTTGTCCTGGGGAAAGGCAAAAGGCAGCGCAGGAGGCTGGGAGGCCGCCTGCGCCGTTCGCCTTTCCCCAGGACAAGGGGCGCGCGGGCAAGTCGGCCGCCCCTTGTCTTGCAGGGTAGGTGAACGGCGCGGGCAGCCTCCGAGCCACTCGTGCTGCTGCCAGCTCCACAGCGCACCAGGACAGCCGGCTTGCTACGTGGGCGGGAGCGACTCAGGAGCGCACGTGCACGTGCAACAGCCTGGCTACGATTTCCGATTTTGGATCCGATTTTGGACCGGAAACGAGACTTGATCGGTTAGAATCGGGTACCTGCATTCGGCGGCGCCGCGGAATCACGATCAGCTAAATTGGGATTATTTTTTGGATCGTGCCCATGTCTAATTAGAACTACACCTTGTTATTAATATCTGGGATTGGGGAACGGGAGTTAGCTGGCAGCACCACACAGACACACCAAGGTAGTGATTCTTTAGCAGTCCAAACAGCTGCACTGTCCTGGGATACAGAAATCACCACCTGAGACTTTAAGTTGTTAGGAAAGGGAAAGACCTAGCAAAAGATTAGAGTATATGAATTCTGAAAGTCCTCAGATTCAGTGTTTGCACATACAGAGATCTGTATCCAAGGTTCACAGTCTTTCTGGTAGAGATCCATCAAAACATTTACCTTGCCAACCGGGACTGCATTTGTTAAAATCTATGTTTAATTTGTAAGTATCAAGCTAAGCTGTTCAAATAAATAACCTACCCAACTGCCCCCCAATGCTATTTATGACTGTGTGAACTTCATTCACATGGAAGTTTAGGTAGGTGGGAAGATGTCACACAACCTGTTAAGATTGCCCTTCTGGGAAGGTATCCATATCCTTTTGCAATGGCATGTCAGGTATGCACAAGATACAGTATGCTGAGACAGTTTTAAAACAGAGCTGTTCCAGAGAAGTCGCTATGATTCTAAGGGCCAAACTACAAGTGACAAATGACACAAGTTGGACACTTGTCAGCTTCCCTCAAGTTTTGATGGGAAATGTAGGCAGCTTGGCGGAATGTTGGACAAGTGACAGTTGAAAAGTCCATTGGACAGCAGTTGGAAAGCCAAGCTGCAAGACCAGGATGCCTACATTTCCCATCAAAACTTGAGGGAAGCTGACAAGTGTCCAACCTGTGTCATTCATCACTTGTAGCTTGGCCCTCAGCCACAATGCATCCCAAACAGTCATGTGTGGGAACACACTGCACAGCAGACATTAAAGAGTTGGTTTCCTTAAAGCCAAAGCAGCGTTGATTTATGCTGTTTGTAATAATCTATTTATTTATAGATGCACAAATTGAACAGTTGTTTACAGAGGTTCAGCAGCAATTACACTGCAGTATAGATCCAGGACTTCAAAACCCAAAGCAGAACCTTGAAATTCAAAACTAATTCTAAAGGCAAAACAGTCACATAATGTTTGGGATTTGCATATGGTTCCACAGATAGGAAACTGAGCTGCCAAAAGCAATTGTGGCAGTACCTGCTCTGAATCAGAGTTGTGGGGGAAAGGGGGAGGGGTAAGCCTTCTTTTCAGGCAGTTTCCTGTATCAGAACCTCTCTACCATCCAAGCTACTACCTGGAAGGAAGACAGG
The DNA here is from genome assembly GCF_028583425.1 of Eublepharis macularius. Lineage (NCBI taxonomy): Eukaryota > Metazoa > Chordata > Lepidosauria > Squamata > Eublepharidae > Eublepharis > Eublepharis macularius. The sequence continues at coordinate 50,884,593 of NC_072799.1, forward strand.
CACAATACCTGTGTTTTCCTCTTCTACAGTGGAGGACCATTAGTGATCAGGAAAACACAGAGGACAGAGAGAGTTAAATCTCTTTTCCTTCACTACGACATTCCTGATCCTTGTCAGGGCATGCTGCATCTCCTTTTGGCAGCTCCATGGTACTTCTAGGGGTTCAAATATAGATCCCTGGCATCACCTCAGTTTTGGCACTAAGAAGTTAGATTACCTTAGGGTCAAAACAGGCCTCCTGGAGTTTCAGGAACTAAGTGCTCATGATTTTTCTCGTACAAAGCAGGTGTATGGGACCCCATTTAGGACTCCTGACCTTAAAGAGCCCCACTGTACCACTACTTACTGCCTTGGGATAAACATATAGGTACTGATCAGGGCCCTATAAGGACCTGTACCCCATGGGCCAAAAAGCAGATCTGCTGGGCAGTTTCAGGTTGGAAAGATGGAGCAGACATCTCCACACACCCCCATCAACAAAAAACTGCCTCTCATCCTGATCTAAATAAGGATCCTACATGACACGCCTGCTTTTCAAATGGGAAAAAATGCTTCAAAGCTCATTCACAGAACTCCCAATGCCATGTCTGTTTGGTCCTCAGTCTAGTTTATCATTATGTGAATTTGGCCGAATCCACACTTCCTTTTTGTTTCCGCGCCTTTTTCGCAAGCGCGGCACTGTTCAAGCAGATACTCACACGCTTTCCCATTCCACGTGTTCCTCGCCATCACCGTGCCACAATTGCACCTCCTTTCCGTACCATGTGATAATGGCGGAAATCTGTTTTTGCCCGGCCTTTTTTTTTTTTTTAAATAGCTTTCATAGCACATTTGCACAATAAAGAAAGGTCGGTATACCGCAAAACCTACTTTAGTGAGCAGTAGTTTGCACGGGAAAAGAAACAGATGATGGTCCTTTATGATAGTCCATCAGTTACTTTCAGCTCTCGGATTTGAATGGAACCTGGTTCCCCCCCCTATAAATACTCTGGCTTTTCCCTGGCTCTGCCTATATAAGAGTCGGAATATCGGTATAGCGCAAAATTAACTTTTTTTTTTTTAAAAAAAGGGAAGTGACGTGCGCCACAAAGATGCACTGGGAGGGTGAATGTGATGATGCACAGTATGGTAGCGGAATGAACCCAACTGCCATGACTGTGCAAGATAAGCAGATGGTGAGTGTGTGTGGATTCGGCCTTTATCTGGTAGGATAGTTCTTGGGAAATATAGTTCTTTCAGAAATATTATTTGTTTTCTTTCCTATAAACCAGTACTCTAAATACTGACTTAATTCTGATTTTAATCCTTATTTGCAAGGAAGAGAATAAATCATTGTTTGCGATTAAGATGTAAATATATAGTTTCCCTTTAAAGTGAAGTCTTTCATAATCAAGCCACATGTATTGGGAGGGGGCAGTGATCACGTAAGCATGTCCTAGGCTCATTCCTTAGGAAAAAACATAGTTTATTGTAGGATGTAAGCCATACCATGTGTACACATAGTACGAAGCCATTGGAAATCTGACTACTTTGCTAAGAATGTACTGGCTTTTCAAATTCTGAAAATGTTAGTATTTGGGGAATGAGGTTTTGAGTAAGTGGGTTTAACTTATATTATCTCAGTGTGCTTCCTGAGGTGTAAAGATACATACTGTTTGAAATGTATTATTGGGTGGGTCACGTCTCCAAAACTCAAGGAAGAGTTACATTATTTACATAATTAAAAACGTGCCATGTAATGAATCCCTTGACATAAAACAAGTAGACCATTGATATGGTAAAGAGAGGTGGATACTGAGTCAGACTAGTGGTCTATCAAGGTCAGTATTGCCTGCTTTGACTGGCAGTGGCACCCAAGATCTCATGTAAAGGTCTTTCACATTCCTGCTACCCAATCTTTTTAACTGGAGGTGCAGGGGATCGAACTTGGGACCTTCTGCATGCCAAGCAAATGCCTTATCTTTGAGCCACAGTCGCTTCCACAGGACACACTGGAGATCCTGTAAACTGAGATATCTGGTCTGCAGTCATTTCAGTCCACCCTGTTGCTCATCTAATCAAACACACCACAATTAGTGAAAAGATGCCAATAAAGTTTCCCAAGCAAGCTTACATCCCAACAGGTACCTCTTCAACATCATTAGCAGTTCACTTTCTTAAACCTTCCGGCAAACCCCCAGGCTTCTCCCCTCATGCAAAGCATTGCCGCCCTCCCTCTTTTGTGTCTGCTCATCAAACTAATGAAGCACATCTAGAGTGAAAGGTCTTGGAGCAGAGAGAGCAGCTTAACAGTGATTCAGCACAGCCCCCCTTCCTGCCTTCCCCCCTCTCCCTCTTTGTTATAAAGAAAGCACAACTTCCTCTCCTTAAATGAGAAGGGGGAAGGGTAATGAGAGGAAGCTTGGTAATACCCAGCAGAAGGAGATGTCTGTTTACTTTCTCCGACTGCATATTTACATATTAAAAATACCTAGCTCCTTTGTGGCCAAGAATTTACTAGAGCCACATTTCCAACTCATCACAAAATATCAACTTCAGGTATTTCTGACCTTCCTTCCTTCTCAACTCTGGCCAGGTCAATGGACCATGTTTGCAAAAAAAGCAATATGAGAATATCAAAAGTGTGTGTGTGTGTGTGTGTGTGTGTGTGTGTGTGTGTGTGTGTGCGTGCATGCGTGTGTGCGTGTGTGCGCAAGGATCTGAACTGAAAGGGATGGGTGCTTCTTGTACCAACTTGCCCTGATAAAGCATACAAAGGACAATGGGCCTCCATTAGGGATTTTCCATTCACTGATACCTGGAGAAGCAATTTCCACTTTTTGATACAAACACATAAACATCTCCCATCACACCACTGACCTAAATACAGACAATTACTTCGAGGAGGGAGACTGAGGGGAAAGTCAGTCATACTTCTGTATCTCCAAATGCTGCGGAGCTGCTCAAGCAGACTGCGGCAAAAAGAAGCAATAGATAACCAGTCATGTGAATGGAGGAAGAGAAATTCATGTTCTAGAATGATTGTTCTCATGGGCCATTACTCCCCCCCCCCCGATCAATTTTCCTTTTTCATTTGCAGTATGGGTCTCTTTCCTAGGTGGAATTAGAATGTGAGATTGGACGAAGAATTAATATCTGTCATCCCTGGAACAGATTGCATGCTCCTGTAACCTAGTTTCAAGACCTTTTTAAAAAGCACATGCACTTTCACGTAAAAAGTATCTGCTTCTAATGTCCCCTCTTCACTTCTGCAAGGTACAGGGATAAACCACACAGAGATAGTGTAGTGTAGTGGTGAGATTGTCAGAGCAGAACAAGGGAGACCCCGGTTCAAATATCGCTAGACTAGCCCTTAAGATAGTCACCATCTTTCTCCCTAACTTGCCCCCCAGGGTTGGTGTTGCATACAAGGTTGGGAGTGGTGGGATCAATATATAGATCATAAAGTATTTCTGTGCTCTACTCACAGTTTTACTACTGCTTTTTTTACCCACACTTTTACTGTTTTGTGTATTTGCATAAACAATTAAAATTTAGATTGACTTAAAATCAACTCTGGGGCATCTATGGGTATGTTTGTTAAGACTCAGCGCTAAGTAATTTAAAGGCCAAAAATTTTTTTTCAATCATTTTCTATTTACTTGAAATTATTTAAGTTGATTTTGAAGTTATTCAGATAAACAACAAATATAAGTAGCATTCACGGCAGCATGTAAAGTAACATAGAAATCATGCAGTGTACCAAATATACAAATTCACGCACAATGTACAAAATATACATAATGTAAAATACACCACTTCACACACCTCACAGTTCTGAGTATGCTTGGTGAAGTTGATGGGCAAAATATATACTTTTGCCCATCAACTTCATTGAGCGTCCCTGGGTTCTAGCACAATAGTTCTATCAATTTTTGTTGTCCCATGCATAATTTTATAAACATCTATAATTCTAAACCTCTGTAAACCTCTCCCTTGACCTAATGTCTAAAAATTACCTAAAAGACCCAGAGAAAGGGCTTTGTCAGGCTTTTGCCTAGGGCTGCCAGGTTCCCTGGTGGGGGTGAAGGATCCACACACCCCCGCCACCTGCCACTACTCACCTGGCCAGCAAGGGGGAAAGTCTGGGGGAACAGGCCTCCCGGGCACATTCCCAGGGCAGCTTGACATCATTGAGCTGCCTTGGGAGCACTCCTGCACGTCGCAGCAAGCCCTGCGCCATGTTGTCACTTCCTGGAAGTGATGTCATCATGCTGCCGTTGGGATGATGCATGCACAAGGACTTCAAAAAAAGTAAGTGCTGGGTGTCTCCCTTCCTCCTGGGGGGTTAAGGGCGACCCTACATTTGCCTCTTGGTTTTAGAAATTTAAAATCTTATGGCATTCCTGCAGTGATTATAACTTAGTGCCTGGAAGGTGACAGAATGAGAGGAACCATTAACACCTCTCTGCAGAGTTATGATACCATTTTTTCTGTAATATTTAAAGTAGAAGAATGTTATAGGAAATAAGATCATGAAAACTGTCCAGTCACAATTCTTGAGCGTCTCTCCCTTTCAAACGTTTCAGAAAACAAATAGCTGACACACTGTGGGTCAGCTCACATGTAATGTTTCTAATTCTTCAAGGATCAGGATTGGGCCTTTTGCTTCCATATTCCCTCCTTTCCCCATCTGTCCATCCTCCCCTCACATTCTCAACTACTTACTGTTTACACAGGAATATATAAAACTTCCTTGTATTGAATCAGACCATTGGTCCATGTAGGTCAGTGCTGTCTACTCAGATTAGCAATGGTTATCCAGGGTCTCAGATACAGGTCTTTCACATCACCTATTTATCACCTGAGCCTTTTAAATGGAGATGTTAGAGATTGAACCTGGGTCATTCTGCATGCCAGGCAGATGCCACAGCCACTAAGCCACATCCCCTTTAGCTCAAGCCAGAGTTTGCCTTTACTCCCAAATGGCAAATTATGGCTTGTGCTTGCATTCCAAACAACCACAATATATGTAAAGCTATGTATTAGGTGTATTTTTGGAAGTCTCTGGTTTATTATCTAAACTGTGGTGTGCTATGAAGCTATTTCTATGCCAGCTTTGGACAGCAAGTATAAAACATATTTTACCAATTCAAATGTCATGACAAACCATGCTGGCCTGACCCCAAGAGTAACTACTTGGTTCAGAGGACATAAGAGGATGGGGAGAACCAAGAAGGACAGCAAAAGTTCATTCCTGACCTCCAAGCTGGGCTTCAGATGATCAGAAATATGTGAACCAGCTACATGGTAAAGCCATACTGCTTATTTGCACAGAACAGACTTTTCTTACAAGAAGTTATTGGCATATAGGTGGCACATCATTTTTTTTTAAGTCAGTTGTACTGTCTTCCAGAATGCCTTCTGTTAAGGGAACAACAAACCACTCCTGACTTAATGTGCCAAAAAACACTTATTAAAATATAAATTCCCTCATGTTCCAGCACAAGAACTAATCCTGTATTTTGAAGCATTGTTTTCTTGGTTTGTTCTCAGAAAAGAAAGGCAACTTGCACAAATGCAGAATTGATGTGTTTCGTTAGCACCCGTTTGCAAATTCTAACCCAGTGAGCTAGGATATAGTCAACAAAGCCAACACCTTCAATTGCACACAGTATAACAAACCAGCAGAGACTGAGATATAGGTTCCAAAACAATAAGAAGAGCATTTGTGTGTGTGCATGCACATTTAAAAGCGCTGACAGAAATCCAGCAAGTAAGCTATTTTCAAATCTTGATATTAATCTGAAATTGCCCCATAGATCTTAGCCAAATATTTTTCATCATTTCTTCCTCAACATGTTGACTGAACGCAGCTTGGCCTTTTTTTTTTTTTTTGGTCAGAGTATTTCACGGAAAATAAAGCACTGGCATCTCTTGGTACAGTTTAAATTGAGTTGGGGGTCTAACTCTCTAGAACAGTGGGTTAAAACAAAGCAATCTGGATATTTTAGTTAAAATGTATTTTGTTTTGTGAAAATATAGTAAAGATGAAGTTTCCATTACTCTCTAGCAATTATTATGAAACACTGAACCAAAAGTAGATATCAACACTTGTCCTCCCAAACTAGTTATCTTTCTCTCAGTCTTTTAAAGTGTAAAGGGGGAGTTTTCCTTACAGCTTAAAGAATTATTGGGTTAGGGAAAATGGGACTTGGAGTATGTGCATCTTTTCTATGATCCTTTAAACTGCAAAGGGGGAGTACTCCTTGCAGCTTAAATGATTGTTGAGAGGGAAGAAACATTTCGGCATACCAAAAACTACCAGGGGGTGGAAAGACTTTAATCTCCCCCTAACATGAACAAAGAAAAGTAGGGCCCAGGGTACCACAAAGACAAAACCTTCTTCTCAGGGCTTTTTTTCAGCGGGAACGCGGTGGAACAGAGTTCCGGAACCTCTTGAAAATGGTCACATGGCTGGTGGCCCCGCCCCCTGATCTCCAGACAGAGAGGAGTTTAGATTGCCCTCCGAGGGCAATCTAAGCTCCCCTCTGTCTGGAGATCAGGGGGCGGGGCCACCGGCCATGTGACCATTTTCTCGGAAGGCAACCCACTGAGTTCCCCCACCTCTTTTCCCAGAAAAAAAGCCCTGCTTCTTCCATAGCCACAGAGCAACATGCAGATACAAACCTCAGTCGAACCAAGCAGCAGAAGAAGCGCCTTTCCCTGTGCCATATGGAGCTGTTCTCTTCCCCAACCCTATTTCGCCACTGAGGGCATCCACACAAAGGCACACCATAGAGTTAAATTAGGGGACAAAAAATGAGCGATGAAAGTCAAAATACAGTCTCATAACGTCTCAGAATTACCCACTCAAGAATGCTGCTGAGGGAAGTCTGCCGGCTGAATCAGTAGCTCCTTTCTGACCATCCTGCACACGAAACGTTGTAACAGATCAGCAGGAGAGTAAATCTAAGAGGGTAAAAAATGGAGCTGTGTTTTTGGGGGGGGGTGGATTTTTAAAAAGAGAAATAAACGGTAACCTCAAAGAATAGGAAACCAACAGAAACAATGTAGTGCAGGTACTGGGAGATGCTACACAAAATGCAGACACCTCTAGAGACGTGTGTTTAGATTTGCAGGTTGCTGCAAAGGAAAATGAAGCCAACTTTATATTCAGTTCTCATTTGGGACTTTTGTGAAAATTATTCTTTAAAAAAATCAATATTTGAATTTTCTACATCTGTAAATCAAATGGAATGAAACATGGATCAGAGTTCTAGCAATACACCTACCATTACAAAGCTTGGAAGGCTAAAACCTCCCCTGACATATATATCAAAATATGGCTAGTAAATTTAAATATTTCCTCAAGACAGCGAGAGGCAGAGGCAGAGAGAGAAGGCAGACACACCTTGGATGCTTGTAATAGGATCTGCCAGTCTTTTTAACAATGGTTGCATTCAGACGTCATGGTTAACTGGTCAGTTAGTGATGATGGTTAGTGCAGCAGATGACTGAAACTAACCAGAGTATGCTTAGGAATTCCTGGTTTATCTGCTGCCACTTGCTGCAGGAGTGGCAAACTCTGCTGATATGCAGCTGCCACCCAGTATCATGATAGTGGTGCTACTGGGCAAACTGGGATAAAGCCTGGATTCCTGCATTTGGACATAACTACAGAAGGGGATTCAGAAACTGGGTTGTAACTGAGATCAAATGTACAATTCTAAGCAAAGTTACACCTTTTTAAGTCAATTGACTTACATGGATTTCAAAGTGCTCAGGGCTGCACTGCAAAACCCCCCGTTTGTGGCCCTCCAACTAACCAGAGACATTGCGGTCATCCACACCTATACATCACACTAAACCGGCGTTTAATCTAACCACAGTGTAGAGGGATGACTGGATGCAACCATTGTTTCATTCTTTAATTAAAGAAAGTCACCGGCCTAGCTGACACACCTCTCTCTTTCTCTCTCTCTCTCTCTGCATTTTTCTCTCTTTTCGCAGTTTCCTGTGTTTTATTTAGTTTGTTTGCATTTAGAATTACCTTAGATGGCTCAATACCTGGGCAATGTGATGAGTGGTGGAAAGCTACATTTTAACGTCCAGTTCTCTACCATACATAAAGATTATTATAATGATAACAGGAAATGCAACTGAATTATGAACAGTTTAAATGGCTACCTTGTTTTCAGCACTGCATGAACAACATTCAGAAGTGACACACTAATAGAAGAAATATGTGTATGCCCTTTTTACTCTCTATACTGAAGAAGTAAAGAAAGCAGAAAAGGGTTATATATTAGAGACTCAAAGGCATCCCTAGCAGGCTCTTGCAAAAACACCTTCATTTTCTATTACAATACACAGCATGTGGTTGGTTGCAAAGAAGTCCTGGCATTGTCAGGTGGTTGGTGCATTGGGCCCAGAGAAAGAGATGTAAAGTCAGCCAGGTGATATTTTAATTGGACCAATTTTTGTCAGTGGAAAAATAGCACAGCAATTTATCAGGCAGATAACACCAACAGAGCACATCTCTGTTTCTTCCATAGCCTGTCTTCGGTGTTCCAAACTCTTTTGGCCATGATTTTGCCCCTGCTCTTTAACCTAATAATGCTGAGGACAGCTAACAGAAGTGGCAATTCACATTCCACTGACATTTTAGATTGAAGCACATCTATTTCATTGGCTGTGGTTTGTGGTCTCCGATTCCAGGTCTCTACTTTGTAATATCTGCACTTTTATTCTGCATGCCTCTTGAACCTCATCTCCCAGTATACTCACATGTACCAGTTTCCACTCCTCAGACAGCCTCCTCCCTCATCTAGGATTCTCTGTTTGGCAACAGTTAGGCTTTCTCTGTGGTAGGTCCATTCCTCTGAAATGGGCTGGCCTACCCAAGCGTGCCTGGAGGGTATCTTCACTTGTTTGATTCAGGAAGGCATATAAGACAGCTTTATTCCAGAGGGCATTTGGTGGAAAGTAAACTATATTTATGTCCTTGCAGTTCTTCCTGCCTTGCTTGCTGCCTTCAGTTTGAGGAGATGAGGTGGGGTATAAATATTTTCAATCAATCAATCAATCAATATCACTTCATCATGCATCCTATGATCAGTGGTTTGGTCTGTTACCATGGATCCTGATCTCAGACCTCAGCTCACCTGGAGAATGCATCCCAGAAGTTATTCACAGAACAAAATAGGTAATGATGGGACAAGCTGTCTTTACGGGAACTTGTTTGCCACTGCAGATCTTCATTAAGATCAGGTTTGCCACCTTCAATTGCTTGACAGCCTCTGCCTCCAGGTACGTATTAGTTTCTCACCTTGTGTAGCAAGCCAGAACCTGGCATTAGGATCCTGATGTATTATGATTAGTATCACTTTTTCCTTTTTGCAAAATACTCCTGTTTTTTTCAATCTCACAATGATTAAGAAGACACACTGCTGTTCCAAGCTGAAACTTTCTGTTCCAATTTATTTTCACAGGAAGGTCTAAGGATATATTGGTACAAGAGGTGGCTTTTGGTAACAAAGCAGTCTTCATGATGTAGCCTGGGGAGAGATTTGGGTTCTCAGCCATAAGTCTGTTCAGTATTTATGCACTAAACTTCCTCCTTGAAACTCTACAGAGCTGTCATAGCTTGCCTTCTGTAATGTTTGACAACACTGAAGAATCCATCTTCTCTTCTGCCTTAGACTATAAATACTGTAGAAATGCAGGACTGTCCTCTAGCAAATGGCTGGATACAAAACATTTATTTATTTATTTATTTATTTTTATTTTATTTATGTCATTTTATAGTCTGCCTTTCTCGCTGAGACTCCAGGTGGATTACACAGTATGAGATGAGTACAATCAGTATCAAGTACATTTCATAAACAATACCATAGGGTAAATAGATACAAGTTTAAAAGACATAGTATTCGCAAGAATCCAATACAGAGCAGAAAAAATACTGAAGCAGAAGATAATCAATTCTAGGACTTTTACACATGACATTCTCTGCATGGGCACCGGAACATGGAAAGGACAAGAAGGAAACTGCCAGGGGGAAAAAAGATCTCTCTGGTCACTGTAATCCCACCATATATGTGAAGGTACTAAGAAGAAGGAAAGCTTACATCAAGCTTACAACTTGATGTAAACAAGAGCCCCCTCTACAGAATAAACCATTAACCATGGATCACTTATGAAAATATTTTAAATTCAAAGTGTGCTAAGTGCAAAAATTATATACAAAATACATGACCTGCTTCATAAGTGAAAGATACATCCATTCCATCACTTCCATCTATAACAATCATTTATACAACTGAAATCAACAACCGACTCCTCCTGAGTCAACGTCTATCCCAAGACGTCCCTGCAAGACTGGATTGAGTCATGGACAGTAGCTTACCTTTGCACAGCACTCTTTGCACTTTATTCCCACACTGTTTACAGCTTGGCTACAGTTTGCTATACTCAGGAGGAGTCGGTTGTTGATTTCAGTTGTATAAATGATTGTTATAGATGGAAGTGATGGAATGGATGTATCTTTCACTTATGAAACAGGTCATGTATTTTGTATATAATTTTTGCACTTAGCACACTTTGAATTTAAAATATTTTCATAAGTGATCCATTGTTAATGGTTTATTCTGTAGAGGGGGCTCTTGTTTCCATACTGGTTGCAGATACCCCCTGAATTTGGTCTTTTTCTAGCTATGGCCTTAAAACATGCAAAAAAAATCGAAGTAGGTGGGAGAGAAACTGCTAAAATATATTATTTGCTCCTTGATATTTTGTTTCTGAGCTCTTTCAGAATAGAGTATCATGTTTTATCTTCTCTACCAAAGCTACTTTGCGCTAAACCTTTATATAGATATCACTGCTCACCACACGGAGCCTATATCCCATTGACCGTCTTCTGTACCATCATTGAATGTAGTGCCAGAACAAATGAAAGTCATTGTCTCTAATTCATGGCAAGTTAAGTGATCAGAATCAATACACATTTTGCCATTTATCACAGCAGTGCCAAAATATATGTGCATGTAGGATTTTTGTATGGAAAAAACATTGACACACAACTTGTTTGGTTTCTAACAGTGCTATCCCAAAATGCCTTGAGCTGTCCCACAAGTGGTTCTTTCCTGAAGAGAGGGGCATTCAAAACCACCTGATTTAAGAATCTGTAGGCACATCTGCAAACAGCAGCTTTTGTCTTATAGTAGATGAAAGGATTTCTTCTGAACTCTTCAAAAAAGAACTCTACTCGAACTCTCCTTTCTAGATGCTGTATGTAACAGGGAAGCTTGCTTTTGCTCTCTGCAAGCAATAGCATACATTTACCAATTGACTGGTTATGCTTTTGTAGCTGTAGGACTGCAGTCCTAAGCATTCTGATGGAATTAAGTCCCTTTGAAATAACTTCCACGTTTACATGTTTAGGATTTGGATACAAATGACCTTTTAAAAAAAACAGCATCATCTAAATTAAAACAGAACATTAAGGAGAATGCATATTATGGTTTGGATCCAGCCTAAACTGGCAGATCTAGCAGAGTGGAACTTTCCTGTATTCCCCCCCCTCCCATTGCAGCCCACTCATCAGAGTGAAATGCAGCTCCTGGGTGAGAGGGGACCCTGAGGAATGGCATGGTGGGGGAGGGGCTGCTGCAGGAAGGGGAAATTGACAGCAATCACCAGTTTAGCTTGGATCCAACCCTTATTTCTTTTGATCTATATGATGATCTATATATTGTTTTGTTCCTGAATAAACATATTCTTGTTTTAAGAATATTCCCGAGTTTGGGGATTCAGAAGTCTATTTGTCCCATTTATAGAACTCCCAGCAACTTGTGTATCTGAACCCCACATGGGTTGAATTTGGTTCTTGTCTGAGTTAACCACATGGCTTCAACTACCTGAATATGAATATGTGGTCAATTGGCAACCAGCAACCATAAGTGAGAAAGTGCATTTCTGTTCTGATAAACTCAAAGTTACTGCCGGCCAGGCAGAGTCTATGTATTTTGCTCTCTACCTGCTTCATTTGTATCCTGCCCTCCAGCTCAGGTTAATGCACCTGGCTCTCTTCTCCTCCTCCTATTTTTATGCTCACATCAAACATCAAACTTTTGAGGCAGGGCTGCCTGAGAGACAGTGAAAGATCCAAGGTCATCTATTCAGTTTCATGTTGAAGCGGGGATTTGAATCCTCATCCAACTCTACACCACACTGGTGTGGGAAGCTTATTAGCTTGGATCCAGCACCGCATTTTCATGGGCAGATTTCCACCTGCTCTGCACAGCTTTCTCACCTCCCTCCTTCCCTCCTCCTGTTGCAGCCTGAAATGCTGCTCCTGAATCCAAGTCATAGGCTCAACTGGATCAGTCCTTGGGATTGTGATGTTTTCACCAACTTCCTTGGTCACTTCTACAATCATCTCAAAATCACAATAGTCAAACAATGCACCAGTCTCTGTGAAACAGTCCCCCAAACATGTTTCTCTCTGATCCTATGTGTTTGTTTGTGTGCCAGTGGTTTTCAATCAGCCCCCATTCTGTCTCAAACTTAACTTGTAAATACTAATTTTATGGTGGAATACAGTTATTTTATTTTCAGTTTCAAAATATTAGTCCAGACATCACAACAGCAATTTCTGATGTTACTATCATATTATCAAGTACCAAGTGCTACTTGAAACTGCAAATTATCTTATAAAGGGTAGGTGTCATCTTTCCCATCTTTGAATTACTCCATTGATAAATGCGGGTTCTGCCAGCTAACATGCTTATATCATCTGCAGCCTTGCAGCAGGAGAGAAGACTGAAAGAGGAGAGCAAACACTTCACGTTAGAGCTAAGCCCTTGGCTGAGAAACAGACAGCAAGAGAAGCAAAGGGAAAGGGGGGCTGGGAGGAATAGCTGCAAGCAGTCGGCAGGTCACACACACAGAGTGTGCAACAGCAAACTCAGTTTACAAAGAGACATCTGTTCCATTACTTCGATGCATTGTGGCTAATTACATCCTGGCCCGTCTGTGAAATGACAGCCACTTATTCTCCAGTGAACCATAAAATCTGTACATGTTCAATTTGGGGAGTGGGGAGCCAGAAAAGGATAGGATAGCTGGGGGACTGGGGAGAGGAGAAAGGGAAGGAAAAGGCAAAGAGACGCTCCAAGGAAACATCTGATGCTTCTCCTACCAGTTCAGTGCCAAGGAATCAGCAGCTGGTGAAAGAAAGGAAAGCACCTCTATGCAGAAGAGCCCTGACAAAGGACTGCCATTTTGAAAACAAGCTCTGGTGTCAGTTTTGGCTTGGGACTTTTTGTTCTTTGCATCTAGAAATAGACACCCACCAAACCTGTGCCAAACATGCATCGATCCACATCCAGAGGACTTATTTGGCTCAAACTCTTCTTCTTATCATTTGTTCTTAAAATAGTCCTTCTGCTATATAGCCTTTTTGGAGGGAGCACACACACAGGCACGAGTAAGGAAGTTCACAGATATATCTCTAGACTTTTCTTTCACAAACCTTGATTGAATCAGGTTTTGCTGTGCTCCATATGGACAGAGGGACATGTATGCTCAGAATTTTTGTACAAACTGATTCTGCATATCTAATCCATACATGCCTTGTGGCTATTATGCTGACTTCCTCACCAATACCCAACACTCCAGATTTGTGTCATAGTCCATGTAACAAGCTCCTATGTACCAGGAGTTATCATGCTCCTTTGTGCTGGTCTCCGATACAGCCATAAAGTGCTGAACCGGCACCAAGCCTGTACATTATTTATTTTTGTATCATTTAAAATGCACTAAGTGCTGTACAGGTTAAAAACCACTCTTCCTTTTGAAAGACTTTGTCTACAAGCCAATGGCTTCTGTGCCTGCAACTCCAGATGTACTTACTATCTGGCCTTAAGAAGCAGATGTAGAATACACATGGATTGGAGCCCACAGCACTGGGAAGGGGGGATTTAAGTTTCTCAGCTCCAGCATCTTCCCCTAAGAAATAATGACCCTTCTTACCTTTTTTATCCCCACTCCAGGAAAACAAACAGGCACAGTAAACACCTGCTATTTCCCCTCTGATTAGGGTTCAAGCAGCCAGAGAATCATGTCATTAAAAATCAGGGAAATTTAGGAGAGTTAAAGTCACCTTCTCCCTTACAACAAAGCCCCAGCCCCCACATATTACTCTCCCCCCACATGGATGTGTTATAATGCCAAACAATCTCAGGATTTCCAGGGAAGCAACTCAAGTGTTACACGTAGTTTGATCCTCTGGTCACAAAACAGAAGTAAAAAGAATCTTGATTGCAAGAGCAGCACAGCCTAGGTAACATATTCCCTGCTATAAGCAATGGAACAAACAGAACATCATATATCTAAACGGTAAGCGCCCCCTTAATTTGGAAGTGCCCCAGGTGCTTAAGTCCTCAGATTGGGGCCACTGGCAAACACAACAAATCTTCCTGCAAACTGGGGACACCTTCCAAGCTGGCAGAAAAATCTAAAAAGTCACAAAAGTACACTGGGGGCTCAAAAAAAAACCAAACAAAAAGTCTACACAAGCACTTTCTCCGCATGCACAGAAAACTCACTCATCCTTTAACTCCATTGGCCATCAACCAGTGCAGCCGCACAGAGAGGAATGCTGAGCCAGAGTGCCACAGCCCAGCCTCAGGGAACACCCATGCTGCAGTGATGCTGGCTTGCCCCAGGGCACCACTGTGACACAGGCTGGCCCTAGGGAGCACTGTGCCAACATGAGGAAGGGCAGTTCTCGGGAGTGCTGCTTTGCTACAAGGCAGGCTAGCACCAAGGAAGCCCCATCAAAAGTCAAGAAGGTTGGCGGGGGGGGAGGGGGGGAATACTTTTTAGGAAGGAGCAAGGGAAATTTCTTGGGGGGGGGGGTAAAGTGAATGCATCTTTGTGAGAGAAGGGGGTCAAAAGGGAAAGGGTATTTGGCAGAAAACAGCCAAAGGGGAAGAGTGTTTGGGAGAGAGGAAAAGAGGGAGAAGAGGAGATGGCTATTTGGGTTGGGCAGCAGAAAAGTGGCAAGGCTCTTTGCAAGGAAGGAGGGAAACTCAGCACAACTGCCTGGGAACCCCCTCCCCTCAAGATTTTCATGGGGATCCCACCTTGCCTAATCCTAATTTTGAAATTTTTGATTGGACAATCCAAATAGTATAGTGTCAGCATGCGTAAGGGCCAAGACGGTGCAGTGGCTGAAATGTTGGGCTTTGTCCAAGGAGACCAAAATTCCACTGAGACTTAATTGTTTCCTGCTTTCTTCTGAAGCTCACTGGGTGAACTTGATCCTATCACTCTTTCCCAGCCTGTAGTTTACATGGTTGTTTATTTTATATAAATATAAATATATAAATATAAATATACACTCTCTACACACACACACACACACACACACACACACACACTTATATGACACTCCTCCAATGATCTGCTTGAGGCGACTGCTGTTAGGACAGAAGCAAGGGAGGTACTGTGCAGACCACTCTGAGCTCCTTGAAAGAAAGCTGAGGTAAAAATTTAAAAATAAAAACAAAATTTAACAATAAAATGGACAGGTGCACTTTGTGCTAAGCAAAATGAAAACTTTGTGCCCAGAGAGTTTGAATGCTGCCCTTCCAGGTATGCACATCAAATGCATTTGCATATGTTGTTTTATTTTTGCATAGCTTATCTCATGCAGTGAAGGAAGCAGCAACCCTCATAACATCTTCTTGGGTTTCATATTTCCAGGATGCCAGGCTCCACACCCTGCACCAAATTCTGGGTTGGAGCCAGACTAAACTGGGAATTTCCACTGATGTTCCCTTTCCACCGCAGACCCCCTCCCATGACACTCCCATGGTTGCCTATCCCTCAGTGGGAAGGGGCAAGCAGGAAAGTTCTATTCGGCCATTGGAAAATTTAATCTGGATCCAATCCTCTGTGTCTGCCTGATGCTTCCTGCAAATTCACAAATTACACACAGCCCTGAGTGCAATAGCCAGCCGCAAACTAGACCCTCCTCGTCCTAGAAAGTTGCCAAAATCAAATGCATCTTTTTAGCAATTGTGACATTAGAAAGGGCGACTACATAATCACAGAATTTGACTGCAGGAGAAAAACTGAAAAATGCCAGCAGGTTTGCTATCAGCTACTGGCAGCAATATTTCATAGCAGCACCTTTGCCAAATGTTTGCACTGCCTCTGTGCTGGCAGATGCAACCCAAATGCAACCTTCGTGGCTTGCTGGGAGTGGTGAACTTGTTGGCCAGCCTTACAACATTGTTGAGTGAAAACAATCCTTAAGGTTGCAGAGAGTTTGGCTGCATTCTGCTACTGGCCTATGTTGAAGCCTGAAGATGGCAGGAAGAACTCAAAGAACAGAATAATTCACTGGAGGATCTTGAATATTAAATAATGAGTGTTGCTCACTGAAATCCTGTACTGCTCGTTGTTCTATTTTCAATTAATGGTCTTTGAAAGTCAACATGCTTTGGTAGAAAGATGGAGACCTTCAGCCTACATAGGTCAGCGACTAGTCTGGTGAATGGAGAAGTGAATGTTGGGTAGTGTTCCAGCATTTCAATGCTCATTTACTGCTTTTTCCACAGGTGTCATTTTCTCCTGGTTGCTAACGTCTAGCCCAGAGATAAACTACAATCGAGATAAATGAGGCCAATGCACACAAACTGATGCATCTGGTACGTGGGCTGTGTGATCCAAGTAGAGTTCAGCATGCGGTGAACAGGTCAAGTAATTATTTATATCAGTCAGCCAGTATGCAATTCAATGCCGGGTTGTTCTTTATGTTATTTGTTCCTAATTAATTAATCTGTGTGTATTGGCTGCCTAATCCTTGGTCCCAGTAGAGGAGACCACACTCAGATCACTCTTGATATGTTACAACTGGTGACCTTCCTCCTCCACATACAAAACACAAACCATCCCTCATTTAGCTTGGAAGCTGAAATGAAAGAGGTAGGTGTCAACTTACTAGGACTAGGTCAGGCTGTAATTTCTTGGATGCCATGAACATTATTAGCAGTTTCCCCCTTCTTCAGACTCCACTGGGCTGTGTTTGATGAGGCCTCTCGTAGGCACGCTGGCCTCTCAATATAAGCCCCCCCCCCTGCAATTAGCAAAACCTGCTCTGAAGAAGCCAAAGACATTAGCGGGCAGACACAGAGAGTTAATCTCCTGTCCAGCCATACAGAAGGGATGATCTCTGCAGGAAGACCGGTTGGTGGCAGAGATCACGCTGGAGACCGCCTCTGAGCTCTGAGTGTGCTGCCTATAAATCTATCATCAAATCCTGGTCTTGTAAACCTGAAGAAACATAAATACTCATGGCATATTTATATAATTTTTTAAAAATCCTGTCCCCTTCCAAACATCAGGTTCAAAATCGACTTCTCTATGCCATTGTTCCCATTAACTCCTTTGCAGCCAGACTGTAACCTTGCTCTCCTGCAGAGAATATTTTGTTGTTCCCACAGTACATTATTTGTTGAAATAAATATGGAAATCAGGCTGAGCAAGACAGCCAGACTGAAATAAATTCATCACTCACCGGCTCTCAAGGGAAGAAAACCGTGCATCACCCCCCTCCCCATGATTATTTCTGAAGCACTGAAGGAATGGCTAGATCGCTAATGAGGCCACTGCTCCATGACTGCTGATTATAAATGACCTAAAAAGAGACGAGGGAGGGAGGGAGGAGGTGCCTGTGTGTAAGATAACAAGGGGGAGGGCGAGAAGAACCAATTGTTCATCTTGATGATCTAGAAAGATCTGCCCAATTCTGAGAAAAACCGGAGGAGGGAGTTCGAGCAATGACTCTGCACAGCCGTAAAAGGTAAGAATCCGAATGACAAGCACAGAAATTCACAATATTCGTCTTCTCTAGAACAGGCATAACTTAGGAGCTGCCTTGCAATATCAGTAGGGGGAAATGTTCTCTTTGTGGTCATTCGAAGCTGCACAAAGTGCCAAGCAAAATCAGCAGGGGGAGGGAGAAAGGGTTGGGGCAGGGAAGAGGTCACTGTTATGAATAAGACCCTCATGCATCTTCCTTTACTCACAAATTCCCATGGAAACAGAAATCCACTGCAAATGACTAAACTCTGCTTGTTTAAAAAAAACACACACACACCCTTAACCATCCATTCACCGTGTTCTCTATTCAGTCTGAGCAGGAGGGTACAGATCAACATATTTGTGAAGAAGAATTCCTGTTTTATGGACCCTTTGAATACATTTTGAAATATTTATTTATTTAATTCGATTTATATTCCACCCTCCCAGCAATAGCAGGCTTAGGGCGGATTACATACAATACAAAACATGAAAAAATATATATACACTTTAAAACAGAAATAAAATCACATAAGTATTATACATATTTAAAACAATGTGGCAGCATTGGCCGTATAATAACTGCTTATATACAGCTCTTCTAGACAGATTAGTGCCCCACCCAGAGTGGTGAACAAAGTTTTATCATTATCCTTACAATACAGCTGAGGAGTTGGGGCTGAGAGGAGTAGCTTACCCAAGACCACCTACTGAGCTCACGGCAGTAGTGGGATTCAAACCAGTAGAGTGCTGATTTGCAGCCAAAGCCAAAGTGGTGATAGGTAGCATAAGACGAGCAGGAAATCACAAAGTAGTTAGTTAAAAATGCAAACTTCACTGAAGTCATGTCTTCAGTCACTTATCCAGGGGTTGTTTCCCCAACTCGGATGTTATTGGAAAGTGGGATTCCCCTCCAACTTTCTCACAGAATTGTGTTACTTTCTGGATTTACTCCATCTTTTCTCTAAAGTTTCTCAAACTTGCTTTGTAGCAATGTTTTGGGAAAAACTGTAGCAAAGCTGGGGTGGCACTTATTGGAAGACAATGTCTGGATCTTCCAAGTTCCGTCAACATCAGTGCCATTTTCCCTGCCCCAATTTCCTATGGTAGATATTTCTCTGCCCACCACTTGAAGGCTTTAAAAAAACCCTGACATTGTTATATTATTGTAGCATTATAACAATTCTCTGAATTTGCAACTTCATTTTTTAAAATGTACATTTCTAGTCCCTTTCATTGCAGAGATATAAGAAGAAAGTCATATCGCTTAAGGAGATGGGCTGGAGACTGTTTTTCAAATGCAAACTGAGAATTCAGGGAACCTGACAGACAGAATGTCATAACAGTATGATGATACACTGTTATGTCAGTTGTTGATTTTTTAAAAAGTCAGTGGTGGTAGGTAAATGGCTGCCACAAGAGATTGGGAAGGAAAAATCTGGAGTAACCTGCCATGTGCTGATAATCTGTATCAGCAGCTGCAGCAATAACAGAGAAACCACACAAGCCAGTCCCTGTGTAGTAGTCACAAAATCCAGATTAGGAAATTCCTGGGAATATAATGGCAGAGTCTGGGGAAAGGAGGGAACTAATGCCATACAGTCTACCTTCCTAAGCTGCCATTTTCTCCAAGGGAACTGGTCTCTGTGGCTTGGAGTAGTCAGGCCCCACCTCGAACG
Organism: Eublepharis macularius; assembly: GCF_028583425.1. Classification (NCBI taxonomy): domain Eukaryota; kingdom Metazoa; phylum Chordata; class Lepidosauria; order Squamata; family Eublepharidae; genus Eublepharis; species Eublepharis macularius. Next base: position 50,904,125 of record NC_072799.1, read on the forward strand.
TAGCAACCATGTTATGTGAAGAACACCTGTGTTTGCTTAATTTAGTATATGTATGTCCACCTTTTCCAAGTAGAATGATTTGTACAAAAAAACCTATGGCTACAACCATTTCAACAAAAACTATAAAATACAAAAGATAAAACTCAGTAAAAGAACTGTCAATGCAATAATAATTGTGATGATAAACAGTACAGCAGAAGAAGCAAAAAGAGAGAGGAAAATAAAAGTCATTTTAACCATTAAAAGAATGGCGGTGATAGGCATACCTCTTGAGGGACAGTATTCCAAAGGTGCCCTGTTATGCCTCACCAACTTCCTAGCTAGCCAACATCTAGATGAGGCCTGGGGATCTCCTGGAATTGCAACTGACCACAGAGATCACTTCACCTGGAGAAAATGGCTGCTTTGGAAGGTGGACTCTATGACACTACACCCCACTGAGGTCTTTTGCCTCCCCCCCCCCCAAATCTCCAGTAATTTCCCAACCCAGAGTTGGCAACCCTAGGGTATTCAGAGCTTGGCTTCCAAACATTATCTCAATGAACAGGCATATCTATATTGGAGGAGGTAGCCCTATATGTACACTGGTCCCTGACTGATAATTCAAAACAAAACCAAAGCCAGCGTAATTATTTCAGTCCTTAAGAAATATGTTCATTGTGAAGAGTCTCAGTTACCATTTGTACCAGAATGTTTTGAACCAGTTAAAGTTTTCAAACACCTTTGAAAGGCAGCCACATGTACAACCTATTAAAGAACTCTAATCAAGATGTTCCCAAAGAATAGATAACTCTAGCAGGATTATCCTTTTTGATTAGGGTTATCAGGCCCCTGGCAGCAAATCCCCGCTCCCTGGCGGCCCGTGGTGGTGAAGTGTGGGGAATGGGCTCAGGAGGTGTCCCCCCACATGCCCTGCATCCCCCCCCCCCAGTCCTTTGGTTTGGGCTCCAGGGATCTGGCAACCCTGTTTTTGAAGAATGAATGCAGCTGGTGCAGGCCACAACAAGCCTTCCACACTAGAAGGGTCTGTCTTCTTTTCCAAGTGGGGATTCAAAGAAATTATTGCAAAATTCGTGATTTTCTCCCACTGAATGGTTCCTTCTAAAATCTCGTGGCCAAGTCTGTGCAATTTCTATATATTTTAGTGTCTGTGAATTGTCAGTACCAGAAATATATGAAAGGAATAAGAACAGTGGGCTGATCCAAAGGTGCTGTGGAATGGCGCTTCTGTTGGATGAGGAAGGAAAGGTGATTTCTGCTGTTTCCCCCTTCCATTTCAGATACACATTTCTCTCTCCCTTCCATTGTTCCTGAGGTTCCTCAATCCACAGGAGCAGAATTTGGGGGGGGGGGGGTCAGTGGGCTGTAAAAGAAGTTGGGGGGCGGAGAAAGCATAGTCGAGCAGCTTCACTCTGCTGTCAGGAGTCTGGATCCAGCCCAGTGATTTTAAAGCTAAAAAAATTCATAATGGACACCTTGCTTAGGTAAATAATTACTGCCAGTTACCCCTTCCCACCTTTAATTACCTGGCTGTGCTCACAGTAATAGTAACTTAAGACAGGATTTGTGGGGGAAGCACTTAAGCATAATATAAGTGAAAGTGCTGCTGAAAAATTCACCAGAGCCCAGGGGGAATCTTGGATGGCGGAACTGGGCAAATCAACCAAGTGGCGTTTGGAGCACCACCGCTTTTGGAGGCATTATCTGTTACTAATACTTTTAAGAGCAAGATGCTCTTTGCGCTACCTACTTGAAACTAATGCTTTTAAAACAAGGGAATGTCCTCTTTTAAAAACAGGCTTAATTCTTCAAATTGAAGATGTCATGGTACAAACAAACAGCCTATTTTCTTGAAGAATTCTTAAATGAGGTGAATAAATGCACACATGGGCCCCACCCCTGGCTACAGTCTTGAGGATATGTTGGGAAAGTTTGTGCCACGGTAGCTCTTTGTGCATCCAAAAGTAAGACTGAACTCAAGATACCCCAAACGGCCAACTCGTTCCTTCCACAAGAGCACAACACCATCCTGAGCACTACTGAGCATAACTGAGCACTACTTCCCTGAATGTATGGTTACCTTCAGACATCTCACTCACTCAAGCACCTAAATGTGTGCACAGGTGCATAATTTGTGTCTGTCTTGTCAAGGACCTGCAAACATCTGTCAAGCATTTTTGAGTGTCTTACAAGGATGGCTGCAAAAAAGTGAGTGCCTTCAGGTTGACCATTGGGAATGTCTGCCCAATGCTACAGAGGAAAGAGGGGCAATTAAAAATGTGGTTGCCATTGTCAGTGACAACTGCACATCTAATGTTATGTGCAGTTCTGGCCTCAGCCTGTTAGATTCTCAAACCATTGCCCCTTCTCATAGTCATACATACAAAAGGCATGAAGTTAAAGAGGCATAAATTGATTGGGAAGAAAAAGCTGCAGCATTGAGATATTACCATTATTATTCATTATCACATGGTAACAGCAACAGAAAGAAAGAGCTTGGTTTGGGGAGGGGAGACTCTATTACACATGAAATGCTTGGCTGCTCTATTATGAAGAAGGTATCATCATAAAATGCATTTTGTTCTTTTTTCTTTTCAAATTTTCAATTAAATATGGATTTTTTATTTTGCATCTCTGAATTATACAGGCTATTATGTGCTTTAAAAAGGGAGGGGTTATATCAGCAGGCTTGCATAGGAACAGACAAAAGCCTCCGTGACATATTTTAGATGAATTACTGTCATGCATCAGTGCAAGTGGTTCCCTAATGCTCACTGAAGACTATCCCCTTTATCTGCCCTATTGAAACCTGCAATGTCCTCTCTAAACAACCTCACGGGACTTCACTTGTCAACTGATTTATGGTTGTAGAACGGTATATAAAAAGACCTAAGGCTCAACGCCGGGGCTCTTAATTCAGTGCATGATGCATTTCAGTTTCTCATATGCTCAATTTCAGTTTATCGGATCAGCTGCTATCCAAAATGGTTATTGTAATCTCAGTTATGAGTTCAGTACAATTTTCACCCATCAGTAGAGAGATGATTGCTGGTGAGTTGGTGTTCTTCCATAATCTCTTACCAGTATACTTAAGGCAACTAAAATGTCAAACAGGTAGAGGCATCAAGTCACTGTGGGATGCTGAATTATTTTTGAAGGCCTGATGTTAGAAATGACAAAATATGCAATTTGGCAAGTTTCTCACTTTAAGGAAAAAATAATGGATTTCAAGGCAAAAATCTATAACACTGAGTGAGTGGTAACTTTTTGATAAGAACAAGCTGTACAACTCCATAATTAAGTCATAATTGACCATCCATCATATATGGGCAGTTTTAAAGATCAAGTGTCAAAAATCTACTTTTGGTTCAGTGTTTCAGAATAACTTCTAGAGAATAATGGAAACTTCATCTTTACTGTATTTGCAGAAAACAAAATCCCTTTTATACTAAAAAATGTCCAGATTGCTTGTTTTGACCCACTGTTACGGAGAGTTAGATCCCAACTCTATTTAAACTGTACCAAGAGATGCCAGCACTTTGTTTTCAGTGAGGTATTCTGACCAATAAATGGAATTTTGGACAAGCTGTGTTTAGTCAACACTTTGAGGAAAAAATGATAAAAAATATTTGGTAATGATCCAGCCAAAACTACCCTCAGCTAAGGTCTATTGATTTCAATGGCAAAGCACCAGCTCAGCACTTTCCCACTGAAATCAATAGCGCTTCAATATGCTTCACTTTGGTTATATCATACCCTTTGTATTTTTATGATTAAATTCTACAGTTGTATTCTATTCAACCTTGTTGTTTGCCTGCCCAAAGGTAAAAGCGAAATGCTATACTTTTATTGATTCCTATCGATGTTAAGTGATCAGGGAAAAAAATCAAATTTTAAAAGCCTGGGAAAAACCTGTATAAGGTATTCCTGACTCTCATGTGGCAATTCTATTGTGTCTTTGGCACACAACATTCTCTTGCAATACAAAAGAAAACTGCTTTATAATAATCATGTAATAGCTGATGTTTCCCTAGAAAATGCATAAAATCTGTGAGGAAAATACTGGATGCTGTGGTGACCTAAGGGGCGCTATTTACCATGGTGGCCATGCCGAGGGCAAAAAGAACCTTGTGCTATGTAGGCGACTGGAACTTTCAGTGACGAATATGATTGTCTTAGGAAGGATTGCTTTAGGGCAAAACTGGTGCTCTCATTTGGCAAGCATAATCAGCATGTGTTAGCACACATCTGCACATCATTTTTTCATAGGACTGGAAGCTCTGAACAGGATCAGATATGAATGCAAACCTGGGCTTGAATCTTCAGAGCACTGTATGTCTGCACATGAAAGATCCAATGTAATCCCTATTTGCCTTGCTGGAAATAGATCAGCATATGCATTTCTATCTGCCTTGCAATGCAGACTACAATGTACATCAACATCACCCACTCTTTTGGGCTAACTGGAATGCATTCAAGACTATCGTTGGATCAGGGATTGGAAATCTACATACAGCCAAGGATGGAAATTTCGAATGCCATACAAATATATCAGAGAAAGAAAGCAAGAAATGTGTAGTTTTCAAAGAGACATTCAGGGCCGGCGCACCCATTGAGGCAGGTCTGGCCCCCGCCTCGAGCACTGAGGTGCCAGAGGGGGCACTGGGGGCAGTGGCATGTGCCACAGAGCTGGCGGTGGCAGCGCTGGTGGCTGAGCGTGAGGGATAGGAAGCTGCTCATGTGCTGCCCCGGCCGCCTGCTGTGCCTGGCCCGCAGCTGCTGCAGCCTGCCAGCCCTCCCGCCCCGCCCCGCCCCGCCGCCAACACACACACCCGGCCAGGCGCAGCAGCCGTGGGCCAGGCGCAGCAGGCGTGCGGAACAATGGAGTTGGAGGGCTGGAAGGACACACAAGCACCTCCCCAGCCACCCGCTGTGCCCGACTGGGAGTGCGGGTAGCCTTCGCGCGCTGTCCCAGCCACCCGCCACACCAATGGGGTTTGCTTCCTGTGTGATGACATCACACACAGTGACGTCATCGCGCAGTCCGGGGGGTGCATGTAGGGGCAGCCTCTGGTGCCAGAAACCCTGGCGCCGCCCCTGGAGACACTACTTACTGTTTCTTACTCATTTAGACAGATGCAATCATGCACTGGTGTTGAACGTTGCATTTCTTACCATTTCTCCATGCTAAATAAAATACAAATGTCATGGCAAAATCACTAGGTAAAAAAAGCCCCTTCTTGACTCATTTCTGCACTCTGGTCTATCTCAATAGGTATTAAGGAAAAAGAGAAATAAAGTGTGTGTGTGGGGGGGGGGGAGATTGCAGGGAAATAAGAGGTTGACATTGGTGTACTGAGCTCTGTTGATTCGCCTCCCCCTTTCTTAGAGTGGTGAGCATAAAGACCAGATGCTCTATTGGTATCATTTCTGAAGTACTCTAATGAATCTGACCCCAGGCTGTGGCTTTAAAAGAGTGCAGTGGTGTGTCAATGTAAACAGCTGAAACTAGTGTCATGTCAAGTGGTAACAAGGCCACTGCCATTTTTACAAGCATTGTACACTTAGCAGATAAAAACCAGCAACCTATCACAGCTCCTCACAAGCCTCCACTTATCTATAGCCAGAAGAAAAGAGTGCCTTGTACTGTCGCTGTTTCTTGGGCCTAGTGACAGAAAGTCACATTTTGTAAGGGCTTCCTATTATTGTAATGAAGAGATTAATAACTACTACATAAATGATTACACCCACACACCTGAAGATGGAAGGGCCCCTCTGGTCACTAACTTCCTTTTAAATAAAGCTAATGATCTCTGTGTAGTGGCAAATAGGTAGCGTGCCTAGTTGGATAGGGCCTTCAACACATACATTTATTTTTCAAGATACTAAGGCTGTCTGTCCATCTTCTGTCAGGGAGCTGTGCAGTGCTGTAAACAAAGCAACAGAGAGGACTGATTCCAGAATATATCTTTCTCACTGGAACCCAAGAAGGATTACAAGTTTGATTTAAAAAAAAAACCCTTTTGAATCAATCATTAAGCAGATTGCAAGATATGATAATATTTGAATCTAACAGCAAAGATTCCTAATAAGATAAAAACTGCAGTTGGGACTAGAGATGGGCATGAATCGAATTACGACTAGACATGGGCATGAACAGCATTATGAACGGAAAAAACCCACGAACAGCCCGTTCATCTGTTCGCGAACAAGCCGTTCATGAGGGCCCATTCTAAAACGAACAAGTGGTCTTTGCAAGCCTCGTTCGTTGCCTTCGTCAGCTGTTCGTCAAGCCAGACAGTCTGGAGCCTTTCAATCAACTCCTCTGGCAACCGCAGGGACTGAACTCTGTCTGAACTCCTGGCTTTCCTTCTGGCTTTAACCCTTCAAAGTACTTCCAGCAGAGAGTCCCGTTTTTGCCACTGTGAAGAGAAAATGACAACAAAGGGGAGGGGACACATGGATCATACCTTTCCTGGGATGTAATCTCTCAGAAACTGGGAGAGGGGTCTTTGGAGGACAGTGAGGACTATGTCCCCTGCAAATTTGGTGGGCATTGGACATTGGGAAGGTCAGTTTGTGACCTTGCACCTGGCAGGAAAGGGCCCTTTAAACTATTCCCCCTGCCACCTGCCAGCTGATAGTTTAAAGGGATCTTTAAGGGGCCAGAAACAACGAACAATGAACATGTTTGTGAACAGGGTCATGTTAGTTACTGTTCGTTGTTCGTGGATGGCAAACAACAAACAGCTTGTTCATCCCCCCCAGAGAAATGGCCATATAAACTTTTCCTGACAGTTGCAAGCAGCAGGTCCCTTTAAACTATCAGCTGGCAGGCAATGGGGGGAATCACCCCCTCGTAACCTGCCAGCTGATAGTTTCAAGGGACCTGCTGCTTGCAAGCCCTTTAAACTGCCCAAACCCCAGCTGCAGCGGCCATTTGAGGAGCGGGAAAGACGTTTTCGGCTTCCTCCGCCACCCTGCGGGCCAACACAGCAGCAGAAGAGGCCAAAAATGGCCTTCCCGCCCCTCATGGGAGGAGGGGGAGGACACCGCAGGCCCGCAGGGCAACATAAGTGTGGGGGGGCTGGGGTTTGGGCAGTGTAAAGGGCCCTGCCGCTTGCAAGCAGCAGGTCTCTTTAAACTATCAGCTGGCAGGAGGTGAGAGGGGATCCCCCCTGTCGCCTGCCAGCTGATAATTTAAAGTGACCTGCTGGAAAGGGCCCTTTAAACTGTCAAATGCACCTTTTCCTGGTGCTGCTAAGTGGCTGGAAAGGGGCATTTAAACCCCACGAACCACGAACTGGTTTGTCAACTTGCCCCAATTCATGGTTCCTGGTTGGTGAAAACTCACAAACTCATGGTTTGGTTTTTTTGTGGTTCGTGTCCATCTCTAGTTGGGACTGCAGAACAGGGAAAGGGAAAAAATGAATGATGCATGCAAACGTCTTATTTAAGGTAACAGGACAATCAGTGTAGGAAAGACTTTATCCCTAATAAAAGTCAGCTCTGAAGCTGAACCAGTCTACCACAACTTTGCTCCTTCTATAAGGAAGTGCTCCTGAACGACTGTTTTACACAGTTTGTGAAATGATAGAAGCTGAATGATGACATTGTCCCACAAGGGCCCAAAGAAGACAGTTCTCTGAGGATTTATATTGGTGGACTTCCATTAGAATTGTGATTTAGTTAACTTTTAAAAAATGCATTTAATGGTTGCTACTCTTATTGTATTGCTTGTCAGAGTCTCCATTAACCACTGAAATAACAATAAGCATTTGGGAAAGGAAAGGGGCTCTTGGATTCAAGACTGTATATTATGCATCAACCAAATTTACAATAGTGGATTCAACGTATGTTAATTTTTGTTTCTGATTTCTGCTATAATTCTGTTATAATTATAATTTCTGTTATAATTCTGCTACATAGTGGACCAAATTAGATTTTTATGAAATTATCAAATCTATGCCGTCAAAACATGACTAACAGTGCAGACTTAAGTATGCACCCTTCTAAGTCTGTTGAAGTCAATGGGCTTAGAAGAGTGTAACCCTGCTTTGGATGGCACTGCTAGACTGCATAACCTTGCATACTTTGACATGCTAGGATATCTAGGAGCAGAGACCAGGGACGACAACACACACACAACACGGTCCAGCACTGGAATACTAAAAGCAACAAACAAACATGACCAAGTAGGCCACTTACTGCCAGCAACTCATTCTAGAATTAGGGTTGTCTATTTGAAAATAAGTAAAAGCTTGTTTCTTTTTTATATTTTAAAAGAAAGACATAGAGCTTTTGAAAAAATGAGATGGGCAGGAAAAGCTGGCAAGCATTTTGAGGCATCTATTGATGAATGGGGTTTACCTAAGCCAGCTGCTTATTATCTGTGCGGAGGGGTATGAATGGGGAGAGCCCTCCTCAGGCCTTCCTGGCCAGACAGCTAACACAGCAGATGCCCCTTGGTGCTGGGCAGCACTCAACTGAACCCCAGCTGCTTTATAGGGGGGAAGTTTCTAGGGCTCAGCACCTCTCAGAACAATGCCATACAGAAAATAATTAAATAATGTATTTATTAAAACATTTTTTACTCCAACTTTCCTCACGGTTCAAGACAGTGTACAACAATAGATTAAAATGTAACAGGACTTCCTCCAAATCCTTCCCTCTCTTTAAAAGATGCTTGTCATTTAAGCCCCTTCAAAAGCTCTGGCAAATGGACAGGCCTCACAACACCTCCTAAAGATCTCCAAGGTGCCTAAAAGGTTGTTCTTGCCACTCGCATTTTCTAAATAATAAAAAAAATCCTTCCTTCTGAGACGAAAAAAACACCATGGTCCAATTGCTGGGTTGGTGCTGCCTGTGCCTGCTTCAGCTAAACCAGGAGCAAAGCTAGCTATGTCTTAGCTGACAACTTCTGCCATCTTAGTAGTTTCTAGTGCATTTATATGAGGAATGCTATCAAACCTCATGTCTGGTGGTTCAACCCAAAAATCTCTGTTTTGATTTTGCTTCTCCCCGTGCAGGTCAGATGTGCGCTTTGAATATTTGTATCTGTGTCATCTGCTGTTTCTGCGTGTGGAAGTTTTCCTAGAAAATATGGGTATTTTTCAATGTTATTTGTGCGTTCATTGTGAATAAATGGCATAAAACATGAAATGACCTACTAACAGTGTCCATCTGAGCTGGTGGAAAGTGCTGTCAAGTCGCAGCCGACTTACAGTGACCCCATTGGGTTTTCAAGGCTAGAGACAAACAGGCAGTTTGTCATTGCCTGCCTCTGGGTAGGGACCCTGGACTTCCTTGGTGGTCTCTTATCCAAACACTAACTAGGGCCAACCCTGCTTATTTTCCCTCATCTGACAAATCAGGCTAGCCTGGGCTATCCAGGTCAAGGAATAGCTGGCCTATAACAAGCAAATAAACCATGAACACCAACAATTAAAAAAGCAGGGCAAAAAGGCTCATCACTCATCAGCCACTATAGAAGCACCATCTGATGCGCTGCTTTTTGTGTGCTGCACACTCACAGAGCAACTCTGTCATGCCTCCTGCCTTTCTTTGCCTCTATCACGAAGAGCAGCAGGATGGTGAGACTGAAGCAGCAAGCCTAGGCAGAGTTACACCCTTGTAAGGGCACTGAAGTCAGTTCAGACGTCACATTAAGACAAGGCTAACAAACTACAGTTTGATTAAACACAAGTTTAGAGGGATGGCTGAATGCTGGCCTCCCCACTCATCTGGTTGACTGGAGGGCCACACCAGCATTCTTAACCAGAGTAATATCCTGGCTTATTAATCCAGGTTTGTAGTAACTCTAATTAGCCATGATAGGAACATCATGATAGGCTGAGAAGGCGAGACGGGGAATTCACATGCAGCTCACTCTTCAGTAAGAGGCAGAGCACACAACATGGAAAGCAAGAAAGGGCCTGAAAAAGGCTGGCGTTCTCCTTCAAGTGGAAAATGGGCAAGCAGCAGTCTATGCTGCACAGTGTACATTTGACCATAGCTGTGTGAATGGCCAAGGATCCCACTGCAGACTTTTCTCACAATAAAATTATTGGTCAAACAAAAAGGGAAACAGGTTTGACAATGGCTTCATTTTCATGAGTCATTTATTCAGTTTTAGTTCTTGCTTTACATTCATGAACAGATAAGCTTCTGTGGTGGGATCGTTGCCCAGAATAAAGCTTTAAAAAATAAAGCTTTAAAAAATGAAGAACAAATAGGTTACTGATTTGTAAAATCTATTCCGTGACAGAAGCTCAGAAATAAACTCATCTCAGGTCATTGTAAGCAACAAATCAGAGGATGTTGGCATGGTCATATGGATTTCATGTCACGGAGTCTATATTAGATAGCCACACCCCAAAGACCCTGGAATCTCTCAAACTTGAGTTGTATGACAATATAATCTTTCAGATAGTGGTTTTAGCAAGATTCTTAAAATTTCATTTTATCTTTTAGATCCAAGAAATATAGGATGTGGGATTATGACAGGTATGCTTATCTGCTACTATTATCTTTTCTATATGGTAGTGTAATAACTTCTGACTTCTCTAGGGATGCCAGACCCCCAGTGGGGGCGGGGAATCCCCTGCCCTCACTCTCCACACCCCGCCCCCACTTACCTAACCAGCGGGGGGCGCACACCTTCCGTGTGTGCTCCCCCACAGTGCTGCGCGCTCCCATGCGCAGCAGCCACCAGGATCGGGCCCATTTTGGCCTGGAGTGGGGCCGCTGTGGAGCGCAGGAGCGATCCTGTGCTCCGCAGCACCTCAAAATGGGCCCAATCCATGGAAAAACAGGCCCGTTTTTGGGCACTGTGGAGCGCAGGTGTGCTTTTGTGCTCCACAATGCCTCATAATGGGCCTGATCCGTGGCAAAATGGGCCTGTTTTGGGCACTGTGGAGTACAGGAGTGCTCTTGCGCTCTGCAGCACCTCAAAACAGGCCCATTTTGGCGCGGATTGGGCCCATTTTGAGCCCCTGTGGAGCGTGGGCGTGCTCCCAGGGGCTGCGCGATGACATCACTCCCAAAGTGATATCATCGTGCTTGTGGGGACACGCGTGCATGCACGCGTAGTGCACGTGCACCCCCTCTTCCCCAAGGTGAGTGCCAGGACCCTATCCCCCCACCAGGTGGTTGAGGGGGCCTGGCAAACCTAGACTACTCACAGTCAGAAGGCTGTTTACCTGTAAAAGATAATCTATGGGAGAGAACAGTTATCTCAAATACAGCTCTGTGGTTTAGTGGTTAGAGCTTTGCTTTAAAGAACACAGAGACTCTTGTTTCCATGTGTCTATTTTAAAGTAATGTTCCCTCCACAGTAGAGATAAAAGCCAAGTACTCTATAGTTGGTTCTTGAAAGAGCAGCAGCTTTAACTGCTAGATCGAGGCCTGCTTGCCATGTCCTCTTCCAGGCACATTAAGATTATTACTGTTCTCTTCCAAGCATCTTCTGTGAAATCCCCACGTGGTCAAATGGTCTCATGTTAGGAAGGTTTCTACTTCATTGAGCTTTTGGAAAGACTTGAAATGGGCAGGGTGTTGTAGCACCCCTTCACTCATCACGATCCTTCAAGGCTGGCTAGTGGTGACGGAGAGCAGTGTCCAATAGCTGTGTGTTGGCAAGTGGTCAATAAAGATAAATATAGATATTAAGATGGCTGGATAACATGCTAAAGTTAGTGTGTGGACTTATGAAAGGCATCCCAAGTTTCAGGGCTCCCCTCTCCTTTTCTTTTGACTCATACAGACTCCTTATTTTAACACAATAATCAGTTTATTGTCTCTTCCATAGTGGGGTTAAACAGCTTCTTTTTGGTTAACAAGTAAAATGTTGTAAAAGTGTACTGGATTTCACCGTTAATCTGGGCTGCAGTTACAATGTCACACTCACACCCAGGTGAGACAGATGGATTGGGAAAGGCTCATTAAACAGTTGGATCTCTGGGCCTTATCAACTCAGTCCCTACACTTCCCTAATTTGGTCCCCACTTAACTCAATTCCTAAAGGTTATCTGAGGTCTCAAAATTCTCCCTGGATCTCCTCACTCATCCCTAACCCTACTGCCTCCCTCAGATACTGCCTCCTCACTCATCCCTAACCCTACTGCCTTCTTAACATAGGATACCTAGTCCTACCCCATCTGCTCCCTACTTCTCTGTATATCTGACAACGTGACTCAGTTCCTCCTCTTCTACACAACCCACCCAGAGGATCCGCAGCCTTGCATTGGATGTAAATTCTTGGAATTTACGTATACTCCAGGGGATCAGGGATTGGCTGTGACCCCTGGAGGGCAGTTTTGGAAGCCATCTGTCACAATACTGTAAGGAAGAATTTTTCTGAAGGACTTCTAGTTGATGACTACCTCTCTTTGAGACAGCTGGCAACTGGATTGCAGAAGTTGTTAATGTTTCCATGACATTATTTTGATTGTATTGTTGGAAGCTGCCTTGAATCATTCATAGGAGAAAGGCAAAATATAATGTTGTAAGTCTGCTCACAACCTGAGTTTGATCCTGGCAGAAGCCAGGTTCAGGTAGCCAGCTCAAGGTTGACTCAACCTTCCATCCTTCCAAGGTCGGCAAAATGAGTACCCAGGTTCCTGGGGGTAAAGTGTGGATGATTGGGGAAGCCAATGGCAAACCACCCCGTAACAAAAAGTCTGCCAAGAAAATGTCGTGATGCATGCGACATCCCCCCATGTTTCAGTAAGGACTCAATGCTTGCACAGGGGACTACCTTTATCTTTTTAAAGTAAGTAAATAAGCAAGTTTTCTGTTCCTTAAGAACTATGAGACCTGCAATCTCTGGGCTGGCTTGAGCACAAAAACTGATGAACAGAATTCCCGGGGGCCTCTGGCAGTGGAAATACATGTTAGTTGCTTTTAAGCACACAAATTTAGGATCAATTTTCACCGTGTGCAACAAGTCTAAAACGCAAAATAAAAAAATTAAGCTAATGGCAAGAAATATCCTTTTGGACTCATACAAGTTTACATTAAGTTGCCCTTCCATCCCTGAGAGAACTGGTGCATAGAATAGCTTTGGCTTTCAATACGAGGAGGAAACAGGTTATGCAAAAGAGCTGACACTTCATGTTTTCGTGGTTCTGTGCCACTTCTGAAAGGGGAGTGGGCTTGTACATCTCCCTTTCGATCAACTATACAAGGTCTCACTGCATACGGATCTCGCTCATTTCCTCAGGGAATGATGCTCCAGCCTGTATTTTGGGTGCCCCACAGAAGCACGGAAACAGGAAGTGTGATCCTAGTCACGCTTCCTGTTTCTCCTTTGTTGAATGTCCAAAGCCATTTATAAGGTTCCATCAGTGTGATTGCAGCTATAGATGCTCAAAGTACAATGCTGGATAAATGTCCAATTAATATAACTTTCTCCTTTATTAAAAATAAATGTTTCAATATTTTTATATCAGCTACACAATAAGAGGAGTAAATGCACCTACCTACCTGCTTAGTATGGGCACTCTGGGGCATGTTCACATCATCAAGTAACTCCCATTAGCATTAATAACAATTACATGCATGCATAAAGAACTGCATATATCCTGTTAAACATCTCTGAGTGACATTTTCACTGATATAAAAGAGCAGGTTATCCTATCTGGTACCATTATTGGCCTATTTGATTAAAAATTCATGTGCAAAAGGTGTGTCCAATTAGACACAAAGATGACACCTTCTCTTATTTTTATAACAGCAATTATCTAAATATGCTTTTACACAATGAATGAAAGAACTACTGAGTTAACAGTGCACCTTTTAAAACATTCCTAAAGGTGATGTGGTAATTCAGGTTGCATTTGGAAACCTTTGTTAACTTTTCATAATGCTGCATGCTACATGACACCTTTCATAATTCAGTACACACCCACCTCCACCCATTGCTGTCAAATCCCTATCCTTCCAAATTATTCCTTCAATGGTCTCTGGCTCAAGTAACTTAATTTACAAAAAGGCCATTTTAAGAAAGGAGTAGAATATAGGCCAAAGCTACTCCTTCCCTATAAAAGTGGAATGCCATAAATCCCATTCATATAGTCACTGCTTTCGGGATTCGGTTTCGTTTTCCCAGCCATGTCGGACGCTCCTCTCCGCAAGTCCGGGAGGAAACGTCCGAGCAGCCTGACCAGGCGGTTGACCTGCGAGGGTTAACCCCCAGGACTCCCAGTGAGGGAGGCAGGGTCCGGAGCGCGGCGGGAAGAACCCCCTGAAAGCAATGCAGGAGGTAAATTGCCCGTTTGCTCCAACGGAGGCCAGCAGACTTGCGCAGCACTTCGCGTGCTGCCGGGCCATGGAGAACAGCAATAAGCAGATTTAAGGTGAAAACCTGTAAGTAAGCGAATCCCTTCTGATTTCTAAGCGTATGCGAAGGATTGGTGGGAGTTGAAGCTAAGAAGGCGCGGATTTCTTCCCCTTCACGGAGTTTCGGAACTTAGCTGGCGCCCCCCCCCCCAAGATGGCGACGAAAAAGCAGAGCCCTGCGATGAGTAAATCGGTGATGGCGATGTTACAGGGGAAGGGGGAAACCCTGGAAGAGATGGTCAGACGAGCGGTCTTTGAAGCTATGCGGCCCTTTGTAGCAAAGTTAAATGAAATGGGGCAAAAGGTTGATTCAGTGGAAAGCGAAGTGAAAACTATTAAAGAAACAGCGTCTGGAACAGGGCAGTCTGCACGCGAAAACGTAGTACTCATGAAAGCAACAAGTAAAGAAGTGAAGCTCTTGGAGAATCAAATAATAGGATTACAAGTGGACCGTGCCCAAACGGTATTGCATCTTCAGAATGTAAAAGAGGAGCAAAGTGAAAATCTAAAAGATTTGGTGTCGGAACTTTTGGCGTCATTCGCAAAGGCAACTAAAGAAGAGTTAAAAAGCGGTATCTTGGAAGTCCATCGGACATCTTCAAAATATGCAATGAAGCGTCAGCTGCGTCGCGAGATTATTATTGACTTTTCATCTAAGAAGACTCGGGACACCATCTTATATAATTTGTATAATGTGGACTTGGACTATCTGGGCAATAAGGTTAAGATATTGAAGGACGTTCCATTTTTGGCTCGTAAAAGAAGATTTAAGTATAAAAGGCTTGCGGCTTTCCTGAGGAAATGTGATGTAAAATACAAATGGTTGTTTCCGGAAGGCATCTGGTTTAGATACAAGGATCAAACCTACAAGATAATATCGGAAGTACAGCTGAGAGACTTTTTGTTTAACCATCAGGAGTTTCAGCAAGAAGAAAGTCCAAAGTTTGAAGGGGAGAGTGGGGGTGGGGAGGGAACGAGCGCAGCTATTGTAGCTGCGCAGAGAGAACTGAGACCGAGACGCGGGGGGTGGGGGGGAGAAAACCTGATCCTGAATATAGTCTGTATTTTATAAGATCTACCAATCTGATAGCATATTAGAAAGTTAACTTTAAAGAAAAATTGCAGCATGAAGGGAATACAAGACATGTAGACGTAGTGTGTGTTTTCTGTTTATATGTTGCTCTTCCCTTTTTCCCAGTCCCCTTTTTTCCCTTTATATTTTTGTAGTTTTTTGTAGTTTTTATGTTAGAAATTAAAAATTAAAAAATTAAAAAACAAAAAGATATAGTCACTGCTTTCACCATGCCAACCCTGAGGGCAGAAACCTCAGGTAAATTTACCTCAACTCTAAGATAAATTTAACTAGAAGGCAGCAATTATTCATCCTTGTAGGACTGGTCTTTATGTATTTATTTTATATACCCCACTTTTTTCTTAATGGGCACCCAAAGCAGCTTACAATGTCTTCTTTCCTTCTCCATTTTAGCCTTACAACAGCGATCCTGTAAGATAAGTTAGGCTGAGAGAGAGTTATTAGTCCAGACTCCAAAGTCATCCAGTGAATTTCCATGGTAGAGTGGAGACTTGCAGATCATAGTGCAATCCTATAACCACTACAGCATACTTGCTCTCTTTACCTTACCTCTGTTGTAATGTTAATGTAAAAACATAAGATCTCTGCTAGATAAGGTCCATGTAGTCTAGTATTGCCTATGCATCAGTAGCTATTCAGTTGCTCCTGGGAAATCTACAACAGGGCATGAAGGCCAATCCCCTGTTTGTTCTCAGAACCTTGTATTCAATGTCTCTGAAAACGATCACAAGCTAAATGAAACAACCTGCTAGGAAATTGTTTCTGGATGCTAACAAAATGGGAGAATTGAGACCTTGGAATTTTGTTCAGTTCCATGAACATCATGGAAATTTGCTTTTAATACCCTTTAGCAATCTTGCTGCAAAGTTTGAAGATGCTCAGATTTTAGCTATTTGGCACAGACCTGTCCTCAAATGAAATCTATCAGAAAAGATGGAAATCATAGGAAGAGTCATGACACCTAATCTTATTTCCCCTTCAGCCATTAATCACGCACAATTTCTAAAGGCCATTTAATGATCTCTGTGGAGTCACAAGAATATGATTTTTTTTACATATGCAACCAATACTATCAAGAAGCTGATAATTAGCATAAATAAAACAAATACTTGGATGGATATTCTCATTTATATTTTACATGTTTTTTTTCATCATATTGATTCCTACAGGAGAAAATAACTTGTGAAATGGCTTTAGAAAGGACAGGTTTACAATTTAGAAAAACCATCAAAGTGTTGGTGCTTGTAAGTTACAATACAGTAAGATTCTCACACAGCCTCTTAGAAAGGACAAAACTATCAATATGACTCTGAGAAAGTCTTCACACATAATATGTAAAGAAAAATTCCCATGTCTGCGATGTGATCTTAAAACCTTGCTTGGTTTTAAGATCAACAGATTGCAAAACAGGTCAATAACTGAGGGCATCCATTCTGCTTCCTGTTATCCACTAGCACCCTAATTACAATCCAAGTTTGTATTTAATTCAATAAGAACTGGTCATAGTGCATATCCTTTGCCCCTTTTTTTCCTATCACTTCACATGCATGCCTGGGAAAGGGCTTCAGACACATGGGAGCCTTGGATCACCTTCTTGGTGGGTTTACTGCCAGGGCCAGTCCTATGCACAAAAGACTTCTGCAGGTCTTTTTTACTTCTCAGTATAGACAGGAGCTAATGACCATATGGGGTGCCATACTGTTATAGGTCAGCATGTTCTTGACTGCAGCTGAGTACAGTGATCTTGCATCCATGTTCCCATATCGGCAGGTACAGTCAGCTCTTGTCCCCTTTGCATATAGGAAGTTTTTAGTATCATGCATGAAAATGAACTAAAAAAATCAGTTGAGAGAGAAGGAGATAGGGGAAGGTGTTAATTTTGAGTGAGGCGACCTTTATACACAGTCAGTAAAAGAAAGGGAGCTCTCATCTCTTTCTCCTGAGGCAGCTAAATTCCTCATTCTCATTTTTTTTCCAAAAGGAGGACACATTCTTGAAAAGGTCAGAAGGACAAATCTGTTTGCTCTTTCCATGCTCTTTCTGTGCAAACTATGTGCTCTACCATTGAGCTATGGGGAGGGGAACACAGCTCAGTGGCACAGCACATGCTTTGCATGTATAAGGAGGTTCCAGGCCCAACCTCTGACAATGTGTATTTCAGCTTCTAATTATGTTACACTGAAATCCCGCCCATTCGTGCAAGCTTGCCCTCTTTGAAGAATAATCACAGCTGATCAAGCTCAATGCATTTGCTCAGTAATCCTTAACAAAAGTGCTTGAATGCTCCCCATACACTGCCTTGTAAATGACACATCTTCCATCAGGCACTCATGAATTTAAAAAAAAAGTCCAAGTCACCGGAGAAGCTGGTTAGGCACACTAAATAGCCTAGAGTTGATTGTTGCCTTCTCATGTCTTGTCTCGAAGCTGTTTGCTGGAAGTGACTGTCAATTTCAGTTCTGCTAAGGAAAGGCAACAGGCAGCTACCAGACAGCGATTGTGGAAGGCCCTGCTGCACATGTAGTCTACGAAATGCCAGAATGTCTCTATTTTTTCCACCCTAAGGCACATTCTACATTGGAGGTCAGCACAACAGGTTGCCCACCAAGGCCCATGGCTACTTCTCTTGATGTGCTTCTTCACGTCCTCTTGTTTACCTCTGCCTCATCATTTCTTTTCTATCATCTTCTTTCCTACTTGCTTCCTATTGCAGCATTAAGAGTAATAGCTGCTTGTGTTGTGACTGTCATTTGGTTGTTCACTTGCCCTCCCACTCTGTCCCTCAAGATCCAAAAAGATGGCGGCAGTGGCAGCAATGACTGCTGCCATGCTTCTTTTTCCTCCTCCATGCTACCTCTACCTTTAGGTCTAGGTAAAAAAGTCTCCACTGCCAGACTGGATTTGGAAAGTGACCAGAGAAGGAGTCAGGGAAGCGAGCTGGTGATGGAAGCACAGAGGAGGAGATGCAGCAGCCAGCCGAGCAAAGCTGTCTCTGTGTATATGGCCCAATGTGATGGAGAGAGGGAACGTCTGAAACTGTCTTGCTTGGAACCCACAAAACACAGAGACAGTCTTGTTGGGAAAACTCTGGTCACATTCTCTACAAAGTCCTCCAAAGATACAGCCTGTCCCCCTCCCACAATTTTTTTAGTTCTGGTTTCTATTACAGAGAGGATTTTTTCCCCCTAGGAGATGAGCAAACTGCAGCTCCAATAATGCCAAGTACTGAACAGTTAACATGGTATTTAAAAATTCACTTCTTGAAAGCTTGGTGATGTGTATTAATGGTCTGGCACAGATGGAAAAGTGACAGATATTAATTTATGCAGGAGTTCAACCAGCTGCTGAAACGGCACTTCAGTTTCTGAGAACTGAACTGCAGAAAGGTAGTAGCTATTTGTGAGATCTTAATATGGATGGATCGATCTGCTGAATCTCCATCTCATCATCAAAGTGGTTTGTGGGTTTGATAGTTGCTCCTAGTTTTGGTAATCTGGAACATTTTTCATTATTAGACTGCTTAGCTTAACTTTTTCTGAATCCTTAGGGTTAGGATTTAATGTCTGCCAAATAGTTAGGTGTTGGTCTGAAGTAGAATAGAAGAATTTTAGTCCAGTGCCCCCTTACAGACCCACAAGCGTTTCAGAGTGTAAGCCTTCGAGAGTCAGAACTCCCTTCTTCAGACACAAGTAGGAATGGAGATCCCTGAGCCAAAGGTGGGTGGGATGTTACAATGGAGGGGATCAGGATGTAACGGTGCAATGAAGACTGATTAGAGCAGAAATTAGCATCTATATAGTGAGATAAGAATTCTATGTCTCTGTTCAACCCCAGGGAGTTCATTGTTCTGAATTTGTGAATAATCTGTTTCAGAAATCTCATTTTGCAATCTCCCCTTGAAGTTTCTCTGTTTGAGGACGGCCATTTTCAGATCAGCAATGGGATGCCTTGGAAGATTAAAATGTTCTCCCACTGGTTTTTGAGTGTTGTGATTTCTAATGTTAGATTTATGCCCATTTATTCTTTTGTGTAGGGACTGATCTCTTTGTCCAATGCAGAGAGTAGAAGACATTGCTGATACTTGATAGCATACATAACATTGGGAGATGAACAAGGGAATGAATCTGAGATGGTATAACTGGTGTTGTTAGGTCCTGTGATCAAGCTGCCAGAGTAAATATGGGGACAGAGCTGGCATCTTGGTTTATTGCAGACCCTGGTCTCAGTCCATGTCAGTTTGGGGAAGTACATTATTATGAGTGAAAAGTTGTTTAAAGTTAAGGGGCTGTCTGTGGGCAAGAAAAGGTTTGCCTCCCAATGTTTGCAACAGAAGAATATGATTGTCCACTAGGTTGCAACTTGCAAGTCACTGATGATATGTTGAACCAGTTTGAGTTGAGAACTGTATGTGACCACCAGCGGTGTTCTATTGTTTCATTTTGGCCTGTCTTGTAGCAGGTTATCTCTTGGTATGATTCTTTGTCGATTTGTTTCTTTACTATATCAGGTGGGGACTGTAGTTCCAAAAATGCCTGTTGTAGATGCTACAGGTGAGAATCTGTATCAAAGGGATTGAAACAGATGCGGTTGTAGATGATGGATTGTTTGGGATGGTGACGGGAGGCATGGAGATATGTTTTTCGATTGGTACGTTTCCAGTATAAGGTGGTTCTTAAGGATCCGTCATTTATTTGTACAGTGGTATCTAGAAAATGTATTTCCTGTGTGGATTGATTCATGGTCAGGTTGCTGAAGGCCACGTGGAATTCCTCCAGTGCCAACAGTGACACTGTTCTTGTCGTCAACAGTGACAAAAGATTACCCGTGTAAGGTTTTTAATGTATTTATGTCTTGATTTTCAACTTACAAATTCAGTGCTGATAACCTTCTCTGATTATTGAACAATAGTTGTGAAACTATGGGCTGGATCCTACGATTCCCTTGTACTAACAGCAAAGTTTTGTTCCTGCAGAAGAAATCTTGCATTGGTGGAAGGTTCTTTGCACCAGAGGAAAACTCAGTGGTTGGCTATGGGACTGGATAGAAGAAATCATATCCCTCAAAGAGACTAACAGAATTTGCCAGGAAAATCTACAATGTGACCTGGGAAACATGCTGGACTTTTGTGCAGGCCCATGCTGTAATCATATGTCTCTAATCATGCAGTAATTCCATTTACAGTTGAGACGCCACTGTGGACCTGGGTAGCTGTCCAAGAGATGGACCTTTCCTGTATTAAGGCTGTCAGGCTAAACTACTCATGTAAAGTTTTCTGTGAATATCTGTGATGGTCTCTGACAGACACTATTCTGACACACTTGCATGATCGAAGCGGTGCAATGATTAGAGCATTGGGCTAACAGTGGAGAAATGAAGTCCTGCCCTCAAATCATAGTTGACTTATGGCGACCCCATGTGGGGTTTTCATGACAAGAGACTAACAGAGGTGGTTTGCAATTGTCTGGCTCGACAACTCTGGTCTTCACTGGAGGTCTCCCATCCAAATACTAACCAAGGCTGACCCTGTTTAGCTTTTGAGATCTGACAAGACCAGGCTCTCCTGGGCTATCCAGGTCAGGGCAACAGGGGACTGGTCACCTTGGCCCAGTCACTCTCTTTCAGTATAGCAAGATCGGGCTTCTTGGAGTAAGGGAAAGATAAAAATTGTACCAAATAAATATTCAGTATTATGGGCTTGTTTTGAAGGCACACGATACAGCCACCATGCTGAAGTTAAAGAAGTGTGAGTGTCGTCAGTGCCTGGATGGAACCCTATGCATGCTGCTTTGAATTCTGTAAGAAGTTAGGTGTATATGATACCTTAAATCTGGGCAAAACAACAATATTTTGACCTGGAACTTAAATGTCAACAAAAGAGGTGCCAGGTGAAGCTGTAGGAAGGCATCCCCAAACCAGAAAGCCCAGCGTCTAGGTACCACATGCATGGACAGAGGCACAGAGGAGGGCTTGACTAGCAAACAAGACAGTATGGAAAAAGGCAATGCTCTCGGTATGATGGTCACAAACTATTTAGGGCATTAATGATAAGCATCGGCACTCCAAATTGTGCCTGAAGAAACACAGGCAGCCCAAGCAGATCTTTCAGTACACAGTTGATACGATCCCAGTATCCAACCCTGCCTGCAAACTGACTGCTACACTTTGAACTACATAATCTTCCAAATTGGTTTCAGAAGCAGTCCCATCTAGAATATGTTGTCATACTCTAATTTGGATGTGATCAGAACACAGAGGCTCACCATGGCCCACAGTGCAATCCTAAGAAGAATTTTACCCTTCTAAGCTCAGTGACTTCAAAGGTCTCAGTGTGGCGTGGGTAGGGAACAATGGGTGCCACTATCAGCCCAAGGGCTGGCAGTGATTCCCCACCCCCTGCCAACAATTGGGGATAACCAAGGAAATAAAACCAGTTTGGGGGCAAGATGCAAAGGAAACCACAATTCTTGCTGGGAACAGCAGCCTATTGGGGGGATGGTCAACATACCGGTTCCTGGAGGTGGTGGTCATGCACCTTGCTCTATCCAACTCTTAAGGGGACCCCTTTTAAGTTATGCAAGACCTCAACTCTACATAGCCTTGTACTTTGTTCCCCAGCCGAATACCTAAACTGCACAGGAGCCAGGTGGCTTAGCTTGCCTGGTTCTACTGCAAAGGCAAAATCTGTAAATCAAATCAGACAGCCACATTATTTAGAACACGTGTTGAGTTCAAAACAGTCCATGTTTTCATACCACAACCATAATATTTAGAAAAGCAGCAATGCAGACTGCGAGACATTTTGACCATCAGCGGTAAAAATGTATTAAAGCCATTCTTCAGTTTGCTGAACATATAAGAGCAGTTACTTCAAAGGAACAATGGCACCAAGTTGCGATGATCTTTCTGATACCTAAGACCAATAAAGAAGGCAAAGAATGTCATGTAAGAAATACTGTTGTGTGTGAACCCGATCCAAAGGGATCCACTGTCCAAAGGGAGTAGCATTTGTGACCTGCATCAGTTCAAGGATTAAACTCCAAGAAGAACCCTTCTTTCTAGGTCTACAGATTGATCAGATCAAGACCTACTTGGTCTAAAAGGGAAGATTCTTCCTGTTTTTATATCTCTATGATCATACCCAGGGCTTTTTTTCTGGGAAAAGAGGTGGTAGAACTCAGGACCGCACAATGATGTCACTTTGGGTCAGCTGAAACAAAGGGGGAGTTTTTAAAGGTTTAAATCACCCTCGGTGAAAATGGTCACATGGCCGGTGGCCCCGCCCCCTGATCTGCAGACAGAGGGGAGTTTAGAATCTAAACTCCCCTCTGTCTGCAGATCAGGGGGCAGGGCCACCGGCCATGTGACCATTTCCAAGAGGTGCTGGAACTCTGTTCCACCGTGTTCCAGCTGAAAAAAAGCCCTGATCATACCACATTTGCAATGTTATAAGAAACCTTTTTGAACATCATGGAATCATAGGGTTGGAAGGGACCTCTAAGATTAGCTAATCCAACCCCCTGCATGATGCAGAACATTCACAAGTACCTTCTCCTCTCTCCCCACACAGTGATCCTTACTCCGTCAGGATCCCTAGCCAAACTGGCCCAGGGAAAATTGCTACCTGACCCCAAGGTGGCAATTGCCCTTACTCTGGGCATGTAAGAAGGGGCCACAAGAACTACATTTAAAAATGCAAGGAGAGATGCCCATCAACATAAACTGATCTATGAAATGTCCAGTATCCCTAGAGTTATACTGGAAATTCAAGGTCTTCAGTCTACTTCTTTCATAAACAATCAGACCCAGAAAATGTGTACAGGCACATTTCAGCAGGTGGCAAGGGATGAAGCAGTCCAGCTCAGATTTACTGTACTGTCTTTGCTTAAGACATAATGAAGACAAATATATGGAAGGACTCAAAAGAGAATCCTGATAAAAGAATAAAGCTAAAAGAGAAGAATAAGCCTTCAGTAACACCCAAATGTAAGCGGCTATTCATCACTGTTGTAAATGAATTGTACGGTAAACTGGAATATATTTCACAAGGCAAAAAAGCTCCGGTAGGAGCGGCTTTCTATGAATGTTTTGTTCATTTGCTTACTTTGAAAGAGGCTGCAGACGGCTCAGATCTTAGCTGTTTGATCTGTTTTTCTCCAAGCATGTGTGCTTAGTAAATTACATATTGTAAGCAACCCCAGGGTGCATAGTCCCATCCTAGTTAATACGTTTTTGCATTTTGACAGGGAGCTCAACAGCACGGAATAATCCAAAAGAAGCCCCCAATTGCTAAGTTTTTAAGCCATTAGTTGCTGATTATTTTCAACAAATACACTGCTTCTGTCCTGCTTAATGATTGAATTTTAAATATTAATGATGGATGTCTTTGTGTAGAGAGATGGCAATGTCTACTGCTGCTTCTCACTAGGTCCTGCTAAAAATGCAAGAGGAATTGTGCAAATGGGCTATTTACCGCTTTCAATTGTGTTAATCAACATTGAAATTATCACGGCCTTTCATGAATTCTAGCACTATAATGCATCTCCAATCATAGAAAAAGAGATTTGCACAGAATGCAGAAAGCAATGATGTCCACTATTTCACTTTGAAAATATAAGAGTTATTAATAACTGATATTTATTCCAGAGGGAAAATCAAAGAGTCCAGTAGCACCTTTAAGACTAACCAATTTTATTGTAGCATAAGCTTTCGAGAATCACAGTTCTCTTCGTCAGATGCATGGAGGGCCAAAAGAAACTGGTCAGATATAGAGGGGTAGTTCTGTTAGTCTGTTGCACCAGAAATAAACACAAGCTTTCATGGACAAGAGACCAGCCCACTCCTTCAGATGCAGTAACGGGGTCCTCTCCCGCAAAATGGGGAGCTACCCACACCATTAACTGGCTTAGTGTTACTAGTGCGTGGTCTCTGCATTTTTCTTGATTAGATTTGAATTTTTACATAACTGTGTTTCACCCTGTGGTTGGTGGAGAGTGCCTTCAAGTCATAGCTAACTTATGGCGACCCCTGGTGGGGTTTTCATGGCAAGACTCTAACAAAGGTGGTTTGCTATTGCCTGCCTCTGCAGCCCTGATCTTTGTTGGAGGTCTTCCATCCAACCAAGGCTGACCCTGCTTAGCTTCTGAGATCTGACAAGATCAGGCTCCCCTGGGCTATCCAGGTCAGGCTGTTTCACCCTGCACTGCCTACATTTCACACCCTCTGACCCCACTTTTTGAAGCTTCAGAAAGTGGTAGCACAGGGAGGATCCACTCTTTGCATCTGAAGAAGTGGGCATGAAAACTTATGCAGGAAACAAATTTTGTTAGTATTTAAGGTGTCAAAAGACTCCTTAAAGATTTGTGACAACTTAAAGACTAATATAAATTTTATTAATCCAAATCCTAGACTGAACCCACCAGGAACTTCTGCAGAAAAAAAACACTTCCCAAGAGCATCAAATTCTGGGAAATTATCCACGAGGAAACCCCCCTTGCTTCTACGTGTTCATCTAAGCAAACATTAAACGTCTGCACAGGGCTTCTCTCTGCAGGTTAATGGAGTCATATCTGCCTCCCCTGCTCTAAGAGACATGAACCTACATTCACACACATCAGAGGAAAAAAGAATGAAAGTGTGTTTTTGTGTGGTGGTGGTGGTGTGGGTGCCTTTGTTTCCAGAGCAAAAGTGTAGAAAGGGCGCCTGTCCATTTCTATAGGCTGCTTTCTCTTAGTAGTATATCTTGACAATCTAGCCCTGGGTGACTATGTTTCTTGTCTCCCGTTCTGCAGTTACAGAGCTGTGTTGTGGCTTCTCTGGAGCCATTTCACTGCTTCATTAGCATTAAAATCATATGCTTACAATGCATCTGCCACGCAGACCCTTTCTAGCCAAAACAAGCTCTCTCAAGCTGTGACTGCATCTGCAGGTGACACCTGTGTCCCTTTTGAAAGAACCTTGGGGGGAATAAATCCAAACGCTTTATGTAATCATAGCAACCTTTTTTTTAAGGTGAAGTATTTAGAGTTTATTTAAATACCAGGAAATGTAATCCCTATCCTTTCTACAGACCGGGTTAGTAACTGAGCATGCTCAGTGGAGTTTTGAATCACCAGGGCAGGATCCTAGCTAAAGAAAGGGCTTCTTAAAAGGAATACATATCAGAAAAGCAAGTGTAACCCATAAAGCTGAGAAGCGGACTCCAGACTTGGGAGACCTGCTTCGAGTTCTGCTCTGCATAGACTGATGGTTGGACTTTGGACAAAACACTTTCCCTCAACCTTATAAAATGAAAAACGCTATAAAACAGGAAAATGGTGCTCCACTTTAAAGAGCTGTTTTGAGTATGGTTGCCGGTCCCCCTCACTTCCCCAGCGGGATGGGTGGTTCTGTTGCAGGTGTGGGAGCCTCATCTGGTTTCCTCATGTGTATGCTTTGTGTGCGTACTCCAAAGACCCTGATGACGTTACTTCCAGTTGAAAAACAGAAGTGATGGGGTCTCCGTGGGAGAAAAATTGGACATAGCATTTTTACGATGTCTGGGGACCAATATGGACGCACTGAGACCCCGTAGCTTCCAGTTTTTGATTGGAAGTGCATCATTGGAACCTCTGGAGCATATGCACCATTTTGATGTGTGCTCCGGTGGCTCCCAGCCTGCCTCCCCCTCCTTTCCCCTCTGCCAGTCAGCTGAGCAGGGCCAGGAGGCGAAAGGTAGGGGGACTGGCATCCCTAGTTGTGAGGGTTAATGTACTTATTATGCTTAAATATCGCTGTTCCTTTGGTAAACTCACATTTGTTTACATGGAGCTCCCATCCACAAGTATTTCTCATCTAGACCAAGTCTAGGATACACCTTACTTAACATTTCAGTTCACATATATTACCAAGCACAGAGAGTCTCATATGTTCCCTCTGCCCTTTCTTTCATGCGCACCACTTCCTCTCAGGATTTCTTTGTTCATACAAACCTTCCACTATATCTGAATCAGCAAACTACTTATTTATTTACTTCATTTATACTCTACCTTTCTCCCCACTGGAGACCCAAAGCATCTTTCAACATTTTCAACTCCTCACAACAACTTTGTGAGGTAGGTTATGTGACTGGCTCAAGGTCACCCAGCAAGCTTCTATGGCAAAGTGGGGATTCATGCCTGGGTCTCCCAGATCCCAGGCCAACAGTCTAACCACTATATCACACTGGCACTTGGCCTCCAAACCACAGCACAAAACCAAGAGCAAAGAGTCCAGCTGTAATGGCAACATATAATTTTGTCATAAAAAGGAGGGAATCAGAGTGTACAAGGAGAGGCGGGAAGGGAATAGAAGCAAGGAGTTTGTGAATCTGAGGCTTTCTAATGTCACTCAAAACCATGACTGGTGTCAGATGTAAACCAGGCCAGAGGAACACTGCTACCATGTGCCCCCCAAGCTATTTGGGGGGCTCAGAGATGCTGTACAAGTGATTCATAGTCATATTTCATAGACCCAAATAACAGTAGCAAAGAAGTACACAAATGGTTGCGTGGTACAGTTATTTTTAGGCAGAACTGAGAGGTGGTTGTTTTTCAACTATTTAGAGACCTGACTGTACATGCATCTTTATCTGTATAATCTCTCTTCTGCTGCCTTTGTTTGTTTATTTAGTTGCATCATTTATGTCCCACCCTTCACACAAGGAGCCCAGGGCCTTGCAATAAACTCTTGATTTTGGATAGGCAAACAGACAGATGCTTGCCCAAGGCCTGTGAGCTTCCCTGCTCGAGTAGAGAATTGGGAAGTGCAGTTCTCACATCTGATACTCCAGCCACCTTACCACGTTGGTTCTCAAATAAAAATGAAAAATTATTGCGCAACAGCAAGGACTGATAAAATGTAGGAAGCACAGGGATGTTTTTCTTCTTTGGCCATTAACAACTTGATGGACAAATCAAATTTGCTCTTAAAATGATACATTTGAAAGTGTTTCTCCCCCCACACCCCTTTTTTGCCTGAACGGTAGATTATGTAAAACAGAGTTCTTCAACATTTTTCAGTCCTGGGAACTAACTTTAACACCAAGTTTTGTGATAGCACTGCCACCTGATAGGACGCTGGAATCTCTGAACCTTACTGTGCTAAAAAGGAGATTCCTTTTGTCTGCTGAGGGACTTTGCCAAGCTATCTTGTTCCTCCTCTCAGCATAGGAACAAAGAGAGGCAGGAAATGTTGCATCCTTGCACTCTACTCATGTGCTGTGGGAGTTTACAGAAAGGTGCAAACAGTCGCTCTATAAGGGTTTGCCATCCAGACAGTAGGGCTCCGTGGCCCGCATGATGGTCCCAATTCATAGGTCGAACACCACTTGTCTAGAACAGGAAATATTCTGAATATCAGGCAAAGGTCAGAACTAATGCCAAGTCACTGTTCGATGCTACATAAGCTACATGAGGCTACATGTCCTTCCAAGCTCACTGTACACTGTGCGTTCTGTATCAGTTGGTGACTTCCGCTCCATTTTAGTGCAAGCAGCAGTATGCCAGTATATTCTGAGCTAGTTACAGTTACTCATCACATGTTAATGCTTCTGTAAAGTATTCTACATGGGGGCTACCTTGGGAAAGCTCTCAGAAATTTCCACTGGTCCAAAATGCAACTATTTGCTGGGTTTCTTAACTAGGATCAGATGGCATATATTTTCAATTGAAAGTACTAGTTTTGATCTTTAAAGCCTGGAGGACTATCTTCTCCATAGCAATCTACCCAATACTGAACTCATCCAATTGATGTCCTTCTTTGTGTACCACTCTTTCATTCAATGACAGGGCCTTTTCATTACTGGTGCCTAGACTATGGAATGCCTTATATGAGAAGTTAATTCAACCCCTCCTTGGCAGTGTTCCAGGAAACACTGAAGGCTCATCTGTTCTGCTTGGCCTTCTGTTAACTTGGGTATTTTTCAACCTGATGCATATTAATTTCATTGATTTGGGGGGGGGGGGGGCTCTTTCAAGTTTTGTATGTTTCAGTCTGGGCTCCTAGTTGGAAAGATGAAGATAGTGAGGATACATGGCTTCCTTTGTAATGTTTTGAATGGTGGCACTCTTTTTTAACATTATAGGTTCTATATATTTTAATTCTATGCTTCTAATACAGTAGATGGAGATAAAGCAAAGGTACCTTCTGCTCTGACGTGATACAAGTGTTGGGTTTTTATTATATTAGGCTTGCCAACTCCAGGTTGAGGAATTCTTGGAGATCTGGGGGTGGAGGCTGAGGGAGGGCAGGGATCTTAGCAAGGTATAATGCCAGAATTATACATGGCTGCCGGGGGGAAGGCACCTGGGTGGAGATAGGCATGCACACATTTATGTCATGTTGGAAAATTATGTCATTTCCTGGCTTGACCCAGGAGCTATGGGTTGTGCTGGGGGCTGATTCTTAGCAAACTAATTTTGGGGATGTTTTTAACAAATCAGCACACAGTGCAACCTGTAGCTTCTTCTTCACACTAGAAAATGACGTCACTTTCTGGTGCAAAGGGTGGGTGTGGGAGCATGTGTGTGCCCGTTGCCCCCCACTCCTGCAGCTCCCCAGTTTGGCCCCTGGGGGACCTGGCAAATCTAGCCAGAGTCCAACCTACAAAGTAGCCATTTTCTCCGGGGAACTGATCTCTGTAGTCCTCATCTAACTTTATTGTATGTTTTTAATTTTGTTAGCATTATTGTATGATTTTAATTCTGTTGAGGACATCGCTTATTAAAAGTCTGTACACATGTGAGGAGTATTAGTGGTTCAATTTTTAAAAAATAAATAATAAAGGCTATGGTTTGCGCTTCCCTTCCAGTGTGTTCATTTAATGCAATACTAGGCCTGGCAACCCTATCTGTGAGTGACTCCTTTCTGCAGCTCTACACATTGACACAGGACCATCAAGTTCGAGACTAGAAAGAATGATTAGCTGTGGAAGTTTATAGGGAAGGCTATTCAGAACTATTGGGGAACTTTGGGGAAGGCAATGGCAAACCACCCTGGAACAAAAAGTCTGCCAAGAAAACATCGTGATGCAATGACCCCCCATGGGTCAGTAATGACTCAGTACTTACACCTTTACCTATTCAGAACTAATCTGTTCAGAGCCTGTTCATAAAGGTTTAGGAACACAACCAAAGAAACCCACAAGGAAAAAGAAAAGACTAGCATGTCCGGGTTGTTAGTGGACTTCCAGAAAGCTTTTGATAAAGTTCCTCATCAAAGTAAGCTCAATAGTCATGGGGTAAAAGGACAAGTCCTCTCGTGGATCAAAAATTGGCTACTGAATAGGAAACAGAGAGAGAGAGTATAAATGGGCAATATTCACAGCGGAGGGTGGTAAGCAGTGGGGTACTGCAGGGCTCATTGTTGGGTCCGGTGCTTTTTAACTTGTTCATTAATGATTTGGAATTGGGAGTAAGCTGTGAAGTGGCTAAGTTTGCTGATGACACTAAATTGTTCAGGGTGGAGAGAACCAGGGAGGATTGTGAGGCACTCCAAAGGGATCTGTCAAGGCTAGGCAAGTGGGCATCAATGTGGCAAATGAGGTTCGACGTGGCCAAGTGCAAAGTAATGCACATTGGGGCCAAAAATCCCAAATATGGGGCCAAAAATCCCAAATACAATGATGGGGTCCAAACGGGCGGAGACTGACTAAGAGAGAGATCTTGGAGTCATGGTAGATAACTCACTGAAAATGTCGATACAGTGTGCGACAGCAATAAAAAAGGCCTACACTATGCTGGGGATTATTAGGAAGGGAACTGAAAACAAATCAGCTAGTTATCATAATGCCCCTGTATAAATCAATGGTACGGCCTCATTTGGAATACTGTGTACAATTCTGATCACCACACCTCAAAAAAGATGTTATAACACTGGAAAAAGTGCAGAAAAAGGCAACTAGAATGATGAAAGGGATGGAACACTTCCCCTATGAAGAAAGGTTGAAGTGCTTGGGGCTCTTTAGCTTGGAGAAACGACGACTGAGGGGTGACATGATAGAGATTTACAAGATTATGCATGGGATAGAGAAGGTAGAGAAAGAAGTATTTTTCTGCCTTTCTCACAATACAAGAACTTGTGGGCACTCAATGAAATTGATGAGCAGTCGGGTTAGAACGGATAAAAGGAAGTACTTCTTCACCCAAAGGGTGATTAACACATGGAATTCACTGCCTCAGGAGGTGGTGGCAGCTTCAAGCATAGACAGCTTCAAGAAGGGACTGGATAAACATATGGAGCAGAGGCCCATTAGTGGCTATTAGCCACAAGGTATAGATGGAACTCTCTGTCTAGTGGAGTGATGCTCTGTATTCTTGGTGTTTGGGGGGCAATCAGGGGGAGAGCTTCTAGTGTCCCTTCCCCACTGGCAGACCTCCTGAGGACCCCTGGTTTTTGGCCACTGTGTGACACAGAGTGTTGGACTGGATGGGCCATTGGCCTGATCCAACATGTCTTCTCTTATGTTCTTATGTTCTTATGTGAGGGTACATTGAGTTTCCCTTTTCTTCACTGTATTTAGAACTGGCCCTGACCTGGATAGCCCAGGTGAGCCTAATCTTGGCTGAATCCACACTTCCCTACCTTCCGCTTTTCATGTGCATTAATCACACTGGATTCTATCCTGCAATGTCCCAGTCTGTGTTCACAACCCTTCTGTTACTGCCGCTGCCTCGCGCTATACTTCGTCCACATCCCTGGTAGAATCGCACAATACAGGGCGGGTTTAGATCTGACATCGCCGATGACAACATCGCGTTCATTTTTTTTTCATTTTTTCATCAGATTTCCGCTATAGAGTTTTTTTGCTAAATTGCTATGGTGAGGCCACACCCCTATGATGCCTGTGATTGGTTAATGTTATTCTATGCCTTCTTCTTTGAAATCCATTGGACCATTATTCTGGCGGGCTAATTTCAACTGATATTTAAGGTGGGGGTGATCCACACTCTCCAAACGGGCAGACTATTTATTTGACGCTTGAATGCAATGTTAGAATGACGGATTTCTGCTATAAAGGTAATTTCAGCCGTTAAAAAAAAATTAATTTTAACAGCCACTGATATTTCCAACTGTTCGACATCCTAAAAATGACACGGAAATGGAAATGATGCCACCCCTTGATGTCTCCGCGGGGATTTTGGAGCACCCGATTAAGATTTATGGCCAGGATTGTGCATCAATGCTGGAAAAGTCCCCTTTAAAAAAGGAGGGGGGGAGGGCGGACAGGCAGGCATGCTGTGGAGAGAGCGGAAAAGTCTGATAATTCCATGGCAAAGAGGGATGGTGTTCCGGAAAGGCTGCAAACACGGAAGTGGGGTGGTTTGAAGGGGGTGGTCTCCTTGTGAAACGCTTCTATTTGTCCACATCCACGGTGAGAACCACGCAAGAGAAGTGTTTGAACACATGACAAATTCGTCTGAGGCGCAACGCGAAAGATGTGAGAGAATGGCGGGATTGAGGTAAAAGTATGTGAACAGCCCACTGAGAAGCGAATAATGGGCGGGGGGAAAGTGGAAAACTTGAGACGTGTGGATTCGGCCCTTGTCTGATCGCAGAAGCTAAGCAGGGTCAGCCTTGGTTTACGTTCGAGACCTCCAAAGGTTTGCAGAGTCAGGCAATGGCAAACCACCTCTGTTAGTCTGTTGCCTTGAAAACTCCAGCAAGGGTCAACATAAGTTGGCTATGACTTAACAGCACCTCCCACACCACCAGCATTTAGAACTGAACATGCTCATAATCCCAGAAATTAGTGTGGGCAAAATTGGGTCCGCAACATTTTTGGAGCCTGCAGGCATCTTTGGATTTCTTACAGGGGGTGGTAGGTACAACCACAAAATGGCTGCTGCAGAAGACAGAGGGTGAGGTTATGAAAAACGGTGATAGTAACTCTTCAACACTTCAGGCACAAGCAAGGTTGGCCTGCCCATTGCGGCCAGGCCAGCAGCCGCCTCGGGTGCTAAGGCGCCGGAGAGGGTGCCAGCCCGGGGGCAGGGGTGCGCACCACGGAGCTCAATTGCCTGTGCTGCTGCGCCTGGCCAGGAGCACGTGCTGGCGGCAGCAGTGCGGGGCCACTGAGCAGGCAGCCTCCCAGCCCTCCTGCCCAGTTGCTCTGTGCTGCTGCCACCACCGGCACACAACTGCGGGCCAGGTGCAGCAGGCGGCTGGGGCAGCGTGCAAAGCATCCGAGATGGAGGGCTGGGAGGATGAATGCCGCCGTGCACTGCCCCGGCCACCTGCTGTGTCTGGCCAGGAGCACGTGCTGGCAGCATGGGGCAGCTGAACAGGCAGCCTCCCGTTCAGTTGCTCTGTGGGCCAGGTGCAGCCAGCGGCCAGGGTGGCCGGCTGTGCCTGGCCTGCAGAGCAACTGAGCAAGAGGGGCTGGAAGCCCCCCTGTGTGTGCACCCAGCCCTGCGTGATGACGTCACATGCAGTGACATTATCATGCAGTCTGGTGCGTGCGCACGCGCACACACGTGTGTGCACGCAGCAGCAGCTCTTAAACTACCTCAGGTGCCAGCAACGCTGGAGCCAGCTCTGGGCACAAGTTCTCCTTAACAAGATTCCCTTTAAAATTAACATATTGTTTAAAAATATTTTTCCTGCATACATACAAAATAAGTATACATATTGAGCCAGCTAAGAAACCCTCATCCAGTAGCATCTGTCTTCATTCTGCAGACATCTAACTCACTTATGCAAAAAGAATATTTAAAAAACGCTTCTCCTTTCTGTCCTCTTACACGAACCCCAATCATCATGACTCTAACCTTTTTTAACCTGATAGAAAATTATGATAGGAACATTTTTAAAAGTGAACAGAAATTGAAGTAGTGGCGTTACCAACTTTTACCTGAATTATAAAAATACATTCAAATTGGGGAGATCTGATGACTTCAACAAAAATTCCAGTCAGGTGCACTGAACATTTTCGCCGTGCAACCCCATCTTATTTAGTCAAAATCAAGTCCCGCTGTGTTTTTAGAATATCACTTTGCTGTTTGCACAGGTAAAGTGCTTTGTATAAAGCCACTATCAGTCTTACTCTATAAACTGCAACAATTCAAAAAGTCTCATCTGGTCCCTCCCACTTTCTAAAAACACTTGGTAGGTGCAGGAAAGGGGCTGGTGCCATGTTGGGGACACATGCCTTCTGTCTTGGTGTATCCTTGGTGGGTTTTCTAGATTTAGCTTTATAACATCCTGCAGAGATAGTGAGAAAAAGAAATGAGAACCAAGACTTACCAACTCTGCAAGAAAAAGTTGTAGCATAGTGTTGCCAAACTCCAGGTAGTAGCTGGAAATCTCCCAGAATTACAACTAACCTCCAGGCCACAAAGATAGTTCCCCTGGAGAAAATGACTGTTTGGATGGTGAACTCTATGCCATTACATCCCACTGAGGTCCCTCCAAACCCCACCCTCTCTAGGCCCCACCCCACCCCCAAATTTTCAGGAATTTTCCAACTTGGAGCTGGCAATCCTACTGCGGCATGCAAACTGTTCAGAAAGTAACTGCTTCATGCAAAATTGGATTCAGCATGTGCAAACATACTTTGATGTAACAGAAATGCAATCTTGAGAAAACTACTGAAGAAAAGAGACAGGAAAAAATAAGGCAGGGGGAGGAGAGAAACTAGGATGTAATAAATTAAATATAAACTAACTATAATCGTTATAGCAGTAAGCAGCTGCCTAATGAGAAAAATAGTCTATCTGATAGAACATACAGCTAAAATTCCCAGAAGAATATACAACAGTCTCAGGAGCTGGTTTTTCCACTTCAGGCAAATCTGTATATAAAAATTAATTATGAATGCAGATTTTTTCAAGGAAGTTTCCCCTCGTGGCTGTACGCAGTATAATGTCACAGAGAAAAAAATTGACCTTTTAGATCATCTTCTTTTGAAAGAAGTAATTTCCATTACAGACCAAGAAAACAAATTTGCATTCCTCAAAGCGGAACTAAAATACATAGCGTTCTCATAAGAGCACTCCTAGGGACAGATGCCAGGCCTCGGAAGGTCAGCTGCCCTCAGTCCCACTGAAGTTGATGAGACTTGTAACTACCTAAGCACAGTTACCCTCTTCTATGTCCATTGAAGCCAAGGATACAATTCAGCTTAAGAAGGCACTGTTAAGTTACTGCAGAGTTGAGCCATAAATTCTTCTGGGAAATTATTGCTTTAATGAAGAGCACATTTCACCCACAATCCACATATTCACACATAAGGCTGCTTCTCCATTGGCTTCCTTCCTCCTGAGTTGCAAGCGCTCTCTCTCTTTTTTTTTTCAAAGGCAGGAACAATTCCTAACTTTGCTGCTTATTCCCTCCTGGCTTTAAAAGCCAGGAAAAGGTTAAATGGCTGCTTTCCCCTTCCTCCCTCAGTGGTATGAGCATACTCTTTTTTTTTCAAAGCTAGGAAAGTGTTGTAACTTTCCTCCTCATTTCTCCTGGTTTTAAAAGCCAGGTAAGGGTAAAATGGCTGCTTTTCCTTCCCTCCTGGTGTCTTCTGCTAATGCCAGAGTTTAAAAAAAAAACCAAAACAAAACCCAAGTGTTTTGCACCGCCCTTTGCAAAACAAAGAGGCAGGGAGGCTGTTGGGAGGGAATGACGCAGCAGCATTTTAACCCTTTCTTGGCTTGGCTTTTTAAAAAAAATGAGAGTGGAGCAAGCATGAGAAGTACATGTTTTCCCACAGAACTCTGCCACCAATTGCCTCTCCAATGGGCAGCGGGCAGCCCAATCAGATGTTCCCTGAGTTCCAACACTGCAATGTTACTACACCTGCTCAAAGTTTTTTTTAAAAAAGTGTGATGTGAATTGTAAAGCCCCAAAAGCCCAAAACTGCAATGAGGCTTCAAGACCTGTCTAAAATGAAAAACAAGATGCCAAATCAAAACTGCCTCAGACAGTGTGAAACGTGGGACTGCCATGCCAAAGCCATTGCGATCGAGGTGAATGTTCATAAATGGTGGTTTAAACCGTAAGTGTGAACGGTACCTTGGTAAATCTCACCTAAGAAAAGGAGACAGGGATACCACCAGAGATCAAAAGGACAGCCCACAGGAGTCTGATAGGGGCTTACAGTAGTGCCTACACTACAGCTTTTTGATCCAAGGAGCAAGATCACGGTTGCCTCAGATGCTTCAAAAGCAGGCCTTTGAAATACAGGGCTACAGAATGACAGGACTACATGGCTGCCTCGAACATATGTGCAACACAGATGGTAAGATTTAAGACAACATATATGGTGTGGGAACTGAGCATGCTCATGTATGGTTGTAGTTTCAAGACCCTGACTGAAAACCAGAGCCCATGCCATGCACAGAGCTAGCCTGTAAAAATTAATGTGAAGATGACACGCAGAGCAGCCCTAAACAGAGTTCTGCCCTTCAATGGGTGAAATTAAAAATGACAGTGAAATGTACATCACACAGTGCTACATGCACACATCCATTTCTAATCTTGGTCTGATTTTCATTATTCTACTGGAGAAAAGGGGGACAGATAATGTAAAGTGGGCCTATGCATACAAATGTATGCACATAATGACTATATCACATATTAATTTGTATGTGGGATGTAGGCAGGATCCCCAGCTTAAATAGTAAACCAGTCCTTGTCTGATCTATTTTTGCAGACATTTTAATCCCACCCTTCATACAAGGAGCTCGAAAGACGGTACATGATCCTCCCCTTGCCGCTGCCCATTTTATCTTCACAATAACCTTGTGAATTAGGTTAGGAAATGTGAGGAAGTGACAGTGAGTTTCATTGCAGAGCGGGAGGATTCAGAATCCTGCTCAGATACTTGGACCACCACACCATACTGGCTGTTTGTTAAGGAGCCCAATTGTACTTCCACTCCCTTTTCCAGAGTGAGCACGGGTTTTACAATAAAAGCCCAGCACCTCTGGGGTCATTACGAGAACCACAACATTCGATTTATATACTGCCCTTCAGGACAACTTAACACCCACTCAGAGCACTTTACAAAGTTTGTTATTATTATCATCACAAGAATCACCCCATGAGGTGGGTGGGGCTGAGAGAACTCTGAAAGAGTTGTGACTGATTCAGGGTCATCCAGCTGGCTTCAAGCAGAGCAGTAGGGAACAAAAACCAGTTCTTCAGATTAGAGTCCTGCTGCTCTTAGCCACTACACTACTCTATATTTTCGACATTAGTCACTTCAGGTACCCCTGCAACCAATGGCCTACTGTGGGGCTGCAAAAAGAGGGGTCCTCTAAATGGGCCTCCCAAAATGAAGCAGGAATGGAAGTGTGCTATGCATGTGACAGTGACTTCAGGTAGCAGGAGTGAAGCAGGCAGACACCTTTTCTTGCCTTCTTACAGGTGGCGAAATCTATCAGGGATATACACTAAAGTACGATTTATTGGATTTTTACTCCGAAATCATTCAGCACCTCTCCCCCTCTATAATTTCCAACACTGTAACCATCAGTGCTATGCTACCTAATACCTATTCCTATTTCATCAGTTTCTAGGAAGCATGGAGTGAGACAACTGCTTCTTTCAAAGTAGATGTGTCCCAGATGCCTCACTGACCCATCATAAACAACTGATGTAAAGGTGTACAGGAATTTCTCATCAGTGGCCATGACAACAGTGCCCTAATCCTTCTAGGGATATTTGGGTTACCAGATACGTGATTTGATCCATAGTTCACTTTCCTTTAGTTAACTGTCATCATCTTAGCTGCATTCTCAGGATGATCAAGCTTTCAAAAACAATTCACGATGTGTCAGTGCTCACACTTCCAAGACCCTCAAAGGTCTTCTCTAGCCCACTGCCCCTCTTCCAAGGCTCTCTCCACATTCTGCAAGCTAGCTGTCAGTGTTTGCTATAGACTCTCTGGCACTGCCCAGCCCCTGTTCACAGCTAAGGCACAGCCAGATCTCCGATTAGCACGTAAACAGGAAAGGAGAGCAGCATGCTTGATACAACAAAAAGGAATCCATAGAAAACTGAGTCCTGCAAAGCCTCCACCCACAGGAAGCAGCAGACAAGGAGGAATTCAGGCCTACCCATGGTGACTTTTTGTGCATTGTTTTTATCATCCCTTTACTGATTATTTGAGGGGTGCGTTTCAAGCACAGGCAGTACAAGTCTATCTACTTAGTTTGCCAGACAAGCAATACACAAAAACGTAGGACACCCCTTATGCTGAAAAGGCCTTAATAAAAAACCATGAAAGTAAATGTTTTCAGTTAACAGCCATATTAACAGCCATATAGTGTAAGGTACAGCTGTTTTATGGCAGATTCCCAACTGTCAAGTATTTCCTGGCCCACTTAGTATTTTTGCCTTGGGCTTAGCATGTATAAAATAGGTATTCTGAGCTGGGGTAGGGATAATTGTCAAATATCGATCACACAGCCTGATCTGCCAGGCTCCACTCATGACTTGCCAAACTGACAAGATGGCTCATCAAAATCCACCACCAGACCATCCCTTGTTCTGTCCCTTAATCAGGTTAAAATGGGGACAGTCTCGTGTGCTGGAACCACCACTGTTCTCACGCTAAAGATCACTTCCAGAGCCCTTCCTTCCTCCCACTGTTACATATATAATATGTGAATTAGTAAAGAGTCCAGTAGTACCTTTAAGACTAACCACTTTATTGTAGCATAAGCTTTCGAGAACCATAGCTCTCTTCATCAGATGTATCACTTTGTCAGATACATCTGATGAAGAGAGCTGTGGTTCTCGAAAGCTTATGATACAATGAAGTGGTTAGTCTTAAAGGTGCTACTGGACTCTTTACTATTTTGCTACTACAGACTAACACGGCTAACTCCTCTGGATATATATGTGTGTGTGTATATGTATGTAGGTATGTATTTATGTATACGTATATATACACACACGCATATAATGTGTGTTTCCTTTTAAAAAATAAAACTTATAGAATGTTTAATCTCACAATGGATTTATGTGGACAACCATAGCCTTTAATATTACTTGAAACAACCAGGGAGTTCCACCGGTAAAGAGGTACAACTTGCTAACACACAACCAGGGAATCCATACTCTATTATAAACAACTTTTAGTATTTAATGTTATAAAAGTGCCAAGTGCAAAATTGTGCAATAAATACATCAATTGATAAATAAATACATGCAATAAATACTGTGTACAAAATCTGTCATCCACAATATTGTCAGTTTTTTAGCTCAAATGAGCAATGTCCACTATGTAAGGACCGGAGTGCTTGAAGACGCGTCAGGAACAGATTGCAATGATAAATAGTCCACAATCCGAGAATGGAACCACATAACCAAATTGCATATTGCCGACGGGCTTGTGCGTGCAATTCTCAATTCCCGTTTCGTTCTATAACTTCTTCCTGGGCAATATTACACTAGACTTGGTGAGTTAAGGTTCCGTCATGGAAGAGGGGCGTTGTGAGGCTCTGGGGCCGGGTCGAGGCTTCTCTGTTTTTTTGGGCTTGTGTCCTGCGACGCGGGATGTGGGGAACAGGAGACGTGAAGTGAATGAACATCCGGTCCTGACGTTCATTCACTTCACGTCTCCTGTTCCCCACATCCCGCGTCGCAGGACACAAGCCCAAAAAAACAGAGAAGCCTCGACCCGGCCCCAGAGCCTCACAACGCCCCTCTTCCATGACGGAACCTTAACTCACCAAGTCTAGTGTAATATTGCCCAGGAAGAAGTTATAGAACGAAACGGGAATTGAGAATTGCACGCACAAGCCCGTCGGCAATATGCAATTTGGTTATGTGGTTCCATTCTCGGATTGTGGACTATTTATCATTGCAATCTGTTCCTGACGCGTCTTCAAGCACTCCGGTCCTTACATAGTGGACATTGCTCATTTGAGCTAAAAAACTGACAATATTGTGGATGACAGATTTTGTACACAGTATTTATTGCATGTATTTATTTATCAATTGATGTATTTATTGCACAATTTTGCACTTGGCACTTTTATAACATTAAATACTAAAAGTTGTTTAATATTACTTGGTCAGTGTAACAAGGCCAGCTCCATTTTTTTTGAAGTCCCCTCTTCTAGCCTCAAATTATTCATATGTGAACTTCCTTGCATGTTACTTGCAGCAGAAGCCTCACATTCCTTCCTTTGTTTTATGCTAAATGTGAGTGGTGGAAATGCTTTAGTTCAATCCTTACTTATTGCTAAAACACCTCATAAGAAGTATAAAGTGGCACAGCCATTCACAGATGATTGGTCCAAATAGCTTTCATACAGAAACCACTCCAGTACGGTTTCTTTAATATCTACTAGGGAGTCAAGTCTGTTAATGATAGGACATTTTGGAGGTCTTTCATTCATAGGGTCACCATAGGTCAGAGGCGACTTGATGGCACATAACACACACAGGGAGTCAAGGTTGTCGCAACATTACAGAAGGGTTTGCCATGTTCAGAGAAGCAACAAGAATGAGTAGAACCAGAAATGACGCACAACCATTAGGTGTAGATTATCCACCAGAGTTAGGGCTGCCAAACTCCAGGCAGGGCCTGAAGATCCCAGAATTACCACTGATCTGCAGTCAACAGAGATCAGTTTCCCTGGAGAAAATGGCTGCTTTGGAGGGTGGACTCTCTGGCATCAGACCCTGCTGAGTCTCTCACCTTCCTAAACCACATCCTTCCCAGGCTCTACCCCAAATCTCCAGGGATTTCCTAACCCAGAGGTGGTAAACCTTGAGCTGCTCAGGCTATCCTAGTGGCAAAGCCAAACCCGAAGCCAGATCCTGAAACTGTTCAGCCACCACTCTCTTTATTCACCTGAATGGTGAATATTTGGACCTATACTGTTTGGGCACATACTGTTCTCCTGAGATGAATGCTAACCATACCCACTTAATTACTTCGGAATGATCTCGATCTTCCTGTTTATGAGCAAGCCTGACCTCATATTGAACTACAGGGTTGATCTATATCCTTCATATCCTTCACACACATCTATGCCCTATTCAAAATCTAGGAAAACCCATTATTATAATCCTGCCATCTCCTGATGTCCTTGTAACCTTGGAACACAACACAGTTCATGATACTAGAACTGAGGGCCGCCCAATGAAATTGATTGGCAGTGAAGTTCTTCACACAGTGCATTATGAACATGATTAACTTATCAAAATCAAAAAGAGTCCAGTAGCACCTTTAAGACTAACCAATTTTATTGTAGCATAAGCTTTCGGGAATCAAGTTCTCTTCGTCAGATGCCTGATACAGAGACTGGTCAAATACAGAAGAGGAGGAGAGAGAAGAGGCAATTAGGGGGAGGAAGGGGGAGGGTGCAATTAAAAAAAAATTCCTTTGCTAGTATATGTAAACATCTCCTTTTAGTGTGTGTATCAGTTGGCTTCAAGGGAGTTTGCCCTGTTAGTTTGTAGCAGCCAAACAGCTAGACCATCCAATTCCAATGCAGTATGAGCCTCCGATAACCACAGCTCTCCCTGCCAGATGCATCTGACAAAGAGATCTGTGGTTCCCAAAAGCCCACGCCAGGTGCCACTGAGCTCCCCCAGACCCCACCTCTGTAAAGGAAATCTGTTACCTGTGGTAATGAGATAAATGGAATTGGATGGTCTAGCTGTTTGGCTGCTACAAACTAACAGGGCAAACTGCTTTGAAGCCAACTGATACACACACTAAAAGGAGATGTTTACATATACTAGCAAAGGAATGTTTTGATTGCTCCCTCCCCCTAATTGCCTCTTCTCTCTCCTCCTCTTCTGTATTTGACCAGTCTCTGTATCAGGCATCTGACGAAGAGAACTTGATTCTCGAAAGCTTATGCTACAATAAAATTGGTTAGTCTTAAAGGTGCTACTGGACTCTTTTTGATTTTGCTACCACAGACTAGCACGGCTAACTCCTCTGCATGATTAACTTATGAAATTAGTTGTAGCAGGATGGGGATGGTCATTAGCTTAGATAGCCCTTTAAATGGATAAGACAAAATAAAAGAATTTAGTTCTATCAAGAACTAAATGGAATCTCCTTTTTCAAGAGTCTGTAAACCTCTAAATAACAGCAGTCGGGGATAAACATCACAGAAAGACCGCTGCCTTCATGCTTCCTTGTGAACTTCCTACAGGCATCTGGCTGGCCAATGTGGACCAAAGCTGGACCTTTGACCAAACTGACCAAAGCTGGACCTTTGACCAAACTGACCAAAGCTGGACCTTTGACCAAACTGACCAAAGCTGGACCTTTGACCAAACTCTTTAATATTCTTGGTCATGCCTACCATCTGTTTGAAGGTACTGAAGCAAGTTTTGAGCACTTCCCTCCTGTCTTTTCAGAATGCATTTATTTAAAAGATTTGCATCCTCCTTTAAAACACACAATACCAACACTAAGAAATTGCTAAATAATGGACAAAAAATCATAAATGCCAACAAAAACAAAGTCATAGAAATCCACTTGAATGCTAATATCTACGCATATTTGAGGCCAGGGGTGAAACAAAATATAGAGTAAAATTAATGAATTTGTCAGCTAAAAAGAAGAGCATCAGTTACATTTTGGAAAATACCTATATGAATAAATTTCCATTCCTTACCCAAACATACAAAGATAATAAATCAACTGCAAATATCTGAGAATGTAAAACAAAACACTACAAAAGTGACTCTCGGGGGGATTTTGGTTATTTCTCCTACTCTCCTACATGCCTCTCATTTCAAACAAGGCAGGTGAATTTTCTGTAGTCTTTATAGTGGCAGCATCTCTGTAACCACATGGGGGTAGAGCCACAGTTTTATTGTATTTCTCTTCACCCACAGAGAATTCTGTCTTGCTCTTGCCTCTCTTCTACTTCTCATACTCACTGACTCCTGACAGCTTTCTCTATTCCAAATGTTTGATTTTCTCTTAGGCACACAAGATCTCCTCTGCTGCAACCATTTTTCTTCTACAATTACACATTTATATTGAAGAAATCAAACATTTTACCATACCCATAACTTCTAACCAGAATCTTTCTTGCGGTTATTTTAGGATTAAAAATACTCTAACTTTCAATAAGACACAAAAAATTAGCATTTATAGACAACAACGATGTTTCTTTTCTAGACTGAATACACAAATCAGACTGCTCCAAATGCAAACACTGTTAATGTGAATAAGGCTGTTCTTACACAAATCACTGTTACAATAGTTCTTGTTTTGTAGCTCTGTCCTATGTCTCAAGAATGAAGAACCTGACAAACAAACAAAATAGGAGAAACAATACTCCTCTGGATTTCTGGCACAGGAAGAGTGCTGACAAAATGCCTTCCTACTGTCTTCTTTATGTCTAGAGTGGAAGTGCATCTCCACCCACGTTCTTCCTTCTAGAAGTGAGTCCAGAGAAACATTTTGTTACAGTTTGTGTAAGGTTATACAATTTGTACAGTGCACCCCTCCCAAAAAAACCCTAGCAAAAGCGTGTACAGATAACTCGTAAAAGTGATTTACCACCTGCAAATTATTTGGACAGAATTTTCCAACAGATCTTGTTACTAATATCTGTGCTGCTCTTCTATTATTTTTTAAATTTAAATGCTGAATTTGCTATATTGTACCCATTCACTATATGATCCTTGCTATTTTTTCCCAATTGAAACTATATCTAGCAAAATTTATCCCCCTCCTACCTTTGTGGGACACGCTACATCAAATTCATTGGGGACTTTATGGGTGCAGGAGCACAAACCAACCACTACTATAGAGAAAAAGAAATAAAAAGCTGAACAATTCCCAGAGGAGGAAGCATGTTTTTGCAGGCAATGCATAAACACTATGTTTACTACCCAAATATTGTGGGTCAAAACTCCAGTGAAATGAAATACAAGATTGGTCTTGTGGTTATGTATTAAACAGAAGACACCGAAGAAAATAAGAAAGTCTTGAAAGTGAATGTGCGTGCACACACACATACACACAGAATGCCTCCAACAGGAAAACTGATGGAGATGCACTGCAGTTCAGCACTAGGACAACTGCAAACGCCACGTTCGGAGCTGTGTACACTGCAAGAGATGCCTGTCTATGATCAGTTAACTGGCAGGCAGTTGAGGTAGTTTATTCCAATGGGATGATTGCAGTGTTAAGTTAATGATAACTGATTCTACAGTTCAATGTAGTGGATAGAGCACTTTAGAACCAGCTAAACTCATTCTTAGGTGAATCATTCTCCATCAGCCTAACAAGGTATTTATGATGACAAGGAGGAAGATATGTATGCCAATTAGAGCTCCTTGGAGGAAAAGGAGAGGAATAAAATATAATAAAGAAGATACACCATGATTTGGTCATAACATGCAGAGTTCAGAGCATTCATGCTCGTCTACCCAGTAAAAGCTTGTCAACAGCCATATTGGTCCATGCAAAATCGAAAACCAAGAACAAAATCTATGTAATGCCTTTTATTAGGACTAACCAAACTAACACAAAACATGGACAAGCTTTGGGGCTCACCAGAACTTTTCGTCAGGCTGGATGTTAGAAAATTTAAACAAGATAGAAGGGTGGAAAGCAGGTTTTTTTTCAGGCCATGATGATACAAACTGATCTTATCAGTATCCTCTTATGAAATGCAGGCAGGCACAAAGCTTAACTTTATAGTTGGGCTTAGGGTACAGCACCTTCTCTGGGAAGAGGTGTTTTGATGGTGCCTGCTCTTTGTCCACACACTGGAAACACAGAAACCAGCAATAGCGCAACCACGTTCATTTCAGAAACTAAACAAGTAACACAGTTGCTTTGTAGGATGAGAGCAAAAGGCAGCACCTGATCTATACATTAACAATGCTTA
Source organism: Eublepharis macularius (assembly GCF_028583425.1). Classification (NCBI taxonomy): domain Eukaryota; kingdom Metazoa; phylum Chordata; class Lepidosauria; order Squamata; family Eublepharidae; genus Eublepharis; species Eublepharis macularius. Next base: position 50,948,393 of record NC_072799.1, read on the forward strand.
AGATAAATTTTACCTAAGCAGGATTTTCCTGAGATTTAAGCAATGTGAGGACCTTGAATCTTTGCTACCCAGCACATCTTTTGAGACTGATATACAGACGTGAGACTTGTTTAGGATTAGCATAAAATGTAGCACTCAAGAGAGTAAGCGCCTGTATTCTCTGTGGATTATGTTCCTTACAGCATCAGTGGTAAGAGGCTGCCAATGCAAATAAAAGAGTAGGCTTTCTGTTGAGAAGAGAGTCTTGACCATCGCACTCCACCGCAACAATATGCAACAGAAGATTAGAGAAATGTTACCGGCTTTTATGCATGCAGGAATAATGTCGATTTGCTAGTTTCTCTCAATAGACCACCAATTTAACACTCTGCCAACTGTCCAATTACTCCTATTCATGTTGAGCTAAATGGGTTCCTCTCCAGCCACATACCTTTCTTTTTTAAGTATAATTAATGAAGCTCATCAAAGCCTGGAAAACAAGCCAGAGCACTAACTACTTACTGACATGTTAACATGAAGGTCATGTGCTACTGCTCTCTCTGCAGGATGTTCCTGTAGCTAACACAGCATACAAAACGTTGCAGGCGCCCCATGCTGCAAGTGGGGCACACATTTAAACAGTCTGATTGGAAATAAACAGAACAGCCATGATGAACACCAAGTGCATGAGCCTGGAACTCATGTGCAGTTGTCACATTAGACAGCAAATAAGGCTAATTCCTGAAGTATTTCATCATAGTTGCTGTTGCTTTATCTCATTCTCTCGGTACTAATTTTTACAAGACCTATAGCTGGCTCTCTCCCTTTGCTCTGCAGAAATAATACTTTTTGTACACCCTGCTGCCCTAGCATAACACACACTTACAAGCTTATTGTGCAAATACAGGTTATAAAAATGTACAGTGTTGCAGAACACAAAATAAAGGTACTAAACATGCAGTGATATGTCCCCATTTTGGAGTCAGTTTCAAAAGAAGAAAGGAGTATTTCTATTATCTGTTTCAGTAAGCACAGAAAAGATAAGAAGCACTAGCTATCCTCACTTCCCTTTGTTTCCAGAGGTGGGGAAAAGAAGATGGAAGGGGAGGGACAATACTTTTGTGACTTTGGTTGTATGTTATCAGAAATCTTTTCCCATCATTGTGGCAAACAATTATTCCTGGCTGCACAGGGAGGTCAATCAACAAACATTTTTCAGGAAAATAGCAAGAGAAAGAAGGGGAAATACATTCCAGATGGAAGGCTACTGTTTTACCTTTCCCACCTAAGTCAGTCTTTTCTCTCTATGCTTCCTAAATTGGCCTACTGGGACCGGAAAGACCTTTCAGCATGGAAACATTAGGCTCCTATTTCTGTTCAGGTCATCTGAAGGTGAACTGAAAGAGAGATGGGTGTTTATGAAGTACAGGGATGACTTCTTTCTGGACCCAGCATCAAGGTTTTATGTTATCATGAAATCAAGGGCTTTTTAATGACAACACCTTTAACCTATCAGGAACATGAAGCCTGCCCTTTTAAAAATATATACTTAAGAAGAGGGGAGGAGAATGAAGCAGTGAGATCACACAACACAGGATGCCACATGCAATATTTAAGTCAACATCTCACAGATAAAGCAAAAGAAGCAACTTCATGCAACAACTTCATGCAACATTTCATACTAGTGGCCTCTGAAAGGGTGAATTGCATTATCAAACTGTCCCTGCTGATGGGCTCACGGCCAGAAATGTGGTAAGAGGACCTAAGAGTACAGATGAGTTAGGGTTATGATCCCCCTATTCCCCTTAAAATTAAAACATTAAATAATTTGGTTGTTGTGGGTTTTCCGGGCTGTATTGCCGTGGTCTTGGCATTGTAGTTCCTGACGTTTCGCCAGCAGCTGTGGCTGGCATCAAATGACCTACAACTTTTCCACACTGTGACACTGAGAGATCTCTGTCTTTTGGTGCTACATCTCTGAAGATGCCAGCCACAGCTGCTGGCGAAACGTCAGGAACTACAATGCCAAGACCACGGCAATACAGCCCGGAAAACCCACAACAACCATCGTTCTCCGGCCGTGAAAGCCTTCGACAATACATTAAATAATTTCTTTAAATGGCCATTGGACTTATGGTGTGATGTTACTTCTGGGACACCCCAAAAGTGACATCACATCTATATAGGCAATGCTGGGAACATAATGGTAAAACCACAGAGTTTCCAGTAATTCCTAGAGAGGACTGATGTCACTTCCAGGGGGAAGCTGGAAGTGATGCCAGTCCTTTCTAGGAATCAACAAAAACTATAGTTTTACCATACAGTTCCTGGCAGTTTCCACCGAGATGTGATGTCACTTCTAGGTTTTCCCAGAAGTGACATCATGCTGTCACTGTACGGTTGCCAGGTGCTTCAAGTCTCCCAGCGGGAGACTGGGATGCTGGCTCCTACCCTGTCGGTGCTCTTGTTGTGACCGTGCACGCAGAAAGCGTGCACGCAGAAAGCGTGCATGCACTCCTTGCATGCGTGATGATGTTGCTTCCAGGAGTGACGTCATCATGCAGGGTCAAAGGCACCCCGTGTGACAATGTCACATGTGCCAAGGAGGGCACAGAGAGCGGGCAGCTCTCTCTCTCTCTCTCTCTCTCGCTGCTGCCGCCGTGCCCCTTGTCCCTGCCAGTGTGGGCAGCACAGGGGCAGCGGCGGCTGCGGCAAGAGAGCAAGCTGCGGTTGCCACGGCCTGCTCTTTCGCCGTGGCCGTGGCCGCCCCTGTGCAGCTGGCACCGGCAGGGACAAGGGGTACGGTGGCAGCAGTGAGAGAGAGAGCAGGCTGTGGCCACCACAGCTCTCTCGCCGCCGCCACCAACGCACCCCATGTCCCTGCTGGCGCTGGCTGCACAGGGGCAGCGGCTGCAGCGGCAGCGGTGAGAGCGGTGTGCTCTTGCAACCACCGCCTGCTTTCTCTCTGCCGCCGCCACCGCCCGCTTTCACGGCACGGGAGCGCGCTCCGCACCCAGGGGCACGCCACACCACCCGGGGAGGGGGTGCCCCAGGGAGTGCACCCCCGCCGGCCAGGTAAGTAGGTGCAGGGGGGAGGGTGGGATCAGGGGATCCCCTGTCCCGAGCGGGGGGATGGCAACGCTATGTCACTGACAACTCCTCCCCCATGTTTCTACCTCCCAGTCTTGCGCTGGTTGAGAGGCTTAGCCTGGCAGCTCTAGGAGGAATGTGTGAGGGTCCATGTGGATGCAGGACATCCAGAAACAGAGGTGTGGTGCTATAGCTGGGTTGGAGCCTGTGGATGTAGTTGACAACCTCCAGGTGGGGCCTGGCAATCTCTCAGAATTACAACTGATTCCCGGACGAGAGGAGCCAGTTCCCCCGGAGAAAGTGGCTGCTCGGGAGGCTCTAAGGCACTATATATGTCTCTGAGGCATTAGACGTGACTGAGGTCTTTCCTCTTCCTAGACTTTGGGCTCCCCAGGCTCCACTTCCAAATCTCCAGGAATTTCTCAACTTGGAGTTGGCAACCCTATGGGTGCGCCGCCCCTCCTGGAGCAGTGTTTCACCCAGTCAATAATGATTTTTAAGGTGATTTGTGACATGACTGTGGCCTAGCCTAAGGTATTAAAAGAAATTAAATGCTATTAAATATTAATAATGTTTTGTTTTCATTAAGCAGTATGTGGAAAGCAGAAGCAAATTTACTTTGCCAAGAACTGGTAGACTATTGCATGCATTCTTTTCCTTTTATCTTATTTACTTTTTCGATGAAAGCTAAAAATTCAGGAAGTAGACCTGGAATTTGCTTGAAAGGCCAAGTCCTACCCAGCCTGTGGCGTGTGGATGAAGTTTAGTACATGCTCAGGCAGCAACTGAAGTGAGGATGGAAGATCCAAAGTGTGATGATGGCTTCCACCCACAAGTGTGACTTAATTAGGACTGTTTTCACAGGGTTGTTAATGCCTCTGGGAAATCACGCAAAACTCGTGGTATGATGGCATCTTCATAGAGCAATTTCTTCTTTAATGGTGCGATGACATCAGAAATCACGCCATTAAATGGGAAATCATGCTATGAAGATGCCTTCGTGCTGTGAGTTTTGGGTAATTTCTCAGAGGTTTTAGCCATGTGAAAATGGCCTACTTGTTTTCACTATTATTAGTAAGTTAACAATTATTTAATGCAGGGGTGCCAGGTCTCCCATTTCGGCAGAAAACCTCTCACTTCCCACCCACCCACCTACTAAGCAATGGTGACATGACTTGCATTTGGTTCAATGATAGAGTTTTGGTTAAATGTTAGAGCATTGCCAGCAAAGTGATGATGTCCTTGTATTGCAGGTGAGGAGGGGCCCTCCACCAGTGAATCTGTCACTGGTCACCAGCCTCATGTTAGCAACCCTACCAACATAATGCCTGCCAATGTGTTTTTGGCATCCACTTCCCTGCTTTTCCAAAACAAAGAGCCAGTTGTGGCTTCCCTCCACCTCACCGCAACAGAGGTGCTTCGGAAGAGTCCAAGAGGTATCACGTTTTGGTCTTCAGGAAATACTGACTCAGAATCAGCTGCTTCCATCGCAGGAAAACACTTGGTATGGAAACTCCCAACATTTTGTCTTTGTCTCCAATCTCCATGGCAGTCATTTTGTGTTGGTACCCACTACCTAAGATCCAAAAAGTATCCTCAGGCTCAGCAAGGTTGAGGACCCAACATATGGTCTAGTTTAGCATTGCCCCCTCACATAGTGTCCTTCAGCCATTGTTATATATGTCTCCTTCCCTTCCTACCCTACACAAAAAGGCTGCGTAGCTGCAGTAGCTTCATAATCCACTATTCTACAGTCATCAGTCATTGAATTCTATTTTCTTGGAGTTTATCATGAACAGAGCCTAATTCTTTCCTGGTAATTTTTAATAAAATTAATTTATAAAAAAAATTCATTGCAACAACCAACAGCAAAATAGCAGAAGGTGCCCTTTACTGGCAAAGTACACAACAACTGGGAAATATATTGCATTAGCTATGGCTTAGAAAATTTACCTCACAACATGCTCAAGAGTAGTATTTATTGCTCTGGAAGCAACTGGTTTGGCAAAAAGTGTTTGTGTTCAAATTAACAACAGGTCATTCTATAAGCCTCTCTATAACAGGTTCCCACTCTTCCAAAATCAAAACTCTCAAAAACCTGAATTTCCTCAAAAGAAAAAAACAATGACGTCAAAGACAGCTTTCTTTCATCATAACCACAAACAAACCCGTTGATAGGCTGACCACTTGTGGACAAATCAGTTTTCTGAATTTGGGCAAATATGCTGCTGCTTGAAAATCCACATCAACCTTAGTCTCTCAGGTGAACAAAGAAAGAAATTAAATTTCACACAAGTCAAAATTCAAATCAAGGGGATAAATCATGTCTAAAGACTTGACCTAAAAACAAGACTAGTCAACTTATGCAAACGTATATCAATGGGCAAATTGCTCTACTGTGTGACAAAACTGCATTATAGCTGCTGATTTTTTTATATGAATAAGAACTTCCAAGTGGCAACTGCAAGTCACTCCAAACATCTCCCATTTAATTAAGAACTTATAGATATTCTGGATGATCTGAAATCTTTTTCTGAAGAAGCATTTGTGTAGGCATGGATCTCTCAGAAACAACAAATAACAGTTCCAGCATGTGGTAAATCACACATCCTGAACACAGAACGCAGTTACCGTATCAGAAGATGTACCAAACCGTTTTGTACTTTTACGTCAGATACAGGTTATTTTGGTCTTTTATTTGGGTCTGTCAAAGGGTAACAAACACTTCCAGAACTCACCATAAAATATTCACTATTTAATCTCCAGACTTTCTGGCTAATTTTCATTTTGTGACTGCTGAGTCACATTTCCTAACCTACGTTCAATCTCATGTTGCTTTCACTCTTCCTCATCTTCACTATGTTGGAGAGACAGGTAGTCCTGCTATTTCTATATGCCTGCCAGCACAGAATGCTGGATACCTTTATACAATCAATCCACACTGAAACAAAGAATGGTGAGGAAATTCCACAACTTGTGAAGACCAAGCTGACAGTATTTCTGATTCTGTGCGTGCCCAAGGCTAAAGAACTGACACGTAAGCAGGTAAGATCAAGAGGGTAACATCACTCTGAAAATCATGTGCTACTGTAAAGAAACTCTCCCTTTCCAAAAAGGAGAAACACAGGAGGAAGAAGTGGCAGTAGCTTCAGGGCTGGTTCTGCTTGGGCAACACAATGAGGAGGAGCAGGAGGAGGATGCACTGTGGTGGCTCTACTCACTCCTGCGCATCAGTGGTGACCAGGGGTCATTTCGCAGAAAAAGAACTGGAGGAACTCATTAGCAGAACTCATTAGCATATGCCACGCACCTTGCCATCACCGGAAGTGTGTCATTAGCATAGCTGATTTGCATGTGCCACACCCCCTGACATCACCTATCCTGGCTGTTTTGGACCCAATCCTGGCCATTCAGGCCAAGATTGGGCCCAAAATGGCAAAAAGGGGCCCAAAATGGTCAGGATTGGGCCGCTCCTGAGTGGGAGAGTGATCCACCACCTGGCAGAGGCCCGATCTGGGCCATTTCGGCCCCAATCCAAGCTGAAACAGGCCCCAAATGGCCGAGAGTCAGGTGGGTGGGGCCACCTGACATGTGACCTCTTTGGGGAACTGCTGGAACTGCATTCCTGTGCATTCCCCCTCGAAATGAGCCCTGGTGGTGAGGGAAGTAATGGCAGTTGCCTTCTGGACAGATACCATTAGCAGCTGCATCTGATCCAAGACTGTTGAAATGGACCTGGCAGCAATGGTGCAGAGAAGATAAGGGACATCTCACTTGAGGCAACAACATCTTTTGAACCAGCCCTGAGTAACTTAAGCACAGCTTTAGTGCCTCCTGGATTTCCCCCCCTGCAAACAAAAAGTAAATAAAACAAGCCATTGAAGAGTTGTGGTTTTTTGCTCAGACTTACCTGACCAAGGGAGGGAAGAGTTCCATAGCCCATAGGCTGGTTCATTATTCCTTTCTGCTTCATTAGAAGCATGCGTTTCTGCTCTTCGCTCAAATGCGCCATCTGAGCTGACATTTGTGGCTGCTGGAGCTGCTGAGGCTGTTGGGGCTGCATGTATGGCATCATGGGATTCTTGCTTGGGTTGGCCATTGGCGGAGTCATTCTTTGACTCAAATCGGCATTAAAATGAGTCAGAGGTTTAGTGTTGCCATAAGAAAGCATATTGGTTTGTTTGCTCAAGGAGTTTGTACCTAGGTTATTTGGCTGCTGACTGATCATGTTCATGTGGTTCGAAGGGAGGTAGTTATTTATTGCAGTCTTTTGTGGGTTGTTTGCCGGAGGAGGCACAACAGGGTTTTGGTTGTTAAAGGCTTGGGGATACATCATTGGGCTATTTGGTTTATCTGTACTGAAGGGTCCTCCATAGGGACTAGATGGAGGTCCCACAGGGGACCAGCTAGAAGTTTGATTTGGATGCTGCTGCTGCTTTTGCTGCATGAGTTTAGCTCGTTGTTGCTGCTGTGCTGCCATTTGTTTAAGCTGCTCAGCTGGAGACAAATCAGTGCTGGATACTGCCACTGGACCTGACCCCGGGCCCGCTGTTGTCACTGTTGTTGGATTGATGAGATAACCATTGCCAGATCGTGACTGAGTTTGGCTTGGGGTATGGGCTTGGTTGGGCGTCTGCGGCGACTGAACAACGCAGTTTGCTGGTGAGCTGTCAAGGACTGGAGCAGAGGGTGCACTAGAGACAGAAGATATGCTAGAAGCTGTAGGGACGTTTGAAAATGGAGGACCTGAAGAAGAAGGCCTTACCTGGGGAGACCCTATGGGTACATGGGCAAATGGAGAGTGAGATGGATCACTTTTAACACTTGCACTCTCTTGTATCTCAGTGGCTGGCCTGGGAAATTCAAGTTCTTTCTTTTCTTCAAAGTCTTCATTGAACAAATCTTGTATGTCATCCTCTGGAACAGTGTTAGCCAGCTCGTCTATTAACTCCTGCCACTCTTGGTCATTCAGATTAATGTCTGAGAAAAGCTTATTCTGATTTGAAAGTGAAGTGTCAGAAGTGTCAATGCAGCTAGCATCATCCAATGGCTCTTGTTTTAGTTCCTTGTTGTTGTGCAGGATGCCAAAACTATCCTCAAGCTCGCTGCATCCATTTATTGGGAGTTTTATCTCCGGAAGTCCAACATTTTTACCCAAGTCATCTAGACTTGGGGCATGAGTTCCACTATTTTGCAGCGGTAACGAGGACTTCATGTCAAGCTGGTGAAGAGGGGAAATCGAAGGCAAAGGCAAGTTGTTGGGCAAGCTGTTAATTCCATCAATCCCAGGAACATCCTTTCGTATTCGTTTGCTGGTCGGAGAGAAGCTACTGTCACACACACCATTCTGTTGTTCGCCATTGAGGGGTGAGCGTGCACCTTCCAACTTCCTCTTCACCGTCTCTTGTAGCTTGAAGAAACAGAACAAATACATTAATTAGACTCTTGCATAGGTTTTGTCCTTTTACAACAATACAAGAAGAACTAAATTTATTACTTTATTTAAATATATCCTGTTTAGGGCTGGAGTTAAGTATTCCTTTTTGCTTCAAGGTGGAATGATAGCGCCAATGTTCACCATGCTTTTCTTTCCTGTTCCAGAATCATCTCTGGTCAAACAGGATTTTGTAGTGTTTCAAAAATGTTCAAAGCTAGTATCACTAATGTTAATGAGAGATAAGAAATGAGGGTATCCATGGCACTAATTATTCTTTCAAAACAGCTTCACCTCTTAGCAATACTGGATGTAGATATGCCAGTGCCATGCAACTCTTAAGTGCCGAGAGTCCTTAAGGTGCTTGTAATACCTACACGCTGCCACCCTGGCATCAGCAGAATGCCAGCTGGATCTCCTTTCAGTGATGCAGGGCTAAGTAGAAAATGAGTAGGAAGAAAGGTTACTTATCAGCAGGGCTTTTTTTCTGGGAAAAGAGGTGGTGGAAATTAGTGGGTTGCCCTCAGAGAAAATGGTCACATGGCTGGTGACCCCGCCCCCTGATCTCCAGACAGAGGGCAATCTAATCTCCCCTCTGTCTGGAGATCAGGGGGCAGGGCCACCAGCCATGTGACCATTTTCAAGAGGTTCTGGAACTCCATTCCCCTGCGTTCCCCCTGAAAAAAAGCCCTGCTTATCAGAGTCCCTGATGCAGAGGAAAACAATCACACTTAAGGTCCATTGATTTAAGTGAGACATTAGTACGATGCATTTCTTCCAGAATGTTAGTGATGATGCTAGTATAAAGTTCTCAGTTTAGACTGAATCCAACTGCGGCCTCCTTCTGATGCATTAGTACGGAGAGATTCTAATATTTGGAAAGATTATTCACATTAGCAGGGCTTTTTTTCTGGGAAAAGAGGCGGTGGAACTCAGTGGGTTGCCCTTGGAGAAAATGGTCACATGGCTGGTGGCCCTGACAGAGGGCAATCTAATCTCCCCTCTGTCTGGAGATCAGGGGGCGGGGCCACCAGCCATGTGACCATTTTCAAAAGGTTCCGGAACTCCGTTCCACCGCGTTCCCCCTGAAAAAAAGCCCTGCACATTAGGCACTCTAGCTAAAGTTAAGCACCTGTCCCATTTTTTAAAAATACAGGATATAGTTATCCACATGCTTAACAGTGTTATCCCATACAGAGTTGTTCCAGGCTTATCAGTGGGCTTAGATGGAAGTAACTCTGCCAAGGACTGCACTATAAATTGTTCCCAAATAATACACAGAACTTAAAGCACTTAATACTGTTTGATCACATATAAAGGCAAAAAAAAAAAAAATCCTGCGCACCATCCATCGCTTGCGTGCCACCACAGTAGGCACCAATAAATGAATAGCAATTTGGTTACTAATGAAGTATTTAATCCAACTAAAGGCAAAAATCATGAAATTCATTTTGTAAACCAATTTCAGAAATAGCCCCTCAATTAATATTTTCTCTCTCTATGAAAAGTAACCAATAGAACCTCTATATTTTTTCAACAGGGCTTAATGTGGACCAAAATATGTGTGTTCTAGCAGAAAAGCTTTTACATAGAGATACTACAGCAAAAGCTATGTCTAAATTACATGTTGGACTTTTTTTTTAAAAAAGTGTCTTTTATTTAAGGTAGAAACAACAGAATAGAGAGAATATGTCTTCAATGAATGTATTAAATAATCGAATGATGGAAAACTTTAAAATTTAGATATACTTTTACTATTTTATGACCACTAACATTGTTTGTACCATTTTTATTTACTTATTATTTATTTCATTTATCCCCTTCTTTCTACCCAATGGGAGCCCAAAGCAGCTTACGTCGTACTCATCTCCTCTTTTTTATCATCACACTAACCCTGTGAGGTTAGGCTGCAAGTGTGTGATTGGCTGCAGGTCACCCAGCAAGCTTCCATGGAAGTGTGGGGATTCAAACCTGGATCTCACAGATCCTAGACCACAACTTTAACCACTATACAACAGCTGCTTTTTTATGCTACTATTTTCTTCATTTTCCAAGGGCTCCATTTCCTTCTCGTTATGGGTTATCCTCTGGTAATACACATGAACACAAACAAATGCTGCCTCCCTGAATTGCCACTCAGAGGAACACAATCACAAAGTGCAACTCCGGCATGGACAGTGCTTGGTTTTGCTGATTCTTGTTTTCAGAGATCTGTCTGTTTTGAATTAAGGCATTATATTTCCTCCCCAGCCTAACTATTGGATTGAATAAAGTTTATTATCACTGTTCCTTTCTCAACTCATTGGTCTTGCTATCATTCAGCTGACAGCAAAATTCACAAAACAAGACAAAGCTTAAGAACCACTTGAATCCCACAAGCCTTCTAAATATTACTGAAGGAACAGTGCTAGAATGTATAACGTTCTTCTAATATGGAAAGGAGATGCTACAGCTGCTTCTTCCCAGCCTCTCTTAACTCTGTTGGAACCTACTGGAGCTGGGCAAAGAAACCCAACTAGAGAAATGACCGATAATGGTATTTAAATAGGAAACCTGCAGTCTCATTCCTTGTTACCAGCCATGTCCTTACATAATTCTGGCTGGCTACCAACTGTATATGTGAATATATTCTGGCAATAAGATTCCTGTTTTTTTGTGTGTGTCTCACTTTCTTTCTCTGGTGCTTGTTGGTACCTCAAATGCCAAGCTAAGTATGAGTACTGCCCTTCCCTGTCTCTTCTCTATATTGTTGAGCTTGTTAGTTTTCCCGTACATAATTACTAGGAAGGAGGATATATCAAAGGTATTGCAGATCAAGAGCCATTCTGCACATTACCCAACATGAGGTGACAGGCTGAGATAGTGGAATTCTGGATAATGTCATTTTAAACTGCAGGTACACCTCAATTTTTAATGCAATCCTATGCACAGTCCCTTCAGTCTAAAAGTAGAGTAATTCTGCATGGCACTAAACTCACATCAAGCAAAGATACATATTAGGGAGACTGGTTTAGTTTATCCATTTCCCTGATGTGTGTACATACATGTAGCTTTTTACATGGAGGAGCTTTTAAAATGATGACCCACCCCTATACTCAGTCTGAAAAAGTACTGACTAGAATTCTACTATTTTAGGCTATCATCATTGTGTCAAATGTGTAGAACTAGGTTTGCATATCACAAATTCATATTGTCTTGTATTTTAACTTGTTAACAGGTTGTTGTTATACCCCCCCCCCAATCAGTACAGAAGTAAAACTTCCTTGGCTTTAATTATTTGGCCTCGTCTTCTTATACCAGAGACAAATAACTCTCTGTCATTTCCTGTGCAGTGTTTTTACTACACAGACTTCTGCTTATCAGTGTTATGGACACTGTGAACCAGATGCAAAAATAAATAAATAAGTAAATAAAAATTTAAAAAATTAGCACATCCCTGCGATTGTACTTCCTTCTTTCCTTAAAAAAACAAAAACAAAACCTAGTCACATTTTTTATCAGGATATACAGAAACAATAGACCATTTTTAAAGGTATTTCGTTAGCCAACCCTCCACAGCAATGAACAACTGCACAGCCTTACACGTAAATGAGAAGCAGAAAGTCCAGCCCAAATCTGATCAGGGCAAGTTCTGTAACAATGAAATGCAGGCAGAATGAGGTCAATCACACTGGTGTTCTTCCCTGCCGCCCCCCATGGTAAGGGAGTGACACATCCTGCAGGCATGGTTTATACTCATTGTGTCTTCCCTTGTCAACTGGATGGTGCATAATAAACTCTGATGCTCCATCACTTCAGCAATGTTAGTCTTACCCAGCAGGTTCCTTAAACCTTAGTATCACCTGAATGTTGCCGTATTTTAAGTTGATCAGAAATTAGTAACTCATGATAAACTCTCCTCTGAACAATCATGATGGAATGATTAAACAGCAGTGAATGTTAGAACAATTTCAACAAAGAAAAAGATAGCCTGCTTCTGTCACAGACACTCAAAGAACGAAAAAAATTCCCATTGTCTTAGATCACTGCAGCATTATTACAGTTCCATATCTCTTTACCTTGGGAGCCCAAAACAGCTGGAGAAAAAGTTCTTTGTTTACAAGGTACATCCCAGCCCTGTTCGCTAGTTACAGTGAACATACAGCTGGCATACACACACATACATCTGTTTGTAAGACACAGCCAATGCACATTCATTTATGAATGAAACTGGGGACAAGTACCTGGATAAATGTGAGGTTTCAATCCCAGTTAGCTGCATGTGCTTTGAATGTAGCATGAGAATTACTCATGTTTATTGTAACATGTGATCAGGGCTCCTATGTATTTGTGATGTACTATATAACATACAAGCTGAAAGAACAACTTTTTTTGCCATGAATACATTGTGTTCACAATCAATAACAATTAGTCAAAGCCTGTTACAGCTCAGAATTCTAGATATACGCATGATGTCATATTAGGGCTTAGACTGGAGTCTAAGGATTAGGATTGCTTAGGATTGTACTGGAAGTCACTTTTAAAAGTGATGTTGTCATGTTGGTGGTGAGAGCGCTCTGGTGGTCTGCGTGGGGCCGATTCTTTGAGAACTGGCCCCAAATGATATGCAGGAGCACTCCTGCAGCCAGCACGATGACATCACTTCCAGAAGTGACGTCATTGCATCTGCCAGAAGCACATGCACTGCACATGTTCTCAGAGTGCCTGCTGGTGGCGGGCAATCTTCAGGTGGCTGGAAACCTCCACAAGCAAGTAAACTGCCAGGAAATTGCCTGTCACTGGTGGGCACTTGAGATCCCTATGTCATATGCCAACAGCATTTGATTACAGCTACACTTGAACAAACTAAAAAATATAAAAGAGACAGCAAAAGTGTATAGAATGCAACACTGAATAGGTCCGAGCTCCAATAATTTAGGGTGTAGATGAATGTAAGTATTTTTTGTGATACAGCATGCTGAGATACTTTCAATGCCAAAGTTTATGTTCATTTCTTGACTTTGAAAGGGGAGGTCAGAAAGTGTTTACTGTATGAGGGCAAAGGCCATTACAATTGGAGCACATAAGAAAAACATTAGCAGAGCACAACAAACATTAAATTATGTACTATATAAACATTAAATTATATGTACTATAAATTAAAATACATTAAAACAGAGAGCACCATCATGTTCACAATGTTTTCAGATCTAATTGCTGCCTTCAACTCAGTCGATTAGAGTCAACTGTGGGTGAAATTAGGAGGTACCAATATGGAAAAACACTTATTCTTCCTAATATGGGAATTTCCCACAATTTCACACATGGTACTGCGCAGCTGCAGGAGGCCAGCCAGGTGCTCGTGTTGGCTGATCACTCCTGGGTGGAGCAGCACAGCCGTATGAGCCTGACCACTTCCCCAGTCCAGACTGGCCACTTCACTGGGAAGGCAAGAGTGCTGCACAGCCATAGGAAGCCAGCTGGCTGCCTGGCCAGGCAATGGAGCTGCCACTGGCAGGAGGGGCCAGGTGTCCGGTATCTGGGGGATGGTTTCCCCAGACAGTCCCCCAAAACACCACACTGTCCGATAAACCTAGATAAATGTGAGGTTTCAATCCCAGTCAGCTTCTCGGGGATCCAAGGAACAGGAGTCTGGGTTTGCAGTGAGAGGAGGGAATCAGCAAAAATTGCCACGTCCTCCATTTAAGGAAATCCTCTGTTGCATTCAATTGCCTTTGGCTCTCCCTGCAATGAGCTAATGGCTCACTTCGTTCATTGCACCAAGCCATAGGTAAGGAAGATTAGCTGATGTCTGATTTCTGAATTAGGAAGTAAATCATTCTTTGAATGGGCTTTATGCTAACACGTTTGAATTAGTACTCCACAGTTATGGTCATTTCCTCATCTCCAGAAACTGCTGCACCACTGAGACACCAATAACCTTTTGAAGCAGAATCTGAAAAATTAACATAGACAATTAACTCAAAACCACAGTTTGTCTGTTTTACACTCTGAAGCACAAATCGTGATTTGGGTTCTAAACAATGGTTAGCACCCAGACTGTAGTTTAATGTTATCTATGAATTAAGCCAATAGCTTGTTGCTTGATGCCTTCAATAAAGAATGAGGATATTGATCTGCATGCCAATAGGACCATAGCTTTCTTTACCAATAACTAAACGACTTTCAAACCGGACATTTAGGCAGGACTACCAGAACAAAATTTCATGTAAGTGCATGAGATTCTATGAGTGTGTGAACCTTGGGAACAAAAGATGTCCAATGATAAGAGAATAACATTATAAAAACAATGTAATGGATGCCTCTAGTATCTTACTTTAATCCAGAGCAGAAGACATGGACGGACACGTGTGAGTAGACAGTGTTTATATGTTGTCAAAAGAGGCATTTGTTTGTGGAACAGGAGACAGCTCGACCTTGCCTTGCTAGTTGTTAAGAGTCAAGAGTATGTGAACATGCCACGCAGAGACACATGGCCATGCACACTCACGCAGGCACGCACACACAGAATAACTCATCTTGAAATTTCCAGCAGGACTGCAGCGGGCACACAACAGAGTATCCACTACATAAACAAGGGAGCACTTAAAGGCTGTCGACAGAGCTTTCATCTGCTGCAAAAAGCTGCTCCACTTCATCCCACTAGCAGCAAGTCATTTTTCAGAAGAAATTAGACCAAGGTGCTGTTGTTATAGCAACAGTCAGAGCCACTTACCCATCCCCATCCCCCCAATCTCATTCTGACTTCAGTGGGCAGCTATTTCAATTATGTATAGGGAGTGACCAGGACTGCTGCTGTTTAGCGCTTTTATTGCTTCTTCAAAACAAGCTGCGAGGCTGAATTCTCATTCCGCTTTGTATCTTGACCATAAAAGTCAAACACACTTCAGAGCATTTTAGGCTGTTTCTCCCCTTAAGCTCACTGGTCGAATGATCATTGAGCCCACAGACAAGGAGGCCCCAGTTCCTAACACAGATTATTTAGTCTTCCATAGCACAGAAAGGATGTTTGTTCCACAGCCTTTTCCAGTCCTTTAATTCAGGTTCTGTCCCTGCAAAATTCCCTAACTAGGGCAAACGGGGGACCAACAACATAACAGAATGTTCATTTCTTCACAACAGGTGAGGAACTAACACTCCACAAAGCCAGAGCCTATTGGAACTTTTGGTTTAAAAACCTGGACAAGTACAGAAATAGAGTGCGTGAAAATTGAGGCACAGGGGTGGAGAAAGGTGCCACAGGATTATTAACAAATAGATGCATCCACAAATGCATCTATGGAAATCTTTAAGAAAAGAACAAAAGGGTGTGACTCTCTCTTCATTCTACTCCTGTGACTTCGATCTGTATAAAAATTGATGTTTTTTTTATTCTCTGTGTCATTTCAGATGAACTGTGCTGTCGCTTGTGCTCAAATGAACTGATATACTCTCCCGCAGTGATGATTGAATATTAGGCTCACGGGATTTTAAGGCTGGAATGTGTATTGAGGTCAAATACTCTACCTTTTCACAGAGTCAAGATCCTCCATATAACACACTCCTAACAAATTGGCTGGCATCATCCAGATTATATTGTTCCTCAGTCACAAATGAGGAACAGGGAAGGTGCCTCTTTAGATTCTGAATTGTCTAAAGAATCTCCACATTTCTTGTGGTCACTAACATATAATTGGTCTTGAACAAAGTACAAGAAGTATGCTGAATGTCAGATTCCATACCTTCCAGTATTTTATAGACAGTCACATGGACACATCTGTGACACTCCAATGCTCAGTGCAAGGAGACCCTCACATCAATATATACTACATGACATTGCTAAAGGCTTTATTTCATTGCTATGTGCTCTGTTCATTAACTCTACGATAGCCTTGGCTCCACTGAGTTACAAAACAAGAGAGTGTTTGTTCTTTGATATACTAGAAAAACATAATTGTCACACAATATATTAGCATCAGGTCAAAATATACTTCCAGCAACGGTGGCATGCTGTGTGCTCCATAATACCACAGAATTAATGTCCACACATTTATCTCTATGTGTATTAGAAACGAGATGCTCCCACCTACCCATTCAGTGATTAACTTCTAGCGACCCTGGAAAGGGACCTAAACTATGAAGAGTATCAGTTCTAACAACACACACTAAAATTCCTACATCCCCAAAGGGCAAAAATAGCAGCAGTCATTTTGCAGGGGCAGAAATAGGAAACAGGAAATATTAGTGCATATGAGAAGGCTTGACATGGTTACCATAACCACTGTCCCATCAACGGGTGATAAATTCATATGCAAACTATTTCTGCTATACATATTTAAAATGCCCCAGAAAAGTGGAAATTGCCACATAAACTAATAATTACAACATTCATAAAGTTCACTACCTGAAGAAAAATGCAGTGACCACAGGATTAGCACACTGTAATATGAAGTCTTGGATCCAGCGATGTGCAAGCAGAAACATAAACAGATTTAGCACAATTCTGCTTGCACAAGATCTGGTGCAACACCTAGAGCTTTCCTCTCTATATATTAAAGTGCTCAAAAATTAGTTGCACAAGGTCTTGCACAAGTGGAAATGTAAGGGGGGAAACAATAAGCACAAGCTTAGCACAAGCAGCTATCACAAAGTTTTTCTTGCATTTGTACTGCACAACAGCTTAAGGACAAGCAGAAAGTTTGCTCTGGATCTAACCCAAAGTCTGTGGCATCTACTGTATTTACACTACAATCCTAAGAAGAGTTATACCCTTCTGACTTCAATAGGTTTGAGCTGTATTTAATTCCTAAGTATGTACTACCCACTCTGGATCAATCTACTGTTTCTGTGAACAAGCATAGTATTTAAAAGGTATCAGCAGACAGCTATGTGAAACATGTTAGTAGGAGGATATATCATTGTTACATCACCAATCAATATGCAGATAACACCCAGTTGTATGTGATGATGGACAGACGGCCCGACTCAGCCCCAGATGTCCTGCAACATGTTTTTGCAGCCGTGACTGGTTGGTTGAGGCAGAGTCGGCTGAAACTGAACCCGACGAAGACGGAGGTCCTGTACTTGAGCCACGGGGGATTAGGTTCAGGACTCTGGCTTCTGGCCCTCGATGGGGCACTGTTAGTGCCAGTTTTGAGGTTTAAGACCCTGGGGGTGATCTTGGATGCCTCCTTGAAAATGGAGGCACAGGTCACAGCGGTTGTCAGGTTCTCTTTTTTCCATCTGCGGCAGACCAGGCAACTTGTCCCTTACCTGTCAACCCGTGACTTAACTACAGTGATCCAAGCAATGGTCATCTCTAGGCTAGATTACTGTAACTCGCTCTACACAGGGCTGCCCTTGAGCCTGACCCGGAGATTACAGCTGGTACAAAATGCAGCGGCGTGTGTTATTACGAGAATGCCAAATAAGGCGCATATAACACCGATCTTACGCGAGCTGCATTGGTTGCCAGTGGAGTACCGGATCAGATTCAAGGTTCTGGTATTGACCTATAAGGCCCTGTGCAGACTGGGACCAGCGTTATCTACAGGACCGTCTCTCCCCATATATTCCCTGGAGGACACTCCGATCAGGGGACAAACAGCTGTTGGTGGTCCCTGGCCCCAAGGAGGCCCGCCTAGCCTCGACTAGAGCCTGGGCGTTTTCGGTGGAGCGTTCCACCTGGTGGAATGCTCTGTCTGCTGAGATCAGGGCTCGGCAAGACCTATTATCCTTCCGCCAGGCCTACAAGACAGAGTTGTTCCACCAGGCATATGGCTGAGGCTGGGCCTCCGCCGGCCTGAAAAAAGGGGTGCATAAAATCTTAACTCTCCCTGTGAAGGCTGTCCACCATCCTGTTTTAAATGTGTATTAATAGAAATACACTGCTATTTTAATGATGTTTTAATGTAGATTAATTTTTAATGTATTTTAATATGTTGTTATCTGCCCTGAGCCCGCTCGCAGTGAGGGCGGAATAGAAATTTGAAATAAATTAAAAGTAAAATAAAATAATTGGTTGGTTAGACCATTGCTGGGGGCAGGGGACATCACACCAAGCCATGCTTAAGCTTTGTTAACTATAGCTTGCCATGATGCATATGAATGAGGCACCCTGACCTGGATAGTCTAGGTGAATCTGATCTTGTAAGATCTCAGAAGCTAAGCAGGGTTGGCCTTGGTTAGTAATGGTTAGTAATTGGATGGGAGATCTCCAACGAAGACCAGGGTTGCTGAGACAGGCAATGGCAAACCACCTTTGTCAGTCACTTGCCAACTCTGACTTGAGGGCACTCCCCATATGAATGAGGCACCCTGACCTGGATAGTCTAGGTGAATCTGATCTTGTAAGATCTCAGAAGCTAAGCAGGGTTGGCCTTGGTTAGTAATGGTTAGTAATTGGATGGGAGATCTCCAACGAAGACCAGGGTTGCTGAGACAGGCAATGGCAAACCACCTTTGTCGGTCACTTGCCAACTCTGACTTGAGGGCACTCCCCATATGAATGAAGCGCTGTAGTTAAGCTTTGCCCACAACTCTGATTTCAATGTCTATATACTTAAACATTCTGCAGAGGGTTTCAGGAATCCCACATCTCTTGTTATCCTTTAGCAGGGTAAAAATGTCAACATTTTTTCAAAAGGGCCAGCCTAAATATATAAGCCAACTTTGACAGTGAGGTGATCTAAAATTAATTTCCAGATCCATACAAAAGTGATACAGCCTCTATCAGAGTTACCAGTCCCCCAGTGTGAGCAGGGGATCCCTTGCTCCTGGCCTCTACCCCCCCCCCCGCCACCACTCACCTGGCCAGTGGGGGGGGCACAGGGAATGGGCCCAGGAGCTCTGGAGCACTTGGGAGCACGCTCTGGAGCTTTTCCTTGTCGCACTGGCAATGACATAATTCCTTGCACAACAAGGAAGAGCTCTAGAGTGCAAACACAAAGCACACATGTGTGAGGTAACTTTCCCCCTGTGTGGCGCCCACAACACCCCTGTCCCTGGGTTGGGCTCCAGTGGACCTGGCAACCTCCGCCTCTATAGAATATAGGCCCTTATAGGGAAAAGTGTTTAATGTAAATCATTTACAAGTACTCAAATAGATTTTCCTGATATACATCTGTAGTAGCTCTGAGCAATACTTTTCGAAGAGCCAGAAACAGCTCTCATTATTTTGGCTGGGTACTGCCTACATTCACTTTGGAAGAACTAACACCAGAACAGCTGCCCCCTTGCAGCAAGGCTCTCACCTTTACCTTGTCTGACTTATCCTCCCCTCCCCTCTCCCTGCATAAAGACGAGGCCAGACAGCAACTTGCAGGTGCCCTGCACGACAGGCGAAATGTGGTCAAAGCATACAGTGGGCATGGATATAGCTACCATGTTGATCAAATCTCTGTTTTAGATACTCAGAGGTAAAGAAGGGAATCAGGTTTACATTGCACCAACTAATTATGGCATGCATCTGAATTCAGAGGACAATACTGAAATAGAAATGCACAGTAATTGCATAACACTTCCCCCCTTAAAGACTTAAGAATAGCATTTTCATTTCTCCCCTTTCAGTCTACTTAACATGTACTAAAATGGAGACCCAGAATATGAAGTCCCTTGGAACTATATACCACAGTTACAGGCACAGGCGCAATTAATTTTTGCACTGCTAAATTATTTGCAAGCTCAAGTGTTCCTCAACACAATTATTATGTCAAGGATGATCTTTTTTTGTTACCAAATAGTTTTGTCTACTTCCTTCATATGACATCAAGCAAGATGCTACCTTATTCCTTATTTACACTTCATTACAATCCATGGCCACATGACTTAGAGAATATTTCTGTTTTCACTTTTGAAATACTCTCCCTGTGATGCAGTAGTGAGGGGTAACTGCGGGGTCACATGCTCTCCTACCCAAGAAGAATATGTTAACATAAGTTGCCTTAGACCAGAGATTCTCAGACTTTAGCAACCTAAAGTTGCTATTTTGATTGTAAAATTTTTGTAGACCCTCAAGCATTCTGCCTTCCTTACCAGTGCCTATCATGCACTGGGCACTCTCCCCACATGGCAGGGACCGATCTAGGGTTGCTAGCGCCCAGGGCAACCCAAGTCTGGCCTTACCTGCATGTGTGCACTGCATGCACGCTCCCAGCGTGGCATGATGATGTCACTTCCGTGACATCATCACACAAGGTGGTGTGCCGCTCACACGGCAAGCTGGCTGCCCTGGCACATGGAGCATCGTGGAGCTGGCGGCAACAGCACGGGCAGCTGAGCAGAGGGCTGGGAGGCCACCTGCGCCATTCACCTGCCCCACTGAAGGGGTGGCTGGCTTGCTGCGCGCTCCCTGTCCTGTGCGCGTGGCAAGCCAGCCACCCCATCAGTGGGGCAGCCTCCCAGCCCTCCATGCAGCCGCCTCATTGGTGGGGTGGCCTCCCAGCCCTCCATGCAGCCACCAGCACTGCTGCCACCAGCTCCCGCACGCTCTGGTGGCTGGCAGCTGTGCCCGGCACCCCCTCTTTGGCAGTGTCGGGGCCAGACTACCCCCCTGCCCCCCCGGCTGATCTGGCCCTGCCACATGGAAGTTTCCACTCTCTAGCATCCTCAAAATACCTTATCAGTTATACTTTAAAACCAAATGTAAGTAAAATGTTTGTATTATTTATCCCTTTTGTTGGAATGGACTTTGTGCCAGACTCAAGAAGCAATTTCCTTATTGGTTAATAACTTTTTTCCAAATGCTGGCTGACAAGGGGTGGAAGGGAACTTGGAACACTTTTCAGAGCTGCTCTTAGACACAGAAAAAGACCAGCATCACACAAAACCTGATCTTATAGTAATCAATCGAAAACTATTAGCAATTATTGTCAATGTATACAGAAAGGCCCTCTGTTTCTATACAGTGAAATAATCCTTTGCACTGAAAAATAAAGTGAAAACCTGCCCAGTTTTATATGTGAAGGAACTGTGATGATCGTATTATGCCAACTTTAAAACTACAACAAGGTTTATTATATGATCAACAGATCTTTCAGTAACACAATTATTAAAATATAGCAGTTGTACATATGCAAGAGAGTTCTTTCAGTATCCAGGAACTTATCTCAATGATGCCACTGAAAAAGATTTTTTCCATGATATGTCCATTCTCACCAGTAAGAGAAAGAGTAACTAACAGTCCTGCCAAACAGCCTGTACCAACAGGGGAGCCACTGCATCAACTCTACCTCCTTTATAAACAACAGCACCTGGGGTACAGTCTCTATCACTCCTGCGCCACAAAAACAAAGTTGATCATTTCAAGAAATGTACTTGTAACAACCCTGAAGGATTGCTGATGACAAAATGTTACAAAGTGCTAATGTAAAAGCTCTCCTTTATTTTGGTACACTTAAGGCGTTTATAGCTGCAATCCTGGCAACTGCCATTCATGAACATACTCCCACCTCAAGGCTCATCATGACTGACCATTACACATTAAGAGATTCCTAGAATAGTTTTGAGAATCTAGTCAGTATCCTATGGATTGCATCCATCAAGCCAGGCACCACTTTGGCCCTAGATACATGAACTACAGCAGGAACTACCTTGACATAACAGAACCAAGTAATAACTCAAGCGGGTTGTTTGGTATTCATTTGTGCATGGTAGAGATGGGCAGTCTGTTTACCAGAAGGATTACATACAATGCTCAAGCACTTATAGGGCTGCACATATTGTAGCAGATGTCCGTCCAACGGTGCCTCCCTGGCACCGCTCAGCCAATCAAGGTTTCTAAGGCTGAGCTGCTGGCAACTGATCAGTGTGTTTTCCGGCTACTGCTCTGAGGTGATCCAGAAGCTACGTGACAGCAGGCGATGGCAGCTCTACAAACTTTCATCCTTTGAAAAAGGGGGAATCTGATTCTGTCCCTTTTCCTGAGGTAGAATCCCTGCCCCCCCCCCATTTCTAGAAAACTGAGAGGTCTTTATTTTCATTTAAGCCATTTAAGAGGCACAAAGAACCATGCATATCCACAGGCGATCCTCACAGACACCCAGGAATCCCTGGACTTCAGTTTGAGGAACGTGCCTTAGATCACAGGTCCTCTAGTTCAGAATTCTGGTTAGTTGGAGCTCATCAGGGTATCAGGCAGAAAAGGGTATTACCTAGCACCTGAGATGCTTTTAACTGGAAAATCCAGGAAGTGAGCTTGGAAACTTCTGGGGCAACACATGTTCAGCAGAAGTCACCCCTCCCTAATGCCATGACCAGGGAAGATTAACCTGGCCCCACATCAGCCAGAGCAGCCGCTTGCTTCCTGCTGCCTGAAATGCTTTGCTCCAGCCACCAGTTGCCCTGTGACTGCAGCACCTGGGAAAGGACCCTCCTCCCATCCTGATCAGCCTGCTTTAAAATAGATATAAATTCCTGTGAAGAACTCGCCATTTCATTCTAGAATCATCAGACTGATTTTCCTCCTCTGCTTATTCTATCACCCTGTCTACCTTTTCCTCCCTTGTGTGGCTTTGTCTTTCAGGTTAAGCCTGAGTCTTGTTTAAATTTATATACAATTGCTGTCACCAGCACTGTGAATTAAACTTTAATTGATGAGTACCAATTTTGCAAACAATTTAAGATACCAGTCTGTTACTAAAATAGGAATAAAGCAAATATACACACACAAAGATTTACAGTGCAATCCTATGCAGAGTTATTCCCTTCAAAATTCATTGACGTCAATGGGTTTGGAAAGGTATAACTCTGCTTAGAACTGCAGTATTAACAGACTAGACTGTTGTTTAAACCTGTGATCCTTGCCACAATTTATTGGCAGTAAATTGTATTTACAATAATGGGAGTTATTTCTAAGTAAAACGGTTTATGATTGTGATGGGAACTTTGCAGACAATGAATTTATGGACGCTGGCAGGCTCAGTATGACATAGGGAGGCTTATCCATGGGTTCTTGCCACTCTGCAAGTTCCAATTCACACATAGAGCTCAATTCATTTCAGATGAGGTGTTCCTGCTATTCATGTGAACATATGGAACTCATAGCATGCATGGAGCTTTGCAGCACAATCCCGGGAAATTCTGTTCTACAAAACCCATTGGAATGAATGGCTGTTGTACAGCAATACAGTAGCCATCTTGCATTTCTTTCAATCAGAGAACCTTCCAACAGATTATGCTCTTAAAGGTGCAAGCAATCATTTAATGTTGCTTACATTTTACAGATCAGTGTAACGAATGAATAAGAAACATTGAGATATTTTGGTTATTAGTCTCACTGAAATTCAACTAAGAAATCAAAGTCTGAGCTGGTATTACCAGATATAATCTCATTTATATTTTAGGGATATCTATGTGTATAATTTCAACTGGGAAACTCCCATTTCAGGCTACTATATTTATAACAGACTGAGTAGATAGGGTAAACTGGATGAAGTATATTGACAATAAACCTCAGCTGTGGTAGGTAATGGACTAGATAAGAAATCAGATGGCATGAGCACTCTAAAATATTAATGTCTGGACATGTCCAAAGTCTGTATCACCTTCCTAAATGTCTCTTGAGATGAGAATTCACACACACCCCTCACAATTCCCTGAGGATTTCACTGCAAATTATTCAGCCCAGACTTTTACCCTCTAATAATAAGCCACAGTCTGTTTTATGTTTTAAGAAGAGACAAATGAGATTAAAAGAATTATTTACTACTCTTCTAAACGTCAACTAATTTAAGCAAGGGACTGCCTTCACCTAACTAAACGTTCCACCAGTCAGAAAAAATTATTCAAATATGTACTTGTGGTTCAGTTTCAGGCCCTTCAACAGTGCAATCCTTCTTTTCAGTGTGTCAGAGCTCAAGAAAAGGATCACAGGAAGAGAACCTTCCTCAATCTGATGACAGGAAGAGCCACAACGGCCAGGAATAGATTTCAGAAGCCACTTCTGTGTGAACAACACACAATAACGCAGTGATTCATACTTGATGAGGAATTTGGATTTTCTTTCAAACAATAACCACAATTCTATTTCACGTGTGCAAAAAACAGCAATGGGATAATGTGTCGTTTATTTAGCAATAGCATACATAAAAGTATGGCTCCTTTCCCCAACATGAGAAGCACCTTGAGCAGCCAAAGGCAAATTAGATAGGGTGGTAGTCCACTTCTTCTATTGATACATGTTCTGCCCAACTGTTCTGTTCTCCCCCCCTCTCTCTCTGTCACACACACACACACACACACACACAGAGGCCTGGTATGTAAATACAGCAAGAGAGGCATATGAGAACCCCCTTATGTATACTTTGTACATGGCCAGATGCTGTTTGACCTCAGGGAGTCGAGTTATCAAACTACAGCTTCATGCAGCTGCAGGAGAAATTTAAAAACCAACAGTGATACTGCCATGTCATTTCTAGAGAAAACTAGAGATGGGCACGAACAGGGTGGGGAAATGAACACAATGTCCGTTGTTTGTTGCCATTCACGAACATGTTCGTAGTTGGAGGTTTGTGGGAGCCAGAATGGCCCCCTTGGGACTTAGCTGAACTTGAGAGTCCATGGGTCTCCCCCTTGCATGTCACTTTCTCTTCACAGTGGCAAAACCTGGACGGTCTGCTGGAAGCTAATTGAGGAGTTACAAAGTGATCTTCCCAATGTCCAATACCCACCAAATTTGCGGGGGACATAGTCCTCGCTGTCCTCTGAAGACCCCCCCCCCAAGTTTCAGAGAGATTGTACCCTGGGAAAGCCATGATCCATGGGTTCCTTCCTTTCCTTTCCTGTCCTGTCCTTTTTGTTTTCACAGTGGAAAAAACTGGACTGTCTGCTGGAAGCTACTTTGAGGGGTTATAAGCCAGAAGGAAAGCCAAAAGGAGTTCAGACACAGTTCAGACAGTCCATGCCTATGTTGCCAGGGGAATTGATTGAAAGGCGCCAGACTGCCTGGCTTTACGAACAGCTGACGAACGCCACAAAGAGGGCTTGGAATGAACACGTTCACCGGGAATGGGACCTCATGAACAGTTTGCCTGCGAACGGCAGATTGGGCTGTTCGTGGCTTTTTTTTGTTCATATTGCTGTTTGTGCCCATCTCTAGAGAAAACCCACAAGTATACATACATACAGTAGCTCTAGGAATCATCAGAAACTCTATGGTAAAACCAGCATCATAGCATAGTAATGTCAGTGACATTGCCAATGTTGTATGCCCATGTCCCTGTCCCCCCCACCCCCCACACCCATTCGCAGGCTCACTGGGGAGGCAAGGGGCAGGTTGCATTCACTGGTTGCTAACTACCTCGTTTACAGAAATGAGCTATATATCATGCTGTCTATTTTTATACTAGTGGCTCATCAAGTCCTCTACCCCATTGTAAGGTTGTGCCTTTTAACAATGCTAAACAGGTACATTTTTAAAGGCATTTTTCCTGCCAGATTCTCTATGTTCAAGGCAAAGTGAGGGCTCTGCTGCTCTTTTATGGAAATCCCTTAGAAACACAAAGAAAAATGCTGCTTTCCATTTTGTCTTGAAGTGTGTTGTGAAAATGCACATTCATACAGATGAAGTTTCTATTGATCACATTGGACTCATTGATAGGATTTCATTTATATCTTTTTCATCCTATAGTAGCAAAAGTTATGCAATCTGCTAAGAAGTCTAAAGGTTTATGATTAGAATTATATTAACATTTAGTTCTTTGGAGGAAACATTTGAAGAGACATGAAGGTATTCTTTTGTGGCATGCAATAGCTACATTTATTTTTGTTGCAGCCATTGCATATCCATCACTTGCAGGCTAAGTTTTCTGGGCTGTTGTGGCACCTCTAAACACACCTGCTAAAATTCAAAATCTTTTCACAAAAAGTGCAGCCAATACTCCTACGTCACAGGTGTATATTTAATACTACTGTCACAGGCTCCAATTGGATAATGCCTGTATACCATCAGAAGACACTGGTCTGTTCTTTGGCCCATGCACATACAGCTTTAAAACAATTTTGGAACTTTTTTGGGGGGAGGTACACAAAATCATAGTTACTCAGAAGAATTTGTCTCCTTTCTTTGGAGTGAGAGAGAGCACATTTAACAAATAAAAGTGATTTTTTTGGCCCACTGCTATAAGAGCCAGATCAATCTGTGCACAAGGCAAGAGATGTGTGCTTATCAAGTGCTTTCCTTATTTCTGATAGCCTTAAAGATGGTCAGCCACGTGGAGCCAAACCTAGTGATTCTACGTACCCAAGTAGCAATTCCAAGCCCGTAAGATTCCCTTTTGCTGAGTGATCTTAGGATCATGTCTTTACTGATGGATGTTTTGCCTCAATAACTGTGCAAAGGAAGTGAAGGGGGAGAACTCAGCAGGGCCTTTTGGTTTAGACTGTAATTATGGCCACAGAGTCTGCTGTTCTCTAAATTATTCCTATTTTCTTTCAGGGCTAAGCAAGTGGGAGAGGACAAACAGTACAGTACCAGATCTAGGTTTAATGATCAAGGTCATAAATTATTGTTGGACTATTTAGATTCTAAACAGCACGGGGAGGAGAAAACAGGTGTTTTTTCCCTGCGTGTCACCAACAAGGAAACACTGATGATTGACAAGTTCTGTTAGGTAAATGGTGGAAAATTGCATCAAAACCAAATGGAATTACACTTCTAAGTGGAAATACATAGAAATCTGAATTACATAACAGTTTCTTGAGCCATAGGTTTTTTTCTTTAAAATAAGTTCTTTATCAGCAGCTCCTTTTCTAATACTTCTAATTGCTTTTAAGAGGCCTAATTTCAATTAGTGGGTTTAATAATAAAACTAAGGCCCTGGTTTTATAGTCTCAAATAGCAATACTGACAATGATGGGAGAGAGCTTTTTACCATCAAGTGTGGAACTGCTTTCAATTTCGTCTTTGGGCAAATTAATTCTGCCTTGTTTTTTTTTTCTCTGCACAGAAATTATTTCCATGTAAGGGGATAAAACCATATACACTAACATTTAGACGGTTTGGTAAGTGTTTATTTTGCTGTGAGTACACATTGCCTACACAAATGGTGGGGATTTTAGGTGTAATCTGTAGGCAAATGCCACACAAATTACAAGACATTGTATCTGCTTCAAGTAGCTGATATCAAAGATGGGATTCTGCATACAGGTGTACCTGGAACCAGGAGCAGATATAGGCTTTTCTGCTAAAACACAATTTTAGATCCCCCACCCCTGTCTTCATTCCTCAGCTGACACACATACATTCTGTGGATCAAATCCAAATTTCTTATTCACATACATATATATACCATGCATCATGAAGGCAATAGACATTGTTTTTGCACACTTCAAACATTATTTTAGTGTTTTCACAGGAGTTTTTTATACTTCAAAAATGCTCTGAGAAGCAAAGGCTTTGTGGGAAACAAAGGCCAGCCAGTCAGTACTG
Organism: Eublepharis macularius; assembly: GCF_028583425.1. NCBI lineage: Eukaryota > Metazoa > Chordata > Lepidosauria > Squamata > Eublepharidae > Eublepharis > Eublepharis macularius. The sequence continues at coordinate 50,976,301 of NC_072799.1, forward strand.
TGTACATGTCTGCTCCAAGAAGAAAGGAAGGAAGGAAGGATCTTTTGGATGGACAAAAGGATCAGCCAAACTGATCAGGGTACTGATTTCATGAGGCAAGTCCTGGAACAAATGGGTGCATGTACATTGAAGACTGATACTCACTGTGGATTTCAGCACATCAGCCAAAGGCTCTTAGTCTAGTGGAGCAGTTCAATAGCCTCAAACATTTGCAAACTGACACAGCCCACATGGAGTGGACCAACAGGAGGGCCTGTTGCTCATTGGATGGGACAACTTGAAAATCACCAAGCAATTACAATATTAAAGGGCACAGAGTTAAAGGATAGGTTAAAAGAATGCAAGGCCCTGCTGCTTGGGAGTAGCAGGTGATCTTACCTAGACAGCTCACAGATCTGATATGTAAAGAACTAGACATGTAATACAGAAGCATCCTATCCACTAAAGCCAGTGAAAGCGCCCCCAGTCACCTACCAAGGGTAGTGAAGGGGAACAGAACAAGTAACCTGTACCCACCATCTACAGCAGGTAAGTACAGGAAAAGATTACACAGACACTGAGACTATAGGTCCTAGAGGAATCCCACAACCCATAGTGGCAGTTCTCCTAAACTAGATGGTATCATCAGCCTGGGTATACTCTTCTGTAGGAAAAACACAATGCCCAAGCTCAATGATTGCTTTATTCCAAGAGGAGACTTGTTCCTTGAGAAACTTTAAGCTGCCAAGACACCTACACTTCCCAACAAACCTTGCGGTAAGAGAACAAGTTTAGCATTTACAGAGCAGCAGGAAGGGGAAGGGAAATACAGGCACCTGTATTTCCCTTCCTGCTGCTCTGTAAATGCTAAACTTTAAGCTTCCAGGACGCCTACAGATCCCGGCAAACCTTGAGGTAAGAGAACACGTGCTGAACCTAGGTATTTCTTCTTGTGTGTTTTGGCTCTAGGGCCTGTCTTTATACATTAGACCACCTGACCAAAGACTACTGGCAAATTCCCTTGTCCTTTTAATCAATTCACTTGTAAAGTAAGAAACCCAGGTGGGCAGGAGAGGTTTATAGGCCCTCACATATTTCCTGTGGAGAGACCTTTGAATTCTTGATCATATTTCATATCCTCTTGCAATGAGTTCAGCAACTGATTTGAACCCCAAGCTAACTTTCTAGCATCAAGCGTTGCAGCCACATATTCCAAAATGCTAATGCTGGCTTTCCTCCTGCCGTGAAATCTTCACTTTCGCAGATGTTGGGGTACCTGGCCTTGCTCTTGGTGTATGTGTGAAAGATAAACGATGAAGCCCACACATCAGTGGAACTTTGCTGGCAGCAATGGGGAAGCCCTGTGGCCAGCAGGAGAAGAGACAGATGAGGGCGATTACAAGGACAGAGGAATAGATGAGAAGAGGGAAGAGGGAAAGGGAAAGCCAGGACAGAGAGGGAAGGTGGGGGTGACCATAAGCTTTACTGCCCTAAGCCTTGCACTCCTCCACAGTGTGGCTGGTGAGGATGACGGGTGGCACTGGCATATGGTGAAGCCAAGAGTCACTGTGCTTATGCTTCTCCTTGTCCAGGCCAGCAAAAAGAAGCACAGGCAAAGCAGCACCTGGCTTCCCTGTGCCAGCAGTGCCTGTACTTCCCTTCACTGACCACACATGCCCAGGCCATTGATAAGAAACACAAGCTGGCACGGTGTGCTGGTAAGAAGTATGGGCACAGTAGTGCCTGGCTTTGCCCTTCTGGTACCAGTGTAGTGTAGCCAGGGAGGAGGAGCATTACCCATACCCTTCTTCACTGAGCCCCTTCATGCCCAGGCTGACAAAGAGAAGCACAGGTATAGCAGTGCCCAGCTTTTCCTTATGGTTCCCAACTTCCATATAGGGATCTAGAGATCTCATGGAATTATAACTGATCTCCAGACTAAAGAGATTAGTTCCCCTGGAGAAAACAGCTGCTTTGGAGGATGGTCTCTATGGCATGATACCCCACCGAGGTCCCTCGCATCACCAAACCCTGCCCTACCCAGGCTCCCCTCCCCCTAAATATCCAGGAATTTCTTTACCCATAGCTGGCAATGGAACTCTACTTCACCCTGTGTCAGAAGAAGCATCGAGAGTATGGAGAGGAGAAGCACGGGAATGCCTGCCTGCCCCCTCCTGGCTCAGCTGGAGTGTGGCTGGCAATTTATTTATTTATTTATTTATTGGATTTTTCCAGGACTGAGCAGTGGCACCTTCTTTTCTTTCCAGTTGGCTCTTCAGCTGTCCATGAACTGGTGATAGGTAGGGTGTGACAGCAGGACGGGACATGACTCTTTTCCATAGCCATTTTGGCCTCCCAGTTCACCTCTGAAGGAGGACTTCTAGAGAGTCTGGCTAGCCTGACATAAGTCTCTCCCATGTACAGGGAGCAGCCCCTGAATGGTTCAGTCCAATAACAAGACAATAAATGTCCACGACAGCTTCTCTTAAGCCGAATCCACACTTACCGGCACAGCGCTAAGCAGGCGGAGTGAGAGCATCTTTCTGGCGCGATTTATGATGTCATAGCACCATGATGCTGTTCTCATGGCGCGATGATGTCATAAAATGCGCCAGAAAGATGCTCTCACTCCGCCTGCTTAGCGCTGTGCTGGGTAAGTGTGGATTCGGCCACTATTGCCTCTGGTAAAAGTATAACAGACCAAATTGTTTGGAACTCTGTAACACTTCTCGAGTAGAAACCATTTCTTTTTTAATATCAATGGCAAATTCCCCCTCCAGAGGTTGCCAGTTGAGAATTTCCTGGAGATTTGGGGGTAGAAGCTGGGGAAGTCAGGGTTTGAGGAGGGGAGGAATTTTTTTTAACAAAAGGAACCATCCCAAGATATGATCCTCAAACCGCAACCCAAAGAAGCACAACTGTCAACTTGTTGCCATCTCAGTCTCCCACTTGTTTGAACAGAAACTATGCTGCCTAGACAAATTTCTACCCTCACATTGTACCAGAAGCCAAAGTTTCATTTCCAAGATTTAACAGCATTTCATTTTTGAGATCATTATGGGGGCTGCACCCAAATCATTCCAAGGAGCTAATTTGTTTTAGCAATAGGTTGTATCTGAGGAAGAAGAATCAAGTTCATGTATCCAAATCAGGTTAATGAAAGCCACACAAGCAGTTGCTAATCTCCAAACTGCTGTGCATGTTGTGTGCACAAATAACTTACTTTATGCTACAAAGGCTAGGAGCAGCTTGGCCTTCTGAGAGGTGTTTGGGAGGAAGTCCCAGTGAAGCAAATCAGCTGACGAAGCATGTTGAGGATCACAGTTGACAGCCTTTGAAAGAGATGGGGATGCCAAGAGGAAATGGTTTATGTTTGACATTTTTTCCTGAGGGTATAACAGAAGCTGTGTGCGCCGAGGAGGGATAGCTTCAAGAACATGGATCAGGAGGTCAAACGACACGACAGAAAAAGGCACAGAGGAGCGGAAGAGACAGGCATATGGAACATCTCAACTGCTATACTGGCACACCAACTAACAAAATATCAGGGCCTTAAAAAAGCTTTCTATATGTACAGCAGAACAAGTAAAAAAAGAACAGTTTAATTAAAATACAATGAAATGTATCAATAATAAAATAAGCCTAACATGAAATATCCATCTATTTCATCAGACAAATGAAAATGGAAGGATGCCTCTTCTGTATAATAAAGCAGGACAAAGAACAAGGATTTGCAGGAAGAAACTGCTGTTTTTATTCAGGTCTCCTCCACTTTACAGGTGCCAAACTAGGGATGCATCCCCCACTCCCGCCCTCTACCTCCCGCCCCCACTTACCCAGCTAGTGTGGGGAACGTGCTGAATCAGGCCGCTACATAGTGCGGGAGCACTGCAGTGGTCCACAGTGGCCGAATTTGGCCCCCTGGGGAGCATGGGAACGCTCCCAGGGCAGCCTGTGACCCATGCGATGACATCACTTCCTATGCCAAACTATAGTAATAATAACATTTGAATTATACACTGCTCTTCAATACTAGCCAGTTACAAAATGAGGCTCATTCTACACATATTTAAGTGACACTGCAGACTGCAGAAAATACCACCTTTATTTATTAATTAATTTTTTATTCTGTCCTTCCCCTAAAGAGCTCAAGGTGGCACAACCAGCCACCTTCTCTAGTATTATCCTCACAACAAACCTCTGAAGTAGGCTAGGATGAGCAAGAGAGTTTCCCCAATTATAGACCATCACACTAACCTTTATATTATATTATGAAGCTGTCGGATGCATCCTCTATAGAAATGCTTTTATACTGGAACAGAAAAAATAATGTGTAACTACCACTTCAGCTTTAGTGCCTAGGTCACAACTGTTGCTCTTGGGCTTATTTATTTATGAAACTTTTATATCCTGCTTTTATTCATGACTGAACATGGCATACAAAACGTAATTAAAAACATTAAATAATAATAATAATAAAGCCCCAACCTCTTTTCCACCCTAATGAAATGCCAGCAACGAGAGATGGCACGAACTGGGAAAATTCCAAACCACGCAGTTTGTGGTTCGTTGCATTTCACAAACCATGAACTTTCACAAACTTGCCCCAGTTCGTGAACCGGTTTGTTCAGTTTGTAAAAACGTCACTTCTGGGTCAGCAGAAGGTCTGTAGAGAGCCCATCCCCCTGTTGCCTAGGCAACTGATTGGTTGGCACCAGGCTATCTGCAATGACAAACTGAAACATGAACCAAACAAACTGGGCTAAAATTCTTCATGGTACGTGAGAAATGAGCTCCCACAAACCGCTGGTTCATGAACCACAAACTGACCCAGTTCATGATGGACTTCAGTTTGTATTTCGGTTCGTGCCCACCTCTACCAGCAACTTACATCCATTAAAAGTTCCGGTTAATAAAACAGGCATATAGTGCTTCCTAAAGTTGCGGGAAATCACAACCATTGTGAAGCCAGAACAGTGACAATCACTGGTGCTATCAAGGCCAAATGCCAATTCTCTGGGAACCAGAAAAACTTGTAACAGGATACTCAATTTCCTCCACCAACCTTCACTATTCCATTCCATCATACAATCCTCAAAGAGGGGAAAGTCAATATTTCTGAAAGTACATAAATAGGTCACACACTGGTAACAAGTAGAGATGGGCACGAACAGCAATACGAACAAAAAAAAGCCATGAACAGCCCAATCTGCTGTTCGCAAACAAGCTGTTTATGAGGCCCCATTGTAAACGAACAGGTGGTCATTGCAAGCCTCCTTTGTTGCTGTTCGTCAAGCCAGACAGTCTGGCACCTGCAATCAATTCCCTTGGCAACTTAGGCAGGGATTGTCTGAACTCCTGCTGTTGCCCTGAAAACCCCAATCTAAGCCCAATTTAGCTTGATAGGCAGGTCTTCCTTTCAAGTGTGGAGCTCCAAATTTGTTACAAGAGAGCAAAGACCATGGGGGAGGGGGGCTTCCAGCTCTGACTAGTCTTTGCAGACAATGGAGAGGCAGAGACAGCTGCTGTTGGCATTTTGATAGAGAGACAGGGAGAGTGCATTGGAGCTTGAATTTCTTTGTGTGTGGTGGGATATGGATCTACCCCTTCAGGTTCCAGGGCTCTGGGGCCAAGCTATCATTTACTATTGGTACCTTTCCTGCTGCCTGCTCAGGTAAGGTTTCTGGGAGTGGTGCGGTAGGGATCTACCCCTTCCAGGGCTGCTGCCAGGCTCTGGGGCCAAGCTATTATTTATTATTGGTATCTTTCCTGGTGCCTGCTCAGGTCAGGTTTCTGGGAGTGGTGCAGTAGGGATCTTGACCAAACTTGGATGATGGCTGGAGGAGAGCCTGTTGGCCTCCACGAACATCCAACCATGAACATGTTCGTGAACAGGTCATGCTCGCAAGTGTTCTTGAGTCCCTGTTCGTGGATGGTAATGAACAATGAACATCATGTTCGAATTTTTTTTTCTGTTTGTGCCCATCTCTAGTAACAAGTATGCAGTTTGGGCCAGGCCCCCTGGATTCCCAGTGTACCTATCTCCCCCTTCTAACTACGATGGCCCCTGGCTGCTATGCCCATGTTTGATCCCTGGCATAAAAATATACTTGTACAACACTGGCAAGAGATAAACTGGCCTTTCAACTTATGAGCTGATGTCACAACTGAGTGAGAACATTTCTGCCAGTAGGGTATAATGGTTAGAGTGTGGGACCACAAGACTCAGATTCATATCCCCTCTCTACCAGGGAAGCTTGCTGGATAACCATGGGCACAACCTATGTCACAGAATGTTTACTGTGACGGTAAATGGAGAAGGAGAGAATGTTGTAAGCCACTTTGGCTCCCCTTTTGTGAGAAAAGTGGGGTATAAATGAAGTAAATAAATACATATTAGTGTATGAGTGATGTGATATTTAGTGACAAGAAAATAGAATATGGATTGCTCAACTCCACATGTATCAGTGCGAGAGTGGTACATTTTCAGTGGCTGGTAACATTACTTATACTGTTGCTTACTCAGAAATGATTGGAGTACCTAGAGAATCTATGGAACACCACAAACACTAATGCAGCCCTCAAATCTCACTATATGGAACTGAGTTAGCATCGCTAATGTACATTTTGATTTGATTTGATTATTTCACCATCTGGCCCATTTCCATTGGTATGAAACATAGACACTTCTGTCATCTATTGTGAAGTCTAATATTCTTATATTTCTGTAGAACAAAAGCCAAAAAATGCATTTTGCTGACAAAGGGAAATGCAAAAGAAATGTTAATAAAAACACTACCCCAGCAGAATTTCCATAAACTAGAAAAATTAGTTAGCCCACTGGAGGGCTCTAATATTGTTTCAACTGCCACAGAAACAAATCAAAATGTTGAATCTGAAATCACTTCATTGAATGGACACAGAGCATTCAAATTAACAATCTACAGTGTCCCAAGCTCTATAGCTGTTAGCAGGCATTCTTTCCTAAAGAAGAGATACCTTTTTAAATTCCAAATTTAAATTTAGGGCTTTCATTTCAGAATTCAGGGGTGCTGTTCCACTGTGCAGAGGTACCTTGTACACAATAACCTGATGACCTCTGCTGGTTTACACAACTGATAGATTACTGCGTGACTGGTGTGAACTCTAAGAAATCCACACACCTCAACCCTACATGGATTGTTAGGAAGCTGAACCTTTCTCCAAGGACTGTTTCCATATATCCAAGGAATAGGTCATATTCACTAACGACATCAGCGGATAACAAGGTCTTTCCTGTCACTTTTATAAAACAAGTTTCTCGGTCAAAGTTTGGATGCACAAATATCTGCAACCCACCCAGTCTGTAGACAAGGTTACCTTCACACTAGGAATTGCCATAGATATTTTTCCTAGACGGCATCCAAGGTGGGAGAGTGGATGGTGGATCAGCACTCAAACCCCACACCTTAAAACAGCCTACCAGCAAGTTTTGTTGTTCGCAGTTTCCCCACATTTATTTTTTACCTCTCCCTAGGCAAACTTGAAGGGAGGGGACAGGTGACACCTCTCAAAACTTGTTCAGCTGCTAGCCCATGCTCTAAACAGAATTTTGTGCTGACACAATTATTCAAATAGTTATTCTGCCTTCAGGCTTGTGCAGAAGAACAGGAGTCTTTCCCCCTCAGTACTACATTAGTGTTAGGGAGGGAGAGGGAGGGAGGGAGAAAAGGCCTATTAACTGTTCCCTTTACTGGGAGAGGTAGGAGATGAGCTCTTGGGAGGGTACACATTTAATAAGGAAAAACAGTTCAGAAAAGGATCTTGAAATGGCAGGGCACTGCTTCAGGGACTGGAGAGCTTGATCAGAACTCTTTGTTTTTAAAGCGCTACATGTGTGGTCATGTGGTATAACAGATGAGTGCTTGTTTCTTTACAATTAAAATATGGGGGATGAGGGCAATCAAAACAATTCCCAAACTACACTGGACATAGTGTGTCACTTATCAGGTGCCTGTAACCATCAGACAATAACAGTGCACACTTCTATTCAGAGATGCTGGTAGAACTTAGGAATTTTAGAGATTTACAGAGATATGACCTGCAAGTACTAAAAGCTGAAAGCCAGATTTGAAGAAAAGGGAAACATGTTTTTGACTGCACCAGGAGAATAATAGTGCTTCCATAATTCTGCATGAACTCCAACACAAACCAACAATCCAAATTACATAGACAGACACAAAATGTCAGCTTGTGGCTTTGTTCTGTTTTGCTAGGGCTGCTGTTCATTTAAAATTTAACTATCTATAACGCTAAATCATTTTAAAGAGATTTCTGAAGTGGGAGGTAGACCCTTGTATGCTGAACTAAATTTCATAGCCAAGTTAAGCCTTCCTGAAACTAAAGGAAGTTTATAAGAAATTAGTTGGTGTTGTTCTGATAAACCCAATATACTACATGTCAGGGTGTTGTGTTTTTTTTAAAAAAAATAATGTATCAGGCTGATATACAAAACATCATGGGTCTTTTGGCTTCTTGCCTGAGCAAATAATTCTTTCTGCTGCTTAGAAAAACATCTCTACCTCCCCATATGGTGGCAAAGGGAGATATAAAGAATCCCACTTAAAACATCTATGCTACTCTTCTGGAGCCCTTTATCCAGTTCATGCTAACACCGATCTACTGGGAGATTGCAATTCGAACATAATGAGATATTAATGAGCTTTGCACATGTCCCTGCCCACAACAGTCACCCTCCCTTTCCCACCAAACTACAAAGATTTCCTTCTTGTTTTCCTGACACTGCAATAGCACTGCTCCTTGTCTCTCTGTCTCCCCCAGCCCATTTCCCCCCTCCCAGCATCGCTGCACAATTTGCCTTAAGCTGCCAGCACTAAACAGCACCAAATGGGCTGGCACTGTCTTGTTTCCTGGCCTAATGGATGCTTGTTTAAACACTGGGGCTGTTTGCATTGCTGCAGCTCGCTGCATGTTAAACACAGTCCTCTGAAACCCTACGCCAATCCAATAAAGGTATCAGCAGTACAGCGTGGGGAGGCAATTACTATAAGGTCCCAAGCGAGCCTTCTAAGCTCTAGGAAGGAAAATGTGATCGAACAACTAAAAGGAAAATCTGATTCGGCTCAGCATCATGTGGAAGACGCATGGCTTAACTGCAGCCAGGTCTGTGGAGGGCAGGAGGAAATCAATGGAAGAGCTAGTGAGAGCAAACGCACATTGTTAAAAGGCCTTTAAGCATTTGCCTGTTAGGAAAGCTGCCTGCTGCATATTATACCAAGAGATAACTTTGCTGCTTTTCCTTACAAACCCGAAAGGGTGTAGAGGCATTTATTTTTTTAAAAAAAAATTAATGCAGCTCATTTTCTTCCTTCAGCTCCTCATCAATCTTTGAAACAATTCACTTCTGATAAAGGTCCCTTCCTGGTGCAAAATCATTGAAGTATCAAAGAGATGAAAACCAGAAAGACAAAGGACCCATAAAAAAATCTACCCAAGTCCTCTCTTTCAGAAATAGAGGGGGGAGACCCTACTCTCACCCTAATGATAGTCAATATTGGAAGGCATCAGTTCTCTAACTTTACAGGGCAGGAAATTGAGAAAAAAAGAACCTGCATAATAATTCATTGTACTGTGAGAAACAAAGATTTCCTTGAAATATATCCCTTCCTCCCTTTTAAATAAGGCACAGAAAGCATAGAAACAGTTGCCTTTTTTATAATAGCTTCTAAACCAGGGCTCACTCAAGAGACTGCTTTGCAAATAACACAGAAAGTTTCCTAAGTACCAGCAATGGCAACATTTATCAAGAGGAATTTAGAGACACACAATTTGCTGCCTGAAATCAAAGCACCATTCCATCAGTTTGGCCTGCTGCTCCAGTAAAACCTACAGTTGATACTGGTAGAAAAATGTGCCACCAGTGTATTAGCTGCTAATACAACTGGCCAGTTTACAGTTGTATCAAATATTATTTTTAAGAGGTTGTAATAACCAGTTGATGTATTTAATCTGGCAATGCCAGTTCATTTTGTAATACTGCAAGTTATAGAAGGCACATTGGCTAATTGGTTTAAAGTTTGTTTAGTGCCTTTAAAGCATTAAAACGACTTTGGGAGTTCCTGGATGACACGTCTGCCCTTGACCCATTTTAATCTGACTCCAGGCCTGGTTTCCAGACAGAGACGGCATTAGTGGCTCTGGTGAGCGTTCTCTATTTGCAGCTGGATAAGGATAATGCACCTCTTTCGGCCCTGCTAGATTTATCTACAGCCTTTGACACTTCTGACCACTCAATTTTATTGAAGCATTTTGAAACAAGAAGTGGGGTGAAGGTGATGGCACTTCAGTAGATTTTACTTTTTTCCCCCTGCCTGATTAAACATAGAAATCTGCTATTGGAAACACTGAATCCACAGCATGGAACATGTCCTGTAGGGTGCCCCAATGTCCTGCCTTCTCAACAATGTTTTTAAATATTTATATCAGGCTCCTGATGAGACCATCTGAAGCGTCAAGGCTGAGTGTTGTCAATATATTGCTGACACTCAACTCTGTATTTCATTGAAGATGCCTCTAGAAGCAGTTGTCTCAGTTCTGGGCTGGTGCTTGGATGATGTGGTCAAAGGCTAAGGCAGAACAAGCTGAAATGGTATTCAGACAAAACAGAGGTGATGCTGGCTGGTAAGGCTGTTCTAGAGGGTATCATTCTGCCTGTCAGGTGCTCAGGATCACCTGTCATACCCCTGCAACTGAAGCTGATGCTGTTGTAGTGACTCTGTCTGTAATTCTGTCACTGGAGAGGGAAACTGAGAATGGGAAGGGCTATAATCTCTCCCTAGTCTGGGAACTCCCTAACCTGGGAACCTGCCTGGCCTTGAGAAGTCTATGAGTCCCATAACCTGTTTTCCTACTTGCAGACTTGAGGTCTGTTAGAAGGAGGGGGGAAGTAGGAGAAATCATGAGGAACCTTTATCTACTTTAGGCTTGTCTGTAGCCACCAATCCTAGCAAGGATGGCATAAGAGCATGAAACAGGCATCTTATCAATAAAGAAGTTTAACTCCTGAAGTGAAGTCTTTTGAGAGTTTCCTGGCATCCTTATAGATTGCTAGGACTGCTTTTAACCCTCGGACTCGAATCAGCATAGACTCCTACCTCTGAGCCTCTGAGCCATGGCTGAGGGAAGCAAGGGGACCGGTGCAGCAAAGCCGCTCAAGGGAAGTCTTGAAGACCCCACCAAATAGCATGGCCCCAACGTGAGGGCATTGGCTGGAGCTGGCACGAGGCCCTGCACCAGTGTTTCTTGGCTGCCTCTGGACTACAGCTCCTGGGACCCCGTGAGTGGCGTCAGCCAGGAGGGAGCTGGAAACAAGTGATCATCAGAGGGCTCAGCTCCACAGACTGAGTCTGCTCTGATGGGATGAATTCCCCGAAGCAGGTGGGGAAGGTGATGAAGATTATGGAGGAAGAGGAATGCTGGAAGCACCCTCCACTGATGAGATGCAAGAGATCCGAGCCGAGATGGGGGCAATGAGGTGTGACTTGTATGCCTTCATGGAGAATATCCAGCAGATGATGCAAGCGGCCTTCCAACCTGGCCAACCGGATCAAGCTGCCCAAGGGCCTCCAGGCCAGCTGCCCACCCTTCCCCCAGATGAGCAAGGAGTCCCAGGGCCACCAGACCAACTGCCTGTTAATCCCCTAGACGAGCAGGGAGCTCCAGTGCCAGGGCCCCAATCCATGCGCCCAGCAGGAGTGCCAGCTGCACCCCCACCTCAGCTGCCACGGGGACTACGGAAACTAGAAGCCCACTTTGAAAGGGACCCAGAGGAGTTAGGGTACTTTCTAGTGCAAGCGGCAGAGTTCTTGAGAGAGTGAGGCCACACCTTCCCTGATGAAGTCAGCCAGGTGAGCTACCTGGGCTCCCAGTTGGGAGGAGAAGCAGCCAAATGGGTTATGACTCTCTACACAGCTCAGCCCCAGAGCTGCAGAGTGTTACAGCCTTCATGCTTGCAATGTGGGTGCAGTATGAAGAGCCTCTTAACGAGGAGAAAGCGAGAACTAAACTGAAGTGCACGTAGCAAGGGAAGTGGCTGGCGCACGAGTTTGCAGCCGAGTTCAGAGTGTGTGCTGCCAAAGTACAAGACTGTACTGAGTCAGTGAAGGTGGAGTTTTTCTATGCTGGCTTGAACTCAGACTTGGTGGCCAAAGCCATGGTGCAAGATAACCCACGTAAGCTGCTGGGGTGGATACAACTGGCATGTGAGATTGAAAACAGAGAGGAGGTTGTAAAGCTGCTTCACTTACATCACCATGCCGGCCAACAGCGGAGAGCTGGTGAGAGCAGAAGAGGAGACAAGCCTCACACAAGAGGACTGATCCTGTTGGGTGAGAAAGAGAGGAGGAAGAATCAAGTTTTGTGCCTAAAGTGTGGCGGGGCAGGCCACTTTGCCACAGAATGCCAAGGAGTGAGAAGTCACCCCGAGAGAGAGACAGGACCCTGGAGCAGCCTGGCCAGGAGGCCGGGACAGGGAGGAGCAGCAGCTCCAGCTCACCTGAGACAGGGAGGAGCAGCATCCCAAAAGCGTGAGAAGGTGGCAGTGGCTGGAAAGGGAGAAGCACCCAAGAGGTTGGGAGAGGGGTCTCCTTCCAGCAGTGAGGAGGACGTGCCAGCGGGAAACTGCACAGACCTGAGGTAACAGGTTCCCGTCACCAGGTCAAAGAAGAGCAGGTGCCAAGCATGGTGAGAGAAAAGAGAACCTTATTTTTCCTCCCCGTTACAACAGTACACCCTAGAAGGGGGACACATATCAGAGTGAGGGCTTTGATCGATTCAGGGTGCAGCAGGGATCTAATTACTCCTGCCCTTGTAACAAGTCTGGGACTAGACCTGGTGAAATTAACAATGCTTATTAGATTTGATCAAATGGATGGCGCTCCTATGAAAGGGGCTCCCTGCACATATGAGACTGAACTGACCCAGGTTGGAATGGGGAGTCATTGGGAGGAAAGACCTTTTGTAGTAAGCCCAACTGCAAAATTTCCAGCAGTTTTCGGAGTCAGATGGCTATATGATCATGATCCTTACATACAGTGGAAGATGGGCTGATTATGTTTCCCAGCGCCGGAATGTCAGAAACACGTATGGAACCCACAATGTGGTGCCACCACCACCCTTCCTATGCCTGAAATTGTATATTTAACAAGGGAAGAGTTATCTGAGATCTCTTCTGAATACCATGATTTAAGAGGGGGTTTTGAGGAAGGAGAGGCAGATGAATTACCCCCTCACAGGCCAACAGACGGTGCCATTGAACTGATCCCCAGGCAGAACCTTCCTAAGGGTTCTCTATGTACTTTATGAGCCCAGCCAAGAGAGAGGGGCTCTGCAAGTTCATTGATAAAAACCTTGAGAGGGGTTTTATCTGACCTGCAAGCTCTTCCCATGCCACCCGGGTGCTGTTCCGTAAGAAGAAGGGTGAAGGCTTGAGGCTGTGCATAGATTACAGAGGAATTAATGTAGTTTCTATGTCAAATGCCTATCCTCTCCCTCTCATTAGAGACTTGCTTGAAGTAGTGGCTAAAGGGAAGATCTTTACCAAACTGGACTTAAGGGATGCCTACTTCAGAGTTTGTATTCGAGAGGGGGATGACTGGAAGACTGCTTTTAACACTATTTTGGGACAATTTGAATACTTGGTTATGCCATTTGGCTTCCAAGGGGCACCTGAGGTCTTCATGAACCTGATCAATGAGGTGTTGCATAAATATTTATACAAAGGATTGGTTGTTTATCTGGATGATGTTCTACTTTATTCTACTAATTATGAAGAACATGTAAAGTTGGTGCGGGACGTTCTGAGCACCCTGTATAAGAATCACCTGTATGCTAAATTATCAAAGTGTGAATTTCACAAAGAAGAGCTGGACTTTTTGGGATATCGAGTTTCCAAGGACAGGCTGGGAATGGATCCAGCCAAGATTAAAGCAGTACTGGGGTGGGAGCCTCCTAGAACAAGAAGGCAATTACAGTCATTTCTGGGCTTTGCAAATTTTTACAGACCATTTATTAAGAACTTTGCACAAACTGCTCTGCCTTTAACTGACTTGTTAAAAACAAAAAGGAAAGGACTAGAAAAATTAAAACCAAGTGCTAAACTAGACTGGACCAATGAATGCTAGCAGACGTTCAAAAGGTTAAAAACCCTGTTCACCTCTGAACCTGCGTTATGCCACCCAGATGTAAACAAAAAGTTCATTGTGCAAGTAGATGCAAGTGATGTAGCGATGGGGAGGGAGTGATTCTACAGGAGGGCTCTAATGGAGAGCTACACCCCTGTGCCTATGTATCCAAAAAGTTTTCAGAGACAGAGAGACACTGGTCCATTTGGGACAAAGTTGATTTGGAGGACTTCGTTCACTTAACCCGTGGAAGACTTCATTCATGTAACACTTGACCCGAAAATATCTTACCTTCTAGATTTAGTTCATCTGGCTTTGCTGATTCACACTACTGTACCCTAAAGGTTAGACTGCTGTAACACTCTCTGCATGGGACTTCCTTTAAGGACAACTCAGAACCTTCAGTTATCACAAAATGCAGCAGTTCATCTTTCGACTGGAGCACACAGATTTGAACATATCACACTGGTTCTGAAACTGTTTAATTGTTGCCTATCTGTTTCTGGGTTCAGTTTAATGTGCTGTTTATTACTTTTAAAACCCAACACAGTCTGGTGCCCAATCTGAAAGACTATCTCCTCCTGGTATGAAACCATGTGCCAGTTTTACTCCTCCCCATGTTCCTTGCTTCCTGTGCTATCCCACAGGTCTGTACAATCATCTGCAATCTGCCTGCAGGCATTTTCAGTTATTGCCTCAACCCTCTGGGATGGATTACTAGAAATTAGGAGACTATCCTCCTTTTTGTTTTGCAGAAGGCATTGAAATAAGCATACTGAGAACTTCAGTCATGATCACCAGGCAAAGGTACCACTTTCCGCTGCCATGAACTTCATTCATCCCATTCTTATTGTTTGCCACCCTATTTGAACTCAGACCCAGACAGCTTTGGTAGATAGGCTTCTACATCTGTGCAGTTCTTTGGTGCGTACAGGCAGTGACTGGGGGAGAAACAATCCCTGACTCAGGTAGTTTAGTTGTCTGTGTGGGCTCTCTGTACGAAGCATCTCTTTATTACCTTTATAGTAACAAAAAAAAGAAGCGTTTAAAAACAATTCTTCCCAATGATGCAGGGGAGTGGACATAAACTATAAATCCCATGAGGCTATGCGAGCACATGCACTTGAGAATGACTCTAGATTCAAATGTTTTGGCAGCCATTAATACATCCTGTCAGACAGATGCCCAACCAGAAAGAAGGATTCCCACCCCCCGCCCCCATGAAGTTCTTTATTTTTGTGTGATCTTTTTCTGTGTGATCTTCATAATTCTTTCTTCAGACTAAGGGCAGTGCTACAAAGCAGTGGCAGTAGAGGAAAACATTAAATTATTTTCTGCGCATGCACAGATATGGCAATTACCCAGTTGGGCAGGTTTGAGTTGTTCACATGCCAGACAAACAGCCCAGTGAACATTCAGCTCCTGAGATCATGACATTCACAAGCCAAACTGGTGGGTTGGAAGGCAGCTTTGTTTTCCTGGAGTTTCAGTAGCAGCATTATATCTGTAGAGAGTTTGTTGAGAATGCTTCACAGATTTTTTTTTTGCTCCCCAGTAAGAGGTTGTTGATTGTCATTTTTAAATGTTTGCTGAACATTTACATGCTTGTCGATAAAAATGTGTAAGTTGCCTTACATCCCTTTTGAGGGGGAAAGGTGGGATATACATGTTTCAGATAAATACGTTGATCAGAGTTCTCACAAATTAGAGAACCATTGTGATCCAGCAGTTAGCTAAAGAACAGACATCAGAGCCAAGTAGCTACTTAAAGAAAGGGCAAATGACTTTCTGAAGTGCACTAAGCCCTTTCTGAAAATAGTGCCTAGAAATGAATATACAACCCTCAGCTGAGAGAACCTGTAGATAATTCTCTACAGGAAACATTATGAAGAAGCCCGCTCACAATCTACGCAAGTGAATGGCAAGGCTGGTGATGAATTCAAACTTCAGTTCATACCTCATGCTATATCTCAAGTTCAAAAGTATTTTTTTAAAAGCTGTCATTTAAATAGATTTTTTAAAAAATATATAGAACAACATGATATACTGGGGTTATGCTGTGGAAAAGAAGATAGCAGAATTACTCTTTCTTGGGATTGAGAACACAGGAAAGTAGGCACTTTCTCGGGCCCTTTCCCTCGGCCTAGCCTACTTCACAGGCACGTGGGAATAAAATGGAGGAGAGAACCATGTATGTCACCCTGAGGAAGGGCAGAATATAAACTTAACAGACAAATACAACTCCCTGACAGCAAAATTCTGCAATGCAGAAACAGATGTTTCTACAGAGGTACATCCACTTCTCTGCTAACTTACACAAAAGTAACTTGAAAGTGTCAGCCATCTGCCTGGACCCAACACAGTTAAAATAAAGGCAATTATGGGAGGAGAAGATACTGGCTTTTCCCCAAGTATTTCCCTCATGTTTCCAGTGTACCACTAAGTACCAAATGAAAAGCATGAGGAACTAATGGGCATGTTTTTCACACAGCAAGAAACACACTGCAAGGCTTGTCCTGTGGATCTGGTCGACTAAGGACAGTCCACATGAAAGGGGGGCAGTTTTATACCCAACAGTTTTCCTGTATGGCTATTATTTTTGTATAGAGGAAAGCATGTTCACTATGAACACAAAATCCAGCACAAGTTTAATATAAATACCATATTTACTCAAAAGGAAAACAACCCTGAATGTAAGATGACCTCCCTAAAAAAAGAGGTTATTCATAAAAGTAGTTGACCCTGAATTTAAAACGACTCCTCCTAAAAAGAGGTTGCAGTATAAACAAAGTTTTTATATTGAATAGTAATCAATATACAATAAATCAGGGATTCCCAACGTGATGCCTATGGGCACTATGGTGCCTGCCAACATCTTTCTTCATGCTTACCAAGGGATTTTAGAAGGTAAGTAGGACCAAGTGGGGCTCTTGCCCAGCAGGGCTTCTGGGGTTTCCGATTGACCACTGAAGCTCCAATTAGTTAAGCAGATTAAAGTAATGTTGTTTCAGTGGCAACTGCCACCAGTGTTTGTTTTACTCTCTCTCACTCTTCTTTTCCCCTATATTTTAAAAATTACCCATCTTCTCCCCTGCACTTGGGCTTCTTCTCTGTGTTTGGCTCCACCACTTGTGGCAGCCATTTTATGGCTGGCTCCGCCTTCTGCAGCAGCCATTTTCAAAAGCAACTACAGGCATGGAAAGGTTGGGGACCCCTGCAATAAAGAATATAGACTAGAGAAAAAAAGAATTACTTCCACGTTTTACACCTCTTTGTATTGCAGCGCTTCACAAGTAGTATTGGATTATGCTGTTTTAAGTTTAAAACGAGCAGAGACTGGCTTTTTTTTAACCAGCACACACAAACGCACATGCACATATACACACCCAAGCCAAACTACTAGACAAAAGCTGAGATAATGACTGACCAACTCGCAGTGCCATTCTAAACAGAATTATACCCTTCTGAGTCCATTGAAACCAGTGGGCTTAGAAGAGTGGGACTTTCCTTGGCAAAGCACCGTTAAACTGACTCCCCCCCCCACCTACCCTCCAGGTCACAATACTCCAAGGAAGTTGCACTTGTCCAAGAGACTGTTATATCACAAATCCAGCAGAAACCTATAGCTAATATTGTGCTATACTGCTGGTAGGGGGGGCGGTTCTCTCCCCTAGAAAAAAGGAGCTGAACTACCAGACATCTTCTCGATGAAGCACAAGAAAAACGCAAATGCAGGTATGGATTAATATTCTAAACCAGAAACATGGGTTAGTACTAACAGAGGAGCAAATTCACCCCTCTGATCCTACCATTTGCCAGGCAAGGAACTGCAGTTTCCAAAGCCACCAAGTCCACCCAACTTCGCCTCTCACCCCAAATTCAAAGCAGCCTGAAAAGCAGCGTTTGTCAGACTTTGCATCATTTTCAGTGCTCCTCCTTTCTGCTGGTGAATAAAGTCACACACTTTCACCAAGCTCTCCACATGAATCACTTTTCACATCTATCTCCCACCATCTCTGCACAGCTCCTCTGTATATCCAAGTGGAAGATGACGACCCCTCTTTTAAGAAAGCCCAAAATGTTTTTAAAATGTTGTCTTCCTTTCGAATTGTTGCCAAGTAGGCCCCCTCTCCTGCTTTAAGGCCTGCCATGAACTGTGTTAAAGTTTCCTGCATTGCTGTTTCACTGCTGCTACACAAAGACTGCTTTGCACATGTGTGTTCTGATACACGTGTCAGTTTCCTGCCTGCTTGCTAATTACCCTGCTGCTGCAATAGACTGTGTAGTTCACTGACTCCATGTTTGGTTAAATGCACAAAGGACTCTTTTTCTGGGCAGCCCTGCCCCGACCTGTACCTGGACTTCCCAGTGTGTGCTTTAGACTTTACTACAAGTGTGCCCCGTGCCTGCATTGCCATCTGCCACGGACCGTGCCTGTTCCCTGCTTTGGACTGTGTTTTAAAGTGCTGTTCCCCCTGCCTCCATGGAAGCCTGCCTCATATGGGCCCAAGCCGCTGCTAGCAGCCGGGCGCCTGCCGGGGAAACCTCCAGCGAGCCTGGCCAGGCACTCCCTGGTCAATTCCCGCCTGGAGCCTCCCGCGAGCCGGTCGCCGAGCTTGCCCTCGCTACCGGGCAGCCTGCTATCCAGCCCCAGCCATGCCCAGCCGGCATCCATGTTCCTAGGCAGCCAGAAGACCCTGAGGAAGAGACTGCTTTGAGAAGCCATTTCGGCGAAGCGGGCACACCACGTCCGCAGCGAGAGTACCTCGCCCCGCTCTGCATATCTTAGGAGCCGCCCAGGAGAAGGAACTAAGTGCCGACCATCCCAAGCACTTAGAGAATGCATCTCAAAGAAACCTCCGCATTCCAGAGCTGATGACATCAGGACAAGCCCTGTCCGCTGGAACATCCTTTCAGCCCACTTGGATTTCCCCCTCCCTCTTTTGTCCCCTCTTCCTGAGGTGTTACTTATCACAATCTGATTACCAAAGTGGCCCATCCAAGCCATTCAGTAACCCATTAGAACCTTTGTTTTAATCTGTGAGAACCACCAAGTACAGCACCAGCACCAGGGTACGTTTTGGGGTATTTAAGCTGGTCTCCCAGACCACTCGGTGCGCGTGCCATCCTATCCAGAACCCCTCGCTGTCCGTCTGTGGTCCCAGTGCTGGCATTGGGCCACCCCTCGCTGTCGTGTCTCTGCTTCGCTCCAGGATAAGTGAGTATTCCCCCTATCATCGTTGGGAACCAGCTAATGCGAACGTCTCTGTATTTCATACTCTGTATTTCCCAGATCTTGTGTGTTTCTTGTATGCTTGTGCAAGTTCAGGCTTACGCCACGTTGTTAGACAATACACGTGTTTGGAACTTATTTGTAGTCTGCCTCTTTTTCACTAGAGTGTCTGGAATCGGGACCTCCGTAGACATAGGTTAAGATCCGCGCTAATTTTAAGTTACAGACTGCTAAAGCTAATTTCCCCCTTATAATAAAAAGCAGTTCTGGTAACAAAGTAAATACGATAAAGAAGAGCCACACAACAGCACAGTTGGCCCATTCATTTTAGGAGGAACCACAGACCTTCTCAGTGGTTTGCACCCCATGTAAACACAATTATGATGAATGTAAATGTGTCTAGTTCACAACATGTACCCAAAGTAAAATCTATATATGGAGGTCTGCAATTTCAAGTATGCTGAACACAAGTATCATATTGGCATTTGATGTCAGAGGTTGAGATGCTGTTTTGTTACCTGTTTAATTATTTATTTATGTTATTTATAGTCCACCTTTTTCACTGAGACTCAAGGCAGATTACACATTGCAAGTCAATACGATCAACAGCTAGGTCATTCAATGAACAAATACAATAGAGTATGGGTTGCAGAAATGTGAAAACAAGCAAAAATTAAATACAGAAATGAAATATTGCTGAAACAAAGCATACATAATTAACAATGCAGAAACTACCCAGTAGGAGTATAGCTACATCAACAGACAGTATTTAGTAGTATAGTCTTCAGTCCCTTTACCAAAGCACCTCTCTAAGCCATTTCTTAATGTACAGCCCTATTAGTTGATTTTAAAAGCTCTCCTGAATAATTCAGTTTTGCATAGTTTGCAGAAAGCCAAGAGAGTGGGAGCTTTCCTGACCTCAGGCAGGGTATTCCATTAATTGGGGGGTTCCACAGAGAATGCACGTGTACATTGTATACATAATGTCATGCAGGTAGGGTTAATTTATTTAAAATATTTGTATGCTGCTTTTCTACCCAAAACAGGGTCCCCAAGATGGTTTTGCGAACAAATGTGTGTGCTCGCACGTGTGTATATATATGGGTGTGTAAGTGAAAAACAGTAATTTAGCCCTTGCCCTTGGAGAATCTCTCTATATGACTGTTTGAATGGTATGATATGAAGACAAACTCTTTACATGTCCTTGATAGGCAATAGCTTACCGATCTGGACTCATTTCATTTTTTAGATGTTTTCTTGTTTTGTGTACACAGGGGCAGCAGAAGTTATACAGAAGAAGAAAAATTCTCTCAGCATTTTCACAGAAACTCACAATTGAATGTGCAGTCAGATTTATGGAGTTTTAGTTTAGATTTTATTTTGCTTCTCTCTATAGAAAATGAATGTGCAGAGCTATTTCTGCATAAGTAAATGATTTCAGGATTGCAATCCCAGTCACCTGCAAATGTTTAAACAGTATAATGAATCTGGAAATATGGAATAGTGATGCTTCTCCTGAAACTTCCTTTGAAGCCGAGACTGACATATTGAGAAACTAGCTAGGGTAATAGTCCTATCTTTTAAATGAGGGTCTTATCTCATCATGGGTATAAAAGTACAATGTAAAGAACCAAAGGGAAGCAGGTGTGTGTCTGGTGTGTATGCCTGCACAAACCTTCCTTGAGGCTGCAGCCTAAGTAATTTACCCTGCTCAAGTCAGATTTCCTATAGCAGAAGTGAGCCCAACTGGGAGAATATTGCCTCAGGCAAAGAACTGTGGGAAGGTAAACAGTAGATGTGGGGAACAACATTCCCTTTATTCCCACCATCTCCACACCCCATTTCATATATGATTGGGCAGGGGCTACATTTATAAAGATGGGTCTGCCACTGTTATCTTGGCTTCACTGTAACTTGTAGATTTTCACTTGCTACTGTGCCAGGATACGTGATGGTGGTAGCTGACTTATGGCACCCCCTACTGGGGGTTTCAAGGCAAGAGACTAAAAAAGATGGTTTGCCATGGCCTTCCTCTGCAACCCTAGTCTTCTTTGGAGGCCTCCCATCCAATTACTAACCATGGCCTACGCTTAGCTTCCAAGATCTGACACAATCAGGCTTGCCTGAACTATCCAGGTCATGGCAATGAAGCAACATCTAAACCAAATATAACGTATTATTTAACACAGTTATTAAAAGTAATCTGGATTGGAAATCTAATGACATTTAGATACTGTGAGGGACGTTGTGGCCACTTGCTGATGCTGTTTCAGTTCAACAAGGGGAGCAGAATGGGAAGGAAAAGAGGACAAGAGAGTGGTTCCGAATATATTATAAGTGACAGACGGGCACTCTGACCAAACACTGAGTGTATCATAGATGTTACCATGTAAGCGGATTGTGACACTTGTTTTTGTGCACAGATTTCCCATAAATCTTTGCTTTGATTGCTCAGGGAATCTTTTTTTGGGCCTCATATAAGCACAGATGAACAATGAATATTTCCTCTGACCAGTTCTTTTTCACTTGCTAGCTGCCGCTTTGCAGTTGCTAAACTATGCCTTTGGGGACTGCTTGATATAAGCCTCTGCCCACTCTTTAATTTGGTCTGCCTTTTTGGAGGTGCTCCTCACGCCAACTCTATTCTTCTCACTGTCTTCTGGGATTGTCAAAACCTCTCTCTGCCAACTATGCATGAGAAATTAAACAGAAGTCCAGTGGCTACCTTAAAGACTTCAAAATTAATTCCAGCATAAGCTTTAATAAGTCAGAGCTCACTTCACCAGATGTATGAAATGGACATCCATGGCAGATATATTAATACTTAAAATAAAAGGAAACAGAAAAGCAGGGGCAGACGCACATTACAAAAGAGGCTAGTTTGAAATAATAATCAGTAAGAGAGAAATTCATTCATTCAGAGTAGCGTGAGGATGACTCCCAAATAGGGTTGCCAGCCTCCAGTTGGGGCCTGGAGAGCTCCCAGAATTACAACTGATCTCCAGGAAACAACGATCAGTTTCCTGGAAAAAATGGCTGCTTTAGAGCGTAGACTCTATGGAATTATGCCCCACTTAGGTCTGTCTCTTCCCCAAACCCCACCCTCTCCAGGGTCCACCCTCAAATCTCCAGGAATTTCCCAACATGGAACTGGCAACCCTATCAATCATAATTGATGATACTGGGCAGAATAGGATTAACATAAAATCAGATCAAATCAAGGAAGGTGGAGCTTGAAACATGAAAAGCAGATCCAATTAGAGCAGTACAGAGATTTTGAAAGCTATAGTTGAACTAATTAAATTATTAGCACCTGTACTGAGCAAGGAAATCCCAGCCCTTGTTTAAACCTGGGGAAGAGATAGATTTGAACTTGACGAATCCTAATTTATCACTTTCACACTGGATTCTCCCTTTGAAGTTCTTTTGTAAAACAGTAACCTTTAGATCAGTAATACCATGTCCCACAGGTTTCTGAATATTGCCATTTTTCATGTAAGATGACATGAAAATGGCATTATTCAGAAATAAGGTGCCTTATTTTGCTGCCCTATTGAATTATTATGCAAGTGAAGAATTTATAACAAAAGGACCCATTTTCCTATCTGCCTGACACTTGGCAGAACGGATTCCTTGACTCAGCAGCACACTCCCCAATAAGTTAGTCCAAGCTGAATGGAAAACAAGAAAATTAGAGCCAGAAATGTGTTTCCCATTGAAACCAATGGAAACAAAACATTATATATCTAATTCTGAACTGGGATTTTGGTGTGCTGATTATTACATTCACATACTGGTGTGATGTACAGAGTAGGGAACTGTTTGTGCAAACGCAGGTCAGCCCTCATGAACCAACTGTCACTCTGAACAATGGGCAGGAAGGAGGAGAAAGCCACCACTGCCCCCCAGGTGGAAGTGGCAGTGCTGCAAGCAAGAAGGTGGGCAAGTGGGGGCCTCCTCCCCTGCAGTTGCGGCAGCTAAGCAGACAGAAGCAGCGGCACTCCAGGCAGGAAGTCTAGCTGGTGAGCGAGCAGGTGGGGAGAAGATGTAATTCCTCCCCTTCCCTGTGAGTCTTGCAGGTCCCCACTTATAAAATATTTGTATATGTTCATTAACAGGAATAAAGAAAACTAATGAAATTATTGAAGAATAATACAAGTATAATATCAGAACATGCCCATGCTACTGTGTCAACTACTTCTCTGCAATCTTCAGAGAATATAATCCTATACTAACTATTTAGTAAAATCTACTGACTTCAGTGTGACTTATTTATGAATAAAATTGCTTCAGTTTGAGTGCATGGTCTGCTTTACACACATCCACTGCAGTGTGGAAACCACTGGATGGGAATGAAGCAATCAAATGGACAGGCTAGTTTTGCAGCTTTTCCACCAAACATTGTTTCTCCTCCTTGGTTAGGCAACAATTGTGTGAGAAAAATCCATGCAAATGTTCCCACTTTATTCACATACATAAACATACATTCACTCCCCCACACACTGGTCTTTAGAAGAAGGTCCACTCCTCCAAGAAAAGATTTAGGGCAGTTGTCTCAGCCGCCCCCCCCCCCCCGCCACACACACACTACCTTCACCAAGTTTCTTATGAGTTTTATTATGTACTATTTCATAGACAAACACTCAGATTCAGGACAGAAAGTGCAAAATAAAAATAACAATAACTGTGCTTATATATTGCTTTTCTAGACAGACTAGTGCCCCACTCAGAGCAGTGAACAAAGTCAGTGTTATTATTATCCCAATGATACAGCTGGGGAGCTGGGGCTGAGAGGAGTAGCTTACCCAAGGCCACTTGCTGAGCTCATGGCAGTACTGGGATATGAACCAGCAGAGTGCTGATTTGCATTCCAATCATTAAACCACTGTGCTAAAGCAGAATACACAAGGGTTAGAGGCTCTCATCCCAAGACTCTGAGGGTTCCAGATTCATGGCCATCGTTGGCATGTAACATTAAAAAAATACTAATATATTGCAGCGACTGTCAGGAAAAGGTATAGCAAAATGGAAAATTGAAGCCAATCAATGGCTTAGTTTTTAAAAAATTGGTACAACCTGCAGTTTTGATGTCTGAATGAATACAGGAGTCAGGACTAGAGATGGGCATGAACCAAAAAAACCCCGAAACATGTGGTTTGTGGTTCGTCACATTTCACGAACCATGAACTTTCACAAACCTGCCCCGGTTCGTTTGGTTCGTGAAAATGTCACATCCAGGTCAGCAAATCATCACTTGCAGGCCAGCAGAAGGCCACTTCCGGGTCAGCAGAAGGTCTGCAGGAAGTCTATCTCCTGTTTCCTAGGAAACTGATTTATTGGTGTCAGGCTGTCTGCAGTGACAAACCGAAAAATGAACCAAACGAACCAGCCTAAGGTTCATGGCAGTTTGTCAGAAATGAGCTCTGACAAAACCGCTGGTTCGCAAACCACAAACTGGCTTGGTTTGTTGTGAACTTTGGTTTGTATTTCGGTTCATGTCCATCTCTAGTCAGGACTTGGAGGTGCAGCATTTCATTTTAAATAAATGTGATTCTAAGAGAAGCCACCCTCCTATCTCCTAGACTACCTCTTCTTGATCCAGAACCAAGGAACAAAACACATGGCTACTTCCACTCAGAGTTAAGCCCACTGAGTTCAATTGATTTAGAAAGGTATAACTCTGTTTAGGATGGCACTGCAAATTACCATCCATATAGACAAGTGTCCACAACTTTGTCAAAAGTGGTGTGCACTTTTGTAATTTTGAGAATGGGTAGTAAGCACCACAACAAAATAGCTGCAATGGGAATTGTGTCCAGTTATGAAGACACAAAGGCAATCTTCATGGGCTATTCTGAAGCATCTGCTACTCCAATGAGATCTCCAACTGGAGAAAAACCAGGACTGGAACTTTGCTATGGGGAAGAAGCAAACGGGCAACAGGAAACACATTGGCAGGTGAGGTATCCGTATCACAGTAATCAGAGGAACCACACTGGGAATCACTAAACAAGGACTACTGTCTAGAGTACTTGGTGATCCAGGATTTGATGGCAGCAGTTTCTGTTCTGCATCTCAGGTTGTTTCCTGATATACCGCAGCTTTAATGTGAGGGGATTTTTATAAGCATACAGTTTTAGTTATTAGTTTCTTGTAAGTTTGGTTCTTCAAAAGGGCATTGTGGGAGTGAGTCTCGGCTCTCTCTCATCCCTTTTACCTTTTTACCCACTTTCATTTCTCTGTCCCTCTCTAGAAATTGCAACGTAGGTAAAGATAGTGAGACAAAAAAGTGTTTTGAATTTACTACAGGACACAGCTTTGAAAAACCTTAGAGGTTATGACTTTGTTTTTCTAGTACTCCTTTTATCATCTCACAATTGTGCCCCTCTAGTTTTCCAAAAGATAACAAGAGGTGTCAAATGTCACCCCTTATAGTTTATATTACCTGCCAACTTTTTAGAAATTACTGACTTAAGCTTGTTTCTCTTTTGTAAACTATTTTGCTATTGTAAACTATTTTTCTATTGTTTGTCAGAGGATATAAAAGTGGGTGCCTACCCTGCGAGGTATGCATTTTGCCTCAGTTGTTTAAAGTGAATCAGTTTATTGGAGTGTTTCTCCAATAAACTTTTTCTCTTATTTTGCCAATATTTCTGTCTTGGTTTAATTGAGGTCCAGAGTCCCGGTTGGGGATGGGGTCTCCTTCTATTGGGACACTGTAAGAATCCCCTCTAATTTAACATTCAATGTCTCCCCCCCCACCCCCAATTATGACTCTCTCTGTGTTCTGCCTGCCTGCCAGTCTTACACACAGTCTCCTTTGAGGCTGGGATTCTGCCAAAAAGGGAACGGCACTACTCACTGCAGTGCGGGCCTTTTGCCAATTTATAGTGGTTAAGTCTGTCATGCACTCTTTGAGGATCCCATCAAGACAGTCCATGCCTGTTAAATATTTACCTAATCCAATTTGGGCAGTCAAACTCTGGGTCTTATAAACATATTATTATTATAGGCTGCTCTTGACATGGGCACTGTTCTCCTTCTTGAGGTCAGCCTTGGATTCTGTTTGAAAACTAAGAGGCTCAGGCATGTGTTGTAGTAGAAAGTACAGAGAAAGAGAGGAGGGAAAGGAGAGAAACACAGATCGTTGCAGTCTCTCTCTCCACAGAGGCATACAATTCCTGTCCCTGCTGGAAATACTTTCACAAGAAAATAAACAAACATCAGGTTCCCAGAGCTCCTTCTCACAGCAGACAGCACTTCATTTACTGATGTTTCTGCTCTGTTTCTTCTCTGGAGATTCATGTGTCCCTTGAGAAGCATTGGATATTTAGGATACCTTTTCCCCCTTATCGTCTGCACACCATTGTAGTTTTGCTGAACCAAAATGGAGAGTAGATAGATGAAGGGGGGTAAGCCCTTATAAACAAAATTAAAAGGCTACCTACTGAAAGGGGAGTTGTACTAAGATCAGGAATCAAATACAATACTATTTGAACTAGGGGAAAGAAGACTTTTAAATGAAAGAATCCAGAGCCATGGTTCATTCATGTGAAAAAAATAAACGAACTTAAATGCATACATGCATGCTGTAGGATATTTTTTTCTGTTGTGAGGAGGAGAGGGTGATGGGGAAATTTCACGTTACAAAATTTGGTAGTGTGCTAATTTGGCAAACACGACCCCATCCACTCCACACTTGAGAAACATTTTAAATGGTGTTCACTCTGAATCTCCAAACATCAATCTATCATATAACTGAGTAATATTCTGTGAGGCACCATAACAAACTGCCCGTCTTGCCTTATCTCGATAATGAGTAATTCGTGGAGAACAATCAAAGTGAGTTGGGGAAGAGGATTCATATCTCAAATTCGTAAGTTTAGGAGGATGGTGGATCTCTGCACAAATAACCCTTTTTGATTTTTCTGCCATTAATGAGATTGGAAACATTGGAACCTTATCAGGCATAAAATTGCCAGATACAGAACAGAAAGACTGATTTAAAAATTCTTCAACTACATCAGATTGAAATGGTAAAGAGATTGTAGTAAAATCGTATCTCAGGGGGAAATCAGATCTATCACCCTTTTATCCATTCTCCCTTCAACCTGCTGAGATAGTTACTAGGTTGCCAACCTCCAGATCAGCTCCCCTGTAGAAAGTGGCTGTTTTAGAGATTGGATTCTATGGTATGATACCTGCTGAGGTCCCATCCCTACACAGATCCCACCCTCAACCTCCTCTCATAAATTTTCCATAATTTCCCAAACTGAAGTTGTCAACCCTTTTTTGTCCCCTCAAGCTGCAGTCAACTTCAAAGCAAGATACTTTCTGTTTTGCCATTGCCTGCCTCGGCACAGCAACCCTGGTCTTCTTTGGTGGGCTTCCATTCAAACACTGACCAGGGCCGGCCCTGCCAAGCTTCCAAGATCTGAGGAGATCATACTGCCCAGACTATCCAGGTCAGGTCAGAAGTTACCATATTGGTCACTACCATGGCTTCAAGACTCTTCCCACCCAGTCCCTTATTTATCTCAGTTAAATGATACCGCATCATATTTTTACCACCAATGTCTTTATTTAGAGAGATTCAAGCATCAGAATTTACCTTGGTATCAACTTGTGGCATGCACGTGCACATCCACAAATACACATACATCAACTTGCTTGTCAACCATTCTATAACTCTACTCGCCTAGTAATGGGGTTACACATCCTGTTCTTAAATACACATTACCCACATATTCCAAAGGAGACATTAGTCTCCCTTGTAATTACTAAATTATGCCCCTGGAGGAATATTATTATTGTTGTTAGGCTGAGACTTCTTCAAATCCATAATTTGAATCTTCTTATTCTGTACCAATCCATTTATGATTTTTATGATTTGATAGCAAGATGACTCGTCTAAGCAACAGCTAGATTTATCTACCTTCCTCTTTGAGATAACTTACACTCTGAGAGTATCATAAAACTTTCTTGAACATTCATCAGTTTAAACTTAATCTCACCAATGGTTATATTAATTTCTAACACTCTGAAATAACTCTATAGCCCAGTGCTTTTTTTCAGGGGGAACGCGGGGGAACGGAGTTCCGGAACCTCTTGAAAATGGTCACATGGCTGGTGGCCCCGTCCCCTGATCTCCAACAGAGGGGAGTTTAGATTGCCCTCCGCGCTGCTCAGCGGCGCGGAGGGCAATCTCAACCCCCCTCTGTCTGGAGATCAGGGGGCAGGGCCACCAGTCATGTGACCATTTCCTCTGAGGGCAACCCACTGAGTTCCACCACCTCTTTTCCCAGAAAAAAACCCTGCTATAGCCAATTCACTGATCAACAAACATTGTGTGCTCACAAACTCAAGTTCATTTATTTTTATGGATGGATGGATGGATGGATGGATGGATGGATGGATGGATGGATGGATGGATGGATGGATGTCATTTATAGTCTGCCTTTCTCACTGAGACTCAAGGCAGATTACATAGTGTGAGATTAGTACAATCAATATCAAGGGCATTTGCATACAGTATCAAGGACATTTGCATACAGTGTCAAGGACATTTCCATAAACAATATCATAGGATTTTACAAAGACATAGCATTAGCAAGCATCCAATACAGAGTTGAAGAATTGCTGGAACAGAACATAATAAATTCTAGGACTGACATTAGATAACATAAAACACAGGTAGTATATAGGAGTACATATTCAATGCAACAGATAATATCCAAGGCAACATAGTGGTGAAGTCTATGGTCCCTAACTCATTAACAAAGCATCTGAGACCTCCCACCTCATAAAATATGTTTATGTTTAGCTGCAACTAAATCTATGCATTTATTTTCTCACAAATACTATCAGAAAACATAAAATTAACCTATTATACTAGAATTATCACAGCATAAATCCCAATACTCTACCAAAATGCCATAATGGTTATATTTTTTTCCTCAAGCTAAGATGGACAGTTTATTATTAGGTTTAGGTGGGGAGCTGTGTTGGTCAGCAGTAGAACAGCAGGATTTGAGTCCAGTGGGAGCTGTGACTCTTGAAAGCTCATATCCTGAAAATCTTGTTGGTCTCTAAGGTGCCACCGGACTCAAATCCTGCAGTTTATTATTAGTATCTCTGCACTCTTTTAGCCATTCTCATGGTCCATATATGAGACTAGAGACCCCTATACATTTAAAACATGCCATAAATTATTGTTAGAAGCTCATATCTTAATTCTACAGAGACGACAGCAAATGCCACTTATGCAGCTCTTCTGCCCATAAGGAAAACAGCCTGTATAAGAGCTCTGCCCTATACTAATGGGAGTAATCTTCCAATCCCATCGGGCCAGTTTAAACATTTGCCTTAGACATGTGAATTTATGTTGTTCTATTATGAGAGCTTTGGGGGGAAAGGGAGTGTTCACCAGGTGTCAGACTCCCCTACCACATAATCGATCATTAAATAAGAAAACATCTGTCCATTTTTTTATTCCAATAACCAAGAGAAATGAGTATGGAAACAAGTTTGAAATCTACACTATGGAAATGAATATTGCTTATTTTTTAACATCCTGCCTGATTTTCACGTCTGGACGAATTTATCCTCATGCAGAATTTTGCCATTCATTACTACATGTCATGTTTTTAATAAAAAGTGGTTACTATTTACGAAAAAAGACATAAATGTAATGGAGAATGAGGTCTGTGGTTCAAAGTGTTGATCTTTGTAAAACTGGAAATGGAGGGAAGGGACTGGGGTTCACAGACAAGACATTGGTGTGAGAGTTCTAAGCTTTATCCAATGGGAGCTTATGTAGGGCTGTCTCGCACTCTGTATGCGTAGTATATGAACTGCAGTTACGTGCATTCTTCTTGTTTATATGCACCTGTCCTATTACATAAGCAGCAACAGGGGAAGGAAGACCTTCTGCTCATGTAGATCATAAAACCAGAAGCAGAAATCTAGCCCTCGTTCTAAATTCTGTTTCTCCCATTACCAACGTTTGATCGAGCATGGCAAGCCCAGTTTTGGGGCATGTAGAGAGAAGTCTCACTTGACTATTTCATCACAGGTACAGATGAGGGGGTAGGAGGGAGTGTAGGAAAAGCATGTCTGGGAGAAGAGGGCAGCCTGCAATCATATATGAGCATTATCCTTGAAATCTGGTCAGTTTTTTTCTCAAGTTGCCCGTTGTATAAAATATCCCTTGAAATAAATTGGATTTATTTCCCAACACTATATGGGATCACAGTTGGGTTGCCAGCTCTAGGTTGAAAATTCCTGGAGATTTGGGGGCGGGGCCAGGAGAGGGTGGGGTTAAGGGAGGGAAAGGACTTCAGTGAGGTGTAATGCCATAGTGCCCACCTTCCAAAGCAGCCACTTTCTGCGAGGGAATTGATCTTTGTGACCTGGAGATCAGTTGTAATTCTGGGAGATCTCCAGCCACCACCTGGAGATTGGCAACTTTATATCACAGAGTTGGATCTGATAGTCAGCAAGGCAGTGGGCATCCTCGAGATAAGCTACCCCCAATTTACACATTAAGCTCGAGATAAGCTGCCCCCAATTTACACATTATGCCATATTATGGAATGCCCCTTACAGTGCACCAACATAAAGCATTATTGCTCAGACCAGAAGATTTGCATGATTTGTCTATAATTTAGATGATGACAAACAAGAATCAGCTTGCTTGCCTCCTAGATTTCTCCATTCAGTGAGGAGTTTGAGGAAAGCTTTCTTCAAAAAGTGTTGTGAGATAATTCTGGCAAAATAACTGTAGAACGAACTAAATATTTTGCTGGCCCTCAACCAACACTCCCAAATCTTCCCCCAACCCTCCCCCCTGCACATGATGTTTATCATGAGCCAAAGTCCAGAAGATTATATACCACAAGACGACTGTCATTGGTTCTGGATAGAATCCTTCTCAAATTGCACCAAATCCATGTGTGTCAACTCTGGTTGTTACAAAAGCACAATAAAAATAGAAGAAAAATTTCACTCACCAAAGGATGCCTCAGACCCAAGTGGGGGGGGGGCAGTTTACAAAAGCAAAGTTTATAACATGCTATAATTAAGCTCACATGCTGATAGAGGGAGCATGAAGTTTTATTCTAAATATAGCAGAATCTGTCTTTGTTGCACAAGTCCCTTCCTCCCCCTTTTAAAGTGAAATGTAAGAAATGAGTCACTGGTAAGTGAGTGGCCTTCTTTCCATGAAGATATACAAAACAAATCAAGGGAAAATAACCAAAACATAAAGGTTTTCCTGAATTCTTGTAAACAAAAAAAGTCTAGCGTTGGCTTGGATGTTTTACAAGAGCAGGCAGTTATGGATTGGGCAGTATCAATGCTCCGGAGCTTGAACCCATGGCCTCCAAGAAGACTAATCTTAGAAGTCTTCCTCCAATGTGTAACAGCTGTTTTCCATGGTATTTTGTTTTCTACTGGAAAAGGCAGTTAAAACGTCATCTGCCACAGGCTGGGGGGTTAGTGCCAGGAAAGTAGTAACCTCACCAAGAATACTTCACATCGTGGAGGACGGGGGAGGACTGGGCTTGTTTCAGTGGCTTAGGTGTGGCATTTATGTAAAAAGATGGCCTCGGTCATCCAAATCATTTTTTTTTCAAAGAGAAAATGTAAAAGATACATCTGATTACATAAATTCTTCAAAAAATGTAGAGATTTACAAATACAAAATTTCCAAATGAGCTGGGTATTCTGGAATGTAGTCCCCTCCCATGGACTGGCAATGCATTTTATAAATTGTGGGGTTGGGGAGGAGGAGGCTTTCTTCCTTAGCCAAAAGACTCTGAACTGGCATGAACAGACTAACAGAATCTGGTTGGCTAGTACAACTCTTGCACTTCATGCATTGTTAGGTCAAAGCAGTGTGTAAGTATGTTCCAGCTGTTGATCATAATGACTTACACAGTGTAATCTGCTTTGAGTCTCAGTGAGAAAGGCCAACTATAAATAAATAACCCAAATAAATAAATAAACTATTTTAATCACTTTTAGTAACACTTCTGGAATCTCCTAGGTATGATGACCTCAAGTCTGACCTGAAGCTTTTGTCCAATCAGCCTAAACTATATGGGGTCAACACTTGCTTCTGCAGCTGACTTTTACCAGAATATGGCTAATCTATTAGCAGAGACTGGGCTCCTCTCTGAGCAGGTGCTGCATTCACATGCACAAACTCTGGTTAGTCTACCAGATCTAACTCCAACAAAACCAAGTTTCCGCATAAACCACAGATTTGTGTGTACTTCTTATTTGTTTCTCATCTAGCAGGAAGAGTATCTTTCCTAAAGGTTGCCCTTGAATTCAAACATCCTCAAAAAACCACAATGACAACAAAGCAGCTTTACCCCTTAGTTTGACATCCTGGGGCCAACCAACAAACCCATAAGAACATATGAAGAGTCTTAGTGGATCAGACCAGTGGTCCATTTATTACAACATCCTGTTTCAAACAGTGGCCGGCCAGTTGCCCTGGACAGCCAATAACCAGGGCTCAGAGGTCAAGGCCCTTCCCTGATGCTGCCTCCTAGCATGGGTATTCAGAGGTTTATTCCCTCTGGATTGTTGGACCATTAAGCATTCGTATGTCATAACTAACCAAAGTTTTATCACAGTTTATTGTGATATGTGAATGCAGCCAGGGCCTTGAGTCCCCAATCCATCATTCTTTTAAGATATTTTCCTAACAATTATTCTCTTAATAATAACTGCTGTAGGCACAAAGATATGTTAACCTGTGAAATAAAAAAAGGGGAAGGCTAGAGGTGTTTGTAATGTGACAAATCTAACCAATTATACATTCTAAAAGAATTAATTTAACATACCAAAGGAAAACCCCACAAAAGATTCTGTAACATCTTAGAAGTTAATATATTGCAATATGAGGTGGAGCCTTTCATAACAACATGTCGAGATGCTTTTTATTATATATGCTGTGACACTGACATGAGCCAAGGCTCCTACAAACCAAAACAAGGGATGACATACATTACCAGTATGGTTGCCAGCCTCCAGGTAGTGGCTGGAAATCTCCGGAATTACAACTAGTCTCCAGGCCACATAGATCACCTGGAGAAAATGGCTACTTTGGGGGGTGGACTCTATAGAATTATGCCATGCCAAGGTCCTTCCTCTCCCCAAACCCCTCTTTCTCCAGGTTTCTCCAGGTTTCACCCCCCAGATCTCCAGGAATTTCCCAACTTGGAGCTGGCAACCCTAATTACTGGCGACCTCAAGGTTGCTGCTTCCCCATAGCTTCTTCCTCCTACATCAGTCTGGTAACATCAGTTTCCAGGATCCATGTGCAGTGGGACCAATGATGTACCCAAATGTTGCTCTCCATGTTAGCTTGTTAAGAACCATACTGGTGACCCATATACATAGTTCCTAGATGCAAACATTACTGGAGTCACATGAGAAGAATTTACAGGGAAGCAGGAATCATACCATGGCCTCTGAGATATGAATCACGCCTGAGAGGCAATTTCTTCATCCATTCTCACCTTAGAGGTTCCATTGAGTTTGTGGTTCTGCTCATGTTTCCCCCTAGAGTTCTTTCTAGTCCCATGGGAAAGATAATCAGCTTCATCTAGAAGTCAACCCCACTGGGATAAATGGGATTTCCTCCCAACAGAGTTGTTGCAGCCAGTATTTCTTTACAATGGATACATTTTTAGACCATGTTGTAAGACGAACCTAACTATACATACAAGGAAGAAGAATCCATTAATTTTGCAGAGAGAGGGAGGTGGTTTTATAACTGATCTCTTTATATTATAAAACATGAGTCTGGGATTTAAAATGGGATAGTTAACTGTAACCAATAAATACCATTCATATATTTTTCTCCATAAATTCATTTATGCTTGTGGATAAGTACACCATGCATGAAGATTATAAAGTTATTTTGGAAGGCATTCCAAAGCTGCCAATCTCATCATTGTGAAATTCACATTCATAACATAAGCTTTAAGTGTGAAATATGCAGTCCCTAGGCCCTTTTGCGTAGCCCATTAGTTCTTAATAGACTCCTGAGAATTCCAACATTAACTTACTTAAAAAAATAAGTTTGTGAGCCACATAGCTGCTTTGAAACATTTTTAAAAGTAGTAGCAAAATTCTCAAACACTGGAAACAAGAAAGAAAAAATTCAAACATATTTTCATGAGATTTTTAGTTTTTATATCCAGTATTGTGAAAGGATTTATTCATGTCCTTCACATTTGGAGGCAACAATCTCTGAATATAAATGCAGCAGAATAACAGCGCAGTCCTAAACAGAGTTACACCTCTTCAAAGTCCATTAGAGATAATAAGTTTAGAAGTGTGTAAGTCTTCTTAGGTTTGTACGACAGATATACTATATCTCCCATCTGTCGTTTCAGGGACTTTACCCCTGTATGTTGCTGATCTATTTTTAAGCACAATTCAAAGTGCCATGCTTACCTTTAAAATCCTAAATGGACAAGGACCTAGACCTTAAAGACTGCCATCTCACATATGAGCCTACCCAAGTACTAAGATCTACTTCATAGATCTTGCTATGCATGTCGCCAGGGCTCATTTCGAGGGGGAACGCTCAAGAACGCAGTTCCGGAAGTTCCCCAAAGAGGTCACATGTCAGGTGGCCCCGCCCACCTGACTTTTGGCCATTTGGGGCCCATTTCAGCCTGGATTGGGGCCGAAACGGTACGGATCGGACCTCTGACAGGTGGTGGACCATTCTCCCACTCAGCAGCGGCCCGATCCTGACCATTTTGGGCCCCTTTTCAGCCATTTTCTGCTCAATTTTGGTCCTGAATGGCCAGAATTGGGTCCAAAACAGCCAGGATAGGTGATGTCAGGGGGTGTGGCGTACACAAATCAGTTATGCTAATAACACACTTCCGGTGATGGCAAGGGGCATGGCATATACTAATAAGTTATGAATGAATTATGCTAATGAGTTCCTCCAACTCTTTTTCTATGAAATGACCCCTGCATGTCTCCGTTCACTGAGGTAAGGTAGTGGCTGTGAAGAACTAGGCCATGTCTCTGGTCAGCATGGTGTACTGCATATACTCTCACAGTTATGGCCACTATCCACTTCTTCCCTTCTTTGTTAAATTTTGTGTATCAGGTTAAAGCATTTTGTTCACCAAGGAATTTCTTGTTTAAGTCAGTATTTAGTGGGGTTTTTTAGTAGGTTAGCCACACTTTTCGATTTTTCTGTTTTGATTTGACTGCGCCTTATCTGCTGCAAACACAATTATCTGCCACCAACATTTTTATACTGGATTTTTATTGGATTATAGAAACATTTCTGCTTTTTAGAAATGTTTCTGCTGCTGCTTTTATTGCTTGGCTGGTTGCTTTGATTGTTGTTAGTGTTACTAATTTTGACAGGATTTTTTAAAAGAATAATTACCGCCTCAAGAACAGTGACTATGGGAATGGACTTAAAATAATTAAAATAAATATGCAATTTATCTGCAATCCACTAGTTCATAATACATTTTCAGTATGACCCACACTCTAATTTAAACAAAAGCAACCATAAACAGTATGAATTTTAAGACAAACAGGAGGAGCAATGGCTCAGGGATACAGCATCTGTCTTACACACGAAAATCCCAGGTTCAGTCCCAGCATCTCCAGTTTTAAAAAAGGGATCAGGATATAGCAGTTGATGTGAAAGACCTCTGCCTGAGAAGCTAGAGAGTCAGAGTAGACAATACTGACCTTGAGAGACTAATGACCTGACTCAGTATAAGGCAGCTTCATGTGTTCAAGATTGAAATTTACAGATCTAGTGATGACTCATGTATACTAGTGCTGCCCATACAAGTGATTCAAAATGTTACACTTAATGCTGCTCCTCTGCTCTCCAAAACTGACATACCGTTGAAATACAAAACTAGAAACCCTTCCACAGATTGCCAAAAATTTTAAACAGCAAGTATTTTGCAGGACTCTTCATATCAAGCCAGGATGGCACGAATATGCTACAATGAACAAGTCTACCATTTCCCCCAAGGCTTTTTTTGCTTTGTGGTTTCTCCAGTCCTGTGTATGCATACCACTGGTGTTTACCATCAGCAATTTTCAACATGCTGACATGGCTGAAAGTGACCACAGAGCCAACACAAGCAGGCGAGAAGGAGAAAAAGGAGCCTAGGCACTCTGATCTCTCTACTCAACTTTGCGCTTTATGACAGCCGCTAACAAGGTGGCCTGGTTATCATGGGAGAGGATTCGATTAGTGCCACTTGGTGCAGGCTCTCTCCTTTCACCTCCTTTTTCATTAACCAACAGAGCTTTGTTCCTGATGTTGCTATTTTTGTGGCTGACGCATACAAAGCTGTGGAGGAGGGAGCCATTGGCACTACAAAGGTTATATTTCTTTTCCTCCTGCTATCTCACCGCTTTGTATTGCTTTTCTAACAATCTCCTTTCTCCTGTTTTAAATCAGGTGGTTGTAGCCTGGAATTGTGTGTGTTTTTTAACTTGTTTAAAAGACCATCTTAATGTTACATAATGCTCACTTGAAAACAGGGAGGCAATAATTATTAAGGAAGTTGGAGTATCAAATTCAACATAACCTAATTATATTCTAAATGTCTAGCACTGGGTGATTTTTTTAAAGCCCACTCCATCAGCAAATTATTTTTTTAAAGGAGCTAATAATTTTAGAATTAGTAGTTTGTACAAAGCTTCTGAGAAGGAAACTATTAGCCAACCCCTCTATGCTTCCCCCCCCCCCGCACCCCAGCATATATTTTCCTAAGTAGTCTAATCTAGGCTTGCCACCTGTTCCTTCTTTCAAGGAACTGTTCTCATTTAGTATGAAGAAACACTCTCAAGAAAAAGAATGCACTCGATATGCCAACAGCAACTTAAATTTAATAACTACAAGGAGAGTGTATTGTAATAAAATATTTAATACAGTACTGGTAACATTCTGACACACACATGATGAGAGCAAAGATGAGAGTACAGGCTTGGGACAGGAGTCCAAAATGGGATACCCATGGTGGCCACGCAGGGTTCTTGCCCACTAGGGCTCCTGAGGGATCACTAGAGGTCTGATTGGCTGCTCAGATTAAAATAACTTTTTCAGTCACAGGTGCCACCAGAGTATTGATTTTATTTTCTCTCACTCCTCTTTCCCAGTGTATTTGTTAAATTACTCATCCACTTGGGCTTCCTCTGTGTGTTTGGTTCCACCTCTTGTGGCAGCCCTTTCATGGTTGGCTCCACTTCCTGAAGCACCCATTTTGTATTTGTACCCACCACCTAGGGTTGCCAGGCCCCCTCAACCTCCTAGCGGGCGATAGGGGCCTGGCACTTACCTTGGGGGAGAGGGGGGTGCACCCCAGCAAGCGCAATGACATCACTTCAGGAGTGATGTCATCGTGCGGCCCTTGGGAGCGCACCCAGGCTCCGCAGGGGCTCAAAACGGACCCGTTTCGGCCGAAATAGGGTTCCTTTTAAAGTGCTGCGGAGTGCAGGAGCTCTCCTGCACTCCGCAGCACCTGAAAACGGGCGCATTTTACTGTGGATTGGGCCCGTTTTGAGCCCTTGCGTAG
The DNA here is from genome assembly GCF_028583425.1 of Eublepharis macularius. Taxonomy (NCBI): domain Eukaryota; kingdom Metazoa; phylum Chordata; class Lepidosauria; order Squamata; family Eublepharidae; genus Eublepharis; species Eublepharis macularius. Next base: position 51,014,292 of record NC_072799.1, read on the forward strand.
CGCAGAAATGCTCCTGGGCTCCACAGCACCCCAAAACAGGCCCGTTTTGCCATGGATAGGGCCCATTTTGATGCACTGCAGTGTGCAGGAGCACTCCTGCGCTCTGCAGCACCCGAAAATGGGTCCATTTTGCCGTGGATCAGGCCCGTTTTGAGGTGCTCTGGAGCGCAGAAGCACTCCTGTGCTCCGCAGTGCCCACGGATCGGGCCCATTTTGAGGTGCTGCAGTGTGCAGGAGCACTCCTGCGCTCTGCAGCACCCAAAAATGGGCCCATTTTGCCACAGATCGGGCCCGTTTTGAGGTGCTGCGGAGAGCAGGAGTGCTCCTGTGCTCTGCAGTGCCTGAAAACGGGCCCATTTTGCCACGGATAGTTTCTGCATTCTGCAGCACCCGAAAATGGGCCCGTTTTGCCATGGATCGGGCCCATTTTAAAACAAACCCAATTTCGGCTGAAATAGGTCCATTTTGAGGTGCTGCAGAGTGCAGGAGCGCTCCCACGCTCTACAGCGGCCCCGATCAGGGCCAAAATGGGCCCAATCCTGGCAGCTGCTGCACACAGGAGCACGCAGCGGCATGGGGAGTGCACATGGAAGATGTGCGCGCCCCCGCTAGTTAGGTAAGTGAGGGCAGGGTGTGGGGAGTGGCATCCCTGCCACCACCCTGTGTCAGAATTCCAAAGGTGCCCACAGGCTCAAAAAGGCTGGGGATCCCTGGCCTAGGATCTATAACATGGTGTTTGCTGAGTGATTTTGGGCTAGTCGCACTCTAACTTAGCACACAAGATTGTTGTTCTGAGGATAAAATGAAAGAGAGCAGGATGAGGTTGTAAGATGCTTTGGGTCCCTTTTAGCTAGCGGCCCTAATCTCATCTGACAAATTGAATAAAGAAAGACCTATCATTCCTACTGCATGTTGTGTGAAAGCAGGCCACTTTTCACAATATGCAAAGAACCACAGGTAACAAAAGGATATTTCATTCCAAAAAAATTGTAACAGGTGTCCTAAATAGCTTCAGGGCTCTGCTCTGCCCTTGCCTCATGATAAATTTGTTTTATTGTAATAACAGACTCTTCTAGTAGTATTTTCATAGGCTGAGGGGAATCTAATGAAACAGGTAGCAAAAAACAACAGCCTCTCTCATTTCACAGTAATTGAGATGCCTGGTCCATGTAAAATTGCACAAGTCAGTTATTGTGCCTCACCAGCATCACATTTAAAGGAGGACCAATACATGTATTGCAGCAGAAGCTGCTGTAGGGAAACAGCCTTCTCCAGATGCAAGTAGAAGACGCCAAAGTTCTGGAATTAGGTCATCCTGTACTAAAAATGCAATTCTCCATGGCTTTGTTCAGAGATAATGGTCAATCATGGTATGTTACTCTCTGAACAAGCATGGGAGATCTTTGGGCCTGTGTGCTTCTTCCTTGCTGGTCCTCTTTCTTTCCCTCACTTGTGGTGATCTAAATAGATATTTGCACTTCCATGGCAAACTACAATTTGGCCATTAAGTCTGAACCAACAAACTTTGGCTTTGCACTTTCCAGCAAACCAGGATTGTTTGGGATCTTGGTCTGTAAGGAAAGCACAAGCCAAAGACTGCTGGTTCAGATATAATGACAAATTATATTTTGATGCAAAAGTGAAACAATTTAACAACCTGGCCAAGGGCAAAAAGAACTACATGAACCCAAGGATTTCCCAGGTTTGTTCATAAACCACTGTATCTGAGCAAAGCCACTGAGTTAAATGGGACCCAGTACCACGTAAGTGATTTTGGACTACAGCCATACTTTCACTATATTTCTTATCATTTTGGAGCACAAAATAGATGGTAGGAAAATGTCTCCAATATGTTTTCATCAAAGCAGTGCTGAGGAACGTTATTATACCTTTGTAGATATATTTATCTGCCTTATGTATATAGCAAGAATCAGAAAAGCTGTAGCTTCTGTGCCACTAGAATACTCGAGGCCCTTTATTATCAATTATCAGTTTAGTATATCTTTTCATTTGATATAGGCATATACAAAATGTTTTGCTTGTTCAATATTATTCTCTTTTCCCTCTGTGTAGAACGTTGGATTTCTTTAGTGATAACACTGAATGAAAAGAAAACTCTTCTCCTTTTATGATCTCTTCTCTTGAACACGTGCTCAGTGTTGTTCTTGTTTGTTACCCGCGCACTGCACTTAAAATAATCCCCCAATGAATCTTTCCCCTTAGTAAACCACACAGCCCACATTGATGTCGGACCACTGGGCCGTCACATTGCAATGATCACTTTTATTAGCAAAGAAGTTACGATCAGAAGAGCATCACAGCTATGAAAAAAATGTTAGCAGAGGAATATTCAGGAGCTGCCCCCATTCCCTTCTCCTGCATGGGATTGACTCAGAAAACATAAAAACACTGAAACCCAAGAACAACATATGTTTATGGGTAAAATGGGAACTCTGTAAGGCAGTGGTGATTCTGAATATAAGAAGAGTGTAGAGGATGGGATATGCAACATTTCCAGATACATGCAAGTACTTATTGTCAATGGCTTAATCACAAATTATTCACTGAAGTTTCATCTCTTTCCTCTATCCAAAACTCCACTGCCAAAATAAAACAATTCAGACCATTCAGCACCTCTTTTCGATTCCTTACACTGGCTTCCATTCTTTCTCCTTCTCCTTACCTATCTCTCCAGAGCCCTACTTCATTATATCCTTAGCCCTCTTGATCATCATTCATAAGATGTGTTCTACTTGGGGCTGCCTTTGAAGACTGTCCGGAAAATTTAGCTAGTCCAATATGTGGCAGCCAGGCTACTGTCAAGGGCAGGATGCAAGAACTGTATGACTGCTGTCCTGAAAGATCTGCAGTAGCTGCCCATCTGTTTCCCATCGCTGTTCAATCTACCTTTAAGGCCCTAAATGAGTTGGGACCAGAGTACCTGAGATATTGCCTCCTCTCATACTATCTAGCCTGCCAAATGAGACCCTACTCACAAGCCTTACACAGGTGAGATGGTGGTGACAGAGTTGAACCAAATGAGAAGAATGCTGCTTCAACATCCTTTCAAAAAGACAGGGCACTTTTTCATTTGTTTGGGGGCTGCAATTTAAGGGGGGTGGAGTTAGCTGCAGTGAGCTTAGTTTTACCATATCTCAGTACTGGTATCAGTTTTTAAGTCTCCAAGGCAGTTAGCACAATAAAATGAAACAGCATCAAATAAAAACAAACAAAACAAGACAGAAACACAGCTGTGCATAAGCTAATATACCACAGAAAGAAACATAAGATGACAATAACAGAATCAGCTAAAGTGTGTAGCTAATCATTAAAGGCTCTCCTAAAATGCACTGCCTTTGTCTAGTGCCTTAAACACCAAAAGGGAATGAGATGCCCTGCCTGCAGAGCCACAGCTGAAAAGGCTAACAAACAACCCCAATGTATTTCTGATGGTGGGAGCACAAAAAGTCAAGCTCAGAGATTAGCCTCTAACTTCCGTCTCTCCAAAAAATCGACATATTAGTCTTAGTTTGACTAACTGGGAAGAGACTGTGACACACAGTAAACCTTTTTTGTACCAGACTGGCTGAGATCAAGTATGGAGGTTACTACACAAATTTCTTGAGTTTAGCAGTTGTAATTTAAACAATATGGCAGGCAGTTAGTAAGTATGGAGAACCACCTATATCACTCTGAGTTTCTTGGAGGAATGGCAGGATAAAAACACACCAAATATAAGCAACATACAGGATCTTAGAGTTATGTGTGGTGGTTTCCATAGAGGGAAATGCTTGAGTGTAGACATGGGCACAAATCGAAATACGAATCAAAACTCATGATGAATTGGGCAGCTTTATGTTTCGCGAAACACGTTTCGAGGGGCCACGGTTTTCATGAAATTCATGACTTTTTGGCCCAATTTGTTCAATTCGTGAATGATTCGTGATGCCAGACAGGCTGGTGCCGATCCATTGATTCCCTAGGCAACATAGGCCCGGAATGTCTGCAGATCTTTTGTTGCCATTGGAAACCCCAGTCTTAGCCCACATAACCTTGATAGGCAGCTCTCCCTGCCAACTGGAGAGCTTTCATTCTGCCCTATTCAGCAAGGAGCAGGGGGGCTAATCCCCTAGGCAACTGAGGAGACAGGCCTTCTGTAGCCATGGGAACATCAATCTCATCCCTCCAAACCCTGTTAGGCAGGTCTGTCTGCCAACCAAAGACCTCCTGTTCTGCTCTATGTGAGCATTTCTTTATAAGGCACAGCTCTCTGTCTTGTGTTTTTCAGTTCCAGTAGACAGAGGGAGAGGAAGGACCTGTTGCTGGGATTTGGAGTGAGAGTGGAATTGGGAGCTTTTGGCTGGATTTGCAGCTGCTTTAAAAGAGACTGAAAAGTCTCTTATTTCAGCTCTTGGCCTTGCTGGGAAGATCGTTGGGTGAGGGTTCCTTCTTTCCTTCACCTCACCTAACCCCAGTCTCAGGGTATTGCCTGGTTCTAGAGCCTAGCTTGACTGAGGCCTACCTTTTTTTTCTTTAATTTCTTTGCTTATATTCTCATTTAGAGCATTTGTTCTTGCTGGCTTGTTGGGTGAGGGTGGGTGGAGGAGAGCCTGCTGAGGTCTCCCTGCGAGTTTGGCATCTCTGGGTATGAAGGGGGACACTGAAGTGCCCTGGGTTCTGATGAATCATGAAACTAATGAATTGTTTCATGAAATGGGACAATTTCATGAAAGTTTGTGATTCGTGATTTGTGGAATGCAACAAAACATGAAATGCTCGTTTTGGTTTTTTCCCATTTCGTGCCTATCTCTACTTGAATGGGTTTCCCACTGCTTGCCCAGTTGCAGACAAAGTGTAGTGGCAACAGGGCTGCCATGTGGAAGGTTTCCCTGCAGTTTCCCTGCCCCAGACCCCCAGCAGTGGGCACCTCTCCCCATGACCACCAGAGCTTTTGCAGTTTTAAAAAAATCAACACTAGAATATCAGCACTAGATATGCCTTTCCTCTTAAATCTCTGAAGGGAAGGGGCTAGAAACTTACTTTTATAAATGAAAACTGAGAATTCAGAGAATCTGTTATACCTATTGTTATGTTATAAAGATATAACAATATTCTAGAGCCAATTTTTAGAAAAATAAAAAGGCCCCCTAAACAGCAGGGGGAGGACCAGGCTGCCACAGCAACAAGAAGAGGGGAAATGGCTGCCATATGGGTGGGGAATTTTCCCACATAGCCGCCATCTACGCTTTACTGATGTCCTTTTCACACTGGGACTTTAAAGCATTTCAACACCTTTTCTGCTTCCCATGTTTGCGGGACATTCACGTTTGCAAGGTAGTCAGAGGATGCAGAACCAATGTTTGTCTGAAGCATCCCTGATTTTACTCCCTGTGGACATACCGCAAGTTTATTTTGAAGCCGCTGCCAAGTCGCAGCTGGTGCAATTAATGTCTCTAGACTCCATTTATGATTCTCTTCTTCCCCTTCTCCTTTCACTGGGAGCTGATTGGTCTGCAGAATTAACCACTCCCACCCTCCTCAGTTCTTTGAACTCCTTGTCCACCATTTTTTTAGTAAAGCGAAGTAAGGGTCATCAGGCTGCTTCTCCGTTGCCTTCCTTCCTCCTGGGTATGCAAGCACTCTCATTTTTTCCCCAAAACTAGGAAGGATTCCTAAGCTTGCTGCTAATTCTCTGCTGGCTTAAAAAGTCAGGAAAGGGTTAAATGGCTGCTTTCCCCTTCCTCCATCAGTGGTATGAGCATATTCTTTTTTTTTCAAAGCTAGGAAAGTATTGTAACATTACTCCTAATTTCTCCTGACTTTAAAAGCCAGGTAAGGGTTAAATGGCTGTTTCTCCCTGCCTTCTGGTGTCTACTGCAAATGTAAAAAACGCATTTTGCACAGCCTTTTGCAAATCAAAACGGCACAGAGGGAAAGAAGCAGCAGCATTTTAACCATTTCCTGGCTTGGCTTTAAAAAAATAAATAAATGAGAGTGGTACGTTTCCCCCCCGAAGTCTGCCACCAGGGGACAGCCCAATCTGCAAAAGCAGGGGACGGGGGGATGAGTTCCAACACTGCAACGTTACAACACGTGCTCAAAGTTTTTTTAAAAGCATGATGTGAATTGCAAAGCCTCGAAAGCTTGAAATGTCACCAAAGCTTCAAAGCGGGTCTGAAATGAAGCACAGATGTCAAATTGAAACTGCAGCGGACAGTGTGAAATGAATGAGTACAATGCCGAAGCTTCTATGATGGGGGCAAATGCTCATAAATGGCAGTTTAACCTGTAAGTGTGAAAAGGGCCTGAGATATTTCCCCAAACTTTGGAGCATCTGGAAGTCTATGAATGCTGTGGGGAAGCCAGAAAAAAAAAACCCCACTTCCCATCAGCACTGAATCCAGGGCAAATAACCTGGGTAGATTTCCTAAAAATGTGGGCTTGGGCCTTATAACATTGTTTTGCTTCTCTCTGGCCCCTGTGAAGATTTTCTTCCATTGTGGCAGTCACTTCCTCTGCCATTCCGCATATGCAAAATCAATGTTTTTCAAGGAGCCTTTGTGCAAGCATAATGTCAGTGAGAGAGGAAGTGAGCACCACAGTGAAGGAGTGCTTCTGCACTGGAAGAAGAGACGCTCAAGGAGAGCAAATGTTATAGGATCCAAGCCAAGATGTTGGGAGAGGCAGAGGACAGTAAATTCTTCAAATTTACTCTAATAATCAAATTCTCATTACTAGAGTTTCTAATATAAGCATACAGAGTAACACACTTCACAGTTACTGCACCATTAATGTTTTGTCAAGGAGGTAGACTTTGTATAAAATATATTTCCCCCAATCACAATTTAAATTCCCCCAAATTTAAGACAAATAGGGGCAATGCAATAATGATAGAGTCATGAGAGATAATGATTTGCATCTCTGTGAGTGGCACTGAAAATCATTAATTAGACATTCAGAGTATAAGTATATATGTATAAATTAGCATCTATTCATCAATGAAAATGCAGGAGATTTTTCATATTGGAATATTAACTATATGGAGAGATTACTAAGCTTTCTGGATGAAGGCATCAGAAAACCGTAGCACCAAAAGTAAAAGGAGAATTTAAAAATCTAAATACTAATGTGTCATAACTAAGCAGCTGTCATAACATCATAGCTTAATATTATTTGCTACAGTCTTCCTGGAAGAGGGCTTTCAATCTCTCTCTCTCTCTCTCTCTCTCTCTCTCTCTCTCTCTCTCTCTGTCATATCTCCTGATAGGAACAAGAAAATCATATCCATACCTGTTCATTAACATGCAGAACAAATTACAATTTCTACTTAAACTTGATAAAAAGGGAATATTAAGTCTTTTTCATGTTTGCTCTTAAAGCACTTCACAGAAATACAGAAAAGGAAGCTGTGGAAAATGGATGCAGAGAGGGAAATTCAGACACAACTGGACTGCTCCTAGTGTGAGTACCATATGACACATTTCTTATTACCTAGAAATCCATTCTTGGTAATTTTGCTGTCAAAGTGCAACTACACCATGTACATAAAATATAGACATTTCTATGAACTGTAAGAGCAGACAGAATGGGTCAGACTAATGATGTGTTGACAAGCAACCTTACAGTGCCCAGTTCCAGGAACATAACAGCATGTTCACAAGGAAACAGTTAATTGGATTCTGTTCTAATCCCTGTAATTCTCTTTGCTTCTAGCAAAAACATTTAAGAACAGCTGAGAACAATACTTAGCCCTTCCTAGTTAATAGTAATATATAGACTACTGCTCCCAAACCATTCATTGACTCTCCAGTAGAGATGGGCACGAACCACAAAAAAAAAAAAAACGAACCATGAGGTTCGTGGTTCGTGGGTTTTCACAAACCAGGAACCACAAACTGGCACGAACTGGGGCAAGTTTATGAACCAGTTCATGGTTCATGGTTCGTGGGGTTTAAATGCTCCTTTCCGGCTGCTTAGCAGCGGCAGGGAAAGAGGCATTTGAAAGTTTAAAGGGCCCTTTCCTGCCTTGCAAGTGGCAGGTCCCTTTAAACTATCAGCTGGTAGGCGGCAGGGGGGGAATCCCCCCTCACCACCTGCCAGCTGATAGTTTAAAGGGACCTGCCGCTTGCAAGCGGCAGGTCACTTTAAACTGTCCAAACCCCACCCCCAGGCCCACACTTACCTTGCCCTGTGGGCCCACGCCATCCTCCCCCTCCTCCTGCAAGGGGCGAGAAGGCCGTTTTTGGCCTCTTCCACAGCCGTGTGGGCCCACACTGGGCTGGGGCTGGGGTTTGGGCAGTTTAAAGGGCCCTGTGGCTTGCAAGCGGCAGGTCCCTTTAAACTATCAGCTGGCAGGTGGCCAGGGGGGATCCCCCCCGCTGCCTGCCAGCTGATAGTTTAAAGGGAGCTGCCGGTTGCAAGCCGTAGGACAAGTTTATATGGCCATTTCCCTGTGGAAATGGCCATTTAAACTGCCCCTTTACAACCCAAATGAACCAGTAGACCAGTTCGTGGAAGTTCTTGGAAACGAGCTTCCATGAACCACTGGTTTGTGTGGTTTTTTGAGTCGTAATTCGATTTGTGCCCATCTCTACTCTCCAGTATTCATGTTGGGGATGTGGAACAGTTGATCTCTGTGTGCAGTCACTCTACAGGATTTCACTAAACACATGAAACAAAAGCAGAACTACTGCTTGCCTTGTACATAGGACAGAACCCCCCACAAGTTTTTTCCATACACAGGGAATGAGACTGGGCAGCCACGTGTAAGCCTTGCAACAGTCATCTATCCCAAGGTTATACTGGCATTGATCAGTGAGACTGGACTCTGGAAGAAGGATCATTTCTACCCAAGATGTAATTGAAAGAAAATGTTTCTTATAACAGCACCAGCATGGTCCTCCAAAAGCAGAGCCTGGTTAAGTAACACTTCTAAGCTTTTTACAGTCAATACTAGATATACCCTCATACAAAACTGGCCAAGGTACCCTCTCTGGAACATCAACCTTGCACTAACATCAGCTCCATCTGATCAAGATTTAGTTTTAGTGTGTTCTCCCTCAGCCATTTGACCATGGTTTCTATGCACTTATTCAAGTCTGAGACAACCACTTCTAGAGGCTTGCCGGGTCTCATCACAAACCCCTAATCCACAGCTGATCTAATTTAGAGGCTTAACATGCTAAAGAACATCAGGGAAAGGACAAAGCCTTGAGGACTAATCCCAATTCATCATCTTCCATTACTACTTTCTGAGTCTTACTGAAGCCAGGAGAGTAGTTTCCCATAAACTCTACTCTTGCCTCTAGAAGTCACAAGTGAGTTACAGTGCAATCTTCAATGGGTTTAGACTAGGGTAACTCTGTTTAGGATTGCACTATGAGATGATTAATGATACCAAAGGCTGCAAAGAGACCTAACAGAATGAAGAGAGATGCATTTCTGGAGACTGCCTACCTAATAGACTAATGCCATCTCACTCACAAAAAACTGAAGCCAGACTGAAATGGGCCAAGGACAGGTCTGGAATTTATCAGCTATCACTAACTCGTGCTGTTTACCTATGAAGAGCAAAGCCTGGAATTTATTTGTTCCTTAACCAGTATGATTTTTTTTTAAGCAAAGGCTTAATTATTGCTTCCTTTAGTTGTTTTTTAAAATAAAACTACCACCAAAGAAGGATAAACAATTCTGGCAAGGTGTGCTCTTACTTTCCTATGGTTTTATCAGCCACAAGGGGCAGGAAACCAAATGATAGGCAATAGCTTTCACAGTTCCCAGAATCCTGTTTACATCTATCAAGGCTACCAATATAAAACTATTCCAAGTAAATTGACAAGATGGTGTTTCTGACATCTCAGGTATACATCAGTGTCTAAAATCATTGAATCAGAGAGAGATATCCTCAAAGAATTGAATCACAACTAATTATCACATTATCCCACAAGGGAGTTCGTCCTAGAAGACAATATGTTCCTGACAATCCTAAAAAATTGTGAAGGATGTGATTCAGCAGATTCAATGACAGTGGCGAAGAAAATCTATGTCCATTTACTGCCACCTCACAGGCCTTCAAATGTGCTCTACAGCAAGCTTGGTCTGCCACAACACATGCCTTCACCATCAACACTTGAGCTGTCTCCCAGTTTTTTAAAAACTCCTTAAGTTCCCTAGTAAGCCAGGGCATTGGACCCCTCTTGGAGAGGACACCGATTCCACATGGCTTACCTGAAGCCAGAACGTTGCGGAACGTTGCAGAACATGTCGGCAAAAACGCGAAAGATCACATTTTCTTGTGCAAGTTTTGCGCGATGTCGCGCAAAACTCGCACAAGAAAATGCGATCTTCCACGATTTTGCCGGCATGTTCCACAACGTCCCGGCTTCAGGTAAGCCGTGCAGAATCGGCCCAGGGAGCAACTGTCTATTGCCTCAGCAAGCCTGGGATCCCAGGCCTGCACCAACGCTTCAAATGAGTCACTGTTAAACTCTCAACATCCCAGACAACTCTAGAAGCCTACTAGATCCTGCAGACAGTTGTCACATGTGGAAGAACAGTCTAAAGTCCTAGAAAATCTAATGCCCCAGAAACTCTGATGGATTCAACAATGCTCTAACATGTTTTTCCCCTAGAAGTACTGAATGTTCTATTATCTTTTGTTTTAGCCAGCTGCTTTTCAATTCTCATTTTGACAAATTTTATTATAACTCTTATTTATCTGTCAGACTTCCTAGGCTTTTCATTTCCCTACATGGGGGCATTTGAGAGGGGGTTGGCATCATAACTGACATGGCTGGATACCTGCTAAGGCCACCATCCCTCAGAGGACCCAATCAGAAGACTCTCCCTAGCTCCATTTAACCCTGCTGGAAATGAGCCCCAAGAAATATGGAATAGGGATGATATATGTGCATGTGTCTGTAAAACAGAGAGAGAAATAAAAGGTAGGGAAAGAGAAAATTGATAAGGCAGTAGCAGTGGGCCTAATAAAAGGCATCTTGCCAAGGGGCCCTCAAAACCTAAAGCAGGCCCAGATTTGAGCTTCTGAAAACTGTATGATCTAACTTATTTATATATGTACTTCTTTTATACCCTACTTTTTCTACCCAATAAGGACCCCAAAGTGGTTTACAACATCCTCCCCTTCTCCTTTGTACCAAGTACAGAATGAACAATCCACATTGAGGAAAAATGATAAGGGACTGAAAGAGTTAAGTTTAAAATAAATGCAGCTCAGCCTTCCTTCTGGAACATACAGGGCTCTTCAAAGGCTATGCCACCAAAGGCTAAGAAAAACTGGTGATTTATGAAAATGTACAAAACATGTGAAGAAGAAGAATAGGTCCCTAGTTGGGACAGAAATCAACAACAATGAATGTTGGAAGAAAGTGATAGACAAAACAGAACTGGCAAAGCAGACAGCAATTTCAGTGCCTGTTAACATTCTGAAAAATAAGAACATTTAGGACTGGCCTCAGCCTTTGCTCTCCCAAGATAGAAACTAGCTGTTCCTAATGCTCCTGAGCCTACCTGCATGCCCATTTACACATGGTGCAAACTAACATGCTTTTCCAACAGTGAGAAAGATGTCAGTGTGTGCACGAGCACAAGAGTGATGCACATGAGAATGCAGAATCATTGTGAAGATATCATTACTCTGCTGTGACCACTGCCACATGCAGGTTTTTAGTGATGATGCACTGAAAAGTTACTTATGGCAATGTAATAGCAATGGCACATCCACGATGGCTTGCATCATATAACTGCTCCAGAACATGTGTATGTTCACATTTATAAGTGCATCTCACAGGCATCATTACCAGCTTTGTGTCTTCATCAGAGGTATGGGGGGAAGAGGTATGGGGGGGAAGCCTGACAGCCGTGGTGAATTGGCTGAAAAATAACAAATTTGCTTGTTGGGAAGTCAGATATCCTGAAAGACACTGTACTCCTCACTTTCAATGGAGTTCATTTGACCCTTGTAGAGTTGGTTAAGAGCCTAGGGGTTATACTGGATCCAGCGCTACTACTAGAAAAGCAAGTTAAGGCAGCTGCAAAAAATGCTTTCAGCAATCTCACTCTAGCCTGGAAGATGGCTCCTTATCTTGACACAGCCAACCTGGCCACTTGGATCCATGTTATGGTAACATGTAATGCACTATATATTGGTCTTCCGTCTAAGTTAACTAAAAGGCTCCAATTGGTGCAAAATGCTGCAGCTTGACTGTTAGCAGGAGCGAGCAGGAGCATGAACATCACTCACATCCTGCAGTCACTCCGTTGGCTATCTATCAGCAACCGTGCTCATACAAAGCTCTTCATGGCCTTGGCCCGACATACCTATGGGACCGCCTCCCTCCCTATGTCCCTTCATGGCAGCTTCGCTCATCCAAACAGGGTCTCTTGCAGGTGCCAGCCTGCATATGGGCAAAATCAACTGCAGCCTGTACACGGGCCTTCTCTGTGGTGGCCCCTACCCTATGGAACAGCATGCCTGAGGAAATCAGGAGAGCTCCCACGCTCATGGCTTTCCACAAACAATGCAAAACTGAATTATTCAAAAAGGCTTTTTTTACTCAGATAGGAGGGTGGTATTGTAGGAAGGGGGTCTTGGATGTTTTGCTAATAGGAGGGCGGTATTGTAGGGAGGGGATCTCGGATGTTTCACCAATGAGTTGGGAACTATGGGCTCCACCAACTATGTTGCTTTACATATTATCTGTTGCTTTGAATATGTACTTGCATATACTGCTTGTGCTTCATGTTGTCTAATGTCAATCCTAGAACTGATTTATGTTCTGTTTCAGAAATCCTTCAATCCTGTATTGGATCCTTGCTAATGCTATGTCTCTGTAAACTTGTATTCATCTACCCTATAACATTATTTTATGGAAATGTCCTTGATACTGAATGGAAATGCCTGCCCTTGTCCTTGCTACTGATTGTACTGATCTCACACTATGTAATCCACCTTGAGTCTCAGTGAGAAAGGTGGACTATAAATAAACAAACAAACAAACAGTCTGCTAATGTTTTAATAATTTTTTGCTCTTGCGCCTCTGGCTAAGGTTGCCAGGTGGTGGGGGAGCAGCAAGTACTCACCTGGGCACGTACATGTGGGTAGGCTCATGGGCCCAGTCGATGACATCACTTCCAGCATTACCTAGAATCAACCTGCTTTGCTAGGCCTGACTCTTTAACAATCAGCCCGAAACACAGCAAAAAATGCTATGTATTGAGCCAATCGATAAAAGAATCGGCCCAGGCGCAACACTGTCACTTCTGACTCACGCTAGACTGCAGCCACAGGAACATATGTGCCCATTTCCCCCAGTGTGCCTCCTCCCACCAATCAGGTGGTGACTAGAAGAGACCCAAATTGGCAGGAGATTGCTGCCATTGGCAAGCACCTGGCCAGGCTAGCTATCGCCCAGTTTATTATCTGAAGTGCTATCTTCAAGTATGAGCTTTATCCAGTGTTGCTGACCACCAGCAGCACAACGTAAAGCTTCGGTTAAACCCTTGTACCCATCCAATGGATTGAAACCATCTGTTATTGGCCTGTTGTATCTCATCCTCATGGAGATTCAAACACTAATAAAGTCTTGTCATGTCCAAGAATTGCAAGGAGAGGCTAAGTTTAGACATCAGGAGGATGCCTGTGCTGTGGGAAGTGTAGACACGGTTATGCTAGAACATTCATTTTTTTCAGCAGCATCTCTTCCTTGTACTCAAAGGTTGCCTTGAAAACTGCATGAGGAGTCACCATAAGTTGGCTGCAACTTGACAGCAGTTTCTACCACCACCACTTCCAAGAACATATGGTTGGAGGGAATTGCTATTCCAAGATGTGACAAGGTACCTTTCTGTAGATTGACTTTTGGAATTTAACAATGAAGGTTAATTGGGCAATGATATGCCCTAACAGGAAAAAAGCATTGGGAAAAATTCTTCAAGGGTATATATATTTTAAAGAAAGGCAATTATAATATAAAAGAATCACTCCAGGAAGATGTTCCATAAAATCCTGTGGGGGAAGAGAGCATCAGAATAAGCTGCTACATTCATCCTGTGCAAATCAGGGAGAATGAGTGCAGGAGGCCAAGGGTTGTGTGGCATTTCCAATTCTGTCACAAGAATATGCTGTCTGTCTTATGTTGCTGCTAATGATTTGATCAAATAGGTTAAAAAAATCTCTTGGATAAATGCCTTCAAAGAAGGAATAAGGTTCTTTGATAGAAGCTCTGATCAGGATAACGTGAAGTTAGATAGTTGGGGGGAAATTCTACTTTTGAGATTGGTGTAGAAGCATCAACTGTCAGGTCTTTCCCACAAGTCTGTCATGAGAAAAGGCTTAACAAATAAGGCCCTGCTCATACTAGAGGGTAATTCATGTATCTTTGGCAGGGAGCTGGTTTAGGGCAGCTGGTTTTTTAAAAAAAACCAAAAAACCAGGATATTTGTATCTGGTTACATGCCCCTTCTACTGTTCCCACCTTAGAACCCAATCTCATGTAGTTAGGTTACTCAGTAGAAACCAGGCTTCCCCCAAAGATTCTTCGCTATGATTTCAGCTTCCCATCACCTTCTGAATGCCCACTTTTTAAATAACTCTGATGAGAAAGACAACGTATTTGTGCTCAAAAGTAGCAATTATGCCTGATCATTTTGTTTCTCATTCCACAGAGACTGAGGAGGTTGAAATTGTGCAAATAATATAAAGTGGGAGGGGGGTACACAAATCTTACCTTTGTGATCTAGTAGGTCTGAAAAAGACAATAGTCTCAGTGTCAGATTTGGTTGATTTCTGCCTTCACACCTTTTCATAACACAATGTTGGCGCAGTTTGCATCTCTGCAGCTTTGTAGAGTATTCAACACTGTACCACACACCATATTGTCAGTACAAGTGGCATGGGTCAAACATGCATTACTGCACAGACAACATGGATGAACACTGTGTTCCAGACAAAGTAAATTGTTACTAACATATTAGAATGAAATCAAGTGCCTAGAACTAGAGAACTTTCTTGAGGAAGTTGTTATAGGCATTTGTCAGGAATCTTTAACTCATTTCCAAACCCAAAGATAAGAATTATAATATATGAACCTGGAGGGCCCTGCCTACACACTGCCCCTTCCTTCCCTTGCAAAATTCTTATGCTACACGAGATACTGATCCTTCCAACAATGAAAATGAAATAAGGCCATCAGGCTGACATGGAATGTGAGCAATTGGTAGGAAATTCCAAGGCATCACACACAGCTAAAACACAAAATGAAATCTTCAACTATTGCATCCAGTTTGGTTCAGAGAAGGTTGCTTTGACATGGAAAGCTTCAAGGTCCAGCCTAAATAATAATACCCTGAAACCTCTTTTATGAGCTTTGGAACTTCTTCCAAACTGTTCCAGCCACAGGGGTAAAAAAAAGTAGTTACACAACCTGGTCTTAATTGAAATATTTGGTGCCTGCTGATATGTTCAAACACATCCACCAGATCTTGATTATTCACTGGCAATTAAAGCTATTAAGTCAGCAGACAGACAGCAGGTTATTTCATTGTGATTTGACAAAGCCAGCCGACTTGCTCTCCCCTTCTATATGACAGCACTGTAATTAGCAGTAATCAAATATGATTTGGGCTAGGTGTTGCATGCCTGCTTTCATAGCCAGAAAAGGTATTCTGCCAACTGCAGAATACCAGAGACTGTAGTCTCTGGCCAGAGATGGTGTTAGAGAAAGAACACAATGAAAACACTAAGAAGAGGGGTGGGAGAATCTTCTCTTCACTGCGGTTTAATCATACAGGTTGCAGCTTGCATGGTAGGAGAAGTTTCAAGAATTAACCATGAGTTTAATTTCACAAAGTTATATTTTTAAAAAACCCAATTAAGCTAAATCACAAAAGGCTGATCAAGTAATATTGTGAAATATATTAATAAGTGTAATTATTCTTAGCACACATATTCTTTGCTTGAGAAGTGTCTATAACCTCCATTAACATTAATGGGAGCTCAGCTCATGCATCAGACACAGACTAGAGCCTAATAGGGCATTACAGCTTCAAAGCGCTGTACAAACATTAACTAATTAGTTCTCATAACTATTCTGGATGGTAGGTAAGGAAGGATGAAACCCAGCAGCCAAGCATCATAAAAAAATGGGCCCATCAGCAACAACCAGGAATATACTGAGTTAAATACTCACAGTCAAAGCAAGTTGGATTTCAATGACCAAAAGACAGGAGTACTGGGCCTAAAGTTCAAGGAAAATGTTAGTATTGTTTTTCTTGACTAAAATAGGGGTCCTTTGGGTTTCATTTCAGAACAGTTAAGGGCTCAAGAGGCTGAGACCAGCAGAAGACATGCAGTCCAGCCGCAGCTTGAAATGCCATCACTTGCCTTTTGAAAACCATATAAATGAGGAAAACCCAGATCTTTATCTACCATAGAGACTAGGCCCTGAACAGAAACTTCCCATCCACAAGCAGTTTTAATCAGTTTCAGGATATTTATTTATTTAATGTCATTTATAGTCTGCCTTTCTCACTAAGACTCAAGGCAGATTACCCAGTGTGTAATTAGTACAGGCAATATCAGAACATTTCCATAAACAATGCCATAGGGTAGGCAGATACAAGTTCACAAAGACATAGCATTAGTAGGAATCCAATACAACATAGTGGTGAGGTCTATGGTTCCTAACTTATTAGCGGAACATCTGAGTTTCCCCTCCCTACAATACTGCCCTCCTATTCGAGTACAAACTGTTTTTGAATACTTCAGTTCTGCATCATTTGTGGAAAGCCAGGTGAGTGGGGGCTCTCCTGACCTCCTCAGGCAGGCCATTCCACAGGGTGGGGGCCACCACTTGTCTGGAAGAGTTAGCAATAGAAGTCAGTGCATAGGCTTCTGCAAATTAAAAAAACTATACTCCATGCTGTCATGATCTGGCTGTGCCAGGAAGGCCTAGCAAGGCCTCAGAAGCCTGTTAGCAGCGAGAGTAGGCCTGCCTACAATTCCCAGGAGCCCTGGGCCATTTTGGCACCCTTTTGGGCCAATCAGAACACAGGGGTCTGGTGCTATATAAGTCTGGGAGGAAAAGAGCCTGTGTACTTTCTCCTAGGGAGCAGGCCGGAAGAGGTTTCTGCTAGGGATAGAGGCCCTCATCCAGGTAGGGCGAGAAGACAGGCCTGGAAGACAGAGGGGCAGTGAGTTCTGTTGCACTAGGGCCTTTTGTTTATTTTGCTTTCACCCATCTATTGTTGCTAAGGCACCTTGTTTGTTTGATTAACTTGCCTCCTTGTAAATAAACTCTTTTGTTTGTTGTTACCCTGCTGGGTCCTCACACCTGTTTAGTGGCCAAGCTATGGAGGTCAGAAGGGTTGGGAGGATACTCTGGGCCTTTCCAAGGGACCCTAAATCCCAGAGTGGTGGCACTGTAAGGTGGCTCACCCTACCTGAGGCATGACACATGCGTAGTAAGTATTTTTAGAAATCTGGTTCTAATGGCAACGGCCAAACACATTGGCCAAATGGCTGGATCCTATGCAGAGTCAGTAGAAAGAGCTTACAGATCTTTCCTGCTTTCCTCATCTCCCAACAGCCCGCTGTGAAAGCCGAAAAGATGGTACAGGAGACATGTTGGACACACACAGATAAAAAGCCACACAACTTGAGCAGCTGCAGTGAGGCAGACAAGCAGGCAAAACCACCCCTTTCTGCCTCTTATGCCAGCAGAGCCCCTTACATCAATGAAACCATCGCTGATGGAATGGTCAAAAATAATAGATTAATGTAATTCTTACTCTTAATTACTATGCAAATATGTCAATGATGATCTGTAAGCAGTAACTTTATGGGTCTAAACTGAAGCATCAGGTGAAGATAATTTGTCTGAAATATCCTTGCTATTATATGTTCTTCTCAACCAAAACTACTTAGTTTCTTCCAAACTAAAAAGTAGTAAGAAAAAAATAGACTGTTTCAATTAGACAGGAACTGATATTTCTAAAAAGTAACTCATTGTCTCGTGCCTTGATTTCTGCTTGTTAATCGGTGTAGTATTTCACTCTAATAGCAGGCAGACAACAGATTTCTAGGGGGGAAAATGAACTCTAATCAAGAGTGAAATTAAACTCTGGCAACCTTAACTGTCAAGGTCTGCTAATCAGATTGGTCGTAACCCAGACAAAATGGAAGAAAGAAAAATGTCATCACTTACTATGTTTTAGTAGTCCACACATTCCATTCTAAGTACATTTATTACGGCAAGTCTCAGGAACAAATGGCCTCTTCTGTTTTGTTCCTTTGGCATGATGGGTGGACTTGGTCTTTTTAAAAATAATGTGAAATTTAAATGTGAATTTAAAATATTTATACCTTGCCTTTTTCCCCCAAGTAGAGGCCCAAAACAGCTTTCACACAAATATGCACCAACATAATAATAGATAAAGCAGTAAAATAACCCTTAAAGCTATTCCCAAACAAGGGCAATCAAAATGGGTAGCCGTGTTTGTCTGTAGCAATCAAAGCCTCACAACAGAAAATATCCCTAATCCATGACAATTTCAAAATTGTCTGGAACTGGGACTACTTCCGATTCTGGAATCAGTCCCAGGTCACTAGACACAGACATGCAGCCAATCTTTGAGGATTCTTGATTCCATTAGTGGCCAGAAAGTCATGCTGTTTCTTGTATATAGCATAAAAGACTCTGGTGCCATGCTACAGACCCTTTAAAGTTCCCCCAGAGCAGAGGCAGCCACACCAGCCTGGCACACTGACTGGAAAGCGGAGGAACAGGAAGGAAAACCAGCCACAGCTGTTGTCGACATGCTCCATAAGGACCATGGATATGATGGTCCCTACGGGACCGTCTCTCCCCATATATTCCCCAGAGGACACTCCAATCAGGGGACAAACAGCTGTTGGTGGTCCCTGGCCCCAAGGAGGCCTGCCTAGCCTCGACTAGAGCCAGGGCCTTTTCGGTCCTGGCTCCCACCTAGTGGAACGCTCTGTGTGCTGAAATCAGGGCTCAGCAGGACCTACTATCTTTTTGCCAGGCCTGCAAGACAAGAGTTTTTCTGCCAGGCATATGGCTGAGGCTGGGCCTCCGCTGGCCTGGAAAAATGGGGTGTATAAATCTTAACCCTCCCTGTGAAGGCTGTCCACTATCCTGTTTTAAATGTGTTGTTTTTAATGAACATAAATTTTTAATTATATTTTTAACATGTTATCCACCCTGAGCCTGCTCACGGGGAGGGCGGAATACAAATTTTAAATAAATAAATGGAGCTAATGCCCAGGACTGTCAGATCTCTACAGCAATTATATACCAATTTAGCAAAACGCTTCTGAAAAAGACTTGCTTTGTGGTGCCTTCTAAAAGCAAGCAAAGGTGGCCCTCATCTCTTCTTATCTAGGAGACTATTCCCGAGTGAAGAGACTACAAATGAAAATGTCTGTGTGGACCAAGACCAATCTTACAGTTGCATGGGACAGAATGTCAAGTCACAGCAAGATACAATCTTATCCAGCAAGAAGCACTGAGTTTGGCGCTGGTGAGAGTCAAAGAGGAACCAGATTGCCTTATAGGATTCTAGTAAGTGTAGGATTGCAGAAAAAACATTCATTGACGATGGTAGGGAAATCTTGCTAATTAAGTAACTAGCTAACGAAAGTTAAATTGTGTAAATCTCCTCAACTGGTTATTACAAGTGGTGTTCATCTCTTGCAAAAAATATAACACATCTACTTGCAACGTATTGAAGAATCAGTTTACAAGGCTAAACAGATATGAGTAACAGGAGTATGAGGAATTTTTTTAAAAAGATAATCTTTAATGAGAATCACGGAAAATGAATTTGAAGGAAAACAGTGACATGTTGCCTTCAAGTAGGATTCCCTCCACACTTTTCATCAATTATATCACAATTTAACAATAAAGAACTTCCAATGTGAAGGTCAAAATTACTTTTGATTGGACTAGGCTAATTCAACAATAACTGTTGCCTTTCAAGACACTACTATTGAAAACTAATAGTAATAGTGGAAAAGGAGGAGTAATTGCACAAAGTTTCTGCCTCCTGTATTTTCCTAGTAAGAGTAGTATTTTTTTTCTCATAAAACAAGTTTGAAGGGAGTTTACTGGAGTGGGGGGAGACAGATAAACTGTAAGACCTTGGGAAGAGAAAGATAAAATTTAAATTTTAAAACAGCTATTTCTTTGAAGTTTACAAACCAACACTAATTTAAGTTGATTCATGAAAGACTTCAGCAATGCAAAGTGTTGTCTGAAGAGTTTCCTGCAGACTGAAAAAGCTACTATTGTGTTATTTTCTCCTTTAAAAGCTAAGCAACAATTAGCACAAACATGTTTAGATGAGTCATCCCATCAATATTTCTGAATCCAGCCCAGTTGCACCATAGTTTAATTGAAAGCTACTCTCATTTTACTTAAACAAACAGAAGTTCTGCGATGGTCAGCATTTTCAATTAAACCTCTCCATGCCAGCATGGTTCCCTGCATAAAACCAGCAATCTTTAATCCCCCCCCGCCCCCCCCCCACACACATACCTTAGTTATACACAACTTGTACTGTGGAGTTAGAATCACTGGAGAAATGGGAACTGTAAGTGCTCATTTCACATGTATTGTGCCTGTCTCTTAGATAGCCTCCCCACCCAACAAACCAACCTGTTACTTAGTTATTAAACACATTTCAACCACATTTTCCCCATTTGAGGACCCCCAGGGCAGCATATTAGAAATCAGTAACACTAAGATAAAGCAATAAATACCATTAATAGCAAAATAATAATATGAAGTGACTAAAATAAAACAGTACAGGTATATCCATTTATGTACACCAAAAGAAGATCAAATCATTACACTGGGTCAAAGGTGCACTGAAACAGCCATGGCTTGACCTGAAACTCAAAAACGTGCAGGGGAGGAGCCAAATTGGCCTCCCAAAGTATAAAATATTAATGTGTGGATATATTAATTGATATTAATGTCTATCCTGTTTACTTTCAGGCAGCAGTAGGACATGAAAGACGATCTCTGCCAATGACCTGGGTAGGTTCATAAGGGGAAACGGGAGTATTGTTATTTTATCCACATCCAAGGAGCTCAGGGGGCATACATTCTTCTCCTCTTCTCCAGTTTATCTACAGAACAACCCTGTGAGGTAGATTAGGCTAAGAAACAGTGATTGACCCAGCATCACCCTGTGAGCTTCATGGCACAATGAGGACTGGAGGCTGGGTGTCCTGGATGACAGGACAGGACACCATCCTGGCTGTCTGATATCTAGACTGCAAATGATTTAGGGCTTTAATGGTGAAAAAGAGCAACTGGCTTGGAATACGGGCATTGTATGTAAGAGAATCAGCTCCTAGCCAATACTCCGGTTGCTGATTTTGCACCAACTTTTTGAATCTCTTCAATTAATTACTCAGATAAAACAAAACTGAATGGATTAGCAAAGCTCAATCTTGGCTTGTGGCCAGAAATATGAATGGACACAAGACCAGGTGGACTGACATCCTATTGGAGATACCCAACAGAGTACCACTAGGGAGGAAAAAAACTCTGACAAGAAGTAGGAAATTGCACATGCTCTGCAGTGGCTCAAAATGGGCCCGAAATGAGCCCAATCTGGGCAAAAATGGGCATATTTTGGGCTGTTTTGGAGGGTAGGAGCACTCCTGCGCTCCACAGCGGCCCTAATCCAGGCCTGATCCAGGCCAAAACGGGCCCAATCCTGGCAGCTAAAGTGCATGGGAGCGCGCAGCACCGCAGGGGAGCATGCACAGAAGGTGCGCTCCCCTTGCTGGCCAGGTAAGCGGGGGCAGGCTATGGGGGGCGGGGGTCTGGTATCCCTATCACCACCCTTTCTCAAAATTCCAAAGGCGCCCGCAGGCATGAAAAGGTTGGTGACCCCTGAACTAAGATATGGCAAAGATATCTAGGTTTTGTAAGGACTTATGTAAAGAAATAGAAGAAGGAATAAAGTGAACAGACTACAATGTCCCCCCAATTATATCTTTTCATGAACTTTCAAAATCTCACTCATGAAGGATGTTAAATTAATGCATTCAATTTTCAACTTTTATCTCCCTCTCATTCAAAGAGCCTCTCTCTTTCAAGGCTGCTAAAGAGATGAAACAGACAAGTACAAGGTAACGGAAGGCAACAATTTATTCACACACAACGATCTCAGAATTAACTGCAGTATAACCACCCAGGAAAATCACCCAGGAATCAGTAATAAACAGGAATCAATTAAAACATCAGAGGGGGACACAAGTGGAGATCTTAGGTTGTATTAAGAAGAAGGTGGGTCAAAATACTGTCTATAGTCTGCAATCTTTACAAGTGACTGAAAAAAATGTAGTACTTCAGTATAGCACTAATTCTGTCATACCAGTCAGGGCAGCTAGCAGAGCCCTTTTCAATAAGCCCAGTTCCCACAACCAACAGTTCTGAAGAGGGGAGTTTGACCTATCCTAAACCCTTGGAATTTCATACTTTGTCAAATAACTAACAAATGTGATTTTTTAAAATGGGTTATGTACACACATTCTGACTGATCAGAACCACAGTGATTTTAAACTCTCCCTTTCTCGTACCTTAGCCATTACTCTCCCACATTTTAATCAATACTAAATTTATACCCCTTTTTGTCACAATTCCCATACTTTTAGTTGTGTTATATTTCCTAGACAGTCCATGGACTTCAACCATTTGAAATTCCCATAGGCAGCCATTCCAACTCACCTGTTTGCTTGGTTTGCTGCAACCTACAGCTGCATAACTTTGAATGTTGAACTTTGAAGGACAGGATTGGAGTTTCTAAAGACTTTTCTCACTTCTCTAGGTCAATTTGACCCACTTTTGGTTAACAATTTTGACAGTGTCAGTGAAACACAAACATCTTCATATGCATCTACACCAAATTCTTCTATAACTGTGAACCAGACAGAAGTTAACCTGCAGGGCAGACATTATTTCAGAAACAAAACATTCAGTTCTAAAAGAAAATCCTGGAACACGCTGCAGAATGCCATGGTCATTGCTACCTAGAGATGTTTTGTCCTGTTCTCTTTGAAATTACATGAAGAAAATGTTGTAGCTGTAGAACTAGGCTCCTATCAACTGGGAAACATCTAGAATAGTTTTGACTCCAGTTTTCTGTAACTGTAACTCAGATTAGAAATGGGATCACACCCTTTCATTTTGAAAATGTGGGGAAAGGGGAAGGACTAATGAAGGCAAAGTTTACATTCTGGAAAATCGTGTTCTTGCCAACAGTGTCCTCTGTTAGTTAATTTAGCCAACATAGTGCTATTAAAGCCAGTAAGCAGATCTTTCAAAGCTACCACACCTGCTTATTACAGCACAGTGAATATGACTCACAGCTTGAAAAGTTACAGCTCAAAGGGTGGGAGGTGAAGCGATGTGTGAAACACGTCTGGCAAAGTAATGCTATCGTTCTGAGCCATGCCGTTCGTATCGGGATGCTGAGAGTGTCTTTTTTGCCACTAATATCAGCTGAGAAACAATAAACCCAGGCAAACAAGATCTCTCCTTCTCCCCACACCACTCTATTTAAATTATAGTAATTGACTAAGTCAAGCCAGGTGTTAAAGGGGGGGGGGGGAGACTACTTTCAATGCAATCTGGCAAAATTATACTCACCCACTCAAAAAGTCTCATCCACCATCATGCCCCATGGGATGCCCCATGGACCAACGTAAGTGTATTCCATCTCCACCACCATCACCCATAATCATTCCAATGTTCTTCATAAAGAGTTAATAAGGCTTTGGTGCCCCAACGTGATAACACTGTGTAGGATTGATTCTGTTTCGATGACAATATGCATTTCAAATAATATTTGTACCCTTTCCTCCACAGACATCAGAGTGGCACACATGGTCCACCCCTGTGAGGAAGTTTAGGCTACGAGAGTGACTGACTCAAGGTCATCCTGCAAGCTTTGTGGCTAATGAGAGATTTGAACCTGGGTCCCCCAATCATATTCTGACATCCTAGCCACTATGTAAGACTATTAAAATCTTTGATTTCTAAACACATGTAGGATAGGAGGAGTTGCTGAATTTTTGCTTAATGCCTTACAATATAGTGGTTACACAACTACCAAACACAGAACTGAAAAATTTCAAAAGGTGGAGTAGAGCAGAAGAAAGAAGAATATGACGTTATGTTATATATGTGATGTTATTTTCTGGGCATATACCATGCCACTCTGTAAATTTATTTATGTAAATCCTCTCCAATTAAAAAGTACCCAGCAACATTCAATAAAAGCCCTACAAATACAGGCAACATGGAATTCAAAAACTCTGTTTGCAATTGCATAGCCATCACTATAAACATTTTCGGCCCAAGGATCTACTTTATTGCAACTTCCAACACAGCTCCCACCGTAAAGAACCAAACTAGACATGTCCTGGGAAATCTGTTATTAGGACCTCCCCCTTTTTAAAAAATGTCAAAATCAACCACCTGGAAAGCTGATCCAGGTTAGGACCATCTCACAATAGGTAATCACACAATTTGCATAAAAAAGGGAAACATACAATATTAATATGCTACCTATAAATTTATTCCAGAAGGAAAAGAGCAGTCTCCGCAAGGAAGAAGGGAAGCCATTAAAACTGAGGAAATGGCAAGGCAAAATATATCACTGTTGCAATCACAATCTGAATTGGTCCCCTTCCCTCTCTCCAGGTGCTTTTAGCTAGGGAAGATCCTAATCAAAGGCCATAGCTGGTTTGGTTTTAATTTGTTTTTAGATTCATACCCTTTTCAGTCAATCTGTCCTTTGCCCCACCATTCGGAATGAAGAGACAGACACAAGGCTTGGGTATAAATTTGGGCCATTTATTGACCAACATTAAACTTAATAACAGCAAGGGCATCACTAGCGGTACAGGTCAGGCCCAAGGGATCACCCTGGACCTCCTCCCCGACCTGTCTGGGCGTGTCACCCCTGCCCCAGGTGCAAGCTATCCATGTGAATGGCTGTAACCCAGCCGGCCAGGCAAATGGTTCCCTTCTTAAAGCTCCAAGCACCCCAAGCCGTGGAGCCTGAGGGAAAGATTTGTACAGGGGGTCCCACAGGCAGTCTGCCCTCTCAGCTGGCCACCATAAAGCCTGCCAGCTGATCCCTGACAGACCTCAATTCCCCACCAATGGGGAGGTGCCACCGGGTGCTCACCGGCCCGCTCTGTCTACCCAAATCTAACCTGCCACAGCTAGAGCCAAGCCTCTGCTTAGGCCCTTGCATCCCACAGTTGGCCTAGTGCCAACCACCACCCTTGCCGTCAGTTAACAAAGCTGATTGAGCCCTACGGAGGCGGAGCCTCCCTTTATAGGGCCAGGCCCTGCCTCCCAAGACCTGGATGCCCAAGAATGCAAAGCTGCCTCTCCCTCCATGCAGTGAGGCAAAAGCAGCCCCCAGCCCAAGCATGTTTCACATGCAGTCAGGTGTGCCATCTTCTGTTTCTCCTTTTCTGGTTTTTCCAGCCTTTTTTCCCTTCCATCTTCCTTGTTGCCACTCCAAAGTTTGTTCATGGAGCGTTGCTGATGTGACCCACCAGAAGTCAGGTCAGGGCTCACCACTCAAAGAGCAAGTATATTACCTTAGCCTTGAAACAACAGCACAAAAACTAAGTAACTTGGCAGCAGTTACCCCACTTCCTTCCAGGCTCCAGCATGACAGTTTCATTTGCTTTTTAAAACTTAAATGACCCATAACTGTTTTGGAAATGCTACCTGCAGACTTCTTCTTTTTCAGCAATTTCTCCTGCCACCCCAACAGCATTCTTGCTTGAGAAAGGGATCAGGATTCCAATTAAACTAAGAGGACCGTGCCATCTCACAAACGGTAGGGCTGTGTGCTCAGTTGTTCCCAGGTGCAAACAACAGGGTTGCATTTGCAGCTGAGCAGAATTCTCAGATAGATTACAGGGGTGTCTGTTTGGTCAGGATAATTTCAGAGGGGCAGCCGTGTCAGTCCATAGCAGCAAAATAAAATGGGAGTTCAGTGGCTCTTTAAAGACTAATCAAATTTATTCCAGCATAAGCTTTCACAAATCAGAGCTCATTGCATCAGTTGCATGAGGCATACACCCATACACTGCAAGGGAACTGAGTAGCAAGCCTTATGCTTGCCCCTAGCTGTACCTACTTGAAGCCCCCAAATTAAAGTAAAGGTCCATTCTTACTGTAGGTGTGCTAGCCTGAACTCCTGGGAGGCAGAAGCCAGAATGTATGCATGAGAAGGGACTTTTTTCCCCTGGGGATTTGGAGAGAACGGTGTTAGTTGTTCCATAGAGGTTTTTCTCCACAAGCTTACCCAGGTTGCCCTACCTGACTCCTCCTTCCCTATGTAACTATTTCAGTATATAGAGTCAAAGCAGCTATTCATCTATATATATTTGTCTTTCTGGGACAGAGTACCATGTCAGCATTTTTGGATGTGATTTTACCAACCCCAACTCATTGGGTCTGCTGCTAAAGTCAGACTCTAGGATTTGGCTGTCCATTAGGTAGCTCCAAAGAAACTCCTAGGCAGCATTATTCAGAATGGCATTTGGTGCAAAAATCAACTTCTGGAATGATAAAACAAACATGTTTTGAGCCACATTGGCTAATAAAGAAGAATATAAAATAAATGTTCAAAATATATGTTCAAACCAAAGGAGAATGATCTTTTGATCACTTCCAAGAGGTAAAAACATACAAACAAGATGAGTCTAACCACAATCTAAAAACTCATTTTTCAGAATATATGTTTCTTCAAATCTCCATCTTTGAACACGGGAAAAAAGTCCAGAAGGAATCTCTCTTATTGGATACTCCTCACAACACATTTCATCAGCCTAGCAACAAGAGTGTGAGAACCAAGTAACTCCGAATGCTGGTCATGCTGTGTGGGTAGATCTCTATGAAGATCAAAGCAAAGCTTATCCCATTTGCTGTTACTTTCAGTTGTAGCCTACCAATACATGGAAGAACAAACCCTGACCATTTCCCACAAGGATACGTGCAAGGATTTAGGAGACACCTCACATACAAGGAGCTGCCTTTTGATGTTGGGGGGTGGGTGGGGGTCTGTTTACAGAACTCTTGAATAGGTGCTGTAAGTGACTTTCATATGCCCTTGAACCTGTGATTTGAACTCATACATGCCAATAAAGACACCCTGGTTGTGATTAAGCATCTTCCAAATTATTTCTACAATCTATCCTATTTTAATATTTCTTAAGGATAACACTCTCGATTCAGGAGAATTCATATGTGCATTGCTGGAATTGAAAACAGCACGAAAGAGCACAGTTCAAGCAGATTAGACACCACCATCTAAATTCAATTATCAGCTTCCAGTGGTGAAGGCAGGGTGGTTGGCAAGCTGTCTCCCAATCACAGTTCATGTTTTATTTGTTCTGATTTCCTTTAAAATGCCCATGGTCTATTCAACTTGTACCTTCCCCTGATGCCTCCTTACCAATTACCATTTTTCTGCAAAAGTCTTTTTGATTTCACTGACCAGCACCTGGACAGCAAAATTATCTGAGGATGGTTAAAGAAAAGAAAAAGAAAAAAAAAGGCAGAACAAAACCAAAGTCAGCATGCAATCCCAAAGCAAAGGGACTTTGTGGGGAAATAAAGGAGGATTAAAAAGAGAGAGATCATTCAAAACAGTGATGTCTCTATGGCAATATGCTAAAGAGCAGAAGAATGCACTCTAGGCAAAAGCCTTTTTTTTTTTGGTGCAGAATCCACAAAGTGCATCTCCCAATAAACAGTACAAAGAAGAGGAGGGGACAAGGCAAGGCCCAGAGAACTGCTGAAAAGAGGCTGAGCTGCAGACCCAGGAGCTGAGTCAGCCACAGACAGCAGGCTCTAAGCCCTTTAGCTGAGTAAATGAGAGGCCGCGGGAGGGTTCTCCCTGGGCCCTGGCGTGATTGATTCCGCTAATGACAGGGCTTTGTGACTTTTCACTAGCTAGTAATAGCTGCCTGAATGGGCAGAGGAAGGAGCTTGCTGCGCAAATAAATGAGTAATGATCTGCAAAGCCCTCTCCCCTCTCCCCACCAGGACAATGCTCAGCTCTGGACTCCCTCCGTTCCAGGCGGTTTTACACATCACATGCCATCGTGATAAGTGAAAAAGCTGCACTCTGGAAGGCATTCTCCTCCCTTGGGGATTAACCTGTTCCTTCTGGTCTATCCCTGGTGCAGCAGAAGGAAAAGCCCCATTTGAGTAGCCAGTCCTTTCTTTGATTCTCAAGACATTAAGACATGACATGGCCAGGAAATGGCAACAGATAAGAGCCAGGCTCCAGGTTTCTCGAATGTAGCACCAGAGACCAGAGAATGGGCAGCAGTTGACACCACATTCCTTTTTACTGTGGCCTCTGCTTTTCAAAGCTACAGATGTCTCATTGAAAAAAATGACTCTAGGTTGTTGGAATGCTTGAACTCTGCAGCCATTCAAACCACTACACTGTTCTGCAGCCAATCATTCCCACTCCGTCATTCTGTACAGTACCCTATATGTGATTTGAATAGTATAGCACACCACATGGAATGTAGTCCTGGTGCCGCCATACTCTTCCACACTGGGCTGTGCAGCATCATGCAAACCATACATACCACATGCCATGTTAGGCCTTTCCTCTCTGCCACACTGCGTCACATAATCTCCTCCAGCAAAGCTTTTCCAAGTGGAGAAAATAAGCTTCAGATCAGCTGTGCTTCATCACTCAACTTGACTACTGTAATGGGCTGATGTAGGAGGCTCTTGAAAGCAGCTCAAAGTGGCCCAGAATGTGGCAGCTTGGCGTGTGTTTGAACCTGACCTCAGGGCTCATACGAAGGTGGTTCCTATGACCTTGACTGTTTCCAAACTAAATCCAAGGTTTGGGGGCTTTCACCTTTAAAGCATAACTAGCCCACAGTACTTTAAGAAGCATTTCTCCCCATATATACTCCTCCCCCTTCAGTTAAGAACAACTGAGGGGCATTACTACAGGTGCCATTACAGTTCTGATAACAACATTCGATTTATATACCGCCCTTCAGGACAACTTCACACCCACTCAGAGCGGTTTACAAAGTATGTTGTTATCCCCACAACAATCACCCTGTGAGGTGGGTGGGGCTGAGAGAGCTCCAGAGAGGTGTGACTGACCCAAGGTCACCCAGCTGGCTTCAAGCGGAGGAGTGGGAAATCAAACCTGGTTCTCCTGCTACTCTTAACCACTAAACCAAACTGGCAGGATTACTCAAAGTTTTTTTCTTTATTTTTAACATCAAACCTTTTTAATAATTTGAAAAAACCTCGGGTCAGACCCAAAGATGCTGTTCAGCAGACATAAGGACAGTTACATAGGTATAAAAGCACTTTTGCTGATGCTTTTGCAAATTGCCCCCTTCTACCTTAGATCCCCCTTTTCTTCCCATGCAGTTCTTTAGAGCCTGTTGGCCTCCCAGGAGTAAATTTCAGGGACTTGTTGAGCAAGATGTAAGATGGAAAGGCCTCTGTGTCAGACTGATTCTGCATTTATCATCGTAATTTGTAAAGCAACTAAAATAACTAAGTGGGAAACAATGCATTTTGAAAAGATGATTCCCTGCACCCAAGTTCACAATCGAAAATCAACAAATAGGAAGGCGAAGGGATACATAGTGGTTAGGATAGTGAGCTGTGATCACAGGACCAAATCTCATGTCAGCCGTCACTGGGTTGCCTCAGGCAAGTCAGACAACCTCAGTCTCCCATCTGCAGTATAGGAATAAAAACAAAAGAGCACTGTCAGGCTCTCAACCTGGTCCCCTTTAAAGGGTCATGAAGAGCAAGCCTCAGAAATGGGAGTGAGGGCGGTTAGCCCTAGTCCCTCTCCCCCCCACCAAGTGCCTTGCCCTATGCTGCACCCTTCAAGTCAGTCTCTTCCTCCCTGGCTGCTTGTCTGGCTCCCTTTTAAAGGCCCTGCAAGACTTACCTCCATTCTAGGTTCTACCAACAATCTCCCATCTTCCAATGGGCTGCTTTGCCCTGCTGGGCTCCATCCTTGTTGCCCAACTCTGGTTGGTGATGCTTCCCTCTCATATGGGCCTTCATGCAGTGGGGAAGGTGTTGCATTGCTGGCCAGCCACATAAGCCACAGCTGCTGCATGGCCCAGCTGATCGGCATTCTCCTGCCCTCCTTCTGCTGTGGTGTCAGTTGCTCCATCTTTCTTCCAGGTCAGGTGGAGGTAGGGTTGCCAGGTCCCTCTATCCTACTGCCAGGAGGGTTGGGGTCCTGGCGCTTACCTCATGCTAGCAGCATGATGATCTTCACATGTGTGCTCTGCAGCTGGGGTGATGATGTCACTTCCAGAAGCGATGTCACCATGCCGCCCGTGAGAGCGCTCCTACGCTCCACACAGGGCCAGTTCAGCCTGTCTGAGGTCCAAATCAGCCCCAAACAAAGTGCGGGAATGCTCCTGTAGCTCATGCAACAACATCACTTCCGGAACTGACATTGCCGTGCGTGTTTCAGAGGTGCCTGCCGGTGGTGGGCAACCTCCAGGAGCTTGCCACCTCCTGCCAATCACTGGGTGATGAGTGGATGAGGGGGCAAATCCCCAGGAGTTTGCCTGCCACTGCTGGGCACCTGGGAACCTTAAGTGGAGGATGGGTCTTCTCATACGTCTGTGGCTCCCATGCTGCTTGTGGAGCCCCATCCCAGCACCTCAGAGGCTGCCTTCCCAGCTGGTTTCTTCAGCCCTGTTCTCACCCTTGGGGCTTCCGATCTCACAGAGATCATCTCCTGCCTGACGTGCTGAGTAAGGATGGAGCCAGCAGCCCCAGCTCCGAACAAATAGCTATGCTGGGTCAGACCAGCGGTCCATCATCCTAGCCAGTGACAGCCAGTCAGATACCCACAGAATCTGAAAAGCAGGGCTTCACAGGAAACAGCCCTCACCTGCTGACAGCTCCCTAGCAACTGGCAAAGAAGAGTTCTTCTGAACCAGCAAGGCCCAATTCAGCTATCATGGCTAACAGAACTATTCTCCAGTAACTATCACAACACCAGGGCCGATTCCAGACGGCCCTCCCCATTCCGAAACGTTGCGCGTCGTCGCACGGAAAACGCGAGTTTTCTCACGCGAGTTTTGCATGATGTCGCGCAAAACTCGCGCGAGAAAACGCGATATTTCACATTTTCCGTGTGACAACGCGCGACGTTTCGGAATGGGGAGGGCTGTCTGGAATCGGCCCTTGTGGCAGTGACTTCCACAAGTCAACTTATTATGTGAAACTGAATTTCCTTTTGCCCATCTTGAATCTACTGCTGACCAGTTTCAAAAGGGCTAATAATAATGCCCAACTTTGTAGGGCTATTGTAAAAATGACAATAACATAATGTATGTGAAAGCTCTATGAAAATGGCTATTAGTATAAAATTCTTAATATTATTAACAATAGCAAAAATAACTTGATGCTGAAGCCACAGAAAGACACCTAGATAGGATTTTCCCCTTATTTGATTCTATGACATGGCTAAACAGAATGTATAGCAAGGCCATACCTTTTCTGTTCCATTCTTTAAGATATTTCCACAAGATATATATTATAGTTAAACTGTTCAGTCTCTTAGTACACTCTGTGTCCTAGTATTCAAGCAGGCTTCACTTCCCCCATGAGCCATTTTTAGAAGCCACATTGCTCACCACAGAAAGAGAAACCCAGCTGAGAACATGTCTGTACTGAGCTCTTTTCCATCCTATTATTTTCAGTCCAAAACTAATGTAGACCACTGATAGGGTTCTGTGACAAATGATAAACCAGATGTCCTGAAATATTTGATTCAATCAAGATATTTGTGATGCCTTCACCACAAAAGATGGTGTTACTCAATGGAATAAAAAAATGCCCAAGATTGTAATGTATCCATCCTGAAGTACAAAGCTAACAAGGTGAATAATACAGATTTCCAACCCTTTTGAATACCTGAAACACTTTAAAAAATGTCTGATGGACCATCTTGTGAAGAGAACAGAAATGGCCACCTGGAAGCATTTCTCTATCCTTTTGGAATGCGACTATTAATAGTCTTTAGGAAAGCACTTCTGAAATGGAAAACCACAAGAAAGTGAACCCCCCCCCCCAATGTATGATTGTTTTATGTCAGATGTCCAAAATAGAAGTTATTTATAATGGTCAAAAACATACAAATATGATCAAAAGTATTGTGTGATCAGAGCAAAAAAGTGGAATGAAGTTTAAGACAAGACACCTCAACATTTCTTCTATGATCACCTTTATCTGAATTCATGTAGCAAATCAGGGATTGGGATGAAGCAAGTAAAGAAAGGATACAATAGACAAAGACTTCAAAGACTTTGCTGAAATATAGGGGGGGGGGGAGGTACAACTGACCCTCACTCTAATTCAGTTTTTTAAAACAAGAATCTCCACTAGTCAATGCACGAAACAGAAATAGGCAGTGGCAACACAGGAAGCGGCACACATTCCCTCTTGTGCGTATCATCCCAGATCCAACAAACTGCAGAGTGTCTCTGCAGTCCCTTGGAGCCAAATGGCAGCGATACTAGTAGGGAGACGGTGCCTCTTCCTGTCCCACTGCAAGCCTAGAACGTAAATGCACTCAGCAGCCTGCCGTTAATCTGCTCTGCAAGATAATGGCAGGCACAAAACACTTCTGCTGCTTCCTCTGACATGGGTTCCCCTGCCAACATGGCATCCCACAGTACCACCCTGAACTAGGTAAACCAAGCACTTCCAGCCCACGAAACCAAAGTCCCATTATGGGAGCTAGGATCAACCGGCTGAGATAATCCAGTCCTTGTTTGGAGTTCAAGGATCCTCTTTCGCTGCTGCATCAAGCTCAGTAGGCAAATAGCAGAGACTGATCCTGGTGAAGTCCAGCAGGAATCTGAGGAGGTTTCACTTTGGCTGAGGCATTCTTCTGTATTCTACATTTGCTTTTTGCTTCTGCTGCTCTCTCTGTTTCTAGGCTTCTGGGTATTACTGGTCCATTTTTTATTGTTAATTATAACGATTTTGTGTTTTTATGACTGTATTTTTTGTTCTGTGAGTCACCTTGAGCAGCCCTCTGAAGAGGTGACACAGAAATATTTTAAATTAATAAATATTTAAATAAATAAATGCACACATCTGTGGTCCTCCTTGTCTTGTTGAACAGTACTGGTGGAGAAGGAGGAACAAGGAAGTCAAAGGGGCATTTAGGGGTAGGAAACTCGGAAGAGGCAGCAGCAGACACAGCACTAGCAAGAGGCTGGAGCTTGCTAGCAGGTCCCTGATGCACAACCAGGGTTATCATGATTTTGAGCAGCAATGTCAAGTGCAGCCAGAGGTGGGTCACCCCACAGGAGGAGCAGCACTGCAAACAGTGGATGCAAAGCCAGAAGGGATTCGGACCAACTTTACTAGCCTGACAGCCTACAATTCCTACGCTGAGCGGCTGAAAGGAGAAAATAAAGAAGAAAAAAGAAACCACTATCTTCCACTTTACAGAGGTCCCCAGCCTGGTCAACCCAAAGCAATTCATTTTTGCTAAAGTTGACCAGGTGAACCTGGTCAACAAACTGAGGGCAGGAAGGATGTCTTAAGCTAGGCCCATCATGGATAGACATCCTGACTGTTGGCCCAGACGAGACTAGCCCAAGAGGGCCCTTTCATAAGAGCAAAAAGTACAAACGATATCCAGTCACTGACAATGCTCCTTCAAAAGTAACTTTGTAAAATGCAAGTTGATATTCTGGCTACTGTTTATCAAAGTGCTTAGGAAATGGATTAGCAGAGCCCCATAGCTGTTTTCTCCCTCTTTCTGTTCATCACCATTATTTTTGAAAACTGATTAGCTGTGAGTGTTATTCATTAGTTGCATTGCAAAAATCTGAATCACAAACACCTCAGTGATGCTTTATTCTAATCAGCACACCTTGAATACTGTAATTAATAGCAACATGATCAAAATATCAGAGCTCAGTCTAACTCAAATAAAAACGAAGAAGTGGGTACCCTAGCTCCCCCCTCCCCTGCAAATGAAAAGGAGTGAAATGGTCTGGAGTTGTCCCCAAAGAGATCTGCTCTTCCATTCGTATAGAATGGAGATTTCACACAGCGGTCATAGAATATACAGCGGCCAAACATAGAGTAGCCATTTGTAGAATCATTAGCTACTGACCAGCAGCCATTTCCCATCAGTCCATCCTAAATATTTTGTTCCAGTGACCAGAGACTAATCATGATACTGACCAAGAGCATGTAGCTTTTCTGCTAAAACTTTTCAGCATGTCACAGAAGGATAATTGTGTCTCACCTGTTTACCTTAAAAGGGCATATGAAAATGAATATAATAGCTAAGAAATAATCTGGGTCTCTGAAACAGATTTTTTACTGACTAACTTGTATTAAGTAAAGGATTCCAGCTGCTAAATGGAAGGATAGCAATGAACAGAGCTTCCTTGCATTTTTGCACCACAACCACAGCAATCCCCATATAGTGTTTCATGTGCAGATGCATTGGGGTATTTAAACAGACGCAGAAACAAGGCTGGAGGCAGTCCCTACTGGTGGCAGGAGCTCCAGTGTAGGAAGTGAAGGGTGTGGCTGTGGCTCAGGCTCAGCTGCAGCTGTAACTGACCTGGTTGATGGCAGCCACTTCTCAACTGGCCATGCTGGGTGTCCACTATTCCCCCCCTGTTCAGGTAGGGCGCTGCCTCATCCAGGGCCCAACTAGCCATGAGGCTGCCCTTCACCCTGAGGCTCACTATGGAGGGCAGGAAGCATTGATGCCTTCGTAACTGGAGGCCAATGGCTGCTCCTCTGTGCCCTGCTCTACAGGTAAGGCCAGGGACATTGGGGCGGACCTCAGACAAACAGGAACATAATAATATAAACTTGGAAGGACTACACCAAACTGAAAGACCAGTGGAATATCAGGCTAAATAAAAAAAATCTTAATGTCCCCCCTAGGAGATTTTAAGCAGTGCTCTAGAGGGCCTTCTTTTGGAGTTCCAGAGCTTTGAGGTCACAATTGAGGAGGCCCATCTCCTTTCTCTGATCTTTATAGCTGAGTTTAGATGGAACTCAGAGAAAGGCTCCTCCTATATTTTAATAAATATGCCCTCTAAGGTAAAGTTCATACCACAAGATCATTGGCTGGATCTCACAGGTTCTTCCGCTAATGACAAAAAATTATGGTTCCTTTGATGCAAAAAGCTTCTTTCAAATATCTTGGGTCAGTAGACTGTTAGCGCAACAGATTCACATAATCCAGCCTCATGCAGTGAGAAAACTATGGTTTATGTTGGATGAAGGAACATGCTAGATTCCAGGAATCAACAACACTATTGTAAAGACACTATACTGTGTCCCCATTTCTCCCAGAAATTCAGAGTAAAATGAAGTGGGGATAGTGAATCCACTGACTTAACAAGCAAAGTTATTTCATGTAAGTACACTTTTCTTCACAATAACTCTGAAAGGTGGGTTAGGCTTGGGAGAATACCTTGCCCAAAGCAGTCTAGTACACAGCCATAACTCAGCAAGTATTTAAACCTGCTCCTCCACTTGCAACCCTAACAATCTGGCAATTGAACTGTAGCAAGATTCCACTGCATATGTAACAACTTCCTTATTAAATAGACTCCACAGAGAGCCTTTAACATGAACAACTGAATTACTGACTTTTGGAGCACCTTTCACAGAAATTTGGACATGCAAGTAACCTTGTTAGATCAATACAGATCTGAAGCATGATTAAAATGCTGAGAGTATAAAATATCATTTTGGTTGGTGCTTCGGTCTCTTAAAGTAGTCCAAATTTTTAACATAAATAAAGTCAAGGAGAA
Source organism: Eublepharis macularius (assembly GCF_028583425.1). Classification (NCBI taxonomy): domain Eukaryota; kingdom Metazoa; phylum Chordata; class Lepidosauria; order Squamata; family Eublepharidae; genus Eublepharis; species Eublepharis macularius. The sequence continues at coordinate 51,050,221 of NC_072799.1, forward strand.
CTATTAGCCTGCACTTAAAGGCAGAAAACAGGGCACTGAGAGCTACCTTTAAAAAAAACCCCAAAATTAAGTGATAGCATATGTGCTGAGCAAGTGGCTCCAAATTCCCAAGGGAATTCTTGCCCGTATGTTAGCCAGCTCTTTTAGGAATGTGGTCTAAAAATGCTGCTTGTTTTTAGAGGCACTTGCCACTGTTGCTTCATTAGTTTGCCTTTGGTTTGATTAGAAAAACCTGATTCATTTTTGGACTGTTTGTAGGTGTTTAAAATAGTCTTGGTGGTATACATTCAGTCAAAAGTACAGACTTCCAAACTCTTAAACAGAATGCAATGCACCCATTACTAATTCCCTTGCCCTACCCCACCCCTTTTCTCTTGCATATTGCATAACACCCATCCACAAAACAGGATGCAAAATTCAGGTTTATTCACAAAGAAGAATTCAACTCAGCCGTAGATTTATTAACCATGTAAGTTTTAGTTCATAATGACATGCAAAATCTCAGTAACTGCTTAAGTCCTTAGTTATCATTTTCAGCTACCTATGGAGATGAATTTTGGTGAAATATGCTGCTCATCATATGTAGTTACGTATTTACGTGTTTAGGATAAATATTGCAGATTGGTGTTGTTAAGCTGCCACTTCAGACATGTCAAAGCATATGGTCCATGGAATCCATCAAATGTAACTCTCATGGTCTAAGGCTTTCAAAATCACACTGTTACAGTTTCTTTAATATTAACTTAAGCTAGTCTTTCCTAGCTGCTTCTCAGCCTTTCTGGTTTCCTGATATACCATGTGGAATTATTTCTGCCAGGACTAAATTTTGAAAAGGAAATGCCTTTGACTTTTGTTTTTGTTCTGGAAATTCAATGGGACTGCCTCTTTAGGTGTTCATGATGATACCAAGGTGGCAGCATGAAGAATATACTGACACTGTTATCCTGGCATTCCTCCTTGTTTCTTGCTGCTACCACCTAATTACACTAATCAAGCTCTGATTTTGGGCCACATTAAAAATTATTTCTTCCCAAAGAAACTTAACTCCAAGGGTTTTTTTAGTAAATCTTGATTCAAATATATAATCAAATAATAATATGCTTTTAGCTACATTTATTTTTGGCATGTCTTGTCCATTGCTTTAGTCATAACTAGCATTTAATATTATTATAATTGAAAGAGATTTAGATAGCAATTTGGTTCATTCACTTTCCTCTTTTGTTGGAATGGATCTTTTGAGATTACAGTGACAGAAAAAATATTCAATGAAAAAAAATTGAAGGAATAGGAACCGCTTTTAAATGTTTCTGTAGAAAACATATTTACTGCGAGTAATACAAGTAGTTCCAGTACATGATTTTGGCTTTAATTTGAATAAAGATCTTAGCCCCAGAATGTATTTTCAGTGTCAGCACTTAGCTCCTGAACATGAGAAGTGTGCCATTTGAACACATACAGAGTAGCTTCCCCTTACCAATGAGAAACTACAGCAATGCTCACATGTCCAGGATTAAGGAACATGACTTCCAGGGTTGGTGTGACATCATTCATAAAGACCTTTCATTATAGAAATCAAGCACTAGCAGGCATAATTAAAAATAATGGGAGCTTTGTGACAGCTCAGCTTTCCTCAAAGTATTCTCAATCTTTACCATAAAATGCTTCTCAGACTTGTCAAACCTTTTCAAATCTCTTTTGCCAAGAGGATTTGATGCTCTTTGCACACTTCATGCACTTGCAGACTCAAAAATTAAGAGAATGATGGCACATTCTCCATGAAAACTTCACTTGCAGTGGACTCAACCACTTAAGAGGTGAAGGCAAAGAATCCTTCCTCTAACTTAAGTGGCTCTTCTGATGAAGGAACAGCCACTTAATCTGGAGGAAGGCTCCTTGGAGCGTGGCTGGTTCCCCACCCCTGTATCATGTTCACAGGATCTTTATTTATAATGTGTACGTTGCCTTGGGGTACTGACTTCCAAGGAAGAGGGTAAGATATGTTTAAAAATATCCAGGACACAGCAAAATTAGCATAAAAATGAATCCAAAACACAAGCAGCAGCAGGACAATCCTCCAGACACACTGAATTGTGACAAATCAATCGTTCTTCTTTCAATAGCCTGTCAGAATATGTTGTGCATCTATCCCTCTTATATATGAACTGTGGTACTTCTATTTGTTCCAGTTACTCTAACCTGTAACACAGACTATATATGTGTATTGTAGTTTCCAATTTTATACACAAAAAAGAATCTCATATAACTTGTTCCCCAAAAATATCAAATCAAGTAGAGTGAAAGATTAATTAAGACTACAAACATGAATTGCTGCTGTCAGACCACAACAGTAACAGTTACATCGGAGCGACAACTACTCATTGTGCCAGACAAAATGCTTTTTAATCTTCACAGTTTAATGTTAATATCCTGCTTCCAGCCACAAGGCCCATCAGAACTTGGCCTTTCAGAGTAACATGGCAAGATAAATGTGGACAATCTATCCTAGGCAGAAAATGCTTTGATGATATGTGGCACAAAGCTGACAAACACTCAGATCCCCAGCCACTTCTTCTGTGTGGGCCCGGCATCCCCAGTGTGGTGCCAAAGGTGCCTGCCTACATCTTCCAGCACCCACCAAGTGTTTTTGGAAGTACCTTTAGCTAGGTGGAGCTTATGCACAGCAGGGATTCCGATTGGCCACTGGAGGTCTAATTGGCTCTGCAGATTTTTTAAAAGTTGCTCTGGTAGCAGGTGCCACCACAGCACTGGGATCTTCACTGCTTGACTGATGGTAAGCTATGTGTATGCAAGAAAATATTTTTAAACAATATATCCACTTCAAAAGGCATCCTGTTCAATAGAGCTTCTGCCTGAATTGTTGAAGAGTTACTATCGTAGCTACGTTAAGAATTATACTATCAGAGTTATGCATAATCTCACTCCCTAACATCTGTGGTTAGCTCCACTTCCTGTGGCAGCCATTTTGTGGTTGACTGCATCTCTTGCGGCAGCCATTTTATAGTTGCATCCTATGTCACAATTCCAAAGGTACCCAGAGGCTCAAAAAAGTAGGGATCACTCGTGTAGGCAATTTGAGCTTGATGAAGTGATGTTCTTGTTGAAAACATGGATATGGGACAAATAACAAGTCGAAGCAGGTAAAAACCATTGCCTAAATTATCTAACAACAGATTAAAGAAACAAGGAATACTGCTTTGTATAGATGTGATTAAAACATATATGGTACAGTGAAAATCCAGAGAAACCAATGCATATGAATGTTTTCTCACTGTTTTTTCAAACATCAGGCTTTTCCATAGCTATATTATTGACACATACCAAAATGGGCAAGAAGGTAGCATAAGATGCTGTGCTGATATTCCATGCAGACAATCTCATATTCTGCAAAGATTCAAATAAACTATTCAGTTACTAATATTTTTCAAAGACACACTGGGAAATGGTGGCACACTGGGAAATGGTGGCAGTCACCAAAATTCATTGTGACAACATGCCCTGATGTATCACTGGAAAATGTGGGAAGCATTATTATAAATCTTTCCAAGATGATTCCATTATCGTTGCCAACATTTCTTGATGTACCTCTGGAGATTGTGACTTCTTGCCTGATGTTTGTAAGAGGAACTAAACAATTCTGATGTTCATTGTACTTCAAACTTCCACAGTGAACTGAAACACCACCACCAAGACAACATAATGTACATATCCTGCACATACGAAACTAGCATGTAAGAAGAATAAAGGATTTAAATAAGTCCAGTTTCTAACATAATCGTTTCTATGCTTAGGGATTTTTTCTAAACATACAGAAGAGTTCAAGCATCTACTTGCAATCTCATTGTGCAGTCTTACGCAGAGTTACACCCTTCCAAGTCCATCAAAGTCAATGGGCTTAGAAGGGTATGACTATTTAGGATTGTACTGTTAGTGGTACATTCCAGGAAAACAGTGCAGATGATTCTCTTAATCGTGTTTTTCAGCCCATTAATATATGCAAAATAACACAATAATGTTCTGAATATGATTGTAATTGAGAGCTCTGCACCATCTTTTTTCTTTTATATATTTATTTTCTGCTTGTAAGAACAAGAACATTCTTACAGGTAAAATGAGGATTCACTAGCAGGAAAAAATGAGAAAGGGAGAGGATTAATTTAGGAAATCAATGATAAAATAGTAGTTTATTACATTTTATGACAGGAACTGAAATGTGCCAGTTAGCTCTACAACTTAGAGACCTAATTGCTTCACTTGCGCAAGTGAAGCTTTCATCTCAGAAATCACCAATGCAGCTTCTAAATATGGGCCTACTAGAGCTCTGATTGATGCTCTACAACTCACAGCTAGTTTAAACCATATTTATGGTGATCATCATGAGCACAGAGTCCACTGGCCTGTTCATGCATGTTTAACTTTGATTAATTATTAGTATTCAAGGTTCCAAATATTCTCCAGTTATTATTTTTAATCAGAAATAACTATCAATGTGATAAATTTTTTTCTTAAAAACATTCTGATGGTTCACTTTGTTTGGGGCCATTCTTTCCCTAGCAATAGGTTTTCCAGTGCCATTTTCTTTCTGGCAGCTGCTTCTTCCTGGATTAGTCACATAAGCAATTCGAGCCAATCAAGCACCCACAGTGAATATGATGATAACACAATGTTATATAACTAATCAGATTCGACTAAGTGATGATATCATTTGGAGAATAATGGCAGTGTTTCCTGGATTAGTCATTCAGTCAAGGATAATACACTAAACAAAACACTACTGGATGCTTTCCAGATCAGAGAGCCTGGGTGGGCAGGGTCATATAGGGGCACTGTCTCTGCAATGGCATTATGTCATTTCTCGGGGAAACATGGAAGTGATATTGTAGCTCTCTTGGAATCACCAGAAACACTATGGTAAAAACTGTTCCTAGAGAGGATTCCTCGGGAGACACAACATCACATCCAGATTTTCCCATCACTTCCCCAGGAGTAACATATCACCATTACACTGGCAGCAATTTTTTTCTTCATTTTTCTTCTGCTGGCTGACAGATCGGTAGCAGGCAGTGGGGTTGCTGGTGGGAGATCTCCTACCATAGTGGGAGACCTGGCAACCATATCAGGCTATGGGGTGGCATCATTCAGGGTAACAGAAGGCAACTGAGAGTGAGATCAAGTGAAGACAAAAGAAAATTAATAGGCAAACATTTTCACAAGGAATATAGAGCTATTTTCATCACTGCCAAAAATGTTTGCAAAAAACCCAAACTCTTAGGAATTTTGGCTCAGCCCTGCTTAGAACTGACTTCATGGTCTCTGCTAGGAGGCTACAGAAAGATTCTCAAAGCTGCAAATAACATCCCTACCATTATTTTTTTTTATTGCCACGGAATTTTAATTTTAGTTCTGATTTCAAGAAATTCAAAATCACAAATTGGAAGGGGTATACCAATCCTTCAAAATCCTATCTTTTATACCAAGAAATTCAACAGCATTTTCCTAATGGTAACTTAATTTGCATCACAAGAAGTCTATACCTTTTGAGACATAAATCCTTGTTATTTATGTGTACCAAGGGAGGCTGCTTGATTTCCTAGGGTGTGTGTGTATTTAAATCTCTTCTTTATGAATAAAAGCACCAACGTTCCTCCCAGGCATCCAACAGGCTTCTGTTTGCTGTGGCAGATACAACAAAGACAGTAACAGTACAGTATAATTGCTATATTTGTATAACTGATCGGGCAAACCAATGAAACAGTTACCTGTTCCAAACCATTTGAGAATTTTGGAGCAGATGAGAAACTGATAGAAACCAGGATATAATAAGGTAGAGGAGGGAAGAGAGAGGTCACATCCCATTCAAAAATCTGAGTGGTGTGACCAAAAGAAGTGCTTCAAACTAATCTGTTATCTCCTATACCAACTCCATCCTTACATTTGCTATACTTGCTTGCATAATAAAAAGATGTGTATCTCTTGGGCACCCCTTGGCCCCTGAATAGCTTAGGAAGTTCCCACATTCTCTACTAGTACTAGATAGGCAATTTCAATGAGAAGAGTATTCAGAAATGACTGAAGGTAATGGCTCCAAAACAATGGAATGCCTTATAGACGAAGCCAATTCATACCCAGGGATGCAGGTTCTTCAGGCAGAAGAAGAAAATGTTCTTCTTCAGGCAGGCTTTAAGAATCTTGTGATTTTACAGATTGATCATAAAGTTTCAGATGAGTGGGCAGATTTATCACTGTTTTGAATTATTTTATTGCTGATGTCATTTTACACCATTTTTGTACCATTTTTAAATTTTGTACATGGAATGGTTTGTTGTTAGTTTCCTGAAAGTATACAAGTGAGAAACAGTGATGTGAAGATGCACAAGGAACTTGCCTTTGCTTTCTCCCCTCCCCCTCCCCTTCCTCTGTCACTGTTACCTAGCCGACTTCCAAGTGCTCGCTGGAGATCTCCCATAATTACAACTGACCTCCAGGCCACAGAGGAATGGCTGCTTTGGAGGGACACTGTATGGCACTATACCCCGCTGATGTCCCTCCCGACCCTCTTCAGGCTCCACCCCCATAACCGCCAGGAATTTCCCAACCTGGAGCTGGCAAACCTACTGTATTACCCCCTCTCCCCCTCATATGCAGCTCCTTCCTCTGCCTGCCACCCCTCCTGCCCATGCTCAGGAGCAGTGAGTAGGCCGGGAAGCACACTGGGTCTGGCAGCAGTGGGGGGAGGAACAACAGCTCCTTTCCCACCTGCCAACTAATATGAGCTGTGCCTCCCATCCCCACCAAACACCACTCATCCTGTCCCACCTCACTTGGCAGGCTGAACACTTGTCAGCCAGCCTGCTTTGCTGCCACTGCTTACAGGCTACAGCAGCTCCCCCTCACTGCTCCAACAGAGATGCATCGTCTGCAGCATTTGGGAGGATTTAATCCCCCCCCCTCCTTTCCCCTGGTTTTCTGATTTTCAGATTTTTCTACAAACTTCACACACTTATGCACACACATTTCCCCCTTCATAACAAATTGCTACTTTTTATTTTGGTTTACAGTATCTTGTTAACCTCTTATACCTATTGCCCATTTTCCAAGAACAAGGCAGAAACTGGTTTGTCCCTAAACTGGGAGTTTCCAATAAGCTTATGTAAAACAGATACTGCAAACTCAGAGATACATTTTAAAGAACAACTCTTGAGGGGTGGCAGCAAAAAGGAAGTAGAGGAAGCGATACAGCAGGGGTCGGTAAGGCAGCTGCTATTTCACAGTGAAGTGCCGCTATTTCACACACACAACAGTTGCATGAACTTTCTGAAAATCCCAGAGTGTGGACTTGAAATCTCAGACCTGATTCATAGTGAGTGCACAAAGCCCTGTGGTAAAGCACATTCTATGAATACTGAAAGGCCGAGGTCCAACCCTCAAGCCATCCCATTGAAAACTTTTAACCAGTAAACAGCTTTCCCTAACACCTTGAATAACTATTGCCAATCAGAGAAGATAATACTAGGTTTGATGAAAGAACAGTTCTACTCAGTCAGTATATGGCAGCTTCATAGAGCACCAGTGTTGTGCCCAGTAGGAGTGTGCACCCCCAAAAGATTTGGGTTTCCTGCTTCTGGTTTACCCAGAGGAAGAAAAAAAACCAGGTAAACCCAAAACCAAAGCAGCAAGCTGCTACGGGTCTGGGTATTTAAGATGATTAGGGATTATTAGGGAAGATTTGGCCATTGTTTCCAATGGGAAACACTGCTCCTGGCTATCTGGGGTTTGGGGGCCATTTTCTGCCCTAATAATACCAAATTTGCAGGAGAACCTCTCCCAACCCTCCTCTCATGACCAACCAAGTTTCAGGGAGATTGGACTTCAGGGGGGCATGTTATGGCCCCCCAAAGAAGGTCCTCCCAGCCACCGCTGATCTCCATTGTTCCCTATGGGGAAAATGGGGGAGGGAGGTTCCCAGGAGGCTGGGGGTGGCATTTTGCTAGCAAACTGCACCAAACCTGCAGAGAACCCTCTCCCAACCTTCCTATTGTGGGCCCCCAAGTTTGAAGGAGATTGGACTTTGGGGGCCATGTTATGCCCCCCCAAAGTCCCCCCAGCCACATTATTCCCTATGAGGGCTAACTTCACACCAGAAAATCTCAGTAAGAAAAATTTGATTAAAAATACACAAAACCATATGAAGCAAATGAGTGTGCAACTATAGGCAAGCTACTGGACAACCCCACTCAATACAACCAAACTGATGAAAGGGGAACAACTTCACTCCAAAGAATCATCCATTGAATTCAACCCAAATCATGTGGTGAAAACTAGTGGGCCATTCTAGGAGGCTGTGGGGGTGGCATTTTGCAAGCAAAATGCGCCAAATTTGCAGGGGACCTACTCCTACCTGCCCTCTGAAGATCACCCTACATCAGGAAGATTGGACTTTAAGGGGTCATGTAATGGTCCCCCAAAGAAGGTTGACTATCCCAGCCACCCCACTTGTCTATTGCAGGGAAAATCCAGATTCCCACACAGTAAACACATGGATTGTGGAAGCAATGCACTTCCACTTACCATCCACAGCCCAGGCAGCCCAACAGAACCAAACCAAAGCCGCCCAAAAGCCCAGCACCCCTAGAACTGGCTGGCTAGCCAGTTCCCATTCCCTATAATGGGAACTTTTAAAAATTATTTTCTCAGGAGCACTTATGCACACATCCCTGGGACAGCCAAACAGAACTAAATGCTTCAGAAACCCCCAGGGCAGGCTGGCCAGCCAGTGCCACTTTCCATTGTTCCCTATGGGGACCAACCTTCACATCAGAGAATCACACCAACAAAATTTCAATGTAAATAAATTTAATTTATTAGATTTATGGTAACAGCAGCCATTAATGTTACATTAACATTTATTACATCAATATTAAATTATTAAAAGAGGGACTACCCCACCCCCAACAATGGCTTCAGGCTGAAACTGTGAGACACTCTAGGGGAGTCCGAGGAAGTCTCTATGTACAGCATAGGGACAGAGAATCTATCCAGCAGGGGAAATCTCTCAATGTCTCTCTGTAGGCCAAGGAAAAATCTAGGCTGGCCAAAAGGCAAGCCTCCAATTTATATCCCCTGCAGCATCTCCTTCCAGAGAATCCATTGGCTGGAAGGAGGATGCACCAGTAGGATTGGACACTCCTAACTCCCCCTTTCCTTCTCTGATCTCCCTTCTTCCTCCCCCTTGTACTACTATCCCTCCTTAACTACCCTGCCATTCAGAAAAAAAAGGTGGGAATCTCTGACAGCAGCACTTTTCTTGCTGTTTCCAAGCAACTTTGCAAACAGCTAGGAAAGTGCTGCTTTCAAGCTTACTGCCTTTTTTTACCAGATGGGAGGGGGAAGGAGGAGTCACTCCTTCTCCCCCTCCCCTCTGCTAAGAAAGTGTGGGAAGCTTACATTGTGCAGAACTTTGCTGGCTGTTTGCAAATGCAAACAGGCCAGGAAAGTGCTCCTGGTAAACACGAAGCAACCCTAATCGCTCCACTACAGTATTTCCGAATCTTCCCGAATTGGACCCAATTTGAGTATTTAACCCGAATCAGATTCCCGAAGCGCACATCCCTAGTGTCCAGATCTGTCAGCTGTCTATAGGGATTGAAAGTTTACTTGATATATTCAATAGATGTAGGTCGAATATTATACAGAGTTTAGCATAGACAACGAAAGGAGCTTTGAGGGAACAGGGGCTTTGCTACCTCATGCTTTGGTAATCCTATGAATGTCTATTCTAGCTCCTTAGAATATTGTTGTTCTAAAATAATCCTACATTAGAAGTCAATTCCTTAGCAAAAAAATTAGATTTTTTAATTGGGTTCTATTGGTTTTCGAAATAATTCTATTTTAGAAATTATTCTATAACACAGTATCTCATTTTATGTCCATTGTGTATTTGTTCATTACTTCCTTCTAGGTTGGTTGTTATAAGGAAAAAGAGAGAATTGGGGTTTGTCACAGACAGTCACAGGATAATAAACACCTGGGGGCAACAGCTCAGCCCTATAATGTGGTCAGAAAGAGCAGCTGATTTAGCAGTTCACTTATTAATAGAGATTTTATCTTCCAGGAACACATTAAACCTGGTCTATGTGACATTTTCTGAACATCTTCTGGCTTCCAGGCAGATACTGAAATATTTTGGGTTTGCCTATAAGGGTTTTTATGTCAAGTAAGGGGACTGGAATATTCCTAGAGACCAGCAGAAATAAGACACGACTTACAGATGCTGCCCATGGCTACACTATTGCCTGTGTAACTGAGTCCAAAACTCATTTTACATTATGTTGCAAAGTATGGAGGCTATCAGCTAGTGTCCTCCGCATCTCCAAGGTACAGGTAACATGCTATTGAAAAAACACACAGCATGTGACTACATTAGTATTTCATTATTCCCCTTCTGTTTCTTTAGCTGCTGATGGTGCAGGGAAGGAGATAATAAAGCAATGACATCACATTATATTTTATCTTTAACTGTACATTGCTGGAGAGAGACATGAGAAAATGCACGAATCAGAGGCAACTGTGCACTCCCTTATAACATGGAATTTGGGTGACAATGAGATATATCCAGTGCTATATCTGTTTAGTCATGGGTCCCTGTTATTTCAATACAATTTGCTTCCAAACATCTGTATTTTGCCCAAGGTATTGTGGATTACTGTTAATTTTATAATCATTCCAATATTTCAAGAGACATTTACATACAAGATTTCTTAAGATAAAATTCTGGGTTCTTGTGATATAGTTTCTCATGATGCCCCTAAAGCAAATTAACTTTTTTCAGTAGTATCTATTTGCTGGCATTTTTCATTTAATGATTTTGCAAAAAAATCTTTTCTGAATTCTGATTACCATCTACAACACACATTCTTGTACATTTAGACATCATAATCCTGTATGTTTTACAGTATGGTATACAAACTTAACTACCATATGTTCAGAATTTCTAACCACAAAACACTTGAGCAAATTATCATATAGTTGGCATTCTAGCAGCCAAATAAGCAATGTTTAGGAACAATATGCATTAGTGGCACAAAAAGGAAAGCAGATATTTATGAGATCGTCTCTGATAATCCCCAATTTCTGAATGGTAGAAGCCATAGCCAAGTATTAACTCTATTGCTTGCCATGCTACCTCAAATTAGCCAACACACTCTTAATTTTTAACTAAAATGTAAATGTGTAAACTAGAATAGGCAAATAAATTGTCGGTGAATTTCAGAAAAATATTGAGGGATATTCGGTACTGAATTCATTGAGCCCTAGCTTTTTTCAGCAGAGGAGTTTGAGTGGTGTCATAACGAAGAATGGAAGTAATGACCTTTGGTATCTCTTCCATCATGTTTTCTTTGGACCTCTGTCAGCTGGAACTGCTCTCCTTCACTGGATCTTTTTACTGTGTAAATGACAAATAAGGCTGGGTGTGGTTCCCTGGTGTAGTGTTACATTTTCAACCAAGTTAACATTAACCAAGGTTTACAAATAAGCTAGCAGCCCGTGGCACACTCAGTCAGGGGGGATGAGGTTCACTGCTATAACATATGCTTTGCCCAGGTGGTTTGTTCTGACATCTCTTCTTAAAGGACCTATCTAGCTGTTGTATTTTTATCCCGCTCCTCTTCCAGGGAGCTCAGGGTGGCACAGATGATTCTCCCCTCTGCCTCTCAAAGGTGAGGAGGAGAAATACTTTTCCTATGCCTGAGATTCTGCAGCATTAGACCCAACCAAAGTTGAGGATATTGAGCTAGGCGGGCTGGTGGTCTGACTTAGGAAAAAGCTCTTTTGGCTGTTCCTGTGTTCCATGAAGAACATTACATCTGCACTGAACATGAAAATTTACTCTGTAGACTGGTGGGGGGCATGATTGATTTATTGCAGTTTTATTTAGGTCTCTGGAGCTGCTTGGTGAAGAAAACAAGAAAGGAAAGGAATCAAATACAATCAGGGTGCAATTTTATAATTTGAAAAAAAAATACTGTGTATAAAAGGCACTGGCATAAGGCAAGTCTATCTGCAGCAGAGTCTCCGTTGTGGTGATTTCTTTTATCTAATCCCCTGGAGATGTAATTGAAAAATAACAAAGCCCCCTAACCAGGGCCACATTATTTTTAAAAATATCAGAATAAAGAAGGAACACTTCCTTGCCTGGGCTGCTATTCCTGGGGTTCCTCTGGATGAGACCACCTGCCTGTCCCTCTAGCAGGTCTCCTGCATGCAGGCTCTCCTCCTTTCATCTGTGTTGAAAGGGAACTAACAAGGCACACCTGTGCTGGTGGCCTGGGGGAGCCACCCCAGTAGCCTTGCACCTTTTTATAGCTGCTTCCTATGCCGGTTAGCTTTGCCTTTGCAACAGGAGGGTGCAGGTCCTACCACCAATTTGGAAAGCTAAACTCACACAAACTTTACAGCAACATTCCTACTGGCTTTGAAGTACTGCCACATAATTATGCCAACATGTGACAATCCTGCCGAGATCACATCACACTTCTAATTTTATGACATATCTATATTCCGCATGGCACATTTGCTACATCTCTGGCAGTTGCCACCTTCCTTAGTGAACAAATCTCCTGCCAAATTTAAAATCTGCAAGAGTAGGGCTATAACTAGGGTTGCCAGCTCTAAATTGGGAAATTCCTGGAGATTTGGGGCATGAAGCCTGGAGAAGGCAGGATTTGGGGAGGAAAACAACCTCAGCATTGTATAATTCCATAGAGTCTACCCTCCAAAGCAGCCATTTTTCCAAGTGAACTGATCTCTGTGGCCTGGAGATCAGTTGTAATTCCAGGAGATCTCCAGTCACCACCTGGAGGCTGGCAAATCTAGCTGTAATCCTAAGCATATTTAAACTGGAAGTGAGCTGTACAAATCATCTAGTGCATTCACCTTAAAAAATCCTTGTCCTATTCTTATTCCTTTAATAGCAGCATAACACAGAGAACTTTAGCAAGTGAAACTTTTCCAGGCACAGAGATAAAGGGTCACTCTACATGTTGCTTCTGTTAGGAGTTCTCTGCGGAGTCAACCCATGCTCCACACAGTCACACATCAGTTCTAGGGAATGGCTTCTATAAGAAAAGGAGAGTGCAAATAGGCTCAAAAAGCTACTGCCCAAGGAGGAAGAGGTCCTGCTTTCTCTCAAACTTTTTCCCCATGTAAAAACAGTGTGCGTTTGTGGGGGGGGGGACAGTGTGCAGCACATGTGGAGCAGCAGAAATGGAGAAATATCTCCCCTCCATACCGTTTTTGGAAAGGGAGAAAAGATTGGGAGAAAGGCAGGAGTTCTCCCTCGGTGGCAACTTTCCAAGCCCATTTGCATTTTCTTTTTCTTATCGAAACCAATCCTTGGAACTGACATAGGGTTGTCATTCCCAGATCCCACCATCCCCCCCCCGCACCCACTTATGTGACTGGTGGGGGGCACGCTCCCTGGGAGCCCCCTCCCTGGGTGGCGCAGCACACCCCCAGGCAGAGGGCACGCTCCCATGCCACGAGAATGGGCGGTGGCAGCGGCAGCAGCAAGAGCAGGCTCTCGCTACGAGTGCAGCCACTTGCTCTCACCGCCTCCGCTGCTGCCCGGTCCCGCCACCACTGCCTCTCACCACCGTGGCCCATGTGCCAAATAAGAGCAAGCGAGTGAGTCAACAGTGGCGGCCACTGCTACCATGCTCACAGTGAGAGCCAGTGGCAGCGGCAACAAGGGCCCCCTTTGACCTGGGGATGCCCTTTGACCCCGTGTGATGACATCACTTGCAGAAGTGATGTCATTATGCAAGCCGGGCACGTGTGTGCACGCAGAAAAAGGAAGCTGGGGTGAATACTGGCTCCCAATCCCCCACCGGGAGACTACAGGGACTTGGGGATCCCCTGTTAAGGGACTCCAGGTCCCTGGCAACCCTAAACTGACATGTATCTGTGTGGGGCACGAGTTAGCTCCATGCAGAAATCATGAAAGAAGAAACATGTAGAGTGACCCAAAGTGATGTGGGGAAAACTGCATTACTTAATTTCTTCAGCACACATTGGTGCTAAAAGCACAGGAGCAGAGCTAATAAAACCAAGGGATGAACTCTAAGGTCAGTCACCAAGTACACTACTGACTGCATGTGCATGGAGACTTGACAATCTAGCTTCTTTTGTCCTGTAGTCATTTTATTATTTTGCATAAAAATGCATGAGACAGAGATACACAATTGTCAGTGAAATCCTAAGCAGAGTTGATTGAAATCAGCATAGCACTGACTGAAATCAATGTGTTTAGACTGGAGTAACACGTCTTAGGATTTCACTGTGTAGATATCGGTGCCCCTGTTGGCCAGTGGAATAAATATACACACATTTGTTGACTGAAATTCAAGTTAGCCAAAAGCTAGCCCTCAACAATTTACAAGACTTACTGAAAACTGGATTCATCACCCACACCCTGGAGGCTTTCAGAGTGCTACAGAAATGGGGCCTCTGGGGTGCTGCAATGGTTGATCGCTGGAGCCAAGATACTAAGGCCTATAAACCCTTTCCTGTTAAGGAATGATCCCCTGCAACTTTTTGCCACCTGCACTTTTTGCATAAGGATTATTCATGTGCTAACTTTCCCCTTCCCGTCTTTTATCACTGATTCATTTCATCTTGGTAGGGTAAAGGGAAGCCTTACAGTTTCCAGATACAGCTCAGCTTGTCCATCATTTCTTCCCAATTTCTTCCTGTAGTGCCGGATGTTTTCAAGACACTTAACCCACTTCCCCACCCCCAAGACTTTCCTTACAGCAGACAGAATGTGCATTTGCCTGGCAGCATGACATAAATATCCAACCAACCAGCAAATAAACACTGGCACACTCCTAGTTACAATCTCCGCATGCATAGCTTTCGAACAAAGCAGAGCTGGCCATGAGACAAAGGAAGAATTCGTTCTATTCCATGAATTTTTCTGCTCTGCAATATGGATGCTTTGCACTTTTGTTTTTTGCTATACGGTTGTTATTATTTTACTGGATCTTTGCAGAAAGGAAACACCTGGTCCCAGGTGCTGCTTTAGTGGCTTTGTGATTAATGAGCAAAAGTCCACAGCCAGCATAAATTAAAATGGGAAAGAGGAGAACGGTCTCAAGAGAAAACATAATGGACAAATGGGGTTGAATTATATGACTGTGATGATGTAAGATATCTAGTGCCATGGGCCTCAGAGTATGGCCAGACGACACATATTCAGCCACCTTGTTGAAGTCAAGCAAGTATGGGTCTGGCTACTGCCTGAAGCAAAATCCTAGGGAAGCCACTTCCATGATGCAGGCTGGATGGTCCATCAGGGCAAAAAGGACAGTTCCCACCAAGCTCAGTTCTTTGCTGCTTGCCTCCTTTAAAGTAAAGGTAAAGTAAAGTAACAGCCTTACTGAACTTAACTACCAGTCCGGGGCTTGCAAGTTGTTAACTACTCCTTCAGTTTTAGTCTTCTTGCCTTCTTGTCTTTCTAGACCTCAGCAAAGTTCCTCCTTAGACTCACAACTAGAGACCTTTTCCCCTTCAATCTTCTTAAAGTTACAGTGTTTTTTTTCTGGGGTAAATGCTAATGGATGCTCCCATGGAAAAATACAGGAAGATGGAGAGGCATGTTAAAATAAAGAAACACAAGAGCAACAGAACCCACTGCCCTAATTCCTACTGTAGTGGTGGATAGTAACTGAAGGCTGAGTCATTGGGTGTGGTTTACTCAGGCAGGACCTGGCCAGGCCAAGCCTGGGCCTTTGCTGTGCTGCCGCCTATGGCCTAATTATAGGCTGCTAAGAGCCAAATCTCCAGATGGGGTCAGGAGATCTCTCGGAATTACAACTCATCTCCAGATGACAGAGATCAGTTTCCCTGGAGAAAACAGCTTCTTTGGAGGGTGGGCTCTGCGGCATTGTACTTTGCTGAGGTTCTCTCCCTCCCCAGGTTCCACCCCCAAATCTCCAGGAATTTTCTAACCTGGAGTTGGAAACCCAATAAGAGCCAGCATGGTGTAATGGTGTAAAGGTTAGAGTATTGGTCTAGGATCCAGAAGACCCAGATTCAGATCCCCTCGCTGCCATGGAACTTTGCTGGAAGACATGGGGCCAGTCACACATTCTCAGACTAACCTATCTCACAATAGGGTTGCTAGGCACAGCCCTGGCAACCAGCAAGAGACTGGAGTGGAGAGACATAATGAGGCACAAGCAGCAATGGTGTTATATCACTTCTGGGGAAAACCTGGAAGTGCTTCAGGCCTCTCTAGGCTTTGCTGGAAACTATGGTAAAACCACAGAGTTTCCAGCAAGGACTGATGGCACTTCCAGGTTTTTCCTGGAAGCCACATTGGCTCAAAAACCATTTTTTGCTCCCAGTGGGGCCTTGGCAACCTTATTTCACAGGATTATTCTGAGGATAAAATGGAGAAGGTGAGACAATGGGAGAAAAGTAGGATATAAATTGTTGTATATTGCTGGAGTCTGAACGAAGGCTCCTGAGGCCTACATGGCTATTGGGTGTTTTTGCACTGGTAATGGCCAATCATAACTGCTGCCTTATAATCCAATCACTGTGCTGTAAATAGTTACATTGTATATAGTTCACGCAAACTAAGCATTCTAACTACTTGCTTTATATTGTTTGTTGCTAAAAAGAGTTTTCTTAAGTATAAATTGGCTCCTGTTGAGCTTGGTTTCAGTCTGTGTGCTTCCAGTCTTCAATAAAGTTGTTGTTATGAGCTGTTAATTACAATACTTAATATAAATGATTTTTTTAAAGTAAAGAATTGGGGGGGGAATTGCAGAGGTTTTTTGTTCGACTGTGGAGCTGATTTCTTTTCCAGGTTCTGATGAGGGAGAGTAAAAGAATTTAGCTAGAGGTACAGTCAAAGATAAGGACACTGACTTGATACATAACCTAATGCAGGCTTCTGGGTGAGTGTACAAAAAAAACATGGGATCCATGATGATCCATGGAGATCTGACTTTTACTTTTTTACCTTTTCAAGGTAAAAAACACAAGAATACACAATCAGCAAAGTTTTTTTTTAAAGAAAGCTTATTTCTTTGGTTAAGACGTTGCCAGAAGGTGGTGTAGGATCCTTACAGCGCATTCTTAAACAGAAATGATCTGGTTTAAGTCCAATGAAATTAATGGTCTTAGTCTAAAGTAACTCTGCATAAGATTGCATCATCAGAAAGAGTTCCAACTCTCCTGACTTGTTTTGACTTGTCATGCCAGTTGAACATTTATTTACTTGGCAGCAAACTAAGACCAGTAGGTTTTGTTCTCAAGCAAGCACAGAATCACAATACGTGGGCTTTTATTAACAAAGCCCATTACTACTAATAAATACTAAAATACTGCTATGTATAGAAAAGAAAATTTACAAAACTGAGACAAGCTTAAATGAGTGGTATACCTAGTGGTTGGAGTACTTGGTATGGATATAGGTGGTTGGAAGGGATGGTGCAGGCCAAACCCTTTTCTCCTTAAGAGAATCAAATATAACAGCACACAAGCCTACTGGACCAAATTATGAAAGTCATCTTAAGTTCGTTTACATGTTCTCTGTCTCCATGTTTCCTATGGGGGATACATTTCCAAGGTTTTCCAGGCAAAGAGAAACCTTAAGCAAAGGCAACTCCTGGCAAAAACCAGTCCCAATGCAAGTTCCACTTCCAATGCAAGCTGAACCAAAGAAGCCTAACAGAACCAAACTACAGCAAGGAAGAGCCAGTTCGGTGTAGTGGTTAAGAACGGCAGGACTCTAATCTAGACAACCGGGTTTGATTCCCCACTCCTCCACTTGAAGCCAGCTGGGTGACCTTGGATCAGTCACAGCTCTTTCAGAGCTCTCTCAGCCCCACCCACCTCACAGGGTAATTATAAAAATAATAATAACATTCAATTTTATACTGCTCTTCAGGATGACTTAATACCCACTCAGAGCAGTTTACAAAGTATGTCATTATTACCCCACAACAACAATCACCCGATGAGGTGGGTTGGTGTGAGGATAATAACAACACACTTTGTGAACTGCTCCGAGTGTTGCACTAAGTTGTCCTGAAGGGTGACGCATACATTGAATCTTTACGATTATGATTATGATTATGATTATGATTATTTATGTTGCTATCTTATAGAAACAGCCTTGTATAACACCCAAACTGTATTGCCTGTTTTGCAAAAATTTGACACACAGACTTGTTCATTTTAGCTTGCATACTGTGGTGTCTTGGATAATAGTCATAATATTGGCTCATTTAAAAAAACACCAATCACTGGCCATTTTCACATGTCGTTAACATTGCGCAACATTGCGCAACACTCACAGAATGCTAGCTTCTTTATGGAGCAATTTCTAACATTATTGCACCACGAAAACAAAATCATCATGGGGTGACGTCAGAAATCATGCCATGAAGATGCCACTGTTCCGTGAGTGTTGCGTGATGTTGCGCGATGTTAACGTGTGAAAATGCCCACTCTTTCTTTTACGGGTGCCGTAGTAACTTCCTTGTCTTTCATGCATACCGTTGTACTGTGCGCGCTGGGAAGCTAATATAGGAGAGGCCATTGCCTCCTTTGCTCTTGCCTCATATAGGTTCCTAATGAGAAGAGACGGGTGAAGGCAGATGCATCTTCTCCTCACCAATGATGTGGAATTTGTATCTCTAGTAAAGAGAAGGCTACACACTGCATGTATCTCCAATGATCTAGGCAGTTAGA
Source organism: Eublepharis macularius (assembly GCF_028583425.1). Taxonomy (NCBI): domain Eukaryota; kingdom Metazoa; phylum Chordata; class Lepidosauria; order Squamata; family Eublepharidae; genus Eublepharis; species Eublepharis macularius. The sequence goes on from NC_072799.1 coordinate 51,069,004, forward strand.
TCGGAAGGTGGACAGCTTATTGCCAGTTATCACCTACTTGCTGTGTATTCAACACCCCCACTGAGGAACTGAAAAGGGCAATTAAGAGACAGATTGCATTTCTTGTACTCTTTTTAAATAGTGTATAATAGTGTAATAGTGTCCTTGAACACTCACTAAACTACAAGAGATGAACTGAAAATGAGCTGAAAGTACTGCTAATCTTGGCACCCCTTTCTCCAAACATCAGCCAAAAGAAAAGCCCAGTTTTGATAAGACTCTAGTGTTGACCACTATTTGAAGATCCAGTACAGGCATTTGGTAGGTGTGCAACGGCAAATGCCAAGTAACAAAGTGATTCTTTGAACTCCAGCAGCCTTATCTTGACAGTTTGTACATAACTTTCATACATTAAATGAACACATGAAGCTACCTTATACTGAGTGAGACCATTGCAGGGGTGAACACCAAAAAAAAGTTCAGGCCAAACTGGATCCGGGTATCAGGAGTACCATAAACATTTTGCATCCTTGAAATTCAGGTCAGATTCTCTAATTTTGTTTGATAGGATTATAGAATCCCAAATTTATCCCTATGGAGAAAACTATCCAGGGGGAGCTATGGGGGGCATTTTTCAAGCAAACTCCACCAAATTTGCAGGGTATCTACTCTTCCCTGTCCACCAGAGATCCCCCAAGTTTCAGGAATATTGGATTCAGGAATTTAATTCTATGGATGCCTAAACAAACTGCCCCAAGCCATTCCCCATGGTTTCCTACAGTGGAAACATTTCCAAGCTTTTCATAGCAAAGAGAAACCTTAAGCAAAGGCAACCCTTGGCAACCCCCCCCCCCCCGCAATGCAACTCCCAATGCAAGCTGAACCAATGAAGCCTAACAGAATCAAACTACAGCAAGGGAACCAATAGCAAACCAGAGAATCTCAATATCAAACCAGTGAACCCTAATGCTGAACCAGAGAATCCCAAACTGAAGCAAGGGGAGGTGAGGCTTGCTGTACAAGCTGCAGAGTTTACAAGGCTGCTGCTGGTGGCTTGAAGGGCTCTTTTGGAGATCAGTCAGGTATGGAACCAGGACGGGATGAAATCCACAGCCCTTGCATTGCAGAGAAAAGCAGGCAGTAGCAAGAGAGGTGGAGCAGCAGTGAATAAGAGGGCAGTGGCATGAAGTAGCTTGAAGCACCATCAAGGCAGGAGAGCAGTGCAAGGCCAGCAGGAGACAGGAGGCAGCAGGCAAAGAGGCTGCGAGAGGTGCCAGCTGGGAGCATGGGGAGCCATGAAGGTATGGGCTGAGAGAGGCGGCCTTGCCTTTCCCACCACCCTCCTTGTCTAGAAAGGGGGGGGGGAAGCCCAGCCAGTCTGCAGTAGCATCTGCCAGATTAAATTTAATAAACGTGGTTTAATCCAGTCCATTAGTATCTGGCTTCCTGGATCCAATCCAGGATCCTCTATTTTGAACCAGCATAACCAGATTTTGCCAGATAGGCATAAATCCAGCCAATTGACTGGTACATGAATGCAAGATGGCACACTCCTAGACCATTGGTCTCTCCAGGTCACTACTGTCTACGCAGACTGGAAAGCAAGCAGCTCTCCAGGGTCTCAAGCAGACGTCTTTCACATCACCAACTATCTGATTCTTTTAAGAGGAGGTGCTGGAGATTGAATGTGGTACTTTCTGCATGACAGGCAGAAGCTCTATATGAACCATGGCCTCTCCCCACAAATCTCCTTGACAGATACTAAAATACAACATCTTTCAACATCTACCTTAGGAATAGGCAAGCTCCATCCATGCAACCATTTATTATGTCTATCATCTATCCCGTATTGACTTTTAAGGATCACAGATGAGATTCCAGGGATGTTATTGAACGTTTCCTTAGCTCTGATATGACTGATAATTGTATTGACTTATGATTTATTTATTTAAAACATTTCATGCTGCTTTCCCACCCAAATAGAGTCCCCAAAGTGGTGAACATAAAAATATTAACATAAAAACATTCAAAACATCTAGATGAGATGACTGCAGTGCGCTCTACATGAGGATGCCCTTGAAAAGTGTTTGGAAGCTTCAATTGTTGAAGAATGCTGCAGCCAGGGTGTTGACTGGAGTGGGTTGTAGGGACCATATGACACTGGCCCCAGCTACACTGGCTTCCAATTTACTTCCAGGCACAATTCAAGGTGCTGATCTTTAAAGCCATATATGACTTTGGACCAACATACATGAAGGTCTGGCTCCTCCCTTATGAACCTACCTGACCACAGCGGTCATCTTCAGAGGCCCTGCTCTGCATGCCCCTGCTTTCTGAGATTAGGCAGTGGGCAGCCCAGGAGAGGGCCTTCTCAGTCATGGTACCAAAACCCTGTAACTCTCTCCCCAGGGGTGTGTCTGTCTCCTTCTGTCATCACCTTCCACCAGCAGGTGAATACTTTTTTGTTTGGTTTGGTATATCCTCAGTGATCCCTTCCTCCTGCCCAAAGTTTTGTTTTAAGTGTTCTATTTTTTTTGTCTTAGTATTTTTTAGCTCTAGTTTTAACTATGTTAATGGTATGTTTCAGTTGATTTTAATGGTTTTGTGATTTTAGAATGTATGTTTTAATTAGCTGCCTTTGTGGCCCTTGTGGGGGTATAAATGTGGGATATAAATTCTGTTAAATAAATAAGTAAATGAATACAACATTTGAACATTAAAACAAGGTATGAAATAATTCAATAAAAAGATATAAACATTCAACACCAAACTAGGCAGAAGGGCCAATAACAGTTACTGAGAGTATGCCTAACAAAACAAAAAAGGCAGAAAACAATAAGAGAGGGAGACAGACAAATTTCCCTAGGGAGGGAGTTCCACATTTCGGTACCACAACTGAAATGACTGTTTCTTGGGTTGCCACCCATCTAACCTCCGATGGTTGGGGCACCTGAAGCAAGGCCTCCAAAGATGACTGGAGTAGACTGGTAAATTCATATGGGAGAAAGTAGTCCGTAAAGTATGCTCACCCCAAGTTATGCAGGACTTTAAAGGTCAATACCAGCACCTTGCATTGAGCCCAGAGGCAAACCAGGAGCAGTGTAGATGGAACCAGAGTGGGGTGATATGTTCCCTACAACCTATAATACAAGATAAGGAATGGCAGGTAAGGAAAGTGGTATTAGTTCCTTTGCAGTGATAATGGAAATTGTAATACTATAACCAAGAAATCCCAGGTGTATTGATTTTATTAATGCAAATATACCAGGTCATCATTTTTCTTTGCACAAAAAATACAGTTAGTGAGACGGCTTTCTCAATGCTTTCCACAGGGGCTTGGGATTTTACCCATCATTATCAATATTGACGTTTTAATCATCATAATTAAAGTTTGGAATCAGTACAGCTCCTTCCCCCCAGAAAGAGCTTCTGTTCTTTGTCAGAGCTATGCTAAGAACTGTCTGCAGAGTCTTGACAGGCATCATTGCATTAAATTACCACTTAAAAATCAGAAGAACTATAGACATGAGAAACAGAACTTTTCATTTGGAGAACACCACTTCAGTTCTGAAACATAAAGCAGCACCTTCTGGACAATTGCGAAACAAGATCAGATCACACCCTCTAAATATAACATTGTTGCATCTCAATTTATATCTAAACAAATAATTTGCTCGCTCAATAAACACAGCTTCTGGAAAGTTATGGGCTCATATCTATATAGCTATATATAAAGAACGAGAGAGAGATATCTTCATATCTTTGATCAATATGAGAACATATTTTGCTTGCAAAAGGCCATCTTCAGTCACTGACTATGCATGTAATGACAATACAACTCAAACAATATCCTATACATAAATGTTTGAAATTTCTAACATTTGGAAGTGAGACAAGCTTTTTGATAAGATGGTTTTAATTATTTGTCTGCTGTTTGTTTGTCTACAAAATATGTATGCTGCCTCTCCAAACCTGCCTGAGGCAGCTCATAACAATTAAAAAGGCAGTAAAAACAATCAAAAGAAGCCAAACAATAAAAAATATCCAATAAAAGAAACAAATAAAAGCAATCCACGGTATAACAGAACATAAATTAGATCAGTCTTAAATGATATTGATAAAACAGTCCGACTCCTAAGTCTAGGAGAAGACCATGAAACTCTTAATATACTGAACCGCTTATTTAAAAGCTGGCTCCAGGCAAGCCTTAAGGGGCATTCCAAAGGCTTAGTACCAGCAGCACTGAAAAAGCTCCATCTCAGGGCCAAGCTACAAGTGACGAATGACACTTGAACGGCAAGTGGATTGAGTGGAGGGCAAGTGAACAGGGAGAAATACACTTGCCGTTCAAGTGTCATTCGTCACTTGTAGCTTTGCCCTCTGACTGCCACCCACCTTACCTCTGCAGGTGGAGACACAGAGAGAAGGGCTTGAGAAGAGGATCTCAACTGGCAGGCTGGGCAATTAAGGGAGGAAGTGGCCCTTCAGGTTATTCTGATTATTCTGGTGCTTTGACATCTGGTTTCAATTTCCTAGGCAGGAAAAGCTGGTGCAATGGGGTAAAACGGTGACTGAGTATCAGAAGATAAGTGTGTACTGAGAACACAGTCCAAGCAAAAGAGTTCCCACCAAACAGAATTCTCTTGATAGGCTTTGTGGTACAATTTCTACTTCCTATGTATAATTGTGCAACCTTACCATCTTGGGGGACAATTTCTCTTTTCTGTCTGAAATCTGTAGAGTAGGATCCTTTGGTTACAATTGTTGAGGATTTCATCCAAAGTGGGAGGAGGGAAGGAAAGTGAACTATCACCTGGGAACGTGTTTCTCATTTAAATGACTATTGTATATATTTCCCATTTAAATGACTATTGTATATATTTCCTAATATGATCAGTTTTATTTCCAATACAAAAGAATCTGACAGTGTTTAAAAATATACAACTCCCTTCACGATAAATCTGATGTTTTTTTCTCTTTTTTTGGCACTTCCCCATGACTGAGATCTCCAGTTAAAAGGATCTCATCAGATTGCAGGGCTAAGAAAGAACTCTGTGTGACTCTTTAGAAAACTACTGTGAGTTGCAGCAAACAGTAGGCGGACCAGGCTGCATTCAAGGTAACCCCACTCCCTGGCACAATGTTGTTATTATGGCTTCCACTTTATCCATAGTATGACACCAACAACCTTTGAATAATAGCTTGATTTAAAAGATGCAATTAAAATTACAGGATTAGAATTACAGTACAATTCTGAGCAGGTCTACTCCGAATCTACTCAGTGGGCCTTACTCCTAGGAAAGTGCTCTTTGGATGGCACTGCTAATATTCTGGAACAAAGGTTTATTGTGAGTATAGAAATGGCAGTGTGCATAAACAGGGCCAGCATCCTCTTCATCTTCATGGGTGAAGGCAAAACCTCTGTAGATCTTCTGGAAGACTGCACGGGTGTCCTGTGCAATTCAGTAGTATGGGCAACCCAAAAAGGCACAAAGAGGTGCTTTCAATGAGCTACAGACTTCTAAATTAAGAGGATAGGAAGATGTTTAAAAGGTCCTCCTGGGTACGTAGGGAGAACCTTGGGTTAATTTTATCACGTCAATTCATCCGTATACAGGTAATACAATGGACATGGTTTTCCTTGTTTGTTCACTATTAAATATTAACAAGGCTCACACTATTGCATCCATTACTGTATCGTACCTGCAACAACAGTGTACAAGAGTGGGCCTCATGGTAACAATGGCTCGCTATCTGAGCAAGCAAAAATCATCCATGTGTCCTACTTTCTAGAAAAGGCTGCACTGACTAAATAAAATACATACCCAAAATCCAGCTTTGTTGCTATCATTAGCTGTTCACATAAAAGTACAGGTGAAAATAATTTATTTTATGAAAGCACCTACCAAATTGCTCTCAAAGAAACCCATTTACACAGGCAAATAATTAAACTTCGCTCCCAAGATTTATACTAAGGAGACCTCATTTTTTTTTAAAAAAAATATATAGGACAGAAATGTACATTATACCTCTCATGTAGAAAGGAAAAAGTCACCAAAAAGTTTATTATAGTATGTAGTCAGGTTTTTAAACACATCATATCTTTTAAACGCACCAATGAGTTTTGTTCTTATCGCTTTTGGGGATTCGGTTTCAGTGTCCAGTAAAACAATTATCTGCCTTATCTCAATAAGGAAAAGGTATGATGACACAGAAGGCATCTTTGTCACTAAGTGTGAGAAAGGCTCTGTCTTAATACAAGTGATGATGATAATAATAAACAACAACAACAACAACAAAATTCGTCAGGACAACTTAACGCCCACTCAGAGCACTTTACAAAGTGTGTTATTATTGTCCTCACAACAATCAGCCTATGAGGTGATTATGGGGCTGAGAGAGCTCCAAGAAGCTTTGAATGACCCAAGGTCACCTAGCTGGCTTCAAGTGGAAGAGTCAAGAATCAAACCCAGTTGTTCAGATTAGAGTCCTGTTGCTCTTAACCACTACACCAAACTGATAGAGAACAGGAGTAGCTAGCATAGTTCAGGATACCATCAAAGATTAATAGCTGCATATATGAGAATAGGAATATCTGCATATTAAAAATGTATTCTCATAATATTAGCAGTTCAGAAGTTTGCCAGTCCTCAGTATAAAAATCAAATAAGTATCACCACACGGATTTATATTTTATATAATTTTGACTCATTGTTAAGTGTTGCATTTGGAATGTTCAGGGCAGCATTTTCTTCAGTGCTATGCTAAGAACTGACCAGTGCAAGATTATATTGTCTTATATAATACTAGCTATATACAGTCCCCCTATGACTTTACTGCAGACAGTATATTATTGTTAAAATTTTAGCTTCATTTTTAAAGAAGTCTTCCTAGCCTTCTTGGTTGCAGACAAAAGTTTACAAAGCTCAGAAACTGGGGCAAGTAAAAAGCAGTGACACTTCTCAGCATTGCTTTCCCAGTGTTGTGAAGAAGCCCAAAGTGCCATTCTGCCACACAAGAGGCTTTTTGAACATGGCAAGAAAGGATGCAGAGGAAGGAAGTTCAGTCTGCGGTACATCCTACGGGCTACAGAACTCTGGGGCAACATCTTGACATGCATAGTGGCAGGTTCCCACTTCACTTAACATGGCGGGATGCCACTTTAGTGATTGCAAAACAACACGCTCTTTGTGCCTGCCAACCCACCTAAACTGGCAAAAGACAATGATTTTACAGAGTGCCTACCTGAATCTTTTCACTTTCTGTCCATGACAGTACCATTTCGAAAGCTTACAGTGGCCATCAGCTGGAACAGCTAACATACAGCAGGAATACAGAGAAGCCATGCAGCATCCTAAAGGATCTTTTGGGGTAAATGTCTCTATTATCAAAATTAAAATGTGTGCAAAAAGGAACCATGAAATGGGAGGGGTGGAGAGAGAACAAACTATCCATTAATTGGTTAGTAAACCTAAACCATTTATAAAAACTGCACCTATCTATCACTTCAATTATGTTTGTAAACAAGACTGAAGCAAGATACCCATAATTATTACTGAAATGCCATTTTTTACATTAGCCAAGCAATTGTGTGCATTTGCTTTGTGAAATGCAATAAGCAAGCCAGCAATTTATTATTTTCTGTAAATTGCAGACAGATTAATCAATCTAACTACTTCTTTTGTCACCAATTGGATTTTAACCCAGAATCTGTGTTTCTTTTGATAACATAGAATGATACAAGACCCTAAATTAATTTCTGTCTGCTCACTTGCAATATCTATAGTGACTATAATATTCTGGTCCAGCCAGCCTAGGAGAAGGAAATGTGACTAAAATCGCAAAGTCTGTCCCATATGAATACAAATGAGCTGTAATCTGCATTTCCCCCTTCCTTTCAACCCTGTTATTTCCTCTTCCATCTCTTCCAGATTTTTACTTTATGGTGTCCTTAACTATGTTCCTCTCCTTGAATCATGATTTAATCACAAACTGCAAATGGCATCATCCAAAACTTGGGCGGGGGGGGGGGGGCGCTTGATTTTATGTGACATTTGAAATTGGATTGCAATTATTTTCTCCACAATTTTGTTGTGAAATAATGTTCTCACACTTTTGCTTGGGTGGTTTATGCACAGGAAAGGCACTGGTGTGGCCTAAGCAATGTTCTATTCATGTTGTCTTACACCACGATTAGTTGCTAGCAAACATTTAATATTATATATGTTGTGAAGGCACGTTTTAGGAGAACATTGAAATTATTCATGTACTAATCTGGACCTTTGAGCCCATGTATTTTGCCAGCAATCCAGCAAGTTCTGAGAAAGCATTTAAACATGCTACCAACTGGTGGTCTAGTATGATAAGGACAGGGTTAAGAAATTCATTAGCTAAGAAAACTAAACTATATTCAAAGCAAAGTTAACATGTGGTTGAGATTTGGACTAAGAAGTCACAGTTCAAATCTTGCTTTAGTAATCAACTCACTAAATGGCTGTTCAGTAGAAGTGGGCATGGACCAGGAAAAACCTACAGCCATGGGTCTGTGGCGTTTCACGGACCACAAACTTTTCACAGTTCAGCACCAGTTTGCAAACTGACCCATTTGTCGGTCCAGGCTGGCACTGGGAATGCTTTACCCCCCCCCTTGCTCCAGCTGACTGCCGGACCCACCAGCCAGCTGGAGCAAGGGAGGATTTAAATGTTAAAGTGCTCCTGGTGCTGCTTGTGAGTGGTGCTGGGTCAGCTGGAGGAAGAGGGGATTTAAATGTTAAAGCGCTCCTGGTCCACTTCTACTGTTCAGGCTACTTTTTCTTGATCTCATTCCCTGTCACAATATAATGCTCATAATGGCCCAGGCTAGCCCAATCTCTTCAGATCTCAGAAGCTTTGCAGGGTTGGCCCTGCTTAGTACTTGGACGGGAGACTGTAAGAGAAGTCCAGGGAAAAACTGATATAAACAATAGGACAGACATTGGATAAAACTGCGGGAGAAGAGCCCAGAGAAAGGTATGAAGGAGAAAAGGCTGGGGATTCAGCTTCATTCTCCACAGCTCATGGGGAAGGGACCAGGCTTATGTTCTTCATATCAGACTGGGCAGTTTCCTTGTAAGTAAATCCAGAAACCCAACCTTCTGCAAAGTAGCTCTCCTCACAGTGTTCTTTAAAATGTATTAACTTTTACTTAAGACACAATCTGCTTTTCTTTTCCAAGCCAAAGCAACTTTGGAGGAATGGGAAGAAACCTGGCCTGCTTAACACTGGTCTGAAGCCAAATTATTCACCAGTTTTGAATTCTTTCAGAATGTTTTCCAGAGTAGGCCCTTCTGTCCTACTCTATTTTTTTGACAAACTTTTGTGCTTGAAGATTCTAGAAACTTTAAATCTACTGCATCATCAGAGGCACTTCATATGATTACCAGCACAATGGCAGTTCTGTATTATGATAAAGACATTACCACTGACAGGGCGAGCTCAAGGAATGTACAACATGATAGTAAGTGTTTAAGGCAAGCCAAATCTGAACACACAACAAAATTAGATGTTTGCAGGTACAGAAAGAGTTCATGGCTGAGTTTTGTGTACATTCAGAATCAGTAGTATTATAAAGAAAGGCTGTGATCCTCAGTCTTCCAGAAAGCAATCTATAAATCCATTTTAAGACAATATACAAATAAAATCCCTTTTATCACAAAACATTTAAATTATAATAGCTGCTTTTATAAAAAAGATGTTTAATGTTACAATCCTGAGTTCCTATTTGGAAATAAATTGCCCTGACATGAATGGAAATGATCTTGAAATGTACATCGTTAGGATCAAGCAGCAAACAGGGAACTGAATATGGGGAAATATGAATAAGTGGTCTTAACTGTTTCCTCCTTTTATTTCTTCCCTTGCAGCCCCCTGCACTGTGTGATGGCCCCCAACCCTCAAGAGCAGCTTTTGGGTAGGAACTCAGAAAGGTGGAGGAGGCAACATGAGAAAGTGTGGGTGCTGTGGTCCACAAATTTGCTCACTGGATCCAAATTAGGACTGCCAAATTAGGTCTTCCCTAAAGACATTTTAAGTACCCTGAGATTATGAGTGAGGTCGCTGCCATAGTTCCTCTGATCTTCTACACCAGTTCACTGGCCACATTTTCCACTAACCCTTGCGATCAAGCAGGACTAATTCCGCCCCACAGCAGCTGGAAGCAAGAAGTGGGCAAAGCAACTGTAGGATGTGGCACATGCAGACTTGCTCAGTGCCTCCCATTTCTAAAAGTATGCACCATTGCTGTGTACTTGACAGCCTTAGCTATAAGCCATACATTGGAAAAAGATAACTCAAGGCATGGAGTAGCAATAAAGGCACGTGAGGCAGTTGGAATAAAAGCAGCAATAGAATGCAAAAGCGAAGGCGAGGACTTTTCTGTACATACATAGGAATTAAAATATAGTATCTGTCTGTCTCTCATCCTCCCCACTATTAAATGCGGGAAATCTTGTGTAATTTTTATTTGGTTTAAAAAAAACATTAACACAAACATTTGTGGAATGAAATTTTAGCTTTGCACCTACACTTACCCTCTCAGCAAAATTATGGAATTGCAGATAACATCTTTTAATAAAATGGCCTTTGTAAAAGACAGGCCCTGACTGGGAATGCAAGGGAAATATTTTCATTAAAATGGTAATGGAACAGTAAAGTTTAATGTCACATATTTCCCAATTGAAGCTGAAAGAAAAAGGTTTGGTCCAGTTCCTTCCACAACAACCTACAAAGAATAGTTACAAAGAATGAACTCAGGTTGGAAACACAAAACAAAACCTGATCGTGCAAAGAAATGAATGTAGGAAATTAAAGAATGAGATGTATTACTGTCCTAAGTCATGTGCCAATGCTACTCTACAAAATTATAATACTCTTGATGCTATTAACTTTAAGTAGTCTCTTGGTCTGCTTTGTATTTTGAGCACACAGTACAAAGCACTTGCATTTAGCCTGCATTTTCTCTCAGATCTAGATAGGACCTAAACAGATAATATGCTGGAAAATCGGTGTCAGAAGAAGCTTCCAGCTTCTTTTTAAAGTCTCTTACCAGGCATGCAGGAGCCCAACAGGGATCAGGAGAGCAGTGCAAGGAGAGGATTTTTAATGCCTCCACCATTCAATTTTCCTGATATAAAATGGCCCGAGGGGGTGCTATTTGCCCTGTTGTGAAAATTGCTATGTATTGGAGAGATAGCACTATTGTGGCTTTCCTAAAAATGTGCAAATTTCTTTCCTTATGAATAATGTTTATGGAAAATCCAAGCTCAGTGTGAACAGGACCTTGAAAAAGGGGTTAAGTGCCTATATGTTAACCCTTGAAACCCATGTAGTAGTAGTATAGAGCTTTAGGAATGTAGGTTGTTAGGTGGAGCTAAGCAACTACTTAATTTGCATACTGGCAGGAGTGTATGTTGCTCCTTTGTTCTTGGTAACCTTGGTGGGTTGTGGAGCATGAGGGCCTGAGATCCCATTCCCCCAGTGGGGATGAGGTATCCCCTGCTCCCAGCTTTCGCCCCCCACCATTGCTTACCTGGCCGGCAGGGGGAAAGGTGGGGGATGAAACTCCCAAGTGCACTCCTGGGGCTAGTACGACGACGTCACTGTCATCATTGTGCTGCCCCAAGAGTGTCCCTGTGCTTTGCAAGGGGCCCATTTGGGCCCCAAACAGGCTGAATTGGACTCTCTTGGCTGAAGTCACTTCCTGGAGAGGAGCTTGGCCCCCACACGGTCTCTTTGGATTGCAGCTGATTGCTTCTGGTGTGGGACCTCCTAGTCTCTGTTGGCCAAAATCAAATAATTTCTTAGGGAGGAGGCTGGCCTTGAGAACTCTTCTTCAGATTGGTAGCCTGGTTCTCAGGGATGGTGCTGTGCTACCAGATTCTGCAAGAAGACAACATTTCTAGAACATCAACTACAGGAGAACCCCAGACATTAGCTGAGAACCACATTCTAAATGGATTGCTTGATATTCCTTTACTCATTGTGGGACTCTGGGCCTTTGGTATGGGAAGGGAAAGGAGGGTTTTGGGGGGTTAAGTACCATATCCAACAGTGCAAGTTCTGTTTATCTCTGTTACAATAAATACAGCTGTTTTGTTTATACCAAGGTATGTGAATGTAAAGTGGGTTGCTTGAATTAAGGAGACTCTAGGCCTTGAAGTCACCCAGGATTCCAGTACCTGGGTTACAGTTGTTTAAGCCAGACAGGTTTGTAGGGTTTTAGGGTTGCCAAGTCCCCTCACCCTCCTGGTGGGAGGGGGATAATTGTCGCTTACCTTCTTGTCGCTCCCAGCATGTTCCTCCCAGCACACGCATGGTCCCTATAGAATTACCAGGTCACCCAGGACCAAAGCGGGGGTGCAGGGGCCTGAAAGGTAGCCTGACATGCCACTTCAGTCACATCATAAAAGGGGGAACTGCAGGCTTCATTGGAGCCCAATTCATTAAAAATTGCTTCCAAATGCACGATTTTTAACTAATTGGACTTCAGCACAACCCACAGTTCCCCCATCATGTTGGAAAATGATGAGAAGCCTAGTGGGTGGTGCTGTTTACATTGTCCAAGGGAAAAAAACTGTTGTTGTCACCATCAACAAACATACAATTGCCCACTTCCTTCCCCCCTCCTATGATAAAGATCCAAAGCAGGATTACAGCTGAACATCAAGAAGATAAAATAACTGAGAAATAAATAAATTGAAATTGTTAAGGATTTTCAATCCTTCGCTCAATCATCAACCAAAAGGGACAGCGCAACCAAAAAATCAGAAGGAGATTGAGGCTTGGAAGGGCAGCCATGAAGGAACTAGAAAAGATCCTCCAGGATAAAGAAGAGTCACTTCCTTATCCTGAAGAATAAGCACCAAGAGCAAGATAGTTCATATTATGGTATTCCCCCATGACTATATACGGATGTGAAAGTTGGGCAATGAAGAAAGGCAACAGGAAGAAAATTTATTCATTCGAAATGTGGTATTGGAGAAGAGTTTTACAGATACTATGGACCGCCAAGGAGACAAATAAGTAGATTCCAAATTTAACCGAGCCTGAATTCTTTCTAGAAGATGACAAAACTGAGGCTATTGTACTTTGGTGACATAATGAGAAGACAAGACCCACTGAAAAAGGCAATAATGCTAGGAAAGGTTGAAGGCAGCAGGAAAAGAGGAAGACCCAACATGAAATGGATTGACTGGTTAAAGGATGCCACGGCTTTCAGTTTGCAAGACCTGAACAAGGCTGTTAATGATAGGACATTTTGGAGGTTCTAAGTTCATAGGATCATCAAAGTTGGAAGCGACTTGATGGCACATGACACACAGAGGTAAAGGAATACAACTGAAACCAGAATGTATTCTATTTATTTCACTTACCATGATATGAGTGCATGCTAACTAAATTCTCTTGAAATGCACTAGCTTCGTAATTCATCAATGTTGTGACAAGCACAAGCAGCTAGGATGGAGGAATAGGCTTACATTAAATTGTGTCATACAAATTGTACTATTGTTTGGTCCAATTCATCAGATAACATTGAGAGCCACTGTAATGCTCTACTCTAGGCTCTGGTTCTGTTTTCTGGAAAACAATTAGCAAGAAATATTCCAGAGGTTCTTGAAATTATTGTGTATATGTTTGTTTTGCAGGATATGTCATGTTTCCTTCCTAAACTAGGTCTTTACTTTTCAAACACTCGCATATGTAAATTAATTTCCTGGCTACAGAAGAATTTATTGTGGTTGGATATTGCACATGTAAACGGAATACATGGTTAGAGCCAGATGAAAGGAAAGCAATCACACTTGGGTTATCTAGAGAATTTTAAGTGGAGAACGTCCATCAGGTGAGCACCAGGTTGTTGTTGTTTTTAAAAAGACAGATTGGCATTAAAAATGCAATACATATTTAGGGTCTACGTGATTTAGTCAGGTTCAGGCAATTTCAAATCATGCTTTCAAAAAATCCTGTCACAGTTTAACAAAATCTCAGCTGGCACTGTCACCAGACATAATCTGATAAAGGCCCTTTGTCTCTGCCTGCAGTCTGCGGGTGTATAGCACACTTTGCTGTGATAATTGGTTTGGCTGTCCATTCCACCCATCAGGTGATAGAAAACTATCAATCAGGCTAAATGCAATGCTAGAGAAGTCTCTTTAGCCAATTAGTTGGTAATGAGGACATTAGCCACAATGTCTTCGGCAGAGGGCACCTTAGCAATTCTAGCAGAGCCCACAAAGATGACAGTTCTATCTATGTGATTAATAGCGATCATGTGATCCTACAGGAATTCTACATTGTTATATAAAAATAAAAATCTAAGAGGAATGATCCACTTCACACTCTTAAATATTTTTTAAAACATGGATGATTTTATGCTTGCCCCTGCTTATTTTGGAGTCTGGAGGTGACGGTTCTCGGTATTAAAGAAGCATTCGGGCACTTTAAAGTGCTCCAAGGCAAGTGGATCTGCATAACATTTTGTTATTTTGCCTTCTATTGTTAGAAAGGAACTTTCTGCTGCTGGGAGAGGTTCTTTACATCTACGGAGATTTTCTCCTGACAGTGGAATAAAGTTCCGCTGACAGTGCAATAAAGTTGCTGGATACAATCCTGTAAGTTTTTTTCCTAAGGAAAAAAGTAACTTCAGCAGAGGTCCAATCTGTAAAGCACAAATAGAGATGTGACTGCTGTTTGAATGAAATCAAATGGAAGCAGCAGTTCCATAAGCCATAGTATTTTAACCCTGCAGTACACCAAAGGGGGTGGGTGGAAAGGGGCTGTTTTCATAGGAGGGACCATACAGTAGCTCTGAGCCTGCCCAAACTGTGTCCCAAATGGTGCCGCTGACCATGGCAGATCATGGTCTGCACACTGAATTAAGTCTGTCAGGGGTCTTTTATTTGCTTGTTAGTTTCACTGATTAAGTTCCATGTTACTTCCACCAAACACAACTGGACTCGAAATGAAGCATTTCTTCCTGTATTGGATTTCTGTTGGTTTTAAATCTTTGCAAATATAGACCCTAATACATAGTTTATTGAAATGTCCTTGAAATTGAATGTACTAACTCACACTGTGTAATCCACCTTGAGTCTCAGAGAGAAAGACGGACTACAAATGACGTAAATAATTTTATTAAAAATTTACTTCATTTTTACCACACTTTTCTCCCCAATGAGGACCCAAAGTGGCTTATGTCATTCTCCTCTTCTCCATTTTTACCTCATAACAGCCCTGTGGTTAGACTGAAAATAAACACACTTTGGACAGACTCTAGAGTACCCTTCCTTGCTCAAAAGTAAGATTCTAAATATGTTTGCCTGTGAAAACTGGCTCTTAAAATGGTATTAAGTGTGACAGTGTGAAAGAGAAAGTTGAGAACATCTTGCCTTTCAAATTACACAACACACATTTTTAATATTGTATTCTAATCCAAGATATAAATTCAATGGTGCAGGGGATTACCAAATCACCCTTTTGGAATATGAGAGTAAAGAATGTAAAGAATTGTAAAATACAATTTGAAGGCTCTACTTATTCTGTAAGAGCCAGTTTGACGTAGTGGTTAAGAGAGTGGGACTCTAATCTGGGTTTAATTTCTTACTCCTCCACTTGAAGCCAGCTGGGTGACCTTGGGTCAGTCACAGCTTCTAGCTCTCTCAGCCCCACCTACCTCACAGGGTGTTTTGTTGTGGGGCTCCTTAATGTTTGTAAACCACTCTGAGTGGGTGTTAAGTCATCCTGAAGGACAGTATATAAATCAATTATTATTATTATTATTATTATTATTATTATTATTATTATTGTGTGTTTAAGGCAAAATCACCTGTTTTCATGAAACTTCTGTCTATTCCTCCCCCTGCAGGAAGCTTAGGGTGGCCTATAATGTTCTCTCCTCCTCCATTTTATCCTCTCAATAACTCTGTGAGTTAGGTTAGGCACTGAGGTAGCAAGTTGGTCAAACCTGCAGTACTACATAAGGATTTAAACCCAGACTGCCCAAGTCCAAGTCCACCGAACTTCTCCTTACTGAATCCCTGGAATGTATGAAACTTTTATCATGGTCCAGATATTACATTCTCTCATGGCAAAAAATCTAAGATGAGGATTGAAGACACCTGTCATGTTTTTATCGTAACTATGATGTGTGTAATTATATACATTTTTACATTTTGGACCAAAATGATGTTGTATCATTTGTATAGGGTCAGAATCAAAATAGCGCTGGGGGGGGGGGAATACCTTAGAGATGTGCTTGGGGAGGGGAGGGGAGAAAAAACTCTCACCAGCTGATTCTACAGGCAGCAAAGACTGTCAAGCAATTCCAGTTTCTCTCTCTCCACCACAAATGTGGGGAAAGTTAAAGACAATGCAAGCCTTTAAAACACAATCACCCCCACATTGCCAACAGGGTGTGCATTTGGAGGAAGGAAGCTTTTTCACACTTTGGCATTCCAAGGGGTGGGGCAGGGAGCAGGCTATAATGTATGAGTGGCTATTAAGGTACTTGAATATCTACTCAGCATTTACTAAAAATGTGCAACATGTAAATCAAATATTAGCACAAGCTATTCACATCAAACTGATTGCTCAGTGCAGAATTATCTGGGACAGAGGCACAGGTGTCCTGAGGAATTATTGAGCTGAGGAATTAACCTTGCCACAGAAAAAAGGCCCAGATAAAGAACTGAAAGAGATGGATGAACAATTAAGGCTTGGGTGAAGATCCCTACGTATCCTATGTATGCTATTTCCTTTTTCTTTGAAAAGGGGTAACCATGGACTCATCATCACAATTTGAGTGACCAATTGTCTGTGTATGCATTAATAAGCAGGCAATGTCAAACCTAGACATTATAAACCCGTATCTGGCTGGCATGCAAATAAACCAATATTACAAAGTGGGTTGGACTAGGAGAAAAGAGCCTGAAACCATAGACAAGCAAGGCAGACGGGGTGGGGGAGGATAGTTCACTTGCATGTCCCACTTGTTTTACAAGTGAAGGGAGCAGGTTAATGAACAAACAAATTTGACTACCACCATCATATCCTGTTGGATTCCTCTATTGCTGTGTTCTTTTAGGGCTTGACAATATCGGGAAAATCTACTTGGATGAAGCCAAGCTTTTTGAACGTTCCAAAAATAGATAGGCTGCAATAGGGGAGGCTTCAGACCAAATCTGGATGAGCCCTTTTAAACCTTAATTTGAATTCCTATGATACCTTCATATTGTAACTTTGCAACACCGTGAATACCTTAAATGCAGTTAACACAAGGGCCAGTTTCCTTAATAGAAACAGGCTCTGGGTGATCTATGCTGGAGAAAAGAGGCAAGGTAGAAGGCATTAGAGAGGGAGCAATGATAGGAAGTGGCAGGGTAATCGATAGGTCCTGGTTCAGAGGGCGAGGAGAACCGACAAAATTTGGTCTCAATCTGAATACTAAACATATGCTGGCATAAGCCCTTCAAGTAAGATGGGAGAATAGGAATGCCACCACTCAGATGATTAAAACCGATTTTTCTTCTCTAAGCATCCTTTGAAAATATTATTCCATTTCTCCATCCCACCTCTCATTCAGCCCCTCATATATTTGAAACATGCCGTGAATTTCAGATGGAACATATTAAAAAGCGCTTAGATACCATGGTGATAGCCACATTATAAATACCATAGAATAGAGGAGATGAGATAGACAGATTTAAGCACACAGTGAATTCCACATGAAAGATATTAAAATAAAACTAAAAGGTTTTTAAAAATGCATTTATAGGAGTATTTTCAAAATGCTAAGGCATTCAGTGAAACACTTTGGTTCTGCAGAGATCAATGCAAGCTTTTGCCAGGGACTTCAACTTAAAATTTCTGAACAGGCCCCTGTAATCACTCCAAATGCATCACTCTGTGAATTTGGTGGCACCAAGCAAAGAGAAATACTACAGATCAAAGATCCTAATGTTAAAAGGGAAATCTATATAGCCTTTTGAAGCAAACAGCGATGATTACGGAGGAAAATTTTCCTACTTATTAATATGAATGTTACTATCCCCAAGGTACTAACCAAGGGTACCAAGCACAGTCTAGCAACCAGCATCAGTCCTGGGGAGGGGGGCACATGGGCATCATCAGCAACACAGTGATGTCACTTTCAGGTTTTCCCCAAAAGTGACATCACACCATCAGCACAACAGTGATTTTTAAAAATTGCTGTTTACTTCTCTGCCACTGCTGTTCTGAGCAGCGGCAGGAAACAAGGCAGGGGATTCTGTGCCCCCAACAGGAAGATGGTAGCCCTGTTGTAATCTTCCGTGACATCAGGTTAACAGAGATTTGGGGGATGGAAAAATGTGAGTAGTATGGCATGTACTGCTATGCATGACTACACAGCTCAAAGTAAAGGAGATAGGTAAGACCCTGTGTAGTTCCCCTAGGTGGACTTGTAGCACCTCACTTTTTGGAGGCACCAGCTGACCCCTGAATCCAAGTGAGAAAGACGGAGAAAGGATATACACTGTAATTAATCGTAGCATAGCACAATGGTACGAAAAGCTTCAACATTATTCTAACTTGGATCTCTCTGAAAATAGCCTGTGAAATTCCAAGGAAACACTCATTTTGTGACATCTTTAGCACAAAACAATAGCTGGCTTCAAAAGGCTTAGGCTGTACCTCTTTTTTGTGGTACAGTAGCAGCTGTTAAACACAGACAAAATGATATGTAAAGGTTCACATGGTGTCCAAATGCAGGCAGAATCAGCTGAGGCCTAGGGAAACTACTAAGCTATGATGGCTTTAGCTGAAATAATCTGTCATGTTGACCAGCTGCTCAAATTTCAGAGTTCAGTTCTGAAGTCCACCTCTCCTTTTGTTTTTGTAATACTAGAAAGTTGTCTAGCAGCCCCCTCCCCCATCACATAAATAAGCACAGCTTCAAGTATAAGTCAGTGAAGAAACAATGGTTAAGGTTCGATGCTGTGCTCTCCTGACTCTTTTTTGGCTTGTCTTTTTTGCTGAGCCCAATTTTGCTGCTGAAAATGGAGAATAGCCAGAAGGAGTGGGAGGTACTACAAACCAGTGCATTCCCCAAGAGGCTGTAAGAGAAAAGAATGAAATAAAAGAGAGAACATCTTATGCCTTGGCAGTGCCGAAAGGAAATATCTTTTCTCCTGCCCAGTTCACACCAGAGAGAGAGAGAGAGAGAGAGAGAGAGAGAGAGAGAGAGAGAGAGAGAGAGAGAGAGAGAGAGAGAGAGAGAGAGAAGCATTCTCCATGGTCAAAATCTGGGTTAATCCAGATAGTGTATACAGAACAAAGATCCAAAATAGGCTATGTCATAGCTTGAGTTTGTCCAAATTCTGTATGTAAAAGAATATGCAGACATATTGCAAATGCTGGGTCATTGTAAACAGAAAGGATGTAACAGTGGTATCATGATACATCTTATATCTCAGAACCACTCCATCCAATGAATTGTTTCCTTTATTTAAAATTAAAAAATGGCATATATATGTATTGGTTACAGGGTAGTCATATTATCTTCAGCCCAAGTAATATTTTAATGGGGGAAATAATGCTATCACAGCTAGATTTGGTTATTTGTTATCTGGAAAATTTCTGTCCTACTTCTCTAGGTAACCTACTTGAGTAGACTTGACAAAATGAAAAATGATTTTAAAAAGCAGCATAAAAACATTAAAATAAACAACCCAGCCAGAACATAAAAACAGCAACAGTTATCTTTTTGTTTCCTTTGATACATATTGTACAGATTTTATATTCTTTGAATTCTATTGCCTTCCTTTCCCTCTCTTAGAGAAACTGTTCCTACCTCACAGAGAAAGAAAAATGCAAACACCACACTTCTTTCACTACTCCTCTATAATATGAGACACATGGGTCTCACCTGTAATGAGACGTATGAGCCCCTGATGTCAAGCAGTAGAAGTGTGAAACAAAAGAAAAGTTCATATCATTCACACTTACTTTCCTGCTTGAGTAACCACTGTAAACATAAAAACCAGCCCTAAGGACAGAACATGTGAAAGGTTGCAGCTTGCACCCAAGAGGAGCACCTCACCCATGCATTTTCAACAAAGGCTGCGGGCAAAGTAATAATTAGCAGTGTCGTAGTACCATAGTCCATAAAGGGTCTCAAACTTTAAACTGGAAATAAATTCTGTACTTCTCCATATTTTAACTGAAAGCTCCAACCCGACTTTATTATATTGCAATGACCTTCCAAAATTTTACAGATAAAAACTAGGTAGGGGTGCCAAGTTGCAGCAACCCACCAGGAGAAATTTAGGGCCAAGGACAAGCTCACCAGCCTGCACCAACACACATCAACATATCAGGTTTTGCACCAGAAGTGATAGCATGTCTTCACAACATCACCGAGCCCCTTTCATTTCCCCCTGCCAGCCTGTGAAGCAGTGGCAGGGAATGGGTAACCAATGCCGGGAGGTCTCCCATTATGGTGGGAAACCTGGCTCCCCCCAAACGAGGTAGGCCAAGACATGTGGCCTGATGGACAACAGTGTTTCAGGGAGTTGGGTCTGATAGGTTATGGGACACATACAAAGAGAATATAAGAGAAAAAAGAAAATCCACCTACTAACTACTAAGACAGAGTTTCACAGAATATATGTACCTATAACTTCAAGGGATTTAGACCCTATAACTTCAAGGGATTTAGAAATGTATAACTTTGCTTAGGATTGCACTGCAAGTGATTTAAGCTGTTCGTGGCCTTGGCCCCTCATATCTGTGTGATTGCCTCCCCCCCCCCCATGTTCTGCCACAGTGGTTTCAGTCATCTGGTCAGAGGCTTCAGCAGACACTATCCTGCAGCTGGGCAGAAACAATAGCTGCCCACACATGTGCTTGGTAGCCCCCAACTTATGGAATAGTCTGCCTACGGTGGTCAGAAAAGCCCCCACTCTCCTGTCTTTCTGCAAACTGCAAAACTGAATTATTCAGGAGGACTTTCTACCCTGATTACAGGACTGTGTTATAAGAAATAGCTTAGAGAGATTCCTTGGGAACTGATCACTTCCTTATTGGGTACTATCTGCTGATGTAAATATGTGCCTACTTGGGAGTTTCCACACTACTAAATGTGCTATGGAAATCACTTATACTTTGTTTCAGATCAATTTCATCTCTGTGCTTGGCTTTATACTATTTTTCAAACCTTTCTGCTTCCATATCCTGTTGTATCTGTTTCCCTGACTGTCTTAATTGTTGTTCATTATTGTACTTTACTCAGTGAATATCCTAGCTGTTGATTATCTTGTATTTTCACTCACACTGTTGTAATTCACCTTGGAGCTCACTGGAAAGGTGGACTATAAATAAAATTGTTGTTGTTGTTGTTATTTGAAGAAGAAGAAAGCTAGGGTGAAACAACACCTCATTTTCCAGGTCAACTGATATTCTGGTTCATCTCTGATCTTAGTTTTAAATGAATTGCTTGTTCTTTACATGTGTGCTGCTATGCCTTCCTGCTGACCTTGTCAGCTGATGAGATGTGTTGTTTTTCTCCTCCCAGTTAATGAGGATAATATCCTGATTGCCTTCAGGGTCCTCTCCAGTATACACCAGAGCTACTCTGGTGTAGTGGTTAGAGTGCTAGACTAGGATCCGAGAGACCCAGGTTTGAATCCCCACTCTGCAATGGAAGCTCGCTGGGCGACCCTGGGCCAGCTGCGCACACTCAGCCTAATCTATTTCATAGGGTTATTGTGATGATAAAATGGAGAACAATATAAGCTGCTTTGGGACCCCATCGGGGAGAAGGGTAGAGTATAAATAAAGTTAAATAGACAGACAGAGAGACAGACAGAGAGACAGAAAGATGTGGTTGCACAACCACTACAAATAAGAAGCCTACCAAAACCAGAGGTTTGCCTCCAGTTTCCTTGCCAGAGTTTCAGTATGATGTTAGGCTTATGTGATAACAAATTATAGTTTCCTGAATCATCATACAGTGAAGTATATCAAGATTTCAGATTTAGAAAGATAGATCAATGATTTGTATTTATAGGGCTTCATCTTTACACAACATGCACCTAGCTCTTGTCTTAATGTCAGGAGGACTATGAGAAGTTGGGAATCCTTACATCAGGTTTCTGTAAATCAGGGCAAAATCTGAACATTAAACCCTACCACTGAATCATGCAGCAAGGCAGGAAGAATAATTTGTTCCAGTGGGTAAAACTATCATTTTGCTTTGTTGATGTACATACCGTTAGGGAAGACAAAGCATACCCAAAGTTTTATATTTTGGAAAATAAATTTTTTTCATAGGAATCCTTCACTTCAAAGGTCCTTTTAAACTTATTTTTAGCTTTTATGCTCATATTTCTTAATTTCTATACTGCATTAAAGAAGCTTGCAATACCTGTATGAGTGTAGTAATGGACCTGAGCAAAGATGCAGGGCGTAGAGTTACACAGCACTTTACAATGTTTAATTTCAACCAGTCACACAACAGTGTAATTACAAGGATATCAGACTCTATTTTTAACTGCATCAGACAGATGTTTTAAGGATCTATTACCAAACAGGCCCCTAATTCTTTCCCATGGAAGAACTTTTCATTCTGTGCAAGTTTTGCAGATTCCCATATTGTGGCACCAGACTTTACACTTCACAATGCAAGAAAAGAAGCAAGAGTTCTTACTCCACCCCACCTCTTTAGATTGCCAGCAATGGGGGGGGAGGGCTCTCCAAGTATGGGGGCAGGGGGCTGCAATGTTTTCTACCTGCTTGCTGACTTGGAAATCCTTATAATGCATCAAATGATTATTCCAAGAAACAGGTGAAAATAAGTTATTAAACCCACTTAATAGCAATAGCTAGCAAAAGGCTTGAGTCTTACATAGAACAAAGCAAATATTGTTTTCTTAATCTGAACATGTCATTTGGAATACAAGGGAAACCAATGTACCTCTTTCCTTTTTTGTACATACAAGAAGCAGTATGTTCACCTCTCTTCACACAGAAAAATGTGATCTCTCTCTCTCTAGACAATCAATGGCTATTAGGAGTTACCGCACCCATTTTCTCTTCTTTTTTCTCTTCTGCCTAACCAACCTCCTTCAGAAAAGGGGGGGGGGGAATAGACAGCTCCTCTTTCTTCAGCTTCTAACAGCTTTTGGAGGTCAGGATGCTATTGGTTCAGCTTTGTATGTGATATGGAGCTGTTCACTTAGCAACAGCAAGCAGAAGAAGCAGACAGCCACGCCACCTGGTTCAGCGAGCGTCTGAGTGGTTTAGAAGATTTGCTCCTCTACAGCACAGGGGGAAAAAAAACCTTCATGCTGAGAAATGTTCACCCTTTCCCTGGAGCATCAGTGAAGGATGTGGTGTCCTGCACCTTGAGTTATCATGCTTATAGAGACTACCCTCAATCCAGAACAATGTGCTATTAATTATAGGAATTAACAGAAACATAACGATAACAAAATTATTTGGTAGAGCATATAGAGCACATGACACACCCCTCGTGTTCTTGCAGCCTGAAAAAAGAGCTGGAGGAAGAACTGGTGTATTAAGAGAAACAGAAATAGGGATGAAATTAGCAAAGATTTTAATAAACCATCATCCACGACCCATTTTATGTCTACATTCTTTTTCCAAAGCATTATTTTTTCCCAGGATATAATATGTAAACTGACAAGCTCTGAAATAATTAAACAGCCTCAACAATAATTTACGCAACCCATAATACCCTTTATGTCAAGCATATTTTAAACCACCATTTTCTGAAACATTTTGTTGTATCAGTGAAAAGTGAACTCTGAAATAAGGTAGGAAGAAACAGGAGATCATACATGGATTTCCTGTTATGAGTCCAAATTTCAAAACGACATCGCCAGCACTCACAGCCACTCTTACCACAAGGCCTTGTATTTAATTAATCAGGGAACTGTGAATTTCAATAAGTACTTGTATAAATGCCTTTGATTTACAGATGATCTGCACAGTACAGGTACACAGTAGTAAGAATATGTTCACAGGAGCTGTTTTTCTTCCAAAACATCCTAAAAATGTCTCTCCCCCAATTCTGAGACTTATCCTAGACTACCATTCCATAACTGCTTTACGTGAAAAGTCAGTACCTCTTTAACCAGGTACTAACTTTTCCCCTAAAAAAAGTAGTGCCCCTTGTGATCTCTGTAGAGATGTTGAACAAATGCTTTATGTAAATTTACTCTAAAAGCACAGCAGTGCTGATAGCATATATACACGAAATGTCCAAAGAGAAGCAGAAAGATAATTAAGGTAAAACAAAACATAAAGGGCACGCAGGCACAGTGGTACAGACATATCCAGAGACCAGAGACCAATCTACATGAATCTCTGTGAGCTGCCTGGCAGAAACCACTTTGAACTACACAGGCCACATAGCTGGGTCCCTCTCTATCACAGCTACATAACAAAGAAAGAGCTATCTGTTTTTCCTCAGGATGTTTCTTACGTCCCCACCTGTATATTTTATGTCTGAAGCCCATTGCCAGTTTTTGTAAAGCAAAAAGCAAGATAAATAAAAATCTATTTTCTTAAAAAATTCTAAATTGTGTTTCATTTGAATCAGCTTTTTGACTTTTCAGTTACAGTAAGTGCTTCTTTGAAAACATAGTTTTAAAAATATTCTGGTTTACAGTGAGATATTAATATAATACAAATATGCATGTTCAATTCTACACTTGAGCTCTTAAAAATGAATTCATTATCCTCTATAAAACACCTTGTACTAAAGCCTACTCTTTATAAGACCAAAAAAAAGGGGGGGACACAAACATATGTATTAAGTAAACCATAAATATGACACTACAGCGCTTAATAGGTATACTGTAATTATTATTGAAAATTATGAATATTTATGGCCATCAACGAGACAGCACAAGCTTGGTGGTGGCAAAAATTGCTGTCAAACTGCAGCGTTCTTAAGGCAACCACGAAGGGTTTTCAAGACAAGAGATGTTCAGAGGTGGTTTGCCATTGCCTGCCTCTGCACATCATCCCTGGATTCCTTGGTGGTCTTCCCTCCAAGTACTAACCAAGGCTGACCCTGCTTTAGCTTCTGAGATCAGGCTAGCTGGGGCCATCCTCACAAATGGAAGAAATTAATGGAAGTGACTCTTCCCCCCGCCCCCCTCACCTTCCCTTAGCAGTACTCTGAAAATCCTCTGTGGAGGCTCAGGGATCCTCCAGAACACCCACCATAAGGTTGGCAAAATGCGGGACTGCAGTAAATCAGGTGTAATATCATCCCTCTCATCTGTGTGAGCAGAGCAAGCTCAACTTCCAGATTTACCACATTCATGGAAGAGGGAGTTTATACAGCCTGATTTCCCCTCCAGAAAGCCAGCAGAGCCATCTCCAGCTCCTTGCCTGGTCTCAAACCAGACTGAAAAGGGTCCAGAGCACAAGAGTTATCCAAGATGACCAGGAGTTATACCCAATCTATAAGGTCAGCTTATAGATTGGGTATAACTGGCCACATAATCTTTGTCTAGAGATGTTTTTTAAGTAGTGGGCAGATGACCGGCTCTTTGAGAGGCTGAAGGAAGGTGCCTTGAGTTAGTGACTGATTTATGATAGACATCAAGGGCTAATTTATGTGGTCTTTACAAGATTTTAGCAGCCAAGATGGGCAAGGATCCAGCGCACAAGTAATGGCCTTCACAGATGCCAGGATACTGTCAATATCTATCACTGTAACTCAGTCAAAATAATTCATAAACAAACCAGATGGTGTATTAAGCATTTCTTCAGCCTTGTCTATATTACAGCTGGTATCCAGCTGTGGACCTCTGACTCACTGAAGCTCAAGTCAGAATAACTGTTGATAGTCTTTAAGGTGCCTGCTTAGAGAACTTTCTGCTTTAATTTTTCCTCAATAGCCTAACGCTGCTATCCATCTGGAATTATCATGGAAAGGAATATCTCATTCCACCACCTCCTTCTAGTTGCAGAGGCTAGGTTCCAGCCTACAGATCCATCTCGTGACTTTCTATCGCACTACTTTTGGCCAGTAATTAACAGCATCGCTCCTGAAAAGTTTGGGACACCAAACCAGTAACCGTGTATAGTAACTGTGTACTATATTGTTCTCAAATAAGTGATATTGCCTAGCATCCTTGTACACATAAAGATAAATCTATTTTTACCGAAATCCATCCTTTTCACAATTACTTCCCACCCTCTTGTCTCCAAGCAGATAGTTTTGCAATGCAAAGTTCAAGTAGGCTGCAGGACGTGGGTTTTTGAATTACATTCTTGGTTAGTTTATAAGCTTTGGTTAGTTTAAAAAAACCATTATTATAATGATCACAGCAGCCAATTAAAATGATCTAATGTTCAGGATATGCCTGGTTTATCAATGCAAAATTTGGTTTAAATCAGTTATGTTACCCATAACTTGAAATGAATCCATAACAAAAATGACCACACACGTCATACCACAGTTTTTCTTATTTACATGTCTTGAAAAATGCTTACAAATCAGAGATGTGCAAGACATTAGGATATTAGTAAATGTCTGACCGTTGTGTCTTTTTTTTCTGTTGCAGTTTATATATAAAATATATAACACGTGATGTAAAGGTTAGAGTGTTGGACAACAATCGGGAAGCCCCATAGTTGAATCCCCATTCTTCCATGGAAGCTTGCTGGGTGATCTTGGGCCAGTGAGGATAAAATGGAGGAGAGGAGAAAGATGTAAGTTTCTTTGGGACCCCAGTGGGGAGAAAGGAGGAATATAAATAAAATAAAATATATAATGGAATATACCTTAGGATTCCCCGATTGTAGGCAAGAAAAAAAGCCCCAATTAAAGTGTCTGATTCAAATGGCAAAACTAACTTGTGGTTTATTGAGACTTCCAAGTTTATAATTTTGGTGATGTGTGCACAGGACAGGGAACACACCTCAACTTGTTCTTGTCACAAATTAACTGAGGATGTCTGAAAGCAGTCAATGAATTGTTCTCCAGCTTTATGGTAAAAGACAGTTTGTCATCACATTTGAGCAGAACCATTATGGCTTATGCTTGCCCTGCAAAATACGGAGCAGGATCAAACCACTTGCAAGGAAAGCACAAACCAAAGTTTGGTGGTTTAGCTGTAGGATCAAACTATGTTACAAAAATAGAAGCATCCCAGTGGCTGGCTGTAGGGGAGGGGGAAAGGGGGGAGCATGTGAGTCAAAGGAGCCTCCAAAGTTGTTTATGTAGTGACAAACTATGGTTTGTTATGTATGAACCATGCCTCGGTCACATAAGCAATTTAGCAACTTAATCGGTATTAAATATCTTGATGATGTCTTGCTCTGCACCTCTCCAGTGCTTTCACCAAGTCAGCTCTGCTGAGAGAGGGGAAGAATGTGCTTGGCTATTAGCAACCTGGAAGTTCTTTCCCAAAGTAACAAAACCCAACAACATGTTATTTTATCCTTTTAACCCTCTTTGTGAAAGAATTGTTAGATTTTCCTCACATTCAAAAACACAATAGGCATACCATGAGAGAGAGGAAACAGTACTTCCTCAGATAAATCATATACAATTATATATTCACTAGTAAAAGTAAACCCTATAATTTTCTAAAGACAGAGATGCAATGTTGGCTGAAGGTGTTTTTCTTCTGGCTCAGCAATGGCTTCTACATTACATTCAATGCTTGAATTATATGATAGCTGTGCAGACTATCACCGTGTGTTAACCCTTTAGTAGCGAATGCCTTTGAGGTTTCCAAATGTACTTTGAAGCAGCCAGAGGAAAAATGTTTGCCAAATCCAGGCTGAGAAATTCCTAGAGATTTCAGGGTGGAGCCTTCGGAGGGCTGGATTTGGGTGGGGAGAGACCCCAGTGCGGTGAAATGCCATAGAGTCCACCCTCCAAAGTAGCCATTTTCTGCAAAGGAACTGATCTCTGTGGCCTGGAGATCAGTTGTAATCCTGGGAGATTTCCAGCTACCACCTGGAGGTTGGCAACCCTAAGAGGAAAACAGGTTATCAGTGGTAATTCTTACACTGAAGGTAGCAATAACCGTTGATGTGAGCAACAAGGCACCTCTACCTCACTTCCCTCTCAGCTCCTTGCTCCCCTTAACTGACAGGAGCTAGGTCTGACAAGATAAGAGTGTGAGACAATGACATATTCACCTCACAACAAATGCTACATTCTGATCACCAGTTCATTTGTGACAACTCACACTGTGTGATCCACCTTGAGTCTCAGTGAGAAAGGTGGACCACAAATGACATAAATTAAATAAAAATATGTCAAATTTGAAAGGTTCCATAGTAATATCAAACAAGTGGTAATTTAGTAATGTGGAGGGGGGGTTGTTTATGCATTTAGAGGCTTGCAATTGGAGGCTTGCATTCGTGGTTAACGAAGCTTGTGCATAAATTCAGCTGTAATACTACTATGAACCAGTTATATGCACCTCTCAGGATCTTATTTTGGAGGCTGGATAAAGTGATGGAAATCACTGTTTCATTTTCAAATGGCAGAGCCATTTGTTTGAAATAGCTCCCATACTAAAATCTTGAAACATGACCTCAGAAAACCCTTCTAAAATGGCACTTCAAATATGTGGAAACTGACATTACCCAGTATACAAAATTTTCCCTATGAAGTTAGCCAGCATATTTATACAACATGATTTGACCAGATTCATTTCACACACAAAACTTCTTTTAAAATATTCCAAGATACAATATGAAATGCAAATACAGAATCCAAGCAGTACAAAGAACAATTTTATTTAGTTAGTTACTTTATTTAAACCCTCACTTTTCTCCTGAGTTGCAATTCAATGTAGCTTACATTGTTTCCCCCCCTCCATTTTATCCTCACAAGAACCCTTTTAAGTACGTCAGGCTGAGAGTGTATAACTGGCCTAAGGTCAACCAGCAAGCTTCTGTGGCAGAGTGAGGTTCCCCCAGATCCTTCTCCAACAATCTAACCATTATACCACATTGGCTCTCTAATTTTAAAATTTCCTCACCACTTGCATTTACATTTTCTCCTCCCAAAATGGAAAGATCAGTTGGACACTGGCATTGCCCATTCAATCTTTCACAATTAACGTTTAGATTTCAAGCGTGTCTAATTTTTAGTAATATATTTTAGAATTTGCTATTATATATCATGACATAGCAATAGTGGAAGATGCTCAACTTGCATCTAATATTTTCACCCAGCCCAGGCTTACAAAATCTCCTTCAACCTAGTCTGCATTTCTTTACAGCTATCCTAATTTGACAAGATAATGCGTTTCTCCACAGACACCAAAAAGAATGCTAGAATACCTCTACCAATAGCAACAGGTCCAAAATTCAACCGGCACAGCCGCTAGATTAAGGATTTTGGGGTTGGGAGAAAACTCAGAAAGCTATTGCCAGCTAGAATAGATAAACCTGGGCTTAAAGGGACAGATGTTCTGCCCAAGGCAACTTGTGAGTTTCCAACAAGATTATGAAAACTTGGGTTCTGCTTATACAAAGGGAAAAGATTCTTGCATGATGATCATGTGACTACTCTATATGTAGAAGATCCCCCTTTCAGCCTCCAGCAACTCAAGTAGCAGGTGTTAAGACAGATGTCCGTCTACCAGAGACCCTGGAAAGCGGATGCCAGTCAGAATAGACACTGACTCTATGTAAGGCACGTTTGTATATTCATACCCTTTTTAGTTATCACAGTACCAATCTCTTCTATTCAGGACTGATTTGAAATAAAGTGACGAAATCAGAAAATTAAGAGTTCTTTTTCACTCTCTCTTTTTCTAGTGGAGAACAGTGGTCAAAGCAGCATCCTGCTCACCAAGGCCTTAGCCAAGAACAGCTTTTCCTATCCTTTCCTCCATCCACAATGACTGGATTGCAAATGAGTCATCTCATGGAATCAGGGTGATGCTACGGAGCAGGAAGCAGCCTTCAGGCTTTACTCTGCCTAGGCTCGCTTTAAGTCATAAGCATTTTCAAAATGCAAGGATTCTAAAATAGCAATTTTTTTTAAAAAAAGAAAAGAATCCAATTAAACATACAACAATTAACCCCCTCAACCAATTGATGGTTTGTTCTTTTAACATTACTCCCATAATTATTTCTTTCACATAACTCTGGTAAACAAAACCATCTGTGGTTTACAGACTTTTTAAAACCAAGAGCAATATGTTGAATTAGAAACTGTCCTGGGCCACTTTCGTGCATAAACTGAAACTATCTGCATTTGTTAGAAATGAAAATTAATTAGAAACAAATATATAACTTTTTTATTGGAGGTACAGGCAAAACATTTTGCAGGTACAGGCAAAACATACAAACTGAGTTGCTTCCTAAATGAAATGAGATTCCATTAGATAATGCAGCCAGTTCTAAGAGGGTGGAGGGAACAGAGTATTTATCTTTTGTCTTGGCTCTCTCTAGTACCTGAAGCTATGTATCTTTGGTTCTTACTTGAACAACTGGGTAACACAATTAGCAATAAGATGCCGCATGCACACACATACACACACAAAACCAAGGAGATGAATCTCTCCTTTTTTGTACTCTACTTTGCAAATGACAGCTCAGTACATGCCCCTGCAATGTTAGTAACATGACACTCCCATCTTCATGTGCTCAACAAGCCAACCTGCCCTAGGCTACATCTTTTCCCTGCAGTACACAATTTCACACCCCTAATCAGAAGCTTTAAAGAAAGAGAGTTAAGTAGATCCTCCCATCATAAATAACCAGGGTTCTAAGGAACTGCTATTGCTTCTCATCTGTATTTCACTTAGTAGAAAACAGACATGCTTTCCCTAATTTTAAAAAGGGATTGAGGAGAGGTTGGCTCAGGTTCATAAAATACCAGGGAATAATCTGCTATCAGGCACATCTATGTAAACAAAACACTATCATTTGATTTTGGTATTTCAGGATTTGTTGCAAATCAATAACTTCTTACACTTATTTTTGGAAAAGGGAACATCTGATGAATATCAACATTATCTATGGGAAAACTGAAGTGGAGATTTGCCCAGAGCTAAATGACTAATCAGTAGCAGAGAAAAAAATTATAACCCTAGCATTCATGACAGGCCTCTACAGGTGGTTTTAAAGTAGGTAGGTAGTAGGTTTAATTGTATATGGCCAAAGGCTGTCACAATACAAAGTTAAAAACAGTAAAAATAGAAATCTATCTTACAAGCATAAAATCCAGTTATTAAAATAATAAAAATAAAATACAATTAAAATGGGACCTTAATAAATACCAGATAGTTATGAGAAAAGTTAGGTTTCTGCGGAAACAAACTTGGCCCTAATCTTTTTTGCAGCTAAGGCAAACAGGGATACTCTGCTAGTGACAAATGAATCAGTATCAGATAACAAAAAAACTAATTTGTCAATATCAGAGGTAAAGTTACGCCCCACTAACAAGTTAGCAAGAAATTTAGCTCTAACCTCTGCATACATATATGTAAATATCATACATATCTTCAGCATAATATCATAAATATCTTCTGCATAACTTGAAGGACTGGGAAATTTCTAATCATGTAATCCACCCCAATCAGGCTTGCTTTAGAAAGGGCCAAAGTACAGTTGAGCACTGTCAAAATCTTTATCAATTAGCCCTATCAGGCATAAATGCCCCCACTAAAGCCCTTTTTGTAGTATTTGTAGATCTTGCTGCTGCATTTGATTCTATAGATAGATAGAAATCATCTCTGGAAGAAGCTAGCTAGCACAAATATAGATAAACGCTTGCTGTTTCTTCTTCAGGAATTACACTCAGATATCTTTGCCAAAATCAGGGTAGGTACTTAAGGCTCTTTAACAGATGAAATTCCAATTATTAGAGGGGTTAAGCAGGGATGTGTACTTGCTCCCATGCTTTTTAACCTGTACATAAATGGCATAGTGCACAGGTTATCAGGTCCCGAGTTTGTGCCCCCTTATTTGGTCATCAGAAAATTTTGATTCTTTTATATGCTGATGACATGGTTTTAAAGTGTTTCTTGCCATCTGCCATTTTGTTAGCTTGTTTAATCTTTGGGGAAAGGAAGGATACAAATATTTTAATAAGGACATGAATAAATGTCTACTGAGTACAGTATCAGATGCTTCAAAATAGTATTGGTGGCCAACAAAAAAAAATCAGGGCCATATCTAGTATGATCATTGTGCAGTTGCAATGTTGTGCACAGGATTATGATGTTCTGTTTTTTATATACTTACATTTATACACCACTTCCTGACTATAAATGACCTCCAATGTAGTTTACAATAAAATGTATACAAAATACCCGGTAAAACAACAGTAAGATAAAATGGTACAAAGCACAA
This sequence comes from Eublepharis macularius, assembly GCF_028583425.1. Lineage (NCBI taxonomy): Eukaryota > Metazoa > Chordata > Lepidosauria > Squamata > Eublepharidae > Eublepharis > Eublepharis macularius. Next base: position 51,101,368 of record NC_072799.1, read on the forward strand.
GAGGAATCAGCCCCAGTAAAACAAAATGAACCTTTCTAGGAAGGAAGGTCTTGTTCATTCACGACCCAGCGAGGTTAATAGCTACAACAGTAAGATAAACAACAGTAAAGTAAAACAGTAAAACAACAGTAAGATAAAATCGTACAAAGCACAAGAGCAATCAGCCCCAGTAAAGCATAATGAACCATTCTAGGAAGGAAGGTCTTGTTCATTCACGACCCAGAGAGGTTAATAGCTACTGAAGCATCTCTCAATGAAGTGTTCCAAAGTGAACGCTCCAAAACAGAGGCGGCTCTTTAACAAACCACAAAATCTCCAACAACAAAAGCAGCACCATAACAGGACCTTTCTTACAGATATTAAAGCAAGTTTATGAAGGGTAGCACTCCACATTCCAGTGTACTTAGAGCTTCAAAGATTAAAAGAAGCAAGGTTGCTATCAGATTATTACCAATTTCCACACTCAGCTGTAATTGGGATTCCGCATATAGTACTATAATCCCTATGAGCAAAATGTTATTATGTGTACTTAAAAGTAAAGTAAATCTGATTCAGCAAAGACCCCACTTCTGTCTACAACTGTCCCTTTAAATATTCTTATTCAGATTCTACAGGTTTAAGTAATTACTTCCTGTTCCCTCATGGTGGCTATGATATTCCTGAATGGCTCCATATTTCCTTTGTGCTGCGGCAGGAAAACTTTAATTGCTGCTTTTCCCTTTGCATCCAAAATTAATAATTTTCCTTTATTTTCCTTTTTAGTAATTTCATTCTTGTGCTATTCTGTTATCGAAAATAAAAGAAAATTAAAAGAAATTTTTGTTGCTGCAAGGAGAAAAATAGAGATTAAATCATGCTTCCCTTTCTCTAAAGGAAATATAACTGATTAAGAGTGAATAGGGCATAACTGCTTTAAAACACAGGGAAACAGGAAAATGTAAAGGGACTGCAGTCTTGGAAAGCCCCCAAAATGTCTTATCAAACTTTTAATGAAAAATTTGCCACAAAACCTTCAGTAACATAAACAAATCTAAATGAAAAATTGCCCCCCTTCAAAAACTCAGCAACATAAAAAAAGGGCAGACAACACCATCGACTGGATACTTTTTTAAAAAAAAACCCTGAGCAAATGATGGAGTAGAAGCAACCTAACACTTTGAACTGGGTCTAGAAACTAATTTTTAACTAGGCAGTGTGCATCACTCCAAAAAATTGTGAAATCCAGATTCGGCATTCTGGAGTCCCCCCAAAATTGTTCTTTTGGACTTAGTTGCAACAGTGTCCCTTGCTTCAGTTTGGTTTGGGTGGAATGAGTGTGATTCTCTGGTGTGATGTTGGCCCCTTGCTTCACTTTGGTTTTGGGGGGATTCTTTTTCCAATGTTTCAGTTTGGTTCTGTTGGGATGAGCTCAGCTTGCATCTGGGACTGTGACTTGGCCATGGCAAACTTGCCCAATGTGTTTCTGCTGTGGGAGTCAGCTTTGACTTTCCCCCATAATAGGAACAAATGGAATAGCTGGGGGAACTTTATTTGGGGGCCCATAGAATTGGCTCCCAGAGTCCAATCTTCCTGAAATTTGGGGAGGTCTTTAAAGGACAGTCAGGAATAGGTCTGCTGCAAATTTGCTGCAATTCCAGTACATTCTGTTTTTTGAATGTATACTGATGAGCACTATAGCATAAAACAATTATGCAGCAGATTGTATGAATTCCCCGCTTTAATTTTTTATAAAAGTAAATCTCTAGCCCTTTCCATTGAGGAGATATGTGGAGTAGGGATCCCAGGCCCCCTGGTAGGGATGGGGGAATCCCCTGCTCTCACCCTCTGCCCCCCCACTACTACTCACCTGGCCAGTGAGGAAAAGTCGGGGAATAGGCCTCCCGGGGACACTCTTGGGGTGGCACAATGATGTCACTTCTGGGAGTGACATCATTGCGCAGGGGCCAGGACCACTCCCACAATTTGCAGTGGGCCAATTTGGGCTCCAAAAAGGTGAGTAACTACGTAACTCCCTAATACAGAGTTATAATTTTTTCCTTATATCTCCACAAGAGACGGGCTAGAAACTTACTTTTTTAAAAAACAAAACCTGGGAATTCAGAGAACCCACTGCCCCTATCACTACAACACTATAGCACTATAGTGATATTTTGTGGCCCGGGGAGGGGGTGTAGTTTAGTTGAAAAATGACACACACCCTGCAAAGAAGGCAGGAACTGCTGTTCCTTTCTTTGCAGAAAAACAGCAAAGGAACAACCTGGCCTTGTTTAACAAATTAATTTGATGGCTTGAGTTCGGTATTGCCTATTTGATTTTGGAAAAACCAAGTTTTACCAAATCAGCAAAAATTCGACACACTCCTATTTATAACCACTGAAACTGCTTGAGAATAGGAATGCTATAAGTTCTTCAACTAATGCTGTCCAGTAATTTATTCACCATATTCTGGTACAGTATAGTTCTAGAAAGTAGCATTGCGTACAGTACTTTGTACTAGACTACTCCAGAAGTTACCAGGAGTGGTAGTTGTGATGGACAAAAAAATTCTGCCCCACCATTCAGCTCAGACCAATCAGATTTGAAATGCTGAATGGAATATTGGAGGGCTGGGGAGCCTGAGGTAGTTTAACTTCCAAAAACCTAATGAAAAAGGATGACTTGGGTTTTGGAGGGAGAAGGGAGAAGAGGTATCCTGGGATAGGCAAGGAGTCCAATAGGGTCTTTAGATATTTAGACAGCTAGGCTTTGGTTGCTGTTTCCATTTTTAAAAAATCAGTGAAATGTTAATGCTTGCCCAGTTGTTTCCAAGACTGAGCCTCTTAGAAAACATACTTTGTAACCACTAAACATAAAGCAACTCCCAGCTTTGTTAATGTGTGTCATCTATCATACTAGAATAAAAGGTAAAGGTAGTCCCCTATGCAAGCACTGAGTCATTACTAGACATGGGCACGAACCGCATTACGAACCAAAAAAACCCACGAACCGCCCAATCTTCTGTTCGCAATCAGGCGGTTCGTGAGCGTCCATGGCCAATGAACCAGCGTTCGTTAGAGGCCCAGTTCAGTGCGTTCTTCCGCGCTTCGTGAAGCCAGACAGTCAGGCACCATCAATCAATTCCCTTGGAAACGGAGCCGGCAGAATGCCTGAACTCTGTCTGCACTCCTTCTGTCGCCCTGGAAACCCGAATGGAAGCCCAGCTTACCTTGATCGGCAGGACTTCCTTCCAACCATGGAGCTGCAAAGTGGTTACAACCTGGGAGAAGACACCCAGGGGAGGGAGGGGGTGTTCTGTAGCCATGGGTACTCCAATCTCATCCCTGCAAACCCTGATAGGCAGCTCTGACAGCGAACCACAGACCTCCTGTGTTGCTCAATGGGACCTCAGCTTATAAAAAGCAGTGGGCTCCCAGGCTGGGTTTCACTTTCAGTGAGCAGTGAAGTGTGACAGAGCTGTTGCTTGCTACTTGCTAGCCTTTGGGGAGAGAGACAGAGAGAGTTTAGTTGGAGCTTGGATCCCTATTGCAATCTTGACCAAACTTGGGTAATGGCTGGAGGAGAGCTTGTTAAACACTCCCCAGGAATATGGGCTCTCTAATTCCAACAGGGGCTGTTCTGATGCCCATGAACCTCGAACCGGTTTGGCAACAGGAAAAGTTCATTGCGGTTCGCTGGTTCGGGTTTGTCGTCGGCACCGAACCACGAACCACCGGTTCGTTACATTTTTCGGTTCGTGCCCATGTCTAGTCGTTACTGAAACATGGGGGACATCGTATCACGATGTTTTCTTGGCAGACTTTTTACGGGGTGGTTTGCTATTGCCTTCCCCAGTCATCTACACTTTACCCCCAGGAAACTGAGTACTCATTTTACCGACCTCGGAAGGATGGAAGGCTGAGTCAACCTTGAGCCAGGTACCTGAACCTGGCTTCCACCAGGATCAAAATCAGGTTGTGAGCAGAGCTTGGGCTGCGGTACTGCAGCTTACCACTCTGCGCCACAGGGCTCTAAACATAGAGCAACTATGTTGCTCCCAGCTTTGTTAATGTGTGTCATTTATCATACTAGAATAGGAAGGTATTAAATGCACAGTTACAAATTAAATAAACATAAGTTTGTTATCCTTGACTCCTGTGTTCTCCCCAACCCACGTAACCCACAGCAAACTCTATAGGATCCATGAAAAAGAGGTTCTGATTGGTTGCACTCTCTGTTTTAAAGATTAAATGATCCTGTGTAAAGAAAAATAAATCTACTTTGCCTCACACTTCTAAAACTGAAGGTGGACCTTTTAATAGAATAGAAGGGCGCAGGTGGTAAGGAAGTTCACAAGCCTCCACTGGAGGGACTTGTGTTAGGGTAGTTAAAAATATATATTTTTTAATGAAAGGCCTGGATCAGGGCTTACGACATTTTAAGAGACAGTCTGGGTCACAGCTGCCAGCTGGGAGTCATGTATGTATGTATGTATGTCATTTATAGTCCGTCTTTCTCACTGAGACTCAAGGCAGATTACATAGTGTGATAAAAAAGCATTTTTACACACACATACACAGATTGAGAGAGAGAGAGAGAGAGAGAGAGAGAGAGAGAGAGAGAGAGAGAGAGAGAGGCAGTAATGAAGACAGATAGTAACTGAGCAGGGAAGAGATCATTGGTTCAAAGTGAATAGTTCAAGGAAAATGGTGATTCAGGCCTCCCATATTCCTGGTGAGTAATGAAATGTCCAGCCAAGGTACCTATCATGACTGATAGTTGCAGTCAATGATATGCACTATATGTTTGTAATAATATTAACAACAACAACTGCACTTATCTACCATTCTACTAGATAGATTAGTGCCCCATTCCGAGCAGCGAACAAAGTCAGTCAGCAGTAGGATTGTAGCAGGGATGGTCTGGTCTAATTCCCCTCCAAGAGCAACCCTGAAGAAGGCACCAGGGTGGCTCCACCAGGAAGTGGGAGGGAGGACCGGTTACAGGCCAGGGACCTGAGGGCAGATCACCAACACAATTCTGTCAGGTGGGTCTGGCTTGTTGTACTAGCAGCTACTGGAGGTAAGGGCATGCCCTAGGATTAAAAACATACTGGAGGCTGGCAGAGAGGAGGGCAAGGCTACAGCACGGGTTCAAGTCCAGATGTTGGGGCAGGTCTTAAAGGCAGTGGTCAGGCACATGTTAGGGCAAACAAAGGAGAGTGAAGAGGAGGGGAAGTCCACTGGGGGAGAAGAGTAAAGAAAACCACTTCCAGAGCTCTAGGACGGGTAGGCCTAGTGAGAAGAGGAGTAACACTGTGTAACATCTGTTGAATAAATGCTACTGAGAATGAGCCTTGGTGTTGTCAGAATACTTCAAGTGGCTGGCAAGACATAGAATCGCTAACTCTTCCCAGTTTGCTGCATGAACCAGTCCCACAAGTGGCCTAGGGTGCACTGCCCTCACCCACAATGACGTAAAGGACTTTTTTAAAAAAAGTTTCCATCACAATGTGTTCTCCCTTTCCCTCTCTCATTACTCTAAAGGTTTCATATTCCATTAGTCACTGCAGATATCTAAAGGCTGTTTTGAAGCTATTGTTTTGAAGGAGACCCACAGACAATAATGGCTCAATATGTGTTATCTGCCATGAAGTCGCCTCTGTCCTATAACAACCCTATGAATGAAAGACCTCCAAAACATCCTATCATTAACAGACTTGCTCAGATCCTGCAAAGTGGAGGACGTGGCTTCTTTTATTGAGTCAAGCCATCTCGTTTTAGGTCTTCCCTTTTCCTACTGCCTTCCGCTTTTCCTAGCATTATTGACTTTTTGAGAGAATCTTGTCTTTTCATGATGTGACCAAAGTACAACAGCCTCATTTTTGTCATTTTAGCTTCTAGGGAGAATTCAGGCTTGGTTTGATCTAGTACCTACTTATTTGTCTTTTTGGCTGTCCATGGTATCCGCTAAACTCTCCTCCAGTACCCCATTTCAAATGAATCAATTTTCTTCCTGTCAGTTTCTTCACTGTCCGACTTTCACATCCATACATAGTAATGGGGAATAGTCTCCAAGTAATGGCTCAATAGTCTCCATTTTTTCAGACGATTTGAAATCAGAACTGTATGGCCAACAGATACTAAAAGCCTCTTTCCTGGGAGCATAATGCAAATGTTTGTCACCTACCGAAAGATCACACTAATCATCACAGAATTCTTCAAATGAATTCCTGAGATGGCACACTTACAATTCAAGGCACCAAATGCACATGGCAACCTTTCTAAATGAACAAATGTCACATAAAAACAGTTAAATAGAATATTAAATTTAGGAGATAATACATGAACACAAAAATCCGTTAGAAGCCTCCAGGCCACAGACGTAATTGGGAAACCACTGGACAAATATTTCAGATTCTAGCATCTTGAACTTAACTTAAACTCATTAAGAGAAAGCAAGTTGTTCCACTGAAATCAGCAGGACTTGCTTCCACATGATTACCCAATCCAATATCTCTAATTAGTTTAGCAATGTTGGGGCTGTTTCCTGGTAAAGTCTCTGTGCCTTCAATAGGCAAAAATTCAACAAGAACAGCTTTTCCAAGCATGAAGATTCTGTAATTGGAAAGGTTTCACCTGTTGATCTTATTTGCCAAACATCTGTTACACGGACACTGACTCTGATAGGAGAAAGACGGGCAACCTAAGCACTAGCACAGAGGCAAGGGCACCCATCTCTACATGCCGCTTTGTATTAAAAGGGATTGCTCCATTCTCTTCAATGGCAGGATTTTAGGTCAGTGGCACCTTAGAGATCAACAAGATTTGAATAAGAAAGCTCTGGCTCCCAAAAGCTTACACTCTGAAAATAGTGATCCCATTCTCCTGATGTGGGTGGGGGATCCCCTGCTTTCACCCTCTGCCTCCTGCCACTACTCACCTGGCCAGTGGGGGGGGGGGAGGCACAAGAACGGGCACGCTCCAGGGGTGGCGTGACACCGTCACTCCTGGGAGTGATGTCATTGCACCACCCCATGAGCACTCTTGTGCTTCGCTGTGGGCGATCTTGGCCACAAATGGGCCCGTTTCAGCCTGCCTGAGGCCAAAATTGTCTTGTGGCGAAGTGCGTGCACGCCCCCATGAAATGATATCACTTCCAGGAAGTGAAGTCATTGTGCAGGCACAGAGGTGCACATGCAATTTGCACACATGTGAAGACAATCATGGGAAGCCTGGAAAGGTAAGTACCGGGTCCCCCATCTCCCGCTGGGAACCAGATAACCCTATCTGAAAATCTTGTTGGTCTCAAGGTGCCACTAGACTAAAATCCTGCTATTCTACTGCAGACCAACATGGCTACCCACCTAACTATTCTCTTCAATGTTGAGGTATGCCCTCTGCTTGCAATGTCCGTGCTTTCTGTAGCAATGAAAATAATTTCATTGTCCCCAGAGAATTCTGTGAGGACTCCCCACAGAATTCTGTGGGGAGTCCCCACAGAATTCTGGAAACTAAAACTTGGTTATTGAAGAGGTCAAGAAAGTAGAATATCAAGGAACTTGCCTCCATAACCATTGTTGAAAGTCTATTTTAGCCCCATGAAATTTATCTCATAGTAATGTGTGGAAAAGCAACACACAATTCCAAAAGTTTAAATCCTATCAACAAGATACCTAACAGCCAAAGCAGCCAGATTCCTTGTAATGTCTCTTCCTGATCCATCACTTTAAAGCAGAACAAGAAACTGAAACTTGGCAAGATAGAAAAAGAAAGAATAAGCTTACAAGACGATTGTTCCACAGAAGCACACAGAAGCCTTATAGCTCCATGTAACTTATTTAGCCTGACTAGCTATGAAAACGCAACTCAATCAAGCCTTTGGCATAAAGGACACAGGTCTTTATATAATACCGTGTGTGTAAAGAAGTCAATAAAAAAGGAATGCAAAAGTTAAGACAATAATAATCTCAGGTGAGCACAAGCAAGGCTACCGAATGACCAAGCTTTAAAGGATAAAGTATGAAACCTAGCCCATGTAAAAGATCCCTTGGACAGCATGTAAGTGAATCATTAGAGATACCATCTGGGTGCACTAATCACTAAAGGTCAAGAAACAAAGACAGCTCAACCACAAATCTGAAGGGAGAGAGTCAGAAACAGGAAGAAAATTTGAACCAAGAGCAAGAGGGCAATAAATGACAAAAATTAAAAGAAGATTGATGGTGTCACGAAATTATAGTGTGTTGTACAGAATTATGGTGAACTGTGTGCCAAATGGAACAATTTAAGCAACAGAGACATAACTGAAGTGTTACTGTTGTACCTAGAAAGTCAAAATTTATGGCAGCCCAGACACTAAGGAAAGCACACTTTAAATCACTGCCTCTTGGCCAGCAAAGAATTGTTCACAGTGAATTAATTAAAGCCAGTTTGGTGTAGTGGTTAAGAGCATGGGACTCTAATCTGGAGAGCCGGATTTGATTCCCCACTCCTCCACGAAGCCAGCTGGGTGACCTTGGGCGAGTCACAGTTCTCTGGAGCTCTCTCAGCCCCACCCACCTCACAGGGTGATTGCTGTGGGGTAATAATAACACTTTGTAAACCGCTCTGAGTGGGCATTAAGTTGTCCTGAAGGGCGGTATATAAATCGAATGTTATTATCATTATTAAACATACTTAGGATTGCATCCTGAACTTCAGCAAGCCAGTGAGATTCCACTGATGAAGCCTGGCTGTCTTAGGACTGATTTGTATGATATCTCTATATTCAAGAATTAATATTTACACATAAAACGGATCTTGCATCACTTACAAAAAGTGCATGTGTGCATATATTCAAAGAAAATAGGAGTCATGAGTATCATAAGAACTACTGAACTTTGCAGTGCTAAAAGAGATAGGCCACTGATGTCAAATAAAATGTGATTTTGTTCATAATCTAAATCACAGAATAGCTCGCTGATGTTTTGGTACCCTTACAACTGATGTTGACATCTTCATCTCTAACGTAATGCTGCAGCCAAGGCTAAATAAGGCCTTGATTGTGCAAGGGGCTATTAGCAACTTGACTGATGAAAAAAATCACATCAAAAGCTTTCCCCAGAAAATAAACCTATACTTCAAACACAAAAGTTTATGGTGCATAAAACATCAACCTAAAAGACATTTCTTTCAAAAACATACTTGTTCACCTTTTCTTACATTTCTTGATACTCAAAGGTTAATATCAAGGATAGACTCTTGTTTCTGCCTTCAACTCGTAATGACACAGAGCTGTGAAATGCAATTTAACAAAATCAACAGGGATTTTTGACCACTTCATCAGCCCTTCTTACCAAGCCATCCCTAAGCCTAGTCATGGGCTTATATTCCTATCCAAAAAAACAGAACACTTGAGATCTGAGGGCCATTTTACACATTACGCAAAAGCAAACCGGAGTTAGATGCTAAGGCCCTTTCCACACAGCCTTGTAAACTGTTTTGGCTGCCAGTTGCGAAGGGATTTTTGGTGCCATTTCAGACACAACCCGTTTGGTTGCCAGTAGCTAATTGATTTTTTAAAAACTTTTTCAGACAAAACTGTGTGTGTCCCATTTGCAATGCAAGGTTGAGCCGTCTTTTTTGAAAACTGTTTTCCCCATTCTCTAGTTTTCATTTTGCGTGAAATGTCGAACTGTGCCACTTTTTAATTTTTCTACCTAATTCCAGCACGTTCTGTTTTTTTAATGTATGAGCACTATAGCATACAATAGACGCAGCAGGTTGTCTGAATTCCCAGCTTTAATTTTTTTTAAAAGTAAATCTCTAGCCCCATCAATTTAAGAGATATGTGGAGTAGGGAGTGGGGACGGCAGATCCACCACTCCCATCCTCCGCTGCCCCACTCACCTGGCTGGGGGGGGGGGGGAATAGGCCTCCTGAGCGCGCTCCTGGGGCAGCGCAACGATGTCACTCCCAGGAGTGACATTATCACGCAAGGGCCGGGAGTGCTCCCGCACTTCGCAGTGGGCTGATTTGGGCCCCAAAAAGGTGAGTACCAAGTCCTCCTCTAATGTGGAGATATGCCTTTTTCCTTATATCTCCATAAGAGAAGGGCTAGAAACTTACTTTTTAAAAAAAGCAGCTGGGGATTCAGAGAACCCAACCCGCTACATCTATCGCATCCAACACTATAACACTATAGTGATATTCTGTGGCCCAGGTGAGGGGGGTAGCCACTTCCTGTGCCAGAGAAGGCAACACTGTTTGAAATCACCACAGCGATTCACATACAGTTCAAAACACGTAAAAGCTTGTTTGAGACTGCCAGCCCCACATCACTTTGCAGAAAGTTGGGGCAGCAACGGATAACAACTGGGTTAAAATGGAAATGTGCAAGGGATCCAAGTGATACTAATTTGGAACTGTGGCCATTTCCAGGTCCTGTCAATCATACCTACATGATACACACATTTTGCAAATAGGGTTTGCAGCACTCATACTTTTTAATTTTTAATGATATGATAAAATATCTTAGGTTAACATTTAATATGATAATGCTTCAAATGACTTTGCCCTTCTTCTCAGGTCAAAAATCCCATCACCTTTAAGACTCAGGATAAAACATCTTACTGTCATTTCTGCGCTATATTTACCTTTTGAATTATGTAAGCATTCATTTTTGTATTATGCTTGCTTCTACAATGTATCCTCTTTGACCTACTCAGCCTTTAATTGTGCTCTATTGTACATACTGGCTTTGTTTGGGGAACATATTGATAATGAATATATTTTGATTATACTCTTTTATAGAAGTCTCTCTCCCCTTTAACGTGAGCTGTTCTCACTTTACCCCTGAATAATGGTAAGTTATCAACTAAGCTTGAAGAGTGAGCCGGATTCAAACAGTATTCAGTGGCTTATTAAAACTGATGGAAATACATCATGTGGCAGGTGTGCAACTACTTATATATTTAAAATATTTTATCACTTCACAAAAACTCCTCGGTAGGCTATTCTGCACTTGCTCAAGATCTTCTACTTACAATAATAATCAAATGTTTATTTACGAAGTGACTTCTGGTCTCACACATCTGGATCTTGTGTCTGGAGTGCAGCTAGAGTCTGCCCAGACAATTTTTCACCTTTGCCATTATCTAACCATTGGCTTGTCCCACTATAGAGATTATATAACTTGACAGTTTTAGATGTCTCTTGTGTGGTGTAATGTGCAGTCTGGAAATACCGGCCTTTTAATATTTATGTGGTAGTAAAAACATTCAAAAACATTCTTAAATGTTTTTGAGGCTGCCTCCTGCAAGCCTCAAAAACAAAATTCATTAAGACTTTATCAAAGTCTATGTCAAAATCATTTTCTTGCTAGTCCTCTATTTTCAGCTACCAAAACACAGTATTTCAATTAATATATATATATTGATAATATCTTAAATGAGAGAAATCACATCAAAATGCGATGGGAAATTTCTGCATTACAGTCAGTGTTCTGTAGCACATCATGATTCTCAGCAGCAGCGTTTCTTTCTCTGTGATTGCTTTTCACACTCATGTTTCAAACAGACTAGGAAAATAGGCTTCCCAGCCAATGCTTGGCAACCAGTGGGAGGAGGCACAAGAGCAGGGGTAAATGGTGCAACATTATTTCTGGTGAATACCGGAAGTGACATCACACAACCATAGAGTTTTGCCCAATACCTCCTTATCATGCCAACAATGTGATGTCACATCCAGGTATTTGCTGGAAGTGATGTCATACAAGCTGCATGGCATTATTTTTAAAAATTTCCTTTTGCTGGCCCTCAGAGGGCCAGAGGGCGACAAAAGGAGAGAGCAGGAGGTCTCCCTAGAAGATAACCACAACAAACCAAATTATAGCCCATTTCCAAGCAATGCAAACACATGAAAATATTGTGATGTATAAGTGTAGAAACTATACATACTTGATTTGCTGCATTTTCTGGATTGCTACAATGCAGCCAATTTTTCTACTTGTGCAGTTGGGCACCCTCAGCCTACTAAAACACTGATTCGTAAATCTTAGTTTCAAACTCTGCTTCAAAACAAAGTATTAGTGTTAACGCAAGGTTCTTAGTCACAAAGTCAAAGGAGACATCTACACACCACAATCTTTTCTTTAAAGCTTATGGTAACCAGTAAGGGGAAACTTTGACAGAAGACCCAGTGTGCACGAATGTTTCTTCCATGTGGTCTTCAGGACAGCAAGTGTTACATGTCTGTAAGTCAAAATGAAATGAAATGGGACTCCTGGAAATGTCCTTAGGCTTGGCACCTCAAGGTGTGCTCTGTGTCTTATTGCACAGATACAAATTTGAACCAAAACCACATTTCCCTCTGTTCAAACAGGATCCACGCTTAAGGAGCCCTGCAGAATCTTGGGTAATATTCAAAATACAAATGGGGATACGCAAATGCTTGCAGGAGACAACTCATTTCCCCCTCTCCCATCAAGTCCTCTTTCCCTTCCTTGTCCCATCCACACAGCCTCTCCCCCTTTTCCTGCTTCCTCCTCTCCTTTCCCACATCATTTCCTCCTGGCAGCCTCCATACTTATTCATTTACTTCATTTATAGCCTGCCTTTCTTTACAATGAGGACCAAAGCAGCTTATATCATTCTCTTTGTCTTCATATTATCCTCACAATAAACCTGAGAGGTAGATGAGGCTAAATGTGTGCGACTGAATCAAAGTCACCCAAGTGAGCTTCCACAGCAGAGTGATGATTTGAACCTGGGTCTCCCAGATCCTGCACTGAAACTCTAACCACTACACTACACTGGCTGGGGGGCTTGTTGTGGAATAGCAGCAAGCAGCCAAGCCTGGGTGAGTCATGCATGTCATGTGGTCGCAAATTGCTTCTGACCCTGTCCTTGATGAGTTCTCCCTCATAGAAAGGACCTGGCCCCAGCCTTTTACTGACAGAAACCAAGCCTGAAATACTGGCTAAATTGTTATGGTTTCCTAGTAACAGCCAGAGGGCATATGGTTAAAACTACAGGTACTCCTTTTATCATCTGGCTTTTTTTTAAAGTGTATTTTTTTAGATTTCAGATTTTTCTACACACCTGTGGCATCTTTCAGATGTGCAGAAAGATTCATCTTGTCCATTCACAACTCCAGTCTCCAGATTTAAATATCCACAGATCAAAGCTACTTGGCTGTTAGTTTATAAGATAGTACAGAAGATGAGAGAAATTCAAAAGTCGAGTGTTATATAACATTTAAAACGCTTGCTAGAAAGGTGACTGAAAAGTCACAGAAAGGAAATCAGGTCAAACTGGACTGTAAGACACAAATCCTTTTTTAACATTATAAAGTGGCGCCACTAGAGGAAATTTGGATCAGGACCATGTGCTAAGAAAGGCAATATAACCCCTTTCCTTCTCCCTGACAGAATTATCTTCCAGTCACTGTCAGCCAAAATACAGAAAAGAATCAGGCACAGCAAAGGCATCTTTCTGTTTTCTTTGCCATCGCTGGAGGTTGATTTCAATCAGGGAGATGCCATGGAGCTAGAAGGGGTTTCATGCTGCCTCCCAGTATCCTAGCCCTGATCCCCCCACATCCACCAGCATATTAATACTGTATTAAAGTTGATGTAATGTGTCGCTTGGCCTCAAATGGGATCCCAAATGGTTCATATGATACATATTTGGGGGCCACCTGCACTGGTAAATTTTCAAGCAGCAGGGCCAAGGTAACAGCTGGAATCTCAATCTGAAACCTGACAAAAAGACATATGCACTGTTCATTACTTTGCACTCTCTGTCCACCAGATCAGAAAGCGCACCTGCCACTGCAAAACCAAACCAACCCCAATCTATAAAAGTAGAAGAGTATTTTATAGTACTAAGCAAAAAAATTAGTATCTATAAATATAATTAAAATAACGTTTAGCTTGATGGAAATAAAGGAAATGTTTCATGCTTCCTTTCCATGGTAAACATCAACCCTTCTGCTAGAGAGATGCTATGTGCCTTTGACAGCTACATAATTGATAGACATAAAAAGGCATGTCTTTACTGGGGAAAAGCCACCAGTTGATTTCTGCCTATTACGCAGCTGCTAATGACACAAAATTTCTTCCCATATGAAAGGACAACTCTACCCTCTATGCAGCCAGGTGTTAAGTGAGTAGATTATTTTCAGTAATGCTATGAATATTTTAAGCAATTATCACTGAAGGCTGTAATTCTCAAATCACTTAATCCAAAATAGTCCCACTAAAGGTATTATTATTGTTGTATTTCATTTATTTATTTACTTCATGTATACCATGCCTTTTCCTCCCCAATGGGGACCTAAACTGGCTTACACCATTCTCCTCTCCTCCATTTTATTATCACAACAACCCTGTGAAGTAGATTAGGCTGAGAGTGCATGACTAACCCAAGACCACGCAACAAGCTTCCATGGTAGATGGACATTCAAACCTGGGTCTCCCAGAACTTAATCCAATACTCTTAACTGCTACACAATACTAGCTCTCAAAATACATATGGCATTTTATTGAGTTTTGAAAGCAAAAATCAGAAGGTATTAGGGGAGACAACAGTGAGATTGTAGGGAGAATGATGGTTAATTGTAGGGTAGAGAGAAGGAAGGATAATTAACTCTCTAACAGTGCTTGTATTTAGGGTATATTTCTACCCCGAACCAAATTCTAATGTATCCTGGGGTAGAAAAAATTGTACAAAACTGTTTTTATGATGCAGAAATCATTGTGTTTTACTGTACTTGAAAAAAACCACTTTGACACAGGAAGAATGTTTCTTTTGTGTTGATTCATCCTTCCCCTTCTGCATACTGAATAACTCACACCAGTAGCTTTACAAAGCTATAATTTTTTTTTCAGAACAACAATAACTGTGGTTTGAATCTAAGTTGTTAGAGAACTAACCAACTTCCATGACTTTTAAAGGAAAACATTTTAAAACAGCTAACATGAATAATTTCAAATGTTTTTTACACTTGGGGTATTATTCTATGGCATCAATCTCCCCTTCTCTGGTGAGGTAAATATTCTCCATGCTGTCAGGAAGGCTCTTCATATTGTCATGGAGGGCCATATCACTCCAGAGCACTTAAAATGGTTCCCTGGATCAGAGTTTTCTTAAGTATGGTTAATGCATCCGTAAGCACTGTACCAATTGGAGGTCAAGATAATGAGTTAAACCAAAGGCATCCAGGAAAAGGTTCACTGAGGAATAAACAGAAGACAGCTATTGTTATCATATAGATGTTCTGGGGCAGCATTCCAAACTCTAAGGAGCAACCAAGGAAAATAACTCCATTCATCTGAAGGAGCAGGAGACTGCTGAAGGTAGAAGACAAAACATGATAGAAGAGCTAAGGTCATTGGCAGGTATTCATTGGCAGAAAGGTGGAAAAGATAGGAAGCTGCAACATCAAAGTGCCACTACAGAAGGGGCTTTCTCCCTCCAAGGATGGGGGCCATAGAGAGAAGGGTCTTTCCCAAAAAACAGGCAGGCGGACTGATATGGGAGACAGCAGACAGTTAATCAGGCATCACAAGGTATACTTGTAGATACAAAGGGGTTTTTTTTGTTGCTTCCCAGTCCAGATTAGGGTTGCCAACTCTGAGTTGAGAAATTCCTGGAGATTTAGGGGTGCAACCAAGAAAGATGGCATTTGGGGAGAGAAAGAAACCCACTAAGGTATAATGCTATAGAGGTCACCTTCCAAAGCACTCATTTTCTCCAGGGGAACTGATCTATATTGTCTGGAAATCAGTTATAATTCTGGGAGATCTCCAGTCCTCATCTGGAGGTTGGCAACCTTAGTTCCTGATCTTGTCTTGAAGTGGGCCAGAATCTATAGCATCTTCACTAGTTCCCATCGCTATAAAACTAGACTAGCACAAATCAGACCTTGAATATGAACATCCACAGATAAATTTATAATTATGCATATACATGTACTTTGCCAGTTGAGAGTTATATACAATCATGCCTTCATATGCATGCATTTATAAAGAGGATTTATCTGTTTATATAGCCACTGTACTGGGAATGCAATCAGAGACTGTAAACATCTATGCCAAGCTGGAGATGATCAGCACACACAGAAAGTGACTGTGAAGGATATAAATCTCTCTTTGTCCTGCACATCTATCCTGAAAGACGCCCTGTGTGGTTTGGGAGTTGTTCACATGTTGTCTCAAACAGGTCCATGTCCCCTGGAGCACAGCATCTTCCCATGTGCAACTCCCATTTACTGCAATGGAGCTCATGCAGATAAGAGGTTCCTCATAGATCAGATTGCACTCTAAAATTTTATTGCCAGAATAACTATACACACACACCCTTTGTTAGACAGCACCTTGCATAATTCAGAACACTTTATTTGGCTCTGGAAAATTCAATCATTTGGTACCTCTAAGGCAAAAAATAATACCAGGAGACCTTGAAAGAGATTGGAAAGTTGGGTCAAAAAGCCAATGGAGACATCTCTCTGTGCTCCTCTCTCCTTGGCTCGAACAGAGGAAGGAGAATAACAAAGATGTGTGGATCCTGGGCTAGGCTGACTGTGTGAAATACACCCCAAACAACACTGACCTTGGGAGATTAGGGAAGAGACAAATTGCTCCAGAAGTAAAATAATGCTGTTCTAGGAAAATGCAGGTTTTAAAAATTAGATACCAGCACCTTTAATTTTGCCAATATTAACCAACAATCAGTGTTGTCTCTTTTAAAACAGTATAAAACAGGTCATTCACATGTACTTAAAACTCTGTATGCCTGAGTTAAAGAATATAATGCAAGCAGGGCAATGGACTCTTCCACGCGGACCTGTCTCACAATGTAGAATATCTGAACCCTTGAGGGATAGGGGTTTGTGTTGCTCTTCCACCGCACTACTGCAGTTCCACCCCACCAGAATGGATGAACCAGCACAATCACTGGACTTCCTTGTTTTGATGTTTTACAACTAGGGAGCCCAGACCCCCACTCCCCCGCCCCCACTCCCCACACCCCTCCCCCACTTACCTGAGCAGTGGGGGATGTGCACCTTCCTTGCATGCTCCCCCACAGTGTGGCGCGCTCCTGTGCACCGCAGCTGCTGGGATCGGGCCCGTTTTGGCCTGGATTGGGGACGCTGTGGAGCGCAGGAGCACTCTGCAGTGCTTAAAATGGGCCTGATCTATGGCAAACTGAGACCGTTTTTAGCAGCTGCAGAGCGCAGGAGTGTTCCTGCACTCCACAGCGCCCCAAAATGGGCCTGTTTCGGTGCTGATCGGGCCCATTTTGAGGTGCTGCAGAGTGCAGGAATGCTCCTGTGCTCCACAGTGCCTCAAAAACAGGCCCGATCTGCGGTAGAACAGCCCATTTCCGGCACTGCAGAGAAAACAGGCCTGCCCAGGGAGTGCACGATGACGTCATTCCTGACGTGACGTCATCCGCGCACCCACGCACACACCCCTCTCCCCAAAGGTAAGTGACAGGCCCCTGTCACCCGCCAGGAGGTTGAGGGGGCCTGGCAACCCTATTTACAACCCTTGATGCAATGAGATTTCCAGAAAAAGATCTATCTTTGCAAAATGCAGCTTTTATTTACAAAACCAATATGGTCCAGGAAACAGCAGGCTGGACTGAGATATAGTATGTCTGAGTTCTCTAATTGTTACTTGGCTATGTACTCACTGGCAAGTCACTTAGGCAAAATTTGGCTGCCTCAATATCCTAAGAACAACAGTGACCTACCATTGCAGGGCTGTTATTAGGAGGATAAGGCGAAGGCACACAGCAGTACATTCAAAATGCCAAAAAATAATGCTACAGTGTTTTTATGTTGCACAATAGCAATCAATTCATTAAGGACAATTGTATGTTGGCCAGTCACTCAGTAAGCAGTTTTTGGCTGGCTCTGTTTGTGTATTTTTGCCCCTCCAATCTTCTCATTAAGAAATGCCATTCTCAGATCATGGTTACAAGAAGTGCAAAGCATCTGTTTCCTCTAAAAGAAGGAAATGGAATGAAACAACAAGAATATATCTTAATTCCTCAATTCGCTAGAGAGCCCACAAATGCACCTGCATTTGTCCAAAGGGAGAATTAAATGATCATAATGGCGCAATTTTAAAACAGTGCTAAACTCAGTTAATACTGCACAAATGTGTGGCAGCTCTCATATTCCAGTTGCTAATACGAACAAGGCCTTTGTACTAGAAATCTGGTCATATTTCACATACAAAAATCTACATGGTTAGGCAAGTTGGTGACAGGGTATCTGATTTTTAAATCCAAAGCTGTATTGACTTTTTTAGAGACCTACCAGCTTCCAAAACTTCAGAGACTGTATTCCCAGTTCAGTGAATTAACCTGTTCAAAGGCACACTCAGCCAAGCACTACTGAAGAGCAACCTGTATTCATTCTAGTAGGGCTCAGATGGAAACGACATAAAATCTAGACTGGAATGAATGGGAGTGGTGCAACAATTATGCTTCACCGGCTGTACTCACAGGGTGTCATTTTAAACACAAGCTACATGAGACATATAGCCGTGAAAGCCTTCGACAATACATCTACATGAGACATTTAATTTGCACAAATGTTGTTATGACTGCATAAAAAGATCACTTTGTTTGTTCATTGTTTGGTCAAACAAGCCTTCTTTACTAAGATATAGCTAACCCGAGAGCTGCTGAATGCCAAACCAACTTTTAGCTTGTATGTTAGAGAAGCAAGCTATGGGAGGCAACAGGGTACAACTCTCATTTTCTGATACAAACACAAACCCCTTCGCATCCTCCTGATTCCTCTTCCTGCCACCACTACCACTTTCCCTTCTTCACTCCCCTCTCCATCCAAAAATATATCGTATTCTTGTGCTGCACTGCAAGGATGTGCACACAGTAATTCTATTCAGGTTTGGGTGTTCTGTTCATTAACATTTTTGTTTGGATTCTTCGATGTCACATGTTCACATTCATCATTATATGTTTAGAATGAATTCATTCCAAAGCATATTCCTGTCAGTTCAGTTTCAGGTGATCTGCAGTAGAAGATCAAGATTTGAGTCCAGTTGCACCTTAAAGACCAATCAGTTTTCCAGGGTCTAAGCTTTCACGAGTCAAGCTCCCTTTGTTAATACCCCAGAAATCTGTTGATGGAGCTACTAGACTTGAATCTTAATATTCCTGTAAGAAATGTTTTTGTCTCTCTTTCAGCTGAGAAGAAATTCTTAGGTTGTAGCTCTCACCCAGGGATCTCCCTCTCAAATTTCAGGCAGATAAACAAAGCCCCCCCACACACACATTTACAAGCCATTAAAATTCTACCTTGCAAAGCAAGCATAGTGAGTTTTCCTCTGTCCTTTCTTGCAGCCAGCATCTGGTTGTGGGAGCTGCACATTCGCACATTAACTCCGTGCTAGGCTCATTCATTTTAGCATTTTTCTTCCAAACCCAGTCTAACTTAACTTACTTCCTGGTATCCACCAAAGAGGGAGGGAAGGCAGCATCTCATCAGATCTCGAAAGCTAAGCAGGGTCAATACTTAGATGGAAGACCACCAAGGAAGACTCTGCAGAGGAAGGCAATGGCAAATCACCTCTGCTTCTCACTTACCTTGAAAGCCCCAGCAGGGGTCGCCGTAAGTCGGTTGTTACTTGACAGCATTTTACACACGCACATCCACCAAAGAATGTTAGGCTTGGCTAGAGAAAAGTCAGTTCTTCAAACACCAGAGTGCAGGAAGATGGCTTGGGAGGATACAGGCTTTACCTTCCTTCCCTGTATAGAGCCATCCAGACCTATGCTGTATACGTGAACAGGAGGACTCATGCATAACTGCAGGGCTGATTTTAGACAAGGATAGGATCTCTCTTTTCATAACTCTGTAATTTGACTCAGGAATGAAGGGAAATATTTATTAAATATAACAAAAATATGAATTAGAAACACCGGTATAAAATTTAATGAATAGAAATACAAAAGTTAGATTAAAAACATCCTCAATATGGTTCTACATATAAGTACTAAAACTTTTTGTATATATACACAATAATAAAATCACTAATATGCAGGTATAACAACACATTTCAGAACCAAAAAAATCAGACGTGTCAGCCCACAAGCCTTCCTCAATGGTACGAAAATTTCACAAACAGCACCCCATCAATATCGTCCATAAAACATATATGACCTAGCACACAATAAACCTGAAGTGGGGGGGGGGAGACAAAAACTGATTATTTAGATATGATGGAAACGTTTACAGTGTTGTTAAGAAGGCAGCTTTCTAATCTTTTGATCCAACCCTTATACACTAATTTGGAACTTAAGAAAGCTGGTAAAGCAGGTTTATATAAAAACTGAAGTCCTGTTTGTGGTAGAATGTTGAAGTTTGATGTATGAGAGCTGTGTAACTTGCTTGTACCCCAGCGCTTGCTGTGGATGGGTAAGAAACCAGCACAGGGTGGTGTTATCAGCAGATGTACCTTGCAAAGGCAGAAAGGCATTAGGTGCACATCTGTTTGCCTTCCAAACTCTCACTCAGACTTTTGACTTACCTACAATTCTTTTAGAGTATATACCATCTTTCTACTTATTTAGCATGTGAGGAAATTAAGTTACAACCTTATACAGTGAGTCAAATCTGAGTACTTCTTCTGACTCCCTTGGTTTTTAGTGTATTCCAGACCCAGGGCCTACTGAACTAAACTGTAAGCATTTTACAGTAAGTCACATGGACATCAGAGTCCTGTGACAGAGAAGGGGAACCAGAATTATGACTTCACTGGTGCCGAGCCAAAAACATGGGCAGCAGGCCAAAAGAGTGGTGGACAGGAAACACAAATCAACCACCAGGAGGGGCATACTAAAATAAGGAACAAGGGTGAGACCTATGGAAGATTTCTCTCTTCTTCTGTGTTGCCTTGTCTTGCTACCCTATTGCTCTTTGCATATGCATGTAAAGCGAGGCAGGATGCATGACACACTTCCCTCTATGCAGCAGGTCTTTCCAAAAGGCAGTACAAAAAAGGGACCGGCAAACCAGCAAGATGGGCTCTGTGACTCAACCATGGAGGTCTTGATCACAGCCATGAGCAGGTACTTTTTACTCTCAACAGACTCTCCAGGTCCACAAGCACAGATCTTTCCCTGCTTTGTTATCTCAGATTAGTGGTTCCCAACCTTTTTTTCATGGAGAAACCCCTAAATTAATTGTTCAAATCCTGAGATGCCCCTACCTAAGAAAATGTTTACAGGCCAGAAAAACTTGATGGTGGCGAGTGCTAAATTATTGTCATTTGAACCGTCAGCGTTCTATAACAATATGAAATGAATACAGACACAATACAACTAAATATAACCTTAAGAAGCATAATATTTTGAAGGATGTTTGGAATTTTTCAAAATTATTTATTACTCCACTATTTGTTACGAAATCCTTGACAGTATCCCGCAGAACTCCAGGGTTCTGTAGAACCTTGCTTGGGAAACACTGCCCAAGATCCTTAAACTAGAAACGCCAAGGACTGAACCTTGAGTGTTAGCACACACAGTTTCAAAGATACCTCTCCTTACATTCACAATGGAATGTACCCATAGGATTTAAAATCGCACAAATATATTGCCATATTTATTGGCACCACATAGTATGGGATTTTTTTCTTACATTACTACTTTTTTCAGTTCTTCCTTATCTTCAGCAATGCAGGAAGCAATGCACATATTCTCACAAGGCCCTTTTGCCTGGAGCAGAGAAGCCAAAGAGCTGGCACTTGAACTGATAGTTTAAAAACGAGTGATGTTACAAGTAGACTGTCATCAGGACACTTAGCGTCAGCCTTCTTGCATTCACGCTTTCTGCTTACACTGTTTCATTAAGCATGCTTATCCTTGCAGCTGTTCATTTTAACCAATCTGGATAAAGAGACTTGTAGAAAATGATTCCTCAATCATACCAATGCGGTGTTTCTTAGAGTATCTACAAATGGATTACTTGTTTTGAACTATGCTTAACTAGAAGTGTGCTGATTCTCTGACCTAACTGGGTAAGTTTATGATGATTAACACAACACCGGAGAACCTGTAATCACTCAACATTCCTGTTCTAGCTAAAAGGTTTGCTCCACTGAAAGCACCCAGTGTAGAACAACCTGGAGCAAAATGAGTGGATGATGGGAAAGACTATGAAGTACTTGTCAAATCCTTTGACTGAAACACTTAAGTATCTTTATCAATTTGACAATCTTTCTCTAATTCTTATGATTAAGGTGTTTGTTTTAAATTGTCACTCAAATAGCCCTTTGAATGTTTTAAAATCCCTGTTTCTTTCATCCCACAGCTACCACCCAAGGTAAAACATTGCACAGCCACTCAGTAATCCAATGTCAAAAGGTGCAATTCAAACTCAGCACTCTGGAATGCAAGTCCTCTGGCACTCTTGCTGCTTTCAGGGTAATAAACACTGTACACAGCAAGGTGCTTTCCCAGTGAAAACCTTTACATTCAGAGCAGAGTTGTCATGGACCAACCTGGCCCAGAAGAGCAGAGAGACTCAGAGGACTCTTCTGAGGGAGAGGCAGCTGGCGAACCTGACCCAGATCCACAGCCAGTGGCAGAGGCACTGCAGGAGGAGGCTGTCCGTGAATAATTAGACATAGATCCACAGCCAGGTACCAGCACATCGGCCCCTCAGCTTCCCAGCCCTGAGCTCGCAACAGAAAGCCAGGTACAGGCCAGCTCTCCCCCTTCATCACCAGAGCCTTGGGAGCGCTGTCGGAGGAGGGCTAGGAGAGCCCTCCAGGCCAGAAGGTGCAGTGCCAGGCTAGCAGCACAGCACCGGCCCAGCATCATTAGTGATGATGAGTGCTTGCAGGAGCAGGACTGAGACAGCTGGCAGGTGCATGATGCAGCACAAGCAGCTGAGTACTGTGAGGGTTAAAAGCAGCCAAAGAGGGAGGGGCTGTGTGGAAGCAACGTGTCCGCTTACTACTGACCTTGCTGCTGTGTTTGGAACCAAGTCTCTTGTCTCTGACCTTGGCCTGTTCATGTGGACGTGTTTCTGGAATACCCCTTTGGACTTGAAGCTGTGAGTGCTGCCCAATTGGTGCCTGAACATTGGAACTGTGCTTTGCCCTGCTCAGACAACTTGGGAGTTGTCCCTTGCCTGCTGCCAGTGTGAGTCTGCAATCGGGACAAGAGTTTGCTCTTCACAGCTAAATATAGGAGATCCGTCAGGCCTGTAGTATCAGAAGCTATGGAAATATCATTGCTGGAATCAGATTATTTATTTGTAAAATGTCCATCATTGACAGTGATGCAAAATTGTATATTACAGAATTCCTGTTAGTGAGAGTTGGGCCACCGGGTATCAGAGGTGGAAGAAAAATTTTGCCCTCACCTCCACCTATTTCCCAAATGCAGCATGTTAGTTTTCCCCAAAGACACAAATGGCATCCAGTAACTCATACGGGAGAAAGTGATTTAGCACTCACCTCAGTGGTGCTTGAGTAAACCTGCTCCCTGCCCCTTAAGAATCATGACTGCTAGTATTATAGCCCCATCTCTTCATCTGCAAAAGCCCCACTCCTTGTTCCTATTTCTTACGCTTGGTTCACACAGAAAACTAATCTGGTAATAAGTTGACAGAGTTCAGAGGTGGTAGAAGGGACTGCATCACCAGACTGCAGGTGGAGGATTCCTACTCTGCATGTTCCTTCACAGAAGAAAACTTGACACAAACACAAAAGCTGTACAAGGGGGGCAAAGGTTATAATTCTCTTCACTTGCTGTACTGATTTGCTATTTGAAGGGAATTTTTAGCATAGGAAAGAATTCCAATATAGGATGTGCAATCCATGTGCAGTCTGAAGTGCTGCAGTTCATTCTGTCATGTGTACAAACCAGGCCTCAGTCACATGAATGTGCAGCAGATGTTGAGAAGAAGCAGGCAGACACTGTGGCCGTTTTCACACTGCTTACTGGCCATGGAACATCGTGCCAGGAAGACGCTGTTGTTCCGGGAGCTCGGTGCAATCTTCCATGGCCGATAAGCAGTGTGAAAACAGCCAGAGCACTTTCCCTGGACTGGTCAGATGGATTTCTGTTACTGTTTTTGCATTCATCTTATTTTTGTATTCTATTAAACTTTATATTTATTGTAAAATAGTTTGTGTTTTGGATTAAAAATCATAAACTGTATCATAAGCACAATTACCTTCTCTGTACAAACAGAAAAGTCTTGTTTGCATTGTCATGTCTATTCCATGGAATTGAGTGGAAATATCAAAGTAATTCAAACAATAAGTAGTAGGGTTAGTGTAGAACAGTATTTTAGTCTCACAGGACTTTCCAGGATTCCTGAGCTCCACCTACCTGAGAGTGATGGAGTACACATCACTTGGAATTTTATTAAGTCAGAAATTTCATTTTCATTTC
This sequence comes from Eublepharis macularius, assembly GCF_028583425.1. Classification (NCBI taxonomy): domain Eukaryota; kingdom Metazoa; phylum Chordata; class Lepidosauria; order Squamata; family Eublepharidae; genus Eublepharis; species Eublepharis macularius. The sequence goes on from NC_072799.1 coordinate 51,125,771, forward strand.
TGTGCCTTTCATCTTTTAATTAAATCTTTGGAGAAACAATGACAAAAAGTTGCACTTCCACTCCTGAATGGGTATGTATGGTCCGAGGACAAAGAGCAGCCTCACTCTTACTGGGGTAAACTGGACATTTATGAGTTTTTGCAAGGGTGCAAAGAGTAACTCCACAGTTACAGTCCTTTACACATGCACAACAGTCTGTTCAGAGTGGCATGTTAGGAGGTAGCTGAACAATGTACAGCTCTATAATTTATTCTAGAGTTTCTGCAAGAAGGATGGGAGCATAAATGAAGTAAATAAATTAGTTATTCAAAGCTTTATGTAGGAGGTATAATTATGCCATAAAAATCCAGTGGCTCCAGTATTTGCTTCCTTCCAAATGAGAAATGCATTCTGCTCCAGTGGTATTTTTATGACTATCAGTGGTTAACCCCTTTGCATTATTCCTTCCATTTGCTTTCTCACCCACAGTTCACACCTCCTGTGTTTGATTTTCATCCTTTGAAAAACCATGTTTATCACCTTATAAACCCACTCACTTGTTAAAAGGCCACATCCATACCTGCACTTCTTGTGTCATTCCTTTCCATTCTCTATTGTCTGGATACATTCTTATGCCATTTTTGCAGATTTGCAATCCAGCCATGGAAAGATCACTATAGGTTTACTTACTAGTGAGTGTACCAACCCAGGGCTGTGGTAAGTCAATATGGCCCCCAAACAAACATTCCTGTTGCCCCTTCCACATACAACACTGAGATCAAAACTAATGTCATATGACAAGTTGCATGATCTTACTGGCTCTTCAAGATTACCAGGATCCCGGTCTCAGCAGTAGCACTGCCTACTTGAAACAACATTCTGGGGCTTTTAGCTGCAGGCCCCTGAGTAGTTGGCGGTGCTGTGATTTGCCATTTCAAGAAGCAGGTGAAACATTACATCTGGTCAGATCTACTCATGAATAAGTATCCCAGCCTGCCACTGTAGGTGGCAAGCTTGCAAGAGACAACATTCCTCATTATGCTTGCCCAGACATGTGAACAATGTTTCTGGAAATGCTGAACGCACTACCTTTCCCATAACAAAAAGCAGAAGTGGAACTCTAATCAGGCAAACTGATCAGAGCGCAGATGTGGATTGCAGCAGGTTGTTCTGCAAGGTCCTGGGTCATATCACAGGGAAAATAGTGGCGCTCTCTACAAACCCAGGAGTGCACATGAGCTACTTTTGATTAATTCCAAGAAGTCGGATAGCACCACCTCAGGACAGACTCATTAATCAACTGATTGCCCTGCAAACTGAGTTCACATCTAGTAAATAGGCAAGCCATTTGAATTCCTGTACCTCGAATGGAAGGTTAAGGCATATGTGATGTTGAAAAGATAACTTTTACTAGCACTAGATGGCAAGGACACTGTTTGCCAGATAACCCATTTGGGGCAACTTCTGTGCCTGCTTTATGGTAGGTATCTAACATAGTTCTCTGCTGACAAGCTCAATTCAGTTTCTTTCATAGTTTAAACACCGAAACATGGACAAGGTAGTTACAAGTTTAGATACTATCCCAACTGAAATAATGCAAAACAGTGGCAAAATAATCCTTGGTTCTTTTTAGTTACGAAGAAATTCATGTGCATGGTGACCTTTGGCCTGTCCAGTTACATACTTCCCAGTGCCTCTTCATTATAGTGGAAGTATTGAAAACTCAGACTATGTACACATTTTTGTATCTGATTTGACCATTCATACTTGCTCTCAAAGTGGATACAGTCCACAGCTGAGAATGTTGACTATCATACATACCACACCATTGTTGCCACGTTTGCTGCTGCAGTGCGCATGCGTGTGCAGATATGCAAAAGAACTGAAGTAAAAAAAAAAGTATTTACATATCAGAGCTGTTCCAAAGTTGCTGCAGCAAACTGTAATAAAACAGTGAGAGTAAAAGAGCAGCAAATTCCTAAGGATGCCAAAGCCGATAAAAAGCCTTACATGCACAGCCCCACTAAAAGCACACATGTGCTGAACTTTGAAGGTCATAAATCCAGTTAATACAAGACTGAACGAAGAACAAATGTTTTCAGAAGTCAAAAAGTCTGCCCTGGGCAGTTCAGCATTTAGCAAGAGAATTTGCTAACTTGGGCCAATTTAGTGAATCTGAATATAAACAAACCCTGTACTGTCATACTTAATAAACCAGACTCTTGGGGAAACTTGGGGGGGGGGGGAGAATTACAATGCAGAAGGCAGAAAAGATAGTAAACCACTAGATTTTCTTTTCATGCTGAAAACTTCCTAATTTTACGAAGCTGAAGTTCATGAATGGGTTCTTCCCCCCACCCTTTCTTGTCAGGTTTCAGGGCGACAGTGGAATGTATCTCTAAGAAGACAAGAGCTGCTTGAGGAAACTGGATAGAACAAGTTTCGGGCAGTGTTGCAGCTTGTGGAGGGGTGGAGAGCAAGACAGTTGCAACTACGTAAGCAAGCAAAAGCATCAGGCCTGGGCCCCTTTGTACAACAAATGGGTATGGGGAAGGGGGGACAGGGAGCTAAGGAAACCACAGAAGCAAGCAACATTTGAAGTTTCTTAGCTGATGTGTCTAAGGACTGTGAATTCCTGCTTACACAGAAGAGTATCTGTTGCCTGTAGTCAAAAGAAGAAGAGAGATCATGCTAAAATTTTAAGAATACATTAAACTTAGCAATTAGCAGACGTGCAGTTAGTTGTATTTCCATATTCCCAATTGTGGATTCTTAAGGAAATGATATGATTATAAGCCTCTTGGAATGGACTGCAAGATTCAAGTCCAGTGGCACCTTAAGGACCAACAAGATTTTCAGGGGATAAGCTGTAGAAAGTCAAAGTTCCCTTTGTCAGATACAAGTAGGAACGGAGATCCTTGAGCCTTCATATCTCTATCAGGAGGTAGGAGGGGTGTTGCAAAGAAGGGAATCAGGATGCAAAGAGGTGCAGCAGTACAATGCAGCTTGATTAGAGCTGAAATTAGCATCTGTAGTGAGATAAGAATCCTATGTCTCTATTCAGACCCTGGGAGGGGGGTTCATTGTTCTGAATTTGTGAATGAACGCAGGCTCAACAATCTCACTTTAATCTCCCCTTGAAGTTTATCTGTTTGAGAACTTGCAACTTTCAGATCAGAAATCGAACGTTCTGGAAGATTAAAATGTTCTCCCACTAGTTTGTGTGGTTTTAATGTCAGATTTATTCTTTTCCATAGGGACTGACCTGTTCGTCCAATGTTGAGAGTCAAATGGTATTGCTGATACTTGGTAACAGATATAATTTTGGAAGACTAACAACTGAACCTGAGATGTTGTAACTGGTATTGTTAGGTCCAGTTGGAGTGACAGAGTTGTCAGCAATGACCTTCCAAAATCACTGGGGGAAAGAAAGGCATTTTGGAGCGAAGGACCCAAAGGAAACTCTAGAGCAGACCTGTAATATTGTGTCACATTCCTATGGAATGACACACTAAAGTTTCTATGGGTCATTAACCCATTACATTTCCAGTTGGGTCAAAATTTTTAAAAAATCAGTTCATTTTTAATATACTTCCTTGGAACTGCAAATGACTTTTGATTGCACCATTTGCCTAAACATTAATTTGGGGGCTGATATGTTTCATGAAAAAGAGGAAGCAGTTGAGAGAAACACAGCTGGCTTCTTGTTTTCTTCCTAAATCTCCTTCAGGGAGATTGGAGGCAGTGGGCTGAGAATACACAGATCAAGTGGATGTTCTCCTTCCTTGAAGGAAAAAACAGAGCAGTCTGCTAAAGCTTTCTGTTTAAAAAAAATCAACAAAGGCAAAACTGGCTCCTGTGAAACTGACTGGAGCAGCAGCACTTCTAGTAAAGAAACAGGATTAAAATTCTGATTTGTTTCAGGAGATTCCATTTTAAAGACCATCACTACGATGACCGTGAACTATCCAAAATTCTCGTGCAAGAAAGTCTCCTGAGTTTCCTTGCACTATGACTGAACATTTCATATGCACTTTGTCCTGTATACAGAGCAAGTTGTCAGAGAAAAATTGTTTTGTCAGTCCAACGGTTCTGTGTGTCAACACTATATTGATGAACTGCTGGCTGGTGTGTAAATGACAAAAGCAGTGAATCTTGATCACCCACAAACAGGGGTTTCTGCCTACGTGGGGGAAGGGGTGCCCCAGATATGCAGAAAAATACACAACTACATAAATTGTCCAGAAGAAAAACGGAAAAGAAAACCCCTCATAATAGACTGATGAATATGATCCAGAATGCACACACTATTGAAAGCAGCAGAGTGCCAGTTAAATGAAAGAAGGGAGAGAGAAGAGAGATAAATCAGCCTAATAAAGCTCCAGAGAAAGTAAAGAATTAGTTCTGGAGAGACAGAGAGAGATCTTGGGAAGGAGGATTTCTAAACTACCATCTCCCATGTCGGTGATTCCTCAGAGCCCCCATCTTGTACCCCCTTGTTTTTCCTTGTTTTATCGGCAAGTCAATGGTATCCATATCTAACAAAGTCTATTTTGTTTGTCCACAACAATCCACTTGAGCTTTATGTTTTCTTAACTTCGGAGTACCTTGAGGTTAACCTATCAGCTTGCCTTAATACCCCAGATCCTAAACACATTACACGGAAGTAAATCCAATTGATTTTGGTGAAGCATTTGTCCCTTAGGTCCACAGCCTAAATCCACTTCTTGTTTCAGTGCTATTCGGAATACTTTCCCTAATACTTTATGTTTGTGTATCTTCCAAGCAGACGGCTATAACTAATAGGAAGACTGATTCTCCAGGGCGAAAGAAATAACTGAGCACACACAATAAAATAAACTCACAGAGCTAAACATTGACCTCATAATATTGTGATTCACACAAGCAGCTCCTTTTCCAAGGGCAAAACTGCACCTTTGGAAATACAATGTGTACTATACATTGCTTCCTCGCTACCCCCTTCTGTGCAATGTGAAAAGAAATCAACTGCATTTAAAGGCAGGCTGAGAAAACATTGGGAGAAGAGGGAGCCACAGAAGGGAGAGGAAAAGTCAATAATTATTCTGTCTGGAAACTGTATAAGTAAATACCAAACACTGGCTCATCAGATTTCGTTGTGGGGGTTGATGTGTGTGTGTTTGTGTTTTGCTCTGCAGCTTCAACTCAAAGCACAGCTTTATAAGGCCAGAACACAAAGGTGTACATCAAAGCAACAGACAGAAGAGGAATCTCTGAACTTCTCTCACCTTAATAAACAAATAGTATCTTCACTCATCTTTCTTCTATAATGGAACCAAAATATGGCTTCTTACATTTCTCTCACATTCAGTTAGGGCTCCATCGGCAAAACTGAATGTTCCACTTTAGCACCCCCTTTCTGAAATCTACAGCCTTGTTAAATGTTTAAGTAAGAATAGCAGCAGCGCTACTAGCTCAATTCTGCAATATTTTGATTTTGTTTCAAAAAGATTCACAATGTAATAGACAAGACTTGCTAAATAAGGATGAGAACAAAAAGGAAAGCTGTAGAATATAAAGATTTCCTGGGTTGTGTTGTCCCCTTCCCTTCACAAACAGAAAACTTGGTTTTGAAAACAACAGGTCTTCACCAGAACTGTACTTCCATCCAGTGCCATAAGCTCCAGTCCACAAATGCTTATGCATCAATAAATGTTTGTCTTTGAGGGTCCACAGGGCTTCTTTTCTTTAAGGACCCTAAGCCTCCTCCTTGCTGAGCAAACAGGCACATCACACTAGTATGAATGAATTCCCTTCGGGGACCACATTGCCAATATAACACCAAGAGATAAAAAAGCCTGCCCACAAAAACCCACATTTTGTTACCTTGCCTTTGGCCTATTCACTCACGTGCCTATGCAACACAGAGCAGTTTAAGTGGTGAGCCTGGTAAGCTACACACCCAGCAGAAACTATACTCAACCAAAAGAAGCAGTTGCCTCCACTATGGGAATTCCAAAGCAACTTAACCTTAAAACCTGTAACAGATTGGATCCAAAGAACCCGAGGGCCTTTTCCCACTCATAAACCTGCTCAGATTCTGAGATTACAATGTGTGTGTGGGGAGGGGAGAGAGTTGTTGAGGAAACCTGCCCCCTCAGAGGTTTGGGTGGTGCAAGGCTTTCTTGGTTGCCACCTCTAAACTATAGAATTCATACCTCCATTACCAGTCTTCTGAAGCCATCTCAAAGGCCTTTGAAAAAATGTGTTTTATATCTAATATTCTGTTTTCTCAATAGCAGATTTTAATTATTGTTTGTTTTGGTTTTTAACAGGCTACATATTTTTTTTAAAAAACGCAGAAAGGCAGCCTAGAAATATTCTAAATAAATAAATAAATTTTCAGAACGCAACTTAAGATATTACACTGTTGAATGGAATATAAAGAGGGTGGGTGGGTGTGACAAATTACACCGGGTGCTAAACAAATTAGTAAAAAATTCAACTGGAGAACAACTGGTAGGTAACACAGAAAGTCTTGTCCATAGAGTGCTAGGTACTATAAGCTGAAGTCGGGGGGAAAGTTCTTAAACATCATTCTGAAAAAGTTTAAATGCAATGTCATCTAATACTGGACAACACTTCCAACTACTTTGTCAGACTGCACAGGGAAGCCATTGAAATTCACAAGCATAAGCAAAACTTCAACAGGAAAGAAGAAACCTTTTCTGAAAAACACCAGGCTAACAAAACACTCTACACCCGACAATAGCCCTGCAGAGAAGATTAGCACATCAAGCACCAATCCATATGCAAAAGAACCTCCTCAGGATACAGTGAAGCCTCCCGCCATTAGCATTCCACACCCTGGGAAACTCTTACAGGAGGACTCAGCTCAACTCCAACCCCAGGGGCGGCGCAAGGGTCTGCTGCGCTCGCTGCCGGCTGGCTGGGCGCCCCCACGCGCGCACAAGCGCGCGCACGCACGCGCACCAGCCCGCATGATGACATCACGTGTGACATCATCACGGGAGCGCGCGCCGCCTGATTGCTGCAGCGGGCAACCTCCGAGCTCTCTCGCTTGGTTGCCTGCGCCGCCGCAGATGCCTGCCCGCGGTGGCTGCGCCTGGCCGGAGGCTTGTGCTGGCGGCGGCAGCAGCGCGGGGTGGGAGGGATAGGAGGCTGGTGCTTTGTGGTGCGCGCTCCCGCCCGCCGCACCTCCTCCGGCGCTCCCTCCGGCACCCCGCGCCTGCGGCCACCACCTACCTGGCCTTAATAGGCGCGCCAGCCCTGCCCACCCCTCCTGAGTAGATATAAATGACCTGCCAACATCTTTTCCACACTGTGACACTGAGAAATCTCTGTCTTTTGGTGCTACACCTCTGAAGATGCCAGCCACAGCTGCTGGCGAAACGTCAGGAACTACAATGCCAAGACCACGGCAATACAGCCCGGAAAACCCACAACAACCATCGTTCTCCAGCCGTGAAAGCCTTCGACAATACATCATCTATTACTATTTTTAAAACATTCTACCCAAATATAAAAAGGTCAGTCCGTTTGGCTGAGATCAAGTGTAGTGTAATCAAATAAAAAATATACAGGTTTAGAATAAAGGGGGGAGGTGACAGAATTATCATTACAGAGGCCTACATTTTAACACGGTTTAGTAACATTTAGCAGCACCTTATTTCGTTTGTGGCTTCATTATTGATATGTCTAATAAACATGTCAAATCTGTAGACAATTAAATCTGGATATTGGAACCGTAAACAGACAAAAAAAGATCATTCTACAAACCTGAACAAAAACCTGGTTGTGTTCAGCGTCCACGAGGGAGAAGGCCCTCACAGGAGACTACAAGCCACCCCATCCATTGCCCAGAGCTCTGCCCTGCCTCCAGTTCCCTGGCCAATCTGCTGTTGAGTTTGGAGGCAGTCTTCCCTCCTCCCAACAGAGGTTCTCAGGGATTCCTTTACTCCCCAACAAATTTTCCTTCCTTTTCCTAATGTGATAAGCAGTCCTCACCTCATTCAATTTTTAAAACTTTATATCAAATTCTGATTACATCCTGTAAAAAGTTACTACAGCTGTTGGACTGAAAAAAGATACTGCAACAATGTGTTCCACAGATCTACAACATCTCCCCATAAGTAAGATAAGTAACCCTTTTTCCATTCAAGTTACTAGATCAACTAAACAAACTTCTACTTGTCTCTGTACACATTCAAAGAATTATCACACCCTAATGTTTTGTTTCATGCTGCTTCCAATCAATTTTCTCACTGTTCAGTTCCAGATTGCAATTCTGGTCTGCTAATCTTGCCTATTCCAAATAGGCTTTTCTTCTCGAGACTCACAGGCACGGTGGCATTAAAGGTACAGCCAGAATCTTGGATCTAAATTTCTTCCAAAGGGATAGAGGTGAATCATATAGTATCTCTTTATGCCACAGAGTAAATTAACGTATGTGTTTCCAAAAGACTGGTCTATACGGTCAGAAAAAATACACTACAGACTTGCTGGCAAGTTTGAATCCCCCCTAAATGCAGAAAGCTAATATATTGGGAAGAAGGCTTGACAAGATCCCCAACACCAGGGACCATTCAGTATAGTTTTCCCCTGCATTCTGAAGTAGAAATTTCATTGTTGTCTGAACCATTTGCAACCACTGCAGCCGCTACAGAAGGCCATCAGCTGCCAGCAGAGAGAAACACTAAAACAGCCACCACTTTTTCCACCACTTCTGGTGTTTGTTGAATAACCTTTAAATAACAGTTGCCAAGACTGAGGAGTTGGTGAGAAAACCAACAACTGACGCTTCTTCCATATGAATATTCTCAGACTTGCAATGATTTTTTGTTGAGAATCTGTAAAGTTGTCAGTTCCATTGTTTATTTTTATTTCTGTTGGATTTTTGTAATTTTTATGGTCATTTTCATGGTTCTGAACAGAATTATTTGTCTTCTGAAGGAGATGCCTCTGACAACTGACCTAGGGAGGCATGTCGGTGTTGTGCTGAGAGTGGTCATGGCTTCTTCCCTGTGTGTGCATTTGACAAACAAGACCATAATTGTGGAGGGGCAGTGAAATCACATCTGCAGAGTTCTCAGAAGCATGTTCATTTCAGGTCATACTCTGATCATGCCACAGGCAGCATAGGGTGCTCCCTCCCTCCCGTTTTTTTGCTCTGTCATTCATTGTATTCTGAATGTGGGCAGAGGCAGGCTGACATCAGGGAAGCACGCCAGCATCACTGTGCACTGGTTCCATATATGGTTACCATGGAGGTGAACCTAGCATGCCACTCCATGATTGGTGGGTGGCGACAGAGTCACTATGGATACTGGAGCACTTGCTGTGCTCTCACTTCCTTGGAGTTAGGATTTTGGGAGGGAAATAATTTCCCCTCTACTAGGAAAGCATAGGATACCAATGAGATATGCTGGCACCACTGGCAGCAACATCCCAGCATCCGGGATTTAGAATTGGGTCGCCAATTTCTTGGGGATGAGAAAGCACTGGAGATGTATTGTGTGTTAATATTGCTAATAAAGCAAAAGCTACATACTGTTGAAAGCAACCAGACTCCTAAAACAAGCAACAAGACCAGATACCCCAAATCAATAACATGCCACCAAGCCATTTCCAGCCCAGATAGCTCCAACAAAAGCTCTTAGTATTATTTACTCTCTTCACTTTAAAATTAAAATTTGCTTCAAGCTGTTTATCTGTCCTGCCTAGTCACTGTATTCCACGGGGCGGGGGGGGGGGATTAATAGGGAGGAGTGCTTGGAGGATTCTGACACAAGCCATGTTAATGCACATTTTAAATTTAAGCATGGTTAAATGGGATGCCTGGACACAGCCATAGACTAAACTCATATAATCCACTTAAAGCACCTTTCAGACCTTCTCCCACTGTTCATGAGAATGTGTGAAAATTGCAAAGGTGGTTTTAATTGCACACGTACCCTGTGCTTGAATTAAATGAAGACCAGGCAGGAAGGTTGATATAGCCACAGTGCAGGTATAATTACAGTCTTACCTTCTGGAATAGTAGCAAGCAAGTTTCCCCCAACTTTCTTATTTCTTCTCCCCCCCTCCCCCCGAAAAAACACTTTAAAAGACACGGTAGCAAATGTGACAAAAAAAAAAGTAAGAAAAGCCTGATGAACAACAATAAAATTAGGGAATAAAAACAAAAACAAGTTTCCTCCATCTCTACCTTTCTGCTAAAGCGGAACCAGGAGAGAAACTATGCAAGCCATGTTAACAAAAAAAAGGGCCCTCCAATTAATGTGTTACAGTTCTTTTAAATCCGAGAACAAACCGTGCTGCTGCTCCTGATACTGGAGGATGCAGTGCCATAATTGTCACTTAGCCACTTAACTCCCTGCTGCATGGCTCAGTCACTCATTGTGGTTTATCTCTCAGCCAATTACTGCTATCATTTGCATTTCAATGTGTACCATCAGGAGCCCAGGCAGAGGTGACAGTAGAACAGGAAATGGAAAAAGCAGTTAACTGGTTCTCTGGGCTTGATAGGGTTGTTGTGAGGATAAAATGGAGTAGAAGAGAACAATGTAAGCCACTTTGAGTCCCCACTGGGGAGAAAAGTAAGGTCGAAAGGAAACAAAATAAAATTACATTAATAAAATTAAGGCCCTGCGCTGGATAGTCCAGGCAAGCCTGATCTTGTCAGATCTCAGAAGCTAAGCAGGTCGGCCTTGTTTAGTAATTAGATGGGAGACCTGCAAACACGACCAGGGTTGCAGAGGCAGGCAATGGCAAACCGCCTGTTAGTCTCTTGCCTTGAAAACCCCAGCATGGGTCACCATAAGTCAGCTATGACTTGACGGGGCTTTACACCACTACCCAAAAAATTAAGTAGGGTCTTTTTGGAAGCCATGTTCAAATGAAAAGAAGAAACTTCCGATTCTGGAGAACAGTTATGGAATCTCTCTCTCCTGGTATTTTTACTCATTGTCCAATGTAGATCCTGCTATACAGTGAGGCCTCAATGAGAATTGTACCAATAGCTTCTTTTTGAGCTGCATCTGCCTATTTCTCTGTTGGTTTTATTCTAAGAGCACAAGATTGTGGGATTTTATTTATTTGTGTTTTATTCCTTTAAATAACATGTTAGCCCTTTGCAAAAATGTCTTTTGAAACAGAACTCAGAAAAGATTCTGCATTCACAAGGTAGCACAGCTGAAAATTTACTGCCAAATTCCAGACATCTCTGTAAGCAGCCCAGATGATTCACAATATTTAGTGTTTAGGGACCAGATTCTTCTTTTACCTAGTTGACAGAAGGAACATTAATCTCTGCCTCTATCTATCAGCAAGCCCACAATGATATTCCATCACCATGTGGTCTAACTGCAGCAAACGAAAGGGACAGGAGACACCTAGACTACCTGCATCTATTTAATGTAGCTAAAAAGAGAGAGAGAGATGTCTGGGTTTTGCAGTCAGCCAGAGCCAGACAACACAAAGAACCTTCAGTTTATTTGTACCAGATGCAAAAGTGCTTTGTTATAACAGGAACAAGCCTCGCAGAGTTATCCTGTTCTCACTGAAATAAATGGCCTTTGTAGGCTATAACTGTGCTTAGGATTAGAAGTCCACAGACTGTCCCATCCCCTACACTGATGCATTACTCTGGGATTAGAAGGATCACCTTGTTTATTTTCTGGTTGATGGGCAGGTGGACAAACCATAGCTTATCGTCAATATATTTAATTCTCAATGTGGCCAAATCTGTAGATACTTAAATCTGGAGCCTGGAGCCTTGAACAGTCAAGATAGTTCTTTCTACCTGAGAAAATGCCCCCAAATAATAGAAATAGTGCCTGAAGCTTTAAGAAACAAACACCCACAGATGCTGTTGCTAGGCAACCACAACAGTATTTATTTATCCATTTTTTGAAATTACTACCCTCCCTTTCTGCCCTCACAAGGACCACCAAGGTGGCTAACAAATGAAAACATACATAACAAAACCACATTTTAAAACCCAGCTTCCCACTCAAACCCCAACACATCATTAAAACAACTAAAACAAGGGATAAAATACATAAAAACAACAATTAAAGCATTGGGCAGGAAGGAGGAATCATGAAGAGAATGCCAAACAAAACAGAAAAATCTTCAGTATTGCCAGCTGAAGGCCTTGGTTTATTTCAGTAAAAGGTGGGGGAGGGGAGGGCCCTTTCCAGTGCTGTTTTTGCCTTTGAAGGAGGTCTCATTAGGGCCAGGCCCAGAAGCAAGTACTGGGAGACTTGATACCACCAAACCTGCATGTCTCACTCAGGCCCAGCTTCTCAATCCTGTTCAACAGCAGCCACCTCACAAAAGCCAGTGTGGTGTAGCAGCTAGAGTTTCAGACTAAGATCTGGGAGACTCAGTTTTGAATCCCCACTCCACCATGAAAGCTCACTGGGTAGGGTTGCCAGGTCCCTCAAGTCTCCTGGCGAGAGACTGGGACGCTGGCTCTTACTCTGTGGCTGCTCTGGAGGGTCTGTCACTTCCGGGAGTGATGTCATCACGCAGGGTCAAAGGGCGGCCTGCATGACATCATGCACGCCGGGAAGGGACAGAGAGAGCAGGCAGCTTGCTTTCTCACCACCGCCGCGCCTCTTGTCCCTGCCGGTGCGGGCTGCACAGGGGCAGCAGCAGCCGCAGCGAGAGACCGGGCCGTGGCCACTGCAGCTCGCTGCCACCACGCCCCTTGTCCCTGCTGGTGTGGGCTGCACAGGGGCAACAGTGGCCGCAGCGAGAGAGTGGGCCACGGCTGCTGCAGCTCGCCGTTGCCACGCCCCTTGTCCTGCTGGCGTGGGCTGCAAAGGCTGGCGGCGGTGGCAGTCACAGCGAGGGAGCAGGTTGCCGCAGTCATGGCGGTGAGAGTGGCCCACTCTTGCCACCGCTGCTTGCTTTCTCTGCCGCCACCGCTGCCACCATCTGCTCTCATGGCGCAGAAGCGCGCCACCCAGTGGGGGCATGCCACGCCACCCGGGGAGGGGGCACCCCAGGGAGCCCCCACCACCACCCAGATGAGTGGACGCGGGAAGAAAGGGTGGGATAAGGGGATCCCCTGCCCCGGGCAGGGGGTGGCAAGCCTATCACTGGGTGTCCTTAGGCCAGTTATACACACACAGCCTAACCTACTTCAAGGTTGTTGTAAAGATAAAATGGGGACAAAACGATGTAAGCTGCTTTTGGCTCATATTGTGGAGAAAGATGGGATATAAAGGTAGTAAATAAATAATAAATACAGCTGAAGGTAAGAAGGAATCATGGAAAGGTAAGGATATGAGGGGTGCCAGGAGTAGAGGAAAATGTGGGGAAATGGATACAGAAGTAAATGAGATGGCCCTCATGAGTCCTTGCGAGTTCCCCGCTGCACAACTGGGCCTGGCCTGGCAGCCAGCACTGTACAATTCAACTAGAATTTTTCTCAGCCAGAAGCTGCCGGTGGGGGGGGGGGGGGACAAAAGGAGGGGGAAATGAAGGGGGAGATAAAGGGTGGCTGGTAGGTGGGTAGAAAAGTAGGAGGCTCAAAAAAGGGAGAGGCTATGTGGGTTTTCAGGGAAGGGAAAGAGGAAACGGTGAGGACAAAGGCCATGTTCAAACCCAGTATAATCACAAAATCCATAAGTTTATGGCTCTGGATTTCAAACTTAAAGCAGTGCACTTACAAGAAATCTTAACAGATAGGCAAGTGTTCATTCTTACGCACATATAATGGTTTGTCTTTTTTTTAAAAGAATCAAATGTTGATTCTGATTGGTTTCTGGTTTCACTAAGAAGAGCAGCAGGTCTCCTGCCAGTGATCTCATGGAGACCTCCCGAGGACTTCATAGCTGCACCATCACTTTTGTGTTGGCCATAACAAAACATGTGTGGATTTTCTAGAAAGAACCGTATGCCCCCTGTGTTACCCTTACCAAAACCTGGAGCCAGAAAGCAACTGTCTTCCAAATCCCAGAACTCTTAACTGTTGGATAATATGATGTCAGCACCTGTTCCACTTGCAAAAAGCAGACAAGCCACAAGGCAGAAGAAACAATGTGAGTAATTGGGGAATAACCATCTATTAGTTTGCTTGACTATGTGTTGTTTGTCTGCCTGTCTGTCTGTCATGCTTATCTGAGTGTGCTCTCTCTTTTATATATAACAAAAAATGGAAAAATCATTAACTGCTTGTAGACCGAGTATTATGGATGATGAAACATTAAAGGCTCCCCTAACCACTTTCAAAATAAGTGCAGGGCCCCCAATTCCCAATACTTGGGCTTAACCACAGTTGTCACAAACATCTGCACTGTCACTTTTTTTACAGCAAGAGGCACAATACCATTCAGCAACTGCTAGATAAAGCTATGTCTGTGATGTTCACTACTGTAAGATAATGCTTCGAAAAGGAACACAAAGCCTATATATGCAGATTTGCCAGTTCTCCAAGCTGAAAAAAACCTGCATGTTTACGTCTAACCTGATCTCAGCTATGAAAAAATGCAGAGCTTTCTGAGGCAGAAATCTGACTAAGTGCAGAGGAAACTTTGTGATAGGGCAAGAAAAAACCCTAAGCAGTTTGCAAGATAGCCTGAAAGAAAGACAAAAAATGCAAGACTCACACAATGTGAAGTTGCTGACCTTCAGGAGTTATGAAAGTAGTAGAGTGATATAACATGGGCTATCGCCAAAAACAGCACAAGCAGCCTTGAAAACACTCCAGTCATGTTGCTTTTGTAAATATGCCTCAGTCCAAGCTGGTCACATTGCTACTCTTTTCCCAGAACACACCAGCTACTAAGGAGACTGCATGAATTGTTTCAAACTAAATGAGCTCCTGTCTGAATACATACATACAGAAGATCACATGTACAATCGTGAATATGCCAAGCTTCCTAATTCTCTACAATTCAAAAATATATCCTTTCACCAGCCAAAGCAATAATTATAGATTTAGAATCATAAAACAAGGTCAGATTGCTGGGCTTCAAATATAACAAAACAAAACATGGGAGGCAAGCACCTACCAACCCTTCCTGGTGGCTGCTGTGCCTTATTGCTTAAACCATCTGGGAAAATTTGCTCTGTTTGTGGTGCTTTGCTGCACATACACTTTCTTCTCTTTATTCTGGCCCGCTGTGGTTTCGATTGCATTGGCTGATCTGTGGGAAGCTGGCCTGTGGATTGTTCAGCTTTGCAGCAGGAAGGAGGACTTGCAGCACAGCAACCAGAATATTGCACTTAAATATGGGAAATACAGATTTAATCCCCTGTTCAGACCCAACACTCATCGGATCTCCTTGGGAGGTCACCACCCCTCAGCCTAATCTACTGTATGCAGTTGTTAAGGGGCTCATTTTATTTTCTCCTTCCCTGAGCTTCTTAGAGTTGAGTCCAAACAGCCAACTAGTAGCAGCATCCCACCCTTTCACTATGGATGAACATTCAAAATTACCTAAGGCACAATGGTTGCACACTAACACTAGTTTTTAACCACCCGCTGAAATCTTTTCAGTTGGATGGTTATAAAGTATCAAACAACATGCGGAAAAGTTCATACTTTTTTTTCAAGCCATACTTACTTATGAATTTAAAAGCAAGAGTACTGTTTGCATGCAAGGTAAGCTATGAGTGGAACTGGAAACAAACATTATTTTGTTTTTACTTCACTTTTGTACAGCCCCTAAGGTTAATAGGCTGGATCCAACTGAAAATTTCCCTATGGGTTACAGCCTATGCAGAAATATACTCAAAAAGACTGTTCAGGCAGTTCGCTCTGTGTTAAGCTTACTGTATCCCAACTTGCATTTACATTTACACATGACATAATGCAAGTAATTACTAGGACTGACACATAATGCAGTATGTCTAGAGCTTTCACTTGTACAAATAGAACGGTTAAGTGTGTTTATGTTTTTGTTCATGTGTTGTTGGATCCAACCATATGTATCGTTACAACATTCAGATATCTACCACATATATTTTTCTCCTACATTTGTCAAAAAGGAAGAGATGGAATCAAAACAATTATGTGGCCCTGCACAAAATAGGTACAGTGATTTTTAAAAATTGAAGTAACATGTAAAAGAGTACACAAGTTTACACACAGGACAGAGATCTTCACCATCTCACAAGTGCCTTGAACTAGGGCAGTTGTATAACTTGTGTTCTTTCCTTCCTTAAGACATTATTGGCTTGTGGGATTTAAAGCTTCATCTTGCCCAGAAGCATTGTGCCCACCATAAAAAAACAACACTAAAAGGATACTGTCACAAGGAGAAGGGGAAAAAATGGTGACAAATGGGGTATACAATTGAATGAAGCTGATCACGCTTCAGGACTTTTGAGGCTCTCCCGAGTCCTGAGCTTCATGCACTAGCCCACACCACTCAGTCAGAGAAAGATAGAATGGATCCTCAGGCACAGCCTATCTGCAGAGGGAAGGGGAAGTTGGTGGAAATTGGGGCAACCTTATAAACAAAACAAACAAACAAACTGATTAGATGTAAATAGTTGTTTGTTGTGCCAATACAACTCCTGCCTCCACACCATTTTTCTGATCAGAAATGGTACAGGGGTGGTGTATCAGCAAATAACAGCCCTCCAGCACCTTTTGGGTTGGAAAAGCGGTATGGGGGAGAAGGCAATAACCCCTCCTCCTCCTGTGCCATGATGGTCCTGACCAGAATTGGACCGCCAAATACTGTAAAAAAGGAGTTACCTAGTGGGAACTCACAGCTTCAAAATGGCGCCATGTCTCTGGAGCAAACTCATGGATATGGTCTCGTTTAGTTCAGCCCTAATCCTACTGTCTCCTCCCCCTTTTCAGCCATTGTTCTTCTGTTCCCCCTCTCTTTATCTACCCTTCCTCCTAGACCCTCTCTCACTCTTCTGGGTCCTTTTCGCAATCAGCATCATAGCCCTCAGCGTCCCTTTACCTCAGAGTGCTTCTAGACCCCAAACAAAATATACTTCTGCTTGCCTTGTACAAATAGTCACATGTTGATCCCCTCCCCCCCGGCCACATTAGAATGTTAGCGAACCTTGCTTGACATTGCAGCAGCCAAGACATGGGCTTGTGGCTAGTCTCCATTTTTCCCACTTGTTATAGCAAAGTCTTCTACAAAACCATTATTCAATGGGATAAAGAGACTCAGTTCTGAATCTGTGGTGAGATGGGAAACAGTTCACACACAAACACAGAGAACTTTTCCCAGGCTGACATGCATCCTGGTGGCAGCCAGCTTCAGTGTAAAAACAAGAAGCCTTCCCCTTCCCATTATGCGCTCTTGGATTGTCTGAGGCAGACACTGTCACAGCAGTTTTTGCTCTCCTGCAAGGAGCTATGGGCTGCCAATTACTGGAACACAATATATACAGTTGATGAAATGAGAAAATCAGAAGACACATCCACCTTTAACAACTACATAAATATTTTCATTTGGATGACTGAAAAGAACCGTGATGTTACACAATATAACAAAAGCACGAGTTTTTGTTTAGCCTAGAAGATATATATTTTTGTAAAGCAAATATGAAGTGATTGTATAAAAAAATAGCTTGTAACCTTTTTTCTTGCAATTGTAGCTGTCATTCCTATAGCCTTTCACCAGTGTTAATGTCTTCCTGAATGCTTCCTAATTAACACCTGCAAGCTAATATTTTGCATAAAAATCAAGGGAATGTGCAAACGTACCCTCTTTCCATTTAATTGTTTGTAACCATTTTGTTTGGTGATAGAGCTATTTATGAGAATCAAGCCATCTTATATTTCCATTTCACCTTAGAACTGCAGAATAGCTCACTCCTTACAAAGCGCTAGAAGGGGAAACCAACAAAAGGCTACTCATGGCTTGCTGTCTGGGCAGACTTTTCCAGCACAAATACACAAAACCAGGGAGGTCTATGATTACACTGGGAATGGGAAATTCAGCTGAGAAGACATGTCACTTTGAAAGAGGCTATTGGTATTGTCCATTTTCTCACCATTCTTCCCCCCTCTGCATGAGCACAGATGGTCAAATATTACAGCTTACCCTGTGTCATAGATGATGAGGTAATCACTTTGCTCAGGCTGCAGCCTATTGCCATTAACACCCAAAGAGCACTGATCAACAACAATCCAGAAAGGAAATCTCTCTTCACCAGGCAGGCCATCCTTTTGGTCTGAATATGGTCCTAACAGTTATTATTATTTAGATATTTGTCCCCAATGGGGACCCAAAGCAGTTTACAACATCATTTTCTCCTCTTCCATTTTTCTCACAACAACGTACGTTTCTGCACTATTTTTAAAACCACTTATATTTGTGTGAAAAATTGAGAACCACAATGCAACAAGCAATTTCCACTTTCAAATATAAAAGTGCAAGCATATATATTGTTGTATATATATGGAATATCACAGAACACAGTTACTATTACCGATTTCCATTACAAAGGGATAACTCAAATACATTTAAAACAGTCATGCTTATGAAGGAAATAGGCAAAAGAGATGCAAGAAGCAGCTACTAGGAAAAAAGAGCCTAGGTAGCGAGGAACTGAAAGAAGTCTGGGTGATGGTGAAAGTATGGAGTTGAGGGGGAAAAACTTGGTGGGTTAACTGGAGGGACAACAGTTAGGGCATTGGAGGGCTGCTACGAAGTCACAGAATACTCTAGGGAAGAAACTTCTCCCAAAGCAAACGGGGCGGGGGGGGGGGGAAGGACCATGTTAACTTCACATGTGCCCTCTGTTTGCTTTGAGAAGTTCTCATCTCATGGTATTAGCATTACTAGCAAAAAAAGAACTTTATAATATCAGCCCATGTCCTCACTGCTGGTAGGATACAATATACAGAGATAAAAGGCTGAATTTATGAGCAGGGCTGTGCTTTGTTATTATATCTGAGGGCCAAGCTACAAGTGACGAATGACACTTGAACGGCAAGTGAACAGATTCACACGCATTCCTCTCTGTTCACTTGCGCTCCACTTGCACTCCACTCGATCGCATAGTGATCGAGTGGAGCACAAGTGGAGCACAAGTGAACAGGAAGGACTACCTGTGAGTCTGTTCACTTGCCGTTCAAGTGTCATTCGTCACTTGTAGCTTGGCCCTGAGTCATATAATTCTTTTCCTCACAGTGGTTCATCTAGACTAAAAAGTAAAGAATTTGAGGTACCTTTCCAGCAAGCTGAAACTTACCTTATTAGACCTGGAACACCAAGAAAAAGAGACCCTTCTTCCTAAAGCCTACTATAATAATATATTTTCAATACCATATCCAATTTCAGATTTGGCTACAGTGAGAATTAAATATTTTCCTTAGTATTTGTATTAATTGCAACTGCCCCCAAATTATAAGCACTGAACTTGATTGCCAACAAGTTTCTAGGCCCTTCTGCCCAGGGGCACAACACCTCACTATCCCAGAAGTCAAGCTGAAAGGCATGGAATTGGCTTGTCTGGGCCCTTTCACACCTCTCATGTTTGGTCAGTGTGGTGCCGGTTTTTTTAGTCTGCACCATCTCAAAATGCACTGGGATTGAGTGCTGGTGCTTTCATCACTGATGCTGTCATTGGTGATTTTACTGCGCAAGTTTGTTTTCTTTCTTTCTTTCTTTCTTTCTTTCTTTCTTTCTTTCACACATGATGAATTGATGCATTGCTGGAATGCTGAATCAATCTCTTTCCTGAATTTCTCCCTCTCAACCCATTGGTTCATCGATCCTAAGTTGGATTTGAAAACTTTTTTAAAATGCATGGAAAGGAAAATGGAGAGGAAAAAGAGGAGGAGGGAGGGATAGAAAGGAGGGGGAGGGGTTAGTTGGATAGACAACAGTGGCCAGTCACAATGAAGTGGGCTGGCAGAGGTGGGATGGGGGCAGAAGAGGGTGGAACACTAAAAGACAGGATAAAGATTAGGGAATTGATTCTTTAAAAAAAGTCAGAGTATAAGTGCTCCCAGGAAATCCATGGAAAAGCTGCATAGTAGCTAAAGCGACTACTCATGGCAGCAAATTGGATGCAGATAGTCACCAAAAAAACGCTGCTGTATGGGAACTGAACTTGCAAAATTAGACTGTGCAGAAGGGGCTTTGGTTAACTGAAGTCTAACTATTCAACTCAGTTAATTAAAAATCAAAGAAACTAGAAATATAGTGTTTAGTCAAGCAAGAACTTTTATTTATTTAGAAAATCAAGATAGGTAGCCGTGTTAGTCTGTCTATAGCAGTGGGAAAAAGCAAGAGTCCAGTAGCACCTAGACTACTTGAAGAAGTGAGCTGTGGCTCACGTAATCTCATACTCTACCATAAATTTTGTTAGTCTTATAGGTGCTCCTGGACTCTTGCTCTTTTCTACTTATTTAGAAAACATTTATGCTGCCTCTCCCAGGGACCTGCCAAGGCAATTTATAGAATAAAAGCTAACAACATGAAGGCTTATTCATTAAAATCCAGAATTAAAGGCTCAGCTTCAGTTTATTGGCCCTCATCCATCCTATTTCCTTCTCCAGGAAACTGTTCAGGAGTTCCACAGGCCATACTTGGCTCAGTTGGGTGTTGTGGCACCTTACTGCGAATCCCCTGATGACCTTGCCCACTGCTTTCATGTAGATGTTAAACAGCATGCAGGGCAAGGTGGAAATCTGTGGGGACCCCTTAGCATAAATGCCACAGGCCTGAGCAGCAATCTTCTGGCACCATCTTCTAGATCAACCAGACCAGTAAGAGCAGACCACTGGAGCAGGGTACCCCTACTTCTAACCCAGCCAGTCTCTCCAGAAGGGTACCTTGAGCAACGGTTATCAAACACTGCTGAAAGGTCCAGGAGGATCAACAGGGATACATTCCCCCTGTCACTCTCCTGGTGAAAATCATGAATCAGGGTGACCAAGGATATTTCTATCACAAATCCAGGCCTGACTTCAGATTGAAATGATTCTACATTTGTCTCCTCCAAGATTGCCTGAAGCCGCACAGCCACCCGTTCATCAGTTCTTCAGATCCAAAACTGTCCTGTCTTGCACAAAGTACTTTAATGGAGTGGTACACAGGTGGATTTTTACTACCTTTTCCATCCTTGATTGTGTATGAGTCCACTTCAACTATTATGATGATCAGAGTGAAAGGCTATGGCTATGGCTCAGAATCAAAAAGACGAGACACCTGACCTGTGGAGGACACGCGCCAGTTTCTTGTAAGCTTCCACATGAAATGTAGTGAGAAAGAATCTCTGCCAGGGAGAAGAGGGAGAGGATCCGTCTTTTCCCTGGCAGAGGTTCTTTCTCTAGGTGACTCATCTAGTCCACTCAGCCCCCTCTCGCTGCTGCCGGCTCCCCTTGCTCCCCTAAAAGCACTCCGCAGCCAGTGCGCTCCTCTAAATGCACTCAGCAGCCAAAGGGAGCCGAGTGCACTGACAGCAGCAAGAGGGACAAGGAGTCTATCGCTGCTGCCAGCTCCCTCTGACCACTGCCGGTGCAATCAGCTCCTTCTTGCCGCCGCCCACACTCTCGGCTCCCCCTGGCTGTGGAGTGCTTTTAGGGGAGCAAGGGGAGCCGGCAGCAACGAGAAGGAGCTGAGCAAACTAGATGAGACGCTTAGAGGGACAGATGCTCAGAGAAGAGGGATTTTCTCCCTCTTCTCCCTGGCAGAGGTTCTTCCTCACTATACTTCCTGTGGAAACTTGCAGGAAACTGACACCTGTCCTCCATGCATCACGTGTCGCGTCTATTTTGGCTCTCAGTGGTAGAGCATCTGTTTCACATGCAGAAGGTTCCAGGTTCAATCCTTGGCATTTCTAATTAAAAAGGATCAGGTATTAGGTAATGTGAAAGACCCCCGCCTGAGATCCAGACAGCTTCTGCCACCCTGAGTAGACAATACTGTCCTTGATGGACCAATCATCTGATTCAGTATAAGGCAGCTTTATATGTATACACATATGTGTGGTACTTATTTTTGTGTGTAACATAAACCTGAATATATACTTCAAAAAGACAGTTTCACTCATGTCCTTGGATTCCCAAGGGAGAAAATGCAAAAGCACTAATCTTAAAATATAAAAATGAGTAACTGTGTTGGTCCATTAAAAAATTCTAAAAACAATGGTTGTGTAATAGCTTTTTATTATAGCCCAGTTTATTATGGCACACTTCTCTCTACCTCAGTTCCTCACCTATAAAATGGGAACATTAAAACAGCCTACTTCAGCAGTGATGGGAGATAGAATGCAATAATTATTGTAAAAGTACTGTCAGCTATACAGAGATTTGGAAATTATTAATATTGTAAAATTGCTTGAAATATTGTTTCATTACAACAGAGAAGATGATCTTTAAAATTTCCTTGTGCCCTGCTTCCTTTCCCTAACCCACATTCTTGCCCTAGTATGTTTTAATAGGGGGGCTATGTTTTCCACTAGCAACCACAAGATAACGAGAAAGATTGGAAGAAGAAACTGAAGCGAGTTACTGAGGTTTCATGAGGCAATACAGTTTGTCAGCTGCATAAATCTTCATCGTATAATACCATCGTCTCAACTTTTAGGAAAAAAGTCTTAATAATTATCAACACAACATACTAATTTATTTGGTTAAGGTTATTTTTCCTTTTTAAAATGCAAAGAGTTTCTAAAGAACCGTCTCTAAGCCATCTGAAGCTTTCACCCTGCTCCGCAAAGAAAAAATATCTTCTTAAAAGAGGCTAGCTTTCCTCCACCTGATTCTACAAACACTGCTAGCAATTCTTCCCCCCAATGCCTCTAACATATTTTCACTTAGCACCAGTTTGATGTATAAGATCTGACAGCCAGGCAGTTATAGGCCACCTGCATCACTGTCGCCATGACAACAGTGAAAGACAATCCATGATCCCATGCCCTGGTCACACGTTTCAATACAGCTTATCTGTCCAAAGCCACTGAGTCTAATGGAAGAGAGTAATTACAATCTTCCACTCATTGTAAAAATTCTCGCCATATAATTCTCTTCAAAATTATTTTCTTCCTCTCACATGGCTGCTATACAAAAAAAAAACTTCAGTGAGAGGGTTAAGGGTGGGCAATAAGAAAAGAAGGGGGGACTGGCAGGTATAAAAATGAAGCAGAGCAGAAGAAAACTATTCCCTTTACTATGATAAAGAGATAAGCCAATGCAGAAGAATATAGTAGTCACTGAAAAGGGTAAGTCGTGCCCCTCCCCACCTCTGGTCCATGCACCAATCCTTCGCTGTCCTTTTGACCTCAGAAGTAAAAAGGTTTTTCAATAGCCTCCCCTCCCAAATCATCCCCCTCCAGGACAACTTCCTATAACAAACTGAGCAGTCACATGGATGGAACTACAGTAACTGAATACATGGACTGGTTAGTTTGGAGTGATTTGTCACCATGGGGACGGGTGACTCTTGAAATCTACAACTGATGTTCAGCTGCCAACCATAAAATTCGACTTTTTAAAGATATGGCAGTTTCTGAGTTTGTTCCAGTGGTGTGTGGTTAACAGCTACTAAATGCCAGGGACAAATCAGCACTCAGCCTTGAAACTCATTAGGCCTTAGGCAACCCAATATTTTCCAGCTTAAGCTACTTTACAGGGTTGCTGAGAAGAAAAATAAGAGAAAGGCAAATTACAACCTGCAAAAAACTTTTTTCATGAACACACATGGCCATTTACTAGATTCTGTCTCTTTCACATTTTCAACAAATTATCAACAAACGGGATCTAGGGCAAAACAGAAAAAGGACAAAGTTGCATAGATGACGGTTGGCCCAATCTGTAATAGCTCCTATTGAGGCCTTGGGATACAACCTACAATATTGGTTGACATTACAGCAATACTTTTCAAATGTTGTGTTTGTGCATACCAGGAGGCTGGCAACCATTCCATTCTTTTCTCATGTGCCACTTCCCATACATGCAGTCATTGTGTCGTCTGCCCAGGGATACCATCTGTTATTTTGCACGCACATACCACTTTGAGGCAGGATAACCTTAGAAAATCCAGTGGCTGGTTCACATGCACTAAATCTTGTGCGTGCAAAATAACTGTGATGCCCCAACTCAGACGACATGGCTACTGAATGTATGGGGAGCAGGATACCGCAAGTGTGGTTGCTGACCTCCCCAAACATACAGACATAACACTTGAAAAGGGCTACAAAGGCTGTGCAGACATTTCAATTACAGTGTTTGCATAAAGAGGAAAGCAAACTGTGCTCACTGCCCCTGCCCCCAGCACCCATGCAGTTAACCAAATACTTGCAGAGAACTCTATGTGTACAGGTTCTGAATGTATGATCAGACCATGTACACCTGTGGTCCCTGCAATGCATGAAGCTTTCTATCTCCCACCCCTACCACACATTCCATTATGACAAAAATTCCACTAGTTCTAAATAAATATCCAATGGGGTATATTACTGGTAAAGGTTTATAAAGAAAAGCTGTTCAGAGCTGTAAGAAATCTAAGCATCCATCATAGACAGTAGATAGCGGATAAACATAGGTGGAAAAACATTGGAGAAACTCCAGTGTTTGGCACAGGAGTACAGCCAAAATTCATTCTGTAAATATCAGGTCACAGCCCAGTTGGAATACATATACAGGGGGTGGGGTAGGGGATAGCATGCAGATAGCTTGCATGGGGAATGACAGACCAACTCAAGTAACTTTCATATTTATAAAGACCAAAAGTAAACAATTGTAATTAGACACATATTTAATAAGGAACCTGCTAGAAAAAGGTGTTATTTGAAATCAAATTAATTGTTGTTATGATATTAAGCAACTAATTTTAGTCCTGTAATGAATCGAAAACAAAGGTCCACTCAGATCTCCAATCAGCATAAGCATGAAGCGATTGCTCTGCTGTTGACAGTATTACTTCCCCTTCTCTCCTCCTGCGCCAACTAGCACAACATCATTTATCTGTCAAAATTCCCATGCCCAAATTCCTTCATCCACAGTCAGTTACGTGACTTGAATCCATATAAGGTCTCCTTTACATATGATACGAAAGGAGCACAGAAATGAAGAGAGCTTCTCTGAAAATATTTTACAGGTAATGAAAACCCAAAATGCTTTCCCCAACACACACACACACACACACAAACACACTGAGAATTATTAACATTGTGCCCAATTTTTAGAAGTCACCTCATTTCAAGGGCGCACAATGATAAAATAAAGAATAATCAACAGTATCTTTCAAGACTGCAATTTAAATGTTAAAACCTGGAAAGGAATAGTGAGAATAATCAATGAAAGCATTAGATATAATATTACAATAAACATCACAATATGGATTGGCCAAATTGACCAAATTGATAAAAACTTAGAATGTTAACAAAAGCTTCTCTAAAATACTGAGAAATGAGGAACAACATAGCTAACAGAAAACGGTTGGCAGACAGGCAAAATGAATTAAACTGGAACTTGACAAGGACTCTGCATTCTGGTGAACTATGCCAGAAGATTTTATGTGTCACAGACTTGCTCATGCTAAATGATAACCCAGCCTTGCAGATAAGCAAGTCATGTGGCACAGAACTAAGTGAGCTGTAGATCTGGCACAATTCTATTGGATGTTTTCACATGATCAAGAAGTAAAAAGAAGTGTTTGTGTAAGTTGAGAGAAAGAAAAGTGCACCTAGATAATCACGACTTTTTACTCTCTGACTCCAATGTATTATACATATGTGGTACATAACAGGTGACAGAAATCATTCACTGCAAGCACTCAGCGAACTGAGTAAGCATGAGTGAGTTTGGCTGACCAGTCAGGTAATCCCTGTCTGTGTAAATGAGCTTGAGATGATTATGGGCTAGGATACAAACATTAACAATACAGCCTCCAAAATAACCTTGGGTATTCCCAACTGCATAATCAAGCCCTATGAAAGATTCAATATGTCTGTAATATATTCTTAACAGCACAGCACCCCCTAACATTATTCTCTGTTATTGATTCACTGATAGCCAAAAGAAAAGACCTACAGCAACACAAAAAAATGCTTCCTGAAGTTTCCCTCAGATATGAATTTGGTTATGGTTTTATTGGTTTTAAAGCTATTTGTATTTTAAATTATTATGCCGGTTTCAATCTGCCCTGAGCCTGCTGATGCGGGGAGGGTGGAATATAAATTGAATTAAATAAATAAATAAATAAATAAAATAGGCAAGCCAAGCAAAGAGCTCTTTAGGCATAGGAATTATACAACTCGGATCCTATACCTTGTTCTCACTCGCGCTCAGCTAAATATACTGCTGCAGTAGTACTCCACACTGGAGTACCTTTCTTCTGACAATAGGCATTTCCACTCATGAAAGATCAATGACTTTCAAGGAGCCACCTAGTGCCTAGTTTGAGAGGCCTGCCTACACAAAGGACAAAGAGGAAATGAGGTATAGGATTCAAGCCCATGTCTGCAAACTCTGAACTTCCCCCTTTTCTTTACTTCTTTTATACACTCATAAACAGAGAGTTCCTCAGAAACAGATCACCCCCTTATTTTCTAACTCTGCTATAATGTTGACTAGTTATTCTTTCCCAGCAATATATTTGACTATAAAACCAAACATCCAAGTCCCATTACAAAAGGTAAAAAAAAAAAAATTGCTGAAGAAATCTTTGAAGACCATCAACTCCACTAAAGCATGGAATATCCAATACGCATTCATTAAGAACAACAACACAAAAGATGTATGTGTGTGTGAGTGTGTTATACATATAACACAAAAGAAATATATATATATAAAATTGGTCCTTTCTTCTATAATGTTTCCATTCCTTCTGTTAGATTTTTAAAGCATCTTCCAAAATTGCCTTGTACTTGTATTTTTACAGCACCAAGAATATAATAGCCACTGGACAGACTACAACCTGCGAAGAAAAATTCTCTGTTCTAACTTATACAGAAACCATCTTTCTTGAAACATTGGCTCAGAGGCTTCCTGTCTGTACAAGCCTCTTGCTAGGAAAATTCCTTCCTTCACACGCCTCCCTTTTCTTGCTAAGAGGCCTCCCTGGGAACTAGCTGCTTTCACACTCTCAGCTCCTGGTGCCCTTGACATAAGATAACACTCTTCAGCTCGTTAGCAGTTAGTCAAGACTCCATAGCCGAGTTCTCCTTGAACTAATTGCTAAACAATTTGCACCTGCCAGATTGAGTGAGTATGCCGTGGAGTGCAGACTTGTTGCACTCCTCCCTCCGCATGTACACACCCCCTTTTCAGGTGACATCAGCATTTGGTACCTGATTGGCTAACAGGCCTGGGCCACTGGTTTCCAAATGGCATAAAATAAGCTATTCTACAACAGAGCCCTTAAGCTTTCGGTAGGTTTCAGTAACAACAACCGTAACCTACCTAAGGCTTCACTTTTGGCTTGAGAACTCTGAGATGGACGTTGAGCCTCCTCCCCGCCCATCTATTCGTTTTGCTGCACTGCCTAACTGACTTGATCCTTGACCAAAGACTGAGGTTTCTGCACCTTTGACAACATCTTGTTTGCCTCCCTTAGAATTAACGTGCTATGTATTAGCAAGTGCTTACCTTTACCTACATGCTATAGGATTTGTTATTTTATCCTCACATTCTTTCTTGTGATTTTAAATAACCTTGCACCTTAATAATAAATAATTATATTTCATTTCTGTGTGGGTTCTTTTGTCTCTGAAGCCTCAAAGCTACAAATCACTCTGGTGAACTCACTTTGTGAAGCTTGTGAACCACCTACCATAACAATCTGGGAGCAGGGGAGGGGGAATCTAATCCCACCCAACACAAGTAGATCAATCAGTCTGGAAGAGCCACATTCCCAACCAATTCAACATCTGTCTTTCCTTGATTCAATTTCAGCCTGTTCTCCTCACACACTATACCACAGCAAGAAGACAGTGGTACAGGAACTAAGACAGCTACAGCTGAAAGGTTAGTAATAGGTCCTTGAATGTTTTTGAGAGGTGTGTCTTGCTTTTCTTTCCCCACTTTTCATCTTCAGGATTTTTGTAGAGCATACATTTATCCATGTTCACCCATAATTTGCCATTTACCTATGTTTCCGCCCTGGCCATGGGATGGAGATGGCACTGGTTGCCCTCATAGATTATCTCTAAAGACACCTGGATCAGGGCGGATCAGAGCTGCTGGTGTTGTTAGATCTCCTAGCAGTGTTCAGTACAGTTGACTATGACCCACTGATTCACCGTCTTGCCAATGTGGGGATTCGTGGGACAGCCTTACAGTGGCTGGTCTCCTTCCTCCACAGCCAGGGACAGAGGGTCGCACTGGGGGAGCAGTTATCGCCCCGCCACTCCTTAGTGTGTGGTGTTCCTCAGGGTGCGATACTCTCCCAGATGTTATTTCACGTCTATATGCATTCCCTCACTCAGCTGGTGCAGAGCTTTTGGCTCGGTGTGCTGATGATGGGCTCAATATGCTGATGACACCCAGCTCTACCTGTTAATGGACGTCCAGCCGGACTTCGGTCCAGATACTTTAACCAGGGCTTTAGAGGCCGTGACTGGTTGGTTAAAACAGAGCCAACCGAAACTGAATCCTATGAAGATGGAGGTCCTGAATCTGGGGCATGGGTTGACAGGTTTTGGGATCCACCTCCCTACCCTGGATGGGATGCCATTGGCACCTGTTCCAGTGGTGAGAAATTTGGGTGTGGTCCTGGATGCCTCCTTGACAATGGAGGCCCAGGTCACAGTAGTTGTCAAGTCTGCATTTTTTCATCTTTGCCAGGTCAGGCAACTTGTTCCCTACCTCTTCACCAGAGACCTAGCTGCAGTGAACCATGCAACGGTCACCTCCAGATTGGACTACTGCTACTCACTCTGTGCTGGGCTGCCCTTGAGACTGCTCCAGAAACTGCAAATGGTCCAGAATGCAGCGGAGCACATCCTGACCCGACCTCCATTCCTGTCACATATAACACCAGTTTTGCGCCAACTGCACTGGCTCCCAGTTGAATTCCAGATCAGGTTCACAGTGTTGGTTATAACCTTTAAAGCCCTTAGCAGACTAAGACCAGCATACCTGTGGGGCCACCTCTCACCACATGTTCCCTGGAGGCTGCTTCATTCAGCAGATAAACACCTACTGGTGGTCCCCAGTCCCAAGGAGATTCGCCTTACCTCAACTAGGGCCAGGGCTTTCTTGGCCCTGGCTCCAACCTGGTGGAACTCTCTTGTCTGTGTCAACACAGTCCCATTCGGACTTGTTATCCTTCCATTGGGCCTGCAAGATGGAGATGTTCCGTCAGGCATTCGGTGGTTGAGGCAGGCGGGCCACCTAAGGTATTGTATCAGCCTCCTGCCATGGGGGGAGTATATGCCCCCCTTGGGTTCCGTAACATCTATGAGCGGAACTACAAGTGACAAACGGCACAGATTGGACACTTGTCAGCTTCCCTCAAGTTTTGATGGGAAATGTAGGCAGCTTGGCGGAATGTTGGACAAGTGACAGTTGAAAAGGCCATTGGACAGCAGTCAGAGAGCCAAGCTGCAAGACTAGGATGCCTACATTTCCCATCAAAACTTGAGGGAAGCAGACAAGTGTCCAATCTGTGCCTTTTGTCACTTGTAGTTTCGCTCTATGACTGGTCACCCACCCTGCAGGTTATTCAGTTTGAAGGGTAGGGCAAAATGTGCACAGCTGCGTTATAATCAATGCGCGTTTGTAAAATTTTATTCTATTTATTGTATATTTTAAAAAGCTGTGATCTGCTCTGAGCCCGCTTGCAAGCAGAGTGGAATAGAAATCAAATAAATAAATAAATGTAACTCATCATATATTTCTTAATTATTTTTTTAAACAATGGTTTGTAATACTAATAACCTCCACTCACCACCCACCTCCCCAACACGCATGCCACGAAAAATCTTTCCAAGCACAAACATTCTACAGAAAGTTGACCAAATAGACAGACCTGCACTCTCACAAAATAATGCATAATCATATACTGAAAATTAAGGCCAGTGTTTCTCTCATATTTTGTTTGCATATGTAACCTCCACATGAATGTTAGGAAGAGGGACTACTATATGGCGGGGGAGGGGGACACTGCGGACCATAAACAGTTTAATGCTGGGTTAGAGGACCAGAGTGGAAAATACAGTTAACTTTAGAGGCTGGGAGGGGGTGGAATGTTTTTTGCATTGCCTGAAATGAGAACATCCTCCAGGTCTTGTGCTTGGGACATATAACAACAGCTGTTAAAATCAAGGGCCATCATCATACCCCATGCAATTTGCATTGGGGGGGGGGGGAGTGGCATCAGTGGAAAATAAATTGGGTGTGTGTATGTTTATATGTACCATCACTACAAAAGTGCAGGATGCTGAACACAGGCAAAAATATTGAGGGGGGAAATCCATTTAAACATGTCTGTATGTGTGCTTGCACATGAGCATTACATGCTGTTAAGTTGCTTCCAACTTATGGTAACCCTATGAATTAACAACCTCCAAAACATCCTATTATTAATAGCCTTGCTCAAATCTTGCAAACTGAAGGCTGTGGCTTCCTTTATTGAGTCAAGCCATCTCATTTTGGGTCTTCCTCTCTTCCTTCTGTCTCCTACCTTTCCTAGCACTATTATTTTTTCCAGTTAGTCTTGTTTTCTCATAATGTTACCAAAGTATGATAGCCTCAGTTGGTCATTTTGGCTTCTAGGGAGAATTCACACTTGATTTCATCTGCAACCATTTATTGGTCTTTTTGGCTATATCCATATAATTCTCCTCCAGCGCCACATTTCAAATGAATTAACTTTCTTCTTGTCTGCTTTTTTCACATCCACATATAATGGGAAAAGCTATAGCAGGGCTTTTTCTCAGCTGGAATGCAGCAGAGCTGCATTCTGGTACCTCTTAAAAATACATGACTGGTGGATATTTGGCCGTTTCAGCTATTTTGGGCCAGTTTTGGCCCAAAATGGCTGAAACAGGCCCGAAACAGCCATGATTGGACTGCTGCCAGGCAGGAGGGCTCCCCCCCCCCCCTGCAGCATCCCGTTTCATGCCGATTCGGGACAATCTGGGCTGTTTTGGGCACGTTTTGGCCATTTGGGGCCCCACCTCCCAGGTGGGGGAGCATTCCCCCACCTGGCAGCAGCCGATTCCAGGCCATTTCAGGCCCATTTTGGGCCTGTTTTGGCCCAATTTGGGCCTGAAATGGCCAGGGAGTGCTCTCCTGCATGGCAGCAGCGTGTTCCAGGCTGATTTGGGCCCAAATTGGGCCCCCTGTCGAGCACAGGAGTGCTCCCAGGGCAGCCACGGCCTGCATGATGACATCACTTCCCAGAAGTGACATCATCATGCAGTCCTGAGAGAGTGCGCGTGCACATGCATGTATGGTACCCAATGAGTTCCACCACCTCTTTTCCCAGACAAAAAGCCCTAAATAGTATGAATTCTCTTGATCTTGGTTCCCAGAGACACATCCTAATTCTTAAGAATCTTTTCTAGTTCCTTCATGACTGCCCTTCCAAGTCTCAATCTCCTTCTGATTTTATGGTACTTGTGAACTAGAAGTCACAAAGTAAAAGAACTGGGGAATGGAGCCAGTAGTCCCTTCCTAGAATCTCAAATGTGGTGAAGTCATTGGACAACTGAAGTTTCAGTGGATGATCATACCACTGTGGAGATGCGTATACTGAGAATGGCAAGCACAAATTCACAGCATACTCTTCAATGGGCCTAAGCATCTCACAGAAATAATGTGATCCAACCCTCCTCCTTCACAAACACATGACTTGTGAAACTCAATGCCATGAGATGAGGTAGTGACCACTTGTTTAAATGGATTTAAAATGGGACTGGACAGATTTATGGAAGATGGTTTGACCATTAGCTTTTAGCCACATTAGTCAAATGGAACCTCTAGGTTTGGAGACAAAATGCTTTAGTTAGATGCCAGGGAGCAACCATCAAGTGAAGGGTGTGGCCTGTGGGTGCTACTTGTAGGTTGACATTTCGCATCTAATTGGCCACTGATGGGTAGAGGATACTGGGACAGATGGCCTATTAGTTTGATCCATTATGGCTACTCTTACATTATTCCTAAGACTGTAAATGGGGGATATCAGGTTGGATCCTGCAAGCTTTTTCACTCAATCTATCCAAATTTCACATCACAGATTAGTCCGTGTTCATACTTATCGCATAATTCTCAGCACAGCCTTTTTGGTGACCAAAGAGGACCCTCTTTTTCTTTTTCTCCAGCAGAAAAGCAGATTGGATATAACCTTTAATTCTTCTTCACATTAACCACTACCACCCCATTTCTGGAAAGTTAGCAGTTCAGAGAGGGATTCTAATCTAGCCTCTCCCAGATATCCTATATTCTACATAGTGGGAGTTTTTTATTCAGATTGGCATCCAAACATATTCCCACTTGTATATTTTCAAAAAAACACTGATTGTGTGGTGTGTGGTATCGAGATGTTCCTTTCCAGTACATTTGAAATGAGCTTTAATAATACCTATAGCTTTGCTTCTATTTGACACTTCATTGGTGAAACTATCCTTTATTGGTAATGAGAGTTAGTTGTTCTTTCTATGTTCCAATGGCTTGTTTTCCCACATTTGCAACCTCTTGTGGATTCCAAGGCCACAAGGCCAAGGCCACACAACACCATGTAATATAATTTCACAGGCACAAGCAAGATGAATAGATGAAACTAAAGCCTGTATCATACTTGCTTTTTAATGGTACCCACAAAACCTGTGCACCTATAAAATTGTAACATGTACATACAACAATAACTTGTTTTCATACTCAGGATGGACATAACTTTCTTCTTGGCTTTTTGTATCCCTGAAAGAATCAGGATGGGAAGGGAGGGAGCCTGATGCCTGAAATTCAGTTATTCCAGTGATAGAAACCCCTGGAATAATTATGCTTGTACAGTAAGCCATTATTCTAACCATAAATCATTTTGATTGAGTTATAAGTCTTCAATGTATTCTGTGCTTTAGCTCAATAAAAGTTGCATATTTGGCTTTATATCAAGAAGGAGAAGAGAGCTGCATTTCATCCTATTAACTTTTACTCATTTAATACAGCTAATTAAAAAAATCTTCTCTGCAGAACAGATCAGATAGCTCATTTCTGTGGGGAAGGGAACATACATAAGGTTGCTGGTTATTTTGCATTTTTGTTTACTGCCTAAAGGTCAGTGGGAAAAGAAATTCTGGCAGCAGTAGCACTAACTTCTAACATCAGAGCACAGTCATGGTGCAGGAAAGAGTAAATAAAGAAAACAATGCTCATTGGTTACACCTCTCACTGTATAAATAGCTCTTAGTTGCACAATAGGTAGCGTATCTTTCTAGAGTGACATTTTTTGTACATCTTTAAGTATGTGTGAAACCCAGGAAACCCAGGCACATAAGCACCTATTCAGAAAGAAATATCTAAGAAAAGGGTTGCAAGTAATCTGGGAAATGGTGGAAGTTTGTCTCCATGCAATGAATTAACTCAAAATGACAATGCAGAGTGATGAAGTACGTGCTATTGCTGTGCAGCTTAACAGAGCTGTCCTTCAGCAGAATTACACCCTTCTAAGCCCAATGAAGGGAGGGAACTGAGAATGGCGTAACTCTCCTTAGGACTGCACTGTAAATGATATTTCACTGGAGTGCAGTCAAAAAAGAATCCAAGGGGCCTGTACATTAATGCATGGCATCTTGCATTGGAAAAGAGGTGTTTTGTTTTTACTGCCATTTCAGTCCCAAGCAATGGATTATTTAAAGCCTGGTCTTTTAATCTGCTATAGCTTTTATATGTAAATCATCACTGACCAATGTGGGGACTTAAGCCACCATGAATCAATGACTCGGTCTTAAGACATCATAGATTCTTTGTCATCAAGAGTCACAAAAGAACTCCTAGAAAGGTACAACGCCATATTCCCCTCTTTTTTCATCCCCAAAGAGTAAGAAGGAGACTTTACTCCTTTTGCAGATGGCGTTTCCGTATCCAGGCCTCAGATGCTCCATGACATGCACTTTTATTCAAAATGCAATCTTCCTGCAGAGCAAAACAGGAAACTCCAACCACTGACACAAAATCCCTCTAAAACATGAGAGCTGCTGAGTTCTTCCTCAAGCAAATTTGTGCCCTTCGCACAAGAAGAAATCAATTTGTTTCTAACTAGCACTGAAAGGGGAGGGGAGGATCTCTCAACCAAACACTCAGTAGATTCAACTACGTTTATTTAAATTTATGGTGAGGTAAGTGCTACCGTTCAGTTTCTCTTCCTACCATGACCCTCGTAACTGAAGAATGTATGCTATGTACCCAATAAAAACTATCCCATTCCTTCAGATTTAGAACAGAGAAAAATCTCTCTCAAGTAGACTTCTACCTGTCCAGTGTAGACACACAGAGAGCCCAGCTGGCCAACCCTATCTGAGCAATATACTCACCAGGAGACACTACAAACTCCAAGGGGTCTAGTTGGTAAATCTAGCACACTTTTCATCACAAGAAAAGATGCTTTTCATGTTTTGCCTACTTGCATTTCAGTAGCATAAAGCCAGAGAGACATTGGCTCACAGGGGTCAGCAATGACTTAATACAGGGCATTTAATCCACTCTTACAAGTGTTTATTAAGCACAGAGGGGATCTTTTACATTGTGTTTTATTGATGTGATCTGCTCTGAGCCTGCTTGCGGGGGACAGCAGACTGTCAATATGATAAATAAATAAATAAAATAAAAAGGTGAATAGAGTTTCAAAGAAAATACACCAAAGAATTTCTAGCAAGTATCCTACTCAAGGAAATAGAACAGGATGGTGTTCACAACTGACAAATTTCCCCCCATTATCCTGAAAATTTTGAGGGGTCTCAGGAAAAAGTGTCTTGAACAAAAAGAGGGGAATAGGTACAACGCTTCCTGTTTCAGATGGTTAAAGCTAGTAACATTTTCCCTAGGGTCAGATGGGTTTTTCCTTGGCACTGTGGCGCAGTGAACAAAGCCTTGACCGCATCCGGGCAAGAGTACTAAACGACTGGTGTGGTCTAGCTGGAATTAAGGGTGCTAACAGGCCTGGAGAAAAAAAATCCTGTCCCTTTAATGTGTGGAAGTTGACACAGAAGTAAAAACATATCCTGGTAAATAGCATGCCATTGAGAGTCGATAAGGAGGAAAGGATATTTTGTCTCCTGGAATTTGGCAGCCCTAGGAATTTTATTTGGACAATCAGTTATTGATACATGGTCCCATTGACACTAGAGAAAGCGTCCGTTACTTGATTGATGCCAAAGACTGGGAATCTCCTGGGCTCCTTCTGAGAAAAAGGGTGTGTTGTGTGTGATATTCTTGAGGCCTCTTAGTCACAAATGGAATGGCAATAGAAAAAAATTAGCAAGACGGGGAGGCATTCCCATTACAATTATCTTTCATTCACAACATTCACCAATATTGTACTTATGTTGGAGTGGCTGTAATTGCAGCTTGGTTGTGTAAAGATTTAAACATGCACATTAATTTCCTGCACATAAATGGTCCCTCTGAAGCCACCTACATCTAGAATACATGCAGCTGGCATCTCATGACCTGGATCAGGCTGATACATTCATGAATAACTGAATATACTCAGAATGTAAAAACCAGTGCAACTGTTCCAATGCTTTTCAGAGCCACACTATTACATCAGAAGTGTATCTCAGTAGTAACATACTGTCCACGGTCCCAGGCAATGATATATTGACCACTTCCATGCATTAAAATACAGCAAGGAGGTGTTTTGCCTTCTCTTTGGAACCCATGTTCACAGCCTGGGCTAATTTAAACAGGATAAAACACATCCAGGAAACAATTCTTCATTCTGCACTGGAACAAGCTACATAACTTAACTTGTGGAATAAATTCTAGCTCACCAAGCAACTGCAATCAGAAAGATGTAACTTTAAGTTTACACTGATTGCTACATGGGTTTTGAATGAAAGATCCATGAAACAGAGGGTCTGGTTTCCTATCCACATACCAGTCCTGTACAATCAGTGCCAGTATGCATTCCCACATATCTCTTTCCACAGGAAATTTTCGCGAAATATCCATCCATGGCATTTCAGAACCATTCAGATCCTGAGAAGCGAAATATTCCAGGTGCCTTAAATGTTAGGTACATCTTGTGGTTCTTGGAAACGGTGACACATTGTTGCTTATTCTCGCTTTCTCATCACGCATTTCTTCGCAAAAACTTCATTCAGTTTCACTTCACTTGGAGAACTAAACTGCCCCCGTATGAGTGTTCAGCTGAGACCTCACTGGACAAACGTTACCGTGCTTGTGCGCTGCATTGTGTTTTTCCCACAGTCTATTCCAAGATGAGAAAAAGTATTTTTAGCATAAATTCTTTCCATGTTCAGAAAGAGTGGTTCGTTCAAAACCAGAATCAAATTAACTAAGTTTAGCACGGAAGCTCAAACAAATAGTTAATTCTCTATCGTATACCTACTTGTAATCAGAGAAATCCCTCACTTCTCAAACAGGAACAGCACTTGTGCAGCCTCCCATATCCCAAGAAAATGAAGTCCTGCCTCAGGGCCCAGCTGCTGCCCTACCCTGACAAGCAGTAGAGCCAGCCCGTATGAAAGGATGGCGTGAAGAGAAATGACACAATACACAAAATCAACAGCCTGGGTTTTGAAACTAACAACAACAACAGCATTCGATTTATACACCGCCCTTCAGGATGATTTAAGTTAACACCCACTCAGAGCGGTCTACAAAATATGTTATTATTATCCCCACAACAAAACACCCTGTGAGGTGGGTGAGGCTGAGAGAGCTCCGAAGAGCTGTGACTGACCCAAGGTCACCCAGCTGGCTTCAAGTGGACAAGTGAGGAATCAAACCCGGTTCTTCAGATTAGAGTGCTGCTCTCTTAAACTAAAACTAACTAAAAGCAAAGCCCTCTTTATCTACTGCATTTCTCTTCATAGCACACTGGAGCAGTTAAACTTATCAGCCTGATCTGAAAACTACACAACCATTTGCACTTCCACTGAAATTGATTGTTCTGCATTTAAGCACACAAGCATCTACCATTCTGATAGCAATGCTCTATGGAAGAGTTGCACTGACAAAAGACAGTGGGAAAGACGCTTATTATGTTCAATGGCAACTGTCATTAGTCTTATATACTGAACTGCTGTTTGATTATTTTTTATGCACAACCAAAGAACACCAAGTTATGCTTATTTAGAGGCAGATCAGTCCAAACAGTCTGAGTGCAACCTCAAATTCTGGATTAGCTGCTCTGGCCATAAACCTCTTACTCAGAGATGTAGCCCCAAAGAAGAAAAAGCCTAACCCAGAGTACTAACTAGCTTGAATACTGGCTACAGCTGATCTGTTGTTTCTCAAACTCAAATTAGATGACACGCACAACAGCAGCCTAACAACCAATTTAAATGAGAAAAGCCAATTCTGGAAGAAGAGAGAGAGAGAAACCAAAAAGAGGTAAAACCCTTTCCCTGCTCACTCTTTTCTCCACTCCAAAAGTGGCTTTTTCTTGGCTCACATTTCGTTTGCGTCTTTCAACATTTAAACTTTGAAGGGAAGAATACCACATGGGAGGGCAGTTTGGAATGCAGAAGTTATGAGCAGGGCAAAAAAACTCTTTCTCCCCTTCACCACTGACCCTCCCTTCCATGCCTGAAAGCTTTTCCTCAGTTAAATGTCTAGGTTCCGGCCTTCCACTGCTCTAGAGACCAAAAATCAGCATCAGCTGTCTCTGATGCTATACAAATTTTAGCACAGATTTTAATGGGATCTCTAGATGCATATGATACCATGAATACCTAACATTTGGAGAATATAAAAACTTGCTTGTGGATGTTCACAGTCCCAGACAAATTTTAAATGAGAGAGCACTGAAAGCCACCATTCTGTTGTTGGTTTTGTTAGCATTTCACTGATGCCTGAAATGTGGGGAACTATCCATCGGTGGACATACTCAAAATTCATTCCTGGAATTGCTAGCATTCAGTTGTGAATGTTGACATTAACCACATTTTGTACAATCAAGGGGAAGGAACAGAGATACAAATGCCAAAATCCCTTCACAGCTGCAACAACAACTTTATGCCCCTAAGTCTCTTGCCTTTGTCTTCAATAAGCATTGGATCAAGCCACTTGATATGGAGCACAATATAATGCATATAATGGCTCTATGGCGCTAAGATGAGCCTATTCAACTCCAACCCACATCCCAAAGGGAAAGCAGTCTAGCCTATTCCCAACAAAGCTACATTTTCCATGCAACTTCTGGGTAGAAATTATTGTACATTCTGAAGCAACCAGACCACATGATCCCCCCTGGATGCTTAGCTGTTTATACTTAGTTTATTATGGAAGTATAATGGAAGCTCTTTGGAGAAATGTACTCATGTAGTCAGGAAAGCCATCATTATTACATATGTTCCTGTGATAGGCAATAGAGCATTGACATCTTGCAAATTTAAGCCAACATAAACCCAAATCCTTAAAAAATACTTGTTGTAGGCAAACATTTTAAAATAAATGTTCTTTACAATTTGTTCAAGCACTACAGCAGGGGTCCCTGACACAGTGGATGCCAAAAGCTTTTAGAAAGTGAGGGGGGGGTCAAGTGGGACTCTAGCCCAGCAGGGCTTCTGATTGACCACTGGAGATCTGGTTGGCTGTGCAGATTAAAATAACATTGCTTTGGTAGAATCTGTCACTACAGAGTTGGTTTTATTCTCTCTCTCTCTTGTCTCCCAGTGTACTTTTTAAATTACTCTTTACTTCCCCACACTTGTGCTTTCTCTGTGTGTGTTTGTGTGTGTCCAACTCCCATGGTAGCCATTTTGTGATTGGTTCCACCTTTCACAGTGGCTATTTTGTGGTTGCACCCACAAGCCTGTGTCAGAATTCCAAAGGAATCCACAGGCTCAAAAAGACTGGGGAAACCTGCATTACAGTGTACAGGATCAGTGTATTAGAAGAACATAAAGCCTGCAATAAAAATAACCTTGCACCTTTATTATATATGTTACATATTTTTTAATCTTTAACAGGACTTTCAGGCATTTAGAGTTATGTCCAGAACTATCACGGCTGTTTAGAAGGAGCCAGTAATATAAGTTATGTATAGAGATGGGCACGAACCAAAACACAACCAAAGTTTATCACGAGCCTGGCTGGCTGGCAGTTCACCAACTGGCGGTTCATCAGAGTCCACTTCTGACTAACTGCAATGAACTTTAGGCCAGTTCATTTGGTTTGCTTTTCAGTTCATCATGGCAGACAGCCTGGAGCTGATCAATCAGGGGATGGGCTTTCTGCAGTGGAGGTGTGTTCCCTGCTGCTTTTCAGTTGATGGGAGGGGGATCCCCATCAGCTGAAAAAAACTGTCAGCGTTTGAAAGCAGCAACTTTTCTTATGAAGCTTCGGTGCAGTTTCAGGCTTTTAGGGCCTTGCAATTCACATCACACTTTAAAAAAAACTTTAAGCAGGTGTAGTAATGTTGCAGTGTTGGAACACTCCCCCCCCCCCATTTGCTGATTGGGCTGTCCCCTGCCCACTAGAGAGGCAATTGGTGGTGGAGTTCTGGGGGGAAACATACTTTCCATGTTCGTTCCACTCTTATTTATTTTTTTTAAGCCAAGTCAGGAAAGGGTTAAAATGCTGCCGCTTCATCCACTCCCCGCAGCTTCCCTGCCACTTTGTTTCCAAAGGGCTGTGCAAAAGGCTTGGGGTTTTATTCTCTTTGGCAAAGCCAGAAACATACCTGGGAGGGAGCCATTTAATCCTTTTCTGGCTTTTAAAGCCAGGAGGAATGTGCAGTAATGTTACAATGTTATAATGTTACAATGTTACAACCCATTCTTGCCTTTGAGAAAAAAAGAGTGTGTGCATACCCCACACGAGGAAGGGAAAAGCAGCCATTTAACCCTTTCCTGGCTTTTAAAAGCCAGCAGGGAATTAGGAATCATTCCTGGCTTTGAAAAAAAATAAGAGAGTGCTTGCATACCCAAGAGGAAGGAAGCCAACAGAGAAGCAGCCTTATGACCCTTACCTCGCTTTAGCTCCTGGGAAAAGAAGAGTGGCGGGCGTTTGAAAGCAGCAAAACTTTTCTTGCCGCACAAGAAAAGTATTGCTGCTTTCAAACACGGGCACTTTTTTAAAGCTGATGGGGGACCCCCCCCATCAACTGAAAAGCAGCAGGTTGAAATGGAAAACTAGAAGCACACACCCCTATTCTGCAGACCTTCTGCTGCCCCAGAAGTGACATTTTCACAAACCAAATGAGCCAGTTTGCGAACCAGGGCAAGTTCGTGGGGGTTCGTGGTTTGTGAAATGCCACAAACCACGAACTGTGCAGGTTGGCATTTTCCCAGTTCATGCCCATCTCTAATTATGTGTATTTCGTACAGACACATCTATGCAACTCTGAAGGGGTTTTTAATATAACTTCTCCTAAGCTGCCTGCGTAGCCCAGGTGTGACAGAATGCAGTTTAAAGGTTTCCACAGTGCAGCACTCAGAGATGGAATGGAAGGAGTTAATAACTGCCTGGAATGAGAGCTCAATTGACAGGCTGCTCCCCCCTCTCTCTGACTGGCTAGTCAGAATCAACTTCAGCATGACAGTTGATGCTGAGGGTGTTTTTTCTTATTCTCTGTGTTTACTGTTTATTATGTTATGGTGTATAGTTTAAATAAAGAAAATTTTAAAAGACAGTTGATGCTGAGGGGATTTTGAGT
The DNA here is from genome assembly GCF_028583425.1 of Eublepharis macularius. Taxonomy (NCBI): domain Eukaryota; kingdom Metazoa; phylum Chordata; class Lepidosauria; order Squamata; family Eublepharidae; genus Eublepharis; species Eublepharis macularius. Next base: position 51,166,486 of record NC_072799.1, read on the forward strand.
TAGCAGTTGAGAGCTGAATATGTGAGAATCTGACAAGGAGGGTCAGACAGGTACCCCTCTGAAGTGAGAGAAAAGATATCAGTTGCCCTAACTGTAACACCTTTGTTTTGAGGAATAATTCTAGTAAAGAAATTCCAAGTGTCAAAACCAGCACAAGCTAATACCCATTTACACAACCAAGATAGAACTGGGTATGTGTTACTGGTAGAGTGAGTGGGTAGTAAGTGGAGACTCCCATTCAAACCAAATGCATAAGGTTATGTCTTCTTAAGTGAAAAAGAATAATTCCTGCCCAGTGTCTAAAAGGGTGTTTGGGTCTAAGGAGGACCTCAGGTCTCTTGTAAAAGGAGAACTTCGTTGAACTAACATCTGGAAACCTAAGTTCAAAGCCATGAAGAAACTCTGTTACTGAAACCAAAAGTACTGAATCAAACACCTCTCATTAATAAGAACACAGAAATTATGCTTAAATAAAACTGTTTTGCCTGAAACTTAAAGAGCATTCTGTTTTACCAGCAAGTTTTACCTCAAAACTTTCATTCCCTGACTGCTCTTATTCCATCCCTACCAGTACAATAAAGTTTCTGTTTCTTTAGAACATTATTCAGCCTCCAGTGCCATTTCATTCACAGAAGAAGAGGGTTCCTGCTTTCCCCCAAAAAAGTTTCTGGGCTGGGCTAAAAAGCCAAAAATGGAACCGTTATCAGGGTGGGACACAGAAAGAACTTTAAAACCATAACTAGAGACACACTACTTGAGGCAGATCAGCCAAAGCAGGCAAACTTATATTTTAGTGGGAAAATCTGCCTCAGAGTGGGGGGAGTGAAGGGGGGACCATCATACCAGGCAAGCCCAATGTCATCAGATTTTGGTAACTGAGCAAGCTCAGCCCTGATTAGCAGAGGCAGGCAACGGCAAACCACCTCTCATCCTGAAAACCCTATGGGCTGCAACTTGATGGCAAAAACAAGAATGTTGCACTTAAAACATTGTGATTTAGTAACCCAAAGCTATGCAGAGATTGCACCATCATCTTACCCGGTGACATGTACTTCAGCGATAGGCAAGTTATATCGCCGTGCAGCTCCTCAAATGAGAAATTAATAGGAAACTGCTTTACTCTAGATAGGTGCAGATAAAAGGACTTGCCTGCATAGCAAACGAATCCTAAATTCGCCTTATTGATGAACAGCGTGCTTGTAAGCCAAGCAGCCATTCCTATGAGTATCCCTGGTTAGTTATTCTCCCTAGTTAGCACTGATCATTCTTTTCATCCATCCCTAATTTTTTTTCAACACAATTCACTAAGTGAAGCTCTGACTTAATAAGTAGGCATGGAAATGGACTGACATATCATCAGTACTCTTGATTTTATTTCTTGTGCTTTCTAATAGATACTGCAAGTTAATTTTCATCCATATGTAATGTTTATACCAGCCCCTGAAAAGGAGTTACTCAGAAACATTACAAAGACCCGTTAGGAACCACATACCACTTCAGCAGGATAACCAGGAACAAAGCCTAAGGAGGCTTTAGCACCCAGATACACTTAGGATTGAAATAAAACTAAGGGTTGCAATCTGATGAACTGAACTCAAGGCCAAAACAGATGCAACAGTGCAAGAGCCAAGTGTTTTCACCCTGAGCGTACCTGAGGCAATCATGAAAAATCATGAAGAAACCAGCAGCAAAAAGACAACACAGTGAAGAGCACAGAAACTTCTCCATCCACAGATTATGCATTTTCCTTCGCATCAGGCACCCTTCTATTACCAAAGTGTGCCTAAGAGAAAGCTGACACTGAGGGCAGACACAATACATGGAAGCAAAGCCAAGTCTGGGGGGAACTTTTTCTGTTGAAATTAGACCCTCACCACCTGAAGTTGAAACACATCTTCTGTCACCTCAAGGAGCAATAAGAATCCATTTGTATAAGAATCAAGAAGAAAGCTGCAGGGAGTTTTTCAGGGAACAGCAACAAACCCCAAAGCTCCCCCATGTTATTGTGGGGAAGATGGCCACCCAAGACTGGGGCAACGGAATCCACTCTGCGGAAGCTCAGTTCTCACTGCAGGTAATCAGCAGCAACAACAACACCCTGGAGAATCACTTTCATGTTGAAGTCACCTGGATTCAGGGGATGAGGGGAGATGCTGACTAAAGCTTTAGTAAAAGTCTGTGCCTGTTCACTATGTAGTACAAACTAAGCACATAGTTCCCTAACTTTACAATTCTGTTTTATTCAAAGGAAGGAAATATTCAATAATGTTAAGACACAAACAACAAAATCAAGACTTAGCAAAACAAAACCACACAATTCTGTGCTGAAGTCCACTCTATCAATGGCTTATAGCTTCTCATAAAAAGTAGACTGAGTATCTTTTTTTAAAAGAAAGACATCCAAGCAGTAAGACCAGGCCATTTCCAATGACAGGGCACTTGGTATGATGGACCACCGGTCTTGCTTCAATGGAGAGCAGAGCTGAATCACACTTACTTGGGAACAAGTCTCTTTGAATTCACTAGTACTTACAAGTCAATCTGCAGGTCTCAACCTAAAGATTTCCTTTTGCTAATTCACAAATATTTTCCCAATGGAAAGGAACACTGGATCCAATCCATGATTTATATATTGTATACTTTTTCAGTTAAATCCTATGTATTATTTCTGTCCTCACAGAGGAAACAATGTTTTAATGAAATGCCCTACAGACAGCAACGGCAAGTGCTTTAAATATCTGATAACTTTTAATTTTACATCACCGTTGTTAGAACACTCTCTCTGACTTCAAATGGTAGCATTTTCTAGTCACACTGCTAAAGGCATGTTGTTCTACAGGAGGCTGACTTGTGGGGAAAGTGAGAAATCAGCTTTATTCTAGAAAGCCATGAAACAGCACCCCCACCCCATCCCCGGTCTCTTATTTAGGAAGAAAAATGAAATCCTCCCCCCGCGCCCCAGCATTGTGCTGCTTCTGTTAGAAGCTGAAGCACAATAAAGTGCTGGGACTTACGCAAAAGAAGGCTGTTGAATGGTCTGAGGCAAAAAGGGCCTTGCATTCAGAGGTAAGACTCTGCCAAGGTGTGGCATGCTTAGCAGGACACTGGCACACTCAGCACTAATATGCCCTAAAAGCTCAGAGGAGGCTATACCAGTTTACTGAAAAAAGATTCTCCCCAACCAGCACCACTCCCACAAGGGACTGCAGCCCAAATAATTAACTTACAGTTTTGAGCTGCATTCCATTGCCTTGAGCTTTCCTGAAACAGGTCTGCCTTTTAAAATAATTATCAGTTGAAGTAAGCCTATCTTATATGTTTATCGTGTTTCTCAAAATATGTCATAGAGAACCCCAAGCCATCAAAATACAGTTTAAGCCTCCCCCAAAGTAACTCAAACATAATAAAAAGACCTTAGCTAAGGCATGGAAGTGTGTTGGGTACCTTGGGCCAACACACACTCAGCCGAACTTACTTCACAGGGTGGTTGTAAGGATAAAGTGGAGAAGCGGAAGAGAATGGTCTGAGCCACTCGGGGTCCCCACTGGGAAGAAAAACTGGGCATAAATGATTAAGACAACTTTTCTCTACTCCTCAGGGACTTGTGGGTACAGTTTGCTTTAAAATAAGCAAAGGAAGGGATTGAGGTTGTCCGACTTCCCAACACTGTTGACTGACCAACAGCTAGGGAGGTGTGTACACTCACCACTGCTCATGTTGAACTGATTTTGGGAGAGACATTTCTCTCTTTTCTGCTTATGAAACCACACAAACTGAGTTTAGACACTGAAAAGGCCCTCTCCATTACATACACAACTTCCTACTTTTCTTTAGGAAGGAACGCTTTCTTCACACAGATCCAGAGGAGTTAACTGTGTTAGTCTGCAGTTGCAAAATAGTAGAGTCCAGTAGCATCTTTAAGACTAACCAACTTTATTGTAGCATAAGCTTTCGAGAACTACAGCTCTCTTCATTTGATGCATCAGAGAGCTACAGATTTCAAAAGCTTATGCTATGATAAAGCTGGTTAGTCTTAAAGGTGCTACTGGACTCTTCTTCACTCCGGCAGTAACAGTCTTGTCTGTAAAATCCTCCTTATGCAGCAGTGCTCGTAAATATCTGAACAGTAAAACACACACTGCTATGCCATGCCTCATAATAAACAACATAAAACAAATATTCCCAGCAAAGGATTTCACAGCCATTGCCACAATGTAAAAATTTTTATTAGGGAGAAATATTAAATAAGGTGGGTGTAAATTGTATTAAACTCCAAACGAATACAACTGAAATAGGAAGGTTTCTCAACATGAGCCACATCAAGGAAAACCAAACATTTTGATCGCAGCAGATGTTAAAACAGCTGTTATTTCTCTAGGAAACAGCCATGGGGGGGGGGGTTGCCAGCACAATTCGTCTCCTATCCGTGGCAAGGAGATTCAGCAAATCTAACCTAAAGCCCATCTGTGAGCCAGAGGACATCAGGCAAAACTCCGAGTCCGTTCATGAGCGAGAGAAGAACGCCATCGGTTTTATTTTTTAAAGACTGCAGAGGAAGCAGTTCTGGTGCACCGCAGCCGGGCCCCTGCCGCCTCGAAACCCTCCGGCCACGGCTCGGCTCCGTAGAGGGCCGGACAAAGCACAGCCCCCGAGCCTTGCCGGCGAGTCAGGCGCTGCTGCCCTTTGTGCTTTCCTGGGCTCGCCAAGCCTCCCTCCTGCCCAGCCATCGCCTGCCAAGCCTCGCGCGTCTATCCGCCAGCCCGGCGGGCGGGCGAAGGCTGAGCGCCTTCTCTGCCGCTCTCCTCCCTCCCGGTTCTTGGGCCTGCCCCGCCGCCAGCCACAGGGGCGTTCCCCCGCGCCGCCGCCGCGTTTTCTCAGCCTAGGGAAGGAGGGGGGAGGCTCCAGCACTGAGCGCCGCCGCCGCGCTGGTCTCCCGGAGGGCGTCGCTGGCGCGCGCGCTAAGCCCTCTTCCCTCCCCCTAACCGAGCGGTCGAGGGGGCAGACAAAGCGCCTGGGAGGTGGAGGAAGATGCCGCGCGCTCCGCCCGCCCGCAGATCGCCACAGAGCTGGCCTTTACGCAGCGGTGGGAAGGGCCGAGGCGGCACCACTGAACAGAAGGAGGCGGAGGGGGAGCCTTCAGAAGCACCCCCCCCCCCGACAACACCGCGTCCCACCAGCAGCCTGTAGAAGGAGCGCCCCGCTTCCTCTTCCCAGTCGCTGCCTGCAACCCCCTCCCAAGCTCTTGGGCAGCCTCTGCGGCTGACCCCGCCGCCGGTCCGCGCCCTCCAGACCTCCCACCTCAGAGGGGAGGGGCGTGTGCGGCTTTGTCAAGCAGGCACCAGCTGGTGCGGCTGGCTGCGAGGGATGGCTAGTCCCCCTCCCCTGCGGCTAAGCAACCGGGCAGCTCCCATCCGACACCAGCGCTGGGCTGACGAAACTCAATGGGCCATGAAGCCAGCCCAGCCGGCCCGCCTCCCCTCCCTTCTTCCACAGCCGGAAGCAAGCGGGCAGCCCTTACTTGGGCAAACAGTTAATGGCCGGGAGCGAGGGGGCGGGAGGAGCTGCCTTCAGTTAAAAGAATAATGGGCTGGAGGTGGGAGCCTGCCTGTTTGAGGTTTATCTTACAGAAAGCGGGAGAACCGCAGGGGTTGAGTCCAGTGGCACCTTCCAGACCCACGAGATTTTTGGAGTAGGAGCTTTCGAGAGTCAGAGCTCCCCTTGACAGACGCCTGTAGGGTACCTGAAGAAGGAAGTTTTGACTCTCGAAAGCTTCTACCCCGAAAAGGTGCCACTGGACTCCAGCCATGCGGTTCTACTGCAGACCAAAACGGCCACTCACCTAAAATTATCTAATTAGAATCTTTGGGCTTGATTCATAAAACCGAGAGACAAATTCTAGACGCCTAAATTAAATTAACGCCTAAGCCCATTCCCACTGCCACTGACGGAGCGCGATGGCGCAAACTCTTCCCTGGGGACGATTCTCTCGGCCTCGGCTTTATCTACTGGAAGCCAGGCAGAACAGGAGGACAACTATCCAAGCTCAAAAAGAGTCCAGCAGCACCTTTAAGACTAATCAATTTTATTTTAGCATAAGCTTTCGAGAATCACAGTTCTCTTCGTCAGATGCATGGAGGGCAGAAAGAAACTATCTGGAACTATCCAAGCTGGCTCCCCTCGCAGACCCCTTCGGAGGGGGAGCCGGGAAAGGCAGTTGAAGTTGATCATTCCAAGTCACCGCTGACTGGAGACCAGCTTCGCAGGGGGGGGCGGGGGCGGTAATTTGGGTTCGAAAGGCGGGCGTGACCCGCTGGCTTTCCATTCCGAGCTGTTCTTCCTCAGCTGTACAAGCACGAGTGTGAGCGGGGAACGCCGCTTCCTACTAGTAGTAGTCGTTACGCCGCCGGTAGATTTAACTCCCACCCCTTTGCTGTTCTCGTCTAAGCCTCTTAAAATGCCAAGGAAACTTTAGAATTAAAAAAAATCCCGGACCAGGCGGCTGCTGAGTGGCTGCTGCGAGTTTAAAGGGATTTGATTGGGCTACTCCACACCACACGCGCGCCGGCAGCCAGCCGAGGAGGAACCTGCCCGGCTCCTCTTCCGGAGGGCTGTCATTCCCGCTCGGCAAAGCCAGCCCTCCCGGTTCCCCCTCGTCTGGATTTAAAGAGGCAGCCGGCATCCTTTCAGAGCCGCAGCCACGCAAGTATTTGGGAGAATTTCTACACACGCGCAGGAACCCGCACGTCGAACTTCACGCCGAATCCATGCCAACCCTAAGACTCCTCTGCTTCTTCTTTCCCAAACTTAAAAAGAAACCCACCTCCAAAATGCCACACTTTTTTGCCTGGAGTTGACCACAGGGGGCGGGGGCGGGGGCGGTAGGTGGAGACTCATTACTTGGATTATACTTAGAGCAGTAATTCGTGATCCATTAGGAGAAAACCTTCTGTCTATTGGCAGAAAAAGCGCCCCTGTAAGTAAATCAGAGACGGGGTGGGGACAGACGGCGAGCCCTCCCCGGCCGCCCCCTCCCTTCCAACTAGTCCATTGGCTTGCTGGCTTCCCTTATTAGTTATAGGACCAAAGTTTCCTCTCTCCGCCCATTCCTGGGCTGCAGCCAAGCATCCCTCCCCTCCCCAACTCCTCCATCCGCCCGGGCGAGAGGCGAACGAGCGCTCGGGCGGCGAGCGCGCCAGCCCGCAGGTGCTCAGCCCCCGCCCGCCTTCCCGCCCCCTTACCATGATCAGCGTGTGGTTCCTCTGCTCGGCCGTGGCAGACTCGGCATCTTGCGGCTGCTTGCCGGGCTGCTGCTTACTGGCGCCGCCGGTGCCCGCTTTCTTGGCCCTCTGCTCCAGGGTGCGCTGGTACAGGCCGACGGTGTCTCTGCGCTCTAGCTCCAGCTGCTCGGCCTGGGCTTGCTGGTACCTGTTCTCGCAGTTGACGTGGTGCCTCCTGCAGCCCTCGATGCGCTGCCTCAGCCGCTCCACCACGGTGCTGTGCTTGGGAATGCCGCCGCTCCCGTTAGTGCCGCCGCCGCTGTGCTGAGCGCTGGGGCCGGGAGGAGGGCCGTGGGGAGCGCTGGCCACGCCGAGGTTGCCGCTCAGGTTATTGTTGAGGCAGATGCTGCTGCCGTTCGCGGCGGCGGCGGCAGCGGGGGCTGCAAAATCCCCCATCCCCTTCCCCGCGCACACTATTTTGGAAGAACTTTGTCCCCCTCCTCTGACACGCGGGCGCCAGACACAGACGCGAGGCTCCTCCCGACGGGGGCTACTCTTTAACGGCCCATGGAAGCCGCGGCGTCCAGGCAAAGGGTGCGGGAGGCGCTTTGGGCTTCCGAGCGCCCTTTTCTCCTCCTTCCTCGTAGATCCCTCCGGCGGAGAGCGAAGGGGCAAAAACAAAACCTACCCAAAGCAAACCCCAGAAGGTGGTGCTGTGAGGTTATCAGCAGACACAATCAACAAACACAGGAGGAATCCCAACAAACTGAGCAGCAGCAGCAGTTCGGTTGCAAACTCCAGGGAGGAGAGCTCGGAGCGGCTGCCCCCCGCCCCGCTTTATTTCTCTCTCTCTCTTTAATAATCCATTATTTCCGAAACATCCGGACCGAAAACCATCCCAGTCTCCCCCGTGTATGAGAACCGAGAACGTGAGCCAGGCACCCACATGCGTCCAGAGAGAGGAATCTAGCCACGCTCACACTTCTCGAGACACGCTCACAGACACACACACACACCGGTGGGCACGCACACAGCACACCCCAGCACCGCACTCGCACTCCACGGCATCAGCAGCCGGGCGCCGCCGCTTGCTAATTGTGTTTTCTTTCCGGGGAGGGGGGGAAAAGTTTGGGTGTTTATATGCCGCACCGTGTTCTCAAAGTACTTTAGCTGCTCAGTTGGATTTCAAGAGGAACCTTTGAAAAAAAAAAGCCAATCCTCGAGCTGGGGTAGTCAACACGTGAAACAATCCGGGGCGCGATCGGCGAAAGTCGCCGGCTGAAGTCTTGGGCGAGCCGTCCGCCGAGCTGCTGCACAGGCAGCCGAGTGCTCCGCTCCACTCCGCCTGCTGCTTCTCCTCCTGCCACCATCACAATGATCAAGTGCACTCCTCCTCCACCTCCTCCTCCTCCATGCCAGCGGAGTGATACCAGGACAAGAGCGCTCGATAAACAGAGCCGCCGCCGCCGCCGCAGCAGCTCCCAGCTCCTCCGGGCCGAGAGGCAGACCCGGGGACAAGGTGCAAAACCCGGCCCGGACCTCTTCGCTGCCAGGAACGGACACGACGATTCCCTCACCTCGCTCCCCTTTCCAGCTCCCGCTACTTGTTGTTACCTTGGGCGGAAAATCGGCGCTGCCGGGACAGAGCAAGAAAGATCCGAGGGGAAGCTGGGCATGCAGTCAACTTTTGACCTGTGTGTGCGCGCGCGCGCGCCTGGGTGCCTAATTTGCCTGCCTGTTTGTGTCCGGTTTCCTTATTCAGTTGCAAGCCGAAGCTGTCGCGTCTTTGACGGTAGCTCTCTGGCCTGACCGCGCAAAGCCCAACAGCAGCCTGCGTTCCTGCTTCGTTGTTTGCCAGTCTTTTTTCCACGTGGGAAAGTAAAAGGAGGAGAGCCGGTTTTAAAAGGACACCCTCCCTCCCATATCGAAATGCCCTTTAAGGACAATCGCTTTGCAGCCCTTACTGCCTGGAGGGTAAGATCTCATTCCCTGGTTTTGGACTTCGCTTCCAAGTTTGCTTAAATAAAGATGTCATCCCTGTAACTAAACTTTAGGTACAGGACATAGTCGTTTCTGTTGGAGCAGAAAACCGACTGTTGTTATGCCCAAAGCACTTTACAAAGTAAAGTTATGCCCTCAAGACACTTCACTAAGTAACGCAAGCAAAAAAATAATGCTTCCTGTCCTGAGGAACCTACAGTCTAAATTAGACCAGCAACAACTTATATAGGAAGTTTGCCTGTCCCCCCACCCTTGAAAAATGTTTGCTGGTAATATATATAGCCTGTGATGTCAGGTAGTACGCTGCTGTTTTCTGGTGGGAGAAATATAAGTGCTGAAAAGAAAACCAGACACCGCTTTGGTTCAAGTCCCTCAAGTGTGGAATTACAGAAGCCCAAAGCGGATCCGATCCTTGTGGGCCAAATACTCTGACAACCCATTGTAAGTTGAGCGGGCAGAAAAATCCATCATTAGAAGGAATAAAGAGTTAATTTCATCAAGCAACTGAAGAGGTTCTAGGTTCTGTATACACTTTGTAGTGTAAGTCTGCTTGCGGGGACAATGGGCTATAAATTTAATAATGAAATAAAATAATAAATAGTAAACTTATGTAGCTCACGCACCTTTCCTGCTACTGTTCAGTGTCTTCTTGCATTACTGCAAAATGAGAACAATTCATGCCAGGATTGGTTGGTGGCATCCAAACAAAGATCTGAACTTTCTATTTCAATTAAATAGGAAAGAAATTTGAGAGGATGAGCAGAAATACTGTTCAAAGGAGACAGTGAATGTATATCCATTCAGAATTGTTCGGGGTGGGTGGGATTAAAATAAAACAGCTGGAATTAAAATAAGAGGCAGCATGGTGATGTGGCCACAGTGTTGGACTAGGATCTGGCAGACCCATGTTCATATCCCACTTCTGCTATAAATCTCACTGGGTGACCTCGGGCCAGTCGCTCTCAGTCTCACCTACCTCACAGGTTGGTTGTGAAGATAAAACGGAGGTGGAGGGACCATTGGGCAGAAAACTGATGCTAAACAAATCAACTGGAGCCAGAAACTATACACAGGTACAGGCATTAAATGTAACATGGTAACAGCACAAACATGAGACAATAGCCACATCAGAGAATTTCAATGAGTCTAAAACTGCAGCCTCTCCTCTGAATATCCATTGAACTTTATGATGGATTGTGGGAATCTACTGCCCATTTACCCTAGAGTAGCTCTGTTAAATGTTAGTTGAGCTATCCTGGATTGCAGACAGTTTTACTGGGAGAGGAGTTATTTAGCACCACAAGCTTTCAAATTAATACTTTAAATAATGTCTCCAAACCACATTTGACTAAAGTTAAGCAACAAAAGCCCCAGTTCCAAACATATTTACCTGTCCTGCCATCCAATAAGGAGATCTAAGTCACCTTCATTTCTAGATCTGTAGATGGTCCAATTTACAGCATCCTTTCAAACCCTTTTTCCTTGATAGGAACTAGCAATGGTCACCTTATTTGTAGGTCTTTTCCACATATTGGTCTACACTGTAACTGTATATTGAGGGAAGTATCAATCTGACAAACTAAACTAAATTATGATCAGCCATGGTGAAATTTAGCAGTGACTGCTTTCATGTATTAGGCCTATTGGCAGTTATTGTGCCTTGGAGGTCTTCAACAGTCCCATTCAGCCACACAACATAATTATTGTTTAAATGTTAGCAACAATAAGAATATGAAAGCAATAAAGTTCAGGTGGCAAATGAGAAAGGTTTGAAGGGCTTTTCTGCAATATGACACAAGTGAATTCTAAATCTTCTATATAAATCACTACAAATTTTTATCATTTGTCTTCTCATATTAAAGACTCTTGAAATTTGCCGCGTATTGTAGGTTGCCTACAAACTGGCATCATTCCACCTTTTCAGAATTAAAACAATATGAATACAATCCCCTGCCGGAATAGCTGGTGATTGAGAGTGTTTCTGAAAAGATTCATGTGGGTGCTTCACTCTATTCTCTCTCTCTTTAATCCTATCGATTTCAGTACATGAAGGATTTCATGAGTAAAGGAAAGGCCTGGTGTGAATGTTTTTATTGCACAGCTAATTGGATGATATTAATTTAATAAGACTTGTTGCAAAATTACAGTTAAATAGGCCAGAGACCAGGTGTGAATGGGTTTCACTTAGCCTTTGACAAGTATTTTGTGCACTTCCGTTGCAGTGCCCCCTAGAGCTGGCTACCCAGTTTGTGGAAAATGCAAAATAAATTAATATTGATTATACACCGACTGTCATAAAGCCTAGAAGTACAATGTTGGTTGTTTTTACACCTGGGAAGAGAAGAATATGTCTGCATTATTCACCACATTATACTCATTTGTTACTGGCATAATCTGACATTCTTTATTTCCATAGTTCATATAAAGAAGCACACACCATTGGTACAGGGTTTAATAATTTTCAGAAATGATTAGTGCTCTATGCATTTTTTAAAAAGTAAAACCAGATACAAATATGTAACAATGGCATCTATCTTTTCTCTTTTTCATTGGTGCCACAGGCCAAAATCAGAAACAGTGTAAGCAAGTAGATTTTCATTTACTTCATTAGGTCTAATCTGAATAAGGCTCAGCATCTGTGGATGAATTCATATATTACACTGTGTAGTGGATTACAGATGATAGATTCACTCACAGGCTGCTTAAAATTTAATGACTGAATTGATGTGGATCTCTACTGCATATGTTAAAATTAACTCATAACTGCAGTGGCAGAGAGGCGTTAAATGGGATGGGAGCTATATTGGGGTGCTAGCTAAACAGAGACCTTCTGGGAAACCAATTGCCTTGTATAAGTCTGTTCTGTTGTTAGATGGAACTGTGACATCACCTAGCAATGTCTTAAGTTTTAGAATGTCATAACTAGGATGTGCAGCAGCTTATGAAAACCCAAAAAAATCCCATAGATAAGAACACAAGACACACACACACACACCACATGCAATTAGCTTAAGGTGGATGGAATAAACAATGATGGTCAAGACAAACAACAAAACAGACAGCTCGGCCTCTCAACAGACTGAGGGCCAAACTACAGTGATGCTGACACTAGTTGGACACTTGTCAGCTTCCCTCATGTTTTGATGGGAAATGTAGGCATCCTGGTCTTGCAGCTTGGCTCTCCAACTGCTGTCCAATGGACTTTTCAACTGTCAGTTGTCCAACATTCCGCCAAGCTGCCTACATTTCCCATCAAAACTTGAGGGAAGCTGACAAGTGTCCAACTAGTGTCAGGCATCACTTGTAGTTTGGCCCTGAGACTACAAACATGCCCTTAGGTATGAGTTCCATTAGCATAGTGAGTAACTTTAGGCTTGAAAACATTCATTCCCCAGCCTAAGGGATCTTTCTCCAACTTTAGTGGCTCCTGCTGATCTTTGAGCTAGGGACAGGCTTCAGTCTTGGCTTTGTGAAGTGCAGTGATGCGGGGTGGAAAAATGTCCACCATATGTATGTAAATACATGTATATCAATTGTGCCAGAAGGGCTAAATATGAGCCATGGACCCCTCATGCTTCCTAGAGGCCAATGTAATGGAAATTTACTGAATTGCTAGGGACTGGAAAATATAACCATTTCTGAAGGTAAAATTTCCATTTTCAGCCTGTTTCACTTAATCTGTATATGTATACATGCACATGCACTCACTTTTTCTGTGCAGGAAGCTTATATCACCCAAGTGTGCCAGAATTTTTTGTTTATTTTACTTCATTTATTCACCACTTTTCTCCCCAATGGGGACACTGAGTGGCTTACATAATAGTTAAGTGGCTGGGTTGGGAATTAGCACTTCCCTGGTTCTAGTCCCACTATTGCCATGAGCTCAGTAGGTGGCCTTAGGTAAGCTACTCCTCTCAGCTCTGGCTCCAACACTGACTTTGTTCACAGCTCTGTGTGGGCACTAATCTCTCCAGAAGAGCAGTATATAAGCACACTGTCATCATTATTGTTGTTTTTGTTACAACATTCTCATTTTCTTCATTTTATGCAGATTTCCTGTAGACAGGCAAAGAACTACACGCCTGTTTTTACACAAATTTTTAAAAACTTCATTTTAAAACTTCATCTCCACTCTGGGTTATTTCTCAATTCTCTCTCTCATTGGCTAGAAAGCCAGTTTTACCCATGTTGATTGAATAAGGCTTTGGTCTTGCAGAAAGGACACGTGACTCAAACAGAAGTCTCTTGGTAGAGCCTAGCTCTTGTGGCAGATAGTGTTATAGAACATCTGAGAGTACAGGCCCCAACTGCCAAAAAAAAAAAAAGTAATATATGATTGTCATAACAAAGATCTGCCTAATTAAGAAGGTTCTGTTTAAATGCTGATATCTACAAGAACCCAACTGGGAATAGCATTTAAAATAACCAAAAACCATCAGCACTACTCTGTCACAGAATTCAGTCTAAGTGTGTTCCAAATGATTATGCTGTAGTTCTAGGGTTGCCAGCCTCCAGGTAGTGGCTGGAGATCTCTCGAAATTACAATTGGTCTCCAGGCCACAGAGATCAGTTCACCTGGAGAAAATGGCTACTTTGGGGGGGGGGGTGGACTCTATAGAAATATGCCATTCCAAGGTCCCTCCCCAAACCCCACTTTCTCCAGGTTTCACCTCCCAGATCTCCAGGAATTTCCCAACATGGAGCTGGCAACCTTATGCAATTCTTGCAAATACTGTGCACAAAAAAACTAAGTTAACCTGACATGAATGCCTGTTTTTCCCTTGAGTTGATCCTCCATTCTCTTGAAGGGCTGGTGTGTTCACCATCAAAATTAGATGTCTTCCAAGTTTTTGTGCTACTTTTCTGTCTGTTAGTGGCATTCATTACTGGCACACTTGGCTGCCAATCGCTAGCTGCTGGTGGTATATGCTCCAGCCTTACAGGATGACTGGCAAAGCTCAATATGCTTCAGTGTAAGAAACAGGTCATGTATCATTTGCACAGAGGTATATTTTTTATTTTATTTTATTTGTTTCAATTTCTATTCCGCCCTCCCCACATTGGCAGGCTCAGGGAGGATTACATTTATACACATTAAAATTTACGGTTAAAACACAATGAATACAATATAAATATTTAAAAATACAAATACAGAGCAGCACTAAAATTTCAGTTAAACCATTTCCACCGTCACTAAAGATAATTAAACATTTAAAAGTTTCTTTGGAGGTGGATGTTCTGATAGGGAGGGCTCCGTTCTATCCTATTTGGCTGGCGGGGGCCCGACCCAGCATCGACCATACGCCTGGTGGAACAGGCCTGTCTTACATTTTGCGTCTATGTAGTGCTTTTTGCACATAGTCGGTGGCATCTGTCATCACACGGACAACTGGCCAATAATTGCTGTTATTGCATGCTTTCCCCTGCACATAAATTACAGTTCCCAAGTGACAGTGTGAGGACATACATGTACACGGCTTTTTTCTGGGAAAAGAGGTGGTGGAACTCAGTGGGTTGCCCTCGGAGAAAATGGTCACATGGCTGGTGGCCCCTCCCCCTGATCTCCAGACAGAGGGGAGTTGAGATTGCCCTCCGCCAGTCTCAACTCCCCTCTGTCTGGAGATCAGGGGGCGGGGCCTACAGGCATGTGACCATTTCAAGAGATTCCGGAACTCCGTTCCCCCGCGTTCCTGCTGAAAAAAAGCCCTACATGTACAAAACATTTGCAATCTATTTGGGAACATTCCAGAACATAAAATAAAAAGCAAGCTTTTTTTGAAGTGTTCAAGGATGCCACTTACAATTTGTGCTCAAATTATGATTCAAACAGAACAGTGTTCACACATCGCTAGTTCTAATGATAGCCTCTGAGAAAAAAGGTAACTAATCTTGGTGCTTAATCACTTGTATACAAGATAATTTGTTAGCTTTTCACTGTCAAAAGATTAAAATTATCAAAATCTAAAGTAAGGCAACGTTCAGCTAATATGGAAAGGTATAAATGTTATGACATCTATTAACCACCATAACTTATCTTTTAAAATGCTATAATGTAAGTTTCCAAATGTGAAGGCTCGCTGGCCCATAACTACAAGCTGGTATAATACTGAGGCTAACAGTGTGACCTCAGCATTTCTCAAGTAAAATCTTATTTAAGTGGCCATAAGCAAGCCTGTATTCCCTGTCTTCATTCACGATATAATAATATTAACATAAGCAATAAACAATCCTGGGAACAATCATAAGCAGGTCTACTCAGAAATAAGGTCCATTTATTCAGCTGAGCTTACTCCCAGGAAAATATTCTTTAAAGCTGCAGCCTATATGAACTACATTTGAAATCTGATATGTGTAAGTGCTAATAGTTTTAGGTGGGTAGCTGTGTTAGTCTGCAGTAGAACATCAGGATTTCACTCCAGTGGCATCTTAGAGACCAACAAGATTTTTGATGTCTGAAGAAGGGAGCTCTGACTCGAAAGTTTACACTCTGAAAAATCTTGTTGGTCCAGGTGCCACTGGCCTCAAATCCTGATGTAAGAGCTGAGTATTCCTGCCCTAGATAAATCTAATGGTAGACCCAAAGGAGACTAATTCTTTCTAAGTTTGTAAACCTCTCTTTGAACTCTACCACTGTAGGAAGAGCCTTATAAGATTATATATCCCGCTTTATATCCCTCTTTATAGCAAACTAGCTGTCTTTATCTTGTGTAGTCTTTTCCTTGACATGCTAGTTTTCTGTGTGGAATGGAATTTTTGTTATGAAGACGCTTTCAGTCACATGAGGTCCCACCTGCAGCCTGAAGTCATATTGCCCAGATGTAGATTTTCAATTTCAACTCTGTGAAACAAGCTAGTGACATCTGACTTGAATCTCATTGTTTTCAATCAGTTTTGCAGTGCAGTCCTAAACAGAGTCTCACTTTTCTATGCTCATTGACTTCAGCGGTGTAACTCTGCATAGGATGGCACTATAGATCCAGAGGAGTTAGCCGTGTTAGTCTGTAGTAGCAAAAATAGAAAAGAGTCCAGTAGCACCTTTAAGACTAACCAACTTTACTGTAGCATAAGCTTTCGAGAACCACAGTTCCCTTCTTCAGATGCACTGTTAGTCTATATTATGGGAGTCAATCCCATTGACATCAGTGCAACTCACTTCTGAATAAATGTATGAGAGTTGAGCTGTTGACATAGGTATTGAGGGGTCACATTCATTAATAAAGGGGGACTAGAGAGGGACAGAAGCCCCATGTCTTCTCTTCTTTTATAGTCATGGCCAGGGCTTTTTTTCTGGGAAAGGAGGTGGTGGAACTCAGTGGGTTGCCCTCGGAGAAAATGGTCACATGGCTGGTGATTTCCAGACAGAGGGGAGTTGAGATTGTCCTCTAATCTAATCTCCCCTCTGTCTGGAGATCAGGGGGCGGGGCCACCAGCCATGTGACCATTTTCAAGAGGTTCCGGTACTCCATTCTACCGCATTCCAGCTGAAAAAAAGCCCTGGTCATGGCTACACTATATATTTTCCTATCCTGATCCACTTGATTGGCTGTCACTTGTGGGGTTGAGATATCCTCAAGACTATAACATCACAGGAGAGAATCGCATTTATATGAGCATTTTAGAAGCTTACAGTCTTAAATGAAAATGAGCAAACAAACGTCTGACATCAATGGAATGTTTTTAGCTATATTTCAATTTTATTTCTCAAATTAAAAATCGACATAAAATCTTCATATTAACATTATTTGTATGTTTTCATTCAAGTATCTCATACTTTTAAAACAGTATGAAAACTACTTGAGTCACATTGACCAGCAAAATCTTAAGCCTTGCAGGGACAGGACAATTAAGATTAATCGTTTATTTAGAAAATCTTTATGTGACTAGTTGCAATTGTATGTTCTGCCGGTAGCAAAGCCAAGGGAACAATATAGCAGTATTTAAAAAGGCAATATCAATGACCACTCCAATAGTGATCCTAGTTACTGACAATATCCCATTAGCCATGCTCGGAAGGAACCAAACAACACACTGCAGTGACAACAATATCGTGATACTGTGACTATCCATTGTATACCTAGTTCCATTCCCTCCAATGCAGCTAAAGCTAGAGTTCAGCCACTCCCAGGGTCCCAAGTTGTTGCTCAGTGGAGCAATGCAGACTCAGCAGACCTGGCTATCAACTTCTTGGAGGAAGGGCTGGGAAGAGGCACATGTATGCACTGGAGGCAATATATTGCCATAACCAATCAGACTATGTAGTAATGCAAAGATGAATGACCTATCTCAGGTCTGCCTCAACTGATCCCTTCAGTTTCTCATATTTTGCCCAGGCTGTTCCATCCATTCTCACTGGGTCCATTGCAAACATGTACTAGTTATTTTTCCACCCTCCTCATTGTCAATCCAAGGAGGTAAGTCAGGTGTGACAATGAACTATCTTCTGGTGGCAGAGATGAAGAGTCACAGTGCAAGACCCTCCTAAACTATCCAGCCCACCAGTTGAGATCTGCCTCATGTGTCCTGCTCTCTGTGACCACACCTTCATTGGTGAGTCTGGTGGTGACAAGAGAGAGGGCATTTTCTGCCGTGGCATCTTGCCTTTGGAATACCCTCCCCTTTGAGGCTCTCTTGATACCCTCTTTACTGTCTTTTAGGTGCCAGGCCAAAATGTATCTTTTAACCCAGGCTATTAATTACTTATCATTCCACAGAAGTTTTTAGTGGTTTGCTTCTGTCTGAGATCTGTTTTATGGATAACTTTATGCTGTTTATCCCTGATTTTTTTTAAATGGCTTGTTATTTTTATATTGCTAACTTATTATTTAAATTGTATGTTTCCTCAAGCAGAACTCTGATGAGACAGCATAGAAATGTCCTAAATAAATACATAATAAATAGATCATCAAAGACAGAGCAGGTTCTGAAAGCAAAATAGGAGGGTGCAAGGCAGTTCACTTCACTATCAGTGCAATCCTAAGCAGAGTTACTCCAGTCTAAGCCCATTGATTTCATTGCATGGTATGAATGTTTTAACTTATACTGTCATTTCTACAGGTGTAACATTATGCTGGTTGCCAGGATAAGACTGACCTCTGAGAGACCTTAAGATTCCAATGCACTATCCTGGCTAGAATCCTAACTTCCTTCAATATTGCCCCTTGCATAACGGCGATCTTACACTAGTATTTGCAGTTACACTGGCACAATGATACTGGTACACACTAAATCCTTACATTCCACTTGCACAAGGGAATTAAATGGCATTCCTTTCATAGTCAATAGGTGTAAATGAATAGGCTTACACTGTTATTTCATTTTATATTTTGTTCAAGACAGCACGATCAGATGGAGATATTGAAGGTGATTTCTGATGGTACATAGAAAGAGCATACTTAATGGTTAAGGCATACTCCTAAATCTTCCCAAAAGAACAACTACAGAATAGGAAAGGTTAATAAACGTCTAGAAAAGCAGCAGACCAGATAAGGGTTGTATTCAAGCATTACTTAGAATAATTGAACTAAAGAAAACTGAGAACTAAACGCTAAATCCTGCTGTACAGCAATATTGAATATCTTTGAGTTTCTTTTTAAATTAGAGGATAGACAAAGATTACAAACATTCATTACTGAAATGTCAAGCCAGTATATCTTTCTGTACATGAATGAACAAATACATTGCATGCGATTTAGGAAAGATGTTTTTGTCATCTAGGAACATTCTAAAGTAGATTATTTGAAAACTAAGATATTGTCATTATTTCAGGAAACAGAACCGGTTTCAAGTTTGGTTTATGCATTTAATCTATGGAAATGTGAAATTTTAAAATGAACAGTAATCTGTTGTCCCCCTGATTCTAAGCCCATAAAGTGGTGAGAACTCCCACTAATTATCAATGGAACTTGCTTCTGAGCAAGCATGCTAAGGACTGTTTCAGGTGGGTAGCCGTGTTGGACTGTAGTAGAAGAGTAAGAATCATGTCCAATAACATCTTAGAGACCAACTAGATTTCTAGGCTGTGAGCTTTCAAGAGTCAGAGATTTGATGAAGATCCAGAGGAGTTAGCTGTGTTAGTCTGTAGTAGCAAAATCAAAAAGAGTCCAGTAGCACCTTTAAGACTAACCAACTTTATTGTAGCATAAGCTTTTGAGAATCACAGTTCTCTTCGTCAGATGCATGGAGGGCAAGAAGAAACTGGTCAGATATAGAGGAGGAGAGGGGAGGAAGGAGTAGATGCAAACAGCTGCTTCTGATATGGAGATCAGTTTGCTTCTGTTAAGGAAATCAGTTACTTCTGATAATGAGATAACCATTCATAGTCCCTATTCAGTCCCAGCCTAACCGAGTCAAATTTACATATGAATTCCAATTCAGCAAGTTCCCGTTGGATTTTGTTTTTGCAAGGTTTCTGTTGAACTACAGTGACCTTTAAGTCTTTGATGGAATGTCCTGGTAGATTGAAGTGTTCTCCCACTGGTTTCTGGATGTTGCCATTTCTAATGTCAGATTTGTGTCCATTTATTCTTTTGCGTAGAGGTTGGCTGGTTTGTCCAATGTACAGAGCAGATGGACATTGTTGGCACATGAGGGCATATATCACATTGGAGGATGAGCAGCTGTAAGAGCCAGAGACAGTGTAGTTGATAAAACCAGTGTAGTTGGTTAGTCTTAAAGGTGCTACTGGACTCTTTTAGATTTGATGAAGGGAGCTTTGACACTTGAAAGCTTGTCCCCTGGAAATCTAGTTGGTCTCTAAGGTGCTACTAGACCTGATTCATACTGTGACTGTAGTCATTTGGATACAAGATACAACAACATAGGATATGCATCTGTATAGTTCCCACTTCAGACTAATATATGACTTGTCTGCTTACTTACTAGACAACTTTCACAGAATCACTATGTAGATAAACAAAGCTATACAACCAACTTACTACATGCCTGAGACTCAGGTGCTGCCTGACAGGTTGCAAATAGCTATTGTTAAGACAGTTTCAAGAGATTAACCTTCAGCATGCTTGCTTGGTAAAAAAGCTTTATGGAGGGTTCTGCAATAATTAAGGGGTTTATATGGCTCAGGCAATGGATATCACAGCCTGGGCCATTCTGGCTGGAAGACTAACATAGCTGCTAGAATCCAATGTTAGTTATTCAGCCTGACATGGAGACTAAAAAGACATACAAAGAAAAATCAGATGTTTGGCTGCATACTGAGAAATATTCTGTAATGGCCCCTGTGGCATTCTTTGGCCTTTGGTAATCAAACTGATAAGGATTATTTCAGTAACCAATAAAATATTTGTTTCAGAATTCCTTTAAATCTAGGATTCATGGAATTGCAGGGCCAAAAAAACATGCAGTAAGCAAAGAATCATCGTTAGCAATGCATCTTTTACACCTTTATCCTCACAAAAGCCCTGCAAAAGGTATTCTTATCATGACAGCTATCACCAAATTAAAGACTTTAAAAAAAAACACGAGTAATCATCCGTTTGTATCAATTAAAGATTGTAGCCAGTATATATTTGTTTATTTGCAATACAGTGAAATAAAGTCAAAGGCCAAGCCGAGATATAAAATCAGGATGCACGGGTTCAAGACTTCATGATTATTCATTAGGTCCGCTGTTCTGAGCTTTCTACACCACTGCAAAGTTTTGCACTGATTTACTGCATGTGATCCCCAATACATGGCACCCAAAGATAGCCTACGTTATACTTGTTCCTAAGTTGCAGGACAATCCCCATATTATGGTATATCACCGCTTTTCTTTTGTCTCAATTTTTCTCCTTTTGAGGATGCCTTTGAAAATGTTCATTCATCAGAATTTAGCTTCCTTCCACTGAATCTCTGTGTGGGGTGGTGGTTGTATGGCTGTCTCTTGTCCCTGTTCACATCCATGGAGATTCATGCACTTTAAGCTGCCAGGCAGCCTGGTGTTTCATGCACTCCTGCAGTTGTCAGAGTATATTTTGAACTGTAGCAGAGTAATTCAGTGTAGAATACAGTAACCTAACTAGAGCAATGTCAGTAGCTTTGGGACATTGATCCTTGATATAGGAACAGGAAAGGAATGTTCCATAAGTGCCCCTGTTGTCACATGTGAAATGTGTGTGGGAGGGTGCCTTATAGTCTAGGGCCGCTTCCACACGTCTTACCTGCCTGCAGAACATCAGGCAAAAGACCCAGAAGACACCGTCTACTTGCGCAAAATCACACCAGGAAGACGCTGTTATCTAGGAGTTTTGCACGATTTTGCACAAGAAGACGATGTCTTCTGGGTCTTTTGCCTGATGTTCTGCAGGCAGGTAAGACGTGTGGAAACGGCCTAGTACTCCACACAGCAAATTGGAGAAATCAGTGGGGAACTGTAGTTTGGGCATAAGAGGTAAAATCCATATGTGACGAAGGTACATAAAACCTGCTCAATATGATTCCTTCTTTTTAGGTAATGCCAGACTTGTGTGCATGCCTATCCCACCATTCTATGTACGCAAGTTCTAAATGGGATTGAAGAAATAATGGCAACTATTACTGGATTTTTTTCCCCTCAAGAATTTCCTAATGAGAGCTTCAGTGCACCCAAGGGTACTATTGCTCCAGCTTGGGAACTACTGCTGATCATTACTTAGATATGGCCAGGAAAAAATACACTCACATACATAATGATTCATTCCTGTTTCAGAAACCTGTATAACTGCATGACTTTTCCAGACAACTATTCCCCTCCCACAAAAGCCCTTCACTGAGTAGTATTCATTTCTTTATTTGATACACATATGAAACTCTTAAAAATACATAGAGCAGTTTGCCTTAAAACAGACACAATGTGCCTTAAAACAGACACAATTCTATTAGGCATGTTGGTCTATGGAACAACCTCCCCACCACCATCACGGTAATGGTGAAATTAGAAATTTAAAAATTAGAAGCAACCAAAATATCTCAAAACGGTGAGAACCAAGAGGTCTCCAGAATTCTTCATAAATCTGGAAGGATGCTAAGCACAAAAAAGTGTGTATGTGGGCAGGGAGTGGGAGTGTGTGCATGCACGCATATTTGTTTGGGGCATGATGGAAAAGTCCAAAGCCTGTCTACAGTTAATTTTTGAATGAAGGAAATCAGTAGGCATAGCAGACTTAATTGGATTACATGGAGAAAGGTACAAATCAGATTTTAAACTAACCTAGAGGTTTTGGGGAAGAAAGAATTGGAGTCTTTCCCTTTGGAAATATAAACACCAGTGGTTCATCAGACCCCTCTTCAGATGAGTCTGGAACACCCAGATACACTGCAAGGTGGAGAATAGTAGCTAAAATTATTCTCCAACTTTGTATATATATGGATTATCATGTTTTTCTACTCCTTTCCACACAGTGAGAAAATAGGATACAGGTTTAGGGGAGAATCAGTAAACACATCTTTTCCTACTCGTGTCTAGCCAATGGCCTTATTCCGTGGAAACTGTTCTTAAGATTGTACTAAATTACCAATTGTCAATGCAATCCTATGCAGAAATATTCCTGTCTGAACAATTGATTTCAGTGGGCTTAGGTTGGAGTAATTCTATAGAG
Source organism: Eublepharis macularius (assembly GCF_028583425.1). Lineage (NCBI taxonomy): Eukaryota > Metazoa > Chordata > Lepidosauria > Squamata > Eublepharidae > Eublepharis > Eublepharis macularius. The sequence continues at coordinate 51,189,278 of NC_072799.1, forward strand.
GATTGCCCTGCCAATCTCAATAATTTAAGTGCCAAAATTCAGGAGCTACTTCTCAGAGTGGGGAATTACCAGCCCCTGACCCCAATTTCCCATTCCTGCAGAAATGAGTGGGAGAAAAAGTTGCCTTCAAATCGTGATGGTCCAGGAATTTCCCCTAGTCTTTATGGTAAAGACCATAGAGACTAGGAAAGACAGCTTACAGCTTCATCCAGAAGTGATATCACATTCTCCCCAAACTTTACCCTAGAGGCACCATCTCCAAAATCTCTTAGCAAAGGCACTGTTGGGAACCCTGGGAGCAATGAAGAACACTCTCTTTCAGATGGCTGTTCCCCTTTGAGGATGAGGTAACACAGAAGAGAGTTTAATATTAGAAACTGATCGGTTAATAAAGGTGAAAGAAGATACCCTTGTTCTTTTAGAGCTTTAAAGGTTAAAAAACAGCACTTCAAAGCCTGGAAGCAAACATACCGGTCAATATCATAGAAATAAACAAAGACTAGAGTGTGATGCAGTAGCTAAAAAGGCAAATGCAGTTTTGGGCTGAATCAACAGAAATATAGTGTCCAGATCATGTGAAGTGATGGTAGATTAGATTGACACATCAATGCAGGCATCAAATTTTTCAGTGCGCCATGCAGGGGCAGACTGGCCATGTGAGTTAACTTACAGGGACATTTCCTGTTGGACCTCCCAACTTGGAATGTTCCATGACTATTTTCTCTTCCCAGTCTGCTCCTGGCAGCATGTTTTCACCATAGACGTGTCAGATAGAAGGACCAGGTGGCCTCCCACCACTTTTAAGAGAAATTTTCCAAGAAAAAGTGCAGTTGCAGCAATACTGCAACATTGATGGATGGCATTTTCCTTTTTTTTCTTCTTCATTAATTTGATAGAGGCTGAAAGACTGAGCTACAAATCAAAAAATCTCAGGTTCAAATCATTCCTCTGCCACAAAGTCATTAGGTAAGCCACTGTTTCTCAGTTTCAGTCGCCATTCTGTCATTCTGTGACATCCGTATGTGTGTGAAGCAGATGCAAATGTCCAATACAACTGCTTGCCTGGTAGGGGGGGCTTGCTATGCCTCAAATCCTGCACCAATTGTCAGTGTATAAGGAGTCTTTAGCATTTCTGCTCAAAGGCATTATATCCTGAAGAATTCTTTTGTCAGGGGCTAGCCTTGTGTAGGCACATGATTATGAACACATCTGAGTGCTGTGTACAAAAGAAAGGCAGAGCAATAGCAGAGAAAGACGGAGTGTATCATCCACAAATAACAAAAATATTGAACTGTCAGAGTTAATTATTTTTCTTGAGTCTTGCCCACAATGCTGTTATTAAATAAGCAGCCCATTAGAAAGTGTATGAGCTCTGGAGCTTTTGTTATGTTTTCAAAATCCTTAGCAGGAAGATGCAAAACATTAGGGGGAGCACAGATTCTCCATATTTTAAATCCATTAAAACAGAAAGAAAATGATTATTTGGCAGGACCACCTAATAGCATGTTAACAGTTCACAATATATGTAGACGTTTGGTATTATATAATATTTTCCCACTGCAGTTGCTGATTTTTCACCCGCTATCATGCTGAAGACGCTAGTTGGACTTAGTTTCTAAAAACAGAATTGTTGGGACTTAAACTTATCTAAAGTTATCACTGCAGTTGTATAAACCCTGCCCTCTAATTCCAAATGAGTGATACTGCCTCTGGCACTTTAGTGGTAATGGAAATAACCTCTGTACATGTTCAGGGGCACAGTCTTTCTTTATTTACAAAGTTCTGCTGATCTCCAAAGTTCCCTTGCTCAAAACAGCCCCTTTCAGTTTACAGTCTTGTAATCCCTCACCAAACTATTTTAGTGTGGCAGTCAGAGATTTGAGGGTGAATATTTACTGTTTGTCTGTTACCTTCATCTCTGCCGGCACTGACTATCTATCTAGTACATAATCATCTTGGCCTGCTTTCAAAGAAGTCAGGTGAGCATAAATTATTCTCCTTTCCCAATTTAGGGTCACAATAACCCTGTGAAGTAGGTTAGTTCAATAGTGTGTGACTGTCTCTGAATCTAGCCATTCCATAAATGCCGGAGATTTCCATTGGCGGAAAGAACATACCTCACACAGCACATGCTTCTTCTCGCCAGAGCAAGGCTCTGCCATTTTCAGAGTGGATTAACAGTGCAATCCTAAACAGAGTTACATCTTCTAAGACTGTTGACCATCACTGGACTTAGACAAGTGTAATGCTGCTTAGGCTAGCACTGTAACAGGATCCAACCCAATGCCTCTCTGTCATTACTGACAGTAAGAACAATTTCCCCAAGTGGAGGCTTCACCATAAACCCCACAAAAGCCCAGAACTGCACTGATGGCACGCTGGTAACTTTTTTGTAAAAAGCTTTTTGAAAAAAAATTCTGAAGCCTAAGGTTCAAATCCTCCAATAGGTTAAGTGTGGAAACCTAGTTAGATATTTTGTGTATTCTCTGTAGGAGTACCACTGCCATACAGTATGATGACTGGCAGGCAGATGTCCCATGTTGTACTGTGCAAGAATGCAGGTACTTAGAAATTTCTTTCTGCAAGCCGGGAGCTTTTGGAAATTCTAATAAATGTACAATTATCCTAATTTTCTTGTCTAGTTACATTTGATTTATTGTAACATGCTACAAGCGAGAAAGGCTGTGGATCTGAATTTCCTTGAAGCAGAATTTCAGTTAATAATGTGCACACAAACCCTTTCTTAACAGCCCATAATATTAAACTGAACTGAAGTCAAAGCTCCTATGGAATTCTATTATCATCCCCCTCCCCATCAAATCAGTATTACAAAGTTTCAGCAGATGTCTTCAAGAGATCTTAAGTTAGACTATTTCTTTGCCATTAGCAATCTTCCCTCACAGTTCTTGTCATGGAATGTAAATTTGTGCCTTCACATGAAAATAAATTCCAGCATATTATACAACTACATCAGTACCCATCCCAACACTCTAGTCAGGAGTTTAAAAGAAAATCTCATTCTAAAATAAACCCTATATCTTGGTGGCCCTTTAAAACTCTGATTAAAATGAGATATGCAAAATTTAATTAATTTTATCAATAGATTGATTAATAAAATTTGGGGCTGCGATCCTGCATCTTTTACCAATATGCACATGTGAACAAAAGGTGGCAGAACAGCTTCTCCTAGGAGTCAAGCAGAACCCTGCTCTCCCACTTCATGCTGTGCCAATGCGTGGTAAGCCACTGCTCTGGCATGTGCATGACAACCCTGCATGCCACTTTACATCGAGAAGAGTCTTAGCCCACTCCCTTTCACCTCCTTCTGTTGACTCTAGAGTAGCCCGTGTGCCAAAGGAATGCTGAGGAGTGGGATTTTTGAGGGTTCCCAACTGATAAGTTACATGACTACATGTAGCACACCTAACACAGCAGTGGCAAATACAGTTGCCATCTTGGGGTCAAGAACTTCCTGGATATTTGGGTTTGAGCCTAGGGAGGGCAGAGTTTGGGAGAGACTTCAGGGGGTATAATGGTAGGAATAAAGCACTGTGGTCTCATTTGAATGTGCAGGGTGCTTGCAGAGTGAAGGGCTTGACACTTTGTAGAGTTTGTTTGTCTGTAGCTCCTGAAGTCGCCCCTCCCTGCTGTGAGTGAAGATTCTGTCTGTGTCAGTTGTAAAATGTCTGTTGGTGAAACTGTCTCTCTGTCGCCTGTGTAAGTGATGAATATGTGTCTCTCTCAGTTTGTTGTATATATTATTGTAAATAGTTCTTAAATTAAACTGTTCTTTCACTAAACAAACTTAAATTATATTTCTTCTCACTGGACTTCACTGTGTGCTCTGCTACACACATTCACATGTGTGGAAAGGTGGTATATCCAGTGCTTTTTTTCTAAAAAAAATGTTTAGGGGTAGTCTCAGTTGAAGTTGGTTTAGCAGGAATTCCAACATTTTAAAATTTTTACTTTCTCCCGTTAGATTCACAAAATGTTTAGGGGTATGCGTACCCCTGCGTACCCCCAGAAAAAAAGCACTGGGCATATCCTTCACCAGGTGAGTGATGGGATATGCCCCATATTGAGGGTCACAGAGATATCTCTCCCCCACTCACAATAATACCATAGAGTCCACCCTCCAAAGCAGCCATTTCCTCCAGGGGAACTGATGTTTCTAGTCTAGATCAGTTGTAATTCTGGGAGATATCCAGGCCCCTCCTGAAGGTTGACAACCCTAGTGGCAAACTAAGACTGGCATGGCAGTGGCTCAGAAGGGGTAGTTTGGCTCCTGTGAGAATGAACCCCACAAGTTGCTCTCCAGGCACATGCAGGCACAGGACGGGGGAGAGAGAAAACAGGATAATGATCTTTGGTGATTAATTGGCTGCAGGGGCAATATCAGCACATGGCAAGGTGTGGCAGCTGCCAGGGCCTGTGGCTTCTGGTGGGGCCCACTGCAGCTGACTCCCTACTCATTCATCTCCTCTGATGCCTACTCTCACACCCCTCCACTGCCTGCTTGTGAGTGCTTTGTCACCTCTGCTCCCAGGTGCATATGCTGCCTAGCATTGCCAGAGAAGAACATGTGGGTACTGCACAAAACATCAGCATTGCTGGTGGACATGGCAGTGGCACTCCTAGCTGCACCCACCACCCAGCACCATCAGGGAAAGGGCGTGCAGGCAGTGTGGGCAGCTGCGATGCTGGTGGTGGGACAGCTTGCGAGTGGGCAAAGGAAGGGTGCACAGGCAGGTGGGGGTACATAAGTGGGATGGCAAGAAGGGGAGCCTAGTCATGGGCATGGGGGGGCCCTGAGCACTCTGCCCAGGGCCACTCCAAACCTGGAACTGCCCCTGGTTGGCTGGTCTGAGACTGAAGGCCGCACTTGTTTGATTTTGTGGCCAATTTGACACTGCTGGTTATTCTAACAGAGAAGGAGCAGGGAACATTAGAGATGCCCTTTTCTTCTGCCAATTAATGAGTGTGTTTACATGTTAAGCTGTTGTTTACCACTATTGATTCTAAAAAAAAAATCTATATGAAATGGTTAATAACATGCCCATAATATTTACACTGAATTATCTTTTTAAAGAATCTCAGTCAGTGGATATCTCTAGTTAAAATGTAACATCTGGATTAAAAAAAAACTGGACAGGTTTTAAAAATACAGACAGACATGTGTTATGCCCAGGCAAACCTAATCTCATCAGATCTCAGAAGCTAAGCAGGGTTGGCCTTGGTTAGTAATCGGATGGGAGACCTCCAAAGAATACAAGAGTCACTATGCAGAGGCAGTCAATGGCAAACCACTTCTGTCAGTCTCTTGCCTTGAAAAAAACTCATCAGGAGTTGCCATAAGTCAGCTATGGTTTGATGGCACTCTCTACCACCAGATATGTTACCTATCTTCCCATATTATAGGAAAACAGTAAGAAGCTCTATTCCAAATGCTCATGAATTCAATCCTAGTTATCATTGGACATTCCTTTTGCATAGAATACAATGTTATTAATCTACTTTCCACTTCTCTCTGTGTGCTTCACTGAGGTTGCTGTTCACAGCCAACCAGTTCTTAAAAATTCAATCTTGTCTGCTCATGATCTGTGCCAGCAAGAAACAGATAATTTCCTGTGGTGGCCCCTACCAGGTGGAATAGCTTACCTGAGAGGCTATCAGGAAGGTGCCCACCTTGATGATTTTTCTGAGACAATGTAAAGCTCAATATAATCTAACATCTTCTGCAGCTATAGATGAGAAGGGCATGACAATCTCCCAGACATTCAGAATCCAAATCTGACCCATTTACTTCCAAGTAAGTCCCACTGATTTCAGTGGAATCTATGTTGTGTTACATGGTCCTGACACAATTGCAGTTTTTATTTACTTATATTTATTTTTGACATTTTAAGCCATTTTTCTCCAACAAATGCTACAATGTTGTATGCAAAGACCAAAACCAACAGCAAGCAGAAAAAACAGTGTAACTCAATTACCAACATGAGATTAAGCTGGGAATCCTCATAAGCCTTCTGGGTTCAGCCTGCTACGTGGCCATCAGCAAAACATATAACCAAAATAATTTTTGCATTAAACATCATTTTTTTTAAAAGTCCAGGAAGACAAAGATTTATTTCAGTGCAGCCAAAGGAAGTGCCTGTGAATTCCTGAGCATAACTCAGAACTGATTTTAAGCTTTTCGTTTATTCCACATGTGCAAGAGTGCTCCAACGCAGGCCCTGAACTGCTCATTTCTGGCCGAGTAGCTGCTTTAATCTTTTGTGCTAAAGATTAGAAGATGCTTCCAGCTGTTTCACCTAGAATCGACATCAAAGCAACTCTGTGAATTGTTGGTGCAATATAACAGTTCTGTCACTGTTTGTTGAGTAAACCTTTGCAGAGATACACACAATGCTCTTATTGACCACAATACATACTTGAGCAGTGGGGCTTTTGGAGACACTGAAAAGAATCATGTTGAAGGACATCCACAAGAGTGACGGGACAAAAGCAAGCTTTGCTTGCAAAGTTGTGTACTTAACAGACAGCATGTTCTGCTTTGGTTGGGCCATTCACCCAACTGAGATTTGAGGAGTGTTGTACTTTTCCAAATAAGCAAATAAATTTATCTCAGACTCTGGAGATTTTTTTAAAGGAACCACAGATCTTTCTTTAACTGTACACTGACAATCCCAAGAACATGTTACCAAATGGATTAAAGCATAATTGGATATGGAGGTGATTGCATCAAAGGCCTGGAGGACAAAAGCGACCACTCTTCCCTGCATTTTGGAAACAGAAAGATGAAACAAAATCTGCCTATAAGACAAAACTATTGAACATAATACTCAGAGATAATGAGCCGATGGTTGAGAATGAAAGTAAGTGGCCACCAGCCTTATCTATCAAGGCCTGCCAGGTTCTTAACACCCTCTTCCATGTTTGCAGTGCCAGGCAGAGAGCACAAACAGGTGGCAGCTCTAGCATGCCCTTTTAAAACACCCTGAGAGGCCTACATTACATATATAATGGATTTATTACCCACCAAACTGAAGTCAGTCTCTCAACCATACCTTTAAAAAATGGTTTGCATTACAACCATACATGGTTAGTAGCATTTGGCTTGGTGGGCTGTACAGATGTGACTTATAAGATGCATTCAGATAGAGTATTTGGATGAAATAAGCCCTTTAAGGGTCCAACTACATGATGTATTCTCCTGACCCAACCTGTTCTCCCTTAGGGTTGCTAGGCCATGCCTGGCAACCAGAGGGAGTTTTCGGGGGCTAAATATGGGTGTGTGTGACATCCTATGCACAGTGACATTATTTCCAGGGAAAACCTGTAATTGACGTAGGATAGTTCTAGGAATAAAACCATAGTATTTACAGTGATTTCTATAGCTACCTCATCTTGGTTTTCTCCAGCAGTGACATAGTAGCATAAATGATGCTAGTTTTGATTTTTTTTTCGTGCCACTGCTCAGCATGGTGGCAGGCAAAGAGGGCTACCAGTAGGAGGCCTGCTGCCATAGCAAGAGGCCTGGCAGCCCTACTTCACCTATATGGCAGCTGCAGGGAACTTAGTGTCACAGGACACAATGTCGATCAGGGCCATGATGTAGTGGAGAAGGGTCTCCCAGCTTTCCCTGCAAGCCATTTTCTCAAGCCAAAGTGGTCCTGGGGGTCCTGTATCACATAGTTTGGCCCTAATTGGAGAATGTTATATTACTAAGACCAAGAATGGTTTTATATATGTGCACACAATATGTTTTTTAAAATCTGTATTTGACATCAGAAAATGCAGATGAGGAGGAGGAAGACAATAGCAACAAATACCACAAAGATTATTATTACTGTACAATTATTATACAATTGTACTCTGACGATGACAAGGACAATGACGACTACTCAATCAGAATTTAATGTTAGGATTTTATATCTCAAAAACTAAAACTCTAGCAAAGAGGATCCTTAGCAGTTTGGGGGCCTAACATTAGTGAGATTGTTTTTAAAAAGTGGCTGGGAACATGAGCTGAGCTAGCAAATATTCCTTGCTGCTATTGACTAGGTGATGCCTTCATTGTCCTGCCTTGCAGCCCGGCTAGCAGCCAAGTTATTGGGGTGTGGGGGGAGATGAGAAGGAAAGTCATTAATAGGCTCTATGTTGATTAAATTTGCAAGGCAAACAACAGGGCAATAAGAACAGATCCGTCCACCCAAGTCAATAGCCCAGTAAATGAAGCAAAGGACAAACCCATAGTAATGAAATTATTACCCATCCCGAGGTTACTTTTGCACTGACCAGTCCACTATTTGGAAGAAAAAGGATCTGGTCCTTTTAAATACTGTTTATCAATGTTGAATTATCCCTTCATATGTACAGCCTGGAGCAATTGGTTCCATTGCAAAAAAAAGGGCCTGCCGCCATATATAGATAGTAACTTATATTTGGCTTGGTAGCTGACAAATGGTTCAGACCCAACTTCTAGGATGTGCTCACTCTGTTTTGTTTACCATGATGAAATAAGACCATTACATTACATGCATGTCCATGTTTATTTGTTTACCTTTCCAAGGAACTAGGGTATCTGGCAACACAAATTCGAATACTCTTTGCAAGTGTGGTGGAAAATGCCCAGAATTTGCACACACACACACACCCAATGTATATCAAGGTTACAAATCAAGCCGGATAGTTCAATAACAGCTGTCTAAGATAACACGCAATTTGACCCTAATTTAAAGACAAATACATTTCTGTAGGCCATTAGTTGAGCAGAGCTGTACAATATAGGCCCAATTGAATTTTGCTACCATGTCAATAAATTTACCAGGTTCAGGGGATTAAGACTCCAGAAAATTCAAAGTGAAAAATGAACTAAAGTGCAGGAAAGAATATAAAGCTAAATAAAATGGAAGTCCTGGAGCCTTACTGAGACTCAAAATAGTTGCATTTTGTAAGTGTGCAATTTGAAATGTTGAGAGACCAAAAGTCACCCCTTACTCCATTCACTTAATACAGGGTGTGTGCATGCGTTTCTTTCCAAAAACTTTAAATCAACTGTAACATTTTTTTAACTCCCTAGAGCATTAAAACAAAAATCTCAACCAAAGACAGATGCTTTTGTTTTTAAGCTGCAGTCGGTGACAGGAATTCCTGACTGCTGAACTGAGCCCTTCATCCACCCAGCTTCACTTGGGATAGAGGCACGCTGAGGGACTGCCTCACAAGCACAGAATAACTCATAGAGGAAGCCAGTTCAAGTGGGTGATAATGAGGCATTCCCCTTCCCCTTTGTTCAGAGCCACTGTTCTGACTCCACATCCCTGCTGTACCCTTAAGAACGGCTGATCTGCAGCCAGGCACCGCACGCTCCCCACAGCCAGCAACTTCCTCTGAAGCTGCAGTGCATAATTATAGCCAGCTGCTAAGGATTGTCTGAGAGCCATCCAAACTGCATCGTTGTGCCCAGAGACTGAAAGGCAATTCCCCCTTCCCCCGCTCCAGCTTCGCTACAGTGGTTAAGCTGCAGGAAGCTCTTGCAATGTTTCAGTAAACAAAAGACATGGCTTCCAGTATTTGCTGAACCAACAGAGGTGTTAAGTGGGCAAGACAGTTTAGCTGCCTCTCTGGAATCTACTTTTCTCTGCCTTTGCCCGATTGCTGAAAGGAAGGGTATGAGCAGGCACTTCTGTGGCACTTACTGCCCAGTCAGGTTGACTCTGCTTTAGAAAAAGTTGTATAGTTGAAAAAGAAAATCCAAAAGCAAGAACTAACTCTGTGTTAATAGCTTTTAGTGGTAGTGGGCAGTGCTATCTTGTTGTAGCTGACTTATGATGATCCTTGGTAGAGTTTTGATGACAAGAGAATAACAGCATTGGTTTGCCATTGCCTGACCTCTGCAACCCTGGTCTTTGTTGGAGGCCTCCCATCCAATTACTAATCAAGGCTGACTCTGCTTAGCTTCCAAGAGCAGTCTGGGCTATGCAGGTCAGGAAATTAACCAAATTGACAGGAAATATTGTGACTCTGCTTTAGCCCACCAGTGCGTAGCCTCTTGCTCTCTTTTTGCAGACTTCCTATTTAGAAGGTAACTGTCAGGCACTGTGTGCTGTGTGTAATTATCAGCAGGTGGGAGATGTTGCCATTATGTCCAGCGTGTCAGCTTGCCTGTGGTATCTGGCTGACCACTTATCAGTAGGCAAAATGCTGAGCGAGGTGAACTGTAGGCCTGACTCAGTATTGAAAAAATCTTTGGATAGAGTGGATCTATTTAGACATAACTTGGCTGGAGAATCTTCCCAAGCACTAACAGCTAGCGTGGTTTTACATATTACTGCAGTCCAAGCTCTGCTCACGACCTGGCAGAAGCTGGGTTCAGGTAGCTGGCTCAAGGTTGACTCAGCCTTCCATCCTGCTGAGGTCAGTAAAATGAGTACGCAGTTTCCTGGGGGTAAAGTGTAGATGACTGGGGAAGGCAACGGCAAACCACCCCATTAAAAAGTCTGCCAAGAAAACGTTGTGATGTGACATCTCCCTGTGGGTCAGTAATGACTCGGTGCTTGCACACCTTTACCTTTTTTACCACAATCCTAAATACATTTACTTAAATGGGAATTAGGTACAAACCTATATGTTACATGCAAAATTGGACAAGAAGTTTTTCAAAGCTGTTTTGAAATGAGGTAATTTTGCATGGAGACTGGGAACTACTACCCACCAAGCTGCTCCCAAGCCTCACATACCCCATGGGGTTCTAGTTGCCTGTTTGCAAGCATCTGGCTTGAAATCCAATTATAGGGTATTTTCAATAGCCTCATCATGAGAACCTCCTTTTTGTAAGCAGTGCCTGAGCAGCTGGTGTAATGCAGAAGTGACCCAGCTACATGCATGGGGCTGATTATTGGGACATAACAGGATCCTACTCATGTGTCCAGGTCATTTAAAAGCTCTATAGCAGCCACTGGCAGAAACTGGCTACCATATGGCTCCGGCAACTTTTAAAGAGTCCTTGTGTTTCTGATGTCCTTGTGTTTCTGATGAAGGGTGGGCCAAAATATTAGGCTGGATCATTTTTAGCTTATCTCTTTTGACAGTCATTACCATTTTTGCGTGTGATCCGGGTTCAGTAGTACTGTAAAGACCAACTGGATTTCCAGGATATGAGTTTTCAAGAGTCAGAGATCTTTTCATTACATACATTCAGAAGTGGAAGGACATAAGGTTTTTATCCAGTCAGAAAGTGGGAAGGGTACTTAAAGTAAGAGTGTAAAGAGGAATAATAAAACTGTACTTTGCTTTGATCAAGTTGGGAGGGAGGTGAAAAGCAAAAAATCTGCATCTGTAGTAAAAGAAGAATACAATGTCCTTATTTGCCCGCCCCCCAGGGGCGGGGAGTTCCATTGATCTGAATTTGCAAATAAACTCAATTTCAGCAATCTCTTGTTGTAATTTTCCTTTGAGGTTTTCTGCTTTAGAACTGCAATGGAATGTCCTAGAAAATTAAAATGTTCTCCCTCTGGCTTCTGAATGTTGTGATTTTTTACATCAGATTTATGTCCATTTATTCTTTTGTGAAGGAACTGACCTGTTTGTCCAATATAGAGAGTTAAAGGATATTGTTGACATTTTATGGCATATATAACGCTGGAAGATGAACAAGTGAATAAGCCTGATATGGTATAGCTGTTGTTGTTAGGTCCCATGATTATGTTAGAGACAATACAGGGACTGAGTTGGCATCTTGATTTATTGCAGGCCTTGGTCCCAGAGTTTGTGTCCATGTTGGAAAATGCATTGTTGTGAGTGAAAAGTTGTTTTTTGTGTGATTAAATGCTCCCTGCTAGGATCCAAAGACTCCTTGAATGCTATTTTTTTTCAGAATATATATTTGATTAAGATCATATAGAAAATCCCTGAATGAGATGGCAACAGAAGTCATGTCTGCTTAGGGACCTTCCTGTGGGTTAGTGTTCTTAGTCCAGGGGAAAGAATCCTCTCCTTTGGCAGGCCGGTACAGGTATTGTGGGAGTGCTAAGTGACCACAACTGGTGCCAGAAATCTCTGTTTTGACAGCAGAATCCATTAACCTCAGCATGTACAGGGTTGCCTGCAGCTCTTCTTGCCTCAGGATGTGAGGAAAAGCAGAAAATAAGCTCACGAATGTCACAGCAGTTGTGTCCATGAGGATAATTCCAGGAGTTGAACAGAAAGGGCTCTGGTCTCATAAGCTAACCCTTTGCCGCTACAGGAAGCTAGATTTTACACAGATCTGCATTACTTTCCTCTGTTGTTGTTGTTGTTTTAACCAAATGCCTCTTTGGCTAGCTGCCAGTCTGGACACAGGAGGTCAGCAGGGAGGCTCCTTAACTCTTTCTCTTCCTACTCTTTGTTCACTCATAATTGCCCTCCCCAAAATGTTTTTCTTCCTGGAGGGGAAGATTTGGGGATCTTGTATATTTTCCTCTCAGCTGGAAAAGCACTGGGGAGGGGCAAATAAATTACGGAGAGGGAAAAGCTTAAGTGTTCACTCTGCTTTCAATTCCTCATAGGGTGCTTTTCAGTAAAAACCAAACCAAAACAAAAAGGAAAAAAAAGACATGAAACTGTTGTCCAGTCTGACTCTTTTACCTCTGTCTCTCTTAGATTCTTGCCAATCTGCTTCACGTGAAGAAGTAGTGAAAGAGGAAGAATGAGTCACTCACAGTTCTTCTTTTGGCACATCTCAGTAACATATCAAGCAGTTCCCAGTGGATGAAAAGAAAAACAACAGGATCTTTGTCTGTATTATACTGGAAATCAGGTCTGAGTTACATAAGAGCAGGGCTTTCTTTTCAGCGGGAACGCAGTGGAACAGAGTTCCGGCACCTCTTAAAAATGGTCACATGGCTGGTGGCCCAGCCCCCAATCTCCAGACAGAGAGGCGTTTAGATTGCCCTCCGCGCCAAGTGGCGCGGAGGGCAATCTAAACGCCTGTCTGGAGATCAGGGGACGGGGCCACTTGCCATGTGACCATTTTTGCCAAGGGCAATTTAAACTTTAAAAAACTCCCCCCTTGTTCCAGCTGACCCAAAGTGTTGTCATTGTGAGGTCTTGAGTAGAGATGGGCACGATCCAAAAAAAAAAATACCGATTAAGCCGTTCGTGGATCCGGGCTGCTGCCAAACCCAGGCCACCGATTCTAACCGATCAAGTCCTGTTTCCGGTCTGGAATCGGGAAGGCCAAAGCGGGAGGGCACCCTGCTGTTTCCAGCGATATAGGAACGGTGGTTGGTGGCAGCGTCCGCCAGGCCCAGCGGGCAAGGGGAGGCGGCGATGAGCCGCCTCCCTTCAGGGAGGGAGGGGACATTCACACACACACACACACACACACACACACACACAGAGTAGAGGGGGGTAGTTTTTAACCCAGCAACGAGCCGCCTCCCCTCAGGGAGGGGACATTCCCAGGGCCGGATCTACAGTTGCCAGCGCCCAGGGCAGCCGTAGTCAGGCCCGTGCGCCCCTTGTCCTGGGGAAAGACGAATGGCGCGGGCGGCCTCCCAGCCTCCCACGCTGCCTTTTGCCTTTTCTTTGTGCCCATGGCTTCAGAACACCCCCTTCCCCCTCCCTCCCGTGGGTTGCTGCTCCGTGGTTGGAAGGAAGCCTGCTAATCAAGGAAAGCTGGGCTTCCATTCGTGTTTCGAGGGAGACAGAAGGAGGGCAAACACAGCTCATTCCCTTAGCTCCGTTGCCCCAGGAATAAATTACTGGTGCCAGAGTGTCTGCAATTCCGAACAGAAACCGATATATCCGATCAAGTCCCGAACAAGCAAACCCCCGACTGCTGGATCGGTTGCCATGGACGGAACCGATTAACTGAGTCACGATGGCGCAAACGCCAAAATCGGGGTTTTTTTGAAATCGTAATTCAGATCATGCCCATGTCTAGTCTTGAGTTCCACCACTGAGTTCCACCACCTCTTTTCCCAGGAAAAAAGCCCTGCATAAGAGAGGTTGCCAGATATGAAATACCATTAGAAATACCATTACTTTTTGTTTGTTTTTTGACTATCCAATAAATACCCTTGCCTCTGCCTTTTGAATAACAAGTGCCCCAAAGTGAAAGAAACCAGAATCACCAACAATGAGAGGATGGTTATTCAGAGAATGGGATGGATGTACCATACATGATCAAATGGACTAATATTACTTCTGTTAGAGATGAGAGATAAGCTGATAATCTGTTTATTCAGAAATGAACAATGTTTATTATGTTCTGAGAGGACAAGGAACAAGGCAGCATTCTTTCCTACACATTGTCGAAGTCATTATAATTAATTGCTTAATTGTTAATGTTTGTATAACCTTGTAAATATATTTAAAGAAAAGAAAAAAAGACAAGGTGATCAGTTGGCAGATGCACTGTTAAAACAGTGCAATTTGTCTGGTTAAGTTTGGAATAAGCATCACTGCTGTGGTTTTCATACTGTGCTCCAGGAAATCATAGGTGGCATTCCTCAGTGAGAAGCTCAGAAGTGGCAGAAAGCTTTCTTGGAGAGCTTGACCTGTTTCTTGAATTCCTCTGCAAGGTGTAGCTACAATGGAGTGTTGGGTGTTTTTATGGTGTTCTCTTGGCTCATGCATGGTAAGTGGAGGCCCAACAGGATTGGCCAGTGCACTGCTTGAATTGGGTGTGTGCCCCAGAAGTACTCCCCAGAATCATCTGCAACAGGCAATAGGCCTATGGCTGATACATGGGGGTTCTTGAGTGGGAAAGAAATGTGGAAACATGAAGGTAAAATATTACATGAGATCATAAGAAGAGCCATCCTGAATCAGACTAGTACTTCACAACAGCCTATCAGTTGCCCTGGAAGGGCATAGAGGCCTAATCCATGAATCTGTCTAACCCCTTTGAAAGCCATCTGTGTGTGGCCATTCCTCAGTTTATAATAACCGCGCTCTTATATATTGCTCTTCTAGACAGAATAGTGCCCCACTTACAGCAGTGAACCAAGCCAGTGTTATCATTAGCCCCACAATACAGCTGGGGAGCTGGGCCTGAGAGGAATGGCTTATCCAAAGCCACCTGCTGAGATCATGGTAGGAATGGGATTTGAACCAGCAGAGTGCTGATTTGCAACCCAGCCACTTAACCAGACAAAAGGAATGTATCCTCAGTCTGTTGCCCATCAACTTCATTGGGTTCTCCCAAGTTCTATCTTATGGAAAAGAAAGATCTATCTACTTTCTCCGCCCCATGCATAATTTTATAAACCTTTATCATGCCCCTGAAACAGTTGCATGCCCTGGTTATATCTAAATTAGATTACTGCTAAGTGCTTTATGTGAGGCTGCCCTCGAGAAGTGTTTGGACATTTGAATTGGCATAGAATGCTCCAGCCCTGTTGACTGGAGTGGGTCTTAGACACCATAGCACTCCAATCTTGGCTCATCTACACTGGCTCCCACTCTGTTTCCAGGCACAACTCAAGGTGCTGGTGCTGATTTTTAAAGTCCTATATGATTTCGGACCAATATAGCTGAAGGACCACCTACTCCGTTATGAACCTGCCCGGCTACTATGGTCATCCTTGGAGACCCTGCTTTGGATAACCTCACCTTCTGAGATTAGGTTGGTGGTAACCCAGGAAAAGGCCTTCTCAGTAGTGGCACCAAAACTCTGGGACTCTAACCCTAGGGAGACTCATCTGTCCCTTCTGTTGCCCTCTTCTGCCAGTGGGTGAAAACTTTTTTGTCTGATCCTGAGATTCATTTGATTTCAATTATCCTGCCTTCCTGTCCAGTGTTTTTATTGTCATTTTGTATGTATTTTAGCTCTAGTTTTTAACATTATTTTATGATGTACGTTTTAATTTGTTAGCCCCCTTGGTGGCCCTTATGATGGCAGAAAGGCAGGACATAAATTTTGTGAAATAAATAAAAACAAAATAGTTGTCTTTCAGAAAGAAAACTGATTCATTTGAAATGTGGCACTGAAAGAGAGTTTTGTAGATACCATGGAGGCCAAAAAAACCCCTGGGTTCTATATCAAATCAAACCTGAATTCTCCTTAGAAGCTAAAATGACAAAACTGAGGCTATTGTACTTTGGTCACATCATGAGAAGACAAGATTCTCTGGAAGAGTCAATAATGCTAGGAAAAGTGGAAGGCAGTAGGAAAAGAGGAAGACCCAAAATGAGATGGCTTGACTCAATAAAGGAAGCCATGGCCTCCAGTTTGCAAGATCTGAGCAAGTCTGTTAATGATAGGACATTTTGGAGGTCTTTCATTCATCGGGTTGCCATAGGTCAGAGGAAACTTGACAGTACATAACACACACACTCCTAAACTGAAAAGTCCCACTTCTGCCTTTCCACACAGGAATGATGCTCCATGTTTCACAAAGGGGGCCCTAAACGTTCTTCTTTGTGGTCCACTTGTGGGTACCAATTCGTGACAGGGACTCTCCTCTCACTTAGGGTGTATTCTCCTCAGCTCCCATTTTCAGGGAGTTTGATAACACATCTACAAATCTCTTTTTCACAAACACCTCTTACTGCACTTGTGGGAGCCTCCCTCCTGCAGTTGGGACCCACGCACAAAACAGACAGCAATACTGTTTTAAATATTCTTGTACTGGTATTTTAACTCCATTGATGACCATTTAGGAAGATAAGCTATTAAGTTTCGGCATTTTTTGGCCACCTCTGAACTGCTGTATTTCTCTGAAGGGCATTTGAGTCCTCCATCCATCAAACAATGGTTGTACATCAACAGGCTCCTTACAACTGCTGCCAACATTTTGTGCAAGTACTAAAGCTGGAACTCAGCAGTGAAAATATGAACACTTGTAGCAGTGTACCAGTGCTGCCTGGAGCAGTTCCAGAAGAAGACCACTCCTAAGAAATCCTGATAAGCTAGCTGTACAATCCAAAACTATGGACAAAAAACAGAATCAGCTAAAATATTAGCTCTATTTAAAGTTAAATTCTTCCTGCTAAAGTAACGCATTCACACACTAACTCTGTACAGCAGCAAGTACAGCATTAAATCAAGGCTCTCCAAGGTGTATCGATGTTTTATTTAAAAATCTGATTCACGGTCTTGTGGATGTAGATTTGGGATAGTGTGAAAGATGCACCACATCTGAGACGATGGAGCATGGTCAAATGGAATTTGGGGATTTCATTTTAGAAATAATGCCGGTGGCAATTGTGTGAGACACTCACCAGTAGTAATATCTATTCACATGTGGAACTACTGCATTCACTGTAAAAGTAATAAAATGGAATCAGTATCTAGCATATTGCCAGAATTCACACATTATATGATTCTCCTCCCACCTGCCAAAAAATCAAGTATTTTTTTTCTGAAGCTAAAAAGCCTCCTGTGTGAACTACACCGACACTGAATATTTGCCGTGTGCTGCTGTTTATTAATTGGCTGGAACACGAGTTAACTTTGGCAAATTTGCAGCGCATAGAAAATGCTATATTTCAGCTGTTTGTAACTAATTTGGTTGCACACGTTTGCTATGCTGTGCATTTCTGGTCATTTATTTATTTATTTAGAGTTTGTTTTTCTCACTGAGATTCAAGGTGGCTTACACAGTGTAAATAAATATGATCAACGGCTGGGACATTTAATAAACAATACAATAGGCTATGGACTGCAGAATTTGCAAACAATAATTCCAAATACAGAGATGAAACATTGCAGCAGCAAAATTTAAGTAATTTGACATATTAAACAATGTGGAAATTGCCTGGTAAGAGCATATCTACAAAAAAGAGACAGTACCTAGTAGTATAATCTACAGTCCCTGACCCCTTACCAAAGGATCTCTCTGATGTAAATATTTAAATATTTATGTAATATTTAAATATTTAACCACTTAACATAAATATTTCTGATCTGTTTCATTTGGATTTCTGTTTCACATGTCACAATGTGAACAAGTTTTGAACAGTGCCACCCTAAGGAGAGTTACACTCCTCTAAACTCATTATTTCAATGGGCGTCTGCCTGGGGTGACACTGAAAAACTCCTGTGCCAATGTACATTACATTCTTTTCCGGTAGGCAGTTTGTCCTGTGCTTGTGCCATGCTGAAATTCTGCTGGCAAAACTTTCCTTAGTATGAAAATAGCTTATCAACCAACCACTAAAAACGTAGGAGCCCTGCCAGAACTGGCAGCCCTACGTGTACTGGCACAAAGGTGCAAGATACACTGAAAGATATGGCGAAGTATCATTTTGTGGGTGATAGATACGAATGTCTGAGATGCCAGCTTTCCCCGGCTCTAAAGAACGCCTCCCGCTCTGCCCTGAAAGCTCCTCTTCTGAGTGTGTTAGGAGGGTTGCAAGGGGCTCGCTGAGTAAAAGGCACGCGCTGAGACGAGCGCCCGCCCCCGCGCGCCCTTTGTGTCGCTCGGGGAACGGGCGCACTAAAACGCCGCTCCGGGCCTGCGCCTCCACACACGCTTTCCCCTCCGGGGGCGACTTCTCGCTCAGCTGTGAGGAGCTGAGGGGATCCCTCGGAATGTCTTCGCTCTTTGTTCTCGCCTGCCTGCCCCGCTAACGCCGCGTCTGGGTCCTGCGGGTTGCGAGGGAGGCACACGAGTCCCCGTTCTGAAGCTCGGGCCGCAGCTGTCATCAGCAGGAAACATACTGCGCTGCAAAAGCCTCAACCTGCCGCTGGTTCTTTGTGTCGAGCGCTGGCGCAGCGCCATTCCTCTTCCTCCTTCCCATGCTGCTCTTTTCCCCAGTCTCTGTCAGGCGTCCAGCTGCTGACAAGCAAAGGGGCGGGGGGGGGGAGTCAAGGGAGCAGGGCCGCTCGCCTGCCTCCGAGGCTTCCGCCTCGTCCCTCTGGTTCGCTGCCCGCTGCACCTTCGCCATCTACTGGCCGGATGCGGTCACTACATGGCTGCAGCTGATCGCTTAGGAGGGCGGGGTGAATTTTAAGTCTCCAGTGGACAAAAGATTTTCTTTCTTTCTTTCTTTGAGCATCTCAAAGGTTTATAAATGTCACCTTTGAAATTCGAAGTAAAAAAAAATGCCATTCACATGCAAAACGCCCATACATTTATTTTTCAGTGTTCTGCTTCTCAAAACATTCCTGATTTGTCTTTCCTTATGAATTAAAATATCCATACTTCGTTCGATATTTTTTACACAGATTTTTCTCTCTCACACACTGGGAAAATTACCTCCTTCTGAATGGAATGCGGTGGTTGTTTAACACAACAACAAGCATGATTTGGTGCAGTCGCAAAAACGGAACTGAACAGGAAGGTTAGTTTTCATCAGTGAGTCGGAGTAATTCCCTGTGTTCTGTTAAGAAATTCAAAGGACAAAGCTCCTTTATGATGCAGCACCACTACAATCTTTCCTCCCATTTACTCCTACTAGCCAGAGGATTACTACTCAGTCTGTTATGCAGCTGGGACCAAGCCAGCAGAAAAGGGCAGGCCAGTGCGGCAGTGGTGGGGCCACTGGAGGAACCCGTCTGCCTGCACGACATCCTTTCCAAACTCCACCATCCCCAGGCACTGGCCCCAGAATCTCCAAGCATTTGCCTAGGCAGTGCTGGAAACCCTCGTGAGAGGGCTGTCCAGCACTCCCTGGTCTTAACAAGAATAGACCCAAGACAACTGATAAGAACATAAGAACATAAGCAAAGCCATGTTGGATCAGGCCAGTGGCCCATCCAGTCCAACATTCTGTCACACACAGTGGCTAGAAATCCAGTGCCATCTAAAGGACTGTCAGTGAGGCCAGGACACCAGAAGCCCTCCCACTGCCTTCCTTCCAGCACCAAGACAACAGAGCACCACCTCCCCACAAAGAGAATACCATCTATCTCCTGTGGCTAATAGCCACTGATGGACCTCTGCTCCATATATTTGTCCAGTCCCCTCTTGAAGCTGGCAATGCTTGTAGCTGCCACCACCTCCTGTGGCAACGAATTCCATGTGTTTATCACCCTTTGTGTAAAGTAGTATTTTCTTCTATCTGTTCTAACCCGACTGCTCAATAATTTCATAGAGTGCCCACGAGTTCTTGTATTGTGAGAAAGGGAGAAAAACACATCTTTCTCTACCTTCTCTAACCCGTGCATTATCTTGTAAACCTCTATCATGTCTCCCCTCAGTCGTCTTTTCTCCAGGCTAAAGAGCCCCAAGCGCCTCAATCTTTCCTCATAGGGAAAGTGTTCCAACTCTTTAATCATTTTAGTTGCCCTTCTCTGTACTTTTTCCAGTGCTATGATATCTTTTTTAAGGTGTGGCGACCAGAACTGTACACAGTACTCCAAATGAGGCCTCACCATCGA
This sequence comes from Eublepharis macularius, assembly GCF_028583425.1. Taxonomy (NCBI): domain Eukaryota; kingdom Metazoa; phylum Chordata; class Lepidosauria; order Squamata; family Eublepharidae; genus Eublepharis; species Eublepharis macularius. Next base: position 51,209,595 of record NC_072799.1, read on the forward strand.
TTTATACAGAGGCATTATGATACCGGCTGATTTGTTTTCAATCCCTTTCCTAATAACCCCTAGCATAGCATTAGCTTTTTTTATGGCAGTCGCACACTGTGCTGACGTTTTTAGTGAGTTATCTATCATGACTCCAAGATCTCTCTCTTGGTCAGTCTCCGCCAGTTCAGACCCCATCAACTTGTATTTATATTTTGGATTTTTGGTTCCAATGTGCATTACTTTGCACTTGGCTACATTGAACCTCATTTGCCACATGGATGCCCACTCTTCTAGCCTCGACAGATCCCTTTGGAGTGCCTCACAATCCTCTCTGGCTTTCACCACCCTGAACAATTTCGTGTCATCTGCAAATTTAGCCACTTCACTGCTTAATCCCAATTCCAAATCATTAATAAACAAGTTAAAAAGCATTGGACCCAATACCGACCCCTGTGGCACCCCACTGCTCACCACCCTCCACTGTGAGAAGTGCCCGTTTATACTCACTCTCTGTTTCCTATTAATTAGCCAGTTTTCGATCCACAAGAGGACTTGGCCCTTTATCCCATAGCTACTGAGCTTACTTAGGAGCCTTTGATGAGGAACTTTGTCAAAAGCTTTCTGGAAGTCAAGATAAACAATATCTATCGGGTCTCCCTTGTCCACTTGTTTGTTCACTCCCTCAAAGAACTCTAACAGATTGGTGAGACAAGATCTTCCCTTACAGAACCCATGCTGAGTTTTCCTCATCAGCTTTTGGTCATCAATGTGCCCACTAATTTTATTTTTGATAATAGTTTCCACCAACTTACCCGGTATTGACGTCAGGCTGACTGGCCTGTAATTTCCCGGATCTCCCCTGGAACCTTTTTTAAAGATGATCAAGACCTTCAGTCTAGAGTACTAACTACGCTGTGGTCTGTCTGCTGAGACCTGAACCTGATCACAGCACATGAGGCTGCTGGTATGCTGAGTCAAACCAATAATTTATCTAGCCCAGGGCCATGGTTGACAAACCTGGGTTGGGCAATTCCTTGAGGTTGGGGGGTGGAGCCTGGGGGTGGAGCCTGGGAGAGGAGGGACCTTAGCAGGTTGTAATGCCATAGAGTCCACCCTCCTCTGGAGGTCAGTTGTAATTCCAGGAGATCTCCAAGCCCCCCTTTGAAGCGGACAACCCTGTCTAGTGCTGTCTTCTCTGAACTTCAGCCCGAAAACTCAAAAATAGTAACTGTATTTTGAATCAAACCAGAGTTCATCTATGACTGGTTTTGGAACACCAGGACAATGCTTTAAAACAACGATTGTATTTTATAATAGTTTAAATGTTTTATTTCATATATTTGTTATAATTGAGTGGTATTACCTGCACATTTGAAGACATGTTTGAAAAATAGAGTATAGGTTTTATAATACATAAATAAAGCTAAGCTATAATCATGGAGTTTAGATTGACTGTGCTTTTTTGGATTAAGAATAGGTATACAAGCATATGAACATACTGACTCCAAATAGGGGAGGCACAGTGCAATTCTAAGAACCCTTTCCTGGGCATAAGCCCTATTGAACAGTAGGATTCTGTGTAGACCTGCTTAGGATTGCTCCAAGAAGTGTCTGTTCTTAACCTTAGGCCTGAGCTACACATTGAGCAGAATGAGGGCATAGAATCTTGAGGGGATGGAAGGATATGGCTTCAGACTGTCAGAATGAGTCACACTTTAAATGTTCCCCCCAAACTCCCTGAAAATACTTTTTAAAAGCATATCATGATTAAAGGTTCTTTCCCACTTGTACAGGATAAATGTAGGGGAGCTTTAAAATGTAATTGCTTTCCTCCAGTCTAAAGTATTACACTCCATTCAACTCAGCACATACTTCTGCATGTGCAGACCAAACCTGAAATAGGCCTAGTTCTAACAGATGTGTTAAACCGCAGCTAGGCTGTGTCACTTCAGTTTGTAGGGGGGCTCACATGTTGGAATGCTGCTCTCTATAAAAACATTCTCTGCAAATAGAAAACTAGTGTATCAGGAAGGAAGCAAAGCCTGTAGCCATCCAGACATTTAGCTGTGTATATGGAGAGGGGCTTTTTTGCATTAAACTATGTAAGATCCCAACTTGCAGTTTGAAGTGGTAAAACTCAGAAATGAGTTTATTACTTCAGTCCAAATTAGTCCATCACCATTTCAGAGCCAGTTTGGTGTAGTGGTTAAGAGTGGAGGGACTCTAATCTGGAGAACCGGGTTTGATTTCCCACTCCTCCACTTGAAGCCAGCTGGGTGACCTTGGATCAGTCACAGTTCTCCGTCTCATCCACCTCACAGGGTGATTGTTGTGGGGATAATAATAGCATACTTTGTAAACTGCTCTGAGTAGGCGTTAAGTTGTCCTGAAGGGTGGTATATAGATCAAATGTTGTTGTTGTTGTTGTTATTATTCTTGTTAAACTGACAGTGCAATCCTATGTGTGTTTACTGAAACTCAGGTCCTACTTTATTCAATGGAGTTTTCTCCCAGGTAAATGTGCATATGATTACAGCCCAATTCACCTATGCTGCTGACTAAAGTGTTGTCTGAATTTTGAGCATGTGGGGAGACTGAGTTTGTTTTTCACATATAAAGATTCCGATACGGTGCCTCTTTCATAACCAAAGGTTAATCAAATCGTAAAATTGAATTTCTTAGGCCAGCAACTTCTGAAAGGATAGTGCAAAGGAAAAGATTGATGAATAGGTAGGTAATTCCACTTATTATTTTGACCTTTCACCTTGAGCAATAAGCTGTTGTGGTTAGCTCATGGCTACAAATGAAAATATTCTTGATGACATGTTAAATCATTCATGATGGGTATCAGTCACCAAGGATGAAGAGCAGCTCGAGAATTTATTGGTGGCTCCTCCATTTTAGCTGACATAAGAGTTGCAAAGGGGGAGCAAGATGGTGGACTTATCTGTGTGATCACCCCAAAGTATTCCACAATTATATACTATGCACTGAGCAATTGTCAAACCCCTAAAGCCTTCCTATTACAAAAGCACATTCTCTTGTGCACATTATTATAAGGTAAGCACAAAAATGTTGTATCATTTAATGCAGGGAGAGAGCATTATTGGTCAATACTCCCCCTTTCTCCCTTCCTGCCCCAAATCTTAAAATCAATCAACTGAAGTAGTTGCCATACACAAGTGTATATGATACATTCATTATTTTGTAAGATGTATAACTCATCCATTCTGGGTGTGCTCCTCATACGTGTGCAAAGTGTGCACACTTCACTGCAGGCCGATTTGGATCCAAAACAGGCCCGAGCGTAGGAGCGATCTTGGGCAGAGTGATGACATCACTCCCATGAGATTGTGCCACCCGAGGGGTGTCCCCAGGAGGCCCATTCCTGCACCTTCCCCCACCCCTGCTGGCCAGGGGAACTATTTCTGCAAGCCTGGAAACCAGTTGTAGTTACAGATAAACTCCAGGATTTCCCTGGAAGTTGGAACCCCTACTTGTCATTGCCGGACCTCCTTCTTTGGGATCCTGAAGCTGTGAACTGTTATGAGGGCCCCTTCTCAACCAGCAACAATAGGGCAACAGCTGGGGGTTCAGATGCTACAAGCCCCCGAGAAAATTTTGAAATTTGGCCAATTACAGGGATATTTTGAGGCCATAAAAGGGAAAGGTAGTCCCCTGTGCAAGCAGCGAGTCATTACTGACCCATGGGGGGACATCGCATCATGACGTTTTCTTGGCAGACTTTTTAATGGAGTGGTTTGCCATTGTCTTCCCCAGTCATCTACACTTTACTCCCAGGAACCTGGGTACTAATTTTACTGACGTCGGAAGGATGGAAGGCTGAGTCAACCTTGGGCCAGCTACCTGAACCCGACTTGCGCCAGGATTGAACTCAGGTCGTGAGCAGAGCTTGGGCTTCAGTACTGCAGCTTACCACCCTGCACAACAGGGCTCATTTTGAGGCCATAGGAAACGAGTATTAGAGTATATTCTAAGGTCAATATTAAGTACTTCAACCCATTGTGATCAGATCTCTTGCATTTTCTGAAAAATTAAAAGCAGCCATGGGTCATAACACTGGGAAAGGGTGTCTAACCCATTCTGCATCATTTTCCTGACCATAATCAACCCTGAAGCTACTATTTGCCCAACGTGTAAAACATAAAGCCATAATACAGCTAGTTATATGTTTTCCTATGCAAGGCAAATAGCAACTTGAGGGAATACCATGGGAGGAAAAGGGCTGATCACCTCCTATTCCAGTACTATTTTCTTGAACTTTGTTCTTCCCCCCCACCTCCACAGCTGCATTTAATTCTAAAAAAGACCAGAAATTGATTCAAATACAGAGTCTCTGTACACTAGATGCTTTGGCACATGTTTGTCAAATGTAGGGAGATGCAATGTTAGCCAGGGAGCATAGTTTTAAAAGACAGAGCTGTCAGAGATCACTTCTCAGAAGGTTTGTCAATTTCATCTTTGCCGCCCAGAAAGCTCTGCCAATTTCACCTCTCCAGTCTAAAACTGTGGGGGATCACAATCAGAGGACAGCAAGGAATGGAAATGGGCCAGAGGTGCCTTCCAGAGCTGGGCTTGGACCTGGAGAAGTTATAATGGGCTGAAGTTTCCCTTCTGGCATTTCACAGCCCCTTCACACAGCTCATGTAAAACAAAGCCTTTGCCCTGCTGCCGACTCTGTCTTTTTAAACTACTCCCTTCCCAGCTCCCATTGCATCTCCTGAAACGTGTTTTTCACGTGTCAGATGTCTCATATAGAGAGACTCTCAGCTTTCCTACAATCAGATCTAGCTGGGCCCTTAGTTGCCAACTAAGTAAGTAAACAATAGACTTGAGATTCCACAGGGGCTGCGCCTCAGTGGTGGCAGAGTGTCTGCTTTGCATGTGGAAGGTCCTAGGTCCAGTTCCTGGCATCTCCAGTTTTAAAAAGATCAGGTGGCAGGTGATGTGAAAGACCTCTGCTTGAGGCCCTGGAGACCACTGCCAATGTGAATTAACAGTACTGGCCTTGATAGATAATGGTCTTGTTCAGTGTAAGACAGCTTCATGTGTTCATGTATGTGTAGACATAATATTTACAATTCATGGGATCACATTAAAAGAGGATTACCTGAACTTTTGCCTATAGCAGTACTTCAGATGTCCCTGGATAATTTGCCTAAAGGAAGTTGTACAGGGCTTGAGGTCCCCAGTGTTCCCAGAAACCTCATTCATTCAGAGGTTTGTCTGATTTTCTCGCTTTTCCTTAATTAAGACATCTTTCTGTGGGTATAGAGATAGAGCTGCATCCTTTGTTCCCACTTAAAGGATTACATTATCAAATAATTTCGCCCTCCACTCTTCAAAATGACAAAAACATATGAATTTATATCATTTGAATTATAAAATGATAATTTCTTCAGTTCAATCCCAATCAGAAGTACAACAGTTTAGGTTTATAATAATCATGTTCAAGCGTATTCAGATTATAATTACTTTTCTTCTGGTAATGATAGCTCATCTGATTGGATGATTGCCTATTTGACTTTGATAAGTCTCAGAGGTCAAAGTAGAGACAATTACAAACATCTGTTTTCTATGGAAAATAAAACCTTGGAAAATACTGTTTAAAGTGACATCTGCAAATGGGTTACAGGGAAGAAACTAATGTTGCACATTTTAAAAGCAAGGGGGAATAGAAATTCTTTGAATTGTTTTGTTAAACATTAAACCTGCTTAAACCAAGGCCTCTGTTCACATGTTAAACTGAATGCACATACAACTTGCAGGTACATGTGAATCTGTTTGTAAGAAAAAGCCAATGAATGTTCACATTACAAATTAAACTGGACACCAGTACCTGGCTATATGTGAGGCTTTAAGCACATATTCAGCTGTGCATGCTTTGAACATAACAGGAGAATTACTCCATGTGCATATAAAGAAATATCAAGTGTACACTGTACATGGATTGTGAGTGTTTTTACTGTAACTTGTGGACAGGGCAGTTAAAAGAGAGTCACAGTGGATAGAATATTGGACAGGGATTGGACAAAACTGAGTTACAATCTCCATTCCGTCATGAAGGGGACAGGCTGTGGCTCAGTGGTAAAGCATCTTCTTGGCATGCAGAATGTCCCAGGTTCAATCCAACGAATCTCTCAGCATAACATGCCCAATAGACTACCAGTGGTGGCGAAGTATTCTGCTGTCCCTTGAAGGAAAAATAAGGTATGAATCTGTATAAAATTGAAAATCTCTGCATACCCATATGGAATATTTAACTCAGTAGGATTTAATTGTGTATAAACAGGGATAAGACTGAGCTTTAAAACCTTGGCCATTTCCACACAGCTTACCTTTTGCCAGGATGCAACGTGATCTCGCGTGATAACAGCGTCTTCCTGGTGCGATTTCGTGCACGAAGACCCAACAAAAGGTAAGCCGTGTGGAAACGGCCCTTGTGTTATACAAAGCTTTATACCTCAAATATAAGTAAACTTGATGGCTGTAGGAGGTTTTCTGACAGTACAGTAGCTCCCGTAAAAGTTTATCCTGGAGTACTGTAAGTGTATGTTCTGCCTTATTTCACTTAAATTAAAATGCAAAATTAAGTTACTCAACTTTAATATGAGTTTGCTCCTTTCTACTGCTAACTGAAGGTTAAAAAAATTCCCCTCTGCCTGTCTACCTTCTTCCCTAAAAATTAAAACCAGGAATCTGAGCTTTTCCACATTACTATTGTAACCATCAGGGCTTTTTTTCTGGGAAAAGAGGTGGTGGAACTCAGTGGGTTGCCCTCTGAGAAAATGGTCACATGGCTGGTGGCCCCGCCCCCTGATCTCCAGACAGAGGGGAGTTTAGATTGCCCTCCGTGCCACGGAGCGGCGCGGAGAGCAATCTAAACTCCCCTCCGTCTGGAGATCAGGGGGCGGGGCCACCAGCCATGTGACCATTTTCAAGAGGTTCCGGAACTCCGTTCCCCCGCGTTCCCGCTGGAAAAAAGCCCTGGTAACCATTCATTTTAACATCCAAAGTCTGGGTGCTTACAAGCTTGAGGGAGGGAGAGGCTGATTCAGAGTCTGACATCATCATCCTGACTGTAATCTCTGTAGGAGGAAACTCCGTCCATTCCTCCTTGATTGAGAGCCCTTTGAAAGTACATCCAAATAGACAAGTGAAGACACCACGTGATAGCTATCAGACAAACAACCTAGTAGGAAACATCAGCAGAATTGTCCTTTGAAGACTTTCAGTGGTCTTTATCGTGCTCAGTGATTGGTCTTTATTGTGCCACCCTGATTGGCTGCTACCAGCAAAACACAACCAATGACAGTGCAGGCTTCAGTACCCTTGTTTGAGCTAGAAGCTTGACCAATACATAACAGAAAGTGTGGGGGGGGGGGGTTTAAAGTACAAAAACAGTAAACAGTAAAAAAAGTTTTAATATAATATCCTGAATCGTGAGAACATTCCTTTTAATTGTGAAGACCAAGCCATACACTGCAATCTTTGGAAAATTTTCTTCCAGGAAGGTATATGGTTTCTCTAGACCAAACCTGCATCAGAACAGGGGCTTCCTAAAATTTCTACCATCAGGAATTACTTTGTTTTAGGATATCTTCTGACAGGAAGATCAGTTTGAATTTCTCACCAAGAAACAGTTTTCTTGTGTTGTCATGTGTTGGAGGCATGACACCCTCCAACATCTTCTCTGGTGTCCACCAAGTGTTTTAGAAAGTGGGCAGGGCCAGAAGGAGCTTTTGAATAGCAGAGCTTTTGACTGGATTGCATATTTTTTAAAAGTTGCTTTGGCGGCAGCTGCCACCACAGCAGAGCACAAGGACTGAATGCAAGTGGCATGAAAAAGCATCCGTTTAAAACAATACGTTAATTTTAAAAGGCATCCAGTTAAACAGAGCTTCTACCTGCAGCATTGAAAAGATACTATTAGAATTATGCATAATCTCTTTCCTGACATTTTGGGGTTGGATAATGGGATGGATCCAACCAGCTTTTCTCCTGATGAAAAAGGGAGGAAGGGTCCATTGGCTTTAACCATCTAAAAGGTTCTGCTACAATTTATGATACCTACATGGACAAAAGCCATGTGACATGGGGGTAGGGTTGGCAGCCTCCAGGGGAAGGCTGAAGATCTCCTGGAAATACAATCAATCATCAGGTCATAGAGATCAGTTCCCCTGGAGAAAATGGCAGCTTCAGAAGACAGACTCTATGGCATTGTACCTGCTGAGGTCCCTCCCATTCTCAGACTCCACCCCCTCCAGGTTCCACCCCTAAAATCTCTAAAAATTTCCCCAAATTGGAACTGACAACTCTAGATGGGGGCTATAGCAAAGAGATGAGTTGGGAAAGATTGAGAAAACTGGTTGGATCCTTCCCCAATATACCTGATTTCATTGGCTAAAGTAATGAATGGCACATCTGATGCACTTTTGTCACACTTTGTAAATTGTACATCTGCAAGGAGGTTATAGTCACACAGCATCCATCAGAGTAATTTTGAACAAGTCACAAATTTACCTTATTAGCATGCACTAAGCAGATGAGCCAGACCTTTTCTTCATTATAAGACAAATTCACTGGCAGGTGTCATTTTTTTAACAAGATGCATTCTTCAGAAATGCTGCATTTTGCATATGGCATATGTTCTAGAACTTAGAAAATCTGTGCTCAGTGTCATAGAAGAAAAGCAAATACAGTAACTTGCTTTGATATAATTAAATGCTGAATAACAAACATACAAATATGCACACTCTGTATGCTATGGACATGATTATGCAAAACTTATTTTTCAGCTCAAAATGATTTTATGTGCCTTGACTCCTTGTGAAAAGAACTTGACACATAGCATAGCAGAATGTTAATAAGAAATCCAAACTAGGCTCAAGCAGCAATGCATATATATCAGAGCTGTACTCATATTAGTGAAATGCAATAAGCAAGCATAATTTTTCATTGGTTGTGCAATGTGAATGTGTTTGTGTTTTCTTTAAAGGGTATGTTTATATCTTGCCTTTCATGAAAAGAAAAATGCATTCAGATTTGTCTTCTAATGCCAGTTTAATGCCTTATGTAATAAGGCTAGTAGACATTGACAATCATCTCCTATGGATACAGAACACCATTAGAAAACTTTTATTGTAGCCAATGCAAGAGTTACAGTGATCTTATCCTCAATGTACGTCCACCAGGAAGGGTTAGATAGTTTCTAAGCCCTTCTGTGGTACAGAACAAAGTGCTGTGTTGGTGGGAAAATGTTGATCAGTCTATCGATAACCCTAACCCTGCATTGATACAACAGCATTGCCTGGGGAAGCTTTACCCTGGTACAACATTGTTAATGAACTGGTCAGAAAGGCTGTGTGGCAAGGGAGGAATAAAACTTAGGACATCCCAGATGTTCACTCCTCTCTCAAGCAAACAGCCCTCAAGTGAGCAAGAGAGACGCCACCATGCTCAGAGCTGGGGACAGAAGTAATTCTTTTGGATGAGGGAGATGTGCCCATCTCAGTAGAAATCCCTTGTTCTCCTCAATTCTCCATCAAGCAGGATTTGGGGTCTTCTTTGGATAACTCGCCACCACTTCCCAGTTCTGACCACCACCACCCCTCCTGTGGTTGCTGCCAAGAGGTACAGCAGTCTAGGGATGTGTTTCATACCATGAGAATGCAGGTAGGCGGTGAGCAGGAACCAAGGCAATGGGTGGATGCTGGCCTTCTGCACAATCTCTCACACAGCCACATACACACAGAGGGAGCAGGGACAGCTCTTTTTCAGACCTTCCCACGTGTGTCAAAAAAGCTGTAATTAATCTTGGCTCCCCTTCATCACTTCCCTGAAAGTTGAGGAAACCTCCAGAATGGAATTCATGCCAAGTGAAGGGATGCAGCCAAAGAGGACAGAACTGGAGACACCCTCATATGCACACGTGTTTGCTGCTCTCACTTGATTGGGCAGCCTTCGGTATGACTGCAGCTCAGCTGGCTATCACTGGTGCATGCTCACAAAGTGCTTGCTGGCTGTGTATGCCACAAGGTCAATGTAGAAGGTCAGGCATCATTTTAAGTCAGCTACATTTCAAGTGAATGTACTCTTTTTGCACCTGTCAAGTAGTAGTAGTAGTAGTAGTTATCATCATCATCATCATCATCATCACATCTTAAAGCTGCCTTTCCACTCAACCCAAGGTGGTGACCCATAGAAATCTTCTTTGCACCTTTGCACCTGTCAAGTAGTAGTAGTAGCAGCAGTAGTAGTAATTATCATCATCATCATTATTATTATTGTATCTTAAAGCTGCCTTTCCACTCAACCCAAGGTGGTGAACAATAGAAATCTTAAAACTAGATGAAAAACACACGCGCACACACAACTGAAAACAATTTAAACAAAACATATAAACACACGAATGGGAGAAAGGATCAGTGAGAATCAGTAACGGAATGGCAGACAACAAAAAACCTTCACCTGTCATGGAAGGACAATGACAGAAGAGGGCAGACAAATCTCCCTAGGAAGGGAATTTCATAAGGCTGATGCCACAAGTGGGAAGGCCCTTTCACAGGTTGCCATCTGACGCAGGGCCTCCAATCATTACCATAGTGTATAGGTAAGTTCATATGGGAGTAGGCGGTCCTTAAGGTATACTGTTCCCAAGCCATATAAGGCTTAAAGGGTTAACACCAGCAACCTGAATTGGGCCTGGAAGCAAAATGGGAGCCAGTGTAGGTGGAACAAGTCTGGAGTAATATGGTCTCTACGACTCATTCTAGGCAACATTCTGGCTGCAGATTTTGCATCAGTCGAAGCTTCCAGACATATCTGCATTAATCATGCTAGTACATGCTCAGAATATACTAAATCAAAACATGGATCCCAGATGGCAGTATGAGGATGTATTGATTTGTAATCCTATCTAGAGCACATAATTAACATGAACATGCTTGGCACTGGGACATAAGCAAGAAAAATGGGCAAAGATGGAATACTAGAGACTTGTACAGTTTTCCTTGCCCTCCCAGCAGAACTGAGAGAAGTGGCTGATTTAACAGTGGCCAATGGGGGGGCAACATGGACAGCTGCAGAAAATCAACGTGATGATGTGCACAGCATCCAAAACTTTTGCAAGACAATTTGGAACAATTTCATTTTTTATTTATTTGGCTTTTATACCCACTTCTCTTTGGTTAAAAGCTTGAAGCAGTTCACTTTCATAATCAATTTACATCAGTTTAAACCAAAACAAAATAAAAATCCAATAAAATCCAACAAATCATTCAGTATAACACAAAGTACATAAAATCACACTAATTCTAGCCCTAGACTATAAAACCCTCCAAATGAACGTAAGTATTACAGGTAATTACAAGAAGTGTTAAAAGGCCAAAAGCACACCAGAATAGTTCTGCTTTACAAGATCCCCAATTTTAAGGTTTTAATGAAAGTGACCTTTTCCTCCAAGTGTTCACTATTTGTCATTCGAGCAGAGAGAAAACAAGGGACAGTTACCGAACAAGCACCAAATTGTCATGTAGCAAAGAAAGATAAAAAATAAAACGAAAGGTGCTTTCCACATTCAGCACAACACAAATCACAAGTTCCTTGTTTTAAAATACCCTATAATACTAACGACTGATTTTGTTTCTTCAAATATGTCCCATTGAGACTTTATTTCCAGGTCAGTGTGCTAAAGCAGTTACATAGTTGTGAGCCCACTTCAACTTTGCTTCGGGGGGGGGGGAGCAGTGTAGCTTCACATGAGAATGGGATACAGTGTCACAGAACAAGACCGCTACATAGGTTTGGGGTAGGGCATCTTCATATTCATGATAGCTGCATTTACCCTGAGTTTTAGGGCAAGTCACCTGCATAAATCAGGTTATTTATTTATTTATTGCCCGCCTTTCTCATTGAGACTCAAGGCAGATTACATAGTATGAGATTAGTACAAGCAGTAGCAAGGACAAGGGCAGGCATTTCCATACAATGTCAAGTACATTTCCATAAACAATGTCATAAGGTAAATAAATGCAAGTTTACAAAGATATAGCATTAGCAAGGATATAATATGGGGTTGAAGAATTGCTGACATGGAACATGATCAATTCTAGGACAGACCTTAGACAGCATGAAGCACAAGTAGTATATAAGAGTACATATTTAAAGCCACAGATAACATATAAGGCAACATAGTGGTGAAGTCTATGGTCCCTAACTCATTAGCGAAACATCTGAGACTTCTCCCTACAATACCGCCCTCCTACCGGAGTAAAAAGCCTTTATTCTTCCTTTGTTGTTTCCTTAACAAAAACAATAGCAATTACCTATCAGTGTAAGCAGTTGTAACTCTTTAACTTTGTAATATAACAAGTTCCAGAAGGCAGGGTTCAAAAGATCACTCTGAGAAAAAGAAGTGTGTCTAGCAAGGAGAACACAAGAGTGTAGTGGAAGGCTCAAGTGGCCTGTGCTGGGTGAGTAGAATCATGAAAGATTTAACAGAAGGAAAATAAGATATGATGCTTTCTGTTTAATGCACTTCTGAAATAAAACCTGGCTGAAACAAAATGGAAGGCTCACAGGAACAAGAGGACGACAGCTTTACGAACGTTTCCTTGGCTGATGACTCAGGTAAGGAGACAGAGAAGGATTGTTATAAAAATACAAGATCAAAAGTCTAAAAAGATATTAAGTAATGTAAGCCATCATTCTGTTCTCTGAATGTGCATGCATAGATTTCTTATTCCTCGTTAGCAACTAGAGTGGTATTTTCACAGAATACTTAAAGCAAACGTCATGGATAGGGGTTTGTAAAGACCTGAGATTGTCAGGAATGATTGAGATTCAGTAGAGGCCCTTGTGGTAAAGCCCTGTTTGAAATGATGGGAAGCATGCCAAAGAATATTAAAGTTATATAAACAACTCAGTAGTGGTCAAATTAAAACCCTCACCACCCACCATTTCCCATGAATACAGATTAGCATTACAATTAACAAAAAGTGCCCCAAGTTAATTAGTAACTAGAATTAACGGATTGGGTTAAATTACAAACATCAGTATTTTATTAAGTTTTCATTAAACTAGAAATGGCATCACTACTATATGTGCCTGTTAATAAAATTTATTCTGGCTGCTGGAAGGCTGATTTAAACTGGAATTTCTATGGCAACTTTAAACATTTCACTTGGTTTCATCTGTTTATTTCAGTTTGTCTTCTGCCATATTCAAAAAGACTTTAGGCTAGACTTTTGAGAGAAAATAGCTGGCATCTTATGGGTTTTATAACAGTTGAGCTCAGGGGGACCAAAGTTTAGTATGGTCCAATGCTAAAATTATGCAATACTGAGGAGGTAGCCCTGAATGAATAATGGCCGAATCATGCCCACCCCACTAGTCTTTTAAAAACAGCAGGCCAGGGAGGTGTCACGAGAGGTATGGAAACCAGGACCTCCTGCACTCCTGAAAATTTGAGCAGCAGTGTGATCTATACTCCTCAATAATCTCTCTTTTTTGTGAGTACGTTGTGCAAAACTTTTAACAAAATCTATCTGATGGAAGGCAAGAAATTTGGAGCTCCTTGGATATGGAACCACTACAGTCTAAACAGCACAGCAAAACAAACTCGTGTGTTTTCACCGTTCAAGAATATATAATCTGCCATCCAGTGAAACAGATTCCTGTGGTATCTACAACCTTGCCAAAGAGCAAGTATTTATTGGTTTAGAATGCTCATAGCAGAAGATGGTCCAGTGCAAATCTACGTGTTGGAAATAAACACTCTAAAAGCACCACCTCTAATAAACGACAGGTGATTACTGTTTGCCTGTTGCATGAAGGACATCTTGCTGAGCTTCTGTCTATGCAATTACAGTATAATTGCAGATGTTCATGTTCAGAAATAAGTTTTTACAACTCATGATGCGTTGCACACTAGTAAGAGCATTGGTCTTATACAGAAAATGTTCTTTTCAGAGTAACTGAATACATTAATTCCTATTGAAAGCAATGACAGCTAGTTTTAGGAAATCTTAATTAGAACCTGGAATGTATTTAAGTATAGATAATTATGTCTGTACAGTGGAAACTTGCCAATCCTGTAGGTAGAAGATAATATGGGTTATGATATCATGAGTACTTGGTCTGGCAAAATGCCTTAGAGAATATAAAAAGAAGAATTAATAGGGTAAGAAATAGATTAGCCCTGGTTCTCTGTTACATCCAAGGCAGCCTTGACTTCAGCATCTAGTGTCTTCCTCTAAAAGTCAGGCTTCGCTGTTTGTACACTGCAGTATGAAAATCCATTTAGCTGAAATAAATGATCTAATTATATAATGCAAAAACAGTTTTAATAAACAAAAAATGAACATTACTGAGAGCAATGTTCCATATTTCTAGCGACAGAATTAACTCTCTTAATTTTCTTTAAGCAACACTGAGTAGATATTAATCTCTTGATGGGTGACTTTACAAAATGGTACTTTCACTATACAGCAAATATGATTAGCACAACACTGTATTGATATTTCTCTTTAGGAAAAAAATCATAAGGACTAGAACGTTTTTTTTTTACTAGTTCTGCTGCTATGCCTTTGATATCATCCTAACACATAGCCATGCTGCAAATGATAGTCTTAAAAGCACAGAGAAACATGATGTAAAAATCTTCACCTGCTTAACCTGTGTGCCAGACTCCAGGAAAGGTGCAGGATCTTTGCCAGGGAAATGGGAGAGGTCTTAAGACAGAGGACATAAATTCAAAATTAAGTTTTGAAAAAGATAATAACCCAACATTTGAATGAAGACTGCATTATCTGTAGACCAAGAATATTAAGAAGGTGATTACTTTGCTTGTGTCCTTATGTGGCATTTAACTGTTTATTAAGAGAGATTAGAATAGACGCAGCTTTGTTTTCTGGGCCCTGTTGTACAAAGTGGAACTAAGCTTCAGAAGAACAAAGAGAGGTAACCTTATCACCTTGTTCTCCATTAAACTAATTAGGTGAGAATCTAGATTTGCAGGTTAAGGAGCTGCTTCACTGAGAAGCCCCAAATATAGTTTGGTATGGTACAAAACACAGATCTACATATAGTCACTCCCAGCCTAATCTGCCAACATCTCTCCTGCCGTTTCTCTTAGTTAACCAAGTCTCTCTTGCTCTCCTTCTTCCAAAAGCAAGTCCTATGGCTAGCAGGACAGCCAGAGGAAATGGCAGGAAAAATGAGGTAGGCAAGCCAGACAGAGCCCTCATCGCTCCTGTGTACACAGTCCAACATAGATTATTTTTATTGGCTGATAGGCTCAAAGTACAGGACACCTGCAAATCTGCTTTAAGACATTCGAGCAAAAGCAGTCCCTGTTGTTACTCTTCCATGAACTCACCAGTTATAGAAGACAGCCTGAACCCCCACTATATGCATACTCCAAAACAAATTATACCACTTTCAGCTTTCCAAATCTATGCCAACACTGACAGGAGGGGGAAATTTGCAACATTTTCTTATGCACTCCCAGCAGATTAAGTAGAAAGCAAAACAATACCACAAGGCAATGTAACAGTTTCTCCCATCAGTCCCAACTGAAGGAAGAAACTATGGGTCCTGGATTGGTCAATGGATGGGGTGTGTATGTAAAAAAAAAATAAAGTAGCAGTGCTTCCAGCCCCCGGGGTTCCACTGCCCCTAACCAAGGAGGAACTGCCATTAGACAACAAAAAATACAATTGCAAAGCAATTCCCTAGACTTCTAATCACTTTCCCCCTTCAGAAGTAAAACTTAAAATACAAACACAGCCTATTCAGCAAGACAGGATTGGTAAGACATACATTTATAAAACTCAAATGCAGACAACACAGTTTAAAGTTGGAACCAAAGAAGTATGAAGAAGAGTCTTTTATGGTCTCTCCGAGGCCTTCTGCAAGTTTCATACATTTGGTCTTTGCTGCAGCTCAGCTAGCTCTGTGTCCTGTTTCTGCTGATCCTGGGTCTCTTGTGCAGATGTGCTGTTGTACATCTCCAGATCTTTCAAGGCTTCTTCTCAGGCCAGCCATACTGTTCTCTGTACTGGAGGCTCCTTCTCCTCAGTCAGCTTCCCTCTCTCTCCTCAAAAATCTCCCTTTCCCCTCTTCTCTCAGACGCTTCTTAGAGGGACAAAATACCTCCCTCCAAACCTGATAGGCCAAGCCATTCAGCCATTCACACCGCATCCCTGGCAACACTGCTGCCCCACATCATTCTTGATGACTTTTGTTGACGATGCCCCCACCATGTTGAGCACACAACAATCAACACAC
The DNA here is from genome assembly GCF_028583425.1 of Eublepharis macularius. Taxonomy (NCBI): domain Eukaryota; kingdom Metazoa; phylum Chordata; class Lepidosauria; order Squamata; family Eublepharidae; genus Eublepharis; species Eublepharis macularius. The sequence continues at coordinate 51,225,888 of NC_072799.1, forward strand.
TATAATGGCTGAACAGCCCCATGATGTCACCCACCACCCTTCACACACAAAAAATCAAGGAGACGAGAACTACTTTATATAAAACATTTTTGTATTTTTCTTTATCTCCTTAGACTAAAGGCAGCTAAAAAACAGTCCCTCAACAAAGTTCAAAAGAACACAACAAATTAAAAGATTATTTGCATTTTTATTCTGTAGTTCCTCCCAGGAACTCAAGGCAGTGTACCTGATTCTACTTTCCCAATGTCATCCTTACAAATACTCTTGAGAAACAGACTAGGCTGATCACCCAGTGATCTTCATGGCCAAGAGATTTGAACCTGGGCCTCCCATATAGTAGTCCAATACTCTAGCTACGATAGCACTCTGGATAGCAGCACCTTTCCCCGTACAGGCCTCTTCTGCTCAGTGGATAGGACAAAAGCAATAATACTTTCACAAAACACAGGAGTCTCTGCAGAAAGGGGTTCCAAATCCCAAGTGGCCCAAACACAGGCAACAGCAGCCTATAAGCTGCAACCCTTTCACAAGAGGAAAAGTCAGGGCCATGGAGAAAGGAATGCTGTCTCAAGGATAGTTTTAGGTCTGCAGTAGGACAGCAGGATTTGAGTCCAGCGGCATCAACAATCCTGCCCCTTTTATCAGTGTTGTCTGGTTATTGTAATGATTTTGCCTGAAATGTACATAATCAGTACAATGGTAAGACTATACCACCAAGATTTAAGTGCAGTAGCACCTTAGAGACCAACAAGATTTTCAGGGTGTAAGCTTTTGAGAGTCATAGCTTCCTTTTTCAGACACCAGCTCTGCGCCTCAGAAGATTACTCCCTGAAAATCTTGTGGTCTCTAAGGTGCCACTGCACTCCAATCCTGCTGTCAAGGATTCACCTGATGGGAGAAAGAGGAGAAATGAGGTAGGGATTAAGAATACTTTCCTCATATTGTGTGAGCATGATAGCCATCACTCCCTCTCCAAGCTAAATTGTTGAACTTTTTTCTGAGCATACAATCAAATCAACTGGAAACAGAGGAAGGGGTGTACTCTGACAATAACCTGACATGACCTCTTAGTTGCTTAAAAGCTCAGAGAACAGGCTGTTTCATAGAGATGAAGCTTTCCTTCATTCTAGCAACATTTCACTGGCCAATCAGAGAGTGACAATGACAAGTTCCAGTGTCAGAGCTGCAACACCCAAGGCCTGTTTGTATGGATTAAAAAGGATTATATGGATTTAAAGGGGCCTTTTCTGAACGCAAACAGCTTTCAGCAGCTCTAATTATATTATATGACAGAGGTGAAGATCAACTATAAATCCCATAATATCCCAAGTTATTTTCTCAATGTTATATAAACTGATTTTTTTAAAGTTTATTTTTCATGAGCATCCACCAATGCAATACTTCCTATGTAACAGTGGACAATGAACTTGGTACCAGCATAATACCTGCCACAGGAGACTTGTGATGCATGTAGCCACCCTCTCTCATCCAGCATAAGGCATCCCCAGCAGAGACTATCTGGGGTTTGGAATTGCGTCAAGTCACACTGTAGATACATCTGGAGAGACTTGCTCTTTTTATCTGGGCCACAAAGTGGTCCCACCCCTCACTCATCCATGGGCAATAATGCCAGCTTTTCTCCCCACCGCCATTTACCTTTGTGGCAGCCTGCCAGCTCTCTGTCAAACTGCTAGAGGTAGCTTCCCAGAGCCAGTGCTGCAGGCTCTGAGGCCAGAGATCAGCGGGCAAGGAAGGGTTCCTTCTTTTCCCATACAAACTCCTTTTCAGCTACCTCCTTCTTGCAGGATTTAACCACACCAACAAATTGGCCCAAATTACATGGCAAAACAGAAGTCCAGTGGCATCTTTAAAGTCTAACATTTATTTCAGCATTAGCTTTCACAAGATAGAGCTTTTCTACATCATTTCAACATCTAAAGTGACCTTTGACTCATGAAAGTTCATGTTGAAATTAATGTTGTTAGTCTTTAAGATACTATCAAACTTCTGTTTTATTGTTCTGCAACAGACTAACCCAGCTACCCTTCTCCAAATTAGATGAACATACAAATGGATTTCTATCCTTCCTGGAAAGAACCCTGCTGCCACAGGTCCACTAACCGAAATGCTCATATGGCACGCCACTGAGACACGTTATGAAGAAATGTGGCATGTTATAACACCCCCTTCTTACGAAAACCTAGGCACACCCAAATTCATTGAAATCAATGGGAAGTGTGAAAGGGAGGCTGGGTCTCTATGCAGCATATTCTGGAATATGGATCATTGTCTGTGGGCACAGCAGGGGAATCCCCAGCCTGTGTTTAGGAGCAGGATTTAAAGTAAGAATGATTATACTGTAAAGTTTATAGTTTCACTGAGGCCACAAACACCTTTACGTTCTAAGTGCAACTGGTAATCTTTACCAGAAAAAAAAGCATTTGTGCCTACCTTATTTAGACAGTAGAGGTCTCTCTCATACTATCATTCTCTAACAAATGTATTTCTCTTACCCACCAATTACAACCAAAACAAAGGATGCAAATTGTACAATTCCAGAGGAAATAAACACTTGGCTGTATTGTGACATGAGCTTTTATAATCCAGAGCATATTCCTCAGATCTATTAATTTAGAGGCAAAATAATACACACAAAACAGAAGAAGGGTACTACAAGTCCATTTTTCAGGATACAGGTTACACTGCAGAGCACAGAACATCATCCAGTCACAAGAGATGTTGTTGACTAGCTGTCCTTGTGGACTACTAACTATTGATGAATTGTTAAAGTTAGGTGAGCTTGAATAGTAAATTAGAAAGAAGTGACATTTTTGTGCAGAATGAACCACCCTATTCAAGTCTGATAGAATCAAACATTTTCCCCTCACCACCTACCCTTTTTGCCCTTTGCCAAATGAATGTAACACTTTATAACTTGACAAACTGGATTCTGCCTTATACAAGAACATTAGTACTTAAGGTGCCACAAGACTTGTCATTTTTATTGAAAAACTTCAAACAGTGATTAGTTGTCTTTTTAACCCGTATCTCTGACAAATATATTTAAGGGTGTCCAAAAGAACTATTTGTCATACTGGTAAATGGTTGTAGCATATTGCATCCTGTGATTAGAGCATTCCTAAATGGAATTTCCAAAGTCAGCCTTGTATCTTACGCTGCTGAAACGTCTTTTGTACTACATGATCCTTTTCATATGCTTTACCCTGTATAAGAATCAACAGATGTTGTGATGTTTAGTGAATGGTGATAACAATCCTAAACAGGTCTACTCAGAATTCTACTCAGGTCTATTCAGCAGGGCTTACTCCTAGGGAAATGTTCTTAGGATCACCATGTATGGATTGAATCCAGGGAGTTTATCAGCTGCTGCAAAAGGAATGAGGGATTGGCCTTAGACACCGAAAGATGCTATGCTAGGGATCACAGGACCTACATGGATAGAAGTAATGCAGAATGGAGATTATGGTAAGGAAGGGAACTGAGAAAGGAAAAGGTTCAGCCACATGTCTCTCTGGCATGGTTTCTGGCAGCTGGTGTTGGCTTTGTTTTACTGTTTGGAAACAAGGATGTTGGTCAGTGAATGTCTGGAGCATGTAAGAAAGTACCACCAGTTTATCATCACCTTTTGATGGGATAGTGAAATTTTGAACACTGCCCTTAAGAAATCCTGTTAACGCCTGAGAAGGCATCTTTTGGAAATATGGATATTTTTATCAGTGCTACATTTTTCTTTTTTAAAAAAAGTTATGTGCCAGTATATTTCTTTAAAACACATGGTGTGCTTTATTATGTTGTTTGCGTTTATATCTAAAGATTAAAAGTAACTCTGTAATATCCTAGAATTCCCCTCCACCCCAGTGCAAAATAGGTGTAACGCTGGCACTTTATCTGGCCTGTGCCACTCCTACAGCACACCGAGCCACTAGCAGGCAGGAAAACTGGATGCAGCCATGCTTGCTTGTTTAAATACACACCCTTTCTCCCTGGCCCCCAAGACCGCCCCGTCAGGGAAGCGCCGCGCCACTAAGACCAGGCCTCGCTCCCTCCAATTTTGTTCCTTGCAAATGCGATGCTAGCCATGAGTACGGCCACAGGGGAACAGGACATCCTCCCAAATAAGTGCACACATGGAACTACGGCAGTTTTTGTCTTCCCGTTTTAAAGCTTGGCCAAACGAGTTGCCCTCGTTCCCCCTTACCCAGCCATGTAGGAAGCAAGAGAAAGTGTTATTATATCGTAACTGTATCGCAGAAGGAATGTATCCGAAGGAGACACTTTGGAAGGATCCCCAGAATAGCTTTTCAGACAGGCCGCAGGATGCGCGGCTGCCGCCTTTTAACAGCCCTGCGCTGTGGGTTCCTGGACCCTCGGGAGAGGCACGGAAGGGCCGCTCCTCCACTCCCTTTCCAACCCCTCCTTCTCCACTCACCACAGCAGCGGAAGCAATCCGGCAAAACACACAAGCCCAACCCAGCGCTTGCAGAATGGGCAGGAAGTCTCGGCTGATATCTCCCTTCGCTCATTGGCCCTTTTGCGAGGAGCTGCGGCCTGTGCTAGCCACAATTGGTGTCCCTGGACCCGCCCCTCCTAAGCCCTGCCCCTTCGTCCCATCAGTTGTTTTGCAAGGCACAAGGCGCGTGCGCTGGTGGCCTGGCGAGGAAGCTGCGCAGCCGTAGTAGCTTCTGTAGGCTCGGCTTGGGTCGGAATCTTGAGGGTAACCTGTGCAGGTGAGTGAAGAGGGAGGGATGCTGAGGCAACACCATCTCTTGGCTGGGGATTCAGAGGTGGAAGCATCACCTTTGGGAAGGGGAGGCAGCTAGTGTGTAGATGTTCCGGGGGAGGATTTCTTCTGGTTTCATTTGGGGGGATGCAAAATCTTGCCTACCAGAGAGGTGCCTGGAAAGCTCTTCAAGGATGGGCGCCTTTCCAGTAAGATAGATAGACGAATAAGGGGGGAGGGAAAATAGAACCCCACACATATATCCGCCCTGTGCATGGGAGCCCCAGCAGACCTTGACATTAATGGCCATCATCCTCATCTTGTGCCTTCTTTCTGAATTCTTTTATGTCCCCATTCTCCTGTTGGGTAACAGGAAACACGAGTAGGCAGCTATTGCAGTACTGAATAATTTGGGATACGAAAACTGCAAAGTGTTATACAGAACAGTGATAATCCTAACTCTTCTTCTGCAGTGGAATTCAGTGTTCCCAGGCACTGAGCAAACCCTAAACTGCTCAGTGTGGGCAAGTAACATTGTTAGAACTCCAGAACAGCCTCTACATGCAACAAGCTTCAAAAGAGCCAAACAGATTTATTTTCACCCTAGCCAGTTTTCTGCTTTTAGAATCACTGCTTCTGGTGAGCAGATTAATAGGATAAAAAATTGCTAAATTACAGCAATTTAAGAATGTCTGTTGTTAATAAGAATGCTTAAGGCATATATCACTCTGTGAAGGGTACTGCAAAACATGAACTGCTCAAAGAGAACAGCGTCAAGTGATTATGTGTTCCTATAATTTGATCAGAATCTGCTGCTGGTGAACAAAAGAGCAGTGTGGAGTGTATTGCCTTTAATTTGCTCATGGATCTGGTTTTGTTTCCTTATCCTGGAAAATGGTAGTATATTACTGTTGTTTAAAGAGGCAGACAAATTGATCAACAAAAAACGAGCAAAGTTTCCGTGCGGTATTTCAGAGGCCATGTAATTGTTAGTCTTGTGTGCTGGAGTCTGGATGACTAATGTTACTCAAGCAAAATATTAAGCTACAGAAACTGGCTCTGTTAATATGCATACCATTGATAGTTTTGTTCCCCTTTAAACAGAACACATCTCTGAAGTACAGGATTCAAGAGTGGAGAAGATTCGTTCAATCATGATGAATGCAGATATGGATGGTAAATGTTCTTTTACTGTTTTTTGTTCACTCATGTTCATGACAATATTCAGCTTTTCTCAAGATTATCTATTTCTTAACAGCTGTTGAAGCTGAAAATCAAGTGGAATTGGAAGAAAAAACACGACTTATTAATCAGGTTTTGGAACTGCAACATACACTTGAAGGTTAGTTGCTTTAACCCAGAATCATAACTTATCTACAAGCACAATTACACATATAGACAACAGTTCTAGACCCTATTTAATCTGATGAATGTCCAGACAGGTAAGATGACTTCAGGTGTGAGTTGTAGACTTACAAATGCATTGACAATCTAGAGGTGGGGTATAGGTTCCATTATACATTTCTGCTGCCTAATATTGTTGTCTTACACAACGTTCAATCCAAACTGAACCTGCACCAGCTTTCATTATCTTGGAATCCGTTTTCACACTGCTCTTGCATATATATTTGGCCCAATTCCCAGAGCTCGCTGCTGTCTGAAACTGCATTTTCACAGAATACAGGAAGACTTTTACTTCTCTGTGCTGAAGGAGTCTATTCACCCTCTTTCAGCACAGAGAAGTAAAAGTGTGTGTTCTGTGAAAATGCAGTTTCAGACAGCTGGCTGAAGCTGGTTCGTGGTGGGGCTGAAGTTTGTATAGATATTTTGAACAACACAGTAGAAATTCTTTTTGGCAGGAACTCTGGATATCCTGTATACTGATATTTAATGTACTGATCAGAATAGTAAGAGGTTCTGTTGAGTACAAAAAATATGAGCACCCTGCAGTGTGTTGTACATGGAATTCTTTGAAGATGGGATAGTGGCTTTCAAGGACCTCCTAGTGAGCTTCATGCCTAAGCAAGGACATGAAGTTGGATTTCCTGCATCCAAAGTGCTGTGCTACCACACTGAGGTTGGGGTTTTTTTTTAGTGTAAGCATACCATTAAAAGGAGTTAACTAGGCAATCACCAGTTAAGATGCTAACATGCCTTTATGTGTCATGACTGGCGGAGATATCAGAAGAGGCTTAGAATCCTGGACAGAAGACAAAAAAAAGTCATAGTTTGTGGTCAGGATACTATGATGTTATTGTTTGTTACAACAGGACATAGTCAATTCTCAAGCAGCAGAGGGAGGGACTGGGAACCTGCATGAGGACTTCCAAGGATTGTTCTTGTAACAAATCATTTTTTGTATGACTATTTCTACATTTCATTTAAAATTTGTAGCAGGGAAGACTCAGTAGCTTGTAACACTCAGTGCCAAACTTCTTAATCTGTCCTTATAGATCTGTCTGCCAGAGTTGATGCTGTTAAAGAAGAGAACCTGAAACTGAAATCAGAAAATCAAGTTCTTGGACAATATATAGAAAATCTTATGTCTGCCTCTAGTGTTTTTCAGACTACTGACACCAAAAGCAAACGAAAGTAAGGCCTGGATAACCAAATTGTAACATTATATTGCTGCTGCTTTTGTTTTGTTTTGAATTGCATAGGCTACATGAGTTAATACCCTAGTTTGTAGCATCAATGAGTATTGAAAGATTTAATGGCAGTTCTAGACAGTTAAGATCATCACAAACAACTGGATCGTGCAAGTATGTTGTGTTAGCTTTTGGCAATGTGCAAAGGTAGTATAGAGGAAAGTACTTATTTTACATTTTGAAGACGAGTGCTTTTGAAATTGAACTCTGCTTTTGTGTTAAGCAAATATGTCATACACTGCCAGCTACTTTAAATATCTCTGTTTTTACTATGGTACTATTCACTAGCAAACTAAGAGTGTTCTGTAGAGTGATGTGAAAAATCTTGTTTGGAATGAGCTATTTGCATGACTTTCCTTTGGCTCCAAAACAAAGGTTAAAATACTTCTTTTTCTCTATCCTATGTCACATCTGTGAACACATACTTATCTATGCTGTTTCATATTCTATCAGGAAAAAGGCAAATAGTTTACCTTTTTAGCCAGTATTTTAAAGCGACTTAAAAATTTGGTACTGCATCTTGATCTTTTGCAATATTATGAAATCTGAAAACTTTGGAATAGGTGAACTTCGGCTTTTAGAAAAAAAGCCTGGGAAGATGTATTGCTGAGGAAGCAACTCTCTGACCTTTACAGTGTTGCAGTCTTTAAGTAGTCTTTCCCCATTTATGGAATAGCTAATTGTCTACAATATTTATTTACCAGTTGTAATTGTCATAAATGCTATAAATTTAACAGAATCAATGTTTTAAATAATGTAGGCAGCTTACAGAATTTTCACTAAAGATGGGTGATTTTTAAAAAATTCTTGCAGTGGATCCAGCAAACCATGAGCAGAGCTCATGGGACATGAATTTTCCACCTGTCCCTGCAGCCTCATATGCCCTCTGAAAAGTGATTCTAAGGGTTCAGGGGTGGTGGTACCTGGGGTAATGTAGCATGTGACATAGAAGACTTCATTGGTAGTGGCAGTGGGAATTGGTACTTTGTTTGAGTGGAAGTACCTGGTAACATAAGGGCAGATTTGGATCAAAGTCCCCCCCCCTTTACATCTTTCTCATCAATTTCTACTATTATTTAACTAGTTTGTTTTGCCTCTCAGGTTCAGAATAGAGCTAGAATTTTCAAAGCACAAGGCATGTCTCTAAAGAAATGCTGGCAGTTGCTAGAAGATGTTATAGTTCTGATCTCATCCGGTAATGACCTCTCATTTAGCATATGCCAGCATAAAGGGGCTAGCAAGGGAATTAGCTACTTGCATGCGTGCACCCGTCTGTAAATAGACCACTTGCTTATATTTATAATTCTGATATAGATACTTGTTCTGGATGGACATTTCACAGTTTAGGAGGATTAGAGGAGGAGGTAGAAGGCTGGACAATGTAAGATGAAAAAATGTAGTTTGGCCTGTTTCTAGTGTTCTGAAACATCTTCTTACAACTTTTCCCTTACTTCTCAGTTAATTGATATGGGATTTGACATCTGACTTCAGCTACAGGTCACTTCTTTTGGGCAGGTTGGCAACTTTCTGACCTTGGGATTAGATGCCCGGCAGAAGTCAATAAGAGGTCACCACAAAATAGTATTAATCCTTCAGTATTCAGTGTTTATTGTAGCATAAGATAGTGGTGTCCTCAGATTCTGGCCGCCAGTACTGAAAGTAATTTAATCCTTATGTAGCTTGGTTTTAAAAAGCTACCATTGGAGACAGGAGAAAACAGATAAAACAAGCCCATCATCTTCTAATGAATAAAAGCTTTCCTGACAACTTGGTAATCTAAATAGTATAGTAAAACATTCTTAAACTAGGCAGGAACTCAGGCATCCAGGGAATTGCATGAAGCCAACCAGTGAGACTTTGGGAGGACCATAATATACCCCAAAGTTCCCTGTAGATGTATATGCAGGGGTATGTTGGTTAAATTGGGTAAGCTGTATTTTAGGAAGGCTTGTCAACATCTGATCTCACTGAGCCCCTTCCACCCCTGCCCCTTGCTGGTTTACTAGAATAGTTTAAAAATCTGTTTCTACTATATGGAAAATTCATCTGGTGGTATATGCATGCCACCGATAGGCATTGCGGTGGTGGTGGAGAGTGCCCTCAAGTCAGGGTTGACTTATGGTGACCACTGGTGGGGTTTTCATGGCAAGAGACTAACAGAGGTGGTTTGCCATTGCCTGCCTCTGCAGCCTTGGTCTTTGTTGGAGGTCTCCCATCCAATTATTAACCAAGGCTGACCCTGCTTAGCTTCTGAGGTCTGATGAGATCAGGCTTACCTGGGCTATTCAGAGTGGGGAAGGCATTGTAGTAATCTGCACAAATTCTTCTAGTGATGGACAGATTTTGGAAGCGAGGGATGGATGTGTTAGAAATCTAAGCAATTATGAGCTTTGCCTGGCTAAACTTCACTTCCAATTCCAGCATTGTTACTAATGGCTTAGCACCAGCCCTCTGCCAATTTTCTTCCTTTCCCAAATGGCAAAGGTGGGGGGGGGGGGGGAGAAGTGCAGCCAAGTGTGGTGTTAAATAATTCCTGTAGTTTCTCACTCTCTGCAATGAAGACTTCTGAGCATGCTTTGAGCCTTCATTATCAGTGTGCCTGTGTATGTATTGAAAGAGCCAGCATTGTCTAGTGGATAGGGTGTTGACTAGGACCTGGGAAACTTGAGCCCAGATCCCTACTCTGCCATCGAAGCTTGATGGGTGACCTTGGGCCAGTCACACACATGCAGCCTGAGCTATCTCACAGGGTTGTTGTGAAGATAAAGTGGAGGAGCAAACAGCAATGTTCTAAGTTCCTTTGGGGTCCTTGTTGGGGAGAAAAGAGTATAAAATACCTAAATAATTTAGGAAGGGGTTATTCATTGCTTACCTTCACTGAAGAAAGTGTGGAATTGACACAAAAAAGCTCTTTATTTTCTCCCAGCCTGCCCGTTATTTGCTTCACATCTTGTGAAATTTGGGAAAAGGAGAAGAGAGTTGCTGGCTGAAGGGCCATCTCCTGTAACCAAGTGATTATACAGGGGCTTGTCTTAGAAGAACTCTTTGAAAAAGTGTGAATACTCTCCCATTTTCTCCAAGGGCTGGAGCAGACCTAGCCTGATGAGTGGGCCATCAATAATCCTTGCTAGTTCCAGTGGCAGTTATGGATTAGTAAGGGGCAGTGCTCATGGAACAGACCATGCAAGTGATAGATGGGCAGAACCCTGCCAACTTTGGATGAGGCAAACTGTTTCCCCTAGTACTAGTTCAACACTAAATCATGAAACTCAGAGTGGGGACATGCCCTCTAGGTATGACTAGGTAGCTTGCTAATGTTCTACTCTACTTTGGTATACTAGATATAGTTATGTTGTAAAAAGATCCTTGAATCCCACTATTGTGGCCTTTTTTTGTTTAACTACCAAGTGTGCTGTATTCCAGAACTTATATTCAATAAAAACATTTATCTAATTTGGTCTGCCAGCATCTTTAATGTGCTTTATGAGTTTGTAACTACACGACACACTGGGCTAAAGTAGAATACTCAAGCATGTCTTTGCTTTCTTTGCTCTTATTTGAGAGGATACAGTGAGGTCCTGCAAGGAATCAGAGAGACAAAAATAGTCTCTTGCTGCTGCAGGTACCACTCCTTGCTCAGCCTCCTTTGCATTTTACAAGCCCAAGAGGACCACTTATGTAAGCAGCCAACTTCTGAATGGCAGTATTTACAATTGCAGCATTTGTTGGTGTTCAAATATGGTCTGGAAGCTTAGCATGCTTCAGAATCTCCCCCACTTCTGGAGATTCTTATTGAATCAATACAGAAAGCGAAATTTACAATATTTGTATATAAATATTTGAGGTCAGTTATTAAATACGATACAGAGAATTGTAGAGATGAATGGAATAATGATCTGGAGCATCCAATTTTGTTAAAACAATAGGGATATGGCTTTAATATTGCTACTATTAATCTTAAATTGTGACTTATTCAGCAAAAATATGTTTAGGGTATATTGGACAACACAGTGTCTTTTTACTAAAGGTTTAAGCACAGTGTCTAACTGTACATAGTGTAATTCACAAAATGCATCTCTTAAGCATACACTTTGGTCATGTTTAGTCATTTGGCCATTTTGGGAAGAAGTTATTAGTCATATTAATTGTATGTTAGAAAACTCATTTATTTTTAAGGATATTGCCTGGCTCTTGAAATCTAACCAAAGGTCAACGGAAATGGACCCTATGTGCCCGTACAGTTGCTTAAAAGGCTTATACTTCAACAATGGAAAGACAAAAGCCCACCTCCTGTAAATCACTGTATTGAAGACCATATAAACCTATCAACATTTGAACGTATCAGATATACAAGGCATGGACTTATCTTTAAATATTTGGAAATCTTTTATAGATACCTATGTATAGATTTGCCAATAGTATTTAGTGGCTAGCACTGTATTCTTTTTTTTCCTCTCATTTGTTTTTTAATTTTTTTGCACTTATAAATAACAATTTTAAAAATGTAGGCAGCCTGGAGGCCTTTGCATTGCTGGAGGGGAAAGTGTGTGACATCAGCCTTGAAGGTGAAGATTGGCTTGTCTGTATGAATACAACTGGATAAATGAATGAGTTAGCTATAGGGCTGCCAGTCCCCTGCTGGGGGTGGAGGATCTCCTTCTCCCACCACCTCCTGCCCCTACTTACCTGGCAGGCAGGGAAAACGGGGGGGGACCACACCTCCTGAGGCGTGACCCTGGGTGACCCTGTGCGCACCTGTGCTCCACAGTGGGCCATTTTGGGTCCCAAACGGGCCAAATCAGGCCCATTTGGGGCCTAAATCAGCCTGTTGTGAAGTGCAGGAGTTCTCCAGGGCCCTCCTGACAACGCTCCCGTGCTCTGCAGTAGGAGCACTCCAGGGCCCATCATGCTGCCCCAGCAGTGCTCCTGCACTCCACAGTGGGCCAATTGCGGCCCCAAACGGGCCTGATTTGGCCTGCTGTGGAGTGCAGGAGAGCTACTGGGAGGGCCCTGGAAAACTTCGACACTTCATAGCAGGTCAATTTAGGCCCCAAATGGGCTGCAATCTGCTTGCTGTGTAGTGCGGGAACTTGAATACATCTAAAAAGGTGAGTAGCAGGACTCCTGCCTCCCACCCAGAGGGTGAGAGGTCCTGGCAACCCTCGTTAGCCATCATGATCTTACATAACTGCAGCAGTCAACCCTGAACTGGGGAGGGGGAGGTAGGGATACCCCTATCTGCAGTCTTTCTTTCTCAGGTTCTTAGTACAAACAGTGGTCAGAATTCTTATCTCATGTCGGGTTGTAGGGACAGTCTGAGGCTTCTATTTGTGTACAGTCTCCGTATCTGACTACGTGAACACACTGAATGAGTGAGTGGAGATAGTTTTCTTCCTCCTGCCAACAGCATTTTAATTCCTTGGTTTTCTGCAGAGCAGGGGAACTGAGGCACATAATAATATTAAATTTATATTCTGCCCTTCAGGACAACTTAATGCCCACTTAGAGCGATTTCCAAAGTATGTTGTTATCATCCCCACAGCAATCACCCTGTGAGGTGGTTGGGACTGAGAGAGCTCCAAGCTGTGACTGACCCAGGATCACTCAGCCATCTTCAAGCGGAGGAGTGGGGAATCAAACCTGGTTCTCCAGATTAGAGTCCTGCTGTTCTGAACCACTACACCAAACTGGGTCTCTGGGGAGGTACCTAGGACAACATGCTTAGACAGAGAATACTGTACAGCACATTTGAAAGTTTAAGAGTATGTAAATAGTGGTGAAGAAACAACACCTCTATTAGCAATCTGTCAGCTGAACTGCAGCCAGCTCAATTGTTTAAAGTCATTTTGCAACTGACAATTCCTGGTTCTGAGACAGAAAATTATAGTAATTATCAGCTTTAATGTTTTTTTTACAATTTTTTGCTCATAAAATATCTTGGCACTGTTCTGAACTGGATACCAGTTTCAGTGCAGATGTGATGGTGCAGGTGTCAAATGTCCTATCTGATCATTCTGTGGACACCTTTGTCTCGTGTTGACAAGATCGTGGGTGGTGCCTGGCAAAATCTTGTGAAGAGGTGAAGAAAGAAATGTCATTAATACTTATCCAAGATCACTGACAGAGGCTGTAATTAGAATACTACTGAAAAAGGACTCCCTCACAGGTGATTTCCACTTAGGGACAGACTTGTTCAGTTATCCCATTGCTGGTGTGGCTGCTGATACAACACAGCAATAACAAGGCTTCCACATGGCAGGTCTGCCCCAGTCCTCCAGCAGCAGCCATCTCTCCATCCTCATTGTTTCATTTTTTTTTTAAAAAAATGGCAAATGAATATCAATACAACAATACAGGTAACAGGTTCTAATTTTTATTTTTTTAAAAGTCTAGCCCCTTTCATTCCAGAGATGTAAAGGGGAAAGGCATGCCTCTTGAAAGGAAGGTGCAAGAATCAGGAAATTCAGCGAACTTGTTACACATACTGTTGTAACACATACTGTTATAAAATTAAATCAATATAATCATATTCAATTGCTGTTTTTTAAAGGCCCCCTGGTGGTAGGGGGAAGAAATGGCCATTGAAGAGACTGAGCCAAGCTACAAGTGACATTTTTCACGTGAAGGACACTTGATCGTTTTCGCAAGTCTTTCTGGGAACTGAAGTCCCTCTCCCCCGCCCCTTTTCCTTCTGTTCCTTCCCCTCTATGTTAGAATCGCTGTCTGAAGAGCCAGAGAAAGCCAGCGGCAGCAGCAGCTTTTGCAAATCGTCTTGTTCCTGGGGAGCTGCTCTGGAGAAAGCTGACATGTCGGTGAAGCTGAGCAGGATGCCCAGGGAGAAAGTTGCAGCTGCCCACCCCCAAAGATCATTGAGAGCAGGCTTGTGACTGGAGGAACGATTTGCAAAAGCTGCTGCTGCCGCTGGCTTTCTCTGGCTCTTCAGACAGCGATTCTAACAGAGAGGGGAAGGAACAGAAGGAAAAGGGGTGGGGGAGAGGGACTTCAGTTCCCAGAAAAACTTGCGAAAACGATGAAGTGTCCTTCACGTGAAAAATGTCACTTGTAGCTTGGCTTTGTGTTAGGGAAAAGGGCTGTCCTGTGAATGGGAAAATCCAAATGATCCCATCCACACAGTAACCAACCAGGATTTACTGCAGTCTGTGCCAAAACTTTGCAGCAAAGCAGCTTGAGAAAGCTTAGAGAAAATTTGGGAAAACCCTGGGAGGTGCACAAATGCACCTTGATGCTGTAGGAAAACCAATCACATTGAATTTGGGACAGATAACCCATGTGGAAATGGCCAAAGAAGTCATATTTAACTATGGGCAAGTCTCCAATTTGCTTTTCTTAGGGAAATGGAGCAGGTGATAGAAAAGCAACTTCTAGGGTTTCCTAGATGATACACTTTTATGCCTCTGTCTTCTGACTTTAAACCTGGTTATAGGGCAGACTGCCTCAGTAGGTCTGCTTTATTTATTTATCTATGTTATTTACAGAGTTTAGTGTTATGATTGGTATACTTTGTAATCATCTTAATATTTCTTCAAACAAGCAGTCCGGTGCTGGTGCTATTGTATCTGTCCTAGCCAAAGCTGGATTTCCAGCTTTATCCAGCAGGAATTTTTTTGCCCAGTGAGTAACCATGAGACCTCTTACAACACGGTTTATACCTGGCTATCCTTGAAAACAAATAGGGAACTTCAACTGGTTCACCATGTAGCAGGCTGATTACTGCTGTGCTCATTTTAAGACATTTACATTGGTTCTTACCTTTGAAGCTCTTCATGACCTGGATAGCTAAATGACCATGCAGCAGTTCATCTTCACAGCAGTACCTTTTTGTCATCACCTCTGGCAAAAACCTTAAATAGGTATGTTGACCAAAGAGAAAGCACAAATACTGGCCACTCTGAAACTATGCAGTAAAGTAGTTGAGGGAAGCTGGAAGAAATTTTTCAGAATAACTGTTGGAAGTCATTTTAGGTCCTTTGTTGAAGAGAAAAGCAGAGTAAAAGTCTAAAATTATTTTTTTACTGTTACTGATTTTTAGAATTATTGCATCGTGCTACATAAAGTGATCTACACAGAGCATTTCTGCAGCTAGGATTTCTACATGGTTTGGAGCCAACACTGTGATTTCCTTTTACATAAGAATATTCACTCTCCTTGAAAACAATGCCTGTAAGAAAACAGCTGCCGTGATAATTGAAAAGAGCACTGGACATATCCTTCCCTGCTAGGAGGTACTGACCCTTTTGTTTTTCATGATGATGCTTAAGAAGAGTTTCTCCACAGAACTGATTCTCCTACAGAGTTCTGCCCAAGTATTTGGGGTCCTATTTTGACCTTTCCCTACCACAAGTGACTAGACCCAGTCCAGACAGCAGAAAAATTAGAGCTCAGCTTTGCAGCTAGTCAGTAATACTGGACTACCCTAGCATTTTGGGTTAATCGATTAGGAAGGCAAAATAAAATTTGAGGGACATCAGAATAAGCCCAGTGTGAGCCAATATAAGCCTGCTATGCAAAAGCTTGCCACCAAAGAAAAATATGCACAGTAGATTGTTAAGTGACCAGCAACACAGCTCACACTACTTGTAGATATATATTTGTCTATACTTTAACTGACCTCTGAAGACTCTTACACCAAGCGGGAAGCCTGGAATCTAACTGGAGTTGCTTTCAGGGTGAAACTGGAAAAATGCTTTCCATGCTGACTTGAACAGACTGCTTCAACTCCTGTGCAAACTGTCTTACCATCTTTACAGGCTGAGGCCAAACTACACCTTACATTTAACATGTGATCCTAACAGGGACTGTCCTCAAGATGCCAGTGGCACGCTCCATGTAGGAACTCACTTTTAAAGCACCACTGGGAAGTGGATTAGATTGGAACCATGGCAAGGGATGGCGGGAAGACTCCAGCCTTCTTCTCACGCCATTTTTCTTACCCAAAACTGCCTCAGAAGGATGTTATTTGCCCCATGGCAGGCTGCATATGCAGCTTCCTCCCACCCCATGGAGAAAATAGGTGGCAGACTGAAGCCCCTCGGGACCCACTGGGCTTTAGAATCAAGCACCCATAAAGCTGCAACTCCCTGTGGTGATCATTTGTTAAATGTAATGTATTATTTGGGCCCGAGTGCTCCTCACTTAGGTGCACTGGATGACACATTCTGTTAGAAGAATATGAATGGCATAGCTTTCCCCCTCTGGTAAAGTTATATTTATCATCTGAACTGGTTATTGTGTTAATGTCATTAAACAGAACTCACAGCTAGAACATTAACTGATTGATGTGGATAAGCCCTTAAGTGAAAAAGTTTGTTAACAATAGCATATAACCCCATAAAGCTTCTGTAATTTATTATATTAAGTAACAGGTTCTGGAAGCTGCACTTAATTCTTTTAGAAACAAAAAGTTGAAAATCACGGTACAGAGATTTTATGGAACTTGAACTACTGTTAAAACACTTGCTAAGATACTTCAACATGTGCCAAAATTTGTTGGATACATGGATTAACTCAGTGGTTCTCAAACATTCTGAAATAGAACTCCTTTGCCCACACTGCAGTCCCTCAAAGGACCTAAGAACTGCCTGTCAGAATACTGTCCATAGTTTGTTTCATTTTGAGTTTATAGTATTACAGGCAGGGGAATTGCAAGAACTTGCAGGGTTTACTTCATTTCCCTCGTATCCCCTTCCCCACACTGTTTTTTCTTCCTATCCTTCTGGCAGCTCTTTCCTTCTTTCTTTCCCAACCAACCTCTCTTTTATCTACCCCTCCCTCATCTTCTGCTTTATTTTTTACTTGCTGCCTTTGTACCCCATATTTTTCCCCAGTGGTGATGCAAAGCAACTTACATCATTCTTCTCTCCATTTTACCTTCACAAATATCCCTGTGAGATAGTTTAGGCTGACAGAGTAACTGGCCCAAGGGTCTCACAGATCCTAGTTTGAAAAGTAACCACTACACCACACTGGGTCTCTGTTTTCCCTTCCTCTGGCAAGCCTCTCCCTAGGAAAAGTCTCACTGGGTTGCAAAAGTTGTACAGTAGCAAGTCACTCAGATGAATTGTGTTGTGTCCATTACTGGACCTGGCTAGATACGGAGACAGACACTGGGCCCAGCCACCACCTCACCAGGGTGAGTTGCTCAAATTATATGGTAAGTTGCCTTGTGTTTACTGATGAGTGTGGCCTAATGAGCCCTCCCCCACAGTGCAGGAGGAAGGTGAACAGGGATGGACTAGGTAGCCAAAATAGCAATGAAAAGGCTCTTTCCCTTTACTAAAGAAACCAAGGTTTGAAGGCTGACACCACCGTTGTAGTTGCCTAGCAACTCCAACAATGGTTCCTTAGATCTCAGTAGGCATCTCAGTAGGCAAAAAGGTACAGGCACTGCTTTTTATTATTTTAGAGGACTTAATTCCCCCAATGTTTTGGTTACGCTGTCAGATTTTTCTGCAGACCTGGGACTTTTCTTAGGTTTGTAGAAAGATCTGTCTTGCCTTCCAGTCTCTGGCTTTAAGGATCCACAGAGGGGACCATGTTGAGAATTAGATATATTGATGACTGAACAATAGATGGCCATTTTGCGCACTACGAAGAGGCAAACCCAAATATATCATCAGGCTTCCCAAAACAACTACTTCCTAGCTCATCCTGTTCCACAGGCTCTTAGTTTTCAGAAGAGTTTCACAATTCACTTTTGTAAACCCCAGAATTAACTTAATTTTAAAACCAATTATGTTGTCTGTTTTATAATTAAATTATCATTTATTTAAAGAGTCAAATTTTAAGCAGAACATATTATATTAAATATTTTATTCAGGAGGCAATATACACTTAACAAATATTTTGTAAACTGGTTGCGCCATTTTGGCTTAAACCATGAAAACTATAAAATGTGAAAAAGTCTCCTGTACACCATTTTACTCAAATATATTTAACATTTTTGCATTTAAATGTAAAACATGCTATTCTGTCTGTTATAATCAAGGACAACCTGGTTCTCTGTAAAACAAAAACAGCAACTGTAACAAATATCAAACCCAACATGTAACAAATAGGCAGACATTACAGTAAAAAGTTAATGTAATCAAGTTGCCAGAACACAGTTATTGCATTTAGCACAAGTAGTTGGTTGTCCTCAGTTCTAAGGGGGGGCCTCTAGTGGAAGCTGTAACTGTTTATTAACCTTAGGTGTAAACAGTATATTTGTGCTAAAGTCACAAAAAATATAATCCCATTTACAAGAACTTTTTAAAGGTAATATTTGGAAGCCAAAAATGTTTTAGCTAACCTCAAAAGACTTTTTACAGTAAATCAGTCATATCACCATTTTTCTTTTATTCTATGAAGTAAAGCAACAAAGTAATCAGAATTTTTCCTTCAAATAAAAAAAACTGACAGGATTAAGAGGGACTGGACTGGAAAATGGACACAGTAGGCTAAATATTGGAGTCTGGTCTTTATTTAAGACTCAGTCTGCATGCTGTTGGGCAAACCAAAATAGCATGCGTATGTTCTGTCACTGGGAATCAATACTAGTTGGAAATAAGTTAGTCTTTCCGTACTCTTCTTTTGCGTACTGATTTTGCTGGACCATCACCAGACCCTGTGCTTTCATCTGCTTCTTTCATCTGTGAGAAGAGAGATTTAAATTAAAGCAGCTTTCCAAAATACACTATGGTACAAAGCAGGGATCCTCTGAGGAACTTGTGAAATGAGAGGAAATACCATCCCTCCATCCTTCCCGGCCTTTCCCCACTTCCTGCTGCAGGTTCTTTGCCACCACTTTTCTTCTCCCTTTCCCCACTTTCCTGATGCCACCTCCTCCTTTCCTGCTACTTTCTTCCTCCATCCCAGTCTGCTTCTCCCTATCCTGGCTATTTCACCAGTTTACAAGTTTTGTTGTACCCAACACTGAATGGCACAAGCAGTTTGGAGGATTTAGCAGTTTGGAGGATTAATCCCTCCGTTCACTTTCCCCATGTTTGCAAAAAAAAGTCCCTACTATTTGCATCTTCAGAATTTGGTCCATAGACTCTTTACCTATATATAGACATTGTTTCCTTACCATGGCATCCTTTTAAAGCTTAACATTCATGTATCTCTCTCTTAATCTACTAATACTTGTAGGTATTATTTTTATGATCATGCTTTCATCAGCTTCTCTTAGACGAATTCCTAATTATCAGTTCTGGATTGCAACTACCCTGCAAACAGGAGCAGAGGCAGAGACAAAAGCGCACTCCAAATCAGCTAGCTTGCAGGCCAGAAAGAGCCCTGCAAACCACCTGATGGGTGCTATTTTGTTCTCACACCTTTTAGCTGATGCCAGAGAGGGTGGAGGAACAGAGGGGAGACCTGATCTGGCACTGACGATCTTCTGAGGAGCTCTTATAAACTTCCAAGAAACTCCAGAGTTTCTAGAAGTCTATCTCAGAAACAACTGCGTTCTCTGTGGTAGCCCCCACCTTACTGAATGGCCTGCCTGAGGAAGTCAGGAAAGCTCCAACTCTCCTGGCTTTCCGCAAAATATGCAAAACTAAATTATTCAGGAGGGATTTTTTACCCAGGTTATAGGGCTGTGTTATAAGAAATACCTCAGAGAGATGCTTTGGTAGGGACAGGGACTATAAGCTAAGCTATTGGGTACTGTCTGCTGATGCAGATATGTGCCTACTTGGGAGTTTCCATGTTGCTAAACATGCCATGTAAATTAGTTATGTATTGTTTCAGAAAAAATTCATCTCTATGCTTGACTTTATGCTTGTTTTCAAATTTTCTGCTACCATATCCTATGGTATCTGTTCACTGAGTGTTCTGTGATTCATTATTGTACCTTGCTCAGTGAATGCTCTAGCTGTTGATTATATTCTGTTTCACCTGCACTGTGTGATCTGCCTTGGATCTCACTGAGAAAGGCAGACTATAGATAAATAAACTTCTGGATGGGCAAATGGACAATGAATAAAAATATCAATGGATACTGAAGAAGCAACAGTGGTGAGTTTCAATAAGAATTTGAAGTTCTAGTTTTAGGCATGAAGCTGCAGCTAATCTCACAAACCTGTCATTCACTTCTGCAGATGTCAACCTGCAAATCGGCAAAATCTGCAATACATGCATTCTCTATTGTGAACCCCCAATGGCTGGTGAGATCAGGAAGGCTCCCATTCTCCTGGCTTTCCTCAAACTATGCAAAACTGAATTATTCAGGAAGGCTTTTAACTGAGGTCATAGAGCTGTACCTTAATGAAAAGTTTTAGAAAAATACTCTAGAAAAAAGACTGAGACTGTGGACTATACTACTGTATACTGTCTAGTGCTGTAAGTGTGCTCCTATTATGTAACTGTATCATTTAATGCATCATGTTTAAATGCTTATGCTTTGTTTCAACTCTGTCAGATTTTTACTTATTTTCTGTTTTTTTGCAACCCAAACCCTGTTGCACTGTTTACAGGATGTCTCATCCTGCTGATTCTATTGACTTACACTGTGTAATCCACCTTGAGTCTCAGTGAGGAAGTAATATAAATAACAAACAAGTACTGATAAAATTTTAAATACCAAAAATAGCAGGTGTACTACTGTATTACTGGTAAGGGGAAAGGTGCTATTATGCTCCCTGTTTGATACAAATGACATGTCTGCATTCTTAATAGGCCATTCTGTGTTCAAAACCTCACCTCATCTTCTGAGCCAGATTTATTTGATTTATTGCCCTCTTCTTCATGTCTTCCTTGAGCAGTTTCATTTTCCTCTTCAGTGTCTTCATCTTCACCACCATCATCTTCTAAGATGCAAGCCAGCCATTAATAAATTTGATTATGTTTAAGGTTACATTGAGATCTAAGTGAAAGCAATTAGCAAGCCTACTGGCAACTTTCTCTAAAATACAATTATGCAGCACAGAGATTGCTACCAAGCAGTGAATTAAGCAGATCTGATATTTAGCCTAAGGCTGTGTACATTTGCAAAACTAGCCAATTTCAAAGAATATTTGCAGTATCTGATATTTAATATTTAACAATGTTATAAAACAAATGGGAAATTAGATCTGCTTAAAATTCTAAATCAATAAAAATTAAAGACAATGTTAAATTCCATGCACATTGACACATTTTGAATGTAGCCATTTCTGAGAAAAACAGTAGCTTACTTAGTGCACTATGTTAAAATAGCACTTTTAATGAAATTTAAAGGGTACACATTCAACTGCCATCCTTTTCCAGCTCATTCCATCTTTCTAAGAGGAAATAGGTGAGACAAAGAGCTGTAGGAGGTTATCAGCTTGGCCAGACCACGTGCGTAAAAGAGGGCATCATCAGTTACGCAATCTAAGATTCAGATGGATAAAATATTGGAATAGAGAGTGTTGTTTCCTACAACTCTGCACAGCTAAAGGTGATATGTCCCAATTGTGCAGGGATTCTTTTGACCGGCCAAAAGACTCTCACTAGCAAAACCTGTTCTGTTAACAGACCATGTTGCTGAACAGAGTAGCAGGATACATCCCACATAATGGAATGGAATGGTTTTACTGACTGCTGTTTTTATGCTGTGTTTATTGTTTTTATGTTGTATTTTAATCAATGTTCTACCTCGCCCTGAACCTGCTTGTGGGGAGGGCAGGTTAAAAATATAATAAATAAATAATAAAACAAAATGTACATATCTGATAAATATCCTCTCATTTTCACTATGACCCAGAAAAATACTGAGTTGCAGTTACAAGTACATTTTTGGATGTTAAAGGGACTGTTCATTCCATTTCTTGAGCAACACTATTTTGAATTAGCTAACAGTTACAGAAAATACATTAAAAACCCAAACCTGATTTAATTGTTCAATTTTTTTTAGAGATCTCTATAATTCACATTGTAATTGAAGTTGCTGCAATTTTATGCTCACAGTTGTTTTAAACTTTCCTACACACTTCCTCTCTTTAGCAAGAGGCAAAACTCTCCCAAAGGTTCCTAATAGTGTTCCCAATAATCATCTGAAGTAGAGTAAAAGGAATTGATTATTTCCAAAATATGAGAAATTCCACACTCTTCCATTTGCACATTTTAAAACTGTTTATGCCTAATCCTATTTAAAGCTTAGAAAGCAAACCCATTCTCAATCCAAGAGGCAGAATGGATTGACAGAAGAAACTGTTCTCCAAGGGTGCCGCAATTCTTAACCGTAGGAAAAAGGAGTCACTGGGCTCAGATCAGTTTTTGTATTCCAGCTATGTTATCCGTGGACTGCAAAGAACTCATTAAAAAGCTACAGTCTCTCTTTCACCAGCAGGGTTTCTTTATTTCTGGGTAGCAACATCTTAGTCATAGTTTGCATGTAGTCAAGAGGGACAAATTCAGAAAGACAAGCACAGAACTGGATAGCCTCTAGATTATCTGATAGCAACTAATAGCCTCTTTTCTTTCTGGCTGATCTGGTATCTCTTTGAAGATTTCTCTTTTTGCAATGAGGGGAACTGAGGTGAAAGAGAACATATGTGGCAATTAAGCAAACACTGCATCCTGAATTAACAAGGCCACTTAAATAATGTTCAACTTGAAGCCACGATCTCTTGATTTACACAGAAAGTGACTATTTCAGAGCTATCAAGCAGAAGCAAAGAGCATTATTGTCAACATATATGTCAGAGGAGAACTGAAGACTGAAAAACTTCACAATATGAAAAAAGCATCTCTACACTCTGGTTCCAGTCAGACCCTTTCTCACTACCTGCTGGAGGATTCTCTTGTTCCATTATAAGATTATTTTTCTCCTCTTTGTGTCTTCTTTCTGTGGAGTAGATGATAATCAGAACAAATGCAGTAAAGCCTGCATTCCATGCCATCAAAAATAAGCCATGAAAAAAAAATAAGAGAAAGTGGCCAAAATAGATAGAAAGGATCAAAAGTGTGTTTTCATTTTCTTTTACTTCAGAATAATGAAAATTGAGTATAAGTGAGCAGTAGGTATTATTTTCTTCACTCAAAATTAAAGATGTTAGACTCAAGCAGACATTAAGACACTATACTGTACTGTATTTTGGTTTACCACTGATATGACATGTGTTGTTTTTAAGATAAAGAGAATGAACTACCATCCTGCATTTCCTAAGCAATTCAAAGAACGTGTGAACCTGCTATTTAAGGATCAGAGTTTAAGTGGCAAGAAAAGTAAATCTGTATATAAGAATATTTTAAAATAAGCAAAACTGCTCCCCTAAACACTGCAATGCCATCTCACCCGAGCAAAGAACACATGGAAAAATTGGTTGTGACTTATGATTAGGGGAAAGAGACAGATTTCAACGAGACCTCTGAACACATGAGTTAACTGAATGGTTACTAAAGACAGTGAATTTGAAATTGCATGAGATACCAGACAGAAATGCACCACTAAAGTCTGGCTGAAATGAACACACACTGCTGTCTTGAGAAGGAACTCAGGAGGCATGATGATGGGCTGTTTCAATACCAAACCCTCAAACAAGCAAGATTTTAAAATAATTCTTAAATTAACTTCATTCAAGACAACTCAACATCAAGTTCTTACCTAAGCACCTTTAAAGATTCCATCAGAGTATTTGTCTGAATTGATATTTGCAGAGAGTCTTATTTTTAACCAATGAGTCTGCCCTTGGCTGCAAGATTCTGAATGTTGTTTAAATGCATACAATTTTTTCGTTGTCCTAGATCAGATTATAGAAGTACACTAAGCAAGCAGAACTAAACAGGGTTGCACTCACCTGTAACTGCACAGAAGAACTCATCGAGTTCTTCTGTGCAGACACACATGGGGGATTGCGCATGCACAGGCCTGCCGACGGAGGATTTTACAATGCTTTTTAGAGCTCCAAAGGGGCCGTGGCTCGTGCCATGGCAACCGTTCCCACTCGAACGGTCACGTGACTCAACGGCGAGCTTCCCTCAGTTACTCCTCAGCCGCCGCTACTTCTCATTATAACCACCAGGGAGTTCACAGCAGGGCAGGAGGGAGGGCATGTTTGTCTGCACAGAAGAACTTGAACAGAAGTTACAGGTGAGTGCAACCCTGTTTTCATCTTCATTCTTCTGTGCAGCCCCACATGGGACAGTACCAAGCTATACACCACAAGGAGGTGGGGTGAATCTCCAATTCAATTTTATTAAACATTGTGAAACCAAGTAACCAGAAAGTCTGAGAAATAACTGTAACACAAAGAAAGAATGTACTTCTAGCATTAATTTAACCACCAAACATGGGCAACCCTTGGAAGAACGTAACACAAAGTTTCTTACTAATAACCCTTTTTTTTCCCTTCAGGCAAAAAGAGTGCATGACGGATCTCACAACTGTTACATCCTGGTTAGCATTAACATCTACTGCATAATGCTTTACAAACGTGTCCACAGAAGCCCACGTTGCTGCTTTACATATCTGTGTAAAAGGAACACCCTTAATAAGGGCCGAGGATGCAGCCTAAGACCTTGTTGAATGGGCTTTTACCCTCAAGGGACACTGCAGTCCAGCCATGTTATATGCTTTGCAAGCACAATCCATTGTGACACTGTCTGTGAAGATGCCTTCTTACCCTTATTCATACCATCAAAACAAACACACACACGTGTGGTATCCTGAAAAGGTTTTGGTTCTGTCTAAATAAAAGGCTAACACCCTTTTCAAATCAAGTGTGTGTAAAGGCGCTTTCTTCCTTTGACACTGGTCTTGAGAAAAAAAATCTGGTAGGGAAATTTCCTGTGCTAAGTGGAAAGCAGTTACTACCTTTGGTAGAAACTGCAAGCTAGGCCTAAACACCACCTTATTAGGGTGAAACTTCAGAAAGGGAGGGTCAACCCTAAGTGCTACCAACTCACTCACCCTCCTAGCAGAGATGACTGCAGTTAAAAATGCTACCTTATATGATAATACATCCAAAGGGCAAGTAGCTAATGGTTCGAACGGTGGCAGCATCAGTTGTGCCAACACTAGTGACAACGACCATTGGGGGATTGGCACTGATACAGGCAGATATAGATTAAACATTCCTCACATAAACTGATGAGATCTTGAGTGGGAAAATACTGACCATCCCTCCACCTGTTGATGGAGCAAGGAAATAGCAGCCAAATGCACTTTTAGTGATGATACACCTAGCCCACTTGGCTTTAACTCACATAAATAATCAAATATCAGGTTAAGTGGGCATGATGTGGCTGGAACACCTGTAACCTCTGTCCAGGCCAAAAATATAGCCCATTTAGCTTCATAAGACTTTCTAGTCGCAGGCCATCTAGCATTCAGAAGGACCTCCTGAACCTGGGATGAGCACTCTAACTGTGAGGTTGAATCCTCCACGCTGTCAGATGTAGACTGTCCGGGTTGTGATGGAACAATGCCTCACTGCACAGCAAGTATGGCTGCCTGGGCAACTTGACATACGTCCATGTGGACAGCTGTAGAAGCTTGGGCAACCGCACTTGCCTTGGCCAAAACAGTGCTATTAGTATAGCCTTGGTGTTGTCCCTTTCTATCTTGCACATTACCCTTGTCAGGAGAGGGATCGGGGGAAATATGTAATAGAACCTGTCTGTCCAGGTGAACTGGAATGCATCCCCAATAGACAGAGGGTCACTCCCTGCTCTGGAACAAAACACCCTGGCCTTTGTATTGCTGGATGTTGCAAAAACATTTATGTCCAGTGTACCCCACCAGTCAAAAATCAGAGTAAGGTACTTGTCGTTCAAGGCCCATTCGTGGTTTGATACAATAACCCTGCTGAGTACATCTGCTTTCGCGTTGTCTGTATCCGCAATGTGGATCACCTGAAGTGACACCTTGTTTGCAATAGCCCAGTGCCGAAGAGTCACAGCTTCTTTGCAGAGTTTTAGGGATGCAGTACCACCTTGACGGTTTACATAATACATTGCAGTGGTGTTATCCGTTTGCACCAAACATTCCAGTTTCATAGTAAGCCTGCAAACAAGGTAAGTGCAAATCGTGTTGCTCTCAACTCCAATAGATTAATGTGTAACCCCAATTCACTCTCTGACCAACCACCCTGAGCGAACGTCCCACAACAATGTGCACCCCAGCCTGGTAGTGAGGCATCCGTTGTTACAACCAGGTCATGATCAGTATCGCCAAAGGTCATTCCCTTAAAGAGATTCTGATCATCCACCCACCATGCTAGAGTGGTATTGAGAACCTCACTGCGGGTGCATGTACTACAGGTTTGTATTTCCTAACGAACCAGTTCTGTAGTGACCTCATCCATAATCTGGCATAAGGCACTACTGATGTAGTTGACGCCATGTACCCCAATAGACGCTGTATGGTTCGTACTGGCTGAAAGCGATTCTGGGTTACAAGGTAGACCAAAGATTTGATCGATCCCGCTCTCTCCTAAGGCTAAAATGCTCTTGACATGGAAGAGTCCAGCACTGCCCCAATATATGACATCCTCTGACTGGGCTCCAACTTAGATTTTTCAACATTTATAAAAGTCCCAATCTCCTACAAGTGTGCACAACCGTACTGACGTCATGAACTAATTTATCTCTTGTAGGAGCCACCACCAGCCAATCAACTAAGTAGGGAAAAACAGTACACCCCTGTTCTGTTCAAAAAGGCCACCACAGGTGCCATGCATTTCGTGAAAACCCTTGGTGCTGTAGAGAGACCCAAAAGGGAGTACTCTGTAATGAAAAACCTTATTATTATACATGAAACCCAGATACTTTCTATGCTGTTTTTTATGGCAATGTGAAAATATGCTTCCTTAAGGTCAAGAACTGCGAACCAACATCCATGTTTTAGTAATGATAAAACCACCGACAGTGTAACCATCTTGAACTGTGACACCCTGAGGAACGCATTAAGCCCTCTTAAATCTAAGATAGGGTGTAAATCTAAGATAGGGTGTAAATCTAAGATAGGGCATTAAGGCCTCTTAAATCTAAGATAGGGCGTAAACTAAGATAGGGCGTAACCACAGGTGCTCAGTCGAAAGCGAAGGCCTTGGATCCATATAATCATCTCGCCAGTGACAATGATATGGGGCCAGTATGCAGCAAGCATACTGATGTTGAATAGCCAATGACTTCCTTGGCTCCTATGGCATTCTCTCCACCGATGCATGCCGGCTCTGATGAGATAGGACCGATGAAGTAGAACGATGACGGATCCGATATGGCGGCGTTTCAATGTCCCCTCGGCCCTGTAGTGGAGACCATTCGGTTTCAGTTTCATTAACCTCCGGTCTCTGCATTAACTCTGGCCCCTTTGGATCCGGGATCTCTCCCTCCGAAATCGACCGGTTCAGAGAGTTTAGATGAGGCGATGGTGTCTGAGGTGTCACCAGTATCACATCATCGGCAACGGCCTGCACCGGAGACCGATGGCGGTGGGACAAAGACGAAGCGTCCTTAGAAGAGTGTTTAGACTTCTTCACTCTTTTAGCTGGTGGTTCCAATGCAGACCTTGATTTTGAACTGCGTTTCGATACCTTTCCTGCTGGATCTGATTCTGGAATCGACTTTGTAGAGCTTGGGGGCCTGCCCGCCGGATCTGATGTCAGAACCGTTCTCGAGGAACTTGGTGCCCTAATCGTTGGAACCAATCTCGAGGAGGCTACCGAACCAGCCCTGGAATGACAACCAGCATCTTCCACATCCGATCTTGCCTTCGATTCCGGTTGCAATGCCTGCTCCTTAGCCGAAGGAGATCTAAGCATCTCACCTCCTTCCAGCACTTTGTTCCACAAAGACGCCCATAAACACTGACTTCTATCATGCCTAGCCTTCAGCGTAAAATTCTGGCAGATTTTACATGCCATTACATTGCGCCCCTCACCCAAGAAGAATAGACAAAGGTCATCAGCATCAGTATGCGTCATGTTCATATTGCACTGAGTATAATGCTTGAATAGTGCCTTCAACGACATAATGAGGCCGAGAAATTCGGCGGGATTAGGCTAAAGGGTGTCGTCAATACAGTCCGGGTCATACACAGTCTTTAAATACTTCCAAATCCAAATAAGCAGACGAAAACATAGAACAGTCCAAACAGTCCAAAAATTCAATACTGGTAAATCACGAGGAATAATGATCTAAAACTGGAGCTCAAGAGCGAAGTTGCTCCTCGAGCGGCGGCAAGAAGAGAACTGAGGGAAGGGGCTGTTGCTCACCATTGAGTCACGTGACCATTCGAGCAGGAACGGTTGCCGTGGCGCGTGAGCAATGGCCCCTTTGGAACTCTAAAAAGCGTTGTAAAATCCTCCATCGGCAGGCCTGCGCATGCACAGTCCCCCATGTGGGGCTGCACAGAAGAACGAAGATGAACAATATGTTCTCTTACAAGAGATTTTGAGTTCTACAAAATGGTGATCCCATTAATAATCTCATTATTGAAGACATCTTGTTTTTCTTTGTGCAAAACCTAATGTGCTCTCCCGTTGTTCATGGATAGAAAAGATCAAAAAGAACTCATAGAGTTAGGATTTTAAAGCACCCAGAGATTACAGAATTTTTAAAAATAGCTATGGAAACTTTAAAAAAATCGACTGTATACACGACCCTCTCCTATACACATACTTAGTTTTCTGGATACCAGCTGCAAAAGACAAAGGCAGCAGTTAAATTTGAATGTGTAAGCTTATACATTTCAAGCATTGTACCATGTAGGGGTCTACGGTTAGAAAAGATTTTATTCAAGTTTTCAGACCTATAGAGAGATCCTACTGTAACAGATCTATGATCAAAGTCTTCAGCTTTGTTTTTAGTATAAATTTTAAAACCTGAGCACAACTCAAAGCAAAGCCAGTGGCAAGTTCTACACGTCTGAACTACCATATAACTGGAAGAGATGACAGTAATCTGTGTACCATTTGCTAAAAAGTTCTGATATCCAACCATACGTTATTTTAATGAAAGTTCCAAGGTCTGATTGTGTACAGTGAAGAGACAACCATAAGAAATTCAGAAGCGTTCCACTCCGTCTTGATTATTAATATGACAGATTACTTCAAGTACATAGATGACAATGACAGCCTCATTTCTTCAATCATTCTGATCAATGTGAAGAACTTGGGAAGCTAGGTGAGAGTTAAGGAGCGTCCTTTCATTTTTAATATTTAATTGTTAGGTATAACAATGGGAATTTTACATATTTGCATTTCTCAAATATATATTAGAAAGTGGATCCCAGTTGGCAACTGCGAAGAGAACTTTTTGGGCTATTCTAGAATGTTTAATCTTGGTTTTTCAGCCTCTGTTGTACTATAGGTATTTATAGTGGCTAATATCAACCAATCCAGAAAAGTCAAAGCATTTAATGAGTTTAGCCAAAATGTATTGGATCTTCTTACCACCATCACCAGCATTGTCATTGGGTCCATCTAGTTCTTCATCTTGTCCTTGTATGTCTTGTTCTAATTCACCTTTTGTCTTTGTCTTGGCAATATCTGTTTTTTTGTACTCCAAATCTTCATCTATTTTCTAAAATAAAATGACAACTATGCTCAAAGCTGATAGGAAAAGTATTTTAGATAAAGGACATCCATTGCTTTATGCAGAAAGAAATAAGGATATCACTTACATACCTTAGATGGCCAACAAAATAATACACCCAATCCTACAGGTAGTGCTAAAGTCAAGATGTAAAGGATCCAAAGCCATGGGCGTTCTTCTGCAGCAGTTACAAGCTGACTAAACATACCAGGCTAAAAAGAGGGAGAAAAACATACAAAACACACTTATAGTTTTTCAAGATTTGCTAGAAACGTTTGACTTTAAAATGTAGTTTTATCATTTTATTAAGACTAGGCATTGGCATGAATTGAAATACGAATCAAATTTCATGACGAATCAGACCGATTAATGTATCGTGAAAATGTGTTTCGTGGGGCTGCATTTTTCACAAAATCCATGACTTTTTGGGCCAATTTGTTCAATTCGTGAATGCTTTGCGCTGCCAGACAGGCTGGCACAAATCCATTGATTCCCTAGGCAACTTAGGCCCGGAATGTCTGCAGATCTTTTGTTGCTGTGGCAACCCCAATCTTAGCCCACATAACTTTGATAGGCAGCTCTCCCTGCCAACCTGAGACCTGAGCAATGTGGGTCTGCGCAAGCTTACCTGGGAACTATAGTCAGAGACTCCTTTCCACTCTCTGTTTTTAAGAACAGAATGGTGGAGTAGCAGTGGCAGCAGCAGCCTCAGCAGCTCCTTCTGCCGCTGCTCGCTGCTTGCCAACTTCAGGAACCCTTCCCTGACTCTCTGCCTCCCATCCTCCTGCTGCTCTGACATGCTTTCCCACCCACCCTGCCCCCAAGCTCTCCTGAGAGGATCTGCTCTGCTTGACTTTTCCTTCGAGAACTTGGAGGCAGGGGGGACGGCATGTCAGAGCAGCAGGAGGACGGGAGGAAAGGAAGGAAAAATCAGCAAAGAGAACCTGAAGAGAGGGAAACCCAAGCAGATCCACTCCACTTGACTTTTTTCCAGAAGCAGCAGAAAGCAGGTGGCCAGGAGGACAAGAGGGAAAAGTCAGCAAAGAGAGCCTGAAGAGAGCTACTTGGAGAACTGGTGTCTGGAAGAGAACCTACTGAAGTCTCCCTATGAGTTTGGCATCTCTAGGTATGAAGGGGGCCGTTGAAGTGCCCCGGGTTCTGATTAATTCTGAAACTAACGAATTGTATTGAGAAACGGGACAATTTTGTGTAAGTTCGTGTTCCGTGATTTGTGGAATGCGATGAAACGCGAAACTCTCATTTTGTTTTTTTCCCGTTTCGTGCCCATCTTTAATCAAGACCCACTCTG
The DNA here is from genome assembly GCF_028583425.1 of Eublepharis macularius. Taxonomy (NCBI): domain Eukaryota; kingdom Metazoa; phylum Chordata; class Lepidosauria; order Squamata; family Eublepharidae; genus Eublepharis; species Eublepharis macularius. Next base: position 51,257,086 of record NC_072799.1, read on the forward strand.
TGAGGTAAATTATTCTGAGTGTGTGTGAAAGACCATCACCCACTGAGATTCCTTGGCAGGGTGGGGATTCAACCCTGAATATCCCAATTGGCTTTTACTATAGGGAGAGCTCTCTTCCATTTTAAGTTTCCCACATTCTCTGACCAAGTTTTAGCAATATTCCTGAAAGGAGGTTGGAGCAACAGCATAGGAGAAAGGCCATGGACACCAACTGTGCTAGGCATTGAAATTCTGGCTTTTTAGCACTAAAGTCCTCCCCTAAACATTAATTTATTAATCTTAAACTAACACAGTTTACATGACAATAACTATGATTCATCTGAACTACCACTTCAAAGCAGCATGTAAGAAATTTTGAACAACTAAGAAACAAATGAATGTTAAGCTGTCTGAAGCCTGAGAAACAGATAATTTTAAAAACCAAAAAAAATTAATTTAAAACCAGAAACATGTTTTGGACATAAGAAAATATAGTAAGTTCTTACTTCATTAGCACTCGCAACCAATTTTTTTAAGCCCCAGCCATCTGCTGCCCATCGATCAGCTACTTCCTTCTCTGAACAGATTATGAAGTTATCGAAGTAGATATCAGATGTCATAGACCAAAGTTCTAAGCCAACAGCACTGACTGGAGTCATCTGGAAAGGATGAGGATCTTCAAAATAATCAGGATTAGGGATTTTTTGAGGGCTCCATATTCCCTGTAAAAGAACAATACATGCCCTATTGATATTTTCTATTAAATATGGCAGTAAAATATGTTAAACAAATTCCCGCAGAAAAAAAATCATTATTTTATCTATAACTTCTCAGTAAATATCACGGCTTTTGGCCTCTCAACTGGATGGTATACTACACAAGCAGACAAGACTGCATATCCTTTCAAAATGTTAAAATATCAGTGACTGGCTTTATGAAGAAGGGGGATTAAACACTGTATCAGTGGAATTTATGCTTTAAAAAAAAAAGGAATGGGCGGGTATAACACCCATCAAATCAATGCTCATGTTTACAAAATTAAAATACACAAACCCACAAGCAGATAATTCTTATTCACCAATATCTATAGTGCAATTTTCAGTTTTTTAAAGACAACAGCTTATCATAGGGTTGCCAACTCCATTTTGGGAAATTCCTAAAGATTTGGGGGTGGAGCCTGGGGAAGGTGGAGTTTAGGGAGGGACCTCAGCGGGGTATAATACCATAGAGCCCACCCTCCAAAACAGCCATTTTCTCCAGGGGAACTTATTGTTGTCTGGAGATTAGTTGTAATTCTGGAAGATATCCAGATATCTAGTGGGCAACCTTAGCTTATCCATTTGTTATTTCGCTCATGTAAACAAGCTGTTCTTTCAATGCTGTGCTACTGAGATGGCTCCTCTAGACTAGAGCAGCTTCTTGGGCTTAGGGCAGAAAGAGAAGCAGAACAACATCCAAGAGAGCTGGGCTTTTAGGACTGACCATTAGATAGAAGAAGGCTAGGATTCCTTTGTCTACTTTCTAACTTTTTCTCAGATCCAGCTGCCATATAAACCTTCTAAAGTTATTAATCTTCTGAATAAGCTGATCATTCAAATATATATTAAAAAGATGACATGTTGCAGTCTTCTATTAATTATCTATTTTTATAAGCAAGTCAGTCCTAGTCCACAAAATATGATTTTAGATAGTTATATCCTGCTTTTATCCCCAACGGGGACCCAAAACCGCTTACAACATGGTTCTCTTCTTCTTTATTTTACTCTCACAACAGCCCCATGAGGTACGTTAGGCTGACAGTGTATAACTGGCCCTCACCCTGCGAGTTTCCATGGTAGAATGAGGATTCATGGTAGAATGAGTAGAGATGGGCACAAACCAGAAAAAAAACCCAAATGGTGTGGTTCATTGCATTTCACGAACCATGAACTTTCATGAACCTGCCCCGGTTCACAAACCAGTTTGTTTGGTTCGTGAAAACGTCACTTCCGGGCCAGCAGAAGGCCCCTTCTGGGTCAGCAGAAGGTCTGCAGGAAGGCCATCCCTGTTGCTTAGGAAACTGATTGATCGGCACCAGGCTGTCTGCAGTGACAAACCAAAAAACGAACCAAACAAACTAGCTAAATTTTGTGGCAGTTTGTCAGAAATGGGCTCTGACGAACCGCTGGTTCGCAAACCACGAACCAACCTGGTTCGTCACAAACTTTGGTTTGTATTTCGGTTCGTACCCATCTCTACTCCTGAGTCCTAGTATAACATTCTAAGTCACTACACTTAATCACTTTCCATTAGAGCCCTGATCAAGAGCATTCCCTGCTAACAAATCCAAACACTTTAGCTTCCTGCTTCTACTACCATGCAGTTTTAAAAAGCTTGATGCAACAAGGTAGTAATTGGCCTACTAAAGCAGGTGAGTTCCATTCCAATGAAGGATCTGGACAAGATATATAACCTAAATACTACTTACCTGATAATTAGGGTTGTCTATCATTGGTGGTTTCCATTTTCCTTTATAGTTTGGATTGTTCATCATGGGGCGTACCCATTCTCCGCAGCCAGGTGCAGTCTCACAGTTTGGATTAGGAATCTGTGGGGCTTCCCATTCACCATCCATTTCCTCATCCCTATAAATGATTAAACAAATGCCTGTAACTTATTTTACACTTAATAATTACACTTAATAATTACACTTAATAATTACACTTAATAATTACACTTAATTTTACACTTAATAATTCATTTTTCATTTATCCATGTAACAAACTACTGTACCATTAAGCTAAGCTTTCACTAATATAAAGGAAAAAATCTCCTAAATTTCAAGATGAAATGCTGTAAGGCTGAAAAGTATAGTAAATTAACAATCAGAACATCAACTAATCACTTTTCTATGTGTTCCAGTAGCCAAGTTCCAGATATATGATGTCTTTGGGATACTGTAAATATCTCTCTAACTGTACCTTGCGAAATTTACTAAAATTACCATGTCAGTAATACTAGCATGCACCATCACACAAGGCAGCATCATACAAAATGCCGCAAATTGAATGAAATCATTAAGAGAGCAAGAGACACTTGTGCTTTGTTTCCTACCCTCCGATTTGAATCATGAAATCAATTTGATTCCTCAAGATATAATGTGCAACACATTTATTATCCTCTTCCATGATAGATGACCTCTAAAACAGTAAAATGCTGCAGTCTGTACTTGTATGATCCAGGCCTTGAAGGGACCAACTACACAATTAAATTTTGAGAATTAAATTTCGAGGCACAACCTGGTAAAATGCTCTATAATGCACTGGCTAGGAACAACAGTTTAACTATCATATATATGTTTTAGCAAGATTCTGCATTAAAAAAATACACTCTACCCTTTTCCACAACCGGGCTTCAAGGCAACTTAGATATTTTAGCAATATAATAAGATAGTTACTTTAATGCATTTAAATTATTCGGAACTTTGAATTTCCACTGAATTTGTCAAAGTCAATGAAACAACAAAAGGCATTCCTACCAATCCTCTGGCTTTTTTGCATTGGGATCTGAAATGTATTCTGGTGCATCATCAAGCCAACCTTCAGGCTTAACAGCGTCAGGATCTTCTATGTTGGGAGGTTCATCTTCATTCCTTAAATTACAGACCAGTATTACCAAAACTTGAACAATATAACCAACAGGGCAGATGAAGATGAAGCATAGTGAAACTCTTCTCAAAATAAAAAGTTATACGGTAACTAGGTATTATACATTTACAATACCAGACAAATGATTCCCAAATCAGGGAAACAGCACTACATTAATAATGCAGGTAAAACCTTTTTCAGCTTGAAGAGATCTTTAGAAGTTCAGACTCATAAGGTAAAAATCCAAATCTAAACTTGATTGATACGTAACTGGTACATTAAGAGACAGAAGAGAAAGAATGGCCATTGTATTTACCAGTCATCTGGCTTGACAGCAGTGAGATCAGGAATTTTAGCTCTTTCATCCCAGTCCTCGGGTTTCTTATCATTGGGATCTTCTATTTCTCGGGGAGGATTCACAGGTGGAACCATATCTTCTAGGAGACTTCCCTTGGCAACAATTGTTTGGTCAATTGACACTTCAAATGTGTTGTCAGGTTTCAGTACTAAAACACAATATTTTAATGAAATGAAAAAATCACGTTAATGTAAAAAAAAATCTTTAATATTATACAGTTATCCATTCATAACTCTTACGTTACCATTCATTCATTCATTCATTCGATTTATAGCCTGCCCTCCCTGGGAACGGGCTCAGGGCAAGTTACAGTAAAATGCTCAAAAGCATTAAAAACATATAAATATAATTAAAAATCAAAGAACACCATAAATACATATAAAAGCATTTTGGATGTTGGGTCCCCTCCTGTTTCCCCAATCATAATATAAACAAAGCAGAACAGAAGGGGTGGAGTGGGGCCACAATTTATAATAATCTGGGGACTGCACTTATACAGAGGCAGATGATCACATTGCCCCCCCCTGGCGGGAGACCAGTAGGGAGGCTCCTAAAACGATCAAGGACTGGCCTCAACCATACCCCTAGCGGAACATTTCTTACAGGCCCGCCAAAAGGATATAAGATGTTGGCGGGCCTCGATGTCCTCCAACAGAGAGATGCATCAGGTTGAGGCCAGGACTGAAAATGCCCTGGCCCTGGTCGAGGCCAGCCAGGCCTCCCTGGGGCCAGGGACCACCAGTAAGTTCTTATTTGTTGATCTTAATGCTCTCTGGGGTACATACGGGAAGAGACGGTCCCAAAGGTATGCTGGTCCCAGTCTGTTTAGGGCTTTAAAGGTTAAAATCAAAACCTTGAACCTAATCCGGAATTCGATGGGGAGCCAGTGCAGCTGCTGCAGGATGGGAATAATATGTGCTCTGAATGGTGTGCCCATCAGGACATGTGCAGCAGTGTCCTGGACCTGCTGTAATTTCCGGGTTATACCCAAGGGAAGCCTGTGTACAGCGAGTTACAATAGTCTATTCTGGAGGTGACCATTGCATGGATCACTGTAGTAAGGTCACGGGTCAACAGATAGGGCACAAGCTGCCTGGCTCGCTGAAGATGGAAAAACGCATACTGGGCAGCTGCCGTGACATGGCCCTCCATCAATAAGGAGGAATCCAGTATCAGGCATTGTTACCTGCTTCACTTCTGATCCTGGTAAACCACAAGGACTATTCTGGAAACAGAAGACTAACAATAACAACCTATGCTTCCTGGAGCATAAAGTTAACACTAATCAATTGATAAATTTCAAAGTATATTAAAGTGACAAAGTGCAAAAAGTGTACAACAATGAATAAGACAATCAATTAGCAATACAATCAGTAATAACATCAATAAATAATACCAATAAATATTCATATAAATACCACAATATATATTCATAGGATTATTACAGAACAATCCAACTGGATTTAGAACATACAAAATGTATACTCTAGAACATACAAAATGTAAAAATCATACAAATAAATTCATACAATATTCTATTTTCCAACCGTCCTTGAAACCAAGGACGGTGTATTGACAGATTTGGGATTTATATTGAAAATAGAAGCCTATGAAGAAGTGACTTTACAAAATGGGATTGTATGAATTATGCCGGCAAAGCCCATAGGTGTTTTCTGCAGCTTCCTAGGCAAGCCTGCAGCTCCATACTGGAGTCTTTCCACCTTTTAAGGCTTTGGCATTGTTTGCAACTCCACAGGCAATCTTGCAGCGGTACCTTGAAATATTCTAGCCCATTGGGGCTTTTGGACATTTCCCAAAGAAATTGACAAGAGACTCATTCTGATAAATTGCGTATGTGATTTTTACATTTTGTATGTTCTAGAGTGATTGTTTTCTCTCCACCAGTTGGATCGTTCTCTAATAATCCTATGAATATTTATTGGTACCATTTATTGATGTTATTACTGATTGTATTGCTAATTGACTGTCTTATTAATTGTTGTACACTTTTTGCACTTTGTCACTTTAATATACTTTGAAATGTATCAATTGATTAGTGTTAACTTTACACTCCAAGAAGCGTAGGTTGTTGTTGTTAGTCACTTCTGATCCTGGCTGGGTGAAGGGGCGAGCATTGCTGCCTGCTCCATGCCTGATTTCAGCCAGGTGAAGATGGGAGGCGGGTATTGCCACCTGCTCCACTCTTGATCTCAGCTGGGTAAAGGGGGGGGGGTGGACATTTCCACCTGCTCTCCTTCTGATCCCAGCTGGTTGAAGGGGGGAAGGCATTGCCACATGCTCCGCTCCTGATACCAGCTGGGTGAAGGCAGGGGGTGGGCATTGCCACCTGCTCTGCGCATGATCCCAGCTGGGTGAAGGTGGGGGCAGGTATTGCTACCTGCTTTTCTTCTGATTTGAGCTGAGTGAAGAGGGGATGGGCACTGCCACCTGCTCTGCTCCTGTTCCCAGCTGGTTGATGGCAGGGGTGGGGGTGGGGCAGGCATTGCCTCCTGCTCCATGCCTGATTTCAGCCAGGTAAAGGTGGAGAGCTGGCATTGCCACCTGCTCCACTCTTGATCATAGCTGGGTAAAGGGGGGGGGAGACATTTCCACCTGCTCTGCTCCTGATTCCAGCTGATTGAAGGGGGGGCATTGCCACCTGCTCCGCTCCTGATCCCAGCTGAGTGAAGACAGGAAGTAGGCGTTGCCACCTGCTTGCCCTTGATCCCAGCTGGGTGAAGGTGGGGGCAGGCATTGCCACCTGTTTTGTGCCTGATTCCAGCTGGGTGAAGGCGGAGGGTGGGTATTGCCCCCTGCTCCGTGCCTGATCCTAGCTGGCTAAAGGGTGGGCAGGCATTGCCACCTGCTCTGTGCCTGATCTCAGCTGGGTGAAGGCAGGGGGCAGGCATTGCTCCCTCTCTGCTCCTGATCCCAGCTGGGTAAAGGCGGGGGGCAGGCATTACCACCTGCTCCACACCTGATCCCGGCCTGGGCTTCCCGTCATGGGATGCTCTCTGGAGGTCCGGCTGCCACATCTAGGCTTCCCTCCACAGCAGTGCCCTCCGGAGGCGCCCCAAGGTAGGAAGTGAGTTGTCTTGAATATGCTTAGCCTTTTCTATAGTAGGATTGTTCAAAAATCACATTTACATCTACGAGAAACTAAAACTTCTGGCAGTTAGGGCTTTAAAAACATTTCCATCTCTATCTTATTTTTCTATATACATCTTAAAAATTTTATGATTACCAAGGGTATACAGGTGAGTCTTTTTGTCAGTATAAAATTTTTTAAGGTCTACGTCAGGACGCTTGGCATGTTTTTCCTCATAGTCTCCTGTTTTAGGGTGTTTATGCCTAAAGATGAAATGTAGTTTATAATCTTCTCCACATTTATCTGGTCCAAACATAATTGTGTATGCTGTTTTGTCGAAAAAGTATTCCTGTAGAATAAAAGCAAGTGATTAAACTTAACCAGCAGGGATATATGTTTTTCAAAAACGTTGCTTACTTTGGCACTACTTTGGTGCAATCGCCAATGGAACCTTTAAATGTGCTTAGATATCAAAATGCTTTTAAATGTCAAATACATTTTTAAAATTATTTTTATTCTAATGATGACAATGTCTAACAGTTTATATTATATGGAGGTGCTGTTGAATATTTAGGGTACTTCCAAAGTTCACTTCCATTTACCCCACAAGCTTCTTTGAACATGAAAGTTTCCTGCAGCCACCTCATTTTTTCCATCACTAACCCTGTCACAAGCAAAAGATGGTTTGTAGGAGACCTGCATGAAAATAACTGTATGTGTAGGGGACCAAATGGAATAAGCTCTAAAGCTAGCCATCCCACAAACCAGATTAATGTACCGTGAACATTTACAAAATTCTAAGAAATTCCAATTCACTTTTTCACTTGTTCCAAGTTATTCAAATAACCCTAATCCTGACTCTATTTGTCTGATCATGAAAACACATTATGAGCTGAAGTGAACTTAACATTTTCATATATTATCTTTTTAAAGAAGACAATGTTTTAGTGTTTACCAACTAAATAATTTCTAGTTCTACTTCTAGAACAAAGCTCAAATGCAGACAGGTGGCACAGATTTAAGGAATATTTTTAATTACAATTATTCATCCACTAGTGCCCTATGCTATTCTGCACCACAGGGCCTACAACAATACTAGACACATTACATATAGAATCTGAAATACGTTTGTGTCAGATCATGACAGTATGATTGGGTCCACTATATTTTGGGAATATTTGGGAATGCCTGTTCCCATACAAACCCTCACATCCCATCAGATGCATCACGCTGGACCAGGTGTGAACTGCTATTTTATTATGTATGTTCCTTGGACATATTGCAGAACCACAGCAGGTCACATACCCCAAAAGCTCTGGGGGTTAGTGTCCCCCAGACTGAACTATTTCTAATCCCCCCCCCCCACACACACACACACCCTGAAGTGTAACATACCAGATTCAAGTCATCGCTTTTGGAAAGAAGTTTAACATATGCACCACCGCAATCAATGCCATCTTGAAAATTTACTTCATACCTGCACAATAAAAGGCACAGATATTCTTCTGGAGAACAGTAGTGATTAAATATTCACTTGTCCACTGTATGTAACTCTTCCCCATTTTGTTCCCATGTCTGACCTTAAAGATTATTTCTTTATTTTGTTTTTAAATGGTATTATAATAATTAAACACTAAAGCACGACACATGCAACTTTGTGTTTTCACAATGCAGAATCCTAAAGAAACAGCAAGTTTGGAAAGCCATTTTAAATACTACATCAATGTATGAAAATATACTTACTGAATTATCAGTGGCTTACTATCAAAAATAAATGGTTGTGTTAACATAGCTGATATTGCATGATGCTTTGCTACTGATTTTAATACTAATCCTCTGTCACCAGGCACCATATTCTCCTTTAGTGGTTCTATTTCCCATCTTCCTAAAACAGAAATAGGAAGACAAGTATAACAAGACTAATGCAAGAAAAGAAAGAAGTTATGATGCAGTAAGGAACGTGTTTTGTCCAATCACTTCCAGGGGGTTTACAAAATGGTTAAATCTCTAGATTTTCCAGCAAGCAACTGCCCAGCTCACACACACACAAACTGTCCTGGGCAACAGCAAAATCCTTTAAAAATTAAGCAAGTCCTCCAAAATCAAACCTCTTTTACTACAAACAGAATTTATCTAAGTAGCAAATAATTCTCAATGTACAAGAAAACTGTGATTAAAGCCACTCCCCAGGAAAGGCTTCTGAGGAGGAGGGATCATTGCACATATCGATAAACCATTCTAACAAGCTTCTACTGCTGGCTGATTGCTCCAAGTAATAGAATACTCAATCCTGACTTCTGTAGCCTTGTGAAACTTTCATTAAGCTTATGCTAATCAAAGCAAAACACGGTCCTTCCTATATGCATTACTTTTCTTTTCAATTCAAATTCTGCTTTACTATAGGAAGAAGCTATATATTAATACTTATTGAGATTACTGTAGAATTATTGAAGATGTACATGCTAAATTCTCATACAGTTCACAAAATTTAGCTTAGAGTAACCATGCAATTTGTTTGTGCTGCTGCACAAAACATGCCTAATATTTTTGAGAGCAGAGGGCAACGGTGGCAAGAAAATGATTACTCTATTCCTTTAATTTGATAATACATACCTCAAAAGATTTTATATATAGTCTGACAGCAAGGTCCAGGAGCTCAACAGGTTTGATAGGGTTCTTAGTCTCTACAGATCTTAAATTGCTGGTAGGGGAGGATGGCTGGAAACATTTTTGGGCTTCTATTACTTCTATTTAGCCAGAGGATGAGCCTTAGGGCCCAAGGCTTGCAGACTGTGACCATGAGTGAGCCAGCTTAATCTTGCTTATTCTCTGCTAGCTTTAAAAGCCAGGAAAGGGATAAATGGCTGCTTTCCCCTTCTTCCCACCCTTCCCCCTTTTTTAAAGCCAGGAATGATTTGTAAAATTGCTGTGTTGAAATATTATTCCGTATTCCGTCCTGGCTTTAAAAGGCAGGGAAGGATTAAATAACTTTGTCAGGCCCTGCCTGGCCCGCCCGCTGCTTTGCCGTGCTGCCCAGCCTGGCCACCAAAGGGGTGGGGCTCCCCTGGTCTCAGAGTTGTAGTAGGGGAGGGAATTAAGTCACTGTATTCCTCCTCCTACCCAGTTGTATGTGCCTCCCTTGCACTTAGGGTCACGTCAACTCACTCATCCCCGGCTTCCCTGGGATCAGCCCCTTTATATCCCTTTCAAGACCTCCCCTTTCCCTCTCTCTCCAATACCCATCCTGGTTTAATTGGCTGTCAGCCCACCCCTGTATGCTGGTAGGCCTGTCACTCCTCCCTGCCCAATGGCCCCCTCCTGCACTGCCCTCCTCCCTCTCCTGTGTCTGCCCCGTTGTCCAGAGGGTGGGGGCCTATGACTCCACCCTCAGACCTTGCTCCCTCCCCCGGATGCTGACCCAGGCGTGCCCAACCAGCCCCAGAGCTTGCTGCAGTCTCCAGCGGCCATGAGCTGGGGCCAGAAGCTTCTCACGGTGGTGGGTGTCTCTCCCTTGCCGGCCTGGCCTGGCCTGCCCTTGTGGGCTCTGGGCTGGTGAAGGCTCCTATGGTGGCAGCAGCAGCTGCTGAGGCGGCGTCTGCTCCCTTGCTGCCTCTGCCTCCTCCAGCTGGCTGTGGGCCGCCCTCTTGGGCATGGGCGGTTGTTCCTCCTTCATTCACCACCCCAGCGCCCACGGGGACATCACTCCTGCCGCTTGGCCCCTGCGGCAGGCCCCCAGGCTGGTCAGCCTCACTGGAGATGCTGGTGAGTGCTCGAGAGCGGTGGCCGCGGGGAGGGGGAGGGTCCCGGCCAAGTCCGCTGCGAGTCTCTGTGTTGGACAGGCTGCTTCCCCCTTCCTCCCTCAGTGGTATGAGCACACACTTTTACTTTTTTTTTCAAGGCTAAGAAAGTGTTGTAACGTTACTCCTAATTTCTACTGGCTTTAAAAGCCAGGTAAGGGTTGAATGGCTGCTTTTCTCCCTTGGAATGTTGTAGAATGGTCCTCTTCTGAAGGCTTGTCTAGATGAGCTCCAATTTGATTTTCTGTTGTCCTTGTTGAATCTTGGTAACACTCTTTGGGAATGAAAGGAGTAATTCCCAAAAGATCTCTTGATAGCATGCTTGAGTGTCTTGGGTGTTGCTTTTTTCTTATCTCTGGTTTCGACAAGCATCTTATCGAGAGTGTCCTCAAACAGTCTGTTGCCTTGAAATGGGTAAGCTGTTGACTACTGACTTGGAATGGATGTCAGCTTGCCAGGGCCAGAGCCATAAAGTTCTTTTGGCAGCGGCTGCAGATGCCATAGCTTTGGAGGAGACGACTAGGGAATCTAAACATTACGTCTGCTATGAATAAGTTGGCTTTGAGGACTCTGTTGGCTCCCTCCAGTACATCTGCTGGTTGGGATAAGCTGAAGAAGTTTTCTAGACCAGACAACAGCTGCTCTTGATACTATTGAGGCTATGGCAGAGACTTTGATGGCCACTGAAGTGAATTCATGAGCTTTTCTTAGGGTGAAGTCCGCTCTTTTGTCCAGGTTATCCCAGATCATGCCCTCACCATCTTCTGACAGTAGTCCAGATGACTGTAATGCTGTTTCTGGAGCATCCACTATGGGCAACCTCAAAAAACTGATTAGTAAACTATGGTAAGGTATAGAGTTTCTTAATAAAAGTTGGAAATTGCTTGTTGGCCATAGATTTTGTCCATTCAGCCTTTAATTGCTTCTCAAAAAATTCAGGGAAGGAGAAGACTATCTCTGCTATACTCAACCTAGGAAAGAATTGTTTTGTTCCCCCTGGCGTGCCCCTGGGTTCCAAGGTGGATGGACCTATTTCTTCTCCTGATCAAGTCTCTTGTAGTTCCAGGGCTGCCATGGTCTTGGATAGGAGATATTGGTAGCCCTATGATTTAAAGAATCTTATAGATTGTACTGGAATTTCTATATCATCCTCTTCCTCGTCTGAAAGGAACTCCCCTTCTTCCCTTTCACTGTCTGCATACATTTCTGGTTCCCATTGAGAATTACCTCTTTTTCTGGTATACATTTCCTTTCTAGCTCCCTCAATGGGCCAGCTAGGTTTCCATTTGTAAGAAACTGCTCCTTCCTCTTCCCTCAACTCTCTGGTAAAAATCTGCAATCTCTTCCCTCATAATTTGTCTTATTAAGTTTAGGAAATCCGGAGATAATAGTCAGTCAGTGTTTATTACGGTTATTGACCAGCATAACTTAGAATCAAACAATTTGGTTACCGTTGTTGTGGGTTTTCCGGGCTGTATTGCCGTGGTCTTGGCATTGTAGTTCCTGACGTTTCGCCAGCAGCTGTGGCTGGCATCTTCAGAGGTGTAGCACCAAAAGACAGAGATCTCTCAGTGTCACAGTGTGGAAAAGATGTAGGTCATTTGTATCTACTCAGGAGGGGTGGGGTTGAGCTGAGTCATCCTGTAAGAGTTTCCAAGGGTGTGGAATGCTAATGGCGGGAGGCTTCACTGTATCCTGAGGAGGTTCTTTTGCATATGGATTGGTACTTGATGTGCTAATCTTCTCTGCAGGGCTATTGTCGGGGATAGAATGTTTTGTTAGCCTGGTGTTTTTCAGAACTGGAAACCATGCTCTGTTCATTCTTAAGGTTTCTTCTTTCCTGTTGAAGTTTTGCTTATGCTTGTGAATTTCAATGGCTTCCCTGTGCAGTCTGACAAAGTAGTTGGAAGTGTTGTCCAGTATTTTGGTGTCCTGGAATAAGATACTGTGCCCTGTTTGAGTTAGGCTATGTTCAGCCACTGCTGATTTTTCAGGTTGTCCAAGTCTGCAGTGTCTTTCATGTTCTTTTATTCTTGTCTGGATGCTACGCTTTGTGGTCCCGATGTAAACTTGTCCACAGCTGCAGGGTATACGGTATACTCCTGCAGAGGTGAGGGGGTCTCTACTGTCTTTTGCTGATCGTAGCATCTGTTGTATTTTTCGGGTGGGTCTGAATACTGCTTGAAGGTTATGCTTTTTCATAACGTCTACATAACGTCAGGAACTACAATGCCAAGACCACGGCAATACAGCCCGGAAAACCCACAACAACCATCGTTCTCTGGCCGTGAAAGCCTTCGACAATACATCAATTTGGTTACCATCAATCATTAAAAACAGCCACCAACAGGTTGGACTAGAGAAAATAAATGACCTATAAACAGGGTAGATCTGATTTAAATCAAACTGATTTAAATCACGATTTAAATCACTAGTCAGTAAGGCTTGATTTAAATCATAGTTTTCTACATAAAGACTAATTCTTGCTGGTATAACTTTAATATGCAAGTAGATGAAGATTGTTCACAAACTGTCATCAGAATAGGCCAGTTCTTGATATACTGCTCAAAACAGTCCACCACAGAGTTCCATCTAACATCTTATGGGAGCGTTAGCTTGGTTCCACCCATCCTTTTCAGAGCTGCTGCAGCAAAATGATTGTTACGGAAGTATTTAGCAATTTCAACAACATTAGTCTTTATTTCTGGTACACTTAAGTCTTTGGCTAAGAGGTGCAGCAAATGAGCACTGCAACCATATGTCATTAGCTTTGTATTCCCTTCCTGCTCTTCTAAATTTCTTCTCATCTTGGATATATTTGCAGCACTGTCTTTAAGGTCTTTTTCTCAACTCTGTTTATGTTATAACATTTTTGCTGTGAAGAAGAGGCATGTGATCTCTGCTGAGCTGACACAAATTCAGTTTTGAGAACTGCAAAACCAAGCATCTGTGATAATATCTTGTAGGCAGAGAAACTGCCCAATAATCTTACAAAAACCTCTGGAAGAGCATGACATTGTGAATGGATTAATGGAATTTATTTACCAAAAAAATTAAACATATACAGGCTTATTCTACATGATTAAATTTCATGATGGAATAACCTTGGATGGTAATATATTTTCCTCAAAAAGCATTTTATTTAAAAAAATCCGATTTAAATCAAAAAAACCCAATTTAAATTAAAAAAATCTGATTTTTTTTATTTTATTTTTTTAAATCATTGATTTTTATCCACCCTGCCTATAAATGAATTTAAACAGATAGGTATATCAACATATTCAGTAAAAAATTTAAAATTGTACCCAGTAATTTGTATCCCCCATCAATGGTGGCTTGAAATAAGTTAGCCACTTGTCCCTATTATATCTCGGGTATTCTATCAGGCTTTGCAAACAGCTGCACAAAATTTTGCAATTGCTGTTGTTAGCTGTTCTTTCTCGCCCGTAAGCAGCATTTCCACCTGAGCTTTGCTTGAGCAGCCTGGCACGTTTTCGAGAAAGGGGGCTATATACTTCAGACGGATTTTTTGGTGGCGAGGGCAGTGGAATAAAATGGGCTCTGTTGTTTCCACTACTCCTCTTCCACAAGGGCATAGTCTCTTTTCCCACATAATCTTCTTGTAATGCCCTTGTACTTCCCACTGAGGGAAGAGCTTGCCATCTGGCAAGAGCGAAAGCTCTACACTGTTCGGAGATCTCCAGTTGCGATATTCAGCTGGGGCGACAGTATATTTAGTTCATACTGGAGCTAGAAAAGTTGGTGAACGCCTTACATCTCTTTGTTGTTTGGTGCCAAGTATCCTTTGTTTTACTTGCATCTTTGCTTGGTCATACCCCATGTTTAAAATCACTTGTGGAGACAAGCCCAGAATGGCCAACTTGTCATTGACGGACTTTTCCCATGAGGATTTGAATCTGGAGAATAATATCATGGTTCTGATTCCAACACATTACTCAGGAGTAAACCTTCATTGTCAGTGCTGGCCCCTGGGGCCATTGCAGATCTGCAAAATAGCTTGACTGGCTCTCACTGGGTCCTACGTTCATTGGTTGGCTTATGGATGCAGAGAAACCCACTCTGCAGCCACCTCCCAGTTGGTTGGTAACGTTGCCCGAGTTAGCGGGGTCAGAAATGGCTGCCACGGTTTCCTTAGGTAAAAAGGAATGGCGCCTCTTTTTGGTGTGCTTTTGAGCCTCTGATCTTTTCTGCTGGGAACTGCAGCCACTTCAGTCTCTGAGTGATTTGTGCCAATTACATCAGTGTTGCTACTGGGAATGGCAGCGAGGGGGGCTTCCAGCTCTCCTTTGGAGAGAAAGCTATTGCTGCCCTCATGGTTTTCCATTTTAGAGTGGTTGAGAAATGTGCTCTGTAATGCTGTTAGATCTGGAGAAACTGGCCACCAAGGCTGATATTTTCTCCAGTCTGAAGAAGTCTTCCTCTGAAGTTTCTTCGTGTAGATACACAGAACACAGTAGGATAGTGAAAAATATTAGAAGGAATTGAAGAAAAGGCACAAGAATAAGAATCTAAAGGTAGAAGTAGGTTGAAAGGAAGGAATGGAAAACGAATAGATTAAACAGCGCCTATTGTAAACTGCTCTCCCATTTGAGGCAGGAAAAGAACTGAGGAGATGGATGACTCCCACCAAGGAGTCAGAAAGTGGGACGACTTTGTTCCTGCCTCCCTGAACAGTGGGTGCGAATCACCCACCAAGATGTCCTCCACCTCAAAGGGAGAAAAGTGGGATACAAACCTCTAAATAAATGAGCAAACATAACTAAGCAACCTGTCTCTTAACTTCAAGTTCTCTTGCTAGAAAATAAAGTTGATGACTTACCATCGTATTTAGCAATATCGTCATCTGTATCCTCTTTTTTAGTTTGAGATAAAACCCATCTGTCAAGATAATTTAAATGTTTCAGACAGACACCATGTAAATGTATTGGAAAAAACCATTATCCTCGAAAAAATTATCATCCTGAAATCAACTATTAAACTGAAAATAGTAATTTACAAACATTTTACTACAATTATAAAATAAAACAAAGATTTAAGTAGGAAACATCAGATTCTTCCAAGCAATAGATTAAATCAGATATTAATTCTACTAGCGGATAATAAATTTACTGTCCAAACAGAACAAAAACAGTTTAAATCAAAATTGTCAAAAATGCACTCAGGACTGTATATTACATCTGTATTTCTCCAATCAACAGATGTTATGTCTTCTGTTAATGTACAGCTATATGTTCTTGTTGCTATTGCTGCTGGTAAAGTGCTTGAGCTGTTGCTACCATGCAAAAAAGTTGCTCCTCAGGGCATTGCTTCCTCTCTGGAACCTGAACCTGGGCAATAAGTTACTGGAGGAGAGGGACCTCTAAACAATTAAATTGTGGAGGTGTCTGGGCAATATGATCAGGTTGTCCATATTCTCTCCCCTCTGTGTTTGCCTGTTATAACATATAACAACAACATTCGATTTATATTATCACCCTTCAGGACAACTTAACACCCACTCAGAGCAGTTTACAAAGTATGTTATTATTATCCCCATAACAATCACCCTGCGTGGTGGGTGGGGCTGAGAGAGCTCTGGAACAGCTGTGACTGACCCAAGGTCACCCAGCTGGCTTCAAACAGAGGAGTGGGGAATCAAACTCAGTTCTCCACATTAGAGTCCTGCTGCTCTTAACCACTACACCAAACTGTCAGAGAGGATTCTAAACCCCCTATGTGGTGATTCCAGAAGTTTGGCAGTTCCAGGGTTCCAACTGGGCAAGCCAGAGTCTTCCATATACTGGAGACTATGTTGCCTTTGTTCCTTCCTGTTGTTTGGGTAGGGACAGAGCAGCCCTATATTTATGATTGGTGGGTGTGGTGGTGTCACTATGGTTTCCATTGCAGTAACTATATGCTGTGAGTTCTGAGTTGGGTTGTTTTTTGACATTTTTTTCCTTGGCTAAGAGAACATAAAATATTGACTAATTATGCCAGTGCCATGCTGGCGTTAGCACTGCACTAGAAGGTTGATTGAGTGATTGATTGATTGATTTTTAGCCTGCCCTCCCCACAAGCAGGCTCAGGGTGAGTTACAATCATAAATTACAATAAATAAAACCAATAAAATACATCTCAGTACCAACATGGATTTCAGCATTCCAGATGGTGCACCCTTCCCCCTGTCCCTGCCCACCCATACACAAGGGAAGAAAAGGGTGGAGGTGTGGGTTGGTGAAACTCTAACTCCTTAAGCATGGGGAGGCAGATGGACCATATGCTCCCCCCCCCTGCACTGGCAGGAGGCCGGTAGAGAGGCTAATTAGATGGATCCAGTGCTGGCCTCAACCATATGCCTGGCGGAACATCTCCATCTTACAGGCCCGCTAAAAAGATACAAGATCTTGGCAGGCCCGAGTATCTTCCGAGGTTTATTATAGGTTTGTTCCAAGCTATGGAGGCCACTTAATATAGTGCCATGGAGCATATCCAAGTATTTTAATCTGAATATTATCTTACTTGTGTTATCCATTTTGCAGCCTTTGTTTACCTTACAAAACTAGACATAATATATTTTGTGACACCCACTGACAGGAAGCTATAACAACAACATTGACAACAAGATAAATGCCCCTCGGTTACTAATGGCACAAAAGTTACTTTGTAAAACACAAAGCTATTCTACCAAGTAATCTTACTAACCCTAAAACATTTGCCTGATAATGAATTAGTATTTTTTTATTAAATGATATCTGTAACATAATATTTCATTACTGTAATTGTTTATTATTTAATATTTACTATATTTTATAGTCTGTCCTTCTCACTGACACTCAAAAGTGGACTAAAGAGTTTACTTAATACAATCAATATGAAGAGACATCTAATAAGGCAATGTACTAGGATTAGGATTACAGATATCTAAATATGCATAGTATGTTAGATAAAATATAGTGTGTGGATCTGATGGGGAAAAGAAGTTTTACATTTATAGAAAAAATGCAGCAAAAGGATAATAACTGATATTACATCCTATACACAGTGGTATAACCCTTACTTCAAAGAAGTTTGTGACTAATACTATATAACAAGTAAATGGTCTAGAGAAAACTAATTTACTGATTGCATTTTTATAAGGCAGTCATATACACTGTAAATTTTACTAATTTCATTATCTTCCAGACTTCGTTAGCTGTTCATTTTTAGGTGTCTCAGTCCTTGATTCTAAGTGTTTGGCACACCCAAAACTAACTGCATTCTCAGATGTTCAATTTAGGCTCTTAATGTTCTTCAGACATTTCATTTTTTTTTATTTACAAAATTTTTACTCTGCCCTTTACTTTCTGCCCTTACAGGGCCACCAAAGCAGCTAGCAAATTTAAAACACACAAATTAAAATATCATCTTAACCATTAAAACCAACACATAAATACATCATTAAAACAACTTAAAACTAGAATTTAAAATAAATACAAAAGATAATAGCAACTGTTAAAACATTGGGGAGAGCGGAGTGATTACCGAGGGAATGCCAAGCAAAACAAAAGTCTTCACCAGCTGGCAGAAGACAGCAACAGAAGGGGACAGGCAAATCTTCCTAGGGGGAGAGTTCCAGAATTTTACAGTCTATGGAGAGTAGACTTCAATGGCCTTAGACTGGAGTAACTCTCCACAGGATTGCACTGTTAGTGTCACTACTGAGTTTTAAACTATTCCAAAGGTATATTACTCATAGTTCAAGTATTATAAGAATAATCTTGGGGATTTTTTTCAAACTCTGAATCATGACATATACCTGTCACTATAAAGGAAAAACTAAGACTTCCTTTTAAAAAAAATTACTGGGTCTTCCATGAGGTTTAACTGTGTATCCATTTTAATGCAATTCTTCTTAAGATTTAAATAAGGCATTGGGCTCCCTTGAAGAAAAATATTTCATTCATCAGTGAACATTTCCATAATGGAAAAAGTAACTTATTTACACAAATAATGTCTATTCAAACTATAAACATTCATAGATATAATGCTTCCTGTTAATCTTACCCAGACAGTATTCCATCATCAAAGGTTTCAGTAAAATACACTTCTCCAGTAGGCTTTGGGGTCTTGTATACAACCTAACAAATATTTACAAAAACACATTCAGACAAATTGCCACCTTGTACTGTAACACATTCTAAAGACAAACTGAAATTATGGTAAATTATTTGTGAAGTTTCAATCTGAAGATCGTCTTCAAAGGAATCATCCACTGAAATTATTTTAATTATGTCCGCAGTTCTCAAATGTTAACTGGGAGCCCCCTTGACAGGAAGTGATATTGCACTAGAAACAGTAAGAAACTTTCTTATTGGTTAATACAGTATTGATTAGGGGACAGATGGAAAAGGTCGGGAATGGGTTGTTGGAAAATCTTTCAGAGTTGTTCACAGAAATAGAAAAGGCCAACAACTGTGTAATTGTCATCTCTTGCTCCTGACACACCACTTAGTCACAAGATCTATTCACTCTCCTCAACAGCATAAATGACCTTTCACAATCTACTTTTCTCATCCTCATAGATTCAGCCTACTGATATGCCCTATCAAGACAAACTTCCAGAAGTCAGAAAAATCAAAAAACGTGGTCAGAGTTCTTTAATATGTCATGGAAATACCAAGAAATGCAGCAGCTTTACAGACTCGTTAACGTCAACCTGACAACACAGTACTCCTGTCTTCTGAAACCTGAAGTGTCTAGATGCAGACTGAATCCATTGTAAAGTAAAATAGATTTTAGTGAATGGGAAAACATCAAGATTCAGGTTCAATAGCACCTTAGAGACCAACTAGATTTCCAGGCTGTGAGCTTTCAAGAGTCACAGCTCCCTTCATGAGACACACAGAGAAGGAAAAGGTAGGAGTCTCTACAATCCAGGTAAAGGGTAGTAGTAGTATTGCAAATTAGACTGTCAGGAAGCTAGCTGTAATACATGTTGTAATTAAGTTTATAGAAGATAGGTATGAAGTGCGTAAAATCAGCACCTGTAATGTGAGAAAAATCCCATGTCCTGATTCAACCCTGGGGATTTATTGTTCCAAATTTGAAAATAAACTCAATTTCCGCAATCTCATGTTGTAATTTTCCTTTGAAACAGTTCTCAAGCAGAGAAATGTCAAAGGAAAATTACAATGTGAGACTGCTGCAATCGAGTTTATTTGGAACAACGGATCCTCCAGGGTTGAATTGGGACATAGGATTTTTTCCATCATAAATGCAGTACTACATGTATGGGATCAAGTTAAAAACAAACTGTCCCCAAGATTCTCTATTCTAGCATCTGTCATTAGTGACATGATTGATGAAAGGACCCTGGAATTTCCACTTTTGAGAAGGTGGGAATTTTCGGGATTTAGTGATTATAGAAATCTGATAATTGATAACCAAGTGATCCTGTACAATGATATTAAAGATATTCAAGTTCCTAGCATTTCAGTATTTGAATATTTCCAAGTTAGAAGGTACCTATGCAAATTGATACAAAAAAGAGCTATTTTAAGGCTCATAACAGAGTTTGAAGAATTGCTTTTAGCAGATGATAAAGGTATTATTTTTAGTACATACTCTTATTTATTGAAAATTATGCTCAAAATTGATCAAACCTTTTGCTGTGACAAACATATAGAAAAAACTTTAGATGATTCAGCATAGAAATTTATTTTCACTTATGGTATTTCCTTCACAATTCAATCGTATTTCTATGTAACCATGTACTGCTGTTCCTTTGCTAATTTAATCCTATGCTTCCTTGTAGTCTTTTACTCTCTCTTCCAATAAACTGTTTA
This sequence comes from Eublepharis macularius, assembly GCF_028583425.1. Taxonomy (NCBI): domain Eukaryota; kingdom Metazoa; phylum Chordata; class Lepidosauria; order Squamata; family Eublepharidae; genus Eublepharis; species Eublepharis macularius. Next base: position 51,277,758 of record NC_072799.1, read on the forward strand.
GTTTGAATTAAAGCTATGGAGTCTGTCTTCCTTATTAGTCCAGAATTTGACTGAGGCAAATTTCAGTCCCTAGGAGAGGCGGGTCCTCAACATCTGATGCTTACCCCAAAGCAAAAACACCCTCAAAATAATCACACATCCATGTCAACTTCACTTATTTTGCCAGACTTAACAGTATTCACAAATTCTGTACACAAGCTGTGAAACATTCCACTACTCTCTTCACCTAGGCAGAAAAGGTTGCTCAACAGGTGAACAGCCAACTAAATGATAATGCACAATCCTACCACCAGCATGTATCATTCCTGGCGAATACTGATGAGCACAATTTCCCAGCTAGAAAAACAAGAATGCAAGAAAAAGCTAGCACTCTCTCTTTCCCTTGCTTTCATTTAATCAAGAAGCTCAACTTATTTTGGTTGCTTTTTTGATTTCCAACAGATATATTTTGATTGCAGAAATATATGGTAGAGTTTAAATAGCAGCTTTATTTATAGAGTTGCTTAGGAAAGCATGTAAACTGTCAGGAATACAATAATAAAGATACTCTGGTATTATCTCACTGGGTGTTACAGCTCTTCTTTATTTATAAAATGTCTCAAAGCAATAGAAAAAAATTAGAGTTACAACAATGCATGCTAATAATTCCTAAAACACATTAAGGTTATGTTATAGACAAGAAGTGTTATGGTGTTTTATAAACTAATCGTTTTATTACAGCATGAGCTTTTATGATAAACTTAAAACATAAGATCTATAAAGTAGAGGAGATCGTAAAAGTTATGTAGATCTAACTTTTGGATTTCTGGAATACTATATTTGCTTTTGAAATTAGTCTTTTGAAAAAAGATGTCAACACTGAGTAACTCATTTGGGATTACACAATAATGAGTGTAATCAAATGACTCAGTGGGTCACTTGAAAAAGGCCTAAATATGAATCATAATTCATATTTAGGCCCTTTTCAAAAGACCCAATGAGATTTTAGATTTGCAAATTTTATTCTTGATCAAGTTGTTGAGTCTTAAAAGTGTAATGAACCAGGGCTTTGGGTGGGCAGTGAGCCAGAAATACAGCTTCACATGAAAAGGAAGTCTGAAGAAAGCCAGGAATTTTCTGCTGTCGCGATGGCATGGCACTACCAGACATCATCACTGCATTAAACATATAGGATTATGCCAGTCACAAGGAGTTAAAATAATGCATTCCAGCAACCTCTGCTTACATAGTAAAATAAATGATATAACAGAAGACACGGCTTCTTTACAAGGGTGGGTATACTTTTGATTGTTTGAGATAGACTCATCACTTTTGTCAGAAAGCCGTAACCATGTAATGTGCGGAAGTCATTTTAAGACTTACACCAATACTGCTTTGCAGTTACTTAAAAAAATAATAGAAGTGAAATGCACAGGGGCATTTCTTGTCACTATGCTATTAAAACTGTCTCTAAAATCCAGATGCTTGAAAAATTTAAATAGACAGTTTTACAGATCTCAAATTCACAGAACAGGTGGAATGATTTTTGAGAATCTGACTGTACCATTAAACTAAATTAGTTACATACATTCATGGTCAAATCTCTGTGCAACTTCTTATAATGTGGCATATAGAAGGTATGGCCTCACCTCCAGAGATGATCCGCCTTTATCGACATTAGCATCTTCTGAATTCTTGTCAAAATCTTCCACCTCAACTTCTGAACCTTGAGATTCTGCACTTACTGCATTGAACAACAAGACACTAAAGCACAGCCAATCCCACTGGAATTGCATACTGGTTACCTATAAAATAAGATTATTCCAGAGACATGGTGTCATTATTCTGGTGACTATCCACTGCTCTGATACAGACAGAAAGTATTCATGTGTGTGCTTGTGGTGATACAAAAGGGGGAAAAATAAAAACCTACAACCAACCATAAAATCAGAAAACAAAGAAAAATGCTGAAGGGGGGGGAACCTTCAGGTACATTTTTATTCTTATAAACAAAGACCTCTCAATACACCATAAATATCTAAATAACATTTAATATATATACAAATATTAAGCAAAATATCTCAAAATATTCATAACATACATAAAACCTACCTAATTTCAAGCATAAATCAGAAGACCAAACACATGTTGACATTAAAGTTTCATCAGTGAGTTATTAGATCATGACTAGCCTGTATTCCATTAGAAGCAAACCTGCAATAACCTAAAAATATAAAACAATTAAAATCTAGATTTAAAAAAATTCTCTAGACCTAAAACTTTTTTAGGTTTGTATTTTTTATTGGCCACTACTTATTCTGATTTATAATCAAGTGCCTGAAATGTGGAGAATTTTACATATGTTATGACTACTTTGAAATATTTTTGGTTTATTTTTATACAGAAATATGATATTTTGTTTAGATTTTTAACAGTTTAAGATTTGATCTGCCATGGTACATGTACTGATACATATATGCAGCAATAAAAACATGGTTAGGGTGGCATCTTCTCAAAATACAGTCACAATGTCCACACTGCCCTTTTCTCTCAGAACAGAAACTATCAAATATGAAAGCTGCAAATTCTTATCTTTACAAAATAGTAAAAATATTTTATGGTAGGCATCCTGCCCAAACAAATCAGATTACAGAAAAAAAGACATAATTCATGGCTTTACAGCACCACAGCATCTGTTTTCTTCTCCAGGTAACATCTTCTAACTTCTCTATACTTATTCTTCTTTAATCCAAAATCAAATTTGCGAAGTATTGTCTTAGAACTAACTTTAGCAAAAAGAATTGATAACTACTTCCTGTGTCAATGACGACTAGAAATTGCATTTTTTGTGAACAGATCTCACCCTTTATTTACCAAGTCAAAGACACTTCACATTCTAAGTACCAATTTCACTGCTGTTTCTGACATGACTGGAAGGGCAACCTCTCCCTGCGTGTTCCCATGGGGCACTTTCATTCTTACAAGTCACACCTATTGTCAGTACCTCCCTCATTTAAAGCACTGGCAACAGTGGCTGCCCATGTATCTAGAAAACAGCAGGGTTGTTCCTATCCTCCTAAGTTTTCTATCAGGCTGCAAAACAGCCATCCTGGAGAGCTCTTAGAGTAGCATGGGCAAAGAGGGAAATAACCTGACAGCAGAGCATAAGGTGCTTTAGATTGGTTTTTCATATTTTATATCTGTTTTAATGTACATTTTATCATTTTTTTAAATACCAGGTTACTCATCTTGGGTGCTGAGATGCTCAGGAGAAAGATGAGCATATTAATATTTTTAAGATATCACACATTCAAAGGATCTCAGGATGGCATTACACTGTTATCCCCTCCTCCACTGTATCTTGAAAAAGTCCTGTGATGTAGCTTGGAGACCCCAAGGTACCCAGCAAACTTCACAGCAGAGTGGGGGAAGTGAATGTGAATCTCCCTGATCCTAGTCTAACATCAATCTTTACACAATGGCACTTTTATCTTTAGACTGAGACTACTAGGTATGCATTAAGGCCTCACAATGCCATTCTTCATATTCAGCAAGCTAACAAGATAACTGGAAAACTGAGGTTTGACTTTTTAGGTACCACTTTGAGAAAGAGGGGTGTGTATTCATCCTATCCCCCAAGTTTAAGCGACACAAGTATGATATGTAGCAGATATGGAAGCTAAACCCTCCAGGAGCACAATTAAAAAGCAAACACAGGTATCCAAGTTCAAAAGAGAAGGACTAGAGATGTAAAATTCCAGAAATTTTGAAGCCATCGGGAAAAACTTTTCTTCCTCAGAAAAAAATGTAGAAATTTTGGGAAACCTGAAATATATGCAATGTTTTCTCTCTTAACAAACCTAAATGTATTTTACTATCTTGAACAGCATAAAATAAACAATTTATAATTGGTATATGAAACTGTGACATATTTATGGGATTTATAGGTACAAATGCTTTAGCTTTCTACAAGAACTTGGGATATACTCAGTACTTGAGAGAGTGCACACATTGCAAACTGCTGCACTTTATGCTAACTTAGCACATGTACCGTAGTTTTTGCTATGTGAGAGTATAAGAAAGCAGTAACTTGAGAGTCCATTTCTTGAACAAAAATAATCTTACACAGTCAAAATAGGACTAGCACCACTTAATGAAACTTTGTAACATCAAAAACATGGAACTCTCCAATATTATCATTTATATTATTATATAATAATTATATCAATATTAATATAAGAGTGAACAAAATTAGCACATTTAAGCAGTTAATGTATCTCTGACCATATACTTACAGTATACACAAGAATCATCATAATGGGTTTACACAATGGGTTTAAACTACAGGAGAGAAAGTACCAACTGGATGTTAGGAAAAACTTCTTCACATTCATAATAATATTTGATTTATATACCACACTTCAGGATTAAGAGTAATTCAGCGGTAGCATTGGCTGCCTAGGGAAGTGGTGAGTTCCCCCTCATTGGCAGTCTTCAAGGAGTGGCTGTATGAATACTTGTCAGGGATGCTTTAGGTTGTTCCTACACAAGGCGGGGGGGGGGGGGTTGGACTAGATGGTCTATAATACCCCTTCAAACTTTATGATTCCATGTAATGCTGTAGACTGTCTTACATATTTTTTCATATTATACATTTTGAGTAACACTATATCATAAAAGAGATGAAAGAGAAAACATTTCATAGGAGTTTCAGAAATTCCTTTAAAAAGACTCCAGAAAAAATATTCTTCCAGGCAGTGTTTCCCAGACCTTCATATCTCTAGAAAAGACACATGCACATATTTTCCATTATTTATCCCATTAACACAGAGTGAAAGAAGTGAAAGTATCAGGCTGCTGCTTTGAGGTATTTGAAAAAGACTAACAGTGAATTACACATACAGCTGATATAGCTTTGTTGTATACAGGCATCTGTACAAAACACAGCATGAAAAACCTTCCAGAAATGGAGCAGATATAACAGAAACATTGTTTAAGCTTTTAAAGATAAGCAGACAGATAGGGTTTTCATGGCTTTGACTCAGGGATGCCAAGGCTGATTTAGAATGTAGTCTCAATTTCTCTTTAAAATTTCATGACTTGCAGAAATTAAAATGACCAACTTTAAAGCATCTGATAAAAATGTTTCCCTACTAGAAGAGATTTTTTTAAACTTCTGGAGTTTTCCCAAGAGTGTCCTAACCAACTAACCAACTAACCAACTAACAAGAAAGAAAGAAAGAAAGAAAGAAAGAAAGAAAGAAAGAAAGAAAGAAAGAAAGAAAGAAAGAAAGAAAGAAAGAAAGAAAGAAAGAAAGAAAGAAAGAAAGAAAGAAAGAAAGAAAGAAAGAAAGACCCTCTGTTCAAGGTCAATTCCCTCATATGTTAGGAAGACAAACTAAATACAGATATTACATATACATACTTAGAACAGCTCAGACGAGACTCCAAATGTTTACAATTTCCTCACAGGATGGAGAAAAACAGATCTGCACCCACCTATTTCACTCTCTGGGTACGCCTGCTGTGCCTCCAAGTCTGCCTGAGGAGGACACTATGTAAGCTTCATAAAATTTTAAATCCAACACAGTAAGTTAAAACGAATTATTTCTTAAATTCTGTGTAGAATGCTAGCCTTAGACTTAACACATTCAACTTATTTATCTAGTACATGTTCATCCCACTTCTCCAAGGTGCTCAGAGAAACATACATAGTTCTTCTCTCCTTCATTTTATCTTCACAGCCACCCTATGAGGTTGTGGAAACAGCCATTCTAAAGTCACCCATGGTATAATGCACATTTGAAGTCATGTAAAAATATAACATTGGAAAATTTTCTGCCCCATATTACTGCTGGCATACAGAATGGGCACAATACTTCTTTTTACCATTTACAGAAATATACACTTAAAAGAGTTCATCTGGACTGCACCACTTCTTAGTCTAGCAGATTGTGATTATCTGAAAACATTTCACCCAAGCCTTTACAATAACTGTGGATGTATGTACAATCATAGGCAAGAGATCCTTCAGTGAAGGAAAGAGGCTCGTCTTCTGTTCTGGGCTATCAAGTGCCCCAAGTCCAGTATCTTCCAAAGCAGTACAGCAGCCGTGGGGCCATTGCTGTCTACTCTAAGCAGCCTGGGATGCAGACAGAGTCTAGGATGCTCCCAGTCTCTGGCCAAATGGGAGAACATTTCCCTTATAAAGGAGAGATCATGGCAAACTTAACAGCACTACTTCTTATAGAGCAATGCTACACAAAGATTTTGCTGTCAAAGGCCACATATTTCAGTGATGGCACTTTTTGTTTTTATATAGGCAATGCATAACTAAAATCAAGCAGCTGAATGTTACAACTAAAATATTGGTAGGTAGCTTTGTTTTCTTTATTCAAACATTAGTTAATCCCAAGCAGACATCACACCAGCAGCCATGTATGCAATTCATGCATATTGTAAATGAACCAGGACGTACTTTAGCAGGGAGAGTACTACAGTAAGATCAGGTGAGAGGGAAGGGAAACCAACAGATCTATTCCATGGGACACAACACTTTGGGAAAGTCTCTTACTCGGGCCCAACTGAAACAAATGGGAGAGGTGCAAGATGTTCACTTCCAATGAGATAGATCAAGCTGGGTAGCCATGTTAGTCTATCGGTAGCAGTAGAAAAGAGCAAGAGTCCAGTAGCACCTATAAGACTAACAAAATTTGAGGTAGGGTATGAGCTTTCGTGAGCCACAGCTCACTTCTTCATCTGATGATTAGGCTGTGATCGCGACTTAGCATAAAGGGCCCATTAGAAATGAATTAAGTGTTCTAAGCCAATCCTGACCTACCACGGCCTTATTAAATGTAAGGAGTTAAGCGAGCCCACCCCGGGAATTTACGTCCAGCCCCTCTTTTTAGAATGAATCCGGTTTCACGGTTGCTTGATGCCCAACAAACAGACAGCAATGAGGTGATTAGCTACAATTAACCACAACTTCGCGCCCGCTTCAGGCAGGTAATTACCGAGTCCGCCGATCGGCCGGCTCCGAAGAAGTTGCAGCCGCCGCCCGGGCGGGCATTCCTGCCCTCTGAGCAGGGAGACTAATTGGTGTTGATCTCTGTGGCTTCCTTCACCCCCCACCGCGCACACACACGAGGGACGGCTCCCCACGGAGGCAGCGCTGCCGCCAGGTAAAGGGGGAGGGGGAGACTCCGCACCGCCCTCTGGCAACCGGGCCCAGCCTAGAACGCTTCGCTCTCGTCTCGCGGCAAGCGCGCGCAGGAGCCTTGGCAGCATCGAACGCTAACGGCAGAGTAACGGCCGTCCATGCCTCAACGTGAGGGGTTTAAAAAAGGCCGAAGAGAGCTGCTCCCGTGCAAGGGGGGGGGGGTCGAGAAGGAGAGCCCTCTTCCCCCTCTTTCCTTAGGCGACCTCCGCGTCCCTTCCCTTCCCTAATCCCCTCCGTCGCCTCACGATCCGGTAACGAGCACATAAATCGAACTCTCCCCCACCCGCCACCGCCTTTACCGTCTCCGAATCACGGCACAGTCAGCACCTCCCCAGCCAAAGCCAGGCTGCTTGCCAGAGCGCATCACCTAAACGACCCGCTGCGCATGCGCTCGTCTTCTTCGAACGGCAGGGCGTCGGAGAGCAGGTGCCTCGGCGCGCGCCGGGCAGCGGTGGCCAATCGCAGCCCGCCGTTGTTTAGGCGAAGGCCAATCGGGGCTAAGAGATTATTCCCATCAGCTAACCCAACCCTGGATGGATCCGCTGCTTCTTGGAGAACGCGGCATGCCTCTCTTCGTCCAATCGGACTCCGCCATTCTTATATTCGTGAAGAGTCTGTACCAATTGACACAGACCAGTCAGAACGCCCCTTGCTGCGCTGGTGTGCACCGAGCACGCTTTATTCTAGCTCTTTATGGAGCGAGGGAGGATGAAGTACGAGTAGTTCTTTCAACTGTAAGATCTTAAGAAGGACATTCCGTTGGATGTGCTTTCTTTCCACGGAGTGGAAAATTTGGTGTCTTACAATGCAGACCCAGAACAGGTCCAGTGGAAAGTAAAAGACCAACTAGATTTTCAAGGCATAAGCTTTTGAGAGAGCTTTACATGGCCCGCCTGGAGAGCAGTATTACTCTGAATGTCGCACAAAATCCTTTTTTTGACATCTTTTTTTTTACTGTCGGTACATCGAGGACATCTTTTTTATTTTCTCACGAGACCTTACTGAGGATTTCGGTAGATGGATGAATTCTGTCAATAGCCGCATACAATATACATATTAATTTTCTAGATGCCGTAGTTTATAAAAAAAAAACAGACAAAACCCTAGGGGTCAGATTATTTAGAAAATCCACGGATAAGAACTCTTTTGTATTCGTCCTTTCATCCGCCACATATAAAGGACAATATACCATACGGACAGTTTTTGCGTGCTAAAAAGAATTCCTCCTCCCAACAGGATTATATGATAGAAAGTTCCTCACTAACTAATTCTTTTCTTAGAAGGGGATATCCAGCGGGTACAATAGAGAGAGACAGATCTTGGGCTAATGCATGTACATGTGCAGATCTCTTTAAGACCAACATTAAACAACAGAATTATAGGATCCATTGAGCGTTGGACTATACCCCATTAGCACGTGCTGCGAGGAACATCATTAAGAGACATTGGTACCTTGTTGATCAAGTGCCAGGCTGTACAGAACTTCCCTTTATAGGATATAGATGCACTCATTGTGTCAGGAACCTCTTAGTCCATTCCATTTTAAAAGACCTAGCATGAAAAGGGATCAACCTGTTGGACATCACCAGTACGGTCATTGCACAGCATGCCCTTTGGCGGCTGTAGGCAAAGAATTTCAACCTTTAGGTTCTAATCACTCCATTCCCCTCCTTAACTTTTCCACTTGCAACATGGCCAAAATTATTTATGTGATTGAATGCACATGCCCTAAATTATACGTTGGTAGTACCACCAGCCAGTGGTTTAGAACACCTATCTAAGATTAGAACTAGACACATTGAGGCACCGTTAGTTGGGCACTTTCAGAAATACGATAGGAATGAAAGGGAGTTGAGGTTTTCTGTTTTAGAAGTATGTAGGAGAGACGGCTCTACCATGTCTCCGTGTCTTCTCCTACAGTGTGAAATGTTTTGGATTTTTGAATTGGGTACTAAAGAACTTCAGTGCTTAATCCAAGAATAGGACTTGTCCTGTTTTTTATGAGAATCTATGCATTTTTTTATTGATCATGTGAGTATGTGACTGGTCCCTTTAAGGATTTGTTAGCTGGTTTTTGTTTCCTTACTTAATGACTGTGATTCATCTTGTTAGTCATGGGCACTATCCGTCGAAGCTTTTGGGAGATGACATCCATGCTGATTACTATCTGATTGAATGTAAGTTACCCTGTGGGACAGTTTATAATTGATTTATTTTTATTTGGCTAAATAAGAATAGAGAGACGTTTTTGTGTACACAATATATTTTATTGTCAGGTAGACTGCAGCCAAAGGATCCCCTGAGGAAGCTCTGTGAAATGGGCCACCCACTAGAAGCCTGTTGGGGCCAACTTCCAGTGTAACAGCTTCTTCCGGACCTGAGGTGACCTACAAAATAAGAACATTATACAATTGTTATCAGGACTCTTTTATATGAAATAATTACCTCAGTTCCAGGTCACAGTGTTGATTAGAGAGGGGCACGAACTGCATTATGAACCTCAAAAACCCATGAAAATGGCAATCGCGCGATCGTGACCCGGTGGTTCATGATTGTCCATGGCCAACAAACCAGCAGTCGGGAGAGGCCTGGTTCGTTGCATTTGGGCGCGGTTTGGGAAGCCAGACACTCAGGCGCCAGCAATCTATTCTTCTGGCAACGGAGCCAGGGGAATGCCTGAACTCTGTCTGCCCTCCTTCTGTCGCCCTGGAAACCCAAATGGAAACCCAGCTTTCCTTGATCAGCAGGGCTTCCTTCCAACCATGGAGCTGCAAAGCAGTTACAAGTTGGGAGAAGACACCCAGGGAAAGGAGGGGGAAGGGGGTGTTCTGTAGCCATGGGCACTCCAATCTCATCCCTGCAAACCCTGATAGGCAGCTCTGACGGCCAAACACAGACCTCCTGTGTTGCTGAATGGGACCCATGCTTATAAATAGCCGTGGTCTCCCAGGCTGGGTTTCACTTTCTGCGAGCAGTGGAGTGGGACAGAGCTCTTGCTTGCCACTTGCTAGCCTTTGGGGAGAGAAACTGACAAAGCGGAACTACAAGTGACAAAAAGCACAGATTGGACACTTGTCAGCTTCTCTCAAGTTTTGATGGGAAATGTAGGCATCCTAGTCTTGCAGCTTGGCTCTCTGACTGCTGTCCAATGGACTTTTCAACTGTCACTTGTCCAACATTCCGCCAAGCTGCCTACATTTCCCATCAAAACTTGAGGGAAGCTGACAAGTGTCCAATCTGTGCCTTTTGTCACTTGTAGTTCCGCTCACAGAGTACAATTGAGCTTGGCTTTGGGGGATAGGGATCTATCTCCTCTGGTTCCAGGGCTGCTGCCTAGCTCTGGGGCCAAGCTCAGTGGGCACCTTGGCTGAGGGCTCACATGGATTATTGATCAGTGCCTGATCTGTTCAGGTCTGTAGAAGTGGTGGGCTAGGGCTCTAGTCCCTCCCTCCCTCTGGTGCCAGGGCTGCTGCCAGACCCTGGGGCCAAGCTCGGTGGGTACCTCGGCTGAGGGCTCACATTATTATTAATCAGTGCCTGATCTGTTCAGGTCTGTGGGAGCGGTGAGCTAGGGCTCTAGTCCCTCCCTCCCTCCCTCTGGTGCCAGGGCTGCTGCCAGGCCATGGGGCCAAGCTTGGTGGGCACCTCGGTTGAGGGCTCACGTAAGTGCCTGATCTGTTCAGGCACTGTGGAACTCCCCCCCCCCCCGCGTGACACATCCTCTCCCTCCCATCCTTTCTGGTGAGGCAGGAAGGTGGGTGCTGTTGGCTGCTGTCGGGTATTTCCTAAACTGGAGCCTCAGGTGAGGACACCCAGTAGCTGGGGGATCGGGCTGCCCCCGTGCGAATGTTGCGTCCTCTCCCCCCTCCCCCCGCCGGGAATACCAGTGCGCTCTACTTTGGCCAGGCGGTTGCAGGGGGACCTCCCCACTTTCCCCCCGCGTGACACGTCCTCTCCCTCCCATCCTTTCTGGCGAGGCAGGAAGGTGGGTGCTGTCGGCTGCTGTCAGGTATCTCCTAAGCTGGAGCCTCAGGCAAGGACACCCAGTAGCTGGGGGATCGGGCTGCCCCTGTGCGAATGTTGCATCCTCCCCCCCCCCGCCAGGAATACCAGCGCATTCCACTTTGGCCTGGTGGGCGGGCACATGGGGGGTGCTGCTGGCGAGCGGCCAGACCCCGCACCCCCTAAAGGGGAGGTGGCTCATCGCTGCCTCCCCATGTCTGCCAGGCTTGGCGGCCGCCAGCCGCAACCACGTTCCTGCCCTTGCTGGGAATACCAAGGTGCTCCACTTTGGCCTGGCGAGTGGGCACATGGGGGTTGCCGCCAGCGAGCAGCCAGACCCCCCGCCTCCTCCTCGTGCCCGCCAGGTCCGGTGGCCGCCGGCATCACCCACCGTTCCTGTATCACTGGGAACACCGGCGTGCTCCACTTTGGCCTCCATGAACCACGAACCGGTTCGGCAACAGGAGATGTTCGTTGCAGTTCGCGAATTCGGGATCGTCGTCTGCACCAAATCACGATCCACTGGTTCATCAATTTTTTTTGGTTCGTGCCCATGTCTAGTGTTGATTATCTGTAGTTTAATATACATTATTAGGGCAATCCTAAGAATACTTTCCCAAGAGTAAGCCCCTTGAACAGTCCTTAGTAGGATTCCAAGCAGAGTTGTTTAGGTTGCTGTTTTACTTTGATGCTGTTTGTGCATTGTTTAATGTTGATTTAAATTTATTTGCTATTATTGCTTTTTAAAACCTCCAATAAAGCAATTTTAAAATTCAGGTAGGTTATACAATTTTAATAAAGCAGATTAAAAATAAAAGCATATTTGCAGTTAAGTCCCAAATGACACTGACACGTAGAACCACGTGATGTAAAGACTGTCTCCTTTAGATTTCCATTTGGGAAGCTGTTTATAGTTTATTGTAATATCAAGGATGGATGAATTGCACACACCCTTTATGATCGTACCAATGCATTCTGTCTTCATACTTATTGTGGTTTGGATCCCATGGAAGATCTCCACAGGCTCAACAGTCCTTGTGCAAGAAGTGCTAAACTTGCTTGTGGCGATCTATTTGCTGTGAGAAAGCGGTTGCATTCCTGTCTTTTCACATACATAAAACATAGAACAATGTATTTCTTCTGATACAGTTTCAAGACCAAATGAAATGAAATGATGTGAACCATTTTCTATTTCTCCACATGCACCTTATGTCATTAAAATTAAATTAAAATGCTGTGTATTGCTGCAGATATTGTGCTACTTCTTGCGCTACTTACTGCACTATTTACATTTTCCTTTCTGCTCATAAATCACAGGATCCAGTCCAATCTCTTGGGTTGCTGAACATTAACCATAATTGAATATATTGTTTTATGTTGTTAACTTCTTTTAAACTTTATTAATATTCCAAGATTTGCAAAAAAGTTATGATAAACTTCAGGGGAAAAAAGAGGCAAAATAATCCAAAAGCCCTATTAGGAAATAGCTAAACACATGTAACAACTATAGGTGACCCTTTTAATATGATCTGCTTGTTTTTATTTGTTACTTCCGAGTTCCTTTTCTAGAGTCAGATTTAATTAACTCCTGATTTATGACGGGTTTATTGTAGTCACACATTGTGTCCTTAGAATATAACAATGTAAGAGTCAAGGATTTAAAATATCAATTTGCAAATTCATCCCATAAAATATGACACTTTAATAACTCTGCTGGTACTTCTAAATAAACAGCAGTGGATTGGCTCATATTAACCCAATCTAAAATCCATCATAATCATAAAATTTCCCAAGAAATTGTGTATTGAAATAAAGTAAGTATTATAGATGCCTGCCTTATTCATATTAGTTTGCCCTAATTTGGGCTTTTTTACCAGCCTGTGTGTGTGTACACATGTGTGCGTGCGTGCACACATGCAGTGTACTTTTTGAATGTACACTTCAGTAATTACCAGGGCCAAATGTTTCTAGTGCTCTAATATCATAACAGTTAGCCAGTTCCTACATTTCTTGTAATGTTCCAAGAAGTCAAAGCTTCAACCATTCTTATTTTTTTCATAAACATATACTGTGTGTGAGATTGATGTATCTTGTACTGTATATTGATTATATGCATACAAAAGGGTGAAAAGACTAGAACCGATCCGCAGGGAAAAAAGGGGGGGGTTCCCAGATGTAGTCTTCTTGTTCATTTTGAAGTAAAGAATATTTTGTTTGTTTGTGGTATGCTTGCAGCTTACCTGTTTTCTAAGAAAAGTCTGTAAGCAATCAGAGGTGATGAGGGCAAAGCCCATATAAGAGTCTACAGAGAGAGGTCTGAGAGAAACATTATTCAAGGCAGGAGGGTTATATATGCCTTTCAAACTGTATTTTTATACTGCTTTTTGTATTTTGAGATACAGAATATTCCATACAAGAGCTAGAATTCTAGCAATGAATCTGTACAGAGCTGCCTCAGCTTGTACCACAGGCAGTTTCAATACTGTGTACTGTCTATTGTTGGTACTATATAGTACCCCACAGGTACACTGAGATGATGCCAGGGTTGCCAATTTTATATTATCTTTGTGTTAAACTTCAGAACTTTTGTTTGGAGAAGAGTGCCTCTCCACTTCCTTTTTAAAAAGAAAAGCAACTTTACATATGGAGTATCTTAAAGTATGGAAGAGTTCGCTAGGATCATCTTACAGTAAAAGAAGTTGTCAATTTTCCATAATATGACTGTCCTGCTTGAAGCAAATGGGTCTTATCACTGGGGGTGGGGGGTCAGGAACAGAAGAACCTCCATGCTCCTGTCAAACTCTAGCCTTCCAAATGAGACACTCGTTTGACTTTGGAGGGAGGCACAGAGAGACAGAAACTGTTTTACAGGTTGAATTTTAGAGGCAGAGAGTTGTGGACCTGGAACAAAGTTGGGATACAGTTGCTCTGTTTTGGGACCTGTCATGGGATTAGTACCTGCAGTGGAGAATAGTAGTGTATTTGCCTCTGCTATTGCTTTGCTTGTATATTTGAAAATAAACACCAGTTTACAGATACCACCAATTTTAAATGTTTTCTAAGCTCTTGGGAACTAAGAGACCAATCCTAAGGAGGTCTATTCAGAAATAAGTACGATTTTCTTCAACCATGCTTACTCTCAGGACAATGTTCTTAGGATAGCAACCTAAATCCAGTACCTAGAGTTGCCCTGGAACTTCTTGCTGCTGACAAGTGGGATGCACCTAATGAAATCAAAGAGAATGGAATTGTCGACTGCTGTCCATGGAGTACTAATGAAGCAGGTAGTTATCACTGTAAATGAGTGCACTTTCCATTCAAATAACCGATCTCAGCCCTACCCACAAAGTACTACGGAGTAACCATGGAGCAAGTTGCTAAGGAACACAGCATGCTTGCCATTGTGCAAAGAAAAGGAAATATCCCTGTGCAGTTTCTTATCAGCAAGCATCTTTTTCTCCCATACACACTCCAGAGAATTGTATCCCTCATTTTCAGCATCTTTCATGCAGCATCCTACCCTTACTGAATGATTTAATGACAACTTATTGTGCAATACATTTATTGTGCAGACTATATGTTTAGCAGTGATGCACTTTAAATTACCTATAATATTTTTGATTTTGTGTTCTCCTTTTAAAACACCAGTTTTGATCCATCAGATATTTGTGCATATCTTAACTAAGCAGAGTTTTGGGTTTGTAGCTACACACTGCTTGTTTTCACACATCTTTACCCACACACAAAATCGCACAAAACTCAGGGAATTAGGGCGTCTTCATGGCACAATTTCTGACATTATTGCATCACGAAATGGGATCATGATCAGGTGACATCAGAAATCGTGCCTTGAAGATGACCTAAAGACATGTGAAAACGACTACTGTAAAAAAGAATCAAGGCGCTGCACATTGTACATTGCACTGCACGATCTTCTTCAGCAAAGCGTGGAACCAATATTACAAACAGTATGCAAATACTGGGAAATTCACTTGTGCTGCCCACTATGAATTTCAGATTTCCTTAGGGGAATGCATGGCATAAAGGGAGGACCAGATTTTCCTTGTTCTTGCAGAACCACTGTAATATGAACAAGTGAATATTTGAATCCTAGCCTCTCAGCTTTTGAAATATTAATATGGGCATACAGTGACTGCTTTAAGTGGGAGGTGTACCAAGATGTCCATACCTACTGACTTGATCACCACTAACAAGACATAGTTTTGAAACTTGGGGCAGAACTTGGATATAGAGTGTGGAAGTAACACACACCATTTATAGTTTGATTTAGGAAAGTTGTCTTTAAATTTCATTCATTTTAATGAAAAGGTACAAATATATTTGTACAGCTTGGTGTATAGAGCATTGGATGTGTTTTAATGACACCTGGTTTCAAACCTCCATTCAACCATTAAGCTTAGTAGATAGCTTTGGGCCAGTCTCTCTATCATCTTAGCATCTCACAGGGTTGCTGTGAGGATACACTGAAGACATGCAGTCAGGGATGTGTTTACTTCATTTATACGTTGCGTTTCTCCCTAACACTGATCCAAAGCCTTACATGTTCTTCTTTTTTCCATTATATCTTCACAAAAACCATATGAGGTACGTTAGGCTGAAAGCATGTGACTGGCTCAATGTTATCCAGTCAGCTTCCGTGGCAGAGTGAGGATTCAAACCTGGGTCTACCAGATCCTACTAACCACTGCATCACACTAGCTCTTACCAGGTATACCTTAAGAGGCACCTAAAGGAAGGGCTGGATAGCAATGTGATCAATTAAATAATGATATACTTTCTCCAACTGAAATAGCATTCAACAGTACTCAGATTAGACAGGATCATGTTTGTGTATGTGTGTGTGTGTAGCTTATTTTTAACATATTTGTAAAGACATAATTAATCCAGTGTACTATAAACAAAAACACATGACATTATATTTATTCAAATTATTCAAAGTATTTTTATTTGAAAAGGGCTTATTGGCAATATATTATAATTATTTAAAATATTTAATAAAAGTTGATGTTCTGTATACACAATATACATTTCCCTCCTCTCCTACTACATAGTATTAGGAAAGAAATTAGGTTTTAATCCGCTGAGCATTTTGTTGTTGCCACTAGATGGCCTTATTTCCATGCAGCCTTCAAACGTTTGAAGAACAGTCGTCTTTTTCATGTCTTTAAAAATATCTGTGTTAAAAAGGAAATGGATTATTTGTCAATGCTTGCAAATACTAAGTGAGCAAATTTCCTCTACTTGATCACCTTTTGATATCTTTACGTATATTATCATTGTTTGCTCCAAATTTCACCGTAAATAATTTGGAGAACTTTTAAAGCATATTTGTAGAAAAATATTCCACGTACAGGTTCCAATGAATCTTAATATATCATGCATGGAGCTTTTGGTCACAATCTTGCTGAACTCAAACTGTTTATTATATGCACTTAGGACAGCTGAAAAAGGGCTTTTGAAAGTGTTGTCTATTACTCTGCTAAATGTGTATACAGAATAAAGTGAATGGAGGGGGCACAAGCTCCTTCCATCTCTCTCTCAGTACAAATTTAGAATACACCAAATGGGAGAAACAGGAGAACTCCAAAATATCTCTTCCAAATGGATTGTAAGGCCTTTTTTACTCTGCATATACATTTCTGCAGCTGGTTGTGAAAAGAACTTAATCATCTCAACAATCTCCCTATCCCTCTATACGTACCTCACTGAGTAAGGCCCACACAGGAGAACTAGAATGGATAGATAAACGAAGAGCATATATTTTTCCTATAGATGGATTGATGATGCCATCTGCAACTCCATTTTCAAAGGCACCTATTTGGAAGTGAAATTATTACTGTTGGTACAGGCTGTAATGAAATTATTTCCCCTAGGATAATCAATATTATATATAAGAAGAGACAATTAAATGTTATACAGGGGTTGAAAATTATGCACTACACATTGTACATGAGAGTAGATCTGGAGAAAATCAACATTCTCCTTTAGAAAATGCCCTTCCAAACTGAGGTACATTGAGGGAAACAAGAGAGTGGTTTGGATCCAACAGGCTGTTTCTGCAAAAAGAAAGTTTTCCATCGATGGAGTACACATTTCTCACATTCTCCTGCCATTGCAGTCCAAAATTCAGCATTTCAGGGGAGTATTTTGGCTGCAGTGGGAACAGAAAGGTGAGAAAGTTGTATTTCACAAACAGGAATACTTCCATCTGTGGAAATACTTGATTGGATCCAAGTAAATATGTCACAGAGAATCAGAATGAATTAAATAGTTTTTGAAAACCTAATATAGAAAAATGTTAATATAATTGTTAAATCTTAAATGTTAATATAATTCCCTCCCTAATTGTTAAATGTTAATATAATTTCCCCCCTTCTATGTCTATTTCCCTTCTTTCTTATGCTATTTTTACTACTCTTATTTTCCCTGTCTGCTTACTTTCCCATTTTCTTTAGATTATTCAGCAGTACATGCATCTAAAAGTCAGAGAAAGATGGTATTTTAAACTTATGTCTGTGGCTGCTTTGTGCTGCACAGTCTGCATTTGGGATGGTGAATACAGCCCAATGAGTGATTAGTCATTGTGCTATATATTATTAAATGGTTGGGATATTAAATGCCTTTATTACCTTCTGTTAAAAAGTTCACTTGTACTATGCAGAACAATATATTTAATTATTAATTAGACTTACATTATGGAATAGCAGGGTTTGAGCCCAGGGGCACCTTAGGACTCAAAACCCACTGTAATATTGCGGGCAAACACAGCCACCTACCTGAAACTATTTATATTATGTTTTTATAATAAGTTTCCCAGAGTTGTTTACAATATTTTAAAAATATACTAACTTCATATCTTCTCTCCATACCCCATTTTCCATATATTAGCTCCCTGGGCTGCTCTGCTCCAGATAGTATTTCATTGGTAGTTTTGGAATGGCAGTGCTTGGTGGTTTGCACTCTAGCCCTTTCCTCCCAGGACTCGAGATCTTTAATCTTCATTAATGTAATTCAAATAACTACTTATGGCATCACACATTACATTAAAAATGTTCATTGATGTGCTGTTTTACTTTAGAAAACTGACTTATTAACAAATAAAATCCTCCAAAATATCAAGCTAAATGGAACAGGGATTGCAATATTACTTTGTCGGAGTCCCAGTGGGATACAATTTGGCGAGGAAAGGCTTTACAGTCCAAAGCAATTAATATTACAATGACATCTTTTAAGATAATGGCAAGGTGGTATATGACATGCCTCCAACATCAATATATCAATAACAAAATAAGCCCACTGTGATGGAAACAATGTGGTTTAGTTGGAGATTACATTCATTTATGGTGGGCATGCCCCAAAGTTCAAATATATTGGGATTTAATTATAGCACAAATTTTAAAAAAATAACTGGATATAGAATCCCTAAACATCCTGAAGTAATATTATTATGCCTTTGGGAAGACCCCACGATTCCGATCATTAGGAAAAATCTGGTTTTTACAATGCTTGCTGTGGAAAAAATGCTCCTAGCAACAAATTGGAAGCAAGAACAGCTGCCCTTCACTTCAAATTGGAATAAAAAGCTACAGGACATTTTTATCAGGGATAAAATAGCTAATCGTCTTCAATCTATAGATAACCCACAGTATCAATCAACATTTTTTGAGCAGTGGTTACCTTTCTTAAACTCTGTAAGTAATGATAAACAATTGCATACCTCTGACCTATATGTTCATAATTTTATTGTTATAACTTGAACAAGTATATTATGTATAGCAAGGATATGGTTGGACTTTTAGTTATGTGCTATTTCTTCTAAGACATGTTTGATCCTCTTATATTGTAAATAGTTTATAGCTTATTGTACAATGTTATTTAAGTTTTTGGGGAAAAGTTACATTGTTATTTAAGTTTTTGAAAAAAGCTACAATTTTAAAAAAATTGCTAAAATATCAGCCCTAGTGAAATTTAGTAAAATACATAGACTAATGAGCATCATTTTTTACCTATTTGTAAATATCCATCCTGTGTTTTTTCAAAATTCTGTGCATTGTCTTCTACAGGTTGTAAATCCTATAACAAAACAAAATTCCCAGCAAATTTAGTCTTTCTTGGATGACATAGATTATCTGCTGCTCTAAAATGTGTGCTAGAGGAATGAGCATGAAGGAAAACTGGGTGGATGGCTAGGTGGATGGATGACTAGACAGGTAGGTGAGCAGCCAGGTGGAAGCAAACAGAGCAAGGGGTGACTGAGGAGACAAGCATCCAGAAAGACCAGGAGAACAGAGACTTGGCTGGATGAAAGGAAGACTAAGGTGACAGGTAGGTGAGGAGGTGGGCATCCAGAAAGACCTAGCAAGCATCTACCAAGGAAAAAGATGAGAGGAAAAGTGGCCAAGGGGGGCAGAGAATATTTGTACCTTTTCATTGAAAAACTATTCCCTACATTGGCTAGAAGAATAACTATTTCACAGGTCAGGACTACTGCCCAAGTTATGGAGACAGCAACCTCTCCTCCTAACTATAAATAAAAAGTGAAAAAGTTTTCTGGACCAGCCTGAGGTGTGGGGGGTGAAGGCAGAAGCTAAGAAGACATAGAAACACAGGAGGAGTTAAGAAGGCAATGACTTTATTGCTTACAGCTTATAGGAGCCTTGGTATTGCACGGGGCATGGGTCCTGATATCAGCTGACTTGCCTGCCAGTTGATGACCCTGTTGCCCCCTCAGTCCACCAGTGGAGGGGGTGCACCATGGGATGACAATAAGTCAATTTCACCTGGGCATACATCTTTGTGTGGCTCCCATCACCTGTGAGCAAGCATGCCCCGATAGCCCCTGAATTGGAATTATCCCTGCCTTGCATTGCCCCCAAGATCCCTTAACAGAATCCCTAGCTATGAGGAAACAGTGCTCGCAGGCTGTATTTCCTTCCAAACAGATCTGTGCCCAATGCCCAAACCAAAGTTGTGACAAGACAACGGATAAAACAAACACTCCCAATGACATACTCGAAAAGCGTGTCCCTGTGAACCTAAAGTAACTCTGCCTGCACCAAGGATGGGTTGGGTGGGGTACCACTGCAGGAGACTGGGCCTGGGCAGCTCCTGCTAATAAGACTTGCTGGCGGACATGAAAGAAGACTGCACTGCTCAGATCCACTGGCCAGGCACGCCCCTCCATGCCCAGCCAGCCTGCCCCTTATTGAAACTACTGGCTCCCACAAGGTCATGTGGGGCCTAAGGAAGCCGCTTAGGCCCAGACACTGCAGCAGGAGCCTCACTGTGCACCTGCACCCAGTGGCCTGCAAATCACCACCCCGGTAAGCTGGGGAGTCAGGACTTATATTAATGTGAGAGTTGAAATACTTACATCAGCAGGAAAAACTTCTACAGTAGTATTAAATAGCTTGTCTCCAGGATGTTCCATATTTCCACTTTTAAATAAGTACCTGGAAAAGAGTATTTCAGTATCACTACTTGTATAACCTAACATTTAGCTTGTTAGCTTTTAAGGCAGTTCTCATATTCAGTGTTCTCTGCATATTTAGAGATGGAAGAAGAGGCATAAGTAGACCAGGGGACTAACTACATATAAAAGGCTCAGCAGTCACCCAATAATGCTGACTTTTTTTAATATGGAAAGCAACCATGGGAGGCTACAAATTGAATCACAGGTGTAATAGAGGGAGGATGCCTAACTGAGGGGCATTTTATGATCAAAATCACCTTCTCCAAGTGGTGTGAAAATTAAGAAACTTAAGGGGGTTGACTTTGATTTGAAAAGTGTCCCACAAGGTAAGGGTTAAGATCCCTTCCCCCTCTGCTGCTTCTGTGACTGGCAGACCTCATGACTGTTTTTTACTTAAAATAATGAGATACCTGCATCCATCTGTTCTGTTACCTGGTTTGGTCATGATGTAAAAGCAACCCTACCCCACCCTCCTATACATCTTCCATTCATGAGTAATAATCATTGTGCTGACAGCCTACGTATATGTACAAAGTTCAGCAAATGACATAGCTGCATAAGTATAGGTTTATATGGGGGATATGAGTTTTAATATGTTAATATCAGGGGAAATATACATAATATTAAATTCTCGTCTATGAGTTGTTCTTCGAGAAGCTTAATATAAACTTTGCTTTAAGTGTTATCTTACCCTGTCAAGGCTAGCCAGAATTTTTAGAACAAATATACGTAAATGCTGGAAATGGTCTGCATTTCATGCTGATTCTTTGCATCTCTGGTGAACTTATTCATGTGTGGACTTACGCATGTGCAATATTATGCAATATTGATCACAGTAGTATTAGAAATTGAAACTATTACTGGTTCTAAGATGCCAATGATCTACTAAATTATTTTGGGGCCAATTATCAACTGATTGTAAAGCACTTGATAATAAATCCTCTAGCTGCAGGAAGAATAGTTTGGGCTGGACACTGGAAGAATTCTTCTGTCCCAGCAAATCAAAATGTTATTGGACAATGCAGAAGTAGATACTTGATAAAGTTTATACAAGACTGAGAAGAAATGCCTTGATTTCTTTTACTCAGAAATGGACTTTATTTACAAATTATTGGAATATACATCCATATAGTTATATAGTTATATAGATCTTAGAAAGCTGAATCATTTTGAAAATCTATATAAATTACTTTAATTACAAATTTCACTGGAAATATTCTTCCACCATTTACTTACCTTTCAATTTTCAATGGCTGAAAAAAGCTGAATAGGATATAATCTCCAGCCACAGGAGCAAAAGCCCAGAAACAGTCCGTTCCTTTATAAGCTTTTTCTAGTGTAAAGTGCTGGAATACCTTTAAACTTGTACTAACTTCTGCAGGAGGGTTGATATGTGCTTTAAATAACTGGTTTTTGCCAAAATCTTTATCCTGTCAGACATAAATATACATCATTATTTTATTTATTTTATATATGTCATTTATATCCCACCTTTCCTTTCAATGGGGACCCAGGGCGGTTTACATCATTCTCTTCTCCTCCATTTTATCCTCACAACAACCCTGTGAGATAGGTTAGTCTGACAGTACATATCTGGCCCAAGGTCACCCAGTGAGACTCCATGGCAGAGTGTGGATTCAAATCTAGATCCTCCAGGTCCAAGTCCAGCACTCTAACAATCACACCACACTGGCTCTCATATTACACCACACCACGCTACACTGACTGTAACAGAGCTGGCCAGAGAAACTATTATTTACATACTTAAATGTGATAGAGGCTGCCATTGTGATGAATAATGCATCAGTGAATGTTCTTCAGAATAACTGTTAAGCATAAGCCTTTTCCATCACTATGTTTCACCATGTATATGGTGCGACCCTCCCATTATGTCTCAAAGGGCAACATTAGTATTTTCAGTTTCACTACATGTGGACCAGAACTTCGGAAAATTAAGCATCTGTTAAACATGTACCAAATCTTTCCAACAAAATTGTAATCCACATATGTGAAAGCTATAGAAAGGGTAAGCCAGAGATAATTACATCATTACAAAAGTATGGAGACAAGACAGAAATGGACAGAGAGGTCAAACTAGCAGTTCCTGTGGCAACGGGATTTTTTTGCCAGCAGGCCATTGACAGGGCAGGATTCTAAGCCTAGCATTTGCTCACTGATTTCTCAAATTCCAGATGGGTAGCCGTGTCAGTCTAGAGAAGCAGAATAAAACAGGAGTCAGGCAAGAGCTTAGAAACAAGATATACTCCATGTAAGCTTTCATGCACAGATGATGCATAGATGATGCACAGATGAGGAAATAAGCTCTGACTCCCAAAAGCTTACGCTGGAATAAATTTTGTTAATCTTTAAGGTGCTGTTGAGCTGCTGCTTTTTTACTTAAAGTAAAATGGAACTCTACACACACAGCTCAATGCTAAGCCTTAGCTGCACCAGGGAAATTAATTTTACAAAAAGCTTTGCACCCTTCTGATATTACTATCCTTTTCATTGATGATTCTTGAAGAAGGGAGGCCTGAAATGGGGACAGGAATATTTGTTTACATACATATGTAACACATTCAGACAGCCCAGTCCCCACATTCATTTTCCCATTCCTGAAAAGAAAGCCAGTCTCTTCCCAATTCCAGTCCCATTTGGTCCACTATGGCAGCAACCCTATTCCCTTGACAGGATGCTGTGGAGAAAAGTTTTTTTGCATCCTGAGCACTTGCTACATTGATATCCCCTCTTTTCCCCCAAATCGCTCTCTTCCTGAAAATGGAGAAGCTGTCACATAGCCAAAGGAATATCATACCTGGCTGCCAGTAGTGCTGAGGTGAAACAGTGTAAATACAAGTAGGGGCAATTTAGCTGGCTGCAAACACCAACAAAAAGATGCAAAGGGGGTAATCATCAGAGACAGGCCTGCCAATCATCAGGTGGAGCCTGGAGTTCTCCTGGAATTATAACAGCTCTCCAGACTACAGAGATCAGTTCCCCTGGAGGAAATGGCAGCTTCAACGGGTGGACTCAATCACATCACAACCCTGCTGAGCTTCCTCCCAAGCACTGTCTCCAAATATCCAGGAATTTGCCAAGCTGGAGTTTGCAACTATTAAATAGTGGGTTCAGACACGAGGTGATTCAATAGCTCTTTATTTAGCAGGAACACAACACACACTGACAGACTGAACAGAAGTCCTCAATATATATACAGCAGCTCCACCCCCAGAATAACTGATAGCCAATGAGAATACATATTTTAGAATACCATCATCTGCATAAACTATATACACTGTTTGAAGTAGACAGGCCACTGATTGGTCTTTATTATAGAGGACCGATTGGCTGCTGTCATGAGAAAGTAACCAGTGATATTGCAGGGATTATGGACCAATGAGAATGCAGGCTTTGGGAGCCTTGACTGAACCTCAAGCTCAACACAGTATAGTGCATTACAATCAGTACAGTAACTACTTTAGAGGCCTTGCTCGGCCCAGTACACAACAGCAACCCTAAATCAGAGAAAGTGTGGTGGACATCCTCACAAAAACCCAGGAAAGTTCATAAGTAACCATTTGGCCCAGCTTCTCAAAGCTCCAGGACTCATTTTCTTCTCTTTGAACGAAATGTTGTGTGAGTTCTAACAAAAACATTTATCCATTATTTGTACTTGCTTATACAATTTCTGATCATGGATTTAGAGAAAGGAGACCAAAAAAGAAATCTTACTTTCAAATTCTGTATTTTTCCAGCTAAAGATGAATGAATGCCCACATGCTGAAAAAGTGATGGCTTATAACTGATACGCAAATAGGCCTTTTGCCTTTCGCAGTGTTTCTGGAAAGGAGATAGACAGCCACAGTCAGCAGCACTTTTCAGTTTTCTGAATATTTATTACTTTTTGTCTTGCTAAACATATTCAGTTGCAGCAGGTGAACAGACCAACTGTGTGTATTATAGACAGCTGTGGCTCATGCATACTGACTGAACTTGTGCGATATTACAAAAGAAACAATTCAAATGCGCACGTGTGTGTACACACAGTTTTCAGAATAATTGAGGGAGGGGGAAGACTTACATAGGCATGGTACAAGAGTAATGTGTATCTGGTCAGGATAGGGGTGGAAGAGAGTGCCCTCAAGTCAGAGTTGACTTATGGTAACTCCTGGTGGGGTTTTCCTGGCAAGCAGGCCTAGTCTTCACTGAAGGTCTCCCATCCAATTACTAACCAAAGCTCACCCTGCTTAGCTTCTGAGATCTGACCAGATCAGGCTCACCTGGGCTATCCAGGTCAGGATATGGGAGGGAGCTCAGAGAGGAAGCTAATGGCTGTCACAACAGCATTGTGACAACAAACCCAAGTGGACAATGGGGGCGATGGAGTAGAAATAGAATTGCAAATTAACATTTGATCTCAAAATAAACTGGCCCATAGGTTGGATTCTACTTTTTTCACTGGTACAAGATGGAAAAGACCCCAAAAGACTATGATAGGGATCGTGGGATCAGTGTGGACAAAAAGCCATACAGGATAGGGGCTGCAATGAGGAGAAGGAGAGATCGCTCCCTTCTTCTTAGGTCAATGGAAAACTTGGTAGGATTCTATCTCACGGCAGAAATCAGACATGCAATGATTTGTCCATATAATTAACTTGTACCAACAGGCAACACTAAACAATTTTGTGTGGGATTACAGCCTATTTGCTTATATCTTGTTCTCATTCCTATTACATCACATACTTACTTTAAAATTGTTTTCTTGCAATCTCAACGGAGAGAGGAATACAGGACCCTGTCCCTACTAGTGTGGGGAGGCAGAGGAGGGGAAGAGCTGGTAGTTCACCCCTCCACTGAGATTGCAAGAAAACAATTGAAATGTTCCTTTCCCCCAGCGATCTCACGTGGCTCTGTCTTTGAAAACTGTCTTCGAAAAGCTCTTCCTCTTCTCTGCCTTCCCTGCCTCGCTAGGTAAAATTGCATCCCCAACATGTTAAAAAACATGTCTGGCATCACTTGTAGCTTAGCTCTCAGGGCCAAGCTAGAAATGACGAATTACACTTGAATGGCAAGTGAACAGACACCTATGTATTCCTCCCTGTTCACTGGCACTTCACGCAATTGCATGGAGCACAAGTGGACAGGGAGGAATACATGTGAGTCTGTTCACTTGCCATTCTAATGTAATTCATCACTTCTAGCTTAGCTGTCAGTCTCTCAAGAGCCTCCTTGTCCCTCCAACAAACTCTAACTCTAATTGGCCCAGCATTCCACCTGTTCCCTTTGGCCGTCTCTCAAAAGAAGTGAAGCTGGAGCCAGTCCTGTCTGTCACACCGGTTTAGTTAAATTATTTGTTTTGAACTTACTGTACATTTGTCCCAGAACTGCTGGCAAATTCCATTTGTGTAAGCATGTGCAAAAATATTTTTCCCTTTCTTAAATGTAGCTGCTGCATAACAGACCTTTTCCCTAATGTATCTTACTTAGTTTTAACATACTACTTACCGCATCTCTTTCTGGATTGCAAACTTTAACCCAAAGTAAGTGGTCTAGCAGCCAGTCAATTGGTTTATCTTTGTAGAACATTAAAAAAAATTCTACTATAAGTGGCAAGTCTCTGGATCTGAATAATTTTCCTGAAAATAATTTTTAAGAATGAAGAAGAAATTACAACTTTACTTTTAACACAGAACAATTCACAAGGGAGAAATCAGCATTCTTTGCTCAATCAGCATTCTTTGCTTATTGTTCTTGTCTATATCTAGATAGACAGCAGTGCCCTGCTTACATTAGGAACAAAGGGCATAATTCTGCAGCAGAGAGGCATCTGTTTCTTCTAGGAGCTGGCACAGCAGAACAGCTGCTAAAATCTTCCACTCTTGTTTCATTTTTCCTCTGCTGCTGTTCATGCCTGCATATGCTATGATGCTCAAGGGTTGGCACAGCAGGAAAGATACACTTACAGTGCAATCCTAAGAAGAGTTACTCCAGTCTTAGCCCATAGATTTCAATGGGCTTAGACTGGCATAACTGTTCTTAGGATTACGCGTTTAGTTTTGGAGGGTAGTAGTAGTTGTTGGGGGTC
This sequence comes from Eublepharis macularius, assembly GCF_028583425.1. NCBI lineage: Eukaryota > Metazoa > Chordata > Lepidosauria > Squamata > Eublepharidae > Eublepharis > Eublepharis macularius. The sequence goes on from NC_072799.1 coordinate 51,304,539, forward strand.
TTCTGCTTTCTGTGGAGTATTAAGTACCCATTGTTCTATTATTACCTTAGTGCATCGCTACTAGTACTCAGTCTCTATGATGGCCAAAGTATTTTTCATTAGATTAGAAAGAGGTTGCAGTTAACTACATTGGTCCAAAGCAAAATCCAAAAAGTACATCCAAAAAGAAAAGCTACACAATACTTTTATTAAGACAAACCAAAATAACATAGAAAGATGTACAAGCTTTCAAGTTCTCCAGAATTCTTCATCAGGCTGGAAGTTTTAAAAGGAGGGGGAAGGGAGAGAAAAAGATGTCAGGCCATGACCTTAAGGTAAGGTTCCCAGGTGCCCACCGGTGGTGGGCAAACTCCCGGGGATTTGCCCCCTTGTCCGCCAATCGCCCAGTGACCTTAAGAGCACACGCCATGTGCGCACTCCCAACCAGTGCAGCGCCATCACTTCCATAAGTAATGTCATTGCACGAGCTGTGGGAGCGTTTCCGCGCTTCATTTGAGGCTGATTTGGGCCCCAAATGGGCCGAATCAGCCCTGTGCTGAGCACGGAAGCGTTCTCACAGTCAGCGCGATGACATCACTTACAGAAGTGAAGCTGTCGCACAGCTGGCATGATGACATCACTTATGGAAGTGATATCATCACGCCAGCTTTAGAGAGCATGCGCGCTTTGCGCATGAAGGGGGGCGGTATACATAGAGCTGGAAAAGGGTAAGTGCCAGGTCGCAGTCCTCCCACTAAGAGGACAGAGGGACCTGGCAACCCTACCTTAAGGGCCATTTGATTTCAATTACAGATTGATGATACACACATCCAGAAATATTGGAAACTTAATACCAGATTAAAACACCAAAGAAGAGTTTTGTGTGAGTGTAATTACCATGTGAAGGGATCCATGGCCAGCTGTAATAATTTATATCACACCACACAATATATGAAGTAATATCCTCATGGCAGAATTGATACATATTAGTTTCTAGATGTGTGGGTTTGTTTTTTGTAAAAGTGTATGTTATTGACCACTGGGGAAGACCCTACAGCTGAAATGCGAATGGGCGTGTGTTGGACATTTGACATTTTTATCAACTGTATTTGGAAAATGTTATAGCTTATCTAAAGCTTGCTCTGATATCTTATGTAGCCTGACATTCAGGCCCCATGTTTTAAATTTTATTACTGTGTACACTCTATAATAAATCTTTATTTTGAATATATTTTAATTGTTATAGCTTGACCCTTATAGCATCCACAGTATATTTAGGGTTGAGTTTTGGGTGTGTCCCCCTGCTCTTTTCTTTGTTTGTCTTGACCTTAAGGTCTCATCTTGTAAGCATTCTGCCTTGAAGCATCATTTTTCTCTCCCCCTTTTAAATTTTTTTTTACATCCGGAATAATGAATAGTTCTGGAGAAACTGAAAGCTTGTATACTGTTTTGTGATATTTTGGTTTTAATTGTATTACCTATCCCGCTTTGGAAAAATGGAGGGTATAATACAGACAAAGTGGGCATTTTTAGTTTCACTCATCATCTCACTGATTCAATGCTGAACTCTTAATTAAAATGACAGTGGAACACAAACATTTTCAACTTTGGCTGAATTGCATCCACTGTTAAAACAGTGCCATTTATTACAACCCGGCCGTAATACAGCCCTGACTAGATAGGAAAAATTCTAGAGAAAGAACAAAACAGGCAAAACTAGTTAATGTTGTTCCATCAGCAAACACTTGTGTCATGTTTTGCACTATTTTAAATGCATGTAAAGGAGGTTATGTACAAGCAAGACATCTCATGTTGCACTCTGGCATATTTTTTCTTTCTTTGCAGTTCAGCAGAAGAAAGCAGAATCCTGCATAGGCCTATAGTTCTCTTATTTTGCCTTGCTATATCTCCTTCTGTAAATTGGTTTCCTCTGCACCATGAATACAGAAGATGATGTATGTCATATGGTCTTGTTAATATCAATGGAGGATATTAAATCTTTTGCTAATTTTTCATTCTTCATATTTCTCAGGGTTTTTTATGTTGACTTTGATTTATGTTGACAATGACATATATTTTGCATTCACTATTCTGTCTTGCAGTTGAGTTGTACCAGCAGTGGGTTGGATGTAATCAGCTTTTCTGCCAATGAAAAATGAAGGACGAGTCCCCTTTTGACCACCAAAAAGGATTATGCTGGGCATCATGGGACCCCTATGTACAAAATCCATGTAGGGCAGGCGCTATAGTAAGGTGAGAACTGGGCGAGAGGGAGTGAAAAAACTGGCTAGATCCAGTTCATCGACCGAAGGAACAAGAACTCCAATATTTTGCATCAGTTTTAGACAGCCCCCACTGAATACAGAACTAGGCATAGTCAAGCTGTTTCAAACCAATGGGCTAAAGCACATCTATTCTCTATCTCTCTATATTGCCTTCATGATCTATGCTAAAATAAAATTAATAGATGGACATATTTCAATCTCTGATGTCTTTATAGCATTCCTACTGATAAAAGAAAGTTTCCAGAACTGAAAACAATAGAAGCCATGCAAAGAAACATTAACATGCTAACGTCTGTTTTATATAGAGACAGCTCATCAAATTTTAATTTTGTCAAATAGTAATAAACATTTACCATTTCCAACATCTACCAGTTACAATAAACTCCTGCATATATTTTTCTTGAGTTGTTAAGAATAACTACCACTATAAGGTACACATTTTTAAATGTAATATTGAATGACCATGCTATTCCTCATTTCTACTATGAATAAATGATAAATTATGTATTTTTAGAAAGGAAATTTCTGTTCTGTATAAGAAGTCATTTTATTCTGATATTTTGGTTTTAAATATTTTAATTCCATTTTCCAAAAAAAATCTATTTTAATCTTTAAAAACCCTCTGAAATAGAATACCTTATCATTATTTAAATAAATTATATAGACGAGCATATTACTACATCTGCCCCTCCCATGCCATACCATAACATCAAAAATTAAGATTTGAATGTTCCTTTGAATGCCTGACCCAATGACCGGAATGCTTTCTACCAACTGTCAAGTCCATTGGAGGAAAAAACTAGACTCCTCTCCCTATATCTGGAGTCTCCAGCCATTGTCCCCATGAACTGAACCATGATCAAAGTAAGGGCAAGAAAACTAGTACAGTTACTTTAATATTTGCATCCATATAGATCATATTTGTAAATGTATGCTAGAATACAAGTTTTAATATACTCTGTATTGTATTCTTCCATTGGCAGACCACACAGACAGGGACCAACACTAGGAGTCATGCCCTCTTGGGTACAATGTGACGTTAGAGGCTGGTTCCATATGCAGGTTTTTTTCCACTCAGGCTTCCAAACTGCTAACTTTTTAAACAATCCACACAATGTGGAGTCCTAATTGTGCATAATGTAAAATGGGGACTCCTCCCCAGATAGAAGCAGCCATAATTTGCTAAACAGTTACATTTATTGGCATCGTGATCCTTAACAAAATGTAAGCAATGTGCCTTCCTTGTATAAAATGGTCCCTTGCTACTGCAGCTGTACTTACCAATAAATCCAAGCTGAGAAAATTCAAGGATCATCCAGTCATTTGATGCTTGTTGTTCAGCAAAATCCTTTATTATTTCTATATACTCAGGCTTGGCTATAATGTCATCTTCTAGCTGAAAAAAGATTCAGCCTTTCAATAGCAGCTATAGCTCACTTTACAGACATTGAAGACAACATGGTCTCTTCCAGAAAAAAAAAGGAACTAAAGGGAATATAAATGATAACAAGGCATCTATATAGAAGGCACTTCTGCCCTTCACAGACAAACATAGAACTGGAATACCCATCTGCTGAGTGAGAAGACGAGTAACTGAACAAAGCACTAGTAGGCTGATAGAAGGAAATGAAAAATAGAATTAATTGTCCAGAGTAGACAATAATCCTTGAAGAGTAGCCATATTAGTCTGATACAGTAAGAATAAAAAGGAATCTTGTGGCACTTTAAAGATTATAGGAAGAAAATTATATTAGTCACAACTGTTGCTTTGGCACCACAAGACTCCTACTTAGGCATGGACGGTGTTACATAGGATGGATGGAGAAGCTACATTTCATGCAGTGGAAGGAATGGAGTGGCCATAAGGAGATGCAAAGAAGGAAACAATGTGTGGTTGGTTCCTATGAATCTATGCTGCTAAGTGCTAACAGCTGTACTTACTTCCAATACAAGAAGCCTTCTGCTGACAAAAGAGACCTCTTGCATCAGTGAAAGTGCCTCTGTTAAAGGAGCATGTCCACAGGATATGACCCCTCATCAAAAGTAAAGATGATTAAGTGCCAGCATTTTCCCTTTTTAAGTAGGGGGTACATTAAATTGCTTAGTTGCATAGTTCTCTCATTGAAACTACTTTTGTTAGTTTCAACAACTTGATCTGCCTAACAGCTTGCTTTCTACTACTACCATGTTTTTTAAAAATGCAAGTTAATTGCAACAAATCAGAACTCCATCTCGTGAGATGGTGTGAGCTCTAAGCTAGTTACTGAAGTGAAATAGTATTCCCAGTAAATGTGCTCGACGTTTTGGCACGAGTTCTGAATCAAGATGCTAAAAGCTGTTGTTGGTTTTTTTAATGTTTTCATTTCATCTCCCTTGAGTGTTGATAAAAAGCACTTTCTAACAACTAGTGAAACAGAGCTTCTCAAAGATGCTTTCAGCTGTGGAAATGCATAATTATCTCAGGATGAAGCAAGCTTAAATGGACAAAAAGAATAATTACCATTCACCCCAGGTGAAGAGGGATTTGACTGCCTGCTCTTATGGTTCCCATACAGCCCCATTATCTGCTCCATGACATGACGAAAAGTCTCTCAAGGGGTTCCCGCGGACTGTAGAAAATGTGAATGACTACACTCAAAATATTGACACAATTTTCTCTAAATCTCTCTCAATCTTTTATTGATTAACCAAATCCTTACTCCATTAAAAGGAGAGAGAGACATAGCTGTCCATAGGAAAAATGAAGTTGCGGCTAATAGGGTTGATTTCCTTAAATTGCTTTGAAAAGTTCATTTGTTTTGTCCCTTCCTCTGCTACTCATGTGCACAGGGCTTTTCATCCAGGCATATCCTCTAAGGAATGTACAGCATGTGACTTTAACTTCTATTTCACTTCTTCCTCTACCCAACAAAAAAGTGAACAAACTATATGCAGTGAATTTCTAATCTGGGCCATCTTTCACTTCTCAATCTAGTCCAGAACAAGATTACTGAAGTGAAGATACTTAGCATGTGGCATTTTTGTTTGAGATTTATTCAGGGATGAAACTGGATAACAAGTTTTTCCACAACACCATAGTGGCCCAGGCATGGTGATATTATTCTAATATATCCTCACCCATTTTTCATCACCTGCTTTATTTCATGTGACTGCTACTGCTATTTTTCAGTCCTTGTGAAACTTCCTTATTTTTTCCCATGGCCTGTTGCTAACATTTTTATGTTTGCGTATTGCTTTTCTTTGGGCCTATTTTCAAGACTCATTCTGCATAAAGCTATTACAGTCTTCAGCTACCAGATGTCCAGCTGCATGCTTGCATGAATGTTGCTGACATGATCATATTTTGCATCCCTTGCGTGAAATCTGAAGTCACGTAATGCTGGGATTTGGAATTTACAGTAAAATCCCTTCTTATATTTTAATAATTCATTATGGGTCCCTTTTTCGTCCTCTTGGTAAAAAGCAATTAATATTCTAGTCCTAATGGTCAATTCTTACATGACCTGAGTAGTGAGGTTGCTTCTTCCCTTCGTTGCATCCTATGCTGTTCCAGTAATGCTTGAAATAGAGAAACTTTGCAGGAGGGAAATGGAATATGATTGGATTGTCCCGGTGCTGCCCTCCTGAGTAGCCAATGCTGGTGACACAGGGAGAAACCACATAATTTGCCCCACCTACATCATTTCCAGGGGTCAAATGTTATTAGAGCCGCATAGAATGGGACCACACAGAAGCTGTGGCAACCATACTGCTCAGACAAAGTAAGAACTAATCCTTTATATTAAGCACTGGAACACACACAGTGCCATCCTAAATAGAGTTACACCCCTTCTAAGCACACCGACTTCAATTGATCTAGAAGTCTGCATAGGATGGAACTGGCAATGAAGTAAGTGTGCTTAAGACGGGGCCATTTCTAATTACATCTGTCAACTTCTTTATAAACATACCATTTCTGTGAGCCAATATAATAAGTGGTACTTATTTAATTGCACATAATATTTCTAGGATTGTGGTTTCAAGTGTGCAATTCTTTGTTGATCAGTTGTATCAAAGATAAAATTAATGTCACAAATCTAGTAAAAGATAATCGTGGACATCTCAAAATTATGCAATTACCCTGACTGAGGCCTAGAAATTACAGAAAAAAGTACCAAAAAGTCAGAGAAATTAGTATCTTGCTACGTATTCCATAAGGTTTTTTTTTAAAGAATAGTTTAATCAATGTAGGTCTGTATGTAGCGGCTGAACATACCTGTAAATAAAATGTTCCCTTTGGTTGGGCATACAGCATTAAGAAGCTATAATCCAAATTCTGTTTTGTTCTCCACCTAAATAGAAGCGATAAGTTCTGATTTTTAAAAAGAGCTTATTTTTATACTTTCTGTTGTTTCTCTCTAGACAAAACTATTATCTGGACTTATTTCAATCAGGTTTCTGGCTGGAGTTCAGGATGAGATTGCCTTGCATGACTTGGTAGATAACCTTCATGATAGGATTGGGCCTCCACTGATTTTCTTGGCATTTTTAGTAGTGTTTGATAGATACCATCAACCACAGTGTTGTCTAGACGGACTATAAGAAGTGGGAATAGGAGGAACACCGATCCATTTCTATCTTAGTGGCAGGGTTCAAAATATAATACTGGAAGACTATTCTTTCTCCTCATGGGAATTATCCTGTGGGATTTTGCAGGAATTTGTCTCTTATTTTTTAAACGTCTATATGAAATTGCTGGGAAAGACTGTCCAGGTGTTAGTACAATATGCACATGACACCCAACTCTGTTTCTCCTTTCCATCTGTAGTGTGGTGGTGTCATTCAGGAATAGTTCTTCCTGGAATAATCCAGTAATGATTTGGATGAGAATAAATGAACAGTCCAGACAAGATGGATAAGCCATCCATTAAGGATAGGCCACTGATTGGAGAGGTGGATGTGTCTGTTAACTGCGAGGTTACTCAGGGGATCTGTGCCTCCTTCTGGATGCTAATGTACTGGCTGTGTCCAAGAGTGCCTTTTACCAACCTTGGCTACTATGCAAGCTGCTTTCCTTCCTCAAAAATAAGAATCTAGCTACAAGACCCAGCTTCAGGTATATTGGGGGTACTCCCTCTCTCCATGTTCTCTTTTGACTTCTTATTCAGACAGAGATACGAAGGTGGCTGAGGCAGCTGCTACTTGCAACTGTTATTGCCTCACCCAGCAAATGACTGAGGGCAGCTATTAGGAGCTGCAGCATCTCCCTCCACTCCCGCACCCTCATGCAGCTGCTGATGTTTGCTGCCACTGTTTTCTCACCCAGTAAATGATTGCCAGCATTAGTCATCACAAACAGAGCGGCATAAAACCACTCACTTCCTCCTCCTGGGAAATGGCAGCTGCTCCTTGCTACTGTCAGAACTCGCTACCTGCCTGAAAGGGTATGTGTGTGTATGTGTGAGGGAGCAACCAGCAGCAGCTGCTTTGCCGCCGCCTTCCTCAAAAGGAAGGAGAGGTTGCCACTGCCATAAGTGGCAGCATGGCCCAGCTCAATGCCAAGGGTGGGGCTGGTCCAGAACAGCAATGGGCTCCCTTTGGCCAAATCAGCAGTTCCTCTTGGGAGGACCAGGCCATTCTGCCAGATAAGCAATGATGAGAAGCTTCAGCCAGCCAGAAGGAAAGTGTGCTTTTTCATTCTTTCTTCATAGTGGACATGAGGGGGAACAGGAGCTATACCATTGTGATTGGCAGTGCAGCACACCACCTCATCATAAACAAGACTGAGGGCCCCAGTCCTGCTGCTGACATCTAATTTTGTTAGCTGCCATTTGAATGCTTTCGTAGCCTCTCAGCGTAACCACTATAGCGCCGTATGTGGAGCTGCCCTTGAAGAATGTGGTGGCATGACTTCTAAATGGGACACTATGTGCCTCAAGAGCTCCCCTGCTGGTTAGTGTCTAGCTTAAATCCTGGTGTGGTGCTGGTTTTAACTTATGCTGGGCTTAATTCAAGGTTCTGACAATCTCGTACAAAGCCATTAATATCAGCAGGACCCCCCCCCCCCCCATGCTCTGCCATGCTCAGCATGTCTGTGCTGTTAGAGGCAGCTCAGAGAGATGCCTTGGTAAAGGGACAGGAACTGTAGACTATTCTACTGCGTCCTGTCTATCGGTGTATATATGCTCCTACTGAGTAGTATCTGTGTCATTAAGGATGTCATGTTTAATTACTTAAGCTTTGTTTCAGCAACATTTCATCTCTGTGTTCAGTTTTATTCTTGTTTTAAAATGTCTGCTGCCCATACTTATTATATTTGTTCATTGAATGTCCTGGATGTTGTTCATACTAACTTATACTGTGTAATCTGCCTCAGATCTCAGTGAGAAAAGTAGGCAATAAATAAATAAGGTACTGAAGGTACCCCTTCTAGCTGGACCTCCTCAACTGCTGAGACTGGGAAATGAAGCCCTGGGTGACTGCCTCTATTGTCAGAAAAGAAACACATAATGACAAAAATAGGGCTTGTTTGGAGGAGGCCCTTGGTTTCATTGTTCCTTCTAAGTTAGAATTCTGACATATTTGTATGACTGCTAGAAAGGTCATAAATGTCTTTTTATAGATCTGATTGTAACCCGTTGGGAGCGGCTGTGCAGTATTTAGCGTCCATTTACAGTATGATTCCTTTCAAAAAGTAAAATACGTATTTTAAAATAAACAAACAAACTACATTATTTTTTTAAAAGTGAAGTGAAGTTCTGCTTGAGAAGGCAGACATGCTGCCCATCATACCTTACTCTGTCCTTTGAGTCTCCAAAAGTTTCCTTGAGATTGGACAGCTGGGGATAATAGGAAGCAGGTGGAGAAATAACCTCTAGGACTCCAGAAAATACCTCATTTGGGAAGCTAAAGAAGAAGAAAAAACACAGTAGGGTCTACAAGCAGAGAGGCACAAATTCCTTATAGGATAAGGGGTCTATATTTGCACGTGTTAATGAGCAACTGAAGATTATATATTTTCAGAACATTAATTCCCCCCTCCCGATGTTTGCAGATCTGGACTAATTTTAATTGTGTTTAAAGGTTAGAACTTGGCTGCAATTCTAAGAGAAATTTCTGGGAGTAAGCCTCATTGAATAAAATTGGACTTATTTCCAAGTAGACCTAGGATTGCTTCCTTAATAATGAAATAACTCCTATGGTAGGGATGATGATCAAGATTGGGAGGGTGGCTAGGCCACCCACTTGCTAACCAGCCCACGCACCTCTTGTGTTGTCATCTCTACGTCCTTGGCTCATGAGGAGCTTGGCAATAGCTCCTGCCCCCCCCCGTCTGCAGCACTGCCACCTGTGCCTGCCTGGCTCATGTGGGCAGGGCAATGGCTTACACTCTCCCTCCTTCCCCTATCTTCTCACATGCATCCTCCCTTCAGTTGCTGCAGGTGCCAAACTCATGGGGGGATCCCATCATCTGGAGCTGCAGCAGGCTCCTCAATCCTCCCCGCACTTATGGACAACTTTGGGATAGGAACAGGGACCTGGCAGCTGTCTGACATCTCAATACCATTCCTGGTCCTTACTGTCTGCCAAGGGCAGTGGCGATGGCAGGCGGAGAAGACTGATGGGTGGACAAAGCATCTGGCAGAGATTCTATGCTCCTTCCCATCCCCAACAAAAATAGTGAGCACTCAGTACCCGCTTCTTCTGGCTACCACCTTGTTTTCCTCCAAAGCCCCCCACCCCTTCCTAAACGTCTGTTGGCTCATGACCAAATTTTATGAGGTCTCATTTTTTGTTTAATCTTTTAGGGATTTAAAGTCCCACTCACCTTTTTAAAAAGTATTTTTTTCTGCAAACTTGGGAAATATCCCAGTTCTGTAGAAAAATCCATTTCTTTGTACATGACCTAGGGATCCATAGCTGGGGTCATGTTGAGAATTAGATATAATGATAATGGAATGAAGATATTAACTGTGGAACTCATTTTGTTAGATGCCATTTTACTGTACCTCTTAACACTGAATTAAGTTTTCATTTGTCCATACATGATGGCTCTATTACTACTGCTACCAAGCTGCAAGAAACAATACAATGTTTCCTCTGTAAAGGTTTTTTTTTAAAGGCTTCCCCTAACCCACCTGTTCTACTGCACAAGCAGCCACTTCATTTTCCCCCCTCTGTAAAATATACATCTTTCGAAAAACAGGTTAAGAGAACCAAACACTATAGTGTAATCTAGACCTTAATTGCATTTCATAACAAGGGCCTGAGTAAAGCCACAGTCACACTTGAATTCCGCCTTTCAAAGGACAATTATTCTATACTGATAGGCATCACAAAGAAATGGGATGCTTTATTACATTAAAGCAGCAGGTTATCAGAAAGTCTCTGCAAAAAGGTAGAACTACTGCTCCATGGAACCAAACAAAGGGGTTTAGAAATGCCTAGATATCAGCAAAGATTGTTCGTTGCTTCATGGCATTAAGGTCATTACATCTAGTATTCTATGTACACAGGGGTGCTTTGGCCTGCGCTATTAAATTCTTTGGGAAGTAGTCTCAAATTCAAGCTCTTTAGATACTTAAAAATGAGAAATACAAGCTAGGATCAATGAAGCAGAACAAAAAGATTTTGCTAAACTTGGTAAAACTAAATTTCCCCATTTCCTTGAGCATTTATGCATGTTAACTTCAACATTAGTTTATTTATAGACCACTTTTAATTTATTATGCATTACATCACAGTGGCTTGGACCAGAAGCAATGTGAACAGAGTTGTGCTAGAGGCAGGTAACTTCCCCACTGCCTTCCTCTTATTACAACCTTACAGTTGCCGCTTTTTAAAACAGATCCTCTAGCTGTTCCTTTAATTGCTGAGGATCAAACTGATATTATCTGGTGATGTTATTTAGCTCCATGCCATGAAAAGTGCCTATTGCCCACTTCTGCGTATTAAACCTCTGTTAAAAGGACAAGACATTCTTTTCATGGCCAGTTGCCAAACTCACCTTCCATGCCTCTGAAATTGTGCTCCTGCAGGTCAGGGGACCAAAGGAACAGCCCGGGGCAAAGTGGCAGTCTGCAGCAGAAGGGAGGAAATCAGTAAAAGCCGCCCCCCCCCTCTGCTGATGGAAAAGTCATTCCATCACAGACACTGATGCTGAACAGATGGAATAGCACCTTAGGATCCAAGTCAGAAACTCTTGATCAGAAAACATTTACTTGTCAGGTAGTTTTAAAAAGTGATAACACAATTTATGTTTAAGTAGTCACAGACTGCAACATTATGAAAGGCTTACCTGCTTTTAATCTTTTCTGCAATGATGTTAACATATTCTGAATCCACCTTTAAAAAGTTAAAGAACACATCAATATTTCTGTTATTTTCTGAAACTGAAAGCTTTACCAAGTGCTAGCTTGGAAAATCTGTCTGTTCGTTCATTTTCTTTGGGGGGGGAATTAATATCAAAAATTGCTTTTATTATGTAGATACTCTAAACTTTCCCGAGAAAGGAATGCTTCACGACTCTTCATGACTCTTTTTTATTGTAAATGTGTACTACCCATGTACATTTGTAAGTGTTAAAGTACTGCTCTTGAAAAACTCTGTTTATACCTCTTAAATAAGTGCAATGAACGATGCCCCCTTGATTTGGTTGTTATCATTAAAAGGGCATCAAAGGGAATCATAAAAAGTCACAAACTTTCCCACTCTAACCTACTGGTGAGAAAATTCACCCAGGTAATGTTTCCTTGCCTCAGGATATCCATTCTAGAAAGTTTCCTAGTGTTACAACGAGCTAGTGGTGCTTAGATGAGAAAATAAAATACGGACTTAGGGCACATTCCCATAGCACGCCAGGTGGGTGTGTATGTTCTATGGCATTGCATTCCACCACAAAGTTAAAATCTTGCTGAGATCACACTGTGTAGACATTCAAAAGTACACACATAGAGGGGGTGGGGTTGAGTCTGCTGTCCAGCCTCATCTACACATTCAGCCAAACATTGGCAGAAGACCTAAGTGCATATGCTGGTATAAGCATATGCTCTTCTACATGATCAAGATCTTGGTTTTTACAGAATATCCCTGGTTGCAGGAGTGAGTCTACACTTGTACATCCATAGGGCAGAAATCTGGCTGATCACATTGATGTCTACAGTGGGGTCAGAGGGCGCAATCTTGCTTTCCTTTTTGTACCTCACACTCTGCTCGTACACTGTAGGCATTTATGAAACTCTGCAGTATATGTGGAATATTTATATAGTACCCAGCACATATTTCGTAGTTAAAACGGCACATCAAGGGTAATATAATACTTTTCATGTGTATTGTTGGGATCTTAGCTGATAGCAACAGACCAAGAAAGGGATTTTGGGGTGGTAGTGGACAGCTCAGTGAAAATATTGACCCAATCCATGGCTGCTGTGAAAAAGGCAAATTCTATGCTGGCCATAATTATGAAAGGAATGGAGAATAAAACTGCTGATATCATACTGCCCTTATATAAATCTGTGGTAAGATCAAACTTGGAATACTGTGTATAGTTATGATCGCCTCATCTGAAAAGGTATATTACAAACCATGAAAAGGTGAAGAAAAGTGCAACCAAAATGATCAGGGGGCTAGAGCAACTGCCCTACAAGGATCCTTTGAAATGCTTAGGGCTGTTTAGAATAGAAAAATGGTGAGTAAGGGGAGACATAATAGAGGTCTATAAAATTATGCCTGAGAATGAGGGGGTTGACCAGGAGCATAGCCCTAAGCCAGGTAGGGCAGCAACAGCAAGAGAGGAGCTGCTAGAAGAAGACCTCCCAGAAATAGCTCCTTGTGGAGCAAAGGGCTTCTGGTGTAAAAGCCTCTTTGAGGGGCAGGGCTTGCCTGAGGAAAGGCCTTCTTGTGAGGAAGAACTTGACTGAGAGTAGCAGCAAGGAAAAAGGAGCTGGGAGGGGCCAGAAGAGGGACCAGCTGAAGACCAAAGATTGGGAGAGGGTTGAGAACCAGTAATTCTGGGGCTTTTGCAGAGGGTAATGCATCTTCTGGCCAGGGCAGGAGCTTGAAGATTGGGAGAAAGACCCCACTGGGACATGCAGCCCTAACAGCGAGGTAGAAACAGGTGGCAGAAAGGAAACATGAGCAGGCTGGGCCATAGGGTGGTGATTAGCCTCTGGAACTGGTGATCTGAAGGAACTGATTCAATAAAGTGTAAGCTTTGCAGTGCCAGTGTGTTGCCTCATTCTTGATAACGCAGAGAAAAGATGTCCCCTCCCCACGAAGATGTGGCTCCTGGCCCTAGGGGCTTCAAAACATGGTGTGTAGAGAGTGGACAGGGAGAAGCTCTTCTCTCATGATTCCAGAATCTGGGGTCACCTGCTGAAGATGAAGTATAAGAAATTCAGGACAGACAAAAGGAAGTACTTCTTCATATAGTGCATAGTTAAATTGTGGAACTCTGTCACAGGATGTGGTGAGGGCTGCCACCTTGGAAGGCTTTAAAAGGGTAATGGACAAATTGATGGAGGACAAGACTATCAATGGCTACAAATAATGATGGTATCTCCTCCTCCAGTACCAGAGGCAGTATGTGTCTTTATATCAGTTGCTGGGAAGCACAGCAGGAGGTTGTTGCAATTATCCTGCTAGTTTGCTTCCTTGAGGCAGCTGATTGGTAGAGATGGGCATGAACCAAAATACAAACCAAAATTTGTGATGAACCAGGCTGGTTCGTGGTTCACAAACCAGCGGTTCATCAGATCCCGTTTCTGATGAACCACCACGAACTTTAGGCTGGTTCGTTTGGTTCTTTTTTTGGTTTGTTACTGCATACAGCCTGGTGCCGATCAATCAGTTTCCTAGGCAACTGGGGATGGACTTCCTGCAGACCTTCTGCTGACGCAGAAGTGACCACCTGCTGACCCAGAAATGACTATTTCTGTCCTGGATGTGACGATTTCACGAACCAAACAAACCAGTTCATGAACCAGGGGCAGGTTTGTGAAAGTTTGTGGTTTGTAAAATTTGACGAACCACATGGTTCGGGTTTTTCCCGTTTCATGCCCATTTTTACTGGTTGGCCACTGTGTGAACAGAATGCTGGCCTAGATGGGCCTTTTGTCTGATCCAGCATGGCTCTTCTTACGTTCTTATGAAATCTGCAGGATGAGAAGATTGAAATCATGCTTGGAGTATTAGACTTTCAAGATAATAATGACAGTATCCCACAGTAACTTGCATTGCACAATCATGCTACTAGTGAAGGAAAAACTGTTTTGCAACAGAAGTGTTACAATAAAAATTCTACAAAAGTTTTGAAATAGAAGTTTTGCAGAAGTTATGCAATGGAAGAATACATCTTTGGCTGATGTAAGTATCAGCACAATCATCTATGACAGCAACTACTGTTTATCTCCTGGGTCCCACCCACTGCACAACCAGTTTAAAATAACCATGCAGGGTTATTTGGAGACTATGAAAAGAAAGAAAATCAATGCAGTTACTATATTCTATCACAGAATTTTGCTATGCTGTGACTTCCAACTTTTGCTGTACTATAGCTCTGTACTCTGATCCTGTGAGATCTGCAATGCTGGCAGTCAGATTTCTAATGTTGAAGACTAAAAAAAAGTAACAGCACATAATCTGTAATTAAATTATTCCATTAAAACATATCCCATTATTATAAAATTAATGAATCTCACTGTTAACAAAACTATTATAGAACCTAGTCTAGTAGTTTGCCAGAGAGGCTTCTTATTGGCCTGATCTTCCTTGTTTAGCTGCCATGTGGAAGCAAAAATTCCCATGTAACAGGTAAAATTGCATCATGCCCTAGGCAAATAGGACACAGCTGGGACCAAATTATTTAACAAAGTCCTCATTAACAACTCTTGTTACAGCTTTGAACCAGTGTGACATTGTTCTGATTATGGGGGTGGATGGGTAAAGGGAATCAGAATTACTCTGTTAGCCCTGCAGATGTGAAACAAGGTTGTGTGGGAGCTCTATGAAATGTCCTCTGCACAAAATATATTTACGTCACCCCATAGTTCTGAATGGCAGGCCAGCCAAGTCTACCGCCCCACTACACTGGCAGCCATGTACTCTCAGGTTTCTCTAGTGTTACATCAGCATAACATAATTACAATATATAGCCTGAGCAGCAAAGGAGAATGCAAAATAATACCAGTAGAAACGAGAGCTAATGACACACTCTGATAGCATCCCTGGCAACGGCACTGTCACCCACTAGTCACTCTGTTAGGGAGATCCAGCTGAGATCCAGCTATTGTTTCCGCTGCTGCAAGTGCTTCTACTCACTGAGCACAATTTTCCTGCCTCCTTCCTCCTGTGGGTGCCTCAAATTTCCTGATTATGGGGGACCTGCAGGAATATGATTTCAAGGGAGATTTCAGGACCTCCACAAGAGGGAAAGGTGAAGAAAATTCCACTCTGCAAAAAGATCTTGTGCTGGTGGAAATGTTAGTTGGGACCCAAGCCATGACATTGTATATTTGTTACACCCATAGACTATGCATGGAAGACACCAATTAACATGCGCTGATGGCAGAGACATTCTATCCTGGTTTTTATTTCTTTTTAAAGATATTTATACTCTGCTTTTCTTTATAAAGTAGATCCAAAGCAGCTTTCAGTATCTTCTCCCCATCTCCATTTTATCCTCACAACAATCGCCATGGGAGATAGGTTAGGCTGAGTGTGTGTGACTGGCCCAAGGTCACCCAGCCATTTCCATGTCAGAGTGAGGATTCAAACCTGGGTCTTCTAAATCCTAGAGTGCCACAGTAACCAGTAAGCCATGCCAACTTTCATTATGATGATGTTATGGAAACCAGTCTTTTGTTTTGCTTTGTTTTAAGGCACCGAAGTTCCAATGTTTTTGTTTTAAAACTTTGTAAATGCCAAAAAAGAATGGGCCAAAAAAGTACAAGAAGCACATAGGGAAACTTTAAAATATCAAGTAGGAGTCAAGCCTGATGTATTGTCGAACGCTTTCACGGCCGGAGAACGATGGTTGTTGTGGGTTTTCCAGGCTGTATTGCCGTGGTCTTGGCATTGTAGTTCCTGACGTTTCGCCAGCAGCTGTGGCTGGCATCTTCAGAGGTGTAGCACCAAAAGACAGAGATCTCTCAGTGTCACAGTGTGGAAAAGATGTTGGCAGGTCATTTGTATCTACTCAGGAGGGGTGGGGTTGAGCTGAGTCATCCTGTAAGAGTTTCCCAGGGTGTGGAATGCTAATGGCGGGAGGCTTCACTGTATCCTGAGGAGGTTCTTTTGCATATGGATTGGTGCTTGATGTGCTAATCTTCTCTGCAGGGCTATTGTCGAGTATAGAGTGTTTTGTTAGCCTGGTGTTTTTCAGAACTGGAAACCATGCTCTGTTCATTCTTAAGGTTTCTTCTTTCCTGTTGAAGTTTTGCTTATGCTTGTGAGTCAAGCCTCTCTGCAGAATTTTTGTGATAGCTAAATCGCAGCAGTTTTTTCCTCATCAGTTGCAATGGGTTTTTTTTGTTAAGCCACTGATGTTGCTGTTTAATTTTTTTTAAAAAAATCAGGAAAAAACTGGATTGGTTGCTGTTCAACCAATCAGGATGTAGGGGAATAAAGGGGCGGCTGAAAGGCAGGATCAGGACTGATCACACTGAAGAAAGCATTCTGCCCTTCAAAAAAAGCCACAGTTTTCTGTAGGGAGAAAAGCTGCAGAAAAGTCAGGGAAAGATCAGTTCTGCAGTAGATGCCGCCTTTCTCTGTGGAGAACAGGGGGGGGAAAGTCTGGGAAGCAGTTTGGAGACTGAATCAGGGTGTTTTGACTTTGCGTGCAGAAGTCTGGAGAGACATCAAAGCACTATGGGGCCAGAACAGATAAAAAGCCCCTTGTGGGAACTCCAGGGCTCCACTCAGGGGGGCATTTGAATCTAAATTCCTTGGTAACTCAGCACAGACAGCAGCAGCCTGCAAATATGTCTTTTGATAAGGAAATAGCCAGGACTCGACAGGGTAGTAAGGAGTCCTATTCCAGTCACAGCAGCAGTCTACCCCATAGCCCAGTGGACAAGAGGCCTGCACATAGAACCCATAGCTGAAAGAACTCCGAGGAGAAATATTTGAGTCACACTGCTCTATTATTGATTCTGTGCTTAATGTGCCTATGAATCGGTACAAAGTGCTTCTATTGGTGTCAGTGGCGGGAAGATGCATTTTGAAAGGGACAGGGAAAACACATAGGCAAGAAAGAATTCATGCTCCAACAGCAAACTCATGATAGATCATTCGCTGGCTCATTCATTCAGTGAGAAAGAGAAATGCAGTGGGGAACAAGAAATGGCGGGTTCGAGTCCAACTCCAGAAAGATGTAAATATGGCCCCACAAGGCAAAGTTTACCTTTCAGGCTACCCACTGGATACAGTCAGTTAGTTGGGCAGCAAACAAGACAATGAGCCCAAGAGCCCTCCCCTTCCAAAAGCAAAATATTAACCCTCTAGGCAAAGGATCAGTTTGTGACAAGGCCTTTATCATCTTTTATTCCCCCTTTCAAGTCCCTTCCCAGGCATCATACCCAGGAATCCAAGCTGTACAGCCAGGAACAGTCTCAGTGATTCTGGGGTCCCAGGCAAAACTCAAGGATCATTCCCCAGAATCATTCAGGCATTGCAGGGTGGGGAGAAGGGGGATCCGCTTGCCTGAGGCTCTGGCAGCACAGGAATCAGCTATAGAGCAACTGGGAGGTCCCACCATCCAGCAGCTGAACACCTTCCCCCTGCCTGAGAGCCAAGCTACAAGTGACGCCTGACACAGGTTGGACACTTGTCAGCTTCCCTCAAGTTTTGATGGGAAATGTAGGCACATCCTGGTCTTGCAGCTGTAATGGAGAGCCAAGCTGTAAAATCAGGATGCCTACATTTCCCATCAAAACTTGAGGGAAGCTGACAAGTGTCCAACCTGTGTCAGGTGTCACTTGTAGCTTGGCTCTGAGTCCCCCCTGTGGTTAGGCGGCAGCAGCTTCATGGCTGCAGGGGCTTCAAAGTAGCAGTTGGGGCAGCTGGCTGCAGGGCAGTGGGGCTCCCAGCATGCCCCTCCCCAGCACAGGCCTGAGGCATCTTCTCTGGATGCCTCACAGCTAAAACTACTCCTGTGTGCAGCTCAGTGCTGACCGGACCATAATGTACAGCCATAGCTCTGTGGCACAGAGTAGGCTTTAACCGACCTGGCAGTTGTCCAGGCATATTTAGATTGTAAGGCAGTCTAAATTTGCTGCATGATTTAATTGAATAGATTTCTTACCTGCCCTCCCTGCGAGTGGGCTCAGAGTGGGTCACAACATTAATAATATTGCAATAATATTAAAATAACAATACCCAATAAGAAGAATAAAATGAACACAGGACAAAAGTTAAAAACCACACATCTGACAGGCGGCATTTTGATGTGAGCAGACAATACAACCCCCTCAATAATCATGAGGGTATAACAGGCAGATTACAAAAGTATCTTAACCAAACAGGCGAACCAAAAGCCACAGCAAAGAGGCCGACTGGGCAGTTCGCCCATGCCTCAACCACAACCATAGGCCTGGCAGAACATCTCCATCTTACAGGCCAGGCGGAACTAGTCTTGATGGAGGGGGAGAGTTCCACCAGGCTGGTGCCAGGGCCTGGTCTCAAAGATGGTTGAAGGGGGGGGGGGAATACTGTAATTCTAAGAGTAGGAGTCAAATAAGCAGTCTGATAGCTGGAAATCTGTTGAGATAAAACTGTTAATATGTGCCAAGGTCCCAAGAAACCAAGACTGAGACATAAGGAAACCACAGCTTGTGTCTCTGTCCCACTTGGACTAAGAATTACAGCCTAC
Organism: Eublepharis macularius; assembly: GCF_028583425.1. Classification (NCBI taxonomy): domain Eukaryota; kingdom Metazoa; phylum Chordata; class Lepidosauria; order Squamata; family Eublepharidae; genus Eublepharis; species Eublepharis macularius. The sequence continues at coordinate 51,323,649 of NC_072799.1, forward strand.
TGAGCTCAGTGGGGCATACTCCCTAGGAAATATGGTTAGGACTGCAGCCTGACCCTTAACGTAGCCCTCACGCTCCCCTCCCACACCTGTTATTAGCAAAGATTGTTTAAGATTACAGACACAGTAAAGTGGTGGGTGTGATATCTGTACAACACAGAGAAGTAACACGTGAAAGATAGTGATAAAAGGAAGTGTGATAATGGAGACCTCAGTGCTTCCTCCTGTTGTGTGCCAATCCTGAATGGGAACAGACCCCTATCTGCTAACCATCAGGAGAAAAGAAACACAACTGAAACAGTCACAACTCACAACTTTTATTGAGCAATAGCATTGGTGGAGTGATTTCTGGTAGCATTAGAGAAACATCTGGATAACGCTGTGCAGGGCCTCTTGTGCTTCTGAAAGCTGCATGACAGACTCAGAGTAACAGGTACAGTTTTCCCTATTACAGATAAATGTTACACCTGATACATTGTTCTCTGTCATTTGCTTCTGAGGGAAAAAGTGGGGCAAGTAGGGTTGCCAGCCTCCAGGTAGTGGCTAGAGATCTCCTGGAATTACAACTGGTCTCCAGGCCACAGAGATCAGTTCACCTGGAGAAAATGGCTACTTTGGGGAGTGGACTGTATGGAATTATGCCATGCCAAGGTCCTTTTCCTCCCCCAACCCCACTTTCTCCAGGTTTCTTCAGGTTTCACCCCCCAGATCTCCAGGAATTCCCCAACTTGGAGCTGGCAACCCTAGAGGCAAGCCCACAGGTTGTGGCTGCTGCTTCTGCTGTAGGCCTCATTGGTGATCTGCATAGCACTGTGAAGGAGAACTTGCTTATTTCTGGAGAAACAAGAGAGAAATGGGAATAGTAATGAATAATGGGGAGTAACTGCACAAAACAGGCTTTGTAACTTTGTACTCATTTGCAGTTGGCAACTGTTATGTTTGAGAAAGTGTTGCCAGTGAGGTGGTTTCTAACTTCCCTCTCTCCTATTGATAGTCCCTCTGATGTTAATGTTTAAAGATTCACCTTTTGCATAAAATAATGCAATCGCTGAGACAACTGCATATATCCATCCAGTGCAGAAAGTTCTATAGGAACTATGATTACTGTTTCTTCTGGTCCACATGTCCTGCATCTGATCCTGCAAAGAAAAATCAGTCATGTACATTTGTTTCATCAGTATCATTGAGTGGAATGGAGTTCTTGGCATTAGAGTGCTTGAACTTCTATAGCCTTCTCTGATCTATCATAGGAGCTTGGATGGGTTGGAGGAACTAAAGTAGGGTCCCCCTGTCTGCACAGTGCATAGTTACTGAAAAGGTTACGGCAATCTCCCCTCCACAGGGGACACATACTAAGGGAGAATTGCTAAGAAAGTACACAGTTACCCCTTACTTTAGGCAGATACTCTGTGACCATTAGGGTTTCACTGCTCTGCCACTTCAGAGGAAGTAATAAAGGATTTTCAGGAGTCATTAGTAATTGGATGGGAGACCTCCAACGAAGACCAGGGTTGCAGAGGCAGGCAATGGCAAACCACCTCTGTTAGTCTCTTGCCATGAAAACCCATCAGGCACTCTTCACCACCACTGTGAAGCAAGGGCTTCCTATCCCTGGTGATGATGCCCCCTTTGCTTACCTGTGTTGGGTGCATTTCCTTGCAGTTCTAGTCACAGCAATGAAGTTGACATTCTGATGGGAATTTTCTTGAGCTCATCTGTAAGTGTTCTGAGAGAAACGTGTTATTCATATGCATTTTCTATTTTCTCATCAACCTTGGCCGTCCATGCAAAGTACTCCCTATCTTCAATGTCTTCTTTATCAGAATTCCATTGAGTCTATAGACATGGGGCAGTGATATAGCTCCCTGTCACTCATCTTGAGATACAAACTGGGTTCTCTTGCTGAGGTTTTGTGTAGAGCCAGAAGGTTACATGGTGCTAGGGGGAGGTATATGTGGGGGAGAAGGGGTGGTAAAGCATCTTGGGATTGCCAGGAGCTCAAAAGGAAGTGTTTTTACTTCCTTTACTTACTACATGTGTGGTCTCTATTGTTGGTGCGATGTTGTGCCCTCATTAGGAATCCAACTAACTTCTGCTCCTCTTCCACATCTCCAACCCTGCCCTTTTTATCAGTGGTGTATGGTTGTTGTAACGGTTCTGCCGGAATTGTACATAATACAATGGTAAGACTATGCCAGTATAATTTGCTATACTAGCCTACTGTTTCTGCTGCTGCGGCAGACTTTTATGGCAATCCTCTCCTCTCACAGCAGATATTATTTGAGGACAAGATTACCCTGAACTACATCTTTCAAATCCAAGTGAGGGACTTCCTATTTTCTCAGGTTTCATTGTACTCTTGCGAGCACTGCAGGGGCTTTCCCCTTTCTGTTTTATTTTGAATACTGATTGCTGAAATTCAAAAGTTACTCATATTCTTTTCTGAAGAAATGCTTTTTATACTCAATAGTAATATCTGGAAAGATTATGTGAGCACATATTGAGAACATTATCTAGAGGAGGAAAAAAATTAATCACTGCTTAGACCCAAAAAATAAATTTATGGCTATTGTATGACTGACCCATCAAATTTATTTCTGGCCTTTAATTAAACAAACGACATTTATAGATCTCAGCTGTTAGCCAAAGTTCATCTTTCATGAGAGCAAGATGGAGTTTATTTAAGTACATAGAGAAATGCTTAATGAAAGGTGCTTTGGTAGCCAATAAGTTGCAGAGATTGCCAACTATTACGTAAAAACACAAATCCCTACATTTTCTTTCTGTTAACTCTTTAATTTCATACTGTCTTACCTCTGCTACAAAGATTACTATCACACAATCATTCTTCTGTTTTGCTGACATCTCATAGAAAAGGGAATTCAGTGTGTCCATCAAATATGTTTGTTTTTCTCTTCTTACTGTGGGAATACCCATTACCAGGGACACTACACAGAGAGGAATTACAGCCATTTGGTCAGAGAAAATGTCATTGGTTCAAAAAAACAATTGATTTTATTGATCATCATAATTCAACATTAGAAACTATAACAAAACATGATCATATTCCTATTCTTAATGATAATCCTAGTCATAGAAGTCAATAAATCCATTTAAATCATCTATTATTCAGTAAGAGGGGAAACTTTATTCATATTGATCATAATGCAGTACAAAGTAATGCCTGCTTTATACCAGTGTTTCCCAACCTGTGGATCCTCACAGGTCACAAAGCTTAAGAAAGTCAGTGCCAGGCTTTTTTTTTTGCATGGGCCCACTGATCCAAAAAGGTAACTTTCAGGTAAAATAAATACTGTCCCCTCCAAATGCTGATGAGCATGCTACTGAAGAATATCAAACTACACACAAGGCATAGAACTACTCTCAAGTTTATGCACGAATTATTTTAAGGAAAAAATATGCACAGCATTCATAATAGTATATTTTGCCTGTCTTTGTAATTAGATTTTCAAGCAACAATAGTCAGATTTTGAAACCAAAACCAACACTTCCAAGCAAAATAAAATAGGATAAAATTAAATTAAATTGCTCAAAGAAATCAAAACAGCTCCTCCTCAGGTAAATTGGCTTTGATTAGGCACCAATTAAACAATAATAGTAAAACATAAACCAAAATGTATACCGTTAATTAAACTACTACGAAAGGAAAAGTCAAAGCGAAAGCAAAATAAAAGCAATGTCACCTTCCAACGTCCTAAAAAGTCTCAGATTTTTAAAATATATTTTATTTCCACTCCCACTACATAACTACATAGCTACATTGGAATGATAAGAGCTACAAAACATAAAGATAAGGAAACTCAGCAGAAAATAGAGAAGGTGGGGAAAAGAAGTTTTAAAGCGTCTAGAAATTAAAATGGGAAGCCTCTCAGCAGAGCTCAGCTACGAGTGTCCTACGCTGTCAAACTGGACTGAAACCAAAATCATTATTTAGCTAGTCTGTCCTGAGAGTCTTTCTTAAGCATATGTGAGCTGTCAATCATATTCAAACTGCCCATAAGGAAAGATTCACCCATTGGCTTCATTGTCAGGGCAACTCTGTGTGTGTATCTTAGGTTTACCAGGTGCATGACTAGAACCCCTAGTAGACTTGGGGCGGGGGGTAGGGTCACATCGTTTATACATCAACGTAACTTCTGGCTAAAACCTGGAAATGGTGGCACAGATGTTATAGAAATCTGAGGGCGTCAGTGATGGAACTTCTGGGGTTTGGCCAGAAGTAACCCTGATGCATCAATTTACATCTCCCCTATTACCCCACCACCACTCATTTGAGCAGTGGCTGGGTCTGGGAGATGACAGCGAGAGATCACCTGCCATAGCAGATAAGTTGGTAATATAACACTTATGTTTATAAGGAAGTTAAAGATAATTGTATGAGCAACAAAGAGCAGGTAAAGCAGACTAAAGTACAGATCTCTTGTGCTGGCAGAGCTCTGCATTCATGCCAAATGAAGAAATAGATTCAAAGGAATAAGCACAGGTATGAACAACCTCCACTGAAATTAATGCCTCCCATGAACTTAAAACTGTTTCAGAAAGAGGAATATTTACATTCGAGTCTCTATGCCAGGAACAGATTGCTAAATAGGGAAGGGCATATTTGTTCGTTTAAATTTTTAAACACTGAACATTAAATTTTATTCTCACCTCCAGTTCTTCCTTGCCCAATTACAACATTTGGGTAAATGCCATCTTCATGCTCTTGTAGATGAGGCAGATAGTACTGAATATTCGTAAGACGTACTGGAAGTCTGTTGCTGACACTCAATACTTTCCATTTTGTAGAGTCTTGAAAAAGAAGGAGAGGGAAAGACTAACATTTCAGCATATACCCATTTATAAATAAGTATCTGCCTGAAATGTGAGCATTATATACCTACTGTACTGACAACACTATGGTTGTTGATGTTGTGCTAGTGTAACCCCTGTGAGGTTAATTGGTTTAGCCCAGTGGGGTGGAGTCAGAAGCTAGAGGCAGGCTGCTGAGGAGGAGGCTGTTTGCGGGGAGCTTAATAAATTATAATCTCTTATCACCTTGAATAAGGTAATCAAATGTTGTATGTAAAATATGATTTAAAGTGGTGTTTGTGTATTGTGTTTAGTTGGTGTTACTGGGACTGTATTATTTTTGCAGGGCTATAATTCCCAACAAGAAGACGGAGGCCTGGGGTACAGCTGCTTCAAATGGATGAGAGGGGACTCATCACTTCTTGGATGTTGAACTGTTTGCCTTTTCAAGGACATTGTTGATTTGGAGTTTTTTTTATGGTTGCACTTAAGAGTTGATTTTTTTTAAGTTGTATTTTATTAATTGTTAAAAAGTTAAAAAGAAAAAAAAGTTATTTCTTAAAATTTTGTGTAAGTTGCTTCCTAAGCCCTATAGAACCCATGAAAAGAGAAGTTACATTAGCAAACCAATGGGTTCAACTAAATGCATACAAGCGCATATTTAGTGAGCCAACACTATGCAATAAGATTGCCTTTTCCTCAGTGAAAAGTTATGCTTTGTGCTTCAGTCTATTCCATAAACCAACATCTAGACTAAGGTTAGACAATGAAGTTTCCCACTCTTTTCCTTGATGGTGCTTGGCTTCCTTCTGGAGAGAAAAGCCAAATGTAAATGTCACTTTTCTCTTTTAAATGTGTGACCTACGTTGTAAAAGTGTTCATTTTGTAGTATCATTAACATTTCAAGTTATTTCATGAACTGTTTTCATTCAGCATTGCACAGCATAGCTTGTTTCAAGATATTTCACACAATACCATGCAACATGGAGGTAAACCGTGGGTGGGGACAAAGTTCTTCATACTCTCACAGCACTTTTGCTTTTAAAATCAGACTCTGTTCTCATTCTTCTACATGCTTTATGCTGTTCTGTGTTTAAATATATGGAACTGTCACAGTCACATCTAAGTTTAGGCCTCTGGAGTAACACACGCCCTTGGTTAGTAATTGGATGGGAGATCTCCAGCATAGACCAGGGTCGCAGAGGTAGGCAATGGCAAACCACCTGTTAGTCTCTTACCATGAAAACCCCACCAGAGTTGCCATAAGTCAGCGATGATTTGATGGCACTCTCCACTTCAGTAACACCCTGTCATGATGTGGCTGTGCCAGGAAGGCCTAGCAAGGCCTCCGAAGCCTGTTAGCTGTGGGAATAGGCCTGCCTACAATTCCCAGGAGCCCCTGGGCTGTTTTGGCACCCTTTTGGGCCAATCAGAACACGGGGCTGGTGCTATATAAGTCTGGGAGGAAAAAGGCCTGTGCGCTTTCTCCCAGGGAGCAGGCCAGAAGAGGTTTCTGCTAGGGAGAGAGGCCCTCATCCAGGTAGGGTGAGAAGACAGGCCTGGCAGACAGAGGGACAGTGAGTTCAGTCGTGCTAGGGCCTTTTGTTTATTTTGCTTTCACCCATCTATTGTTGCTAATGCACGTTGTTTGCTTACTTGTTTGTTTGATATTAACTGACCTCCTTGTAAATAAACCCTTTTGTTTGTTGTTACTCTGCTGGGTCCTCACGCCTGTTTATTGGCCAAGCTACGGAGGTCAGAAGGGTTGGGGGGGTACTCTGGGCCTTCCCAAAGGACCCTAAATCCCAGAGTGGTGGCAGCGTAAGGTGGCTCACCCCACCTGAGGCATGACATGCCTGCAAGGATGAATCTTGTGGATCATCTGAATCGCCTGGTTGTTTTCCATGCCGAACTGGGAATATCCAATGCACACAGAGGAAGAAAATAAAACTGTCTCATCTAACAGGCTGACGTCTTAGACTGTGCTTCTTGCAGATGTGATATTACAACAATTATGCTTAAATATTGCTGACAATCCCTTTGTATTTTGGTTGCGCCAGTAATACCATCATCAAAATTAAAAACGGCATATATAATTCTGAAGCTCAGTGGGAATGTGCTTTACAGTGCCATTCTAAAAACGTTTCATTGGAAACAAGGCCCACTGAATAGACGTGAGTAGGTTTGGTGAGCCAGTTTTGTGTAGTGGTTAAGAGTGGCAGGACTTTAATCTGGAGAACTGGGTTTGATTCCCCACTCCTCCATTTGAAGCCAGCTGGGTGACCTTGGGTCAGTCACAGCTCTCCGGAGCTCTCTCAGCCCCACCCACCTCAGAGGGTGATTGTTGTAGGAATAATAGTAACACACTTTGTAAACCACTCTGAGTGGGTGTTAAGTTGTCTTGAAGGGTGGTATATAAATCAAATGTTCTTCTTATGATGATGATGGACTGAATTGTTAACTGAGTTGGCTGATTCTACATAGCTACATCCCATGTGACTACAGTGCAGAGCTAAAGACTTGGTTTCGTGTCATGGATATATTTAAGAGAAGAAGTGTTCTGCTAAGAGGAATGTGACACTACATTTCTTCTGCATTTGTGACTTCCCCTAGTTTTACTTTTCCACTTAATTTTAAAAGTTGTGTGTTGTTTTGATTGTTTAAATCATATACAGGAAGTGCTCTCCTATTCAGGCTTGGTTTTGAAAGCCTAATATTGTAACCATGATCAGGAACTCTGTGTAAAGATACTTGCATGCAAAAGTGTTCTATATACAGTTTGCACTGCATGCATTAAATTGACAGAGATTTGCATTTGCATCTGGATTAAGCAGCAGAAATTACTCACAGATGATAACGGAAAGAGATCATAACTATGTTCCACCCAATCTGCCTTGAATCCACCATTTACCTCTATGCAGCAACCATACTATCTGAATAGTAGACTAACCTCTAGCTGTCCTTTGTTTGATGTATTTTCGAAGGCTTTCACGGCCGGAGAACGATGGTTGTTGTGGGTTTTCCGGGCTGTATTGCCGTGGTCTTGGCATTGTAGTTCCTGACGTTTCGCCAGCAGCTGTGGCTGGCATCTTCAGAGGTGTAGCACCAAAAGACAGAGATCTCTCAGTGTCACAGTGTGGAAAAGATGTCGGTCATTTGTATCTACTCAGGAGGGGTGGGGTTGAGCTGAGTCATCCTGTAAGAGTTTCCCAGGGTGTGGAATGCTAATGGCGGGAGGCTTCACTGTATCCTGAGGGGGTTCTTTTGCATATGGATTGGTACTTGATGTGCTAATCTTCTCTGCAGGGCTATTGTCGGGTGTGGAGTGTTTTGTTAGCCTGGTGTTTTTTAGAACTGGCAACCATGCTCGGTTCATTCTTAAGGTTTCTTCTTTCCTGTTGAAGTTTTGCTTATGCTTGTGAATTTCAATGGCTTCCCTGTGCAATCTGACAAAGTAGTTGGAAGTGTTGTTCTTTTATTCTTGTCTGGATTAATTAATCATCTAAACCACGCACTTCAGGCAAATGGCTACTCCAGAAATGAAATCCGAAGAGCAATCAAACCCAGGATGAATCAAACAACCAAGGAAAAACAGTCTCCCACAGGAAAAGTGTTTTTGCCATATATCAAAGGAATTACTGATCAGATGGGAAAGCTTATGAAAAAGCATAACCTTCAAGCAGTATTCAGACCCACCCGAAAAATACAACAGATGCTACGATCAGCAAAAGACAGTAGAGACCCCCTCACCTCTGCAGGAGTATACCGTATACCCTGCAGCTGTGGACAAGTTTACATCGGGACCACAAAGCGTAGCATCCAGACAAGAATAAAAGAACATGAAAGACACTGCAGACTTGGACAACCGGAAAAATCAGCAGTGGCTGAACATAGCCTAACTCAAACAGGGCACAGTATCTTATTCCAGGACACCAAAATACTGGACAACACTTCCAACTACTTTGTCAGATTGCACAGGGAAGCCATTGAAATTCACAAGCATAAGCAAAACTTCAACAGGAAAGAAGAAACCTTAAGAATGAACCGAGCATGGTTGCCAGTTCTAAAAAACACCAGGCTAACAAAACACTCCACACCCGACAATAGCCCTGCAGAGAAGATTAGCACATCAAGTACCAATCCATATGCAAAAGAACCCCCTCAGGATACAGTGAAGCCTCCCGCCATTAGCATTCCACACCCTGGGAAACTCTTACAGGATGACTCAGCTCAACCCCACCCCTCCTGAGTAGATACAAATGACCTACATCTTTTCCACACTGTGACACTGAGAGATCTCTGTCTTTTGGTGCTACACCTCTGAAGATGCCAGCCACAGCTGCTGGCGAAACGTCAGGAACTACAATGCCAAGATCACGGCAATACAGCCCGGAAAACCCACAACAACCATTGTCCTTTGTTTCCTGTGCCTCATGAGGCTCCAGAGGAGGAAACACAGAGCACATGCTTTGCAAGTATATGGGCCCAGTTTCAGTTGGCACTTCACAGAGGTCAATCAGATGCCATTTAGAAAACGCAAAACTCAGAGTTACACCCTTCTAAATCCATTGAAGTCAATGGGCTTAGAAGGGTGTGACTTTCTTTAGGACTGCACTTGTAAATACAAGGCATCTCTTTATTGTGAGCTGGGCTGTTCCCTGACCACAAACCAACCTATGGGAGGCCACATAACCATAAAGATGGGAAAGCAGGGAGAAGAAGCAAGCAGAAATATAAGAAGCAAGGAGAAAACAAGGCAGGGATTCATGTTTCTGGTGAAATCATGTGTTTTTGCCCCCAGTGTTTTAAAGCCATATGCACGGAGTGCTGCAGATGGCACTTCCTTCATCTCCCAACTCTCATTCCCTCCTGACCATGAATGAGCAACAAAGAGCACTCATGTCACCAGGAGCTAGAGAGGGGGTGGCTGCTCTGGTCTGCTCTTGCACCCTCATCCATCATTCTGCAACCATTAGAGTGCAGCTAAAAAAATGTCACAAGGAAAAAAATAGGTTCAGTGCCAATTGATTTAGACATTTATTTGAAAAGAAAAGCTTTAAGAAACATCTCTGGCAAAATTAAGGGAAAGTCATATCTATGTGAAATGCACTTGGGTTTTGGTATCTATCTTTAAAGATCAAATTCATTGAAAGCTTCTCTTTTAAAATGTTTGAGTGATTGAAAAATAAAACTAATAATATTTTTCAAAATTGCTCCTTCGAGTTTGGGGGGGGGGGAATTATATTTCCTCTGCAAAATAGGTATACCTGCGATGGATACTATCTATCATAGTTACAATAACCTGCACCAGAGTTCGTCATTATTTATATCTCTCATCCACTAAAAGAAGCTGCATGTAACACTCTACCATATATGGAAGAAACTAGGTTTGAAGGCCTGTGTTAGTTATATTCAATATTAAATTGACCAAGAGCATTTGCTATCTTTTTATACCCATGAAAATTAGGTAGTATTAGGCTGTCATGAACAAATCTGTTCATCTGCGACAGGCAAAAACCTTGCGTGTTAGAGTGTAATAGAAGGCTTCCTGTTATCAGAAGTCTTGGATCAAACTGCAAATTGCCATGCTCCCTTATGTGAACATTTGGTCAAATTAATGTTTGTCTCCTTCTCACAAATTGAGATTCTAAACTGGGACCTAGTATAACAATGTTCTAGTTCCCATCTTTCTTTTTCTTTTTTAAAAAAAAGGCTCTAGCCATTTTCATTGCAGAGTTACAAGGGGAAAGGTGCACACCACGGCCCTCTGCTTTGCATTATGACACATTTTGATAAAGTCAGGCCTTAAACTTTTAAGGAAACAGAAGTTTGAAACAGTTATGAAACCTTAGAAACAAAAAAAAACCCAAAACAAACCTGTAACATTTGTAGACGTGTTGGTCCGCTCACCAACTACTCTCTTGATTTCATTCAGGACACTGTTCAGCTCATGGGATCTTTTTCGGTTTTCTTTTTCAGCAAACAAGAGTCTTTGGCGAAGTTCCAAAAACTGACTTTGGTACACATCTAAACCAGTTCCTGCAATTGTAAATACCAATTATTTTCTTCATGGAGGAATCAACTGTGAGACACAGAGTTATAAATGGCAACACATGCTTCTAACACATTGGGCTATAGTCTAGTTTATGCTAGAGGAAAAACTTGTATATTTATAAGGTGCCACAAGACTCCAGTTTATTTTTGCTGCAACAGACTAACACAGCTAGTTCTCTAGAATTGCAGCCATGCCTAGCTGAATAAAGCACATGGTATTTTTTTCTAGCTTAGAAAGGGTTAATATGCTTCAGACTGAACATTTGTTTTATAGAAGGAACCGTGACTCATATACCTCATCCTGGCTTTATAGGTCTTCATGTGTGCATTTATGGTTTTATAGATCAATACCTTTGTTCAGAGTAAAATACAAATTTATCCTAATTACTCATCCTGATAAACTTTAGTGCAACAGAAAATGCAGGTTAGGATAATTGACCATAAGCTTCCTCCTCACCAACACATAGTAAAATCAGACTAGAGATTGATAAATGATCCTCTTTTCTTTTATGTTTCCCTAAGGTGCCCTGTGAGGAACCAGTTAAACATACCACTGTTACAAAGCTTCACATAGCTGAATGGCATGCAGGCTTTGTCCTACAAAACTTCATTAATTGGTAATAACAGCTTGGCTAATTTGCTTCAGTAAAACAAACCTGAACATTACTGGTCTGATTTTCTGTCATACTCAAGGAAAAATATGACTGCAACAGCCTATCTTCCAGGATGGATCTTACATATCGTAAAATACTTATCAAATTAATGTATAATTGATGCTGTGTATAAGAGGCAATCTTTACTCTGTCCTGGTACCCATGGTTATCTGAGCCATCAAGTCTGCTAAAAACAGGAGAAGAGAGAGCACCTAGTATGGTTCTTTTATCTCCAGTGGTGCTACACCTCCATTCCCAACTAGATAAGAACATTATCAGGCCTATGACACCTTGTTTTCCTTCCCCCTTCTTGTTCTTCAATAGCTATCTCCCCAGGATCAACAAGAAAGTGGAGGAGGAGGATATGATGTCTCTGTTGCTGATAGATGAGGTAGCAGCAAGATGAGAACGAAACTCAGAAGAAGTGGTAACCTAGAAAAAATGTTTACCAGACAGTGATGATGGGCTGGCACTGAGGAACATAAGCAATGTGGCCAAATTATTCTCTTAAAAAGAAATCAGTTGTACTTAAAACAGTTTCTCTGTGGACTACCACTCTTATCAGATCAACAGTAGAATGCCCTGGAAGATAAAAATGTTCTCTCATTGGAGAAACTTTAAGGGGAAATTACACAGGGAGATTGCTGAAATTGAGTTTATTTACAAATTTAGAACAATGGAACTCCCAGGGCTAAATAGAGAAATAGGATGATCTCACTACAAATGCTAATTTTCTGCATTTCCTCAATAGCTCTCTAATCAAGCTAATCACATTTCACATTGTACTTATACATCCTATCTTACTTCTTTGCAGCATCTCTCCCACCTTCTGATGGGGATATAAAGACTTGGGGATCTCCATTCCTACTTGTATGAAGGGAGCTTGACTCTTGAAAACTTATACCTTGGAAAATCTTGTTGGTCTTTTAAAGTGCTACTGGACTTGAACCTTGCTCTTAAGAGTATCATGTGATCTCTGTTCCTGTTTAGCAACATACTCAATTTATTATACACTCGTGTGCATTTACTCTAGCAGGTACCACCCATATTGCTGCTCAAGTGTGTAAAGTTAACTACCAGCATGATCAAGCTAAATATGGTAGGAACTAGGACTCTAATTGCATCTCTACCCAAATGGAAATCGGGGGCATGCAAAGAGTACAAAAGTTAACAATTTTACTATCAAATTGGAAGATGAAGGCTGTGTGGAAAGAAGCACTAATTGAGACCTTTGGGCAACAACATCATTAAATGACACTATTGCAGCTCTGGGAATATTGCTGTTGTGTTGATTGCACCTCTCTAAACCACACCGGGGGTGGGGTGGGGGTGAAGTGTGACACACATATAGATGATAAATTTTGTAACAGTTGAACAGTAATTTTTAGTTGAAGGAGTGCAGTTTTAGGAAAGAACAAAACAGTTACTGTGAGCAGAGAAAGAAGGGTTTATTTGGATAATCTTTCTGAAAAATGACAACAATAATATGTATAGGAAAAAGTAACCCCCACAATGAGCACAATAGCATTTTATGCTAAGGTTGCCAAATTTTAAACTAGTCCTTCGATTTGTCCCTTTAATATCAGTTTGATCTGCAGCACTTATCAGGTGATGTTATTTAGCTCCAAGCCATGAAAAACTTCAACTGTTCATTTCCACTCATTAAGCTTCTGTTAAATGGAAGCAGCATTTTTTACCCTGGCTAGCTGACAACCTTATTTTCTGCCCCACAATAAGTACATTGTTATTACCTGGGCATGGGGAGAGGTAATGGTGATATGCCTGGATGTAATTCATAAGCTGGTTTTTAAGAGAACAAAACGGGTTTTCAGAAATTAATGAGATGTGATGGCAACCAAGCCAGTTCTTTCAATGTGGATCTGCCCCAATCATGTATATTGTGAGGGATGGTGATCCACCTTTTTTTTTAAAAGGTACACAGGTAGTATTGCCAACCCCCAAGTGAGGCCTGGGGATCTTCTGGAATTAGAAATGATCTCTAGACCACAGAAATGAAATTTCCTGGAGGAAATGGCAGCTTTGGAGGGTGAACTCTATTGCATCACATCTGTGGTGAGCTCCTTCCCCTCCCCAAGCTCCACCCTCCCCAGGCATTGCCTACAAATCTCCAGGAATTTTCCAGCCACAGGTGGCTATCTGACACACAAACAAGGAGTGCTAAATGTTTCCCTTGCTTGTGCTTTGTCTCCATGCAGTTTGACCCCGCCTACCCTGTGCACTTTTTAGCCTGCCTCGCTTATGGTATTTGAAGCCAACTATCTGTAAAGCTTAACATGCTTCAGTAGAACTTCTCTTTGCTCAAAAACTAAGCAGCCTCCATTTTCTGTGCCTGGGACAGACCTCACTTTAAAGAGACAGATATGCCAACATCATACTGGATATTAGTGTTATTCAATAATGAAACACAAATTAAGAAATATGTGGTCTAGATAGTACTGTGCAGTGTCAAAAAAGATCATACTCTTTATTCATTTCCAAAGAAAAATTATGTGTCATAACAGCTGAAAATGACTCCTAAAACTGGGCAGATGATTTTGATCATGTGCTTGCTTGTAGTCTGGACATCTAGTCCCATGATATTTTGAGCAGTATTTTAATTTAAAAATTACTTGACAATATATTCAGAGGCATTCCCCTCCCTATTCCAGATAAGGATCTACAATCAAAGGAGAGGGAGAAAGAATTGCCAAAGGTCCAATTAACCCTATTCCCATCACCGCCATAAAGTTTTAAATAGTGACATGAAGAATACATCATAGACCTGCCCAGAGAAGAAAAAGTGCAGCCTATGGGCTCCTTCCAGGCAGAGTGGAAACCATTTTACAGCTTGTATGATCTTACACTGCTATGTGGACATACCTATGAAGGAATCACATTGCCCTTCAAATGTCAGAAACCAGATACATTTAAAATTTCCTTTGTGCTTTCACACATACACACCAACAAGAGGAGAGGGGGTGAAAAATGTTTCAAGTGAGTTGTATGAATTCAATCTCAATGTTAAATCACATGCAGGGGAAGCTTTGTGCTGCAACTCTTGTTTTGAACATGCCACTGAAAGGTGCAATTCTAAGATGGTCTACTCAGAACGAAATCAAGGGGGCTTATATGTCCTTAGGCAACCCTTTTGTTGCTGGGGGAGGGGGGAATAGCATTGTACCAGGGCACTGACAACACTTCTGATGAAAACTAGAAGTGATGTCATGGATGCTCTGGAGTTTGTGCGCGCGCACGCGCACATACACACACACACAAAACTTCTCTATGATTTACCATAGAGTTTTTGCTAATCCTAGAGTATGCCATGACATCATTTCTGATTTTTATTGTAAGTGACATCAGCATGCAAGTGCACCAGTCCTCACCTTCTAATTGCTCCCCAGATGTGGCCTGGCAGCCTTACAACTTGGCAACCCTAGTTCCTAGAATTGCAGGCTAAAGGATCAACACACTGCTAATACAGCTCGTGGATGTCTGGCATGTTTTTGCAGAATCAGTGCATCTGCTTGATCTTTATTATTTACTCCATTTATATTTCTCCCCAGTGGACACACACAGCATCTTACATCATTTTCTTCTTCGTTTTATCTTCACAACAACCCTGGGAGATAAATTAGGCTGAAATTGTATGACTGGCCAAGGTCACCCACCAAGCTTCCATTGCAGAATGGGGGTGCTCGGTCTGACACTCAAAACAACCCTTTGCTTGGCATTGTCTTTAATGTCTTCCCATGCAAGAATACACTTAAATCAATTTAGCTTTTGCTCAATATGCCTGCAAGTTCCTTCTCAATGGCAGTATTGCAATATTTCATTCACATGTAAGAAAAATATTGTTTCTGTTCTTTGTGTGAAGAAACACTAAAAACTTCTAAAGAGGAAAAAATTATTCTGCAGGGCAACTGGCAGCCACACTTTGTGCAATATGGGATATTAGAACATTGGGCTTGGCTGCTCTTCTCTTTAGTTACTTTTAACACACACAGACACAGGTGCGCATGCACATGCACGTGCAAAAAGTTTGGAGTCTCTCTCCAGCCCATCCTCCTTATATCAACTCCTGATATATTGGTTAAGCAGAAGAAATACAGAGTTTATTTTTGCCTACTGTAACGATCAAGTTTTTTAGCAGGTATATTGCCGAAGGCTTTCATGGCTGGAGAACGATGGTTATTGTGGATTTTCCGGGCCGTATCGCCGTGGTCTTGGCATTGTAGTTCCTGTAGCTCGCCAGCTGCTGGTGAAACGTCAGGAACTACAATGCCAAGACCACGGCAATACAGCCTGGAAAATCCACAACAACCATTTTTAGCAGGTGTTTCTCCAGGACAAACTTTTCCAGTTTGTTCCTCTTTGGATGCTTCCACATCCAAAGGACTGTTTTGCCCTGACGGATCCTTTTTCTTCAGTCAGATGCAAGTGGGATTAGAACAAGCATTCCATGCAGTAAAATGTAGCATTACATTTCCCTTAAAATCTGGAACGCCTTGCTGCCACCAAGGCCAAGAGCCTGCTATATGGCTACTTGGAAATAAATCTTCAGCAGGTGTCCTGTTCTCCTTGCATATTTCCTTTAACAACAACAACATTCGATTTATGTACCGCCCTTCAGGACAACTTAATGCCCACTCAGAGCAGTTTACAAAGTATGTTATCATTATCCCCACAACAAAACACCCTGTGAGGTGGGTGAGGCTGAGAAAGCTCCAGAGAACTGTGACTCACCCAAGGTCACCCAGCTGGCTTCAAGTGGAGGAGTGGGGAATCAAACCCAGCTCTCCAGATCAGAGTCCCGCACTCGTCTTAACCATTACACCAAACTGGCTCTCTTTAATTTCTTTGTTTTTAACCTCTGGTGGCACTCAAAAATAAAAGTTTAATTATCAGCTCTTAGTGGTGTGAAGTACTTCTTTTATATTGCAGTAAGCCAAAATCACAAATTTTACTTTTATTCTAAATGAACATAATACAATAACAAATAATAATTTAAAAATAAAAATCAGAGACTTTGCTTGCTACAAAAATGTAGAAAAGCCTCGTCTTCCAAAAAGAGCTGATAATTAATCGTTTATTCAGGAGAGTCAGGAGAGAAACAGAGAACCGAAGAAACTAATTAGACTGGAAGTGTTTTTAAAGGGACAGTAGCACTGGCCTCCTCAACAGGCTGTCTCGCCTTATAAACATATTTCAAGTTTTTAAAAAGTTGTCACAAATCAGGTTTGAAGAAATGTATGGGGTGTGGGAACCAAAGAATAGCTGGAAGGTAACAGATTGACTATGATGTTGTCTTGATTGTATTGTCTATTTTTTTAAAAAAAGTTAACAAATTATATAGCTGCCAACTTCCAGGTGATGCGTGGAGACCTCCCAGAATTACAACTGATATCCACACAACGGAGATCACTTCACCTGGAGAAAATGGGTGCTTTAGAGGGCAAACTCCCCAGAGCCTGCCCTGCTCAGGCTGCACCTCCAAAATCTCCACAAATTTCCCAGTCCAGAGTTGGCAACCCTAACAAAACACAACATTTCCAACCAGAGGGGAACCAGCTTTTGTCCTGGTAAGTTTCTGTTCCCCTCTTTACATTTGAACAGCACAAAAAACAAGAATGACATGCCAATAAATGAAATCATATTACAGTAATTAATTACCTTCTGAGTAATAAAAGGGCCCTAGGGCTGAAAACGCTTCAGTTCTATGGCACTCATGGTTTTGTATTACCAGGAACTCACTTCTAGAGTGGAGGACTCCCAAGACAAGATGGTTCCATGTCAGTTAAGAAACTTCTTGTAGGGTTTCCTTGACAGCAAATTATTCAAAGTGCTGAATGTTGTTTTATGCTGTTTTTATACCTCTGGTGTTTTATTGGCAAGGTTATTTTTTGTCATTTTTATTTCTTTTTATGACTTGTGAGCTTCAGTTTTGTGAACTGCCTCAAGCAGGTCTCTGGAGAGGCTGCATATGTGATCCCTAAATATATAAATTACTGAAAACAATAAATATAATCAATGCACTATGCAGCATTTTAACCTGAATTATCTTAATTGTACTACCATGGGAAGAAAAAGATACTTTCCTGTAAATATTATCATTCTACTCAGTACGAATCTATAGTCTTTCTCTTGGTACCAATAGAAACATGATGCTGGATGAGTATAACAAACTTATCTGTACAGAGTTCCAAAACTCCTGTACTATGTCTGAAGAAGCTGGTTCTTCATGGCCAGGGTCAGCACATCAGAGACTGTAGGACCAGGCAAGTGCTTTGCAGGAATACCAATGCTGCATGTATCAACAACCTGGTTCAGACCTCTCAACAACTTGGTTCAGATATGACACTGTGGAATTTTGTACAAGTTCCCCGGAGACTGCTCCCTTCGGCAGATAAACATCTACTGGTGGTCCCTGGCCCTAAGGAGGTTCACCTTGCCTCAACCAGGGCCAGCAGGGCTGTCTCGGTCCTGCCCCTAACCTGGTGGAACTCTCAGTCTGTGGAAACCTGGGCCCAAATGGATTTATTATCTTTCTGCTGGGCCTGCAAGACATAGATGTTCCACCAGACATACAGGGGTTGAGGCAGGCAGGCCAAAAAACCAGCCTCCTACCGGGGGGAGGTGAGTGTTGTCATCTGGTAGCTAGCCACCCTGCCCCATGGATAGGCCTTAATGATTAGTGATGTGCAATATGGGCATGAATGTCTGTTTTAGACTTTACTGCACTGACTGATATGTTTTAATCTAATTTATGCTATCTGTTTTTATTGTACTTTTCATTACTGCCTGTGATCCTCTCTGAGCCTGCTTGCAGGGAGAGAGGAATATAATAAAATAAATAAATAAAATAAGATTTTTTATTTATGCTGGGTTTCACATTTAAGTTGGGATTGGCCATTAGTCAGCCAGTAAGTTCAGAGGACAAATTAGCATCCTAATACAGGATTTCTGTTTGTTCGCTTTGAAGTACGAGAGGGAGGAGATAGATAAGGGAGCTTGCCTTGCCCTGTTATATCAGAGAGAACAGAAGGAACATATTCTAGTTTTGCTTTAAACAATACTTTTTCACTTAACTAGGCAACAATTCTTCTTATGTACTTAAGGGGAAATGCTGATGCCTGTTTAAGTTACATAATATGTCTTTAAACACTATTAGAAACCCAGCCCATACAGCAGGAATTAACTTCCCATCTACTTCCATTTTAGTCCTTAAATTTAGGATCTTGCTAAAATGTCTTGAAAGGACTAGAGATGGGCATGAACCAGAAAAAAAAACCGAACCGTGCGGTTCGTGGTTTGTTGCATTTCATGAACCACGAACTTTCACGAACCTGCCCCGGTTTGCAAACCGGTTCATTTGGTTCGTCAAAACGTCACATCCAGGTCAGCAAATCATCACTTCTGGGTCAGCAGAAGGTCACTTCTGGGCCAACAGAAGACCACTTCCAGGTCAGCACAAGGTCCGCAGGAAGTCCATCCCCTGTTGCCTAGAAAACTGATTTATCGGCACCAGGCTGTCTGCAGTGACGAACCAAAAAACCAAACCAAACTAACCAGCCTAAAGTTTGTGGCGGTTCATCAGAAATGGGCTCTGACGAACCGCCGGTTCGCGAACCGTAAACCAGCCCAGTTCATCACGAATCTTGGTTCATATTTTGGTTCATGCCCATCTCTAGAAAGGACTAGAAATCAAAGAAATACAGCAAACTACAGCAAGATATTTGCCAATAATGTTTTTCTGCTATCTTCATAGGACCAACAGATCAGTTTCTGTACAAAAGAATAAATAGAAAAAAATCTGATAAAAAGTAACACCTGTTAACCAGTGAGAGAACTTTTCAGACCTCCAGGATACTCTATGCTTATCTAATAATAAAAAACAACACTGTAGGTAGCAAGAAAGGTAGGGTATAAATGTTTTATTTTAATACATAAACATTCTTCAACAAACAAACACTGAAGGGAAGACTCCTGAATGAAACTGATAAATTAGAATGTGTCAATATATTTTATTATGTTCCCCATGGTTTGAATAAAGACCAAGCATTTTTTACTCATGGCAGGTAGTAATTTGCTTAACATCATCAGTTACTTCTGTTATTGTGAACACACACATGACTTAAAACCATCATGTCCTGTATCTGTGTGAAGCTACATAAAACAGTACCAAAACTATTCCAGTCTACATATCTCATTTGAACTTTAAATTTACCAGTCCAAACCACATTTATGAAAGACTTATTTAAACCAAATAAGCAACCTAGTTCCCAAAAGCAGTCCCGTGTTTCATGGATGATGGTCCCTCCTTGCCAGAGGAACAATCCAAAGACTCAAATGAGGGCATGCTTAGGTTCTGGAATCAGCCAATGAAGATACCTCACCTCCAAGAAGCCCCCATCAGTGTTCAGGAAGAATCTTAGGAGATTAGGATATCTTTCTCATCTTGGGAGGTAGCCCTAATCATCTACTTGGAACTCACTGCCCTAAAACCATTAGAATCCCATGTCAGTAGTTGAGGGTTGAAATACACACTTCCCTGCAGAACTACATAAGCCTCCAGCTTTCACAGGAACAATATTTTAAGCTCTCTGCTTACCTGAGTTCAGCGCAAGTGGTCTTGCTACATTCCTCAATCTATGGATACTTTTAAACTGTGCCTTCCTTTGCATGTCTACCCCGCCAACTGATCTGAGCTCTAGGGGTCCTAGATGATTACCTGGCTTCAACTAGCATGGCTGCAGCATCGGGGTGCTCCTGTCTCCATGGGGTAGCTAACAGGGAACCTGTGCCCTCCCCCCCCCCTCCATGTGAGGTGGGCAGCTCTGGCCCTCTTCTACTTTCCCTCAACTGCATCTTGCCTGACCGGGGAGGGGGAGGGGAAGAGGTTTCCTGCCTTGCTACACAAGTTGTGGAACATGAGCATTGCTGATCCCTGCCCCACTATCTAGGGATGAGACTGGTAGCCACCACTGTGCCCTACCACCAGCCCTCAGTCTACCACTGGGGGTCAAGGAGGGCAGGCAGCAGCTTCTCACTACAGTCAGGGAGCAGGGAAGGAAGGCAGCAGCTTCCGGCCTTCCCACAGTGCAGGGGCTGGGGGGCGGGGGTGAGATGTGGACTTCATAGTTTAGGTGCACCAAATTCTTGGGCTGATGTTATTTACCTCCGTGCCTCAAAAAGCTTCAGTTGCCCATTTCTGCACATGAAGCCTTTATTAAAGGGACAGGACTTTTCCCTACATGCCAGCTGATAATCATAGCCTAAAACAGTTACACAGACTCTGATGGGCACAGAACAGTTCTGCAGAGACATTCAGGTAATGAAGGGAGGGGTGCAGATTATATCCTCTTGTGCTGTGTTTCCAGTCCAAATCAGGGGATTAAAAACAGTTGGGAACTCTGTAAATGAATCTTCCAATGTCTTGTCTGATTTGGTCTTAATTCAAGCTGTCTTCTATTAGAAAATTAAATATATGTATCCATCTTAATAAATCATTTCCAACATAGTCAATATCCTAACTGAATATCCTATAATGATACCACATTAGAAGAGTGCATTTCTAGATAATTAGTCCTTCAACAAGTGACCATTTTGTTTTGACTTACAAAGCACCTTAACCGGTTTCACAAAAAATGCTAAGGAGTTCAAGATTAAGTTTGTGGAAGATTTGCTTTTATAAGGAGAAAAGCAATAATAATGCAAGCCTTGTACAGCACATTTTAATTGTCGATTTATCTGGGAGACTCATAGATTAATTAGCTGCCTCTGTGGCCCAGTGCCATTTCTTGGGAACACCTGCAAAATTTACAATTACTCTGCTACCACTCTTGAGAAGACTAACTGAGAGAATACCATCACAGTTCTAGGTATATTTATATGAGAGAAACATGAATGCTTCATTCTTAACTGCCCTATTTGCTTGAATGTCCTAGGACAGGCTGTCTTAAAAACTATAAAATACAATTGGATTATTTATATGTGGGGAAATTATATTAAGAAATTAGAAATACAAGAAGGAGTAAATGTACCAAAGAAAAAAGAGCAACACACAAAGGACTTTCTGTTTGTTTTAAAATGCCTATGTCAACTTGATCCAAAATGTCAGAGTTGACATTTTGACTAATACACCAGAGCAATACACCTATGTTTACTTAGGCTTTAATGTTTTCAGGCATTAATGTTTTCTTTGGTCTTCCATCTCTATAGTGTCATTGTCTGCCACACTATATTGTCATTGTCTGCCAAGTTCACGCTAGTTAGAGAGAGCTAGGCAGGTGTGGTATCATCTAATCTGTGCCTTTTCCTCACCTCTGCTTCTTTTCCTGTTCTCAGTGAATCAAATCAAAAAGAAAACTTAAGTAAATCAAAGAAGAGATTTTCTGAGAAAAAACACATACTCGGTATCATACATTATGCCAAGAGTTCAAAGAAAAGCTGCTTAAGACCAGTATTGGAGATCTCTATTGAAACCTGAATGGGAGCGAGGAGCCAAACTAGACAATACACGTAGTCTTGTGTAACTTCCCACAGCCTTTTTTTAAAATTAAAAGCTGTATTGGGAGCTGGCAAGTTTCAGCAAAACAGTCTGGAATATGGTAGGTTTTGCTGAACAGTTGCCATTCCAGTCCCTAAGCTGCTTTTCCACCTGCAAGGAAGAAAATGATTCTCCCTAGTATGGGGAGAAAAGTGGTAAGGAGGGCATTTTGAGCAGAAAATAGCTGGGAGGGGGGCACGGTTAAGTAGCCCCTTTCTTTCCCGCTATTTCTGTGCCTAAATTTGTAATATCTGCTTTTGATTTTTGAAAGGTAGAGAAAATTGCGCACAGTTCCATGTAGTTTAGTGGATATTTTATTTACTTACTTATTTTATTTATACTTGTCTTTCTCCCCACTGTGGACTCAAAGCAGCTTACATAGTTCTCCTGTCCTCCATTTTATCCTCTCAACAGATAGGTCAGACCAAGAGTGTGTGACTGGCCCAAAATCAACCAACAATCTTCCATGGCAGAGTGAGGATTTGAACCTGGGTCTCCCAGAGCCTAGTCCAACACTCTAACCACTACACCACACTGGATAACTGAATAATAAATCTATTAGCACTTCTAGGAATATTAGGAGTTTAGATCACTTTAAAAGAACATATAATCTCCATTTTTAATGCCGTAATTTAAAATGTATGTTGTGCATATGGGCTGTCAAGTCGCAACTCGCAACCAACTTATGGCAACCCCAGCAAGGGGCTTTCAAGGCAAGTGAGAAGCAGAGATGGTTTGCCAGTGTCTTCCTCTGCAGAGTCTTCCTTAGTGGTCTCCCATTCAAGTACTGGCCCTGCTTAGCTTCTGGTATCTGATGAGATTGGGTTATACTATGCCAACTCCCCTCCAATTTAAAATGCACATACAACTCTTTTTTTGGTATAACTTGAATCAAAACCATGCTTTGCTATAGGGTCTCTGGGGCTTGACTGGAAGTTACATGGAATTAAGGGGAACAAGGTCGAGAAAGCAAATGTAGAAAAGGGATACACCAATGAAACAGACAAAGCTGTCAGATTCTAGGTGAGGGCTTGTCAGATGCCAAGGTCCAGCTTGGCTGAAGTGCCTTCTCTTGGCCTCAGACACATAGGGTAGGGTTTTTCTTCATCTCTGCCCTAACTTTATGGCCTTCTGAGCTGGGAGCCAAAGCTATTCAGCCATTTCTCTCAAGCCTTTGATATAGTGGTTAAGAGCAGCTGAACTCCAGTCTGAAGAACCGGATTTGATTCCCCACTCCTCTGCTTGTGGGTGACCTTAGGTCAGTCACAGCTCTTTCAGAGCTCTCTCAGCACCACCCACCTCACAGGGTGATTGTTGTAGGGATAATAATAAACTTTGACTGCTCAAAGTGTGGCATTAATTTGTCATGAAGGGCAGTATATAAATTGAATGTTGTTGTTGTTAAGGCCTTAGCCAGGCCTGGGGCATGGTCTTCCTCTATCCAAAAGCCCTATGGCAGCATGGGCAAGCCCATGAGGGACCAATAGCGGCCTTGGAGCAATCTCTCCCCTGCTGCTCCCCTTTCCCACCTTCAGGGCAGAGCTGTCTGGCAACTGATTGTCAGATGGCTGGTTGTTAGGACCAGTTGTCATTGATCTGCTGGCCAGCATGTGGATCTTTACAGAGTGCATCCACGGGGGGGGGGGGGGTCTGGCATTGTTCCTCTTTCTGTTAATGAAAGCACTGAGATAAATTCAAGTGTGTGCAAAACAAAAGAGATTATTCTCAGCCAAAATAAACTCCTTCCTTCAACCACTCCCTGCTTTTTTTAATCCAATGGGTATTTTTTGGAAGTAACAAAAAAAAATAAAGCAATACATGTGACTAACATGATCATTCAAAAATAACATAATTCTGCGTAAGATATCAGAGGCATGGCTGTGCTATTCTATTGCAGCAAGAAACAAAAAAGTCTTGAACCATCTAGTTAGAAACATAAACATCTGAATGGTTATCACATTATCACAGGTAACAGATTTCCTTTACAGAGGCTGGGTCTGGGGGAGCCCAGTGACACCTGGCGTGGGCTTTCGGGGACCACAGTTCTCTTTGTCAGATGCATCTGACGGGGAGAGCTGTGGTTATCGAAGGCTTATACTGCATTGGAATTGGTTTTGCTGCTACAAACTAACAGGGCAAACTCCAACTGACCCCAACACCAAAAGGAGATGTTACATTTACTAGCAAAGGAATGTTTTGGTTGCACCCTCCCTCTCACGCCCTAATTGCCTCTTCTCTCTCCTCCCCTTCTCTCCCTCCTCTTCTGTATTTGACCAGTCTCTGTATCATGCATCTGACGAAGAGAACTTGATTCTCGAAAGCTTATGCTACAATAAAATTGGTTAGTTTTAAAGATGCTACTGGACTCTTTTTGAATAAACATCTGTAGAAGCATAAACTGTTATGGGCTTTCCTACTGTGAGTATATATTCTGATCTCTTTAGTGTATTTAGTGTATTTTATCTTGCCTTTCCACCACGGAGCTCAGGGCAGCAGACGGTTTCCCCCCTCCTCTGTTCCATCCTTGCAGCAACTGTGTGTGGCAGATTAGGATGAGAGAGACCAACTATTCTAAGGTTATGCATGAGCTTCATGGCAGTGTGAAGATTTGAACTCACTAGCCACTATACCATACTAGCTTCACTCAAAGAGCCTAACTACACACTGTACTTTTCCTGAGTCCATCCTTAGTCCAGTTAACAGATGAGGTTTGGAAATTTCATGATTGGAACTCAGTACTCAGGCAGTTGGGGACCCTATTTCTATTGAGACTGGTGTATATGGAGAGTTGACCTTCCCCCTGTGCCATTTTTCTGACCTGAAATAGCCCTGGGGAGCCACTATTTGCTCTGCTGTGGAAATTTAATGTGTACTAACAGATTTATTAGGTGTCAGTTTCTCCAACAGGGCAAATAGGCCCCAAGGCCACATCAGGTTGGGGAAATGGTGAGGTGGTGGGTCCCCTCTCCACACACACTATAGTTCCAACCCAAATAAGATCCCAGAACAACTGTGAATTTTATTTTTATTTACTTCATTTACACCCCCATTTTTTCCCTAACAGGGATCCCAGGGGCTATAATGCTCTCTCCTTCTCCATTTTATCCTCACAACAATCCTGTGAGGTAAGTTAGGCTGAGACAGAGTGGCTGGCTCAAGGTCACCCAACAAGCTTCCATATATAGTTCTAATATAATCATGCTTAAAATGTAGACAAGACTACATGTTCAGTTGATTTTAGTTGACAATTTGTTTGAATTATATTTGAATCATATATATACTCTGGTTTTATATTATATCTAGTAAGTTTCAAACATCCTGGAACTTGATTTTGGCTTGATTTAATCCATTTGTACCTACTAGTCTGCCTCCCCCCCTCTTTTGTTGCAGCTTTGAGATGGTACTCCCTCAGGACTGGTCATGTCTTCACCATGGTGACTTAGGTAAACTACTATCCCTCAGAGATAAAATCTTTTACAGAAGTCTTTGCAAGAATAGAAAGCATTTTGCTGTGCTTCTTATTTTAAAAAAACACATTAGACGCATGGGCACGAGGCAATGATATACTCTTGCAGAATGATGGTCAGGCTCTGCGTTAGATCACATCTTGTTATGTCATTTCATTCTGCCATCACTTGGTCTTAGTTTAAGGAAATAACAGTGCAATCCCAAGAACACTTTCCTGGGAGTAAGGTCCATTGAACAGACCTGAGTAGGATTCTGAGTAGACCTTCATAGGATTGCTCTCAAAGTGTCAGGGAGCCTTAGAAGGGCTCTAGTTCTAGAGGGACAGCAGTGTCTGTTGCACTAAAAATACAACAGGAGTCTTGTGGTACTTTAATGACTACCTAGATGCTATTTCAGCATAAACTGAAATACATACCATGCATCTGATGAAATGCTCTGACCTGGATAGCCCAGGTGAGACTGATCTCATTAGATCTCAAAAGCTAAGCAGGGTGGGCCTTGGTTAGTAACTGGATGGGAGGCCTCCAACGAAGACCAGGCATTGGCAAATCACCTCTGTTAGTCTCTTGCCAGGAAAACTCCACCAGGGGTTACCATAAGTCAGTTATGACTTGAGGGCACTCTCCATCACCACCACCTGATGAAATAAGGTCTGAAAGCTTTATGCTGAAATAAAAATCATTCAGTCTTTTAGGTGCCACAAGACTGAAGCAGACTCTTTATCCAGAGAACTGTGCAGTAGTAAGGGGAAAAGGCAGGCAAAACAAGGTCAGGTCCAGATGGACAGCTGAGAAGAAAGCAAAACCAGCAAGACTGGTCACAGCATCCAAAGAACAGGTCAACACCATGATTTCCAAACAGCCATCTCCACACCTAATGGCAAACTGCTTCTGAGACGGAGGCATCTTCAAACTGTACCTATTTCATATGCCCTCCTCTGCCCATTGGGCTGAACTAGGGCTTGGGATTTTTACCTCACAAGAAGTGTTAACTATCTTGGCAATTGCCACCAATTACAGGTGTTACATTTCTACAGGCACCATGATCCTGAAGAACAAAGTCCTTAAAGTTACATTTGCAGGAACCTGACAAGGGAGTTGTAAAGGCATTGGATATAGGCCTGTATCATCTATGACTCTAGCTGTGCCTCAGTGTCTGTGACATGTTAGCATCATATATAGTGACAAACCAAACATCAAAGTGATTATTTTACATTTAGATCCCATACATGCTTCCTTGACTCAATTTACTCCCAAGTAACTTTTCCTAGTACTGCAGTCCTAGTTTTAAGCAAACTGAGGGCCAAACTAGGTGCGATGGCATCCTCATGGCCACCATGGTGATGCCACTGCCACTTTAAAGTCATTTAAAAATGGTATGTGGGCTGGATTAAGAAGACTGCAGTGGGCTGGGGTGCTCCCCCATCTGTATGCTTTACCAGTTGCTGAAATGGCCGCTCATACACCCTGCAGCTGTTTTGGCTGTTTGGATAAGGTGAAGGGGGCAACAAGAGCACTATCCTGCAGGTCCAAGGAGCATTGCGCCTCATGGCATTTTTAATTGACTTTAAAATGGGGGAAGCATCCTTGTGGTAGCCTCAAGGATGCCGTCACGTTTCATTTGGCCCTGATGCTCTTAATATAATTAAGTGAACAAGTCATACTGTGTAGTAAACTCACAGAAATAAACCCAGCCAGTAGTTAGTCTAGCGTGAGTCACACAAGCAAGATGCAAAATAATACAAGTTCTAATAATTATTCAGAAAGTGAAAAATATGGTTACTGGGCTAGTGGAAAGGAAGTAACAATGTGCACAAATGAAACAGAATAAGGCATGCAGACACCACCAAAATATAAAGTTAGGGTGTTTAAAAAAGAACACAAGCAGGAAATAGATGTTTAATATCTAAATCTTGGTAAGGCTCTAACAGGAAGTCTGAACCTGAAAAAAATATTGATATTCTTAAATGCTTACTCCACAGCAGATCTTATATGATCATATTTCTTTATTCTCTGTGGGAACAACTTTTCTCTTTTTAAAAAAATTACAGGAATTTAGGCCAATTTTTAAAAAGTCCTAGAACCACAGTTCTTTAGTATAAATCTTTAGTATTCTTTAGTATAAATCTAGATAGTGCGTTAACTTCTATTAGCCCAAGATTATTAAAATAAGAGGAAAACTTTTATTTCTAATTTACATTAAGTGGAAACAAATAATTATTTTAAAAGTCATGTCTAGAAGTGTGGCCAGATACATAAATATAATATGCATAATAGCATAATATAGCAAAACACACATGTGTGTGCCAGTTTTGTGCAAAGTGCTTTTCATAAAAAGGGGTGAATGCCTTTTCTGAATGACTGGTGGTAATCAGGCAGTGTTCCACTGATGTTCACAGAGTTACATTGTGCTAAATTAATGGCAACAGAGGAATCATTTACAATGGTTTGCCATCTAGTAGCATAGACAAAAGAAACAAATACCCTCAATTCCCACAAGCACTCTAATTTTAATTTAAACACATTTATATGGAAGTGAGAAGCAATTCAAGATACCACTCTGTGCATCATCCGTCACTACATGTGACCAATGTGCTTGTCTGAATCATTTGTAATGCACAAAAGTAGCAATTTGGCACATCACTCCACAGCTCACATTAGAGAGGATGCCATGCCATGCCAATCAAGTTTGTGATTTGGGGCCAGGACACTTTTTGGTATTCAGCAACGAAGTAGAAAATATACACACTTTTGCATCAGTGTGAATGGTGTTACACAATTGATTTGGTGTTTCCTTGCTGATCTATACAGAAATTCCCGGAAGAAAAGGATCAGGCTCCCAGGCTCATGAATTTTGCTGAGAAAAATGGGTGACTTAAATATATATGCCCAATTCACAACTGATGGAAAGAGTATTTAATCCAAGTATCTGCAACTGAATGTAAAAAGCATGATAAGAAATACTCCTCAGGCAACATATTTGCCATGTTCATGGAGACGGTGGAGAACAGCCAATCACGTTCAGAAGGATAATGAAAATTCACCCTTAGGGTTACTTCATATTTTACAGAAAAGATGGAGGCATCTATTTTCATACCATTTCCACCACATCTTTTATGTTTTATTTGGAGAAGTATATGTATATAAACACATGAGAAATATGTGCCTCAAAGCTGTGATTGGCTGAGGCTCCCAGATATGCGCATATATATAGCTCCCCCTTAAACGTTACAGAACAGACATGACTGACACTGTATGGAAATGCAGAGACCACGGTTATATAAATGCATGAATTTTCCCATTTATTCCAGCAAAACTTCAGTGGAATGACCTTCTAATTAAAAGTGCAATCTGGAGATGGTGGAAGTGCTTAGGGACCTGACCAGCTGGAGTTCTCTCTGAGAGATGCTGGTGTAAGCAGGAGTTGCACTGGTGCAGTGCCCAGGTGCTACCACACTGGTCCCAACCACAGGAACTGCCCCACCATGCACCAGCATAAATTCTTTCATCCGGATGGAAATGGGCAGGCTAGGGGGGCATACCAGGAGTTAGTCAGCGGGATTACCCACAACATCAGTGGAAAATTACACCAGCAAAAAGCACAGTGTAGCAAAGATGTACCCAGGCACTGGGAAAGGCTAAGTAATGTCCCCCACAAGGCACAGTCCTGCCCAATAGCCCCAGCTGAGCATGGGATGCCAATTACAGTTGCATCCAATCACTGCCCCCACTACATAAATTTTATTTATTTATTTGATTTTTATACTGCTTCTATTTAATTAAAAGCTCAAAACAGTTCACATCATTATATCAGTTAAAAACCAATACAAAACATAATATATTCAATAAAATCACAATTTAAAAAAAACACTGTACAAATACTAGCCAGGTTGCCCTACAAATCATTATGTAGGGCATGCAGCACAGGTCTCTGCCATGCATACTTAAAGCACACAGCGTTCCACTTTGGTGGCAGGAGAGACGTGGCACTGAGCCCTACTGGGGGAGCACTTAGCACAAACACCCAATGGGGACAGCAAAATCCATACTGTGTGGCTGATATGTCTCATTTCCGAAGCCTAACAGGTACCCCATCTCTGGAATGTTGAGGCAAAGGGGCAACCATGCACTGATAGGTAAGTAGGGATGGGAATCCAGCTGCCCTGGTTTGAAAGTTTGCGCACACCTCCCCCATTTACTTCACATGAAGCTGGGTGCCACCTCAACAATGCTGACTCCCACAAGTGAGGTCAGTGCTGTGAGAGTATGGGAGTGATGCAAGCCAAGCCCACTGAGCAGTATGCCCCCATATCATTTAATGGGGCATACTCTTGGGAGAGCTGCCTATGATGGGGGTGGAGCATGGATGCTTGCAGCCCACACTGAACTGTTAGCACACTCTCTTGCCAAAAAGCACCTCCATCAGGTGCGGGACAGGGCATTACCTAGGTATGAGTTGCCTGGCAGTAGGCCCACTGCTCTTTGGTCAGCTGGCCAAGCATTCCTTGAACGCATTGCCTCGCAGGATCCGAGCCTTGTGCAGCAGCACTAGATCAATCCTCATGGGTTTGATAAATGTCAGTAGGATAGCAACAGCATGTGCCTTGGGGGTGGTGTCTCCTGGCAAACATCCCAGTGGGTAGTACTAAAGACCCTGCCAGGGCACCACAGGCATGGCTGTGGCCAACACAGTGTCCGTGCTGTTTGCCATTGCTGCACATGTCTCTCTTTCGCTTCTGTGCAGGTGGTGAATCAACAAGGAGCATGACTACTACTATTTTTGCTGCTCTGCCCATTTACTGGTTCTAGCCCACCTCCTGGAGCATCCTGCCATGGGCTGCTTTTTGACCTGGGAGTCTGCCTCAGTCAGACACATGCTGTGCTAATGATGGCTCACCCTTCCTCACAATTCCACTGGGAGCAGCTCCCAATTGCAGGGAACAGGTGTTACACTGGATAGAAAAAAATAGCAACCCAAATCATTGGACCCTATCATGATTTGCAGTTTAATAAATTCTGAGGTATTCTCTGGTTCTTTTGGCTTTTTTGTGACTGGAAGAGACTCTCTCTATGCCCCTCCCTGTCCCACCTCCCTCCCATCTCTGACTTTACATGTCTGAGAGGTGGGTTCTGACTCAGGGATGTCCATGCTGGGATGGCTGTGGTTGGTCTTTCAGGTGCCACTGGCCTTCTGTTTTGTTCAGCTGAAAAACACAGCAGGAATCCAGTGGCACCTTGGCGGCTGACTCCACACTTAGGTTCTCCTACACACACTGCTGGTTGCTGTGTGCAGTATGCATGGGGAATGGGCTCATGGGGTAGTCCAGAGGTCTGTGTGGCTGTTTTGGGAAGGGGGAGGTCTCTGGGTCTCATACTCTCCCACAGCATTGCTGTCATCTGATAAACCATGCAGCTTGTCAGTGCTGGGGTGGAAGACCCATGGCAGATGCAAGGGAGCTGCTGCAGCCATGGGTGCAGCAGGGGTGTGAGGTGCGAAGCAGTGTCCTGGCCAAACCAATGGATCTCTAGGTAAGCCCAACAGCTACCCAGATCTCCAGTGTGGTGCCTGGGGGTGCCATGGCACCTACTGGCATCTTTCCTGGCACCTCGTGTTTTTAGAAAGTGGGTGGGGCCAAGTACAACTCCTGTCCAGCAGGGTTTCTGATTGGCCATTGGAGATATGATTCACTGTGCAGATTAAAATAATGTTGTTTCAGTGGCGAGGTTCCATGACAGTGTTGGTTTCACTGTCTCTCTCACTCCCCTTCCCAAGCATATTATTAAAAAACTATTCCTCTTGTGCCATGTACTTGGGCTTCCTGTGTACACATGCATGTTCTGCCTCCTACAGCAGCCATTTTGTGGCCCTCAGGATTGTGCTGCCCGTGTATTTAGGACTGCCCCCCCAACATATCAATCCTAAAATATTTCTTTAGACATCACTTTTAGATTGTCCATTGAAAATTTAAACATAAATTATCTAAATAACAAAATAAGTATGTTTAGGAGATTTACTTCTAAATTGAAGAGATTAGAAAAAAGTGCAAATAAAATAGGAATGTAAGGTATTTGGACTCGCATCTAAATAGTCATGCTTTCCTTATTTCAGGAGAAGCTGGTTCCTTGGCTGAATCTGTTAGGACTGTTACATTGTTGGCAAAGCTGATGCTGACTATGTAGAACCACCAGCCATTACTAACACTACTACGTATACCCTCTGTCATGTTGATTCCAGAGTAATTTTCAATTTCCGACAGTATGGACAGAGATTAGAGTTCTTACTGATAAGTCTTTAAAAATTGACACAACAATGAATAATTGGATAAAATGTACAAAAATAAGAATTCTGTTGTAATATGATAAAAATCTGAGGGTAGACAGGACGATCTAATTAAACTTAGGCTAGCATATGCTTCCATTTAGTTCAATGGAATTTAAAAGTGAGACTTTGGCTAGATTGTGTCCATTTCTTAGGATCAATTTTATGCTGAAGTACTTTGAAGCTACAGGTAACAATGCTTGGAGGATGTGGAAAATGTGGAAGGGCTATGAAACCCCCTTTGATTCATAGCACCAGTATTGGGCTTTGTATACTGCTGGTCCTGCTAAAATATTTATCAGACAGTCCCTACAGCAATAAACAGCAGTACTGAAATATATGTACCAAGATTCTGCAAAATAATTGAGGACTTGGATACATTTTTACTCCTCAAACTGAACTACTTTGATGCTATGTAATATTTCTCATCCTCCTAGCCACTACTGCAATATACAAAAAACCACCTTTTGGACATTAGTTGTAGTAGGCACATTTACTTTGAAACAAATGAGGCCGTAATTTGCACACCTGTGGAAGTGCGTATGGTTTGCTGTATGGCAAACCATACAGCAGTTAAGGCTGATCCAGTGGCTAGTCCAGGTGGAAGATAGAGACAATCAGTGCAGATGGCACAATCTGCGGAAGGAATGGGAACCTGACTTCTGGGTATCACTTTCCCCATTTATACTTAAAATCGCTGCAACAGCACCAGAAGCTCCTGTAAAGACATGCCCTTAGACGGAAGTTGCATAGGCCAGTTTCAAGGAAATATCTTTATAAATCAGGCGTGGGACGCCAACGACAGTTGAATGACTATCACAGAGCAACTTCCTTCCTTGAAAGAGCACGAGGTCTTTGCGAGGGGAGACAAAGCCGGTGCCGTCCACCTGCGGGTCTCCCGAGAAGCCTCGCTTCCCACTCAGCAACATTTCCTTCGTCAGCCTGTGAGCATGGCCCAGAAGTGTCGGCCGCTTTGTCAAGAAGAAAGACAAGAGGCCAGACAGCAACCAACCGCAGCCCCGCGAAGGGGGGACTCGGCTTGCCTCCTTAATCCGCGAGGCGTTCACGCCGAATGAAGCAGCTCTCGCTTGTGACCTCACAGACGCTGCCTGTGCAGGTGGCCGTTGGTGGGGAGCCCGGCTGCTCTGGAGAAGCCGGAGGGGCGCCCGCCGAGGAAGGCTCGCCAAAGCGGGCGAAGTTGGCGCTGCAGAGCCCTCCCGCTCCCCCTCGCCTGCGCGCGGAGAAGTTTGCGCTCGGCTCTCCTTCTGCCCACCTGGCGGACCCTCCAGGGCGCGCGCGAGCCTTTTCGCGGCGCGTGGCCAGGCTCCTTGCCACCCACCCCAGTTCGCTTCTCACCTTCGTTCCCGCTCCGGGCTGCATACCAGGTGAAGGAGAAGACCGCGCTCAGGCACACCAACGACAGCGCGCTGCCGAGCCGGAGCCTCATCTCCTGGCCAGGCGGCGAGGCAGCCGAGCGCCTCAGGTGCTCCACCAACCGCAGAGGCGCGTCACCGGCGTCCTTGCGGGTCGCTCCTCTCGGCGTCGTGTCGGGAGGAGAGAAAACCGCCGCCCCTCGCCAACGGAGCCTCTTCGGCGCACCGGCCGGGCTGGGCTTTTCCTTACGCCCTGCGGCTCCCCGAGGGAAGGCTTATCAGCAGGAGCTAGGCTGCCGGCCAGCCGCTCTCCTGGGACTTGCAGGCGTGGAAATCAACCTTTGGACTCCTGAGCAGGTGTCGCGCCCCCTTGAACCCAGGGCAGCAGCGACCGAGCAGACACCGACAAAGCGCTTCTGCGGCGTCCCCCTCAGCGAGCACCATCGGAGACTTTTGTGTTGCGACGAAGGGATCGAGCTGGGAGGAGCCCCCCTCGTGTCGACGGGTTCTCCCGCTCCTCCTGGGGGAGGAGCGTTTCAGTACTAATCCTAGTGGGCAGCTCCACAGGAGAAGTGAACTTGGGTAGTTTCTTGTCTACCACTTTATAAAAGTCTTTATTCAACTTCCACTATAGATTTTTAAAAGCCTATATTTCAAGTTTTGGTTCACATGAACAAAACGTTGGCTGTGGTATTTTGAAAGTCTGGTTTCCTTAGTTAAAAACCAAATAACTTTGTTTGTGCAGATGAACAACCACTGTACTGGTGAAACATGAATACTAAGGTATTAGATTCAGTATTATTTTTAATTTTCAAAAAAACCCTCTTGTGATTACTAATTCGTTTTTATATCCATTTCATCTCCATCCTAAAGAAATAAATATTAATGATTAAACTGTTCTGAATTCTTTGATATGTCTTTATTCTCAGGCCCTGGCAGATCTTCGAGGGGATTTTCAAAGTTCAGTAGCCATTTCCAAGAATGCATATGTGTCTTTCCTGCCCATTGGCATAAATGTTATGATCAAAAGATTATTCTGGATAGATGTCACAAACTAACAGGAAGTAGAGAAGGAAGTTGTCTACTGAATATGCTGGACTTGAGCCCACACATCTATAAAAATTACTTTGTAGCAGAAGCAATTTTAAACTATACATTAAGCTCTTTAACTCCCACTGGTGTGACCTTCCTTTAGCATTTTACAAGGACAGGTTTATTGCCCTCTTAATAGTTGTTATAAATGATAAATGATAATTATTTGTTTATAGTACCCATGAGTGTACTGGAGTGTGTAATGAGTGTGCTCTTACAGCAACATAAAAAGACAGTCTTTTCCTATAGAGCTTGCAGTGTGATTTCTGGAATAAGGAATATGGGGGTAAAAGAGAGAATGAGAATCATCCACTAAAAGAAATTCTGTTGCTTAATTATTTGATATTGTCTACAACATGGATCATGATACATATATGTAACTAAAACATTATTATAGTAATAAATTTAGCATTAAATCATGTTTTTACATTGTAGGACAATAACGGGCGGGCCAATTTAATGCATCTTTTCTTATGAGCATCTGATTTTTTTTTCAAATTTGAGGCAGTTTCATACAACAGTTCATATATTTAGATGCCCATAACTTCGTTATTATGAAAATTCTCATGCCAAGAATAGTTGGTAACAACTTGCCTGAAATTATTCTTCTTGGTGTAAAATAATATCTGAATATTTGAAAAATGCTTCACTATGCTTGCCAAACTGAATTTTTTGGTTCTACTTTAGTTACTGTTTTTCAAATACAGGCATTTTCTCTATGTAATTGTAATTTATTTCTTCCAATGTATTGCACTCTCATCAAGCTTATTAGAACCTGTCTTTATCACAGCTGGACACTCTTAAACCTTATTCTTCATAGGATCAGGCTGTTACTTTGTCTTTATTGTATTGTGAAACATTCCATTTGACTTCTTTGCCATGTTCCCCTTGTATCTATTACAAAAACATACATGTACAGCCTGATTCTCTGCCCATTTACATTAGGGCTTACTCTCAACTAAATGCATGGATTGCAAATCTAGGAAAGGCGCCAGGGCCAGATGGACTTACGGCTAAATTCTATAAGACAATGGCTAATGAACTGGCACCATTCCTAAAAGAGGTGATGAATGGGGTTTTAAGGGATCAAAGGATTCCAGAAACTTGGAGTGAAGCGAATATATCATTGATCCCAAAAGAGGGCCAAGACCTGACTAATGTGAAAAATTATAGACCTATATCGCTACTCAACAATGACTATAAAATTTTTGCGAAGATATTGGCGGAGACATTGAAGGGGTGGCTCTCGGAAGTCATAGAGGAGGAACAAGCAGGCTTTTTGCCAGACAGACAAATAAGAGACAACTTAAGGACAGTGATCAATGCTATTGAATATTATGACAAGCGTTGTGACAAAGAGGTTGGTTTCTTCTTTGTTGACGCTGAAAAAGCGTTTGACAATTTAAACTGGGACTTTATGTTTGCCACTATGGAAAAGCTACAATTGGGAGAAAGATTCATCAGAGCAATTAAGGAAATTTATAGAGACCAGACTGCAGCAATTGTGGTGAATGATGAATTGACCAAGAAATTGACGATAAGTAAAGGAACAAGACAAGGTTGCCCGTTATCTCCATTGTTGTTCATTTTAGTATTGGAGATTCTGATGATACAAATACGTCAAGATGATGAAATTCGTGGAATAAAAATAAAGGACTATTCATACAAGGTCAGAGCATTTGCGGATGACATAATGTTAATTGTAGAGGACCCATTGGAGAACATGCCAAGAGTGATAGATAAGATCAAGGAGTTTGGAGACTTGGCAGGTTTCTTCATTAACAAAAAGAAGTCAAAGATATTATGCAAAAATATGACTAAGCAGAAACAACAATTGTTAATGGAAACAACGGATTGTGAAGTAACAAGTAAAGTGAAATATTTGGGAGTCGAATTAACTGCAAAGAACATAGATCTATTCAAAAACAATTATGAAAAACTATGGACTCAGATAGAGAGAGACTTGATTAAATGGAATAGATTGAATTTGTCATGGTTGGGCAGGATTGCAGCAGTTAAGATGAATGTGTTACCAAGAGTAATGTTTTTGCTACAGACAATACCAATCATCAGAGACTCCAAACAATTTGAAAAATGGCAGAGGAAAATATCAGATTTTGTTTGGGCAGGCAAGAAGCCTCGAGTGAAAGTGAAAGTTTTACAAGATGCAAAGGAAAGAGGCGGAATGCAACTGCCCAATCTGAGACTTTATCATGATGCAATCTGCCTAGTTTGGTTGAAAGAATGGATGACATTAAAGAACAAGAAACTATTAGCCCTAGAGGGATATAAAAAAATATTTGGATGGCACGCATATTTATGGCATGACAAAGTAAAGGTCAACTCGATGTTCCTGCATCACTTTGTTCGGAGAAGTCTATACATAATCTGGAAGAAGTACAGAATTTATCTACAAGAAGGAACCCCTTTGTGGGTGGTTCCATATGAGGTGATAGACCCGAGAGCTGTTGATAATGAACAACAATGTTTAACGTATAAAGAAATAACTAAAACTGAAGCATCCAAACTTAGAATAAAGACACAAGAGGAACTATCACCTAACTACGATTGGTTCCAGTATAGACAGATCAGAGACTTATATAATTCGGACTCTGTAAAGGGAGGTATACGAATAGAGAATTCGGAACTAGAGCAGACCCTTCTTAAAGAAGATAAGAAAAGAATATCCAAGGTATACCAAGTACTGTTGAAGTGGTATACCGAGGATGAGATAGTTAAAACACAAATGGTGAAATGGGCTATAAACTTTAATAAAGAAATAACAATGGAGGCATGGGAATACTTGTGGAAAACTACAATGAAGACAACGACATGTATTAATATCAAAGAGAACATTTATAAAATGATCTATCGTTGGTACATGACACCAAAGAAGATTGCGCTAGGGAATTTGAATACTTCTAATAAATGCTGGAAATGTAAGAAGCATGAGGGCTCCCTCTATCATATGTGGTGGTCGTGTGAGGTAGCCAGGCAGTACTGGGGGGAAATAATAAGAGAAATGAGTGAAATTTTACAATTTCAAATTAATAAGAACCCAGAACTCCTGCTACTGAACTTGGGAATGGAGGGAATTCCAGCCCAACACAGGACGTTGATATTTTATATGACAGCAGCAGCTAGACTTTTGTATGCGCAAAAATGGAAAGTACAAGAAGTGCCAACTATTGAAGATTGGACTTACAAATTGCTGTATATGGCTGAAATGGACAAGATGACAAGAAAATTGAGAGATCTGGACTCAGGGCAGTTCAACACAGACTGGGAGAAGCTGAAACAATACCTGGAGAAGAAATGGGAGGTGGGAGGAAAACTGTGGCAGTTTGAGAACTACTGAAGTATTGAAGTAGAGGGGGGAGACTTTACCGGGGGGAGAAGAGATAAATGTGAATTAATAAGCAGTCAGATTAATAGATTGACATATATACAGATATATATAGGTTAACAAACAGAACATAGAGAAAATAATTAATTATAAGGACTAAATATAAGGAGCGATTAACTAACAATATTTTCTTTTTTTTCTGACAAGTTTTGTACCAAACTGAATGTCTGAAGATATAGATGGGTCAAATTGATTGACTACGTGAGGAGAGATATATAGAACTATTATAAAAAGATAGAATGAGTAATATATATAGAGAATAAGTCAAATTGTTTGATATAAACGAATGTATGATCTATATGGTTTATGATATATAGAAATACCTGAAATTGAAAAATTGGGATAAATTGTTTATCTAAGATGGAAACAAAGGCTTACAGTTTGGGCATATAATGTTAAAAATAGTTAAGGATGTACTGCTTAGAATAATGGAGAATATATATTTGTTTTAGATAGAGGAAGCTAATAAAAGTAAGGGAAAGGGGACAAAGGGTTGGAAAGCTGTTGGAAGTCAACAAAAAGGGGGGGGAAAGGGAGGGGGTTAGAGATGAAAAATTGGGGAAAAAATTGAATGTAAATGTGGAAATAATGGAGTCTAACCCAATAAAAAAATTTTTCAAAAAAAAAAAAACTAAATGCATGGATTGGTGGCTTTGTTCTTAGTATTAAAACTAGTACACAGAAACACTACTTATCTCTACTAATTGTCCAAGTGGAATCAATATATGCTGTTGTAGTGGTTTCACAGAACTCCATTTGTACAGATCAATTTTTCAGCCTGACCTCTGACAGTACCTTTTGTACAAGAAAGGATAAGGACACCTTTTTACATCATGCCCTCTTGTGATCCTTAGTAACAAATACACAGTAGAAGTTTCTTCATCTTCAAATAAGCTACTGCAGTCTCAAATACCATTCGGATTTGTCTTGGATCAGTAATCTTTTATCTAAACACAAACGTTGCCTAGCATTCAATCAGTAAGGCCACTGAAAACTGAGCCACAACACATACAAGGTTTATCATAAGGTTCCTTGTATTTTCTCAACACGTTATGTGCCTTGGACAGGCAGACAGCCAGCCAAGGAACCCTGCTGCACCCATACTATCCTGATATTCAAAATTTAGAAAGATCCCTAATAGTGTTAGGGAACTGGTAGTTTGGGGACTTGCCTTAAGATCACAGGACCATAGTAAATTCTAGAACAATGCTTATAGATTGCTGTACAAATGTTTTTATTTTAAAAGGGTTGGGTGGTTTTAGTGAAACTGGGGCTCTGGGCAATAGTCCAGGACAGGACCCTAGAATCACTGCCACATTCAAAGTGTGGCCCTTGCTCCATGTGAGTTAGGTAGGAGCCTTTATCAGAAGCCTTGGACAGGTTGTTACCTGAAATGGTCTCCTTTCATAAATATGATTTATAGGGGGGAATTAGCTGGCAAGGAAGATGGCTATATGAGAGGCAGTAACTGGTATACCTTTGTATACCAGGTTCCAATCCCAATAAGCCAAGCAAGTCTGGTGCTTCAAATCAATAACTTTTATTAAAGAGCATAACCTTAGGCCATACACACCAATTACTGGGGGAAATAATCATGCACACGCACACACACACAGAGTCCTAGGAAATATAGCTAGAAGTGTAGGAATAGAGCAAGAGGGAGTAATTATATCTACCCGTCCTGGAGAGGGGTCGAGAGAGAAGCCTCAAACGTCCAGCGTCGTCAGCCCAGAGAGTGATGTGGGACAGCGCTTGTGGATCCAGGAAAGTGAGCAAGCGTGAATGAAGAGAGACTTGGGGGGGGGGGGTGACCCTAAGGGAGAAGCCAGGAAGCTTGCATGATTTGAATGGGGCCAGGACCCTACCTTTATAGGTAAAATGTGCCCTGAGGCAGAGGAGAGTTCTCCTGGCAGTTAGGACAAAGAGTCTAATGGTCGGTTCCTGGGTGTAACAAAGGATTCGAGTACTTTGGCTGATGGCTGTCAGGGTGTGTGCAAGCAGATGCAAAACTAGTTCCAGCACTGCACAAAAGGGACAGTCTTCCTGATGAAGTGCTGGAGCCAGGTTAAGTTTTTAGGGAGGGGATACAATGTGCCAGGAACAACTGTACATGCTTATGAATGCCAATTGATCAGTTCCTCAAACACGGATAGGAACTCTCATCACGGGAAGAGGGACAGGAATGTGCTAAGTGGGGGTGACTCAGTGAGACCTTTATTGCTCTGGACCTTCCAGAGCTTGGGTGGACAGCAAGACCAGTTGCATCACAATGCCTCTGCATTCCAATGCAGCATTCCGTACATGCCTGGTTCTCCAGGGCAGGATATGGCAATGACAGGGGCTCTCTGGTTGGCAGTGCTGCAGCCATTTTAAACTCCAGAGTCTTGTATAATTTTAATATCATGAGCAGTCATATGAAAACTGCTATTAAAATGGTGGAGGCCAGGCTGACTGCTCACAAGGTCGAGCATTTTTAGCTGTTGCTGCAAGCAAGCAGCCCAAGCCTCGGACAAGGTGAGTGCAAGTAGTGGTGGTAGCAGTTTACTTTTTTCTCCCCTCTCCCCTAGTGGAGGGCAGGGCTGTAGATGGGTGCCCCCCCCCAAGCATAGGGCCCAGGACAGCTGCCTCTAACACCTATTGGTTTAGATCACCTCTGAAAAGGGTTCCATTTGATGTTTGTGTTAAAGTTGTTTTAAGCAAGTTTTCATTCTGGCAATCTATCTGTGGACCCAGAAATATTAAACTTCCCATACACAGAATACGCTGAAGGGTGTTGGAAATTGCAATGTCTGGTGTACTGCAGCAGCAAGAAAGGAAGAAGAGCCTTCTATGCAGGGGGCAGCAAGGATCACTTAGCTAGGACAGTGAGAGCAGCATCTCTCTTGTTTCCTGGGGGTCATTTCCTTGTCTTGTCTCCTATTGGGCTAAACAGGGCAATGTCCTGTTCTCTCTCCTGACTTATTCATTCTATCTACAAGATGTAGTCAGATAGCAAGGACTCTATCCCTATCTCTCTCCTTCACTCTCAAGTATGTATTTCTCAAATAAATTTTTTGCCTCTTTAATCAGCACAGCGTAACTTCTCTGCTCTGTTTACACTCAGCTGACAAAGGGAAGCGAGCACCTTCCTCAGAAAGGAGTTCCACAGTATGTCCAGCAGGAGCCCAAAAGCTACCATTCCCCAAGGAAGCTCTGAAGTTGTGGGCCAAGTTCCTTACTGCAGCTAACTTCCCTTTAGTCAGGTACACACAGATGAAAGTAAACATGGTTATTCCAGCCACACCATTCACTGTTCCTGTGGCTTACCTAGCACAGCCAATCTACGTAGATAGAACAATCAATACTGCTCCTGCATAAGGGCTTGGATGTTAGGTAGGATGGAGCTTGGAAACACAAGCCTTTTACTAGGCAAGGGGAATGGAGACACTGGGGGTCACAGACGACAGGGGAAATGTCCCTGGACTTGGTTCTCAGTGGGGCTCAAGACCTGTTGCAAGATGTTGTTGCACCAAAGGGAATGACTACAGTACTATCAAGTTCAGAAATCATATCAAAGGAAGTTGCCCACACCAATCGCATTTGATTCAAAGAACAGCCCTTCTGAATCAGACCAGCGATCCATTTAGTCAAGCATCCTGTCTATCTCACAGTGGCCATCCAGTTACTCTGGATGGGGGGGGGGGGGTCAACAACAGGGCATAGAGGCTAAGCCATTCCAATATTGCTTCTTGGCACTGATATTCAAACATTTACTGCCTCTGAATTTGGAGGTTCTCTTTGGTCACCATAGCTACTAGCTACTGATAGATCTATTCTCCATGCATCTGTCTAATTCCCTTTTAAAACTGTCTATGTATGTAGAATAGAGGAACCTTTACAAAAATGATGAGACTAGTCAGAAGGAAACTAAAAGGGAAAATCAAGAGAGTCAATTTGCTCCAGGATGCTTGGAAGCTATTTAAAACCACTTTGAGGTCCAGATAGAATGCATATATCAGATTAGAAAAGGTACCAAGTCTAAAAAGATGTCTGTGTGGTTAGCAATTTAATTTAGGAAAGTCAAACATAGCAAAAAAGGCTTCCTTTAAAAAGTCTGTTTGTTTATTTGTTTGTTTGTTTGTTTGTTTGGAACATTTCTATGCCACCTGTCCAGGAAACCTGCTGAAGGCAGCTTATAAGTAAAACATGATAAAAAAACACCAAGTAGATAAAAATAGTTAAAAATGGAACTTCTAATACAGCATTTAAAAATAGCTAGAGAATAAGTATAGCATAAAACAGGTAACAGCTTAAAGAGTATCTTTATTCCAATAAAAACAGTCCAAAAGCCGAACTGCTTGTTAGACTTTTCCAGCCGTTTACCTAGTGCAGAAATTAAGTTACAACACAGTACAAATAATAAACTATAATTTAAAGAGTCTCATAAAACTAGTTTGAGCAACACTAATTTAAAAGACTGACACCTAATTAAAAGCCAGGGTAAAAACGAATGTTTTGGCTGGGGGCCTAAAAGAGTACAATAGGCAATGAACAAGCCTCAAGGGTAAGGACATTTGACAGACAACGAGCCACCACCAAAAACAGCTTTATCTCTGGCTGCCACCTGCCTCACCTCTGTAGATGGAGACATAGAGAGCAAAGCTTTTGCGGAGGATCTTAACTGGCAGGCTGGATAGTACAGAAGAAGGTGGTCTTTCAAGTTTGCCTGAACGAGATGAACAGAAGAGAGTACACAGTCTGGCAAAAGACCAGTAAGTTAACTAGTAGGCAAGCAAAAAGAGAATTTGAGGACTGGATTGCTAAAACACATCAAGACAAACAAAAAGCATTTTAAAAAATATTTCAGGAACAGTAAACCAGCCAGAGAGGTTGTTGGGCCATTGGATGACAAAGGAATAAAACAATTACTTACGGAAGACAGGGAGATGGGAGAGAAGCTAAATTATTTCATTTTATCTGTGTTCATTGAGGAAAGTGCTGGTCACAAAGTTACTGCCACAATTTTCAGGAAGACAGTCTGAACTTATACACATTGAGGTGATGAGGAAATTCTTATTGAGGAAGTCTTATTGAGGAAATTCTACAGTTAAATATCAGTAAGTTTTTGGGTCCCATCAGCATACATCCAAGGGTTCTTAATGAAGTCAAAGAAACTGTTGATCTACTAATCAATGTATGTACTTTGGTTGTTGGGGGTTTTCCGGGCTGTCTTGCCGTGGTCTTGGCATTGTAGTTCCTGACGTTTCGCCAGCAGCTGTGGCTGGCATCTTCAGAGGTGTAGCACCAAAAGACAGAGATCTCTCAGTGATCTCTGTCTTTTGGTG
Organism: Eublepharis macularius; assembly: GCF_028583425.1. NCBI lineage: Eukaryota > Metazoa > Chordata > Lepidosauria > Squamata > Eublepharidae > Eublepharis > Eublepharis macularius. The sequence continues at coordinate 51,366,695 of NC_072799.1, forward strand.
CTACACCTCTGAAGATGCCAGCCACAGCTGCTGGCGAAACGTCAGGAACTACAATGCCAAGACCACGGCAAGACAGCCCGGAAAACCCCCAACAACCATCGTTCTCCGGCCGTGAAAGCCTTCGACAATACAATGTATGTACTTTGTTTACTAAAATCAGTCCTTGAACCAGAAGACTGGAAAGTAGCAAATGTTACACTGATCTTTAAAATGGGGTCGAGAATGGACTCAGGAAGTTACAGGTCGGTTAGCCTAACATCTGTCCCAGGTAGATTAGCAGAATTGTTATTAAAGATGGAATTACAGACACATTATGGAACAAAGCCTTCTGGAGAAGCAGCAGCACAGTTTCTACAAATGGAAGTCATGTCTCAACAGCCTTTTGGAGTTCTTTGAAAAAGTGAACAAACATATCGATAACATTGATTAAACAGATATCATATACAGGACTTCCAAAAAGGCTTTTGACAAAGTACTTCACCAAAGACTCATCAGTAAGTTCATCTTTGGTCCAGAAGCAGCAAAAAAAAAAAAGGGAAGCCTTTCCCCTGACTACTCACTCTATCGGGTGCACAATAACAAGCCATAGCGTAAGGCACCAGGCATCCCCCAGCAGCTATGCCGTCAATACCAACCATGCAGAGCTAGAGAGGGGAGGCCTCAGAGAACAGGGACGTGTGCAGTACACCCTTTGGGGTGTCTGTCCTGATGTACATTACATGTAAGGGTACTGAGCAGAGCAATCAAAGACAAGTGCAGTGACATTTGTTCTCCCCCTTGGCAGTGATCCTGTGTTGTGCTAAACACCCTGTCCATGGGGCTTGCTGCAGGTGCATTTCCAAAATATGACGGTGTTGGGCTTAGTCACCATCCTAAGCCCATTTGAACCTGGCTTTAGGATGGGCTGCTCTTCTGGTTACTCCACCCTACAGTACATATGAAAAAAGCTTGTGAAACTAACAATCATTTCAAAACCACTGTGATACAGTGAAGGGGCCTGCTATTCAAAGGCAAAAAACACTCTGAAGATGCCTGAATCCTTGGCTCTTGCAAAAATTGCTCTTTGTATCATGGGCAATAGGATGGATTTTATTTCTTTTTGAAAAAATCAAAACTGTATGTTAAGTGAGGTGTCAAATGCACAAGTATCTTTGTATGTGCCTTTTGTTTGCTTGTATGAAATAGTGCTATGTCAATATTTCAAAATGAAAGCTAATTTACAGAAAGCAAAGATCTCACATTAAATGGCATTTAAATAGAATAAACAGTCAAACATACATTTTAAATAGTTAACAAAATATAGGGAAAGGTGGGAAATGTTAAAATTAAGTAGTATTTTTATGTTAATAGGCGAGCTGCTGTAGCATAGTGGTTAAGTGGTTGGCTGAGAATCAGCACTCAGCTGGTTTGAATCCCAGTTCTGCCGTGAGCTCAGTAGATGGCCTTGGGTAAGCCACTCTTCTCAGCCCCAGCTCCCCAGGTGAATTGTTGGGATAATAACAACAACAAAAACAACTGTGCTTACATACCGCTCTTCTAGACAGATTAGTGCCTCACCCAGAGCAGTGAACAAGTTAGTGTAATAACACTCACTTTGTTCACTGCTCTGAGTGGAGCACTGATCTCTCTAGAAGAGGGGTATATAAGTGCAGTTATTATTATTTATAAACTAACCTAATTTTCCAATTGGCTCTTATTATTTTTCTGTTAATGTAGAAGCTGTTAATGTAATGATAATTTGGATCTAGATATGGAGGGTATGTCCCTGGGCCTGTGCACAGAGGGCTAGTACTCAGCAGTGCCATTGACACCCACATCCTGCTTAGGAGCCTTTAGGCACAGAACTGCACATTAGACCAGAGGGTCAAAATGAAAGAACCCCTACCTAGCCTCCCAGGCCAAGACTACCCTCTGTTAATAGTTTTTTCCCCCTGCATAGATAATGTGATGTTGTTCTGAGACAGATAAATCTGAGTTTAGTTTTGATACTACATTTTTTTTTTAAAGAAAGAGCCTATGTGGCACCTTTATTATTTATTTATTTTTATAGTCTTTCTTTCTCACCAAGATTACAAAATATGACAAAAACAATTCAATCAGCAACAACGATTTTTTGTAAAGCAGAAAATACAGTGAGATTGACAAACTGGAAAACAATGCAAGCAAACAAAAACTAAGGCAACAAAACTCCTAAACTTTAAAATAAAAATCAAGGAAGCTATGGCTATAACTGCATTTTCTACAACAAGCTAGATATTCCTCCAACAGTTGTGGGGATGATATCTGAATATGGATGTGTGGATTAAGTAAGAGGATATTTAACAATGCAGTCTTATTCAGTCTAAACCCATTGATTTCAGAGGGTTTAAATTAGATTAATTTTGCATAGGATCACATGTAATTCTTCCAAGTTCTTACGTGCCTTTAAAAATCAGTGGCCAGAAATAGCCAGTTGAAAAATGCTGAAGCTGACATATCTGAAAATAAAAGGCTAGCCTGATTATTCTATAAGGAAGCAGTAGCGGAAGTAGTTTGTTTCTCCTGTGCCCTTTCAAATGATAAAAAAATGTGACCAGGCAAGTTTAATTCCTTTCTATCGGTTCCCACCTGCTATTATATTTAAACTATGTATATGCCACCTTATAAAGATTTACAGCAACAGTTTCACTCAGATTCACATCTGCAATTAACATCTATAAAACAAAATATAAATGTATTCAAACATTTACACAATGACTTCCCAGAAATGGGATATAACAATTGACTGGCACTCATTAATGGGTGTTACAAGTGGGTATTATACCTGCATAAAACTAATGGTAGAATCCTAAAGCCCTGTGCTGACATAACTCTGAGGCACGTATAAATGCTGCGCTAGTATACAATTAGGTGGTGAGAGAAATGTGTCGTGACAGAGTGGGGCTTAGTTGGCTTCCTAAGTCTCTCCAGCCCTGGGCATTTCCCCAGTGCTGGCACAAAGTTAAGACCACCAAAAAAGCTGGTATATGTCACACCCATCCCATAAAGGCACATAGCTGTCTCCCTTGCCCCCAGACACAAGTACAGCTTAGGATGCCAACTAAGTTTGTAGTTAATTGCAAAGTACCTATTTACAACCTCCAAAACACTGCATAAATTCCAACTAGGAAACCATTGCTCAGCTGATAATGTTTGTGGCATAGAGTTACATCAGTCTGGGCTCATGTTATCTGCACTTAGAACACACACACACAGGATGATGGGAAGCCCACAAAAGGGGGACTATGTACAACAAGAGGCACTGAGAGCACGGAGCCAAGAGAGGATGAACTGTTGTTGCATATATCTCAGAGTGTTTTGCTCAAAAGAGCCCTACCACAGGATCAAAGGGGAGATTCCACTCACCCCATTAGGGATGCAAGGACAATGCCCCCCACACACTGGTAAGCAAAGGAGGAAGAGTCCTGCCTTAAACAAGGACTTCTCCCTGCCTGCCCTCTGTCTATCTATACACTGCCTCAACAACCTTGCCTCAAACAAGTTGCTATTAGTAGATATACACAGTACTGAAAGGGGAGGGGGGAATTGGCAGATCTAGGGGTACTACAGTACTGAGCTGACAGAATGCTACAGGCTAGTTTAACATCCAGGCCTATAAGTGACAGACACATGCACCACAATGACATTTCACTCCAGTCTGTGCTACTGACCAACACTCAGGGCTGGTTGAAGTAGTTTGGGTGCCTAAGTTAGGGTCCTGTACTGGGCTGTGAGGAAACAGGAATATTGTTGCTGCCTTTACCCCCCAGCTGGGCCACAAGGAGGTGATATGCTGCTGCCTGCTCTCCAAAGGGAATTTGGTCACAGCCAAGGACTTGAACCCACATTTGCAGAGTTCCTTGGCATAACTTTGTTTCAGGTATCCTCAGGGTCACAGTGCTTCTTCCAGTGGAGGGTGGTATGTTCCTTCCCTCATTGTGCTGAGCATATGGGCAGTGACTGCACTGGCCTATTCCAGTTGGTTGTTTCCCTATGTGCTACTCAAAGGAGAAAAATCCAGGTCCAGTAGCACCTTAAAGAACAACTAGATTTGTTCTTTAAGGTGCTACTAGGTATGAACTTTCAAGAGTCCTAAAACTATTTTCACAGGAGCAGTAACACAAGACATTGTGATGGACGGATACATAAGAAGAGCCATGCTGGATAAAACAAGTAGTCGGTCAAGCACTCTGTTTCACAGTGATCACCAGTTGCCCTGAAGGGCCAGAGAAACAGGGCACAAAGGCTGATACCCTCCCCCGATGTAGCCTCTTAGCACTGGTATTCAGCCCTACATAGGGAGCTTCCCTTTAGTCATCATGAACTGATAGACCTCTCCTCCATGAATCTGTTGAACCCCCTTTCAAGGCCAGTCTATGCTTGGGGCCATTACTACATTCATTGGCAGCATATCCCACAATTTAATTATTTGTTAAGTAAAGAAGTAATTCCTTTGGTGTTCCTGAACTCACCACCCATCATCTTCATTGGGTGTCCTTGGGGTTCCAGTATTATAGGACAGTGGGGGGAAGTTCCCTCTATCCACTTTTCCCACCTGATCCATAACTGCATAAACCTGAATCACACACCCCATTAGCCATTTTTTTTATAAACATAAAAGCCCCAGACTCTTCAGCCTTTCCTTGTACGATTCCAACCCTTTAATCACCTTGGTTACACTCTTCTGTACTTTATCCAGCTCAGCAATAACCTTTGTGAAATATGGAAACCAGAACTGCACACAGTATTCCAAATCAGAGTACAGCACAGCTTTGTACAAGGACATTACAATACTGGCTGTTTTATTTTTAATCCCCAGCAACATCAATTGTATATCTGTATTTTAGGATTGGTCTGTACTTAATCTGATCACAATTCTAGAAGTTGGTGATGCGGTACTTCCTGCTGTAGAAGCTGATCTCCAGCAGGCTTTGTTGCTTGATGTGTTAAATAATAATAATATCTTTAATAACTAATTTGCCTGGGCTAACCGGCCTGTAATTCCCTGGATCCCACCCCCGGACCCATTTTTAAAAAATGGTGTGATATTTGCCACTTTCCAGTACTCTGGCACAAAGGTGGATTTTAGGGACCAGTTGGTAGGGGTATTACACAGTGAAATCACTATATACTCTGCAACTTGGCAAGGGATTTGTCCCCTCTGTACAGTAGACAAAGGATACCAAGTAGCAACATCAATTGTATATCTGTATTTTAGAACTGGTCTGTACATTTTACCTAGTTTGAAATAAGCTATTTTTCCCCTGATGAACACTGATGATTTTGTGTAGAAGAAAGTCTCCTTTTATTTCAGGGTTGAATAGAAGGTATAAGAGGAATAGAAATCCAGTCCACAAGAGGAAAAGCTCCAACCCAACTTTATTTTACCGCCTAGCTACCCAGAAGGAATTCTACTATACAATTCCCTTAGCGTCTATCCGACGACTTACATTGATGCTGGTGCGCCTGCGCGGGGCGCACCAGCATAAAAGGGCGCCGGGGAAGGCTGCCGATGGAGGGTGCGGGCTAGGTAGCCCAGCTGGAAGAAGAGGGCGGCGCAGGAAGAGCGGTGCGCTCAAGGTCCGGTGGAGCCCGGGCGCCGGCAAAGCGCCCGTCCCCCTCGGAGCTCCACTGAGCCGCGCCGCTCTCGGCGGGGCCTGGGCAGGCAAAACGCCCATCGCCCTTGGAGCCCTGCCGAGCCACGCCGCGCCCAGTGGGGCCCGGACAGGCGAAGCGCCCGTCCCCCTCGGAGCCCCACCGCGCCGCTCTCGCCGGTGGCCGGGCGGAGGCAAAACGCCCGTCAGCCTCGGAGCGCTGCCGAGCCGTGCCGCGGCGCTCTCGGCGGGGCCCGGGCGGGTGAAACGCCCATTCCCCTCGGAGCTGCACTGCGCCGCGGCGCTCTTAGCAGGGACAGGGCGATGGGGCATAAGCTCTGCGAGGCCCACTGGAGCCGGGCATGCGGAGGGAAGAGCGAACCCGCTCTGCCCTCCTTCACTGGCTCCACACCCCGCCTTCCAGGCCTCCCCAGACCCCTCCTGCTTCTCCACCCTCCCCAATCCCCCCTTGCCCTTCCTACCTGCCATCCCTCCCCACACCCCTCCTGCTTCTCCACCCTCCCCAACTCCCCTTGCCCTTCCTACCTGCCATCCCTCCCCACACCCCTCCTGCCTTTCCACCCTCCCCAAACCCCCACTGCCTCCCTACCTGCCATCCCTCTCCAGACCCCTCCTGCTTCTCCACCCTCCCCAACTCCCCTTGCCCTTCCTACCTGCCATCCCGCCCCAAACCCCCATTTGCCTCCCTACCTGCCATCTCTCCCCAGACCCCTCCTGCATCTCCACCCTCCCCAAACCCCCATTTGCCTCCCTACCTGCCATTCCTCCCTGCATCCCTCCTGCCTCTCAGCCCTCCCCAAACCCCATTGCCTCCCTACCTGCCATCCCTCCCCAGACCCCTCTTGCTTTTCACCTCTCCCCAGACCCCCCTTGACCCCACCTGCTAGCCCTTCCTAACCACCCCCCCAGCTTTCTAGAGCCCGTTGTATTTATTTGCACAATGGGCTCTGTTTCTAGTATATATATATATATGGCTGCCAATGTGCCTAAGTGAAAAATCCCCATCTTCTTCACTGCACATTATCCCTTGTACTGACACTTTCACTGATGTCTTCCTCAAAACTCTTTTTCATAGGTCATCCTCCCCTTACTTCTTGTATCTCCTCCTATTCTGAGTTAATGATGGTTACACAGATCCAGAGTATAAGATCTTGTCCCATGTATAAACATTTCCCTAAATATATATAGCCTATAAGAAAATAGCAGCTTCACAGATCCTTCTTCATGTCCCCCTAATCTGTGGAGGCAGAGAGGCAAAGTGGTCACTAAGAACAGTCTTTTCAGTTATTGGCTATCAGGCCCTCTCCATTGGCTTGGCAACTTCTCAGGCCATTTTTATATCAGGCAAAGGCTTTTTGGTTTCAAATTGCTTTTAATTAATCTTTACCCCTGTTGGATTTTTATTTGCTGCGTTTATAGTTAACTTGGTTTTACTTGCTGTTCTGCTTTACTGTTTTATACATGCTGATTTTATCAGCCTTTTTCAAAAAACTGGTGCTAGTTTTTTGGGGAGATATTATGTTGCATTTTATATTTGTAGTAAATGTCTGGACATGCTGAAAAGCAGAACTTCCCTTTCAAAATATCAAAGCAGAGGAAAGGTTAAACCATACATACACTCTGTCATTGCCTCTCCCCATTACATCTTGGTGTGGGTCAGCCTCTCATATCCTCTTTGCATGGTTCTGCATTCCATTTGCAAATCATGTCAGTTTGGTTCTGCTGATTTAGCAGTTCCTGAACATACAGCATCAGCAAATCTGTTAGCAAAAGACAAGCCAAGAAGAAAAGTCAATTGCCTTAATACTGTTCTAGATTTCAAAGCATTAGCACAAGCAGACACCCCAGTCAATACCAGTCTGGTGCTGAAAATACCAGGGCAGAATTGGTCCTGGACCTGGTAGCATTAGTGATGATATCAATTTCAAATAATGAACTTGCACATGGAATTATGTTACATTGATGCCAGTGGAACTTCCAGAAAAAGGTTGTGTGCATTTTGCTATTACATTTTACTCCATCTTTACCTCTTGTCCCATAACAAATCTTTACACTTATCTTGTACTTACCTAATTAAGCTCCCCCCCCCAAACAAATGCACACCTTAACATGGTAAAGTTTGAGTGTGTCAGTGAAACTGAGAAAAACACCATCACAAGTTTAGACTCTGTCTAAATTCAGCATATAACACACATGCCGTTATACTAACCTGCATCCTCAGTAACGTGATCCTTTTTCAAAAATTGTTTGGATCCTAAAGTAACCAGGTTAAAAATCAAACCAGATATCAAGGTGGCTAGCTGTAGTGTTTGTTTTTTATAAACATTTAATTATGTTATTCATCACATATTTAGTATGTACACTGGCCATACAGATTTAGCTCATTGTGGATCAGCTGCTCTTGCAGCAATACTGCTGACATGCAAATTCTAGAAAAAAGTTGTAACCAACCATATGGGCCCATGCAAAATCCAGATTCCCTCCGCACAAATCCATGTAATAACTTTTATTAGGGACAACTAAAATGACACAAAAATTCACACAAGTTTTCAAGGTAACCAGAACTCATAGGCCAGATGTTCAAATAATAATTAGGGGAGGAAAACAGATTTTTTTCAGGCCACGACCTTAAGACCTAGCCTTGCAGCACTGGTGTGAGCTGCTGTGCAGGTTTTTGAATAGCTGCTGGTGTTAAAATACATTTGCATGCTAGGAAGAAGAAAAAACAGAAACAGAGTCATCTTACGGGGAAAAAAGAAACACCAGCAAAGGCAAAATGTCATTCTTGATCCACGTGACAAGCACAGTCCTGGCTGAAGGCTGAAAGCAGTAGTATTAAATATATTAACAATGTCTGAGAAAAATGTAAGATGATGCACAAGGTATAATGCAAACTCTAGACCAGTATTTGAATTACAGGGGAACTGAGAAAGCCAGTTAGCTACTGGGATGGGATTGAAAGATTTAGGCTGCAATCTTTAGGATAATTTCCTGGGAGTAAACCCTATTGAATAACCAGAAACACTTAGGATGCTGCATTATTTAAGATCTCCATTCTCCCTAGAAAATAAGTGAGAGACTGCTTGAGTGACAGGCTGCTCCTTCTCTGATTGGTCAGTACCAGCTGAAACTATATGACCAACCCAGTACTGAGGAGTGTTTTTTTAATTATTCCATTCCTGAGTTTATGTCCGTTAGAACCAGTCTGAAGGCAGTCAGTTGTTTCTGACAGGATTTGGAGTCAGACAGGTTCACCTTTAGGGTGAAGAGAGAAGACAGTAGTATTACTGTCCTGAGAAAGAATTCTATCTAAGAATTAAAAGTCTATGTGTCAGTATAAGCTGAAGTATGCTTTACACAGACACCAGAGAACTAGGAGTGAGACTGTGAGAGTGATTAGGTAGTGGATTGAGACTCCCTTTCAAGCCAAAACTAAGCAGGTTGTCTCTTCTGAAGATTTATTGCAGCCCAGTTTCAAAGGGGGTTTGGCTTGAAGGAGGACCCAGGTCTGTTGTGATGGGAAATGGTTTTAAACTACTCAGATAGAAATACCCTCTGATTTCAAGAAAAGAGTATGTTAGGCACACAAAGAAAATCCAGAAAATCTGAACTGTCATAAGAAACATCCTGAAGAAACATTGTCCTTGTACCTAAATTACTCAATAAAACAGCTCTCTGTTAAGAACCAAGAATACATGAAAATAAGCTTCAAGGATACTATTTTGCCTGTTACATGAAGTGTATTCTGTAATGCCAACAAATTATTACCTCTGCATTTCCATCTCCTGACTACTTACTCAATCCCTGCCTGTTAAATAAAGTGGTCATTTCTTTTTGAATGTTATAAAGTCTCTAGTGCCATTTCCAACAAAAAGAGGACTTCTGCTTTTCCCCATCAGGTTCCTGGGTTGGGCTAAAAAGCCAAAATTTTATCTGCATGTCAGGGTGGAACAAACAGCCTTTCAAAACCACAAATATTAACTTGCTACTTGGGGCTGCTCAGTCAAAGCAGGGAAACTGAATTTTGATGAAAAAAACTGCTTCACAGTGGGGAGAGTGAAGGGGTGTGTGTCTATCATAATAGGCTATCAGGGAGCACGCAAGCATCTTCCATGAAGATAGTTTTAGGTGAGTAGCTGTGTTAATCTGCAGTAGAATTGCAGAACTTGAGTCCAGTGGCACTTTAGAGACCAACAAGATTTTCACGATAGAATCACAGTGATAGTCACAGTTCCCTTCTTCAGAAACCATATATGGTATCTGAAGAAGGGAGCTTTGACAACCCTGAAAATCTTGTTGGTCTCTAAGGTGCCACTGGATTCAGATCAAGCATCTTGTAGCCAGGTACATCTATACAAACTGTCCCTTTCACGGACCATCACTTCCAAGGTTCAGGAGACACCTTGGTGGAAGGCAAACTCTGACATCTTCTAGGGGGCTTTGTGGCACCTTCAAGCCCAACAGATTTATTGCAGCATCAGCTTTCAAGAACCTGAGCCCAATTATTATTTTATTGATGTCATTCATAGCCACCCTTTCTCACTGAGACTGATGGCGGATTACAATCCATCCTGCCTTCGAGCCGCATACACTGTTCTCTTTCTTCTCACACCTGCGTACAGTACCGTAAACTCAAGGCGGGCTTGAGGGCCAAACAGGTCTCCTCAGTCCTAGTCGACTGGCTCCTCCCTAACTACACCAGCTCCCTCTGAGGCATGAGGGACGAAAGGTGAGCCGACGACAGGCATTTCTATTATGACACAGTCTCTTCAGGGGCGTGTGCGGCCCTCAGCCGGTCTCCTCTTCTTAACAACACTTCCCCTCCTCAGGCGGATTCTCTGCTCCCGCCTTCTTCTCCAGGGGCTGTCCCGCTCCCTGATGATAGGGCGTCAGTCCCATCCCGAGGCCATAAGGGATGCCTCTTCCTCGCCTTGAAGCAAAGCTCGTTCGTGATCTGGGACGGAAACTCTCGTCTGACGGGCGCGCAACCGCCAACCGACGTTCCCTCGCGCCCTTCTCCAACCCTCGTCTTCTCCCCACTCCTCCCTCCGCTCTCCCGATCGCCTCCCGCTGCCAGAACAAAGCATGAGAGGGCTGTAGAGCCTGGATCACCACGCCCCCTTTCTCGGTCCTGCGTAGTTACCTCGGCAACGGCAGCCCTCACGCTTTTTTCCTCGTTGGAAAGCGATAGCTCCGCCTACTGTAGAACCGGCACGCGGGAAGTCACGCCCCCTTGTGACCGTTCGTGACCCTAAAGGCTCTCCGGCAGGCCTTGACCATGGGGACCCTCATCTTCTTCGCCTCCCCTCATGTCATTTCTAATGAGGTGGGCAAACGGGACCGGGGAGAAGAACGAACGAGAGGGAGAGCGAGGGGAGGGAGGAGTCGGCCGTCCCACGCGACAGTTAAATGGCCACCTCCGCGCCACATCACTCACTTCCGGGTGTGGCGGGAGGCGACTTCCTTTGGGGCGGGGGTGCGGCTGAAGGTGAAGCGAGGCTGCTGCCAGTCCTGCTATGGTTTATGGGGCGGATGATGTGACCCAAATCTGGTATCGCGGGCGGGCGGAGGGGAAGGCGGTGCGCGAGCGACTGGGCGCTGCGGCCCGGGTCCCACGTAGAGGGGAGGGGCGGGAGGAAGTGGGGCGGGGAGGGGAAGGCCAAACGTGGTCTCTAGGCACCGGCCTGATATTCGCTTCCGGGATCAGGGACTTTACCCGCGAGTTGTGGTTGTGTATAGCGGTGTTTTACCGCTCGGGCTTGACAGCTTTGTTAAATTCTCATAAAATAACGCCTTCCTGAAACGTTTGCTTTTACGACGTTTAGGCTGTGTGTGTTTTTAAAAAAGCAGCTGAAAGGGGAGCAATAAACTAGAAGTGATATCCTAAATCACGAATTAATCTTGAAGCGTTGCAGATAGCGGTGTTAGTCTATAGAAAAAAATCCAAACGAAACAGGAATGTAATATTCTTTTTTATTAACGAGCCAAAAAAACCCCCACCACATGATATTATGCAATCGTCTTTCTAAGAATTCAGTTAATATGGACTACTTGCTGGCTGTCAGGACTGCAACGATCATTGTCCTTTATAAGACCGTTATGGTACGATTGCCCTGACCTGGATAGCCCAGGTGAGCCTGGTCTCATCAGATTTGAGAAGCTAAGCAGAGTCGGCCTTGGTTAGTAATTTGATGGGAGACCACCAACGAAGATCAGGGTTGCAGAGGCAGGCAATGGCAAACCACCTCTGATAGTCTCTTGCCAGGAAAACCCAGCCAGGGATCGCCATAAGTCGACTATGACTTGAGGGCAGGATTTCTTTTTCAAGATTAAAGTCACAGCAATTCAGAATAACATCAATAGGCTGTTCAGAAAAATTCAACAAAAAGCTAGGATAAATAACTGACTTAGGCTGCCCCCAAAATACCTTAAGTTTGATGCCATGCACAAGTGAGGCACCACTGCAGAGGCCTTTCTAATGGACTTGCATTCACTAGCTGTGGCAGGTGCAGCAATCTCAATCTTCAGACAAGCTCGTACGTGTAGAGGCCCTGTAAACAAGGACCAGCCTATTCTCTGTTAGTCTTTTGCCATGAAAACCCCACCAGGTGTTGCATAAGTTTGCTGTGACTTGAGGGCACCATCATTCCACATGGTACGGTCACCTACAATTCAGTGGTTTTAAGTCCCATTGAGTTGAATGGGAGAGACACGCAGCTGTTGAAAAGTGTTCAGGTTTGGATGAATTGTATCCTTTTGTAATATTGAAGCACAGCTAGTTCTGGGATTTAAGGTTTCCGGAACCAGTGTACTCTACATGAGAATAAGTATTATGAACTTAGTTGGACTAACTTTTTTAGTAACTATATTTTTATATTTTAGTAACTATTTAGTAACTTGTGCATGAAATTGTTGTGAGGATGATAATAACACATTGTAACCACTCTGAGTGAGCATTAAGTTGTCCTGAACGGCGATACATAAATTGAATGTTAGTAGTAGTAGTAGTATGTGAACCAAGTTTTATACAATTTGTTATACGAAGTAATTTTTTTTTATGTTTTATAGAAAATGATTATTATACACTTATGGAACTATATATATAGACACGTCTTTCGATTTTGGCTAAAATGGATCTTGAGACAGATCACTGGAAAATGTGAACTGCAGCGTATTTGTGATGGTTCAAAGAAAAGTGCAGAAAGGACACTCAAAATTGGTAAATATACTTGAAATATAAAGTAATATTTAAGTTTTCATTTTTAAATTTAATTCCTTTATACTCAGGATCTACTAAACCTTGTACCTTTTATGAAGATCTTTTACTTTTTAAATAACATCTGTTTAATTTTTAAATGTGATTGATGCAAATGTGCTAAATAAGTAAACATGGAAAACAACTGACAGTTATAGCTTAACGCAGCCACTTAATGAATGTTAAGTGTTTTAATGTGTGCATCTTAACTATGTACACTACATGGGAATAGTATAAAACTAGAGGTCAGTAGCCAAAGGCTTGGCTGGTTATTTCATGTTAATATAAACACGTTAATAGATTCTGTCCCCCATTCTCCTCTTGATCCTCTCATTCTAACTTTCTCCTTTCATTAATTCCTCTGTACATCCCTCTCACAAGACCTCAGCCCTAGTTTTCTAATCACCTCTACCTCAAGTCCTTTCTCAGACCCTTTGTTCCAGTTTTCTTGTAGTTTTTCTACCCCTTCTTTCCTGTGTCTTGCTATCTTTCTTGCCTTTCTTCAGGATATAAACAGATGAGTCGGTTCCTGTCCCACCCAGTTTGGTGTACTGGTTAAGAGCGGCAGAACACTAATCTGGAGAACTGGGTTTGATTCCCCACTCCTCTGCTTGAAGCCAGCTGAGTGACCTTGGATCAGTCACTCTCTTAGAACTCTATCAGCCTCACACACCTCACAGGGTGATTGTTGAGAGGAAAATTTGTAAACTGCTCTGAGTGGGTGTTAAGTTGTCCTGAGTGGTGGTATATAAATCAAATGTTATTATTACTACCACTACCGCTACGGCATTTCAGCTCAACATTCACCACACAATGGCACTCAAGGGCACTGATTTTCCTCTCCTTCCGTATTCCTCCCATCAGCCCTTGAGATTTTCAAAAAAATCAATACTGAGTGACAGGAGCATCATGGAGGAAACTTCCATAAGATATATGGGTGGAATTTTGTAGTGAATGAGGTGACTTTATCCCCCCTCACAATTTGGTCAGCAACTAATGCAGGAAGCTCTGTTGGTGTATAAGGGGAATTGACAGAGTGAGTGATTGCAGCTCACCGTGCTTCGTAGTGTTTTGTCCATGAGGCTCCTGATACTGCCAGTATCATATTTTGGGAATTTTCCAAGAGATGCTGAGGGAATGGAGAAAGAGAAGATCATAATTGGTGTGTTTTAAATGTCGTCATGTTGATGCTTGGGTAGTGGTATGTATTTATTCTGGATGTAAGTCAGATAGAGAATAGTGTTTTCATGGTTGTGTCTAAATCTGTGTATAAAATAGCACTGTGGAAAAGGATTTGATTGCATTCTTGTCCATTGTTTAATGGGCAAACAGATCATGTAGAGGGTCTTAAATCAAAAGCATAAGCCTATTTACTAATTCACTTTCAATGAACTAAGAAATAAACATTTATGTGAACTGTAGTAACTTGAAAATATTTATTTTGTAGAGTATTCACTGGAATCATCAAAGAGCAAGGTAAGCTATCTTGGATACTATGGTTAAAATACAAGTCCAAGGGTTTGCATGTGTCAAGTGGCATTTGCCTTTTTTTTTTCTCTGAGCAGGACATGGAGTTTGCTATCATAAATTGCTTTTGAAATTCATGGTGTTTTCAAAATTGGTTTGTTAGAACTGTTTGCCAGACACACAAGTGTAAAGCATTGTTGGGCATGCAGAACCCATTGCACAGCTCTTTGCATGTGTCCTAAGAATAAGCATTCTCTTTTGTTTGGGTGTCTTGTGTTTTTCTACAAAGTTATGTTCAAAACTTGGCATTGTTCACAATGTTTCACTAAACTGCCTTGTGGAATTGTGCCAAATTAGATTTCAATCTTAGCTGTGCCAGCATAACCCTTTGATCAATATATCTATTTCTCCATGGCCATATATGTGGATACTTAAGTCAGGCAACTGAAACCATTAACAGACAGGACAGATCTTTTCTACAAACACAGGTTTGCAGAAAAATCTGAATTCTACAACAACAACAACAAAAACGTTAGGGGGTTAAACCCTCCAAAATAATAGAAGCAGTACCTGTTGCTTTAAGAAACAAATGCTGTCAGTGGCTGTTACTAATCAAACATGGAAGTATTGCTGGCCTTCAAGCTTTTGGTTTCTGTCAGTAAAAGGCATGTGTAGAGAGGTGAAAGGGGCAGGGCCCTTTACAGGACTGTTTTGGCCTTTGAGAGAAGATTGTTACAAGCCCTGATCAGTACATTTTCAAGCTTGCCATATGAATTGACTGTTAAGTAGGTCAGATAAATCAATATTTACTTTGGATTTATCACAGAGCCCATGTTCTCTAAGCATATATATATGTTGGCTTGTTCTTATATTATTATTATTATTAAAAGTGTTTGATGGTGACATTTCATCCTTAAGAATCTTCTGACCTTCTCTGAAGCTTTTTGTAGTGGCCACTACAAATAGATGGTATTTCAATGAATTAATCAAAGGAGTACTTAATTCAATTTATGATGTGTTGATCAGGTGTTACAAAGTGCTGTGCATGCTTCTGAAGATGAAGTGAAAAAATATGTAGCGCTCATCATGAAAGAAAAGAAGATTAATATACAAAAGGATACAGGGTATGTCTGCTCCTGTTTCAAAGATACTGTTGTTTGTGACGATGCCTTTTGAAACTATTTTTTTGTACAAACAGATATTTATTGCTTGATAAATCCATCTTTATATAAAAATGCATGTAACTTTGCATACTTTTCTACCAATCTACTTAAGTATGCTTAAAATAAACAGCAGTGTTAGATCAAGTAGCAGAATCAATTATGACAATGATCTAGGGAAAACTATGCAGTGGGGACAGCCAAAACATTAGGGAAATCTGAAGTGCAAATAAAGATGACAGCCATTTATACAGGAATGAAATGACACGAGGAACTAGTGAATTTAGATTATTCAGTCTCTAGCCTTATTTCAAAACAGTTAACATTTTTCAGGTCTGTAGATTCTAATTGTTTGATCTTCTGGGTCCTTCAAATCCCACCATCTATGGTACAAAGCATGACAGCATAGTATAGTGGTTAGAGTGTTGGACAAGGACCTGGGACAACCTGGTTTAAATCCCCAGTCTGCTGTGGAAGCTTGCTGGATGACTTTTGGCCTGTCACACACTCTCAGCCTAACCTACCTCACAGGGTTGTTGTTGTGAGGGTAAGGTGGTTAAGGGGAGAATGTGTCAAGCTGCTTTGAATGCTTATTAGGGACAAAAGAGGGATATAAATATAATAATAAGCTAAGGGATTGCAGAATGGGAGTAATATGCATGCTCAGCTCCCAACAATAATTGAGCTGTGGTGTTTTGTAGCAACTAGAGCCTCCAAGTTAACTTCAAAGGAAGACTTTTATAGAGTGCATTACAGTAGTCTAGTCTCATCATCAATTTATCTTGCTTATATGACTATAGGCCTTAAGCATAGTTAAAGATTATTAAAATCAAATACAAATATATAATCACCAGATAGCAATACATTAAAAATACAAGATCTATAAAATGAAAAGTGAATGATAGTTTACAAAATAAAGGTAAACCTGCATAATTAAAATTCAGCATTCAAATGTAAAGGAGAATCAAAACTTTTACAGATTCTAAGTGCAAATGACAACACAGAATCTCATCTAAAAATAAGTTTGAGATTGATTTTGGCATTTCAGTGAAATTACAGTTGTCAAAAATTTCAGCACTGAGACCATTTTTTTCCAGAACAATGTCTGCCAGTAAATAGGAAATTGCCCACGGCTCCAATGGAAGATGATATTTTAATAAAATGAGAAATATCTAATAGGACCTAAGAGCAGTTAGTTGAGGAAAAACAGTAACAAGTGCACTAAGGTCTCTATCACACCAGACCCACATGCACAAAGTCTAGTCTCTGTGTTGTGGCATAGTTCCAGATGGCCTGATCAGCCGTGTCAAGGTAGGGGACCATCTTCTGGGCTAGACTGAATTAGAAGAAAACGTTTTTTGCTGCTGCATTAGCTTGCTTTTCTAGCATTAATGTTGGATCAAGTATAACCCCTAAGTCAGCAATGTCAGCTGTACCCCACCAAAGGTGGGAGGCACAATGTCCTTCAAGATCTTTACCTTCCCAACTAGCATTGCCTCTGTCTTTCCAGAGTTTAGTTTCCATTTGTTCACTGTTAGTTGTTTAACCAATTGTAGCCAAGTAGCAATTCAGGACTTCTACCATATCACCAGAAGATTTGGATAAGGAGATATAGAGCTGGGTATTATTAGCATATTGGTGACAGCCAACTGCAACACTTCAAATGATTTGGCTTAAGGGTTTTACATAGAGATTGAAGATCATGGGATATAAGATTGTGCCCTTTGGAACCCCACAGGATAGGTCCTACACTGATAATTGGTCTTCAGTGGCATCCTTTTGAGTCAGTATGAGTCTGATTCAGTATCATTCTAATCTAGACATCTCCCAGCTCTCTTCTGGTTGCCCAACTTCTGTCATAAAACAAGAGCCAGGTTCCATCCTAAGGGTGGCAAAAGTTGACAAGGGACAGCTAGAAGTTCACATTCTAAGCTTCCACCACAGCATTTTTTTTGAAATTTTTTTTTGTTACTTACATTAACTAACAATACAAAGGGAAAGAAGGGGGGCAGGGGAAGGAAAGAAAAAAAAAACAGCAACATATAACAACACTACACTACAAATAATGCTTTCCCTTCATACTGCCATTATTAAAAAATTAAAACTTTGTAAGATATTGATGGAGTGGTTGACCTTGCAAAATACAGATTACAATCCAAATTAAGTCTTCCTCCCCGCCCTGGGCCTCAGACGCAGTTCTCTCTGAGCCACTGCAACTGCAGTGCTCGTTCCCTCCCCCCCCCTTCAGACTTCAAATCCTTTTCTTCTTGCTTGGTGTCTTGCTGAAATTCTTGGTTTTTGTCCTCAAAATCCCTTAGCTGATCTGATATTATCTCGTAAGCTTGATCTTTGTAACTAAACCAGATACCTTCCGGAAAAAGCCATTTATACTTTATTCCACGTTCCCTCAGAAGAGCTGCAAACCTTTTATACTTAAATCTCCTTTTCCGAACTAGGAATGGAACGTCCTTCAGTATCTTAACCTTATTACCCAGAAAGTCCAGATCCGCATTGTATGAGTTATATAGGATAGTGTCTCGGATCCTTTTAGATGAAAAATCGATGATGATCTCGCGAGGCAGCTGACGCTTCGTTGCATATTTTGAAGAAGCCCGACGGACTTCCAAAATGGCGCTTTTTACTTCTTCTTTAGTTGCCCTCGCGGGTGTCGCCAATAGTTCCGAGGCCAGATCCTTTAAATCCTCATTTTCCTCCTCTTTAACGTTCTGGAGATGCAAAATTGTCTGTGTTCGTTCCACTTGTAGCCCGATCAGCTGGTTCTCCACCAGCTTTAACTCTTTGTTCGTTGCCCTCATGAGTGACGCATTTTCCCGAGCGGACTTCTCTGCCCCCCCCCGCTACTTCCTTAATGGTTTTCACTTCGCTCTCAATTAAGCCCGCCCTTTGATCTGTTTCATTTAGCTTGTCAACAAAGGGCTTTATGGCTTCGATAACCGACTTCTTCACCAAGTCCTCGAGCGACCCTCCTTTCCCCTGCAGGGCAGCCGAAATTGACTTGCCCAAAGCGGGACTCTGCTTCTTCGCCGCCATTTTAGGGGGGGGGGGGACCGCCGACCAAGTTCTGAAACTCAGCGAGGGGGAAGAAACCCGAGCCTTCTTAGCTTCAGATCCCACCACTCCTTCGCGTGCGCTTGTAATAACAGAAGGGATTCGCTTACTTACAGGCTTCCGCCTAGTTCTGCTCTTTGCCGTTTTCAATGGCCCGGCAGCACTCAAGGTGCCGCCCACGTCTGCCGGCCTCCATAGGAACAAACGGGCAATTTACCCCCTGCATAGATTTCAGGGAGCTCTTCCCGCCGCGTTCCGGACCCTGCCTCCCTCACTGGGAGTCCTGGGGGCTAATCTTCGCAGATCAGCCGCCCGGTCAGGCTGCTCGGGTGCTTCCTCCCGGACCTGCGGAGAGGAGCGTCCGAAATGGCCGAGAAAACGAAACCGAATCCGCTTCCACCACAGCCTTAACAGGGCTGTATTTGAAATCTTAAAATCCCCAGTGTGTTTTGGAATTGGATAGAATCCATGAGGCTCTGTGGGCAGACCATTTTAATTAGGCTGCTTTTCAGCAGGGTGCTGGGGCCACTTTCACCCTTGCCTTGAATAGATAGTGGTCAGACATTGGTTCAAGTTGAATCTCCAGCCATGAAATGAGATCTTCCCTCAAAGGCTCAGTTCAAAAGATTAACTCCAAGATCTGATCTTTTTCATGTGTTGGGCCCATCACAATTTGAGACAGGCCCAAAGCAGTCAGTCTGTAAAATCCTGAGCTGGCCCTGGTGAGAGATCCCACCATGAATGTTGAACTTCCCAGAATGATCAGTCTAGGTGTCTCTAGCACTATGCCTGAGAGCACCTCCGCCAACTAACCCAGGTTACACACTGGGGAACTAGATAAGCAGTAAACAAGCAGTATGCCTAATCTTTGCATAGTTCTTGACACAAGGAGGATACAGTCAGTTTCAGTGATAGTTTGCACTGGGAGTCTGCGGAATTAAAGGATTCATGGAGGATAATAGCCACCCTGCCTCCCTGCCACTGTGCAGGGTTGGTGGAGGCCTCCATAACCAGGTGGAATTTGTTGGGACAGACATACCACATCATTGTATTTCAGCCAGATCTCTTTTATGCAAGCCAGGTCAAATCCCTCTTTCTGTCACATCCTGGAGACATATACAGTTTTTTGCCTTACTCATCTAGTATTGCATAGTATTAGTGCAAAGGTGGGGAAAATAGGATCCTTGTATTGTTAACTGTCAGGATGCTATGGATATTAGATAGGCAGTGAACATCCTTGCTGAATATTGGCCAACTTTGATAAATCCCACACCCATAACTACCATCTTTCACCTGCACTGAAATAGTGCATTCATCAAATGTTGTGCTCCAAGTAAAGATTGCCCCTACTACCACTAATAAATCCCACACATTCAATAAGCCAAAGAGAGAAGCCATCCACAGAGAAGCCATACAAAAGTCCAGGGATACAATAATGATCTGTTGATGATATCATTGCCTTACAGGTATAGTTCTATTTTAGTGTTTCTTCTGGTTTCCAGGTATGTAACTGGTGTCAATTTCTAGTAGCGGCAGGCTCTCTTTCACTCATTGTGTGCGAAGGCCGGTCCCTGGCTTTACATCCCATGCAAAGAGCCATGGGCCAAGATCCCTTGTGCTCTCAACCTCAAGCTTGCCCCAAGAAGCTTGTGCCTTTGTTGCAGACCTCCTTTTAAATGTGTAGCAGCTCCATACTTGTTAAAAACATGAGGAGATACATGGGGTGGTGGTGGTGGACTTGCCTCTCAGCATCCTTTCCCAGTACAAAGAACCTTGTTTACTGCCATGCTGGTCCAAAATCAAAATCAAGAAACAAACTACAGGCCACATAATACCTTTTATTAGGACCAACCAAAATGACACAAAACAGTGTCTGAGCTTTTGAATTTTCCAGATGTCTTCCTCAGGCTGGATGTTATAAAATAGAAAAAGAGGTGGGGAAGAGCAAGAGATGTTTCAGGCCATGATTTTAAAGGCCTTTTCTCATCAGTATCCCTGTTTTCAGTACAGGCAGGTAGAGTAGATATATATTGGTGTTTTCAGTGTCAGGTTGCACTGCAGTTCCTCTTAAGCAAGAAAAAAAGTGTTGTCTCTCCATTGGAATTAAAAATGCCAGTGGTTGATCTTGTATTTCTTTGACACCAAGCAAGATTCACAGATCCCTTGTGTGGCCAGAGCAAAGGGAATTACTTAATAGCCATTGTATTTTGGTGATCAATTTAAAACGTAGCACAAGAGTGTAAAGTCAAACAAAGCCAAACTGAGTAGTTTTATCTTGTATTGTGTGTAAATTCCTATATGCATAGTCTCTTACTAGTAGCTGGGTCTTAGGTCAAAATAATTATATTAGCATAACACCTAGATTTTTTTATTGTTTTATGGTGTTTGGTTGGAGTTTGTGAAGACATTGGAGTCTTCCTAAGTTGATAAGAGTGTAAATTGACAAGATACGTGCAGTAGGTCCAGGCACAATCCCCAGCGTCTCCAGTGAAATGGACCTGATAGTAGGTGCTGTAAAAGACCTCTGCCTGAGATCCTGGAGAGCCTCTACCAGTCACTGAATCTACCAGTGCTGGTCTTGATGGACCAGTGGTCTGATTCGCTATAAGGCAACTTCATAAGTGCCTAAAGAAGGAAAAAATCACAGGAGATTGTTTGATTGTTCCTTCATATACAGGTCAGTTTGTTTTAGGACTGAGCCTATATTACCCTAATCTTTGTCATGGTTCCCGTGGTTTTACAGTAGTGCAAACTTCCTAGCCTGGAAGATCAAAGTGATCATCTACATTTTTCAGAAGCATTAGCAAAATCAATTAAGTTCCATTTTATTGCAGGTCATATCTGCCATGTTTATAGTTATGGGTTTTGCATATATTACAGGTTTGCCTTGAAGCTGCAAATGTGTTTGCTGCAGATTACAGGTTATAAGAAACTTTATTTGGATGTAGAAGATCTGAGAAAATGTCCATATAACTCTAATAACAAAGAACATGAAAAGCAACTAATTGAGGTAAAAATTGTTGTTAGGCTTTAAGTGGCTCATTCAGCAAATTCAAGTTTGTGACTTAAAAGGCATTCTGTGTTCATTATGGTTTATCAGAGTTGCACACTTCAGATTGCAGTTGCCCATGAGGTGCAGCAGTTACTGTGCTTCAAAACTGCTCACCAGTAATAGAAGCTTCTGAATCATGAACAGCAAAGAGAGAGTAAATAGAGAGAAATGTCTGTAATAACAGTTTAGTAAGTGCTCATCTAGTGAAACTGATTAGTATTGGGTTCTGTACGGGAAACACATCATGTAACACATAATTAATTGATGGAATTAATTGCTGCAGGATGTTGAAATGGCTGCTGATGACTTTGAAATAGAGTAGACACTCACGGATGATGAAGCTATAAAGGAATGTCGCTAATGATAATTCAAAGTTAGCACATTCATGTTTAAAGATCATATATTTTTAATTACTGGGAAAATAGAACAGGAACATGACAGTCAAGACCAACCCTGCTTATAAGCTTTGAGACTTTTGCATGGTCATTGTTGGAGAAAAAATGGTAGACCTTGATTTGATCCTGCATGGTGGTACTTAAGTCAGTTGCTGTGGGCAACAGACCAAAAAGTGAATGTGGTCCTGATGGTTCGTACCCTGCATTTGTTGGCAAAACTTACATAATAAATACATTGATTGTAAAGTTGTGTGTTAGTCCAAGCTCTGCATTCAATCTGGTGCTCTCATGTAGCTCTTGAGTGGGCTGCCCTGTTAACCTCAATAGAGGGAACAGATCTAAACCCTTACAGATCTGTTGTTTTCACTTAAATGGGTAGGAAGTCTATGGCAGGCTGGAGAGTGCCCTGCCTATGGTAAACTGCAACATGACTGTTAGGAATGCATTCATTTGGACTCAACCAAAAAAGGGCATTCTTTTTATTATTACGCGTTATGCATGTTGCAGAATGCTTAAGTAATGTAGTTTTTAACAAAAAAAGCATAACATGTTGATTGTATCCTGCTGTTGATTGATACTTAATTGTTGTTCAGAATGAGGATGGGAAAATATTGATAATTCTGTTAACAGAAGCATATTTATACAGCTTTGGAATTTGTTGATGCCCCATGAAAAACTGAAGGCTAGAATCACGAAGCAGTGGTGTGACATTGGTTTCCAAGGTGATGACCCTAAAACAGACTTCAGAGGAATGGGCATGCTGGGATTAGTTAATCTTCTGTAAGTCAAAATACTTTCCCATGGTTTAAAATCAAATGCATCTAGATAATGGAGGGGGGGTATGTTTCTACTGATATAAGTGGGTATTGAGTAGGGAAGTGAAGCATTTAGTTCAGAATACAGCAGTTTTTAAGCCTATTTTCCTATTGTTTATGGAGATTAACTCTATTAATTACAATAATGAACAATGGATTGTATTATGCAGAGGGGATATTCTGAAAAATTAGTAATTTTTATCACTGATGTGATAATTGAAGGAATTTACTTTGTTTTTTATATATCAGATACTTCAGTAAACATTATCCCCATGAGGCGCGTCAAATCCTTACTCGCTCAAATCATCCCACACTGGGGTAAGTTATTCTTACAAAAATAATAAAACAGTCACCAAGATTAACATTTATGGTTGAGGGGGAGGGAACGAGTCCTTTCTGTAGAAGATGCTTTAGTCACAAGTGCTGAGAGGAGCAAAAGAAAGGTCACTCAGGCATATTTTTCATCACATGTAGATTCAGAGATTCTCCTCCAGCAGTTCTCCCTTGCATTTTCTCTCCCTGCTCCACCCCTGTATATTCCTCCCAGTCAGGCCTCAAAACCTATACACAGCCTTGCAGGACAGAGCTCCCTTTTCTTGAGGGTGCTGATATTTCACAGGTAGGGAGGTGTCACCACACTGCAAGTGTGGGCAACAAGAACTGGATTACTTGTGGAAGGAGAGAGAGAAGGCAAAGTAAGTTTCCCCTCTCACTTTGTCAGTTTCTTCCTCTCTGCTGTAGATCTCTTGGTGCTTGGCATGCGCTTCGTGTCCACAGGTTTCTTGGCCAGCTGTCCACAGTCCTGGCTTTGACATTGGTAAGAAGTTGATGAACCTTCGGTTTGTTCTCCCCTCTTAACTTCTCCCCCCCAAGCTCTGACTCTTTTGACTTGCAGCTCAAGGGGTGTCATGCAGCAGTTGGGGATTCAGTGTGGGTTCGGGTCTTCAAAGGCTGAAGGCTGCTCATTGAGAATATTCATCTATGAGCTTTCAGCACGCATTCTCTCAGAGCTGTCCACATATACAAGATAAAAACAGTAAAGTACCTAAACATTAGAATTAAAACTTCTAAAATAATTTTCCATGATTAAATTAAGCATTCAGTGTCCTGATAATCTCTGAGGTTATAACAATTAGTACCTGTGTAGTCTTTATGAGTTTGAAAATAGGCTTGAAAATATGGCAATAACTCAGAAACCAGAGGTAGGGTTCAGCAGGATGTACAGTCATAAAGAAAGAACATTTCCAGAAATTTTAAAACAGCGGATGCAGCTTAGTTTTGTTCCCCCACCCTTAACTCCCCCCCCCCAAATTTAACAAATAGAAATACGAGTATTACTTTCTTATTAAATCTAAACTTACTTTATATATTATGAACAATATATTTTGTATAACTCAGCATGCATGCTTACAATGTTTAGAATATTTATGAAATTTAAAGGTGTAAATTACTTTGGTTTTTGAATTACAAATATAGCCAATATTAGAGATGGAGTACCAAGCATTCTTCATCTGTCTACCTAATACATTTTTTTCTTTCAAGGAGCTCAGGGTGGCAAATGTGGTTCTCTCCCATTTTGTTCTTACAACAACCCTGTGATTTAGAATAGGCTAGCTACTATCCAAAGAAGCATACCTCAGCATCTCTTAGTTTTTGACTGTTTTGAACATGGGGGGAAAAAGGGTTGAAAATAGAAATGACCAATTTTGTTGTGAACTAAAGGAACACTTTATTATCTGGGTTTAGAAACCATATGTATAGAACATCCTTTGTGTATTATGCTGAGATGGTGGTATATTGCTCTGAGACAACAATTACATATACATCATAAAATGAAGGAAAATTGAAATATGATTGTAAATCAAGCTTTCTGCATACCAATTAATTCCAAAATCTGGTACCTGCATTTAAAACTGTTTTTCTTTTATTCACACATGACCACTAACAGTGAGAGAAATACTTTAATTGGCATGTGTTTTGTTTAGATGTAGGAACCTTGGTTAACTGTGATGATATTGTTGAAAGACCAAGGAGCCAAACCATTAAAAAAGGGTTTCATTTAGACTGAGTAGGATTTTTTTCAAAATTGACCTCCTGTTCAAAGCACCATCGTAGGTTGTTCAGTATGACTTTGATGATCTTGGATGTTAATAATAGCTGTCTGCCAAAGAACAATTTCTGTAGCGTTAAGAATGCACATATTTTTCAGATACTCCTATGCAATAGTTGGGATCAATTTGACAGAGATGGCTTACAGCTTATTAAAAAATGGTGCTTTAAAAACTCACTTCTACAACCTGGTTCCTTGTGTGGCACAAATGGATCACTTCCATCAGTTTTACTGTGAGTATTTGTAACTATCCTTTACTAGCTTTTGTGTTCTTGGGAATTGTTCTTCCTGAACTAATTACCGGCCACTAGTTCTCCATGTCTACTAGTAGTTCAGTTGTAGTAGTTCTAGAGATGTTTTAAAAAGGGAATGTAGTATGTTTGATGGAAAACATATTAAAATAGATCCAGAACCAGAAGATGCAATTCCATTCTGACAGCTCAGCTGCAGTATTAAGAACATTTTTCTGAGAGTGATCCCCGTTGACTATAATGGGACTTACTGCCAAGTAGACTTGCTTTGGATTGCTTCCTCAAACATACTACTTTGTAGCTAAATGAAGGCTGAACTCTGAAGGGATTCCTCCCCATCTTCTCTTAATAAAGAAATAGTGTTTGTCATATGCAATGTTCTCAATCTCTTTTTAAATTTATATTCTATGCAAAGTAATCCAGATTAAAATTAGAATGGATTTTCAAAAGTAGTTAGTTTTGGGGGAAAGGGAGTTGTCTTCAAAGGAAAAAAAATCCCAAAAGACATCTGGGTGCATTCAAACACTTGGGTGGGCCAAAAGGAGTTATTTTGATTCCAGCCAGTATATTCAGAGGATCAAGTAAAACTTGTTTTAATAATGTACCTAATATCCTCTTATGGAGCAGACCTCAGACTCCTGCAGCAGTCTCCTTGAAATTTTGCTTAGGTTTCAACAGATCCTTGAGAACAACAGCACAAAGTTGAGGGTTGTTGTGGGAAGGGGGGACTGGAAGAAGTTGCCGCCCATGGCTTCTGAGAATAGAAATGCCCTTAAACTGCACAGTTGTATACAAACCGCTTTTTAAAAAATGTTGCCTACAGAACTGTTTTCTCTCATTAAATGTTGTTTTGGCTTTCACAGGTTATTTGGTGTATGAGTTTGACAAATTTTGGTTTGAAGAAGAACCGGAAAGTATTATGTACTTCAATCAGTACAGAGAAAAATTTCATGAAATAGTTAAAAGACGCCTTCAGGGTTATGATGTAGTTCTTGCCTTATAAAGTGAAAAATAGTGCTCAGACTTTTGAGTACTGTACATAAAAATTATGCACTTGAATGGAATCCTCATTTTTTTAACCAAAAATCTTCATTTAATGATCAAGTTTTATAATTAAAAAAAATCATTTGGGAGTGCTTGGACAATCAACACTTACTTAGGACTACACTCGTTGCTGAAGGAAAGAACTTTTAAACTACAAAAATCTTCACTGAATCATAGGACCTCATAACTTTTGTACACTTCTTCCAGCAGGAAGATGAGACAAGTACTTAGGCTTTGTCGTATTATCTAGTAATAGCTGCTTTTCCAAATATGACTAGTAATCAGTTTACAGCCAGAGACTTTCAGTACTTTTTATAAACAGCTTTGGTTTTAGATTTGTGTTGGGTTCTGTTTTTCTAACATAGGTCATGCTTTTTGTTGTTTTTTTGAGGAAGGGACACACAAGTAAAATTATTTGAATGTGTTAAAATCTTCACTGTGGGTTAGCTGAGATTATTCTGTAATGCTTTCATTAAATTGATTTCATGGAAGTATGTAACTAGATCATGGGATAAAAAAAAACTGTTGGTGAAAGTAGTCTTTGTGTGCCATTAGTAATAATTTCAAGTAAATGTTTTTTTTTGTATTGTACATCTTATTTAGGGCTATGCAACAAAATTCATATTTCAGTTACTGGCCTTTTTTTTGTCTACCAAAACATTCATGACTGGCAGAGAAGCCAGAGAATATCAGAGATCAAAATACTTAAGAGATGACAAACAACTGGCCAGTTAACTGGATTCTTTCTTCTATATATTTCAAATTGTGCATTGAGGAAGGCAACTCAGATGGCCTATTCCTAGACAATAGAGACCATAGGATTTTATATCTATGGTAAATCTACTAATGCTTGTCTAAAATGTGTTAAAACATCTGGTTTGCATCAACTTGTGTTTGGGTGGGGGTTCAAAGCTTAATCTTTAAAGTGCCTTCTGCTGACCACAATTAAACCTTTGGAAATGTGTCTATGTCTGTTGTAGGACAGTTCTGAGTACATAGTGGCTTTTGTTTTAAGAATTGATACTGCAGATTTAGCAAAATACATATAGTTTATCTTGCCGTGATCATTGGCTAGATAACTTTTCAATTGCAATATAATTAAAATCACAGCAAGAAATGGTCTAAAGGAAAATAGGATATCAGACAACTACCTGCAGACATGTTAACACTATAGTCATTACCTACAGCCTGTAGCTTGTAACTAGAACCGGGCATGTTTTTTTTTTTTAAATGGGAAGATCTGATCTAATTTACAGTAAGATTTAATGTCTTAATAAAGTATCTCAAGGTCTTGTTCCTGTGGTGGTAGGGGGTGACTGAGAGAGGAGGATGGGAAATTCACTGTCTCCATCTGTTTCTGTAACCGTTCATTTTTTTAAATAAAAGGCAATTAATTACTACAAAAAATCGTGGAGTGAATTGGAGCGCAACCAGAAGTCCATATGGCCTAGATGCTTCCCTGAAGCTCTGTGGCCTGGACAGCCCTCTCTCTTCTTCACATTATTTTTAGGGTTTTCTATCATGGAGGAAAATAGTTGCTGTATATGAGTCCTGCAGTTGCTGCTTCACTGTATAATTATGTACACAATATCATTCATGTCTGAATACTGCAATAAATGTATTTTTTGCATTATTCGGAGGGACTGTGATCACATATACACTCAAGTGCCCTTTGAAGGGTTTTTAATATCCTGATCAAGAAAGTTGTGGACATTTAAGAAGCAGCAGTTAAGTAAAATATTCCACTGTTATCCAACCTACTGGAACTTGAGGATAGCAGTGCAAGTATGTAGATGTTGTGCCAGAGGAGATGTAAGGGCATGTCTTTGTTGTTAATTCATCACTTTAGTGGTGTACCATGCTGAAGGAAGTTCTACTCAGAAAAAAAGGAAATTTAATTGCTAAATCCTGTGCATCATTTTTTGTGGATTGCAGTATCTATTACTGACCCCAGTGATTTTCTTAGTGTACCTTTTGCATATTTAATTCAGTTTCCATAAGCTACAGGGTATGCTGAATCTGCCCATCTGAGAATACTAGGGTCATAAATCCATTGCGAAGAAGCAAGTTTCTGTCAATGTGATTTAAAAATCTGTAGGAAACGTCAAGATTAGAGATGGGCACGAACCAAAGTTCGGCACAAACTGGGCTGGTTCGTAGTTCGTCAGAGCCCATTTCAGACAAACTGCGATAAACTTCAGGCCGGTTTGTCACTGCAGACAGCCTGGCGCCAATCAGTCAGTTTCCTAGGCCAACGGGGTGGGCTTTCTGCAGACCTATTGACCCAGAAGTGACGTTTTCATGAACCAAATGAACCGGTTCATGAACCGGGGCAGGTTTGTGAAAGTTCGTGGTTTTATGAAACGTGATGAACAACGAACTGCACGGTTCGGTTTTTCCCCAGTTTGTGCCCATCTCTATTCAAGATTATAGGAGTGTTTTCTCTGTCAGAAACATATGAGACTACAACTGTATGAGAAAAATCCATCAATTTCTTAAAGCAGATATGGGTGGAACTGCATACTTTCAATCAGGAAATATTTCAGAAGAATCAGGTGTATGGATCCTGATTCTAAGTTCCAGATTGGATTCCATACCAGAATAAATTTTTAACTTAACATTTTAGTTTCTAGAACAGCTGCAATATTTTGCTATACATAAGACGCTATTTTTGGAACAGGTTAGCTGTTTAAAAATTAAATAATATAAAAACATTTAGTGGGAATAGTTACCAGCAAAGCACCAGATGATGGTCACTAACTTACCCAATTTTACAGTGAGTGATAAGTATCTTTTTTGCCTCACTGGTGCTGTCATAGTTAGAAGTTGTTTGTAACGAGATTTCTCTGGTTTCACAGATACTGTTACATTCTAAATGCTCCATTCCAGCTGGAGTAATGTACATTCCTTAACTTTTGTGTATATATGTATGAGAAGCTATTCTACTTCCTCTGATTTTTTTTTAAATGCAGGGCTGCATTACTTCAGTATGTATTCCTATGTAGATATCTATTGAGGTATACTAATTGAAACCTAATGCTTTTGTTTTAATTCTCTGGTTTCCCAGTCCAGTGTGTTCAGTAGGTATGCTGCTTGTATTTCCTTTAAAGAACACAGCAGTCTAGATTAGTGTTTAAGAGTATGTAAACGATCTATTTTTAGTGCTGTGAAGACATGGACGTTTTTAAAAACATCACTTTGTAAAATGAAGTTTTTGTTAAATATTGCATTGTGACAATCTTATGACAATACACGTGTAACTCTGCATGTTTTTATAAAAGACAACTATTAATTTCATCTTGAATGAAATATAAGAGCTGGCTTACATGTGAGCAGCTGGCTGTTTTCACACACAGTCCTTTACATGGGTAAGTAAAAATATAAAGAAATTAGACTTATAACCAGGTAAACGACAGATGTGACCGTTTCCACAATTTTAACATCTGGAACAGCGCAGCTTTGATAACAATTGGCTGTTTGTGTCTGTGTGCCCTCTCTTGTCTCTTTCATATTCACGTTTCTCTGAGGTAGTTTCAGGTGAATAGCTATGTTGGTCTGCATTAGAAGAGCAAGATTCAGGTCCAGATTCCAGGGTATGAGCTTTTGAGAGTCAAAGCTCCCTTCTTCAGAAGTTTAGATTTTCAAAAGCTTATAATCTGGAAATCTAGTTAGTCTTTAAGGTGCTACTGGAAGTCATTGTTTCTTAGACTTTGTAAACCTGATCATATTAAAGAAATCCAGCTGCTCAAATGAAAGGTTCCTTAGCAGTGTTAAATATTTTAAGCTGCATGTGTTGACAAAAAATGATACAGTAGCTGTAAGAACTGTTAATTTCTTACAGCTGACAGTGTCAAGTTAATGCAGTAGTGTTCAAAGATGTATTCAACTTCAGATATCTATAGTAGCTTTTGACAAAGTGGAGTTGGCAAATGGCACTACAAAAACAATTTATAAATACTGAGTGCTTTTTTATGATGTCCCAATGCTTGATATTGGGGTTATATTGAACATATGAAACTTCTGTATACTGAGTCAGGTCACTGGTCTATTAAAGCCAGTATTGTCTACTCAGACTGCTAGCAGACACCCAGAGGCTCAGTGGGGGGGTCTTCCAAATCTACCTGATTCTTTTAACTAGATATGTTGGGGATTGAACCTGAGATCTTCTGCATACAAAGCAGCTGTTCTGCCACTGAGCCACAGCACTTTCTCACTGCTATTGATATCGTGAAAGGTCGACTCATCTGTCATATGTTCCAAATGTAGAAAAGTAGACCATATGCCTTGAAGATGTCTCTTAAAGCAAGCTTCTTACTTTTCTAAATTATTATGTTTCAATTATAATTACTGTTGGACAAGTGAAATTATATACCTTGACTGTTTATTTCTAGTCTGTATTATTTGCATTTATGTCTCTGAATAATGGTTGTCTTTTGGTTGGTATTTTTGTTACGCTCCTTTATACAAAAGCAGTGAATTGTAAACCTGTATGGGCATAAGATCACTGTCTACTGCTACAAATGTTATGTGCCTGTTATAGTATGGGAGCAATAAAATGTGGTGCTTGCTTGATGAGAAATATGGCAAATATCACGATTAGAAACTCATGGGGAATAAAGTATTGGGGAGGGGGCTAAGCAGAGGTGGCTGATCTCCTGCCTGGAATGCCATGGGGTTGCCGTAAATCAGTAGCGATTTGATGGTTGCTCCTCCTCTACTACCTTTGGTAGGTTATAATTTCACTTTCCTTGTGTACAACCCCCACTTCTATTCTTTAGTTGCCTGAGAACATAAGTAGAGACGGCTAAATCAGAGCAGTGCTCCATCTAGTCCACCATACTGTTTCACTCAGCAGCCAACAAATTTCCCTCTATGGCCAGGCATAAAGGCTGAGACCTTCCCCTGCTACTGTATTGCAGCACTGGTGGTCAGAGGCTTACTGACTCTGTATATGGAGACTGCCTTCAGTCACCATGATTAGTTGCCATTAATCTCACTACCTCTGCTGGCAGTGAATTTCACTATTTAATTACTCGTTCAGTAAATTACCTTTTTCTTATCCATTGAGTGTTCTTGAGTTCTAGTATTATGGGGAAAATAAATTGAAAGTTTATATATACATGTGCAATGTTTGCTATCAAATAACCTCCCCCCCCCTCATTAAACCATCCTCTTCCCTTCCCTCTAACTAAAGGGGAAGAAAACAAAAAGCAGTGGCAAGGGGGGGAAAACCTAAAAATAAAAAAAAGCTTAGAAATAAAACTGGAACAGGGAGGAGGAACATCCAAACAAGTAAGATTTATATTGTGCCTCCACATCCTGTCGGTTAAATGCTATTTTTCCCCCTTCTGTCCCAAACTTCTGTATGTAGTGGAGTGATAATTGTATAGGATAACACATTTTACAGTAACAGTAGCCCTTTAATTCCAAAGTTTCTGGTCTGACATGAGTTCCCACATACAACGGACATGGCTTAAGATCTGGTTGAGAAATGAAAAGATGAGTCCAGGATAATCTGTTTTTCTACCTCCCAACAAAATACTGCAAAAATACTTCAAGTCTATAACATATGAGACAACATCCTTCCAATGTAGCACAGCTCCACAGTTGTTGTCTATAAAATCAATTTTATAGAACCAATTGAGCAGGTGAGTTTGCAGAATTACTTTTTATCATATAAAATGCAATCTCAGGTTCAAAGACTTTGCAGATTTGTCATTCTAGAATCTCACCTCTAGCACTAGAAATGCATTGTTGTATATTCTAAATACATTTTTGTATAGTCTGGTTTTCACTGAGAGAGACCTACCTCCTTATTTATCCCAGGTTTTGCAAACAACAGCACACAGGAATAAATAGTTTCTTAATCTTGCTGCCACAGTATTTTTCCCCTAGAGAGAGAGAGTATCATTTGTTCTTGCCAGCAAATGTTTCACTTGCAGTATTTTGGTCCAATAATGCATGGGCCCACTTCAGTCTTCTTGAATGCTAATACAGATATTGCTAATCAATCCTGGGAATCTCTTGCTTAGCAATGGCATGTATACATAAAGACCTAATACCATCAAGCCAAACCTGCTAAGCCTTAAAGTTACTAGTACCAGTCATATTCCACAGGTAGTCCATAAAGCACTAAAGTCACTTTCTGCAGTTACTTTGTTTTTCCTGCTTTGAGTACTGCTTAAAGTTCAAACATTTCCTCTGTGTGCATATGAGAGGGTTAGAAACATGTTTAAGAACTGAAATATGTTCTCAGGATGACATCTGTGGTGATTTGAATGGCATTCCAATTTCTGTGCTTTGGTAGTAAACCTGTGAATGTAGAAAATACATGGCTCCAGCTTTTGCACTGTGGCAGGAAGATAATTAAAAGCTCAAAATTGAATACAGACTGAACTATCAATTGCAGAGGTAGTTTTTTACTCACTACACACTAGCATGATTTGTTACATAACAACTGAGATTATAGTATGTGGATTGTCACAACAGAAGTTATATCATGAACAACAACCAAAATTTTCCATCTGATATTAGTTTAATGTCTTTTTTTAAAAAACTCTTATTCATGATTACCCTACTGTGGCTAAAACCACTTTGATTGTTTAAATATTTTAAAGAATTAAAGCAATACCTTCAGCTAAAAAAACCCTAGAAAAGTTACATGATCATAAAATACAATAGCATATGTATATTAAAAAAAAAGAGTGATGGAAATATTTCGAAGGCAACAAATAAAGTTCAGGCAGGTAAAAATAAGTCTGACCTAATCAGTTTTGAGTTATGAATCAGCCAAGAAATTTAAAAAATACTGGGCACAATTCAGTTCCATGATGGACATAGTAACCATGTACAGGAAATTTCCATAGGCTTTGTAGAGTACTGTTTCCTCCTCCTTCCTCTATGGAGAGTGTGTGAGGGACAAACAGGTTCTTGTTGAAACTCTGGCAATCCCTGTTGAGTAGGTAGTGTGCCCATGATGGGACAAAATTGTGTGCACTGAGTATTTCTGTAAAAGAAGCAAGGATTCAAAGTGCAGGTGCTCCATTTGTCATTCAACATATCATTCAGTAAATTATTTCATTATACATTATTCATCTATATAATAAAGTGACAGTGTTTTCATTAAGACTTTCAAACATTCAGTTACATTTTCTTGCAGATTTTTTTCAGATTACATTCTTGCTAATAACAGTGCTTAAATTAAGATTTATGCAATTCATCTATGAATATTTAATCTACCATTAGATTTATGATAATGCTTAGAGGTTTACAATTTCAGTGACAGAATTATCTACAGAAAATATGTTTAAAACTCTCACTTTCACTTTAAAAAGGGGTACTCTGAATTGTTTAGGACAGAGCATTGGTTTTGTCAAGGCAGGTCCAAGGCAGTATCTCTGAAGAATGTATTTTAAAAAGTATTAGGAATCACTAGCCTCTTAGAAAAATTATATAAAGAGACATCTATATAATAAAGTCATCCACCAGGGATGCTGCACAGAGCTTATGTCTGAACCCTAAACAAGTTGACAGCATCCCCTTCTACCTTCCCTCCAATCCCTTTATGGGCACGTGGGCTTCAATGCACTCAGGAAGCTCCCTTGCTTGAAAGGACTTCTGCTTTCCCATTCACTTAAATAAAGGGAGCAACTGTGTGCGGACAGAAGAGATACCAACACTCTGCTCCCCCAAGAGAATGGGGAAGACTGTGAAGGAGCTCCATGAGTACACTGCAGCACATGTAGAGCATGTGGCATTTGGAGCTACTTCCAGGTTTTTCCCATGCTTCAGAACTGTTTTAAAAGCATACACAAACATTCACTTCTACATTAAAACCCAACTAATTATCACCATATATCAATTGATAGGAACGCTATTTATACAGACATCACTGACACTGACCCCTCCCCTCCCCCAGTATGTATATTGGCTAGAACAAGCATTCTGTAATATTTTTCACAGAGAAAAAATGCCCATAATTCAAGATAAGTATGGATTTACACCTCAACATGTTCACATCAGCAAGATCTACCATGTTTTGAAAATATCAGGACCTGTGCCTGGCAATAATAAATATGTCATAAAAACCTAAACATTTAAAAAAAAACTCCCTATGAGGCCCACTTAGCCTGACATAGCAGAGATCTCATAGTCACTTGCAGATGTTATGGGCTTCCCCATCATCCTCACATTCTTAGCATTAGTTATCCGTGCCATCATACAGACTGGCTTATCAAAGTACCGGACAAGGGCTGATTCAGTCAAGAGGGAAGCCAAAAATTGCTCAAAGGTGATGGCCCAGTCTCTGTCAATGCTAGTGCTTCCTGGCAGAGAAGTGGTGTTGCTTCGCACCAAAACGGTATCTTCGCTGATGTCTTCACAGTGTAGCTTGTCCTCCTCATGAGAACCTGCACTTAGGACAGAATAGGAAGACATGGAACTGTCATCTTTAGTGTCGTCATCGGAAATAAGCATGGAAGAGCCAGTTCCATTGTCCCTAGGAGAAGAGTCTTCCAGCTTAATGTCTTCCATCTGGGAACCGTCACCACAAATATTCTCTTCATCATCAGCAAGGAAACCCCCTTGGAAAGGATCACGCTGTTCAATGTGATACTGCTGGTTATCTTTCTTCTGGAGCAGAGCATTTTGCATGGCTTTACTGCTGCTCTCAGCCTCTTTTCTAGGCTGCAGACTAAACAGTTTGCCAACCTCACCAATCTCCAACAGCAAACTTGTCACAGCAGCAGTAGCATGGTAAAGATCTTGCTCATTGGGGTCTTCGCTGAACATATTATACATTGTCTTGCACAATTCAATAAACTGCCCCTAGATGCGAAAGACAAATACAATGCTAATGAAAAGCAAGAGAGCAAAACAGTTTATTCTGCAGGAACATTCTTTTTAAGTACTTCAGGAGACAAAGTGCTTCAGCAAACACTGGTGGTTTGGGGATAGGTTAATTGCTTGACAGCACAGCCTGTGAAAGTTGGTACTTGTGTTTAAAAATGAATCTAGAGGTTTTAGATTCTATCTACTGATTGGCCCAATTTAAACAAACTGCTCTCAGGCAAGTTGTGACAAAATAAGGATTTTAATTAAATACTAAATGTTATGTTAAAAGGAATAGAAAACATTCAGGGGAGACAGTGAGCTTAGATGGAGGAAGCTGAACTGAAAAGGGATTGATTATGATGATAGGCCAGCTTGGTATGCTGAGCACCTGGTAAGTAGAAGATTACAAATTCTAAGGCTCCATCACTTTGGCAGAGTTGGTTACACATGGCATTCAATCTAGATGTTACAGTAAAAGCAACAGTAATATTTTGATCCCATGCCCCGCCCCCTCCTTTCACAGGAGGCAAATGCAGGCCCTAGCGAGCCTGGCATACAATTTACAGAATACTAGGCGCTGGATATAGGGTTTTGTTCCACAGACTATGCTTTTGAAAGTGTTTGGTCCCGAGGACAAGTTCTGCAGAGAAATCTTCCTTTGCATGCAGATCACCCTTGCTTGATCATGATGTAAGAAGTTTGTCATAAACACCTAACAAATCTGTTAGTTTACAACTGAATAAAATCTTGAAACTTTTATTTATGAGCCAACAAAACTTACCTGATTTAACTTGGGCAAGTCCTTTGCATTCTTTGCTTTGGATTTATTCTCTTGGCTCCATATTCTAAGGTAGTTTCTGTTGTCTTGAGAAGTCTTCTTACCTATATCATTTTTTTCCACAGAAGAGGGGAAATGATGTAATTGTTACTTCCTCAAAATATTTCCCTCACCACTACATCAAAAAATGATATGAAGGCTTCTGAGAGCCCCCATAGGTATCTGGAAAAGGATTTTCTATTTCCCACACCCATACATTTAAAATAGGGGAGAAGGCCGTTTTTAAGGAAACAGAGGAAGAAAAGCCTCTACAATAATTTATAAGTGTGCTCCTCATGGGTAAATCCAAACTCGGAATACTGAACCAGAAAAAAAATTAGCTATTCCCTGAATACGAAATTGATTCTCTAGTTAAGTTCAGTATTATAGCAGAAATTTGGTAAAATTCAGCCATTGTTTTCTATGAGAAAATCAATCCGGGGGCTATCCAATGGGCTGGGGTGGTGGTGTCATTTTTCAACCAAACGTCAGCAAATTTGCAGAGAACCTACTCCAGTGTCACTCACAGCAACCAGGTACTGGGTCTAGCCAGTGGGGGAAAACCACAAAACAAAACCTTGAGTACCCAGCCATAAGCATAAGGCATTTTCTTGCTTCAGTTTACTTTGTTTTAGGCTAAGTTACAAGAGTGTCCCTTGCTTCAGATTGGTTCTGTTGGACTCTCTCTCCGGGATGAGCTCAGCTTGCACTAGTGAGTGTGCCATGGCAGTCTTGTCCAGTGTGTTTCTACAGTGGGAATCAACTTTGACTTTTTTCCCTACAGGAAAAAATGTGGCTGAGGGCACCTTCATAGAAATGGCCTCCAGGCTCCAATCTTTATGAATCTTGAGGAGTCTTTACAGGACAGACAGGAGTAGGCTAGGCACCCAGAACATTTGGTGAAGTTTGATTTTAAAATGATCCCCTCAGCCCACCAGATAGGCCCCAAATGGACTTCCCCATAGGAAACAATGGCCAAATTTTATCAAATTAATTCCGTATTCAGTATTTTAATTCAGAATAGCAGGATTCCACCAAATCAGCCAAAATTCAGTACTTGAAACCACATTCTGAACCAAACTCTACATTCCTACAATAATCTGTAGCTGCTTATTTTAACGCTTTGATTGACTCAAAAAAGCAAGCGCTATTGAAACTAGTAATTATGACCTCCTAGGGGAGGGATTCTTGCTGTTGTTGAAGCCCAAGATTAGGCAAAATGGGGCACATGGACTGCCTGGCTTATTGGCCTCACCCTACAACTGGTGCCTTGGGAATTTCGTACTCCCAGTCCCTGCCCCATTAATAGCCTTGATAAGATAAAAAACATACCTTTCTCAGTTTTCACACTCACACTAACAAACCCTTCATCTGATCCTTGTTTGCTCTTGCTGTCTACGCCGACAACTAGTAATATTCAGAAAAGTGAAATTAATGTCATTTCAGAAACGTGTATATACACAACAAAAGTACATCTGTGACCACAAGGTAGAAAAAGCTGGTATCAGCCAGGCTCTCTGAGACAAGCACTGCTGGCCACTGAGAACCAACTGAAGAACAGATTCCTCTAGAAGACGACCTCCAAATTCTGTGGAGAATTCTTACACAATATTAGTTGGACCCTTCAGGTTGTTGAAGCGAAAGTTCCAACTTGCTGAATAAAGCCAGAGAAATTCATATCTGCTTTTCACTATTTCTGAAACATCAGTGGTACAGCAAATAAGCCAACACTGGACTCTACCATTTCTCTAGTTATGCAAGATAAAGCAGCACCTAACACTTCCTAGCATAAATCAGACCACAACAGTAATTTTGATATTTATGTTTTACAGCATCTGAATTTTACTTTACAATAAATCCATCTGTTCTCCATAAACTATCTTGAGCAGCTTAATGTGTATGGACCACAACTGTGGGAAAAATGTTAATATCTTTTTTTGTCATAGCTGCCTTGGCAGCCCTTTGGGGGCAGAGAGGTGGGAGTAAAAACTTTATAAATAAATAAAATACAATACTATTAACCTAATGGTACTCGAAGATATCTAATGGAGGCACTGCTCTAGTCATTAGAAGTTAGGTTAGGTTCCCTTTCCCAAGATTCTATTTCTGGGATGTGGGGACAGCAGAAGCTTTGTGAGAGGTACAAAGTAACTCCGATCAAGTCTCATACCATGTGTACACTCTGGAGTGATGTCTTCAAAGAAGTACTGAGTTGCTTCAAAAGCAGAATCTGGCTCTTCCTGATCAGAGGATGGATCTAAGCAAAAAAGATTCAAGTACCCGTATGTGTCAGATCAGTCAATCCATTTGGATCTATTCAATTATGAAAAAAATTATATACACATTTGGGGCACCTACAATAACTAGATGCTGTGAAGAAAACAGGGTTAACATACCTGTAACTTATGTTCATCGAGTTCTTCTGTGCTGACACACATGGGGACTGCGCAGGCGCAGGCCAGCCGCCGGAGAATTTTCTAGAGCTTCCATGGCTCCGAAGGGGCCGTTTGTCGCGCGCCTCAGCGACCGTCTTCCCGCCCAAACGGTCACGTGATCCTCCAGCGACCAACGGCCCCTTCCCTCAGTTCTCCTTTGCCGCCGCTTGACCAACACACTTCAGCCATAACACCTCAAAAACACCAATTTCCGTTACAGCCATCACAGTATTGTGCATTGGAGTTCACAGCGGGGTAGGAGGGAGGGTTGTGTGTCAGCACAGAAGAACTCGATGAACATAAGTTACAGGTATGTTAACCCTGTTTTCATCTTCGTTCTTCTGTGCCTCCACACATGGGAGTGTACCAAGCTTCACACAATAAGGAAGGCGGGGGTGAAGTCCAACACAATTTTATTGAACAAACAAGAACAACAATAAATAGATATGCATATATACATCTATGTAAAAAAAAAAAAACTGTGTAAGGACACATAAATACTCAATATATACATATATACACACCCCCAGGTACATATACACACTTTCACCAAGGGTACCCAGCAGGTACGCCAAGAAAGTCATTCCAAAACTCCCTCAGGAAAAAAGGGAGTGTAAGACAGCCTTGGCCACAGATACATCCTGCTCCGCATTGACATCAACGGCGTAATGCCTGACAAAGGTGTCTGCAGAGGACCATGTGGCTGCTTTACAAATGTTAACCAGGGGCACCCCCCTGAGGAGTGCCGAAGAGGATGCCTGGGACCGCGTGGAGTGGGCTCTGACATGAAGCGGGCAAGCCACCCCTGCCAGCGAATAGGCCTTGCTAATGGCCGCCACAATCCACCTAGACAGGGTCTGTGAGGAAGCCCTGTTACCCTTGTCCTTGGCCCCAAAACATACAAACAGGTGAGGACAGGAGCGGAATTCCTTCGTCCTATCCAGGTAATAGGCTAGGGCCCTCTTCAAGTCTAGGGAATGAAGGGCCTTTTCCCCCTTAGAGGAAGGTTGAGGAAAGAATGCAGGTAGTGAGATATCCTGCGAGAGGTGGAAGGCGGACACCACCTTGGGCAGGAACCCGAGGCAGGGACGCAGGACCACCTTGTTGGGATGAAACACAAGAAAGGGAGGGTCGGACCGTAGTGCAGACAGCTCACTGACCCTTCTGGCCGATGTGACGGCCACCAAGAATGCTACCTTGTAGGATAGCATATCCAAGGGGCATGTAGCCATAGGTTCAAATGGAGACAACATGAGACGTGAGAGCACCAAAGACAGTGACCACTGAGGCACTGGCGCCGACACAGGTGGGTAAAGATTGTACATGCCCTTAAGAACTGGCGGGATCGTGGGTGAGAAAACACCGTAGCCCCCTCAACTCGGGTGTGAGCAGCTGATATCGCTGCCAGGTGGACCTTGAGGGAGGACACCTTCAAGCCCAGGTCACGCAAGTGGCACAAATACTCGAACACAACCCCCAAGGGACTGCTGTCGGGCACCACTCCTCTGGCAAGTGCCCAAAGCTCAAACCTGCGCCACTTGGCCGCATAAGCGCGCCTAGTGGAAGGCCGACGAGCATTCAGGAGGACCCTCTGTACCTCGTCAGTAAAGCCTATCGGGGAGGAACGATCCGCCAAGCCGTTAGGTGCAGCTTCCTGGGATCGTGGTGGACCAGGCTCCCGTTTAGGAGAAGGTCTTGCCGAGGGGGCAGACTCACATACGTCCGTTGGGACATCTGCAGGAGCTTCGGGAACCAAACCTGCCGTGGCCAGAAGGGGGCCACCAGGATGCAGTCCGTCCCGTCCTCCTCTATCTTGCACAGGACCCTGGGAATCAAGGGGAACGGAGGAAACATGTAGTGCAAGCCCTGCGTCCACGTAAACTGGAAGGCATCCCCAATAGAGAGGGGGTCGCTCCCTGCCCTGGAACAGAACGTGTGGGCCTTGGTGGTCGCCGCAGTGGCGAACACGTCTATCACTGGATGACCCCACATCTGGAAGATCGGCCCAACGCACTCTACGTTCAGTTCCCACTCGTGGTCCAGCAAAGGGACCCTGCTGAGGGCATCTGCCCGGGCATTGTCTGACCCAGCCACGTGTATAGCACGGAGCGACACGCCGTTCTTGATAGCCCACTGCCAAGTGAGTGTGGCTTCCCGGCACAGGGCCATGGACACTGTGCCCCCCTGCTGATTCACGTAGTACATGGCAGTCGTGTTGTCCGTCTGCACCAAGACCTGACGATCTCTCAGTAGTGCTGTAAGAGACACAAGTGCGAAACGAATGGCCCTTAGTTCAAGCACATTGATATGGAGGGTCTTTTCCCTGTCAGACCAGACATCCTGCACAGACACATCACCACAGTAAGCCCCCCATCCCAACAGAGAGGCATCAGTGGTAACCGTGATGTCATGGTGTTGATACCCAAAGGGGATTCCTTTAAACAAGTTGTCATCAGACAGCCACCAGTCCAAGGAGGAGAGGATGACCCTCGGGATAGAGAATTTGAGGGACGGAGGGTGCAGCAGAGCATCGTACCTCCGCACAAACCAGTTCTGGAGCGGGCGCATACGCAGCCTAGCAAAAGGCACCACAGAGGTGGCCGCTGCCATATGCCCTAGTAAGCACTGGATAGTGCGCACAGACTGGAAACGGTTCCTTCTAAACATGGACACTAGACCCCTTAGGGACCGAGCCCTCTCCAAAGGGAGCAGAGCCTTACCCTCCACAGAGTCTAAAAGTGCACCAATGTAGGACACTTTGCAGTTGGGCACCAGTTTGGATTTCTCAAAGTTCACCAGGAGCCCCAGGCGTTGGCAAGTGCTAAGTACCAAGTCAATGTCCTGCACCAGCCTAGACTCCGATTCAGCCACGATGAGCCAGTCATCGAGGTACGGAAAGATGGTACAGCCTTCCTCCCGTAGGAAGGAAACCACAGGGGCCACACATTTAGTGAACACTCGTGGGGCAGTGGACAGGCCAAAGGGGAGCACCTTATACCGGAAAACCCTTTGCCGGTAAACAAAGCTCAGGTATTTCCTGTGCTCCTCCCGTATCCCCACGTGAAAGTATGCGTCCTTTAAGTCAAGAACCGCAAACCAATCCCCCTGTTTAAGCAAGGCGATCACAGCCGCCAACGTTACCATTTTGAACTTGGTCACCTTGAGGAAGGCATTAAGGCCCCTCAGATCTAAAATGGGACGTAAGCCCCTATCCTTCTTAGGGACCAGGAAGAACCTAGAGAAGAAACCCTTCACAGAGTCCTCATAGGGCAATTCCTCCACAGCACCCTTGGCCAAGAGCGACACGATCTCCGCATC
This sequence comes from Eublepharis macularius, assembly GCF_028583425.1. Lineage (NCBI taxonomy): Eukaryota > Metazoa > Chordata > Lepidosauria > Squamata > Eublepharidae > Eublepharis > Eublepharis macularius. Next base: position 51,408,348 of record NC_072799.1, read on the forward strand.
CAGCTCGGCCATAGTGTTATTGACAGCTGTCAGGGGTGAACTGCATCTAGGCAGCTCAACAAACTCCAGCCCGTATCCCAGTTCAACAATAGTTAAGACCCATGAGTCAGATGTTATTGACTCCCACTCAGAGAGGAGTGGACTAAGTCTGTCCGAAAAGTTCGGGGATACGGCTGGCGCGACCCGTCAGTACTGCCTCCCGGCGCCCTGCTGATCTTTCTGCTGGGCCGGTTGCTGTGCCTGACGAGGCTTGAAGGGCCGACGCCTCCTCTGCTGTTGTGCGGGAGGGTAAGGCCGCTGCTGGTAGGCAGGATACTGCTGGTAGCCCGGCCGCTGTTGCTGGTATCTGCCCTGGTAATGGTAAGGGCCAGACCGGGGAGCGTACCGTGACCTGGAGGAGGGCTTGTCCGCTGGAGCCAGACCCAAAGACCGCGCCGTCTGTCTGTCCTCCTTTTTCTTCTTCAGGGTCTCGTCGGTGGACTTGGAGAACAGCGAGTCCCCTTCAAAGGGCATGCTCTCCACCCTGGAACGCACCTCTTGGGACAGGGCCGTCGACCGCAACCAAGAGTGGCGCCTGAGGACCACCGCCGACGCCATCCCTCTAGCAGCAGTGTCAGCAGCGTGGCTCCCAGCGTTCATCTGCTGCTTAGACAGCCTCACAGCCTCCGTCTGCAGCAGGGACACCACAGCCTTCTGCTCAGGAGGGAGGTCTCGGGTATAGGATGCCAACTTCTCCCAGAGGTACAGCTGGTACCCTGCCATGATGGTCTGGTAGTTGGCAATCCTCAGACCCAGCGAAGCTACAATGTACTGGCGCCTGCCCATGGCATCCAGCTTCTTGCCCTCTTTATCGGCAGGCACCGAGGAGTGACCCGATCGTCGGGGGTTGAACTCCTCTGTGACCAAGGAGGAAGGTGGAGGGTGCTTCACCAACGCCGGCCAGGTGCCCTGCTTGATCTTGTAAAGCTGCTCGATGCGCTTGGATGTTGGAGGTTGATCACAGGGCACCTGCCACACCTTCTCCACAATCTCCTCAATACCCTCGAGCATGGGGAAGCCAACGTACGCCGGATTGTCCCCGTAAATACGTTTGAGGAGCTTGTCCTTGGTCTGGGGGACTGCCGAAGAGATGTCCATCTCGAGAGCCTTGGCCATCCTAGCCATCTGGTCGGCGTAGATGCGGAGGTCCTCGAATGGCGAGTCCGCCGATGGCACTAGCTCCTCAGCCGGCGATGGTTCGGACCAGGACTCCGACTGGTAGCCGCCAAAGCTCCCCACTTCCTCCTCATCGGAACCGAGCTGGGATTCCGGAACCGGGAGCGGAGGGGGAGCCCACGCCGACCTCGATGTCGAAGGCCTCGGTTCCGACACGGAGAAGCCCGCAGGTGCCCCCTCCCATTGGCAACGGTATGGCGAGGGGAGGTAGGAAGCCTGTCGATGCCGGGACGCAGCGGACCGGACTGATCGGACACTGTCCCCGGAACCACGCCGCTCACGACCGACCGGAGGTAGAGACGGACGGGCAGGCGACGGACGGCTCCGACGAGGGGACGGGCTCGGTTCCAGCCTCGGCGACCGAAGGGGAAGCGATGGTCGGCTCCGACGGCGCGGGCTCGGCTCCGGCCCCGACGAGAATTCTGCGGGCACCGTCTCGAAGGCCATCGGATCCGGCACCGGCACGGAGATGTCTTCTGGCTCCGGGGAGCCCAGATGAGGGGAAGGCGTGTGAGGAAGCACGATGACCTCCTCCTGAGGAGCGGGACGCGGCGACCGGTGATGCTTGGTCTTCTTCTTCTTCTTCTTCGCTGGTTCCGAAGAAGACCTCGGAACCGACGCGCTCCTCGCCTTCGAAGGGGACCTCGGCTTCGACCTCTTCGCCTTGATCGGGATCGAACCGGTCGTCGGTTCCGACCGGGGACTCGGTACCAGGACCCTCGGTTCCGAAGCTGGTCTCGGATCCGACCTGGTAGATGACGCGCTACGGGGCGGCCGCACCGGTCCCTGCGCTGGAGAGGCCGCTCTCGACGCCGAGGCACTCGGGGGAAGCGGTTTCGACCCCGACCTCGCGGAGGCCACTGAGCCAGCTCTTGATTGCCGTTCGGCAGAGGGGCTAGGGCCGGCCTTGGACGGACGTAACGGGGTTCCCTCCGACATGACCTTCTGCCACAGCGAGGAATTTAGCCGAGCCTTGCGATCCTGCCGGGCCTTGCTGGTGAAACCCTGGCAGATCCTACAGGCCGAGACATTGTGGGTCTCCCCCAAGCAAAAAAGGCACAAATCATGGCCATCGGATTTGGCCATCTTAGTGCGGCATTTTAGGCAATGCTTGAAGAGAGCCGTAGAGGCCATCTTCAGGGGCACGCGAAAGAAGGGTCAAAAACAGTCCGAGTCAAATTACCGAGTCCACGTCAAAGTCCAAAGCGAGATCCAAAGAATAGTCGAGGTCACGAAGTCCGAAGTCAAAAGCCAAGCAATCAGTTAGAGTAAAGCACGAAGCACAAAAGCACAGAGCAACGAAGCTCACGTTCTCTCCAAGCGGCGGCAAGAAGAGAACTGAGGGAAGGGGCCGTTGGTCGCTGGAGGATCACGTGACCGTTTGGGCGGGAAGACGGTCGCTGAGGCGCGCGACAAACGGCCCCTTCGGAGCCATGGAAGCTCTAGAAAATTCTCCGGCGGCTGGCCTGCGCCTGCGCAGTCCCCATGTGTGGAGGCACAGAAGAACGAAGATGAATACTTACTTAGCACTGGGAAAAACCACTGGTGCTGTGACGATGTGTATGAGCAAATGCACTACACACAATCCTCCAGATCTGCACTATCATAGTTTCTTCTGAAAGAGGCAACACAAAGATGTTTCCGCTTTGGTATATTGCCTGAGGCTGAAACATCCATATATCACCCCTTTCAGAAGAAATGGTGATCATGCATCTTGGGAGGATTTCACATTTGTCCCTTAAGCACTCCCACAGCAACAGGATGGTGTGCTTGTGACACATATCTTTCTGGCATAAGCACAGGATTTTGGCTACACCTCACAGTGATTCCCCACACCTCTCATCTGTTCCTCACTCCTCAAAGTTGCCAACTCTGGGTTAGGTAATTCCTGGAGACTTCAGGGTAAAGCCTTGGGAGGGCAGGTTTCAAGAGGGAAGGGTCCACAGTAGGATATAATGCCATTAAAGTTCACCCTCCGAAGCAGCCATTTTCTCCAGGGGAACTAATCTGTCATTTGGAGATCAACTGTAATTCTGAGAGATCTCTAGGCCCCATCTGGAGTTTGGCAATCCCAAGTATGTGAGAACAGGAACACACACACATTGGTGGTAGCAGACCAAGAAAAGAGCAAATGCCTCACTAGTCTCATTATGAATATCTACAACAGCCCTGCTACTCACCAGGCAAAACATGCATTTTATACAGCAGCTTCAGCTTCTCAGTAAGATCTCCATGGCATGCTGCACCTAGAAGAGGTTACAGCCACTGTATCAACATTACTAACTGATGAAATCTCTGCAACACAATTGTTCAAACATCAGAAAATTAATCTTCAATCAGAATCTTAATAAAGATTCTGTAACTTAAGCCTCTGATGATTGTCTTTTCTTTTAATTGTTTCTGATACTTGCTTTTATGATTTGGACTTCGTATTGCTGCTATTTATTGCTGGGTTTTTAGTATTAATATTGTTTTACGTTATTTATTATCATCATTTGTTTTTACGTATTGTAAGCTATCTTGAATGCTCCGAGGGCAGAAAAGCGGCTTTAAAAATAAAAATATTAGTCCTATTATTTCCATAAATTTCCAACAGAAAGAAAAAATAGAAAAGTAATTTATTGGTTATGTGGCCTCATAATATAATTTAAGATTGCATGACCCAATTGTAAAAAAACTCATATTACAAATGAAGTAGCCTAAAGGGCCCCAAAATTCTTACTTTTAAGAATTTTAAAAATGATATTTGTGTCGATTTCATGATGTGTCACAATTGCATATCTGTCATTTATTTGTAAAATTGCAGCCTACTTTCCATATTTTTAAAAAATACACTGTTTTTGACATTGCTCTGAAACCCGTCTAAGAAAAATACTTCTTTTTTGCTCCCAAGCTCAGCTATACATTTTAGGGATATGCAGATAATTTTTTGTTTCATTTTCATATTTGGTTCATTTTAGTTTTTAAAAAATGATGTGGATTTTTATGATGGAGTTAAAGTTATTAGTTTAGTTTTTGGTTTCCATTGGTTTTGATGAGAAACAAATGTGTCTTCTTTTGTTTTCCATTCAATGGTGAGGACATTCTCAGAGTCTGTATCCTTCACCCATGGGATCTACCATAAATTTCAGATGAGGTTAAAAGTCCATTTTATATGTAATTAAATTTTAGACTTGGAGAAGCAAGCACAGAAAGGTGTAAGAACACAGGCATGCGAGTGAGATTTTTTTCCTTTTTCTGGGCTATGTTTGTTGTCTATTTTCAAACAAAAATACATACAATAAGAGGAACCCTGAAATACTGCAGTATCCTCATCTTGTGCTACAGAGCTTTGTTGATTCCAGCATTTTTCTTCCAGCTAGTATCAGAGCCAGGCTGGGAGTAGGGGCGGGGGGCGGGAAACCACCATGGAATGGCAGAGGCAGAATATGGTTCCCCTTGCTTGTGCATTCTAACTATGTTTTAAAATAAACCTTTTACATGTAAAAAGACAATTGCCCATCTTTTTTTCAACACACCCAAATAAGAAATTAGATTCTCAGATCTCTCCTGAACATATTTAGGAGAGAGAGAGAGAGAGAGAGAGAGAGAGAGAGAGAGAGAGAGCACATAGATATAGTAATATGTTTAAATCTTCATCTCTGCAACATGTACCAACATCATATTCCTGTGCAAATCTTAGACCATATCAGAGCATCATATGAATTAGATAAAATGGACATGGCCCAGGAAAACTTGCTCGTAAGAAACTTCTCACAAAATGTGACCACTTAAAAGTGTCAACAACAAAATATTTGAGCACTATTTCATTGAATCCAATTCAAATGTTACCTGGTTTATGGAATGAAATTTTTAAACTAACCTCAAGTGTCTTCCTTCTTGAAAAAGTAAACTGCTTCCAATACATATAATTGCTTAGAGAAGAAATATATATAGCTCATTTTTCATTATGGCAAATGTGACAGATATAATCACATCAAAGTGATCAGAACACAAATGGTGCAGACTTTTAAAATGCAAAATCCTGCATTCCAAACCATAGATTTCAGAGTTAAAGGATAAGGAAGAGACTTGACCTTGGCAGACCATGCATGAAGGGCTTGGTTTTTTTTTTTTTAAGGCTTGTGTCATACATTCTCCTTACTTAGCCCAGAAACAAATTCCCGAAAGTTGATTAATGAATCTCCATTTTCATCCAATAATCTGAACAAACGTGCAGCCAAAATATCAGAGTGAGTTCCACAGGCCCAAGGAAAAAGGAGAGCAAACATTCCTTTGAACTGCTCAAAGTCAATGCGATACTGTTCTAAATAGGGCAAACTTGGGTCATGGCGGTCAACAGCATTGCTTGTGCCTCCCCAGTAGCAGCTTGTCAGATGCTCCGCCTGAAGAAAACCAAGGCAAAAGCAGTTAATTCTATTACAAGCATCGTTTCAAGTCCAGCAGCAGCACCCATGATTTATGGCACTTCTTGGGTCTTTCAGCTGCTTTTGACCCAGAGGATCACATGATGTGGATCCTTAAATCTGGAGACTGGAGTCATAAATGGACAAGACAGATCTTCCTACATATGAAAAATGCCCCAGGTTTGCAGAAAAATCTGAACTCTAAATCTACATTGGCCAAGTTAAAAAAAACTCGAATATATATTGGGCAGGTTATTATATACATTGGGCAGGTTAAAAAAACCCAAAATGATAAAAGGAGCTCCTGTAGCTTTAAGACTCAATGGTTGTTGCCAGGCAACCATAACAGTGTTCCAGGCTTGGTTTCTGTCAGTACAAGGTAGGAAGAGGGGGCAGGGCCCTTTCCAGTGTTGTATGAGCCTTTGAGGGAGGACTTGCTGGGGCCAGGCCCAGAAGCAACCACCAGATGACTTGATGCCACATATATGACTGGCATGACGCACCCAGGCCCGGCTGCTTGCTATGGTTCAACAGCAGCGCCCCCCCCCCCCCCACACACACTAGTGAATTGTAGTGGTTAAGAGTTTCAGAGTAGGATATGGGAGATCCAGGTTGGAATCACCACTCTGCTGTGGAAGTTCACTGGGTGACTTAGATCTAGTCACATACTCCCAGCCTAACCTACCTCTCTGGTTTGTTGTGAGGATAATAAGGGGGCAAGGAGAAAGATGTAAGCAGCTTTGGGTCCTCAGTGTGGAGAAAGGCATTATGTAAATGAAGCAAATTAATAAATATAGATGAAGATGGACAAGTAAAAGATAAGTTGTTTAGTGGGTTTGAAAGAAAGAAGGACACAAAGCAAGATGAGCATATGGAGGTTGCCAGGAGAACGGAAAGAAGAAACAGTGTGGAGAAGGGGGTACAGAGAAAAGTTAAGTAACCTCCCGAAGTCCTTGCAGATTTGCCACCATGCGACTGAGTCTGACTCAGCCAGCACCACACAACTGGACCATAGAGGGAGAAGCTGGGGAGGGGGAAGGTAAAGATGGGGGCAGACAAAAGTAGGTGGGAAGGAGAGAAGAAAGCAGGAAAACGGGAGAGACTATCAGGGGCAGAGAAGGGAAGTGGACATGGTTGGGGAGGGGGAAATGAGATGTCTCCCGCAAGTCCATCCAGGTTCCCCACTTGTAAATAAATAAATACGGTCCTCTATGTAGAACACCCAAAGTGAAAGACTGCAGACAATGTTTTCCAGTTACAGAATACTATGTCATAAACAGTTGTGGATGTATACTTTTAGACGTGCTAGACTGCAGTTCAGGCTCGCAGTTAGCATGAAGACATGAGGTACACCTGCACCCCCGCCACTACTAAGCAGCAGTCAAGGGAGCGATGGGCAACTGTGGAAATATCTACACAGAAACATTTAACGATTTGCATTGGTAGAAACTGTTTATGAGTGTTTGTATTTGTACAGACTGCTAGATACTCTTATGTTCCAGGCTCTAGGGTTTAAAGGAGGGCTGCATCTCCTATTCAATGTGATGGACCCAGGAAGCAAGCCTAAGCAGGTCTATTCAGAAGTAAGTCCTATGTTATTTAATGTCTTACACCAAGGAAAATGTCCTCAGCATTACAGCCCTTGGGTTTCAACTGTTCACTTTTCTACTACTGGACAGCCTACTTCACAACTGAAACTATAGTGATTTTGCAGGCAAAGAATAAGTGTGCAAGGTTTTATTTGATCAATTATGAACATGAAAAGTATTGGTTCATGGGAATTATATGGTTAGTTTTATTTCCCACAGCACTACATTCACTTTAATTTGGCATTACAATTCCATAGTCACAATACACTTAGCATCCTATGAAATATAAATAGTTGCTCCTGCTTTATAGGTCAAAAGATTCTCTGTCCAGTTACTCAAGCACAGTTTTAAACTTTACCTTCTTCATCAAATGAACAGTTTTTATTTGCTTTTGATAGTAACAAAATAAGTACTTGCAATGCCACTGGACAAATCAGGAACTAAACAGGTATCTCAAATTTACCTTGAAAAGGGCATAGAGTTCCTCGAGCTCATCTATAGTAAAGGAGGTCTCAGTCACTATGGTCCGTACCTTACAAAATATAAAAGGACAAAGAGTTTGGAAAAGACCTGTGCTTCAAAACTCAAAATGGTTGGAAAAGCACTCCAGAAACTTACCACATTACGTTTTGTAGTGTCTTCAAGTGTCTGGATCACCTTCAATCTCTGCTTGAATCTCATTTGTTCAATCAAATCTGCTCGAATGCTTCCAAATTTCTAAAGGGGAAAAGAGGAAAATATCATTCAATTTTTATGCAGAATCTATGTTCTCTAGAGAAGATTTTTATAATGGACAAAGCTTTTGTATCTGGCTATGCTCAGTGAAAGGGAGATGGAGAACAAAAAGTGCAAATTTAGGGATGCAATATCAAGAATATTAGACTCACTTAAGAATCACAGAAATTGGTGGAATTACAGGCTTACCTGTGTGCTTAAATCTGTAAATAGTCAACTTGGATATATCTAAAATTTTTGTATTGCATCCTGCTAAAAATAAAGACACATGCAGACACACAATGCAGGCAGTGCAGACACTGGAAGGGTTGCTTACATTACATTTGTTTATGCCAGTGGAGGTTGGCTGGGTGTCTCACATTAGCAAAGGGTATAATACATTTCCTCAGAGAGCATGGCTATTTGAAGCAAAAATTTTCATGATTTCAGAGACCAGCACAGTGTTCCCATAATCAGGGAAGTCGCTGACAGTTCATTAACATTCCACTCACATGAATATTGCATGTAGTTCTTTACACATAATTAATCTTGCATATGTGCATACACCCATGCCAAACTTAGATCTGCTTTTATAGACGCTTCTGAACAAGACAGATAACATAACACATCTTTTAAACTTATGTCATTATTATTATACAGCTTTTAGCATAAAATGAGGAAGACAGAAGGAAACTAATGTGACACACTTGACAAGGGCCCACACTACTACACATTCTGATCTAACACTTTCTAGGAAGAATCATAGGGCTTGTGTCACACAAGATACGTAAGATCTACAAGCAGTCCGGGCTCATTTTGAGGGAGAATCAGTCTGGCAGTTTCCCCAACAGGTCACGTGTCAGGTGGCCCCACCTACCTGACTTTCGGCCATTTTGGGGCGTTTCGGCCTCGACTGGGGCCAAAACGGCCTGGATCAGGTCGGTGCTGGGCAGGGGAACCTTCCTCTGCCCGGCACCCACCCAATCTGGGCCATTTCGGCCCCGATCCAGGCCCAAAATGGTCACTTTTGGCCCCGTTTCGGCCTGGATTGGGGCTGAAACGGCCCAGATTGGGCCCGAAACAGCCGGGATCCAGGCCCAAACAAGCCCCAAATGGCCACTTTCGGCCCTTTTGGGACCATTTCCACTGGGATCAGAGCCAGAATGGCCAGGATTGGGCCGGTGCCGGGTGGGGGAACCCTCCCCTGCCCAGCACTGATCTGGTCTGTTTCAGTCCTGATCCGGGTCTGAATGGGCCCCAAAGTCCATTTTTGGCCATTTGGGGCTCATTTCAGCCAGGATCAGGGCCAAAACTGCCAGGATTGGGTTGGTGCCCCTGCCTGGCCCCAACCCGAACTGGGCCATTTTGGTCCAAAACCAGGCCAAAACATGCCCAAAATGGCCATTTTGGGCCCTTTCCGGCCTGGATTGGGGCCAAAATGGCTCTAATTGGGCCACTGCCAGGTGGGGGAACACTCCCCCATCTGGCAGCAGCCGAATCCTGGCCATTTCAAGCCTGATCAAATCAATTATGCTAATGACACACTTCTGGTGATGGCAGGGGGCATGGCATACGCTAATGAGTTATGCTAATGAGTTCAGAATGACCCCTGCAAACAGTGAAACATGGGACTAAGTACCGGCCTCTTATGTACCCTTTATTACAAATGAATGCCACCTGTGACTCTGTTCTTCTACATGGCCATAAATGCATTTGCCCCACCTGTGGGATCTAGCTGTTCCCTTTTTGCAGGAGACAAGATGTGCTTGTGTATACCTCATGTCAAATCTGCATGTATGGAGGAGGAGGGTCTTGAAGTAAGGTTCATTCCAGTGCACCTACCTAGCTCCTGTATGCCAAGGATCTGTGCAAACAGGTCCTACAGGAATTTGTTATTGCTTTCCCTCACTCATCTTCTACTGAGAGCTGCTGACATCTTTATCAATAGTACCTCATAAGAAGTTTTGATGAGTCTGAAGATATCCACTTCAGGATAAGGCCCAACATCATCACTGAGCAATGAATGAAGGTGAGGGATTGGTGGCAAAGTGCTGTCCTTATTTGTTACACTGTCCAAATACCTGTGGAAGACAAGAGAAGTCAAATGAAACTCATTCAGGCACATGCAACATGTAACATTAATCCAAGTGTAAAAGTTCTGTACATACCATCTCTCCCCAGATGTTCAGTGTTTAAAAAAATCCAAACTGAAAACTCCGTATTTATACAGTGTAGAGCTCTTCCCAAGAGCCCTCCATATACATTACCTCAGCAATTCTTAGAACCTTATAATGCAGGTGTTTACCATTATGCTCATATTATATGTAGGAGTTGGCTAGAAATAATAGCTTGCCAGTCTACCTACTGGGAGGAGACGAAGGAAGGAAGGAAAGTTGGTGGAATCTGTGGATGGAATTAAGGATGGTATGCCTCTAAGTCACAGCATAAAGTTACAGAACTTGCGCTGGCAGATACCCAGAATCCACAAAATCCAACATTGCTTTTGATCAGGTGTATCAGAAATACATCATTCTCTTCCATTTCTCTCCAATTCTACCATGTGCAAGTTACTACTTTCACTGAACCTGCAATTAAACTCTGCACAATATATAAGCAGCATGGAGGCTATACTGTAATGCACACACTTTGCAAGCATGAGGTAATTCTTAGTATCCCCAGATACAAGTCCTCTATTATCAGAGCTGAGAAAGGTTTGAATAGTCACTGCAAGTCAAGGTTGACAAAGCTATGCCTGACTCAGTATAAGATGGCTCCTTATAATGAAATCAAATAATACTGTGCTGCAAGCAGTATTCTTTTCCAATGCTAGTAGGGAGCCAATTAGTAAGACAGAACCAGATGAGTCAGAATTCTTCATTCAATGGCTACCCTTTCTCTTTATCAAAACCTTTTGACAATTCAGCGTGACTGATTGAAAGGGGAAAGTGCAATGTACTTGCCAAGGGCAGTAACACAAGTGGGATTACACTTACAAGGTGTTTCAGAAATATCAAAGCTTTCAATAAATACCTTCCGAGCACTGTCATAGCTTCACCATCATCTTTACAATTCAGCAGCTTGTCCACATTAGCATCCAGAACAGCCAGCGCTAATTGGAATATCACTTTTATGCCTTCACAGAAGAAACAGTCCACAACCACCACAGCACTTTCAAAGGGCATTACACTAAGGAAGAGTGTGAGGAACCAGGAAAGAGAGATGGTGGAGATGACCCCCAAATCCTGCATACAGTCATAGAGTTGTGGAATGTAATCCCGAGCCAATTCTTCAAACACGCCTTGATCCACCAGGGCACCTGCAGGATATAATCAGTATCGGACAAGTGTGAAATTTGGGCTGATGCCCATTTAGAAATGTATAACCTAAATGGGATGCAAGTTTCTTGACACTCAGAAGTGACAGGGTTCTTTCATTCATCAATTAAATGTCATATCCGCTACAGCTTGTGTGCCTCCCTGCCTTCTGAAGTGAAGAAGGTTCTCACAAAAAAATAAGGGGGTGATTTGAGCTCTCTTTTTCATTTGATCTCATCCAGTTGCTCTCCTTGCTACCACTCCATTCCCATGCCTGGGAAGAACTGCCATCAAAGCTGAGCATTTCCACTTGTCACGCCTCACAGCTCAAGCCTTGACAAGGAACCACAACTCTGCCTTGCGCTTGAGGAGGTGAAACGTTTTCTCCCTTAGTTGACACCTGTACTAGAAATGCTAGTACTGTTTTGTTTTATTAATGATTGGTTAATTAAGTTTTGTATTTTATAGTACGTTTATGTTTATATTCGTTAACTGCCTTGAGTGTTCCTGTTGAATGTTAAAGTCGCCTTGAGATCGTAGGGTGAGTGGTGACTAAGAAATCTAATAAATAAACACACATGCATACATTTTTGCTGTATACATTTCCCTACTCTTGCTGCTTTGTTTGTATAGTTATGTAATAACAATTTCCTGCATTATTTAATAATTCTATGTTTAATACATCAGGCCTTGTTCCAAATTGCTGTAATCTCATATTGATTGCATTGACTGACACCGCATAATCTGCCTTGAGTCTCACTGAGAAAGGTGGACTATAAATAAAACAAATAAAATAATAAATAAATAAATAAATGTCTATTTAATAGACTTGAAATTAAATACAGAAATAATGTGTTCAGATACAATATGAAGCAGTTCCCCAGATACTAAGCAGGGCCCACACCATTCAACTATCATTCAACGTAACTGACTTTAATCTGCAAACTGAACATGACTTCCAGTGGTTTAGAAAACTAGCCCTGAACTGCTCAGTGATTAGAGCTCAGCAAAATATCCTTTAACATACCAACTACTCTTGTGTTGTAGTAATCGGGCAACATGCGCTCGCACAAAGCCACAAGCAGCCAAAAAGCTTCCTCTTCCTTTGCATACAAAAGCAGCACTGATGTAACAATATTCATGGCCTAGGGAAAAGAAGTTTAAACAAGACTATTATCAGAAATCCCAACTTTTCCTTGTCCCCTACATTTTTAGAAAAAAAAGTTGCTTTCAAATACTGAAATGAGCCAAATTGCATAGACAGATGTTTAACAAGACTGTCATGTGCTTAAGAGAAACAGCTTCCCACAACTATTAGTTGATCACATTAGTTCCATATTCAAGCAGCTACAACATTGTTATTATAATATACAAGTTGGATCTACAACAAACAGTTGCATATTCTTATGATGTCTGCATGTGATGTATATGTGACTCCTTCCCTTTCTGTGTCATGTCAGAGACCAGCTCCAACAATTGACTGTTTTAGGGCTACAGGCTGGAGGGCAAGAGTGCCAGGAGGTGGGATAGAAAAAACACTGTCTTTTTTTCATTTATCTTCTCTTGAAACTGTCCTCCCTCTGCTCTATAATGCATTAATGCTCAAACATCCCAGTTCCCCTGAACCCAGTAGTACAGCATCAAACCAGAGGTGTTTTTAATCATCATAAAACTGCACCTTATCTAACCAACATGCATCAGCAGCACAGGTATGCACATGTAACTGATTTTGGAAAATTTGTTCCCAATACAAATAATTCAATTCAACAATAACTCCTGAAATGAAGAAATAAATTTGGGTCCTTAAAATGACACAGGAAATTTCAAATACCTGACAGTATCCTATGTTTGGATTTCTAAATGCATAAGCTGTGAGCACTCTCCTCAGAGCAGCAATGCCCATCTCATTCTGGAACGCAGGGTGCTCTGGAAGAGAGCGGTGCAAATCCCTCTCAATCTCTTCTGTGGCAAGATTATATTTCCCCATGGATTTCTCCACCAAGTCTTCATAATACCCAGCATGGGTGGCCATTTCATTAATAGCTCCTACCAAGGTAAAAAACACATTGATAAAAGAGATGACAGATACAGTTTGTGAACAAAAGAACTGTACAGGTAGTTCTATACATATTAAATAATTTGGGTTTTTTTTAACAGCAGCTCTCCCCCATACTCCGAATGCCACATAGCAAGCAATTTTTGAAGTCTGTGTGTGTGTTCATATATAACAACAACAACAACAACAGTGCTTAGATAACGATCTTCTAGACAGATTAGCGCCTCACCCAGAGCGGTGAACAAGGTCAGTTTTATCATTATCCCCACAATACAGCTGGGGCGCTGGGGCTGAGAGGAGTGGCCTACCCAAGGCCACTTACTGAGCTCATGGCAGTAGTGGGATTCAAACCAGTAGAGTGCTGATTTGCAGCCAAACCATTTAACCACTATGCTACAGTTAGTCATATAGCACAAAGGTTCTCCTCTTCAAAGCCAGATCCTGCTAAACATGCTCAAGTCCCTTAATATCCCCAAAGCGGCTCTTTGGATCTCAGCCACTAGCTATGACAAGCAGAGCGCATTCTCACAAAACCTAGTGTCTCCAAGTTAACTTGTCAGTAGACTTTTGGTTTTCCACACAACTATCTTTTCTTGTAAAATAATGTTTACTGGGCTATATCCCAAAACCAGAGTAAATTTGTGTAAATTTGCTTTAACAGTTTATCTGATATACTATACGTCTTATGTCTTATATGCCCCCGATAGTTTCCTCCCGCCCAAGCAAGCTCAGTGAAAGCTTACCGTGAGCCATAAAGTCCTATTGCTGGCTCCTTGCTTCCTGAAACTGTTAGAGCAAGGTGCTCTTACTGGGCCCCTTAACTTGAAAGAGGTGGGGTATGCCAACCAAGAAGTCTTGTGCACTCTGACCATTTGGGGTGGTCTGTGCAACATTTGTCAGTTTGGAAATATTTAGCGGCTTTAGAACCACATCTTGACTGTCCCATCCTCTAGAGCGACTCTGGGTAAGTTCATCGCCAAGGCTCCACTTTAAACACATAAGAAATGCTGCTTTGAGGCTGTTTGCTGATTTCTATGCGGAAGGAGGGGGGCTGAGTTGATCCATTCTAACTGCCAGCCAGTAACAGCATTGTCGATGTCTTAATGGTTGCTATGCAGGTGGCTCTTCTTTTTCTAGCCCAAGACAGCAGATTTCATCTGGGCAGTTAAATTCTGTTGGGAATTTGCAAGTGTTTCCATTTCAGTCATGAAAGAGTTAAACTATTTGTGTTACTTACTTAATTAGTAAACCTACTTTGCATGTAACCATTAGGATTCCCACCATAGAAAGGGGAGTCTCTAAGCATAATGAAGTAGAATTAGGATTTTCTATTGGGCAACTTGTTTATTGGGGGGGGGGAATTCAGTGATGCTATACATTGAAGTTTTATTGCTCTAGTTCAGTTTTCAGTTGCTGTTTCTCTCTGTCAGTTCACTATCTATACTAGCAACATGTAGTCTGTATAGCATTTATTATTTTCTTCCAAAGTAACCCTGTTTTTATTCTCTTAGTAAGTATTTTTACAGAGCTGCACTGGAGTCTGTGTCAATTCTCATTACTTCCAATGCGCAAATTCTGCATAATCTCTGCTAATTTCTTACAAATTCTCCATGGAAATATGCTGCCTAGGGGTAGCTGGGCAAATGTATCCATACAATTACTCTCCAGGGTTTCACATGTCTTGAAGAAGTTCTTTATTTAAAGTAATTATAGGCCCATTTTCCTCCCTGATATAACAACAACAACATTCGATTTATATACCTCCCTTCAGGACAACTTAATGCCCACTCAGAGTGGTTTACAAAGTATGTCATTATTATCCCCACAACAAACAAACACCCTGCGAGGTGGGTGGGGCTGAGGGAGCTCCAGAGAACTGACTAGCCCAAGGTCACCCAGCTGGCTTTCAGTGGTGGAGTGGGGAATCAAACCGGGCTCCAGATTAGAGTCCTGCGCTCTTAACCACTACACCAAATTGGCTCAAGTAGGTAACAACAAGAAGTTAAAATGGAGCAAAGCAATACAATTAAAAATTTGCACATATACACTGTATCTTGCCCTAATTTGAAAATCAGAAAGTCACACCTAGGGGGTGTGCGCAAAACAAAAACAAAAACATCGGATGATCTGGATCTCAGTTTCAGGGATACCAAAAATTTTTTGTATCCCTAAAATGTGAGTTAAGATTCTCTAATCTGATTAGAGAATCCCAAATTTATCTGGTCATTATTCCCTATGGGAAAAACTATCTGGGGGTGGGGGAGGGGCTCCTTTTTCAAGCAAACTCCACCAAATGTGCAAGGAACGTACTTCTTCCTGTCCACTACCCCCCCCCCCCGCCAAGTTTCAAGAAGATTGGACCCAGGATCCAATTCTATGGGCCCCTGAATAAGCTGCCCCCCAGCCACTCTCCATTGTTTCCTATGAGGGAAACATGTCCAAGGGTTTTCGGGCAAATGCGATCCCTGGCCAAAAGTCAGTCTCAGTGCAAGCCCCACTTTCATGCAAGATGAGGCAACAAAGTCCAGCAGAACCAAAGTGAAGGAGAAGAACCAGTGTTCAACCAAAGAACCCCAATGTCGAACCAGAGAACCCTCATGCACAAGTTAAGAATCCTGAAGCGGGGAGTGTGTGTGAGAGGCTCGCCAGAGCCACAGAATTTAAAAGGCAGTTGACAGTGGCTTGAAGGGCTCTTTTGGAGCTCAGGCAAGGGTGGGTGGGATGGGAATCCACTCTGCAGCCTCTCCCCACCATCTTCATGCCACTCTCCTACTGCGGTATGGAGCTTGCCTCCACTTCATGCCACTGACTTCCCTCTCACTCCACCTCTGCTGCAGCAGCCTGTGGCCAAAGAAATCCAGCCCAGCAGACCTCAGCTCTCTAGATCCGATCTTGGATTCTCCAATGTGATCTAGCATAGCTGGATTATGCAGGCTCAGCATAAATCTGGCTATTTAGTCAGATCACATGAATCCTGGATCACACACTCCTACTGTCACCCAAGTAAAAACAAGAAATTCAGAAATCCCCACATGACCTTCTAAATAATTCCATTTTTAATGTCCTAAAGAATTTCTTCATCCTATCAGGAAGACTATTCTGATGTAGAGTATTATCTCACTCATGGGGGAAACGTTACTTTCAAAAGAGGCACATGGAAATTGGGAGTTTCTTTGTCTGTTCTAATGCAACACAAATCAGCCCTCTGACTGAAGAGAGGCCAGAAGTTTATTTATACCAGGCATCAAGTGAAAACCTTGTATCCCAGCCAAAAATCCCTTCGTGTTACCTTTTAAGGCTTATTTAAAATCAGTCTAATCCCTCTTTAAATGATATAAAAGAATAACAATGATTCAAAACTGCAAGCATACGTCAATGAAATTACAAACAGAAAAGCATACGTGTCATCTCTTATCCTATCTATCTTAAATTTAAAAGATGAAATGCAATTTCTAAGATTCTCATCAAAGCACTTTCAGGAAGATAACACAATGCAAATCTGAGTGACTCAGGGATTTTCAGGGCGTGGCTACCTCATGTGGCTGTATTAAATCCATGAACCTTACATTTATTTATTTTTATTTATTTTATTCGGCTTCAATTCTGCCCTCCCCGCAAGCAGGCTCAGGGCAGATCACACCATTTAAAACACAATACATAATTAAATATGGTTCCATAAAAACACATAAAAGCCGTATAAAATCATATAGTTTGATACAAAAATTGTAAGAGCTTCCCATGGTGGCAGCAGTCACTGCTTAATTAATTTTAAAAATGCGCACAGGGTGGTGGACAGATCTGATAAGGAGGTTTAACTCATTCACCTCCTCCTCCTACACGGCCGGCAGAGGCCTGGCCCAGCCTCAGCCATATGCCTGGCAGAACATCTCTGTCTTATGGGCCTGGTGGAAAGATAACACATTCTGCCGGGCCCTGGTTTCAATGGACAGAGAGTTCCACTAGGTCAGAACCAGGACCAAAAAGGCTCTGGTCAAGGCCAGGTGGACCTCCCCACCTGTTTCTCTGCTGATCAAAGCATCCTCTGGGGTATATATAAGGAGAGGTGGTCCTGCAGATATGCTGGTCCCAGTCCACATAGGGCTTTATAGGTTAATGACTATATTAAAAACCATTAAAACATGACTATATTAAAACTATCTAATATGTTCCTTCTGAAGGCATGATGTAGACACCTCTGAACACTGATTGCCATTTCCCAAGAATAATTGTTTCAAAACTCAGTTCAGCTCATCCCACTCTGAGATTTAGCGTGGGCATGACGACATCTATTCATAACCTACCTTTCTCAAGGACGGGACAGTGATCCATGCTGACACAGCAAGATACAAATAAACAGTTGCCAAAATTCTCAGGGTTGCTGTTCTTTAATCTATACCATTACTCTCCTAACTCATATCATATTTGGTTTATGACTCAAGCAATGGTAGAGAGGTGCTACTACTGACCCAAAAGGAATAGTGTTCTGCAATAAGTGAAACACTTGTTTTGCTCCAGGAAACTCTAGGTGGCTTTCAAATCCTACCTTTTTGCCCACATTAACTGTTTGGAAAAAAGCGTTATGTGGAGCACAACCTTCAATGAGTGGATGGCCCAGTAACAAACATTACAATAATTTGGGGGGTTTGTTTCTATATGGCCAACATTTGGATCTCCCAATTTATACCACTGAAGTAACAAATTCCACAGAAGAAGTTCCAGCCAGAAATCCTTAACTCAACGGTAGACCCACCTGACAGGAGCAGCCAGAGTTCCCCTCTCATGCTTTCAGGAATACCTTTTAGCACCAGGTCTCTTGTTTTTTCAGTACGATACATACAGACACCTTGGCCATATTCAGCAAAATGAATCTTCCAAGCCTGTTCTTTCAAAAACTCTTTTGCCTTAAAAGAGATGAAACAGTGGCTAAGTTCATACATCTTACCAAGCAATGATATCTGCAAACTACAGAAGCCAAACATGGTTTCAACAGGCAAGCCTCAGTTTAGAGCAGCTCCTCTGCTTTTCTTTCCCTTCCTCTCAGCACTCAGGTTCATAATCCACTTCAGTTCCAAGATGCAGCGACCTTTGGAAGTGGGGCCACAGCCATAATTACGGTTTGTTCATTCAGCCATAGTGCCAATCCACACACAGCACATACAATTTTTTCCTGGTTTATCTGCTGACTGTAAACTATGGTCTGTCAATTCACACAGCATTCCAAACCACATAGCTTGATGTGATGACTGAATTGGATAAAAGCTCAGGGGAAAAAATCTGAAGCAATATAAACTTCTCACACAACACGCAGGCACCATGAAAGAAAACATCACAAACTTCACTGTTTCTTATTTTTAGTCTTACTAATGCTCATATTATGACTGAAATCCTATGTGAATGGCAGAATACAGGAAAATTAAAATACAACTGTAAATTAAACATCCTACATTGTCATTTGTGTTTATATCTGTTTTAAAAATGTAAACACATTCCAGCTTTTTATTATGTATATTCCGATACACATAATATTGTGTCCTGTTATCAGAAATCATCAAATCGGAATTTATTAAAAGAAATTTAGGATCTCCTGATCCTGAGAGTGCTCCTGGAAAAGTTCACACTGACAAAATAATTTTAAAATAATTTTGAACACTTTCACAGTCATATAGGTTTTCTCCTGTTGCCAGATAATAATTACAAAGCCATTGCATAAGTGCCAAAGATCTCTGTCTCTAATTCCTTGAACACAGATACCATGAGGAAAATACATGTTAAAATGCATATACTTAAATAAATCAGAAGGCAGGGGGGGAGAAATAAATCAAAAGAGGGCCTATCAGCTAGCTGCACAACATGCTCTATGACACTATCACGTCATATAGATATGTTTGACATGAACGGTGCAGAACTCATACCACAAAGCTTTAGGTAGTACTAAAAACCTTCTCCTGACCTATACGGATTGCACAGGACAAAATTAAGGAATTTAAAGATAAAATACAATTATTTTTAAACAAATGTAGCAAGCACTATTCATTATCTATTTGAGAAGAAAAACAGTGTGACGTACTAATTTGGGGTTGAACTCCTCCGGTGAACGCCGTCGGTACATGGTCATCAGAGCCTGTGTTACAGTTGGGATGCTGTTACCGTTCAGGTTGAACTGTCGTTCTCCATCTGCTTCAGAACTAAGACTTCTTTGAGGGCTTGATGAAATGATACTACTTGCCCTTGAATAGACCTGACAGGGGGAAAAAAATCCCCACCATTTTTAAACTGTTCAGGTGTCAGTGGGAAAAGGGTATGGATCAATTTATTTGAAGTATATGCTAGCATAATAGTACCATTTGGCTGTTAATTGCTGTTCTGATTAAGCTTTAATAACTATGTGGCAGGAAGAAGTTGGGTTTGTGTTGCTTCTCCCGTTGCTTCTCCCTTTCTTCTCTGCAAGCCTTAGTGCTGAGCCACAGTAATTCAAGCTACTGGTAGGGGGAGGGGCAGAAAGGGCAATTAGACTGTAGCACTGCGGCAGAAAAATCCACTTCTCACAACCATTCTGTCATGCAAGACAGAGAAATTTCCTTTTGGGAAAGGTGTTTGTAACCTTTGAAACCTCTCTAAACCAAATTATAGGGCTGCTTAGCTACAGCTTACAATGGCTGAGCCCTATAAAAATCACTAAGAAACAGATTAAGTGCAGCAGACTTTTGGACTGAAGCTATGGCAACAGAAATAAGGTTTATGGAACACAAATTCTGGCATTAAGTAAAACGTAATTCTCTCATAAAATAAATTTCTAAACATTTTTTATCACACCACAATACCTCATCTGATTAT
The DNA here is from genome assembly GCF_028583425.1 of Eublepharis macularius. Classification (NCBI taxonomy): domain Eukaryota; kingdom Metazoa; phylum Chordata; class Lepidosauria; order Squamata; family Eublepharidae; genus Eublepharis; species Eublepharis macularius. The sequence continues at coordinate 51,428,476 of NC_072799.1, forward strand.
GAGAAAGGAAGCACAGACCTTTCAGAAAATAATACATAACTAGGTTATTAAGAATTATGCACCTAAAAATATTCCAAATACAGAAGGGCAATAAAATTAAGTTTGTCCTGCTGGGAGTTTGGCTTCACTATACAGCCGTTTGCAAATCAACATTTTTCTTTTTAGCTTTTATTAAACAAGACTGTCATCTTAATGTGTTCCCAGAAAATTAATTGATAAAAGTGCTTGGCAAAGCAAAGAAGCAGAAATGTTTATATCAGGGGGCTTCTGGAATGATCTCGATTCCTGATGGAAAAAGGGCTGGAGGTGGTGGAGGGGGGAGTAGATTATGGTTCTCTCATGCAAGAGTAGTGCTTAGAAGCACCTCTGGGGAAAACTCAGCAAGATAATGACACTCATAAAGAAGCCACGATTTGCTGCCTTACACATGTATCTCACTGACCCAGAAATGGAAGACTGCTTCAGAGGTCTCTGTGACAATCTCCCATTTCCTCGTAAGTAGAAGAACAACTTTTGGGCCCCTTTAGCCCTGCTTTGCTAATCCCAAGGGGGAGGCAGGATGCCTGTAAGTAAGGACAGCAAATGGAGAAGGTTAAGACATGGCCGTGTGTTTAGCAAGGGGCACCAGAGGGCAAAAGCAGGAATATGCCCTGAGGTCAGAAGAATTGTGCAGGAGTCTAAGAAATAGAACTCCAGATTTCCACTGCTCCTGCCTCATCTGCTGAGAAAGAAAATCAGACATATCAGCAATCACTGGGGAGCCATACAACTGGTCCAATTTGAGAAAGGAGACTGCAACCCAGTTCCAAGAAAGTTCATGGTAGGAATCTTAAACCACTTTCAATTCTGCAATGGACGTCATTCCAGGGACTGTGGATATACATTCTTCCATTTTCAGAACTGCATTCAGTGAGAGCAACATACCCTGTTCTAGAGAGTTCACAAATACTAAAAGGTTTTCTGACTAGTCCTGGAAGATACAGCATGAGCTAGTCTATATTCCATATACTCCTAGTCTGAGTGGTTCAGGCTTTGGAAGCCAATGCAGTTGATTTGAAAGTGAATAAGGGACCCAAGTTTTAGTGAGCATCTTGGCTCGATATATATGGTCACCACATATGTCTGAAAAACTACAGTGGGGGTAGTGGTGTCAGAAATTACACAGGCATATTCTTACAGCTGAAACTCAATGACCATATTGAACCAAAAGGAGGAACAGAAGAATTGACCTTTACAAGATTCTGCCATGCTCAAAAATAGTGAAGTCTAAAGACAAACACTGCATTTAAATGAGTTGAGTTTTGTTTTCAGTTTTATGGTTCAGCGCAATTATGATTTTTTAGCTCATTCTACAAAAGTGCCTAACTTTAAGATTTGGCAAGCTAGAGACTACACTGTACAATCTTCAGTTTCTTTACAGATTGGTAATTTCTCCAAGTTAATTAGAATCCATTTGCAACATAGGCAAGATTACTTTTATATTTAATTATATTGTAATTTTATGTGCACTCCAACATGCTACTTTCCTCCAGTTTCTACTGCAGTCGTACTTCATTTGCAAGCTGGCAAACATTCAACATTCAATACTTGGCATTTTGCTGACACCAGCATCAGGCAATGTTCCAGACAAGATGATATCTTCCAACATGGGAAAATATATCATTTCCCCCCACATTTATTCCTGAAAACAGAAGCTTTATTTCAACAGAAGCAACTTGGGTTTTGAAATCATGGGTTTCAGATGCAACGTGGCAAGTTGCTGGTCAAAACTCTCCTAATCACTGCCATGCCAGATTTTAGATCCAGAGGAGTTAGCCATGTTAGTCTGTAGTAGCAGAAAACAGTCCAGTAGCACCTTTAAGACTAACCAACTTTACTGTAGCATCTTTCAAGAATCACAGTTCTCTTCGTCAGATGCATGGAGGGCAAGAAGAAACTGGTCAGATATATAGGTGGAGAGGGGAGGGGGGAGTAGATGTAAACTGATCCCATTATCAGAAGCTACAGATTGCATCTATTCCCCCCTCCCCTCTCCACCTATATATCTGACCAGTTTCTTCTTACCCTCCATGCATCTGACGAAGAGAACTGTGAGTCTCGAAAGCTTATGCTACAGTAAAGTTGGTTAGTCTTAAAGGTGCTACTGGATTCTTTTCTATGCCAGATTTTGGGTTGTTTTTTTTTAAATGCTTGGGTCATACAACAAGCAACAGCAACCATCAGATCTCTTCTAATGTGTACAACACACTATCTGCTTGATGAACTGAGAAAGCTGGCAAAGCAACCGCTTCTTTATAACAGACATGTGCTTACTTTTAGACTCAGCTTAAAACCAAGGGTCCCCTCTCTCTTTTATCTTCAAAAGACAATGTTAGTAGTAAGCTACGTAGGCTATTTTTGCTGGGCCATAAGACATGCTCAGATTTTGAGAAGCAAACAGTTTCAAACAACCAATGAGTTTATTTTGAGGTAGTTGGGAAATTCTTGGAGATTTGTGAGTTGAGACCAAGGGAGGATGGCATTTGCATAGGTGAGGTACTCTAGCAGGTCATAATGCCATACAGTTCACCCTCCAAAGCTGCCATTTCCCACAGGGCAACTGATCTCTGTAGTCTGGAGATCAGCTGTAATCCTGGGAGATCTCCAGGCCCCGCTTGGAGGTTGGCAGCCCTAGTTATGAAAGGACTGTAATATGTGCCCACCAAAAATGTCTGACTAACCGCTTCAGTAAGCACAAGGCAGCTTGACAGACAAAAAAATTAGGTTTTTTTTTAAATCAAATTTCTTACTTCAGCTCAGGATCTCACAAACACGTTAAACTGAAACTGACATTATGGACAGAAAGGACTGTTTCCTACCCACCTCATCATCTGAACTGTTATAACTTCCACAAATCTCTTTTTCAGAGTATATTTTAGAAGTAGTTTGCTGAAGGAAATCCGAAATTCTCTGTACGAGGAAGTCTCTGTCTTTTAAATTGGCAAAGAGAAAAGTCATTCTGTTTTTTGTGCTGATAGATAATGGACTGGGCAATACACTTGAGCTGTCTGCCTTTTCTACAATGGTCACCTAAGGGGAGGGGGGAGGAGAGAAAAAGAAACAAATAAATGAGTGCACGTGCAACTAGTCATGCTTTTTCAGTATACAACATTGGCAACAGCATAATTTTTATTCTGAAGCCTATAAAATTATCTATTTAAGGCTGGATCAAGTCAGCTTTTCCACTGATTCTTATCCAATTCCCCCTTTTAATATAGCACTCAGTCCATGTGGCTTTTGTACAGGTAGATTCTATGATCCCCAGCTTAGATTTTTTGAAAGTCAAAGGCCTTAACTTTTTACCAGCTGAAAAGCTGATGGCATCCAACCCATACAGTGCATTTACCACTGATGTATTTAGTACTGATTTCCTTTCATACATTCAGTGTCATAAATCTAATAACTAGAGTACAGTCAGTGTATACATTTCCGTACTCAGTTAGAAACCAAGATCATTGCCTCATAAGACCAGCATAAATAACCATGGTCTTTGACAAATCAGTACCTTCCTATTCTACTTGGGTTTATCAGTCTCACACCTGGGATGCTAAATAACCATCCCAAACTCCCAGGTGTGACTGATAAAGGTTCAGCAAAACTGAATGAATCTATTGTGCAAGAACTGAGATTTTCACATACAGTAAACTTAGCTCTTACAACAATATAGTCTAAGACATCTCTGTATTTAAATGAAAAGGATCTTTAGATGAAAAGGATCCTAGCAACAGCAATTTACAAGATGGTAGTGAAAGTTTGTTTTGTTTGGTATGTCCCCAATAACTGTTATTGACTCTACTCCCTGATTTTGGTGGAGTGTGTTTATATGTTTTTATTGAATTACTTTATAATGCTGTTTTAATGTTCAAATGTTTTCATATTTTCATGTTTGTTGTCTCAGGGACCCTATTTGGGTGGAAAAGCAGCATTAAAATAACAAAGATTGGTAAGGATGTGAGGGACACTGCTCTAATTAGTCAATTTCTTAATTCTCAACGCTAGCTTTTCTGCAATCAATTTTCTAAGGGAATGTACATGTTTGTGTCCCTTTATGTGCATTCAAGTAGTTATGATGCCCTGAAATGTAGTACACTGAAAGATCTCTGCCATGAGCATGAACAAGATTGCCAAGAGCTTTAAACCGCTGCTTTCAGATAGTTTTATCAGAAGTAATAAAAATTGCATTAGGTGCTTCAGGATAATAGAGTTTCAATTTACAGAGGCTTTGGTTTTAGTTTGCAGAGGGTTTTTTTTAATTTAATGATCTATGGTCAAGCATTAGTTCAGGGTTTTAATGTTTCATTAGCTGAAAGAGGCAATTTGTTTTTCATTTAACATATCCTGCTAAGTTGTATTCAAAGATCACAAGCTATGTCTCAGTTACTTAAATGATACTGCCTCATTCTTTCTCTCCAATCAGCTTCTTTTAAATTCCTTTCCAACTACTTTTGTCTGACATGCATGAATACCACAATAACAGTACATTGGACATAAAAAGCATTGTAATATTCCTTGGCTTCTCTCACATCCTGACAGAATGTCACATGCCAGGACAAGGGCTGCAGTTTGTTGTGCTTATTTCTCTCAGTGCAAGAAAATAATTTGCATCTTCCTTACCAGAGCAAATTGCCTTCTTGTATGTGGCAACTCAGAGCATGGTAGGTAATGGGATCAAGAAGGAATATGATGTAGAACAGGGACAGTTTCTTGCACCCATACAGTAACAATGTACAGTGATGCTCTTGTATCTAAAGCCAACTCCGCCATATTTGAATTTTTCAGGAATACAGTGGAACTGTATTCAGGCTCATACCCATGGCCTCTTAAGATGATGGGAGACATCCTGGTGATACTGTATTCTGGTTAGGGTCTTCAATAGTCTCTTAAAATATTCCAATCATATACATTGTCTTGACTGATGAGCAAATAATACTGAAAGACTTTAGAATTGAAGGTCTTTTTCCCTCCGAATATCCATTCCACTTCATCATTATTTAATAATGTGTAAGAGCTGATATCCAAATCTTATTGTCCATGTTCCTTTTACCTTTTGTAAAAACTATCTTAGTTTACAAGCCATTAAAGTAAGGATTTGTCTACTCTAATCTTTGCACAGTGTTTAGGAATATCTGCAAACCAAACAACCAAGGAGCCCAATTGTACAGATCCTCATTATTGCACGAAAAATAACATCAATTTTCAGTGAATCATACAACAGTTGTGGGAAAAGATAATGGAATATAATGCTAAAATGGTATTGGGAAGCTAAGATAATGGCAAATAACTTGACGTATACAATAGAATAAAAACGACCAGCCTTTAAACCCACCTCTCGAAGTGGGATGATAAGGCTGCACAAGTTTTCTTCCTTGCTAGTAAAACAGATGTAATTTGTAGATACAAACATCTGGCCCAAAATGTGCATTTTGTTAAATGGAGTCCACAAAGTGCAATCTGTGTGTCCATCAAGTTTTTCATCTTTAGGAAGCCGGAATAATGCACGGTACCTTTCACTCTTTGCTCTGGCATCAAGATCCCTAAAGAGAGCATTTCAGACTATTATTGTATACATTAAAATTACATCATATGTTCTCCCACAGGTTATATGCATGGATTGCAAATCTGCTTTTTGCGTAACAGTTCACTAACATTAACGTTTCGGTAGCACATTTCTAATCGAGTGTTCTATAGTCTTTTGAGTTGGATCCCACAATTCATGAGTGCAAGACAGAAGATCTTTCCAATGTACCCTTCCCTCTAGCAGTCCCAATCAATCAGGAAAGCTGATTCCTGCGGTCATGGCGCTCATATAGACCAAAAATCACATGGGAACTCTCTTCTCTCTCAGCACACACCTTATTTGTACATACAAGACCAGCAACCCCAAGAATCAACTCCTTCAGGTTGGATAAGACTGTTTGAGGGAGAGAAATGAGAGAAAGAACTGTGCAAATCCAACCTTTATATTTGCATCTTCACAGTAATTCTGTATGGGAGATTGCTGATATGATTTCACTGGTGAGACAGTGAGCTGGCAGGTAACAGTTTCCTGAAGATCATCTAGTTTATTGCTGGTAGCTATGAAACTAGATCTAACACTACTGCACCATGCAAGTTATTGATATACACATGGTAGGATTTTCTGTTGTACCGTAGTATTTTATTATGATTGATATTTGCTAATAGGAGCTCTTTCTAGGAAAGTACTTAAGTGCAACATTACCAATTATCCTTTTGCAATAATAAAAATTCGACCATTTGACTATACTACTTCAAAGTTCAATGATGTAAACAACAATCTGCAATCCAGGTATTATGTGCAATGAGAGAAGAAACAAGTCTAAGGCAGTCGCCTGCATTCTGCTGCGTAAATAATCAATATGTCTGGATTGTGTGTGAACTGGCCCGTTTAAAAGCACGGCGTAATTATTTGCACATGGAACTTTATGCCAACAAAAAAGAGACAAGTCACAATTCTAAATCTCAACAAAGGAGGGAAGGAAAGAAAAGCAAACGCAATGAATGTAAGACAAAGCAGTTATAAAGGGAGTTGACAGCAAATCCCCACTAAGCTATGAAGCGTAGCAGGTGTCCTTGGGAAGTCTCTCCCACTCTGTCATTTACACCCACACACCCCCTAACCTAAATCCCAGGTTGGTTGTGAGGGTAGGCCACCCCTCAAGAATTTCATGGAGGAAATGCTGTTGAAAATGTAATAGATAGATACACTCATTTAGGGTTAGTTTCAATTGGGGACTCTTTGAATTAAAAAGAAGTATATAAATATACCTACCGTTTTAAGGCAGACACTTTTTTAGGGGATTTCTTTTTAAGTCTGGGTAGTGACCTATCTTGCTCAAATCCTTCATTATCCAAGAGTTGTCTCATGGCTATATTGGCGAGTTGTTCCATTAGTTTGAATGTTTCATTGATGTTGAGGAAAACTGAAAAGAAATGCTGGCTGGACCTTGTACTAACTTTGATCACATCAGGTAAAAGCAGAGTAGCATTCTTCTCAAGCTGGATAATGTCAACCCACCGGATTACTAGCTTGGCTGACAAAAGAAACAAAGTTTCGATAGAAAAACACTCAGCATTTCAAAAAACAAAAATCATAGACATGCCTATACGTTTATGCACTATTTTAGCTTAATGTCACTTCACCTGACACTGTAGAGTTTGTCAGAAAAGCATATTAATTTATTTATACAATTAACTTATACATTAATTTATACAAATCCCTGCTATAAAATGCAGTGAATGTCACTAGCTCAGATGGCATTAAAAAGGATTCACCGAAGCAGGACCAAGCAACGACTGTTAGCAATATTTACTTAAGAAAGTGCTGTTAGGAGATCTGTTGTTCTCCTAAAAAGGACTCAAGGTGGGTTACAATGATTTTTAAAATGCAAAGGACTAAATCAACTCAAACCTACATGTGAACATAGATTAAAGCAACTTCTACTGGATGATTCGTCTATGTAATTAAGTCTTACACTTCTACCAAAATATTACTTATACAGACCTGTACAGGAAAGCTATTAACTACAAATCAGCAGTGAAAAACACTGGAGCAATTAGATAGAGCTCTAATCTGCTTGTATAATAGCATCCTAAGTAGGCCTTGGTCTGGTGTGTGAAGATATTGCTCCGAAGTGCATTTTGAGAGGCAGTCCTGCAAATAAGTGGGGCCACTGAAAAGCTTTATAGGTCATAACAAACACCAGAACCAAACAGGAAGTCAATGTGGTAACTCTAACACTGGTGTAACGTGTGAATTATAGGTAACTCCAGCTAGTAAATGAGCTGCAGCTCATTTGTTCTCTATCAGCTACCTGACCACAGCTCACTGGCATTGGCTTTGAACAGAGACAGCAAGTCTCTAGCGGCTCAGACAGATAAAAGTTGGCTGTTATCAGCATATTGATGACACCCTATGCCAAATCTATGGACCAAAACTGAAAAGTTAAACATAAATATTAAAAAGTACTAGGGACAATATAGAACCCCGCAGCATTCCACAGAAAGATCTTGATTCGCCAGCTAGTATGGTGAAGTGGTAAGAGTGTCAGACTAGGATCTGAGAGACGCAGGTTCGAATCCTCACTCTGCCACAGAAGCTGTTTGAGTGACTTTGGGGCAATCACATACACTCAGCCTAATCTACTTCATAGGATTGCTGTGAGAGTAAAATGCAGGAGAGGACAATGATGTAAGCTACTCTGGGCCCCCACTGGGGAGAAAAGTGGGGATATAATGAGGTAAATAAAAATAAACTACCATGCTTTGAAGGCATGGCAAGAAAAACTCCAATATATTTTCTCTTAACCTCCTATTCTGAACACATCAATAATATCAATAATATTGAGTGGTTAACTGCCAAAGCTAACAGAAAGGAGACACATCCCTTGCTCATATTTAAATGGTAATCATCCACCAGGGCAACCAGTGCTATCTCTGAGCCTCAGCCAGGCCTAAAGGGTGAAGTACAGATGCGTCATCCAAGAAATTCTGAAATTGTTCTACCACCACTCTCTTTATCAGCTTTCTCAGATGCTATTCGGTAACTGGCCACAGGTTTTATGTTCAAAGTCAGTTTTTTTCCAACAAAGGTTGAATAGCAGTGAGAATACTGTAGAACATTTTGGCCTTTGCTTGTGACCTTCCTGGATACATCTACAAAAATAAGAATTCCCTAAGTTGTTAAATCAACTAGCTGTATTCAATGGTCACTTTCAACCAGGAAAGATGAAATTCTTCCCTATTACCCCTTCCCACTGGAAACTTCCACATTGTTCCTGGATGTTCTCTGAACCCAGGGGTAGCATTCTGCGGGGTGTCATGAGCTGTAGCGAGAGGGGAGAAAATTCCATTCTGCAAAACTGGCAAAATTCCATTCTGCAAATGGAACTCCAAAAACATATCCTATCCCAGTCACACAGCCCAGAATATAGTAACAAAAAAGTGAGTATGAGACAACATCTTAAGTTAATACAAAGTCATTGTGATTACTTCACATGCAACAAGTAGAGCTCAAAATTGATTCAAGAGTTAGGAATGTTTTTAATTATCCGGGTGCCAGGATGCTGGTAAGCTGATGGCTCAACACCAACAACAAAGCATTAATTTCGTTAATGTATGGCTTAGCACTTCTTAGGAAATGATCGTGCAAATGATGAATGCTTTATCTTCACCACCCTCACCATCATTGGGGCAAAAACAGCAGCTGTTTATTTTCAAAATTATCAGTTAAATAAGAACAGTTTGTACGGTGTTTCTGCTACTTTCAGCATTTGATTTCCAAGTTATCAAGTGACTACTAATTACAATGGAGTAATAGCAACAAATTTTAAAAAGGGAATTTATATGTAGCTTTATCACATCATCAGGTTGATTTTCCCTCTATGCGTCCTCCACAAAGTTTTGTTCACTATGACATCGTTTTCAGAGGCAATACTGTGTTTGAGACTCACAGTATGTATTCACAGCAGCCCCCAAATTAAAGCCAACATGTCTCAGAACTGCAGAGGTGGTACTGGTCACCTTGAAAACACATGGACATCTTTCATTATGGGGAGTCGGACACAAAATATGTCTGAATGTTTTATTAGCAGCCTGATGCACGGCAGCAAGCTCTTACACGACAATTGAATCTATATGAGTAGATACTTGGAAAGTCTTTATGTCTACATTAACATTTTCAGAACAGTTCCATCTTAAATATTTGCATCACATCAAAAAACACAGAAGCTACTCATACATACCTTCCCGTCCCATCAGAAAGGAATAAAAACAGAGGTGGTTAATGCTAAGATACATCCAGCCCTGGCGTGGGACTTTCCCTTTCCAATAACTGCAAGAATAGTAATTCACCAGTTTCTCTTCCTCTGGCATTCCAAACAGTTTGTGGAACTTCACTATTGCTTCCTTAAATTTCTCAGTGTCATCATCCTCTTTGATACCGTTGATTTTGTTATATTCTGCAATGATGCCCTGAAGAAGAAGATCACACAATACAGTTTGGCCACCCAAAGTCTATGTGCATACTTTGTACTGCAATACCAACATGGACAATTTTTGGTACGGACTAGCACTGACATGCAACCACAGACTTGCAAAGTGATGGAATTCATTCCTTTAAAATATAAGATGAGAATTTAATGTCTACTGCTATCATTTTTCAATACAGCATAGAGACAAATATAAAAAGATAAAATCTAAATTTCTATATCTAACTCACTTCAGCTTCACAGACGCCTTTGAACTGGGAAGTCCATATGACTAGTATTCAAAGAACCACACAACTCATTCCACACTCACAAAGAAGCTTTGGGCTTAGTTTCATTAGAACAATGGCACCTCACGCTGTACAATAAAGCTACTTCTGAAAATGATGGAAGTTTCAAAATGGCACAGGAGTCTTCCATGACTAGATTTCATCCATCAGAAAACCCATTAGTCCGTTACATGCATTTGGCTGGGGCTAAGCCTTTCCATTAGAGTTTACGTCTCATTCCACCCCAATTGTGGCCACTCCCCCACCCCATCCCACTGAAATGCTGTTCTGCCTTTCCCATCACAGCCAACTTCTCCTCCAATTACTCCCTCTTTCCCTCAATTGTGGATCTGCTGGAGGGGATGGAATGTGATTGCTCACACTCCGTTTTAGCACCACAGGTGCCAGCAGCTTTAAAAGAAGTAAGGAAGAGTTACTACAATATGGCACAGGCCTCTGGACTGAGAGGAGTGCCTAGAGGAAGAAGCAACGCTGAGTGTCCCGCTGCATCTTGGCACTTCTTCCATATAGAAATGCAAGAATCCCCAGTGTCTCCCGCTGGGCTAGGCTATGGGCCTTGGCAGGTGCCCAGCCATACCAGCCCCTGATCCTGGCTCTGCTCTTGGTTGCTCCTGAAATAGGTTTCTGAATCTCAACCTGTCTTTGATTACACTGACACAGCCATTTGACAACGAGATATTTTCCTCAGGTTTGACAAGACTGTATTTTTACTGGAAACAGTACTTTCCTAAAAGCAAAATAAACAAACTGACAGGTCAAGTGTAAGGACAAATTAGGGGTACACGGATGATTAAATGTAAGGACAAGACATGCACTACCTGTATCTTTCCTCTGACAAACGTGTTTATGTCATTTTCATTTTCAAAGATTGAAAGAGTTTGCAGTAAGTTCTGTTCCAGCCATTCCCAGTGCTCAGTTATTTCTTTTCTTGAACAACCTATGACAAGAACAAAATTAACTGTTCGTTCAACGTCTGTGACTTGTTGCCATAAAACTCAAAAATGTTTAATCATTTTTTCTCTGGTGAACGATTCAGGTCCCAGCATGCTCTTGAAAGCTGGTCATAAAGAATGCAGCAAAGAAGAAAAAACAAAAAATTAGAATAGTTTCATCCAAAAGAACTTCAAGTGATCCATGAGCATTAGATCACCAACTTATATTCTAGGACAACTTTTGGAATGCAGAATGGATTTCCTGGATATTTTTAAAACCGTGGCTAAGTCCTGTTAAAATTGTAATCTCTTGACTACTGCTCATAAGAGACAACATGCTGGAACCAATGAGTCCATCTGCTAAGAGAGGAGTCTTCCACTAAACAAACCCAACTCAAATGTGGAAATCCAAGACTTTCTGGATTGCACTGTTTTGGCACCTCAGTATATGGGGAAAAGCACAAACATTTCTGTCTTCATGCTTACACACAATCTTGATATATAAAGAAACAGCTAATAAATAACAATGCATAAAATAAATCAAAAGTCATACAACTAATTGTTCCATAATTAGAAAACGCAGCTGGATTCGAACCCTCTTCTATTAACTATCTCAAAACTAGTAAATATAAACCAAATTATATTTTGTGTAATTTAACCAACTTAACCAAAGTTCATTTAAGTCTTAATATATCTGTTCAATCCCCCAATTTGGCCCAGAAATGGCCTGGATCAGGCCGCTGCCAGATAGGGGAGTGCTCCCCCCCACACCGCAGCGGCCCGTTCCAGGTTGAATTTGGGCCAAATTGGGCCTGAATCAGGCCCCCCTGTAGCATACAGGAGCACTCCTGGAGTGGCCACAGCCAGCGTGATGACATCACTTTCCGGAAGTGGCATCAATGTGCAGGCCTGGGGGCACACATGCAAAGCGCATGTGTGAAGGAGACACCCAAAAGGTAGGTGCCGGGGCCCCCACCTCCTGCCAGGAGTATGGGGGGATCTGGCAACCCTACTACCATTCCAGCCTGCTCAGTGGACTATCGTCTGTTAGATCTCCTGTCAAGGTCTGACAAGAAGACAACAGAAACTGCAGCTACATACATCTCAAGGCCCCTAAAACATCATGATCAAGTCCTGAAACTTCCATGATGGACCAGATTCTGTGGACTTCAACAAAACTCTTATAGTAGGCATAATCAAAATCTCACTAGTGCTAATTTATACTGTGTGAAGATTTTAACCTGAATTGTTTTCATAAGCACATGTTTTTATTGGCCCCAGACTAAGCAAGTCCAACAAGCTGCTGTACTTTATGGACTATTTTACTGTGAATATATCAGTTCAGTAAATATGTGCTTAACTCCCTCCTATTATAATTAATGTGATTTTAAAAATGCTTGACTCCAGCTGGATTATTCTTTTATTTATTTATGTCATTTTATAGTCCGTCTTTTTCACTGAGACTCAAGGTGGATTACATAGTGCGAGATTAGTAGTCAGTATCAAGGATGTATCTATAAACAATGCCATAGGGTAAATAAATACAAGTTTACAAAGACATAGCATTAGCAAGAATCCAATAGAGTTGAAGAAATGCTGAAATAGAGCATAAGCAATTCTAGAACTGACATTAGACAACATATTTGTCAGCTGTTTCTTATCCAGCAGGATCATACTTGAAGCATGCGTAGTACATAGGAGCACATACTTAAAGCAACAGATAGGACATACAGCAACTTAGTGGTGAAGTTGATGGTCCTTAAATCATTAGTGAAGCATCTGAGACCCCTTCCGTACAATACAGCCTTCCTGAGTAAAAAGCCCTTTTGAATATAATTCAGTTTTGCATCATTTGTGGAAAACCAGGAGAGCGGGGGCTCTCCTGACCTCCTTGGGGCAGGCCATTCCAGAGAGTAGGGGCGACCACAGAGAAAGCCCATATACGGGCTGCTGTTCATTTTGCCCATGTGCAGGATGGCACTGGCAGGAGAAGCTGCTGTGGAGGAACACAGGGAGAGAGACAGTCCCATAGGTATGCTAGACCATGGCCATGAAGAGCTTTGTATGTGATAGCCAATACTTTGAACTGAGCATGGTACCTGATAGCCAATGGAGAGAATGCAGGATGGGAGTGATATTCATGCTCCTGCTTGCTCCTGGTAACAGCCAAGACACAGCATTTTGCACCAAATGGAGTATCCTAGGTAACTTTGACGGGAGACCTATGTATAGTGCATTACAATAGTCGAGTCTTGATGCTACCACAGCATGGATCCAGATGGTCAAGTTGACCATGTTGAGGTAGGAAACCATCTTCTAAGCTATAGTGTGGTTGTAGAAAGCATTTTTGTAGCTGCCTTAACTAGCTTTTCTAGTATTAGCACTGGGTCCAGTATAACCTCTAAGCTTTTAACTGAGTCTGCAAGGCTCAGACAAACTCCATCAAAAATGGAGAGTACAATGTCCTTCAAGATCTCTGCCTTCCCAATGAGCATCACTTCCATTTTGTCTGGGGTTCAATTTCAATGTGTTCATTTTCAGCCATTTGACCACAACTGTCAGGCAGCTTTTAGATAATACTGCAACTCTGAATTCATAAAATGTTAGCACATATATTCTGTAGATCACCAGAGTCAGAAGTCATAGGTATATACAATGAGCAAACTCATTATTTCCTGTCCACTAAATTATAAAGCTAACATTATAGAGAACGTATTTACAGGGAACTGCAAGTATAAGCTTCTCTGACACAGTTCTGCTGATGAGGAATGAGATCATTTTGAGCCATTCCAGAGAGGCCTTGCATTTCTACTCTGCACTGTGAATACAAATCATTACTGAAAGCCTACATAATTTAGACAGTGGCAGCAAAGGCTCCTATGTGATCATCATACTGGTCTTTGCTTGAGATTACTCCATGAAAATGTATTGTTATAACTCTGAATGTGACATTAAGGACTCAGTTTTTTCTCTAGCTTCACATACCAACAGAGACCTATAACATTACATGTAGATAATACACTTACATCAAATCATTAGAGGAATGAAAAAAGAAGGCTCATTTTCTGCTGAGCAATAAAAAAATGCTTTTTGTTACCACACTACCACTATCCATCTCTCCTCTGAAGTCATCTTCTAAGTTACTTAACGTTTTTACATTCTTGCTTGCTTGCCATCACTAAAAAAAAGTGCACTTCTATTGTTTGACAAAACGAATAGGGGTAACTGGTGCATGATCAGTCTATGACAATGCATTAATTTCTCTCAAGAATGATTCAGAACGCCATCTCAAAATGAAACCATTATTTAAGACTGCAGGTTGCCATTTCATGCTAGCTTGCTATAGGTAGGGAGTTGTTTATATAGACTCCCTCACCTGCAGCCCAAATTCTACAGCTCAAACTTTAATTATTTTAAGTTTTCTAATAACTGATAAAATAACATGACTGAAACCCAACTGGAACATTAGAAATATTAGACCTATGCAGACATCCCAATCACAAGAGCAATCACCATGCAGGGAGAGAGAGGAGGTACAAACAGGATGGTCCCGACACCTGCCTTCACATGACTGCCAAGGGGTCTAACATGGCATGAACACACAGAGACAGCCCCTCCCCATGGAATGTTGCTGATCATGAACAGACAGTGTGCATACAAGCAGTTCTTCCACACATTCACCCCATGCAGACCACTTGGTGATCACGTGGAGGTAGGGGTGAGGTCAGCACACTCATGCCCCCGCTCTGCACAATGAGTGTTCAAAAGAGCAGGATGTCTGCATAGTGCTACTGGGAGCAGTACAAGCAGCCAGAGATAGCCAAAGCTTTAATCCAATCATGGAGTTTGTTCTGCTGAGAAACAAAATGTCACGAGTAAACTCTGGTTTGTTCAAGATGAGAATGAGTTTGGATTGTTTTCAGGTTTGCATGCTCCACTCCCCCTTGGTCTCTTCTCCTTCTGCACACAGCTGAAACTAAAGACTTACGGGCTTAAAAAAAAATTCTCCCTAGCTGCAATTTATTGCAATGTTCCTTTCGGGACACTTTAACAAATTACTATTTGTTTCTTACCTACAAAGCAGGATTTTAAATCAGGTGGTTTAATATTCCAGTTTGCAAGTAAGAAACAAGCTGCAATATGTTAAAGCACCCCAGCTCAGATGCCATAATAAATTGTGGCTCATTATAAACCAGGATTTTTTTTTAATAAAGATTTTTATTGAGTAGGTTGACATACATATTCCATACTACATAATATAACTGTAATTACCCCTTTATATATATATATATATATATATATATATATATATATATATATATATATATATATATATATATCCCCACCCCTTCCCCCTCCCCCTTTTCTTTTTAGACCCCCAACAGCACTATAACCTCTTTATTTCTTATAATTGTCTCTATTCTAATACGTTTTTATGGTTTGGCAAAAGTACAAGAAGTTTATAGGGGAGAAAAGGCCCATGTGGATTGTTCTGGTTGAAGTTGTAAATCCACATTCTGGGTACAAGGGAGAAGATTGGACAACATACAAAGAACTACTGTGGATGGACAGAGATTCTTTTAAAATAAAGGGCCATGAGGAGTTACCGTTTAGGTATGGATGGTTACAATACCGACAAATCAAAGACTTATTTGAATCTGATAAAAGAAAAGTAGGTTTTAGAAGTAAAAACTCAGAATTGGAAGAGCTTTTATTTGGAGGGGGAATAAAAATAATTTCTAAGATGTACAAACTCCTATTGAAATGGTATACAGAGGATGAGATGGTTAAAACTCAATTGGTGAAATGGGCAGTTAATTTTAATAAAGAAATTACAATGGAGGCATGGGAATATTTGTGGAAAAATACACTGAAAATATCTACATGTGTAAATCTAAGAGAGAATGGGTATAAGATCTAAGAGATCTAAGAGAGAATGGGTATTTAACACCAAAAACATTAGCAAATGTAAGTAATGCCATGTCAAACAAATGCTGGAAATGTAAAAAACATGAAGGTTCTTTTTACCATATGTGGTGGACGTGTGAAAAAGCCAAACTTTTTTGGTCTAGGATTTATGCAGAAATGTCATTAATAATGAAAAGTAAATTGTTGAAGAGCCCTGAACTGCTACTGTTAGGACTGAATATGGAAAAGGTCAAAGAAAGGACAGGAAACTGCTATTTTATATGACGGTGGCAGCAAGATTATTATATGCACAATATTGGAAGCAAGAAGAGATACCAGAAATTGAAGATTGGATTCAAAAACTGTTGTACATGGCGGAGATGGATAAAATGACAAGAAAGTTGAAAGAGCAAAATCCAAGTGAATTTTCGAAGGATTGGGGAAAGTTTAAAGACTATTTGAAAAATAACTGGGACATGAGAGGACAACTGTGGTCTTTGGATAACGACTAAAATGTATAGAGGTATGTATGAACTTTACCTTTAATATTAGGGATAAACCAGGAATACTTTAACAGAGTTTGTACCATATGCGAACAGAGGAGGAAGGAGCACACAAACCCAAGAAATCAGGCCAGATCTTATCATGGCTTTCCCCCCCCCCCATAATATTTGAATGCAATCAGAGTTTGGTCAGTTGAGAAATAAGAAAAAGGCACAAAAGGGGTGGGTTAGGACCATTCAAATGCAATCTTATATCATAGCAAATCTGAATAAGAAAGGGTTACAGAAAATTCATGAGTTTGCACCAAATTCTTGCTCTATAAACCATGGTTAAGAAATCAGCAATGTTAGATCTACTCTAGGCCAGAGACACAAGTTCAAATGGCCATACCAGGTTATAGTAGTTTAAAATGTAGCACAATATTTGATAGAAATAAATGGTCTTCATGTCTTCTCTGTTCTGAAGTAGAGAAGAATGAAATTGTCTTAGCATATGTCTCATAAACTGCCTTTTCTATTCCAGATGAAGAAATACAACATACAGTGCAATACAATAAGCTACAAAACTATCCTCTAGTAAATTGCTCTGAGAGTATATACTCACCACAAGCAATAGTCCAATATATCATAGAGTCAGGGGCCTGATACAGGATTCTATATGGTGCTACTCTCGCACTTGAGTCAAGTACAACATCAAGAGTGCCCACAAGAAGACCTGGAGAAAAAGTAGTTCAGTTAGTTAACCATGCTGATGACTAGTAGGGGACATAACAACTTCAGCATAACAGAACATGGTAAGTCAAGAAAGGTTGAAAATAAAGATAAATTTGAAATATGAGCACAAGTTATGTACAATAGCTAAATTGTTGTCTTAGGATATAGTACTGTTCGACAGATGAAGGACCAAATACAAAAAAATATGCCTGCATCTATTTTACCACACAAGCTAAATAGAATATAAAACAAGCTATTTAAAAATGACACATTTTGTTCTGGTAAGTTAAGAGAATTGTGAATTCTGACCCAGAGCTTAGAAAACCACTCCCTCTGGTCTACGTTAAATAATGGGATTAAATCTGAAGATCAGATACAATATAATTTTAGTTACCATGGGCAGTGTCCAAAGATGCCCTTCAGCATTTGGAAAATATTTTCTATGCCTATTTGATATCCTGTTCAAGGACACTGCATAAGAAAAGTAAAACCAAGGCCTGATTTAAACATGGCAATAGCAGGACAAAAACACTGTTCCACAGAACATTGCACACACCCAAGCATTTCATTTAAACTGGGCTACCCAACCAAATGCAACTATGAATGCTTGTATACACAAATGGCAGCCCAGTCTGCCTTCCTTGCTCATGGATTCCCTTCACTTTATTGAACAAGGGTTGCTTCAGAAGAAATATCAGCAGAGAGCACGCACTTGGAAACAACTACCTCCATTTTATAAGGACACTCAGTTTGGAATCTCCCACCATTCTAAAACTAATTCCATAGTTGCCATTTTGTGGCCAACTGCACCTCACATAGAAGCCATTGAGCACTGGTGCCCATCAATTGTTGTCAAAATCCCTAAGTGCCCACAGGCTCAGCAATCCTGCAAACTCCTGTGCTAAAGAATTTACCTATTACAGCTCAGTGAGAACTTTCCCTTTTACTAGCTGTACAAGTGTTTGCAGAGCAACACTAGTTGCTATTTTTCTTTTGCTCGTAATTCTTCAGATACAGCTCAATGAAAGAGAAGTTGCCCTCACCTGGTCTAGAACTGAATTGTTCCTGCTAGGGGTGAGCACAGGAAAAATTTTGGTTGATTCAGTTCAGTAATACCGAACAGGAAAAAAATTCGGAATTCAGGGAATACCAAATTCATTCTTCAGTTTGGTAATACAGAGAAAACTCAGTAAAATTCAGCCATTGTTTCCTATGGGAAACTCAATTTGGAAATTTCCAGTGGCCTGGGGAGAGGGTCATTTTTTGACCAAATTTCATCAAATTTTCAGGGGACCTACTCTTAACTGTCCTCTAACACACACACACACACACACACGAAATTTTATGAAGATTAGAGTCTGGGGGCCATTTTATGGCCCCTCTATGTAAGTACCTCCAGTCACCTCCAATCTCCATTATTCTCTATGGGGAAAACTATAGGGGCTATCCAGGAGGCTGGAGATGGCATTTTGCAAGCAAAATCCATTGAATTTGCAGCAGACCTATTCCTAATTGTCCTCTAATGACCCCCTAAGTTTCATAAAGCTTGAACCACAAGGGCCATTTTATGGCTCCCCCAAAGAAGGTGCCCCCAGCCATCTCCAATCTCCATTATTCCCTATGAGGAAACACTACAACTAGCCTACCTTAAAAACACTTTTTAAAAGTTCACACTTCACAGCTCTCTCAGGATACCCAAAAAGTACACCCAAACACTACTAGGTTAAGTTAACAAACTGAATGAAGCATCCCCAACAAATACCTCCCCCCTCCAAGAAGAACAACCAACAACAACTGAACACCTGATCAAACCAAACTTTTATGACAACAGAAAACAGAACCCAGCAAAAAACTCCAACCAAACTTCTATAAAGAAAACTCAATAAAAGGGAGGGTAAATGGAAGGAGGCTGTGGCGGAACGGGCGCTGGCTCTCGGACCGGGCAACTGAGCTGCCGTCAATGGCCTGCTAGCCCTGCTATCCGCCTCCCACTGTCTCCGGTGGGCATGGCTCACACTCTCCGTCGCTGCTACCACTCACTGGTTTGTACACCGCCTAACTGAGGGGCAGTGAGACCCCTCCAGCTGAATTTCCATACTGGGAAGTGAATTACCTGATCTTTGGGTGGGGCCCTGGAGAATTGGCAACCCTCCAAGGTCTAGCCTCACTGGTTTCTCCCGGGCTCCTTCCCTTCTTGTAGCGTGCCAAGTTGGGGGATTTTATGTAATCAGAGCACCACACAAGGTTCATTATATTCAAAAAGTATAATTCAATAACTATATACAGAGCACTCGCACACAAAGCAGGTAAAGGCACAACACGTAGGGGTAGACCCATAGGGCAGAAAATTAAACGGAAGAGAACCGCAGTCTGCTTTCCCTACCACACTGTTCCCTACTCTACCTTAAGGGGTTGGTGGTCTCAGGGAAGGTTCACCCTTTCTTTTCTTTCTGCTGCCTCCCAGGCCCTCCACGTTGGGGCCTAGGCACCCTGGTTTCACCCAGCAGCAGAAGCCTCTCCTCATCCAACTCATCATCCAAGATGGGCTGGATCTCTTTTTATAGAGGCTGCCCCACCCCTTATTTTTCCCGCACTTCCTTGGCCCAGGGCAGCTGGGAGCTGTAGTCCAGGAAGAAGGGCATCCCATACCAAGACTCCTGCAGGCCCCTCCCTGGCACTACAGCTCATTAAACCTCATGGGGAACATTTTTTTTCTCTTTAAGACAGATTAACTGCAACCAGCACTCATTTCACCCTTAGTAACCATTTCGTTAGAGGCCAACATAACACTTATTCCAAATGAGGGACAAGATCACACATTGACAAGAAACTACAGGCCAATATCACTATTAAATAATGACTATAAGCTGTTTGCATCTACCTTGGCAGGAAGACTTAAAAGTATCGTACAGGACATTATTCATGAAGACCAAAGTGGATTCCTACCTAAGAGGCATCTAAAGGACAATGTAAGAACAGTATTGAATATTCTGGAATATTTAGAAAAACATAATGAAAGACTTGCTTTGATTTTCCTAGACACTGAGAAGGCCTTTGACAACTTAAACTGGAAATTTTTGTTTATGATAATGGAAGATATGGACTTTGGGGACAATTTTATTAAATGGACTAAGTCAATCTATACAACCCAGACTGCATGGATGGTGCAGTCGTGAATGGAGAGTTAACCAAACCATGTGGAATACAAAGAGGCACAAGACAAGGTTGTCCATTATCACCTTTGTTATTTATACTGATGCTTGACGTTTTGAATAGGGACATAAGATGAGAGAATTCGAGGTGTTAAGATGAAACAGGAGAACTACAAACTGAGAGCCTTTGCAGCTGATTTGGTGTTGATTTTGGAGGACCCTTGGTAAGGAATTGAAACTCTAATGACTAAATTGAAAGAATTTGTTGTAGTGGCTGGTTTTAAGGTTAATAAGCAGAAAACCAAAGTCCTAGCTAAAAATATGAAAATACAAGATCAAATGAAACTTGAGAGCAAAACAGGGTTTAAAGTTGAGAAAAAGGTAAAATACTTGGATATTACTTTGTCAAATATGAGCTGTATGTTATTCCAAAATAACTATATTAAGACTTGTAAAGAAAAGGGATATGCTAAGATGGGATAAAATTCAATTATCGCTGTTGGGAAGAATAGCTACAATTAAAATGAATGTCTTACTTAGAATGTTATTCCTATTATGGTTTTTAAAATGCAAAAAACATTTTAAAAACCTTTTTCTTCTCCCTCGCACCCCTATCCCTCACAGATACTAGGCCAACTCCCTCCCCCCAAAGAGAGAAAAAACTCAATGAGTCTACAATTCTCAAACTAGGCAGCAGCCAGGAATCCACTCCACTTACTGGGAAGCAGGATCCAGTCACAGTCCAAAGCAGGCCAGGAGAGCCCACAGCCAGCAGCAGCAAGCAAGCAGTGTCTCTCCATCTCCAGGCCAGAGCAAAATGGGGGTTGACTGAGGCAAGCCTCCTAATTTAACTCCTTGCAGCAGTTTAAAAAAGACGCTCTCCTTCTTGAGAATCCCATTGGCCTGAGAAGGAGAGTCGCTGCAAGGATTGACCACTCATTCCTCCTCACTTTCCCCTTCTGCCTATGACTCACCCCCTCCCTTCTTCCCCGTCTCATCTGGTTAAAAAAGGCAGGACAGTGTTTCTTTGCTGTTCTTTAGCAAGGATCATTGCTGGCACATTCACCAAAGTTTACTGAATAAATAAGCCCCACCCAGCTCACATGGTAACTGTCGTGAAGATAATAATAACACACTTTGTAAACTGGGCTGTTTCCACATGGCTTACCTTTTGCCGGAACACAGCGTCTTCATGCACGAAATTGTGCCAGGAAGATGCTGTTATCGCACGATTTTGTGCGAGATCTCGCTGTGTTCCGGAAAAGGTAAGCTGTGTGGAAACGGCCCTGCTCTGAGTGGGCATTAAGTTGTCCAGAAGAGCAGTATATAAATCGAATGTTGTTGTTGTTATTGTTGTTATTAATAATACAGATTTAAGTTCAGTAATATCGAATTTTACCAAATCAGGTAAAATTTGGTATTTTTGCTGAATTCCAAACCCGAATTGCACATCCCTAGTTCCTGCCTACTGAATAGAAAAAAAGTTGTTTCATGAGTTTCATGAAAAAAGTTCTATTTCAAAAACCGAAGTTTCATGAGTAGAAATGGCAGTTGAAGCTTTTTACGGCATGAAGTTAAACATTACCTGATAATTGCCTGCAAATCAATCTGATACTAAAGGGACAACTGGAGGGACTTGTTACCTCTCTCTTCTATAGAATGAACCTGTTCATCATTCTCTAGCTAGAAATAATCTCTCAATTTCTCCCCTCCATTCATACCCATTAGCTCACTTCTCCTTTGTTTTAGTCTCAGTCAATAAAAGAGGCACAGCCTCTGCATAGCATTAACATACTGAACTACACTCTACTCCACTCATTTAAAAGCACTGAGTGATAAATAATTGAACACCATGTGAGACTTTGACCTTGCTTGTCACATCCCTTCTTTAGCCTTTATTGAGCAATGAGACAGTACTTTACTGAATATTTTCTCAAGCTCTCCTCAGCAGGTTTCAAAAGTATTCAAATATTTGCTTGGATGTTCCTCTTTCACCACATGTTCCCCCTTTTTTTTTTTTAACTCAAACCACCAGAGGTGAATTTGATACAACTGTCCATAGCACAAAGGAGGAGAAACAGTTCCACAGGGGTAGCTTGTTAGGGCAAAATGTGCAGCCAAAATGACAAACAGACTTGTGGAACCCTAAAGACTAAAAAATATATCAGCAGGTATCTCTATCTCTATCTCTATATTCCCAAGGCTATAGAAAAGTGATTCTTCTGGACTTCTGTGTAGCATTTTGCCCATTTACCTTCTGTTGCTCATAGCCATGTGTGCATGGGTGTGTACCTGCCAACTGAATCCAACAACTTCATGCACTTGATAAAGTAGGCTCTGGCTCATATTGCCACAGTAAAATAGGAACCTCAAGCCTCTGTGTGTTCAGTTCCACCAGAGTAACTCAGGCTGCCTGAGGTTCAGCGTCTCTACACAAGACCTCTTGCACAAGGATGCTCAAGTTTAGGGAGATGAAATGTTAGCCGGAAGCCTAGTTTTAAAAGACAGAGCCAAAGGCTTTGTCAATTTCACATCTCTACAGGAAAGTAGTTTAAAAAGAGATCATCCTCATAGAGTTTGTTAATTTCATCTTAGCCTCCCCAAAGGCTCTGTCAATTTCACCTCCCCTTCACTTTGGCCTGAGGAAGAATTTGGCAGTTGCCCCTTCCATAAGGAAATGAGGTCATTCCAGAAACTGCCAGTTGGCCAACCCTGATTGAATATATCACTCCTTGGTGCCAACAAATGCATTTCCTTGTCCTGCTTTGATATCCTTTCTTTTCATCTCTACATTGCTTTAACAATCTCTACTCCACCCTCAACAACCCATCTGGTGTCTTTTGCATCAGAATTATTTTGTGTGCATCTTTGCTTCTTTCTGTTATAAGGCCTCCCCTACCCATCCTAGCACTCTACTTTATCAATATTGCAAGAACACCTTTAGAACTCTAAAGATTTTTTTTACATCAGTGCATTTTAAAGTTTTGTGAGTGAAAAGGCATTCTTACCTGTAAGAAATGGGGTTAAATGTTGCACACTTTAAAGATTATGTATGGAGGGGAGGAGGTTGCCCTGTGGGTTAAATACTGCTTGACTACATGCATCACATGGCGATGTCTGAGCCTATTTACTGCATTCCACTGGAAAGGTTTCATTCTAATGGCACAGGAGGAGGACAGGAAGAAACAAACACTGACAGAATCAGGACAGGAAGAAATCAGGCTCTCTTCAGTTTTAGTCTGCAGCTGAATTCTAAGGTCAGGTTCCTCTAACCATGTGGCACCACTATAAAGCAAAATAGAGGAACCTATGAAAGCAAGAACAGAAACATAAGCACAGAAACAATGGCACAGGACAATGCCTTTTCAGTTTGTTAAAACCTTTTCAGTTTTGTTAAGAACCCTTTAAAATGGTTTGAGTGTGATTGTTTGCAAACATCCTTCACTTTGAGGAAAATTCACTATGCGTCAGAGAGAGTCCCTATTTTTTTTACTGGTTAGACTTCAACAAATTGTTTGGCTCAAGCTAAAGATTTTACATTCAAGGACAAACAACCTGCCATATCTTGTACTTCCTGAAAAACTGGTTGTGTCACCATGATGTGTCTCCTTGGACTCCAGAATGTGCAAAGGCTGAGAGATACTAATTCCCAGGAAGTCAATGGCAAAAAATAAACAAACAAAAAATAAAACACAGTCCATACTGGTGATGTTCTAAAGTTTGTGACTTTTCTTCAAGTAAATCTAGAATGAACCCAGTTTTCTCACAACACTCTCTTCTATGCCCTACGAGCACATTTACAGTCACACTATTCATGCATAAATCCCATCATAATCAATGGAGTGAATAGCTTATCACCTCAGGAGGCTTTGAGCCTCGGGAATCGTATTACCATAACACTAAAGCTTGCTGAAGTTGCAGCGCATCTCAGTGTTTGTTCATATGCTGAATAATAAATTAGCAGAGAGATAGAAACAAAGCATTCATCTGCTGTTAAGGAGTCAGAGTTCAAACCATAGTTATCCATCAACAGCTAATGCTGAACACAGATGACAGCTTACTCCCTCATAATTTGGCCTAGTCTTTTTAAATTGCTGTGTACAGCTGTGGTGTTCTGCCAGTTTCAACCCTATCACAGATCCCCGTTCTGTTATTTCTCAGCTTTCATTCTGTAGAATTCTCCCTGCTTATTATGTATTGGTCCCATAGCACCCTACCAGCTCCCTCTCATCCTTTATTTCAGAGTTTGATTCCTGGCCCATCTACAACCATATTCCTTGGTAATTTCAACATCTGTATTGATAAACTTTATGATCTAGCGGCTTCCCATCTCCTTTCCTTCAATCTCTGCCTTTGGATGGATTCTGCTGCTCCATCAGCTGCATTCATTCTTGGTTCACTCAGATCTACCCACAGTGATCTATGCCCTAGTTACAAATAGACTGGACTACTGCAGTGCACTCTGCTTGGGGCTACCCTTGAAGATGGTTTGGAAGATGCAGCTAGTGCACTATAAGCTGCCTTGAGAGCCTTTGGCAGAAAGCTGTCTAATAAATGTTTTAATTAAATAATTATTTAAATAAATAAATATTCATGCATACATACACACATACTCTGGGTACTTCCTAGACCTTAAGGACTCAGAGCCTCTATAATGGCTGTTTGTGAACGCCCCCTCTCCCACTCACACTGAAGAATACCCTCTGTCTGACCATCACTTTATCTCATTCCACATTACATGTAGTCTACCTGCCCCATACTCTGCCTCTTGCCCTTTCTGTAACCTGCAGTCAATTCATTTAATGGGTTTCCTGAAAGCTCCCCTCCACCAATTCTACTTACTCGCCAGACTGCAGTTACTTACCTACTGTTCTTAACTCCTGATATACTTCTACCAATTTCCCAGTGCAACATTCATTCCTCTCTGGTTCACACACTTAATCTGGTGTCTCTGCTCAGAGTTCCATGCAGTTCAAATGCCAACTCTTTGTTCACTCCTGAACAACAGAAGAAGAGTTGGGTGATGTTGTCCATTATATATTCATCCTCTTTTTTCTTAACTACCATCTGCCAACTTAAATAACACAACTAAACCGTCCTGATCATCAACTCTAGGAATCCTCAGCATCTCTTTCCCACTTTTGATGCCCTATTAAAACCTGTACCACCGCTTCCTTCCTTCTACCTCTCCACTCGGGCACTGCACTTCTTCAGAACTATCTGTTCTGATTTCTCTCGCACCATTTCCCTCAGTTGTTTAAGTTGTTCCTTTGCCTCCTTTAATCCTTTCCTCTTCCCTGTCCACATCATCTACCCTACCCCTATTCAATCTCTTCACATAATACCTGGATCTAATTCTATCTCAATTTTTGAATGCCACCTCCTCTGCCATTCTTCCTCTCCAACTTCACTCTTGGTATCACTTTCTCTGGCTCTTTCTTCTTTCGCATTTAATTGCTTCACCATTGCCATCTCCATTTCTGTTGGGCTTCCCTTCTCTACATATCATCCCTGATTCGCCACATCTAATCTGATGGCTTTTGGTACTATAGACTGATGACATCCAACTCACTCTTTACTTCCTTCTTTCCTCCAGTTTCTTATCTGATATTTCCACTCAGATGTCTCATCACAGTCTTAAACTCAATTTGTCCAAGACATGACTTCTCATTTTTTTCTCCCAATTTTTCATCTCTTCTATCCTCTCCACATTTATTGACAACATACCATCAACTTCGTAAAACAGGCACAAATCCTTACTTTGCCTTTTGGATATAAGGAGCAAAGAAGAGAGAAGACTGCTGCCAATTTGTTACTTCTCCCTCTACAAAATTCCTTTTAAAAAGATCTTCAGCACCCTCAAATGACCCTGTCCTTCCTGACTGCCTGGTACTACCCGCCCCCCCCCCCCGATCATCTTCATGATGCCACCTCTCTTCCTTCCTTTTCCACAAGGCATCTGGCACAACTTTGTTTCAAAACAGAAGGAAAGTCCAAGTATGTGTAATTGAAATGAAAGCATATTCTTCTCTGTTCATTCTTTTCACTGTTGTCTCCTTAAAGATAAAATATTAGACTGTAAACTTCTCAGGGCAGGAAACCTTTCTATTGTAATCTGTACACAAGGCATGCACACTGATAGCACTCTGTAAAGCAAAACAAGCCCAGCTGAACTCTTCATGCATTTATTGAAGCCTCTAATACTTATACTAGACTACGTATGTTGCCTAGATTAATACAATTTTATGCTATAATCTATGAGTTTCAACAATGAGAATGTTACTTTTGGTTTGTTCACAGTATCCTCAATTACCATCAACAGAGAAACCACGTGCTAGCATACAATAACAACATAAGAACTAGGTCTGAAAGGTAAGATTTGTTCATTAACAGTCTGGCTCTTACACCAATTCAATAATTTTTATTAAACCACCAATTGGCCAACTTTCAGTAATTCAGTACTGTCATTTTACATTTTTGGTTACCACCATTTCTTCAATATCCAAGATCTAGTTTCAAGGGAGACACTTTTTTTTTTAAAGCCACTCTTTCTATTATCCCCAGCAAGAAAAAAAGAGACCAGCTAGATCATCTGCGGAATGGCCTGGCACAGTAACCAAAAGGGGAAGTCCTTACAGCAGAAGCTCAGTTTGGATCACAACAAGACCTCAGCTGTTTTCCCAATATGAGCAGTCATCTTTGAACATGTGTGCAAGCTATTACAATAATAACTACCCAATCTTAAATAAAGCCTTTAGGACTTAATTCTTTAATAATGCATTTCTTCCCCAACACTCTCTATCCAAGGAGTAAGCAGCCCTAACCATGCGCTACCTAGTGTAGTTTTTATTTTTTATTTTTACCAAAACTCCAGGGTCAATCAGTTGAGCCAGCCACAAATGGAAGTTCAAGGGTGGAGCAAGGCACAATTACTTCTAACAAGTCATAATAACCCATACTGATTGATTTTCACAGGCGTTATTCTCAAAACATTCTGCATAGGATGACCAGACACACAACCCAGTATTATCCATGTTCAGTTAAAAGGAAGGCCTTTTATTATAACAGACGCTTATAATTTTTCCAATTTTCGTTTTTTAACATAACAGGATTTTTTATTACATTTTATTTTGTTGAAAATCCTGTTTTGTTAAAAACTGACAGTCTTGTTCCTTGCTCATGTTTCAGAAAATAGTACGTTTGCCCTTGCATGCTATCAAGCTTCTGGGAAATGTGCAAAGCTGTCAGTATGTCTAAGATAATTTCTAATTGATTTAAAAGGTCATAGCAATGCTCTCTCAATTAAAAAATGGATTGAGGTTTTCAGGAAGTGAAGATTTTAAAAAATAAACTGGATTCACAGATTGGTTTGCTTGGGGTTTTCTGTATTTCAAATACAACTTGGTTCCTTAAAGGGGAATACTGTGGGCTTTCTCATCCAAGCTTTTGGGGTGAAAGTCTACGGCAGTGTAATTTAAAAGTCTACGGCAGTGTTACCAATTCCTTACTCACTTTTAGTTCCTTATTTGCAAATCAGACCACAAATACTGATGATACTTAAAAAGCTTTGCAATATGCTTTTTACGAGGCCAGATCAATTACCCCCAAAGTCATGGGTTGATGCCCTGTAAGGGACACTATGCTATTCCCTGGCTCAAAGCTCAATCTTTATTTCATTTATACACCGTCTTTCTCCCCAATGGGCCCCCCAAATGGCTTACATCATTCTCCTCTCCTCTGTTTTATCCTCACAACAACCCTGTGAGGTAGGTTAGGCTGAGTGTGTGACTGGCCCAAAGTCACCAAGCAAGCTTCCATGGCAGAGCAGAGATTTGAACCTGGGTCCCCCAGATGCTAGTCCGACACTCTAACCACTATACCACACTGGTTCCAAAATAGCGCACCCTCTGGACAAAATGAAAATTAAAAAACTGGGGGCAGTTGCACTCCAAAATAAGCTGTAAGTCACCCCACATTATACACGCCCAGACTCTGTGAACTGTGCCTTAGAAGGGACATGGACTGTTTCCTGGCCAAGCATACCTTGCTGTGTTTCATTGATTTCAGTATTTTCCTCCCAGCCTGGCTGACTTCCAGCACTGGAGCCAGGGGAAAATACGCTTCAAACAGCAGAACAGGGATAGCTTGCCCACGTGCTCTGGTTTTATTTAAAAATAGACTCCCTCCTGTTTTACATGAAAGGCAGACTCACACATATGAGGTTTCTCCACGGCCACTCTTAAATACAATAAAGGCATCACAGAGCTCAGACAATAAATTGGTAGATTGTCACAGATCTTGTTCACATCTCATAAGTGCTTTCTGTTTACTACTTCCTTGTTGGGGAGTCTCTGCTTCTATCCCACCTCCTTCCCCAGTCTTAGCAACCCTGTCCAACAGCAGGCACATACGAAGCCTTTCTCCTTCCATCCTCTACTAATGGGGCAGTCTGATACACAGACTGCCTGGCTTGATGGGAAACACTTTTCATGTTGCAGCTTCTACTTGGCTAAGGGCCAGAAGACAAGCCAGCCAGGCCCACCCATCTATCAAACTCCTCTCCAAGTTCCCAACTGAGTTGCCGCCCCAGCCATTGCGAGCTACAACAACAGTGGCAGCACAAGCTGCAAAAATGTGATAGAACAAGCCTGGTTTTCACATTACCTAGCTGTTTCCCCACTGGCTTTTACTGGCTACCACCTCAAGGCTACCTGTCCTCAGGCTAAGTCAGACCAGATTCTTGTTTCCTCTCAGCAGGGAGATTGTATTTAGAGCAGAACAGCATTGCTGGTGGCAGCTGATTCAGGCCATTCAAACTGCACAAGCCTTGGCTTGCATGGCAGCTACCAGGCAGGGCCTCTCTCTGCCTCCAAGCCGCATGTGCTTACACCTGTGCAGCTCCCACAGTAACGCCAAGGCTCCCAAGAGAACGCTTTGGCCAAGCAGGCGCAGAGCAGTAGTGAAAGTAATGGTCACCAATTCACCTACAGTTTTCCTGGTATCTGCTGACTGACTGATCGAAGGCAAGTTCTGTCCTCCTCTATCCCTCTATACATCCTGTAAAATTATCATTATGGACATTTTGTTACAGAAGTAACTAAAGAGCCTGAATAGGAAGCTAAAGCTAAGTAGGAGGCCCTGAATTTGCAAGATTGCTAAGCTGATGGCTCCACTACATACTCAAGAATCTAGAGATATTTATTCTAATGTTTTGCGTCATATAATCTGCAAGCAAGTCGCAGGCACCTAATACACTTACACTGAATGAATCTCAACATTCATTGAAAGAAGTAATTCCCTATTTCTTGTGGTTGCAATCTGATCTTGGTACATCATAATAAAAAACAAGAAAGTAATTTGCCCACCTTATGTTTGAGGAATATGCCTTATCTGCCAATACAGTGCTCAGAAGGAGAGCAGAACTGCATTGCCTTATACTAATATATCTAAAGCCCTGATGCAATAGATCTAGAAAGTCTAAATCAGTAGCTGTGAAAGAGGTGCCCGGTGAAGACTAACAGTACAGTCCTATGCAGAGTCACTCCTGTCTATTCCCATTGAAACTGATGGGCTTAGCCTGGAATCACTGTGCAGAGGACTGCACAGCAACACAGCAACAGCATCAGAGCATTTATCAAGTGGTAAGACACTGAACCTGAGTAGGACCTCAGCAAAAGAGCAAAGCATGTCAAGGGACAGTTAAGGGTAATCTAAGATATTAAATTTTTCTACCAGGGTATCAAAACTAGAAACAAAATAGGAAGTATCTTATAGAACTGTTCGTTATCTTGAAGATTTTAAGCTTGGAAAGTAAAGTTGAATTTGTAATATCTGGCACCTGAATTGTGGCCATACATGATACTTCAGCACTAGAACTGTATGAAAATGGTGGTGAAATACCAGCCTCAACAGTCAGTCACTTAACTGTCATTACAAATGGATAAAACAGAGTTGCTGTTTACCTGTTGAGTAAGATCTTTGCACTTACAAGGGAAAAACGGAGAAGCATCCTTAAAAGGGGAGGGGGGGGCGTTCCCAGCTGATTATTTATGAACACATCAAAAGGAGAGCATTATTCACCTAGTTAGTGGATTTCAGATGCTTGCAACATGGTTGAGGATCTTTGTAAATTCTGTTTGCCTACCCAACATTAAGTACTCTCAACATGCTTACAAAGCAAGAAAAGTAAGCAAGCGATGGAGTTAAGTTCCCTGAAACTACAGTTTTGCTTGCAGCTCTGATGTATGTCAAGAGGAAATTTGAAATGCCAAGTTTTATATTTATCATTTACATGTGTTTACATCTACAAAATCATCAATTCCCCCTCCTGTACAAGCTAGAAGTGACCTTAAAAAGCAAACAAATTGATTCAAAGCAAATTCTATAGCAAGAAAGATTAGGTCATCTGTGCACTGACAATTTCAGTTTCAAGTGCATTAAAATTGGTCCTGTTAATGAAAGCAAGTTCCATTGAGTAAACCAGCCAAATAAACATGCTTCATGCGTCACATTCAGATATGGACGTCTTACTAAAATCTTACAAAAGCAGGAAAGGTCACTTTGGGAGCGCTCTCAAAACTGAAGGGCTACATAAAATCTGCATATTTTATTTGTGCATAATCAACTATATTTGCATAAATCTTTGGATGCCAGGTCATAATAGGTAATAAGCATGTTACTAATTCTGTGATTCTCATGAATGTTTTGATTTTTGTTCTTGCGTATGGTTTTAATTTCAGAAATTAGTTCTTGACTCACTCGTAAATTCACTGATGCATTACATCTACCTGAAATGACTGAGGAGGCAATCCTAAGAACACTTTTCTTGAGTAAACCCTATTGAATAACTCGGTATTTGTTTATGAGTAGACAGGTTTAGGCTTTCTCTTTAACAACCCCAATGTCTCACGAAGTTTTGTTTAGAGCCACCAGTGTACACGATCTTTCTTAGGCAAAAACAAACAAGCAAACAGACAGGAGTCTAAAATCCCAAAAAAAAGATGTGATAACAACCATATGGCAACTGTACATCCAGTTTCCCCTTTATAATATCTACTAAAATTTACTTTGGGCTATACTTTCACAATAGTTTGCTCTTCCCTACTTCTGCACCAATCACATCATTAGCTGTCAATGAAAGCGGTGAAGTGAGGTGGCATAGAACGCTGAGATGTCATACTATGAGGCAGATTCTGGAACACATTGCTGAGGAAAATGAGCACTAAGGCCTGGCATGCATATACAGGAGAATAAGAGGAAGTTGTGGCGAACAGGAGTTAGAATGTTCCAGCAAGCAAAAAAAAAAAAACTAGCACAACAGGGTAAAAGGTGTTACTCTCTCTCTTTTTCTGTGCTAATTTTTCTATTTGCAGGGAGCATTTAACATACAGGAACCTTCTTAAACATGACCCCTCTGTAGTCCTCAACCTCCAGTCTGAAATGGTTGAATCCCTTCTGCTACCTTTTTCTCCGGCATGTGGGAATCAGTTGCTGTCTTTTTGCAGCAGCCACGTTCTTGGTGTCGTGACTTCTTTGGCCCAAACATGTGTATCCAGGCCATGAAGAACTTATCTTGAGAGCCATAAGTGGTCCACACTCAGGCAATGACCATCCCCACACACACACCAATGAGGGTGATTGCCCTAAGCGCTGAAGGCATTTTACATACATTCTTGATAATCTATACCAAAATCCTGTAAGAGAGGCCAGCACCCTCACTACATATTATCAACTGAGGCAGTTGCACCAAAGAATAGCTTGCCTAGAGCTACTCAGGGCTCCTCAAGTAAATATTGAGATTTGAATTGGAAATGGCCTGGTTCATACTATGCTGCATGAGTGAGAGCCAAGAATAAGATAAACAGGTTATGATGAAGTAATTCTAGTTCCTTTATTATGGCTCATCACTTCCCATTACCTCACAAGGCAGCTGATGGGCTCACTTGTGTGTGTGTGAGTGTGGGTATATTTTTGGAAGAATCATCTATCCAACTTGGCTGCTAAAACTCTACAAACACCTCACAGACCAGACATTGTTATGTTTCATGAGTCCATCAATTAACTTCTACAGGGATATACTGATAAGGTCTAAATTTTAAAAGGGAACAAAAAACTTGACTAGAGAAGTAGCTAGTTTACAGAAACAGCTTGAAAATTTCACAAAAAATTAATACAGCAGCCTAGAATTCCAGGCCAGATCACATAAAAAGGATGCGCACATGTTTTTAGGGCAACTCTTAAGCAGCCCATCTCCTTTACCTATATGTTCTAATACTCATGGCCCCTTGCACATGACATACTCCACACAAAGTACAGAAAATGCATCGCACTGACAATAATTCATTCTGCCATGGAAGATTGCTGGGATGTCTACGGCCAGTCACACACAATCAGCCTAACAGGGTCATTATGAAGACAAAATTGAGAAGAGGAGGATTTAAGCTAAACAAACACATACATAAATTTATAGTGTTAACTACTTTTTAGACAATGTTCTCACGTTTCCTGTATTTACATGTTTCTAGAAGACAGCCCAGCAGCAATAAAGAACCATCAAATGTTGCTTCCACACTGAAGATTTGGAATATCCACATGACGTCATTGGTAACTGCCCACTTTCTGGGTTTTCTCCTGCTTTGCTTTGACCTTTACCAAATCTGGTTTGATATAATCTTTTGGGAAAGATTACAGTCAAAGCACATTTGCACACTATGTGGATGAGAAGATGTACATTTTTGATGCCTCTGTCCACATCAGCTCCACTTTCTTTACTGACAAAGAGAACTGTGATTCTTGAAAGCTTATGCTACAGTAAAGTTGGTTAGTCTTAAAGGTGTTACTGGACTCTTCTACTTTGCTACTACAGACTAACAGGACTGACTCCTCTGGATCTATTTTCTTTACTTTAATTCCCTGTTGTCACCAGAGAGATTTTGTTTTGGTTTTTTAAATGGTAATTGCTAGATCATTATAGCATTACAGTGACCTATTGCCATGATCTACTATGCATCTCTGCAACAAAAAGGGCTAGAGACTTTTAAATGAAAGTTTATAATACTGAAATAATGAAACCTATAGTATTATGACTGTGTACTGCCACAACCTACTAGTTCATCTGAATGTCCAGCAATTATTTTTAAAAATTAAACCTGAAAAAAGTCCTCCAATGGCGTGATGAGGAAAGGATGTAGGGAAAATAGTAGCTGATGGAGAAAAGTCCACATAAAAGTCCTCCATGGAAGCTCTGTTGCCAATGTGAATGCTTCTGCATTCATGGTAAGGATGTCAGAGAAATGGAGAATCCCCACAACGTGGATGCAAAAATTAGTTGCATCTGATGAAGCGAGCCGTGGCTCTCGAAAGCTTATGTTACAATAAAGATGGTTCATCTTAAAGGTACTACTGGACACACCAAGGCTGCAACGGACAGCTCCATACTGGTATGATCTAGCTGACCCCACAAACCTTATTTTTGCAAAACAATTCATTCTCTAGTAATGGCTCTCACTTCTCAGGCGTCTGAGAGCTTCCAACAAAACACACGCGCACACACACACACACACACACACACACACACAAACAAACAAACAAGAACTCCACTGATGGTACTTGAAGGCACTTTCAGAATCCAGAGAAACAAAAGGAATGAACAAGAATTTGAAGTACACAGTACAACACTCTTACATGAGTAGGTACTTATATAGCATCATTTTAAAAATGAACCTTATGCTTATGAACACAACTGAATGAGAACAGATTGATTCAAACAAGTGTATGAAAGGTTTCTACACCAACAGAGCAATCTTAAGCAGTGTTACGACATCTCAAACCAATTGATGTAATTCTTGCTTAGGATTGTATTTAAATGCAAACTATGCATAAACATATATGAATCAGAATCAGACTACAGGTCTATCTAATCTACTGGCTACCCTGACTGATAGGAGCTCCTGTGGAGAAAGAGGTCCCCCCCCTCCCGCCTTCTTACCTGTTATCTCCTTTAGTTAGAATGTAAAAGACTCAATCTGTGATCTTTTAAATGCAAAGTGTGTGATCTGCTAGATATGGTTTCTTCTAATCTAATCAACTCCTTGCAATGTTAATTGGAAATTACATGTAGCTGAAAATGAGACACAACCAAGCCCTTTAGACAGCAAGATGGGTTTCACTGAAGTACTACAGGCTTTCCTAAGGCAAAATAATCACTCTCAGGCAAACTGGGTTCTCTTTTAGGTCTCTTTTGGCTTGTAAATTGACATCATGTTCCCAGACTGCCAAGGACAAAAACAGCGCACACACACACACACGCACACACGCACGCACACACGCACGCACACACACGCTTTCTCTAAATGGGTTCCATTGTATTTGAACCTTCAGATAAAACAAATCTTCAACAATAAAACATCCTGTTATGGAGAAGTTATGGACTGAATTCTTGGCCTACAGGAAGATATGAAAAATACTATTTTTTGAAGAAATCTTATGAACATGTTATACAGATCTACCAGGATTTAGTGGCTGATGCTCAACTTAAGAATCAATGTTCAGTTATGGATTTTCTTCATAGCCAAGAGAGGAGCTCTTGCTCTCAATGGAGATCTTATGTTTTCCACAAGACACATTTGGAAAGGCCTGAAACAGCTTCTTGAAGCAGACACATCCACGGTGACCCATTTTTGTTCAAACCCTATTTTACAGGAATCAAGCATTACAATAAGCTATTATGCAGTTCTGTTGCAGTTGTTTGAGTTATGAAAGATCCATGCTGATAATGAGTGTGAGGGGAGGGAAGCAGAAGTTGAAGAGGGGTTATGATTAATTTCTGCGCTTTTCATGCTGGTAATTGCCCAAGGGAAGTATAATACAAATGACAAACCACAATGATTAAAGCAGGAAGGGGGGAGGAACTGAAATGCCACTTTCTGTGAAGAAATCATAATATAGAATGCCAGTGGTTGAAGGAAGAGCCCTACCAAAACACAAAACATTTTCAAGACACTTGAAACAAAATACGCATACACACATGCTGCCCAACAAGGCTGAAATTAATAAAATTGTACTGCAAGCTGTATTAACATTCCTCCAATCCCTTCAATGCTTTTCATGCTTTTAGGGTCATCTCAAACATTAAATATTTGCAGATATCATAGACTTTTGCTTCAGGCCAATACTGAATTATACGATGCATGTCCATTAAAAAAAATAGCCATGCAGATGTGAAAAAACAAATATGATTTTCTTGCCTCAGGTGATATTTCTGATGGTTCCAAGGAAGCAGAAGATGCCTTAGGCTAGCAACTGTCATTGCTGACATGATCACATCTGCTGTGGCTAAGTATTCAAAGATTCTATTAAGCAAGAAGTCTGGGATATCAAATTTAAGATAAGAAGAAAAGACTGACAGAGCAAGTCCTATGCTGCCACTCCCTTGAAATGACTGTATTTAAGACTGTATAAGATCACATTGTTAATGTGGCAGAAGTTTTTTGGAACCCACAAAAGATCCTTCCACAATGCATGTCAGCCTTTCAAACTGTATTTTAACAGCTACCCTACTAGAATTTCAAAATGACTCAACTAGTGGTGATTTACCACTGCTTTCCAAAATGATGTTAATCTCTATTTGAGCATCTCTTAGCATAAAAGTGAGGAGTGCCACACATTCCAGGCACTCAACTTAAGGTTCTAGATTTCAGTATTCATTTGGTCTTTGGATGGCTCTCCATAACCCAACCAAGTACAGATGTGGTCTACTGAAAAAAGGAAGTTAAAATTTAGTTTGGTCCTCACCACATCACTTGTTTATTGCCGTAGGTCACAGAAACATGTTCAGGAAACAATCCCAGTTTGCATGAGCCAAATGGCTAGTCTAATTTTTATCTTGGTGAGAGGTAGAAGCAGACTGCTTCAATGAATAAAGAACTGGACTTGGGAGATTTATAGTCCTACTCGCTGTGTGACCTTAGCAAGTTGCTATATTTTCATTCCCAGTACTGCATCTCTAAACTAAAACAATTAATGACCAACATTCACACCCCTTTTGAGAAATTAGAGAAAGATTGCCAAGTACTAACAGCTACATTGCAGGCAAAGAAGTAAGACCCACTGTTCAATGCATCATACTCCTAAATAAGAATGCACAGGATTGCAGCAATCAAATTCTGTAAGTGTGATGAATATTACTGTAACTCTCCAGCAATACCTGCTTGGAATTTTTACTGAACTCCAGCCTCTGGATGTCCCTGCATGGTGTTGTAGATTTTTAAAAAAACACCAGCATCCAAACCTTTCTTCAGCTTTATTGAGATGCAGACTATGTGACCATCCACATGATAAACTAGCACAGGCATATTCAGACTTTTGACTAGGATTTATTGCCTGACTGGCCTGTGTATACCCAAATTTTACATGTGAAGTGAACAGCGACTGTGGAAAACACAGCTCCTGCACCAAGATATTAGATGTCTGAACCACAAATAACAAAGCAGGATTGGAGTCCTGGCCACTGGACTCAACCGCTGCTATTCTACTGCAGACCACCACAGCTCCCTACCTGGAACAAATAAACACCGCATCCAAGTGGGAAGGATCAACATTGGCCATGTAAGGGGATCTTTCCCAAGGGAGCAGGCACACACACTTTCTCCACATCCACACGCACGTCCTTACCAGCTAGCCCTCCGCTGCCTCCATCTCCTCC
This sequence comes from Eublepharis macularius, assembly GCF_028583425.1. NCBI lineage: Eukaryota > Metazoa > Chordata > Lepidosauria > Squamata > Eublepharidae > Eublepharis > Eublepharis macularius. Next base: position 51,465,720 of record NC_072799.1, read on the forward strand.
GTGCCCCTTTCTCCTCTGCAGGATGAAGTAAGGGTTGGCCCTCTCCGTGATCCACAAGGCGTTTGCCAGCAGCACCTCCTCCGGGTTCACCCACATGCTCCGGCCAAGACAACGGCAGCCCACCGAGCTCGCTTCGGGGTTTGATCTGCTTTAAATCTCGCACAGCCCGGGAGGCGGCTCCCGAGACCCGATCAAGCGCTCAACTAAGCCCCGAACCGCGCCAGAGCTGCCCTGGCCAGCGCTAGAAGCATTGGGAGGGAAAGGGGGCAGCGGCAGCATCCCCGCCGCGACTCTTCAGCCCCGAGCAGCCGCTTTCGGCGGAGAAGAGCAGCCGTCCGCCGAGGCAGGGGACGCGAGGATGAGCGCAGTGGTGACCGCAGGCAGCATCCGCGGTACTCGCGGCGGCCGGGTCCGCCTAGCCTCCCCGCTAGCCTGCAGCAGCGCCGCCTTGCTGCGTTCAAGCCCCTGGAAGGCTCCGGCTGCAGGAAGACGCCCCCGTCGCAAAACCCGAGGCGAAGGGCCCGTCTCCTCAGGCACGCAGCTCGGAAGCACCCCTCGGCTCCGCTTCGCGCCGGGAACGCCGCCCGCACGTAGCACTCGAGCCTACGCGTAAAGGTCGCGCGTTATCAGCGCGCTGGGCTCGGCGGCGCCTCTGCCCAACAGCCCCCGGGCACCACGCGCGGCGAACCCCTGTGGGAACTCGCCCCCTCCGGATTGGCCTCCCGAGAGCCGCTCAGAGCCCCGCGCAGCCACCTAGGACACGCCCCTGCCTGCCTACAGCCCCCCCCCCAGGTGATACGCGCGCCGGCTAATCCATCCGGGCGCTCAGACAATCACCGAGCGCGCTCAGGCGCCGGGAGCTGAGGTGGCCGCGCTCCCTCCTGTCCCCTGCAGAAGCGCGCACAGAGAGGCCTCCCTTTTCTCGGCTGAGGCGGCAACGGGCATCCGTACCGCGATTCCCTGCCCACCGCCCCTCGGAGCGGGCAGAAAACAAACGAAGCTAAAACAGGCTCCAAACGCGCGGAAGCTGGGGCGGGCGGCGGGCAGCGCTAATTGCTGCTGCTGGAAAGAGACACGAAAAAGCCTCCCTCCCACAGCCGTCGGGCGCCAAGGGCGCACGCGCGCTGCCCGTCTCCTTGGCCAGTGTCCCATCGGGCGGGGACGAAGCCGGAGCAAACAGCCTTCGTGTTCCCAGGAGCCAGTCACGCGCCCCACCTGCCCTCGCGTCTGTCTGGTCTCCCTAAGCTCCACCCCCCTCCTTGAGACCCGAGCCTCGGGGTTGTGGCGCTTGGGGGAGCGCTTCGGTGTCGCGGGACTCGGTCTAATTCTAGACCCGAGCAACCTCTGGATCTTAGGGAGGGACCCTGCGGCTTGCAGTTGCTGACTTAGACTTGCTCGGCTCATTCTCTTCAGTGGGACGCTGCTTTCTTTCCCTTTCAAAGGATCATATAAATAATAATAATAACTGCACCTATATACCACTCTTCTAAACAGATTAGTGCCTCACCCAGAACTGTGCACAAGTTAATATTATTATTATCCCCACAATACAGCTGGGGAGCTGGGGCTGAGAGGAGTGGCTTACCCAAGGTCACCTACTGGGGTTATGACAGTAGTGGGATTCGAACCAGTAGAGTGCTGATTTGCAGCTGTGCAACATCATCACACAGCAAAACCTCAGAAGGCAGTGTGGTACACTGATTAGAATATCAGACTAAGATCTGAGACACCCAGGCTCCAGTACCCTCTCTGCCAGGAAAGTTTGCGGGATGACCTTGGGTCAGTCACAAACGCAGCTTAACCTACCTCAACATGTGTATACATTTAGGGTGTGATCCTTTGTACATTTTATTGAATTTTTATCTTCCTACAGCAAAAATGTTCTTCATACATGACAGTGTAGCTAGTGCTTAATGCATCTAACAAAAATGAGCATTAGGCTACGAAAGCTTTTGTAAAGATAAAACTATTAAGTTTTTAAGATGTTATTTAAGAATGCCACAATAAAACTCCAAATTTATGGAACACACTGATTCCCATTACCTTTCTCCATCACATTTGTTTATAGATCAAGTATCCTAGTTCAGGATTCCCCCCCCCCTTTTGACTTTTGTTTTGACAATCTTAGACGGTGCTTGAAAACATAGCATTCCTAAAAATGCACAGTAGGCATTTTCTGTGGTTTTCTTCCTGTTCAGGTACTCTGAATATGAAAGAAAGCTGCCATGTGTTGTTGAACACAGCCCTTTTTGATATTTGTGCTGATTTGTTTGATTTAGGAACAACTGTAAGTGACTTGATTGGTCCTGTTCTAGACTAGGTAATAGTAATAACAATAACAGCAACATTCGATTTAATGCTCACTCAGAGCAGTTTACAAAATATGTTATTATCTCCACAAGAGAACACTGTGAGGTGGGTGGGGCTGAGAGAACTCCTAGAAGTTGTGACTGACCTAACGGTCACCCAGCTGGCTTCAAGTGGAGGAGTAGGGAATCATACCCAGCTCTCCAGATTCAAGTCCTGCGCTCTTAACCACTACACCAAACTGGTAAATGAATGAAATCCTACCCTCAAGTCTTGTCATTGTTATGGTCTCTGACCGCAAATAAATTTATTCAATAAATTCATTCATTCATACCCTCAAGTCGTAGTTGACTTTTGGCGACCCCTGGTGGGGTTTTCATGGCAAGAGACTAACAGAGGTGGTTTACTACCTCAACAAACCTAATCTTTGTTGGAGGTCTCCCATCCAATTACTAACCAAGGCTGACCCTGCTTAGTTTCTGAGATCCAGTGAGCTCAGAATCTGGGCTCTCAAGGGAGGGCTCTAGTATCTCAAGAAAAAATACTTGAGAGTAGTGTGTATCCACTTCACAAAATAGGTCTTTGCTGCTTCCCTCTCTTGCTACAGCCTATTAAACTTTCAGCAATACTCTCCCCTTTATTGTTTAACATCTATATGCGCCCCCTTGCCCAGTTGGTGCGAAGTTTCACACTTGGGTGTCATCAATATGCAGATGACACCCAGTTGTATCTGATGATGGCTGGACGGCCGGGCTCAGCCCCAGATGTCCTGGAACATGTTTTTGCAGCCCTGACTGGTTGGTTGAAGCAGAGTCGGCTGAAACAACCCGACGAAGACGGAGGTCCTGTACTTGAGCCACAGGGGATTAGGTTCGGGATTCCGGCTCCTGGCCCTCGATGGGGCACCATTAGTGCCAGTTCCAAGGGTTAAGAGCCTAGGGGTGATCTTGGATGCCTCCCTGAAAATGGACAACAAAATAGAGCAACACGGTAATGTAATTGTCACAACAGAGAATCTCCCGTGTGGTATTATGTCTTCACAATTGTTTCAATAAAGGATATATTAATTGAGTACTGTTTCACAAATTTGTTTATACAGAGTAAGGGATGTAATAAACAATTTGCCAAAAGCAATTGCACTTTAATAACATCCATGATAGCACTTTGAGCACGGGACACTTTAATGAATTGTTTTTAGAACGCATAAGATGCCTGTATAATTGAGGTCTAGGGAGGTTGCAATATATGGTGTAGTATATGGTTGTGTCAAGAGAAACAAAAGAATATACAAATTGTTTATTACATCCCTTACTCTGTATAAACAAATTTGTGAAACAGTACTCAATTAATATATCCTTTATTGAAACAATTGTGAAGACATAATACCACACGGGAGATTCTCCCTGAAAATGGAGGCATAGGTCACAGCGGTTGTCAGGTTCTCTTTTTTCCATCTGCGGCAGACCAGGCAACTTGTCCCTTACCTGTCAACCCGTGACTTAGCTACAGTGATCCAAGCAACGGTCATCTCTAGGCTAGATTACTGTAACTCGCTCTACGCGGGGCTACCTTTGAGCCTGACCCGGAGATTACAGCTGGTACAAAATGCAGCGATGCGTGTTATTACGAGAGTGCCAAATAAGGCACATATAACACCATTCTTACGTGAGCTGCATTGGTTGCCAGTGGAGTACCGGATCAGATTCAAGGTTCTGGTATTGACCTATAAGGCCCTGTGCGGGCTGGGACCAGCGTATCTACGGGACCATCTCTCCCCGGTATATTCCCCAGAGGACATTCCAATCAGGGGACAAACAGCTGTTGGTGGTCCCTGGCCCCAAGGAGGCCCACCTAGCCTCGACTAGAGCCAGGGCCTTTTCGGTCCTGGCTCCCACCTGGTAGAACGCTCTGTCTGCTGAAATCAGGGCCCGGCAGGACTTACTATCTTTTTGCCAGGTCTGCAAGGCAGAGTAGTTCCGCCAGGCATATGGCTGAGGCTGGGCCTCCGCCAGCCTGGGGGGTGGGAAGGAGAGGGGGGGTGTATAAAACCCTCCCTGTGAAGGCTGTCCACCATCTTGTTTTAAATATGTTGTTTGAATGAATATGAATTTTTAATTGTATTTTAATTGTATTTTTAATATGTTGGTATCCGCCCTGAGCCCGCTTGCGGGGACGGCGGAATACAAATTTGAAATAAATAAAATAAATAAGTGGAAGGGATCTGCAGTGAGAAAGCAGAAGCAGTGGAAATAATCATTCCTTCTTTCACAGAAAAAAATGTTGTCCTGTCAGAGGAACTGCATGGCTGGATGCACACAAACATTAGAGAAATTGTTTATATTTACAGTGCTATTTCTAATGTACATGATTATCAGGAGTGCTGGAGGGAAATGTAAAAAAGAAAATAGTCTGGCAAAAGCATCTGTAGCCAGTTTCACATTGCCCTTTTTTGTGTAGATAGGAATCAAGGCCTGCATTAGCATTTTGAGATATTTTCTACAGACACTACTGTAAGAGAGAGTGCAAGGACAAAGGGTGCGGAATAACATCCCTATAGAAATTAGCATTTTCATAGAAATGAAACCCATATTTTCACCTTCTTCTATATCTCTAAACAATAGACTGTGGTTTTTACTAAAGTGATATTTTTGGGAGCTGTTGCTGGCTGCTAAGATTAGTTTATTTATTTTTACAATTCGGGTGCTGGTGCCTCAAAGAAATAAAAGAAGCTTGAAAACACAGGTGGTGAAGCTGGATCCACTGAATATCTCAGTAGTGTTATCTTGTTTTTATAAGAATTGAAATTGCTATAACCATTCTAGGAAACGTGGGATAAACCAGCAAATACTATATATTTTCAAACACTGTTGTATACGGAATATATTGCTGTCCACATAGCTAAACTAACACTATAATTTTAAGATGGTATTATATTACAAATCTTAAGAGTGCACTGATATATTGAGTTGCTCCAGTCTAAGCCCACTGAAATAAATTGACTTAGGCTGGGGTATCTCTGCTTAGGATTGTACCGATGGCAGCTCATCCAGTTATTTATCACATAACATATTATACCAGTACATCTGCCAAAACTGAGTGTATGGATACACAAATTTAAAGAGGCTGTCTTTTTAAAACACAATCAACTTATATTACACATACAGCACTGTGTTTAAGATGCTGAACTATTTATTCATTTATGCCCCACTTTTCTCCCCAATGGGAACTTAAAAGTGGCTTACATCATTCTCCCACTTTCATTTTATCCTCACAACAACCTTGTGAGGTAGGTTAGACTGAGAATCTGTGAATGGCCCAAGGTCAGTCAGAAAGTTTCGATGGTAAAGTAGAGATTCAAGAAGCTCCCAGATCCTAGTCTGTCACTTTTACCAGTATACCACATTTGCTCTCAAACTATGAAGTAGTAAGCCTTTGGTACATATGAAAACAGAATATATAATTTATGAAATTAGAAATTAGAATAAAGAAAAGTTGTACCTTACAAATGGTTTTTACTAAAGACTTTCTTCAATGAAGTTGCAAAGGACCATAATAGGATTGCCAACTCTGTCCTGGGAAATTCCTGGAGATTGGGGGATGGTATTTGAGGAGGGGAGAATTTGGGGAGATATTTCACCTGGAATGTATGGTATACCATTGAGTTTGCCCTCTGAAGCTGCTGTTTTCTTAAGGGGAGCTGATCTCTGTACTCTCGAGATCAGCTGCAATTCCAGAAGAACTTCGGACCCCACCTGGAGGTTGGCAGCCCTTGGCCATATACATGTATGAAGTGGAATTTCAGTGATTTTAATGTTTAATGTGATTTGAAATGGGTAGACTTCAGTTGGCAGACTGAAGGAGGTTTAGTTTTCTTTGGGCAGTTTATATTTGAAAAGCTGGAGCTTTCTGTTCAACAACCATACATCATCCATCACTCTTCTTTTTCAGTTTCTCAGAGCCAGGGGAAAGGGTCAAGGGACAATAGTTTTTCCTCTCACGCTAAGACAGAAGTTGCTGCTGCAGCAAGAGTTCATTGTGAGATGGTACCTGTGCATTTCTTTTGTTGGTTTTTCTCACTAACAGAAAATGACTGCCAGTTTGAAGGGCCAAGGCTAAATGCCCTAAGTGTAATTGGCATTAAAAAAAAACTATGCTTGATAGTTCTATAGTATAGGCATGCTTCTGCAATGGGGCAGTGGAGGCTTTTAAGGGGCTGCACATTAGTTCAACTGGGGCTTTGTTAGCCATACACTCTCTTCATCTGAGGGAGTCCCTTATTAGTCACTATTTTTCTTTTTTCTCTCTGGTTAATGGAATTTTATGTATCTATTGACCAATCAGGGGCAAAGAAGGAACTATAAGGATGTCTCATTGTCCAATGAACTAATGTACTGGTGTGGAAGGACCTAGTATAAAAGGCTAAGGAAAGCCCTCTGCTGGGAGCAACTTGTTTATAAGACAGACAGCTTGCAGACTGGCTGCTCGGGACAGTAAGGAGGCAGCTTGAGTAGTGGAGCAATGCCTAGTTGCCTTCAGAACTATTCTCTACCACTATGCAGAGTGATAGGCCAGGACCTACCTCACAGGATTGTTGAGAAGATAAAATGGAGGACAGGAGAACAAGGCAAACTACTTTGGGTACCCAATGGAGGAAAGGTGGGGTATAAAGAATCAAAGGTTAAAGAAAAGACTCCACTATTTTGTAAACTCTTATGCTTGGTTTTATTTTTCTAAAGCATCTAAATTTTAAAAAATGAATATTTCTTGAAAAGGAGGAACTTGAATGCAGAGTTAATGTTATGTGAGCTCAAAACCACACCTTGAAAGAGGAAGGCTGTGGAAACTAAGGTAATCCCAAATAAGAAGTTATTTTATATTTCTTCTTTTAAGAAGAGTTCATTTCCTCTAAAAAATTGGAAGGAAGTCTCTGGCAGCACGGCAAAGGCAAGTCACTACCTAGCAGGCTTGCTTTTTTGCTGCTGAGATTGCACTACTGCTTCAATACTAGTATGTAACAGTCTGGTTGTGAAGGGTGATATACAGCCAGGGGTCATTTCGAGGGGGAACACGCAGGAATGCAGTTCCGGCAGTTCCCCAAAGAAGTCACATGTCAGGTGGCCCCGCCCACCTGACTCTCAGCCATTTTGAGCTCGTTTCAGCCTGGATTGGGGCCGAAACGGCCCGGATCTGGCCTCTGACGGGTAGTGGATCACTCTCCCACTCAGCAGTGGCCTGATCCTGACCATTTTGGGCTCCTTTTTGGCCATTTTCAGCCCCCTTTTGTCATTTTGGGCCCAATTTCAGCCCCGAATGGCCAGGATTGGGTCCAAAACAGCCAGGATAGGTGACGTCAGAGGATGTGGCACATGCAAATCAGTTATGCTAATGACACACTTCTGGGGCGGTTAAGGGGCGTGGCATATGCTAATGAGTTATGCTAATGAGTCCCTCCAGCTCTTTTTCTACGAAATGACCCCTGTATACAGCAATGTCAAAATGGATGTTGTATCTTAATTTTCAGTGAGTTTGGGAGGAATAAGTGTGTTTGTGTGGCCTCTCTGCCTCCTAGTTACTAAATATATCTGGCTATTGCTTTGAGAACAAACTTTAATAAAACCCACCCTGATAAAATCAGCTCTTTTGTTGGAATGATTAAAATCTGTCAAATGGCTAAACTTTTGTGTTCTTATTAAATGTGAGAGGTTCAAGAGACTTAACTGCCCTTTTAAATTACAGCCACACCACAAAATTGCTTCTGCAAGTTCAGCCAGCTTTTGCATTGTCATCATTTTCTACTGATACACATTTAGGTTTTGAAAAACACAGAAGGTTTGATCATTAACTGGCCATTCCCATACTTGTTTAATTGGAAGTGCATCATACATGGTCTAATAGCCTTTGTTCCTGAGCAAGTGTGAAGAACGTTAACCTATGCATATGTACTAAAAAGTGTGTTCCAGTGAGGTCAGCGGTGCTGGCTACAACATCAAAGGAACAACTGCCTTGGGATGACATCCCTTCCTCTGTCTCATTACTTCCCCAACACACTTTGGGTGAGTTGTAGTATCATGTTAATAATGTAGTACATTCCTTAGGGAGAGGAGGATTCTGTCTGTGAATATTTTAGTATGAAGATTTGTTATCAATAGTTCTGCACTACAAATAAGCACTTTATTATCAAAGCTGTACTCTTAATTTTAAAGCGCAGGTTAAAAGTCTGGTCAGGCTCAAGGACATTTGATGCAACCTTTTCATTTTTGTTATCAGTCACTGGAAACCTGTCACACGTTTTTATGCAGCTGGACCCTGATTTGTGGACGTGGGCTGTTCTTCCTGGCCTGAGCCCTGTATTCAACTGGAATCTGCTTGGGGTCATTCCTGGAACTGTTCTCAACCCCATCAACTGGTGATAATGGGCATAGCAGGGGTAATGCAGGATTTTTCCTGCCAGGGAAGTCAAGTCAGTATATTTTCAGCGGAAGAGGCATTCTTCAGAAGCCAACGCAAGAGAATCCAAAAACAAAAGCCATGTAATAACATTGTGTTATTTTGGTTGGTCTTCATAGAAGGTACTACATGGCTTTTATCTGGGAGTTTGCTACAAACCAACACAGCAATCAGGGGCAGTCTTTCTCTTTTAACTTATCCCTTACAACTCTTCTCTGAAAGAGCTCCTAAGGTTTTTTTTAAAATCAGCTGCATTGTGTCTCATTGTGGGCTTAAGCTCAGTCTCCGTTGCTGTTTTCCCATTCTGAGCCAGTCCTGCACAGCTGCTAGTTGCCCTGTTGGGACACTAGACAAACTGTATCAGGACCTGTGTGCTTATCCCAAAGGAGAAATAGCTGCTCCATGGGACTGTTTTTTTTTTTAATGTCATGGGGGGCAAGTTCTGGTCTCAGTCCAAACTGTAACCTGTTTCTTTAAAAAAAAAGGCTTGGAGCTCATTCATGAAACTTTCAGTATCATGTTTGATTTATCACTCACTGTTCCGATTTTGTCTCTTTTGGGGCTGGTGTCTTGCTAATACATTAGTGTGAATTTCTGGCACTGTTCTCTCCCAAGTTCCTTCAAGTGCAATACATAGTATGATGTACAATGCAAAGTAATAGTAGATTGGAGTGGTTTAGGCACTGATCCTCGGAATGCGAATTTTCCTGTGTTCATCTCTGCTTGAAATGCAGTAGAGAACAGAAGCATAGACAATCTATGGAACAACTGGTCTTACCAGCTTAATTATATTGTGTCTTCTTCCAAAAGCAGGGCCAGATTGACGGGGGGCAGGGGGGGTAGTCTGCCCCCGGTGCCACCAAAGAGGGGGCGCCAGGCGCAGTTGCCAGCCCCAGGAGCACGCTGCCAGCCCTGGGAGTGCGCCTGGGGAAAGGCGAACGGTGCGGGTGGCCTCCCAGCCACCCACACTGCCTTTTGCATTTCCCGCAGGACAAGAAGTGGCTGGCTTGCAGGAAAGGCAAAAGGCAGTGCGGGTGGCTGGGAGGCTGCCCGCGCCGTTCACCTTTCCCCAGGACAAGGGGCGCACAGCAAGCCGGCCGCCCCTTGTCCTGCAGGGCAGGTGAATGGCGCGGGCAGCCTCCAAGCCACTCGAGCTGTCGCGAGCTCTGCAGCGTGCCGGGACAGCCGGCTTGCTGCGGGGGCGGGGGGGCACCCCAGCATGATGATTTCACGGGAGTGACGTCATCACGCAGCGCCAGGAGCGCACACGCACTATGCGCGCATGCGTAGAGCCTAACTACGGTTGCCCTGGGCACTGGCAACTGTAGATCTGGCCCTGCCCAAAAGATCTTGATGAAGTGTTGAAATATCTAGCCCTTTTGACCACAAGAGATGGGACATCTGTTAAATCCGTTGCCGTTATTATTTCATTAGAAGCAAAAGCAATTTCATTTTTGGCTGTCTGGAAAAAAAAGAGTTACCTGTTTTGCCACTCCAGTACTTGCATCTTAAACATGCCGTTTCATGTCATGTGACCTCTCCAGCCATTTAAGGAATCCAGAACCTTCATTAGTAATCAGCCTGTGCCTTTGGCTAAGCTGACGTATTTCTTTGCTATTTTTAGGGAATGAGTCAGCCACTCTATATTACAGCCACTGATACCGAAGCTTTTTGTAAAGCTCTGCTAAAAACCTGGGAGAATACTGGAGCATGTAGATAAAGCTGGTCAGCACAGTCACTAGGAAGGGAGGGAGGGAGGGCACTGGTGGAAAAGTAGTTTTTGTAATACTTCATTTTGCTCTTATTAAACCCACTACTGATATCGTACAAAAATATAAATTTGGATTTTAGTTCTCATTATTCGAACACTGGGTTCTGGGTCTCTCTTTTTAAACACCAGTTTTCTGTCTGACTATGAGTCTCTCTACATAAGACAACTTATGCAAGTAGGGTCGAGTGAAAGATCTTATGCTTGTTCTCCCATTGTGGATACACATGCACTGCTAGGAAGACAGAGTACACTTGAATATAAGACCACACAGAAAGTAAGTCACTTGAGCATCCTTATGTAAGATGCCTTGTGTAGAGAGACTTGTGTAGAGAGACTCTAAAAGATTACATAAAACAGAAGTTTCATTTTATTGTTTTCTTCTATCCCCTAGTCCCAAGGTCCCCAACCTTATTGAACCTGTGGGCACTCTTGCAGTGGTGATAGCAGCAGGTACTGCCACCACAAAATGCCTTCCATGAGAGGTGGGACAAATTGTAAAATAGCTGCAGTTACAAAATGCTGGGAGGTTCCAACCGTCCTGCAATGGCAGGGGCCACTCATTCCAAATGGGAGCTCCCTGCAGACCCAACAGTGATGCCTCCTGGGATCCTCTGAAGCACCTCCTGCTCCAATGAGATGGAGGACAGCCTGGATTGGCTCTTTGCTCCAGGGAAGATGCAAGGGGGCCCCAGGAAGCACACTGGAGATGCCGTGCTGTGAATCACTGCACTATTTCACATCCTCATGCCACTGTCATTTTTATTCTAACATGACACTTTTAGCATAATATTAATTACAAACAATTCTGTCTTTTCTTGCCTCATACCATATTCTTCTGCACCCCCAATATGCTTTCCGTCCCGCGATTTGATGTATTTTAACTAATTTACAGTGCAGTCTTATGCGGAGGTACTGAATCCTCTGTCCATTGAAGTCGGTGGGCTTAGTGTGGAGTGTTTCTGCATAGGATTGCGCTGCTGATGACTGGAAACTGCTCTAGGGTCTTTAAGGAGTGAAAAGAATTATACAATTTCCCCCCAAACAATTAATAAATATTCCTGTATTAAGGAAGGCTTGCTTGCTCATTTTACTTTTCTGTAATCCACAGTGTTCAGGCCAGTTCTTTTGTTATCAAGAATGTTTACTTCCCATACCCACATCACCTTCTCCCAGGTGTCCTCTTGAGTTCAGCCATGATTGGTTCAGCATGAGCAGTGCTCATGCAGGAGAGGCAACCATGCCGCTACTGAAGTGTAAGTTCTGGCGCTGAGTTCCTGCTCAGAAGCTTCTTAGCTATGTTCTGTGTGCACCACACTGCACTACGCTACACTATTTATTGAGTAAACAGTGAAGAAGACTGCAGGACCAGATTGACCATGTAGCATGAGCAGCCAGGTTGGGCTTTGTAACTCCCAGCCATAGGTGTATTGCCTAGTAAGGAGAAAAGGCACATTTCTGTGAATCAAATCTTTCCCTTTAGTAATGAAATTTAGGTGTACTGTTTTCCATACAGGGTCAGGCTCGTGTGGTTCCCTTTTGCTGCTGGTACAGTAGCAACAGGGCTTTCACATGGCAAGTTTCCTTGCTTTTCCCCTGCTCCCGTCCCCTCCTGGCCATACCCTCATTGTCACCAGGGCCTTTTAAACTGGCAATTGACATTTCATTATAGTGTTATTATATCCAGTTCCTCTGAATCCGTAGCCTTCATTTATTTAAAAAATTAAGTCTCTGTCCCATTTAATTGTGGAGATACACCTTTTCCCTTATATATCTACAATGAAATAAGCTAGAGGCTTACTTTAAAAAAAATGAAAGCTGGGAATTTGGAGAACATGATATTACAATATAGCACTATAAGCATATTATTGTCAATTAAAAACAAAAAGCCTTCCAGTGGCAGGGGGAAACGGTGGCTGAAGGGGACTGGGGCAGGGAAAATAGTGCTGGTATGGTTAGGATTGGGAAGAGCTGGACTTTCCATCCACAGGGTTTCTTCCCTGACTTTGCTGAAAGCTTTCCCAAAACATCACAGCAAAGCAGATTCGCAGAAGATTGCAAGAAAGACGGGTAAAACCTGGAAGGATGAAACACTGTGATGCTGGGAGGACGTGAGGAAACAACCTGCTTCTCAAAAGCATCCACGCCAGGGCAAACAAGGTGCTTGTACATGACCATAGATAGATGCCTTTTCCCTTCAGAGGCAACTTGATGTGAGGCCTTTTGGTAAGCCTGTACACTATTTCAACTGCTGTAGAAAGGGTGTCAGGAGCAGGCAAACAGAACCACAGCACCATCTTAAAGGAGATGAACTAGAGAAAAAAGAATGATCTGTACTAATATTCATTTGGACAGTTTGTGGGGAAACTCTTGATCTCTGGACACTCAGCACAAAGTATTATTAGGATTGTTCACACCATATGCTTAAGGTGATTGTGGCAATGTACAGGTCTCTCAAAGAAATGCTTACCTAGCTTTCTCTTTCAAAATATATGCGATAGTCGTGCATATAGTCCTTTTTAATTACTTTTTGGGAATCATATAGAGAGATCACATTACCATAAGAGAACCAGATCTGCTTAGGCAGGAGACCTCCTGCCCCTCCTGCTGTTATTCGGTCGAACAGCACAAATAAAATGGGGGGAGGGATTGGCATGGCGCCAATGCCACAATGTCATTTCTGCCACAAATCTGAAATGACAGTGAATTGTTGGTGCTATGCAGTTTGTTGTGACTTCACAGGCACATATACCCCATCACAAGAAATTGGATCTACTCACCGATTTTTGGTTATTGAGTAAAACCTCATGTATTCCCAATTTATGTAAAAGGTGACATACACAGTCTCTCTCTTTCTCATCTTTGTTGTCTGTGCAATGTACAGCCAGGAATGTATGTAGCCTGGATGATGCTAATACTGTGTTAGAGCCAGCTGCTGTCACTCAGTTTGGGGGAGAAGAGCCAAGGTTACAGTGTGAGAAAGGCCAGCAACATTCTCACAGGAACATAGCAAGAGGATCCTTTTGCAACTCATAGCAATGAGTCTTGCTAGGAAGCTTTGGTAGGAGGAAGTGACCTGCTGTGGCCTATTGCTGTCAAGAGGCTTCCCCTCTTGCTTAGATGGTCACCTGAAGATTCCAGAGACAGATGATGGTGCACAGATTGGATCCTTGCTTTCCCTTGATTTACTGAGTACTTGAGTCCTCCTGACACCCAGAATGAAAATAGATTATGTCATCGGTATATCTAATTCTCAACATGGATACTTAAATCTGTGGATTGGGGCCATGCTGAGAGAAGGGACATTTTCCTACAAACGTAGGGAACCCCACAAGTTTACAGAAAATCAAAATATTTCCAAAAAAATGGGGTGGTGGTGGTGGTGGTGGTTTACAACACTTCCCCAATGGACAACAAGTAGACATTGCAGCAGGAAGAGAAAAAGTAAAGCATGAGGAGTAGGAAAAGCTGCCACCCCTCCCATTGCTGAGGCAGTGACACATTGGGTGTAAGGGGGAGGATGGGTGAGGAGGAAGTATGGGAACTGCTGGCCCCCGCCCACTGTTGAGGTGGTGATATTGGAGGTGGGCAGGAGAAGAGGAACAAGAGGATTGGGAGTTGTCTGGTGCCCTTGCCATGGTGGACAGCATTGGGCACAGGTGGGAAGAGTGACAGGGAGGGTGGAGGGTGGGTGATTGAAGGGGGCAAAACCCTATTAATTTCAGCTGCCTCAGCCTAGCCAAGTAACTGGGCTGGAAAGGAGCTCTGTCACCTTCTCCGCTATCCCTGCCTACCGCACTTCAGCAGCTAGCTTGGCTGGGGCTGATGGAGGGGAAATGTGGGAACCAGGTTGTGGGGAGGGAATGTGGATGGTGGGATAAACAGTGACTACCCAGAGCAGCAACAGGTTCCTGGAGGAGAAGAAACCTGCTGAGGAAAGGAGATGTGAGTGCTGGCAGTGTTTGGACTGGGTTGGCAGCCAGGAGGCTGAGGGATCTGGCCCAGCTTTAACACTGTAAGCATCCAACACCTGTTTCCCCTCCACCTAGTTCTTCTGTCTGTGCTGGAACTGGTGGCAGTAGGTAGCATAGAGGAGGATGCAGAGGGACATGAAAGGGGGAATTTCCCCCAAGTGTTTCTAACGGGTCCTGCTTGTATAGCTTTAATTTTCAGCAACAAAATGTATGACAATAGAAATCTATTGTTTCCCCATCCCAGAATAGTTTTGGTATACCAAAGGGAGGTGTTTTGAGACTATGATTACACTTGGGGCTGCCAAGAGCCAGCATGGGTCCCAACAGAGATTCCCTCTGGACTCCACCCTCACACCACTTGGGTGCAACTGGAACTTAATAATGTGAAAACAAATCACATGATTTGACCAGCTCTACAGGCCTCCAGGGTAAACAGGACCCTCAGAAATTTGCCCTAGTCCCTTCTTCTTGGCAGTCCTGGTTACTGTAATGCCAAAACAGGCAACATCCAGCCTAACACAAAAGACAATATCTCTGCAACAGACACGCTCTCTGAAGGAACAACATCTTGATCTCCTTTGACAAATAACAGCTACACATTTATTGACTGGAGAAAGAACATGTTGTAGCTGAGAAAGGACTAAGGAGAATGATTGAAAACTTGATTCCCTTCCTTAATCCTATCCATAGAAAAAGAAAAATGTGCCTTAGCCATAAAAGAATGGAACTAAGAAGATTAAACTATTAAGGCATTATTGGAAGCAGTAGCAACCAAGCTACAGTTGTTTTAACTTTGCAAAAGTGGGCCAGTGCTCTGGAGGCAAGAGATACCATTTTGCAACATAAAATTATAAATAAGTTACACTCTTAACTTTGGATCACTTACCTGACAAAAAGATATGAAATTACTGAGAGAGATTCCAAGGCGTGCAACAGATTGATTTGTGAGGTGAAACAGGGCTATGTATGCTACGATCCTTTGTGGTGTTGCAGTACATCCTTTCACGATAATGTGGTGAAAGGCTGTCTTTTTGGGCTGCTGGTCACCATGAGATGGTTGGTGTTACCTGACAGTGTTGACCATCTGCTTCCCCCTGGTGTAGATTCTTGCACACATCACTTGCTATTGTGTATGGACATATCATGATGACTGAAGTCTCTTATGTTCAGGGTCTACTTCACTCATAAGCTGTGCAAGCTAATCACTTGCGGTGCATTCCTAAGCAAAGTAACAACACCCTTCTAAATCCATTGGGTTCAATTGATTTAAAAGTGGGTAACTCTGTTTAGGATTGCACTGTTACAAACTTCTTTGTATGATTGTTTTATCCAACTCTTTCTAGGAGCTCAGGACAGAAAATATGATTATCCTTTCTTTCACTTTTATTCTCACAACTACACAGCAGTTTTCTCCAAAAAGCATGATAATGAAACATTTAAAGCACTAATGTTTTTGCAAAAACTGAAACCATACTGTGCTTAGGACTGTGTACATAGTCTAGTCAAGTCAAGTGTTTGGACAACTTTAGCCAAGGTATTCAATCCCATGCTCAAATGTATATATAATGTACATATACCGAGTCCCTTCAACTACATCAAACTTTAACCCCTTGTAAAGATGCATTGTAATTTCTGAGCTCTCTGTGATGGGGTCTTTTTGGAACTTGTTCTTCTAGCGGTGGGCAAAGAAACAAGGCTCTGAGCTGGGGTGTTCAGGACTTACAAGACAAGGGCTAGAATGGCTGGGCAGTCTGAGTGAACCGCACCAAGAACTTCTGTTTAGGAAGTGTTCTAACACTGTCCTGTGGAAGAAAGCTGTCGCCCGTGAAAGACATGCTGCAGGAAATTAGGAGCAAGTCGTTTCAGACCTTTAAAGCCTTTTATTTTGAAATTGTAACACTTGTGAGTTGGAAATAGAATTGTGTCAGTATTACGTGAGGCAGCTCTCAATACCTGGCTCTACTCGAGAGAGGAAGAGGCCGGGGAGTTTCTGGCCCCTTGGCTCTGTGCCTTCCTAGGTCTCCCAGCTCTGATTCTTACACACAACAGGAATAGAACTCACTCCCATTCATAATATATAGGAAAGGAAAGTGTCCTAGCTGCCTTTCTGTCTGGAAATGATATCATTCCATATTCAACATCACTCACTGTAAAGAATTATAGGTTTTTAACTTCTATATCACATTTCATCACATTTCTGTCCTTGATATTCACCATCCCATACTGATCTAATAGTGCAGGGATATCAGGGGAAAATCATTAAGAAATTATATTGAGACATGCATGCAACAAAACACGTAGTCAGTTCACGGTTTAATATAAGTTCATATTCACTCCTGCCAACATTTTACTGCTACATACGAAAAATAATTTTTCTGTACTTAAGGTTGCTAACTGACCAGGAAAAATGTCCTGTTGTTTTATAATAAAACAACTTTTATAATAAGTTTAATGAATGGAAATGGGCAACTGAAGCTTTTAATGGCATGAAGTTAAATTATATCGTAAAAATCTAAGTAGAACCTGCTATATCAGACTAGTGGTCAATCTAGTCCAGCATCTGGTTTGACACCGCAGCCTAGCAGTAACTCTAGAGGGCTAAACAAACAGAGCACAAAAGAATTTTTGTTCTAATATGCATCATCATATACTGCAAGCTTGGCTACTATACTGCTCGCCTCCAGTTCCAAACAATTATGAACAAATTAAATAGCACACAAACCAATTCTTGAGGGATCTCCCTTCCACTGGAAAAATGGCCCTTTTATTCCTACTTTCTACTTTCTGACATTTAACCAACTTTTATCCATAAGAAGGCCTGTATTCTTATCCCATAATTGCTAAGCTTATTCAGAAGTCTTTGGTGAGGTATCTTGTCAAAAGCCAGTTCAAGTATATCATGGCTACCGGATCACCCTGATCCACTTGATTGTTAACCTGCTCAAAGAACTCCAAAAGATTTGCAGAAGCTGTGCTTATATTCCTTCAGCACGTTTTGTTCAATTAAGCCCTTAATAATTCTCTCTTTACTAACAATTTCTACTAATTTACAAATGTTAGGCAAACTGCCTGTAATTCCCTGGAACTTCTCTGGATCCTTTTTAAAAAATTGGTGAGATGTTTGTTACTTTCAAATCCCCTGGCATTGAGGCCAATTTAGTAACAGGGTACATGTAGTAGATCACCAGTTTAACATTTGAGCTCTTTAAGAATCCTTGGGTGTATGCCATCTGGACCTGCAGACACTAATTCAGTATGTGTAATAGTCCTAGAACTTCAACTCTTGTAGCCTCAGCTCTTCAAACAAGTTTTCCCCAAATCATGTGTTATGTATTGCTTGAGTAGAACGAAGGCTCCTGAGGTCTACAAAGCTGTTGGTGTTTGGTTGCCGGCATGGCCAATCAGAACTGTTGCTTTGTAGTCCAATTGCTGTGCTCAAAAGTAGATACTTGTTCACGCAAACGAAGGATTCTAGCTCCTTACACTGTATTGGTTGTTGTAAAGGTGGCAGTAGTTTCTACAAGTATAAATTGGTTACTGAGTCTTCAGTCTGTCTGCTTCCAGTCTCCAATAAAGATGGTTATTATAATAAAGAGCTGTTAATCTCAATATACAATATTGTGGGTCTGGCGTGGGTATGTGCCCTACATTTTCCTCAGTGACAACAGATACAAAGAATTCCATTTCTCTGTCTTCCTTAAGCAATATTTTTATTAAATTTGTCATCCAGAGGCCCAGCTGCCTCCCTAGGCTGTTTCCTGCTCTTGATATATTTGAATGCTTATTGTTAAACATTGTGGTCATCCGCTCCTCAAATTCTTTTGGCTTGCTTTGTTGTCAACTTACATTTGTTTTTCCAGAACCTGTGCTCCTCTCTGTTCACCTTGATCATGGCAACCTTCAATTTTTTAAAAGAAGCTTTTAACAGCTTCCTTGATTTGAGTTAACTATTCAGGTATCCTTATAGACTCGATATCTAACTTCATCTAATAATTGTGGCAGATCTAAAGATGGCTAGATAGACCATTTTAAAAGACGGCAATACTAACTGTACCACAGAACAGAATCTGTTCTACTGTAGTTTGAAGTAATTAAGATGGGCAACCTTTTAGGACACAGCTGAGGTAAAGCAGACCCTTTGAGTCCTGTAATACAAGGAGCCAACAATTATACTCTCTTCAACCACTAGAGGGCGAAATATACTGAACAGAACACAAAAATTGCTCTCCTATCACAACAAAATTTTCTGAATTCTATTGAAGGGTTGATTGCCAAACTCTGATTTGTTCGCATAATAAATGCTTAGATGGGGGAGTTTGAGATGCTTTCTACATATTTCTGAGTAACAGTTTTAAAAACTTGAAACTGACCATTTATCTGTTCATAAGTCTGGTTTCCTTCCTTCCTTCCTTCCTTCTCACAGAAACTCAAGGTGGGATCACACCATGTAAGTCAATATAATCAACAGCTGGGACAACCAAAAACAATTCCTTAAGTACAGCCTTCCTACCTATGTAAAAAAGCCTTCCTAAATAATGCAGTTTTGCACAGTTTGTGAAAGTCCAGGAGGTTGAGAGCCATTTGAGTCCTAATCTCACCAGGTGAAGGATACAGCAGACAGAGTATGGGAAGTTGTGGATTTTGCCCATTTATAGGGTGACACCTGCAAAAGGCCATGTTCAGATGAGTGAAGATGCCAAGGTGGAGCATGGGGAGAGAGGCAGTTTTGCAGATCTGAGGGACTGAGGCCATGAAGGGCTTTGTATGTGATAGTCAAAACCTTAAATAGAGCCTGGTAACTGATAGGTAGCCAATGGAGTGATTGCAGAATGGGGGTAATATACATACTCCTTCTACCTCGTGATGATTGAGCTGTGGTGTTCTTTACCAACTGGAGTCTCTAAGTTGACTTCGAGGGGAGACCTATGTAGAGTACATTACAGCAGTCTAGTCTCAACATAGCATGGATCTAGGTGGCCAGATTGGCCATGTCAAGGTAGGAGGTGATTTTCCAGGCTAGACTGAGTTGGAAGAAGACATTCTTTGCAAGCTGCATTAACTTGCTTCACTAGCAGCAATGCTAGATCCAGTATAATCCCTAGGTTCTTAAGTAAGTCAGCAAGGGTCAACTGAACCCCACTGAAAATTGGGAGCACAGTGTCCTTCAAGATCGTCATTTTCCTGACCACCATCACTCCCATCTTGTCTGGGTTAATTTTCAATTTGTTTCCTTTCAGCCATTTGACCACAGCATGATATCCAATTCCAATTCCAATATCCAATTCCAAAGCTATGAATGATTTCTCCAAAATACTTTACATACAGGTTGAAAAACATGGGGGATAAGATTGTGCCCCATGGAACCCCACAAGTTAACTCCCATACTGAACACAGCTAGTCCCCAGTGGCAAGACAACCCTTCCATGCGGAATGATTTAAAACAGTCCACTACTGTGGTGGTGATAATTTGCTGCAAAGACAATGGAAAGAGGCTAGGACTTGCTTGTTAACAATAATATATTTTTCCATATTCTGCAGGCTTCAGCTTAAATTTCTTAAAAGAGACGATAATAATGGAACATAAATCAATGGTGTCTGTATATAATAAAGCAATTTGAAATCTCTGCCATGAACTCTAATCCCCCGGGCCACATTTTTGAGCTGCAGTGGTTCTCCCTGTCTGGGATTAATTTCTTACCCATGTGTATTCTTGAAATCCATATGAATTTAGCACATAGTAACATATGTTGAGGAAAATCCTATATGAAAGATACATGCACCCTCTACTGGTGATTTTAATAATCTTGTAGACTGCAAAATCAAAAAACACTTCCTGCTTTCTACTGCCTTTGCATCTGATTTAAATCCAGTCCCAAGAGAACAAACACACACACACACACACACACATCATCCTGTTTAAACTGAGTCACTTCAGCTGCATGCTTGGTGTTAACATGCCAGGAATCGGTGGCCCAGATGAACATAGTGCTAAGATTGTATGTATGCATAGCAGCAGGATTTTTTTTTTTTGTGAACAGAAGAATACTATTCAGGTAAATAAGCACTATCACTATTTTACAATGCATTCAAAAGTATAAGAACAGGTTTGTGTAGAGTCACAGCATGTTATTAATTCCAAGATCAGTAGCTGTGTTGATATGTAGCAGAATAAAACAGGGATCTCGTGGTACCTTACAGACTCCCAAAATATATTCCAATATACGCTTGAACGAGTCAGAGCTCACTTCATCAGATGGAGGCCTACTTGATATGCACTTCATTCATCTGATGCAGTGAGCTCTAACTTATGGAAACCTAAACTGGAATAAATGTTTTTATCCATTGGACTCCTGTTCTATTTCAAACTAGAGGTGTGCCCAGTTCCTCTGCTCGTGATACTTCAAGGTAGTTTGAATACTGAACAACCAGCTCTGCTTAGTGTTGTCATATTTCAAGTGGGGTCTGGAGATCTTCTGGAATTACAACTGATCTTCATATTATACAGATCGGTTCCTCTGGAGAAAATAGCTCCTTTGGAGGGTGGAGTCTAAGTCACTATATCCTGCTGAGGTCCCTCCTCTTCCCAAGCCCGGCCTTCCTAGGCTCCATCCCCCAAATCACCAGGAATTTCTCAGCCTGTAATTGACAACCCTAGCTCTGCCTCCTCACAAGAATTGTAACAACACTGGATGAAGCAACAACCTCAGAGACCATCCTCTCCTGGCAAATTGTACCAAAAATAGATTTATAACAAAGTTAAACCCTGCTTTTCTCCCCAGTGAGGACTCAAAGGGGCTTATCTTATATTTTCCTCACAACAACCCTGTGAGGTAGATCTGGCTGAGAGTGTGACTAGACCAAAGTCAACCAGCAACCTTCCATGGCAGAGTGGGGATTCAAATCTGGATCTCCTTAATGCTAGTCTGACGTTCTAACTACACAGGTTCTGATGGGTCAGGGAAGTGGCTAAACATCCTGTGCTTTTTCACAGGGAGAATATTTTTCGTTGCCAGCACTTTCTTGGCTTCTGTTGAGTAAACTCTTGATTCCGTTGCAAATAGAAGAGGGATGTAGTGGAGCCAGGATGGTCCAATTCCCTTCATTTTTGGCACTGCAAGACCCATCACCATCCTAAAACTGGTGGTCAGTTTTAGGACTCCTAGCTTTAGCTTCGGATGAGTTATGCCTGCCACAGACAACTGGAGCTTCCAATACAAAAAGTGGTGAGTGTTGGGTGGGGGGTGAGGATTGTTTGGGCCCAGATGTTCCCATTCCTTTTATATTTGGTGCTGTAATTCCCACAATCATCTTGAAACCAGTGGCCAATATTAGGCTCCTCGCTTCATTTTTGGTTGAGTTAAGCCCGCCACAGATGATGGATGGACGGATGGAGCCTTTTATTATTTAAAGAATACTTTAGCATGTAAAATCTAGTAAATACGATCTTACACATCATATATTAACTCAGAGCTTTGTTGAGTCAGCAGTGCACATTTATGATTAAACACATAAAGGTAAAATTGTCAATGGACAACTCTAATTACCAACATTTTTTTTTAAAGCAAACAACAAAACCTCAATTGGCTTGACATGTTTTGATTTCTTAGTGGCATAAAACGAGAACAGCAAATTGTCCTCCATCTTCTAGGCTTAAGGGGCAGGCAGAAACTAATCTGGTACAAAATAATACAGAATTCTCTCTTCTCATATTAAAGGAATTATTAAATGCTATGTTCCCCAAAGAACTAGTGAAACATTTTCTATTCTTTAGACTGAAAACAGAGATAGGTATTTGGAGAGGTCAGCAGTTACCTCCGAAAATCTTCCATTTTTTAAAATGCCTAAAGGATTTTTAATTATACCAGTAGTAGAGCCATATACATAGACTCTACTTATCAGAGTATCTTTAAGGGCAAAAGAAATAACGGTTTCATCCCTGTGCTTCTGATTCTACAGCCATCCCATTGTAATATCAGCAAGAAAAAAACAAGGGATGCCTTCCTATAAAGGAAAGGAAGACAGCCATCCCATATGGCATTTAGAACTTTTGACATCTATCAGCACTGCTGTTTGTCTGGCTCTCATTGAACTTAATGGATGCATCAGATGCACAAAGATACCAATCTTCAGTAGTCACTAGTTAGCAGTTAGTGCCCCCCTCTCTCTCTGGATGGATTGGGGTGTAAGGACAGATCCACAAGCTATGGAATTTTCCCAGCTGAAACATGTGACTTTGGGAAGTTGTTAAAGCAGAGCCAAAAAGAAGTTTTTGAAATGAAGTCAGTCTTGCTTTTGTTCAAGTGCAGAAGTACAAATTGAACTGATTTAAGTGTTGCTTGTGAAACCTACTTAATTATGCTGTAGCTTCACTACTAGTCATTTTTGTTTACAGTTGAATGTTTTAATGACCAGAGCAAAAAGCATTAGCTTATGCTTCAGTGCAAGCTCTGTGTCCCATTCATTATATTCTGATCTTTCCAGTATGTAGATTTTCTTTGGGGTTTTTTGATGAAGCCTTGCTTGATGTTTCAAGGAAACAATTCTAGTGTGCTCGAAAAACAAGTCTCTTGGAAATCACCTTTTCACATTGCTCTGTATAAGCAGCTGTTGTCTGGAAGATGTGTCAATGGGAGACAGCAAAAGCTCATATTGCCTATTTTATGCACACTAAATCCTTGCTGTAGGTAAGGAGCTATGCATTAGTGCTCTCGAGCTCAAATTGCTCGTTGTTTCCCTTAACTTCTTTTTCTAACTTACCTTCTACCCCTACCCCCCACCTGGAGTGTTTTTGTGGTGCAGATGTGATGAATCAGGAAAAACTTCAGTACTTTGGGTCTTTACTAGACATGGGCACGAATAGCATTATGAACGCAAAAAAGCCCACGAACAGCCTGTTCGGCTGTTTGCAAACAGGCTGTTCATGAGGCCCCATTCCAAATGAACAGGTGGTCATTGGAAGCCTCGTTCGTTGCTGTTTGTCAAGCCAGACAGGCCCCCACGAACAACAAACAACGAACATGTTCGTGACAGCATCATGTTCGTTAATGTTCGTTGTTCGTGGGCAGCAACGAACCATGAACAGTGTGTTCGGTCCCCCCCCCCCCCATTTGTGCCCATGTCTAGTCTTTACCAGAAATCTCTCATCAGGGATTCCTACTTTGCTTTGAATAGGCTTGTTAGATTAGAAGCACTAAACTTGTGGCTCAGAGCTTTTATTATGAAAATTAAAGTGAGACAAGGCATATTTTGTTGAAAGAACTGAAGATTAAATCCCTTTAGAGCAGAAGTCAGAAAGGGAAGTTTAATTCTCAAAAGATGTGCATTCCTTCTGTTCCTCTTTTCGTTATTTATTTCTAGGCAAAGATGCCAATCTCCCTTGCTTCCACATATATTCCTCTTCAGATATCTGAGACCATTCCCTCCCTCAGGGTCTGTATCGATGATAACTGTGCTGTGCATAGATCACACAGCAGCTTGGCACAGCTACCTGCTGAAGACATTGGTTTGCGAATGTCCCATGACTGTATTTTAAATGAATGCTAAGAACAAGGAGGAGGAGGAGGAGAAGAAAGTGCAGGAACAACTGAGACCTCTCTGCCTGGCTAATAATAAACAAGCACTTTTTATAGGCAACTCCGGGCTTATTGAAGTGGTGACCGCTTCCATGCTTGGAACCCATAAGCCCAGCCTAGGTAAGCAAAAAACTGCTGTTTCACCAACTGGCCTGCATATGTATTAGCTATTGGGATATTTCCCAGCATTGTTGATTAAAACATATGGAAACGTGTGGTTTCCTGTTTCTGACTCATTGGCACGCTCTCTTGTCACATGCACTATAGCTAGCAGGCTGCTTTATCATCAAGCGATGGCTGGTCACATGAGACTTATCTGTCTTGATTGTAAACAAATGCAGCTATTTCCTTCTCAATTTATGCAAAGACTTCAGGGTATAAGGAAAGCCCCCACACTTCTATTATTTCACAATGTGCAAAACAGAATTATTCAGGAGTTTTCTTGTAGAATGAACAAAGCCACAGTATAATTGTTCAGTTCAGGATTATTATTAGGGATAAAATCTTCCCTATACTGACTGTCCTATAGCCTTAAACAGATGTTTGCATGTAGTTTGCTCCCCCACCCTATTCTACAATCCCAGCCCAACGGAATTATTTTGTCTTACTAGTAATCTTTGCTATTTGATGGTAACTGACTGCCCCTCAGCACAGTCTTTGGGTAGGAAGGCATGGACTCTAGTATTAACAACAAAGGCAGAGCTGAAATTCAGAAAAAACAAAAGACTCCCCCCTTTTCCACGTCTCATTCTTCCAGCAGTTCCATGTATGCCAAGCTAAAAGAAAATATTTTAGTCAAAGTTGGCTTCAAAGGCGCTTTGGGGCCTTTCATTGTCTCATCATAGTCAATCTTACAATTCTGTTGGTTCTGTTTAATACTTACCTGCTGCCAATCTTACTGCTTTTAGGAGATCAGGTAAAATTTTTTTACCCAGGCTTTTAATTAAGGTGTGGAAATCATGTTTACAGTCTGCTTCTTGCCCTAGGTCTATTTTACAAGGATCATGTTAGGCTGGCTAAACATTTTGCACTGGTTAATAGTTTATTTTAAAATTACTTTATGGTGTTCTGTTTTTATTATATTTTGTAAGCTGCTTTGAGCAGATTCTCTGGACAGCTGGCATAGAAATCTTCTGAATAAATAAAATACATAAACTTTGTAACCAAGTACAAGCATGAAACATGAAGGCCTCAGTTCAAACGCTGAAACACCGTCAGTGAATGCAAGCCACTATTCTCCAGCCCTCGCTCATTTCCCTTCTCCTCCCTGTCCCCTTGTGCTGATGATATATGCTAAAACATGTTTAGAAGCTAAAGGCTGTTCCTCTCTTATAGAAGTTCTGGAGTGAAATTCACAGTGGATTATGCATGGAGTACTGACGATTTGTTTTACCCAAGCTGTTGTAAATCTGATTGTAAAAGTAAAGAAAGAATTGTCATTGTGTAAATAAATACCCCTATGCTTAAAAACGTAATTGCTGTGGATCTGGCTTGGAGATGAACCATGTAAAATCAGAACTACTTTCTCCCTTAGAATGACTAAATATTTGTCATGAGGAAAACATCCTGAAAATAGGTTTCTGGAAAAAAGATGAAATTTCTTAACCCAAGTTAAATGAGAGTTTAAATGAGAAACCACACAGCAACTTCACATAACTTGAAGAGATTGTTCAAAAAGGTACATCTGTGGAAACTTTATAGATCATATTTGATCCCCACATTTGCTATGATGTTCTCCCTTTTCAAATTATGTATCTAATTAAAAGAATTAAG
Organism: Eublepharis macularius; assembly: GCF_028583425.1. NCBI lineage: Eukaryota > Metazoa > Chordata > Lepidosauria > Squamata > Eublepharidae > Eublepharis > Eublepharis macularius. Next base: position 51,491,561 of record NC_072799.1, read on the forward strand.
TGTCTCATTCAGTGGCCAGCGCAAGTTTGGTAGCAAGAATGTATGACACAGACATAAGGTAATTTTTTATTTTAAAAAACTTGCAATAAAATTCGGTAGGATTCACCATGTAACTTGTACAGTTGCAATATTTTACTAGTACATAATAACACAGTCTCAAGTATTTACATTATAATCCTCTATATAACAAAAATAGCCATGATATACTACTGAATAATGTTTCTCCAAGATCAGCCATAACAGCTCCATATTTCCTCCCAGCTGAGTCACTGTCCAAGCTGTACAGCAGAGCTAGGACACAGTAAAGCAAAAATCAATGTGTCTCTCTTGCTTTCAGGCCAATCCCTTTAAAGATGACAGTTGTCCAACTTCCACATTTTCCAAGAGATATAAAGTGCATTGGAAAGGAAGATGGGAGATGTAGGAACGCAGAATAAAGAAACGGCAATTTTACTAGCAATTGAAATACATTTGCAGTACGGTACAGGAAGTAATGCATAGGAAAACAAATTCTTCACAAACTACTGCTGTATGAGGCAGATAATTCACAGCTGGCAAAAATGCTAAATCAAATACTGCCTAGGCAAATGCCACCAGGTAACTGGGATGATTTCACCTCCGCCCCCCCCCCGCCAACAGCTACTTTACTAATCAATGTGAGATTTGGAGGATGAAGAGTAAGTTACACAACCAGAGTGCATGGGTTGTTTTCACTGTCAAAACAGGAAAAACGATTGTGTAGTTTACAGAGTCTGAGACAAATACCCTTAAAGGAACCTCTAAAGCTGCTTCTTGCTCAAAGAGGTTTTCATGGTGAGAAAGTCTTTTTTTACCTTTAACACCACCATATACACTCCTTTCAGCATAAATGGCACTAGTGAGTAGCATAACCCAGAAAGAAGTTCCTACCCTGAGGAGCTTACTGGAAGGGTGTGCGCAGATGTCCCCAAAACAGGACTTGCTAAACGTATTTTCCCACTGGGGTGTGCCAGCTTCCTCTAACATATCTGGGATGTCAGCGATGGACACAAATCGTATGCTAACCCCGTGTCACTGTTCTCCTGTATTTCAGGCAGGCTGTTTACCTCTTCTAAATTATTTTAAAAATACAGAATTTAAATTCACTCAGCTGAGCATTTGTTCTCGTTTAAAAAAAACATCCTATGATCAGAAATTATTCCACGTGGGAGATAAGTGAAGAAATGAAGTCATAAGGAGCTAGCAGTGCTCTCTACACAGCTGACTTTGGCTGCAAACAGGAAGAAAGAGTTTCTCTTCAGCAAAAGCCTTAGGAGAAGACAGCATGTCCAAACAATGCAAGGCGAGTGTGCTTCAACAGCAGGCTCACTACTTAAATTATACATGTTAATGCACCCTAAATTTATCTAGCAGAAGCATGAACTAGTCATGTCGTTTTTCATTGTAAGACACGGTTTTAAACCTAGAAATAATTTCTATGTAGCTATTTAACAGGGGTTTCCCCTAGGGGTTTTTGACCCCAAAATTATTTTTATTGGCATTTGCTGGTATAGTGCAGAGTCCGCTATGTGATACAGCAGAAGAGAAAACTTTGGAGCTATTCCTGTAAATCAAGTACTTTTGGCTTTATTGATGAAACTCATATCAAATGACTGTCATTTTTCTTGTTTTTGTTTAAAAACTACTTTAAATAAAAATAAATATTTTCAGGAAATGGATGGAATGTATATTTTTCAGAGAAGTATAAAATCATTTAAAATGCTCACTACATACAAGGAACATCTTGCTATAAAAATAACAGCCCTTCCCACCCAAGCCCACCCTCTGCTTTACATTTCATTCTATTTATAAAATGGTATATAGCCTCATAAGGTTGCTAACATGAAAAGGGAAGAAAAGGTAGGTGATACTATGTACATGTTAAAAAACACTTTGATATTTCACATCTGTAATAACCATATACATACATTCATGGCAAACAAGTATGTTTGTATAGATTGATGCCTTTTAAAAAAAATAGGCAAGATTTAATAAGAATCAGCAAACAAGAAAAAATCAATTATCTTCTTTTGTCCTTTCTCCCTTGCATTATTCTTGCAAGATATGCTCTCTACCAGAATGCAAATATTTTTAAAGTAAGTGGGTGTGTAAGAGTGAGGTGCAATTTTATCAGCCTTCCACAAGATCTCTTAGTATCCTCAATGCAATTCCATTCCACTTGATTTTGTAACCGTGGGCAATTTTTCCCAGTCCACAAAGAATCAGCATTTCTATTTGTGACAGAATTTCCACTTACAGAAGCAACAGCTGTATCAAAAGTGGTCATGGGAAGGTGGGAAGCTGCACCACCAGAGGGCGCTCTTCTTCTTGGCTATGTTACACATCAATAAACACCATCTGGTACGCCAAGGCATTCCAGACTAAAAATTCTCTCATGTCTTCTTTACTACTGCAGAAGTTTCAGTTCAGTTCAGGCAACAGTTTGTCAAAACAAAGGGACTTGGTTGTTTTCTATCGACTGCTCTAATTAATTAAATACTTTGTTAAAGCTCAGCCTTTTCTAAAATAGTCCATGTTTTTTATACCCTGCTTCCTGTAATAAACAGGACCATCTGTACATAAACTTTTTGGCTGCAAACCTGTGCGTTCTTACTGAGGAGTAAGTGCCATTGGGCTTACTAGGACTTAATTCAGAGGAAATAAGCACAGGATCTAGCGGCACACTATTTCAATATAGCCACTTGCAATATCAGGCATATACAGGTGTGCATGTACAGTAGACTCCCGAAATTGCCTATGTCTTATCATCTTGCTGCTGACTCTTCTCCTGTGGCTAACAGAAACAGTCCTGGAACTGGTCAAAAGCTCCTCCACCATCGACTATGTACAGAGTGGTATTAAGCCCAGAAGAAAGCAAGAAGGTTGTCGCTGAAGACTCCTCAGCTATGTCTGCCTGTCTCACTTCTTTTCTTAGCAAACGCACATTCTAGGTGACAGACTGTGGCAGTGACACCGCTTCTAATGTCTGTGAGGCTACTTCTATGGATGGCATGATACAAATACAGAGGTTGGGGTCAGGGTGGGGGACCAACTCCTAAGAGAGATTAATTAAAATAGGGCAAAACTTCAGGCCTTTCTATGTCTTCAATTTGTATTTCCAAATTTAGAATGGGTCACTCTCCCGATATCTACATCTCTAGCCATAATTCAACAGCAAGGCAATGGAGTGTGCTTCTGGAAGACCATACTTAATACAGGGCTTAACACTAGTAAAGATTCTGGAGTGGAATACTGGTAAAAAGTAAAAAGCTTCATATGGCCAACATGCAAAATCGAATCATTCTATCGTTATCCTGGCTACTACCTTCTTCCAGGTTCCCCTAGTGCCAGGTTAGGGCAGGCTAGGTCAAGCCATTAAGGGCTCCCTCATAAACCCTGACTTACCTTTTAAAAGTGTCCCCAGCTATAGTTTGATTAAATCTAATTTAGTCCACTGAGACGTCTCTGTAGAACGAGAGTAACATTTGCACCATATACTTCTATTTGTCTGAAAAACTTATAGGCATAGGTGACATTAAATCACTAATTCTTTTGGAAAGAGGACCTGCAGGGGGTGGACACCAATGGAATTCAGGGGCCAAATTAGATGGGGGGGGGAGGGATTTGTGTACATGTATTCAGCTGTGTGTCACGCTCATGTGTAGGTGAGGGTGGGTCATCATTCCACCATTACAGCGTGCAGAGGAAGACTGCTCCTCCTTTCTCTTCCCACCGCCATGCTTGGTAACTAAGCAGCTTCTCCCCACACCTGATTTTGGAGCGGACGAGGAGAAAAAAGTTCAAAAAATCAACAGAAAGTGAAAGAGAGGCAGGGCTTCATTAATCTCATCCACATCCACTGTTTTCTGTAAAAAACCACCCTTCCCCACTTAGTACTTTATACAAACAAAGTAGACTCATCCCTAAAAGCACAGCTCCTTCAGTCATATAGAGCTGGGTCCTAGTTCCTAACACTTTTAAGTGCTCATTGTGGATTCTAGGCTTCACAGATTTCATTTCTAATAATCAGTTCTTGGGAAATCAGAAGTGGGTGTGTATTTATTAGGATCAGACCATCAGAATTTTTATTGCTACTTTCCTTGCTGACAAATGAGCAGGCAGAATCAAGAATACTGACTGTAGGTTTGGGTGCAATATCGCAAATTATGGTGTTTCATGGTATTGTAAGACAACATTATACTAGCACAGCTACGTGTTCAACATTAGTGCATGTATCCGTGCATATAGCTATCATACAGCACAAGTACAGCTGATTGACATCTTTCAACTCTTACGGGTTGACGAAAGAATACTGATGGATGCAGCTCTTCTAAGCCTTGCAAGTACTCTGATACCGGAAGCTGCCTCTGCAAAATTCTACATATCTACCACAAGACACATGACACAATTATTTTGGCCTCTACCAATTTCAACAGGATTACATCAAAGCAAGTCGGAGTTTACAGCCTTTTCTGGAACTCCAATTTTCTTCTCGCTGCAATGATGGGGGCAGCCTGATCTTTCAACATATTGTTCCATTTTAAGCCCCACTGAAATGAATGACGTTTATGGTAGCTGCAGGGTTTGAAGATGACCACCTCAGGTTCTTGTGTTTCTAAAATGCTGCTATAACATACTGAAAAGAATATAGGTTTTGCTTCCATTGAAGTTTTAGCACAAGCTGCCGTCTACTAATCTACTGTATTTCAAATCACTGTTGGAAGTGGTGTAATGGCTTACCCTTTTCTGGCAGAAAACTGAAAAGTCTTCTTTTACATTTTTTTACTGACATGTAAAGTTGCTCTATGAATAATAGCTACAGCATAATGTCGGATCACTTGGCATTTCAGTGTCTAAAGGCACTCCTGCTGAATCTTTTATTTTTCAGAAAAAGAAAAATCTGCCAATGAATTCATACTGGAAAGCTTCAATTTTTCATTATGATTTTTATAAGATTTCATAAGGCTTTCATTTTCATTTCACGCACAGAAGAGCCAGATCCATTCCTGGTTCAAAAAATGAATGCTAAAGCCAACTCCAGGAAATGTTCTGTACTAGGAATCTGAGAAAAGCCAATATGAGAGAGCATTTTCTCCCATGCCAGTAAGAGTGCTTTTCAGCTTCTCCGCCACTGTTTACAACATTTATGAATGAGCTCATTGTAGGTATGTGTATGCACAACTCATTTTAAAAGCCTGATTAAGGACTACACATTAAGGTGTTTCAGCCTTCTTGAAATTTTGATCTTCTGGAATCAAAACACAAAGCCTCAGTTGGATTATTGATCCTTCGCCCACCATTATCAGTACAGAATTCAGAGGAAAAGGCAGGGGAGGGGCAATTCTCTCTTTCAAACTATCTGAAGGGACGTTGGGGATCTGTGAAGCAGGAGAAGGCCTTCAGCTATGAACAGATGGTTGTGCCATCTTGGGTGATGAAGTGATTTACAAAGCATACCTCATGGGAAAACATCCTCTACTACACATTTGTAACTTTCCTATTATGGAAAACCACCTCAAAAACTTTTCCTCTTACTTTGACCATTTCTATTTCCTTTTCTATCAGCCCCACAAACTCTCAAACCCCATGATTATCACTCTGCTGGTCATAAGAAATTTGAGAGAAGTACCTAATTTGAAATGAGATCTACTTTCCAAGGCAGGGGGTGGGGTGGGGGGATGGACAAGGAGAGACAGAGAAGGCCGTTAAGGTATGTAGAATCTGAAATAGTAGAAAATACAAAGGACTCACAAGAAAAGGCTGACCTTTAACCCCATTGTTAATACTACATTGTTACTACTGTTATCCTGTCTCAATTGGAACCATACCTGAAAGTCCCACAAAAGTGGGAGCCAACCTTATTTAGTGCCAAGTAAGCAACCATCATGAATCCAGCCTCCTGTCTCCAGCCTAGAAGATCCCAAAACACAGTTCTCGAAGCCAAATCAGGCTTCGGATATGACTTGGCTTTGAAATATGATTACTTCCCAAGGGCATGTTTACTTCATGCAGAAGAATTTAGATTTTCAGAAATCCTGGTGACCATTCTTTGTATTCATACTCAAAACATCTGAGCTAAACTCTCTCTCTCAAAAAAAGATGGGGTCATTAAGAAAAACAAAATCCATCCATAATGAAAATAATCACCTTGGAGTGTTTTGCTTTGTTTTCTTTTTTCTTTTAAAAAAAGGGCAGATGTAGAAAATACTCAAGCTGTCATTTCAGTTTCATATGCATGACTGCTCTGGCGCATGTGGTAGAAACGGTTTTCTTTCTCCTTCCAATGTGAATGAAATGGACATACGCAGTTGGTGAAGCTGCATCCAGGCAGGCATGTCTGTTGCTATTGCTTTTCATGACCACCCCAGAATGAGAGTACTGGAGTTCACAAAGCATTCTGGGGATGTGTGAAGGGTGTGCACATGTGTATGAGTAGGTGTGTGTGGTGTACAGCTGGTCCAAATCTTTACAGAGTGGATTCCATTTGTTCACCTTCCTGCTTCAGTTTAATGAAAGGGGGTATGCAGGTCTTCGTTTTCTTCTCAAGATTTCACCTCTTCACAGTCCTGGTCAGTAGAGAGCTCCACATCTGAGAGTCCAACCTCCATTGCCATAATTAATGAAATATCAGAATCACTACTGACAGCTGGCTCTTGCTCACCTGAAAGAAGAAAAACATTTAAGGTAATTTGTCACCAATACCTGAAAATCAACTTAAGTTCCAACTTTCCAGAATCTGATTTTTTATTTATGTATTTTATTTATTTCATTTATCTTCCCCACTAGGAACCCAAAGTGGCTTACACTCTTCTCCCTCTCCTTTGTTTTATCCTCACAAGAAGCCAGTGAGGCAGTGCTAGGCAGAGTATGTGACACACCCAGGGTCACCCAGCAACCTTCCGTGGCAGAGCAGGGATTTGAACCCGGGTTTCCCAGATATTAGACCAACATATAAGAAGACAGTCCACCTAACTCATTTCTGCTGATCTGAGATTGCCCAGACCTGACAGCTTTTCCAGTCATGCCAGTATCGAATCTGGGAACATTTACAAAGCATGTTTTTTTTAATAACCAAGCTATGGCCATTTTTTCCCCACTTCATATATATCAACAATGCACTGTTGATATACATACATACATACATACATACATACATACATACATACATACATACATATATATATATAGAGAGAGAGAGGCTTCACTAATCCTGCCCGCCCCAGTGGATCCATCAGAGAGGGTTGGGTTGCTCAGTGGATGACGTTAAACAAGTCATTAACTCTCTTGTCTGTTCTCAATTTGCAAGCTCATTTTTGCTGCTAGAATCCATATAATAAGAAAGTATTTTTTATTTTCACCTCATCTTTATAACAAAATTCTCCACTAGATGGTTTTGTTTCCTCAATCCAGCTTTGCAGGATTCCTCTTTACCCTTTCCCATGCTGTCTATTCCAAGATTCTGTTATAAAATTTGTTAAAGCAAAGCGATTCCATATAATAATTAATATGCAATCTGTATTCCAACTGCACATTATTTATCCATTTATATTACTAGTTTGCTGTATTTTTATAACATATGCCTGAAGGCTTACACAGCAACAAAGACACAAATGTCAATAAAACCATAAAAACAATAGCATAAAACTGCAACATAAAAATATGATGGATGGCTTCAAATTATGTAGCAACTCTAAGAACGTGCAGGTTTTCAAGTGATTGTATAATTCTTTTCCCCAGAAGGTTGGCCCAGCATAATTTCAGGATGGTGGATGAAAGAACACACTAAAGAGGCTAGATGTCCTACTGGCTTCAGTGACAGTAGGATGCTATCTTCTCTTTGGACATGACATGAGCATCCCTCCTCTATGAATATAATACTGTGAACAAACCACTGAAGTATATCCCCATTCAACCAATACAAACTTGTAAGTACCCCAATTATAAATTTCAAAACAATTCCAGTTTTAAAGCTCCTTAAAATCTCTCTCAATTTCTCCAGCTTTAAGCCTTGTGGTATAAATACTACTTTGACACAGTGATCACAATAGCAATTATAGAACAGTCTGGATAAATCCATCTTAAAAGCACAAAAGCTTGTTTCACAGGTGTAGGTATTTTCAAAATAATCTTGCTTGCGCTGTCACAAAGCACCTTAGTTTCTTTTCACTTAGTACTAGAGGTGGGCATGAACTGTGCGGTTCGTAGTTTGTCATCATAACCCGGTTCACAAACTGGGGCAAGTTCGTGAAAGTTTGTGGTTCGTGAAACATGATGAACCACGAACCGCACGGTTTGTTTTTTCATGGTTCATGCCCACCTCTACTAGTTAGTGCATACATTTTAGGGTCCCCCCTCCATCTCTGTCTGGTGTTCCCCAGTGCACAGATAAGTGAATGAGAAGTAGTGTACTATGAGTGCAATCCTAAGCAGAAGTGCAATCCTACCCAAAGGTGTAACTCTGCTAAAGATTCTACTGCAAATCTTATTTTTATTGAATACTTTTACAAACAAAAGCACTCTTGTAAAAACAAGACATGCATCCTGCTTTGCTTGTTATCTTCACATGGTAAGGACAAGATAAACCCAATAAATGTGTGATTCTACTCTTACAATGCAATACTGAGCAGAATTGCATCCTTTTAAGGCCATTGGCTTAGTACAGTGTAACTCTGCTTTAGGACTGTATTGTTAAGTATACTGCTACCAAATGTATTGCTGTATTATTCCCATGTAAATGAGCACAAGATTGCACCCAAAGTTATGTATTTTTTTTTAATTTAGTGTCTTTAAGTTCTGAAAAGGACAAGCATTATGACTGGAAGCTATAACAGATACTCTCAAACAACAGGAACGAAGACAAAAGAACCTGAAGCTATTTTTGATATAAGAAACTGTAAAAATCCATTGGCTCCCTTCTTAAATACAAAGAGTGTTTCCAGAGAGTATTTCATAACCATAAAAAACTATTCTACTAGCTCTTAATAACTGGCACAGGAAAAACACTCAAAACATTTTTATCTTGCCTTTTCATCATAAAAGATCCCCAAGACAACTAAGAGTTTTCACTAAAATAAGGTTCTTAAAAATACAGTATAAAATGAGCAGATCAATTAAATAATATCTGTAACATATATAGAACAGCACCACAAAACACTATCTAGAGGGGAAAAAACTTTTTGCTTGTGTGCACTAATCCCCAAACCATGTAAAATAACCATCTTTCCCTGTTCTCTAAAAAGAAAGCGGTGATGGAAGCCAAGTTAAGGTAGTCCTTATAACTGTGGGGCCATGGCTGAAAAGACCCTGCCTTGCATCCTTCCACCCAATACATACTGTACAGTAGAGACAATGGTGAGATCTAGAAAGACTGGGAGGAGGCAATATTTACCAAATATTGTGGTTCTTTGAAACTACAAGGCAAAATGCTAAACTACCCTCTCCCACAGCATGCACCATTGGTTTAAAAGGTTTTTAAGATGTGATTTTTATTATGTGCATTTTTAGTTGATTAGCTTCCTTGATGGCCCTTATGAGGGTAAAAAAGTAGGGTATATATTTTGTAAAGCAAATGAATAAAATACATTTATGTGCGGGTTGGGTGGGTTGTGTTTACGTTTCTACTTGCCCCTGTACATGTACCTCTTACATATGAGCTGTCTTGTTACAAATTTAGGACGTCAAATGAAATCAAAGCAATGCTTACAAATCTGATCAGTGCTTAAAGCATAGGTATCTGACCCCAATTATAGATGCAGTCCATTTTGTGGGGCTGCTTGGTGGAACACAGAAAGGAGACAAAGGAGAACATAAAAATTTTCACATTGTCTGCAGCTACAACTTCTGGTTATACTGGCAGCAGACCTTCTACTATTGCCATTAGGAAGCTACTCTACCCAGGCAGTTACTACGCCTGTACTGAATTTTTACGTAACTTGATTTATGTCACACAACAGCCTATTTCAATGGCATTGACAATGTGGCAGAATATATAAAGAACAAGTCCAGGTGAGCAACAATCATTGTTACCATGTATCCCTCAAATACATTTAGAAAACTGGCCCAAACATTTTCAACAGAAATAACGTTAAAATATTATAGGTACAGGTTTACGTACATAGCAAAAAAATCAGATTATACAGCTATAAACTGAAGATTATTATATGCTGTAATTGACTCCCTGTTGTGTTATCATTATGCTGCTATCCGGGAAGTAGCTTTGATAGGTGCTTTCAAAATTCATTATACTGTTTCTTAACCCATCATTCAAGGCAGTGATTGACACAGGCGCTTAACCAGTGCATCGCCAAAGAACCAGCCTGGAGGAAAGAGACGGCGTACTGAAGAACGAAATGCTAGAAGCATGAGACAAGATGGTGAACATCTCAGCTGGGGATTTTCACAAGAGGAGAGGAACAGTCAGTATAGTAGGAACCTCCCGCTCTCTGCAGGTAATCTCACTCATACGAAACCTCCATCTTCAATTATTTAACTTTTCATGCTACTTCTCCAGAAAACATGCTCACGATGGCAAAGATCCATGAAGATCTTTGGAACCACAGTGAAATCACTATCTTTGGTAAATAGGGAAGTGTCTGTTCCTGGACTATTGTGTACTTTCAAATATTGGGAAAGTAAATATAATGTTTAGTACAAACCCATGGCAATGTTTTGTTTGTTCTTGCTGTGAGATGTTCCAGCTTGGGACAGTACAAAAAAGTAGCATGAGCAGATGTACAAGTGAGATGCAGAGGAAGTGGATAATCTGACCCTTGGGGCAGAATCAGATTAATGATTTTCATATTCAAAAGTTTCAGATGAGTAAACGTGCAAGTATGTAGTAACAGAATGAAATTGAAGTCCAGTAGCACTTCCAAGACCAACAACATTTTCCAGGTTGTAAGCTTTCATCAGTCAAAGCTCAGATACAAACAGGAATGAAAATCCATCAATTCTTAAATCTAGGACAGAAGGTAGGAGTGGTGTTTCAAAGACAGGACAGTTTGAGTCCGGATGCAGATGTACAATGCAAATGCAATCAGCTTGATTACAGCTGGGAGATATGCATAGAAGTAGAAATGCAGAAAATTAACATCTGTAATGAGGTAAGAATCCTATGTCCTTCTTCAGGTTACCATACTTTTCAGGAGTTCAGGAGTTACTAGTTGCTCTCCAGGAGTTACAAACTACACGTAATGGTGTCCATGGGTCTAACTTGTGTAGGTGTGCAGCCATTTCTGCATTTGAAAGGCATGGGTGGTGTGTGTGTGTGTGTGGGGGGGGAGACAAGAGTGCCATAGCCAGGTGCACTGCAGGCCCTATCAGGATCAGACCTTCATGGCATTTTAAAAATTATTTTAAAATGATGGTGGCCATAGGTTCAAACCATGGACACCATCTAGGGTTACCAGTCTCCCAGTGGTGGTGGGGAATCCCCTGCCCCCAGCCACCCCTGCACTGCCTCTCACCTGGCCAGGAGGGGGGCATGGAAACGGGGTAGTGAGGGGTGAACATTTTCCAAAATGTTTGTATGCACCTTTTATTTGTATAGATTTATGTCAATTAGAACTGATTTGTTACTCAACTGTAACACTTTGCTATGAATATTTGTGTTACCTAAATTGTAAGCTGCTTGTAAAGCCATCACTCACAAGGAAGTAAGGAACTGAGACAGATGAAGGGTTTCAGGTTACATTCAGAAAGGGAAGCAAAGGCCTTCTATGATACTGAAAAAAGTGCACAGCAAGAGGCACTCAAGGACACATTTTGAATGCAAGAAGAATGTAGCTGGAAACTAATCAGAAAAATGGACAGAGGAACTTAAGTGTCTTCCTAACTATCCCCTAGAAGGATCCTGGAGTACAGAATTATACACACAGATGGTTTTGAAAGCAGAGATTGGAGCGGGGGGGGGGGATTTTTTGCTTGGCTTACCCAAATAACGACACAGAGTGTCCTCAAAAGACACAAGATCAGCTCAAGAATGCTTTATTTTACTGAGGCAAATGGGGAAACCGACAAGAGACCCAGTAAAGTTTCAGAGGAAGGGATGCTCAGTCAAAAGGAGAACAGGCCATTTAACTTTCAGGGAACGTAATGATGGACAGGGCAAAACAAATTCTTGAGACCCTTTCAGTTCATCTCTCAGCTTTTATTGTATATAAGTCATTGTTTAAGGACACTTGGGTCTGGCTTTCCTGTTTTACGGCTCTGTGACACTGCAGAGTCTTCCATTAAAATATCCATGTTTCACTGCTATAAAAACGATGTACTTCCGAAGAGACTGAAACCTACCATCCCCGCTATCACCTCGCAAGAACTGAAGGGGCTGTCTGTGTGAAATATTACCATGGCATAATTTGCTTATACTCCATAACCATGTTTAATATGCACAACTGACTCTGTAGCAAATTGATTCTTGCTACAAAGCTGCTTTTCTCTACATTTGTTCACCCGCTTAACCGCTCTCCTACATCCTCTGCCATAGGGGATACCTAGAATACAGTTGGGAAGTTGGTCATGAGCCCAATCATACTTGCGTCAAAATAAATCCCACTGAATACAAAGAAATTCATTTCCCAAATCATCTATTTAGGCTAAAAAGAGAACATAACCTAGCATAAATATTTGGAAATTTGTTTATTTGGCAATTTATACCCCATGTTTGTTTAAAATGAGGACTCAAAGCCGTGTACAATTCTCTCCCCTCCTTCACTTTATCCTCACAACCACCCTGTGAGGTAAGCTAAATTAAGCTGTGAGACAGTAACTGGCCCAAGGTCACCCAGCAAGCTTCCTTGGCAAAGTGGAGATTTGAACCTACTATGCCAATACTCTTAATTACTATGGCATATAAATGCATTTTGCTTTTTATCACACAAAAATTATACTTTGAGTATTCACACTTAATTGTGCCATGTTTCCTGCATTTAAAATTCCAAGAAATTAGTTGAGGGTAACTTCTTAATGTTTGAAAAATGCTACTAACTGAATGGTATTTCAGTATGATCCAATGAGTGTATGCATGGCAAAGTGGGGTGAGTTTTAGGGAGTTAAGTAATTTGCTAGACCAGCTTTTAAAGAGCCAAAAGGGTATTCCTGCTGTCCACAGATAGAAGGACTTACCAGCTTAGTAAGGTGGGTCATTTTCTTGAAGAGACTTCAAAGAGATAGTGGCATAATGTTAGCCAGAGCTTTTTTCCTGGGAGAAGAGGTGGTGGAACTCAGTGGGTTGCCCTCGGGAGAAAATGGTCACGTGGTCGGTGGCCCCGCCCCCTGATCTCCAGACAGAGGGGAGTTTAGATTGCCCTCCGCGCTGCTCAGTGGCACGGAGGGCAATCTAAACTCCCCTCTGTCTGGAGATCAGGGGGCGGGGCCACCGACCATGTGACCATTTTCAAGAGGTTCCGGAACTCCGTTCTACTGCGTTCCTGCTGAAAAAAAGCCCTGATGTTAGCATTCCAAAACACCAAGAAGCAGGGACCTAGCCTGCCTGACTTAGGAAGAGGTTTCAGCCTGCTTCCCTAATTTACTGTATTATCTGTGGCCTGAATGGAAAAAGAAGTCTGCACCAACTATTGCAAAGGAGAAAAGTACAACAGTGAGAGAAAAACAAGGCATGCAATAAAGGCTAGAATTGTCACTATGACTGACGAGAACCGATAATGATATGTTGATCCAATATCATAGTAAAGTCTCAGGTACTGGATTCCTATGTATAGAGCCACATATTATCCTTCTCAACAGCAAGATGGCCAACATCAAGAAACAAGTTTTTGAATAATAAACTTAATTTAGAAAATGAGCTTTGATTTCATTCCACACTACAGGTGGTAAGCAGCATTCATTGTGTACATTTTAAGGTTCCTGACTCCTCCTGAGGCAAACTAATCACCTATTACTACTGCAAGTTTCTAAAGAATTTCCTTCTTTCCCCCAACAAAAAATAGCTTGTTTTGGATCCAGTTTTTCCTTATTCTTAAAACATTCAGGGCAACATATGCTTCACTGGGCAAGGGGCCAGTGATTGTCAAACCTACTTCTGTTGAAATCTCTGGCAATGAATCGCCCAGAAAAATAATATACAGGCGACTATAAAAATATCTAATGGACATGCTTGTTATGATACTGGGCATGTGATGCGGGGTTTGTATCATGGTGCATTTCTTCTACTGTGCTTTAGTTCTACAGCAAACAATGGTAACTATTGACCAGAAGTGTTATTACATGAAAATAAGGAGGTTGTATGTAATGGTTTGTGTATAAAAAACAAAAGATGAAACAGATGTGACTTGTTTTTCTGGTCAGATTTGAAAACTCTCAAGTCCCTAACAGCGGTGACTGGACTCTCTTGTTTGTTACATTTGAAACTTAAAAAGAGATTTAACTGGTGTCGAGCAGGTGGAATTGTTATACAAGGACTGGCTCCTTCCACTTGTTTTCATTTTGCTAAAAGGTACGAAAGACCTTTTCTAGCCAAATATATTCAAATCTGAAAGACCAAAGTGATCATCCCCATGGTGCAGAAGCAAGGGAAAGAATTTATATAAAAAATCAGGTACCTCTTAAAGGACTGAGGGTGCATAAGTAATTCATAAGACTCTGATCTATAGAAGAACATGAAACAACTTCACAACTTATGGTATTATACGTCACTGACAGAGCTGGGCCATTTCACTGACTTTCCTGCTTGGTTTTGGTAACACAGCCTTCCTAGCTTGTTCCCCAGCTGGAAGACAGAAGCGTAGCCAGCTTACCAAAAGCCAGAACCATACTGTGATGCACACATGTTCTCTCTGTTCCAGTTAGAAGCTTCATCACTCAGAAGACTCTCTCCCTGTTCAGAAGCCCAAGGAAGGCTATTGAGGATTAAGACTGGAGGGATATAATAAAGGACTCACTTGGGGAAGGCTAGTAAAATCAGGTTACCATGGATAGTAAAGAGTGGATGGGGGCACTGGTAAAGGAGCAGGAGAAATTAGGATAGAGAGATTGGGACAGCCCTTGCAGCAGGGTTAAGATGAAAGAAGGGGGAGTTTTTGGTAACAGGAGCAGAGATGACCTTGAGGAGGACATACAAATTAACAGGCATGCAGCGTATATGTGAATCAAGTCCATTTCATACAAGCTCTTTAACCCATTTGGGCTTCTGAAGAGAGATTTTTAAAAAGGTTTTATACTCCTTAACAGTAAACCCACTTTGGCTTCTGAAGGCAAATGGATTTTTTTAAAAGGTTTCACATGCTTTAGGGATAAAACACTGTCCTCCCACAGTTGATGAAACTTTTAGCCAAGTTTTCCAAAACCTGTTTTGCTCCATTTCATTTGTTGCATTTTATCATTTAGGTGTGTGAAAAAAAATCTGTTTGCTTTCAGAAGCCAAAGGAAATTAAAGAGCTCATATGAAGGGGATTCAAGTGAGAGAGCTTATCTAGGTGAAGAAAGTTCTGGCGTTTTCACTGACTGTACCCATCTGGTTACATCCTGTGGCAAGCGTGAGACAAGGAGGCTCATTTTACACCACAAATTTGGATTAGGTCCCCCCAGAACCTCCTGTACACATGTATGAATTTCAATGCACATCAGAAATGGTTCTAATAATTGTATAGCAGGAAATCAAAATCAAGGAACAGAATTCACTCCTGTTTAATTTCCATTTTTTGTGAATTCAGAGAGACTGCTAATTTCAGCTGTAATGCTAGTTTGCCATCTTCTGTTAAAAGAAACTGAGAGAAATGCATTTTATCTCCAAGGGAACTAAGCAAAGCTGCAAAAACTTCCTGCTGTGCTTCAGGAAAAGCTTGTGCCTTGGTATCCTTTGTGTCCCCTCGAGTACACATTGACTGAAGAAAATGGCGCCACTATTGCTAAAAGCAGCAGGTGAGTTGAAAAGTGTGTTTCAGTATGCCTTGAAAAACTGGCACTCTTTTCAACTACTGTACACTGAAACAGAAAGGACTGGATTATTTTTGTTAAAGATGTGTGGTCTGAGTTAGGTCTGCTAAAGAGACAGAACGTTTTTCTCAATGTTTGTAGCAAGCTGCATATATCTGGGAAGGAAGCAATCCCTGGCAGGCTGTCTTATCTGCACAACTTGGACTGCACATGCCTGAACATCCTCTAAATGTGTAATACCACAAAAATATAACCTATTATTGCAAAACCTCCAAGTGTGTCACAACATGCATGCAGAGTTTAAAGTGACATGATATTAAATACACGCAAATATTATGTAAGACTCTTTTAGAAATGGAGCTGAATAAAACTAAATAGACGACTGAATCCAGAGGATTTCCGGGATGCCCTTGGGGAGTTTACCAGCTGAACTGACAAACCAGCATCCTGGTTGATCTGTGGAATAACAGATTGACCTGGGCCGTTGACTTGGCTGTTCCTACTATTCTTCACCAGCACAGGAACAAAGGTAGTCTGTTCCCAAATAATACTTTTTATGGTGGCCACCACGGTAACCAGAGATAGTGCACTATCACCAAGGCAACCCTTAAAAGCAGAATGGCAGCACACAGAGCAAACTGAAGGCTTGAGCAGCTATTTTCACTGTGTTTCTTTGCCTCGTCTTCCTCACATCATTTAAACAACAAAACACAGGGTGGAATCTCATGCTGTGCATTCCCTTCTTTCCCTCCAGATGACAGCCAATGGCATGGTGTGGTGGAAACACAGCACAGGGAATCTTTTTTCCACTTGTGTCTGAAGAAGGGAACTCTGAATCTTGAAAGCTTACACTCTGAAAACCTTATTGGCGTCTAAGTTGCCAACATGGTTACCCTGCTATCTTAGACAATTTTCCCAAAGTATATATCCCATTGGCATCAATGGGATTTACTCCTGAGTACTGCTGCTTAGCACTGGACAGCTAGAGTTGCAGTGACATTAAAAATGGCCAAACTGTATGCAGAAGCGGTCTGAAAATACTGAACAGTTACAGAATCATTTCTATCTGAGCAGTATTCTTCTGGAAGATTTACATATTGGGCTGATTGTACTAAGACTGTCTGCTTCATGTAGCACAAACTTTAAAAATAGCTTACATAAATAAATGTATACATCTCTAATGGCTTCATTTTAAGCATTCATTTTAATCCCACCTTTCTTTTGCTAAGGCATGCCCTGAGACACATACTAACCCCCCCTTCTTTTACCTTCCAAGTTTCCAGTCACCCTTCTGTTTAAAATGTGTTCTTTCTAAGAAAATGATATAAATCACACAAATAGCTGGGATAGCAGGAGTTAAAAACTCCATAACAGGATTTCCTTAGGTTATTTAAACTACCAAAAACATTCCCACCTCTACTGCAGCTTTAAGGGTCTTTAGTCTTTCTTAGAGTGTGATCCATTACCCACTTAAAATGCTGAAGCACCGACTCCTTCTGACCAGTTTAGTTCAATGGCTTCCATTCAAGTACTCCACACCTACACTGGGTTGTCGACTGGGCTGCTTGCCCAAGAGAGATTCATTGACATTTACACTCAGACAGCCTCACTGAGACTGAGTGAAATGTATCCAATGATGACACCAGCATAAATAGAAAGCAAATGACCTCTTGAGACAAGATTTTAGAAGGACAATGACCCATGCTAAACTCTGAGTAATGTAATTTAGGCCATGGCCCAGCGAAGAGTGACTACAGTACAATCCAATGCAGAGTTACTTCAAGCTAACCTCACTGAAATCAGTGGGTTTAAACTGGAATCATTCAGTATAGGATTGCACTGTGGAAAAAGGCCTCACACCATCATCAACAACAAATAAAACTAAATATGCACAATCAACAGGAACATTATTTTGAATTCAGGGGGGGAAAATGAATTCCAAAATGCTTTTCACATAATGCTCACACCAACTGACTTCATAAACTTGAAAATTTTGTGATGATTCATCATTCTGGCAAAAGGTTCCTCATTGTTCAGTATGCTGCCTGTACTGCTTACTGCTAATTCTGGCTTCTGACATAACAGTTCAGCAGGGGAGCAGGAATTCCTAGTTTCCTTGGCTTGCATTTTCTGTTCCTTTGCATATCTGTCTTTTCCAAAAGAGGAAGATCCAAAAATTATCTTCCAGAAGATGTAGAAGGAAACTATTCACAAAAATATGTCACACTTAAAAAAAACTTTTAACTTTCCTCTTTCCAATCACACATTGCCCCATTTTAACTACTATCGTATCCCCTTCTTTCTTACAACTTTGCTATCCTCTCACCTTGGCATGTGGTATATTTTATAAATGATCACAAATTCTGGGATGTGTGTGCATCTTTCTGACAGGTAAATACGAACATTCTTCTTCATCCGATATGTTGTGTTAGTGCCGGCAGAGATGGGTAATACAGTCTTGTATAAAGTTTGTAAAAAAATTTGCAGTGGCCAATTGTACCCAAAACTTCCCTCTAACTTCATGACTGGATTGCCTTTCTTTCATATTAACAGGGTGACCCCATTCCTTCCATAGTCTTACATGTATGATGACAGACATACAAATTAAGGCTGCAACCTGTAATTGGTAGATAAATCCATTTGGTAGATTAATCGATTTAATTGATTAAGTGGCAGGGTCTAATTTTAAACCAAGAGGATAAACTGTGATTGATGAAGCTGCTATTCTAGGGCATATTTATTTTTCAAGACCTTTTTAGTTCTGGAGTGTTACTGAAACTGAGAATGTTAAATGTTAATAATAAAAATTATCTGTTCTTGTGACAGAGAGATACAGATCTGCAAGTTTTAACTGGTAGATTAAGCAACAATTGGTAATTCATCAGTTGAATAAGTGCATTTACTTCACTGGTGAATTACTGTAATCAATTGGCAGCTCTCACAAGGCCTGTTCTTAGTCTAAGTGATAAAGAATATGCTTTTTCCTCACAGCTATAAGAGTCGTCTAACAGATTTTAGAGAAGACACTTTTCCATATGTTATATTTTCTTTTCTACAACTCCCCTTTCACAGTCAGTTCAGACAGTTTGCCCAGTCAGTTCATTTGTCTGAGTCAGCTTCCTCTTTTTGATTCTAGATAAGTACAATTAGAAGAGAGGCACAAAATAAGTGGGAAACCCTAAAGAATGTTAAGTAATTTAAACTATTTTAACCTTGTTTTTGAAAATAAGGAAATATGATGAGAAGAAATTAATGTAGACTACTAATTAGGGTTTTACAATAGCGAGCGATATCAGCCATTGTGAGAGTCACCAATTAAAATTAAATATCGCTGACTAATCTGCTTTAGTGTGACCTCTGACTTTCAGTATGCATTGGAGGTATTGTGACACCTCTGATGACATTATATGGTAGTCTAGGGGGGCACACTGCTTTAAAAAGCTTTCCTGGAGTATTACTTTTCAGGACATACCATGTTGGCCCCTATCTAGGGAACTGTCTAACTTGTTTTCACATTTCTGGATCACACATAAAAATGACCCAGCGATTATAAAGCAACCACAGATCAGTCTCTTGTTACATATTATCATTTTCCCACAGGAATTACATGCCCTTTTTCATACAGCAGCTAGATGTGCACAAATCTACCTGCATTTTGAAGGCCTTCGACTGGAATACACACTTTAAAGATCAATGTGCCTCAACATTACTTATTAAGGTTGTGTTCAAACCATATGGTTGTATCCAGTGGCAGCTGATCCTGAAGGAGTCCTTCAGTAACAGGAAAATTTGATAGTTCAGATTCCAAAGCCCACTTGTATAGCGGTTACAGCTTTAGACTAGGATCTGGGAGACCCAGGTTCAAATCCCCACTCTGCTGTGGAAGCTCACACAGTGATCTTGGGCCAGTCATACACACACTAAGCCTTGCCTATCTCACAAGGTTGTTGTGAGGATAAAATAGGAGAAGACAACAATGTAAGCTGCTTTGGGCCCCCACTGTGAAGAAAGGCAGGGTATAAATGAAGTAAATAAGTAATAAATATAACTGAAGATGAGGGGGCAGGATAAAAGGTTAGCTGGTGGGTGGGAAAGAAAAAAGGAAGCAGGGAAAAGAGAGGATTTGCGTTCTGCCAGGAGGAAGAAAAGATGAAATAGTGGGGGCAGGGGAATACAAGAGGAAAGTAAGGTGCCCTTGTGGGTTTCCCTACTGTGCAACTGGGCCCAGCCTGACAGTAAACACCACCAGAGAGGAAAGGAAGGAAAGATGAAGACAGGGGAGCATATAGAAAGTAGGATGCCTGGCACGTGCGAAGAAGGAAGCAGGCAAAGGAGAAAGAAAAGAGAAAAGCAGGCAAAGGAGAGAGACTGTGGAGCTTTCAGGGAAAGAAAAAGGAAAATAGTGGGGGAGGGGGAAATGACACCCCCCATGCTTTGCAAGTCCCTTCTTGCATGTTTATAATATTTATTCTGAGAAAACTCAGAAGCAAACACTTACTGTTTGTGGTGAGGTTATTTTCCCCAGGTGGTGGAAGAGGATCTGCATCCTGAATGACTTGTAATACTCCAACAGTCCGGACTGGAGGATCTAGTGCTACGGAGCTTTCGTTCACAGTTATGTCACTAGCTCCAGTAATTTGATTGGTTGGTGGCCCTCCTATAGATGCTTCAAAATCTGGAGGTATTTCATCTATGCAATCTGCATTTGGCTAATGGGAACAGAAAAAGACATTAATAAGAAAGGGAAGAAATATTCTGAAAGGGTTACAGATTTTAATCACAGAATTAAAAGTTTGCTCCAGAAAAAGGCTAATCTCTGTATTTTTATTTGTAGTTCCATAATTTATCTGGTTTTATATTTTTAGCATATATTTTGACTTCTGTTTAAATAGATGTGAAAAATCCAGGTAATGCAACTTGCAACCACCACGACTTGGACCCCAGTTTGAACACAGTCCTGAGACAGAGGATAACTAGATCTCTGGCTCATTCTAGTTGCTTGAATTAATTTTAGTTATCACAACCGTAGGATGTGGAGAGGTTGCTTAGAGGGGGCAGCCTACACCTTTAAACTCAAGCGTGGTTCATCTTTGCCAGTGACTTCTAAACAAAGAAGGAGCAGCCCTTTGTCCAGGATGCTTCTCTGACAAGTGTGAGTTGCCCCACTACCTTGAAAATAGCAGCTGAGGGGCCCAGTCTTGAAGAAATCCTTCCTGGATTCTACTAAGTTTTACAACTATTGGATGATAGGAAAAATATATTGGGGGAGGGAAGGTGCATGAGTGGCTCAAACTATATGCATTCCTGGATAATATTGATTTACTAGACCTATTTCAATCTGTCATCTGGTCTGGCTTTTGGAACTAAAATACTCTGGTTGCTCTGGTCAATTATCTACACAGGATGAATGAGAAAGGAATGAATTCCTGTTTATTCTTCTGGATCTATCAGCAGCTTTCAATACCATCAAACACAGCATCCTTCCAAATTGCCAATCTGCACTGGAAGTTGGGGGCATGGCAATTTAATGTTTCTGCTCCCACTTAACTGGCAAATGCCAGAAAGTGAAGACTGTGTGTGTTAACAGGGTCCACATTTCTCCTTTGCTATTAAACATCTACAAAAAACAGCTGGGAAGTGTTGCTTGTATTTCTGAAGCTAGATGACATCATTATGTGGATGACATTCAGCTCCCCCCCCTTTAGATCTGAGCTAGGTGTCCTGAACAGGTTCTTTTTTTTTTTTATAAATTTTTTTATTTTTCATAACTACAAAACACTACACAACACTACACAAGACTATCACAAGGAAAGGGGAGAGGGAAGGGACAAAGGGGGGTGGAAAAAGAAAAAGGGAGGGGGGAATGAACTACAAACACTAAACACTACACTTCAATGTTTTCCCTTCATACTGTCATAATACAAAAATAGCTCCATAGGATAATGATGGAGTGGTTAATCATACAGAGAATAAACATTTCAAATTCTGATTAAACTTTCCTCCCCCTTCTAGGTCCCGGACGCAATTCTCTCTGTGCAACCGCTGTTGCGGTGCTCTCCTCCTCCTCCCCCCCCTCCGGCTTCTCCTTTTCTTCGTTCTCGGTGCAGCAGAGTTCTGGGTTTTTATTCTCAAAATCCTTTAGTTGATCTTCTGATAGTATCTTATAGGCCTGATCTTTATATCTAAACCATATTCCTTCCGGGAATAACCATTTGTACTTTATTCCATGGTCCCTCAGAAGAGCTGCAAACTTTTTATACTTAAAACGCCTTTTCCGGACTAGAAATGGAACGTCCTTCAAAATCTTGACTTTCAAACCCATAAAGTCCAAATCCGCATTGTATGAGTTATATAGGATGGTGTCCCGAATCTTTTTAAATGAAAAGTCAATAATGATCTCACGAGGCAACTGTCGCTTTGTTGCATATTTTGAAGAAGCCCGACGGACCTCCAAAATGGCGCTTTTAACCTCTTCTTTAGTCGTCCTCGCGGGTATCGCCAATAGTTCCGAGACCACCTCCCACAGATCCTCTTTTTCCTCCTCTTTCACGTTTTGGAGACGCAAAATTGTCTGCGTTCGTTCCATCTGTAGCCCGATCAGCTGGTTCTCAACCAACTTCAGCTCCTTTTTTGTAGCCTTCACAAGTGACGCACTTTCCAGAGCAGACTTCTCTGCCCCCCCCCGCTGCTTCCTTAATGGTTTTCACTTCGCTTTCAATTAAGCCCACCCTTTGATCAGTTTCGTTCAGCTTGTCAACAAAGGGTTTTATGGCTTCCACCACCGCCCTGCGCACCAACTCTTCGAGCGACTCTTCAAGATAGCCGAGATTGACTTACCGAGAGCGGGACTTTGCTTCTTTGCTGCCATTTGGGGGGGGGGGGGCGCCAACAAAATTCTGGAACTCAGCGAAGGGGAAGAACGAGTCTTCTTCAGATCAACCTCTCCTTCACGAACGCTTGTAGAACAGAAGGGATTCGCTTGTTTACGGGCTTCCACCTGTTTCTTTTATTTGCCGTTTCTCGTTGCCCGGCGGCACTCGAGGCACCGCGCACGTCTGCCGGCCTCCATAGGGACAAACGGGCAATTCCCCCCCCCGCATTGATTTCGGGGAGTTCTTCCCGCAGCGTCCCGGACCCTGGCTCCCTCCCTGGGAGTCCTGGGGGCTAATCCTTGCGGATCAGCCGCCCGGTCAGGGTGCCCGGTCGTTTCCTCCCAGACCAGCCGAGAGGAGCGTCTGGCATGGCTGAGAAAACGAAACCGAATCGTCCTGAACAGGTTCTTGAAGGTAGGATAAGGATCCATCAAATGAAGCTCAGGCGGTCTTGCAGTTTATTTATTTGCTTGTTTCAATTTCTATTCTGCCCTACCCACACTGGCAGACTCAGAGTGGATTACACTCCATAAAAACATTACAATAAAATTGTATTTAACAATTTAAAACAATATAAACAGTACAATATAAATATTGGGATTATCTTCATTCTGCGCAGCTGACAGATGCACAAGAGATATCTGTAAAGTGATTATGTGTACCCTACACATGCATTTGTATGAATGGGTTCCATTTTGACCTATATTCCTGCTGGGAAAACTCTCCTCTGTACTAAAGTAACTGCTGGCCTAGGGTGGTGCTGGTTTAGGGGGTGTCCCTCTATTTGGACAGTGACACAAACATTGAAAAGAATCTGCTGACGAAACAACGCAGTTCTTCTACAAACCTGTAAAGCAATTTTGAAAATCGAAATTGTCAAATTTTGAAAATCTAGGTAGAGTGAAATCAGAAATAAAGCTTATCAGGTGGAATAATACAAGTGTCTGGCCTGGAAAATTAGCAGACTCAAGCATATAGCAATATGACTCAGCATTAGAACGTCTACATTAAGAACTAAATATTCCAAGCACCCACACAAACTGTGCAGTGTTCTACTCCAGAAGGGTAAGCAAGAGATCAAAGATAGAGAGTGAGAGGGAAAAATAGGTTCAAGGTAAGCCCAAATCTCAAAGTAGGGGCCCAAAAACATCCAGGCAGTGGGTGATCTACAAGATTACTCAAAGGGGAGACCAGAGAAGAGGTGAGAGCACATGATGTGTGTCAGAAGTGTGACTTTTCCCATTTACAAAACAGTAGTAGTCTTAGGCAGGTAAAAGCTCGACAGGGTACCATTTACAAAACAGTAGTAGTCTTAGGCAGGGTACCAGAGTCTACCTCCAGTTACGGGGCCAGAAGCTGGAGCTCAAGACACAGACAGAGCTAATTTCTCTTGCATTTTCAAAAGTGGGAAGAGGACAAAGTGCTTCCTGATTGGCCAAAGGTGAAAAGGGTCAGGTTTCACATCTTGAGAATGCTTCCATGTAAGAAATAGTAGGAGAGATATTCGGGGTGGGGAAAAGGTTGTTAAAGGCTGCAAATTGAAATTGGAACAAACTGGAAGTATGAAGTAAGAAATTCTTAACAGAAAATACTAATGTGAGCACAGGAAAGTTAATATATCAGGATATTTTGGATCTAAAATGTACCTCAAGAGAGCCGGATTACTAGTATGATACTAGGCAGTTCTAGGCTTCTGTCTCTGGAATGCTCTTTCCCAGTAAGTGAAAGCCAGGCGCCAGAGACCCTGGCGCCTGAGGCCGGGGGGCAGCTTCAGGTCTGCTCCTGCCCCCTTGCGCGCATGTGCACCCAGACTGCGGGGCAGCTGGGCGGGAGGGCTGGGAGGCTGTCCGCTCAGACTGCCCCACACTGCTGCCGCTGGCGCACGCTCCCAGTCAGGCACAGTGGGTGGCTGGGGAAGCACGTGTGCGTCTTCCCAGCCCTCCTGCTCTGCGCGCCGTCCTGGACGCCTGCTGTGTCTGGCTCGTGGCTGCTGCTCCCAGCCAGGGGCGTGTGCTGGTGGTGGAGGTGACACAGGAGGGTTGGGAGGCTGCAGTAGCTGCGGGCCAGGCATGGCAGATGCTGGGGTGGCACGCAGGCGGCTTCCCATCCCTCCCGCTCAGTTGCCCATGCGCTGCTGCTGCCAGCTCCGCGGTGTGCGCCCCCACCCCGGCGCCTGAGCGCTGGAGGTGGCTGCCGGACCTGCCTCAATGGAGGCGCTGGCCCTGGTGAAAGCCATTGATTTTTGGAGGAGATCAGGCCCAGTTTGGTTCACTTTGCTGTTTGTTGTGGAAATGGCTAGAAATCCTGTTTCTTGTACCCATGTGAGTCTAGCAGAGAGGCTTGATGCCTTCTGTAATGCCTTTTATCACATTTTGTTAGGGCCTCAGTTGTGTCCCTTCCTGGAGAGAGATAACGTGGCCACAGATCCTGAGGAGTTCCAGGCTTCAATAATATCCAGGTTGGAGGAACACAATGCCTTTTTTGTGAGGCTGCCTTTGGCAACTGTTTGGAAACCTCAGCTGGTGCACAATGCAAGAATCAGATTGTTAACTGGCACTTGCTACTGTGAAATATGACCTCCCTATTTCATGTTAAAAGATCAATAGCTTTCACTTTATTTCTAGGATCAATTCAATGTTCTGGTTTTTACCTTTAAAAGCCTGAACAACCTGAGGCCTAGACAACTAAATGACTATCTTCTCACACATGAATCTACCCATCAGAAGATAATAATCTAAGACCCTCTACATTACCCATTTTCAGAGGTGAGGTGGGTAGCTACTGGAGAGGCGGCTTTGTTCCCCAACTGATGCAAGAGCAGTGCTTTGAATTAAATAAAAGTTAACATAGACTTCTTGTCCTAGATTTACAATACAATCCTAAGAAGAGTTACTCCAGTCTAAGCCCATTTTCTTTTCTTAGGATTGCACTATTAATGAGTCTTGTGCTCTGATTGCTACTATCTGCCATGATTGTTTGTAATTACACCATCAAAAAAATCACAGGTTGCATTCATGCCTGCAATACAGCACTTAAATTAAAACAGAACCATGTGTTTTGTGGAAAATGCCCTTTCCCTTATAAACTTCCTTAATATCATTTGAGAAAAAATATCCAGAGATCTTCACTAGGGTAAACCTACTGCCTACTATATGCAGATGCTTGCTTTGAAATTTTGAATTTAAAACTGGCAGTCATAAAAAGACTGTTCTATAGAATGTTACACTTACCGGAATCCCTAATGCTTTTAAGATGTTCATTTTACACATAGGGCAGGTGCGATGGTCTAGCAGCCATGGATCTACACAAGATTTGTGAAAGAGATGCCTGCAAGGGAAAGTAAGGACATTTTATTTCAAATCTGTACCTGCATGAGCTCTTAATTTTCTCCATTTCAAAAGCTGCACTTAAGATAATCTATTTAGAAAAAAGTTCCAATGTGTCTTGCTACATGAGGACGAAAATTATAAAGGAATATCTGTGTAGGAAAGATTTTTGTCAAGAGAAAAACCTGATGAAAGAAAGCTTTTGTTGAGAAATAGAGGAGTTTAGATGTCAATACATTTGAACTGACAACACTCATCTTGTGGTTTCAAATGTTAAACCAGAGAATTAGCACTTTAGATGAAAAATACTGAGAGAGCCAGGAAAGTTACCACAATATATGCAGGCTGATAGTATTTAAATAAATCCATTAGCATAACACTCCAACTGCATCCCATTCATTTTCAAGGAAATATGGAAACATACGTCCCAAACAACTCTTACATGGTAAACTAAACATAACCTTCTTAAAATAATTTAGCCAGTTTCTATGACTTACCAGTCTCTCTCATTTGAAACTCCATGTATATTGGACTTAACCTACCATGTTGTATCCCAAACATGAGAATAATATACAGATCTGTTGTGTACCAGCGCCTATCTTTAATATCTTTATTAAATACAAGTAATTTTATATATTTTTTCTCTCTAGATAGATATCTAAGGAGAGAAAAGTCCCCTAACAACAAGCTAGTCCACGAATTTACTGGAAGTAACACAATTTTTTCAGTTTGTTTTTGTGCCCTGGTCCTTTTTACTTGCCATGATTCTGTTTATGATTCATTATTAAATATTGAAAGTATAAGCAAAAATAAATATGAAACATCACATCCCTTTCTCATTCAGTGGAGTTTTACATTTCTTCCAGCTGAATAATTATTGAGACTAAATATTGTAAGGGAATTTATACTATTGCAGTTCATATTGTGAATAACTTGCTGGGGAGGGGGGGAAGCTATGAGGGAATATGATCAAGTCTGAAATGAGTCTTATGATTTCACTTGACTGGGATGCTAAAGTTCATGAGAGTCCATTGGATTAATGAAAATGAAGCATTCTGATACTGAAAAATCTGAACCGCTATTTTGAAAAGTCCACTTCAGGTCAAGAATATTTACAGTGTAAGCAACACCATGCATCACATTTCAAGTTCCTTGATCAGCAATTCATTTCTCCCACAAGAAGCACTTCACGTCATCTGAAAAAGTTTTCATGAGATGATAGCACCAAACAAATTATACATTTGCAAAACCGTGACTGAAAATCAGTAAACATTTTACATTTAACCTAGCAAGCAGCAATGCAGATACAGAAAACGGTTTGAGAATTACATTACTATACAACATGATGATTCATCTCTACTGTAGATGAATCATCATGTTCCTCATATCACTAAAGAAGGGATCTGACCTGTACAAATCCTAATTTTAGGGACGTCAGCTGCTGTAAACATGTGAATGCTATATAGTGAGAATTTTCTCTCTCTTTACAGGTGATTAATGGTACCCCATTTTCATCTTACCTTTCCTCTATGAAACTCCTCAGGGTGCCTATTCCCCTCCCGCCCTTCCATCTTATTGTCATAGTAAGTCTGTGAGGTAAGCCAGGCTGAGAAAGGACGATTAGCTCAAGGAGACTGATGGCAGAGTCAGCATTTGAACCAAAGTGAGACCAAGTCTGATCACTCAAAACTACCACACTGCAGTGGCTCAGAGTTGACAATGTGGGTCATCTCTTTGGCTGGGAAGAGGAGGTGTGGGGGGGCACTCTCAATAGCCAATAGAGAGCCAGTTTGGTGTAGTGGTTAAGAGCACGGGACTCTAATCTGGAGAGCCGGGTTTGATTCCCCACTCCTCCACAAAGCCAGCTGGGTGACCTTGGGCGAGTCACAGTTCTCTTGAGCTCTCTTAGCCCCACCCACCTCACAGGGTGATTGTTGTGGGGTAATAATAACACTTTGTAAACCGCTCTGAGTGGGCATTAAGTTGTCCTGAAGGGCGGTATATAAATCGAATGTTATTATTATTATTATTATTAATAACAGACTGTGGGCATGGTGAACATAGTGCGGTGAACTTATTTTATTGATTTTAACTTCTTCTAAGTCTCCAAAACCTAACAACAAAAATGAAGATTATTTTAAATGCTTGGGAAAGTAGTACTGTTTTGTCAAGTTTCCCAAACTCCGAAAAAAAGGTTTGGTGGTCCTTACTAGGGAAATTGCTGCTATGTAACAACAGTCCCTAGGAATGGTTCGGTGCTCAAGCAATCACCTGAGGCACCAAACAAACATGGGTATGGGGGGAGATGGTCATGGTTTGTGTCTGTTGCCACCTCACAGGACTGTGCCACAAAGGCACCTCCTCTAGAGCCAGCCTTAGAACAGGCTTTTGCTGGATGGCAGCCTACACACATCTTCTACACACATCTGTGCAGGTGGAAGGGTGCAGGTGGAAGGGTGGCAAAGGAAGAAGGCACTTGGGGTAGCAAAATGCTCTGAGCCAGTCCTGGTGGTTCTACCACTGAGAAGGCCTTGATCGGGGTGACAGTACTTCTCATCTCTCAAAAGGGAGGAACTCTGAACAAGACTTTCAAAAAACCTCAAAAAGCAACAGGTTTATATGGGAAGAGGCAGATATAATCAGGTATGTGGGCCTGGACTCCAGCAGATATGGTGGGCCTGGCCCATATGGGGCTCTAAATGTTTATAGCCAAACTTTACATAGGGCTTTATGCCACTGAAGTGTCTAACTCATCTTTTCAGTGAACAAAAGAATTTTACTAAGGCTATCAAAAGTGTTGATCACTGAACCAATACATTTCAACATTTAAAACGCTTATGTGATCACTATTAGATCACAAACATGCACTCTTTTTCACACATATGGACAGACGCACATACAATCAATCTGTTTCTGATCAAGAATCCAGAGGATGTGCAATATAGGAAATGAAAGTTCTCTGTCATTTGTAGTTCAAGCATTGCTAGCCTTGCCAGGTAAGAGCATGACACAGCATAATGCTTCACAGTCAGCAGCTGTTTGAGATTCGCACACTCAAAAGTTTTATTTGGCTGTTGCAATGGTTCTTGGCTTTAACAACATGGCTACCCATGCCGACTGACTCAGATTCAAAAAGCTGTCAAGATCATATCTTTATGCACTTTCAAAAATTAAATCAAATTACGTTAGGGTAACAGGAAGAGTCCTGGCTCACTGAACTGAGCAGGAGCTTTGCCTTTTATATCAATTAGGTGGTCTGTTGTTTATTTCCAAAGGAATAACTTAAAATAACATTTCTACATCTTGTGTATAAAGTTCCCTACACTCCCACCTTAAACTGAGTTGGCAGCTTCTAAATTCATTGAGGTCACTCTGCTTAAGATGGCCCTTACAGCTAGTGGGGGGGGGGGGGTTGCATGCCAACTTGGTAAAAGGATACTTATTCAGTCACATGTTAAGGATTTTATCATTAGTCTATTTTAGACTTTAGCTACTGAATGTGATTTTAGCAAGAGCAAACAAATATACAGCATAGAAAGTTATGGTAAACATTTTAGGTGGGATGGTATTACAACTGGATTTAACAAACAGATTGTTCATTGAGTTAGCAAAAAAATTCAAGGCAATTTATCCCACTGCTATATAGTTTGTTTAAGAAAATCTACAATGCAATCCTATGTAGAGCTTATTTCAGTGGGGTAACACTATCTGTCCATAAGAATGAACTCTAAATCATATATTTATTTGCTAACTACATTTTTATTCTGCCCTCTTCCAAGGAGGTGAGAGTAATATATGCTGTTCTCTTCTCCATTTCATTCTATGAAAAGTCCTTTGAGGTAGTTGGATTGCCAAATCCAGGTTGGTAAATTCCTGGAGATTTGGCATGGTATAATGTCATAAATTCCATTCTCCAAAGCAGCCATTTTCTCCAGGAGAACTGATCTCTGTCATCTGGAGATCGGTTGTAATTCTGGGAGATTTTCAGGTGCCAGTTGCAGCTGGAGATTTACAACCAACAGAGGCTGAGAGTGTATGACTGGCCCAAGGTCCCCCAGTAAGCTTCATGGCAGAGCAGAGTTTTGAACCTGGCTCTCCCAAGTTTAACCACTACACCATGCTGGCTGTCTCATGCCTAGTACTGGATACTCTGAAGAATTTACAAAAATTCTGATCATTGAAATTCATCTGCCACCAAACTACAAGTGCCATTAGATTTCATTTCTTTAGCCCCAACCACAACCCATTGTAATGAATCTTAGCAGGCTCTTTTATTCTTACCAGTTTAAAAGAAATATTCCTTGCCTGTAAAGAGTATCTGTAAATCAGTTTGCTTATAAAAATCAAGAGGTTATATATTTTTTAATAGATGGTTGTAGTAACTCACCGGCAGGGCAAGATTCTGACAACATCATTTGGCTTGTAACCCTCAATACAAACTGCGCAGTTATCAAAATCAGATTCTGTTTCCTATTAAAAAAACACAAGTGGAATTAATCATTTAGGAAAAAGCACGAGGTGCCATCACAAAATACCTTTACATTCTGAGGGCTTGGCCTAGTTCACTATAGGTATAACAGAGCCTGCTTTCTCCACAGTTCCCCTCAGCATTTCATGATGTTTAAGGAAATTCAGTATCTCCATGCAGGACTTCCATATTACGGAAGTATTACCACCCTATTATCATGCACACCCTGTTCAATCGTTTGCAGCAGGGAGTATTCGCTACCAAAGTTACTGATCTTTTCCTTGCCCAAAGCACTATTCCCTTAACACAGTTTCTCATTTTTGTTTATTTGAAGAAAGATTTGAATTTCTTTTACCTTGTCACCCTTTCTTATTGTTCTGACCTGAAGCTTGCCGATTGCTTTCTTTGCAGCATCTCCAAGACGGCGCTGAAAATGGAAAACATGGCTCTTCAGTAAATGTATTTAATTATTTAGCTTATTTATAGCCCATGTTACTTTAAAGTGTATAAGAATACTGACGTTTCTACATGGTTTTTCAGCAGCTGTTTGATAATCCAACACTGTTTTAAATGAAATTGACTTAATTGCAAACTATTTGATCCAGAGAGGTCATCACTATGGAAACAAGAACTGGTCTTAGGCTGTTAGGTTATCAAATTTTTATTATTAGATGGTAATAAAATTCATCAACAACCAACAGATGCAGGACAGTAGCTTGGATCCTGCCTAAAAGTGGCATAGGTGGAAAGGGGAGTTATTGTCAACAATTTCCCCACCCCTGCTACTTCTAGGGATCCCTGTCCCTAGGAACAGCATTTTAGGGGGCTTCTGGGGCTGTAGTGAGGAGGGAGGAAGTATGAAGTTGTGCTCCATGGAAATTTTAGGTGAGATCTGAGACAGTATCTATTTAAAGGGGTGGGAAAGGGGAAAAACCTCTTTTAAACAAAATTTATATCCCGTATTTCTGCCCTCACAAGGGCTCAGAGCAGATAAAGAACATAATAAATACATATAATAAAAACATACAATAAAAGCACTAGTAAAAATCATATAAATACTGTAGTAAAACAACCTAGAGAAGCACACATTGCACCCCACATCTCAGACATTAGGGTTTATGGGGCAGGGTGGCCAAGAGCTAATAAATACAGGGATAGGGGCACATATCCCACCCCCCACTGGTAGGAGGCTGGTTGAGGATCTGCCTGTCTCAACTACCATAAGCCTGGAGGTACGTCATCATTTTACAGGCCCAGTGAAACGATAACAAATTCTGCTGAAACCAGACTTCCATGAACAGAGAGTTCCACCAGGCAAGTGCCAGGGCTGAAAAAGCCCTGGCCCTAGTTGAGGCAAGGCGAACCTCCTTGCGGCCAGGGATCACCAGTAGCTGTTTATCTGCTGACCAGAGCAACCTCCAGGGAATACAGGGTGAGTTCAGTCTCAGGGCCAAGCTACACATGACGAAAGACACTTGCCTGGCAAGTGGATTGAGTGGAGGGCAAGTGAACAGGGAGAAATACACTTGCTGTTCAAGTGTCATTCGTCATGTGTAGCTTGGCCCTCAGTCCACTAAAGGTTAAGACCAGAACCTTGAACTTGATCCAGAACTTCACTGGAAGCCAATGCAGTTGGCACAGGACATATGTATATATATTGATAAAGAAAAATCAAGTGTATATTGTATTAGGATTGTACGTGTGGTTGCTGAACTTATGAACAGTTTCTGTGTACAGTGTACACTTGATGGAAAGCTGTGTCTGTCTTCCCTTCTTCCTTTCATAGTAAAATGGATACATGTTATTTTTATAAAGAAATTTAATGTTTGCTAATTAATTAATTTTGCTTTTTCTAATTAAGTTCCATGACATTTTTAATTTAACTATCTGCCTAAAGTTAATAGAACTGCCAAGTTGTAATGTAAGTTATGAGAGCCTGGAGATACAGGTGTACATTTTGTACTGTCCAGGATACAATTTAGCTAAAGTTAAGCATTTTGAAGTTAGCAGTCTGGTCAGCAACCAAGAGGAATGCAGTTTCCTGTCAGTTGATCAGAAAAGACAATTTTAGACAATGACCAAGATGGTTTCTGTGTCATATCCAAGAAAGAATGTATGCTGAAAAGGACCTAGATAACAGAAAAATGCTTGTAGCTGTTTCATCATGACTCTTCAAAGCCTCCTACAATTTTTGACTGCATTAACAGATGACACTACAGAGCTGTTATGGTGGAGAAGTAAGCTCTCCTCAGCGCCCCCCACAACCACAAAGTAAACTCTCAACTTCTAAAGCAATGATTTTAAAACTTTGTTGCAGCACCACCTGCCAAGTATGCAGTACTATCATAAAATGTCACGCAAACCAGAAGTAAAAATGTAGGATATAAAAACAGCACTCCAGAAAACGCATATATATTTACAATACAAGCCACTTAGGCACACGCTGATTGAGAACTTTGTGCCTAATGGCCACCAGACAATGTTTTACTGTTAGGTTTTATTCCTATTTGCTGTGGGTCGTATTTCTTTAAGGGACAGGAGAGAAATCTCAAATCTGGGTTTTATTCATAGGCTTCGATGAGCAGTATAAAGCACTTCTCCACAGACTATCAAAAGTGGAAAGGACTACCTAAAATCCCAAATGCCTCCCTTGCCTCCTAAAGTCCTGAATGCAGCAAATATTTTTAGTTACTACTTAAATATTTTGTTACTATATTATTCTCTTTCTCATGCCTTGCTTTAGCTTCTCATCTTATAGAAGAGTTTACGTCTTTTAATGAATTCTGCAGCTTCTTTATTCCAGAGGACCAGCACCATTATTTGCTATTTGTTGCCAACATCAGTTTGACTACTGCCAATATGGGCCAGTTGCTCTTTATCTTATTCTTACTCGACTTTTTCCCAGGGGTCATTTTGTAGAAAAAGAGCTGGAAGAACTCATTAGCATAACTCATTAGCATATGCCACACCTCTTGCCATCATTGGAAGTGTGTCATTAGTATAACTGATTTGCATATGCCACACCTCCTGACATCACCTATTCTGGCTGTTTTGGACCCAATCCTGGCCGAAATTGGGCCCAAAATGGCAAAAAGGGGCTGAAAATGGCTGAAAAGGGGCACAAAATGGTCAGGATCAGGCTACTGCTGAGTTTTAAATTTTCCTAATTTGTGTTTCTCAGCCTGAACGAAAAGAGGCATAGACAACAAGGGAGATGGAATATACAAATCAGTTAATACAAAATGGGGTCCAGAAGAGAACCCAAGAAAAGATGCTTGAAGAAAAACTATTTATAGATTTAGATTACACAGCTGACTGAAGAGATAGCTGACCAGTGCTTCTGCAGGTGTTTCACACATGGGATTTCACACTAATAGTTATACTGCTGTTAAAATGAGTTATTGTTGTTATGTACACAGGACTATTGATAACGCATTGCCCCATGCATTTATTTTACAGTGACCAGGACAACTTTCTGGTTGAATGGTGTGATGTATTAAAAGGTATAGCAGGTTTAATTTTTTAGAAGTTAAACTGAAATGCTTAAATATCAATATTGATCATGCTTTATTTGATAGAACAGATTTCCCTACTTATCTGACTGGATAGTACATTACAAAGATATTGTAAACAGAAAAGAAATCCATAGTTTGTAAAGCTACTCTAGTGCGTCTTCTGGCAATGCCAGCGGCACTATATTTGTATAGTTTATACATTTTATCTGTAATGTGCCTCTACAGATACTTGGTCAAAGATCCAAGCTAAAAATATGCAGAGTCCGATAACTAATTTCTAAAATGGCTTCCCCCCAAAAGTCAATTTTTTAGAGAGTTGACATTTTAAATTATTTTAATTGCTAGGCCATGATCCAATAAGGCTGCACGCTGTTGTCAAGTTCTCCTTCACTAAGACATTGATTAAGATTCTTTTAAACCAAAAAGTCAGTCTAACCTGAATGGCCAATAGAAATTATTTTTGGACTGGATGATCTTGAATGGTAGAAGGTGCCTGGAACTGGGTGTCCTACTTTAACCAAGAGAACAATAACCTTCCATTGTTTAAAAGCAAGCCTGGTTCAGACAACATATCCAGGGTGTCAGGTTCTGTGCATGACCGGTCCTAGTTGCAGGAGAGCCATATGTGTGTACAGTTTTATCTTCATAGGCTTCACAGATGGCTTAATTGAATGTGCACCGTGAGATGCCTTGAATGTTATTAAGTTCATGCGTGTTTTGGAGCATTATACTAAAATAGTATAATTTACCTATTTATTAATTAAAAACATACATCCTGCATTTCTTTATAGCTCAAGGTGGCTTACAAATCACAATTAACAACATCAAAATTTACAACACAGCTGGCGCTTCAGACATGCCTTGTCAAAAGGTACAGGCTTGTTATTTTCTTGGATATTGTAGAAAAGGTAAAAAATTATATCAAAACATCTTACTCACTGCACAAAAAGGATGTTTGTTCATTTGTCTCATGTATCAGCTAATGACCTCCTGGTCCTTCAAAGGCACACTTAAAACAATTACAATCTTATTGAAGTCTTACTCTATGAAGATGGACTTGGAAAGATTAAACAGCCAGGACATACTAACCCCTTTTAAACACACAGAACAATGCACAAAATGGAGCTCACCTGCCAAGCTACTCACCTGGTTTCTGTCCCTCGCATTTGCATATCGGAATCTCTGAATATAGTAGAAGACCAGCCATGCCAGGGAGATGATCATCAGCACAATGAAGGAGATGGAGACAAACACTACTGAGGTACGGCTGACATACTTCTGCAGGTTACGAGTTCCAATGGTGATGTACATCATCACAGTAACATTCCGCTCTAGCAAACCGACTATCTCTTTTCCCTTCGGCTCGGGGATCATTATTGCTACAACATCCTCAGCACCTATCAAATCAGAAGGGTGGGGGGGAATAACCTTTTAAAACAAGAAAAGCAGCCACTGTAGTTTTAAAAGGATAACAACAATGAAAAAGGCAATAAAATACTCAGCATTCTCTTATTCAATAAAGTTGCTTTCCATTGTTTGGGGAACCAGACAAAACTGACACAGAATCTGATTTTGGGTTCAGCTGGAACGACCAGGCCACCATTCCAGCACCCAAGGAAGAAAGGTTTGAATTAATGAACAACCTACATGGAATTGGCAGCTGGAAACGCAGTGATTCGGTTTGGTCTGTTGGGAGTTTCCCTTCTGGTTCCCACCTAAGAAGTGAACCACCCTATCCAGCAAAAGCAGGGCACAACAAGAGGAAGTGAACTTCCCTGCCTTCCTCTCCTCCTGCAAGCTTTTGTACCTTCTCTTGATTGGTGTACCCTAGGAAACAGCATGGAGGGAGTAGGGGTCTGTAGTGTGAAGGGTAAATCACTGAAAATCATTCCACTCAATTTGCACTAGGTGAAGTGACCTGAAAGCAGAAAACATTCACATCATAGTAACATCTCTCTCCCTATTATGCACCTTATTATGCTTTCTCATACACAACCACAGACAGGCTAATGTGTTCCTCACAGAGGCATTTGCAGAACCTTTCTTTTACTTTCTAGTCACTTAATCAGGCACAGGAAAAGGCCTCTTTAAATTCCTCCTCCAGGGTGAACCGCAACAAAGGCCCTTATCAGAATTCTTCCATTACGTACCTCAGCTGCACTCACTGCATAAAGCCATGATAGGCAAATGCAGTCAACATGCATAAGGGAGAAAACTTGCACCCGGCGAGGTAGGGATTGAAACAACTTACATTCTTGTACGTTAAAGGTGTGCTGACATGAAGTGGAGGGCAGAGACAATGCTGTTTTCCTTTCAGCCTTTGCTCTATGAAAAGCATGACCCTCACTGCCAAAAGGGCATGTGGATGACTACAGAAACAATATCTTCCTAACTGCTGCTCCCCACTGACATAATAGATATACTTGCCACTTTGGGATTTCCCAATTAATCAAAAGCAAAACTATTTCCATATGATAAGTACAGGAAGAAAAATCTATAAGAACTAAATCCTCTGGTTCAGTCATTCTGAGACTGACAAATGAAGTAAGACCACCACCACCACCACCACCCTAATTATGAATCTGGCCTCAATGTGGATAGAAAAACTCAAGAGAATGAGGCCAGATTCAGATAGGGGGTATTCTTCTGCAAACTGGGTAGACCCCCCTAGGTTGCCAGAAAAAAAGTAAACTTCCCCAAAGGAGGGGGAGATCCCTGCCAAAGACTGTGGCTGTGGGGCAAATGCAGCAGCAACACTAGGAGCTACCACTGCTGCCTAAGCCAGGTGAACAGGAGAGGGGGGAGAGAGAGCTGGAGATGCCAGTGTACGTGCGGAGCAGGTGGGGGGGGGAGCTGCAGCCTCCACATGAGCAAGCCAGCTGGAAGTGGTAGTGCTGTGGGTGAGTGTGGGAGAAGGGGAGGTGAAGTTACTTCCTCACTGCATGAGCCAGGCAGCCATTGGAGGCAGCTCTGTGGAGAAGTGGCCTGACTGGCAAGTGAATGGCCCAGCATGGGAGGGATGAATGACAAAATTGATAGGATTCCGCCCTCGTCCCGTGAGTCTCTCTCTCTGTCTCTCTCACTCACACCCCCCACCCCCGCCGCTGCAATTACATCTAATTCTCAGCATGGCCCTGGATGCTGATCATTAAATCCACAAATTATTGTCATGTACAGAGACAGGAAATCATTCTACAAACTTGGAATACCCAGATTTTCAGAAAAATCTGAAAATGGAAGAAAGTGACAGGGATCTAAAAATTAAAAAAAGAACGAGCATGAGAGAGATCCTATAACATCATAACCTGGGAATTTAGCTGACATTACAGGAGTTGCTTGGCAACCCTAGTAAGCAATGTCATCTACAGCATGGTGACAGCAGCCCTAGAGAAGGCTTCAGTGGGATGAGAGAATATACAGACAGAGGAGAGACACAGAGGACTGTGCTGGCAAGAGTGAAGGGATGGGGCAGCAGGGTGGATGAACTGACAGACACACACATATACCACACCTGGGGGGGGGAGTGTTATGTTTGCCAGGTTCCTCTCCCCTTCCACTGAGAGGACAGGGCCCCTGGCACTTACCTCTTTGCGCCCACCCCAGGGTGGAAGTGGTAACATCACTTCTGGAAGTGATGTCACTGCGCTGGCTGTGCAAGCGCTCCTGTGCTCTGCACAAGGACAAATCAGCCCCAACTGAAGTGCAGGAACGCTCTCGTGGCTGGCGTGATGATGTCACTTCTGGAAGTGATGTTGCTTTGCTCCCCAGGGAGCGTGCACATGGCGCATGTTCCCTGGGTGCTTGCCAGTAGCAGGCAACCTCTGGGATGCTGGCTACCTCCTGCTGATTGCTGGGCAATTGGCAGGTGAGGAGGCAAATCCCCAAGAGTTTGCCCGCCACTGGTGGGCCCCTAAGAACCCTAAGGGTGTGTGTGGCAGTGGAGAGCTGGTGAAGAAAAAGGCTCTATGCCCCCCTCACTGCTTCCCTTCCCCATATCCAAGCTGCTTGGAGAGACAGTTTGGTATAGTAGTTAAGAGTGTGGGACTCTAATCTGGAGAGCCAGGTTTGATTCCCCACTTCTACATTTGAAGCCAGCTGGGTGACCTTGGGTCAGTCACAGCTCCCCTAAGCTCCATCCACCTCACAGGGTGATTGTTGTGGGGATAATAACAACATACTTTGTAAACCGCTCTGAGTGGCCATTAAGTTGTCCTGAAGGGTGGTATATAAATTGAATGTGGTTGTTGTTGTTGTTGTTATTACTGCTGTGCTGCACAGCTGAACAGGTGTTTGGGCCTGAGGTTTTTGCTCCTTAAACCCAGCACCATCAGGCAATCCACAGCAGCAGGGGCTGTGCAGGACTCATTTTTCATTCATTGTTTTGCATGCTCTCTGGCCGCTGAGAAAACACCAATGAGGGAATGTAGAGAAACTAACAAAGCAGCAGTGACACGGTAGGGGGTGAGCAGTAGGGATGGAAGCAGAGGTGGGGGAAATGGGATGCCCTCTCCCCTGCTATTTCTTACAGGTTCTCCTCTTGTTGCATTTAATTCTGCATCTGGCAAAAAAAAATACAGATCAAAAATGTAATACAAGGCTATGTACAGATAGAGGGCATTTTTCTGCAGACATCCCCAGGTTTGCAGAAACATATACCAAGTTTAAAAAATGATTGGAGGGAATTAAAATTTTACCCAAATGAAGAATGCTGACTGAGATTTTGCAAAAGCTCATGATATTACCGTTGGCATTATGGGGTAGCCTAGCAACCGAGGCAGTAGAGCCTGGGCCCAGTGAAATCCCACCTCACCTTGGAAGAAAGCAGCAGCAGTGAATAAGGAGACAGAGAAAATAGTGAAGAAGGCTGGCAGGCGTGTCTGTGAAAAACAGGAGACTAGGAGGAGAGAAAGTGTTGTTAAGAGAGGCACACAACCCTGGGAGCTTTAGAGGCAAGGACATGCGATATCACATCCCCAGAAGTGATTCAGCACACTGCAGCCAATGTTTCAAGTTTTGGGGAATTTCTAATGCATTACAGTGATGTCACTACTGGGTACATAACCAGAAGTGAGGCCCTCCCCCTCATTTTGCTTCCACTGTTCCACTGGGCAGACAATGTATGAACCTAACAGGCCTGTTGTGAGAACCTATGTCAACATGTGGGCTTTTTCGGGGAGAGGTAATCCTTCACATATACGGGGAGGGGGGATCCCCCTGTTGTGAAGAACTTTCAAAAGACAAGAACTAAGTTCTTGAGTTGAGTTCAGAAACACCGTAAGCGTGCAACTGACAATGTGAGCTCCATTTCATGTACAAAAGCTTACACTACAATAAATGTTAGTCTTTACGATGCCAAAAGTCTCTGTAATTTAAGTTTTTGGAAAAATAATCACACTTACTCAGAGAATAATCAGTATTGTTTGCCTAACACTCAGGAAGACTCCCCAATCTGTAGAATGAATTGAAGCCAAAATCCTATTGAAAGGAAGGGAAGCTAAACAAGGAGCTATGCTTACACTGCATACCTTATTAATATGATTGCTAGTTTCAGGATTCAATTACACACAGAAAGGCTCTCCACAAGCCCTACCACATTCATATCTGAATACTTGCATTTAACATTATTATTTAAAATCAAACAGTACACAGGTGCTATGGGAGTACAAACATCCAAATATAAATCATGCCTCATTCTGGCTACATCTTCAGCACCAACAATACAGTTTCAGCTCACTTTATTGCTTACATTGTTCTTTTTCTATTTCTGGATGACATTAACGCAGAGTTTGCCATGAATTTTTAAGCAGCTGACAGGATGAATAACACTGAATCATGAATCAAAGGTGTCAAGCTGCAATGAATGAGAATTCTTTGCATTTTCTTTTCACAAACTATCTGATCATCTCATTTCCCTTTATTGCTTAACAATAAAATACAACAGGAGGGATTTGCAAGATGGTGAAGAGAGAGCACATCTCTCCTCAAGTTAACAGGTTTCAATTACTCATGGTATTTGTGCTAAGAGACCTGGGGGATATGGCAATGGCCTTTCAGGGCGGTTGTGTTTTATAGCCATCTTTACTTTTGGATTATATAGGGATGTTGATGATGACATAATGAGAAGTAATCAACGAGCTCAGCATCCTCCTAGCGCTTCTCAGCCAGAGATCAAGATGCATCCCATTCTCACTATTTAGCTTTAGAATCACAATAGTTCTTCTAAGCAGAAGACTTTGATTTCCCAGCTAACCAAACAGCCTCAATCCAGTCAATCCAGCATTCATCATGTATTCTCTTAGATCATTTTGAGAATTTTGTAAGTAAAAAGATATTTTGTTGTTTTTGATTCACCAGTATAACCTATTGACTACTTTGATTGCAAGCCACATCTATCCACTAGAGAATTTAATTGGGCCAGAATTTATAGTAGCCTTACTGACATTATCATGGAAGCAAAATCCTGTTGAAACTAACAGAGCTAAGTAAAGCACAATTTCTATGGATCAGAGGCCAGTTCTATAGGTATCCAGGCTAATAATAAATATTGATGCAAGAATGACCATAGAAATGTTCTTCCTGTCATCTCAATATCATGAATGTTACTCAACAAATGCTATATAGATTGCTTCAAAAAGTATTAAACAGAATTTTTTAATTGTATGGGCTTAGCAGCCTTGCATAGAACCACCATCTTCTAACATAATGTACTGTAATTTCTTGGATGAGCCTTTGAATGGTAAGCAAAATTTCTGATATAATGCAGAAAGAAATGTTTAATTCTAATAGAGGCTGCCATCTTTTTGACACAGGCAGAAAGTTTGCAACTTTCTCTAAATGACACTTAAGAATAAACAAAACTTGACTTGCAAATAAATCTACAGAAGTTATTAGCCCAGAAATATTTTTAATAACCTACCTACCTATACGTTCTGTTGTCATTTATTGCCTACAAGAAGGTAAAGAGACCCACATCTTTCCTGCAATTTACAAAAGTATCCCTGCCTGATCACTAGCAGTGAGCTGTTTTATGAACTACAAAAACAGCAAGTTCAGTTCAGGCTTCTAAAATGTACACAATGGTTGTCTTTCATAAAATATTTTATCATCAAAAGTTTATCATCAGTATTTTGTCTAAAGGATTCCAGAAACCTCAGCCAATTTTATTTTAAAGCAAGTTTACTATTCAGGTTTAAAAACTAAATACAACTGACTATGGAATTCATTGTCATTTACAGGTTCAACTACACGTTATTGGTTCTTCCCCATTTATTGTGAATTACGTTTTTCTCTTTTGCAAATGTAGTCTCCAGGCTTACTTTATCAAAAACCAGAACATCATGAGGAGAGATGGAAATCACATAACCTTTTCATCCCTTGCCATTTTCTTGCTGGAGAAAGACACCCCTGAGCTGTTTTTACTCTTTTTACTCTCTCTTCCACTGGGGGAAAATACATTAAAAAAGTTCAGGCGGGCTTCTTCCAGCAAGAAACTGGCATAAGGAGAAGATTAAAAGTATCACATTCAGACAGCATTGCACACAGAACGTACTGCATACAGACAACAACTGTGTATGGACTTCTTTTTTGATATTTGGAGACCTTTTTATAGAAGCCAATGTATAGACCTGCTGCCAATTTTAAATTGTTTTTATTTTTGCTTCACACAAATAAGTAACAATTTAATTTAAAAAACCCACCAAGAACAGGGATGAGAACCAATAACAGTTATTGGGGGTACTACTTGAGAGCCATAAAGAATTGCAAGGTATAAGGGGACAGAGATGTTTTGGCACTGAGAGGAGGAGAGGGAGCAAAGGTCAAAAATAAGGGGGTAAAGGAGATATATATTGGTTTCTGGGCTTTGCCAAGTACAGCCAAACAGCAAGATCCCCAAGTACATCAAGTGAGTATCTGCCTTCACTTGTCTTCATAACTTTCACCCTTATGGGTCTGATCTGGACCACGAGTGGTCAGCTGGCACATCAGAGGAGCTTAAGAGTTTGGATTTTTAAAATAAAACACATTTACCACTAGTAGAACAACAAAGTAGTTTCTACTCAGGACCTCTCCCCCAATATGCTTTCACTGTCTCTTTTTTTTTTTAATAAAATTTTTATTGGAATTAGAATCATATAATTACATATTACAATCAATTCCCATTTCCCAATTTCTAACCCCCTCCCTTTCCCCCCTTTTCTTTTGACTTCCAACAGTTTTCCAACCCTTTGTCCCTTTTCTCTTACTCATTTTAAATTCATCTATCTAACAAACATATACTTTCCCTTTAATCTAAGCAATAATTCTTTAACTATTTTTAATACTCTATACCTTATCTTATCTTTAAGTCCCTTCTTCCACATCAGACAAACAATTTGTCCCTTTTTAACATAATTTCGTAGTTTCCTGGTTTCAGATATTTCTATAAGCCTTATACCCTATAACCCATACATTTATATAAGTCAACCAATTTGACTTATATTCCGTATATTACTTTATATAACTATCGTCAAAAGTTATCAATCAATTTAATCCATATATTTCTTCAGGTAGACTTATTCAATTTAACATATTACACGTTTATACCAGAAACAATTTTAATTAGTCGGTCCTTATAGTTAGTTATTTTCTATCCATATTCTATATGTTTTTCTATATATAACAATCTAACAAAATAGCTGCTTAGACATTTTCATTTCTCTCTCTACCCTCCAGTAAAGTCACCCCCCTCTACATTTCGTCATATTTCAGTAATTCTCGAACTGCCACAGTTCTCTTCCCACCTCCCATTTCTTCAGCACATATTGCTTCAGCTTCCCCCAATCTGTGTTGAACTGTCCTGGGTCCAGATTTCTCAGTTTTCTTGTCATTTTGTCCATTTCGGCCATATACAGCAATTTGTAAGTCCAATCCTCAATAGTTGGCACTTCTTGTACTTTCCATTTTTGCGCAAACAAAAGTCTGGCCGCTGCTGTCACGTAAAATAACAATGTTCTATGTTGGGCTGGAATGTTCTCCATTCCCAAGTTCAGTAGCAGGAGTTCTGGGTTCTTATTAATTTGAAATTGTAGAATCTCACTTATTACTTTTATTATTTCTCCCCAGTACTGCCTGGCTACCTCACACGTCCACCACATATGATACAGAGAGCCCTCATGTTTTTTACATTTCCAGCATTTATTAGAAGTGTTCAAATTCCCTAGCGCAATCTTCTTTGGTGTCATGTACCAACGATAGATCATTTTGTAAATATTCTCTTTGATATTAGTACACGTTGTAATCTTCATTGTGTTTTTCCACAAGTATTCCCATGCCTCCATTGTTATCTCTTTATTAAAGTTTATGGCCCACTTCACCATTTGTACTTTAACTGTTTCATCTTCAGTATACCATTTCAACAGTACTTGATATACCTTGGAAATTTCCTTCTTATCCTCTTTCAAAAGTGTCTGCTCTAGTTCCGAATTCTCTGTTCTTATGCCTCCCTTTACACAATCTGAATTGTAGAGATCTCTGATCTGCCTGTACTGGAACCAATTGTAGTTGGGAGATAACTCGTCCTGTGTCTTTATTTTAAGTTTAGAAGATTCTATTCGGGTTATCTCCTTATATGTTAAACACTGTTGCTCAGTATAGACAGCTCTCGGATCTATTACTTCATACGGAACTACCCACATGGGGGTTCCTTCTTGTAGGAAGTCTCTATACTTCTTCCAGGTTGCATATAGGCTTTTCCATATATAATGATGTAGGAACATAGAGTTCACTTTTACTTTGTCATACCATAGGTATGCATGCCATCCAAATATTTTTTTATATCCCTCTAGGGCCAATAATTTCTTATTCTTCAACGTCATCCAATCTTTCAGCCACACTAGGCAAATTGCGTCATAGTAAAGTCTTAAATTGGGTAGTTGCATTCCGCCTCTTTGCTTTGCATCTTGTAAAACTTTCATTTTCACTCGAGGCTTCTTGCCTGCCCAAACAAAGTCTGATATTTTCCTCTGCCATTTTTCAAACTGCTTAGCGTCTCGGATAATTGGTATTGTCTGTAACAAAAACATTACTCTTGGTAACACATTCATCTTAACTGCTGCAATCCTTCCCAGCCATGACAAATTCAATCTATTCCATTTGATCAAATCTTGCTCAATCTGAGTCCATAATTTTTCATAATTGTTTTTGAATAGATCTATATTCTTTGCAGTCAGTTCAATTCCCAGATATTTCACCTTAGTTGTTACTTCACAATCCGTTATTTCCATTAATAGTTGTTGTTTTTGCTTAGTCATATTTTTACATAATATCTTTGACTTCTTTTTGTTGATATAAAACCCTGCCAAATCTCCGAACTCTTTAATCTTCTCTATCACTTTTGGCATATTCTCCATTGGATCTTCCACAATTAACATTATGTCGTCCGCAAATGCTCTAATTTTATAAGAAAAGTCCTTTATTTTTATTCCGCGGATTTCTTCATCTTGTCGTATTTGTATCATCAAAATCTCCAGTACCAAAATGAATAGCAGCGGAGACAACGGGCAACCTTGTCTTGTTCCTTTACTTATAGTCAATTTCTTGGTAGTCTCGTCATTGACCACAATTGCTGCATTCTGGTCTCTATAAATTTCTTTAACTGCTCTTATGAATTTTTCTCCCATTTGTAGCTTTTCCATAGTGGCAAACATAAAGTCCCAGTTCAAGTTGTCAAACGCTTTCTCTGCATCAACAAAGAAGAAACCAACCTCTTTGTCACAACGCTTATCATAATACTCAATAGCATTAATCACTGTCCTTAAATTGT
This sequence comes from Eublepharis macularius, assembly GCF_028583425.1. Classification (NCBI taxonomy): domain Eukaryota; kingdom Metazoa; phylum Chordata; class Lepidosauria; order Squamata; family Eublepharidae; genus Eublepharis; species Eublepharis macularius. Next base: position 51,536,452 of record NC_072799.1, read on the forward strand.
CTCTGATTTGTCTACCAGGTAAAAAACCTGCTTGTTCCTCCTCAATAATTTCCGAAAGCCACCCCTTCACTCTCTCTGCCAGTATCTTCGCAAAGATTTTGTAGTCATTGTTAAGTAAGGATATAGGCCTGTAATTTTTCACATTAGTCAGATCTTGACCCTCTTTAGGGATCAGTGAAATGTTGGCTTCCTTCCAGGTATCTGGAATCTGTTGATCCTTTAATACTCCATTAATCACTTCTTTTAGGAATGGTACCAGTTCATTGGCCATTGTCTTATAAAATTTAGCTGTAAGTCCATCTGGCCCTGGTGCCTTTCCCAAATTTGTTGATTGTATTGCCATTTTTATTTCCTCATCCGTTACTTCATTGTTCAGTCTGTCTCTCCACGCTTCCGAGATTACTGGGAGCTTCATTTTCTCCAAATATGTCGCTATTGATTCTTTATTGACCTCTTTCTTATTATACAATTTAGCATAAAATTTATAGAAGGCTCTACTAATGGATGTCTGTTCCAAATACGTTTTATTATCTTCACATATTTTGTTTATTATTTTCTTTTCCTTTCTCTTTTTCAATTGCCATGCCAAATATTTCCCGGGTTTGTTTGCACCTTCAAACCCTTTTTGCTTCAGTCTTTTAAGACTCCACTCCAGTTCTTTATTGTTCATTGCTGTTAACTGTTCTTGTAATATTTTAATGTCCTGATAAATTTTCTTTTTCCCCGGTCTCTTCTTTAACTGTATTTCTTTGGCTTTTATTTTTTCCATAATCTCCTGTCTCTTCTCCTCTTTCTTTTTTCTGGCTCTTCCATTTAAGTCCATTAGTATGCCCCTAATTACCGCCTTGTAAGTGTCCCAAACCTTGTTGGTTGGTACTTCTTTATTCATGTTATATTGTATGAAGAACTTTGTTTCTCTTCTAAGCATCTCCATATTTTCTCCCTCTTGAAGTAAATCCTCATTTATTCTCCATCCTTTCCTTTTGCTCCTTCTCCCCAATTTCCACATAATTGGATTATGATCCGAGCCTACCATCGGCATTATTTCCACTTCCTTAGTCCATAACGCTAAGTCTTTTGAGGCCCAGATCATATCAATTCTCGATAATGTAAAGTGTCTTGCGGAGTAAAACGTAAATTGTCTACTTTTCGGATTTTGTCTTCTCCATACATCTTCTAAGGTTTCCTGTTGTATCAGTTCAAAAAACAACTTTGGTAGCAATCCTCTTTTCTTTTGTGCAGTTGATGATTTTTTGTCTAACTCCAAATTCGTCACTCCATTGAAGTCTCCAGAAAGTATTATCTGATCATATGAAAGTTCATCTAGTTGCTTCCTTAAGTCCTCAAAGAAGCTTTCTTTTGCTCCATTAGGTGCATAAATTCCAACTACCAGCACTTTCTTTAAATTCCATACGCATTCCACTGCTATAAATCTGGCTTCCACATCTTTCATTACAAACTTTGGCTGCAGCTCCTCTTTAATGTAAAGCACTACTCCTCTTTTTTTCTTATTAGAGGCCGCTGCAAAATCATTGCCCAATTTTTTTGATTTTAGATACTTTACATCTTGTTTTCGAATATGGGTCTCTTGCAAACATACAATATCACATTTTTGTTTTAATAGCCAGTGAAAAATGCTTTTTCTCTTGTTCGGTGAATTAAGTCCATTTACATTCCAAGATATAACTTTACACTCCATAATCATAATCTTGTTGCTGGTAAGTCCTTTTCATTGTCTCTTATAAATCGCTCCATCTCCCGTTCCGATCTGATGCGTCTTTTGGCCCCTCCAAATTCAAAGGACACTCCCTCTGGTAGTTCCCATCTGTACCTGATTTTCATGTCCTTCAAAATCTGAATCAGCGTCTTATATTTTTTCCGGTTCAATAACACCGATCTGGGTATTTCCTTCATAATGATAATCGTCTTGCCGTCGATCTCCAATGGATCTTGAAACTGTTTAGTCACAATCTTCTCTTTCATATTTCGGGTCGTAAATTGCACAATCACATCTCTTGGTAGTTTCCTCTGGGTCGCAATTCTTGAATTTACACGATATACCACGTCCAGGATAGCCACAACTTCCTCCTCCTCCTTCCCCAGGTATTCAGCTAACACCTCCGTCATCTGTTCTTGCGCTGTTTTTCCTTCCACTTCCGGCAAACCGCGAAATCTTAGCTGCTTCTCCATGTGTTTGCTTTCCGCAACCGCCATTCTCCCCTTCATCAGCCTCATCTCTGTTTGTTGCGTGTCAGTTAGATTCTCCACCGCGCCTTCTACTGTTTTAACTCTCTGCTGTGTTCCTTGCAGTTCATTTTGCATTATTTCCATACCTTTCTTTACTTCTGACAGCTCACTTTTCACTGTCTGTTTAACCTCTTTGATCAGCTCCGGTTTAATGTCCTTAAGTTCTTTGATCACTTCTAAGAGTTTTTTGTCAAGATTCTCTATTGCCGATTGCCACTCTTTTTTCGACATCGTGGGGCTTGCCTTGGCTCGCTCCCACGAGTCCGCCCTCTTCCTTAACTCCGTGGCGTGAAATTAAGCGTCTTTTTAATTTTTAATTTAAATGTCCCAGTCTTTTTGCAAAGAAAAAACTTTTAAAGAATCCAAAATGTCGGGCGTCTTTTCTCTATGGTTCTTCTATGGTTTTTGTAATTCAAAATGGCTTACTTCCTCTTCCGCTGAAGCCGCGGCTTTTCCCCTTTCAAAGATGGCGATTCCCTTCTTCCTGCCCTCCGGCAGGGGCCGCTTCTCTCCAGCAACTCTATTGTTATTACGTACTTCCTGTTTCCCGACTTCCCGCAGTAGCTCTCGCGATGGCAGAATTTTCTCACAGCTCCATAACCGCAAGTATTCAAAACAATAGTCCTAATTCTTTAATAACTTCTTTAAACTTAGTCTTTTTTCTGTTTCGACTCTTGCCGAGTCTTCTCCCCGTTATAATTAGCCTGTTGCAGTTTTAAAATCAACTTTTAATCCTCTTTACTTTTAATAATCTGTCCCGTATCAGGAGATAGTGATCTTTACCTTCCCATTCACTTTCCGTGGGTTGTAATCACTGTTTCAATCTTCGTTTCTCCTCCACTCCTCTTTCCCCTGTTGAAGCTTGGGTACGTAGGTCTTATGCCAACCGCATTGGCCCCGAAACTGCCGCAGAGATCTTTGCCGACCTGTCACAGGGTGGGACCTCAAGGGTCGTGAGGGGGCCCGTCGCGTGGAGCCCCCCCTCGCCCGAGATCAACGCGCCCTGAGGTCTTGAGCGTTCTTTGCCTGCTCTCCGCCTGAGAGCAGTCGGCCGCGGGCTGTTTTGCCCCCGCCGGCCGGTTAAAACGGCAGTCCGGTCAGCTCCGCAGTTGGAGCTGCGTCAGACCTCCATAAATCCCAAACCGGAAGTCAGATTCCAATATGCTTTCACTGTCTCTATTTACCAGGAATCTCCTTATTATATGGCACCTGCCTCAGGTAAAAGTGCTGCCCCTAGTTTGGTTTTTAGGGTAAACATTGAAGATGTTTTTAAAAACATGGTTGGTATGTACACTTGTCATAGATTTCTATACCTTTCAATACCTTCCTGTGGTTCTCTAGAAACTAGATATCTGAGTGGGAGATGATGCATCTGTACATGAGCGCTTGTGCATGCAAGTATATATGAGTGGACACAAAATCCCAGGGGTGCTGCCTATCTTCTTCCACATAATTGCCCATAAAAATGCTGCTGAATGCATTTGAGTTCTGTGTATAGTTCTGTAAGTACAATCAGATCCATTATGTGTGAAACTTTTCATAAATAATAAAAATGCATAGTCCATTTGCTAACATACCCTGTTTCTGAAGCTGGTACATGGCAAACTATTGCCAGGTAAATAAAACAAGTACAAAATAATGTATCCCCATTTTTGTCAGTTGTGGGATACCCCTCTGCATCTCAATGGACATTTCTCCTTTTCAACCTTCTTTCATCCTTCCCCATCATCTCCCACACTTTCACCAATCTGTTTCTGTGCAAAGAGTGCTGTGGAACAGGTGCTGTATTCTTATTAAAAAGGGAGATAATCTCTTACTGACAACATTAATTCAATTTTTGATTCTTCTGCAGAAGCAGAACCATTTAATAGGCTAAGGAATGCCAATGAAATTCTTCTTTCATGAGCTGTTTAATGGCTGGTTGCAACATGAAGCAATTATACTGAGATTCTTCTGCTCAGATTTTAGCTAAACCCGACAGAGCTCCACAGAACACATCAGAACACTAATCAGAGACTTCTTTCAAAATTTAGATCAGACACGGACAAGATATAGCTAGCTGTGATCCTTCCAAAGCAAAACAGTCTAGGCCAGTGTTTATTATTACTATGCAAGGATGCCAAGAAGTTTCTTCTCATGTTGCTATAATCCATGTCACTTGTGCCAAGGTCCCAGAGAGCTCAAAATTCACTGGCTTTAATTCTATACATTGCAGCAAACATAACTCAGGGAGGAAATGTCCAGTAAAATAACTAAATGTTGCACTTCATTTCCTATCATCATCATATAATAAAGAATTTTAATATGTTAATGAGTAGGAGAGATCAACAATACTGATGAATTATTACCTGTTTTTAAGATTAAATATATAAATATCTAGGCATTAAGAGCTCCATCAGTCTCCATTAAAAGCTCTTCCATATGTTGCCTTTGGCTTTCATAACACTTTATTTCTAGCAGCCTGAACATTTCTCTAGAAATGGACTGTGCTTTTCTAAATCCATGCACAGCTTTAAGGAAATGGCCTTACTGAATTCCAGTTAAGGCTTAAACACTGAGATTCCACTACATTTTGCAAATCCTTTCAGAATCTCCTCTCTGATCTTCAGACCATATTAGATAGCAGGGAATAAAATCAGAAGTGGTTTCCTCGGAATCTTAGCCTCAAGTTAGCAGAACTGCTATAAAAACAATCACCCATTCAGTAGCACTGCCTCCTACCACCAGAGTTCCAACCACAGATTCCATATTTTATCTAGTAGAATGCTCCTGAACCCATCAACATGTCATGGCAGCCACTGCAGACAGACAATGCTGATAGGGAAACAACAACACCACAATGCCTGGTTTACTCTGTATTGACCCAACCCAGTCAACCCCAGTTTGAGACCTGTACAACAGAGTTCTTAACCTATCCAAGAACCAGAGCTTTTTTTCAGCCGGAACACAGTGGAATGGCGTTCTGGCACCTCTTGCAAGAGAGAGGGAGGGAAGGTGAGGGAGAATGAAGAGATCACAGCAGCCATAGGTGGTGCTCAAAAGGCCTTCTCCTGTAGAGCGTGGAGATTGGCAGACTGAGGCGGGCGGCAACGGTGGGGTGGCGACAGTGGACCCTGGGATTGAAGCCTTGTGAGCGCGTCCCATGGCTCTGGTGAGTGATCAGCCGCTGCAATCTCCTTCCTCTTCTCCTTCCTTCCCTCTCACGAGTGGTGGTGGTCAGGCAGCTTCCAACCTCAGCATGTCGCTCTTGGTGCTGCAGCCCAGTCAGTAGAAGCTGACGGAGAAGCTGACTATCCTCCTTCCTCACCCGCCTCTACAACATCAAGACAGCATGCAGCCCGCCTGGGGGCACGAGAGAAAGCTGGGCGAGTGGGAGTGGAAGGAGTGGGGACCAGCTGCTTCCCTGTGCCAATCACTTTCCAACATCTAATCAAATGTAGCAAGGAAATATAAAAGAACAAGTTTAATACTGTTTAAGAACAAGTTTAATACTGGTGTTTGTATATAACACAAGTCATACGCAGCTGAAATTTTTGTGTGGCCCTAGACAGTAATATAAAAAGTAACCATGTAAGCTTCAGGGTAATACAGATGTTCTAAAACCCTCTTAACTTGAAACTGGATCTTCAAAATACATGTTTTTGTGACAGCAACATCAGGATTGCTAGTAGCTTTTGGGTTTGTTGGATTCTTCCTGCATAGTTCAGAAATGCAGAAATGGGGATTTTGGCTGTTTTAATAAGTGGGCTAGAGGAGCACAAAGAGAGTTCTTGTTTGCAAAAGAAGAAAGGGTTGCTAATTTTTCTCATGATATAAATACTAGGTCAGAAGAAGAACATAAAAAGCACATTAAAAGTAATTAGATCTTCATAAATATTTTTTTTTGCTTTTATCATGCAAATCTGCATTTTGGGAAGAAAAGTTATTTCCAGGTATCAGACCCACCATGAGCAAAAGTAGCATTTCTGGTCTAATCAAAACAAAACTGACCCTGAGCAAGACAGCCATGATTTTGGCTAAGTGCCATGCAGGAGTAGGATGGGAAAACAACACCACAACTATTCCAGTTGCCAAATATGATAGTCTTTCCAGTTCTTGTTGGTATAAAAGTTTTACTGATGACATTTAAATTTGGAGCGAACTAAATGTTATTAATCTTCACATCAACCTTTTCCTCAAGCATTCTCACTTCATATTACTAAGTCCACAACTTTCCCTGCAGCATTCCTTCTTTCCCTGTCTCAGCAGATTTTGTCTCTCAACCTGCACACTGTTCTGACACACATTCCATGACAGGGTGGGATAAAAATCTTGCAATTCACTCTGCCCTTGCACTTCACAGAATGCTCCAGAAAGTGAGTGGGCAACAATGTTCAGGAGGGCCTCTCTGGAGGGGAAGTGAAAAGACCCCTTCCATGCATTCCAACCTGCAGAAAAATTAATATATGTATAGAAAAATTAATATATGTTAAAATAATTTTGATTGTTCTAGAATAATATAGCATGTTGTTCTGGATGACTCTGGGTCAGGCATGACTTTTGAGAGTCTGAGCTCTCTTCTTCTTTGGTATATGAAGCAGAGAGCTTTGAATCTCAAAAGCTTATACTGTGACAATTTTGCTAGTCTCTAAGGTGTCACAGGACTCTGATTCTGCTATTCTACTGCAGACCAGCACGGCTACCTATCTGAAACCAAAATATATTTGAAGCCAAGCAGAGCAGTGCCAAGAGAATTAGGGCAATATTTATCCATACCAGGGCATCTCTGGAACTGAGACTCACATGGTTTAACTTCATAGAGGCAACGTCACAGCTCAGCACCTGAACTGGGTCTTTGGGTAGTTTCAGATGTTCAGAAAGGAAGAGAAAGGATTGTATCACTTAAAAAGAATTGCTGACATATTGCTGACAGTTCACCCATGGCAAAATAAAAAGGTAGCATGCCAAAAAACAGTTTCTTGACTAGCTTTGTGACACGTAGGACATTCAAAAACACAACACGTCTGTATTTTGAATCATGTTTTCATCATTTGCACCTGCTTTGACAATATGATATGTTTCTTCAAAAACTTAAAAGTTCCCTTCTATCATTCTCCAAATCTTTCTAGATAATGGAGATAATTTTTTCCCCTTGCTACTGCTTTAAATTAATCACTGCCAGCATAATTACAACAGAGTAATAATAACTATTTGTTATTAACTGTATTGCCGCCATCAAGAAAAATAGTGCTGCTATTTTTATATTTTTGTATGATGCTTTTAAATGTTTTATATGGAATGTTTTAAATGTTCTTAATGCTGTTATCTGCCCTGAGCCTGCTCGCAGGGAGGGCGGAATACAAATACGATAAAATAAAATAAAATAAATTATTTGAATATACCTGGATAGCCCAGGCAAGCCCAGTCTCATCAGATCTTGGAAGCTAAGCAGGGTCAGCCTTGGTTAGTAAAACCCTCTCTGTTAGTTTTTTGCCTTGAAAACTTCAGCAGGGGTTGCCATAAGTTGGCTATGACTTGATGGCACTTTTCACCACCAAGAATGGCAGCATAATATAGCCCTGCAGCAACCTATTATGAACATTAAGGAGTAATAGAAAGGGAATCCCTCTGATATCCATTTGCCTTCTGTCTAATAGAAACATTCAAATATTTATTTTCACAGACAGCCATTAGAAGCCGTATTTAAAGCTGAGGTAACTGAGAGAAAACCAAATCCAAATAAGCATTTTTTAATGTTAATTGTTATGAGTAAGAGCAAGGAGGCCAAGATAGAGAGCAATATTTGAACCACAAGACAATTTTCTCTTCAGTAAATGCTTGCTTGACATCTTGTTTCATGCCTTTTGGGAAGGCTGAGTACTCAAGTCAACAGCACATTTGTTCACAAAAAGAGGCTTAAGGCCAGGACTGAGATTATTTTGGATGATCCTGAACATGAGCTGGAGTGTAAGCACACATTTTCTAAAAGGCAAGCTTTGTCAAGAATCCCACAAGAGGGTCACGCGTAATTATCTCCAAAGTCAGCTGCACAAAACTAAGCCTCAGTGCTGCTGAGCAGATAGTCAAGACTCAGAGCTCTCCCCAAACAAGCATAGCATCACCAGCAAAAACATAGCTGTGCTCACTATAGCCATCCACTTCCTGGACTAGAATACTGGACACAAGGTGTGCTTTCTTATGCAAGCCTTCTGTGGCTGGCCTGATGAGCCATGACCATTCACAATGGTCAGGATGGTGAACTGAACAGTAACTAATCTGGATTTCTGAGCTAAAGCCAGCCTTGCAAGAATTGCTGCAAACTGAACTTGGACAATATTTGGAATTGGAACTTGGACTGAGTTTAGTTTTTTAGAGCTGATGTTAGTTAGAGATCTCCAGCAAGGAAGCATGGAAGCACTCTAGCCCAGCCACTAGGCAAAAGCACACATACAAAAATCGCAATGCAGCTGGGAGAATTTGCTTGACTGCTACACATGAAAGCTAGCACGTATGAGAGAAAAGTTCTAGCTTAGTCTTTCCCCTTCTGTGCTACTCAGCCAGGCACAGCTCTCTAGGGAATAAGCATATACTAGTGATGCTGATCACAAGGAGATGTACTTTGGTCACTCAATGATTCTCTCCCTCCCCCCCTTTTAATTGCCTTTAAGACACCCATGAATTATAACGGGAATAAAATGCTAAGTCTAAGCCAGTTAACTGCCTTAACGTGCTGATTTCCTAACTGCTGTTATCAGGCTATCTTTAATTATCTCATGGTGATAGGCAGCCCTGGATACAAGTGTCATAACTGACCATTTCAAAAGATTGTAACAAACAACCATATGCTATGACAAGAGAAGTCCTGGGCTGATCCAGGATTCCATGCAGTTCTGAAAGGAGCACCAATTTCAGCCCATTGAAATCATTGCAATCCACTAAGCCTCCCTCCTCCTTGCAATTTTGTTCTTTGGGATCAGCAGACCTTCAAGAAGAGCACACAGGGGTTGCAGTGGGAATGAAGAATCAGCAGAAGTCATCACCCTCTTTTCCAAACACATACATACTCTTAAATGTGCAGAATGTGTGGGTGGATACAGGCTGAGGCCTTTTCTAAAGAACCATATAATCAAGCAATCTTGGCATAAAACATAAAAGGGCAAATTTGATACCATTTAGACAAATGTCTTACTAAATGAAGTACTTGATTATAGGAAAAAAACATTTAAAAATACAGTATAAAATCAACTGGCTCTTTTTATCCCCACTTGGCTTAGAAGGAATTACCAAGCAGGGTTCGCAGACTAGGGGTTCCAAGAGTCCTTTCTTCCAGGCAATTCAAAATGGCACTGACCACAAGGCTCTGTCAGCATCATGCATCTCCTGCACAGGTATGAGCGAGACAGAGTGCCGCTATCCTACCTCTTTTAAAAACATTCACCTTTCAGGATTTGTAAAAGAAAGGCTTTGTAAGGTAGACCTTACCCTCATTAGGGTATAATGTGACAGAGTCTACCCTCCAAAACAGCCTTTTTCTTCAGGGGAACTGATCTCTGTGGCCTGGAGATCTGTTGTAATTCCAGGACATCTCCAGTCAACCCCCCCCCCCCGAGGCTGGCAACCCTAGAACGAATAGGAAAAGCAATTCTATTTCTTTAAGACCACTCAAACTAACACAAAACAGTGTGCATGCTTCCGAGTTCCTGAAACTTGAAAGTTCAAATTTGAATGTTTGTAAACTTTTTTGTATTATTTTGGTCAGTCCTACCTAACAAGAAGTTTTACATCAGCTTAGTTTTTGGGTTTGCTTTTAACCTATGCGTCTAAAAAATAATGATGCCAAGAATAATAATAGATTTTTACCTCTCCCCAGAGTTAGACTGGTAGGGAACTGAGAGATTCTCTCAGCACATTCAGGATACTTGGAGTTAAACAAAGTGCGCAAATGTTAGCCACTTGGCTCAGGCAAGATTAGAAAAAGGGAAGGAAAAAGTGTTGCTGTCTAGGTAACAGAAAAACAAATGCATACAAGTAGAAATGATTCACAGTGCAAAGTCTGCTGTCTCCTTCAATGATGTATAGATGTTTTAAAATGGCAGCATCCATTTTAACAGCCCAGGATTTTCCAGAGTCGAAGGACTAAGAGGTGATACTGCAATCATACTGACACTAGCTGAAATCATTGCTCTGCAAAACTACCATGCACTAAGGTGGCCATGGGTAGTCATTAATATGGTTTTGCATTGTTCAATGTGTGTTGAACGGATTTTTAGCCTCTCTTCATCTTCAAAACAAAATGCAAACAAAAGGCTAGTGCAACCAAGGGCTTGGTCAGACCCATCTACCACAGTCTTCCAGAACCTGGGGAGGGGGGGAAAGATGCCCTCCATGTTAGCCCCTATCCATCGGGAAAGCCTCTGAAATGGAGGGAAGAGGGAGTTTACAGCACCCTCATGCCCTCTCACCCCCTTGCTGCATGGTTAGCTCACTTGCCCCCCCTCCATCTGCTACCACACTGCGCTTCTCCTCTCTGGCCCACCCAGGAAGCCTACCTTTATAGCGGCCACCCTGGGAGATCCCCCTCCCCCAGGCTTTGACCCATGCTCACTGTTCCCTCAGGACATGCAGATGGCAAGCCAAACCAGGGCCCCCTGATTGTCTTCCACCTCGACTCTGACCCCTCCACCTGCCAATCCAGGTGGCCCTGCATGGTGGGGCTGGCTGGGCTTCACCAAGTGTCACACTGGCTGGGCCCACTGTTCTGCCTCGGCCGCTGGTGGCAGTGGTGGGCCTGGGAGCGTTCTGCAGGCTAAGCTGCAGCTGCCGGTGGGGCAACTGATTCATTCCATTGCCACAACATCCAGGTTTTTTTATGGGCAAATATCTGAAACACACTGTATGAATCCATAAAAGTATTTGATAGAAATAGTTTGATGCCCTCAGCTTTTTCTTGCTCTTTCTTGCACAACAAATAAATAAATAAGCAAACAATAAGTTAACCCTGACCCAAATTCAACTATATCTTATGCTGATAAAGCAAATATCAATACAACCAATGAATGGCAAACCAATGTTCATCTAATTATTAACCACCCCCCTTCTTGTTTATAAACCAGTACAACATTATTTAAGACAATTCTATCAGTGCATCTTGTATCTTGAGCAACACGGGGTCTGGCAGCTGTACAAATCCAAAGGAACAACACAAAGGAAGAAATGACAATCAGCAAAAGAAACCAATTTAAAATAATAAGCACCTTCTAGTAAAAATGCAGGAAGTACTGGGGGCACCAGCTTTTCTTTGTCATAACTACTACTGGAAAATACATCTGTGACTAATTCATTTGTGCACACACAGTGGCAGGGCATTGCAGCCAGTTTTAACACAGCCACATGGAAGCAACTCCACATGGCAGTCTTTTTATGTGAAGGAACTAGCCAACAGCACTTCATGGTCTCCTGTAATTTATCCCATGCCTCTGCAAATGTTGCAGCAGTAATGACATTGCTCCGGGCAGCTAAATTAGCCAAAACACTGAAGAGTAGGTTGTTTAATGTTATATAGGCAATTAATACATCATTTCTACTGTGAAAATGAGTGGAAATATCATTTTAAAAACCAATTATAGTGCTTCTAGCATGATGAGTTACTTGGATGGGAGACCACCAAGGAAGACAAGGGCTGCTATGCAGAGGAAGGCAATGGCAAACCATCTCTGTTCATCTCTTGCCTTGAAAACCCCGTAAGGTGGGACTTCCTGGGGTTGCTATGAGTTTGTTGCAACTTGAAGGCCTACATTACCCTTAATAGGATTACTGGACAACAAAAACTCAGTTTTCTGATGTTAAAAGCAAAGTATTATCTAAAAATCTGTACCAAAGTAATGCTTCATTTGACTGTGGTTGCATCCAATGTGATTCACTGTGAATTCTCCGTATGTGATTTCATGTAGTGAAATATCCTAAGGCAAATAAAGCAGTGTGGCATGTTTTCAGATGCGTGCTTGAGCTTCTATCAGAATTGATTAGGGCTGTGAGCTATGTAAACAGGAAAAATGGATACAAAAATAGCTGCAAGCCCATTTGCAGAGACTGACAGGTCTGCTGCTGTGGACATTTTCTATATGTCATCCCGTGTACCACAGTTTCCAAAAAACAGCCCTCTTTGGGAACCTTAATTGCTCTGCTTTTGCTAATCATGTATCCTTAACACATATAGCACTTCCTTTCCATAAATAGCATGCTGCAATTCTCACTCATCTTTGTGATTAGATTAATAGCAAAGATATCTTCTACACCAACTATTCTGAAATATTTAAAGTCATGTACAAATAGGACTGCCAGGTTTTTTCATTAGCTTTTAATAGCAACTTGACACACAGAATCTAGTGGGTGAAGATTTTTGGAGGAGGAGATAAATAAGAGAAGCTTCACCTGTTTAATCTCTCCACATCAGTCTTCTCTTAGAGACACAGTAACACAAGACTAATAAAATAGTTAACAGTCCAAGTAATGAGATACAGTCTAAGAACTGAAAATAACAGAAAGAAATTGAAATGTGATCAGATACAGATGACCAGCTCGGGTTTTCTACCATGTGTTTACTTGATTGTCTGAACATTTTTTTCTTCCACAGTAAAGACTGAAATCTTTACTAAATGTTAACACTTCTTCACCATGGTTAATAGCTGGCTGTATGGTATTCCAAGACTGTCAATGCTGAATGTGGAAGTTATTGTTCCAAATGAATTTTTTTCTTGCCGTCAAGTCCCAGCCAACTTATGATGAGTGACCCCATAGGGCTTTCGAGGCAAAAGATATTCAGAGGTGGTTTGCTATTTCCTGCCTCTGCGTAGTGTAGCAACTGTGGACTTCCTTGGTGCCAGTCCATGGTGAAGGGAAAACATACAACCAAAAGCAACCATAGACTATTATTGTCGAAGGCTTTCACGGCCGGAGAACGATGGTTGTTGTGGGTTTTCCGGGCTGTATTGCCGTGGTCTTGGCATTGTAGTTCCTGACGTTTTGCCAGCAGCTGTGGCTGGCATCTTCAGAGGTGTAGCACCAAAAGACAGAGATCTCTCAGTGTCACAGTGTGGAAAAGATGTTGGCAGGTCATTTGTATCTACTCAGGAGGGGTGGGGTTGAGCTGAGTCATCCTGTAAGAGTTTCCCAGGGTGTGGAATGCTAATGGCGGGAGGCTTCACTGTATCCTGAGGAGGTTCTTTTGCATACGGATTGGTGCTTGATGTGCTAATCTTCTCTGCAGGGCTATTTTCGGGTATAGAGTGTTTTGTTAGCCTGGTGTTTTTCAGAACTGGAAACCATGCTCTGTTCATTCTTAAGGTTTCTTCTTTCCTTAAGAATGAACAGAGCATGGTTTCCAGTTCTGAAAAGGCAGACAGTCACAAAATCACTTTTACCACATTCCTTCCCATATCTCTGTCTATGCATCTGGGGAATCAAAACCTGTTTTGAAAGACAAAATATGTAAAACAAAAGAGAAAACAATATTCGGGTAGCCCTATTTTTAACACTTGCCTTTAGTGACATAATTTATACCTGTAGACTGAAGCCAGTGCAATGTCTCCTATAACATTTATGGTATATTTGGAAAATTTAAACAGTTCACCTAATCTGTAATACTAGTTATTTACAGTGCTACTATTTCCTGAGATTATTATAGATGGCCACAGAGATTCTGCAAAAACCCATCCTTAATCCAGAACATCTATTTACATAATGCACCATTCAAGTGCTTTCTCCTCACTCATTTGATATGCAATAGAAAAAGGCCAGGCAATGGTACAAAATGTACCTTTTGTATATCATAGTCTTTTAGCCCTACTGTTTACGATTTTTATCTATGTGCATACTTATACCTGCCAACTGACAGTAACATTTCATGCATCTGATGAAGTTGGCTTTAGTCCATGAAAGCTTCTAACACAATAAATCTATGTTGCCACAAGCCTTCTTGTTGCTTTTGTTATGACAGCCTAACATGATTACCTCTCTGGAAACCTATTTGGTTACCATGCGTAGCTTGATAAGACTGAATCTGTGTGGACAGCTAAATCCTCTTTCTTTAATGCCCATGCACACAATACTGTAAAGAACAGGAAGTAGTTCAATGTCTTTAAAAAGGCAAAAATTGTCCTATTTTGATAAAATGCCAAATAAGATAAGCCACAGAAAATTATAGTAAGGTTGATTTACCGGCTAGCTGGGACCTCTAGATAATAGCATTCTGCTCTGTACACAACGTACAGAGACCATTACATAACAAGGGAGAAAAGATGGTGTGCAGGATGAATCATACCCTGTTCGAAACTTGGTGTAATCATCTGTAAAAATGTCATTATTGTAATAAAGATAGAAAGAGACCAATAGGTGCACATTTGTCACGCATCAGTAGTGGGTATCTCAGAAAGTTCCAATAGCAGTGTACATAACTGTTGTGGCTGAGATTGCTCAGTCACTTGGCCCAGTAATTGTTACACATTCCTTAAATTGTCTGAATGACTTATGTTTGGATTCACCTAACAACTTCGCAGGCCACGCAACACATACATACTTCTTAGGAAAATGTTGGTCAACATTATCAATCTATCTAATTCTCAACATGGGCCCATTGGTGGATACTTAAATGTAAGCTGCTTTGGGCCCAGATTGTGTAGAAATGGGATATAAATAAAGTGAGTAATTAAATGACATAGCTGAAGATGGGAGCAGATAAAAGGTAGGTTGGTGGGTGGGTAGGAAAGAAGGGAGCAGGGAAAGGTGAGAATATGGGGGCTGCCAGGAGGAGGGAAGAGGAAACAGTGTGGGAAGGGGATACTGGGGAAGTGAGGTGACCCCTGCAACTTTCCTTCTGTGCAACAGGGCTACACTCAACCACTCTGCATAACTTGGATAGCATTTTCTCAGGGAGAGGCTGCCAGCGGCACAGGAAAAGGGAAAACTGAAGACTGAAGGGCAGATAAAGGTAAGATAGCTGGTGGGTGGGAAGGAAAGAAGTAAGCAGGAAAAAGGGAGAGGCTATGGGTGCTTTTATGGAAGAGGAAACAGTGGGGGAGAATATAATGAGATCCCCCCCCCCATCCTTGTCGATCATCCACTTGTTTTGTTATATTTTCATCAGAAACAGGTCTCCAAGACACAATATTCTTAGCTGATATGAGCATCCTTAGTTAGGATGGCCCTATCAATATTAAAATTCAACAGCATTTGATGATAGGCTCTTCAGAATATTTTGCTTAAAACAGGGTCACAAAACTCTCAGAAATTCAACAACCAAAACAGGAGGTTAAAGTAACATTGCAAACACACTAGTAGAAATACTTAAAGATAGTGGAGGATACTGAACAAAGCAGAAGGAGCAAAGACTTCTTTAAGCCAGTTCAAAAGACAAGTAAAATAATGATTGAAAATAGCAATTTTTCAGGAAGTAGGTTAGTTTGCTAGTTAGAAAAACAAATTTTGTTAAAGGTCAGTGCTCATTCTTTAATCTTTCTAAACAGCCTAAACAATAAACAATGTCCCACCAATGGAATACCAGAATTAATGTATGCAATCAAAGTAAGAGATAAGCACTTAGGCTGGCTTATAAAATCTTAGAGGAAAAATAGACTTTGTATGACACAAAGATTCAGCCCCACCATTCAAAGAACATCAGCTATACCAGTACTGATATAAATAAATATCGCTGCATCTGATAATAAATGGCTGGCCTCCATGTGGATAATGAAAGCAATAAACTGGGATACCCACAGAAGTGAGAAGTCTCTACATACTTGGAACTTTCCTGGCATGAAAAGATATAACCTTCCATATTGTCCTGCCCACCAGTAGACATGGACATGAATCAAAATACGAATAAAATTTCGTGATGAATCAGGCCGATTCGCATATCGCAAAAACATGTTTTGTGGGGCCGAGTTTTTCATGAAATCCATGACTTTTGGGGCCGATTCGTTCGATTCGTGAATGCTTAATGATGCCAGACAGGCTGGCGCCGATCCATTGATTTCCTAGGCAACATAGACCTGGAATGTCTGCAGACTGTTGCTGTGGAAACCCCAATCTTAGCCCACATAACCTTGATAGGCAGCTCTCCCTGCCAACCTAAGAGCTGAGCAATGTGGGTCTGTGCAAGTTTACTTGGGAAATGTAGTCAGAGACTCCTTTCCCTCTCTGTTTCCCTTCTCTGTTTTTAAGAATGGGATGGTGGAGTAGTGGTGGTGGCAGCCTCAGCAGCTCCTTCTGCTGCTGTTCGCTGCTTGCCAGCTTCAGAAACCCTTCCCTGACTCTCTACCTCCCATCCTCCTGCTGCTTCAACATGCCTTCCCGCCCACCGCCAGCCCCCAAGCTCCCTGGGACAGATCCTGAGCAGATCCACTCTGCTTGGCTTTTCCTTGGGAGGTGGGGGGGAGGGCATGTCAAAGCAGCAGGAGGATGGGAGGACAAGAAGGAAAAGTCAGCAAAGAGAACCTGAAGAGAAGAACACCCAAGCAGATCTTCTCCGCTTGATTTTTCTTCCAGCAGCGGAAGAAAGCAGGAGGCCAGGAGGATGGGAGGGAAGAGTCAGCAAAGAAAGCCTGAAGAAAGCTACTTGGAGGGTGGCTGGAAGAGAGCCTGCTGAAGTCTCTGGGTATGTAGGGGGCTGTTGTAGGGCCCCAGGATCTGATGAATCACGAACCTAATGAATCATTTCACGAAGTGGGACAATTTCATGAAAGTTTTTGACTCGTGTTTCATGGAACGCAGTGAACCATGAAACTCAAGAGTTCGTTTTTTCCCATTTCATGCCCATTTTTACCCACCAGTTAAGATCTGCCTCACAAATCCTGCTCTCTATGCCTCCATCTTCACAGTAATACATATAAATACAAACAAATCTCATCAGCTACAAGGTATAAATTATGTTCGGCAATGAAAATATTTCTTAGATTTAGTACCTAAGTTGATGGATTTGTTGAATAAACCTCCAAAATGTTAATTTATCCATTGTCATAATACCAGCTTTTTCAAACAAGCTTCTCCACTGGTAGTACATAATTACTTTCTTTCTCAATTATAAGATTGAATCTGAACAAGCACACTAATTATTCTATTCAGCAACATGCACACTCCACCCCACATAATTCATATGAAAGTCTTTGATGTACGATGAAAGATTATCAAATGGATCCGTTGTAATTACATGACAGAGGTATATTTGAAAAGAACACAGATTTAAATTAAAAATTCTAAAACCCTAGGCATCCACCTGCAGTCCAAAGAAGAAGCATTGTATTTTGTCCTAAAGTTACTGTCCCAAGAATGAACACAATTTCCACTTTTAGAAATATTAATTATACTTAATTTTCAATCCTCTCAAACGTTACTGTATAGATGAAGCCAATGCACAAATGTATTTTTTCTGAGAAGCTATTCCAGAATTTGTGATATCTTTTGGCCTCACCATGTGCATTTTATAACACAACACAAAACAGGAGATTAAAGTAACATTGCAAACACACTAGTAGAAATACTTAAAGATAGCTTTTTACTTCCAGTATGACTCCTATGACTTCAATATGATTCTTTTAGGCATCTTCATGTGCCAGTTCTGAAATGCTAAATAAGACGCGTCAGAAGATATTTCATAAAACACATTGTTTAGATGCTCATGCATATCCAAAAACCTTTTAAATAATACAAATATATAATTTTTGCTGCTTTATCGGCAGCAGAACGGTGGCTGAAATGATAACTCTTAGAACTAGGCAGGGAAACTCTTCCCATAGCCCTGGAACAAGGAGTGAGGAGACCTCAGAAGAATGCAGAAGTTCTCAAACATTCAGGACTCTGGGGTCAATGGGAAAAACAAGCACTCCTGTCTCATTTCTTATCATATGAAAAGCTTGGCTCTTGTTGGGCAAGTTAAGATTTTCAACTTTTAGATGCTTCTTTAAAACTTAATCCCAAATGTTTCAATACACTTCGAAAATAAAAAAAGATGAATTAGGAGATGATCGTGTTGGGAGAAGTATACCTGTTGCCAGGCCAACCCACTCATGGTGAACTAAAGTCTCCACTTTAGACAAGTTTAGGATACAATTCCTTTCCTTTCTTATCAAGTTCCTTTAATTCAATGATCTTGAGCAGTGGGTAAGGAGGAGTCTTTATTTCTTTAAGAAAAATATGGTGGAAAGATACTTGGCCACAGCCAGCATAGTAGTCCTTGGGTCCCTATCCACCAGCTGATAGGAAACTATATTATCTTTTAATTCAGTAGAAGATAATTTAATTAAAATAAGGGCAATCCATAATTCACAAATAAAGACATTCCAATATCACATGGAACAGGGAGTCAACCTTTTTCTAATCATATTGGCAGAGTCTATCCAAATAAGGCAAATTGCAATATCTCCCATATAGGACTGCTGAAGGGGCAGTGTTCAGGCATGCAAGCATGAATGCTCTACAGTAATGAGGGACTGTTAGGTATTTAATGTAGGCTGGAATGGTTGGAGCTAGAAGGATACCAAAGAACTGGGGTGGAACATATTCTCCAAGCTTGTATAACTGAGCTAGAATAATCTATATCTTTTAAACATTTCTTGATAGTTAACGAAGATTCACTTTTCCCAAGTCTCAGTACATCAGCCTTTGCTAGGACGAGAATAAATAGCTTTTTGTATATTTCCTGCATCCAATGGGAGTAGAATTGATCTTGATTTAGCTCATAAACCAAACCATCCTTCTTTGTGGAGAAAAAGACCTTTAGCCTATGTTTGAATGCCCTGGCCCAATTCTAATCTTAAATCCCAGCGATACATTTTGGGGTTCCTGTAATATGTCACAGAAAATGGCATAGAGGGTAATCTAGGTTCTCATTTGCTCGGAGAACCCATATTGAAGAGGCTGCAGAATGATTTTCATATTGAATACAGACACCCCTGGGATATATTTGCCTCCCTTAGAGAATAAAAAGTGTTCAATTGCTGACACACTAGGTTTGATTTTGTTTACTGCAAATTTATAATGGGATTACCAGTTAAGATGGAAGTAAAAAAACACACCCAGGTATGGGAATCTGGAGACTTGTTCTAATTGAACAGCGTTAATTCTCCATACCAAGGAGATAATTTCTTGGCTTTAGAGACCATAACCTTATTTTGAATAGTTGATCTTAAGTTCCTCATGTTTACAGTAATTTGAGAAGTGAATTAGGAGTCTTCTCAGGATACAATTTAGATCTTGCAAAAGTTGGATAAATGCTATCTAATATATATAGACCTTGGACTGACCTCACAGGCTGTTGTAGCAGTACTGCTTCCTACAGCAACAGCCGTTTAGTACCACCGTCCTGGAGACTGTAACTCCCTAGAGCTGCCACTCTAAAAAGAATGCACAGGTAGACCTTCCCAGCATTATCTTGGAAATAATGCTGCTGCTGGAGGAAAGATTTAAGTAGAGACAGGCATGAACCACAAAAAAAACGAACCATGAAGTTCGTGGTTCGTGGATTTTCACGAACCAAGAACTGGGGCAAGTTTACGAAACAGTTTGTGGTTTGTGGGGTTTAAATGCTCCTTTTTGGCCTCTTTGCAGCAGCAGGGAAAGGGACATTTGACAGTTTAAAGGGCCCTTTCCTGCCTTGCAAGTGGCAGATCCCTTTAAACTATCAGCTGGCAGGTGGCAGGGGGAGATCCCCCCTCGCTGTCTGCTAGCTGATAGTTTAAAGGGACCTGCCACTTGCAAGCGGCAGGGCCCTTTAAATTGCCCAAACTTCCTCCGCCGCTGAAAACGGCCTCCCCGCCCCTCAAATGGTGGCCACAGCAGCCATTTGAGGGGCAGAGAGGCCATTTTTTGCCTCCTCCACTGCCCTGCGGGCCCACACAGCAGCAGAAGAGGCCAAAAACAGCCTTCCTGCCCCTCGTGGGAGGAGGGAGAGGATGCCGTGGGCCTGCAGGGCAAGGTAAGCGTGGGGCTGGGGCTGGAGTTTGGGCACTTTAAAGGGCCCTGCGGTGTGCAAGTGGCAGGTCCCTTTAAACTACCAGCTGGCAGGTGGTGAGGGGGGATCCCACCTGCTGCCTGCCAGCTGATAGTTTAAAGGGACCTGCCGCTTGCAAGCCACAGGAAAAGTTTATATGGCCATTTCCCTGGGGAAATGGCCATTTAAACTGCCCCTATATGTCCCAAATGAACCAGTAGACCAGTTCGTGGAAGTTCATGGAAACGAGCTTCCACGAACCACTGGTTTGCGGACCGTGAACTGGCCTGGTTCGAGGGTTTTTTGGGTCGTAATTCGATTCGTGCCCATCTCTAGATTTGAGTGACTGATCTGAAGAGCAATGATTCTAGAAAAACCTACATGGAGTGTAAGTCTGGCACCATCATGGAGACAGTCAATTGTGAACATAGGCAGGAGAGTCCTGAATGCCACACAAGAGACTTTTAATGCTTCCTTTAATTTTATGCAAGTATTTTTTAAATGTCTTCAAGACTGACAACTGAAAATATGAATTATGTGGATGCCTGAATCCTAGTATAACTGTTCATTTCAAGATGACACAATACAGGAATTTAGACAAATTATGTATTCTTCCTTTGGTGGACAAAACTTGATTCCTGGAGGTTCTTCTGTATTAGTGCCTAAACTGCAGACATTCTCCTCTTTTGAGTGTTAAAGCTATGCTGGTTTTCTTTTAACGGATTGCCAGTTTCTTCCCCAGTTTCCCTCAGATGTTTGACAGGAGCAAAATAACTTGATTGTTTTAAACACAACTCATTAGGCATTAGTGTACATCAACCTCCAGCATCAGCAGCTCCCACAGAAATGGTTGGAGGTTACATAGCAGCCACACTTTGTGGAGGTATCAGTATGTGGCATGGAAATGTAGCAATTTAATATCTGCTGCTACCTTACTGCCCAGGGAGAAAACAGTAAACAGAAGGAAGGATATTAATTACCCATGTAAAGACCATACTAGTTACTGTGATTCTCAAAGCTGAAACCTAGAAAAATATTTTTACCCCTATATGGTGTTGCCACACCGGTGATTATAGATTTTCTTGGGTGGAACACAATGAAGGTTCACTTCTCGTGTCTCCCAAGCTCCTCTACAAAAAATTATTTTTTATAACTCTCCTTTTCCAATCCTTAGAGTCTCAGGCAATAATTTAAGATGTCACAGACTCTCAAGAGAGACACTAGAAAATGTTTCGCATTTTGAAAATAATCACTCAAAGTAACTGGGAAGGCCCAGTTACTTAAGTATTTAAAGTAAAAAAAGGAAAATATTGGAATACAAGAGACTGTGACCACTGGGAAAAAAATCCTCTAAAAAAAAAGAAAATGCTTACAGTAAGGTGTCATAATTTTCAGAGCTCGAAAAATGTTTAACTAAGAATAAAATTTTCCCTGGAGAAACTCACATGCAGCAACACAAACACACACCATTATTTTAAGTACCACCATCAATTATTTTAGGCGCACTGGATTCTCCACCCCGCCCCCCATCCATGTTAAGTCTTCTTTCTTCAGTGTTTTTTCCATTTTTTAGCAGCAACAGCTGTTAAACTTCCAAAGCTAAGGAGAAAAAAAACCCTACCTTGTTTATCATCCTACCCATGTATAAATGCACACAGAACAGAAGCAAGGCAAACCTTAGAAGATTCAGAGCTACCCAAGAGTCCTCATTAGCAGGGTCAATTAAATAGTAACAGAACCATCCTTGTACACATACACTTCAATTATAGAATTATCTTAGTGACAGACAAGCAGCCTCCTACACTTTCATCATATTTATTTCCGTCATGTTTACTTTCTGTATATACACAGATGTATCTCTTGAGTATACCCATTTCTTGACTCTCCTTTGATAGCTTTCTTTGCCGCTACCTTTCAGTACTGGTTATCTGCTTAGAACAAACAAACAAAATTACCAGAAAGTGCAAAACACAGTACAACAAACAAGATGGAAAGACATTTTTGTCTCTCTTAAATTGTCTTAAAACAGCTGGTACATACGCAGCATCACTCCCATGCTGGCCTATGGGATTGCCTCCTTAAAACCTTCATGCGGCCCTTACCAATCATGGCTGGTTCTGAGGAGAAACAGGTGGAGTGCTGGAGATGAGGGCCAGTGAGGATTTCCTATCAACAAATGATTCAGAGCCAATGAGTCTGGCTGAATCTCTGCCTAGCATGGCTTCCCACTGCCCCCTAGCATGGCCACAAGCAAAGCCATGTAGAGGGCATTACAATGGCCTAACTTTGAAGTTGGCATGGCATGGCAGGTGGCTAGACTGGTTGAGTAAAGCGCCATCTTCCAGGTTTGCTGAAGTTGGAAGAAAACATTTTTTGGAGCTGCATTAACTTGTTTCTCCAGCAGTAATGCTGGATCCAGTATAACCCCTAGGCTCTTAAACAGGTCAGTAAGGGTCACCTGAACTCCAACAAAGGTGGGAAGTACAATGTCCCTCACAACCTCAGCCTTCCCATCCAGAATCTCTTACATCTCATCAAGATTCATTTTCAATTAGTTCTCTCTTAGTCAACTGACCACAGCAGTCAGGAACTGTAAGGTTTCTACCACACGGCCTACCTCATTACCAGGAGATGAGGCTAGAAAAATATAGAGCTGGGTGTTATCAGCATATTGATGACAGACAATTCCAAAGCTATAAATGATTTATCTTAAGGGCTTTACAATAGAGATTGAATAGTAAGGATGTTAAGTCTGTGCCCTGTGGAAACTCAAAGGACAAGTCCCACACTGCTGACCAGGGCTCTCCAATCTTTTTTTATGCCTGTGGGCACCTTTGGATTTAGGGATCCCATTCCCCTGGTGGGGGCGGGAGATCCCATGCTCCCAGCCTTCGCCTCCACCACCTCTCACCTGGCTGGCAGGGGGAAAGACATGGGAACAGGTTGAACCTCTCCCCCCCACCAGCGCACTCCTGCATCGTGCCAGAAATGACATTATTCCTGGCGTGATGTGGAAGTGATCTGGAGCGCATGCGCAAGGTAGATTCTCCCTGCTTCCCCCCCCCCCAGCAACCCGCCATGCCCTAGTTTAAGCCCCAGGGGACCTGGCAACCCTATTTGGATTTCTGATATACGGGAATGGGCACAGCCACAAAATTGCTGCCATAGCTTCCTTCAGTCACACAGTGAAGATTCTTGTGCTGTGGTGGCAGCTGCTGCCAAGCAACATTTAAAAAAAAATCTACACAGCCAATCAAGTCTCCAGTAGCCAATCAGACGTCTCGGACAAAAGCCCTACCTGGCCCTGACCACTTTCTAAAAACACTTGGCAGATGTCAGGAAAGTGTTAGCAGGTGCCATGGCATCATGAGCACCATGTGGGGCACCCCTGCTGAGGACAAATCTCTGATAGCATCTCTGACAGTGATATGTAAGAGGCTATTTAAACCAGTTCAAAGCATGTTCCCTGGTATCTATTTCTGCTTCCAAACGCCTCAGTAAGTTGGAACGATCCACTGTATCAAAGGCTGCAGACAGATGTAGTAGGAGCAACAAAGAGACATGGGCCTTAGTCTTTATTTAGAGATCATCAATCTAAGACTATCAGCACCACCTCAGCTCCATAGTCTGGCCTGAAACCAGACTGAAATGTATACAGAGCAGATAAGTTATCTAAAAAGATATGGAGTTTGCCACTGCTCTCCAATCACCTTGCCCAGAAAGGGAAAATAAAAGAATAGACAATAATTGGCCACATCATTTTCCAGTAGTGATGGTTGGAGGATAAGTTGGAGGATAAGTGTCTCCTTGAGTTGCTGAGGGAAGACACCTAGAGTCAGTCATTGATTTATGAGAGCTCATTAACGAGATTCTTGTATGATTTCAGCATCCAGGATGGGCAGGAACCCAGAGCACAAGTGGTGGCTTTCACAGACTCCAAGATCTTGTCAATATTCATCATAGGAACTTGGTCAAAATGGTCCACAAACAAATCAGACAATGCATTAGACATGTCTTCTGTCCAAGTGGTTACAACCAGCATCCAACTCACAATGTATTTGAGAGATTTTATCAGCAAAAAGCTTTGCAAATAGCATCACAACTCATTTTCTGTTCCCAAGACAACAGAAGCTCAAATGTAGGAGTCTGCAGATGCTGAAATATCTAAAACAGCTGCAATGGCCATGAACTAGCTGAAACAATGATAGCAGAGAAATAAATTTTCTTTGCTCCTTTCACTGCTGTTTTACAGGTCTTCCACAGCACACTGTCAGACTCAGCACAAGTTTTCTGTCTGCATCACTCTAGGTGTCTGCTGGCCCTCTTCAGGTCACCAACTCCATGATAAACCATAGGACTAGGATCCACTTGGGGGGGGGGGGGGTTGACAAAGCTCAACTTTCGTTTTTAAGCGTTTCACATTCCGAATTTCTACAGCAGCCTCAGCAGAGTATTAATCTAGAATCTTAACCTGCCCACTCTAATCATTCTGGAATGCAGCAGGAATCATGAATCTCCACAGGAAGGCCATTTTAACCAGCCCCTCCCCCTGCAGAGTGTTGGAGCTACATTCACTCTTGCTTTGAGTGGATAGTGGACAGACCATAGTACAGGCCAAACCAATATATAAATCAATTGTGATGTGTGTTGTCCCAAACAAACAACCATTACCATGTTATATCAGGGGGAGTAATCTTTGAAGTTCTTACATCCATGATGGTTCTAGAATGCAAATGATTCCTCCTTTTTATCAGATTTCTTTTCATTCTTCTACTGCTAAAGCACTCAGGGCCAGCCTGTGCTTCCATTTTTATTGCAGAAAGGAAAGAGGCATTTGTGACAAGCTCAAATTCTGTATCACAGAGGGGAAACCCCCACGGAAACCAAACAAAACACCAATCAGTTAATAAACTTTGAAAGTTCTTAAAGTGCCAGTGCAATATACAGTGCAAACTTTTAACATGAAAAGTATCAAATTCATTCAAATTACATTCATATACAGTAGCATAAACATTCAGATAAACTCTACAGTAGTAGTTGTAAACATTCAGATAAACTCTACAGTAGTAGTTATAGCAGCATAGACAGAAAGTGTCCAGAAGTATGCACAGACTACAGAGGTAAACCCCTCCTAATGACGATATTCTTGCTGTCCTTTATTCCATATTCTTCCAACAGGGATATATAAGAAGCTAAGACCTTTTTCCTCCACGCTCAATCTGGGGCCGGCTGCAAATCACAGATTTCGTGCCCACTTCATCAGGAGCGTGATTTCTATCGTGAAAAAGATTATATCAATCACTCTCCTCAATATATCAACCTAACCCAATTCTCACTGTTCCCAATTCATTTCCATACTCACATATCCCATGCATATCCTATGCTGCTCAGCTTTCATTACGGAAACGGCCATTCTCTTTAACTCCAAATTCTGTATCAGGCTGCAGTAAGCCCTTCTTGAGGAATATCTGCCAGTTTGAAACAATGAGGCTGAGTGGTTCTTCTGCTGCAGGTTCTTATAGCCTGGGTCACTAGCCTTTGGTTGCGAGCAGTGGCCCACAGCCCTTGGCCAGATGGATTCACTTGGACATCAACACAGACCATCTTGTTTATATCTAGATACCCTTTAGACCAGATATAAAGAGTATTAGATATGCAAAGGCATCCAGGGACTTCAAACAAGCAGCATCTTGTTTCGGAATCTGAGACTGGTATAAGCAAGCTGAAATCACTATCATGCCCCACTCTGTGAACTGCCCTGTAACATATGACTTGCTAGTGGCCAGACGATAGAAGCAGGGAACTACGTACACACCCACCAGAGAATGATAAACATTCTTGTGATTTTAAGTGGTGAAGAACAGGGTAGGCAATCATTCTAGCCTGAGTGCTGAAAGATGAAACACAATGTCTAACTATGAAGATATTCGTGTGTCAGGAAGCAAAAGGGGCAGGGGAAGATAAGGGTGCAGACCCACAGAGGCATCGTCCCCTGAGAGGACAAAGATGGCGACAATGGCTTCTGCTTTTCAGATGTGCAGCTAGCAATCTCCAACATCAACTCAGGGACTGACTAGCAATGCTGCATGCCTATACAAGACGGTGCCAGCAGCTGGAAGGGTGACTGCTGGGTGACAGTGACTGGGGCAGGACCAGAAGGAGATCTAGTTAAGGACATCACTAGTCCAAGTCTTCACAAAGTCCTGACCTGTGCTCTGAGATGAAGCAGTGGAGAAGCTGTGCCAAACAAAATGGCATGCTGCCCTTTGGCAGGTGTGCTGGGAATACAGTGAAGGAGTGGGGGGGGGGGGGAATCACATTTTTAATTTAGGTATGCCAAATAGCTCCTGCCTACATAACATATTTGCCATCACTCTCAGCTGAATGCAAACTGACTCCATTAAAGCACAAAGAGTCTGTGATACAGTATAAAATTATTTTCAGGGGTGGGCAAATTGCGGCCCACGGGCCACATGTGGCCCGCCAAGACAGTCACCTACCGGGCGCCTGGCACCGAAAGAGCAACGCTCTGCAGCTTTTCTCCCTCACATAGCTTGCAGCTATAGATGATATGAAATTAGCACAATAAATAAATTGAATAAAACTACCACTATTTTATT
This sequence comes from Eublepharis macularius, assembly GCF_028583425.1. Taxonomy (NCBI): domain Eukaryota; kingdom Metazoa; phylum Chordata; class Lepidosauria; order Squamata; family Eublepharidae; genus Eublepharis; species Eublepharis macularius. The sequence goes on from NC_072799.1 coordinate 51,563,278, forward strand.
TAATTTATATTTATTGATTTTTATGATACAATTTATACCTTTTCTGAAATGCAAAGTTAACTAATGAATGCAATCATTTTAAAAGGTGCGGCCCTCCGCTAACATCTGCTCCCACAAAGTGGCCCCCGAGCCAAAACAATTGCCTACCCCTGATTTATATGATAAATATTCCAATTATAAAGGGATGTGCTATCAAGAGATACGAGAGCCACTCCTAAAACATGAACCTGATAATATTCTTCAGGCTTCATTAAGATCCAGTTAATTAACAAGCTATGAATAATCACTCAGGCAAAATCAATGTTTTAAAGGAACTGATAAGCACTAAGGAATAAAACCAAAATGTTTAAAAATCTTAACAAACTTCAGCAACAGTGCTATTCTTATTCTGTACATAATTAATCTCAAATGACCCACATTACATAGCTAATCAGCTCCTTCCTTTCTGACTTGGCAAGGTTATGCCTGAACTATTATTACACACAAGTTTCATTCCAATGATGAATAAATTATCCTTAATTGTTGCAAGAACTGATCTAACAAAAACGGCACCCACTCTATAACTGGTCAGTCTGTTACAAAAATGCATCACCACAAAAGAAAAAAAAATTCCAGGTCTTCTTCAGCCAATGCTTGACTGCTGCAGTCAAAAGCTGAAAGTAAACTTCCTGATGTGGAACTCAGGCAAAACAGAAGACACCATTGAGGAGACTCTACTTCGGTAGAAAAACAGCATATAAATGTTTTAGATAAAATTAAATAAATAAAAGCTATGCTGGTTGGGAAGGCAGAGATCTTGAAGGACATTGTGCCTCCTACTTTTGACGGGGTTTAGCTGACCCTTGCTGACTTGGTTGAGAGCCTAGGAGGCTATACTGGTTCCAGCACTGCTATTGGAGAAACAAGTCAATGAAGAAGCAAAAATCACTTTCTGCCAACTCAGTCTAGCCCCCTACCTTGACACAGATGATCTGGCCACGTGGATCCATGCTATGTTATCATCAAGACTAGACTACTGTACATTTAATGTTTATTGTTGTTTATTATTATGTTAATGAATAAATTTTTTTTAAAAAAGACTAGACTACTGTAATGTACTCTACATAGGTCTTCTCTCGAACTCAACTCAGAGACGCCAGTTGGTGCAGAATGCTGCAGCTTGACTATTATCAGGAGCTAGGTGGAACATGCACAGTATCCCACTCTGCAGACAATCCACTGGCTGCTCATCAGTTACTGAGCTCAATTCAAAGTATTGGCTATCATGTACAAAGCCCTTCAAGGCTGCGGCTTGTCAAAGCTGTGGGACCACCCCTCCCAATATGCTCTGGCACAACAGCTTTGCTCAATGGAGCAGGGCCCCCTGCAGCTGCCACACTGCAAATAAGTGAAATCAACAACTGTCCACACATGTGCATTCTCTGTTGTGGCCTCCGCTCTCTGGAACAGCCTGCCTGATGAGGTTAGGAACGCTCCCACTCTCCTGGCTTTCTGCAAACTATGCAAAACTGAATTATTCAGGCTGCACAGTAACAAAATGCTTCAGAAGGTTCCTTTGGTGTGGACTATAGTACTATGTATAGTACATACTGTCTGCTGCTGTAAGTATGATCTTACTATGTGATTTCTGCATTGTTTAACATGTTGTTTTAATATTTAAGCTTTGTCTCAGTTCCATTTTCAGGTTTCTGCTTGTTTTAAGATTTCTGAAACCCAAACTTTACTGTTTTGTTTATTGGATGTCTCATCCTATTGATTGTGTTTGACTTAACATTGTGTATCTGCGCCCCGAGTCTCAGTGAGAATGTAAGTAACTAAATAATGTAAATGATGTAAATAACTAAAGATAGTAACTTCACATGGTAACAAATGATCCAAATCAGAAAGATAATTTTTCACATACTCCCCCATAACAAATACTCGATTGATAAATCGAGACAAAAAACCTCTGTACAATGAGTAAATCACAAATACAGTTCATGCCCTCCAATAAACTAAGCAGGTTCCATTGTTTGGAAACTCCATTTAAAGGAACACCAATCTGTTCAAATAGGTATGAACATATCATATGCCAGTCAAGCTACTGATCCATCTAGCTCAGTGCTGTTAACTGGCAACAGCTGTCCAAGGACTCAAGGGGAGGTCTTTCCAAGCCCTGCTATCCAAGTTAGTGAAATGGGAGATGTTGTGGAATGAAACTGGGACATTTTCATGCAAAACATGATGAGATGTGCCACTCCTCCAATACTCTTCAGCTACATAATTAACTTTAAAAGCTATGATAATTTGCAGTTCTTTGATTTAATTTGCTTTCTTGTAAAGAACAAGATAGCATTACATCTCAACGGGACTACTGCAGTGTGTGATGATTGGGGCTATACTTGAAGACTGACGAGAAGCTGCAGCGAGTGCAGAATGCTGGACCAGACTGCTGGCTGGGACTAACTACTGGGAACATGTTACCCCAATATTACAGCAATTACGCTGGCTGCTAATCTACTCCCAAGCCCAATTCAAGGTGTTGGTTCTGTCCTTTAAAGCCATACCTTGCTTGGGACCAGGGTATCTGAAGGACTGTTTTCTCCCATATGTTCCTGCCCAGGAGTTAAGATTACAGGGCGAGGCCCTCCTGACTGTCCCATCAAACGAAAGAGGGAAGTGTGCTTTGCCCCCTCCCTGTCGATCTTCAGGAGGCAGCTGAAGACTTTTTAAAAAAATTCTAGGCTGGCTTCTGGTCAGCTACTTTTTCATGTATCAATGTTTTAAACTGTGTTTTAATGTATTTAACATTTGTTTCTGTTTTATAACGTAAGATGCCTTGAGCTCCTCTAAGGGGGAAAGGCAGCTAATAAATGTTTTAAATAAATAATAAATAAAATTCATCAGCTTATGGGAGCTTAGAATCTATCTTGGAACATTTTGTCCCAGGAAGTGTCACTCAGCCACTTCCTTCAGCCCAGTTTCCGTAACCGACTTACCTACACGTATATTGTAATTTCAATCAATAAAGGACCGAGGTATCGTGGGCCTCCCCTTGCTTGAGGTGCAACATGTGTCCATCCATGGTTCCAGCCTCCCTTCTGAGGGCTCCCACAAAGCCTCAGACTTGGAAAAGTGGGGACTGGGTTACGTCACCCTGCAAGCCTCTTGCTACATCTCCAGGGGCTATTTCTTTCACTCTCCCTCGCGTAGGCACAGCATCTGTTTATCCCCACTCAGCTGGGTTGTCAGAGCACCCCCAGAACCCACCCCTAGCCCCACCCTTCTGCCCCTGTCTCCACTGGGTGGGCTAGCCAATGGGCTATGGAGTGCCGCCTGGTCACTGACCCCCACACCCAGCATCTGCAATATTGGCAATTGCTGGTCCTGTCCTGCCTGCCAGTGGCCCTTTGCTGCCTTGTTACAGGCAGGGGTGGAGATGTCAGTGAGGGCCGCTTACTCTTCCACCATCTCCAGCTGGTCGGGAATGCCCAGCCTGCCTCCATGGCTGCCTTGTGAGGGGACCATGTGGCCACCGTGTGACCTGGTTGCATGGATGCCTTGGGATCTCGGTGGCTCACCTGTTGGCAGGGACCTCTCTGCACTCCTTGCTGAGATGGCCAGCACTGCTTGTGGGGGTGGGCGGGGGTGAATGAGCTGGAGCTATTGCTATCACCCCTTTTCTAAGTGGTGGGGAGGGGGCTGATGGAGATGGGGTAGGGTGTGAGTTCGGCATGCGTGCCAGTGTCATCCCCAGACAGGTGTTGTATACTCTAAACTTCAGAGTCCAATTGCAGCATTCATCAGCTATATGAACTCCAATTCCAGATTTGTGCATTGAGGTAATATGGTTTTAAACTGTTTCTTCACGGCGTTGTAACACTACAGAGCATGCACACAATGGTTTTCCTCTGTACTTTACCTGACTCAGCCCTCCTATGGTCACCATTTTCCACTCTACCCCTCCTCGCACCAGAGTCCTAGAATTGGCAACTTACATAATTCACTAGTCTAATACTATAGTAATATGCTCATTAGTGATTCTTTTAAAAGCCCAGAAAAACCCTCTGATGGAAGGGGGATGGAATGGCAGTTCTGAGGGGCTAGGACAATAAAAATGGCACTAGTATGGCTGGGCCCTGCAAAAATGTGCACCTTTCCAACTGTATGATGTACAAGCATGTGTTGATTGTTATCTTTCCCAAGTAACTGTACCAGGGCTTTTTTTTCCAGGGAAAAGAGGTGGTGGAACTCAGTGGGTTGCCCTCGGAGAAAATGGTCACATGGCTGGTGGCCCCTCCCCCTGATCTCCAGACAGAGGGGAGTTTAGATTGCCCTCTGCGCCAGTTCTGGAAATCCGTTCCCCCGCGCTCCCCCTGAAAAAAAGCCCTGAACTGTACCAAACCAGGTTTGGGAAAGACTGGGGCAAAGCGAAGGAGAACCTGGAAAGTGGACCATTAGGGATGATATCATGGGGATGGATAAAAAATTAAAATGCCCCAATCCAAATGCCCAACAACTGCAAAAACTCTGGGTGGAAGCAACCAGATTAAATCCCATTTTAAAGGGAGATTATGGGCACTAAGATCACATAAAATTGTACGACTCGATGGCGTAAAACATTTGACTGGTAATGTTTAATCCCAAAAGCATGTATTACTAATTTACATTATTTAAACTTGTGAATTGGTATCTGAAGTTTGCTGTGGCTCATGAAAGCTCATACTCTACCACTAATTTTGATAGTCTTATAGTTGCTACTGGATTCTTGCTCTTTTCCACTGCTACAGACAGACTAACATTGCCACACATCTTGAAAATGTTAAATGTACAAGCTGAAGGTAACCATGCCACTACTCTATTTCATTTATTTACTCCATTTATACCCATCTTTCTCCCCAAAGGGTACCTAAAGTGGCTTACATCCTCCTCCTCTCCTTCATTTTATCCTCACAACAGCCCTATGAGGTAGGTTAGGCTGAGAAAGTGTGACTGGCCCAAGGTCATTGAGTGGGCTTCCATGGCTGAACAGGGACACTCTAACCAATACACCACGCTGGCTCTCTATCTTTGTTAGTACTTCCCAAAATTGCCCGTTCCAAGCCAGCGATTCCTTCAGGAGCATTCCTCCTCCACCATCACCCCACTTTAACCCCTTCCTTCAAAGCAGGCATCCCACCCGGCTGCTTTACTTAGAAGGATACTGTTGGTGAGCAAAATGGTCAATTACTACAGGATAAGAATCCACTGAATCAAAAGGCAGCCCTACTTGTAAAATTCTAGAAGCAAAATTTTATATTCAAAATACCCTAGACAGAGAAACAACAGCCAAAGAGTGCCCTCCATAATCTCTGTACTATGTGCACACACTTTAATCTTTTAAGAATGGGAATTAATGTGACGCAAATGCATGTCTTCATTCGCTATCAACTCAAATTGCTCTAATCTGCAGCACTTTATTTTCTCTCTCTCTCATGGCAAGCTTTCCTCTCCATCCCAGCAATCAACTAAAATAAAGAGACAGGATCCTTTGACAGTGAAGTGAGCGCATTGGCATTCTGACAGCAGAGCATAATCTGGAATTAAAGCCTGAACATCTCTGAAACACCACTCCCTCTTTTAGTATAGGCCTTCCCTCCTCTAGAGCTTTTTGTTTGAACCAACAGACCCCAGAACAAGCTTTCACTGTGATGAAATTACAGTCCACTGCTTTGTTTCAGTACAGGTTTGTCGTGGCTCAGAGGTGTCCTGGACATTTCAGTAGCAACCACTTGTGCTCCTAAAATAGCTCGTCATAGCTTAGAAGGGCAGAAGGTCACTTTTGCAATAATACTACTAAAGGCCCATAGAACAGCCCTCTGCAGGCCAGAGGAGCCACAGGTCAGACGAGACATATGTCATGACAAGCTGTTAAGCGTTCTTGTTATTTGCCTCATGGTGGAGTTCAACTAAAAATCTAAATTTGAAAAGCCATATGATCCTTGTTGTTCAGAATTAAAGAGTAAATGGCTTCTGTGTAAATAAAAACTAGCAGCTGTTTGGCATAAAATTTGTATATGTTATGCCTATGCTCTGTAATGCACACAATGGAAGAGTGGGTGAGAAAGGTATCAGCACTGTACTTTCATATAATTTGTATTCAGCGCTGTACAAAGGTCTTAAGCTGTAGCTTTCAAACTTAGCATAGCTACTTACTGCAAGAGGGACTAATTTCAGCGGTGTACAATTAATCGTCAACTTGCGCATATGTCCAAACTACAGAAACTGGAATGCAAACAGAATATAATCTGAAGTTCTTGTTGATTCAGAATGAAAATCCATTCGGCACATTTAAATCTGACAGCATGATATTTCAGGAAGGCTGTATCTGTTACCGCATTACAAAGAATCATATTAATGTGCTTTTTTGGGGTGTGGTTTGCCATTTCACTGCACATCTTCAGCTCATTTTCTTGTAAGTTATAAAGTTCAGGACTTATTTACAATGGATGGTTTTCTTTTGCCCATACCACAGTTTCTTTCGATGTGTACCACAGCCTCCATAATATCTCATATCAAAAGCTACCCTACGCAGTGCCAAGAGAAGACAGCAGCCCGGGGTGGGGTTGGGGGGAGGATAGCCAAACCATTCTCAGTTTTCTCAGCCACATGCAAAATGGACAGACATTGTAATTTTGCTACTTGGTATTTGAGAACTGGTCTTTATGGGCCCAATGGTTCCCTTATAATAGCAGAGAAGGGAAGGCCATTTGCAGAGTATTAGTAGGTGGGAGAGGGGCACTGAACTCTCACTCCAGTTCTCCCCTGCAAATACCTCCCTATTCATTTTAACTGCTCTCTCCCAGAAGCTGGTTTCTTTTACTGGAAATAAGCATAGCTTGGACAAAAAAAAACAGCCTTGAAAAAAATCCAGTTACAAAAGAAGAAATATTCCCTCCCACTTGGCAATCCTTCCTTGCCAGTGCCTCCTTCCATGTCCACTGCAAATTCAAGCCTGCAAACACCTGTTGGTGGAAGCAAGTGGCTTCCACCCTGTTCAGACTTCACCACTGAAAAACCTCATTATCCAAATGACTTTCCTTCAAAAGAAACACAGCTGCTTAGATTTTTAAAATTCAATTTCTCTTCTTGTCATTGCATAGTTAACCTACTTCTGACTTGACTTTTATCCATACTCCTTTTGTAAAAACTGATGGAACTTGAAATCATTAGCAGCAGTATTTAATGTCACAATGAAAGCAGGCTTGGTTATCAAACAATTAGGATAGCAAATGGAATTATTAGGGTCTCTAGGCTATTTATGAATAGAATCAAAGATGAAGCGCTTAAAAGTACATCAATATGTTCCATGACTGCAAGGGACAAAGCAATTTGGGACACCAACCTCCTTCCTCTCATATGAATCTGTCCAACCATCAACCCAGAGCACTCCTCTGGGATCCCCCTGCTTTCTGAAAATAAGAGTGGCATCTCTTTGAGAGAAGGCTTTTCCATGGCCACGCCTCCACTGGGGCGGGGGGATGCCTCCTGAGATATATCTGTCTGGCATAACCTCCTTATCTTTTAAACAGGTAAAACCTGTCCTAGTTCTCTGATAATGTTTCTCTTATTATTGTATGCCTCCATGGATGCCTATTAGCAGGAAGGTGGCATATGCACACAGTCACCACCAGAACACTTTGAAGTATAAGATGGAAGATGACAAACATTTATGAGCAAACTTAGGGGTGTGTGTGTCTGTGTATAACACTCGCCCCCCAATCCAATCCACTACTGCAATCAGGCTGCAACCCCATAGCTCTCCCCCTCCTGTTGCAACACATGAAGAACCTAACTCTACTGTAATGAAAGATTATTAAAAGAAGCAAGATCAAAGATTTATTTTTATCCTGCTAGCATTTCTTTCAGTATCATTTCACTGTTTTGTTTTTACTTTCATGACTGCTTTCACTAGACTGCTTTCCTGCATTATGTTTACTGTCTACAGCTCCATACCGCCACTGCTGCTGCTCCCATTTTAGTCTTCTTGCTTTCTTTGGTATGATGCCCCATAGCTTCAGTGACTTTCCTAACAGGTCTTTTCGCCCACCCATTTCTCATTTGTGAACTCCCTATTTGGATTGTGGAGCAACACTGCAATGTGCACTACATGCCATTTCATTACATTATTTTCCTGGCAGTGAAGATTTGAAACAGACAGATGCCAAAATGCCTTTTGGAAACTGCAGAACTGCATCTACCATTTGACAAATGACTTCTGCCTGTTGCCTCTAGTGAGGGCGGCTTTTATTATTTAGCATATATATAGCCACATCAGCAAACATAGTTTGTAAGCAAAAATGACAAGCCCCTGCTCCCAAGGAGTTTCTGATCTAAAACAGAAAAGAGGAAAACAACAGAAACAAGAGCAGGAGACACAAAGGCCAGCTGAATATCAGAAAACGAAGCTACACATACATCTAATTTGCTACTTGCTGCTGGTTATAAAGCTTAAGGCAAAGGGGCAGAAAACCTGGGCTTTCAGAAGGCATCTGAAGAAAAAGAAAGGTGGCATTGGAGGTATGTTCATGAGAAAGTTTGCAGGAGAGAGAAACGATGGAGAACAAGCAGTCAGAGACAGCAAGAAATCTTTAAAACATAGAGCAGGAACTGAGAAATGATGAGAAACGAGGGCTGGAAAGATAGTATGGAAAAGCTGTGGAGAATTTCAAAGGTAAGGAAAAGGAGCTTGTTCTGGATAAGTAAGGAGAAACCAGTGAAGGTATCTGAGGATATCTGTCTGAACGAGAGGTGAATAGTTTTGACAGCGTTTTGACAAAAGTAAGAGGACAAAGGCAGGATAGGTGAAGGCCAGAAAGAAAGAGGTCACAGGATAGACAAAGCTTGAACCAGAGTTTTAGCTGAAGAGACAGAAAGGAATGGATTTTTGCAATGTTGTATAGGAAGAAGCATGAATTGGCAATGGATTCAATGTGAAAGAAAAGAAGAATTTGAGGTAGAGCCAAGGCTACATACCCAGCCAACAAAAGATGAATGATGATGTTTACAGATATGGAGAATGATCCTATGAAGAGAAAGAATTGAGTAGAAAGCTGAATAGTTAGGTGAACATAGCAAGAGTAAGAATTCTTAGAATTTGATCCAGTCTACTCCAGATGTCTATGCCTCATTTTAACACATTATTCTCAATGCTGCTAAATAAGAAAAATCTAAGCAGAAGTTCTCACATATTTTTTATTAATGCTATCAATAGGTATTGTTGAGTAACTAGATATCAAAAACAACAAATGACCATGTAGCATCTGGGGAAGATCGGTGAGTGATGCTGTACCATATCCTGTCATGTTTGAGTGCATTTAACATAGACATCAGCATGCCAAAATAGGTGGCCTTGGCAAATATATTGCTTACATGTTTATAATGCAAGCAGGTGGACCAGTGCACATACTTCATGAACTTAAATACGATGGGCCACACAGAATTCTTATGCTGTATCCTCCACATTACATGTATAAATCAAGTTTCAGAAATTCACTACACAGAGGGGACCCACAAGAACTTGCAAGCGGCACGTCCTTGTTCTTCTCTGCTCTCCCTCCCAGATTCTCTCCTTCCCACCTACATTTGTCTACACCTATCATCACCCCCTCCAGCAGCCTCTCCCCTATGGCTCAGTTGCGTGGTGCTGGCTGAGCCGGGCCCAGTTGCATGGTGGGGAAACTGCAATGACTTGCGGGGAAAATACTTCACTTTTTCCTGTATCCACCTCCCCACACTATTTCCTTTTTTCCTTCCTCTTGGTAGCCTCTATATTCTCACCACATCCTACTCTCTCTATTTTCTCCCACATTCTACTCTAAAACTCTAACCACTACACTGGCTTTGGGGGAGCTGCTTTTGAACGGCAGCAGCAGCCAGGTCTAGGTGAGTTATGCAAGTTATGTGGTATCAAGTCACTCAGTGGTTGTTTCTGGGACTGACCCTGATAAGTCCTCCCTCAAAGGCCCAAAGTGCCCTGGAAAGGGCTCTGCCCCTTATCCCTGCCTTTTACAGACAGAAACCAAGCCTGGAATACTGGTTACCTAGCAACAGCTGCTGAGGGCTTCTGGTTACAGCTGCAGGTGCTTCTTTTATCATTTCTTTTTTTTAAAAAAAACCTCCAATGTATTTTTTTTATTTCAGATTTTTCTGCAAACCTGGAGCATTTTTCAGTTGCATAGGAAGATCTGTCTTGTCCATTCATGGCTCCAACCTCCAGATTTAAATATCCACATATCTGGGCTACTTGGCTATTAGTTTATAAAATAAGGGCTACAATCCTGTATACCATCATGCTGCTTAAGTCCCACTGAATAACAGGACTTTAGGCAACCAACCTGCAAGACTGCAGCTGTGAAAAATGCCAAAAATAAACTAACACAGAATTATCAGGAACAAACAGGAAACGAACTTGATCAAGATTCAGCAATTTTTGGAATCCATTCATTAAAGTACCAAAATGTTTACTTTCCACTTATTTTAAATTCTGGGACAATTAATACATTATTCATGCAGCAAAATTTAATAAGCCATAATGTGAACTAAGTAAGATATTTTGCTTATGTTAAGGATCTGCCATAACACATATTTTAAATTTTCCATTCATAAGAAATGCCGCTAAATTGATGTTAATTTTACATTGAGAACTGACACAATTTAAAGATTCCTTTTTTAAAACAGATGTTATATATCACATAACAGCAACTTTCCAAGAGGAAAACAAAGCCAGTCATTTTTTCTCTTCCAAGCAGAGATATATAGTATGCGCCAAATGCAAAATATTTCCAGCATTCTTCAGGGCAAACGATCAAGAGTGACAAAAATAGATTGTGTTTATGCAGTACAGATGCCAAATACAGCCGCTGCACAATTCTCTTCCTTTGCTTTTGCCAATTCAAGGCGAATATAGGAGAAAATGAAGCAGTCACTAAGCACCCTAGATTAGCCTCACCAAAACCTAAAATCTAGGTCTTGTTCAATTATTTCATTCCAGGCAGCATTATTCATTCCAGCAAATAAATTAAAATCCCCCCTCCTCATTTTTTAAAAAGCTGGTTGAAGTCTAGAGAATTCTGCTGGTGGAAGTGGTGAGTTTAGAAAAGCCACAGTATAACTGCCAGCGGTACAGCAGCTCTAAGAACCAATATGACAATGGAGTAAGAGACATTCCTGTTTGTGAGAATGCCCTACCTACTGGAGCGATGAAGCTCTCTGAAGTCACTAACACATGCCACCATGCATGAACCAGGTACTCCCACCTCCTATTCCTGGGAGCTGATAACAGCCACTTCAGGCTCCTTAGGCAGAAATAAGGCTCCTGTTCATTTATTTTGTGAGGCTTTTCAGCCTGTGGGTTCTCTAAGGTTGTACCCATGTGCCACTTACGAAAACAGACACAAGCTTAAATAAAATATCTTCAGTTTATTAAGCACAGAGTGTTGCTAAGCATAAAGCACTCAAATGTGGGCAATAGATATGAAAACAAATAAATCTTTCTATTGCTAGGCTAACATCTGCCTGTTAAAAAACACATGAAGCTTGCTGCCTATGCTTGTCTGGTTAGCTTTTAAGCTGGTAGTTTCTTACCCATTTGTTCAGTAAAGGAGTCCATTTTCATGCCATGTAGCACGTGGCATACTGAGATAACAGGAGGCATGGAACCAGTAGCTTCTCTTTCATATGATGGTAGAATAATGATGGTTAGAGAAGGGAGATGGGTGAGCTACGAAGCCATCTTTTCAGGACTCCAGACATCACCCTGCCAACTAACATCCAATCTCGGCTCACTTGCTTAATTGGCGTTGCCAGCCGTGAGAAACTGGGGTGTGAAGATAGCGGCTGTGAGAGCCAGCCTCCCAAGGTCAAGGTGACTGGCTCATAGGTGTTAAAATGAGACAAACCAGCACATTTTCTAGCTAGGCTGGAAACTGGGCCTGCACTGACTTACAGCACTGAACCAAAGTCCAGTCACTTTTGACAAAATCTTAGGCCTTTACTGGCAATTCTTTACATTCTCCTCTGTACGACTTGCCTTCCTCAAAAACTGGCTGTCTTTCACTCCATTTTACCACTTCTTTACTGATAAGATTGGAGAGAGTCAGGCAGATGTCCACATCATGACAGGATAGTGCTATTATGAATTATCCTGGTGGGAAATTTCTAAACTGATCCTCCAATTATGGCTCCACCAAAATTAAAAAAATATTTCTCCTAGTTTGGCTTGCAAACCAACTTTTATTCAGTTAGTAGAAAGTTTCTGAGTAGAAAAACCAAGATATATTGTCGAAGGCTTTCACAGCCGGAGAACGATGGCTGTTGTGGGTTTTCCGGGCTGTATTGCCGTGGTCTTGGCATTGTAGTTCCTGACGTTTCGCCAGCAGCTGTGGCTGGCATCTTCAGAGGTGTAGCACCAAAAGACAGAGATCTCTCAGTGTCACAGTGTGGAAAAGATGTAGGTCATTTGTATCTACTCAGGAGGAGTGGGGTTGAGCTGAGTCATCCTGTAAGAGTTTCCAAGGGTGTGGAATGCTAATGGCGGGAGGCTTCACTGTATCCTGAGGAGGTTCTTTTGCATATGGATTGGTACTTGATGTGCTAATCTTCTCTGCAGGGCTATTGTCGGGGATAGAATGTTTTGTTAGCCTGGTGTTTTTCAGAACTGGAAACCATGCTCTGTTCATTCTTAAGGTTTCTTCTTTCCTGTTGAAGTTTTGCTTATGCTTGTGAATTTCAATGGCTTCCCTGTGCAGTCTGACAAAGTAGTTGGAAGTGTTGTCCAGTATTTTGGTGTCCTGGAATAAGATACTGTGCCCTGTTTGAGTTAGGCTATGTTCAGCCACTGCTGATTTTTCAGGTTGTCCAAGTCTGCAGTGTCTTTCATGTTCTTTTATTCTTGTCTGGATGCTACGCTTTGTGGTCCCGATGTAAACTTGTCCACAGCTGCAGGGTATACGGTATACTCCTGCAGAGGTGAGGGGGTCTCTACTGTCTTTTGCTGATCGTAGCATCTGTTGTATTTTTCGGGTGGGTCTGAATACTGCTTGAAGGTTATGCTTTTTCATAAGCTTTCCCATCTGATCAGTAATTCCTTTGATATATGGCAAAAACACTTTTCCTGTAGGAGACTGTTTTTCCTTGGTTGTTTGATTCATCCTGGGTTTGATTGCTCTTCGGATTTCATTTCTGGAGTAGCCATTTGCCTGAAGTGCGTGGTTTAGATGATTAATTTCCTCATTGAGAAAGTGCGGCTCACATATCCGTCTTGCACGATCCACTAATGTTTTCATTATGCCTCTTTTCTGTCGGGGGTGGTGATTGGAGTTTTTGTGTAAGTACCGATCAGTGTGAGTTGGTTTCCTGTAGACCTTGTGACCTAACTGAAAGTTTGCTTTGCGGATGACCAAGGTATCCAGGAATGGGAGTTTTCCCTTGATTTCTTTCTCCATTGTGAATTGTATGTTCAGGTGGATGTTGTTGAGATGATTCAAAAACCCCATCAATTCTTCCTCCCCATGGCTCCAAATGATAAATGTATCATCCACAAACCGGAACCATACACTAGGTTTGTGGGGTGCTGATTCTAGAGCTGTTTTTTCAAAATGTTCCATGTAGAAGTTTGCTATAACTGGGCTGAGTGGGCTCCCCATGGCCACCCCATCCATCTGTTCATAGAATTCGTTGTCCCATTGGAAGTAACTGGTTGTCAGACAATGGTGGAATAAGGCTGTTACATCCTCTGGGAAAATCTGATTAATAAGTGCAATAGTGTCTTTTACTGGAACCTTGGTAAACAGGGATACAACATCAAAACTGACAAGTATGTCTTGTGGATTGAGTTTCAGAGAACTGATTTTGTTGATGAAGTCTGCTGAATCTTTGATGTAAGACGAGGTTTTCCCGATGTGGTCCTGCAGGATATCGGCCAGATGTCTAGCTAATTCATATGTCGGTGAACCAATGGCACTCACAATGGGTCGGAGTGGGACTGAATCCTTATGTATTTTGGGGGGTCCATATAGTCTAGGTGGCTGTGCTTCAGTCTTGCATAGTTTTCTGTGCATGTCGGGATGTAGTGAGGAATTCTTGATCAGCGCATTTGTTAGCCTGGTGATTTTGCAAGTGGGATCTCGTTTTAGTTTTTTGTAGGTGGAGGGGTCCAGGAGTTCCTTAATCTTCTTTTTGTATTCCTCTGTTTTCATGATCACTGTAGCATTGCCTTTATCAGCTGGTAGAATGATGATGTCTGGATCTGCATTGAGGGTCTTGATGGCATTTCTCTCCTTGCGTGTTATATTGCTGGTGGGAAGCTTTGCCTTTCGTAGAATCCTGGCTGTCTCTCCTCTTATTTCCTCAGCTTCCTCTTCAGGTAGATGACGAAACCAAGATAATCTACAAAAGGCTCTATCAATTCCAATGAATTAGCCCAACAAATTTCATAAACGCATTTTAAATAATTTCAAACATTTTAATACATCAGCAAGTTATAACAGGACTTCGTAACAGATAGGCTTAGCTGTATGTATATAAAGAAAAAAAGGGGCATTGTCACAGGATAGAGTGATTCAGCTGGATGCTAGCATGGTGATCTCAAAAAAAATTAAGCTGTTGGATGTCATCAGGTTGGTATTTCAAACATTTGGACTTCTTCATTAATCACAGTTTTACCAATTGTGGTTTCTTGTGATGTCTGTTAAGAAGCAGTGACCCTCGTATTCACCTGGGCTCAGAGTGGCAGAAGAGGGAAGACATTTCACTGCTGGGAGTTACCAAGGAGACAAGAAAGAGCTTATATTCTAACTAAGATTTGATGTTGATGTCTTTAGACCAACCATAGCATGTTGCACAAACTATGAGTTCAACAAACCATAGTGTATGTGTTGTCTGAATGCATCCTTAAGATTAAATTCTTGATTCTATGCACTCCATCAGAACATACACAAGAAATTTCCAGAGAGGTTAAGAATTGTTTTAACATAGGATAGATATATATTTATATGTTTAATTAATTTATGTATGTACTTACATCCCGCTTTTCAATAAATACGATATAGATAAACCAAAAACAAGTAAACAAAAAACCCAATGTGGTTTCACAATAGGCCAGGAATCAATTGCTGGTTCATCCACAGCCACCATCTGTGAGCCATGGCTTTTGCCCCCAGCCACATTCAAGCTTTATTTTACCTGTAGGAAGAGGAATGCTAACTTAGACCAGATGGAACTCTGCAAACCAGAAAGATCTTCCTTACTCCCCCCTCTCCTGCCACTCCACTGGCTGGTGTGGGCTGCTCCCACAGATTCAAAGAATCTCTGAAAATCATTCAAAGGATGAACGTTCCACCAATCCACTGTTCTATGAAAAAAAATTACAGAGATAAGCATTACACATGACTGTTCTTCCACAGCCTTGCCTCTAGAGTGTAACTGCAGGCATCCCACGGAGCTTCAAGCTGGCACATAAATTATGATCACTGAAGAGACAAATGTTGTCCCTGCTGTCCAGTAGAACATTTATTACAAAAAAAGACAGACCAAAATCTAAGCTTCTATCATTTTAATTAAAATTATATAGATATTTCAATTATGAAAAGAATAAGCTGCTAGAGCCATTTCAATGTGGAATGGATCAAAATAAGATTTGCAACAAGTCATCTGAGAATCAATTAAGATTAGGATTTATAAATACAGAAGACATGATTCTGCATAACACTGAAATGAAAGGCAATATTATCCCCCTTGGAGACCACATCTTCAGAAATAAGATCAGAGAACAGTCTTGTGTTATATGTATTTGCTCAGACCAGATACTTGTGTGATTGAGCAAACACAACCTGGTTGTCATTTGCCAAAGAGAAATGATTAAGACTACTGCCTAATGCTGCCTACCTATATCATACAAATAAACCTTACCAGAACCAAGAATGGATGTGCTGTTTTCACAAATATTTGATTCTGACACAGATTCAAGAATGGGAGCTTCTGAGTCAAGAAAGGGAAAGGTTCCATACATGTCTCCTCTTTTATTCTATAACGTTAATGTAAATAAGTTACAGGAAAAAGAAATTAATCTTATCCCTGAGAAAAACCTATTTGTGATGACCATGTTATGCGCTGAGCAAAGTTTGCCTTGGGGAATAACAAAGGGCTTGGTTCAACCATCATAGAAAACTATGTTTTGCAATAATGTGATTGAGCTATGGGGATCCTTGAGATTATCACTGAGTTTCATTTTTGTGGCAAGCCATAGTTTGTCCTCATATCTGAGCCACCATTTACACTTTGCAAATCAGAATTCCACTCAAGGATTTAACCGTGCTTGGAATTACTGATTTGCAAGTAAAGAGCAAAAAATCTTTGCATAGGCAAGAGCATCCAGAAATATCAGCATTTTTACATAGAAAGAGGGACCATTCTACCTGAAGCTGACCTCAAACTGGAGCAGATGGGAAATGCCCCAATGAGTATTGAGGTTGGAGGCTGCTTATTAGCATATACATTACAGCATTTTTGTGATGATCGAATGGCTGTGAATTAAGGGATACAAAGATTAGCTCTTTAGTCTTATGGTAAGTGAACCAATTTTTTTTGCCTTAGCTTCAAAGAAAAAAGCTCTAAAGAGAACAAGCACTTGAATCCACCAGGGCATTTCTGAAGGATTTCAGCCCACGAAGCATGACTTTCACACATCCCCTCTCTTGCTGCAGTCCCAATGACAGACCCCTCAAATATGATTCCTGGGAGACAGGGGGGGGGGTCCCAGAAACAATGTATCTGGAGGCATTTGGAGCTGCAGCAGGAGCGGGTATGTGTGAAAACCCATGGGTAAAAATCTTTCCATCTGCAGAAATGTTCCAGTGGATCCAAGCCAGCATCTATTTCTATGAAAGGAATCTGGCCCAGCGAAGCTGAGGACTTGAAGCCTGTGTTCCACTGCCTCATTTAAATATCTGTTAATTATTAGTTTAAGCTATTTTGTAAAAGACTCAAAGCATCATAGCCTAGGAAAATGACAGCAATTCAAGGACTTGGCAACGAAAGTTTCCAGCCTCCATCAGTATATTGCTATTGTGGCCTGTCAGTTTTAATTTATGCCTGATATCATTCATAGCACTAATGAAATTATTAAGATTGTTTTGTTTTTGCTTGAGCTACTAATTGTAACAAGGAGTCTGCTGTGGCATACTGATGTTTGTGTTTCTATTAAAGTCCACCCTGAGATTTAACAATAATTCAGAGGATTTCAAACGGCAGGGATCGAAAAAGGACTTTCGGTCATATGTTCTCCATTATCCTGCCTAAAAATTACATTTTCTAACAATATATTTCCTACTGTTAGTTTAGTTCCAAAATATTAACAGAAGAGATTTTTAAATACTTTACAGGCCCAAAATATCCACACTGGTATATACCATGCTGTTGCGCTTACCATCCTCACCAAATGGGGAGAACTGATGTGGTACAAAGCACATTGCTAAGCCCTCTTAGGGCTCAAACTTGAACTTTACCTTACTGCTCCTTGAATAACTTAAGATTTTCAAAGTTCTCGCTATTTTCCATTGGCCTCAGTTTCTCTACGCATTGGGAGAGGCTGCCCAGTAGATGACGCTGTGGTTTTCTGGAATACAACAGATCTCCTATTCATGTACCTTCTGGCCTTTTGATTCCAGCCTTTGGATGCTCTACTTCTTACTAGAGGTGGGCACGAACAGCAATACGAACAAAAAAAAGCCACGAACAGCCCAATCTGCTGTTTGAGAACAAGCTGTTCGTGAGGCCCCATTCTAAATGAACTGGTGGTCGTTGCAAGCCTCGTTCATTCCTGTTCATCAAGCCAGACAGTCTGGGACCTGCAATCAGTTCCCTTGGCAACTTAGGCATGGATTGTCTGAACTCCTGCTGTTGCCCTGGAAACCCCAATCTAAGCCCAATTTAGCTTGATAGGCAGGGCTTCCTTCCAAGTGTGGAGCTCCAAATTTGTTACAAGGGAGCAAAGACCAGGGGGGAGGGGGGCTCCCAGCTCTGGCTTTGCAGACAGTGGACAGGGAGAGACAGCTGCTGCTGGCATTTTGATAGAGTGCATTGGAGCTTGAATTTTCTTTGTGTGTGGTGGGATCAGGATCTACCCTCAGGTTCCAAGGCTGCTGCCAGGCTCTGGGCCAAGCTATTATTTATTATTGGCACCTTTCCTGGTGCCTGCTCAGGTCAGGTTTCTGGGAGTGGTTCAGTAGGGATCTTGACCAAACTTGGATGATGGCTGGAGGAGAGTCTGCTGGCCCCCATGAACATCCAATCGGAAACATGTTTGTGAACAGGTCATGTTCATAAGTGTTTGTGAGTCCCTGTTCGTGGATGGCAACGAACATGTTTGGTTTTTTTTTCTGTTCGTGCCCTTCTCTACTTCTTACCACAGCTACAAGGTTGTAGATAAAACATAAAACACAGAGATTAAATATTATGTATAAGGTTTACTGTCTGCATTTCTGTCCTAATCCTGATCTACCTGCTGCCAGACTTTTCATTTTCTTTCAATTTACTTCATTTATATCTGCCTTTCTCGTCAAAGATCCAAAATGGCTTACATCATTCTCCTCTCCTCCATTTTTTCCTCACAACACATTTTGTGAGGTAGGTTAAGGGAATAGAACCTGAGTTGCTCAAGTCCTAGTCTGTCACTCTAGCTATAACACTACACTAGCTCTCAGAATTGGCCCTCAATTTCTTCCCTTGAACAAATTCCAACTACTCTCAATCTCAAATTAACCCCATTCCCAAACTGTCAGGGGCATCTCCAATGAACCTGAACATATCCAGTCCACTCCTACCACATGTATCTATTATATCAAGGTGTAGAAGTCATTCAAGTCTGAAAAATGTTATTGATGAAAAAACCGTTATATATTTTGTCAGATGGATGAGTAGGGAAAACAAATACGGAAATGACAATGCTTATTTAATGGTAGGGAACAGACACAAACACCACATTCAGAGACATAGCAAAAATCTTAACATTATTCTAGATCTGGCTTGTAAACTGTGCATCTGGTTGTTTATGGTAAGCCAGGTATGGGAGATTTTTAAGAACAGACTACAAGACAGGTATGTGCAGACAAACTTTTATGCCAAACTGTCCTGCATTTCTCTCATCTGTAGACCCATCACTTCTTGGAACAGGGTTCCAAAAACTGAATACATAAAATATTATCACAGATTATTCAACATGCTTTCTTAACTGTATACACTCAATCTTTTCTTAGACCCTATTAACAGTATAATGATAACGGAAGGTATAATTTTCAGTATGTTAATACCATATCTTCAAAGCATTGGCAGTTCTGGTTGGATATTAGACAAACAGTAGAAAGGCAAACAAAAGCAGTAAATCAACATGGATATGCTGACAATGCAGCAGTGATGGTTAAGCAATTAATCACTCTGGTTAAGTGGTAACATTTTTGGACTGACAAAATTGGTTGTATCATTTTATCAGAAAGCAAAGGTAGGTATTAAGAGAATTACTTTTATCATCTGTAAATGACAAGCACCATTTCAAGGATTACTCCCCCTTCTCTGACACATAGGAGGAAATGTTTCTTCTAAAATGGTATTTACTATGACATGCATCCTCTAAACAAAGAAAGCATACCTTTTGTTTTGCCGTTTATTTATTTATAATGATTACATTTAATCTATCCATTGTATGAATATTCGTTGATCAACTACATATTTTGAGCTGTAACAAACAGTACAGACCTAACAGAGTTATACCCTTCTACTGAAGCTGATGGATTTAGAATGGTATAACTCTGCTAGAAGCTGAAAATAAGAGAAAAAATTGCTACCTAAAATCAGAATTACCTGGTTCCTTTAGGCATCGTGTAATTTATGCAATACTAAAAATAAATGCTCACATATTGTAGCTTATAATAGGAACAGGTTCCCTAAAAAGTTGTTTGCTGCAAAACAACATGGGTGGTTTTCACAGGAACATCACCATTATACATTCTGTGACTCTCAGTACTGAGATCCATAAAAAGCTTGACTTCAACAAATAATTATCATTAGGGAAAGGGAAGTATTTCATTTAAAATTGGAGCTCCAACAAAATGCTCCAGTTTAAGGTTGTGCATTCAGATCATCAAAAAGATTTATCAGTTGACAGGTCAGGTATTGACGAAATATTGTCAAGTCAAATATTTTTGAAGCACTGAACAGCAGTGACTTTTGTATTAAATACCAGAGTCAGTATCTAATTTATAGCAGACGCATAACAGCAATTATTTAATTTTAAAAAGCCCCTTTTGAAGGCAGTTGTGGTAAGCAAGCAGTACAGCAATTCTAAACTCAGTCTTATACATTGCCTTTTCAGAGCAGACAATTTGATCTCATAGACCGGTGTCCTCTGACTCGCTCAGCAAGCAAAACAGAAGGCAACAGGTGCTTCTAGGTGGTGATGCCCCTTGCCACCAAAGACTCCTTCCTGTCCAGAAGTGGCTGTAATTGTCATCTACAGAGGCAACTAAATTTCATGTAGATCTGACCATGATTTTCTTATTTGATACAAGATGGCTTCTCTCTGTATCTCTGGGTGCACAGGGCCTTCTGATTTTAGGATTCTGAGGAGATGATCATCATAATCCTGGGCAGATAACAGAGGACGTAAGAGGGTGACAGAAGTTAAAGTACATGTTCTAGTGGCTTTAGGATCATGTGCAGACATTATTTGGGCACATATATGTCTAGCAGGTTCACTGCTGGATTTAATTTGAGAGAAAATGATGAAAAGAAGAGTTTAGTGCACGACTCTAATTTGGAGAGTCGGGTTTGATTCCCACTCCTCCGCTCGAAGCCAGCTCGGTGACCTTGGGTCAGTCACAGCTTCTCAGAGTTCTCTCAGCCCCAACAACCTCACAGGGCGATTGTTGTGATGATGATAATAACACACTTTGTAACTCACTCTGAGTGGGTATTAAGTTGTCCTGAAGTGTGGTGTATAAACCAAATGTTATTATTGTTATTGTTATAATAAAATCAGTAACTATATCATTATATCCAAAGATTTAATTACATTCTACATCCTCTTGCATATTCCTTTTTCTAATAACTCCGTCTTAGTGGATCATTCACTGTGGAAGAGTGCAGAAACTACACTGCTATCTGATCTCCCCCAAATATAGCCTGTATCTTCTTTCCAGAGCACTCAACTAGCACCTGCTTGAGAGTCCAGAAGTTCTTATATGAAAGATAAATTATGGCTTGCAGCTGTTTTTCTGTTTCCTGCTCTCACGCCTTTTAACTCCCCTGGGAAGTAAAAGCAAAGGTCTTTCTTTAATACCTCCTCTATAACACAACAAGTGAATTTTTTTCCTGCTTTTAGCTGACTGCAACCATTATGGATCTCTATGCAGCACAAAATCTTTGCTGTGGAACAGATCCCAACCTCAGATGCCATCATTTCAAATAAAACCAGTAAGAGAAGCTAGGTGATGATCAACCAGTTCTCCACCTCATTACAAAACCAGGGCTGCACATTAATCATAAACACATGCAATGGAAATAAATGGATCTGAATGCCACTTTCAGCCCTGAGTTTTAAAAAAGAAAGTAAATTAACAATGTGATAATCATAAATTCTACACTTTCTACATGATGAACACAAGATGTGTTTTCACATTAAAGGTTTTTTTAGGCACTGAAAAGGGGGGAGGGGCATCATACCAGAAAATCCTTATGCCTTAATAGAAATTAGCAGAATACATTCATCACCCTATAAAATCATAGATACTTGATGATGCTAGCATGAGAGTTTCTTACTCAATTCATTATTGAGCACGATATATTAGAATGCTGAAAGGCAAGTGAATATATAAATGTGTAAATGACCAATGACCCCCAGCTCAAATTAAGCACTGCCTTGGACAAGACAAGAATGAAGATGGCATAATACCTATTATTAGGATCAACCAAATTGACAACACTTTGTGCAAGCTTTCCAGCTCTCCCAAACTCAGGATGCATGTTAAAAACTTTAAAATGATAGAGGTGTGGGAAGCAGACTTTTTGGATTGTAATGTTACAACCTGACCAATAAGATCAGGTCATAATATCATGACTTGTAAAGTCCGCTTCTCCCCTTCTGTCTTTCTAAAATTTTGCAACATCCAGTCTGATGAAGAATTCCAGTGAGCTCAAAAGTTTTCACAAATTTTGTCAACTTGGTTGTTCCTAATAAAAGATATTATCCAGATATTGTTCTTGGTTTGGGATTTAAACATGCAGCTCCTTTCTAACTGTGCCAAAACAAAACCCACTCCTCTTCCTCCTGCAAAAGCTATACTATGAACATTCTGTTATTATACAAGACAACTATACAAGCAAAAACACTTCCGGCCGTTGCTTAAAGGGCATCCCAACAGTAGAGAGCACTGATTGGCAACAAGTCAGCTTGCTTGAAAACACTGCAGCATTCCAACAATCTCTATGAGTCCACTGAAAAATGCATGGTCTTGTTAGAGGAATTTCTAGTTTTGTTCTACACATAAATATAAATCATAGCCAAAATTTTATCATGCTCTCCATATATAACAGGAGTGGCCAAACTTGCTTAATGTAAGAACCACACAGAATAAATGTCAAATGTTTGAGAGTCGCAAGACATGAGGAATTGAAGTGACTTCAGAGGAAGAGATGGGTTTGGGGAATGCCCTGAAAGAATCATCACAGGAAGGGATGGGGGTTTGGTGCAGTATGCTGGAAGTGACATCACTGGAAGGGGTGGAGCTTGGGAAGTGTTCTCACCTGACCTTTGACCTGGAAATGATATCACAAAAGTGATGTCACATCCTTGCTAGGCACCACCTTTGAAGATTCCTGGCTCCACCTTCGAAGTCCCCAGGTATTTTCCAAGTCGGATTTGGCAACCTCAACATGCTATGAGGAGGAAATGCAGCAATACTATATACAGCTTCCATTTAATTTTTGAGAGAAACAGCATTGGGAAAGAAATGAATTGATTGATATGCAAAAATAAATAGGGAGTCTTGTGGCACCTTTTGGAAGACTAATTTTATTCCAGCACTGACTTCTGCAGAGGGTCCACTTCTTCAAAATACAATAAGTGGATTCTTGCTCAGGAAGACTCCCTCACGGCATCAGAAGAATTTGGACCATTAAAGGTTATGCTGGAATAAAAGGGTAGTCTTCTGAAAAGCACAAAAAAGCTCCGTACTCATTGCTGCTGCAATGGTCTGAAACAGCTGTCCTACCCCTTCCCAGAATTCTTGATCTGCATGGCTGCTTGAAGGGAACAAGACAGTTAAGTAAGGCGTTTAATTCTCACCTCTTGAAAAACCACATGTGTTATTTTAGCTGGATCACACTCAAAGTAGTTAAGCATCACTGAATTTAACATTAATCTATATTTAAGTTATTAAAGCTTAAGAATAAGGAACTGTGAGTAAAGTGGAGACTTGTTAGCATAAATACATGTGAGCATATTTAATAACTCAGGCAATTTTTTTAATACCTCAAGCAATTTGTCAGTTTAGTCAGCATGTTTAACTCCATACATCTAACCTGAATGCACCTTTGGCCGTGAACAGAAGGAGACAATGATCAGATTAGATGCTTCTAGGGGACTGGGAGACAATGTGCCGTGATTAGCAAGATGAGAAAGAACTAGTATTAAACAAGACATTCTGAGGGACTCACGGAACTGGGACAGGTTCCAGCAAAATGGTCTTTATTCTCTGGAATTCAAGTATTGGCCACAGCTGAATCAGTTGCAGGAATCAAAGACAGACCATCACTGGATTTTCAAGCCACATTTCAAGTTAAACTAACAGGTTGAAACTAAAGATAAAATTTAAAAAATAAGAACCCCTTAAAGACTGTAGAAGGATTTCTTTCAAAGATTTCTATGCAATGGGTGCTTCACCACTATCTATTCTCTTTGGTGTTAACACCAACTGGTTATTCATTCTCATTAATCCAAATGATAGTCCTCCTACTATATCCAAAGTATCAACTTGGATATAGTATCAACTTATATTAGTTACAGGTAAAAAAGAGTCACATCTCTTAGATTTGTCAAGGTAAGACACAAACTATATGCTACAGTATTTATTCAGTAGTTCCCTTGGGTTCATGTTTCCAGTGAGCTGGATGTTTACTTAAACATGCAAGATTTCAGTCCCACAAGGAAGATAAAGCTTCCTTTATCGCGATGAGCTCGTGGTGCTTCTCTTTGATCTGCAGCTGGGGCCATTTGGTGGATGCTGGCCTTGTTGCCCACCCTGCCTTCTCTTTTCACAGGCACTGCTTGCTATTTAACTGGGGCTCTGTGCAAGAGGCATGAGCCTCTTGGAGCACGCACAAGGGCTCTTAGCCTGGGGCGTGCAGTTCGGGAGCAATAATCAGCTACACAAAGTGGAAGACACGAGAGGATAGGAAGAACATCACTGTGTTATGAACTGTTCCTGAGATGACTGCAACACCGATTCGATGCTGTTTGCTTAACTATACCATTATCGTAGCCTTAGTCTGTTACTTGAATTGAGACCACCAGTATGTTGAATACTCCAGTATGTTGTTGTGGAGTCCAATCCTAAGCTTCTTACTACTTACTTCCTCCATGGAAATGTCTGGCAAATTTCCTATTCAAGTACTGTTGGGAGCTGGTAAATATGGGAGTAGGACATACCAAAAGCACCCAACACCAAGCAGTAATGCTCGCTGCTTATCCAACCTCTCTAGTATTCCCTCTACTGACAATGGGGTGACTTCTACCCTCCCTGCTACACTAATACCAAGCAATACTAGATCTGTTAGGAACAAGGTTGCATGCATTGCTGGGATATTGCAGGACGAGAAAACTGATGTGGCTTGCCTAACAGAGACTTGGCTGCAGGAAACTGACAAGGTGTGTCTTTCCCAACTAACTCCCCCTGGCTATGCAATCCTACACTAACCTCGCTATGGAAGCCGGGGTGGAGGAGTTGCTATTATTCTTCGCTAGTCCTTCAACTTACGCAGATGTCCAGTACAAGCTATAGCTGGTATTGATTGCATGCTCCTGTCTTTAGGAATTAAAGATAGACTGGGTATCCTGCTTGTTTACAGACCACCCAGCTCCCCTATATGCACCCCTTCTGAGTTGGCAGAGCTGCTAGCAGACATGGTGTTGGAGATACCTAGACTTATTGTTCTGGGAGACTTCAATATCCATGCTGAGTGTTCCAAGTCGGGCTCCACTCAGGAATTTATAGCTTCCCTGGCAACCCTGGGCCTCTCTCAAATAGTGTCAGGCCCTACACATGAAAGAGACCACACGCTAGACGTAATATTTTGCACTGAACCTCTGAAGGAATGTCTTATTTCAACATTAGAGCTTTGGCCTGAACCATGGTCAGATCATAATCTGCTGAAGGCAAAAGTGAATATAGCCCCAACACCCCACAAAATTGGGAGTCCAGTTAAAATGATCCATCCACATATGCTCATAGACCCTTCCAGATTCCAAAATGCCTTGGGGGATTTTAGAATTCCAGATGCATACTCCACAGAAGCTGCGGTAGGCGTGTGGAACACAAAGCTCCTTGAAGCTACTGACACCATTGCTCCTTGTCAACCCCAACCCCCTTGGGACAGAAGTGAGCACCATGGTTTACCACGGAGCTGGCTGACCTGAAGAGAGCTGGAAAACGTCTAGAAAGACACTGGCGAGTAACTCACGCGGAAGCTGATAGAACTTGCTACAGAACACACTGGAGGATTTATGAAACAGAAATGAAAGCAGCAAAGAAACATTACTAATCGGCAACCATTGTGTTGGCTAGTTCACGACCATCCCAATTGTTCAGGGTATCCAGACACCTTCTAACCCCGAAATCTGAACCTTTACAGTCCCAAGACAGACAATTAGCTGTGTGATGCCTTTGCTAAGTTTTTCGCTGATAAAATAGCATGAATACTCTCTGATCTAGATGCTAGCTGTAAAACAAATGAGATAGAAGAAATGCTTAATACACCATCTAGCTTATATTTAGACTGCTTTGAACCAATTACAACGAAAGACCTTAACAGGATCCTGGCATCTATGAAAGCCACTACTAGTGTGCTTGATCCTTGCCCATCTTGGCTGTTAAAATCAAGTAAAGTTCAGGTAAGTGAACCACTGAGATCAATCGCTAACTCAGGGCACCTTCCCCCGGCTGCTCAAACAGGCAGTTATTCATCTGCTAATTAAAAAAATCATCCCTAGACAAAACTGATGTGGCCAATTATCGCCCAGTCTCTAATCTGCCCTTTCTGGGCAAAGTGAATGAGAGAGCAGTAGCTGACCAACTCCAGTCCTTCTTGGATAACTCTAGCGCTCTGGGATAAGCCTGCATTTGGGAGCATGCCTTGGCTATGGTAGCCTTGCCCCAGTGTGCTTGGACCCCATGAGAACCAGCTTTGAAACTTTCCCATCACAGAGAACAATGGAGGGTGGCTGGGCAGCTTGCTCAAGGGGTACTTGGGTTGGGGGGGGGTCAGTTTGGTTTAAAGGGCTTCCCTTGGGTTGAACTTGCACTGGGAGTGTGCATCTGGCCACTGGCATCCTTGTCCTTCTGTGTTTGTGCCCTGAAGTATTTTAAGACTCCAGCTTAGAAAGCATCCAAGCAGAAGTCATGATTGTAGAATCAAAATCTTGTGGCAGATTATTGCGCCAATCTTACTGCTCAGGAAGGTAGTGAGAAACATGATAATATACAACATAAACTGTGAAAGGAAAACACTTGGCCAAGTGGAACAAGCATATATTATCACTAAGCCTGCAGGAACGAAGTACACAACAACCTCGGTAACACAATTCAAACAGATACATCTAGTTTGTCACCTTATGAACAGCCCCGCCAAGTTTTTATAACTGTAATGCTGTACTGATTTTGTGATACATTGAACTCCAGTCTAATTACTGCTTCACTTTAACACTTAGAAGGGCCTTGTGGAACAAAATATGCTTTAATGTGAGATTTTAAATGCTTCTGGGATAAGAGAGGTCTCCAGTGAGGTTAAACATTTATAACAAAATTCTCTGTCTTAATTAACGACTTCATAAATTCTAAAAATGACAAGAAGCCCAAGCCTCCCAACTCACCAGGGGGCACTGTTTGTGGGTTGCGGGGTGCAGGGCCTGAGGCAGGATGACTGCCATGCTGTCCCAGCCTGGGTGGCATGGGAGCCAATTGGCGTAGACTGCCCAGCTGGTCAATCAGTGGCCCATCTTGTTTCTGTCCCTCTGGCAGTCTGCAGTCCTTTCCAGCTGCCCAGCCCCCCTCTGGTGGTGCCCACAGAGAGGAAAGTTCTGGTGGCACCACTGCCGAGCTTGTCCCTGCTGGAAAATAGCAATCCAGCTGCCAGTTTGGGTTTGGCTTTTACTCATGTTTGGAAGTAGGCTCTCTGCCCCCTCCTCAATTGCCAGGAGCTGCTGGAGGTCATGGCCAGGAAAGTCAGCAAGAAGCTGATGGTGATCTGCATTGCTGGTCCCTTCCTTAGCCCACCTCTCCCCAATTTGAGGGTTTCTCCTCTGGGGGTGGTGCCAAAGAAAGCCCCAGGTGAGTACTGACTCATATACCATTTGTCCTACCCATGGGTTTTTTCCGTGAACGAAGCCATCCTGGCAGAATACTGCTCTGTCTGGTATGCATTATTCAATCAGTCAGTCTGCCTTATCAAGTTTTGTAGTACTGGAGCCCTTATGGCTAACTGCAATGTGCAGCCGGCCTTCCAGCTACTCCCAGTACACTCAAGAGGACTTCTGCTTCCTGGGTTTTAAATTCAGGGGCTGCTGGTATGCGGACAAGGCGATGCACACCCTATACCACTCTAAGTGCATACTGAAGGAGCTGCAGGCCCTGATTGGGCATCTTAATTTTGTTTGTAGGGTGTTGCCCCAGGTGGGGCCCTTCTGTGAGAGGCTCGCCAGGTCGACAGCCCCCACCATCACATCAGGGTCTCCCAGGAAATGAGGAGGAACTTGGAGGTCTGGGTTTCATTCCTGTCTGTGTACAACGGAGTTTCACTTTGGCAGGACTCAGTGGAAATGGGACCAGAGCTGCCAGTGCACTCCAACACCACTAGTAGCATGGGTTTGGGCATTTATTTATTTTATTTATTTCAAATTTCTATTCTGCCTTCCCCGCGAGCAGGCTCATGGCGGATAACAACATATTAAAATACAATAAAAATTAATCTACGTTAAAACATCATTAAAACAGCAGTGTATTAATACACATTTAAAACAGGATGGTGGACAGCCTCCACAGGGAGGGTTAAGATTTTATACACCCCTTTTTTCAGGCCAGCGGAGGCCCAGCCTCAGCCATATGCCTACCCAAAAAGCTTCCCAGGGAATGAAATACACAATGAACAACTAATAACTGGAATTTTCAATCAGTAATTCAATACAAAATTATTTATATGAAAATTCAACAATAATTAATGTAGGATAAACCAAATACCCATCATACATGACAACAGTGAATGAACATCCGACCGTGATGCTAACAAGCGTCTCTCAGTGAATCTTAATTTCAGTCTGTAGGTCAACAGAAATTGACACCAGTAAGTCTTCAAAACTGGAGACCGTGTCAAGTCCACTGTATTTTTTGTCTAAAGGTGGTTCTCTTTTCAGAAGCAATGAAGGAAACAGTGATTGCCAGGAAATGTCGTCTTCCTCCCGTCAGAACAAGTATTCCAATGCGAATTCTCCTCTGAAAGTGCTTATTCTCTTTGTGGTCGTCTTCTTTTTCTGTCACCTTGCCCCTTGCCCTCCACCCCTTGAACTGCCTCCACAAGATGCTTACCCTTCACATTATATTATGACAGAACAGGGAAAGAGAAATTTGGTCCCTGTTTGTACACTAGTGAGATTCTACAGACACTGATAGAACAATCACAATGGAATGATCTAGGATTAAAGGCCGGTCTAAAGAAGATCTGTGTACAGTACCAAATGTTTATTGATAAACAGCAGCAACAATGCCCCCCAACCCCATCTGCACTGGGGCCATTGGGGCATGGGCAAAGAGAGGTTTAATCCTCATCAATGCCTTCTGCAAAGCACCAAACACAGTCCTACATAAGATTTGATAACTGAAATTCACTTGATGTAGAAGAAAGATCTTGTTTCTTCCATTTTAGAGCATCAAAAATTGCTTTAGCATACTATATAATATATACCCTGGGGATCCACAGCAGTTTTACAGACGGGAAGAAATTCAAGACAAATGGGAATTTTTTTCCTCCACACTCTTTCCAGTCTCCACCCTCCATTCCCTTTGATTCGTAGTAGGGCACCACATGTCACATACAATCTTCTGCATGGCAGATGGAAATACTTACCTCCACACAATAAAAGGCTTCTTGGCGACATCAACAAATTAAAACAAGTCCAAAGTCATGATGTTCTGCACAAGGAGAGCTCTACCAAATCCAAAGGTCACCAGGAATCATTTCCATTAAAAGTTTTTAGATCAGTATGTATCATACAGTATGTATCCAATACAGTAGATTTGAAGGAAAACGATTCCAGACCTTTGATAAGAGCCAGAAAATGCCTGGCTGAAGTGGAGAAGCTCCCCACACTTGGCTCCCTGGATCTAGTTTCAGGCAAAAGTAGCTTCTACAGATCCTCTGCTAGAGTGCACGGCATGAGCAGAGGGACTACAATCAGTCTCCTGGACTTGATAGTAAAGCACCTGTTTTACCTGTAGAAGTTTCCAACTTCAATCCCTGACATCTCCAGATAAAAAATGGTGGGGTAGAACGGGTTCTGCATTTCTCTGCCTGAAACCTTGACTGGCAACAACTCTCAAGAGTACCTGATACTAGGCTACATATGGTATAAAACATGCAATATGTTCTCATAAGCCTCCAATTTAAGCAGAGGGGCTGCAGCAGGTCTGCTATGCCCCCATAAGAGAGGCTGGCACCAGAGGGTACATTTTCATACACCAGTTTCCTCCTTTCAGAACTGAATGATCCAACAGTGATGGGAAAGTCTTTTATGTGCTTGAAGGGAAGAGACACAACACAGGACATCCTCCAAAACTAAATTTCTCGCCTACTTTGATCCTTTAAGCTAGGGAGAGCTGGGCTTGGAGGGTGAGTGATTTACAATATATATTCAAACATGGGCCATTTCCACATGGCTCCCTGCTGCTCGTAACCCGGAATATCACGAAAAAACCGTGGAAGATTGCGTTTTCTCGCGCGAGATTTGCGCAACATCACATGATGTCACGCAAATCTCGTGCGAGAAAACGCAATCTTCCGCATTTTTTCGCAATATTCCGGGTTGTTACAAGCAGCGGGGAGCCGTGTGGAAACGGCCATGGTGTGGCAATCATGGTCCAAGTTCTGCCTATTCTCTAGGCCTCTGAACCAATCCTGGTTCCTCCAGGAAGCAAGCTCTAGAGATGGGCCAGCCAATCAGAGCCCCTGGAACTTCACATGGGATGGGGGAGTGAACCTCCTCAGCTTTAAAAAGGGGAGCTTTGATACATTTGCCTTTGGATAGAACTTTTGGAAGCTCTGGATAACAGCATAGGCTCCTTTTAATTTATATTGTGGCAACGGGTTTAAACAGAAGGAAAGGAGATGCAAGAGTAAAGGGGTAACAGGACAGCATTCAGACTTTTACTTCCCATAATCACAGGGTTGGAAGGGGCCATATTGACTTTCTAGTCCAACCCCCTGCCCAGTACAGGATCAGCCTAAAGCATCCCTGACAAATATTCATCCAGCCTTTTCTTGAAAACTGCCAGTGAAGGGGAGCTTACCACCTCCCTAGGCAGCTGATTCCACCTTTGAACTACTCTGACCGTGAAAAAGTTCGTCCTAATATCCAGCCGGTACCTTTCTGCATGTAATTTAAGCCCTCTGCTGCCAACTGGAACAGCTCCTTGCCCTCCTCCAAATTACAGCCTTTCAAATATTTAAAGAGAGCAACCATGTTCCCCCTCAATTTCCTCTTCTCCAAACTAAACATTCCCAAGGCCCTCAGCCTCTCCTCGTAGGGCTCAGTCTCCAGACTCCTGATCATTCTCGTCGCTCTCTTCTGCACCCTCTCAATTTTGTCCACATCCTTTTTGAAGTGAGGCCTCCAGAACTGCACACAGTTCTCCAGGTGCGGCCCGACCAAGGCAGTATAGAGAGGGACTATGATCTCCTGTGATTTTGATACCCTTTTGATACAACCCAAGACTGAGTTTGCCTTTTTTGCCACCGCATCACACTGACTGCTCATTAGTTTACAGTTTACTCTTACCCCAAGATCTCTTTTGCATACACTACTACCCAGAAGTGCATCTCCCTTCCTGTATTTGTGCTTCACATTTTTGTGGCTCAGATGTAATACTGTGCACTTATCTATGTTGAATTGCATCCTGTTCACAACTGCCCACTTCGCCAGAGTATTCAGGTCTTGTTGAATTTTTTATCTCCTTGGGAGTTTGCCACTCCTCCCAATTTGGTATCATCAGAAAATCTAATGAGTAGCCCATTTACCCCTTCATCCAGATCATTGATAAAAATATTGAAAAGTACTGGGCCCCAAACCGAGCCCTGTGGCACCCCACTGGACACATCCCTCCAATCTAATGAAATGCCATTGACTGCCACTCTTTGGGTGTGGTCCTTTAACCAGTTCCCTATCCACTGAACTGTCCTATAGTCCAGTCTGCAGTCTTCCAGAGGTCACTTGACTCAGCTCTCCCTCTTTCTCCCTCCCCCGTCATATTAGGGCTGCACCACAAATAAAATCTGTGGCAGTCGAAGCCATACATTCACAATATCTGAGAAAAAAGGTGACCACTAGGCACAAACCATCATATATGGATTTACAGCACTTGGGGAAGAAACAGATTTTTAAAACCAAAAATTCCCAGCATACCTTCAGGATTCCTTCCTTCCTACTTTCTCCTTGCACCTGCTTTGAACCCAAGACTTTCTCGTAGCAACTCCTTGTTTTACAAATAAGGAACAACTCTGAGGTACTGCAAAGCTACTGGAACATATCCCTGATGGGAAACAGTCCATTAACAGAGAGATGGGATTACCCAAAATTAATGAACCTCTACATATTTGATTTCTATAATCCAATGATTGTATTGTGCCCTTCAATTTTCTTTCAGCAGCCAAATAATCAGCAATCAGATGGAGATGAAAAGGTAGAAAAGCACCTTGTCAGGACTGAATACGGTCTTTGTGCAGTATGACCATGCTAAAGGCACTTGAATGTGGAAAAGGCATTTGAGCTACTCTTTCACAATGATGGGAGTGTTTCTCAGCCTAGCTCCAGATGTAAGAAGACAGGGTGGGGGAAAGGAGATGGAGGAAGGGAGAGAGCGCACACTTACAAAGCAAGATGCTTAAATGATAATGCAAAATGTAGAAATATCTGACCAACTTGCGTCCCAAATAATATTTGTTCAGGTCTTTACTTTAAACCCCCTCCCCAACGTTCTTGGTACTTTGGAGACACAGTTTTATTGCAATTTTAAAAGCATCTTCATTTTCAGTGCCTCTTCTGAACACATTCCAGAAGCTAAGTGTGATAAATCACACAGATTTGACAGATGAGACCTGGAGGCAAAAATACCATTAGGCTTAAATAACAAATATAGTTTTGATTCTTAAATACCAACAGATCTGGAACTAACAGTAATGAAGTACTAACACAATAAGACACTGAAATCTCAAGTATTCCAAAATGTGGTACAGATTTCACAATATGGTCAAAACACAAGCTATTCTTACTTCAGTAAATGTTCTCATAAATGTCAGAAACCATTTTATGGAGAAATTGTCCGAGATGTTCCATTATAAATAAGAAAACGTATTTTTATTATTATTATATGAACAGATGAACAAACAAGTTTAAGAATGAAATCAGGTTCTGAAGCAGAACAGATACAACAAATACTAAGGTTTGTTGCTTGGATTAGTTGAAAGCATTGTCTTTCAATGTCTTATCCTATGCAAAATGAGGAACCATCTTGTTTATTATGAACAGCCACTGACTAGGCATGCAAATCTGAAAGGAGAAACAGTCAAGCATGGAGGAAATCTACAGTACCATCCTAAGCAGAATTATATCCTTCTAAGCTCACTGACTCCAATCGACTTAGAAAGGTAACTCTCGTGGGATAGCACGAGTGATAGTGAATCTTAAAAACAATGCTTTAGGATTCAGAATCACGGCTGTCACCTGAGCAGTTTAACAACAGGCAACAGAAACATGTAAGGCCAAGGCCGAGGATATTTGACATCAGAGCAAAGCCTTCTGAAAGTTCCTTCCTCTAAATGGTTAAGATCAGCAACTGCCCATTCACGTGTATTCTTGGGGGCTCCCACCTTGTGGAATAGCCTGCTTGAGAAGGTCAGGAGGGCCCCCACACACACAATTGCATCGCTCCATAAAATGTCAAAAAACAGAAATTATTATTACTATTATTACCACTACTATTATTATTAACATTTCTAACCCGCCCTTCCCGCAAGCGGGCTCAGGGCAAAGTACACCAGTTATAAAAATACAATACAATATAAAACAACGGTTCATATCATAAAATCAACAATTAAACAGATTTTAACTGTCCCAAGACGGGGTCAATTCCAGGTTCCTACAATGGAATGAGAACTGTATTAAGATGGAACAGTCCAGAAGGATACCTTCCTATGGGAATAGGTCTGTAATCCACGGCACTGATTACTGTTGGTATCATACATTGTTGTAGGTATCATATGACTTTTACTGCCCTGTTTTGTACCTCATAATCATACATTCAGCACTGCTCACAAGATACCTTGCCTTAAGCTGTTTGCTGTTCTCATTGTTGGTCTCAGCGTCACTGAATTTTGTATTTCTAGTGCTATTTATTTATTTATTTATTTATTTTATTAGGCTTCTGGCCTGCCCTCCCCACAAGCGGGCTTCAGAGCAAGCAAAAATATATTTTAAAATTAAATAAAACCACACTAATTTTTCATAAAACACAGCCCCCAGATGGTGATTAATACAGCCCACCCCTGCCAATAGTACATGGGGGGGGGCATTTGTTACAGTTCACACAGCAACTCATATGGGGGCCGAGATGATCCAATGCATTTTTCCTCTTTTTAACACCACAATGTGCCCTTAAGTCCCATTGATAAAGGCTAGCTATAAAAAAAACTTAAAATAAGAACAAAGAAAGGCACTGGGGAGATTTGTCAAGGGCATCCATGCTGTCTCCCATTTTCAGTCCTTAGCTGTCTTCTGGTCCTTCTCCATGTCCGCAGGCCGAAAGGGGAGCAGGTTGTCACCCATGTCCTCCTTGTGCTGACCCTCACATCTTGTAATGCCTGGAGACAATGGCTAGGAGCTTCCTCACTGGCTTGTGTCACAGCCATTTTAAAGAGTATGGCAAACTATGTGTGCTCCCTCAGCATTCCCAACTACCTGAAGGAACTCCCAGTATCATGAGAAATCAGATTCTTCCCCAGTGCTGCCAAAATGTCCACCAGCCATTATACGTCCCCTCTGGCCTCCTTTCATGGGTGCCTCTCAGCTGATGAGCTGGTGCTACCTCAGAAGCTTTTTCTGTTGCAGTGAAGCAACTACCTGTCAGGGAAGGCTAAGCCCCATCCTGCTTTCTCTGCTCACCACTGGTGGTCCTGGGAAGAGCCATCTGCTTGGATGAGGAAATGCCCCACCAAACACTTCCTGGCTACAACTGCCAGAAGTACACTTTGCCAGAGGGGGGCTATATCCCTCATGGGCATCATGTAACACTTAAGAGCAGGAGTTGGAGCAAGAGAAACATCTAATTTAAAGCCAGAAGAAAGGCCATTTCACATCATCATATTTCCCCATAAGGATTTCAATATTTGCCATTGTATATATTATTTTTAATTTTCTGGGTTGCCGTGGAGGCCTGTTTTAATAAGAAAAGGGTATATACGTCTATGAAACAAATAATTCTGCTTGTTGCTGCACTGCAGCTGGCTCTACTGGAAAATGCTACCCTCAGGACCAGTCTGATGCAACTGGCTCTCTGTACTGCTCCCTCATCAATATAACTCCCTGTAACGATCTAATATGGTTGCAGCTATTGGCTAAGAAGCTTTTTGTCCCTCAGGCTGCAATTCTATACACATCTCCCCAGGAGTATGCTCTACTCCATACAATGAGGCATACACATAGCACTGTACACAGACTATAGCGATGCAGCACTTATTCCCCTGGATATGGTAAATCTGCACACTAATAGTTTTGAATTCACACTGTGACACTGCTTAGCAAAATGCTGTTATTTACCCTGTGAATTAGGTCAGGATACACAACACACACAAAAAAGATGTGAATTACTGAGCCAATAACTGAAATATTGTAACATTTCATGAAAAGTCTGAGTAACATAATTCACACATATAGTATTTTATAAAATGTTCAATATTTTTCATAATGTTTATTTCTTAATTCAGAATATGACTTTATGCTGAATGATTTTTATTGGTATCGAAATGTTAAGAATTTCTTTGTAAGGCACCTTGAATAAATTGTTTAATAAATATTGCCAAATCCGTTCTGTGTGCACTTTGCAGCTATTGATAGAAATAATTTATAATAAAATATTTCTGACAAATTTTTAACTGCCCTCCAACCCCATCCCCCAAACAAATATATACAAAGGCACTATCCTTCCATTTCTTCAGGTAGCACTTTACAAAAAAAGTTAGCAAGAATGAAAGTGCCACAGCTGTATTTGTGCATACTGGTAACCACACGGAGTAAGAACTTCTCCAAAGGATACCCAGTTTTAGTAACCTGCACAAGTAAACAACTTAACATCAGATAGTTTTCCAGCAAATATACAGAGGCTGTGGCAGTCACTGCTTTCAATTATGGCACCATACATTATGTGTGTTATAAAAACCAACCCAGAATGAGTGAAGCTGGAATTAAAACCCTGGCTCCAAATATTTTTAACTGTTCTTAGGCTTTTTGTGGGATTTAACAAAATTCATTTTCCCTTGTACATATAATCTTTTAAAATACCCTTCTATTAGGGTTGAACATTCCAGAAGCTTCCTCTCTCTGAGTTTTAAAGAGAGTTTAAAGAAACATCTGGCAAAGGAACATTTCCATTTGGTGAGTGCTGCCAAAAAGTGAAAGAGGAAGGTCTGGTCTTAAAGATTTTGGATCTCCTCTCCACCTCTATAATTTTCTGATTCTATGGTCTTACCAATGTACAGAATCAAAAAGACGGATCGTTTATACAAATATCTTTTAAAGGGAAATGTCACCACAAGGAAAATCTTTTACTATAATTCCCTTTTGATTATTTTCAAAACAAAGAGACTATTCATCCATTGGAAGCTAACAAAGCTAACATTTCCAATGTTTATTTCATGAGTTCAGCTACATTGGAATACATTTGTAAGAATGTAGGATCACTGTTGAATCTGTCGAAAGGATAATTTCATGGTGACATTTTACTGAAGAAATGACCATATAAATGAACCCACACTCAGGATTTTTCAGCATCTTAAGTAACAAAGCTTGGCTTTCATGTTCATATTCTAACATGATTGCTAAAAGGTTAATGTAGTTAAAATACAGCTATATGATGTATCAAAATTATGCCTTTTATTTCTGTACAAGCTTTCACATTTTCATGGTGAAACAAAAATAATAAATTAGGACATTATTTTTCTAAATAGTTACAAGTACTTTAAATTAAACTACAATTTAAATTACAAAAGCTCACTGAGGCTGCTGAAGATTCTTGGGGGGGGGGGGTGGGCAGGACTTCAGCACATGATACCAAGCTCCTTACAATTATAACAGAAATAGGAGCATAGGAAATAAGTGACCCTGAATGCTAATCATACAAGCACTAAATTCTGTTTTTTAAAAAAAAGTAAAGAAAACCCTGTACCATTCAACAGACCCATATAAACTCATGACATGAAGGATGCTGAAATGTAGACACTCAAAGCTAACTACATACTTATAATGTTCAGAATACCTTTACAGCATTGTGGATTTGTCTAGCACATGTAATCAATCTTAATTCACAAATCAAAGGCTAAATCACACATGTCAAGCCCACAAATATTTTTCCTTCACACAGCCTCTTCCCAGTATTCCATCCCGAGTAAAGAAATACTTGGAGAAACATAATGTGACAGCTAGTGGCAGGCAATCCCTAGAGAGTCATGCTTTATTGTAATTTTCACCACCAGTTCGATATTTTGCTATGTTTTCAGCATGTCAAACATGTTTGCAGAGCATTTCTACGAATCACTGATTCAAGTTAAACAATGTTCAAGATTACAGCATGAGCATTATTAGTTCAACTGCCATCTTCCATATCCCAAATCTTCATATTATGCAGATCAAGCATAGTTAATATGCCAATAGAATATGCTATATTAGCATATCTCATTTGTGTTTTACTCCGCCTAGGCTTTATGCTGTAACAGCCACTGACCCAATAACTAAAGAAAGAGCAATGGACGGTCTTCCCATTTGACTGTTTTTTACTGTCATGGAAGGCAAGCACTCTCAGATAATCTTTCTACTCTTGCCAAAGAGCTCAGCAGTGCTTGTTGGAGAAAAGGGCTCGTTTGCCCTACTGCTAGTATTTCTCCTCCTGCTGAATATTGTCAGTCATTTGTCCACTTCCTGTTAACATGAACAGAAAGGCTATTTACCAAACAGAAAATACTACCGAAGCCATGTATTGCTCTTGAGGATCTAAGCCAAACAGAGCCAGGAAAGGTATCACACCTGAACACAAAAAGGGAGGCAGAAAAGGCAGGAAGCTTGTCTCAACTGCAGACAGAGGGATACGTGCATGCAACAGAAGAGAGTTACCCGCTTTATGTTCAAAGTCTTTAAATACAGAAAAATACAGTGTGCATCTCTGAAACAAATGCATCAACCAAGCAGGAGGAATATATTCCCATGCAGATGACAAACAGTTCAACAACATAAATGGCTGTAATGAACGCACACAGATTGGCAGAAGAGAGCATGTCGCACACTGAACATTCCTTTTACCTTTGCAGGTCTTAAGTTCACTCTCTGCAACATTTTTAGTGTTCACTCAAACACACACTACTTCTGCTGCAGCCAAATCATACTTCCCTCACCCCATCTGACAAATGGATAATAAATCCTAAGTCTGGAATGTATTCAGAAAGTCTCCTGTTTCTGCTTCTGTGCTCCTGCCGTAAGTAATCTTGCTATCTTCTTAAGCTTCTGCAGATCCAGGTCAACAATAGTCAACTCACTGCCAATTCCCTTTGTCTATCAATTCTAGCAAAGTCGTCTCCCCTCTCCTCTGTTGGTCAGTTCAGAAGATAAAAGAACTTTTCACTGCTTCCTTTGCTGTAGCCCACAAGCTTTAACTTTACTAGCTAGAGCAAAAGAAAAATAGGAAGAAGGAAAGCTTTACTAATGTACCAGGAGACATAACCTTTAGTTTTTCCAGCATCAAGAAGTAGAAGACTTTGATCCACCACTGGTAAGTAATCTACCTGTAGGACTTGTACAAGACTTTGCAGAACACAGTTTACTTGCGTTTTTTCTTCCTCCCATTGATCCATTTCAATGTAACTTGCAAAGATTATGGGTTAGATCTAGCACAAGTGAAAATGAAAGAAAAAGACTGCAGTAACTGCATGCAAATATATGGTATCACTATTTGTGTTTCCACAAGGTCTTGAACAACCAAGGAACAACTGGGAAGTGGGAACTATACTACAGACAGAGGAAAGTGCTAGGTGTTGCACAAGATCTTATACAAACAGAATTGCACAGTCCATGCATGTTTGCATTGTGCATCACTGGATTCAAGCCCATATATATATAAAGTATGGGATAACACGAAATTGTGCTTTTGAAAAAAAGGAATCTGAGGCAGAGGCACAACAAGGCACCCTCATCATGGCAGCAACAAGAAGCACAACAATGATATACAGACATGTACTACATCATGGCTCAGTAAAAAAAATGGGCCAAGACCCTTTAATGGGCTGGGGTGAGGGAATAGCAAGGAGCTTAGCTCCATCTCCACACCACAGGGATGGAAGAAGGCCCTCATAGACACTCCCCACAGTCACTCCGCAGATTCCCCTTTAAGCTGAAGAAAAGCAGGTTCAATTTTTTTTATCTAGTTCAAAGGGGGAAGCCCCAGGAAAGCCACAATCATGCTCAAAATGAGCATATCTGTCATGTACTGTAGATGTTCCCCTTTAATCCAAGGGCTTCCTATTTTCCAGTGATTATAACAAATATGCCAGAGCTACCACAGCAGCATATTGTCCAACCCCCCAATTTTATACTCATGGTGCCCCACGCGCTTGGTGCCCCCGCCTTACCTTGCAGACAGCCTTCCCTTCTAATTGATGTGGATGAATCTCAGACACACCCACAGCTACGGTGTTGAGGCTGCCATACATATGCACTTAAAACAGAGAACAAAGCTATTCATTTCCACTGCCCTGCATAATGGACAATATTGCTTCTGCTCCAGGACATGGTCTGAAAGCATGTGATATAACCACAATGTGAAAAACAACTATGTCTGGTTCTTGTTAGTAACTGGATGGGAGGTGGCTTGGAATCTTATGTATGTAGCACTGAATTCCACAGAAGAAAGATGGGATACAAATGTAATAAATAATAAATAAATATCTCCCTCGATAGCCAACGGCTCCACTGAAAGAGGTTTTCCATGAATGCATCTGAGTTTTTGTCTAGGGCGGAATGCACAGAACTTTTTTTTTAATGAAGCTGTAGAAAAAAGCATTCCAATGTAATGTTTTCCACATGAAAAATAAACATGGAAGACATTATACCAGAGCTAGCCATGAAGAGTATTACCATCTCAGCAACTGTCAAA
Source organism: Eublepharis macularius (assembly GCF_028583425.1). Classification (NCBI taxonomy): domain Eukaryota; kingdom Metazoa; phylum Chordata; class Lepidosauria; order Squamata; family Eublepharidae; genus Eublepharis; species Eublepharis macularius. The sequence continues at coordinate 51,603,234 of NC_072799.1, forward strand.
AAAAGCAAAGCTTCAAGTAAATGCTGCGTATGCTCGGAATAGCAAAAAGTTACAATAGTCGTGAAAACCTAATGAAATAAAGATTTAGAAAAATTACAAAATTATTTTGTTATTTCACAATTCAAATTGCCATTCAATACATATCAGTACACACAGTCTTCATATGCAGACCTATGCATAAAGTGCTAGTGCAAAACAATGATGGTATCACCTAGGAACAATTAATACGTCTCAAGTCAATCAATTTTCTTAGAGTTAACTCAAAAAGTTCATAGGGTCAAAATTCAAGTATAGGTCTGAAATGCAGGTTGGATTAGACCATCTGACGGGCAGACCGGTTCATTTGGGGGGGGGGGTCCCGTTTCCGAGTCTTTTTCAAAGATGGTTCTCTCACCGACGTAATTTTCTGTATTCAAAAGCTCCTATTCAAACTCCACTAAGGCAAACATCGGATGCTGCTCCTGGGGAAGGACACACAGCCTTCCCCAGGAGAATAATTTTGTAATTTTTCTAAATCTTTATTTCGTTAGGTCTTCACGTCTAGTGTAACTTTTTGCTATCTCTTCTCGTGATTCTCCACTTTTTGCTGCGTATGCTTGGAAGACAATTCATAAGACGTAAATTAGAAAAATCCGAACACAACTGCACAGAAGGAACCTCTCAGGAATATATATACTAGGAATGGTCAAACCTAATGGGAATCAGGCACCAGTTTTCTGCTCGTTACGGACATCAAGTTTTCACATTTTGCTTTAGACTTCAACTGGATTTACAATTGGGGTAAAGCTGACAGTGAATTTCTCCACGGTTTGCCTGTCCTTAGGGACATTACTGAATTTCCTACTATTTCAACACAAAAATCATCATTTTGATGTTTCTCCCTTGTGTAAAGCAAACCTGAGCTTTTGCGCCATTTTCTGTTTCTTGCGTTGAATGTTTCCCATTCAAATTAATACATTTTCATCATTATTCTCAAGTTATTAATGTATAAATTGTATAGAGGTGGCAAAAAAGAAATAAGCCAGACCTAAATAATACAAAAGAAAAATTAAAAGGCCTATTTTCACATCTCTACTCCAGCCTAATGAGGTTCAGTTCCTATACAAGCAAACTGTACAGACTGATTGCCTTGTACGCACTCGCCAGTGCACAAATCAGCCTTCAAGTACAGCAATATTATTACCTTTTCCCACTCCCTGCTAAAAGTAAAAATTTCCCACATAAATTAAAATCAAGCAAGAATGCACTGGAGAGGCCACTGTGGTGTAGTGCCTAGAGCATGGGGGAAAAAGGGTTCAAATGTCAGCCCAGGGCCTAACTACACAATACGTTGTCTCCAAGAATGTTCTAGTTTAGGTAGAGAAGTGTGTTTTGATGTTCCATGCTTCTCAGGTATGCACATTTACACAGCATTTACACAGCAGTGCACAAAGCATCCCACAGTGCCTTTTCAGGTTGGGAAAATGGGGCATGGGAAAAGGATAAGGTGTCTCCCTTCATGTGCAGCGGTCCCCATTAGAACCAGTCTGGAATACCACAGAACTCCAAAACACACTTCTCAAGCCAACCTGGGGACATCCCTGGGGAGAGAGTAACAGGTTGTCAGGCCCTCAGCCACGAAGTTTGCTTGGTGATCTTGGGTCAATCTAACCTACTTCACAGGGCAGCTGTGAAGGCAAATCAGAAAAAGGGGGAAGAGGAACGCTGCTCTGAACTCTTTGGAAGAAGGACGTGATAAAAATGGAGAATTTATTTAGAAGAGGCATATGCCACCTCTCCAGATCTGCTTGAGGAGGCTCACAACTAAAACAGTAAAACAGAACTTAACACACAGCAGTAAAAACAAACCAATATAACAGTAGAAAAGAAAGCTCATACCCTGCCATAAATTTTGTTAGTCTTATAGGTGCTACTGGACTCTTGCTCTTCACACACACACACACACACACACACACACAGTCACAGTCACACAGTCACAAAAGCACATAAAAGAGAAGTCTAAAATGATGATTAATTAGTCCTCAGGCCACGAGCAAACTACTGAACAACTAAAAAAGATGGAACCCCTTAACCGAAAGCCTGGGCAAAGAGAAATACTTCAGTCTGGCACTGAAAGGACAGTAATGTAGATGACAGGTAGGCCTTAAGGGGGAAGGTATTCCACAGGTAAGGTGCCACCCCTGAAAAAGCCCTCTCTCTGTGCCTTGCCACTGCAGGCAGTGGCACAGAGAACAGGGCCTGATAATAATATATCAAGTGGCAGTCCAGAAGTAGGTATGGTCCTACTGTATGGAAGTAGGTGGTCCTTCATGTATCCTCTGTGTGTGTGTGCGCGTGTGTGCACGCGCGCAGTTTGAATTGTGCCCAGGAACACCTGGGCAGCCAATATACAGCTTTCAATACAGGGGTGAAACGATCCCTGTATTTAGCCCTTGACAATAACCTGGCTGCTGCATTCTGGACCAACTGAAGTTTCCAAATATTTTTTCAAAGGCAGCCTCATGTAAAGCACATTACAACAATCTGGATGTGATGTGATCAGAGCATGGATTACTGTGGCCACACCACACTTTTCAAGGAAGAGCCACACCTGGCATATCAGCCAAAGCTGACACTTTACTTAAGAATGGAATGTTGGCCTCTAGATGGTGGTTGTTTAGGTCATTTGAGTCTGAGGGTGCCCTTTTCAGGAAGGATCTCACAAAGCACCCTTCTAAAGAGGAGCTCATCACCTCCTGAACCTGCTCAACAAAGCCAGCCTACTCAATACTATCAGCCACAAAAGGCAAGAGTGTAGCAAGATGGTAGACTGCACACTTCTAATCAGCTTGCCTGCATCATCAGGCTTCTCCAACTAAAAGTCATCCATGCAACTAAGCTCAGGCTGTGCGCCAATAACATCCTGAGCTTCAACTAAATCAGTTGTGGCATTTAAGCTGCAGGGATTGCATACAATTTTATCTGCAAAATTCATCATAAAACAGTTACAGAGTGACTGCATGTTTTCCAGGTCTAAATCCTCAGGGAATTGGGACTAGATCCCGTTCACAATTTGGAAAAGCTCCGCAGGAAGGCACTGCATGGATACAATGGTGGCAGAGAAGTGAGCTTGTTTTGCACTGTCGTCCCCACAGAGTAGGCATGATAACGCACTCTCGCCTGTGTTTGGTTGCTTTTACTTCAAGTTTTCCCTACTTGCAGTCCATCCATCTGTCCAATCACTTCATTGCTCTAAACTCCTTGGTAAATCAAGGGTATCATTTGGGGCTCTGCAGGAGGGAAGAGGGCACACAGGAGCAATTGTGTTCACTGCCCTGGCCATCTCTGTATTCCACAGGTCAACCAGGGGACAGTTAACCTTTCAAACCAGAAAATTCCCTCCCCCCGCCCAATAACAGGAAGTCTTTCAGATGCAAGAGCCTCTTGGAGCATACCATCCTAACTGCATCCACCCTTGCAGAGGTTCCAAGTGTTTTTAAGTCTAAACCTCACCAGGCAATGGTCAGCCCATGACAAGGACAGAGGGGGAAATACTCGCATTACCAAACCCTGCACTTTGTTCCCAGAGAAACCAAATCAAGAGCCTGTCCTGCTATATATGCAGGGACTTGGATGTTCTGGGACAGCCCCATGGTTGTCATGACAGCCATGAAGTCCTGAGCTGCTCCCATCAAGGCAGCATGAACACTGAAATCCCCAAAAACCATGAGCCTCAGGGTCCTCAATGCTAAATCCAAGATCAGCCCCGTCAGCTCAGGCAAGAAGATAGCTGAGCAGTACAAAATAATCCCTATTCAGTTGCTGGGAGCTGGGAGACAGCCACCCCTTCTTCTTCATCCACCCAGGTCTCTGTGATACATACCAGGTTAGGCTGACCTACCATTCAGCTGCAGCACTTTTAGGCTTGACGATCAGCAAGATTAACAGAATATTCCTGGTTGACAGACGGATTGGAAAAAGGGATGGTCACAGCTTGATAGCTCCTTCTTTCCCTCACCCAGCCTGTCCTTCCACCACTGAACTTCCCTTTTCCCCCAGCACCTCAACAGCAGAACCATATCCACCTCCTCCCAACATACAGATAACTAAGTTCATAACCATATAAAATCCCCCCAGTAGCAGCCCACTGCTACTGATGGGGTGACAGGGGAATACAGGCTATCTAGGGGGTCTTGTCCATGGATGTTAAATGGAATATCCTCCTGGACCACCTGTAGACGACTTCCAGTCTTCTGGACCTCAAGCACTACTCTGGCTGATTACAGTGTTCCAGCATGGTGCATTGGTGCTGCTTATACGGCCACAGGCTAAGAGCCAAAGGCCAAGAGCTCTTCAGCTCAGTAGATAATTAAGATGCACTAGTGCTGTGTAGCAACTAGGAACATGAAGAAAGGAGTCAACGGTCCAACTCTTGTTTCAGCTATTAGTTCACGGGATGGCTTAAGACAAACCATTATCTCTCAGCCCCTGCACTACAACGATGGTTGGATCCTATACGGCCTGTAGATGAGTGGGAAGTGGTTGAATTCCACTCCTGACATTCAAGAGCAGCTTTGTGAGTGGTTATGGTGAGAAGGGGAAAGCTGACAAGATCCAGTGCGCAAGTGGAACATCGTGATCTTCAGAATACACTTGACAATACTGATGCAGCCCAGTAGTTGAAAGATATACAATATGGGGATAACAACACCAACTTACATTTCAGCGTTGTTTTAAGTATTGCTGAACTGACAGAAGGCTCTCTATTAATGTGAAGCATTATTTTGAAACAGATTACTGTTTAGCATTCTATGGACATGCCAAGCAATCAATCCAGGGATTAAAAATAAGCATCCAAAGAAATAGTGATGTTTTAAGTGATGTTAAATGAAGTAGTTTAATATTAATAGATACAGTAAGTACAAACATTTATTTTTACAAGCACAGAGTTGTAAATCATTTGTGCAGAATTCTTAAAAATCTACAACTTCCTATTAAAAATGTATTTATTTGGGATAACTTAGAGAACACTTTTTGCAAAAGTAAACCATGAATTGAAACAACATTTCAGTTTCAGAAACTTGCCCTCATAACTTGTTTAAGCAACTTTTGCTCAAGCACTACACAACACTACACATATGAATTTAGCAATGCTGTATTTTCATCGTTCATTCTCTGATGAACTGAATGCAGCGGAGCCTAAAAAGACAGACTCATATGGAACTCATAAGGAGAAATTTTAAAGAAGATCCAGAGATCCCTGGAAACAATTTGAACAAATCTAAGCAATATGTATGTCTTAAAAATAAAAACTTTTCTGCTCCAGCCTTTCATTTCCAACACATGCATTGTTGTTCAAGGAAAAAAATAGTCGCCTGTTCTCTCTACTGCATAAAAATCTAAACATTAAAGGTTTAAGGTGACCTGCACAACAACTTAGGTCTGTAGAGGGGAGTGGGACAAAAACTCCCCAAGAAGCCAGGCGAGTTATGGAAGTTGTTTTCATATCATCTTTGTCTGGGTGCAAGGGCAGACAGAGTCTTTGCCAGTGATGGCTCTGGACAACTTCACAGCAGCTGTTGTGTCATGATTATTAATGTAACAAGTTCAAAATTTCCCATGCCTCCTTACTGGAATTAGGTCCACCAATTTCACTGGAACCTGCTTTTCACAAAGCAAATTTGCATAGGATTACAGTCTAAATGTCACTAAAATGAAATGTCATGTTCTGCCACCAACTGATCTTTGCTCCAGCTTCCTCTCTAATCTGAGCAACAGGAGCACTGCAATCTTATGCTCACTTACTTGGAAATAAGCCCTGCTGAACACAGTGGCATTCACTCCTGAGCAAATGTATTTACAATTATACAATACACTGGCCAGAAACAGCTGGGTTAGCGAGATATATGCAATCCAAAATGAGTGATTCTCTACAGAAAGATCTTCTAGAATAAAAAAGCAAGTATTGTTTAGCAGACCAGGGTCTGACCCAAGCTGTTGTGTTTAATTATTAATCGATTTGTTCCAAAAAGCTATAATTAGTTAAAAAAAACACTGTGGTTCCATCATAAAACAAGAATAAACCAGTTCTTGCACTGGTGTGATGTTGTGATGCTTTCTCACAAGACAACCAAAACAAGCCCCAGAAGCACTCTCACATAACATCAGAACAATGCAAACTCCAAGGGCAACAGAAAGCAAAGCCTTCATAGCAGACAGAAATATTTGTGTGTGTGATTACAAGAAACAGGACAGAAATCTGTGCCACAGGAATTGCACATATTGTAGAAAGACTGCATGTCTTACATGAAATCTTTTCTTAATTAACTTCACTGCATTCCTTGAATAGCTTCTTCTCAGTGAAATCATTTATTCCACAGCTAGAGTAACAAAAACTAAGAAATCAACAAAATCGTTCCAGGATCACCCTTCCACACACATACCACAAATTCCCAAGAAGAGGCTGCCAACTCCCGTCCTTCCCACTGCCCTGGAAAAAGTATAGTTTTATTAGTCTGCTTACTATCCTAGAATGTGCTCTTTGCAACAGGACGAGGAAAGAAGGTTTCGGCTATGTGCGGAATAAGTGACAGGAGAAAAACATATTTACATTTTGGTGAAGACACATGACAAAAAAGAAAAAAGGACTCGGTCACATGTGACTGCTGCCTAAGTAAATACAAATGCAGGCAGGAGCAAGTGAAACATCTGGATGTAGAGACTAGCAGAGAGTAATGCCACAGCTGGAATGGCCACCCCCTGAAAAAGCGGAGAAGGAAACCCAGGACGAAGATGTGAGAATACGCTGGGGATGAGCTCATCTTACTCAGGACCCCCATTTTCTTTTCTGCCCATCACAAAGCCCATGTTTAGCCATTAATCTCCCCCCTCTCCTTTTTACCCCTCCCCTATAGTCTTAGCAACCCTCCACCATCCCCCCCCTTTAGTCCCAGCTGCAGTTGCTTCGCCCCCCCTCTTGCTCGCACACATTCAAAAGCCTCCGGGCATCGACTGTCATTCCGCTCCCGTTTCATTCCACCTTCGCGTCCCCTTCACACCCCCCGTTTCAGGCTCGGCCCCTTTCCCCAACACTGCAACCAAAAGGGCAGAAAGACCCCGAACTCGTCTCCCGGGGAGAAGAGCCAGGGGTGCCGGAGATTCCCCGGGCCCTGCTCGGCTCTTAAGGACCCCCTGGGAGATGTAGCCCGATGCTCGAGGAGGGGGGCTGGCCGGCCGGCGGGGCCGCGGCTCACCTGCGTGGGCCATGGTGATGGTCTCGTTGGCGTTGCTGGAGCCCACGTTGTAGATGACCACGGCCGAGGCGTTCTGGGCGGCGGCGTGCCGGATCTTATCCCGGCAAGTGCAGTTGCCTTTGGGGATGAGCGCGATCCAGCTCTTGCCGGGCCCGGGCGCGGCGAAGCGGGCGTTGGGGTCGCAGGCTTGCCGGTCGGCGGCCGAGGCGGTCATCACCACCTGCCCCCGGGCATCCTGCTTGGGCGAGTGTTCCCCGTAGCGGCCGCACTCGCTCTTCTCGCTGCGCAGCTCGCCGCCGCCGCCGCCGGGGTCGTGGTAGGTGATGTTGACGAAGGCCGTGTACCACTCCTCCTTCTCGGCCACGGTGAAATCCAGGCAGAGCAGATGCACGAAACAAAAGGAGAGCAGCCATGTTGAGAGCGCCAGGCTGCGGCACGCCTGGATCACGGACGGGGCCATCTTCGCCCGCCCGCGCGCCGCGTCCGCATGGAAGGAAGGCAGGCGGGCAGGAGGGCGGGCGGCGCGCGCGCGGGGATGCGCGGGGGACACGCCGACCCAGCAGCCGGGGCGCCGCGCCGCGCCTCACCTCTGCCGGCCGGCCGGCATGCCGGCTCCCTCCCCGGGAGAAAAGGGCGCTCGCCGCCGCACGCTCTCCCGCTGGGCGTCCCCTCCTCGCCTCCCCCCTGGCTTTTTAAGGGCGGCCGGCGCGCACGCCGAGAGCCGCTTCCAGCCCCGGCGGGGTTCCTGCCATAGGCTGGCCGCCGCGGCCTCCTCCTCCTCCTCCTCCGCGCCGCTCAAGAGGGAAGAACTCTGAAGAAGCCGCTGCCCGACTCCGCCGACGCTGCTGCAGCGCCCCCGGCCTCGCCCGCTCTTGACCTCCCCATTCCTCCCCTCGCCTGGCCGGCCCGCCTGGGTTTGCAGCCGGCGAAGACGGCGTTTGGTGGAGGGGAGATGGGGGGAGAGAAGGCGGCGGGGACGGGGAGGGGGTCGTGCGCAGGAGGAGCTTCTCTGGCAGGCTCGGAGAGGCTGGGCGGGCGGGAAACGACACCTGCCGGCAGACTGGGGGAAAGCAAGGGAGGGAAGTGGGAACCAGGGGGGAGTTCACACGCGCGCTGCATCTCCCGGGCCCTCTTATAGATGGGGGCGGGCCACGGGTTAAGTTCTTACCTGTCTACAGTTGCCGGTGTGCTATTCTTACAAGAGCAGGGCTAAGCACATTCAAGTATAACCTGCTACACAGGACAAGAAGAACTTTATCCATGCGCTACCATCCTGAATCAACCAGGACTCAAATGACTGCATCATCATCTCCAACTACGATCACTTATTTTTAAATCACACCGTTCCTTCAAAGAGCTCTGGATGACGTATGTCATATTCTTCTTCTCCACTTTATCATAACAACAACCTTGTATGGTAGGTTAGACTGAAAGAGTGACTGTCCAAGTTCAGAGAGCTTTGTGGCAAGTAGGGATTTGAACTCAAGTTTCCCCAAGTCCTAGTAGCACCATGCCTCCTCTTCAAGTGTGGCTTCTGTACCAGTATTCATTAATAACTGCTGTATACCCTTTATTCAACATTCTCCTTTTTTTTTTTTACTAAAAATGATCTCACTTTAACACAAAGATAATTTTTAACCCCAACATATGTATCTGGTTTATTGTTTTTGCACTAAGGTTTTTAAAGGGTAAAGTGGACAGTCTACAAAACATGCTCTATCTCTGTTTACAGGGAAAGCACATACAGATCTTAGACAAAAAGGATGAATGTAGCAGTAGTCAAACTAATTCAGAAGTGTTATAGCACCACTTATGGAGCGGACTCCATGGGAATAAAATCTGGAAATAAGGAACTTAAGGTGAGGTGGGAAGAATGAAAACATTGTGTCAAAAAACAGTAGAGACAAATGTCTCCCAAGTAATGATGAGTTAAGTTTGGAACATTTATTCAAACAACACCAAAGAGATTTCATATTCAATTACCTTTAGCACAATAGTTCTCAATGGAGAGACTTCACACGTACAGCTGTGAGTCATCAAGTGGTGAATCACCCAGCAATATTTGTGTGAATCAGCCTTTTGGGAGTAAGTTCTTGTACCCAAGAACATAACCCGTCATATGTATCGCTCACACAGGGCCAAGCTATAAGTGACGAATGACACTTGAATGGCAAGTGAACAGACTCACGTGTATTCCTCCCTGTTCACTTGCCCTCCACTAGATCCAGTGGAGCACAAGTGGAGTGCAAATGAACAGGGAGGAATACACGTGAGTCTGTTCACTTGCCATTCAAGTGTCATTCATCACTTGTAGCTTGGCCCACAGCCTCTACTTTAGGAAGCTGCAGATTTGCAGAACTGTGACTGCAGCTGAACTACCCTCCAACCACAAGCTTGAACAATTATATTTTTCTACAGCAATAGGGTTACAAGCATACCTATACCTTTTGACATTAAATAAAAAGACACAAACATATTGGCATATGAGGAGGAGGGGACAAATAAGCTTCTGGCAATGCTGTGAGAACTAGCCCCATTTCCTCAATTCCCTTAGTGGACATAGAGCTTCCTATTGTCAACTGTTCAATCACCAATTGAGCCCTAGATCCTCTTCCTCTCATCCTATCCTCAAAGCAGCTGAAGAAAGCTTTCACATGCTTATCAGCTTCTTGTGGCCACTGGTTGAAACCAAGTGCTCAGCTAAGAGATGTAAAATTTCTAGAAATGTTGGAGACATCCCCCCACCCCCACCCCTGCCCAAATTTTCCAATATTTTCTCTAGGGCATCCCATGTCTAACTAGAGTAGATGGACAAATTATTCTCCTTACGAAGTTTATGCATCTCATTTTCTTAATGGCTGCAACACCACCTTACTACTTAATCCTTTTATATGGCTATGTTGCATCACTATACCAAGTAAATGGTCAACACATAGAATGTATGAGAATAATACACATTTAAGATCTGTGCTGACTTTTTCGTACATCCTTTCTTGTTTTCTGTTCTGGATAGGGGCCTTGCCAGGGTTCCATTTTAACCAGGTCTCAAGCTTTGAATCACTATACCTGATAGCTAACTGAATAGTTCCATGTTGATCATGAAACCATCAACACTGAGCTAGATGCAAACAAAGGAGATTCTCCAGGCATCCAGAAAAATGTGTCTTTGTAAATTAACCACAAAAATTCTTCTCCCCGAACCTGATAAGGGACTAAGTATGCTCCTGAAGACAAAGAATATAGAGAGCTATTGAGTTAGTCAAATAAATAAAAGGCCTGTTTATGACAGCTTATAGAATATTATAAAGAGATGTCTGAGTGAAGGGAGGAATTTTCCAAATAATTTGCCTCTCCTGCTGCCATAATTCTCTATCATCCCAGTTCTGAATACCAAGGCTCAGTGAGTAATGATAGTGCCTCCAAGCGTGTGCAGAATTCTTCTTGTCACCACTGAGTAATCACAGCCAACATGATTGGGACTGGCAGTGAAAAACCCAGTCAAGCTGCCAAAATGTTATTATACACAGCTGCGGAGAAATCCCGAGAGAATCTCTGGCCTGATTCCAAAACTACTGCTCTTTCCAGCCCAACCACACCCTCAGTATTGACTGCAAATTCTTTATTTGAATGAGCTACTCTAATTATTGACTGCCCAATTTCTTTTTGCTGTTTTGGAATTCCAGTTTAAAGTTCTTTGCTTTAATAATTTGCAGTTTACAGAAAATTCTGCAAGTGATGTTAACAACCCTCACCATATAGCTTGATTTGAAACATATTTTCTTAAGATGTTAGGCCTAGCACTTTTTTCCTGGTATGATTTCGTTTGCAACTTTCATTTCGATAAGATCATTTCCCATCCTTGTCTAAAATCTGGATTATTTCTTTCAGGCTTCGTTAATTAAAAGCTGAGCTTTACACTTGTTAATTTAAGGATTTGTGTTACAGTTAAAACAGAAATGTTTCACGTTGAAATTAAAAATAAGCGGAATTTGGGCAATCTATATGGTGGTGGTAGAGAGTGCCCTCAAGTCACAGCTGACTTATGGCAACACTTGGTGGGGTTTTCATGGCAAGAAACGAACAGAGGCGGTTTGGCACTGCCTGCTTCTGTAACCCTGCTTTTCATTGGAAGTTTCCATCTAATTGTTAACCAGGGCTGACCTTGCTTAGCTTCTGAAATTTGGTAAGATTGGGCTTGTCTGGACTATCCAGGTCAGGGCAAGCCACATGGTAAATGTTAAATAATATTTAGGGAGAAGCTACGTGAATACATGTTGGATGTACAAAATGCAGTGTACTTGATTGTTTAAACAGGTATGCACATGCAGGCACTGTTCCGACTTTCAGATTGATAAATGGAGTTTAGAAACATTGATAAAGGTTACTATCCTGCTCTCATTTCCACAGTTTTGGAATGCATGCATAATGAACAATGCAGACAGGAGCTAGCATGTTGGAACTGCTTTCAGCAAGACTTGTTTAGGAAAGGTGAAAGCTGTAGTCCTACTTGAAAGTAAGTCGTATTGAAATAAATAGGATTTTCCTCAGATAAAGGAGAATCTGGCTGTCTTCCTCGTGTTTATTTTATCTCCCTTTCCCTTAAAACTCTTTGGTTGTTTGTAGGAGAAATGGGTTGCTCCTTTTGTATTTAAACGTGTCTAGTATTTCATTTACGGAAACCCTGCAATAGTTTTGAAATGGAATCCTTACACCTGAAATTTAATTTGAGGCAAAGAAATGCTTCAGGCTAAAAACGTGACCTTACTTTATGCAGTCCAATAATTTTCAATGAAATATTGTTCAGTATTTAGTGGGATGTAGATGGTCAGAGACAACACAAAATTTTTGATGAGTGTGTTCCTGGGGTGTCTGCTGCTGGTGGACAACCTCCAGGGGCTTGCTACCTCCTGCTGATCACTGGCAGATTGGCGGGCAAGGGGACAAACTCCTGGGAATTTTCTTGCCACTGGTGGGGACCTGGGAACCGTACAGGAGCCTGATTCTGGTCAGGACCACTGTGACATGGTAGAAAAGGGGATTTTGCTCTCCCCCGTGCTACTTTTCCAATACAAAATGGTGCAGGGAGTGTATAGGCAAATAATACGCCCCCAGCATTGTTTCAAGTCAGAGAAATGGTATGGGGGAGGCTGGATTTAACGACATGTCACAGTAATACAGAACAAGTAGAATTGTCTGATTAGATGAGCCCATCAGCCAGATGATACTCAGGGTTGGGGATAGGGTTGAAGTGAAACCAGTAAATATTATATCAGGGTAAAGACATAGGCCAAATCCACAGTTACCGGCATATTGCTAAACAGTTGGAATAATAGCGTCACTACTGGAAGTGATGTCATCACCTTCCATGCGAGTCCCCTTTTCAGAAAGACATTGTGTGGAGCCAACTGCCCAGATACTATCCAGCATATAATTTTGGAATGCCATTTATATGACAAATTGCGAAGAATGCTGTTTAAGAGGTTGCCAATACATATTGAACACCAGAACAATCTATCTTTTTGTTGTTTTCTGTTAAAGGATAATGATACAGCGATTTCTAAAGTGGTTGCAGAGTTTTTAGTGGGTGTGCTTAAGATTCATACAAGTTTTGTATAAATATATTGTCTTCTGATATTTTATGTAATTTCATAGTGACTTGTTTGCTGTCTTAGATCTTTGTATGCCATTAAAGGTATTTGAATGAATGATGTCATCACACCAACCCCACTTCTGGGTGCCTGGGTAGCACAGTGCAGCTGCAGGAGGCTAGGCAGCCCACTCTTGCTGGCACTGCAAAGGATGCCAGGCACCTGGCCCAGGCTAGCTGGCCACTTCTCCAGGCTGGTGCCATTGCCACGCAGCCACAGAAGGTTGGCCAGTCACATGGGCTAGGAACAGAACTGCCAGGTGGGAAGGGCCAGTTGTACAGTATTTGGGAAACGTTTCCTCTAGACAGTCCTGCCAAATACTGGACTGTCCAGGTGAAAAACAGACACGGCCCACCCTAGTTACCTTGAAAGCCGCTTGATGTGATCGCAGTAAGCCAGATGCAACTTGACAGCTCACACCTGCCTAGTACTGCTATTTTGCCACTTCCTGGATTGGGCTGCTTAGCTATCAAAGCAAAATAGGTCTTTTATGTTCACATCTTCCAAATCAATGGCAGGGTCTATGCTAGGATCTGGATGCCATATTGCCCCCTGTTTTGAATCAGGGCCATGACACCAGAGGCATTTGGCAAGAAACACAATGCTGGAGTAGATGAAGATGTCTTGGCCAAGACCACAACAAATTAAATACAAGCCACAGAAGTGGAGTCTAAATCAGCATCAGTTTTCATTTCTTTGCCCTTATGTTGACTGTTACAACATCCATTTTACAGAAGGAAAATTAAAAGAAGCTGAGGGGCAAGTGACTTGTCCACAACCACAGACTTAGTATAAGACAAAGGCTGAATCAAAGTCCCAAAACCCACTGCTTTGTCCCCATATGTTCTATGATAGTGTGTTATGAGATGTTCTCAATTGTTCCCTCCACAACTTCCCAAGTTTGCGGACAAAAGGAAAAATAAATATAGGCAGTCTGGTAAAACAATAGTGCACTCTGACTTTTTTCTTTGCATAACACACAGTTAATTTACAGAACTATAGGGGATTGTAATGATTAGTAGCACCGTTTTTTTTTAGGGATCAGAAAAAGTTCATGGAAGTCAGGGCTAATAACAAAATGGAACTTCCAGATTCCGAGGCAGTATACTTCTTAATAGTGAATGCTGAACGCAAATAAATTGGGTAGGCTATCACTTTCATGGTATATTTGTATGTGATCATTGCTGTAATCTTAGGACCAATACTCACACCTCTCTTAGCCTTGGGCAATCACAGGAAAAAGTTAATAGGCTTCCACAGGCATTTAGGTTAATCACTATTGGAAACAGAATGCTGGACTAGATGGACCTTGGTGTGACTCAGAAATCTCTTCTTATGTTCTTTTGCAACACCAAACACAATGACTACTTCTCTGCTCCACACATACTAAAATATTTCCTTCTTTTATAGATTCATTTCCTTCTCAGATTTCATACTCAGAATTCATTTCCTCGGAAAACCCAGCTAATTTCCTACCCAGATTCTGTTAATTTCCCTTCCAAAATTAATTTCCCCTTGATTCATTTCACAGCTAGGGCTGTGACCATGCCTGGAGAAAAATGTTCAGAATACCCTTTAATAAAGGCTTAATGTTTGGAAATGGGCAGTTGAAGCTTTTCATGGCATGCAAGTAAATAGCAGCATCTGGTAAATAATACTCATTAAGCAGATTTTGTAAAGTTTGGAGTCCACAGTAGCAGGTCAAGGGTATAAAACTGCTTTATTTGAACTGTAGTTCAAGTCTCAGTCAGGTGTTCATCTTGGAATGAGGCCTCAACTAAATCCACCTTCCTCAGTAGCATGTCTAGTCTGACTGCTCAACCAAAAAACACCTGCAACTTGGTGGCAAATAACAGGAACATATATTAGAGATTTTTCTCATCCAAAAATTTATTTTCTCCCAAATTCATTCCCTCAAACAGAGTCATGTCACCGCAAACTAATTTCCCATCCCTAAATTAATCTGTCTAACAAATGAACTGACAATTATGAAAGAAGGCAGAGGGCCTCCCACTGGCAGCCTTGTTCACCTGCTGCTGTGAGGGAATTTTTTTTAAGTGACATTGTTATGTTGATATGTCACTTCTGGGGAAAATCTGAAAGTGACATGGAGTAGTTCTAGGAATGACTGAAAACTCTATGGAGAGTCATCATGATTCCCTCTGACCCAGCCCAGTGACTCTGACTCAGAGTGCTCCAAGGAAGAGCCTGAGGGGTCAGGGCCCGAGAGACCAGGGAGGGCCTGGTGCTGCAGAAGCACATGCTGACCCTGTTCCAGCACTGCCAGAAGCCACACTGCCAAAGCCTGGAAGGAGGCCTTGCCACCAGCCTCTGAGATAGCTGCCAGGCCTCCATTGGGCAGGATGTGAACCTGGGCCCATAGCCCCTCAGGACCTGCTCCCACTTCACAAAAGCAGCAACAGTGGAGGTCCCAGGACAAGACTGCACAAAGGAGGCAAAGTGCCAGCCTGGCAGCACACAATCTCAGCCTAGATCCAGAACAGTGCTCTGAGAGTAATACTTCTCCACAGGATCATGTTCAAAATGCAGAGCACCCTGAGAAGCTTCAACACCTGCCAGGAAGTGCAGCGGAGCCAGATCAGCTTCCAGACTATTTAGGCTGAGGCAGAGAAGGCTACCTTGGTAGATCAACCGGTCCACTAGATGCAAGCTCTATGTTCTAGCTCTCTTGTCGCTATCTCCAGTCAATGCTCTGAAGTCTCACTAGCCAGTCCTGAGGCCCTACTCCAGGGAGGCACTTGGCCAGGCCTGTGTGCAGACTGCAGGACAGATTCCTTGAGCTGCCCTGCATCAGTTCCAGGTTTTCCATGAAAGTGATATCATGACATAGCTGACATTGCTCCCTCCATTTCCCTACCACCAACCCTCCAGCCAGTTGCCAGGCAACCCTAATTAAAACTATATCAAGAAACTGAACATTCTGTCATAGAAACCTGTCTATTGGAACTGTTAACTAAAGCTGAGTTTAAAAGATGGAGTGCCTTCTGTTAACAGAAGATGATAGCTGTGTTATCATTTTGATCAAAGGAACTTCTGCCAGATTAAACACAAATTTATAATAGGCTCAAGAGTTCTTCATTAGGCTTTTTATTCAGATAGGAGGCCTGCATGGTAAGGAAGTGGTCTCAAAGGGATGTATTAGTAAAGGGATAGGGACTATAGACTTTACTTCTATGTACTGTCTGTTGCTGTTAAGTATTATCCTACTGGGTAGTTTCTGCATTGTTTAATATGTCAGGTTTAGACTTGTATATGCCCTGTTCAGCATTTCTTCAACTCTGTTGGATTTCTGCTGGTTTTAAATCTTTGCACATTTGCATTTATATACCCTATTAACATTGTTTATTGAAATATCTTTGAAATTGACTGTGCTGACATTGTGTAATCTGCCTTGAGTCTTACAGCGCAATCCTATGGAGAGTTACTCCAGTCTAAGCCTATTGAAGTCAATGGGCTTAGACTGGAGTAACTCTCCATAGGATTGCACTGTTAGTGAAAAAGACAGGCTATAAATAATGTCAATAAAATAAATAAATTAGATGCAAAAGATTCACAAAGCATTTCTTAAAGGTATCAATTTGATTTCTTTATATTATTAACTGTACAATCCTATGCAGAGCAGTCTAAGCTCACTGAAATCAATGGGCAGACCAGAGTAACTCTACATAGGATTGAACGGTAAGTTGCCCATCATGGCCAACACCCCAGACTTAGCACACCATTCATCCTTGTTTAAGTTAGATGTGAATTTGGGGTGTCTTAGAACACCAGCTAATGCAACGTTGCATGGAAGATTAATCATGAAAGTGATTAAAAATATCAAGCAAAGATGCCGAAGAAAGTAAAAGGAAAGGCAAAATCCTTCCTTTTCCTGAGAATGGAATGGCAGGGCACTTCAGTGGTTTTGTAACATGGAAAGGATGAAAGGATGTATGACAGCCATTGGAAGATTTGTCAGACACAACAGAAGTACTACAGTAAGGAACAATAAAGAACAGAAAAGCAGTGTAGCGAAATCCTGCCCTGCTTTTTCAGTTTGGTTTAGGGAAAGAAATAGAAAACCACAAAGGTAAGATTATATTAGCACTGGAAAAAGTGCTAATATAAGCACTGGAAAAAGTACAGAGAAGGGCAACTAAAATGATTAAAGGGTTGGAACACTTTCCCTATGAGGAAAGATTGAGGCGCTTGGGGCTCTTTAGCCTGGAGAAAAGACGACTGAGGGGAGACATGATAGAGGTTTACAAGATAATGCACGGGTTAGAGAAGGTAGAGAAAGATGTGTTTTTCTCCCTTTCTCACAATACAAGAACTCGTGGGCACTCTATGAAATTATTGAGCAGTCGGGTTAGAACAGATAGAAGAAAATACTACTTTACACAAAGGGTGATAAACACATGGAATTCGTTGCCACAGGAGGTGGTGGCAGCTACAAGCATTGCCAGCTTCAAGAGGGGACTGGACAAATATATGGAGCAGAGGTCCATCAGTGGCTATTAGCCACAGGAGATAGATGGTATTCTCTTTGTGGGGAGGTGGTGCTCTGTTGTCTTGGTGCTGGAAGGAAGGCAGTGGGAGGGCTTCTGGTGTCCTGGCCTCACTGACAGTCCTTTAGATGGCACTGGATTTCTAGCCACTGTGTGTGACAGAATGTTGGACTGGATGGGCCACTGGCCTGATCCAACATGGCTTTGTTTATGTTCTTATGTTCTTATATTCCTTTTCTTAAAAGCAACAACAACTTTGAGTTGTTTCTAGAAACGGCATGTGATTGTGCTTTTTTTGCTCACTTAATTGAGGGGAAACTCTGTGGAATTCAGTGGGACTTACTTCTGAAAAAGTATGCACAAGATAGGCTTCTAGAAATATATCTCTTGTAGGCATACCTCTTAGGAGCCCTGAGACCCTGCAATGGTGGTGGGAGGGAGCATTAAAGTCACTATGGGAATGCGAAAAAATAAATAAAAATAAAATAGGTAGGAGCAACCTGGCATAACTATGGATGTATCAAATGCCTAAGGACTTAAACTATAGTATTTTTTTAAACATGAAGGCCTCATGCTTTTTTCTTCCTCATCTTTACCCTTGCATGAACTAATTAAAGACTTCCATTTTCACAAATCATAGTTTGTCACTACATCTTATCCAGAAAATATGGGTTACTCTCTTCTCTATAAAACCAGGTTTCGTGACCAAGATTAAGCTGCAGTTTGGAATCATGATTCCACAGACCATTTATGGATCTACGCCTGAACAAAAATGGTCAGTTATTCCTGACTGACAGGTGGTTGGAGATATTTGTAAGAGATAAGCCTCAGCAAGTGACTACAATGGCTATAATTATAAAAATAACAAACAAAAAGACTAAATGCTTTTTAGCTAGATGAAAACAGTAAGTTTCTGTTTAGACTGGGCTGTCTTGGTGGTGTATGAGCAGTGGTAGTGCCAATCCATCCAGTTTTCCAGAGCCTGATGTAGGGGGGAGCTTGGCTTGCGCGTGGCTTCGGGTGCATGGCGTGGCTCAGCTCAGCTCGAGGCATGCACCCCAAGCCGTGCCACGCGCCCTGAGCCGAGTTGCACCATGCGTGTCTAAACTGAGCTGAGCCACGTGCCCCGAGCCCAGCCCAGCCCAGCCGTGTGCCCTGAGCCACGCCGCGCACTCCTGCACCTACAGCAGGCCCGTTTTGCAGAGAATGGTGCCCCACAGGGCCCAATCCTTAGTGAGTGCAGGAGCGCTCCTGGCTGGCCTTTGACTCCCATGTAATGACATCACTTCCAGAAGTGACGTCATCACTCAAGCCGGGAACGTGCATGCAGAAAAGAAACCCCCCTGAGCGGCAAGGTGAGTACCAGGCTCCCAATCTCCCGCCAGGGGAGTAAAAGGACCTGGCAAACCCCTGGTTTGGGCTCCAGGGGACCTGGCAACCCTATTATGAATCGGGCCTGACCAGAGTCAACCAAAACAAGAGGTCCATCAATGGCAACTAGCCATAGTGACAGGAGGGAACCTCCATATACAGAGGCCGCAAACTTCTGAATTCCAGTGCTGGAAGGTATCATTAAGGGAAGGCCTTAGTCACTGTGCCGTTTGTTGCCCCCCAGGACCAATGCTTTAATACAGGTTGGACTGCAAATCAGCACTCTGCTCGTTTGACTCCCACCACTGCCATGAGCTCAGCAGGTGGCCTTGGGTAGGTCACTCCTCTCAGCCCCAGCGGCCCAGCCGTATTGTGGGGATAATAACACTGATCTTGTTCACTGCTTTCAGCACTAATCTGTCCAGAAGGGCAGTATATAAGTACACCGTTGTTCTCCTCTGCTTTTTGTGGGAGCTGAGGCAGAAGAATGAGGGAAAACAAAACTGCATATTTATAAGGCCATAATCCAAGCTAAGTCCAAATAACTATTTTAATATTTCATCCTGTTATAGATCCAGAGGAGTTAGCCGTGTTAGTCTGTAGTAGCAAAATCAAAAAGAGTCCAGTAGCACCTTTAAGACTAACCAACTTTATTGTAGCATAAGCTTTCGAGAATCAAGTTCTCTTCGTCAGATGCATGGAGGGCATGGACCAGTTTCTTCTTGCCCTCCATGCATCTGATGAAGAGAACTGTGATTCTCGAAAGCTTATGCATCCTGTTATACTCACCTGTATCAATATCTACATTACCTTACATTGACTTTATTGCAGCATCTCTCCTTGGATTTAAATAATGTTTAATTCTTTTATCCTGCTGCACTTAACCTTTTGTTCAGTTCCCTCTGCTCTTGCAGTGTCATTTACTTAGTATGATGTGATATACTCAGCAGTACTCTAGCTGTTCCCATCTATATATTCTGTCAAATGATCTTTCGAAAGATCTTTAGTCCAGTGTAATAAATGAATTGCTGAAGTGCCAATGAAAGTTTGTATAGACCTTTTCACTAATGAGAAAAACCAAACATTTAATTTAAAACATTGCTGAGTGTAATTCCTGAAATCTGATTTAATGTGTTAGCTTTCCTAAGCAAGGTAATTACTCAGTTTCCTAAAGTCAGAAGAACCATGACTCATAATAATTAGAATTTTGAAAATGGCAAACTTAAAACTTGTATGAAGATAGTTTCTGGTGGGTAGCTGTTTTGGTCTGCAGCAGCTTTGAGTCCAGTCCCACCTTAAAGACCAAGAAGATTTCGTCTTGCTGTTAAAACACATAAATGAAATTTATAATAACAGTGCATTCCTAAGAACACTGTCCTAGGAATAAGCCCCATAGATCTGAGCAGACCTGTTTAGAATTGCTCTGTTAGAAACCATGAACGCTTGACAGCAGATATACTTCATCCCTCATTTATTTGCCACAAAACCTGTTTGGTTATCTATTCAAGTGTTTGAAGCATTTGTACACTATTATGTAGTTTGATGGAAGTGGAGAATTCAGACTACAAAATGGCCTAGAAACTAAGGACCGCTCTGTGATGAGACAGGCCTTAAGAGCACCCATTTCAGCTCTTCAGGGAATGAGGAAGGTTAACAATCACCCTGCAGCCTTTCTTCTCCTGAAAGTGTATAAAAATGGCTGCTTCTTCAACAAGCTTAGAAGCTTCTAGTCTTTGCCTTTCCCCTCCCACCACCAAATTATTCTCTTCTTACCTGCCAAAAGGCCCACTCTCACCTTGGTTTCTCAAGGCTTAGGTGTGACTCAGGCTGCTTATTGTCCTCCTCCAGTCAGGGTTGCCTGCATGGTGCGGAATGGCTCTGCACTAGAGAAATAATCACCACCACTTGTCTCTCTCTGTGTTCCACTTATTTATTTGCTACTTTTATTCTGCTGCTGCTAATTGTTCTGTTAAATGTGCTGTTACATTGCCCCCCCCAGTCGGAATAAGAGGCAGACACAAGGCTTGGGTAATAAAGGGCCACTTTTATTTAGGCAACAACATGAACCGCAACAACTAAAAAACCCTGGCAAGGGCCTAACCAGCTGTACAGGTCAAGCCCTGGGGTCATTCCCCTGGACCCCACCTTGACCTGTCTGGGCGAGACCCGCTGCCCCAGATGCGAGCCATCCAAATGCATGGCTGGGATCTGGCCGGCCTGGCGGATGGTTTCCCCCTTAAAGCTCCAAGTACCTCCACCGCAGAGCATGAGGGAAGGACTTGTCCAGGAGATCCCACCAGGCAGCCTGCCCTCTCAACTGGCCGCCGCAAAGCATGCCAGCCGATCCTGACAGGCCCCTAATATCCCCACCAATGGGGATGTGCCAAGGGTACTCACCATCCCGCTAACATCCCCCCAACGAAATCCTGCCATTGATGGCCTATACAGCACCACCGTAGTCCAATAGCCACAGATCCAGCAAGCAGTACAAGGTAGGCAAAAAACTTCCTTCCCCAAGGCCAATCAGGGAAAGAAAGGAAAAATTCCTACCTGGCCCCCCAAAAGGCAACCGGTCAAAAACCTGCACTGCTAATGGGCGGGCGGGTGGGACGAGCACGAGGCAACAAGTGTCTGAAATAGTTTTGAACTTGTAAGCTTCTGTTCCCTGCCTTGAATGTTACGATGCGTCAGATAGGCAGAAAATAAAATAATAATAATGATAATAACTGTGCTTATATACAGCTCCTCTTGACAGATTAGTGCCTCACCCAGAGTGGTGAACAAGTTAGAGTTATTATTATCCCCACAATACAGCTGGGGCGCTGGGGCTGAGAGGAGTGGCTTACCCAAGGCCACCTGCTGAGCTCATGACAGTAGTGGGATTCAAACCAGTAGAGTACTGATTTGCAGCCGAACCACTTAACCACTGTGCTACAGCAGCTCACCCCCCCACACACACCAATAGCCTCAAACTAAGTCTAGATGCTTTCTTTGATAGCTTCACCTCAACAAGGTGATGTTGGAATAAACATTGATCTCTGTGTGTGAACATGTGTTAACCTTATAAGGGCCTTTCCACTACCTGGAGAATAGTCAGTTTTGACTATGTGAGAATCCTATTTTAGTAAATAGAATTCTGAGGCATGAGTCACAACATGAATTGTGCAAGAGAGTGTGCAGATTTGAGCCACTATCAGTGCCCAGTAAGTACCTGGGATGTGTGTAATCACATTAGGTAGCATTTTAAGTCACAATGGTCCTGCTAAGGAAAGTATTGCATTTTTCCTTAGTATTATAGATTGATTGCTACTTAAATTTGATATCCCTGAAACAGAAGTGCATTTGTCATGTTATAAAATTATTGTCTGTAAAGGTGCAAGATTAAATTCAAAAACTACCCATTCTCTACTCACAAGAGAAGCCAGTTAACCAAACTGATCAATCTCTCTCAACACAATGGAGTATTAACAGAGGTAATTTCTTTGTGTTCCAGATGACTGGCCTTAATAACATTATGCCCCTTTTTCTTTCAAAAATTTGAATTTGAAAGTAAAATTGCTCATTGAACTGCAGCATACCCTATTATGCAATAAAGCAGCTGCGAAAATCCCCCCTAGAGAACAGAGTCTTGTTGAAAAGTTGTTCTTTATCCAATACAATGAGAAAATCAGAACACTGGCGCTTGTTATGGATTAGTAACAGGTTAAGCAACAGGAACCAGAGGGTAGGAACAAGTAAGTAGTTCTCACAATGGAGAGAAGTAAGCAGTAGAGTCTTTCAGGGATTTATATTAGAATGGTACTATTTAATTTGCCCCAAAATGATCTGAAATTTGGCTTGAGCAGATGTGGACTGTTTGCAGGTGCCCCCAAATTATTCAGGCTAGTGAAAGACAAAGCAGATTGTGAATGGCTATAAGAGGATGTCTCCAAATTGGGTGAGTGGGCAAGGGCATGGCAAATGAGCTCTAGTGTAAGTATAATGGGATGCACATTGGGTTAAAAAAATTCTAACTATACATCTGCACTGATGGGTCCAAGTGGTAATGACTGACCAGTGGCATGGTGGATAGTTGGAGGGGGGCAAGAGCAGGGTGAGACTCTGGACTTTTTGCTCCTCTTTGTGAATCTTTGAAGGAATCTTCTTGGCCACTGTAGGAAACAGGATACTGTAGATTAGGTTACCATTTGTCTGCGTCTAGTGGGTTTTTCTTAGGGTCAGATGCAGACATGGCCATATGAGAAAAATGAAAGTAGTAATTTGAAATTTCTAGCATCTGCCTAAGCCATGTAAAAAGGAAATTCCACATATAAATAGAAATTTTCCACAACAGGCCAATGAATGCCAAAGATTAATATTCTAAGCAACCAGAAGAACCGCTCTACTATTCAAGTGGCATGCTCTTTGTAGATGAAAAAAGATCTCATCTTCATCTATGTAATTAGAATATTTGTATAGCTCAAAAGCTTTGTATACTCTGAGCATTTTGTATATCATCATTCATAGATCTATATGTTACATGAACACCTATGGGATCAGGAATAGTACATAACACAGCCCAGACTTTCTATTTATTCACATAAATATTTGTATTTTTGATCCATTTTTCTTTAAACCTTTTCTCCAGCAAAAGTTCAAACATCTTTGTTTACTTTAGAAAGTAGCCAAATTGTTTTCCCCTACTGCAATTGATTGTGTCTCTCCCTTAGGACTGAAGCCAGTATGACAGCTCATGATCAAGTTAATTTCACAATAGATTGACCGGGACAAGGAGAAGTAGCTACAATGATAAAAACCAACCCCGATTACCTTTGTTGCAGAGATGTGTGAAAACCTCTAAGAAATTTCAGAGGGGTTGAACTTGCCAGCATAATTTTGCTGTTTCTCTAAGCAGGTTCTCAAGAAAAAAGGAAGACTTTTCAGTTTTCTAATCTGAAACTCTTACACATCCTTACTATATGGAAATAAAGTTAATTTCTGCTGTTTATTTACAAACCAGGCCTCAGGAATACATAGCTGTATCCAGATCCAGCCCCATCCTTCATCAGACAAATGAAACCAAACATCACATGCTTTGTCAAACATTATTTTTTGACTCTTACCAGCAAGGTGAGGACCCTGTCACTTGCGGCATACTTGTACAGAGTAAAAAAAAGAAAAGAAATATGTTTTGAAAGACAATCATATATACTCTTAAGATACCATGATAAATTATTTAGAAATATGCAAAGAAAATTGCAAGGTGTTCTGAGTGATGTTCAATCAGAGGAACATTCATTGGGCTTCACTGGACTACTAAATATAGTTTTAAAATACCTCATATGATACCCCCTATAGATCTCCTGTATTTCATCTAGTTTGACCTGAGAAGGAGCCTCTAATTCTGCTTTGAGATTTGCAACTCTGAAACTTCAGTGGTAAGTCCAGTGTGTATATGAAGTTGTCCATCTCGATCAGGCTTAGTATCAAGGAAGAAGTGGTTTCTGACCTTCTATTAGAATATGTCTTATATGGATTTGAGCAGCCCAGCTTGATCTGGGAATGCATCTCTTCCTGCACTCCTTCCCTTTACTGGGACCCCTCTTACTGGCTCATCAGTAGGTTGGATTGAGGGGCATCATTGCAGGTTTCATTTTGGGGTGTGTGTGGATTTCAGTACTGTGAAGATTCACAGTAAGGTTCAAATGCAATGTTGTAAAATGGCCTGGGGAAAAAAATCCTGTCCCTTTAATAGAGGCTTAATGGGATGTTGCTTACTTCCTCCATGCCATGAAAAATTTCAACTGCCCATTTCCACACATTATGCTTCTGCTAAAAGAACAAGACATCCCCTCTCCCCCAGCCTGTTGGGAATGCTAATTAAATACTTGTTCTAAGATATGTTCAATATTCATTTGCAAAAAAAGTCACACGTATTAATCTTTTTTAGGCCTATGTACTCATACTCTGTTGCACTATGTACTGATACTCTGTTGCAGACTGTAATAGGGTTTCCTTTCTTTTGTGCTAGGGTAAATAAAGAAACTTCCTGGTAACAGCTAGCCAAAGAAGAGCAAACTGGTAAGATCAAATTATGTGATCCTTTGCTGTCTATGCTTTGCCTAGAAGCCTTGACTGGTTGGGATTTAGGACTTCTAAGTACTTGGACGGGAGACCTCCAACAAAGACCAAGGTTGCAGAGGCAGACAATGGCAAACCCCCTCTGATAGTCTCTTGCCATGAAAACCCTACCAGGGGTCACCATAAGTCAGCTGTGACTTGAGGGCCCTCTCCACCACCAAGAAACTAAACAGCCACAGAATCTACTCTAGATTAGAATGTTTCAAAAGAAAATAGGAAGCATACAGAATACCTACTTTTCTTTAAGGTATCAATTAAATCAAGTGGTAAGTTTATGGATATTTTGTTGAAGTTAACTTGAAGAAGGCCTTTACAAAATTGTAATTATTCCATATGCCGATGCCATTTACATATTTAGATGGTACATAACTTGTTGTTCCTGCACAATAACAAAGAAGTATATGTTGGCAAATTTCTGGATGATATTAATTAGCTAGCTTCTGTGTTGCTTCCTTTATAAGGATTCTCGAATACTTTTAAAGAAACTTTTCCAGGTTGACAGGACTTATTTATTTGTTGGCTGTTGCCAATAAATGTATAGCAGGTCCTTTTTTTATTTAGTGGTAACTCAACAAATTAGAAACAAATATGTCAAATATATGCTATATCAGTGCAATAGTCAATAAAAATAATGTTCAAGCAGCAGCAGACTAAGGAAACAAAGGCAGTGAACATGTTATGAAAAATGTGTCAGGGTAAAGTCAGATTTTTTTTTTAAAAAAATGAATATTCTCATATCCTCCATAGCAATATTTGTTGCAATGCAGTGAAATTAAAAAAAACAACAACATAGCACAGTTGGTTCTGAATCCCACATTTTCCTTATGTTGCAAATGCACAAGAGAGAAGCAGCAGGTGGAACAGGGTACTTAAACCTACCCCCCCCACCCTCTGATTTCTCTGTAAAAGCACTTCAGAATGTTTAATCATTATTATCCCAAGCTTAAATCTAAAACTGGAAGTAAACGTGGGTTGGTATAAACAAAACCTTGTATAGGTGGGGAGAGGGATTTACAGGGGAGAACCCACAGGCATGAGAAGGGTCAGTCTGACCACTGACTACAAGTTCACCCCACCCCCACGTTACCATCACCAATATGCATTTGGACAATATTATATGCGATTTTTACTCACCTACAGATTAGCCTAGTGTTAAGCATATTTATTCACAATTAAACTTCTCTGTTTTTAATGGAACTTGCTTTCAAGAAAATATGAATAGGAGCTATGATACAAAGTTCTGTCCCTCCATGCCTTGTAATGCATTAGAAGGCCTGGAGCTTCCATGTTAAATGATAATCAGTGTTTATGATACCCAGAAAACATAAAAGCATAGTATCAACATTTCATGTGAGCTGAATACAGAATTCTGCACTGAAATAATATGACTCTTTGCTTTACCTGAATTTCTGTAAGCAGCTTAGTTGTATATGCAGTTTCTATCAAATATAAATCGAAGAATAAACTGTCAGAATTATAAGAAAATATGCTATAGACCAGATAGCCACTGGATGGCACCCTTGTTTCATAACTATACTCTCAGCACATTAATTCCCAGTGTTCAATTAAAAATTACACAGTCAAATTTATAACCAGATGAACATACACGGGTCTGCCTTCAGTTTCAACTAGTGAATGTCTATCTCCCCTTGTTTACCTAAAGCAAAACAAATTACAAGCCCATGCTAGTGCTTTAAGAAATTTATTATGGGAGGGAAATTGCTTGTGCTTCTTGTTATATTGCCCTTTCAGATGTACACATTATCAAAAGAGAGGCCTTGGTAGGGACAGGGATTATATGCTACACTATTGGGTATTGTCTACTGATGCAGATACGTGCCTACTAGGATGTTTCCACATTGCTAAACATGCCATATAAATTTAGTTATGCTTTGTTTCAGAAAGATTTCATCTCTGTGCCCAGCTTTATGCTTGTTTAATTTTTTCTGCTTGCCCATCTTGCCCAGTTGATATCTAATTGTCCCCCTATTTCTTCTCTTCCTACTTTCTCTTTTTTGCCTCCTGTTGCTCCTGCCTACTTTCCTGGATGAAGACAGAACTAAAGATTATTAGCTAACAACAAAGACATAATTTAATTTTAGGAGTGTTTTCTCCACCAGTTAATTTTGTACTACCCACAAAATAATTTGTGTGTACTACCCACACACACAAAAAATGATTTTCTGAATTTCAAGAGGTCTTTTTGTATTTTTTTAAAATAGAAAAATTCAACTGATAAAAAATAACAGCAGTCGAACACCTGTTGCTAAAATAAGCAAAGGGTCCATTCATTCACCAGCAATTTTACAGGTGGGATAATGCAGTTCCTCTGGTAACACTGCAGGAGAGCAAAAACACCCCTGAATAATAGAGCAAACCAAAGCAAGTCTACTCAGAATCCCAGACTATTCTATTTTATGGGCCTTTCTCCTAGAAAATGTGTTTTTTAGGATTGCACTGTATTCCTATTTTTTTCCTTAACCAGTAAAGCATCAAATGTGGCACTGGCTGTAAGTGCTGAACAAACAATCAGTTCTCGGCATTGTTCCCCAAACAGTTCAATCATCCAATACAACTTTCTCTGCAGAACCTACTTTATCATTCTTTGCAATCAAAACATTTATTTGCTCTGCTAGACATAAAGATGATGAAAAAAAACCTGTGTTGCAACATCCCGTGTCTTTCCATTTTGATGTACTGTCGTCTAACCAAAACTCAAAAGTTGAATTATTTGGATGGGCAGTGTAATTGAGCTGGCTCAGATTTCTATAATCTGAGAAGTTGGAAGATCAGTCAGTTGAAATAAAAACACATCTGTTTAAACAATTTGTGAGTTGCTGTCTTACTGAATGCCAGTGCCTGGTGGTTCATTCAGGCAGCAGTTGTACGTACACTTAAAGGAACAAAGGTGCAAGCACCGAGTCATTACTGACCCATAGGGGGACGTCACATCATAATGTTTTCTTAGCAGACTTTTTCTTACAGGGTGGTTTGCCATTACGTTCCCCAGTCATCTACACTTTACCCCCAGGAACCTGGGTACTCATTTTACCAACCTCGGAAGGATGGAAGGCTGAGTCAACCTTGAACTGGCTACTTGAACCCAGCTTCCTCCAGGATCGAACTCAGGTCATGAGCAGAGCTTGGGCTGCAGTACTGCATTTTACCACTCTCTGCCACACTTGTTTGGGATTAAATCCCGCTGAATTCAGTGAGAATTTCTCCTAAGTTCCCATGCATAGAAGTGAGCTCTGTAGGGGATAACTGATGGAAAACATCCTGGAAAAATTCACTGAATGGAAGTTGAGTGGTATTGTACAGACCTTAATGGTAAAATGTGCCATTGACAATAAATGTGAACATTAAAAGATTCTTGAGACATCTGTATTTACAGTACTACAGAAGAAATATAAAAAGGGAACGCAACTGAGCTGAAGTGCAGTAATAAACCCCACCTCTCCAAGGGAGGGGTGGTCTGAAAATGAACTGTAGTCATATAGATTAAAGTTAAGAAATTCTGGAAAGTAGATTTTCAAATTATTTCAAGGTTCACCATTCCAGTTCTTTAAGCTTACCATTTTCTATCCTCTTAGTCTGTAATGTCTATGAACGTGATGTTGAACATACATTTCACAGAAGGATTTCCAGCTGGCCCAGCGAAAAAGGTCTTGTCCCTTTAATGGGCAGAAATGGGCAGTTGAAGATTTTTATGGCATGGAGGAAAATAACATCCCATGATGCTTGTATTAAAGGAACAGGACAAGCTAGTTAGCAACGCTATGATGATGCCTTGTGTTAAATCAAGCTACAGGTCTATGCAGCCCAGCAAGATCTCTTTTGAGTGGTGGGGCACCTTCCCACTTGATGGAATAGTTCAGGAAGGCATTTTTATAGGGGACTGTAATCTATTGCAATCTTTATTGTATGTATCTCCTTGCTTTTATTGCACTGTCTTCTACCTTTGCAATTCGCTTCCTGCATTATGGTATGTTGTGACTTGGGCAGTTTTTTGCTTGCATTGTTTTCCTAGAAATCCTGTGTGTGTTATGTGCTGTCAAGTCACCTCTGGCCTACGTATGGTAGCCTATGAATGAAAGACCTCCCAAATGTCCTATCATTAACAGACTTGCTCAGATCCTGCAAACTGGAGGATGCAGCTTCTTTTATTGAGTCAAGCCTAGTAATTCTAGTCCTTTTGGACTGATTCTTTGATATCTTATGGTGTCCGATTGCATGTTTTTAAAAAATATTTTGTAATCCAATTTGAGTCTTAGCAAAGAAAGGCAGACTATAAAAAAGGTTAAATAAATAATCTTAGTTGCCAGGAATTTAAACTTGGACCTTACGTATGCAAAAAAAATTGTGCTGTCCCGCTGAGCTCCTCCTACAGTTTTGATAGTGTCATTTGACCAGGGAGCAATCCTAAACTGGAATACTCAGAAGTAAGTCAAAATTTAGTAAGGGAAATATCCCTAAATTTGCACTACTTTAATCACCGAGCACGCGATTGATGCTGTACATACAGATGCTTGGTCCTGTTCTGCACAGCAATCTTGCATACACAGGCTTGAGTCTGAAGCGGACTGGCAGGCAGATGCTTCCTTCTATATGCAAACAGCCCTTGTAGCACTGCAGCGAAAGGCACATTGCCTTTCCCAATTGTTTAGAATCTGAAGTCTGAGATTTTTCTGCTCTGTTTGCTTTTGTGTTGTATAGTGAGATCAGGTGAGATAAATGACTCATACAAAGTGAGTTCCTATCAAATAGTGGCATAGCTTTTTAAGGTCACTTGCTGAAAACAAGCAGCTTACATTTGATGTATGGGGCCTTAAAGGTCAGTTGGTAAGGAACACTCAGCATCCGTTTCATAGTATAATACTATTACTGAATGCTGAAAGAAGAAACACTGCTTTGGGTTTTGTGTAGGTAGGAAAATATGCTGCTTAGAAGAAAGTGGCAAGTGTATTTAAACAAAAATTGCAACTTGGCTAACAGTTTTTAAAAATTGTCTATAGCTGTCTATTAACAGATATTAGCCATTATGGCTATACTAGCAACAGAGCCCGTTGTAAAATTAAATACCATAGGCTCTAGAAGCAGGGTGTTGGGAGGGCTGAGCTAGTGCAACCCTCCCAAGGCCCCATAGCTGGCGGAGGTGGCGGGAAGGCTGTGTGGGGAGCCCCCCATGCTTTGCTTCCCTACCGGCTCCCCAGACCTGCAGCAACCATAGAGGAGGCAGGAATGCCACCCAGGGGGGCTTTCCCCACACTATGCCTCCCCTCTGAGGTACCATGGAGCTGGCAGGGAGGCACAATGCAGCTCCACAATGCAGTGGGGAAGCTGCACGGGGGGGGGGCTACCTCATGCTTTGCCTCCCCACCGGCTCTGCAGGCAGGCCTCTGAGGGGCCATAGAGCTGGTGGGGAGGCACAGTGCAGCTCCATAGCCACCGTTGAAGCTGTGGGAAGGGGGGATCTCCCCTGCACTTTGCTTCCCTGCCAGCTCCACAGGCAGGCCTCTATGGGGCCATGGAGCTGGCAGGGAAGCTGCGCGACAGGCTACCTCATGCTTCGCCTCCCCACCAACTCCACAGGCAGGCCTCTGAGGGGCCAAGGAGCTGGTGGGGAGGCACAGTGCTGCTCCATAGCCACTGTTGAGGTGGTAGGAGGCTGCGTGGGGGTGCTCTCCCGCACTTCACCTCCCCACCGGTTCCACAGACAGGCCTTTGAGGGGCCAGAGCTGGCAGGGAGGCACATAGCGGCTCCACAAGCACCATTGAGGTGGCAGCAAGATCGTGCATGGATCTCCCCCATGCTTTGCCTCCCCACCGGCTCCCAAGCCCCTCAGAGGCCTGCCCCGCTGACTTACTTTTTACCCTGGCGTAAGTGTACCACATGGCTCTCAGTGCGCCTGCGCCAGAATAAAAAGTGAGTTGTCAGCAACACAGTTTATCTTTATGTCTTAGGATGAATCTTTCATGTTCAGAGGCAGTGTACAACTGAAAATCAGCTGCTGAGGGGGAAACAGCAAGTTGTGACTGTTGCTTTCATTCCCTACTGTTGGGCTTTCTGGAGGCATCTGGCTGGCAACTCAGAGAATAAAAAGGACTTTGGGTCTGGTCCAGAAGAGATTTTCTGTTTTTCACTGAGGCTTATCAAGGCTTATTATTCTTTAAGTGTTTGAGAGAGCTTATCAAGAGGTGTTCTAATGAGATCTTATCATCATCCAATTACTTTAGGGTCAATCTGTGCTACTGGGCTTTAATTATTGCCATGTAAATATAAAATTCACCAGATAAATACTTCAAGGTTATTTATATGTGAAATGAGGAGTAAACAGGATTGTGTTATGTGTATTCACATCACGATTCACGAGCAGAATCTATGCATAGAGAAGTTCAGATTCCTTACAAAAAAGGAAAAGTCTGTTTCTCCTCCTTTTAAAAGAAAGCTTCAAAAACAGATGGGTAGCAGTTGGAGAACTTGAACAAGTGAGTATGAGTTCCAGTGATTCATGATTTGATGTTTACTGTCATATGCCAGTGTGTACCCCTGACCAGTTGCTGCTCCCTTCCCTGGCCACTTGCTCTTGTGTTCTGCCATTTCATTCTCTCACCCTGCTCTGTCCTTATCTCCATCATGAAGAATTCTAAATTTTGCAAAAATTGTGTGTTTGGAAGAAAAGCAGATCACACAAAATGTTGGTACTATATATGCAATCTGAAGAGAAACCAGAGCTGCAAGCTGTTTGGAGAAAGGATTTCTGCAAAAAGTTACACTTGGATTCCCTGGTTTACAAAATTGAATTGAAGAGCATCCTAGAATAGATGGATCCACCTGCCAGTAGCTGTATGAGAAATTCTCCTTTGATTAACACTCTGTGGGAACGCCTGTGTAATCACCACCCTGAGGCTGCGGGAGCTACAAGGCCACACTACTACTCAAGCCTCCCTTTCGTTCCACCATAAATCAGACTTTGGGGCTTATGATACTATATATAAAATGCACATTTATTCTGTATGCAGAATATGAATATTTTGACTTTGATACACACCATACTGGCTACCAACATAGCCCTAAGGGACTTGAAAGCCATATGATTGAATGTTGGATATGTTCACATGGAAAAATCTTTCCTTGATATTTCTGTATGTGCACATAAGAACAGACCTGTGGAATTGGACCAAAGCTCCATCTAGATCAGTAACTTGATTCCTATAGTAGTAAACCTGGTGTTTTTAGAAAGCCCACAAGGAAGGTATGCAGGCATCTGTCTTTTCTCATTGTTTGTTCCCTAATATTAGAGATATACCATCCTTAAACCTAGAGGTTCCATTTTAGCTATTGTGCCTAATAATGGATGATAAATCCATTAATGAATTTGTACAATCTTGTGTTAAAACCAGTGAATCCAGTAGCCATTACTACATCTTAGGCAGTGAATTTCATGTGTGTTGTAGATAACAGTTATTTCTTATGTGTTTCCTGAATTTATTGGTAACATTATGAAAGAGTTTTATGTTTGGTGTATGGTACATCATAAAGCAAAGTGGTTAATGCTGCTTGAATATCCAATACAAAACAGCTATTGCAATGATACATTAGCCTTGTATGATGGACTCCTCTTTCACTCCCCTACTCTGAGACAGATTTTCCCACCAACATCAAAGTTTGCCTCCTTTGGTTGAGCAGCCTCAAGTAGTGCATGTGTGTTATGTTCCATCAAGTCGTCTCCGACCTATGGCAACACTATGAGTGAAAGACCTCCAAAACATTCTGTCTCTAACAGACCTACTCAGATCCTGCAAACTGGAGGACGTGGCTTCTTTTTTTTTATAGTATTTTTTATTTTTCAATATCTAACATACAAAACTACTGCATACATACATAACCTACAAGACAGTAACTACAAAAGACTACAATAGCACAAGGGATGGGAAAGAAGGGGAAAAAAAGAGAAAGGGAAGGAGGGGTGGAAAAAAGGGGAAGGTGACCTACAAACACTAAACACTACATTTCAATGCTTTCCCTTCATACTGCCATAGTAAAAAATAGCTTAATAAAATAGTGACGGAGTGGTTGATCATACGAATTACAAATTACAGTTCAAATTAACTTTTTCCCTCCCCTGGGCCTCGGGCGCAATTCCCTCTGCGCAGCTACCACCGGAGCGCTCATTGCCTCCCCCCTCCCTTCAGGCTTCGAATCCTCTTCTCTTTGCTTGGTGTCTGGTCCAAATTCTGAATTTTTATCCACAAAATCCCTTAGCTGATCTTCTGAATTAATCTTGTAAGCTTTATCTTTATAACTAAACCCGATTCCTTCCGGGAGTAGCCATTTGTACTTTATATCCCGTTCCCTCAAGAGAGCTGCCAACATCTTGTACTTAAATCTTTTCTTCCGCACTAAAAATGGAACGTCCTTCAATATCTTGACTTTATTTCCCAGAAAGTCCAATTCCGCATTGTATGAATTATATAGGATACTGTCCCGGACCCTCCTAGATGAAAACTCGATAACAATCTCGCGAGGCAGCTGCCGCTTCATTGCATATTTTGAAGATGCCCGACGGACTCCCAAAATGGCGCTTTTCACTTCTTCTTTAGTTGCCCTCGCGGGTGTCGCTAAAAGTTCCGAGGCGAGATCCCATAAATCCTCTTTTTCCTCCTCTTTAACATTCTGGAGACGCAAAATGGTTTGTGTTCACTCCACTTGCAATCCGATCAGCTGATTTTCCACCAACTTTAATTCCCTGTTCGCTGCTCTTGTAAGTGACGCACTTTCCCGGGCAGACTTCTCTGCCCCCCCCCGCTGCTTCTTTAATGGCTTTCACATCGCTTTCAATTAAGCCCACCCTTTGATCTGTTTCATTCAGCTTGTCAACAAAGGGTTTTATGGCTTCCATAACCGCTCTTTTAACCAGTTCCTCAAGCGTCTCGCCCCTCTGCAAGGCCGCCGTAACTGACTTGCCAAGAGAAGGACTCTGCTTTTTCGCTGCCATTTTAGGGGGGGGGGGGAACTGCCAATCTTCCGAGACTCTATGAGGGGGGGAAAATCCGAGTCTTCTAACCTTCAGACCCCACCACTCCTCACATGCGCTTGTAGTAACAGAAGGGATTCGCTTACTTGCAGGCTTTCGCCTAATCCTGCTCCTTGCCGTTTTCCATAGCCCGGCAGCACACTGGGTGCCGCGCTCGTCTGCCGGCCTCCATAGGGACAAACGGGCGATTTACCCCCTACCTCGATCTGTCAGAGGGCTCTTCCCGCCGCGTCCCGGACTCAGACTCCCTGCCTGAGAGTCTGGGGGCTAACCTTTGCAGATCAGCCGCCCGGCCAGGCGGCTCGACCGCTTCCTCTCGGACCTGCCGAGAGGAGCGTCTGACATGGCTGCGAAAACGAAAACGAATCGAGGACGTGGCTTCTTTTATTGAGTCAAGCCATCTTGTAGTGTGTGTGTTAGTGATTTTAAAGTTGTAAAGTTCCTTTTGTCCCACACTACTAAGTGTTTATATTTTAGGCTTTTTAGCCCAGCCCAGAAACTTGATAGGGAGAAAAGCAGGAGCCCTCTTCCTCTTTATATGAAATAGCACTAGAGGCTGAATAACTTACCAAAAGAAACAGCAATTTTATTGAACAGGCAGGGATGAAATATAGGCAGTCAGGTAGATCAAATTGCTGCGGTAAAATGTTAGTAGAATAGAATACTTTAAAAGTAACAGGCAAAATAAGTTCCTTTAAGCTTAGCTTTTTATTCTTAGATCTTGATAGTAAGAGGTGTTTTGTTTACTCCTTTGGTTATAGTAGCAATGTTTCTTCACAGAGTTCCCCTTTTAAACTTAAGTTTCCAGACATTTGTTCAACACAGTTTTCCCTTTACAACAGACCCAGGGTCCTCCTTAGAGCCAAAACCTCCTTTCTAGACACTGAGTAGGAATTCTTCTCCTTCATAAAATATAAACCTGTTCACTTGGCTGAATGGGAGTCTCCACTTACTACCCACTCACTCTGCCAAAAACACCCCCTCAGTTCTATCTTGGCTGTGTAAATGGGTTTCAATTTGTGCTGGCGTTTACAGTTGGACTTTTCAACTGAAAGTCCTCCTTAAGATAATGTTGTCACAGTTAGGACATTCTCTTTTTCCTCACTTCAGACGGGTACCAGTCTGACCCTCCTTGTCAAACTTCACACTTTCAACTCAACTCAAAATCCTAACTGAACTTAAAAATCCTGTCAGCACCGTCATTCTGACTAGCCAATCAGAGAGAGGGGGGAGCAGCCTGTCAATCAATCTCTACTTCCAGGCAGTTATTAACTCCTTCCCTATTAGAAAAAGGGACTAGCGATGTCTCTGGCTCAGACCTTCAAGAGAGCTGTGCAGAGCAGTAGACAGATGGATAGGCTAGTATTTGTCTCCTTCCTAGCTACTCTACTATCACTCACTTTCTCTAATTGGTAGAATGTAGGCCAAGGGAACTTCCTTCTTTCTTCTCTCTTCTTCTTCCTTTTCCCTACATGCACCAGGAGCAGCAGCATGGTATCTCCTCCTAGGACAAATGAAACAGATGGCCTATTATCAATCTGAACCCATCCTAGTTAGCTAGATTATTTAGTCACTTTTTATCTCCACTATACTTAAGTTAATTTACTTCTCTAAATAAACAGACCACTATTGGTTCTTTAACTTGAAGGAGAGGCTCTCTGTGTGCAATTTGTAAGATAGTGTGTTAGTTTAGACCACACTGCTGTGCTGAAGCTCAGGAGGAGCACTCTGTTAATAAAGAAAGGAAGGGCTAGTTGTAGATTTTCCGGGCTGTATGGCTGTGGTCTTGGCATTGTCCTTGGCAAAGGAAGGGGCTGTCTGATTGGTCCAGCCATCCTTAACTAAACCCAACATTCCCTTCCACTCTCTGAGTGCTGCGCTGTGGAAACCTTTCATTAAAGTGAATTCTATCACACTTCGATAATACATACAGACAATACATGCATTATGCAGCAATACAGCTTTCTGGCTTGCCAATGTGCAGGAAAAACAAAGAAGACTAACCCACTCTATACATATAATTCTAATACAAACTGGGAAAGACTAGGCGATTCGTACCTTTGTAAGAAAAAAAATCTATTCACATCTATCTCATAAGAACTCTAACCTTAAGGTTACAGTTTCCCCTAGCTAGTGACTATCTAGTTATTTGCAGTATTTATTTTATTTATTTAAAATATTTCTATGCCACCTTCTCAACTAATTGAAGATCCCCATGGCAGAGAACATTAAACTATTTAAACCATTAAAAAGCATTTAAAATAAAAATATATACTATTATTTAAAACAATTGAATACACAAACACATAAACAGGGAGAAGGGCTAATACGAGTTAGTGAAGGAATGGTAAACAAAACAGTCTTCACACACTGGGAAAGGCAATAATAGAGAAACACAGATGAATCTCCTGGGGAGGGAGTTCCAAAGTTTCGGTGCCATTACTGGGAAGACCCCCTCTCTCTGCTTAGCTTCAGATAGCGAGGACACCAGAAATAGGGCCTCCGAAGACCACCAGAGCGGACAGGCAGGTTCATATGGTCCAACTCCCAACTGGCAATATTATTATTATTATTTACATTTCTAAATCGCCCTTCCCGCAAGTGGGCTCAGGGCGAGGTACAACAGTTATAAAAATATAATACAAATATTAAAAACAATTCATAAAACAACAGTTCATATTGCAAATATTGCAATTTTTAAAAATTGTTCCACACACCTAGCCATTTGGAATGCAAATAACTTTTTTTTGCTATAATCTAGGCTGACTGGTGATTTTGTTGCTTTAAAGTAAAGCAGCCAATCCTAAGCAATTCCAGTCCAGTTCGCCACGAACAGAAGCGTTTTCCCAAAGAATCTGAGCAGGTCAGGAAAGAAGGGAGAGAAATGGAACTAAGGGGGCAATTGCTACAGGAGGATAAATTGAGCATGCCCAGTCCTTGTGGCCGCAGCTCTTGATATATTTTTCTTAATCCCCCCCCCCCGTTCTTTTCCCACCCTGCGTCATAGCGGGACCCGCCGTCCCGTTAAACAGCCCGTCCCCCTCCCATTTTGCAATTGCGTAGGCACAGCTCTTAGCAACCGAAAGCAAAATGAAGACAGGCTGCTTCTGGGTCTACTGCGGATGAGCATGCTCAGAGCTGTCGAGCATGCTCAGTAGCAGCGAGGAGTGAGGGGGGGGCACGTCAAACCGGCTTCCGCACGCATCTGCTTTGCTTGGCGTTGGAGCAGGAAGGCCAGGTGAGGAGAAGGGGGGAGACGGAAAGCGCAGCCTTGGCGCGGGGAGCAGGACCCGCGCTGGAGGCCTGGAGAGGGGGGCCGCTCAGGGATGGGGGCAGAAATTCGCGATTCTCCGTACACTTAATGGGGGGGGGGGAGTTGCAACCAGCCTCTTGTTCACGCTGTTGAGGGGAGACTCCTTGTACTCCTCACCCTTCGGCTTCGCTGAGGTTTTGGGCTGCTTGCTGGGAGTGGGTCTCGCAGCCGGAATATCACAACGTGGCCAAACTCTCTCTCCAGCGCCTAAACTTTTCCCTCCCCCCCCCACCTCCCTCCGCCTTGAGAGCGTCCAGAGCTGCCGCAGTTATTTTCTCTCTGGTGGCAGGGAGTTCATGCTTGAGGCTTCTCTCCAGAGACCTTTGTGTATTCGAAAATAATAGTGCATGATTATAGTATTATTTTCTGTTATACAAGCTGTCGTGTTTCAGGAAGCGCCTCTGCCTGGTACCTTATGCATTCAAAAGAATGAGGTGGTAGAATGAACTGAACTACTTTGGACTCCATATGTTTGGAATGTTTCCTTGTGTTAAAACTCAGGACAAACAAAAAACCACTCCAGCAAAGAAAGAGAGCCGGTAGAACATTTCTCCACGTCTGGCCTCTTACTCATAACTGTTCTCCACTAATCCCAATGCATGGAAAATAGCTACAGGTCCTCAGCTGTAAAATAAAATATTGTTCTCTCTCACGTGCTCATTGATTATTTCATCTGTCATTGCTGAGATTAAGTCCTAAAAATGCACTCTGAGATGAAGACCTGATGAGAGCTGAATTACAAGTTTCCAGTTTGTTTAATTAACTGCAAGTACATTGTAGGCCTCTGCATTTCTAGATTAATTTCTTTATTAGAAATAGATTTCTCATATCTGATAATGCTCAGAATTCAGAGGGGTTTGTGGTTAAAATCAGTTTGCATTTTATGAATAAGAAGCACATCACTAAATTATTTAGGATGGTGAGAACCAAAGTGGATTTTGGAGAGGTCTAAGAGGATCTTTCTAAACTGGGTGAGTGAGTGATAATTTGGTTAAATTGGGGTAAAAATACTACCTTTAAATATATACTGAACTGTCAGTGTTTGAGAAGGAACGATACCTTCAGGTTAGGAAGGATAACTCGAAAATGCTAATTTAGTGTGCCCCAGCAGTGAAAAAGACAAATGCTGTTTTATGGAAGATTAAGGGAGAGACAAAACAGTAAACCATTTATATAATGCCTTTGTACATAGCTGTGGTGTGACTGCTTATAGAATGCAGTGTAAAATTCTGATCAATATATCTCAAAAAAGAGCAAGAATCCAGTAGCACCTATAAGACTAACAAAATTTGTGCTCACTTCATCAAAAAGCTCATATCCTACCACAAATGTTGTTAATCTTATAGGTGCTAGTGGACTCTTGCTCTTTTCTACTGCTACAGACAGACTAACATGGCTACCCATCTTGATGTATCTCAAAAAGGTATTGTTGGAAAAGATACAAAGAAGGGGATTATGCAACTTTGTGGGGGGTAGGTTCATCAATGATATTAGTTACAACATGATCACTAAATGGAACTTCTATGGTTAGAGGCTGTAACCTTCTTCATACCACTGCCGAGGGGGTGGGGGAGGCTTAGTGTCTATGCCCAACTTCTTCTATGGTCATTTGGTTGGCTGTTCAATGAAGCAGGATTCTGGGCTAAATTATTGGTCTGATCCAGCAGAGCTGCTCTTCCATTCTTATATAAAGGTTGCCATGGGAAATGCTAACAATTCAAAATGTGGTTACAGGTTGTTGTGACCTGTATAACAGAACTCTCAAATGCAGAGAACAAGTTTTACAGTGTCATAATTTTTTAAAAAGGTCTCTAGGCCTTTCTGCTGTAATATTTTACTGTTGCTAATCCTCTGCAATAGCACTGCTTAGAAGGATAGTCAAGATTGTGTCACGAATCAGTCTGAGCAAAGATGTCCTACAAATGTTTTGAGCAACAATGAAATGTCAAGCATTGACTTTCACAGAGACAGTTTCAGTGTTGGACGAAATGCAGTTGCCCTAAATAGAAACAGAGCCATTGAGGGGAGTGTAGGTGGTCCCTGGAATAATGTGGCAGTAGTGGGCAACACCGAGGCTCCTTTGGGAAGAGGACAGGATCTGGCTGTTTTGCCTTGCATTTTCCACTTGCTTTTAAGAGCTTTTTCTTCTATATATAATCCACTTTGAAAGCAG
The DNA here is from genome assembly GCF_028583425.1 of Eublepharis macularius. Lineage (NCBI taxonomy): Eukaryota > Metazoa > Chordata > Lepidosauria > Squamata > Eublepharidae > Eublepharis > Eublepharis macularius. The sequence continues at coordinate 51,642,637 of NC_072799.1, forward strand.
TTGTTGGGCTGTTCAGGATGCTGCTTCTATCCTTGTCCTCTGATATCTAATCTGGGGTCAAGGACTGAGGAAATCAATTATTGAATTTCCGCTCCCTTGGCAAACCACTCCATAACAAAAAGTCTGCCAAGAAAATGTCATGATGCGATGTCCCCCATGGGGATGACTCACACCCAGGAGTGAATGGTTCTGTCCTCACACCCAGGAGTGAATGGTTCTGTCCTCACACCCAGGAGTGAATGGTTCTGTTCTCACACCCAGGAGTGAATGGTTCTGTCCTCACACCCAGGAGTGAATGGTTCTGTGTGCCTAGTAGAGGACTCTTTGTGCATATGGTGTTTGTGAGGGTGGCAGGCACTGAAGGTATCTCTTTGAGTTTAATTTTAGGGTGGATCTGATCTTGCCTCAGTGTATGGTTATTTATTTTTTGTATTTCTGTACTGTCGTTCTTCTAGAACACTTAGAGCAATGTATATGTACCTGTAAGCTTATAAGGCAGCTTAGGCTAAGAGAGACTGACCAGTCCACAGTTAATTTATTTTTATTTTAAATTTTGCTTTATTCCCCTCCTTTCTCCCCAGTGAGGGATAAAAAGTGGCTTACATCATTCTCTTCTACTCCATTTTGTCCTGACAACATCCCTGTGAAATGGGTTAGGCTGAGAGTGTGTGATTGGTCAAGGTCACCCAGCAAGCCTCCATAGCAGAGCAGGGAATCGAACCTACGTTGCTCAGATCCTAGTCTGTCACTCTAGCCACTACATCGCACTGGCTGTTCCAGTGAACTTCATACCTGAGTATGCTTTGAATCTTGGTCTCCCCAGTCTAAGTCTTAATATTATAGCCACCATCCCAGCCTTGTTCTTGACAAGATTGCCTCTTCAGTTGACAGATCTTGCTGCATCTTCATGCATGAAAATAGATAGTTGGCACAAGATGTTTGGTGGTGGTTGGGATCAGGAAAAAGAAGTGAATTTTTTAAATGAGGGTGTGTGAATTCAGAACTTTATGAACAATGACTTTAATCTTTGGGTTGGATCCTATGGATTTATTCTCTTAATGGTGGTACTTTCACCTGATGCAGTGTTCCTTCCCCTGGCGCAACAAGCTTTTCAGCTAGTGGAAGAGCCTCACACATCAAGGGAAGGCCCTTTGTGCCGGACAAAGGCACTGTTGGTAGTGAAACAAATCTATAGGATTCAACCTGCTTGAGAGTGTAGTTTTAACACCATATCCAATGGGCTATCCCTGGTACCAATAGAACTGCAAAAGTGGGAAATCCCACTCGGGAGATGCAATAATGTCAATAAGTACACAGTCAATACATAAAGTGCACTCTGGGCATAGCAGTCGGACCTCCACCTTTTTGCCGAATCAGCTGTTGAAAAAAGAAGATACTAATCTTTGAAACGTATGAGGCATTTACCTTCAGTTGGTCCCAGAGTCTCTGAGTTGGGCTCATGCTTAAGGATTGACTTCGCAACACAGTGACTGTATATTCAGATGGTATTCGAAGCTCTCACACATGGTCATAGGAATGTTTATGAATGTTTATGAATTCAAGACTGGTGTGAATTTTGTATGAATTTATGAGCACATTGCACTTTTATTTGTTGTTGTTGACTGTGTATTTATTCCCATATGAGTGTAGTTTTAAGGCAAAACCCACAACTATCAACTAGAACTTATTTTGCTATTCATTGAGGGCTCCTGTGGTGGTTATTTTTGTCTGTTTCCAGAACTGGTATCCAGATCAGATTGCATGCACTCAAGACTCTCTGAGAACCTTCTCATACTCTTTCTGCAATAAAGCCCATGTGTTTAAAAGCTGTCTGTGACTTATCTGAGAGCCCCAGGCCAGCAACATCATCCATCTTTATTTTGTATTTTCTACCCAACAACTGTTGAATTGAATGGCTAGTATTGAGTTTCTGATGCAACGAGAATTGTAGATTTCTCATCTGAACATACAGTGGCAGTGCATTAAAATATGCTGGAAGGGAAGAAAGAACGATCACTTTTGTCATTTTTAGGGGATAAATTGATTTAATTGATATCCTATTAAAAGGCCTATTTTCATTATTTTAACCACAATCCATTTTCAGAATCCGAAGGATGCCTAAAAAGAAGACAGGTGCTCGCAAGAAGGCTGAGAGTCGCAAAGAACGTGAAAAACAGATAAGAGCTTCAAGAGGCAACATTGATTTGGCAAAACACCCCTGCAATGCTTCAATGGTAATGTGACAACGTATTTTTTTCTGTAACATTTTGGACTAAATTTGAAGCATAAGTTTAAAATGCCTCAATTTTTTTATGTTGGTGGAGGGAGATTAGTGTAGATTTTGACATTTGGAAACTCTTGTGTTATCTTGCAGAAACTGGATATTATTGAATCTTCTGAAACAATTCATATCCCAGAAAGAATATGTTCAGATAATTATATTCTTCTCTAAAGCAACAATTCTTTTATTTCTTTTTTTTTTGTGTGAATGTATAATGCTGCCATCAGGCAGCTGGGCCCTCTATTGTCCGCTGAGTGTGTCTTTTTCAGTCAGAGGTCTTTTTCAGCCTTGCTCTTTGAGTTCCAAGCTTCCACAAACCTGGAACTCAAGTTGTTTAGAAGACCACAGGTACCTCACACTCAGTTCTCTGAGAATTGCAGAAAAACTTGAAGGAAGTGTATTATGTCAGACAGTATATAATTGTACTAAATATTAGTAAAATGTTTTTAAAGCACCTTTTCCTACATAGTAGGCTCAAAGCGGTTTACAAACATATGCTCAAAGGCATCATCATCATCAAGTGCTGTCCACAGTTGGCTTACTGGGACCCCACTGGGAATTCCAAGGCATGTGAGAACAGAGGTGTTTTGTCATTCCTTCCTCTGTATAGCAACCTTGGTCTTCCTTGGTGGTCTCCCATCCAAGTACTAACCAAGGGTGACTCTTTTTAACTTCCAATTTCTGACAAGCTTAGGCTGTTCTGAGCTACTCAGGCTGTTGTGCTCAAAGGCCTACCTACTAAAAAAAATGAAAAATAAAAAAACGAAACCACAATCAACACCAACAACATCAAGACTTACCTTTCACTTTTTTCCAGTTCTATCATGCTGAGCTTATGATACTTCTTCCTTAACACAAGACTGGCATGATATTGTACAACCCCCTCACCTACCACCATCAAATCCTCTGGCATACACAGAGAACATGACTGGAGGGGTGTGTGTATGTTTAGTGAACACAAATAATAGCTGTTTTCTGAGCCAAGCCAAAATTCATTGACCTTATTAAAATCTGTTTTAAGTAGAAGTGCCACGTGTATACCTTGAGACCATATATATTTGTACTACCACTGAATTATAAGCCTGATGATATTTTAATGTTGCACAGTGATCCTGTGGGCATGGAGAAGGAACTCTTGAATGTATAACAAGAATTTTAGGTCTTTTTAGAACAGGTGTTCCCAACATTTTTAAGCCTGTGAGCACCTTTGGAGTTCTGAAATGGGGTACCAACTGCTACGTGGCTGCCACAAGAGGTGGTGCCAACCAGAAAATGTCAGTGTGAGGTCATAATTTTCTTGCATAATTTTCTTACATAATTTTCTTGCATACACACAGCTAACCTTAGGGCATGCAATGGAGATTCTTGTGCTATTATGGCAATCGCCAAATAAACTTTTTAAAAAATCTGCACAGCCAATAAGAAGACCTGTTTTCAGAACCCCGACCTAGACCCACCCACTTTCTCACAACACCCTTCAGGGGCCAGGAAAGGAGTCCGTGGGCACTTCAATGGGGACCCCTCTTTTAGAACATGAATTGGCAAATTCTTACTAGTTGGTTCAAGTCTCATAAAAATGCAGAATGGCACAAATAAATTGTAACCAACAAGTATTTTGATACTGTCTGTATTCTGGATATGATAGAAGCGTAACATTTCCTATTCCCTCCAGGATGCTGTAAATTGCCAATTTAAACAGCACGCTCAGGTGGCATTTCAGAGTGAAATTACGTTTTCCCTGTTGCATGAAGGCAGTAGTGAAATCTTCCATTGGTTCAGCTTGTCAAGAATTTTGTGTTCACAATACCATTGTACGGAAATCAGTTAATTTTACACACTTGTTTAAATCTAGGTTAGATGGGATTCCTTATAAAACATTTCAGTAAAAAATACCTATGTACTTCTTTTACAGGAATGTGATAAATGTCAAAGGTAAATATGTATTTTGTTCATTACTTTACTTAAATGCTACTTCTTAAAATATATTTACTTCAATAACTGGTTTAATTTATTTTGTTCTGACAGGCGGCAGAAAAATAGAGCATTTTGCTACTTTTGTAGCTCAGTTCAAAAGTTACCCATATGTGCACAGTGTGGTAAGTGTGCACTTTATACTTACCCATACTTACGTATTTCCCACAGTATTTTTATAGTGCATAGAATTAGTTTTGTCATCTGATCATAGCATTTGTTTATTGGATTTTATTGATTCTTTAGGCAATGTGGGATGAAGTCTCTGTATTATGTATAAGGGTCTAACGTGTAATGGTGTTACAGTGAGTCAGTGTGGTATAATAGTGAGAGTGTCAGACTAGGATCTTGGAGACCCCAGTTCAAATCCCCACTCTGCCATGGATGCTCACTGGGTGACCCTTGGGCCAGTTACTCATTTTCAGCATAACCTACTTTACAGGGTTGTTGTGAGAATAAAATGGAGGAGAGGAGAATGATGTAAGCTGCTTTGGGTCTGTGTTGAGGAGAAAGGTGGGGTATAAATGACATAAATAAAATAAAGAGACAGTGCTCTGATATTTTTGTTTTAAAGAACAGCAAGGGGAAGGGATTGAAACTGTTTCCTGGCTATATTTTGTGCCCTCCCCAGTAGCTTGTGGATGTTGATCTTCCATGCCCTCCCCCTTCCCTTAGCCACCACTCCCACTTTCAGAAAGCTGACACTGGAGCTTTTGAGATGTCTGTGGGTGAAAAGGTACCTGAGAGAGAGGCTGCAACGAGGAGAGGGAACTGGGTGAAATCTCCCCCTCTTTCTCTTCTGCTAGTCCATCAATGTAAGAGGTTTCATTGGTGCAAGAGTGAAATTGAGGCAATTCCACCAGTTCTCTCTTTTCACTGACCCCATCCCCGCACGGAGGCTTTCTTACGTGTGGGTCTCATGACCTCCAGCATTGAGAAGGTCTCAGGACATTGCTGGGAAAGGGAGAGGCAGGAAAGATCTGTGCTCTCAAGGGCTTTCTGCTTACACATCATAGGATCCAGTTTATTTTTTCTTTATTCCTATTATTATAAAAATAAAATTGATCCATGTGAACCCAGAGCCTTTGAAATATCCCCAATCTGTGGGGGATTTTATTTTTGATTCTTAACATTTTTCTTTGCCTGAAACTTGAAAATGCTGAAACTATCTGCTGTGATTTCTTCGTGTACTATTAAGGGGATAAAGTGGAGAAAGGGAGAATAATGTACACCCCCATGTGGGTTTTGGAGGAAGGGTAGGATAAAAATAGACTAAATAAATAAGTTGATATTATTTCAAAATACTTTTATTTTTATATAGCCTCATTTTCCTTTGTAACAGGTAAAACGAAATGTATGATGAAATCTTCAGACTGTGTCATAAAACATGCCGGTGTGTACAGCACTGGTCTTGCAATGGTGGTATGTATAAGAAGTAACCTCACTGGGGGCTAGATTTCAGCTAGAGTTTTGAACATCCAGATATTTAACTTCAAATCCTCATATTTAAAGAGAGGAAGTAGTATGCTTTTTCAGGATAGGTTAACAGTTTGGCCCAGTTCAAATGCGAGGCTCACAAGGCTGAGAGACTTCACAAGCTCAGGGTCTCTTTAAACTGTACTGCAGCCTTTTTAAAGTAGCCGTGCAGCTAGGGTAAAGATCCCTCAACCCTTGCAGATGTTTTGCTGGTGTGCAAACTAAACACAGGTAGTAGTTTGCACATAAAGCAGCCTAGCTTAGTCAAGATGCTGAGTGTGGAGTTCTGTCACCTTTTAAACTGAGCTCTGAATTGTTTGAAAGAGGAACAGAATTGGTTTTGAACTCATAGAGGGGTAATGCCAAGAACAGCTAGATTAAGCCTCTAGTAGCTCAATCCAACCATTCAAGCCAGTGTGTATAAGTGATGAGTAGGACTTGAAGTTATATGTGTTGCCCTTTTTCTTTGATCTCATGAAACTTTAAAGTCAGAATTTCGTATTTCCATGCCCTCTGCAGTCTTAAGTATTTACACTACTTGGCTTGACTAAAAATCAATTCATAAATAGATAGAATTGGGTATAAGTGTGTGTATGTGCAAAAAAAAAGCCATGTTATTTTTGAAATAAACATAGCACAACAGATGTAAGTGATTACCCTTTGGCCAGTCTCAAGTTTTTTAATACAGTAAATTCTGTTAAAATGGGTGTATTTTAATTTTAATGTTTAGATAATTGCTGCCTTAATGATGAGAATATGAAGATTGTTGGGAAATGCTAGGCTAGTTCAGATTTCTGAACTCTGCCTTAGAATGTTTTCAGTCACTGGCTATTCGGAATGAATAGATGTTACTCAACAAGCAGAATGCCTTTCACTAGAGGTCAGCCAAGATCCACAGTAATTTTTTTTATGTCTTATTTTGCAGGGAGCTATTTGCGATTTCTGTGAAGCCTGGGTTTGCCATGGTAGGAAGTGCCTCAGCACACATGCTTGTATCTGTCCTCTTGCGGATGCAGAATGCATTGAGTGTGAGAGAGGAGTCTGGGACCACGGTTAGTTGATGATAACAAAGAAAAACAGATGTTTCGAGTTGTTTACTAGCTAACTTGTTACGTTGCTTTGTTTCTTTTTGCTCTTGTTGATTTGTTTATTATTTAACTTACTGTAACCCATTTTACCATAAGAGAGAGAGGCATTTTACAAAATATTTTCTGTTTTATTTACATTTATGAAAGTTCCACATTGGTCAGGTGATTCTTGCTGTATTCAGAAATCATGCCACAACTGGTCTCTGCTTTACAAATATTTCACCTCCCTCTAGGGTTGTCAAGCAGTGGGAGTGTTGTGGGGGGCACCATTCCATGAAAACAAAAAGGAAAATAAAACCTTACAACTTACAGGAAGTTCTTACCATAGAGTTCTGACGATTCCTTGACCTACCCATGAATATAGTAAGAACTTCCGACTTTACCATAGAGTGTTTCCTTTGTTACTTCCAGGTAGCTCTAGGAATTTGCAAGAATTTGCATTTTTCTCCTGTTACCACTTGAAGCAGTGCCAGGCTATGACACCTGGGGCTGGGGGATGCTCAGCCACCCATTCCCCCCCCCCCGGCTTACCATCCCTACCTCCTCCACCATTGCCCAGCCCACTACTTAAGATTCCTTTCTCAAGCCCTGCTGTCTATGGCAACAAGAGACATGGGTGTTTTGGTGACAGTAACTCACCTTTGGCATGCCCCTTTCCTTACTTTGCTTTCGTCACCAGGCCAAAGCAGGTTTTTAACTAGGGTGGGGGGAGTCCATCATTTTTTTGGCTGCTTTATGCTCAGCTCTGAACCCGTGTACTGTTTTATCATTATCATTTTAGACTGTTGTTTTATGCTGTTTTTGTTGGCATGACACATTTTTATTGACTGGTTTTGTAGTTGTAGGTACCGTTTTAGTTATGTGAGCTGCCTCAGGCAGGTTCTGGAGAGGTGAATACAAATTTTCTGAACAAAAGTGGGGCCAAGAAGTCTAGAGCTGAATAAGACCAGTAGCCAACTTCAGCCTGTGGGTTTGGTACATCCTGCCTGTACATATAATATGCATTGCTTAGCAGTGCTGCAAAAAGTAATCGTTCCAGCTGACAATGCAGGCAAGCTAAGCCAAGATTTAAGCACAGAGTGTTTTCTATGATGGCTGATCTCTGCTTGATGGCAAAATGGGAGAAGAATGGTTTTGGTTTGTGTGTATATTAAATTCTTACTCTTCCAAATCTTCTAGGAGGTAGAATATTCAGCTGTTCCTTTTGCCATAATTTCCTCTGTGAAGATGATCAGTTTGAACATCAGGCCAGCTGCCAGGTTCTGGAAGCCGAGACCTTTAAATGTAAGCTCTTCCCCTGAAGCCCCTCTTAAATAAGGTGATCTGGCTCTTTAACTCTTCCTGAAATACCACTTGAATTCAGAGGACTGAAGTGATGTGATTTTTCAGACCAGTGATTCAATAAAATATCTTAGCAACTCGGGTCATTGGGTTGTGGAATGCATATGAACTGGGGGTGGGGTTAGGGAATAGCAGGGTTTTTTGTCTGTCAGAATGTAGAACAGGCTAATTTTAAATGTGGTTCTGGCCAGGCAAAAGCGGTATGTGGATGCTTTGCACAGGTAGAACTCAATTTATATGAGTCAGTGTGCAAGGGCAAAGACCCACAGGGAAGTGCTTTCGGCTCGCCTGTGTCATGTTTAAATTGAGCCTCTGTGTTCTTGCAGTGAAATATCAAATCAGAGCTGTCGGAGAGGGTGAGATTTATCTCTTTACTTCCATGCAGTCCCTGTTTTCATTGTGTCACCTGTGCTATTCATGTGACCTATGCTATTTTTAAATAGAAAAGATCAGTGTATAAAAAATAGGTTTAGTCTTTCTATGGAAACTGAAAGGCATCAAAGCAGACCACCCCTGCCTTAACAACAGTATTGGGCAGGCAGCAGGGTGGGATGGGGGTTGAAGAATGGGATGGCCCAGGTAAGATTCTGCTTCCTCATGGATCCTGTCGTTGCAGCCTCTTCTTCGCTCCAAGCACATCTTCTTTTGGCTTGTTTGTTTCATTATAGTTAAGCTGTCAGTTACATTGATTATCATTTTTCAGTTAGATGCTCTAAAGCTTATAACTTTTAGTTGTAAATGGTGAAATGATCAGGTGAAATTTCATGGGTAGGCAGTTAGAATGGAGGTCTCTTGTTCAATAATGACCCTGGGACGAAATCTGTTCCTCTGCTGCTGCACATTGTGTCTGCTCCACAGTTCTCAGATTGAGTTCCTAGCATCTTTGCTTAGTGGGCCACAATGGGAAGGCTAGACAGGACTAGTGTTGGACAGGGGGAGAACAGTTACCACTTAAAGTAGTTGAGCTAAGCTAGGTGGGCTAAAGATCTGGCTCTATGCAGGGCTGGGATCTTCTTAAACCCTTGCCAACCCCCAACTGTATTCCATTTACACTCTCCCATATGGATTCATTTAAGCACTATCTATCTTCCACTCTGCTGAATTCTAAGGCGTTTTACATTTTTTAAAGAACATCTTATAACACCAGTATAAGATGGCCCCATACCTTCAGTAATCCTAACATTTAAAATTACACTAATACAAAGCTTGACAGTCCAAAACCACTTAACGCCACCTTGAACACTGCATTTTAAGGGAGAGTAAGCGGCTCAGTTGGTACCATGTCTGCTTGGCATACCAAAGGCCTCCTACTTCAGTCTAAAGAATCTCCACTTTAACACAAAAAAGAATCAGGTAGTAGGTGACATGGAAGACCTCTGCTGAAGACCCTGGAGAACCACAGAGTAGATAACTGGCCTGATTCAGTATAAAGTAGTTTCACGTTTTCACTCAACTGGCTAATTTAGATTAACAACCTCTTGTATGACTGTGATTTAAATAATTTCCTAGCACATGGAACAAGTGTTGGTTCACCGTGATGTTATTTCATGCTACCAAGCAGAATAAAAGGGAGAATAACTGACCCCAAAATGAATTAGGTAACCAAGAGGTTAAGAAAAACCAAGCCAGAATGAACAAATAGTAAAATAAAATACCCAAAATAAAAAATTAAGAAAATTTTAATGAAATAGTGATAAAGGCAAACATCAGGATATCTAATAAGCCACATTCATTTAGCAAGAACAAAGTCTGTAATCAACCAATTATTCACCCTTCCTCAGTGGTCCTTGGCAAATTGGTACACACATTGATAAATTGTTTTTTATCACATTAGGATGAAATAGACCTTGCCAGGTGCAGAATAAATCAAAAGTTCTATTATGAGCAATCATGAAACAGGTTAAATCCAATCATCCATATACAATGAATCAGCATTCCAACAGGTATACTTATGTTGTGCAAAAAGGGACATTTCTGTACCTAATACCCTGTGTACCTTTCAGGGTCTGATTAGGACAAACCAATTTCACACAGTATGCCTAGCAACAGTTTGGAATTGGATTGACCTTATCAGGCCTTGAAAGGTCATTGGGTAACCTTTCGATTACCTAATTACCTCCTGCTGCATCACTTTGCTGTGTAGGCTTTGGTCACTTTGATCATATGCAATTGCCTTATTGTTCCATCTAGCTTGTTGTTGTCTACTCTGACAACAACTCTTCAGGCTCTCTGGCAGGGAAAGGTCTTTCCCAATAATTGTTACATGATCTTTTAATTGGAGATGAACTGAATCTGGGGTCCTTCAGCATTCCAAGCCACATGCCTCTGAGTCGTGTCTTCTCTCTCTATGTGCTGTCATTGGCCAGGGCTGTATATGCTATGGCCGGAATGCTTTCATGGGCTGATCCTGCCCTTCATGATTCAAGGCACTTCTTGCATGAGTGCCAGCCAGACAATCTCTTGTGTTTTCCTGCTGCCTTTTGTGTATCTTCAGCCTGTGTACCCTTCCCATCCTTTTTAAAAAATCCAGTTTTGCTGCTTGTGTAATCAAGAGCGTGTCTTCAGCTTAATGTAGGAGAGAAAGTGTAACGTTGAGTTCAAGCACTGTAGGGGCATCATTACACTTTTTTTGGTCATTTCTTAGGCTAAGTGTTCATTTCCCTTTTATCTGGAAGAGGCGCAGCCAAGGAAAGCCTGAGGCTATCCATTGAACTGTATAGTTGACCTTGATTTAGAAAGCAGAAAAAAAGAACAAAGTTGCAAAATCTCATTATTCAAGGATGCTTTTTATCTTGCTTAATAGGTGTTTCCTGTAATCGACTTGGGCAGCACTCATGCCTCCGTTGTAAGGTAAAAGTGAAAACATTTTAAAGTAGATGCATTGAGTTCCCCGCTCTTGTACTTTAAAACAGCTGGTGGTTTTTGTCATGTCCTCCTCCACAATACATCAGTAATGTCTGATTTTCCCAAGGAAAGAAGAGCTCCCTGTGTTCCTGTCGTGCTTTGATCAGCGTGCCTTCCGTGCTGGGTTCTTTGGACTTCCCTCCAGCCTTTCTAAGTTAAAACTGCCGAAATTGCTTTCCTTGTATTCAAAGCTTGAAATGTTTCACCATTCTCAGGTTTCTTCACCAATATGCTCATGCCTTTGCCTCTGGGGTAACAAGTAATTATTCTGTGCTGTTGTGTTTTTGGTGACTTTAGTTGGTTTGGAGTTATGATAGCGAAATATTTTGAGGCGCTCTCTGCCAAAAAGGAAAGATGTTCTGATCCTGACCAGCAAAAGGTTCACGTACACAATCAAAAAGAGTCCTTGTGTTGTATGACACGCATCTGTGGCAAATCCCATGACAGGGGCCACTCCAAAAATTGCAGCTGTATTTGAAATTGCCTTGGGGTTGGATTCACGCCTCATCACATTTCTCCCCACAATTTTTTTATTTAAGAGATAAGAGTATGTAGAGAAATAGACTACATCCCATGGTATGAGCTGGTTCTTAAGAAAGTTGGTACCTGTTCACTATGTCCTATGAATTTTCTTTATTTTCTATTCCTTTTTTAGTCAGTTGTATTATGTCTCACATTGCTGAGTTCAAAGTGTCAAGTACATTGAAGGGGAAATGGAGGTAGAATCTCTCCCTCTCCCTCTCTCTCTCTGCCTGTCTATGAACTAAGCTACACAAGATGCAGGACTTGTGGCGGGTTCACGCAAGATTACCTGGGAAGTATAGTAGGTGACTCCTTCACCTCTCGATGGTCAAAGTAGTGGTGGTGGCGGCGGCGGCAGCCTCAGCAGCTCCTTCTCCTAGCTGCCTGACAGCTTCAGGCTCCCCTCGCTGACTCTTTCTGTCCTGTCCTTCTGCTGCTGCTACTACTTCTCTGACATGCCCCCTTGCCCAAGCTTCTGGAGGAAAACCGAAGCAGAGCAGATCTGCTTGAGTTTTCTTCCGGGAGCTTGGGGACAGGGGGGCATGTCAGAGCAGCAGCAACAGGGCCAGAAGGATGGGAGGGAAAGAGTCAGCGAGGGGAGCTCGAAGTTGTTAGGTGGCTATCAGCAGCAGAAGGCTCTGATTGGGCTCTATTTGCTGTCCTTCTGGCGCTGCTGCTGCTCTGACATGCCCTCCTCCCACCCCCGAGCTCTCCGAGGAAAGCCCAAGCGGAGTGGATCTGCTCGGGTTTTCCTCCAGGAGCTCGGGGGTGGGGGCATGTCAGAGGAGTAGCAGCAGCAGTGCCAAAAGGATGGGAGGGAAAGAGTCAGTGAGGGGGGTCTGAAGCTAGTAGGAGGCTGGCAGCGGCAGAAGGAGCTGCTGAGGCTGCTGCTACCGCTGCCACCACTGCTACTTGCCCACCAAGAGCGAGAAGGAGTCTCTGACTACACTTCCCAGATAAACTTGTCTGAACCCGCTACATGTCCTGTGTCTTGTGTAGCTTAGCTCTATTTGTCTTTCCTCCCTCCCTGATACGAAGGAGGTGTCAACATGAAATTCTGCTTCACCTGGCAGTTGCTTACATCATGTCTATAGCTCGATTAACACCTTGAGCAAATTCTTTAATAAATATAAATATATATTCCCGCCTCCTGAGAATATCTTACAGTGTGAGCCTATGCAGAGTTACTCCAGTCCAGCCCTTTGAAATAAATGGATTTAGACTAGAATAATGCGACATAGGATTGCACTGTTAGTTTGTCTACCTTAGAAATGTCTTAGTTCAGTTGTTTCCCTCCTCTTTCCAGTATTTCAGAAGGAAAGTCATGGCAGCGTAAGTGAAGTTACTAAGTCGATCAGGCACCCCCAAACCTTTTTTAGCCTGTGGATATCCTTGGAATTCTGACACAGGGTGATGGGCACAGCCACAGAGTGGCTGTCATGGGAGATAGAGCCAACCACAAAATGTAGGGAGTGGGGTTATGCATTATTCTTGATAGTAGACCTTCAGCATTTCAGGCAGAAGCCGTGCTTATAGGGATGCCTTTTAAAATGTATGTACAAAATTAGTATACATATTGAAGTAGCTTAATAAACCCTCATCTGGGAGCATCTGTTCATTTTGCAGGCATCAGTGCATTTATGCAAAAGGAAAAGAAAAAATGCTTCTTTTCTTGGCTTTTCCTTTACATGAGCTCTTCTATCATGATCCCAGATATTTTAAAATTTTATTTTATTTTACTAAATTTATATTCTGCTTTTCTGCCCTAACAAGGGCCACCAAGGCAGCTAACAAATTAAAACATACTTTTTTAAAAAATGACACTTTAACCCTCACTCTTACCTGTAACACTGACAATGTTGGTGGGCTGGTGACAGTTCCTTGCACATGTATATAGTAAGAGCCAGATTTTGACGGGAACAGAAACGATTTTTGAAAAGTGAACAGAATTTGATGTAGTGATATTATTAACTTCCACCTGAATTATAATGGTACATAAAAAACCTGGAAGATCTGATGGCTTTAATAGATGTTCCAGCCAGTGCATTAAGCCATGTAGCCCAATTGTATTTAGTCATAATTAAGTTCCATTGTTTTTTTAGAATATCACTCTACTATTTGCACAGGCGAAATACACTACATAAAGCCATCATTTGTATTATGCCATAAATGTCAAAAATTCAAAAAGCCTCATCTGGCCCCACCCACTTTCTAAAAACAATAGGTAGGAATCACGGCACCCGTATTGGGGGTCCCAGGGGTGGATTATGCACATATCCCATCACTACTCAAAGCCTCCCTGGCTGTCTGTTGACTTCTATTCGCTGACTTTTTTCCCCTTTGAAGTAAGTTGAGAGGGGCCTGCAACAGGCTGTTGTCTTCTGATTAAATATTCTTGTGGTTTTCTTTTCCTGCTGTTTATACCCTGCAGGCTTGTTTCTGTGATGATCACGCCCGGAGCAAGGTATTCAAGCAAGAGAAGGGGCGTGAGCCTCCCTGCCCGAAGTGTGGGCATGAAACACAGCAGACCAAAGATCTGAGCATGTCGAGTAAGTTTGCACACAGAAGGCTTGGTGTAGCCTGATGATGGGGAGCGATGCAGGCCATGCAGGGCTTTGGGAAGCAAGATACTGGGGATATAAAAAATATGTGTGTCTCAGTGCTGCAACATGATAAGGATTTTCATAATGCATATTTATTTAAAATGTTTCTGAGCTGTCTTTCCCCCTAAATAGAGTCCCCAAGGCAGAGAACATCAATCATTAAAACATTTCAACATTAAAAACATTTAAAATAAATTATGCCTGTGCGCGTGCGTGCACCCACCCACACGCACGCATGCACACACAATAATTATAAGCAAACATAACACTGAAAACCAGAGAGGAGGACCAATAACAGTTCTTGGGAGGATGTCAAGCAGGACAAAAAGTCTTCACCTGCAGGCAGAAGGCAACAATAGAGGGATACAGACAAATCTCCCAGGGGAGAAAATTCCAAAGTTTTGGCCCCATGACCAGGAAGGCCCTTTCTTCAGTTGCCTCCCATCTAGCCTTAGATGGCAGGGGCATCCGAAGCAGGGCCTTTGAAGATGACCCGAGCGGATGGGTAGGTTCATGTGGGAAAAAGTGGTCCTTAAGGTATTCTGGTCCCAAACTGTATAGGGCTTTAAGGGTCATTACCAGCACCTTGAATTGGGCCCAGAAAACAATTGGAGCCCGTGTAGATGGAACAAGAATGGAGTGATATATTCCCTATGACCCACTCCAGTCAGCATTTTGGTCACCGTATTCTGTACCAGCTGTAGCTTCCAGTCAGTCCTCAAAGGCAGTTCCATGCAGAGTGCACTGCAGTAAAGTAATCTATATGTTAACAGGGCATGAACCATAAGATCTCCCCCACCCTCAAAGGCCAAAGCTGGTGAAAGGCACCCCTAGTCAGTGCTGCCACCTGGGTGACCAAGGTCATTTCTGACCCATAACCAGGCCTGACACCTGACTGAAGCAAA
Organism: Eublepharis macularius; assembly: GCF_028583425.1. Taxonomy (NCBI): domain Eukaryota; kingdom Metazoa; phylum Chordata; class Lepidosauria; order Squamata; family Eublepharidae; genus Eublepharis; species Eublepharis macularius. The sequence continues at coordinate 51,657,728 of NC_072799.1, forward strand.
TCCAAAAAGTCCATTTCCTTCAGGAATCCCTGAAGTTGGCCAGCCACCCCTGAGCAACAGAGACTATGAAATCCTGAGCCATTCCTGACAAGGTAGTCTTGGCATGGATGTTAAAGTACCACTAAAACAAGCAGCCTAAGATTCCTCAACTCCACCTTTGAGAGCACCTTTTACAGTTCAGGCAGGGAGAAGGTTGGGCGGGAGCACACCAATAGAATCCCGCTCTTGTCTTGCATCCCAACAATAGATAACATTCAAAAATGGCAGAGTCCTGGACAGGAGGATAGACTCCAGATAGACCACAACAACATTGCCTCCCCCCCCCCCCCGCCAAGCCTGTGCAGATGCAGCACGGCGTACCCAAGGTGGCATAGTTGAGAAAAGTTAACTTCTCCCCTCTTCCCCAGCCAGGTCTCAATGACAGATGCCGGATCATCCCTCTTATCCAGGATTAAGTCTTGGATAGTCGCTGTTTGGCTTGTAACTGACCTAGCAGGTTAAAATCAAGATAGTATAACTCAGCGGGATGTTGATATGCTCACCAGCAGCACTCTGGCTGGAAAAAGATCCATAAGGGGCGACAGTCTGAAAATGTGTGCTGTCCCTTTCCCTTACCTGGCCTGTGTCTCCTTTTGCCCCATACCTTATTAATTGTGGCACCATCCCCAGCCATACTCTTTGTGCTTCTCCAGGCACATCCCCAGCCATTGGGTGACGCAAGGATACACAACTACACCACAGTCCAGATGCCAGTCTCATCTTGATGTGGTCAGGACAAACCTATGGTTTTCATGATGAAATTTGGGGGGGGGGTCGTAGAAGTTGCCCACCATAATCTGAAAATGCCAAGGAAATAAACGATTGGGGTGCAAAATAGCAGCTGTACAGGCTTCTGGGGTGATCAGACGAGCTTGAGGATGGCATAGCTTTCCCCGCAGGACGCAGAAATATTTCTGGGCTTTGTTGCTGTGCTTGTACCTCACAGTTCCTTGTGAGATAATTGTGTGAGAATGAGTGTAGGTCTTTCGGAGATGCAAGTAGTATCTGTGACTCAGGCTGAAAGCAGCTGAACTAACAGGATAAAATGGAGGAGGGGAGAATGGTGGAAGCCGTTTTGGGTCCCCGTTGGTGAGAAAGATGGGAAATAAATGAGGTAAATAAACAAACATCACATTCTGATTTTCATTAACTTATTTTCCATTGCAGAGTAATTTAGAACTTGTGATGGTAAAGTTGATTGGCAGACCTGTTACAGTGTGAGATGGGGAGAGTTCGCTCACATCTAGACCTGAGGGGTGTGCGTTCTTTCAGTTGGGCCCAGTATGCTTCTGTTTGCTTTGTCAGGAGCACCCAAATTTCTGAATGCTTTACTGTTTAGGAACAGATCCATTTAAAATAAGGCACCCAAGTTAACTTGATTTTTATCAATTTATTTAGACATGGAGTTACAATATATACTTGGGTCCCCGTTGAGGAGGAGGAAGGTGGTGTGTGTATAGATGAAGTAAATAAACAAAATACCTAATAGTTTGTGTCTGACCACCCATAAACTTTGCAGAATGAGGCTCTTCCACTTCCCACTTTTGCTGCAGCCCACTGTGAACCCCCTTACATTTTGTGGGTCAGCAGCAGTCCCACAGGAACAGCACGGGGTGGAGGTGGGAGCAAAGTGGAATTTGCAGTGAAAGAAGGAATTTTCTGCAAATGGAATTACCCTTCAGACAGAGGAACTGCGTGGTTGGATAGTTGCCAGTGTTTATGTATCTCCAAGATATCCTCTGGTTGCTTTTTATCATGTGTTTTCTAGAATATTTGTCACTGCATGAGTGACTAATCATGCCTGTTAATTATGTAGAGATAGTCATATGGTAACCTTGTTACAGTATTGTCAGTGCTGTTTCCCACAAACTCACCTCGCTGGATAAGTCATAGGCAAAATGTCAGTATGAAAACTTCTGCCATTTGCTTCTGCAGCACGCTCAGTCAGATTTGGCCGGCAGGCAGGAGGTGAGGATGCCGACAGGGCTTCTGGCTATGATGCCTATTGGAAGAACCTCTCGTTGGGCAAAGATGGAGATGCTGCTGATCACGATGAGGAGTACGATGAATTTGAAGCAGAGGAGGATGAGGATGAGGATGACCACGATGAAGGAGGGAAGGATTTGGAATCAGAGGCCGCTGATCTGTTCAGCAACTTGAATTTAGGAAGAACCTACGCCAGTGGGTATGCCCATTATGAGGAATCTGCTGACTAAAACTGCAGTCATAAGCACACTTAGCAGGAAGCAAGTCTCCTTGAATATGGTGGGACTTAACTTCTGGGTAGACACGCTTAGGATTTGGCCCTAAATCCATGCTTATGGTGGCACTAACATTTGAGAGGAGCTGCGTGTGTAATTAGTGAATTGTTTATATGGTGAGCAATGGAATATCTTTGCCAGGCTTTCAAGTAGCAAAGCTTACTGGGAAAGAAAGGAAATGGCGATTCTGCAGGAGATCGTAATGTGTTTGGACATGAAAGGGAAAGATTGGTGAGTAGAATTGACTTGGGGTTGGGTTAGTTTAGGCAATGTGAAGTAAGGACTGGACTTAATGCTCTTTCCCTTTGCAGCATGAGGTTGAGGTCATTTTTGTTACTATGCATTCATCAGAATTGAAGTTATTTTTCTTGAGTAATTTTGATGATGCTTCTGTTATGTTTCATAAACTGTCAGTGTTGGTGGCAATGGATGTTGACTGTTTTATGTCTCAAAAGCCATCTCCTGCAAAATCTAGATTTCCCCCCCATAAATATTGATCCACCATGAGCACTTGGGAAAATGCTTGCTGCAAGCTATTGTACTCAAAATATAAATTGAAATTAAAGTTAGTTTGACATTTTGTGTAAGCAGGCTTAATCAATATATTCCCTTGCAATGCAACTCTGGAGCATTATCTGATTCTGCCTTTTTTAATGCTATACATTAATTTGTAGAGTTCACAACCACTTTCAGTGTGACCTCAATAAACCTTTTGATCTCATATTTATCACAATAAAAATGTCACTGTGTCTTCATTGCCTAGTGAAGTCCATCATTCTTTTTCATTCTATGCACTGGTTTTCTGCAGTGGGAAGTCAACAAAGGTAAAGGTGCAAGCGTCGAGTCATTACTGACCCATGGGGGTATGTTCGCATCACGACATTTTCTTGGCAGTCTTTTTACGGGGTGGTTTGCCATTGCCTTCCCCAGTCATCTACACTTTATCCCCAGGAAACTGGGTACTCATTTTACCGACCTTGGAAGGATGGAAGGCTAAGTCAACCTTGAGCCGGCTACCTGAACCTGGCTTCTGCCAGAATTGAACTCAGGTCATGAGGAGAGCTTGGGCTGCAGTACTGCAGCTTACCAATCTGTGCCACAGAGCTCAATAGGTATGGTCATTTAGAAGTAGGTGGAAATAAGGGGCATGATCCAGAAAAACAATTCCATGCATGGCCCTGAAATGAGTGCGACTGCTCCTGAAGTTCAGACATTGAAAGCGACAGGTGTAGAATGAGAATGGCCTTTCTGCTGTCGCCCAGCGGTCATAGTAGCAGGAAGCAAAAGAGAGTGCTTGTAGTACTCTGTTGAAAACTGTGTGTATGATTAAAGAAAAGGTGCCCTGTTAAATGTCTAAAAATAGGTACGAGATTTTTCTTCTACCTTGAAGTGTAAGTTTCTAAAGCAGTGGACAATCTAAAATTGCAACAACCAAAGTCATAAAATGTCAAACAGCTAAAACCCAAATATGCAATAAAAGCAAAATTAATAAACAGTAGAAGAAAACTAGATGGCAGCAGACTCCTGTTCCAAAAGTACAGCAGAAAAAGGTGAACGACCTTGCAGGCACCTAGGCTTCCCATGCAGGCTTTTGAGGTGGCAGGTGTTCTAGCAGGGTATATGCTTTTAAACACACAAGGGGGATTTCTACACAGTCAAATTGCAGCAGTTCAGATTCCATTCTGCTTATCAGCATCTACAGTTCTGCACGTGTAAGGGAGGCATGAGATGCAGAATCAAAGTTTCTTGGCCTTTTCCCAAGTTTTCCCCCTGTGGACCTACCATGACTTTTTCTTGAAGCCGCTGCTGAATCACTGCTGATGCATGATTCTTATCCCCAAACTGTCTCCCCCCCCACACACCCTTTTCCTTTCCCTGGGTGCTGATTGGTTGTACACTCAGTGGAAATCACTCTCCCCCAGGTCTCCATACCCTCCCTCTATTTTTTTTCTTAAGTGAGTGAAGGATTGTAACACTGCAGCAGCATCGCTCAAAGGGCTGTGGAAACTGCTCCCTCCCTCCTCAGCTGTCCATGTACATCTTAATTCCCCCCCCCCCTCTGTGGTGTTAGGAGAAGCCTGAAAGAAGCCCCAAGCAACAGCATCTATTCCCCTTTTTTTAATTAGGGGATAGTCTCACAACACTGTGACATTTGTGCATTCTACTCCTTTAAGAACAAGTCTGCTCTGTTCCCTTATGGCAGTTCACATTCCCCATTGATCACTTCTTGGGTTTACTTTTTTATTTCCTTTATTCACAACTGGGCCTCAGGTTCATAGTGATTTGGAAACAGGGATGGGAGACTCATCTCAAGAATCTGCCTTCCGTATCCCAGAACATGGTCGCAAGATTTGAGGAGGCCCGTGAAAATGTTTTTGGGAGCAGCAGCATTTGAACATTTTGCTCTGGCAGGTGCTGTTTTGCATGAAACAAACAATTCAAACCACACCAGAACAATCTGATAAAAGCTAGGGAAATGAGCATGAAAAGTACTTTGTAGGTTTTCCCCCAATTGCCTCTCCAGAATTAAAAAAACAAATTGGTGGGACTGCCCAATTAGCAAATACAGGGACTGAGGGTGGGGAGAGATGGGCTCCAACACTGCAACGTTAAGACGCATACGCTGAAATTTTAAAAAAGTGATGTTGGCTCCAGCCCCCACAAAAGGCGGCTTCAAACATACATCTCAACTCGTTTGGAATAAGAAAGCAGACACCAAATTGCCTCGAGGTCGTGCTGCCAGGAGCCCAAGCCGATTCAGCGCTGATTAGTGTGAGTACTCAGAAGCGTTGGCTTAAAGAGTGCTGTGCAGAAAACCTCAAGATGATGTGATAACATGTTTCAGTGCTGATGAGAGGTAGGGAAGATTCTGTCAAGCACTTGGACTGGTATTGAGTGGAATTAATCCTAATTTCTGGACCTTAAATATTAGAAATAAGCAATTGTAGAATATTGTCTTCCCACCAAGTTTATCTAGATTACTTTTTTTTAATTAATGTTATATTATCCAGATAATTCCAGTTGGTATTTTATTTGTGGAACCAGTTTGTGATAGAAAGGGGGGAGCTCTCAGGATTCTTGAGAAACAGATCAGTAGTGAAAGGAGCTGGGAAGAGGGCCTAAATTCTTTTGAGGGCAAATTTAGCCTGAATAGAGCTGTATGTGTGGGATTTATTCCTTCAGCAGTCCCCAATGAGTTTTCCAGAGTTTTCTTGCTTCTTGGGGATAAAATCCAAGGGGTCTTGAATGGAACAGTTGGGTCTGTGCAAGGAAGCATGTCATAGATGTGCAGTGCACTCTCAGGTTGATCATAGGCATAGACTTTTGTTTGTCTCTAGGCTTAGAAACCTGTCTCCGTAGCCACTGAGAGAGCAAACCCTCCCCTTCCTTTGGAAGCCAAACAGAATCTATTCTGATTTTTCTCATCTTTCCCAGTGCAGGTGGTGTTTTCAAATAGTGCATGACCCTCCCAGGATCATAATCAAACAGTATAAACAATACACCCACAAATCTTACAATCACAACTATTATGAAAGTGCAACAGTGCATATGGTGTAATAAATATTGAATAAATAGTACAATAAATAGATTACCAAAATATTTCTGAACAAGATTCCAAACTCTGCTTTCAGAATTCCATCTGTACAACAAGTTCATTAACCATTTCTGCTTTCTTCTGTCCAGGTTCAGAAGAATGAATCAGCCGCAAGGTCCCACAGGGAACCAGGTAAGTAATAGTTTTTGTTTGTGGTCAGATGCTATTATAACCCCATGTTCCTTCTCTCTTGCAGGAATGAAACAAACCCACAGGATTTTGCCAGCACAAGCTCCTCCCAACAGACCGCTAGCCCGATCTGTTTCACAATGCCTTTTCAAGGGCTGCTTCTTCAATTATTTAAAAGAGGCTTCCCGAGGGAGCTCTTTTTTGTGAGAGGTTTTTCAAATAGGTCAAAAGACATAACCATTGCATCTGCAGGGGAACACCCATTCATAAGCCTGTATCATAGGATGGCTGTCAGGCCTGCTATCCACAGTAACTCCATATTGCTTTCAGATGCTTTCTCATGCTGTAGTTTTCCAGTGTTTTCTGTCCACAGGTTCACAGCTGTGTTCCCAGGGAGGCAGGAAGGCCTTATCTACTAGGACTAGACATCAACCTTGGAGGAGCATCCCTCGCCTTCCCAGGCATCGACTGTAGCCGGGCAATGGGGGGGAAATAGAGGGAGGTTTTGATATATTGCTTTTTGTAACTAACACGTCATTCTCAACAAAGCTTCGCTGTCAGCCAGAAGCTTTCATGCCTTTGGATTACTTGTGGACACCTGTACTTTGAATATAATCTTTCAATAAAAAACCTTTGAACCAAGAGACCTTGGATTTCTTGCAGCAAGGGGTGGGAGATGAAATCAGAGTAACTTGAATTCCAAACTGACAATGGCACTAGGCTCTCAACTTCCTAACACTTGTGATTGGCTTTGCCCTTGTGTCAGCCATTTTGTGGAATCCACTATCCTTTTCAAAATTCCAGAACTGCAGACTCAATAATCTTGGGGACATTTGTAAAGTAACTGACAGTGCAAACCTAAGCAGTTAGACCTTTCTAAGCCAACTGAGGTAAATGAATTTATAATAGCTACTACCTCTTGGTTTTACACTTGACCTCAGAACCAAGAAATCCTGTGTTCAAATAAATACTAGTAATGTATATAAATACAGTTCACTTTCTGGAATGCGTAAAGGATGTCAATACATTTCGGCTGCTATAGTGGTGTGACCAACATGAACAAAAGACTTAGAACACATCCAACCATTACCTTTCTAATTTCTTGGTGTAATACTGTGGAACACAACTAGAAATTGAGGGCATTTCTTCAAAGGTAACTTCTGAACCCTGCGCAGCCTTTTGCTGACTCCATGAATTGCACAGTTTGGATATCCCATTAAGCCGTGCCCATTGCTATATTGTATACACGTTTGTTATTTTGGCCAGGCTTGAAAAGCTGCTAGTTGTAAGAATGTCTGTTATAAAATTGAGAGAACATATTCTCTATGCAAGAAATCTAGTATGATCTAAGTTTCTCTGCAGATGGGTAGAACGTGCTCTCTCCAGGGTGTGCTTACATTGTTTCTTTGATCATCTGGTACCATAAAAAGCAGCAAAAGGGAATTATAAATAACAATGTGCAGTGCACAAACAGTTCCAGCTGGGAGCATAGTCAGATGCATTGATCAACTCTGCTGTATTTTGACATTGCAAAAGCAGGAGCTGATGGATTTGAGAGGGAGGAGTAGCAGCAGTTATTTGAGGGGGGGAAATGGATCTGCTAAAACCCATCTGAGTGGGTTCTGCTTCACAGATTGCTGAGGTAAAACTAATCTATCAGGGAGACTGGAGAGAAGAATGGGGACTCCAAATGAATGACTATTATATTTATTTATTTTATTGACATCTTTTTTGCTTTTCTATGTAGAGACGTGTTTCAGTTGGTACCTTGTATTTTATTTGGATAATGGATTCAGTAAATCTAAGCAGTTTGAACTAGAAACATGGTACTAACCAAATAGTGTGATAGGGTTGCCAGTTCTCCCAGAATTACAACATCTCCAGACTATTGAAGTGATATTATGCCTTTCTAGGAAACACTGGAAACTCTGGGGAAACCATAGAGTTTCTGGCAATTTCTAGAGCAGACTAACATAACTTCTGGGTTTTTTCCTGGAAGTGACAATGCCCTGTTGCCCAACAGTGATTTTGTTATACTTCCCCCCACCCCCATTGGCTGCAGAAGTGATGGCAGGAAGTGGGAGTTTGAGGCAGGGAATTCCCTGACCATGGTGGGAATCTGACAAGCCTGGTCCCCCGTCTTTGGCTATATTTATTTTTTTATTGAAATTATATCCGAACTTTCTCCACAGTGGGGACCCAAAGAAACTTATGTCATTTTCTTCTCTGTTTTTTTTCTTACAAAACCCCTGTGAGATAAGCTGGACCGAGAGTGTGTGACTAGCCCAAAGTTACCCAAGGAGCTTCCATGGCAGAGGGGATTTGAACCTGGGTCTTCCAGATCATAGTCTGAAACTACACTATACTAGCTGTTACGAGGAGGATGCTGTTGAACAATGGCCGTTTCCACACACGTTGAATAATGCACTTTCAATGCACTTTAGTTATCCTTTAGAAGTGGATTTTTTGTTCCACACATGGAAAATCAGTTATAAATGTTCACTAAAGTATACTGAAAGTGGATTATCCAACATGTGTGGAAGCAGCCAATAGTAAGCAGCCAGTCCAGGGTGAGACATGCAAGTTGCATGGTAGTGTCACCTGGTGGTTGCTGCCAAACCTAGCCCTGATGAGTCCTCCGTCAAAGGCCAAAACAGACTTGGAAAGGGCCCTTCCCTTGTCTTTTGCCAACTGAAACTAAGGCTGGCAACACTGTTGTGGTTGCCTAGCAATGGTCACTGAAAGGGAATTTGTTTGTTAAAGCTACAAATGCTCATATCATTTTGGTTGGTTTTAACCCCTTGATGTATTTTTAAAAAATATATTTCAGATTGTTCTGCAAACCTGGGTTTTTTCTCAGATTTGTAGAAGGATGTCTTGTCTCTCCAATGTCTGAATTTAAATATCCATAGATGGGGCTACGCCGAGAATTAGATATATTGATATCTTATTTTGCCCTTATAGCTTATCAAGTCTTATGGCACTCTTTGCAATGAAATTTATTATTATCACATTTAAGTCTGTGCCATAAATGTGCATGGCACACACAAAAATAGGAAGAGGTTTAGTGTAATGTACTAGGGCAAAGATGATGATGTCTCCATGGGAATGTCAAAATATTTATCAAGGATTCTTTGGCAGGATGAAATTGTATCTGGTCTGGAAACTGGAATTCTCACGCACCAATCAACTTACCATTTATGTCCTCCCAGCAGGGAGATGGAGGATGTTGTCAAGTGATGGTGTGAGACAGCAAAGGCTGGTTTTATTTGGAGGAACTTCCTCCTAAATTTTTTGTCGTTCAGCAGGGAGTTGCAGTAGTACAAATTAGTTAACTTCGGGTGCATGTATTGAATTAACAGTAAACAATTATTTTAAAATAAAGTTCTAATCACTTGAATCATCTGTAATATGCTGGGTTTTCTTCCTAATTTGGTGGAACTATATCCCACTTTATATTCCAGTCTCAGACTTTCCATGTATTAAATGCATTTCTATCATTGGCTATGCCAGTGGCTGTTGACGTAAAAAAATTAATCATAACCAGTGCAAAGAGATGGTATTTTTTCTTTAAGAAATTCTTGCACTGATAATTTTTCAGTACAATAAATCCTTTGCTATTTATTCTCCTATCTTTGGCCTTTTGTTTACAACATATAAAGAAAGAGAGCCAAAGCCATAACTCAAACTATGCTATTTATAGGCTGTACCCGGAAATGAGAGTGCAGATTCAACATGGTTACAGATGTCTCCACCTAATTTAAACAACAGCTTGCTTGCTTTTTGGCATCAGGTGTGAAATCCTGAAAACAACAACTGGGTCAGCTCTGAGAAGAAATAAACTTAGGTTGTCCTTCAGTTGTTACTGTAGGAATGACTGGAACTTGTGCGTTGTTCATAAAGCAGGAAGGCTTGTTGTCTTTTGTATGTCTTCCTTAAAATTGTGACAACCCAAACAGTATTGGACTAGGTCAGACCAATGATCCAAATAAACCAGAATCCTGATTCAGTCAGCCGTCAACTAAAGATATTTCTGATAATTTAACAACCGAGGATACTAGCAGCACTCAATTATTTATGTTTTATTTTATTTAAAACATTTATATGTCACCTTTCTACCCAAAAAGGTCCCCAAGGAGACAAACCACAGATATTAAAACATTTGAAATATTAAAATAATATAAAATGCATATATAAATTCAATAAAAATGTGTTATACATTGATTTGGACCCGTTTTCTTTGATGCAGCAGCAATTTACTTCATTTGCCTGGCCGAGGGAGTCTGAACTGAGCCCAGACATGGGCTGCCGGTTATGTGGAGTGCCTGGGGAGCTGTTTGGGTGTGGGGAAGGGGGCTCAGATGCTGTGGGAGTACAAGCAGATTGGTTCCCATAGTAGTCAGCATCCTATGCTCTACTGGGCCATTTGGGCAAGGCTGAGTGTGGAGAAGGATCAACTTTTCCCATAAAATGGGTGCTTATGGACTAGAAATGGGCACGAACAGCAATACAAACAAAAAAAAAAGCCTCAAACAGCCCAATCTGCTGTTCACGAACAAGCTGTTTGTGAGGCTCAATTCTAAATGAATGTTGCAAGTCTCGTTTGTTGCTGTTCATTGCTGTTCATCAAGCCAAGACAGTCTGGCACCTGCAATCAATTCCCTTGGCAAACGGAGGCAGGGATTGTCTGAACTCTGTCTGAACTCCTGCAGTTGCCCTGGAAACCCCAATCTAAGCCCAATTTAGCTTGATAGGCAGGTTTTCCTTTCAAGTGTGCAGCTCCAAATTTATTACAACAAGGGAACAAAGAGCAGGGGGGAGGGGGACTCCTAGCTCTGACTTTGCGGACAGTGGAGAGGGAGAAAGTTGCTGCTGGCATTTTGATAGAGTGGGGGCGTTAGTAAACTATTGGGGGCATTCCTGTGTCCAAAACAGCTTAGTCAGCCAACTAAGTTTTGTCCTGCCCCATGGCGCTCCCACATAGTGTCCCAGTTATGCCCGCACACAGCCACTATGCCCAAATGCCAGCAGAGGACCCAGATGGAGTGGTGCCAGGCCACTCTGCTGGCAAAGGGGGATTACACCGGCGTAAATCCAGTACAAGGCAATGGAACTCCTAGTTGGCTCCTAGGGCACTTTTGCCCTCTCCCTCAGCTTCATGCTATAAATGTGGCTTCCTTCTGAATTTTAGAAATGGATTAGAATATTGTATTCATCCCCTAGATGTAGGGTGCTGACCAATCGTATTTTTTTCTGGTGATCTGTCTGGTTATTCAATTAATTGGACAAAATCAGAATTGATGCCACTGGGAAACAATATAGCACAGAGTGTAATTATTGAGTGGCATTTTTGATGGTGCTCAGATGCTATTAATTACCTTGGAATATTGATTCCAAGGAATATTAAGGACATGATTTCATTGAATTTTAACAAATTGATCTTGGATATATCCTTAGATTTGGATGGATAGTCAGCCCTAAACCTATCATTATGGGGTAAAGGAAATGAATAGTATACCTCTAATTATATATGTTATTCGTGCAATTCCTTTTTATATACCTTGCAGATATATTCATAAAATTAATACTTTGTTTATGAGGGTTCAACACTAGCCAAGATTTTTTTTAAAAAGGGTGCAACTTACAATTAACGAAGGAAGATTTGGGCTTCCAGACCTTAGAACTTATCATTGGGCATATTTATCAGCATGCGCAAATTATTGGGATCCCTACCTTCACTTGGAGAATCCATCTTGGGCTCTTTTGGAGGCCTCTTTTTTGGAACCACTTTTTTAGAGGAATACATTAAAGTCTATTTATGTTAAAACAGATTTTGTTCCTTCAACAGTTTTTGCAACTAGAGAAGAATGGCACATAATAGCACAATAATATTAATTTAACCTGTTCTCACATGCTAAACTACCATTATGGTCAAATCCAGATTTAAAAATTGGGAAGAAATCTTGCTTATGGAAAGATTGGACAGATAAAAGTATTTTTACTTTTGATCAATTGATAAGTAACAATGATGACTTCTTGGCCGAATCCACACTTCCTTTTTGTTTCCGCACCTTTTTCACAAGCGGTGCGCTGTTCATGCAGATACTCACACGCTCTCCCATTCCGTGTGCTCCTCGCCATCACCGCACCACAATTGCGCCTTCCTTCCAAACCACGTGATAGTGGCGGAAATCCGTTTTCTTCCTGCCTTTTTTTTTTTGCACAGTGCAGAAAGGTCGGTATACCAGTAAACCAACTGTAGTGAGCAGTGGTTTGCGCAGGAAAAGAAACGGTCACCAAAGCATGTGCATGTCACACGGGGACTGTTTCCCTACTGTGTCCTGCCATTTTTAAGAGCGCGAGGAGCCAACCCAAGCAATCCTGTATTTCCCACAACGATCGTCTCCAGTAAATGGCAGGTGCGGAAAACAAATATATTCCTGAAAGCTTAGGACGCAGGTGGGAGATTCTACCATGTGTGAAAGATAGAATGCATCATCTCGTGGTGTCGCATGGCTGTGCTGCGAAGCATGCCAACCACAATCTGAGCCATCATCACAAATATCACACTCTGAGAATCCATGTTGTTAACTACTAAAAGCAGAAAACCACTCTGAGCAGCAGAATTTCCGGACAATGCCTTTAATGTGACAATCTAATTTCAAATTTGCCTGCCATACCAACCAGCCAATTGTTAGAAAGTGGTCTGTGACGAGCAAAACATGAGCCAATCAAAGATGAGGGGGAGGGTACATTGCCATTTCTTAAAAGTCGGAATATCGGTATACCGGAAAATTGACTTTTTTTTTTTAAAAAAAGGGAAGTGACGTGTGCTGTCAGTTCTGATGGTGGAAGATGGAACTGCCCACTGTAACGCTTTACTCAGTGGCGTGTGGAGAAATGATTGCACCATGAAGACGCACTGGAAGGGTGAATGTGATGATGCACAGCATGGTAGCGGAATGAACCCGATTGCCACGACTGCGCAAGATAAGTGGATGGTGAGTGAGTGTGGATTTGGCCCTTGTCATTTTACACCTGAGATCTAAATATGATTTGCCAACTTCTGCCAAATGGCAATGTTTAAAATTGCAAAAAAATTTGGTGTCCAAATACAGTCTGGCAGCTTTTGAGTGCTTCAAAATCTCCCACACTTTTGGAGATTCTTATTGAATCAATACTGAAGTCTACAATGTTTGTAGATAAATATTTGAGCTTGGTTAATAAATACAATATACAGAATCATAGAGATGAATGGAATAATGATCTGGAGTTTCCAGTTTGGTAAAGCAGATAAGATCTTAAATCATATAACTGTTGCTATTATAGAGTTTAAGTTGTGACTTATTCAACAAAAAATTATGTTTAGGGTATATTGGACATCACAGCATCTTTTTACTCAAGGTTTAAGCACAGTGTCTAACTGTTGGCGATGTAATTCACAAAATGCATCTCTTAAGCATATGCTTTCATCATGTTTAGTCCTTTGGCCCTTCGGAAAGGAAATTATTAGTCATATTAATTTTGTGTTAGAAAACTCATTTATTTTTGAAGATATTAATGCACTGTTAAACTTCTTTCCTGTCTCTTGGAATCTAACCGATGGTCAATGAAAATGGACCCTCCATGCCTTTACAATTGCTAAAAGACTTATGCTTCAACACTGGAACGACAAAACCTCCTCCTGTGAATCACTGGATTGAAGACCTTATAAACTTATCAACATTTGAAATGCATTGCATATAGAAGGCAACTGTGCATGGACTTCTTTTTAGATATTTGGAAATCTTTTATAGTTACCTATGTATAGATTTGCCAATAGTGTATTTGTAACCAGCACTGTTCTTTCTTTTCCCCCTTCTTCTGTTTGCTTTTTTAAAAAATGTTTTTTTTTAAGTGCTGCCACACTTCATAGAGGCCAATTTGGTACCCTGTAAAATGTGGGTGCCTGTGATAATGTCACTTAAGGACACTAAGGGTTTGAATCTAAACATTGACTACACGTGCTTCCTCTAGTGGAGTCTTATTCCAGTCATTGTTACTTTAAGATAGTTGAGTTATCCACCAGCTGCTAGAGATTAGTATAAATTAACATCTGAGGTTTGGGCGACATGCAGCCTTCCTAGGAGCTTTCCCGAGGTCCGGGTGATTGAATGCTTGAATATCATGTAAGTGGATTGTGTTATATTGTTGATAATAAATGTATATATGTATCTCAGTGCTGTATATGGTTCCTTAAATAAGGTTTTCAGAACAATACAATTGACGTTGGTCTAACCATCTTTGACAAAGCACGGAAACGGGACCTTCCAAATGCACCGGTCAGCCCGTTAGATGGTTTCTCCACTCTCCTCCATCGGACCTATACTTTTGCTCCTATGAACTTCATTACTGTATAAAATGGTTTATTGAAATATGTATAAGTATGGTTCACAAGCATTTCCATCAAGTACACTATATGCACTTAGCACTTTATGTATAGGTCTGCTGCCTAGATTGTGTGCCTCCTTTAGGAGTGTGGATAATTTGTATACTATTCATGAAAAAATACAAAAAATTGAATTTGTAAATGCTTTATTAATTCATTTTTGCTAGTATTCCGCGATTGTTGTTATGGCTACTGTTCTCACGATTCTCCATTGCGTTGCTAATCATGCCCTGTGGGAGCATACCAGCTGCACACTGCCCCGGGAGGTTTTTTCCCTCCTGGGTCCATTCCTTGAGCTTTCTCCCCCTGCCGGCCAGCTGAATGGTAACAGGGGCAAAGACTGGGAACGGGGGATCCCTGCCCCCACTGGGGGACCTGGCAGAAAACTGAACACCCAAAATAAACTGCCTTTATATTGGGTTCGGTATGTAAAGAATGACCAAATGTAACCATTTTAGTAAATTCATGTAATAATAAACCTGACTCTCCATCTAGTCCAGTGTTGTTCCCTTTGATTGTCAGTAACTCTCTGGTGTCTCAGGCAGAGAAAAATCTTCCCTAACTCCTGCTGCCAGAGATCTTTTTAGCTTGAGACTGGGATGACCTTTTGCAGTTCAACAAACTGTCTTGACTAGAAGAACGTTTTCATTTAGTTTTTTTCATTAGGTCTTCCATTCCTTAGGTGAAATGTTAAATAACCCTTCCCTATTCACCTTTACCAACCTTTTAAAATCATTTTATACCATCCAGTCATATCTTCTTCTACTCTCTTCGGCCTTTCCACTTACACAAAACTCTCTTTACAGCTGTGATAGTCACTTCAATTTTACTTAAATATCAGTCATCAGGTTGTAGTTAAGGCTTTGCTATCATGGAAAAGTCACTAGCCTGAGTGCTTGAAGACATGCTATTCTTGCAGTTGAAGACTTACTATTGTATATATTCTGGCTCTACTAAAAAGTTACTGATACGACTTGGAAAAGCCAGAATATTCCCTGTGGCCACATGAACCCCACTTCCTAGCATCTTGTTTCTGTTTTTATATGATGTTCTTGTGGTGCATTCTAACAGTGAAGGCCATAGAAGTACCTAGGGATAAATCTAACCAAAGAGCTCAAGTATATTTGCTACAATATTCTTATCTCAGTATGTGTATAGATCTGGAGCTTTGCTTTACAATGCTTTAGGCGACGCTTTTCAAATGGTTGTTGCTCCATATATGGTATTAATTTCTTCCATGCAGTTAGTTGCAGAGCTATTTCTATTGCTTGGTTGTATCATCTAATTTCTGCAAACGTGGAACCTCTTTGATTTCTTCATACCAACTCTGTCTGGGGCTCAGATGAACCAATTTTTCTTATGCCATGAAGATGGAATGGGAAGGTGTACAAACTTGTACTTGGTGACTTTACCATTGCTTAATGTTGAAAGTGGACGGATATAGATTCTCAACAAAATCCTGTAAGGTTTTGTGTTGGGCATTCCGTCATGTATGTTGCTGGGCTTTGAAAACACTATGGATTTCCAAAGTCCACTTTGCTAATCATGATTTTGTTCTTGAATCAAATTAGACCCTGTGCTTTCTTGTGTATCGAGTAGAATGGGAGGCAAACTATAGCACTTCCTGATCTTGTTTTCTTGGTGTAGTCCTAGCTTTGTTCATTAAAAATAAGAAAAGGATACAACAGCAATGAGTCATTCTACACGCAGAAAATTCTGAACTGCAAATAGTTGCAACTGGAACTTTCCTGTTTCTCAGCTGTAACCTCTGCGGCTTAACTGCTCAGCCATGTTCTTGATGGTCAACAGACTGGGAAGCAATGTGAGGTCCTCGAGTTTTACTGCTGAATGCTAAAAAATGCTGTTTCAGATCTGAAGTACTTGTGTTTTGATGCGTCCTGATTCTTGATTTATTTAATTCTATATTCTTCATTGGGGGAAAATATTTTTAAAAGAACATTTCATATCTCATTCAGTCAGTCAAGTACACTGTGCTCAGGTTGTCTAGAATGCTTCAGAAAAATGATTTATAGAAAGACCCATGACCTGTATTGCAGGACTGGAGATCACTCCCACCCAGCTCACTTGCTAATCAGATGGCTGGTGCTGTCAGCTTTGACAACACTGTTCACCTGTTTGAGGAAGGCAGAGACCAGGGAAAAGAATGCATCCACTTCCTGCAGAACTGGTGTCTGTTAGCTTGGATCTCTGCCCATTGTGCCCAGTTCAGCAATGGCAATTCAGCGCACATCAGCTATCATTCTCCATGTGGTTTCTCATAGCAGGATACATTTCAAAGCATTTCTTCTGCTATCTCAGAAAGATAACTAATGGCAGGAAGATAACGTGGGAATGGAAGTACAAGATGGGACAATAACATAGGCACAAATGGCATGCTTAAGTTCTGTGGTTGAAACTTGGAAGTATTTAATGTGGCCCTAAATGCCAGCTCTGTGAGGGTCTGATATGGTTTGAGTTGCAGCATGGAAAAGGGGAGCTTAATTCTTCCCCTGTACCTTTGCTCCATTGTAAATGCCCCTTTCCTGACTGTGTTAAGCCACAAAAGTGTGTATGTGTAGGGGGGGGGGAGTGTCAGATGAAGTATGTATACTTTACACCTCTCTAGGGGGTAAAAGCAGCTGGGGGGCATTTTCAATTGGGGAAAGAGTGTGATTGGGATAGCTTCAAACCCATTTTTGTGACACAGCTTGTCCATATTGCCCCCTCTCCACACAACTGTCTTATAAGGTCAAATAAGACATTTGGAGTTCCAGTCATCGACTTTCAGGGTCATGTGTTGTTTCGCCTCTAAATGTTAAAATCACTAGAAATTATCAATGGAGACATTCCTTTTAATCAATAGTAAAGGAATTACAAATTATATTTGTTCATGGTTTGTCATTTTTAACAATGGTATTCAAGAAAGCAAAAGAAGAAACGTGAGATAAAAGAGACATTTGATTTATTTTCAAGCGCAGCAATCTGAAGCAGGGATAGCCTAAGGAACTACAGCATCAATATATCAGTGAGCTAATTAATCCTGACTTGCCACTAATGCCTGAGGAAGTGTCAGAATTGGAGCAAGATGAGCAACATTGGGTGTGGGGACATTGTTCCCCTATGTGACATCAATAAGTAACACTGAAGAGTTTGCAAAACATTTTGGTGGCAATCCTACACAGATCTAAGCACCCTTAAGCCTACTCAGTGGTTTTAAGTGCACCATTGTGATCCAAAGGCTTTTCATAGATGGAAAGAAATTTAGGGAAGTAACATACACCTGCAAAATTACTAGGCGGTGTATGTTGTCTTACTTCTAAATGACAAATATAAAAAAAACTGCAATTCTATTACAGCCCATAAATAACTTAAAATGAGAACCAGGGGTGGCCAATATAGATCCCAGAAAGCAGTAAGAGCTTAAAGCTTCACCCAGAGCTCTGACCCAAGCCCTGCTCCACTAATCAATAACATCCCAGCTGCTCAAGCTCAGCCCACACCCCACTATTCGTAGGTGGTGTCATTGTTAGTGACATGACAACCTATCATATCTTTATTAATTACAAGTGGGGGACTTGCAAGGACTTGCGGGTGGGGGGCATCTCATTTTGCCCTCTCCTACCATGATATCTTTCCCTTCCTCTCCTTTTCCTGTTTCCTTCTCTTCCCTATGGTTCAGTTGCATGGAGCTGGCTGAGCTGGGCCCAGTTGCATAGTGGGGAACCTGCAAGGACTTGAGAGAGTACTTCTCTTTTCCTTGTATCCTCTTCCTCACACTATTTCCTCTTTCCCTCCTAACAGCCTCCATATGCTCACTTTTTCCTTTATCCTTCTCTCCTTCAAACCCACTAAAAACCTACCTTCTTTCTGCTCCCTATCTTCACCTATATTTCTTAATTTACTTCATTTATATACTGTCTTTCTCCATAAAGCAGCTTACATCATTCTTTTACCTCAATATTATCCTCACAACAACTATGTGACTAGTGTATGTGACTAGATCAAAGTCACCCAAAGTCACAGCAGAGTGGTGATTTGAACCTGGGTCTCTCAGTTCCTACACTGAAACTCTAACCACTACACTACACTGGCTTTGGGAAGGCTGCTGTTCAATAGTAGCAATCAGCCAGGCCTGAGTGAGTCATGCAAGTCATGTGGTATCAAGTCGTCCAGTAGTTGCTTCAGGACCTGGTCTCAATGAGTCCTTCCTCAAAGGCCAAAACAGCACTAGAAAGGGCCCTGACTCCTCCCCCTGCCTTTTACTGACAGAAGCCTGGAATACTGGCTAAATTGTTATAGTTGCCTAGCAACAGCCACTAAGGGCACCCGGTTAAAGCTATATGTGCTCCTTTTTTTTATTTTGGGGTTTTTAAACCCTCCCAGTGTATTTTTTTTAGATTTCAGATTTTTCTAGAAACCTGGAACATTTTTAAGTGTGTGGGAAGATCTGTCTTGTCAGTTCTTGGCTTCAGTCTCCAGATTTAAAAATTCTCAGATCAGGGCCATTTAATTATTAGTATATACGATTGGTAGCTTGAGCCTATGGTTCTATTTCACAAGTGGTTGCACTTTCTTTCAGTGCAAGGGGTCTTCTGCTGAGTTGACTCAAGATGATCTTTTGTGTTGTTGTTAGTAGAACGGATCCATAGGTTCCAACCACATGTTTATGCATTAATCAATTTTAATGTTAGTCTTTTAAGCTAAGGAGATATATGGCTGTTTCTAACACAGCACAAGGGAAGTGTCAAAAGAGATAATAAGATCAGGCTGAGATTTCATTGTGACTCCTCTATTATATTCTCGCATCTTATCAATGATTATTGCAACGGCCAGCTCTTTTCCTTCTTAATCAGTGTACGTACTATAGGTACATAATATTTCTTCTTTATCTTGATGTTACATGTCATACATTCTTGCTTTTCAGACATTGTAGATAATGTGGATTCACATTATGGAATCCACCAGGTAAACCAGATTCTAATTTTGATCAGAAAGGGTGAATGTCAACAAACAGGGCTACCATACATTCAATGGCTGGTATTAATGTTTTCTGGCAAGTGATGCCAATTTCATTCTCATGAATGTGGAAGCCTGACAGTAGTGCCTGGAGTCAGAAATAATGTGAGCAAATGCTTTGCATGCTTTCCTGCAAAATGTTGCCCATTCAGCAGGAAGTCCTAACCTTCAAGCCACCTGCCATTCTTGTGCCAGCTTGATAATGCTGAGATGTAACAAACGTTGACATCCTTTAGGAGCTGAATGCAGTCACCTGACCTTTCTCCCTCTAGTGACTATATCAGAATGCTTATCCCCTCAAGCCTTCCTCATAGAGTTGGACTTCCTGCATGGGGTAAGCTCGTGCTAGTTCGTGCGAGAACATGCTTGTCAGCTCTGCCTTCCATACATAGAATGAGGTACCAAGAGATCTGTCGTGGCTGCTCCACTCTCCCTGTTCCAAGCCCGAGGAAGTCCATATTAAATAATATAGGAAATTTAAGTTGCTAGCAAGCAACTGGTTGGTGTGTTCTCTTGTTCTCTTGTTTGTGCCACAGGCTTCAGTGCAGGTGAAACCACAAAGCAGAAATTAGCCATCACTTAGCTCTTCCCAAAGAAATAGGCAGGTCATTATCATCAGTGATGACTGCACTCTTAGGGGCAATGTATAATTCAATATTCACGACATAGTTATGGTCCCAGTGGCGATGGGGAGGGCAAGGGTAAGGCTAACTGCATAGGTCCCTTCTCCCCATATAAGACTCCACTGTATTTTTACAAGGAAAAACTAATTACATAGTAAATAATTGTATAAAGGAATAGTGTTAAATTTAATTTGGATTTGGAAGGCTGCCAAATGATTAAATGAGAATTCAGGTATCATGAGTAGGATACATTTTAATATTAAATTACTTACCTTTTGTATGGATCCAAAGCTACTATAGAGTATAAACCTAACAAAGCGTAAAACAATGCTGGAATGTCAGATGAGTTATTTCAGCTGTCCCCAGTAATAATACTACATTATCTGCTTTGAATAAGCAGTCTGTGACTGTTTTCTTGCTGTCTGACTATGACAGGTGGTGCAATCAGTAAAGACAAGAAACTCTTGAAGTTTAAAGACAAATGTTTCTATATCTTTATGGACATACCAATGTTAACTAGCCACAACATCTTGAGAGTCAGTGTGGTGTAGTGGATGAAGTATCCAACTAGGATCTATGAGACCCAGGTTCAAATCTCCAACCTGCCCAACCAGTTTGCTGGGTGACCTTGAGTTGGTCACACACTCCCAACCTAAACCATCTTATGGGGTTGATGTGAGGATAAAATGGAGGAAAGGAGAATGATTTAAGCGGCTTTGGGTCCCCATTGGGGAAAAAGGTGGAGTATAAATGAAATAAATAAATAAATAAATAAGCAAAAAAGGATATTAAATGGAAACAAGCTGTACATTTGTGACCTGCCAATAGTCTTCCTACAGAATTTCAGCATGAACAGATTTGGCAGAGCTATTTTTGTACTTGGCTAATTCAGCAGACATTTTCATTGAGAGCAAATATACACCTTTTACATTTTATATTTAAGAAGGGCTTGGTCATGAGACTGCTCCTTTCCTCTCCCCTCCATGTTCAGTTGCAACTTCTGGAACTGACAAAAAGCCTATGTACATCAGATCTCAGAAGCTAAACAGGGTCGGCCTTGGTTAGTAATTGGATGGGAGACCTCCAACGAAGATCAGAATTGAGAGGCAGGCAATGGTAAACCACCTCTGTTAGTCTCTTGCCTTGAAAGCCCCACCAAGGGTCACCATGTCAGCTATGGCCTGACTGAACACTTCACCACCACACAGCTATTGTATTGTTGTAGCATCTCTCTCTGTAGGTTTTGAACATCTCAGAAGTTCTGTGAAACTATAATAGAAGTAATTGTATTAGTCTGTTTCAGTAAAGTAAGTACAAGTCTTGTGGCTTCTTAATGACTAACTACATTTTATTCTAACATAAGCTTTCATGGATTACAGCTCACTCTGCACATAGGATCTAGTCCACCGAAGTTTATGTTGGACTAAAATTTTGTCAATCTTTATTATGCCACAAGAATAAGAATTCTGTTTATTTCTTATGGGGACAGACTTTTGTCAGAGAAATTTCAGTGTGATTTTATTGATGTTTGTTTTACAGTGTTTGTGTTCAGCTCCAAAGCATAGAAAAGTCTAAAAGTGATTAAATTTGGTAAGACTGTGGTAAGATTTACATATCTAGATAGTTTTTAAAGGGGAGAAAAACACATATTAGGTTTAGATCAAGATGGGTAGCCATGTTAGTCTGTAGCGAAAGAAAAGAGCAAGAGTCCAGTTGCACCTATAAGACTAACAAAATTTGTGGTAGGGTATGATGAAGTGAGCTGTGGCTCATGAAAGCTCATACTCTACTACAAATTTTGTTGGTCTTATAAGGTGCAACTGGACTCTTGCATATTAGGTATGGCTATTTTATTACTTGCTCTTTGTGCACTGAAAGAGAATAACTGATCAAATCAGAATATTCCCATGGCTATATTATTTATTTGATAGTCTTGCTTCTTAGTTAATCTTTGTAGTATTTTTGGATTTTGAAAGAGAGGATCTGTGGCTCAGTGGTGGAGTGCCTATTTTGCAGACAAATTGCCCCAAGATCAGTTCGTGGAATCTCTAGTTAAAAGGGTGTCAGGCAGCAGATACTGGGAAAGACAGTTCTCTCTCTCAGACTCCAGAAAGCTGTTGCTGGTCAAAGTAGACCACAATGTAGCATCTGTGGGTGCCGTGGTCATTGCTCTGCCAACATCTTCCCTGCTGTCTGCTTCCTGACTCCTTCCGCACCTTATCCTTCCTCAATCTCCTCTTCTCTGTCCTCCGTTGAGGAAGGGGGGCTAGTAGTGAGCATAGGAGGACCCCCAAAACCTGGAATTGGTCCTGTGTTTCGGGCGGGGGGGGGAGAACAAACTTCCAGTCCCTTCTCATGAAATCTGGCCAGTAGCCAGAGATGGAAGTGTAGCAGAGGCGTAAGGTTACAGCTTGGCTTGGCTTTGTTTGTTTTCATGAAGGATGAATGCTTGCTTTAAACTTCTTTGCCACCACCTCAATGGCTCCACCATTGTGTGTGTGTGTGGAGGGGGAATCTCACTGTAAGAAATAAGTGTTGGTGTTGAGCCAGTACCACACTAGGTACTTGTGTGCGTGAAGAGATATTTACGGCAGTCAAAAGTTTGATGCAGGGAGTCTTCCTTGCTTACCTGTGAGAGGTGCTATGTACTTGGATACCCAGTTGGAGGGAGGGCCCACCTCAGTGTTTGTGTCCTGAGGCAGAATGCCTGTCAAAGTTCTGAGCAGAGCACTGTTAGCAATATGCTGTAACAACAGTTGTTCCCATCTTCAGCGGATTGTGCGAAGTGCTTCCTTTTTGTGCAAAGTGCCCTTTCACTAGAGTTCACATTACCACAGTGGAGAATGCTCTCAAGTCATAGCTGACTTATGACGACCCACGACATGAGTTTTCATGGCAAGAGACTAGCAGAGGTGGTTTGCCATTACCTGCTTCTGCAACCTGGTCATTGTTGGAGGTCTCCCATCCAAGCACTAACCATGGCCAACCCTGCTTAACTTCTGAGATCTGACGAGAACAGGCTAACTTGGGCTATCCAGGTCAGGGAATCACAGTGCTCCTATTTGTATTCTAAGTGAGCAGGACTGAAAAGGCAATTCACTTGACCTTTTAGGAACCCTTTTCAGTGCTCTGCTCCAAAAGGCCTATGAAACCGAATGAAGAGAATGTGCTGGAGAGATTTTAAGGGAAAGCAATAGGTAATTCTATAACTTTTGGACTGGGCTGTCTGGCAGAAGATACAGAGCTCAGAGCAAGCTTGAAAACTATAGATCATCACACATGATATAATAATAAATGAGCTGGATACTATAAGCTGAAAGCTGATCATCGAAGGCCCCACAGAATTTCTCTCTTCCTTTTTTGAGGGAGAGAAATTGCACTAGCAGTAACTGCTAATCTGCATAAAAGAACTTCTATATTTATGCTACTATACACTGCTCCAGCTTGCATTTCTGAGCAAAGGAATATACGTTTTTCAAAAAGACAATTAAAATAAAATTAGGTAACACTTGAACGCTTAAACAAATGTCCTTTCTTTCTGGTTTTGTCTTTACATTTTTTTCTTTTTGCTAGATCATTTCAAACTAAATTATCCATTACAATTCAAGCTGCTTTGTCAAATAAACAACAAACTTTCAAGGAATGTAATAGCTTCAGCGAGTACCAGACTTATGCATTAGAATTATTTCTAAAGTGTTACAGTGCAGCTCTTTAGATGTTATTACCACTTCTCCCAACACTTCCCATTTTCAAAAGTATAGATCAGGTTACAACAGCTAGTAGCACTCCCCCTAAAAATTACATGGATCAAAGTGTTACACACTCTCCACTACTGAGCAGTGAGAAGTTCCAGGAACAATACTAGATGGTTTAGTTTTCTTTGAAGGGGAGAACACCAGGGAATTGTAGTATATTTATAATATTTGTTTACTAATATACAAGCAGAAGATAGTGGAACCAAACATACCCTTCTATAGTGAGCAGCAAATCTGATGAACTTTTTTTAGATTCTCAGAGAGAAGTTCACCTAATTCTTGGGAATCTCTCAGAGCTTTGGGGCTGGTGTAGCATAATGGCTAAGGGACTGGTCTATGAATCAGGAAGACCCTGGTTTGAATCTCATCTTTGCCTTAGGCAAACACCTCGCTTTAAATGCTCTTTGCAGCCATATTTGAAATATGCTGTGCAATTCTAACTTCCTCATCTCAAAAAGGCTATTAATATATCTTATTCTCAACATGGCTCCATCTGTGGATACTTAAATCCAGAAATTGGGACCATAGCCAGACAAGGCTTATCTTAAATGCAACCCCCCCAATCCAGGCAGAGAGTAGAAGCAGTACCTGTTGCTTTAAGAAATGAATGCCCTTAGCAGTCATTACTAGGCAACCCCAACAGTACTGCTAACCTTGAAGCTTTGGTTTCTGTCAGTAAAAGGTAGGGGATGGGGGCAGGGTCATTTCCAGGTCTATTTTGGCCTTTGAGTAAGGACTCATCTGTGCCAAGTCCACTAGCAACCATTGGGCGACTTGATGCCAAGTGACTTGCATGACTCACTCAGGACTGGCTGCTTGCTACTGGTCAATAGCAGCCACCTCACAAAGGCCAGTGTGGTATAACAACAACAACAACAACAACAACAACAACAACAACAACAACAACAACAACAACAACAACAACAACAACATTCAATTTATCTACCACCCTTCAGGATGACTTAACACGCACTCAGAACGGTTTACAAAATATGCCATTATTATCCCCACAACAAAACACCTTGTGAGGTGGGGGGGGGGGGCTGCGAGAGCTCCAGAGAGCTGTGACTAGCCCAAGGTCACCCAGCTGGCTTCAAGTGGAGGAGTGAGGAATCTCCCGATTAGAGTACCGCGCTCTTAACCACTACACCAAACTGGTTAGAGTTTCAGACTAGCATCTGGGAGACCCAGCTTTGAATGCCCACTCTGTCATGAAAGCTCACTGAATGACTTTGGGTTAGTCACATACTCCTTTGATGTGGATAGAGCTTGGCCTTCCCTCGAGCAGGGCTCAGGCCCACTTAGCAATCTTAAAATCATGGAAAAAACACCTATTGACAAATATTGATTCATTTAGTAAACTGAGTTTTAATCTGTTGCAAAGTAAGAACAAAGCCTGCACCAAATTTTTCAACAATTTTATCTCTTATTATACCGTTTCAGACGATTTGTTGCAACCTTTAGGGAATAATTACGATTTGCAGGAATGGGTGTTTAATGGGGGCACCTTAACTGATTATTCGTTAGTATATCAGAATTTGCTCCATGGAATATAACTATAAAAAAGATCATCTCAGAGCCTCGTACTTGGTAGATATAACAGCATACAACCTCAGAATGGTGTTTACATCGCTGCGCTTTCAAACTATGCCAATGGAGTTACTCACTGAAAGATATTTAAAAACACACCAGGAATAACGCATTTGTATATACGCAAGTTGGAGCCCAGAAATAAATTTCT
Organism: Eublepharis macularius; assembly: GCF_028583425.1. Classification (NCBI taxonomy): domain Eukaryota; kingdom Metazoa; phylum Chordata; class Lepidosauria; order Squamata; family Eublepharidae; genus Eublepharis; species Eublepharis macularius. Next base: position 51,683,315 of record NC_072799.1, read on the forward strand.
GGCAAAGCCATTAGATAGCTTATATTCCTTTTCTGATTCTGACAAACTAGAGTTTATGCGGTCAGACGTGGATCCCATTGTTTCCAACAGGATGGCAACTTTTACTTTAGCCGCTAGGAAAATTAGAGCAAAGTGGTTCTTAAGAAAGCAGTCTGTTGAAATGAAATGTAATCTTTTGTATCTGGATGTGAATTTCTAGAGATAGATGAAATTTTTGAAATTTTAAAAATACGTTTTTAAGTTGTAAAGGTCTGTGGTCACATAGAATAGATCCATCTGTCTAGTAATATACTCTCAAACTAACCTGTGTCACGGAGCTTTTATGAGGAAAAAATAGAAGAGAGAAGAATGATGTAAGCTGCTTTGGGTCCCCATCGGGGAGGAAGGTGGGATATAAATGAAGTAAACAATAACTACAGCTAAAGAAGGGGGCAGATAATGATTAGTAGGTGGGTGGCTAGTAAAGAGAGAAGGAAACAGGGAAAGTTGAGGATATGGGGGTAGCCAAGAGAAAAGAAATAATGTGGAAATGGGAATACAAGGGAAAGTAAGGTGCTCTCCAAACATCAGTGCAGATTCTCCACTGTCCAACTGGGAGGGGGGGGCAGATAAAAGTAAGTTGGCTGATGGGTGGGAAAGAGAAGGAAGCAGAAAAAGGGAGAGGGTATACTGGCTTTCAGGAAAGGAAAAGAAGAAATAGTAAAGGGAGAGGACTAATGAAATGAGACTAATGGGAGGGGGGACCAGGTACTCACCAGAACAATCCTCCTTGTGCTGATGTAATGATGTGATTTCCGGCCCCAAGTGAAATGCTTCTGCAGCTGGTGCAATTTTTTTTCTCCAAATTTAATACAAGAAATGATAAAACCATACTGTACAAACAAGAAAGGGATTAAAACTAAGCCGTAAAAGACATTATCAAAACCACTCTTGGCAAATTGTTAAAAACCCAAGAATTACAATAAATGAGCATTTTAACTTTGTTGCGTGGGGGGAATTACTTCTTTGGCATTTAAAACATCTAAAATTGGTTTCCAGATCTCATCGTATTCAAATAAAGGGACTGCCATATGCAAGTTCCCAAAAAACGGATTATTCATAATCCTACCCATCAGATATTGCTCCCAAATTTTCTGATACCATTTTTTTAGCAATGGGCCTTTGAGGGATTTCCAATTCCCAGCAATGACCAGACGAGCAGAGGCAACTAATATTGAGACAAGAGTTCTGGTATTCCTATCTAACGCAGAGTTGGGCCAAAAATCCAATAGAAGAAATTCTGGGGAGTATGGCAATGAAAGACCCATCATGTTGAATATCTCTTTGTGAACCACTCTCCAAAATTCCTGAACATAGTGGCATTCCCACCACATATGTAGGGTCGTGCCTTCCTGCCTGCAAGATCTCCAACACAGAGGGCTCAACAACCTGTTCATCTGATTCAATTTATGGGGTGTTAAATACCAATTGGACAGTAGCTTGTAAAATTGGAGTTTGATATTCCAACAACTAGATTTGTTGGAAGGGGAATTCCAATCGGATTCCGAGATAACCCATTTTAAAGAATCAGACCATTTTTTTTGGTATGGCAGAGGGTCTTTATGTAACACCCTTAATAATAATTTGTAAAGGGTTGAAATCCTACCCTGTTTACCATCTTCCCTGTTCGAAATAATTTCCTCAAAAGGAGTTAGGGTCCGAAGCAAATCCTTGGACCTGATCAGCTTGGTGAACAGGTGTTTCAGCTGAAGATATCTAAACCAAGATATCCCAAATCTGAACCTTTCTTCTACTATAGATTTTTCCAGAATTGTCCCGTTTTCAATCCAGTTAGTAATCAACAATATCCCAGAGTTTTTCCATTCCCTAAACTCACTTAAATCCTTTCCTGGAGGGAACCACTCTTGGTTAATGAAAGATGTTACGAGAGAGATACCTGGAGCTAAGTTTTTCCTATATTTATCCCAGGTTTTCAGCATGTTATCTAATAGGGAGTTGGAAGAAGTCATAACTGGCCCTAAGGCAAAATCCTCTGATCCATGGTATTAAGGTGGGAGATAAAGAACATAAGGTTTCACTTTATGCTGATGGTATTTTAATCTTTACCTCTCTACCAGTGGACTCATTAGAATCAATTTCGCAAACCCTGCACTTGTTCAGTTCGATCTCAGGTTTAACAATTAATCAATCAAAATCAGAGTTGTTCCCCATTAATCTAACCCTTAGTTCAGTAGCTAGGTTACAAACACGATTTACATTCAAATGGGTTACTAATAAGATGAGATATCTAGGAGTTTATATCCCCGTACGCTTGAATGATGTTGTTCGGGTAAATTTCGATGAACTTTTTAAATCTGTGCTGATCCTATTTTCTAAATGGAAAAAACAAAGTTACTCATGGTTTGATAGGATCTCATTGGTTAAATCTCTTATTCTCCCTAAGTTTCTGTTTCTGTTCCGATCCCTCCCAGTTAAAATACATCCAAGGAAAATACAGCTTTGGCAAAGGGCTTTCAATGAGTTTATTTGGGCTGGTCGCAAACCAAGAGTTGGGTTCCGGACATTACGTCAGCCCTCAGGTTTAGGTGGTCTGAATGTCCCAGACCTGTCTTTATATCATGCTGCCTCTTCTTTGGCTCCATTGATTCAGGCTTTAAGACTGAACCCAGCAGAAGCCTGGATCTCTGTAGAAAGTTTCTTTTCTTCATCACTTTCCTTACCAGTAACCATCTGGTCCTCAGCGAAAAACAGGCCAGTTATGCAGCTGGTGCGATGATGTCACTGCTGGAAGTGATGTCATCACTTCTGCCAGGAGCACATGTGCCGCACTTATGCCCAGGGTGCCTGCCGGTGGCGGGTGATCACTGGGTGGGTGATCACTCCCACTGGTCGCCAGCAGCTGGCAGGCAAGTGAGCAACCCGCTCGAAGATTGCCCACCACTGGCGGGCACCTGGGATCCCAACTTATACTGAACCTCATTTCCATGGACCTTTGATAATTGCAGGGTATGCATTCTTCTTTTACTATAGGCATAAAAATACACTAAACCTACATCTATTGAACCTTTTTATCTGACAAGGTTTCCTCCAAGAATCCTTGGAACTATTGCTTAGAGATAGTGTTAAGAACTCTCTTAAAGATTCTTAGATTCTTCCCCGAGAATTACTGTTCACAGGTTCCTTTAAGAGAGGAAATGACAGTTAAAGAAGTTTGTGTATAAATACACCTTTTCTTCTTGAAAGTATGTATAAATAACATTTCCCTCATCTTATAGGAACTCTGGCTTAGCAACACAGCATGTGACCTGTAAGCTGCACATAGCCTTGCCATGCGCAATATGAATATTACCTAAATTTACATAGAGAATATAGTGTGAAATCTTATGAAAGCTTTACCATGGATTTTACCATTCCAGTAAAGCCTTGACCACTGTGAGTGGTAAACCTGCTGTTTTTGTGCATAAATGTAATTGCATTAGATAATGGATAAAGTGGAGGAGAGGAAAATGATGTTGTAAGCCTCTTTGGATATCCGTTGGAGAGGAAAGTGAGTTATAAATGTTGGGGAAAACGTTATGCAAAAGTGGCCAGGTCCTCATCAAAATCATGGGAAGCAATTAGCCAATTAGCCAAGGGGGAAAGATCAAGCGGTTCTTCACCTTGCTCAAATGCCTCACATCTGAATGCCAACTTTTCCAAACTTTCTTTGCAGAGTCAAGCTGTATGTGTACTGTTGGGCAGATTACTCTTCTCCTTCTCAACTTCAGAAAGCTAGATTCAAATCACAATGCAACAATTATAACTTCAGGCAAGTTGTTACGACTCAACTGCAGTTCCCAGCTCTTAAACAAGATACCGTAAGAATGAATAAGGTCAAGATTATAAAGTACTTTGCACATTAGGAACTCTCTATAAAAGCATAACTTTGAAAGGACACATAGTTTAGTTGACACAACAAAGGACCACAGATGGAATTTCTGCTACATTACTGATGTTAGAAAGTTATACACAACTAGCGTCATCTTTTTGTTATGAGGTACGCAAACCTTACTTTATTCTTGTGTTTTCTTATAGTGTAACAAAGATGCCTGCACTGATTATCATTTTAAAAAGAGATGCTCTAAACAGACAGAGATGCTGGATTCGTGATAATTCATTTCCTAGACATGCCTTTAGATGTCTCTCTTCTTTACAAATTCATTTGAAACCCAGCAGGTGGCTTACAAGAGTTTGGGAGGATTTGCCTAAAGCGGAGCTGAGTGTAAAGTTAAACTCGCTCTCTGAGGACAAATGAGAATCGTTGAAAACAGTATTTGACAAGAAGTTAATGAAAAAGAGCGGCTCATTGCTTGCAAATACATCACTCTTTCTCTTGAGTGTTTATGAGGAAGTAAAATTCATCTATTGGGGATGGATGATTTTCTCTTCCTCCTCAACCCCTTCCCAAGCTTTCAAGCAATTATCTTACTTATTCGAACTTCAATTCTGTTTTCTTTGAAGTAGAAGTTACATATTATATATTTTACTCATCTTGTAGAGATAAAATCTGGTGCATATTTCTTAGATCTACATCTACTTCCTGAAATTCGCATTAGATTATTTTAATAGCTAACCTAGTTGTATATATTTACTAAATGCCTTTGAAGTTTAAACTGATAGTAATGAGGTATATGGGGAGATGACGATCTATCCCAGCAGGATAACTGTTGCTTAAAGATATACATTGTAAAGTGTAACTGTTTAGATTTGTAAGTAGATCTCTAACCTTAAATCCCACAAAATCAAATTTAAGTTTGTGGTGAGGGTTAGTTGAGCCAGGTAACTCTAATAATTAGATTATCCAGGGATCATATGAAGCTGCTGTATACTGAGTCAGACCATTGGTTCATGTATTGTTTATTCTGATGTGCAGTGGTTTTCCAGAGTCTCAAGGTCTCTCTAGACGTGAAGGTTTTTAAAGAGTTGGGTCTGGGCTCCCAAGATGCAGCTTGGGTTCCCATAACTGCTGTCTGGCTGCAGGGAATGGCTGTTAAAAAAGAAAGGAGCGCCCAAGTGACCTCAGAATGCCACCAAGGGGGGGGGGAAGGGCTCCTCCCTCCCCCTCAAGCTGTTTTTCAAAATAGTGGGCAGGAGGATGTCTCTGTTTTTGCTACATCTTGTGGAGTGTTCTGTGAACATAGAGCAATAAAAATAGAGAAATACCCTCCCTCCATGCTATTTTGACATGGGGCAACACCTTGAGAGAGGGGGCAGAAGCCCTTCCTCCCCTTACGGTGGCATTCTGAGGCAATTTGGGCTCTCCTTCATTTTTTAACAGCCATTGCCTGCAGCTGCTGTGTGGCTGCGGGGAACCTGAGTTAGGTCTGGGAAACCTGGACCCAGCTCTAAAACACCGCTGCCTTCTTCACTCAAAGAGTAATTAACTTGTGGAATTCAAAAGTTGTGGAATTCACGCTGTATAGTGCAAGCCACTCATTTAGTTGGCTTTGTAAGGGTTAGAAAAATTAAGAGATGACAAGTCTGCCAACGAGAACATGAGAAGAGCTCTGCTGGATCAGACTCATAGCCCATTTGGTCCAACTTCCAGTCTCGCACACTGCTTAACTAGTTACTCTAGAAGGCCAGCTACAGAGAATAGAGGCCAAGGCCTTCCCCTGATGTTGCCTCCTGGTGCTGATGTTTACTGCCTCCAAATGTGGAGGTTCTCTTTAGTCACCATGGCTAGTAGCCACTGATAAACCCTGTCCTCCATGTATCTGTCTAATCTTCCTTTAAAGCCACCTAAGCCTTCAGCTGTCACCGCATCTTCTGACAGTGAATTCCAACATTTAAACACTTGTTGTGTGAAGAAGTATTTCTTTTTGTCGGTCCTGAATCTACTGCCCATCACCTTCATTGGATGCCTTCCAGTTCTAGTATTTTGGGAGAAGTTCTCTGTGTCCACACTTTCTACCCAGTACATAATTTTATATACTTCTATACTTCTATTGTGTCCTCCCTTAGTTATCTCTTTTCTAAACTGGAAAGTCCCAGACTCTTCAGACTTTCCTCATTAAGAAAGTGTTCCATCTTTTCTATCACTTTTCTCTGTTGCCCTCTTCTGTGCTTTTCCCAGCTCTGCCATGTTCTTTTTGAGATATGATGACCAGAACTTCACAAGTATTCCAAATGAGGCTGTACTATAGATCTATACAGGGGCATTAGAATATTAGTTTCCTTTTTCAATCCCTTTCCGAATAATCCCCAGCATAGAGTTTGTCTTTTTAACTGCTGCAGCACACTGGGTTGAAATTTTCATTAAGTTATCCACTATGGCCTCATGGTGTCTTTTCCTCTCAGCCTCAGCAAGTTCAGACCCCATTACCATGTACTTAAAGTTGGGCTTTTTGTTCTAATGTGCATCACCTTAAACATGTATGCAAAGTGCCATCAAGTTGCAGCCGACTTATGACAACCTCTTAAGAGTTCCAAGGCAAGAGATGAACAGAAGTGGTTTGCCATTGCCTGCTTCTTTGTAGTGACTCTGACCTTCCTCGAGGTCTCCCATCCAAGTATATATTGATTTTATTTAAAACATTTATATGCCACCTTTCCACCCAAATAGGATCCCCTAACCAGGGCCAACCCAGCACTATCTACATTGAACGTCATTTCCTACTTTGTTGCCCACTTTATCCAGCTCATGGAGATCCTCTTAGAACTCTTCACATTCACCAACGTGGATAATTTCATGTGATCTGCAAACTTGGCCACTCACCCCCAATTCCAGATCACCTTATGGAACCTCACTGCTTACTTCCTTCAGCCGAGAGAACTGTCCATTTATTTTACTCTCTTCTTCCAATTGTTTAACCAATTTTTCATTAAAAAGGACATCTTATCCCATGACTGCTAAGCTTATTTAGGAATATTTGTTGAGGTGCCATGTCAGAAGTTTTTTGAAAACTAATGTCTACTGAGTCACCAATATCTGCATGTTTCTTCACTTTTTCAAAGAAGTCCAAAAGGTTGGAGAGGCAGGACTTCCTTTTGTAGAAGCCGTGCTGATTTTCCCTCAGCAAGCTTTGTCTCTCTATGTGCCTATTAATTCTATCTTTGGACAAGACTTACTGGTTTTTAATTTCATCAAAAGATCTGGAACGTCTTCTCTTGTTACTCCAGTTTGACCCAGTTTTTCATACTCTTTCCCTGAAAATAGTGCCTGTGGCCTGGGTAAGTGCCCTGTACTCTTGACAGTGAAACAGATGCAAAGAATTTGTTTAGCTTTTCTGGTGATGGCATCTTGATATCTAAATGGAATCTCCAGAGACAGTAATTCTCTGTATATCCATGCAATTGGGTTATCAACTGGGGGACTTAGCCCTCCACATTGTAGGCCTTCTGGGGCCATCTGTTGGCCAGTGTGTGAAAGACAATGTTAATCTAGATGAACCAAAGGTCTGATCCAGCATAGATGAATTTTTTTAAAAATGTTGTTTTCTGTTTGTCTACAGATTTTTAAAAATGCTGGTGATCATTGAGAGTTGGGAATTATTCGGCAAGGAACAAAATCTTGCTTTCGTTCAATGTGGCAGTTCATATACCAGGAGTGCATGAGTCCATTCTATGGCAGTTTCTGCATTTGGGCTAGCACTTTTTGAACTAGAGCACTTATGGGAATTACTGCAGAGACTTCTACAGTGTATACATTCCATAGCGACAGGGTTACATGAAGAAAAAAGTCTGCTGCTGTTATGTTTGAGTTGGTGTGATATCAACGACAGTGAGGAAGAGACTGCAAGACATACACAGGAGCTACTACAATGAAGGGCTGATCTATAATCAGTGCAGCAATGATTACTGATTGTAGACTGTATTGCAGGCAGAGTAGCACAATCTCACTCCAGCCTTAACTGGGATTAAGTTGAATTAGTTTCCACTCTTAGTGTACATAGCCTTCACCATCGAGATGGTAGTTCATACTGCTGAAATTGAGAGTATTTCTGAACACCAGCTCATGATGTTAAAACCAATTTATTTTCAACCTCAGAGATATTTTTAAAAGACTTATAAGGGGTGTGCTACATTTAGAGAGCAAGCCCAAGCAAGTCTACTCCAAAGTATGTCCTTTGTTGATCAGAAGAGCTGAGTCCCAGGAAAGTGTTTTTAGGATGGTGCTGTTAGTGCACTAAGCTTGTTGCAGAACTCTAAATTAGTCTGTTTGCAAAATAAATTAAGGGGAACGTCAATTTCATGACTTTCAATTTTAATGAAAATTACAGAACAAAAGGAAAAAGATGATCACATCAATTGTTCTGGAGGAGACTGAAAGTCGATGAATGTGTCCAGATTTGTGCAGTGTCACACTGAGTGGTTTTAAATCAAATCTTACTATTAGCCATGGACATTTAGATGGGAAGATCAGAAAGTGTGTGGCTCTGGTCTTTTCATTTTTGTGATTTCAGTTTTTAGCTGGGCTTGTGGTGAGGAAATCTCATGGCTGTGCCAAACTACATATTTGGACATGCCACTGTGGTTCGGTTCTGATTAGAGATGGGCATGAACAGAAAAAAAACCCGTACATGATGTTTGTTGTTCGTTGCCATCCACTAACAGGGACTCACGAACAACCACGAACATGGCCCTGTTCACAAACATGTTCATGGTTGGCTGTTTGTGGGGGCCAGCAGGCTCTCCTCCAGCCATTATCCAAGTTAAGATCCCTACTGCACCACTCCCAGAAACCTGACCCGAGCAGGCACCAGGAAAGGTACCAAAAATAAATAATAGCTTGGCCCCAGAGCCTGGCAGCAGCCCTGGAACTTGAAGGTGTAGATCCCTACCGCACCACTCCCAGAAACTTTACCTGAGCAGGCAGCTGGAAAAGTACCAATAATAAATAATAGCTTAGCTCAGAGCCTGGCAGCAGCCCTGGAACTTGAAGGGGTAGATACCTATCCCACCACACACAAAGAAAATTCAAGCTCCAATGCACTCTCTTTGTCAAAATGCCAACAGCAACTCTCTCCCTCCCCACTGTCTGCAAACTAAACCAGAGCTGGGAGCCCCCCCTCCCCCTGCTTTTTGTCCCCTTGTAACAAATTTGGAGCTCCATACTTGAAAGAAAGACCTGCCTATCAAGCTAAATTGGGCTTAGATTGGGGTTTCCAGGGCAACAGCAGGAGTTCAGACAGAGTTCAGACAATCCCTGCCTAAGTTGCCAAGGGAAGTGATTGCAGGTGCCAGACTGTCTAGCTTGACAAACAGCAACGAACAGAAATGAACAAGGCTTGCAACGACCAGCTGTTCATTTAGAATGGGGCCTCATGAACGGCTTGTTCGCGAACAGCAGATTAAGCTGTTTGTGGCTTTTTTTTGTTCATATTGCTGTTTGTGCCCATCTCTAGTTCTGATATAACAATTGATGTGTTTTTCCCTCCCCTCCCCTCAAGAACTTGGCTTTCCCCTCAATGGTATACACTTAATGTTCTATAGCAAATTCTCTGCACTAAATATAGCATACGCCTTATGTGTCTTGTAAATATTTCAAATATTGAAAACAGGCTGGCTTTAATGTTGGGGGCTACATGCTGAGACAACAAGGTGTGTCGTTTTTGGCCTTATAAAATTGCACCACCTTGTATTAATGACAAAAATGGACTTGTCTCTAGTGGAAAAACCTCAAATTTTGCCACCCACACAATGATGGAAAATACTATTTGTTCACCAAAAAATAAACAACTTTTCTCTAGCAATCAGTCAGTTGAATTTGCATGCCTAGAATAAGTAATCTCAGTAAGAATAAAAGAATTATACTCAAAGTCTTTAGAGCAATAAAATGCCTGGAAGATTAAGGACAGTGTTAAGAGATATTTGCTGTTACTTGTTGATTTATATGCAGAATATTTATGTGGCATGTTTACATTTTATTTTGTTGATTACTAAGGCGGCTGAAGCTTGCATGATGAACTGCACTTTTTAAAAGCCTGGAAGTGCTGTAGAAACAGCTGAAGGACTGTTAATCTCTCACAGACACTGAGAGCTTTGAGTGACAGGCTACTCCAAGGAATCTGATTGGGTAGCATGAGCTGGAAAGAGGAGGGTCTGTTCTTCAGCCCTAGAGAGGAAGTGTGAAGAGTGGGGAGATGGAGTCCTAACTGAGAGCAGTTGAACACTGATAGGAGAACTGGGGGAAAGTTGGCAAGGAAGTTTGGTCAGTAAGTGCAGACTCCCATCCAAGCCAAAGAAAGGGGATAGATCTTATAAGGAGAGGAGACTTTCCTTGCCTAGTCAAACAGGGAGGTAGTTCTGGAGAATGAAGAGATCTTTGGTCGGATGTGGCTGGAAACTGCCTGTAGAGACCTTCAGATTTAGTTAACGACTGAAGGAAAGCACTGGTGCTTGAAAGGAAGGGGTTTGGGGTACTAGAAAGTGGGTAACAGCATTCTTAAACCTAAAACGCGACAGAATACTAAAAGAAAGTGTACTAGAATCAGTGTTTGTGGAAAACCCAGGAACAAAAGCCTCTAAACAAAGTATCTGTGAAGATTATAAGGTCTATGTATGTACTGATTTTCCCTCAGAGATTTCTATGTTGAATTCCCTCAGAAATTTTCAAGCCCTGATCTCACCTGACCTTTCCCCTCTAAAATAAATAAAATAGTTACTTTTGAATTTTAAAAATGCCTCTGGTGCCATTTCTGCTATTTAAAGATGAAGAAGAGGGAAAGAGGAGGAGGGAATGTCATAACTTGTTTGTCAATTCTTTTTCCTTTAAAATGACAGTTATTTGTTATGGATAACAAATTACAACATATATCCTGAGTTATGAAGATACGTTATTTTATAACTCTCTGTTCAATAACTGGTCTACTTTCAGTGAGGGCTGGTAGGGACAGACAAATATTACTTATCATTGAGATAGAAAACTTGGGTTTGAGCTATACCACTTCAGACTGTGAGTAGGAGCTCACTTAGCTGAATGTGACATCATGCAGGGAAGAAAAACCTCTGCATGTGGAAAACCAGTCATCATGGAGTCTTCTGCCTCACATGATTGTATTTTTAGATAAATCAAGTCATAAGTTTACCACTTCCATGTCAGTTAGGCTGAAGACTACTTTATTTGCTTTATTTATACCCCATCTTTCTTCCAATTGGGAACCCAAGGTGGGTTACATAAATCTCTCTTCCATTTTATCCCCACAAACCAGTGAGAGCGGGACCACAAGTGACGCCTGACACAGGTTGGACACTAGTCAGCTTTTCTCAAGTTTTGATGGGAAATGTAGGCATCCTGGTCTTGCAGCTTGACTCTCTGACTGCTGTCCGATGGACTTTTCAACTGTCACTTGTCCAACATTCCGCCAAGCTGCCTACATTTCCCATCAAAACTTGAGGGAAGCTGGCAAGTGTCCAACCTGTGCCTTTTGTCACTTGTGGTCCCACTCTGAGATAGGTTAGGCTAAGAGTGTGTGATTGGCCTAAGGTCACACAGCAAGCTTTCATGGCAGAGTGGAAATCTGAACTTGATTTTTCCAGATCCTGGTCTGACACTTTAACCAGTGCACCATGCTGGCTCTCTGAAGACTCTCCACTCTCAAATCTAGCCACTCACATCATGTTCAGATAAACAGACATAGGCTTACCACTTCCATCAGAAGATTCTTTACTCCAAAACAATCTGTGCTAGAAAGTCTAGTTGCTCATTCATTTTTGCCAGTGTATACTGCTTGAAAGTTCTAAAACCAGCCCAAACATCTTGACCAACCAAAACATCTCAAAACAGTAGTCTTTAGAGTTCCTCAAATATTCATCAGGCTATATGTTCAGAATAGCTACAAAAAGTGGACAGTAGGAAAGAAAAAAGATGTTCAGGGCATGGCCAAGAAGCCCAAAGAACAAGTAGAAGGAACTTGTGGAGAAGGGGTCCCAGTGGTCTGATTTAAAGTCCTCATGGTGAACCTGACAAAAATCGGGGTCTTTGTAATGTGTAGTTAAGCCCATAAGAATACACATGGAGTATGGCTTCTATGAAATATACACATCAAGATTTTCTTGCTCCTTGCCTTCACTTTGCCTTGCTAGATTTCCACATGTTTAATATAAAAGATATTTAATTAAATGTTTCTGAACTGATCCCTGTGTTTGGATCTTTCTTGCTGTGCTTGTTTTATAGTGCCATCCTAATGGATCTTCACAGTCCATTGAAGTCAATGGGCTTAGAAATGCATAATTTTGCTTAGGCTAGTACTATAAAATGGCAGTTCTAAACAAGAATTCTTAAAATCCTACTACAGTCTGTTCAGTGAGACTTATTCCCAGGAAAGTGTTCTTGTGTATAACCTCTAGCCCTACCTGTTTCTTACTGACCAGTGGCAGAAGAGTTAACTAGTAGACCTGTGTAAGTTACTAATAGTTAGCCTGTTTGAGCTGAGGTTGTGTTTTTGAGGAATATGGATTTGAAGAAAGGGATTTTATATACCACTCCTGTGCCTTTCAGTATTCTGTGCCTTTCAGTATTAAATGCCTTGCCCTTTTTCTATGCTCAGGAGCCAATGTAGTATTTGTAATGCAACCTGTAAGAATATGACACTTGAAACAAGAAGACCAAAGAAGGATATATGCTGAAATTCTGTAAGAACTGAGGACTAAATATACTGCTTGTAGAGATGCACCTATAAAAATATTACACATATGTTATATTATCCTATAGGATTCCAATAGGAATCAATACAAGAGAGCCTTTTGTAGAAACTGATTTATGCAGCAAGCTGGGTCAGCCACATGTGACATTATCTCCCTCAAGGCTGCAAAAAGGGAGAGAGTGCAGAAATGGGGGGAACATTTCTTTCTGCCCACAGACCTCAGTTATCTGAAGGCCCCAAGGCTGCCAAAATGAGACTCCATGGCGCCGTCGAAGGTAACAGTAGCAAAAGGGAAGTGGGCAAAGTGGTATAAGATGTCCTTCCAAGGGGAACAAGCACAAGGATGAGATAAGGGGCTGCAGAATTTGGAATTCCCCCAAGTAGGTAGCCGACCCAGAATTGCGTCTTCCAATCAAATTAACCCTAGACACCAGTGTCAAAGACTACGAGCCAATAAGATAACAAATATTAGAATATTGTAATATTATTATAATTAACCTGAGGGTATTAATTGCTTTGCACTTCTATTGTAGCTTTGATGAGCACTGGGCACGAGGGAATCCCTTTACTTCCCATGGGAGCTCATCCATTGTTTAATTAAACAATCTATTTGCTTCAATTCAACAGGACTCCGGGAGTGTTTTTTGTCATTGTGATTGGCTAAGAGAGAGAGAAAGATACCACAGAAGCACAACGTTTGTGCATAACATTTTGATGCAATGGTTACATTTGGAATCTAATAAACAGTTGGTTTGGGAATCTCTACTAGGGTAACATCAATACCCAAAAAGCCTTTTGATCCCCCACACCTCTACAACACTTGGGGGTACCAGACATGTTTTGCATCAGAAGTACATGTGAAATATTAGATAGTAGGACAGCTGGAGTAACTTCTGTGGATCCTTCCTGTCAATGAATTTTAAAGTTAAAACAGCTGCCTGCTCAAATCCCAATGTAATGATGCCTAATCAGATAAAGCAATGTATTGCGCTACGTGTTGACATTACATATTACCACAGAGTTTCTAGAGCATTGTATGACATACCAACACCACATCTGGATTTTTGCCCAAATGTGACATTAACATGTAGGTTCTTCCACTGGAACCAGAGGCAAGGTCTGGGGGGGGGGGCAGTGCTGGGAAGAAAATGTCCCCATGAAGTGGGCAACTGGCATCCCTGTGACTGAGTGATACAGGAATCAGGGAAAGGGCTTCCATATCTAATGGTGGCCTTGCCAGAGAGCACATAGCCCCCCCCCTCCATTATGTACTATTTAGCTTTGCCTCTTTTGTTTATGGGAGCTTTGATTTTGCCTTTCAAAAGCCTATTTGTTACTAAGAAATATGCTGTAACTAAGATTAAAACATGTCACTTCAAGGTCTATTGACATTTTGCTGTTTCTCCCCAGAAAGCTCTGAAAAGGTCAGATGTAATCAGGAAACATTATACTATGCAGAAGACATTGTCTGAGCAGAAAAGCACTGAATAACTGTTTTTACTCAAAAGCCTTCAAGAAGGAGAAATAAAATGGATTTTATAAGCAGATTCCCAGTAACAAAGACATGAGTGCAGCATATTTAATCTACCAGAACTACTGTATGGATTGAACAGAAAAAAAGAAACAGAAACAACAGTTTTTCCCATTGTATTTTTTCTTGCAGGGTGTTTGCTTCTGTAATATATTTACAGAAGCAGCAAAAGAAAGCACAAAGAAATATGCCACACAAGGATGTTATCCCAGGCAATGATCCTATGAGTAAGAATCAACAGATGCTTTTTTTAAAAAAATGTAAATGACTAATTCTGAAGTAATCCCTTTTACACTGGGGATATTTCAAAGATTTTCTCATGGAGGCAAGGCAAGCCCATTCACAAACTAAATCTTAAAGCAAAAACAGAAAGCTAGTTCTAGCTGAATTGGGAAACACATTTAAGATTTCATCACAAAGACTCTAGGACATATAGAATTTGTTCTAACACTTTTTGATTAGAAAGAAAAAGAGAAAGAAACAAACTGAAAATAATGGCCAGGATCCCAAATGCTGCTCAAGAGATCTTGTGTTTATCCAAGGTTTATCCACACAGCAAGATTTATCCACATTGCATGGAAACCCATTTTCAAAGCCAAGGAGATTTTCAGCAATTCAGATATGGCATGTGAAAGGACTATTGTTCAGAGAAAAATGTTTTTAAACTTTGAATATGCCTAATCCTTAGGATGGCCTAAAGTAGACCTTTAGAACCTCACTATCTATAGATGAATTAATCTTAATCTTATAAAGGGTTCAGAACAAATAAAAAATCCTGTCTTGTTTCCATAAACTGCCAATATTTAATTCTATCACGCACAATTCATGTGCTGGTGTAGACCATAATTCAAAGGGCATCCATAAAAGCTCTTTCATATGTGCTCTTTAACCTGCTTTAGTTTCTGAAGTTTAATACAACTGAATGAAGACTTAATCAGGGTTTTTTCAAAGTCTATTTTGCTCCAAGGATTTTTTTCTTAGCTCAGGCTGGAACAATGGGGCAAACGGGGCAGTGTCCCATCAAACATCTATCATGCCCCTCCAAACAGTACTGGTTTTTTGATAGGAAATCAAGCTGAAGAGTAGCCATTCAGTAACTATTTGTTGGGTAAGGACTTCTGCCCCAGAGAACAAAGGTGTGGTTGGAGTGCACATGTGCAAATTTAGACCTTCCTTCCAGCTCTAAAGTGACTAAATAGTCACCCACTTGGTGAATTTAGAGGGGAAGAGGTGGTGGAGGAGAGCTGCTCTTATGTTCTCATGCTAGAGGCAGAAAATATTTGTACAGATCTTTGTCCTGTAGGTATCTTTTTGCTGAAGAAATTATCTTTGATGAGACAGAAAACAAATAATAAGAGGCTCAGTCTCAGAGGTGAGCACAAGTCTTCTTTTGCTACAATATATTATCCCACAGGGAGGGCAATCGTGTTTTCTCTAAAGATGTAGAAGTGCTAGGGAAGCATCCCTTACTGTGAGCAGCTCAAGGGGGCTTGATGTGATCTCAGGTTGATTCATAAATTTTTCTGTTTATGAATTATAAATACCTGAGGAGTAGTTTTGTTAGTCCATTACATTAAAAAAAGGAATCTTGTGAAACAGTCATGGTGGAAAGTGCTGTCAAGTTGCAGACAACTTATGATGCTGTAGGTTTTTCAAAGCAAGAGATGTTCAGAGGGTGGTTTGCCATTGCCTACCTCTGAGTAGCAACCACGGACTTCCTTGGTAGTCTCCCATCCAAGTACTAATCAGGGCCAACCCTGCTTAGCTTCCAAGATCAGATGGGGTCTGGCTAGAGTGAGCCATCCAGGTCCAGGAAGGGTGAAACCTTAAAGATTAAAAAATTCATGAAAGCTAATTTTCACATAAACAGTGGACTTTAGCCCATCCTACTATATAAAAGGCTTAAGTGTATTCAAGACAACTCACTTCCTACCCTGGTGCGCCACCAGAGGGCGCTACTGTGGAGGGAAGCCCAGATGAGGCAGCCAGACCTCCAGAGAACATACCATGGCAGGAAGCCCAGACCAAGATCAGGAGCGGAGAAGGTGGCAATGCCTGCCCCCTGCCTTCACCCAGCTGGGATCAGGAGTGGAGGAGGAGGCAATGGCCATCTTCCACCTTCATGCAGCTGGGATCAGGAGCAGAGGAGGTGGCAATGGCTGGCCCCCCTTCACTCAGCTGGGATCAGGAGCGGAGCAGGTGGCAATGCCCGCCTGCTGCCCTCACTCAGCTAGGATTGGGCGCAAAGCAGGTGGCAATGCCCGTCTATCCTTTACCCAGCTGAGATCAGGCATGAAGCAGGGGGCAATATGTGCACTCCGCCTTCACTCAGCTGGGATCAGGAATGGAGCAGGTGGCAATGCCATCTGCTCTTCACCAACTAGGATCAGGAGGGGAGCAGGTGGCAATGCCCCCTCCCCGTCTTCACCCAGTTGGGATCAGGAAGGGAGCAAGTGGCAATGCCCACCACCCACCTTTACTCAGCTGGAATCAGGAGCAGAGCAGATGGCAATGCCCATCCCCTGCCTTCACACAGTTGGGATCAGGCAATACCTGCCCTCTGCCTTTGCCCAGCTGGGATCAGGAGCAGAGCAGGTGGCAATGCCCCCTCCCCATCTTAACTCAGCTGGGATCAGGGAGGGAGAAGGTGGCAATGCCCACCCCCGCCTTCACTCAGCTGGGATCAGGGGTGGAGCAGGTGGCAATGTCTGCCCTCCACCTTCACCCAGCTGGGATCAGGAGTGGAGCAGGTGGCAATGCCTGCCCCCCTTCACCCAGCTGGGATCAGGAGTGGAGCAGGTGGCAATGCCTGCCTGCCACCCTCACCCAGCTGGGATCAGGTGCAGAGCAGGTGGCAATGTCCGCTCACCCTTTACCCAGTTGGGATCAGGCACAGAGCAGGGGGCAATGCCCACCCCCCGCCATCACCCAGCTCAGATCAGGAGTGAATCAGGTGGAAATGCCCATTCCCTCTTCACCTAGCTCGGATCAGGAGCAAAGTATGTGGCAATGCCCACCTCCGCCTTCACCCAGCTGGGATCGAGAGCAGAGCAGGTGGCAATACCCACCCCGCCTTCACCCAGCTGGTATCAGGGCAATGTCCACCCCCCTTCACCCGGCCAGGATCAGCCATGGAGCAGGAGGAAATGCCCACCTCTTCCCAGCATGAGGAAAATGCCCACCCTCCCTTCACCCGGCTGGGATCAGGCAAGGATCAGGAGGCAATGCCCACCTCCTTTTAAACCTGCCATTAGAATATATTATTACTTGTATAGTTGTACATTATTTATGAAAAAGTATATTTGTATTGTGAAATGTCTTGAGGATTTTGTACAACTTTGTAAATTATGTGAATTTCTGTATTTGGCTATCTGTGATCAATTTCGTTATACTCCCGGGCGGGATTTTTCTTGTTGCTCTTGACTTGTTACCTTCTTCTGGGAGAGGCCTTTCTTGTTACTTTCTAGGATCAGGAGCGGAGCAGGTGGCAATGCCCACCCTCCTTCACCCAACCAGTATCAGGTGCAGAGCAGGAGGCAATGCCCGCCCCCCTTCACTCAGCTGGGATCAGGTGCAGAGGTGACCATGCATGCCCCCCCCCTGCCTTCATCTGGCTATCTGATCAGTGACGGAGAGGAGGGAATGCCCGCCTGTCCACCCTCTCCTTTCTAGAGCCCATTGTATTTTTTCCCACAATGGGCTTTATTGCTAGTGCATATATATGTCTCAATACATTTGTTAGTATTTGAGGTACCAAGATTCCCTTTTCTTTTCCTAGTTATGAATGAAGGCTGAAGAACTTTTGCAGAGTTTGAATACTTGGCTGTAAATCTAAAAGACTGTTCATCATACTTATAGAAATGTGATTTGTATCTGAAGTACCAGCTTCTAATTTACTGCTAACTTCTGTGTGTTGTATTTCTAATAATATTAACACTACAATCATAAATATATACAAGCCTTTTAAAAAGCCATGGTATTTATTTCTAAATGGAGTTGCAATGTTTAATTGATTTCGATTAGTTAGAACAATCAATTAAAAGCTTTAGATCAATTTACATACTTGTGATCAATTTGGTAGGTAGCAAATTTTTAAAATATATGAATGTATGCACATGTGCACATATGCACACACTTACAAAACAGTTTGTGGCAGGCACTATGGGGAAGATGCATATTCTACCTTGCACAGGAGGGAAATGTCTCTTCTAAGACAGTTCCTTCTATGAAATGAATATGCAACATGAGAAATTGTGAAAAGGTTAGTATTAGATTTGGTGGCAGCAACAATTAGTAAATTTGGTCATTAAACTTCAAAATCCTGAAGGTTGAAAAATAAGCCTGGCTGCTAGATTCAAAGAAAATTTGTCAAGGCCTGGTATAGATGACTTTAAAGTGAGATGAGACAAATTTATTGAGAATAGATCCATCAATGATAGCTAAATGGAAACGCCAAGTTTGGGGGTAGTGTACCAGTGAACATTGCTGGAGGGAAGTGACAGGGGAGAGGCTCTCTAGCTTGTGAGCCTTCCAAGGCAGCAGTTAAAATGATGTTTTAGGGTATGAGAGAAGCATCACAAGCTTGAAGTTTGTAATAGTTTTAAAACAGAGTACAGGAGATGTTTCAGATAGAGTGTGGATAGAAAGAAGAATTTCAAAAAGAGAAGATGCTGCATCTGATGCTTGCCCTGTCTTGTAGGTGAAGGAACTGTGTTTATCCAGTGTGGAAGAAGGAAAAATATTCTGTATATGCATAGGGGTACTCTTTACTATATTACTTTAATACATCAAAGCCTTTGCACTGTGAACTGGCTTAGGGATTGTCCCACTGTCCTAAATCAGGCTTGTGATGCAATGGGCTGCCCTTTTCTGTACTCATTTGCTCCTCTAACAAAAAAAAAAAATTGACTACAAACCCGGTTGTGCTGCTGAGTCATGACAGACAATCAATTGAAGTCTGTCATGCTTTTAAAGGCACTGCCTCCCTGTAGAAACAGATGTTTCTACACAATAACAAATGGGTTAACCAACAGCTAAATTCCAGTCACAGCAGGTGAAGAAAAAATCTTTGCGCCTCACACTTAAACATTTCTCACTAAAACACAACACACACACACATACAAAGAGTTGAGAAGATATGACAAGTGCACACAGCAACTGCCGTTATTGGCAGATAGCAGTGCCAAGTATTAGGAAATTATTGCAATCTGGTATGAACCCTAATCAATGCAAATGACACCAGGGCAGCATTGGACATGGCACAGTGCAGCGGAGGATGGCTGGTGCTAGGGTAAGGGCAAATGTCCTGGGTGCACTAGCAGGCAGACTGGAGCAACAGACAGACAGTGCTGGAACTACCCCAACAGCACTGGGGACAGCAGAGTTGAGTGAGTGAACACAGTCATGGAGTCACACACACACGTCTCCGTCTGTCTGTCTGTCTGTCTGTCTGTGTCTGTCTGACCTTATCCTGGCACATGATATACCCCATACAGTGCCTAAGCTTAACCTAAAATTTCTATATTAATCTATAGTCTAGTTAATGTATGTTATTAATATACACTGAGGGATAGAGAGGGAATCTCATGTAGAAAGGGTCACAGAGAAGACTGTTTTAGCAAGCAGAGGAAATAGTCAGGGGACTGCAGGGGAACTATATAAGCAACTATGCCCACCTTCCAGTTGAAAAAGACCAATGTGAAAGTGCCTTTTCATGTTTGTCTGCTTCAGGATTTCATACGTTCAAACAGCCATCACTCATAGGCTTTGCTCTCACCTTATTCCCCCCTCCCTTGACAAAACCATGGCAACACAAATCCGGGCTCACTGAGCTCTCTGCCCCACCCCACTCCCCACCAGGCTGTCTGGGGAATGTTTTCTTTTTCAAAAAGACAGGCCAAGCTATCTGAGGAATATTTTTTTTTACTTTCCTCCTCATGTAAGCAGCCTAGCTTGCTTTCTATAAGAGTCAACAGGAGTCTGAATGTTAGGAATTATCTGGATATCCAAAACGATAACATTTGGATTTGGAATTATTCATAGGTATTCCAAATATGGCATTATTTGGTGCTTCTGAATATTTCTTAATCTGAATTGCACATCCCTAGATTTAAAAGCTGACTAAAAACACTTTTCTCACTGTTCTCACTGTTCCTACCATGCACAAATCAAACATAGGGCAACAATTGATAAAAAACAGGATAGAAGTTATAGGATGAAAGAGATGTTCCATTGAAAGTAATATCTTATTATTAATAAATGTAAATACATTGGAATTCCTGTTAACCCATAGAAAGATGGTTAAAAAGTGTAAACAAAGGAGTTTTTAAAATTTTAGTGTGTCCTTTGGGAATCATTTTCATGAACCTATATTCCACCAAGCTTCATCTAGCCATTATACTCACAAGCCATCACTAGCTAGAACTGACATTCTTGATTATACTTGAGGAATCAAGTATAACTGTCTATCACATTCATATTCCATCTGTTTTCCAAGGAACTTGGAGTCCTGTCTATGATCTTCCCTTCTTCCATTTTATCCTCACAACAATCCATTGAGGAAGGATAGGCAGGAAGAATGTGATACACCCAAAGTCACTAGGTCAGTCTCACAGATAAATGAATACCAGAACCTAGCTCTCCCTCTGTTCTGTCATAGTCTAACAAACTAACAACTCTGTCCCTCTGACAAATTCATCCTTGTTAGTGCCCCTCTTTGATAATATTTATCAATTCTCTTATTTTTGACTATGCTTTATAACTACTATTTACATACAGAGAGTAATAATACTGCAAGAAAGGTAACAAAATGATTCTGAGTTAAAACTGATGCCTTGATTTGTAAGCAGGCAACCCTCATGTCACTATGGTGTAGCAAAGAATTCATGAACTCTTATGAAATGCATGTTGGCATTTTTATTCCTCCTCTAAGGACAAGTTGGATATGACTAACAGCTCTCATTGACAGAAGTGAAGATGGGATTCTACACTTTGAATGAAGATGTGGAAAGAAGCGTGGCTTCTCTGACCTTAGTGTTGCAGCAGTCTGACAACCTGCCCTCTTCTCTCCCTGTAGCATGCAGGATTTTGAATCTGTATAGTTTTTGTGGATGGGAAGCAACAGCGGGTAGGATTGTGTCCATTACAGCAGCTGGAGCAGAAGAAGAAACATATACCAAACTTCTGCCTTGCATATAGTTGTTGAAGGCTCTGGAGATTCCTCCTTGGTGTGAGTGGCCAACCCTGCACCTGAAAATACACTATGTTGAAATCTGGGGTTCAGAGTAGACATGGGCATGAACCTAAATATGAACCAAAAAAACCCACAAACCAGCCCGGTTCAGGGTTCGTGAACCAGGGTTCGTGGAAGCTCGTTTCCACAAACTTCCACGAATTGGACTACTGGTTCGTTTGATTCATATTAAAGGGCCAGTTTAAATGGCCATTTCCCCGGGGGAAATGGCCATTTAAACTTTTCTTACCACTTGCAAGCGGCAGGTCCCTATAAACTATCAGCTGGCAGGTGGCAGGGGGGATCCCCCCTTGCCGACTGCAAGCTGATAGTTTAAAGGGATCTGTGGCTTGCAAGTGGCAGGGCTGTTTAAATGGCCCAAACCCCCAGACCCCACCCCCACAGCCCCAACCCTCCAGCCCCTCATCCCCTCCCAAGTCCCAGCCCCCCACTTACCTTCCATCTGATGCTGGGGTGGTGGAGGCCTCGTCCACTGCCTTGCAGGCCCACGTGGCAGTGGAGGAGGTGGAAAAGGGTCTTCCTGCCCCAAATGGCAGCCACGGCTGCCATTTGAGGGGTGGGAGATCTCTTTTCCTCCTCCTCTGCTGCCCTGCGGGCACGCAGGACAACAGAGGAAGCCAAAAACAGCCTTTCTGCCCCTCAAATGGCAGCTGCGGCTGCCATTTGAGGGGCGGAAAGGGTGTTTTTGGC
The DNA here is from genome assembly GCF_028583425.1 of Eublepharis macularius. Taxonomy (NCBI): domain Eukaryota; kingdom Metazoa; phylum Chordata; class Lepidosauria; order Squamata; family Eublepharidae; genus Eublepharis; species Eublepharis macularius. The sequence goes on from NC_072799.1 coordinate 51,705,414, forward strand.
CTTCTCCTCTGCTGCACGGTCAGCGGAGGCCTCCACCACCCCAGCAGCAGGGGGAAGGAAAGTGGGGGGGGGCTGGGGGGCCGGGGGCCAGGGGGGGCATTTAAAGGGCCCTGCCACTTGCAAGCAGCAGGTCCCTTTAAACTATCAGCTGGTAGTTGGCGAGGGGGGATCCCCCCTACCGCCTGCCAGTTGATAGTTTAAATGGTTCTGCCCCTTGCAAGCGGCAGGAAAGGGCCCTTTAAATGATTAAATGCCCCTTTCCCTGCCAGAAAGGGGCATTTAAACCCCATGAACCACGAACCACAAACTGGTTCATAACTGGGCCAGTTCTGTGCCAGTTCGTGGTTTGTGGAAACCCCACAAACCATGAACCCCATGGTTCGTTTTTTTTCTGGTTCGTGCCCATGTCTAGTTCAGAGTCATCACCATATGCATATAATAAATGAGACAAGAGCACAGAGATTATGGTAATAGCAAGGCAAAAGGCACTGTATATTTGATAATGAATTGTTCCAATATTTCACACATTTTTATTGTAACATGGAATTCTTACTTCTGGTAACAACTTTCTCCCCCCTACGGACAGTCGATTTGCCATCTTTTCGGCTTTTTGTGCATTTGTTAAATGAAATGCAAGAGATCTTGTTGAATTACCAGTGAATGTGAAGGCTTTCTAGAGAGAGCACTACTATATTCAACAGGGTTCTCAAAACCGCTGCATTTTAATCTAATTGATTTATTATGCATGACATATTTATGAATGGAGTTGCAATGAACTGCTACTATTTTACATGAAGAAGATGTTATCATATTTTAGGGGAGGGTGGTGGCAGTTTGGCAATGATGCAAACACAAACTGCCCACGGAACAACTAGCTCTTTGCTTGTGATGAGTGAACAGTATGTGGGAGGTCAAGCATCCCTAATGGAAGATAACATTTCATTGTGTTCCTTGTACACAGCACAGGGAGTTCATAAAAGCAAATGTATGTTTGTAATGAGCCTGACCTTGGTAACTGCAAAACGACAATGACATTCTTTGAAGTATGTACTGTGTGTATCTAAAAAGTCATCACCTTGCAGTGTAATTATACATTATAAAATGATGGTTTTGCTTTATTTGACAAGTGTGAACTCTTAATAAAATGCAGCCAACAGTTTGAAACGCTGTGTATTTATGTCACTATCCACTTTTGTTTGAAAACCGTAAGTGCATAATTGACTGCTGTTACAAGAAAACAATTCCTTTTTATATGAAGTTATCTGACCTATGATTGCATTTGTAGACTTCAGCAGCACACGTTCATTTTGTTCTTAGAGACTAACTTAGTTTTCTTTTACTACACAGTAGCAATTCTCATGCTTCTGCCACTGACCTTTCAGGTTGTTGATGTTTCTGGGATTCAGATTCTGCCGTTCTATTGTTCCTTCTGAGACCCCATTTTACCAAGAAGTAAACTTCTGATTTCATAAACCAATAAAAGATTTCATTTTCCAGCTAATATCTCCTTGAGAAGATGGATGGTGTTAAGTGTACAAAGTTAGGATAAGTACAACTAAATCCATTGAGTATTGGTGACAAGTTTGAGCTTTTAGAATGTGTTCCTCTGAATGGATTTTTTTTTGTTCCAAATGTATATTTTAGCAAGCTTCTTGTGGTGGAATTCTATATCAAACCTCACAGCTTCATCTGACTCCAAATATGCATTAAAGCCAATCTTTTTCATTTCCCTATTCAAGCCTTTCCGTATTGTAAAGAAGCTAGACTATAGTAATTGCTACTTTTGTAAAAATTTATCCCCAAACTTTAGAGAAATTCAATTCTTTTTCTGTCACTGAGATGTGATATGATAAAAGTCAAAATGCAAGATCATTGTGGTAGATAGCACTGAATAGGTTGTATTAGTATCAGTACTTAAATTGGTTTCTTTCCTCTTCCATTTCATTTATAGAAGTTTACTTCAAAATATAGGCGAGACAGCTCCACTCCTCTTCTTCTGGGACAGTGTATAGAAACTTTGACATAAGAGAGGAAGAGAAGATCAAGATCGGTAGCCATGTTAGTATGTCTGTAGCGGCAGAGAAGAGCAAAAGTCTGGTAGCGACTATAAGACTAACAAAATTTGTGGTAGGTATGCACTTTCATGAGTCACAGTTCAAGCTCAAGCTGTGACTCACAAAAGCTCATACCCTGCCACAAATTTTGTTAGTCTTATAGGTGCTTTTGCTCTTTTCTACTGCAGAGGAACAGAAGTAGCACTGGGATTATACAGCAGGGGCAAGATACAGCAGTGCCTCCCGACTTCATGCTCCTGTGCCCATTGGGAAGATGCTCCAGTATGTTCCATTGGGTAGATGTCGAGGATAGGTTAAGCTCCACAGCTCACTCCACCCTTCACCTTTCATTGAGTCCTTTTGCAGCGGATCTTGCCCAAGGATTCCCCAGACCTGGAGCTGACTTGTGTTTCTCAGAAACATCCTCCCCACACAGTATAGCAAACTGTTTTTGAAACTGAGGAGTTCGAAAAATCACAAGCTGTTGCATGAAGGTCAGCCAACACATCAGAATTCCACTGAACATGACCAGACCTACAGCTACTGAGGTCTCAAAATACTGATGCTTACTATGACAGAATGCAAAAGTTTCCCCACTCTGAACAAAACACATATTTGCTACTTCCCAACAGAACAATCCACCTCAGCCTCATCTTAGGGTGCCATAAGCAGCAGGTAGAATGAACAATGTTTCCTTCATTTTGAAGACTCCTACGGACCAGAAAGGTTTGCTTGACAGTCACATAAAGGGTTGATAATTGCACCCATTGATAGCTCTTCCTAAATGATAGTCAAAACACAGAATGGAGCATAAATAATGGTGTTCAGTCACTGATTGCAATGGCACAGACCAGACAGTACCGGAGTGACCAAAGAGACCTTATGTTTCTGCTGGCAATTGATTACCCCTCTATGGATGCTACTGGGAAGTACACCTGCTTATGTATTGATTAATGTCTTCTTTCCAGATTTGATACAACCCAGAGAAGCACTGACACTGCAACATGCTGTTCAGAAATATTTATTCTTCATGCTTTCATTCAGCAATGTCGCTTCTCACCCTATCTCACATAGCATGGCAACAAAAGTACAAGCTGGTTATTCCTTGTGACAAAGAGGGCAAATCTGGTAACCGCTTCCTTTGCCAGACATTCAAGTATCTCTTTTAATATAACATACTTTTCAAATATGAAAGTTGAGAATTCAGGAAAGGGGGATGTACCTGAACACTTTCCAATAGAAATAATCCTGAACACGGCCACAAAAAGGGTTGCCAAGTGACCCAAAAATCCTACAAGCACGACTTCTTTCAGCACCTTTAACAGCAAGTTGGTTTGTAGAAATCATCAGGTAAAGATTTGCATAGCATGAAGGAAAATGGTCTCATGTTATTGTGTACAAATCAAGTTGTTGTTGCGAGAGTCTAATTTTTAAAAGTTGGGAACTTCAACCATAAATTGGGCAGTTGTGTGTAGTGGCCTAGGGTCATATTGTTGGTTTGATGATTTTATTGTATTGTTTTTACCTTGTGAGCTGTTTTAAGTGGGTCTCTGGAGAGGTGCCACATAAACTTTCTAAGAAAACAAATAATTAGGATAGCAGATCTAAGCTGTACTGAAATCCACATTCTGTTGTAAAATATAATAGAAATAATATATATACCAGTAAATTTAAAAGCACCTGAAACCTTGCAAGTATCCATGCCACCCCCCCCCCCCAAACCCCCAGCAGTACCTTTTCTTAGGACCAACTAAAATGTCTCAGAGTTGTGTTGAAGCATTCAGGTTGGTCAGAACATTTCTTTAGGTTAGATGTTCAGTCAACCAACCAACCAACCAGGAGAGGGGAAAGAGTTTTAGAGCATGGTGGAAAAGCCCCTTTGTTTTGGGTGGGGGTAACTAGAGGGACAGCCAATCAACGGAGGGCAGCAAGAGGCAACTTACCTCACTGCACCCTTTCCTTAGCAGACATTTTGCTGCTGCAACCATGAAAGAGCCTTTTGGAGCCTTTCATTACATCTTAGTGGGCTTCTCTTCTTGAGTGGCTTTGGTTTCATGAGTTGGGGCTAGGTATGTGTGAGTTTTTGGGAGCTGCGTGTGGAAATCATGGGGTTTAATACTGTGCTGGTTTCTGGATGTGCCCCCCATTCCCAAAAGCCCCCCTCCCAGACTCCCTTCTTGTAAACAACAACAACGGGAACAACAACAACAAAAGTGTGTATCAGCTTACCGGCCAGGTAGCCTGCCTGAGCGGGCAGCAGGGGGCTGTCTATGGATGCTGTAGCCACTAGTTTGGGGTAGGAGTGCACCATTCTTTTTGTCACAGGGGAGATTGGAGATGCCAGAAACAAACTTTTAAAAAACACCAAGGAAGAGGGAGGGACACCTTGCATATGCTGTGGAGCTGGGCCTTGGGGCAGTGAGGCTGCTGGGTTGAGTAGGTGCATACAAGCCTGCTAATATCCAGAATTGGAAGGGGAAGAGAGAGGGAAAGCAAGTGGGGGATATACTTACTCTTCAGTGGGTGGCATGCTGACACTGGGGCTTGGCACTGGGACCAAGGATCAGCACTTGTTGTCATAAGGTTAATAGGGGCCCCTGTGAGGAATGGTGCTCAGAAGAGTAATAGATGGCATGTCAAAGAGCCACATGTGGCTCCTGAGCTACTTAGTGAGTATTACAGGCTTAGAACATTGTATCATTAACAGTTTTCATTTGTGGTCAACCAGTTCTTACGTTGTGTTTACAAAATCTTCCACTTCTATCATTGTCTTCTGCCTCACTGACCCTCCTCCTTGTTTATGTGTGAGTTTGTGTTATGTACCATCAAGTCACCTCCAACCTATGGTAACCCTATGAATGGAAGACCTCCAAAACATTCTATCATTAACAGACTTGCTCAGATCTTACAAACTGATGGACATGGCTTCCTTTATTGAGACAAGCCATCTCGTTTAAAGTTTTCCTCTTTTCCTACTGCCTTCCACCCTTCCTAACATTGTTTTTTCCAGAAAGACTTGTCTTCTCAGGCTGTGACTTAAATATGATAGCCTCAGTTTTGTCATTTTAGCTTCTAGGGAGAATTCAGCTTGACTTGATCTAGAACCCACTAATTTGACTTTTTGGCCATCCAAAGTATCCACAAAACTCCAGCATATTTCAAAATTTTTTTAAAAGCTTGTTATGTGGGTTTTAAAAATTATATATACTAGCAGTTGGGTTGCCAAGTCCCCTGACCTCCTCAGCAGGAGATTGGAGGCCTGGCCTTCTTGTCTTCTTCCCCTTCTGGGAAGTGATGTCATTGCACAGGCCGTGGCCACCGAGGGAGTGCTCTTGTGCTCCACGGGGGGAGGCCTTGATGTGGGCCGAATTGGGCCCAAAATGCCAGGATTGAGCCAGAAACAGCCAGGATCGGGCCGCTATCCTGGCCATTTTGGGCCTGATCCGGGCTTAAACGGGCCCCAAACAGCCATGATCAGGCCCAAAACGGCCCAAATGCTGGCTGTTTTGGGCTGTTTAGACCCACAGGAGTGTGCAGTGCCATGCGGGAGTGCGCTGTGCGCCTGGGAGGCCCATGCCTCCACTGCTGGCTAGGTAAGCAGGGGCAGGGGGTGGAGAGTGGGAGTGGGGGATACTGGCCTTGATAATGCACTTGCAAAGTCTTCCTTCTTTTCTCTTGCTTTATACACACACAAAGAAACTCACATGCATACTTTCCCTTTTTGAAACTGTTTGTTCTTCTGACAATATATTTCAGCTACATCTTCATTGACTCTGACCCTGTTAGGTCTCCTACTCCATATCCTCTACATCCTTCAGTTACAAGAAAAGGATATACTCCAGTCTGGTCACGTTTCTAATATTTCTTCTTGCAGTCACAAGTGCCAGAAATTATGACTCTACTCTCAAACATGCTCACGAGACTAAATCATGTTAGAAGCTCCTTATTCATGATGAGCAAGTGTATTAGGCCTTACTATTTCTAGAAGTTTTAACAGTAGACTTCCAAAAGTAAACACCAAAAATTCAGAACAAAATAGAAAGTTTTAATAGCATTGATTCATTCAGTAAATATATCTAAAGAATTTGATATCTAGATCTGAAACTATTCCTTTTAAAATGCATTATATTATTAAATTTCCTTCTGTTGTCTTTTATTATGAAGATTTGGGACTATTTTTGAATGCCTCCCTCTTTTTCATTCAGTTATTTTCACTTTTGTGTTCTGTTGTGCTTTTGAAAGGGGGAAAATCAGATGAAAAATGAAAACATAAACAGGGCTAACTGGCTAAGCAGAATTAGACAAATGGAAATATATTTGTCTGAAACTGCAGAGTGCAGTAGTACGAGTAAATCTGAGCCCTGAGTGTTAAATACTGAATATAATTGACTGGGTTAATTATGGCTGAGAACTGAAACGTTTGCCAACTGCAAGTCAAATTAATTGCGGATTTCTGAAAACTTGGAAGTATGATGGCAATGATAGCATGTTTTAAAAACTTCAATAATTGATATTTTCTTCTCTATCTCTAGAGTGCCTAGGCTGTTAAATAATTGAAGAATGGGATATATGATTGTTACAGAAAACCTATAACATTCACAGTCCATTTAATGATTACGAAGATATGATTTGGCACTTGGTAGGGAAGCCTGTATTCCTGGAGAATAATCTTATTAAAGTATCAAGTAGGCTTGATTCCTTAACCCTTTCAGGTGGCATCCAGAAAGGACAACATAAGTCTTTAATATGCAAAGGAAAATGTTATTTAGCTGCTCAAAAGAATTGATGAGACTTTGATAATATCCTGCACAGGTTGTAAAAAATCTAGATATAGGCAATGGTAGAATCATTAAAAGGAAAAGTCTTTGCAAACTACATGTAGCATGAAAGAATCACACCTAAAGCTATATAATTCAAATGGTATGCCCTTATTTTCAGTGGTGGTGTGTACTAATTTGGGGTGGGTAATTTGCAGAGGTGAATATTGGGAAGGCCATAAATATTGGTATTCCCGATATTTGGGCCTAAAAATAACAGTTTAATATTCAGATTCATTTTTTCAGGAATCTGAACATATTCAGTTTCATTATTCCCTATAGGTAAAAAAAGGTAAAGGTAGTCCCCTGTACAAGCACCAAGTCATTACAGACCCAAGGGGGGATGTCGCATCACAATGTTTTCTTGGCAGACTTTTAGTTATGGGGTGGTTTGCCATTGCCCTCCCCAGCCACCTACACTTTACCACCAGGAAACTGGGTACTCATTTTAACAACCTCAGAAGGATGGAAGGCTGAGTCATGAGTCGGTTACTTGAACCTGGCTTCCACCAGGATCGAACTCAGGTTGTGAGCAGAGCTTGAGCTGCAGCTTATCACTCTGTGCCATGGGGCTCCTCATTATTCCCTATAGGGGAACTCCCCCCTTTTTTGGTATATACCCCCTCCCCACCAAATTAAAGGTTTATCTTATGCCCCGGTTTTCTCCCCCATGGGAACCTATAGTGGTTTACACATTGCTGTTCTCCCTTGATTTGTTTCACCCTCATCACAACCAGGCTAACAATAGACAGCTGCTCCATGCCTCACATTGGAGTGACTACATCCACCGATGGCCTTCTTAGTTGTTGGAGGGGGTGGAGGGGGGGGAGGAAGGAAACAACGCACTCCTGCCCACTCTATCTGGGGCCTAGGTGACCAAATTGCTTGGCCTTGGCAAGGAGCCAGTGGTGGGGCGGCACTGGTTCTGGGGCCCCGTCCAGAACATTTGTCCAGGGCCCCAAAATCACCTAGACTGCCTCTGGAAAACACAACACAATTGTTTACTTAGGCTGAGCCAAGAACATCCATCAAGCCTACAAGGCACAGAATCAGAGTCTGCCAGATTCTAGACCAACTCTCTAGCCATTGCACTACAGTGGATGTCTAAAAATTGTTCATACCCCCACCAGCAACTTGAACATTTTTCTCCAAAAGGCACACAACTTGGCTGGGTCTCAAAAAGGACTATGATGCATGGGCCTGTCAATGCATACTGGTACTAAGGCTCTGGCTGGGGGGAGGGGGGCATTGTGCCAATGCCACCCTGGCTTTGGAAGGGGACAGTAAAATAGAAGAAATAATCTAGGTTCAGTGCCTCCCCCCCTTCTCTGTCTCTCTCTCTCTCTATAATGTGTGTGAAAACATTACTGACAGACTATACCATCACTGAAGCCTACAGGATACTTAGGGACTGTTCACACACGCATGATCATTTCATGGCAATGCTCTGGCATGATGATGTCTGTTCTAGGAAGTGATGTGATCATCACACAAGGCTGGGGAGCACGCACAATTCACAGCAGGCAGATTTGGGCCACAAGTGATCCTGCTTTGGCCTGTAGGGCCCAAATCAGCCCACTGCAAAGCACAGGAATACTCTCAGGGCAGCCAGATGACATCAGTGACATCACGGCAGCAGCCCCAGGAGCGTACCTTGAAGGCTCATTCCCTGACTTTCCCCCTTCCAGCCAGGTAAGCAGTGACAGGGGGTGATAGGTGAGAGTGGGGGATCCCCCACCAAGGGGAAACGGATCCCTAATTGTGTCTGAGGTTGTGGAAATCAAATGGGTCATTACCTCCATATTGCTTCTGTCTTTGAGGGACTTACATGCACATTACATTTAACTCCATATTTCTTGATTGTCAAGGAATGCATGTGGTGGGGGGTGGTAGGAAGGGTGGGAGAAGGGCCCCTGAGGGTAAGGGTGGCATTTGGCATGCAAAATGCCACCCCTGGCAAGACAAGCCTCCCCCAGCTGTCAGTGGTAGAGATGAGAGCAGAGCACCTACTTGGGGAGGCCATGAAATGCCCCCCCCCAAGTGGGAGCAGGATGAGCCTTGGTGGGGGGGTGGGAGGAAGGGTGGGAGAAGGGCCCCAGAGGGTTGGGGGGGGATTTTGTTGCAGTGGTTCCCCCCCATTAAGTCATGTTATGGAGGGAGAGTTGTATTAGGCTGGTAGTTATTATGATCATCTTGTCTAGTGTGGGCTTCTGTTTCCATGCCCTGTTGTGCCCGCTTACTATGTAACCTGTGGAAATGTTCAAAACTTTACAGATTGTCCATTTCAAAAGAAAAATTGTTTTTAAGATTCTCTGATGTGTAGTTAATTGTGTTGTGTTGTGCTGTGAGGGACAATAAGTGTAATATGTTGTGATTTGTTGACCACTTGTAATTTGAAAATTATAAAATAAAGGTTTTTTAAACTTGAATCATTGTGTGTGAATCATTGTGTTTGATGGGAGGTTGGTTCCCAGCATAGGGAACAATGGGGCAGGCTGGCCAGCCTTCTCTGCAGGTGGTGGGGGGGGTCAGGGGGGTGGTTGTCTGTGTGCCAGGGCAGGTGCTCTTTCCCAGGGACGATTTGGCACTGCCACCATTGTGGCACCCCTGGTCTGTGCGGAATTGCCCTGGGAAAGAGAGTTTAGGGGTTCCCAAAAGGGGAGGGCAGGCCAGCCTGTTCCTGGGGTTATGGTGGGTGTGGGGCAGGTGGGGGTGGATTTGGGTCTGTGAGGGGCTAATGTGGGGATTTGGGTCTGTGTGTGGCAGCTGGGGGGGAATTGGGTTTGTGTGGGGCTGTAAGGGGTGGACTTTGGGGGCTGAGGGGACCTACTTGGGGAGGCCATGAAATGGCCCCCCCAAGTGGGAGCAGGCTGAGCCTTGGTGGGGGGTGGGAGGAGGGGTGGGAGAAGGGCCCCTGAGGGCTGGGGGGCATTTTGCATGCAAAATGCCACCCCTGGCAAAGGAAGCCTCCCCCAGCTGTCAGTGGTAGAGATTAGAGCACCTACTTGGGGAGGCCATGAAATGCCCCCCCCCAAGTGGGAGCAGGCTGAGCCTTGGTGGGGGGTGGGAGGAGGGGTGGGAGAAGGGCCCCTGAGGGCTGGGGGGCATTTTGCATGCAAAATGCCACCCCTGGCAAAGGAAGCCTGCCTCTTCATTTTTTCCCCATAGGAAATAATGAAGAAAGATTAGCAGCAGCATGCTAACAATATGCTGCTCCTTCGCTTTCTTATGGGAGGATGGGGGGACCTGCTTTGGGGGGCCATAACATGAAAGAATGCCGAATGCCGAAAGCCGAAAGAGATTCTTGTTTCGGCTTTCGGCTTTAACGGTAGAGAATCTTGTTTCGGGTAATGCCGAAACAAGAAAGCCAAAAGTTTTTTCCTTGCACACCCCTACTGTGCTTCAGGCATGTATTTTTGTGATACTTTTGTCTCCTCCTCCCTCTCCAACTCTAATGTTACTTCCATGGCAATGTCTGCTAGAACATTAGGATGGCCAATTTACCTGAATACATACAACTTATAATGCCAATTATCATATAATTTTCTTTAAGTAAGGAGTGAAAGAGCAGAAGATTTTATTACTGTTGCTCAGTTTCAGTACTGCATTCTCCAAAGATAAGACTCCATATAATGTGAAGAGTGTTACTTCATAATAGCTTTGATCATACAACAACCTGAGCTGACTTCTTATGTGTGTTTCAAATTTCTTTCCTAATAACAATCTTAATATGCTATTCATTATCCTGTTAATTACATCTTCATTTAAAAACTCCTACTTCCAATTAGCTTTAATGACAACATCAGAGCCATTTTTCCACACTGCCATATTTCTTTTTTGCACCGTGCTTTCCCATTTGAACTGTCTGCTGTTCTATCTTAATTAAATTTCATAACAGCAGTAAGAGTTTATTGGAGACTTTTTAACCTCATTTGACGTCAGATCATTTGTGCTGTCTTGAAGTAGACACTGAAATGTCCAGGTTAATCCAATTTTGTCAAGAGGTAGAAGATTTCACTTAATTCACATAATTATAGGGAAAGACATAACTCCTATGAAAGGTGAATTCTATATTGTCTGTGCAAATATGTGGAAAGTCTGAAAATACTGAAGAAAAATATAACAAAAAGGAGCTTTATGTGACTCAGATGTTGATGAAATTACTACAGAAAAAAGCAGAGAGAGTTACTGCCTCTGTCCTTCCAGTCTTACCTTTGAGGCAGGAGGTCATGGCGAATATTCTGTAAGAGTACCTGTGCTCTTAACAGGTCCATAGAGGGTTGCAAACGCTGCCTTGGCAATTGCCAGGCAGACTTGGCAGGCTTCTGGGGCCGTGCCTGGGGAAGGTGGGGTTTGAGGAGGATGTGTGGTGATACTTCCAGGCCTCTCGGAGGGCCGGTGATACACTGGAAGAGTGGAGGAGGGCAAATTTCATCCCAATTTCCAAGAAAGGGGAAAAAGATGATCCTGGGAACTACAAGCCAATCAGCTTGATCTCTGTTCCAGGGAAGATACTGGAACAGATATTAAAGGTATCAGTCTACAAGCATCTGATGGACAACACAGTCTAAGATCAAGTGACAGGCTTATTGGTTGTGGGAACGCTGTCAATGTAGTTTATCTGGATTTCAGTAAAGCTTTTGACACCAGTTCGGTGTAGTGGTTAAGATCGGTGGGACTCTAATCTGGAGAACTGGGTTTGAGTCCCCACTCTTCCACTTGAAGCTAGCTGGGTGACCTTAGGTCAGCCACAGCTTCTTAGAGCTCTCTCAGCTCCACCCACCTCATAGGGTGATTGTTGTGGAGATAATAATAACATACTTTGTAAACCGCTCTGAGTGGGCATTAAGTTGTCTTGAGAGCTTCTTGGAGCTCTCTCAGCTTCACCTACCTCACAGAGTGATTGTTATGGGGATGATAATAACATACTTTGTAAACCACTTTGAATGGGCATTAAGTTGTCTTGAAGGGTGGTATATAATTCAAATGTTGTTGTTATAAATACTATTATAATATTATAATATATTATTATAAGGTTCCTCATGATGTTCTGATAGGTAAACTGATGGACTGTGGACTGGACTCTAGGATGGTTAGATGGATAGGCCAGATAACCACAACCAAAGAGTAGTTGTCAAAGGCATCACATCTGATTGGAGGGAGGTGTCCAGTGGAGTGCTGCTCAGTCCTGAGCCCAATGTTTTTCAATACTTTTATAAATGATCTGGACAAGGGTATGATGGGATTCCTCATTACATTTGCAGGTGACCCCCCCCCCCCCGGGAAGAATAGCAAACTCCCTTGAAAACAGGGATAGAATTCAACAAGATCTGGAAAAGTGGACAGATTTGAAGAAGTGCCAAGTTCTGCACCTCGGTATCAAAAATTCAAAATTCAAAGTATACACATTGGATGCAGGATACACTTCTGGGCAGCAGTGTATGTGAACAAGATTGGTATACGAGTGGACGGGAAGCTAAATATGAGCAGTCAGTGTGATGCAGCAGCAAAAAAGGCGAATGCAATCTTGAGGTTTATTAACAAAGGCATAACATCCAAATCACAGGATGTCATTAGTCCACTATATACCATGTTGGTCAGGCCCCACTTGGAGTACTGTGTGCAGTTCTGGACGCCTCATTTCAAAAAGGATGTGGACAAATTAGAACAAGTGCAGAGGAGAGCAACCAGGATGATCAGGGGCCTGGAGATCAAGCCCTATGAAGAAAGATTGAGGGACTTGGGAATGTTCATTTTGGAGAAGAGGAGGTTGAGGGGAGACATCTTTACCCTCTTAAAGTATTTAAAAGGCTGTCAGAGGAGGGAAAGGAGCTGTTCCTGCTGGCAACAGAGGATAGGACTTGCAATAATGGGTCTAAACTACAAGAGGGAAGATACTGGTTAGACATTAGGAAAAACTTTTTCATGTTAAGAATAGTTCAGCTGTGGAATTGGCTGCCTAGGGATGTGGTGGGTTCCCCCTCATTGGCAGTCTTCAAGGAGAAGCTGGACAAATACTTGTTGGGGATGTGTTAGGTTGTTCCTGGGCTAGATAGTCTATAAGACTACTTCCAAACTCTGTGATTCTTTGATTCCGGGTGATGCTCTTGGAATTTCCCCTAATCTCTATGGTAAAGATCAAAGAGACAAAAGGAAACTCCTAACATGTCAATATGGAGACCATTCCTCCCCCCACCCCACTCCTCAATTTCTTGAGGGTGAGAGATGGGGGCTGGGGGAAGGAAATTTCCTACTGGGCCCAGGCAATTGGGAAGCCTAGTTCCACTAAATACTGACAACGTGTTTAGCGCTGGCACACCACTGATTTAGTTCAAGATTGGAGAATCATCTATTGGCACATAATAATGTTACATGTGTTGCCAAGTAGGCCCCCTCTCCTGCTTTAAGGCCTGCCATGGACTGTGTTAAAGTTTCCTGCGTTGCTGTTTTACTACTACACAAAGATTGCCCTGCACGTGTGTGTTCTGTTACACGTGTCAGTTTCCTGCCTGCGTGTTAATTACCTTGCTGCTGCAATAGACTGTGTAGTTTACTGACTCCATGTTTGGTTAACTGCACAAAGGACTCTTTTCCTGGGCAACCCTGCCCTGACCTGTATCTGGACTTCCCAGTGTGTGTTTGGACTGTGTTACAAGTGTGCCCCGTGCCTGCATTGCCATCTGCCACGGACCGTGCCTGTTCCCTGCTTTGGACTGTGTTTTAAGTGCTGTTACCCCTGCCTCCATGGAAGCCTGCCTCATATGGGCCCAAGCCGCTGCTAGCAGCTGGGCGCCTGCCGGGGAAACCTCCAGCAAGCCTGGCTAGGCGCTCCCTGGTCAGTTCCCGCCTGGAGCCTCCCGCGGGTCGATCCCCAAGCTTGCCCTCGCTACCGGGCAACCTGCAAACCAGCCCCAGCTATGCCCAGCCGGCATCCATGTTCTCAGGCAGCCAGAAGACCTAGGGAAGAAGCCTGCTTTGGGAAGCCATTTCAGAGAAGCGGGCACACCACGTCCGCAGCTAGAGTACCTCGCCCCGCTCTGCATATCTTAGGAGCCGCCCCGGAGAAGGAACTAAGTGCCGACCATCCCAAGCACTTAGAGAATGCATCTCAAAGAAACCTCCGCATTCCAGAGCTGATGACATCAGGACAAGCCCTGTCCGCTGGAACATCCATTCAGCCCGCTCGGATTTCCCCCTCCCTCTTTTGTCCCCTCTTCCTGAGGTGTCACTTATCACAATCAGATTACCAAAGTGGCCCATCCAAGCCATTCAGTAACCCATTAGAGCCTTTGTTTTAAACTGTGAGAACCACCAAGTACAGCACCAGCCCCAGGGTACGTTTTGGGGTATTTAAGCCGGTCTCTCAGACCGCATGGTGCTCGTGCCATTCCCGTCCTGTCCCAGCCAGGCGCGTGCCATCCTATCCAGAATCCCTTGCTGTTCATCTGTGGTCTCAGTGCTGGCATTGGGCCACCTCGCTGTTGTGTCTCTGCTTCGCTTCAGGATAAGAGAGTATTCCCCACCATCGTTGGGAACCAGCTAATGCGAAAGTCTCTATATTTCCTACTCTGTATTTCCTAGTCCTTGTATGTTTTCTTGTATGTATGTGCAAGCTCAGGCTTACGCCACACTATTAGAAAATACACGTGTTTGAACCTATTTGTAGTCTGCCTCTTTTTCACTAGAGTGTCTGGAATCAGGACCTCGGTATATATAGGTCAGATCCGTGCTAATTTTAGTTACAGACTGCTAAAGCTAATTTCCCCTTATAATAAAAAGCAGTTCTGGTAACACATGTTAGGTAAGCAGTTTGACCAATACCTAGATTGGAGATTTCTTGGAATCCTCATGCAATCTGTTATAAACTATCTCAAGGAAAACAGGATATAATATTAAATAATTTCACATAATCCTTAATATAGTGAATCATGGGTGGACTTAAGTGAACCTGTGGTGAAGAAATCATGTGATTGCTTTACCATGCAGGCATATTTCAAATGCCACAGCGAGGACCATTTTAGAATTTTTGTAGGCGGGTGTTAAATTCATGGTGAGCTGCAATCTGGCTGTATGGTGAAGTCACAGTTGCTTCTCCATAGGCTCCAGAAAAACACAGATGAGCCAACCTGTACTTCACGACATATAAAAGAATTATATGAATCTAACCTGCGTCTCATTGATCCCACTTAGAAGGAAAGTGCTATTAGACTTCTGTAAACTGAAGATCTGTAACAGAGCAGTCCAAAGCCTTCATCTGAAGACTAGGATGTTTGATTATTATGTACTTTAATTTTAATCATCTGGATTTAGTTTTGCTTGTTAGTGTTTGAATCAATAGTCAAGATTTGTCATTCTGTCTCTTCCCAACTTTCCTTATAAAAGATGATGTTTTGGATCTAGCCATTTCAGGCATGTCCATTTAGGTTTTCAGATTAATGGGCTAAACATTGTTTGGGGAAAAATTAAATCTATTATTTACTCAGCAATTACAAGCAGCTCTTGATCCTGAAGATAAGTTTGATGGTGCCATTAAAGTCCCATCTTTAGAAGGGTCGTGCACCATTCATATATCTAAAGTGCTGGTGCTAGGGCTGCAAGCATGAGACTAGCAACTAGCAGAAGGGGGGCCCTCACTGGCAACAGCACTACATTGTTGACAATGTTCTGATGTCACTTCTGGTCACACCAAAAGTGCTGTCAGGGCTTCAGGATGCTGACAGTTCCCCCATACCCATTTTTCTCCTGCCACTCAGCTGAGTGTCATTCTGAGAAGAAAATGAGGCCAAGAATGAAGCCACTCTGGATACACAAGGGCTAGCTAAGGATCAAGAGAGGTAGGGAAAGACAGCTCAGATAATCTAAAGGGTTATAGTTATATATTTAATCTTAATATCTGTACCTTATTATGTGTGTGTTTGTGGTGGTGCACAGGGCACACAGTAGTCATGTGGCTCCTTTGGTTGGTGGCAATTGTGAATGTGGCTCTCTGAGCAGCGGAGTGAGTGTCCTTGATCTAAAGCATGAAAATAAAGTTTTTGACTGAGGCTGGTGAAAGATTTCCTTGGTGTATATTTATGTAAAACTCTCAGAACTATCAAGAAAAATTGGATCCTGGAATGAAAATTAACATTTCACCAACTGGATCTGAAAAAAAAAATCAAGTCTCCCCTGTTGCTTTGCAAAATCAACTTCCAGAATTTGATCTTTAATTTTTCAAAAATTCCTTATATAGATATTCAAGTAATATTTGAAAGATGTTAACTGGCCACAAACCAAAGCTGTGCTTGCCTGAATCAGCAGACAGTTCTCTATGAGCGGGACCACAAGTGACGCCTGACACAGGTTGGACACTTGTCTGCTTCCCTCAAGTTTTGATGGGAAATGTAGGCATCCTAGTCTTGCAGCTTGACTCTCTGACTGCTGTCCAATGGACTTTTCAACTGTCACTTGTCCAACATTCCGCCAAGCTGCCTACATTTCCCATCAAGACTTGAGGGAAGCTGGCAAGTGTCCAACCTGTGTCAGGCATCACTTGTGGTCCTGCTCTATAAAAGCATTGTAAAGTCAGTCCTGTTTGGAAAAAAAAAAGAAAGCCAACAAAACAAACAACTGAATTATTCAGCTAAAAAAGTCAGTTGTACAAAGAAAGAAGTTTGCCAATCTCTTGTCTACCATATAACTAATAATATGTTCTCGATATTTCTATGGCCCTTTCCACATTGCTGATTTGCCCTGAGTTCAATGCTTTGGGGAAGTGAGTTTTTCCTGTTTCCCCATAGCAACATATATGTACATATGGATATTGGTCCCTCCAGGTCTCTCTTGTCTGCTCAGACTGGCGGCAGTTCCCTAGGGTTGCAGTTTGAGATCTTTCACATCACCTGCCACCTCATCCTTTTAACCAGAGATGCCGCAGATTGATCCTGGGACCTTTCGAATACTAAGCAGATGTTCTACCACTGAGCCATGGCTCTTCCTTATTGTTGTGTGTCTGTCCACCTCAAATTTTCTGCCATCTTTTGCAAACTTTGCTTTAGGAAAGATTGCAGCAAAGCCAGGCTGGCTGCAATGTGGGTGGAAAGGTCTGGATTTTCATGGCCCCACCACACAGCAGCCATTTTCCCTGCCTGTCCCAGTAGCAGCAGCCATCACCACCACCACTCATGCATGCCACCAGGGGACTTTTCGAGTTTTTTTTTAATGGGCAATTGGCATGTGGATAGAATAGATAAAATGTATAGCAGTACAGTCATTTCCTATTTTTTTAAAAAAAGACTCAAGAAGACCCCTCCCCCATGCGGGGACAGGGGTGACTGACCACCATGGAAACTGGGGCAGGGGAAATGTTGGGAAACTTGCCATCTGGCAGCCTTGCTGCTGCTGGCAGGGCCAGCCCATCCATTATATGCTCACTGAGAACACCAGAGATGGAGGGGTGACAACTACCCTGTCATTCCCCTACCCCCGCTCACCAGCCCACCTGTGAGTCACCAAGATCTGCTGTATCCCTCCTGCACTTGTAGAGGAAAGCCTGACCTCTGCCTCCTTCCCTGGCCTCCTCAGGTTCCACCTGCCTCATATTGTCATGGCGGGTGGATCGCAAGGCAGGCTGGTACTGCCTGACCTTGCTGTTTTCGTGCCTTCCTTCACCACCATGTGCTCTGAGGACTGTGGGTACTGCTTCACCTTTGCGCCATGCTGTCACTTAGGGGGAGGAGCATGGGTGTCATCTTGCTTCCTCCATCCCTTGTTGCCACATGGGGGTATAGGAGGACAGGCGCCTTTTTCCTGCCCCCCTATAACGTGGAAGGGGAGATGAGGAGAGTGGGAGGCAGCCGGGGTACCCTTGCCAAGGTAAGCCAAAAACAGCAAAAATGGGACTTCCAAAGTATCATTATGTGCTATGCTTGCCTGTTGCTCTCCAAACCTTATACGTCATCCAAGCAAATCTACCTCAAGGTCCTCCTGCTGCTAAAAGAAGATCCAGAATCTGAAGGGGGGAGTGGGGAGGAGGGAGTGAGCGCAGCTATTGTAGCTGTTCAAAGAGAACTGAGACCGAGACGCAGGGGGGGGAGAAGACCTGATCCTGACTGTAGTTCGTATCTTATAAGATCTACCAATCTAATAGCATATTAGAAAGTTTAACTTTAAATAATTGTATTATGAAGGGAATTCAATACTTGTAGTTGTAGTTTGTGTTCTTATGTTGTTTTTTCCCTCCCCCCTTGTTTCTTTTTTCCTTTTTCTGTTTGTAGTTTGTAGTTTTGTAGTCTTGATGTTAGTAATTAAAATAAAGGTCCTCCTGCTGCTGTATGCCTGCCCAGATGCCTTACCCTCTTTGTGCTACTAAATGCTCTTGCCTGGTCAGTCTACCTCTTCCTCATGCTACTGTTCTTCAAGCTCAGTGGCTGCTGCGTTGTCTGTGTTAGTGTTTGGAATCTTTCCTATCAATTTTCCCATAGACTTTAATTTTAAACATGGGTGCCCTTCATTGCTGCAAGGAGTGGTATTCTGTCTGACCGAAATTGGGCATTGGGGGTGACAAAAGAAACATGACCAAAATGGCTGAAAGGGGCCCAAAATGGCCAGGATTGGGCCTGAAATAGCTGGGAGTCAGCTGCTGCCAGATGGGGGAGTGTTCCCCCACTGGCAGTGGCCCAATCAGGGCTGTTTTCATCCTAATTTGGGATGAAACTGCCCAATCCAGGCCTAAATGGGCCCAAAATGGCCATTTTGGGGAACGTTTGGGCCTTGATCGGGTGCAAAACAGCCAAGATCGGGTCAGTGCTGGGCAGGGGAGGGGTCCCTCGCCAGGCACCGGCTCAATCCTGGTGGTTTTGGCCCTGATTCTGGCCAGAATGGGCCCCAAATGGCGGACCCGATATGGCCATTTTCCTGTATTCATTTCTGCAGTTCCTAGAAAGTCATTCTTGGGGTTGCTGGACCTGAGCAAAGGAATACCCATGAGAGTCAGGGGGCTGCAGTAAAGAGGCCACAACGGGGCCAAAATGGCCAGGAACAGGTTGGTGCTGGGCAGGGCAGGGTTCCCCCGCCCGGCACCAACCCGATCTGGGCTGTTTCGGCCCTGAAACGGGCCCAAAATGTCCAAAAATCAGGTGGGCAGGGCCACCTGACATGTGACCTCTTGGAAGAACTGCCAGAACTGCGTTCCTGCACGTTCCGCCTCTAAATGATCCCTGGGAGAGACAGAGAAGAGGAAAAGCAAAAATAAGTACACATACCAACTCACACCTATTTTTGCTTTTCCTGGATTGATTTGTGGAAAGCAAGAGCTAAAAATCCATTTAGGAGTGAAATGTTTCTGCAATCACAAAAAGAAAAAAGAGCAAAATGCAAACAAGATAGTGGTGGTATTCAAGCAGAAAAAGAGAGGCAAAGTGTGTTGTTTTTTATGAGCTCCATACAAAAGCTTGGCTGCCCCAAGGCAGAGTTAGTCTTTAAAAAGGGCTGCCAAGCCATCACTGATTGGCTGGAGTATACAAGGCACCAGTCACCAAATCCCAGCATACCTCACTCCTCATTCCTCCCTCAGCCCCATTCAGGGTAATAATAAATAACATTTGATTTATATACCACCCTTCAGGACAACTTAATGCCCACTCAGAGCGATTTACAATGTATGTCATTATTATCCCCTGTGAGGTGGGTGGGGCTGAGAGAGCTCCAGAGACCTGTGACTGACCCAAGGTCACCCAGCTGGCTTCAAGTGGAGGAGCGGGGAATCAAACCTGGTTCTCCAAATTAGAGTCCCGCGCTCTTAACCACTACACCAAACTGGCACTACACCAAACTGGTAGAGAATGGGTTTTTAAGAATCTAAAAATCTGTGCAGAAATTTTACATGTTTAAATACAAAGTGATAGATCCATCACACCTGTTCTTAATTTCTAAAATAGAAGAACCATTATTAAAGTCTGACTGGCAGTTGTGCCATCTGCTATGAATGCTTCGCATAGTACCTTCAGTGTAACAACCCAATACATTTGTGGGTTTCCCCAACAGGCTCCCCTCTAGGGAAATGGAGGGAAGGCTAAAGGCATTTCTCCACATGCATTGCAGTCATGATCCGAACCAGGCACCACACAAGGTGTTCTGATTGTTCATTCAAAGAAAACAGGTGTAGCTTCACTGAATCAGGCTTTATTGCAAGCTACTGTAGAACAAACTGGCAACAACTTTAACTCCTCCCTTTGTTTTCTGACCAGAAGCTGAATTACCAATTCCTTACTGACTAGGTAAAGTATTTGTTACACCTCCTTCTGTTGGTCAGAATAACTATTCTAACCTATGGGAAATGGAGAGAACTTATAAGTCATGTATCTAGGCTTGCCAGGCTGCTCCAAGTGGTGGCAGGAGAAAAATAAAGTAAAAAACAGTGACATTACCAATGCAGCTACATCACGTCCAGGTACAACCCAGAAGAGTCAAAGGGTAGGAATTGCCAGAAACTATGGTTTTACCCAGGGCTTTTTTTCAGCAGGAACGTGGTGGAACGGAGTTCCGGAACCTCTTGAAAATGGTCACATGGCTAGTGGCCCCGCCCCCTGGTCTCCAGACAGAGGGGAGTTTAGCGGTGTGGATGGCAATCTCAACTCCCCTCTGTCTGGAGATCAGGGGCGGGGCCACCAGCCATGTGACCATTTTCTCCAAGGGCAACCCACTGAGTTCCACCACCTCTTTCCCCAGAAAAAAGCCCTGGTTTTACCTAGCAATTCCTAGGACTACTGTTTGTCACTTCTGGGTTGTACCTGGAAGTGACAGTAACATCAGCGAAGCCATGGATATCACATGCACATGTGCCTGGCAACCCTATATATAACTGTTACTAAGGACATAGGGAAAAGGCACTCGCCACATATTTGTAGGCATTTTTCTTCTGTTCCAGGATAGGCCATGATCCAAATAAATCCTGGATTTCTATTTTAGAACTAGAATAATTACTTTTTTACAAAACAATAAACACTGTAAGATTGTTTCTAAATATCAGGAACCCTTTCCTTACCTTACTCTTCCTTACCTCATATCACTGCCGTAACTAGTGAATAGCACTGGTGTGCTTTATCTGTTCCTTTCAAATAATATTCTCTTAATTCCACTTGTTTGTAAACAATTTGCAGTAGCAACAGAATTTTAAATGAAATATTGCATCCCATTTTTAAAAACTTCATAGTAACCTTACTTTTAAAACAATAATAAATTTCCCCCAGTGTTCAGCAAACTACTACAATGTATGTATTATTCAAATATTAAATGCTTATATGGGCTCCACAGAAATGGGCAAAATTTAACAAACCTTAGGTGACAGTAGGACTGCAGTCAATATCCTGCAGAAACTAATGGCAAAATTCCTGTTTTTAAAAGTACCATTGAAATCAATAGGATTTAAGAAATCAGCATTTTACTTTAGGCCCAATGACTGATTTCAATGGAACTCAGTCAGAATAATTAATGTCTTGGTGGACTATGCCCAATATTTAGAAAACAACACTTTTTGGGTAATGAACATTTGGCAGCCTCTGAAAATGCCACAAGAGGAATATTTGCACACATGAATAACTGGCATCATAAGCAATTTTTAATTAAGGTTTTTATTATTATTAATGTCTTTCAATATCTCAGAATAAAATGTCTACAATTCTCCAGGGTGAGATAAGGCAGAGCGAGTTTCAGCCAGGAGTGTTGTCGTTTTAGGACTACAGTTTGAAAATGGTTTTGTACAGGTTTCTTTTTAATCACATACATATTCTACAGAAAGAAAATAGCATTTGCAAACTATGATTTGGATCTTACGACGTGTGTGTGTGTATGAGAGAGAGAGAGAGAGAGAGAGAGAGAGAGAGAGAGAGAGTCCTATGCTTCTCCACAGCTGTTAAGGAGATTGTCCTCTGTTGTGGCACCGACTTCTTCTGCTGGTGGTGCTTCTGCTTGAGAAAAATGAATTTTTTCAAGGAGCCCTTGTTCAAGCACAAGTGCTAGCTGCAGAAGACAAAAGCATCACAGTAGCCTCCATAACAGCTAGAAAGATGCACAAGGGGGAGTCCATACCATTGTTTCCATTTATTCATTCATGCTGATGGGGTTATTATAGTCTGGGTTTTAAATGTTATTACTATTTAACAATGATGAATCAGCAACATAGGAAGAACCAAACAGAAGAATTATCTTTCACTATTATTGACCTCCTTGCTGAAATTAAATAAACCAAGTGCTAAATCCAGAGATAAACTAATACAAGAAGACAATGTAGATGGCTCAGAGATGCAACAAGGGCATTTCAACTGTGATGCATAATTTTTAAAAATATATATATTTCACAGGGTTTAATGTTTCCTCTCTACAAAAAGAGGAACATTTTTTTTATTTGCTTTGATAATCTGCACGGATTCTGTGGGCCAGGAGCGGGGCACGAGTTAGTCTGCTCCCTAAGATATTCCAGGCACAGGAATGCTACCATAAGCAGCACAAACTTATGCCTTGAAAAAAAGATGGTCTATAGGCTCCCATTGTGCAGGAAAAGTCAATCCCCCCACATGCCCAGCCCTGTCCAAGTGGCCTGATAGAGCATAGGATGCCAACTACTGCAGGGACCAATCTGCTCATGCCCCTGCAGCAGCTGAGCCCCCTTCCTTGTGTACAATCAGCCCCTCGGGGACCCTACATAACCTTCGCCGGGGGCACCCATGACCCCAGGTAAGTAGGGAGGCAGCTGAAGGCTCTGCCCTGAGTCGCAACTCTGGAAGGGCCAACGACACCCTGACAAGTGTCCTTGGCCAAGGAGCTGGCCACCCTGGCCCATCCGGCCCTCACTGGTAGCACCCCCAAATGCTGGCCCCGCAGATCTGTATTCAAGGCCAGGGGGGCATGCTATGTAGGGAGGAGCTGGCATGGCCCACACCTGCCAAAGAGGCAGTTGCCCAGGAAGCCACCCCTATGAGCCACCCCTATGACATCATTGGTGGGGGTTCCTCTGCAACCCATGTTGGGGCCCAGCACAGCCCACCTGCAGTCAGGCCCTAGACTCAGGCAGAGGCAAGAGTGCGGCCACAAACTTGGGTGACTGTGAGCTTGCTCCTGCCACCCCTTGACTCCCTTTCTCACAGGATTGATGCCCCAAGGAGAAGCAGTTCCCCATAGGAGGACCATCCAGCACCCACCTGCTGGCAGCACCTGCAGGCGTGGAGCGTCCGCCACCTGTCCCCTGGGACACAGACACCCTCCCCCCATTGGTGCTGAAACCCTCGGTGTGGCTGGAGTGCGTCCGAGGCTGTGACCTTCTGTGCACAGGTCCCTTATCCCCCTCCACATACGTTGCTGCCCTGCTGGGGCACCCAGGAGCATGGCTGTGTCACCATCCAGCTTTCTGTCATGACCACCTCTCCAGCATGGCACCAGGAGTGGACCTCCAGCCAGCCCTCATCTACACCTCCGACCCCATCCCATGCAAGCTTGCAAGGGAGCCACCCCACTCTTGGCAGCTCAATAAAGTCTGTGTAGAAGAAGAACTCTCTTCTTGTCTACTTACTCACTGGTGGCTGACAATAGCTTCCCCACCTCACATCCCCCATGGGATGGTCCCTGACTCTAATCTGCCAGGGACACAGCGGCCCCAAATATCCACAAGATGCCTCTGCCCCATAGGGTTACTCAGCTCCCAAACAGAGTGGAGGTCTGTAGATCCCATGGAGGCTGCGGCTGCACACTCCCTTTGCCTGCTGCCCCCTCACACAGCAGCACAGGAAATGGCGTGGAATGTGAGGTCTCCCCCATGTGCAATTTCCCTCTGCATCACTGAGGTTTGAGATGCTAGGCATACGGCTGTTGCATCTGGGGGGCAAGGATGATCCACAGGGGGGCCAGCCAGTGCCCTCCACTGCGCTTATACATGTGCTGGAGAGAAACTCTCCATCCTCAGAGGGGCCCTCAGAGGGGGGCAGCCATCATGAGGTTCTTTCCTTCACCAGTGAAAGTGGGGGACTGGACAGGTGGCTGCCTGCCAGTCTCCTGTTCCAACTGAGACTGTTAACCCAGAAAGTATTGAACGGTGGGACATGTGCTCTCTGCTGCAGTGCCACCACACCCTGCCAGGCTTGGCTGCTGGTGTAGCTCTCCCACAAAAGTTCTTAGGGAGTGGATGAGTGGTTCCAGAGGTACGTGGGCACACATGTACCAGCAGTAACCCAGGCCTCAGGATTGTGTTGCCCATGCAATATACACAGAATGTAACATTTAGGTTTTATTTTAGTGTTTGAAGTGTCTAAGGTTTTATGTTATTGGGATTTTTTTTTGGTTTTTTGAAAGAATATATTGATTTTTTTTCCTTCCCAGAAATCAAACAACATTTAGTTACAGTTTGTATTACATGGAGAGAAGTTTTCAAAGTAAATCAGAAGATGACTCACAAGAAGGCACAGGAGGGACCAATTACAATTGTACAGATGTTGGTTAGAAAAGAGAAGCCATCTCTACAGTGTGAGGCAGAACAAATGATTTAAGCAAGCCAAACATTTTTTTAAATTACACTGGGTTGCGTAAATGCACTTTTTAATAAACAAGATGGATACATTGAAGAATTTATTTGCCATCTGACGGAATAATTAAAATCTAACACTGCCATTTTCATCCAGGCCGTGTAAAGTCAGATTATCTCTTGCAATAAAGGTCTGTATGTTTCAGGGTACCATTACAGCACCTACAAATATGTAGCCAGGAATGGCTTATGAAGTTAAACTGACCCAGGAGCAAGCCGGGCTGAGTGGCCCCCGGGGCCCACCAAGCCAAGAATGCAGGGGCGTCCCAGCTGAGACCTGACCAGCTGTGCTGCTGATGGGTGTCGGCTCATCCATGGCCATCTGTGTCATTAGTTGGCAGTTATGCAAGTCAGCTGCTACCCCTCATTGGAACTGCTGAGTAAGATAAGAGGAAGGTCCTATGACAGGAAACAGAGAGTAGGAATAAATGGAGTAGAGGAAAATAAGCAGTGGGATCCCACAAGGATCAGTACTAGGACTGGTAATATTTAATTTGATCATAAATGATCTGGGACTGAAGGGTGAGCAGTGTAGTGGCCAAGTTTGCAGATGACACAAAATTATTCAGGATGATGAAAACCAAAGGCCAACTGTGAAGAGCTCCAGGAAGATCCCCACACATTGGATGAGTGGAAAACAATGTGGGAAATGAAGTTCAATACAGGTAAGCACAAAGTGATGCATAAAGGAGCAAAAAATACCACCATCAGGTATCCTACTATATAATTCCCTTAGCGTCTATCCGATGACTCACATTGATCCTGGTGCGCCTGCGCGGTGCACAAGGATAAAAGCGCGCCGGGGAACGCCGCAAATGGAGGGCACGGGCTAAGTAGCCCAGCAGGAGGAAGAGGGCGGCGCAGAAAGAGCGGCATGCTCAAGCCCTGGTGGAGCCCCGGTGGAGCCCAGGCGACGGGGTGGAGGTGAAGCACCCATCGCCCTCGGAGCCCCACCGCGCCGCGGAGCTCTCACTGGGGGCTGGGCGGAGGCGAAACACCCGTCTCCCATGGAGCCCTGCTGAGCCGTGCTGCAGCGCTCTCGGGGGGGCCTGGGCAGGTGAAACACCCATCGCCCTAGGAGCCGCGCTGCACTGCAGTGCTCTCAGCAGGGACAGGGCAATTAGGCATGAGCAACGCGCCCATCGCCCTGCAAGGCCCACTGGAGCCAGGCATGCAGAGGGAAGAGCAAACCCGTGCTGCCCTCCCTCCCTGGCTCTACACTCCGCCTTCCAGCCCTCCTCAGACCCCTCCTGCTTCTCCACCCTCCCCAACCTCCCCTTGCCCTTCCTATCTGCCTTCCCTCCCCACACCCCACCTGCCTGTCAGCCCTCCCCAAAACCCCATTGCCTCCCTACTTGCCATTCCTCCCCACACCCCAGCTGCCTCTCAGCCCTCCCCAAAACCCCATTGCTTCCCTACCTGCCATTCCTCCCCACACCCCAATTGCCTCTCAGCCCTCCCCAAACCCCCATTGCCAGCCTACCTGCCATTCCTCCCCACACCCCACTTGCCTCTGAGCCCTCCCCAAAACCCTATTGCTTCTCTACCTGCCATTCCTCCCCACACCCCACCTGCCTCTCAGCCGTCCCCAAACCCCCATTGCCCTTCCTACCTGCCATTCCTCCCCACACCCCACCTGCCTCTCAGCCCTCCCCAAACCCTCATTGCCTCCCTACCTGCCATTCCTCCCCACACCCCACCTGCCTCTCAGCCCTCCCCAAACCCCATTGCCTCCCTACCTGCCAATCATCCCCACACACCACCTGCCTCTCAGCCCTCCCCAAACCCCATTGCCTCCCTACCTGTCATCCCTCCCCGACCCCTCCTGCCTCTCAGCCCTCCCCAAACCCCATTGCCTCCCTACCTGCCATCCCTCCCCAGACCCCTCCTGCCTCTCAGCCCTCCCCAGACCCCCATTGCCTCCCTACCTGCCATCCCTCCCCAGACCCCTCCTGCTTCTTACCTCTCCCCAGACCCCCCTTGCCCCCCACCTGCCAGCCCTTTCTAACCACCCCCCCACCAGCCCCCACTCCCACCCCCAGCATTCTAGAGCCCATTGTATTTATTTGCACAACAGGCTCTGTTTCTAGTACGCTAATAACGTTTGAACTTGCTGAGGCTGAGAGGAAAAGATACCTTGAGGTCATAGCGGATAGCTCAATGAAATGTCAACCCAGTGTGCTGCAGCCAGGGCCGACGCATCAATTGAGGCAATGGGGGCAATTACCTCAAACGCTGAACTTAGAAGGAGGCGCTGTCCCCGCTTGCCTCTCTGCCCCTTAGCTGCTGCTGCCCGCCTCGGCTTGGCTCTCGGCAAGCCGGGTGCCCCAGCGGCATGGCAGTGAGTGGGGAGGCAAGTGGGGAAGCAGGCCGCCCCATTCGCCTCTCCGCCCCTTTGCTGCTGCCACCCACCTCAGGTGAGGGGGACGCACCTGCGTGATGATGTCACAAGTGATGTCATCACTCAGGGCTGGAGTTCGTGCATGGAGCGCATGCACGCAGAACAGGTTTCTCACCTCAGGCACCAGAAACGCTGGTGCCGGCCCTGGCTTCAGCTGATTACCTGATTGATACAAGGGAAAACAATATAACAAACAATATAACAAAATTTAATGTATCAATGATGAATAAAGTCCAAGGAATGAACCAGACATAAAAGTAAGCCCCCACACAAGGGAGACACAGGCAGCAATAGTCAGTGCAACACAGCAGTGTAGTAAGGTGCAAGATAAGTGCAGTAAGGATCTTTAAACATCTTGTTTGAAGACAAAGCCTTTAATTCTTAATGTTGCTTGACTTGTGTGTTTTCTCTGCAGGTGTCTACGACCAAACAAGGGGTACAAAGACCCCAACAACTCTACAAGGAGCCAGCAAAGAACTTGTTTCAATTTCTCTTCCTCAGGAGTCAAAAAAACGGGACCACCTTGAACACAGTGAAGCACCTAGAATCTCACCTAGCCCAGCCTTTTGGTTCTGTAGGCATCATGTTGCCACAGTAGAGATTCTAGGTGCTTCACTGTGTTCAAGGTGGTCCCTTGTTTTTTCAACTCCTGAGGAAGAGAAATTGAGAACTCAGATACTCCAGGCAATGCAAGACCGAGCATCCCATCTCTGGGCCCTGGGGAATGCATCACACGTACATAGCCCTGTTCATACACCATGGCTTAAGTGAGCAGGAAGGTCATGTGTGGCGTGCATTCTCATTATGCACAGTTGTTGAACTCTTGGTAAATGTTATAGTGTCTGAAAAGCCATAAAGACATTCAAACTGCAAATACACATACCTAATAAAAGTCTTTCTGCTTCAAAAGAAAGACTTTAGGGAGCAATAATATATCTCTTCAGCATTCTCCTTCCAAAATCATTGTTGGTTCAGGGAGCAGGTTTAATTATAGAAACATATAATTATACAAGAACTCAAGAGAGAGAAAGCCAGAAAAGAACAACAGGAAAAAACATTTTTCTTAGCAGATGTGGGAAAGATTTTTACAGGTAGGTGTTTTAATTCAGTCAAACACAGAAAGGAACTAGAGCCATGAGACACTGAATAAGGTATTTCTTCCTTTAACTACAAAATCAAACCTGGATATAATTAAAAGGCAATGTCTTTACACACTGTTTTTAAAACTACTGCTAGAAATCATTTGTGCTTCCCCATCCAATTAAAAAATAATAATTTGAACATGAATATGGTTGCGACTTGCTTACTAAATGCAGGCAAACCTCACTAGTGCTCCCCATCCCCCATGATGTTCAGTGTAGCAACACAGGAAAAATGAAGGGATAGACTCCTCCCAACCTCTATTGTCTTTACCATTGAGACTGGAGACATTCCTAGAGTGTTATGCAATGATCCCGCACCCCCCAGCAAGCTCCCTCTAGTGCTAGGTGCAAGCCTGGCCACTGTAACATAGAACTTAGAGCAAAGTTTTAATTTTGCTCTAATCGTTTTCATACATCTTTGAGATTTGCACTGATTATGTCAGAATTGAGCTATGCTATAATTTTGTAATTACAGTTTGTTCAATGAGAGAGCCATAAAGACCACATGCTGTGCTTGTTTGTTTAATTGACTGGGAGTTATCCTTTTTAGTCATATAATTGGTGCCAAAGAATGTTAAATTGGCTTTGGAAACGTGTTTTCCTTTATACATGTAAAACCATTTAAAAACAATTTCTCTTTCATTATCTTAATTATTAGCACAATGGATTGTAAAACCAGTCTTTAGATTTTTAAATAAGGATTATATTTCTTAGCAAAAATCAAGCAGATAACAGAACAACCACAAAGGTCTACAGGATAACAGGGCCACACATTTAGTAATGTATCCTTAAATGCCTCATCAAAGAAGTATGCTGAGGGCCAGCTTTTTTTAAAGACCTGAATGTGTCTATGCAAAATATGGAAAAGGGAAAACTTGTTGCTTCTGTTAGTTTTGTCACATTTGGCCTGGTTTCTGATAAGCTGTGAATGACACTGGTTCTGTTGGGCTTGCAATAGTGTCCCCGGCTTCCGCTGGTTCTGCTGGGGTTCTCTGGTTTGATGTTGGTTCTGGTTAGTTTTGTTGGTTTCTTCTCCATTGGAAGGCTTTTGTCCGGTGTGGTTGCTCTTTGGCTAAAGTTCTTAGGCTTCTATGTTTGCCCTGGAAAAAAAGTGTTGAAAAGTTTCCCAATAGAAAACAATGGAGATCTTTGTGGTCAGATAGGACTAGGTTTTCTGCCTTTTGCTTGCAGACCGGGTTCCCGTCCCGCTCGGCGAAAGTGCCCTTTATGTGCGGGTCACACATGGTCGCCAACATGTATGACTCTTCCTTAGTGAGAGGAGTTAGCCTGGCAGCTATGCCCTGCTGCAGCCTTCTCACTAATGCGCGCACCGCTGGAACAAGGTCAGCACGGGGCGCGACCCGGTCTGCAAGGGTGGCCAGATTCCTCTGGAGCGTGTGCACCAGGGGAATGACCAGACCGAGGGTCGCCGTGTCTGACGAGACCGCCACAGTGAAGTCCTTGAAGGGCTTCAGGACCTCCACTGTCTGGGTGATGGTGAGCCAATCCTCCCGGCTGAACTCACCCACCTGACTCGCACCGCGGTTCTCGGAGAGCCACGCGTGGAGTGCGGCCTTCTGCTCCACCAAGCGCTCAAGCATGGCGCAGGTGGAGTTCCAGCGAGTGCTGACGTCAGTGATCAGAGCGTGCTCTGGCACACCTGTCCTGACCTGTGTCTGGCGCAGTTCGTGCGTGGCCTTCACGCTGCGCGAGAAGTGGCCCGTGAGCCTCCGACATTTCTGGACAAGTAACTGGAGTTCACGGGTCCGGGTATCCACGGGTTCCTTCGAGGAGCCCAACCCCAGCGCATCTCTCACCACTAGGTGAAGCTTGTGAGCGGCACAGTAGACGCTCTCTCGGCTCACTAGATGCGCCGCTGCCCTCATGTTCTTGCCACCGTCCGTCACCATGCATCCCACAGTGGCGGGTCCCTGGCCTATCCACTCGTCCAACTGTCTCCTTAAGGTGGCAGCGATGTTCTCC
Source organism: Eublepharis macularius (assembly GCF_028583425.1). Taxonomy (NCBI): domain Eukaryota; kingdom Metazoa; phylum Chordata; class Lepidosauria; order Squamata; family Eublepharidae; genus Eublepharis; species Eublepharis macularius. The sequence goes on from NC_072799.1 coordinate 51,735,359, forward strand.
GCCGTATGGGACACGTCGAGCACCTCGGCGTGAAGCAAGGCCTTGCAGTAGCTGGCCTGGCGGTCTCCCATCCTTCCCTGTCTAGCTGTGCTAGGCACCTCCCCCCGGCCCCCACCCAGAACCGACTCGGGTTCCCACCAGTGAGCAGTAAGCGAGAGGTACGCTTGCTGCACACTTGGGCAGGTCCAGATGTCCGATGTGAAGTGCACAGTTCTCCCGGCAACCCGGGACAGCTGTGCCTTCACATGATCCCTGGCAGCCCTGTAAAACGAGGGCACCACCGATCTGCTCAACGACGTGCGAGCAGGGACGGCGTACCAGGGAAAGCAATCTCGGAGCAGCCCTGAGAAGCCGAAGTCTTCAACTACGGAATACGGTTGCCCATCCACTGCTATCATGTTGACGATGTGGCGCGTGATGCGCCTGCTCGCCCTCCGGATCCCCTCTCTGGGCACACTAGCACCCTGCATACCAAGCATCTCCGGGAGAGAGGCTTGGCGTCCCTTTCCTGCAGGTACCCTTAGGGGGAGAGCACCAGAGGAGCCTGCCTCCTTCTGGCTAGCTGGCGGCCGTGCGGCGCCACTCGAACCCTCCTCCCGAAGAAGCACCGCCTGGTGGTGCCTCTTCATATGGTACCTCATCCCAGACGTGGAGAGATGCCACACATCTTTGCCACGGCTGACGCGCTGCCTACAATGCAGGCACAGGGCTGCTCGGGGATCCTCCGCTGTCTGGAAGTGCTTCCAGATTTCGGAGGAAAAGGGCAACCCACGCTTCCCAGGAGAAGCGCTTTCCGGATCACCCTGAGGCACCTCCTGTGAGGTGCTCTGGCCGGACACACCGTGTCCCACTCTCGGCCGGGCAGGTGGGGATGGACGAGGCTGAAGGGGCAGAGATGTGGGCTCTTCCACCACAGTCTCTGCCTCTTCCTCCCGCATCCTCTCCTCCTGCACAGCCGCGAGAGGCCTGCTGCTGGCCTCAGAGGAAACTGGGGTGGACCGCCCCAGGGGGGGTCTCACGGGCAGTTCCTCCAACATCCTCTGGGTTCCTGGGGTGAGCGGGAGCGCAGGGAAAGTCATGTGCTCCGCGCCCATCCCAGGAGACACCACATGCTGCCCCTCCTCCAGCAGCTGGCTCGCAACCACTGGAGGAGGAGGAGCCTCAGCAGCAGGCCCCCGCCCAGTGCCAGCCCCTGCCTCACGCACCCAGGTTGGGGGTGGCCCTCCAGCAGCTGCCTCAGGAAAGAGAGTCTTGCGAACCCTCTTCCTGTCACCAGAAGCCAGGCTGGTGAATGGCAGCAGCGCAGGGGAGGGCCTCCTCTGCTCAGATGGGGGGGCTGCCGCAGCAGTCCCCCTCCCCCTCCCCTCCTCCCCTCTAGATTTCTCCCTAGCCTTTCCCCCGGGGCCCCTCTCTGCTTTCCTCTCTGACATACTTTCCCCTCCCAAAATCTACCCTAACTAATCAGAAAAGATTTGGAAAACAAAGGTCAACTTTGTTTTCAAGACCTAACTAACCTGCTCTAAATCTGTGCTTCTAGTGGCTCTGTGACTTGGAGATGAACAATCAAGTGCCTTTTTAAGCAACCCTATTTATGTCAGGGAACCTGAGCCTGCCAATCAGCTGAATTCCTCTGGAATTGAGCTGGCCCTAAACCCCAATAACAGAGGTGACTAAGCCTTAAACACTCACACACTAGTATGCCCGGGCCGGCCTGGCACCACCACGGGTGCCAGAGATGGGCAGTGGAACCCTAGTTATGGGGGCACTAATGGGAAGCCTATTGACAGCTATTACAAATTTTTATATATATATATATATATATATATATATATAGAATTCAAACCTAACACTCACTCACTAATGCTTTCCCTGCTGAGTCCCTATTTAGTTTTTTTAAAAAAACTAGGCTTGGTTTCCCTAATAATTATGTTGAGGGCAATTATCCACTAATCACCTACCAACTGGCCTACCTACCTAAGAGACACTATTTAGCGGGACCAATGTATCTGTGGTATGTCGGTGTGGGGTGTGGATGTGGTGTTTTGAAGATGAGCCTCCCCCCTCCCAAGCTAGCAAGAACCCACCCCCAAGCCCACCCAAATGTGAACCCGGACTCTCTCACACTAACACCAGTCCTGCAGTCCAGCGATGTTCAGGCGGTCTTGCAGCTGGTCCTCCTCTCCTCCGCGATGCTGTCAAGAAAATTGGAAATGTTAACAGAGTCAACACCACACGCCGCACACGCAACCCCCAAAATTCAAGGCCCCATTGCACAAGCCAAGTCAGCCCCCCCCTGAAAGGCTAGGGCCAACCAGCAGCAAAACAAAACACATCCACCCAGCAGAGCTTCTGGCCTGTGCAGGCCAAAAGCTGGCACACTCATTTTTTAGTCCTGTGAAACAGTAGTTCAAGCCCACCCCACACTCAAACTTGACAAATGAAACATGAAAGAAAGCAGGCACTGCAATCAATGCTGCCCCCCCCAACCCCCAAACAATGTCCTCTTGCCCAACCAGAAAATGCCCCCCCTAGCCCAAGCCATAAAGACCGAGCCAAAGCATATGCTCGCAGGTAGGCACAGCAGCAGACATAAGCTCAAAAAACAAATTTTACAACAACCCTACCAGTCCACCACTGCAGATGTCCAGCAATGTTGATCCTCCACGCAGAGATCTGCAGGCCGATGTCCACCAAGTGCAGTCCAGTCCAGAAGAGGTCCACCAACGATAAACAACCTGAATGTGAAGCAAAACAGTGAGTGCCAGGCCAGCAACCAAAAAGGGTTACCTTAGCCAGAGCAACAGACCTGTGTGTGGGCCGCAGGCTGGCACAGTTGATCAGGACGGAGCCTGTTGGGAAGCCTTGGAAGCAGGGGGCCAGACACAGGAAAAAAGCCCACACCATTCCAGTTTGTGAAGCAAAACAGTGAGTGCCAGGCCAGCAACCAAAAAGGGTTACCAAAGCCAGAGCAACGGACCTGTGTGTGGGCCGCAGGCTGGCACAGTTGATCAGGACGGAGCCTGTTGGGAATCCTTGCAAGCAGGGGGCCAGACACAGGAAAAAAGCCCACACCATTCCAGTTTGTGAAGCAAAACAGTGAGTGCCAGGCCAGCAACCAAAAAGGGTTACCTTAGCCAGAGCAACAGACCTGTGTGTGGGCCGCAGGCTGGCACAGTTGATCAGGACGGAGCCTGTTGGGAATCCTTGCAAGCAGGGGGCCAGACACAGGAAAAAAGCCCACACCATTCCAGTTTGTGAAGCAAAACAGTGAGTGCCAGGCCAGCAACCAAAAAGGGTTACCAAAGCCAGAGCAACAGACCTGTGTGTGGGCCGCAGGCTGGCACAGTTGATCAGGACGGAGCCTGTTGGGAAGCCTTGGAAGCAGGGGGCCAGACACAGGAAAAAAGCCCACACCATTCCAGTTTGTGAAGCAAAACAGTGAGTGCCATGCCAGCAACCAAAAAGGGTTACCAAAGCCAGAGCAACAGACCTGTGTGTGGGCCGCAGGCTGGCACAGTTGATCAGGACGGAGCCTGTTGGGAAGCCTTGGAAGCAGGGGGCCAGACACAGGAAAAAAGCCCACACCATTCCAGTTTGTGAAGCAAAACAGTGAGTGCCATGCCAGCAACCAAAAAGGGTTACCAAAGCCAGAGCAACAGACCTGTGTGTGGGCCGCAGGCTGGCACAGTTGTTCAGGACGGAGCCTGTTGGGAATCCTTGCAAGCAGGGGGCCAGACACAGGAAAAAAGCCCACACCATTCCAGTTTGTGAAGCAAAACAGTGAGTGCCAGGCCAGCAACCAAAAAGGGTTACCAAAGCCAGAGCAACAGACCTGTGTGTGGGCCGCAGGCTGGCACAGTTGATCAGGACGGAGCCTGTTGGGAATCCTTGCAAGCAGGGGACCAGACACAGAAAAACAAGCCACACCATTCCAGATTGTGAAGCATAACTGTGAGAGCCAGCAAGAAGAAAGGCACCAAAGACACCCAGCAGAGCTTCTGGCCTGTGTAGGCCCAAAGCTGGCACACTCTTGTTTTAATCTTAAAACAGTAGATCAAGCTTAAAGAAGGCAAGCACAACAACCAATGCTGAACCCCACCCCCACCATCAAACATTGTCTGCCCAACCTGTCCCCCAGGCCATGCCAAGAATAAACTGCAACACCTTTTTGCAGAGGCAGGCCACAGCAGCACATTGCCCAGCATCAAAAAAATTTTCAAAAATTTTAAAAAGGCCTACCAGGTGTCCTCTCAGGATGTCCAGCAGCACAGTTGATCCTCCAGGCAGATGTCCTCCAGGCTCCAGGTGCAATGCAGTCTCTCTTCTTCTCCTCTCTCGGTCAGCAGCAGCAGCAACAGAGGTGCTCCAGACAGTCTAGCTCCAAATTTAAACCCCCTGCTGCAGCCTCAGCCAAAGATTTAAATCTATTGGCTGGCATGAAAATACAGCAGAGGGATTGGTGACTCCTAAAGTCCCCCCTCTCCTGCCTTTCCCCACCCACACTCCAAGAGTCACCCTCCTCCTGCTCCCCCTCCCCTACCTGTTAGTTTTGGCGGGAATCTCTGCTGCTTTGCAAATGCAAAGTGCAATGCAATGCTTGCACCTTGCATTTGCAAGGCAAAGCAGGATTCCCTATCCTCCTTTGCAAGAGGGGTGGGGGGTGACAGAAGGAGTGAGTGATTCACTCCTTCTCCCCCCCTCCCCTCTTCTAAGAGCCTGCAGGAAGCCTTTGCTTCCAGCAGGATTTTGCTAGCCGCTTGCTAAGGCAAACGGCTAGCAAAAACAAAATGGCGATTCTCGAATGCCGAAAGAATGCCGAAAGAATCCCGAAACGTTTCGGCTTTTTCTTTCGGCTATGCCGAAACGTTTCGGCATTCCCCGAAACGTTTCGGCATTCCCCGAAAGAAGCCGAAACACTTTTGTTTCAGCATTCTTTCGGCATTCTGAATGCCGAAACGCACATCCCTAAAGCACAGTTTTAAAACATATGGGAAAGGTGAGTGTGGTGTTCAAAAATGCTTATTTTCCTGATTTAATACCTGATGGCTTTAATAAGATGCTCATCTTATCTTTTTTGGCTCTACTACAAACTGCTATGTGACGGAGCAGTAAAGAAATTGACTGAGTGAAACTCAGCCTACCTTGATGCAAACCCAGAAAGCATTTTTAAAATCTAAGACAGAAATTGCCCTGTCTTAAATGATAGGCTTGGGGCTGATTATTTTTCCAGGGTCCCCTGCTAAGTAACAGATGGCACTCAGTTGGCTGGCTCTAACTTTGGGGGAAATTAATCTTTGCCTGGCAGGTTGCCATTGTTCTAGTGCTCAGAAGAAGCTTTTGAGATGGAAAAAAAGTTACTGAAACCTCCAAAGAGAAAAGCCATACATTCATTTACACACACACAAATGAATCTTCCCCTTCTATCGTCTTCTCTGGTTTTTTGGGGGGGTGTTCCTTCACTGGTGCTCACTGACCCTCCTTTCTGTTCGTGTGTCTATGTGTTTTGTTTTGTATATATGTATGTTAAAGCTTGATTCCCATGTGTGATTTTTTTTTTAATTCACCACCTTGGAGATGCTAAGTTGGGTGGAAAGACAGCATTGAAATGTTTTAAGTAAATATTTTTCAGAAGATGTTTGCTAGAAGAATTAAAATCATATGTTGATGGGCCTCAGATCTGATGCTTTATAATGCTTAGTCTGATTATAAGAATAACATAGGTGAGTTTCTATATGGAGTTTCAACAACTTAAAATAATCTTCATGAAACTGCGTGGTTTATATGCTACAAAATTTAAATAGGTACTGTAAAAGATAGCAAATGATTAATGAGAGAACCTTGCTTTCTGACTAGCTAGGAATGCCTGTACATACCTATACAAAATATCTGCTTCTTACTCTCTGGCTTTATTCTTTTGGCAATTTCTCCTAGTCTAGTTAAGATTTACAGCTGCTAATGAGCAGTAGCTTGGCTAAATGTATGGACTTTAATATGCTGCCCTTTTAATATTAAATCAAAACCGCTTCCCCAAGTTTGAAATAATCCATGACTATTTTCATGTTTCCTTTTGACCCTTATATAACTTTGCAATAATGCCTATAATATTTTTCCAGGAATGACACATGATTTCAACAGGGTTCCAAAGTGGCGGTGTCAAAAGTCCAATGAAAACCAATTAAATTGATAGTGGCTTTTGAATGCAAATCTTTTGGAAGCTTTAAAGATGTAACTTGTGTATTATCTAGTAAAGTGCCATGGTACTGCACTGTTTGGGGTCAGCAACTCTTTGAGCGCAATGCTCGTTTCCTGATGCTGGATGCATTTTTCTGCCCATAATTCCATCTTGGAAAGCCAAAGCCAAAAGGCCTTTGCACATTTGATTACCTTTTCTTATCTGAAAGCTCTAGTTTTTAAAGTACCTTTGTCATCTTAATGATAGCAGATGTTGGCGAAAGACACACAGGCCATTTAAATCTTCAGAAGGATGAGATCCCAGAAGTCATTATGAAAGAAACCAATGCATGAACTAATGATGTAAGAAGATGAGTATCCATTTCATGATATTCAAAGATGAATTAGCCAGTCCCACTGAAACCAAATTACTTAAGAAATAACTTAAGTGCCATTGAAAGGAGAACAGTGTCCTACATGTAGAACTTCTTCACTGCTATTGAGGTTAGTGTAAAAGTCCCTAACTCTTGTCACTTACCAGAAATTCAGGAATTAGCTGCATTTCCTTTCATTTTGGCCATCTGTTCAATTACCTAAAATCTTATATGCTTTTCAAGAGATCCCTCTGCATGCTTTCCATGCAGCTATGGAGTAGTTGCACTGAAACTACATCCTGTTCCATATTAAATTCTCAAAACATGAATTAATGTTCACAGGAGCTGCTTTCATTGAACCCCTAAATGTTTTAATTTGATGTGTATATTTCACTTTCCCCCTCTCAAATCTGATACATGCTTTAATATTATATTTACAGTTAACAGTGTCAGCAATTTATGCTTGATTGTTGTTGTTGTTTTTTAATAGAGGCCACTTCTAACCCAATAATTTGCTCCATGCCAAATCCCAAACCAACAAACAGGGATAGAACAGAGCATGTGGGAAAGGTAAATGGGGCAAAATGCTGCCGCTCTAGTTTCTTGAAAGCACAGCTACTCATTTTGCTTGGAACCAGGGGATAGCAGTTCAATTAAGCCATGGCTATTTATCATTAAACACAATGGTACTCACTAGCCAACCAAGAAGGGACTGCAGCAGTCCTATATATTTAAACATGAAAGTAACCCACTCATGGGGGGGGTCAGTTTAAAAAGTAAAAGTGATGGACAGGTAAGGAGTGTAAAAGCGTCCTATGACTGTAGCTAAGCTCCCTATAGACCCTCTCTGCCAGCACTTTTCTCCCAGCCAGACCAGAAATCGCTTTGTTGAGATAAAAGAGCTTGGGGAAGGAGGTTACAGGAAGGTGAGGTCCAGAAGTGAGGACAGTTCAGTCAAGGACAGGCAAGCTCTGGAACGCATGCTGAACAGTAGCACGTCAGATGATTTTTGCTCCGTACGCAAGAGCCGGTTCTCTAGCCAAGGGACTAAGGCAAGCCCCTGAGCGTCACTACTGCGGACACTTATTGTGTCTGTCCAAGTACAACCCATCTCTCCCCTACCTGTCACAGGTAGAAGCTGTGCATTTGGTACTTGTGCCAAACAGGCTGCTTACTGCCTGGTTTAGATCCTTTCACTAAAGTTTCTCTTTTGCATTAAAATCAGATCCACCCATTATTTCTTTCTTTGCAATTGGGACACTGAACATTTAGTTTGGTCCTTAATCACAATTAACTTTAACTGGATCAGGGCCAACAATTTTAGAATACTGCAACATTTATAGATTTTTGATCAACTACAATATAGATCATATATCTGTACTACATCAGCTGTTATAAGAGTGTGAGCTACACCTATTCTTGTGTCTGAGGCAGGCCCTCCCTGCCTCGGACTGGGCCAGAGCCGCCCCCCTTCCTCCACCCCCCCTCTGCCACTTGGGCCAGGGCCCCCAAGGACCCCGCCGCAGTCACCAGAGGGCCTGTCGTCCCTCTAGGGCCGGAGCAGCGGGGAGACGCGCCGGTGGAGCGGTGGGCCGGTGGAAGAGCCCGTGAAACAGCTGAGCTGTGCAAGGCCACTGCCACACCTTGGAAGGCACGGGGGGGGACGAGCCCGGTGGCGTGGCCGGGCGGCAAGAGGCCGGAGGAAGCAGCCACCGCCCCAGGCCTAGCCCTGCGGAGGGCAGACGTCGTGCCAAGCCCTTACTAGGTGCAGCTGGCACTGAGCCACAGCCGAGCGAGGCCAACGCTGAGTGATGGGCTGGCCAGGAAGCCCCAGGAGGAAGCTGGGCCCGCAGGTCGCCTGCCCACCCGGCGGATTGGCTGGGAGGCACTGGGGAGGGCACCCCGGTATGACAGACCGGGATGAGGGCCAATTGGGAGGGGGGAAGCCATGGGGGAAATGCATGGGGGAAGGGAAAGTCAGGGGGGAATGGTGGAGGACAAGGGACGTGGGATGGGGAGACACTATAAAGGGGGAGAGTCCCAGTGAAGCCAGGGAGGAGGAGTTGGATCTGAGCAGAGCAGGAGAGAGAGAGACCGCAGGCTCACAATCCAGCTGGCAGGGATGGTCCCAGGTGGCGCAACCGCTGTTCCTGCCACAGTCTGAGGCTGAGGGAACTCCCCCCACACACACACGGTGCCTATGAGGATGGCGGAAGGCAGGGGAACAGCGGCAGGAGGGGTAGGGTCTCACATCTTGGTTCAGATAGATCTAGCCACAGTGATTCATGGTTTAGTTACAACTGCAATGTGCTCTACTTGGGGCTACCCTTGAAGAGAGTTCAGAAGCTGCATCTAGTTCAGATTGCTGCAGCTAGACTGCTGGTTGGAGCCAACGACTGGGAGCATGAGACCCTGATATTGCAGCAATTACACTGGCTGCTGGTCCACTCATGAGCCCAATGCAAGGTGTTGGTTCTCACTTTTAAAGCCATGGCTTGGGACTGGAGAATCTGAAGTACTGTCTGCTTCCATATGTTCCTGCCTGGGAGTTAAGATCACAAGGAGAGGCCCTCCCCACTGTCCCATCAGCCAAAGACACATGAGAGAGGGCCTTTGTGCTGACAACCTCATGATTGTGGAACAACCTCCCCAGGGAAGCATGCCTGGCCCCTTTGTTCTCAATCTTTAGGGGGCAGCAGAAGAGAGTTTTATTTAGAACTTCATTCAATTAATTTTACTATTTATTGATAGATTTATATAGTGATTTTAAGCTGAGGTTTCTGTGCATTTTTATGCCTGCTGTAAGCTGCCTTGAGTGCCGTAAGGTAGAAAGGTGGAAAACAAATGTTTAAAATAAATATATAAATAAATCTTACATACAAGAATTATATATTTTAAAAAATGAGCACACAAAACATTATATAGCTGTTTCATCTGCCTGCTTGTTTTTATGTAACATCACTGGCTTGCTGTTGCTGTTTTATATTTCATACAGTGTGTAGATCAAGATGGCCAAGGATGAGAGCAGACATATCTTTTCAAGACAAGTGGGCTGGCTTTGGCCCAGGATGTTATGGAGGGTGATCTAGACGAGAAGTGAGCAGAGGAAGAACACGACCAGCTGCAATGAAGCAAGCAGATCAGCCAACCCAGTGACTGGGGAAGTGTATGAAAAACCCCTTGACTTCCTCTATAGGAACAAGTTCCAGAACAAGGAGGAGCCAAAGGGTGAACTAGGTGAACTTCATTGTTTAAAATTAAATGGAGCAGCCGGGGAGGGGGGCAGGAGTTTCAGCCCAGGAGGCGTTCTGCAAATCTTTACTCTTACGCAGCTCAGTTTTTATTACACTGCTGTCAGTATCTTTTCTACTGTAACTTTCTGATGACTTCAGCATTCTCTGTTGTGTGTGCAGAGAAGGAAAAGGGTGTGTCTGTTTCTGTTATTGGACTACTGCTGATGCCAATTCACTTTTCTGGCCAAAGTTAATAGAGGCTGTAGTAGAAATGCAATCACACCCATGAGAAACACAACAAAAAAAATATCATTTTTTCAATTTCTAGTTAGTTGGCATAGCCTTAAATTGTTGCAAATTGGTTGGAACTGCCTTAATTTTCTATTTTAAGATATTATGAGCATGTTTTATTTAACAATTATGCTTGTTTGTAAATTCAGGTTAGTGTTTAATTCAGGATGGTGTTTGCATCTTGTAAACTATTCACTTTGTTTGTCATTGCACTTAAAATACTAAATTATCATTTAGTTGCTCATTAGTGACTGTAATTGTCTATGTCTTGCCAAATAGCCTGTGCCTGCTAGAAATGAGACCTGAATATATTAGAAAGGGCTATTTTGTGGATGGTGAGTATATCAGAATAATTTATGCTATAAATAAGCACCTTGCTATGGTTAGTACTGTTTTGATGGCTATTAAGTATCCCTGAGGTAATTAGGAAGCACATTTTTGTGTCATTAAGAAAATGAATGAGAATTTAATGTAGAGGGATTGCAGGTGGTATTGCAGGCGTGCCTTAGCATAATATTGTCTGACACCTGCATTACTTCTGAATACTTCTAGCAATTGTGTATGCATGATCTTATTCTAAACTTAAAGAACAAATGTACTTTAACCCCTTAAGTGCTACGTTAGCTACAGAAGAATGTTTGTTCCCAGGGCCGGCGTGCCCATTGAGGCCAGGTAGGTGGTGGCCTCAGACGCGGGGGGCGGGAACGTGCGCCACAAAGCAGCAGCCTCCTATCCCTCCCACCCCGTGCCGCTGCCGCCGCCAGCACAAGCCCTCGGCCAGGCGCAGGCGCCGCGGGCAGGCATCTGCGGCGGTGCAGTCTACTGAGCAGGAGAGCTCGGAGGCGGTCTGCCGCAGCGATCAGGCCGGCGGTGGCGCGCGCGCTCCTGTGGTGATGTCACACGTGATGTCATCATGCAGGCCGGTGCGCGTGCTCTTGCATGCACGCGGGGGGGGGGGGGTGCCCGGCCAGCCGGCTGCGAGCGCCGCAAACCCTTGCGCCGCCCATTTGTTCCTACTCAGTTTGTATTAAAACTAAGTTTTGTCATTTTGTTTTCATTGTCCATGAGAGTAATCCTAAGCAGGTCTACTCAGAAGTAAGTACCCTGTTATTCAATGGGGTTTACTCCCAGGGTAGTGTTCTGAGGCTTGCTGAAAGAAATTGTTCACAGCTGTATTGGTCCAAAAAGCCAAACATCTAAGAACACAGTCCATAAAATACCTTCTAGTATCTGCCTTGAGTCCCAGTGAGAAAGGCAGACATGAAAATAGATAGATTTCTATTTTTACTGTTCTTAACTTTGTATTGTGATGGCCTTTGGCCATATACAATTAAACCTACTACTACTACTACTACTACTGTTACTACTACTACATTAAAATAATAAAGAAATATTAGGACCAACCCAATGATATGTAACAATATGCAGACTTTCACGTTAACACACAATGCAGGCCTCCTGCTGTAATCTAACACCAACAACAGTTCAAAACAATAAGCTGCACAGCAGTTAAAGTGAATGCTGGCATGACCAGGTTTTAAGAACATGACCTGGAAAATCTGTTTTTTCCCTTCCTCAAAATCCCCCCCACCCCCCCAAAAGTGACACCTCTTGACAAAAAATTTCTGGTGAGCTTGAAAGCTTGTAAGTGTGTTAGTTCTTAAAAAGGGTATTGCATGGATTTTGTTCTCAGGCTTGTAATAACTTCTTTCTCTGTGAGGTCTACGGGGATAAATTAGGAACAGAACTTGCAAGACAATGTGAGTTAATAAGTTTAAGTCAAAGCACCCCGATATTCAGAACAAAATTTGTATAACCAAACACATACAGTTATCAGAGAACAGAAAATTCCAGAGGCTAGTCTCTGAATTCAGTTAAATAACTGGTTATTGCTTGATACCACTTTGTGGGGAACAAAGTCCAACTTTTCTGGTCTGGCAGAAGCCAGAGTCTTCCAACGCAGTCCTCTTGTTAAAAGAACAAACCAGACATCACAAAAACTAGGCTTCCATCTTCAGCTTGACAAATTCAGCACTGCAATAATAATATACTAAATTTACACACACACACACACCTTTTAGTACTATCTTAATTAGGTCACAATGCAGAATCTTTAGTGGCCTTCTCAGTGAAACATCTGAACTGGAATAATTTGTTGTTTAGTAATTTTCCAGCGTGAAAATTCTGAAACTTTGTAAATCACTGTTTTATTTTTACTTCATTTGTACCTTACCTTCCTCCCAAATGGGAACCCAAAGTGGCTTACAATGTTCTCCCCTTCTCTGTGCCTGTTTTAAAGAAGGTGTATTGACTTTTAACAATTCACTCATGAAACTGACTGGATATGTTTGTTTTCACGCCATGTATTTGGGTGTGCCTAAAATTTAAACAAGTAAAAACTCCAATTCTGGCATCCTGCTGGCAACAAGTTTCAGCTTGTTTCTTCCTACACAGTCACAACAGCTTCCAAGATGGTCATCACAGATTTCAAAATGGTAAGAAGTGTGGTACCCTTCACGTTTACCACAAAACCCACAAAAAGTACACCACACATACATAAAAAACATTTTAAAAACCTGTAAATGTTACATCTCTGTGGATGTATATTATTTATTAATTTATATTTCTATGCCCCTTTTTCAGACTCCTGCTCAATTTGGCTTATGTTTAAAGCAATATAACAATATAAAACAAATATCTGTAGCACAGATATAAATAAATAGATGCACATAAACAGCATATATAGTTAGAGTGTTGGACTAGGATGGGGGAGACCCAGGTTCGAATCATCGCTTTGCCATTAAAGCTTGCTGGGTTGTTGCCAAGTAGGCCCCCTCTCATGCTTTAAGGCCTGCTATGAACTGTGTTAAAGTTTCCTGCATTGCTGTTTTACTGCTGCACCAAAGACTGCTTTGCACGTGTGTGCTCTAATGCACGGGTCAGTTTTCTGCCTGCTGTTTGATTACCCTGCTGCTACAATAGACTGTGTAGTTCACTGACTCCATGTTTGGTTAACTGCACAAAGGACTCTTTTTCTGGGCAGCCCTGCCCTGACCTGTACCTGGACTTCCCAGTGTGTGCTTTGGACTGTGTTACAAGTATGCCCCGTGCCTGCATTGCCATCTGCCACGGACCGTGCCTGTTCCCTGCTTTGGACTGTGTTTTGTGTGCTGTTTCCCCTGCCTCCATGGAAGCCTGCCTCATATGGGCCCAAGCCGCTGCTAGCAGCCGGGCGCCTGCCGAGGAAACCTCCAGCGAGCCTGGCTAGGCGCTCCCTGGTCAGTTCCCGCCTGGAGCCTCCCGCGAGTTGGTCGCCGAGCTTGCCCTCGCTACCGGGCAGCCTGCTAACCAGCCCCAGCTATGCCCAGCCGGCATCCATGTTCTTAGGCAGCCAGAAGACCCAGAGGAAAAGACTGCTTTGGGAAGCCATTTCGGCGAAGCGGGCACACCACGTCCGCAGCGAGAGTACCTCGCCCCGCTCTGCATATCTTAGGAGCCGCCCAGGAGAAGGAACTAAGTGCCGACCATCCCAAGCACTTAGAGAATGCATCTCAAAGAAACCTCCGCATTCCAGAGCTGATGACATCAGGACAAGCCCTGTCCGCTGGAACATCCTTTCAGCCCACTTGGATTTCCCCCTCCCTCTTTTGTCCCCTCTTCCTGAGGTGTCACTTATCGCAATCAGATTACCAAAGTGGCCCATCCAAGCCATTCAGTAACCCATTAGAACCTTTGTTTTAAACTGTGAGAACCACCAAGTACAGCACCAGCCCCAGGGTGCGTTTTGGGGTATTTAAGCTGGTCTCCCAGACCACTCGGTGCTTAGGCCATTCCTATCCAGACCCCCCCCCTTGCTGTCCGTGGCTTAGGCCATTCTTATCCAGACCCCCCCCCCTTGCTGTCCGTGGCTTAGGCCATTCCTATCCAGAGCCCCTCGCTGTCTGTCTGTGGTCCCAGTGCCGGCATTGGGCCACCCTCGCTGCTGTGTTTCTGCTTCGCTACAGGATTGTGAGTATTCCCCACCATCATTGGGAACCAGCTAATGCGAAAGTCTCTATATTTCCTACTCTGTATTTCTTAGGTCTTGTATGTTCTTTGTATGCTTGTGCAAGTTCAGGCTTACGCCACACTGAATACACGTGTTTGGAACCTATTTGTAGTCTGCCTCTTTTTCACTAGAGTGTCTGGGATCGGGACCTCCGTAGACATAGGTTAAGATCCGCGCTAATTTTAAGTTACAGACTGCTATAGCTAATTCCCCATTATAATAAAGAGCAGTTCTGGTAACAGTTTACTGGTGGAGGATGCGGGCATAACCCAGTTCGTGTGAATACACGTGAGTCGACACGCGTGTCTTCAGCGAACTGACTTAGAGGAAAATTTTCCAGACCTCAGTATAAGGAGCGCAATTTAGCTCAGGGAATTAAAAGTGTGAGTGTGTGTGGCTCTAGCGAGCATTTCTATCTTGTGGGTTGGCTTTTCCCCATTTCCTCCTTCAGCCAGCTTTGGACTACTTGCCTTTTGTGGTGCACCGCGAGGCCCTCCAGCCGTTATAACTGGTGTACTGTGGGTGAGGACCTCTGAACTGGTGAAGTTCCTGGCCACCTTCCGGGCCGCCTAAACGCGTCTATGTGGGTGGGATCCCAGAAGTAGGCTATAGATCTATATATATACTTCCTGAAGCAGCACATATAAAACTCTCTTCCGCCCTCCCCCGTCTCTCCTAAGTCCGTCCAAACCCCGTTCCTGCCAGCACTTAGGCTTCAATCCCCGCTCAGGAGGAAACGTGAAGGGATCGATAGTCCGTTTGTTCGGTCAGTTTAGCTTTGGGAATCTAAAGCTAGGTTCCTGAAGCCCCGCGGCAGCCGGCCGCACCGTGCTTGAGAGTTTTAAGTTAGACTCTTGAGCGCTTTTCCGCTTGGGAGTTTGGAGTCAGACTCTTGGGCGCACCTCGCTTGGGAGTTAGTAGGACTCTTGGGTGCATTTTTGCTTGGGAGTTGTTAGAACTCTTGAGCGCACCTCGCTTGGGAGTACAGTAAGTTTTACTCCTGGGCACTTTTGCTTGGGGACTTGCAGAGGCAGTCCTTGAGCGCTTTAGTCTTTTGGTCTTGGCTTGGAGACAGTTTAACCGTTTGTCTCTGAGCGCGAGGCCTGGGGACACTTTGAGTTGAGTTCTTGGGCAGAGAGTTTGAGAGCATTGTAGCTTCTGAGCAGAGGCTTGGGAGCATTTCTGGTTGCCTGAGCAGAGGCTTGGGAGACCCCCTTAGTTGCATTTTCTGAGCAGAGGCTTGGGAACACTTTCTGGTTTTCTGAGCGCATAGGCTTGGGAGACCCCTGAGCTTTGGTTTTCCGAGTATAGGCTTGGGAGACCCCTGGGCTTTGGCTTCTGAGCAGAGGCTTGGGAGCACTGAGCGTTTTGGTTCTTGGGCTTAGAGAGCTTGGGAGCACCTTCTGAGCCAGTAATCTTTCCTGGTCCCGTGGCTTGTAGGCAAGCTTGAAACGGGAATAGGAATTTTCCCTTCTCCCCCGGTGGAGAAGAACCGAGCGTAGGACCCTTAAAAATACCCTTGTAAACCTAAAAGTAGGACCTTTAAATCACCCCTGGTAAAAACCTGTGTAGTACCCAGTTTAAAAATCCTTGAGAACCGGAGGGAAGGATAAACCTCCCAAAGGAACATAGAGAGGAAAAAGTTGTTAAAACCCCTGAGTAGCTTTAATCGCCCCACCCCTGGTGTCGCTGATCCACTCTTTAACCGTCCCGAGATCAGCCTTAAACGAAAGCAAAATGTACCGGGCAAACCCCACCATGCCCCGCCTGGAGAAGTGGCTAGTTAAGAAGGGAGATTGCCCTTGGGAAGCCGGTTCCTTCAAGGGACCCGACCCGCTCCAGATAGTTAGAAGCGCCTTCCAGGATTTTTGCGAAAAAGTGAAACCTAAGTCGAGTAAGAAAGACAGATACGGAGCTTGGGCACTTTTCACTGCCTTACAGGACAGCGTGTCCCTGATTAATAAATTACAGATAGCGCAGGAAGATAGTGAGCAGGAAATAGAGAGGCTCAGAATAGCCCAGGACAAAGAGAGGAAGGAGCTAGAGGAAAAAGCAAAGCGAGAACAGGACGCCCTGCATCTAGAAATCCAGAGTCTCAGGGCCAAACTAGTCGAACAGGAGAGAGACCATGAGGAAAGGACCGTTGAGTGGCGCGCTGAACGCGTCAATTTCATATTAGAAAAGCAAGGACTAACCACTGCCCTCCAGGACGCTCAGCACAAGGCTGAAGTAGCCACCGCTCGTGCCGATATGGCTGAGCACGCAGTAATTGAAGGACAGGAGAAAATTGCCAAATTAACCCATGCCGCCCAGTTCATGGCAGAGCATAACCACTCCAAGGTAACCTCCGCTGATCACTCCGCTTGTAAGAGGGAGCTAGAGGCCCTAAAACAGCACCTGGGAATGCAGCAGGCCGTAATCTCCGCCGTGCACCCCGCAGCCCTCTTGGCCCTCCCTGAAGGTAGTACCGACAGTTGGTCACCCCCTTCATCCCAGCCCGAGGAAGCTCCACAGCCCCTCCATCCAATAGCTACTAAAGAAATTGTATCCATGGACGAGGACGGCAAGAAGACAGACCGGGTCGTTAAGGAAACCCGCAATTGGAGGCCCGACGAGCTCCAAGCCATAGCAGATCGCATGGGGCCCCTAAACCGAGACACGGCTATCCAGTGGTTCACCCATGTGACCACCTCCCAGCCCTCCGCTAGTGGTTCCGATGTGGCCCAACTGGCCCGCCACTGCGCCAGCCCCGAAATAATCACAGCCCTTAATGCTTACGTGTCCAACCGAAGGCTAGCCACCCGCAGTCAGTACGGAGCAATTAAAGAATTGTGTGCATTCCTATGGCCCACCAAGAGTTTAAAAGCCCTGTACATTGCAGAGTCTCAAAAACCCGGAGAGGACCCAGAGGCATACTTAGCTAGGAAGCAGCTTCTCGCTGAGCTAGCAGACGAAGTAGACCTAGATGCAAGCGATGTACCCGACTTCGACGAGCTAGAATTCAGAAGGGCAGTCATAGACGGTCTCAATAGTACTACCTGCCTAGCTCTGGCAGGAGTAGAACCCGGGAGCATCTCATGGGGAGACCTGGAAGCTCGCATCAGGAGCATTGCTGGCCTGTTGCGGGAAACCGGCGCCATCCGCCATGTGAAATCCCCGGCCTCCCATAGGAAAGAGAGTGAGCCCATCAACACAGTCACGTATGCCAACCATGGTCCCCACTCCCAATATCGGCCTCAAGGGCATAGCTCGTACTCAGAGCCTAGAGGTGGCATCTTGCGTGGGAGAAGTGGTAGCTTCAACCGGGGCCGTGGCTTGAGGGACTCTCGTCCGGGAGTAACTTTCACGCCCACCCCCAGTCGCTACCCTTCCTCCCCACAGGGACCCTCTGAGCCCTGGAGACCTGCGCTGCCCTCAGCACCCCCGCCCCCTCGGGCACCTCACCCCTACAACCACCAGGTCTACCCTCCCCCAAGTCAGGCTGACTCCTGGAGACTGCGGCCAAAGGACCATGAGGAGCCCTCTGACCTAGAAGAGCCGCCACCAGCTGGGAACCCCTTTTTCCAATAGGGATGCCTGGGGGTCACACATTATTCTCCCCACTTAACTGCCTGTGGGAGAAAACCAAAGGTTGAGGCTAGCCTTCGACCTCCGGGAACTAAAAATAGCTTGGAACTTAAAAGAGAGAAGGAAAGATTCCAAAGGGTGATTCGCACCCAGAACCCAGCACCAACTTTGCCAGACACCTCTGAAAGAAACCTGGCAGAGCTGCAAAATAAAATTCAGGAGCTCATAAGTGTAAATAGGGAGCAGAACCTAAAAATAAATGATCTTAATAAAGAGAATGAGGAATTAAAAGAAAAATTAACTGCTTGCACAATAGAGAAAGAGCAGCTCCACAATAAATTCCTTAACATGCAGACTTTGCTGGAGGACCAGAATAATGAAACTGCCACTTTAAAAACCCTGATGCAAAATCTCCTAGAATCCCAGAGACTCACTGAGGCCAGATTAAAGACTTTAGAGGAACAATCAGTGATTGAATCAGCACCCCGCCCCGCCAAAGGCAGTGAAAGATGTAGTCAGTCACCTTTGCCTCCAATTTCTGTCTCAGCCCCCATGCCCAAGAAGCCAGAATTCACTTTAGCCTCTGAGCATGTGCAGAGTTTAAAAGTCATTCCCCAAGCAATTGTCTTGGCTCCCATAGAGTGCCACCAGCCAAGCTATACACAGCCCACCGTGACTGTGCCCTCTTGCAATGACCCTGAAAACCAGACAGACGAGAGTAAAAATGCAGTTCCTTTAAAAGAATTAAATTGCTTTGAAAAACCAGTGCTTGCAACTACACACCAAATAGCTTTCTCTCAGCCTTCCCTGACTAACACCCCTGAAGAAAACCTTATGTTGTGCCTGCGTGGTTTAGTGGTGCTTGAGCTAATTCAAAGACATTTGTGTATCTGTTTCCACGTTTTAAAAGGCTCAAGCCCAAAACTTAATGAAAAGGTAGAGCCTCCAGCAGTAAGTGCAGTCAGGAATGTAATAATGCAAGTGAGCAGACTCCAGAAAGAATCCCAGTTGCCAGCAGCGTCTAAAACAGACTGTTCCCACTCAGCGCTACACCCCCACCCCTCATTGAAATGGAAAAACTGGCCAGACCAGGATTCTGACCTCCTCCCAGTTTTTCCTTTTGTCCTCTCCCAGGCTGAAGTGAGCCTAAATAAATGTAATCACTGGTTCCCTGTCAGAATTTGGAAGGGATTGGAACCAGGAGTGGAAAAGCCACCTTAAGGAGACTTGAGTTCAAGTGCCTGCAGCCCCCGTCCCTTTTCGTTGTGCAGTCTTAACTTTATGTGTGTGTGAACCTGAAGCCCAATTCCCTTTTGAAAGTAGATGTAAAAAGCCAACTTAGCTTCCTATAATCATTTAGTGTTTTTGTTATTTCTTGTCAGTTCTATTCTTTAACTTCATTAGGCGGGCCCCACAGTTGGGACCCTAGGGGGAAACACGGCAACCAAAGCCAAATAGGACCACCACCGAGAGTGATTCTTAATTGGATTTTAAGCCGCGTGTTCGGAAAAAAATTGCACAGGCAAAAGAGATTTGCTGTGTGTGAAAGTGTTTGGAGAGGCTTTAGCCCAAAAGTGAATGCAGTCTTCCAACGGTGAAACCACCAAATAAGGTGATTTCTTTGTTTGAAAACATTTCACAGCCGTGCTGGTGAAGATCCCGCATCTACGTAGATTCGGGGTCTCACCTGCCAGACCCACGCTTTCGCATGATGGTCGGCTTTGGCTTTGAGGGCCGTGCCTCCCCTGAAGGAAACCCCCATCAAGCCCGTCAACCCCCTCTTTTACTAATGTTCATATTCGTCATGGTGAGTTGCTATACGGCGCCACCATCTAGTACGCTTTAGTGCAAAGGTAAAAGACCCGCCACTAGTTTTTAAATATGTGCCCTCTGGAATGTATTATTGAGGTGCGTTCGCTACGCACAAGGGGCAACGTGCCTCATTTACATAGCCAGAATCCCCCGTGCCAAGATGACCCCTGAACAACCCAGACCCAGCGGCGCCGAAAGATTTCCGACGCCTCCACCACTTTTCGATAAACGCTGCCGAGCGCCTTCGGCTCCACTTCGGCCCTTTCCGCCAGCAGCCGCCCACCCCGTCCGATGTAATCTTTTCCCTTGCCCGTACCGTATAAGGGAAAAGAAGGGGGGGAGACATATTGAAGATATAATGAAGCCCTGCCAGGCACCCCAAGTAAGGGCAACCTAAAAGTACCCCAGACCCGTATGCTTCTTGCTCCGTGTGTTTTTCTTTTTGCTCAGTGCATTTTTCTTTTGCTCAGTATATTTTTCTTTTTGCCCGGTGTACCTTTTTTTTTAAACCAGAAAATGGGGCCTCCCGAGGGAGTCCCTCCAAAAATTGCTAGTCCTGCAAACATATGACGAAAGCCCATTTTTAGGAAGTTAAGCGAAGGTCCCCGTTTGCAGCAACCCTTATAGTTGCTGGATACCGCTCTCTAGTTTTTTTTCCTTTTTAAAGCGGCAAGGCCAGGCCGAGCCGGACCGATAGCTCTCAGCCCGCAAAATAAACGCAGCCCGCCACCGAGCAAGGGACACCTGAAGGCCACACAGTCTAGGCACCCAGGAACCCCCGGGGCGAGTTTGCATAATCCCGCCCAACGCATAGCTGACCCCTGCCCGACGCAAAGACATTCCCTCTGGAAATATACATGCTTTAGAAAGAAACCTCCGCACAGGAGTTCCCCAGAGCAACAAGCTGGAAGGCTCGCTTAGTGCCCTGGGACTTCTCATTCGAATCCCGCTTAATAGACAGTGCTGGCAGAAAAACGCCCTCCCTCTTTTTCCCTGCTTCACTTCATTTATCTTGCTGCAATAAGCTCAGGGAACCTGTACTTATATCCGCAGGTCTCCCCAGGATATTTTCACTACAGAAAGAAAAGGAAGGCCAGGAGATGAGGCACCTGGCTACTCTGTGTTTGCTCATACTGGCAGGCACCCTAATAGAAGGACGCCCGTCCAAATTAATGCCCTACCCCCATTGGAGATGTATCAATACACTGGCAGGAAACGAAATGATGGTCTGCAAGGTTGTACAGCAGAGCAATATGACCACCCCCACGGATCGCACTAACTTCCGCAGTTGCGAAGAGCAGTGGATCCGACCCCCTGAGCTTGTTATTTTATGTGTGGGAGTAAAAACTATGTCCCAAGAACTAGTGTGTTACTCGCCCACCGATACCGTTTCACCACTTGCTCCGATTCCATGTATGTTTCTTCCCCGTATCAAGCCAGCCCCCACCACAGTCCCGG
This sequence comes from Eublepharis macularius, assembly GCF_028583425.1. Taxonomy (NCBI): domain Eukaryota; kingdom Metazoa; phylum Chordata; class Lepidosauria; order Squamata; family Eublepharidae; genus Eublepharis; species Eublepharis macularius. The sequence continues at coordinate 51,756,313 of NC_072799.1, forward strand.
TGGTAGACAAATATACCACCCCTGCCAACTTTGAAACCTCGCCGTTTGTCACTGAGGACCATACTGTGAAGTTATTTTAGTGTCGGCCGCAGTATGGAAGGCAGGAGACCCCTTTAGAATGACCATCCTACTAGGCACTACTGCCACTGAGTCTGCATCTGTCACTATCACGCCCCCTTCAGGCGCAGTTCTCTCCTTTGCTATAGAACGCTGGGAGAACCTGACCTGGATTGTAAAAGAGGAAGACCTAGACAAACATGGCCCACCCGATTGGATACTGGTTCAACAGACGCCCGAATGTCAAACCAAGCCCCTAGTAGAGAAATTTCACCGGCTTGGGCTGCTCTTTGTAAATTTGACTCACGAACCAGGCAATTACTCCCTGCTGATCCGGACCCAGGAGACCCACACCATCCAAATTGACCCTTTGATTGCTAGCAATGAACAATTAAGCCAAGGCGGCACGCATATAGTGGGCTCCCATGTTTTGAAAACTGACATTCGAGAGAGAGTTCTAGTCCGCCCGCAAATGTCTTTAAAAGAGATCCGCATAGACTTAGCTGAGCTAAATATAACCCAGAGGCTGCCGCAGTGCGCTCCCTATCTGGAGGCCGGTAGCAAGGGTTGGAATGCATGGCTACAACTATGGATCGATCCCTCTCCCTCTCTCTCGCGTGCCAGATGAAGCATTGCCGACTGGACTGCTCCTGCAGCCGGAGGCTTAGCAATCATGGATTCGGTCAATATTGAGACTCTCGCTAATAAGTTTGCCCATGTCACGACTAGCATCTCCGACTTAGGTAAACCGGTGGTGCAGTCCCTAAATTCCATTTCGAATGGGCAACACGAGATCAGCTCCATTTTAGTTAACTGGGAGAGTCAAATTGAAAGAGATTTTTCTCTGCTGCTCAAAGGAACGCAGTCTTTTGAACGCAACGTGTCAATAGCCATGGCATGCATGCAAGCCCAACAATTAAACCAGGCTGTGGCCATGGGGCTAATTCGGCAAGCCACGGACGGGCACTCGCCCCTGGAAATTAAAAGATTGATTATGCCCAAATTGTCACCCCTTGAACTGGAGCTTGAATCCTGGTGGTCTCTCGTAAATTCCTCATTCTCACCGACCACCCAGGAACTTAAATTATTTTTATTAACGGCCAGTGCGCACAAGTCATTCCACGTGTATCCAGTCGTGCCTCTGGGACTCCAAGTCAGCGACACCGAAGTTCTCTACGCCCGCCACCCCGACCATTGGGCCCGCTTCACCCCGACTGGATGGCAGCTCGTCAGCCTCCAAGGGTGCCAGCATCGAGACCAGACCGGCTTCATTTGCCAAGACCAAGCCTTTGCACCGCATCACCCCTGTGTAGCCCCGCAAGTCGACGCCCTCAACGAGTGCCCTTTCGAGGTCGTCCGGGAGAACAGCTCCGCCGTGGTCTACCTTGGGAAAGGATGTGCCTGCGTGCGAACGGCCTGTGACTTCGTGATCCTGAACTCGTTCCAGCTCAAGCCCGTGATCCTGGGAGTCAATCGCTGCTTCTGCAACCTGTCTTCGGTGGCAGCCTGCGACTTCACCTACACGGTACCGGTCTGGACCCAAGAAGAGATCCTGGTGGCACCCTCCATCTATCGTTATGTGAAGCCCATTTCCCTCGGCATCGGTCTGGAGCTAATCCACGAGCTCCTGGCCCACCCCCAGCTCCACCGCACCCTCCAGAGCATCCAGAGGGACGGGGATAATACTGCTTTGGTTGTGTCCCACAACGGCAAGGAAATTTTGGATCTTGCCCAGCGGATTAAGACCACCGGTGAGCACTCGTGGTGGGAAACCCTCTTTGGCTGGAGCCCCACTGCCACTGGAATTTACAATTTGGCTTTGCACCCGATCATCGTTATTTTGGCTTTCCAAGTTTTGTTGTGTGCCTCACTACTTTATTTGGGCTGTTGGAGCCGCCGACAGCTCCAGCAACTCCAGATGTCCCACCGCTTGGATCGTTACAATCCCGACCTCCTTCTGCCTTAATGGTTGTTCTTGGTGCCCTATTCTCATCCCTTGCTTGTGCTATCATTTATGGTATTATGAACTATGCTTGTGTTTGATTATGTGTACGGATCCTGAACCAGCCCCATGGACGCTCTGCTGCCGGACACCGCTCCGAGGCCCTCTTGTGGACTAGGGGGGGACACATTTCTCTGCCTCCCAGCCCACGGCCCGCCTACGAACGACCGCCAGTGGCACTACCTCCATGAGGACTAGAACTGTGTGCCTGAAGCCCTTCTTGCCGCCAGCCGACCCTGCTCTGCGGATTGACGCAGACAGCAAGGGGGGGTGGAAGTGTGTTTTGGAACACATGGACTAAGTTTGCTTATTCCTGTAAATATGCAACCCAGTCTAGCAGCTGTACTGCAGACTGAGCCGTCTGTGATCTTTGCTGCTCCATTGTTTTAAGCTTTCTATGAAATTCTTTCCATTGTCTTCCATGAATTTCACCCCTATGAATTTAGCCCCGAATTAATCCCTCACTCTATCTATTGCAAGTGCGCCCATGATCCTCCCATGAACTGGGATCTTTTAATCACCCCCTATCAATTTCTGCTCCTATGAGTTTTCTTTTAACCTTATGAATTGCCTTTTAACCTGACTCCCTCCGCCAAAGTGATTTTAGCCTATTTATCGTCCTATGAATTTGGTTCTAACTGGGACCCCTCCTGAACGGTCTCTTTTAAAAGGGTATTTAAGTATTGATCTTAAACTTTATGAATTTGGTTTTAATCTGACTGTATGAGTTGGTCTTTTAATTGCGAAGTTTATTTTTCTGCCCCCTATGAGCCCTTCCGCCGCTTACCCTCATGAATTATTTCCCCGCACTTGCTTTTACCACTGCTGCTTTTATCTATGAATTGGTTTTAACTCCCTGAATTATTGTTTTTAATCATATATATATATATGTATTTATGGTTTTAATCACCTATGAATTGTTCCACCCTCGATGAATTGGTCTATGCCTTGCTTGCACTTTTCACTTTTATTCTGTATCAATTGCTTTTACTCCTACATTCATGAATGGAACCATGAATTGTCTTTGCTTTTAATCCTATGCTTATGAATTAATCCATGTATATGAATTGCTCCTGGTTTTTAGTGCTTTTAATCCACCATGAATTGCGAGTGAGTTACCTCCGGTTATGAATTGATCTATGAATTGTTGCTGCTTATATACATGAATTGCTCATTGCTGCTTATATCACTATGAATTGCTATTACTTATGAATTATTGCTATTTATTCTGACGGTTGTACTTAGCACACCTCCTGGTGTGAACCCAGAGACCTGCAGCCCATTGGCTGATCTAAATTGCACTTATTCGGTTAGGTGGTTCTCCAAACTAAATTTTTGAGTGACGCCTCCCCCTCCTTCCCTTCCCACTCCTTCTTCGCTCGAAGCTCGACCACCGGACATTGCCGACCACCTCGCCTTTGAAGTCAAGTTCGGAGACCCACGCGCCTGACGTCACGTGGTCTCCGAGGGGGGGAATTGTTGCCAAGTAGGCCCCCTCTCATGCTTTAAGGCCTGCTATGAACTGTGTTAAAGTTTCCTGCATTGCTGTTTTACTGCTGCACCAAAGACTGCTTTGCACGTGTGTGCTCTAATGCACGGGTCAGTTTCCTGCCTGCTGTTTGATTACCCTGCTGCTACAATAGACTGTGTAGTTCACTGACTCCATGTTTGGTTAACTGCACAAAGGACTCTTTTTCTGGGCAGCCCTGCCCTGACCTGTACCTGGACTTCCCAGTGTGTGCTTTGGACTGTGTTACAAGTATGCCCCGTGCCTGCATTGCCATCTGCCACGGACCGTGCCTGTTCCCTGCTTTGGACTGTGTTTTGTGTGCTGTTTCCCCTGCCTCCATGGAAGCCTGCCTCATATGGGCCCAAGCCGCTGCTAGCAGCCGGGCGCCTGCCGGGGAAACCTCCAGCGAGCCTGGCTAGGCGCTCCCTGGTCAGTTCCCACCTGGAGCCTCCCGCGAGTTGGTCGCCGAGCTTGCCCTCGCTACCGGGCAGCCTGCTAACCAGCCCCAGCTATGCCCAGCCGGCATCCATGTTCTTAGGCAGCCAGAAGACCCAGAGGAAAAGACTGCTTTGGGAAGCCATTTCGGCGAAGCGGGCACACCACGTCCGCAGCGAGAGTACCTCGCCCCGCTCTGCATATCTTAGGAGCCGCCCAGGAGAAGGAACTAAGTGCCGACCATCCCAAGCACTTAGAGAATGCATCTCAAAGAAACCTCCACATTCCAGAGCTGATGACATCAGGACAAGCCCTGTCCGCTGGAACATCCTTTCAGCCCACTTGGATTTCCCCCTCCCTCTTTTGTCCCCTCTTCCTGAGGTGTCACTTATCGCAATCAGATTACCAAAGTGGCCCATCCAAGCCATTCAGTAACCCATTAGAACCTTTGTATTAAACTGTGAGAACCACCAAGTACAGCACCAGCCCCAGGGTGCGTTTTGGGGTATTTAAGCTGGTCTCCCAGACCACTCGGTGCTTAGGCCATTCCTATCCAGACCCCCCCCTTGCTGTCCGTGGCTTAGGCCATTCTTATCCAGACCCCCCCCTTGCTGTCCGTGGCTTAGGCCATTCCTATCCAGAGCCCCTCGCTGTCCATCTGTTGTCCCAGTGCCGGCATTGGGCCACCCTCGCTGCTGTGTTTCTGCTTCGCTACAGGATTGTGAGTATTCCCCACCATCATTGGGAACCAGCTAATGCGAAAGTCTCTATATTTCCTACTCTGTATTTCTTAGGTCTTGTATGTTCTTTGTATGCTTGTGCAAGTTCAGGCTTACGCCACACTGAATACACGTGTTTGGAACCTATTTGTAGTCTGCCTCTTTTTCACTAGAGTGTCTGGGATCGGGACCTCCGTAGACATAGGTTAAGATCCGCACTAATTTTAAGTTACAGACTGCTATAGCTAATTCCCCATTATAATAAAGAGCAGTTCTGGTAACAGGGTGACCTTGGGCAAGTCACAGACTCCCAGCATAACCTACCTTACACAGTTGTTGTGATGATAAATTGAAGGAGGGTAGAAAGATGTAAGCTGCACTGGGGAGAAAGTAAATAAATAAAATGAAAGTAAATAAATGAGGTAATTTTATACATTACAGCTGCTGAAGTACATTTTGAACTACTGATAATGTATTTGTAAGTAGTATTTGTAAGTAGGCATACTGTGAACTTCAATATGAACATCTGCCAGGAGAACCGGCCTTGCCTGAGCCCCTCAATTACACACAAGGTGAATGCCTGATCAGGCCTTCTGACCCGGTTGTTGTTGAAGGTCAAGCACAGTTGTACAGTCAGGTCATTGCTCCTTGGGGCTACTTTGGCCTTGTCTGTGAACTAAACTTTCTGGACCAATGATTGAAGCACATATCCCTGGTCAAAGGTGTGACATTAAAGTCACACCTACTTGTAAGGTGCAGAATTATTTGCTGTTTATTCCTTCTTTGCATCTGAACATCCTTAAATTAATTACATCCGCTCAGGGTTTTTTTTTCTAGGAAAAGAGGTGGTGGAACTCAGCGGTGGAACTCAGGAACACACAATGACATCACTTTGGGCTAGCTGGAACAAGGGGAGAGTTTTTTAAAGTTTAAATCGCCCTTGGAGATAATGGTCACATGGCTGGTGGCCCTGCACCCTGATCTCCAGACAGAGGGGAGTTTAGATTGCCCTCCGTTGTGGAGGTAATAGTAACATACTTTGTAAACGGCTCTGAGTGGGTGTTAAGTGGTATATAAATCGAATGTCCCTTTGCAGTTACTTAGTTTACTAGCATCTGTTCAAGTACTTGCTGCAAGAACAGATTACAAGATCAAAGATCTCAACTCCCCCTCCACATTTTATTACATACCCTTTTAAAAAAAATAGGCAGATGAAGCAGTGGCAGATGGGTGGCAAGAAAGCCGAAGTGTGGAAGGAAACCGTTTTAATGCATCTGAACTGATTTGGATGTGTTTGCACAGCTTGCTGAATGATTGGTACTCTACTTGTGACTGGTGAGCAAAACGTGAGCCTAACAAGAAGGTTTTGAGCATGACTAATTGTAAGGCAATTATGTTTTCCAACTATGTTTAACCAAATGAACAAACACTATCAACTTTTAAATAAATGGAGAATGTGCCGTGGCAGAGTACAGCAGAAAACAGGTGGAATAGATGGCAGGTGTTGCAGAGCTTGGACAGGGCTCTGTGATCTAAGAATTATAAGTAGTCTTCATTTTAAGCTAAGAAACACTGAGAGTATATTAAATGTTTAATGAAGTTGTGCAGGAATTTGCAGTGGTATTTGGTCTAGCAACTAATGAGCACTAGTGTGATAATTAAGGCTGCAATCTGGACATGCTGACTGGGTGCCCCATACCATACTTCCATGTAAATATGTGTACATTTGACGAAGCTGAAGTTGGTTCCCAGTTCCCAGTTCCTTATTCGCAGTTCCTTATTCCTTATTCGTTATTCGCTAAGAGGCAAAGCCAAAGAAAAATATTGTGGGAAACTGAAAAGCTACAACTCCAAAATGAAGTTTGCAGGGGCACATATTAAACACCTCCATATGAATAAGACTCAGCACTCTAAGGGGACCTATACTGGGTCGTCCTACAAAACCCAGATCTTGAGTAAACAGCTTCAAAATAGGATGTCCCCAGAACAATTCAATAAGAAGAAAGGGGCGGCAGCTGCAGCAGAAAAAAACTTGTGATCACCCCAAATCACACAGATCTGAACTCCAGAGACTGTCCCCTACAAGAGAACATATGCTGGTGCTGATCCAGTCTCTGGTTCTGGACCTAAGGCCGCACATGTGGCCTCTCTCCAAGCACCCAGTATTACACATGGCTTTGAATAAGGAAGCGGTGAAAATATAAGCCCTCTGAAACCCAAAAAAATCTTTGGATCACCCCAAATGACACACCCCTGAACTCCAGAGACTGTCCCCTACAAGAGGACATGTGCTGGTGCTGATCCAGTCTCTGGTTCTGGACCTAAGTCATCGAATGTGGCCCCCCTCCAAGCACCATTTATTAGATATGGCTTTGAATAAGGAAGTGGTGGTAATATAAGCCCTCTGAAATCCAAAAAAATCTTTGGATCACCCTAAATCACAAACCCCTGAACTCCAGAGACTGTCCCCTACAAGAGGACATGTGCTGGTGCTGATCCAGTCTCTGATTCTGGACCTAAGACCTCGAATGTGGCCTCCCTCCAAGCACCCTGTATTAGACATGGCTTTGAAAAGGCAAGTGGTGAAAATATAAGCCTTCTGAAACCCAAAACAATCTTTGGGTCACTCCGAATCACACACCCCTGAACTTGAGAGACTGTCCCCTACAAGAGGACATGTGCTGGTGCTGATCCAGTCTCTGGTTCTGGACCTAAGGCCGCGAATGTGGCCTCTCTCCAAGCACCCAGTATTAGACATGGCTTTGAATAAGGAAGCGGTGAAAATATAAGCCATCTGAAACCCAAAAAAATCTTTGGATCACCCCAAATCACACACCCCTGAACTGCAGAGACTGTCCCCTACAAGAGGACATGTGCTGGTGCTGATCCAGTCTCTGGTTCTGGACCTAAGTCCTCGAATGAGACCTCTCTCCAAGCACCCAGTATTAGACATGGCTTTGAATAAGGAAGTGGTGAAAATATAAGCCCTTGGAAACCCAAAACAATCTTTGGATCACCCCAAATCACACACCCCTGAACTCCAGAGACTGTCCCCTACAAGAGGACATGTGCTGGTGTTGATCCAGTCTCTGGTTCAGGACCTAAGTCCTCGAATGTGGCCTCCCTCCAAGCACCCTTTATTAGACATGGCTTTGAATACGGAAGTGGTGAAAATATAAGCCTTCTGAAACCCAAAACAATCTTTGGATCACCCCGAATCACACACCCCTGAACTGCAGAGACTGTCCCCTACAAGAGGACATGTGCTGGTGCTGATCCAGTCTCTGGTTCTGGACCTAAGGCCGCGAATGTGGCCTCTCTCCAAGCACCCAGTATTAGACATGGCTTTAAATAAAGAAGTGGTGAAAATATAAGCCCTCTGAAACCCAAAAAAATCTTTGGATCACCCCAAATCATACACCCCTGAACTCCAGAGACTGTCCCCTACAAGAGGACATGTGCTGGTGCTGATCCAGTCTCTGGTTCTGGACCTAAGTCCTCGAATGTGGCCCCCCTCCAAGCACCCTTTATTAGATATGGCTTTGAATAAGGAAGTGGTGGTAATATAAGCTCTCTGAAACCCCAAAAAATCTTTGGATCACCCCGAATCACACACCCCTGAACTCCAGAGATTGTCCCCTACAAGAGGAAATGTGCTGGTGCTGATCCAGTCTCTGGTTCTGGACCTAAGTCCACGAATGTGGCCGCCCTCCAAGCACCCTGTATTAGATATGGCTTTGAATACGGAAGTGGTGGTAATATAAGCTCTCTGAAACCCAAAACAATCTTTGGATCACCCCAAATCACACACCCCTGAACTGCGGAGACTGTCCCCTACAAGAGGACATGTGCTGGTGCTGATCCAGTCTCTGGTTCTGGACCTAAGTCCTCGAATGAGGCCTCTCTCCAAGCATCCAGTATTAGACATGGCTTTGAATAAGGAAGTGATGAAAATATAAGCCCTCTGAAACTCAAAAAAATCTTTGGATCACCCCAAATCACACACCCCTGAACTCCAGAGACTGTTCCCTACAAGAGGACATGTGCTGGTGCTGATCCAGTCTCTGGTTCTGGACCTAAGGCCTCGAATGTGGCCTCCCTCCAAGCACCCTTTATTAGACATGGCTTTGAATACGGAAGTGGTGAAAATATAAGCCTTCTGAAACCCAAAACAATCTTTGAATCACCCCGAATCACACACCCCTGAACTGCAGAGACTGTCCCCTACAAGAGGACATGTGCTGGTGCTGATCCAGTCTCTGGTTCTGGACCTAAGGCCCCGAATGTGGCCTCTCTCCAAGCACCCAGTATTAGACATGGCTTTGAATAAGGAAGTGGTGAAAATATAAGCCCTCTGAAACCCAAAACAATCTTTGGATCACCCCAAATCATACACCCCTGAACGCCAGAGATTGTCCCCTACAAGAGGACATGTGCTGGTGCTGATCCAGTCTCTGGTTCTGGACCAAAGTCCTCGAATGAGGCCTCTCTCCAAGCACCCAGTATTAGACATGGCTTTGAATAAGGAAGTGGTGAAAATATAAGCACTCTGAAACCCAAAACAATCTTTGGATCACCCCAAATCATACACCCCTGAACTCCAGAGATTGTCCTCTACAAGAGGACATGTGCTGGTGCTGATCCAGTCTCTCGTTCTGGACCTAAGTCCTCGAATGTGGCCTCCCTCCAAGCACCCTTTATTAGACATGGCTTTGAATACGGAAGTGGTGAAAATATAAGCCTTCTGAAACCCAAAACAATCTTTGAATCACCCCGAATCACACACCCCTGAACTGCAGAGACTGTCCCCTACAAGAGGACATGTGCAGGTGCTGATCCAGTCTCTGGTTCTGGACCTAAGGCCCCGAATGTGGCCTCTCTCCAAGCACCCAGTATTAGACATGGCTTTGAATAAGGAAGTGGTGAAAATATAAGCCCTCTGAAACCCAAAACAATCTTTGGATCACCCCAAATCATACACCCCTGAACTCCAGAGATTGTCCTCTACAAGAGGACATGTGCTGGTGCTGATCCAGTCTCTCGTTCTAGACCTAAGGCTGCGAATGTGGCCCCCCTCCAAGCACCCTGTATTAGATATGGCTTTGAATACGGAAGTGGGGGTAATATAAGCTCTCTGAAACCCAAAACAATCCTTGGATCACCCCAAATCACACACCCCTGAACTGCAGAGACTGTCCCCTACAAGAGGACATGTGCTGGTGCTGATCCAGTCTCTGGTTCTGGACCTAAGTTCTCGAATGAGGCCTCTCTCCAAGCACCCAGTATTAGACATGGCTTTGAATAAGGAAGTGGTGAAAATATAAAACTTCTGAAACCCAAAAAATCTTTGGATCACCCCGAATCACACACCCCTGAACTGCAGAGACTGTCCCCTACAAGAGGACATGTGCTGGTGCTGATCCAGTCTCTGGTTCTGGACCTAAGTCCTCGAATGTGGCCTCCCTCCAAGCACCCTGTATTAGACATGGCTTTGAATATGGAAGTGGGGAAAATATAAGCCCTCTGAAACCCAAAACAATCTTTGGATCACCCCAAATCACACACCCCTGAACTCCAGAGACTGTCCCCTACAAGAGAACATGTGCTGGTGCTGATCCAGTCTCTGGTTCTGGACCTAAGTCCTCGAAAGTGGCCCCCCTCCAAGCACCCTTTATTAGATATGGCTTTGAATAAGGAAGTGGTGGTAATATAAGCTCTCTGAAACCCCAAAAAATCTTTGGATCACCCCGAATCACACACCCCTGAACTGCAGAGACTGTCCCCTACAAGAGGACATGTGCTGGTGCTGATCCAGTCTCTGGTTCTGGACCTAAGTCCTCGAATGAGGCCTCTCTCCAAGCACCCAGTATTAGACATGGCTTTGAATAAGGAAGTGATGAAAATATAAGCCCTCTGAAACTCAAAAAAATCTTTGGATCACCCCAAATCACACTCCCCTGAACTCCAGAGACTGTCCCCTACAAGAGGACATGTGCTGGTGCTGATCCAGTCTCTGGTTCTGGACCTAAGTCCTCGAATGTGGCCTCCCTCCAAGCACCCTTTATTAGACATGGCTTTGAATACGGAAGTGGTGAAAATATAAGCCTTCTGAAACCCAAAACAATCTTTGAATCACCCCGAATCACACACCCCTGAACTGCAGAGACTGTCCCCTACAAGAGGACATGTGCTGGTGCTGATCCAGTCTCTGGTTCTGGACCTAAGGCCCCGAATGTGGCCTCTCTCCAAGCCCCCTTATTAGACATGGCTTTGAATAAGGAAGTGGTGAAAATATAAGCCCTCTGAAACCCAAAACAATCTTTGGATCACCCCAAATCATACACCCCTGAACTCCAGAGATTGTCCCCTACAAGAGGACATGTGCTGGTGCTGATCCAGTCTCTGGTTCTGGACCAAAGTCCTCGAATGAGGCCTCTCTCCAAGCACCCAGTATTAGACATGGCTTTGAATAAGGAAGTGGTGAAAATATAAGCACTCTGAAACCCAAAACAATCTTTGGATCACCCCAAATCATACACCCCTGAACTCCAGAGATTGTCCTCTACAAGAGGACATGTGCTGGTGCTGATCCAGTCTCTCGTTCTGGACCTAAGGCTGCGAATGTGGCCCCCCTCCAAGCACCCTGTATTAGATATGGCTTTGAATACGGAAGTGGGGGTAATATAAGCTCTCTGAAACCCAAAACAATCCTTGGATCACCCCAAATCACACACCCCTGAACTGCAGAGACTGTCCCCTACAAGAGGACATGTGCTGGTGCTGATCCAGTCTCTGGTTCTGGACCTAAGTTCTCGAATGAGGCCTCTCTCCAAGCACCCAGTATTAGACATGGCTTTGAATAAGGAAGTGGTGAAAATATAAAACTTCTGAAACCAAAAAAATCTTTGGATCACCCCGAATCACACACCCCTGAACTCCAGAGACTGTCCCCTACAAGAGGACATGTGCTGGTGCTGATCCAGTCTCTGGTTCTGGACCTAAGTCCTCGAATGTGGCCCCCCTCCAAGCACCCTTTATTAGATATGGCTTTGAATACGGAAGTGGTGGTAATATAAGCTCTCTGAAACCCAAAAAAATCTTTGGATCACCCCGAATCACACACCCCTGAACTCCAGAGATTGTCCCCTACAAGAGGAAATGTGCTGGTGCTGATCCAGTCTCTGGTTCTGGACCTAAGTCCACGAATGTGGCCGCCCTCCAAGCACCCTGTATTAGATATGGCTTTGAATACGGAAGTGGTGGTAATATAAGCTCTCTGAAACCCAAAACAATCTTTGGATCACCCCAAATCACACACCCCTGAACTGCGGAGACTGTCCCCTACAAGAGGACATGTGCTGGTGCTGATCCAGTCTCTGGTTCTGGACCTAAGTCCTCGAATGAGGCCTCTCTCCAAGCATCCAGTATTAGACATGGCTATGAATAAGGAAGTGATGAAAATATAAGCCCTCTGAAACTCAAAAAAATCTTTGGATCACCCCAAATCACACACCCCTGAACTCCAGAGACTGTCCCCTACAAGAGGACATGTGCTGGTGCTGATCCAGTCTCTGGTTCTGGACCTAAGTCCTCGAATGTGGCCTCCCTCCAAGCACCCTTTATTAGACATGGCTTTGAATAAGGAAGTGGTGAAAATATAAGCCCTCTGAAACCCAAAACAAACTTTGGATCACCCCAAATCATACACCCCTGAACTCCAGAGATTGTCCCCTACAAGAGGACATGTGCTGGTGCTGATCCAGTCTCTGGTTCTGGACCAAAGTCCTCGAATGAGGCCTCTCTCCAAGCACCCAGTATTAGACATGGCTTTGAATAAGGAAGTGGTGAAAATATAACCACTCTGAAACCCAAAACAATCTTTGGATCACCCCAAATCATACACCCCTGAACTCCAGAGATTGTCCTCTACAAGAGGACATGTGCTGGTGCTGATCCAGTCTCTCGTTCTGGACCTAAGTCCTCGAATGTGGCCTCCCTCCAAGCACCCAGTATTAGACATGGCTTTGAATACGGAAGTGGTGAAAATATAAGCCTTCTGAAACCCAAAACAATCTTTGAATCACCCCGAATCACACACCCCTGAACTGCAGAGACTGTCCCCTACAAGAGGACATGTGCTGGTGCTGATCCAGTCTCTGGTTCTGGACCTAAGGCCCCGAATGTGGCCTCTCTCCAAGCACCCAGTATTAGACATGGCTTTGAATAAGGAAGTGGTGAAAATATAAGCCCTCTGAAACCCAAAACAATCTTTGGATCACCCCAAATCATACACCCCTGAACTCCAGAGATTGTCCCCTACAAGAGGACATGTGCTGGTGCTGATCCAGTCTCTGGTTCTGGACCAAAGTCCTCGAATGAGGCCTCTCTCCAAGCACCCAGTATTAGACATGGCTTTGAATAAGGAAGTGGTGAAAATATAAGCACTCTGAAACCCAAAACAATCTTTGGATCACCCCAAATCATACACCCCTGAACTCCAGAGATTGTCCTCTACAAGAAGACATGTGCTGGTGCTGATCCAGTCTCTCGTTCTGGACCTAAGGCTGCGAATGTGGCCCCCCTCCAAGCACCCTGTATTAGATATGGCTTTGAATACGGAAGTGGGGGTAATATAAGCTCTCTGAAACCCAAAACAATCCTTGGATCACCCCAAATCACACACCCCTGAACTGCAGAGACTGTCCCCTACAAGAGGACATGTGCTGGTGCTGATCCAGTCTCTGGTTCTGGACCTAAGTTCTCGAATGAGGCCTCTCTCCAAGCACCCAGTATTAGACATGGCTTTGAATAAGGAAGTGGTGAAAATATAAAACTTCTGAAACCCAAAAAATCTTTGGATCACCCCGAATCACACACCCCTGAACTGCAGAGACTGATGCCTACAAGAGGACATGTGCTGGTGCTGATCCAGTCTCTGGTTCTGGACCTAAGTCCTCGAATGTGGCCTCCCTCCAAGCACCCTGTATTAGACATGGCTTTGAATATGGAAGTGGGGAAAATATAAGCCCTCTGAAACCCAAAACAATCTTTGGATCACCCCAAATCACACACCCCTGAACTCCAGAGACTGTCCCCTACAAGAGAACATGTGCTGGTGCTGATCCAGTCTCTGGTTCTGGACCTAAGTCCTCGAAAGTGGCCCCCCTCCAAGCACCCTTTATTAGATATGGCTTTGAATAAGGAAGTGGTGGTAATATAAGCTCTCTGAAACCCCAAAAAATCTTTGGATCACCCCGAATCACACACCCCTGAACTGCAGAGACTGTCCCCTACAAGAGGAGATGTGATGGTGCTGATCCAGTCTCTGGTTCTGGACCTAAGTCCTCGAATGAGGCCTCCCTCCAAGCACCCTTTATTAGACATGGCTTTGAATACGGAAGTGGTGAAAATATAAGCCTTCTGAAACCCAAAACAATCTTTGAATCACCCCGAATCACACACCCCTGAACTGCAGAGACTGTCCCCTACAAGAGGACATGTGCTGGTGCTGATCCAGTCTCTGGTTCTGGACCTAAGGCCCCGAATGTGGCCTCTCTCCAAGCACCCAGTATTAGACATGGCTTTGAATAAGGAAGTGGTGAAAATATAAGCCCTCTGAAACCCAAAACAATCTTTGGATCACCCCAAATCATACACCCCTGAACTCCAGAGATTGTCCCCTACAAGAGGACATGTGCTGGTGCTGATCCAGTCTCTGGTTCTGGACCAAAGTCCTCGAATGTGGCCTCCCTCCAAGCACCCTTTATTAGACATGGCTTTGAATACGGAAGTGGTGAAAATATAAGCCTTCTGAAACCCAAAACAATCTTTGAATCACCCCGAATCACACACCCCTGAACTGCAGAGACTGTCCCCTAAAAGAGGACATGTGCTGGTGCTGATCCAGTCTCTGGTTCTGGACCTAAGGCCCCGAATGTGGCCTCTCTCCAAGCACCCAGTATTAGACATGGCTTTGAATAAGGAAGTGGTGAAAATATAAGCCCTCTGAAACCCAAAACAATCTTTGGATCACCCCAAATCATACACCCCTGAACTCCAGAGATTGTCCCCTACAAGAGGACATGTGCTGGTGCTGATCAAGTCTCTGGTTCTGGACCAAAGTCCTCGAATGAGGCCTCTCTCCAAGCACCCAGTATTAGACATGGCTTTGAATAAGGAAGTGGTGAAAATATAAGCACTCTGAAACCCAAAACAATCTTTGGATCACCCCAAATCATACACCCCTGAACTCCAGAGATTGTCCTCTACAAGAGGACATGTGCTGGTGCTGATCCAGTCTCTCGTTCTGGACCTAAGGCTGCGAATGTGGCCCCCCTCCAAGCACCCTGTATTAGATATGGCTTTGAATACGGAAGTGGGGGTAATATAAGCTCTCTGAAACCCAAAACAATCCTTGGATCACCCCAAATCACACACCCCTGAACTGCAGAGACTGTCCCCTACAAGAGGACATGTGCTGGTGCTGATCCAGTCTCTGGTTCTGGACCTAAGTTCTCGAATGAGGCCTCTCTCCAAGCACCCAGTATTAGACATGGCTTTGAATAAGGAAGTGGTGAAAATATAAAACTTCTGAAACCCAAAAAATCTTTGGATCACCCCGAATCACACACCCCTGAACTGCAGAGACTGTCCCCTACAAGAGGACATGTGCTGGTGCTGATCCAGTCTCTGGTTCTGGACCTAAGTCCTCGAATGTGGCCTCCCTCCAAGCACCCTGTATTAGACATGGCTTTGAATATGGAAGTGGGGAAAATATAAGCCCTCTGAAACCCAAAACAATCTTTGGATCACCCCAAATCACACACCCCTGAACTCCAGAGACTGTCCCCTACAAGAGAACATGTGCTGGTGCTGATCCAGTCTCTGGTTCTGGACCTAAGTCCTCGAAAGTGGCCCCCCTCCAAGCACCCTTTATTAGATATGGCTTTGAATAAGGAAGTGGTGGTAATATAAGCTCTCTGAAACCCCAAAAAATCTTTGGATCACCCCGAATCACACACCCCTGAACTGCAGAGACTGTCCCCTACAAGAGGAGATGTGATGGTGCTGATCCAGTCTCTGGTTCTGGACCTAAGTCCTCGAATGAGGCCTCTCTCCAAGCACCCAGTATTAGACATGGCTTTGAATAAGGAAGTGATGAAAATATAAGCCCTCTGAAACTCAAAAAAATCTTTGGATCACCCCAAATCACACTCCCCTGAACTCCAGAGACTGTCCCCTACAAGAGGACATGTGCTGGTGCTGATCCAGTCTCTGGTTCTGGACCTAAGTCCTCGAATGTGGCCTCCCTCCAAGCACCCTTTATTAGACATGGCTTTGAATACGGAAGTGGTGAAAATATAAGCCTTCTGAAACCCAAAACAATCTTTGAATCACCCCGAATCACACACCCCTGAACTGCAGAGACTGTCCCCTACAAGAGGACATGTGCTGGTGCTGATCCAGTCTCTGGTTCTGGACCTAAGGCCCCGAATGTGGCCTCTCTCCAAGCACCCTTTATTAGACATGGCTTTGAATAAGGAAGTGGTGGTAATATAAGCTCTCTGAAACCCCAAAAAATTTTTGGATCACCCCGAATCACACACCCCTGAACTGCAGAGACTGTCCCCTACAAGAGGACATGTGCTGGTGCTGATCCAGTCTCTCGTTCTGGACCTAAGGCTGCGAATGTGGCCCCCCTCCAAGCACCCTGTATTAGATATGGCTTTGAATACGGAAGTGGGGGTAATATAAGCTCTCTGAAACCCAAAACAATCCTTGGATCACCGCAAATCACACACCCCTGAACTGCAGAGACTGTCCCCTACAAGAGGACATGTGCTGGTGCTGATCCAGTCTCTGGTTCTGGACCTAAGTTCTCAAATGAGGCCTCTCTCCAAGCGCCCAGTATTAGACATGCCTTTGAATAAGGAAGTGGTGAAAATATAAAACTTCTGAAACCAAAAAAATCTTTGGATCACCCCGAATCACACACCCCTGAACTGCAGAGACTGTCCCCTACAAGAGGACATGTGCTGGTGCTGATCCAGTCTCTGGTTCTCGACCTAAGTCCTCGAATGTGGCCTCCCTCCAAGCATCCTGTATTAGACATGGCTTTGAATATGGAAGTGGGGAAAATATAAGCCCTGTGAAACCCAAAACAATCTTTGGATCACCCCAAATCACACACCCCTGGACTCCAGAGACTGTCCCCTACAAGAGAACATGTGCTGGTGCTGATCCAGTCTCTGGTTCTGGACCTAAGTCCTCGAATGTGGCCCCCCTCCAAGCACCCTTTATTAGATATGGCTTTGAATAAGGAAGTGGTGGTAATATAAGCTCTCTGAAACCCCAAAAAATCTTTGGATCACCCCGAATCACACAAACCTGAACTGCAGAGACTGTCCCCTACAAGAGGACATGTGCTGGTGCTGATCCAGTCTCTGGTTCTGGACCTAAGGCCGCGAATGTGGCCTCTCTCCAAGCACCCAGTATTAGACATGGCTTTAAATAAAGAAGTAGTGAAAATATAAGCCCTCTGAAACCCAAAAAAATCTTTGGATCACCCCAAATCATACACCCCTGAACTCCAGAGACTGTCCCCTACAAGAGGACATGTGCTGGTGCTGATCCAGTCTCTGGTTCTGGACCTAAGTCCTCGAATGTGGCCCCCCTCCAAGCACCCTTTATTAGATATGGCTTTGAATAAGGAAGTGGTGGTAATATAAGCTCTCTGAAACCCAAAAAAATCTTTGGATCACCCCGAATCACACACCCCTGAACTCCAGAGATTGTCCCCTACAAGAGGAAATGTGCTGGTGCTGATCCAGTCTCTGGTTCTGGACCTAAGTCCACGAATGTGGCCGCCCTCCAAGCACCCTGTATTAGATATGGCTTTGAATACGGAAGTGGTGGTAATATAAGCTCTCTGAAACCCAAAAAAATCTTTGGATCATCCCAAATCACACACCCCTGAACTGCGGAGACTGTCCCCTACAAGAGGACATGTGCTGGTGCTGATCCAGTCTCTGGTTCTGGACCTAAGTCCTCGAAAGAGGCCTCTCTCCAAGCACCCAGTATTAGACATGGCTTTGAATAAGGAAGTGATGAAAATATAAGCCCTCTGAAACTCAAAAAAATCTTTGGATCAACCCAAATCACACACCCCTGAACTCCAGAGACTGTCCCCTACAAGAGGACATGTGCTGGTGATGATCCAGTCTCTGGTTCTGGACCTAAGTCCTCGAATGTGGCCCCCCTCCAAGCACCCTTTATTAGACATGGCTTTGAATAAGGGTGGTAATATAAGCTCTCTGAAACCCCAAAAAATCTTTGGATCACCCCGAATCACACACCCCTGAACTGCAGAGACTGTCCCCTACAAGAGGACATGTGCTGGTGCTGATCCAGTCTCTGGTTCTGGACCTAAGTCCTCGCATGAGGCCTCTCTCCAAGCACCCAGTATTAGACATGGCTTTGAATAAGGAAGTGGTGAAAATATAAGCACTCTGAAACCCAAAACAATCTTTGGATCACCCCAAATCATACACTCCTGAACTCCAGAGATTGTCCCCTACAAGAGGACATGTGCTGGTGCTGATCCAGTCTCTGGTTCTGGACCTAAGTCCTCGAATGAGGCCTCTCTCCAAGCACACATATTAGACATGGCTTTGAATAAGGAAGTGGTGAAAATATAAGCACTCTGAAACCCAAAACAATCTTTGGATCACCCCAAATCATACACCCCTGAACTCCAGAGATTGTCCCCTACAAGAGGACATGTGCTGGTGCTGATCCAGTCTCTGGTTCTGGACCTAAGGCCGCGAATGTGGCCCCCCTCCAAGCACCCTGTATTAGATATGGCTTTGAATACGGAAGTGGGGGTAATATAAGCTCTCTGAAACCCAAAACAATCTTTGGATCACCCCAAATCACACACCCCTGAACTGCACAGACTGTCCCCTACAAGAGGACATGTGCTGGTGCTGATCCAGTCTCTGGTTCTGGACCTAAGTCCTCGAATGTGGCCTCCCTCCAAGCACCCTTTATTAGACATGGCTTTGAATACGGAAGTGGTGAAAATATAAGCCTTCTGAAACCCAAAACAATCGTTGGATCACCCCGAATCACACACCCTTGAACTCCAGAGACTGTCCCCTACAAGTGGATATGTGCTGGTGCTTATCCAGTCTCTGATTCTGGACCTAAGTCCTCGAATGTGGCCTCCCTCCAAGCACCCTGTATTAGACATGGCTTTGAATAAGCAAGTGGTGAAAATATAAGCCTTCTGAAACCCCAAACAATCTTTGGATCACTCCGAATCACACACCCCTGAATTCCAGAGACTGTCCCCTACAAGAGGACATGTGCTGGTGCTGATCCAGTCTCTGGTTCTGGACCTGAGGCCGCGAATGTGGCCTCTCTCCAAGCACCCAGTATTAGACATGGCTTTGAATAAGGAAGCGGTGAAAATATAAGCCCTCTGAAACCCCAAAAAATCATTGGATCACCCCAAATCACACACCCCTGAACTGCAGAGACTGTCCCCTACAAGAGGACATGTGCTGGTGCTGATCCAGTCTCTGGTTCTGGACCTAAGTCCTCGAATGAGGCCTCTCTCTAAGCACCCAGTATTAGACATGGCTTTGAAAAAGTAAGTGGTGAAAATATAAGCACTCTGAAACCCAAAACAATCTTTGGATCACCCCAAATCATACACGCCTGAACTCCAGAGATTGTCCCATACAAGAGGACATGTGCTGGTGCTGATCCAGTCTCTGGTTCTGGACCTAAGTCCTCGAATGTGGCCTCCCTCCAAGCACCCTGTATTAGACATGGCTTTGAATATGGAAGTGGTGAAAATATAAGCCCTCTGAATCCCAAAACAATCTTTGGATCACCCCAAATCATACACCCCTGAACTGCAGAGACTGTCCCCTAGAAGAGGACATGTGATGGTGCTGATCCAGTCTCTGGTTCTGGACCTGAGGCCGCGAATGTGGCCTCTCTCCAAGCACCCAGTATTAGAAATGGCTTTGAATAAGGAAGTGGTGAAAATATAAGCCCTCTGAAACCCAAAACAATCTTTGGATCACCCCAAATCACACACCCCTGAACTCCAGAGACTGTCCCCTACAAGAGAACATGTGCTGGTGCTGATCCAGTCTCTGGTTCTGGACCTAAGTCCTTGAAAGTGGCCCCCCTCCAAGCACCCTTTATTAGATATGGCTTTGAATAAGGAAGTGGTGGTAATATAAGCTCTCTGAAACCCCAAAAAATCTTTGGATCACCCCGAATCACACACCCCTGAACTGCAGAGACTGTCCCCTACAAGAGGAGATGTGATGGTGCTGATCCAGTCTCTGGTTCTGGACCTAAGTCCTCGAATGAGGCCTCTCTCCAAGCACCCAGTATTAGACATGGCTTTGAATAAGGAAGTGATGAAAATATAAGCCCTCTGAAACTCAAAAAAATCTTTGGATCACCCCAAATCACACTCCCCTGAACGCCAGAGACTGTCCCCTACAAGAGGACATGTGCTGGTGCTGATCCAGTCTCTGGTTCTGGACCTAAGTCCTCGAATGTGGCCTCCCTCCAAGCACCCTTTATTAGACATGGCTTTGAATACGGAAGTGGTGAAAATATAAGCCTTCTGAAACCCAAAACAATCTTTGAATCACCCCGAATCACACACCCCTGAACTGCAGAGACTGTCCCCTACAAGAGGACATGTGCTGGTGCTGATCCAGTCTCTGGTTCTGGACCTAAGGCCCCGAATGTGGCCTCTCTCCAAGCACCCTTTATTAGACATGGCTTTGAATAAGGAAGTGGTGAAAATATAAGCCCTCTGAAACCCAAAACAATCTTTGGATCACCCCAAATCATACACCCCTGAACTCCAGAGATTGTCCCCTACAAGAGGACATGTGCTGGTGCTGATCCAGTCTCTGGTTCTGGACCAAAGTCCTCGAATGAGGCCTCTCTCCAAGCACCCAGTATTAGACATGGCTTTGAATAAGGAAGTGGTGAAAATATAAGCACTCTGAAACCCAAAACAATCTTTGGATCACCCCAAATCATACACCCCTGAACTCCAGAGATTGTCCTCTACAAGAGGACATGTGCTGGTGCTGATCCAGTCTCTCGTTCTGGACCTAAGGCTGCGAATGTGGCCCCCCTCCAAGCACCCTGTATTAGATATGGCTTTGAATACGGAAGTGGGGGTAATATAAGCTCTCTGAAACCCAAAAAAATCCTTGGATCACCCCAAATCACACACCCCTGAACTGCAGAGACTGTCCCCTACAAGAGGACATGTGCTGGTGCTGATCCAGTCTCTGGTTCTGGACCTAAGTTCTCGAATGAGGCCTCTCTCCAAGCACCCAGTATTAGACATGGCTTTGAATAAGGAAGAGGTGAAAATATAAAACTTCTGAAACCAAAAAAATCTTTGGATCACCCCGAATCACACACCCCTGAACTGCAGAGACTGTCCCCTACAAGAGGACATGTGCTGGTGCTGCTCCAGTCTCTGGTTCTGGACCTAAGTCCTCGAATGTGGCCTCCCTCCAAGCATCCTGTATTAGACATGGCTTTGAATATGGAAGTGGGGAAAATATAAGCCCTGTGAAACCCAAAACAATCTTTGGATCACCCCAAATCACACACCCCTGAACTCCAGAGACTGTCCCCTACAAGAGAACATGTGCTGGTGCTGATCCAGTCTCTGGTTCTGGACCTAAGTCCTCGAATGTGGCCCCCCTCCAAGCACCCTTTATTAGATATGGCTTTGAATAAGGAAGTAGTGGTAATATAAGCTCTCTGAAACCCCAAAAAATCTTTGGATCACCCCAAATCATACACCCCTGAACTCCAGAGACTGTCCCCTACAAGAGGACATGTGCTGGTGCTGATCCAGTCTCTGGTTCTGGACCTAAGTCCTCGAATGTGGCCCCCCTCCAAGCACCCTTTATTAGATATGGCTTTGAATAAGGAAGTGGTGGTAATATAAGCTCTCTGAAACCCCAAAAAATCTTTGGATCACCCCGAATCACACACCCCTGAACTCCAGAGATTGTCCCCTACAAGAGGACATGTGCTGGTGCTGATCCAGTCTCTGGTTCTGGACCTAAGTCCACGAATGTGGCCGCCCTCCAAGCACCCTGTATTAGATATGGCTTTGAATACGGAAGTGGTGGTAATATAAGCTCTCTGAAACCCAAAAAAATCTTTGGATCACCCCAAATCACACACCCCTGAACTGCGGAGACTGTCCCCTACAAGAGGACATGTGCTGGTGCTGATCCAGTCTCTGGTTCTGGACCTAAGTCCTCGAATGAGGCCTCTCTCCAAGCACCCAGTATTAGACATGGCTTTGAATAAGGAAGTGATGAAAATATAATCCCTCTGAAACTCAAAAAAATCTTTGGATCACCCCAAATCACACACTCCTGAACTCCAGAGACTGTCCCCTACAAGAGGACATGTGCTGGTGATGATCCAGTCTCTGGTTCTGGACCTAAGTCCTCGAATGTGGCCCCCCTCCAAGCACCCTTTATTAGATATGGCTTTGAATAAGGAAGTGGTGGTAATATAAGCTCTCTGAAACCCCAAAAAATCTTTGGATCACCCCGAATCACACACCCCTGAACTGCAGAGACTGTCCCCTACAAGAGGACATGTGCTGGTGCTGATCCAGTCTCTGGTTCTGGACCTAAGTCCTCGAATGTGGCCTCCCTCCAAGCACCCTTTATTAGCCATGGCTTTGAATACGGAAGTGGTGAAAATATAAGCCTTCTGAAACCCAAAACAATCGTTGGATCACCCCGAATCACACACCCTTGAACTCCAGAGACTGTCCCCTACAAGTGGATATGTGCTGGTGCTTATCCAGTCTCTGATTCTGGACCTAAGTCCTCGAATGTGGCCTCCCTCCAAGCACCCTGTATTAGACATGGCTTTGAATAAGCAAGTGGTGAAAATATAAGCCTTCTGAAACCCCAAACAATCTTTGGATCACTCCGAATCACACACCCCTGAACTCCAGAGACTGTCCCCTACAAGAGGACATGTGCTGGTGCTGATGCAGTCTCTGGTTCTGGACCTGAGGCCGCGAATGTGGCCTCTCTCCAATCACCCAGTATTAGACATGGCTTTGAATAAGGAAGCGGTGAAAATATAAGCCCTCTGAAACCCCAAAAAATCATTGGATCACCCCAAATCACACACCCCTGAACTGCAGAGACTGTCCCCTACAAGAGGACATGTGCTGGTGCTGATCCAGTCTCTGGTTCTGGACCTAAGTCCTCGAATGAGGCCTCTCTCTAAGCACCCAGTATTAGACATGGCTTTGAAAAAGGAAGTGGTGAAAATATAAGCACTCTGAAACCCAAAACAATCTTTGGATCACCCCAAATCATACACGCCTGAACTCCAGAGATTGTCCCATAAAAGAGGACATGTGCTGGTGCTGATCCAGTCTCTGGTTCTGGACCTAAGTCCTCGAATAAGGCCTCTCTCCAAGCACCCAGTATTAGAAATGGCTTTGAATAAGGAAGTGGTGAAAATATAAGCACTCTGAAACCCAAAACAATCTTTGGATCACCCCAAATCATACACCCCTGAACTCCAGAGACTGTCCCCTACAAGAGGACATGTCCTGGTGCTGATCCAGTCTCTGGTTCTGGACCTAAGTCCTCGAATGTGGCCTCCCTCCAAGCACCCTTTATTAGCCATGGCTTTGAATACGGAAGTGGTGAAAATATAAGCCTTCTGAAACCCAAAACAATCTTTGGATCACCCCAAATCATACACCCCTGAACTGCAGAGACTGTCCCCTACAAGAGGAGATGTGATGGTGCTGATCCAGTCTCTGGTTCTGGACCTAAGATCTCGAACGTGGCCTCCCTCCAAGCACCCTGTATTAGACATGGCTTTGAATATGGAAGTGGTGAAAATATAAGCCCTCTGAAACCCAAAACAATCTTTGGATCACCCCAAATCACACACCCCTGAACTCCAGAGACTGTCCCCTACAAGAGGACATGTGCTGGTGCTGATCAAGTCTCTGGTTCTGGACCTAAGTCCTCGAATGTGGCCTCCCTCCAAGCACCCTTTATTAGCCATGGCTTTGAATACGGAAGTGGTGAAAATATAAGCCTTCTGAAACCCAAAACAATCTTTGGATCACCCCGAATCACACACCCCTGAACTCCAGAGACTGTCCCCTACAAGAGGACATGTGCTGGTGCTGATCCAGTCTCTGGTTCTGGACCTAAGTCCTCGAATGAGGCCTCTCTCCAAACACCCAGTATTAGACATGGCTTTGAATAAGGAAGTGGTGAAAATATAAGCCCTCGGAAACCCAAAACAATCTTTGGATCACCCCAAATCACACACCCCTGAACTCCAGAGAGTGTCCCCTACAAGAGGACATGTGCTGGTGCTGATCCAGTCTCTGGTTCTGGACCTAAGTCCTCGAATGAGGCCTCTCTCCAAGCACCCAATATTAGACATGGCTTTGAATAAGGAAGTGGTGAAAATAGAAGCACTCTGAAACCCAAAACAATCTTTGGATCACCCCAAATCACACACCCCTGAACTCCAGAGATTGTCCCCTACAAGAGGACATGTGCTGGTGCTGATCCAGTCTCTGGTTCTGGACCTAAGTCCTCGAATGAGGCCTCTCTCCAAGTACCCAGTATTAGACATGGCTTTGAATAAGGAAGCGGTGAAAATATAAGCACTCTGAAACCCAAAACGATCTTTGGATCACCCCAAATCATACACCCCTGAACTCCAGAGATTGTCCCCTACAAGAGGACATGTGCTGGTGCTGATCCAGTCTCTGGTTTTGGACCTAAGTCCACGAATGTGGCCGCCCTCCAAGCACCCTGTATTAGATATGGCTTTGAATACGGAAGTGGTGGTAATATAAGCTCTCTGAAACCCAAAACAATCTTTGGATCACCCCAAATCACACACCCCTGAACTGCGGAGACTGTCCCCTACAAGAGGACATGTGCTGGTGCTGATCAAGTCTCTGGTTCTGGACCTAAGTCCTCGAATGTGGCCTCCCTCCAAGCACCCTTTATTAGCCATGGCTTTGAATACGGAAGTGGTGAAAATATAAGCCTTCTGAAACCCAAAACAATCTTTGGATCACCCCGAATCACACACCCCTGAACTCCAGAGACTGTCCCCTACAAGAGGACATGTGCTGGTGCTGATCCAGTCTCTGGTTCTGGACCTAAGTCCTCGAATGAGGCCTCTCTCCAAACACCCAGTATTAGACATGGCTTTGAATAAGGAAGTGGTGAAAATATAAGCCCTCGGAAACCCAAAACAATCTTTGGATCACCCCAAATCACACACCCCTGAACTCCAGAGAGTGTCCCCTACAAGAGGACATGTGCTGGTGCTGATCCAGTCTCTGGTTCTGGACCTGAGGCCGCGAATGTGGCCTCTTTCCAATCACCCAGTATTAGACATGGCTTTGAATAAGGAAGCGGTGAAAATATAAGCCCTCTGAAACCCCAAAAAATCATTGGATCACCCCAAATCACACACCCCTGAACTGCAGAGACTGTCCCCTACAAGAGGACATGTGCTGGTGCTGATCCAGTCTCTGGTTCTGGACCTAAGTCCTCGAATGAGGCCTCTCTCTAAGCACCCAGTATTAGACATGGCTTTGAAAAAGGAAGTGGTGAAAATATAAGCACTCTGAAACCCAAAACAATCTTTGGATCACCCCAAATCATACACGCCTGAACTCCAGAGATTGTCCCATAAAAGAGGACATGTGCTGGTGCTGATCCAGTCTCTGGTTCTGGACCTAAGTCCTCGAATAAGGCCTCTCTCCAAGCACCCAGTATTAGAAATGGCTTTGAATAAGGAAGTGGTGAAAATATAAGCACTCTGAAACCCAAAACAATCTTTGGATCACCCCAAATCATACACCCCTGAACTCCAGAGACTGTCCCCTAGAAGAGGACATGTCCTGGTGCTGATCCAGTCTCTGGTTCTGGACCTAAGTCCTCGAATGTGGCCTCCCTCCAAGCACCCTTTATTAGCCATGGCTTTGAATACGGAAGTGGTGAAAATATAAGCCTTCTGAAACCCAAAACAATCTTTGGATCACCCCAAATCATACACCCCTGAACTGCAGAGACTGTCCCCTACAAGAGGAGATGTGATGGTGCTGATCCAGTCTCTGGTTCTGGACCTAAGTCCTCGAACGTGGCCTCCCTCCAAGCACCCTGTATTAGACATGGCTTTGAATATGGAAGTGGTGAAAATATAAGCCCTCTGAAACCCAAAACAATCTTTGGATCACCCCAAATCACACACCCCTGAACTCCAGAGACTGTCCCCTACAAGAGGACATGTGCTGGTGCTGATCAAGTCTCTGGTTCTGGACCTAAGTCCTCGAATGTGGCCTCCCTCCAAGCACCCTTTATTAGCCATGGCTTTGAATACGGAAGTGGTGAAAATATAAGCCTTCTGAAACCCAAAACAATCTTTGGATCACCCCGAATCACACACCCCTGAACTCCAGAGACTGTCCCCTACAAGAGGACATGTGCTGGTGCTGATCCAGTCTCTGGTTCTGGACCTAAGTCCTCGAATGAGGCCTCTCTCCAAACACCCAGTATTAGACATGGCTTTGAATAAGGAAGTGGTGAAAATATAAGCCCTCGGAAACCCAAAACAATCTTTGGATCACCCCAAATCACACACCCCTGAACTCCAGAGAGTGTCCCCTACAAGAGGACATGTGCTGGTGCTGATCCAGTCTCTGGTTCTGGACCTAAGTCCTCGAATGAGGCCTCTCTCCAAGCACCCAATATTAGACATGGCTTTGAATAAGGAAGTGGTGAAAATAGAAGCACTCTGAAACCCAAAACAATCTTTGGATCACCCCAAATCACACACCCCTGAACTCCAGAGATTGTCCCCTACAAGAGGACATGTGCTGGTGCTGATCCAGTCTCTGGTTCTGGACCTAAGTCCTCGAATGAGGCCTCTCTCCAAGTACCCAGTATTAGACATGGCTTTGAATAAGGAAGCGGTGAAAATATAAGCACTCTGAAACCCAAAACGATCTTTGGATCACCCCAAATCATACACCCCTGAACTCCAGAGATTGTCCCCTACAAGAGGACATGTGCTGGTGCTGATCCAGTCTCTGGTTTTGGACCTAAGTCCACGAATGTGGCCGCCCTCCAAGCACCCTGTATTAGATATGGCTTTGAATACGGAAGTGGTGGTAATATAAGCTCTCTGAAACCCAAAACAATCTTTGGATCACCCCAAATCACACACCCCTGAACTGCGGAGACTGTCCCCTACAAGAGGACATGTGCTGGTGCTGATCAAGTCTCTGGTTCTGGACCTAAGTCCTCGAATGTGGCCTCCCTCCAAGCACCCTTTATTAGCCATGGCTTTGAATACGGAAGTGGTGAAAATATAAGCCTTCTGAAACCCAAAACAATCTTTGGATCACCCCGAATCACACACCCCTGAACTCCAGAGACTGTCCCCTACAAGAGGACATGTGCTGGTGCTGATCCAGTCTCTGGTTCTGGACCTAAGTCCTCGAATGAGGCCTCTCTCCAAACACCCAGTATTAGACATGGCTTTGAATAAGGAAGTGGTGAAAATATAAGCCCTCGGAAACCCAAAACAATCTTTGGATCACCCCAAATCACACACCCCTGAACTCCAGAGAGTGTCCCCTACAAGAGGACATGTGCTGGTGCTGATCCAGTCTCTGGTTCTGGACCTAAGTCCTCGAATGAGGCCTCTCTCCAAGCACCCAATATTAGACATGGCTTTGAATAAGGAAGTGGTGAAAATAGAAGCACTCTGAAACCCAAAACAATCTTTGGATCACCCCAAATCACACACCCCTGAACTCCAGAGATTGTCCCCTACAAGAGGACATGTGCTGGTGCTGATCCAGTCTCTGGTTCTGGACCTAAGTCCTCGAATGAGGACTCTCTCCAAGTACCCAGTATTAGACATGGCTTTGAATAAGGAAGCGGTGAAAATATAAGCACTCTGAAACCCAAAACGATCTTTGGATCACCCCAAATCATACACCCCTGAACTCCAGAGATTGTCCCCTACAAGAGGACATGTGCTGGTGCTGATCCAGTCTCTGGTTTTGGACCTAAGTCCACGAATGTGGCCGCCCTCCAAGCACCCTGTATTAGATATGGCTTTGAATACGGAAGTGGTGGTAATATAAGCTCTCTGAAACCCAAAACAATCTTTGGATCACCCCAAATCACACACCCCTGAACTGCAGAGACTGTCCCCTACAAGAGGACATGTGCTGGTGCTGATCCAGTCTCTGGTTCTGGACCTAAGTCCTCGAATGAGGCCTCTCTCCATGAACCCAGTATTAGACATGGCTTTGAATAAGGAAGTGGTGAAAATATAAGCCCTCTGAAACTCAAAAAAATCTTTGGATCACCCCAAATCACACACCCCTAACTCCAGAGACTGTCCCCTACAAGAGGACATGTCCTGGTGCTGATCCAGTCTCTGGTTCTGGACCTAAGTCCTCGAATGTGGCCTCCCTCCAAGCACCCTTTATTAGCCATGGCTTTGAATACGGAAGTGGTGAAAATATAAGCCTTCTGAAACCCAAAACAATCTTTGGATCACCCCGAATCACACACCCCTGAACTCCAGAGACTGTCCCCTACAAGAGGACATGTGCTGGTGCTGATCCAGTCTCTGGTTCTGGACCTAAGGCCGCGAATGTGGCCTCTCTCCAAGCACCCAGTATTAGACATGGCTTTGAATAAAGAAGTGGTGAAAATATAAGCCCTCTGAAACCCAAAAAAATCTTTGGATCACCCCAAAACATACACCCCTGAACTCCAGAGACTGTCCCCTACAAGAGGACATGTGCTGGTGCTGACCAGTCTCTGGTTCTGGACCTAAGTCCTCGAATGTGGCCTCCCTCCAAGCACCCTTTATTAGACATGCCTTTGAATATGGAAGTGGTGAAAATATAAGCCCTCTGAAAAACAAAACAATCTTTGGATCACCCCAAATCACACATCCCTGAACTCCAGAGACTGTCCCCTACAAGAGGACATGTGCTGGTGCTGATCCAGTCTCTGGTTCTGGACCTAAGTCCTCGAATGTGGCCTCCCTCCAAGCACCCTTTATTAGCCATGGCTTTGAATACGGAAGTGGTGAAAATATAAGCCTTCTGAAACCCAAAACAATCTTTGGATCACCCCGAATCACACACCCCTGAACTCCAGAGACTGTCCCCTACAAGAGGACATGTGCTGGTGCTGATCCAGTCTCTGGTTCTGGACCTAAGTCCTCGAATGAGGCCTCTCTCCAAGCACCCAGTATTAGACATGGCTTTGAATATGGAAGTGGTGAAAATATAAGCCCTCGGAAACCCAAAACAATCTTTGGATCACCCCAAATCACACACCCCTGAACTCCAGAGAGTGTCCCCTACAAGAGGACATGTGCTGCTGCTGATCCAGTCTCTGGTTCTGGACCTAAGTCCTCGAATGAGGCCTCTCTCCAAGCACCCAATATTAGACATGGCTTTGAATAAGGAAGTTGTGAAAATAGAAGCACTCTGAAACCCAAAACAATCTTTGGATCACCCCAAATCACACACCCCTGAACTCCAGAGATTGTCCCCTACAAGAGGACATGTGCTGGTGCTGATCCAGTCTCTAGTTCTGGACCTAAGTCCTCGAATGAGGACTCTCTCCAAGTACCCAGTATTAGACATGGCTTTGAATAAGGAAGCGGTGAAAATATAAGCACTCTGAAACCCAAAACAATCTTTGGATCACCCCAAATCACACACCCCTGAACTGCGGAGACTGTCCCCTACAAGAGGACATGTGCTGGTGCTGATCCAGTCTCTGGTTCTGGACCTAAGTCCTCGAATGAGGCCTCTATCCATGAACCCAGTATTAGACATGGCTTTGAATAAGGAAGTGGTGAAAATATAAGCCCTCTGAAACTCAAAAAAATCTTTGGATCACCCCAAATCACACACCCCTGAACTCCAGAGAGTGTCCCCTACAAGAGGACATGTGCTGGTGCTGATCCAGTCTCTGGTTCTGGACCTAAGTCCTCGAATGTGGCCTCCCTCCAAGCACCCTTTATTAGCCATGGCTTTGAATACGGAAGTGGTGAAAATTTAAGCCTTCTGAAACCCAAAACAATCTTTGGATCACCCCGAATCACACACCCCTGAACTGCGGAGACTGTCCCCTACAAGAGGACATGTGCTGGTGCTGATCCAGTCTCTGGTTCTGGACCTAAGTCCTCGAATGTGGCCTCCCTCCAAGCACCCTTTATTAGCCATGGCTTTGAATACGGAAGTGGTGAAAATATAAGCCTTCTGAAACCCAAAACAATCTTTGGATCACCCCGAAACACACACCCCTGAACTCCAGAGACTGTCCCCTACAAGAGGACATGTGCTGGTGCTGATCCAGTCTCTGGTTCTGGACCTAAGTCCTCGAATGAGGCCTCTCTCCAAGCACCCAGTATTAGACATGGCTTTGAATAAGGAAGCGGTGAAAATATAAGCCCTCTGAAACCCCAAAAAATCTTTGGATCACCCCAAATCACACACCCCTGAACTGCAGAGACTGTCCCCTTCAAGAGGACATGTGCTGGTGCTGATCCAGTCTCTGGTTCCGGACCTAAGTCCTCGAATGAGGCCTCTCTCTAAGCACCCAGTATTAGACATGGCTTTGAATAAGGAAGCTGTGAAAATATAAGCCCTCTGAAACCCAAAACAATCTTTGGATCACCCCAAATCATACACCCCTGAACTCCAGAGATTGTCCCCTACAAGTGGACATGTGCTGGTGCTGATCCAGTCTCTGGTTCTGGACCTAAGTCCTCGAATGTGGCCCCCCTCCAAGCACCCTGTACTAGATATGGCTTTGAATACGGAAGTGGTGGTAATATAAGCTCTCTGAAACCAAAAACAATCTTTGGATCACCCCAAATCACACACCCCTGAACTGCAGAGACTGATCCCTAGAAGAGGACATGTGCTGGTGCTGATCCAGTCTCTGGTTCTGGACCTAAGTCTTCGAATGAGGCCTCTCTCCAAGCACCCAGTATTAGAAATGGCTTTGAATAAGGAAGTGGTGAAAATATAAGCACTCTGAAACCCAAAACAATCTTTGGATCACCCCAAATCATACACCCCTGAACTCCAGAGACTGTCCCCTACAAAAGGACATGTCCTGGTGCTGATCCAGTCTCTGGTTCTGGACCTAAGTCCTCGAATGTGGCCTCCCTCCAAGCACCCTTTATTAGCCATGGCTTTGAATACGGAAGTGGTGAAAATATAAGCACTCTGAAACCCAAAACAATCTTTGGATCACCCCAAATCATACACCCCTGAACTCCAGAGACTGTCCCCTACAAGAGGACATGTCCTGGTGCTGATCCAGTCTCTGGTTCTGGACCTAAGTCCTCGAATGTGGCCTCCCTCCAAGCACCCTTTATTAGCCATGGCTTTGAATACGGAAGTGGTGAAAATATAAGCCTTCTGAAACCCAAAACAATCTTTGGATCACCCCAAATCATACACCCCTGAACTGCAGAGACTGTCCCCTACAAGAGGAGATGTGATGGTGCTGATCCAGTCTCTGGTTCTGGACCTAAGTCCTCGAACGTGGCCTCCCTCCAAGCACCCTGTATTAGACATGGCTTTGAATATGGAAGTGGTGAAAATATAAGCCCTCGGAAACCCAAAACAATCTTTGGATCACCCCAAATCACACACCCCTGAACTCCAGAGACTGTCCCCTACAAGAGGACATGTGCTGGTGCTGATCAAGTCTCTGGTTCTGGACCTAAGTCCTCGAATGTGGCCTCTCTCCAAGCACCCAATATTAGACATGGCTTTGAATAAGGAAGTGGTGAAAATAGAAGCACTCTGAAACCCAAAACAATCTTTGGATCACCCCAAATCACACACCCCTGAACTCCAGAGATTGTCCCCTACAAGAGGACATGTGCTGGTGCTGATCCAGTCTCTGGTTCTGGACCTAAGTCCTCGAATGAGGACTCTCTCCAAGTACCCAGTATTAGACATGGCTTTGAATAAGGAAGCGGTGAAAATATAAGCACTCTGAAACCCAAAACGATCTTTGGATCACCCCAAATCATACACCCCTGAACTCCAGAGATTGTCCCCTACAAGAGGACATGTGCTGGTGCTGATCCAGTCTCTGGTTTTGGACCTAAGTCCACGAATGTGGCCGCCCTCCAAGCACCCTGTATTAGATATGGCTTTGAATACGGAAGTGGTGGTAATATAAGCTCTCTGAAACCCAAAACAATCTTTGGATCACCCCAAATCACACACCCCTGAACTGCGGAGACTGTCCCCTACAAGAGGACATGTGCTGGTGCTGATCCAGTCTCTGGTTCTGGACCTAAGTCCTCGAATGAGGCCTCTCTCCATGAACCCAGTATTAGACATGGCTTTGAATAAGGAAGTGGTGAAAATATAAGCCCTCTGAAACTCAAAAAAATCTTTGGATCACCCCAAATCACACACCCCTAACTCCAGAGACTGTCCCCTACAAGAGGACATGTGCTGGTGCTGATCCAGTCTCTAGTTCTGGACCTAAGTCCTCGAATGAGGACTCTCTCCAAGTACCCAGTATTAGACATGGCTTTGAATAAGGAAGCGGTGAAAATATAAGCACTCTGAAACCCAAAACAATCTTTGGATCACCCCAAATCACACACCCCTGAACTGCGGAGACTGTCCCCTACAAGAGGACATGTGCTGGTGCTGATCCAGTCTCTGGTTCTGGACCTAAGTCCTCGAATGAGGCCTCTATCCATGAACCCAGTATTAGACATGGCTTTGAATAAGGAAGTGGTGAAAATATAAGCCCTCTGAAACTCAAAAAAATCTTTGGATCACCCCAAATCACACACCCCTGAACTCCAGAGAGTGTCCCCTACAAGAGGACATGTGCTGGTGCTGATCCAGTCTCTGGTTCTGGACCTAAGTCCTCGAATGTGGCCTCCCTCCAAGCACCCTTTATTAGCCATGGCTTTGAATACGGAAGTGGTGAAAATTTAAGCCTTCTGAAACCCAAAACAATCTTTGGATCACCCCGAATCACACACCCCTGAACTGCGGAGACTGTCCCCTACAAGAGGACATGTGCTGGTGCTGATCCAGTCTCTGGTTCTGGACCTAAGTCCTCGAATGTGGCCTCCCTCCAAGCACCCTTTATTAGCCATGGCTTTGAATACGGAAGTGGTGAAAATATAAGCCTTCTGAAACCCAAAACAATCTTTGGATCACCCCGAAACACACACCCCTGAACTCCAGAGACTGTCCCCTACAAGAGGACATGTGCTGGTGCTGATCCAGTCTCTGGTTCTGGACCTAAGTCCTCGAATGAGGCCTCTCTCCAAGCACCCAGTATTAGACATGGCTTTGAATAAGGAAGCGGTGAAAATATAAGCCCTCTGAAACCCCAAAAAATCTTTGGATCACCCCAAATCACACACCCCTGAACTGCAGAGACTGTCCCCTTCAAGAGGACATGTGCTGGTGCTGATCCAGTCTCTGGTTCCGGACCTAAGTCCTCGAATGAGGCCTCTCTCTAAGCACCCAGTATTAGACATGGCTTTGAATAAGGAAGCTGTGAAAATATAAGCCCTCTGAAACCCAAAACAATCTTTGGATCACCCCAAATCATACACCCCTGAACTCCAGAGATTGTCCCCTACAAGTGGACATGTGCTGGTGCTGATCCAGTCTCTGGTTCTGGACCTAAGTCCTCGAATGTGGCCCCCCTCCAAGCACCCTGTACTAGATATGGCTTTGAATACGGAAGTGGTGGTAATATAAGCTCTCTGAAACCAAAAACAATCTTTGGATCACCCCAAATCACACACCCCTGAACTGCAGAGACTGATCCCTAGAAGAGGACATGTGCTGGTGCTGATCCAGTCTCTGGTTCTGGACCTAAGTCTTCGAATGAGGCCTCTCTCCAAGCACCCAGTATTAGAAATGGCTTTGAATAAGGAAGTGGTGAAAATATAAGCACTCTGAAACCCAAAACAATCTTTGGATCACCCCAAATCATACACCCCTGAACTCCAGAGACTGTCCCCTACAAAAGGACATGTCCTGGTGCTGATCCAGTCTCTGGTTCTGGACCTAAGTCCTCGAATGTGGCCTCCCTCCAAGCACCCTTTATTAGCCATGGCTTTGAATACGGAAGTGGTGAAAATATAAGCACTCTGAAACCCAAAACAATCTTTGGATCACCCCAAATCATACACCCCTGAACTCCAGAGACTGTCCCCTACAAGAGGACATGTCCTGGTGCTGATCCAGTCTCTGGTTCTGGACCTAAGTCCTCGAATGTGGCCTCCCTCCAAGCACCCTTTATTAGCCATGGCTTTGAATACGGAAGTGGTGAAAATATAAGCCTTCTGAAACCCAAAACAATCTTTGGATCACCCCAAATCATACACCCCTGAACTGCAGAGACTGTCCCCTACAAGAGGAGATGTGATGGTGCTGATCCAGTCTCTGGTTCTGGACCTAAGTCCTCGAACGTGGCCTCCCTCCAAGCACCCTGTATTAGACATGGCTTTGAATATGGAAGTGGTGAAAATATAAGCCCTCGGAAACCCAAAACAATCTTTGGATCACCCCAAATCACACACCCCTGAACTCCAGAGACTGTCCCCTACAAGAGGACATGTGCTGGTGCTGATCAAGTCTCTGGTTCTGGACCTAAGTCCTCGAATGTGGCCTCTCTCCAAGCACCCAATATTAGACATGGCTTTGAATAAGGAAGTGGTGAAAATAGAAGCACTCTGAAACCCAAAACAATCTTTGGATCACCCCAAATCACACACCCCTGAACTCCAGAGATTGTCCCCTACAAGAGGACATGTGCTGGTGCTGATCCAGTCTCTGGTTCTGGACCTAAGTCCTCGAATGAGGACTCTCTCCAAGTACCCAGTATTAGACATGGCTTTGAATAAGGAAGCGGTGAAAATATAAGCACTCTGAAACCCAAAACGATCTTTGGATCACCCCAAATCATACACCCCTGAACTCCAGAGATTGTCCCCTACAAGAGGACATGTGCTGGTGCTGATCCAGTCTCTGGTTTTGGACCTAAGTCCACGAATGTGGCCGCCCTCCAAGCACCCTGTATTAGATATGGCTTTGAATACGGAAGTGGTGGTAATATAAGCTCTCTGAAACCCAAAACAATCTTTGGATCACCCCAAATCACACACCCCTGAACTGCGGAGACTGTCCCCTACAAGAGGACATGTGCTGGTGCTGATCCAGTCTCTGGTTCTGGACCTAAGTCCTCGAATGAGGCCTCTCTCCATGAACCCAGTATTAGACATGGCTTTGAATAAGGAAGTGGTGAAAATATAAGCCCTCTGAAACTCAAAAAAATCTTTGGATCACCCCAAATCACACACCCCTAACTCCAGAGACTGTCCCCTACAAGAGGACATGTCCTGGTGCTGATCCAGTCTCTGGTTCTGGACCTAAGTCCTCGAATGTGGCCTCCCTCCAAGCACCCTTTATTAGCCATGGCTTTGAATACGGAAGTGGTGAAAATATAAGCCTTCTGAAACCCAAAACAATCTTTGGATCACCCCGAATCACACACCCCTGAACTCCAGAGACTGTCCCCTACAAGAGGACATGTGCTGGTGCTGATCCAGTCTCTGGTTCTGGACCTAAGGCCGCGAAAGTGGCCTCTCTCCAAGCACCCAGTATTAGACATGGCTTTGAATAAAGAAGTGGTGAAAATATAAGCCCTCTGAAACCCAAAAAAATCTTTGGATCACCCCAAAACATACACCCCTGAACTCCAGAGACTGTCCCCTACAAGAGGACATGTGCTGGTGCTGATCCAGTCTCTGGTTCTGGACCTAAGTCCTCGAATGTGGCCTCCCTCCAAGCACCCTTTATTAGACATGCCTTTGAATATGGAAGTGGTGAAAATATAAGCCCTCTGAAAAACAAAACAATCTTTGGATCACCCCAAATCACACATCCCTGAACTCCAGAGACTGTCCCCTACAAGAGGACATGTGCTGGTGCTGATCCAGTCTCTGGTTCTGGACCTAAGTCCTCGAATGTGGCCTCCCTCCAAGCACCCTTTATTAGCCATGGCTTTGAATACGGAAGTGGTGAAAATATAAGCCTTCTGAAACCCAAAACAATCTTTGGATCACCCCGAATCACACACCCCTGAACTCCAGAGACTGTCCCCTACAAGAGGACATGTGCTGGTGCTGATCCAGTCTCTGGTTCTGGACCTAAGTCCTCGAATGAGGCCTCTCTCCAAGCACCCAGTATTAGACATGGCTTTGAATATGGAAGTGGTGAAAATATAAGCCCTCGGAAACCCAAAACAATCTTTGGATCACCCCAAATCACACACCCCTGAACTCCAGAGAGTGTCCCCTACAAGAGGACATGTGCTGGTGCTGATCCAGTCTCTGGTTCTGGACCTAAGTCCTCGAATGAGGCCTCTCTCCAAGCACCCAATATTAGACATGGCTTTGAATAAGGAAGTTGTGAAAATAGAAGCACTCTGAAACCCAAAACAATCTTTGGATCACCCCAAATCACACACCCCTGAACTCCAGAGATTGTCCCCTACAAGAGGACATGTGCTGGTGCTGATCCAGTCTCTAGTTCTGGACCTAAGTCCTCGAATGAGGACTCTCTCCAAGTACCCAGTATTAGACATGGCTTTGAATAAGGAAGCGGTGAAAATATAAGCACTCTGAAACCCAAAACAATCTTTGGATCACCCCAAATCACACACCCCTGAACTGCGGAGACTGTCCCCTACAAGAGGACATGTGCTGGTGCTGATCCAGTCTCTGGTTCTGGACCTAAGTCCTCGAATGAGGCCTCTATCCATGAACCCAGTATTAGACATGGCTTTGAATAAGGAAGTGGTGAAAATATAAGCCCTCTGAAACTCAAAAAAATCTTTGGATCACCCCAAATCACACACCCCTGAACTCCAGAGAGTGTCCCCTACAAGAGGACATGTGCTGGTGCTGATCCAGTCTCTGGTTCTGGACCTAAGTCCTCGAATGTGGCCTCCCTCCAAGCACCCTTTATTAGCCATGGCTTTGAATACGGAAGTGGTGAAAATTTAAGCCTTCTGAAACCCAAAACAATCTTTGGATCACCCCGAATCACACACCCCTGAACTGCGGAGACTGTCCCCTACAAGAGGACATGTGCTGGTGCTGATCCAGTCTCTGGTTCTGGACCTAAGTCCTCGAATGTGGCCTCCCTCCAAGCACCCTTTATTAGCCATGGCTTTGAATACGGAAGTGGTGAAAATATAAGCCTTCTGAAACCCAAAACAATCTTTGGATCACCCCGAAACACACACCCCTGAACTCCAGAGACTGTCCCCTACAAGAGGACATGTGCTGGTGCTGATCCAGTCTCTGGTTCTGGACCTAAGTCCTCGAATGAGGCCTCTCTCCAAGCACCCAGTATTAGACATGGCTTTGAATAAGGAAGCGGTGAAAATATAAGCCCTCTGAAACCCCAAAAAATCTTTGGATCACCCCAAATCACACACCCCTGAACTGCAGAGACTGTCCCCTTCAAGAGGACATGTGCTGGTGCTGATCCAGTCTCTGGTTCCGGACCTAAGTCCTCGAATGAGGCCTCTCTCTAAGCACCCAGTATTAGACATGGCTTTGAATAAGGAAGCTGTGAAAATATAAGCCCTCTGAAACCCAAAACAATCTTTGGATCACCCCAAATCATACACCCCTGAACTCCAGAGATTGTCCCCTACAAGAGGACATGTGCTGGTGCTGATCCAGTCTCTGGTTCTGGACCTAAGTCCTCGAATGTGGCCCCCCTCCAAGCACCCTGTACTAGATATGGCTTTGAATACGGAAGTGGTGGTAATATAAGCTCTCTGAAACCAAAAACAATCTTTGGATCACCCCAAATCACACACCCCTGAACTGCAGAGACTGATCCCTAGAAGAGGACATGTGCTGGTGCTGATCCAGTCTCTGGTTCTGGACCTAAGTCTTCGAATGAGGCCTCTCTCCAAGCACCCAGTATTAGACATGGCTTTGAATAAGGAAGTGGTTAAAATATAAGCCCTCTGAAACCCAAAAAAATCTTTGGATCACCCCAAATCATACACCCCTGAACTCCAGAGATTGTCCCCTACAAGAGGACATGTGCTGGTACTGATCCAGTCAATGGTTCTGGACCTAAGTCCACGAATGTGGCCCCCCTCCAAGCACCCTGTATTAGATATGGCTTTGAATACGGAAGTGGTGGTAATATAAGCTCTCTGAAACCCAAAACGATCTTTGGATCACCCCAAATCATACACCCCTGAACTCCAGAGATTGTCCCCTACAAGAGGACATGTGCTGGTGCTGATCCAGTCTCTGGTTTTGGACCTAAGTCCACGAATGTGGCCGCCCTCCAAGCACCCTGTATTAGATATGGCTTTGAATACGGAAGTGGTGGTAATATAAGCTCTCTGAAACCCAAAACAATCTTTGGATCACCCCAAATCACACACCCCTGAACTGCGGAGACTGTCCCCTACAAGAAGACATGTGCTGGTGCTGATCCAGTCTCTGGTTCTGGACCTAAGTCCTCGAATGAGGCCTCTCTCCATGAACCCAGTATTAGACATGGCTTTGAATGAGGAAGTGGTGAAAATATAAGCATTCTGAAACTCAAAAAAATCTTTGGATCACCACAAATCACACACCCCTGAACTCCAAAGACTGTCCCCTACAAGAGGACATGTCCTGGTGCTGATCCAGTCTCTGGTTCTGGACCTAAGTCCTCGAATGTGGCCTCCCTCCAAGCACCCTTTATTAGCCATGGCTTTGAATACGGAAGTGGTGAAAATATAAGCCTTCTGAAACTCAAAACAATCTTTGGATCACCCCGAATCACACACCCCTGAACTGCAGAGACTGTCCCCTACAAGAGGACATGTGCTGGTGCTGATCCAGTCTCTGGTTCTGGACCTAAGGCCGCGAATGTGGCCTCTCTCCAAGCACCCAGTATTAGACATGGCTTTGAATAAAGAAGTGGTGAAAATATAAGCCCTCTGAAACCCAAAAAAATCTTTGGATCACCCTAAAACATACACCCCTGAACTCCAGAGAGTGTCCCCTACAAGAGGACATGTGCTGGTGCTGATCCAGTCTCTGGTTCTGGACCTAAGACCTCGAATGTGGCCTCCCTTCAAGCACCCTGTATTAGACATGGCTTTGAATATGGAAGTGGTGAAAATATAAGCCCTCTGAAACCCAAAACAATCTTTGGATCACCCCAAATCACACACCCCTGAACTCCAGAGAGTGTCCCCTACAAGAGGACATGTGCTGGTGCTGATCCAGTCTCTGGTTCTGGACCTAAGTCCTCGAATGTGGCCTCCCTCCAAGCACCCTTTATTAGCCATGGCTTTGAATACGGAAGTGGTGAAAATTTAAGCCTTCTGAAACCCAAAACAATCTTTGGATCACCCCGAATCACACACCCCTGAACTGCGGAGACTGTCCCCTACAAGAGGACATGTGCTGGTGCTGATCCAGTCTCTGGTTCTGGACCTAAGTCCTCGAATGTGGCCTCCCTCCAAGCACCCTTTATTAGCCATGGCTTTGAATACGGAAGTGGTGAAAATATAAGCCTTCTGAAACCCAAAACAATCTTTGGATCACCCCGAAACACACACCCCTGAACTCCAGAGACTGTCCCCTACAAGAGGACATGTGCTGGTGCTGATCCAGTCTCTGGTTCTGGACCTAAGTCCTCGAATGAGGCCTCTCTCCAAGCACCCAGTATTAGACATGGCTTTGAATAAGGAAGCGGTGAAAATATAAGCCCTCTGAAACCCCAAAAAATCTTTGGATCACCCCAAATCACACACCCCTGAACTGCAGAGACTGTCCCCTTCAAGAGGACATGTGCTGGTGCTGATCCAGTCT
This sequence comes from Eublepharis macularius, assembly GCF_028583425.1. NCBI lineage: Eukaryota > Metazoa > Chordata > Lepidosauria > Squamata > Eublepharidae > Eublepharis > Eublepharis macularius. The sequence continues at coordinate 51,796,088 of NC_072799.1, forward strand.
CTGGTTCCGGACCTAAGTCCTCGAATGAGGCCTCTCTCTAAGCACCCAGTATTAGACATGGCTTTGAATAAGGAAGCTGTGAAAATATAAGCCCTCTGAAACCCAAAACAATCTTTGGATCACCCCAAATCATACACCCCTGAACTCCAGAGATTGTCCCCTACAAGAGGACATGTGCTGGTGCTGATCCAGTCTCTGGTTCTGGACCTAAGTCCTCGAATGTGGCCCCCCTCCAAGCACCCTGTACTAGATATGGCTTTGAATACGGAAGTGGTGGTAATATAAGCTCTCTGAAACCAAAAACAATCTTTGGATCACCCCAAATCACACACCCCTGAACTGCAGAGACTGATCCCTAGAAGAGGACATGTGCTGGTGCTGATCCAGTCTCTGGTTCTGGACCTAAGTCTTCGAATGAGGCCTCTCTCCAAGCACCCAGTATTAGACATGGCTTTGAATAAGGAAGTGGTTAAAATATAAGCCCTCTGAAACCCAAAAAAATCTTTGGATCACCCCAAATCATACACCCCTGAACTCCAGAGATTGTCCCCTACAAGAGGACATGTGCTGGTACTGATCCAGTCAATGGTTCTGGACCTAAGTCCACGAATGTGGCCCCCCTCCAAGCACCCTGTATTAGATATGGCTTTGAATACGGAAGTGGTGGTAATATAAGCTCTCTGAAACCCAAAACGATCTTTGGATCACCCCAAATCATACACCCCTGAACTCCAGAGATTGTCCCCTACAAGAGGACATGTGCTGGTGCTGATCCAGTCTCTGGTTTTGGACCTAAGTCCACGAATGTGGCCGCCCTCCAAGCACCCTGTATTAGATATGGCTTTGAATACGGAAGTGGTGGTAATATAAGCTCTCTGAAACCCAAAACAATCTTTGGATCACCCCAAATCACACACCCCTGAACTGCGGAGACTGTCCCCTACAAGAAGACATGTGCTGGTGCTGATCCAGTCTCTGGTTCTGGACCTAAGTCCTCGAATGAGGCCTCTCTCCATGAACCCAGTATTAGACATGGCTTTGAATGAGGAAGTGGTGAAAATATAAGCATTCTGAAACTCAAAAAAATCTTTGGATCACCACAAATCACACACCCCTGAACTCCAAAGACTGTCCCCTACAAGAGGACATGTCCTGGTGCTGATCCAGTCTCTGGTTCTGGACCTAAGTCCTCGAATGTGGCCTCCCTCCAAGCACCCTTTATTAGCCATGGCTTTGAATACGGAAGTGGTGAAAATATAAGCCTTCTGAAACTCAAAACAATCTTTGGATCACCCCGAATCACACACCCCTGAACTGCAGAGACTGTCCCCTACAAGAGGACATGTGCTGGTGCTGATCCAGTCTCTGGTTCTGGACCTAAGGCCGCGAATGTGGCCTCTCTCCAAGCACCCAGTATTAGACATGGCTTTGAATAAAGAAGTGGTGAAAATATAAGCCCTCTGAAACCCAAAAAAATCTTTGGATCACCCTAAAACATACACCCCTGAACTCCAGAGAGTGTCCCCTACAAGAGGACATGTGCTGGTGCTGATCCAGTCTCTGGTTCTGGACCTAAGACCTCGAATGTGGCCTCCCTTCAAGCACCCTGTATTAGACATGGCTTTGAATATGGAAGTGGTGAAAATATAAGCCCTCTGAAACCCAAAACAATCTTTGGATCACCCCAAATCACACACCCCTGAACTCCAGAGACTGTCCCCTACAAGAGGACATGTGCTGGTGCTGATCCAGTCTCTGGTTCTGGACCTAAGTCCTCGAATGTGGCCTCCCTCCAAGCACCCTTTATTAGCCATGGCTTTGAATACGGAAGTGGTGAAAATATAAGCCTTCTGAAACCCAAAACAATCGTTGGATCACCCCGAATCACACACCCCTGAACTCCAGAGACTGTCCCCTACAAGAGGACATGTGCTGGTGCTGATCCAGTCTCTGGTTCTGGACCTAAGTCCTCGAATGAGGCCTCTCTCCAAGCTCCCAGTATTAGACATGGCTTTGAATAAGGAAGTGGTGAAAATATAAGCCCTCGGAAACCCAAAACAATCTTTGGATCACCCCAAATCACACACCCCTGAACTCCAGAGAGTGTCCCCTACAAGAGGACATGTGCTGGTGCTGATCCAGTCTCTGGTTCTGGACCTAAGTCCTCGAATGAGGCCTCTCTCCAAGCACCCAATATTAGACATGGCTTTGAATAAGGAAGTGGTGAAAATAGAAGCACTCTGAAACCCAAAACAATCTTTGGATCACCCCAAATCACACACCCCTGAACTCCAGAGATTGTCCCCTACAAGAAGACATGTGCTGGTGCTGATCCAGTCTCTGGTTCTGGACCTAAGTCCTCGAATGAGGACTCTCTCCAAGTACCCAGTATTAGACATGGCTTTGAATAAGGAAGCGGTGCAAATATAAGCACTCTGAAACCCAAAACAATCTTTGGATCACCCCAAATCATACACCCCTGAACTCCAGAGATTGTCCCCTACAAGAGGACATGTGCTGGTGCTGATCCAGTCTCTGGTTTTGGACCTAAGTCCACGAATGTGGCCGCCCTCCAAGCACCCTGTATTAGATATGGCTTTGAATACGGAAGTGGTGGTAATATAAGCCTTCTGAAACCCAAAACAATCTTTGGATCACCCCGAATCACACACCCCTGAACTCCAGAGACTGTCCCCTACAAGAGGACATGTGCTGGTGCTGATCCAGTCTCTGGTTCTGGACCTAAGTCCTCGAATGAGGCCTCTCTCCAAGCACCCAGTATTAGACATGGCTTTGAATAAGGAAGTGGTGAAAATATAAGCCCTCGGAAACCCAAAACAATCTTTGGATCACCCCAAATCATACACCCCTGAACTCCAGAGAGTGTCCCCTACAAGAGGACATGTGCTGGTGCTGATCCAGTCTCTGGTTCTGGACCTAAGTCCTCGAATGAGGCCTCTCTCCAAGCACCCAATATTAGACATGGCTTTGAATAAGGAAGTGGTGAAAATAGAAGCACTCTGAAACCCAAAACAATCTTTGGATCACCCCAAATCACACACCCCTGAACTCCAGAGATTGTCCCCTACAAGAGGACATGTGCTGGTGCTGATCCAGTCTCTGGTTCTGGACCTAAGTCCTCGAATGAGGACTCTCTCCAAGTACCCAGTATTAGACATGGCTTTGAATAAGGAAGCGGTGAAAATATAAGCACTCTGAAACCCAAAACGATCTTTGGATCACCCCAAATCATACACCCCTGAACTCCAGAGATTGTCCCCTACAAGAGGACATGTGCTGGTGCTGATCCAGTCTCTGGTTTTGGACCTAAGGCCGCGAATGTGGCCGCCCTCCAAGCACCCTGTATTAGATATGGCTTTGAATACGGAAGTGGTGGTAATATAAGCTCTCTGAAACCCAAAACAATCTTTGGATCACCCCAAAACACACACCCCTGAACTGCGGAGACTGTCCCCTACAAGAGGACATGTGCTGGTGCTGATCCAGTCTCTGGTTCTGGACCTAAGTCCTCGAATGAGGCCTCTCTCCATGAACCCAGTATTAGACATGGCTTTGAATAAGGAAGTGGTGAAAATATAAGCCCTCTGAAACTCAAAAAAATCTTTGGATCACCCCAAATCACACACCCCTGAACTCCAGAGACTGTCCCCTACAAGAGGACATGTCCTGGTGCTGATCCAGTCTCTGGTTCTGGACCTAAGTCCTCGAATGTGGCCTCCCTCCAAGCACCCTTTATTAGCCATGGCTTTGAATACGGAAGTGGTGAAAATATAAGCCTTCTGAAACCCAAAACAATCTTTGGATCACCCCGAATCACACACCCCTGAACTCCAGAGACTGTCCCCTACAAGAGGACATGTGCTGGTGCTGATCCAGTCTCTGGTTCTGGACCTAAGGCCGCGAATGTGGCCTCTCTCCAAGCACTCAGTATTAGACATGGCTTTGAATAAAGAAGTGGTGAAAATATAAGCCCTCTGAAACCCAAAAAAATCTTTGGATCACCCCAAAACATACACCCCTGAACTCCAGAGTCTGTCCCCTACAAGAGGACATGTGCTGGTGCTGATCCAGTCTCTGGTTCTGGACCTAAGTCCTCGAATGTGGCCTCCCTCCAAGCACCCTTTATTAGACATGGCTTTGAATATGGAAGTGGTGAAAATATAAGCCCTCTGAAACACAAAACAATCTTTGGATCACCCCAAATCACACACCCCTGAACTCCAGAGACTGTCCCCTACAAGAGGACATGTGCTGGTGCTGATCCAGTCTCTGGTTCTGGACCTAAGTCCTCAAATGTGGCCTCCCTCCAAGCACCCTTTATTAGCCATGGCTTTGAATACGGAAGTGGTGAAAATATAAGCCTTCTGAAACCCAAAACAATCTTTGGATCACCCCGAATCACACACCCCTGAACTCCAGAGACTGTCCCCTACAAGAGGACATGTGCTGGTGCTGATCCAGTCTCTGGTTCTGGACCTAAGTCCTCGAATGAGACCTCTCTCCAAGCACCCAGTATTAGACATGGCTTTGAATATGGAAGTGGTGAAAATATAAGCCCTCGGAAACCCAAAACAATCTTTGGATCACCCCAAATCACACACCCCTGAACTCCAGAGAGTGTCCCCTACAAGAGGACATGTGCTGGTGCTGATCCAGTCTCTGGTTCTGGACCTAAGACCTCGAATGAGGCCTCTCTCCAAGCACCCAATATTAGACATGGCTTTGAATAAGGAAGTGGTGAAAATAGAAGCACTCTGAAACCCAAAACAATCTTTGGATCACCCCAAATCACACTCCCCTGAACTCCAGAGATTGTCCCCTACAAGAGGACATGTGCTGGTGCTGATCCAGTGTCTGGTTCTGGACCTAAGTCCTCGAATGAGTACTCTCTCCAAGCACCCAGTATTAGACATGGCTTTGAATAAGGAAGCGGTGAAAATATAAGCACTCTGAAACCCAAAACAATCTTTGGATCACCCCAAATCATACACCCCTGAACTCCAGAGATTGTCCTCTACAAGAGGACATGTGCTGGTGCTGATCCAGTCTCTGGTTTTGGACCTAAGTCCACGAATGTGGCCGCCCTCCAAGCACCCTGTATTAGATATGGCTTTGAATACGGAAGTGGTGGTAATATAAGCTCTCTGAAACCCAAAACAATCTTTGGATCACCCCAAATCACACACCCCTGAACTGCGGAGACTGTCCCCTACAAGAGGACATGTGCTGGTGCTGATCCAGTCTCTGGTTCTGGACCTAAGTCCTCGAATGTGGCCTCCCTCCAAGCACCCTTTATTAGCCATGGCTTTGAATACGGAAGTGGTGAAAATATAAGCCTTCTGAAACCCAAAACAATCTTTGGATCACCCCGAATCACACACCCCTGAACTCCAGAGACTGTCCCCTACAAGAGGACATGTGCTGGTGCTGATCCAGTCTCTGGTTCTGGACCTAAGTCCTCGAATGAGGCCTCTCTCCAAGCACCCAGTATTAGACATGGCTTTGAATAAGGAAGTGGTGAAAATATAAGCCCTCGGAAACCCAAAACAATCTTTGGATCACCCCGAATCACACACCCCTGAACTCCAGAGAGTGTCCCCTACAAGAGGACATGTGCTGGTTCTGATCCAGTCTCTGGTTCTGGACCGAAGGCCTCGAATGTGGCCTCCCTCCAAGCACCCTTTATTAGCCATGGCTTTGAATACGGAAGTGGTGAAAATTTAAGCCTTCTGAAACCCAAAACAATCTTTGGATCACCCCGAATCACACACCCCTGAACTCCAGAGACTGTCCCCTACAAGAGGACATGTGCTGGTGCTGATCCAGTCTCTGGTTCTGGACCTAAGTCCTCGAATGTGGCCTCCCTCCAAGCACCCTTTATTAGCCATGGCTTTGAATACGGAAGTGGTGAAAATATAAGCCTTCTGAAACCCAAAACAATCTTTGGATCACCCCGAATCACACACCCCTGAACTCCAGAGACTGTCCCCTACAAGAGGACATGTGCTGGTGCTGATCCAGTCTCTTGTTCTGGACCTAAGTCCTCGAATGAGGCCTCTCTCCAAGCACCCAGTATTAGACATGGCTTTGAATAAGGAAGCGGTGAAAATATAAGCCCTCTGAAACCCCAAAAAATCTTTGGATCACCCCAAATCACACACCCCTGAACTGCAGAGACTGTCCCCTACAAGAGGACATGTGCTGGTGCTGATCCATTCTCTGGTTCCGGACCTAAGTCCTCGAATGAGGCCTCTCTCTAAGCACCCAATATTAGACATGGCTTTGAATAAGGAAGCGGTGAAAATATAAGCCCTCTGAAACCCAAAACAATCTTTGGATCACCCCAAATCATACACCCCTGAACTCCAGAGATTGTCCCCTACAAGAGGACATGTGCTGGTGCTGATCCAGTCTCTGGTTCTGGACCTAAGTCCTCGAATGTTGCCCCCCTCCAAGCACCCTGTACTAGATATGGCTTTGAATACGGAAGTGGTGGTAATATAAGCTCTCTGAAACCAAAAACAATCTTTGGATCACCCCAAATCACACACACCTGAACTGCAGAGACTGATCCCTAGAAGAGGACATGTGCTGGTGCTGATCCAGTCTCTGGTTCTGGACCTAAGTCTTCGAATGAGGCCTCTCTCCAAGCACCCAGTATTAGACATGGCTTTGAATAAGGAAGTGGTTAAAATATAAGCCCTCTGAAACCCAAAACAATCTTTGGATCACCCCAAATCATACACCCCTGAACTCCAGAGATTGTCCCCTACAAGAGGACATGTGCTGGTGCTGATCCAGTCAATGGTTCTGGACCTAAGTCCACGAATGTGGCCCCCCTCCAAGCACCCAGTATTAGATATGGCTTTGAATACGGAAGTGGTGGTAATATAAGCTCTCTGAAACCCAAAACGATCTTTGGATCACCCCAAATCATACACCCCTGAACTCCAGAGATTGTCCCCTACAAGAGGACATGTGCTGGTGCTGATCCAGTCTCTGGTTCTGGACCTAAGTCCTCGAATGAGGCCTCTCTCCATGAACCCAGTATTAGACATGGCTTTGAATAAGGAAGTGGTGAAAACATAAGCTTTCTGAAACTCAAAAAAATCTTTGGATCACCCCAAATCACACACCCCTGAACTCCAAAGACTGTCCCCTACAAGAGGACATGTCCTGGTGCTGATCCAGTCTCTGGTTCTGGACCTAAGTCCTCGAATGTGGCCTCCCTCCAAGCACCCTTTATTAGCCATGGCTTTGAATACGGAAGTGGTGAAAATATAAGCCTTCTGAAACTCAAAACAATCTTTGGATCACCCCGAATCACACACCCCTGAACTGCAGAGACTGTCCCCTACAAGAGGACATGTGCTGGTGCTGATCCAGTCTCTGGTTCTGGACCTAAGTCCTCGAATGTGGCCTCCCTCCAAGCACCCTGCATTAGACATGGCTTTGAATACGGAAGTGGTGAAAATATAAGCCTTCTGAAACCGAAAACAATCGTTGGATCACCCCGAATCACACACCCCTGAACTCCAGAGACTGTCCCCTACAAGAGGACATGTGCTGGTGCTGATCCAGTCTCTGGTTCTGGACCTAAGTCCTCGAATGAGGCCTCTCTCCAAGCACCCAGTATTAGACATGGGTTTGAATAAGGAAGTGGTGAAAATATAAGTCCTCGGAAACCCAAAACAATCTTTGGATCACCCCAAATCACACACCCCTGAACTCCAGAGAGTGTCCCCTACAAGAGGACATGTGCTGGTGCTGATCCAGTCTCTGGTTCTGGACCTAAGTCCTCGAATGAGGCCTCTCTCCAAGCACCCAATATTAGACATGGCTTTGAATAAGGAAGTGGTGAAAATAGAAGCACTCTGAAACCCAAAACAATCTTTGGATCACCCCATATCACACACCCCTGAACTCCAGAGATTGTCCCCTACAAGAGGACATGTGCTGGTGCTGATCCAGTCTCTGGTTCTGGACCTAAGTCCTCGAATGAGGACTCTCTCCAAGTACCCAGTATTAGACATGGCTTTGAATAAGGAAGCGGTGCAAATATAAGCACTCTGAAACCCAAAACAATCTTTGGATCACCCCAAATCATACACCCCTGAACTCCAGAGATTGTCCCCTACAAGAGGACATGTGCTGGTGCTGATCCAGTCTCTGGTTTTGGACCTAAGTCCACGAATGTGGCCGCCCTCCAAGCACCCTGTATTAGATATGGCTTTGAATACGGAAGTGGTGGTAATATAAGCTCTCTGAAACCCAAAACAATCTTTGGATCACCCCAAATCACACACCCCTGAACTGCGGAGACTGTCCCCTAGAAGAGGACATGTGCTGGTGCTGATCCAGTCTCTGGTTCTGGACCTAAGTCCTCGAATGAGGCCTCTCTCCATGAACCCAGTATTAGACATGGCTTTGAATAAGGAAGTGGTGAAAATATAAGCCCTCTGAAACTCAAAAAAATCTTTGGATCACCCCAAATCACACACCCCTGAACTCCAGAGACTGTCCCCTACAAGAGGACATGTCCTGGTGCTGATCCAGTCTCTGGTTCTGGACCTAAGTCCTCGAATGTGGCCTCCCTCCAAGCACCCTTTATTAGCCATGGCTTTGAATATGGAAGTGGTGAAAATATAAGCCTTCTGAAACCCAAAACAATCGTTGGATCACCCCGAATCACACACCCCTGAACTCCAGAGACTGATCCCTAGAAGAGGACATGTGCTGGTGCTGATCCAGTCTCTGGTTCTGGACCTAAGTCTTCGAATGAGGCCTCTCTCCAAGCACCCAGTATTAGACATGGCTTTGAATAAGGAAGTGGTTAAAATATAAGCCCTCTGAAACCCAAAACAATCTTTGGATCACCCCAAATCATACACCCCTGAACTCCAGAGATTGTCCCCTACAAGAGGACATGTGCTGGTGCTGATCCACTCAATGGTTCTGGACCTAAGTCCACGAATGTGGCCCCCCTCCAAGCACCCTGTATTAGATATGGCTTTGAATACGGAAGTGGTGGTAATATAAGCTCTCTGAAACCCAAAACGATCTTTGGATCACCCCAAATCATACACCCCTGAACTCCAGAGATTGTCCCCTACAAGAGGACATGTGCTGGTGCCGATCCAGTCTCTGGTTTTGGACCTAAGTCCACGAATGTGGCCGCCCTCCAAGCACCCTGTATTAGATATGGCTTTGAATACGGAAGTGGTGGTAATATAAGCTCTCTGAAACCCAAAACAATCTTTGGATCACCCCAAATCACACACCCCTGAACTGCGGAGACTGTCCCCTACAAGAGGACATGTGCTGGTGCTGATCCAGTCTCTGGTTCTGGACCTAAGTCCTCGAATGAGGCCTCTCTCCATGAACCCAGTATTAGACATGGCTTTGAATAAGGAAGTGGTGAAAATATAAGCATTCTGAAACTCAAAAAAATCTTTGGATCACCCCAAATCACACACCCCTGAACTCCAAAGACTGTCCCCTACGAGAGGACATGTCCTGGTGCTGATCCAGTCTCTGGTTCTGGACCTAAGTCCTCGAATGTGGCCTCCCTCCAAGCACCCTTTATTAGCCATGGCTTTGAATACGGAAGTGGTGAAAATATAAGCCTTCTGAAACTCAAAAAAAACTTTGGATCACCCCGAATCACACACCCCTGAACTGCAGAGACTGTCCCCTACAAGAGGACATGTGCTGGTGCTGATCCAGTCTCTGGTTCTGGACCTAAGGCCGTGAATGTGGCCTCTCTCCAAGCACCCAGTATTAGACATGGCTTTGAATAAAGAAGTGGTGAAAATATAAGCCCTCTGAAACCCAAAAAAATCTTTGGATCACCCTAAAACATACACCCCTGAACTCCAGAGAGTGTCCCCTACAAGAGGACATGTGCTGGTGCTGATCCAGTCTCTGGTTCTGGACCTAAGTCCTCGAATGTGGCCTCCCTCCAAGCACCCTGTATTAGACATGGCTTTGAATATGGAAGTGGTGAAAATATAAACCCTCTGAAACCCAAAACAATCTTTGGATCACCCCAAATCACACACCCCTGAACTCCAGAGACTGTCCCCTACAAGAGGACATGTGCTGGTGCTGATCCAGTCTCTGGTTCTCTACCTAAGTCCTGAAATGAGGCCTCTCTCCAAGCACCCAGTATTAGACATGGCTTTGAATAAGGAAGCGGTGAAAATATAAACACTCTGAAACCCAAAACAATCTTTGGATCACCCCAAATCATACACCCCTGAACTCCAGAGACTGTCCCCTACAAGAGGACATGTGCTGGTGCTGATCCAGTCTCTGGTTCTGGACCTAAGTCCTCAAATGCGGCCTCCCTCAAAAAGTGCTGGAGAAGGTAAAGATCACTATCTCTTGAAACTGGATAGATTACTTAAAGTAATGAAGCACTATAGTAGACTTTTAAACTGCAACAGATTGATTATAAGGAGGGGAGGATCCGGCCAGAACTATATTAGAAAAAGGACTAAATTAAAAGGAGTTATAGAAGAAATTGGACTATTGTTTTGCATTTCTGTGGTTGCAAGGAGATATCAGGCTGTGAGAAAGCTTTAACATCGCGAGAACTGCTGTGGAAAGTCGGGAAACAGGAAGTTCCTAATAGTGATAGAGTTGCTGGAGAGAAGCAGCCCTTGCCGGATGACGGGAAGAAAAGAATCGCCATCTTTGAAAGGGGAAGAGCTGCGGCTTCAGCAGAAGAGGAAGTAAGCCATACTGGATTACAAAAACCATAGAGGAACCATAGAGAAAAGACGCCCGACATTTTGGTTTCTTTAAACGCTTTTTTTTTTGCAAAAAGACCGGGACATTTAAAATAAAAGGACACTAAGCTAAGCGCCACGGAGTTAAGGAAGCGAGCGGACTCGTGGGAGCGAGGTAAAGCGAGCCCCACGATGTCGAAAAAAGAGTGGCAATCGGCCATAGAGAACTTGGATAAAAAGCTTTTAGAAGTGATTAAAGAGCTCAAGGATATGGAACCTGAGCTGGTGAAAGAGGTTAAAGAGGTTAAAGAGACAGTAAAGAAGGAACTGACAGAAGTGAAGAAGGGAATGGAAATAATACAAAATGACCTGCAGGCGACACAGCAAAGAGTCAATGTAGTGGAAAATGCGGTGGAGAACTTTGCAGACACGCAACGAACAGAGATGAGAGTGATGAGGGGAAGAATGGCAGTTGCGGAGAGCAAGCATATGGAGAAGCAGCTGAGGTTTTGCGGCTTGCCGGAGGTAGAAGGAAAGACGGCCCAAGAATAGATTACCGAGGTGTTAGTTGAATACCTGGGAAAGGAGGAGGAGGAAATTGTGGCTATCCTAGATGTGGTGTATCGAATAAATTCAAGATTTGCAACCCAGAAGAAATTACCAAGAGACGTGATTGTGCAATTTACGACTAGAAATATAAGAGAAATGATTGTGAGTAAACAATTTCAAGAACCGTTGGAGGTCGACGGCAAGACGGTTATTATTATGAAGGAGTTACCCAGATCGGTGTTGCTAGATCGGAAAAAATACAAAGCCCTAATCCAGATTCTGAAGGACATGAAAATAAGGTACAGATGGGAATTACCGGAAGGAATGTCCTTTGAATTTGGAGGAGTGAAAAAGCGCATCACATCTGAATTAGAAATGGAAAAGTTTTTGAAGGACAATGAAAAGGACTTACCAGCAACAAGGTTATGAACATGGAGTGTAAAGTTTTATCTTGGAATGTAAATGGACTTAATTCACCGAATAAGAGAAAAAGTATTTTCCACTGGCTATTAAAACAAAAATGTGATATTGTGTGTTTGCAAGACTCATATTAGAAACCAGGACGTAAAATATCTTAAATTGAATAAATTGGGCAATGACTATGTAGCGGCCTCAAAGAAGAAAAAAAGGGGAGTGGCATTGTATATAAAAGAGGAGCTACAGCCAAAACTAGTGATGAGAGATGCGGAAGCCAGATTTTTAGCAGTGAAATGTACATGGAATTTAAAGAGAGTGTTGGTGATTGGAATTTATGCACCTAATGGAGCAAAAGAAAGCTTTTTTGAGGATTTGAGGAAGCAATTAGATGAACTTTCTTATGACCAGATAATTCTTGCAGGAGACTTCAATGGAGTTACAAACTTGGAACAGGATAAAAAATCAGCAACTGTACAAAAGAAAAGAGGACTATTACCAAAGACTTTTTTTGCACTAACGCAACAGGAAACTTTGGAAGATGTATGGAGAAGACAGAATCCAAAAGGCAGACAATATACGTTTTTCTCCGCGAGACACTCTACGTTATCACGAATTGATATGATCTGGGCCTCAAAAGACTTAGCGCTTTGGACTAAGGATGTGGAAATAATGCCTATGGTAGGCTCAGATCACAACCCAATTATGTGGAAGTTTGGAAAAAGAACTAAAAGGAAAGGATGGAGAATAAATGAGGACTTGTTACAAGAGGGAGAAAATATGGAGATGTTGAGAAAGGAAACTACGTTCTTCATACAACATAACATGAACAGAGAAGTACCAACCAATAAGGTTTGGGATACCTACAAAGCAGTAATTAGAGGCATACTAATGGACTTAAATGGAAGAGCCAGGAAAAAAAGAGAGGAGAAGAGACAGGAGATTATGGAGAAAATAAAAGCCAAAGAAATACAACTAAAGAAAAGACCAGGGAAAAAGAAAATATACCAGGATATTAAAATCCTTGAAGAACAGTTGACGGCAATGAATAATAAAGAACTGGAATGGAATCTCAAGAGAATGAACCAAAAGTCGTTTGAAGGTGCAATTAAACCTGGGAAATACCTGGCGTGGCAACTGAAGAAGAGAAAGGAGAAGAAGACAATAAATAAAATATGTGAAGACAATAAAGTACATCTGGAACAGACGGCTATTAGCAGAGCCTTTTACAAATTTTATGCTAAATTGTATAACAAAAAAGAAGTGAATAAAGACTCAATAGCGACATATCTGGGGAAAATGAAGCTCCCAGTAATTTCGGAAGGATGGAGAGACAAACTGAATAGCGAAGTAACGGAGGAAGAGATAAAGAAACCAATACAGTCAACAAATCTGGGAATGGCGCCAGGACCTGATGGAATTACAGCCAAATTTTACAAGGTACTGGCCAATGAACTGGTGCCATTCCTAAAAGAAGTGATCAATGGTGTTTTGAAGGATCAAAGGATTCCAGATACTTGGAGTGAAGCCAATATATCATTGATCCCTAAAGAAGAACAGGATTTGACTAATGTTAAAAACTATAGACCTATTTCGTTACTTAATAATGATTATAAAATCTTTGCGAAGATATTGGCGGAAAGAGTAAAGGGATGGCTTTCCGAAGTTATTGAGGAGGAACAAGCTGGTTTTTTACCAAACAGACAAATCAAAGATAACTTAAGGACAGTTATAAATGCTATTGAATATTATGACAAGCGTTGCGACAAGGAGGTTGGTTTCTTCTTTGTGGACGCTGAAAAGGCATTTGACAATTTGAACTGGGACTTTATGTTTGCCACCATGGAACAGCTACAAATGGGGGAAAGATTCATAAGAGCAGTGAAAGAAATTTATAGAGACCAGAGTGCAGCAATTGTGGTGAATGACGAGGTGACTAAGAAATTGATTATAGGTAAAGGTACAAGACAAGGTTGCCCGTTGTCTCCACTGTTGTTTATCTTGGTTTTGGAAATATTGATGATACAGATTCGAGAAGATAATGCAATCCGTGGAATAAAAATAAAAGACTTTTCCTATAAGGTCAGAGCATTTGCGGATGACATAATGTTAATTGTGGAAGATCCAATTGAGAACATTTCAAAGGTAATAGAGAAAATTAAGGAATTTGGAGATTTGGCAGGATTCTATGTAAACAAAAAGAAGTCAAAGATATTATGTAAGAATATGACCAAACAAAAACAACAGTTATTAATGGAAATAACAGACTGTGAAGTAACAAGTAAGGTGAAATATCTGGGAATTGAACTGACTGCAAAGAATATAGATCTATTCAAGAATAACTATGAAAAATTGTGGACTCAGATAGAGCAAGATTTGATTAAACGGAATAGATTGAATTTGTCATGGTTGGGAAGAATTGCAGTAGTTAAGATGAATGTGTTGCCAAGAGTGATGTTTCTGTTACAAACAATACCAATCATCCGGGACTCTAAGCAGTTTGAAAAATGGCAGAGGAAAATATCGGACTTTGTCTGGGCAGGCAAGAAGCCTCGAGTAAAAATGAAAGTATTACAGGATGCAAAAGAGAGAGGTGGAATGCAACTGCCCAATCTAAGACTCTACTATGATGGTGTGGCTGAAAGACTGGATGACGCTGAAAAACCGCACATTACTGGCCTTAGAGGGATATAAAAAAATATTTGGATGGCATGCATATCTGTGGTATGACAAAGTAAAAGCAGACTCTATGTTTTTACACCATTATATTCGGAGAAGCCTCTTCACAATTTGGAAGAAGTACAGAGATTACCTACAGGAAGGAATTCCCTCCTGGGTGGTTCCTTACGAAGTAATAGATCCGAGAACTGTCGATAATGAACAACAGCGCTTAATGTACAAGGAGATAATACGAATAGAACTTTCTAAATTAAGAATAAAGACGCAAGATGAGCTGTCTCCAAGCTACGATTGGTTTCAATATAGACAGATTAGAGATCTCTACAATTCGGACTGTGCGAAGGGAGGGGTAAGAATGGAGAATTCGGAATTAGAGGAGGTAATTCTACAAGAGGATAAAAAGGAAATTTCTAAGACTTATAAAGTGTTGTTAAAATGGTACACAGAAGATGAGATAGTCAAAGTGCAAATGGTGAAGTGGGCTATAAATTTTAATAAAGAAATAACAATGGAGGCGTGGGAATACTTGTGGAAAAACACATTGAAGATCACAACATGCACTAATATTAAAGAGAATGTCTACAAAATGATTTATCGTTGGTACTTGACACCAAAGAAAATTGTGTTAGGGAATTTGAACATGTCCAATAAATGCTGGAAATGTAAAAAGCATGAAGGATCTTTGTACCATATGTGGTGGACTTGCGAGGTAGCTAGGCAGTACTGGGGGGAAATAACCAGAGTGATAAGTGAAATTTTACAATTTCAAGTTAATAAGAACCCAGAACTGCTGCTACTGAATTTGGGAATGGAGGACATCCCAGCACAATATAGGACATTGTTATTTTACATGACAGTAGCGGCTAGACTTTTGTATGAGCAAAAGTGGAAAGTACAAGAAGTGCCAACTATCGAGGACTGGATTTACAAATTGCTGTACATGGCGGAAATGGACAAAATGACAAGGAAACTGAGGGACCTTGATCCAGGACAGTTTAATATGGATTGGGAGAAGTTGAAACAATATTTGATGAAAAAATGGGAGGTGGGAGGAGAACTGTGGCAGTTTGAAAATTACTGAAATACAACAAAAGAAGAGGGAAGTGACTTTACCGGGGGGAGGAAAGTTAAAGGAGAAATTCTAAGCAATTATATTATTTGACTATTAAATATAGTATTAAGCAGTAGAGGTGTTATTATAATAATTATAAAGAATTATAAGGATAGAAATTAATTAGTTTTATTTCTGGCAGATAACTGTTTAACGGAGAAATTATATAATCAAAACAGAATGAATATAAGAAAGGTGGAAAGAAATATATAGTAACATACAGAATATGAGTTAAATTGTTTAACCTGTGCCGAATGTATATTGTGTTTATAGAAGTACTCAGAAATATGCAGTGTATGGGTCAAATTGATTGATTATTGCCAGTAGATAATTGTATAATGGAGAAATTATATAATTAAAATATAATGAACATAAGATAGGTAGAAGGAAGTAAAGAGTAACATATAGAGTATAGGTTAAATTGATTGACTTATGTCGAATGTATATTATGTTTATAGAAGTACTTAAAGTCATGTAGAATGAGAGACAAATTGTTTGTCCCATATTGATGAGACTAGAATGTGTAAGATAGAGTATAGAGTACAAAAAATAGATAAATGATTATTATTATTAAAGGGTATATGCCAGGAATGTAATGTCTAGTTGATAAGTTAAGTGGGAAAGGGAATAGAGATAGCACGGTGTTATAATAGATAAGCTTAGAAGAGAGTGAAAGTATATGTGTATTAGAATAAAATAAGTATGAAATGAGTAGGGGGAAAATGGATAAGGGGTTGGAAAACTGTTGGAAGTTAACAAGGGGGGGGAAAGGGAGGGGGTTAGAACTGGAATATTTAAAGGAAATTGATTGTAATGAGCATAATACTGATTGATTTCTAATCCAATAAAAATTAAAAAAAAAAAAAGAATGTGGCCTCCCTCCAAGCACCCTGTATTAGACATGGCTTTGAATAAGGAAGTGGTGAAAATATAAGCCCCCCGTAACCCCAAGTTGGCAACTACTGTAAGGAGGTGCTTCAGACACCCCAGTTGCCAATACCCAATACTCCAGAGACTGTCCCCTACAAGAGGACATGTGCTGGTGCTGATCCAGTCTCTGGTTCTGGACCTAAGGCCGCGAATGTGGCCTCTCTCCAAGCACCGAGTATTAGACATGGCTTTGAATAAGGAAGCGGTGATTTAGGTAAAATAGGACATATTTAGGTAAATTTAGGTAAAATAGGACATATGAAGTTCAGCTGAAATGGAGGGAGATCTCCAGGTACGGCAATCATAATATGGAGGGTCCTCAGTGGGGTATAATTCCACAGAAGCTACACTCCAAAGCCACCATTCTGTTTGAGATAATTTAAACTTGTCATTTGAAAGTCATTTGTAACTCTCAGAGTTCTCTAGGTTGGTTGACATCAATTGTCAGGTAGTACCTATGTGGGGTATAATTCCACATAGGCCAGCCTAAGAAGCCCCCATGTCTTGGAGAATGTTAAAATCTGTCATTTGGAGATCAGTTGTAATTTGTGGGGATCTCCAGGAGGGTTGGCAACCACAGTGTCATCAAGACAGGTGGCCTTAGCATGGACCTGTCTGCTGCCAGACTTGCCACGGTCTCCCAAAGAACCCCAGGAGCAGCGAAGGCTGAGGGTAAGGGCAGAGGCATGGACCAAGCACAGGAGCGCATGCCTGGCAGCCCACGGCCTTCCCCCTGCTGAGGAAATGTCAGGAGAGCCAGTAGAGGATCTGATCTACTCCTCCTGAGTAGCAGAGATGAGCCAGCTTGGAGAAATAAGCTTAATGAACCCAGCCTCACCTGTAGGAGAAACTCCCTTTATAAGGCCGCAGCTAGCATGGGATTAGCTAGTCACAATTGTGGTATTCTGGACTTGGTTGTTGGTGAGCTCTTAGGTTCTGGCTGCCTGAGCCTTGGTGGGTCACAGTCTTTGATTTTGGAATCTGTTACTTGACCATGGAGTTTGACCTGAGAATCTTTGTTGTTGGCCCTGTTGTCAGAACTTGCCTCCAACCTGGTGAGCAGCATACTTTTAATCCTTCTGTTTCTATTTGTTGCTTCCATTATACTCTTAGATTATGTTGCTGCTGTTTCTGTGGGTTTGTCATGAAAATATGGTTTAGAGCACATTATACTAAGTGATACATGTGTATTCTAATGAACTTTGTTTTAGAATTTCATTAGGCTGTCTTGGCTTGGGGCATAAATTTAGCCAAATGTGTAAGTTTGGTTTTCTGTAGTGCCTTTAATAAATATGAATCTGCATTTCGGATCTCTTAGTGTATCTTTACATTGGAAGGGTAAATATTTTTATTTTGCCCTTCCAACATAAATCTTAAATTTCAGGCATGGGAGAGACGGAGCTCTTTCAATGTGCTATCATTCTCTTCAACACCGACACCACACCCTCTGCTTTTCTCCATTTCTCAGCTTCTTCTGGTGGTAGCTAGGATAATTCACACCATGAAGTAGGTTCAGGTATTTCTGCTGTTCTTAGTGCAGAGGTAGTCAAGTCAAGTTTATTATTACAGTCTGTGACCAGTACATATAAAACCATTTGCAAATCAGTTTAAAAACAGTCGAGACTGGATACAGGGGAAGAATGATGAATAAATATAAGAGTAAAAAAATAAGATCATCATAAATTAGTTGTTTAAAAGGTTAAAATACATTCAGTCTGCCTTATGCGATTTACATTGCTTGTAGACCTGGCCACAGAATCTTGCTACTTGATGTGTTGTCTGGTGATTCCGATCAGACAAAAGATAATCAAGTTTGATTTTATTTGAACTTCCAGGGCATCTTTCTACTAATGGACTGATGGTTTCCGCTCTAATTTTACTATGACTTGGGCAGTTATGTAAGATGTGCTCCATTGAGTCAATTTCTCTTAGGGGATAGGAGCAAAGCCTAAGAGAGTAATGGACAGCTTTAAACTTTCCTTCCAGAACGGCAGAGGGTAGAGTTGAACTTCTAGCCCTTCTGAAGTTACTGGATTCAAGAAAGTAAAAGTAGGCTGCAGGAGCGGCAATATATTTAGTAGTATCTGAAGAAATAAAACCTGGTGCTCTAAGTAAATCTGTTTGTCTTTCAATGTCTGTCGCTCTCTGCTTAATGTGTGATTTTGCTCGGTCTAACCCCATGACTAGCAAACTTTGAGGGGAAAGACCCAATTTTCCCAGGGATTTCAGAGTCGCTTTTTGCCAATTAAATTGAAATTTGTCTTGGAATAACAGAGGGAGCAGACCTTGTGGGTTTAGACATCCTGACAGCCATTTGAAAATGGAAAGGATGGTGATTCTGGCCTCTACCCTTAACATTCCTGTTTCCAGTCTAACCCATGAGTTAGGCATGCATTTGGGCACTTGTAATAGGGCTCTAAGGAATTTGGAGTGCACTCTCTCAAGTTGAGAGAAAGAGGAGGATGGCAGCCCTAAGAATGATCCGTATACTAATTGGGCCAATGGTTTGGCTTTAAACAATCTGAGTGCAGCCGGTACATACTGCCCCCCTTGTGATCGATAGAATTTCAGTATACCGTGTGCTGTTTTTTCTCCCACATCAGCAATGAAGCTGCTATGTGTTATTTTGGTACCTGAGGCTTGCAAAACTACACCCAAATATTTGAAGCTGGTAACTTGTTCTAACTGATGCCTCTGAAGCTCCCATCGTCTGATCTTTGGATTTTTATCGAAAGCCAGGATCTTAGTTTTTTGGTAATTAGTTAGAAGGTGTTCAGTATCAGAGAATTGGGAGAATTTTTTTAGGGCTCGTTTCAGCCCTATGGGGGTCCTAGAAAGTAATACAGCATCATCTGCATAGAGCAGTATGTGAATGTGCCTATTTGATAATTTGGGAGGGTGCAATCCAGGGTCATTCAAAAGGTTTACCAAATTGTTGATGTAGAAGATAAACAGAAAGGGGGCTAGAAGGCACACCTGCCTGTAAGTTTGAATGGGGTCAGTCAAATGCCCAATTCGGCTGCACCTTACTCAGGGCAGTTTGCTTGTGCACAGCCCCAAAAAGGAACAGTAGTCGCCTATCAATAGAGGAGGCCTGCAGTTTCCTCCAAAGTCTATTTCTAGAGACTGTGTCAAAAGCTGCTTTTAAATCAACAAATGCCCGGTAAAGTGATGCTTGGTCTCCTGTGGCATATTTCTCTACAAGGTGTTGCATTACTAGGCAGTGATCTATTGTTGACCTGCCAGCTCTAAACCCAGCTTGCTCATCAGCAATTATATCCTCCTGTTCTAGCCAGTCTGAAAATTTCTCCAGCAGATGTTTTGTAGACAATTTGCTTACAATGCTTAGTAAGCTGATGGGCCTATAACTGGATGGATCCTCCTCCTTTCCCTTCTTATGGAAGGGGACTACTATAGCCATTCCCCAATCATTGGGGATGTAGCCGGTTTCATCAATATAAGTAAATAGGGAGGCAAGGAAAGTTGCCCACCAGTTCTTATTTGTTTTTAGTAATTCTGGAGATATTCCATCAAGCCCAGGGGCTTTTGCATTCTTTAACTGGCTAATATAAGCTTTTACCTCTTCGGCATGAACTGGGGGGCATTTGGCCAGATTTTCTATTGTTAGGGCAGGAGGGGGTTGAATAGGATCATCATACATTTTTTGGAAAAAAGAAGTCCATTTATCTGGGGGGATACAGGAAGCCAAGGAGGAGGCGGCTGTGGAGGCGTGGTTTGACACTAGTTTCTAGAACACTACTGAGTTTTTGCTCGTAACTGCTTCAATTATATTGGCCCACAGTTTTCTGGTATGTTCTTTCTTACAGCGGGCAACCAGTGATTTATATTTCTTTTTTAAAAATGAAAGAGAACGATATGCATCCTGTCTGGTCTTTTCATCAGCTCTCAGTGCTAGCTTATAGGCATAGATTAAAGCATTTTTAGCACAAATACAGCTTTGATCAAACCAAGGTTTAGATGACAAATTGGTCTTGACCAGTTTTCCCTCTAGAGCACCTACCGAAAGTGGCCTTAAGGATTGGACGAGGTCATCATAACTCTTTAAAGGATTTTCAGATTTTGAGGAAACCTTAAAAGCTTGACTATATAGTTGTAGGTTCTAGTGCAGAGGTATTTTCCCTTGCACTTGTTCCTCTGCAGCAAGTATGCTCTGTGCATTGCTACAGTAGAATTTCCCTACTTTCCTCCCTTTTATTGCAGCCATGAAGCTGACTTTCTGCCCATTTCTTTCCAGACACAGCAGAATAGCTGTGAAGATTTAGTGTTTTCCACTCTGCCGCTTCTCTTGGTGTTGCTGGGATACAGTTTGCTCTATGAAGTGGGGTTTTTTCTTAGCTCTGGAGGCAGTTTCCCACCTTTTCCCTTTTGTTTTCCTTCTCACTTCTTGCTTGGCTTCCTCAAGTTGCTGAAAAGTTCCTTTTTGTAGCATTGGAACCTATTTCCCCACCTTTTTCCTGGCTGGCACAACAGAGTGTCTTCTACTCCCACCCCCTTCTCATGTTTGCTGTGAGGCAATGAGAGAGAGAATTATGTTGTACTTGAAAAGGAGATACTTTTGTCTGCAGTTACTTTGTTTGTTTGCTTTCTTCTTTTTAGCTGGCTCTCTGGAGAGCTAAAAAGGAGTAGTTTCAGTAAGGATTGTTCCTCTCAAGTTGACTGAGACTTCTGAGATAACTTTGAGTCTCCTAGACTATTTTGAGATGCAGCAATGACTGGCAGTAGTATCTGAAAGCAGGATGATATAACTCATAAGGTTTGCCTTTTTTGAGAGTTAGTGATCTCATATTGCCTATCCAAAGCCATACCATACTGCTGTTATTCAAAGAACAATATACACGAATCGCTAGCATCTTTTTCACCTTAGTAATTACTTCAACTGGTCCACTTGGTTGGGGAAAAAGGTTAAAAAATAGCTTTTCTTCAGAGGTGCAATGGATCTTGAATCAATAGAGAGTCAGCACACGAGTTTAGCTTTTAAAATCATTTACTTCTAAAGGAAAAAGTTTAACAGGATTGCCTACAAAATAACAAATGCCTGGAGCTACATTCTCACTACTGGTTACAAACAAAGAGCTGGGATAACTGAATGGAGACTCTTCTTATTCGATGTATTGTCGAAGGCTTTCACGGCTGGAGAATGATGGCTGTTGTGGGTTTTCCGGGCTGTATTGCTGTGGCCTTGGCATTGTAGTTCCTGACGTTTCGCCAGCAGCTGTGGCTGGCATCTTCAGAGGTGTAGCACCAAAAGACAGAGATCTCTCAGTGTCACAGTGTGGAAATACAGGATACAGTGAAGCCTCCCGCCATTAGCATTCCACACCCTGGGAAACTCTTACAGGATGACTCAGCCCAACCCTACCCCTCCTGAGTAGACACAAATGACCTACATCTTTTCCACACTGTGACACTGAGAGATCTCTGTCTTTTGGTGCTACACCTCTGAAGATGCCAGCCACAGCTGCTGGTGAAACGTCAGGAACTACAATGCCAAGACCACGGCAATACAGCCCGGAAAACCCACAACAGCCATCAATCTTCTTATTCCTCTGTCTTCTTGACCCTGAAAGAAAATCACCTGACCTGTTGACCAATAACAGTTTACAAACACTCTCAAGTTTTCCGGGCTTGCAGATTATTGGCTTTGAGCCAGGTTCCCCTTCCAGGTCAATCTAAACGATAGCATGGTAGGTAAACACATTAACCCCATAATGACTGAATCTCAGACCTTGCAACACACATATATTCCAACACATTTATGGTACAGGTTTCTCATATTTGTTTTACATATTGGGAAATGTTTTGTTGGGGTAAAGGTGCTCATTCGAGAGTCTTTCTCCATCAGGCTGCTCCCCTTGCCAAAGATTGCTGGCATTGATTGTGTGGGCCTGGTGTGGGATGCTGAGGAGAGTATAGCCATCTGTCTGGCGTACCGATTGCCCAGCGCACCAGCAGATGCTGTGCCAGGCCTGTTAGAGGCGGTGGCTGGCTGGGCCTTGGAGTACCCCAGGCTTCTGGTCTTAGGGGACATCAGTGTCTATGCTGATGATGCTACCTTCTCACAGGCCATGGACATGATAGCCTCCATGGCAGCATTAGGACTCTCCCAGTTTGTATCAATGCCCACACATCGAGCAGGACACACACTGGATTTGATCTTTGGGTTTGGGATACAGGTGGATCTGGACGAAGCTATAGCAGTGCCATGGTCAGACCATCTCATCCTGAGGGCTTGTCTGGGCACCATGACCCCCTCCTGCTTGGGCAATGAGCTGATTTATGCTCGCCCGTGGAGTCAAATGGATCCAATTGAATTGCAGAACGCTCTGCAGGATCCGATGCCCCCTGGTGGCTCATTGGATGAGCTGATAGAGGACTGGAATGCCCGTTTCTCTGAAGCTATTGATGAGATCGCTCCCCGTTGCTCTCTCCGCCCCCGAACTAGAGTAGCTCCTTGGTATACTGATGAGGTACAACAAATCAAATGGGAGCTGAGACGGCTAGAGCGAGTGTGGCGGCGACTTCATGATGAAATGACAAGAACATTTTATAGGACATTTATGAAGGCCTATGAGATGGCACTGAAAGCTGCAAAGAGAGATACTATGCAGCTTCCACTGCGTCCACTAGTTCTCGCCCGGCACAACTCTTCAGAGTGATTTGGTCTTTAACGTCCCTCACGCATGGGACAAATAAAAATGTAAATTCGGTAATAAGCTGTGAGGCTTTTGGAGACTATTTTGCAGATAAGATCTTGTCACTCCGCCGGGATCTGTCCACCACAGTTGATGCAGTATATGTACTGGAGGCCCCTTGGTTGTCCTCAGGGTTGATATTAGATCAATTCAGGCCACTCTCCCAGGAGGAGGTGGGCAGGGTCCTGCATGCTGTGAAACCTACCATGTGCCCACTGGACCCATGCCCATCATGGCTGGTGAAAAGTGGTGGTGATGGGATTTGGGCACCATTAGCTGACATCATTAATCTTTCTCTGAGTTCTGGGTTTTTTCCAGACTCACTGAAAGAGGCAGTGGTGCAGTCCTTATTAAAGAACCCATCACTGGATCCTGCTGATCCAGCCAATTATCACCCAGTTTCGAATATTCCATTCCTGGGTAAGGTAATTGAGAGGGCAGTAGCGGAACAGCTGCAGGTATACCTGGGTGATGCCTCTATCCTGGATCCATTCCAGTCCAGCTTCAGGCCTGGCCATGGTACAGAGACGGCTCTGGTTGCCCTCACAGATGATCTGCGGCGACACCTGAACCGGAGTGGGTCAGCACTGCTGATACTTTTAGATCTTACAGCAGCATTTGACATGGTCAATCATAATCTTCTGACCCACTGCCTTGCCAATGTGGGGATTCGTGGAACAGCCCTGCAATGGCTGAACTCCTTCCGTCACAATCTAGGACAGAGGGTGGCACTCGGGAAACAGATGTCTGCTTACCATTCTTTGGTATGTGGCATCCCTCAGGGGGCGATTCTTTCCCCGATGCTATTTAACATCTATATGTGCCCCCTTGCCCGGTTAGCCCGCAGCTTTGGGCTAGGTTGTCACCGGTATGCGGATGACACTCAGCTCTATCTGCTGATGGATGGTGTTATGACTTTTACTTTCTTTAGGGTACATTTTTCTTTTAATCTATCCCTTAACCCTCTGGGTAGTCTGCTGCCACCAGGAATATTTTATTCCAAGATATTTTATTTAAATTTTCCCTTTGGTAACGTTCCTAAGCGTCAGGCTCCTTCGTGGTTCTATGTGGCCCTGAAGATAGGAATGGGATATAGCAATAACAGCTACACTGGGATATAACAAAACAAAAATAAACTTTTATTTAGTCAAGAAGCGTATCGGTTTCATAAACGTAGCTCTCGGTTCTTAAAGTTACTTCATTTACTCTCATTCACACAGCTGGCCTCTCTTTCCCTGACTGAGTGTCCTTTCACAAACATGCTCAGTTCAGGTTCCACACAGGTTATATTTCTCTCATAAACACTTCAACATATTCAGGCAGCACACAGCTAGCCTGTTTTCTTCTGACTAAAAATTTTCTCTCTACTCTGAGTCTCAAACTGCATTCACTCCGCCCACCCTCTCAGTCCTCAACCAATCATATCACTGACTCATCCATCTCCTTCACCCCCCCACTCTTCACCTATCTCATCAAGCATTTAAAGATACATTTACTTGGAATCATTACAGATGGCCAGCCCGATCTTGCTTTGGATTCCTTGGTCAAGGGTCTTGAGGCTGTGACGGTGTGGTTACATCAGAGTCACCTGAAATTGAATCCCCTGAAGACAAAGGTTCTGTGTCTGGATCATGGGGCAATCGAGCTGGGAACCGGCTCCCAGCCCTCGATGGGGTAGAATTGAAACCTTCACTGATGGTGAGGAGTCTGGGTGTGACCTTGGATGCCACACTTTCAATGGAGGCCCAGGTCATGACTGTTGCCAGGTCTGCCTTTTTTCATCTTTGACAGGGCAGGCAACTGGCGCCCTATGTTTCACCCCAGGACCTGGCCACAGTAATTCATGCAATGGTCACCTCCAGGCTAGACTACTGCAACTCACTCTATCCTGGACCGCCCTTGGGCCTGACCCGGAAGTTACAGCTGATCCAGAATGCAGTGGCACGCGTTCTTACCGGAACGCCCATCCAAGCGCACATTCATCATGTGCTGTGCCAGCTGCACTGGCTTCCAGTGGAGTTCCAGATCCAGTTCAAGGTGTTAACCTTGGTATTTAAAGCCCTTCATGGACTGGGACCTCCATACCTGTGGGACCGCCTCCTCCATTACGTCCCCTGCAGGGTGTTGTGCTCTGTAGACAAGCAAGTCCTGGTGGTCCCTGGCCCAAAGGACATCCATCTGGCCTCAACCAGGGCGAGGGCTTTTTCTGCCCTGGCCCTGGCCTGGTGGAATGCTCTCCCGCTGGAGATCTGGGCCCTGTGGGACCTGTTACAGTTTTGCACGGCTTGTAAAACGGAGATGTTCTGCTGGGCCTTTGGCTGAGTGCCAGCGAGTGTCCTTCTTCTTCCATCTAAGACCACCATTTCTTCCGGAGCTGCCCTCAGCCATCTGCCATGCTTGTATAAGGACTCCCAATATTTGTTTAAATAGCCTGCTCCTGGACTATTTTAATCATTAAAAAAAATATTATTGATTTTATGTTTCTGTGATTTTAATGTATTTTTTAATGTTAGCCACCCTTAGGCCATCTGTGGGGAGGGGAGGGTATAAAATAAACAAATAAACAAATAAAAATGTTACCGTGAGCTTTTGAGCTGCTTGATGTCTGTGGACAGGACCATTTAGGGGGTGCTCAATAGGTTTTCTCAGTTGCATTTTTTTCAAGAAAGTAATTTGTATAAAACTATGCCCCTCTTGAGGTCTGTGCCCAAGGCGGCTGCCTAGTTGGTCTAATGGTAGCACTGGCCCTGTCTATAGTTATGGCACAAAGAAATGGGGAAAGGGGACAGCGATGGTTGTTGTGGGTTTTCCGGGCTGTATTGCCGTGGTCTTGGCATTGTAGTTCCTGACGTTTCACCAGCAGCTGTGGCTGGCATCTTCAGAGGTGTAGCACCAAAAGATAAAGATCTCTCAGTGTCACCACTGATAGATTGGATGGCCTTTTTTGTGTTCATCTTCTAGTTTTCTTATTCTAGATATCATTTCATTTCTAATGTTTTCTTTTTGCTCTTCATGACAGGAGGCAATGGAGATTAATTTCCCTCTAAGTACCACTTCCATAGCATCCTACACGTGGATTTGAGGAATGCCACATAGTTTGTTTCTATTGTTTAATTTCTAAAGAGACTTCAGAAGAAATTTATTTGTTAAATAAAAGTGATTTATTTAGTTTTCAATTTGTTTGATGTCATTTATTCTCAGTGTACATTCTGTCCAAGCATAGTCTGTCCACAACTTGTCACCAATCCTTGATGTAAGAGTTTGACTAATTAATTTAGGAGATAAGAATATGTCATTTAAATATGTAATTTAGAAGATAAGAATATGTAATTAATCCTTGTGTATATATTGTGGATAGAAGAAAAGTATGTATAGTCTGTTACCAGTGGGTTTTGAAGATGTCACTAGATCAATAGATAAAGCCTAAGAGCAATTAATTGATCTTAGCAGCTTAGTAACTGTATTGTTAATTTTAATTGCTTTGACACAATAGGAAGTAAAATTTAAAAGTTCATTCAGAGAGGAGTGATACAAATGTTTACTGCTGCTGACACATTGATTTACCCGTGCTGAACGAAAGCAGAATTGAAAGCCAAGAGAATCGTGCACTCTGCATGAAGACAGCTCGCCAGGTTGTTTTGATCTACAAGCAGCTCTCCACACTGAAAGCAGTGAAAGCAGCTTTCTCAGTAATCACGCTTTGCGGTATTATCCAATAAAATTTTTAAAGTTTGTATATGTACACTCACACATTATGCAATGCATTTATATTTTGTATCACTTTCATATTTATCAAAATACTTAATTTCACAGGTCAAGGGATGGCGTCATGGAAATATAAATAATAATAATAACTGTGCTTATATACTGCTCTTCTACACATATTAGTGCCTCACCCAGAGCAGTGAACAAGTTAGTGTTATTCTTATCCCCACAATGGAGCTGGGGCTGAGAGGAGTGGCTGACCCAAGGCCGCCACGTACTGAGCTCATGTCAGTAGTGGGATTCAAACCAGTAGACTGCTGATTATGGTTTAGAACACATACTTAGTGAAACATATGCATTCTAAATAATGCTGTATGAACTTCACTGTAGTTCTTTTTCTAGTATGGTGTATAACTGGTGCTTTATCTTTGACAACCAATTAAAAATAGTGAACAGTATCAGATAAATGTTCTGTAATTGTTAGCAGAGACCAAGGATGACCTGGTCATGTAACTTTTCCTGTCATTTTTACTATCCATATCTCTTACCTTGCAGCTGGGTATAGTGGTACTTTTGGCTAGGTAGAATGTCACATGATTGGAAATAGTAAAAAATAATTAAATTATGATTGGTTTGATATTTATCTATGTTATCATATGAAAAGATCTTAGATTTCCGCATAAGACAATATATAAAAATGGTAATCCAAATAGCAGATCAGGGTTTTGGCCAAAAGAAATCTCATGAAGATCTAGGCAGGAAACTTATCCTTGTAATATGTGCTACGGTAACTTGAATGCATTTCATCGTTAATCTGATTGAGTTAGATTTCGTTAAAAAATGTTAGGAAACTTAATTCTTGTGTTCATCTGTTCTATTTTTCTATGTTTTATTTAAATAATCATTTATATTTTGATACCTCACTTAATGAAAAAGACTAGCGTTTGTTAATGAAAGAAGCCATTAAACTCTTAGGAGAAGTCTGTCTCCTGGTTGGGAGAGTGCAACAAAAACATCCATCCTGTTTATTTTGTACTGACAAATAGTTTCTTTAAAACAGAGAAACGTGTTTTCAGTTCTCACTTGAAGGTTTCAAGCTGCTCAAGATTTAAGATAAAACTACCGAGTATTTAATACTTTTTATTTAATGATTAAAAGTTATGTTTAATATTTATGCCTAATATGATTATAGAAGCAATACTGTTTGAATTATATATATACTTATTTGAGTTGGATTGTTAGTAAAATTACAATTTTATGAAATTTTTACCTTTTTATAACATTACAACATTGTACCACAAAAGTTTTAAGTTTTGCATGAAGAGGTTGCCAAAAATAAACATCCCCATCCCCATCCCCATCCCCATCCCCATCCCCGGCGGGGCGACGAAGACGAAGACGAAGACGAAGACGAAGACGAAGACGAAGACGAAGACGACAAAGACAAAGAAGACAAAGACAAAGACAAAGACAAAGACAAAGACAAAGACAAAGACAAAGACAGCCAGGCCCCCGGGGGTCGCGGCTGCGCCGCTCCCCCCGACGCCCCCCCGCCCCGCCTGCGGCGGGCCGGGGGCCCCCGGGGGTCGCGGCTGCGCCGCTCCCCCCGACGCCCCCCCGCCCCGCCTTAAGCACCCAATATTAGTCTTTCTTTGAATAAGGAACTGGTGAAAATATAAGCCCCCTGCAACCCCAAATAATCTTTTGATCAAATCACACAGATCTGAACTCCAGAGACTGTCCCCCCCCCCCGCAGCTCATATGCTGTTTCTGATCCATTCTCTAGTTTTGGTGCTGAGCCCTCCTATGTGGCATGCTGGCAAGAACCTTGTATTAGTCTAATATTGCGTGCTTGGAAGCAGGCCACATGTGAGGCCTGAGGTCCAGAACCAGAGACTGGATCAGCACCAGCACATGTCCTCTTGTGGGGGACAGGCCCTGGAGTTCAGGGGTGTGTGATTTAGGGTGATCCAAAGATTGTTTTGTGTTTCAGAGTGCTTATATTTTCACCACTTCCTTATTCAAAGCCATGTCTAATACTGGGTGCTTGGAGAGAGGCCTCATTCGAGGACTTAGGTCCAGAACCAGAGACTGCATCAGCACATGTCCTCTTGTGGGGGACAGTCTCTGGTGTTCAGGGGTATGTGATTTGGGGTGACCCAAAGATTATTTGGGGTTGCAGGGGGCTTATATTTTCACCAGTTCCATAGTCAAAGCCATGTGTAATAATGGGTGCTTGGAAGCAGGCCACATGTGAGGCCTGAGGTCCAGAACCAGAGACTGGATCAGCACCAGCACATGTCCTCTTGTGGGGGACAGGCCCTGGAGTTCAGGGGTGTGTGATTTAGGGTGATCCAAAGATTGTTTTGTGTTTCAGAGTGCTTATATTTTCACCACTTCCTTATTCAAAGCCATGTCTAATACTGGGTGCTTGGAGAGAGGCCTCATTCGAGGACTTAGGTCCAGAACCAGAGACTGCATCAGCACATGTCCTCTTGTGGGGGACAGTCTCTGGAGTTCAGGGGTATGTGATTTGGGGTGACCCAAAGATTATTTGGGGTTGCAGGGGGCTTATATTTTCACCAGTTCCATAGTCAAAGCCATGTGTAATAATGGGTGCTTGGAAGCAGGCCACATGTGAGGCCTGAGGTCCAGAACCAGAGACTGGATCAGTACCAGCACATGTCCTCTTGTGGGGGACAGTCTCTGGAGTTCAGATCTGTGTGATTTGGGGTGATCCAAAGATTATTTGGGGTTGCAGGGGGCTTATATTTTCACCAGTTCCTTATTCAAAAAGATGTCTAATACTGGATGCTTGGTGGCAGGCCTCATGCGAGACCTTAGGTCCAGAACCAGAGACTGGATCAACAGCAGCACATGTCCTCTTTTGGGGGACAGTCTCTGGAGTTCAGGGGTGTGTGATTTGGGGTGATCCAAAGATTATTTGGTGTTGCAGGAGGCTTTTATTTTCACCACTTGCTTATTCAAAAAATGTCTAATACTGGGTGCTTGGTGGCAGGCCACATGCAATGCCTGAGGTCTAGAACCAGAGACTGGATCAGCACCAGCTCATGTCCTCTTGTGGGGGACAGTCTCTGGAGTTCGGATCTGTGTGATTTGGGGTGATCCAAAGTTTTTTCCTGCTGCAGCTGCTGCCCCTTTCTTCTTATTGAATTGTTCTGGGGGGATCCTATTTTGAAGCTGTTTACTCAAGATCTGGGTTTTGTAGGATGACCCAGCATAGGTCCACTTAGAATGATGAGTCTTGTGGATATGAAGGTGTATAATATGTGCCCCTGCAAACTTCATTTTGGAGTGTAGAGCTTTTCAGTTTTCCCACAATATTTTTCTTTGGCTTTGCGAGTAACGAATAAGGAATAAGGAAGTGCGAATAAGGAACTGGGAATAAGTAACCAACTTCAGCTTCGTGTACATTTGCTATGTGCGTTACTCAGTTAAAGTATGAACACAGTAGTCTGGTCATAGATCAAGATGGGTAGCTGTATTAGTCTGTAGCAGCAGAAAAGAGCAAGAGTCCAGTAGCACCTGTAAGACTAACAAAATTTGTGGTAGGGTATGTCATAGCTCACGTCTTCAGATATTTGAAGATATTTCAGTAGTCTGATCAAATACTCATCATTTAATAAGTATATCATACAATGAGTGTGCATTTATTTGGAACATTTTTATGCTGCCTCTACTGGAGGTGGTTTACAGAACACAGCCTAAGGCGCTGCAACGATTGTTACCAGGCCTTTTTTTCTGGGAAAAGAGGTGGTGGAACTCAGTGGGTTGCCCTCAGAGAAAATGGTCACATGGCTGGTGGCCCCGCCCCCTGATCTCTAGACAGAGGGGGGTTTACATTACCCTGCATGGCTGAGAGGGGTGGAGGTCAAGTTAAACTCCCCCTTCCCTGGAGATGAGGGGGTGGGGCTACCAGCCATGTGACCATTTTCAAGAGGTTCTGGAACTCCATTCCATCGTATGCCTGCTGAAAAAAAGTCCTGATTGTTACCAATATTATAGGAGTATGTGAAAAGCTTGCCCTTGCACTGAGTAACAGGAAAGGAGAAGACAGGATTAATTAATTATACCCAGCCCTTCCCCATGGCTCAAGGCGTCCTACACATTCACATTTAAGACGCACACAAAAAGCCCCCAGGCGCGCAGTGGGACTTTGAGCAAGAGGCCGCTGCAGACCCGTGCGCGGGACTTGCAAGGTGCCCAAAAGTTGCGCGGGCAGGCGCTCGGCGCGCAGAGCGAGGGTGCCTGGAGAGCTCTGC
Source organism: Eublepharis macularius (assembly GCF_028583425.1). Lineage (NCBI taxonomy): Eukaryota > Metazoa > Chordata > Lepidosauria > Squamata > Eublepharidae > Eublepharis > Eublepharis macularius. The sequence continues at coordinate 51,827,226 of NC_072799.1, forward strand.
GGGTCGCGCCTCCCCGCGCAGGCACAGCCTGTTCTTGCCCTCGTGGGGAGTCCGCCTTCCCGCCTAACGACGTCGAGCGCTCCCTTGCAGAAGGGAAGCGCCGCTGTGCTTGGAAAGAGGGAGGGACTCTGCGGCGCCGGGCTCGCCTCTCGCCCTTCCTTTGGCCTAGACGAGGCGCCTGGGAGGGAGGGCTGCCCGTCGAGTCGCGCTGGACTTTGGAGGCGAGGGCTGGGCTGTGCCTCTTTCAAGGTACCTGTTTCACTTCTATATCTGTATACCTCGCAGGCTTTCGAGGCTCAGTAGTACTGCTATTGCGGCTCAGACTGCTGTTGCGCTATTGAGAGCAGACGTTGGTATCTGGCGAAGGGAGCTCTGACTCTCGCAAGCTTGTACCTTTGAAAAATCTGGTGCCGCTGGACTCCCACCCTGCGGTGCCACTGCTGACCCAGACGGGTCCCCACCTCAAACGATTGAGCTGTTGAGGCTCACTGACTGCCAGTGTGGCTTCCTGCCCAATGCTCTTGCGTTGAAACAAGCGAAAGTAAAAAAAAAAAGTCAAACCCAAACAACCGACGGTGAGGAGGAAGGGAGGGTGCCGCGCTCGCTCGGGAAGGCTGCCGGTCGCCTCCTGGAATGCTCTCGGCTAGATCAGCGTGAGAGTCGCAAATAGGGCATGGGCTTTACCGCGGCAGCTGAGAAATGGGGGCGCTCCCGTGACAGCCCCGTCGCCTCGTCACGCTGGAAAAGTCGCTGCCTGACTCTGAGCAGGCCCCCACCCCCATACGTCGCTGGAAACTCTGGTTTGCATCCTTGACGTTGTTCGTTAACACTGCAGCGGGTCGGAGGCTCTGCGCTGGCTTCTGAAACATCATGTGCTGGCGACTTACGTTCGCAGTTTACTCTCTTAAACGTGTTTGGCAACATGCTGAATCTAACTGCAACACATTTAGCAGTGCCTTCCATGATAGCAGTTGCTGTGGCGTAGCTGTGGCAGTCTTCGGCGGCGGCTGTAAACAGGCGTCTTGTGACACCTTCAAGGCTAGTGGGTTTTATGCTAGCCTAAGCATCTAGACCGGTAGGTTCTAGTCATGAAATTTTATGATGAAATATATGTGTGTCCATGTGCGTGCATTGATGCACCAGTGTCATCCTTTCACTCAGAAAAACGACGTGATCCTAAGCAACTTACTGAGGGTAATGACTGGCAAACATTGAACGTTATACTGGGAAGAAATGGAATGAAAGTTGGAGAGAATGTCGTAGGTTTAAGCGTCAAAATCTGTTTGCATAATTCACTACAATTTCCCAATTTGGTCACTACTAAAGTAGAAGTTCAAACTTATTAAAATGAACACTTTCCCTATACCGTAACTAAGGATTGGGTCACAATCTGTACTTTACTTCTATACGGAATGAAGGAAGGGATTTATGTATTCTATCTAAGAATGCAACTTACATGGAGAACTGCTAAAAAACCCTGCTGCCATGGCCACAGAGCTTGTGATCAGTTAACTGGGTCTCATGGTGTTTCCCATGATGTGCCTACACAAGAAAGTCACCAAAGCTTCTGACCCTCCAGGCCTTGAAACCTTTATCAGACCTTTTCCATAAGGGTAATTTGCCCCCGGGGTGGATGTTGTTAGGAAGAGTTTTTTCCCCCCTTCGTCCCCACAGCATTGAGATGAATCTGTGCATTTCTTGGGTTTCCCTGGCGTTTCTCCAGTCTTTCCTAAATTTGCTCTGCTGCAGTTTGTTTTGGAAAGATCCCAGCAAAGCCTGGATGGCTGGAGATCTCAGAAAACACAACTGATCTCCACGCTACAGAGATCAGTTCCCCTGAAGAAAATAGGCATTTTGGAAGGTGAATACTATGATATTATACCCTGCTGAAGTCCCTTCCTTCACAAACCCCACCTTCCCCAGATTCCACTCCCAAAATGTCCAGGAATTTTTCATCTCAGAGCTGGCAACCCTATCCTGTCCACATGACCTGTGCATCAGGTTCTCTGACATCCCAAGTTTCTTTTTCTTAAAAAAAGTTTCTAGCACCTTTTGTTGAGGAAGAAAAGCTGTCTACCTGTGAGAAAACTTTATACGCTTGTGCCTGAGCAATGATCCTCTAGAATCTCCAGCAGCATTTCCAGTTAGCAACTGCCTGGTGGTTTTGGCCTTTGTGTTTTACAATAGCCTGCAAGTGGCATGACTTGGGTTTTAAATGTGGTGTTCGTATTGTTCTGCATAGACTGTTTTTGGGTTTTTTTTGGTTATCTGATGGAGTTGTGGAGAAGTTATTAAGGCTTGATCCGTTCTTTTGTGATTTAGGCAAAGAAAATTTCCCAGGAGATAATACCGTGGCAGCCAGTTCTTCTCACTGACCACTTTTTCTCTTCCTGATTATTGTTTATTGGTGGAAGCAGCTGAACGACTCATGTAGAATAGGTCCTGGATTTACAACCGGGATCCTTCACTGGTATCTGCTTCTCCATTGAATGCTGAAGTATGAAGCCTTAGATTGCAGTGCGTTAAAATGGCTTTTTGCATGTTTTCTAATTTTGACAGCCCTGAATTTTTAGCTATCTCTAAAACGTCTTCCTTTCTCTGGAGAGGTATTTTAATGTTTTATTTTTTTGTAGATCTGTCTTTTGACACTTGAAGACATGTAAAATGACTTCAAGATACAGGAGAGGAGGGATAAATTAAAGGGATGGAATTCGACTCTCCCTCCCAGAATAATCAGCCATCAATTTTGAATTTTGTTCAGCTGACTGCTTTTTCTGTAAGGAAGGAAGATTCAGAAAATGAAGCATCTGAGGGAACTAGTTAACTGGTAATTAGATCCCAAAGTGTTGTTACAAGATTTCTTAATACAGCCTTTATTATTCTTGTGACGTCTGTTTTTGACCTGGGTGGCCTATTTCCGAGACAGGGACTAATTTACAACTCCAAAATTATATACGTCATTAGAGAACTCTTTCTTACAGCTGAGGAGCACATATTGGCAAAACTGGTAAACAAAATATTTTTTGAAATTAGCGGGATGTTCTCCAAATAATCGTCGGGAAATTAATTGCTATCATGTACACGACCTGAGTTCAATCCTGGTGGAAGCTGGGTTCAAGTAGCCGGCTCAAGGTCAACTCAGCCTTCCACCCTTCCGAGTTGGGTAAAATGAGTACCCAGTTTCCTGGGGATAAAGTGTAGATGACTGGGGAAGACAATGGCAAACCACCCCGTAACAAAAAGTCTGCCCTGAAAACATTGTGATACTGACCCCCCCATGGGTCAGTAATGACTCGGTGCTTGCACAGAGGACTACCTTTACACAGAAGTGGAGCTTTGTGTGAACCAACCCTTGGAATAGGCTTAAAGATACGTAAACTCTCCTCTTTCCAAAGAAAAGCAAAAGCCCCAAGTTTTTTACCAGTTTGGTTGTAATTATTTCTTTAATAGATTGTGCAACTACAGCTGCATGCGTTTGTTTTATGATCAAAATAAAATTGTTGTTTTTAATAGCTGCATTCCATACAAGTGATGTCAGCAATCATCATGGCAATCAAGACGGATTCCTTGGCAGCCGCCTTACAGGAAGAAACTTGGGAACATGCTCGTTCATAGCAAATATTAACATGGCTGGACAGTGAAAAAAGTAGTCAGTCCATAATATTCTCCCCTCAAGGTTATTTTGAATGAAAATGAGTAGGTAATAGCCTTGTATAAATGTCCATGTGGAGTGAATACCTTTTCACTGAGCAGGCTTGTATCCACCTATCCTGCCCAATACTTGCATTCGGTATGAAATTTGTACAGAATATACAAGCATACTTTTTGCAGTCAAGTAGATCTAGCATATGAATGCACAGATTAGGCATGCACAGGTTCTGTGCAAATGCTGAAAGCATGTTGGAGGTGGAATATTTCTAGAGTATTTATATATTTATAAATATATAAAATGCGTGTATACACACACATATCTACACATACATACATATGTACGTATATGTACATATACATATAGAACGGTAATCTGCAGTACTGCTGTCCAAGCTCTGCTCATGACCTGTGTTTGATCCCGGCAGAAGCCGGGTTCAGATAGCTGGATCAAGGTTGACTCAACCTTCCATCCTTCCAAGGTCGGTAAAATGAGTACCCAGTTTCCTGGGGATAAAGTGTAGATGACTGGGGAAGGCAATGGCAAACCACCCCATAACAAATGTCTGCCAAGAAAACATCATGATACGATGTCCCTCCCTCATGGGTCCGTAATGACTCAGTGCTTGCACATGGGACTACCTTTACCTTTATCTATGTATGTATAAGGGCACTGAAATATGAATAAAAGGAACTGAAAGTAGAGATATTTGTGAAAATAAATTCCAGAAGTTACTGTAATCCACAAAATGAAACAACATCGGATTTCTATTCAGAAGTGCAACAAAATTATAGCTAATGAAGACTTCTAACAATTTTTCAGTGTAGTCCTTGTTTTCGTTACTCTCTTCAGCACAGGTGTTTTCCTGTGTTAGTTGTCCTGTTGTCCTGTTTCTTCTTCTCTGTTATGTCTCCCATCAGGAGAAAGGTCCATATACGACTGTCAGTTTCCCTGAAAGTTTTGATGTCACAGCCCCTTCTATTCAGAAAGAATTTTCGGCAGACAAGCAGCCTTACATAAAATTGAGCTGTACATGGAAGAAAGAGAGTTGACACATGTTTGGCTATTAAATGGGCTACAACTTTATTAAACACATAGCATCTGGACTGGCACCAACTGATAATGCAACTCGAAACACAATTTGGGGCCCTCAGAACGGTGCAGAGGAGTCAGGCCTCCTCTGTGTAAACATTCCTGAATATCTGGAAGAGTCCACACTGGTTCCCAGCAGTCTTCTGGACTGTTCAGTCTGCTTTTTTGCCAAGCACTAACATATGTTTGATGAGAGGCAGCAAGATCTTTGGCACATGGATCATGGCAGGACAAAAGGGGTGTTGCTGCTGTCCCACTCTCTGCAGCCACATTAGCACTGAGATTCTGATCTGAGGAACACCCCCTTCACCTTAGAGTGCTCACCAACGTAATGCTTTTAGTTTAACTGTTTTACCAACCTTGAAGTTCTACCTGTGACCAAAGAATTCTACCAAATTTACCAACTTGAAAGAACTCCTGAATCAATAATGTTTACAAGGTTTTTAAACAGCTTACTTGGCCCTCAAAGATGATCAGCTTCAGCCCCCAGTACTAGAAAAGGAGTGAGTTCTGCATTTGGGCAGGAGTGCTGGAGGCAGGGCTACTGCTCCTTTTAAAGCCGTTCCAGCTTACTCCCCACTGGGAAATTCAAATAAGGCCACCTATGGGATCTTGCTCCTCTGCTCGCCCCCACATTAAGCCCCTTGTATGGAAGGGAAAGAGCAGCATTTTGTTCAAAGGCGGTGAACTTCGTCAGATCAAACTCCAAAAATAAAACATGAAATGCCACTACAATTGGATAAAATAAGATAATCAGATTCATGTATTGATTTTACTTTCATTTTTTCCAAGTTGTGAGCTGAAGCAGTTTAACTATACTTAAGTGCATGGGTAGTTTATATGTTTTGATTTAAGATGATGCAGCTAAAGCAGGACACATCATTTAGCAAGTAACCTACAGACCCTGCTTATACTTCAGGAGTATCATAGTGAAGGATAGTATTGAAGTCCTTGATATCTTTTTTTATAGATTTACAATGAAATCCTAAGCAGAGTTATGCCAGTCTAAGCCCATTGAAGTCAATGGGTGTAGACTGGAGTGACTCTGCTTAGGATTGCACTGTTAGTGTCCTTTTATAGTTTAGTAGTGCAGCCACAATTCCATTTTGAAGCACGAAAAATATTCGAATTATGTTTACTATAAATTACTTACCACCTGCCCTGCTTCGCTAAAATAAAATTGTAGGTTTATATTAATGGAATGAGACATTCATGTAGAATGGAGGGCTGATATGACCAACAAGTTGACAAAATATCAAACAAAATTCTAAGGGACAATTAGAATTCTGATTTGAATCCTCATAATAGGAATTCAAATAAATTACGTTTTATCTGGTTATCTGTAATGGTATTTTGGTGAAAGGGCTCCCCCTATTTTTTCCTGTTGGTTCATAGATAATTTAAGAAGATTAGTGCATTCCTACAGAGTCCCTATCCTATCCCCCAGTTATAATAATATGGAAGATACATAATTGAGGAAGTGAGTATATCAGTCATAAAGTTAGCCGCTTGCCTATTCACTCATGGCATGTAAGAATTACTGTAGATCATGTACCATATAAGACTACCAAGACTCTTCTTGACCTGTATGACATAGTGAACATGTACAAATGGATTCGCGAACATTGTTTTGTGGGTTGGTAATTATCTTGTACTTTTCTTTCAGGGTAAATCATATAGACTAAACATCTATTCTAGAGAGACCTTTTTAATGACAACTGAATAAGATGCTTGCCAAGAGACAAGGTGTGAAATAGGGACACTGCATATAGCTGAACATAAACTGAACACATCTGTCAATTTCTGACATCTCTTGCATTTGTAACGGTATCTCTGGAGATTCATTGTTTCTCATTACTCCGTCTGAGTTGAGATTTATTGTTTGGATGAGCAGATCTCTTCCATATTTCTAACTCTTCCAATTGTACACATTTTTAATTTACCTCTAGAAACATGCCCCGCCTTTGAAATAATGTCTGTCATTATGTATACAGAGACTGAAGATGTTAAGATTTACGTTCCTTTAGGATATCTTCTTACTTGTGGCATTCTTAAAAACAATTTATCTTGAACTTATAAAGAATACTTATTATCCAGTTTCAAGAAACCATTAACATACTTGTGTGAAGGTGTACTGTCTTAGATATCAGGTATCCTTGTGGTAAAATTTAAACCCATGGCCCCTAAACTGTGAAAGTGGACATAGGCTGAATAAAAACAGCATCAATAATCTCTGGTATATTCATAATATAAGCAAGCTTGGATAATTTTGCTGCTTGAATTTTTCATCCCCTTTTTTCCTTCCATTGTACATGAAACTGATATTGAAGACTTCTTTGAAAAGAATAACAGATTGTTATGATGACTGAATTTCAGCATAATTGCAGTTTATTTCTTGCCTACACACTAGGATTCTAAACAAGGATTAGTAAAGAGTTTATTGTTGGGTAAAGGGTTCAACTTTGTATGTTACCAAACAAACAAACCCACAATTTCTTTAAAACCAGAAAGTATTCAACTTCAGTTAATAAGTATAATAACAATAACTGCGCTTATATACTGCTCTTCTAGACAGATTAATGCCTCACCCAGAGCAGTGAACAAGTTAGTGTTGTTATTATCCGCACAATACAACTGGGGAGCTGGGTCTGAGAGGAGTGGCTTACCCAAGGCCATCTACTGAGCTCATGGCAGTAGTGGGATTCGAACCAGTAGAGTGCTGATTCGCAGCCAAACCACTTAGCCACTGTGCTACAGCAGTTGTGTGTGTAAAGAGAGAAGGAGCGGGTGTCCACACCCAAGAACAAACCCTTGACCCAAATGAACCAGAGTCAAAATACAGTGTCAAACAATTATTCCTAAACCACATTTAGTCATGACAATCTGCTGTTTAACTCTGATTGTGTACAAATACATCTTTGCTTCTTTGCTTAAGTGTGCCCATTGTTCATCCCACCATCCTTGTTTTTCTGCCCCAGTTCCATGTTTTAAATTATTGCTTTTATTATACTTTATATCTTTAAGAGGTTCTTGCATTAAAAATAAAATGCAACCTCATTGCAATCAATATAAATATAACCATTATCTAAAAATGCAAGCTACAACAATTTTTTTCATGTAAGGCTACAATGTGAATTGGCAATGTGAATTGATGAGAGTAGTGGAAAAAATGAGACGACAAATAACTATGCCATCACAAATCTGTCACAGAGTAAAAACAGTGAAAATGCCAAATGCCAATAAAAAATGATTGCAAGATCAAGCAATTAGAGCTATTATGATAGAAAACTCCATTGCCTATTGATAGAAAAGGAAGTAGGCAAGTGATATTGTATTGTATTGTATTTATACTTCACCTTTCCATCCAATGGGGGTCCAAAGTGGCATGCATCATTCTTCTCCATTTTTCCTCACAACAAACTCTACCAAGTAGGTTAGGCTGAGAGTATGTAACTGGTTCAAGGTCACTCAGCAAGCTTCCATGGCAAAGCAGAGAACTGAACCTGCGTTGCCCAGGTCCTAGTCCAGTAAAAAACAGCAAGAGTCCAGTTGTCACGAGCAGGGCTGGGCGAGAGAGAGAGAGAGTCCAAGACACCCCGGGGTCAAGAGCCAGAAAGTCAGTCCGTCAGTGGAGCAAGCTAACGATAATCCAAAAGCCAAGCCAAGGTCAGAAAGCCGAGTCGTCAGTCAAACGCGCACTCCTTCGCCATTCCCAAACAGCCTCCCTCGCTCAAACCCTCCCCCTTGCTGCTGGCTCGAGAGGCTTAGATCTCTGAGGCACCAGTTCCTCCTCTCTGCACGATCCCTCTCTAGCTTGCACCGAGGGACCTGGTTGCTGGTCACTGGATGGCTCTTCAGGGACTGTGGGGGGGCAGGTCTGCTGGCTCCGCTGGCTTTTCCAGCCCCTCATCCTCTGAGGAGGAATCGCCAGCAGGTAGAGAACCCAGCCGAGGCTGGCCTACAACACCATCCCCCCTCCCAAGGCCCCTCCCCTCTGAGCGACCAGGAGGGCCTGGCTTGTCGGGGTACGCCTGATGGAATCGCCGGAGGAGACGTGGAGCATGGAGGTTCCCTGCCGGCTCCCAGGACCTGTCATCTGGCCTGTATCCCTTCCACTCCACCAGATACTGTAGCCACCCCTGGTGCCAATGAGAATCCAGGATCTGGTTCACCTCATATTCCTCCTGGCCGTCCACCAGTACCGGTGGTGGCGGGGGTGCCGGGTCATGGAGCTGGTGCGGGGGTGCTGTCGGAGTGAGCAGGGATCGGTGAAAGACCAGGCGGATCCGTAGTGTTAGGGGTAGCTCGAGGAGGAACGCAACTGGGTTGACCTGCTCCACTATCCAGTAGCCAAAAGTAAAGAGGCTTTCCCCCCAAGAACAACAAGAAGCACACACCAGGGAAAGATAAGTGAATAATATTTCTTAAATGCACTTAATGCAAATATTTCTCAATTGCTATACTTGATGCAAAAATAATGATCAACTCTCAGTGAAGCTGGAAGGGGCCCCAAAGGGCGAGGGGACCCCTTTGGGGCCCCTTCCAGCTTCACTGCTCCACCAACCTGAAAAAGAAGAAACTTCAACTACAAAAAAGATATCAATCTAATTGCATTAGAGACACAGACGGATTTCTGTCTGCTACACCAGACGGATTTCTGTCTGCAACACGGAGAATCATCGTTAAAGACTCTGGGGGGCTTACAAAGTGCACCCCTCTGGACACTGGGACATTGAATATCACCTTGAAGGGTGTATTATGATAAGTCTTTTGAAAATGTTGTATGAGAGTTGATCATTATTTTTGCATCAAGTATAGCAATTGAGAAATATTTGCATTAAGTCCACTATCCGGTAGGGCCTGATGAACCGATGATCCAGTTTTTGAGAAGGGTATTGGGACTGGATGTGCTTGGTGGAAAGCCATACCCTGTCACCCACCGTGAGGACCTCCTCCTCCCAACAGTGTCGGTCCGCAGCAGCCTTATAGACCTACTTGGTTTGGTTTAGTTGCTCCCGTAGTACTTGATGCAAGGCTTGAAGTTCCTGCACAAAGGTGTTTGCTGCTGGGACCACGGAATCTGGAGCTGTGTGAGGGAAATACTGTGGATGGTGTCCATAATTGGCCAGGAAGGGTGTCTGCCTGGTTGAGGAGTGAACGGAGTTATTGTATGCGAACTCTGCCAAGGGATGTAGGTCGGCCCAGTAGTCTTCTTGATAATTGGTATAACACCGGAGATACTGGCCACCCATTGGGGCTACATAAGTGAGGAATCTTATTCAAACTCTGAAGCCAGGAAAGGCAGCAGATATTGACCCAGTTCCTCCAGAATTAATAAAAAAGAACTGTGAATGGTGGGTCCCAATATTAACATCCTTGTTTACAGCAATTGATAAAACAGGCAGAATACCTAAAGACTGGGGGGTGTCAGTTATTGTCCCCATTTACAAGAGAGGTAATAAAGATATGCCATCAAATTATAGACCGATAAGCTTACTCAGCACTTTGAGCAAATTATATGCAAGGCACTTACAATGGAAATTAAGAGACTGGATTGAACAGAAGCAGTCTAGCCAATGAGCAAGCAGGTTTTAGAGAGGGTCGTTCAACTCTAGACCAATGTATAATCCTGGATCACCTAATTGCAAAATATTCTACAAGAACATCAGTGTCCTTATATGCAGCCTTCATTGATTTCAGGTCAGCATTTGACTCCATTTCTAGAAATATACTGTGGGGAAAATTGAAGGCTTCTTCCATTGATAGACGCCTGTTATTTCTGATTCAAGCCTTATATAAAAACACCACAATACAAATCAGATGTAACCCACAAGGCCATCTTACAGCACCGATAAAAACAAAGAAAGGAGTAAAACAAGGCTGCATGCTAGCACCATTGTTATTTAATTTTTATATAAATGACTTGGTGCAATGCTTAAATAGTCCAGATTATCACTCTCCTCAATTGGCAAATAAGCATATTTCCATATTACTTTATGCAGATGATGCAGTGCTCCTCTCGAGGACACCAGTTGGACTAAAGAGAGCACTCCGTACACTTACTAACTATTGTCAACAAAATCAGCTGAAGATTAATGATGATAAAACCAAAATAATGGCCTTTGCAGAGAGACCTAGGAGATATTCATGGTATCTAAATGAGACCTGCATAGAACAGGTGCACTGTTATAAATATTTAGGTATGATTATACAGGAGAATGGGAGGACAAATACACATATAAAATATGTTTCCTCTAATGCACAAAAGAGTGCTGGGGCGATACAAAAATTTTATTGGTCCAGAGGGGGTTGCAATGTGGAAGTGGCCATTAGGTTATTTTCGTGCAAGTCTCTCACGCAGATGTTATATGGAGTTCCGCTAAGTATTACAGCAAAGAGGACATTGATGGAAAGAACACAGTCCAAATTCCTAAGAGCAGTACTTCAAACACCTAAGAATGTGTCAAATGCAGCTGTAAGACTGGAAGTTGGCATGGTAACGGTGGAAGCTCGATTATGGATAGCAGTTATATTATACTGGCTAAAATTGGTTTCTACCGTAAATGGCCTGGCACATTTAGTTTTGAGGGATAACTTTGTTCCTCCCTGGTTGATATTGTTGAGGAGCAAATTAGGTCATTATGGTTTCTCCCAACAATATCTATTGTCTATGAATATGGCATAGGCTAGGGTCCTGATTAAACAGAGAATCCTAGATGTGGAAAGGCAACATGACCTGACCAGAGTTGAGAACTATTTATTAGAAAGAAGTATTATGAATAGGGTTGCACCAATGCCGTATATAAATAACTTGGAGAATCATGACTATAGAAGAGCTTTTACCCTGTTAAGATATGATGTCTTACCCTCTGCTGTCCTGGAAGGCAAATATAAGAAGATACCTTATGAAAAATGTTTGTGCCCATGTGGAGATGGGAGTGTCAAGTCCCTATTACATGTTTTCTTTGAGTGTAAAATATATGATCATATTAGGGAAATATATATTAAACTTATAATTGATAGTCTTCCAGGGAAAGAGAGAAAAATTATATTACAATCATGTTAGCAGACAGGAATAGGGAAATGACGCTCCAAGTGGCAAAATATGACTGGATGGTCATTAATAGGAGGAAATCCTGGCTTAGTGCAATATCCTAGATAAGTATTATTATAATTTGATAATATAAGGTAATTTGAATTTTAGGTATTTATATTATGTAAATTATAGTAATCTATCATTTTAATGATTGCCTCGATATTTTAAGTTTCTATTGTTGCCAAATAATTATGCTTGTAGGACTGATCAATTTTATTTTATTTTATTTAAAGACTGGTTTATTAAGTAAATTTCTAAAGGTGGTAATTTGTTGAAATATGTACCTTTTAAATATTTATTTTAAAATGGTGTGTGCTCGCTGATGTGCAATCATGTAATTTTGAATTGATTTCAAGAATGTGACGGCCTCTGGCTAATAAACTTTGTTGTTGTTGTTGTTGTTGTTGAGTACCTGGTGGTACTCAAGGTGTTCGTTCGTTCCATTTGCCCATCGGTCTGTGGGTGGTGCAAGGCAGATAAGTGGATGTGGGTGCCAAGGAGAGCCTGGAGAACTTGCCAGAATTGGGAGGTGAACTGCACCCCCCCCCGACCTGAGATTAGGTGCTGAGGAATCCCATGTAAACGGAAGACATGGCACAGGTATATGCGTGCGGCTTCTTTAGCTGTTGGTGTCGCGGGACAAGGGACAAAGTGCACCATCTTGGTGAAGAGGTCCACTATTATGGTGATGCAGGTATGCCCCCGCGACGGGGAAAGGTCCGTGATGAAGTCCAAGACTCCCACGGTCTTGTTGGAGTTGGCAGGGGTTGCACCAGGCTGGCCGGTTTCCCAGGGACATCTTTGGCGCAGCAGCACACCTCTCAGGACTGTACTTACCAGGCTATATTGCCCTACACACGAGGCCACCAGAACTCTCAGGAGAGAAGGTGTAGGGTCTTGTACTGCTCAAAGTGCCCCGCGGCCGGAGCATCATGAACCAGTTGCAGCACCTCCTGACGTAGGGACCCAGGGGGCACATAGTTCCAGTCGTTGTGGGTTAGGAGGTTCTGTTGGAGCCGGTACCCGGGTGGGTCCGGTTGGGCTGGGTCACGCAGGAGCTGAGTGATGCGCTGGGCCCACAGGTCATCCTGCTGGGCTTGCTGGACTCGGAGTCACAGGGAAGTAGGCTCTTCCGTCACTGCAAAGACCTCGGGTGGAAGAATTGTGGAAGCTACGGGGGCTTTCTCATCCTGTAAGGCAAACTCTGGTTTCTGGGACAAGGCATCCGCCTGTTTGTTCTGGGCACCAGGGACGTAGCGGATGGTGAACTGGAACGAGGCAAAGAACAAGGCCCACCGGATCTGGCGCTGGTTCAGGTTCCGGGTGGTCTGGAGGTGCTCCAGATTGTGGTGGTCTGAGTGCACAATGATTGGGTGCCGCGCTCCTTCCAGATGGTGCCTCCAGGTCTCGAACGCAGCCTTGATTGCCAGCAACTCTCTCTCCCAAATGGTGTAATTTCGCTCAGCAGGTGTGAGTTGGCGAGAGTGGTACGCACAGGGGTGTAGTGGACCTTCAGGGGAGTCCTGTTGCGCCAGGATGGCCCCTAATGCTGTGTTGGAGGCATCAGCTTCAACAATAAAAGGCTGATTCATATCTGGGTATCATAGGATGGGGCCGGTTGCGAAGCAGTTCTTCAGGGCTTGGAAGGCCTGCTGGGCCTCCGGGTCCAAGTGAAGGGGACTCGGGGTCGGATGAGCTGGGTTAATGGGACGGCCAGGTCAGCAAACTCAGGGATGAACTGCCTGTAGTAGTTTGTGAACCCCAGGAACCACTGGACATCCTTCTGGCTCCTGGGGGCCTGCCAGGAGAGCACAACGTCGACTTCGGCTGGATCCATCTGGAGGTCCTGGGCAGAGACACGGTGCCCCAGAAATTCTACCTCTGTCTGGTCGAGCTCACACTTCTTGAGCTTGGTGTACAAGCCATGTTGTCTCAGCCGGCGGAGTACGGTCCGGACGTACTTGGTATGCCTGGCTGGGTTCCAGGAGAACACCAGGATGTCATCAAAATACACGATGATGTAGCGGTCCAACAGGTCATGGAACACGTCGTTTATGTACCTCTGGAAGACTGAGGGTACATTACACAGGCCAAATGGTATGACTAGATATTCGAATTGGCCGTAGCGAGTCCCAAAGACAGTCTTCCATTCATGCCCCTCACGAATCCGGATCAAATTGTATGCACCTCACAGGTCGAGTTTGGTAAAGCGGGTTGCTCCCCAGAGCCGGTCCAGGAGCTCTGGAATCAGGGGTAGTGGGTAGTAGTCCCGAATTGTGATCTGGTTCACGGCCCAGTAGTCATGGTACAGTCTGAGCTCCCCTCCCTTCTTTTTCACAAACAGGACTGGTGCCGATGTGGGCAAGGTGGAGGGCTGAATGAAACCACACTGTAGGTTCTTAGTCAGGAATTCCTGGAGCGCCAGGTGCTCAGGCAGTAGAGGCGTGCTGTTGGTAGGGGCTTATTGGGCATCAGATTAATAGCAAAGTCACACGGCTGGTGGGGCGGCAGCTGGTCGGCTCCTTTTTCCTTGAACACATCTGCGAATTTGGTATAGTGGGGCAGAAGTGAGGCTCTCTGAGGGCTTGCGCTGGAACTGGCAAGCAGCCTCCGGTGGGGGACCGGCTTCATGGAGGGAAACTGGACTACCTGGCGCTTTGAGTCGATGAGGGGGTTACCGCTTGTGAGCCAGGTCAGGCCCGGCACGACAGGGAAGTGCAGCATGCAGACCAGATCGAACTGGAGTCGGTCCCAGTGGCCCTCCGTGACTATCTCCACAGTCTCCATCTCGTGGGTTACCAGACCCGATTTCAGAAGGCGCCCATCTGTGGCTTCCACCAAGGAACTAACTTGCTTCTCACGCATGGGGACGCTGTGCTGGCGGGCAAACTCTTGGTCCGTGAAGCTCCGAGAAGCACCAGAATCGACCATAGCGGTTGTTTCCACGTGCCTCCTGTCTGGTAACCGAATCTCTAGGGGAAGAAGGAGGTGTGTCCCCCCCCCAACATCAAGGGCCCCATTAGTACAGATGTCTCGCCCCAGTCTGCGTGGGCTGCCGCAAGCCGGGGCCTGGCTTTTGCTGCTACCTCTGGACGCCGCTTCTCCAGGCAGGCGTTGGCATAATGGTCAGCCCCTCTACAATACAGGCAAAGCCCCTGGGTGTGTCACCGTGCCTTCTCCATGGCTGTGAGGCGTGGTCATGCATGGGTTCCTCAGATTATGCCACTCCCAGGTCGGCTGGGGAGAAGTAGCTAGTTACAGGCGCTGGCCTGGGAGGACCCATCTGCCGTAACATCTCGCTGCGCACCTGTTTCTGGGCTTCCAGGTGCTAGTCGATGTGCTGGCATAGCACCACTAGGCCTTGGAGGGTGGATGGACATTCAGTCCGGGCCAGCTCATCCACGACTTCATCAGACAGGCCCTCCACAAACTGGTCCATCAGCACCGACTCATTCCACGAGAGGTCCTGGGCCAGAAGCTGGAACTCTGCTGAATAGGCTGCCACTGAACCCCACCCCTGGTGGAGGCATCGGATACACCTGTTGGCACTCTCAGCCTTGACTGGGTTCGCAAAGGCTTGCTGGAGCTGCTCCACAAACCCGGCATAGTCCTGTAACAGCGGTGACGATTCAAGGAGCAGGGGGGTAGACCACTTGGCAGGTTGGCCTTTCAATAAGCTCAGAATGAAGCCCACCTTGGTCCGGTCATCGGGAGAGTCTCGTGGGCGCAGGCTATGTACAGCTGGCGCTGGGCGAGGAAGACGGGAAATTCCTCCACACTACCTGCGAACTTCTCCGGTGGGCTTACTGGGCACTTGGGCATGGCCGGCAGGGGTGGCAGCGTTGCTTAGGCTTGCTGCTGCAACTGTTGCTGAAGTTGGGCCACTGCATTAGTCAATTGGTCAACCCTCTGCTGGAGCGTTTGGTTTTGCGCTACCAGCGCAGCAGCGGCTCCCATGTCCATGCCACTTGTTGTTGGGGTGGGAGCAACGTATCACAAGCAGGGCTGGGCGAGGGAGAGAGCGAGCGAGAGTCCAAGACACACTGGGGTCGAGAGCCAGAAAGTCAGTCTGTCAGTGGAGCGAGCGAACGAGAATCTGAAATCCAGGATGAGGTCAGAAAGCCGAGTCGTCAGTCAAACACGGAAACAAGTAAGGAGTGGTTGAGGACAAAGCCGAAGTCAGGAAACAGGAGGTCTATCCAAGCAAGGGCAGGGTACGAGGCAGAGGTGAAGCTTCCAGGAGCTGAGCTGCTGGGCGCAAGGAGTGGTGAACGATGTTGCTCTCATGCTGGGCCCTGCCCAGTGTTCTCCTTATATGCTCAGGACAGTGTAAGAGGACGAGGGCCAGGTGTTTTTCCTTCACTTGATTGCCCCGCCTCGCCCTCAGCGTCCAGCTTCATCTGCTGCTGCGCCAACAGGCACACACTCCTTCGCCATTCCCAAACAGCCTCCCTCACTTGAGCCCTTCGCCTTGCTGCCGGCTCGAGAGGCTTGGATCTCTGAGGCGCCGGTTCCTCCTCCTCTCTGCACGACCCCTCTCCCTCTCTAGCTTGCGCTGAGGGACCTGGTTGCTGGTCGCTGGATGGCTCTTCAGGGACTGGGGGGGGGGGGCGTTCTGCTGGCTCCGCTGGCTCTTCCAGCCCCTCATCCTCTGAGGAGGAATTGCCAGCAGGTAGAGAGCCCAGCCAAGGCTGGCTTACGACACCAGTAGTACCTATAAGGCTAACAAGAGTTGTGGTAGAGTATGAACTTTCCTGAGGCACGGCTCATACCCTATCACAAGTTTTATTAGTCTTATAGGTACTACTGGACTCTTGTTCTTTTCTACTGCTACAGATAGACTAACATGGCTACCTATCTTTATTTAGATCTTAGTCCGTTACTGCTTTCATTATATTTTGCAATGGTTTCCATTTGGGATCATTGCAGATCCATGATAAGTCAATGAAAAATCCATCATGGGAAATATATGATCACATCAAAACTTAAGATGATGGATAGAAGCTCTAGTGCATGAGTAGAAACACTGTTTTTGGCTTTTTGGGTTCCAGTGGCCATATTTCAAAAAGAGCTAACTGCGAGGCCATTTTTAGCTGTACAAATCTGAAGCATTATTTTAAGTGAATACAGGAATATAAAATATAGTCTACTAACATCAGTCCTGCATATATATAAGAGGTTTCATACTAGACGTAGAAGGCACTTTAGAGTACACCTGTTTATGTATGTTATTTATAGTTCTCATGGAGACTCAAGGCAGATTACACAGTGTACTGCTGTAGCATAGTGGTTAAGTGGTTGGACTGTGAATCAGCACTTTCCTGGTTCGAATCCTGGTACGGCTCAGCAGTTGGCCTTGAGTAAGCCACTTCTCTTAGCCTCTAACTGTAAAGAAGCCTTCCCCAAGGAAAATACTGGAAACAAGAGTGGAAAACCACACCTGGGGAATTATACAAGAAAGAGACTAATGCAACTGTACTAATGTGAGGAGACTATATATACATTTATAAATTATTAAAGTGCAAAATGTTCAAGTGCTATAAGTAAATAAAAATTAATAGATATCCATCATTCACAATAAATAAGCATTATACAAAATTTCAGATTCTCTCATATATAATAAGGTGATGGCCAATCTGTAAATATCAATAAATATCACAGTCCACTAGCATCCAAATAAGCAATATAGTTCTCAAATAAATAACAATCATCTCATCTCTTGTAGGTGCATGGAAGGAGGTGCTCCAGAGGATCCAAAAAGGGCGAGTAGGTAGGTATAATGCATTCAGTGCTCATAAAAAAATTCTTGTTCTGCTTATTCTTTAAGTGGACCCAAATCATATGGGAGAAAAATCCCTTCATGGACCCAACAAGGGGCCGGCTACAATTGGTTTGCTACAATTTTTT
Organism: Eublepharis macularius; assembly: GCF_028583425.1. Taxonomy (NCBI): domain Eukaryota; kingdom Metazoa; phylum Chordata; class Lepidosauria; order Squamata; family Eublepharidae; genus Eublepharis; species Eublepharis macularius. The sequence goes on from NC_072799.1 coordinate 51,844,970, forward strand.
GATTGATTGTTTATAGGCGACTGCCTCAGAGTTCATGTTTGTTTGGCAGTGGTTGCGTTATTGAGACTGTATTAAGATATTTATAAAACAAGAAAAAATATTCACTAACAAGAAGTTTTTCGTTGATATTTATTGTACTTTCTAAGTTTTTATACTTAGTCTGTCGCAGCATTGGTTGCTCCTCTTCTTGCGGTTCTACTGTGACTCTCTCCTCCTTGCTTTGTACTTTAAATACAAGCAGCAGTTTGTTGTATATATGTAATTGTACAATATTTAAGCAAACTTTTCTACCACTGTTGAGGGATTTTTTTCTGGTATGATATCTTTCATTAGCATTCTTTCTTCCCCGGGTGAAAATGTAGCTATTCATTGCTAGTAATTTTCCAACATTGGCACAGTAGATAATTGTTAAACTATTAAACCATGGATTGTGATTTATAATGTCCATAATAGCAACAATATCTAACTGATCATTCTGTGCCGTCATTGAAAATGTACCTAATCTCTTGCAGTGTGAAATACACTACAATGGCATCTAATGACACACATATCTTATTACCTGCTGGTAATAAGCTATCTACAAGGATGACAGTTTAATTATACAAGTACATTTCCTGCTGGCAAATGACTGACTCCCAAATATTTCTGCAGTTCTTTACCTGTTTCTTAAGAGAATGTAACCACAAAACTCTTGCTGTCCCAAGTTGAATTTCTGCTTTATTTAATATGCTGAATATGGGAAAAGCCAACTTCAAAACACTTGACCTGTCTCTTTAAAAAGATTTTCATTTACTAGTACGTGAAGCAATAGAGTTAATAAATTATAGGAAGGTGGTTTTTTAAGCTATGAACTAAACTACCCTGGGGGCTGGGGGAGGCCAAGGAGTTTCCTTCTCAGAAGGAGAGAGTGGAATTGCATCAGTGACAAAAGCAAATAATCCACAGGATACAAGTAGTGTTGAAATGCTTTTGATGTTTGCATCCTAAGAAAAGACAACCTTTTAAGACCATTTACTTCAGTATGCTCATAAACTTTTAGGTTGCTTCTACATGGCGACTATTCCCTGTTCAGTTCTAAGGTCTTCTCACAGTGCCAATGGTGCGTTTACACAGAGATTTACTCCATACTTCCCCATCCTACCCACATCACTAGCAGGCTTCTTGCCCTGTTTTGTAAAATTAGTGGCAGTCTTTATAGAATTTTAAAGCTACCTCTGTTTGTCTCAGGCCTGTAGCCGTAGTGTTGCTTGCAGGTGCCCCACCCAAAATGTGTCCTGCCCCACCAATCAGCGTTCCTGTATGTGCAGGGTTGCTGAGAGTCTCTCTACACGAGACATCTTACAGGGGGATGCACAAGTGTAGGGAGACACAATGTTAGCTGGGAAGAATAGTTTAAAAAGACAGAGCCAGGGGAGGTTGCTCGTCTGAGGGTTTGTTATTTTTATCTGCTCCTCCCTGAAGGGGAGGTGAAATTAACAGAGCCTTCTGGGAGACAAAGATGAAATTAACAAACCCTCTGAGGAGCAGTCTGCATCAGCACTGTCTTTTTTTTAACTGCTCTTCCTGGCTAATATTGCATGTCCCTACATTTGAGTGTCCCTGTGTAAGATCTCATGTAGAGAGACTCTGAGAGATGGGGAAAAGGAGGACAAACTCATCTGCTCTTGTGGGCCCCGGAACCTGGATAAATCAGGCATTCAGAGAAGGTTTCCCAGGTATTTTTTAGTACAGTTCTGTCTACAGCTACTAGGGGGCACAGAACTCAGAGGCAGTCAGTGTTCTGCCACCTCTTTTTGCAATGATTTTTTTAAAAAAATAAAGCTCTCCGTGGCTGCAAGACTGAAGCAAACATGAACTCATCAAACTACCTGGCTTGCCTTAATCCCTCCCTCTAATTCTCCCTGCGTTTGTATCTTCCTGGCTGAGGAGTTAAAATATTTTAACTGCAGAATAGAAAAATCTTTGTTCATATCACATTCAGAAAGGATACATTTGTGATTATTTCCCCCCAAATATATCAAATTAGCAAAAGGGTGATCCCCCTTTCCCAAACGTAACACTTTGCATGCATTGAGGTCTGTTTTAATGGTTGTGAATGTGGAATGGTGAATGCCTTAGTTCCAGTTTATATCAAAGCAAACAATATTCTAGCTTAATTATGACTATAATCTGCAAACTTGGCCACTACAGTGGTCACCCCCAGTGTCAAATCATTTATGAACTTACTATTGCGATTAAATAGCTCTGGCCCCAGTACTGATCCTTGTGAAACCCCACTGCTTACTTTCTTCCATGATGACAACTGTCTGTTTATTCCTACTCTTTGCTTCCTGTCATTTAAGCAATTTTTAATCCATAAATGGACCTATTCTCTTATCCCATGACTGCTAAGCTTACTCAGGAGTCTTTGATGCAGTACCTTGTCAAAAGCCTTTTGAAAGCCCAAGTCTACCGTGTTGCTGTTATCTACGTTTATTCACTTTCTCGAAGAACTCCAAAAGATTGGTGAGGCAGGACTGATTTTACGTCAGCAGGCTTCATTCGATTATGTGCCTAATAATTCTTTGATTTCAGTGTCTACTAAAATCATGGTGGGAGAAGGTATTAGAGGTATTGGTTAAAAATGTTAATGTCTTTCTAGAACTTTGAAAGAGGCAATTACTACATCTTTGCTTTAAAAAACTTCATTGGCTAAGGATGAGGTAGCCAATTATAGCTGAGTCTACAGTTTAACTTTTCTGGCGAGGGTGATAAGAATCTGTGATGGTGGATGATATATCTGGCTCCAGGCCTGGGTTTGAAACCAATATGGCTTTAGCTGTACTGGTGGAAGATCTTTGTTTAAAGTTGGACAGGGGACAGTTGATGATAATGTTAGATATATTAGAGGCTTTTGACACAGTTGATCAGTTCGTTCTTCTCCATCAGTTGGAATATGAAGCTGGCATTGTGTGTTTTGTTCTTTTTGGTTTGATTAGAGCATAATCAACTGGCTGGAATTTTTCCTATGGAGTGCCATAGGGTTCTGTTATCTCACTCATGCTCTTCAATATTTGTATGAGACCTCTGAATGAAATTGTCCAAAGCTTTGGTATTGGGAGTCATCAATATGTGAATAACACCCAGCTCTGTATTTTGTTCTGTATAAAGCTTTCCATTTGCGCCTGTGCAGTCAGATGCATTCTTTAATTGATATCAGAAAGAGTACATTGCCTGTTTTTTGCATCTGCACAGTCAGAGAAGTGAGAAGTGATCTTGTATGAGAAGTGATCTCAAGATCTGATTACAAGATTAGCTGTGGTCTTTGGCAAAACCCCAAGACACATAGAGAATCTAAGTCTTAAATCCCATACTTATTTTTTCCTTTGTACTATTTGCCCTTTAATAGTTGGTAGTGGTAGTGGCAGATAAGTGACGGGGTAGGGGGGGAGGGTTGATTGATGCGAGCCACCTAATCAGGTGAGAAAGCAGTGAAATCACGTCTATGGACATATCCTTATCCACTTGAACATGTCTGAACTGCTCAAAGAACAATAATCGAACAAAACCTGAGACAAATTGGTAGTTGCTTGAGATGAACTGTAGGGCAGATAGTGCCATAGGGCTCTATAATCAATCTAGTATTCAATATCCACAGCTATTAAAAGCAAAAAAAGGGAGGAGCTAAAAAAACTATAAAAGAGAGAGTACACCAATGAAAGAAGATAAGCAAGACAAGGGAAGCCATCACTAGGATTATGCACTGAGAAAGTTTTCAGTTTTGGTTCCAGAGGGTTCCAGAATAATCTTGTTTAATTACTATTTTGTTCTGGCTGGGGCAGTGCCGGCTCAGAACTGATCCGTCTGTTTTTTTTTTTTTTTCATGAGTTTTGGCTTGTTGGACACGCATGCACAAATGTACACTCTTATTTTCAAGGGGGAGTTGGGGAAATAAGGCTCTCGGGCAGTCATTTTTGCACGCAGTGGTACCAGAATCACACAGAACATTCTTCCCTCTAAACTATTAACCCACCAAGTTTGAGTGCACCTAACAATGGGGTTTGGTGTTTATGGACCCTGAGGAATGCTTGGGCAATGTGTGCATCAAGGCAAGTGTTGGTCAGCTGCGCACGCACACACTGTTCCTTTCAAGGGGTGAGGGGAAACAAGGCTCTATTTGCGCTTAATCAAAAACTGCATCAGCCAAAACCCCATCGATCCAGCACATAGAAACTCACACAACAATGAGCTCCAAAGAAGGCAAGTGTTGGCAGCTGGGCGCACACAATGACAGATTTCTAGCAGTTAAAGAAAACAAGAGGCTGCTGGACAGCCCACCCCACTGCCTGGCCTGCATGCTCAGCCTCTGCATGGTGAGTACCAAAATGAAATGCAGAAACTCGGGCGGGGGGGGGGGGGTCGTTACAGCCGTTTCCTGGATTTGGCTCAGCATTCCAGAAGCTGCTATAATGAACCGAACCAATGAGTTTGATGTGTGATTTCAGCTTGTTTTCTCAATATGCACACTCTAGTTACCATGTTTAATAAAGAATTATTGCATTTGGAATAGCCACTAGTTGGATATTTAAATAAACATAAGCAGAAATGCAAAAGTGGGTAGAAAAAGGAAAGTTACTAAAATCTCATCTGGTCCTTAGGGGTGACCTAAGATGAGGTAGAAAGATGAGGTAGAAATATATACATGTATAAATAAAGGTAATGATGTCAGACGAGCCTGTAAAACAAACGTTTTGTAAAATATATCTCTAATTGACCATACTGTCATTTTTTTTCCTTTTAAGCATGTCTTTAAAGTTTTTTCTACAGAAATTGATTCCATTCCATTTGTGTATGTCTTGTGTTAGCTTTATGTGCAGGTCAATAGAAGTAAATCCCGTTTACTTGAATTTTTGACTGTGTGTTTTGTACAACTTTGTGCCATGGGACTCCTCCCTGTTTCTGTAAATGATTTATAATACATAAAAAGAAAGAAGTGGACATCTGTTAGAAGCAAGAAAATCAAGTAAATCCCTGGTGAGATCATTGAGTAGGAAGAAAACAAATCTTCAGTGAAACAGGAATGCCAAACTAACTTATTTCTGAAGTCTGACCCCAGTGGCCGAGACCTACAGAGTGACAGAGTTAAGCATCAACAAAAAGGTACCAACAGAAACTTTGCAAAACATTCACATGCTGGTCTGGTAGGTCTTTTGCAGTATTGCATTATATGGTTGTTTCTATTTAATCTGATGAAGAAACTAAAAATTAATGTTATAGCTATTGTATTTGCATGACCATATAACTATTTAAATAGACTGAAACAGGACCAACTTGCCCTATAAAAGTTTGCTCATTTTGCAAATGAAAACAAATGTTTCCAGTGAGTGTTTACTCAGGTGTTACTTAGAGTCTCTCTACACAAGATGCCTTGGCACTTTTTTGTCAAGTGTAGGGAGATGCAATGTTAACCAGGAAGCATAGTTTTAAAAGACAGAGCCAGTGGAGATCGCTCCTCAAAGGGCTTGTCAGTTTCATCTTCACCTTCCAACGGCTCTGTCGGTGTCACCTCTCTAGTCTAAAACTGTGTGGGATCGCAACCAGAGGGCAGCGAGGAATAGAAATAGGCTGGAGCTGCCTTCCAGAGCCAGGCTTGGGCCTGGAGAAGTTATAATGGACTGAAGTTTCTCTTCTGGCATTTCACAGTCCCTTCACACAGTTCCAGTGTATAGCAAATCCTTTGCCTTGCTGCCAGCTCTGTTTTTTTAAACTACTCTTCCTAGCTTACATTGCATCTCCCAACACATATTCTTCATGTGTCAGATGTCTCATGTAGAGAGAGACTCAGAAACCAAATCAGGAGAAAAATATAGAATGGAGAGGACGGGGTTTAGCACCTTATATTTAGGGCTGGGGAGGATTCATGCCACTTCCCTGCTTTCAGCATGAATTTGATTGTGGACACGTGCATAAATACCCATGAATGCTCCAGCATGTCTATCTTGGTCTCCATTTCCATTAAGGAAATTTCAAATCACTCATTCCAGCTAACTAACAATCAGTTCACCAAAAGATGGTCAAAATGTTAAAAACCAGATTCTTGAAACCATTATTGCAGGTACCTGCCACAGCCTAGGACCCCACTGCCAACGCCTCTGGCTCCATCTTGGACCTGCTGTATCTTCTCTCTGCAAATGCTGCTAACTGTTCTAACTGCTTCGAGTGAATGTGCAGTAGCGCAAACAAAGAGGAGCCACTACCTTATCTCATTCCTTTTAGGCAGCCGTGGGGATTGGGCCAAGGGGAAGGGAGCAAATACATCAGCAGCTGAGTGGGAGGTGGGTCTGCTCAGGGAAGGGTAGCCTCTGAAGGCATTTTGTCTGAGGGCCCTCTGAAACTTGCCGCGCGCACTGCTGAACATGTAGGAAACTAGCTTGGAAATATTTAGAAAATATTTAGTAAAATATATAATTTACTTTGTTGTATATCAGCTAAAGGGAAAGATGGAGTCATAGAATGTATAATTAAGAGACCTGCGCTTATATTTAATAGTGTTAGGGAACTGGCAGTTGAAAGTCTTGCTTTAAAATGATGTGACCTTAGTTCTATAACAAGGCTTAGAAGCTGCTGTACAAGAGGATTTAGTTGCTCTCCATGTTAAAGTACAATTGCCTGGGAAATTTCTGGAGATTTTGGGGGGGGGGGGTAGACTTCGTAGAGGGAAAGTTGCTCTGTGGGGATGGGATGCCATCGAGTCTGCAATCCAAAGCTGCTATTTTGTCCAGGAGATCAACTATAACTCTGGGAAAACTCCAGGCCCACCTGGAAGTTGGTAACCCTGTATTAAAGTTGTTTAAGCCATTCTTTCTTCTCGTCTTTATCTATGGACCCAGAAATATTATCTTTCCTCCTCAATAACCTGTAATCTTCTTTGTTTTTTACCTTGCTACTTATTTATACTTCTTATTTTATCTTTTCTTTCTTATGCCAAACTTTTGTCCAGTTTTGCTAGAGTTGCCAGGTCCCCATACCCTCCTGGGGGGAGGGGGACTCAATACTCACCAGCACAGCGCCCATGCGATGACCGCCAATGGCAGTACTCACCAGCGAGCACTGAGGAACCCTAAGTTTGCTGTAGATAAAACTCAGTTCCTAGCAAAGGTCAGCAACTGCTTTGAATGTCTCATTCAGCCAAGCATAGTCTGTCATGGGTGACAGATGCTGACCTCCTATGAGCAGTTAATGCATTGTGTTTTGGATACCTGCATGATTAAACCATGAAATACAATTGACATGAGCAACTTTTAGCAGTATACTGAGAGTTGCTGAAATTGTCTTACTCTTTCATCTTCACTTTGCATATGACTAACATTATAAGCCATGGCACATAGTGTTGGCACTTAAAAATGATAGTTACCTGCATTTATTATTAATTAAGGAGTGATGGTACCTGAATAGAACATAGATTTATGCTTGTGCAATGGTGATAACTAATGCATATTTATCATGCAAGCTATATTTTCCTCATCTTCATTTTTTAGGTGAGAGCTTTTTGCAGCATTTTTTACAGAAATGTAAAATTCTTCTACTTATTTTGAACTGGTAGCAAGGACTGGAATAGGGAGAGAGACTACCACTGCCCACCCTTCCAAACAATGGAAAATGGCTTTCAGATGCATAAGATTTTATGGATGTCCTTAGAAAATGATGCATAATTCATGGAGAGACATAAATTGTAGTTCCTTCATTTAAATGGCCTTGATAATTCAAGTCACTTAGGGCATAATGAAGGCAAAATCTACCTCTTAGTATTCACATTGTATAGTTAGGTGAGATGGGATATCTAATGCTTTTAGAAAGATGTTAGCATTGTGTTTTGAACAGAAGTAACGAAATGCCAGCACTCATTGGGCCTTCTGTTCTAGAATATGTTCTGCAACTTCTGTTTTGTTTTAAATATTTTAATTGTTGTTTCTATGTCTTTGTATATTTTTAAGCTGTGGTTTTAACTGTTTTAATGATGTGTTTCTGTTGATTTTTGTTTCAGTTTCTGTTGATTTTAATGGTTTTATAATGTGATTTTAGTATGCATGTTTGAATTTGTTAGCCGCCTTAGGGCCGTTATGGGGGCAAAATGGCAGGAAATAAATTGTTAAATAAAAAGAGAATTATTACAGTAATTTATTCAAAATATGTATATGCCCACCTTTCTCCTGAGCATTTCAAGATGCCATTATGTAGAGACAGGGTGATAAAGCAATAAATATTTTAAAAAGTAATAAAAGTTTATTAAAAACCAATAAAAAATACCTCATGCACCCGCCAGCACTCTCTTACAGCCTCACTGGAAAGCCAGGAGGTAGAAGCTCCCCTGATCTCTATTGGGAGGCTGTTCCACGGGCATGAGGCAGCCACTAGAAATGCCTGAATCCAGACCTTTGCCTGTGATCAGCTCTAGTGGGTGCCATTCCTTGAAAAGCATGATCTGGCCACTGTGATCCATACACTGATCACATCCAAATTAGATTACTGTAATATGCTCCTGAACTACAGTGTAAAAGGCTGTTTCCAGAGAAAGGCTAGCAAAGGAAGGACAACTTTAGGAGTAGCAAAGTCATTTTGGAGGTGTCTTTGGAAATGATTTGGAAACTTTAATTGGTCCAAAATGCAATGGCCAGGCTATTGTCACGTTGGTTACAGGGCCGATATTACCCCTGTGCTGAAAGCTCTGCACTGGCTACCCATCTGTTTCTGGGAGCAATTGAAAGTGCTGGTTCTTACCTTTAAGGCCCTGAATGGCTTGCAGCCATGGTACCTGAAGAGCCATCTCCTCCCATGCTTTCCGCCTGCTAGTTAAGATCTGCCTCCTAAGCCCTGCTCTCTGTGCCCCTGCCTTCAGTGGTGAGGCAGGTGGTGATTAGATACAGGGCATTTTTTGTGGTGGCACTTGTCTTTGGAATGTCCTCCCCCTTGAGGTTTGCCAGGTGCCTACTTTACTTTCTTTTAGCACCAGGCTAAAACACATCTTTTTACCCCGGCTTTAGATTAGGGGGGGTTAGCTTTTCTTTTTATTGGTCTGCTCTGTTTAATGCTGTTTGTCTAATGGCTTGTATTTTATACTGTGTTTTTAAAATTGTAGATAGGGTTACCAGTCCCCCGGTGGGAGTGGGGTTTTCCTGCTCCACCCTCCACCGTCACTCACTTGGCCAGCGGGGGAGAAAGATGCGGGAACAGGCCTCCTGAGCATGCTCCTGAGGCGGTGCTCTTCCCAGGAGTGACATCATCACACTGCCCAAGAGCATGCTTTGCAACAGGCTGATTTGAGCCTCAAATGGGCCATTTGGGGCCGAAATCAGCCTGCTGTGAAACAAACATGCACTCCTGCACCTGGGCAATGATGTCGCCAGGAAGTGATGTCACCAGAAGTGTCATCACATAGGCATGGGAGCATGTACGAGAGGAACACTGAGAAGGTGAGTGCAGGATACCCACTCTCCTACTGAGAGGGTAAGGGGACCTGGTAACAGGGCTGGACCGACGGGGGGGGGCAGGGGGGTAGTCTGCCTCCGGTGCCGCCAAAGAGGGGATGCCAGGGGCAGCTGCCAGCCCCAGGAGCGCGCGGGCGGCAGGACGGGGAGCACGGCAAGCTGGCCGCCCCCTGTCCAGTGGGGCAGGCGAAAGGCAGCGCGGGTGGCTGGGAGGCCACCCGCACCATTCGCTTGCCCTGCAGGACGGGGCGGCCAGCTTGCTGCGCGCCCCCTATCCTGCAGGGCAGGCAAATGGTGCAGGTGGCCTCCCAGCCACTCGCGCTGCTGCCGCCAGCTCTACGGCGCACCAGGACAGCCAGCTTGTCGTGGGGTGGCATGTGCCACCCTGTGTGATAACGTCACAGATGTGACATCATCACGCAGTGCTGGGAGCGCGTGCGCAAGTGGCCGGTCTTTGGTTGCCCTGAGCGCCAGCAACCATAGATCCAGCCCTGCCTGGTAACATTAATTGTAGGACTCTGAAGAGACAGAATAGAGATATTCTAAATAAATAAATAAATACTGAAAATAGGCCCTAATGGGAAGGACAAAACAGCCACACAGAAACATGCAAGGTGAGGCAGTCCCTCAAGCATGACTGTCCATGAGGGGCAAGGGCTCATTTGAGTGGACTATAATGAATGAAACAGCCAAAATGACTTTTCTACTGCTAATATTTTTCCTTTGCTAGCCTTTTCTCTGGAACAGCCTTTTACACTGTAGTTCAGGAGAGTATTATTAGAGGTGACGGCCTTTAAGAAGAAAAGGTAGGGGAGCTGGGAATGGCTTTTGAAATCAGACACTGCTGATGCATTGGACCAGTGGTAGGACTCCGACCGACTCTTCTGCCTTCTTCCTTTAGAAACATAACAGCAGGCAGCATTTTATCCACTTGCAATTATGCCAGTGTTTTCCCATTTCTAACAGTTTAATGTTAAAGGGACTTTTTTTCCTGATTTCTGAAGAAAGTACTGTCATCTGCCAATCTGCTAGTCTTGAAAAGACAATCTGCCTGTCTGTCATCTCTCGATTCACTTGATTCGTTCTCCCTTCATGACCGTGCTTAACTGTTTGCTTTCTTTCCACAAACTTTTTAAATACACGGATCTAACCTCTTTGTTCCCAATTCTTTCCTCTTCTTTGCTCTCTAATGTCTGTAGTAACTGTGCTGAATGTTCTACGACATTTACTGTAGACAAAGATGTAGTCCATAATGACCCCAAGGTCTCACTAGCTATTTAAGGCAGGCAGTAACACTGAGGCACATAATTTTCTAAATAACACAGCACCGGGAGCCAGAGCCTTAAAGCTGTACAAGGGTTATTGATTTTTTTAAGTGTCTTTGGAGGCACATTATTGCAAAGACAGAAAGAAAACGTCAAGTCCATGCTGAGAAAAGAAGTGAATGGAAAGAATTGTGCTTAGGTGTAGCCGAGGGAGAGGTCATTACTGGCAGTGGTCAGAATTTAAAATGAAAGAAAAGTGATAAAGAAAGACACTGAAAACATTTCTAGAAAGATTAAACAGCAGAGAAAAGAAGACAGTTTCAGAAATTGCCTGCTTTTCTTTCTTTTTTCTGGCTGTTAAATTTCTACATTTTCCAACAGTGTGATAAATTTAAGAAATAAAATATGTTTTTAAGCAAGATAATTTTTCATTCAGACTAAGTGCATAAGAGCTACTATGGATCAGACTGATGGTCCATTTAGTGCAGCATCCGGCCTCTGACTATAGCTAGTCGTATGCCCCAAGTAGCGCCCATAGATAACACCTCTGATCTGTTGGCATCCCTGACATCCAGGGCTTTTTTTCTGCTGGAACGTAGTGGAATGGTGTTCCGGCACCTCTTGAAAATGGTCACATGGCCGGTGGCCCTGCCCCCTGATCTCCAGACAGAGGAGAGTTTAGATTGCCCTCTGCGCCGCAGCGCGGAGGGCAATCTAAACTCCCCTGTCTGGAGATCAGGGGGCGGGGCCACTGGCCATGTGACCATTTTCACCAAGGGCTATTTAAACTTCAAAAAAAAAAACCCTTGTTCCAGCTGACCCAAAGTGATGTCATTGTGTGGTCCTGGTTTCCACCACATCTTTTCCCAGAAAAAAAGCCCTGCTGACATCTAACAAGAAGAGGTATTCCTCCTCTGAACCCACAGTCCCCAAGGCTTATAGATCTACCATTGGCTTTGCTTTATGAATCTGTCCAACTAGCCATTGGCCTTGGCACAGTCCACGGCAGTGAGTTCTACAAGTCAACTGCCCATTGTGTGAAGGAGTACTTCTTTTTTGTCCCATCTTGAATCTGTCGTCAATTAGTTTCATAGAATGACCCTCAGTTTGAGTATTAAGGGGGTGGGAGAAAAGTTTCTATTTACTTCCTTCACACCACATGTAATTTTATAGATGTAAGTACTGTCATTCCTTAGTCACCCTTTTCATTCAGCTTAAAAGCACCAGAAACTTTAACCTTGTTTCATAGAATATGTTCTCCACCCTTGTGATAAATTTGGTTTCTCTTTTCTGCACTTTTCCAATTCTTTAATATTCTTTTTGAGATGTGGTAACCAGAATTATATACAGTATTCCAGGTGAGGCCATATAAGAGCATTATTGTACTGGCACTTTTATTGTCAGTCCCTTTCCTCAGGATCCATAAATGGAAGTTGTCTTTTGTAAAATCAGTGCTGCACACTAAGTCAACACTTTCAGTGAGCTGTCTACTGTAACCCAAAGGGCTTTTTCTTGGTCTGTCGTAGAGCAAGAAATAAATAAGAGAATAAAAGTTTCACACATGAAAACTGCTGAGGGATTGTCAAGAAACCAGCCTGCTCTTTGCTTCTTTCTTGGCTAAACTCAAGGCAGATCTGCCTGGTTAGGCCTCAAAGGAGAATTCTATGAAACTTAGAGCAGAACCACAAGTGACAAAAGGCACAGATTGGACACTTGTCTGCTTCCCTCAAGTTTTGATGGGAAATGTAGGCATCCTGGTCTCGCAGCTTCGCTCTCTGACTGCTGTCCAATGGACTTTTCAACTGTCACTTGTCCAACATTCCGCCAAGCTGCCTACATTTCCCACCAAAACTTGAGGGAAGCAGACAAGTGTCCAATCTGTGCCTTTTGTCACTTGTGGTTCTGCTCTTAGAGCGGGACCACAAGTGATGCCTGACACAGGTTGGACACTTGCCAGCTTCCCTCAAGTTTTGATGGGAAATGTAGGCAGCTTGGCGGAATGTTGGACAAGTGACAGTTGAAAAGTCCATTGGACAGCAGTCAGAGAGTCAAGCTGCAAGACCAGGATGCCTACATTTCCCATCAAAACTTGAGGGAAGTTGACTAGTGTCCAACCTGTGTCAGGCATCACTTGTGGTCCCGCTCTTAGAGAAACTCAGGAGGAAGCAGTTCCTGGGGAGATAAGCCTGGACATGTTTTGCAGAACCCAGGTGCAAGTGAGATTATGAGAGGGCCAAGGCTGAGGGCCAGAGAGAGGGAAGTTTGTCCCTTCCGTTCCATCTCTTTATCAGAGCACAGGTTGAGGATAATTGCTCTGATGGGCGTCACTCTGAGTGGTTCTTAAAGTTGTCCCATCTTGCTGGCCAATACGGGACCGTTTCAGCACGGCTTACTTCAACCTGGAACGCTGCGCAACATGCCGGAAAAAACACGGAAGATCGCGTTTTCTCGTGCAAGTTTCACACAATGTTGCACAACATCGCGCAAAACTCACACGAGAAAACGTGATCTTCCGCGGTTTTTTTGGCATGTTGCACAGCATTCTGGGTTGAGGTAAGCCGTGTGGAAACGGCCCAGGATAAAAATGGAATTTCTAAGTTAGTTCTTTGCTCTTGGACAATTAGTTGGATATGGCTGCTGGCCTTTGGCCATCTTGTTCTTGGACTAGCCTGGGCTTTTCAGGTTGTAAGCTAACATCTGTTTTTTTGGGCAGAGGATCCTGTTAAGTCATTTAGGGATTTGAATTAAGTAGTTTTTACAGTTTTACTATCTTATCTTTGCATACTTTATACATATTTAATCTTCACTTTGTTCTTAATAAATATAACACTCTTGATCCTTTTGTGTGATGTTACTGGGTTTTGGGCTTCACTCTGAATCCAGCCACTTGGCCTGTTGGCTCATCTACCAGTTAACTGCTTTAGAGGAACTCAGCTAGCAAGTGGTCTACCTTGCAGGACTGAATTCCTTATTAAAAACCAGTATGGTTGGAGACTTCATTTCCTTGGTCTCTGAGCTTATGATTAGTCAGAGGAAATTGGTGGCAGTGGTCCATCCTAGAGTGCAAGGGTCTCTTACCCCCACCCCAGCATGTTGTTCTTGAAAACTCACCACTGCGGTCGGTGACAGGGATAATTTGTGTGTAGTTCTGATTCATCTAAACATCTGTCCAGTTAAAATCCTAACGCAGATTTGAATGTTTAGCCAGATGTACTAGAGATCTTGAATAGCTTTGTTGTATATTTTTTAACATAGGCTTGAACTGTGTTTATAAATACACAAATAGCTGATCTTTAATTTGTTTCAGTTTAAAACGAAAAATGGAAAGAATTGATAAAATTAGAATTGATAAAATAAATTATGCATCTCCATCTACTACATTTGAATTCGACAGGATATAGTATTTTTTCCTGTTCATTCGAAGGCCTTTAGTGGGCAAATCTAATTCGGGATCCAAGGCCAATACTTCACTGTTTATTAGTTAAATGGAAGAGAAAAGCTAAGTACAAAGGTACAGACCTAAGCTGTAGGCTGGTTTTGCTGGAATGGAAAAAATAGGATGTTTGGTGAATTTATAACACTCTCAAGCCTATTTTTCTTCTATAAATGCCATTTTTATGCATGAATATAATTTTATTAGATCATATTATGCTCAGGGGTCCCAACAAAATAATTGATATGTGGGTATATTGTAATTTTTTCAAATCGATTTCTTTAAAATTCTGCCTGTAGATTAAGAGAGAACACAACCCATCTTCCTCAATGAATGGGTGCAAGTTTCAGTGCAGGACGAGCTCTGCTGCTTCCTGCCCTCCATCCACTACTGGCATAGATGACTGTGACTCCAGGATAGAGTTCCTCCCATGTTTTTGGCATGCTTTTGGATTTTTTTAACCCAGATACCAAACATGTCTTTCCTTTCACGTATTTAGTAAGCATTTTTAAAAAATAGTCATGTAAGGAACTATATTAGTCTTAGCAAAGGTGTCAAGCAAGTTGCTACATGAGTGTAACAAGGTTCAGCCAGTTCACATTCTAATTTTAAGAGAACCTGAGTCAACAACATCTGGGAACAAGAAAAATTGGTTCCTCCTATGTTTGATTCAGTTTGGGATTTTGTACATAATTCCATAAAAGGATAATTTTGTACATAATTCCATAAAAAGAGCCCAGGTCCACAGCACATTTCCCATTCAAGCTTTGTGTGTATTCACCCTAATTCTGTTTGGTTCTTTCTTTAACAGTATACTGGCATTTTTCCAAGTTATGCTGTTGGCTCTCTCCCAGCTATCAGTTTCATGACAGCTGGCTTGGCAATGGCTAGTGGTCATATTGCTGTTACTTTCCTAAAGATTTTTGTGTGACTCAGCCATTCACTTTCTGTACTATGTGCTGATGTGTCCCTGAATGGTTATAATGTGCATTTTTTTGAAGACCACTCACATTTCAGAGCAGATTGTAGGTCCAAAAAAACTGATGTTAGTTTCAGTAAGTACTGAAAATGAACCAACAAACAGAACAGTTTTGAGAGTGCACTACCTTAAATGGCAACTTGAGCTTGTTACTTAATAAAATTAAAAACCAAACATAATCAAAGCTATACTATTGGTTGTACTGCACAGATGGAGGACACATGGTCTGTTTTAAATAAAATTCGCAACTATATTTTTCACCCAAAATAACAAAAGTTAAAAATTATATTTTCTCCCAATGCACATTTTTTTCTCAGCATTGGTGGCTAGATAGATTTTGTTATTTGTGCCATGTATTAAAGGAATTAGGCTGTCCTAGTTTCTTCCTGCCATGCCATGCCTTGGAGCATAAAATTATTGAAACTGAGAATTAGATGTGATTTCCAAGGTTCCTGGGTCAGGCATTTTAACTGCCAGCTCTTTAGTTCATCAGCTAGATAAATGATGCTAGCCACTTGTATGGAATTTAACGTGCTGTAAGACAATTTAATCCCTCTCATTTCATGTATTAGAGAAGAATTAATGACTATTTGAAACAGCTAGTTAAAGGTCCATGTTCAAAACTGAAGTATAAACTAATATTGTACAAATTGGGAGTCAGTGAAAATCATGGGAACACAGGGATAAATAATTCAGAAATTCCTGTCCATAACAGAACAGTGTGACAGTGCTAAATCTTGGAGTCAGATAAATAGATGTTCATTTAGATGACAATGCAGCATATCTAACCCTGAAAACGAATAACACAACACAGAGGTTTTTTTTAAATTGCTCACTCTTTGTGCAATATGAGACTTGGAGAAGTTGAGGTCGGGGAATCCATACCTTAAGATGTAGGTCCCCTGACTCCAGTTTCACACACACAATTCACATTACTGTAAACTGTTAGGGACCTTGCTCTTCTGTACTCTCCCAAGGCCTTTTACATCTGCAGTTAAGAAGATTGGAAGAAATGATTTTCCTATTATCCTAATTAATCCCAGCTAGGACATACTGAGCTTCAGAGTACTCAGGTCATTTAAAAACATAGTATCCTGTAAATGAGGAGGGGATGAAGACATTAATTCTCTGCCTTCAGGATGTTATAAATGCTTCCTGCTCCTCATTGTCCCACTTTTAATTGATGGCCAACAATGTTCTGTGACTTGGAGGGCAGTTCTCTGGCTTCGTGCTTGTTTGGTGTTGTTATGGGTTTTCATCCTCCTTAATTTATAAATGAATATTTTTACATACCTTTGATGTCAATCCTATCAAGTTTGCTTTTAGAGAAGAAATAATTTTGAGTGAGACCAACAAAGATGTCCATTTTGAGGGATGCTCATGTTTGTTTCCTGTTTTAAAATTTCTTTTTAAAAACTTCATGATGAGCATCACCTCCAGGTTGCAGAGTCCAGCTGTTAGCATAGAAGGCCTTATCCCATTGCTTTGGCAAAAGTGGGCAATCTAACTGCTTATTCCATTCATTCCTAAGATTCTGCATATCGTATTTATTAACCAGCACCAAATATTTATACACAGGTATTGCAGGTTTTGTTTTTTGCATAGATTAAATGAATTTCCAAAAATGGGGGAGACACTGAAACACTCAATGCTTCAGGGCTGTGCTTGGATAGTAACAAATGTTGTTGTAAAAATTGTCATTCAGCAAAGTTGACAAATCATATCTAGACCTCAGCTGAGAAAATGACGTAACTTATCCTCATAACCTATCAACTGATCCAAAATACCTCCTCCCCTAGTCTTCCAAGCCTTCCATAGAAAAGATTTACTCCCAGTTTTTAAATCTGGATTGGCCCATAATATTAATTTGGTGTGTAAAAATGGGTCAAACTGATAATGTTGAGACATTATGCATCATAGTTCTCTAACTGCAAAAATTGCAGGAGCAGCATTGGTTTGTTAAATTAGTTTTATGTTTTTATGATGTTTTAATATATATTTTACGTTGTAAGCTGCCCTGAGCCCGTTCGTGGGGAGGGCGGGGTATAAATAAATAAAATAAACATTTTCCAATTTAACATGAGTTGACGCTAACACACTCCATTTAAAAAGGAGACCAAGCCAGTCTCTCTTGCTGAAGAATGGGTAGGTGGCGGCGGCCCTCCCTTCTTCAGCTCCCACCATTACAGAAGAGTAGCAGCAGTTAAAGGACAGTCTGTGATAGCGGTGGATCATCCTTTCTGTCTCAGTTATTGTGGGCGGATAGTGAGGGCTTCTGAAAATGAGGTCTTTTAGCACCTCAGGAGGCAAATGCTGCACTGGTAAAGACGATACCAACCCCATGGTTTAAAATGAAACAAGATAATTGAAAGAGAAGAAAATAATAAGAATTAATTTGTTACATTAAATGAATGTATTGTTCAAGTGAACGTTTAGTTCTGAGTTTGCCTCCATAATCACCCTCTTCCCAGGATTGCTGGGGGCCACAGTAGGGGCAGAGAGGGCAGGGAAATACGTCCCATGCGCACATGAAGCTTGCGCATACTCCCATGCTCCCCCATCATGCCAAAAAATGACATCGTTTCCCAGTGTGATGGAGAAGCCTCAGGGCGAGCTGAAGACCAGTTCTATTAAAAATTGCCCATTTGGAGGCAGTTTTTACTGACTTGAGCTTCAGCATGACCTGCAACTCCTCATCATGCTGGAAAATGACATCATTTTCCAGCAAAACAGGAACACAGGAGGATGTGCACACGCTTCTCCCCTCTGTGCCTGCCTTCCCCTCCATCAACTAGGCTGTCATGTCAATGCTAATGCCAATACTGACCTGTTGTTCTGAACCAGTGTTTCATGCTGTAACTTGATGTCATATTGCCAATGCCATAACTATTTCTTTCACAGGCTTATTGCAGGTGCTTATCTAATGGACTGTAGAAACTTTCAGTGCTCATGACCTTGTAGACTGCTCACTCCCATGCATTGCTATGTCTCGACTTTGATCTCTTGCTTTCTCAGTGTCTCGACTTGATAGTACAAATATGCAAGACATTTTCAGGACAAATTCGCGCCAAAAGTTCTGTTTACTGTTGGGAGGGGGAAGGAGCAGCCGTGTATGTTAAGAGGAAAGATCTTCTCACGTGTTACTATTCCTGTCAATCTTGCTCTTACTGCTTAGATGCCTACCTTGCTTCTGAGTAACCCTATGGACATATCTATGGGAATGATTTGATTTCTGAATAAATCCATTTAACCAAAAGCCTGGATTTCTTGTTGCAATGGTACAAGGATCTACCTGCCATAGCCTGACAGCCCGAGTGGGGCTGGGGAGCAGCAGGTGGAAGCAGGGAGATGGCAAGCCTGCCTCCTCTGTGCTAATTTAAAGATGAAATACTAAATTATTCTTGGCCTGTATAGTATAGATATCCATAGTTACCTGTTCACATGCCTCACTAGAGCTTATAGCATTTTAATCATGTACAAAATTTGTCACATTTAAAAACAAAAGTATCAGCAAGTATCTTAACTACAACCAGTGCCTGAAACTTCTATTTCTGAGCCTTCATTTTTATCCTCATGCAGCTCTTTGAAAAACTTGAGGTTTGCATGAATTGAAACAAGCTTGTCTACTCTTCTAGGTGCAGAAATGCACCTGAAATTTAAGAGCTGTATATGTGTACAGCATGCCCATCTTGTCTTTAAGAGCATTTCACTCCTAAAAGGGAAAATACTTCATAGGAGCACACCAAATTTCTGTTTTTCCATTGAAAAAATTGAAAAAAGTGTCAGAAAAAATGAGGGAGGGGGATTTCTCCCTGTATTTTTCAGATCCTTCACATCTCTACATATGAAAAAAACAATGATTTCAAAACAGTTCATTTTGGAATTAATGAGAAAAACAAACAAACTGCCATGCGTAAATTAATTACTGGTGAATTACTGGTCAGTTTCCTGGTGAGTCCATCTTGGCATGTTTCTAGGCATACTGATCTTTGACATTGAGCCTGTATTCCTTTAAAAATATAATGGGAGCAAAGTAAGTAAATAGCAGGGGGCGGGGTGGGGAGGCAAAGACCTTGCTTACCAACACTTGGCTTGTCATAAGAATGTTTTTTCTCATTAATACCAAGACAGTATTATTATTAGATCTTGGTATATGCCTATCTTCTGGTTTTATTCTAACCTGTGATCCATGAAATATTGATTTCCAAATTAAATATTTAAAAGCTCAGTACTGAAAGAATCAGCCTCCTTCAGGGGAAGTGTTGCTTTCATTACGTTCTTCTTCATTGTAGGGTGTTAGTTCATACAGTATTTCACTCACTCTTCATTGGTGAAAAGAAAAAGGGAAAAGTGAATAAAATAAGGATCTGAATCTTGAGACATCCTCTAGGTGATCCTGTTGGGAATCAACAGAGTAGGGCAAAATATTGCACTGTGCTTTTTGTAGAATGTCTGTATAATTAAACATTTGTTTTTAATGAATCGTGAACAGCAATAACTTTTTAGTTACATTGCTGTCTTTTTCTAATCGAACAGCCTTTAAGACCTAGATGGCTGTGAAAATCAGTGTCTAAAAATTATGATGTCAGTTTAAACCCATAAAGCACATCATTATAGGCGGTCAGGAAGGATCACAGACTGCTGTTTGATGTATAAACAACAAACATTGACAGGAGGCCTATTTGAGTATTATTACTAGCACAGGCAAACAGACATAAATAACGTGAACATGCATGTGCACAATAATCTCTACTGTTTTTGAAATATTGATTGCCATTGTCAACTATACAACTGTGTACTGTCTGTTGCTGTAGGTATCCTTCTACTCAGTAATTTCTGCATTATTTAATGTCATGTTTAAATACTTACGCTTTGTTTCAGATGTGTATCAGATTTCTATATGTTTTCAAATTTTTGCAAACCAAAAAGCAATTAAATGATGCAGGAAACAGTTGTTATATTGTTTATGCTTATCTTTTGGTTCTTAAAAACTGAACCCATCTTCAGGCCTTCACAAAACTCATATAGCCAGTGCATGTTGGGGGAGCAAGATTGTACCATCTCCACTCATTGATAGACTCAGTGTGCACATTACATTTATATGTGGTCCCCATATATGTAGAGGGGAACCTTATAAGTACACATAGGTTGTATAAATTTAAGCTCTGTATAAAATGCATGCAATACCACCCTCTTTCCCCCAAATTAGTACGTTATTGATGATCTATAAAGGGCCTAATGTTTGCATCTCACTGTACTGTATTTTCTTGGGCATAGAGTGACTTTCAGAGTGATACTCTAGCAGGACTATGGCGGGAAGGAAAAATCAGCTACCTTGTGTATCTGCCCGTTTCAATATTGTATGTCAATATTAAGCTACCACATTTTTACTATTATTATACCACAAAGCCATGAATACACCAAAGATAAACAGAGCTCTGGTTTGCTCTCTTCAAGTGTTCTGCATTGAAGGTGTGCCACCAGGCTCTGTGTACAGACAGAACAGAATACATATCGGTGAAATCACAAAGGTGGCTTCCATGTGGCGTGCCTGTTTCACTCAACCCCCCATCCCAGTGGTCATGTATTCACATTCAGCGTGGAAGAACCTAGCAGTGCCAGATTGGCCAGGTGACAACTAAACATAATGAGAACATTGGGGTTCCAATGACTCCTTCTTGCTGTTTGATCCAATGATTTTCTTCCACTAAGAGTCTCTCTACACAAGACATCTGACGTGAAGAACACGCGTTGTGAGATGATGCAGTGTTAGCCAGGAAGGGTAGTTTAAAAAGACAGAGCCTGCAGCAGGGCAAGGCTTGGCTATACACTGAACTGGAGCTGTGTGAAGGGGCTGGGAAATGCCAGAAGGGAAACTCCAGCCTATTATAACCTCTCTAGGTCCAAGCCTGGCTCTGGAAGGCAGCTCCATCCCATTTCTGTTCCTCCCTGTCCTCTGGTTGCCATCCCATGCAATTTTAGACACGAGAGGTGAAACTGACCAGATCCTTTGAGGAGACAAAGATGAAATTAATAAACCCTCTGAGGAGCGATCTCCGGCTCTGTCTTTTTAAACAATGCTTCCCAGCTAACATTTACGAACATGTGCCGAGTTGCCTCATGTAGAGAGTCATTTGGGAGTCATTTGATCCAGGTTCTGGACTGTTTGAGTGATCTTGATTTTTTAAAAAAATCAGTTTTTACATTTCTATTTCTGGACACATTTTCAATGGATGACATATTCCTTAATACACGACACAATTGTGTATTATTGTCTTGATTGGATAACTTTCTTAATGATTAAGAGGCATATGTACAAAACAAACACAGTATTGCACTGTATAATATATCTGTGTTTTAGTAACTCTTTTTGAATTGTCTTTCAGAAACGCGCTTGAGAATGTTTGCCTTCAGTAGCAAGTGCATATAATTATGAACAGTCACTTCCTTCCCTCTTTGTTAAGCAATAAGCCCACAGTTACCATCTTCATTCTTTGGTAATTATATTTTCTAATTGTAAAAATTGTCTTGTTATTTATGTGTATAGTACCAGAGAGGTTTAAAGCACTTACACTGTAGGATAAACTACTATATCCAGTTCAAAGAAATGAGTTATAGAAACATCATGGGCTGTTCCATAGAACTGGTCTGCAGTATTTTAACGTTTATATGAGATTCTCATGTGCATTATTGAATAGGGATTAGGGTGCAAAGCCTTGCGATACTGACATTTTTCCTGTTAAAACAATCAAGGAAGAAATATGGCTCCAGCTGTGCTTTAGGGCAGAAGAGCAGCAGTGGAAATCCTAAACAGAATTGCATCCTTCTATGCCTATTGGCTTCAGTGGACATAGAAGGGTATTAATCTGTTTAGGATTGCATGGCAGGGGTACTCATAAAATGGCAGAGCATTGCTGTGCAAATTGGGCCAATGCAGCCTGTTCACACCTTTAAAGATCATTTTTACTAAATTAGTACTCTTTTGCAGAAATTGTAAAGTGAGGGAGTATGTGGCCTTCAAAGAGAGAAAAATATCTATGATAATCTTAAAATGAACACATGCAAAGTTGTGTCCATCATATTCAGTGGAGAAAGGGAGGCATATTCTGAGGTACAATATATTGCAACGTCAATGCTGAGGAAATGTGACATCCCAAGCAATGCAGCTTTGAGAGAGGATGTGCAAACTTTATGAAAGGTACATAAATTGTCAGCACAGATAGAACAGCAGACATACCTGGCAATATGGCATGGCCAACAAGCTACACACCTATTGGCACTGCCTAAACCTTTAAACATTAAACAATATATGGTGCTGAAATGCTGAAAAGGAAGAAGCAGAAAGCAACCCTAACATAAACATACTTATATGGGAGAAAAATCCCATTGAACTCAATGGGATTTACTTCTGGGTTACTGTGCTGAGGATTGCATTGCAAGACTGCAATCCTAAGAACACTTTTTTGGAAATAAGTCCCATTGAATACATTAGGGCTTACTTCTTGGGAGACATGCTTAGGATTGTCCGATAGTCATTTTTAGGTGGATAGCTGTGTTGGTCTGTAGTACAATCTGATGAAGGGAGCTCTGACTTTCGAAAGCGCATACCTTTTAAGATGGTATTGGACCCAAATCTTGTTGATCTTGTCTTCCTGCCCACATGTCTGGATGAGGCACGGCTACTGCAACCTAAAGGAAAATGTTGCGTTAGATACCCATAAAATGGAGGAAAGGAGAACGATGTAAGTGCTTTGGGTCGCCGTTGGGGACAAAAGTGTAGTATAAATGAAGTATACAAATAAATATGAACTAGTAATGGTGATAACAACACTAGAAAGGGACAAATGCAGACACTCAGATTTTTTATGGGCAATAAAAAGCCTATGCATGACGCTTTTTGATATTTGTAGTATAGTTTCCCAACGAATCATAGATGGTATGTGTACAGTATGCTCATTTCTGTGTTGATTTTAGTGTTTCTGCTTTTTATGCATGAATGTATTCTAATACATTTTCTTGTTTTATTTCAACTAAGCTCATATCTGCTACAGGTACAGATGAAACATGATGCTAATTTGAGTGCTGTATTTAGGGACCTGAAAAATATTAAAACCAGTTGTAAGGTAAGGTCATAAAACAGCAATGGTTAGGTAGAAAAATGTGAACTGACAGAGTATTCAGACAGAAAATGTGGTTAGAAGAAAGAGAAATCAAAATTCTTTCTGCCAAGACACTCTAATAACAGAACAAAAAGAAAGATGAATCCTGTGCAAACATTTTTCTTTTTCATCATTATTTGAAATGTCAACAATTATTGTTTTAAAAACATCCAATTACTTCTTTAAAATATTCTATATTACACTGGGCTGATATAGCAGTCATACCTTTGAAAAGTGATGCCTGCAGAAAAAAACAGATTTCTCTGTGTTTAACCAAGCAGGTCTCTCTCTCTCTCTTTCTCTCCCTCCCTCTCCCTCTCTGAAGTGCCCCATTGCTGTTGGGTTACACATATCAGAATGATGTTGGGTGGTGATGCATAATTGTCTGCCAGTAGGAAACAAAGAAGATATTTACTGGAAGTTAACTTGTTTTCTCATTCAACATCCTTTAACTCATGCACATAATGGCCATTCAATGAAAAAGAGACCAAACAATTCAGTTTGAACTCCATACACAAATCTTTTCCAAAATAGCAAATATTTTACAATCTTACTGTAAACTGTAAAAAATGTCGTCAAAATAAAAATCAGGTTATAGCACAATTTCATTAAGTTGAATAAAGAAAGATGGGCAATCACTGGGAAATAATCATACGTACTGAGAGCCCAACAATCAAACAAGCTGAGAGCATGCTACATATTATTCTCCCAGTATGCATGATCTACATTTCATTTAAAGGGACAAGTCGGTGTTTGGGTTCATGCTTCCTGAAGCTGCAAATGCGCATGCTGCCCTAGTGTTGCCAACCTCCAGGTGGTAGCTGGAGATCTCCTGGAATTACAACTGATCTCCAGGTCACAGAAATCAGTTCACCTGGAGAAAATGGCTGTTTTGGAGGGTGGACTCTATGGCATTATACCTCACTGAGTCCCTTACTTCCCCAAACTCAACTCTCCACAGGTTCCACTCCCCAAATCTGCAGGAATTTCCCAAATGGGCTGATAACCCTAATGTTGCTCCTTTCATACAAAATGGCAATTGTGCATATCAGGAAGATGATATGCACACATGCTTACAGTACATGTAGTAAATTAAAACATAACAACTGAAATCTTATAGCCTGAACA
Source organism: Eublepharis macularius (assembly GCF_028583425.1). Classification (NCBI taxonomy): domain Eukaryota; kingdom Metazoa; phylum Chordata; class Lepidosauria; order Squamata; family Eublepharidae; genus Eublepharis; species Eublepharis macularius. The sequence continues at coordinate 51,869,398 of NC_072799.1, forward strand.
TTGCAGGCACGACTACATGAGAGATTCATCATTCCCTCTAGATCAGTGCCTCTCAAAAAGTTTTGGAAGTTATATAGTTCTTGGAAAATCCAGATTTGTGTTACCTGTGTGATTGATCCTAACATTTCAGCCTTTTCTTATCAAAAATCTAAATCTGAATCTTCTACTGAAGTAAAAAAAACAATCACTTTTTCAAAAAGCATAATTGTATTGGAAAGATTTGGCACACATTGCAGGACAGATACATTGAAAGGCTCCTTGACTTGAGTTTCCTTCAACATGGATTCATTCAAATTTGAGATCTCCTATTAATATCACTGGCTGCTATATCATATCTGCCAGATGTTAAGGCATTCTTAAAATGTACAGAATCTACTTTTTAAATGATTCCTAATTTGACTCTTTCAAACAATGACCAAGCTGGGAAAAGCTTAAGTATTATAACTCAGTGCTGGAACAATTGCTTACATAGCCAATTCTTTTGCATTTTAGATTAATGCCTCTTTCTATACTGGAGAATATACTGTAAGTGTATTTTGTACATTTGTACATTTTATAAAAAAATATATTGTATTTCACCTATAACCTTTAGTTCAGTCAATCTTTTGAACAAATTTGAATATAAAGTGTAGATATGCTGGGTGTGAATCCTTAAATACTAACATAACATAAACTAGAGTCTGCTTCATTGAATGCATCACGTTGCTTTTTAATTTGCCTCTACAGTGCATAAGTATGGCTGGTGTATGATTCCGTCCTCCTTTCCTCCCATCAATTAAACTCTTACACTGGTGTGTTGCCACGTCCCCATAGGCTCCCGGTTGGTGTGCATCCCAGTACATACCAGTTGTAGGTTCTTTGCACATGTGCTTTGTGCATGTGCACTCCCAGGCTCAGCGTGATGATGTCATTTCCAGAAGTGAGGTCATCGTGCTGCCCATGGGAATGCTCCCCATGAAGTGCAGGAGCACTCCCACAGCTGGCACGATGACATCACTTCAGGAAGTGATGTAGTCGTGCCCTTGCATGGGTCACCTGCCAATGGCAGGCGATCACCAAGTGGCTTGCTACCTCCTGCCAATTACCAGTGATCAGTGGGCAACTGGGCAAACTGCAAGGAGTTCGCCCACCACCGACAGGCACCTGTAAGGCCTTACGCTGTAAGGCCTGCTCTCAGCTGCCTTGAAAACTAGACCTTGACATTTCACCTTCCTAGATTCCCTGCTGGGCTGAAATTTACCACCATTTTAGGATTGGCTATAATATGTAGCAGTGAAGCGATGCCTGACCAACCGAACAAAGCTTAAAAGCCTTCTGGGTACTCTTGTAGTTGGGAAATTGTATCTTGTGATACGCAATTTCTGATTTTGACCATAGTTGAAATATCATGGGAGTTCTCTACAAAGGTGCCTAATTATTGTGGAGACTCAGAAAGTTTTACTTTTCTTTCTAAAATGGTGGGGCAGGGTATTGTCCTAATATGTTGATGAATGTTGATACCTCATTCATCTTTGCATTTCAGAATCTAATATTACTTGTTTCCCCACAAGTTTCAGCATCCAAAATCATCCTGTGCCTTATGACTATTTAGATTATTCTTGGTCAGGTTCAGAATCACATATATTGTCAATCTAAAGCGTGTGAATGTATCATAAAATTGTCAGGCATAATTTGTTGAGAAACTGACAAAGACTTCTCATAAATGTGTGTTGTATCAGTTATTTGCCCTCCTCAGAACCCTAATTCAACACTGAGCCAGATTTGCTAGGCCCTGGGTGTATGAAGATTTATTTTTCACTATGAGTTCTACAGCAAACCTCAAAATAACTTCAGTTCTGATCTATGTTTATTGTTTTTTTAAAAAAAACATTTACTTAGTTTATACCCTGCCTTTCTTCCCAATGGGGACCCAAAGCAGTTTATATTGTTCTTCCCTCCTCCCTTTTGACCTCACAACAACCCTCTGAGGTTGTTTGGGCTGAGAGTGTGTGACTGGCCTAATGTCACCCAGCAAGCTTCTGTGGCAGAGTGGGGACTTGAACCTGGTTCTCTCAGATCCTATCCGGATCCTAGTCTATCACTCTATCCACTATACCACACCAACTCATAAACAGATATAAATATAGTTGTCTATAACCTTACAGCAACCTTCTTCAAATTAGACATTTGAAACAGTAGAATTGTATAGAAAAAGTATCAAATTATGTAGGCCAAAATATATACTTTTCTTCACAGCCCTTCCCTGTTTATGTAAACACAACTACAAATGTAGAAATGTAGCAGTCTTAATTAGCCAGTGCAGTGTAGTGGTTAGTCTCTGACTAGGATCTGGGAGAATCCCCACTTTGGCATGGAAGCTTCCTGAGTGACTATAGGCCAGTTATACATTCTCAACCTAAGCTACCTCACAGGGTGGTTGTGACAATAAAATGGAGGAAAGAAGAATGAAATAAGCTGATTTGGGTCCCCTTTGGGGAGAAAGGTGAGTTGTAAATTAAAATAAAATAGTATCCAGCAGCATGCTCTGGGATTGTGTGGTCACCTTCTCTCCTCTTCTGTCATCACAGAAGTTACTGGCTGATGCTCAATTGCTGGGGTGTGTCTGGTTTCACATATGCATGTACATGCAAAACCCTCTTTTAGAGCTGGCAAGATTACCCACATCGAAAAGGAATGTAATGTTTGAACTTAACCGTACTATTTTCCATACTGAATTTTTTACTTCCTAGAAAGAATGTAAAGAATCAGTGATGAGATGCTTTATCCTTGAAATGCAAGTAATTCACTATGAATCTCGGTTTGAAAGTAATTTGAAATTCAACCGTGCTGTGCATAATGTGCTGAAAAATATCAACACACATTTTTCAGTCAGAAATTATCAGGTAAGTGACACTTAAGAGAAAATAAATGTTTCACTTTCTTCAGTTGTGGTGCTCACACCTCTTGAGGCCAAGAAACCTGAATTAACATCTTCTAAGAACCAAAATTATTTGAATTTCCAGGAGCCTCATAAGTCTACAAAAGTAGAAGAGTTGTTTTGATAGAGTAAAAGAGTGCCTTTTAACTCATACCACTGTCCTTAAAATTTAAACTTCCTTTCCCACATCCTGAATCGCTTCCTCATTCCTTTTTGCTAAACCTGCAATATTTTAGTTAGCCTTTAATAGCATTATTTCTTCCTGTTTTTGTCATTTATCTTTAGAACCTTTAAAGAATTCTTGGAGTTTTTCTTTATTTCCCTAATACCTTCAAACAACAGACATGTTAGAGTATCATGCTAACAATGTATGACTATGAGTGCAATCTTAAAGAGAATTACACTCTTCTAAATCCATTGAAATAGAAGGGTGTAAATGCTAAGATTTACACTGTGTATGTTTATGATGTTTCACCTGATAAATATTCCAAGTTGGTAATGGCATGATGTGATATTAATTCTATATTCAAATGATTCATCACCTTGCTGAATTTAGGAAGTGACATTTTATTCAACCGTGGATGTAATGGTATGTATAATATTAAGGACATCCAGTTGTACCTTTTAGATGAATCCCTTTTTATTTGGAGAGCTTTCTAGGTTATATTAGTTGCTAGTGGAACTGTCTGGGAAATTAGTTGATGAGAAGTTTTTTACAAGAACTGTGCAACAGACACTCACTAATAAGGATTATACGTAGGAAAGTCAGGGTACAAAAACTATATTATTCTCAGATCTGATTTTCCTAGCTGGCAGTTGACAGTTCACCTTGCTGGCATCTTATGAAGCCGATAACCTTCAAAAGTTCATGCTCTGTGATTTATTTTTAAAAAGTAGTATAAAATGTATAGCTAGATTTTCTTAACTTTACCATCTTTTTATGCCTTTACAATGTAATCTACCACACTACTGCCGGTATATTTAGAAGTTCTAATCAGTACCCATATGTTAATAATAAACATCTCTTCCAGATAATGAAACATTCCATAATTTGATCTTTTGGTTGATCTAGTTAAACAACATCATAATTCAGTACACAAAACTGACATATTCTGTTTGGGCCAGCTGCAGATCTCCCAACAAAGCAATTATGTCCTCTGGGTGTATTTATTTTATCTAGAGAAGGCTGTGACTGTTAATTGAATTTTTGGGAAGTCATCCACAAGGCAATCTATTATAAACTTGCTTGATATGATCGCTCTTCACAAACTAAAAGCTGTATTGAATATTCCTGTCAGAATTCTTTATGTCATTCATCATCAGCTGCTCGGCTTCTGCTGCTTTAAGAAGGTAGTCATTTCTTCCTGGTCTAGTTGCATGCTACTGGTTGATCTGGGCACAGTAGCTTCGTGAGGAACCTGCTAGGACTTGTGGAGGATACTTCACTTTTTGCTGTATCCCCTTTCTCTATACTATTTCCTCTTCCTGGCAGTCTCCATATGCTCACCTTTCCTTACATGTTTCTCTCCTTCAAACCCACTAACCAACTTACCCTTTACCTGCTCCCCATCTTCAGCTGTATTTCTTATTTACTTTATTTATATACTGCCTGTCTCTAAAGTGGTGACCTAAATCAGCTTACATTATTCTCCTTGCATCCATATTATCGTCACAACCTTGAGAGGTAGGTTAGGCTGAGAATGTTGACGGGATCAAAGTAACCCAGTAAGCTTCCACAGCAGTGTGGAGATTTGAACTTGGAGCTCCCATGCCCTACTCTGAAATTCTAACCAGTATACTACACTGGCTTTGAGCGGGGGGGGGGGGGTGGCTGCTGATGAATAGCTTGGGTGAGTCATGCAAGTTATGTGGTATCAAGTCACTTGGTGCTTGCTCCTGGGCTTGGCCCCAATGAGTCCTCCATCTAAAGCCAAAATAACCTTGTAAAGGACGCTACCTCCTCCTCCTGCCTTTTATTGACAGAAACCAAGCCTGGAATACTGGCTAAACTGTTATGGTTGCCTAGCAGCAGCTGCTTAGGGCATCTGGCTAAAGCTTATGGCACTCCTTTTTATCATTTTGGGCTTTTTAAAGCCCCTCCCTGATGTATTTTTTTTAGATTTCAGATTTTTCTGCAAACGGGCATTTTTCAGGTGTGTAGAGAGATATGTCTTGTCCATTCATGGTTCCAGTCTCTGGATTTAAGCATCCACAGATCACAGCCACTTGGCTATTAGTATATATGAGAAGTGGGGGCCTGTAACAAAATATTATAGACTGTGTCAGGATGATATTGAGGGGAGGTAGATGCACTGGGACCCCCTTCTTAAAGATCCCTCCCTTTCCCCCCCTTCCCAATCAGTCTTCACTTTCCTCCCTAGGGTTGCCAACCTCCAGGTGGTGACCAGAGATCTTCCAGAATTACAACTGATCTCTAGGCCCATGGACCAAATGGCTGATTTGAAAGGAGGACTCTGTAGCATTATATCCTGATGACGTTCCTCCCTTCCCCAAACCCTGCCCTCTTCAGGATCCAACTGCAAAATCTCCAGGAATTTCCCAACCTGGAGCTGGCAATCCTATATCCCACTTTCTCAAAGATACATCCTTATTTGTTCCCCCCACCAAGGATCCTTTGCTTTTATCTCCCCTCCTTTCCCTATTTTTTCTTCCCCTCTTCCCCTCTACCTGCCTTCCTGGCAAATACCCTTACCTCCTCCCTCCCTGGCTTCCTTCCAAATACCCTTCCCCTTCCCCCTCAATCACCCTTTACCTTTCCCCCTCACTCCTAAACCTCCCCCCTTTTCCCTGTTCCTACTTACCTGGGATAGCTTTACTCAATGTTGTATTTACTGGCCGGGCACAGAAAGCTCTGTGCATTCTAGCGCTGGCTGGGCACATCTCATCCCAGGGCTGGCTCTCCATGTTCCAGCCCTGGTTGGGTGTGCTGCAGCTCAGCACTGGGCCAGGTATGGCAGCATTCCTTGCATACCAGCACTGGGCAGGCCTGGGGCAGCTTGCTCACTTCTGGCCCAGCCTCGTTAGGGCCTGGGGTGGCTTGCCACCTCCTTTCCCAGCCTTGGGGTAGCTCGCCAACTCCTCGCCAAGCCTTAGGGCAGCTTGCCACTGCCACGGGCAGGCTCTGAGTGGCTTTCTGCCTCCTCGCCCTGGCTTGCAGTGGCTCACTGCCATGCCTGCCCTCACTTTGTGGAGGTCTGTGCATTTGCAGAACTCACATAAGTGTTTTGGAAGGAATTTAACCTACCCAATTTTTAAAAAATGGGGTTTCAGATTTTTCTGCAACTTGGGGAAAGGGTTTCTCCAAGGTTGCAGAAACATCTATTCTCAATTGGCCATGATTTGTGGTTTAATTATCCGCAGGGTGGAGGCACTTGGCTATTATTATATAAGACTAGCAATAAAGCCTATTGTGGGAAAAAATACAACGGGCTCTAGAAAGGAGAGGGCGGGCAGGCAGGCAGGCAGGCAGGCAGGCAGGCAGGCATTCTCTCCTCCATCACTGATCCTGGCCAGATGAAGGCAGGGGGGACAGGCATGGCCACCTCCTCTGCACCTGATCCCAGCTGAGTGAAGGGGGGTTGGGCATTGCCACCTGCTCTGTGCCTGATCCTGGCTGGGTGAATGGGGGCGGGCATTCTCCTGATCTTGGTCTGGGCTTCCTGCCACGGTATGTTCTCTGGAGGTCTGGCTGCCTCATCTGGGCTTCCCTCCACAGTAGCGCTCTCTGGTGGCGCACCAGGGTAGGAAGTGAGTTGTCTTGAATACACTTAGCCTTTTATATAGTAGGATACCATCCATCCTTACACCATAGTGAGTCATAGTGAGTTTTTGCCATGTGGGCCCCTTGCGTTCAATCAGTGAAGCTGCATGAGGCGGAAAAGTTTAAATCCATACCCCCACTTTCATTAGCACATTATTATTATTATTTTTAAATTTTTATTCTTATTATTGACAAAAAACAAACAAATAATAACCATTACATATATAGCATATAAACCTGTAAACAACAGAAAGTCAATATCATCTCCTCTTCAATAACCAGGAGGGTGTGTATTACTTTGCACCTTTGAACTACTAAGTTAATATAAAGCAAGGTATCCATTATTTGTTATAGATTGTAATACTTTCGATGTAGGTTGTAGGTTGTTCTTTTCAATGTACTCCAAAAATGGAAGCCATTTTTCAATAAAACCATTATTTTCTGTAAATTGTTCTGCATTCATTATCATTTTAAAAACACTGAGAGGATCACTCATTCATGTCTAGTATCTTACTCAGTTTAATCCTTAATATATCATACATTTCTTTCTCAAAACATGACCCTGAAAATACGACACTGATAGAATTCTAAATGGTTTCTGTGCATATTCTTAACTAATTGTTGTACAGTATCTATCATTGGGAATGATTTGCCTGGTTGAAATGGCATATTGCATGTCTCATTGTTCCCTCTCAACTTTTTTATTTCTCTTAAAAATGCTGACATGCTTTATTTTTCATTTTTGCAGAACACAGAAACATCCAACTGCCAAGAATGTGAAACATTTGAAGAAAAAGAATGTACAGGTTTTTTAACAAACTTTGAACATGTTTTACAACAGTTTTACAGAGAACGAATAGGAAGAAAGTAATAAAATAGCATCAAGAAAAGGTAGAAGATATTCTACTGCAACAGGAAAGACCTGAAAATGAAGAAATATGATATGCAATGGGGACAAAATAGAATCAGTAGTGATGAAAGAGTTGCAAAGTTGGTAACTTTCCTGTGTGTTTAATTTTCAGGAAAAAAGAGCACATTTATAAAGCAGGAATAAGCCTGTTACGACACAAAAATAGTTAAATATTTGCCCTTTCGTGTGTGTGTGTGTGTGTGTGAATTAGAAAGCAACATATAATATTGTATTGTAGATCCCCGTTGTGCAGATACTTAGACCCGCAGATCAGGGCCACTTGAACAAAACTAGGTATTTCTCTATTTTTTCCATATTTCTATACTTTTATAACATGAAATCCTAGAATTAATCATTCTAGGAAGACTCAAGGCCACATTTCCAGTAGATTGTACATGATTATGTCCAACACAAGGAAAGATTGTTCTGAAATCTGATTTTCTGACTACTTAATGATTTCTTTTGATTAAGAGTACTGAGATACTTAAATTGCAATTGTAACAATTCAATAATAGTAAATATAAAAATCTTTCAAACTACAGAAAACACAAAAAAGAAAATAGATAAACCAATGAAAAGTACTACATTTTCAGATGCTTGTGTGTCAAGATGCTGGTAGCATCTGCCATAACCATACCTGGGGGTGGGGGGGTTAGGACTAGAGGTGATGATGTTATGACTGTCTCTTAGACTATGCTTGCAGAAGGAAAGGAGCCCACTTAACCTTGAACCTTATGTCCTCTCCTGTACTGTTAGTTCCCAGCAGATTTAGTCAGCCTCTAGAAAGGGGGGGGGGGGATGTTAGTCTGTAAATGATCTAGGTGCTTGATATGTAGGCATGCCTCATCCCTGACAATGAACCCAGTAAGATCATGAACTAGCAACTTTTCAGTAAAGCTCATACTAACAAATAGTGGAGTCTTTTGAGGGTTACTCGGCAGATCCTTACATTGTGTTTAATATTTCTTAGGGGTGTACGATTCGGGTTTCGGATTCGGGTAAAGTACCCAAATCGGACCCAGTTCGCAATGATTTGGGATTTCCAAATCGGGCCCAACATGCTGCCTTTTTTGATACTTAATGTGCAAGTTACCATGACTTAACAACGTTGGATTCCATGGCTCTCTTTGCCTAAGTAAGGATCCTTTCTCTGGTGGAGGAGGGCTTCTGCACTTAGTAAAAGGATGCAGTAGGCTCTAACCCACTGACATTAATATTATATTAAGAGTGACATGGCAATGCAAACCTGATGCACCCCAGGGTGGAGGTGTCCCAGTGTCTGCATAGTTATGGTGCAGCAAGCCTGCTTCCTACGGACCTTCCACAGGGGGATATGCCAATACATGCCTCCCATCAGGCAGCATAGCACAGTAAGCTCTCTAGAGTAACTCAGAGTAACATAGTAACATATAAATCACTCAACAGCAGCCGATGACCATCACTGGCTGCCAGTGCAGCCATTGCCCCCATCCCACAGAGAGCCAGCAGACAGGGAGAAAGGACCCTGCAACTGCAGCATCCTGACTCATGGCTTGAGAGGCCCCCTTTCCAGCCCGCAGGGGACACTCACCCCAGGGGCAGACAAGATGCCCACCCTCTGGTGGGGGCCCAACTCACAACAAAAATGCCATCCACTCACAATGCCATCCTTGGCTCTGAGCCACAAACCCCCTGCCCCTGGAAAGGTAAAAATAGAAAGGCAAACAACAACGAAAAAAGACCCAAGACTTGCCTCAAACCCACAGCCACTCAGCTCTAGCCCCTAACCCCAGGGCCAGGAGAGGAGGTTCCAAGGAGAGATGCCCGCAGGAATTGAACACCCCACTGCAATCCTAATGTCATCAGAGCCAGCCTGAGAATACAGATCAGGCCAGCCTGAGATACAGATCAGCATGGCTTAGTGGAAAGTCACTGGGGTAGCACAGCTGGGACTCCTGGGTCAATGCACTCAAAGGGAGAAGGGAGAGAGACAGGCATAAGTCTGGGGGTGACTTTTTGCCCCCTGCAAAAAGCAAAAGGGGGAACAGGGTGGCCTAACTGATGGGGCACCCCACAGAGCCATAATTTTGGCTGAGACATGGCTTCACAACTCCCCCTCTGTTGTACCCATGGCAGCAGAGCCCTTGCATCCACCTTGCTCCCCCCCCCCCAACATGCATTGTGTGGCTTATCACGTGCCAGCAGTGCTATGGGAGAGTGTGGGATCCAGAACATCCCCCCTTTGCTACTGCAACCAGACACTGTCTTGAGCTGTCCTCCAGCTCATTCCCTGTGCAAGTCACACACAGCAGGCTGTTGTGTGAGGCGGGGCGGGGGGGGGGAGGAAGAGGGGACCTAAGGTGGGCTCAGCCTCCAAGGCGCCATCATACAGCCCAGACTTTTATTAGACTGTGCCTTAAGATCAAAATAATCCAAACTATGGTATTCCCCATTGCCATGTATGGATGTGAAAGTTGGAAGAAAGCTGACAGGAAGAAAATTGATTCATTTGATATGTGGTGCTGGAGGAGAGTTTTGCAGATACCATGGACAGCCAAAAAGACAAATAAGTGGGTGCTAGATCAAATCAAGCCTGAATTCTCCCTAGAAGCTAAAATGACAAAACTGAGGCTATTGTACTTTGGTCATATCATGAGAAGACAAGATTCTCTGGAAAAGTCAGTAATGCTAGGAAAAGCGGAAGGCAGTAGGAAAAGAGGAAGACCTAAAACGAGATGGCTTGACTCAATAAAAGAAGCCACATCTTCCAGTTTGCAGGATATGAGCAGGTCTGTTAGAGATAGGACAGTTTGGAGGTCTTTCATCCATAGGGTTGCCATAGGTCGGAGACGACTTGACGGCACATAACGCACACACACACACACACACAACACATTATGTAGGAGTCTGAGGATTCTGGTTTCCAACTCCCTGTCTGGCATGGCACTCTTCCAATGAGAGCTTCTCCAAGGGGCTCTGGGGGGACTGGCTGGGCCATCCCTAGCACATCATGCTCATTAGCAAGGCAGATTCCTAGGTTGAACAGCTACCTGAGACAGGATGCTCCAGGAGTCAAGCTGTACTGGAGTCTGAGCAGAGTGATGGGAACTGTAATGGCCATGCCCCCAGGTCTCCCTGTTGAATTGCCACCTGCGTGGAAAACATATGCAGCAATGGCAAAGAACAGCCTTAGCACAAGCCATGGCTATGTCGGAAGCAGCACAGCCAGGAGATTCCACCAAGGCAGATGCTGTTACTATCTTGATGACGCTTACCCATCCAGCATGGAAGTGCTCTGTGGGTGAAAGATGGATTTGCTCTTGCTTCTGCATTGGGCTGTGATCCTGCAAGGGGATAAGCCCCAGGGTTCTTTGCCAGCTTCATAAGAGAGTGGGTCTGCTCCCAGCCACCCCAACCCACAGTTGTGCCCTGTCCTGTGGCCAAGTGTGGCTCCTGCCCAGGGAGTGTACTAACAGCCCTGTGTGGGGCTGCAAGCAACCCTGACCCCTCTCCCAACTGAGGCAGCTCTCCCAAATAGACTTTCCTGGGAGCCTGCCTCATTGCATGACTTGGTCCATGGTGCCCCAAGGGCCAGGCTCAGGCTGTCCACCCCAACATGCCACTGGAAGCCAGCATTGTGGCGGTAGCATGTGCCTGATGCAAGGGAAAGTGATGGTGGATGTGGATAGCTGGGCTGGAGCAGCTGGATGCCCAGCTCTTGCTCACCTGTTAGTGAATGCTAACCCTTTCTAGCAGATCCTTCAGAAACAGGGTACCTGTTAGGGGTCCGCAGTGAGAGATGTTAGCCACACAGTCTGAACTTTGCTGTCCGCCTGGGGTGTTAGTGCTAAGTGCTTGCCCAGTACTGCTAAGTGCCCACTCTGTTTTCCCTGCCACTGAAGTATCACATACTCTAAGTCTGCACAGCAGAGAGCACCGAGGCAGAGTCGCATGCCACATAGCCTGCCTAATGAATTCTAGGGCATCCTCAGGGTTTATGACGGGTGGGATGATTGGATGCTGGGAAGAGGGCTGGGCCACTGCAGAGCTGCAAGGGGATTGGTGGCAGCAGTAGTCAGCATCTTGTGCCCCTCTGAGCCATGTAGACAGGGTCACATGCATGGGGGTACAGTTTTCCTTTTGTACAGATGCGTATGGTTTACGTGGTGTTCTTTTCATGGTGTAACTTTCTGTTGTTGGGGGGGGGGGATGTTTGCAGGCTGGAGCAGCTTAGGGAACCAACTAACTGTTCATATGTCTCCCCACCCCACCCCCAGCCACCCTGGGCCACTGGAGGGCAACTGTGGTGGATTGGTGCTGGGGGCAGGACTGGTGGGGAGCTGCACTAGGTTAAGTTGACTTACATCAGTGTTAGGACTAGTGGGCTTCTTCAGTGCTTTTGACACCCTTCCTCCAGTTGGACTGTTAGTTTAGCAAAAGGACTGTTCAGGCAGAATGTATAATTTTTTTAAAAAGTATATTTTCAGAAAAGGTAGAAACCCATTTAGGAAAACCTCATTGGGAAGAAGGATTCATTTTTAGTACATAAGAAAAAAAAGAATTAAATCCAAATTTGTGAGATGGTAGACAAGGATGATCGAAAGGCCATGTGTATCGTATTGTATTACAAACACTGAGATTGCAAATACATGCATTTAGAGAAGGCTTGTCGATTCATGTATAGGTATATGAGCAAATAAGAGTTGGGCACAGAGAGCTCCTTCTGCAGTGCCAGTACTGTAGACCAGGGCATGCACCGACATAACAGTGGTTTTGCAGGCACATAGGCTAAATACCTGTGGGAAATAATAATAATGTATTCTACCTAATGTGCATATCCTACAGTAAGAAGGCAGAAAATGAAATATTGCTTAGGAACTAAATCCATGATGAACACAACAGTATGTGTGTGAAAATTAGATTACTGTTATCTTTTGGCATGTTGTATAGTTTGCCCAAATGGAAAGCAGGCTATTCAATTTACTTAGCCTGAAATCATTGTGCTTTAACTATAAATAGATGTTATGTATTAAGAGAGAGAAAAGCTTCTAATAAATTATGGGTAGCTATAGATGTTGCTCTGTACTGTTAATCTATTGTGATGACCTTGTTTCAGATCTACCATATGTTTTGAAAGAGAAGATTTATTATATACTGGGGTAATAACATTTTAAAATACACAACTAGAAAATGTATAATAATAAAAACATTCTTTAATATATTAACTTTATGTCTGTGTAATTTTTAAATGTTACGATTACTCTAGAATTAGTTCTCAACTTCTGCAGTGCAGTCATCTATCTATGCTTTTTCCTGTACACTGAATCAAACAAGGTTCATTAAGAAAGCTCCCTTGTGTGAAAGAAATGCTGTGCAAAAATTGGATTGGAGCCTGCCTAAAATTTTTGTGTGTACAGGGTGGGCGGGGGACACAGTTTTACTAATTCTCCCCGTCCTGTAGAAGGCCATATGGGCTCTCCATCCTGCAGGGGCAGCATTTAGGGTGCATTTCAGGCCGCAATGGGAAATTTTAGGTGGAATTCAAGCAATTATATGAATCGCCCCAAATTCAAACCAAGTTACACATAACGTTTGAATGCCATGATTCAATTCCAGGTGTGTAATTTAGTCTTTAAAAGCAGCCTTGGGGCCACATCTGTATTGGGGCTTCAGTCACAGATAAAAGTGGCCTAAGTGTTCACCCTTGTCTTCAATACCAAGAAAGGGGATAAATTCTTTCAGTTCGGTTTACCCTGGCCCTTTTAAACCTCAGTAGAAAAAGAAAGCCATTATTTATATTGTGTCTGTCTTGTTTCTCTATCAAGAATACAAGCCGGGGGTGAGGGTGGGGTGGGGGTTCAGTTCACGAAATGGAGAGAGGAGGAACATTAAACCCCCAACTTCGTTGTTACGGCCCTGATTCAGATTGGGGTTTCTGTTACTGCTTTATAAATGTCTACAGTTCTAACTGTGGGACTCCAGCACCACCTGTGGGTTGAACTCTCTCGGCCCTAAAGCAAATATAATTTCATTATATTTAAGAAGCAACTTGATAAAATTTTATCATTTGTGCTCTAAGTGAAATGAAGACAGGAGAAGCTGTAATAAAAGTCTTTGAAATAAAACAAAACCAGGCTATACCCTACTAAAATTTCATATAAATGAAACATTTACGGCATAGGTGGACATTGCTTTAACTCTTGTTATGCTAATAAAATCATATTGATTCACCTTTGGTACAGCAAAATAAAAATGTTTTCCAGCCTTGCAATTACCACGGAAAGCTCTGGAATGCCAGAAGGGTAAGGTTGTGGGTAACATCAAAGAGGAACCTCAGTTACTTTAAAGGCAATTACAGAGAAAATATTCTTTCCCCTGGCTATCCCACAGGGGTATACTGTGGGATAGCCAGGGGTCTCCCTGGCTATCTACTGTGGGATAACAAGGGGTCTCCCCTGGCTATCCCACAGGGGTCTAACAGTCATCTATAGAACTATCCCTATAAGAGGGTGAGGAAAGTGTACTTGACAGCCTCCTATTAGCCTGGCAGTTGCAGAAATCACATTCTTCTATAAAACAATATTTAAATTAAGCCATGCTTTTGTGGTATGCCTCTCTCCTTACCATGGTTTCCTATAATTCAGTTCTAAATCAGGATTTTACAGAAAATCAAATGAAACATAACAATTCTGCTGCTGAAATACATTTATGTTACTTGCACCACATATTCAAAGACAAGGATTGCAGGTTTCTAGTTGTAGGAAACAGGAAAAGAACAGTAACTTTTATTTATCCCCAGGGATAGGAGAATAAGGTCTTTCAGAAAAGAGGACAAAAAAATATTTACAGATGTAATACAGTCTTGCTGGGCCCATTCATTTATACAGTTACAGTTTATAATTTAGGAGGACAGAAAACTCTTAAGTCACACTTCCCCCAAAAACTAGACTCAAGATCCCCAGACCCAACTCGAGTTCCCTGCAGCTACACAGCAGCTTGGGGCAGTAGCTGTTAAAAATAAAGGAGACCTTAAATGGCCTCAGCCTCGGTTAGTGATTGGATGGGAGACCTCCAGTGAGGACCAGGGTTGCAGAGACAGGCAATGGCAAACCACCTCTGTTAGTCTCTTGCATTGAAAACTCCATCTGGGGTCACCATAGGTCAACTCTGACTTGAGGGCACTCTCTGCCACCAAATGGCCTCAGAATACCTCCCTCCTCAAGCCATTTCCCACATCTAAAACAGGGGAAGGAGTTTCCCCCTGTTTTTTCTGCTCCAGTGGATTATTATGTCCATGTGGAGCACTGCAGATGCTAACTCTTGTGCTTTTTCAACTCTTCATTTACACTTAAATTTCAGGGGAAAAACCAATCCTCCAGTTATAAACTGTTGTTAATAAAGACATGAAGAAAGCTTTTTTTTTAAAAAAAAATGAGGCACATAGTAACCAAAATCAAAAATAGAAGTTGTTGAACACTGTCTTCTACTACAGTTTATTATTAGTTAAATTGAGTATGTATTTTCAGTATTGTGTGATTACACAATTCTTGTGTACTGAGCACGCCTAAACAATTTTGGTACAAGTTCAGAAAATTTAATATCAAAAATATCCATTATTCTTATTCTAGACTCAGAGGGAAACTACACAAGATGCTCAGGTGTGTGTCAGGTCCTGCAAAGTTCCCTGGGTAATGTAGTCTTACAAGGAACAGCCGCTCAATGCGATTCTCCGCCGGGGAATCTCTCTCTTGCAAAAAGCCTCAGCTTGTGTTTTCCTTGGAGGTGGGGGAGATTGGATGGGTGGGATGTAACAACAGCCAGGAAATCCACGGTGGCTTTTTGTGAGAGAAATAATCCGTGATGCGATTCTCTGCCAGGGAGAAGAGTGGGGGGGGGGGGATTCTTTCTCACTCTCTTGCAAAAAGCCACCCTGGATTTCCTGCCTCCTGTTATGTCCCCCCCCCCCCACAACCTTGAAAGAAAACCTGAGCCAAGGCTTTTTGCAATAGAGAGGGAATCACTCCCATCACTCTTCTCCCTGCAGAGAATTGCATCGAGCAGCTGTTCTTTATAAGACTACAGTACCCAGGGAACCTTGCGGGACCCAACATGTGAAGAGCACATATCTAGCACCTCATGTAGTTTGGCTCTCAGAGTAATCCCTTTGAATTTTTCACTGATCACATGGATAATCTGGGATATAAAACTGTTGTCCTTTACAGATATGAACCCACATTTTACATTATGTAACTATGGTTTGATCATTGTGCGGGGGAGAGACAAAGAAAGGTTATTTATGTATCTGAGCCATGTGGCTGCTGACTTCCATTCCCACTAAGAACTTGAAGAACGCACCCATTCGACTATGCAATGATTATATTTCCTGGAAGCACTGCAAGGTACCTTTTACCTCAGCCACTGCTTGAAAAGCTCAAACCCCTTCCTATGCTTTTCCTGCTTAGTATATTTGGTCTAGTGATGTTCAGCAAAAGGACTGCCATGATTAGTTTAATCAGACCTGTTCTTTCTAGCTATGGAAAATTACTAGTGTGTTGACTCTAGTTCTTTGCTAGTGAGATCTAAGGTCATAGCAAAAAACTCGGCATTACCAGCTGAATCAAATCCTCGCCTCCCTATCCTCTGTTTAACTCCACAGCTTCCTGTGTAATAAACAGGAGGCACTGGAGATAAGGAGGAAGCCCCTCATGGTCAGACCTGTACAGCACAACAAGTGGGCAGCAGCTTTTAGAAAATGGAGGTCCTATGTTTAAGCTTAAAATGTCCCTAGCAGGGAAGCTTCTAACGAGTTTGTGGGATGTGGGGGGCGGGGGTAAGGCATAAATGTAAGTGGGACAAAGAAGCTGCTGACTGTGTATCATTGTGTAGTCACTATGGATATGTGACAGTCTCTTACAACACGAGAGACATCTCTCTCCCACCCCTTTTTCATTTTAATTTCCAGCCTGCTGGAGTTTTCTAAAGAACCTGAAAGCTTGCACAGTGGTTTTGTTGTTCTTGTTATTTTGGTTGGTCATAATAAATGGAATTATATGGCTTTTGTTTTTGGATCTCTACTGTATGGTCTCAAACAGAAGGCACAGCTCAGAGAAAATAATCAAAGATTGTTTGAATACTGACAGTGTTGACACTATGAACTTCCATGGAAAAAGAACATGGAGCAGAAGGCCTGTTGTCAGCTGGAGGGGTGAAGGGTAACATAGAAACACAGAAACAGAGAGCTGGAAGGTACCCATGTAGTCCAGCCCCCTGCACAGTTTAGGAGATACCTCCTTACCTTGCCTCACCCAGTGACCCCTGCTCTATGCCCAATGGAAGGGGAGGAAAAAACTTCAGGATCCCTGGCCAATCTGTCCTGGAGGAAAATTTCTTCTTGACCCCAAGGTGGTGATCAGCATTACCCTGATCATATAAGAAAGGGCCACGAGACTTTAGCACTGGCTCATTCCTTCATGCACTCCTCCTGATCTGCATTCATTCTTATTAAGTCAGAGAATCATCATAGCTGTCAAGTGACCATCTAGCCTCTTCTTAAATACCTCCAAGGAAGAAGAGCCCATCACCTCCCAATGAAGTCTGTTCCACCGAGGAATCGCTCTGTCAGGAAGTTCTTCCTAATTTTTAGCCAAAACCTCTTTCCCTTTAATTTCAACCTATTAGTTCTGGTCCAACCTTCTGCGGCAACAGAAAACAACTTCAATCCATCCTCTATGTGACAGCCATTCAAATATTTGAAGAGGGCTATCATATCACCTCTCACTCACTTCCTCCCCAGGCTAAACATACCCAGCTCTTTCAACCTTTGTTCATAGGACTTGGCCTCCAGACCCCTTACCATCTTTGTTGCCATCCTTTGGACACGTCCCAGTTTGTTAACATCCTTCTTAATCTGTGGTGCCCAAAACTGACCACAGTACTCCAAGTGAGGTCTAACCAGAGCAGAGTAAAGCAATACCATCACTTCATATTATCTGGAGACTATACTTCTGTTGATACAGCCTAAAATTGCATTTGCCTTTTTAGCGACAGCATCACACTGCTGACTCATGTTCAGTGTATAATTTACTAAGATCCATAGATCCTTTTCACATGCACTACTGCCAAGAGCAGTAAGCAGGAGTTGGAGAGGAGGGTGGGGATGATTTGGATCAATGGGTGAGAAAGCAGGAAGTGGAAGGATGTAATATAAGCCAGGACATTTAAATTTAAAATTTTGATTTTGGCAGGAGGAAATAACCTCAGAGAAAGGGGGAAGTTGACACCAAAGTGGCATCTTGGGAAGTAGATTTTTATTAGCAGTTAGCCCCCTCCTCTAACATTTGATGTGTGTATCATGTAACATGAACAGTGCCCATACCTGAGAAAAATGGAGAACATCATGCTTCAAATCATGTCCATGAATTCAACAGGTAGAATGCCCACAAAGTCATTAACTGTCTAAGGGCCAAACTACAAGTGATGAATGACACAGGTTGGACACTTGTCAGCTTCCCTCAAGTTTTGATGGGAAATGTAGGCATCCTGGTCTTGCAGCTTGGCTCTCCAACTGCTGTCCAATGGACTTTTCAACTGTCACTTGTCCAACATTCCGCCAAACTGCCTACATTTCCCATCAAAACTTGAGGGAAGCTGACAAGTGTCCAACCTGTGTCATTCGTCACTTGTAGTTTGGCCCTGAGAGAGAGAGAGAGAGAGAGAGAGAGAGAGAGAGAGAGAGAGAGAGAGAGAGAGATCGTCTTAAACAAGACATTATTTCTTGGGGACATCTCCACATCTCCAATATGGGCTATAGTACTACGGACTAAAATATTTTCAAGGAATATGATGATGCAAGCTATGTGTTACAAAGAGACAATTCTTTATCACTCTGATAACATGTACTTGGAAAAAAGTATAATGTAATGTCATCACATTTGGGTTTTTTTCTGCCTCGTTCAAGTGGCAGCCACTGAAATGGGCCACATTACTGGAAGACATCATTTCCCCCATAATGTATGAGTTTGGCCCAGAACAATACATGTTGAGTATTTAAATTAGTCGCAGTACATTGCAGAAATGCTTGCCTTCAATGTTGTTGTCATAGTCATAATCATCCTTCTTTATCAAGCCATGACCTCTCCCTTAATTTTTGTCTTGTCCAGCATGTTAAACAGAAGGCCTTTAACAAGGAATTGTCACTTCAGTGAACGTGCTAAAAAGGTTGGCTTGTTTGCCAAGCTTTGGCATTCCCTGGATCTATGCCTGCTCAGCATGTTTCCCCTCAGTTACAACACTTAAATGCTTGGCAATGTTGCAGACTGCAGCCTACAGCTCTGAATTTATTTACACCTTTCAGAAAACTCACAACGGATTTCCAATTGCAGCAGCTTTCCATTTGTCTTCTTGGCTGCAATGGAAATCAGACTCTAATGAGAACGGTCTTAAGTACAGTGATATACAGCAATGTACTTCTTTAAATAAAGTTGTGAAAATAAGTAACACACAGTGTCCAATTTTTTTCTTATATTTCCCAGACAACCCACACCAACAATTTATTTAACTTTGTATTTTGCATAACTATTTTAATCCCTTTGCATCAGACCTTAAATGGAAAGAAAATTCAACATTAGACAACAGGTTCTTAATGGAAATGTGTGATATAATTTGCCAAAGTACAAGTCTTTGTCAGAACTGTGGCTAGATAAAATCCTTACTCCAGTCTGCCTTCTGCAATTAGACAAAAGTCCATTGTTTCCAAAAAGCATTTAATGAAGAAAAAGATTATTATAGTCCACTGGCCTGAATGCAATATCCAGGTTGGTACATAGGCTTTGTTACCAATGCCAGGCAAAGCAAGAGATACATATTAAATATCATAGCTGACCCATCCTCCCCCCACAGTTCTCAAAATATTCCCTTTGAAGCTGCAAAAGCGAAAGCTTCCCCAAGGCCGGTTCTTGGTGGAACGTCGGTAGCCAAAACAATGCTGGTCTGGGAGATAGCTGCCTGGGAACCTCTGCACCTGGGGAAGAAAGCACTGAACACTGAAAGGATTAAATATGGAGTCGGTTAAGCATAAGTATACAAAAGAGCATTCTGATCCTGACATTCTGCCCCCCCTAAGAAACCCCTCCCCGGTTTATGTGGATAGCGAGAGTGGAACGCTTTCACCAGCCTAGGGGCATGGACATGTACAGCACTGACCCATTCATCAAACCCAGAATCAAAGTCCTTCCACCTAATTAGGTAAAACAGCTGGTTTCGTTTGAGTTTAGAGTCCAGTATTTGTTGTACTTCGTAGTGGGTCTGGTCATCGATTAACGTTGGAATAGGGGGGCCTTTGATGTGCCACTGGTTATCTGTTGGAGCCTTTTTTAGGAGACTGACATGGAAAGTATCATGTACGTAGCGTAGGTTCTTTGGCAAATCTAAAGCAACAGTCACTTTGTTGATTACTTTACGCACTGGGAAAGGTCCTAAAAACTTGAAAGCTAGTTTCCTGCTGGTTTGAGATAATTTTAGGTTTTTTGTAGACAAGTAGACAAGATCGCCAGGTTGTAAATCCCATTCCGCCGCACGGTGGCGGTCTGCGTATTTCTTGTAGTCCTGTTTGGCTTTGTCGAGGTGTTTTCTGATTAGAGTCCATTGTTGAGCTGCTTCCCCCCACCACTCGGTGACGTCCTGAGAAACGGTAGTTGGAGGGGGTAGCGCTTTAAACGGGAACGGCTTGAAGTGGAAGCCATAAACTACTTTGAAAGGAGTTTCTCCGGTAGACGCGTGTACACTGTTATTATAGGAGAACTCTGCTAGCGGGAGCAAATCAATCCAATTGTCTTGTTGGAAGTTGATGTAGCATCTTAGAAATTGTTCTAATATCTGGTTAGTTTTTTCGGATTGTCCGTCTGTTTCTGGGTGATGGCTTGAACTAAGCCCTTGTTCAATTCCCAGTAGTTGCAAAAGCTCCCGCCAGAAGTTGGCAACGAATTGCCCGCCGCGATCCGAAATCACCTTGGATGGAAAAGAATGTATTTTCACAATGTTTTTCATAAAAATATCAGCTAGTTTTCTAGCAGAGGGAATGGTGGTGCACGGTATAAAATGTGCTTGCTTGGAAAACAAATCGACTACGACCAAAATACAATTATGTCCCTTAGACGGAGGCAGATCAGTAATAAAGTCCATAGAAATAATCTCCCATGGTCGACTTGGCGTTTCTAAGGGTTGCAAAAGTCCCGGAGGTTTGCCCTTACGGGATTTGGTGCTGAGACATATGGGACAAGAGGCTACGTATTGGGAAATGTCCTTGCGCATGCCTGGCCACCAAAATTGGCGTTGCACCAAGTGGAGTGTTTTTAAGTAACCGTAGTGTCCCGCTGTGGGGGCATCGTGACATCGTTGTAAAACATCCTTTCTCAGACATTTAGGCACATAAAAACGGTCTCCCCAAAGCCATTCCCCCGTGGCGGATTGTTGCAGTTTGTCTTTGGGCGCCTCCCCCCCTTCCTTCTCCACCTCGGCTTTCAGCTTTTCTCTCCACCCCTGATCGGGTGACGGGGAGGGCTTAGCGCGGCTGCGCGTAGTCATCACACCCCCTAATTGCGTAGGCGAAAATACCGTGTCGACCGTCTCCTCCCTTTTGCTTTTATGTTGGGGCATGCGTGATAGAGCGTCAGCGAGGAAGTTAGTTTTGCCTGGTAGGAAGTTTAAGGTAAAATTGAACTTCGAGAAAAATTCCGCCCACCGCAATTGCTTGGCGTTTAGTCTGCGAGGGCTGCGCAGGGCCTCTAAATTTTTGTGATCCGTCCAGACTTCAAACGGATGTCGGGCGCCTTCTAGCCAATGTCTCCAATTTGTGAGCGCCGCTTTAACAGCGAAGGATTCCTTTTCCCAGACATTCCAGTTTCTCTCTGCCTCAGAAAATTTTCTAGAGAGGAAGGCGCAAGGTTTAAGAATTCCGTCCTCTCCTCGCTGCAATAATACACCCCCAATTGCCATATCGCTGGCATCGACCTGTACTATAAAGGGGCGGTTTTCATCGGGGTGTTGTAGAATGGGTTCTGAGACAAATTGCTCTTTTAACTGATTGAATGCTGCCTCGCATTCAGGTGTCCATGAGAGCCTCGCCCCAGGTTTTTTTGCGTGCTCCCCCTTGTCTTTCGTTTTTAACAGTTCAGTTAAGGGGAGCGTGGTCTGGGCGAAATTAGCAATGAATTCTCTATAGAAATTGGCAAACCCTAGAAACAACTGCAATTCTTTTCTGGTGGAGGGGACTTGCCAATTTAATACGGCTTGTATTTTCTCTGGGTCCATTTTCAAGCCCTCTGACGATATACAATAGCCCAGATAAGTGAGTTTTGTTTTGTGGAACTCACATTTCGAAAGTTTAATAGGCAGTTTGTTATTCATGAGTGTAGTTAGCACCTTTTGTACAAGTTCCACATGTTCCTCCTCCGTTTGTGAGTAAATCAACACATCATCAAGATACACCACTACCCCCTGGTACAGAAATTCATGTAGGACTTCATTGATCATTGACATGAAAACCGACGGGGCGCCAGTCAAGCCGAAAGGCATTACTAAGTATTCATATTGTCCGAGTGGGGTATTAAACGCGGTTTTCCATTCATCCCCTTCTCGGATACGAACATGAAAGTAAGCATCTTTCAAATCCAATTTAGTAAAGATCTTACCTTGGGCCACGACGTTGAGTAGATCTTTGATGAGTGGAATGGGGTAGGCGTTGCTAGCAGACACAGCATTTAGTCCCCGAAAATCGGTACACAGTCTCAAGCCCCCATCCTTCTTTTTCACGAACAAAACTGGGGCTGCATGGGGACTATTAGCTGGGCGGATGAACCCCCTTTGCAAATTGAGATCAATGAACTTCCGAAGTTCGTCTCTTTCGTTGGGGCTCATAGGGTATAACCGACCCTTCGGCAGCGAGGCCCCTGGTAAAATTTCCACAGCACAGTCTGTCCTCCTATGCGGAGGGAGCGTATTGGCCTCTTCTTCTGTGAAGGCTTTAGTGAATGCCCTATATTGTTTAGGTATTTGGTTAATTTCTTCTTGGGTGAGTAGAGCTGAATCAGACATAGTGGGATTTCTTCCCCAGTTTTGATCCCAACGATGATTTTTGCAAGATTCATGGGTGAAAGTAATACTCCCTTCCGCCCAATCAATGTGGGGGTTGTGATCACACAACCATCGGCTTCCCAGTATCAGGGGATATTTAGCTGTGGCACTAATGACAAAGGATCTGACTTCCCAATGTGATCCCATGCCGGTTATGATCGGAGCAGTCTCTGTGGTAACCGGATTCATATTAGTGCCATCCATTTGTTCAAAAATGTCAGGTATATCCAAATCTTTCACTGGGAGTACTAGTCCATTAACTAAGGCAGGTGCAATAATGTCTCTAGAGCAGCCCGAATCAATAAGCGCTTGCACACGGATGTGCATCTTCTTGTCAGCATTTACTAACGTTACAGGAATGAACAGTATGGACCCTGGGGGTCGGTTTAACACCGGACCAGACTTACGTGTGATCTGCCGTTTGGGTCCTTTTACGACAGATCCATCTCGTTTCCCGACTCCGGGCTCTCGGGATTTCCTTCCCCGATCAGGGCTGTTTGATCGTTCTCGGTGATCTCCTCCAACTCCAGTCCTCTATCTGGGAAACTTTTTCTTGGAGCTCCCCTACTCCTCGGGGCAGCTCTTGGTACCGGCGAAGGGCGCGGTAGCGCCGGGCTGGTTAGGGGAGCTGGGCGTCGTAATTGGAGCTGAGGTCTTTGAACAGGCCGATATGGGCATTGCGCTGCGAAATGGCCACCCTGGCCGCACTGTAAGCACAATCCCTGTTGCCATCTAGCATCTCGCGCTCCACGGATGGCATACCCAGTTCCCCTGCTCCCTCTCAGAGACAAAGGTGTGGAGGAGCGTCTTTGGCTCGGGGGTTGCTGATGTTGTTCCGCTAGGCGAACTTCCAGGAGTCGATTTTCGACTTCGCAAGTCAACTGTATCCATCCTAACAGTGTAGGCGGATTGTCTTGCATGAGCGCTCGGTCTAGTAATTTCGGATTCAATCCTTGTTTATACAAGATGATCTTGGTGGACTCCTCGCACCTCGGGCATTTGGCAGCGAGCTGTCGGAATTGTGTGGCATAGTCTCTAGCCGACATGCTGCCTTGTCTAATTGCTTGCAACTCCATTCTAGCCCGAGTTTCCTCCAAGGGATCTTCATATTGTGCCCGAATGGCATCCACTAACCCTTGGAGAGTTTCTAACTCGGGGGCCCCCACATTATATAGTCCCACGTACCAGTCAGCAGCTTTACCTTGGAGACGCGATCCCAGATGCTCTATCTGACTGGCTTCGCTTCCAAACAGGTGTCCCCAACGATTAAAAAATTGCACCACTTGTACCAGGAAAAATCCCAATTTGGAAGGGTCTCCATCAAAAGTAGCGTCCAGTTTGACCCATCCCATGGGTAAATCCTGTCTGGGGGTTTGATCTGGCATGGGATAAACGTCCATTGGCCCCAGTTGCAGCGGGGGTTGGCGCGGGTGGGAATATGGTTGAGGTTGGGGGTGTCAGGGCTCGCCGCGGCTGCCACTGGGCGTGGCACTGGGCGGTCTGCTCCTGACGTCACAGGGGGGGCCAGGGACTCTGCAGGACCCTGCTCTGTGGAAGGAGGGGCGGTATACCTCACCCAGACTCCCTCTCAGTCCACTCGCTGGCCTGCTCAACCTGGCCTGCTTACCCTCTGCGTCCTCCTTCATCTCCTCCTTCCAGAACTCTCCTCCAAGCCTCCACCCTTGCATTCTACTGCTCTCACTCCACATCATCACTCCTCACTCACACCCACCACCCCAGAGCTCTTCCCAGCCACCCTTTATAGGGTTTCCTCTCTCTGCCCCGCCCTCCTTCTAGGCTTGTTCCTTCTCCTGACCGGGCCCAGCTGTGCGTCCCTCCAGGTGTTTTCCTCCAACCACTAATCCCTCCTGGGCTCCTTTGCTTTGCTGGTAGGGTGGGGTTGAGTGCAAGCCATCCCCAGCTGAGGGCTCCTTGGCCTCACGAGGAGCTGCCCCAGCCAGCCTCTGTGCTATTGAGCTTGCCTGGCCTTGCTCACGAGGAGCTGCCCCAGCCAGCCTCCGTGCTATTGGGCTTGCCTGGCCTTGCTCATGAGGTGCTGCCTTAGCCAGCTTCTGCGCTGCCAGCTCAGCAATGCTGGGCGGGGCTACCCATCTCCTCCCCCAGAATGCCTGTGGCAGCCCCCCCTGGAGAGGCTTGGCTTCTAGCAACTCCTGAGCCAGGCTGCTGTGTTCTAGCCATGGTGTGGCTCTGGGCTGTAGAGGCTGCTTCCTCTCCCTGCCAGGTAAGGGCTCTGCTTGGGTTGCTGCTGCTGCTGCTGCTGGTCCCACATTCCCCCTGCTGTGGCCCTTTCCCTCTGGCCTGCTTAGCCCCCTTTCTTCCCCCTGGAAGGTGGGACTGGCTGGTCTCTCCTTGCCCCCTCCACCCCTCTGAGGTTCTGGCCTTTTACCCCTTCCCCCTGGAGTAGGTAGGTTCTGGCCCTGGTTGCCGGCTTGGGGGGTGGGGTTGCTGCCACCCTTTTGTCCCCTGCTGTTCCCTCTTGTCAAGTCTGGGGGCTGGGGCTCAGACCCCGGACACACACCCCCTCTTAGCCTGGACGTTGGCTCGGAGGGGCCCGGCTCGAAGAGGCGGGACATGAAATCCGCATCCAGGTGGTTGGCCCCCCGGCGGTACACTACGGAGAATTGGAATGGCAGAAGGGAAAGGTACCACCGCAGGATGCGGGGGTTGTGCTCCTTCATCCTGTGCATCCACTGGAGTGGCGCGTGATCCGTCATTAGCGTGAACGGGTTGTTGGCTAGGTAATACCGTAGTGCTCCTATGGCCCATTTGATGGCGAGGGCTTCCCGTTCTACGGTGGCATACTTCTGCTCCGCGGGCTGGAGCTTGCGGCTTATGAACAGGATGGGTACCTTTATTCCTTCTTGCTCCTGCATTAGGACTGCCCCAAGGCCTGAGGCCGACGCATCGGTTGCCAATATGAAAGGCCGCTCAAAGTCCGGGTTCCACAGCTTTGTTGTGTCGGACAGGGCGGTGCGCAGGTCAGTGAAGGCAGCCACCTGTTCCGGGGTCCAGCTGAGACGACTGGGGCTGCCCTTCTTCAGACAGTCAGTCAGGGGGGCTGAGCGGGCCGCAAAATGTGGGATGAAGCGCCCATAATACCCCATGAGCCCCAGAAACCGCCTGAGCTGCCGCTTGGTTTGTGGTTGGGGCACGTCTGCGATGGAGGCCACCTTTTCAGGTGGTGGCCGGACCTGCCCTCCCCCTATCACAAAGCCCAGGTACCTGAGTTCCTGGAACCCCAAGTGGCTTTTCTTGGGATTGGCCTTCAGGCCCGCTTTCTGTAGTGCCTTGAGGACCCTTTCCAGGTGCCGTAGGTGGGTGGGCCAGTCAGGGCTGAAGATGACGATGTCATCGATATAGGCCATCGCGAAGTCCCGACAGTCCCCCAGGACTTGGTCCACCAACCGCTGGAAGGTAGCTGCCGCCCCGTGGAGGCCGAAGGGCATGCGGCGGAACTGGAAGAGGCCCCGGGGGGTGGCAAAGGCGGTTTTCTCCCTATCCTCAGGGCGCACTGGTACCTGCCAATACCCCTTCGTCAGGTCGAGGGCCGACAGGTACCGGGCTGGCCCCAGCTGCCCGACCAGGACGTCCGCCCTGGGCATGGGGTAGGCATCGAACTTGGCCACTTTGTTCAGTTCCCGGTAGTCGATGCAGAAGCGGGTCGTCCCATCCGGCTTCGGCACCAACACTATAGGGCTGCGCCACTCACTCTGGGAGGGTTCAATGACCCCCATGCGCAGCATCTCCTCCGTCTCCTGGTTCACTGCCTCCCACTGCTTCCGGGGAATGGGGCACCAGGTCGACCGGGCAGACTGCCCCGGCTGGGTTGGGATGGCATGGTGCACTAATTTTGTAACCCCGGGGCGTCTTGAAAAGACCCCGGGCACTCGCTTCCACAGGTCCTGCAGCTGGGCCTTTTGGGCAGGGTCGAGCTGAGGGTCCACCTGTGGTTCCTCGAACTCTGGGGCCTCGGCAGTCCATGGCAGCTCACTGTCAGGAAGCTCCAGGGGGTCCTCAGCCAGCCGGCACTCCTGGCTGTCCCGCTCATACCACCTCTTCAGCAGGTTCACGTGGAGCGTCTTCCTCTGACGTCGACGAGGCCCACACTGGACCTCATAGGTTGTGGGCCCTTTTGTCACCACATAGGGGCCTCGCCAGGGGTCCCCCTCCTCTTTGGGGAAACTGTGCGGTGGACGAGGACCTTCTCCCCTAGCTGGAAGGTTCTCTGTCGCGTACCCCGGTCGTACGCAGCCTTCTGTTGTGTCTGGGCGTGGGCCAGCTGTCGGCCTGCTTCCGCTTGAAACTGCTGCACCCGCTCGCGGAGTTGGCTCACATACTCCTGGACTGGGGGAGCTGGGGGGCTGGCTTGGGGACCCCATTGCTCCACCAGGCGGGAGAGCATTCCCCGTGGCTTCCGCCCGTACAGCAGTTCAAATGGGCTAAAGCCAGTGGAGGCCTGGGGGGTCTCTCGGAGGGCAAACATCAGGGGATCGATATACAGGTCCCACTGGTGAGGTTTGTCATGCGTCATCTTTTTCAGGGCCTCCTTAACCGTCTGATTCAGGCGCTCTGCCAATCCATCTGTTTGGGGGTGGTAGGCAGAGGTGAACACCTGCCGGATCCCCAAGTTCTGACAGAGCTGACGCATGGCCTTTGCTCGGAAGGGCCCTCCCCGGTCCGTCAAGATTTCGCTGGGGGGGGGCGTGGCGTCGGAGCCTTCGGGTATGGACGCACATTGAAAGATCTCTGTCTCCTTCCTCCCTGTAAACCCTGGAAAACAGCTGATATCGCTTACCCTGCATTATATATTTGAGAAAGCAGACACAGAGGGAAAAGAAGATCTATCTAAAATCAGCAAGAAATTTGCAGCAGCTCTTTTACAGCACAACTCAAACTATGCCTCAGGAACGCAGCAAGGCCGAGCTATCCAAAATGGCCGACAGGAAACTTGTAGAAACAAATGCAGCAGCAAAAACTAATAACCACTCCCTTGAGGCACAGTTTGCAAAATTTGAAGAGAACCTGCTCAAGCAAATGACGCTGCTCATCCAACCGCTATCTACACAATTAACAGAAATCAAATTAGAACTTCAAAAGACAAATCAAACAGCTGAAAGTGCTATGGAACTTAGTATCATGACTCAAAGAGACGTAAGAGAAATATATAATAAACTAGAACAGCAGGAGGAAAGAATTCTTCACCTGGAAGTATCAGCTCGTTACAGAAATCTCAAGCTCCGTGGGATTGAAGTGTCCCTTATAGAAAATGAAAATATAATCAGAACATTAACACCTTGGCTATCTAAGCTGCTGGGCATTAAGGAAGGCACAAGCCAACTCATAACAAAAGCTTATCGCATCGGATCTTTAAGCCAGCAGAAAAAAAGAAATATGCCGAGAGATATCATTATTGAAGTACCAGATACTAACATCAGGAAGAAAATAATCAATGAAGCAAGATCCAAAGGCTTTCTATTATTCAATAACACCCAGATACAAGTATACAGTGACCTGCCTAATGAAGTTCTCTTAAAGAGAAAAGAACTTAAACCCACAACCGAGACTTTGAGGAGAGCAAAAGTACAATACAAATGGTGGAATTACACGAAACTACTGGTCTATCACAAAGGACATCGTCTTATTGCTTCGGACTACGACTCTGCAGCATCAATGTTAAATGAACTGAACTTAGAAGAACCGATGGAAACAAGCAAACCAAGTCAAAAAAGAAAATTTTCTCAGTCAACATCTTCATCCCCTTAGAAGGGAAGTAAAATTTCAGTAAGAGACAATTGATTTAGACACTTAGCCACAATGCTAAAATTTAAGGGAAGCGTTATCATAATACTCTTTATTGAAGATTCAAAACGGGGTAAGAAAGGGAGGGGGGAGTTCGGTCCTTTCAATGTAACTCCTTTTTTAGTTAAGCCCGGTAAGTTTTGGTATATACCAAACTAGTGTGTGAATAGAACACACTAGCTAAAAGGGCTTTGGGGAACAAATCTATTATTTTTGTGCAGTTTGTAACAACTGGCCAGGGGATTTGTGGGAGGGAAAGGATTAGAAATAGATCTCCCATTATTGTGATCTTAGAGCTAATCAATCAAGAGTTCCGTGGGAGGGAAAGATAAGATAATTAGGGAAAGGGGAAAGGGAAACATCAAGGGAGGGGGAGAAATTTGTAAAGCTCATTTGTATTGCTAATTCAGACTTAAAGGGCAAAGTTGGGTGGGTTAGGGAGGAGGAGGGAATAGAAAGGAAGAGAGAGGTAGGAAAGGAGGGGGGAAAGGGGGAAAATTAAACGAAATAAGTTGATTTATCTAAACAAAGGATATAAGAAAATAGAACAGAGTAAGGAGTTAGAGAAAAGGAGTGGACAGCTAGGGAAAATCAAATAAATCCTTCTATATTACATTCAAACTACTTAGTGTGAAACTACAACACTGCAAAAAAGAGGGAAAGAAAAGGGTAAGAGGTCAGTGGAAAGGAAATCAAACAATTTATTTTCAATAACTATTTGAAGTGTGAATAAAACACTTCACTAATAGAATCATTTCTCTTATTTTATTTTGGCCTATTTTTGTCTTAAAATAAACAAAAGAGAGAAAAGAGAAAGAGGCAAAGCTTAGAAACGTTCAAGGGTAATTGCTAAGTTATATAAAGCTGAATTCATTGTTCAAGTTAATAAAAATCTCCATAAGTTATAAACACAGAAAATCATTTAACTTTTACTTGTTTAAATTTACTTGATACCTGTACCAAAGAACACTCTAAAGATTATTTATAGATCCTATTGATATAGTCACTACTGCAGCAATCTGTGATCTCTTCAGACAAGGTTAGAAGGGAAAGTATATACACAAGTCAAAATAAAACTTTTCAAGTGAACAGGAATTTACTAATCTATTAAAACCTTTAATACTAAGTATCCACAATTCATCTTAGCTACTAAAGATCCTTCATATAAAGCTAGCAAGTTCTTCTATAAATTGAATCCTACCAAACAGTACAAAACTATTACCAATAAATTAATTGCCATAATTGGAAGAAAATTGATTGGGGGGAGAAATACCACATCATCATTTAATTAAACCCTTATTCTTGATTTTATCAATCTACCTTGAGATAGTGCTATTACCAAATAATTAATTAAAATACATTTTAAAAAGAGGGGGGGAATTCATCTGAACAATTCATTAGATTCAATATGTCATCAAATATTAAAATCACCTCTTTTAATGTTCGTGGTCTAGGTAACCCCATTAAAAGAAAACGCATTTTGGCAAACTTAGCTAAAACAAGGTCAGACATCATCTTTCTTCAAGAAACACATCTCCACCCCATAAATAGTCAAAATCTAAAAGCAAGCTGGATACACCTTCAATACCATGCAAAAGGCACTTCTAAGGCGAGGGGAGTAGCTATCCTAATCTCTAGAACCATTTCTTTTCAACATCAAAGCACATTAAGTGATCCCAAAGGGAGATTCATTTTTGTAAAGGGCAAAATAGGATCACAAACTTACACCCTAGCTTCAATTTACGCCCCAAATTCAAATCAAATTGCGTTCTTGGAAGACAGTTTAAACAAATTGACTTCTTTTCAGGAAGGTGAACTGATCTTGGGAGGAGACCTGAACTACACAGTAAACCCAAAATTAGACAGATCCAAACCTAAAAACAAAAAATGTAAAAAAGAAACTTCAAATACTAAGCTAGCAAAGCTTCTAGACAATAACTTTCTAACAGATGTATGGAGACATTTACACGGTATAGAAAAGGATTTCACATACTATTCATCTAAATATAACATCTATACTAGAATAGATTACATTCTAATTTCCAATACAGCAATAAATAGGCTACTTTCCTCTGAAATAGGTAATATCACCATATCAGACCATGCCTGGACTAGTTGTACACTGATGGCCACCCAAGACACATTGAAACAAAGGCATTGGTCATTCAATAAATTACTCATTAACAACCAAAATGCTATCAAAGAAATTAGCAATAACATTGAGCTGGCTATAAAAGAAAACACAACAGATGATGTTAATTCATGCATCGTGTGGGATACAATTAAAGCAGTTACTAGGGGCCATATCATTTCTTTATCATCACAACTAAATAAGAAGAGAAATGTCATGAAACAGGAATTAATAGAAAACATCAAAGCACTAGAACTCAAGCACAAAAAAACTGGTAGCAAACAGACATATAAAAAGTTATTGATTCAGCGTAAATTATTAGAAACCTTAGAAACGAACAAAATTTTGAAAAATCTCCAATATGTTAAGCAAAACTACTGGTATAACAACCCAAAATCATTGAGGTTACTATCATATAAAATAAAAGAAAAAAAATCATCCAATATCATTAAACAGATATATGATAAAAATGGGAAACTACAATTCAAAACAAAAGAAATTCTTGATACTTTTGTCAATTATTATAAACAACTTTATTCATCTAAAATACCAAATGAAGAGAAAATTACACATTTCTTAAAATCACTCAAGAATTTAAAACAATTGGATGACGAACACCGTTTACTCTTAAACAGCCCCATCACACATCAAGAAATACTTGATGTTATTAAATCACTCAAAAATAACAAAACTCCAGGACCTGATGGCTACCCATCAGAATTTTATAAAAAGTTTGCCACACTAATTGCTACTCCACTAATGCATGCTTGCAACACAGTTTTAAATACCGGACAAATACCCCCATCATGGCTCACTGCAACGATCATAGTAATCCCTAAACCAGGTAAAGACTCAACTAAAACAACTTCTTACAGACCTATTTCATTACTAAATCAAGATTATAAAATTTTTACAGCTATACTAACTAAAAGGTTGAATTCATTTATTACACATTACATACACCAAGATCAATCAGGTTTCATTCCAAACAGAGATTTAACTAATAACATCTATAAGACACTCAACTTAATTTCACACAGTCAAAAAAAACAGTTAGAATCAATATTTCTATCTTTGGACATAGAGAAAGCGTTTGATTCTTTAGAAATATCATACTTAAAACAAGTTTTACACTGCATGGGATTTGGAGAGACATTCCTCAAAATAATAAATGCTATATACTCACAAGCAACTGCCCAAATAACAATTAACAATCATCTATCCCACAAAATACTAATCCAAAGAGGCACGAGACAAGGGTGTCCACTCTCACCAATCTTATTTGCGTTGGCTATCGAACCGTTGGCTATAGCTATTAGGGAAGACCCCAAAATACAAGGAATTAACATAGAGAACAATCAATATAAATTAAGCCTTTTTGCCGATGACATGGTTGTATATATTACAAATCCCATAGATTCTCTATACCCACTCCAAAATAAACTACTGGAATTCGGCTCAATTTCGGGCCTTACAGTCAATCAATCCAAGTCACAGCTCTTTCCAATATTTCTCCACGCAAACACTGTTACACATATCAAACAATCTAGTCAGTACCACTGGAACCATAAGCAAATGTCATATTTAGGCATAACCATCCCTAATAACCTTAACCAATTGATGGAACTAAACCACATCAAAACAGTCAACCAAATTAAAGCAGATCTACATAAATGGGGAAGGATTACACCCTCATGGTTAGAACGATACCACCTAATTAAGTCATTTGTACTTCCAAAATTACTCTTTTTTTTGAGGGCAATACCGTTAACAATTCCACAAAAGAAAATTAAATCATGGCAACAATTATTAAACCAATTCTTATGGGGGAAGAAACATCCAAGAATAGCCTTTAAAACTCTTAAGCTAAGAAAACAGCAAGGAGGCTTTAAATACCCTGATCTAGAACTCTATCAGACAGCCACCAGACTATTCAATACATTACAAATTTTAATTACAGCAAATAAGACTGACTGGATCGCAATCTTGGAGTCAGAACTTAAACATTGCAATATACAAAATATGTTTTGGAACACAAAAAAAGATCGACCCCACAAAATAAACAACCCTTTTCTAGAATCAATAATCAATACCTGGGATCGTACAAGATTCAAACTTATACCACAATTCTCAAGATTCTCTTCTTTTATAGAACAGCATTGGTTCCCTCCAGGGCAAACTAAAGCCTTTAAAAATATATGGCTCCAAGCAAATATGATCCGCATAATTGATATAACAACAAAAAAGGGAATCATAAACAAAATAGAATTAGAACAAAAAATAAAACACAAGATTCACTGGTTTACCTATTTTCAACTCTCAAACATGCTACAACAAATAAAAATACAAGAATTACTTAAAAAGAACGCAACCGATTTTGAACTCCTACTTGATACCAAATCACTCAAACAAAAGGGATTAATTTCTAAACTATACAACATCCTTTTATCTCTCAACCAAATTAAAACTCTAAAATGCCAAACAAATTGGCACTTAGATTGCAACATAGAGCTAACACCTGAACAATGGAGAGAAATATGGACTGCAAACATTCTAAAACCTAAGACAGTTACCTCCCAAATCCAAAATTATAAAATCATTCACAGATGGCACATAACACCAAGAAAACTCTCACTAATAACTAAAACAAATCCTCCGCTCTGCTGGAAAGAGTGTGGAAATATAGGAACGTTTAAACATTGCTGGTGGGAATGCCCCCGAATAGAACCTTTTTGGAATAATATATTATGTTATATAAAAGAAATAACGGGCTACAAAATCCCCCTTGATCCAAAGATCATATTCTTGAATGTATGGGATACTTTTGAAATTCCACAAATAAGA
This sequence comes from Eublepharis macularius, assembly GCF_028583425.1. Classification (NCBI taxonomy): domain Eukaryota; kingdom Metazoa; phylum Chordata; class Lepidosauria; order Squamata; family Eublepharidae; genus Eublepharis; species Eublepharis macularius. The sequence goes on from NC_072799.1 coordinate 51,902,909, forward strand.
AAAGACCTAATTAGCAACCTTTTGGTTGTAGCTAAGACCTTGCTAGCTTTACATTGGAAATCAAAGACAGTTCCCACAGCAGAAAAATGGTTAGAAAAAATATGGGACCATTATATACAAGAAAAAATACATGACGAATTATACCAGAATGAACACTACTTGAAAGAAACTGATTTTATTGCAAAATGGTTACCATTCATTGAATTCATTTCCAATACAAACCACTCTCCACCTAAGCATTTACTTTTTGTTACTCAGATTTGAAGCAACGACTATCAAATAATTGAAAAAAAATGCTAGTTGTCTTTGTTTTAACTATATTGGCATGACATTTATTGTATATAGTTCACTAAGACTTTGTTGTTGTTCTATTTTACTTCTGTACATTGTTTTTGTTTGTTTGTTTGGTTTAAAAAAATAAATTAAAAAAAAATAAAAAAAAAAAGATTTCGCTGGGCAGCCCCACCATCGCGAACAGCTTGGACAGCGCCCGGACCACCCCCGGGGTCTGCATAGTTTTTAAAGGAATGACCTCTGGGAAACGTGTGGCATAGTCCACGATCACCAGGGCAAAACGGTATCCCCGGGGTGTGCGCGGCAGTGGGCCGATGAAGTCCATCGCTATCCGCTGGAAGGGCACCCCCATCACTGGCAGCGGGGAAAGAGGGGCCTTTGGCGGGCGTCTCGCTGCCACCCTCTGGCAGGTGGGGCAGGAGCGGCAGTGTGCCTTCACGTCTGCGTTCACTGAGGGCCAGAAGAAACGCTCGAGGATCTTCCTCAGGGTCTTGTGGTGCCCCAGATGCCCGGCCCATGCATGCTCATGGGCCGTGCGGAGGACTTCGGCCCGGTAGGCTGCTGGCACCAATAGCTGGCGGACCTCCCCCTGGCCATTTGGGGCGCGAGCTATGCGAACCCAAACCCCTCCTTGCTTCTCGATGCGAGGGAGCCGTTGGGCCCTCCGCTCATCCCGCACCTGCTCCTCCTCCCGAGCTGCTGTCTCTCGTAAGTGCTGCAAGGACTCATCTGCCCCTTGGGCATCGCGGAATGGGCGGTCTGCCGGGGGTCCAGCTGGGTCTTCAGCCCGTGGTTCTGCCCCTGGTCTGACAGAGGGACCCTCGTCTGGGTCGGCGGCCTCCTCCACTTGCAGAACTGGGGCGACTCGTGGGCCTGCCAACCCCCCTGCTGCCTCTCTGAGCAGCCTGTAGAACTCCGGGGCATCTCTTCCCAGCAGCATTGGGTGGGGTAAGTGGGCTACCTTGACGACCTCTATGCGACGGATTGCCCCCAGGTATTCCACCATCACCCAGACCGCAGGATACGGCAGGGTGCGGCCCATCACATCCGTCACCGGGATCCAGCGGTGCACTGGGGTGGCAGCTGGGACGAGTTGGGTGTGGATCGCCGAGACTGCACTCCCTGAGTCCAACAGGGCCTGCAGGCTCTGCCGGCCTATCCTCACGGTGGCGCACAGACTCTGTACCCTCTTGCCAGCTGGCGGGTTAATTTCCCAAGCCAACGCACATACCACGGGCGAGGAGGCTGTGGGGGCGCAGGCTTGCATCCGCTGCTCTACGGCTTGCATTAGCTCTGCCTGAGCTGTTTGGAAGGCCGCCTCCAGCTTCCCCCGTATCCTGTCCAAGCGTTCCTCCAGCCACAGTCTGAGGTCTGCTGGGGCTGCGGCGTCGGGATACATCCCTTCGACTGGCGCCTGCGTCGGAACGACTTTCCCCGTACGGGCCACCAACTTGTCAGGGCTCGCCGCGGCTGCCACTGGGCGTGGCACTGGGCGGTCTGCTCCTGACGTCACAGGGGGGGCCAGGGACTCTGCAGGACCCTGCTCTGTGGAAGGAGGGGCGGTATACCTCACCCAGACTCCCTCTCAGTCCACTCGCTGGCCTGCTCAACCTGGCCTGCTTACCCTCTGCGTCCTCCTTCATCTCCTCCTTCCAGAACTCTCCTCCAAGCCTCCACCCTTGCATTCTACTGCTCTCACTCCACATCATCACTCCTCACTCACACCCACCACCCCAGAGCTCTTCCCAGCCACCCTTTATAGGGTTTCCTCTCTCTGCCCCGCCCTCCTTCTAGGCTTGTTCCTTCTCCTGACCGGGCCCAGCTGTGCGTCCCTCCAGGTGTTTTCCTCCAACCACTAATCCCTCCTGGGCTCCTTTGCTTTGCTGGTAGGGTGGGGTTGAGTGCAAGCCATCCCCAGCTGAGGGCTCCTTGGCCTTGCTCACGAGGAGCTGCCCCAGCCAGCCTCTGTGCTATTGAGCTTGCCTGGCCTTGCTCACGAGGAGCTGCCCCAGCCAGCCTCCGTGCTATTGGGCTTGCCTGGCCTTGCTCATGAGGTGCTGCCTTAGCCAGCTTCTGCGCTGCCAGCTCAGCAATGCTGGGCGGGGCTACCCATCTCCTCCCCCAGAATGCCTGTGGCAGCCCCCCCTGGAGAGGCTTGGCTTCTAGCAACTCCTGAGCCAGGCTGCTGTCTTCTAGCCATGGTGTGGCTCTGGGCTGTAGAGGCTGCTTCCTCTCCCTGCCAGGTAAGGGCTCTGCTTGGGTTGCTGCTGCTGCTGCTGCTGGTCCCACATTCCCCCTGCTGTGGCCCTTTCCCTCTGGCCTGCTTAGTCCCCTTTCTTCCCCCTGGAAGGTGGGTCTGGCTGGTCTCTCCTTGCCCCCCTCCACCCCTCTGAGGTTCTGGCCTTTTACCCCTTCCCCCTGGAGTAGGTAGGTTCTGGCCCTGGTTGCCGGCTTGGGGGGTGGGGTTGCTGCCACCCTTTTGTCCCCTGCTGTTCCCTCTTGTCAAGTCTGGGGGCTGGGGCTCAGACCCCGGACAGGGGGGCCGGTTGCCTTGGCGTCGGCTGCGGGTGCAGAGGTTGTAGGGGCGGAGGGGCCACCGGCCCCGTTAGCGGTATCGACCCCGAAGACGGCAGGGGTCCCCTCGGTGTCGGCTGGCGTGGCGTCGGTCGGGTTGGCGCTGGTCGGGTGGGGCGAGGTCCCCTCGGTGAGGTCTGCGTTCCTTGAACCACCCGCGGCGTAATTGGTTGACTTGCTTGGGTTGTCGGTGGGTAAACTATAGGGGAAGTCGGCCTGCGTGGTTGTGCCGGTAAAGTTCCTGGAACCACCGTCGGTGTGGTGGGCTGACTCGCTTGGGTGGTTGGTGGAGGAATTATAGGGGAAGCCGGTCTGCGCGGCGGTTCTTCCTCCTCCTCATCCGTCTCTTCGCTGCTGCTGGTATCAGTGGTTGCAGGCTGGTCTGGGTACTGGTCGTCCGGACACGGTTCACCACCTTCTCCCGTCAAGAGGGATCCCCCTCCAGTGGCCCCAATCTCCTCACCCGTTTCTGATGGTTGCTGCGGCCATATCTGGTCTTGCAAGTTAGCCAGACTCTGGCTAATGCCAGACAGGCCCGTTGGCGGGGCCCTGTCTCTGTCTTCCGCCACTAAAACTGAAAGCAGATGTACAGCGTTGGCTAGACTCTCTTCCATATTCTGTAATCTGTTCTCCAACCTCTGTACTCTGTCTGTGGACTGCTGCGGATCCTCCGTATCCCCAGTAGTTGGAGGGGTTATCGGGTGGTCCGTGCTCAGCGTCTGCTGCCACGGCAGGGGTGCTTCCACCCCTTGTTCCTCCTGCGACCGCGCAGCAAGTACACCTTTGGTTAATCCAGTGATTGCTGAAATCCCAGAATCAATGGCAATGGTTCTACTCTGGAGCTGTGCCCATTGGTGCTCTCCGACATCTGGTTCCCCCACTCTCGGGGTTACTTCGGCATAGTCCCAGCTCAGAGCACTTCGTTGGGAAGTATCCCCTTCCGTTCGCTCGGCCGTCCGGTTCCAGAACAGCCATGGACGGCCCTCAGCTTGCTCCGGTATAGATCCCAGGCTACGCCGGCTATCCAACTGTATTTGGGTAAACATCGCGCTGATCCTCCGCTCCCTCGTCTCTCTGGGCCGGGCGCCCCACTGCGTCGGGGTCGGCACGCTGAACAATGGAACGGCCGATGCGCTGGGCCTCGTTCTCTCCGTACTGGGAGCGAGGGTAAAAATGGTTGTAACCGTAGATCCTTGTCTCCTTGGCACAACTTGAGAAGATTCCGAGCCTCGGGGACCGGGAGAGACATACGGATCGAACAAAGGGTCCCGGGGCGGGACAGCTTTGGAGTCCGTTTGATCCGGTTGAGGCATTGGAAAGATGATTGGTAACAAAATGTCAGAACTGTGGCTAGATAAAATCCTTACTCCAGTCTGCCTTCTACAATTAGACAAAAGTCCATTGTTTCCAAAAAGCATTTAATGAAGAAAAAGATTATTATAGTCCACTGGCCTGAATGCAATATCCAGGTTGGTACATAGGCTTTGTTACCAATGCCAGGCAAAGCAAGAGATACATATTAAATATCATAGCTGACCCATCCTCCCCCCACAGTTCTCAAAATATTCCCTTTGAAGCTGCAAAAGCGAAAGCTTCCCCAAGGCCGGTTCTTGGTGGAACGTCGGTAGCCAAAACAATGCTGGTCTGGGAGATAGCTGCCTGGGAACCTCTGCACCTGGGGAAGAAAGCACTGAACACTGAAAGGATTAAATATGGAGTCGGTTAAGCATAAGTATACAAAAGAGCATTCTGATCCTGACAGTCTTAAAGATTTGTGGTTTTATGTTAAACTGTTGTGAATCCTTGTGACAAAGCCAATAACATAGAGAAATATATTTTTCATCCGCTATTATGATGTCTATCTTTCTCTTAGCAATTAACATCTGATATTCCTAGACTATGGACAGTTGGGTTTGGTCACAAATATATAACACAGAGAAGAAGTTGTATTTTAAGGTGCACAAGTGTGCATTTTCATAAAAGAAGCAGAAAACCCAAGCTGGCAGGTTCTGTTCAAAACATGAAAATTTACAGAGCTTCACAACAAAAGTTTAGCATTATTTTGAATCCTCTACTATTACTGTCCCCAGGACAAATTTGCCTGATTCACAGATCCAGGATATGCAGTAGATTACCTCTGGAAGGTCTGGACCGACAATGGAATTTGCAGCGGGACAGGCACATATGCATGCAGAACGCACTGCCTCATGGGATTTGTAGCATTTACATTGCGGAATCATTAAGTTATTGTGGGCCATACATAGGGAAATAGCTAACCATCTTAGATAATTTTGTAATTAAGTTGCAAGAACTCCTGAAACAATTCACATTGTTGAGAATTTCCCTGTGATACGTTTCAGAATGGTCAGGATTTGCAAGTATTCAATGTGACATGCATAAAACGCATGCATGCTCGACACACATACATACACACAACCCCTCTCACCAGTTCCTCCCTATCCCCAACACATAAACTTCCCTTTCTGAATGGAAATCAACAGAAAACGACTTCCATATGCAGAAAGGCATCTCTGGAGTCCATCCAATTAGAAATAATAAATACATCACTATGTCCCATTTCAAATAATCCATCAGGCACCTGTGGTGCTTTAAACAATAGTTCCCTGCAGCTGCTGTGTGGCTTCAATGAAAGAGAGTCAGGTTCACGAACTGACTCATTAAAAAAATAACATATAGTTTGCTACCCACACAAATCATGCCACCAGGGATCGGTCTGTCTTCCAAAAGCGTTCACACCAATCTCGTAACTGGCTCCCTGATCTGGGAAGTGCCTTGATTCTACATAAGCAGGGGCTCCTGCTTACTAGAACTACACTGTTTTCTAGTGCTGCTTGTAGGTACAAAGACAAACTTTGCTCAAACCTCCTGGATTGCAAGCAGCCCTGCAGATTGGATAGCAAGGCAGAGGGTATAAGAAACAAATGCTACACTTTCACCAAGCTGCCAGACACAACCTTCTCAATAACGTGTGAAACTATGATTAATAAGAATTGGGGAGGCTGGGGAATTTGGGATTTTTCAGGCCAGAAAAAAGATGGCTAAAGGGACACATGATAAAAGTTTATAAAATTATGCATGAGGTGGAGAAAGTAGATAGAACTTTTTCTCCTTCTCCAATAATACTAGAACTTGCAAGCATCCGATTAAATTATTGGGAAATAGGTTCAAGACAGACAATGAATTCCCTGCCAGTGGAGATAAAGTGGCCATAAGCACAGATAGCTTTAAATGGGGGTAGGGGGGGTGAGACAGATTCATGGAAGAGAGATTCATCGAGGACCACTAGTCATGGTGTCTGAAGGCAGCCTCCATATACAGAGTCAGCAAATTTCTGAATCCAAGAGCTTGAAGGAAGCATCAGGGGAGCACTTTGGCCTGTATGCTCTGATTGTTGAGTCCTCTGGGGCAAATGGTAGGCTGCTGCATGAAACAGGATGCTGAACAAGATGGACCAGTGGTTTAATCAGCTCCACTTGCGTCCTTGGGGAGAGAAAGAGATTTGTTGGTGAAAGGAACTTGGTGGTGAAAGTTGTTGTTGAGAAAACAAAACTGGAAGAAAAGCTTTAAAAGCCTTTGTTCTCCCAATGTTAGTATCTGCCTTGAAGACCCAGCATCTGTATTCAATAAAAAAACTAAAATATTGATTAAAAGAATCACATCCTGTTCCACTTAAATTAACTAACCATTAAGGGTTCATTGAGGCAAGGGCAGTTTCCCCACATCTTAAAAACAGCGCCGCACTCATGGAACACTGCTGGCTTCTTTTGCGTGATTTTTGATGTCACCATTTCCAAACCGGAGGCAGGCAGTTACGATTCTGTTTTCGTGGAGCCACAAAAATGGAATCATAACTGCCTGCCTCCGGTTTGGAAACGGTGATGTCAGAAATCACACGAAAGGAGCCACCAGCATTCCGTGAGGGGGCCGCTCTTTTTAAGACATGGTGAAATGGCCAAGTTGCTGCAGATCAGATCAAATGGCATAGGAAAAGATATAACTTCCTCTGCCCAGCTGTAATCCAGGTTCAAACTGCTCCCACCCCAAGGCTAACAGGTAATTGTGTGGTGTAGAGGTTAGACTGTTGGAGTAGGAAACCCAACCTCAAATCTTTATTCTGCCATGAAGCTTGCCGAAGGAGTTTGGGCCAATCATTCTTCCTCAGCCTAGCCTGCTTCACAGGATAATTGTGATGATAAATTATTATTGTTTTTATTCTTAATTGTTTATTTATAGTCTGCCTCTCTCACTGAAATCCAAGGCGGATTATGTATTGCAAGTTAAAAGCCAGTTGGTGTAGTGATTAAGAGCGGCAGGACTTTAATCTGGAGAACTAGGTTTGATTCCCACTCCTCTGCTTGACGCCAGCTGGGTTTTGCATCATGTAATGCATCATGTTCATACTTATATTTTGTTTTAGTTCCATTTCAGATTTCTGGTTGGTTCCAGACTGCGTCATTTATTTGATGTCTCATCCTATTGATTGTATTGACTTACTCTGTGTAAACTGCCTTGCGTTCCAATGAAAAAGGCACACTATAAATAACAGAAAATAGTAAATGAAAATAAATACATGTCCTTTAAAAAGGCTATTCATTTATACCATACTTTACTCCCCAAGGAGGACCCAAAGTGGTTTACAACATAATCACCTTGTTTATTTTGCCCTCGCAACAACCTTGTGAGGTAGGTTATGCCGGGAGTGTGTGATTGGCCCAAGGTCACCCAGCAAGCTTCCATGGCAGAGTATGGATTTGAACCTTGGTCTCCCAGATCCTCGTCCCACACTCTAACCACTAGTCCATGGTGCCTGTCTTGACCAAGCATTGAACCAACAGCCACTTGAAACCTCTAGAACAGGCTGAATTCATACCCAGAAAAGCATCAACAGGGCACAGCTAGAGCTACCCTCTTGTGAACAGCTAAGCAAATCAAACAAAAATGGAAAGTGCTTCACTGCTTTTACTCCAAGCTCTGGACTCCTTTCACAGCTCAGGCAGAAGACAGTAGCCAAAGGGAAGCTCCATAGCCTTGGGAGCAAGTGAACTCTGTGATGCCTGAGCTCTGGGCAATTTTGGGACTACCACTTCACTAGAACTTTAAAAAACAGCCTTTGCATCTTTTGTGTATTTCCTTCTACTGTCAAGAAGGAAGTGGTCAAAAAAATAATGAGAAGTTTCAAGGGACAGTCTAAAACATGCTGGCTTCGATCCTATGACATTGTTCCCCTTGCAGTTCTCTCCAGCCACTGCAAAGGCTTTTCTCAACTGTGGCATTCACTTCCTCGGCTGCTAGCACTACCATGTGCACAAGGTCAAGGTTTTTTGAGATATATTCATTTATTTAGCAAAATTTACATCCTAACTTTCTGGCCTCATAAGGGCCATGAAGGTGGCTAACAAATTAAAACATACATTTTTTTAAAAAATCACATTTTTAAATTATTAAAACAAACCAAGACAATCACAAGTAACAACACATCATTAAAACAGAACTAAAAACATACAGACATAAAAACAATTAAAACAATTAAAACATTGAGTATGAAGGAAAAATTACTCAGAGAATTCCTAACAAAACAAAAAAAGTCTTCACCCACTGGCAGAAGATGGCAACAGAAAGGGATAGACAAACCTCCCTGGGTAGAGTTTTAGTGCCATGACTGGAAGACCCTTTTCCAGGTCATCACCCACCTAATCTCAGAAAGCAAGGCACCTGAATCAGGGCCTCTGAAGATGACCACAATGGCCAAGCATGTTCATAAAGGAGTAGGCAGTCATTCAGGTATACTGGTCCAAAACAACAAATGGCTTTGAAGAGCCAATTTGGTATGGTGGTTAAGAATGGCAGGACTCTAATCTGGAGAACTGGGTTTGATTCCTCACTAGAGGTGGGCATGGACTGGGAAAAACCCACGGGCCGTGGGTCCATGGTCTGTGGCATTTCATGGACCACGGACCACAAAAAGTCTCTATAATGTCCAGTGAGACGCATGAGGAAACAATGTCATAGACCCAAAGTCACTGTTTTTAAAAAAAGTATTAAAAGTTAAAACTAAACTGAAAAGACTGATTTGACACAACTCCCAACACAAGAAAACAAATCTAAAGTCCAGTGTGAGAGCCAATGTGGTGTAGTGTTTAGGGTACCAGATTAGGACCTAGGAATCTCTGCCACTGAAGCTTACTGGATGACCTTGCGCCAGTCACACTAAGAGCTAAGCTACAAGTGACACTGGGCATGTGTCTTTTAACTTGTTGGGGATGTAATGTTACCTGGGAACTGTAGTTGAAAACAACATTATGTTCCCAGCATACGAAGGCAGGGGAGAGGGAGAACTTTTCAAAGACTGTGTTCAAAGACAGAGCGGCATGAGATCACTGGGGGAGAATAACTTTAAAATTGTTTTATTGCAATTTCAACGAAGAGAGGGATACAGGACCTATCCCTAGTGTGGGGAGGTAGGGGAGGAGCTGGTCATTCATGTCTCCATTGAGATTACAAGAAAGCAATTGCAAAGTTCCTCTCCCCCAGCAATCTTGTGCAACTCTGTCTTTGAAACGCAATTCCCCTCCCCTGCCTGTTTTCAACTACTGTTCCCAGGTAAAATTGCATCCCCGACACATTCAAAAACATGTCCGGCATCACTTGTGGCTTAGCTCTCAGGTGTGAGGTGAAATGGAGGAGAGGAAAACAACGTAAGCCTCTTCGGGTCCCCACTGGGGAGAAAGGCAGGGAATAAATGAAATAAAAAGAAATTAAAAATACAGTTTGAAGGATGCTGAGCATAATATAGAGCCCCACACATCTGGATGGGGGAGAGGTAGACCATTTGGGACTTACCGGGGATTGGACATGGGACCTCTGGCTTACAAGTGCCACTAAGATACAACCTTCCCTGATACTAAATTAACAAAATCAAAATTAACTGAATTGACACAGACTTCTTGCTCCCACAGAACATTCATAGCAACCTTCTGCTTAGGCAATATTAGAAATTCTTTCTTTTCCTGGAGTATTCATTTGAGATCATTAGTATTTGTCAATTAGCATGATCCAATTTGGCCAGTTCCAATAGAAGTCATCCCATTAAGTGGCCTTTTTACCCGTTAATAACAAGTAGCAAATCAATGTCATTAGGGTAACATTCTGTTATTTATCTCTGATCATTTACTGCCACACAATTCACAGAAGGGAAATAGTCTATGGCCTTAATAATGGGACTAATCTGTATTTTTCTTCTTATGGAAAAAGGTCCTTTCATCATTGGTAATTTTAAGTGGCAGCATGTTCATTTGTATGAGCTCCCAACTATTCTATATTCATTATGTGCATTACTGACAGCTGTTGGACATTGAAAGGGGAAAAAATAGTTCTAATGATAAACGGACTGGCTTAGCTTTAAATGTGTAAATATACATGTGTACCTAGGCAGACTCCACTCATAAAAAGCAGATATCAGTACAAGCAACATAGACTGGCTCAAGTGAATCTTATATGATTTTACTGCTAGTGAAATGGAAAACAAAATAATATACATGGAATAGATCCATAAACTTGGGCCTTTTTCCTTTTTCTTTAAGGACACTCCTATTTTACTATGTCTAAATTGGAAGGCCATCGATTATTGTATTGAGTTCTAATTACGAGTTCCTGAAACAACAGTTTTTGACAACAAATGATGTTGGCATGAACATGACATCTCTCTTTTTTAGCACCCCTGAAGTACAGCACAATATTATAACAACAACAACATTCGATTTATATACTGCCCTTCAGGACAACTTAACACCCACTCAGAGCGGATTACAAAGTATGTTATTATTATTCCCACAACAAACACCTTGTGAGGTGGGTGGAGCTGAGAGAGCTCCTAGAAGCTGTGACTGACCCAAGGTCACCCAGTGGGCTTCAAGTGGAGGAGTGGGGAATCAAACCCAGTTCTCCAGATTAGAGTCCCGCACTCTTAACTACTACACCAAACCACTACACCAAACTGGTATAAACTGTATACCAGTAGTAGTTCTTAAGAAAATCAGCTGTTTTATTTTGCTATCTCTGTAATATGGAGGAATCAATTGTTCTAGGAATGTATTCATAACATAGCAGTTTCTGAGTACACTTGTGACTGGTCCAACTATGTCATTTTAATCATACTAAAGTGAACTGTGAGATAATGCACTGGTTGGTAAACACTTGTTGCTCCCAAGAGCTGCTGGATTAGGTTGTCCACACAGTTGTACAAATGCCCCCCAGTCTGGGTAACTTTAAGGGATCTATTGAAGAAGTGGTAAAGTGCCTTCACAAGTTGTGAAGGAACACTTTGAGAATTAGAAAATCAAGCAGTCAAAATAATGTTAATTATTCAATATAGTACCCAATACTAGAAAGCCCATTAAAAGGAGCAGGGAATTATGCCATTTCATAGGAAAATTCCGAACCCACTTATATTGCTGCCTGTGAATAAAAATGTATTGAGACCATGAACTCCATCTTATGGAGCCTAGGAATTCAGTGCTATGTTCTGTTCACAACAATTAACATATGTTTTACTAACAGAAAGATACCTAAATGCTGCATGTTATCCCCTGCCCCATTTAAAAAGATAAAACATTATAGTACAGAAACACTGTTTAATATATTATTTAGTAGAAGAAACTGCCAGTAGATACTGTTGATCTGGCTCTGAAAAGGGTTATTATATTTAATACATTATTGGAGAAGGAAAATTATGACATGCTGTGTGTGTATAAAAATGTGTATCTTCCATCACCCTCCCCATGACATCCCCCATCTCATTAAGTTCTGTGATTTTTGTCTGCAAACTTTAATTGAAGGTGATGGTGGACTCTGTACGGACTAGTGCTGCCAAACTCAAGGAATAAAATTAAAGGAATATAATGACTTCATTGAGAACTTGATTTGCATTTTAAACTACTGGGACATCTGCTTGATAGTTAATATCTGATAAAGATTTGCACATTTTTACGATCACACCTGGATTAATAGTTTGAGAAAATATTATCTCCTTGTAAATGGAAAAATAAGTGAGAAATTCATTCCCTAATACTCTTCTCAAATGTGGGCTTGGGCCTTGTTGAGTGGTGAATGGTCTCTCTTTGGTACTTAGCTACCAATATGGTCAATTAACCAACTTCACTGCTGTTGAGATTCTAGATGTCTGCCCATTAAAACAGGGCCCCGTTGTTCAGTAGTCAGACTGAAGGGCAAAAATGAATTCTTAACAGCTTTCCTCCTCCTAACTCTACCTGAGGCCAAATTATTAGACGCTAGCTACCTAACAATCAATTTTTCCTTTCTGATAAAATAATCAGTTTGCAGACTTGGCAATAAGGAATAAATTGTTAGTCTTCTTTCTTCTATATTTAGCACTCACACTCCTTGAGCACGTTTTGCCTCATGCTAGAACATGCATCGATCTTTCAAATGATCTGCATGACATATTTTTCAGTCCTTGGAACGGGAGAGCCACCAGAGGTGCTACAGCCAAGACTTGTACTCCCCACCCACAGCAGTATTGTGAATGCAAACATTTGTAACACAAAGAGAGCTGTGAACTAGGTACAACTTCACTTCTTTCCAAAGTTGTTCGATGTTTCTTTTTCTTATCTTTAAATTGTGTTACAATCTCCAGAGACTAATCCACCTGCTGATAGTTTGAAAAATTTTTGTATCATACATGTAATCTGCATTGGATTCCAGTGAGAAAGGCAGACTATAAATGAAAATATTATCAATAGCAACAACAATTCATAATTGATTACCTTCCCGGACCACCGGGAAGAAAGATGTTCCAGGGACAAAGCACCCCTTCCTGTGCTCAAATTGTTTCTTGGCTTCATTGCCAACAGCCTGGCCCACTTCTTATCCTACCATTTTTAAATCACTGAATCACTGGCCAGACTATTCCACTTTTCCAGTTAAGACTTCTTGCTGTGAATCTTCAGTGCAGACATCCAGTCTCTCAACCCAAACATTGTGTGTCTTATGTGCCATTAAGTCATCTCCAACCTATGGCGACTCTATGAATGAAATCACATAACTTCCTGTTAGCATTAATATTTTTATTTATTTCTTGAAAACATTTTGAAGCAAGCTTTCCTTCCAACTTAGGGTCCCCAAGGATGAACAACGAAAACTAGCATTAAAACACACATGCACACTCACACGTCTGTGTATAAATAGAAAAAAATAAAACAAAACACATACATATGCACATGAATGGGAAGGAGGGTCAGTCAGGTGATAACACCCAACAAAACACCCACCTCACAGGGTGTTTTGTTGTGGGGATAATAATAGCATACTTTGTAAACCGCTCTGAGTGGGCATTAAGTTGTCCTGAAGGGCGGTATATAAATTGAATGTTGTTGTTGTTGTTGTTATTGTTATCATTATAGATTAGGTCAGACAAAGCAGAAAAGTCTTCAGTCGCTAGTGGATGACAATGATACAAGGGGACAAACAAATCTCCCTGGGGAAGGAATTTCATTGTTTACACAGAAATTATGCCAACTATTCTATTCCTTAGAAAAGCTAACACTAGGTTAGTGTTTACTTTTGGCAGGTGTTAAGTCATCTTCAAGTGTACTATCATTGCCACACAGTGGGTAATGAAGGCACGTACAGGAAAAGGAAGATCACAACTCACCCACCCTAGCTGAGTGTGAAAATACTCATTTGGATTAGAGGAGAGATGAAGAGGATAGGATAGGATCCTGGCAAGCTCCTGTCAAATTTATAGCTGTGCACCAGCAGTGACTTGCTCACTTCCTTGGACCTTTAGGGATCCCTAAACGTTGTCCTGCAACTCTCCTCTCAGCAACCTTGAATCTCAGAATATGAGATTCAGATTAGGAAAAGTGTCTTAGCTTTTATAACAGATCATAAGGAAAGGCAACCAAGCAACTTCTTTACCACAACAAAACTGCTACTGGAGACTTTAAGCAAGACAGGAGTGTTGGGGAAAGGGTTAAAAATAGTTTAAATTCAGGGTTGTAATGGATCTTGAATCAAAAGAGAATCAAACGCTTGTTTGTCTTTTAAGAAAAGTTTACTGTAAAGGAAAAAGGTACACAGGGTTCCTACAAAATAAAGAAATCTATTCCCTACTTCTTGACACTATGGAGTACAAACTTAAAACAGTATGAATAATGGAGATTCTTCCTCTTCTTCTTGTTCTTCTTGACCTTTAGAAAGGAAGTCACCTGACCTATTGACCAATAACAGTTTACAAACACATCTCAGTTTCCGGGGCTCTCAGACAGATAAGGCTATTGGCTCTCTGCCAGGTTTTTCTTCCAGGTCAATACAAACAATAGAACATTGGGTAAACACATTAACCCCATAATGACTGAATGTCAGACCTTGCATCCTATATTCCAACAAGAAGGCCTTTCATACTGTCATGGCTTCTTTCTAGCATGTCTTTTGACTGATATTGCAGCATTAAAGGGAAACCCACAGTGAACTTGAAACTGCTACAATGATGTTCTAGGAGCACTTGAAAAGACAGGAAATGCACACCTCAAGTGTATGACCAGGATTTTGAGGCTTGCTCACTTTTTTGACCATCAGCATCTTGCTTTAAAAGTCCTAACAGAGACAGAAAGGACCATATTGAGGAGAAGGGATCCCCCGCCAGTAGGCACAGCGGAGAAATTTTGACTGTGGGAGGAGAAACAATTAATCCTTACTTTAACATGGCCGATGAAGGGAATGGAACCCAGTAAAATGATTCTGTTGCCAGGCTCATTTGGTTGTATTGCCATTTCTCCTTTTAATTTTTTAATTGATTGGATTTTAATGCTTTTTGGAGTCTTTTGGTGGGTTGTTATGTGATTTTTATTGCTGGGTGTGTGGGTTTTTTGCTAGTTTCTTTGGGTTTGATGTTTTCAAATATTTAGGTTGCTGCTGCTATTTGTGCGCTTTTATTTTACATTTTAAATTTGTTAGCTACCCTGGGTGCTTTGTCCAAGAACAGGATAGAAAATAAATGGCATAAGCATGACTTCATAGACATGTATCTACAGATACTTTTGAAGGTTGTAGATTTTTGCTTTCCACTTCATTCTGTGTAGCAAAATGAACTTTTGTACCATTTCATAAGTGAGATGCTTTAGGAGTCATTTCAAGGTTGTTGTAATGATCAGTGATAACAATATATACCATATTCAGTGTGACAGTAATTTGGCATTGATTAAGCCATATCTAATGGATACTAAAAATTAAATGACACTATTTCATTGTGCTCTCAGCAGCACACAGAGGGAAACTGAAGATGGAAGGTCATTTAAGTGAAGCCTACAGGGTCAGAGCTTCTTAAAGTTGTAGATGCCACATCAGTTTCATAGCCTTTGGGCTGTGCAAGTCCTCAGTATTAGCCCTGACACTTCCATTGGAAGGGTTGCGCAGATGAAACTGACAAGGTCCTACTTCAGAATTTGCCCTGATAGTAGTCAGGAGTGGCACAGTTCCTTCACTTATGAGCCGCTGCATACATTGGCCAAGATTTCTTATAAAAGGGGTCTGCAGCTTGTCTTACTTACATGGAAATGCAATTTGTATTCTTACCTGTGGCTTAGGGGAAGAGCACCTGCTTTGCATGCAGAAAATCCCAGGTTCAGTACCTGACATCTCCATCTAAAATGATGTTAGTAAATGATGTGAAAGACCTTTGCCTGATACCCTAGAGAGCCATTGCCAGACAGAGTAGGCAATATTGATCTTGATCATCCAGTAATCTGTATAAGGCAGCTTCATATGGGACCAAGGATGTCCCTGTGCTTGTTATAGCCACAGTAGCGCAGACAATAAAGTGCATGGTGCCTGCTGCCAGAGTCCTCCCTGGTGATCTATAAAGAACCTTTCAAAACTGGACACGTTCTCTGTCACAGGAGTGCTGGTTCAAATGCTAGGACTTTTCAGGTTTCAGTCGGTGGGAACAATACATAGTCCACTTGGATTGCTTCCACATAGTGGCTTTGCTCTAGTTTGCCATCCAAACTGGAGCAGGTTTTGGGGAGCATCCACACAATAATGCTCCCTAAGTATCCACTTTATACATTTCCCCTTGCTTTAATGTGCTCTTTCCAAAACTCGACTTCAGCCAAAATGTTTTTGAATGCTATATGTGTGAATGGGAAGGTATACATTTTTGAAAGTCCAATGCACACTAGCACCATTTTTTTCGCCTCTGCTCTGTGCCACTGGAGGGCTTTTCCAGGCTTTTAAAAATCAGCAGTTACTACAGTGCAATAATGTTTAATGATCTTTCACCAGAATTCCCAGCTTTTATTTCATTAAAAAAGTAAGTCTCTTGCCCTATTTGTTGCCCTCTGTTGCTGCTGCAGCTGCTTTTGCATTTGCAGCAGCAGCAATGAAAGCTACAGCTGTTTTCACACACGTGCGTAACCTCATGGCATGAAGCATCTTCCTAGCACAATTTCCTGGCATGATCCCCTTTAATGGCGTGATGACGTCAGAAAACATGCCATTAAATGGGATCATGCAGGGAAATCGCACTAGGAAGATGCTTCCTGCTGTGAGTTTCGCATGCTCTTCCAGAGGCTTTGGGCGTGTGAAAACACCCTATATAGCAAATTGCTGCCATGTGGAAGCAACCTGATCAGTGTCCAGGGTCTGTGTGCAGAACCAAGCAGCTACATGCAGCCCTGAAGAGTCATCATGTGGCCTGTGAAATTCAAAGGAATAGGAAAATGTCTTTCAGCATTTTACATCATGAGTGGCTTTCCTACCTCTTCTTCATTATATTTCAAAGCACCACTTCGTTAAAGCTGTTACAGTATTTCTGCAAACTTTGCAAGTAATGCTTTACCACTTTTAGAAACTAGCTCGAGGAGGATAAGCTTCTCTGATACTGGGGCGCTCTTCTGCTCTTCGTCTGCTCCTAGAGTACCTGCTCATAACTTCTAGGCAATTTATTGTGATTTGGCTGCATTCTTGTTTCAGTCTCCTCCCTTCTCCAAGGAGATGAGAGTTTGATCTTTTTTTGGTGAAGTTCAATTGCCCCAGAATTAGGATAGTTTTATTGACAACTCATTAAGAGTTCCTTCTTGTAGACATCGGGGCTGACCAGCCACTCCTAATTCAGTATGCTTGGCACATATGGACCATCCATGAAAGTATTCACGTGAAGACCTATGACATGTAAAGGATTTCATACAAACTTTCCACCAATACCCAATTTCTCTATCAGACATCAAAACAGAATCATACCTGCTCCTCACCCTTCTTCACATGGAATTTTCATTTCTGTGTATATGTGACTGTTACCTGCCACCCCCATCCCCACATCCAAACCAGGTCTCACTGGAGCTCCCTGTAATCCAAAGGCCCTATGCTGTCAGAGTAACAGACAGCCTCCATCTTGTCCCAGACCTGATCAGGCAATTAAGGTGCACCTTCTCAGCAAATAGTTGGCTCCATTTGGGAAAACTGTTTCACCCCAGTCAAGGCTTTGTTCTGAGACTCATACACCCAGACCATGGTGAAAAACCAGGACAATAATCCTACTCACCAGCTTAATTAGGAAAGTTTCTGGCAATGCAAGTCTGCCGAATAACCTAATCAGGCCATTCTTCAGGCAGGTAAACTTATCACTAGAGATGGGCATGAACAGGAAAAAAAATGAACATGATGTTCATTGTTCGTTGCCATCCACGAACAGGGACTCACAAACAACCACGAACATGGCCCTATTCACGAACATGTTCGTGGTTGGCTGTTCATGGGGGCCAGCATGCTCTCCTCCAGCCATCATCCAAGTCAAGATCCCTACTGCACCACTCCCAGAAACCTGACCCGAGCAGGCACCAGGAAATGTACCAATAATAAATAATAACTTGTCCCCAGAGCCAGGCAGCAGCCCTGGAACCTGAGGGTGGGTAGATCCCTACCGCACCACTCCCAGAAACCCTAACTGAGCAGGCAGCAGGAAAGGTACCAATAGTAAATAATAGCTTGGCCCCAGAGCCTGGCAGCAGCCCTGGAACCTGAAGGGGTAGATCCATATCCCTCCACACACAAAGAAAATTCAAGCTCCAATGCACTCCCCTGTCTCTCTATCAAAATGCCAACAGCAACTTTCTCTCCCTCTCCACTGTCTGCAAAGACAAGCCAGAGCTGGGAGCCACCCCTCCCCCCTGGTCTTTGCTCTCTTGTAACAAATTTGGAGCTCTACACTTGGAAGGAAGACCTGCCTATCCAGAATGGATAAAGTTTTTGTAGTTGGCTTTAATTAAAATGGGACCAGGGAATAAGTTTGTAAACTGGATTGCAATGCTACTTAACACTCACAGTCAATAAACAAGACTGAGGGATTTGTTCTAAACTCTTCTCTTTTTTTCTTGTTTGTTTCAGCCTTCAGGCCTTAGCTGCTCAGTTACATTTCATCCAGTGATCAAAAGCAGAGCCTTGTGAGGACCTCATCCCAGGCCATTTGCAACTCCCTGAAAGATGATTTGTTGTTGTATAAAGATGGGCACGAACAGAAAAAAAAAACCCCGAACATGATGTTTGTTGTTTGTTGACATCCACAAACAGGGACTCATGAACAACCATGAACATGACCCTGTTCACAAACATGTTCGTGGTTGGCTGTTCGTGGGGGCCAGCAGGCTCTCCTCCAGCCATCATCCAAGTTTGGTCAAGATCCCTACTGCACCACTCCCAGAAACCTGACCTGAGCAGGCACCAGAAAAGGTACCAATAATAAATAATAGCTTGGCCCCAGAGCATGGCAGCAGCCCTGGAACTTGAAGGGGTAGATCCCTATCCTACCACACACAAAGAAAATTCAAGATCCAATGCCAACAGCAACTGTCTCTCCACTGTCTGCAAAGTCAGAGCTGGAAGCCCCCCCCCCCCGGTCTTTGCTCCCTTGTTGCAACAAATTTGGAGCTCCATACTTGAAAGGAAGACCTGCCTGTCAAGCTAAATTAGGCTTAGATTAGGGCAACAGCAGGAGTTCAGACAGAGTTCAGACAATCCCTGCCTACATTGCCAAGGGAATTGACTGCAGGTGCCAGACTGTCTGGCTTGATGAACAGCAACAGACAACAACGAACAAGGCTTGCAATGACCACCTGTTCGTTTAGAATGGGGCCTCATGAACAGTTTGTTCGCGAACAGCAGATTGGGCTGTTCGTGGCTTTTCTTTGTTCGTATTGCTGTTCGTGCCCATCTCTATTCATCACCATTAGCATTCCCCACGTAAACTTTGGGTTTCCATTTCCCACTGCTGTTAAGAAGGGGCTTTAGTATTTAAGCAGCTTGTCTGAGCCAGTATTTTATTACCATCCCTTCACCGTTCAGGCAGGTGAAATTTATTCTGCCCAGATCACTCCTTCACCACTCGTCTTATATAGTGACTTTTAAAATCGACATTGACTTTTACTTTATCATACCATAAGTCGACATGCCAACTAAATTGCAAGTCATGCCCTTCTAGTGTCAGGAGTCTGTCATTTTTCAGTGACATCCATTCCTTCATCCACATCAGGCATGAGGCTGCAAAACACAGCTTTATGTCTGATAGCCCTAAACCGCCCCTTTCCTTTGCATCTTGTAATATTTTATATTTAACTCTTGGTTTTTCCCTTGCCAGACAAATTTGGAAATATCTCTTTGTTTGAATGGTACATCCGATATTAGAATCGGTATTGTCTGGAACAAAACCAACATTCTAGGAAGAACATTCATCTTGGCAACCGATATCCTCCCCAACAGAGACAACTGTAATCTATTCCATCTCAGCATATCTTTTTTGATTTCTTTCCAAGTTTTCTCATAGTTATTTTGAAATAGCATACAGTTCTTCCCCATCAGTGTAATTTCTAAATATTTTACCCTTTTTTCCACTTTTCCACTTTAAACCCTGTTTTCTTCGACAGCTCTTCCTGTTCTTCTATATCCATGTTTTTTGTTAACATCTTCGTTTTTTGTTCATTAACTTTGAAGCCCGCCAGATCACCAAATTCTTTCAATTTGTGCATCAGTGTCTCAATACCTCTTAAGAGGTTTCTCTTCAGGTCACATACCCAACATTTGGGGTTCTGTGACTCACTGGAGGGTCCCCATCCATGGGGAAGACCATTTCGCTATTCCTCACCTGAAATAAGAGGATGGTTCCTATATTCTCCTTCAACAGCAATGTTACCTCAGAAAAAAGTACTTATTCTGGATGCATGCTAATTTTACTGATCAGTTAAACCAAAATGAAAATACACTGGAGCAGATGTTATATGTTCAGCATTGTGGTGGTTAAAAGGAGCCCTGCTTCTGCCAGTGGAAAAGCTGGAAGGAAAGTCCCTTGTGATCTGAGAAATATCAGTGACATTTGCAAAAATGCTCATTTGAGGTGCCACCAATGTCATTGACAGTGCCACCATAAGCAGAGTTGCAGCCCTCTTAGTCCATGGATTTCTGTATTACATTCGTATTTTCTAGAGATGTTGTGAACTTACAATGTTTAACTGTGGCAGTCAGATGCAAGCCTGTCACTGAGACTGTTTAGTGTAGTACCAAACAACACAAGTACTTGCTAAGAAGTATTTAGGCAAACACTGAAGGGTAGGATTTAAAAAAAACACACAAGCAGATTATTTATAACTGACTTAAAATGATTTGTGACTGATTTAACTGCCTATTTAAACAATTGCCAGCTGAACAGACGGACATTCAGACTGTGTGTGAATGTGCATATGTTAAATGTCAGTTGCTCTGGTCAATATTGTTAGGAAGGAATTGTCAAAGTAACCTGTGGGACCACCTTTTGCCATATGTTCCCGGGAGAGCCCCTCGTTCGGCAGACCAACATCTGCTGGGGGAGTCCCCAGAACCAGGGAAGTTTGTTTCACCTCATCCAGGGGCCTTCTTGGCCCTGGCACTGACCTGGTGGAACTCTCTATCTGTAGAGACTCAGACCCAGCAAAATTTACTATCTTTCCGCAGGGCCTGCAAGAAACAACCAGGCATATAGTGGGTGAGGTGAGTGCCCCCTTCTCCCAATCAGCCTCCCGCCGGAGGGGGACATGATTCCCCCTGGTCTGCTGAACGTCAGGCAGCTTGCCACCTGCCCCATGGGCCCTGTATATTGAGGGATTGTGCAGTAAGAATGCCACAATGTTTTTACTTGAAGAATTTTAATTAGTATGTGCCTGTTTTACATTTCTGATGTGATCTACTCTGAGCCTGGTTTTCAGGGAGAGCCGAGTACAAGTATAATAAAATAAATAAACCTGCTGAAGAGCCACAAAAGGCTTGATAAACAAATGAACTGCCCATTGAAAAGCTGACTTCATGTTTGCATCTGGAGAATAGGATGCGAGCTGCACCGACGGGTGTTTGAGCATTATTTCAAGTAAAGAAGCTTGGTTTTTTTCCTTCTAGAAGAAATACTATTTATGTTCCCTTTGTACTAGCTTGTCATTTCATCACCACATGACTAAAAATTTTTTTATCAAGATAAATAATTTTCCATTGTTTTAAATCCTATTTTTAAAAGCATTTCAATTGGAAACCGATTTTGGCAGGACAAAGCCTGTCCTCTTCTTAACTTTATTACTCTTTTCTTTATTCTGAAACCTTGATTTCCCCAATGACTTCACGCACAACTCAGAATAATTCCATTTTGAACTTCTCCTTTATGAAATTTTCTATTGGTAATTATGCCAGTTCCTGTCCTATTGTTCTTCATTCTGGTCTCTTATGGTAGAGATGGAAAATTGAATAGGGATTAAAGCAGTAATAACATTCTGTTCTACTTACTCTAATACTTATAAGCTTTAATGGAAGCTGATATCCAGCACTGAAGCTGCTGTTTCCCTTAAAAATCATTTTATAAAACTGTATGAGCAGACTGTAACTTTAGAAATTAAATATTGTAGGAAAGCAGAATTGTATGTACATCTTGTAACTTTCTACTTCCCTGGCAATACTTTTCAAGTAAATAAAATAAAAGTTGTATACTACCTTTTGTCAGCACCAGCCAAAAGCCACAAAAAGTGTGGGAGGGGGGATTTGTTTTTTGTTTTTGGAATCCATCAAAGAGGAGGGTGGTAGAACTGCAAAGACATTGATCTTCAAATGGAACTTGAGTTTTGGAGGGTGCTTGATTTCCATTCATTAAGTAATATTAGCCAGTGACTCTCGGCTAATACCTGGTGAAACACCTTATATTAACCTCCACATTTGTTAATATAAGAACCACAACATTTCCTTTTTGCTTTTACAAGAGACCCATATATCTCATTTAGTCCTGGAGATACAATTGATTGACTGCTGCCTTTTGTGTTCTTCTCAGTTTTTCTTCTCTGTCCCAGCAACATGGTGCTATCTGAAAGCCTGTTTTGCACTCAGCACCTTATAAATTATAAATTAATCCAGGTTAGGCTGCAGCAGACTTTGGATGATACCAGTGCCTTAAAACAACATATTTTGTCTTTCCTCCGCCCTCTTTTTAGATATTCCAGCCTAGAAATGCCAGTTCCAAGTTGGGAAATTCCTGGAGATCTGGGGGGTGAAACCTGGAGAAACCTGGAGAAAGTGGGGTTTGGGGAGGGAAAGGACCTTGGCATGGCATAATTCCATAGAGTCCACCTCCAAAAGTAGCCATTTTCTCCAGGTGAACTGATCTCTGTGGCTTGGAGACCAGATGTAATTCTGGGAGACCTCCAGGCACTACCTGGAGGCTGGCAACCCTATTCCAGCCTGATGAAAACTTCTAGAGAACTTTAAAATCTTGCATATTGTTTTGTGATGTTTGGTCTTAATAAAAGGTATTGTGCATAAATAAAAACAATACAATTAAAAGAAATGAAATAAAACGTTTTTGTTTTGGAATTTGTTTGTGGCCCCGTGCAGGTACTTGCAAACTTTAATGCTTCATAGAAACTTGACAGAGACGTTCAGAACATAACTGTACATTATGTTATCCTTGTATCCTCCTCAGATTCTCCACAAGGGCTTTTGATTAGGGATGCCACAAACATTGCAGCAGACATGTTTGGCAGGCAAGCACTCAGTGCTTAACTGCCATAGCCACCTCAGGCCAAGCCTTCCATCTCCCCACCATGCTGCCAAATAAGGAGCTATAGGCCCAACCTACAAGTTCATATTTTTATCAAATTGGATCTAGGTTGAGTTGTGTTTTGAACAAGTCATGTTTTTGATGAGTTAGGTCTGGGTTCGGTAGACCCACCCAAATCATGTTCCCTGCAGCCATGCAACAACTTCAGGGAATAGCTTCTAAAAATGAGAGCTTTAACAGGCTAGGAACACCACTGCAGGGGGGAGAAGGGCTCCCATGCAAGCTTTAACATGCAAAAACAGCACTGGGGGACTTATTTTTCTATTTTTGCTGAGTTGTAGGGAGTATTTGTACATGCGAAGCAGCAAAAATGGGGGGGGGAGCCCCCCTGTGCTGTTTTTGCATGAGAAAGCTTGTTAAAAATCTAACAGGTAGTTTGGTCTTCAGCAGCAGAGGAGGAGGGAGGCACCTAACCATAACAAGAGGGATGCATGTAAGTTTCCAGAACTAGTCAGATAGCAGTTCCCCAGGGCCATTTCAGGTCACGGTGGAAGGCTTAAATCCCCACTTCTCACGTGCCATGGTCTCTTGACCCAAATCGGATCCCCACATGCCTGAGAACTGAGCTTGTGGCAGACTCAACCTTTATGCTTGACAACAGGCCTGTAGGAGTTGTTACTGGTCATGAGGAAAAGTCTTTTTTTCTGCTGGTTTTGTTGAAGCCCCACCAGTGCCTGGGGATGGCTATGCCCTTGAAAGAGCAGGAGAATGCAAGAGCCCTGCTGGCTCAGGCCAAAGGTCCACCTAGTCCAATGTCCTGTTATACAGGGGCTAACCAGATGCTCCTGGAAGCCTAAGGCCCAAGTACATGTTTGACTGTCCTTGGATCATGTCCAGGTCTGCCATAAGCACTTTCAATCAGACTTGCACCATGAATTCAATTGGTACTGCATTGTGTGGGCAGAGCACTTAAACCTTTCCAACCTGAAATGGCTAGGCTTACCAGTTGTCCACATGTGGCGGCAATCTCCCAGGGGTTTGCTGGGTTGTCCACTGATCGCTGGCAATCAGCGGTAGGTCAGACCAGTTGAAAATAAGGGACTCCTCCAAATATAAAAGCACTATTGAGCAAAAGTGCTCAATAGTGCAATCCATCACACAATGATTATAAATTCATATCACACATTCAATAAATATATATAGAGAGAAGAGGTCCAAAAATCAATCATACCACTGGAAAGTCTACAGTCCTATAAATATTGATGTTTTCTTTGTTTTTCTTCTTGCAGATGTTGAAAAGTGCTTCTGTAGTCAGGTGTTCACAGGAAGGCCGGCAAATTCACCTTCTAGCCAACATGTACGCAAAGTCAATAAAGCCTTTGTTCTAATCGCAACTGTGGCTATGTTTGAAATTTCCAAAAGGGGTGGAGCCTGGCGGGCGTGTGCCAGCATTATAATCCTGTTTTGTGATAAACACTTTTTCAAAGGCTCATTTTGACCACTATAATCAATCGACCACTAAATCAAACAGAAAATCTCAAGGAAATTCTGTTACCTTTTTTTGCAGAAAAAGTACTACAACAACTTCATTAATTTAGTTGTTCTTTCCTGTACCTTTTAAACTTTTTTTTTTGAGAAAGAGAACAAGAAGTTAACATGGCCACACAATAGATTTATATTAAGTCATTAAGATACTGGCTTTTTTTGCAGTTCCTATTCTAATAACTAACAGCATGAAATTCATCTTTTTCCAAGACTGCCACACAGTATTTTACTCACCCACTGGTTTTATTTTTCCTGCTTGGGTCTTTCTTCAAGGTTCTCCCATCTGTTTCACAATGCTCATGCAGAAATAAGTATCAAATAGAAGACATAAAGAGATTGATTAATCTTTACTACTGTATGGAAATACATTACTAAAATAGCCATATTGAAGGCCTATTAATTTTTTAAAAGATTATTCTGAAGGATAGTAATTTAGAGGCATTTGCATTCATACAAAAACTACCACAACCATACTGCTTCTATAAATAGGATAGGTTGCAACTTGCAAATAAAAAATGTATTCACTCACTAACAGAATTCACTAACAGAATCCAACTTATTTTAGCATTTTACCTTTATTTGGGAGGTCTGATAAAAAGACAGAAATCACTTCCTTTGTCAAGCCATTTGCCCAAATCACACTACACATTCTTTCTCTTTCAAACACTTTTATCATGTTTCTTAGAATTGGGGCCGATAGAAACCTAAGGGTCCATGAGCCTTTTGTAAGGACCGAGGGTGAGCCCTTTTCATGCTATTTGGCTAAAATGAAAACAAAGTCTTTCCCGTTTTCTAGGAATGGAGGAAGGGTCTCCCCTCCTCGGTGGCAGGGTCACAACACCTTAGTCCTAGGAATTCTAAAGGTCTGAGTGACACCAAGATGGTACAGTTTTCATATAGTCATAGCCATTACCTTAGCTAAAAAACTGATTTCACAAGACAAATTATTTCTGTAGAGAGAGTGGGTTGAACCCAGCAGAACAGTTCTGCTGATTGAAGGTGGGCAAGTTTGCCCCCCTCCCAAGGCAGATCTCTAACTCTTCTCTCATATTGTTCCCAAGGGTCCCCTGTTGCCCAGAAGCAGAATTGTGGGGATATTTGGGGCTGTAGAGGGAAGAAAGAGATGGAGAAGACCTGCACCACTGATGGAAATCTATCAGCAGAAAATTTGCATGGAATCCAACCCAGAGACAAAGAAAAAGAGGAGAGTCAGAAAGAGAGAGCAAACATATGAGACACGCTACTAAGAAAATTATAGCTAATGGTGGTCTTCAGATGAATGTAAAAGGTTCAGGTCTGTGTGACGCTGGTCTTTTTCTGTTTCTATAAGCAACTCTGAAAGTTTTCTCCAGGCTCCTTCTCAAGCCTCATACATCCCAATGATGGCTCCCATGAGCACCGAGTACTTAAGGTTTTGGTTATGCAAATACTTTTAGCCAACATAAATCAACCAAAGGGCCATCTTACACTGTGGTAGGAATGTGACACACAGAAGGAGATAGAGACAGACGAAGCTGAAGTTGCTTTCCGGTTCCTTATTCAGAGTTCCTAGTTCTTTATTTGCAAAGCCAAAGACAAATATTGTGGGAAAATTGAAAAGCTCTGCACCCCAAAATGAAGTTTGTAGGGGCACATATCATACACCTCCAGATTCAGCAGACTCAGCCCTCTAAGTGGACCTATATTGGGTTATCCTACAAAGCCTAGTTCTTGAGTTAACAGCTTCAAAGTAGGGTGCCCCCAGAGCAAATCAATAAGCAGAAAGAGGGGCAGCTGTAGTGGAAAAAAACTTTGGATCACCCCAAATCATGCAGCCCTGAACTCCAGTGACTGTCCCCTACAAGAGGACATGTGCTGGTGCTGATCCAGTCTCTGGTTCTGGAGCTAAGATTTGCTTCCCATGACCTTGTATTAGGAATTGCTGTGAATAAGGAACTGGGGAAAATAAAAGCCCTCTGCACCCCAAAACAATCTTTGGATCACTCCAAAGAGTGTCCCCTAGAAGAGGACATGTGCTAGAGCTGATCCAGTCTCTGTTTCTGGAGCTAAGGCTTCCTATTTGGCCTGCCTCCTAGAACCTTGTATTAGATATTGCTGTGGAAAAGGAACTGGGGAAAATAAAAGCCCTCTGCACCCCTAAGGCCAATTCAGAATTCTGGGAGGCAGGACAAATAGGAGGCCTTAGCTCCAGAACCAGAGCCTGGATCAGTGCCAGCACATGCCCTCTTGCAGGGGACAGTCTCTGGAGTTCAGGGCTGTGTGATTTGAAGTGATCCAAAGATTGTTTGGATCACTTCAAACAGAGAATGGGCAGAGGCACCCAAACCCTAGCGAGACAGATGAGGCTGGTGGAAACTGGCCAGCCCCACCCTCCTCTGGGATCCGGGACACCCAGGTGGGTCTAAGGAGGCCCACCAATCCCAGGAGAGAGCCCGAGAGCTGGGATGGACTCCCATCAAACTGGGGGAGAGGGATGCATACAGGGCTAAGGCAATGCTAGGGGAGGGGGCGGGAGCCCTTGGTGAAGGCACTATAAAAGAGGCTAGACAACAGGAGAGGAGGTGGGGAGTTGAGGAGCAGAGAGAGACAGAGAGAAGGAGAATGAGTAGTTGAGAGTGTGAGGAGAGAGGAGGAAGAGGAGGATGTGTCATAGGGAGGGGAGTTGGAGCGGAGGCAAGAGGCATGCAAGGCATAGGAATGGACAAGAGGGTGCGAGGGTGATGTATACCCCCCCTATGGCCATGGACCAGACACCTGCAATGAGCCTAGAGTTGCCCAGGTTTAGGCATTAGGGCACCAAGTGTAGCTGCACCCCAGCCAAGGCCGGGCAAGGCCGCCTCCCAGATGCCCTCGTCAGGCAGTAGGGTGCCAAGCATAGCTGCACCCCAGCTGAGGCTGGGCAAGGCTGCCTCCCAGATGCCCTCATCAGGCAGTAGGGTGCCAAGCATAGCTGTGCCCCAGCTGAGGCCGGGCAAGGCTGCCTCCCAGATGCCCTCGTCAGGCAGTAGGGTGCCAAGCATAGCTGCACCCCAGCTGAGGCTGGGCAAGGCTGCCTCCCAGATGCCCTCATCAGGCAGTAGGGTGCCAAGCATAGCTGTGCCCCAGCTGAGGCCGGGCAAGACTGCCTCCCCGATGCCCTCGTCAGGTGCTAGGATGCCGAGGTAGCTGCATCTGTGCGAAGACCTGAAAGACCTTAAACCTTTCCCCCAAAGAGCAGGCACTCTAAAGCCTGAAGACCAGAAAGTAAGTGATGCTATGCTCTGGTTTTTAGGAAATGACCTAGGAAGTCATTTGGGAGAATCTTGGGTGTACAGACTGAACAGTGTAGCACATATAAATATTTGGAATAACGTTCTCAGAAACTCTCTCAAAGCAGCCTCACTTAACACTGTTAAAGTCCTCTGCCATGAAGACTGTGGAGGCGATAGTGAACTTTTTCTTTTCCAAGGGTGGTGGAATGGTCGATCCTGTCATTAAGCTGTATGAGAGTAAGATGATCCCCAGTCTCCTCTATGGGATTGAAATTCGGGGCTGGGGAGAGCAGATCCTGGACGTATAAGAAACAATTCAAAATTATTGTATGAGACAGATTCTTGTGTTGCCAAAGGGCTCTCCAGTGGCACTAATGAGAGCTGAGCTTGGTATCCCTTCTCTGAAAGCTAGAACTAATTGTAGAGTCCTGTCTTATTGGATGAAAAACCTAGATTGTCCTCAGGACTTGCTGGGCGATCAAAGTTTTTGCTTTCTCTTGACACATGTTAAGACCTATAAGGAATATTTGGGCTATATACAGTCCAAGTATGTAATCCCGGATGGCCTGATTAGACCTAGCAGATCAGGATGGGAGTTAAGGGATTGGGTCTTCAAAATGGATGAGAAAACAGACAGTCATGCAATTGTTCAATCTAAAGTGGCTCCTATTTTTAAATGTATAAAGAAAGATCATATTAAGTCATCTTACCTAAGGACCTTAACAACAATGAAATTAAGGATGGCCTTTACTAGTTTAAGACTTCAAGCTATGCCCTCAGCGGTCTGTATGGGCTGCTTTCTAAGTGTCCCTGCCCCTCTACGACTCTGTGTGTATGCTATGGGAGAAGTAGATGATTTGATTCATTATATTATGAGATGTCCTCTCTTATTGGATCCTCAAATAAATTCCTTATTAATATTGTATCTTTGCAGGAAGGACTTTCAGATTTGGGTATTTCTGCTTTCATCTCTGTGCAATTTCCACCTGCCTCATTCTGAAGTCCTATCAGAATATTCAGTTCAGTGCTTGCAACATCTTAACAAGAGTGTTTAATGTCCCTTCCTTTTCCCTCTGGATCACAACCGGGACACGACTGCCCTTTTCCCATTTCTGTGAAATGTGCCTTCATTGCAGTCATACATTAACAACATCTTTGGTTTTTTAAAATAATTTTCGGACAAAGCATTAATTGTTCCATTGAATACTAGCTTATGCATGGGTATCAATCATGTAATAGAGATATTGGCACCATGACATTTTCTCATTAGAAAAAGCTCCAGAGGCGCTGCTTTTTAATTAAATGCTGTAGAAGTTAGTAATGTTGGCCTTGAGGAAAACATTTAACTATTTCACTTTGGAAGTCTTCCTCTATTTACAAATTAGCACTATAGCAACCAAATCTGATACAAACAATTTGCCATTATTCAGATTTGTTGGCTTCCTATCCTAAGGAGATTTGGTATGCATTAGGTGGCTCTAAACTTTTTCAAAATTAGCTTTTTATCATATCTGACCTACTTCCCTTCAGAATTTATTCAACTCTTGAGGTAATCTTTTTAGAACAAATTTCAATTTAATATTCAAACAAGACTATTCATATATAAATTGGAGCCAGAAAACAATGGGTGGGATTCCATGAATGGAGCTGTCATCTGGCATAGGGAGCCTTCTGAGGATGCAAGAAAGGGATTTTGTTTCCTTCCAAAGCTAATGACAGTTTGTGCATGTTGAAAACATGCAAGGCAGAAAAGTTAAGTCCTCACCCCTCATGCATATGACCTGTATAACTGCTTCCCCGCCCCCCTCTAAAATGCTGGAAAGATCCCATCACAGATCTCCCATCATTACATTTAAAACATACAAAATATGAACTAGAGCAGTATTTACAAAGGCTAAGATTTTTTAAAAAATACTTACTGCTTTACTCAAGGCAGATGCTCTTTTCAACCAAGAAGGGGTAATTTTGGGGTTAACAGGCTCTATGTGAGCAAGACAACTTATATAGGGTTGGATCCAGTGCAGCTTTTCCACAGGTGCAAGTTTCATTGGTTCCCCAAATGCCAAGGACCAGGCTATTGTGTGTGTGTTTTTTGAGGCTACTGCATGAAGGAAAGTTTGAAAGTAACACTCTACAGGTAAAAGTCCTTGTGCCTGTGGAAA
The DNA here is from genome assembly GCF_028583425.1 of Eublepharis macularius. Lineage (NCBI taxonomy): Eukaryota > Metazoa > Chordata > Lepidosauria > Squamata > Eublepharidae > Eublepharis > Eublepharis macularius. The sequence continues at coordinate 51,932,824 of NC_072799.1, forward strand.
TGCTGTGCTAGATCAAACTCATAGTATGAACCTGGACTCCTCAAATGAAAAATAATTTTTAGAAGCGTTTCTCTAAAGTGATCAGTGTCTCAAGACCTTTTCACAATACTATTTATTTGGTATTTTCCTCAGCCATGTTGCTTGATCCTAATAGCTTATTAATATGTTCATCTCCCAATTCCTACTAATTTATTTTTCTTTCAAATAAATCTATGGAGGTTTCTTCTTACTTGACTCGATACAGAAGAACTCACGGGGAAAAAAACCTGAGCAAAAATAGCTGCTGAGAGATTTAACAAGTGATCAGGTTATTAATCCATAACAACTAAACTGAAACAATCCCTTTGTGGCTGATACGTGATAACATTCACAGAGCAATTAATGGAATTGATTATAAAGATCAATCAGATAATCCCGATGGCTGTGACTGAATCTGCTGTAGGGGAAAAAAAAACCCAGAATGGATAAAGTTTTTGTAGTTGGCTTTAATTAAAATGGGACCAGGGAATAAGTTTGTAAACTGGATTGCAATGCTACTTAACACTCACAGTCAATAAACAAGACTGAGGGATTTGTTCTAAACTCTTCTCTTTTTTTCTTGTTTGTTTCAGCCTTCAGGCCTTAGCTGCTCAGTTACATTTTATCCGGTGATTGAAAGCAGAGCCTTGTGAGGACCTCATCCCAGGCCATTTGCAATTCCCTGAAAGATGATCTGTTGTTGTGTAGAGATGGGCACGAACAGAAAAAAAAAATACCCAAACGTGATGTTCGTTGTTCGTTGACATCCACAAACAGGGACTCACGAACAACCACAAACATGACCCTGTTCACAAACATGTTCGTGGTTGGCTGTTCATGGGGGCCAGCAGGCTCTCCTCCAGCCATCATCCAAGTTTGGTCAAGATCCCTACTGCACCACTCTCAGAAACCTGACCTGAGCAGGCCCCAGAAAAGGTACCAATAATAAATAATAGCTTGGCCCCAGAGCCTGGAAGCAGCCCTGGAACCTGAAGGGGTAGATCCATATCCCACCACACACAAAGAAAATTCAGGCTCCAATGCACTCTCCCTGTCTCTCTATCAAAATGCCAACAGTAACTGTCTCTCCCTCTCCACTGTCTGCAAAGACAAGCCAGAGCTGGGAGCCCCCCCATCCCCCCAGTCTTTGCTCTCTTGTAACAAATTTGGAGCTCCACATTTGGAAGGAAGACCTGCTAAATTGGGCTTAGATTGGGGTTTCCAGGGCAACAGCTGGAGTTCCAACAGAGTTCAGACAATCCCTGCCTACGTTGCCAAGGGAATTGATTGCAGGTGCCAGACTGTCTGGATTGACGAATAGCAATGAACAGCAACGAACGAGGCTTGCAACGACTACTTGTTCATTTAGAATGGGGCCTCACGAACAGCTTCTTCTTGAACAGCAGATTAGGCTGTTCATAGTTTTTTTTGTTCGTATTGCTGTTTGTGCCCATCTCTATTGTTGTGCACTAGCACTATGAACACATACCTAACTATTTCTGTTGAATATTTCTGTTTGTCTTGTAAGGTGAATTGCTGTAATGCTGCAAATGAATTATAATTGAAGGGCCACTCTATCATAATTGTCACCTGTTCACTAGCCTTATATCTGCCATCCCTGGAATGTCTACCCCCACCTTGTGGTCCACTTGGTGCCTACTTTACTTTCTTTGTATCAACAACAACATTTGATTTGTATTCCGCCCTTCAGGACAACTTAACACCCACTCAGAGCAGTTTACAAAGTATGTTATTGTTATTCCCACAACAATCACTCTGTGAGGTGGGTGGGGCTGAGAAAGCTCCTAGAAGCTGTGCCTGACCCAAGGTCACCTAGCTGGCTTCAGGCTGGCTTCAGGTGGAGGAGTAGGGAATCAAATCTGGTTCTCCAGATTAAAGTCCCGCCACTCTTAACCACTACACCAAACTGGCCCCAGGCCAAAATTCACCTTTTTACCCAGACTTTTAATTAGGTGATTTATCTTAGCAGTTTTTAAAATGGTCTGCTTCTTTTGTATGGATCCTTTTTATGTGGTTTCTGTCCCATCACTTGTTTTTAATGGCTTATATTTATATTGTGTTAACTGTGAGCTGCCTAGAGCAAGACTCTGAAAAAGAGGCATAGAAATATCCTAAATAAAAAGCCATTCATTCATTCATTCATTTATGCTGCACCTTTTTGCCATAGCTTAAGGTAGTTTACAAATTCAATATTACAACAAAGAGAATACAATAAAGCCTCAAATAACCCCCTTCCATCCTAAAAAAAATGCCTGCAGCCTACACTCCATTAAAAGCCCTGGCTAATAATCTTGTAGCACTTCCTAAAGAACTCTAGGGACAGTGTCCTTCTGACTTCTTCAGTGAGCCCATTCCATAGGGCGAGGCTACAGTGGAGAAGGCATTGACTCTGATTGATGCCAGGTAAGCTTTATGGGACACAGCTAGCTAGCGGCTACCTGAGGGCCGGTGTTGGTGTACAAGGACACTGCACAGTTAACAGCTCAATTCCATAATAGTTTAAAATTGGTTGAACCATTATACCTTCCCTTAAAGAATGAGAGTTTAATTTTATGTAGGTACTTGGAATTGTTTGCTAGAGAATCTAAGTCCATTCATCAATATATGAAAGCTTCAGCATGGCCACATCTGTAGATACTTAAATCCAGAGACTGGGGCCATGGGCAGATAAGATGGCTCTTCCTACAAACCTGAACCATAGTAAGCAGCTATTTTTAAGATGTGCAAGACAGGTGGTAGTAAGTCACCTGGCGGTTGCTGTTGACCCTCACCTCACTGAGTCTTCCCTCAAAAGTCAAAAGAGCCATGGAAATGCCTTGCCCCTCCTCCTGCCTTTTAATGTTTTGGCCTTTGCCGGAGGACCCAAGTGGGGCCAGGCCCACCAGCAATCATCAGGTGGCTCACTATCACATGCTTTACACATCCACTTTATAGGACTGCAATGTGTCCAGTTTTTATCCAGACAGTCTGATATTTTCTTAGACCACCCGGGAAAACTTCAAAGAAAATACTAGACATTTAAATGTATGGTATTTTTGCACGGTGGGGAGGAGGATCAAAGATGAGCAGGGGCACCAGCAGGTTGCTATGGCTGTTGATATGCCATGTGACTTGCTGGTGTCTCAGCATCTGGTAGGAGGAGAGGGCAAGCAAGCACTCTCACCAAAGAGAGCAGAGCTTGGGCTCAGGCTCTACCTCCCTGCCTTGGCCCTCTCCTCCTGTGCTTCCACCTAGCAGCCAATCTGCTGCTGCAGGGCACAAAAGCGCAGGCCCTTGCTGAGGAGCGCAGAACTTGGGCTCCACCTCCCTGCCTCCACCCCTCTCTACTTCTACTCAGCAGCCAGTTGACTTCCCAGTCACCTCAGCCAGCATCACATTCTCCATCTCAAGATGGCAGTGCACTGACTCAAATTTCCTATGTGATTTTCTTCCTTCTCTCAATCATCCTCCTTCATGAGTTAATGGTCAGAACAAGTGATGGAGACTGCCTGAGCTGCATAATTGACAGTGGTATGATGGGGACACATGTTGATATCCTTCAACTCTCATTTTCCACCTTATCCCAATGCAGGAAGATTGAGGCAGGCTGCCCCACCTTCCAAATTGCAATATGGGAGAACAATTAAATGTTCAAAACACCCATGTCCTGAAGGCAGTTTTAGGCTCCCTTGACAAAAAAGAGCATTTAAACTCTGTTGCCCTCTTCCAAGATAGTTGTCCTACTTGCATTACCGAAAAGCGGAGGGATGGCAAACCCTGTTATAATCTGGTATGTAAGAAAGGACAAGCCCACGGGGAATACAATGAAACAATGCTTCACAAAGTGTTAAATTTTTAAAGTGCCAGTGCTATATAATTCATACATTCATACATATTTGTGCAACTCTTTCAGGAACAAGAATAAATCCATCATACAAAAAGTGCATTCATGAATATTGCAACATGTCCAGGTGTAATAGTCAGTACAAATTCAAATCCTTGCATTGGTCTCTTTCCTTCTTTCTTGTGACCTTTCCATGCACAGAGCAAACGCAGAAGTGGGATGGATGTAGAAATCCTCCTCAGGCCCGATCTGGGGCCGGCTTAGAAACCACAGATTTCGTGTCCTCTAATACGGGAGCACTGCCACTGGAATAGACAGCCGCCCAATCCGGTTGATGTAATGTGAGAATCTCCAAGCATATGGAACCAGAGGCAGTGCCCATGTCCTGAAGGCAGTTTTAGGCTCCCTTGACAAAAAAGAGCATTTAAACTCTGTTGCCCTCTTCCAAGATAGTTGTCCTACTTGCATTACCAGCATCTCCACATTATTCCTGGGCCTGAAGAACGCAGAAGAAGTGTAACAGAGGAGATTGGGAGAGCCCAAGAACTGTCTTCATACTCACGCAAGAAACATGGAGTGTGCCCATGTAAGAGAAGAGACGGATGCTCTTTCCAGGATACTTGATTCTCAGTGGTGACAGAAACAAAGAGGTGAAGATCTGGTAGCATCTGCCACCAGCACCTCTAATTACTCCATAAACAAAGAGGTGAGCCTCCAGCCCTCAGAGCACTAAACTAACTTACGTCATCCCTGCAAGGTAGGCATTCAGCAAGGTGAGTCCAGAAACAAATTAACATGGCAAATTGGCCAAGCAACTGGGGTCAAATTGAAACAACACTCAAATAATTCCACACAAGATACAGCTAACAAGTTTATTAAATAAGCACAAAATGCCAATTACCAAAGAACATAGGAGAGGCTAGCAGGAGAAGAAATTAACAGACTCTTTAATTAGGCTAATATACACTCAAGATCCCTAAGCTTATTTCAGATATTACCTTTAGGCAAATACCAGAGTTTAGCAAGGTTTCCAGATGATGAGTCCAAAAGTCTAAAGGGAGGCCAGGTATTGATTCCCACTTATAGCATGATCTTCAAAAATCAATCCTTCCAGCAAGGATTAGACAAACAAGGAGACAAGAAAGGACTCCAAAGGGAACTAAGGAGAAACCCAGACAGTAACAAAGACTAAAGCCTAAAGACACCTTTTAAAGACATGCTGACCTGCAGTGAGTCAGAACAAATTAGCCAATCAAAGGGCATATCAGTGAGGCCAGTTCTGCAGTTACTAGGCTCACAGATGCGAGGAAGAAACTCACTTTTTTAATCCCTGGAGACTTTGTACTAATTTGCCAGAATACCACAGCTGGACTCCCCAAGGCCTTGAGAACTTCACACTTCAAGAGACAGGCTCTTATCGTCTGCGAGCAAGAGGTACCATCCAGCCTCAGTATTCAAAAGGAAAAGCTGTTTTTCTCTAATATCAAAGAGGGGGGGTCCAAGAAAGTAGGTAAAGGTAGCAAGGTAGGTAAAGGTGCAAGCACCAAGTCATACTGACCCATGGGGGGACGTCGCATCATGACGTTTTCTTTTAGAGGTCATAAAATTAAGGGCATACTGCCCAAAAGGGCTTAATTCAAAATAATTGATCTGAACAAGAAACAAAGTGAGTCCAGTATTTGTGTTGAAACCATCTGACAATCTTATCTGCTTGCTTGCCTGCTTGCTTCTGTTCAAAAGCAGCCACCCTGCTAAAGACAATGTGGTATAGAGGAAACCCAGGTTCGAATACCTCTTTGACATGGAAGCTCACTGGGAGACCTTGGGCCAGTCATATATTCTAATCCTAACTAGACATGGGCACGAATGAAAAAAAAACCCGAACAAGCTGTTCGTTGTTCGTTGCCATCCACGAACAACGAACAATGAACAGTAATGAACATGACCCTGTTCACAAACATGTTCCTTGTTCATTGTTCAGGGCCCCTTAAAGATCCCTTTAAACTATCAGCTAGCAAGTGGCAGGGAGAATTCCTCCCTGCTGCCTGCCAGCTGATAGTTTAAAGGGCCCTTTCCTGCCATGTGCAAGGGGCAGGGCCCTTTAAACACCCCACAAACTGACCTTCCCAATGTCCAATACCCACCAAATTTGCAGGGGACATAGTCCTCACTGTCCTCCGAAGACCTCCCCCCCCAAGTTTCAGAGAGATTGCAACCCGGAAATGGCATGATCCATGTGTCCCCCCCCCCCTTTGCTGTCATTTTCTCTTCACAGTGGCAAAAACGGAACTCTCTGGTGGAAGCTACTTTGAGGAGTTACAAACTGACCTTCACAATGTCCAATACCCACCAAATTTGCAGAGGACATAGCTCTCACTGTCCTCTGAAGACCCCCCTCCCCAAGTTTCAGAGAGATTGCACCCCGGGAAAGGCATGATGCATGCGTCTCCCCCTTTGTTGTCATTTTCTGTTCACGGTGGCAAAAATGGGACTCTCTGCTGGAAGTACTTTGAAGGGTTAAAGCCAGAAGGAAAACCAGAAGGAGTTCAGACAGAGTTCAGAGACACAGTTGGGGCCAACCATTGCCATCGGACTTTACATTTACCTGGAGATGAATGTCTTGGTGTTCAAGTGACATGTATATTTATGAGCCTTTGATAAAACATTTGCTGAAACGGGACAACAGGCTGGCAGAACCTGTCAGGCTTTTTGGCCTTTTTGGCCCCCAACTGTAACCACTTGACCACATTGTCCTTTGAAGAAACTCCACACAGATATCAACGATCCTATAAGAGAACAACCAATAGAATTACATTATAAACCACATCTCTGGAGGACTTGAATTGTCACGTAAGTGGTAGAACTATACCGGTTGGACTCTTGACAGTATTTATATATCTGTATATTTATTGGACATTTATTGGATATTTATATGCAGTATTTATTAGAGATTGTATATTAGCACTTGAGCACCTTTCTCCTCGTATGAAATATATGGAAATTTTAAAATTTATAAAAATTTTAAAAAATGACAAGTGGACCTTCAAGATTTTTTCTTTGATATTGGATTGTCTCTAAACTCGGAAGAGCCCTTTTGTTTTTCTTGAGTCACAATGGAGAAAGTGTGACTGGCACTTCACTTGATGCCCTCTGCCTCTGAAAACCTGTTGTTCTTTGAAAGTGACTGTGTTTTGGATCAGAGTAGATCCTGCATGCCATATACATTGCACATTACCATGATCCTTTGTGTTTGGCCCTTGATCTTGACTTGACACTGGGTGATAATATTGTTTCATGTCATGTTCAAAACGTGATAGAACACTGGCAGAGAAATGTTGGGAGGTGCTGCCATGCTGTCAAGATGGGAGTCAGTGTCATGTTTCACTTCCTTCACCAGCGGTTCCTCTCCTTCCTAAAACAGTCCACCACAGTGAGATTGCGAGCAAGAATGGTGGTGGTTTCCTTTGGTTTTGTCAATGGGACATTGAGGGAATTTGGCAAGACCCTCTTTCTTTCTTTTCTCTATTTTTTAACAATAAAGGTGAGATACCAAGCAGTCTTCATTTTCTGACTAAAACCATTAAGCCAGAGCTGAATGGAGAAGGAGTTGAATTAAAGGTAAAGTGGTGCTTGATGGAAAACAACAACAACAAATCTAACTAGATCGGTCCTGCCATATGCAATACTGATCTAGAAAGATTGCTGAGACTCTGCATGGCCCTTCTCTCCTGTTCTTTAACTTGGGGCTAACATTTTTAATCAGAAGATCACAGAAAAGAGAGAAGTTTTCTGGGTGGAGTTCCTCCAGAAGTTGACCGGATATCTTTAGAGGACTTCATTAGGCACAGTGGTGGCACCTAAGCAAAGGACCACAGCCTCAGAAAGTCATTGAATGGGCAACCAGGTCCACACATGCCTGGATCCTCCTTTAATAATTGTTTACTTTTTCCAGTGTTCACCCAAATCTACAGAACACGATCCTTTTAACTATGGTTGCTTGCTGGCCTTTCCTTGCAATGTGCGTAAAGGTGCACACAAAGGGATTGGCAAAGTGATGCCAATGGGACTGTGCCATCATCTGCTCTTCTCCCTGATGCAAAGCAAGCCTTTTACGAATTGATCCCTATGAGGATGAGCCACTCAATGCCAATGCCATTGCCCATGAAGCACCAAAGAAAAAATGCTCTCATGCACAATGCACACATCCCCTTTGTGCCAATGGAGTTACACTACACTAAGCTCTGCTAAACGGGATGCCATTTTAAATGAACATATTGCTTAAAAGTATTTTCTTGTTTACACTTCAGTTGTTCAGTGAAGATCCTTGGGATCCTATCAGCTGGTTGCCATTAAGGAAAACAGTTATATATGCTGCTGCTGCTGGCCCAGTGCCTGCGGGCTCGTGGTAAGAACTGAACCCAAACACATAAACTTTTGTGTGTGGCGGAAGTTGTTACAGATTCATTTTCCAATTTTGTTCCACTGTTCCAAAAGCTGCTTTAACAAATTGAACCAGTGATTTTAGGTATATTTCAAGCCTGTTTTGTTTTGCACACCTCCAATGGGCACCATAGTTTCAATTCAAATTGGACACCCTGTGTCTGCTTGCAAAAAAAAATGTTGGAAGATGAATTTGTTGCATAAAGTCTAAGTTTCATTCTTTAAAGGAAGTGTAAATAAGGAAGTGTAATAAATCATGTAAACAATAGGATTAGGGGGACCCGGGCACCCATGGAGACCCCCTTAACAACACCCCTGGGCTGGTCCAAACCTAGGAAAAGGTGGGAGATGGCCAGTGGTTATAGTGGTATCTCAGCGATCTCCTACTGTGTCTTGTTTTTGAAATTGTCTTTTAGGATAGTCACTTTAAGATCTACAAATATACATACCATGAGTATAGGACAAACCATTTAACACTAAGATAGGCAACACAGAAAAGCCTGTGGGGGAACATTTTAAAGTTTTCCTGGACATTCATTTACAGGAGTCTTAATTCTGCCTTATTCATAAGGGTGACTTAGTACTGAAATTTACTAAATAATGGCATCGCAGATGCCTTCATTTGGTAAATGCATGGTTGAAGTCTGATCCAGGGCAGAATACAAAACAGTTGCTGTGCACTCAATTTCTGAGCAACGTACAGAGTTCAGAGTAGTAGCAATCCTTTTCATTTCAAACTCATATCCTATAAGTGAGTACAAGCACATTTTGAGGCAATTCAGAACAGTACTAGTCATAATCCCAAAGAAAACTCACAGTTATACTACCTAGGATTGAATATACTTTGCTTTCTTAGCACATTGCTTAAAAACTCCACCTTAAAAAGAGAGACATTCAGAACACATAGTTAATTTCTGCTCTTTAGGTTCAACTTGCAAAACACATTTGGCTTCAACAAATCTTCAGACAGTTGAAATACAACTTTAACTTTTAATTAACAATGCCAACTGTTTATTCACATTTTTAAAATTACAATAAAATTAAATATTATCCATATCCCCTATTACCCCTTCTTCTGCTCCCACAAGCACCCTCTCCTGCACTTCTTCAAAAGCAGAAGCCAGACACCACTGAGGGCCTGAGCCAGCAGGAGTAGCCATAGCCTCCACCTGCTTGAAGAAGACACAAAATATCTATCTATCGAAAGAATCCCCAAATCGTATAGCAATACATTGCTGTAGTTTTGAAAGTGCTACTCAATTGTTTCCCCCTCCCCATTTCTTCTCTAGGCATTAGGTAGTTGGTCACCCCTTTGAAACTGTACCACACCATTTTAGGTACCAGAAAAATGGAGAGCATGAACATGTATAGAGTGCACATTCCTTGCCAATGTTCTCTCCAGGCTACATACAGGGCAAAAGGAAATTTTTAAAAGGCCTCTGATCTGCACCCCCCCCCATCTTGTTCATGCAGATGGGGTTTCTCATTGCTTCAGAAAGACAGTGCTCAATTTTAGGAACTGTCCTTTTCTGCAATAGATACCACCTCTCCATTTAAAATGGAATGGAAATTGAAAGAGGATCTTAGGAGTGGCCGAAGCAGCCCCCCAACACACACATTACCATGAAGAAACTAACTATTGTCCCATGCCCAGCAAAAAACAGCAGCAACAAACAAACAAAGCTATTTCAACAAGGAAACATAGGGCCTACCCTTGCTCAGTTTTCTATTACCAAAATACAATATAATGATAATGTAACTGAAAAGATAAAACAAAAAAGGCTCACTTTTTCCCTATTAAAAGGAACAGAAACTGGTCCTTAACTGAGTAGCATTGATTGCAGAGAAAACGTGATGATGGGTGATTGTTGCGTGCTGGCTGATGTGAATGTGAAAGTTTTAGAAAAGTTTAGTTTTAGAAAAGATGTAAGAGTTCTTTATTATAGGAACGCTATACTTTGATAGGAAACTGGAGAGATAGATTCCTATCTACCCATCTGTTTCTGAGGAGGAAGTCCTGAGATTAGCAATCTACACATCAAAGGATAGTTCAGGACAGTAAAGGAGTAAACTGTAAACAGATGCTCTGACCTTTCTATCTTTCTAACTCTCTGGTTTCTCCCCCTCTGAAACCTGAGGAAAGGGACAGCATTAGAAGTGGAGTCTTCTAATATTCCCCAAATGTAAACTGTAACCAAGCAATTATATTGCAATTATGTCCCACAGTGGCCTTGCAATCTGACTGTTGCTACATTGAAAATGAGTACAGCCAGCCAGGGTTAAGGACTAAGCTAATTAGTGTGGGCTGTAGCCATAGGTATTTCAAGGCTGTATATAAATACTTTTTTATATAAAATTTATTTTTATAAACATAAACAGAACAGGAAAAAGAAAATAAAAATGATAGCACAATTATAATTACATCAAAAGAAAAAGAAAAGAAAGAGTAAACATATAATATAATAAACAATATAAATAACTCAGATTTGTTATATCCAGCACATATCAATCCTTGAATGTGTTTGGTGTCTGTCAGAAAGTATAGTCTCCAATATTCAGAGTTTTGATCCTTCAAGCATCTTCCAATTGTAACATTTCCATATAACTAAACACATTTTTGGGAAGTTTGCCTTCTTTGATTTTTTTTACCTCTTTCTTTTCAGATCCATTCCCCCATTCATGTCTCCAAAGATCATTATTTTCTTGAAAATCATAGAAATTGTAACATGATACAGCAGGAGGGGTGAACAGTCCTGTGCTTCATCTGCCATTGTAACTGAGTCCCTCGTGTGAGCTTGTCACTGCTTGCCCCCTATGGTCAAATCCAAGGGTCCTTGAGCCTCTCAGCCCCCATTTAGTTCACTGGTTGCCTCGGGGGGCTCAGCCCCCTGACCAAATCCAGGGGGGGCCTCGAACTCATCAGCCCCCCGTAGTTTACATCTATGAATAGGATGAACATTTTACTCTCTCTAACTTTGACTCCTAGTAAAAGATTCAGTCTATTATTTTGAACAGTAAGATTTCATGTACAGAAACAAAATCAATGGCAAAAGATCTAGCTTGGGATTTAGTTATGAGGCTGCTGGAGCAGTTTTTGTTTCTTCCTTGACTGCTTCTCAATATAATCTGAATTTGGAAGGACCTTGATTACAGATTAGCTATCATCCAAGAACAAGCAACAATTGTGAGAGATTTCCTTTGTTTGATCATTTGTTGTTGACTTTTAAATCCACAGGGAAATTCTGTGACAGTTACAACATCAGTTTCATTTAGAAAAATGATTCCCATAGTAATAACACAAAGAATTTTGAGAAAGAAGCAACACAACAGCCAAAATATAGGCAGCAGGAAAATAAATGCCTGACATCTTTCCATACATTTTAGCAGTACAGTACAAAAGAAACTTTCACAGCGTGATACACCTACGGATATGCGGAATCGTCGTCCATACAAACTGTGATAGGCCAGCGTATAATGAAAGCAATGAAGCAAGGAGACAGAATAGAATATAAAGATTGTTCCCATATCAAAGTGAATAGTTGTCATTTTTGCTCTCATTTATCTAGAGATTTCATATGGCAACGTGAAAACCTTGAAAACACTGAAGGGTAGAGGTGATAAATTCTCTGCTACCTAAATACATGGAATTCTGAGGAGATATTTTAGAAATCTCAGATTGTTTCTATGTCAAAATGTATGCATTTTCAAACTCTCCAGCACTCACATACAACTGCATTCTTCTCAGAGTCAGCAGCTCAATATAGTAGGTTGTGCAGTGGGCTGTACTCCTTCCTAAAACAGTGCCCCCCATTTGGCAGTAACTATAGCAAACTGTAATGAATAAAAGGAAGTGTACATGGTTAATCTACAGGAGTCGCCAACCTTTTTGAGCTTGTGGGTACCTTTGCATGTTGAGTGCAGACACAAAATGGCAGCCACAAGAAGCAAAGCAAACCATAAAATGTCTGTACATGAGGCTATGCAACAATCTAACAGTACTCTTCAATATTTCAATCAGAAGCTCTGCTTATTTTCTTGTTTACAGTTCAGTTGTTCAGTGAAGATCCTTGTGCTGTTGTGGCAGCTGCTGCTGAAGCAATGATTTTTTGAATCTGCACAGTCAATTAGATCACCAATGGCCAATCAGAAGCCCTGCTGGCCAAACAGCCCACCTGGCCCTGCCCACTTTCTAAAACACATGACAGGTGCCAAGAAAGGTGTTAGCAGGCACCATGGCATTCATGGGCTACCCTGGGTACCCTGATATACAGAATTCACCGCTTTGGTTTGTAGTAATGATCACAAATTTAGGCGGCTTTTAAAAAGGAGTAGACAAATTCCTGGAGGATAGGTCTATCAACAACTGTTAGCCATTAGAGTTGAATGTAACTTCCTTGTCCAAAGGAAGTATATTTTTGAACATCAGGAAGTTAGGAATGAGAGAAGGTTCAATGAGATTGGGATGATGTCTTATTTATATATTTAAAAATGTTAAAGAATACTGTCCAAGGTAGTGCACAACTTAGTAAAAATATAACACAATATAACTAAAACAAAAGTAAACCAGAAGCAATAAAACAAAAAGAAGATAGAACCAAATTAAACATAAAACTGATGATCCAGACTAAATTTTCCAATGGCAGAATGGATATTTCCTCCTCACCCCTCCCACTGCAGCCCATTGATCCCCATGAAATGCTTCTCCTGAGGAGCAAAGTGAGAGATGTCTTCAGTGGGAAGGGGGAACTTGTGGACATTGCTAGCTTAATCTGGAATCAGATCCAATATGCTATCAACAAAACAGAAGAAGAGAAAAAGTTAGCTATAAAGCAGCCATAAACTCCAACTTAACAGTGACAAAGATTTGTTAAAAGATATTGAAACAAAAGTCTTTGCATGGTACAAAAAATGTCCAGAGAAAAAGCTATGATGTTGACATGTGAGTTTTCTATCATACTGTCTGTATAATTATTTTATAGAAGTAAGCTGGCTGGACCTCTTAATGAAAGCACCAAAATTGGACCACCCAAATTTTAAAAAAGCTTTTTAAAAGAGTCTGATGAGGGCTGAAGATGTTCCATGAGGTAAAGAATGTCGAGAGCAATTGAGTGTCAAGAAGAAAAAGGAGGAGGGCAAGGAGAAACTAGCATGCCCCAAGCCCTGAGAACACTAGAAATACCTGTGGGGGAGATTTTGAGAAGTGGAGTGGGATTTCTAGATTGTGTCTGTCATGTCTGTCACCCATCCATGCCATTATTTTCAGTTGATGTATTGCTATGAACCAGTGTTTTGTGCTGAAACATTGTTCTATGCTGTGCCTTGATATCATATTGCTGATGCCATAACTTGCCTTGTATTCACAGGCCTGCTGTATCCAGAGAGTCTTATCTCTTATGCTTTGAAGCTCAGTGTCTCTGACTAGACATGGGCACGAACCAAAAATCATGGTTCGGTGCAGACCATGATCCCAAATTCCCGAAACGCAACGAACATCTCCTATTGCCGAACCGAACTGGATCGTGGTTTGTGGAGGCCAAAGTGGCAAGCAAGAGCTCTGTCCCACTCCACTGCTCGCAGAAAGTGAAACCCAGCTTGGGAGACCACAACTATTTATAAGCATGGGTCCCATTCAGCAACCCAGGAGGTCTGTGTTTGGCTGTCAGAGCTGCCTATCAGGGTTTGCAGGGAAGAGATTGGAGTGCCCGTGGCTACAGAACACCCCTCCCCCCTCCCTCCCCTGGGTGTCTTTTCCCAACTTGTAACTGCTTTGCAGCTCCGTGGTTGGAAGAAAGCCCTGCTGATCAAGGAAAAACGGGCTTCCATTCGGGTTTCCAGGGCAACAGAAGGAGGGCAGACAGAGCTCAGGCATTCCCGTGGCTCCATTGCCAGGGGGATAGATTGCTGGCTCCTGAGTGTCTGGCTTCCCGAACCATGCCCGAACCGCGCCCGAATGCAACAAACCAGGCCTCTCCTGACTGCTGGTTCGTTGGCCATGGCCGATCACGATCTGCCGGGTCATGATCGCGCCATCGCCATTTTCATGGGTTTTTGAGGTTTGTAATGTGGTTCGTGCCCATCTCTATCTCTGACCTTGTAAACCTGCTAGTTCTCAGGGGAAAGAAGAATACTGTGTTTCATTCTTAATCTGTTGCCTCTCTCCTTTGTCTAGATGAAGCATGTAAACTATTTAGGCAGTTCTCAGAACTTTGCGCCAAAAGTTATGTTTTCCTATTGGGAGTGGGGATGTGTAGTTGGGACCTATAAGAACTATAGTTTTTACAGATCTTGTTATTCCTGTCAACTTTTGATCAACCTGTGGACATATCTATGAATATGATTTGATTCCTTGAATAAAGCCTTTTCATCCAAAACCATGAAGTGCTTCCTGCGAGGGTACCGGGATCTATCTGCCATAGCCTGTCTTCCATAGACCTGACGGTGTCCTCCTTAGTCATCTCTCTCATGATTCCATGTTGGACTTCAACTTGTTACGTCTCCCATTTTTAGTTTTGTGCAAATTGAAAACAATAACCCCTATACAGTCACATGTGTTTTCATGTAGTTCTCATGTAGCCAGCCTGAATCAGGAGGAAAAGAGAGAGATAAATATTTTAATAAATAAATGAATAAATCAGGCAGAAAACAAAGTGTTAGTAATTTCACCACGTCCTAATACCTCTTAAAACAATAGTTAGAAAGGGAGTCACAGTTTACTTTCTTTCTGTCATGTGATTATTGGCTGATCTAATTGAGCCATTCACTCTACATGTTCAGACCCAGTTTGGGTTGATTTTAATACGTACACTTTAACAATCTTCCCATTCAACTTTCTAAAGAAATTTGCAGCATGAGGCTTATATTCACTTAGGCTGGGCCCTCTACTTAACCAAAAGGACAATAAAAAAGCAAAATGCATATTTAGTGGAAACAAAAGAAAATGTAAAAATATACATATAAGAAAGAGATAATAAAATGCATTTGCACTGCTGCTCTATTTTGTGTGGGGGAGCAAGGGAATATTCTTAGTTATCAGAGATCCAACATGCATTAATCCATTTTTTCTGGGTTTTTCAGGTAGAGCAGTAAACAAGCCTTTCTGTATGACAGCAACTGGCACTTAGATTCTCACAATTATGCAAAGGTAAAGAAAGAAGAATTCATTTAACATGTAAATTTGATCCTAGCTGAAAGCCAGGAAAGATTCCCTCAGGCCCCTGGTAGGAAACACTGACTGAATAATGATCTGCGCTTTGAATGGCCCTCCCCACACCAAACATTTCTGGTCTGATATGACACAAAAATGTCTGAAGACACAGAAAGCAAAGTGAGTCCCCTCTCAGAAAACTATACTTCAATCAAGAGAAATTCTAAGCGTAAATGTACAGAACAAGTATCGTTCTCATTTCACTATGGTTTCTAAAGAGCTGGGGATCAGAGAATTATTGTTTGGTTTGTAATTTTTTTTTAGCACCATAAGCCAAGAGAGAAATTCAGGCTCAAAAACCAATTGCTCTTTACATTCTCCATTAATCCTGTGTTGTGTAGGAGCGAAGAAAATGAACCTTTGGGCCCCTGGCTCAGCTCTCAACTTAGCCGTGAGCTTATCAGGTGGCTGCAGCAGCACTTATGATCTGACAGTTGAAAGACCATATTGCCCCCAGGTCCAATTAATGAAAATGGACAGGAATGATTTACTGTAGGAAATGACATGACCCCTGCATATATATTTGCTCACATAAGGTTGTTTACATACAGTATCTTCAAGATTTTTGACACTTTTTTTGCCTGAATCACACTATATTAACTGATTCTTTTGTAAGAACCACAGTGTTTGCACACTGAAATCCACTGGGTGCCTGGATTCATGATTATTTGAATTGATTGACAGCACAAATCCTAATAACCAATACAGAAGGTTTCCACATACATTTAGATTCAGTGAAACAGAGAGAATGGGAGCTGATAGTTGGAACTTCTTTATGTAACGTAATGTTTGCTAACAAGATTCAATGTACCTAACCTTAGACCTAAATCTTCTATGCCAGAGAAAAAATATTTTCCCTAAAGCTTAACAGAATATTCAGTTTAATTGAAAGTATCTTTGCTGTGGTTTCCCGGTGTGTGTGTGTGTAGGGGGAGGAGAGAGCAGTGTTGAAAGTCTCTACAATGATCCCTCTAATTCAGCACGAAAACACTTGTGGAAGTTTGGGATCAATGTGCATATTTCTGGTGTGTCAGTTCAGGAACTCAAAAAACAAGGATGTGGGCAGACCTTATGTGTTGTATATGCTCTTCAGCTTGGAGAAAATGAGACTTTATGTGTAGCCATTATAACTGGGCTCACAACAATCTTCCACTATGCATTTGTGCTACCTGTTCGAAGGGTAAAGATTTCATGTTAAACATGTACCCCAAATCAACAGCCATTTGCTATTGCTTGCATTTCATCAGCGTCATCTCAGGAACTATTGAATAATTTTAAAAAAAATTACAGACAATTAACCAAACAGAAACTTATATACCAAATTATACCTAAAACACTAGGAACAGACTAACAAACTATCTTGCCCTGAAGCAAATTAGTCCCTGATACCAAAAATGTAAGGCTGAAGACATCAAACTGGAGCCAGACATTTGACATTATGAGGCATCAGTTCTTAGCAGTTTCACCGAGTAAAGACAGCAGTTGTTAAGGTGAACAGTGGTCTTTTTGGACAGATAGCTTCCCAAAGATCAAATTTGTATCTCCAAAGAACTCTTTCTGCTTCCAGATTTCTGTGATTATCTCTTTGCTTCCCTTGGGAATTAAATGTAACAACTGTAAAGAGAAATTGTGAGGAGGAGGCTTGATAAAATTTGAGAAAGCTAAGAACATTGTGTCAAATTTAATGTGTATGCGTATCTTCTTTACTCTAGTGGGAGGAGGCTTGTCTTTTGCTAAGCTCTCTAAGGAATGACAGAAATAAAGTAAAACTATACCATGATTCTTCCTTCAAGTTACAGGCTTTCCCATACTTCTTTATGGCTGTGAGTACTGGGATATGCATGTGCTGCTATTTTCCCCCTTTACAGCCCTGTTTCTCAACAGAAGCCCAAATCCTTCACGTGACTAACCCATCTAAGCTGCGTAACTCCCCTCTGCTTTTCTGCCCATTGTCACTGCTCCCCTCATTTCTCTCTTTGCTGTATTCCTGGCACTTTCCAACACTCCAGTTCCAACTCATCATTTTCTTATCATAATGGGATCAGTTGGTACCTGGGAGACAAGACTAAGATGTTTTCCACATAGGAACAGGCGGCTACTAACAGGCAGCAAGTTTCTCTGATAGTTTTTTTCTTTTTAATCAGAGATTGCGAGCCCTTTTTCTTGTGCAGGTATGTTTTCCCTCTTAGATTTCTACAATGAAATTGGGTAGGTACTTTTTAAAACATATTAAAGTTGAGAATGCAGGGAACCTAATACACTATTTGTATAATGATATATCAATATGATACTATTCTATTGCTGATTTTTTGAGGGGGGAAAAGCCCTGGTGACAAAGAGAGGAAATGGCTGTTGCAAGGAAAATGGTTGCTGTGTGGATGGGACCAGGAATATCTGCCTATGTGGCAGCCATCCAGGGAATGCTGTGATCTTTCCAAAAAATGTGGAGCACAGTAAGTTTGGGAAAGATTGGAGAAAAGCTCCTATCTCGATTGGAAATCCCAGGGAACCCCTGATAGGTGTATGAATGTATCATGATGTTGTGGGGAAGCAGGAAAACCTCCCTTCCCAACAACATCAGGTCAAATAGCCCTAAGAGTTTGCAGCAGCAGCTCAAGGAGTAATATTGCTTTAAATACACTACTTAAAAAAAACTCTATCCTGCCTTATAAAATAGTACGCCAGACAAAAATTGTTATGTACAACAAAAATCTAAAAGTCATATTAAACTCAAAATCACAAAAGCAACAATAAAGAAGCATAAACAATAAAAGCAGCAATAAATAATCTGCAGCAACAAAAACGGTCAGATCAAAGCCATCAAAAGCATCAGCATCAAAGGCACCAATGTAAAACTGAGGGCCAAGCTACACATGACGAATGACACTTGAACGGCAAGTGGATTGAGTGGGGGACAAGTGAACAGGAAGAAATACACTTGCCGTTCAAGTGTCATTCGTCATGTGTAGCTTAGCCCTGAGATTAAACTAATAAACAGCAGAAGATTTTAAAAAAAAACCCAGCAGGGCACAGTTCGATTCAACCACCACACAAAACATTCTGTAACAGTTCAGTTTATGAAGATCTCCAGAAAGCAAAAAATTAAGGAAGCAAGGCATGTTTACTGGGATGAGGAGGCCAAAGCAAGGCTTCTCATGAGTGCTTACAAATATTGCCTCATTTAATGCAACGGAACGGCTGTCCCTCTTATGCTGCAGACAGGTTCACAGGGATGAACGTGATCCCTCAGATAACCTGGTCCTAACCTATTTGGGACAGATTTGTCTTCTTCAGTTGTTCTGGACAAAGCCCAGTTTCTTGTCCATAAGGAAACTCTAGTGGTTTAATATTATTATGACTTGCAGGGCTCTCTAAGAGTTTGGTTCATGATTCACATGTTGATCCTACCCTTGGGCTGCATAGTTCCAAGAATCATGGAGCAAAAACTTGGCCTGCACCACCTCATTCTTTCTAGGAAGGCTTTGAAACCTTAGGCTATGTCTGTACCAACACTGGAAATTTGAGAAAGAAATTCTTAAGAAAAAATTCAAGCAGCCTAGCTTTCATCTCATAAATTTCTGTTTGAGTGCTTCAGCCTCTTTCCAGGAACTTGTCTGCCAACTCCGGTGAATCAGCCCCTTTTCTCCTGCACTGGCCTGAATTACCTTGCGGCAAATACAGAATCTTCACATTCCCATAAGCCATTGCCAGGAATACACACACACCCTTGGCTTTAAATGCCTCCATTCAATAGAGGCAGTTCACCAATAAAAAGTAATATTCATGTAAGACGTGAGTGAGTCACTTACTTGTGTGACAAAAACAACAGGCCGCTATATCAGATTTTAGATTTGAGCTTGTTTTTATTAGATGTAATTTTAAATGTCTGTTCACTGGACAAGTTTTTCCCCCACTGTTCTAATGAGGACTTCACACTGTTATGTGGTCTTTATGAAGGCTTGAAGTGAGGAAGAGAAATGCCAGGAGAGATGAAGTAATTAGGTCCTTGGTGTAAAATTAGCTGCTATACTTTAGGCTCTGAACAGAAATGAAAATGAGAGTTTGGGAGAAAATTAATTGTTTCCCATAAACTACAGATCTAGGGTGCAAACCATACATTACCAGGTGACAGGAAGTCTATAGTTAGTGGGAGCAAAAATTATAATTATGATAAGTGCTAATGGCATGAACTGCTCTACATGAAAGTAAAGACAGAACAGAAATACAGCCTAGCTCATGGTGCAGTCAAGAGGCTAACAGGGTCTCCAGGCACTCCGTCCTGAGCCTTGGACTCTGCCCATTTTGTACTAGAGTATCTCATCATACACACAGCATTAGCAAATCTTCTCCCTCCCCCTTCCTTTCTGTTTGCTTTTGCAAAAGAGCCTTTTTGTTATCACAGCAGGTTCTGTCGGTCAGATATTATAGCTTTATTTCTATACAATAAAATAATTCAAGAAGCTACTCTAAAATTCCATTCCCATCAGACCAAGGCAAGTGTTAAACCCTGGCTCTCATAGATTATGGCTAAAAGGAACAGCTCCCCACCAATTTCTGTTAGCTAGTCTCTGAAGGTTACTGCTCTATGGCCTTTGGCACTGTCTGTACTGATAAGTAAATGAACTAGAAAAGAGATACGACCATGGTAGAAAACCATACCCAAGAGCCTAGAGATCTGAGCAAATTCCAGTTGCAAAGATTCCCATCATCAGACACGTGGAGTACACCCTGTTCTTGGGCTGTAACTAATGACATGCAAGCCAAGCGTTTGAGCTACAACATTCTGAGGAATTATGTGAGACAAGCCACCTCGTGTGTGGCTTTGTGTAAGGCAAGTCAGGATGGTACAGTTCTTCTATGCAAAGTGAAAATTATCTCTGAAATAACATTTCATATAAACTGGAAATGCAACATAACATCAGAATTCCAAATATATATTTCTTAACCTTCAAATATTTTCAAACTTTTAGTTTTGAGCATCAAATAGGAGGGATTTTTTAGATGTACAGAAAGTTTTTGGACAGACAGATGAACAGACAGACAGGCAGATAGAGAGACAGAGTTCTTAACTTACACTTGAGACTTAAAAAAGATTCCTGGCATCCCTTCAGGATGGGTGTGCATCTCTTGGAGAGGTAGGGGATAAAGGCAAGCCTCCTCTAGTGCCTTCCTTTCTCCATCCCCGATGAACCGCACCACAAAAGGCAGCAGCCCTTTCAAAACACTTTCCTGGGGGGGGGGGATACCCCCTCCTTTCAAGGAGGCACAACCATGGCTAGGGTCTAGCCTAGTCATGTTTCTCAGGCACACTATGGAGCTGGTGGTACCAGAGGACTAGAAAACATACATTTATCTATCCCACGATGCCGGCTATAACAACACATCTCAAGGAGATGTGTCTGAGCAAATGGTGTATCACTCTGCTACTTTTATTACACTCTCCTTCCTGAGAAGGGATCCACCATTTTAGGGCTTGTTCAGAGGTGAATTAATGGCCAGCTTGATATAGAAAAGGCCTGCTTATATAGCCTTAGCATGACAGCAATCATAATTAAATATTAAATGTTTGCAGTCAAGTTCAGTTTCTTATAATTTGTTTGAGATTTCCCCTCAAAATTCATGTCAGTCTTAGCACACACATGCACAAAAAGCTGTTCTGGTATTGTGATGCTATTATACTATTAAATTTAACCCTTTCTTATCTTTTAAAAAGGAAAAAAGATGCAACCTTAGGTTAATATGATTGGAGCAGTGTGCAGAGGACAGGCCAGGCCAGGCCAGGCCGCCTTTCTCCTTCTGCATCTTCTTTGGTGAGCTGGTTGGTCAACAAGCCCACTCAACTAGACTAGGGCTGCCCCGCTGCCTACCTGTTCTGAAGAGGGGCCTCATGGTTCTGTGTTTAAAAAACTAGAAATCAATTAAAAATGGTGTCAGCAAACACTGGTTTAAACCCAGGGAAGCCATCACTTCTAGCTTGGCCCAGGGTGCAAGAACCAAACTACATATGAAATGAGAGATCTGTAATTAGAATACCCCCTTCTTTTTTTAAGAAAAGGGAGCAGCCCTGTGAGGTACCATAGATTAGCTGTGATATAATGAAAGGAGGATTTAAGCTATCCCTGTTTTCCTGCTGTAAGCCCCAACCCCTAGGAGTTTCCAAACTAGTGAAAACGGCTATGGCACTAGAAATCAGAGTGCACTTTTAAACATTACAGTGGTCATCTCAAAAACAATTTGCACACCATTCAGGTGCAATATACAACAAAAACAGAAGTCACACATCACCTTTCTTTGAATAAGCATCCTGAATTTTGAACCTTTAAGCCCTGAAGGCAATTTAAGGGCATTTTTAACATGACTGGAGGTTTGCTTTCCCCATAAAGCTTGGAATGTTCATGATTTAAGACCTGGATCTGTGAGAGAAGCGTTAAGTCAGCAAATCCACAGAGTTGTCCTTAGTGCCTTTCTGGCCTTGGAAAGCTGAACTCAAACTCCCCATTGTTTTATGAGAAAAATAAAAATCTCTCAGCTACCAACTTGTGATTAAACTTGACTGTGAAACTCATTATAAATGGCCTCAAGTGATGATTTGTAACAACCTGGCCAGCTGCTCAAGCTCCCCACCCCCCAGTTTTTTGTTCAAAACTAAGAGTTGGATCCAGACTAAATTGGCAATTTGCTCCAATTCCCCATTCCTGCTGCAGACCCCTGTCATTTCATTCCTCAGGGGCCCTTATCCCACAGGAACAGCATCTAGTGGAGATGGAGAGGGGCTGCAGGGGGAGGGGGGAGGCAGAAGATTCCCATTCAGTTGATAGAAAATTTAGCCTGGATCGGAGGGCACATCTTTATTGTGTATTTGACTGCATACTTAAATTAAATGCATTTTAACCAGGACTTTGAATTATAGGGTGGGGGACCCTTAATGACACTCACAAGTTCTATCCCCACTCATCCCCCAGGTCTGTACAAGTTATTCATATAATTCTTGGCGCCGTCATCAGCCAGGTTTATAAGGACATATGCTCCACAAGGCAAGTGGATGGGAATATTATGCCCTCTGCAGTTTGGAATGGAAACTGCACCAAGATCAACAGCCGCCTATTCTCGCTTAACCACAGTGGAAAGGAGAGGGCAGCGTTCCTGTTATAACTCCCTCGCTGAAGTGCCATGCAGCAATAGTGCTCTTCTTCTGCGTTCATACAATGCTTGTGAGAAGTGGGATATAAAAAGGAACATGCTCCCCCAATACTGGAGTGGATGGCACAAGATGGCAATGATTGTTTCCTTCTCTAACCACTGATGTTTGCATCTCTCCACACAGTGACAACAACAGAGCCTAATCTGTTCTGGGCTGAATGCCCTGGTAATTCTATCAGATATTGGTTCTCCAATGGGCAATCACTTCCCAAGAGCATGGGAACCTAACTTAAACTGTAGCACACACAGGACACTTAAGCCCCTCCCCCATTTCCCTGAGAAAACATCCCAGGATTTGCTTTGCTGAAGGCTCTATGTGTACTGAGGTACAAAAAGATTTTCCGTACAGGACAAATAGTGGTCCTGGGGCCATTTCAGCTCAGGAAACTGGCACATGGAAAATACTAATGCGCCCTTCCTGGCATACCATACCAATCCACATTGGGCCCTGCCCCTGTATGCCTGGGAAGTGAATTATGATGGCTGAACTCAGCATATGTATGACTGAAAGTCCTTGTGGTGGACCAGGATATGGCACAAGGACTGTGTAATGTACAGTTAGGCTGTTAGGGACGTCTGGGAGTGTGCAAGTGACTGCTATACCAGAAGGAATGGATGACTGAGCCAAGTTGGACAGGAGAGAAGGGTCAGCAGGCAGCTAGAGGGCTAAAGGGAGTTCCTGAGGGCATAACATGGGTTGATCTGGAGAGAGTAGACAAAGAGACCAAACTGCTGTCCTCAGCCAGGCACATCGCCACAGAACTACGTGGTGGAAAAATGCAGGCCTTGTTCAAAGGTAGTGAATCATGCGAACTGTAGTTTTTTCCAAGTGCTAGCACTCTTTTGAGAGCTTATTCTTGTCACAGAACTACAATCCCAGCATTCTTGGTTGGGGAATAAAGTAATTAAACAGGTCTGATATCAGTGTAAACTTGGAGTGTAGACATTTCATAAATTCTGACATTAATATAGAACTGGCCATGCCCAGATTCTGGTTGGGAAATTAAATGTATGGATGCGCTAGACTAATATTTTTTTAAAGACCTGCT
This sequence comes from Eublepharis macularius, assembly GCF_028583425.1. Lineage (NCBI taxonomy): Eukaryota > Metazoa > Chordata > Lepidosauria > Squamata > Eublepharidae > Eublepharis > Eublepharis macularius. Next base: position 51,956,579 of record NC_072799.1, read on the forward strand.
GAAAAACATAGACAGTAGGGCAAGTGAACCCAGCTTTAGATCAATGCAACATTGAAGAGTAAATATGATCATTAGTCTTGTCTATTTGCCACATTTTTATCCCAAGGAGCTCAAACGCAGTGCTATATGGTTCCATCTCCCCCCCCCCACATTTAATCCTCATACTAACCCTGTGGGACAGTTTAGGATGGGGGCGAGTGACTAGCCCAAGGCTGGCTGGACAACTTCATGGCGGAGTGGGGCTGTGAACCGAGGTCTTCCCGGTATGGTATTTTAAGCATTACACCCGCTTTCTTGGCTGAATATGTCACACTCATACCCCCAGTCTGGAGGACTCAGATGCCCAGAAGTGATCCTATGAATATAGTATCAGCTGCTATTCCATCAATAAACTAACAATGAATTGAACAGAATTGATACAACAACTGTAAATCGGAAGTAGACCTAAAGTTAAAGCGGTAACTGAGTTAACTTTACCAGTGTTTTCACTTTATACCACTTTAACAGAATACATGCCAATACTGAGATTCAGCAGAGAGTACAATGAAATTTTTAGACAAAATCTTGTTTGCACTGTAATATAATCCCTATTCAGTTTTAAGAAGGGTGGAATTGAATCTTACATGCTAATTTGCTATTTTATTTATGTTATAACTTATAGTGCTGTAGTAATCTAATGAACTGTATACCTGAGAGAAAAAACAAAGGGACATAGCCTAAGCCATTTATTAAAAACTGATGGCTAAATGCAAGTTTTATATTGGATTTGTCAGCTATGTATTCACCTGAGCCATGTGTCCAGTGAATGTGAAGGAATGGGGGTAATGGTGTTCAAAATTCAAATATTTCATCAGGCTTTGTTAGCTCTGTCGACTAGCACAGGGAATGGGGATTAAATGATGCTTTCTATCAGCAAAATGAGAAGTCACTGGTTCAACTCGTACAGGGAAATTAAAACTTTCAAAAAGAAAAGTTCAATAACTTTTGAATATGATTGAAAAGGTGAATGACATAACAAGATTAATTCAGTCAAAGGAAACTTATCTCGTAGCTAGTTCTTCCTTTTGAATGTCCGTAAGGCCTATTTACAGTGGCAAACTTCAGCTCATGGGTGAGTGCCCTCACATGTCAGGAATCATGTGCATTTTGACAGCAGCATGAATCAATGCCATTATCATATGTGCAATTGCTGTCTAGTTTCTTACTGCAACACTCCTTTTCAGGTGACAGAGCAACAGTGTTAATGTGGCCTCACATGACACTTCAAGGTCTGCATAGTGGTAGTGGTTACACACAGGTGTGCTGATCATGTGATTGCCATAACACCTGTCACCTGCAAAAAATGCTTTCCAATTTCTGGCTTTTCAAGTCTGCTTTGACGAACAGGATAGATCATTCAGTTGCCAAGGAAGAGAAATGGATATTGTCTAGATTAGCAGCAAAGCTTCACGGGCGCAAGCAAGTCAAGACTGGACTTTTGCAACATCCACTACGTCCGATCATTTAACTGGAGATGCCAAGGACTGAACCTGAGACTTTTTGTACACGGATCATGTTTTTCTACCCCTGAGCCATAGTCCTAGGGAGGAGAATAAAAAGGAGGTCTCAAGGAAGAAGGCAGGGAAGTGAGAAGACCATGGGTGGGTGGGGAAAGAGAATTCTGCATGTATGTGTAACTCCATATCTGTGTATTTCTATATGTTATTCCATGTTTACATAGGGGGTAATCAGGAAGCAGGGACAGAAGAGGGTAAATGAGAGAAGTGATTGGGGTGGATGGAATGGGAAAATAGAAGGCAATAGCAATCCAGAAAGGTGAAAAGCAAAGATTCATTTTCTATATATTGCCAAAGGCTTTCGCGGCCGGAGAAAGTTAGTTGTTGTGGGTTTTCCGGGCTGTATTGCCGTGGTCTTGGCATTGTAGTTCTTGACGTTCCACCAGCAGCTGTGACTGGCATCTTCAGAGGTGTAGCACCAAAAGACAGAGACATTGACACTGAGAGATCTCTGTCTTTCGGTGCTACACCTCTGAAGATGCTAGTCACAGCTGCTGGCAAAATGTCAGGAACTACAATGCTAAGACCACGGCCATACAGCCCAGAAAATTTACAATAACTAAGATTCATTTTCTACTTTTTGTTTTTGAGAAAACATCCCCCACTACTCACTTTAGTTGTGAACAGGTGGGTACATGGTTTCCACCCTTCAGTCACAGCTAGTTCTTCCTCTATACAGGGGTATTCTGTCTGTAATAAATTTTAATTGTTATTCCGGTAGATAAGCCTGCACCTTTTCCTGAAATTTACAGAGATGGAAAGAAGGAGAACCAAATGTCTGACTCAAATGTTGAGTTCCAGAATATGGTGGTCTGGCACATGCTGCAGCAACCTTGCTGAAGCTAAACAGATGCAGATCAAGATAGGAGACCAAATGGGAACCCTTTACACACTACTTTGAGTTCCATAATGGAAAACAGGAAGAATATAAATAAACTTTGTACGTATTTTGCCAGACCTAGAATATTTTGTGCGCTCCAATGCACATATGGGGCTCTGGGTTATGGAAACTGCCCATTCATTTTAATTTGGAAAACACATATGCTTGTAGAAGAATATACATGTGGGTATATGTCCTACATTGGAGCAGATTTGAAGAGTGTGTGTAGGCAGGTGGAGAAGAGTATTGGTGCCAGTAATGGATTAACTGCTGTGTTAAAGGATAAGGTATAGCTTTTTCTGGTGTACAGTAGTGATAATGGGGGCCTCCCTTCCCCTCCCATGGGATGTGGGCAATGTCTGATAGATTAAACATGATTTATATGCACTCTGTTAAAATGTGCCCTTTTCTACTGAGATGTCAGGTCAATTTAGGATCATGAGAAACTGTATTTAATAGTAGGAGGTGATATTTTTTAAAAGACACTACAAAAGAGAAAAATGCAAAACTTTGTAACTCACATATTTTCATGTCAATGCCTTTTTACATGCAGATCTTTCATGTATATCTTGCTTCTGGTGTTTCAGGACATGGATAGGTTTTGCCTTGAGAACATTTATTTGAACACTTCTATCTGCTGAGCCAGAAGCTCTAGATCAAGAAATTGACCAGCACAGCTGCCATGATCCACAAAACTGTCTTTTGACCAAAGGCTTGGGAGATCTTTCTGCCACACATAGGATTTCCACAGCACATTAGCCAAACTAGTGGTTTTCTAAAACATACCACAAGTAATCTATGCGGTACAGACTGCTCAAAGCCAATTAACTTTTTGAGCTTCTCCATGGTAATGACTCATTTTCATTTGAAGTAGATTGAAGAAGACAGGTGACAGAGTAACTGGCCTGTTTCATGATTATATGTTGTCCAAATAAGTAGAGGGGGTTATCCTCAGAATTATGAGTCTAAAGTTCAGATTGTGCTTGCTTTCTTTATTAGATTTTTAGTCTGCCCTTCCTCCAAGGAGCTCGGGGTAGCATACAGGCTCTGCTTTTCTTTACCTTCCCAACAATCCTCTGAGGAAAGTTAGGCTGTGAGATATTGACTGGCCCAGGATCACCTCATGGGCTTCATGGCAGTGTAGGGGCAGAGAAGGCTTAAAGCCATCGTCCAGCACTACCTCCCAACACCACACTTGTCAATACAAAATAATCAACCCAGACTAGAATTAAGGATACTGAAACTTTTTGCTCAACATATTTGGCAGGTGAACATACTGTTTTCAACAGATGTGGTCACTTATGACTAGACATGGGCACGAACAGCATTACAAATGGAAAAAACCCACAAACAGCCCGTTTGTCTGTTCGCGAACAAGCCGTTCGTGAGGCTCCATTCTAAACGAACAAGTGGTCGTTGCAAGCCTCGTTTGTTGCCTTCGTCAGCCGTTCATCAAGCCAGACAGTCTGGGGCCTTTCAATCAACTCCCCTGGCAACTGCAGGGACTGAACTCTGTCTGAACAGCCAGGGAGCAATCCTGGCTTTCCTTCTGGCTTTAACCCTTCAAAGTACTTCCAGTAGAGAGTCCCGTTTTTGCCACTGTGAAGAGAAAATGACAGCAAAGGGGAGCACATGGATCATGCCTTTCTCAGGTTCAATCTCTCTGAAACTGGGGGGGGGTTCTTTAGAGGACAGTGAGGACCATGTCCCCTGCAAATTTGGTGGGTATTGGACATTGGGAAGGTCCGTTTGTGGGGTGTTTAAAGGGCCCTGCCCCTTGCACGTGGCAGGAAAGGGCCCTTTAAACTATCAGCTGGCAGGTGGCAGGGGGGAATTCCCCCTGCCACCTGCCAGCTGATAGTTTAAAGGGATCTTTAAGGGGCCACATACAACGAACAACAAACATGTTTGTGAACAGGGTCATGTTCATTACTGTTCGTTGTTTGTTGTTCGTGGATGGCAACGAGCAATGAACAGCTTGTTAGTTTTTTTACGTTTGTGCCCATGTCTACTTATGACCCTCAGATTTCCTCAACATCATGTGACTTAAGTTGATGTCATATAGCTTTGCAGTTGATGAACAATTTTACAGCTCTACAATAGATGCTGTGGTGAAGTTCCTTACAGCCACTGTGCCTACATCTGTGCTGTAGGTAAAATGGATCCTCAGCCCGATCAAGAATGGTTGGGCCAGGTAATTAAATGATTGAAAGGAACTATGACTCCCATATATCTGCAGAAAAACACACATGCATGAAATAATGTTGACAACATAAATTGAGATGAACAACAAACAGTGGGACTTTAGAAAGAAAAACAGTATTTATTGGTAATCACTGATTGACAGATGTGCTCACTTTTTAGTAAATGAAATGGCTATACGACGGCTTGCAGTGGTGACTGGTCAGTGGGTAGAGTTGCTAGGCTGAGCCTTCAACTAGTAGGAGGGATTGAGGTGGGGACAAGGGAGCAATCATGTGACTTTGCTGATGTCATTAACAGCACCACATCACTTCTGGGTTGTACTAGGACTGGGTAGCCCTAAGAATCACTGGAACCTCTAGAGAAACTCAATGGCTGTACATGGGGGAAAAGCAGCTACATCAGTGATGGTGGCTGTTTTGTAGTTTATTTTTCTTCTGTGGCCACTCCAAGTGGCAGTAGGCAATGGGGCTTGGCAAGCCTGCTGGCAAGCCTGTCTGTGGGTCAAAGAACCCGGGAAACAGACCTGTGGGAGAATATGCATGCATGAATACATGGAAATCCTGCTGAATAGTCTTAAATTGCTCAGCAGCCAAGTTAGCTGACAAGAAATTGACTTGTGACCAGCAAGCAGAACATGAGCCAAACTGGTGGGTTCTTGAGTACTTTGTCCTAACTAGAACTAATTTAATGTGCAAAAGCACTTTGCATCCCCTAATGTTATTTATCCTCACAACTTAGGGCCAAAATACATGATATGAAATCTACGAGTCCGGAGGACACTGGTTCCTGGTCCAACTCACAGTTATATTTCTGTGCTTAACTATTTTGGTGTATTGGTCTCACAACATACATTCTTGGACAGGAGGAAGCCACCTTCACAGAAAATGTCTCACTTCAGTGGCTTGCAGTGGCAAGCAGACCACTTGGGATTTTTGTGAATTTCCATGTTTATCCACAGCTTGAATGAATTGGCGGGTGGGGGGCAGTTTTGCAACTGGGACAGAGATCTGAGGGCTCCATTGTGGCACACGGTAATCACTGGACTGTACAGCTTTGGTGAGAATGCCTCATCTGGGATTGTTTTTTCTTCTGAGCACTGTTGAGCGCTTCACTTCTTCACCTCACTTTTGTTTTAATGTTCCTTTGGGCACTTTAATGCATGTAGCTGCACTGCCAGCCTTTGCATTGAAGCCTTTGTTCTGAATTCTCTTGGATAGCAGAGCTGACATTGCAGAGTGGCCTCCCCTGTCTTTGGCCCAGACCCCTTCAGGCTAGTGCATAAAAAGAGCTAACCTGGGTGTCAGAAAGAAGCTGCACCTTGCTTTCTTCTCTTGTGAGGAAAGTGCTGCCATGTGCAGAATGAGAGGATGAGGGAGTCTCTAACGAGGCAAAGAAGTGTTCCTGAGGAGAGTCTGAACTCACCCACTACACAGAGTTCAAGGAAGAAGATTGACTCAGTAGAGCATGAACGATGAGCAGTGATAGTTCCTGGCAGGAAGACAGTGATCTTGTCACTAACAAGAATACCAGGACCTCTTCTTGCTTGGATACTTGAGCAGCCACGAGCACGGCATGTTGATTTGCTTGCTAGAAAACGCTGGAATTAATGAAGCTACATCTTGATTTAAGGGGCTTTTGCTGATGCAACTTTAATTCATGATGCTTTATCATTTAAAATGTTTCTGGAACTTTTTTTTAAATTCCTCTTTTCTTGTCTGGCACTAAATCCGATATACTTTGCTCTGCTTAGCACTATAAGGATTAAACTGACGACTGACTTTATTAGTATCTAAATTTGGAATATATCCAGCCAGCCGCGGGAACTTGCCTACTTTAATGTTTAATCCCAATATTAACATCCCTTTTGGAGTATCCACTTGCTTGGATAGACTGTTAAAATGTACTTTCAGTTATATAACTTTGATAAACAGATAGCTTGACAGCAGTTGTTAAAAAGCTGGTTTTTCAGAAGAATCCTGCACTGCAGGGTTTCCAAGCTAGGTTTCTCACAGCTTGTTGCTCCACATATTCCTATCAGGCATTTAATTTCTAATGGAGTAAACCACTGCTTGAGCATATCTAGAAGATCTGCCCGTTGACCAGGCAGTCTAATCCCAGCTGCTGGGGGTAAAGGAGGCAAAGAAAAATTGACCGTACATCCTCAGAAGCTCTATTCTTTTACCATTCCCTTAGTGCAATCCTAAGCAGAGTTACTTCAGTCTGAGCCAACTGATTTCAATGGACCTAGACTGGAGTAAGTCTGCTTAGGATTGCACCACCTGTTGGTATTCAAACTTGCTGCAAAAGCTCATGTGTCAAAGCAAACTCTGTTCTTCTTTCAAATGTGTTTTCTTTGTTTTCTCTGCAAAGGCTGAGATATGTTGGATAAGTGGGCCAGCTCATCTGTCTTTGTTCTCAATCTGCCATGTGTCTTGCACCATTCTGCTGTTTCAGAAATCTTGCAGATGAATGCAGATGAGACTGACTTGTTAAAAGCCAGAAAAATAATGATAATTAGAAGACTGATAATTAAAGGTTGATGATGCTAGAGAGACTGCCTTATTGGGTGTGGCTGGGCTGGGAGAAAGCAAGACTCACGTGTGATGTCTGAGTCACTTTTTACTTCAATCAAGCAATTCTTATAGGAGATGCACTGCTAAACACCAATCACAACAGTTTAATATCTTATAAGTGCTGTATACCCAGATGCCATTTAAAGTACAAAATACATGTGTTCCAATTTTTTTTCAAAGGCAGAACATTTGAAATGCTCCCATTAATGGTTATACAACTAACTGGTGGCATTATCTGCATATTACTTGCTCCAGTGACGTTTACTGCAGTTTCTCATACTATCAGCCAAATATGGATTCTGTAGTTTTGGACATAATGTTTTAATCTTTCCACAGAATCTGCTATCAGAAACTATCTTGTAGAACGGCTGCCAGGTCTCCTAGATTGTGGAAAGCCTCCTGCCAGCAGTCCTCTTCCCCCACCACTGTTCTGTAGGACAGTGGAGGTGAGGTGGGAGAAATCGCTGTTGCTGGCGATGTTGGCAATATCACTTCCAGTGTGACCAGTAAGTGATGTTTCCGGATGGGGGTTGCTGTACTGGTAACGCCAGAGTCCCCTGCTCTGGTAAGTCTCCGGCTGTTGCCAGCCACAGGCTGGCCACCTTGCTTTCCAGTCACGGGCGGAAGCTTAAAAGCTGGAGTGAGAGGTCTTGTAGTAGAAATCCTCTGAGTACTTGGCAGCACTGAAGCACCAAATGTTTTTGTTTGTGGTCTGAATGAAGCAGAGGACAGGACATTGCAACAACTTCTGTCTATGTTTTCCATCACATTTCACTCCAGCCTGTCAGGATCTGCCATGCTGGGGACTTATCGCCTGTGTAACGCCATATTAATTTCTATAGTTGTTTAGTCTTTCTCCCCTCTAGGTTCCTGCAAGTACATTTCCATGGGAGAGGATGCTATGTCTTATCTGTTTCTTTCTACAATGACCTTGATGAACCAGCGTTCCCACAGAGAAGCTGCCTGCTATGTGAACTCTGGGGGGAGGCTGGGATCTGAGACTTTGAAGTGTAACAACTTTCATTTTGTAACTCATTCCTAACAAAGCTTTGCTCAGCCAGGATCTGCTTGGTCCTGGAATGTGGACATCTGGGCCTAAATGCTGTCTTTCTAATAAAACCTTTTGAAATCAAAAGACCTTGTCTTCTTGCAGAAGGGAGGAAGGCAGACTCTAGCCAACTGGAATGCCATAGCCTGACACAGCCATGATAGATTCACCAAAAATGTGTCCATCTTTAAAATCTACTTAACATTGCACTGGAAACCTAAGACATTTTAACAGTATTTGCTTCATTTGCAAGTACATAGGAAGAAAGTGGGTGGAGCCAAAGCACTCCCACTGGGCAACGGATCCATTGCATCAATCAGATCCCAAGAGGGAGATCCTGCATATCCCCAAGTGCTTCAGTCAAGTCATAGCTGAGTTTATCTGCTTCTCTTTCTGTTCCCTCCAGACTCTAAACTCCCCTCAGTTACACATCCACCTTTCTCTTCAAATGAGAGGGGATTCACCCCCTCCAAGTACTGACGGGTGCTTGAAGAGAGCCATTCCATAACAATAAAGGCCCAATGAGAATTAAGAAACACTGCCATGCTTTTTCTCATGGGTCTGACTCCCATGAAAGATCAGCTCAATGACCAGATTCAAAATTCACAACAAATATTACATATGTTTGTGTGTTTTCATTTATATAGCACAGGAAGCATTTTTATACCACTTTTTAAAAGCTGCAACTGGCTCCCAAGACTGTAGAAATCGATTTGTGTGATTATACAGTAGTGCTGTATTTTTCTGCCAAAGAGACTGAAGCTTTTGTTGTCTGGCAGTTTGTATCCTCCCACACAAATTGCAGAGAATATAGAGCAATGGAATGGAACAGACACAACAGCCAAAGCAAAATATTAAATGGTAAGTGAACTTCCTTGAGGATATTGACAGAGTCTTAGAACTGGGAAGGCACCCATATCTCTTAAATCTGCATCCATCCCACCACACTTCTAGGCATTCGCCTTAAAAAGGATGTATTCAAATAGGAGAAGATTTAGAGCAGGGGGACAAAGAAGGACAGGGGTCTGAAAGCTAAGTCATGTGATGACCTGTTGAAGGCACTAGGCATATGTTTACTCTGGGATAATAATATGATTGAAGGCAGACGTGACAGCACTATTCTAATACATATGTAGAAGAGGGCAAGGTTTAGTCTCTGCTCGACCAGAGTGGAAGACCAGATCTAATGGGCTTAAATTATACAGGTTCTATATCAATTGAACACTAGGAAAAAATCCGTAATAATTAGAGATGGGCACGAACCGAAAAAAACCCGAACTATGTGGTTCGTGGTTCATCAAATTTCATGAACCACGAACCATGAACTTTCACAAACCTGCCCCTGGTTCACAAACTGGTTCATTTGGTTTGTGAAAACGGCACATCCAGGTCAGAAAATAATCACTTCCGGGTCAGCAGAAGATCACTTCCAGGTAGCAGAAGGTCACTTCCGGGGCCAGCAGAAGGTCACTTCTGGGTCAGCAGAAGGTCTACAGGAAGTCCATCAATCAGGAAACTGATTGATTGGCACCAGGCTGTCTGCAGTGATGAACCAAAAAATGAACCAAACGAACCAGCCTAAAAGTTTGTGCCTGTTCTTCAGAAATGGGATCTGATGAACAGTGGTTCGCGAACTAGGAACCGGCCTGGTTCGTGCTTAATTTTGGTTCATATTTTGGTTCGAGCCCATCTCTACTACTAATAAGAGCTGTTCAGCCATGGATACAATTATTAGGAGGAGGGGCAGGCTCCATTACAGGAGATGTTCAAGTAGAGGCTGAGCAGCCATCAAACATGGATGCTTTAGCACCGAATTTCCTGTGTGAAGCAGAAGACTGGACTAAATGGCCTATAAGCCGCCTTCCAACTCTGTGATAGGTTGTAGTAGAACTAGGCTTTCTGGGTTGTTGGTTAGGGCCATCAATGCCTCTCAACAGGTTATCATCAGCATTTAAAAGGTTACTGAGACGCTCATTTCTTAAAACGTTATCCTTTAAAAGTAATCAATATGACTCCAGCAAATCTAGACCAGATCTAACGCTCCCCTTTTAAGAAAGGGGATTTGAGCATGTGGTAGAAGAACAGCTTCAGTTGCCTCTGGACGAAGAATCCTTCCCTTGACTCTTTTTGATTGGCTGCTTGACCCCTGATAATAGAACTGATGGATGGTCTGTATCTAGAGGTTGATGGGGCAATAATTCAATAATTCCCTCTTGGTTTTGTTGGCTCTCTCATTTTAGACCGCTTAGATATTTGGTCAGTGTGAATTGGCTCCAATAGTTTTTTCGATGTTTCTTATATGTATATAAGACTTATTTTATGTAATTGTGTATATGTAGCCAAGAATGGAATTATCTAGTATGATGTTCCCTTGTCCTTAAACCACAGAAATAGCACCTGAGGTGCTTTTAAAATTCAAAAATAACTAGTTTATTTATTTTAGAAGGGAAAGGTTAGGTGAAAGCAAGGGTTGAAAATTTATGAGGCAAAATCAGAACATGCACAATATTTGGTTTGTATGCTCTCCACAGATACATGAAATACTTTTGTTTTGAGGCTTTTCTGCCCTTGGTTTCCCCCAAGCACTCTGGTATACTTTCTTTTCGTATTCTATCACTTTGGGAGTTAGGATTGCTGACATCCACTTTCTAGTACCCGAGTCCCCTCTCCACACACCAATGCTTTCTTCAGTCATTAACTAAATCTGAAGGTCTCCACAGGCAGTTTCCAACTACACCCAACCAGGGACCTCTCTACTCTCCAGAATCACCTCCCTGTTTGACTGGGTAGGGAAAACCTCCTCTCCTTAGAAGATCTATCCCCTTTTCCTTGGCCCATTTGGGAGTCTGCGCTCACTTCCCAAACCTCCTTGCCAACTTTCCCCAGTTCTCCTGCTCAGACTCCATCTCAATCTCTTCACACTGGATTCCACTCTCTGCTAGGACTGAAAAAGACCCTCCTCTTTTCAGTTCCTGCTACCCAATCAGATCCCTTGGAGTAGCCTGTCACTCATAGCTCTCTGATTCTGTGAAGAATTAACACTTAATAGATGTGCTGCTCTGTGTACAGCACTTCCAGGCTTTTTAAAACATGCAGTCCATCACATCTAGTTACAGGGATACCTAGCATGGCCTCTCTCTTCATCTCCCAGTGTATTGTTCAAGGATTTCCTTTAGGTACTTTGTACATATATAGTACAGCAGCAAGAGCAAATGGCATATTTCACAAATTTCCAGTGTGCTGATAGGAAGGATCTATAGAAAATATTTAATATCCTTACTAAGCCTTTGTTCCAGGTAGCCAAAGAATGCTGGTAGCATAGTAAAAATTGATAGTCTACAGGTGAGAAATAGTGTTCATGCTGATGCTCATCCACAATGGAAAGGGGTTTCTATTTTTGTTTTTCAAATAATTGCTTTCAGCTTCAAATAAGATTGAGGAAAATAGGACTTTATCCCTTCAAGAGGATAAAAATGATAATGCAATATAAGGAATGTGGATAGTATACAATCCAATAAGAAATTATGCCTAGCAGGGTCACAGCTGATTATTTACTTAAATGTTTTCCAAACCGAATTCCACTTTAAAAGAATGGGCCATTCCAGTATATTGATACTGTATGCACACAACATCATCCACGACAACAAATAAATAATGAGCACTTTATATCTCAAACAATGGAATATTGCTGAGGACTTGTTTCATCATGAGAATGAACAATGACTGGAATATGTAAAATCTGCAGAGTCACGTCTTGTCTCACTCTCTTCAGTTCCAAAGTAAGTCCATTTAAATTACTTGCTAGGTTTCTCGCACCTATACCTCTTCCCTTTGATTCACGGTTCAACAGCTTCTGTAGAACTTAAGTTCCTCATTGTGGAAAACACAATGGGAAGATCAGAATTTGAAAGCCATCTTTCCATATATCACATGAGGTCATTTCCTACAAAAGGGAAGAAGAAATATATAAATAGTATTTCCATGCAGAAAGTTGTGGGTAGACTCTTATTACAAATATCTCACATAGTGTAGCGTAATGGTTATAATGGCTGGAGGATCTGGGAAGCACAAGTTCAAACCCCCATACAGCCATGAAGTTTGTCTTGCAACCTTAGGCCAGCATAAACAGCCTCAGGGTTTTTGTGAGGATAACATGGGAAAAGGGTGAATAATGTATGCTGTCCTGAGTGCCTTGGAAGAAGGGTAGAATAAAAATGTACTAAAGATTAATAACTCTGCATTAAAACTGGGGAGGGAAAGTGGCATAGTATAGCTCAATCTTGTCAGCTCTCGGAAGTTAAGCAGGGTTGATACTTGAATGGAGCGCCACCAAGGAAGGCTCTGCAGTGGAGGGCCATTGCAAACACCTCTGCTTCTCACACGCCTTGATAGCCCCTTGCTGGGGTCACCAGAAGTCAGTTGTGACTTGACGGTACATAAGTACATAAAGTTGATTGAGTGACTCTGAAAACAAGGTAGCTTATTTGTAAATTGCCATGAATGGGTTATGAATGAGACACTATGGTCCTGCATCTAAAAGGCACTGCAGTGTTTTGAATTCCATTTGCTTTGATGTAATTGGTATGCTACGTTGGCTATACATTGCAAAAATGAACAGGAATCTTGGACTCCTTAAGGACTAGCAAGGCTCCAGTCCACAAAAGCATATGCTAGAATAAAAATGTGTGAGTCTTCAAGGTGCCACTAGACTCCTGTTCATTTTTGCTACAACAGACTAGGTTCCAGTTGACACATTTCAAAGTAGTCCTGTTTCTTGACACGACCTTGTACCTTATGTGCGATGTGAGTTTAGTACCTCCTAGATGTACACCTGGACCTGAGCCTGCTGGAAATGTGGGGAGGGCGGAATAAAAAAAAAATTGAAAATAAATAAATAAATATTCATTTTAATTCACATTTCTACAGCTTCTGTAGAACTTATCCCCATGGTGTGTGGGGAGAAGTAGCTTCAGCCCTTCCTACCAATACTATCTCATCTTCAAACTGTCTCATGGAGTTTTTATTAGTAGCATTACAGAAATCACTTTATTTGCATGTAGATACACATAAAATTTGCGATGAAGCCGCTCTACAGTGCAGTTTGAAAATCCAAAAATGGATTGGCATATGGGGTGGGGGAGAAGGCTGAAGTTGCTTCTTCCTGTGCATTGTGGTTGTGAGTAGAGGCTTGTGTGCATCTGGGAGGCACAACTCCCCCCCACACACATCAGATACAAAGTCCCCAACAAACTTCATAATGCCTAGCACGACCTTAACACAACTACTCCTTTGCAGGGCTGTATTGATCCATGGTTGGGCCCCTAGGCTTTCAGGTATTTCGGGTCCCCTTCGGCACTTCAGTCTTTCACCCCGCTACTGTTTTGGCTGGTCCCAGTGGCCTATGGGAACATTCAAGTGCAAGCTCCTGCCTTTCATTATTCCTGCCTAAATATTGGAATAGAGATATGGACAAAAAAGAAGCTGGTAAGCAATATGGCATTAAAGTAATGCGTGCAGGGCCAGCGTGCCCATTGAGGCCAGGTAGGCGGTGGCCTCAGGGTGCGGGGTGCTGGAGGGGGCGCCGGAGGAGGCGTGGGGGGCAGGAGCGCGCGCCATGGAGCTGCAGCCCCCTAGCCCTCCCACCCTGCACCGTTGCCACCACCAGCACATGCCCCCGGCTGGGCTCAGCAGCCACGGGCAGGTGTCTGCGGTGGTGCAGGGCAACCGAGCGGGAGACCTCGGAGGCCACCCGTGAGCCATCCCAGCCGCCTGCCACAGCAATCGGGCTGGCAGTGCGCGCGTGCCTGTGATGACGTCACATGTGACATCATCATGCAGGCCAGTGCATGTGTGCACGCGCAGGGGCGCCCAGCCTGCCGGCTGGCTGCAGACACCGAAAACCCTAGCGCCACTGCTGAACGTGTGTGTATATATATATATATATAATGCCATATTGCGCAGAGTGCAAACTGCTTTTAACAATTGGAGCCCCAGGGCACAGGTAACAGTGCCTCAGCAAAAAAAAATTGACGAGCCCCTAGTTCCTGTGGGGCCCCTAGGCGTCAGCCTACTCAGCCTTATGAATAATACAGCTCTGCCCCTCTGATATTATATACTGCAAGCTATCCAAGAGAAAGCAAATGTTTAAACAACTTGAGGTGGGGTACTCGAAAGACCACGCCTCCCATACTGTCTAGTCTGCCAATTAAGATCTTCATCTGAAGTCTTGTCCTCCAAGCCCTCACCTGCAGAGGTAAGGCAGGCAATGGCCAGAGACAGTGATTTTTCAATGGTGGCATATTCTCTTTGGAATGCCCACTTTTTTGAGGCTTACTTGGTGCCCCCTTTAATCTCCTGTAGGTGCCAGACCAAACATTTCTCTTTACTAAGGCTTTAAACGAAGCTGTTTTATGTTCTGCTCCTAGCCCAAGGACTGGATAAGCAATATAATTTATTAGATAAATTTTATATACTTTTATTTTATATTGATATTAGACTACGCTATTTGTTTTATGTCTTTTATGCCCTGGTGTGTTTTTATTGTCATGTTTTTATGGATTTGTTTTTATTTTGTTTTATTGGCTTGGCCTGTTTTATTGGCATGATTTGTTTTTATTGTGAGCCATCTTGAGCAGGTATGAAGAAGTGGCATACATATTTCCTAAATACATGCATAATATCAATGAAATTTTGAAAGATAGTTTGTGGTTTCTTGTTTCATGAAGGACCACAACTGGGCCTGAATTCTACTGACTGAGAGGGTACCATGGGTTCTGGTGCTTCTTGATGTAGGCAGCCTGATGCCTGCTTACTAAGCATACATAGTTCTGGTGTGAGTGGAAAGATGTAAGCAAAGATACACAAGAGTTCAAAGAAAGTCGAAAACGAAGACCAGCTTGAAAGTTATGTTTAGCAGAATTAGGTATTTTAAAACGTTTTAATGATAGATGTGATGGTTATTTTAAGAATTTAATGACAGGTATACAAAAGGGGAAGAGAAAAATTGATGAATTGTTGACTGCGGAAGATAAGTTCCTAAAACATCCTTTACTGTTGTACATGATTAAAAAAAGGATAAGGAACATTACTTATAAAAACATTCCAGGTAAATATATTTTAGCTAACAACAAGCTTCTATATATATTATTTCCCCTCTTTAGTATAGTCCTAAGTGTATTGTCAGCATTTATTTTTCCCTGAAGTTATTTTCATCAATTTATAGAGAGAAATCAGCATCCATCCATAAAGCTCTCATTCTCTCAAGCACAGGTATAGTCAAAGGCCTGGAACAGTAGGAAAATTGAAACCTTCAAAACTCAATGGCCAATATATAGTTCAATCTTATGCAGAGTTATGCCAGTCTAAGTCTTCTGAAATCAATGGACTTAGTCTTACCTCTGTATAGGATTGCACTTTAAATGACACAATGTATTTGTGAATCCCCAAATAGCAAGTTTTTAAAATTCATCCTTTTTTTTTTCAGTCTCCTCTGTCGGATATCTAGGAGGAACTTTCCGTATGCTGAACAAGGGTCTCCACCGCCCTTGGGCATACAAAGTTGAAGCCCTATTATGGAGTAAGCTTCAAAGTTCACACACAGCATGAAGCCACAGTGTTTGTCTTTAGAAGACAGAGGAACCATGATGTTACATGTATGCTAATTGTAACAGGGGGAATTTCGACAGATTAGCACAGCTCATATTGGATGAGCCACATATCTGTGCTATACTTACTTAGACAATTGTATCAGGTATGAAGGCACTTTGAGACATTAGAAGGGGGGAAAGATCTATTATCTCAATGACATTAACTTAGCTGTATCACTCATGAATCTTGGGAGTGTTGTTCGCCCAGAAATGCCCACGTGGGAATATAGGACTGGCCCTGGTGAGCAGAGTCCGAATCTGAAGAGGAACAACAGTTTTGCTGTCTCTTAGCCTCATGAACCCATCAGTAATGGAAGACTAGTAGGCACCAACCATGGTGGGTTGTTTTTGGCTTTGCAAAGCCTTTTTGCATTTGAAACGTTGTTTTGAATCCACAGAGGTTTGCCTTAAAGACAGGCCCTGGCTCTGCTTTGTAACCAAGGGAACAAAAATTAAGTTTAGGTATCATGCAGGTTTTGAAAATTTCTTTTTGACGGTTCTTGTGGGAATTCAGGTAATCCAGTCTGAGATGGAATGCCTTTTCTCCCATAGGCAAATCCAGCCATTGTGCAACTATGTAATTGCTTTAAAACATGGATGCAACAGCACTGCTTTACTGCAGAGAGGTATTCTGAAGGTTAAACGTCTGCAAAAGGCCAGGGTCGCTGGAGAAAAAAGAAAATAGCCTCAGAAGAGCATCATTGTGCTGCTGCTTATGATGGATCGGAGTGGAGAGTGACCTTTTCAGACAGTTCCCAGTGTGCTGCATACTCGCTATGGCTCTGAGTTGTCAGCTGTAACTAGGGGACAGCAGGATGATGCCAAGGAGATGCTGGATTGGATCTGGATTGAATTTCCCACCAGCAGAATCGAACTTTCCTGCCTCCCCCCTCACAATGCAGCCCAGTGATCTCCATGAACCTGAAAGACAAAGCACTTTGAACTAGTTATGCCCTTACTCTGACACCCACTAGTTTTGCACTAGGATCTGGGAGATCCATGTTCAAATCCCCACTCCGCCATGGAAGCTCACTGGGTGACCTTTGGGCTAATTGCTTTCTCAGCTTACATTACGTCACAGGACTGTTGCCATGAGGATAACAGGAAGGAAGGGAGAACAATGTTGCAAGTTTGAGCCCCGTTGGTAAGAAAACACCCCTTTGGGAAAGTGTCATTTTAAGCACACTTAAGATCTGTTCACATATTATAGTGAATGCACATACAACCAGCATGTACATGTGTATACTTACTTGTAAGAAAGAGTCAATGCTCATTCACTTTACTAATGAAATCGGGGACCAGTACCTGGATGAATGTGGGGTTTCACTCACATGTTCAGCTGTACATGTACTGAATCTAACTTAAGAATTACTTAACAGAAGTATAACAAAAAATCAAAGGGAACTTGTGAACGAGGCTTCGGTTTACTTCTTTCCCAGGAACCTCCCCAGGAGGGAGGGGAGCTTCAGAAATAAAGGTTTATTCCATCAAGCCCCAGCACTCTCAAAGTGGAAAAGTGTGCAACTGCCTGTGTTATGCTGACTGTCAGAAAGTTGGTAGGTCAGAATATCATAGAGCTGAAAGGTACACAAGGGAATCGGAGAGCAAAGGCACAGAATAAGCTGTAACTGAGCAGCAAAAAGCACCTGTTGAGGGACCTAGTATGGATTGGAACCACATCACTGTTTAAGCATCTTCCCTCATTGTCTTACTGGTTTCTAGAGGTGGGCATGAACTGGGTAAAAAACAAACCATGAGGTTCATGCTTCGTCGTGTTTCATGAACCCTGAACCATAAACTTTCATGAACTTGCCCTGGTTCGCAAACTGGTTAGTTCAGTTCATGGTTCGTCACTTCCCCAGGCCCTAGAAAAACCCCTTCACACTCAGAGATGCCAAACTCACAGGGACTCTTCAGCAGGCTTTCCTCCACCACCACCCCCTCCAAGTTTGGCAAAGATTGCATTTTGGACCTCTGAGTTATAGACCCCAAAAGTGGGTGCCCCCAGGTAAGTCCCATTAAATATAATGGGAGCCACGAATGCCAATTGACTTACATAGGCTCCATTAGAATACATTGCAGGCAGCATCAAAAAGTTATGGGATGGAGTTAGAGAATCTTCCTCTGAGAATGGAATGACACAACCTAGATGTGGGTTATGATGGTGGCCCCCCTCCGCACAGGCCTTGGAGGTGGTCAGTGGACTAGACCACTTCCTTTCTGTCCCCCAAGGTCCACGGTCTCTGGGGATGGGGGTGGCCTGCAGCAGCCCCCTTGTGTCTGGGGGGCAGCCACCACATCAGAAAGGATGGGTTTTGTCGGCAGCTGCCCTCTCAACATGGGCTGCCTCCCTTCCTCCCATTGGGGGCCATGGACTCAGGGGATGGGGGTGGCCTGCAGCACCCGCCTTGTGGGGGGATGTTTTGTGCCTAAGGAAACGGGCCAGCCCAGACCTTCCTAGAAAATTGTTCTCTGAGTCTGGCACTGGCAGAGACTGGGGTGGAGTTGGACCTCGGCTCTGGACAACCAACTCTCACTATTGGGATGTAGCTGGGGATGGCTGTCATTGGTGGACCATGAGAAAAGGAGATTTAAGTTGTCCTTGTGGGTAGTTCCCCATCTTAGGTCAGCCAAAACCCACCTCACCAATGGGGGGGCTGCAAGGGAGCCTGAGGGTGGGCGACTGAGTCTGGCAGCAGGACAGAGACTCAAAGTATTGGCTCAAAGCCCCAATACTTCCCCAAGGTCCAGGGAGGAGTAGCCCACCAGGCCTGGGGTGGGGTCAGAGCCAGCCTCTGTGCCACTGCTAGGCTTAGGGGCTTCTCATTGGTGGTGGGGGGCAAGGTTAACTTCCAGTGTGGAGGGACTTGGATCTTCAATCCCCAAGGTGTGGTGAAGGGTAGCCCAGCAGGGGGAGGCTGAACTTTATGAAGACCAATTGATCCACCAGGGATGGGTCCAGGTATGAATGCTGGGAACTGAGCAGGTCTCCCAGGTGGGAGAGTACCTGCTCGCTCTGGACACAGATGGGGGGGCAAGAGAGGAAGTTTATGGCCACAGATGACAAGTCAGGCCAGATGTCAGCTTTGCATGCTCAGTACTCCAGGGGATCGGAGTTGGAGGGCTGGTTGGGCTCAGCAAAGTACTCTCGCACCATCACCTCCACTGAGTCCTCCACAAGGACATGCGTGGGCTCCCTGATGCTCCCAACTGCCAACTCACCACTGAGGACCAGTGGGGAGGTTGTTGGGCTCTCACAGCCTGGAGAGCTGGGCTGATCAGCCTCTGCCTCCGCTGTTGCCACTGCCACCAACAGTCCCTCTTCCATGCCATCTTCCCTCTGGCCAGATTGTTTTGCCTGGAAACTGTGCACCTCTCTGTGGTTGGTGGTCTCCTAAAACAGCTTCAGGACATGGACCATTTGGTCCCCGCCCCCTGCACAATGAGCACAGAGGACATGGTATTCTGCACCACATTTCTTTGCTCCAACAGATGAGCCATCACGATGTAGGTGGCGTTCCAATGGGTGGGCATGTCTTCAAAGAGCTGGTTTCAGGATCCCCCTCCTCCCCCACCTCTCATACAGCTGGCAGGAAGAATGAATGTTGCTGGAAAAGCAGCCAGCCAGAAGCCGGAAGCTGTCCAACAAGTCACGTGTGTTCAATGTTCTCCGGTCCCAGGTGACATTAATGTCACCCAGCCCAAGAGCATCCCTCATGACCAGGTGCAGCTTGTGCACCAAGCAGTTGATGCCCTCAGGGGACACGACATCCATGGCTTCCACCATGGTTTTACCAGCAAACGTAACTATGTAGCCACGTAGCCATGTAACCATGTATCCCGTGGGTGCCCACTCCCTCAGTCCACGCTTGATTGTGGTGGCAATGTTCCTCCCCCACCCCGCGGTCCTCATACATCCCCATGCCTGGAACAGAACCACTCTGTAGCCCAGTGGCAGGCTGTCCCCTCCTCCTGGGGCCCTGATTTTACCCTGGGGGGTCTGGAGGTCCTCCAGTTGCCATCAGTGGGCAGTGAGGGCAAGGTAGCTGTGCTGACAGATGCGCCACAGGTCCACCATGAAATTCACCCTTGTGCTCTGGACAGCTTGTCACGTACCAGCTCTACCACAGAGCTGGATGTTTCTCTACCACAGAGCCATAGATGGATGGCAAGACTCGTTGGCCAACATTCCGCTGTAAGGGCATGGTATGCCAGGGGGCTACATGATGCAGCACCCACCAAAAGCTCACACCCTTTACAATGGACAAAGGTAATCCGCCCAGGGCAATCATCTCCACCACCACATGAATGAGCACCTCCTGAGCCCTCCCGCTGTTCCCTTTTCTTGGCAGTGCCACTGACCCCGAGGGAACAACCTCCTGAAGGGGAGCCAGTCTGGAAGTTCCACTCCCACCCATAGCACCCTTGGTGCGACTCTTCTTCCTGAGGGTGGACTCCCATTCTTCTCCCCCTTCTCACTGCTCAGAAGCCCTCTTTGTCACCCCGATGAATGATTCTCCTTCTTCCAGAGGCAACAGACTTGGGTGTTGCTTCTGCAGATGCCTGTGGAGGGTGCTGGACAACAGGTGCTTGGGGTCCAAGCCCCTACATACCAGAACATCGCAGTGTCAGCAACACACCACTCAGGGGTATGAAGTGCTGCCAAAGTGCAGGCCTGAAATGGGGTTATTCTCCCAGAATAGGAGTTCTCTGGTTGGCAGACAGAGCTGCCTATCAAGGTTTTGAGGGCTAAGATTGATGTTTCCATGGTTGCAGAAGGTCTGAAAATGTTCACTCCCTCTGTTGCCTAGGAAATTAATGGATCGGCACCAGGCTGTCTGGCTTCACGAACCAATTACAAATTGAATGAAACGGTCTAAAAAGTTGTGGCAGTTCATGAAAAAGGGGTCCCATGAAGTGCCCGTTCACGAACTTCAAATCAGCCTGGTTCATGCTGAACTTTGGTTCGTAATTTGGTTCGCACCCACCTCTTTCCCTCTCTCATAATTGCTTTAAGCTCAAGTAAAGAATAAAGACTCAAACTTTATATAACAAGACCATTTTTTTTAGTCTTGGGGCTTAAAGAAGTCCAAGAGGGACTTCCAGTTAGGCAGCAAGAGTTGGGAGCGAGAGTTAAATACTCCTTTCCCACAGCTAGGGCAACCAAACCATATTGCCCCCCCCCCAAGTCTGTATTAGGCAGTTCAATTAAACAATGGGGTATCTTAAAAAAGATCCCTAGCATCACATTACCCAGGGTTGAAGTTGCCAGCTAAACCTTGTCAACACACAGGTTTTTTGTGCATCCCTTTGGTATGTGATGTCACTTCTGGTTAGGGTTGTCAACTGCCAGCTGGGGCTGAATGTCTCCCAGAATTACAACATCTCCAGACTACAGAGATCAGTTCCTTTGCATAAAATGGCTGCTTTGGAGAGTGGATTGTATGGCATTACATCCTGCTGAAGTCCCTCCCCTTCTCAAACCTCACCTTCTTTGGGCTCCACTCTCAAATCTCCAGTAAATTCCCAACTTGGATTTGACAATCCTGATATGCATTAAGTTGTGTGGAATCACTATGGACTTTCTGATAATTTTATGGACCACAACATATATTTCCTTTCTCAATAATTGCTCTTTTCTCAATGAAAACAATCTATTAAATTAGACTTTAAAGGGTTTTCCTACGGGAATCTATCCTGCTGTTATTACCAAGATTAATAATCCAAATACATTGAACAACAATTTTTTTCAAGATACTATGAAGTAAGTTAGCACCACAGAAGGGGGGAGGGGAGGGGCCCAAAGACAAACAGCTCACAAAGATTTTCCATTTTGCAAATCTTGTTGTTTTTTAATTGCAGTTTTCCCAGATAGCTAATAGCCATAAAATTTTAGAGGCAGTTTTTGAAGACATAAATTAGTGTTGGCCTTTTCAGAGAGGACTCGATAAAAAAGGCAGATTTAGGATTGTGTGGTTCTTCCCAAATTTCCTAGTTGTTTGCCCAGGTCAATGTACCTTCACTTCTGGAACTTGCCATTGCATTTTTTGAAAAGCCTGACAAGCAGCTTAGCACCTTATTACCACTAGAAGTCAGAGTATTTTCTTTTTAATGATGTCCAAACAAATTAACTGTTAAAAATAAACTGCAGGGAAGCACAGTGGGAAGTGAAATTCAGCAGGCTGAAGATCAGAAAGAATTAAGTGCCAGAACTCTGGCCTACGTGCCGTAAAAATTAACTTAAGTTTAAACGGGGGTGGGGGGTGGGGAGAGACTGGGTTACATTGAGGAGGATTCCCCATTGATTTCTGAAAAGTGTGGGAGCACATCCTCCCTGCTGATGCCCATTAACATACTCATGAATATATAAATATAAATTGGGTGCTTCGAGTTTTTAACCAGCTGTTCTCTGTGGGCTTTTTTTTTTTTGAAGAGGACTGGAGATGGAGCAACATTTCACAGAATTACCTCACAGTGGAAATTTTAACAGTTTATGCCCAATAAAGGAAGAAAATGCTTTTAACAGGGGTTGGCATGGTTGGGAACCTGCTGAGCCTGGCAGGGGGCCTGCCCTCTGACTGGAGACACTGGACAAATGTAGTATTTGGGGACAGTGAAGAAACTAAAGAACAAGAATATCATATGCTTAGCTGTTTCCTTTATGTACCCTTCCATCAGGATACGATGTCATTTCAGAGGTTTGTGACATAGACTTGCCAGGTTTTCACTTGTGGCAGGGGATTCCACTCCCCCACCCCACTCCAACGGGTGCTTCCCATCACCACTCAGCTAGGCAGCAGGAGAAAAATAAGCAGAGAAAACTGGGGGCAATGGGCAGTGTCCTCTTGATGTGCTGATGTCACACCCTGTGCTTCTAGAAGTGATGTCATTGCATCATTGGAGGACGCTCTAGCATTTGGGTGAAGCTCTTTGATTTAACCAAATTCTAGATTATCCCCAGAGACACACTGATGTCAGTGTGACACACTGATCCAATTAGTATCTCCCCCACCTGGTAAGTCTCCCACTGGTTACCAGGCTTGTGCTGGCAAACTTACTGTGACATCACAGGGGTCTCTGGTGCAATCTCCAATTTCTTGATAGGAGGAATAGTCAATGAAGTAGTACCTATCTCTTTCATATTTCTTTTACACTTGTGAGTGCTGCCAGACCTGATTCATATATGCAATGGAATGAAGCAGCAGAGCATTGAGGTGGTAGAATGGATTGCACCACTTCAGACTGCTGATGGGGATTCCAAGTTTGAATGTTTGTTGCACAAAACTGCCTGCTAAATGAAAGCTAGCAAAGCAAGAGAAAGCTTCTATGCATTCTCTTTTCTTGTTATGCCTGTTTTCTGTTTTTAAGGACTTTTTCTTATACAAGTGAGCAATCTAAAATACAATCTTGTCTACTCCTCTGCTGCTCTCCTTTATTTATTTTTAGTATTTATATCCTGTCTTTTCCCAACACCAAAGTGAGGAAATCCAATGTGAGAAACAACATACACTAAAGCAATAACATATCAAAAGCACTGTTCTGGGGAAAAAAACAGAATGAGGGGCAAGATCCATATCACCCACCCTTGTACCCCCCCCCAATTGATTGGGGCTGGCACAGAACTCAGCTTACTGGTAGTGAGTGATAGTAGCTTGGGTCCAGATACTCACGGGACAACCTCGGGTATTGGCTCTGGTGAAGAAGAAGTCTCTGTGCTTATTAATGCAGCTAAAAGCAGGACACAGGCAATGAAACACAGGAGCCCTTTTCAGGCATTACGTTTCTGCATCTCCTATCTCATCATGTACCAGGAGTTTGCATGGCTGCCATTTTATATGGAACAGGCAATATATACACGATCTAAACCTGGATTTCCAAGGTTATATGCTCATGCGTATTGAAGCTACAAAATACATGCATTACATTTTCTCTCAAATGGTGGCAAACAATGGAGACAATGGAAACAAACCCACGCAGCATTTCCAGCATGTCCCATTTCCAGAAACGTGACACCTGAAATGGGCTAGGCTCAGAGCCAAAGGCCAAGAGCCTTCAAGCTCATGCCAAAGACCTTTGGCAAGCTCTAGGCTTTTCAAAGTAATTGAAAATGGGAGAGCTGATGCTTAACAAATCTTTCCCAGCAAACATGGTCTGTTCCTTCCAATGTAGGGGCAATGCTTGGTTGTGAAGGAAGCAACTCTAAGATAGGTGTGGACTCTAAGATGGATGTCCTGTGTTCCAGAACCCATAAAACCCTGGAAAAATGGCTTGTCTACTTTGCGATAATGGTTGCTGTGAATGAAAGTTTGACTTGGATGGAACTCCAACCTGAAGTGAAGGAATTTACGTTCTTGGCTGCATATTTTCTTCTGGCATATTATGCTGGCACCTGTATGCTGGTAAAGACAGTTGAAGTCAAGTTGGTCATCACTTCAGGTGGCTAGGGAACACCATGGACACATGAATCTGCTTTATACTGAATCAGACCCTTGGTCTACCAAGGTCGGTATTGTCTACTTAGACTGGAAGTGCCTCTGTGGGATCTCAGGATGAGGTCTTTCATATCACCTGTGACCTGCACCTTACTGGAGATGCTGGGTATTGAACTTGGGAACTTCTGTATGCCAAGCAGATGCTCTACCACAGAGCTATGGCACCTCCTTTTTTGCTGTGATGAACTGAATCAAACATATTCAGCCCAAATGGTTGTGTGGGGAAAATTGAATGTAAACATTTTCAAGTTGGCCTATAGACCTGGGAAATGGATTTCAGTCTCATTTTGCCACAATTTCATGCAGCCTTAGGCAAATCCATCTTTCAGTTAATAACAACATTCGATTTATATACTGCCCTTCAGGACAACTTAACACCCACTCAGAGCAGTTTACAAAGTGTGTTATTATTATCCTCATGACAATCACCCTGTGAGGTGGGTAGGGCTGAGAGAGCTCTGAGAGAGCTGTTTGACTGACCCAAGGTCACCCAGCTGGCTTCAAGAGGAGGAGTGGGGAATCAAACCTGGTTCTCCAGATTAGAGTCCTGCCACTCTTAACTACTACACCAAGCTGCAAAATATAACTAACTTTCATCCTAATTTTGAGCATACCTGTGAATCTAAACACGAATTATAAAGCACTTTGTCTTTGACTTATATTAACAGCTGTAGATAAAAGTTTGTGGGCAATCAATTCTGAGTGTTTGGAAGAGAATGGGAAGGCAATAAAGATGTAATCAGACGTCCAATCTATTGTGCACTTCATTCTCTGAGATTTTCATGGCAATGTCTCTTGCTACAAAACTTATTATACTGGCTTTTATTCTTCAAAATGAAGACATCCTAGACATCTGATTTTTAAGCTCAGATACGATAAGGTCCACACATCCAAGAGAAACACATTTTTTGCCAAATGCACAATAATCTTTCTGAAATCAGTGCAGGCATTAATATTGAAGAGGTCAATATGGCAAGTGCTTCTTTGGTTCCAGTCTCATCAAAATAATTTTTGTGCTGGAGCTGTAATTTATCACAACTGAAAGTGTCATATTACTTAGTAAAGATAATGAGTGGTTCACAACGTTGTTCCAAGTGGCTAAATTGAAGAGCGGTTTGGACTACTGATCTAGCCATGTCTGGAAAACAAGAGTTCTTCTAGTTGTTTTTTTAGCAACTAGCCATGTCTAGAAAATGGAATTCTAGTTGCTTTTTTAAGGGATAAAGGGGTAGAAAATGTGTCATGCCAGAGATGAAGATCACTGCCAGCATACAAGTAGATATATTTATATCTTGATATAATTGTGTGATTATGGTACATGAATCAAATAGTTCAGGAAAAGACAAAATGCCACAATGGAATATTAATCAGTATCTTAATCCTCCCCATCAAGAATAAAAGCCAATGAGCACTTCTAAACATTCAGAATGCTCTTCATTCAGTTTATAAAAAAATTACATTTGAACGTAGGAATCAATACTTTCAACTTTTTACAAACATAGTTTTAATAATACAGCTAGCACCTTCCCCCTCAATATGATAATTTCTTGATTTTCATTGTTTACAAACCATTCTACTTGTGAAAAAAAATTACAAATTCAAATTTTAGGGCTCTCAGTGAGAAAGGTGGACTATAAATGCCATCAATCAATCAATCAATCAATCAATCAATCAATCAATCAATCAATCAATCAATCAATCAATCAATCAATCAATCAATCAATCAATCAATCAATCAATCAATCAATGGGACAACATGAATATTCGAGCTTTTCGAGTGAAGCAGAATCTTTTTTGGACACCTTTGCTTCCTACTCCATTATTTAGATCTAGCCCATTATGATAGGGGTATGAGCCTGTTGACACTTTTATAGCTTTACTAGCTTGATGCCCATGCTTCGCTACAGTATTTAACTACTTTAAATCCAGTTATAATACTTATGGGTATATAACATTTTTTGGCTTGTGGGGTTTTTTTAGTTGGTTTTGTAGTCTAATAGGATAGTAGTTGAGCTTCACAAAGGTGTTTGTATAAAGCAAAGGGTGTTGATGCCAAAAACTGATGAAGTGAATTTCAAAATGTAACATTTATTGAAGGGATTTTAAAAGGAAAATATTGTAGTACAATAAATAGTCAAAATATCTACAACCTTTTTTTTTTCTACTGAAGGACCTCTTTGTAGACCTCATTGGTGGTTTTCCCCTGAGGTGCTAGGATCACCAGGCTGCTGGGTGAGCTCACTCGGGAGCAGGCCATGTAGAACTTCCCATGTGAGAAGCAATCCTCCTTCAAGTCAATTCTTGCCACTTTCAGTGTCTGCCCCTGGGACTTGTTGATCATCATAGCAAAGCAGGCCTTGAGGGGGAACTGTAGTCTCTTGAATTTGAAGGGGTTCTCTGATGGTATGAGTGATATGTGTGGTATGGACACGGACTCCCCCCTCCTCGAGCACTGCTGGTGAACAATGTGGCCTCGATGATGTTCCTGTGGAGGCTTTCACTCGGAGTCTGGTGCCTTTGCAGAGTTTGGGTGGGTTGAGGTTCTGGAGCAGCATCACTGGAGCCCCCACTTGGAGGAGAAACTTGTGGGCTGGGAAGCCAGGAGGGTTGAGCATACTGAGGGTAGTGGGTAGTGGACTGCATCATCCATTTGCACCACTGAGTCCACAGATCTGTACTCCATTTCAACCCCTTCAAGGGACTTAAGTTGTGTTTCATTAATGATGGCATCCTTGTTGATCTTGGGGGTCAGAATGGCATGCTTGCACAACCAGTCCATGGACTTCCCCATGAAGGTACAATATCAGGGTATATTGTGGCTGTTAGGTCCACTAGGGTCATCACTACTGTGTCCAGGTCTGCAGGGATGGTCACCTTTTCCTTGGACTTGGGATATGCTCTGTCCCCTATTTTTAGTAGGAGTTCAGAGAATTCTCCAGCGGACACCTCGCCTCTCAAGTGGAACCTCATGTTCTTTCTTAGTGAGAGTTTCCTGATGAGGGGCCAGAGATATGACGCCTTGACACACACAGTAACCTCATCAGCTTTAGTTCCCCTTGGGACTACTGGCAGAGTCTGCCAGAAGTCTCCAGCCAGCAGCACTGTGACTCCTCCCATCACTCTCTCTGACATCTTTGAGGGTTATGCTCAGTGCCTCAAAACACCCCTTAAGCACCATGGTGCTCTCATCCCAAACAATGAGCTTACAGTTCCATAGCACTTGGGCCATGTTGCTTTGTTTTGAGATGCTGAACAGGGGTGTTTCTGCATGGATGAGGTTAAGGGGCAGCTTGAAGGTAGCAAAAGATCATATGCCATGCCAGAGTGAGCCTTGACCTTCCATGGAAGTGAGCGCCTCTCTACTCGTCTTCCAGGATTGCTTTGCTCATA
Organism: Eublepharis macularius; assembly: GCF_028583425.1. NCBI lineage: Eukaryota > Metazoa > Chordata > Lepidosauria > Squamata > Eublepharidae > Eublepharis > Eublepharis macularius. The sequence continues at coordinate 51,984,369 of NC_072799.1, forward strand.
GAGAGCCCCTCCGCTTTGTGCACCTTGGGGTGATCTTGCTGATACTTGGGCACTTCTGCTCAGTGCACCACAGGAGCAGGACATGCATATTTCCTTGCCGCATCTCTAAGTTGCTTACTCTTTTTAATGTCGGTGTATCTTGCATGACATCTGCCAGAAGGCTTCTTGGCAGCAGTAAGAGGTGATGGCTGCAAGAGGTATGAGGTGGAGTTGGACTGAGGGAGGGGTGGTGTGGTGGGCACTTTGGCAGGTTCATGTGAGAGGTTCCCATCAAAATGGCCCCTAGAAAGGTCATGCACCATCTCCCCATGAACCTTTAAAAACTCAGTTGCCATCTGACTTTTATGTAAATCCATATTCATGAGTCTTGTACTGTCTTTCTTCAACTGTCTGCAGTTCCCTTTACTTGATTTTTACCCCAGAACAGAGTTCCACCAATCAGGCTGCATATGCAAATGACCTCAGGGCAGAGTGGCTGAGTTGGCAGTTGGTGTGGGGAGGGGAATGAGCAGCCTCCCAGCCACACAGGGAAGCTGTATCCCTATGGGAAAACACATTTTACCCCCTTTTACCCCCTTAGGGGGTGAATTTCTTAAAATCCCTTCTTAGTGAGCCTCTACATCACAAAAGGAACGTTCTCCCCAAATTTCATGTTTCTAGGTCCAGGGGTTTGGGCTGGGCGTTGATGAGTCAGTCAGACACTTGTCTTTATATATATAGAATACAGGTTAGTGAAAAGCACCACAAAATCGCTGACTTTGTAGGTGGGACCAATTGTAAAACGGCTGCCATTAAGGGGTAATTACAAAATGTGGGGAAGTTATAAGCAAAACTATTTCCATATGGGCAGATATTTCCAAGTGGGTACTTCATACAGAACCAAAGGTGATGACTCCTGGGTTCTTCTGATATGTCATCTTTTCCATTGAGGGGGAGGAAAATAAGGATTGGCTCTTTGCTTTGGAGAAAGAAGCAAGTGGCCACCAGGAAATACATTGGTTGTAACTATGTCACCCACAAGCACCACATTGGGGATTCACTGATATATTCTTTGCTTAGTTTTGTTCCATTTTAATTTGAAAATAAAAGTGTTACAACTTAAAGACTTAAATCACCCATCTGTAGAGACTTACAGTAATATTCCCATCAACCATTAGAACAATATTACATAAAGCTGAGCTCAAATTAAAGTGATGAAGAGTGGATATGATAGGGCTAAGGTGAGCCCTACCAATACTCTCAGAGTGCATAGAATTGTACTACAACATAGCCAATAGCTAAATTTCACCCTCAGTTACTTTGGGAACCACAATGTCTTCATTCTTGTACCTGAAATCTAAGCTGAATTTTTTGTTTGTAGATTTGTGGATATTAATGAAAGAACTTTTTTTATATCCACAGCAACTGTTTAGTTCTACTTGAAAGCTCCTTATATATTAAAAATAAATTCTTCACATTTTCTAGCTACTTACCTGGGAAAAGAAATATACTTGGTGGTAATCTGAAAACATGGGGAAAGATCCAGGTAAATTTTGGGGAAGGAAGCATTAATATGTTGAAGTAGTTTTTGGAAGTGGGTTTTTTTCTGATTTACTAAATTTTCAAGCAGCATAATTCATTTTATTAGAAAATAAATTAAGAGAGTAAGTCCAATCTGATTCCACGAAACTTATTCCCAGAAAAGTGTTCCTACCATTGCAGTCTAATTCAAAGAGGAGAAGAAATTACTTGCAAAGTATTCAGTTTTGACAGTCAAAATCTCAGGCCATGTAAGATGCAAGCAAGCATTTTCAATCTATACAAAAATGTAATGAAGGAATTACCTGGACATGGTTAACTTTGAAAGACTTGAAAATTGCTGCTGAATTTAAAATGCATGTAAAAGAATACTCTATGCAGTACTTAGGTTGGTAAGTGACAAGAAATATCAAAACATGCAATTAGGTGGTAGAAATGTTATTTTCTACGCAGCATCCTAGAAATAATAGGAGGCAAAATGTTTCTTAGATTAGACTGCTCTACATGATTAATAGCTTCATGTACTCACAGTGCACACTGGTTTATGTAATCATTTGGTTACAAGCCAACACAAGGAAGTTGCAAAAATGCAGAATCAGGCCACCTGCAGGAATATTTCCAGTGATAACACAGTTGTATTATGAGCTGTATTAGAAAGAGCTTTCCAAATCCCGATTTGTGCACATTCTGAGAGCTATAATGGCTCTGTTTGTCATCGGCTCGCCACCAGTCCAGCAACTGATTTATGCAGGTGGGAGCTTGCTTCTTTGTATGTATCCCAAGGTGGATAAGAAACATATAGGGATGTGTTGTGGTTGTGATTTTCTTTTCTCATCCTACAGTGCATGTAGTGTGTAAATCAGCGTGCAGTTTAGAATGGAGAAGGAAGGGCTAAGGGGCTCCACTTCTTCCTCTTTGCCACTGGATAATTGGTTTCCAGGGTTTTAGCTTGGTTGCCCTGTTTACTTGTAATACCTTGCTGTACATTCTCAGATTATCATTTGTGGAATCGCAAGTCCTAACTAATACATTTTCCTCCCATCCTTTCTCCAAGGAGCTGAAGGTGGTATAAATGGTTCTCCCTTTCTCATTCTATCCTCAGTACAACTCTCTGTGTTAGGTTAAGCTGAGAGACAATGAATGTCTCAGAGGCACTCACTGGGTTGTCCTAAACAGAGTTATACCCTTCTAAGTCCACTGAAGTCAATAGGCTTAGAAGTAGGGTTGCCAGCCTCCAGGTAGTAGCTGGAGATCTCCCGGAATTACAACTTGTCTCCAGGCCACATAGATCAGTTCACCTGGAGAAAATGGCTACTTTGGGGGGTGGACTCTATGGAATTATGCCATGCCAAGGTCCTTTTCCTCCACAAACCCCACTTTCTCCAGGTTTCTCCAGGTTTCACCCCCCAGATCTCCAGGAATTTCCCAACTTGGAGCTGGCAATTCTACTTAGAAGGGTATAGGTCTGCTTGGGATGGCACTGTGCGTGAGCGTCTTGGCAGAGTCCCAACTTCAGCATGACCATTTTCAAGATACCACATGCTCATTAATACTCTTTATAAAGCATAGCCTTGGATATCTGTAGATATGCAGTAGGCATTGTAGCCATCTAAATTAGACTGCAGTTGAAGCATATATTTATTAAACAACTACACTCATGGGTTTATATAAACCCTGGGAGGGCAGCTGATAGTATCAAACTACATGAGCTGTTGGAACAATAGCAGCACTATATTACCCTAAGACAATGCTATACCAAAAAAAAGGTTTCTATTGGCTGCTACCCCCACCCCCACCCCCAGCATATTATGGGACATGTGGGGAATACGTTAATTGCTGGTGTAAAATGCTTGAAAGTTCCATTGTATTGATTTTGCAATTAAGCACAGTGTTATCACCCAGCAGTGTCTGTTCTTTGGAAGGAATGCTGAGTTTTTTTAAAAAAAGAATGATGTCAGTAGCAGAGACAGATTCATCTCAAATCAAGCCTGAGATCACTATTGAATTTTGTCTTTTGCCTGGCCTGAGAATATTAACCTCCGCTGCGCAAGGGACAATGGAAGAACAAGGGGGCAGTAGAGGGGCTATGGGGGGGGGAGATAATAAGTTTGCAATTGTTTTTGGTACTGCTAGAACCCCAGTTTAGGGAAAGGCAGGGAGGTTTTCTGCAGGAAAATGGAGCAAAGAGAAAAGGTACTCTGCTAAGATCCCCACTATTTGTTTCAAGTGATGGGTAACTTTTTTTTAAAAGAAGGGAATCAAAATATCAAAACTGGAAAATATTGTGGGAAAAACTTTGGGGGAATTAATTATAATTTTGTTTGAAGTATGAGAGAACATGAAAGCTCTGCTGTCATAAGAGCTCTTTCAAATGGTCACATCACCACTTTATTTAGCATTCATCCAGTGATGATCACACATTTTTCAATTCAATCTTAGAAAGCAATGCTAGAAACATACCAGACAGGGCTGGTATTCATGCCCTCCCAGGACTGGATTATTTCATGCACTTTTTTTTTTAAATGGTGATGGGAAACAAACAAACAAACAAAAATCAAATGCAGAAAGGCAGAAATATGAAAATAGGAAACATTTATTTAAATAAAAATATACATATGCATGCACAATGAATATGGCTTATACAGAGCAACAAACTGGATGTCCTAAATCAATAAGCAAAATGATGATGCAAAAAGAGGTGCATGCATATAAACAACATCGTACGTTAAAAAGGACAGCTGTCACAGTTATTTTCAGCCTACTCCACAACTTAGATAAAGCACACGTTCTTTGGACTTTGAGTATAACATTTAATGGTGGATATTGATAAGGCTTTATAGGTGCTAGGCACAACTCACTGACCTTTGCTCTTGCACAGTCATCATGGAAACGAAACAGCCTTGCGCAGCAGTAATAGTGAAGAGTGACTATTGCAAAGTCAAAGAATTATTTTGACTGTGCCAACAGGATTCCATGTGTCCAGTGGTTTTTGACATAGCAATCCCCTCTGCTGTCCTACCAGCTCACAAAACTACTTTGAAAAGTCATTGTGTTTCAAAAAGTAGTTGACTGTACTATGGCTTAGAAAACACAAATACTGCAGAGCACACTGTGCATTTCATCAAACTATGTGGCTGTACTGAAGTACCAGATGATACATGGCAGCCTCCGCTTTACCTGGATATCACTTATTCATAAGGTTGCATGCAAAGACAGGCTTCTTTGAGCATTTGGTAGGATAAAATGAAAGATGGCTTGTCTCCCATAAGATTAACGAAATGAAAAAATCAGTACTTCAGGGAAACTGTTTTCGAAGTATGTGCAATGTTTTCCTACAATTGTTGACCTACAGGTACATGCCATTTTTCTCTCTTAAAGGATGCTAAAATATTTAAAACGTTCTTCAGGCAACTGGAAGCACACACTTGATGTATCACTCCTTTTTTTAAAAAATGGCAAAAGAAATAATACACAAAGGACAAACAAACTCTAATGGCATTGAAAGTGCTGTAAAAAACACATCCACTACAGAAACCAGTAGCTTTAAGCATGCAGAAAAGTCTATCTAGTATTAAATAATTGAGAACTGTCAGCCAGCTGTAAATGCTAACTCAGTAACATCTTTTCTGGAGCAGATTTTTAAAATGCACTGTACTTAAGAAGGGCACCACCATTTCCCTATATCCACAACTTCAGTAGCTGTTCGTTGATGTTCTCCTATTTCCTTGTAAAACTAGTAATAAGTTAAGAATAAGAATTATGGCTTTCCAGAGATAAACTGCTAAATAGATTATCTTTCATTTTAAAAATCACTCAAAACAGTGACGATGTTTTTAAAATTATCAGTCCTGATTTTATTTTAAAGCAGCACCATGAGTTAGATCCAAACCTGGGATAGGATCCAAAGGTGGTCTTCTGCTCATGGAAGAAGTCCTATGAGTGGAGGGGTCCTTCTGCTAGATGAAGGGTACCATTGGGTTCAACTCCATTGAATGGCTCCAACCCATAGTTTAGAAATGAACCAGATATAATTATTGCAAAAAGACATGTGCTGGCATGTCTGTTTTATTCCTGATCTACATTCAATGCTAAAAATCTGGAGGACAACCCACTGAAAACCTCTCCTGTACAATGCACACACACCACTGGAACAAATGTGTGGCAGTACAGACATGCAGCCCCTCTTGATTTCAGTGGGGCTTGTGCAGAAGAGCTTCTTGATGGGTTACATCCCTGGCCATTAAAGTTTCTAGTGCAACGAAGATTCTCTGACTTGATGCTTTATTGGCTTCAGCCAGAGATTTATATACGATTACAGTACATGTGGTACTAATATTTTATTACAACACACATCACAGAGACATAATGCAATAGTATATACTTTTATGAATCATTCTATAGTAACAGATAAATGATACGTAGTTCATCAACATCCACAAATAATACCTTCCTTTATGATATGTCAGTTTAGACATATTTTGCAAAAATCGTTTAGAAGTTTACTGAAATCTTTCTGTACACTTTGATAGGTTTCTTTGCTACAGGACAAAAAATTGTCCCAAAGTGCATAATATGATAATGTAGTGACTGACAACACATTGGCTCCATTTGAAATTAAGTCTTGTTCATTTTAAGGCATGAAGCCAATGTCATGAAATATACTGAATTCAGTGGGAGACATGTAAGCTTAACAAAAATGAGCCAAAATATGCCAGATGGCATTTAAACATGGCAATTCTAGAGGGAACGCTTCAGTAAGAGAACCCTACAGATTTGCATCTTTACAACATTTTTCACAGAGCAAACATTTTAAAAAGCATTCCACTTTCACCAATATGGATACATTAGTCAGGACACCACCTTTAAAGATGGAGCTTTTATATAATTTAAATACAAGAAAATGTACCCTACATCTTCATGAGGAAAAGGAAAGCTTTACAGTCCGTGTGTTGTTGATCTTCTAGCAATGAGCACAGCTGTCTGCAAGACCTGATTACTGGCCTTTTTAAAACTGTGGTCATTATGCTTCTGAATTTTTTCTAATCATTTTGATTGGAAACAATTGCTTTTCTTATCCAAATCATTGCTGCCAACTTTTTCAGTTAGCATTGCAACAATGGAGAGCACATTTTCATTGCAGCAATTTCATGCAGTTGAATATCCTGGATAAAGGTTTTATTGTAAACCACTATAACAGCTTGTCTTAGGCTGCATCCACATATCCTTTATGCTATAATAATAATTCACAACTTAATTTTCCTGTGTGGACAAGACAATCCAATTGCAAATTACTGCTATAGCGCAATAATAGCTTAATCGTATGTGGATGCAGCTTGTCTACTTTTCATCAGTGGATCTTACTCCCCGCCCCCTTCTCTATCTGATATTCAAACAAGGTTTACATTGACTTGCATGTACATTTATCTAGAAAATATCCCGTCTTTATATTTCATGTAATACATTCCAGCTTAAGAAAATATTTTTTGGCATAGTAAAAAAGAAGCTCTGTTGGTCTCCCTAATACTACAGATAGATGTGTTCAGCTCTGAATCCTTGAAGACAATGGTAAGTATGGGCTGTGTTCCAAAGGCCTTCTTGAATGAGTGGAAGGCACTTTTCTCATGCATGGTAGGAGTCCTGATTTCCTCAGATTCTCCCTTCTAGCTGTGGACCTCTGCACCACATTCCAAATTGTCCCAGAGCACCCCCCAAGCCTCAGGAATGGCTTTTCAGGCACAGCAGTAGATAGGAGGAGGCAAGAACTCCCCACTGTCTGAGCAGAACTCCAGTGATGTTTCTCTGCATTAGACCAATGGTACTGAGCTTAATAGGTACTGAACTTAATGGGTGAGCACTCAAGCTAATGTTGTCCCCATCTTTAAAAAAGGTTCCAGGGGAGATCCGGGAAATTACAGGCCAGTCAGCCTGACGTCAATACCGGGTAAGTTGGTGGAAACTATTATCAAAAATAAAATTAGTGGGCACATTGATGACCAAAAGCTGATGAGGAAAACTCAGCATGGGTTCTGTAAGGGAAGATCTTGTCTCACCAATCTGTTAGAGTTCTTTGAGGGAGTGAACAAACAAGTGGACAAGGGAGACCCGATAGATATTGTTTATCTTGACTTCCAGAAAGCTTTTGACAAAGTTCCTCATCAAAGGCTCCTAAGTAAGCTCAGTAGCTATGGGATAAAGGGCCAAGTCCTCTTGTGGATCAAAAACTGGCTAATTAATAGGAAACAGAGAGTGAGTATAAACGGGCACTTCTCACAGTGGAGGGTGGTGAGCAGTGGGGTGCCACAGGGGTCGGTATTGGGTCCAATGCTTTTTAACTTGTTTATTAATGATTTGGAATTGGGATTAAGCAGTGAAGTGGCTAAATTTGCAGATGACACGAAATTGTTCAGGGTGGTGAAAGCCAGAGAGGATTGTGAGGCACTCCAAAGGGATCTGTCGAGGCTAGAAGAGTGGGCATCCATGTGGCAAATGAGGTTCAATGTAGCCAAGTGCAAAGTAATGCACATTGGAACCAAAAATCCAAAATATAAATACAAGTTGATGGGGTCTGAACTGGCGGAGACTGACCAAGAGAGAGATCTTGGAGTCATGATAGATAACTCACTAAAAACGTCAGCACAGTGTGCGACTGCCATAAAAAAAGCTAATGCTATGCTAGGGGTTATTAGGAAAGGGATTGAAAACAAATCAGCCGGTATCATAATGCCTCTGTATAAATCGATGGTGAGGCCTCATTTGGAGTACTGTGTACAGTTCTGGTCGCCACACCTTAAAAAAGATATCATAGCACTGGAAAAAGTACAGAGAAGGGCAACTAAAATGATTAAAGGGTTGGAACACTTTCCCTATGAGGAAAGATTGAGGCGCTTGGGGCTCTTTAGCCTGGAGAAAAGACGACTGAGGGGAGACATGATAGAGGTTTACAAGATAATGCACGGGTTAGAGAAGGTCGAGAAAGATGTGTTTTTCTCCCTTTCTCACAATACAAGAACTCGTGGGCACTCTATGAAATTATTGAGCAGTCGGGTTAGAACAGATAGAAGAAAATACTACTTTACACAAAGGGTGATAAACACATGGAATTCGTTGCCACAGGAGGTGGTGGCAGCTACAAGCATTGCCAGCTTCAAGAGGGGACTGGACAAATATATGGAGCAGAGGTCCATTAGTGGCTATTAGCCACAGGAGATAGATGGTATTCTCTTTGTGGGGAGGTGGTGCTCTGTTGTCTTGGTGCTGGAAGGAAGGCAGTGGGAGGGCTTCTGGTGTCCTGGCCTCACTGACAGTCCTTTAGATGGCACTGGATTTCTAGCCACTGTGTGTGACAGAATGTTGGACTGGATGGGCCACTGGCCTGATCCAACATGGCTTTGCTTATGTTCTTATGTTCTTAAGCTTTAGGTAAAGTATGTAAACTTAGTTACATTAACAATAACATATGCAGGGGGAACTTTTGAGATCATCAAACAGAGCAGAATGTAATATCCATTTTTAAAAAAATCATTGAAGGTCATCAAGATTAAAATTCCTTTCCAAATGTATCAAGGCTGTTATGTACCACAGTGGAGTAGCACCTTTGCTTTCCCATTTATCCTGATTCCCTTCAGTAATGTTCAATATACAGCAGAGCATTGCTTCAGCGCAGGCTCACTGTAATCTCTACTGACTCACCCATCTCAACACTTGGTCTTCAATCTGATCAATGGCTGAACTTTTAATTATGCTTGGCATATGACACACTGTATAATTTTTTTTTATGGAAGGCAGTGTTTATTTAAACAGCTCATTTTCAGAGCACCCGACCTACTATACTTTATCATTCCCCACTCCAAAATGAAAGTTCACTTTTGGCAAAAATAACTCCTAGGTAGTTTTCCTCTTGCACGCTCCATATTTGTGAGGAACACGCACAAACAAAGCAATTTGTGTCAACTAATGAGCATGACTGTATGGTTTTTTTTTAAAATAAAAACTTAGGTGTCAGCTTTTCCGTATGTCCCCTCTGGTGGTCGGTAGTACTTTGGGAAAGCCATCAGCTGTATCATGTTGAAAGCATACTTTCTGCATTTGACATTCTTCAGTACATTTTCTATGCGGCATCCTTCTCTGGTGAAAAGGGGGAAAAAGACAACTTCATGAAACAAAGAATAAATAAATATGTTTTATTTGTATATTGCAGAGTTTCAGCAACAATTGAAGTAAAAATAACAAAGATTTAACTCTACAATATTTCCCCTCACAATTGATGATACATCTTACAAAATTAGATCCAAGGCCAGGCCCAATGCAGTTATTGCCCTTAGAAGTACATCATGGGATTTATGTATCTATCTTGCATTGTAGTTTGATTAAATACTTTATGATATATTCTGAGTCTAACTTTAGAAATATATTTTTCTTTTAAATTTTTTAAATTTTTTCCACATTGTTTTCATTTGTTTCTGCTGTACATATTAAACTTCACATACTGTGTGAAGGTTCTACGGATAAGGCATTTTATTAAGTCTGGCCCTATAGATTAGAAAAGCAAACTTCCATCTTTGTCTTGTTTTCAATATGTTTAGCTTTGCAATGAATGAAAAAGAAAACAGCTTTTTAATCACCTGATCCAACTCTCTGCATTACAAAGAAAAGATGCTTGTTCACATACAGTACAAAAGTCACAAGAGCCAACATGGTGCATCAAGAGGCCAACAAGACTTTGCTTAAAAGAATATAAATGTGCTTTGGAAAGCAAAAGCAACAGTTACAAACAGGTTAATTTTGTTACAAAACAGAACTTATCTAGTGCCAGAGAATGGCTTGACAGAAACAGGTTAGTTGCAACAAAGAAAAAAAGTGAACTTAGTTGCTCAAACAGAAGACCCTACTAGCAAGTAACAATGAAAAAGAGCTGAATGAAAACCAGACTTTCAAACTGACCAGCCCAGAATACTCAACCTAGGCTGCAGCTACTCATTGCTAGATATTATGCTATAGCAACACTTTACAACTGGACTGGCTTGTCCACACTCCACAGAGGAAAATCCAGGTTGCAAATGATTGCTAAAGTGCAACAACAGTGATGATGCAGCCCTACATGCAACGTGTGCCTGTGCAAATTCATGTTTCACTTCCTCGTACTTTGTGATCGATTAAGGGCTGATTATTGCAATAGATAAAAATATCCCCATACAGTGAGTGTTCCAAGCGGCCTCCCAGTGTGAAAACTAAAAAGCTATCACATGTAAGGAAAGCATCATTTCTGAGGTGCTAATCCTTGGCAATGTTCACATCTCATTGCTTGTCTGTGTGTTTCAGAGAGGGGCAAGTGATTTCTGCAAACAGGTCCCCATGAAGGTGGTAAAGTCACCACATAAATTTTCAAATTGGCCTTGAATATGAGCTTCACATTTGGTGACTCAGAACTGTATCTGATTAAGGAGTCACTAATATAAATTGCCTTTCTTAGAACTAATGACAGTGCAGAGAGGTTTCCTAGGAATAAAATGCAGATTCAACCACTTGATGCATAGTATGCCTTCTTCATTTCTTAAAAAAAAAAGTTGAAAAAAATACAGTTAAAGACATTGGCTTTTTAAAGATAAAGTTTGCAGGTCTGAAGATGTAGAAATAATACAGCACTTCTTTTTGAAATCTTAAGCTGTTGTAGTTCATAGAAAAGAACAGAAGTTTACTGATATTTGGCTAATAATAAAGCAAGACTTAAAATAAGCCACACAACCAGCAAATGAGAGCTGACAAGCAGCAAGGCGACAGGATAGAAGTGACGAGAAGTTGGCTTGTTATCAGTTAGACAGCCTGTCTCGGGATCATCCGATTCATTCAGTGCTCCCTGGGTTTGTCTGCTGTTAAACAGGGGAAGTTAGGAACAAACAAGAGACTGTTTAATATAAGAAAAAGGCAACACTTAGGTATTCCAACAACCAATACACTAAAGCGGCCATATGATGTGAGAAGTTTATACTAAATAATTCTATTTTAAGGTTACTTTGCACATAGATTAGGAAAGCATTCCAAACGTTTAAGGCTACTCTATAAGCTAAACAGAAAAAAAAGTGTCCAGTGAAATATAAAGCCCCGCCAATCTTTTGCATGTTAAAGACACATTCACAGGGCAGAAGCTCTTAATGGAACACCCTCCCAAGGGAAGCAAACAAATGCTATGAAGTGGAATAAATGGATAAATGACTTTCAGGACAGCAAACAAGAACAAATGGGCATGGTGCAAAGCTGCACAGAGCTCTGATGCAACATGGCATGCAGAGCGTTTCCCAACATTAAAATGGAGGGGGAATTCTCTCCCTTGGGGAGCTTGACTTGGTCCCTGGAGCGCCACATGCAAACCTGAGGGTGTCGTTTCATAACAACCCAAGCAAAATGGCTTCCTTCTATTTAGGATTTTTTAAAAAAGCTTTACTTGGTTTTAAGTACTTTCTTAAACAAAAATATTAAGAGAAATAATGTGAAGTTGAAAACTCAGTACTGACCTGAGGCTAACATTCGGTTTTAAATATCACTAACCTTTAATTAGCTCACAAATATTATGTCCAAAAAGTGTCATTAGATATTTGATTACAATTTAGAATCATGGGCTTTAGGAATTATTGGTTTTACAAAGGGTTTTTTTTCCAAAGTTTTTTCCCTCTAACCCAGCTATAAACATAAAGCTTTGGAAAATATTTATACACACTTGCTACTGGGGTTTATAATTAAAGCAGTAGTACTCATTCTATTGCTCAAGAGCCACATGTAGTTCTTTCACATGGCACCTCTGGCTTTTCTTCCCATTTCAGTTTCTGGGGGGTGGCTCCATACCTGTGACAGAATGCCCAGAAGTAAATGCTTGCAACAAGTAAATTAGTGTAATTTAGTTTTCATTGCACTGAAACATTATTTGGTTATGTTTAAAGTTATATATTTAATATACATTATTATACGCTTAGTATTATTGTTTGTGTGTTTGGTGGGGTAGTGAGTAGGACATACAATAGTCATGTGGCTCTTTTGCTTGCCAGTGATTGCAAATGTGGCTGTCTGCAAGCTACAGAGTGAGTTCATGAGATAGTGGCATGTCTCCATTGGCAGACTTTGCACAGCAGGATTTTCCCATTAAACTTTTCTGCTACAGGCTAGAGATCAGTTCTGGAGAAAAAAGCCGCTTTGGAGGGTGGATTGTATGGCATTATACCCAACTGAGGTCCCTCCCCTCCCCAAACCCTGTCCTCTTCAGGCTCCACCCCCAAATCTCCAGGAATTTTGTACACCTGGAGCTGGGTTCTACCTGGGCACAGAAATGCTGTTCCATTGGAGGAGCTGTGAGGTTTGATACATTCCACTGAAATAGCTGAAATAAAACAAATGTAACATGCTTATGGGAATCAGTCCCCCAGTTCTCCTTCCTTTTGATTAGCTGATCTAATGTGCTCTTTGGTTGGAACTTGGGGCTTGCTGGCATGTTGACTTTCAGCATATTATTCTTGGGACAGAAACAGTGACATGACAATCTTTATACTTGTTGTGTACTTGCCTTTCTGTAGGGCATGATCTTCTACCACTCACCCGAGCTGTACCCATGCAAATATGAGTCCCTGTAAGGCTAAACCTCTATTTTTTTCTTCCCTGGCCTTATCACTTGCAAGCAGACTTATCACTTGCAAGCAGACATCATTGGATATGGAAAGTCTGTGTGGGCATTTCATATTGCCTTCCTACACTGTATAGCTCAATTTCATAAGGTGCAAATTTCATGTCCAATGAACTGGGAGATGGAAGAGGAAACTGAAAGACCCACAAAACCTCCCATTCTTTGGAATGACTTGGTGTAATGCCAGCATGGATATGATGAGACGGGCAAGGGAAGAAATTAGCTCTATAGAGAGCTTGCAAAGGGAAAGATGATGTCCATAGAAGTGTTTAATGCAGAACTGCCAGTTTGCAATAAATACATTTTTCATCTTACTCAATTAAGCAAGGCTGTACTAGAAAAATAAACACATGGCACCTGAGAAACAGTTAATTTCTCTATCTCATCCATCTCTCCCACCCTCACCCCAATCTTCAGATTATGAGAAAGAAGACTAAGAAAGAGTCCAAATCTAGGATTCTTTTAAATTTATAAACTCTTTGTACTTCTTCTATATTATGTTTGCATTAGATTGTCTAGTAGAAATGGGGGAGGGGGTGATTAGGGAGAGAATTATCTTTATCAGTTTTAAGTGGTAACACAGATAATTGCTTTTTTTAAAATGAAAAATAACCCACTGCATTTACACTGCCATAGAGGATTTTAATGTTTAGCATGTAAATACATTTGAGTGTATTAAAGCAAGGGCTTTGACTATTGGTTACTGTAGTTAAATGCAGACCTCTGAGGTGAGATGGAGGAGGGGCTGGATAGGTGAATAGAGTGTGCTGTGATTGGATGGTAGCTGGGCAGGGTGAACTGCAGTTAGTCAAAGTGCTGACAAAAAGTGTTCATTCTGTCAAGTTCAGTGAATCTGTGTGGAGTTCTGAGAAATTCTGTCTAAGTCAGGCAAACTGTGTGTCAGCCTTGGCAGTTTATTCTATCTAGGTCAGGCAAACTGTGTGGAAAAGCCTGAGTGAATCAATGGCTGATTCCACATACATTGGATAATGCACTTTCAATGCACTTTAACAATTGTTTTGAAGTGGATTTTTTGTTTCACACACGAAAAATTCAGTTCCAAATGATCTCTAAAGAGGATTGGAAGTGCATGATCCAACGTGTGCAGAATCAACAATATGTCTCTGTGGATAAGATGAGCATTTATTCTGTTAATGAAGAGCTGTGCAGAAAATTAGTTTGTGTGACTAGGTCTGTGAAAATACCTTTAAGAAAATATAATTATTTTTGAAACCATGAAGCTTAAGAACTATTTTGAAACCGGCAAGCTTATGAACCTATTCTGAAACCAATACGCTTATCAATACTCTGCAACCATCATGCTTTTCTACTTATAAATAAAGTCTACTTTTGGTTATGCAAAAACAGATCCCTTTCTTACCTCACTCCCCCCATGTGCTGACTGTTCTGTCATACTACCATCTATAATACCAGTTAAACTGAATCAATCTAAGGCGAAAGCCTTTGGTGGCAGTGAAAACTAGGGCAAAATGTCACAGGTGGTGTTAGCAGTGGGATTCAAACCCCCAAGGGAAGGTGTTCTCGAGGCATAAAGCTTGAGAACACCTGAAGCTCTGTGTGTGGAAATAAAAGGAGAGTTGGTTGTGACCAGAATCATCCTGAGGTAAGAGTTTAAGGTAATAAATAAGGAGCTGTAATTAAGGTCCAAGGCAAGGTTAACAAAAACAATGATATTACAAAGATAAAATTAAGTCATCCCACATAGCTCTGAAAATCATATTCCAAATATTATTAGTTATAACTTCTTTATGGTTAGAACTTGGATATCCTGAGAAACATCTCCCTGAGTTGCTAAATGAACATATTGCAGTTTTCAATACTTGTAGGGTTTATTCAAGACTGCAGCAATTAATCTCCACACAATACCAGGTTTCTGAAAAACTGTTGCCAAATAAATGACACAGAACTTGCTATCCGAGCAGCCTATCAGATTAAGAACATTGCATTTTGCTAAACAAAGTGTTCGTGGCAAACATTGAACTGTTAGCAGCCAATGTAAAACTTGTAAAGATTTTTTGCAATTGTAATTGAAGTTCTTGAGAGGTAGGTTCTGCAGTCAGGATCTTTTGTGAGGGAAGGAGGCTTTAAATGTCAAAAGCTGGTTTGCATTGACTTAGATCAAGTGGAATGCTTAATGCATTATTGGCAAACATCTTACTAATCCTGTTTTCCTTGACCTTGCCTAAGTCCTTTCATTTGTTTCATTCCTTATGCTATCTAGTGATCCATCACTTTGTAGGCTAGAGCTGTGGAAATCAAAGTACATTGCTGATGATAGGAAGAATCAAGATCCTTCCTCTCTACACTGGGGCCATTTTGCCCCTCCCATGCCCTGAAAAAAGAAGCAAACATCTTGATGCCAACATGAGTTACTGCCTGTAAGACATGAGAGGGGGAAAGCCTCACAAAGGCTCGGGCAAGAGAGGCGTTCTGTGCTGTTGCATGGAAGCTGGAGAGTCAGGAGCCCAGGGAAAGGGACATATGTCTGATTTTAATTTGGATTGACCACCTAAATCTTGGGCTGCTATGCTAGTCTTTAGTAAAATTAAATTCTAGCAAGGTCACAAAAATTAAGCAATTTCTATAAGCACTGAGACACTACCATCTGAGATAGAACAAACTATAGCTCAGGTATCTACCAACGTATCTATTTCCTAGACTAAACTAAGTAAATCAGTGTTCCCATTTAAGTTCAAATACAGTACCACAGGATATCCTTATAATCGGGTTAAGGCATGCTTCAACTGAGATGAAATCCTGCACTTAATTAGGTATTAGTGGAACGTCTGAGCATGAATGAAGTCTTCAGTTCACTTAGGCTAAAATACCTGTCACAGTACTTTGCACTTGTCAGCAGTACCCAGCCCTGTCTTGACAGAAAAGATAAATCTCCCAATCCCAAACTAGATATTGTAGTACATGGTAAGATCAGAGGATGTGGTCTCTTGTTTCCCACTGAATTGTTTTGACCTCAGGATGAGCTAAATGCCTTCTCAGTCTTTTGAAAAATATGCATTTGGCAAGTTAATGGATAAGAGGGCAGCGTACAAGTATTTAAAATAATAATCTTTTAATTTATGTGAAAATTAAAAAAAGAAAAGGGAAAAGTGGCACTCATATAAATGGGAGACAAATGTCATTAAAATCAGGAATGAACATCAAAGCCGATGCAAAGGTAATACTAATCTGACATTAATTTCTGAAACTTTATAGCTCCAGCCAAAATCAAAGATGATAGACAAAGAATTCCTGATGCAAAACAGAGATATTTAAATAGAAACATGCAAAGTATTTGGAATTTAATACCTTTGCTTGGCAATGCTCATGGTTATAAATAGAAACTTGGGACATCAAAATAGACTTTTATAAAAGGCTCATTCACACTTTCATTTTAACCCAGTTATCTGTTGCTGCCCCAACTATGTGTAAAGCAATGTGGGGATGGTGATTTCAAACAGCATTTGCATCCATTTATGAACCATTTGTGAACTGTATATGAATTGTTGCAGACATCTCAGATAGCACAGATACTTTTTCAGTGCTGCACGTTTTTTTACAAAATGGGTCAGACTTTAGCACTACACTACTACAGCATCACTGTACTAATATGGTGATACCAGACCATAGATGCAATACCAATGTTCATCACTGTTGCACTGTAGAGAAAATTACTATCCAATATAGAAGTGGGGGGATGGCAGAATGAACTAGAAATGGGCAGGAAAATAAAAATGGTGGCACTGATAGAAGCACAACAGACATTTTAAACAGCAAAACGTAGTAAATCAGAAGAACACAGAACAGTTGAGAACAGGAGAAAGGGGTTTACAAAAAAACCCTCACTCTTCCCTGTGTTGCAAATTCACACATTCAGCATGTCCTCTTCCTGACCACCACACCCCACCTACGACCACCCTGGGCCTTGTGTTATGGCTGTGCCCATAGTTTTAATGGTAGTTTTATAGTAGCCACGTACTGTTAGAGGTGCCTGAATTCGGTTTGTTAAATTAGTTTTATATTTTTACAATGTTTGAATGTATATTTTCTGTTGTAAGCCGCCCTGAGCCCATTTGCAGGGAGGGCGGGGTATAAATCAAATTAAATAAGTAATAAATAAATAAAGGAAATGCAAGCAGCTTTGTGTGAAAAGGTAAAAAATACCCATTAGCAACTGGCAGCCAAACTGGTTGTGTCTGAATTGACACAAAGACTGTGTGAAATGGGCATTAGTATTCTATTACCTTAGCAAAGGTTATTTTCTTTGAAGCAGTTTCAAGCATTGAAATTATAACTAAATTATGCTTTAATGCTCAGCAAATCAACTATTTATAGTAATACCTTTATATTTAAAATCCCGTTATCCAGGCGGTGTATCAGAATGATCAATATCTGAGAAACAGCTCCTTAAATTTCAAACAAATTCCAATCCAATTGTACAGCAAAGCCAACTGTGTGCCAAGTAAGACATCAATGCCCTCTGGCCACTGCCCTTCATGCTGCTTAGCATGGTCTCCTCATTCCTTTCAGTGCACAAATCTGTCAGTTGTGATGGTTCTCAAAAGTGTGAGATGAGTTTCCCTAGAGAGACTACAATGGTTCCTGAGAAGGCCTGAAATGAGCTTCCTTGAAACAGAAGACAAAGCACACCAACAAACAATAACTAGAGTTATACAATATATCCTTCCCTTGGGCTTACCATTCAGGATACAACTGTGTAATAATCACAAGCCTTGGTTGTTGGGGGTTTTCCGGGCTGTATTGCCGTGGTCTTGGCATTGTAGTTCCTGACGTTTCGCCAGCAGCTGTGGCTGGCATCTTCAGAGGTGTAGTCTTTTGGTGCTACACCTCTGAAGATGCCAGCCACAGCTGCTGGCGAAACGTCAGGAACTACAATGCCAAGACCACGGCAATACAGCCCGGAAAACCCCCAACAACCATCGTTCTCCGGCCGTGAAAGCCTTCGACAATACAATCACAAGCCTGTTTGTTCCCTAGTTTCCCTACCACAAGACTTTTAAAGTGACTGCTTCTTCTATTTTCCTTTTATCCCCTTGTCCGATGGCAGAAAAAACATGGATAGGAACAGCCAGGAAAACTACTGGTTCAACATACAGAGAGTCTTACCCAGGAGCTTTTTTTCTGGGGAAATAGGTAGGGAAACTCTCACCCGGGGCAGCTCCCAGCAGAAGCTGGCACCCCTGTTACTGTACGTGCATGCGCAAAGCGTGTGCATGCTCCTGGGACTGTGCACTTCTGGGAAGTGATGTCATCGCACCCCTCTGGAAGGAAGGAAGGAAGGAAGGAAGGAAGGAAGAAAAAAAGAAAGAAAGGAAGACTTGGAAAGAAGGAAAGAGGAAGGAAGGGAGGGAGGAAGGAAGGAAGGAAGGAAGGGAAAGAAGGAAAGAGAGAGAGACAGACAGACAGAAAGTAAGTAAGTAAGTCATGGAAAGAAGGAAAGACAAAGGGAGGGAGGGATGAAGGAAGGAAGGAAGAGAAAGAAAGGAAAGAGAAAGGAAGGAAGGGAGGAAGGAAGAGAAAGAAGGAAAGAAGGAAAGAAAGAAAAAGAAAGAGAAAGGAAGAGAAGGAAAGAAGGAAAGGCATGGAAAGAAGAAAAAAGAAAGGAAGGGAGAGAGGGAGGAAGGAAGGAAGGCTTCAGCTGAGACCCCCTCCTCTCAGCTGAAGTTTAAAGCCTGTTTGGGGCTTCCACGGCTTCAGCTGGCCAGCAGGGAAGTCTTGGGCTGCAGGGAGAGGTGCCCAAATGGCGTTCCACCGCATTCCGGCTGAAAAAAAGCCCTGCTTTTATCTATGTGGACTGGCCCTATTACACAGAAACCAACATGCTACTCCCAGATGTAACACGTGATGGTGGCTGATGGTGGAGTTTTGTTCATTGCAACAAAATCTGAGAAATCCTTGCCAATGAGATTTTGCATTTGCTCAAAAGGAGATGCATTGTATTACAGCACTAAAAGAACATAGAGTGGAAATGTAGAACAAATAATAATGATTTTTTTTTGTAAAAAATGGCAAGTTTCAAGAACTGTCAATGTGTGTGGATGTGTGCACAAATGCACACTTAAGATTATATTACTGGCATATGTGAAGAATCAATGCTTATGTCTGTCATTTCACTTTTTAGGTTATATCAGTTTCAGCAGAAATAGTTTGAGCACTCACTCAACTCGCCCACTTAAATCAATGTGGCTAAAGTTTTCTTTCATTGTGCCCTCTGGAAATGTCAGAGAATTATTCTGGCTACACAAAATGAAATCAAGAAGAATGATCACACATGATGCACGCAATTTGACTACTGTTGGATTATTTATTTATTTATTTGATTTGATTTATACCCCTGCCCTGCCCGTGGACGGGTTCAGGGCGGCTTACAACATAAAATGTACATTAAAACATCATAAAAATATAAAACTAATTTAATAAACCAAATTCTTAACAGTATACAACTACTATAAAACTACCATAAAAACCATGGGCACAGCCATAATACAAGGCCCAGGACAATTGTAGGTGGGGCATGGCAGTCAGGGAAGAGGACATGCTGGCTGTGTGAATTACATCAGGGAGACTTTTTCATTTCCTTTTTCCTTTTTCCTGGATAACAAACAGATGAACCACCAAAACAGCATCAGTAACTGATGCATACCCTCATGACACTTTGTCAGTTTCTATCTTTCTTCATGTAGGTTTGACGACAAACAATAGGGTTAAATTGTTTGCTGGGGGAAGTCCCAAGAGACAAAAATGTTTTTATTTCGCCTGTCTTTCACGTCAACATTGGGACAAAGAAAGAGAATGTATTACTGGAAGTGGAAAAAGAAAATTGGCATGCTGTCTTCTCTTATTTATCTGCTTCAAAAAGCAATGGTTGATCGCACAATTATTGAGAGCTGATCCCAGTGCCCAGAAGGAAGAAAGTGGGTGAGCATTCAAAAAGGGTCTGAACTTTTGACTAGTTGACTATCTGGATGCTTTTTTCCTGTATATGGTCATTATCATCACTAGGGGTGTGCATACCAGAAAGAAACAAGACAAAAATAACCTCTGGAAATAGCTGTTTTGTTTTATTAAAGCAGCTTTTGGAATGCTGAACCAAATCTGGGAAACTAAATTGTAATGCATCCCTCCCAACAAAAAGTTTGTGCATTTCATTTCATATCTTCTGGAAGCAGGTAGGCACTGGGCTTGCCTCTCAGGGCAGCATCTTGTTTTCCTGAACAACATTCACCAATCAGATCAGATTCCAAGGGGAGGGAGACGGTATGTTATTAATTAATTTTGTTGGTGGGAAGGGGGAATGAGAACAATGCATCTCTCCTCCATGAATCAGGTCCTCACAAGGGGAGACCCTTCCCTTTCCTGCCTATCAGCTTTGGAAACGTTTGAAAGGGGGACTTCAATCATAGACTGCAATTTGGGGAAAAAATTCCCTGAGTATAAGCACTATTGAATAACATGAGACTTACATTTGAGTAGACCTGCTGGTGTGCATCTTGGGTTTTTTTTGCAGCATTACCCAAGCACTGGTCTATCTCCCCAACCTGTATCAGGGCACTTGGAGTTGCTGTGTGGAAAAGTGTTGGGAGTGGTGGAGGTGGCAGCTTGTTCAATCACTCAAACTTGATAACAGCCCTGGAAACTTCAATCCTACACTACAATTTTAAAGACGCTTCCCTGGAAGTAAGCTCTATTGAATAACATGGGACTTACATCTGAGTAGATCTGTTTAGGATTGCTTCCATAGCCATTCAGGGCTCTCTGTTTTTCTGAGTCAACTGGCAAACGTGTACTTAAAAAACCCTTCCAAAAACAATCCTGCCCGCCCCCTCAGCCAGAGGAAAACTTATGGGAAAAACATAGGTTTGTTTTTTGCAGGGAGGGGAGGAATTTACCCAATCATTCTGCCTGCCTGCACTTGAGCGATGAAGAAGATGGGCAGTGAAAATGCCCCATTTTGCAGCAGAACACTGAACATCAAAAGAAAGGATTGGCTTCGCTCCTCATCATGGGAACAAAACTACAAAGCACACAAAAAAAATAGCAGCAACACACAACAGCAGAATGCAAAGTTATTGTTAATACAGAAAAATAAAAAGTGAACATGAAGCAGGATTGTTTTTAATATTGCTAGTTGCACTGCCTACTTGGGAGCGTCCCACTGCCACTGCCTTGACCACAAATATTCATCTTCTACAGTTCATTGTTGTATGTGCATGAGTTATTGTGCTTGAAGAAAAACTCAGTTCATCAATGGACTAGGACAGAGACTAAAGGTTGATGGGGGTTTTGGTTAAGTGCAAAAACAGCTGCCCTAGAGCCTCGTTTCCCCACTCCCTTTTAAAAGAACAGTGTGTGCATGTGCAGCCATCCAACACTTGCCTTGATCCCTTCTCCAATCATTCTTTGGGGTCTATAAACAATGAACCCCATTGTTGTGTGTGCTCAGACCTGGTGCATTGATGGTTTAGAGGGAGGACTTTAAACTAAATCCTGCAGGGGAGGGAGACAAAAACCCAAAAGCTAATATGATACCAGTAATTGCTGACAAGAGTGTTAATGATGACTGGAAAGGGGCACATATGCAGGGACCTGTTAATTTGCAGGTAAAGACAAATATGAAGCACTCAGGGTACATATACCATGGATTCCAATGTCTCTACACTAATGTGTAGAGTATGGAAAGCAAACAAGAGGAACTTGAAGTCTTAATATAGGAAGAGAACTATGAGCTAATAGGCATTACTGAAACTTTGTGGGATGAGACACACAATTGGAATATTAGGATTGAAAGGTACAACATGTTTTTGTTTTTTTAAAAAGACCAATAAGGAAGGGGGGAGTAGTAGCATTATATATCAAGGATGTATATACTTATGAAGAAATACTTAAATCTGAACAGGGAAGGTCAGTTGAGAGCCTCTGGATAAAAGTAAAAGGAGAAAGAAATAATAATGATATTACGTGGGAACAAATGATATTGCCCGGCACAGTCCAGAATGCATTAAAAGACACTTGTGGCTCTGGGTAAAAAGGCTAAGGACCTGGGAGCACAGGTTGTGTTTTTGTCAGTTCTTCCTGTCATCGGCTGTGGTTTAGAAGGGAAAGAAGAATGCTGCAAATAAATGACTGGCTACGTAGATGGTATCATCAGGAGCGGTTTGATTTTTTGGACCATGGCTTACACTTTTGAGATGAAGATCTAATATTGAAAGATGGTTTATACCTAACAAGGGTAGGAAAAAATATGTTTGGTAAGAGCCTTGCAAACCTGATAAGGAGGGCTTACTAAATCCTATGGGGGAGAGAGACAAAAATTCAAAGCCTGTAACTGGAGAAGGGAACATTGAAGACCTGCAGGGAGTGGAACAGATGTTAGGAAACATTAACTCGCTGGTAAGCACAGAAACAAAAACCTCAGGGCATATAACTCATGGCTTCTGATGTCTCTACACCAGTGGTCCCCAACCCCTGGGCTGCGGACCAGTACTAGTACTGGTCCATGGCCTGTTAGCTACCGGGCCACGGAGAAGGGGCTGGAAGGCAAGCAGTGAGGCAGCCGGCTTCCCCACTTGCCTCCTCACTTCCCCGCCTGCTGCACCACCGGGGAGCCCACAGCACCGGTGAAGGGGCGGGAAGGCGAACGGCGAGGAAGCTCACTTCCCCACTTGCCTCCCTGCTTCCCTGTCTGCCGGGCCACTGGAGTGCCCGACTCCCATCATGCCTCTGGGTCTCTCCTCCTGCTCCCAGCTGGCACACACGCAGTTGCTGCCTCGTGCTGTGGTCAGTGTGGCTGCGCTTGCTAGAGCTGCTGCTGCTGCCCTGCCCTCACGCCTTTGTGTGCTGGGTCACTGCAGGGCAGCCATCCACCTTGCGCACTGCCTGCTGCCTGCCCCAGTCTGCCTTTGCTTCCTCTGGTCAGCCAGCTGCCCTGAACATCGCCAAATGAGTAAAAAACAAACATTGCTGCTTTGAAAAGGGGGAAATACCCAATGATGAGACAGCAGAAGATTCTCAGACTGCCAATGAAAAGGAAGGTGCATTTAAAAGAAAATACCAAGAGTCCTCCTATCATCCCCAGATGAGACTGTCTAGTTGCAGGAAAACAAGCTCAGGGCTCCCACTGATTTTGCATTGTGGTGAGTTGTATAATTATTTCATTATATAATGTAATAATAGAAATAAAGTGCGCAATTGCATCATCCCAAAACAATCCCCCCCCCCCGCCCGTCTGTGGAAATATTGTCTTCCACAAAACCAGTCCCTGGTGCCAAAAAGGCTGGGGACCACTGCTCTGCACTAATGAACAGAGTATGGGAAACAAGCAGGAGGAACCTGAAGTCCTAATACAGAAAGGGGACTATGACATAATAGGCAATACTGAAACTTGGTGGAATGACACAATTGGAATACTAGGACTGAGGGACACAACTTGTTCAAAAGAGATAGACAAGTAAGGAACGGGGGAGGAGTAGCATTATATGTAAAGGATGTATATACTTGTGAAGAAATACATGTATCTGAGCATGGAAATTCAGTTTAGAGTCTCTGGATAAAAATAAAAGGGATAAGAAACGTCAGGGCATGGAGGCCTCCCCCCACCCCGACTTACCTGTGCTACCCGGCGAGGGAGCCGCACCAAGGGCCAAGCCGGAGGAGGCGAGTGGCACTGGGCTGGGAAAGACCCTGGTTGCCTCTGAGATGGTGAGCAAAGGTGGGGCCCAGGACAAAGGAGGACACAGCGCAACAGAGGCGGTGAAGCAAGGCTCGGCAGCACCACATGGCCCTCCAGCGGTGTCTGCCTCTGACACCAGCGGGACTGGGCTGACGCTGGGTGCTGGGGCCGAGCCACGGTGATGGAGGGGCCTGGCACGTGCTGGCAGGATGCAGGGCGGCGCCCCACCCAGGCCAAGCAACAAGGCTCGGGCCTGGCAACAAGAACGCCCACGTTGGGCTGAGCCAGCCAGCCCCGTGCTGCATCGGGGCAGGGTGGGGCCAGTGAGGAACCCTGAATGCCAGGATGGGACGGGCGGCTCCCATACCATCATGGAGGGAGGGGGATGGGGAAGACGGGCATAGGGGAAAGCAAGAGGGAAGGTGGGGAGAAGGAGGAAGACTGCCCCATAAAAGCAGGCGAGACAACGAGGGCAGTGTGGCATAGTTGAGAAAGGAGAGGGAGAGCGAGCGAGAGGGAGAGAGAGGAATTGAAAGCAGTAGGGCAAGAGAAAGGAGAGGGAGAGGGAGTGAGAGGGAGGGAGAGGCATTGAAAGCAGCAGGGCAAGGGAAAGGTGCAGAAGGTGTTGGCTAGGCTGGAGCAGAGAGGGAACAGGGTGCTGTATACCCCCCCTCCTGCCACTTCTCCCACACCCCATTCTGAACTCCTACAATGAGCAGGTCAGCTGTAGGGGCAAAACTGGCTACAGCACCACCCTCTGGCCCTGATGCCCCAGCAGGCAATGCCTGCTGGGGCAAGAAATAATAGTGATACTATGGTGGGGGTCTGCTATAGACCACCAAGCCAAGCAGAGGACTTGGGTGAGAAACTCCTAGAACAAATCACAAAGTTCACAAAGAGATGGGACACAGTGGTCATGGGAGATTTCAGTTACCTGGATACCTGTTAGAAGTCTAACTCTGCTAAAAATGAAAGGTCAAATAAATTCCTGACTTGTCTTGCTGACTTGACTTGACTTGTCTTTCATTTTTAAGAAAGTAGAGAGGAAAACAAGGGGTTCTGCTATCTTGGACTTGATACTCACTAATAAGGAAGAACTGGTTGACGAGGTAAAAATAATGGGCACCCTGGGTAGAAGTGACCATGTAATTTTGGAATTTACAGTCATGGGGAAGGGAAAAGCTGTCCGTAGTCTGACATATAGGTTGGACTTCAAGAAAGCAAGTTTTAACAAACTGAAAGTTATGCTGGGTAGAATCACATGGTCAGAAATACTTAAGGAGAAGGGAGTTCAAGAGGAGTGGGAGTTTCTTAAAAGCAAAATATTAAAAGCACAATCACAAACGATTCCTATGGGAAGGGAACATGGGAGGAGCTTAAAGAGGCCATGGTGGCTTCATAAATAGCTTTCTAACGAACTGAGAAATAAAAAAGACTAATTTAGGAAATGGAAGGAGGGCCTTATAACCAAGGATGAATATAAACAAATAACTAATGCTTGTAGGGAGAGTGTTAGAAAAGCTAAAGCTCAGTATGAGCTTAGGCTAGCAAGAGATGCTAAATACAACAAAAAAAGGGTTCTTTGCTTATGTTCAAAGTAAGAAAAAGAGCAAGGACATGGTAGGCCTACTGCGAAATTGTAACAGGTGATGAAGAGAAGGCAGAACTGCTTAATTCCTACTTTTCCTCAGTCTTCTCCTGTGAGGGAAATGGTGCTCAACATGGCAATAAGAGAACACAAGAAGGAGGAAGGGAGTTACAGCCTAGGATCAACATAGAGATAGTACGTAAACACCTAGTTTCTTTAAATGGAACTAAGTCCTCAGGGCCAGAAGAATTGCATCCTGGGATACTAAAGGAACTTGCTGATGAAATTGTGGAGTTTCTGTCTATCATCTTTGAGAATTCTTGGAGAACAGGTGAGGTGCCTGAAGATTGGAAGCAGGCAAATGTTGTCCCCATATTCAAGAAGTGAAAAAAGGAGGATTCAGGTAACTACCAACCTGTCAACTTGACATCCATACTTAGAAAGTTTTTGAACCAATCATCAAACACTCAGTCCTTGAGCATTTAGAAAAGATGGCTGCGATTACTAAGAGCCAGCATAGGTTCCTCAAGACTAAATGTTATGTTAGCATAAACTTATTTCTTTTTTCAACAGAAGTATAGTGTCCGTATCATACAAAGTGATGGTTTTACTTTGTTCTTCTCTAGGTTGGATCTTACTTGGAATACTGTGTTCATTTCAGGGCACTGCAGTTTAAGAAGGATGTTGACAAGCTGGAATGTGTCCAAAGAGTGCAACAAAGATGGTGAGGGGTTTGGAGAGCAAATCCTATGAGGAAAGGTTGAAGGAGGTGGGTATGTTTAGCCTGGATAGGAGGTGACTGAGAGGTGACATGATAGCCCTCTTCATGTATTTGAAAGGCATAGAGAATGGAGCAGAGTTATTTTTTGTTTCCCCAGAGGGTTGGACCAGAACCAATAGGTTAAAATTAAAGCAAAAGAGTTTTCGGCTAAACATTAGGAAGAACTTCCTGACAGAGCAGTTCCTCAGTGAATAGGTTTCCTCCAGAGGTGGTGGGTTCTCCTTCCTCTGAGGTATTTAAGAAGAGGCTAGGTGGCCATCAGACAGCAATGATGATTCTATGACTCAATACAAATGTACAAGATCAGAAGAAGGAATGCATGAAGGGATTTGCTGGTGCTTGGCTCTCCTGGCCCTTTCTTATATGCCCAGGGTAATGCCAATTGCCATGGGGTTAGAAAGAAATTTTCTTGCAAGCTAGATTGGCCGAGGATCCTGGAGGTTTTTAACCTTCCTCTAGGCATAGATCAGGGGTCCCTGGGGGATATGGGTGGGGGTAGTGGTGAAGTCCCTGCATTGTGCAGGGGATTGGACTAGATGACCCTTGGGGTTTGTTCCAGCTCTATGTAGGACTGAATTCAGTGCAATTCTGGTGCTGTTGCATTCAAAAACAGCTGCCCCAAAGCCTTGTTTCCTCCCTTGTTGAAAAGAACAGCATGCATCTATGCATACGAGCCAATGCCCATCTTGCTCATGCACAATGGGCTGAAACACATCAGATCTGAGCTGGCACCAGCCCACCCGGAACAAACTAGTAATGGAATGGAATTATTCTGGAACCGAAACTGAAATTTTCTCAGTGCACAGCCCTAATCATCACTATCCCCATTTGCATGGCTTCTGCAGCAATACTTAGAATCTCTAAGCTGCTTAGGGACAGAGCACTCCACCTCTGCTCTATGGAGACAGCAAATTTATTAGGCTTGGTATTAAAATCATTCATCTTATTCCATCATTAACCCAAAGGAAAAAATAAGACATTTGCAAATTTACGTGCAGAACTCCAAAAGCTGAATTGGTTATAAAAGACAAAGCTCTAGAAGATCTTTGGACTTTTGTCTCAAACAGCTGATTCCTGTGGCATATACCAAACTGCTTTAGAAAAAGAGGGTTTTCAAGGTAAGTTTGGGGATATACTATGCATGTTTGAAGGGAAAATGTAGCGCCTCCCTCCCCCAACATGGTTTTCATAATCCTTTGAGTGTGTCTAAAATAGTTCCTTGGATCTCACCACTAGTCTTCAAGAGCGAATGTCCCCCTGGGACTTTGCAGACAATCACAGGGATTAAAAATGGATGAGTCACAGACTCAAGTATTTCTCTCCTTTTTATCCCATGCCCTTTTCCCAGTGTTATCTATATAGTTTATAAATTGAACAGGTCTCCCAAGCAGCTGCTCATAGCCAAGTGAATGGGACTGAACACATATTTAAATGTCAGATGTTCTAAGATTTTTTAAAAAATAAAATACAATACGTATGATATTACATGCAAGAAAAATTGACAATGTGAAATAAACAAATGCATCATTCTTGATGCATCAGTTGCATATTAATCTAGGCAGAAGGCAAAAGGTATCTTTTTGCATTTTTATTGGGATTCAATTAAAAAAAGCTGGGTATACCTCTTTTTAGTTTAGGCAATTCAGATATTACTGTTGTTTTGTTTTAAAGCCTTTACCTATAAGCTGCCTTGAGTGCCTTGTGGCAGAAAGGCAGATTAAAAATGTCTAAATTCATACATACATAGTGCTCAGTCCACGCCAACTGAGGGCATAGGGCTTGTGCACATGGAGGGACAGTCACTGAAACTAAGGGAGCCTGTTTTCTCCCTTCTGTTCATGGACATGGTCACACATGCCAGTACCACACTGGGCTCTTATGAAGAATGGGAGTGTTATGCATATTAACCTCTTCCTTGCCTTGGGGTCATGTCTTTATACACGCACCCATACACAAAAAGGTGGGAACTAAGAACTGATCCAAATATTACAGAGTCCTCATATTTGTTCTGGGGTTCCCACCCTGTGTAACAGTCAGACATTAGTTGCGGGTTCTCAGTTCTCTATGTGGTGCTTGATTCAAATTAGGACCATAACAAGTATGGAGTAGGGGTTTCAGCCTTTCCGCCTACACTATCTTCCCATCCTAAGATATTCCTGGGCTTGGTTTTTGGACCAGGGAACACATTGGCTTCTCCAATGTGTCCAATAGCACCCAAAGAACCATTTCATGTCAGGAAAATGTCATATGAAGAAGACCCTTCTCCACATGTGATGCAGTCCTGATTTGAATCAGACCCTGTGATAGGGTGGGGATGGAGAAGAACTTGTAATCCACAACTGATTGTAGCTCTGTTCAATGTTACAGTGAACAAATGTATAACCTGTTTGTTAGAAAGAGATAATATTAATTCACTTTACAAATGAAACCTGGATGTATGTGGAATTTCAATTATATGGTCAGCTGTATGTGCATTGAATATAAAATGAGAATTATTCAATGCACATATAATGAAAAATCTAGTGTATGCTGTACAGATTGTATATGTGTTCACTGTAACTTGTGAACAAGGGCTTGTTATACATGGTGGAGACCTCAGATGCAACCTGTGTACTCTGTGATGTATCAATCATCCCTAAACTTAATTAGTCCCTCTGGTGATCCTTGCACATGAGGGCACTGTAGATTAAGCCCATTGTGTCCCCAAGCAACAGCATTTTCTTCCAGAAACGTCATGGTTGCTCTTGGTTCTCTGAAACTTTGTGAATTCTATGACTCATGAAACTTCATTAAATGACTGTAAGAACAGGAAAAAATGCAATTAATAAGAATATGTGCAATTTTTAAATTCTTCCAACAAAAGCCATAAGAGATTGAAATCTCAACTTTACTGATATCTAACTTAATTTACTGTACAGTATTTATAGTCCACCTTTCTCTGAAGACTCAAGGCAGATCATATGCTTTTCATTACATGCAGAATTAAACCTAATTTTCATTATAGTGCATAGCTTTAATCATAAGAAAGATTTCCAGGTAAAGTTTCCCAAAATAAAACAAAAATGTGAAAAATGGCCTTTTGATTGAATGACTGCTTAGTCACTGGGATAAATAAATGAAAAACAGGAAGAAGAAATCTATTGTTCTTCTCTAAGAATATTTAGGAAGCATTCAATAGAATTGCAAACGGTCAAGATCGTTATTGAAGGAGCGGGGAAATTGAACTCAAATATGCTGGCAGATCAACCTCCCCACCCAGTGGATGTGAACAGGCCACACATAATTTTTCATGAAAATAGGTACTGGTTTTGTTGGGGACAAAGAGAGAGCAATTATTTTAGAAGCTGACACACATCTCTGCGTTAAAAGTCCACTATGGCAGCAAATATTAAATTCTCCAAACTGGAGATGAAATTCTCCCGTATATGCTCATCAAACAACACACCCTTTT
This sequence comes from Eublepharis macularius, assembly GCF_028583425.1. Lineage (NCBI taxonomy): Eukaryota > Metazoa > Chordata > Lepidosauria > Squamata > Eublepharidae > Eublepharis > Eublepharis macularius. The sequence goes on from NC_072799.1 coordinate 52,014,080, forward strand.
GACAGCACTTTGCAGTCTTCTGCTTGAACTTATGTCCAAAGTTCCAAACATGAGTGTTCTCAATTTCCAAGTCCCCTACCTTTGCAATAAGTAATGAAAGAATTACTTATGACTTGGTAACACTCACTTTTTGAACTTTGGACATAAGTCAAAAGGGAAAGACTAATACTAAACAACAATTGAGGTTCGCTACACAGACCATGCAATGGCAATCCACCTCTGAACATCTCTTGCCTTGAAAACCCTATGGGGTTGCCATAAGTCCGCTGAAACTCAATGGCACTTTACACATAAACCTATTTCCTGGTTTAAAAGAGAGCAGACAACTAAGAGAAACTTGCTAATCTCATATCAGGGTCATATCAATCAAAATGTATTTTTATAAAGAGAACAGGATTAATATGTCTTCATCTTGAGAATCAGTTTTTCTGTTTTTTCTAACTCGCACCTGCGTTTCCAAAGGTTCCATAACGAGATTTAATTGATCACCCCTTAAAAAGAAAAACAGCTCTATTTAGTCTTTTACAATGTGACCTGGGAACACTCACATAATTTCTCTTTCACTTATCCCACAGGGTTGTTGTGTGGGTAAAATAAGGAAAGGTGAACTATGTAAGTTTCCCCAATTTTACTGGAGGAAGGGCAGGATAAAATGTACTAGATAGACCAAATATTTGTTTCAAAGAGAGCTTTTAAAACTCTCTATATATGACCAATCAAACTTGACAATGCTGATAATCTGCAATGGACGTGTGCCTTTATATAGAGGCTGTCTCCCACTGCACTTGTATTTCTCTGGATCAGGGCCAACATGCTTTTATAAATCTCCTCATGCATATCTGGGAACTGATCTCCAGAAACCATGCACTTGCTAGCTCTGCCACAAGTGTGAAGGAATGGTTATATACTGACCACCTGTCTTGAGTCCTTTCTAGAGAACAGGTGAGCTAAGTCATTTAAAGTGCAAAAACAGCAGACACCAGTTTATGCTAACCCTTTCCCCTAAGCAATGCTACAGGATGTCGCACATCAAGTTTGGGATCACAGCTAATGTAAAAGGTAAAGATGCCACTAAGGAGGGGACTATGCCTATACCATATTTTTATTCATCTTTTATTCCTTTTTATTCACCTATATCTCAGAGCATCTACTCATCAGTGACAATGATTTTAAAAAAACAACAGCAAAAGGTTGTACAAAAGGTTGCATCCTTAGTGGCTGAGGGCCCAGTTTAAATGATATACTGGGGTGCATGCAACGTATCATAGTTAAGTTCTTCTCTCTGAACAGCATCACATTTAAATCAGACCTTAGCTGCAAGATTTTCAGATATGGAGTGAATGTCTGTGTGTGTATTATTGTGGATTTGCCGACTGATTACTGTGTGTGGTTTTAGCTTAAAGTGGCTTACCTGGTGGGAGTTAGGGCCCATGACCCTATCAAATAAAATGTACTTCAGCGGGCACTGTTACTCCACTGACAGCTCTCCCAAATTAGCATTGTAGACGGGAGGAGGAGAGTCCTCCCAGCTGACTGTGTGGGTAAAAAGAATTTACACTGAATGCTATTCAAAATTGTTTCCATTTGACACAGACACCCGGCACAAAAATCAGCCAGTTAGCAACCTGTCAGGGGATGCATAAAGGAGCATAGGGAGCAGTATAGCACCCTTCTCCGGGGAGACAGCAAAAGCAGCTGTGCAAGTATGATTGGCAGCTTGCCACTAGGTGAGGCAGGCATATCTCTTCTCTCTGCCAAAGCAGTCCAGGGGGCTTGAGGGGAAAAAGTGGAGCACCTGCACCTGCATGCAGACAGCACTGCCCACCTACACTTGTGTGCTTGTACATCTTCTTTCTACAGCATCAGTATAACAGAAGGGATATATTTGTTGTTTAAAAAAATGAGTTCCTCTGTAATTTCAGCAGCTCCAGAAGAGTTTCTGGAATGGAGATACTCAAAACAAAACAGAATTTATTTTTTTGCAATAGGAATTCAGTCAGCATTATATATCCATGTTTAAAAAGCTTTTACAAGGAAGTCATTAAAATATTCCTGTATAAAGTAAGTCTGGAAAATAGACTGTATTAAAAGTAGGTTCCTCATCTGTTGCTATCAAGCCTCCATTCTGTTGACCTCTCTCTCTTTCCCCCCTCCTTGGCACCAAGTCCTGCTTTTCTCCTCTCGTCAAATGAGACACAGAAAATGAGTTTCATGCCATCTCCACTACAAAGGCTGAGAGTTGGCAGAGAATGGCCAGGATTAGGCATAATTTGCTTAATTTCATCACATTCATCGGAAGCAAAGGCAGCCTCCGAGAGAAACAAGCCTCTCCCACTGCTTAGGGCATAGGTCATTAATTCAGGACTTGTCAATAATTATAAAAGACCTGTTAACATTCTATGAGATTCTCTACCTTCACATATACAAATATATTCACTGCTTTTAAAATAACAGGCCTTCATACAGCTTTACAAGCAGAGTGGTTTTTGCCTACTATCCTGCCGTCTCTCTATATCAGACACACTGATTGATGTAGCTAGAAAAACAGGACATGCTGACCTGAGAAAACAATATATTGGGCTACTGGCTTGTTTGAGTGTTAAACAAACCCAAGATTTGGCCATCCTGAGAGACACTTGGTTGTACTGAAATAAAGTGAATATATATAAGAAAAGGGGCAAACTTTCTCTAAAACAAGGAGACTGATTTTTGTACTGGAATGGGGGAAGGGGATCCAACTAATAAAATTGGTGATAGTCATGCATTTGCCATGTAAACAGGATACACAGAGAGAGTGAATCAGATGTGATAAATTGACAGAACTTCATTGATTGATACAAAAACCTGGAAGATATCCAGGTTAGATAGAATTTTTTAGAATGTTTCTGAAAGTATCAACTGTCCATCCAAACAAGGAGTGGTTTATTACTCAATTGGATGTTGGTGAAAATTAATATAAGAGTTACCTGTAGCAGGAAATAAAATGGGTCATACCTGAGAGAAATATTATTTTCTCTGTATCTGTGTCCAGAAGCGGACAGGGCATCCTGCCCTATTCTGATCAATGCCACTACAGTGAGGCCCTCAAAGGCCATCCCAGAATGGCAGGGGCATGTCCTGATGACAGCCAGAGGCCAGCACATTTTCTGTGGCTCAGCTGGAGTTTGGCTGGAAGGAGGGGCTCTGTCAATCATGCCCTGTGGCCCAGCTGACTGGCAGGACTCAACTGGATATAACAAGGGCCAAACTCTACCAAGTGGTGGAGACCCAGTCAAGCAGTTGACTAGCTGTCAGAGGACAAGGGGGTTTCAGCTGGAGGGAGGTTTAGGAAGCCTCCAAGGGCTGATTAGCCCAAGTAATAAGGAATGGAGAATTTAAAGGCCCCAGGGGTTTATTTAAACGTTGGTGCTGCTCCTATCTCACCTAGCTTCTTTAAATGAAATTAAGTTCTCAGGGCCAGATGAATTGCATCCTAGGGTACTAAAGGAACTTGCTGATGTAATTGTAGAGTGACTGTCTATCATCTTTGAGAATTCTTGGAGAACAGGTGAGGTGCTGAAAGACTGGAGGTGGGCAAATGTTGTCCCCATCTTCAAGAAGGAGAAAAAGGAGGAGCCAGGTATTGTAGGCCAGGCAGGGTAAAGCAGTATTGAGGGCTCCTTAGGATAAGAGGATTCCTCAGGAGAAGAGGAGCCCTGGGTAGCTAGCTCTGAACTAGGAACTAGTAAGCAAGCCGATGAGCTGCAGGCTTGTCAGGACCAACAGCCAGCAGCTGAGGCAGAGCCACTGGCCGACCTCCAGGCCTGAGGCAACAGGTGAATCCCAGTGTGTTGTTCCTAGCCCTCCAGCATTGCCCACAGCCTTGGAGTGTTGGAGACTAAGGCAAAGAGTAGGCCTGCAGGAGAGGTGGCAAAGCACATGCCTCCTGGCCCAATGCCAGCTGCTTGCTGATAGCAATGAAGAGTAGCCCCAGGATCACACCAAAGCAGCTAGCTGCAAGCCCAGCCCTCTGATACCTAGCTATAAAACTCAGCCAAGGAAGACCATGATGCATGGAAGCAACAAGTCCATCCCCTTGACTCTTGCATCAGAGTCTGCCTTGGTTACTGTGGCTCCTTGGACAAGTCCTGACCCTATACTTGCCTAACCCTGGAACTTGACTACAGACAGTTCCTAGTACAACTGTCTTTGCTTTTCAGACTGATCCTTGGACGGGACTCTGTTTCTGACCGAGGACTAGACTTTGACTTTGCTGCTGGAAATAGCCTTCCTGTTTGAGTGCAGCCCATGCTGGCCTGGCCTGGAATCTGACACCAGGTATCTATTGCCCCATCAGCTTGACATCCATAACTGAAAAGGTCTTGGAACACATCAAACAGACAGTCCTTGAACATTTAGAAAAGACAGTTGTCATTACTAAGAGCCAGCAGGGGTTCCTCAAGAACAAGCCATGTTAGACTAACCTTATCTCCTTTTCTGAGAGAGTTATTATTTTGTTGGATCAGGGGAATGCTGTGGATATAGTTTATCTTTATTTCAGTAAAACTTTTGATAAAGTTCCACATATTATTCTGGTTGACAAGTTGGTAAAATATGGTTTGGATCCTATTACTGTTAGATGGATTTGTAACTGGTTGACAGATTGCACTCAAAGAGTGCTTGTAAATGGTTCCTCATCCTCTTAGAGAGGAGTGACAAGTGGAGTGCCTCAGGGATCTGTCCTGGGCCCTGTGTTGTTCAACATCTTTATAAATATCTTGGATGAAGGCACTGAAGGGATGCTCATTGAATTGGCAGATGATACTAAATTGGGGGGGGGGTAGCAAACAGAGTAGAAGACAGACAAGATTCAAGTTGATCTTAACAGGCTGAAAAATGGGGCTAAAACTAACCAAATGAATTTCAATAGAGATAAAGTTTTGCATTTAGGTAAGAAAAATCAAAGGCATACTTATAGGATGGGGGAGACTTTTCTTGGTAGCAGTACAAGTGAAAAGGATCTAGGAGTCTTAGTAGAACATACAATGAACTTGAATCAGTAGTGTGATGCTGCACCTAAAAAGGCAAATGCAATTCTAAGCAATATCAACAGAAGTATAGTGTCCAGATCATGCTAAGTGATAATATTGCTTTACTCTGTTCTGGGTTGACCTCACTTGGAGTACTTTGTTCAGTTTTGGACACCACAGTAAGAAGGATGTTGACAAGCTGGAACGTGTCCAAAGGAGGGCAACAAAAATAATGAGGGGTCTGGAGACAAAGTCTTATGAGGAAAGGTTGAAGGAGCTGGGTATGTTTAGCCTGGTGAGGAGATGACTGAGAGATGAGATGATAGTCCTTATCAAGTATTTGAAAGGCTATCACATAGAGGATGGAGCAGAGTTGTTTTCTGTTGCCCCAGAAGGTTGGACTAGAAACAAGTTAAAATTAAAGCAAAGGAGTTTTCAGCTAAACATTAGGAAGAGCTTCCTAACAGAGTGGTTCCTCAGTGGAGCAGGATTGCTCAGGAGGTAGTGGCTCTCCTTCCTAGCAGGCATTTAAGAAGATGCTGGATGGTCACTTGACAACTATGATGATTCGCTGACTTAAAATGAATGTGCTCAGATCAGGAGAGGGAGTTCATGAAGGGATGAGCCAGTGCCAGCCTCTCATGGCCTTTCTTACATGCTCAAGGTAATGCTGGTCACCACTTTGGAGTCAGGAATAGAGATGGGCATGAACCAGAAAAAAAACGAACTTCGTGGTTCATCAAATTTCATGAACCACGAACCACAAACTTTCACAAACCTGCCCCTGGTTCATGAACCAGTTCATTTGGTTTGTGAAAACGTCACATCCAGGTCAGAAAATCATCACTTCCAGGCCAGCAGAAGGTCACTTCTGGGTCAGCAGAAGTCCATCCCCTGTTGCCTAGGAAACTGATTGGCACCAGGCCGTCTGCAGTCATGAACCAAAAAACGAAACAAATGAACCAGCTTAAAGTTCATGGTGGTTCGTCAGAAATGGGATCTGATGAACCGCGGTTCGTGCTTAATTTTGGTTCGTATTTTGGGTTCATGCCCATCTCTAGTCAGGAAGTAATTTTCTTCCAGGCCAGATTGGCCGGGGAACTTGGAGGTTTTCTGCCTTCTCTGTATATAGAGCAGGGATCATTGGGGGATGTGAGGGGTGGAGATAACTGTGAATTTCCTGCACTGTACAGGGGGCTGGACTAGTTGACCTTTGGAGTCATTTCCAGCTCTATGTTTCCATGTTTCTACCCTAATTCAGCAACTTTTATTAAGAGTAGAAAGTTTTCTTTCTTATGTTCAATCTTTCCTAATGTGACTTGGGGCTAAATTGGACATTGGACCCTATTTACAAGGACACATGCCTGGGGGACATGCCATGTACCCTTGACCTTGCACAATAACATGTCTCCAGCTAGGATTGGGAGAGGTAAGCTTGAGGTTCTGGGTTGGATGATATACTCTGAGATACTACTTTGAAGTCTATTGTGCACTGTGCTGCAATAGTAAGTTCTTAAACATTTACTTTATTATTGTACTGCTTCCAAAAGGTTCTCTGTAACCTGTTTAAACTGCATGCTGTATGGATAATATGAAGTTGCCTGGAGACTCCATTGACATATTAGCATCTCTTCTCCTGACTTGCATTTGAAACACTTTATGGTGCTGCATTCTCCTTTAGGTTAAAAGTTTATCAGCTTTAATTTACCTTAACTGACTTCTCAATTCCAGTTGATCAGTACAGGTACAAAATGTATTCCTGTATGACAGGAGCTCATACCCTACCACTAATGTTATTAGTCTTATAGGTGTATAACAGTAATAGCAAGCTCATTCTATACTCCTATGTGACAGAAATAAAGACTTTTAAGGAGAATAAATCTCCATTGCCATAGAGATAGCTGGCAATCTCTCAATAATTTAATGATAAAATAAATAAAAATAATAGAATAAATAAAATTAATATGTTTGGGGGAAGGAACAGTAGAATGGTTGTTGTGGGTTTTCCGGGCTGTATTGCCGTGGTCTTGGCATTGTAGTTCCTGACGTTTCGCCAGCAGCTGTGGCTGGCATCTTCAGAGGTGTAGCACCAAAAGACAGAGATCTCTCAGTGTCACAGTGTGGAAAAGATGTAGGTCATTTGTATCTACTCAGGAGGGGTGGGGTTGAGCTGAGTCATCCTGTAAGAGTTTCCAAGGGTGTGGAATGCTAATGCTGAAGTTTCAACAGGAAAGAAGAAACCTTAAGAATGAACAGAGCATGGTTTCCAGTTCTGAAAAACACCAGGCTAACAAAACATTCTATCCCCGACAATAGCCCTGCAGAGAAGATTAGCACATCAAGTACCAATCCATATGCAAAAGAACCTCCTCAGGATACAGTGAAGCCTCCCGCCATTAGCATTCCACACCCTGGGAAACTCTTACAGGATGACTCAGCTCAACCCCACCCCTCCTGAGTAGATACAAATGACCTACATCTTTTCCACACTGTGACACTGAGAGATCTCTGTCTTTTGGTGCTACACCTCTGAAGATGTCAGCCACAGCTGCTGGCGAAACGTCAGGAACTACAATGCCAAGACCATGGCAATACAGCCCGGAAAACCCACAACAACCATCGTTCTCCGGCCGTGAAAGCCTTCGACAATACATCGAACAGTAGAATGTTCAGAATTTATAATAACAGGAAGATACATGTTGATGAATATTCTCATGGATTTTTTTAGTGCACTTCCCAAATTTGAGACATATATCACGACATATATTTGCTAGGAGTATAAATTCTGGGGGTTTTTGATCAGTGGATTCTGGCAGAGGGAATCTAGGAAACTTTGAAGAAGGGTTTATTTATATGAGCAGAAAGACAATTATGTTAATTGTTTTATGCTAACTTTTCCCTCTCTAAATACCCCAAACTAGGTTGAATAAAAATGTCTTGACCTCTTCTGTAAGTTTCACAGGATTGGACTTTGGCAAGTCTCCAATGAAAGAGATAAATACATAGATATAATTAAAGCATATTCTGAAAAGAATATATAATATTTGTCCCTTAATAATTTATGAACTTTGAAACCAAACTCTTAAACATGTTTTTATATATTACTTTATCTTCAAAGAAAAAATCCTACTTGCTGCCAGCATGTAGCCTACCAAAACTTGTAGTCTGGCTCTGAACTTGACCAGGGCTACCACCAGCTTCATATCTGCTATCTCGGAGTCACTGTACATGAGACATCTTACACGAGGAAGCTCAAGGGTAGGGAGACACAATGATAGCTGGGAGGTGTAGTTCAAAAAGATAGAGCCCAAGGCTCTGCCAATTTCCCCTCTATACACAGAGTCAGCAGAGATTGCTCCTGAGAGGGTTTGTCAATTTCATCTTTGCCAGCTGGAAAGCTCTGTCAATTTCACCTTCCCTTCAGGGAGGAGAAGATAAACAAAACAAACCCTCTGAGGAGTGATCTCTGCCTGCTCTCTGTAGAGAAGGGAAATTGACAGAGCCTTTGGCTAACATTGCGTCTCCCTACACTTGAGCGTCCTCATGTAAGAGGTCTCATGTAGAGAGACTCTGAGTTAGGACTTCACCAGTCTACTCTAACCTGCTTTCCAAACCAAACTGCCGAAGGTTTGCAGTAGCATGTAAAAAGGCTAGTTATTTAATTTAAAAGCTATAAGAAGTTGTCTCCCATTATGTGTGTGATGTAACTAGGGTTCCCAGGTGATTGCCAACAGTGAGAAATCACATGAGAATTCCTGCCTCTACCTACAGATAGCTGGCGATAAATAAGAGGAGGCAGGATGGGGAAATGGACATGAACGTGCCCATGTCCTTGACCTACAATATCACTTCCAGTGCATCCTGGAAGCAATGGCATTGCACTGGGACCTATATTTTAGAAATTGGCTGCAAACATAGCAAAATTGCTATGTTTTCGTCTGATTATTAAAGAATTGGTCCTGGTGTGACCCTGTTGCTTCCAGGTTGTGCCAGCAGTGATATCACAGGTCATCACCACAGGAGCATTCATGAGCTAGTGCGCATGTGTAAACAAAAGAGGAATAAGTGCCTACTGCCACCCAGGTCCCCCCTACCAACTGTTAATTGGTAGCAGGGACCTGGCAACCCTAGATACAACCCTAACTCTTTAGGGCCAACTATATCTGAATAATAAATCATCATGTAGTAAAGAATACATCTTGTTTTATGTGGTCATCATAATTCTAATGTGGAGAGAAAGGGAACATTTTTTGGCACATGCAAATGGCATCACAAGTAGCAGCAAATGCTCTTGTTCTGATAGAAAGCAACCAATCTGCAGGACAGGCATAGGATAGGAAATGAATAAGATGAAGTGGGAAGAAATTTGCTTGGTTGCTGCCTGATCCTTCTTTTGAAATCATCTCCCAGCCCTGCTGCTCCTTGGGAACCTGCTTAGGAAACCTGCTCTGTAGTTGGTTGCCTCCTGTGATGGTTGTTGTGTGACTGCCAAAAGGCATTCTGCAACTTCGTTGATGTTGTACTTGACTGCTGTTACAAATGAGTTATGATTCAATAGCTGGCATCGAAGCAGCGCAGTGATGTGAGAAGAAGAAAAAACACTGGAGGTAATAAATAGGTTCTTCAAGAGGACCAGCACAAGAAGCGTAGCTGAACCTTAACTTTAACAAAATTTAAACTCAGCACTTCTTAGGCATATAGCGCAAGAAAGACACTTCTATACTGAAGAATTTTGAACTATATATTTTAATTCATTTCAGGCAGAAGTTATGTTTAATTGGATGCTTATTAAAATGAATATATTATTTTATAAATTTCTCTCGCATACACACAGGTTCACTGCATGACTGAAGGTAACGTTTTGTGCTGTGATGGCAACAGCTGCTGAAGCAAGAAATCTGCACAGCCAATCAGATATTTTATTTATTTGAAACATTTATATGCCACCTTTCCACCCAAAATAGGGTTCCCAATGAGGCAGGCAATAGATAATTAAAACATTAAGATAACATTTAAAATGCATACACACACAAAAAAATTAAAACATATAGACATATAAACAAACACACCCAGGGAGGAGCGCTGATGAGAGTTTACTGGGGGTACACCAAACAAAAAAAGTTTTTGATGAGGGAAGACACAGAAGGAGACAGGCAAATCTCCCTAGGGAGGAAGTTCCAAAATCTCTTTGGTACACGAAAATTGACAAAGGTCATTCATTTGGGAAACCTGTTTTTTCAATGCTGTGATTTTCAAGACATGTGAAGAAATAATGGAATGTCTTTCCATTATGGAATGTGCTTTTTCCACACTAATAGATATTCAACCACTTTCCATATATCCATCATAAAGAACACACACTTGAAATACAGTATTTAGCAGGATACAACTCTAAATCTATGCTGATCATGTCCTGATCTCTCCAATTTTTGATTTTTTTTTTGTTCAGTTCTGGTAAGTCTCTCCCCTCTTTCTTAAATCACCACCTAAACAAGTGTTTCATTGGAAGCAGGCAAAAAAGACTGTAGAATGGAGATGCTGGGTACCCAATAACTACCACTTTAATGCACCTGCAATTTCCAGTGCTCCTCTCTATGCTCTCCTTTTTTTCTCTTTACAAATTACTACCTACCAAGGAACAGATAAAAAACCCACAAACAATAAGCATGCCTTATGACATTTGTTTTATTCATGTCACCTATTTTACTATTAGATTTGACTTGTCAATGCAATTACATTCCACTTGTTTTTATTTTGCTGTCCCATGTTATTGCCATTTCCCAATTAATTTAATGTCCTAATAAAAGCATTCACCAATTATCTACCTATCTTAATGACTGCAGCAAAAGTTACAGTGATTTAGCTTTACAAAAGAAAGTGAAATCCCTCAGTTTAAACTCAAAACCTGAAGAGTTCATTTTCAGTACTGCTGCCCCCACCAAATGTTTTTCTGTTGCCCCCATTCTATTTATTTATTTATTTATTTATTTACTCCTCTTTCCTGTTCTGAAGCTTCCATTGGGAAAGTGGAGGGGGGGGGAGACTGTTGTGCTACTAGCATTCTTCACTCATCCCTGTATAGTTTTAGTTTTAGTTTGTTGTTTTTTGTCCCAGGCATGCTGTCAAACTCTGAACCACGGCTACGAATAAGTCTGAGTAGAAAGGGGGTCACTTCTCACTCCCTCTTTTGTGATGCTTAAGGGCTGCAACAGAAGTGTCCATCCATTTAGATCCAGGCATCACTGATCTTAACGGCAACTGGCTTAGTTTTACTTCAGTAAATCTGACTGTCTAAGCAATGCTTGATATCACCAGAGCCAGTTCCTGATGCCTAATTGGTTGGGTCTGATCCTATAACTATTCTGAGGAAGGTGCCGCACCCCTCCCCCCACCAATGGCACCAAAGAACTTTGTAGAGAGGGAAACAAAAGCAGCAAACAGAAAGGAACATTCCCATTCATGTTTCACAACTTTCAGCCTGAACAACAACATAGTCTTAATAAAGAGATCATTACTCCATAGCTCAAAGTGATACATATGTCTCCCTCCCATCATTTTATCGAAAATCTTGTAATGTAGGTTAAGGTCATCTCATGTTGACAGAGACAGAGATGGAGTAGAAAGGGGTAGCTACAATAATCCCTATGAAGAAGGCTTAAGGCCTTGTAGTTTAGGAGGGGAAAGATAATTAAGATTAGGGTAGGAAAGGATAATTAGTGATTTAGATCTATTTATTGCATTTTTATCCTGCCGTTCCACCAAGACGCTCAAGGCAGCATTCATGGTTCTTTTCTTACTCATCTTGTCCTCACAACAACCCTGCAAGGCCAGTGTGAGGCTGGTCCAAGATCCAGTAAACTTCATGGCTGATAAGGATATTTTAACATGGGTCTCCTCAGTTCTTATCCAGCAATCTAACCACTACCATTATCTGCCTATATGATACAGTGAACAAACTCAATAAAGAGACATTATACCCTCTCCTGTTGCAGAAATAAATGCCTTCAAGAAACAGACTGATTGGAAGTCACTTTAGAACAAAATACTTTACACAATGTATTCGGGGACCCACCTGGACTTGGCATGGTGCTCAGCAACCCCCTTGATGGTGACAGCAGCACAGCTCCTGTCTTAGTCTCCCCCGGTGCCCGAGGGAAACCCAGCTTACCTCCTGGGCCTTACAAAGATGAGGCAGGTACAGCAGCTTGGCGTAGGGTGCCTGGCACAAATGCTAGCTCCCAGAAAGAGGTAGGCAGCACTGTGCATCACTGTGCAACAAGCCTCCCTTGGCTCAGCACTGAGATTGGAGTCCCGCAGCTGCTGTGCCAGCAGGCCTCAGGCCAGCAAGGTGGGGCCAGGCAAGACTGATGCCAGCCACAGATGCCATGGGGGATGGGGGAGGAGACTTGAGCAGGCAGATACCCAATCCCCAGGGTGCCACAGCGCCAAGGAGGGTCAATGGGGGTGGGGCTGGAAGTTAGGCTGGGCACTACTCCAACTTCTGCCGCTGGCAACCACCCATGCTTCAGGGGTAGGGCCTGGGAGGTGGGGCTGGGGATGATGAGGGAGATGAGGGAGAGGGTTCCAGAACTCAGCCAGGGAGGAGGTGAGAGTGCCAGGCCTGGGCTCTCATGAGACACCAACCAAGGGTTTGGGTGGTGCAATGCTCCCTGTTGGTCCTACAGTCTGAGGTTTGGAGAGCTCTCCACCCAATGGAGCACAATGGAGGGGACTGCCTCGACGACCCCTGTGAGCACTGCACCTCACAATGTGGTGGAGAATGCTGGCAAGTAGCTCACAGCAGGACTCTCTGTGTCCCAGCTGCCTACCCAAACTGGGTGGACTGGACACCATCCTCTCCTGTGACACCCCCACCCCCCAGCAGTGGCAGAAGTCCCTTCACTTCAACTGGAGCCGTTTGAGGCTCCCACTGTTGAGAACCTCCCAGCCACTCCACCAGCAATGGATTTGGCCCAGTTCAGCCAGCATCTGGCAGAAAACCAGGAATGATTACTTTGAGATGTGACACAGCGACACCTTTCCTTTATTTGTTGGCTCATTTGACCAAAGGTCTCAAGCTCAGAACTTATAACACATATATCCACAATTTAAAACAGCCTACAGTAATACATACATACAGAATCACTACAACAAAATCATCACAAATCAGCATCTTAACAGAATATGAGAGCAGACATAAATTACATACAATATTTATTCAGAATAAAATATATAAATATATAAAATTTTTAAAACCACTGCATTGAATATGAATAAAACAGGGTAGGGAAATATAAATACAGACTTCTATTCATTCCTAAGTAATGAAAGTAACATTTCAGTGTTGTTTAAGGGAGTTTACTATTGTTAGATATTTTGCTATATAGAGCGTTAACCCTTCCCTATTCAGTCTTGCTAGGACGAGATGCCCTGATCTTCCAAACAGTGCTACACTCAATGATGGCACTCAAACCTGCTCTGGTAGCAGAAGAAGTGGATGGACCCTCCAGCTCTGCAGCTGAGACAGAACCAGCTGACCTATCCGCAAGTGACACACATCCCAGCTTCCGGACAGTCCAAGAGGAAGACGAGACCCTGAGGGCCCTGCAGGACCAAACATTGAAGACCATGCTTCAGAAACTAGCTTAAGATAAGCCCTCTCAGTGGGAAACCTTCATGGACCATCTGCCATTTGCTGTCCATGAAACACCACAGGCCTCCATTGGCTTTGCTCCTTTCAAACAACTTTACGGGGTGGGGGGGGGCCACGAGGCATCTTCAATGTGGTGGAGGGCCACTGGGTACCCAAGGAACCGGCAGCAGGCACCCTTGCACCTGAGTATATGAGGCAGTTGCAGCTGGTCCGTGAAGTGGCCAGGAGGCACTTATGCTGGGCTCAGGAGGTCCAAAAGGCCGGCTATGCTCAGGGGACACATACACAGACACTGCAGGAAGGGGACAAGGTGCTTGTCAGCAAACAGGTTCTAGGGCCCAGGCCCGGCGACACTTGGCAGAGCCCCTTTGCAGTCATGCACATGCTGGGGCCTCTCTCCTATGAGGTACAGTGCAGGCTCACCAATCGGCAGAAGAAGCAATTACACATTAACGACATGAAGGAATGGTGGGAGCAGCCAGACCCCCCGTGCCACATAGTGGACAACCTGCTGGACCTGCTCAAGGGGAAACTACCTTGGAGACTGATGGAAGCTGACAACATCTCCCCCATGCTAGACTCAGGACTGAGCAGTGGACCCATATAGGCTAGCTGCTTCAATGCCTCCAAAGGGTATTCTCACACAACCTTGGATGTACCACCATAACACACGCTATCTCCACCCCCACAGGGCAAGTGGCCTGGTTGGTCTGGCAGCCAGTGCTTAGGAAACTCTGGGACACAGTGGCCCATGAGGTAGAAGACATGATCATGTTAGACCATCATAGAACCATAAGTGTGTGGCAGTGCCCCATTGTCCCGGTTCCCAAGCCTGATGAGAGCACTTGGTTCTGCATAAAGTACTGCCAAGTCAACATGGCCATGTTCAACACCTACCCCATGCCTTGCACAGACTTCCTCATTGACCAACTTGGCACTTGACAATACTTGTCAGCCCTGGACCACACAAAGGGGCACTGGCAAGTCCCACTGCTCCCCAGTGACAAGGAAAAGACAGCCTTCACCATGCCTCAAGGCCTATTTCAATTCAAGGATATGCCATTTAGCCTGCACGGAGACACTGCCACTTTCCAGTGGCTGGTGGACCGGGTGCTGGTGCAGCATCAGGACTTTGCTCTGGTCTATATAGACATTATAGTCTTCAGTGCTAACTGGGAGACACACCTGCAACATCTTGAAGAGGTGCTCCAGGCCCTGGATGGCTCCAGGTGAACTCGAGTAAGAGCAGGATAGGGTTCAGAGAACTCAAGTACCTTGGGTTTTTGGTGTGGCAAGGCCTGCTAAGACCTATACCAGAAAGGGTTACTACCCTGGAGAGGAGCCCTCTGCCTCATACAAAATGACAAGTGCAATGATTCCTGGGACTCATGGGCTACTACAGTGGGTTCATTCCCCACTTTGTGAGCCAAGCCAGCTGCCTCTCCAACTGCATCTGGAAACATGAGCTCAACAGAATCCAGTGGACCCCAGGGTACAGGCATGCCTTTCAGACACTCAAAATCATGCTGTTGCAAGCCCCAGTTCTACGTAACCTGGACTTCGATCAGTTTTTCCTGGTCCAGACAGATGCTTCTGAATCTGAACTGGGGAGGCTCTTTCACAGGTGCCCGAAGGACAAGAACACCCCATCTTATTCCTCTTGGACCATGCAGAAATGGGGCAGGTCCAGCAGGCCAGCGATGGGTGCCTGGTGCAAACACTGGCTCCCAGAAAGAGACAGGCAGCCTCACCGGGCAACGAGTTTCCTTTGGCTAAACACCATAATGTATTTTTGGTAGGCTTTTTATGGAAGTCTATAACACATAAACTTGAGTCTTAGCAAGTGATCTTTTTTGCATTTCATGTTTTCTGGTGGCAGTTGATTTCATAAGGTGTATTACATTGTGTGAGGTGCAGTGCTCATGGGGTCATTGGGGCGGCCCCCTTCATTGTGCTCCATCAGGGGAAGGATCCCCAAACCTCAGACCAGAGGACCACTGGGGAGGGTTGCGGTACCCAAACTCCTGATTAGTACCTCCTGAGAGGCCCCTCAGTGATCTGGCCTGGCACTCTCACCTCCTCCCTGGCTTGGTTGTGAAACCTTCTTTTATCCTTCCTCCCATCTCTCTTCATCTTGAGTCTCGCCTCCCTCGCCCTGCCCCTGGGGCATACCTGGTTATGGCAGCCAACTGGCCTTCCCATGGGCCTCCAGTCTCTATTTAGCAATTGGTATGGATAGGCTTATTATTCATAACTCGATTTATACAATTTTTTAATTACATTGGTTTCTAGTGATTCTGTTTTTCCTATCTTGCTATGGAGAATTCTGCTGTATTCCCTAACATTTTTTAAGCTGAAATATTTTTTATTCAAGAACCAAGCTGAGCTATGTCACAGCATTACGTCTGTTAAATGGATTGCAAGTTCACTCTGAACATCTGAGAAGATGGCTCATCAATAGAGATTATTATTAAATATACAGAAATGAATTGCTTATTAGTAAAAGCACGTTCAGGTATGAAAGCTAGCGCAAGCATCATGCACTATGACTGAAAACCTGCAGAGAAGATAGGATTTATGTGCAAAAATGGTATGATGAAATGAATGAAACATTAATACAACACGATACATGAGTAATTTCCAAACAAGGTAAACATCTGAATTTTTATCCTGTCCTGCTGACTTATTTCTGTTGTCATTAGCATCTTTGAAACACACAATCCATGCTCCTGTTGAAGGGCATGGGATGAATTACTGAATACTAAACAGTTAAGCTCTCTCCTTTATGTTGATTAAATGGTGCAAAAAAGAATTCAGAATATATAATCATCAATCAGCATATTCAAATTTTAAAGAAATCTTTCTTTGCTTAAATAGTTACAGTGAAACATGGTTGAATGCTCTTGTTTCACCAGAGTGAGGAAATAGTGCTTGAATTATGGGTGAGAAAGTGGTAGAATCCTTAAGGCAATCCACAAAACTCACCTTTGGGGAGGTCAAATCTTACCAAAATATGTTTCCAAAATAGTAACTGAGGACTGTCACAAATGGTAGAAGTGACTAAGCTAAAAAATTTGAGCATGACTATCATACTGATGGTGGCATATTGAATTGCATTATATAAAGCATTAGCTACCAAGTGCAGAAATATTTATCTTAAGTTAGAGACCCTTAGCACTTTATGTAAATTAATGACTTATATAATGGCACTTTCTTTGAACATAAACTGCAGAGGTCAAGAAGACTGTTTTCATTTGACTTTAATGCAGATACTTAAACCATTGCTACATCTCCTAATTACATATACTTAATTAATTCCATCTTTGCATAATTACACTTAAAATGCAAATTAATTTTTATTTACAAAAAAACCAAACAGTGGGGACTCAATTAAATAAAAATGACAGTTAACATCTGTCTCAACTTTGTTTGCTATATTTTATTTATCTTTGATTAAAGGAACTAATGGAAGGCACTAAATGGAACAAATTATTAATTATGATTAAAGAATACTTACCAGTTCTACAGAATGCTTGTATGAGAATCAAATGTCTGGAGGAATTTGGACTTGGAAAGGGCTATTTTCAAATTGCATACTTTTTACTCCTATCCAAGCAACATTTTATCCAATATAAAGCTACACATTTGATTTGAAACATGGGAATGACAAAAAGCAATTATGAACTTACCTCCTCATACAGTCCAGTGCTCGAATAAAAAAGTCTTTGTGCAGGTGATGTCCATCTCTTAAAATTGAACATTGCTCCAGTGTCACCGACATCGATGTCCTATCTTTGGCACTTTTACAACAGGTGAATCGGATTCCATTGAGCTTGCGGCAAATCTATAACACAGAAAGAAATCAAGCAACTTAGTGCCGTTCTTATTCCATTTGGCACTGCACAGTCAGGTGTTGGGTGGCATTTTACAATATCTTCATTTCTCTTTTCTGATCCAACTGATAGAA
The DNA here is from genome assembly GCF_028583425.1 of Eublepharis macularius. Taxonomy (NCBI): domain Eukaryota; kingdom Metazoa; phylum Chordata; class Lepidosauria; order Squamata; family Eublepharidae; genus Eublepharis; species Eublepharis macularius. The sequence goes on from NC_072799.1 coordinate 52,031,709, forward strand.
TGCTACTGTTGCATTCCAGCCATATAATCCACTCAAGAAATGGAAGCAGATATTTATTATTAGAACTGATGTGACACTAATTTACCAAAGGTATACCAACATATCTAATTGTTAACATGGCCCCATCCGTGGATACTTAAATCCAGAGATTTGAGCCATGAACAGGCAATGACAGATCTTTCTACAGACCTGAGAAAAGCACCAGGTTTGCAAAAATTGTTGAAATCTTGAAAAAAATACATTGGGGGCTAACTTCCCTCAAGTAACTGAAGCAACACTTGTACATTACTAGGCAATCCCAACAATATTGCCAGCTTCTAAACCTTGCTTTCTGCCACTAAAAGGCAGGGTGGAGGAGGCAGGGCTCCTTTGGCCTCCAAGTTCTCCCCTGCTCACCTCCCTCTTGCCCTAGAGTGAGGTCTCATTAGGGCCAGGGCCAGTAGCAACCACCAGACAACTTTGATCAACAAATTGGAGTGTCCTCACAAAACAGTACTCTAATTGTTGAGATATTCTGGGTTACCCTGACCTGGGCCGATTCCAGACGGCCCTTCCCATCCCGAAACGTCGCGCGTCGCTGCGCGTAAAACGCAAAATATTGCGTTTTCTGTGCGACGACGCGCAACGTTTCGGGATGGAAAGGGCCATCTGGAATCGGCCCTGGATAGCCCAGGCAAGCCTGATCTTCAGATCTCAGCTGCTAAGCAGGGTTGGCCTTGGTTAGTAATTGGATGGGAGACCTCCAAGGAAGACCAGGGTCACCATGTAGAGGCAGGCCCCTCTGTTAGTCTCTTGCCTTGAAAGCCCCAATAGGCATCACCAAAAGTCAGCTGTGACTTGATGGCATTTTTATCACCACCAATTCTGGGTTAGAATCCCAATTTGTGAAGAAAAATTCTTATTTGTCTAGGTACCCACATTTGGACATTGCAGCAAATTGGAGTTGGGAGACTTCTGTCACCAGTTGTGCTGAGAATACATTATATCCTAGATAAATGCCTATGTGATTATGGTCCCTGTCTTTAATCAGAGATCAAACCACCAAAGTTTTTCATTGTAAGGAAGCATCATTCCTTCCACCACTCTCTATTCCTTACATAGGGAGCTGCTGGCTTAACAAATAAACAGCAATTCTACCAAAATGGCCCCCAAAACAGTACTCAAGAATCTATAACTATGTAGGGAAGCACTACTACTACAAATATGGAAAGAATCAAGTACAAAGTATTCAATGTCAAGTACTCAGTATCTATTAAAGAGAAAACTTGATCCATCAAGAGAGCAAACTTACTTCAGTTTGCTCTTTCATTCATAACAAATTACTCCACTTAAGTGGAGAAGAGATTAAAGAGAAAGCAAAAGAAAGCTAGAAAGGAGATCAGAGCCACTGATCCGGCGAGGTGAACCTTGGGTTCAACTCCAATTAAGAGTTGCACAAACAGAAAAGGTTTGGAAAATATCAGGTAAGTCTACAGTAGCAGAACAAAATTCAAGTCCAGTAGCAGCTCAGAACATAACCCACAAAATACAAGCCTGCTCCTGCTTTCTGTTTTACTGAGTAGGAAGGAATTTTGCTCAGACCTTTAGTCTGGATAACTAAGTACAATTGCCACTTTTTGTGCTTGAAGCAAACCAAACCAAACACGTTCCTGTCTGACATACTGAATACCGAGTACAAAACTTCAAAACTGGTCACGTTCCTTCATTCTTCTGAAGCAACAATTGTCACATAAAACAAATTTGAGTTTCCTGTTTGAATGACACCTTTTTAAAATGCAATTTTATGCATATTTAAGAAGTCTAACTTCCAAATAAAAGTAATCTCCATTTCAATCTATCCAAAACTGAACTGAGTAGGCACGCTTGATATCCTTACTATTAACATTTTTGAAGCAACTGCAATCCTAAGAACCCTTAAGGGGAGCAAGAATAAAATGGGACTTATATCTCAGTAAACCTGCTTAGGATTGCTTTTCACAGTATGTAAGCTGGAAGAAATTTAAATCCATAAATTTGGGGGATATAAAGAGGTCTTTAACCATAATGTATCATCCCAGCTATTTCTGTTACTGAATAATGATAATTTTATTAATACTTGCATGTCCAAGAGAAGGACTGCTGCTTTGAATGCTATGTATATCAGAGACAAACACAATTTAATTAGATTTCAAGCAAATCTAGAGAACAATGGCAGTGCCAAGGACGATTAAGCATTGTCCCCTACCCACTGTTTTAATTTTTATATTCTGATTCATGTTATATGAGATGTCACTACAAAACAATGGCGATTAAGCTATATTTTTAAACTGGCATATTTTAAATACATGCACATTAACCCTGTATATTAACAATCACTTATATTCTATTTCCTTTGAAGTTTGTGCTTGTATTTTAAAATTAGGTTCAAATCAGAATAATTAAAATATTCCTGATTAAGCCTTCTAAAGTGAAAGAAAAACTTCAAAGAGACTAGAATTGGACAGAACAGATATTGAAGAACAAAGCTTTTGGCAACAGAACAGAAGGATAAAAAGAATGCAACATGCAGAGGGGGAAAGCACTGTGAAAAGTACTTTGCATTTTATTCTTAAAAATGAATAAAGACATGAAAGATGCTTGTACCTCAGCGAGAGCAATAATAATTAATAATAATAACATTTAATTTATATACCGGCCTTCAGGACAACTTAACACCCACTCAGAGCAGTTTACAAAATATGTCAATATTAGAGATGGGCACAAACAGAAAACCCCCCGAACCTGATGTTCGTTGTTCATTGCCATCCATGAACAGGGACTCACGAACAACCATGAACATGGCCCTGTTCACGAACATGTTCGTGGTCGGCTGTTTGTGGGGGCCGGCAGGCTCTCCTCCAGCCATCATCCAAGTCAAGATCCCTACTGCACCACTCCCAGAAACCTGAACTGAGCAGGCACTAGGAAAGGTACCAATAATAAACAATAGCTTGGCCCCAGAGCCTGGCAGCAGCCCTGGGACTTGAAGGGGTAGATCCCTATCCCACCACACACAAAGAAAATTCAAGCTCCAATGCACTCTCTCTATCAAAATGCCAACAGCAGCTCTCTCCCTCTCCACTGTCTGCAAACTAAGCCAGAGCTGAGATCCCCCTCTCCCCTGCTCTTTGCTCCCTTGTAACAAATTTGGAGCTCCACACTTGAAAGGAAGACCTGCCTATCAAGCTAAATTGGGCTTAGATAGGGGTTTACAAGGCAACAGCAGGAGTTCAGACAGAGTTCAGACAATCCCTGCCTAAGTTGCCAAGGGAATTGATTGCAGATGCTAGAATGTCTGGCTTGATGATCAGCAACGAACAGCAACGAATGAGGCTTGCAATGACCACCTGTTCTTTTAGAATGGGGCCTCATGAACAGCTTGTTCATGAACAGCAGATTGGGCTGTTCGAGGCTTTTTTTTGTTCGTATTACTGTTTGTGCCCATCTCTAGTCATTATCATCCTCATGACAATCACTATGTGAAATGGGTGGGGCTGAGAGAGCTCCTAGAAGCTCCTAGAAGCCAAGGGAACCCAGCTGCCTTCAAGCAGAGGAGTGCTGAATCAAACTCTATTCTCCATATTAGGGTCCGGCTGCTCTTAACCACAACACCAAACCCAGTTGTTGTATCTAAGGGCTCATTCAGAGCATGATTCCAATAATAATTTTATTAATAAGATTAAAAGCCCAATAAAGGGGCAGAGAAACAAGAAATTAAAGAAAAATGAATAAAAAGAGAGAGAAAAAGAGGAAAAGAACAAAAATCAATGAAAGGAAAAACAAAGAAAAATAATACATATTTCATTTTCCATTTTCCTCTACAACACCTATTACATCTTTCCACACATTGTACCTGTAGTTTTAATAGTATTAAAACTACTAGTTTTAATACTATTATCAGATCAAGGGGGTGGCGATGGGGTGTTCCGTCACCCCCAGTATTCATGTCCCAGCTAGAGGATGAATATATTTTAAATCCTGATAGCAACCTCTATAGAGATCAGACTGTTTTTTACAAATGCTACATTGATGATGTCATAATGATATTACAAACAAAGGAATGAGCTGAATCACTTTTCCACTGGATGGATGGGATTAATGTTAATATCAAATTTGCCTGGCAGGGAAGTTCACAATGCATTAGTTTCCTTGACGTTATCATCTATAAATGCACAGAACGATCATTGGGAGTGCGTCCTTTAGGAAAAGCAGTGACCGATGTTCCTACTTGCATTTTACCTCGTTCCACCCTAGGCATTTAAAAAGAAATATCCTGGTGGGACAATACTTAAGAGTTAAACATAATTCTACAAACAGGGTAGACTTTAGACAGGATAGCAGACGTTTAGATAGTTCTTTTTCTCAAAGAGGGTATCCACAAGCCGCTAAGGAGCAGAATTTACCCTCCCGTAATGACTTTCTTACACCTAAGAATCGTGTCACTGACAGTAGAATAAAATGGGCGTTAAATTTTACCACTCTGGCCTCGTCTATCACCAAAATAATATGTAAACACTGGCACCTGATAAATAATATTGAGGGTTGTGAAAATCCCCCAGCAATAGGTTACAGAAGAACTAGGAACCTTAAGGATATATTAGTACAATCAGAATTTAAGAATACTGTTGTTTTAAGAGAATCACCTAATGGACATTTTCCATGCAGTGACTGTAATGTCTGCCAATTAATGGTGAAACACACTGAGATAGCAAATCTAACTATGGGCAGGGCAATGTATTCTAAATCTTTTTCTACTTGTAAGACGTCTAATGTAGTATATATTATTCAATGTAGTTGCCCTTTAATCTACGTCGGCAGTACCACATGACCCTTGAAAATTAGAGTGCAGGAACATATTTCTTGAATTAAAAATAAGGTAATTGAAGCGCCCTTAGTGGAACACTTCCTGCAGAATCATCATCCTGCTAAAGATGTTAAAGTATCAGTTTTATGTGTATTGAAAACAACTATGCAGACTGACTGTACACAAAGACTATTGCAGTTAGAGACACAGTGGATATATAAACTTAATAGCTTAGCTCCCTATGGATTAAATAATGAAATAGACTACTCCTGTTACTTGTTTTTTTTTAACTACTTTCCTTTATATACACAGAGCTAGAATGCCATTTTCTTTCTCTTTCCTCCTTTGCCCCAGTCATCATGGGTACAAGTTGAAAACTGGTTTTACATCCTGCACTCTGAACTCCATTTCCATTTTCAGCAGCTCCCCCTTTATCATTTAAACCTACAAATGAAGACTTTGAACCTTGCCACCATGTCTTGAAACTATTTCCCCCCAACACACAACATTTTTGTACTGAAGAATTCTGGAGAGCTCAAAATCTCATTCATTGTTTGGGGGCAACACTCTGTTTTGTAATATTTTGGCATGACTATTGCTGTCACAGTTTTCTGTGAATCACTGCAACTATCTACAATATTTGTTTATAGTTCTCCATTGAGTCAGACTTTGGCACTGAAGTGAGGGAATGGCTTTGGAGGAAATATTTAGAGATGCTGAAGAAATTGATTGTGGAAAGCAAAATGAAGGGCACTCTAAGAGCCAAGCTACAAGTGACGCCTGACACAGGTTGGACACTTGTCAGCTTCCCTCAAGTTTTGATGGGAAATGTAGGCATCCTGGTCCCGCAGCTGTAATGGAGACTGGAGAGCCAAGCTGTAAAACCAGGATGCCTACATTTCCCACCAAAACTTTTTTTTTTAAAGAAAATTTTATTGGGTGAGTAAAAATTAATTTTACAAATTTTCAATTAAAACCCTCATTTCCATGTTCTCCCACCCTTTCCCCTCCCCCCTTAATTTAAGACTTCCAACAGTTTTCCAACCCGCTGTCTGAATCTACTACTTATATCCCCTTTTCTATTCTTAACTGTCTTAACACACTACTAAAATAGATAATATATATTAGATTAAACAAAACCTAACATCAAACTATCAGTTACGTTATGTTTCTAACTTATCTCCTCTCTTCTCTTGTAAAGATCTGTATCTCCTCCTTTCTACAAAATTAATAGTTATCTAACAACCATAATTGTCCCTTTACGTCCCACTTCTTTTCCAAATACTGTTTTAGTTTACCCCAGTCATTAAGAAATTCTTCTGGATTCTGTTCTCTCAGCTTTCTCGTCATTTTGTCCATTTCTGCCATGTACAGCAATTTTTGTATCCAATTTTCAATAGATGGTACTTCTTGCGTTTTCCACTTCAGAGCATATAAAATTCTTGCCGCTGTTGTCATATAGAATAATAAAGTTCTTTGTTGCCTGGGAATCTCATCTAATTTCAGATTTAGCAACAACAGTTCTGGGTTCTTATTTATTGGGATTTGTAAATTTCAGTCATAACTTCTGTAATATTTCCCCAGAACTGCTTTGCTACCTCACAGGTCCACCACATATGATATAATGAACCTTCATGGTTTTTACATTTCCAACACTTGTCTGACATTTTGTTGTTCCCATATGCTATTTTCTTCGGTGTTAGGTACCATCTATATATCATCTTATAAACATTTTCTTTAATACTGGTACAAGTCGCTATCTTCAATGTATTTTCCACAAGTATTCCCATGCCTCCATTGTTATGTCTCTATTACAATTTATGGCCCACTTCACCATCTGGACTTTAACAGTTTCATCTTCTGTATACCATTTTAACAAAATCTTATAGACTTTAGAAATCTTTTTCTTGCCTTCTTGTAGTATACTTTCTTCCAATTCAGAGTTTTTCCATTTAAATCCTGATTTTAAACGATCCTTGTCATATAAGTCTTTAATCTGTATTGGAACCATCCATAGTGAGAGGATAATTCATCTCCTGTTTTAAGTTTAATCATATTTTGCTCCATTTTCAACACCTCCTTATATGACAAACATTCATCTCCGTTGTAAATTGTTCTCGGGTCAATAACTTCCAGTGGCACCACCCACGTCGGGATACCCTCATCCAAATATTTTTTATATTTTTGCCAGACCGTGTAGAGGCTTCGTCTAATATAATGATGCAGGAACATAGAGTCCGCTTTAATTTTATCATACCATAAGTACACATGCCAACCAAAGAGTTTCTTGTATCCTTCAAGTGTTAAAAGTTTAAGATTCTCTAACGACATCCATTCCCTGAGCCACACCAAACATATTGCTTCATGGTATAGTCTTATATTTTGTAACTGTAGTCCCCCTCTTTCTTTGGCATCACATAACACTTTCATCTTCACTCAAGGCTTCTTCCCTGCCCATACAAAGTCCGATATTTTCCTTTGCCACTTATCAAATTGTTTATTGTCTCTTATTATTGGTATTGTTTGCAATAAAAACATAATCCGTGGTAGTACATTCATTTTAATTGCTGCTATTCTTCCCAGCCATGACAAATTCAACTTATTCCATTTGATTAAGTCTCTGTCTATTTGTTGCCATAGCTTTTCATAATTGTTCTTGAATAAGTCAATATTTTTAGCAGTAAGTTCTATTCCTAAATATTTTACTTTATGTGTTACCTCGCAATTGGTAATTTCCATTAACTCTTCTTGTCTTTGTTTCACCATATTCTTGCACAATAGCTTAGATTTTCTTTTGTTAACATAAAATCCAGCCAAATCTCCAAATTCTTTTATCTTATCCAACAATCTTGGCATGTTTTGAATTGGATCTTCTACAATAACCATTACATCATCTGCAAAGGCTCTGACTTTAAATGTAAATCCCTTAATCTTCATACTTCTTATGGAATCATCCTCTCGTATCTGCATCAATAAAATTTCCAATATCATGACAAACAACAGTGGAGACAATGGGCAACCCTGCCTTGTGCCCTTCCGTATTTCCAATTTCTTAGTTAATTCATCATTTACTACAATTGCTGCACATTGGTCTTTATATATAGTTCTTACCGCTTGAATGAACTCTTTTCCAATCTGTAACCTCTCCATTGTGGCGAACATAAAATTCCAATTTAAATTGTCAAAAGCCTTCTCTGCATCCACAAAAAAGAAACCGACTTCTTTTTCACAATGTCTATCATAGTACTCTATTGCATTTATTACCGTCCTTAAATTGTCTTTAATCTGTCTGTTTGGTAAAAATCCTGCTTGTTCTTCTGCAATGAATTCAACCAGCCATTCTTTGAGCCTCTCCGCCAATATTTTCGCAAATATCTTATAGTCATTATTTAGCAGTCATATAGGTCAATAGTTTTTGACATTGCATAAATCCTGCTCTTCTTTTGGAATCAATGATATGTTAGCCTCATTCCAGGTTTCAGGAATCTTTTGTCCCTTTAAAATCCCATTCATCACTTTTTTCAGGAAAGGCACCATTTCTTTTGCCATTACTTTATAAAATTTAGCTGTTATTCCATCAGGTCCTGGTGCCTTCCCCAATTTGGTCGATTGTATTGCATTCATAATTTCTGTTTCTGTTATTTCAGCATTTAATTTTCCCTTCCACACTTCTCAGATATCATTGGTAAATTAATTTTGTCAAAATATCGATCAATAGCGTTCACATCCACCCTTTTACTCTGATATAATTTAGCATAAAATTTATAAAACGCTCTACTTATAGCTAGTTGATCCGTTAACATTTTGTTGTTCTCCACAATCTTGGTTATCATTCTCTTTTCTCTCCTTTTTTTCAATTGCCAAGCTAAATATTTCCCCGGTTTATTGGCCCCTTCAAATGTCTTTTGTTTTAATTTTTTCAATTCCCACTCCAGTTCTTTGTTCTCCATAGCTCTTATTTGCTGTTGTAACCTCCGTATCTCCTGATGTAATTTCTTTTTTCCTGGTCTTTAATTGCATCTCTTTAACTTTTATTTTTTCTTGAATTTCTTTCCGTTTTTCCTCCTTTCTTTTCTTGTCTCTTGCATTTAAGTCCATTAGAATGCCTCTCATGACAGCTTTATAAGTATCCTATACCTTAGGTGTTGGTACCGATTTGTCTAAGTTATATTGTATAAAAAATCTGGTTTCTTTCTGTAACACGTCTAAGTTGCTCTGATGCATTAATAAGTCTTCATTCATTCTCCACCTGTAGTTTTCCACGCATTTTCCAAATCTCCACATAATTGGGTTGTGATCTGAGCTCACTTTAGGCATTATTTCAACCTCCTTAGTCCATATTGTTGTCTTTTGAGGCCCAGGTCATATCTATTCTCGATAGCGATTAGTGTCTTGCAGAATAGAAAGTATATTGCTTGATCTTAGGGTTGCTTCTTCTCCAAACATCTTCTAAATTCTCCTGATTTTGTATTTCAAAAAACGATTTTGGCAATAGTCCCCTTTTCTTTTGTATTCCCTTCATTTTTTTGTCTGCTTGCAAATTTGCTACTCCATTAAAATTGCCCGCCAAAATTATTTGAGCATATGTCACTTGATCTAGTTGGTTCATCAATTCTTTAAAAAAATTGTCCTTGGCCCCATTTGGTGCATAGATTCCCACTATCAATATTTTTTGAAAGTTCCAAATAAATTCCACCGCCACATATCTGCCTTCCAAATCATTAAATATCAATTTAGGTTGTAACTCTTCTTTAACATACAAAACAACTCCTCATTTCTTTTGTTCAGTTGCAGTCACAAATTCTCTACCCAATTTACTATATTTTAAATACTTGTTTTTTAACATGGGTCTCTTGTAAACAAGTTACACTGCATTGTTGTTTAGATAGCCAATGAAAAATAGCCTTACGTTTGGAAGGTGAATTTAGTCCGTTTACATTCCATGAAATTACTTTGCATCTCCATCTCATGTCGTGATCGGATGGTTCTTCTGGTTGATTTAAATTCAAAGCTCACACCTTCTGGTATCTCCCATCTGTATCTTATATTTAACTCCTTCAGAACCTGGGTAAGTTCTCTGTATTTTTCCTTTCCATCAAAACTCTCTTGGGTAGCTCTTTCATTATTCTCACCTTTTCCCCATACATTACCAGTGGATTTTGGAAATGCCTACTAAGAATTTCTTCTTTCATTCTCTTTGTAATAAACTGCACAATCATATCTCTGGGTAGATTTTTTTGAGCTGCATATCTTGAGTTAATTCTGTACGCCACATCCACGTTGCTTGCAATCTCCTCCAGTGTTTTATTCAAGAATCCTGTCAAAATCTCCAAAATCTGTTCTTGGGCGGTTTTTCCTTCCTCCTCCAGGACATCTCTAAAACCAAGCTGTCTGTCCATGTATTTACACTCCATCACAGCCATTCTGTTGCTTAGCACTGAAGTTTCCACTTTGAGAGAGGTAGCCCATTTTTCTGTTTTTTCTTCAACTTCTTTAACATTTTGCTGCGTCGTTTGTAGTTCCTTAACATCTTCTATATTCTTCGCCAGTTTAGCCACCTCCAATTTAATTGTTTCCTTAAGATCTTTCAGCATCTCTTGCATAGTTTCTTTTAACTCTTCATTACCTTCCACCATCTTTTTATCCAAGTTATCAAATGCTGATTGCCAGTCTTTTTTCGACATCGTGGGGCTTGATTTACTCTGCTCCCACGAGTCTGCTCTCTTCCTCAAATCCATGATTTAAATATTTTATTTCCGCTATTTTAATCAGTTAAAATTCGATTTTTTTTCCTGTGATGCGCTTTATATCATCCAAAATGTCGGGCGTCTTTTCTCTATGGTTTTAAGGTTGAAGTCTTGCCCTTCTTCAAAATGGAGCACTTCCTTTTGCATTGAAGTCATGCCCTTTCCCTCTTCCAAAATGGCGATTTTCTACTTCCTTGTCCTCTCAGCGGTCCCTCTGTAGCCTTAGCTCGATGGTTTCTGATGCACTTCCTGTTCCTTCTCCTGTCTCACAGCTACCTTCTCACGATGCTTCCTCCGTTCCCACAGTTCGTTATCTCTCAAAACTGCAAGTATATAAACAATAGTCTCTTTTCTCCTCTAATAGCTTTAAAAAGTCTTATTTTCACGTTATTTCCTTTCCGGAGTGAACTTAATTAGCTCTTTACTCAATTTCAAAGCCTGATTTCCACTTTTACTTTATTTTTCCAGTCCAAATCTAGCATCATAGAAGAGATATCGATCTTTACCTTTTCAGCTCTTTTCTGGGTTGTAATAACTGTTTCTGATGTTCAAATTAGTTCATTGGTGTTACTGAAGCTTGGATACGGCGGTCCTATGCCAATTCAATGACTCCAAAGCTGCTGCAGAGATTACAGCCACCCGTCTTAGAGCAGGACCTCAAGGCTGAAGGGACTTCTTTATTCAGAACCCCCCCTCAGCCGAGATCTACTCACTCTCTGGGTCTCAAGCATTCTTGCCTGCTCTCTGCCTGAAAGCAGGGGGCCGCGGGTGATCTTGCACCTCACCAGCCCAGACAAACAGCAACTTGGACAGCCCAGCTCCCTGAGCTGCTTTAGACCTCCATGATCCCCAGCCGGAAGTGACTACTCCTGTTACTTGTGATGCGATGTATGTAACTTTTTGATGACTCTTGTAACTTTTGTAAATTCTTGTAACAGTTTGTAACTTTGAGGCTGTGGCTCCTTTAAATGGATGGAAATTTAAGTGGTGGGTAAACAGGAACTCCCATGGCATTGTTCCATCTGCCTCCACTGACTGAGTGATGAATTAGTGTACTATTGGTGACCAGTAAGTAATTTACAATGGCGCATTTGAGTTAGGATGTAAGTAAACATACAGCTACTGTTTTTTAAAAATGATTTTTTAATTTTAGTATAAAAATTATGCCTGTGAAGAAGTGAGAGTACGAAATGGGAATTGCAAATATGCTGGCAAAAGCCCGTCGGCTGACTGTATGAAGAAACATTCAGCTTTATTCTACTCAACATGATTGATGGTTGCTTCTATGAAAATAACACCTGTTGTTAAATTGAAGGAATATTCATTGATATATGACTCTTCACCAGTTGGACCTTTATACTACGATTTATGGATTGTAATTATTGACTGTATTGTATTTATTGACTATGCTGGCTTATTGATATTTTGGAATCAAAAGTGACTTACTACTATAATTGTAAATATTCGAAATTGCATATTATTAGCACTTTGCACCTTGCACTTTAAAATTCATAAAAATTTCTTAAAAAATTATTATCAGAACTGTAGTATTTCTCTGGAGTAATTTGTATGTTTAGAGTACCAAATTCTGTCAACTTCTCCATCAATGTTTCAATTCCCTCTAGTGGATCTTCCAAGATTAAAACTAAATCATCTGCAAAGGCTCTTAGTTTATATGACATTTAAAAAAAAAATTGTTCCTAATCCTTTCCTCCTGTCTAATGTCTCTATTCAAAACTCCCAACACCAAAATAAAAAGAAGTAGTGACAACGGACATCCTTGACATGTTCCTTTTAATATCTCCCATAGTTTAGTTAATTCTCCATTAACAATAATTTTAGCAGTCTATGAAGTATAAATAGATTTCACTCATTTACAAAATTCTCCCCAAAATTCATCTTTTCCAACACTTGGAACAGGAAAATCCAGTTCAGATTGTCAAAGGCCTTCTTTCAGAGTATGATTCCAATGACATAATGAGTGGTAGAAAACCAGTGGAAGTCAGTTGTTTGAAACGGCAAACAAACAATACAGTCCCCAGTATCAGCAAACTAAGTTTATGCAACTACGTACATCAACAGAGAGCATTCAGCATATAGACAATGCCATTTCTGAACAGATTCTCTCCATTTGGTGGCTGAATACTGACATACCCAAACATTTCCCAGTATTTCATACACTTTATATGACCAGTTATCTGACAAACAAACAAGAGGAAGAAAAAACAAATCTGTAAAATTTGGGAATTACTGTAGGCATCATTGTAGTCAAACTCCTCGCAACCGTAAGTCAGCAAAGTAATGCAAGGAAAACAAAATGGGCGAAGACCTATTCTCCAGAGAGCATACAATTGTGTAGATCCTAATCATGTTTGAGTTCCAACATTTCCGCTGTATATTATCAACACAGAACACTTCACTTGAGTTGTAAGGATATGCTTGGAACCAGGGCTTTTTTTCTGGGAAAAGAGGTGGTGGAACTCAGTGGGTTGCCCTTGGAGAAAATAGCTACCAGCCATGTGACCATTTTCAAGAGGTTCCGGAACTCCGTTCCACTGTGTTCCGGCTGAAAAAAAGCCCTGCTTGGAACTATATTTAAGAGATCATGGGATGTTGTGCCTGTGGCGAATGGAAAATTTTGTATGGGATTGTCATGATCAAAATCATGGTCCCAAATTCCCCCCTCCCCTTTTTTGCATATTTTCCTTGAATTATATGATTTCTCCTTGCAGGGGATAAGCTTTCCATTCACACTTAGCTCATTTTAACTGCATCCTTCTTAAAACAATGCCTTTAGCTAATGGCATCTGAGTTTCTCTGTAATGTCAGAGGTGTGAATCCCCTCATCCAGCTCCTTCTCCAAATTTAATTCTTTGCCGCTGACCTTTTTTACCAGAAGCAGAAATCAGAAAATGTCCATCAAAGGAGCAACTGCAGGACAATATACATTTAACTAGCTTATTAAAACCCCATTGAACAGGAAACCCCATGTATTTGGAATCTGAGAAGGAATCATAAATATGGGTGCAACAGCTCTGGTCAAATGGACCTTTCAAGACTTGGACTGAAGCAAATCAAGGCTAGGGAAAGTATAGTTGTGACAGTTTTAGGTGGGTGACTATGTTAATCTGTAGCAGTAGAACAAAATTCAAGTTCAGTAGTGCCTTAAAGACCAACAACATTTTCCAGGGCATAAGCTTTTGGCAGATAGTTAGGACTGTGTCAGAATCTTTCATTTTGTATAGTTTGAAGTGGGTAGCCATGTTGGTCTGCAGCAGCACCCTAAAAGACAACAAGATTTTCAGGATACAAGCTTTCAAAAGTCAAAGTTCTTTTTGTCAGATACCTGATGAAGGGAACTGTGACTCTCGAAAGCTTATACCCTGAAAAATCCGGTCTTTAATATATACTGAATTCAAACCTTTTATTTTGGAAATTTCTTGCAATTGCATCGCTATGTGCATGACACCCCCCGCCCCAGTTTTCTCTTCTCTTTATCTAAATAGTCTGTGCCCCCGCTCCACTGCCTTTGATAATTTGGTAGAACCACACTTGTAATTTGAGACTGGTTTTATGTTCATATGTGTAAACAAGGGGGCGCTCTGTTAGTAAGATTCTCTATTGGGCAGATGCTGCCATGCTATGCAGTGTTCATGCAGGCTCTACGTGTGCATGTGTGCACATGTGTCTGCCGTTTCTGCACTCAAGGGCTGAGAGTAGGGGAGATACAGAAAGTCGGGTGGTGAGTTGGAGCTGCTGTAAGTAGGCTGGCACAAGTGAGCATATCCAGCCCTGTTCCTTCTCCTTTCCCTCTCCATGGGGGGGGGGGCAGGGCCATTGGCAGACCAGGGTTCTTTTCAAGGATGTTCTTGCCTTCCAGTTCACTCCTGATCACTGGGTTGGGGTAAACTCTGGGCAGTGGCCTGAAAGGGGCACCCTACTGTCCATCAGCTGATTTCCCCATTTGCTGCGACTTCAGAAATGGCAGAGAAGCCTGCCGTGGCACCTGGGTGGTCAGGAGCCCTCTATCACAGACCTTCCAGTGAGGGGGCCAAGGCAGCTGTCCTAGTTGCCCTGTGGCTAAGACCACTCCAGTTGAAGCTCTCATATCAATCACTTGTAGCACAAACCTAAGTTGTATTGGTCAGAAAGCTGGTTTGGGGCAGAAAGTGCTTCCCAATTTTCAGAGAACAAACAAGTTTGTGAGTGCGTGAGAGGATAACAGAAACTGACAGCAGCAGAAGAAAGCAGGGATTTTATACCTTCTTCAGAGAGTACTTCATTTTAATTATTTATATATTCACTGTATCTAAAAAGTTAGTTATACTAACTACAATGCAAAGAAAAAACACCACCTCCAGTCTTAAGTTAAAAATAAAACTGGTTAACATGGCAAAAACCTTACTAAACCCATGAGAACATTTCTACATGCCATTACCTGAAATATTGCTAGATTTTTCTAGAAGTAGCTGTGCACAAAGAAGCAACACCACATGTCAACATGGTCTGGTTCCTGAGTGTATTCTAAACAAATTTAAATCCAACCCAAAATCGTATGAATTGGCTTTCAGTAAAACATGCAAGTGATCGGTTGAGGACACCAATCAATCCATCTGGTGAGACATTCAAAAAGGAATACAACAAGGTTGCCCACTGTTCCCCCTTCTGTTTATATTGGTTCCTGAGATATTGAATAGAGATATTAGACAGGGTGAGAGGATCGGGGTAGTAAAGAGTAAAAAAGAGACCAGTTAAGAGCCTTCACAGATGACTAAGTTTTAATTTTGGAGGATCCCTTGAAAGGGAATGAAGTATTGATAGCTAAGCTGAAAGAATTTGGTGCACTAGCAAGTTTTAAAATTAGTGAACAGAAAACAAAAATGTTAACAAAAATATGAAAGCAGAAGACCAAGGCTAGAATTGATGAAAAAAACTGATTTTAAGGTTGAAAAGAAGGTAAAATATTTGGGTATTATGTTGACAAACATGAATTGTATGTTATTTCAAAATAATTATGGTAAGACATGGAAAGAAATTTCAAAAGATATTTTAAGATGAGATAAATTGCAATTTTCTTTGTTGGGGAGGATATCTGTGATTAAGATGTTTTACCTAGAATGTGTTTTTTGTTTCAGACAATACTTGTTCTGACAACTGATATACCATTTAAACAATGGCAAAAGGTTATTTCTAAGTTTATTTGGCAGGGGGAAAACCAGGAGTTAAATACAAGAGGAGAACTGGGTTTACTTGATTTGAAATTATATTTTGCAGCTTGTTGTTTAATGTGGATGAAAGAACGGTTGTTGTTGAGAAATAATAGCCTTTTGGAATTGAAATGACATGAGATTCGAGTGGAATACTTATCTGTGGTATGATAAAGGTAAAGTTATTCTGAATTTTAAAAATCATTATATTAGACATGCCATCCTGAGAATATGGAATAAATATAAACCTAGACATGTCAGAAAACACTCTTGTAGCTCTCAGCACAGGAAGCATTGTATAAGGCAGGAAATGAGAACTAAGCAAAAGTGGTTAACTTATTGGGACCTTTTTACCTTATTGGGACTTATTAGATTTTTCTCAAGGGGATTGTAAAATGAAGTCAAGAGAAGATTTGATAGCCAAGGCTATATGTGTCAATGGTTTTTCTATGCACAACTGCCAGGTTTAAAACTGACAAAAGATTATGGGGGTTTGAACAAAAGAAGTTTGAATTTGAAACACAATTATCTACAAATGATGATCATGTTATTGCTAAAATGTATATACTCCTGTTGAAATTTGAAGAAGACTGGGCAAAAGATTCTATGATAGAATGGGCTAAAAACTTTGGGTATAATATACAAATGGAACAATGGGAGAATATGTGGATGAAGGGTCTTAAATTTACTTTGGCTGATTCCGCACACGTTGGATAATGCACTTTCAATGCACTTTATCAATCATTTGAGGTGGATTTTTTGTTCCGCACACAAAAAAATCCGTTCCAAATGATCTATAAAGAGGATTGGAAGTGCATTATCCAACGTGTGCGGAATCACTCTTTGAGTTCTATGCTCAAAGAGAATTTATAAAATGATGTATTTTGGGTATATATCTCCAGAAAAATTAGCTAGAATGTATAAGAATATTTCAAATAAATGTTGGAAATGTAAACAGCATGAAGGAATATTTGGTGGACTTGTAAGAAAGCCAAAAATATTGGACACAAAATCATATGTTAATACAGAAAATCTTGAAGACTAATGTACAAGTTAAATCAAAGGCCTTTTATGTCAGGATTAATGGATAGACAGCTAGAAAACAGACATGGCATTTTGTTTTTATATATGACAACATGGTGAGACTACTATATGCTCAAGAATGGAAGAGTCTGACACTGGGGGATTCCGCATGATCAATTTTGATCGGACTTTCTGAGCAGTCATGCCACAGTGGAGTCCTACAAATCCACTTCTCCCCAATTCCACATTAGGCTTTTGTTTCACACATTTCATTGGCTCAAAGTCCATCATGCGGAATTTTTGCCCGGATAAAAATCGATTCCTCATCGCTTTTTCCGGGGGAAGTGTCGAATGATGCACATCTTCATTTTTTTTTATCCCCCCCCCCCCAAAACATTGCTACACATAAACGTTGCATCAAACCAACACATTAGAAAAAAAATTCTCACCAAAAAATGTTGCTATACATAAACGTTGCATCAAATAAACATATTGGATAGGCCAGAGCACTTCCTGCCGATATTGTGGAAGAGTATTGGCTATTGACATTTGGAGGGAAAATTGTTACCAATGACCCCGTGTCTATCTTTCCCGCTTTCTTCGTGAGCGGTGTGGTTTAGTGATAGGTGTTGTGTTGAGGATGGTCTCTTTCTCCCTCCATGAAATGCCTAGACCACTAGTTGAACGCTGAAGTCCCTCCATCACACTTTCACTCTACCTCAGAAGCTGTCAGCTGTCAGCGAGCAACAAGTAACAAATTTGGCGTGTTGTAAAATGGACCCGTTATTGGTCAGCTGTCGTCATGTGACACAGGATATGTTTCTGCATAGATTTGTAGAAACGTTGCAACGTTTTTTTACATTTTTTTTTTAAAAAGAGGGGAAGGGAAAGGGTAGTGGGTGTAGCTTAGAAAACATGATTGGCCAATCAAATTAAGTTGATTCAGAGGGCGAGAGAAAAGGGCATGGGTGGGGAGAACATCGGATAAAGAATTCCGCATGATTAAAATCCTTAATCTGCTGCGCATGGACAAATAAGTCGGGGGAAAGCAGGATGGAAAAAAACCGGACAAAACGTGCAGTGACTTCGAATCTGCTGCTAGGACTGCCTTCCCACGTGTGGAAACACAAGAAAAAATCGAGGTCATTTAGAAGCTGAAGCACGGAAAACCATTCGTGCGGAATCACCCACTGCTTACATTAGAGGAATGGATTGTGAAGATGATGGAGTTAGCCAAGATGGCTAAACTTACTGCTTTGATTAGAGAGAAGACATTATCCACATTTATAGTAAACTGGGAACCCTTATTGACTTTTTGTGTGAAACTGAACAAAATTAACTGATGATTTGTGGTTTTGAAGAGTAAGAGGGGGGAAAGGATTATAGAAAAAGGAGAAGTTTTATTCTGATACCAACAGAACAAGTGATAAATCTGTAATCATGTTAATATTTGTTGTAGAGAAAATTGCAAGCTTTTCCTATATATGTATTTTTTCTTTCTTTTTTCTTTTCTTTATTCTTTCCTTTTTTCTATTTTCATTTATTTTTTAATTTTTATTTTTAAAAATCTTTCAATAAAATCCAGATAAAAACCAATCAATCCATCTGGTAGCATAGGAAAATAAAGCAATCAATTCAAGAGGCCATTTTGAGGAATACGAGTCTCTAAAATCCATCTTTGGAGTAATGGAAACAATTGCTAGAACATGTATGTTTCTAAAAAAACAGTGTGGATGACATTCATCAATTGGCCAGGTCATTTTCCTGGCTGGAAACATACTTCGGATGAGATTTAGAGTGGAAGAGGAGGGGATTTTTTTCTGCAACTGTAATTGATACATGCATATTAGGTTTAATATTCACAGGTCCATAAGATTAAATGTGTCAGTGACGAATATGAGCTTTTTTCAGAAATTTATTGTAAATGTATATACCACCAACTATTCAACAACAGTTTTCCTGGCAATTAAAACATTTTATTTGGGCGAGTGTTATAAATTATTGCAAATATATAATTCTGTCAAGTTTGCACAAAGAATGGGAGTGGTCCAATAAATGATCAGAGGACCAATATGGACAAAGGGAAAAACACATTATCTTTTATTTTGATTAACAGGTCAACAGTCAAAAAGACCATTGGAAAATACAGAGAGGTTTAATGAATAACTCGAGAAACTGAATGGAAAAGGGAAATTACAGCGCCATTCTAAGCAGAGATACACCCTTCTGGGTCCATTGAGTTCAATGATCTATGTTATTTCATCATATTTGTCATTGTGACTGATAATATAGGGGACATCCCCACCCACAATATTCAAATGCTTAATGTGCTGTGAAAGAATGAAATGCCAGAGCAGCTGTAACAAACTGATAAACTGAAGAGCAACTTATACTAAGAGTAGAATTTTAAATGATTTTAAGGATCACTTTAAAACAAAGTTGCAATTCCTCATTATAGCTGACATTGAAAAACTGGATCTTGGATGGATCTCAAAATGTCACATAACTGTATCAATGGGGGGGGGCTCACACAACATCTTATCTAGTTGCTAAAGATGAACGGAATTCACAAAAGTAGATAATATAAAATTACACATATACACACAGACCACATTTTTGAAACCCTTGAAAAAATCCCCTAAGAAGAGAAACTCTGTCTATTTAATCAACTCTCCATTTATGTGCCTCAAAATATATTGATTTTATGGACTAAGTCCATGCACTGATCATGGGGTCACAGGCTATAAAATATACAATAATTGTGTATTCATGAACTTGAACAAAGAATGATAATGGATTAAAAATTAACAGACCAGTCCTTCCCTTTTGTTAAGTTATCCTAGCACTAGTAAAGGCATGATCCTAAGATATAAAGCTACCTCCTACGTAAAGCAAACTGTATTGCTGTGCCCCTGTGTTTCAAAACCTCTTTACCTGCCCCTGCTACAGCTGCTGGCTGATGGAAATTTATACTGACAATAGCCTTATAGTGTGCTATGGATTGTGGGAGCAATCCTGTGCAGGTTTCCTTAGATGTAAACAACTTTGGGTCCCAGTTGGGGAGAAAGGTAGGGTATAAATAATTAAACAAACGAACAAGTCCCATTTTATTCAGTGGGGAAAGTGTCCCTAGGTTTGCAGCCTGTAAATAGTAAAATCCATTCCACCTACTGCAGGCCTACACACTAGAGTTTCCTGCTATCTGTCCCTGATTTGACAGACAGGAGACCTATAAATGGAATTGGGGGAGAAAGGGGGAATAATCAAGAACAGAGTGTATAGTAATTCAAATAAATAGTACAAACAAACCCAGAGTACAAGTAAACTGACATTATGCATTCACTTGGACATGAAACAATTAGCATAGGAGACAATAGGCTGTCTTACCGTATGAAACTTTTGTTCTGTTATAATAATGCAAATTGATGGTTCAATGAAACATTTACAAAATGATCAAAAGAGATATGTTTTATTTATTACAAAGTACACAAATTTATTTACAAGATTTCGAGGCTAGTGGTTCTCAGACTTTGGCAGTCAAGGGACCCCTATTTCGATTAAAACATTTTTGCAGATCCCTCCCCCAAGCACTCCCTATTAGAGATGGGCACGAACCACAAAAAAACCGAACCATGAGATTCGTGGTTCTTGGGTTTTCACGAACCAGGAACCACGAGCTGGCATGAACTGGGGCAAGTTTACAAACCCGTTTGTGGTTCGTGGGGTTTAAATGCCCCTTTCCAGCTGCTTAGCAGCAGCAGGGAAAGGGGCATTTGACAGTTTAAAGGGCCCTTTCCTGCCTTGCAAGGGGCAAGTCCCTTTGAACTATCAGCTGGCAGGCGGCAGGGGCGGATCCCCCCCTGCCACCTGCCAGCTGATAGTTTAAAGGGACCTGCCACTTGCAAGTGGCAGGAAAAGTTTGTATGGCCATTTCTCTGGGGAAATGGCCATTAAAACTGCCCCTTTAATACGACCCAAACAAACCAGTAGACCAGTTTGTGGAAGTTTGTGGAAACAAGTTTCCACGAACCACTGGTTCGTGAACTACGAACTGGCCTGGTTCGTGGGGTTTTTGGGGTCATAATTCAATTTGTGCCCATCTCTACTTCCTATCCTCCTGCATTGGAGTATGCATGCACCAGGCAGCCTCTTTTCAAAGTGGTTGTGGCAAGTTGTGCATGTCTAATGGTGGTACCCATGTTCTTACATCCACATAATATTCTCACCAGCTACATTCAGAAAAAATGTTTTTATTGTCTGTATGTAGCTTACATGATCAAGTCACTGAAGGTAGATGATTCTATAGCTCTGTGACTCAAAACATCCTGACTCAAGTTCTAATTTCATCTCTTGACTGGAAGTGGCTTTGCAACACAGACAGCAACTTGCTTATTTAATTTCCAGATAGAACGTGGGTGGGAAGAACAAATGATTCACAGACCTGTACGAGCTGCGTGACCCCCTTGACAGATCACAGTGTATCAACCAGGACTGAGGATGGTGAGGAATTTAGGGGCCTATCTAATATATCCTAATATATTTAGGGGTCTATCTAAATATATTATATAGGACCCTAAAATGATATTTCACAAAAATCTACCAAGTTTCTAAAAACAGCTATAAAAAATTTCTTTGTGAATCTATAAAAAATATGCAGATTAGCTACAGGTTTCTTCTTGAGATCTTCTTCATTAGTGTTGCTACAAATGCTTTAATCTTTGTCACTGGATTATCTACCATTCCAGCAAATGTTATCAAGAAAAGAAGTGTAATTCATATACAGGTGATTTGTGTGAAAAAATCAGAACAATATTTACATCCTCAGTAACACAATTAAATAATGTTATTAACACAAACACAAAAATGGTATGTTTTGTTGGTGTTAATTTCACAAAAGCAATTAATTTACAGCTATATCTTGTATTGTGATCCTTTAGATTCAACAAACATAAAATAACAATTATAAATAATTAAATGTAGCATTCCATGATACAGGCTGAAGAAGCTAAATGGGCATTTAACAACAACAACAACATTTATATACTGCCCTTCAGGACAACTTAACACACACTCAGAGCGGTTTAGAAAGGATGTTGTTATTATCACCACCACAAACACCATGTGAGATAGTTGGGGCTGAGAGAGTACCAGGAAGCTGTGACTGACCCAAGGTCACCCAGCTGGCTTCTAGTGGAGGAGTGGGGGAATCAAACCTGGTTTTCCAGATTAGAGTCCCAGTGCTCTTAACCACTACACAAAATTGGCTCTCAATTTCTTTGTTAAAGACACCTCTTTATTTATACAGAGTAATATAATCATACTGTTTTAGGATGGCAGGCTCTCCCAGATCTAGTGTAAAGTTTTCCATATCTTTTGAACTCTTTCCCTCTTTTACTTACCAATTTTCTCTTACATGATATTTTCTGAACTGTGTCCTCTAATCCAAAAATCCAAATTCTTTACCAATGAAATGCAAATCATGTGTTTAGAATAAATTAATTCACACCTGTATACACAGCTCTACAAAATTTATGTTGATTGCAATATTCAGGAATTTACAGAATTTGGCAAAGGAATTTGGGAAGAAAAACAAGAAAGATCTCTAAATCTGGACAGAACCTACAATGGGACTGAGAACTGATCAAAATAGAGGAAGTCCATAACAAAGCCCAGCTCTGTTTTTTAAGTCCACAAGAGACACACTGTTCCTTACATTTCCAAATGCTTCAATATTACCGCAAACCATTTGGAATTTTAAATGATGAAAATAAATAATTATGAAAATTGGAGAATTAGATTATTATTCATTTATCCTATTGATCTTTAAGCAGCTCAGGGTGACATTAACCCTTGTCCATTCATGCTCACAAAACTATCTGACACAGGTTAGGTTGAGTGTAAGGGTGAGTGAGGGTGACTGGCCCAAATCACCCACTGAACTTCTTGGAAGAGTTGGGTTCTGAACCTGAGCATTCAGAACCCAATTAATCTTAATTAAATCACACACTGGCTCTGTACCAATAAGTACCAAATCACCCACTGAACATCTTGGAAGAGTTGGATTCTGAACCTCACCGTTCAGAACGCCATTGATCTTAATTAAATCACACACTGGCTCTGTACCAATAAGTATCTACTATGTATACTTTCCTGACTTAACAGTCTTAACAAAAGTGTGGTGACAGGAATTGTCATCTTATTCTTCAAGAAGAAGAAAAACATAGTAGACTTCATTGCTTTAAGGTAAATATGGGAGAGTTTTCTATGATGTTATAATCACATATGTTGACTCATGGCAGCATTCCCTGATAAAATAAAGTTTGTTTATACAACAGAAAGAGGGGCGAAATTATATATGTGCTATTCATTTTAGCCCAAAAATCATTTTCATGGACTCCTTCATATTGGATATGCTCCTGGTAACAGAAATATAACTAGAGAACACTGGCTTAGGGGGAAAAAAGCAGTGCAGTAGTTTTGATAAGAAGATGCAAGAAATAAAGTACTATTTAATGAACATGCCTGTTTGACTGTAAAGGAACTTTAGGTCTAGCAAACTTAAAGGACAAATGTTAATGACTTTCATCAACTGTTTTTAGAGCAATTAATTTTAACAAGCTGGAATAAAATGAGAAAAATTGTTCTGAGACTTCTTACCATTGCTGCCAGCCACATGATTTCTACATTCTTTCTTTTTTTAGTCTGAATATTTTGATGGAGGTTTTCTAGTAATCCTTTTAAATCATTCTGATCTTGAAAATGCGGTAGGCCTGGAAAGGAAAAAGGAAACAGCTAGTGATAATAGTTATGCTGAGCTGAGGATTTCTTCACAAAAGAACAGCTTCAACAGTTTAAAGTCTCATTTCAAATTCATGAGCATTTTCATCAAACCTAGCAATGCCATCACTTAATGACTAAGCAAATGATTTTGTGCTTGTTAATACAGGCACTGCTACCTAAACACTTTCTCCTGATTCACCAAGCATCTTCAATACCTGTGATTTGAATAGGAATAGGAAGACCCCCACAAGCTATTGTTCCTGGGCTGTCCCATCTGTCACCCCTTCTTTGTGCTGATCTTTGCAAATTTGCAATATCTATGTGCAAAGAGCAGATGATCAATGGGCTGCAAAAAAGAGATAAGGGATCTTTTTTTTAAAAAAAAAATCTATTAGTAAACACAAGCACCGCCTCGTAGCATTTCACAGGTATATGCATGCTGACAGCAACTAATAATGTACTTCTGGGAAGGTGGCAAGATTGAACTATACAGTGTCCATATGTTTCAGATGGGTAGCTGTGTTGGTCTTTAGTAGAAGATCCAGTAGCATCTTAAAGACCAACAAGATTTCCAGGGTATGAACTTTCAAGAGTCAATGGTGACATCATGTCCAGACCACAGGAATATTATGGGAAAGTTACAACCTATTTCATGTTGTATTAATTTTTCGGGGACAGGGACGACCCAGAAACAGAGTTTGATGCATACAAATAATGTATATGATCCCCAAATAAAGCAAGCAGCAGTCACAACAGTGTTTTTCTCTTTCAACTGCTCCGTAGCAAAACCAGCAAAAGTAACATCTTCCTCTCCTAGAAATGCATAGCAAAAGCTTTCATGGGAGGAGCACAGAATTGTTTTCTTAATCTCAGCCTGATCCAATTAGTTGGAGAACCCAGCCCAAGCCAATCACACACTTCCTCATTTGAACTGGAGAAAGGGCTGGACAACAAGATCCACAGCTGCATGGCAGCCCTAAGAGACATATTGCCCAGCAGTCACAATCACAGCAGTTCTTCATAAATGACAGAAGTTTCAAGTGCTGCATTTTCTATTTTTACAATCCACTTGGATTAAATAGAATGTCATTTTCTAGGGCTTGGCTGTGTACTATTCCAATGTTCTCACAGTAAACCTAAATCAACATTTTTCAGCACTATTCATCAAGGGATTAGGGATCTATATCACAAAGGTAAGTATTAAATTATTAGTTTGGTTGTGATCCAGAAGGTACAGCATTCATACATTCAATGAAGATTTTTAAGAGTTCAGCTCTCATCAGCTGCCCCCCAAAGCCTTCCGACTCTCCCAAGAACACAAATCCTCTTGACAGATGGTTGCAGAAGTTTAAAGGGAAATTGTGTATGCCTGGTTGGATCTGCAGGAATAATTCACTGAATATCTAGGAATAGGAAAGAGACCATTTGTGCCTAAGATATCACCAAACAGCAATTTCAAATATTTAATTACAGAAAAGAAAATATCATCATATCTAAGACAAATCTTATGACATTTGCTCACCAGTATAAGCTATAATAAGCACTTCTTGCAGTGAATTATTTGTTAAAGTAATAAAGGGTTTTGCCCTGACTTACTGGTTGAGCCTTGCAGCTGGGAGACAAGGGGCTCCAGAAGGCCTGACTTTCAGTGGTATGGTGGCCACCAATGTAGATGCAGAGCGGGGGGTGGGTGGGTCCCCAGGCTCCCAGGCTCCTGAGCTCCGTTGGGGACCCAAATCACAGTGCACAGATGAGAAGGGGGGTGGAGTCCAGCTGCACAGCTTGCAGCTTCCTGAGGTCTCACCACGATTCCACGTGTGGCTGGTGGTGAGATGGTCACTCATCCTCCCATCCCTTGTTTGCCAGCCTTGTCTGGGGTTGCTTATCACAACTTACTTGGTGGTTTTAGGGCCTGGCTCAGGGAAAGTTGTCTGGCTTCACCCCAGGTGGCAGGAAATCACTAGACCATGCTCTGCGTGGGGTGCAACATCTTTTGCCATCCTGTGTTTGGTGCCTAGCAGTGGGCTGAGGGGCATACCACTGAACAGTGGGTGGGTTGCTCAGTGCCATGAATCAATGTCCTAAGCTGTACCAGTACTTTGATGGTTGTAATCAATAAAGTTTCGGCCAATTTTCTACCAGAATACATGAGTATTTGTCTTATTTGCCTGCAGCACTAGCTTCACCCGTGCCAATACAGCTGAAACTTACTTTCACTGGTGGGTTTTACCTATAAGCCCTAAAGTAAGAAGGCAACATTCAAAAACCAGAAGAAAAAAATGGTTGGTTTGAATAGGACTCTACAAGAGTTCAGAACCTCAAACATTATTTTTATTAGTCATTTTGTATTCTCAAGAATAAAGTACATGCTTGTAAATGCTAAACTTTTCATGTTAACAATCAATATCTTAAACATTCTTTCAGAGATAACTAATGAGATCTGTAATAGGATTATTTCTAAACTGGCATTGTTGTTGCATCTATTTTCTCAAATGGGCTTTCCACATCATTAATGAATACATAATAATATTCTTAATAGACTTTTATATGCAGGCTAGCTAACACTAAACTTGAGCCCAGTAGGCACCTGGCTGCCTAGTAAAAGTGTCCCTTCTCTGTATGCTTTCAGTTGGTTTGAATGGAATGGCACATTTTGCTACCAAGGGGCTATATATGAGAAAAACGATGGATGTCAGAAGTTGAAAGAGTCAAGACTAAGGAAGCAAGACTTAGGGCAGGTGTCAGCATTGCCCAATTAACTAAAAACGAGTTTATCAAATCTTAAATTTATTAATAAACATTAGACATGGGCACAAATCGAAACACAAATCAAATTTTATGATGAATCGGGCTGATTTGTGTATCGCGAAAATGTGTTTTTGGGGCTGCATTTTTCATGAAATCTACGACTTTTGGGGCCAATTCATTCGATTCGTGAATGTTTCATGATGGCAGACAGGTTGGCGCCAATTCATTGATTCTCTAGGCAACATAGGCCCGGAATGCCTGCAGACCTTTCGTTGCTGTGGAAACCCCAATCTTAGCCCATATAACCTTGATAGGCAGCTCTCCTTGCCAACTTGAGAGCTCCCATTCTGTTCTATGAGAGGGGGGAAGATGGGCCTTCTGTAGCCATGGGAACACCAATCTCATCCTTCCAAACCCTGTTAAGCAGGTCTGTCTGCCAACCAGAGAGCTCCTGTTCTGCTCTATGTGAACATTTCTTATATAAGGCACAGCTCTGTGCGTTCTGCTTTCAGTTCCAGTAGACAGAGGGGGAGGGAGGAGCTGTTGCTGGGATTTGGAGTGAGAAAGAGTGGATTTGGGAGCTTTTGGCTGGATTTGCTGCTGCTTCAAAAGAGACTGAAAAGCCTCTTTCTTATTTTCCGCTCTTGTCCGTGCTGGGAAGATTGTTGGGTGAAGGCTTTTTTTCTCCACTCCACCCCACCCCAGTCTCAGGGCATTGCCTGGCTCTGGGGCCTAGATTCACAGAGGCCACCCCCACCCCCTGAGCCCGTGGCACCCAGGGGATAGAAGGGAGGTGGTCTCCTGGTCAACATATTGCAATTTTCACCAAACTTGGAAAGTGGCTAGAGAACAGCCTGCTGAAGTCTCCCTGTGAGTTTGGCATCT
Source organism: Eublepharis macularius (assembly GCF_028583425.1). NCBI lineage: Eukaryota > Metazoa > Chordata > Lepidosauria > Squamata > Eublepharidae > Eublepharis > Eublepharis macularius. The sequence goes on from NC_072799.1 coordinate 52,058,921, forward strand.
TTGGGTATGAAGGGGGCCGTTGTAGGGTCCCAGGAGCTGATGAATCACGAACCTAATGAATCATTTCGCGAAAGAGGACTATTTCGTGCAAGTTCATGGTTTAAGGTTTGTGGAACGCGATGAACCACAAAACTCAGGGTTTGTTTTTTACCGTTTTGTGCCCATCTCTAATAAACATACATAGAACTGGATATTGCAAATCAGAGTCTGTTTACTGTAAATTAATTCAATGCTTAAAATTTATAAACAAAGCTGGGCAAATACGCAGGTCAGACATTTAGAATGCTTGAATAGCAACTCTGCTCATTTTATTTCTAGCTAAATGTTCCTGTTCCATTACTTTGGTTAAAGATTGGGCTGTGCAGTTGAAGATAAGCTTTGCAGGAGAATGGCTGTCAGAGGAAGTCCTTATTAGTGTGTTTCAGAAAACTTATTTGTTCACTAAACATCAAAATACTGGCTTGCTCATGCAATTCTGTCTGGGTTATTTGCACATCAAAATCTAATTTGTACCCTATGCTTAAAAAAACTTTATTCTCCAAGAGTAGCCCACTTGTCAAGTTTGGGAAAGTAGGGCTTTGGGGAAATAATTAGAAAAGCTGAACCTACTGAATTTGTATCAGGGTAGCCACTACTAAATTTCAGACCACTAGTTTATTGAACATTCGTAGAATTTAACAGAAATCTGGACAACTTGTATGTTCTCTATATCAAATTACATATTGGTTGGTCAACTTGTATAATTTCATAAGGAATAGATTTTCTATGTTTTGCCATGATAGAATGCTACTATAGTGTTTTGCCACGTAAATATTTTTGTGTATTTTATTTCAGCTAGTTAAGGTGCGGTTTTGGATGTATGTTTACTGTCAAGATGATGGCAGCATCTTGCCATACCCATATCTGGGTGGGGGGAGGGAGCTGGAGGTTGACAGCATCTTGCCATACTCATATTTGGGTGGGGGGAGGGAGCTGGAGGTTGTACTGTTATGTTTATCTGTTGCAGCTGTGGTTCTCGACTTTCCCAGGATGTGAATTCTGTCTAAAGGTCTCTCTCTCTGACTATGCTGGCTCCTAGCCGCTGGGAAAGAACTTTGAACTCTGTGTCCTCCCTTGTGCAAAGAGTGGCCAGCCTCTAGGAAGGGAGGGGAGAAATGTTAACCTGTGAATGATATATGCTTATGAAATGTGATTATGGTTCATTCCTGACAATTGTTCTTCATAAGATCATAATAGAACTTTCCTATAAAGCTTTTCTAAACCAGGGGTGTCTTTTGGGAAGATTCTTGGCAGATCCTTACATTTACTGTGGATAAAAATGCAGGCCTCTAAAGCAAGAAAGAGGGGGCTGGATGGGTGAGTGAAGCATGCTTTGATTGGTAAGGGGTAGGGTGGTAGGGGTGGAGTAAACTGGAAACTTTTAGAAAGTGTTCTGAGGGAAACAGTTCAGTCAGTCAGTATTTATGAGAGGAGAGAGTTATTCTGTGAGTGAAGTTCTGAGGGAAGAAGTCCGTGTGCTTGAATTTGGGGATGAAATCAGCCTAAGTGGCAACTGAGGAAAAATAAGCCTTTGTGACAGAGTTCTTTTATAAAATGTTTGAACATCTGTACCTATCTTGAAATCATCATAATTGTGAACTATTCTGAAATCAATGTACTTATGATTTACTCTGAAACCATTGTGCATAGGTACCTACAGGTGCATAGGAAACCATTGTGCATAAATTCTACTTCTGGTAAAGTAAAATGTCTATTTCATCTAAAATAAAGGATTGCTTTTTTTACCTCACAGCCACTTCCATGTGCTGACTGTTCTGTCATTCTACTATCTATAACTAAGCCTTTTTATATTATAAGTCAAAGTAAGAGAAAACTAAGGTGAGAGCCTTTGGTGGCAGCAAAAATCTAAGGTAACACTAAGAAAAGCAGCAAGGCAGTATAATATAATTCTCAAAGGGGGCAAAATGCCACAACTACTCATAGGATACCCATCAGAATCAGACGTTTTCTGTCTTCTCCCCTACATGTAGTCAATGTTTTGGTACCCGAAACATGGAAAAATATCACAGTATCATTCTAAAAGAATCACTTGAACATCATTTTTGGATACTCAGTTTCTTGAACAGAAACTGAATCACAAATATATTCATGCTATAGCTTCATGCAAATAGCAAGTAACTTAATTAGCAAGAGCTTGGTCTAGAGTTAGTCCACCAATTTTCTACCTTCAGGCTAGAGACTTTTCCTTATATAGCATTTAGATTTCCACTGATTTTCAGATTATAAAGATGTCTATTCCAAACATCAAAGAGAGAACATAGTAGCAAATGTATAAAGCAATTTTCTGATTAGCTGTCCTGGTTAAAAAAAAATTAACCTGATTAGCACGAATTCTGGTTGTTGCTGAAGAGCTCAGCAAGCAAAAACCTTCTGATATACAGTCTAATTATACTATCAGACAGCAAGAAAGTATGTACTACTTTACCCTTTATCTGGGTGGCTGTGATTGCATTTTTCATTTAAACTCCACCAAATTTTCCAGGGACCTACTCCTGGCTGTCCTATAAAGATCCCCCAAATTTCAGGAAGATTGGACTCTGGGGGCCAATTCTATGAGCTCCTGAACAAGATACCCCCAGCCACTCCATTATTTCCTATAGGAAAAAGTCAAAGTCAACAGTGTTTACTGGCTTCAGTTTGGCTTGAATGAAATGGATGTGATTGTCTGATGTGGTGTTGATCCCCTTCCTTCACTTTGGTTCCAGGGAGGATTCTATTCCTGTGCTTCAGTGGCTGATTCCGCACACATTGGATAATGCACTTCCAATCCTCTTTATAGATCATTTGGAACGGATTTTTTCATGCGCGGAACAAAAAATCCACCTCAAACGATTGATAAAGTGCATTGAAAGCGCATTATCCAGCGTGTGCGGAATCAGCCAGTGTGATTATGTTGAGCTTTTTCTGAGCTCAGCTTGCCCCTGAGGTCCAAATTTCATGAAACTTGGGGTGGTGGTGGTTAGAGAACAGTCATAAATAGGTTCCCTCTAAATTTGGTGATGTGTGGTTGATAGCCTCCAGAGTGATTTTTTTAAAAAAAATCAGTAAAAATGCGAGATACTTGTTTTTTATTCAGAATACCTGAATTTTACTGAATCAGTAAAAATTCGATATTTTAATCCAAATTCTCAACTGACCTTCACACCCCTAGTTATAATCCCGCTCCCAAATGCTGCACAGCACCAAGAATCACTTGGTATAAATAAGTTCCTGTTGAATTACAACAGTATATTTGTATAGAACAGTATATTTGGCAAGTATAATCAGGGCTTAACTTGAACTAAGGCTTATCAGGCCAGAATGTAGTCTCGATCCAAAGACCTGGAAATGGTACATTGCCTCATAACTGAGTAACAAGATGTAGAAGAGATTCCCAGAGTCAATTGGTGATGACCAATTTTCTCTTAAATTTGGAGTATTTGATCACCCAACTCAAATATGAAGGAAGAGAGCAATGAGAAAATTAGTTCACCTAATGGAATGCCAGAGTGCCTTGTTTGGCACAGGTAGCAGCTACAACTAAGTAATCAAAGGTCAGCATCAGAATGCAGTAAATTACAAGCATGTCTGGTATTAAAGTGTGCACTGCAAGGTTCACATTTTATCATTACTTGTACCCAGAAGGCTCTAACTACATTCTGTGCAAGAAGTGTGGATGGAGGAGCAAGATGACTGTGCATAAGTCGCGTTTGTGCCCATCACAAACATGTTTGCTGTAACATCTGTATGCTGTCCCACTTTCCCTAGAGAGCAACCATGTGCATCTCACAATAAGTTACTGCAAAAACAAATATACTGTAGGTAGGAACGAAGATCAGCAGAAGGATGCTCTGAGTGGATATGGCAGAAAACTAATTGCAGCATTACAGTTCTTCATGATTGTGCTGCCTAAAATTCAAAGCAGTGGAGCAGAGAGAGAGAGAGAGAGGGGAAAAAGGAGAGAGAGAAGGAGACAATGTTCTATTGATCAGGTTACATGATCTCTAGCTTGTGGTCCCTCTGAGAAGTAGTTCCTGTATTTTTATGATACCCTTTAAGAAAAGAAATCCTTGCCCTAAAATTTCTCTGACATGCTACAAAGGGAGACAGCTGTGCAGGTTGCAGAAAGGAAAAGGAGCTAGGCAATCTCTGTTGAAAAAAATTCCCCAATGGAAGAGTGAATTACTATGGAGAGGACTAAGAATCATTTGGGTTAATTTGACATCAGAAAAGCAATACTGGGACTCTAAAGCAAAACACAAATTACACAGCCTTATGATCAGTGATATGACTCCTCAGGACAAGTCAGATGGAACAGAGACTTTCATTGCTATCATCATTTTAATTAGTATAATTAAGGCACTTGAGGATAAACCATAGGAAATAATTTTATAATTAGAGTAACTGCACATTTATGAAAACATGCGTTCAGTATTATTTCATCCAATCCTTGAGTCAATTCCTACAGATAGCAGTGGGAAATTTTATTTCAAGTAATAGGATTTGGGAGAATAACAGGGTCAATATTTGCAATTCACTATTAGGCTTGTGATGAACGTTATGAGGGAATATATGATTGCTAAAATTCAGCCTATAGATTAGCTCTATTCACAACAAAGTTGGATTTAAAAAATACTTACAATCAGGAGGCATTTTTTCCGTGAACAAATTGTAATATTCTTTTAGCAGCTCCAAATTCTCCTGGTTAATACTTTCTTGCAAAGAGGTATCTCCAAACCTGAACAATTACAAAAGACCAATAAGCATAAAACCAATTCTATAAAAGAGACATAAGCCACCCAAAGAAAAAGGACTGGAAATACAACTTCAGCACTGGATCCCATTATTACTATTACTCATTCTCCTAGCGGATCTTAGAGTATAAAGTATGCTATAATTCTGATCCCATTTAACCTTCCCAAAGATTTTACTAGGCTGAGAATCCCATCTCCCACCACATATTGGGGCCAAAGGATGATTTTGCCACTCATCCTTTCCAAACAAGGAAGGCTGAAAGGCACAATGGGAGTTGTGGCCCTTAGGTGCATTGTGTGTCTTGGCCAATAGGAAGGGTGCAGGCAGTGCTTCTTTAAGGCTAACTGCCTTCTCTGTCAGGGTTTTGCTTGGTGTTTCCTTACCTTCTGCCCTTAGCTGCCAGTATGGGACTAGCTGGTCACTTCGGGTCTAAACAGGAACTGGGGGTAGGGGGCAACATCAAATCAACCTCGGTGGATCCTCCCCTTTATCCAACTCCATATTTGTTGGCTTATGTTAGTTACATTGGTCTAGTTTTCACTGATGAGGTCTTAACTAGGTGGGAGGAATGTGGAGGTTAAGTAAGACAAGGGAAACCCTGAGGTGCTGAAAGGAGTTCTCCCAAGCCAGGTGCTTAGTTGGCTGTATAGCCAGGGAGCATAAGGAGTGGGACCTCTTGGTGCAGGGAAACAGCTTTTTGAACTGAGCTACTGTCAGCATGGGGAGCATGCCCACCTCTCAGCACACAAGTCTGTGCAGGCCATGAAAGGCAAGGAAGACACGGTAGCAATAAGTTTGAGGTTGCTCTTAAGTAAGCAGCCTGCAGAAGTCCCTTTGGGTGACTCACACAGTGTGGAGGGAATTAAGCTAATTGGGTATTTAAGCTTTGTTCATACTGCAGTTCAGTTTAATAAACCTAATTTAACTCTGGTATGTGTGTCTCATGTCTTCATTCTAGGGTGGGAGGGGGGCAAGCAGCAAGTTGCTTACTTGTTGACAGCCTCCAGTACCAGAATTACAACTGACCTCCAGACAACAGAGATAAGTTCCCCTGGAGAAAATGGCTGCTTTGGAGGGTGGCCTCTGTGGCATTATACCATGCTGAGGTCTCTGCCCTCCTCAAACCCCCACCCTCCCCAGGTACCACTCCCAAATCTCCAGGAATTTCCTAACCTAGAGCTCACAACACAACTTGTTAAAGAAGGCTTTGAGCGTTGATCTGCAATATTGAAAGCATAGCAACTGCAGATTGCATAACTATAGGGCCAGTTCTCCAGCCAAATTATCCAGGCAACTTTGGGAGCAGTACAATGCAGAGAGCACCGGTACACCACATCGACTCAAATAGCTCCTGGGCAGTGGTTATGTAGGAAACAATGGGCAGCATATCCAAGAACTATGCCAGTGCTGGTCAGATCTAAGACAAGGGAAGGCAAAAATACCCTGAACCAGCTTTGAATAACTGGCCCTATCTAAACTCGACACTGGATTTAAAAATGTTTTAAATTGCGACACAATATAAAATGAAGACTTCACTTCTAAGCATATTTTCTTGGAAGCATGTTCAACTGAAATCAGTGGGAATTAAATGGGCCTAAACAAGCAACCTAACATTCACTAAACAAACACACCAACAAAGCCATCCAGCTATTGTCAAACCTTTTCTTCTACCACTCTAAACTTTAAAAAGAGAGTGGGGATCATGCTATTAAGCCCCCACTCAAAAGAATTCTCAGTGGAAGTATCAAATGATAGCTATATTATCTGCGTTACTTAAATTACTTAATTTACCTGTACCTCAATTGCCAGAAGATGACTTCTAGCACCAATTGTTTAAATTCTGAATGTGAGAGAACAAGAAAATTCATAGAACATAATGCTGTCTTTAAGAAGAAGCCTTAAAATCAAAAATTAGAATAAAGCTAAAAAGAAACACTAAAAGAATCATAGTGTCAAAAATACAATCTAAAGGATATCCCTGAAGAAGTCAAAGTCCAGGGCCGTTTCCACACGGCTTACCTGAAGCTGGGCCATGGCGCAACGTTGCGGATCATGCCGGGGAAAATGCGAAATATCATGTTTTCTCATGCAAGTTTTGCATGACGTGATGCAAAACTCGCACGTTTTCCCCGGCATGATCCGCAACGTTGTGCCATGGCCCGGCTTCAGGTAAGCCGTGTGGAAACGGCCCAGGTAAGGAATAGATTTGCAATACTAAGTTTAATTGATCGTGAACCAGAAGAACTATGGCCTGAAACCAGAGATATTATCAAGGAAGAATGTGCAAAGACTATTCCTGTAGCCAAAAGAAAGGAGAAGCCTAAAGGGATGACTGAAGAAACTCTTAAAATTGCTAAAGACAGATGGGAAGCAAAAGCAACAGAAATATAGTTATAATTCTAAATGCAGCTTTTCACTGATCTACATGCAGAGACAAAGAAATCCATTATAATAACTAGTGCAAAGAAACAGAAGAGAACAACAAAAAAGGAAGAGCAAGAGATCTGTTCCACAAGATCCGGGAAATCAAAGGGAAATTCACGCCGCGGCTTGGGATGCTGAAAGATCAACACAGAAATACAGTATCTGATCAGAACAAAATAAAGGAGAGATGGAAACAATACACTGAAGAATTATACAGAAGAGATGGAAGGATGACAGATATTTTTGAAGAAGAGTCCTTTGATAAAGAACCAGAAATCTTAGAAAGTGAAGTAAAAGTTGCGCTCAAAGCAATTGGGAGAAACAAAGCACCTGGAGTAGATGGCATTAGGGATGTGCGCTTTGGGTTTCTTTAACCTGAAGCAAACACAGATCAACCCCAATTCAGGTTGATCTGTACTTCCTGAATCGGCCCTGGCAGTGCTGCAGCAAGGGGAAAAGGCTTCAAAGAGTTGTTCCATTTCTCTTCCCTCCCCTGTCATCAGGAGAGGGAGGGGAGGGGGAGAGGGGGGCATCAGGGAAGAGAGTGTGATTAGCTGAGACAAAGAACTAATCGCTGCTATTAATGCTTTTCCCAGAAATCCAAAAACTGAAATTCCCGCCAAAAAGAGGGGAGGAGGGGGTGTGATTCTCTGGTGTGATGTTATATTTTGTTTGAAGGTGGGATAACTTCACCTCTCTGGGGTGAAGTTGATCACTCAGTTTTGGCTGTACTGAGGGAGGCTGATCATCAGTTCACTTCTAGTTGCTCACTCGCTTCATACGGCTTTGTGCATTTTTAAATATTTCTTATTGTGATTCTCTGGAGTGAAGATAGTCCTCATAGGGAATAATGCGGCTGGGGGGACCTTTTTAGGGGGCCATGACATGGCCCCCCGAAGAATTTTTTAAAATTCTGGCTTTAAATTATTTTAATGAAGCATTTATTCATTGGTTTTAATTGCTTTTAAGATGGCATTTTAATGTGTATATTTTAAACATGTTAGCTGCTTTGTTGGTCCTGTGAAGGTAGGAAGATGGGGTAAAAATATTGTAAATAAATAAATAAATAGTTATCACTCTTCCTGTTACCTTAATATAATGAGAACTTTGCCACTGCCTTTAGTGTGAGACAAACTGTAACAGAAAATTTTATTTTATTGCAAATTTTATTGCAAATGTGTATAAAGTGTTTCTAAAAATTATCTTAAATACAGAATTAGCGGAAGTTTGAACAAAAAAATGCTAATTTCTGTAAGTACATGCATTAACATCTCTAGAAGTTTTCTTTTACAGTCATGTCTTGCGTATACAAAATGCTTCTGTCTGGAACAGTACAGCTTGAACCCTAAGTCTGTTATGTAGGCAGATGTGAATACACATACACATTCACTATCATTATAGGTGAATACAGTATGCATATAAACAGATTTCTTACTTAGTAACATTATCCCTTAACAAAAATACAGTGATATGTATACGGGGATGAGAGTGAGTTAAAAAAAAACATGTGATGAGTTTTAGCGTTCAACTGCAAGATTTATCCTTAAGTTGTAGCAGTGCGAATGGCATAGCAGCTCAGTCTTGGACACAACTAGGATTGGATCTTATGGAAATGGCAGTCTATTTTTTAATGAGAAAAAGTCTCTATTTTTGTGAAGGCTTTGGAAACTTATGTTAGAGCGTGCACACGTAAGTATTCCCACATGCATAAGTTCCAGGGTTAATTAGCTCCAGGAAAAAAAGGGAAGGAGACAAGACAATGAGATAATTACTGGTAGCTCTGGCCTCTTAAGTCTGGACAACAGTCTGCTGCCCACTGATACTTGACTCCAATCCCAGCTCCTTACCTTTCTGCAAGGGTTTGCTGTTCATTGATTCCAACATTGAAGAGGACAGGGTACACATGGAGAAGTTTTCCTTCTTTAATCTCTTGTGGCAGCAGCTCAAACATCTTTCCTGGAAGCCTGATTTCTATTACATAATGACCCCTAGGAATACAAAAAGAATAAGACTGTCATTTACTTTTGAAGCCTTCCGTAACCCAGAGTTCCAGATAAATAATAGAGCCTTTATATAATAAAATTTCCCTGAGTCATGATAGTTACTGAAACTTCACCATATGTAAATAAATCCAAATAAAGACAGTTCACTACTGTCATCCAAGCCCAAAAAACAAACATAAAAGAAAAAATTATCCATGAGATTTGTCAAGGTCCCCAAGGAAGAGACGCCAGAACACCTGAAATCTGTTGCCCGAACACATTTAATTAATTCTATGGAGGAAGTCAGGAACACACACAGCTGCCTACATTACTTTGACTGGGAGAGGCCTAGGGATGAACTGGCATTCATAAACTGGCACACTATAGTGGCTAAAAGAATGAGCTGTGATCTAGGATGTCTCTAAGGCAAACTCAACTCTATCATCTGGCCTACCTCAGGGGGCTGGTGTTGAGGATTACAACAAGGTACTATATATGCAGTGCTCTGAATATTGCAAATGCTTTGTAAATGCTAAGTATTATTACTATCATTATTTTTCACAAATAAATTGGCTTGTGAATGAGACAATAGGAAATGTTAACCCTCCCTTAAGTATATATTCATCTATAAAGCTGCCAGGCTGCCTATACACATCTGATGCTTTGAAATTTGTGGATTTAAATGACTAAGTTCAAAACGTCAAGGCCAAATGTAGAAATCAACATTTTCCTCCTAATTTTTACAGCCTCAAAGCTTATCATTTGGATACTAGTGTTTCTTTTTGTCTTAAAAAGATGGGAACTCTATATGAAAAAGGATCAGTAATTTAATTATGACCTTTTCCTTTATAATGACTATTTCACTGAAGTGGAAAAAAGGGATTAAAAAGCAAAAGACTAAGAATCTGAGGAAAAGCTTTTGGCCTTCTTATCTGCTTTTATAGTATAAATGAGGACACGTGAATTTTTGAAGCAGTCTTTATAGAGCTACTTCTTAGAATGGATTTTTTTTCTTAATGCCTGTTCAGTTATATGTTTTCACATAATTGGCACTTCCATCAGAGGAACAGAACTTTCCTGACTCTTCCATCCTGGCTCTAGCCCAGGATTCTCAACTCCTGGCGGCGACTGGAGATCTCCTGAAATTATAACTGATCTCCAAGTGACAGACTAGTTCCCCAGGAGAAAATGGCTGCCTTGGAAGGTGGACGCTAGGGCATTATACCCTGCTTTTCCTCAGAACCTATCCACAAAATTTCCATTTCTCAATCTGAAGCTGGGAACCCCAGCCCCTTAATATCCCTGAAATACAGCTCCCGGAGAAAAGGGACAACAAATGGCATGAGGGTTCTATATATAGCAGGACGGAGAATTAGGCAGAAATTACACGTCCCGTTCAGTAAGCAGAAAATTTAGTCTGGATCAAACCAAAACTAAAAAAACCCTAGGCACACTTAAGTTTCACTCAAATCAAGCAGATCGAAACAGCCAGAGTCCTAAGTTCCAATGACTTACTTACGGATTTTGTCCACCATTTCTCATATGATATTATTAAGAATCAAAGTTCCTGCTATTGCAGAGTTTTTTTTAAAAAAAATCAAAAGTATTTATGTGAAACTTAAATGTTACAACAGCTTTTATTCTTTTAATGTTTATTGAATCCACAAGACATCTGGTGTTGAAGCAGAATTTCTAGAAAACAAAATTTCTATAAAATAGTAATTTGTAAGAGAAATTCTAAAAGAAAAACATGCATCTAAAAAAAGCCACATTCCTACCCCCCTTCACTCATCCATGGAATATGAATTCAAGTTTATCTCATGGATGGGAGGAGCACATAAATAATACTTTTGCGTTCATATATATTCACACTTAAAATTCTGAAAGAGTAGTTTTTATTAATAACGACTGCTCTGGTAGATGTTAAATTTTGGTTTTACATATTTGTATTTATTTATTTTTGAAAGGTTATCCTGTTTCTTAGCCTCCTGGAATCATATCAAATGCATTTAAAAAACTCATCTAAAAGCCACTCAAATTTACAAAACATTATATCATCATAAAATAGTAGAAAACAAAAATCACAATACTATAGCCATTTTGATAGCAAACGTATATATTGCACAAGTTGTGCTTACTGTTCCCATGAAAGCTGGCAATGACTTGACAGAAAATTCCAGAGAACCATCCCCAGAAGTCCTCTGGCTAAAGCCCTGGTTGCCTCCCATTGTCTCTACAGTCTCATTTTTCTCAGTGAAAGAGAAATTGAGAAGTTAAAGCCATTCAAAGACTAGGAAAGGAGATTTTGGTCAAATAAGAGGCCCTGCCATGGTCCCTTTTGAAAAACTTGAACCAGGGAGAAAATTTGTAGCAGAGAGTTATACTTCTGTCTAATGAAGCATCCATCTTAAAGTTCCAGTGTCTTATATTGAGACCAGGCAAGGGGACATCCTGAAAGTCAACCATGAAGGAATAATGACGGCAAACACTGCCCCCCCCCCACAGTCAGGAACAAAGAGGCAGACACAAGGCTTTGGGTATTAAAGGGCCACTTTTATTTAACAAACAACATAATGTCAATACGGCAAGGGATCTAACTGTGGTACAGGTCAAGCCCTAGTGTCTGCACCAGGACTGCCACCTTGACCTGTCTGGGAGAACCCCACTGCCCCAGGTGCGAGCCATCCAGCCGGCCAGGCAAATGGTTCCCCCCGTAAAGCTCCAACCCCTCCGCCATGAAGCCCGAGGGAAGGACTTGTACAGGGGGTCCCTGCGGCAGTCTGCCCTCTCAGCTGATCACCACGAAGCCCACCAGCCTATCCATTCCTGACAGACCCTGCAATGAAGGAGAGAGTGATGCCACTTTTTCCCTCTGCGGGGGCAAAAATGACCCGCAACCCTAGCCGCCTTCGCCTGCTGGCCAGGAGGGCTGAATTGTTAATGCCACAGAGCAAATGGTGTCTGAATGCTGCAGAGCATTGCTTGGCCTTAAGAGTGGACTCACAGAGAGATTCCTTTGTTTTCTCCAGAATCTAAATAAGGCCAAGTGCAAACAGGCTCTGATAGAAGGTAACTCAAGTTCAACCTGCACTAAAGCTACTGGAGTGCCATGAGGCAACACTAGAATCCTCTTTAAAAATAGGTTTTGAATTGGTTCCAGGATCAAGGTCAGGTGTTCATTCCAACCCCAGATCTCTACACCATAAAGAAGCTGTGGGAAGGCCTTACATTGGAACAGTTTCAAGGCTGACTCAACTGAAAATCCTCCTTTTGACGTGTAAAAATTAAAGATGGCCCCAGTGGTTTTCAAAACTGAGGCTTTTGTTATATCAGTGAAAGGGAAATTGCTAATGTTAATGTGAAATTATTCAACCACTGCTGCAAAGAGAACCTATTTGACAATGCTTGTCTATCCAGGATAGCATACAAAACTATGTAAGTGGCATGATTTGACCATCTTACTATTGCTGTGACAACTAAGATGTCCAAGATAATTGCCAGAGGTTGATAAAGAACGTTTATGTAATTTTAAACCATGCTGACAGCCATTAAGCTGATGGAACTCATGGACCATCAGTCACTGTCCTTTCTCATTCAATCATATCTATGTATAGAATGAGAATACCACTACAAGGTCTCAGTTGAATGAGACAAATGGGGGTGAAGAGAAATGGTATTTCTACTTCCATGGAAGAATTCTTCACAATTATCTCATCACGCACCAGACATGCAGTTCACAGCACAGAGATAAAGTTTGGTTTTCCAATCTGTTTGATCCATGTAAAACCTGTTAGTACATTCTGAAAAGCAGTCATCTCTCAATAACATAAAAGTGTTACTCAAATCAGGTATAAAGAATCCTCTCAGAACATATAAAATACCACCGGTTTACCAGTTACATTAGATCCAGAACACTAACAGCCTACAATTCGTCTTTTGTTCATTTGTATTTCATATTTTCACCCTGCATCTCTCTCAGAACTCAGGCTGTGATCCCATTTTATCTGTATCAAGCCAGCACTACTCTTTGGAAAATAGTGGCCAGAGTCCAAAGTGGTACTTTAGGCACACTTCAAGGCTTAGGCATGCACAATGGGATTTGGGACTATTGTTTTGTTCTGAACAGCTGAGCAGGCCCTTATGCTGCATCACAAAAGCTGTTTGGAAAGACTTTCTGTTTCCACATGGCATGGAGGCTCATCTTTTTATTTTCAGTATTTATTATCTTTAACACAAACTTGTCAACCAACACAAATTGTTTGGAACAAGAATATGCATCTCCATTTAATTCCTCAACGCCCTCCACTTCGTGGCTTCATCACTGTTCTTCTGTAAGAGTTACTCAGTATACTAAAGACTCTGGAGTTTGTCATGCACATTTAAACTTCACATATGCATTCCTGCCATCATACACACAATAAAAATTAAACTCAAATCAACAGAAAAGTAGAACAAAAGCATTGACTGCATGATCCTTATGTTGGAAACTAAAGATAAATTAGGTATTCTGTTTGTTTAGTGGACACTCACAGTACAATCCTAAGAAGAATTATTCCAGTAACTCTGCTCAGGATTGCACTGTTACCCAGAAACACCCTTTCTGAGTTGACAAAAGTGTTTGCTGATGTGATGCCAGAGACACCTAGTTCTGAGTGACTTCAGTATGCATACTGAATGCTCTTTGCTGGGATTTTATGGCTTCCTTGGATTCCCTGGGCCTCTCTCAAATAGTGACTGGCCCAACATATGAAAGAGACCACACCTCAGACCAAGCCTTTTCCGCTAAGCCTTTGAGGGGAACTTTTCTTTCAGGACTGGATATTCAGCCTGAACTATGGTCTGATCACCATCTACTAAAGTCAAGGGTGAATGTAGCCTCAACATCATGCAAAAGAGAGGACTCATTAAAATGGTCTGCCCGCAGAGGCTCATGGATTCAGTGATGCTCTTTGGGATTTTAGAATTTGAGGCTGCAATGGGAGCTTGGAATGTGAAGTTCCATGTTGACGTAGTCTGCATTTGAGCTGGAAGCTAGCCCTGTGGTTTACCACAGAGATAAGTGTCCTAAAGAGAGCTGAAAGCTGTCTAGAAAGATGCTCGTAGAAAACTTGCACTGAATCTGATAGAACATGCTACAGAGCTCACTGGAAGATCTATGAAGCAGTGGTGATAGTGGGAGACAAATGTTATTTCTCTGCAATCATTGGATCAGCTAGTTCATGACCATCCCAGTTGTTTATGGTATGTTGACATCTGTTGACTCATAAATCTGAACTGTTACTATCTCAAGAATGGACAATTAGCTCTGACGCTTTTGCAAAGTATTTTTCTGATAAAATAGCACAGATATGCTATGATCTGGATGCCAGCTGTAATATAGGCAAGGTGGAAGAATTGCTTAATACATTATCTAGTCCACTTACGGACCACTTTGACTCAGTTACAGTAATGGACATTGACAGGATCCTGGGACCTGTGAAGGCCACTACTTGTGCACTGGATCCTTGCCAATCTTGGCTTTTAAAATCATGTAAGGACTACATAAATGAGCCTTTGGTGTCTATGATATATCAGTCACTAACTCAAGGTGCCTTCCCCCCTCCGCAACCACTCGAAGAGGTGGTTATCCACCTACTACTTAAAAACCGTCTCTAAACAAAAATCTACTCTTTCTCAGCAAAGTGATTCTGGTGGCTCTAGTTGATGACCTCTGTCTGAATGTAGACAAAGGCCATGCTTCTTTGTTGCTCCTCCTGGCTGTAGCTGCACTGTTCGATACAGTAGATCATGCCATCCTGTTGAGGCTTTTGGAGACAAAAGTAGCTATCAGAGGATGTGCCTTGGATTGATTTAGATCACTCTTCATGGAATGGACTTAGAGAGTTGCTGTTGGAGACCAGTTATCAGTGCAAGGATAATCTTGCAGCATCTCAGAGGACACAAGGAAGGGGGGCTGTGGACTATACTACTATGTACCTACTGAGTAGGTTCTATGTCATTTAATAGGTCATGTTAAATGGTTGATACTTTCTTTCAGCATGGTTTTCAGCTCTGTATCAGATTCTGCTTGTATTCAAATTTCTGCAATCCATACCCTATTGCATTGTTTTTAAGTGTTTGTTCATATTGACATGCACTGTGTAGTCACTCTTGAATTTCAGTGAGAAAGGCAGATAATAAATAAATATTTTCGAATGCCTAAGTATCTCTGTCAGGTTTGGCATTATGTTTTCATTTACACACCATCTGCCTCAGATTTTATTATGAAACAGTAGAATGTACCCTAACACCAACTCTCCTGAGAGACTATTTTGCTTATGTTCCAGATCAAAATATTTATTCAACTCTTAAATGGGAGGGAGGCAATTTTTCACAGGCACAAATCCCAAAATCATGTTGGGCTTACACAATTTTTTTGTGCAGCTATTTGGGTACCAATTCATAAATCACAATTGTGTTGACTCAGAAAAAATACATATACAATAACACTTTAATTTAGATCTGTGCAAGCTTTTTATAGCTGACATTAAAGAGAAAAACTAGCCTACCCATAGACAACAAAGAAGTTTCTACATACTGGGGTATGTAGAAAAATATTAAGTGAAATTTCCAGTTTCTCTTCCCTATTACAGGCCTCCAAAGCTATAGTAGCCTATTTTTATAACAAATCCAGAGAAGTTAGCCATCTTAGTCTGTAGTCACAAAATTGTAAAGAGTTCAGTAGCATCTTTAAGACTAACTAACTTTTTTGTAGCATAAGCTTTCAAGAACCACAGTTGTTGCGTCTGACGAAGAGAACTGTGGTTCTTGAAAGCTTATGCTACAAAAAAGTTGGTTAGTCTTAAAGGTGCTACTGGACTCTCTACTATTTTATAACAAATATTAGTGTGTTCCAAAAGATTATAAGTTTACAAGACCTCCAAGTCATTTATAGCACAGTTCTAAGCAGAGTTCCATCTTTCCAAGCTAATTGACTTTAGTGGACTTAGAAGGGCATACCTCTGTTTAGGATTTCACTGTCATTCTCCTTTCTGTTTATGCCATACAAATTACAGATACTCTGGCAAGTTAACATATTAGCAGGAAAAGCATTTGGTGATCTTCCATTATTTGTACGGACACAGAGTGATGTTATAAGTTTGTTTTAGGAAACAGAATTCTCACCGCCTTCCAGTTATAACAGGCAAGAGGTCATCTGATTTGGCTTCAGTTATTTTAAAGATGACTTTTTGTAAATCTGATATTCCCACAGCCATGTCTTCTAGCATCCCAATTTCCTCACCTACATAGATAGAAAAGTTAATTAGAAAATGCACTGAGAAACACAAAATATGACTGAATAGTCACTCTTTGGTTTGGGTTTTTAGAAAGCAATAATGTTAAGTCAAGATTTCCCAAATGAGTTGTGGGAGTCTGATAATAAGCAGCCCACATTTAACATGTCCCTTTATAAGCACACCTAGAGCGGTTCTTGAAAGCTTGGTTAGGGATATAACAACAACAACAACAACAACAATAATAGTAACAACAACAACAACATTTGATTTATATACCGCCCTTCAGGACAACTTAATGCCCACTCAGAGTGGTTTACAAGGTATGTTATTATTATCCCCACAGTAAACACCCTGTGAGGTGGGTGGGGCTGAGACAGCTCCAGAGAGCTGTGACTAGCCTAAGGTCACCCAGCTGGCTTCAAGTGGAGGAGTGGGGAATCAAACTCGGCTGTCCAGATTAGAGTCCCATGCTCTTAACCACTACACCAAAACCTGTTATTTCTGTGAATGTTTTCTCATTTCCTCATTCCAACATTATACAATTCCAACATAAAACAGATACTTCGTTTTTTTGCAAGGTAGGACTAGTCATTGCATTTGTATTATAGGTGTTTCCTGCATGCACACACACCAGGTTTTCTGGGTATTTGATCTACAAGGATCGGATCTACTTTGAGCCTTTGTAATTCAGCTCATGAGGGAGTTGAACCAAAGTGGTGTCTATTTTTTCTGCACTAGAAAGACGCTGTTTCTGCTGTGGGCTGTTTTGTCAATTGATCAGCTGAGGACCTGTCAGTTGATCATCTAAGGACAGGTCAGTTTCCTCAATTCATCAGATAAGGACAGGTCAGTTTCCTCAGGTCAGGTTTTTTTGTTTTTGTTTTTTTAATGCACCAAGGTTGCACTATTGCAACATTAGGATTTTTGTCCAGTGGCACCTTAGAGACCAACAAGATTTTCAGAGAAAGTCTTTTGAGAGTCAGAGCTCCCTTTTTCAGACACAAGTAGGAATGAAGAAGGGAGCTCTGACTCTTACATTGAAAATCTTGTTGACCTGTAAGGCGCCACTGGACAAAAATCCTACTGTTCTACTGCACACCAACATGGCTACCCACCTAACTAATGTTGCAACATTGTTGTTTTCTTACTGCTGACAGTGCTGAGATTAGTGTGCACACACAACACACTTTTTAGTTCTTTCTTAAAATTTCTCTTAGTTATACTGCAGCTGATAGGCTAGGAAACTTGCAAGTTTTTTTTTAAAAAATGCACCAGCATTCCAACAGTGCAATGTTGTTTTAATTTTTTTTAAAGTAAAAACTGGATTGTTTGCTGTTTAACCGATCAGGACACTGGGGGATTATGGAGGATATTAAGATGCAGGCCCAGGCCTCACACTGAAGAAATCATTCTGCACTTCAAAAACCACCTAGTTTGACTGTGCTAGAAGAAAAAAATCAGGGTATGTGCATAGGGAGAAAAACTATACGAAACCCGGGGGGGGGGGACTGATACTGCAGCTGATGCACTTTTTCACTGTGCAGAATGCACAAAGGTCTGGAAGCAGTTTGCAGACTGAATCAGGGTATTTTGACCATGCGTGCAGAGCACTGGAGAGAAATTGATGCAGTATGGGTCCAGAACCAAAGAAAAAGCCTGGGGAAAGAAAAGACCATAATCTGCTGCATTCTTCCTGCACTAGATCTGATGGTTAGAAAAGAGGAAGAGCAGCCAGCCAGAAGATTACCAAAGATGGGCATTGGGTACTCTAGAGCAGGAAATTCTGGGGCAGCAATTATTTTGGGAAATACTATCACTTTAACAGCAGCAGCAGCTCCAGTGGCAGCTGGACTGGGTGAAGCTATTCATGTGCCTCCTTGCTGATGCTGTGAGGGAGAGTGTATGCTTTGAAAGGTGCCCATTTGGAATATTGTGCAAGCCATTGCACAAGATGCTGGAAGTCCATGAAAAAAGTTTAAATCAAAAAGGTGGTTGCTAAAGCTTAAGAATCACTGTCAAAGGGCACGTATCTTCAAGGTAGGGGATACTGAGGTACACTCAAAAGGGCAACATAAAGTGTCTTCTTCCTTTTGGTTACCACTTTGAGGAGCAGGAGTTTGATGTCCAGATTCTGTTTTAGTTTGTTATTAGTTTGGGTTTTTTATAAATGTTATTCAGAACTGAGTGACCCTGGATGAGAAACTGGGGACGGGGTAGGAGGTGAGAACTGTCCACAAGAGAATAAATCCCAGTGACTATTGGTTTTACATTGGAGCGTGCAGAGAAATAACACTGGATGACAGGTGATCATTGTGTTTGTTTTACAATGGGCTTGAACTTTAATAATGAGAGAAAAACTGAGGACCTAAAGGCATCAACAAAATCTGGTTGGGGAAAGACCTCTTCCAGTTCTGTCAATTCACATTGGTTATGGAGAACATACTCTACCCGTTCTAAAAGGCCATTACAGGCTGCCAGTTTGTTGCCAGACTGGTTCTTCTTTATGTATAGCACTGATTCTTCTTTATGTATCAAGCAATCTCTAAACTATATTTTTCTAGTTCAATTTTGAACCAAAAATGTCGGTGAATGGTTAGGGGGATATTTATGATCATTTGGAATACAGTAGACTTGGTTCAGCCCACAAATAGTGTTTTGAAGTCAGGTCTCCTTCAGAAAATGTCAGTGTACATGCAAATGTGCCCTCTGGAATTTGCCCTTATTGTTATACAGCCTTAGTTCTCATCTATTAAGACTGGAAAGTTAGAACCCTTGGAGCTATGTGAAGGCAAGATACATAAAAGTTATAAAGCACTTTCCATATTAACAAAATTTATATCCTGCCACAGGACAGCTTGTAAGCAACCAACAACATTAAAATACCTATCGAATAATAATTGATTCTAATTAAAACCTATTAAAACTTTAGCAATACATAAGCAATACAATGGTAATACAGGCCAGTTAAAAAACAACAAACTGCACCACCCTCCAAAGGCTGGCTGAATAGTACTAAAAGTGTTTGTTTTGCCAAAAGTTCCAGCAGATTTTTCATTTCTAAACAAGTATCTTTAGAAATGTAGCCCCCAAAGTATAATTAAAATGTTTAATGCATAGTAAAAATAGAAATGGTGCAGTTCTCCAGATCAAAGCTTTCATAGCCATTTTATAAAGATACTTTCTGCCTATCAATAGAATAACGTATCTTTAGCCAGATTTAGGGACAGATGTAAAAATAAAGAACCTTCTAGATGACCACCTTCAAAGATTTTTAGAAGGTTGAACACAGCAATTGAAGTGCAATACTTACTGTATGTACTGAGAAGTCCTTCATACTGAACTATTAACCCCACTGTATGCAGCTGTTGTAGGAAGCCTTGATCCCGTAGACTGGAGTGTATTTTGATTATAAATCCACAGACCAATCCAGCAAGCTAAATGATGAGGGAAATGTACAAACAGGTAATCTTAGTTATGTAAGAAATAAATTAACAGACCTGTTACACTCTTTTACACTAATTAGTTAATTACAACCCAAACCTTCTTCAAGGCATGTTCAAAGGAGGTGGGGTGGGTGGCTGCTAAGATATTAAAATGAATAATACTTTGCCATTTGGTTTGTTGTATTAATTTTGTACTCAGTGGATTGCAGTATAATAGATATAATACCATGATGTATAGAGAAGCAATTTTTAAGGCATATTAGCATTCAATGCTGGGTTTTAACAACAGCATTACCTATCCTAGGAGCTGTAGAATCAGGTCAAGTCTTCTCTAAACATGTATACATTTTACTTCCTAAAAATGTTTTATGGATGATACAATTTTACTGGAAAGCTAAATGGTTTGCTTTCTTCTTTTTTGTTGTAAACTGGAGGGAAAATTTTAAAACATTTTCCAAGGGATACTTTAGTTCTCAAATTAAAATGCCCTGAGAGATTTCGGATAAGGGTATGTTTTGAACAATAATAAGCCAGCAAGACCAGATGGTAGCTGTTTCAGAGAAATGAAGGATTCAAATCTGAACTATTGGCTCTGGTGTGTTGCCTATTCACCCCATGAACCTTTCATTATTAATTTAGCTATTAAAAAAGGAAAGATAAACAACAGGGAGAGTAAATATTTGGGTCATTAAAAGTCTGCCACTGAGACATGGACCATTATTCTAAAAGGAACAATACCAGGTTCTTCAGCCACTAGATAGAACCACACAACTTAACTATTATTGCACTGTGCCTGCTGTCCTCTTAAAATTAATCTCCAGCTTTGCTAATATTAGAACATCTATGTGATGTGTTTTTCTTGTTCTCTTTTTCCCAAGAAGAGAGCTATAATAGGAAGGCTAGTCTGGAGGTGCAGCTATATCTTAAGTTGGGTTTGTATTTATACAAACAGTACATTTTCCCATTTATTTCTTTGTGTAATTTGAATGCTTGGATGTTAAAGAGAAGCACTTAAGAATATTTTGCATTAAAGGCACTTTCTAGCACTGCAGGGATACCCCTCCCACCCATGTTTCGAAATATGAAGATACAGCAGATTTCTTTGCTGTCATTCAAGACTACTCCTATGACCAGAATAAATGGCTTAGAAGAAGCTCTGCCAATTCAATTGTGTTGGGTTCCATGGGGGATGGCCAGCGGTTCCACTAAAGGCCTTGGAGCTGGCTCCAGAAGCGCTGGCAGAAAATAAATGCAATGGGTTACTTTACAAATCCCTACATCTCCAACATCATCAAATGTAACATCTGAAGGGCCTTTGATGAGCTTGAAAACATGTAGTAAGCAATTTGGCAAACACTCTTTAAACATGGTCAACTGCTAGTGGAAATTAGGGATTGGCCTTCTGTCGCATTGTGCCAAGCAAACCTGTGCTAGTAACAACTGCAGCACTGATGTAGTGAGAGGCAGGGAGATTGCTCCCCTTCATTCAATAGTATATCCTCATTATATTCTGGGCTATGGGAAAGTGATAGTTTTAAAGCTCTGGGTTGGTTAAACCTGGCATGGCTTAAATTGATTGCTCTGTTACATCCTCCCGAAAGGAAAGACAAGAAAAAGAAGCTTATGAAATGGAAGAAGCACCTACTGCTTGACTGAAGACAATATCTCTTCTTAGTGTCAGCATTAAACATTGTGGCAAACTACATGCAAGTTCTTGAAGCAGAACAAAAGACATTGATTGCCTTGCCCTAGTCACCACCTCTCCAATGCAGTCCTTCAGTGTAACTGTGAGTGGATAAAGCTGTTCATACCAGTCACCTGTAACAAAAAAAGTATGGTCAAGAATAGTGTTCAAAGCATAGCAAGTCTCTTCTGATGCACTCATTTACAGGCAATGTGCTTCTTGAAAGGACTCCACTTCCCTTTTCTCTCATATTATTCTTTACAGTGTCTTTTTAAAAAAAAAACCTATGTATGGCCTATTCATTCTTATTAAATCAACAGAGGTACAAAAAAGTAGTTTCCTGTATCCAATAATTTAGGTGAGTTGAACAAAATTAAAATAAATAAGAAAAAAAGGGCCAAGGGGAAATCAACACTGAAAAGCAAAGCAAATTAAAAGTTTGCTAAACTGGATGAAATACACACTGAACTTCTAATCAAGCGAAGGGAGCACTATATATTGATCTCTTTTCATTGCTTACAGATGGGCAAAGTCACGCTTTTTAAAAGAGATCACATATATTAGGAACACAAAGTCCTTAATGACATTGAGAGGGAGTAGTAAATTGGAAGCTAACTCTCAGAGTCTCTAAATATCCAAAGCAACAGCAGAAGTAGGGCTGTAACTAATTTCCTCTACAGTATTTGCAAGAAAATTTTCTAGTTTTTGACCTGTGAACTATTTTAATTGGGTAGATTATACAGTCTTAATGTTCCTTCAAACAATTCAATTTCTATACCATTCACTGCCTCCACCTTTCCCCCACATACATATTTGTGAGTCATTTCAGTCAATCTATTTCATTCAATATTCAAAAGACAGAGGCAGAGGAATAGGAAATGCCCACAACATGACAAGCATATCATCCTGCAGTACTTAAAATATACAAGTGAACTGTTCTCAAACTCACAAATGGTATCTACTGTTAATCATTAATATTTTCAACAGCATTAAAGAGCACTTTTCCTTTCAACAATTGCTCACCAATTGCTGGAAAGTGCTGCCTTCACTCTGAATAGATTTTAGTTGTTTTCTGTGATTATTTATCTGTGACTATTTATTTTTCACAGATTTTTATTATTTTTCACAGATTATTTTCTGTGATTATTTATTATTTATTTACTTCATTTTCCCCAGCAATGGGCATCCAAAACTGCTTGCATCATTCTCTCCTCTATTTTTTCCTTGTAACAGCTCTATAAGGTAGGTTAGGCTGAGAAAGAATGACTAGTCTAAGGTCACCCAGTAAACTTCCATAGCCAAGTAAGGTTTCAAACCTGGGTCTCCCAGATCCTAGTCTGACATTCTAGCCACTATACAACACTGGCAAATCTGACTGGCTATGTTGCACTGTGATAACATCAAGCTTATAACAAGGTCTTGATTGGCTTGGGACATTAATGAGTGAGCTAGGAAGCATTATTCTCATTCTCATTCCCTTCAGTGACAACATCTAGATAAATCTGATAGGCTATTAGGCTATCAGCTAATCCTGATTGACTGGGATTATCCATGTGAATAATCCAAGAAGCAGCAGCAATAACAACTGCACAATATAATCAACAGAAACAAACAGGATATGGAAAAAGTTGTATACTTCTTTGTTTAATAAGGAGGGTAAATGGAAGAAAAATATTTCTGTTCCTATTTGAGACACACTTTGTTCTATATTGCATAGGAT
The DNA here is from genome assembly GCF_028583425.1 of Eublepharis macularius. Taxonomy (NCBI): domain Eukaryota; kingdom Metazoa; phylum Chordata; class Lepidosauria; order Squamata; family Eublepharidae; genus Eublepharis; species Eublepharis macularius. The sequence goes on from NC_072799.1 coordinate 52,082,245, forward strand.
CATCTGGTTGCAGAAGTGCATGCTCTGTTATAGGGCAGGATGTTACAATAAATGACCTTTTAGAAATTAAGGTAATTGGTTTTAGGAATTCTAAAAAATAAACAATCCCCAAACATGGATTTTCATTGTTTAAAAATTAGATTTTGAAAATAAATTACTTAGTATTAGATACAAATTAATAATATTAGATCCAAATTAATAATAGGAACAGAAGTCTGAATATTATTCAGAATATTATTATTATTAATAATAATAGGAACAAACAAGACAGTCAAGCCATAGCATGCAAGAGAATGCATTCTGTTTCTGAATTGCTATCCCCAGATGTCTTGTGAAGGGGCAATGCCATCATATGCTAAATATAGTTAACATTAGACATGGGCATGAATCGAAATACGAAGCAAATTTCATCACAAAATGAGCCGTTTCGTGTGTCATGAAACAGCGTTTTGTGGGGCCACGATTATCATGAAATTATCATGAAATTCACGACTCTTTGGCCTGTTTTGTTAGCTTCATGAACAATTCATAATTTCAGATAGGCTGGCACCAATCCATTGATTCCCTAGGCAACAATGGGCCCAGACTTTTTGTTGCCATTGGAAACCCCAATCATAGCCCACTTACCCTTGATTGGCAGCTCTCCTAGCCATCTGGAGAGCTTTCATTCTGCCCTATACAGCCAGGAGCTGGGGGTTAATCCCCTAGGCAACCAAGGAGGTGGGCCTTCTGTAGCCATGGGCACACCAATCTCACTCCTCCAAACCCTGTTAGGAGAGGTCTTTCAGCCAACCACAGACCTCCTGTTCTTGTTCTGCTCTATGTCAGTGTTTTTTTTTATAAAAGGCACCTCTCTCTGCCTCGTGTTTCAGTCCCAGTAGACGGAGGGAGAGGGAGACCTGTTGCTGGGATTGGAGTGAGAGAGTGTGTGGAAAGATTTGGGACTGTGCTTTTGGCTGCTGCTGCTTTAAAGAGACTGAAAGAAGCCTCTTATTTCTAGCTCTTGGCCTTGCTATGGGAAGGTCTTTGGGTAAGGGTGCCTTTTACTCTCCATCCCACCCCATCCCTCACTCTGTCTTCCAGGCCCAGCTCCACCATGGCTGGTCCTTCGTCCTCCTCTGATCCAGCAACTTCCAGTCCCTGTCTCAGTCATGCACTCTGGCAGCACTTCCCTTCCCACCCTTCCTGTTGACCTTCCCGATCAACATATTGCAAACTGGGAGGGTGGGTGGAGGAGAGCCTGCTGAAGTCTCCCTGTGAGTTTGGCATCTCTGGGTATGAAGGGGGGCATTGAAATGTCCCAGGTTCTGATGAATCACGAAATGAATGAATCGTTTTGGCAAACGTGGCAATTTCGTGAAGTTTCATGATTCGAGATTCATGGATCACGACGAAACACGAAACTCTTGTTTCGGGCTTTTTCTGTTTCGTGCCCACATCTAGTTAACATCAGGGTATAAGCAAAACTCATCTTCAGTATCTTTTCTTTCCTGGCACAATAAACACAACGCACCATCCAGTGTTCAAGCTCTAGTGTGACAGCTCTTGAATAACAATTTCAGACCATACAGAAGGTATCACAATGGAAATATCTCGGTCATCAGATGGCTGTATGCTTGGTTGTTCACATTCTAGAATTCTACACATATTCTAGAATTCTACACATTTAGTATTTAGATACTTTCTCTTTTTTTACAAATGAAATGTGTGATTGTGGCCATTGATTCTTGTACCTCAGCTTTCTTTCACCTAAATATTCTACTCCCTCTGCCCCCACAAATACAGATCCCATAGTCTTGTTTACACATGAACAGATGTGAATAAAAATATATGTATGCCCATCACATCTCATATCTAGCTTGACTCTCAAAACACAGTTTTATCATTCAAGTAGTTGGAAAGAGATGAACTATGGTATACCACTCACCCACACATTATGACAATACACAAAATATGACATTACAGGCACGCTACATCTATACTACATTCACCCGAACTACATATGCTGGTTCAATCATTTAGCAATGATATGCAGTGCAGACAATCAATCAACACATTTTTTTTATCTTACCACACATATTAACCTATAAGTATATGTTACATTAGTATATTATGAGTTTTGTTACAAACAGGAACAAACATGGATTCAATAACCATATTATATTTTGGGTAGTAGTAGAATCCTATCCAACACGGATTTTGGATGTACAGTACATTTAAGTTATTAATATAAATAACTTGATGGCTTTGCATAAAAATGATGGTTGGCTATTAAATTATTATATTTCATTCCCAGTAGGTGGAGCCAGTTAATAAGCCTAACATAGTACCTAATCAACCAGTATTATTTACTTATAAAACCTGTTCTTTAAAGTCATCCACTCAATTCAGTAACATAGCATGATGCTGTATTTACAGTAGTTGTGTATATTATAAGGAAGCAAAACGAGCTTCCAGTGTAACCTATTAAGTAAAATGTGAGAATACCAGACAGAGAATCTCACCAGAGACAGATGAACATCTTTGCTCGAAGGACGTTACAGTACAGGAATGAAAAATAATGCACAAGGCACTCATGTCTGAAAATGGAGTTGGTATTCAAAGGCACGACCATCAGACCCACCAACACTTCATCTCTCCACCAACTACTGATTATGCAGCTTCTATTGAAGAGACTGGACACTTGTCTCCAGTCGTGTTGGCAATCCTAAACCTGTCACAACTGTAGTACTTCAAATTATAGGTGTAGGTGCATGAAAAAGATCCCTATACATAGCAAGGGAGAAGGCTAAGCTTTTTCAAATCTAGTCTGTCTAGTTTTCTACATGGAATATATTTGTTTTTGGATGGGGGAACATTCAGATAATCTAATTTACTCTTTGTGAGAACTAGGCCAAATATAGTTTATGGACCTTGCAACATGTGAACTAGATCCAGTTTAACAACTTTAATTGGATCAAATAAATATTCTGCATTTTATCATTTTGAATTCACCACCAATTCCTTTTACAGGAGAATTGACTCGTATCATTTTCAAAAAAAACTTAAAGATGATATAATCAAGAGAATGAAGAATAATTTATTTCAGGGATCAGTGACAAGGAGAAAGTTAACATGCTTAACTTCAGAGTCTAACCTTGCTGTCCAGCAATGAATTAAACAAATTGAAGGTTGCAAGTGATATAACAAAAGATGCTGTTTCCTGTTCAATCTAGCAATAAAGCAGAGCTTGTACACCAAACTCTTAAGAATTAAGGAAAGAAGCTGAAATAAACTTTGCGGCAGGATCAAACAACAGCTGTTATATTTTAAAAATCATGAGCCAAGTCTCTTCCAATAAATTGTTTAAAATTTTTAACACCTCAAATCTGATACTATCAGCTCAATCCTATCCCTCGAGGCAGTGTCATCGCTCATGTGCTGACGTAAATGGGGCGTCGTTCCACAGCACCCTATGGACTTTTTCAGGAGACTCCCGCCAGCACCTGAGCATGACAAGGCCAGGTGTGGCCGCTGCCAGGAGCACCCGCTGTTCCCCTGACAACTCCGCTCACACCAGCCAATGGCCACAACCCCTGACATCCAGGTGAGGGGCAAGCAGCAGCGCGGCTAATGGGGAGGCCGCGATCCCTGCTGCTGCCAATAGGCCCCCCTTGAGAAAGCAGGCATCCCTGCCAGGGAGGGGGACAGAGGTGACAGTGAAGGTCCAGATTGAACTCCCACCCTTTCTCCTGTTCAGCCCCCATTTCCTATGAGGGCCAGGCCGGTGGCTGCAGCTTGGTGCACCTGCAAATCCACACCGCCGCCACAAGAAACAGGTTCCCCCTCCCTGAAAAGTAGGGCCAGATAGTAGGGAACTGATCTCTGTTGCCTGGAGATCAGTTGTAATTCTGGGAGATCTCCAGCTGCCACCTGGAGACTGGCAACCCTAAGCATTCCCCAGGTTCCGGAGTAGCAGGTGGGCAGGGCGGGGTCTTCAATGAGTGACAGGAACACCCATTGGGAACCACATGGGAGGCCAGGAGGCCATTTGGAAGTGAGGGGAATGAAAAGCGTGCACAAACTTGCTGTGGCACAACTTGAACACATCACTGCATCTCTACAATGCAAAAACGAGGGCTGGACTTCAACAGCCATGCCCAGTACTTGGGAGATGCCCCCCAGTGTGGACTGACAGACCCTCCCCACGCCAGATTGGCCATGTCCATCCTTGCTTCCGCGAACACATCCCCCATCCCCTGGCTGCAACTTTCCACGTGCAGTGACCGTCTTCCTGGCTTATCAGATGCCAGCAGCTCAGACTATCAGAGAATGAAAGTCCTCAGTACCCCTCCCGCAGACATTCATGGGCCACAGTTCAATTGCCCACCCCCACTGCCTGGAGCTACATTGAGGGGAGGAAGGGGGCAGGGAGGCTGGATGGGGTGCCACTTGATACATTTGCGGGGATGTGGGAGGGAACATGTGTGACAGGGAGTTGAGAGGACAACTACTGGCAATGTCAGTCAGGCATGCAAACACAGAACTTTGTTGTTTTTCCACGTTTTATTAAACTGGAAAAAGTGCCAATGTCCCTTGGCTGGAATGGGAGCCAAGGAATTTTGTGCAGCCCTTGTTCTGTGCTCCCAGGGGCGAGGCTGAGATGCGGACAGCCTTGAGATATTGCTTCCTGGACTGGATCTGAATGACACTTACAGAGGATTATTGGGGGGGGGGGGGCTGAAGCAGACATGCTCAGTCATCTCCTGGACGAGTCACGATGTGCCTGCAAGGGAAAGACACACATGTGCTGCAAGTAACCCAGGCCGGTCCATGGCCGAGGCACTCCAACATCTGAGAAGATGCACATAGTAGAGAGCAGCAGCAGCAGCTCCACAGGTGCAGCTAGCAACCCACTGATGCAAGTCCCTCTGGCAAGGAAGTGCGCTGCTTTGGGGTGATTTTACCTTTAAGGGAGAAGGTCAACAGGTAGTTACAAACACCTGGTCAAGAGTAGTTTTCTGGGCAACTGCCTCTGGAGCAGGCAGGGGCTGCTGCCACCGTCCTCTCCCCTGCCAAGCCTCACCTGAAGAGCCTAGCAATCAGGCGAGTTCAGGTGATGTGGCAGCCAGCACAAATCAGCGAGCTGAATTAGCTGCCACTCGATCTCCTTCTTACTTGTAAGTGCTACCTCACTCCTTACTAAGCTGGAACTTCAGAGTCAGATAACCTGCAAGGAGACTTGAGTAGTTATTGTTAGTTAGTCAGAAATTATGGACTTTGCGCTTCTTCCCTTGAGCGAGTGCAAAGTTTTCCTGCTAAGTCCCCTCCAGTGCACTCTCCCACCTCGTGCACAAAGTCTGCACAGCAAACGGCTGCCGGGCAGAGCCTTCAGCCATGTGCTCACTTACCTGAGGTCATGAGCAGCGCAGCCAGACATTTTGTAGATCGCGTGAGCAGGTGATTGCGTGCGGGGAGGGGGACTCGTCCACCCCGGAAGAGCATGTGGATTGGCCCCCATGGTGGTTCCCATCCTGTGCTCCTTCAGGCAGTGGGGGCAGGGCTGGGCGCTGGGAAAGGGGGCTGAGTTTTCCCCGGCAATGGGCCTCTATGGGCTATGCTGCCTGTTTCTGTGGTATAGCTCTTTTACGCTGCTGTGGGCGTTCCCATGCCTGGCAGGGCTGAGAGCGAACTAACTCTGGTCTCGCCCTCTGCCCCACCCCCTCCTGCACCAGTGCGGGGCCCTGTGCCGCTTCTCCGTCTCCATCCGCCTGCCAAGCATTCCTGCTGGCGGTGACCTGACAGTGGTACCATGCCTAGTGCCACCGTCGGCGGAAGGGCATTTGCGCCCACATAGGAGCCACTTATGCCAATGTAAGCCTTGGTTCTCTCCCTATGCACTCCCCCCCCCTTAGGATTTGGCTGCCCATCATATAAATATATTATTTAATTATTTTTCTTCTGAAATGCAATTTCAGATACAAATCATCACATAAGCTCTTTGAAATTGATTACTGTCTGCTCCAGTATTTGCAACTTCAAGCACTTGATACAATAGATACAAGGAGTGCCATCTCCTTATGAACAATACTACAGTTTATCATTTTATTAGCTTATTCTACCACTATATGAAACAAACATAATTATGTAATATTTACTCCTGTACAACTCTGAGGATGAAATCAACTAGGATTATCTATAGTTCAGAGATCCTGGAGATTTAATGCATTACTCTGAAAACAAAATACATGTGGTATCACTAGGGAGGCATTTTTAAAAAAAATAAAATATTCAATTTAAAATATCCAAACTGGTTTACAGAAGAATAAAATCAGCAATAACACTATCTATTCAAATAGTAAAATAGTCAATATATGGCACAGCAAATTCCAACTAAACATTTCATATACAGAAACTGATCAGATTCAGTCTAAGTTATTTAATAAAAACAGAGGCTTGTTTCATTAGTAAAAGCATGGCAGGAGAAAAGTCTTCCAGTGTCTCCTAAAGAATGCAAGTCAGGCAATCTATGAGCCTTCAGTTCTGCCTTCAGTTCTGCAATGCTGGAGCAACTACAGAAAAGGCCTTGCTCTTGGGTCTGCCTGTGATGGTATTCCTCAGAAGGGCATCAATGGCAGATAACAAAAGCAGAGAAACCTACATGTGAGTACTGGTGGTGAGTAAAGGCATCAATCAGATCATGTAAGGCTCAAATGATGAAAAGCAGCACCTTGATTTGTGACAAGAAACAAACTGACAATCAATGAAGTGTTAGAACTCAGGTGTTTTGTGTTCCCTTCTGCTCATGCCTGTCAAAAGCAGGTAGCAGCTTTTGAAGATTCTGGACATAAAGTGCATTTCAATTGTCTAACTTCAAAGTTACCAAGGTATGTATGACAGAAGCCATTTCTCTGACAAATAGCCACAAGCTGATAACACCTACGCAGACACAGATGCACACTGGAGTTGTAAAAACAGAACTTGATCTAGGAACAACCCCAAGATCCAAACGTGAATTTCTGTGCACGACAAAACAGTTGTGAAACCGACAGCCAGTCAGAGGAAATCCCTCCATCATGGAGGTAAAAGTGCCACATTCCTTCTTTTCACAATGAGTGATTAAAATGTAGAATTTTAATCCTATTCCATGATTATTCCAGGACACTAAAATACTGGACAACACTTCCAACTACTTCGTCCGATTGCACAGGGAAGCCATTGAAATTCATAAGCATAAGCACAATTTCAACAGGAAAGACACCTTAAGAATGAATAGAGCATGGTTTCCATTCCTGAAAAACATCAGGCTAACAAAATACTCTGTACCCGACAATAGCCCTGCAGAGAAGATTAGCATATCAAGCACCAATCCATATGCAAAAGAACCTCCTCAGGATACAGTAAAGCCTCCCTCCATTAGCATTCCACACCCTGGGAAACTCTTACAGGATGATTCAGCCCAACCCTACCTTCCTGAGTAGATATAAATTACCTGCCAACTTCTTTTCCACACTGTGACACTGAGACATCTCTGTCTTTTGGTGCTACACCTCTGAAGATGCCAGTCACAGGTGCTGGCGAAACGTCAGGAACTACAATGCCAAGACCACGGCTATACAGCCCGGAAAATCCACAACAACCAAAATGTAGAATTTTTTGCCAGAGGATGGCAATAGACACAGGCAGCTTTAAAAGGGGATTAGACAGATTCATGGAGGATAGGTCTATCAGTGGCTACTAGTCATAGTTAGACATGGGCACGAACGGGGAAAAAACACCGTGAACACCTGAACGGAACCAAACATGTCCCGTTAACTAACGAGTTAGGTGTTCAGAGTTCGGCGGTGCCAGAGCAGCTCCCTTAGCACTTAGAGAGCCCATATTCACAGGAAATGTGCAGCAGGCTCTTCTCCAGCCACCACCCAAGTTTGGTCAAGATTGCAGTATGGATCTCAGATTTATACATTCCCAAATTCGATACCCCCAGGAAACTCCCAATCAACACAAATGGAGCCACCCTCCCCAGCTCACTTGTGCCCCGTGTGGTGATCCTGAAGTTGTGCCACCTCCTCTCTTGGGGACAAGAGGTCTGGCCACTCGTTGGAGGCACCACCCACATGCCCGCTTGCCAGGCCTGCGGGTGGGAGGAAACTTATCCACTTATGCAGCAAGGTGGGTGAAGACTGCGGCCGCTAGGCCTGGCAGGCTCAGGGAGATGGTGGCGTGCCACCTCCCCTCAGGGGGCAGGGGGTCTGGAAGCTCACCAGTGGCACCCCCCATGTACCCGCCTGCCAGGTCTCTGGGTCAGAGGCGGACAAAGCATCCGCTTATGCAGCAAGGTGGGTGAAGACTGCGGCCACATGGCCTGGTGGGCTCAGGGAGGCAGTGGCGTGCTGCCTCCTCTCAGAGGGTGGGGGTTCTGGCCACTTGCCAGTGGCACCCCCCATGTGCCCACCTGCCAGGTCTCTGGGTCAGAGGCGGCAAAGCCTGGTAGGCTCAGGGAGGCAGTGGCATGCTGCCACCCCTCAGGGGGCAGGGGGTCTGGCCACTTGCTGGCAGCACCCCCCATATGCCCGCCTGCCAGGCCTCTGGGTCAGAGGCGGACAAATCATCTGCTTATGTAGCAAGGTGGGTGAATACCATGGCTGTCGGGCCTCACAGGCTCGGGGAGGCGGTGGCGTGCCACCTCCCCTCAGGGGGCAGGGGGGGGGTCTGGCTGCTTGCCAGTGGCACCCCCATGTGCCTGCCTGCCAGACCTCCGGGTCGGAGGCAGACAAAGCATCCGCTTACGCAGGAAGGTGGTACATGACTGCAGCTGCCGGGTGGTCAGGGAGAGGAGGACCCTGGGGTTCCAGGCGCAGCAATGGGCTGCACCTGGAAGATCCTGTGAGGGGGACGGGAAGACTTCAAATCGGTGGCTGCAGGCATCACCCACCTCCCTGCCATCACGGAAATGAGGGGATGGGGCAGTGCAAGTGTTGAGGAAGGGACTTGTGACAGTACCCGAGAGGGAGAGGAGGAAAGAGGAAACATGAAGTGGTCAGGGTGGGAGAGGGGGACCCAGGGGTTCCGGGCGTGGCGACAAGCTGCACATGGAAGATCCTGCAAGGGGGACGAGAAGACCCTGAATTGGTGGCTGCAGGCATCACCCACCTCCCTGCCATCACGGAAATGAGGGGACAGAGCGGTGCAAATGTTGGAGACGGGACTCATGGCAGTAGCCAAGAGGGAGAGGAGGAAAGAGGGAACACGAAGTGGTCAGGGTGGGAGAGGATGACCCAGGGGTTCCGGACGCTGCGACGAGGTGCACATGGAAGATCCTGTGAGGGGGATGGGAAGACCCTGAATCGGCAGCTGCAGGCATCACCCACCTCCCTGCCATCATGGAAATGAGGGGATGGGGAGGTGCAAGTGTTGGGGAAGGGACTCGTGGCAGTACCCAAGAGGGAGAGGAGGAAAGAGGGAATACGAAGTGGCCAGGGTGGGAGAGAGTGACCCAGGGGCTCCGGGTGCAGCAATGAGCCGCACATGGAAGATCCTGCGACGGGGATGGGAAGACCCCAAATCAGTGGCTGCAGGCATCGCCCACCACTCTGCCATCACGGAAAGGAGGGGACGGGGTGGTGCAAGTGGTGGGGAAGGGACTCGTGGCAGTAACTGGGAGGGACAGGTATGGACTGGTAACTGGAAAGCTTCCAATGAGAGGTACTTGGGAGAGGCCGGAGGGGTCCCAGAGAGGGAGAGGAAGAAAAAGGGCAGCAGTAGCAGCTGCCATTGCCCACGTTCCTGCCTTTGTGGATAGGATGGGAGTTGCGGCCCAGGACACATTCCCCCCAGCTCAAAGGGGTCCAGTCAGTCCCGTTGACAGGGGAGCTGCCATGCTGTACAACCAACTGTATCCCTATACAGTACAATCGGCTGTGCGATTGCAACCTAGCTGTCCCTCGTGACCAAGGAGGGAGCAGTAACAGGACAGTTCCTCATGAAGCGGAGGCTGACATGACCTGCCATACTGTCTTCGTGGAAAGAAGGGAAGGGGCAGAACAGGAGAGGTCATTCGTAAGGGTCAGAGTGGTTTCACAGAGGGAGAGGTAGAAAGAGGGACCAGCAGCCCCGAGAAATGAGGGGGGCCAGAGCAGTTCCACACCACTCCAAGACACCTCACCTGTGCAGGCAGTATGGGCACTACTCACAACAGTTTGGGCAGCACTGCCAGAAACCAACTGCATTCCTGCCTTCGCGGAAAGGAGGGGATGGACGGGACAGGAGACATTGCTTGGATGGGTCAGAGTGGTTCCGGAGAGGGAGAGACAGAAATGGGGAGGGACAGCAGCAGCAGCTGACATCAGCTACCTTCCAGCCTTTGTGGAAAGGACATGAGTCGAGGGACCCATTCCCCCCTGCTCAGAGGGCACAGCGTTTGCAATGGATAGGGGCACCGTGGGCTCAACTCCATGTGCAACAGCTCCTGAGCTGTTGCACAAGTGCCCAAAGGAGGCTGTCGCCAGCATCACTTGCTTTCCTGCCTTCGCAGAAAGGAGGTGTCATGATGATCTGGCTGTGCCAGGAAGGTCTATCAAGGTCTCAGAAGCCTGTTAGCAGTGGGAGTGGGCCTGGCTAAACCTGACCCAAACGTGCCAGCCCTAATTCGAGATACCCGCAGGACTCGATGGGCAAGGGTGCACGGCGACGGCATGGAGAACCAAGGGGCAAGATGCTTTAGTAGCCTGCTGAACCCCACGCACTCCACGATGGATATGAGCAAGCCATGTAGGGCAATCATCTCTGCCAAGATGCGAAGGCCCACCTCCTGAGCTCTCAACCTCGCTGTTGTAAGTGGCACTGTCCCAGACCCCAAGGGGACAACCTCCACGAGCGCGGCCTGCCTGAGCGCTCCGCTCCCACCAGCATCACCCTCAGGGCAAGGTGATCCTCCCACTGATCCCCGCTCAGAAGGGCTGGTCGCCCCCTTTCTCCCCCAACGGATGTTTTGCTGGTCCAGGACAGACCACAGGCTTGGGTCGTGCGTCTTCAGGTGCTGAGTCAGGGCCTTTGATGACAGGTGCTTTGGGGTTTTGCCACTGCACACCAGGATATCACAGGCATGGCACCACACTACATGGGGGTCATTAGGAAGGGCCTGAAAGTGCCTCCATATGGAGGCGTTGAAACATGGACCTGTAACTGTCCCAGGGGAAGGAGGATGAATGGTTACATGCTGCATTGCAGAGCTGGCCATGGACAACGGGGTGAAGGGTGGACTGCAGGTGGGGACACCACCAAGAGTTTGGGATGGGGACGGGAGGGATGTTTCATAAAACACAAACCATTCCTCAAGGGATGTCACCAACCCCCTCCTCAAAATGTTGAGAGAGATCCTCTCCCCCCAGCGGAAAGACCTCTTTGGCCTTCTCCACTGCCCCCACAGATGAATTTGGGGGAGCGGGAGGACTCTCTGCTCCCCCCAAGCCACACCCAGTACTGCTTTCCACAAGTAAACCAGGAAGACTGCCTTTGCACTTCACCCCACGAACACCCTTGGTGGCCAACACAACAGGAAGACTCATTGTGCCACCAAACTATAATTAAGGAGGACACAAAGGAGAGAACATTGTGAGCTCTTAGCCAAGGTCCCCAGTGAGCTTGACCCCAGGGCCTGGCAGCAGCCCTGGAACCAGAGGGAGGGGGTAGAGCCCTAGCTCAGCACTCCCAGAGACCTGACCAGATCAGGCAGTGATAATGTGAGCCCTGAGCCGAGGTGCCCACTGAGCTTGGCCCCAGGGCCTGGCAGCTGCTCTGGAACCAGAGGGGATAGCTCCCTATCCCACCCACCACACACAGAAAAAAGCCCAGCTCCAATGCACTCTCCCTCTCTCTCTCCCAAAACACTATTAACAGCTCTGTCCCGCTCCCCTGCTTGCTGAAAGTGAAAGCCAGAACTGGGATGTGCAGTGCCTTTTTATAAGCAGAGGTCTGATTGAGAAACGCAGGAGGCCTGTGGTTGGCAGTCAGAACTGCCTAACAGTGTTTGCAGGGATGAGGTTACAGTTCCCATGGCTACAGAACACCCCCCTCCTCCCTCCCCCCTGGTGTCTGCTTCCACATTACCAATTGTAACCGATTTGCAGCTCCATGCTTGGAAGGAAGACCTGCCCATCAAGATAAATTGGGCTTTGATTGGGGTGTCCGGGGCGACAGAGAGAGTGCAGACTGAATACGGCTGATTAGCATTTCTAATCTGGACCAAAAGGCAAGGTAATAAAGGAGAATTTAACAACACAATTATTAGGGCACTGACATTACCAAAATAAAACTTTTAATCCTGCATTCGGGGATGCTAAGGGCCTTGGAAGTCATAGGTATAAAATCAAGAGAAATTCAAGCATGTATGTTCCTGTGTCAGCAAGTTCCACACACTGAACTGCAACTGCATGTTTAATTAATTGTACCCAGCACACTTTGGGACATGTGCTAACCCCCATTGTGCCTCATGGCAAATGTCTCTAAAAAGAACGTGATTTTCAAATGCAGTCTGTGATACGAGTGCTTGCCATTCAAAGGAAAAAAATCAAAATGCCCACAGGTAAACTCGAAGCCCATGAAATAGATCTTTTGATCTCAGTCACTTGGGTACTAATAGATCACACATTCCAGAAGTCAACCATAATTTGCTTTTCACAAATTATAGCCGAAGAGGTCAATTAGCACATCCACTTGGTGCTTGGTGCTTTTAAACCCTAATGTTTATAAAATAAGAAGTAAAGCAGATCAGATTCAAGGTTCTGGTTCAAGGTTCTGGTATTGACCTACAAGGCCCAATGCGGACTGGGGCCAGCGTATCTGTGGGACCGTCTCTCCCCATATATTCCCCGGAGGACTCTCTGATCGGGAGAAAAACAGCTATTAGTGGTCCCTGGTCCCAAGGAGGCCCGCCTGGCCACAAGATCCAGGGCTTTCTCGGTCCTGGCTCCTACCTGGTGGAATGCTCTGTCTATTGAGACCAGGGCACGGCGGGATTTATTGTCTTTCCGCCGGGCCTGCAAGAGAGAGTTGTTCTGCCAGGCTCATGGCTAAGGTTGGGCCTCAGCCGGCCTGGGGGGGGAAGGAAATTTAACAACCCCCCTGTGAAAAACTGTCCACCACAGTATGCATGCAAAATATTGTAAGTCTTCCTGATGCTGCCGCCACACAATACAAAATGTTGCTGTTTTAAATGGTGTTTTGATATTTAATATTTATACAGTTGTAATGTTGTAAATTGTTTTTAAATGTTGTTAGCCACCCTGAGCCCTCTTGCGGGGAGGGCGGGATATAAATATGAAATAATAAAATAATAAAATAAAGAAGTTTTGCTAATCTTGCTAGCATCACATCTCACACCCTTATTCTATCAGTCTGTTTTTAAGTTATTTGTATAAATACAATGTCTATAACTGAATGAAGTGTTAGTGCCCATCAGGATACATTAATACTTGAAATATTTTTGCAAATTCTGAATTCTATGAAAAACGGAAATGTGGGCAATATTAACGTTTATTATTTACAACAAATAGCAAAATTGTACTGTGCTTTTCAACAATTTCCTTCTTTAAAAATGAACATTTTCTACCAGCTTTATCCTGCAGTGAAATCATAATGCTTTGCTGATGACACCATAGATAGTTACTATGGAAACCAACAGCTCAAATTCAGCCTTAAGAAAGCACTCCAAAATCAGACTTCAAGAGACACAAGAGAGAATATATTCCTAGTCTAAAGTTAAGAATTTCAGAGATAAACAAAGGGGATGTAGATGATGAAATGAAGTGCTATCAATCATAACAGAAATAAAAAAATCCCCTAAAATACGTCATAGTATATTGTAAAAACAACACAACCTGCCAATATTTAAACAAAAAGTAACATCATGTATTCTTTTTTATACAGTGCCAGATAAGTCAGAAGTGAATACATGCAAAGTGGTAAGAAACTGTATTTCAATCCTACTTATATCAGAAGAACAATTTCCCTGAGTTTTCAGACCCCTCTACCTCTTGCCCATCAAGAGTCGCAACAAATCACTTTATACTCAGCCCCTGCATCAAATGGTGGAATGTTTCATAGAAAAATATATTTTAAAAAACAGATACAAATAAAAATGATAAAATGCCTCATCATATAAAATATGCACAACAAAACAGAAGTCACTTGTTTTCCTGTGCTCTGCCATGCAACATTACACATCAAACTGTAACAAAAACGCTTGAAATCTATGTTGTACATTTCTGCACTGAGTTTTATTGTTTAAAACAGTGCTAAGTCTTTAAAAAGTCAAAGAAACCATAGACAGCTTCTTCTACACCACTTCATGATATTGTTATCTATTATTTAATGCTTTAGTAATTTCGACATTCAGTACCTGAATGCCCAGAAATGTGGCAATTTGACAGCATCATAAGATCTTGTGTGAGTAGCAGTTCTGCTTATTGTAATCACCATCAAGGACTCACATAGAAGGAAAAGACCTGAAGGGTCATTCAATCTAACCCATTGCATGATGCTTTATACTTAAACATTCCTGACCGTTATCTACCCAGCTTATTCTTTCCAAACTTACTGCTGTCTTTTTGCTATGTGAATCTTCTCTTTCAAATATGGCACTTGAAACTAGAGATAACACTTGGATCAACATGGGGCTTGCATTGCGCTCTCTGCCGCTGGAGACAAAACAATTAGAAGCCTACATGTTATATTTGCCAAGGAGCTTTTAAGTCATCCACATGGCAGATTTCCCACTCCGGGCTGTATCAGAATTCACCATGGGAATCGGGTATCACATTGTGAATTTTACTACCAGAAATCTACAGTGGGTGTTTTGCTAACAGACCCAGGGAAACCCACAATATGATACTGAAAACTCATGACAGGAATCTAATTGATGATATGGGTAATTGGGGTGGGAAATTTGCTTCAGGGATGCTTTATAATGACATTGTAATAGATCATAGCTGCCCCAGGTTCGACTTTTCTTCTCCCCTCTTCCTGTACAGCTTTCTCTTAATGCTGTCAAGTTGCAACAGTATGGGAGAGACTATTTCCAAGATAACATTAGGCATACAGTCGTTTACAGGTTTCCTAGAGGTTGCTCTACAGTAATGTAATTCTGAAAAAGATGGTACACATCTTCATGGAGAAAATTCCTTGCACGTGCCTGGTTCCATCTTGGAGTTGCTTCTTCCCACTACTAATCTGACTTGAGCCTCAGAGTTAACAACAGCAGAACAGAATGAAACATAACACAAGTGGCATTTAATATTCTAATGGAACAGTAAGACCACATGTTTGTCATTGTCATACATCTAACATTTATATATTGTATGCCATTTTACAGCATAGACCTTGAGACACCTTATCCCCAAATCAATAAAATTACAGTAAATTCACTATACAGTACAATTATTAAGTTGTTAAAATGCAAAATTTTTAAAAGCAGCAGCAATTCAATGCTGTGGATAGTTAAGAGGGTGAAGAAAAGAGGTCAAATTATATAAATCAGGTATTATTTATCACCCTAAGCTTGAGAAAAAACAGCATATAGAGGGAGGAAATTCCATGGTGAGATGCAACAGGTAATGTGCCTCAAAGTTACCCAACCTTGCATTAGAATGTGAAGGGTGCCACAAACTCTCCTTGGTTTTCAGTGTCCTCCAGTCGTGTACTCCAAGTTGGTTGAGAACGGACCATTGGATACTCACCATGAAGGGTTATTATTCACTGAGGAAAGGAAGACATCTTAATGGGTGATTCTCACGCTCTGTTCAGGGAGGCAGGAACAAGTTTTTCACTTCCTGTCTTTCTATGTGAGTCACCCTTCCTGTCAGTTTTGATAACTCCAAAAGCAGTTATAACATCTTAACTATGAAAGAAAACACTGAAAAAAATTGAATAACAAGCAGAGAAAAGGTGAGAAAAAGAGCATGTTGAAGAGGAAGTAAACAGAACAGGAAGTGCATTGTTTGGCAGAAAAGGGTGATGCTGATGATGACTCCAGGAAGGGCAAGATGTCCTCCTTTCCTCAGAGGAGAAGGACCCTTCATGGTGAGTATCCAATGGTCTGTTCTTCCTCTGAGGTGGAGGACATCTTGATGGGACCACCCAGAGCAGTGTCCTTATTTTCTGGGTGGGTCATCGTCATCTGGTCATAAGATGTGTAATACTCTTCTGCCAAATGCTGCATCAGCTGAGTCATAAGTGTTCAGCTTATCATGTTTAACAAAGGTAGATACAGACAACCAAGTAGCTGCCTTGCAAACCTCGCTGACTGTAGCATTTCTGGCAATGCTGCTCTGGTTGCAGCACTTCATATTGAGTGAGCAGTAATCCCAGCTGGTATGTCTAGTTTTTGAATTTGGCATGCTTCTCTGATGCACGCCTTGAAGATGCTGCTAATGGTCAATTTAGACATCCTCATTCCTGTATTTGGTGAGGATATAGAAATAAATAAGGAAGTAGTTTTCCAGATTTATTCTGTTCTATAAATAAATGCTTTTAGAGTATGCCATGTCCAGAAGCGGAAGTGAAACTGACAGAGCCTTCAGGGAGGTGAAGAGGAAATAAACTCTCTGAGCAGCAATCTTCTTTGCCAGCTCTGTAGAGAGGGGAAATTGACAAAGCCTTCCAATCTGTCTTTTAGAACTCAGCTTCCCAGCTAACATTGTGCCTCCCTTCACTTGAGCAACCTTGTGTAATTCGTCTTGTTGAGAGACTACTGGCTGAAGGACTGCTAGGGCAGGCCTGTGCTAGGCCTTGTGCTCTTTTCGTTGTTTCTACTGAAGAAAGTTGCTCTGTGCTGATTAAAAGAGATTGAGAGCCCTGGGGAGTGCTGGCTCCATTCCCTGTCGGGAAAAATGGAGTGTGGGCATACATGGAACTAACATGGAGAAAAACTTCACTATCTGCATAAATTTCAGATTCTCCTTGAGAGATATCACTGTCTCTTATTCTTTTTTCCTGGTATAGGTTTCCTCTTTAGCTTCCTTAGTAGGCCAGTTAGGATTCCCTCTGTATGAAATGTCCCCTTTTACAGAACCCTGTGGGGGGGGGGAGGGTTGGAAGGGACAGGGAAACCTGTCTCTTCCCTCAGCGCACTGACAAACACTGGCATTCCAATAGTTTATGTAATCAAGTTAAGGAAATCGAGGCATAGCATTGCAGTGTCTGACCCAATTGTATTACTCATGAGTAGACCTTCATTTGACACTTTACCAGACTGTTTGGATGGCTCTTGCTGGGTCATGCATCCAGATGTGGGGTGCAACTTTTGGATATGGGAAAACCACTCTGCAGCCATCTCCCGGTCTGTTGACAAGATCGCCAGCTTCAGTGAGGCCAGAAATGGCTGCCACATTTCCTTTGCTCAGGGAGGAATGGTGCCTTTTCTTGGTGCACTTTAGAGACTCCAACTTCCTTGTGATGGAATCAGCCACAGCTGCGGCTTCCACATGGTTAGAGCTCGTTTCACCGGGTACATTGCTGGGAATCGCGGTAAGTGGGGATGCCAACTCCCCTTCTGAAAGAAAGCCATCTCCTCCTTGTGCCTCCATGTTGTGTGTCAAGAGAAAGGATGAGAGAGACAGAAAAGTGCTTTGCTGAGATACAGCTCTGCAGAGAATGGCTGCTGCGGCCAAAGGCAAGAAAAAGAGCTTCCTCTGAGGTGTTTAGCAGATTGTGGGGAAAGGAAAAATGTCAAGCAGGGGAGAAAGAGAGAGAAAAATGGCTGAAGTAAGAAAAGGAACAGTAAGGCTGAAAAAAGAAAAAAAAGGCTGAAAGGCAAGGCAGCACCTAGTTGAAGCTGCTCTCCCTGATGAGGCAGGAATGGAACTGACAGGAAGGGAACTGACTCCCACAGAAAGACCAGAAGTGAAAAACTTGTTTCTGCCTCTACACTGCTGTTCCAAGGAATGTTCCAAGGAACAGAGCATTCTGGCACAGCCTAACAGGGCCTGTCCTTGATATATCCTGGTATAAGACCATTTAGGGTGGGTTTTTTTCATGTTTACTAATACATTAATGAGCAACCCTATCTATTACAATGTTAATAATAAATATCACTACTGCCAAAATATTGAAAATTAATTATTAATAAGAATTTATGGGTATGACTACAAGTTATATTGAGAGAGGGCAGAAGTGTAACTATGTCAACATCTATTTTATAAACATAGAGAAATAATCGTACAGCAAGACTTCTTGGGAAGGTAGAGTCCCCTCCCCAAACCCAGATAAACCTTCTCCTATTTTCTCTTCAATAATATTTTGTCCCCTTTTTGTTATTTATATGTTTATTCATTTTAATTTTAGATAAATAGAAGAATAATTATGAGATACTGAATAGGAGAAAAAAATTACCCCACCCCACTTTCCCTCCCCCTCCCACAAATCCCTCCCCTTCATCTTTTTCTATAATTTAATGAGAATTAAATAAGGTATAATAGTAACAATCCGTAACTGTCGTGCTTAGGCTAAGCAAGACAGTTATCAGCCTAAGCTAACTACTTTAACTGTTACTTAGCAAAAGGAGCTTAGAACTATTCTAAACTATTCTAAATGGGTTCTCCCAATCCCTATCCCATAACCTCTAAGAAGTATTTAAATTTAGGGTTTTAATGGTAAGAAACAGTAATTTGAATTGTGTCTAGAAAATAACTGGAAATAAGTTTGCCAGGTCCCCCAGGGGATAGGAGTTCCTGGCTGTGGGCTTCAATTGCCAGCAACGTAATGAAATTTCTGGTGATGCATTGGTGTCACATCATGAAGTGACATTATCATGATGCCAGCCCACCAGAACCACTCTAGTATTGTGGCAAAAAAACTCTATGGTTTTTACCTAAATACTAGGGCTTCACCAGGTGACATGATGACATTATTTCTGGGCTTACAAGAACTGACATCAGCATGTCATTGGCAATGTCATTATGTCACTGGTGAGTGTGCCCTGCAGCTGGTAAGTCCCCGTTTCTTGCCATTTCTTCACCACCAATCAGTTGAGTGGTTATGGGAGAATGGGTTGGGAGGCTGGCAATCTGAGCTGGAAATCAGTGAAGAACTTGAGTATTGGTAAGGAGCATTCGCAATAGATTTACATGTTTGTAGTACCATTTGCTGTTGTTCCCTTTTATTACCATTAGTACATGAATAATGTGTCTGTGTGTGTAATGTGCCGTCAAGTCTCCTCTGACCTATGGTGACCCTATGAATAACAGATCTCCAAAACATCCTATTATTAACAGACTTGCTCAGATCTTGCAAACTGGAGAACGTTGCTTCTTTTATTGAGTCAAGACATCTCGTTTTAGGTCTTCCTCTTTTCCTACTGCCTTCTACTTTTCCTAGCATTATTGACTTTTCCTGAGAATTTTGTCTTCTCATAATATGACCAAAGTACGAAAGCCTTAGTTTTGTTATTTTAGCTTCTAGGGAGAATTCAGGCTTGATTTGATCTAGCACCCACTTATTTGTCTTTTTGCCTGTCCATGGTATCCGCAGAACTCTCCTCCAGCATCACATTTGAAATGAATCAATGACATCAATGAATCAAATGACATGAGTAATACTGGTTAGTAAATTTATAAGCTTTAGAAATCACTAAAAAATCTTTGAAACAAGTCCTAGGAATCTAACTATCCATTTCTCAGCCTCCTCTTTGATTAAACCGTATCGCTTGGCATTTTTATCATACCTGCTAGTTCATTGCAGCTCCTTTAAAGTGTTCCTTTCATAGTATGTATTTAACTATTTGAATCAAACTTCTGAAAACCGGGATCAGCTGATTACATATCACTATGCAATTAGCAATAATTAAATGAAGCAATTTAGTTTAAAATAACTTTTAAAAAATCATTTTCGGATTTTTAACCTCTTGATGTATTTTTTTATTTCATATTTTTCTGCAAAGCTGGGGCATTTTTTTCAGGAGTGTAGGAAGATCCGTCTTCTCTGTTCATGGCTCCAATCACCAGATTTAAGTATTCTCAGGTGAGGGCCACTTGGCTATTAGTATTTAAAATATGATCTTATCAATAAAAAGTTGTAACTAAGGAGGGGATTGAGTTCCATCCTAACTGAAACCCAAGTTGGGATTAAGACCTCTAATTGGGGTAGAGCACATCCAGAACAGGCCCTGGGCTCTTACTTTCTTGTAAGTTCTAGGCCCTATTCTGGAATACATAAAAAGTCCTGTGTCATCCCTGGCCTTGCTTTGTTTACCACAATCTGTGGGGGCCTTTAACAGCTAAGAAAGCACCAATATCACTACCTTTCAACATTGGGGGAGGGGGGCAAACTAGATGAGAGCAGGGTGTGACCTGGAAGAGTTCCTTCAGATTGTATTAGACATGCTCTGAGGCCTCCATATTCCAAAGGTAAAGTAATATTTTCATTCTCCTAGTGTATCTTGGAGGCCCTGGCCTCATTCTCCCCTCCATCAAAACTATCCAGGAGAGTACCTGGTGCTTCTTGCTCACTGATAGTTATTACAGAAAAGCAAGATAGTTTGTTGCATCTTCTTAGAGTGCCATATAAATGCATGCAATTTCTGAGGCAATTGCAAACTACAGAGATTTCCTTTAGACAAATATTTAGCAATCAGTTATTCTTGTTCACTTTCCTTTTGGTTTTCTTGCCTGTCAACTTCTTCCTTATGTAGCTCACTGGCATGGGTTTTTTTTTTTGCCTATGCCCACTTTGCTAATTAAGCCTGCAGTCACAGTTATGACAACACCATCTGCATTCTGTACAAAGTTACGCTTCCTAGTTCTTATATTTAAAGGTTGACTTGCTTTTAATCCTTTACTTACTCTTCCTATTTCATATAGGCATATGAAGCTGTCCTATGCTGGGCTGGATCCAAAGGTGCCATGCTTGCACTTCTGGAGAGGAGGATGATTTTCAGCAACTTTCCCCCCTTCCACTATAGAAACCGACATCATTCCTCACACACACCCTGTTAGTGATGACCTCTTGACCACAGGAGCACAGTATCAGGTGGCTCAAGTGGGCTGCAGCAGAAGGAAGAGGCAGGCAAGTCCCCCTCTGCCAGCTTCATTTTGCTGGCCTTGTTTTGGATCCAGACCTCATTGGTCCACCTAGATCACTACTGTTTGCTCCACCTGGCAGAAGCTCTAGGGTCTCTAGAAGATGGTGTTTCCCAACACTGGCTAACTGAGGTCCTTTAACTGGAGGATAGCAGAGGTTGGGACCTTAAACTTGGCACCCAATCCACCTATTCTATGTACTCAATACCAAAGCTAAGCCGGTCTGCTATTATGCAAGTTCCCTTTATTTTTCTCTCAGCTCACTTCTCACTAGATCATGTGCTATCAGTCCTTTAATTTCTTTTCCAGGTTCTCAGCTTTATGTTGCAGGCTCTTTAATTTCCATTAGTAAAGGCTTGCTTCTGATTAAGAATCTGAATCCCCCAAACTGCTTCTTCCACAAGGCCTTTTCTATCACAACCTCATTAGGACATACTTAGGGCCAAAGTATAGTTGGGTCCAGTACACTGTGCATGTGCAGCTGCAAAAAGGGGGAAATAAATTTACCCGGGGGCATTTTGGCTCTGGCAAATGACATGTGGGAGAAAGCAGAAACCATTCCTCCCCCCTGCCCCTGACCCTGTGCTGTGGTCCGGAGCCAAACAGGGTTTCTAAATGGTTAAAAAATTCTTGTGTAGTTTCACCCTTACAGTTAAACAATTGGTAGTAGTAATGATTTACAAGAGGCCAATCCTCTTAGAAACCTTTTCCTTGAAATTTTGAGAATTTTTTTATATGTACTGTGAAAGCTTTTCAAAGTGGTTACCACTTGTGAGATGCTCCAGGAATGTGACCTCGATCTTTAAATAGTGCATATATATAAGCAGAACTAATATTTTACTTTTGAAAACAGCATACAATTTCTGTGAAGGACATATCTGACAACGGCCTTGTTCTTACTTCTGTATGAACATGGTAAGGATTAAGGGTGTGCACTTGACTCTTCTATGGAATGGTATTTCCAGGGAAGGCCTAAAGCAGATTAAAATGTGTCAGAAACTTCAAAGCAGAACACTGTTCCTTCAAAGAGATTTTCATGTAGTATGGGGGGGGGGGGAGTATTGGAAGCAATTCTTGCCTTCACAACAGAGATGCTATTTGATCAATAGTCTTCCAACGTTCAAGGCCAGAAGTGTGAAAAACCACATCATCAGCACTTTCATCCATTGGCTCACCTCCTATATCACTTCATTGCTACTTCTTCCTTCTATCAATGCTACAAAAATATGTTTCTTACCACTTATAGGAGGTGTCACATGTTCTGCTGGTGCAGGACCACTTTCCTCTTCCTTAGTGATGCTGGGTATGTTGTCTTTTTCAAGCAATCTATCTACCATTGCAATAATGCAGTTCAAACTCTTCCCTACATTGGTCCATACCCTGTCCTGAAAAAAAACATCAGCATTATTAATCAGTATTAGAAGTTGCATTAAAAGGCATATAGATTAATTATCAAACTTCCAGCACTGGATTATTGGAGCCAGGCTGAGATAAAAAATGCTGAAAGCAGTGAAGCACATTGAGGAGATTGTCGGGGAAGGTTTGCTCATTTTGTCCATGTGTTGCATTTGAGGATCCTGGAGAAAGAGGAAAAGATGAGTAAACATACCTGTTCACACTTCTGCAAGTGAAAAATGTAATTAATGAATTAATAATAAATGAATAATAAGAAATTAAATTACAGTACTTTTACCCAGCTTTTCTGCCTTTACAGGACCTCTAAGGCGGCTAACAGTTTAAAACATACAAATCAAAATATCATTTTAAAAGCCATTAAAATGACACATGAATACATTGTTAAAACAATTTAAAACCAGAACTTAAAATATATACAAAAGATAACAACATATTTTATTTTTCCTACATATTGCTATCTTTTTTCCTTTGGAAGGAAGAATCATTGAGCAAAGGGTACAAAAACTTCTAAGATTATGTAATTTAATATTAGACAGTCAAAACTATTCAGTGAAAAATACTTTTAATTGAAACTCTTTGATTCAAACAAATGGTATCTAAATACACTACTTAGTTTTAAAGAACAATAAGAACTACTACAATAGCAACTACAAAATCATAACATGTTGGCACATGTGATCACTTATGGCCCAGGCTATTCACATTTGTTCTACAGGCTTACTTTCACAGATGTGGACTGTAGAATTGTACTTGTGTTCTCAAAAGATTATTACAGTGATGATAAACATTAAAAATAGGTTGTATAAAATAATAAATGTTCGCATTTGTGAAATGACAATGTAACGTTTGTAAATAAAAACATATGCATATTCCTGAACTCACAAAACTAAAAGATGTTTATTTGCAGAAACACAAAGTTACTTATTATCCAGTAAAATTTGATAAAAATGGTAAAAAGCTTAAGCTACCAATCAAAATGGGTTATCACATCAAAATATAATATATAGGCATACACCTTTCAGAAAAAGCATAAAGTAGTTTTGCTACCTTCC
The DNA here is from genome assembly GCF_028583425.1 of Eublepharis macularius. Classification (NCBI taxonomy): domain Eukaryota; kingdom Metazoa; phylum Chordata; class Lepidosauria; order Squamata; family Eublepharidae; genus Eublepharis; species Eublepharis macularius. Next base: position 52,105,763 of record NC_072799.1, read on the forward strand.
TTGACACTGAAACAGTAGGGCCCACAGACTAAGGAAGGACTAAAGTGTTCTCACTGCATAAATCAATCATTCTGTACTGTACAGCATGTATATTTCTATACTATTTTCCCATATATTCTCTTGTAAATAACTGTTATTTTTGCTATTTCTGGATACTGCTTTCAATGGTGGACAATTAGACATGGCCACGAATCAAAATAAGAATCAAATTTTGTGATGAATCGGGCCGATTTGTGTTTTGCGAAACTCATTTCGTGGGGCTGCAGTTTTCATGAAATTCACATTTGGGGCCGATTCGTTTGATTCATGAATGATTCATGATGCCAGACAGGCTGGCGCCGATCCATTGATTCCCTAGGCAACATAGGCCCAGAATGTCTGCAGACCTTTTGTTGCCATTGGAAACCTCAATCTTAGCCCACATAACCTTGGTAGGCAGCTCTCTCTGCCAACTGAAGAGCTTCCATTCTGCCCTATACAGCGAGGAACGGGGGGGGGGGGGGTTAATTCACTAAGCAACTGAGGAGATGGACCTTCTGTAGCCATGGGAACACCAATCTCATCCCTCCAAACCCTGTTAGGCAGGTCTGTTTGCCAACCAGAGAGCTCCTGTTCTGCTCTATGTGAACGTTTCTTATATAAGACACAGCTCTCTGCCTTGTGCTTTTCAGTTCCAGTAGACAGAGGGAGAGGGAGGACCTGTTGCTGGGATTTGGAGTGAGAAAGTAGAATTGGGAGCTTTTGGCTGGATTTGCTGCTTCTTTAAAACAGACTGAAAAGCCTCTTTCTTATTTTCAGCTCTTGGCCTTGCTGGGAAGGTCGTTGGGTGAGGGTGCCTTCTTTCCTCCACCCCACCCAAACCCAGTCTCATGGCATTGCCTGGCTCTGGGGCCTAGCTTGACTGAGGTCTACACCTTTTTTCCCTTTAATTTTCTTTGCTTATATTCTTATTTAAGCATTTGTTCTTGCTGGCTTATTAGGTGAGGGTAAGTGGAGGAGAGCCTGCTGAAGTCTCCCTGTGAGTTTGGAAACTCTGAGTATGAAGGGGTCCATTGAAGCGCCCTGGGTTCTGACAAATCACGAAACTAATGAATCGTTTCGCAAAATGGGACAATTTCATGAAAGTTCGTGATCTGTGATTCATGGAATGCGACAAAACATGAAATGCTTGTTTCATTTTTTCCCATTTCATGCCCATCTCTACTGACAATGCACCTTTTTTCTAGGGTACTTTGAATGTAACAGAGATCTCACTAATAGCTTCCAGTATGAACAATGGTCTAATCAATTGTGTATTTAAAGAGAAAAACTAAGAATGACTATGATTTTAGCTGAAATGTTTTTAAAAGAAAGAAGCAATGAATAACTGACCTTCTGTAGAACCAGAAAACCTAGATACACATGTATCCTTAGCAATACGCTTTCTGTGTCTCAGGGCTATAAATACTCAGATGTGTATCTGAATCCCACTGGCATATCATTGCAGCAAAATTAAATATGAATTTGCCTTTGTTCAAGAGTTGATTTGGCCTTATTTGATCTTTTGTTACTGAAAGGCAACAGCTAAAACAAGCTTGTGATAAAAGACCCTAGTTAAGTTTCTACTTAATTTTAAATATGATATTACGGATCTTTAAAGATCTGAAGGATCAAACAGGCCTTTCAACTGCACTAGAACCGATAAAAGCATGCAAACTTTTAAGCATTGCAAAGACCTTCCTCTGGCAAAAAAAACTGCCTCTTTAAAATAGGTAGGAAAACCTTCTGTTTATCAACTGCTAAGGTCTTCTAAAAAAGAAATCAGAACACCAGCCTTTATCTCAGGTCACTGGCATTGACCATTAGGGTTGCCAACTCCACATCTGGACATTCCTGGATATTTGAGGTGGAGACTGGGGAGGGCAGTGAAGGATCTGAGTGGGGTATAATACCACAGAGTCCACCTTCTAAAGCTGCCATTTTCTCCAGGGGAACTGATCTCTGTCATCTGCACATCAGTTATAATTCCAGGAAATCAGGCCACACACGGAGGTTTGTAATCCTGTTAAGGATGTTACCTTTTTTTGTATTTGCAAGAAAGATTGCTGGCTGAGAGAGATCTAGGCCGATTCCAGATGGGCACAAATAGAGCGAGTGCTTTTGCTTTTTCAGCGACCTCACTCGTAAAAACCCGCAATTTCCCATCCCGGCTTACCTGCGGTCCATGGCGCTCAGTTGCGCTCTATAAGCGGACGGTGTGAACGCGGTATTGCGGGTTTGCACACTTCTGGACGCTTCGTCGCCGCGGAGAGGCCCTCCCCTTTCCCTCCTTCCTTTGCCAGCCGGCCGGCAACAATATTCCCTTAATTTTTTTTAAAAAAACGGGCGCCATTTGCGCAGTCGCACGTTTGCGCACATCGAACTGCGCAAATGCGCACAAACGCACAAAAGCGCACAAAAGTCGACGCTGCATATTCGCATACCTGCGCGTTTGCGCATTTGCGCAAAACACGTAAAAAAATTTTTTTTAAAAAAAACCGAACTGCGAACCAATGAAGGCCCCCGACGTCAACTGTGACAGGGAGGAAACAACCAATCCCGGGTATCTCAGTTGGCCGTGCGAACATCTGGAAGCGGGACGGCACGACACGCTGTGAGACAAAGCGGATGGAGACGAAAGTGAACGCATGGCTGGTAAGCGATTATTTCCGCAGAAAAACCGCAATTTCTGGCCATCTGGAATCGGCCCTATATTCACATAACTGTTTTATAAACATGTTCCAAACTTGAATTAGAGATCCGAACTGGCCTAATTCAGGCCAATTTGGATTTCATCAAAGTGGCTTACATTTTTACTGGGACAGCTGAAACATTTTGGTATGTCTAATATTAGAAAGGCTGATTTCCGCTCACGTAGTCATTTATGTTAAGCAATTTACTTCACTGGAGAGATTCCCAATTTACTATGATAACTACTGAGATATACTGGGACATGGGCCAAGCTTCACTGTCACATTTTATGCAAGTCTCTGAGGTTCAGAATAGTGATGATGAGATCCGGCCTCCTCTCCCTATGTCTTCTGATTCACAAGAGCCCTGCCACAAACCATTAAATTTTCATGACTGCAAGATTTAAAATAGGATCACTATAAGATAAACTTGAGACAGGTATTTTTCTTTTCTAGGAGAAACTGAAGTTTAACCTTAAGGCATTCAAAAAAAATGAATTATTATGGAACTAGCAGAACCACTGGCAAACATTCAAGTTCAAACAAACTGTCCCTGCTGCTCTGTAACAAAGGCCTTCCTTTTCCCTGACTGACTACACCACCCTTCACTTTTCTGCTTATCACCTCCCTTGCTCCCTCCCCAAACCATGGAATCTGTATGTTTATGTCTCTTAGGAAGCTGAGATTAGGGTTGCCAGGTACCTGGACTGCCTTGATGGGAGATTTCCAGGTTCCTGGAGTCCCATGGCACGAGACTGGGACCTGGTACTTACACTGGGTTTTCTTCTTCATGTGCGCACATAGCACGTGGGTGCTCCTAGCGTGCATGATGACATCACTCCAGGAAGTGACATCATCGCATTGGTCAAAGGGCACCCCTGAGTCAAAGGGCACCCTTGTCCTTGCTGCCAGGGCCGCTCTCACCACCGGGGCTGTCGGGGCCCGCTCTCATTACTAGGGCCACCAGTGCTGCTCTTGTCGCCCCTGCATTCTCGCTGCCGGGGCCACCATGGCCCGCTCTCGCTGCCAGGGCCACCATGGCCCACTCTCGCTGCCAGGGCTGCTGGGGCTGCTCTTGCTGCTGGGGCCGCCAGGGCCACTCTCTCCTCCAGGGCTGCTCTTGCTGTCATGGTTGCCGCTGCCCACTCTCACCACTGCAGCCTGCTTTCACCAGTGTCGCCATCGTTTGCCTCGAATCAGCTGCTGTGGGTGCGGGAGCGCATCCCCCACCCAGGGGCATGGCATGCCGCCTGGGGTGCCGCCTCAGGGAGTGTGCCCCCCACCAGTCAAGTAAGTGGGCTCAGGGGGGAAAGGTTGGGATCGGAAGATCCCCCTCCCCGGGCGGGGGAATGGCAACCCTAGCTGAGATTTATGTCAGCTTAAGTTCAAAGACCTAGTTGATGTGATGATATTCTGGATATTTATTTACTTTACTTACACCCCACCTTTCTCCACAACAGGTTCCAAAACAGATTGTATCATTCTCCACTCCTCCATTTTATCCTCACAACCACCTAGGGGTCCCAGGTTTATCTTCACAACAACCTAGGGATCCCCTGCTCCCAGCCCCTGTCCCCCACTGCCTCCTACCTGGGTGGTGGCGGGAAAGGTGCATGGAATGGCAACAGGAGCTCCACAGCGTGCTCCTGCATGCTCTGGAGCCTTCCTTGTCACACCGGGAATGATGCTGTTCTCAGTGCAACAAAAAGGGAAGGCCCCCGCTGGGGGTATTTTTGCTTAAAATCAGCCAATTTTAATTAAAAATACTTGCTGTCCGCAACGGCCTTCCCTTCCTTGTTGCGCTGGGAATGATGTCATTCCCAGTGCAACAATGAAGGCTCCGGTGTACACATGTGCGCATGGTAAGTTTCCCCTGCTCATCCCCCCCCCACAACCCACCATCCTCCGGTTTGGGCACTGGGGGATGTCAACACTACAACAACCCTATGAGGTAGGTTAGACTGAGAGTCTCTGATGGCCGAAGGTCAACCAACAAGCTTCCATGGCATAGTGGGGATCTGAACAATGATTCCCCCAGATTCACTCTGACCCTCTAACCAATTTGGAGATTATTACTGTCCAAGTGTTGTGTCTTCAACCATAGTCAGTGAGGTTGAAGTCCATATTTATTATTTTTGAATATGCTATAGATTTTTTCTCATTTTATTTAAGATTTTGAATACTTCTTTTTAAAAATTTGGATTTGAATGAGCAGAGCCTGTCCAAGACTTCAGTGTTTCCCCATTTGTTCACTGTTACTCAAACAGCACAGTAATAACAACCCTGTTAACCAGCTAGAAATATAAAGCAATGGCTTCCAAGTGGCACTCTGCCCACCAAACTCTTGCATTATGTATTGCATGACTTTTTATCCTCCCTGAAGGGAGGTTTTAGAATGACAGAAGCAGCTGGCAAGAGGAAATGGGAACAACTATTCAGAGACAATCTGTAACCATCAGTTGAAATACTTTCTTCACAAATATAGCATTGCATTGGTGCTGCATATGAATATTACTACAAATTAACACTTTTCTCAGCAGCTTAATCTATATTGATCTTAACTACCTGTCATTATTTGTAAAGGATATCATTATGGAACATAACTCAACTTCCAGCATGACTTGTTAACTCATTGTAAACTTGCATGGGAAGCCTCACCCTAATCTGAATACAGGATTATTATTCTATCAGAGCACATCTCTCCTGTGCATCTGTCTGAATATTTTCTATTTCTCCTTTTAAAGGAAAGAGGACAGAAAGGGAAATAATTCCCCCAGGGGTGTCTGTATAGAATATTGTTTATTGTACCTTACTTATGACATCCAACAGGTCTCTGCCAAGACACTGTTGGCAGAAAACTGCTCATTGGTTGGGACTTGGAGACAAAAAAAATACACATGAGACTAATGGGAACATCCTCTAAATTAAATACCAAAATCTGTCATATGCCATTACTATATTCAAGAATACAAAACCCATTAATCAAATTTGAGCCTGAATTAAGTATCTGGCATATCCCTACAAGTTTTGGGATCTGATCTGATTAGGTAAAAAAAGTACTTGTTTATAGAGTTATATTCATGTATAAAACTATTATCATTGTTATAAATTCATATTCAATGAACTGAGCAACATTTAACATAATTTTGGATAAACAGAATTTCATAAAATCACAGAGTTGTGGTAGAGAGTGCCCTGAAGTCATAGCTGACTTATGGCAACCCCTGATAGATTTTCAAGGCAAAAGACTAACAGAGATGGTTTGTTATTGCCTGCCTGTGCAACCTTGGTCTTCATTGAGGTCTCATATCCAATTACCAACCAAGGTCAACACTGCTTAGTTTCTGAAATCTGATGAGATCAGGCTCACCTGGGCTATCCAGGTCAGGGAAAATAGGGTAATATTGTAAGATTATTCTACCCAATAGACATGACTATAAATAAATGATTTATGGCTGGATCAAATGATCCATCAAAAGGAAGTGCTGGTAGTTACAGATCTTTCCCATGTTTGCCTCCCTAGTAGTCCTTTGTAACACTGGGAAAGTTGATTCCTGGAATCATGGCACCCACAGAAGACCTGCACTAGTTGGTGAGTTGCATTCAGAGGAGAGAATGATGTAAAATTGCCTCCTGCCTTTTGTGTTAGCAGAACTGGCACTTGCAGAAGAAAGAACAAATTGTCACCTTTGTCCTCCTTCATGGCAGCTCCTTGGCTCACATGGGCTATTAGTCCGCATGGTCCTGGGGCCCATGAATGGAAGATTTGTGTTCACTCACCGTGAAGCTTCCTTTCTCCGTGGTCCAGGAGTGGGTCAGTCAGACTCGTGGGAAGTAGCTCCTCCTCTGGTGCAGGGTCGGATTGGCTTTGCAATTCCAGGTAGGAGGGGCTCTTCCCTGGACCTCCAGTTCTTTTCCAAGCCCATTATCTCCATGCAGTACACCACAGAAGCCACCTTCCATCTTGTAACCTGCTCATAACATACTGATAACATGTATAAACTTGACCAAAAACTTCCTAACCAAACTATCCAACTACATCCGTTAGGATACCCCCTCCCAATCTAACAACTACTGGGTGGGTATTGACTGACCCACTCCTGGACCACGGAGAAAGGAAGCTTCACGGTGAGTGAACACAAATCTTCCATTCTCCCATTGGTCCAGGAGTGGGTCAGTCAGACTCGTGGGACATACGTCCAGCAGTGAACTACCGGGTGGGTAATTTCCTACTCTAGGCCTCCAGGACGTGCTGTAGCACTCTCCTCCCAAAGGCCGCTTCTGCTGAGGCCACCTGGTCTACCTTGTAGTGTTTGGTGAAAGTGTGCACCGATTTCCAGGTAGCCGCTTTGCATATCTTTTCCAGAGTTGGAAAAGCCCTATATGCCGCTGACGCAGCAGCTCCCCTTACTGAATGGGCAGTAATCCCCTCGGGAGGGGACCTTTTACTAGTCATATAGGCCAGAACAATACAGTCCCGGATCCATCTACTCAGGGTTGCAGTCGATACTTGTTCCCCTAAAGAACTCCTCCTAAAGGAAACGAACAAGTTCTCCACCTTACGGCTAGTCTTAGTCCTGTCAATGTAATAGCTCAGGGCCCTCCGAACATCCAATTTATGCCACTCCCTCTCCTTGCTATGAGTAGGATTAGGACAAAAAGAAGGCAACACTATGTCCTCACCCCTGTGAAACTCGGAGTTCACCTTTGGAATAAAGGTCGGATCGGGCCTCAGGACCACCCTGTCAGCATGGAAAACACAAAGTTCCCTATTCACAGACAGGGCCCGTATCTCCGATACCCTTCTAGCGGACGTTAGTCCCACTAGAAAAATGGTCTTTAGAGTGAGCTCTCTAAGGTGACAGAGCGCCATGGGCTCAAACGGTTCCTTCGTAAGTGCAGAAAGCACTACATTCAGATTCCAGGTAGGGAACCTATGTACTTGTGGAGGATTTAAGAGCATAGTTCCCCGTATAAAACGTCTTATGTGAGGGTGTTTATTTAGGGAGCCCCCTTTCCTAGATCCCCTCACAGCTGAGATGGCTGCCAGTTGTCTCTTCAGGGTACTAGTGCTTAGCCCCTTATCCAACCCCTCTTGTAAGAAAAGCAAAATGTCCTTGATGGACGCAGTCAGAGCAGTACGTTTCCGTTCCATGCACCAACTGGAGAACACCTGCCAAGTCCTGTCATAGCTCTTGTTAGTTGAGTCCTTCCTGGAGGCCAACATGGTCTTTATCACCTCCTCGGCGTAGCCACACCTCTTCAGTTGGTCGAACTCAACCGCCAAGCTGTCAGTCTTAATGACGTCGGGTCTGGGTGTAGTATATCTCCTTGTTTCAGTAGGTCCGACCTGTGGGGCAGTTCCCATGGGTCTGTCGTCGATAGTCTCATGACCTCTTGAAACCACGGTCTCCGTGGCCAGTAAGGGGCCACCAAGATCACCTCCGCCTCTTGTTCCACGATCTTCTGTACCACTCTGCTGAGAATGCTGACCGGTGGAAAAGCATAAAGCAGGGCACGAGGCCAGTCCTCGCTTAAGGCATCGGTTCCGATGGCTGCCTTTTCCTCCCACCTGGCGAAGAACTTTGTGACCTGCCTGTTCGATGCCGTCGCGAATAGATCCACTTCTGGCGTCCCCCATCTCCAGCATATCTGTCTGAATACTTGGTCATGCAGTCTCCACTCTGCTTGGTCCACTGAATTTCGGCTCAGCCAGTCTGCCACTATGTTCTGTTTCCCCGCTAGATGCACTGCCTTTATGGACAGGAGATGCGACTCCACCCATTGGAAAATCTCCTCTGTCTCTCTGCTCAATCTTGGGGACCTGGTCCCTCCTTGCCTGTTTATGTAGGCCTTCGCCGTCATGTTGTCCGTTCTTATCAGCACATGTTGATGTAGCAGATCCTCCTGCAACTCCCAAAGTCCGTACTTGATGGCTCTCAGCTCTAACAAGTTTATGCTTTGGTCCCTTTCTTCCTTTGTCCAGGTACCCTGGCACATCCTGCCTGTCATATGAGCGCCCCATCCCGACAGACTCGCATCCGTAGTCACGATGGATCTCTTTGGTTCTCTGAGCGGCACGCCGTCGCTGAACCTGGCAGGCTCCGTCCACCAATTCAGCTCCACCCTGAGAGACTCTGTTATCGTCACCCACTTCCTTTGTTTGTGAGTTATGACTTTCTGGAAAGGACGTAGAAAGGTTTGGAGTGGGCGAGTGTGGAAGCGAGACCAGCTCACAATGTCCTGGCATGACACCATCATGCCGAGCAGTTTCGCTAGAAACATAACCTCCACTTTCTTCCTGCTTTGTATCGCCTTTATCATCGTGGAAATCTTTTGTTGTCTCTCTTCGGACAAGAAGGCTCTGTCCCTTGTTGTATCTATGAACACTCCCAGGTGATTTATTTTTTGTGTAGGGACGATGCAACTTTTCTTCCAGTTGATCACAAACCCATGCTCCTGAAGGCACCGGGTCGTTTCCTGTGTTGCTGTCCTTCCCGCAGGCAATGAGGGAGCCTTTATCAGCAGGTCGTCCAGGTATGGAGACAGGGCAATCCCTTGGACCTGGAGCACTGCTACCAATGTCACCAATACCTTGGTGAACACCCTCGGTGAAGACTTCAACCCGAACGGTAGCGCCCTGTATTGGTAATGGTTTCCATTGTATGCGAATCTGAGGTATTTGAGGTGAGACTGTCGTATCGGTATGTGAAGGTATGCCTCTGAAAGATCGATCGAGGTCAGGAAGTCCTCCTTCCGGATCGCTCCTACTGTTGTCTTCAGGGTTTCCATTTTGAACTTGCGGCACTTTATGTACCGGTTGAGCCATCGTAAGTCCAGTATAGCTCTTACCTCTCCGTTTTTCTTTGGTACGATAAAGAACACCGAATAGACACCCCGATTCCGTAGGTGTTTTGGGACTGGCTCTATTGCTCTTATCTCTACTAGATGTCGAATGGCTCCGAGAATCTTGAGATGTTTCGATTCCATTCGATGTCTCGGCAGCGTAAGTAGTCTCGAGGGCGGTTGTCTCTCGAACTCCAAAGTGTATCCCTTGGATACTGTTTCCAGTACCCACTTGTCTGATATTGATCTTGTCCATTGAACTGCAAAGTGTTGCAATCTTCCCCCAATTGGGATGGACTCTTTCCCCTCCAGATAGTCATGCCTGATTTCCTTTCTTCTGGCCCTTTGACTGTTGGCTCTGTCTTCTGAAACCGAAGTGCTTGTTGTCACTCCTTGGTTTTGTTTGCCACCGGCTTTTGAACGTTCTGTCACCACCGGATCGAAAGGAACGCTTGGGGTCTCGAAAAGCCTGCTTGCTCTTGCCCTTGAAGTCGCGTTTCTTGGAGGGCAGGACCTTCTTCTTCTCAGTGTCTTCCACTAGAAATTTATCCAGTGCCTCTCCAAACAACTTTGTCCCTGAGAAAGGTATCGCCGCCACTTTGTTGCGTGCCGGTGGGTCCACGTCCCAGTTCCTGAGCCACGTGTTGCGTCTTGCTGTCACGTTGAAGCCCATGGCCCTCAAGGTCATCTGGAAAGAGTCCATTGAGGAATCTGCCATAAAGGCCGTGGACAGGGCTAATTTCTTGACCACATTCCTGAATTTCCGTGGTATCTCCTTGCCTGCATCCGCTAGTTCTGACGCCCAAGTGAACGTTGTTCTGGCAAACAGTGAACCCATGGCGGAGGCTCTCAATGATGCTGCAGACGCCTCGAAGTTCCTGCGCAGTGCCTGCTCAATCTTCTTGTCGGATGATCTTTAGGCATGCCCTCTGCATCCATAGGTAGTACTGATGTGGTGGCCAGGCTGGAAATCGGGTCGTCCACTGCAGGTAACTTGATCTTTCTTGTTGCATCCGGTCCCAGTCTATAGAATTTATTGAACACTGACTGTAAGGCCTTTGGTTTAGCTGGGTTAGCCCATTCTGCCTTAAGGATGCTGTGAAACATAGCTGGCAATGGCACCCCCATCTGCGGCTGTCCTACTTTGGGGAGAACCTTTTCACTGCCCTGTGGGTAGGATTGGTCTGCATCCTCTTTCCCCACTTCCTTCTGGGTGATTTCCAGCGTCCTCAGGACCTTTGGCAATAATCTAGAGTACAGATCCTGTGGAAACAGCCTGAGCTGTGTCGAGGTCATAGGGTCTTCCTCTTCCTCTGATAGTTCTTCATCGGAGTTTGTTTCTAGACCCGATGCTTCAGAGTCTGAATCAATGTCTCCAGACTGGCTGGATGATTCCTCTGTCCATTCCTTCTCCTTCCTCCTCCTCTTGGACCTGTGAAGGGAAGTGGGCTTCGCATGTCTCTTGCCCTTGTGGGAAGAGCGCCTCTGGCTCCCTTTTGATGACTCTGAGACATGCTGAGCCCTGAACTCCTGCACTACTGCTCTGAGTTCCTTTCTCATTTCACCCCTCATCCAGGTTAGCATACTTGCTTTCGTCTCCTGGTCTTTCAGATCCATAGTGCTCTCCTGGTTCATTCCACTGGGACCTTGTTCTGATTGAGGGGAAAAAGGTGAGCTAGGAGACTCCAAGCTGCTTAAGGGTCCCTCTGCTGTCCCCTCTTCGCTCTGCCCTGTCTTGGTGGCCATTCCCGCCAAAAACTTCCCGCCTAGGGGAGAACACAAAATGGCGGCTGGTGAGAGGGAGAGCAATCAAGGTCACGGGGGAAGGAGGGGGGGCTAGCCATTAGAGAAGAGCAAAAAACCCCAAAAAGGAAAAAAAAAACAGGGGGGGACCACCTAGCACCCCCGTTTCACCTTCTCTAGTCAGGCTCCAGGGGCTAAAGCCACGCTGGTTTCGCCTTATTCCGCTCCGGCCCCCGCCAGGCACGTAGCTCCCTACCTTTGCCGAAGTCCTGGGAGTGCCTCTGTCAGCGCTGCCGCCCGTGCACCTGGAGACCCAAGGTTGCTTTCCGGGCCGAGCCAGCAAAAAACGCTGCTGGACACGCTGGTCAACACCGTCGCCGCGGCCGTTTGCAGTTTCCCAGGCCTTCTGCAGCGTCCGTGCGCCCGCGGCTTTTTTTCGCGCGCCGCTTTTGGCGCCGTTTTCTAGCCGCTCCCTGCGGCTCAATCCGGAGGAGGGGGGGGAGCGCAAGTTAGGAGGGAGATTCCCTTCCCTTGTCCCTTGCCCCTCCGTCCCCTCTGTCGTTGTCTTCTTCTTCTTCCTTTTCTTTCTTTCTTTCTTTCTTTTTTTTTTTTGAAATTGCTGTGCTCTATACGAGCAAGCCAAAAACACAACCCTGCGAGAGCAGGGCCGGAAAAAACTGGAGGTCCAGGGAAGAGCCCCTCCTACCTGGAATTGCAAAGCCAATCCGACCCTGCACCAGAGGAGGAGCTACTTCCCACGAGTCTGACTGACCCACTCCTGGACCAATGAGAGAATCAACTTTCTCATAGGCAGAAGAAAGTCCTAACGGAAAGGGAATGTAGGAAAGAGCCAATGTTCTTGCTGGGTTAAATCCTAAACTAACCCACTCAGTTACCGCCTAGTCTCAAACCTTCTGTTTCTGGGTAAGGTGATTAAGCGGGCGGTGGAGAAACAGCTGCAGAGTTTCCTGAAGGAGACCTTGGCCCTGGATCCCTTCCACTCTGACTTCCGCCTGGGCCATGGGGCCAAGACATTGTTGGTCGCCCTCATGGATGATCTTTGCAGACATCTGGATCGAGGTGGAACAGTGCTGCTGATTTTACTAGATCTTTCGACAGCATTCAATACGGTCAGTTATGAACTTCTGACCCACTGCCTCGCAGACGTGGGGATACAAGGGATGGCACTACATTGGCTTGTCTCCTTTCTCCACGGTCGGGGACAGAGGGTGGTGCTAGGGGAGAAGTTCTCATCCGGCCATCCACTTGTATGTGGCATGCCACAGGGGGCAATACTCTCCCCATTACTGTTTAACATCTACATGCGCCCCTTCACCCAGCTGGTGCTAAGTTTCAGGCTTGGATGTCATCAGTACGCTGATGACACCCAGCTATATCTGTTGATGGCTGGCCTGGATCAGCCCCAGATGTCCTGGAACATGCTTTTGAAGCCGTGGCTGGATGGTTGAGGCAGAGTTGGCTGAAGTTAAACCCCTCAAAGATGGAGATCCTGCACTTGGATACTGCACTTGGATCCCTTGGAGATCCTGCACTTGGAGCGTGGATTCTGGGCTCCAGCTTCCGACACTCGATGGGGCAGTGTTTACACTGCTTACACTGACTCTGAGGGTTAGGAGCCTGGGAGTGATCCTGGATGCCCAGGGCCGAATCGACGGGGGGGGGCAGGGGGTAGTCTGCCCCCGGCACCGCAAAAGAGGGGACGCTGGGCACAGCTGCCCCCCAGGAGCACACGGGTGGCAAGACAGGGGGCACACGGCAAGTGGAGCTGTGCGGCGGCAGCACACAGTCCTGTGGAGCTGGTGGTGGCAGCACGAGTGGCTGGGAGGCCGCCCACGCCATTCGGCTGCCCCGCAGGACAAGCGGCGGCTGGCTTGCCGTGCGCCCCTTGTCCTACGGGGCAGGCAAAAGGCAGCACAGGTGGCTGGGAGGCTGCCCGAGCCATTCGCCTGCCTCGCAGGACAAGGGGCGCACAGCAAGCTGGCCGCCCCTTGTCCTGCAGGGCAGGCGAATGGTGTGGGCAGCCTCCCAACCACTCGCGATATCGTGCCAGCTCTGTGGTGCGCCGGGACAGCTGGCTTGCCACGGGGTGGCACATACCGCCTGCGTGATGACATCATGGAGCAATGTCATCACACAGCACCAGGAGTGTGTGCATGTGGCCGGACTTCAGTTGCCCTGGGTGCCGGCAACCATAGATCTGGCCCTGTGGGTGCCTCCTTGAAAATGAAGGCCCAGGTCACGGTGGTTGCCAGGTCATTGTTCTTCAATCTCTGACAGACCAGACAGTTCTCCCCCTACCTTTCGACCCACAACTTAATTACAGTGGTCCAGGCAATGGTCACCTCTAGGCTAGACTACTGTAATGTGCTCTACACAGGGCTCCCCTTTAAATTGATCCGGCAGTTAAAACTGGTCCCAAATGCGGCGGCGCTTATCATCACTGGAGTGCCTTCTAATGCACACATAACACCGGTACCGCGCCAGCTGCACTGGTTACTGGTGGAATACCGGAACAGTTTCAAGGTCTTGGTATTAACCTACAAAGCCCTATGCGGACTGGGACCGGCGTATCTGCAGGAGCGCCTCTCCCTATATGAGCCCCGGAGGATGCGTTGATGCAGCAACAAACAGCTGTTAATGGTCCCTGGCCCCAGGGAGGCCCACCTAGCATCGACCAGAGCCAGGGCCTTTTTGGTCCTGGCTCCAACCTGGTGGAACGCTCTGTCTAAAGAGACCAGGGCCCAGCTGGACTTGTTATCCTTCTGCTGGGCCTGCAAGATGGAGTTGTTCCACCAGGCATACGGTTGATGCTGGCTAGGCCTCCCCACTGGCCGATTAGAGGAGAACGTGCCCCCCTACTGGAAGCATTTACCGCCAAGCCTTGTTAAATACTTTTGGAGATGGTTGGGTGGTGGTTTTTGGAGAAGTCTGCTGCTGTATGTTTTTTAAATATTTATATGGTTGTATTGGTTTTAAAGCTATTTGTACTTAAAATTATTATATCGGTTGTAATCTGCCCTGAGCTTGCTGATGTGGGGAGGGCGGAATATAAATTGAATTAAATAAAATAAATAAATAAATAAATAAATAAAGAGCTGAGTTTGGAGCTGCCAGCCCAGTCCTTTGTGCAGTGCTCCAGCCCAATTCCTAGACAAGGCTTTTGATATGTGCCAAAAACCAGCCAAAGAGGTGGGTCTGGAACGCTACTTAAAAGGTTCTTGGTTGACTGCTCCAAGCTCATCTCTTCAGCTGCTTCAGCCTCACTTCTTCAGGGCAGGCTATGGGCTGGTGATTCCCCATGCAACCTAGTTTAGACACCCCTGCTTTAAAGTTTCTGACATGCTAATCCTAGAGTCCAGTTAAAAGGAACATGCTTGGCACAGTGAGAAGGAAAAGCAAATCAGAACAATTTGGCAATTTCAACAAAACAGGAGTTAAAGAATGCTTATATAAGAGGAAGCACAATAGTATTTTTAACTTTTAAAAAATATCTATAAAAATACATTTCAGATTAAACCGAACAGGCATTTTCTAAAGCTTTGCAAGACTTGTGGATGGGTTAGGAGATCTCCTCTACCGCATTCATGAACAGTATTGTTCAAGTCTTCTAAAAACTGATGTACTATTTAATTTTCATGGCAAAATGGATTATCTTTTGACATGCAGGAAAACATGCACAGAAATTTTAAATGCCTTAGAGGCCCATAATGAAATCAGATAATCCAGTAAAATATTTAATCATTTTTCAACAAAAAGCATTCCAAGTATTCAATGACTAACGTTCTCTATAAGTAAAAATGCATTTAAGTGCATTCTTGGGACCCAAAGAGAGGCAACATATCAACTTTTTCATTAAAATAAATGAATTCAATATATCTAAGTAACATAAACAGTTTTGTAGTACAACAATCCTAAGAACACTTTTCTGGGAATAAGTCCCTTTGAATAGACCTCAGTAGAATTCTGAGTAGACCTACTTAGGATTTCTCTCTTAGCCTTTGAAACAGGGTATTTTAAAATTACAGAAGGTTAAACGTTCTGACAACTAATTATGGTTGTGTGTTTCTACACTTTTGAATTATTTCCATTTAAACTTTATGTGCATCACTCCTTTTTATTCTCTAGTGTTGATACAGAAATGGGGAAAATGCAAACCATTTCATCCCCCCCCCCCCCAACTACGCTCTGGGCATTCAGAAGTTACTAAGCACAAAGAGGACACGTGTCAAACAAGCACATTACTGCCCTGCATTACTGCTCATGTGTATAGAGGGCAAAGATATTATGTTTTGCTGTAACTAATAGGCTCCTCTTTAGAATCCTAAAAAAGAGATGTAGTTACTGTTCAGGTACTTATAGTGCAATCCTAAGAAGAGTTACTTCAGTCTAAGGCCAATGATTTCAATGGACTTAGACTGGAGTAACTCATTTTAGGATTGCATTGTTAGAGTCTTTGAAAGCATACAAATAATATTTAGAAGCTACTTTACTTACCCACTCTTCCTCATCATATTCTGAATGATGAGGGATAGAATCCTGTCTTTGAATCTCATGCGGACGTTCCTGTTTGGGCTGATCGTCATTATCGTCAACACTGATCCTTGGCACAGTTGGCTTTTTTAGGACACAACCTGGACGGGCTGTGTATAGGGCTAAAAGGGCACTTCTGATCAGCTGATCCTTAAACGCATGCACAAATAACTCTGTCTAGAATTAAAGAAAACATGAAATGAATAATATGGAAATATATACATAAGTTTCAACTCCATCTATAAACTCCATCTATTCTCAGTTAAGAATTATAAGATTTTAATTTATCTGAATTTCTGTTGGTTTAAGAGTAATACAAAAGGAGCCCAAGTTTTGCAAACTGTGAATCACACAGAAAGGGAATGTAGCTGAATCTCTGGTATATAAAGAACCATATTACATTAAAATATATATATTACTTGTTTTTGTAAGACCTTTCAACAACAGGAAGATCAGAGTATAAATTAGTAGTATGTTCATAAAAAGGTCAGATTATAACATTTTAAAATAAGTACATGACTAAAAACATTTTTCTTTAACACATTTATGGTATGTATTACAATAGAACAGTCTGCCCCCTTTCTGATATTTGTGTTGCTTTAGTTTCATGGGGTGGAGTCCCTGCTCCTTAGTTTTGTTTGTTAATTAAAATTGTAGACTACGTGAGCTCCCTTGTCCTGAGACCAGTTGTTCCTATTCTTGTATTTTCTTGCTAATAAATGGATTTTTTAAAAACACACCTGTCTCTGTTGCATGAACCTAAAAGCAGGAACGTGAGTAAATACCATATTCACTCCCAGAGGACTCTCCATTCTAGTGATAAACATCTGCTAAAGGTCCCTGGCCCCAGGGAGGCCCGCCTGGCATTGACCAGGGCCAGGGTCTTCTCGGTCCTGGCCCCAGCCCAGTGGAATGCTCTGTCTAATGAGACCAGGGCCCAGCAGGATTTATCTTTCCACCAGGTCTGTAAGACGGAGCTGTTCCGCCAGGCGTATGGACGGTGCTAGGTGGAGCCCCCTGGCCGGTTGATTACAGAACAAGCCCTCCCTACTAGCAACACCCCCATCTAGTAAGCAGTCCCTCCTGCGATGCTCTGGAGAAGGGCAAAGGTTGGTCAGTTGGATTTTGTGCTGCTATGTATATGTATGTATTGTAATTGTGTAATGTTGGATGTTTTATGATTTTAATTGGTATTTAACTGTTTAATGTATTTTATACTGTACGTGGTTGTAATCTGCCCTGAGACTGCAGGTGTGGGGAGGGTGGAATATAAATCAAATATAAATAAAAATAAATAAATATTCCTGACTTGCAAGGAAAAGGAAACATCTCACAGGGTATTGCCATTCACAACCCAGAGCTTACATATGCATACCCCGACCTAAAACACTACAGTGCTCACTATGTGACTCAGCTGGAACAGTTCTATACTGGATGGGTTTTAAAGTTTGGTCAGTTTATTTTACCACTTTCCATTTATAATCCCTTCTAGTCTCAAACGGTTTGTGAATTAATGAGCACACAAACTTTATACTTGTCACATGCACCACAAGCTTCCTACTTCATGTTCCTACTTCATGTGAGAGAGTTAAGAACACTAAAGTGTGAAGTAACCTATCTCATTTTTTTAGGAAAAACAATGGCTCAATATTCCACAGGTGCTTGATTCAGAAGTTCTCTGAGACTAGCTAGTTGGTCCCTTCTACCTTTTCTGGATTCAAACAAAATGAGAAGGGAATTCTTGTGCTTGAGCTGATTCTTAGCCAGGAATGGAATCCAGTTCCTGTTTCATGCTGGTCTCTTTGTTCATGTGGCTAATTCCATATTGAGATAGACTGAACAGAAGGATTTTCACAATCAAATAAGTTTTGAGAAATCCCATCTAGATGTTCGCCAATTGGTTGGGAGGCTATGCCAACTTCATGGGAGTGGTCCAGGCTGCCTACCAAGAGAGGGGCTGGCACTATCCAACCATATGGTGAACAAATATTCTGTGGGCGTGGGCCCTCATGGGGGAAGGGGCTGCCATTGACTATGATGAGGCTATGATAAAACCCCTATGAGGTGGAACTTCATGGGGTTGCCATGAGTTGGTTGCAACTCAGTGGCATACTTTACTTACTTCGTTTGTTAATTCTCTAAGATCCATGATGCTGCCTTATACTGAATCAAACCATTGGTCCACCAAGATCAGTATTGTGTACTCAGACCTGCAGCAGCTATCCGGGGTCTCAGGTACAGGTCTTTCACATCACCTACTACCTAGTCCTTTTAACTGGACATGCTGGGGATTGAACCTGGAACCATCTATTATCAGGGCTCATTTCAAGGGGGAGCACACCAGAACGCTGTTCCGGTAGCTCCCCCAAGTCAAGTGGCCCTGCAACCTGACTTTAAAACATTTTGTGCCATTTAGGCCTCAATTGGGGCCAAAATGGCCACGATTGGGGCCAAAACGGCCCCGATCGGGTTGGTGCTGGGTAGGGGAAGTGTGCCACACCCGGCACCAACCTGATCCCGGATGTTTCAGCCCCAATCTGGGCTACAACGGGCCTAAAATGCCCATTTTTGGCCATTTTGGACCCATTTTGGCCTGGATAAGGGCCAAAACAGCTGTGATCAGGTCGGTGCCAGGAGGGGGGAGCCTCCCCCACCAGGCACCAACCTGGTCCTGGTTGTTTCAACCCCGATTCTGGCCAAAACAGGTTCAAAATGGCCGTTTTTTTGGCAATTTGGCAGATCGGGGCCGAAACAGCCCGGATAGGGTTGGTGCCGGGTGGGGAAGCCTCCCCTGCCCAGAACCAATGTGGTCCCAGCCATTTTGGCCCCAATCCGGGCCGAAAATGGCCATTGCCAGTGATTTGGGGCCATTTTGACCTGGATTGGGGCTTAAACAGCCTGGATCGGGGCCGAAACGGCCTGGACTGGGTTGGTGTTGGGTGGGAAAGCGTACCCACCAAGCACCAACCTGGTCCCGACCGTTCTGGCCCTGATCCTGGCCGAAACGGGTCCAAAATGGCCATTTTTGGCAATTTTGGGCCGGTTTTGGCCCAGATCGGGACCAAAACGGCCTGGATTGGGTGGGTGCTAGATGGGGGAAGCCTCCCCCTCCTCGTACTGATGCAGTCCTGGCCATTTCAGCCCCAATCTGGGCCAAAATGGGCCCAAAATGGCCATTGTCGGCCATTTGGGCCGCTTTGGCCTGGATTGGGGTCGAAATGGCCCGTATTGGGGCCGAAAGGGCCTGGATCGGATTGGTGCTGGGTGGCAGAAGCCTCCCCTGCCTGGCACGGACATGGTCCAGGCCGTTTCGGCCCCAACCCTGTCCGAAACAGGCAGAAAATGGCCATTTTTGGTCCATTTCAGCCTGGATTGGGGGCAAAGGGGCCCAGATCGGGTCCCCCTGACCAGCACCATCCTGGTCCCTGCCATTTAGTCCCCGATCCAGGCCCAAAATGGCCATTTTTGGCACTTTGGGGCCTTCTTGGGCCCAGATCTGGGCCAAAACAGCCTGTACTGGGTCAGTCCTGGGCAGGGCAGGGTTCCCCCGCTTGGCTCCGACCAGATCCGGTCCTTTTCGGCCCCGATCTTGTCCCCAAAGGCCCAAAATGGCCACTTTTGGCCATTTGGGCCATTTTCTGCCTGGATCGGGGCCTCTGTTGTGCACTACTGAAGGACCCAAACAACGGCCCGCATCCACTCGGTAGAACTGTAGGAGGAATAAATGTTTGTCTGATGCTAAGAAGGGAGACATGATGGAGACAAATGAACAATCTGGGTGTTTCTTGTTTGGAGCTAAGGGAGGCAAGGGTCTTTCATGAGGAGCTGCGTGCTGACAGTTCTTCCTCTTACACCGCCATCCTAAGTAATCTACATCCTTCTAAACCCATTGACTTCAATGTTATTTGCCTTCTCCACCATTAGGTAAATGACAACATTGTTTCAGCTCAGGCGGCTGCAGAAGAATGAGGGAGAGAAGGAAACTGTTTAAATTGGCTCTGCCTCTCAGAGCAGAACCACAAGTGACAAAAGGCACAGATTGGACACTTGTCAGCTTCCCTCAAGTTTTGATGGGAAATATAGGCAGCTTGGCGGAATGTTGGACAAATGACAGCTGAAAAGTCCATTGGACAGCAGTCAGAGAGCCAAGCTGCAAGACTAGGATGCCTACATTTCCCATCAAAACTTGAGGGAAGCTGACAAGTGTCCAATCTGTGCCTTTTGTCACTTGTGGTTCTGCTCTAAGTTTCCCTCTTCAACTCAACTCACAATGCAAGGCTAAATCGTTTAGGCAATTAATAGGCAAGGAAGATGGCTTTGCCTGGGAAATCAAGGCTACTGCATTTGGGAGGTGGTGGAGAAAGGACAGATTAAGAGTGGATTGAGGAAGGGCAGAAAAAGGAATCTTCCAGAACCTCGAGACTGAGGGCACCATTTGGTAACTCTTCATATTATCCACACATTGCTGCATGTAGCAGCAGAATGGAAGCATGTAATATCAAGAATTATTCCAGCGCAAAGTGTGTGTCAAGTAGAATTCAGAATGTTTGAAAAGTGGTGGTTAAGTGACAGAGCGGGACCACAAGTGACGCCTGACACAGGTTGGACACTAGTCAACTTCCCTCAAGTTTTGAAGGGAAATGTAGGCATCCTGGTCTTGCAGCTTGGCTCTCTGACTGCTGTCCAATGGACTTTTCAACTGTCACTTGTCCAACATTCTGCCAAGCTGCCTACATTTTCCATCAAAACTTGAGGGAAGCTGGCAAGTGTCCAACCTGTGTCAGACGTCACTTGTGGTCCCGCTCACAGTCAGCACATGAAAGGTGATTGCTGGCAACCGCCTTACTTTCTACCTGTGATCCCATTATTTGCTGATTACCAGACACGATAAGAAGCAATTGATCCACAATTTTTTGGTGGCAAGTTTACAGTTCAGTTTAGCAAACAATTATCACATAAATCATGTAATATTTGCCCATATCTATCCCAATTAATTCTTTTTCATCCTAACTGAGCCACACCAAAATGTTGTAACTACGACATCTTCATTGTCTACTTTTTGCTCCTTGCAACAATATTCAGATTTGAAAGCTAGGACATTCAAAATATTATACATTTTATAATGAGCAACTGACCTGAACACTACATCAAAGGCTTATACAATTTGTCCCTTTCTTGCCTACTCTCCAAAGCAAATTTAAACTAAATTAAAAAATTAAATCCTGGTTTTCAGTGTTACAAGCTACGAAAATCTGTGAACCAGCCATCTTGCTACATTTTGGGGAAAAAAAGAGAAAACAAATGTGGAATGTTCATCATAATAAGGGACTCTAGCCGAGTCTTTCCTTGTGCTTATCCCTCTAGGCCACACTGCTTTCTATTTTTATGGTCACACTACATCATTCAGAAAAGCAACATAAATTATCTACCATTTAAGAGGCACACAGAGTACACAGTGCATCATGCACAGCAAAAAGCAGTGCATCATGTCTGAAAAACTAATGATAGTTTATTTTTAGTCAACTGCTGGTATTGCAGCCACAGGAACATGTAAAAAGGAAGAAGATGTAGACTTTCATGCTTAGAAAAATAATGAAACCTAGTTTTATTCCATACATTTACACTTCACAGAAGTGCTTGGTAAGTCATATAGAATGGAAACAAGTATCCTTTCCTATGTCAACATCCTGCAGCTTGTAACCACCAAAATGATGTAGTATTTCCTTGTGTGAAAGAAGTCAGTTTACACAGACAGCAGCAGCAGCTGGGGATTTGGTAGTTCTAGCTGCCACTGCAGGGACCGTTTCGCTGAATCTTACCGTTTCAGAAAGCATCTTTAAGGAATTCTTCAAGCTGTCTGGCAAATGCTGCCTGGCAGAATTAAGCAGCAGGTCTGTGTGGCTTGATATGAGAGGCTGCAGATGATTGATGTTACTGAGAACTTCTTTTGCCTTGGCTGTGTTTTCCGGTGAATAGTAAATACACTGGTACCCAGTACTGCAGCAAGAAATGGAGCAACAAAAGAATTTTTATAAAGTCAAAACTCTCAAGGGCCAGATGGCTAATTGCCATCAGTATGCTCAGGCTCTCACCAGCTCTATAATTAACATGGAAAAGCATTCTAAACTTTCCTATAACACCTTTATGGGCATTATTTTAAAACTCAACTTGCTAAAGGCTAGAAAACAGATCTTGCTGAAACACCAGCAGACAGTAACCTTTTCTGTGATGAACACTCCAGGCAGCACTGCTGAAACTAATTACTCCCTGAAGCTCTTTGAATGAACTGTTGTACCATGAAAAAAGCAAAACAAGCAGCAGACATGTTCCTATTCTTTGCAATTAAAACAAAAGCTTCTATAGCTTCCGATGATACATTCAGTGATTTGTATTAAGCTTGATTAATATTCCTTCTCCCCACCACTCTGTGCCCCCCCCTCAATTATTAAGTTACATTTGTCTATCTGACTAATCTAGTTCATCATCTCTCTGGTAAGCCCCCTAAAGAGAACAACAAATACACTTATATAATGTTCTTCTAGACTGATTAGAGCCTCATTTAGAACAAAGTCAGTGTGTTATTATCCCCACATTATAGCTGGTGAGCTGGGGCTGAGAGGAATGGCTAACCCACGGCCACCTACTGAGCTCATGGTAGTAGTGGGATTTGAACCAGCAGAGTGCTGATTTGCAACCCAACCACTTAACCACTTTGCTACAGCATAGTGACGAAGAGAACTGTGATTCTCGAAAGCTTATGCTACAATAAAGTTGGTTAGTCTTAAAGGTGCTACTGGACTCTTTTTGATTTTGCTACTACAGACTAACACGGCTAACTCCTCTGCATCTATGCTACAGCATAGTTTCTCATAATTCATTCACTATATGTTTTGATCAGCACCTGTGATGTGTGTTGTATTTTTCCTAGTTATTTAAACACTGTCACTACCCAGTGGTACTTTACAGTGTAAAAAAGGAAGGCCCTTGCCCTGAGGAGTTTTCAACTGAAAATCTGATTTTAGCAGGAGGAGAGGAAAGAGAAGGGAAGAATTTCAATTACATGGATGGAGGCTTAGTTTCAGTAGAGGAGAGAGCTTATCCAAGAGCAACTGAGAAGACAGCATTGCTAATTTTCAGAAGCAACCAAAAGTAAAAACTCGTGTAAATACATTAATAGATATTCCAAAGAAATAACACTACAACTGCTGTATACTGTGAGCCTGGAACTCCAAGATGAATCAGAAATATTTAGTATTTTGTTACTCTAAATCAAGGCATCTAGAATGAAAGCATTCATCTAGGAGGTTTAGGCTAAATCACACAGCTCTGGAAGGAAGATATTCATTATAGGAAGAAATATCAGAGATGTGATGGAAAAAGCGATAAGCAGAAAGACTGTAAAGAAGCACAAATGAAGAAGCTCATTTTCTAATTTAACAGATGTCTAATCTTGACCTCAACTATGACTGGCATAGATGCTTTGAAATCGCTGAGATTGTCTATCAATTCACATGTAATACAAAGTTTGCTTTTGCATCAAGCTTAGCAAATTATGGCTCATGCTTCATCTCCCAACTTGAATTGGAAACTATGCTCGATCCATAGTTATATCACTGGCAATTCTGGGAGGCAGGCCAAGCACAAAAAATAATTTGCGAGATTGGATTGTCTGCAATGAAACAAAAAGTCAAGGAGCTAAGCAGAACATGAAAGTCTAAGTCTTGCTTAAGAATAGTATGGGCATAAAATTGGTACTAAGTTTTCTTTGCTGATCACCTCTGTCTTTCCTGATTATTAACTTCGTGGTGTTATAACTCCTGACACACCATCAGTAAGATTACCAGAGATACTGGCAGTCTATATAAGATTTTACTCATTTAATATATATTACATTACAATATTTTCTTTAGGTAAGTTTGAATGCAAGATGATTTATAATGAGAAGTAGTACCCATCAGTTGTATTCATTATTCCCCTCCCACCTTTCTCACATATACCACTGAAGTTGTAAGTACTGCTAGTAGATACTAAAACATATTAATATACACCAACAATGGATATATTGGAAAAACTGATTCTGCAGATAACATTTTTGTTAATTCATATCTTTTATAAGGCACATGTGACAGATGTACCACCATAGGAGTGAGCACTGATATACCTACTCTTGCACAATGTCTTGGATTAGTTGATGCTGCCGCAACTTTTGTTGCTGGGCTGGCTGGTGAGGAGTACTCCAACCCATTCCTGGGGACTCTTTTTCAAGCATAGCAAGCCATAAAACATGGCATTCATAATTGTAAGATTTACTTTTAGAGACATTAAGGGACCACTCCTCCAAATCTGATCATGAAAGCACATAAAACTGTTTTTACATGTATACACAGGCACAACTGCACAAGTTGCACACGCTCACACACACACATGTACAAAATACACCAAGGGCTGTTGGAAGACTTGTTTAGAGGTGAACAGAACTATCACATTTTGATAAAAAATTTGGTTATTACATTTCACAAAGTGAAACACTAAATGCAGTTAGGTCTTCGGGTAAAAGTAGGTTTTTGTGGGGGGGCTTTATCTTTAATGTGATGTATCCATATGATTTAAAATAGCAATATTGCCTGTTAGATTACTTTAAATTTTTCCAATTGAAACCTCAAATTTGAGTGTTACATTATAAAACACAGGACTATATAACTTGTACCATAATTTGAGTAACTGTTACAGTATTACTGAGTAACTTTCCACTCACAAATTTCCCTAATATTAAGAACTGAATGCCTGCTTTTTAATGATAACACATAATTTCATTCCTGCTGCTAAGTGAGCAATTCTAGTAAATGTGTTAAAATTGTTACCATCTGGTACTGGGATAATGTTTCTTACAATAATTATTGGTGTTATACAACTTGAGAATGAAATAAGCTTCATGTAGAAAAGGATAATCATTTCCAGAATACAAACCACACATAGTGCATTATGCATATCCCTCTCCTTGTCTTCCAACTCCCAAAGGCACACACTGCACAGCTTGGGTTGGCCAAGTGGGTCTGGGAGGTAATAAATAGGTGTCTGTAGTTTCAAAGTAGTTCCATCTACTTTGAAAGAGACAGTCATCATGAGAATACTCTCAAAGCAGGTGTCCCTGAACTCCAATGATCTTAATAACTACCATGTGGTGGATAACGTTTAATTTCTGGGAAAGAAGCTCAACAGGCTATGCAACTTCAGGTAGTTTTGGAGAAGAAGAGTGATCTAGATCTAGATGCAGACCTGGGTTTGGGAAGGCAACAGCCCTGGTCTCTCTGAAGATCTTTGCTAGGTGAGGAGGCGTGCATCTTTGCTGATTTTCCTGGAGAGCTTGGCAGGTTTTGATCAGA
Source organism: Eublepharis macularius (assembly GCF_028583425.1). Taxonomy (NCBI): domain Eukaryota; kingdom Metazoa; phylum Chordata; class Lepidosauria; order Squamata; family Eublepharidae; genus Eublepharis; species Eublepharis macularius. Next base: position 52,130,994 of record NC_072799.1, read on the forward strand.
GTATTTATTTATTTATTACATTTCTAGACCGCCCTCCCCGTTGGATGGGCTCAAGGCGGTGTAATAACATACAGTTTAAAACATTTAAAACAGCATTTTAGGCACAGGGCTTGGCTCTTACATAATGACCTGCATCACACTTTATGAGGTCCTGCATGGGTGGTGGACGGTCTTCAGTGGTATGGCTGACAAGAGGACAGCCTAGCCCCCACCAAATGCCTGGTGGAACATCTCCGTCTTGCAGGCCCGGTGGAAAGATAACAAATCCCGCAGGGCCCTAGTCTCCTCAGACAGAGAGTTCCACCAGGTCGGAGCCAGGACTGAAAAGGCCCTGGCTCTGGTAGAGGCCAGACAGGCCTCCCTGGGGCCAGGGACCATCAGCAACTGCTTATTAGCTGATCGAAGTGGCCTCCGGGGAACATATGGGGTATCCTTCTGAAGGGATGGGTTGGCTTGGTTCACCATCGTTTGAGGGTTCAGCTATTCCTTGATTGATTCTAGAAGGTGATGCTTAGAGACTTCTGCTGTGCCTTGTTTATGCTACAGAGTCCCTCAGGGATCCATCTTGTCCCTCATGATACTTTATATCTATGTGAAACTACTGGGGGAGATTGTTCAGGAATTTGGGTTGATGTGCCACCAATATGCAGATGACACCCAGCTCTGTTGACTCTTAACAGCTGAGTTCGGTCTGTGGAAATCCTGAATGGTGCCTAAAAAAGGTAATGTGATGGATGAAGGTAAATAAACTGAAGCTCATTCCAGACAAGATGGAGATCAATAACAAAGCTGCTTCAGGACTCAGGCGTCAGTCTGTCCTGGAGGAAGTTTTATTTCCCTTAAAGCAGCAGTTTAGTTGGAGGCTCAGGTCTACTCTGTGGTATGTAGCACCATTTATCAGCCTTGACTGATACAATAGCTACGTCTGTTCCTTGAAAAGCAGGACCTGGCCATAGTGATGCTCTGTTCACATCCAGGGTAGATTATTATATTGTAAAATATGTGGAGCCTTAAAAACTGTCCAAAAACTCTCCCCCCCACCCCCGCAGCTTGCAAATTATTCGGAAAGTAGCCTGAAGATCAGGTGTATTTTTGGCTTGATTGGATTAACTTACCCTGTGAAACTTTTCCAAATTCTTTGTTCAAAATTGTGCAATGAAAAACAAAATAGTCTATTTAATTTTCATGTATAAAGAATTTTTAACAAGCAAATTGCATTAAAATTATATAGGTTGAAATTTTCTTTGTTTTAATCAGTTAAATTATTAAATGTAAATAAGTAACTATAAGTTGGTCCTACAAAATGCAAAGCATATTTCCCCTCCTTCTCACAGAAATCCTCTGTGACCCCTAAAAAGGTATAGCAGGGGGGACAGGTAACAAAAAAATAACCTGGCACGAAGAACTGCTTCGAGCAGAAGGAACAGCGTGAAATTGCCACTCCTTCTTCCATCAGTGGAGTAGAATATTTTGATGATTAAGATTCCTGATTGCCTTTCACTGTGCTGGGATACTTTTTTGTATAGGAGGCCCTGACTCCCTCCCCCACCCATGCCTTTTCAAGGATCACAGAAAGCTGTTGCAGTATTGGCAGTACAATTCTGGAACCCAGCAGGAGCTTTAGGGGGTGGAGACATGTAAATAGACACAAAAATGCGGGGTGGGGGGCACTATATCAATACATCAATGCAGCTGAGGCTACCAGGAGAGAAATCTCCTGGCAGAGCATGAAACTTGGCAGCCCTATGCTTTTGTTAGAAGATGAAGATAAGGAAGACCTGCTTTGCACTCACAATTCATAGGATCCAACTATAACTGCGTATTAATCTTCAATCTTACAGTAATAACCAAAACTTCTCCTTTACCTTAACCCCCACCTCCATGGTAGGCCATTTTTATTCTCATTCAAAGCAAAAGGAGGAAATTATTAACGTCTATCAATTTGTCTAAGGTCACAAAAATACGTAGCAGATGTGGGACCTGAACCAAGTCACACTGAAAACCTTGCTCACTGGCTCTATCCTCACTGTTTGTAATAAGCCTTCAGGGACACTGTGGCTTTCCATGACAGGCTGTAATGGGGCATTAAAAGCTCGTAATGACAAGTTTGTGTGTTTTGGCTGAAACTCATCTCATCTGATTAGCTTTTGAATGAGAGGGTCTTGGGTGTATTCTGAAAATGATTGATGAACATTTTAAGCTCTGAAACACGCATCAATTTAACTTATAGCTCTTCTCTCTACATGTTGCTGCACAAAGTGGCCTTAAAAATAATAATCTAGACTGCCATCCACTTCAGTGAAAAGACGAATCTTTCCATTTACGAGAAGATGAAACAGCCTATATGTTATCACTGCAGAACAAATTAAGATGAAGCTAGGACAATTTACTTTGTGTTGCTGGTCTACATTTTTGAAGGCTGTTGCCAACAAAACCTCATGCCATAATAAATCAGCTAGTGTCCAAAAATGCCACAGTGTTTTTCTATGAACTCTATGCAGTTTTTTAAAAAAAAGCAGAACAAGGTATAAAATACTTTGAATATTACACTTTTTAAAATAAGAAAATTCAATGGTCATGAACAATCTCCCCCACCCCTGACCCCGAAGCAACTACTCACCAGCAACAATAAATCACACAACAGAGATACATACCCAGATACTAACCTCTGTAACAAACCCTGGTACCAACTCTTGCATCTACCAAGTTACACAATCATATATGAATGACAAAACAGCATTAGCTATACCATTGAGGGTTCTTTCAACTACATGGCTTCTAACATGATATACGCTACCACGTGCCAAGAAATACCCTCTATCATTTACACTGGCCAAATTGGACTGTATTTGAACAAAAGTAGAAAAGAACACCAATCAGACATTGTGACAGAGTCGTATGGCACCTTAAAGACAACAAATGTATTTTGGCATAAATGTTCATGAGCCAGTGCACACTTCATAAAACACATGAAGTGTTACATTCAGTTGGCAAAGATATATGCACCTAAAGCTACAAATCTTCAAAGGGAAAGGTGGGATAGGAGTTATTACAAACAGACAAGATATTAAAATCAGGCATTAAAAAAGAAAGCAGTCAGAAATGGGTGAAGAAACTGATGGAATGTCCAATCTCCCTGGACTTTCAGTAATGGACATAAAAGTCGAAGTACCTTAGCAAAAAGTTTCTAAGGAAGTGTCTAGTCAGAAGTGGTCAATTTACAAATCATAAGAGTGCTTGACCACCTGTCATTTGGGTTCACAGTCTGCTCACAAATAGCAATCATCATTGACTCACTGTTCACCTGTGCTTGAACATGTTTGATCAAAAAAGACTATTGTGCAGGTGTGTTCAAATGCTGCTTTGCCACAATTCCATTAAACAGAGAGTATGGGGATCCTTGCATTGCTTCATGGGAACTGTAACAAACATACCCTTGCATCTGCCAAAACTTTGTTGCTAAAACTTGCTTGACTAATTAAGGAGGTGACTCAGGTTGTGTGGCTTGTTTCCTTCAAGGATTCTTGCCTCCATGACCCAGTATTTGTTACCAGAAAAGGAAGAGATCAGTTGTCCCCATCTGGATTGAACACAATCAGAATTGTGGTTATTTGGATGAAGAGAAAGGGTTTTTGTTCCCTACTACAAAACAACCATGTAATTCTTGTTTGTATCATGATGAAGAATGGCTCGGATGAAGAGTGGCTCTGATTGGCTGCATATGACACACTAATGCAGAAAGGTGGTAGAAGTGGCTACTGCACATATTTAACATTGCTCAGCATAGCATTCAAGTCAAACTTTGCTCAACAATTTGTTGCAATCAGAGAGGGGTTAACAGTTTGATCACAGTAAATTTGAATGATGATCATAAAGATTCACGTGCAGATTTGACAGTATCAGTCTTTGACTAAATGGTGTTTAGCTCACTAGATAAAGTAAATGTTACTTATAAAAGAGGGTGCAAGGAAGCCTGTTTTCCATTTTATATTAATCCTTCTTTGCATATTTTTCAGTAGTGGGATCTAGAAATGGTAATACTGGTGAATTGATTTGTAGCAGGAACTGGAAAGCAGCTGTCATTGGTTCAAACACAGGGATTCTCCCTTGTCCACAATCCAACATGTAGAGGTGTACAGCAATGTGTGCCTTTGTCAGTTAGTCTAGATTTTGTCTGGTCCTGGAATCTTGGAAGGGAATAAATCTCAGCAAGCTTATTCAGAAATGGCTTAGAGACAGGCCAATTTGCACAAGTTACACAGTAGCAAGTAATTTGGGCTGGTTGCATGGTGGCCATTGCTGGCACCAGTTAAGATACATAGCAGAAAATAGCTTGGGGTTACCACTGGTCCTTCCTGAGTTGTGCAAGTTATGTGGTAACAAGGCATCTGGATGAGTCAACTACTGGCTGCTGCAAGGCACAGCCAAGGAATGCAGTGGCCACCACTGGGCACAACCCAGTTGCACAAATTATGCAGCAGCAAGTTGCCTGGCAAGTCTTCTGTTTGTCACTGTCAGGCCCAGGTAAGTCACTCAGTGGCTGCCACTGGTGCCAGCCAAGCTGAGTAAGTTGTATGGCAGTGAGTTGCTCAGCTAAGTCATGTGGTGGCTGTTAGACTTGTGCATGGGAGTTTGTCTAGTTTCTTTTGTTTTTATTATTCATCCCAAAGGAACTGGTTTTGTTTCACTATTGTTTCTTTCATTATTGTTGCTTCATTTTCATAATTCTATTTTGCTATTATTTCCCATTGGTTTTAATGGAAGTACCCTCCCCTTTCTTGGGTTCCATCCTGGTATTCTCTCTGAATTGGACAAAGCTTGGTGTGTGTGTGTAGTACTCTACTAAGACATCTGCACTACCAATTATCAGACAAACAGAATAAAGTGATCCCCTTTTTGAGGAAATGAAAGGTGCCCATGTTTAACATTAAAGTCTATGGGAGCATCGATAGGAATCAGTAACACATAAAGCAGCTTGAAGCATTGACACTGCAACCACATAGTTTGAAGAACTGTGGGGGGAGGATGGGATTTGCTGGGCTATGCTATTCTGTACCTTAACCTTTACCTCCATTCGTAACAATACCCGTGTACCAGCCAAGATATTGCATCTTGGCCAATGGACTATAATGGTTGTTTATATTCAGTAAAATCTTTTGAAACCAATGGACTCATGTCTAATTGCAAGAGATAGTCTGGATTGCAACTTTTAATAAGCCACAGTCTGACAAACAGTAGTTTGAGCTTGCAGAGGGAATTGCCAGTGCCAAGTAGACTGCTACTACTGTTGGATGTTTCTGCTTTTTCAAAATCATCCCTTTCTCCTCCTCTCCCTTTGCCAGATCTGCCCCTACCATGCTGCATTCTTCCCACTAGAGGCAGAAGATTCCCTGTCAGTCATGATGTGTTGGGTTTGTGCACAGATGTCAGATAAAATACTGCAGGGTTCACCAAGGTGGTGCCCATTGGCACCATTGTGTCCACCAACACCTTTCCTGGTATTTTTAGAAAGTGGCCAAACATGGTTTCTGATTGGCTACTGCAGATTTGATTGGCGTTGCAGATTTTTAAAAACATTGTTGTAACAGAAGCTGCTTCCATAGTACAAGAATCTTCATTGTGTGACTGAAGATAAGCTGTGGCACCCATTTTGTGGCTGGCTCCACCTCTGGCAGCAGCCATTCTGTGGCTGTGCCCACTACACTGTGTCAGAATTCCAAATGTGCCCACAGGTTCAGAAATGTTGAGGACCCCTGAGATATTGTAATGAGTATATGAAATGTAAGTAATTTTATTACTGGACTGTATGTGATAAAATAAATAAAAGTGTTGTGGTTGGGTTACATTTGGATACCCAGGCATACAACATAGACTGAGTAACACTGTCAGTCTTGGTCTCTGTGAATTCTTCCCCCAGTATGTGACAAAAGAGAGGGTGGAGCCCTTTCCATTTTGATCTACCAGTCCCCCCACCACCTCTGATTTCCACATTTTAATTTTCAGAGTCCAAGGTTTGGAAGGCTTGGCAATATTGTTGCAGGAGTCTCACAGCTCCTAAAATGGCCACCAAGATCTCAAAATGCAGTATCTCAAGAGTTCAGTGGGTATTCATTTCTTAAAGTTACAGATGTCCCATTATTTGGGAGGATTTTAATCACTTTTTTTTTTAAGATATCAGATTTTTCTGCAGACCTGGGGCTTTGTTCAGGTTTGTAAAGTTAACTTCCCTTGCCTGTTCTAGTCTCCATTGTTTGGATCTTTTGAGCCACAATCTAGGGCCCAGTTCAGAATTAGATACATAATATCTGTATCTGTATAATCTGCCAAATGAATTTTAAAGAATGTCTTAAAGTGGGCACTGGGTCATGAAAGCTTGTAACAAATTAAACACATTATTCTTCAAGGTGTCACAACGTATCTTGTTATTTTGACTTCAGCACTCTAACATTGTTAACCCATCACAAATTATGTAAAATTTCTGAACATTTTATACAAAGAAGATTTATCATATTTTTTGCGAACTAGCTTGCCACCTTTAAATCTGTTTCTTCCATAGGAACAAATAAATGTAGAATGTTATCTGTCTTTCTCATGATCTGTTTCCAAATCAAGGGTAGCCAGTAGTACAATCCTAAGTGGAGGTACACCCTTGAAGTCAATGGGCTTAGAAAGGTGTAACTTTGTTCAGGATTAAACTGAAAGCCTAGGAATTCCCACCTGGTTCCCACCAACCTCTTTCTCTCTCTAATAAACTGTGTATCTCCATCAGATAGATATAATACTTATACAGGATACATTCGAGATTTATGGGTAGAATAGTTTGAGAAAAAAGGTCTAGCTCCCCCACTCCCAGCTATCCTCATGCTTGTCCAACTCTCCTTCTCAATGAAGTGAGGAAACTTAAAAAAGCTATGCTAAAATTTAAACCTAGCTCAACTCTGCATGCTTATTTGGAAGTCAGTATGATTTGGAGGTTCAATATGATTTATAAGTGTGCAAAAGACTGGCTCAGTAGTAGAGATGGGCACGAACCGGAAAAAAACAAACCATGCAGTTCATGGTTTGTCAAATTTCACGAACCATGAACTTTCATGAACCTGCCCCGGTTCGTGAACCAGTTCATTTGGTTCGTGAAAACATCACATTCAGGTCAGAAAATCATCACTTCCAGGCCAGCAGAAGGTCACTTCAGGGCCAGCAGAAGGAAGAAGGAAGTCCATCCCCTGTTGCCTAGGAAACTGATTGACTGGCACCAGGCTGTCTGCAGTCACGAACCAAAAAATGAACCAAACGAACCAGCCTAAAGTTTGTGGCAGTTCGTCAGAAATGGGATTTGATGAACCGTGGTTCGCGAACCATGAACCAGCCTGGTTCGTGCTTAATTTTGGTTTGTATTTCGGTTCGTGCCCATCTCTACTCAGGAGCCACATGTGACCTTTGGACTTACCACCTATGGCTCTTCTGAGTGTTCTTCCCCAATGTGGCACCCGTTCATATTTCAGGAAGTGGGCAAGGCCATTGGCTAACAGAGCTTGTGTTTGGCAAGGTTTTCCTACCTTGAAACAGTCACTGCCACAGAGACTGGAGGATGTGTAAGCGGCAAACCTCTTTGAGTAGTGGACCTCGTGTCAGAATTGAGGTAAAGGCACATGCTCCCTTACAGCCCTGCACTCCTCCACAACCTCTGCACTCTCACTCCTGTGCCAAGCATCTACCAGGATAGCAAGCTGGCTGCACAGAAGTCAGTACAGCCACCACCACAGTGGCTACCCAGGAAAAGAATAAGCAGGCCACAGTGAGATGGTGAGATTACTCTCTTCTCCAGATTGCTCTACTCCAGGACTTTGTCAATCTCACACTCTCTTGCTGGATCTGCTGTGCCTCATGCAGAGGAAAGAGCGAGAACACAGAGAAGGAATCTGGATATGAAAAGGCCAGCTAAGGATCAACACACAGTAACAGGGAGAGACAACACTACATACTCATAAGTAATCTGATAATTTAAAAGGTGCTAGTTATATCTTTAATATTGCAGTTATATTATTCTAAGTGGGGTGGCACATAGGACATATAATAGTCTTGTGCCTGTTTGTGAACTACAGAGTAAGTATCTTTGCCTTATATATTGAATTCAGTATTTGAGATGATAGTTGTTTTTTTTAAGTGGAACTTCTTTATGTGCATACATCCTCTAGAGCATAAACTCAGAATCAGTTAACTGTTTGTTTTAACTAGTTTTATTAAAGGAATCAAACTAGGGTTGCTATTAACCTTTTTTTAGGATGCCTTGACAGCTAATTTTAATAGTGTTTAATATGCATAATGGAGATAATATCTGCTATTGACAATATATTTTTAAAAGGTATGTACAACAACATACAAATAGTTTTATAAATATATTTTAAAAATCAGTATGTTATGACACAAGAGTTTAAAAGGCTAGAGATAGCTTTCTCAGGTAGTCTGGGAAAGCAATCTTTTTCTTGGCTGTTGTGGGTTTTCCGGGCTGTATTGCCGTGGTCTTAGCATTGTAGTTCCTGACGTTTCGCCAGCAGCTGTGGCTGGCATCTTCAGAGGTGTAGCACCAAAAGACAGAGATCTCTCAGATCTCTCAGAAAGCCTTCGACAATCTTTTTCTTCTTTGAATTTCACTTTAGTTAGCCTTATAGGGAACAGCTGCCACTTTTTAATCTATTCTCATTATATTCTTCCTGATGTCTCCAAATGCTGTGTCTTTCCACAACCCAGGCAGGCCTCTAAGAGCTGCTCCCATTGTGAAACAGAAAATTTAAATTGTTAAATCTAGACCAGGAACATGCAAAGTGGCCTCCAAGCATCTTTGGGCTGTTAAATAAACATGCAAAAATAAAGTTGCCACTGTCACAATAAAATAATTTTCTCCATTTAATGCTGAATTATTTTTTATCTCTCTGTTCTTGGTCTTCCAGTTCATGCGAAATGTGAATGCGTGCGTAATAATTTTAGGGCTGCTTTGCCTTTTTCTAAGTAAAACCTTGACAAGAGGAAAGAAACACTGAGTCATTTTGGAGAACTTCTGTTGGAAAAGTGCTTACTTTAATAAATCAACCAGGACATTGCTTTTTAGAGAGTTCCTCTCGTACTATTTCTTGTTCAGAGAAGATGGAAAGTTGGATAGGGTAAGTATCAAGTTGGGAGGGGGGGGCGTGTTCTGTTAAGCAAATTCTACAGTAGTAGCAGGAAAAACAAAAAGAAGGCTTGGGGCACTTTAAAGACATTGTGGCATTTGTCCACAGAAGGTTAACAGTCATGCTTCTGGTGCAATGGCCTCTTCCCTATGGAAGCTTATGCTACAATAAACTTTATCTTTAAGATGCTAAGGACTCTTTTTTCCATGTTAAACAGATTCAAAAGATGACAAGCTTTAGACTTTACGGGTTTATGAAACTGATGATTGTATATTGTCATGAGCAGAAATTAGTCCAAAAAAATTCTGCCTTGTTTTGCATTTTTCATTCTATTACAAGACATAGTGTTTTGTGATTTTTTCATCCAAGTCTAAGTTTTTAAGTAAAATATCATTTCAAGGTTATCAATTGCTTAATAATCGCTAATAAATATTTAATGTACATTTGAACATCTATTCCAATTGTGATTATTGATATACTACAAAAGAAATCACCAGTAAGTAACAGAAACAAATTACTTTGGTGCTATGCTATTAATAAGAAAGATTCAGGACTGACAGGCCAATCTGCCTGGAATTAATTACAACACTTTGTTAATTACTATCACTTTTCGTGTTCATTTTAATGAGGATTATCTCTTCCCAATAAGATTCACAAATAATTCTTATGTGGATAATTTTTCTTTATGACAGCAAGAGTCTGTGCTTTTGAGTTTTAATAATATTTTTCAGAGTTAACTCAGTCAATTAAAGTTTCCTATTAAATGAATTCATGTTTAAACATTACCACAATCAAAACCTCTACACACAGAGTTTTGAATAATCAGGGGTTCTTTATATACTACAGCATTGGGCGGGATATTTTGTGCATGGAAGGCCCAGTAGTCCAGTCCTTGGTGTGCAACAGAGCTCCTACCTTTACACTGAAATCACTGGATTAAGGCTAACTGCATCAAAATTTGCTTCCCACAATTTGCTTCCATCTAAAAAATTTTCATGTAGTAAAGTACACTTCATATTTCATTGGTTTGATCTAACCAACTTTACCATTGTTGAAAAAGAAAGGTTGACAAAAAAAGGTTGTTCTGGGAATCATGGGACTTGCAAGAACAAAAGACATATAGAATGGATGCTGTAGTAAGAACGGGGATTAAGTGAGACTGAGATCAAACCTATCTTTTAACTCTGACCCCATCTGGGTACATTTAAATCCTTCTAACTTTTTTTTCATTTGAAATAACATTGGGTTGGATCAATAAATTTTCTTCCTTTTATAGAAATATGAGTGGAAGACTCTTTCTGCAAGAAGAAGGCATCTTTGAATCCAACCCACTGTAAGTCAGTGGATAAGATGTTAGAATTCTCCTTCTATTACTTTCAGTTCCTTTTGTTTGTAAAAGTACACAAGAGAGCCCTACCACTTGTGAGAATGCACCTGGTTATTGTATTAGCAAGAAACACCATACACCCACTTTGTATATTGTTCTTCTTAGCCCTTCTCTAAGCATAACCATTGCTAAGGGTTTGAGCCCAGAAATATAGAGAAATGCAAGCACATTTAAGCGACAATTTGGTTTAAATGGAAAGGAACACAGCAATATAACCTAGAGTTTATTTTTAACCAGTTATTGATAATACACTTACTTTCGCCTTTCTGATTCAAACTTATTCAATAATCTCTGGAGACCACCATTTTTGAATCCCTGAAAGTGTGCGGCAGGGGCTCCCACAGTAATGACATCATACAGAACATCTGCATCAGGAATAGATAATGAGATTTGCATGCAAAAATACAGAAGTACAGTTGCACTATAATCTCTATATAATTTGGTTTGCTTTTAATATTCTTCATACTTTAACATCTCTGCAAACTAGGCCCCTGCACTGCTTACCCTCAATTCAGGGTAATTTATGAATAAATTATATATCATCAAACCTAATACCAATCCTTAAGGAACCACAGTGCATGCTTCATTCCATTGTGAGAATTGACCATATATTCTAGTCTCCGGTCTCTTTCATTGAAACAAATTTTAAACCATAAGCAGACATGTCTTCTTATCTCATGACTGCAACATTTACTGAGGAGTCTTTGGTGTGGTCCTTGTCTAAAAGCCTTTATATAGTATACTTTATATAGTATACTCACCACATGATGTGGATAAGGGTAACCCAGTAAACAGTATATATTGTTTACTGGATTACCCTTATCCACATAATGTGGTGAGTATACGTAAAGCTTCTAGAGAGGAAGGTTAGAATTCATTAGAAGGATGACATTTTCAGTGGCACCCCTACATGACATCTGTTCCTATTTGGAGATAAACAGATGTTATTCTCAGTTGAACTTAGAACATTATGATGGTCTCCTAAGGTATTCGTTGCTTTTGTAGTTATTACCCAGTACTTTGGATTAGGCAAACAGTTCAGATGCCAGCGTTGTGCTGTAATGTTTTCCAATGAACCACCTATAAAGACAATTTCCACTTTCACATGTCAGTAGTTAAATATCTAATTGCTATAACCTGCATTAGCGTTCACTAATGTTGGCATCTTTCTGTATATAATGAATTTTAGTGCAGGAAAACTGACCAGCTTGGGGAGGTCATTTAAATAAGGGTACTCTATGCGTAACTTCTTCCAGATGTATCCTATTTGTTTTCATTTAGAAAGTGTCACATTTAAACAGAATTCAATCTTTTCTATGTAACAAGCAATCTTTTTTATTCCAGTGACAAATGTCTCTATAACCAGAAACACTGTACAAATGATTAATAGTTAATGGGCTATATTCTAGGGGCATGGGTGGGATTCAAAATAGTTCCATAGAAACCTATTTTACATTGATGCATTGTTTGTTCCTAAAATCTAATTAAAAGGCAGACGTCTAATAATTTCATTAGCCTCAGATAGGCTTCAGTGCTTATGAAGTGATCATTTATTGTGGCCCATCACTAAGATTTATCAATATATGTCACTGATAAAGGCTTTAATGTTAATACAGGACTAGCTGGTGGCCCTTCAGTTTGACAAGCAAGGTGAACACTTGATTCTGGCATGGTGAAAGGGCAAAACTTTCTTTGTCCACACTGTAGTATCCAGGAGATAAAGGATATGTGCACATTAAGAGGCCCAAGACAGCCGTACATTTATCAAAAATATTATTTGAAATTGACTTTGAACACAATTCAAGGAAACCATGCCCAATTTAGAGCTAAACACAGTCGCAACAGCCAACAATGACCTTCAGTTCACATCACAGGTCATTCTTAACCTTCCATGTACCTATTTTAAGAATACAACATGCAACAGGTTGTAGCAGCATCTCAACAGCCACTGAAGAGTTAGGGGTGGAAATTACATATTCTACGGTTTGATCCCAATTCATATCAGTGGTACTTAGAAACATAAGTATTTTTTTAGAAACTAGAGATCAAGCATGATTTTTGAAACTATTTTGAAATGTGAAAAAACATGAAAGCACTTTTCTGATTTTAAACACAATGTTTACCACAGAAGTGTAGGGCTGCCACAGGAATCACAATAATATGCCTTTCATACCCAATATAGTACTAGTGCTTGCATTTAACATTAAAAACGTAAGATGGGGAAAGGTCCCAACTATAGAACTATACCTACCCCAGAGAGTTATGCCCAACTGTTGACAAATAAAGTAAAATATTGACAACACTCCCAACTATCAAATATTTGGCTAATTGCACAAATGTGCACAGAAAGTAACCTACATAACTATGCTTTGGGACAGTTAGTAGAATAAGCAGCCATATTTGAAGACACATTTTTAATTAAATACTGATCATTTTGTTCAAGCAGCAACATTCAGCTTCTGGGCATTAAAATAGCATGATCTCATGAGTGTAACTCTGCAGATAATAGGAAGATAAACAGGCCTCATGGCAGGGTCTGAATCAAACTGCAAAGCAGCAAAGTGTATACAGAATATATTTTACCTTTCAACCGAGGACTGTGCACATACATTCTCTGCAAATGTAGGTTGACTGGAACAAATTCTAGTGTCTTTTCCCCTTTACTGCAGCTTGATTTGAAGGAAGAGCCTGGAAAGGAAAAGTCTGAATAATCATTATCTGATGTGCCCTCCATATGCTGTTTTTCTTTAAATCCCAGGATAATACTTAAACGTTACATAAAAAAATACTTTTAATGAGTGTGTATTAAGAAAAACGTGGTTTGCTAACTGTCTCAGCATGCACCTCAATAACAGTCAACAAAACAGCTTTTAATTTATAGAACAAACTAATGCTTGGGTTCCTGCTTCCCTGTCCCTTGCTTGGTGATAGATGTTCCTGCTGCCTAGGAACAGCCCACAGCATATGTGAAATGATGGTGCCATAAAACTATATATGCTAAAAACCACACTAGATCATGGAACTGGTGTACATCTCAGGTGCAGCTCACATTTCTCTAAATTTCTACACAGAAAGCACTTCTGCATGCAACCTCTATATAGATTGCCATATACAATGATCACACACAGACATAAACACGCACGCACATTTTCCAGCATCTACAGAGAATGGGAAGGTATGAACTTTAGCAGATTCTCAGTAGGTGTCACATAATGGTATGTATGACTGTTAACACTTGTTGATAAACTGCTTTTTAGCAAAGAAGTGTTTTGTTCCAGGAATTTTATATTGTGTGAAGATCACCTCAGGATGGTGCAAAGAGTTGCCTGAATCAGGAAAGGGGAAGCAATAGGGGCTGAATAGGACAGCAATGACACTAACTAAATTGCATTTTCATAATCTGTTTGCATGGGCACATATAAATATGTACTGACTCCAAAATGTACTGACATTATTAAACATGTACACATACTACTTAATAACATTTATCATAGCCTAGTAAGGTAAGCCATTATAATGATCTGAAATGAGATTTAAATTATGGGCTACCTGGCTGACACCCGTTTGTCACTAGTTTTCAAGCACCAGGGCCGTTTCCACATGGCTTACCTGCAGCCGGGCCATGCTGCAATGTCGTGGACCATGCCGGGGAAAATGCGAAATATCGTGTTTTCCCCAGCATGAGCCGCGGCTTTGCGGCATGGCCCAGCTACAGGTAAGCCGTGTGGAAACGGCCCAGATGCCAACGTAGCTTCACTGAGCCTTCGCAAAGCATAACTGCACACACAACTAACAATGGGATGCTGTTAACATATATCCTTGAAGGAAAGGTGGAATGTGATAATAATGAAAACACACATATAAAGAAATGTATGAAGAAACTATTGCTGCCCCCAGATGTGTAACATCCGAGACAGATACCCTGGATAATGCAGTCTATTTATATACAGTACCCTGGCAGCTATATGGATAGAAAACCATAGTTTGGATTCAAATTGATATTTTTTCTAGTCCTATATTTATTTTGGGAAGCTGAAGCTGAACTGCAGTTACTTGGACACAAAGGAAATCATGTCAGTCGAAGGTTGGGGAGGGAATGGAACATTGCTTTTTGAGATCAACACCCAGGATTCTTCATGTAAAATGGCTATCTTGTGTTGTTTACAGAAAAACAGGAATAACTACCCAACTCCTAAGGAAGTTTATACAAGTTATTAAAATAACTTTCCCTTTCTACAGAAGGGAAACAAGCAAGTATTGTTTGCATTAGTTCAGTATAAATGGCAATTCTGCAAAATAACATTTGACAGGAAACTAATACACAGAATGCTCCTCAGCTAACAATGCTGTGTGTGTTTGTATGTATTTTCAAGATGGACCACATAGGATTTTGCAGAGAAGCCATGGATTAGCTATATCTGGGGTTAATAGTAACTACCTCATGCAATGTCTACTCTACACAAGGGCTGGGGGCTATACCCCAAAAGAGTTAGAGATTAGACATCTGGCAGAAAAAATGATTGGCCCTATACTTATAGGTTCAGGCAAATCCTGCATTTAAACAATCTCCCTGAACAACATCTAAACAGGCACATACTTACAATCAGGTCTTCTGGAAAGTGATGTCATTGCGAAAGTCAGGCCGGAAAGAGGCTCTTCCTGCCAGGCATTGGTGGGGAGATAGGTGCCGCTCTGGCATCAGGCAAAGTGGATGCCTGAGCGGCACCTATCTCCCCACCAAGCTGCCTTCACCCAGTGTGAGAGGGGCGAGGGTATTCCCTCGTGAAGTGGGCGCCTGAGCAGCAGGGTGACAGGTTTTTAAACCTACCACCCCGCTGTGCAAGAGGGGTGAGAGGATTCCCTCTTCCCTCTGGCATTTGGCGAAGTAGACTTTTTTTTTTAGGGAACTAATCTCTGTCTGGAGATCAGGGGGCGGGGTCACCGGCCTCGTAAGCATTTTCAAGAGGTGCTGGAATGCCATTCCACAGCGTTCCAGCTGAAAAAAAGCCCTGCTTACAATGAAATGACAATTCATCTTTCATGACAACTAAGAACAACAACAACATTAGATTAATACACTGCCCTTCAGGACAACTTACTACCCACTCAGAGCGGTCTACAAAGTATGCTATTATTATCCCCCACAACAATCACCCTGTGAGGCGGGTGGGGCTGAGAAAGCTCTGGAAGAGCTGTGACTAACACAAGGTCACCCAGCTGGCTTCAAGCAAATTATTACTTTATTTGTTCAGTGAGACCATATTCATACCTGTGTGCTTTCCTAGTTCTGCAAGCATGTCTTGATAGAGGGTCAACATTTGATCACAGTGTGCAATAACACTTTTACGCATATTGTCCCAATGTGGAGAAAGTTCACCAAGTTCTTTAAGCTCCTGATTTCTAGAGTGGAAGAAAAAATAAAGCCACAGCATCAATCCAACAGTATAAAATCATTTCAAGCACTAATAAACAGAATACCACTGTAAAAAAAATGTAAACTGTGTTTTGCAATCTTTATTTACCAACATACTACGGTCATTTCCCTGTGAGGCAGGTTATCTGCTTTTTTCCTTATTAGGGCTAATAGCAGTTTAGTGTGTGTATGTGTGTGATATTTATCAACAGGGCGATACACTCCAAACTAGAGGCCTACACAGCTGGTATTTAATGTAAAAAAAATATACTGAGAGATCCAATCACAAATGTTCTACATAACACGTCATTTGACTATTATTTCCTAAATCCAGGGCCAACTTTCGGGCCATGGAAATGGCACCACTGTGGAGTCTGCAAGAAAGGAATCCCATTAATAAACATGTACACAATGAGGTTGTCTTATAAATAGTCAGTTCCCTTATCATGGCAACTCCAACTATGTCAGCAATGTGCTGTGTTCCAGTTCAACCTGTGTAATTAAAATGATAACAACAACAATCTTCTCTCTTAACAAAGCATACTTTTATGCATTTATAAACTGTTTAATTTTCAGCTTGGCAATTGTATGTGCTATGAGAAAACATTTGTGTAATTGAAAACACACATATCATTGACCATGGAAATCCTTAAGCAAGTTATTTAGATGCCCTCTTTCTATAATGGCAGATATGAAATGTTCTAGAAGAGATACTGTCAAAATGGGATGCTCATAGAGGTCTACCTTTTTTTTGAGATTCTAGGACCAGGCTTCCCTCATCCTAGCAGAAATTCTAGATTGAAGGACAAAAGAACCTACACTTTTTTACCAACCAGCTTCAAGGACTAGGATCTAGGTGACCCAGCTTTGAAACCACACAACGCATTGAAGGTTGCTGGGTGACCTTGGACCAGTCACACAGTCTTGGCCTAACCTACATTCCACGACTGTTGTGAGAGTGAAATGGAAGAAAGGAGGCCTGAACTCTTTGGAGGATGAGCAGGAGAAAAATGTAGTCAGTCAGTCAGTCAGTCAGTCAATTCCTCTGGAAGTACTCTTCTCCATCTGCAAAACAGTAGTCCCTCCTTAAAAAAAACCCTCTTCTCTCTTCAAAGACTGAAACAGCCCCTTTTCAGCCAAAAGCTCACAAAATGTCTCCAGAATTCCCATTAGATGGCAGTTTCCTAAACCTGGACCCACTATGCAAGTGGGGAAAGCCTATAAATATTTTAATAATAAGCAGGCGGAAGGATGGTAGGGTTGCCAACCTTCAGGTGGTGGTTGGAGATCTCCAGGCCATACAGGTCAGTTGCACATATGATGTGTGATGCCCTCAGCCTTCCCCCACTAACACACTATCAAGTAAACAATGGTTTTCACCTGTATTATCTGTCTAACCATTGGAAATATACAAATATCCTTCTCAGAACTTTTGAGATTCAGTGGAATGAACATATTAAATACATAAATATTAAATACCTACATATGCATTGTTGTTTTATACCTGTGAAACCGAAAATGGCTGCCCTTCAGTAAGATAAATGGAGAAGTTCTAACTCAGCAGTGTGTTGAAGTAAGGAGTTGCATTATCGATAACATAGTCCCTGAACTAAGCAAAAACTGGTGCTTGTGCAGTTCTAACATACATAATAATGAAGCAAATGTTTTACTAGCTGCAGCTTACTTGCTTAGGAATTCCAGAGATACGGGTTGCAATTTATTATGTATTTTAAAATACCTCCTGTATCATGGAACTCAAAATACCTTACAACAATAAACCAGAGATTAAAAGTACAGTAAAAATAAGACTAATTAAACAATCTTTCCAATTTCTCAGTTAATAACAGTGTACTTAGTTCTGTTTTGCACATTTTAACATGTATAGGTAGAATGGGATCTTGCATACTGTGATTGTGTTCACAAAACAGATCTTCCCTATTTTCCCTGCAGTCTCCTGCATCCCCTGAAAATCTGCTTGTGAGAGTTGAGCGATCTAGGGAAGTGTGATGTAGAGTAGAAGGGCTACAGCTTGAGAGAAAATCAGCAAAAACTAACTCCACAGCTGCATAAGCTCTTCCATGAATGTAAAAGGGAAGGCAGTTTCTGCTGCTCTCCCATTCTTTCCGTAACCCTTTGCACTGCATCCCGCTATGTTGTCTACAAACTGGATCAGATTTTCTGGGAGTTTAGGGGCTGCAAGGGATTACTGGGTGGGGGGAGATGTTCCACTAACTCTTTTTGCTTATTATTATAATGTTCCAATCCAGAAAGATGAATAAGATGAATAGGCCCATGGTGGAATTCTACTGGATCCCCACTCCAACTCTGCACGTAAAAGAGCACTTCTGCTTGCACAAAAAGAACAGCATTTCCTTGGATTCCTCCTTCCCACTGTCATAGCCCATTAAGATAATATCAGAATTGGTTGGGGGGGGCTGCAACAAGAATGGTAGGATTGCCAGCCCCCCACCCCCAGCCTACACACCTTACAGTCACTCAGCTGGCCAGTGGAAAATAGGGGAACTTACCCCTTCAAGTGGACACTTCCAGGTGATGTTGTAGCATCACCGATGATGTGACAATGTTAATCCATCCATCCATCCATCCAGACAGACAGACAGACAGACAGACAGAGGAGAGAGAGGAGAGAGAGGAGAGAGAGAAATAAAAGCCCATAGAAAGGGCAGAAAGCAAGAATAAAGAAAAAGTAGACAGTAACAGAACTTGGAACTTAGAAAGGAAGAAGAACAATAATACATATTTCATTTCCATTCTTCTCTACAACACTTATCTTTTTTTAAAAGGAAAATTACAGTCTCTCCAAATTTTTCTTTTCCACTACTGCCTCCCTTCTACTTGTTTTATATCCCCCCATTCTCTTCTTAATGAACAAAACCACAAATCATCAAGTCACTATTCCTCATTTCGTGCAGGAAGTCAATAAAGGGTTTCCAGTTAGTCAAAAAGAGAGACAATGTTTTGTCTCTGATCAAAGCTGTAAGTTTCGCCATCTCTGATAACTCTGTCATTTTCATAGTCCAGTCTTCTATTGAAGGTAATTCCGTATTTTTCTATTTCTGTGCATACAACAACCTAGCTGCAGTGGTCATATATAGAAATAAAATCCCATGCCAATTTCCAACTGTTTGTCCATTAATCCCAACAAAAAGGCTTCTGGTTTAAACTGTACAGTAGTCTTTAGTATTTTTTGTATGACCATATGAATCTGGGTCCAAAATTTTTCAGCTTTACAGCAAGTCCACCAAAAATGTTCCTTCTTGTTTCTCACATTTCCAACACTTATTTGACATACCTTTGCTCATTTTGGCTAATCTATCAGGAGACATATACCACCAATACATCATTTTATAAAAATTTTCTTTAAGTAAATTTAAGCCCCTTTACCCACATATTTTCCCATTGGTCCATCATTATATTATACTCAATTTTTTTGCCCATTTTACTATACAGTCTTTCAGGTTCTTCTTCCATTTCAAATTTCAGTAACAACTTATACATTTTGGAAATAACATGTTCATCATTTGAACAAAGCTCTTTTTAAAACTCTGTCTTTTCCTGCTCAAAGCCCCATAGTTTTTTATCTAATTTAAATCTTTCTAAAAGCTGAGCATGTGCAAACCATTGACATTTATAATCCTTCGCTACTAACTCCTCCCTTGTCTTCAATTTGCAATCTTCTTGTGAAAATTCTATTAAATCTCCACAAGCCAATCATCCCTGTTTGTAAGTCATCTCTCTTCTGTAGAACGCTTCCTGTGTTGAAATCCAAAGTGGTGTCTTCTGTGTTAGTCTCAATTTATATTTATTCCAAATTCTCAAAATGGCTCTCTTAATATAATGATTTTTGAAGTCTGCATTGACCTTTACTTTGTTATACCACAAATAGGCATGCCAACCCAATCTCAAGTCATATCCTTCCAACGTCAAGAGTCTCTCGTTTCTCAAAAGCACCCATTCCTTCATCCATTATGCAGAGGCATAATACACTTTCAAGTCCGGTAAACCAAGTCCTTGACCCTTGTTTTTTAACCTTTGCCATATAAATGTTGAAATATCCTTTTGCCACTTAATGGTACATCTGAAATTAACACAGGTAATGTCTGGAAGAGGAATAACATTCTAGGTAAAACATCTACCTTGATAACGGATACTCTTCCCAACAAGGATAACTGCACTCCATCCCATCTTAACATCTTTTAAAATTTCTTTCCATGTCTTAACATAATGGTTTTGAAATAGCATACAGTTCATCCCCGTTAGCATAATACCTAAATATTTTACCTTTTTTTAACCTTAAAACCTGTTATTTTCATCAATTCTTCCAGATGTTTAATATCCATATTTTTGTCAATATTTTTGTTTTCTGATCATTTATTTTAAAAACCTGCCAGAGCACCAAACTCTCAATTTCTCCATCAGTATTTCAATTCCATCTAACTGGTCTTCCAGAAACAAAACCAAGTCATCTGCAAAGGCTCTTTATATGACTCTTTTTAAATTTTGACACCCTTAATCCTTTCATCCTGTCTAATATCTCTATTTCGAACCTCCAACACCAAAATAAAAAGGAGTGATGACAATGGACAACCTTGACGTGTTCCTTTCTGAATCTCGCATGGTTTAGTTAATTCTCCATTTACAATAATTTTGGGGTTCTATGAAGTATAAATTGATTTCACCCATTTTATAAAATTCTTCCCCAAATTCATCTTTTCCAAAACGTCAAACGGGAAAACCAAGTTCAAATTGTCAATGGCCTTTTCAGCATCCAAAAAAATAAGAGCCGCTTGCTTTTCATTATGTTTATCCAGATACTCCACTATATCCAACACAGTTCTGATGTTGTCTTTCAACTGTCTTTTGGGTAGAAAGCTACTTTGATCTTCGTGGATAAAGTCTTTAAGTACATGCTTAAGACTTTCTGCTAAGATCGAGGTAAATAATTTATAATCATTATTCAGCAGTGATATAGGTCTATAGTTTTTGGCTAATGTCAAATCTTATCCTTCTTTATTGATCAACGTAATATTTGCGTCTTTCCAGGTCTCTGGCATCTTGCCTCCCAATTAAATTGAATTCATTGTATTTTGCAAGGGTATCAAAATCTCATCTTCAAAGCATTTATAATACTGACATGGCAGTCCATCTGGGCCTGGTGTCTTCCCTATTTTCATCTTCTTAATTGCTTCCACCACCTCTTGACTCGTTATTGGGCCATTCATCACTTGATGTTGTTCCTCCGTGATTTTAGGTAAATTCTGTTTCATTAAATACTAATTCAATTTCTTTAAGGAAACCTCCTGTCTTCTATACAAATTAGAATAGTATTTAAAAATAGTCTTTTGGATGGTCCAGTTATCTGTTAACATAGCATTCCCATCTTGCAATTTTAAAATCAATTTCTTCTCTCTCTCTCTCTCCTCAGTTTATAAGCTAACCATCTTCCCTGTTTATTAGCTAATTTGAAGTTTTTCTGTTTGACATATTTCAATTTTTCTCTAAATCTGTTACTGTTATCATTGATAGCTGTTGTTGCAGATATTTTATCTCTTGTTGTACCTTAGCAGCCCCGGTACAGTTTAAAACTTCCTCCTTTTTCTTAATTTCTTGCAAAATGCCTTGCATTTTTTCTTGCCCCTTTCTCTTTAATTCCAAATTATGACGTATACAATGGCCTCATAAATGCTTTGCTTGCGTCCCAAACCATTCTCAAATCTGTACCCTTGTTCAAATTTAATTCAAAAAATTCTTTCAGCCTTTTTTACAGTCCTCAACAATTGCCTCTTTATGTAATAAAGATTCATTTAGTCCTGTAACTAACTCTTACAGGGTTATGATCTGAGAAAGACTTCGGTAATATCTCTACTTTGTCAATTTCTGTATGCTCAGAAGTGATGTTATCATGTCTCCAGGTGAAGCTCTGATGTTTGGGCAAAATCCATAGATGTTTTGCGCAAATATTAGAGCAGTTTTCGAGTTATAACGTATTTATTGCCACATGTGTGAAAGGAAGAAACCCTTCCACTGCCTGTGTCTACTCCCACTGGTTTCCAAAGGTCCTGGGAACCCTGAGCAGGAAAGATACAATTCGTCAGCGGATGCATCTTTGGCTCCAAACCTGTGCTTGTTAAACAGTGCAATCCTAAGCATGTACACTCAGAAATAAATCCCATTGTATTTAATGAGTCTAAATTTTTAATAAATGTGCGTAGGATTATAGCCTAAGTTACCATGTTGAGGTGGCACAAAATCAAATTGAAATCTATTATGCCTGTCAAACTGACTTCTAAACATAGCTTAAAATGAACTGAGGACATCAGCCTTTTGATCTTTAAGCATGTATTGTACAATTTTCATTTATTTTCTGTTACTTGTAATAGCATCATTATTCTGTTAGTCAGCTTAGGTTAATTAATCTTGTGTGATACATCTCTATTAATTACATAATACATTTCATTCTGTTTAAGTATGAGCCGACAGCAAGACAAACTGATTAACTATCTGAAAATCCTGTTTACAACTACTAATGTAGATAGTATCATTCAAAATAAACATTGATGAACTGTCTGGCTGCAGCTATGTATTTAAACTACCCAAAGACTTATATTATCTTCATCTCTGTACCACCACATTTATTTTTGGTGGCCAATACCATGAAAGTTAACTGCCTAAACTTGATCATTATGTAACTTCACTGAAATCAACAGCAATGGGATTTCACAAGTGGAAATTAGTGACAACTCAGAGGTTTTACATCTTTGCTAGATTATTGGGCTCAAAAGGATTTTTTGCAATGGCTAAAAGAATAATTTGCTTCAAGTTTAGAGGAACACTTCAAACATTTGCAAAAAGAAAAGCAAATCAAATGTGTGTTAAAAATTAAATTTCAAGAGGATGCTTCACTGTATTTCTTTAAGGAAAACAAAACTATGCAACTGTCTGTTCTGACTCCAACAGCAGGTTCTTTCAAATTCTATTATTATGATTTCAAATATGAAAAAAAATCTAGACCAGTATTCTAATTCATATCATGTGATTTCTGGTTGTTGTTATAATACATAAATTATTCAGCATCATTAGATTTATGGCTCAGTGTTTAAATATGGAAGTAGAAGTCTTACTTTCTGAGTAGTGGATTGAACCAGTGGCACCCATGAATTCTTTTCAGTGATTTCAGTCAATTTCTATTATCTGTGTTATAACAGCTGCTTTATTGTTTAGTTTTACTTTTTCATTCTGTTTCCCTTACCTTCTCATATCCTCCTTTATGTGCAGGTTAATGAGTTCCTTGGGAATATGAAAAGAAAGAGTGCTCTCAGACATCTGTTCTCGAACACACATCCATTTGTTGTCAGAGGAAGGGAATCTATACAACTTACAGATCGGATTTTTTAATACTGCAAAAGGGAAAAATGATGTGACTGTTTAATTATGGCTGTTCAAAAGTTATTGCAATGCTTTTTTTACTCAAGTTATCTTTTTTTCTTCCACAAAACAAATTCAAATCTGCAAATAAATTTTATTCCACCTTTAATTTATTATTAGTATTCCAGTAAATTAAGGGCAGAGTCTCAGGTCATACCACCCAAACAGAAGACAATTAAATTCTACTTAGTACTGTAGATGCTGGATTTATCACTTCAGCTGCAATAAGATTAAAAGCTCAGGACTGCTGGCAGAGATTCATAGGATAAAAGAAAACCTAGCTCACAAATAAAGAGCAAAATCTCAACAAACAGTGGATAACATTATGATAATGTGCTATGAATGGTAATATTCTCCTGGGTCCACATCCATATAAAAGTGAAGATGTGTGGTGACTGCGCAAGAGCATATTTAAAGAAATCCAATACATCTTTCCTTTATGACAAAAGCAGAACATATCATTAGATTAATTACTTCTTATATTCTTTAAATGAAACATTTGCTCTCCGTGCTTCTATTGTCAAGCTTACCATGTAGAGTAATACGTGATGGTAAGAAGCTTCTGAAAGATAGTGAGTACCTGAGAGCAATTCAGTAACTGTTATGGCTCCATACAGAAAGGTTTTGTTAGTTTCAAGCCAATCAGCACCTTATTAGAAGCAGTAAGATTAATCTGGAATTGATGTGCTGCATGTCCATTCTTTCTATGTATCAGTCCATTTGGAGAAGGATAACGAGATGGAATTAATTCACATTGTTGGAACTAGGAAATCAATTTACCTATATAGATTCCTCAAAGTTGAAATACATCCAGTTTGCAAATTGACTACAAAAATGCACCTTTATTCATAAAGTTGACTATTACTACAGTGCTAAGCCTAATCTATCAATTAAAACTATTAATTCAAGTCATTAAGTTTGAACTGGTTTTCGTGCAGCTAGGTACTTGGAATCAATGTCAACGTACCAGGCTTCAGCAAAGTCCTTTCTTGTGGTGAACTGACACCTTTTCAAGGAGGAGGAGAGATGCACACAACAGTAGCAAGCACAGGAATTATTCCTCAACCAAACCCAACCCAGAAGTGGTTAAGATCAAAGGATCAAATATTGTAAAATCAACAGTAAGAAATAAAGTGGCAGGAAAGCACAACTGACCATCTAACAGAAGGATGGAGGCGGAAAGCCAATATTTTGATTAGATGGTAAGCCAGATGGAGCAGTAAAGAGGCAACATGGGGAAAACAAAGAAGAGAGAAGTGCCTAATACTTAAGAGGACTATCTCTCTGAGTCTGAAACAGTAACAGTGACATTATACTCTGCATACACTACCAAAACAATTGGCTATCAATAGGAATTTCCTAACCCAGAGTTGGCAACCCTATAAAAAAAATTAAATTCCTGTATGTGTACATGGTTTGAAGAACTTAACTGTATATTCCATAAGGAATGGTTCATAAATAAATAAACACAAACCTTTGTAAAGCCTGAACAAAAATCAAGGCAAGAGACTTCAAAACCACACATGCTCAATAACTGCAACATTTTGCAATATAAGTTGTAAGTTTTGTAAGTTTGTAAGTTTTGCAATGGCCCTGAATCAGACTAATGGTAGTCAGGCTTTTCTATTGTTCTTGCAGATTAGTGGCAAGTAGCCACAAATCTTTGTATGCATTTCTCCCTAAGTATTGCTACAATGCCTTTAAACAATTTATTTACTTTCTGAATCATGTTCTCTCTTGATATTCTACTGATTCTCAGCAAGAACTGGAACTGCTAGTTCCAGTTTTTTTAAAAAGCTACCTTGGAACACCTTCTCAATGTGGGTACTCACAGGACAATTTCAAATAATTTATCTTATATACTAATAGCCAAGTGTCCCTATACTTAAATCCAGAGATTGGAGCCATGAATGGACAAGACAGATCTTCCTACACACCTGAAAAATGACTCAGGTTTGCAGAAAAATCTGTATCAATAAAAGGCAGGAGGAGTGGGCAGGGCCCTTTCCAGGGTTATTTTGGCCTTTGAGGGAGGATTCATTTGGGCCAGGCACAGAAGGAACCATTGGATGACTTGATACATGACTTGCATGACTCATCCAGGTCAGGTTGCTTGCTACTGTTCCATAGCTGCCTCCCCGTCCCCCCAAAAGCCAGTGCAGTATAGTGGTTAGAGTTTCAGAGTAGGATCTGGAGACCAAGGTTCAAATCACCACTCTGCTGTGGAAGCTCTCTGAACCAGTCACACACTCTCAGCCTAACCTACGTCTCAGAGTTGTGAGGATAATACGAGTCAAGGAGAATGATGTAAACTGCTTTGGGTCCCCATTGTGGAGATGGGCAATATATAAATGAAGTAAATTAAGAAATATAGGTGAAAAAGGGGAGCAGATAAAAGGTAAGTTATTTAGTGGGTTTGAAAGAGTGAAGGACATAAGGAAAGGTAAGCATATGGAAGCTGTCAGGAGGAGGGAAATAAGAAATAGTGTGGAGAAGGGGATACAAGGAAAAGTGAAGTATCCCCTCCAGAATTCCTTGCAGGTTCCCCACCATGCAACTGGGCCTGACTCAGCTGGCACCACAAAACTGGGCCATTGGGGAGAGGCTGTTAGGGGGTGGTGGAATGGTGAAGACAGGGGGCAGACAAAGGTGGTTGGGAAGGAGAGAAGGAAGCAGGAAAAGGGGAGAGGCTATGAGGGAACAGAGAAGGGAAAGATAGGGGAGGGAAAAATGAGATCCCTCCCACAAGTCCTTGTGGGTTCTCACTTGTTATACATGTTTTCTGAAGAATCAGCTGTTTTTGAAAGGGCATTCTGTTTCATTTTGCAATGCATCTGAGCACACTGATTCACGAAGTAAGTGTAACTCAGAAACTGCCTTACTCATATATGCACACTTTAAAAATTAAATTAGCTACTGCTTCAATCTGCTGCCTGTGAACAGGTAAAAAGGGGTATGTACTATTTCAAAACCCATGTCTGACCAGTGTCAATAGTGGGTCCAAGAAATCAGGTGTAATAACGACTATGGGAAGCCAGGCTTCTGTCTAATCACTTTTAACTATGAGAAAGTGTTGTCTGTCTCTAGCTTGAATGTGCTTCCTTTCTGTGATGAGTTTGTGTAGAATATGGTAAAAAGGAAAGTATCATGCTCTGCACCGATGTCTGGGTTCACAGTCTCTACTGCATGTGTCTGATGTACAGAACTTCATAGAGTAGAATCAACGGTCTTCTGGAAATTAGCAGAAGTGGGGTAAGAAGAGGCAGTCAAGGAAAGGGACTTTGCTTTTTTTAATGTAGCTACAGGCCTCCTTGGAATCCTCTATCTCATTAAAAAGAACCCACTTTCATAAAATGCATAGAAGAGAAATTATTTTAATGTTAAGATTCCAAATTGATATATGAATAGCAATAAATCCAAAATCTCTTGAGATAAAAATGGAATATTGATGAACATCTATGAATTAGCCATTCATTCTTCATTCCTACTCACTCAAAGTGCTTCATAACTCATAGGACTTGAGCTCCGTATATTAAGAAGAATATTCGAGAAGAATGCCAATAGCTCTTTTGCTTTAGAAATTTTATAATTCACAGGGGAGACCCCCACTCCACCCCATTCTTTTTCTAGTGCTGTAAAGATGCATTAAACAGTTCCAAGTATTGAATATAACAAAGTACAAATATAATAAAATTGTGTTTGAGAGAGTGAGCACATGCATATCCTCTTCAGAAATCCATGTCTTATTATATGTTTATGATGTAAAGGCTGTTAATGATAGGATGTTTGGAGGTCATAAATTCATAGGGTTGCTGTAAGTCAGAAGCAACTTGATGGCACATAACACACACAATGTACATTACAGTCAAAGCTGTAAGAAATTAATATATCTTATCATCCAGATGAAGCATATGTTATACAAAGGAGCTTAATTAAATCTTAATTAATCTAATGTTGTCAGGGTTAACATATTTCCAAGCTGGACAACACAGTGGCAGATGACAGCCAAGAGTATTATGCAAATACCATCATGCAAATAGGGATCAAATACCATGTTCAAGAGTCCACCACAGGGATGTTTTCAGCTCTTGAAACTGGCACGTGAGCTGGGGCAGAAGCCTCTCAACCCAGTGCTGCAGTCCCTGGCAGATTGTGCCATGGCATTTTGAAAAGTTTTTTTAAAACCTTTAAAATGGTGGACTTGGGGATGCAGTACCATCTCGTTTGGCCCTTCTGGTCACTCACTCATGGATGTAGATGGGTTCTTGTTAGAAATCATAACAGCGTGGGACGGGCTCTTTCTGATAATTAAATAAATATAGCACAACTTTAACCTTTAATAACTGCCATCATTACAGATTAGAACACATACCTGCATTTAATAAAGGCAAATTGTCTTTACTACTGCTGTTTTCACGGGATGTATACTCATAAGCCAAGGCACACTAGAAAACAAAAATTAAAACATTTTGAATGTGAAGGAGCAGTCATCATATAAAACCTAACACAATTATTAAAAAGGCGCATAATGACTACATTTAATGCATATCTGTATATATAAGCTTCCCTGGATTTCTTCAGCACATCACACGTTAACCAGTTTCATCAGTAGGAAATTATATTTATTTTGTGATATTAAATAAAAAATACAGGATTACAGGAAATTTTACGTGCAATATCTGATTTATAGTTATTGCAAAGTGTTTTCTGAACTGATGCCTTCTATCTCAGTCAAACCTAGAAAAATAAAATAAAAGCAGGCCTGGGCAGCTGCTGAGGGCAGATGTCCCCTTTGCCAGAAAGCACCAAGGACATGGGCGCCTATCCTGTCTCATCCTCACATAGCTGAGTGATGACAACTGGTGGGAGATGTTAGGGGTAACAAATGCAGCAATGCACTATGGTTTTACCATAGTGTTCCTGGTGAGTCCTAGAGCATCGTCTGATGTGTTGAGGTTGCTTCTGGGTTTGCACCAAAAGTGACATTGCACCACTGGCACAACACTGGTTCTTCCCCCAAATTTGTTCCCACTGCTTCACCAAGCAGCAGTGGGAAGAGTGGGGCCATGGGTGGAAGGTCTCCCATTACAGCAGCAGACCTGGCCACCCTATCCTATCATCCATAGGGATAGCAACAGGATGAGTGGATAAACAGGCTTGTCTACTGTGGAGGGCCATAGCAACACAGTTCCTCATTTGTTCAGAGCAGGAAGGGAAGAGTAGGAGGAGCGCTGCTGAGCTGACACCATCAGCAGGGAAGAGGTAGATAGAGGATCAAGGAGAAGGTGTGAGAGAGAAGTCAGAAACCTGCCCTGACTCAAAGCAGCTAAAGTAGAGCCTTCTAGTGAGGTAAAAAGCAACATGTGTCTACACTAGGGAGATTAAATCATTATAGCATGTTTTACTGTAAAAATGGTGGTATTCCATTCATGCACGGTCATCTCTTTTTTGGGAAGGAGTTAATTTCCGTTCCATATTTCTCACCGTCTTTTGATTCAAAGAAAAAAAGCACATATTGAAATATCCTTGACACAAAGATGCAGTGTAGCTTATATGGCTACCATATATCCTATATGTCAACATGTTGGGTTTGATTCTGTGATTTTTTAAAATAAACTACCTGACTATTAATCTAATCATTAATTTAATTTCAAACTTTAACATTTCTGCCTATACAAGTATCTCGCTCTCTGTTGTTTCAAGCAATGTGAGTTTGTGAGTGTGACGGAGAAAGACAAAGTGCTTTCATAATGTTCTTAGTATACTATCAATCACAGAGGCATTTTAAAAATCAAGTAACATTATTTATCCCTTAAAACAGTAAAGAAATGTAATAACCATTCCCTATTTATCATTTCATTATAAATTATAATTTCTATTATATCATTCTATTAAGGACAGGTCTTATTTGTTATTTGAGTTATTTGGCCTATGACCAACTCTAGTCATGCACCTTTTCCCCTCGAGTGACATCATCCTCCATTCCTGTTCAAATCAGGAACAGCCCATTTTTTCCAGCAAAAAACTCTGCTTAAAAAAAACCCTGGTGTGTGTGTGTGTGTGTGTGTGATCTTTCCCAGCAAGGCATTTTGGAAACAATCTTTTTCTTCTGTCCGGAGGGGAAGGTACCCCCTTTCTCTGCATTTCCATATTGAATTGTCTTGGCGTGCTTACTGACACCATCAAAAGAGATTTCTTAAGGGGGGGAGGGGGGATTCAAGATAATATCACAACACTGTTACTATATTATGACCAAAGAAGTGGCAAGTGCTTTTTCTCTGATCTCTTGATTAGGTTTTCAAAAGTTCCAAAAGTGCTCCCCCCCATCCTTCCCCCAAGCAGTAGGAGACCAATTAGTCTTTCCAAGGTAGAGGAGCAAAGGGATACCCAGTACCTTCCAGCAATTAACATCACCACAAGATTTAAATATTGTATTTTCTAGAGCAATACAAATGAGCAAGTTTTTAAAAATAGGTGTAGTATTATACTATTCTTCAGCAGTGTTAAACATGGACACAAAAGTTTATAAAAACATGTGGGCGAAGAATCATGACAGCATGGCAACAGTGTGTGTGTGGGTGATACAATCCATATCTGATATGAAAGAAAAACCACAGCTAACAGGGATAACACTGTACCATGTAGAATCTGTCACAAATGTGAACTGAGCAACAATCGCTCTGGCAATACGACCACCATGGGAAACAGCCCCTTGTGCGGAATCAGCCCACATTTCTTTCCTCAACTTTTCATATCATGAAATGCAACCACTGAGGCTACAACTTCCTGCTGACAGGCCAGGGTGCAGAAATGGTATTTTTAAAAATGGAACATATATTGAATCAAGTGAGAAGGCCTACTGCGCACAGGGGGATCTTCAGGTACAGCTGTTTCTGTACTGTATTCTCCCTGCCCCCCATACATTACACAGCTATTCCAGGTTGCATTTTGTGTATCTGAACTTTGAAGGAACAAATATATATATATATATATATATTTCAGATGAGTATTTATCTGCTAGATGCTAATCCATAATCCTTCCTTTAAAAAGTGATAAAGTACTTGAGGAGAGGGGATGCAGGGTAAGAGTATATCCAAAGCACCACATGTGCAGTTCTGAACAAATATTACTTGATGGTAAAGTTTACTTTTCTTTCTTTTTAAAAATGCAATAGAATTATGTCTTATCCCAGGATATTTTTTTAGTTTAGAGAGCTGAGCATGCACGTTGTACTTTATTCTACAGAGGACTAATTCTTATTTTTAAAATGCAAACTTAGATCCCACTGTGACTACCGTAATATAGGCATCTGGCATTTCTGATAATTCTAATTTAATTTGTGCACTGAGCCAGGTTCCTACCTTTTGTCCCTGCACATCTGCTGTGCTGTGATCTGACTCCCCATCCTCTGTCTCCCCCATCTTCACAAGGCTGACGTCTAGAGTGCCAACTGTCTTTCCACCATCAGAGCTTCTGAAAAAAATGCAGGGGGATAAGGGTGGGATTTTATTTTCTATTTATGTGGCAGTATCTTGAATTAAACCTCTGCCCTTTGGCCTTAAACCATCAAAGGACTAAATGCTTATTTGCAAATGTTTCTTCAAATGATGAAAAATATAACCACCTATTTCCTCAACAACAGCAAAGAACGGCTCATCATCTCCATCCTATACATTGCTTTATTGAAGGTGTAGGCTTGCCAGCCCCCCGCCTAGGGGAACACTCCCACATCCACTGGCTGCTCCCAGCCCTGCTCATCTGGCTGGTGGGGAGGGAAGGCACTGGGAGGAGGGAGAAATGTTCACACTTCCATATCACACTGGAAAATGATATCATTTTTTGGTGTGACAGAGGCGCTGTGGGTTACGCTGAAGCCCAATTAATTAAAAATCCCCTTCAAATGGGCCAGAGGAAAATACTCTGCTGCCCCCCAATCTCCTACATTCCCACTTTGACCCCGAGAGACTTGGTTGGTGACAGGTAGCACAACACTACCTGTGAATTTAGAGAGCATTTGCAAAAATATCTCTAATGAGTATACAAGGGTCTCGATGCTTTTAGAAGGTTTACATTTAGAAATGTGTTGTCTAAAATTGCACTCTCTTAAAGTTATTGCTTCTTGCCATAAATGGTGAGATCACCAAAAAAAATATATCTGTGAACTTCATAAAGATGTAGTTTATTTGCATCTTTTTCTTCCATTCTCCAAAGGTGTGGTTAACATGCACCACTGAAAATGCTATTACCGTAACTTCTTGGCCCATAAGCCTTTTATCTGTAAATGGGACAATGTGGCTTCAGAGTTAATATCAGAAGTAATGCATTCATTAAAAAACACACTGTCAATGTAATTTTGAATAACAAAAATAGATGCTGTTTTAAACTCAGCACAGACAGCAGACTGTCTGCAGAGTTGTTTCCTGCAGTGAAAGCTCCATGTCTAAAACGGCTCACAGTACAGAGGGCACCAAATTTGCAGAATATATCTAATAATCCACATTCTACCAGCAAAGTTTCTATCTCATGCAAACTTTGAAAACTATGGTGGGAAGGGGGTTTGAAGGGGGGGGGGTATCAAAGTGAGGGGCCAAGAATTCAGGTGAATGTTAAAGTTCACATTCTGAATAGCAGTCTTTTTGAAATCAGTACAGAATGTTAATGCCAGGAAAGGCTATGAGCGTTAAGGAGAATTCTTGCCAGCAGTACCAGCTATTGGAAATATATGCCAACCCTAAACATCATGATACAATTACACATACAGAAACTCTTGTTCATATTAACTTGTGGAGGAATCTTTCCAAATTCCCTATATATAAAGAGGGTTGCAATGTCATTCATTATACTGGATCACAGCCATGGAAGCTACCAAGCAGAGGGCTTTTTTTAGCTCTAGTTACCAATAACATATGTTCAGGAACAAATTCCACCAGTGAACCATTAACTGAATTAAACATGATCATTGATGATGGTTTTCCAATCAACACACAACAGCCAAGCAGATGAAAACTTCCTCCCTTCTGTTATTTAGGAAATCGCCCACTTTTAAACGAATTACTGTCATTAATAATATTAACCCTATTGTACATCTTTATTTTTTAGCTCAGCTCAGCTGACCAACATAGAACAGGCGCACTAACCAAGAATTTTCTTGTGTGAGAAGAAAGAAAATGCACAACATAAAAAGTGGTTGCCAGATTACATGCACCTTTTAAAAGCCCAGCTGTCATGACAGATGAACTAGACAAGAATAACACTTTATTAAATTAAGGTTTTTTAAAAATGAAAATGTTGGACATCTATCTCAATCTCCATTTGTATTAAACTGTTTAAACTTTTCAGTTGCCCTGAAACTTTCGGTATTAACACGGTTTGTGACCTGATGAGCATGTACCTCAAGTAAGGTTAACAGACCACAGCCAGGAATCCCTGGAAAATTTAAAAGTGTGCTGACATCACTTCTGGTTTTCACCAGAAGTGCCAGGTCTGGATTGGGAAATTCTTGGAGACTTGGTGTGTGGAGCGTCAAGAGGGTGGGGAGAGGAGGGGCCTCAGCAGGTATAATGCCACAGATTTCACTCTCCAAAGCAGCCATTTTCTCCAGGGTCTCTGTCACCTGGGTATCAGTAATTTCAGTAGTCTCCAGTCACCATCTGGAGGCTAGCAAACCTAGTTATGATCCTGGGGCTGTAGGCCTCAAGAAAGCTTGAGGCCTTAGAGTAAATTAGGCCTGTCTGCCAGTTCTCCTAAAGGGCTACATTTTCCAAGATCCTTCCCAGTAGAGTTGCCAGGGGCCCCAGGAGCCCTAGTGGGAGTGCAGGGTGCTGTGGAACTGGGGACAGTGGAGCACTTACCCCCCCCCCCCATGCTCGTGCTATGCACACACATGATCCCACACTCCCCCTCCACAGAGGAATCCTGGTGCACAGACTGAAAACTGCATCTTTGGAGGCAGTTTTCACTTTGAGTGTGCATGCATGCGCCGTGGTTCCTTCCTTTGTCCCACTAGAAAATAAGCTGGACAGAGGAGGAAGACCATCCCACTCATTTTCTAATGGGATGAAGGAAGGAGCCACAGAGCATGCATGTACACTCAAATTGAAAACTGCCTCTGAAGGGAGGTGGGAGTACGGGATACCCCACTTCAGGTAGGGCAATGGCAAGTCTATTTCCTGGCTTTAGGATAGGACTAAGGGAAATGGAGGGAAAAGGAAGGCCAATTGGCACGAAGGAAGCTGGGCTGTGGGAGAAATAATATAAAGCCCACTGAAGAAGAAAGGCATTCTCCTCCCAGGAGCTGCAAGGCAGAGAAATGGCTACCAGCAGGGGAAGATCCCTCACCCAGGGAGGGCAAGTTGGGCCTAAGAATGACCAGGTGTTGTAGGGACCAGTCAATTAGGAAGCTTTACTGTTTTGTTGTTGTGTTAATTTTGCCCTGCTTGTTGTAAATGTATCCCTGTTAAACTGTTTCTCTCAAGCATTTCTTTTATGACTTATTTAGTGATTGCCCCTTTTATTTTTATTAAAGCCATATGCTTTACTTTATCTGAGTCACTGGAAAAGCATTACAGTCTGTATGGTCAGGTTACAAATTCACTTGCTGAAGTATTTAAGGGTACATCAAATGTCTTCACTGAGACTTTGAAGTGAATATTAGTTCCTTTACTTTGGTTTCTCAGAATCCCCATACCCCTGGGATTCGCTGCATGATTGCACACTTAACAGATAAAATATACATGCAGCATCCATACACTAATGGACAATCCCTTCACACCTGAGGATATCCTTGAAGAATATAGTCTTCCCAGAGTGGACAAGTAGGGAAATAGCGGCCGTTTCCACTTGGCTTACCTTTGCTCGGAACGACCTGGAACATTGCGCAAAAAACTCGGAAGATCGCGGTTTCTCACACGAGATTTGCATGATGTCGTGCAAATCTCGCACGATGTTCCGGGTTGTTCCGAACAAAGGTAAGCTGTGTGGAAACGGC
The DNA here is from genome assembly GCF_028583425.1 of Eublepharis macularius. Lineage (NCBI taxonomy): Eukaryota > Metazoa > Chordata > Lepidosauria > Squamata > Eublepharidae > Eublepharis > Eublepharis macularius. The sequence continues at coordinate 52,165,395 of NC_072799.1, forward strand.
CAGCCTTTGCCAATCACAGAGGGATTCGCTTTGAGTGGCTCTAGGTATACCCTTGTGCCAAAACAACCTTCTAAGCAGGCACACAACGAGGACAGCTTCTTTACATACTCCTTAAATAGTGGGATCCCATAGTGGAATTTCACCATTTTGCCTGCATGGAGAAGCTCCATGGCAAAATTACCTTATAAGATTGCCAGGCTGGGCTTATAGACCCAGACAGCAGGGGATCACAGATGTTGTTGACAGCTTTGAAGTGCTTGGCACAGGTCTTATAAGGCCTTTAGATGACAGCAATTTTACTTTTATGGAGGGCTGCTTAAGTTCAAGAGGGTTTCTTTCCATAAGGGCTAAGGGCTAACTTTTTAGCACTCCTGTGCTTGTTTAGATGGGATGTCCTCTGGAATTCAATGGGCTGGCCCCCAAGTTTGTGTGCATAGTACAGACTGCTAGGAGACAAAGAAATGGTGGGTTTCACACTCCATTTAGTGTAGATGGCATTTGGGGTCTTCTCTTGAAGACCTCATAGGGAATGGACCCTTGCTCATCGCCTTTGCGCATATAGGTATAAATACTGCAACATATGTCTCATTGTGGGAGAACGGATGTTAGACCTCCAGGCCTTTTTCACACTTTCATTGCTGGGATCCTCTTATGCCAAGGAAAGGGGTGGCATGAGTGCAGAAGGTCAAACCAGGGCTTCCAGGAAGGAAATTTTCTGAGATTCATTGGCATTTGCCACAGTTGGGTTCTTTTGTTTTGGTACACCAGCACTGGCATGAATAGCACTTCAATCAGGGGATCACCTACCGTAGTTAGTCATTTTGCCACAGAAATTTGCTCCATAGGAGAATGGGAAGGGAAGCAAGGATGCAGTATCACTGATGACAATTAGGTGTAGTTTCATACTCTGTTCAGTAGGGAGGGACCAGAGACCAGCAACACAGCATTCATCATAAACAGGCAATCCTCTTGCTTTGAGTAGGCCATAAACCTTGTGAGCGTGTTTGCATCAGGAAGTGGTATGTTAATTTATTGTTAGTCTGGTAGGAGCAGAAACTGGTAGTAGTGCCTAGGACTCAGAGGGTAAGTTCAGTTTGGCATGGGATGTGTTTCCAGAGGGACTGGGGGAACTTGGGTGCACTCAGCAATACAGAGAGTTCTCAACTTGCTTGCCTTCTGCACCCTGTAAGCCTTCTCTGCTGCAGCTTCTAGTTTGGGCCTTAGGTAGCAGGGGCAGAACAGCCTCCTGGCTGTTGGGGACTAGGGATGTGTGCTTTGGGTTTCTGATTCGGGTTTTTAACCTGAATCAGGCCCGATTTGTAAAGATTCAGGATTCAGGTGCTGCTTGCTTTCAAACGTCCCGCCCCGCTGCTTCCCCCCCCCCCCCAATCAGGGGAAAAACACAGTGGGGTGGGAAGTTTGAAAGCCACCCTTTTCGTGCCACTTGCAAGCAGCATGAAAAAGGTCACTTTCAAACAACCTGCTGCGTGTTTCCTCTGATGGGAGGGGGAGTCTTTGCTTTGAGCTTCAGTGTGTTCCGTAAAGATTCAGGAATCTTTACGGAACAGGCATGCTCAGCAGCACAGAAGCCAGCTGGGGCAGCTCCTCGCGAGCAAGGCCAGGCATGCTCAGCAGCACAGAAGCCGGCTGGGGCAGCTCCTCGTGAGCAAGGCCAAGGAGACCTCAGCTGGGGATGGCTCACATTCAACCCCACCCTGCCAGCAAGGCAAGGAAGCCAAGGAGGGATTAGTGGTAGGAGGGAAACACCTGAGGGAAGGCACAGCTGGGCCAAGTCAGGAGAGGGAACAAGCCTAGAAGGAGGGCGGGGCGGGGAAAGGAAACCCTATATAAGATGGCTAGGAAGAGCTCTGAGGTGGTGGGTGTGAGTAAGGAGTGACGGTGTGGAGTGAGAGCAGAGTAGTGTGAGAGTGGAGGCTTGGAGGAGAGTTCTGGGAGAAGATGATGGAGGACGCAGAGGGTAAGCAGGCCAGGTTGAGCAGGCCAGCGAGTAGACTGAGAGGGAGTCTGGGTGATGTATACCGCCCCTCCTTCCACAGAGCAGGGTCCTGCAGTATCCCTGGCGCCCCTCTGATGTCAGGGCCGGCCCAGCTGGGGCCTCGCCCAGCGGCGGCTGCGACAAGCCCTGACACTTCTCACCATTAAATGGTATGACTTTCCCTTGTCCTTAAACAACAGAAATGGCCCCAGAGGTGTTTTTAAAATTCCAAAAATAACTAACTAGTTTATTTACTTTAGAGAAGATAGGTCAGGTGAAATCAGGGGTTGAAAATTTCTGAGGCAATTCAACATATAAATTGGAACATGCACAGACTTCAGTTCTTATGCTCTTCACAGATACTTAAAGGCTTTCATTCTCTTGTTTTTCCCCAAGTGCTCTAGTATACTTCCTTTTAGTATTCTCTTTCACTTCTGGAGTTAGGAATGCTGGTACCCACTTTCTAGTACCCTAATTCCCTTCTTTTCACACTCCAGTGCTTTCCTTCAGTTGTTAACTGAATTTGAAGGTCTTCACAGGCAGTTTCCAAACACTCCCAACCAGGGATCTCTTCACTCTCCAGAGCTACCTCAGAAGAGCTACCACTTTCTTTGGCCTGAATGGGAGTCTGCATCTACTTCCCAACTTCCTTGCCAACTTTTCCCCAATTCTCCTTGTCGGTGTTAAAACTGCTATCCGTTAGGACTCCATTTCCCAACTCTTCACATTCGATTTATCTCAGCCAGGACTGAAAACAGATCCTCTTCTTTCCAGCGCATGCTACCCAATCAGATTCCTTGGAGTAGCCCGTCTCTCAAAGCTCTCTGATTCTGTGACAATGAACTCTTAACAGTCCTGTAGCTATGTGTGTGAGAGCCAGTTTGGTGTAGCAGTTAAAAGTGTGGGACTCTAATCTGGAGAACCGGGTTTGATTCCCCACTTCTCCATTGAAGCCAGCTGGGTGACCTTGGGTCAGTCACAGCTTATAGGAGCTCTCTCAGCCCCACCCACCTCACAGGGTGATTTGTTGTGGAGATAATAGTGACATACTTTGTAAAGCGCTCTGAGTGGGTGTTAAGTTATCCTGAAGGGTGGTATATAAATTGAATGTTGTTGTTATTGTTATAGCCCTTCCAGGCTTTTAAAAATGTGCCATCTGTCATATATGACAAGGAAATTGTCATAAGTGCCAGGGCCAGGGCGGTGCCTTATGCAAACACTGGCTGCTATGAGTCTGGATGGGGTGCGCTTGTCAGGCTGGGACAGGTTGCTTGGTTTCACAGCATTGTGGCTGGTCTCCCAGTTCAGCCAAATGTTGCAGCTTTACGAGTTTGGGCAGAAACCATTTGGGGGCTCTTATGGCAGTTTTGGCATTGGGCATGGATCTTTTTGGAGGGAAACTGGGCCATGAAGCCAGTTTCCCAATATTTAGGGAAAAGATCTTGGGGCTGAGGCATTGTAGGGACAAGCCCAGGCAGAAGCTGTCAGGGCATGCTCACTCCCAGGTGGTAGGGGGATCCATGCAGAGGTGTGCGCCCATGTGGAATCCCACATCCTCTCATCCCGCAGTTTCCTCCTTCAGCAGGTGGGCTGAACAGGTGAGGGGATCATCAGCCAGCAGGCGGATCCGTTGATGCTTGGATCTATGCCCTATGCAGTGCCAAGTTCCATAAGCTGTAACCATTAAAGTTGTGGCGTTTTAAATTCCAACAAGTTGTTTGTGTCTTCTGCTGCCTTACCCTCCCCTCTTCGACTCTGTGCCTGCCACCTGTCCTTTAAGAAATTATTCTATTAAAACAAATTTGCATTATCACCAATTAACCAACAGCAGATAAAATCACTGAATCCTGTAACTATTACATCCTTAAAACCTCATATATCTCTATTCTCCCTTTGTTTCCTCAAAGAGACACCTAGTCTAGTCTGCTCAACAACAGCATGCCATAGAATGAATCTTAAATGCTGTCCCATATTTTCATGTTCCACAAAATAAGAACCAATGAATTTGTGAACATTAAACAGTGGAATAAAAAGAATCCTTGGGGGAGATATAGTATATCCACTAACAAAGATCTGAATTAGGATTATTAGACTCATAGCATATCTACATACAGGGCAATGCATGAAGAACAAAGCAGGACTGAGCATATTGATATCACGTTGTCCTTAAGCATGCTGACCCTGACCCTACCCCTGCTAAAGATAGGCACATACAAACTTTACTCACATAGGCTTGGTCCTATAATCAGGAATACTGCTTTTTGAAAATTCCCAGTCAGTGGGATAAATCCAACATACATACGGTATGCATGTATATAGTTTCTGTATCTATGTTTGGGGTGAATATGTACAGGAGGGTGTTGGCCACTCTTGATCCCCTCCCTGCTATAGTTTTTGTTCAATATATAGATAGGTCACGAGTACAGACTGACTGTGTCAATGTAGTGAATTTTAAAGTACATATGCTACTGGGACTGGGTGGGGGAAATCAATCATACAACAACAAGCAAATTAAAATGGAATTCTAGTGGATCTAATAAATGAGGCAAAGTAAAAGGCCTCCCAGGTCCAAAGGATACCATAAAAACTATATAAACACACTACACTATCACCTTTCTTTACTTCAACTGTTTCTCTGGGTCTCTCATGTCAATACAGCTCTGTGTAAATATCACCACAGCATACCTGAAACATCTCATTATCTTTAATGCCCCTGTCATGGTTATTCCGCCCCCCGCCTTCGACTATGCAAAGTAAAGAAAGTGCGCTCTGTTACAACAGTAAGTGCACCGGCATTAACTAGCATTATGAACAGAATACAAAATAAAAGATCTTATGCTAGCTGCAGCAGCACAAGTTATTGCTTACTAAGTCTATAAGCAACAGTTGCAGCCCATGTACTTGTTTCCTAGGGTCACAATATATTATATATAAGACACATCTAAGATAGATAGGTGCATCTAAAATATGGAATGGTCACAAAGGTGCAGCTCTAAGCATTTTATTTTATAGTTTTCCAAAGCTTTTCTTTACTTTTTTGGAGACCTGTCTAGTTTGTGAAGCAAAGCTGATACCGATCTGCTTCACTGTGGCAAGTAACAACCCCAAACATATTGAAAGTCCTATCAATTTAAAACTAAACAAATTAAGTTGATGCATAAGGAGAGTCAACTTGCTGGTTCCAATATTAATTCTTGTTATTTCTTAAATATACACCATGCAAACTTTCTGCAGGTGTTTCCAAATACATTGTCATCAGTTAAGCATATGAAATCTGATCATGGTCTCTAAACCCCTTTTCAATCTCTACAACTTCAGCATTTCAGTTTCATGTCGTATCTCATAATATGACTCCTTTAAAACATGGAATGCGTCTAGCAGAAGTACTCTCTTGGCTAAGAAGTACACAAAATTTGAACTGTTTAGTTACAATTTTATTTGAAATTTAAGCAACTGCTAACTAATGTAAAGTGTTTTGCTCTCTCTGTTTCTTTCAGGATAACTAACACATTTACGTTTGGATGCATGTGGCAGTTGCATACTAATTAGACCCATATCTATCCTGTCTACATTAAAAAAGGTCCAATTCTGACATTATTATAACTTATTTATTTACAAGACTTTTACCCCACTTTTCTGCCCTCACAGGGTCACCAAGGCAGCTAAAAATTTAAAACATACAAATTAAAATCTAATTTTAAAAGCTACTAAAACCAACACTTAAATGTATTATTAAACAATCTAAAAGCAGAATTTAAAATAACTACAAAAGATAAAAACAACAGTTAAAAACATTGGGGAGGAAGGGCAGATCATTGAGGGAATGTCAAGTGAAACAAAGAAGTCCTCACCCCTTAGCAGTCGATGGCAACAGAAGGGAACAGGTGACTGTCTAGGGACAGTTCCAGAGTTTTGGTAACACTACTGAGAAGGCCCTTTCCCGATTTGCCACCTGCCCAGTTTTGGAAAGTGGAGCATCTGAAGCAGGGCCTCTGAAGGCGACTGCATACTACACTTTGCAGATGTAACAGTGGCATTGAAGAAAAAAAATATTCAGTGTGCTCAGTATTGAAGCAGAGTCTAATAGATCATTCTTAGATTACATCAGAAATACATAAACCACTGTGCTCTTCCTCTGGCCCTTCATGTCAAGGACAACTGGCTGCTCTCCAGTCCACATACTACCAGTGGGATATTACCTGTATTCCTCACTTACTGGAAGAGCGGGCAACTGCACCTTTACTAACAGGCCTAGTCCACTTCCCAAGCAATCTAATTGGTTGGCTGGGGAACAATACCAGCAGGGGGCCCCCAACAGGAGAAGAGGCAACAGGTGCAATTGTGCTTGTTGTTACTTATCAGTCCACCTGGTTCTAATAAACTGTAGAGACCTTCCGCAGTGCCTAAGAGATGGAGCAGTATTTGTAGGTAAAAGAAAACACACTCCCTCCCCAGTGACAGTAGTGTTGCTGCCTAGAGCCAGTTGGAGCACAGGTTAGCTTTAACCATGAGTAGCATCATTGTAGAATGAAGATATAATGTACATGATTAAAGTAAACGGGAAGAGAGTAAAGAATTTAGCTCAGAGAGGTGACAGGAGGGAAAGAGAGGAAGTATATAAATGCACAGCACATCAATATATCTAATAGTCAATATGGCCCCAACTAAGGATACTTAAACCTGCGGATCAGGGCCATGTAGACAGAAAGAAACTTTTTAAAGCAAACCTGAAGGGACTCCCACAGATTTGCATAAAAGTTGGAAATCCAGGAGGGAAATGAGTGTGATTAAATACAGATTAAATTAATATAGATTAAATCCCACCATACTGAGGATCATTTGTCTGCATGAGCATACACAACATTCTTCCATTCGAGCCGTTGCCTTATGGCAGAGGGAGGTGGGGGGCAGGCAAACAGCAGGGCCGAGCAACAAAAAGGGTGGCAGGAGTAGGAGCCCCTGTTGCTCCACCACCAAGTGAGGGGGGAGGATAGGCAGGTGAAAAGAGTGGTGGGGAGGGTGGCCAGAGGGCAGGCAGTTAGAGTGGTAATGAGGAGACAGGCAGACAGACAGTGGAGAGGGATGGTTGGGCAGGCAGAGGGGTGAGGAAGGGAAGACAGACTAAGGAAATGGGGCAGAGGGAGGACAAGGGGGAGGCAGGGATCTGTGTTGGTGGTAAGCAAGGAGAAGAAGCAGGGTATGGAAGGAAAAAAGATGGGAGAAGGTGGCAGCAGTGGGAGGGAAGGGGATAGAAAGATGGCCTGTGGTAGGTGCTAGGAGTCAGAGGACAGTGAGGCAATTTCCTCATGTTTCACATGGGTCCCACTACTTGTTCTATTAACTATACCTAACAGATCATCAGCATTATTTCTATACTAGACCAGTGAGGGATAGAAACAAAGGGAAATGCACTGCCACGAGATCTGGTCCGAATAGAGTCTTAAATACCCTGTGGTTATCTTTAGCTTTGCACGCTGTTAAAAACATTAGCATGTGCTGGACTATCTGATAAATGACAGTAATTTGTCTGTGAAACTACAATCAAGTCTTTGAATGTCACTGATCGTGTATCTGACAAATTTTGTAACCAACACAAGAAAAAAGAACCTACCTCAGGCTGAGAGTCAATTGTTGCTCCTTTGATTTCACCAACTCGCCTACTTTAAAGGTTGCATAACCCAGGAAGCTTCGCTAGAAACCAAAGGGAATAACAAAGCAGAAGACAGATGGGTGGGGAGGTGGAAAAGACTTTCATTAGATTTCTGAGGTTTAACAGTTTCTGTTTTAACTTCATGCCTGCAACGCTTGTTAGCAAGAGAGAAATATTAAATAAGAAGTATTCTCTTGATCTATTATCCTGTAGAACACATTCAGAGATCAGTGACACCATTATCAATAACTTGCAAACTAATGCAGGGACCTCTTTTTCATTAAAACAAACAGAATGACAACCTGACAAATAGTATGCTGGAAATGTACCGCTGCGGGTAGTTATTTCTTTGTTTAGTGTGAGGTTTCAGTCATTTTATTCTATCATGTCATGTTAAATCTGTAGGAATTTTAACATTGTTGTTTTTGCTACAATAATTTCTTAAACCTGGAGGCACTGTCATCTTTATATGCCAAACAGAATATTTGCTTGCACAAACTATATTTATTACCACTTTGATCAAGATATTCATAGAAAATGTTATATTTCCCCCAAGTTCATCATGATGTTTTATGTATTTATTTCCATCTTAAAAGGACCAGTTCCATGGCAGTGCTGAGGAAGCCAATGGATTAATCCAGCTATATTGATCACCCTTTTGTTGACCTAACTATTCTTCTATGCCTCTTCACCAATGACAGCCATTTACACCAATCAAATTGCTCAAAGAACAACACCATAGGTATCTTATTTCTCCTACTGGAAAAACTCACTAATAATTTTTACGCTTTTGGTTGTAAGAGCCTTGATCTAGTGATGATCTTGTCTTAATCAGAAAGAGCTAATGGCCCCATAAACACAGTTTCAGATGTCACGTATTCTGGCCGTTTCTGAAGATCTTTCATATGATGTATCAGAACTTCCCTAGTGAACTCTCTGAATGAATTATCTATCTCTTTCTTTTTTAACATAAAGAGTTTTGGTGGGATGCTTCCATTAAATTATTTTCCTGGACTGCACCTTACTACTTTTACAGAACCATTCCCAGCAGGAGCAGACGGGCTCGGCTTTGATCTGGCCTCCCAGGTAGCACTATGGAAGGAGGTACCTGTTCCATACTTCCTCTTAGGGCATCCCAGGCTGGCCAGATGAAAGCTGAGTTTCTGGTCACATTAGGCTGTAGCAGAGGTGGTGGCTGCTTTCCTGGTATTTCTAGCACAGCCTGGGGTTACTTGTCTTTGATAGCTACCAGCAGCCTGGTGGGGGAAAGGAGATGAAGAGTTGAGGAGATGAGAGCACTTGAGGAAAGTGCATTTGGGAGCATCATTCCCATGGAAAGTAGACCACTAACCATGAGGAGCTGGAGATGTTTTTACTGCTTTGCATTTGTAAGGGAGACCTATGTGATCATGCTTTGTCCACTTGGAGGAAGTTATTGAGATTGCAGTGTTTGGCACAAATGAAGGAGACACATGTGGCTTCCTGTGCCATATCCATGGGCTCCAAAGGAAGCTGCAGAGTGCTCTGCAGTCCATCTTGGAACCCAGAATCAACAGCATGGTCTGGGAATGATGACTAGCACAAGCCCCATGGATTTCATCATTTCAGTGTTGTATCTTCTTCCAGTTTGGCACTCCAAGCATTGAATAGTCTCTGTTTATACTAGCCTTTAGCAGGCTAATCATAGTTTGTTCTTCCTCCAAAAGATTAAAGCCTAGTCAAGATCAGAAACGGTTTCTGACATTTCTGTGCCCTTTGACCTGTGACCCTTCAACCTGATCAGTACCATGAGCAGGGCCAATCTGATACTTCCCCCCCAGGCCATTTTAACTTCCCATATTATCTTAACTTCCTGCATGAGAAGCAGAAGGATTCTTGAAGAAGGATAACCCTTGTGCAATACTTTCAGTCTTTCCAGTTTCTGGTAGTTCTCTCAACCTCCCTTTTAAAGCCAGTAACAGTTCCAAATGGCCAAACATATGGATAGAGTTTAAACTCACATTTGTCATGGAAAGGATATTTCCATGGATATTTTCACATACAAAAAGGGGGAGGGTTATGTATAAAAGGTTAGTATAAGTTAGCATTATAATATTAGCTAGTTACTAAACAATCATTCTTTTATAGTCAAAAGATTTCCCAGAGAAAGGTAGACATTTTCAGTTTTTCACAGCCACTCTAGAGAAGTTTAAGCTTCTGACCACTGGCCAAATCAGATTCTATGGAACTGAATAAAATGTAAGATTTATGTATTTATTATCCCAACTTTCTGTTCAAAAGAACCCCAAAGATGTCTAACAAATAAGAAAACCTATCACAATACAAATACCAAATCATATAATAATAAAACTATGGAATCCCGTAACAATACATCAAATAGGCAAATGGCAAACAACAGCACCCTCCCTCACTTTGCTCTTTTTAAAGGCAGCAGCAGTCAAGGAGTGGTGCTGAGCAGGCGGAAAAGCTCAGCTTACATGGCAAAGTCTACCCAGGTTAGACTATCATACTACAATCAGGGGTTCATTACCTCAGTGAGGTAATGATCTGAACCTGGGTTCAGATCATTACCTCACTGACCTTGGGCCAGTTATTCTCAGATTAATTTACTTCACAGGGTTGCTGTGAAAATAAAATGGTAGGAGGAGACTATGTAGTGCTTGCAGCAGTGGTTGGTTAAAACCTCAAATAAAAAGATATTACTTTAAGAACAGCCAAAGTTAGTAAGACTCTCACAGTGAGATGAACTGGTTTGTTTCCTTTAAAACTAGATTTTTTCTTAATAAACCAAAAAGATTCTATGACTGTGGTTTCTTACACAATTAACAGAGCAATGCCATAAAGTGTTACTTCCTGTCTAACCCTATTGAACCCAAAGGGATTAAACTGAAATAACTTTACATAGGATTTCATTGTAAAACATCTAGACATGGTGAGTTCATAGATCAAAAGATATGAATTGGCTATTACAATAAGGAAGTAAATATTTTGGCAAAAGGTCATTTTACATTTGACAAGCACCTCAATCAAGTTTCTTAAAGCCCACAGGAAAATAAGATACTTACACCGAGAATCACATTTACAAGGACTGACACTGGGGCAGACATGTTTATGAAATCAAGGTCTGTATGTGGCTTAACAGCTTCTCTTTATTGATGCGAGTTTATAAAACAATGGATCAAGAAGGGCTTTTCTATTATAGCCTCTTTCTTTATAAGCCACTGGGCTCGCCTCATCTCATTTTTCTTTTGCAATGAGTTACTGTTACCAAGAGCTAGTGTGGCTCTGTATTTAATTTAGTGTATAGAGAAGTATTTTGCATAATTTCTGTTTACAAAGAAAATTAAAAATGCTAGTAACAATTGTCTTAACTTCAAATACCTACTATATCTGTTAAATTTTTTCAAAAATATTATATTAGTCCATGAGTTGACTGTCTTACCCCAATATCAGTCCTTAGCTCTTTGCGTTCTGCCAGGATGCTGGTGTGGACCTAGGAGGGGAATTTTTTTTAGTTTTAATTGCATTTTAAGATAATTAGTCTTTTGTGCTTAGTACGGGCTTCCTATTACTTTTTATAATTTTTATGGAGGGGTTGTTTTTTGAATTTTCCCCCCAGTTTGTTTGAATTCCTGCCTACATCTACTTGCAAAGTAACATGTTAAATGTTCTCAGACTTTGTATTGTCGAAGGCTTTCACGGCCGGAAAACGATGGTTGTTGTGGGTTTTCCGGGCTGTATTGCCGTGGTCTTGGCATTGTAGTTCCTGACGATTCACCAGCAGCTGTGGCTGGCATCTTCAGAGGTGTAGCACCAAAAGACAGAGATCTCTCAGTGTCAGTGACACAGCCCGGAAAACCCACAACAACCTTCTCAGACTTTCACAATATTAAATAGTCAATCTTTTAAAAAATGGTGGCTAGTTGTTTTGGCAAGTATACTGCAAGCCATGCCCCAAAGTATTAGGTAGTAACACTCACTGGTTGCCGCTACAGCACATCATCAATATCTTGAGCCTTGATATGGTTTTGTTAGAGCTGGCAACTCTGGTTTGGGAGATCTGGAGGTGTGCCTGGAGATAGCAGAGTTTAGGGAGAGGAGGGAGCTCAACAGGAATGTCTGCCCTCTAAAGTTGCCATTTCCTCCAGGAAAACTGATATAGGTATATCTGGAGATCAGTTGTAATTTCAGGACAATTCCAGGCCCCACCTGGAGATTGGCAATCCTAGGTTTTATCTCTATTGAACAGAAAACTAGCAAAGAAGTGCAGTGCAGGAATATAGGGTAGGTCAGGAGTCCTCAACCTTGTTGAACCCGTGAGCACTTCAGTAATTCTGAAGAAGGATAGTTGGGAGTACCAAAAATGGCTGCCATAGGGAGGATAATTACAAACTTTTGGGAAGTTCCAACTAGAGATGGGCACGAAAAGCAATACGAACTTAAAAAAGCCACGGACATCCCAATCTGCTGTTCATGAACAAGCTCTTCGTGAGGCCCCATTCTAAATGAACAGGTGGTTGCTGCAAGCGTCGTTCACTGCTGTTCATCAAGCCAGACAATCTAGCACCTGCAATCAATTCCCTTGGCAAACGGAGGCAGGGACTGCCTGAACTCTGTCTGAATTCCTGCTGCTGCCCTGGAAACCCCAATCTAAGTCCAATTTAGCTTGATAGGTGTGTCTTCCTTTCAAGTGTAGAGCTCCAAATTTGTTACAAGGAAGCAAAAAGCAGGGGGGAGGGGGGCTCCCAGCTCTGGTTTTGCAGACAGTGAGGGAGAGACAGTTGCTGTTGGCATTTTGAGAGAGAGACAGGGAGAGTGCATTGGAGCTTGAATTTTCTTTGAGTGTGGTGGGATAGGGATCTACCTCTTCAAGTTCCAGGGCTGCTGCCAGGCTCTGGGCCAAGCTATTATTTATTACTGGTACGTTTCCTGCTGCCTGCTCAGGTAAGGTTTCTGGGAGTGGTGTGGTAGGGATCTACCCCTTCAGGTTCCAGGGCTGCTGCCAGGCTCTGGGACCAAGCTATTATTTATTATTGGTACATTTCCTGCTGTCTGCTCAGGTAGGGTTTTTGGGAGTGGTGTGGTTGGGATCTTGATGGCTGGAGGAGAGCCTGCTGGCCCCCACGAACAACGAACAACAAACATGTTCATGACAGGATCATGTTCGTCAGTGTTCATTGTTCATTGTTTGTGGATGGCAAGGAACAACGAACACATGTTTGTTTTCTGTTCGTGCCCATGTCTAGTTCCAACATCCTCCTTTTGATAGAGGTAGAAAAATCTGTATGGATGATCACTACAGAACCAAAAATGAAGCTTCTTTGGTTCTTCTGAAGCACTTCCTGATCCAGTAAGGTGGAGGAAAGCTAGGATTGGCTATTCGCTTTGGGGAAGAGGTGCTTTGGTAAAGACGCAAGTCAGTACCAGCAAACTCATCAGCGAATACCATGATATTCACAGGCACCACACTAGAAATCACTGGAGTAGGTTTTAAGTCATATCCCTTGCTGTAGGTCTTCCAGCTACTTTCCAGGCATGTCCAAAATTTTAATGACAAAGGACAGCCATTCACGTTTTATGACATCTGAAAACAATATACCCTTAATAAATTTAGAACAGCTGTGCAATTAAGTGCTTTTGGGTGCAAATTAATGGAAACAAATTACTATTTCATTTTGGCTTGCAGTAACTTGCTTTCTAATATTTAACAACTATTTGTAGAAATTTAATCAAAAAGAGTCCAGTAGCACCTTTAAGACTAACCAATTTTATTGTAGCATAAGCTTTCGAGAATCAAGTTCTCTTCGTCAGATGCATGGTACAGAAACTGGTCAAATATAGAAGAGGAGGGGGGAGGAGGGGAAGAGAGAGAAGATGCAGTTGGGGGGGGGGGGAGAGGGAGGATGAAACCAAAACATTCCTTTGCTAGTAAATGTAAACATCTCCTTTTGGTGTGGGGGTCAGTTGGCTTGGGTGAGGCTTCAAAGGAGTTTGCCGTGTTAGTTTGCAGCAGTAAAACAGCTAGACCATCCAATTCCTATGTAGTATAAGCCTTAGATAAGCCTTGATTCCTACATCCAATTCCTACTACATAGGAATTGGATGGTCTAGCTGTTTTACTGCTGCAAACTAACACGGCAAACTCCTTTGAAGCCTCACCCAAGCCAACTGACCCCCACACCAAAAGGAGATGTTTACATTTACTAGCAAAGGAATGTTTTGGTTTCATCCTCCCTCTCCCCCCCCCAACTGCATCTTCTCTCTCCTCCCCTCCTCCCCCCTCCTCTTCTATATTTGACCAGTTTCTGTACCATGCATCTGACGAAGAGAACTTGATTCTCGAAAGCTTATGCTACAATAAAATTGGTTAGTCTTAAAGGTGCTACTGGACTCTTTTTGATTTTGCTACTACAGACTAACACGGCTAACTCCTCTGTAGAAATTTAATAACATTCCTTTAAAATAATTGCAGCACAAAGGTGGTTCTTCATATTTTCTTCAATTCTCAAATTCCTAAAAAGGTTGATTAAAGAATTAGAATTGGGTATAACGAAGCTACACAAGTTACTTACTTTTAGTTTCTCCTACATCCTAATATTTTTCTTTAATATTTTAGACAAACACTAGGTCTTCCTAAATCTAGAGTCTAAGCCTTTATAATTGTAGAGGGGTAGCCATGTTAATCTGTTGTACCAAAATAAAACAGTCCAGAGGCTCCTTAAGGATTAATAAAATTAATTTTAATATGTACTTTTGTGAGTTAGAGCTTACTTCTTCAAATCTAATAAACCTAATAACAATACAGCCATGTCATAAGAGAGGCACAACCATGAAATTTTATATTTTCAAAAGTTTTCAATAACTCAAATACATGATTATAATTTTCACAGAGGTAGCCATGTTAGCCTGACAGGAAGAAAATTGATTCATTTGAAATGTGGTGCTGAAGGAGAGGTTTTGCGGATACCATGGACAACCAAAAAGGCAAATAAGTATGTACTAGATCAAATCAAGCCTGAATTCTCCCTAGAAGCTAAAATGACAAAACTGAGGCTATTATACTTTGGTCACATCATGAGAAGGTAGGACTCTCTGGAAAAGTCCTACCTTCTAGGAAAAGTGCTAGGAAAAGTAGACGGCAGGAAAAGTGGAAGGCAGTAGGAAAAGAGGAAGACCTAAAACAAGACGGTTTGACTCAATAAAAGAAGCCATGTTCTCCAGTTTGCAAGATCTGAGCAAAACTGTTAATGATAGGACATTTTGGAGTTCTTTCATTCATAGGATCACCATAGGTCGGAAGCAACTTGACGGCACATAACACACACGCAGCCATGTTAGTATGTTGCCACTAAAATAATCAGGAGCCTTGCAGCACATTAAAGGAGGCACATTTTTTATTTTAACATAAACTGTTGTGGACTAGATCTCATTTCATCAGATGCATGTCGTGTTTCTCACTAAGACATTCACATATATGGGATTATGAAGAAAAAAGTTATAAACAGAAAGTTTAAAGGGGCATCCATTACAGGAAGGACAGGATAAGATTAAATTATGTAAAATTCAAAAATAATCAAAGAAAAAACAGAGCCCATTCGCAATTGCAGTAATGCGTGGTTAATGTCATCATACAGGGGCATATTTATAAAGACAGCCATTAAAGGATGAAATTTTCATTCCTGTGATATAATAATGATAATGATAATGATGATGACATTTGATTTATATGCCACCCTTCAAGACAACTTAACGCCCACTCAGAGCAGTTTACAAAGTATGACATTATTATCCCCACAACAATAATCACCCTGTGAGGTGGGTGGGGCTGAGAGAGCTCCTAGAAGCTGTGACGGACCCAAGGTCACCCAGCTGGCTTCAAGTGGAGGAGTGGGGAATCAAACCTGGTTCTCCAGATTAGAGTCCTGCCGTTCTTAACCACTACATCAAATTGGCTCTATTATTCTTTTTACCTGACTGGATATCTCATTTTACAAGTTGCCTTTTTCTTTCTGCTCAGGCTCATGACAGTTTGGGGAACAAATTTATATCTAGAAAAAGGGAATGGAGGGTGTTTCCCTCTCATCTCTGCACTCCAGCCCTGATCCAACACACCCCTCGCCACTCTGCCATTAAGAGTTCATTTTGCAGATCTCCAGCTTCTTGTCTGCTCGTACCCCAGTCACAAGCTAACTGCAGTCCTACACCATACAAATCAAGCTGCTGTATATCTGTACTAGTGAGACAATCAAGAAGATGTAATAGTAATATGACAGATGTATTAGAAAAGAAGGAAATGTTCAGGACATAGGTTGCGATGGAAAAAGCAGTGTCACCATTTGTGCATGCCCTGGAATTTTTTCTGATAGTTACTACTTCCTTGAAGAAAACTCAGGGGAGATTATTATAAATCCTTAAACAGCTTTGTAAACTGGAAGGCATTTAAGCAGAAATCCAGAGCTTCAGTGGGACATAGGATTGCCAACCTCCAGATAGAACCTGGATATTTCCTGGAATTACAACTGATCTCCAGATTACTGAGGTCAGATCTCTCAGAGAAAATGGCTGCTTTGGAAGGTGAACTCTATTGCATTATACCCCATTGAGGTCCCTCCCCTCCTCAAACCCCCATCCCTCCCTGGGCTCCACCCCCAAATCTCCAAGAGTTTCCCACCCAGAGTTGACAAACCTAGTAGGAGGGACACTTCAGAAAAATCCTAGTATGCACACTGAATGTGATTTAATAATGTCTGGGGAAGACTTAGTTCTTTTGTACTAGAAAAAATAGGTAAAACTAGCTAGAAAATTAGCTAAAATTGAAGACAAAGGCAGCAGGGCTCTGTAAATATTTATGATTTTCCTAAACAAAATAGTCTTTATCTTTTGAAACTGTCAGCTAAGAGAATAATAATTGCAAATCTCATCTTTCAGTGTCAAGTGCTTCTGCTATCTTAGGCTAGATGGACAGGCAATCCAAGAAAGGGCCTTCTCAGTCATGGCATCAAAGCTATGGAATTCTCTCCCCTAGGAAATTTATTTGTCCCTTTCTAGCAGTGACTTCCACTTACTTACTGCCTTGCAAGGTTGGTGGAAAAGCAGCTTAGCACTGTTTTAAAATTTAAATAATTTAATTCAATTTAATTTAATTATTCTTTCTAAAACATGCTTAGCCAATCTGTCCTTAAATCTTGTAGATTGCAAAATAAAGTTTAGGCAAATAAATGTATTGTGAGAATACAGACCTATGTTTTGTGAAAAACGCTTCTAAATTAAAAGTCACTAAATATGTTTGTTAAGAAAACAATGATTCATTATTTTAACTGTTGCTAGTGACCACAAATCTTAACAAATTTAACTGTTATCAAAACAGGATTAGCACCCCTAAGACTAATCTTTTATTTGTTGGTTTCACAGAGGCTAAAAATTAGCTCTTGAAGAACATTTGAAGGGCAAGAATGAAGTAGTACAATATGTGTACCCAGGAACAGCATACCTAGCATAAATGTTATCCCCCCACACCCAAGTATTCCTTCAATTTACAATAATTTTTCTGTTCCTTCTTGCTCAAAAACAACTCCTTTCCATTTTTGTTCCTTTACCTACTCACACCTATCATTCTGTGACAGGCAGGTCCAGTTCCAACTCTTTGAGAGACAGCCAATGGGAGGTGTCAGAATGTTGGGATGAGGCTGACTGCTAAGAGTTAAGAACAGCAGTTAGAAAGGCGGCAGTGGTCAGTTTGAGGAGAAGGATTCTGGAGGGAAGCAGCCTGAGTCAGAGCTGACTTTGGAGAATAACACTTTGTACTGACTACAGGAATTATCAATTTCAGGAGGTAGTTGTTTTGTTCTGCATTAGAACAGCAAGATTCTAGTGCAGTAGCATCTTAAAGACCAACAAGGGTATAAACTTTTGAGAGTCAAAGCTCCCTCCATCAAATATGTCAGAATAATCTGGGATCATAAGTTCAAGTATTAACTTATCTCTGAGTTTGAATCATCCAATGTTGTTTAGATCGTAAATAAAATTTAACTTATTTTCTGTGTTTAAATCCTGTTGATTGGATGTCTGGTGTCTCACGTAAGTAGCCCCCCCACCACCACCACACACCAACTTTTCTGGCCATGGCCAATAGATCTACCTACATGGTGGGAGCATGTAAAGGAAAGAAGAACCGAGTTCCTTGACTCCAACAGCCCTGTTCAGTAACTGGGTGAGATATGGCAAATAAAGGGAATGGTGCTGCTCTGCCTGGGGACTTCTCTGGGAAGGAGGAGATACCCCAGTGTTTGAAAAGGGTCAGGGCTCTCTACCTATTGAAGAGAGATAAGAGAGGTGAGAAGACGTGACTGTCTTACTTGCCTGTAGCTTTGAACTTGGAAAGAGATGTTTATGTTTGGAGACAGTGGCCATTTCCAGATGGCTTACCTGAAGCTGCTCCATGCCACAATGTTGTGGATCGTGCCGGGGAAAACACAAAATAGCGCGTTTTCTCGCGCGAGAAAACGCAATATTTCGCGTTTTCCCCGGCACGATCCACAACATTGCGGCATGGAGCGGCTTCAGGTAAGCCATCTGGAAACGGCCAGTACGTGAGGGGTCATACCTTCTCATCTACCAGTTTAAGACTTATTTCTGATTTGCTCCACAGATTAATGGATTATCATATGTAGCATTATATATTCTACCAAAGATGACCAACTTAACCCTGCCCCTATGTTAGTAGACTCCTTTAGTTCTTCCCTTTGATCCAATAATTATACAAAATAATTAAGACACTAGCTATGATAGATTACTGGAGCTTCCAGATTCTGAGGCAATATGGCTCTGAATAACATTTTATGGCAAACTATGGAAGGGCTACTACCTTCACATGCTGCTTGTGGGCTTCATAAACATCTGGCTAACACAAATAGAAACAGAATGTTGTACTGGATGGATCCTTGATGCAATCCAATGAGGCTGTTCTGTTCTAAAGATTGCCATGGAAATATTTGGGGGGGGTAGAACTCTAGATGTTAAATTCTTTGCTCTTGGAACAATTCAAACACCAACAGAGATGTGCTACATAATCATCCATTAAAGTTTATATTTATAACAGTCAGATAAAAAAGGACTCTTGAATCACACAGCTACTTTTAAGCAAAGACTTCCACAGAGGACGATAATACAGAAAAGAGAGCTATAGCCAATGCTCCCTAAGAAAAGTGAAATAATTCTCTATACTTGCTTTAAAATAAGTCTCATTTAGTGCATATTTTACACTGTTAATACTTCTTTCATTGGCTGAAGAAAAATACTATGTAGGATTTGCAGTATGAAGTTTTAGGAAACAAGCCACAAAGTGACTGTCATCATCATCACGCACTTTAGCTGAAAAACCCTAAATGGAAATAACCCTGAATACTAATCTACAAGCATTGCTTTTGAACAGAGATACCCTCGCATCTCTATAAATAAAAACAAGTGTCCTGACTGACTCATCAACACCCAGCCCAAATCCCTGGACCTAGAAACGTGAAATTTGGGGAGAACGTTCCTTTTGTGATATAGAGGCTCACTAAGAAGAGATTTTAAGAAATTCACCCCCTAAGGGAGTAAAAAGGGGTAAAATGTATTTTCCCATAGGGATACAGCTTGCCTGTGTAGCTGGCAGGCTACTGCCTGATTGCGCCCCTGCCCACTGCCAGCTCAGCCACTCTTCCCTGAATGGGCCAGCATTTCAAGGTCATTTGCAAATGTGGGCTGATTGGGGCTCACAGCATTCCACATCTTATCCTTCCCTCCCAGATACAGTTGGTACTATGTTATTATACTACAAAACCAACTCAAAAAAATCCTTACACAGAAACCAAAAAATGTTACATACCCATAAGTATAATAACTGGATTTAAAATTGTTAAATACCGTAGTGAAGCATGGGTATCAAACTAGTCTTAAATATAAAAAGAAAATGAAAAGGTTATACGGCCCGTATAATGTTAAATATCTGAGATCAAGAGCTTCCACCTTCAAAATGGACAGCATTTGTCAAGAGAATGTTGCCTGAGCCTTAGTGTCATGAGTCAGCCCCAGCCTCGACTGGCCACCTTACCTATTGCCTCAGAGTCCTTCTCAGAAGATGAGCAGGGAGGGCCAGCAGGATCTTCTCTAGAGCCGGAAGCCCCTGCAGAAGCTATTGGAGAGGAAGAGCAGTCAGAAACCACTGCTCCTGCTCCAGAGGGAATTCAGCAAGAACAGCCAGAAACCTCCACAGAGGCTGTAAGAGACAAAGACTCCCCCAGGGCAAAAGCGAAACCCGAGCACCTGGGGCCAGCTGAAAGGAGGAAACATAGAGACAAGACAGCTCTGCTGGAGAGAGGGAGGAGTGGCCGTTTACAGGCGCAGCACCGAGCGGAGCTGTTAGAGAGAGAGGCAACAGCTGTTCCTCAATTGGACAGCATAAAAGGAAGACGCTGAGGAAACCAAGCGTGGAAGCAACTCAGCTCGCCACTCCCTGCTACCAGAGCTCTACGCCTGGAAGCTCTTGCCTTGCCTTATGCCCTGCTCTACTGCTTGATTGGACTTTGACCCTGGCCTGCCTTCTGACTACCCTTCTGCCTGCTCCTCTCTCTGACTGGCATATTGGTCCTGACACTTAGCCTGACTTCTTGACCCTGGTTTGCTGCCTTCTGGACTACTAACTTCCTGCCTGTTGTGTTCAGCCCTGCAGTACCAGTGAGCCTCCTGCCTGCTGTGCCCAGCCCTGTGCGCGACACTTAGAGAGAGAAACTACCTTCTCATAGTAGCTGTAGATTTCCTAGGTGACATGACACCGGATATGTCCCAGAATGACGCATGCCTAACCTGTTCAGCAAGGAAAACGTGACAGTGGAACAATTGTCAATATCTCAGGAATTTGTCCCCGTTCTTTGCAATATTTAAGATGTGCTTCCTGTAATCTTTGCATAACAGAAACAAAGAGGTGAATGATACTAAAAAGGGGGAGAGAAATGAACTAGATCACCACCCAAACACAGGATAGGCATATGAATAGCTTACTGGAGAAAAATTCACTCTATCAGGATCTCTAGGGCTTGAATCACTAATCTCTTGTGGTTATAGGAGCTACCCTAATAAGGAGCCTGAATTTCCAAGTGATCGGGCCTCAGAAACCTCTTCCAATTCCAAAATATATATGGACAATTTAAGTTCTGCTATGATAGGCCATTCCCCCTTCCTAAAATCCATTTCTTTTGTGTCTAAAAAGGAACACTTTGCCTGTGGTACCAGCCCTAAGGATGCTTCAACGTGCAGGACAGCTGAATCGATATGTAGATGGGCCATACAGGAAGAAGGGCACAAATACCCAAAATCTGACACCTCAGACAGCTAGCAGAAACTATCTGTGATTGGTCTATCACAGACTAGACCAAAGAACCCACCTCAACATAGGTGAGTAGCTGTTGCACATTTTCCCACTGGAAATAAGTCAATGGGATAACTGGACTCTAGAAGTGAAATAATCAACACAAAGGGACACCTAGCCATTGGCTGTTTGATCTGTCCCTGTCCATGCTAGCAGAGCTAGAAGAAAAACTGGACTCCAACATTCAAGTCCTTCCTTACTAGATAAGAAGTATTATAGATTATGCTGGGAAATGTGTTTAGGTAGTCTGGTATGCTTGTGCTTTTATTTCTCTTTGCAATTGTGTTTTGTATGAGAAACCTGACTCTCTAATTAGGATTAGATTTATTCCAAATACCTGTATGACTTAAACTTTTATCTCTAAATAAACCCTTTTTTGTTTATCTTCTTTTTGCTATATTTCTTTGAGTATCGAGCCACACACTTCAACCTTCTGAATACTACTACCTCCAAGAAGGACAGAAAGGATTAGCTTTTCTTCAGAAGTTTCCTTTCTTGCAATCATTCATTCTATGAGAGGTGCTATAATCAGGTGAGCTGCAGCACCCATCTTAAAGTTGGTGGTAACAGCCAAAGTCCCTCTTCCACCTCCATTTTGACAGCTCACTAGTACTCTTTTCCAACACTCAAATGAAGGCACCCCCACCCCGACTCCACAGTACCAGAAATATACACAATGTACACACACATAAGATTCTATGCTTTTTTTTGTTTCCTCATTAGTGTCTGCAGCACTTCAGACTTTATACTATAAACTGACTATAGGGAACCCTGGAACAGTGCACACAAACTCCATATACAGTCTCATATTGGCCCTGATACAGTCCCTTCTATTTTTATTTTAGGTCCTATGATTTGTTCTGTAAACAATTGTTATTATTTATTTGAATTATTTCTAGCATGCTTATTTTTCAAAGCAAGACTCAATATTTTCTGATTATAGCCACCTCTGCAAGACTGTAATAGAGGCCTCCTTTTTCTCTACAGATGTTTGCTTAGATTGCCATATTAAGGGCTTAGAAGGATGTAACTCTGCTTAGCATGGCACTGGTAGATAACTACTATTTTGTAGCATTTGAGATAGAAACCTAATTCCTGTTTACCTTCTTTATGGGGAAAAAAAGTGGCAAACAGAGTGCTATTTCATCTAGTACATATGCAGAAATAAACGTTACTATTTTTTATTGGTTCTGACTATATCCTTTTTTGAGGGGGTTTTGGAACTGGAGAGGCACATATAGGGATACAGAAAACTGTTCTTATACCTGTTGGCTAACAGGAACCTCCCTGCATGTAAAGAAAGAACTAGGATGATGAAATCTACCAGAAATGGTTGGACCAATTTCACTCACTGTTGCTAAAAGGTTCCTTTGAGTATACTGTCTGGTCTAGGACAATTCCAGGTTTTGTGCCCTCTTGTCCCCATACTGTAGACCTGGGACCAGCAACAGCATGACATGTCATGTCACCTGATAAAATCTTCACATTATGGATCTGTGATAGAAGGTAATAAAGGAAAAGTTCCCTGGGGCCCACAGAATGAAATATATATCTCAAATCTGCATTGTGCATGGATTTTGTAATTTAAAAATTTTAGTGAAAAAACAGAGAAAGGGACAGACGACAGAGTAAACAAAATTTCCACATACTGAGTTTCTCGAGAAGCTGCTGTCCCTAGCCCTTCACCATTCCCAGTGCACAAAACAGCCGCCTTTGCTATTTGCCATGTTCAGTCTGCAAACCCCAGTGCTAGGAGGCAACATCAGTGGTAGGCCTTGACCTCTATGTTCTGTTTGTTGGCCCTTCAGGGCAATTGGTTGGCCAACATGTGAAACGGGGATGCTACCAGAGCTCTCCTACTGCCATTATTTCCCATTGTATTTTCTAACTTTGCTACTCCCAACACATTTGTCCAGTTTTTATTACAGCCTGTTAAATTCAAAATGCATCAGCCATGTCACTTACAGCCTTCAGCTTGTGGTTGGTGCTAAATGGATATTACTATAGTAAAATAGATTATTATCTCATTAGGATTTCAGGTAAATTTTATTACCAATAAAACTCATCACTTATAAAGCTGAAATTGCTACTTTATATACAGAAATACTTTAAAATCATTCCAAAGGTTTCATAAACCATTTTTATAAGATAAAGTGATATACATCCTACATTAGATACAGGAAGTCAAATAACTATCCATAGTGTAAACAGTTCAATCAGATCTAAAATTTATTATATTTGCTGTTGCAACACATTGTTTTAACTAATATGACAAATATTTATGTGGGAAAACATACTTATAAAAATTTTCATACCTTCCCAACCAATAAGCAGCTGAGCGAATGGAGTTTGCATTAACTATCAATGGCAATTGCATGTATACCTCACTACAGTGCAGCCTTGAAATCACAAAAAGTATGAATTGTCCTAGAATTGCCATTATTTAGTCATTTGTATTTTTTTAAAAAAATTATTCAATACAATAAATAGATATAAATAATAAAAACTGTATACATAATAGGTACACAGCAAGCAAGTCTACCGAAACCCTAAAAATCCTGTGAAATTAAGAACTCTCTTACACGTTATACAATTTAGGAATACACAATTACACAATTTAGGAATAAAATCTCTGGCTTATAAGGAATCTGTACCATTGATAGATAATTTTCATCAGACTTTCTCTATAAGAGAGACAAATCGTAAAGATGGTTCCACATGAAAATACATCTCCACTTTTTATCATCTAAATTAATACTAATATCTTTTTGCTAGCTATTGTAATATATTCAATAAACATTCAGATTTGAAAAAAGGTGTTCTTCACAAGAAGTTAACACTTTCTTAAATTTTGACAGGCTGCAACACAAAAACTTTCCATAACATATTACATAAAAAGCAGCGGCTGACTCACCAGCAAGCGGAGTTGGCACCTGGGGCCGGACGGAGTGGAGGCGGAGCGTCCATCCCACAAGGGTCCAGCCGCGTGGTCAACGCCAGTCAGAGCCTACCTAGACAGGCGCCCGGCCATCCCGGGACAGCTCCTGGTGCACGCCAATGGCAGGCCGCTCACGAGGTATCAATTTACAGCGGTAATGCGACCCAGCCTGTGAGCGGCGGGCTTCCCACCAGAGGCGTATGGGTCCCACTCGTTCCGCATAGGAGCCGCGACCACAGCAGCGGAGATGGGCCTGTCCGCTGACATGATAAAGCACGTGGGCAGGTGGAAGTCCAGAGCCTACCTGGGTTATGTCAGGAATGGCAGTACTAACGTTATGTGATTAAGTTGCAGGCACGGCGACCCTACTGTGGAGAGGCTGCACGGTCGACAGACGGATGATGAGACAACGAGAGCAGCGCAGGCAGGGGGTCGAGAGTGGCCCCCCCTGGAGGGCCCTGGAGGAGATCACCAGGGCTGTTATGCCGGTCGTCTTTGGGGACCAGGGAGGAATTTTTCCCACAAGGGGCCAGATTGGCCGAGGCCACTTGGGTTTTTTCCGCCTCCCTCTGGTCATCGAAGTCGGGGCCCCCCGGGTGTAAGGGGTGGCTCCACCTTTGTAGTTACAGCAGCTGGAGTGTTGGCGGGGAGGCGGGTCCCTGGCCTGCCTCCAGTGGCGGTTTTTAAGGCATTGGGCTGGATCCCAACAGGGTGAGCAGGCCTGTGAGCTGCTCACCCCGACGGATCTGGAGGCAAGGGTCGCCAGGCAGAGCCGGCGACGGAACAGCATGTGCCGTGGTGGCCAGCGGGAGGCTGGCGGGTGATGCATCGGTTCGGCAGTGAGGCCTACGATGCCAACGGGGATCCAGCCCAGATGCCAGGTCAATGCTCCATATAGCTGTAATCAATAAAGTTGTGGCCATTTTCTAACCCACGCAAGTGTCTGGTGTGTTTACTTAGCTGCAACACAGTCCGACATAGCCCCTAGGTGACAAATAACCTTTATTTGATGATACTCAAAAACTAAAATACTTGAGTTACTATGACCTTTAACATTATTATATGATATTACCTGGTGGTAATATCATTGCTTATTATCAAATCTCTATATGTGTTAGTTGCAGTCAATTCCTACTTTAAGTAGGAAAAAAACTAAACAATGTGGGGGGAAAACTAAACCAGAGATCACTATAGAGGCTAGAAGAAGATTTTGGGTGAGAGCTTATGGTCCCATGTGGTGAATATGACATTTATCACCATATTGCCATTATTTATAATAATGCCTTCTCAGTTTGTTTTATTAAGTTTTAACAGAGTTGATATGTTGTTGACAAACCAAACCAGTTCAATGTTCTGTGTTGTTTTCTAATCTTTGGCTATTTTTAAAAAATTAATATAGAGGAATATTAGAATTTATTGGTTTCAATATTGTCAGCTTCAGTATTTTGTGAACTCAAGATCAGTGTCACATTCCAAAAGAATTAACAGACCTTGAAAATTAAATTTCTATAGGAAAGAAAATTGAAGTCTAGTACCGTATTTGTATCTTTTAGAAATGATTCTTACAGATGATTTATTATGGTTTCTAAACAACTTGGAGAAAATACTTAAGTGTACAATTTCTAATGCTGAAGGGCACACTATTTTTCTGTCACAGGCAGCTTCCTCTATATATGATAGCATGAAGGAAACATTTTATAAGGTGCTATATGCAGAGTATATGACTCCACATAAACTGAGCAGGATTACAAAGACCAAAAATATACATTGGAAATGTGGAACATTAAATGCTAATCATAGGCACATGTCGTGGTCCTGGTGTAAAAGATTTCTGGCAAAAAAACCCTAAGAAATTAGTGACATGAAGCAATTATTCTAAAAACAACAGAACAAAGTTAAAATTATGGAAAGTGGAACCTATGGTGAAGGAGACTTCTGAATAGATACATAAGAGGATTTTGCTTGTGGGGGTCGATTTTAAATAGGGCTATAGTATTCAATGCCATGTGGAATACCAATTTCCATTCCTTTTCTAGCTAAGCAACAATAATCATTCTGCAGCACTAAACAAGCCAGGAGCAGATAGTTAAGTCTTCAAGGTATCTTAAATTTACACGTTTGTCAGATACGCCTGTGTATCTGCGCCTGCTGTTAAATTAGCTTTATGCACTTGGAAGCATTGGTTAGAAGGGGCTAAAATGCCTTTTGAAGCATGGACTGATTATAAACATCTGGAAGCGTTACGTGCCCCTCGCAAATTGGGCGCCAAGCAGTTACGATGGGCGGAGTGTTTCTCCCGATTCAATTTTGTGCTCAAACACCTCCCTAACAAATCAAACTTCCTGGTGGATGCCCTCTCACACCTCTCCCAACATGACAGTCAAAAAGAGGAGGTAGCGAACACTATGTTTTCACCCGCGCAGCTGGGAAGGGCTATCATCACTAGGCAACAGGCTAAAGCCAAAGCCAAAGTGGAGCAACCTGACCTCACGGAGTGGGAGGAAAAAGTGAAAGCAGAGGTGGAAAACGAGGGGGAGGAGATGCTCAGAGACAAACTAGAGCAAGGTGAACATGGAGGCTGGTACAGGCAAGGGAAATTGTATATTCCTGCCAGCCTGAGAGGGGAGGTCCTAAAGACTTGTCATGATGCCAAATTAGCTGGGCATTTTGGATATTTCAAAACATTGCACCTGGTGCAGAGACAATTTTGGTGGCCTAAAATGAGGCATGATATGTCACAATATGTTTCCACTTGCCAAGTATGCTTAATAGGGAAGAAAAGGGGAGGGAAGCCTCCCGGCTTGCTGTAGCCCCTTGAGACTCTGGCTCGACCATAGGCCACGATATCCATGGATTTCATTACAGACCTCCCCCCCTCTAAGGGGAAAACCATGATTTTAGTGGTGGTGGATTTATTTTCAAAACAAGCCCACTTCATAACATGTTCCAAACTACTGGTGGCAAAAAAGCTGGCCACCTTGTTCATGCAGCATGTGGTACATTAACATTCTTTTCCTGATAAGGTAATTTCCAACCGAGGATCACAGTTTGGGGCCAAATTCTGGAAGGAACTGTTGCAAGTGGCAGGGATTGAGCAGGGATTAAATTCGGCCTATCATCCCGAGACTGATGGGCAAACCAAAAGAGTTCATTAGGTGTTTTTGAGATGTTACATTAATTATCAAAATTAATTAATTAATTTTGAGATGTTAGATTAATTATCATCTCAATTTTTGAGATGTTACATTAATTATGAGCAGAATGATTGGGCTGATTTTTTGGTTTTCGCAGAATATTGTTACAATAACAGTGTCTACAGCTCTTCGGGAGCATCTCCTTTCAAAATTGCACAAGGGTTCAAAGGCAAAGCGATGCCCTTTATAAGTAACCTGACACCAACCAAAGGGGGGGGGGGCTGACTGAATGGTGGACTAAGCGGGACCAGTGGGAGGTCAGTGGGAGGTCATTAAGCAAACGCTGGACAAAGCTAAAGAGGATTACACAAAACACGCTGACCAAAAGTGCTCCCCCTCCTGGGAACTGAAAGTTGGGGACAAGGTCTACGTTTCTACAAAAAATCTGAGGGGGAAGCAACCAAGGAAAAAACTAGGGTGGAAGTATCTGGGGCCTTTTAAAATCCTCAGAGTGATAAATGAAGTGACTGTGGAACTTAAATTGCCAAAAAACTTAAAGCATGTCCACCCCGTATTCCATTTCAGCCTCTTGAAGAAAGCACTGCTATCTGATGTGTGGCACCTGGAACCTGGGATCCCATCTCCTCTCATCATGGATGGGCAACCTCACCACGAAGTGGAAGCTATCTTGGACTCTAAGTTGAAACGTGGAGAGCTGTATTACTTAATTCAATGGGCTCATTTTGATAAGAGTAATGTGGAATGGGTTAAGTCTTCTGATGTTAATGTCCCTAGATTAGTATGCCAGTTTCACAATACCCGGAGAAACCAAGGGTGGGGTAGTTCTTTGGGCAGGGGGCAGAATGACAGATACGCCTTCAGCATATCTGCTATGCCTCAAGTATGTTGTGATTGTAATAGTATTGTGCCCCTGAGTACATGCAGAGTTCAGGTATGTTGTGATTGTACATGCAGAGAAAACCTAGCTTTCTGTTGCTTTGCTGCTAACTGCTTATCTTCCAGGCAAGGTGTTTTGGTTACCAGTTCCTGCTGAAGCCTGAGAACCTGACCTTGGACTTAACACAGAGACTGAGCAGAGCTCCTCTCTCCCCCCTTCCCTTCTTCCCAGGCAACGTGTGCCCAAACCCCCAACGGCTTCTCCTTCCCACTAGGGGGTGGGGTGGGGTGAAGACAGTGTCCTATAATTAATCTTACTTTACTACCTTTAGGCATTCTGGTCAATTCCATTGTTACAGCTTCTGGAGCTGATATATTTCCTTAATAAAATCATCTTTAACTCATACACAAAAGTGATGCAGTGAAGGGATGGGGAAGTATCTGGCAAGACCTGACAATGCTCTTTTTACACTTACAACATAACCAGTGGAGCATCTTCACTTGCTTCACAGAGAGTTTATACATTCCATGTTGACAGAGAAATAATTCAATTATTCCTTTTTTCTTTTCACCTAAAATCACAAAAAGGAGGGAGAAGGCACTCAAGCTTCACCTTTTCCTGTTTCTCAATTCTCAGTACTGTGTAAAGGCACTCTGAAGGAAGAATGTACACATGGCATATTACATATACTCTAGTACAAATAAAACATACACTCAACATATGTTTAAAAGAAGTGCAGTTCAACAGAAATCTAACCAGGATACATATCAGCAAGTTGTTTTAAAATTCAGTTGCCTTAGGCTACCCTGAACAGCTTAAACAATACACAATTGAGGTCATTTTAGTTTTGGCTGCAAGTTTGAACAGCTGAAAAATATACACACAGAGATATTCCAAGTCTGAACACTAAAACAACTTTACTTTTAAAACTCCTTAATGAAATTTTAATAAATATAAGCAAGAAAGGATAAGAAAATGTATTTATATTGGAAAGTAGCTTTTCAGGTCTTTTAACTGGGTTATAGGTTTTTCTATACAAGAATCTATCGAGAACTAGATTTAAAACAAAAGAAGTAGAAAATAGAGGCATCTTTTAGTACAGGAAAAATATTCTAATATTAAAACAGACAATGAAGGTGATACAATGAAATTCAATGATACTCTCACTCCAAAGAATATTATTAATATTCTTCAGATCCTCTGGGGAAGGCAAATATTAGTGATAATGTACAGTTTAACTTATGACCTGATACTGTAATTCTTCAAATAATTTTGTTCTAGGTCTCGGTTCAGAAAATCTGGAGCTGCTTTATCTGCCTTAACATAATTTTACATCGAGTGGATTTTAACTGAAGAAGTTCTGCTTACATCTTGTGATACTTTAAAGGTTTTCTATGAAAAAGGAAAATCATTGTCTTCATATGTAATAAAGTAGTAGGATAGCAACATACATTAGTATATCCACAAGTCACTACATAAAGAGAGTTATGATTAATGGATCATTCAGCTCCCAAAGACATATTTATGGATATTCATTTAAACTCTTCACATGCCATACTAATGTTCAGTGGAACACAGTTCATTCTCTTTAGGTTTTTATGTGTATACGAATCTCTTCTTATAGGAAAGCCTCAAGAGAAAGCACTGTGTCCCATTGTACATTGGTTTGGATTCAACCAGCTTTTCCACTGCTGGAAAAGAAAGGACCACCCAAAAGGCCATGCTAGGACTCATGGGAGACGGAAGCTATCGTAAAGGGGGAATTGGGTGAGACTGAAAGATCTGCCTGGATCCAACACATTATATTTAGTAGGATGATGTCACCAAAAACATGACTATATGAATATGATATTGTAAATAAAAATTCCCAATGAGGAATTACAAATGCGTAACGAACCTTTTAATGCACAGCTAGTTGTCATCATTGCAGTTCTATGTAGTATAGCTTCTGCTTTATTTTAATAGTATAATAAAATTTAATGTCTGTGGTTCTTACATGATGTTTTTATTGTAATATCAGCAGATCACTACAGTTTCTACTACTAATGTCTTAGAAGGGTGTTTTCCACACAGTGATAGCCTTAAGTAGTTTCCCTATTGTTGTTGACACTGCTGATACAGTGCAATGGGGCTTCCACATGGCAGGTCTTCCACATGGCAGCTTCGACATGGCAGAAGCAATGGGGCTTCCAATGGCAGGTCTTTCAGTACTCTCCTTGTTCCAGTTTCCTAGCTATGGCCATTCCCCACCCACCCCCGCCACCAGGACTTTTTCATTTTTTAAAAAAAATGGCAAATGATATAACAATCTGTGTGTCACTTTCTATGAATTCCCAGCTTTCAGGTTAAAAAAGTCTCTAACCCCTTCTGTTGCCAAGATCTGCCTTTCCCCATGCAAAGGACTAGAGACTAGGAGTTTGCCTGCTGCCCCCAAACAAATGGCACACCTACTAGAGACTTTCAGTTATCTAAAAGAAAGTTGGGAATTCAGAGAATCTGATGCACAGATTGTTATATAACGATATTCAGTTGCTGATTTTTTTAAAAAAGGCCACTTGTGGAAAGGGGTGGGAGGAAATGGCTGTTGCAAAGATGGGGAAAGGAAAATGGCTGTCATATGGGAAGGACTCAGAATATTTAAAT
Organism: Eublepharis macularius; assembly: GCF_028583425.1. Lineage (NCBI taxonomy): Eukaryota > Metazoa > Chordata > Lepidosauria > Squamata > Eublepharidae > Eublepharis > Eublepharis macularius. The sequence continues at coordinate 52,196,059 of NC_072799.1, forward strand.
GTTTCTGCCCACAAAGTAGCCATGCAGGCTTGCTCTGATCTTTCCCCAAACTTCACAGTAAAGCAGGGTTGGAAAAGGTCAGAGAAAAGCTGGGGAAACCCCAGGGGATGCACAATATACCACGATGTTGCGGGTAAGCAGGGGGCAAAAACCTACTTCCCAACAGCATTGACTGTGAGGCAAATAAACTGTGTGCAAACAGCCTAGGAGATCTTCCTGCTCTCACTCTGTGACAGTAAAACTTGGCCATTTTCAAGCAATAAATCCATTTTCTCAACATATTTCCCTGTCTTTGTCCATTATGGACATAAACAGTTAATAATAAAAGCTGCATTCTAAGTGAATAGGAAACCAGGCACTGCCAAATCACAAATGAACCTGGTCCTTTGAGTTTCCTGTTTTTCAGATGGTGTATCTCTGTAAAGAAAGGCAAAAAGGCTGCAGAGGGGATGTTGATATTTACATTTCAGTCTTGCCAGTACTGCAATCTTAATTTTTCCAGTATTTATATACTCTTTAGTGGGAGGAAAGGCAGCATAATACAGCTCATTGCCACCACAGTTGGGATGAAGAGGTAGACACATAATTTGGGAACTAAAGGGCTGCTTTATTAATGTAACAACAACATATTATCAAACATGGCAAGGGCCTAAACTAGCAGTACAAGTCGGGCCCTAGAGTCACTCCTGGACCTCTGCCCCGACTTGTCTGGGTGAGTCACCCGTTGCCCCGGATGCAAGGCATCCATCGTATGGCTGGGACCCGGCCTGGCCAGGCTATGTGGTTCACCCCTTTAAAGTTCCCCCACCCGGCTGTAAAGCTGCGGGGGGAGACTGGCTTGTCCAGGGATTCCCCACCAGGGCGTCTGTCCTCGCAACTGGGCTGTAAAGCACCAGCCGCTCCTGACAGACCCAGTCTCCCCACCAATGGGGATATGCCTGTTGGAAATGGCAATGTCTGGTGTACTGCAGCAGCAAGAAGGGAAGAAGAGCCTTCCACACAGGGGGCAGCAAGGATCACTTAGTTAAGACAGTGAGGGGAGCATCTCTCTTGTTTCCTGGGGGTCATCTCCTTGTCTCCTATTGGGCTGAACAGGACAATATCCACTTCTTCTCTCTCCTGCTTTATCACTCTTCTCCAAGATGTAGTCAGATAGTCAGGACTCTCTCTCTCTTCTTCATTCTCAAGTGTGTATTTCTTAAATAAACTTTTAGCCTCTTTAATCAGAAAAGTGTAACTTCTCTGCTTTATTTGCACTCTGCCAACAGGGTTTTAGGCCTCCCTCCAATTAGACATGATGCCATTGACAACTACACTTTGGGTGTGGTTATCTGGCCAGTTCCCTATACATCTAACCATCCTAGAGTCCAATCCACAACCCACAGTTTACCCATCAGAATATCATAAGGAACCTTGTCAAAAGCTTTACCAAAATCCAGCTACCTACATTGACACTATTCCCATCATCCAGTAAGCTTGTCACTTGATCACAGAAGGAGATGAGGTTGATCTGGAAGCACCTGTTGGGGACAAATCTATGCTGAATTCCCTGTATCACCATGTTGTCCATCAGATGCTTGCACACTGATGCCTTTAATATAGGTTCCAGTATCTTCCGAGGGACAAAGGTCAGGCTGACTCGCATACAATTGTGGATGGACTTATTTTTAGATATCTGGAGATTTTATAGAACCTTATATATAGATTTGTCAGCACTGGGGTTTTTGGGGTTTGCTTTTCCTTTCTTTGCACAAATAATTTTTTTTAAAAAAAATAGCTTTAAGAGTTAAAGATTTTCTTAGCAACAAGCAAAAAGTAGCAACAAGCTCTTTGACTACTTTTGCTTGTTTTATGTATTGCACAAAGCTTATTCTGTGAAAAAACTCTGTTTCTAGCACTGAAGTGTGTTGGTTTTTCCATTATCAAGGGTTAGCACAGGAACGTCAACTCAGATATAAATTTTTGATTTACTGTGGGACTTTATGCTGGGAAGTATAAGTGGAGTTTGGGGCTTCCTGCAGAGACAACTGTTGGATACACAGTAAGCAAAGATCAATAAGAATGATATGTTGATGGAATCCATTACATGCTGTTACTTATCATTTTGAAGAGATAAGTATTCAAAGAGAATTGACAGGCAGTGGACTTCAATAACAGTTTACTGAGATAATGCTGTGTTTCTTATTTAGATCAAATAAAATGCAAGCAATAGTCATGCTGTCAGTGTACTTAACATCTGTAATGTATATTGCAAGAAGGTAAGAAGCATGAATAATTCTGTCTCATTTTGAAGTGCAGTTTTTGAAGAGGAAAAGGAAAGATTGGTAGGTGTATGACTTCAGATGCATTTTATTCTGAAGCTTGGTTTATCCAGAGGTGTTCGTGCCAAGCTAAGATGCAGCATACAGAAGTGTGTCTCATAGCCTAGATGGTTTGTTTTCTTTAGTAAAAAGAAGCTTCAGCTTCAGCTTCAGCTGTAAATTGGCTTAGAGGTTGTTTTTTTTTAAAAGCACAGGGCAAAAGAGAGGAAACTGTGTGTCACAGCCACTTAGTCCTAAGGGAATGCTAGTCTTGAGAGCAGGTCTGTAGAGTCCAGGCACTTGAAAGATAAATTACTTGGCTAAAAAGAATTCAACTAGGAATTCAAGACTGAACTGCAGTCACATTAGTGACAACTTTCCAACATAATGCTTGCAAAGAAACACAACACAGTGGAAATTAAATGTGATAGTGAAATCTTCCGAGTCATATGAGATACAGGAGTCATCTGTGCGGGACGTGAAGCATGGAGTCCTTCAAGGCTCTGTTCTTTCTCCATGCTCTTTAATATCTGGGCCAGACTTTGAATAGAAACCCCCACAGTTGTGAACCAATGTGCCTGTTACGCTCCTCATGGCAGAACTTGTGGTCTGTATTCTCAATTCAAATTTTTGTGTTCGATATTGTAGCTCTGACTTGTCAGAAAGGTTTGCATGAAGATGTACACAAGATACAGAAAAGTTGTTAAGACAATTCTTTTCCAGTATGCTTTTCCTCCCCTTGTTAGGCAGCTTGTTAGGCAACAATATTCTGAATTAGAGTTCTTGTCATTAATGCCTTTCTAAAAATATACTGGAATCAAAGAAAATTGAATTGCTTCCTTGTTAATTAATATTGTGGGTTAAATGATAAGTAAAGGACGAAATCAATATTCTTCAATGACGTATGTAGTTCAAGTTCAAGTTCAAGTTTGCCTTTATTGGCATATAGCAGCAATTCAAGTTATCCACTTACAAAAAAGAAAGAACAAAGTTAAAAGAATACCGCATTACAGATACACGATGTATGTAACTGCCATGGACTGCTGATAGAAAAAGAATAAGCTATAGATTAAAGATAAGGAAAAAGGGCAGGTTTAAACAATCCTGAGTTGGCTTAGGTTTGCTAGCTCCAAGTTGGGAAATTCCAGGAGATTTGGTGGGTGGAGCCTGGGAAGGGGAGGGTTTGAGAGGGATCTTAGCTGGGTATAATGCTATAGAGTACACCTTCCAAGGCAGCCATTTTCTCCAAGGGAACTGATCTATGACACCTCAAGATCAATTGTAATTCTTGAAGATCTCCAGCCATTACCTGGAGGTTGGCAATCCTAGGATGAGCAGGAATAATTTCTTAATCCTACCTCATCTTGCTCAATCTTCCCCCAGGATGATTTTATAAATACTAAGGGGCATAAACTGGCTAACTGATTTTCTGATCTTCACTGCCCATTAGTTGGATTTCTCTTCCCTCTCTATTAGTCCATTAGTTGACTCTCAGTGGCTATCAGCCCCCTGGAGGGCTGAGAGCAATACAATACAATGTAAGCAATACAACACAATACAACCAATACAATGTAAGCAGCTAGAATCCTTCATTTGCATGAACTATATACAAGTATCTATTTTTTAGCACAGCAATTGGCTTCAAGGCAACAGTTCTGATTGACCGTGCCAGCACCCAAACACCAATAGCTTTGTAGGACTCAGGAGCCTTCGTTCTAATCAAGCAATACATAACAGCTTACATAGGCCATTTTTGTCCCCTTTTGCTTTTGACTATCTTTGTCATCTTGTTTTTTTGCCATCAACTGGCAGCCAGTGGGAGGGGGAGGGGCCGAGTGGGTGGAATATTGTCACACCATAAGTGAAATGTAACTTCTGGTGAATACCCAGAAGTGATGCTGCATTGCTGCTTTGATGCTGATGTGTTCTAGGATTCAGACAAAACTCTATGGTCTCCCTAGTCTTCTGTAAATTGTTCAGATTAGCAGTAGGAGCCTTTCCCTACTAAGAAGTGTGTGTGTGTGTGTGTGTGTGTGTGTAAAATGACATCAAGTCACAACTCACTTATGGAAACCCCAGGAAGGGGCTTTTAAGGCAAATGAGAAGCAGAGGTGGTTTGCTATTTCTTTTATTGTAAATTAAGACGAACAGATGTTTATGATAAACATCTTTATTGAAAACTGGAAGCAGACAGACTGAACTCTCGGGCTCAACAGTAACCAATTTATATTTATAGAAACCACACCCACTTGTACAACAACCAATACAATGTAAGCAGCTAGAATCCTTCATTTGCATGAACTATATACAAGTATCTATTTTTTAGCACAGCGATTGGCTTCAAGGCAACAGTTCTGATTGACCGTGCCGGTACCCAAACACTTTGTAGGACTCGGGAGCCTTCGTTCTACTCAAGCAATACAAACAGCTTTCCTCTGCAGAGTCTTCCTTGGTGGTCTCCCATCCAAGTACTGATCCTGCTTAGCTTCCGACGAGATTTCAGCACTCTCGGCAGGTGGCAACAGCCACCTTAGCTGGGACCGTACTTTGCCTCCACAGATGGAGGGAGGCAGACAGGTGCTTCCCAGGCATCTGAGTATGCATTGGGGGGGCACAGCCTGCAGGCCTCTTTAGGCTGCTCTGCCCCCTGACATTCCAATCGTGCCTCTTTGGCCTAAGCTGAGGCTTGGCCTTGGCAGTGGCAAGTGAGAAGTTAGGGGGAAAGGAGTTGGCCACTGAGCACCCTTGGCATTGATGGCAGAGTGCAAATAAAGCAGAGAAGTTACGCTTTGCTGATTAAAGAGGCTAAAAGTTTATTTAAGAAATACATACTTGAGAGTGAAGAAGAGAGATAGAGATAGAGTCCTGACTATCTGACTACATCTTGGAGAAGAGTGATAAAGCAGGAGAGAGAAGAAGCAGGATATTGCCCTGTTTAACCCAATAGGAGACAGGACAAGGAAATGACCCCCAGGAAACAAGAGAGATGCTGCTCTCACTGTCTTAACTAAGTGATCCTTGCTGGCAAAAACAGAAGCAGTACCATAACTTTCTAGCTGGGAAGACATTTTGCCAATTCTTCTTTTTGGGAAGAAGACCCAAAACGAGATGGCTTGACTGAATAAAAGAAGCCACGTGAACCAGTTTGCAAGATCTGAGCAAGTCTGTTAACGTTAGGACATTTGGGAGGTCTTTCATTCATAGGGTCACCATAGGTTGAAAGCAACTTGATGGTATATAGCACACATACACACACAAAGACTTCAGAATGTCTTTTATTAAGACCAGCCAAAGCAATACAACACATTGTGCAAGCCCTCTATTTCTCCAGAACTCTCAATTAGGCAGGATTTTAAAAAGGGGGTGGGGGTGGGCTAAGGAGAACATCTTTCAGATCATGGTGTTAAGGCCTCTTTGATTGTATGATTTGTACGTTGCTTAGCTGAATTCAAGGGGCACAGGATGTGGCCAGCTGGTGTCAGATTGCATCCTTGGCAATGCTAGGAAGAAGCAAAATTGAAAGCCATCCTTTGAAAATATAACAACCATTAGTAGATCAAATATCAGCTAAAATATCAAATGGAACGAATCAGCCCTTTGGTTCATTCCAATAAATAAGAAGGGAAAAAAGTAGTCCTTAACAGAACTGGACAATAATTTTAGTTAGTACAGTAAATCAAAAGTCATTACAAGTAGGGTCACCAGTTTTCAGATGAGGCTAGGGGATCTCCTGCCCTTGGTGTTGTTTCCTGTCAGAGCTTTGATGGCTGATGAGGGGGAAAAATTAACTGCCATTGGCTGATGGCATTACATCTCTTCTGGGGGAAACCCAGGCCGTTTTCACACTGCTTACCGGCCACGGAACGTCGCGCCAAGCTCCCAGAACGACAGCGTCTTCCTGGTGCAAAATCGCGCCAGGAAGACGCTGTTGTTCCGGGAGCTTGGTGCGATGTTCTGTGGCCAGTAAGCAGTGTGAAAACAGCCCCAGTCAGTTAACTGTAGAAATCGCTGGAAACCATTTGCAATGCCATGCCATTAGTCCCCCCACGTCCTCACTCCTCTGACTCCTGCTAAAAATAAGCCAATTGGCAGTTTTCAGATTCTTTTTCCTGTATACGCCCTTCTTTTCTAATCATGTAGAATGCCTCCTTTATGCAACAAAATAAGGTTTGGGGTTTTTTAAAACAGCTTTTGTGCACATAAACATTACAAGATTTCTTGTACTGTATATGAGGATTTCTTGGTAACTATACGTAATATTTGCAAGGTTTTTATATTTTAAAAAAGACCGCCCTGCCCCCTACATGTTAGTGTATTATAGTAAGGTGTAATAATGTGAACAGAAATAAAAATAAATACACAGACTGTAAATCTGCCTGTTAGAAAAATGGTAAGGAAGTGGAACAAAATGAAAAATAAAAATGTAAGCATGACTATATGTATTAGACAGTATGTACTAGTAATGATCACATTAATCACCACAGTTATATAACTGTAGTGTGGCTCCAGTTGCATTTTCTTGCTGCACATCAACAGAAATAACTAGCTATGGCTCCCTGGGCTAATGAGTCTGATCTCCTGCAAAAAAACAAAGAGTTTCTGCCCCTGGACATTCTTGTCCTGTATCTTGTTCATTGCCAACTAAGATGAACCATCTGCATTTTACTGTGCTGCCAAAAGAAAAATACCACTAAAGCAAAGTGTACAACTTAATGATAAAATATCCTTGGACAATATCCAATGAAATACAATCAGATGTCCACCTAATCTTCTAAGAGCAAATCTAACTGAAAGCTGTTTTAATGTTTCTGCTCTGATACATTGCTCTAAAACCAATATAACATGCAAACAAATATACAAAGCCCTACTTAACGTCAGAGGTAGCATGGGGAAGCTGGAACTTAGCACCCCGTATGGTGGACATTCCCCATTATCTAGGACATAGATTTATCCCCCCAAAATAATAAAGGCATGATGTGATTTTATCCTACTACCTCCAGAAAGTGAGTAAAAAAAATAAATGCAACCAACTTAAATGAGAAATTAAGAAATGTATATAATCAAGAAATTATATACATACTGAATTATGGTGTTGGTTAAAATTTATATCTTGGCTTAGAAGTAGGTTGCAAATAAGAAGGAAGGCAATTAGGTTTGATTTTATAACTTTATACAGTAAAACAAAATACATTTTTCTTAAATAAAAAGTTTTAATAATATCAAGGAGAATTTCCTGCAAATGAATTAAAATGATATTTAGTTCAATTTATTTGCTCAAAGACAAGGTTCTGCATAACAATATGCTCAAGTGCATATGAAAAAAGAATTCACTGAAGAACTCTCTCTCTCTCGATATATACACAGGGCTTTTTTTTTTTAGCTGGAACGTCCCAGAGCAGTGTTCTGGCACCTCTTTAAAATATCCACATGACCAATGTCATGTGGGTATTTTTAAAATGGTCTGTTTTGGCCATTTTGGGCCCGTTTGGGCCTGGATTGGGCCCAAAATGGTCCAGATCGAGTTGCTGCTGGGAGGGGGCCATTTTGGGCCCAATTTCAGGCATTTTTGGCCCCATACAGACTATTGATTGATGACCAAACACAACATTTACTATCTTACCCCATTTGTTTAACCATCTTGCTTTACAAACCACACACATGCACACACAACCAAGCTCCATATTACTTAGCTTTTCTTTGAGAATAAAAGGACATGTTTGTGAAGTACAAAACAGATAACAGTGAAATAGCTAGGAATATGGGAAGTTATCCAAAGCATTTGTCTTTGCCCAACATCAAACAAGAAATCCACTTAATCCACTTCACAGCTGGGACTGAAACTCAAACCACCCCCCTTCACCCCCAGCAAAACAGCTGGAAACAATATAGCAATGATGACCTATGACAATCTCAGGAGTAGTTTGAGATCAAACAATAAACATTGGGAGCCACAAATCCTGCACATTAGCAAGGGACATTCTATGTCCATAACATTTATCCTTCACTGTACTTGTGTGAAAAACCTGTATTAAAACTACAGCAGCCTAAGTCTTCTGGTCATCACAGTTTACATAAGCTTTATAAAAGAAAGGCCATGGAATTATCTAGAAAAGGTTCAGATGGGCAGAAACAAAAATGAATCATATTTTGTGAATTAATCTTTAGTTAAAGAATGTGAAACCAAAGATGCAACTACAGGGCAAATCTTAACATTGATCAATGTGCACTGGCCAGTTCTACTGTTGGAAATAACAAGTAACTATAAGTTATTGGCAAACTAATACGGGGGGGGGGGGGGGCACTTAAATGCTTGCACTGTCTTGGTAAATTTAACTAAGGCCCTGATGTAATTCAAACGTGGAGTCATACGTTCAAAATAAGCAGGTCAGCAGGCCCAAGGGTAAACTAGCAACATCAAGGTAACTGCCAATGCTCCCATACAGAGAGAAAGTTGTGTTGTAACATTTCTATTGGTGCCTTATTCCCGCTCTTTTTGTTGCAAAAAGATATAAAAAGTTATGTGATTTGCTCTGTGCTTCTGTGGGAGGAGACTCCCAGAGCCTGTGCATGTTATATAAAGCTTTCTGGTTTTAAGGAACAGAACGGCTGTCTCATGCTTCAGTCCACCAGGGATAGCTCAGCTTGCCTCACAGACTAACTTCTCAGAACACCATTCATATTATTTTCCAGCCAATGTTGAAAATAATTACTACCAGTGCTGCAGAATAAGACTCTCAACTTATGGTCTTAACTTGTAAGTAGTAGCAGGGAAACACAACAATCGTATCACATCAGAATCATGCAACAGGAAAAGGCGCAGGCAGAGTCTGAGCTTCCTTGTGCTAAAAAGGAGTCTTCTCCACCGCTGAGTGATCTAGACTTGCTGCTCCTCTCAGCATTCATGCAAAAAGAAGCTCTGAGTGTGGCGTCTGCTCTTTACTGCTCTTTACATATATACTGTAACAGCAGGACTTACCAAAAAGCAACAAAAATGATAATTCTATAAGGTTTGCAACAAGGCAGGTAAGGTTCTGTGATCTACCTGAAGGTCCTCCTGACTCATTCAATGTATCTTTATGACCATACTAGGGATTCCGGCAGTTTACCTGCTTGCCCACTGATTGCTGCTGACCAGCAGGAGATTTCTGGCCATCTGGATATTGTCCGCTAGGGCATGTGTGCTCCCAGTGGATGCAATGAAGTAACTTCTATAAGTGACGCTGTTGCGCAGGCTGCAGGAGTGCTATCGCAGCTGGTGTGGAAGTGATGGCATCACACAAGTGCCAGGAGCCCACATACACTTTGTGCGTGCGTGGAAAAAAACCACAGAAGGCACGAGATAAGTGCCAGCGCTGTGTCCTCCCCCCCGCCCTCGGGAGGGTATAGGGATTTGGCAACCTTAGACCATATAGCACTTGGATCTGGCCTCCAAACATACATCTTGAGTCATATAAAGTCATATAAAGTATAACAGATGCTTCTTAAATATTATTTTTGTGATGAAAACATGTTTCAGAAAACATAGGGTGGAGAAAAAAACCCAAACAGTCCACATATGCACTGCTGTGCAATGCCTTCAGAATTGTATATATATGCTAGCTCTATTAGTGTCACACACTCGCAAAATTTAATCCGACACCTTCAGGGAAAGAGTTGCCCTAGCAGACATAAACAATCCCTATTTACTATTTAACTACAGGAGTTGCATGTTAAGCATGATTCAGTTACTGGCAATGATACACAAGCTACTTCCTAATGGCCTCTTCCCATGCTTCTGCAGTCACGGAAAAGCAAAATGTGTGTGGAAAGAAACCTCAGGATGTCACTGTACTCCTTCATGCACATATTATTACTACAGTGGAGTAGGAAGAGACTGCAGGGAAGCAGGTCCCACTCTGCTACTTGGAAGCACAAATGGCATGGTCTGATGTAAACAGAAGTCCTTCAATAGTCTTTTCAAGCAGAAGTCAAAATGTGGTTTCTCACACAGGCTATATTTAGAAGTCACAGAATACTGTATGGTACATGAACCTTAGGTCAAGCTTTGTTTATAGCTGGCATCTTGCCCTTGGTAGAGGTTAGGCAGCTTGTCCTTGGTAAGATCTCCGACAAAGAAACTGTTTGGGTAGGAACTGGGATGTGAAAATAGTCTGACAATTTTTGTGTTTATTCCAGCTGTTTCAAAGATTTGGTAACTACAGTCTTTAGGCAGCTTATAGCAATAAAGAGACTGCAGTCATTCTGTGTAACCATGTGTCAGAGGAGATTGTTCATTTAAGCTTGATACAGAAGGGTACCTCTGGCAAACCATGGAAGGTCCTTCCCTCACCCCTTCCTGCTGCCTCCTCCCACCTCTGCCTAGTCCACACCTTATTTCCATCCTGGCTACTCTTTTAAAGTCCTGGGCAGGCATGTGTAGCTAGATGGCCCTAGAAGCCCCTGCCCCCCGCTGACCTTTCTCCACCCTTCACCCTGCCAAAGGCAGCACGGTCCACACCAACCAACAGCCCCAGCCTCCCTGTGTACAATTAGACCATAGCCACTGACTTCCCTCTCTTCTTTCCCTGGCCTTTGTATTAGGTACTTCCGCCAGGAAGGCCTCTGTCTGTCCCTGTTCCTTATACCCTGTGGATGTCTCAGTGGACAGCAGGGTCAGCCTGCCAGAGACTACAAAATATTCTGATTGTATAAACAAAATCCAGTCCGTAATCCTAAAGAGCCTGTGAGCCTGTGGTTTAGAAGAGAAATCAGCTTCACTTCACTTTATCTTGTCTTGCACTAAGTTATTGGCTGCCTCATAGAAGCCTGAAAGTTGCTAGGTTTTTTTAAATGGTAACTTTTCATATGAAGCTTCTTTATTCTCATGGCAAAGTAGGGAAATTGGAGTTCCTCAGTGATAAGAATGGTAAAGGTAGATAACTGTTCTGAAAAACAGCTTGTATGACCACTGCAGAATATTGAAAGTATTCTAGGGTGTACTTTCTGCTTATTTGGAGCGACAGAAAGGCCTGAACGTGCATGACAAATAGAATGTAAGTAATAAAATGTACCCCCGAATCCTCTTCAAAACACAGAACTTCAGCTGAGTTCTTCACCGAGCAATTTAATGTGGCAATAGATTCCCAAGGTTAAATGCTCGACAACCACTGGTGTATGGAAATGTGCAAACTTCTGAACATGACCTTTTGAAAAGCCACATTCTTGTAAATCTGCTATCCATGTGGTTTTCTTGCATTATTTATATGCACATTTCCCTGTATTTGAACATTAACAGGAACAAAAGATCATAAGATGAAAAGGACTTCTATGTCTGCATTCCTAATCCCAAATGGCTCACCATGCTGCAACAGCACCATTCCGCTCATTAGAGGTGGGCATGGACAGGAAAATGGACCAAAATTTTGCATGGATCCGGCTGGTTCGGCGTTCGGGAATTGGCAGGTTGTGGGAGGCCTGTTTTCCACGGATTCACAGACTTTTTGATGGTTCATAGGTCCGTGGTCCGTTAAAGCCTCCCAGCACTGCTGGCAAGTGGCATGGGGAACACTTCAACATTTAAATCCCCCCCTTGCTCCAGTTGACTGGAGGGCCCACCGGTCAGCTGGAGTGGGCGGATAGAGAGGTTCAGAACCACTGGCAAGCGGCGCCAGAATCACTTTAACATTTAAATCCTCTCTCTTGCTCCAGCTGACTGGCGGCCCACCAGTCAGTTGGAACAGGGGCGGGAGGTGAGAGTGTTCCCAGCACTGCTCCAAGCCCCGAGGGCCAGCTGGCATTTAAAGGGCCCTTTCCCTGCCACACAAGCGGCAGGGAAAGGGCCCCTTAAACAACAGCTGGCCCTGGAAAGGGCTGTTTCCATGCCGCACAAGCTGCAGTGAATGGGCTCTTTAAACGCCTGCTGGCCCTTTGAACAGATGCATTACATCAAGTAAGCTCATTTCAAACCTCTCACAAAATCATCAACATCTATCAAAGACAAATAACATGCCTGAGTTGAAATGGCATCTGCAAAAATACAGCAGGGCCAAATTAAAATGCATCTTAAGTTAACTAGCAAAAAAGCCTGCCCTTTACCACCATTTGCCAAACTCTCTCTAATGAAAATATGGTGTTAAAGCATAGCGTGTAAGTGAAAATAAATTGTTAGGAAATATCGACATTTAAAACCATTTAACATCTCTTCATGTGTCTGATCAAGTGCCAGCCACCTAAAACCATCTGCTGTTATTTGTTATGTGTAAAAAAAAGTGTTGAGAGCTATGATATTACATAATTATAGCTGCAAACATGATGTGAATAAGACTAGATTACAACAGAAGGTAGACATATTTCTGCTCCACATTTCAGAAACTTTTAATTTAAGTAAAGCTGTCAGGGGAGGAAGGTAAGATGCTGTTAAATTAAAGAACAGAGAGTTGTAATAAAACCACACAGGAAATGAGAAACACAATATAAATTCAGGATTTCCTTTCCCCAAACCATATATGTAGTTCAAAATAATCTACTGCTTTTCATGTCCCTCTTTGTTGCTGGAGATCTTGCTAGTTGATTGGCAGTTGGGAAACACAAGAGTTTTTTTCCCCCTCAAGGGAACATTTTTGAGCTTGCTTTAAGGAGAATGTTCACGTGTACCAATTTTTGTGAATGTTCATTAATGTTCTTATTGCATATTGATGTGAATTCAGTTTGTCAAAAATGTCATGCCTGCTGGCAAGCAATCAGAACATGCATTGTACTATTTGTAAGAGTGAAATACATGGGGATATCCACCATAAGACCTCTTCCATGGGAAAAAAACCCCTACTATGTAGATCTGACCTAAGAAATTTCCTGTAATGTATACACATCCAGATGTCTTTTCTAAATGTAATATATATAATTTAAAGATAAGATCAATGGAAAAAGGAAAAGGTCAGCATTGAGCAAACATGTTCTTCCCCTGAGACAATGAAAATTCTTTCCAGCCACAGTCTAATCTTTTACCCAGTTATAAACACCATCTTTTCAAAGGGTTATTTCCACAACCCTAAATTTCAAATCTTAATCTTCTCTTAGAGTAAAAGCATTATAAACTGTGCTAGAAAAGCAATTCTGTGAATTTGCAGCACAGGTTGCTTGCACTAAACTAGCATCCCTGTTCATTTTGTATGGTTAAATACCTCTAGCCTCATCCAAATTTTTGTCAAATAGTCCAGATTACTTCTCACCCTCCCAGTGATGAATTCTGATGGATTCTTGTGTAATTTAAAAAAAAAATCTTTATCCATCCATAAGATCAAGCCCAGATTCCTGGTTTCAAACATCAAGATTATTATACTGAGCTTATAAAGGGCGAACAAGAAAAAAAAGCCACGTACTACAGGCAATCAAACTGAATCCAATTCTATGTGGAGTATGGGACTAGGATCATATACCAGATCTCTGTATTCTTTATCATTTCTGCACAGGGGCTTCCTACATACATACATATTACTGGATGCAAGGATAAAAAGTACAGTTCACATGTTCAGAGCCTACAGGCATACTCTGCACAGGAACTCAAGACCCCACTCTCAATTTTCTCTCCTCCTCCACAAATACACATCTACTCAATTTAACTACCTGCACAAAGCTGTCCCTGTCAAGATTATATTTTCATATATGTAAACATGAAATGAATGGTTACATAATGTATATTGCATGGAGACCATTCCTTTGTTAGGCTGAAGTATCAAACCAATTGGTTAAAGTTCCTCAATGGGCACTAACTAATCATTCCTTTTGTATCTATGAAAGCTTGAAGAATACAACCCCTTGTACAATACAACTCAGGAACAGCCACTGAGGAATTTGACAGAAATAGTAGTGAGCTGTTTAGGATAGGGTGGCCACTGACAAAATTCAAGAATGCACGGTGGGCTATGAAGACGACACAAGCTGAGATGGACCAAGTGTGGAGTTCAGACTCTGGGACAGAGAAAATTTTAAGGAAGCAGTTAGATCTCATGATGGAGAAATTTGGTGGGGGGATTAGACAACACAAGGACGAAGGGAAACAGAAAACATATATATAGGAAAAGCAAAAAGAGTGGAGAGGACATTATATCCTTAGTGGCTCTACAGAGCAACCTTTAGAAGTCAACTTGCTTTCTATGACTCCACTGTCACCTTTCACTAACCAGTAGTTATCATTCTTTACATAACCTATGCCCATAAAAGGCAGGAATTGCAGGAGAGGTATACTGTAAAACTTCTAAATTTTACACTCAAAGCGACATGGAATGTTCATTTTGGATACAGAATATATTAATTAAAATGTAATAGGCATTCACAACATTTGACATTCCATACAGAAGCTCATCAAACGTGTTCAGGAAATATAGGCAGAAAAAATTCATATACAAACTATAATCCTGTATGATTTTTTTAAGTTTCTGAATATTTGGCAACAGATGTCTCTGAAGCCTCTGCAAAAAAGGCAGGCTACAAATGAAGTAAATAAATAAATGTCTTCTACATTTTAATAATGTTAGCAGACTTAATACTTTTCCAGTTTAATATAACTGAATGATGTTTTTTAGTTAGTGAAATAATATAATATTTAATGGCATGTGACTTAATGGTGGAGGTGGTGGCCTTAAAATTGAAAAGTGAACAGCTCTGCTAAAATGGTATTGTCCCCCTTCTGAAGATTAAGGAATACTTTATTTAAGAATTCTCTTTACCATCCACCCACCCTCTTTAAGCTTACTGAGCAAGAAAAAAATGAAATGCAGAACCACTGTTTGAAGTTATTGATTGCCTTGCCAAAATATTCTACAGATAACATAAGAGCTGTTTATAAAGTGTCATATCAAACTGAAAAAATATGAACTAATCATAGTATTTGTTTACATCTGGAACATCTAAGTTATGGCACACTAGTTCTGAAGTTAGGTCTACCGAGCCCTAAGTGCTAGAGCAGTTGTAGAGTGATTTTCGTGAACTCTGTATAGCAGATAAGAGTTCTTATTTCTTTAGCTTCTCCCGAATATCGTGCTTATTAGCACTCCCTTCTGACATCACATCTCTGCATGGAGCTGCAGAAAAGACAGATGGAAGACAGCCAATGACTTGCTGACGATAGTTGCACTGTGCAGGATTGCAGGAGGGCATGGGGACGCCAAGATTCTGCTGTGCTCTTCTAGAAAATATAAACACAAGAGGGAATAGCTAAAGTGAAAGTTTTAGGCAGTAGCTGGAGGAAGCTTCTAACCAAAACAGCGACTGAGCAATGAAAGGGCCATGGCATGGACAAGCCAATATTATTATAATCAGTGTTTCTAAATTAATCTAGATTCTTGTGTGTTGTTCGCACAAACCTTCTGGTAAGAAGCCATACCTTTTTGTTAGAAAGAACAAGGACAGGAATAGGAAAGAAAACCACGTTTGTGGATTTCACCAAGAGCTTTTCCAAGGGTTCAGCAGGCGGCTGGCTCTCCATTTCATGTTAGGCAAATGAAAAGGGCAGCTCACAACATGGCTTTTTAGGGGGGAACATCAGGCTTGCCCAATATTGCCTATCACCATGAGAAATAGAAGCTTCTGTGTTGCTGTGTTTGGCAGAGCAGATGACTTGGTGTCCATCAGTTAATGAATATAAAATGACATAAAACGGTCAATCTAAGATTTAGATGAACTAAATATTTAATTTTTAAAACAGTCCCTATTCCTGTGCATTGTACATTTAGTACAGTGGCCACTTTACAATGGAGCCAATTATATAGATCTAATTATATACAGCTGTAACAATTGCATGAAATATTCCAAGTACCGATTTGCAGCTGAGAGCATGGCATGCAGCCAATTCAACATGGGACAGAATGAAATAGTAGCTTATCCATTTTCTGGTCTGAATCAAATAATCTAACAACTGTTTAGACTGATTTTGTCATTGACATCCCTCTCACAAGGGGCGAAGAAAAATACTAACTCGGCAATTAGCTGTGAGGCATTTGGTAGCTATTTTGTGGATAAGATCTTGTCACTCTGCTGGGATCTGCCAGTGACAGTTGATACAGTATATGAACTGGAGGCCCCTTGGCCGTCTTCAGGGTTGATATTGGATTAATTCAGACCACTCCCAGGAGCAGATGGACAAGAACCTAAGTGTTGTGAAACCCACCACAGGTCCCCTGGACTCATGCCAGTCATGGCTGGTGAAAACTGGTGATATAAGGATCCAGTTCCCTTTAGCTAACATCATCCATCTGTCTTTGAGTTCCAGGATTTTCCTGGACTCACTGAAGGAGGCCGTGGTGAAGCCCTTATTGAAGAAACTATCATTGTATCCTATTGATCCAGCCAATTACTGCCTAGTTTCAAATCTTCTGTTTCTGCGTAAGGTAATTGAGAGGGTGGTAGTGAAAAAATTCCAGGTATTCTTGGATGATTCCTTTATCCTGGACTCATTTCAGTCTGATTTCCGGTTTGACCATGGCATGGAGATAGCACTGGTTGCCCTCACAGATGACCTGCGGTGACACCCGGATCAGGGTGGGTCGGCACTGCTGGTACTTCTAGATCTTACAGCTGCATTCAGCATGGTTGATTACAATCTTTTGACCCACTGCCTTGCCACTGTGGGGAAACATGGGACAGCGTTGTGATGGCTGAACTCCTTTCTCCATGGTCAGGGACAGAGGGTGGCACAAGGGGAACAGATGTCTGCATGCCATTCTTTGTTGTGCGGTTGTCCCTCAGGGGGTGATTCTTTCTCCGATGTTGTTTAACATCTATATGCACCCCCTTGCTCAGGTGATCTGTAGTTTTGGGCTGGGTTGTCACCAGTACACGGATGACACCCAGATCTATCTGTTGATGGATGGTCAGTTGGATGCTACTACGGATTCCTTGGCCAAGGATCTGGATACCGCGGCGAAATGGTTGTGGCAGACTTGCCTGGAATTGAATCCCTTGAAGATGGAGATTTTGTATCCAGGTTGTGGGATGATGGATTTGGGAATCCAGATCTCAACGCTCAGTGGAGCGTAGTTAAGGCCTTTGTCAATGGTGAAGAGCCTGGATATGCTCCTGGATGCCATGCTTTCAATGGAGGCCCAGGTTGCAGCCATTGCCTGATCTGCATTTTCTCACCTTCAGCAGGTCAGGCAATTGGCATCCTATCTCTCATCCTAGGTCTTGACTTTGGTAATCCATGCAACAGTCACCTCCAGGCTAGAGTACTGTAATTTGTTCTACGCTGGGCTGCCCTTGAGTTTGACCCAGAAATTACAGCTGGTCTAGAAGGCAGAGGCAACTTTCCTTACTGGGATGCCATTTAAGGCACATATTCACCCAGTGCTGTGCTAGCTGCACTGGGTCCCGGTTGTGTTCGGGGTCCAGTTCAAGGTACTGGTTTTGGCTTTTAAAGCCCTTAACGGACCAGGACCAGCATACCTGCAGGACCGCCTTTCCCATTATATCCCCCGCAGGGCCTTGTGCTCTGCGAACAAGCAGCTACTGGTGATCTCTGACCCAAAGAATGTTCGTTTGGCCTTGACCAGGACCAGAGCCTTTTCAGTTGTGGCTCTGGCCTGGTAGAGCGCACTCCTGATGGAGATCCGAGCCCTGGGGGATTTGTTGCAGTCCTGCAACATGATGTTCCACCAGCCCTTTGGTTGCGTGCTAGTGATCTGTTCCCCTTCTGGCCACCACGTCTCATTCTCTACTGCCTTGAGCACTGTATCATAGCTGTGCCTGTAGCATTTTACAGGAGTCTTTGTATCTGTTAATAATGCCTGAATTTTGGATTTTTATTATTATTCTTTTGTATTTTATGGTGTTTTAACGTTGTACCTTGTATTTTATTGTTGTGAGCCGCTCTGAGCTTGTTTGCGGGGAGGATGAGATAGAAATATGATAGATAAATAAATAAATAACATTCTCTAAGGCACCCACTGCACTGATGTGATGCAGAGCTTTAAAATTTAGAATTTGATAAACTGTACAGCTCCTTGGTTAAGTAGCCAAGAAAAGGATTTTTCACGTTATATTAATTAAATATTATCATGTACTTAAAAGAATTACAATAGATGATCATTTTAATAAACATTTGTCATTAATACTAGTTACATTTGCAAGTATCCTCTCCTCAGTGGCATATGAAATAAAAATGATCCTGCAGTGTGCTTTCAGAGAGGTCAGAATCAGTATGTTCCAATTCCAAAGTTTCTTCCCACAGAAAAGCCCAATGCAGCACAAAGTATATTGAGAGAAAAACAAACCTCCAGAGGTGTTTTGAAGTAGTTGTTAATACCCTACAGATTTCAAGCAATGTGATCATTATTAGAAGTAAAATCAGTCAGATCGTGCTTTTACTTTTATTACTGTGGCCGATACAAAAGTACTTGCTAGCTTTTGGTGTTCTCCATAACATCATGAAACAACACAAAGGGAAGTACATATGAAAACTTCTACTTCAAAGAGCTTAGCCATAATATGCTAGAAACTTATCTTGTGTCATCCTCTTTAAATTCAGTTTTCTCAACAGGATCTAAGCCCCTTCTGCATTGGGTACATAACTCCTCAAGCCAAAAGGCCTGGAATTGGCTTGTATGTAGCTGTTTGCACCTCTCCTGTTTGGTCCACATGATCGCGTGGGAGTTTTTTTGGCCATATTTGGGTGGCTCTGTTTTGGCTGGTTCTCTGGTTAAGAACTGGGAGGGGGGCACAAACGATGACAACGTCTCTGCCTTCAACAAGGAAACAGCATTTTAAAAACTTTCTATTTGCAAATGGGGTAAAATTGACCAGCCTCCTCTACTTAGCTAGAAGGTAAAATTGATGAAGGTCAGTCAATTTCAGTTGTATGGTCTCTCCGCAAAAATAACGAGAAGGGAACTTCCCCCTCCATGCTTTCAAACCAGAAATTCATCGATGCTGTGCTGGACTTAACATTTAAAAAAAAAGAGGAAAGGGAGGATGGGAGGGGAGATGGAAAGGAGGAGAAAGGGAGTGGTTGGATAGATGAGAGTAGCCAATCACAACGAAGTGGGCTGGCAGGGGATGGGAGAGGGGGGAAGAGGGGGGAACACCCAAAAACAGAATAAAAAGTGTTTACGGGGAAACAGCAAACCACAAACTGGATTTTTAAAAAAAGTTGTGGTATAAGCACTCCCCGGAAAGCTGTGGAAAAGCTACATGGTGGCTGCAGTAACTACTCATGGTGGCAAATCTGGTGCAGACAATCGGGGGGGGAAAGCTGCAGTATGGGAACTGGGCTGGCGAAATAACAAAGGATAACAAAGGACTCTTCCTCACTTGCATTACAACATTTAATAAAATGCATACATGGGCTGCTGCCAATCAGAAAAATTTACCTCACTTGAGCTGAGTCCGCACGGGTCTGAGGACAAGACCTTTGTTATCCATTCAAGGTGTTATTGCAAAAATTCTGATACACATTGAATTGTGTACCATGAAAACCTTGCACGAGTACAACACAGAAAAAGACAGTCAGTAGCTAGCAGAGCAACACAAAGAACATTTTTGACTGAATCTGTCTAATGAGAATGCAGGAGCAGACTGCACTGGGTCTAAGCATCTTCCATGGAGGTTGGAATTTTTACTGTTTTTAACAGAGGTATATTCATGGCTTGTCTACTTGCATTTTGTGAAGAGTATGTCCCTATTTCTTCTTCCTCTGAGCTTTAACTAGGCAATAGGCAGCCTTTGGTCACAGAAAAATGTCAGGTGCCATTGAACATCAGGCATGGATAAACCAGACAGCTGCCTCCAAATTATAGGTCTGCTCACTTGACGAATATTCTCAGTCATTTCATTCCAGATACTTTTTGAAGTACAAGAAAGGGAGGCTCCCCAGAACATGATTACAAAGTATTGGTATGCTGATGCTTCTTCTGTACAACACTTGGCACTCTGGAACCAAGGTGCTATGAAATAAAGGGCATCTATCATGCTATTAAACAAAAGTGTGTCCTGCCCAGTCAGACCTGCATCTATGGCATACAACCTCATATACAAACAAAACATAAACATTTATGCATGATGTAGTATCATACACCAAAGAGAGGTTATGTTTTCTCATTTCAAAATTAATAATACTGGAAGGAACTGATCTAACCCCGCTATGTTTAAAATGAAACTCAGTAGGCCAGAACAGAAATACACTCAGCTAGTGATGAATCAAGCTGAAAACAGTCACATATTGTGGCTGTGCTCATGTTTGACAACCCCACTATCTTTATAGTCCTGGCAAAACCCAGAGGTTGATTAGGTCCCTTATGGGACCTAACTGGCTTCTATTCATTTGGTTTGAGGGGCCATGTATCGTGCAGACTTGAGCTAGAAGTATTTAGTTTGCGGAGCACATTACAGTCGCTTTCACATGTCCTTAATGAGACGGCCTGCCAATGGAACTTTGGCAGGTTATCTCACTCATTACATACATCATCTTTTCCCATGTGCAAGCAGGTCATGACGATCCCGCTTTTTAAGTGTTTTTTGTGAAACTTGTTTTAGTCTGTTTTCATTTTTGATGCCTTTTTTCCGTGTGATTATCTAGTATATCAATGCATGTGGATGATTTTTTGCACTTTTGAAGTGCCCTCCCACAAATCTCCAACCCCTCCTCTCGCTATTATCCCTCCCACACATGCATTTGACTTGCGTGTGCAATTATATAACCCCCCCTTTTAAAAAATGTTTTTAGTGGTCCTTACGCTATTACAATATCTATGTATACAAAGGGAATCATACTGCAGTGCTTGCTACATTGGATCACTCAGCAATCAGACTATCAGTCTAGGAACTACATTGGGAATGGAATGCCATTTCTGATTTTATTTCAAACTAGCAATAAGGCTCATTGTTTGGGAAAATACAACGGGTCCTAGCAGCGCTCCCCCTCCCCATGCTTCTCCCTATGGCATCAGTCAAGGGGGGGATCGGGGAAGAGAGCAGGGGCTCCCTCCTCCTCCAATCTCTCAGCCACCTCTTGCCTTGTGCGTGGATCTCCCAAGGCCCCAAGAAGGTGGCGGGGAACCCTGCCCCTGCTACTGTGGGACTTTGGGATGGCCTCGCCACCGCATTGAGCCTTCCCACAACCGCGCTGCACCCTTCTGGGTCTCTGGAAGCCCCAAGGAGGCAGTGGGGAGGCAAACTGTTTTGCTCCTCACTCGCTTCTTATCCCTGCATACTGTGCCTCTGGAGTGAATGGTGAGGAACACGGTTTGCCTCTTATATAGTAGGATACGGAATCGTGCGATCACACTACTCTACTGTTGGCGTATTTATTAAACACCTTTGCATTTAAAACTTTGAGCAGGAAATCAACAGTAGAGAACAGAGTACTGTGCATGCCCAGTGTCTACAGAAGCTGAAAGACAGGACAACAGTATAGCACAATCCCGCATGCGCTCAAAAAAAAAAAAAGGGAAAGTTGGGTAGGAGCGCACCTACGTTATTTGTGACGAGGCGCAGATAAAGAATGTGTTTTCTGTTTTGGGACCTTTTTTCCCCGCAACAAACACCCACAAAACACGCATAAGGATGATGTATGTGGAAGGTAAGTTCTCGAAGTGGATCAGGAAGATGCGGCTTAGGGACAAGGAAAACCCAAAAAAGTTGGAGTGTGTGGAAGCGACCTAACTGTACTCTTATCAGTTTCAATACTGGCTATCCACTGAGTACTACCGCACTAGATACTACTTGAATTTCCTCCCAATTCTGATCACTGATCACAGCCACTTCAGCAATCAAACAAGTGGGATACGTTCCCTTTTTGTTTTCTGAGACTGAAAGCTCCTCCTTTCCCAAAGGCCAGGCTTTCCAATCTCTGGGTTCGTTTCTGGGGTGTACCCATGCACAAGTCATGAATTAAAGACTCAGCTTAAATAAAAGATAAATCTATTAGCTTAAGGAGTATTTGCAAAAAGCATGAAGCACTCTTACACAGGCAATAAATCTTAAAATAAGAAAGCCTTACTGTTGCTAGACAATAAAAACTTCCTATCTAAAACCTGAGAGCTAGCTAGCTACCTAGGCGTCTCTGTATGGCATCTATTGTTGCTTATCTCACCCATCTATTAGAATACAAGCCCTCTCCCATGCCTAGATGATCTGGCATACGAACATGCTGAGGTGATAAATAGCATGCCAGCCATGAGCCAATTACAGAGGGGTGCAGCAGGCTTCTCTTCAAATGTTCTGGTGGCAGACCTGAGAGTAAACTGCGCCTATCAGGTCCATCACCTATCCCCACTCCTGACTTGGCTGGTCAGCTCTGACTGGCTGGCCAGGAATTTGAACAGGGCAACACATGCCACCCTGCAGGGGGCAGGGGGGAGCCACAAAAGATGGCCAGCACCCAAGCCACATATCCCCACCCCATGGGTTGCAACAGGGTCACACCAGTTAAGTCTGGGGGCCAGTGTTTATGAAGCACATTAACTCTACCCTTGTCAATTCCAGTACTGGCTGTCCATTGAGTGCCACTGCACTAGATACTAGTTGAATTTCTAATAATAATTTTCTTCTTTTTCCTTAATGCATAGTATTTGTTTTTTCTAATAGTGCAAAATATAACAAATGATTCTGCACCACTCATGTTTAGATGTTATCCTTGCTTAGCTGAAGATCTGTACCCATTACATGTCATTAACTATTTTTCATCTAAACTGTACAGACTTTTAATAAAGCCCTTTTATAAAGCAGAATAAAAATGTTTGACCTTTCAATAAGAATGGAACCCGTAACTTCCCAAAGAAAGACTAAATGGATTTTTAAAGGAAAATATTAAAATCATTACCTTTTAACATGGGTCAGATATTTCAAAACAGTCTCTGTACTAATGGAAACACAAAACACTACATTGCAGATAATATAGAGCAATGATGCATTTTAAGTTACACAAATTTGTTTTTCAACATCTTAAATATTCAAAGATACTACAGAAGAAAAACAGGAGTTATAAAATGAAAGCGATTGAGACCAGTGTCTATATTGCATGACTTCATTTAATCATATGCTAGATGAAACCATCTCAAGACAGCAGTGAACAGAGTAAGAGACACATTATCTTGGAGCAGAGTGTAATAGAATCTGAATAACGGAGATTCAACTGTTTCGAAAGGAAAATAATAGGGGAGAAAATGCTGGAAAAAAACGGGTAAGGAAAAAGGTAAACCTGAATTAGTTTCATAATCCTTGAGTGCTACAAGAACAATTTCTACATGTTTTTGAAAGTAAGCCATGAGCATCGGCTTAAATATTCCAATTTAGTGTAGCACAACATATTAGCCTTGCCCATCTATCTGTTTGTATTTATGAAGACAAAGGGTTAATGGTAGTTAACTGAAAGTCGACACCGAACTATGTGGTGTAAGAAAATACTAGATTTTATTTAAAAATGTTCTCCCCCCACCAAACTAGAAGTATTCACAGAAAACAGACCACAAACATATCCAGTAACTTCCCCCCCCAAAACCTCACCTGCAACATAGCTTTCCCCCATCACCTGGGTTGTTTAACAGCCAGAGCTGTGGTGTATTTATTGTATACATTACAATGGAACCGTCCGTTCCCCACTCTGACGTGCGTTTGTTTAATCTCAAGGGATGGAGCCCCTGCTAGTTAGTTCTATTTGTTAGTTGGAATTTTAGACTGGATGAGCTCCCTTGTCCAAAAACCAACTGCTCCCATCCCTGTATCTTCTTGCTAATAAATGGATGTTGTTTTGAATCTAAGAGCAGGAACTTGAGTACTCTATTCCTGACTTGCAAGCAAAAAGAAAAAAAAGGGCAAATTATGCCAAACTGGCATAGAGATTTGTGATATAGCTCAACGGCCAAAAGGGAACACAAAATTTGGCTTCAAAAACAATTTTAAATACCTACTTGTTCTATTCTTTCCCTACTAAATTTGCCCAAAGTGAGTTTTTTTCTTCCCTGTTTAAAAATCAAATCTTTGCAATCACTGGATTAAAAAAATACAAACAAATTAAAAGTGCTCACTGAGGGGCTCCAATATTTAAAGAAACAATATTTAGAAAAGAAACGTCAGGGATGTTTTGAAAGTTTTATCTATTTGGGGCGGGGGGCAAAGCCATCAGGAGACCCAAAAGTCAGAGAGATAAGCTTTGCTTCACTAATCTCCTTTATTGATCGCTCTGGGAAGCCATCAATAGAGCTGCACTTCAGAGTTGCCATGTCCCTGTTGAATTTCAGTGCTTAAGTATGTCCAAACTGCCTAAGTGGTTGGTTTTATTTTCACACTTTCATGTAAGCTTTGCACAAGATATGTCACTCTCAAAAATTTCTTCATTCAGTTGCATAGATTAGGAGCTATCAATTATTTAAATAAAAAGCTCATCAGAGTTTCACAATTAAAAATCATAAATGGTATTACTTTCTTCAATTTACAGACAGAAAACTTAGATAAATGACTTGTGCAACATCACACTGGACAGAAAATTCAGTGGCCAAGCAGGGAGTACATATTATCCCTCAAGCTCTAATTACAAAACCTTTATCATATAATTGCCAATTCTTGATGTTAAATTTTAACAAGTATAGGAATAAACAGATTATGTGAATTTGAGATTGACACTTTGATTAACCTGCATAAACCAAAATCCACATTCAATCTTCACAAATATGTCATTATTTATTTATTTAGGATGTTTCTATGGCTGTCTTTTTAGAGTCCTGCTCAAGGCAGTTTACAATTAAAATCATCACAATATTAAAAAACAATCCATTGGACATAAGCAGTATAAAAACTATGCATAAAACAGAAGCAGGCTATTAAAAAACTGGTAAAATAAAACCTCTAATTAAAGCCTGGGTAAAAAGATGTATTTTGGCCAACTGCTTAAGAGAAAATAAAATAGGTGTCAGGTGACCTTCAAGGGGGAGTATTACCAGCTCCAGGTTGAGAAATTACTGAAGATTTTTTTTGGGGGGGGAGCCTGGAGAGGGTGGGATTTAGGGAGAGGAGGGGCCTCTTCAGGGTTTAATCGCATAAAGTTCACCCTCCAAAGCAGACATTTTCTTCAAGGGAACTGATCTCTATAGCCTGGAGATCAGTTGTAATTCCAAGAGATCTCCAGCCACCACCTAAAGGCTGGCAACTCTATCGAATGTTGAGGTGCCACAACAGAAAATATTCAGTGTGTTTATTCACCATCCACCTGTCCTCTGAAGATGAGGGAACAGAGCACAGGGTTTGACAGACAGATTTGAACTGGGGCACTGGATAGTATGTCAGAAAACAGTCCTTCAGGTTCCTTGGCCTCAAGCCATTTAGGATCTTAAAGGTAAGAACCTGGACTTTTAATTGAGTCTGATGGGTAACCAAGAATTAAAACAGCTGTGGGGGGTGTTTCAACACATGGAAAGGTATGGGAGGAAACAAGATTGTCTAGCCCCACCATGCTGTGGGCTTGCAGAATCTTTAAATGACCAAATTTTTCTCTAAAATACTGCTGCACACCACAAGTTGAACCTGTGGATGCTGTAACATCTAGTTTGGTCCCGAGCTTCAAGGTAACATTAGATTCATGCCTTCAAATGGAGGACTGGATTTCAAAGTGTCTTTGACCAGTTTCAGGTAGTTTGCCAGCTACGATCCTTCCTTGAGAATTACTGCAATGAATTCTATGAGGGAATTTCTTTTGAAGATCATCCAGAAGCTTCAACTGAAAGTGATAGTGAGATTGTGGACTGGTATACAAATTTCAGGAAATTAATTCACCAGTTTTCAAAAGAACTACACTAGCTACTATCAATTTGCATTCCAGTTGTTCAAAATGCTTGAAGATCATGGTCTGTGTGACCCTTTTTTTTAGTGTGTAGGTATACTCGGATGTACAATCAAAATCATCAAGATGAAAACTAGACTACAAACCCTTTCCCACACAATGCAGGGAGTATTTGACATGGGAGTGTATTACTGGCATTCTGAATTGATACAGTCCCAGGAGGGCTCCACCACATTTTTATCGAATATGTAGCCTAGAAAACAATCTAATATAACTGTTGGCTGAGCAATTCAATTTCAATGCAATCTTAAGCAGAGTTACACTCTTCTAAGTCAATTGACTTCAATGGGTATAACTTTGCTTAGACTGGCACTGATTGTTGTCCAGTCATAGGCACTACACTTGAGAAAGTTATTTCTAGGAATCAACCTGACACAGATAGTTAGAAGGATTAAATGGGAATGCTCTAGAGTAAGGATCTGACAGAGTCCAGGGTGTAGTCTGAGTGTCTTGGACATTTTAATTAGCCAACTGCCCTGTGGCAAGAGTATCAGGGCCAATGAACCCCCATCGCTCATACAACAGAACCAGTGTTTTTGTTCCCTGGGCAAGAAGTTCAATAAATACACATCCATAGTCGGTGTTCTTCAGTCATTATTCAATACATTGTATACACTGGACAATATATTGGCTAGTGCTCTTCAGTCATTTAAACACTATAATGCCAGGCAAATCTAAAGATGAACATTTTGTGGTTTTGAGCTAATTATAAAAACTTTATTATGCATCTAAATCAGGAGGGCAATAGGCATTAAAAATAAGCATGTTTCAGTATTTCTAATCTCTTTTTTCTAGAACAATGATCTAAACAATTGCAACATTGAGACAAAACTCATCTATAATGTTATCAAGACAGTCTGACTTAAGTCAGTGAAACATAAAGTAAACTGGCTTATGGCAATGTGGAAATAAAATACTTGTGATGTGGAAACAGATGTCAGCATAGATTTTTCAGAAAGCTGAATCTCCCACTGCTTTCAGTGCATGGTTTCTCCTCCTAATTTTAAAATTATACTTGTAATCCACAACTCAAGCAGAACTTTGAAGAGGCAGCATAGAAATATATAAATAAATAAACCCCAGAGTCTGAAATATTTCCACTGCATCAATGGGATAACCCCAGGGCAAGAGACTTGATAATTGTAGTCCATTACTCTGTTTCACAAACTGAACATTTTTAGTCCAACTCCTATTGCTAATAGAACTATTTGCTGTTAAAGCACCCAGTTGTATTAAACACAGTATTATGTATAAAATTTCAGCAATGGTGCTGCTTTCTTTTGCTAGGCTTACAACAAATACAACAGCAAAATGTTATGAAAACATCATATACTCAAAATATAAGTACAGCCAGAACAACAGAAAAGAACACAACTGTTTAAGTTAAATGTGGTTATAGCTGTTTATGTGTGTGAAAAAGAGAAAGACAGGCAGACTGACGGACAGAGACAGTATTTGCACCAAATATGCCGGGACCAAAAGGTTTGCTGCTACCTCTGAGTAGCAACCTTGGAGGAACGCAAATCCATCTCTTCTTCTTGTACTCAGCAGAATCCATGTATGGCCACATCAGCAGTAGCACAGGAGAGGAGGATGGTCATATGGGCTGCTTCAAGGATTAGGTAACATTTTGGTACCAGAATTAAATATATGGTGAACTAGAGGATGTCACAAAATGGAAACACATTGAATCAAAATTGCCTTAGCTCCAAATCAGTGTTCAAGTCATGAAGCTATCTTTCCCTGTTTGAACATGGCATCATTAAGGGCTCCTATTCACAACCTTCCCAGTTTACTATTCCAAACTAAGGCATGAATATTGTTATGTAATACTATATTCATTCTTAGAACATTCTAATTATTTGAAGAAATAGTTGTATTTCTTTTAGTAATTCTAAGTACTGGAAATACTGAGTTGCTATCAATGATTCCCTTTCAGTAACTAAGAAACGTTGCACCCATTAAAGGAGGTTATTTTGTCAGAGAAAGGCTGCTGCTGCTGCAGAAAGATTGGAAGAGAGTCAATGGAGACAACAGAATGTTATGCAACCAAAATGAATTAATTCTAAACACCTTTTTAAAAAAAAATGCATTTGAAAATATTCTTCAGGTAACAATAAACTCTTCTTAACTAATAGCAGTGCAGCTCAGACTGAAGCCAGTTAACATCTACCATATATACTAATGGAAAACCAGATGTTAGACTGAGTTCATAGATAACAACAAACCATGTTTATTCATTATGGGAACAAGGCTTGAAAATCACTGGACACGTACACTCTCTGGCCTTCACCTTACGCATTACTTGGATATGGAAAATTCCCTTATTACCTACAAACCAGTGTTTGTAGAGAATATCATGTTTTGACATTATGCCTGAATACAGCCTCTGTCCATAACATATTCATTCTATATTTATTTATTTATTTGATTCGTATTCCACCCTCCCCGCACCAGCAGGCTCAGGGTGAATACCAATTAATACAATAATATAAAATACAGTATCTTTAAAACCAATAAAACATCTTAAATATTTAAAAAAGAACACACACAACAAGCAATACATATGTGATATGTGAGTATCATTCTTTTTTCCCCTCCAGAAGTAAAAAGAATCCCATGACAACAACAGCCTCATAACTTCTTTATATTCCCCTTTTTATGCACTAGGTAGAATATTTGACAACTGTTCTATGTACTGTTTTTAAAAGATGTATTTGAATACAAATATAAAGAAAGCAAAAAATGATACTACAAAGAATTTTTTTAAGTATTGTTGCTTGCTTGAAAATCTAGGTATTAAAAGAAAATAAATGAACGAACTTTAGAGTACTTGCAAGATATATGATGGTATGAAGTCCTTATTTATATACCCCTTGCTAGCATTGTGATTGTAAGCAACTTATGATTCAGTTTTTTAAACAGTAAATTTTCTAGTAATATGTAATACATAGGACTTTTCAGAAGAGGTGACAAAAGGCCTGCAAGAACGGGAGTTATAACTAGACATGGGCATGAACAGCATTATGAATGCAAAAAAGCCCATGAACAGCCTCTTTGGCAGTTCGCGAACAGGCTGTTCGTGAGGCCACATTTCAAATGAACAGGTGGTTGTTGGAAGCCTTGTTTGTTGCTATTCATTGCTGTTCATCAAGCCAGACAGTCTGGCACATGCAATCAATTCACATGGCGACTCAGGCAGAGATTGTCTGAACTCCTGCTGTTGCACTGAAAACCCAAAATCAAAGAGGAGTTTAAATGCCCCTTTCCGAGCTGCTGCTCAGTGGCACGGAAAGGGGCATTTAAACCCCTGAATCAGATGCTTGTTGGGGGCTTCCCCTATGAGCGGCTGAGTGCCGGCTGCCCCTCTCCTGGTGCGAGAGAGATGGGGAGAATCTCCCCATCCCTCTTAGCACCAGGAGAGCCGGCACCACATGGTTTCTTCTGCCCAGTGCAAGAGGGACAGGGAGAAGCCCCAAGATGCTGGCCCTGCTGGGTGTGAGCGGGACAGGGAGAATCTCCCTGCCTTGCTTGCACGGGGCAGGAGCAGCCCCAGGGTGCCGGCCCTGCCCGGTGTGAGCGGGACAGGGAGAATCTCCCCGCACCAGTCACACTGGGCAGGAGCAGCCCGGCAGCACTGGGGTGGGGCAGGGGGTGGGGGGTTGTTTAAAAGGCCCTGCTGCCTGCAAGTGGCAGGACAGGACCCTTTAAACTATCAGCTGGCAGGTGGCAGGAGGGAATCCCCCCGCCGCCTGCCAGCTGGTAGTTTAAAGGGATCTTTAAAGGGCCAGGTAAATGGATTAGAGGGGAGGGGGCTAAGGAGGGGGGTGGGGTGGGGCTGCAGGCTCCCACAAACAACAAACAACGAACATGTTTGTGACAGCATCATGTTCGTCAATGTTTGTTGTTTGTGGACGGCTACGAACCACAAACAGCGTGTTTGGTTTTTTCGCATTCGTACCCATGTCTAGTTATAACATGAGAATGATTCAACCCCAAATTGATTATCATTCTATCACTCCTCAAGTAAAAGGCTTCTAGCTATAACTTGAATTTTTAGGTATAGTAATTTTCTAATCTCAAATCTATTCCACATGCTAGCAGCGTCCTTTAACAGAAAAGCCACATACACTCTTTCTCGTGTTAACTAACACCCACCATGTTGCAACAGGAAAAAAATTACAACACTTAGTAGTAACTTTTAAGGATGGCCAAGGATCAAAAACAACCCATTAAAAGACCAATCACACCGCCATACAATATTTTAGCAAAAGAAGCATCAAGGCACTTACCGTGTCATGAGATTTATCCTTAACATCATAGACTGTTAGTTTTATTTTCGACTCCTCATAGATAGGGTAATCCGGTGGGAACGTCACACCAGTCAGAAACAGTGGGTCTCTTGTTCCCTGCATAGCATAGGCACATCACTCAGATTTAGCAAGGTAGCAGCTGTGCAACATGCTGCATGCTATTACAGACGATGACACAGAAATGGAAGGCCCTGCTTCTCATATAGTAAACAGAGATTCAGATTGCCAGTTGTCAGAGCCAGAAACACAAAATATAATACCACAGCAAATGCTTACTCAGACTGAAGACAGATGTGTTTCAGGTTACAGAAGCAGAGTTTATGATGACCACTGACAGCCTCAGGCAATTGTGTAAGTATATGTCAGAACTCTTCTAATTAGGAACAGCAATTCATCCATCCATCCATCCATCCATCCATCCATATTCTAAACCATAAAAAGTCCAGCAATCATATGTTACAATTGAAGCAAAAGAGGGGAAAATATGGGCAACACTAGGCAGGATGAGAAATAGCTGTCATGAAATTTCCACCTCACAGCCTTGCATGTTTCACATCTCTCTGCAATTACATTCTTTTAATCCTCATATTTGTATTAGTGTATAACAGAGGAAGAAAACTAGGTAAAATGACACTGTCAATGAAACCCACAAGTTTTGACCCTAAAACAGAAGAGAAAAAAGATGTGGATAACAATCAAGGTAATTGCTATGACTGGAGAATAAGTATTGCTTAAAAATATTAGATGTATTTAAAATATGTACAGCATTTTTACCAATCTAAGTAATGGCATCTTCTTAAGCAATTGCATTTGATCAAGTTGACTTAGATGGAGGTATTTCCATTTCCCCCCTTATTTTAATACTATGTGCCTTTCATACATCAGAACTTTGAGGTTTAAGGTTATGGTTACCACAAGTAACTCCACTTAATAGATACAAAATTAAAATGTGAACTTTTGCTTAATATTCTCCACTATATATAGCATCACATAAATGGGAATTAAGTCTAATTTACCAAAATATATGTTAAATCTATGGGAAGGCAGCATTGTATGGCCCAGGGATTCCTAATGTGCTGTCTGTGGGTAGTATTGCACCCACTGACACCTTTCTTAGTGCCCGCCAAGTGTTTTTTAAAAATGGGCAGGACCAGGTGGGGCTTTTGCCCAGCAAGGTTTCTGATTGGCTTTTGGAAATTTGATTGGCTGTGCAGCTACTACCCAATAAAGGATCTTTACTGTAAGACCTACAGTAAGCTGCAGCAGTCATTTTGTGGCTTGCTCCACCTCCTGCAGCAGCTATTTTGTAGCAGCCATTTTGTGCTGCTGGTATAGCCTGATCTTGTTCAGAACTCAGAAGTGAAGCAGGGTCAGTACTTGATAGAAGACCACCAAGGAAGACTGGGATTGCTCTGGGGTTGCTTCTCACTTTGATGGGATTGCCATAAGTTGATTGCAACTTGATGGCACACAAATACATACATATGGTTGTTGTGGGTTTTCCAGGCTGTATTGCCGTGGTCTTGGCATTGTAGTTCCTGACGTTTCGCCAGCAGCTGTGGCTGGCATCTTAAGAGGTGTAGTAGTTGGAAGTGTTGTCAGACTGCACAGGGAAGCCATTGAAATTCACAAGCATAAGCAAAACTTCAACAGGAAAGAAGAAACCTTAAGAATGAACAGAGCATGGTTTCCAGTTCTGAAAAACACCAGGCTAACAAAACACTCTATACTCGACAATAGCCCCGCAGAGAAGATTAGCACATCAAGCACCAATCCATATGCAAAAGAACCTCCTCAGGATACAGTGAAGCCTCCCGCCATTAGCATTCCACACCCTGGGAAACTCTTACAGGATGACTCAGCTCAACCCCACCCCTCCTGAGTAGATACAAATGACCTGCCAACATCTTTTCCACACTGTGACACTGAGAGATCTCTGTCTTTTGGTGCTACACCTCTGAAGATGCCAGCCACAGCTGCTGGCGAAACGTCAGGAACTACAATGCCAAGACCACGGCAATACAGCCCAGAAAACCCACAACAACCATCGTTCTCCGGCCATGAAAGCCTTCGACAATACATAAATACATACATAAGTTGTGACAGACAGGACTGGTTCCAGTTCTGTCTCTCCTGTGAAACAGCCAATAAGAGCTGGCAGAATGCTGGGCCAGAGAAAGTTGGAGTCTGTTGGAAAGGAGTTACTGAGGGAGAGAAAGTTTGGAGGCTGATAAAAAAAAACAGCAGAGAGATAGCTGGCTGTTAATCTGTTCTGTTACACAGTCTCTCTACATGGGACTGCTTACACAAGGATGCTCGAGTGTAGGGAGATGTAATATTAGCTAGGAAGCATAGTCTATTTCACCTCTCTAAAAGAAGATATTTTAAAAAGACAGAGCCAGCAGAGATCTCTCCTCAGAGGGTTTGTTAATTTCATCTTCGCCTCCCCAAAGGCTCTTTCAATTAACTAACCCTCTGAGGAGTGCTCTCTGCTGGCTCTGGCTCTTTAAACTATCTTCTTGTAGAAAGGTGAAATGTTAGCCAAAAAACTATGCTTCTTGTCTAACATTGTGTCTCCCTACACTTGAGCGTCCTCATGTAAGAGTTCTTGTGTAGAGAGACTCATAGTAATCATTCCCTATTTGACCACAATATATCTAAGAATTTTGAACTTATTCTCTCTTATTTTCTATGTTATAAACAAATAAAAGTTATTCTTCATGTTGTTTTAACACAGGCTGGTGTGATGTTGCTGGTTGAGGGGAAACAGGACACACACAAACCTCAAACACTCTGGTCACAAACAATGGGCCAAGTTTAAGTAAATGGTGGCAGTGATTAGGGATAGTAAAACAGAGTTCCTTTCCCCCAATAGACCTAGGCAGTAAATACAGGGAATGCGCTGCCTGTCTATTGGAGCCTCTGGAAAGAGGAACGAGGGGACCAATGTGGATTTGGGTCTCTACCTGATAAATTTGAGGTTAGACAGGTGGTGTATTGTGACATCCCTTAACTGCCTGCAAAGCCCCAAATCTGTGAAGGGAGGTTTATGGTGAGTGGGTGTGTAAGGGAGTCACATATATTAATCTAATTATCAAACTATACATATCTTTTCCCTCTAAGTCTGAACATTCTGGGGTCATTTTGTAGAAAAAGAGCTGGAGGAACTCATTAGAATAACTCATTAGCATGTCTCATTAGCATATGCCACGCCCCTTGACATCACTGGAAATGTGTCATTAGCACAACTGGTTTGCATATGACATACCCCCTGACATCACCTATCCTGGCTGTTTTGGACCCTATCCTGGCCACTGAGGGCTGAAATTGGGCCCAAAATGACAAAAAAGGGGCTCAAAATGGCCGAAAAGGGGCCCAAAATGGTCAGGATCGGGCCGCTGCTGAGCAGGAGAGTGATCCACCACCCATCAGAGGCCTGATCCAGGCTGTTTCGGCCCCAATCCAGGATGAAAGGGGCCCAAAATGGCTGAGAGTCAGGTGGGTGGGGCCACCTGACATTTGACCTCTTTGTGGAACTGCCGGAACTGCATTCCTGTGCATTCCCCCTCGAAATGAGCCCTGCTGGTCACTAACTTCTGAAAACACAGAAATAGCAGAAAAAGTAGGATGCCATCTTAATCTCATGTTCACTGAAAACACTACCAGCTCTAGAAAGAAACCAGACTTCACTCTACTCCTATCTCTCAGATCGTTAATCTAGTACTCTCATCAATTAATTACTAAGACATTTAGCATAAAGCAATTCCACCACATCTAGGGTTGTCAGGTCCCTGGAGCCCAAACCGAGGGACTGAGGG
This sequence comes from Eublepharis macularius, assembly GCF_028583425.1. Classification (NCBI taxonomy): domain Eukaryota; kingdom Metazoa; phylum Chordata; class Lepidosauria; order Squamata; family Eublepharidae; genus Eublepharis; species Eublepharis macularius. The sequence goes on from NC_072799.1 coordinate 52,230,290, forward strand.
GGTTGGGAGGGATAAGCACTTTGGGAGTACTTACCTTGCACGTGCACTGCAGAGCACTTCCTTATCATACCAAAAATGACACCATTCCCTGTGAGACAAGGAAGTGAAGAGCCCTGTATTGGCTCATTTTTATCAAATCATCCCTGCATGCGGCCTTCACTTCCTTGTTGTGCTGACCCATTCACTGAGCCTTTTTCCCCACCAGCCAGGTGAATGGAGGTGGAGGAGCAGGGGCTGGGAGCAGGGGGATCCCCTGTCCCCACCAGGGGAATGGGATCTCTAGCCACCTCATCACTAAAAAAACCCTGAGCTAAACCTATGCAAACATTCTTCTCTAAGAACTACTCGTACCCAGAGTGCCTCCAACACAACTCCTCCCTGTCCAGATACTCCCCCCTTTCTTATTCTTCTTTAAAATATTCCCAGGACCCTGGACCTCTGTCTTCCTCAACTTCAGCCCCTTCACTAGCTCACCTGGCTCTCTTTACATTCTAAGCTTCATGATAAAGGAAACTTTAGTTTTTAACTCAAGTTTTGGCCCTTTACGTGGAGCCAGACTCTACCTCAATATTCATGCCTTGCTTCATTATGTACCTTGAGATACCTTCTAAATCCAAACAAAAGAGCTCTAACTCTTAAAAATTTATTCCCTGAAAATCTAGATGGTCTCTAAGGTGCTACTGGAATGAGATCCGACGGTTCTACTGCAGACCAACATGGCTACCTACCTGAAACTATCTCCATGGAGAGTACCGCTTTGTCAGCAAGTCCCTTTTACCATTTCGGAGTGTGTCACTGTCCAGATCTGATACATTCCCCTAAGTCATGTATAAAACCTAAAACCGCAGGTCCTCTAGCCTAGGAGTCAGAGGGAGTGGAAGGGAGATGTCTTACTTCTGCCCAGACTATCATAGGCCCTTTTCGCACTTACGGTTTAAACCGCCATTTATGAGCATTCGCCCCGATCGCAGTGGCTTCGGCATTCCACCCGTTCATTTCACACTGTCCACTGCAGTTTCGATTTGGCATCTGTGCTTCATTTCAAACCCACTTTGAAGCCTCGGTGCAGTTTCGGGGCCTTGCAATTCACATCACACTTTTTAAAAAAAATTTGAACATGCATAGTAACGTTGCAATGTTGGAACCCTTCCCCCCTTTTTGCTGATTGGGCTGTCCCCTGCCCACTGGAGAGGCAATTGGTGGCAGAGTTCTGGGGGAAAACATGTACCACTCTCATTATTTTTTTTTAATCAAGCCAGGAAAGGGTTAAAATGCCCCCCGATTCATCCCCTCCCGGCAAGCCGAGGCTTGTTTCCAAAGGGCTGTGCAAAATGCTTCGGGGTTTCTTTTCTCTTTGGCAAAGTCTGAAACATGCCTGGGAGGGAGGGAAAAGCAGTCATTTAATCCTTTCCTGGCTTTTAAAGCCAGGAAGAAAGTGCAGTAACATTACAACGTTGCAACCCATTCTTGTCTTTAAAAAAAAAGTGTGTGTGTGCATACCCTAAGGGTGGAAGGAGAAAGCCACTATTTAACCCTTTCCTTGCTTTTAAAGCTAGCAGGGAATTAGCAGCAAGTTTAGGAATCATTCCTGGCTTTGGGAAAAAAATAAAAGGGCATGCATACCAGGAGGAAGGAAACCAACAGAGAAGCAGCCTTATGACCCTCACCTTGCTTTACTTAAAAAAAATGGTGGACAAGGAGTTCAGGGAGCTGAGGAGGGTGGGAGTGGTTAATTCTGTACAAACCAATCAGCTCCATGGAAAAGGAGGGGGGAGAGAAGCAAAAAGGGGGCAAAAGTGTCCACATTAGCAAAATATGGGCCAGCTGCCAGTCGGCAGCGGACTTAAAAAAACATCAGGGTATGTCCGCAGGGGGGAAAATCGGGGATACAGAGGACAAAAAGTGGGATTGCGTCCCATGACTGCTTTGAAAGTGTGAAAACCTTGCAAACATGGGATGTGGAACAGGTACAAACACGCTCTAAAAACCAAGTGCGAAAAGTACCATAGTGTAAGTTCTGGCTTAATGGAAAGTGGACTACATTTACAGAGATATATCTTCCAAATCATATATGATAATCCCCCCCAAAAAAATTTTGACAGGTATAGAGAAGCATTTTCCTTTTCCAAACTATTTTCTTAACAATGCTATCTTGACTAATAATTGATTCATAACTGAGTTGTACATGCATGTGAAGCCTGTAAACAAGAATGGCTCCGTTCAGAAGGTCTGATATAGGTGCAGGAGTCAGGAGTGAGATCAGTGGGCGCAACCTGTCCCTCTGTGCATTCGCTGTATACGGCACATAAGAATATGGCTTTTGAACAGAGGTTTCCAGGTCAGGAAATATTTTTTAAAATTACATTATTGATTATACCAAATTAAATTTGCAGATTCAGTTTAAAATTTAACAAGGAATAGCCTAAGCCAAAGAAGCATATGGAAAAACTGAGCTTTGCTGGACCCATAGTCACCTCAGGATACTACAGTTCCTTCAAATTAATTATCACTCCCCCTTCATATTTGTCGTAATATTTTAATAGAAATATTCAATTCTTTATATACTTAACAGTGCAAACCTAACCAGATGTTAATGGACTTAAAAAGGTATAATTCTGCTAAATATTTCATGTAAGTTTCCAAACCCAGAACATTGACCTTTAATGTTGCATTTTCATTCACACACTTAAAAACACACACACACACAATCCTAAATCCATGACTCCAGCAAGTTGGTGGTTTTTGTTTGTTGGTCAGTTTCTTTTGTTCAGTAATTGTCTCCCCAATATGACATGAGCAGTTTGAAGGAGAATAAAAGCAAGAAACATTTGTGTTAAAGTAATTTCATATTTATGCTTAAAACAAAAAAATTCCTCCTGAAATCTCCATGGAATAAGGCCAAATAAAAATCCAGAATTATTTATTAGCTCTTTTTGATTCTTAAAATGATTTTTTAAAATATAGCAACATTTGTAAAAGACATTTAATTTAATTGTGGAATATTAGCATCTAAATTCTTGAAGTCTTTCTTGATTATGTTTTCACTTGTAATGAGCTTCTCCAACTTTCAACAAAATCTTCCAGTCACAAAAAAAGAGTTGTAAACTGCTGCAAATTATAAGTTATGTCTTCTCTCAATGCTTATTCTATTACTGACAATCTTATTACAGGCTGGGATCCAAGGAACTCTGGACATATCTCTTAAATATCAGTTGTCTCTTCTAAATGATGGTTGAAACTGGATGACTTCCAAAATGGATTTTGATATGACATGGAGATCTACCAGTCAAAGAAAAGTTTTTTTTTTTTAAAAAAAACTACATAAAATGTTTAAAATATCTCATTGGATTATATAGTTTTTTTTATTTTTTTTATTTAGTGATATAGAAATGGAAAAATAAAATGAAATTAAATAAATAGTCAGAGCTTGCACACATACCTAGCGGTCTGCCCAGAGTCCTAGTAATAGGAAATGATTCAACATGTGCATGAATTATCTGTTCCAGCCAATGCAATAAAACTTGCCAGACAGTCTGCATTGAAACATCCTGCTGTTTATAGAATAAGTTACCCTTTTAAGACTGCTGATGGTTCAAAATGGGACAGCTAGTAACACAAGTTTGCTTAAAAAGCAATCCTTGAATGTTTGAAGGCTGCCTAGTTTAATTATTAGAAATATTTTCATTGAGACCCTGCATTCTTTCCCATCCTAATGTATATACCAAAACCCCTTAATTTACAAACTGATGACAGAAAACAGGAACTTTGTTTCTAAAGTAACATTCTGAGAAGGCAACAAGGTGGGAAAGCATTTCATGCCTTAAGATTAGCTGCAGTAAGCAGAAGCTGTAAATTTTTTCAATATAAAAAACAGCATGCATTTTTTCATGAAGTACAAAGTGTTGGGAATCAACAGAATGAAGACACAGAATGCACAACAATTTTCTTCACCAAAAGCTTGCATTTTAAGCTACTTCAACTTTTTAAAAACCAAATGGGAAACAATATTTTCCCAGCACTATCGCCGCTGACAAACGAAGAACTAAATGATTCTTTACACATTCTGTTTTTTCAGAAAAAAGTTGCTCCAAAAGTCAACATTGCAGCTGTTTGCATCAGTTAAATGCCAACAACAGCTTGCCTAACTTTAGGAAATGAAAGAAAGGAGGAAGAAAAAAAGACAGTCTTTTCAGTGACTAATGGTGATGCAACAAAGAAAGAGCTCACCTCCACAATTTCTGTGTTTGAATATCTAGCTGACGTCTGTTCCCCAGGATGCACCACTGTGATCTGCACAAATGTGTTCAGCTTCCGATCACGAGTAGGAGCTACTAGGTCTTTGCATGCTAAAAATGACACAAGACGAGAGAGGAGGGAAAGGGGGGGTAAACTGTAAAAGCAAATCACAGCGAAAACTTTGTTCTATGGCAACAAGAAACTTTGCTCTATGGCAGACCGAGTCATGTTTCTGAATTAAATCTCTAGAGACTTGCTGCTGATTTAGCAGAGGAAGTCCCTGGGAAGTCCTTTACAGAAATAGGAAATCACATGTTGGAAGCTAAACTGAGTTTTCATTTCCACTAACCATCTTAATAGCCCCAGCGAGGCTTCTCCATTAGAACCTCTTCATATGTATACGACATGCAAATATACAAGCACACAGATGTTCTAAGAATCCTAGTGAATAACTTCACAACTATCACATAAGTTGCCATGAAATCACTCTCAAACAGCCCAATTTAGTTATCTTTTATTGAGCAAACTGCATAATCTGTGACTGTTTGTTACATCCTGTCATTGATTATTCTAGCTTCTGTGTTCCACAATATCATTATAAAATTTCTTAATAGGGCTAATCACCAGGTAAGACATACCAGTCATTCACAGGATCTTAACTATTTTATTTCAAGACAGTAATTGTGCAGTTATTTGTAAGCTCATTAGGCATGCATCCAGACAACTTTTCTCACAACAACACTTTTGTGGCAGGGGAAGTCATCCATTACAAACTATGTACCACACGTACCTCAAGGCCAACCCTCAGCTAACAATTTTTTAAAGTACCTGAACAAACTTTGTGCAAGAAAACTTTGAACAGTGGGTTGGGGGAATCTGCATTTGCTTCCACCTCCTTCTTCCACAAGTACCACCACCACTGACGAAAGAGGTAGGAGGGCAATTTTATACCCTTACAGTATCCTCAGTTCAACCCCCAACTCAGAAGGTTATGAGCTCACATGAGTCTTGAAACCCTGGGAATCAACTTTCCTGGGGTCAGAAGGGACTGAATGATTTATTACCACCAGCACTTTCTGCTGATAGATCACAGGATACAACCTCATCTATGCTTTGTAATGTTTTATTAGTTATATGATGTTAGCATATAGATTAGAGATGGGCATGAACTGAAATATGAACCAAAGTTCATCACGAACCAGGCCAGTTTGTGGTTCGTGAACCAGCGGTTCATCAGAGCCCATTTCTGATGAACCGCCACGAAATTTAGGGCAGTTCGTTTGGTTTATTTTACAGTTCATCACTGCAGACAGCTTGGCACCGATCAATCAGTTTTCTAGGCAATGGGGGATGGGCTTTCTGCAGGCCTTCCGCTGACCCAGAAGTGGTGATTTGCTGGCCCGGAAGTGTTTACAAACCAAATGAACTGGTTTGCGAACCGGGGCAGGTTGATGAAAGTTCATGGTTCGTGAAACGTGACGAACCACGAATCGCATGTTTTGGTTGTTTTCTAGTTCATCCCATCTCTAATATAGATATAGCATACACATCCCACACCGGCTCAAATTGCCAAGGGGGTGGCAACGTATGACTTCGTGGCTGTCGTACGGCTAAGTGTGTTGGGTTGGGGAAAGCAATGGTGAACTACCCTGTAAAAACTTCACTGCGAGACTCTGCGGATCTCTCTCGACACGCTATAGGACAGAATGGCCTGGAGGGGGACGATCTACGGAGTAGCCGAGGGTCGGAGCGCGACTGTGTGGCTTGGATTGGATCGGGATACACATAAATGTTACAAATAAAAAATAGTTCTGCTGAACAAGAAAAGATCAGGAGGAAAACAGAGCTGCACTTACCTGTAACTTCTGTTCATCTAGATCTTCATGCAGGAACACATTGGGACTGCACTTGTGTAGGCCAGCCATCTGGAGCAGGATTAACAAGCTTTTAGGCTAATCGGGGCGGGGGGAGACTCCACCGTGAACTGATCCGAGCTGGTTTTTCCCACTGAAACAGTCATGTGGTAAAGAGGCTACCCCCCTTTTCCCTCAGTTCTCCTGTGCCGCCGTAAGCCTCTATTAACTTAACCCTCATAGAACTCACAGTGGGGCTGGAGGGAGGGAATGTGTTCCTGCACGAAGGAACCTAGATGAAACTTGATGAACAGAAATTACAGGTAAGTGCAACTCTGTTTTCATCTACGATCTTCAGTGCAGTCCCATGTTGGGAGACTCACAAGCTGTTCACCAAAGGAGGCGGGGTGATGCTCTCAGATGAAGAGAGATTGTAGAACTGCTTGCCCCACCGCAACCTCCCTTCTGGCGTTGACATCCACTGCATAGTGCTTGACAAATGTCTCTTCTGATGACCAAGTTGCTGCTTTGCAAATTTTTTCTAGCAGAACTCCACGCAGGAAGGCTGCTGATGTCGCCTGTCCCCTTGTTGAATGTGCCTTTAAACTGAACGGGCACAGAACTTTCACTGTTTTGTAACTTAGCCTAATTGCTAACAGTACTCATCTAGAAATAGTTTGGGCTGATGCTGCTTTACCTTTATTTTGTCCCGTGTGGCAGATAAAGAACGCTTGACTTTTATGAAATGCCTTTGTTCTATCCATATAAAATAAAACTGCCCTCTTAACATCCAATGTATGGAGCATTTGTTCCTTCGTGGACGTACGGTTAGGAAAAAACACTGGTAAGGATGAGCATTATGAAACATGAAACTTGGAAACCACCTTAGGTAAAAATTGAAGGCTGGTATGCATCACTACCTTGTCTGGGAAAATCTGCAGAAAAGGTGGATCCACTCTTAATGCCTGCAATTCACTGACCCTTCTAGCTGAAGGAAGTGCCAACAGAAAAGCTACTTTAGCCGATAGTAAAGCAAAGCTACACTTTGCTAATGATTTGAAGGGTTTAACCATAAGACTGGACAGCACTAATGACAATGACCACTGAGGTATTATCTAAATTCTCAGGGGATACAAATTGTATAACCACTTACGAAATAACTTAGAAAGAAAGTGGGAAAAAACTGTCTTACCATCTATATTGGCATGAAAGGCAGATATCGCTGCCAAATGAACTTTAATAGACGAAGAGGCTAAACCAGCATTGAGTAGAGACACTAAATAATCAAAAATGTTACTTAAAGGACACATCTCAGGGGGTATCCCCTTAGGATCAGCCCACAAAACAAATCTGTTCCATTTCAATGCATATGCATTTCTAGTAGAGGGATTACAAGCATTTAAAATAATATTTGCTAACTGAAAACTGAGAATTTAGTGTTTTATGAGCCACACAGTGTGTTCAGATCGTGGTGCCATGTCCTGCCAAAGAACAGCAAGTCTGGAACTACTGGTAGATGTGTGCAATTCCCCTTGGCCATGCTCTTGAGTATATGGAACCAGGGTTGATGTGGCCAGAAAGGGGCTATTAGGATACAGGTGGTCTGATCCACTATGATCTTGCAAACTTTTTTCTGAACTAGTGGAATTGTGGGGAAGGCATAAAAGAGGCCTCCCACCTATTTTATCTGGAAAGCATCCCCTCTTGAGTTCCTGCTGATTTGCCCCTTGAACAGAACTGAGATGCTTTCGTATTTTCCTGGGTGGCAAATAGGTCCATGTCTGGACACCCCCATTTCTGAAATATCTGATGAGCATATTTGTCTGACAGTACCCACTCATGATGGGAACTCCCTAATCTGTTTATGTAATCCACCTTTGTATTTTGGGAACCTGCAATACGGAGTCCAGAAAGCATAATATTTTGGGAAATAGCCCAGTCCCATAATCTGATGGTTTCTTGATAAAGTTTTGATGACGCTGTCCCTCCTTGTTCATTTATGTAAAAAACCATCATCATATTGTCTGAAAGGACCTGAAATCTTTTCCCCATCAGTATATCTGCAAGTAAGTTGTGAGTAATAAACCACTCTTAACTCCAAGAAATTAATATGGTGTTTTTTCTCACTCTCTGACCACACCCAATTGACGGTTGTGTCTTCACAATAGCCCCCCCAACCTTCCAAGGAGGCATCTGTTGTGATAGTGATGTCTTGAGTTGCTAATCCAAAGGGCGTCCCCTTATTCATATTAGTAGGATCTTTCCACCAAATGAGGGAACACAAAACTTTCCTCAGAATCGAGGATTTAGCTTGGGGTGACTGTGTCTGAGCATTAAACCTCTTAATAAACCACAGTTGTTGAGGTCTCATCCTCAAACGTGCTACAGGTACTACCACAGTAGTAGAGGCCATAAGACCTAAAAGGACCTGAATAGATTGAGATGATTGAAATCTACATCTTTGGAACACTTGTACTAGGGCCATTAACCTCTTACTACGATCAGGAGGTAAATATGCCTTATTAGATTAAGGCGTCCAGCATTGTTCCAATGAACTTTATCACTCTATTTGGTTCTTAATAGGATTTTTTTATGTTGACCACTAAACCCAGATTTTTGCAGGTGTCAAGTATCAGATCAACATGCGATTGTAGTTCTTCTGGTAACTGCGCAGTAAAAAGCCAGTCGTCCAAATAAGGATAGATAGCACATGAAGGACATTTGTCTTTCTTAATCCTGTAGAGGGCCTCAACCTTTTTTGTTGTGGCTGGGATGGACGCAGGCTTTTGACGCAGGTCATCCATTATCTCAGTGAAACCCTCTATCATTGGGAAGGCTACCACCTCTGGTGTGTCAGAATATATATACTTCAGGATATCATCCCGTGCTTTTGGCTGGGGTGCCGACACATCTATGTCTGAAGATTTTGCCATATGAATCATCTGTTCCACATATAACTTATAGTCAATAGTACGCAATTTCCTCTCAGACTCCCCCAACACTTCCTTGGGAGATGGTTCCGATGTGAAGCTGGGGTTCCATATGGATCCAAGAGGTTCTACCTCCGACTCTGACTCTATATCACGCCTCGACATTGACAGCCGGGTCCATGGGTACCATGTAAGTCCGATTCCCTCGATCTGCTTTGGACCTCTCTAGCCATTCCCGGTGCTAAGAATGGGTACTTCAGGAAATATTCTCAGTCATGCAGGTAGCTAGGCAAAGGATAAGGCGGTCTCTAGTATTGAGATCTCTCATTCAAGCTAGATTGTTGCCTCCGGCGTTTTGCCCTGTCAGATCCATCGCCCGATGCTACTGATGCTAAACTCTATCTCCCTTTGGATGGCAGGGACAGAGGTGTATGTTGACGTGACTCCGACAGGAGGGTCGGGTCTGGTGATGCTGCTCGCATCCAAGACTTATGCTTAGTTTTGTCTTTATGTTTGCATGCCTCCTCTGATCTGACTGGATGCGGGGACTTCAATCTTCCACTTCCCAGAGTAGAGACATCCCTTTCCACCAGTAACACGCTGGCCCTGGAATGGACGGATGCTGCGGTTTCTCAGGACTGAGATAGTGGATGACTCCAAGCCCTTGGAACCAATAGATCTGACGGCTACTCTGTGGAGGTTGGATCCAACGCCAATGCTTCTGTTACAGTTCCGGGGTCAGAATACTTAGCTCGCTCCACCAGGGCAGATGTCTTAGCTGCCAGGCTTGTGGAGCTGGACATCGCCTTTCCCCACAGAATTTCTTAAAGAGGGACTTAAAGAGGGACTTGAGACAGCTCCCGATGAACCCAATCAGCTGTGGGAGGGGAGAAAAAGGGAAAGGAAAAATTTTCCCAACTTACCCCTTTAGAAGTCCAGGGTTAACTATTTACAAAAAACCTACCTAAGAACTATTAACTATCCAACTAAGAACTAATCAATGGTAACAACAACTCTAATACTATAACTAACTTCGCTAAAACACTAAGCCTAGAAGAAACGTGTCTGCTCCTTGCAGCAGTAGAAAACAAACTGAGGGAGAAGGGGAGGTGGCCTCTTCACCACGCGACCGTTTTGGTGGGAAAAACCGGCTCGGATTGGTCCACAGGGGAGTCTGCCCCCCCCCCCCAATTAGTCTAAAAGCTTATAAATCCTGCTCCGGATGACTGGCCTGCGCAAGTGCAGTCCCCAATGTGGGACTGCACTGAAGACCATAGGTGAACATATTATTTCTCTCCTGCCACAAGATAGAAATAGCATGACAGCTCTCTTGACTGGAGGAAGGAAGAGAGCTGTATGAGTGACCAGTGGAAGAAAACAGTGCCAAGCTTGAAATCAGAGCAGTATGGCACCTAATGTGGAAAGTGGAGTTTGGAGAAGTTGGGTGCAGGAGGTGGCTGGAGCATGTGGTGAGACAAGTTGAGTGTGCCGAGATGAGTAGAAGCGGAAATGGCTATGATGGAGGATGAAAAAGGCAGCTATGAGGGAATCATGAGGAAGTGGGTGAATTTTTGAGGGAAGCTTGTTTGGGGGTAAGAAAGGGAAGGAAAAGGTGTGTCTCTGAGTTTTGCCAGAATGTGAGCATGGTGTAGACACCATGCTCATGTTTTAGTGATCATGCATAGGTTGGGACAAGATCAACACACTCATTCCCACTCCTCCTCTACATGTGTTACTTTCACCACAAATTTGTCTAGTGAACAGGGCTCGACTGTAAGTACAGTAAAGTACTTGTATTTCTAGTTAAAGCAGTTCAGAAAACAGGAGGTGAAAGAGGCTCTTCGCTGCCCAAGACCCTGAACAGCTGCTACTTGTACTGGGCTGGAGGACTAAAGGCAGTTTCAGGATTTTTTGTGAAATGATGAAGTCACTGGCGGGAACAGGGTGCAAGGGCCTCGTGCCAGGACTGATGGTTTGAATGATCTGCCACATACCAGACAAGAAGCCAAGTGACTTTTTTTTTAGTCTCTGGAACACTGCCTAGCTGCAATCTCACCATTTGTCAATGACATGTCAGAACATTCAGATCAACAGTCCCCAAACAAAAATCAAAACAAGGGAAAACTTGAGAAGATTCTCTTTCTTGTTAAATTTCGTCCCATTCACACACTTGAACAACAACCTAATAGCATATGGTCCTGTCCACATAAATCAGAAGTAAGAAATCTGTGCACCTGAGCATGAAACTTTCAGCAAATATCTGTTTACATACTTCAAAACTTTTTCTAGCAACCAAGAGTCAAAACTGTTTGATTTGTTAATATTGATATTTTTTAAAAAAGAAGCTTAAAAAAACATTTCCAGGAACCTCAAATTCAGTTTTTTAAAAATCAACACAGTATGTATGATAAGCCACGATTCTAAACTAGAATTTTTTAAATACTTAATATTTTGGAATTTTCATTGCATTACAATCATAATCATTTGCTCACCATCTAGAGGGAAATGACAGAAGCCCAAAACTGCTATCTCATTAATTGACCTAGAAAGAATTTCTACCTGACATTCTAAGGCCAATCAAAACCACCAAGATAATAATCATCATCCACAAATCAATGGCCACTGTGAGCCCTGAATGTCACACTCAAACAAGGTTTCTGATCCTGGCAACCTCTGTAGAATGTCACATTCTGCATCAGTCTTTTTAAAGGTCAAGCAACGCTTATTTGTTCATAGGAGAATACTGACCAGGCTCAAAATGTCTTACATTTCTACAGTCTATTTTCATTCTAGTGTACTAAATAATGTGCAATGTACTTTTAGTGCAATGTACTGACACAGCAATTTTAAGGCAAGTAGCCATGTTGGTCTCTAGTAGAAGAATGAGATTCAGGTCCAGTAGCACCTGAGAGACAAACTAGATTTCCAGGGTATGAGCTTTTGAGAGTCAAAACTCCCTTCACTGAAAGCCGACACCCTGGAAATTTAGTTGGTCTCTAAGTTGCTACTGGACCCGAACAATATTTTTAGGAAATTTAGTTTATGAAATATAACAAAAATATAAACAGAGAACCTTTCCTTTTGATGCTCAGCATTCCACTGCAAAATGGGGTATTCTCGCTGGCAATCTTCTCCATTGCCCAAGTGCAAGCAGGCAGACAGAATGATTGGATGAATTCCCACCCCCGCCACCGCACATATTTTTCCCATAAGCTTTCCTTTTGTTGTGGGGGCAGGCAGGATTGTTTTTGAAACAGCAGAGTAGTTACATGTTTGCCATTTGAGTCAGAAAAAGAGAGAGCTCTGAAAGACTAAGGATAAAGTTCTAAACAGGTCTACTCTCTGTTATTGAACTGTTATTCAATAGTGCTTAAATTGCAGCCTATGATTGAGGTCTCCCTTTCAAACATTTCAAAAGCAGATAGGAGGTGTTCTTCCCTTGTGAGGATGTGATTGGCAGGGAGGGAGAGAATTCGATTTCCTAGGTAGCAACAGGTTCCGGGGGGTGGGGGAGATCACTCATGTGAATTGGTTCCCGCCAACAGGGTTAATTAATAATGTAAGGCCTCTCTCCCCTTGGAATCTGATTGGTGAATGCTGTTCAGGAAAACAAGCTGCTGTCCCGCAAGGCAAGCCCAGTGCCTGCCTGCTGCTGAAAGGTACAAAATGAAACAGATAAACTTTTTAATGGGAGGGACTTGTTACAATTTAGTTTCCCAGATTTGATTCAGCATTCCAGAACCTGCTTTAACAAGCTGAACTGGCAATTTGTGTGTGTAATTTCAGCTCATTTTTTCTGTTTTGCACACTCCTACTCAAATTCACACCTTGTGCCTTTCTGAAGTGCCTTAACAAAGTTTTTACTCAGCATTCCAGCATCACTGAACCTCTTGAAAATCCCAATTTAACTGTCACTATTTCCAGCAGCATGGGCATTGGAAATCTGCAAACCCTAACTGTCCTAGACACAAGTCTGGCCTCCAGGCCCAGTTAAAACCATGAATCTGATTGGTTTTGCTGACAAATAGGACAGTCCTGGGGAGGACTTTAACAATCTCATTATAGAAACCTGCAATATTCATCCTTTAATTAAACTTCAACTTGATGGATAAGTAACCGCTACCATAAAGAGACAGCCTGCCACTTGTTTAGTTGACTCTGGCATCTCTATGTTCACTCCCCAAGCATATAAATTTCAATTTCTTGCTACGTCATGTACTACAGATGCAGTGGGACTCAAAAATCAAATTATCAAGCATGCCATTTCTGAAGCAATTCAAATTTCATTGGGCCACTTTGCATTGACCATGCCTTCCTACTGAGCCCTATTTGCCCTGTTAATTTATTGGGTCAAGATATTTTATGCAATCTTAAATGCAACATTTATCATCACCCAGAAAGGACATTTCTTGAAGTTCCTGAAGCTAACCTAGATGAAGCCAATGCTTTGTTGATATTTCAAGATGACTTTTTTGCCTCCTGTGAATAATATGAGCTTACTAACTAAAGTTCCTTATGTGTTGTGGTCTTCGTCACTAAATGAAATGGATAGACTGAACATAGATAGAACCCATCAAATTCACTCTTGACAAGTTGAAATTCCTTCCTCAAGTCCTCCATTATCCATTGAATAGTGAAGCTGAAAGGACCTGGTTATTGAAGAACTTTTGGAACTTCTGTCAGGGTTATCATTCCCTGACAGAACTCATGTAATGCTCCTATCCTAACCATCAAGAAGCCAGGAAAAGATACCTATAGTTTTCTTCAAGATATCCATGCTGTAAATCATATAGCAATTTCTACCCTTCCCTTGGTGTCTAACATCAGCCACAATTCCACCAGATGCCACCTATTTCACAGTTGTGGACCTTACTAGTGCATTCTTTTTTTGGCAATTCAGCCCAACAGTAGATTTCTCTTTGCTTCCACCTTCTGTGGCCGTCAATATATATGGTGTGTTTTACCCCAAGGTTTTACTGAATCCCTTGCCTACTTTTATGAAGACATCATTTCCCCTAGAAAATCTGTCCTTATTCAGTATGTAGATGATTTGTTTTTATGTAGTCCGGACTATCCTTCTCAGTGTGACAGTTTGGTTCTCCTAACAGCTTTGGCCCACAATGGCCACAAAGCTTCCAAATCAATATTGCAATTGTACCAACCTAAAGTGCATTACTTAGGTCATACACTGAGTGCTGGCATCAGAGAGCTGTCTATGCAGAGAAGTGAGGCTGTATTGAAAATGCTGTGAACTGTCATTAAGACCTATCTTTGTGGATTTCTTGGCATGGCAGGCTACTGCCATAGGTTATGCTCTAACTATACAACCCTTCAGGATTTAACTTAAAAAGAAGTACCTGAGCCCTTTCCATGGGACATTAAACATGAAAATCCCTTTGTTACTCTCAAAAATAAATTGTCTGAGACTCCTAGTTTGGGACTTCCTGATTACAATAAACTCCTTTATATTATTTTGCCCTGAAGAACAAGGTTTTGTCTTAGGAATCCTCACACAAAAACATGAGGATAATCCGTATAATCTTATTACAGTACCACTCTGGATCCTGTCACACAAGCTCATCCTCCATGCTGTCATGGCCGCATCACTATTGGTCTTACAATCTGAAAGCATGGTCCTTCACAATGATGGTCTCGGTCCCTTATGGGGTAGAAGCCCTTTTCCTAACTCAAAAATTTAGCATCTTTCTGCAAACTACCTTACTTCTTATGAAATCCAACTCTTGGGGAAAGCCCACATAACTGTTAAGCAATGTTTTGTTCTGAATTCTGCCACTCTCCTTCTTACTCCCCTTGAAGGTGAACCGCATGACTGCTGTAAATTTGTTATAGAGATGACACTGGAACTCTGATTGTGGGTTATGCCATTACCATTGTTCATGATGTTCTTGAATTTGCACCCCTACCGGGGGTCACCTCTACACAAATAACTGAATTAATTGTTCTTACTTGTGCTTGCCATCTTGCAACAGGCCTATCATTCAGTATTTATACCTATAGCCAAAGCCGATATGAGTTTGGTGCGGTTCATGATTTTGGCCAAATTTGAAAACATAGTGGTTTCTTAGCTTTGCCATCTCCAATGCCATATCTTTCTGATCTGGTTCTCCTTGAAGACCAGGCTCCCAAATTAGAAAAGAAGACAGGCAGGACGCCTCTTCCATCCAGACAACTTGTGGAGGTCACCAGGCTGCTGCTTGGTTCTTCCATAGGCCTTTTATCTTCATGTTGCTTCCATGTTGCACAAAAACACGTCTAAGCAAAGGGGGAATGCTAAAAACTATTCAGAATTATTGATTTGCCCCTAAATTCTCCTGAACGTGTCATTGATACTTCAATGAAGGCCAAACGATACTTTATGCTGAGGACCTGTGACTGGATCTGATGTATAAAGGAGCTACAGGAGCTACTGTCAGTGTGGCGGGAGGGAGGTAATGAAGACTGTGACTCTAGGGCAGGAGAAGCTTAACCTCCTCCCCCAGTTATATTTCCCTGATAGATTCCTTCCCTAGCCAGAAACAGGCACATTTAATGTATTTGCCCTTGCCTAATCTCATCACATCTATTAAGCTAAACAGGGTCAGCCTTGGTGAGTAATTGGATCAAAAGTTCTGCTGTTTGCTCATCCTGCAGTAATGTATCACATTATGATTTCAATGGGACTGGTTACGGGGCATAAGCTAAGCATATGCAGGTCTTTTCACATACTAGACACACATTCTGGCAAGTGGTCACTTAAATGAAATTGAGTCTACCCATAAGCAGTATTTCAACCAGCCTAACCATCCAGATATTTTCCTTTTATTTATTTTTCTCCCTTAGCTTCCAGTTATAGTTGTTATAAACCACACAATATAAAATGATTTAATGAACTCATGTAAGTAACAACTCTATTTTTTCATTATGAAAAATTAGAACCCCAATGGCAAGCTGTGCAGAGAGCTTGATTGCCTTGGAGACTACCGTGAGTTAATTATGAGAAAGATATAGCTTACTTTAAGAAAGAAAATGAAAAAGAACACAAACAGTAGGGTAAATCAAGCAAAGTTTTGAGAAATTACCAGCTTTTGTTTCAGAGATTTGCTAAGCCTGGAAAACAGCTGGGGGAACTGCCAAGCTAGGCGTGGGAAAGCTGCAGGTAAAGATTCCCTACATGAATGCTTTGAATTTCCCTTTCTCCTCCTCCTTTCCTTCCTGCTTTTCCTTTCCCTATATGTAGAGGAACTAAATTTTCTCCAAAAGCAAAAAGCATTTCGCTTCTAGCTATTACTATGACTACGGTGCTTTTCATCTTCATATTTTAAAATCTGGTGTTCTTAATATGTTCCTTTCTTCTGTCATCCTTCCATCCCCTTGCCTGGGACTTCCTCCTCATGGGTCTATTCCTTTCATGAATGTAATTTTTAAATTCTAAGGTAATTAATGGACATATTTTACATTTGTGAGCTAGTTGGGGATTCCATTTTATACTCCTCATTTACCAAATGAAAGAATCTTTTAAAAGCCACAGCATTAGTCCTGCATATTTAGTTTTGAAACAGATTGAATATCTTTTATCTTTTATGATAAATATCTTTTATCATATTGTTACATGAAAGAAAACCAAAAATTATCACCAAGCATACACTCACAAGGGAGCAGAAGTCAATCCAAACTACTTGATGAGAATAAATATATTCTATTTTTGAGTGAGAGAGAACCGGCACTAGAGTGGGACAAGTAGGAGACCCATGAGATTTGTAGGGAACTGAAATCCCATCCACTCCACCAACCCATTTTCTCCCTTGTCTCCCCCTGCCACTTCCTTTCCCTCACAACACTCTACAGGCTCACCTTCTCTCCCTCATAACCCACCATGTGGGCACCTATTACTCTTTTTCATCCCCTGTTGACACTTTTTGTCCCTCACAACCCCTTGCAGGTACTAATTTATCTCCATTTTGATCTATGCTCTGGAGTCTTTGTTCAGAATTACACAGGTCATATTCTGCACAGCTCTGAAATTTTCAGCAAGCAAATATATACTGAGTAAAATGCAATCCTTTAAAACAATTCAGGGAATGAAAATAAATAAGCTTTTGCCAGCAGAAAACTCCCAGTTCTTGCACCTGTAGATTTGTGAAAAAGCAATGTCCCTGCCTCATATTGAAGACTTCATGTTTATGGGACATTAAGACATACCAGGTAAAATGAAGAACCAGGCTAACCAATACATTGCCTACTCAAGTAGAAATTCTCAAGCAGTTCTCAAGCAAAGAAATTTCCAAGGGAAATTACACTGCAAGATTACTGAAATTGAGTTTATTTGCAAATTTAGAATAATGGACCTCCCCCCGCCCCCCCAGGTTGAATTGTGACATAGGATTTTTCTCACACTATGCTAATTTTCTGCACTTCTCACCTCTTGCTCTATCAAACTAAGACTTCCTGAGACTCTAATTTACAGTACTCCTCCCACCCTCTGCCTGGATTATAAAGACTACTACCTTTTTCCCACTCCTTGTATCTGACAAAAGGAGCTTTGACTCTCGAAAGCTCATACTTTCAAAACGTAGTTGGTATTTAAGATGCTATTGGAACCACCAGATCTAACTATTCAACCTCACTTTCATAATAAAAAGACCAGAACATTATAGAGTCATGTAGTATATATCTGAAGCACATACAGCCCTCCTGTGGTACAAACAATACTCCAACCCCACCACTCACCCCCCGCACATATACCTGATCCAATCAGGTACCTGCAGCCCTTGGGAAATTAGTTCCCTGCAGCTGCTATCTTTCTGAGGGAACATGTCATATCCAGTTGGCCTAGAGATCCTTTAACTGGCAATGGTATTTGGGACCTTCTGCATGCACTGGCCTGCCTTTTTATTTAAGTTTATTTATGATATTTATTGAGAATTTTTCCACCATTAGGTACCAGATAAGAAAGACCTTACTTGATCAGACCAAGGATGAATTTAATCCAACATCCTGTTTTTAATAGTAGCCAGCTAAATAACATAAGGCAACAGCACTCTTATTTGTCCCCCATCCAGCAAATGGGATTCAGTGCTGTAACATTTTAAATAATAATATCATTTCTTCTAACAGCCAGCATACTTGTTTTTTTAAAATAGGTAAATAAGTACTTATGGCGTTCACATCACAATAAAAGCAATAGACTTACTTAAAAAACAGTAACTTGAAACTAAGGTACAATCAAAAGAGATATCTCAGTGGACCACCTTGTATATTTTGTGGCTACACAGTATAGTGAAAACCAAGATAATCCTCCTCTCAGAACTGCTATATATAAATCTATATCTAAATAAACAAACGGGCAAAATATATTTTTAAAAAATCATATGGGAGAAAAAGCCATATTTAAACCCAATATTCTGTATTAATCTAGGGATAATCTAGAGATCTGGCAGGGGGAGATGGAAGGGTAAGTGGGGAGACAGTGTCATGGTAGTCTATTAGGATTCTATCCCCCTGGCTCAATGCCCAGTCCAGGACTCTGTCCATTTTGAAAGTTTGTATCTAGTGTTGAGAGTGCACTACAGGAAAGTTATTCTGTTGTGTACTGCTGCCTAACAGTCTCCCTGCTTGAGCTGGTGGAAGTGGTCTTAGAGGTGGTGTTGAAGACTCCTAAGCTGGTTGTCTTGGAGTATTTCAACATCCATGAAAGGAGCTGCTCAGGATATCATGATCTCCATGACAACTAGGGGCCTGTCTCAGGTAATATGTCAATCCGAGCGCACATTCATCCTGTGCTGGGCCAGCTGCACTGGCTCCCAGTGGAGTTCTGGATCCGGTTCAAGGTGTCAACCTTGGTGTTTAAAGCCCTTCACGGACTAGGACCTGCATACCTGCGGGACCGCCTCTTCCATTACATCCCCTGTAGGGTGTTGCGCTCTGCAGACAAGCAACTCCTGGTGGTCCCCGGCCTGAAGGACATCCGTCTGGCCTCAACCAGGGCCAGGGCTTTTTCTGCCCTGGCCCCGGCCTGGTGGAATGCTCTCCCGCTGGAGATCCAGGCCCCGCAGGACCTGTTACATTTTCACAGGGCCTGTAAAATGGAGATGTTCTGCCGGGCCTTTGGCTGAGTGCCAGCGAGTGTCCTCCTGCTTCCATCTAAGACCACCACTTCTTCTGGGGCTGCCCTTGGCCATCTGCTATGCCCATATACGGACTCCCAATATCTGTTTAAATAGCCTGCTCCTGGACTATTTTAATGATTTTTTTAAAAATTATTGATTTTATGTTTTTGTGATTTTAATGTATTTTTTAATGTTGTTGGCCACCCTGAGCCCATCTGTGGGGAGGGCAAGGTATAAATCAAATAAATAAATAAATAAATAAATAACAGGCGCCACACACTCTGCAGAACACACTCTTGATCTGGTGTTTTGTTCTGGGCAGAAGGAAGTTGACCCAAAGGTGTAGAAATTGAAGATGTTCCTCTTGTCATGGACAGATCACTACTTACTGGGGTTTAGGCTTAGAGGGATACCAAGACTCTGCAGGAGTGGGGTATCAATTAAGATAATAATAGCTTCATAGCCTGATGGATCCAACTGGTTTTCAGATGGCACTAGAGAATTTTCCTGTCAATGCCCAGGTTGACCTCTACAATGAGGAAATGACCCAGGCAATTGACACTATTGCACCTAAGCACCCTTTCCCAGGTCAATGAGCCTGGGCAGCCCCTAGATTTACTTAGCAGCTATGGATAATGGAAGGCCAATGAGACAGCTAGATGACAGTGGAGAAAGACTTGGTAGGAATCAGACAATGCACAAGGTACAGCTCATTTTAAAGTCTACTCCATAGTGGTGATGGCAGCAATGAAACAATATTTCTTCACCAACATTGCATCCACACAGTGTAAACCTGTGGAACTCTTCCAGGTAGTCAGGGGACTATGAGGCTCCAATCTACAGGAGGAAGTAGACTGTGCTGCAGCCAGCCTGCTACAATTATTTTGCTAAGCACTTTGCAAATAAAATCTTTTGCATCAGTTCCAATTTGGGATTAACAGCAACAGAATTGGATGGTCTGAGGGTGCCAATTTGTCCAGTTGTGTGGGGTACCTTTCAGATTGTCCAGGCTGAGGATGTGGACAAGATTCTTGGAAAGTGAAAACGTAACCTTTGTTTGTACAACCCTTGCCCCTCTTTGCTGCTTAAAGCTAGGGTGGGGGCTGCTGGACTGGGTCCAGGAGACCCAGGAGATTAGAATAACTACACTCTAGACTCAAATGTACCCTTCTTGAGCAAAGTGATTGAACAAGGTGGCTGGCCAGCTCCAGGGATAAAGCAGGTTGTTTGGATCCATTCCAATCTGATTTCAGGCCTGGTCATCAGCTGAAATAACCTTGGTTGCCCTGGTGAATGATATGTGCCAGGAGATGAATGGGAGAATGTGATCTTGTTAATTCACCTGGACCTCTCAGTGGCTTTGGATGCCATTGATCATAGTATCCTTATCTACCATATTTTGAGATTGGGACTGGGAGGCAGTGTTCTGCAGTTCCAGTCCTACCTTGAGTGTAGGTTTCAGAGCATGGTGCTTGGGGACTACTTACTCTGTCCATTGGCCTTGGGCCTATGGGCTCCCTGAAGATTCCATATTGTTCCTCATGCTGTTCAACCTAGGAAAGGTCATCCAAAGATTTGGGCTCAGTTGCCACCAATATGCAGATAACACTCAACTCTATCTCACTGTTCCAGCATATCTCAGGGAAGCTGTGGTAACTTTGAACAGGTACCAAGAGGTATTTTGGGGTGGATGAAAGCTAACAAGCTGAAACTTCATCCAGACAGGATGAAGGTACTACTGAGAGGGAAGGTCTGACCAAAAACATTGGCTATCTCCTGTTCTAGATGGGGTTGGACTCCCCCAGAGGAACAGGTTAATAGCTTGGGGTGCTCTGGATCTAGGCCTCTTGTATAAACAGCAGTTGCCAAGGGTGCCTTTCACCAGTTCTTGAGAGGGAAATATCTTGCCAATGTAGTACATCCCCTGGTAACATCTTTTTTTTTTCTAATTACTAACATCAAAACTACAAGCAGAAAAAGGAAAAAGGAAACAAGGGGAGAGGGAAAAAACAACATAAGAACGCAAACTACAACTACAAGTATTGAATTCCCTTCATAATACAATTATTTAAAATTAAACTTTCTAATATGCTATTAGATTGGTAGATCTTATAAGATACAAACTACAGTCAGGATGTCTTCTCCCCCCCCCCCCCCGCCCCTTGCGTCTCGGTCTCAGTTCTCTTTGAACAGCTACAATAGCTGCGCTCACTCCCTCCTCCCCACTCCCCCCTTCAGATTCTGGATCTTCTTCTTGCTCGAACTCTTGATGATTAAGCACAAAATCCTTCAGCTGTACTTCCGATATTATCTTGTAGGCTTGGTCTTTATATCTAAACCAGATGCCTTCCGGAAATAACCATTTGTATTTTATATCACGCTTTCTCAGAAGAGCTGCAAACCTTTTGTATTTGAATCTTCTTTTCAGAGCTAAAAATGGAACGTCCTTCAATATCTTAACCTTGTTGCCAAGAAAGTCCAAGTCCACGTTGGTCGAATTGTATAAAATGGTGTCCCGAGTCTTCTTAGATGAAAAATCAATAATAATCTCGCGAGGCAGCTGACGCTTCTTTGCATATTTTGAAGGTGTCTGACGGACTTCCAGAATATCGCTTTTTAACTCTTCTTTAGTTGCCTTTGCGAATGACGCCAAAAGTTCCGACACCAAATCCTTTAAATTTTCACTTTCCTCCTCCTTCACATTCTGTAAACGCAATACCGTCTGAGCACGATCCACTTGTAGTCCTATCAATTGATTCTCCAAAAGCTTTACTTCTTTGTTTGTAGCTCTCATGAGTGTTGCATTTTCATGAGCAGATTCCTCTGCCTCGAGCGCTACATCTTTAATGGTTTTCACTTCATTTTCAACTGAGCCAACCCTTTGTCCGATTTCATTTAGCTTATCAACAAAGGGCTTCATAGCTTCAACGACCGACCGTTTAACCACCTCTTCAAGAGTCTCTCCCTTCCCCTGCAACACAGCCGAAACCGATTTGCCCACAGCAGGGCTCTGCTTTTTCGTCGCCATCTTAGAGGGGGGGGTCTGCCAACTAAGTTCCAAAACTCAATGAAGGGGAAGATATCCGAGCCTTCTTAAGCTTCAACTCCCACCAATCCTTCGCATACGCTTAGAGTAACAGAAGGGATCCGCTTACTTACAGGTTTTCACCTTAAATCTGCTTGTTGCCGTTCTCCATGGCCCGACAGCACGCGATGTGCTGCTCAAGTCTGCCGGCCTCCATAGGAGCAGACGGGCTATTTACCCCCTGGATCGACTTCAGGGGGCTCTTCCCACAACGCTCCGGACCCTGACCCCCTACCTGGGAGTCCTGGGGGTTAACCCTCGCAGGTCAACCACCCGGTCAGGCTGCTCGGCCGCTTCCTCCCGGACCTGCGGAGAGGAGCATCCGACATGGCCAGGAAAACGAAACCGAATCATCCCTTGGTAACATCTAGATTACACGACTGCATTGTGCAGTATGTGGGGCTGCTCTTAAAGACTGTCCAGAGCTTCAGTTGGTACAGAATTCTGTGGCCATTATGCTGACTGGAGTGGGTCATAGGAACCATATCGCTCCAGTCTTGTTTCATCTATGCTCATTCCCAATTTGCTTTGGGGTTCAATTCAAGATGCAGGTATTGACCTTTAAAGCCCTATATGGCTTGGGACCAGTTTAGGACCATTGTCTCCTGTATGAGCTTACTCATTCACTCCAGTCATCTTTTGAGGCCCTATTTTGGGTGCCCCACCATCTCAGTCTAGACAGGCAGCAACCCAAGAAAGGACCTTCTCAGTCATGGTACCAGAACTTCAGAACTCCCTCCGCAAGGAGACATCTGTCCCCCTATACTGTTGTTTTCTGCCCACAGGTAATGACTTTTTTGTTTTGTCAGGCATACACCCAATAACTCCTATTGGCCCTCCTCCCATTTTCTTTTCGTGTGTTGTGTATTTATCTGTGTGTTTACTGAATTGTTTTTATACATTTTTAGATATTGCTTTAAATTTAAAATGTTTTAAACTGTTGTTTTAAATTGTATTTTAGTATTTTAATGTTTGCTGCCTTGGGGACCCTATTTTGGATAGAAAGATGGCACACAAATTTTTAAAATAAAATAAATAAAAAGATGAGTTGATGTCCCCCTTGCCTCAAATTATATCAGCTGAAAAATGGTTCACTTCTAGGGATCTGTTTTCTTCTCAGTTTGACAATCATTTGCTCCAAGACCCTCATTCTCCGTAACAACAGAGGAAATATCAGCATAGGAATGCGACCTCCCTGTTGTTATGATAAAAAATGTAGGATGCCTGGATTAACACAAAGGGAAGCCTAATATACAGAAAACATTCTTTCCTTTGAATGAAGCAATACATTCCTCAAACTTTAGGATGGGAGAAGATGAGTTCGTTTCTGGAGACAAACAGGCAGGATGGAGATGACCATTTTCTCATCTGCCAGGAAGGGCAAGATAAATGGCTACTTGGATATTCTGGATAAAACATAAAGGTTTTAGCAGGTGTGCCTTGTTTGATTGGAGAAATAATACAAAGCAATAAATGTGGGGACTCAAAACCCAGTTTCATGACAGGCCAAACTAAAATATTCCTAGCAATAAGGGACACCCCATCAGAGTTGCACAAGACAAGGACTGGGAAACAGGGAGCAATGGAGGCAAGTCTATTCTGACCAGTCTCTATTTTCAAAGTTTCAGAGGCATTCTGTCCATTCCAGAGAAGGGAAAGCCAAGGTAATATCAGTGACTGTACAACTTAGTCTCATTTTTAAAAAACGCTTTTCTTCATTCTGTACAGCCTATAGTGTTCTGAAATAGTTTTCCAGTTCCTTGTGCACTTGTAAACTGATATTGCAATTTGATAAAGATCTTTTCCTTTTAAAGATCTCAAACTGTAATAAAAGATCTCACCCAGGATGCCTGACTGCTCATTCCATGCGTAGATCAGAAACTCCTGACTGGGTTACAACTAGACATGGGCACGAATTCCCAAAAAACTGAACCATGGGGTTCATGGTTCGTGGGTTTTCACGAACCATGAACTCCCACGAACTGGTGCAAGTTCATGAACCGGTTCCTGGGGCATTTAATCATTTAAAGGGCCCCTTACTGCTGCTTGTAAGCGGCAGGTCCCTTTAAACTATCAGCTGGCAGGCAGCAGGGGGGATTCCCCCCCTGCCAGCTGATAGTTTAAAGGGACCTGCCACTTGCAAGTGGCAGGGCCCTTTAAACGGCCCAAACCCCAGCCCCACACTTACCTTGCTGCTGGGATGGTGGAGGCCTCGGCCCAGCCACCCTGTGGGCCCAGCCTCCTCCTGTGAGGGGCGTTTTTCACAGCAGAGGCCAAAAATGGCCTTCTCACCCCTCAAATGGCCACTGATGCCCACCATTTGAGGGTCACAAAGGCCATTTTTGGCCTCCTCCGCTGCTCTGTGGGTCTGCGCAGCAGCAGAAGAGGCCAAAAATGGCCTTTCCGCCCCTCACAGGAGGCGGCTGTGGGCCCACAGGGCGGCTCCATCACCCCAGAAGCAAGGTAAGTGTGGGGCTGGGGCTGGGGCTGGGGGTGTGTGGGCTGGGGTGGAGGGTGGGGGGCTGGGGCTGGAGTTTGGGCCATTTAAAGGGATCCCCCCCTGCCACCTGCCAGCTGATAGTTTAAAGGGCCCTGCTGCTTGCAAGGGGCAGGAAAAGTTTAAATGGCCATTTCCCTGGGGAAATGTTTTTTGGTTCGTTTTTAGGTTTGTGCCCATCTCTAGTTACAACAGTTAACTGGCTACAGAAGGGTGTATGTGAGGCAGTTCACACACATGCATGCACACAGCCCCTATCTGTGCCCTCAGGCTCCAAGTAGAGAAAGGAAAGACAGCACTTAAGTTGTGACAGCCAGACCAAATGAAGAAGAAGAGGGGGCTGTGGGCAAGCTTACAAAAAATATGCAAAACAGGCCAAATAATACTGATTACAGAACAATTCTGCATGCTGGAGGTGGTCTTAAAGTAATGCATAATAAATAATTATTTCCTAAACCTTTGAAAGCACCCCACGCCCCCAGAAAGTACTAAGTCCCCTCTTCTTTGTCATTTACTTCACCAGTTTATGTTCTTTAACCAGAAACCTAAAGGTTGGATTTTTTTTAAAAAAACACACACTCTCATTGTCTGGTGCATCATTCCAGAACAACTGTGATAAAAACCCTACTTCTTAAATCAGTGAAATCTCAGCAGGACACTTTCAACTGTTAAATAGCTTTTCAGACTCAGATATCCATGAGATCTTCACATAACAGATTAAACATACTTGTTCAAAATATATCCTCCAAAATATATATTTTAGTTTAAAAAGAGAGTAAATCAAGCTAGCCCAGTCTTCTATTTTAGCAGATCTACAAGAAACCCTTTCTTGGTCACTATCTTAACATACATATAGCTATAAAAACTGCTCAGGTTCTTCACCAGTTTTCTTCTTAACAAGTCAGGTTACAATTATTCAGCAAAAAAGAAATATTTTTTTTCAATTCAATTCAAATACCTTTAATGGCATACAGCAAAAAAGAAATGTAAACAAACAGATGCTGGCTTGGATGCATAACGCAGGATAGCAAAAAATTGTCTGACAATAGGATTTTATGTTTCCTATCAAAGCATCTGTCTTCTGCTATTTGGGCTGACTTGTTGCTCCTACCTCTCTTGCTCCCACACATTGGATCAGCACAGGACATAACCCATTGCAAAAGCAGATCAGCACCTTGATGCTTCTGTTGATAAGTGCCACCATTAGCAAGGAACTAAGCAGCATCTTGTGCTCCCACAGCCTACGGGAATTCGAGGTTATGCACTCACAATACAACACCCTAAATTGTATTTCCCAGTCATTGTTAACCAGTACAGGCTCTTTCAGTAACTGACACTATTTAACTACCTGAGAAAGACTGAAAATGAAACAAAAAACATCACAGCAGTGATAACTGGAAGCAGAAGCAGCAATAGAGACACTCCTGTCAAAGCAAAGTGAAAACACTACTGCTAGTGGGGATGGTTCATTTCTGCATGCCCTTTACTGTCTAAACTGACCTTATGGTATTCCTTACTTCTGGGCTTAACTCCTGCTATTAAATCAAAACTATATTTTGCAGATATGTTTAATATAATCATATAAATAACAATCATCTGGAAAGTAAATGCAAGTGAGGTTTAAAAGCTTGGAAATTGAATAGGCTTCTTTCGAGGAAACAGCTACATGTTTTTGAAAGCAATGTAATTCAGTTTAACAAAGCAAAGATTATTATTTTTACATTTATGCATATCTTATGAAATGAAGCCATGTTCAGTAAATTAGTAAGCTTGACTGAATGAACACTTTTAGCTATGCTACATGCACCTGAATAAAGGGAATGGCATGTACTAACTAATAAGATACACTTTCCCAGAGAGACATTTTCTTTCAAAAAAGAGACACTCCAAAAACTGCTGTAACTTGAAATTAAAATCTTCCCTACAATCTTTACATGATTATATTAATGACTTTGACATTAAGTATGTTATAGCTGAATAAAATACAGAACTGCATATATAGCAAAAATATTACATTCCATATGTTTTCCAGTCCCAGTTTTTAAGTGTTAATTTAAAAAAAAATTCTGAGCCAGTTCATCCACAAATATAACCTGAACCCCTTTTTCTTACGATATTTTTTTTTATTTACAAGGCTACTTTATAGAAGACTATGGTCCAATACTAAACTGGAAAGAGAGATCTCTGGTGTAACCTGAGTTCCACACAAAATGAAAAGTTGTCTTACCAAGACAGAATTCAAGCTTTGGTTCACTGGCAGTCCTCTTAAGACCTGTTATAAAAACAAGTTTTAATTAAAATATATACAACAAAAGTTCACATATTAGTATTTTCTTTCCACTGCTAGCCAGTGTGGTGAGATGGTCTGATTGCTAGAACAGGAGCTCAAGAAGACCAGAGTTCGAATTCCCCATCAGCTAAGAATCCACTGTGTAATCTTTGGCCATTCATACCTCTCTCAACATAACCTATCTGACAAAGGTTATGATGATAAAATAGAGGGTGGAGAGAGAAATATGTATACTGCCCTCAACTGCTTCAGCTAACAGAACAGTAAAAATGTAATATATATTTGGTGCAAGTACTAAATACATTGCTGAGCAACCTGACCTACTGAAGACAATGCACAATTGTGTAAGCTAACAACTAAGAAGGAAATCCACTCTTCACTGTGGGAAAAACTAGCTGTTTATGTTTATATTCAAATCTTAAAAGCTTATACTCAAATCTGAAACAGAGTTGCATCTTTCTAGGTCCATTGTCCTGTGAATCTATTCAAAGTTGCCAGACTACTGTCTTCAAAACTGTATTTCCCCAAATCTAGCGCATACTGCTGTTCCTTAAAGCAGACTGCGTTGCATTACTACTTCATTAGAAAGGCTGATTTGGTCGGATCACCTGACTAGATTTTTAGAAACTCTATAAAGGTGACAATGTTCATAGCAAACTAAAGAACACAAAAATTTACACCTCATTCCATTTGATGTTAGTGGATCTTCCAGGCAAGCGTATTTAGAACTGCACTCTTAATGAAGTTTAAGGCCACAATCTAAGAGCTAAGACATACACCTACTTGAGGCTTTGGAATACTTTCCTAGGAAAAGCAGACCCACTCCCAATCCATACAACAAACTGGTATCCAAACCTTCCAGAAAAAGCACTCTTATCTGGAAAACCTAAGTCCTGGTATGAGCAGAAGTGATTGTATCTAGAATTATTAGATGCTCACAACAAAAGCGCTTTGCCTCCGGGCCTAGTTTATCTAGATTTTTGATTCTCTGGTTTATTTAGTTTCTTGATATGGCAAAGCCTAATGGCAATGTATGATAAAGCCTAACAGATATACAGAACTTGTATCTAGGAAATCTTATGGTAAGCCAATCTTCCAGCCCAGGTTTCCGTATGTAAAATGGAAACATTAATTATCTATCTTCTTAGGCTGACATGTAAATGTAAAGAGTGTCAGATGAGGAAGTGGGAGCTGCATGGTATAGTGGATGGAGTGTTAGACTAGGATCTGGCTCCCAGGTCTGAATCTCTACTTCCACCATACAAGCTCACTGGGTGACCTTGGACCTGTTACAAACTCTCAGCCTAGCCTACGTCACAGGGTCATTTTGGGGAGGAAATGGAGGGGGGAGAATGATGTTCTAAGACATTTCAGTTCCCAACTGGAGACAAAAGAGGGATATAAATAAATACAATTGAATTCCCACTCTGCTATGTGTAACCTTTGGCAGTCACACACTCTCAGCCTAACCAACTTAATAGCTCTGTTGTGGATAAAATGGTGGAGTGGAGAATAACATAAGCCACTTTTGATCTTTAATGGAGAGAAAGGAAGGGTATTAATGAAGTAAATAAATACCAGGTTGTGAACGTGGTAAGTACAATATTATAAAACTCTATGCATATTAAAAGCTTTGTAGAAATGCATGTAAGCATAATTTGTGAATAAGTATATGAAAAACTAGACAAACTGATAGCCCTACATCTCTTTTCCAGGAATATGTAGTATGAGCCGAACAGGAACACATCATATGACATGCATTCTCAGTATTATATTAGCCCCAGTGCATTTCTAATCTGCCTACAACTGGTGCTTTTACAGAAGAGTTAAATTTTTCCAATAGCATGTGTAGGATTCACATACAATAAGAAGCAAGCTTACTTGTAAGCTTAGACTCTGCAAGACTGTCCGCCTGTACCAGGGGAAGAAATTGCTGTTCTTCATCTGCCGTTGTCTCTTCCTTGATTTCCATTATCAGACTCTGGAGCTGCTGGATTTTATTGCGCAGACCTTCAGAATTTGCCTCTCCAAGTGCCACAGCCCAAGATTCACAATCAACCCTTGAGGCAGCTTCAAGGTAAATATCTGGTTCTCCACTCTGAAACTCTGCACTCAGAAAACATGGACACACTTTCATTAGTTCAGACATTAAAATGTGTGTTTTTAAGGCTCACAGCAAGATTGATGCTTGTAACAATACAAAACATCATACAGCTTTCTTCGGTGTCACAAAACCATATGAAATCAAAGTGCTGCTGCTGCACATTTGATGCAACACAAAAGTCTTCACTGCACAAATGAGAGCAGTTAATATATCCCAAATCTAGGTGGCAGTATCATTAAGCTGAAATGTGAAATCCCCCAATTTGGAATATTTGGCAGTTCAGCAGGTACCTTTCAGTGCAACCAACTTAAATAAGCATTTGATTTAGCAGTGAGGACTGGTAGAATTCTGTCAAATGGACTAGAGGGATTCATTAGAGCACAAAGTGTCCATTATTCCTTTTATTAGAGCTGCCCTTTACATTCAGCTTCCCATTCAGTCTTGTTAAGAGTACTGCTCATCAATATCAGGCAAAAAAATTTAGAACCACATAGCTCCTTCAGGATGAGCCAACAGCTTGTATGGGGAGGCTTCTGTCTCATTTCTATCTACCAGTCTATTGTTGTGCTGTCTGACAAAACTTTGTCTCATGTTCAATCTATTTTTTTCCATTAAGCTCCCAAGAAAATCCAAGTAAAACAAGGGTCACTCATTTGATTGAAATTCACAAAGGAAATGGTCTCTATGCATTTAAAATTCTGCCATATAAACAGTTTCATTTAGTTGCAAATTCAGAGTGGCACAGTCTAAATGATCAGGCACAAAATACAGAAGGGAAAAAAATCAATGCCGCTTTAACAGAAGACTCCAACTGATTTTAAAAGTGTTAACTTTCTACAAGAAAAAAAGTTGGTTGTTGCTTAGGCTTGAAGAAACATTCAGAAAGTTATCTATTAAAGCTAGATTCCTGCTAGTCAATAAACTACAGTGGGATAGGACTACACGTAATACTGTGATAGGTTTCAAGTAGAGATGGGCATGAACCAGAAAAAAAAATAGAACCATGCAGTTTGTGGTTCGTCACGTTTCACGAACCACGAACTTTCATGAACCTGCCCCAGTTTGTGAACCAGTTTGTTTGGTTGCCCACTATGGTTCGTTTGGTTGCCCACCATGGGTGCCCAGGTAGAGCTTGATGGGATAGGGGTGTATGAAATCATTCCTTGCACCATTTCCCCCTGAAAATGGCCACCTCCAAACTGCTTTTACTTCCACTGGGGAAAATCTACAGGCACACATATTTTCCCTGACTGGAGTAAAAAGTTTGGAGGTGCTATGGGAGGAGGGGAGAGAAATAATATGTTAAACTCTTTTTCAGGACTTGATATGATAACTGCCTTTATTAAACCTTCCAAAAAAATCATTCTGGGAAATCTTCGTGAAATGAGTAAGAATGGAACTAGTTCAAAGGATTAGTATGTTTTGTATGAAAATTGCACATAGGCCATACATTAGACAAACTATATATGGGAAACATCTCTAATGGCCTCCCTTCCACATATGGAACTACGCTTGGAAAAGCATCAGTGAGCAAGCTGAAGTACTTTCACTTAGAGCCTCTAGGGATCTGCCAGAAATTTGGAGAAGTCATGGTAAGTTTGGGTATTGATGCAAATAATTTGTAATAACATTTTTTTAACGTTCTTCTATTATTTGGGTTCCCAGGTGCCCACTGGTGGCAGGCAAACTCCTGGCAGTTTGCCCCTCTGCCTGTCAATTGCTGGCAATTGGTGAGAGGTGGCAAACTGCACACCAATTGCCTGTCACCGGCAGACAACCCAGGGAAACCCAGATTGCACACTCCTGGCTGGGCACAACGGCATCACTTCTGGAAGAGACATCATTGCTCTGGCTGTGGGAGTGGTCCTGCACTCTGCACAGGGACAATTTCGGCTCCAGGAGAAGCACAAGAGCACTCCCACAGCTGGCACTATGATGTCACTTCTGGATATCATTGCACCCAGTTGGGAGTGGGTGCTTTGCACATGTGTGAAGAAGAAGATGCCTGGTAAGTAGCAGGACTGCCCTCCCCCCGCGCTGCCCTAGGGAGACCTGGCAACCCTGTCTATTATGCACTTTCTTTTGATACAGGATGTTTGATGGCCTAAATCCAAAAACAAGTTTGCTGGTTTCTTCTCCATTTCACTCCTCTAAAGACAAACACACCTGTTCCAAGCAAATGTTTGTTGTACTAACTGACATGCATGTTCAGCAAGTTTCTTTCTAGTTTTAACTTGACTACTTCTCTCAATACTGAAAAAGACATCTTCAGCAATAAAATGCAGATTTTTATGTAAGTCTCAGTATGAAGAAGGAAATGAACCTTACAACACCATTGCCCTGCATGGTGTAGTCAGGGCTTTTTGGGGGAGAAAAGAGGTGGTGGAACTTAGTGGGTTGCCCTCGGAGAAAATGGTCACATGGCTGATGGCCCCGCCCCCTGATCTCCAGACAGAGGGGAGTTTAGATTGCCCTCCACGCCGCTCGGCAGCGCGGAGGGCAATCTAAACTCCCCTCTGTCTGGAGATCAGGGAGCGGGGCCACCAGCCATGTGACCATTTTCAAGAGGTTCTGGAACTCTGTTCCCCCACATTCCTGCTGAAAAAAAGTCCTGGGTGTAGCAATTAAGAGTGTCAGATTAGGACCTGAGAGAACTGAGTTCAAAACCCAGTTCTGCCATGGAAGCTTTCTGGTTGACCCTGGATCTGTCACAATCTCTCAGTCTATCCTACCTCACAAAGTTGTTCTTGTGAGGATAAAGTGGAGGAGGGGAGAATGATGCAACAAGCTGCTTTGGGTCCTGATTAGGAAGAACAGCAGGATATAAATAAAAAATAAAACAAGTAATCATGAATAACTTGCTAAATTTAGCCTCAATAATCCTGCTATTATCACAGAATAATAGTGTAATCCTGTGTAGACATACTCCAGTCTAAACCTATTGATTTCAATGGGCTTATACTGTATTACCTCTTCCTAGGACTGCACTGTCAGTCTTTAGATTCCATACCTAGTTTTACTTGAAATCAGAATATTAAGAAAGAAAAATACTGCATTCTTTCCTGGAATTTAACCAAGGCGTTTTTCTTCATCCATTGCATTCAAGTAGCAGAATGCAGGGAGTGCTTGCCACCTGAACGGTATAGCTTATACAGTATTTGATAGACTTTTCATCTTTGCCAAAGGAAGCCTATAGAGAGGGGATAGTACACAAATTCAATCAGATGTTCAAATGCCATTTGTTGCAAAACATCAGCCACAATATGGTGTTTCATGGTCTGTGTCAAGTTTACGGAAGACAGCAGGCTAATTAAAAACATAGCCCATTATAATTAGTAGTCTTGTAAGAAAAGATCATCAATTCAATTACACCTAGAAGCATTTCATTCATGTTAGAGGCAAGGCACATTGACATTACATTGAGAAGCAAGCTAATGCTTAGGTGCTTTTGTAGGAAATTATGAGAAAACACAGGTTTCAAAATGTACTTTGTTTTATGATTTTTAGCAGTAAAAAAATAATGTGTTAGAAGATGATATGCAGAAGGAATACTATGAGCAAAAATAACACAAATATGTTCCATCACATAGCAGCTTTAAAAAAAATTCACATAGGAAAGTTGTGCGCTACAGTGCTTTACTTAAAAATTCCACCACCATTCTATAATAAAATATTGATTGGGAGTTTTCAGAATTTCTCCCAGTTCCTTCAACTAGACTAAGATTAGTTAAATGTGTGCATCATCTGTAACTCCAGCCTTCAAGTATTCCAGAGGGTTTCCCCCACCCCCCAGATTAATATCAGAACAGAAATTTCCAAATCCAAATAACTTTCATACCTCAAGTACACAGTTTAAACCTTTTACTATAAAAGGACCGCATAACTCAAGACACCCTCCCAAACACACACAACTACAACAAAAACCTTATGACTAGAAGCATATACACGGGGCCTTTTTTGAGGGGGAATGCACCGGAAAGGTGTTCTGGCACCTCCGGAAAACAGCCACATGACTGGTGGTCCCCATCCCCGGCCCCCAAAATTCCCTGGTCTTTCTCTCCCTCCCTCCCTCTCTCTTTCACCGGTTCCTTCCATTTTTCTCTCCCTCCCTCCTTCCCATGTCTCTCTTTCTTTCCTTCATCCGCTCCTTTCTTTCTCCTCCCTCCCCCCACACAGCTCAGCTGTTTGGCGGGCTTGTGGCTGGGCAGCAGGGCTACTCTGAGGCCTAGTTCCCTGGCCTTTCCCTCCCTCCTCTTTCTTTCCTCGTTTCCTTCTGTTTTTCTCTCCCTCCTCCTTCTCAAGTCTCTCATTCTTTCCTTCATTTGTACCTTTCTTTCTCATTCTCCCCCCGCCCCGCCGCTGCGCTGCTCAGCTGTTTGGCGGGCTACTGGTGGCAGGAGCAGCAGGACTATTCCGGGTGCCTAGTTCCCTGGCCTTTCCCTCCCTCTCCTTGTTTCCTTCTGTTTTTCTCTCCCTACCCCCTTCCTATCTCTCTCCTTCCCTTCCTTCATTCCTTTCTTTCTTCTTCTTCCTGCCCCCCATGCTGCTGTGCTGATCAGTTGCTTGACGGGTTTAGTGTGGCAGGGGCGGCAGCAGGGCTACCCTGGTCTAGAGACATGGGGCCACTGGCGCCCCGCTTCTCCTGCCCCATTCAGTTAGCAGCTCCTGGATGTTTGCTGTGCTCCCAGAGCACCGAACAAAACAAAGAACCAGAAACAGCAGCGGCAGATGCGCAGAGAGGACAAGGGGTGCAGGGCCTGGAGCAGGCACCTCCCAGAGGACCATGGAGCTGGCTGTAATTGCATCCAGAAAGTCAGAGCAGGTAGGGCCCAGAGGAGAGGCACAATGGTGTGCATGCGTTGGGGGAGCAGATGATGCGTGGGGGGTGGAGTATGATGGGGGTGTGCAGCCTGGACCCATGAGCCTCCGCAGGAATGGCACTCAAAAGCACTAACAGAAGAATTCATTCAGCTAGCTGCCGCTCGGTTTTTATGTGCACCAGGGGGCTGGATGGGGAGGTATTGTAACGGAGGCTTCCTTCCTTCCAAGCTCAGTGCAGTCCGGAGAATTTCCTCCTCTTGGATGTGAACGGCACCTGCAGCGTGAGGAGAGTACGACTGAGCATTCTTTCTCCTGCCCCCCACCTCAAAACTTGTGAAGCGTCTGCCCTTTAGGGCTCAGCTGAACAGCCTTAAGGCAGACAAGTCCAATGGGCAGTGCTTCATCACCAGCCCTCTTCGCTGGGGAAGAGGTCTTGGTGGGAGAAAGGGGGAACTGGAGGGGGTGGATGGCTATGCTTTCGCTGACACAGGCTGCTTCTTTCCATGATTGTTGATGCCTTTGTCTGGCTGCCAAGGAGGCATATCTCTTCGTGCGGGGCTTGGGGGCAAGGATTGTAGAGGGTCTTCTCTGGCTTACCCTCCCTCCTGCTTTCACGTTTTAGCTGGGATTGTTTTTGTTTCCCAAGGACAGGGACGGATCTAGAGGAGGGGCAGGGGGGTAGTCTGCCCCCGGCGCCGCTAGGGAGGGGGAGCCGGAAGCAGCTCCCAGAGCGTGCAGGCGGCAGCATGGGCAGCCGTGCTGCCTTTTACTTGCCCCGCGGGACAGGGGGCGGCTGGCTTGCCGCGCATCCCCTGTCCTGCAGGGCAGGAAAAGGGCAGCGCGGAGGCCCACGCCATTCACTTGCCCTGCAGGAGAGGGGGCAGCCGGCTGCCCCCTGTCCCGCGGGGCAGGTGCATGGCGCGGGCAGCCTCACAGGCTCCCGCGCTGCCTTTTGCTTGCCCCGTGGGACAGGGGGCGGCTGGCTTGCAGTTCACCCCCTGTCCTGCAGGGCAGGCAAAGGGCAGCGCGGCCGCCCACGCCACTCGCTTGCCCCACAGAAGAGGGGGCAGCCGGCCGCCCCCTGTCCTGTGGGGCAGGCGCATGGCGCGGGCAGCCTTGCAGCCCCCCGCACTGCCTTTTGCTTGCTCCACAGGACATAGGGCACACGGCAAGCCGGTCGCCCCCTGTCCCACGGGGCAGGCAAAAGACAGCGTGGGGGGCTGCAAAGCCAACCGTGCCATTCGCTTCTGAAGCGAATGGCACAGGCAGCTTCTCAGCCCCCCGCGCTGCCTCCGGCGCGCAGCGTGAAGACGTCATCAAAATGACATCATCACGCCGCGTCAGGAGCGTGCGCGCACTGTGCGCGCGCGCGAGGGCCAGCAAGCGTTGCCCCGGGCGCTGGGAGCACTAGATCCGGCCCTGCGCAAGGAGCATATGGCTTGTGATCTCGCTGCTCTTAAAGTTACAGATCCTCTAGCCTTGGCACCAGTGGATTGATTTCGGATTCCCTGGGATCTTTTTCCAATAGATTTGCCCGGTAAAGACTGCTGATAATCAGGAATGCAAAGACCAGCTCTTGTCAAGATGATCTTGGGTGCTGTAAAAGCAGAGCTGACTGGACATGGGGGGAAAACAGAGAGTATGCTATGATTGAGAATGGGGGAGATTGTACTTGCTGGACCTATTATGTCCATGGGTGTACCCTCATAGCAGTGCACTGATTAAATTAGAGGAGTTAGCTGTGTTAGTCTGTATTAGCAAAACAGTAGAGTCCAGTAGCACCTTTAAGCCCAACCAACTTTATTGTAGCATAAGCTTTGAGAGACACAGCTCTCTTCATGCATCTGAAGAAGAGAGCTGTGTCTCTCAAAAGCTTATGCTACAATAAAGTTGGTTAGTCTTAAAGGTGCTACTGGACTCTACTATTTTGCTAATTGAACTACTGAACTACCAACAACCCAAAAGAAGAGTCAGAGGAGTTAGCTGTGTTAGTCTGTAGTAGCAAAATAGTAAAGAGTCCAGTAGCACCTTTAAGTCTAAACAACTTTATTGTAGCGTAAGCTTTTGAGAGATACAGCTCTCTTCGCCAGATGCATCTGGACTCTTTAGCAAATGAAGAGTGTGTCCTGATCCCCATTATATGTTCTGATGATTTTGAAAAATTTATTCACATTGCTATAGTCCACCTTTCTCACCGAGAAAGCATCCCTTAATATTATCCTTAAAGTTTGTGTGCATCTCCTATTACACTGAGAACTCAGTCTTTGAGACTTTTCTCAATGGGGAACTTGCTGTCTCTTTTCACCTGCGTCTCTTTTCAAAAATAAAAATACTGTGGTGACAGTACATATGGGGTATAGGGAAACGTCTGGTTAGGCTTTTGGAACTAAAACAGAGTAAGGAGATTCAGCAGATGGTGGAGGAGAAGAATCTCTCCTTGTTGGGGAAGAGTCTGTGGCTAGTATTATACAATACTGAAGGAAAGTTTTTGGAACGCCAAACATACTTGCACATAGCACACACATATACACACAAGTCCACAGTCTGCACCAGCAAGGTAGCAGTGCTGCCTCAAGCAAACCTGCTTTCTAAGTTCTGAATAAATGTATGCATATATTTAGCCTTCCATATACATAATATGAATAATATCCTTATGTTATATATTTGCAAATATGGAATGCTTTTGTAGGATGGGAGATATGGGCCATTGAAAATGCAAAATGCAACTGACATGCATTGGGAACCATTGCAGATAGTTAGGAACTGTGCAAAGCCTGGATCTTCCTGAATCCCTTTGCTAACTTATTGTTTCCTGTGTCTTCAGCAAATACTGCTTGCATATCTACCATTTCACACAGGAAAACAGTTTAAATGTTCTGCAGCATGAGCAGGCTGTGTAAACAAAGGAAATCAGGTTACGCTTAATAAAACAGCCATTTTCCCTTGTAATTCTGGGAGATCTCCAGCCACCAACTGGAGGCTAGCAACCCTAAATGGCATGTTCTTCAGAAAATGGGAGACTGCAAATACATGTCAGTCGATTTGTGCAATTCAACTACATCTTCCAGGAGGGCCCTAGGAAAACATTTCTGAGGGCACTCTGGAGGGATGCAGTCTAATTCAAAAGTCTTTTCATCAAATGGATTCTGGTTTTGGAAAAGGCATGCTCAAAACTTGCAAGTTGCTGCTGAAAGTAGATTTCTGGCTCACAACACCGCACTGCTTAGAGGAAACATTGCTGCCAGTTAAGGGCCAGGGAGGCAAGCAGGCCTGAATCGAGGGAGGGCTCTGTGGCTGGCTGCACCCCGCTCGATGATGTCACTCCCGGAAATGACATCATCATGTGTTTCTGGGGGGGGCGCACACATCAAACGTGCGCACATAAGGTGATAGAGAGTTCCACCACTTCTTTTCCTAGAAAAAAAGGCCTGCTTATTCGTTTAAAAAAGAACAGGTTTGAGAATAGTAGCAATATACTACCCTTGTCATTATGGAAGCACAAATCCCAAATCCTAGACCCTCCCAACTTACAGTCAATAGTTATAGAAGAATGTTTGCTTCTGACTACAAATCTACTTATCTCTTGCTTCCACAGGGTTGTGCACCATCCACACAAAGTCAGAGAGTCAGTGTAGTATAACAGTAGCATTTGAGTCCAGTGGCACCTTAGAGCCCAACAAGATCTTTAAGATATAAGCTTTTGAGAGTCAAGCTTGCTTACGGTTAGGGTGTTAGACTACGATCTGGGAGGCACACGTTCAAATCCCCATTCTGCCATGGATAGGGTTATCAAGTCCCCTTACCCTCCTGGAGAGGAGAGGGGGAAACCGGTATTCACCATCTGGAAGCAAAATCAAAGAGAGTCCAGTAGCACCTTTAAGACTAACCAATTTTATTGTAGCATAAGCTTTCAAGAATCACAGTTCTCTTCGTCAGATGCCGGGATGCTGATTTGGGCCCAAATCAGACTTCTGTGGTATGCAGGGCCAATTCCCCCCTGCCAACCTGGTAAGCGGGGGAGGCGGCTCGTTGCCGGGTTAAAAACTCCCCCCCTCTACTCTAAGTGTGTGTGTGTGTGTGAATGTCCCCTCCCTCCCTGAAGGGAGACGGCTCATCGCCACCTCCCCCTGCCCGCCGGGGCTGGCGGCCGCTGCCACCAACCACTGTTCCTATATCGCTGGAAACAGTGGGGCGCCCTCCTGGTTTGGCCTTCCCAATTCCGGATCAGAAATGGGACTTGATCGGTTAGAATCGGTGGCCTGGGTTTGGCAGCGGCCCAGATCCACAAACGGCTTAATCGGTATTTTTTTTTGGATCGTGCCCATCTCTAGTCACGGGAATACTTCCAAATTGGCCCCAAGCGAAGTGCAGAAGCATTCCTGTGGCCAGTGCAATGACATCACTCCTGGAAGTGATGTCATTGCACCCTGCTGGGAGCATACCCACTGCTGCCATGCTCAGGAGGCATTTTGCCTCCTGGGTCCATTCCCCTTACGTTTTCCCCTGCCAGCCAAGTGAGGGGGGGGGAGACTGGGATGAAGGGATCTCTTGTCCTCACCAGAGGGATTGGTAACCTAGTCATTTGGGCTGATTTGGGCCCAAATCAGGCTGCTGTGGTATGCAGGGCCAATTCCCCCCTGCCAACCTGGTAAGCGGGGGCAGCAGGTGGAGGGTGGGAGTGTGAGATCCCCTGCCCCTGGCGAGAGACTGGCATCCCTAGGGGTGGAGCTTAGCTCTTTCTTCAAAATTGCCATGCTAAGTTCTGTGTTTCCCCTTCCCTTTCACAGTCCTTTAGGGGTTTTTTTTCCACTTGGCAGCTGTGCGTCATCTGGGAAGGGGGAATTATAGGGTGCACATAACCATGCTATAGTGTTAAACATTCAAAGTGAAGATCCCTCTGATCAAATCTTGTATAGTAAATAAAAGGAGTGGATTAAGAACAGCTAACAGTTCTGGGCTGTTGTTTAAGAGCCAACTTCCCCCTTCATCACTTATCGGGCAGCACACTTCCAAAAGCAAGCAAGCATCAACCCACAAACAATCCATACTTCAGTTCTCTATATAAATGAGGACAGCACACTATCCAAGCTTTGGCTTCTACATTTATACTTTCACTTTTTTCAAGTTTGCACTCAAATAATTCCCAAGAGACAAAAATCAGGCTTTTCAGGGTAATACCCCCCCCCCACACACACACACACAATTAAAAATCTCACATCCAGTGCAGGGAGCTCTCTACAGTAGCAAGTTCTGCAGTAGATATCTTCATGAAATTTCCAGCACAACCTTTACAGCACCACTGTGATGAGCGGCATCTGAATAAAGCTCCCTTCTATTTCTTCCCTTCCAAACAGAAAATCTGGACTGCATTCCCCACTGATTAAACACACTTGCCATGCCATCTATGTATTTTGCAGTTGTACGTTCAGAGTTCACATCTTTGTGTAGGCAATCTATGGATCTGGGCTAGGGTTGCCAGGTCCCTTTACTCCCCCAGAGGGAAACTAGGAATGCTGGCACCTACCTTGCGTCAGGTTCTACGTTTTCTGCCATGTGTGCGTGATGACGTTACTTCCGGGAAGTGATGTCATCATGCAGATCAAAGGGAGTCCCGGGAGTGCACGTGTGCTCCCCAAAGGGCTGAATCGCCCTCCCATGGGCCCGATTCGGTGTGAAACGGGCCCATTGCAGGGTGCAGGAGAACACCGCGGCAGGGTGCAGGGGCTAGACCCTCAGGCAGCCTAATCCGGGTCCTGAAGTACATAATCTTAAATGCAGTTTACTCTGTCATTTAAAAAAGGTTACACTACATAATGGCTTATTGATACTTCAGTAAATACTTAGATTACGTTTTAGGAGCCAAAGAAAAATTGCAGCAGAAGACGGGCTGAAATGTCTTGGTGTACAGATGTACAAGTCTTGTCCTTGGGATTATGTCCACTGCATTTAGTTCTTTCCTTGTTAATTTTCCCCCCTAGATTTCACTTCCACCCACATGTATATAAACACACTCCCATCTCTTCATGTTTTTGAAATGTTTTCAACCTTCTTCCTTTTCTGTATTAGTTGTCAATCCTATTTTATATCATCACCACTATATTTTTTATAACAGTTTCTTTAAAAATCGTTTATTTTTACATGACTAATGTTGTCTTTTCCAAATATCTAAAACCAGTTGGAACACTTTGCAAGCACACATGGATACATAGTAATTCTGAATTGTTTTTCACAGCAGTGAGAAAACTGTTAAGAATATCAATGAACCACCAACAGTATAATATAAAGCAGTACCGTAGCTAGCATGTTATGGTGTAGAATGGAAGCTTTGCTACATAAATTGTATCTGCAGGATATGTCTCTCATACAGAAATCAGAGGCTCTTACATTCACGGAGCTGACTGAATCCTAAACGCTTGCTCAAATTAATAGCAATGAAACCATTTCAGCTTACTGATGCAATGCTAAATCAAACTTTCATTCAAAGATAAAGAATTCAATTAAAATTTATCTTTAGTGACCCTGTTTTTCAAAAAACAAAGTGCTCAGGCTCAGCTCTCATAATGGTAATTTTCTAATATTATATAACTTCTATATTTTTATGCAATTACAATAAATTGTCATCATTACCTCAGGGAACATTTCCTTTCTTCCTAGCTACTACCATGATCCTCCAGGGACATCCCTTCTCCAAACTCCATCTGATTTCAGGGTTTCTTTTTCAGTGGTGGCATCTAGTCTTCGAATGCTCCCCCAGTGACGTCTATCAGTTCAGTTGCTCTAACCCTCCAGAAACTACCCAAAACATTTCTATTTTAACAAACATTCTAAGGGTAAGACATACTTTATTAGTTCCAATTTTATCTATTGATACTTCAAAACATTAAATTAATGGGATCAGATTCAAAGGACCCCTGGGGCAATCCTTTTCCTCCTATAACGCCTTTCCTCTTTTTTCAGAATGAAACTGTTTGTGTCACAAAACTCCATGATGCTGCTATTCCTGGCAGGAAGGCTTAATGGAGAAATCCAGAGCAGACTAGCAGAGATGCTTAAAAGTCTGACAACTCCAGTTGAATACAAAAGCCTTGGCTAGCTGAAAGAAACAACCTGTGGATGGTCAACTACACCTCTAGAATGGACTCACAGAACCCTAGGTGACGGGATCATACACATCAGTTTCCTGTTGCAAGTAAGCCAATGGGATAACCAGCTTCAAGAATTCAATTATTCTATAAAAAGTGGTAGAGCAAGGAGGAAAATTGAACCTCTATGTTTACCCACCAGTCATTAGGCTGGGGAATGTTTAGTTAGTCAGTATGTTTAGTTAGTTAGTTGATATGTTTCTTTGTCTTTATGTTTTGCCTGAGTTAACTGACTGTATAGTCAGAGGGCTGAATTTATTCCTCATTGTTTTCTTCCTTTTGCTTACAAATGCCTTTTCTTTATGTGGAATAAGTTGTTGACACATTTCTTTGAGCATTCAGCTGCACCCATCAATTTACTCTGTTCCACTGTCTAAGGGTAGAAAGGAATGAGTTAATTTTTCCTCAGAGGTTTCTTCCTTTTTCACAACTCCTCAAAGTACAGGAGGTGACTGATCACCAAAGTCATGTCTGTGTGTAACCAGATAGGCCTCAGCACCTATTGATTGTTTTACAGTTATCTTACATTTGTATACAATTTATAGTTATGTTTTGTATGTATAACCTGGGAGGGGGAGTGTCTTACATTCAGTCTCACAAAGGTTTGAAGTAGTAGGACTGGTCCACAGACAAATTCCACAAACAAATACTGCATAGTAACATTAGGACCAACCAGAATGTCACAAAAACATGTGCCTCACAAAGCAGAATTCTCCAATTAATCTTACAATGAGCACCCAACACATCATCTGGTCTAGCCCACGCCTGCATTTGCAGACTCTGGGCATTAAACAGACACAGTTAAAGCACTTCTAACTGCAATTCTAAGTGCACAGGGAAAGCTAAGTATGTACTTAATTTACCATAACCCCAGTTAAAGTCCCTCAGTGCACACGTAGCTTCCAACTTGTACAAAAGTGGTTCCACAGCAATGTTTCAAGGAAAATACAGTTCTTTAGCAAAGGAGTTGTCTAAAGAATCCACATCTCAGCCCAGCAGGATTTAGCTGCTTGTATCTCCTCAAAGGGTGCTAAGATGAAAGCAGTAATAAAAAATATAATGGAGACCTTTCCAAAGGAATAAAAGGTACTACAATATAAGTAAAATATATTAGTGTGCGATAAACCTTTTCTCTTATTTTTTTTTTAAAATAAACACAATGCTGGAATCCAGCAAAACAAAAAGATCAAAGCTCTGGGTTTCCATTACTGTTTTCAAATATTTATCCATGCTATGGAAGACTAGTTTCTCTTCCCCTTCCACCTCACTCGGCAGTGTATCAAGAGCCAACTTTAATTCCTCCTCAGAGTAACCAATATCTGCTCCACCACATAGTAGGCAGCCCAGCTGGTCTGCAGTAGAACAGCAGGATTTTTTTCCAGTGGCATCTTAGAGACCAGCAAGATTTTCAGGGTACAAGTTGACTCTTGAAAGCTTATATTTGGAAAATCTTGTTGGTCCCTAAGGTGCCACTGGAAAAAATCCTGCTGTTCAGCTGTACAACATGTACGTTCAACAACTACATTTAAAACCTTTGTTTCTTTCCTCCAAAATACATCAGGCTACTTCTAGACAGTCTTCAGTTCAGACCCAGACCTACTTAGCTTCAACATCATCTCACTTCAGATCTTGGAACTTTACTGCCTAGAACTGCTAGAAGAATCAGCAGAGGCTGGCATGTGGCCCT
This sequence comes from Eublepharis macularius, assembly GCF_028583425.1. Classification (NCBI taxonomy): domain Eukaryota; kingdom Metazoa; phylum Chordata; class Lepidosauria; order Squamata; family Eublepharidae; genus Eublepharis; species Eublepharis macularius. Next base: position 52,273,041 of record NC_072799.1, read on the forward strand.
AATAAAAGAAAACACCATGTTGCCATTAACTCTGAAGACTTGTACAAAAGGCAATTACCTATACTTCTGGTTCAGGAGAAGGATCCTGTTCGAGTTGCAGGAGAGAATCCTGCAAATCAGCACTGTTCTCTGAGAGTGGATCACATACAGACACATTTATGAGTTTAGCCCGTTTCATTAATGGATAAAGAATCTTTCAAGGTGCTAAAATAAAGAGCTGACTCTCTCTTCTAAGATTTCCAAGACCAAACAAATATTCTTTATTTTAAACTATAATCAATAAATCAAGGACAAACAGTAAGTTTGTAAATAATAATAATAGTAATAATGATGATGATGATGATGTCTATTGGAATAATTGCACTTTGATCCTTGTCCTTTTGTAGAACTGATATTTTGCCTAAATATTTGAGGGAGAAATTACCTGGCGAATGCAAAAGAGAACATCAGCTGCTTCATCAGAAGTATCTTACTTACTGAGGACTATTGAAACATCTGCTTTATTCTTGAACTGCACAATACAGCACCGCTCCAGGATGATTACCTCAGAGGCTTCAGAATTCTGTGGAAGGACAAGAAATAGCAAAGCATTCAGACTTGGCACCTGAGGGATTTTGTATTCATTTATTCATAGCCAACATTTGGCCAACAGATATTGTGGAGAGGAAACAGAAAACTACAGTCACTAAAGCTTTTTTATCACTGTCCTTTGCCATTCCACTACAGTTAAATGAAATTTAAACACAAACATTAATTATAAAAATACAAAATTCAGATATGCTTTATTTGGATATTACTAGAAGTCCTCAGGGGGTGATCTCCACTCCAGGCTTTCTAAGAAACAAATTGCCACTCAAATGTAAGTATTAGTTAATGCTAATAGCAATACAATGCAGCATTAATCACTGCAGACATAGTCCATAGTAAGAAAACATATCAATTCTGATATAAAAATAAGAAAACCTGCAGTAAGATTAAAAGCAACCCATCATACCTGTATAACTAATAAACAATCCCTCAGATTTAATTTGTATCATCAATTGATCAAATTCCTCCATATTATTTATTTAAACATTTATATTCCTGCCTTTTCATCAAATGCAATACCATAAAAATAAAAAACCAATCAGCAGCCGATACATCTTTGACCACCGACAGAGGCCAGAATATCCTTCTCCTCACATCTGCAGTTCTGTGCAACTGGCATTTGTGTTATGTTCTTTCAACCAAGGAGGAAATCTCTACAAGCTTTCTGTGACTAAGACAAAACTGGTCTTTCCCTGGAGATGAGTACTGTTCCTGGGAGGGCTGGAATGAGACCATAATGGTTTGAATAGGTTTAATGGGACAAAACTAGCAAGTCCAAGATATTGTTGTTACAGGAGATCATGTTACTCTCTAGAAATTTCATTCAGGTTTGACTGCTAGTAAGGAAAGCTGGGCAAGTTTATTATCAATGAATAAATATCATCTAATAATAAGCAAATTTTAAATTCTGAATACAAAAAGTGAGCAAATATTAGTATCGCTGTAAGTAAATGAGTCCAAAGTACAAACCAGTAAACAGAAAAACAGGGTTTCTCACCTGTAACTGTTGATCGTCGAGTCTCTTCTGTGCAGACACACATTGGGACTGCGCAGGCGCAGGCCAGCCGCGGAAAAGATTTTTCTAGCTTTCAGAGATGTGAAGGGGACGTTCGGATCCACCGCGCATGCGCGTCGGTGTTCCCGCCAATTTTGAATGCATATATATCCGAACGTCCCCGGCATTCCCTCAGTTCACCTGAGCCGCCGGAGAAACTAAGTTAACGAAACACTCACAGCGGGGCAGGCGGGAGGGAATGTGTGTCTGCACAGAAGAGACTCGACGATCAACAGTTACAGGTGAGAAACCCTGTTTATCGTCTTCGTCCTTCTGTGCAGCCCCACATTGGGAGAGTAACTAGCATCTCACCAATGGGGGCGGGTGTGAGTGTCTACTTGAACAAGGACTGCAGGACAGCTGTGCCAACAGCCGAGTCACGTCGTGCATGCACGTCCACAGAGTAATGCCGGATGAAAGTGTCTGCAGAGGACCATGTCGCAGCTTGGCAGACGTCCTGGAGCGGCACCCCTCGCAGGAAGGCAGCAGAAGCAGCTTGCGCTCGAGTGGAATGAGCAGTAACCAACAAGGGACACTGGACTCCAGCATGCTGATAGCAAAGTTTAATCGTAGACACAATCCAGCGAGAGATGGACTGGGCAGAAGCAGGTGAGCCCTTGCGAGGGCCAGAGTAACACACAAACAGGACAGGAGATTTCCTGAAACATTTGGTGCGGTGCAAATAAAACAATAAAGCACGCTTTACATCCAATGTGTGTAGAGCTCGTTCCCCTGGGGATGAGGGTGTTGGAAAAAAGGAAGGGAGGAACACCTTTTGCTGTAGGTGAAATCTTGAGACTACCTTGGGCAGAAACTCCATGCTAGTGTGGAGCATGACAGTACCAGGGAAAAACTGCAGGAAGGGAGGGTCACACCGCAGGGCAGACAGCTCCCCAACACGCCTAGAGGACGTGATTGCCACCAGGAAAGCCACCTTCTGAGTGAGCAAAGGTAGGGGACAAGAAGATAGAGGCTCAAAGGGCTGGAGCATCAGCTGGGAGAGAACCAGGGAGAGACTCCATTGTGGAATGGGATGGGCCCTAGGAGGGAAGGTCTTGAACAGGCCCTTCAGGAACTGCTTGGAAAGCCAGTGAGTAAAAACTGTCTTCCCATCAATCTGCTCATGGAAGGCAGAGATTGCAGCCATGTGGACCTTAACACTGGAAAACGCAAGGCCCTGGGAGCAGAGTTCCAGGAGGTAGTCCAGGATGACAGGAAGCGGGCAATTAAAGGGAGAAACCCCCTTCAGGGCCAACCACCGGGAAAAACGTGACCACTTCCTCTGATAGGACAACCTGGTGGACGGTTTCCGGGCATTCAAGATCACCCCAAGCACTCCAGAAGAGAGGCTCACTCCCGGTTGCCCAGAAGCCAGGCAGTCAGATTCAGTACAGCCACATCGTGATGCCACACCCCGTCCCTGGTTAAGAGGTCCGGGGCGTGAGGCAGGGGGAGGCATCGCCCCTGGGACAGGGAAAGTAAAAGGGGGAACCAATCCTGGCGAGGCCACCGAGGGGCAACGAGGATACAGTGGGTTCGGAAGGCCCTGATCCTGGAAAGAACCTTGTACAGGAGCGGGAAGGGCGGGAAGGCATAAAAGAGCCCTGGGGACCAAGGTATTTGGAAGGCATCCCCTAGGGAGTGGCGGCCAATGCCGGCCCGGGAGCAGAACAGCGGGGCCTGTTTGTTGCGGGCAGTGGCGAAGAGGTTGACCAAAGGCGTGCCCCATGTGCGGAAAACCTGGTCGAGGTAAACCCTGTTTAGGGACCACTCGTGCTGAGGCAGAAACACCCTGCTCAGCGCATCCGCCGAGGTGTTGAGATCCCCGGCAATGTGCACGGCTCTGGGAAGGACGTTGTTGACCATGGCCCAATTCCATAGAGTCGTTGCCTCCTTGCAGAGCTTGAACGAGACCGTCCCTCCCTGCTTGTTGAGGTAGTAGCAGGCCGTGGTATTGTCCGACAGGACCTGAACCCTCCTGTTCCGAATGGCATCTGCAAAAGAAGCGAGGGAGTAACGGATCGCCCTAAGCTCAAGAAGGTTGATATGCATGGATGCCTCAGATGGGGACCAGATGCCCTGAGCCGAAAGCTGTCCACAGCGCCCTCCCCATCCCAAGTTGGAGGCATCGGTATAAACCGTGACCTCAGCTAGGAAGGGGCCGAAAGGACAACCTTCAGACAGGTTTCCAGGGACAGTCCACCAGGCCAGAGAGCGCAGCACCACCCTGGGGATGGAAAACCTCTGGTGCTGACCCATGGTGAGGGGGTTGTACCTCCGGACAAACCAGTTTTGCAGAGGCCTCATACGCAGGCGTGCAAAGAAAACCACCCCTGTGGAGGAGGCCATAAGGCCCAACAGTGTCTGAATCAAAAGGGCCGTCTGGTACCGGCAATGTATAAAATGCCGGGCCAAAGCGGAAAGCCTGGCCAACCGGTCTGGAGGCAGGTAGGCTCTGCCCAGCAGGGAATCGAAATGGACCCCAATAAACCTAATGGCCATGCCCGGGGCCAGGACAGACTTATCCCCATTAACCACCAAGCCCAACCTAGCCAGCACGGACAAAGTGAGGGCAATATGGGCCCGGAGAGAGTCAGGCGAGGGCCCCACCAGGAGCCAGTCGTCCAAGTACGGGTAGATAAAGCAACCCTGGGACCGCAGGTATGCCACTACGGTGGCCATGCACTTCGTGAATACCCTGGGCGCAGAGGCCAGCCCAAAGGGCAATACGGTATATTCATACACAGAATTCCCATACACAAACCGCAGGTATTTCCTGTGGCCCTCAAATATAGAAATGTGGAAGTAGGCATCCTTCAAGTCTAGAATGGCTAGCCAGACGCCCACCTCCAGGAGCTCCATGACCCGTGCCAGGGTTAGCATTCGAAACTTTTCAACCTTCAAATAACCGTTGAGGCCTCTAAGGTCTAAGATGGGCCGGGAACCTCCACCCTTTTTATCCACAAGGAAGTATCTGGAGTAAAATCCCCATGGGGAAGTAGAGACATTGACCACCCGGACAGCACCTTTGTTAACCAACTCCATAACATTATTGTGTAACACAACATCACAACATGTAGAACAACGGGGAGGGAGAGAGAGAGGAGGTGCATCTGTAAACATTAACTTGTAACCATGGGCCACAATGGACAGGACCCAAGTGTCAGAAGTAACACGTTGCCAACAGGGCAAAAAAGGCCGAAGCCTGTCCAGAAACTGGGCAGCAGAGGAAGTGTCCTCGGAGGCCAACAGGGGAGCGTTCAGGCTTAGTCAGAAGACCGAGGGCTTCTGCACCGAGGTCGAAGGCTTGGGTGAAGATGGCTGTTGCCTGCCCTTGGACCGGCCGGAGCGCCTGGAAGAGTGACGCTGCTGGGCTGAATAGGATCGGTGACCGTAGGACTGGCCCGAGAAGAAGCGCCCTTGACGCTGCTGGTAAGGCTGGTAAGGGGCCTGGTAGGATCGGAACCGACCATAATGATACCTCGGACCCGATGACTGAGCTGAGGGGGCGACTCCGAGGGACTTGGCCGTCTGCTGATTCTTTTTCATCAGGGAGAGGGATTCATCCGTCTTCTCCGAGAAGAGCTGGGGCCCCTCGAAGGGGAAATCCTCCACTTTCGCCTTCTTTTCAGGCGGCAGGGCAGTGGACCGGAGCCAGGCGTGTCGACGCAGGACCACCGAAGTCGCCATCGAGCGCGCCGCGGAATCGGCAGCATCCTTGCCCGCTGTCATCTGCTGCTTTGACAGCCGTATGGCCTCTGCCTGAAGGGCCTTCACCAAGTGGCGGCGATCCTCGGGGAGATCGGAAAGGTAAGAGGACAGCCGTTTCCAGAGGAACAGATTGTAGGACCCCATTATGGCCTGGAAGTTGGCAATACGGAATCCCAAAGACGCGGACGAGTAGAGTTTCCTGCCCATGCCATCCAGCTTTCTGCCTTCTCGGTCCGCCGGGGCCGACGAGGAACCGGAACGGAACCGAGCCTGACCCTCCTCAGCCACGATGGACGAGGGTTTCGGATGACTGAAGAGGTACGGGCAATCATCCTGCTTTAAACGGTAGTACCTCTCTACCTTCTTTGCCGTCGCGGACACGGACGCTGGTGTTTGCCAGAGCGCGAGAGCGCTGTCAACAAAATCCTCCACAGGGGGAAACGCCACCGACGCGGGGGACCCGGAATACAGTGCCTCCAGCAGCTTACTCTTGGGCTTGGAGGTCGTGGAGGAGACGTCTATCTCCAGCGCGGCGGCCATCCGCATCATTTGCTCGGAGAATAGCCTGTAGTCGTCATTCGGGGACGATGAACGGGGCCCACCCACGGTGTCATCCGGGGAAGGATCTGAGGCCGCGTCCGAAGAGCACTCTGACGGGGATGCCAGACCTTCCTCATCCTCGGAATCTGAAAACTCCGGCGAGGTTTGCGTCGGAACCGAAGACCGGTGGGCGCTCGGGGCCGACGGACAAGCCGCAGGAACCGACGGTCGCAGAGGCAAGCCAGGAGGTGGAGGAGCGGATGCCGGGAGCCCGGCTGGCTGAGCCGGAACGGAAACCACCGGAACCGAAGGATGCTGCAGGAAGGGCAGCGACTGCTGGAACCACGCCACAAAATCCTGCCAGGAGGTCATGTTCCCAATCCCCGCGACAGGCTGGCAAGGGGGCAGAGGAGCAGGCACCGGGGCAGGCCAGCGAAGAGGCATCGGAACCGACGAGGTAGACGGCAACGGAACGGAGGCCTCCGAAGGCGCCGGGGCGGAAGGCAGGGAACGTTCGAATGACTGGAACGGTTCCGTGAAAGACGGGAATGGCACGAATTCCTCGGGAACCGACGGAGGAGGCGTGCAAGGAGGAGACGGGGTGTGGAGACTCACCACATCGTCAGGGATCAGGACCGGTCCAGATGGAGTACCAGGTCGCACAGTCGGAGCCGGGGATAAAGCACGGCCCTTGGCCCTCGATTTCGTCTTGGCCTTCTTGGGCTGAGGTTCCGAAGTAGCCTCTGCGGCCGAGGGCTTGGAGGAGGACTTCGGCTTGGATGCGGAACGCTTCTTGGCCTTCCGGTCGGAAGGACGATCCCCGGAACCGGAGTCAGGTCGGGCCTCCGGAACGGGTTGCCCCGTCGGTTCCGTGGGGAGCTGCTCTGGCGACTTACGAGACGGCGCCGGTGACGGAGCGGCGGAGCGGGGTCTATCTCCCGAAGAGCCCGACGGCTTGGGGGGGAGAAGGTTAGCATCCCACAAGAAGGCACGGAGCCTGGCCTTCCGATCACTCCTTGCCTTCGGAGTGAAGGACATACAAATGGAGCAGCGCTCGACAACATGCCCCTCGCCCAGGCAGATGAGGCAGAGCTCATGGCCGTCCGAGTGCGTCATTTTAGTGCCGCACTTAAGACACTTCTTAAACAAAGAAGTTTGGGACATAATGAACGGTATCTCCCACCGACAAGGGGAAAAAATACCGACCAGAAGAACACGATCCAAAACTCCGAAGAGACGCTGAGAGGATAAACGCTAGACAACAGAACCTTTTCGTACGGCGGCGAAAAAGGAACTGAGGGAATGCCGGGGACGTTCGGATATATATGCATTCAAAATTGGCGGGAACACCGACGCGCATGCGCGGTGGATCCGAACGTCCCCTTCACATCTCTGAAAGCTAGAAAAATCTTTTCCGCGGCTGGCCTGCGCCTGCGCAGTCCCAATGTGGGGCTGCACAGAAGGACGAAGACGATCACACATTCCCTAGCAACTTATATTTTGTGCTCTCTCACCTTTCCTATTTACTCAATTTAACCTGGTCTAGAGGGAAGTATACAAACTATCTAGGTTTGCCAACAGCCGTGTGTGTGTGTGTGTGTGTGTGTGAGAAGTGTCCTGACCCTTAAGCAGGGGCTTAATGGGATGTTATTTTACTTCCACACCATGAAAAGCTTCGACTGTCCATTTCTAGTTTCAGCTTCTCTTAAAGTAACATGACTTCCCCCCCTCCTAATTGTCAGCAATCCTAAAACCATCATTTGTAATTTAGACATAACAAGCTATGGTTTGTTGCAAAAGCAGAGACCAAGCAGTGGAATAGGAGAAGAGGAAGAGGAAAAGAGAGTACAAGGCAGAGTAGCCCCAAACTCATCCACATAACACCAAACCAGGGTTTGCTGAAACATCTGATGCATGCCACTATCTTTCCCAAATAGAATTTTTGCAAAGTACCAGTTTTGTACCACTGAAACAGTAGAGTTTTCATGGTGCCACAAAAACAGAAGCAAAAATGCCTGCATCCATTTTGGAAAAGGAGACATCAGAAATCCCGAGAAAAAGCCACCAGGGTTCAATGAGCGGGGTACTCTTTTTACAACGTGTGGAAACGGCCATGGTAAGTTGCTGTTCTTGTTTAACTATTACTTCGAACTACTAACTATTCTTCACTGAACTGTCCATACAAAGAAAAGTCATTCACAGCAGCCAGTTCATTATTTATGTATTGTAATTTTCTGCCCCAATTAGACTTTATTTGGCAGATGACCTATGGAAAGGTATTGACAAACCAAATCTTTATACTACATAGATAAGAAATTCTTGAAGATAGGCACAGAAAGAAATTCTAAGGAGAAAAGCAGCTTCAAGACAAGGGTGGTAACTAGGGGTGTGCAAGCCAAAAAATTTCAGCTTAAGCCGAAAGCCGAAACGGCCAGCCGTTTCGGCTTTCGGCTTTGTTTCGGCTTTCTTTCGGCTTTCGGCTTTTTCAATGGGAAAATGCCTCCGTCTTCCCGGATGTCTGGGGGAGGCATTTTCCCACCGAATCAGCCCAAAATTGGTGGGGACCTTCCTCTAACCCCTCTCTAAAAACCCCCCAAGTTTCAGACCGATTGGACTTTGGGGGGCCATGTTATGGGGAAAAAATGAAGAAGCAGGCTTCCTTTGCCAGGGGTGGCATTTTGCATGCAAAATGCCCCCTTACCCTCAGGGGTCCTTCTCCCACCCTTCCTCCCACCCCCACCAAGGCTCAGCCTGCTCCCACTTGGGGGGGCCATTTCATGGCCTCCCCAAGTAGGTGCTCTGCTCTCATCTCTACCACTGACAGCTGGGGGAGGCTTGTCTTGCCAGGGGTGGCGTTTTGCATGCAAAATGCCCCCCAGCCCTCAGGGGCTTTCTCCCACCCCTCCTCCCACCCCCCACGAAGGCTCAGCCTGCTCCCACTTGGGGGGGCCATTTCATGGCCTCCCCAAGTAGGTGCTCTAATCTCTACCACTGACAGCTGGGGGAGGCTTGTCTTGCCAGGGGTGGCATTTTGCATGCAAAATGCCCCCCAACCCTCTGGGGCCCTTCTCCCACCCTTCCTCCCACCCCCCACCAAGGCTCAGACTGCTCCCACTTGGGGGGGGGCATTTCATGGCCTCCCCAAGTAGGTGCTCTTTTCTCTACCACTGACAGCTGGGGGAGGCTTGTCTTGCCAGGGGTGGCCTTTTGCATGCAAAATGCCCCCCAGCCCTCAGGGGCCCTTCTCCCACCCCTCCTCCCACCCCCCACCAAGGCTCAGCCTGCTCCCACTTGGGGGGGCCATTTCATGGCCTCTCCAAGTAGGTCCTCTCAGCCCCTAAAGTCCACCCCTTACAGCCCCACACAAACCCAATCCCCCCCAGCTGCACAGCCCAGGGGTGCCACAATGGTGGGCACACTTCTGAGTGCCAGCTGGTCCCTGTGAAAGAGCACCTGAACCACAGACACCCTCTCTCAAATTCCCCCACCACCTACAGAGATGGCTGGCCAGCCAGCCCCATTGTTCCCTATGATGGGAACCAACTGCACAACAAAGAATAAAACACGAACAACACAAAATAAAGTTTTTTAAAAATTATTTTCTCCCTTTCAAAGTACAAGTAGGCAAAGCATTATGACACATTACACCAGCAGTCCCCCACACAGAAAAATTAACACAACTCACTTAACATCAGAGAATCACAAAACACGATTCCTGTCAAAAACACTTTATTCTTCAACAGCTTTAGGTTACACAGCAGGGGGGCACACCAAAGGGCATGGCAGCAGTATCTTACACAAAAATAACACAACTCACTTAACATCAGAGAATCACAAAAGCACAATTCCTGTCAAAAACACTTTATTTCTTGAACAACTTTAGGATACACAGCAGGGGGGCGCACCAAAGGGCATGGCAGCAGTATCTTACACAAAAATAACACAACTCACTTAACATCAGAGAATCACCCCAAAATATTGCTGTCAAAAGCACTTTATTTCCTTAACTGCTTTAGGTTACACAGTAGGAAGGCACAACAGGGCATGAAAGCAGTGTACTACATAAAAATAACACAACTCACTTCACATCAGAGAATCACACAAACACAACTGCTGTCAAAAACGGTGAAGTGGGTTGTATTATTTTGTGTAGTACACTTCTATCATGAATTGCCCAGGGAAAGAGAGTTTAGAAGTTCCCAGCATAGGGAACAAAGGGAGAGGGCTGGCCTTTGCCAGCCTGTTCCTGGGGTTATGGGTGTGGGGCAGGTGGGGGTGGATTTGGGTCTGTGAGGGGCTAATGTGGGGATTTGGGTCTGTGTGTGGCAGCTGGGGGGGAATTGGGTTTGTGTGGGGCTGTAAGGGGTGGACTTTAGGGGCTGAGAGGACCTACTTGGGGAGGCCATGAAATGCCCCCCCCCCAAGTGGGAGCAGGCTGAGCCTTGGTGGGGGGTGGGAGGAGGGGTGGGAGAAGGGCCCCTGAGGGCTGGGGGGCATTTTGCATGCAAAATGCCACCCCTGGCAAGACAAGCCTCCCCCAGCTGTCAGTGGTAGAGAAAAGAGCACCTACTTGGGGAGGCCATGAAATGCCCCCCCCCAAGTGGGAGCAGTCTGAGCCTTGGTGGGGGGTAAGGGGGCATTTTTGCCACCCCTGGCAAAGGAAGCCTGCTTCTTCATTTTTCCCCATAGGAAATAATGAAGAAGATGAGCAGCAGCATGCTAACAATATGCTGCTCCTTCGCTTTCTTATGGGAGGATAGGGGGACCTGCTTTGGGGGGCCATAACATGGCCCCCCAAAGTCCAATCGGTCTGAAACTTGGGGGGGGTTTAGAGAGGGGTTAGAGGAAGGTCCCCACCAATTTTGGACTGATTCGGTGGGAAAATGCCTCCCCCAGACGTCCGGGAAGACGGAGGCATTTTCCCATTGAAAAGCCGAAAGAAAGCCGAAAGAAGCTGAAACGTTTCGGCTTTTTTTCTTTCGGCTAGCCGAAACGTTTCGGCTTTCTCCGAAACGTTTCAGCTAACCTGAAAGAAGCCGAACCACTTTTGTTTCGGCTTTCTTTCGGCATTCAGAAAGCCGAAACGCACATCCCTAGTGGTAACATGAGTAGTAACATCTTCAAGACAAGGGTGAAATCTTCCCTCTATTCAGTTCTGAATAAAAAGGCAAAGGTTTTGGCTGCCCTCTGGAGATGCCCTCAACATTTATTTTAAGTCATTTCTGCTTCCAAGTGTCTGCATCCTCTCAATTAATCTCCAAAATGGAGCTGAATAAGTAACTAAGCCCTAGGAATCTTCAGGTTGGGACAATCAATTACCTGCCTCCCTACTAAATTACTAATCCATCAATTTCATTACAACTTATTTAACCACATTATTAGCTGCTCTGAGCCTTCTTTGGAATAGCAGTATATAAACAACTTTAAATAAATAAATAGGTTTCTACCCTCTAATCGTGATTTTTAGAATATGAGTATTATAGTACATATTATAGAAACACAAAACATTTCCAAGTAGAGAGATATTAATATGCCTCTGAGTTTAAAACCTTTTTAATAAAACACACTGCCACTGTAATTTAGTGCTATCTATATTCCACTGAGGGGTTTATGGTATCAGCATATTAAAGGCTGAAACATAAAAGGCACAGCAGTATCTCAGAACAGAACTGAACAATCTGACTTTATTTTCCAACTTTGAAATCTGTAAAACTTGAGGATTTAATTTCTATGAAGGTTCATAACCGATAGGTCAAGGGACTTTCTACCAGAAGCACCCCATAAATATTTTCTCTTGCCATTATGCCTTTTGTATCTTTGTGCTACCCTCTGCTACTTTAGAGAATGCCTGGAAGCTGAGGGAATTGGAAATGCACATGTACTACCCATAGTCAGAACTGGTTTTGGAAGGGGGGATAGAGAAAGGAGAATCATTTTGACCTATAGTGTTTTCTTGCAAGGCCATGAGGAAACTAAATCATGCAGGATTGTCTTAAAATTAAATTTACTATAGTGGATCCAAATATTTGCAAGTTCTTATGCAAATGTTAAGTGTAATATATGGTATATAATGTACCGTGCTCCTTGCTTTCACCATCTCATAATATGATAATCTCTCAAAGACAAAATGGCACAGCATGTTTTTTTGGAAAGGAGAGTAAGAAGAAAAAAGAGAAAGCATAAAATGTGGCTCTTCCAAAATAGCTCAAAGAATTACTCCCTCTCCTACACCCCACTTAGGGTTGCCAGTCTTCAGGTGGTGGTTGGAGATCTCCCAGAATTACAACTTGTCTTCAGGCAACAAAAAACATTTGCACTGGAGAAAATGGCTGACTTGACAGGTGGATCATATGACATTAGACCAGCTGAGGTCCCTCCCTTCCCCAAACCCCACCTTCCCCAGGCTCCACCCCCCAAATCTCCAGGAATTTCCCAACATGGACCCGGCATCACTGTCATTTCTAAGACTGACTAACAGTGCAATCCTAAACAGAGTTACTCTAGTCCAAGCCCATTGATTTCCCTGGGATTTCACTAGGATTGTAGTCTAAGAATACCCTTCCGATTTCACTGTCAGTGAACTAGATGGTAATAGAGGCAGATGCTTTCCCCTGAAGATTGTATATTTCTTGAACTGGCTTTTGGGGTTCACCGTCCAGTTGTAGTTAGGATACTATTTCAACATTTGTTATATTTCCAGGTATTTTTATGGTTTTTTTTTTACAAATAATACTTTTACAGCAAAATCCTAAACAGAGTTACTCCAGTCTAAGTCCATTAATTTCAATGGGCTTAGACTGGAGAAACCATGCTTAGGATTTTACTGTGAGTCTATAAAGCCTTTCATAGCCTGGTACCCACATATCTGAAGACTCACCTTTCCTGATACACACTTGTAAGTCAGCTGAATTTGGTGCATTGCCACTTACACTTTTGTGGAAGATGTTGCCAGAGGAGGTGAATGAGTACACCATCTTCTCTGGCAAGGTTCATGAAGGCTTTATAAAGATATATCGTTTCTGAGTGTCTTGGGCAACTGAGTGGATATTTATTTGAGGAGCTGAATTCAGACGTTTTGAGTCTTGACCTTGGAGGTTTCAAAGAGGAGTTTGACTGTTTTCAGATTTGAGATGTTAAGGAATTGAAAATTGCTGAGAATAGTATGGGGAGGATAATATGAGGAAATATTATTTTATGGAGGGTTTTTTGCACTGTTTTTTAAATAATATGATTTTAGATATTATTTCATTGTGATGATTTTTTATTTTACTGATTCAATATTTGTAGGTGCTTTCATTAATTTTGTAAATCACTTTCTGCTGTGAAGAAGCAGGATAAAAGTGCTTAAATCTAAACAGTATTTACCAAGACTTTGGGGAAGGAACAGTACACAAACCCAAAAATACGTAATAATAAACATTCACAGTAAACCTATTTCCCCCAAATAATCCTATAACTCGCTTCAAAGCATTTTGTGTTGACTGGTTGGTTGATGTCACTATTGATATGACAACAGTTTTTGGGCAACTTTGGATTCTCTTATTGTTCAAGGAACTGAAATGTCAGAAATTTTTCCTTATTCCTATTCATCTGTCTTGATGCACTAAGGAAAAAAGTTCTGAAGTGAACTGCCTCAAGAGACTTTTATGGGAGGTTTTGATGTCATTGTGGGAAAACTCTACTCAGAGCTACTTCAAATGCTTCCATAGCTTACATCCAAAGTAAAAGATTTTTCTCACAATAGAAAAGCATCATCAGTACAGAACAATTTTGGTGGGGGGACATTAAATGTACATACATATTTTACAAGAAATGTTTTCAGAAATAAATGAATGCAACAAGTTTTGATCAGTTAAGAAATGGTGCTAATTTATACATTAGAGAAACAAACTTAGTCTGTGGCAGAGCCAAAAAACAGCATCAGCTTAATAAATCAGACCAGAAGTCTAATCACATTCCTTTCAATTCACCACAGGCATACTAATGTTTCAGGTAACTTAACTCTTCAATGTTCTTTAATGTTCTCCATTTCCCCGTTTCATATCCAGGCTGCCAAAGCCCATTGATTTCAATGAATTTAGGAGGGTGAAACTCTGCTTAGGATTGCACTGAGACACATGTAACACTGTGAGATCACAACTAGGGTTGTGTATGAGTGGGTAGATTCGGAATACCCCCAAATGCCGCTTCGGATTTGGGGTTCGGGAATTGCTTCGGTATGCTCCGTAAAGATTCGGAGCATACTGAAGCGAGGGGGGAACCCCCACCACCACCACCTACCCTCCCTGGGGAAACCCCCACCCCCCTGGGGAGACCCCCCCACCCCCACCCAACCCTGGGGAGATCCCTCCAACCCCCACTCACTTACCTGAGTTATCAGCTGGGTGGCAACGGCAGCAGCAGCACAAGGTTGCGTGGCCTGGAGCCAGCTGGCTCCTCTGCCGCTGCGCTGCCGCCCGAGCCTGCGGGGTGGTGAGGAAGGCCGGAGCTGCCATGATGTGCTGGTGCCGCAGCAGCCATTTGAGGGGCAGGAAGGGCTTTCTGCACCTCCTCCAGCCATTCCTGCCCCTCAAATGGCAGCCGTGGCACTGGCACGCCACGGCCATTTGAGGGGCAGGAAGGGCCAAAGGAGGCAGCTCCGGCCTTCCCCACCACCCCGCTCGGGCAGCAGCACGATGCAGCAGAGGAGCCGGCCTGGAGTCACTGCAAGGTAGGTGGTGGGGAGGTGGGGGGTTAATGTTTAAAGGGCCCTGACACTGCTTGCAAGCAGCAGCGTGGCCCTTTAAACAAGTCCCAAAGCTTTCCGAAGCATTTCTGAATGCTTCGGAAAGCTTTGCTTCGGTATTCCGAAGCATTCCGAATCGGGTTGCTTTGGGTAACTTTACCCGAAGCAAAACCTGAAGCACACAGCCCTAATCACAACATTAAATAAATTAAATATTACACTAAGGGAAACAGGAACTAAACAAATGAACGCCATTTCAAAGGGCATATTTAAAGTTTCTGTCACCCCAAGTTTGGCCCTAAAACAAACTAATTTCTTCCTAAAGCCTGCTTATGGGGAGGGCGAAATATAAATACAATAAAATAAATAAATTAATTAAAAGAATTCTCTGTACTTGGCTGACATATTCAAAATTGCAGCAGCTGCCAAATTATTTCAAATACCAAAGCAAAACAGTATGAAGAAAGAATATTTTCACAGACATACCATAATTATAGGACATTCGGGAGGTCCCCTAGTGGATGTGGAGGATCCCCCACTCCCAGCCTCTGCCCCTCTCAGCCACTCATCAGGCTGATGGGGGTGGGGGGAAGCCCTGGGAAATAGGCCCTGGAGGCAAAAACCTCTTGGGCCAGCAAGCAGTAGGAACGCTTCCAACTGGCATGATGATGTCACTTCCGGGAATAACATCATTGTGTCGCACCTGGAATCTAAAAAGGAGAATGCCAGGTCCCTCCCCTCCTGCTGGGAGGGTAAGGGGACCTGGCAACCCTACACAGAGTTCAGTTACCCTGGACTTGGAATACAGTGAGTTTACAACTTCAGGTGCTGCAATCAATTTTATATTAGTTGTGCCAATCTGAAGATTCACTACTATCTGATCACTTTTCAGTTACTTTCCCGAAATGAGATAATTTTCTCTCTGTGGTTGCCTGGATCTCAACAGACAGCGAATGACTGACATCTTATTGCCAATCTCAGTGAAAAATCAAAAACTGTCTAAGAGCCAACAATGCAATTGTGATTCTGAAATATTGGAAAAACTTTTGTTCATTCAGTTAAGCACTGACCAGGCTTGTGCAAGTAAATATCTTGACACTAGGTTTCTGCTATCCCTGCTTCTCAGTTTGGAAAGCGAGAAGAATTTAACACCCCGGACCTCGTCCTTCTTGCACCGTGACTTACATGACCTGCTTTGCTTATTCTCTCTCGGAGAGCCAAACTACATGAGACAAATTGCATGCATACAACACATGAATGTAGTTACATATGTTTCCCCATTGCTTTCCTGTTCACTCGCACACCGCGGCCACACTACACTCGATCCCGTGCTCGGACTGGCATGTGTTTCTTCCCCATTCCTCCCAGATGAGAGATGGTTATTCTATGATGCACCTTCTCTTTGCACATGCTCAAACCTTCCTCTGGAGCTTTTATGAAAGAGAGACTTATATACTCAATTGGACGTATCAGGTTTTGAGGGGGTGCGCTAAAAACAGGGGTTCCACACCTCTGCTGAGATCTTGCACCTCAGCCCACCAGGAAGGGGGGGGGGATTTATGCAATGGCAGGTGGGCAATCCCCACTTCAGGAGGCATGGCAGTGTTTCTTGCTGTCAGTAAGAATCAACTCTTTCCTGTCTGTTTGTCCCCAGCCACCTCCTATTTCCATTATTTCCTATGGGAAAAACTATGGGGTCTATCCAGGGAGGTGGGGATGGCATTTTGCAAAATAAATCTACGAAATTTTCAAAGGACCTACTGCTAACTGTCCTCTAATGACTCCCCCAAGTTTCAGGGAAATTGGACCTTGGGGGAGCCATTTTATGGCCTCCCAAAGAAGGTGCCCTCAGCCACTGCATTTTTTTTCTATTGTGGAGAGAAACTGATAGCAACTGGGGAAACCCATGCTGATCATGCCTTTTCTGGGGTCCAATCTCCCTTAAACTTGGGGGGTCTTTGAAGGACAGTTAGGAGTAGGTCTCATGCACATTCCGTGGATTTTGCTTGAAAAATATCACCCCAACCCTTTAGATAGCTCCCCTAGTTTCCCCCATAGGAAAAAATGTACTGGAGGTGGCTGGGGCAACTTCTTTGGGGGCCCATAAAATGCCCCCCAAGTCCAATCTTCATGAAACTTGAGGAGGGTCTTTAGAGAACAGCTAGTAGTAGGTCCCCAATAAATTTCAGTCCTAAAATGCCACCCCCCCAGATCCCTGGAAGGCCCCAAATCGCATTTCCCATTGGAAACAATGGCCAATTTTAACCGAATTTTCTCTGTATTGCCAAGCCAAACTGAAGAATGAGTACCCCTCCCGCTGTCCTTTTCAGGTTCATGTATCAGGCATGTTTCTGAACTTTTGCTCAGATGCTGAATTGTGTTGCCACGATCTTTCTTCCCACCTCCTCCTTATCCCGACCTAAGACACTTCATGGAGAATAGGAGGAGGAAGTTAAGTGGGGAGGAGGGTGCAGGGAGGAGGAGTCGGGAGGCAGCAGCATCAACTAGAAAACAGGAAAATTTAAAACATGCCAGATTAAAAGCAAAACAGTTGGGATGTAAGCCGGATCTAAGGGCAAAAAGAGGGGAGAGGGAAGCGGAAGCGGAAGGGCAACTCGCTGGTTATCACCATGGACACTTGCAACCAGTCCGTGACTACACCAGTTACCCAACATGTGCATGGACTAGGGTTACAGGACACATGTTCACGGGGTAAAATGGACATGGGCAGGTAGGAATAGACATAATTCTAGACACTCACATAGCCTCGTGTAATTCATCTCATCTAGTTCAGCTCAGAGAGGGCTTAGAGAGTCAGCAAGGGAGTTGTCCACAGCCCAGACCTATAAGGGTTTAACCCCCAGCAGGCATCACAGCCCCACCCCTTCCTCTCCTGGTTCTGGATGAGGCTGTTCCAGTTGCAAGCAACCAGATCTCCCCTCAGCCAATGTCACTGGCTGAGCAAGAGGAGCCCAGATTCCCTGAACTAGCCAGCCCTGCCTGACTGCATTGGCAGCTGAGCCAAAGAGAGGACTCGTTGCTTGACTCCCACCCTCCTAACTAGCCTGGCTGGCATTTCCTCCAGAAGCAGGTAATGTGGGATCCATAGAACCCTGACGGTGAGACCTGAGAAGCAACTGTAAAAGTTAATGGGTTGGTTCAGATGTAATGCAAACACAACTATAAACAAGATCTGTGCTTTCAAGTTCCCTCCCCCTCTCATGACTCCTACTAGTGACTTATGAGCATGCATCCAGCAAAGTACAATTTATATTTCCCCTCCAAACTGGGCTTGCCAGGTGCCTGTGAGTGGCGGGCAAACTCCCACAATTTTCCTCTTTGCCTGCCAATCACTGGTGATCACTGGGAGGAGGCAGGTTGCCCAGAGATCACCTGCCATCAGCAGGCAGCCTGGGCAAATGACTGCATTCTGCACAATGATGTCACTTCCAGTTACACTGGAAGCAAAAGCACATTGCCATGTTTTGGGCCAATTCTTAAAGAATCAGCCCTGGTTCAATGACACTGCTTCCAATGTAACTAAAAGTGATATTGTGTGGCAAGGGAGAGTTTGTGTGCAAAACACACTCAGAAGGAGTTCAGACAGAGTTCAGACAGTCCATGCCTATGTTGCCAGGGGAATTGATTGAAAGGCGCCAGATTGTCTGGCTTTATGACGAACGCCACAAAGAGGGCTTGGAACGAACACATGTTCGCTGGGAACGGGGCCTCATGAACAGCTTGCTCGCGAACAGCGGATTGGGCTGTTCGTGGATTTTTTGTGTTCATATTGCCATTCGTGCCCATCTCTAGTGTAGACCCACCCATTAGCATCAAAGGGAGGCCAGCATGCCAAGTGGGCAGGGAGAGAAGGTATGTCTCTCTTTCTTCTGCATAAATTGGGCTGGCTTATTAGCTGAACTGGCCAACAGATATTTACAACTTGGCCAGAGCCCAAAGATCTAGAGTACAACTATAACTGCTTGTCTGAAGAACTAAGAGTTTATTTCAAGAGTGATAGCTAGCAAACTTGTAAGCAAGCTTCATGGTGTGTGAGCCATTAATGAACTCAAGGTTGTTTCAGTTTAAAATTCTCATATACACCTGGCCACCTAAAAGGTGTGCATCCAGTTAGGAGGAACTATAAACTCCTTATGTTTTATTTTATTTTTTAAAGTAGATACCCAAGAGAGTTAACAGCCATCTTGTTGTATGTATATATAAAAAATGCCTAATCAAAATGTTTTGACAAAAAAACCAAATACCACACTACTATTGTAAGTTGTATAGCTGACTAGAAGTGGGAAGATGTCCCATGGCTGTTGCATGGAGCTTCCTGTAGCGTGGTGATTTTAAAACTTTCTCCTCTCATTTCTGTATTATCATGTACTCGAGTGGGACCTCTGCACCTTGCTGAGGATTCTGAATTATGCCTAGCACACATAGTGAGCTCATATGGTCACTAGCCAGCTCTGCAGAGCTTCACCATCAGCTTGTGATCTGAAAACGCACCCCTAAAACCAGTCAGCTCTTATTCATACAACTTATCTTTTGGTAAGTGATCTTGTTGCCCTCATTCTCCTATTATGCAATGCTTATAATGAGCCTCTGCTTGCATTTAGGGAAGTATCTGATCTTGATATCAGATAGGATGATTTGATTAATCCAGAAGCACAGTGAACCACAGGGCCTCCATTACAAACAGTTATTTTCTGTGCACACTGTTTTTCATGGATAAGAGCCTGATGTAATTAATCCATCATGCAATGCACTTGGTACTAACCGCGTGCCGCTGGCATTATGCTAGTAATCTGCATTCACTCTAAACCACAGCATGGCTTGGAACACAAGTCAAACAAATGTGCTTAATATGCATGTATATATTTATAGATTATTACAAGCAGAGGAATTGTAAGGAGTTGTGAGAGGCATCTCATTTTCTCCTCCTGCACTATTTCCTCTTTCCCTATCTTGAAAATCCCCATAGTTTCTCCCCTTTTCCTGCTTCCATATCCACACCCACTAGCCCATCTACCTTTATCTTTCCCCCTGTCTCCAGCTTCCCCTCCTTCCCTCCTCCTCTTCCCTCCTTCCCTTTTCCCTCCTCCTCTTTCCCTCTCCTTTGTCCTTAAACCGCAGAAATGGCACCAGAGGCAGTTTTTTTAAAAATTCAAAAGTAACAAACTATTTTATTTATTTTAAAAAGGAAAGATCAGGTGAAATCAAAGGCTGAAAATTTCTGAGGTAATTCAAGATAGAAATCTCTGAGGTAAAATCACTGCTGTACTGAGACAAAATCAGTACAGGTCTTATGTTCTTCACAAATACTTAAATTATGTTTAGAGACTTTTGTTCCCATGTTTTCCCCAAACACTTCAGTACACTTTTAGTATTCTCTTTCTCTTTTGGGTTTAAGAATGCTGGTACCCACTTTCTAGAACCTCAACCCCCTTCTCTTCAAACACCAGTGTTTTCCCTTCAGTTTTTGACTGAATCTTAAGGTCTCCAAAAGGCAATTTCTAACCACAACCAACCAGGGATCTCTTCACTTTCAGGAGCGAACTCCTGTTCACTCCTGAGTAGAGGAAGTCTCCTCTCCTTAGAAGATCTATCCCCTTTCTTTGGCCCATGTGGGAATCTGCACCTACTTCCTAAACTTCCTTGACAACTTTTCCCTAGTTCTCCTGTTGGTATTAATCTGCTCTCAGTTAGGATGCCTTCTCCCAACTGTTCACACTCGATTCCTCTCAGCTAGGGCTGAAATCAGACCCTCCTCATCTTTCTAGCCCATGCTACCCAATCAGATTCCTTGGAGTAGCCTGTCACAAAGCTCTCTGTGACTGTGAGGGATTTGTTGGAAGAAACAATATCTGGTGTAAAGAGAAAGAGAAGAAGACCAAAAAAGGGGCAGCAAGGATTAGTCAGATAGGAATGTGAGGACAGCACCTCTCTTTCTATTGAGTGTCATTTCCTTGTCTTGTCTCCATATTGGTACTCTTAGGGGAATATCTTTCTTCTTCACAAAACACTCTTTCTCTCTGTTAGTCAGTTAGATAGCTAGACTCTGTCCAGTTCACTATCAAGTATGTCCTAAATACATTTTTCTTTAATCAGTAAGGCATGGCTATCATTGTGTAAGGCACTTTGCCAACAGGATTTACCCTTATCCTTCAGCTGTTTGTACAGCATTTCCAGGCTTTTAAAAAGTGCAGCATGTCACACCCCTCCTTCCCTCCCCCTGGCAATCTGCACCTGGGAAAAATCTGGATCTCTTGTGCAGTGCTTGCTGCTGGGCCAGGCCCAGCTGCATGGCAGGTAACCCACTAGGACCTGCGGGAGGTAGATCAGCATGAGAGTGGGGATTCAAAATTGGGGCTCCTAGATCCTAGTCTGACACTCTAAACTCTTTTAGCACACCAAAGACACGTATCAGGTAAATCCAAGATGAGCTCCTCCCTCCACCAAAATCAAATGGAGCAGGTCTGTCAAGGAAGGGGCTCAGCTTTCCCACTTCTCTCATTCATACTACTATGCATGCCGCTGCTACCACCACCACTCTCCCTCTCTCCCTCCATCACGCACACACCATTCACTCTCTCATCACTCCCATTCATATTTCCCCTATTTATACAGGCTTTTTCTATCTCTCATAGTCATACACATTTACTGCATGCTGCAATCAGATACCATGGACAAACTCAGTTTGTTCATACAGAGATAAATTGAGTGAAGAGTCATGTTCACACACTTACTGTTCAGAATGTGGAAGTTAAAGATACAAGACTTCAACTAACTCCAGTTATTCATGAAGTCTGGATGCAGGTACTTGGATTAAGCTTCTCTCTAAAGAAGATTCTTGAGTTCACCCTCTTAACTTAAGCCACCCTCTCTTCCCACCATATCAAAACATACAAACAAACACACACACTACCCCTCTTTAGAACTAGCCAGAGAAAATGGGGGGCCTAAACATTAGCTTGGATCCAGACAAGTGTTTCCACAGGCGCAAGAATTTCTCTGTGTAGAGTAAGAATTTCTTGCCTCCCGTATCAGCCTCAAATGCCCCCAGAAATCCTGTTCCTAGTCTGGATCCAAGCTATTAAGTGGCAGTTCTACACTTCTGAAACTCATGATTTCTAACAATTATGCTAGAAGTGATGGGCTCCATTGAAGTAAGAAGTTTGTATTTTTCAGCAGGTCTAAGGGAAAAGCATGAATCATACTGTCCCCACATTCCAATCAAAATGGGAATCTACTGTTTTAAATGCTAAGAACAGCTAGCCTATATTAAAGGACTAAGAACAGCTAGCCTATATTAGTGCAGTCAGGTATAGTAACTGAGTACCACCCAGAGTGACAAGCCCGTCCCTCAAGCTGATTTCAGTTAGATCTCTGTTGATTCTGCAGATATTCATTCTGTCCATTTGTGGAAAATTCAAGAGTGTAGGGGCAGACAATAGCTCATATTTCAAGGAGTTTGTCAACAAACTGCAAGCAAGTGGCTCATTCAAACTTGAAAAGGAAAGAATACTGTTTTTAATGTGTGGAGACAACTAGGAGCTTGTCAAGCCTGCCAGACCATAATTCTGCTAACAGTCTTATCTCTCTCCAGTTTCCAATAACTCAGCAAAAGCTTGTTTCCTATAATTTCATTATGAGTTTTACATCTTAGGTGGAGACTGCAGAAGGATCCCATACAAGCTCTTTTTATCATTCCAGCTTCTTATGTGCCACACGAAGGACTAAAGATGAAAGCTGCTCCCAAGCCCACCCAGCCCCCATCACTTGTAGACATTAGTCCTAATACTTCAGACAAAAATAAACCAACTAGAACTTTAAAAGGATACAGCTTCATAAGCAGCTCCAGCTGTCAGTGCCTGTTCAAATGAATGGTTTAGTACTTCCCTATAATGGATCACAAATGCAGGAAAATAAACATCCCAGTTACAAATAAATCATTTCATGTCATCTTGATTTACTTTCATTAGCAGACTTTAAAATGCAGTAGCAGCTGACTTGAGCTCTCTTGACAGATTTTTTTAAAATACCATTGTATCTTTGTACGCAGCTATTTAATAGACACATATATTTATTCCCCAGAGAAGCATAAATTATACTATCAAACTAATCACAGACAAGATGTAGGTATAAACCTTTCAACTGGCTCCATGATTCTAAACACATGTAATATGATCACATGGTTTGGATGACTTTATAGGACCCTAGGAGTATTATGATCTCATATCACCATGAACAGAAAATACTGTGAAAGACTTAGAAGCCAGCAGCTGTTCTGCATGCATCCATTATTCTTTCTAGTACTTGCACTTCAACTTTGTATCCTTTCACACAGCCTCTTGCAAAAGTCTAATATATTATATACTCAGTAAGCATTACCAAACAAGAGCATTTTATTAATTAACTTGTCTTTAACATCAAGCTACTATCCTGATAGTAGTTCCAGTTAATTGTCCATCAACAGCAAACAACTTTGTGTTATACAAATATAGACTGCTTAACTAGACTAGATGCAATAGATCTGTCATTGGGTTTCCCAATATCTCCAATTTCATTAAGAGTTTCTTGGTAAGTATGTATTATGTGCCATCAAGTTGCTTCTGACTGATGGCAACCCTATGAATTAACTACTTCCAAAATGTCCTATCATTAAAAACCTTTGTTATGGTATACTTTGTATACCATGGTGTATACAAAATGCCAGAACAGGGCTTTTTTTGAGCCAGAACACCCTGGAACAGCATTCCGGCACCTCTGGTGTCACATGAGTATTTTTTAAATGGCCTGTTTTGGCCATTTGGGGACTGTTTGGGCCAGGATCAGGCCTGAAAGTGCCCAGATTGGGCTGCTGCTGGGTGGGGGAGGGTTCCCTTGCCTGGCAGTATCCCATTCCAGGCCGTTTTGGCCCCAATCCGGGCCATTTTGGGGCTGTTTTGGCCATTCTTGGCCCATTTAGGGCCCGAAACGGCCTCAATCGGGGCCAAAACAGCCTGGATTAGGGAAACAAAACCAGGATCAGGCTGCATCTGGGTGAGGGAGCATTCCCCCACCTAGCAGCAGCCCATTCCAGGCCATTTCAGCCCCAATCCAGGCCATTTGGGGGGTGTTTTGGCCCCATTTAGGGCCCGAAAAGGACCGGATCGGGTCGCTGCCGGGCGGGGGAGGGTTCCCTTGCCCAACAGCGGCCTGTTCCAGGCCATTTTGGTCCTGATCCAGACCATTTGGGGGGCATTTTGGGCATTCTGGGCCCATTTAGACCCCGAAACAGCCTGGATTGGGCACAAAATGGCCAGGATTGACCCTGAAACAGCCAGGATCAAGCTTCTGCCGGGTGGAGGAACACTCCCCCACCTGGCAGCAGCTGGATTCTGACTATTTTGTGCCCCTTTTAGCCATTTTGGGCCCAATTCAGGCCCCAACTGGCTAAGACCGGGCCCGAAACAGCCAGTATCAGGCCTCTGCTAGGTAGAGGAACACTCCCCCACCTCGCAATGGCATGATCCTGGCCATTTCAGGTTAGATCCTGGCCATTTTGGGTCCCTTTTGTCCATGTTGGGCCCAATTAGGGCCCTAAATGGCCAATATCAGGCCCCAAACTGCCAGGTTTGGGCTGCTGCTGGGCAGGGGAATGCTCTCCCATCTGGCAGCAGCCTGTTCCAGGCTCGTCCAGGCCTTTTTGGGCCCATTTTGGTTCCATTTGGGCCCAATTTGGGCCCAAAACACCCCATGTTGGGCCCTAAATGGCCAGGTTTGAGCCGCTTTCAGGCGGGGGAGTGCTCTCTCATCTGGCAGCAGCCTGTTCCAGGCTAGTCCAGGCCATTTTGGGCTCATATTTGCCCAATTTGGGCCCAAAACAGCCCTGATCTGGCCACTGCCGGGCAGGGGAGTGCTCCCCCATGGCGGAGCAGCCTGTTCCAGGAAAATTTAGCCTTATCCGGGCCCTACCATGGATCACAAGAGCGTTTCCAGGGCAGCCACAGCCTGCGTGATGATATCACTTCCCAGAAGTGACATCATTGCACATGTAATGAGAAGCGTACCACCACCTCCCGGGAGTTGCCCAGGGTTAGTTCCCCCACCTCTTTCCCCAGAAAAAAACCCTGCAGATAGAAATCATACCCCATCTCAGCAGTTCTTAGCCCCAGTAGAGAGAAAAGATAGTTTGGAGGCTTAAATCCAAAAGCCTTATAATTATATAATCAATTATGACTACACTTACATGGGCCCAGAAACAAAACAACCAATGTATTAATATATAAAATCAGCATGACATGACTGTTGTATTTATGCACTACGTATGGATTTTTGGTCGGCAACAACTTTTATCTGTCTTGAAATCATTGACTGGGAAAAGGCAGGTTGAAAATGTTCTAAATACATACATTTAAAAGGGCTATACTACACACAATGCTGGGGATTCATAAGTACATATAGATGTTCCCACTCCATTTCTAAAAGACTCCAAATGAATGCATCAGGCCTACACAGGGACAACTTCTGTACAGAAATAGTCTGGTTGGCTTCCAATTTCTATATATATAATGCACTATGAAGCGCATAAGAGACATTCATATTGGCCTTTCATAAACTTTTTTCCCCATTTTATTCCTAATAATGCCTCATGTTCCATTCTGCATCAGTTTACTTCACAATTATGTACATCAATCATTAAAATTTACTGCAAACACAGATGTGGCTGAGGCACAAAAACCTCAGAAAGGGACCATTTACACAAAATCAATCATGAAAAATGAAATTGCTAAGCCATCTTAAATTAGAAACGGAAATAAATGTATATATATATACAATATAATAGTTAATGTACCAAATTCCAATTCTTCACCAGCCTTACTGACTTCAATCAGATTCTTATCCTGAGTTATGCCATCAGAGAGCATGAGCTTCTATGCAAAAGTAGACAGCATAAAAGCAACAAATAAGGGTTTAGGTCAGCAAGAAGAGTGAGTATTTACTAAGATATTTAACAGCATGCAGCGTGTAAATATGAACTACTAGGTATTTTAGTGGCCTAGTATAAATTACCATCCAATTTGCAAGTCTAAGATAACATTAATGAGAACATAAACTAGGACTCTCGTTAATCGAGAACCATAGATTTTAGTATTTCTTCACAAAGAAAAGTCTGAAAGGGATGGCTCTCCTGGGAAATTCATTGCAGCCACAAGTTCTGCTACTTGTAGATGTCCTTGGTCCATAGCCAGGAGAATAATTAATCTTATTTGGAACAGTATTTTGAAGTTAAAACTTCAAAAGGTATTGGGCACATTTCCCTAAGGATAATATATATATTGTTTTCAAAATGTCACCATGTTGCTACTTGTGCACATTTGCGAAACTTATAGTAGGCAGTATTTCTTCCATAACTGCTGAGTTGATCATTTTGCTTTGAACATTATTACAATATGATTTAGAGCCTTTTATCCTGAATGTGAGTAAAAAACATACATTCATTGTTTAAGTGATTTTTTTAAAAGATGGTATTCTCTGCTTGTGTCCATGAAGGTCACTTTTTGTGGCAACTCCTAACTAAGATAGAAGTAATGAAATTCTAGAAAAATCATTAACATTATATGCATAATTTGAACAATTGATATTTCAGTACCTTAGAGATTCAAGACTAAAGCACAGAAGACACAGACTACCTATATTTATACTAAGTTCTGGATGAGAACTGAGCCCGTCCCAAGGAAGACCCATTTAACGGTAATACGAAAAATACCCAGAATTTTAATGCACTGACAATTCTTTTGCATTTAAGTAGTAATGGGTCAGCCATTGGAGGCTCATCTCATAATAAGTTTAGTTTGTCCATGCATTCATGGGAATTTCTTCGGAAAACTCAAGATCTTTCAACGCTTTTTCTGAAAAAACAACAACAAAGCCCAAAGTAGCTCACCTCCATTTTCCATGTCAGCCTTCCTAAATTTCCCAAAACTTACTGGTAGAACAGAAAGTAGAAGAGGGCTAACATGAAGGGTTTACAGTAGTGTCCTAAGGTACCTTATATACGAATAGGCAAATCTGGTGACTGGAACCACGAATGGACAAGAAAGCTTTTTCTACATACTTGAATAAAGCATCAAGATCTGAAATCTTAAAAAAAAAAAGATAAAAGGAGTGCCTGTAACTTTAACCAGATGCCCAAAGTGGCTGTTGCTAGGCAACCATAACAGTTTAGCCACAATTCCAGGCTTGGTTTCTATCAGTAAAAAGGCAGGGGAACGCCCTTTCAGGGCTGTTTTGGCCTTTGAGAGAGAACTGATTGGGGCCTGGCCCAGAAGTAACTGCTGGATGACATGATACTACATGACTTGCATGACTCACCCAAGCCTGGCTACTTGCTTCTGTTCAACAACATTGCCCCCTAACAAAAGCCAGTGTAGAGTAGTGGTTAGAGTTTCAGAATAGGATCTGGAAGACCCAGGTTGAAATCACCATTCTGCTATGGAAGCTCACTAGGTGACTTTGATCCAGTCACAGGCTCTCAGTCTAACCTATCTCTCAGGGTTTTTGTGAGTATAATATGGAGACGATGAGAATGATGTCTAGGAATGAGAATATAGATGCTCTTTTAAACAAAGGATTAGCTAGAAAATACTTTTTATGTTCCTTTTGTAGAGTTATACTGAACACTGCAAGTCTGTTCCCAAGTATATGTGCTTTCTAGGATTTGTGTGTCTTTATTATACTCACACACACACACACATAGATTTCTCGTTTGCAAGAGAAACAGAATTACCGATAATAAAAAAGAATGATCTTGCTGGTGGCAGCCAAAACCAAGAAATAGGCCCAAACAGGGAATACAAGGAGCTCCTTGCTCTTGGGAGGCAGGGTGTTGGAAAAAAGTTTTTAAACACCAGACTCCTTGGTTCTTGACCAACTCAGAGAGCAGGGTGAGCACCAAGAGACAGGGTAGAACAGAGGCTGAATGATGGGGCCAAGCAGGTCTGTGATAGACCCAAGTTATATGAATTTCCCTAATCGTCTTTAAATCTAGTTGAGAAGTTCTTAATATATTTTCATATTCTGTGGAATAGTTCATTTGCAAATCTTAATGCTTTATACATAAATGTTTTCCCTGCTTTGATCTTCAGTTTTCCCTCTAGATTGTTTTCCTGGAGTAGATGGGTATAAAACATCTGAGGAGCTCCAACCCCTTGATCATTTTGCATAGTCTCCCCCCACCCCCCGGTAACTCTATGACAGCCTTTTTGAGATAAACTGGCCAGCACTGTACATTGGATTTAAAATGTGGGCCCAAAATTAAACATTTAACCTGCTCAAAAATGTTAGTTAAGATTTTCCTATATAAAGTTCTAAAAATGTTCATCACAACACTGAAAATTCATAATATACCGGGGTGGGGTGGAGAATACACACACAATCTGCTTTCATATAAAAAAACATCCAATGCAATATGAACGAAGCGGCTCTTTAAAATAATCTCTCAGGCAGATTCTAAATTGACCTATACTGAGCAACTGCTTAAATACATCTGAAACTTAGCATGGAATATTAAACAGGAATTGCTAAATTAGTTTTCTTTCTCTTTTCATACTGAAAAATTAATCTTGATTTCCAAGGTAACATGAAATTTTTACTACTTTTCCAAAGACTTCACAGGGAATAGATTTCTCCATAAAATAATTAAATGGCAAAATAAACCAAATAAGCCAGTCATGCTGAACCAATATAATCGCCATTTGCTATTACTTCCTAAAGTGCTCATTTTAAGGGAAAACAGAACCCTTGTGTAGGGACTGAAGATTAGACACTTTATTAGTGAATGAAAATTAAAATCCCAAAGTGATCCCAATTAAATTCCAAACTAACTGATCATAAACCTTTAGAAACAGTCTTAATACTTACATTCTTACTTTAATTCTCTGTTTAATGCTGAGTTCATACAGAATTGGCTTTGTGACTCTCTTGAACTCTACAGAATGTTTTGTTCAAACTGAATTTTCAGGTTGATGAAGAGTCTAGAACACCGATTCAGACTTTCATCACATATGAATGGAACGCTCTAGAAGCATGCCACTGAAATAGCTTTAAAATAAGTGGTAGTACAAAAGCCAATTAATTCTACCATTATACTGCTATGTAATTACTATTTCAAAGGCAAATCTTTATTTAAGACTCTCTTATACAACCTTTTCCATAGTCAAGGTATAGAAAGTGACACCATAGGCTGCAAATATTAAGTACCGTCATTTTCATACACATCACAAATTAATGTGTTTGGCTTATATTACTCTAAGCCATTATTTGGAGAAGGTAAATCCAATTATCATATACTGAATAGTATTTAATTGTTACACAGTAATAACCATCTGATTTTTTTTTAAATGTGCAACCTGTACTCTGGACAAAAGGCTATTGTTACGTCAGAATATGTGGAAACAGAATGGTTTCTAACTGGCAAAGGTATCAAACAAGGATGTATATTATCATCCTATCTGTTCAACCTATATCATACGGAAAGCTGAATTAGATTTAGAAGAAGGTGGCGTGAAAATCGATAGAAGGAACATTAACAATTTGAGATATGCAGATGATACCATATTACTGGCAGAAAATAATGAAGACTTGAAATGATGAAGGTTAAAGGAGAAAATGCCAAAGTAAGATTGCAGCTGAACATCAGGAAGACAAAAGTAATAACTACTAAAGAATTATATAATTTTAAGGACAGTGATGACGAAACTAAAATTGTTAATGATTTTCTACTCCTTGGCTCAATCATCGACCAAATGAGAGACCAAGAAATCAGAAGGAGATTGAGACTTGGAAGGAAATAGAAAATATCTTTAAGGATAAAGTAGTGGCATTGAGGGCCAAGATCAAGATAATTCATGCTCTAGTATTCCCTATTAGTATGTATGAATGTGATAGTTAAACAATGAAGAAAGCTGACAAGAAAAAAATTGATTCATTTGAAATGTGGTGCTGAAGGAGAATTTTATGGGTACCATAGATAGCCAAAAAACCAAATAAGTGGGTTCTAGATCAAATCAAGCCTGAACTCACCCTAGAAGCTAAAATGATTAAACTGAAGTTTGGTCACATCATAAGAAGACTCACTGAAAAAGACAATATTGTTAGGAAAATTTGAAGAAAACAGGACAAGAGGAAGACCCAAAATGAGATAGGTTGACTCAATAAGAAAGCCATGACCTCAGTCTGCAAGATTTGAGCAATGCAGATATTTTGGAGGTCATTAATTCGCAGGGTCACCATAAGTTGGAAGTGACCTGATGGCACGTAACTCATACAATAATTTTTACATTTAAAAACTGACAAGTGGACTTCTTTAAAAAATATATTATAACATGGCTTACATTTAGGTTTCAATTTTCAATCCAAAATTTAGCTATTCCAGCCCTAGCCAGTCTTCTTCAGAGGAGAGTTGTCCTATCTCTGCAGGCATTAGCCATGATAACTCCCACAAGCAAACTGTTTGAGAGGAACTTAAATCTAGCACATGCTTATATTCTTTCCAGAACAGGGCATCAGTTGCTCTTGTGTAGTAAAAAAATGAACCTATCAGAACTAGCTTAACATGAGCTAGAGAGTTTGCTCTTCTGTAAAATGCCTCTGCTTTGAAGATATTTTTTGATTTCCTAGATACATCAACTGAAGATCCTTCCCACCAATATAAACCATAAATATGGCAGTGCCACAGTCCAGATTCTACTATATTAGCATACACAATACTCTTTTTGCATTTGGAGCTAGCACTATGATAGTCTTACTTTAAAAAAACACTATTTTATTTATTGATTATTGAAAAATGCTGCCTTTTACACATGCTGTTAAATATTGGAAAATAATCGTAGCAAGTATTTCCACATATATACATTTTAGAACAGCAACACTAGAACTGTTGCTAAATTATGTTGTAAGTTTTCCGGATGCCAGACTAGACATTCGCTTTTTTTAAAGAGTTGTGTCCCTTGCAGCCACACAGCAGCTGGGGGTGATTGTTAAAAAAATAAAGAACCCATTTGGGCTTGGAATGCTGCTGCAAAGGGAGAAAAAAAAACAGCCGTTTTCCACACTGAAACAGTGCAAGAGGGGGGAGTTATTTCTCCATTTTTGCTGTTCCACAAAATACTACACATGGAGTAACAAAACTGGGGAAATAACTCCCCCCATCACTGTCTTCATGAAGGAAAACAGATGATAAGGGAAGTCCTTTTAAAATATCACTGAGGGATCAATCCTGTCTTGGCCCACAGCATAGTGCTCTTATTCCCCTCCATCCTTTCCAGGTGCCAAAACACTTGTGAGTGCAGCCATTTTGACACTTGATAAGGCACAGGAACAAGAGCGCCTTAACACACTACGGCCCCAGTCAGGATCAGGCTTGCAGTGGCATTTTAAAATGACATTAAAATGGCAGCAGGAAGTCATCACATCTAGTTTAGCCCACAGATACATGCAACTAGCCTGCAGCTTCTAAGGAATCCTTTGGCTGACAGATCAGACAGATGGTTGTTACCAGGAGGTTCTCATTTGATCAAGTAATCTATATAACTAAAAAAATGGCATATTGTAGTGAAAGGGCTTGTATATTGTGTGCATGCTGATGGGTAAAATCTTTGGGATTTGTCAAGGAATGTCATGTCACCCACTGTCTGGGATATAGGTTTTGTCTTTGCCTGTAGCACTTCCACCAAATGTAATGCTTTACTTTGCCTATAGAAGCAAGTGACAAACATTCACCTATGTAAGATATTTATTTAGAAAATGTCTATTCTGCTTCTCCAGAGAACCTGCTTGAACGACTAAGATAAAGTAAAAAACTGCATCATTGGGCTGAGACTAAACCTGCTCGCTGGATCTTGGTAAAATTAACCATTATGAATAATGCTGGCTCCGTATCTGCATTGCCTCACCCTGTGCTCCTTTTCTTGCTCCATTTCTGGTAATAAGTCTCTAACTCCAACTAGGACGTGTCTTGACCTCATATGTATCATTCCCACAATATTAGCAGCAGAAACTGCATTTTCTTTTTGTTTACATTTTCTCTAAGAAAAGAAGAAAGAGAAAGTCAAAGAGAGGAAAGATAGACATCCTCTGACAGATTTAATGGAGGAAAAAGAAAGGCAGAGAACATACACACAAAGAAGAATGATGGATATGTATAGTTAAAAATAAAAAGTGGGTCCCGCATAGCTGGCTGGATTTAAACGATTGATCCCAGGTTGACAAATGAAAAAGGTTGACAACTCCTCTGACACAGAACATAAAAGTAAAGTATATACAGAGACTATGAGATGAGAAGAAAAGTACTACTCTGGCACATTTCAATTGTTCTGTTCCAAGTACGTGTTTAATTTCTATTGATAAAGTGTCTGACATGTACTACAGAATGTCATTTAAATTTGAGAAAAGATTCAGTTATAATTAAAGTTAACAGTGAAAGAGACTATGTTCCAAGAAGATGGATGCAGTTCTGGTAAATCTTCATCAGTCGTAATCTCATCTACTTAAGTACAGGAAGGCAGTGGCTTGCAAAAATAGTATATTTTCAGAAAATCAGAACATTTATCGGCACATTTCTCATCAGTAGCATGAAGGAGACATTTTTAATAGCAGATTCTATTTGATTCATTGTGGTTCAGTTCTACAGCTCTAAATTTCTATTTACGTACCTTTTGGATTGTGTGTTTCCCCTACTTCCACAGGGCTTCATCACACTGAACTGATATCACACTGAGCCCATCTGTCGGGAGGGCGGGGTATAAATCAAATCAATAAATAAATATCCTTAAACTGTGGTTGGGGGAAGCTTCACCAACCCAGTCCCCTGTTCTTTCTTGAATTAAGGCACTACCTCAGATGCTAGCTAGACAAGTCTGTTTCATGCTACATAGAGGTAAACAGAGGGATGGTTCAGCTCCCCACCTTCATGCATATTTTGTTCTACAGGAGATATTACCCAACCCCATTTTCAATTTGAATGGTAAAGGAAAAAAACAACAAATCATATCTTCTTTGATCCAAAGACAAAAGTTATGAAGAACAGAAACAAATTGCTTGACTTCTGGAAACATATCACCATCATAACTAGATCTGTAAACACAAAGAAAACTCAAACATGTAAAACTTACATGAACAAGTGGTTCTGTGTTCAGTTCTGGAAGGCACTAACTACAAGCCCAAATACCATGAGCTCTTTACTCCAGAAGGCCAGCATATCATGAAGAAGAGTGCTAGTGAAATGAGGCCCAGTGTGCTGTAGCGGTTAGAATGTTGGGCTACAATCTGAGAGACCCAGGCCTGAATTCCCACTCTGCTGTGGAAGCTCACTGGGTGATCTTCAACCAGGTAGTCACACACACTCAGCCTAACTTGCCTCACAGGTTGTGAACATAAAATGGATAAAAAGAACAATATAAGGTGCTCTGATTCCCCACCGGGGAGAAAGGCAGGATATAAAAGAAGAAAATAATAAGTGATAATCTAGACTCTTCTATGCTGAGCGAATTCTAATGCTGTACATGGATTGTTGACTTGAAAACGCAGTCATAATCTCTCACCTGCATTCTGAAGTGGAAAGTTCTTAACACTTTCAAGAAAGACCATTAAGATCTTGAATTCAGGCCCTATCACTTTGTCAGGGACCAGTGTTAGGGTTACCAGGTCCCCCTGGCGGGAGGTGGGGGACCCAGTACCTACCTTGCTTGGTTCTTTTGTGCACACATGTTCCCAGGCCCATGCAATGACATCACTTTCAGGAAGTGCTGCCATCACACAGCCCACAGCCACCCCCAGGAGCGCTCCTGTGCTCTGTGGGGGGAGCCAAATCAGGCTTGATTCAGGCCCATATCAGCCCAGATCAGGCCCAAATCAGCCCAGATCAGGCCCAAATCGGGCCTCTGCAGGGCGCAGGAGCGCTCCCATGCTTCACAGCGGCCCAATCCAGGCCCAGATCGGCCTGGAACGGGCTACTGCAGAGTGCAGGAATGCTCCCGTGCTCTGCAGAGGCTCAATCCAAGCCAGTTTAGGCTCAGATCAGGCTGCTGCAGAGCGCGGGAGCGCTCCTGTGCTCTGCAGCGGCCCGATCTGTACCTGATTCGGGCTGGATCAGGCCCATGGGAGCTCACCAGCCAGATAAGCATGGACAGGGGGGTGGAGGGTGGGATCGGGGGATCCCTTGCCCCCAGCAGGAGACTGGCAATCATAACCAGGGTGGACTCACTGTTTCTGTGCTCAAATAGATCAATTTATCTTGCCAACCAAAATGGAATAATTCTAGATATGCTTCCTTTACGAAATGAATCTTCACTTGATTGGGGTTATCTTGTTTTATAAAGCTAGGGCAAATAATAACTTTTACACTAACACTTTGGTGCTTTGCAAAGGGTTGTGTTGTGCTCTAGTCACCAATATACAATGCCTTCAATTCGCTCATATCACACTATGATTTCATGACAACAGTGTATTTCTGAGTACAAAAAGCAGAGCAGCCATTAACTATCGTCTTGTGCATCACAGCTACTTTCCTTACCGAATACAAACAAAAACTGAACAGAGAGAAGAGTTACACTGGAATGAAGAAAACTGATGTTGCTACTCTGGAGACAACTCAGACAAATGTCTTGCCGTATGAAAATAGTTTCAAGAATTTGTGATCCAAAAAACCCCATGTTACAGTTTGAATAGAATCTAGCTATACAACATGTTCATGCTTTAAAGCTCTGAATGATTTCTTATTCAAGTCACTATAATGATCTCCTACAGGCAACTATGTGGTAACAAAATTCAATAATCAAACAATAGAAAAACACCTCAGAAACTCTTTCTCTCCTAGTATTTAAGTTATTTATTCACTGACTGGAAGACAACTGAACAGCAAAGCTATCTTTAGCAGTCCTCTCCTGTCTCTCATGGGTAATCCTAAAGTGAACAATCATTTTGTATAGCCTGAACAGTGGGCTTGACATACAATTAAACAACTAAGTGTAGCCCGTGAATATTGTGAAGCATAAAAACATCAATGAGATTTTTAGACATCTTCACAACTAAACCAGAAATACTTGGCAGGACCAAAAGCTTTCCCAGTGGTTCTGGTTCTCCTCAGACAATTACTTTCTTGAACAACAAAAATAAAGGTGGGATCCAAATATTTCTCCTCTTGACAAAAACGTACTTAAATGCACCTTCCCAATGCTCAAACCTATTAAATTGTCCCTGATCTCACCAGATCTCAAAAGTCAAGTAGGGTTGGTCCTGGTTAGTTCTTATATGGAAGGGGCAGGCCATGGCTAGAGATGGCCACGAACAGCAATATGAACAAAAAAAAAGCCATGAACGGCCCAATCTGCTCTTCGCGAACAAGCTGTTCGTGAGGCCCCATTCTAAACGAACAGGTGGTCGTTCCAAGCCTCATTCGTTGCTGTTTGTTGCTGTTCGTCAAGCCAGACAGTCTGGCACCTGCAATCAATTCCCTTGGCAACTTAGGCATGGATTGTCTGAACTCCTGCTGTTGTCCTGGAAACCCCAATCTAAGCCCAATTTAGCTTGATAGGCATGTCTTCCTTTCAAGTGTGGAGTTCCAAATTTGTTACAACAAGGGAGCAAAGAGCAGGGGAGAAGGGGGCTCCCAGCTCTGACTTTGCAGACAGTGGACAGTTGCTGTTGGCATTTTGATAAGAGTACACTGGAGCTTGAATTTTCTTTGTGTGTGGTGGGATAGGGATCTACCCCTTCAAGTTCCAGGGCTGCTGCCAGGCTCTGGGCCAAGCTATTATTTATTATTGGTACCTTTCCTGCTGCCTGCTCAGGTCAAGTTTCTGGGAGTGGTGCAGTAGGGATCTTGACCAAACTTGGATGATGGCTGGAGGAGAGCCTGCTGGCCCCCACAAACAGCCAACCACGAACATGTTCATGAACAGGGCCATGTTCGTGGTTGTTCTTGAGTCCCTGTTCGTGGATGGCAATGAACAATGAACATCATGTTAGGGTTTTTTTTCTGTTCGTACCCATCTCTAGCCATGGCAAACCATCTCTGTTTATCTCTTGCCTTTAAAACCCTGTGGAGTCACCATAAGTCAGCCACAACTTGATAGCACTTTTTACCACCAGCATTGCAGCTTGGAATAATGAATGAAATGTGAAAGTCCAAAATTTATGGGTTCCTGTCTCTGAGTGCCCATGCACTGACTGACAGCAAGCCACAGTCCCTCCTTATGCCCATGCCATATTGTTCACTTTGCAAGGTTATTTTATTTATTATATTAACATACCTTTTTTAGAAAGAGAAAAAAATGGCTTGGGCAGAGAGGAAAGAATATTTTTGGAGGAAGTTCCAAAAATCCCTTTATAAGTGGAGGACTGGTTTGGATTAAAGGTATAGCATGGCCATATATTTCCAGAATTAGAATTGCAAAATGTATTTCCCCCACACTTGCATATTTGTATATATAAGAAAGATACAGTAAATCAAAACCAACTGTCTTCTGCTCATATGTCAAAACAGCAGCAGCCACAGAGATATGATTTAATCTCTCTTCATTTTACCTGAACATGAAGAATAATCACGAAGAAGAGAAATAGTGGGGTTACTATTCCCATTTTAATGGCCAACAGTAATATTCCTCTCCTAATAGCATCTGCATAAATTCAGGTAGAGATGGCAGAAATCATTTGTGTCAATTTATTAATAATGGAGCCAAGTAACCATAATTATACTTCTCTCTTTACACCAGGAAAGCCCCTGGAATCCAAACAGCATTACAGCACAAGTAAACACTTTCTTTTGTCTATGTTTTTATGTAGTATTTATGATACTCCAAACTTCAGTCTAAACTAAGCTTTAAATTACAGAAGGTACACTATTATGAGACCGGCTACAATAATCAGGCGGAATTAGTGCTACCTACCTACATCCTGGCCTCCATTTTTCCCTGTTTTTATTCAATTGGATCTTTCAGTGAATGTTTCGGCAGTATTTATGAAGATATCTATATGCTTTGAAGCTGAAACCATAACTAACATCCAAGGGTATATCCACACATCTTTGGATGTTGTTGTTTTGTTATGTTATAGTGATAATTCTCTGCAGGATTGCTTTGTCCAAACAAGGAAATCCGATTGCAAATTATTGCACCACAATAATACAGTACTCAATATGGTGTGGATGCAGGCTAAGTCGTTAAATGTTTTGTTACAAATTGCCCTCTGTGCTGTCCTTATGTTTAGTTAAGAATGCTATGCTCAAATTCAAAGTCACAAACACCCACCTCACAGGGTGTTTTGTTATGGGGAAAATAATAACATACTTTGTAAACAGTTCTGAGTGGATGTTAAATCATCCTGAAGGGCGGCATATAAATCGAATGATGTTGTTGTTATTGTTAAAAATTTTGTCCCTCTTAATCACTCAGAATTCTCAAAAACTTCTGCAGCTGTATAACTCTATTGCATCTTCAACTTTCTCCTTTGTGATCTACTAGGATTCAAAGTTGTTTTACTCTACAAGTGTTGTAAAGAGAGAAAGGAAGTTCAGATGGGCCTTTTGCCCAGCAATACTTCTGACTGGCTATACAAATTTTTTAAAAATATTTGTTTGGCAGCAACTGCCACCACAGCGCAGGATCTTTACTAAGCATGACTTAAAGTAAGCTATGCATATACAAGAAAATATTTTTTTGAAACTGTTACTATCAAAGCTATGCATAATCTCACTCCCTGACATTTTGTGGTTGTGCCCAGCCTCCTCCTGTGCCAGTATTCCAAAGGGACCACAGGCTTAAAAAGGCTGGAGGGTGGTGATTTAAAGCAACCTAACACAGAAAATACATTTATGTAAACAAAGAAAAATAAAGCCAAATTACCAAAACCTGTATTTCATAACAGACATCCTTGTCAAGGACATTTCAAGATAAAAGTCACAGAGAGTAAACAATGTAGGACGAACTGCCTATTCAGAATGACAGCTTGATGCACAGTGGTTAACAAAGAAAGTTTTGCATACTCCACAGGGTTTGAAGTATGATTTGTTTCTGCTCTTTTTTCCCTCATGAAACCAGTTTTATTCCCTCAAATGTTTCATAATCTCATAGTAAACCAACAAGGGACAGAATATGCCTTTTTATAGATTTGCTGTATGATAGTTTTGCACCATGTATTAAAATTGTATTAAATGCATAATACTTCTCATTTATGTAACTCCAGGGAACACTGCAACACTTTTCTTTTCAGGCCTACCTAGACTGGTGTTTGGCTATGTCTCCTTGATCACCTCTTTCCGATCCTAAACTAATTACTTAGTTTGCTTCTTTCCATTCTGTACCAACAACCCCTTTAAGCATGGGGACATTTAAAAAGAAAGAGTCTTAACATTTAAGAACAACCATCCATGCTATCATACACAATAGGATCAAGAGTATCCAGCACATCACCAAGGTAGTTTCCATCATGATGAAGATATATGTCATCGGGCCTTTTAGATATTAAGCTGGCCTGTGATTCGCTCCTTTGCTCCCTCCTCACTCCGGAGACGGAGGAATCGCATTGCGCGCTGAAGCCAAGAGCTATGAAAACTGCCCCTCTGGAGGAGTTTTTTTACTGAGTTCCACCTCAGCATGCACAGCGACTCATCCATAGCACCAATTTTCCAACATGATGGAGGAATCATGGTTAGGGTTGCCAGCCTCCAGGTAGTGCCTGGAGATCTCCCGGAATTACAATTGGTCTCCAGGCCACAGAGATCAGTTCACCTGGAGAAAATAGCTACTTTGGGGGGTGGACTCTATGGAATTATGCCATGTCAAGGTCCTTTTCCTCCACAAACCCCACTTTCTCCAGGTTTCTCCAGGTTTTACCCCCCAGATCTCCAGGAATCTCCCAACTTGGAGCTGGCAACCCTAGTCATGGCGTGCAAAGCTCAGTGAAAACTGCCTCCAAAGGGGCAATTTTCATAGCACTAAGCCTCAGCATATACTGTGGTTCCTCTACCGCACCAAAAATGACATCATTTTCTGGCATGGTGGATGAGAGCAAGAGCATGCACAAGCACAGGAGGTGGGTATTCTGCTATCTCTCCCCCCCCCCCCCCCCGGACCTTGCATTCGTGCTTTGATTACCAGGATAAAGGGTAGTTTATCTGGGGCCAGGATCTCTTTGTGTGTTACTCAGGACATCCTGCATTTCTTCATCATAACAATCTCAAATGGGAGGACTGGGCAGAGGACAGCAAAACTGTGTTTATTCTTCTTAAATTACAAGTGTTCACACAGAGAAAAAGAAGACCAAAATGCACAAGTATAAAGGGGAAGGGTTAAGAGGGTTTTAATCAATATTAAACGGAACACAAGTCAACAAACATAATACTGTGCAACCAGAGGTCACTGCCAATTTAGATGACATTAATAAGCAACACATTTCCAGTGCTCCTGAAATAACAGCAACACTCTAGTCTGCACTGGCACAGCCTCTTCTGGAGTACTTCATTCTGATAGGAGTGCCACAGTTCAAGGAGGCTGATGACAAGCAGGAAGGCACTCCATAGTAAACTGTTTTTTTAAAAGCAAAGGAAGGGATGACAGATGACATGCACGGGATTAGCCTACAGACAAAATAAGCTAAATTGGTTAGCCGTGTTGACGTGTCCACATACTTAAATAGATCTCAGGTCAAGCCAACATGACACAGCTTACTCTGATCCTGGCTGTGGACATGATGTCTGGCAGGAGTGCTTGCCATGAGTGTTGACAGTTGTAAAAAGCAGTGTGCATTTCATGATGTAAAGGTTATTAAAAAAAAATTCCACCACAACGCACTTTTCCTCTCCCTTCTCTAAAGGGCTTCCAATATCCCCATTGTGCTCACAACTTAGAATGCAAGGAAATCTAAATCACTATGCTGCTTTGGGCCATTTTGGTTAAGGCAAGCATCCTCATCCAACTTGGGGCCCAGGACTGCCAGTCCCAGGTTGTGAAATTCCTGGAGATCTGGGGGGAGGGGGGAGCCTAGGGACAGTGAGGTTTAGAAAGGGAGGGGTCTCAGCAATTTTCTCTAGGGGAACTGATCTCTGCTGTCTGGAGATCAATTGTAATTCTGGGAAATCGCCAGCCACCACCTGGAGGCTGGCAACTCTGTTACAGCTTGTTATGTTAGGAAGGAAATATCTAACTTATGAGATAGATGATGGAACATAAAGGATGGAATTGGCATTATGTTGGTGTGCAGCCACAGGAAGAAGTGATCACAAAGCTGTTATTTTCACTGAAGTGTTTTGTACAATATTAAAAGCAACACTTAATCTCAGTTGTGTTATGAGTTTCAAACTCATGAGTTAGACAATTTAGAACAATTTTCTATTTTCTTCTTCGAAAACTATTTTTGAACATGGCATTTCTAAGAGACCAATCTTTGGGCCAAGCTACACATGACGAATGACACTTGAATGGCAAGTGTATTTCTCCCTGTTCACTTGCCCTCCACTCAATCCACTTGCCGTTCAAGTGTCATTCGTCATGTGTAGCTTGGCCCTTTGTCTCTAGTTCTAAACCTTGCCATAGAGATGATTAATAGACCCACAAAATGGAGCCAGGGACAGATAGGAGGAGCTCTCTACAAACCTGAAGGAAGTCCCAAAACATTGAGGGATAAAACTTCCCAGCATAATAGAAACAATGGCTTTATCTTATTAAAAGGATACCCACAGAACTGTCAGTGGCCATTGTGGAAGTTGCAAGGCAACCACAATATTGCTGTACTTTCTAAGCTTTGGTTTTGGTAAAGAAGGGATTCCCAAGGTGATGACTTTGGGTGCCATGGCATCCACTGACTCCTCTCCTGCTGCCTGTCTAGTGTTTTTACAAAATGGGACCACCAAGGCTTCTGATTGGCCATTTGACTGGCTGTCTAGATTTTTATAAGAGCTGATTCAGCAGCAGCTGCTATAAAAGCTCAAGGATCTTCACTGTGTGCCTGGCTTCATCTCCTGCAACAGTCACTGTGTGGCATCCATTTTGTGGCTGTGCCCACCATTTTATGTCAGAATTCTAAAGGTAGGGAATTCTGACACAAAATGCTTGTTTGGGATGAGTTTCCCCTGCTTGTTTGGGTTGAGTTTGTGGGGATTTTCCCCCCACCCCACCCCTTTTTTTGTCCTTAGAATTCCAAAGATGCCTGCAGGGTTAAAATAGTTGGGAATCTCTACTGTAAAGCAAAGCCCTGGCAGTGAAGCATTTGGATGCCAGAAAAAGCCCTGCAAAGGTCCCGTCCCCCTTCCATCATGTTCCCTGATGGATAAGGACTCATTGGGGAGAGGCCCTGCGATGACTCAAGACTCACTACCCACACAACTGGTCCTGATCTGGTGGCTGGTGCTGCACTACTGGGCCAGACTTTGCCTAGGGAGAGGCTGCCAGAGGGAGGAAAGAAGGGAGAGTGCTGAAGATGGAGGTGTGGCACAGATAAAGGCATGTTATCTGGTAGGTAGGAAAGAGAAGGAACCAGGACAAGGTGAAGAGGCCATGGAAGCTTTAAGGGATGGGAAAGAAGAAATAGTGTGCATTGGCAAAATGAGATGCCCCCTTCAAGTGCTTGAGGATCCCTGCTTGTTCAATATTATAGTTCTCCTTTCCAGAACTAGAATTTTAATACTTTAAACTGATTTGATTGATTATCTTTATGATGGAGCTCCAAAGAATTCTAAAAAACTTTACCTCAGTGAAAAGATCTATTTATTGTACTTGATGAGTTTGTCTCTTTAAACTGCAATCAAACAGAACTACTGAAAAACGGAATAACCTAAATCAAATAATAATAATAATAATAATAATAATAATAATAACATTCGATTTATATACCGCCCTTCAGGACAACTTAATGCCCACTCAGAGCAGTTTACAAAGTGTTATTATTACCCCACAACAATCACCCTGTGAGGTGGGAGGGGCTGAGAGAGCTCCAGAGAACTGTGACTCGCCCAAGGCCACCCAGCTGGCTTCGTGGAGGAGTGGGGAATCAAACCCGGCTCTCCAGATTAGAGTCCCGTGCTCTTAACCACTACACCAAACTGAGTCCAGTAGCATCTATAAGATGAACAAAATTTTGGGAGTCACAGCTCACTTCTTCAGATACCACGAAGTGACTCACAAAAACTCATACTCTATAGGTGCTATTGGACTCTTGCTTTTTTCTACTGATACAGACAGACAAACACAGCTACCCATCTTGATCTAAATTAAAGAGCCTCTCAAGGCTTTTCCAGAAAAAGCCCCACCTAAATAAGTCCATAAGGAAAGTTTATTGTTATGCATTTTTAACAGGAGAAAACAAGGGTAAACTAATAGTGTAAAGACAGGAAACCATATTATGTGACTCTTCAGATTGCTTTTCCGTCTTCCCTATCTACTTAGCAAGGAGTTCAGGAAGCTACTCTGCCCCATAAACAGAATCCTAATTACCAGCATGCCCTATTGCTACAAGTAATGATATGAAATTAATCTCTTAGACATTTCCAGTCTCTAGGATACAAATAATAAATTATCTACAACTTGACAACCAAAACAGAATCTCTCAGAAAAACCTACTTATGTGACAGACAACTAATTTAAGCATACCAATTGCAGTGAAATCCATGAACATTTGTAGAGAAAGGAAACCTTTTTTCAGTTCCTGACCTCCAGAAAATCATTTTTATCAGATATAAGAAATGGACCGTCTAGACTAGGTTATTGTGCTTTAATAATTTCCCTGTTATGGCCTTACTGTGTGTATATATTATACAAAGTTTCAGGGAAACTGATGCAAAATCATACAAGGAATCTCATTATTGCAATACCATAAGGAAATAAAACTCCAGCTAGAACATAATAGGCTCAAACAACACCGCAGTCTCCTAGCATACTGTCATAAGGATAATGTATGCAAACAGTTATAAGGATAATATTTTATCTATTTTATCTATTACCTGTTCATATAAATTATATTCTGCCCAGAACTTCAAGGGAAGAATGGTGTAAAGAAAGATTTAAAAATCAAATATAGGTTGTCCTTTCAGGATTCACTGCCAAGCAAAACCATTGATAAAAAAACAGAAAAGGGCGGGGGAGGAAGAGGAGATGTAGTAGTAGTAATAGTGCTGTCAAGTCACACCCTACCCACGGCAATCCCTCTTGGGGTTTTCAAGGCAAGAGAGTAGCCGAAGTGGTTTGCCATTGCCTTCCTCTACAGAGGAACCTGGTCTTCCTTGGTGTAGCTTTTTAAGAATCCCTCATGTTTCATATATCATCAAGTATTTAATATTCTCTACACTGAAATTTGTTCCACTAAACACCATATATTCCAAACATGTTCCTAATACCTATGAACACTGTACTAGTGTCATGAATCAACCAGATACAGTCAGCCCTGACAAGGCAGAGGGCTTGGTGGTAGAGGAAGGGGCAGCTGAAGCAGGCCTCAACCCACAGTCAGCTACAGACAGCTTGCCACCAGAAGTTACAGCTATTCTACCAGATAAGAAGCTACCATACCACAGAAGTGTCCTGACTGTTCAGGTCCATGATCCAGAATCAAACAGCACCCCACCACCCACCTCGCTTCCTCCATCTCCAGAGCTCCAGGAGGGTCCAGCATGAAATACTGGAAAGAAGATGGAGTGTGCATTTGGCAACACAGAGACACCTGAATTTAATTAGTAAAGGGGAGTATGCACGTATGGGGCAGATGCAGCCCA
Source organism: Eublepharis macularius (assembly GCF_028583425.1). NCBI lineage: Eukaryota > Metazoa > Chordata > Lepidosauria > Squamata > Eublepharidae > Eublepharis > Eublepharis macularius. The sequence continues at coordinate 52,316,406 of NC_072799.1, forward strand.
GCAAAACAAGTGTCTTGGCTATAAAAGACAGAGAGGCAGCTGTGGAAGCAACAAATCAAACCATTTTTGACCCCACCATCACTGATCCTTTTTCTACTTAGCTCCTGTAACACATCAGACTGTTTCTGGACTTTGACTTCTGAACTTACCCTGAACCTGTTATAGTGACAACCCTCTGAGTCCGTGTATGATCTAAGGACTGAATTCCAACCTTGCTGTACTGGCCTGTGCCTTCCCTTGCCTTGCTTGAACGGTAATGCCTCTGAATAGCCCAGCACCCAGAGGGTCTGTGGACAACAGCAGTATTATGTTCTTGATAGCCTTTGAGATTTAAATTATACCTACATAAACTTATTGTCAAGGAATTCTATTCTTCTATTATTCATATAATATATGGGATCCCAGATGCCTGGCAGTGCCAGGCAATTTCCTGGCAGTTTGCCTTATTGCCCGCCAGGAAACTTTGAGCTGTCTGGTGACTGGCCACCACTGACAGGGACCCCAAGAACATGTGCAGCACACACTCCCAGCAGATGTGACAATATCAGTTCCAGAAATGATATCATTGTGCCCACTATGGGAGTGCTTCCGAGTTTTGAGCTGAACTGATCTTAGCCTCAAAGGGGCAAAGTACAGGAACACTCCTGCAGTTGGAAATGACATCATTGCATCGGTGCTTGGGAAACTATCTCACTTCAATGATGTCACTTCTAGAAGTGGCATCATTGAATCAGTTCTATACTGCCAGGAATCGGCTGTTGAATTTGCTTACCAGTGCCGCAGCCCTTTTAAAATTTATTTATGTTATTTATAGTCTGCTTCTCTCTGGGACGCAAGGTGGACTACATAGAATAAGTCAATTGACTCAATAAGACACCCAATAAACCAGGGGGCCCCAATTTTTTTTGAGCCTGCAGGCACATTTGAAATTCTGACAAAGCATGGAGGGTGCTGCCACAAAACGGCTGCTGCAGGAGGTGGAGCCAACCACAAAATGGCTACTACAGTCATACAGTGAAGATCCCTGTGTTGCAGAAACAGCCAAAATAATGTTTTTAAAAATCTGCACACCCAATCAAATCTCCAATGGCCAATCAGAAGCCATGCTTTGCAAAAGTCCCACCTGGCCCCACTCATTTGCTAAAAAAGACTTGGCAGGCACCAAGAAAGGTGTCAGCAGGCTCTATGGTACCCACAGGCACTACACTGGGGACCCTTGCAATAAACAATGCAATAGGATTTGGATTGTAGAAATCTGGAACCAACCAGAAATCTGGAACAGAGTTGAAACAAAACACATGTAATAACATGACACATTAAACGATGCAAAGTTACATTGTAGGATCCTTCTTATAGCAACAAACAATACAAACTATACACCACAGGAAAGACTACAGCCCTAACACTTTACCAAAGTATCTTTCTGAACCATTTTGTGATGGTACATCCCTCTTGCCTGTGTAAAAAAAGCCCTCTTGAATAATTTAGTTTTGCATCGTTTGCAGAAAGCCTGGGGAGTGAGAGCCTTCCTGACCTCATAAGGCAGCCCATTCCATAAGACGGGGGCCACTATGGAGAATACGCATGTATAGGAAAGTTGTTGATTTTGCTCATTTTTAGGGTGGCACTGCAGGTGCTCAGGCCCTGCTCAGGCCCTGCAAAGCTGTTGCGGCAGAACATAGGAGGAAATGTGGTCCCACAGATGTGAGGGACCAAGGGCTTTGTAAGAGATAGCTAAAACCATAAACTGAGCCCAGTAACTGATGGGCAGCTAATAGAGTGACTGCAGAATGAGAGTTTGCTCCATATAGCTCCTGATAATAGCTGAGCTGCAGCATTCTGCACCAACTGGAATATCCAAGTTGATTTCTAAGGGAGACTGATGTAGCGTGCATTAGAGTAGTCTAGTCTCAATGTTAGTTGTGAAGTAGATCCAGGAGGGCTTTTGAAGAGCTGCAGCACTTCACGCCAGCCCTGTAGGATCTCCCAGCATCTCATGACAGTTTCTTCTCTCATGAGAGGTTGGGGTCTACTGCTGCCCAGCCTTCTCCATGGCCACTATTTAGGCAGGCAGGTGCTACTGTTTCAGGTATCTTAGTTGTCATGGGGATTTCTTGCCCTGTTTGGAGCAGCCACTGGTCAGGGGCAGGTAATTTCCAACCCTGGAAAGTTCTACAGAATTGTGTGACTGGATAAAACGGCAAATAAATAAATATTGCTAGAGAAATACAGCTTTTAAAAAACATCGTGTGCCAGTGTAAGGAGCCACTGGATCTCTGCTGTGCCGTACTGTGTGTCAAGTTATCCTAGAGGTCACCTGGAGGGTTATCAGATACTCTCAAGCTCCAGAGTGACCCCACACACCCAGGCAGCCCATTGGTTTCATCCACCCTGGTAAGCAACCATAAGTTTTGAATGTGTCCATTTAGTTACTAGCTTTGTTTGTGTCAGAACTTACTATTGCCTGCCCCTCTTTCTATCCAGCTTATTTTTCCCCTCGAAGAGGATGGTCCCAGGGATCCATTCCTCCTGCTTCGTACCTGCTTTCCTTCCCTGTCTGCCTGAAGCCCAGCATCACAGCAGCCAAAGACACAGAATTTAATTCTACTCTTTCATATCAGTTATCCTTATTGCAGGCATTGCAAAAAGCTATCAATACATTAATGGAATTGTAAATCTTACCATATTTTGACATCTCTGACATTATCTAGCTACAGTCAATCACTGCTCCCTGAGTAATCATGCTCAAAGCAAAATATATGACAAGTTGCCCCACCAAAATTCTTCACTTGACAAGAAACGATCTAGCAAGGGGATTATTTAAAGGTATTGATCGTGTCCCCCTCTGCCATTTGAAAAATCAAAGCTATTGTAGAAGCATTCCCGCATTAATTATTTTCACTATAGAACTGACAGTAAGTCATCAATTGCAAGTGAAGAACAATACTAGGCAGGAGAGCTCTGCTCTGCTGTCAAAATAAGCCCCACATGTATTTAGACGAATGCCGCCACTCTCGGAGATACTACCAAAGAGTCTTGTGATGCCTTGAAGACTAACAGATCCACTGCAGCATAAGCTTTTGTGGACTAGAGATACCATAAATCTTAGTCAGTTGTATGAGATGTTAAATTTCTTGCATCATAACTGGATTTCAAACATGAATAAATTATTCTCGTATTTGCCAATATAGCAAATGCCATTCATCAAACAAAATGAGTTCAACTGTCCTGATAAGGATGAATGTGTCTACTAATACAGTTTTGCCTTACAAACTTGATGCATGTGCAGGAACACAACAAAAGACCTTCAGGGCACTCAGTGTCTAGTAATTTCTGGAAATGGAACAACCATCAAGTTTTTAAGAAAGATAGATCCAGAGGAGTTAGCCATGTTAGTCTGTAATAGCAAAATCAAAAAGAGTCCAGTAGCACCTTTAAGACTAACCAACTTTATTGTAGCATAAGCTTTCGAGAATCACAGTTCTCTTCGTCAGATGTATGATGGGCAGATGCATCTGACGAAGAGAACTGTGATTCTCGAAAGCTTATGCTACAATAAAGTTGGTTAGTCTTAAAGGTGCTACTGGACTCTTTTTGATTAAGAAAGATATGGACCCAGAAAGAAGGTGTCGGGGGGTGGGGGGAAGAGGATTGTGAAGAATCTGAGTAAGAATCAGCATATTTTTGTGTTTGTTTTTTAGGATTCTGCCTACTTCCTATGGGCTTTGATTGTATGCTTTAAAATAAAATAAATATTACAAAGACATCCCAAGTTTCTAGTCTTCTCTTATCCAAAGGGTAAACATTGCTCCAGAACTTCAGAACACCTACAGAAGTAGAAAGTGCTTAACAATAGATAATTATGATTTGGGTATGCGGTTACCTCACAGTTTGAATCAGAATGCCAAACTTGGATCAGATAATCCTCAGCATAACAATGAAAATGCTTCAATATCTATGCAAATATTTCCAAAATGAAACATATTTTTCCTTTACACTGGCAAAATTTCACTAGTATACCAGCATCTCTCTCTCTCTCTCTCTCTCTCTCTCTCTCTCTCTCTCTCTCTCTGTATCTTGGTGACTAAAAAAAGCTGACATTTTATAAATGGAAGAAGCATTTAGGGGCAAGCCATATGTGACAGGTGCAAGGAGCTCTGACGTTGATTACCTCCTCCCTGTACGGTTTTTTTTTTACCTAAATTAGCCCATGATGTACTTACTTGTTTCCAGAATCTGTACTTACTTGTTTCCAGAATATTTATTACATATAGCCAAAGGCTATCACAATCAAGCAAATAAAACACATAAGCAAAATATAAATATGAAACGATAAAACTATGATGTTAAAAACACATAAAAATACATTAAAGCACATGAGCACCATCGTTATACATGGAGTGTCATCCATTAAGCACAGCTACAGCTCTGATTTTCTTAGCTGCCAGCAGGCCTTTTTTTCTGGGAAAAGAGGTGGTGGAAAACTAGGGATACCATACCCCCTCTCACCCCACCCCCACTTACCTGGCCGGCGGGGGGGGGGCACGCACCCTCTGTGCATGCTCCCTTGTGGCGCTGCGCGCACCAGTGCACAGCAGCCGCCTGGATCGGCCCAGTTTAGCCTGGATTCGGGCCGCTGCAGAAAGCAGGAGCACTCCTGCGCTTCGCAGAGGCTCAAAACGGGCCCAATCCGCACCCAAATGGGGCCATTTTCAGGGCTACGGACCACAGTGGCTCAAAACAGGCCAAATCTGCGCCAAAATGGGCCTGAAAGGAGACTGTTTTGGCATGGATTGGGCCCATTTTGGGTAGCTGCAGAGGGCATGAGCAAAAAGCTGTGTGGACCGGGCCCATCTTGGGTCACTGTGGAGCACAGGAGCACTCCTGCATTCCACAGCGGCTCAAAATGGGCCTGATTTGCACCAAAACGGGCCTGAAACACGTGCGCACCCCCCCCCCCAGAAAGGTGAGTCCCAGGCCCCAATCCCCCTGCTGGGAGGTTGAGGGGGCCTAGCAACCCCATGGAACACTCAGGAGGGAAATGAGGGAGAAACAAACGGGATTCTTTGAAATAATATTTTCACATGCTATGGACTTGCATCAACTCTAAAGAAGGAAAGAAAGGAAAGAAGGAAAGGAAGAAGGAAGGAAATACACATTATTAAAAATACTGTGCCTGTGTTCCATTTTCTAGTCTACACCAAATTGTATTTAGGATCTTGGCACCAGTCCTGAAAACAAAAGAAAGAGAGAGGAAGGGAGGGAGGGAAAGACAAAGAAAGAAGGAAATACACATTATTAAAAAACACTGTGCCTATGTGCCAGTTTCTAGTCTACATTAATTGTATTTAGGATGTTGGCACAGGTCCTGGAAAGGAAAGGAAAGGAAAGGAAAGGAAAGGAAAGGAAAGGAAAGGAAAGGAAAGGAAAGGACGGAAGGAAGGAAGGAAAGGAAGAAAAGAAAGACGGAGGGAAGGAAGATACCCATTATTAAATACACTGTGCCTATGTGCCAGTTTTTAGCCTACACTGAATTGTATTTAGCATGTTCGCACAGGTTCTGAAAACTACCCCTCACAACATTTCAGGCTTGAAAGGTCAGAAAGCAAAGCCACACAATTTTAAGCACATTCCCCTCTGCCCTAGCAGTCCTGCACGCATGCACTTACAGGTAAACGGGGCTTCCACTCAAACTAACGTGCCTGAGCAGTAAGGCCGCTGAACTTCAGTGAGTTTGAGACAAGAGGCAGCACATGCACAGACCCTCCTCATGCACCAATTGTGGGATTTGAAAGCAGCAACACAAACGCTGCTGTGAGCCCGAAGTCCAGGGCTGCCTCCACTTTGGCGCTTCCTTCCTGCCTTCCTTGCCATTTCCTTTCCCCTTCCCCTTCCTCCCAAGTACTGAAGTGGCAGCACTGTGAGCGTGGGACTGGCTGAACGCGGCACCCTCAGAGGAGCGCCCAGCATGGTGAGGGAGGGAGGGCTGGCTCTGGGAGCCGCAAAATATGGCTCAAAGAGCCACATGCAGCTCGGAGCTGTTTGGTCACCTCTGCTCCAGGGAAACTGATCTCTGTCTGGAGATGGGACCGGTCATGTGTGCATTTTCAAGAGCTTCCGGAACTCAGTTCCACTGAGTTCCAGCTGAAAAAAAGCCCTGGCTGCCAGGCAAACTATGTTGTTCTATGAGAGCGGAACTACAAGTGACAAAAGGCACAGTTTGGACACTTACCAGCTTCCCTCAAGTTTTGATGGGAAATGTAGGCATCCTAGTCTTGCAGCTTGGCTCTCTGACTGCTGTCCAATGGACTTTTCAACTGTCACTTGTCCAACATTCTGCCAAGCTGCCTACATTTCCCATCAAAACTTGAGGGAAGCTGACAAGTGTCCAACCTGTGCCGTTTGTCACTTGTAGTTCTGCTCTGAGAGATGTGAATATCCAGGTCATAAAGAAAGAGGGTTAATTTTTCCACCACAGGGGAAGAATTAATGTTTTTAAAGATTTCTCCCAAAAATTTATTTCTAGGCTCTGTATACTAAGGGCAGAATGAAAGATAATGAGGAAGGTCTTCAGGGAAGCTCCACAAATACAGAAATGAGCATCAATTGGTACTTACTTTCCCCCCCTCATGGCTAATATCAGCTGCTGGGGGGGGCTGGAGACTGAAAAATGGGAGGGTTTTTTTGTTTGCTTTGATATAAGTAAAATCCACCTATATTTTACAATTACCCTCCTCCCACAAAAGGTTCAGTCATGGGTCTTTCATGTCATGTCTTGTTTGCTCATTTTTAGTAAGTACTTGAGATGTATACATCATTTAAGAACTAAAATTGCTACCTCAGTAATGGGGGGAGCGGGGGGAGAATTCTTCAAACAATCACAGAGTTCGAAACTCTGAAACATTTAATTCTCAGCTTGTTTTGGTATCTCATAAAATCAATGACATATTGTATGATATGAGTCTTTAGCTTCAAAATTCAAAATTCTAGCGTTTTTTAAAAAATCTGAATGACTTTTGAAACTTGTCCTGTGCATTAGATGTTAGGAGTCTCCAGACACCAGTAAACTCTTTGAAAAGAGTTTTCAGTGCAGCAGAATTTCTATCTAGTTGCAAAAAAATAGCTACATTTTCCCCCAAAGATCCATCATCACGCTGCAAAAATACAACTGAACACAGTAGAGACTGGAAGACACAGTTTTTTATATGGAAAATGCACAACTGTTTCCCAAAACACAATACAAATCAAAGTATATGTAATACATTCTTCATCTTTGACTAGTCAGTGATAAATTAAGGCTGAAATCAAGTCCTGGGAGTTGTAAGTAATATTTCCAGATATGTGCAAGTCACTGCAGGGAAAAAAACACTTTTAAGCACTAACACAAAAGCTGTATTTTCTTTAAATCAATATTTATGTGCCTTTGAGTAATTTGTATTAAGGCTGCTTTATCAACTCTTCAAATACCTTCAACATTCAATGTACTAAAAAAACTGCATTTTATCTTCTTGTTCAATGTGTGTTTCAATCAAATAAATATAGCATAATCAGGGCTCATTTCGAGGGGGAACATGCAGGAACACAGTTCCAGCAGTTCCCCAAAGAGGTCACATGTCAGGTGGCCCTGCCCACCTGACTCTTGGCCATTTTGGGCCTGTTTTGTCCTGGATTGGGGCTGAAACGGCCTGGATTGGGCCTCTGATGGGTGGTGGATCACTCTCCTTGTTCAGCAGCAGGCCAAATCCTGACCATTTTCAGCCCCTTTTTGCCATTTTGGGCCCAATTTCAGCCCTGAATGGCCAGGATTGGGTCCAAAACAGCCAGGATAGGTGATGTCAGGGGGTGTGGCATATGCAAATCAGTTATACTAATGACCCATTTCTGGAGATGTCAAGTGGTGTGCCATAGGCTAATTAGTTATGCTAATGAGTTACGCTAATGAGTTCCTCCCGCTCTTTTTCTACGAAATGACCCTTGAGTGTAATGAACATTTTTCACTGTTTCATAAAGTACTCTTGAAGCCATAAACCTTGGCTAAGTTACTTCATCAGCTTCATGACAGTAGAAAACAAATGTTTTAATGATCTGGAAAACTGTCGTTCCTTCAGTTATTTCCTTCTTTCAATTTAACATATTTTTTGCTATTTGGGCATTTCCCCCAGAAGAATATTTAATGCAATTATTTTGCATATACCATAAAATCATTTCAGAAATAAATGCAAAACCTGTATTGTTTAATCTTGAGCAAACGGAATAAAGGCTTTTAACAAACAATTTAATGAACTATCCACATAACTGACTCTCAGTTCAAGAAACTCCAACCACTCCCAAGGTAGGGCACTGTATTGTATTTCAATCATACCTGACCAACCTGTCTCAAGAAACTGACCTTCACAGACAGTCAGCAAATGGAACATACTATGATAATGTTATTACTCTTTCAGTGTACAACGTAACAAACATGTGTTGCTGTAACACAAAATAAACTGCCACATCTCTAAGAGTTAGGTTTCAGTCCGGGCTACTTGTAGGGTGCTATACCTATTCTCATCAAGTCAAACAGGGTAGACAACATAAAGACATGCTCCACTGACTCTCAGGTGACTTCATTTCTTGAGACCAAATACAATGATTTTGAAAAGACATTTCAGTTTTGTTTTGACTAATAAAAATACTTGTCTTTCCAGCAGCTAACACTTTAGGTGATGGACAGGTGATGCACCGTCCATTTAAAAACCATCAAATAATGCCATAAAAACTACAAATACAGCAACAAACACAACTCTACCATTCGGTGAGAAAGACCCAGACGAGAGGCACATATCTTTATCCCCCAAACCATCTGAAAACTTGGTATGGGTTAGGAGAGCTGCTGCAGCCCAGTGGAGGGGCACATTGAGACCAAGGTGGCATGGCAAAACACTGGATAGCCCCCACTCACCTGCTGGTTTTTTCCTTCATAAGTGGTTTGGTCGCTTAAAAATGCTTTACGGTTAAAATGGGAGCTTGAATCTGTGAGGATTTCTGTAGCATGAAGGATGCTACAGCACACCACCCTCCTTGCTGATGAGGAGCTTGTACGTCCTTTTTCAGAAAATTCAGACTAGAGGGGTTCTCTCCTGCTCCTAAGCTGAACTCCTGTTAGAAATCCTGTTCAAAAGCACTGGGGAAAACTCAGGGATGCAAACCCCAAGAAGTAGAATAGCTATCTTCCAATATCATATTCTTCGAGTGATCCACAGATCCTCGTGGAAACTTAAAATAAGATGCCTTCAGCCCCCTACCCTCAATACAGTGTGGAAGGATTCACTGATGCATCCTACCAAAATTGGAAGAGAGAGATGAGAATTAACAGGATCACATTCCACCTGTCACCTCCATATTTCCAGTCCAGGACTGTCAAAGCAGTTTGAACTTTGGCCTAATTCTGAGTTGCTGTGGGTCCAGAATAGCAATTTATAAAGGTGCTTAAAATTCAAAAGCACATGGGTTAACAATATTGAATTTTAAGTATCTTTATGCATTTATATTCTAGATCTTTCTCACCCAGAGTACCACATTTGGGAATAGACTTTGGATCCATCTTTTCACAACTCACTTGAAAAAGGAAATATATCCACTTAGTAATGGACAAAGACTCACAAATATCTCACTATTCCTCATTTTCCTCAGAATTTCTTATATATTTCATAAAATATTCATGAACGATACCAAAGGAGCCTTGAGGGTTTCAGGGCGTGTTCCATTTATACAGATTGTATTCTTGCAATATTCAAATACATTTTAAGTCTAAAAATTCATTCTGTGTACTGTGTACTTAAGTCAAAAGCACATAGGGAATGAAAGGTTTCTTTAGGAGGCAGGCAGTCCAGGCTTAACTCCCCTTATAGACTGGAAGGGCATTGTTGAAGTTACTCACTTTCAGCCTAACTACTTTCCAAGATTATTGTAAGGGTAAAATGAAGATATTGATAATATATGTGATGGACTCAGCTTCAGAAGCTGAGATTTCCAGTCAGTGAGCATATGATTGACATGTTTCCTCCCCCCTTCATGGGGCTAGCCGAAATGGCAGTTGAGGATGGAATGTTGGGGAAGCTGTCAGTTGGAGTTGGAGGGTAAACAAGAGAGTGAAAGAGGGTTGGAACCTGACTTTAGGCCAGAGAGGGTCAGCCAGAGAATCCTCTGTGAGATGAAATAATGTTTGTGAAACACTTTTAGTCCTAGGACTAAAGTGGGGAAAACCAGTACTAACTCCTACTTAGACTCAAGAGATCTGAGAATTATAGAGGGCCAAGGAAGTGGGTAGAGAGGAGTCTCCCCTTCAGTGCCAGGAACAGGGTTATAGCTCGTAACTATAACACCTGCTCAGTATCTAGTAAGAGTTTGTCTCAGCGGAGCACCCTGGAGAGGAGCAAAAGTTGTCCTGTGTTTGTGTTTGAGTATATAAAGTGTAACATCTGTGAAGCAGTGTCAATCTCTGAAAGAAGCCAGCAACCTAGAGTTAAACCGAGCGTTTTGTGCCTCACACCAGTGAAGTTGCTGTATAAAAACCTTTCTGTTACTTAAGTTCAAACATCTGCCTACCTGCCTTTAGACTTTAACTTACTGTAAATAAACCTTCTGTTACCTTTTGAACCTCCCCATGCCTTGTGTGCCAGTTTCTGCTAAAGGGAAGTGCAAACTCCTGATCTGTCCCCTACTAAGACTTGGCTGGGTAACCATTTTTAATATTTCTTAAGGGTGGGACAAGAAGGAAAGTTGACGCTTAACATCAACCACGCTACCAGAGGCTTCCCAGCCCAGTATACAGCTTCATAGGCTTAAAGAGAAGTTTTACCTCAAGGTAGGGGACATGGGTTTGTGGCAATATACAAATGTGCCATTTGCACCACTGATATAAAAGTAGTCAGAAGAATAAATATTAATTTTGATTTCTAAGCCACTGGCAAGGAAAAAATACTTGTATAACTCTAGAATATCATTCTCTTGTTACATAAGCTTTAGACAATATTGTATATCCTATTGTTGGGGGTGGAGAAGGACTGGTCCTGGGAAAAACACGCAGACTGCTACAGCTCCACCAATGGGTGAGAAAGACCCAGATGACCCGTTCTGACAGCAGGAGAAAGAGGCTGTCAGTTTCACAGATCCCGCGCTGGAACCAGTGCAGAGTCTGTGAAACCGACAGCCCCTTTCTCCTGCTGCCTGGCCTGTCAGTTTTACAGACCTGGCACCAGTTCTAGCATGGGGTCTGTGAAACTGACAGCCCTGGCAGCAGGAAAAGAGGCTGAACCCAGTGCAGAGACTGTGAAACTGACAGCCTCTTTCTTCTGCTGCCAGAGCCGCAGGAGAAAGGGGCTGTCAGTTACACAAATCCTGCGTTAGGTTCAGCCGATGGGCTGAAACAGGTGCGGGGTCTGTGAAACTCCGAACCAGCCATGGCTGGAAAAATTCATTTGTTCTGTTAAAACGTGGTCCCACGGAACACGTGTTTTGGTGCAAACAAACCAGCCATTCCATACAGAATTTTGTTCCGTGGCTCGTTTTGTGCCCATATCTAGTTGTCAAGTGTTATAGTCAAAAAGCGATATGGCAAAAGTGTGGGTTTTTTTAATGTAATTAAGAGACTTATTAGGATTTCCAATTGCACTGACATATACCAAACTGCAAAAATGCGATTATTCAATTCAGTGTGTTAACAATAATACTCTGGTAATATACACAAGCCAATAATATAGGGTTGCCAGGTGTTCAGCTTTCAACTGGATAGTCAGTTTTTTTAGGACTCTGTGAGGGAAACATATTTGAAATACCAGACACCTCGTCATTGCTGAGTGAGCGGCTAGCCCATCTACCCTCCTGCATGCTGCCACCACTGCCAAGAGAGTGAGTGGTCAGCTCACCCACCCTCCTGCATGCTGCTCGGCAGTGGCTAGCCAACCCGCCTGCCCCAGAAATGGGGCGGCATGATGATATCACACTAGTACTGATGTCATCGCACAGGGGCCAGGAGAGCATGCATGAATAACAAATATGAGGTGAGTGCAGCCCTCCCCAGTTCTGGTATTTGTCCAGAATTTATCTGGCAGCCCTTGCTCCAGACCGGAAAATTCTGAAAATTTGGAGATGGAGCCTGAAGAGGGTGGGATATGGGGAGCAGAAGGACCTCAGTAAGATACAATGCCACCCTCCAAAGCAGCCTCTACTGGCATAGTACTTCCAGAAGCCTAGGGCAGGGTTTCAAGAGTCAGTCATGGTACAGTTGCAGAGAGTAGCCAGAGTCCAGTTTAAAAGTCAGGGGTTCCAGAAAGCAGATATGCCAAGTCCAGTCCAGAGGTCAAGGGTCTAGAAGTCAGGTACTAGAAAAATCAGTGGCGCAGTCATCAAATGTACTTGTTGCATCCACAAACTGCTGTTTCTCCAGGCTGACCTTAATGAACTAAACAGCCAGCCAATTACTTGGCAGTCATCCTGAAACTATTTCAGTAGTTGACAGATGATGCTGGATCATGAATCTAGCACTCCTCCTCTGCTCCTGCCACCCTATGTGTCTCTGACAGCATCAGCGCTGCAAGACTGTGGGGGAGCTGGATGGGCTGGGAGGGGCCTCTGACACGTTGCCTGCTTTAGAGCAACCCTTGACTCTGCCTCAGCTGTGGGCGGTGATTCAGTTAGTAGCCTGATTTCTTGTTGTTCTCCTCCTGGCTCGAAATCAGCTGCAACCAGTTGATTAATTACTGGCTGAGAGCTAGCGGCAAGTAGCTCTTCATCTAAAGACTCCTCGTCATTGCTGGGCTCAGAATGACTCATGACACCGCCATTTTCTCTAGGGAAGCTGTGGCCTGGAGATTAGTTTTGATTCCAGGAGGTCTCCAAGAATCAAACCTACAATAATAATATAGGTGCATCTTGTATGTGATTATAAGGAATACATTAAAGAACGAATTCTTGAATATGACAATATATCAGACTTTTTAAAAATGTCTTATTTGTTGCCCGTCATTAAGTAAACAAATTTCCTTATTAAAATATTAGTATTCCTTATAAACCCTGGAAATATAGTTGGTTTTTAAGGTGCCACTAGACCTGACTCTTGCTCGTCTACCACAGACCAACACAGCTACCCACCTGAAACTTACATAATTCTGAAAGTCATAAGAATTTGCATCAAGAAAAAAGAAGGAACTTCTAATAATTCACACCACAATTTTACAGTATAGTGAAATACAATTTGCAAAACAAATGCCCTCTTTCCATTTTCTGTAGAAACACACCAACATATCCTTCACTATTTAAATCAACAGCAAAATTCTCATTCTAACCAACTTTACCTGAAGCTAGTATTCTGCAATCAAGAAATTTGATAGAAGAGATTCTAAGAGCCATTGCAGAAGTGGGCAGTTGTTACGGGGCTCATATGGAAGATATTTATGAATAAGCCTTTTATAGTCACTAGTATCCAGCTGGATCTGAGATTAACACAGTTTAATGGGCTCATGATCAAAATTTGCTCCATGGTATAAAACCATCAAAAAAGACCACACTAGAGCACGTTACCTGACTGATATCACAGTCTATAAGCTCAGGGTAGCATTTACATCATTATGCTTCCAGTCTATACCAACTGAGATGCTACTCGGGCGATTCCAAACCCCCCCCCCCCCCAGCAATCAGCATATATGTATCTGTGGGACCTCAATTGAGGACTTACACACTATGTTTTAAACTGTCCTTTATACCAAGAACCAAGGGGGAAATTTCTGGTGAATATTTTATCTGGTCTCCATCTTTTGTCTGACTTTGATAAACTAAATTTTATACTTTCAGACACAGACCCTTTTATTTTGAATAGGATGGCACTCTATGCCCTGGCTGCTAGGAAAACAAGGGCAAGTGTGGCAACTAGGAGAGTAAACACCTGTACAGATTGCTGTCTTATAAGCTGCTAGAAACCATTTGGTTTTAATGTTGTTTATTTTTTACATTTTAGGTCAAATGCATTTTATTGTAATTTTATTTATATGCATGTAATTAGATTTGTATTCATGTATTTTTTTGTCTTTTAATGAAAGGTTTTGGATTGTGAAGGCCTATGGCCATATACAATAAATTATCTATCTATCTATCTATCTATCTATCTATCTATCTATCTATCTATCTATCTATCTATCTATCTATCTATCTATCTATCTATCTATCTATCTATCTACTGCAGACCTCAAAGAGACTGTAAGCAAGTACACAAATATCAAAAATATTCATGTACACATCTCCCTATAAAAATGAGTAATTTGAGTAAGTCTGTGGCTATAGTCAGCATCAACTTCCATAGTCATATCTGCTAAATGTAGGATCAGTTAATCTTTTTAATCACCTTCAGGTAAATAATTTGCTCACATCAAGTTTATTCAGATCAAGGTCATTCAAAATACGTCGCTACTTTCAGTACATGAACCTATTTATAGGTTGTATGTTTTTTTCCCCAAACTTTATTTTCCATTTTTTCTCTTTAGTTTTTTCATAAACACCCCACCCTTAACAGTACAGAGTAACATTCACAACTGTATTATAATATATGACAACGCTAATAATTAACAACAGGGTATTAAGGGTGTATAGTAAACAAAAGAACCTACTACAGCAATATACAATAGATAACGACTGCAGACATAGACAAGTCAAAGAGTGGACAAAATCGTATAAATCAAGGTTTTGGGGATCTGCGATTGGTCTGTGACAGTGATGTAGTCAAGGTATGGGAGCCACATATTGGCAAAAGTAGATTAAAAACGTGGGTTATCTAACATTTGAAGATGGTCAGCAAGCTTTTCCATTATGAAAAGGTCCCATACTTTATCGTACCATTTAGTTAGAGAGGGTAAAATAGCTTTGTTCCAAGAGAATGCTATAGACAATTTGGCAGCTACTAGCATAAACAAAATCAAATCCCTTCTAATTTTGGGAATACTGTCATCCTCCCATAGGCCTAAGAGAACTAGCCCAGGTGAAGGTGGGATTGTATATCATGTGATTTTCTTAATGTGAAAGAAAATCTTCCCCCAATAAGTTTGGAAAACTGGGCAACTCCACCAACAATGGATAAAGCTACCCGGTTGACCACATCGTCTCCAGCACAGTGGACTGTATCTTCGGTTGATCTTATGAAGTTGGCACGGGTAAGTATACCATCTAGCTAGTATTTTATAAGAGAGGGGCCGTTTCCAGATGGCTTACCTGCCTCCGGAACGTCGTGCCATGTTGCGGGGAAAACGCGAAATACTGCATTTTCTCGTGCGAGTTTTGCACAACGTTGCACAAAACTCGTGCGAGAAAATGCGGTATTTCGCATTTTCCCCGCAACATGGCGGGACGTTCCGGAGGCAGGTAAGCCGTCTGGAAATGGCCAACGTTTGGACCCTAAGAGCTCTAGAATTGAGTGTTTTAGTTTTCCAAATGCTTTCCCATAGAGTTTCAGATAGTTTAAAGCCACAATCTTTGTCCCAAAGGGTTTGGTACTTCATGATGGTATCTTTCCCTTTCTTGGTGACTATTTGGTATAACCTAGATATCAGGCCTTTCCTCAATATGGTGTCATGGTATAGGATTACTTCAAAGTCAGTAAGGTCTCTATTAAATGCTTCTTTTATACTTCTACTTTCCGATAGATGTTGTACCTGTAAATATTGATACCATGGAAGTTTGATATTAGTGACTTCTTCTAGTTTAGCCTTTTCTATAATGTGACCTTGTTTTATAATATCTTTTAACCTATATTTCTGTATTCCTCTCCATAAGCTATAGCCATGGGGTTGTGAAGCCGGCAAGAACCAGCTCTGTCCAAGGAAGGATGTTACAGGTGAGATTTTAGGTGCAAGCCATTTCCTCTCTTTATCCCAAATATTTAATGTGATGTTGCAAAGCATATTACAATTAATTGGAGAGGGTCGTTCCTTAGGGGCATTCCAAATAATGTTTCTAATATCCCTGGGCCAATAGTAAGAACTTTCAATGCTAACCCATTGGACCTGGTTTTGAAAATAGAACAAGGACGTGAGGTTTGCAAGGTGGATTGCCGTATAGTAATGTTTCAGTGATGGAATTGATAGGCCACCCCTTTTAGCTGATCTAGTCATAGTCATTTTATTAATTCTAGATCTTCTATATTCGCAGATGAAATTAATTAGGTTTGACTGCCATTTTTGGATTTCCTTATCAGTTAAAGAGATAGGGAGCATTCTAAAATAAAACTGGTATAGAGGGAGAATAAACGATTTTATTAAATTGAGCCTTTCATTCCAACTTAAGGCTATTTTGCTGTTATCTCTGAGTATAAAATTAACCTTGTTAGACAGATCATTATAGTTGTATTCCTTCAGTTTTCCCATTTGTATTGGTATTTTGACGCCTAAATAGTTCCAGTATTTATTAATCCATTTATATGAAACTGTGTCTTTAAGCCTTTTAGTTAAAGGTGCTGAAATAATTACTGGAAAAAGTTCCAATTTATTGAAATTAATTTTAAAACCTGACACTTTGCCAAAGGAAGAGATGGTTGATTCTAAGAAAGCTAATGAGTATTCTGGGTCAGTGATGTAAATTGCCATGTCGTCAGCAAAGAGGCTGAGTTTATAGTCTTGATTGTTAATCATTACACCTTTGATTTCAGCCTTACTTCTGATTTTAGCCAGAGGTTCTAACAAAATGGCAAAGAGTAGGGGGGATAGGGGGCATCCCTGACGAGTGCCTCTAGTCATAATAAACTCTTCTGAGAGGAGACCATTTGCAGTTACTTGGGCCCTGGGCTGGGCATATAGCATCTGCATAGTTTTGAGAAAAAAAGGGCCAAGACCCATGGTTTCAAGTGTATGCAAAAGGAATTGCGTCTCAAGTCTGTCAAAGGCTTTTTCCGCATCTAAAGACAAGATAAGAGATTCTATCCTGTTATGTTTACAGTAATTAATGATATCAATTGTTTTCCTTATATTGTCAGCGATGTTTCTCAAGGGCATAAAACGAGTTTGATCATTATGAATATAGTTTGTGATAAATTTATTGAGCCTATTCGCAAGTATAGCAATAAAAAATTTAGCATCTTGATTCAAAAGGGATATAGGCCTATATGAGGCTGGGTCAGTGGGGTCTTTCCCCTTTTTAGGTATCAGAATGATTTTAGATTCCAGCCAAGTACGGGGGATTGAGCCTTTTAGTAGTGCTGAGTTACAGGTGATAGTTAAGGGGTTTGCCAGTGTATCGATAAACTTTTTGTAAAATTCGGCTGAAAACCCATCTCTCCCAGGGTCTTTATTTAATTTTAAATTCTTAATAGTTTCGATTACCTCTTGTTTAGTGATTTGTCGCTCCATAGCCTCCCTGTGATCTTGTGATAATTTCTTCATCTTTACTGATGAGAAAAAGGAAACTATGGAGGGCTTCTCTGGCTTCTCTGAAGAATACAAGAGTTGATAGTAATTAGCAAAGGTTCCCAATATCTACTTTACATTGGAGGTCTGTACCCCTTTGGAATTTCGGATCGTCCAGATTGAGTTAGTTGACACTTTCCTACGGACTTTCCACGCCAAAAGGCTCAAAGACTTGGGGCTCCTATGCCAGTACCTCTGTTTCACATACAATAGATTTTTACGTATGTCGTGTGTTTCAAGGGCTTCCAATTTTTTCCGTTCGTTGGTTAGTTTCTTGTAGACTTTGGTACTACAAGATTTTTTTATGTTTGGCCTCAAGGGTACGTATTTTATCTAGCAATTCTAATTTATACTGTTCTTTTTTCTTTTTATAGAATGTGGCCAGTGAAATGAATTTGCCTCTTATCACTGCCTTCATAGCATCCCATGTTATAGGCTGAGTAGTTTCTTCATTGGAATTGATTTTAAAGTATTCTTTCAACTCTTTGTCAATTTCTTCTGTAAATGATTGATCTAATAAAAGAAATTTATTCAATCTCCATTGAAATCCTTGTTTGTTAGTTGATTTTTGGTAAATATCACATTCTACCCAAGCATGGTCTGACCATGCCTTTGGCCCAATCATGGTTGAGGTGATTAGGTGTCTGAGATTAGGGGAGGTTAGGATGTAGTCTATATGTGTATGAACATCATGGCGAGGTGAGAAATATGTATAATCTCTCGTTTTGATGTTGAAGCCGCCAAATATCTATAAGGGAGAAATTGCGAAATAAATCATTTAGCCCTGAAGGTGTACTAGTATTTGGCTGTTTATTTTTATGATTAAGTGGGTGAGATCTGTCTAGGTTACTGTCTGCAACATGGTTAAGATCCGCCCCTATAAGGAGATCTCCTTCTGCAAAATTGGTTAATTGTGTGAGTATTTCATGGGTAAAGTCCAATTGCTTGCTATTGGGGGCGTATAGTGATGCAATTGTTAGTTTAAGTCCATTTACTATGCCCTTGACCCAAAGGTATCTACCCATTGGGTCTGCTTTAACTGCCAATAACTGGAACATAGTATTTTTGGAAATTAGGACAGTTACTCCCCTGGCCTTAGAGGAGCCCGGGGCTTGAAAGTGGTACTGGAACCAGTTGGATTGGAGTACTTGAGGCGATTTGCCTTTCAAGTGGCTTTCTTGCAGTAGTACAATATTGGGGCATTGTTTTACTATGCTAGATGACACCCTCTTGAGCTTGATGATATTATTAAGCCCCCTACAATTAAATGAAATTACCTTGAGACTGTCAGGCATGTTGTCGTTTGTTAAGTGCTTGCAATTTATAGCGTAGTTTACCGAAGAGGTAAGCCTTCTTTAAGACCCAGCATAACATACTGCATTGGCAAATATATCTAGCATAATAAAGGTAAAGAGGTAAACCATAAACAAGTATAGTTATATTAAACAAGAAAAGACATTCAACATGACTAATGGTGTGACACATAACATTAAGTAGTGTGGTTCTTATAACAGGATCATACCAGAGGAACCAATGCATATCAGAGTTGCCACTTGCCTTGTTTCCCTTCCTTCATCCCCATACCCACCCTAACCCCAACTTTCCCGTTTCCCCTGCCACCCACACCACCCACACCAACCCAAAAACAACTGGAATCATAACAAAAACAATGCTAAAACCTCAATCAGAGGTTGTACTCCAACGGCACTGAAGTAACTCAGTGCAATGAGAACGGTGTGCCCTCAAATTGGAGGTCTCTAGCACTACTTGGGGGTAAAAGAAAAAGGGAACCCCCCCCTCCCCGACCAGTTTAGTCTATCTATATTAAGCTTAAAATAGATAGTAGTTGGGCGCAAGTGATCAGATTGAAAACTTGCAGCATGCTTCATGTAAGACACTATATGTTGGTAAGCATGCTCGTAAGTCAACCTATAGGATAGTAAGTTAGGCAGAGAGCTTGCAGCATGCTTCTTGTAAGACACCTTATAAGTTAGTGAGCAAATTGCATAGTATGAGAGGTCCTTTTAGCGATTCTGTGAAGCTCTAGTAGGGATTTTGCTTCTCATCTTCTTTGATCCTGACGCCTGCTCCGTTTCAGAATCCAAATCTTCAGGGAAAGTCTTCCCCCGATTTAAGCTCAAGTCTCTCAGAAGCCTCTTGCCAGACTCAGAATCATTTGCATAAAAGGATTTTCCTTGATGGAAGACCTGAAGTTTAGTGGACGAAATCCATCTATATTTAATGTTTTCTTCATGGAGCCTGGCTGTGGTAGCTTTCAATTCCCTGCGGTGAGCCAAAATCTCAGCTGTGAGATCTTGATATATTTGGATCTTATCTTCCTGAAATGAGAAAAAGCCTCGTGTCCTCGCTTCACGGAGTATTTTTCCTCTAGTGCGAGCGCTTGAGAATCTGACCACAATGTCTCTGCCACTTTTATTTTGCGGATTACGCTGAGAGCCCTGCCGATAGGCATAGTTGATCAGAGGCGCAATACCATCCTCTAGGCCCAGTGTTGTTGCCAGCCAGTTAGCTATGAAGGAAGCCAGGTCAGATGAACCTTCAGCCTCTTCTCCAAAACCACGAAATTTAAGGTTGTTGAAATTGATTTTGTTTTCCAAATCAAGAAGTTTAGCTTTCATCCAGGTATTTTCCTCCTGCAATACCCTAGTGTCATCTTGAAGTGTTAGTCCTAACTGCAATGCTGTTTCTGCAGTTTTTGCTACCTGCTGGACGCTATTGTTAAGCTCCTGGCGCTGCTCTGTTAGGGGCTTAATCAGGGCCTCCATTCATTTACCCAGTTTATCTTCAAGCAAATCTATTTTTGCAGCGATGTCACATTCTAGGGCTTGGATCTCTGCTTCCTTTCCCTCTTCTGAGCATGCAGTGGCCATTTTGGTGGGTTTTGGTGTGTTGGGGCCTGCTCTGTTGTTTACTGATCCCGCTGGGAAAAAGGCTTTAAAAGAGGGGGGAGTGGGGTCAGCAGTTTTGCTCTTGCCTCCCCCGGACTTCCCCATTACCTTGATAGAAAAGTTGAGCCTCTATAGTGCTGTAAAACTGGTCGTTGGGAGGAGGGTAGTCAGAGCTCCTGTTTTAAGCAACCAGCATCGTCGGTGCGTCGCCCCCTATCGTTGTACATTTTTTAAAGGAAAACTTTTAATTCATATTTAATGCATAACTTGGTAATAGAGTCAAGAAAGTTACCTGAACAGGAACGTCTTTCATCAAAGGAAAGGCTTGCAGAAATATTATACAAATAGCCATATTAACTATTGTTTCCAGAGTAGGTTGATCATTTCCATGTCTAATTCAACGGTGCTTTAGTTTTGCATTTAGTTACCTGATTCATGGTTAAATAACATAATTTAAATCATAAGCTATGACATGGTAATCTTCCCCATCTCACCTGTTATTTTTGCACTGCTCACCACAAAGAACAGACGTTACCAAGTAATTGTAGTAATGAGCTGCATTGAGAAAAGGGTATGACTCACAGTCACAACAAGCCCCTAGTACTAGACTGCACACTAAATCTAAAGCTGGTCTGCTAGTCTAGGACAACTACTCAGTAGTGGCCAGCTTTATATTATTGGATTCTATAAACAAACCAAAATTAGTATTAATTGCTAAAAAAAAATTTATTGTATATACTTATATTTGCTCTACTACATTTTCTTTTTTAAAAAACACCTATTTTCTATTTTTCCATATAGTAAGGATTTATTTTGATCTTCTGAAATCTAGAATTGACACTCTAAAAAAGAAACTCATCCTCTCTCAACCAACCTTGTAAACACACATTTATCTTCATCATGTCTACAAACATTTTAATTATACTATCAGCAGGAGCTCCGGCAGTTAATGGAATCATATCCCTTTATCCTTGCCAGCTCATATTCTACAAAAAACTGGTAAAGTTATTTCCAGAGGAATATTTTTAAAAAGGGAAGGATCAGAGGAGGGGTTATACAGCAGCAGGAGCAATAACAGCTAGCAAGTAGGAGTAGAGCATCCTTATAATTTAAGCCCATGTGTACTGAACACCACTGTATCTTGGTAATGATTTTCAGTATTTCTCCACCCCACCCCATGCTATCTCATTTTGAACACCATTTAAAGGCATGTTTGTTTCTATAGTGTACCAGACATTTGACAAATTAATGGATAAGGCATTACAGCAATGAGCAAGCCACAGAGTTAACCATCATTTTTTGCTCAAAGACAGGAAGTGCCTATGTTTAAACTTCCATAGAAGGTGATGATTTGCTAGCAGAGAAACAAAATGAATGATGTGAAGTTATGAGTCAACCCCAAATACATTTGCTGATTAATAGGTAGATAGGGTGCTTAAAACTGTATGACTGTATGCCCTTAACCTCCTACCCCAAAAAAGAAAAAAGCTTTAATTCAGTAAATGTCCAGGTCCAATAGCACCTTAAAGACCAACTAAATTTCCAAAGTATGAGCTTTCAAGAGTCAAAGCTCCCTTTGTCAAAAAAAAGGAGTGAAAAAATGCAGGAGTCTTATAATTCAGGAAGAGGATGGCAGAGATACTGGGGGGGGGGGGTGCGCTTCGGATTTTTAACCTGAAACGGGCACAATTCGGAAAGATTTGGTATTGCTGGCCCCAATTCGGAATACCGAAGCAAAGCTTTCCGAATCGGCGGCAGCCCTTTGCTGGTTGTTTGCACAAACAGCCAGCAAAGTTCTGCAGAAAGCTAAAGCTTCCTGCCCTTTCTTAGAAGAGGGGAGGGCAAGAGAAGGAGTTAATTACAAGTTGTAATTAACTTAATAGAGCAAAGGTGTGAAGTGCAGAAAATTAGCACCTGTAATGCGAGAAAAATCCTATTTCCCAATTCAACCCTGGGGGATCCGTTGTTCCAAATTAGCAAAAAAACTCAGTTCCAGCAAACTTGCATTGTAATTTTCCTTCCACTCTTCTACTACAGACCAACATGACTACCCACTTGAAACTAATCCAGTTAAAGGTTAGGCATTTCATCAGTCAAAAACCTGCCAAGTATTTTTTAATTATTAAATGCATTTGAATTACAAAAAAACATATTTTAACATTCAAAAGGATTTATAGCAATTACAAAAACAAATGAGCTAACTTTTATTGAGAAATAACACAATTACCGTTAAAAAGTAAATAACTATGACTTAATAATATTAAGCAAGGTTTCCATAAATAATGGAATCCATAAATTCAAGACAGGTTTCAGTCTACAGTTGTAAACTTTTTTTTTACAAAATTAAAGGCATTAAAAAGAAATGAACAAAACAACAGCAACTATTTAAAAAGTAAGTGTTCAAAGGCAGTTCAATTGGCAGCAGGTTAATTTTTCTATAACAAACTCTAATGCCTCACAGGAGTTTAGCAGAGCAGACAGCCACACAGTGAGTGTACCCTGACAGATACACCAAGTGAGGAATCATGAGTAGTCCACCTTTGTCCTTGTAGATGGCTCATGTTCTTGTTCAGAAAGATGAAATCCTACCTTCAGGTCATAGCTGATTTATGGTGACCCGACAAGGTTTTCATGGCAAGATACTAACAGAGGTGGTCTTCCATTGCCTGCCTCTGCAACCCTAGTCTTCATTGGAGGTCTCCCATCCAATTACTAAGCAAGTCTGACCCTGCTTAGCTTCTGATATCTGACAAAACCAGGCTCTCCTGGGCTACTCAGAATACCTGCAGTTAAAACAGGTAGCTAGTCACAGAAACTTTGCTTTATAGCTATGTTTGCTGCTGGGCTAGGGGTCGAGTAGCCCTCATTCCTGATATTGTTAACGAGACCATAATGAAATTAAAAGGGTAAACTGCCAACGGCTTTATTGCTTTTATGGTATCTGACACGTGGCCATGATTAAATAATAAACAGTCAACTGAGTAGCATGTCAACCTTAACATCAGTTATTTTAACCTGAAACACCAGACTTAGCTGACAGTTATAAATGGTGGTTGAAAAAAACAAATGAAATCAAGGCAAAAATAAAACAAAATAACAGCCAATTTTTTAAAAGTTGTTTTAAGTATTCAACAGGTATTGTTTTAGTTGGATATTAAAAACTGCTCAAAGATGTAGATAATATAGCCACAAGAGTTACAGTGTATTCAAAATTATGGGGTAGTCAGATCTCTTCCTCTTACTTCTCCTCCACCAGTTTTTTTTAAATTTATTCCATATTGCTAAATTTTCTCTTGTAAAGCAGTGCATTCTATTTACTTCTATCTTTAGATTCCATAACTAAATATCCTCTTGTTCTTACTATATACATTTATTGATAATTGTTACTATGCCAATGCCTCTCCAGTTAAGCTAATTGGCTAAGTTAAGCATCATTATTTTAAAAACAGTTTGGTACACCAATGTAAGATCACAAACATTTTATGTAAAAGTTACCTAACCAATTCAAAAAAACCCGATTTCTGAATAATATAATTCAGATTAGGACATAGATTATATTTACATTGATAAACATTTATTTTTGTTTACTTAGAAACCTTTACAAAGCTTGCAAATGTATTATTTTCATTTCCTGGAAATCTATTACTTTAGCACCAAAAGCCCCAGTCAGATGCTCAAAATACCACCCCCACTTCTCTTTGTAAAAAGATTTGATGAAAGATGCCCAAACATTAAGTTCTCCACAAAACGTAGGGAGGCCAGGTATCATACTTCAGCAGGAAATCTCCTGTACCCAGCTGGCTCTGCTTGCTGCCACCTGGGGGAACAACAGGGGGAAATTGCTGGAGGAAGTGGGGAGGGGGTGATCGATGTCAGGATGGTGCCATAACTTGACTTCCAGTGTGACCCAGAAGTGATGTCATCACATTGGCTGATGCTCTAGAATTTGCCCACTATTATAGAGTTTGGGGCAAATGCTAGTATATCACCCCTATGAAATTCCAGGTTGTGCCTGAAGTGGCATCATGGCATCAACCCAATGACAATTCCACCTATTTACCCCAGCATTCCCCCGCACTGATAAAGTTTCCCACCAATTGGTAGCCTTGGGCTGGCAACCCTAATAATGGCACCTTACCAACCATAGGATAAGAAGCACAATACAGAAAGTGCTTTACCCCAAATCAATCTATAAGTAGGCTTGACCTAGCTTCCGCTAAAATAAACTGGCTTTTCTCCACAGACTTGATTAAAGTGAATCATACATTGTACAACTACGTTCCTGAAAAGCGTTCTGATTGCACATCACTGTGTTTTTATTACAGAAGTAATTTTTAAATGGTCTTTGGATGTTGCTGTGGTGTGGGAAGAAAAATTGTTTGTTGTCCCCTCTGTTGCTATACTGATCCCTCAGTATGAATCTTTTATCAAAACAATGTCTGCTTATCCATTACGGGGTGAAAGGGGAGAGAAAGAGAGCAAGAATAGAACAGCTGCAAATACTTCATAATCATGTGAAAATCCGCTTCATAAGACAACAGGGTACATCCCTTAATCCAAGCACCAATGAAATCCAAGTACCCAGAGGAGCTTTTGGATAGGGAGCCTCTTGGTGCTTTGATGCAGCACTATCTGCAACACATTTAGCAGAAGAATTTCATTTCATCCTCTAAAGAATTGATCCATTAGCTTTACTGAGTTAATCTACAGCACTGCTGACAACCTGTTTTTTCATCACATTCTTCCTCATTGAGTAATACTTCAAATTCGTCTTATGCTTACTCTGGTATCAGTTTTCAACCCCTCTCTCTTATACACACATACACACACACACACACAAATCCCTGCACTTCCAACAAAGGTACCAGTAAACAAGATAGAAGCCAGTGATGATAATTCTACAACAGACTCTGAAAAATCCAAAGATATCAAGAACATCTTTGTAAATTGGAAAAAATATGTTTCTGATAATATATTAATTCTGGATGAAAATTTTTGTTAAAGTATCTTAAGCAGATTTTCATATACAAAAATATGAAACATAATTCGGCCCTGACCCGGCTGCCACGCTGCGGCTTCAGCCAGGGGACGAAAATTGCCTCCTCGGAATGAGGAGGAGGCAGACGGCCGTTCCCAACATCCATGCGACGGAGTTGGAGTTGTGCTGGGCTGCGTGGTGCTCGGAGGCAGTAGCTCTGCCTAGACCACAGCCTGAGGGAAGGGAGAGAGCAGTTTGTGTGCCGCGGCAGCGCGGAGAGGGTTGCAGCAAATACGGGGAGGTAGGAGAGGGTGTAGGTGCAGCTTCTGGGGCTTGTATACCCCCGTCTTCTCTGGCTTGTTGTGAGGTAACCATTGCTTAGGAGAGGGGTGTAAGTGCGTCTTCTGGGGCTTGTATACCCCCCCTCTTCTCTGGCCTGTTGTGAGGTAACCATTTTTTTATACTGGCTGAAAGGTTAAGACGTCTGAGGCTCAGTGACTGCATTGCTGGGCAGTTAGTTCGATGGGCCTTTTGCTACAATTTTCTTTAACAGCCGCCATTTTGAGATTGGTAGCCATTTCAGTTGGAGGCCCAGTGGGCCTGGTGGTTTTGCTAGGCCTGGGCCACGTTTGGATATAGTAGCCACCATTTTGTAAGTGGGCCATTTTGTTCCCACATTACAGCCCTGCAATTTTGTCATTGAATCGCATTAAAAAAAAATTAAAGCAGTAACAGCATAGCATTAGGTAAATAAATTCCTACAGCAAATTTATCAGGTGCTTGCTACTGGCAATTGGCTTGCTGAGATGGCATCTAGAAAGGGCAAGGGTACAGCTAAGGACAAACAGCCCGCCAGGAAGCAGCCTCCTAAGCGTCCCTCCCCCCGTTCTCTCCTCTTCAGAGGATGAAGAGGATGCCAATTTCAACTCAGGTATTCTGAGGCAACTGAAGGCGTTAAATAGAGCAAAAGAGGTATCAGCCCTCACGACGGGGGTGGGCAAGCGTGCTAGGCCAGTGAGGGCAGCATCTAAATCGGCTTTCTGGGCAGAAATCCTGAAACGTCTTTCTGCCCTTGAATCCTTAACAGGTCCAGTTGACAGGGGGCTAGTACCAGCCATGAAGTACGTGACGCAGAAGAGGATGCTGTGCTGGTAGCTGAATCAAAAGGACAAATGAACAGTGGACAGGTCGCTGTGGCGGCTGAACCCAGTGAGTCAGACGGTAACAGCAGACATGTGCCTGGCCATGGGGACCCTGAGGTCAGGCAGCTGCCTCCGGGTTCCTGAGTACCATGGCTCCTTCCTTCACTTTTAATACCAACAGTTCATTTTGGCAGGCACCGGGGCAGATGGTGAAGGTACTACTGGAGCTGGCCACCCCGAGCACACAGTTGGCTCCTGGGAATCATCACTCAATGTGGGGGATTGGTGATAGCTAAGCCCTTGGAATGCCTTCTATGGGTTGGCAAAGTGGGCCGTATCCACCTTGGGGCCTACTGCCTTATGGGGCTTATGGGCAAGTCCCTTATAGGGCACTTCCTTTTGGCAATACAGCTTTGCCCCTGGGGGACCATCTTACCCAGGCCACCAGGGATAAGACAGTTAAAGGGGAGTATGTAGACGTCTTCATCCTTCTTTTCCGGGAGCTGGAGAAGAGGGATAAGGACGATCTAGATGAATGTGACAACTAAAAGATTAGAAGAAGGAAAGTAGACCGTAACTGGCATAATTGGCTCCCGGGGTTTCTGATCTATGCAGGGGTGCTGGGTAGAGCCCATCCTTTACAGGCAGTGTCTCTATTCCAGTACCTGAACGTTATTTATAGGGGGTACACAGACGTCGTTGGTGCTGCTTGGCTGCAGTATGATGAAGAGTTTAGGATGCAGGCTGCCCTCAATCTGCAGCTCTCCTGGGACCAAATGCACCAGCAGCTGTGGCTGCAGGTGATGTCCCCTGTAAAGCCAAACTCCGGAGATAGGTCTGATAGTGGCCACCTGATTCACCACCCTTTAACAAGTCCAGCCACCAATGGTTGTCTTCTTCCATAGTGCCAGGCAGGTGAGCTGCAGCAAGGGCTCAGGTTGGCTCTAGGCCGCCTGTGGGGCACGAGGGCCTAAGCTGAGGCTTGGCCTTTCGCATTGGCAGAAGAAAGCCGGGGAATAGGGAGCAGGATGGTGAGTAGCCCTTTGGCAATTCCCCATTGGTAGGGAAATGGAGTCTGTCAGGAGGGATGGTATGCTTTATGGCTACCACCACCTGTACAGACCGCCTACGGGGAACCCCAGGTGCAAGTCCTTCCCTCATGCTGTACAGCTGAGGCTTTAGGAGCTTGATGGGGGAGAACCCTTTGGCTGGCCGGTCGGGTACAGGCCATTCCAAGAATGGCTCACACCCGGGGCTGTGGGACTCGCCCAGACAGGTCAAGGTGGAGGTCCAGGAGTGACCTGTGCCACAAGTTGCCTTGCCGTAGTTCAGTGTTGATGTTGTATTTAATAAAGCGGCCCTTAGTTCCAATCCTTTGTGTCTGTCTCATTCTTCCGACTAGGGGGGAGGGGCAATTTGCTGAACTGCAATTGTTTAAGCTTTCCATCTTATTTTGCATTCTTACAAATGTAGATTACGACTCCCAAGTTACAATTTTCTTTCTTAAGTACTTAGAGCCACAAAAAGTTTTCCAGCTTCTCTGAAGACAAGAGATGAAGGGACTTCAAGCACCCTTTCTACAGTCAGCATATGAACAATGCTCTATAAAGGAACGTAAATGTTTAAGAAAGAGGACAGTTCTCTGTATTTCATGAGTCACAATGTAAGGAAGCTGAGAAACATCATAGAATGGATGATAATCCATAACATCTAGAACTCAGCCTCAACCATAATCAGTTTTTGTTCTTTTTTCACAAAATGGATGGCGAGTCACCTAAAACCTTTACCTTTCCTCATATATATTACTACATTTCATTTCACAAAGTCCTACACGGAGCAGAGATTTTTCCTCTCTCTCCCCTCACCATCTTATTTTAATAGGTATTACTATTAAATCATATTGATATAGAATGAATTAATTTAATACCTAAAACACAACAAAAATCAGAAGTTGCCAAAGGAGGAGTTTATTGCTGCCATCTAGTGTCACCTTCCATTATAAATCAGATTAGGACACCAACTAGGGTATTTCACACATTATGTTTATTGTACCCAAAGATAATCTGTGTTGGAAAACAACCTATCATGCATTGTGCCACAGCTTCATCTGTTTGTATACTACTGCACAATATTGCTTACAAGTGTGTTATTGCTGCAAAACATATATCTATATATCATATAATTGTACATATAACAGACAGTGGTATCTCACATAACTCTATACATGAGAACAATTTTTCTCCACATAACATCCACAACGAAAACACAAAATTCCAAATGGCAGTAAAAAGCTTCAAAACCATTGTTCTGGAATGCTGTAGCTGGCCTTGTACATCCAGCAAGGCATCACTAGTGATATCCATTCTTTACTTTCCTTCCTGACAGGGACTCCAAGTGGCTTACAAGAGCATTCTCCCTTCCTCCGTTTTATCTTCAGAACTATCACCTTCGAGGTGATCCCTGTCCAAGGTCAACAGGCTTCCATGCTCAATTAGGGATTCAACTCTGGGTCCCTAGGTTCTAGACCCTGGGTCTCCTCCCTCTTACCACTACACCACAGTGTTTCTCAACAGGACCCCGCACTTGGACAAAGGAGCTTCTGTGCTCTTATAACCTGGATCACAAAGAAAAATTAGGCAGGGCCCCCTTGTATTTTATTATAACACTGATAAAAGTAGTCTAATGTATTAAATATTTCTTGCATTTCAGATACTGAAGGCACAGGAGACTAACAAGTTTTCAAAACTGGCAAAGTGCATTTGCTTCCTATTTGCGTTTCCTTTCAGGATGTTCCCATTTGAATGCTTTCAAAGCACCCTCCACAGCACAGCTGCTGCTGGCAACTCAGGTCAACACAGAAATTTGCACTTCAAAGCTCCAGAAAATAATCTATGGAACATCCTTTAGTGTGCTACTTGCTCTCTGGTCAAGAAATACCACTCATGCCACAGGGAGCATTTCCATCTGGTAAAGAAATTTATATCTTTGTACAGAATAAGTTTGGGTTGCTCTGCTCAGAAGTTCTTGCTATATTGAAAGAAAGTGTGCTACTAACAATCAACATTCAGCCAGGGCTAGCCAAGTACTAAAACATTCTGCCAGTGTACAGAAGCTCAATAGGTTTTGTAATCAAAAAAATATAACTAATCAAGAATTCATCCAATTCACAAACAGAAATATTCAAAAAGGAAAATGGAATTACTTTCCTTCACCCAAACACTGAGCCTTAAAAGAAATAAATAACATTTCAAGGGGGGGGGAGATACCCCTCTGTCAGAATTCTTCCAAGTATCTTCTCCAAATAAAAATGTTCTAATACTACGTTTGCTTCAGCATTGGCAGAATCCTCTGACCTGACCATCCCCAAATTTAGGTTGATCAACTGAGGAACCATCATCATATTGAACTCCTAGAGCGGCATGATGTCACTTCCATCATTTTTTAATTTGGCATACGCTTTAGTGAGCTTCAGCAGATTAAAGACTGAGAGACTTTTGTGGAATCTGGTTGTAATCTGCCGTGTGTTCCCCTGAGCATCAGTGGATTAGTGTAGGTTTCAAGTCTTTAAAAAACAGTTTATACAAAAATGGCAAGAACAGTAAATAGCTGCATAAGTAGAGGTTTGGTGCTAAACAAGGTAATTATCTACTTCTATATTCAACTGGTTTTAGAAAACCTTTCGGTAAACTTGTATCTGTTTAATTATAATAAAATAATCCTAGAATTGGAAAGGACCTCCAGGTTCATCTAGTCCAACCCCTGCACAATGCAGGAAATTCACAACAACCGCCCCACACCCCCAGTGATCCCAGTGACCCAGAAGATGGCAAAACACCATCAGGATCCATACCGTTAACAATGGACTGGGGGAAATTGTCACCTGACTCCAAAGTGATGATCAACATTACCCTGGGCATGTAAGAAGGGTAAAAACTAAAAAGAATTAATAACATTCCATTTTATACTGCCCTTCAGGACAACTTAATACCACACTCAGAGTAGTTTACAAAGTATGTTATTATTATCCTTACAACAATCGCCCTGTGAGGTGGGTGGGACTGAGAGAGCTCTGAGAGAGCAGTTGACTGACCCAAGGTCACCCAGCTGGCTTCAAGTGGAGGAATGGGGAATCAAACCTGGTTCTCCAGATTAGTGTCCTACTACTCCTAACCACTACACCAAACTGACTGCTATTATTAAGGCCTACTGGGCCAAGTGAAAAACTTCTGGTAAATAACAGCCCATACAACACAAAATGCACTTTTTAGAATGAAACATGAATGTTCCAGTGGCTAGTAACCTTTGCGCACATGCCTCAGGGCTGCCCCCTTTTCCCAGTGTCTCTCCCTACCAGTCAAATAAGCAACAGTGGGGGGTGGCAGCAGGTGGGAACTGGAAGCAGGGACCTGGCAGCCCTGTGCTACAGCCAGTTAGTGCCACTGTGAAAGGTCACTGTACTCACACACATTTAATAGTTGCATAAAATGTTGCAAGACTGACTGTACCTTTTACAATTAATGATCTTTTGGACCCCTTATTCAGACATATACTTGGATATGGAGAAGAAAAGATAAAATGTATCCTTCATGCATCTTATTAAGCAGATCTCTAGTCCACAAAAGTTTATGCCACAATAAATCTTTTAGTCTTTAAGGTGCCACAAGACACTTATTTTTCTTGTGCATACTTGACACTCCAGGTGTACCCACAAATATTTAATCATAGAAGCATAAATTTGAACAAGTATACCTGAAATATCTTATGTAAACTGAAAGTTAAATACAGCGAAGAAGCTGTTTAGAGATAGCATGTTGTATGAGGAGTGAAAGGAAATCAGGAAAGTGGAAGATATGTCCATGAAATGGGAGCAGCTGGCAGATACAGAATTACTCAAAAAGGGGTCTTTTAAAAAGCACAAATTTGTCCAGGTTCTACTATGTTTGTTTTTTTCACTGCCCACCTCCACTATCTTGGCAAGATGATCCTCCCTCTTTTTTCCCCAAAACAGAAGTAGTAGAGATTGAGTGAAAGTATAGCTCACCTTTCTGATGTCCTGGTTGTAGTATCATTCTTTTATTTCCATAGGAAGAAGACTATCTGAGTAGAGCTGTTTGAACATCAAAGCTAAGATTTTGGTTGAGAATACACTGATTCAAATCTTGCCTCACCCACAAACAAACTAAACAGATGGCTTTTTTTCTTGGATTAAATATTTCCCTACTGTATAATAAGAGGACACACTGAATACGCATAGTTGGTTTTAAATACAGGAATGTAGAACTTGCATGAACCTGTTTTGCACAAACACGTAACAGTTTCTTGAATGTACATTTCACATGCTACATAATCTTTTATAACACAAATCCAATCTTAAACACTTAATAAAAACTCATGATTCTGACTTTATTTCCTTTCACATAAACTGCAGTTATTGATTTATTATACTGATCAACAGTTTTACTTATATGCTTTTCTGCCAGCTGCTAATAAAACATTAAAGTTGTGATATATGCTGTAAGACTGTAATTTATATTAAGCTTTTATAAACATATTTAGGATTACTGGAAAAAGGTGAGTTTCAATTTGCACATTCATCTTGCCAATAAGCACTCCTGCACCCAGAAATACAATTGTTTGCATAATATATTACCTTTTTATAACAAATGACAGAGTCGAACCTTCCCCACTCCATATTTAATATACTTGATTATTAAGCATACTATGATATTCATCTTCAAGCTTGCCTATCTAAGAGTCTTCAAATGTTTTCAAACAAACCTCTTAATTTCAGAGGGCTTCACAAGTGACCACATAAATTTGCAGCAGACTTAATGTGTCACAGAAACAGCTTTGAGACAGAACAAATTTTAATGGTTGTTGGTTAAAGCAAACGTTTGGCAGCTTCACAAGCGCACATGGAACTGCAGCTGAATGCCAATTGAAGCAACGTTGCAAAATGGTCTAACTATAAATTATGGCACTCTGTGTGACTTAATTTCTTATGAAGTTTGCCACTTCTAACAAGTTCATTTCTCAAAAACATACACATTAAGTTTGTGCAGCCCTAAAATATTTCTACACAGTCTCAAATTCCTAAGCAAAATAAATGTTGCATGTATGCACAGGAACAAATTGACCTAATGATTGTGAATGGTTCTTATTGTTGCATCATTAAGCCACAAACAAAGAAGAATATAATGCCACAGACACTAACAATTAGTCTAAAGATATGACTACGTCACTATTGATCACAAATTCACTTTTAAATAAAGCCTTAGAGCATGTTTTAAAATACACATTTCCAAATTCGTATTTGCTCACTGTACAATGGGGGCCTATGGAACCATTACTGCACAGCAAACCATAATTACAATTAACACTCATTTTGCATATCCATGTTTTAATGCAAGCTAACATGTCACCATTTTGAAGAGGTGAAACCGAGGGGGAAAGGGTGACATGAGAAAGTTCCCTCTGAGATCAAGTTTCGAAAGCAAAATATATTTATAAGGCAAATCGTGGAAGTCTATCCTCCCCTGCTCACACAATAAACACTTATGGATTTACTCAGAAGTAGAAACTCTGTTACTATGAAAGCAATCAACAGCAGATGGTGGTCCACACAAAAAAGTTTATATTTTCTATCATTTACACTTTGCCATTTACATCCCACTTCTCCACAATGGAGATCCAACACAGCTTACATCATTCTCCTCTGTTCCATTTTACCATCCCTACAATCCTGTGAGGTGCATTAAACTGAGTGTGTGTGGCTGGCCCAAGGTCACTGAGCAAGCTTCTATGTCAGAATGGGGATTCAAATTTGGATCTCCCAAATGCAAGTTTGACACTCTAACCACTATACAACACTGGCTTTCAAGATGAAAGATCTGGTTATTTAAGTATGCAAAACATATGCATATAAAACAACACATGAAACAGATCATGGGGTACCTTCATTCTGGCTAGCTCTGCCTGCATATATAGTAGATTTACCAGGTCTCCCACTATTGGTAACAAGGGGGAAAAAACTCCACTCTGATTGTCTAACTACATGCAATAAGAAACTTGATTACACAATGGCCGTTTCCATATGGCTTACCTGAAGACACTCCATGCCGCAACATTGTGGATCGTGCTGGGGAAAACACGAAATATCGCATTTTCTCGTGCGAGTTTTGCGCAACGTCATGAAAAACTTGCACGAGAAAACGCGATATTTCACGTTTTCCCCGGCACAATCCACAATGTTGCGGCATGGAGCGGCTTCAGGTAAGCCATCTGGAAACGGCCAATATCTTCACAGTTCAAAGGCAGAAATATACAATCACTAATATTTATCTAAGAGCTTAAAAGTTTCCATAGTAGTCAACCTCCATAAATACTCCTAAAGTGCCAATTTAAAGTGAATAAATATATTAATACATCCATAAATACATAAATAGGTATTAAGAGAGTAAAGATGTATACAAGACATTAGTCACATGGACCTATATGGCACATTCAAACAATCAAAAGGTAAGACCATTAGTAATCAATTTACATAGTTCATTGAAGACATCATAGGTAAGTCCATATATAATCAGTATTTCAACTAGACAAGGGCACGATCTGAATTACGATTTCAAAAAAACCCCGATTTTGGCATTTGCGCCATCGTGACTCAGCTAATCGGTTCCATCCACGGCAACCAATCCAGCAGTCGGGGGTTTGGTTGTTCGGGACTTGATTGGATGTATCGGTTTCTGATAGGAATTGCAGACACTCTTGCGCCAGTAGTTTATTCCCGGGGCAACAGAGTCAGGGGAATGAGCTGTGTTTGCCCTCCTTCTGTCGCCCTCGAAACACGAATGGAAGCCCAGCTTTCCTTGATTAGCAGGCTTCCTTTCAACCACGGAGCAGCAACCCAGGGGAGGGAGGGGGAAGGGGGTGTTCTGAAGCCATGGGCACAAAGGAAAGGCAAAAGGCAGTGCAGGAGGCTGGGAGGCCACCCACGCCGTTCATCTTTCCCCAGGACAAGGGGCACGCGGGCAAGCCAGCCGCCCCTTGTCCTGGGGAAAGGCAAAAGGCAGCGTGGGAGGCTGGGAGGCCGCCTGCACCATTTGCCTTTCCCCAGGACAAAGGGCGCGCAGGCAAGCCGGCCGCCCCTTGTCTTGTGAGGCAGGTGAACTGCACGGGCAGCCACCGAGCCACTCGCGCTGCCACCAGCTCCGCAGCGCACCGGGACAGCCAGCTTGCTGCGTGAGCGGGGGAGGCGACCCAGGAGCGCACGAGCGCACGCAAGAGCCTGACTACGGTTGCCCTGGGTGCTGGCAACCGTAGATCCGGCCCTGGGAATGTCCCCTCCCTGAGGGGAGGTGGCTCGTTGCTGGGTTAAAAACTCCCCCCCTCTACTCTAAGTGTGTGTGTGTGTGTGTGTGTGAATGTCCCCTGCCTCCCCCTGCCTGGCGGCCGCTGCCACCAACCACCATTCCTATATCGCTGGAAACAGCAGGGCGCCCTCCCGCTTTGGCCTTCCTGATTCCAGATCGGAAATGGGACTTGATCAGTTAGAATCGGTGGTCTGGGTTCGGCAGCGGCCCGGATCCACGAACGGCTTAATCGGTATTTTTTTTTTGGATCGTGCCCATCTCTAATTTCAACTGTTTAGTCCTTGCTTTTAGTTTCCTTTTCCAGAAAACTAAAATACTACTAAAATATGTAGTCCCTATGGCTCCGCCCAACAAAGAGCTGGCTTGCTCCTTCGTTTCAAGCCCTTTATCAAGAGTGTGCCACAAATCTCATCAAGACTCCATAAGTGTATTCTTTAGCACTGATTCTCCAAGAACTGGTTCCTAAACTACTGAACTACTACTGCAACATTGATTATTTATGGACTTACCGATATCGTCAATGAACTATGTTAATGTGCTAGCTTCATATTTACAGACAATGCTATTGGACCATGTAGAATAGATTCCAGATTAGAGAATTAAAGTGGCAGAAAAGCAGAAGTCTTAATGTTTATAATAATAAGGTTCTCCTTGGGGATCCTTGAATGTTCTAGAGTTAAAGTATTCCACCTGATACCCAGTTAAGCCCCATCCAGACATCATCAATCAAATAATGATTTGGTATGCATGATGCCTGGGCTGACAAAACCGTAGTTTGCAATCAACCAGCAAACCAGAATCCAAACTACAGTTTCAAGTGGGTGGAAAACCATAGTTTGAGTGCTGAGTTGACAAATCATGATTACAACCATTTCACAGCCTCCAAGAGCTGCTGCATCATAGAAATGAAATTAATCTTATGAACCGTAGTGTTAATGCTATAGAAAATGAGAGAAGACAAGCAACTCTGCTCCATAGTTACATGGTGTACATACGAAAGATCAAACAATGGTTTGGGCTCTAGATCTCTGATGAATGTAAGCCATGTATTGTCGAAGGCTTTCACAGCCGGAGAACGATGGGTTGTTGTGGATTTCCCAGGCTGTATAGCCGTGGTCTTGGCATTGTAGTTCTTAGTCCATTTTTTGGCTGAACTCATGCTAAGACAAATATGTCTGGTTAGGCCTCACACTGGAATTCTGGAAAACTTCAAGAAATGCAGAGAAAGCAGTTGCCAGAGCAGTAAGCTTAGACATGTTTTTTGCAGAACCCAGATCTGCATGGAGGTCTAAAGGCTGAGAGCCAGAGAAGGAGGTTTGTCCCCTGCATTCTCTCTCATTAAGGATCCAAGCTAAGGTGAGGGCTAGTTGCTCTAATTGGAATTATGATTCTGCTACAGAGAGCCATGTTCACATGTTTTAGCAACACTCTGACTGGTTCTTAGAATCAGCCCACGTTGCAGGCCAGTATGTGTTAAAAATGGAGTTTCAGAGTTCTTTGCTCTTAGACGAACATTAGGTTAGAGTGCTAGACCTTGGCCATATTGTTCTTGGACCAGCATCAGATGATTGTTGACCGTTCTGTTCTGTTTGGACTTTGTGGCTTGACCTGACAAGGTAACATCTCGTTTATTAGGCAAAAGATCCTGTTAAAAATAACAGTTTTAGTAAAGTAGTCTTATTGTTTTACTATCCTGCATTGCACACTTTCTATATATGTAAATTTCGCACAATTCTTAATAAATAAATTAATCTTTACTATTGTGTGGTGTTTTGGGGCTTCAATGTGAATTCAGTACCTTAGCTTATTTGGGTCAGCTACCAGTCAACTTTTTTTGTTGAACTCAGTTTGCAGATGGTCTACTTTGCAGGGTTTTCTTTAGTAACACCCAATATGGCTCTGTTTCCTCATCTCTTAGTTTAGGGTTCATTAGAGGAAACTGGTAGCAGCTTCCTACCTTGAGTGCAATGGTCTCTCACATCCAGAGCATGTTTGTTCTTGAAAACCCACCCCTAGGGACTGGGGGATGGGGAGAACATTAAAACACTATGGCAAAAATTATATGACTTCTACTAGAAATTACTTCATCCAGTACTATCAGAGACCAAAGATAACAATGACAACTTCTGCCAACTTCTATACAGATCATTTTTATCATTAAAATGCTATATTCACAGCTCTACTCTGCCTCCTCCAAAGCATGAAACAACAAGTATCATCTCTTCTTTATTACCATAACTGTACTCGCAGGATGCATCAATTAGTGGTTAAGAGGTTGGGATGAGTACTGCCATGAGTTCAGTAGGTGGCCTTGAGTAAACCACTCCTTTCACCCCAGGTCCCCAGCTGTATTGTAGGGATAATGATAACACCGTTTTTGTTCACTGCTCTGAATGGAGCGCTAATCTGTCTAGATGAACAGTATATAAGCACACTGTTATTATTAAAATCAATGAAAGCATGAGATGATTTGTTCCTTGCTTCTTTACCAACACATCTATAGTTTGAATTACTACTCTGGGAATCGATCTTCCTCTCACAAAATAACCAGTGTCTTAACTTCAGCACAAACTGCCCCATTCCAGCATTACTGAACTCCAAAATTCTATGTTGGTATAAAAAATTGGACAAAAAACATAGAGTTTAGGATACAGATTCTGCATTCTTCTAAACAACAACAAAAATCTTATAATAGTATGCTGGATTGACGTCTTCCTTTACACATCAAATTAGAGCACTGTTTGTCCCCAGGTCATTTGCAACCAAACACTGATGCTTCTGAATGATGTCTCACATTTTATAAAATATTATAAAGGCAAATAAGAGCCGTGGTACAGAGTGGTAAGCTGCAGTACTACAGTCCAAGCTTTGCTCACGACCCGAGTTCGATCCTGGTAGGAGCCAGGTTCAGGTAGCCAGCTCAAGGTTGACTTAGCCTTCCATCCTTCCAAGGTCAGTAAAATGAGTACTCAGTTTCCTGGGGGTAAAGTGTAGATGACTGGGGAAGGCAATGGCAAACCACTCCGTAAAAAGTCTGCCAAGAAAACGTCGTGATGTGACATCCCCCCATGAGTCAGTAATGACTCGGTGCTTGCACAGGGGACTACCTTTACCTTTTATAAAGGCAAATAAAATATAATGTTTACTTGGAACAGTATGTAATTGTTCCTGTCCTTCCTATCATACCATCAAGGAAAATACTCTTTGGATCAATTTGAGGATTTTTTTTAAAACTCACAAATAAGAAGGACAAGAGAGGTGTAAAATGAATTACCTTGGCCTTATTTTTCATTAGAAAGAACAGATTTCCTTTCAAACGACACCATCTCTCCTTCGGCTCTGCATGCAAAAAGAGCACGGTATTAAAAATAGTAACTCAAACGCTTTATCTTCTTGCATTGATTGCTTAAAAAAATGCATTCATAATAAAGTTCAGCAGGAAAATCATTAACAAAAAATGTGCTTCCCTTGGCAGCTGGCTTACAACACTCTGCTAAATGCCAGATATCTTCCCAGAAGGTTTCCTCTATGCAGCAGCTGACAACATTGGTTACTGCAGCACATACTTGACTGGGTTTTTCTCTGCTTCTTTCCCGTTTTTGCAAATGGAAGCAGAGACTGGCCCTTTCCATGAGACAGTCAGAGCTTCAACAGATTAGCAATCAAGCTTTATCGGGAGCACAGTGTTTACTCTTCATGGGATCATTACAGACTGAAGTGGTTGATCTTAATCTTAAAAAGCAAAAACACAAGGATTTTTAATTAATTTTTTACCATTTCTAAAACACAGAACCAGAACTAAGCACAGAAAACTGCATGACAAGGCAAATACATGTGGCTGTTTTCAGAGACAAACACACAGTATTGCAAGCAACCCAAGTGCTGGCCAGAAGCTTTTTCAAAAGTTGGTTTTATGGGACACAACTTATGTAGGGAAAAACTAAACTCCCATTTAAAAATAAGTTAAGAAAAGCTTAAATTAGAAACCTGACAGGCATAACTTGAAAGGTATTTTTGAAGAGGAAAAGGGATTTACATTATCCCTCATCAGAGGGCAGTAAGTATTTCACAGTACAATTAGTCATAAGGTTGAACCATGGACTGACAATACAAGAAGGAGTCTCAAAATTGTGTATTTCTTCATCTTGTGCTTCTCAGCAAGCCTCACCATTACAATTACATGGAAACAAGGCAATCCATGGATTGTGCCAACTATAGTTTTCCTAGAAACCAGAACTAAAACTCACAATGAAATCATGGGTTGTAATTCTAATTTCCATGCAAATCAGGGTCTACTCAGTCAGCACGCAGGGGCAAATTATGATTTGTCAAGAAACAATGAAAGAATCACAAAGAGATGGGAGGAGGGAAATACACATGCAAACCAAAATCTCATTCATCTAGTACTAAGCTATTACATCTGAACTGGCCCACTGTGTAAAGCATGGAAGTCAGCCTCTAGAGAATCTCAACAAATTCGTAATACATATAAGAACAAAAATAATACGAACAACATCTGGTAAAATTTCCAAAGATTAGGGAAGGCACAATAGGATTTCCAGTAATCAGGGAGCATCACCTTGCTCCTAACTATGACCGGCCTATGACAGGACTAGAGATGGGCACAAACCGGGAAAAAAACAAACTATGTGGTTCGTGGTTCATCAAATTTCACGAACCACAAACTTTCCCGAACTTGCCCCTGGTTTGCGAACTGGTTCGTTTGGTTTGTGAAAATGTCACAACCAGGTCAGAGAATCATCACTTCCGGGTCAGCAGAAGGTCACTTCCGGGTCAGCAGAAGGTCTGCAGGAAGTCCGTCCCCTGCTGCCTAA
Organism: Eublepharis macularius; assembly: GCF_028583425.1. Classification (NCBI taxonomy): domain Eukaryota; kingdom Metazoa; phylum Chordata; class Lepidosauria; order Squamata; family Eublepharidae; genus Eublepharis; species Eublepharis macularius. The sequence goes on from NC_072799.1 coordinate 52,356,065, forward strand.
AGTTTGTGGCGGTTCGTCAGAAATGGGATCTGACGAATCGCTGGTTCGCGAACCACGAACCAGCCTGGTTCGTGCTTAATTTTGGTTCGTATTTCGGTTCATACCCATCTCTACCCAGGACATGTGGAACTCTGTAACTGATTTACAATAGAGCAAATGGCATTTCTTTCCTGTTTATGTTTCCCATAATTAAAGATAATCTGAAACAGACTAATGGGCCAAGCAGGATATATTGAGAACATTAAGAAATATCTTGTCTGAATGCACAGATTTATGGACTGGATAGAGCTGGAAGTATTCCCAAAGGCCATCTAGTCCAACCTCTTGTACAAAGCAGGAAAATCATAGCTACTTTTCCAGTGACGCTGCTCAGTTTTCTGACAATATTCTGCCATTCCTCCAAGAAGCTCAGGACAGCATATATAGTTCTCCCCCACCCCACCGTTTTATCCTCACACCAACCCTGTGAACAGGTTAGACTGAGAGTCTCTCTACTCAAGACATCTTACATGGGGACGCTCAAGTGACTTACTGTCTGTGTGGTCTTATATTCAAGTGTATTATGGCTACTAGCAGTGCATGGGTATCCACAATGGGAGAACAAGTGTAAGATCTTTCACTTGAGTGTCCCCATGTAAGATATCTTGTGTAGAGAGACTCTTAAAGACTGGAACTGGTCCAAGGTCACCCACTGAGCTTTATAGCTGATTAGGAATTTAGTCTCCTCAGACCTAATCCAACACTCTAACCAGTCTGCCAAATGGTTATGTGCTGAATGTATTTGGGGTATCCATATTTTCAGTGTTGTATGGCTAACTGTATTATTGTAACAATGCAATAGGACTCTTCTGTTAATGTATTGTGGAAGGCTTTCACGGCCGGAGAACGATGGTTGTTGGGGGTTTTCCGGGCTGTATTGCCGTGGTCTTGGCATTGTAGTTCCTGACGTTTCGCCAGCAGCTGTGGCTGGCATCTTCAGAGGTGTAGCACCAAAAGACAGAGATCTCTCAGAGAGATCAGACTGAGAGATCTCTGTCTTTTGGTGCTACACCTCTGAAGATGCCAGCCACAGCTGCTGGCGAAACGTCAGGAACTACAATGCCAAGACCACGGCAATACAGCCCGGAAAACCCCCAACAACCATCTTCTGTTAATGTTCCTGACATGTGTTTTAAGAAAAGGGTGTCTTGTGCCTGTCTGCAACTATCCAAAGTTGTTGTAGAAAACAGACAAATAGATGCAAAAATATTTCATATATACAAGCCAGAACATTCAGCTTCCCTTGGCATAGAACTTGGTCACCTCTCTACACAGAAGTTTTATTTCTGTCAGCACAGAGAATCCTGCATTCAGACTTGAGGGCAGGCTAAATATGAATTACAAGAAGCACGCAGAGACCTCCCATTCAGCCAGATGACCCTGCCTGAACTTGAGTCCAGGCAGCCTAAGCACCTGTGGATGCTGGATTCCACTTGGCTCAGGGCATGTTTGACTTACCCCGACAACATGCAGAAAACAGCCACTGGGGTGAGTGTACGTTTCACCATAAAACATTTCTCTCATTCTCCAGTGTAAATTAATCCAATTAATAGCCAACACACTTCAGGGTCTTTCTTTTCATCCATGTTTCTATATGCTAGCCAAATTCTAATTCACCATAATCACAGCAGAAAAACAATTACTTGGAAAGCTGTCTAACAGCACCCCATCAGTACCAAAGAAGAAAACAGATTATGCCAGCAAAGCTGAAAATATTAAAACTAGAATGTCACAACAGCCGCCAAACACACATGAACAGACAATTGGCAACACCAGTTGTTTTTACCTATTAATTTACCATCCCCGAACACTCTGCATATCTTCAGATTTCCTTCCTTGTCAAAACAAGATGATGGCCTTCTAGCCAGGGAAGCCAGTTCCTTAGCATTGTATCTCATCTGGCAGCTTATGTAGATGATGATGAGGAAGTGGATGATAACAAGGATGCTAATGAATTGATTGAAAGTGAGCAAGATCTATTCAGCAGACAAGAGCAACTGCAACATTGAAACAAAAAAGAAAGTGCAGTACACGGTTAAGGCATGCTATCTTTTTTCTACAGTTGTTTTCTTCTGAGAGGTGGTTAAGGAAATCATAGCAAATTAACAGTACATTTCATTTGATTAAATGTATAAATTTCCATATGAATGAAATAACTATTCTGAAGGGACTGTGTCTTATTACTTTGCTTTTTGATGAACCACACACATGTTTACAGCAGCCATCTTAGAAGTGCTGAGAGAACGAAATACTTCTTCTAAGGGTGGAAGACCTATTTTCACTCACATAAGTAGTAAATTTTTTCCAGACATTTTTCTACCTGACAAATCTAGGCCATTGTGGAACCTCACAAGATAAAATGCCATGGGGCTGAAAAACAAGATTAGATCCCATGAATTTGCTTTGCTAATATGGCATCTTCAACTGGTATGAAGTGCCTTTCTCTAACGCAAGAGGCTGTTTCATAGTGCAAGAACTTCTTGAATCAAGAGAACGAACCTTGTGCAAAAGGAAGCACTTTCATTATTGGAACAAATCCACAAGATACTATTATTACTCTTTCACCACCACACTCTGGAATCTATCCTCCTGAAAGCACTGAAGCACTGGAACATTGTCCCTATCAATCCCACCCAAGCCAAGTGCCCCAGAAGGATACCAAGGTATAGAGTATCAAAAACTGTTATGGGGTCCAGAAGAATTAGGGACACAAGCTTGTACAGTTCTCATCATAGGCCAAGTTTTAGTCTGAAATCCAGGGCAGAAGGGATCTTATAAATGTTTCCTCCAAATAGCATAGATTACATTATCACATTTGTACTATACCGTCTACCATGGAGATAAGGAAGGGATATATGGAATAATCCAAACACATATCAGATCAAAATCAGACATCAAATAAGAATTATTGCTGCCTATATAACTATTCTACTATTTAGAACCAAGTAATGGAAGTTTCCTGTTTATGGTTTTTACAATAATCTGTAATAAAATCAGCCTGTATATGGGCTTTCTTTAGTTATTGCTGCAGGATGTGCAAAGCACCATTCCTCATTCCTCTGTATTAAACCTAAACACAATTCCTAAATTCTGTGCTGCCAATGTGCTTGAAGAAATATATTAAACACAAATTCCTTCAAGTTCAAAGCATGCACCCCTAGACCATTGCATCCCTGAGTTTTCTTCTACTCCATCCAGAGGCACAATCAGCACCGTGACTAAGGACCAAACTAGATGTCGTGGTGTCCATGGGTATGACTCATGGGTGTTTTAGAGCTGAACAAAAATACTGTGAGGGCTGCATTGCAGCATGACATGGCAATCTTGATGCCCCCTCCCAACATACTTTTTCAAGGGCCAAAACAGCCTGTCTTTTAAGTGGGTGAATTCAGCTCTTGAATGATCCCAGTGACCATAGGTCAGACACACAAGAGCCATTGTCGAGGCTTGCCACGGGCACCACTAGGCAGGACGCCAGTGTGCCTGGCTCCAACTTCAGGGGGGTGCCAGGGATACTGCAGGACCCCACTCTGTGGAAGGAGGGGCAGTATACCTCACCCTGGCTCCCTCTCAGTCCACTCGCTGGCCTGCTCAACCTGACCCTGTCTCCACTCTTACTCTCCTCCATCTCCTCCTTCATCAACTTGCCTCCTCGTACTCTCTTGCTTCTCTCCACTCCTCCTCCACTCCATCACTCCTACACAACCCACCACGAACATTCCCCTGAGTCAGCTTTTATAGGGTTTTCTCCATCTTCCCCCGCCCTTCCTTCCAGGCTCCTTCTCTCTCCTGATGCTGCCCAGCTGTGTCTGCCCTCGGGTGTTCCTTCCCACTCTCTAGTTTCTCCTGGCCTTCTTGACCCCTCCTGCAGGGTGGGGCTGAATGTGAATGTCTCCCAGCTGGGGCTTCCCCCAGGTGTGCCTCCTTTCCCTCTTCCTTTCTCCCTCAGTCTTTCCTGCAGGACAGGGATGGCTGGGCCTTTCCAGGTGATGCAGCACTGCCTCCTCTGCCTTTGCTCATGAGGAGCTGGGCTGGTCTCCTGGAGTGCAGCCAGCTCCCTTTGTTGGCTGGGGCTGGCAGCTTCCCTCGGGGCCTGGGCAGGGGCTTCCCATATCTCTACCCCCTCATTGGCACCGTGGACAGGTGTGTGCGACTCTTGCCCTTTGGGGTGGGGTTGGGTGGCGTGCCTCTGGCTGGTCTCTCCCTCTGGCTCCCTTTTCCCTTCCCTTTCTGCTGGCTGGAGCTGCACCCCCTCCCAGGGGTTTCCTGCGCCTGCCACTGGCGTCCCATCCACCTCCAGGTAAGGGGGCTGTGATGAGTCCAGGTTGCCAGGACTGCCCAACCCCGGACAGCCGTAACAAACAGTTTGGGTCTAAGGCGCACATAGCTTCCCATGAGAACAGCCAGTTCTTACTGTTTTACACAATGAATGTAAGTTTTCTTTCAGGTGTATAAAGTGTGCCTTTAATATTAATTTAAAAAATCAAATTAAACACCAATAAATATTTCAAAAAACACTTAATAATAACAATAATAGCATTCAATTTATATACCGCCCTTTAGGACAACTTAATGCCACACTCAAAGTGGTTTACAAAGTGTGTTATTATTATCCTCACAACAATAATCATCCTGTGAGGTGAGAGGGGCTGAGAGAGCTCCTAGAAGCTGTGACTGACCCAAGGTCACCCAGCTGGCTTCAAGCAGAGGAGTGGGAAATCAAACCTGGCTCTCCAGATTAGAGTCCTGCTGCTCTTAACCACTTCACCAAACTTATGAAACCCTTAATCAAGTTTACTCAGAAGTCTCTTTGCACACAACAAGAGTGACTCTCTAGATGTGTGCTCAGAGCTTTTAAGAAAAAGGGCAAAAAACTCACTCTGATTATACTTGACATTCAATATGGCACAAGTCAGGACAAAGTAGTTAAAGTTACAAAAAGGGCCATGACTCAGTCGAAGAGCAGTTCCTTTGCATCCAGAAGATCCCACATTTAATCTCTGGCATCTCCAGTTACAGGATCACAGGTAGAAGGCATTCAGAAAAGGCCTTTCTCGGCCTAAGGCATCGGAGAGCTACTGTCAGTCAGAGTAAACTTCACTGAACTAGACAGACCACTTATTTGACTCAGTATGCTTTGGTAAGTGTATACAGTTCATCTATAGTACAGCTTCAAAGTAAAATTCAAGCTCTTATCTATCAAGCCACAGAGATTCAAAACACAAACAAAACTTGCATCCATGACAACAGTGACTCACTGCACACAACTGTACATTCTCCCTATCAGTCAGGACACTCCCTTTTAGAAGAAAGTCTGTTCTGCTGAAACATATATGTAAGCCTGTACTGGAAAAGGGGTTTGGGGGCCTAAGACCTAGGCACGATTAATAGACTGCAGATACATAGATAGACCAGACTAGCAGATAACTGAGCTGTACCTAGGGTTGTTTAATTTGCATGTTTAGCAAAGGCCCATGGGGCATGTATATAAAAAAGAGGTCACCATGACTAGGAGGGGTGGTATAATACAGGACTAGGCTAGCTGGAAAGACTGGAGGAAGAGAGCTGAAGCTGCTGCTTTTTGGAAGGCAAAGCTTGTTTCCAAGCTTTGGAGCTAAGAAGATCATAGAGCTGAATCTGCCAGCTGGAAGAGCTGAACCCTTCTTCTTGGAAAGCTGCAGTAACTGACAAGAGCTGAAGAAGCAAGGAAGAGCAAAGAACAGAAATTGCAAAAGCTGAACTTGTTGACTCTTTGAGACCAGCACCCTAGCACAGAGCTGCCCCACTTCATCTTGCTAGGAGAAAAGGGGAACTGCTCCTAGGGCAACAAGCAAGCTCCAGGATTCAGGCAGCATCTTCACAGAGTCCTGCTGTGGCAAGGCCTTCTGGATATTTAGGACAGTGTTCCAGGCATAGCCTCTGGCCAAATCCACAGAACTGTCTGCGTACTTTACCAAGGGACTGTGAGTAGGACTTTGCGCTGGCGCCACTGGTTACTGATCCAGTATTGATAACTTTGAGAATGTTTCATAGTTGTGTTTAAATAAATTGCATTTATATTTTGAATTGGTAAACACTGAACCTGGTCCTCTTGACTCTGGGGGTTACATATATAGCAGAACATACCGTTGCCAGCTCCAGTTTGGGAAATTCCTGGATATTTGGGCATGGAACCTGGAGAGGGAAAGGAGCTCAGTAGGAACACGAGTCCATAAAATCTACCCTCCAAAGCTGCCAATTCCTTCAACACTATCATTTCCTCCCATGGAATGGATCTCTGTAATGAGGAGATCATGCAATTCTGGGAGAACTCCAGGATCCACCTGGATGATGGCAACCCTAGATAAATTGTTGGCTATTACCCTTTCAAGCCAAAATGCAGAGTTTGCTGGATTTCTTCAAGTTTAAGTGACATACCACTTTGGCTATATCTGACAATGCTAGAATATGAGCCAAGAACCACACAGCTAAGTTATGATTCTGGTTCACAACTAGGGTTGCCAGTCTCCAGGTGGTTAATTCAACAATGGGGGACCGCAGCTACTGATATGCGTAACAAGCCAAAACAACCGTGGACACAATCAATAATTGAAGTCTAAAGTGCACTGTGCAGTAATATATAACAATATCCTACTTTAATTGAAGAGCCAAGGCTCACCATTAACACTTTAAAGATGCACCATGCAATTTACAAAAACAATTCAACAATTCATATACAGTCATTTACAAGTACAGTCTCACTTTGAAGTCTGTTAATTCATAAAGTCCCAATATATTTATCAAGCACACCAAGTCCTCTTCTCTTGTATTCTGTGTCTGAGGCTGGGAGCGCTCAATTTTTATATAATGTCTCACGTTTTTTGTTTTTTCAGGCTAACGCCCACAAACAGGAGCAGATGCCATCTCCCGAGCGGGGGACCCACCGAAACTCCCAGTCTCCAGGAAGAGGGAGAATCCACCGCTGTCCAGGAACCCCCAACAGGACACCAGCACCTCTCCTGTTTCATGCTTCCTTTATCAAGAGGATTCTTTTTGGCAGATATCTCAACTCCAAGTATATCCTGTATCTTGTAACTAATCACTTCTCTCAATCCATCTGGAGATCTCCCAGGCAACAGAGATCAGTTGCCCTGGATAAAAAGGCTGCTTTGAAGGGTGAACTGAGGCCCTCCCCTCCTTTCAGGCCCCACCCCCCAAATCTCCAGGAACTTCCCAACATGGACCTGGCAACCCTATTCACAACCTTTCACATTCGGTCTTAACACTGCCACCATCACATAAGGCCTGGAGTTCTCACAGCATTACAGCTGACTGTAGACATTAGTTCCACTGAAGGAAATGACAGCTTCAGAGGGTGGGCGCTATGTTAGCACATCCTTGTGGAGCTCCTCCTTCCCAGGCACTGCCCCCAAAATCTCCAGGAATTTCCCAAGCCAGAACTGGCAGCTGTATTCAACCTTAATAAAACCTTGCAAATAATCACCTCCTCTGCAACACAACTGCTCTTCTCTCAACATAATCTGCATCTGATTAAGGGCTCATACCTCCATAAGATATATCGAATAAATAACAAACTGTATTTTGTTGGTTTAGGATGACTGCCAAAAAGTAATAGCTTTAAAGCAAAAGTTCAAAGCTATGGCTGCAGGGAGGTCAGCCATGGTAGCGTGAAATGCAGCTACTGCTTTTCGTGGAGATTTCCAAAGTTCTAAAATAAGGCTCTGAATATTTCCTTTCAAACAGTCATTTTTTCACATGCTGAATTCTTGAAACTGTGTTCAGCACTGACAAAATTAGATCAGAACATTTTAGAGCTCTATATGCATTAAGTTTAATTTAAAGCAGTTACATTTGGGTATCAACATTACAGCAAATTTGTATTTTGAATGCAAAGGTTCTCAGCATCTCATAAGCCTTTGCTGTCTTGGATATCTTCTGTCTAATCAACTTTTCTTCTTTTGCAACAGTACTAATTTGCTCATTTAGAGCTCTTAGAGATTCTAAAAATGTAGTTGGTTGGTGGTGTAGTTCTTCTCCACTCTCTCTCTTTTCTCTCCCCTTCTAGTTTTAAACAGCACAATTTCAGTTCCCAAATAATAAAGCTATAGGCACATTAAGGTAGAATGCTCATTAAAAAAACAAAAACCTCAGCCATTTTTGTACTTCTCTTCTAAAGGACTACTTCAATAAAGAGGCAAAAGTTTTACTTAAGTGTACTTAACATAACTGTAGTTGCATTTAGACAAAATAGTAAACATTTTTTATTTTCACAAAACAGCAAATATTTATTCCTTGGTTTGCCCATCAAAATATGGTTTGCACTTGTCCTCCAAGACTCTAAACTGGGAATAAGTCACTATTACTACTACTTACTAGGAATTAAGAGATGGGCAAGAACTGGAAAAAACCCGAACCATGTGGTTTGTGGTTCATCTCATTTCACGAACCACGAACTTTCACAAACCTGCCCCCCAGTTCACAAACCGGTTCGTTTTGGTTCGTGAAAACATCACATCCAGGTCAGCAAATCGTCACTTCTGGGCCAGCAGAAGGCCACTTCCAGGTCAGCAGAAGGTCTGCAGGAAGTCTATCCCCTGTTGCCTAGGAAACTGATTAATCAGCACCAGGCTGCCTGCAGTGACAAACCAAAAAACGAACCAAATGAACCAGCTTAAAGTTCATGGCAGTTCATCAGAAATGGGCTCTACCAAACCGCTGGTTCACGAACTGGCCTGGTTCATCACGAACTTTGGTTCGTATTTTGGTTTGTGCTCATCTCTACTAGTAATCCTTGCCATTAGACTCAAATGTTATATTTTGATCTGCTTGCTGATTGACTGAATAAGAAAATAGAAAAGGAAAATACAGTTTTGCTAGTTTCAGTGCAATGGAAATCTATCATTTGTCACACCATGCCACATACAAAATGAAGCAAAAGTAAGTATGCAAGCCTAACAAGCTCATTCATACAGTAGCAAACAACTGTTTGCTATCACGTTTGAACCAAAGCAATGTGTTATGGGATTCTTATTAAACTGGATGCTATTATTTGTTCCTGTCTATGGTTCTCCACCAATATTCCAAAACAATCCTTTCCTCTCCTTCCAGTGGACTGAATCCATTCTATATGGAAATTCGTTATACCCAAATTATGAATGTTTTCCGATTATGAAAGGCAGTGGCAGCTGAAAGAGTATTATGTATTTGGTGTTGTATGTACAATAGCATTTTAAAAAATCTAGCCTAATGAAGAGTTTTGGAGAATTCAAAAGCTTCCACACTGTTTCGTGTCATTTAGATTGATCCCAATAAAAGGTATGATAGGGTTTTTGTACATGATATTCTGAAGGGTCTCCTGACCTGTGAGCATAGTTTTTTGGAAGCCTCAGGCTGCTGCACCAGGAAAAGGAATGCAGCAATGGACTGTTTCCACTTGCCATTTTCTGGATCCCATCTTAAAGAGAAGCTGTCTTAGTTGGAAATATTTTGAATGATTATTATGTATTTTAATTTCATCTATGAAAATGTGTAGAAATAACTTGCTTTTAGTTTGATAGAATTGCCGTGTTGGCTTATTTGCAGATGCAATGAAGAATGATTACTATTTTCAGTTTAGAAGAAAAATGTAGCTAATGATTTTGTTACTTTGGGAAAAAACCTAGTCAAAAAGTTTTTAAAATATAATGTGAGTCATGAGACGATTACGGGACATGACAAAATACTATGAACTAGCTTGCAGAGATAAAAATGTTATGTTCAAAGAAATGCTATGTTCATAAATGTTGTGTTCTAAGAAATTAGATAAAATATTATTGAAGAAAGGAGCACTGTCTTAATAAAATATGCTCCAAATCTGAGCTTATTTTGCAGTTTGACTACAAACAGAAATTTTGAGGTGGGAGGGTAGGGTTGCCAGGTTCCTATACCCTCCTGGTGGGAGGAGAGACCCCATACTTACCAGGAGGATGATCTTTGCACGTGAGCAAAGTGCATGCATGCTCCTGGTACCAACACGATTACATATTTATTACTTATTGTGTGCCACTGACTAATAAAGGACTTGCAACAACCAGTATTTGGGCTATGGACACTTTATAGATTATTAATCAACATGTCAATTATAAATAATATTAAGCTGTATAGTTTCAGTTATGAAAATGGGTTGCTTATAATGACTGTGTGTTGATCTTTTGGTCTATATTTTAATGTAGTTTATCTTTTTAGTTACACATACACATGAATCCTTGCAATATATATGCCTTATTCTGAATCAGTCCCTCAATATATTTCTTTTCAGGCTTTAAACCACAGGCATACTTGGATATCTAACATTTTGATCCTCTTTACACATTGTTATCAAGGTCCCAATTCTTTACACTTTCTTATGAGGATACATTGCGGTGTAATCTCTTGTATTTACATTTCTTGCGGGTAGTCATTGTATAACCGGAAAGGATTTTTGTTTTATTGGTTTGGGTATATTGTTCTCTCTTATGTTGCACACCTTTTTAAAACTGAATCAGACTATCAGTCCATCAAGGTCAGTTCTGTCTACTCAAGACTGGCAGCAGCTCTCCAGGGACTCAGGTAAAGTTATTTCACATTACCTACTACCTGATCCTTTCAAATGGAGATGCTAGGAAATGAACTTGGGACCTTCTGTATGCGAAACAGATTCCCTACCACTGAGCCACAGCTCTTCCGTGGGCTCCAAATTATAAAATATTGTTGACCCTTGGTTATAGGAATGTGGCAAAGCAATCATGGGAAAGAAACAGCAACATATTTCACAAATAAACTACAGGAAACTTTGGAATTATTAATGGAATGGGAAGATCAACTTACCCAACAGTGGATTTGATGCTAAAAGCATTAGTATCATTTTATGTTAATATTCTGTTTTTGCTTGTTACATTGACAGCAATTTTACCTGTTTGGTGTACACTACATTTCATCTGTTTGCAACATGTTCAATTCAATTATCCAAATAAAAGGAAAGCCAAAAACAGAATGGTTAAACCTTCCAAAGAAGCCATGAAAAGGGAAGTGATAGTAATACAAGTGATGTTTATTGTCTAAATGCTCTTGTCACTTCCAAAAGTTTCACACTGACTTAATTTTGTAGGCTCCAGTATTTTTTAAAGAATGTTATTAGCATAAGATGTAGGTTCTGTTTTAAAGATAAATGACTGAATTATACTGGCTGAGTAAAATGACTCATGCTGTTCTACAAAACAATTTTAGTAATGTGTTCTGTGGGCACAGCAACATGACCTACGGGATTGCAAGCAGTCAAAACAACAACTCCAAAGGGAGTAAAAGTATGCATGAAAAAGGTAATTGCATCTTTTCATTGTGATTATTTGCTTTCACCTTCAATAATATCTACGGTAGTAACCTATGAAAGAGACATACAGTGAAATCCTAAGCAGTTACTCCAGTCTAAGCCCACCGAAATCAATTAACTTAGACTGGCGTAACTCTGCTTAGGTTTTCACTGATAATTTGCCATATTGTTTTACACGACGATATCCCAGGTTCAAGCCAATATAATAGAAATAAATGTTCACCATTATGTTGTCTTTTTTCCGCATCAATAGATTAATATTATATACACCAGTGGTAGATCAATACTATATTTTCTACACCAACATTAGGGGAATTTGTGCTGCCATCTGTTCCTAGGAATGGCTGCATGAACAAACACAGTTTCTTCAGGTACACTTTCCATACTGCCTAACTACTGCCCCAAATATAAAACTCTTTTTTTTCTTGCTAAAATGTACAATGGCATCTCATTTCCCAGTCTAAATGCTATACTTCCCTCTCCCAAAGCCCCACAGGTATTTTTCTTACAGCTAAACTATACATTATTTATTTACAAAATGTTTACTCTGCCTTTCTGTCCTCACAGGCCACCAAGCTGGCTAAGAAATTTAAAACATACACATTAAAAGCCATTAAAATCAATACATAAATGCATATTAAAACAATTTAAAGCCAGTATATAAAATAAAGACAAAAATAAAATAACAGTAAAAACAATGGGAGAAGGAGGGATCACTGAGGAAATGCCAAGCAAAACAAAAAATCTTCACCCGCTGGCAGAAGATGGCAACAGAAGGGAACAGGTGAATCTCCCTGGAGAGTGCGAGTGAGTGAGCGAGCGAGCGAGCGAGCGAGTCTGTCTGTTTGTCTGTCTGTCTAATGTCATTTATAGTCCGCCTTTCTCATTAAGACTCTAGGCAGATTACACAGTATGAGATTAGTACAATCAGTATTAAGGACATTTCAATACAGTATCAAGGACATTTCATAAACAAAACCATAGGGTATAAAGATACAAGTTTAAAAGACATAGCATTAGCAAGAATCCAATACAGAGTAGAAAAAATACTGAAACAACATAATCAATTCTAGGACTGACATTAGACAACATGGAGCACAGGTGGTACACAGGAGTACATATTTAAAGCAGCAGATAATATGTAAAGCAATACAGTGATGAAGTCTACTGTCCCTAACTCATTAGCGAAGCATCTGAGACCACACTCCTACAATACAGCCCTCCCATTTAAGTAAAAAGGCTTTTAGTTCGTGTTTGCATCGTTTGCAGAAAACTAGGAGAGTGGGGGTTCTCCTGACCTCCTCAGGCAGGTCATTCCACAGGGTGAGGGCCACCACAGAGAAAGCCCATGTATGAGCTGCTGTTGATTTCGCCCGTGTGCAGCCTGGCACCTGCAGGAGACCCTGTTCAGATAAGCAAAGCTGCCGTGGAGGGACATAGGGAGGGAGGCGGTCTCATAGGTATGCCGGACCAAAGCCATGAAGAACTTTGTATGTAACAACCAATACCTTGAACTGAGCATGATATTTGATGGGTAGCCAATGGAGCGACTGCACGATGGGAGTGATTTCATGCTCCTGCTCGCTCCTGATAACAGTCGAGCTGCAGCATTTCGCACTAATTGGAGCCTCCTAGTTAATTTAGATGGAAGACTATCTAAGTTACAATAGTCAAGCCTTGATGCTACCATAGCACGGATCCAGGTGGCCAGGTCAGCTGTGTTGAGATAAGAGTTTTGGTGCCACTACTAAGAAGGCCCTCTCCTGGCTTGCTACTTACCTAATTTTGGAAGGTGGTGACACACAAGCAGGGCCTTTAAACATGACTGCAGTGGTTGGGTAGGTTAATATGGGAGTTGGCAGTCCTTCAAGTATGTCGGTCCCAAACCATATAGGGTTTTAAATGCCAGCACCAACAGCTTGAATTTTGTCCAGAAACCAATTGGGAGAAAGTATAGATGATCCAAGACTTGAGTGATCTGTTTCTGTCATTCACTCCAGTCAACATCATGGCTGCAGCATTCTACACCAACTGAAGTTTAAACACATAGAGCACGCATTGTAGTAATCTAATCTAGATGTAACCATGGCATGTCCCACAATGGCCAGATCTTTCCTGCCCAAGAATGGCCACTTTGGCTAACCAGTCAAAGCTAGCAAAAGGCACTCCTGGCCACAGCTGCCACCTGCTTATCCAGCATTAGGCATGAATCTAAGAGTACCTCCAAACTACAGACCTGTTCCTTCAAGGCAAGTGCAGCCCTGTCCAGAACAAGTGACACCTTAATTCCTAGGTCAGACTTTCCGCTCACCTGTAGCACTTCCATCTTGTTGGGATGATGCTTCAGTTTATTTGCACGTGTCCACTCCAAAACTGACTCCAGGAACCAGCTCAGGATTTCTATGGCCTCTCTGGGATCAGCTAGAAGTGCGAGATAAAGCTGAGTGTCATCCGCGTATTGATGATAACTCAGACAAAATCTCTGGGTGACCTCACCCAGAGGCTTTATGCAGACATTAAAAAGCATGGAGGACAGGGTGGAACCTTGCAGAACCCCACAGGTCAAAGACCAAAGGGTTCAGCAGCAGCCTTCTTGAATGAACCACAGCTCTCTTCGTCAGATGCATCTGTAGCATAAGCTTTCAAGAGCCACAGCTCTCTTCATCAGATGCATCTGTAGCATAAGCTTTAAAGAACCACAGCTCTCTTCGTCAGATGCGTCTGAGAGCTGTGGCTCTCGAAAGCTTATACTACAATAAAGTTGGTTAGTCTTAAAGGTGCTACTGGACTGTTTGCTACGATGCATCTTACACCTTCTTCCCCACCACTACCTTCTGAAAACCATCCCGCAAGCAGAACAGTGCTTCCTAACCTCAGCTCAGAAAAGTGGTCCAAGAAGTGTCAAAAGCTGCTGAGAAGTCCAGGAAAATCAACAGTCACCCTCCCTCTATCCCTCTCCCGGCACAAGTCATCCACCAGGGCCACCAAGGCTATTTCTGTCCCATAACCAGGCCTAAAACAAGACTGGAAAGGATCTAAACAATTTGCCTCATCCAGGAAAAACTAAAGTTGTCCAGCCACCACCCTTTCAATCATCTTGTTCAAGAATAGAACATTTGAAACTGTTTGATAGTTATTAACATCTCCTAGGTCCAGGGAAGACTTCTTTAAAAATAGGTGCATTATAGCCTCTTTCAAGGCTGGGGTGACCCCCCCCCTCAAGGAGGCATTAACTACTGCTCAGATCCAGTAAACCAGTCCCCCTGGCAAATTTAAGTAGCCAGGACAAGGGTCATGAATGCAAGAGATTTTATATGTGAACTGTTAAGGGAAATGGTCACAGTGAGCCCCTAAGTAGTCCACCTCCTCCTGCAGGCCAAATGCAAACAGTTCTCTGATCACCATTGGCCTATACTGTGCAGATACAATGGTGGCAGAAATGTATTGTTTCTCTGCTGCTATCCCCACCGCTCAGGGCCAGATCTAGGGGGGGCTGGGGGGTCACTGCACTCAGCACCAATGAAGAGGGGGTGTCGGGTGTGGCTGCCGGCCAGGAGCATGCGCCACAGAGCTGGCAGCAGCAGCACACGTGGAAGTTGCCCTGCACTGCTGCTGCCAACGCAAGCTCCTGGCCAGGCGCAACAGCTGTGGGCCAGGCACAGCTGTCGGTGCAGCAGGCAGCCATGGTGGCACGTGGGGCAACTGAGCAGGAGGGCTGGGAGGCCACCTGCGCGCTGCTCTGGCTGCCTGCCATGCCGATGGAGCGGCCGGCTCGCAACTGCTGGCTGGGGAGTGCACAGAATTGTGGGTGCACTCCCGGGGGCGGCGTTCTCTGCATGATGATGTCACGCACAGAGATATCAACACGCAGTCCGGGTGTGTCCGCACGCGCACAAGTGGTCACAGGGGCGGCAACAGCCCTGGAGCTGCCCCCGGGGCCAGCGAGCCTCACTACGGCCCTGCCACCGCTGACTATTACAATTGCAATCCCACACAACAGCAGCCAGGCAGCTCTGTTTGTACAAGAAAATGTATTTGGGAAAGGATATGATGCAGGGTAGGGATGGCACACAACCCTTTCCCTTTCCATTCATCCTCTTCTCCTACCATTTCATTGTAAAGGAGCTTTCAATGCACACAAAATAAAGGTTTGTCAAGTTACCATTCAACACACCTGCATATAACGTACAACTTGGTCCTTAACGTTCATCCAGAAGACTCTTACTTCGGAGATAAATTAGGCATGCAGTACGCCTCAGTGTTTCAGTTTCCAGAGGACTTTTTCCCATGCTAGTCTCCATGTTAGTCTTTCTACAGGTACTTCCTATGCTTCTAGCTATACACTACAGCAATACACCAAGAGTTTTCAGAATCCACAAAAGAGCAACAGTCTCAGAGAAACCTCCATAGAAGACTCCTGGAAATAATCAGGGTTTCCTAAGGGCATGACACAGCACAGAATGGAATGTTTTCTACTCTTAACAATGCTCAGTAATGGAAGGCTCTTCTTATCAGAAACTGTTTGCCCTATTCTACTGTACAAGAATTCTTGAATATATTATCTTTCCAGAAGCACCTTCTACATTCTCTGTTAGACCTGGGCTCTGTCCTCAGTTTGATTCATCCATTCACTTTGGCTGCTATTTTTGCAGGCTGCACATCATTCAGAGATTCTCTCTTCTATCTATACAAGGGAACCTTTAATAAAGTAAAAAATGTACCCACTATAATATAGTGACTATATTGTTTTGTTAACAACAAAGCCTTTCAGTTCACAGACAAGTTAAACCCAAGTACAGAAGCCAAGAAATATAAAGAGCTCACTTTTCAATTTATATCCACAGGAGCATGGAGACACCTACCAAAGCCTTAGTTTAGAAAGGATAAAGAAAAAAAATTGTACTTTGATACCCAGTCATCCTTTTAGTTAGATTACAACAAAAGAATTACCTCCAGTAACTCATCCTAAATTTGCATTCTAACTAACTACAACAACTGTTCAAAGTTCACAACCTACATACCTGCTTTTCTAATTAAAGAGATAATATCATTGCTGAAAACACAACTGCCAAGCAAATATGTGTGGAAATAATGTCTCCATGCCATCATATTAAGGCAGAGTCATAAATCATTTTAACTGCACCTCTGTAATAATGGTACATTGTTAACAGGCAATGAAAGTCTCAATTTAAAACAAGTCCTTATCACATCCAAGAGAAATATCAGAGGGGGAAAGGAAGAAAAAAAGAATAGGTTTAAAAAACCTAAACTCAACAATAAAGTATAAATCACTTTAAAGAGCTACTGTTTAAGGTAGAGAAGTAGGTATTACTTCTGTGGCTTGTAATATATTTTAGTTTGCTTGAAGGCCAGTAGAAGAGTATAGGCTGCTTTTATAGGTAAAAATGTGTAAAAATGCCTAACATCTGCCTTTTAAATTGTATATGGGATAATAATTAAGAGAAAAAAAGACTATCATTCCAGCATACTCAATCATCTCTGTATCCAGATTTTTGCCCGGCCTTGTATTATTTAGAATATCCCTAGGCCATTTTCACCCAATGGATCATCAAGGCTGCTAACAAATCAACTAAAATATAAAACAATTCCAAGTAAAATAGTAAACATGCCTTTTATTACTATTACTGTTACTTATTTGATTTATAGCTCGCCCTCCCCATGCGGGCTCAGAGCTGCTTACAATAAGAAGTAAAAATACAGAAATAAAGTAATATCACAGATTTCAAACACAAACATTTCAATAAATCCACCTGCTCACCATATATAAAAAGAGTGGAGGACTGAATCGATATCTTACACCAGCTCATGTGTTGGGGGGCGGGGCAGATGGTCATATAGCTCCCCCCCCCAGGTTGGAGACTGGCAGGAAGGCTCTTTGATGGATTTGATGTTGGTCTCAACCATATGCCTCTGTCTTGCAGGCCCGCCGAGAA
The DNA here is from genome assembly GCF_028583425.1 of Eublepharis macularius. NCBI lineage: Eukaryota > Metazoa > Chordata > Lepidosauria > Squamata > Eublepharidae > Eublepharis > Eublepharis macularius. The sequence continues at coordinate 52,373,405 of NC_072799.1, forward strand.
GATAGAAGATCTTGGCAGGCCCAAGTGTCTTCTAACAGAGAGTTCCACCAGGTCGGAGCCAAGACCAAAAAAGTCCAGGCCCTGGTTGAAGCCAGTCGAGCCTCCCTGGGGCCAGGGACCACCAGCAGGTGTTTACCTGCCAATCCCAGCACCCTCCAGGGCATATACAGAGAGAGGTAGTCCCTCAGGTATGCTGGTCCCAGTCCATTTAGGGCTTTATAGGTTTAAACCAACACCTTGAACCTGATCCAGAACTCCACGGAGAGCCAGTGCAGCTGCTGCAAGGTTGGAGTTATGTGCGCCCTGTATGGCATACCGACCAAGACACGCGCAGCAGCATTCTTGACCCGCTGCAATTTCTGGATCAGACTCACGAGAAGCCCTGCATAGAGCGAGTTACAGTAGTCCAATCTAGAGATGACCAATGCGTGGATCACTGTTGTTAGGTCATGGGTTGAAAGATAGGGGGCAAGCTGCCTGGCCTGCCGAAGGAGGAAAAAAGCAGACCGGGCAACTGCCACATCCTGGGCCTCCATTGGTAAGGAAGAGTCCAGCGTCACGCCAAGACTCCTGACTGATGGAATGGGCACAAGTGGTGCCCCGTCAAAGGCTGGGAGCTGGTTTCCCCCCTTCAACACCCCACAGCCCAAGTACAGGACCTCCATATTCATGGGATTCAGCTTCAGTCTGCTCTGCTTCACCCATCCAGACATGGCCTCCAAAGCTCTAATTAGGGCTTCAGGGGGAGAGCCAGGCCGACCCTCCATCAACAGATACAACTGGGCGTCATCTGCATACTGGTGACAACCCAGTCTGAAACTCCATACCAGCTGGGTGAGGGGTACATGTACAGACTGAACAACAAAGGAGACAGTGTCACCCCCTGGGGGATGCCTCACACCAATGGTTGGCATGCTGATAATAACCTCTCCCCAAGCGCCTACAAATGATAAACAAGTACAGCAATATAAACAGCACCTGTTGTCCTCTATTTAAACCTTTCTGTAAAAGAAAAGTCTGTAATTTTGACTGGAAGTCCTGTAGAGATAGCTGATATCTTTATTTTTAAACCCTGAAGGAGTCGGCATGGTGAGTGCTAGACTAGAGAGTGGGACACTCGTCTTCAAATTCCCACTCTGCCATGAAGCTTGCTGGGTGCGCTTGGACCAGATACTCTTAACCTAAACTACCTCACAGGGTTGTTGTGAGGACAAAGCAAAGGACAGGAAAAGGGGTGTTTTAAAGGATATAAAGGAGGAAGACAATATAAAAACCTATGAAATAAATCAATATATCTAATTATCAACATGGTGCCATCTGTGGATACTTAAATACAGAGACAGGAGCCATGGGCAGACTTGGCAGATCTTTCTACAGACCTGAGAAAGGCATTTGTAAATATCTCAACTCTTAAAAAATACATTAAAACACTTCTAAATGATGCAGCTTTAATTAATTAATGCCCTCAGCAGCCATTGCTAGGCAACCACAACAGCATTGCCAGACTTGGTTTCTGTTAGTAAAAGGCAGAGGGAAGGGGCAGGGCTCTTTCCAAGTCTGTTTTGGTCTTTGAGGGGGGATTCAAAGGGGCCTGTCTTGGCAACAGCCACTGGGCAACTTGCTACCATGTGATCTGCATGACTTGGTTGCTTACTACAGTTCAACAACAACCACCCCATGATAGCTACTGTGCTGCAGTGGGAGGCCCAGGTTCAAATTCCCAATGGGCTGTGGAAGCCTACTAAGTGACTTTTAGTGCAATTTTAAGCAGTTACTCCTGTAAAAGCCCACTGAAATCAATGGGTTTAGACCAGAGTAATTCTGCTTAGGATTGTATTGTTTGGGCCAGACACAAACTCTCAGCCTAACTTCATCACATGATCGTTGTGAGAATAAATTGGAAGAAGAGAGAGTGATATAAGCTAGTTTGGGTCCCCACTATGGAGAAAGGTGGGGTATAAATGGGGCTGAAGATTGGCAGGGGGGGGGAGAAAAAAGGTAGGTTGGTAGATGGAAGGGAAGCAGAGGAGGAAGCAGAAAAAGACGGGTTATGGAGGCTTTCAGGGAAGGCAAAGAGTAAATAGGAGGGAGGGGGAAATTAGATGATCTCTGCAAGTCCTTGCAAGTCCCTCTCTTGTAACTAACTAGTTGTCTTTTAGTTCCAATATTCTTCTTCTGAACATAAAGGAAGTACTACGCAAACGTTTAATAATAATTTGTTTTAAACTAATGGTATGGAATACCCACTGGAAGGAATATATTCAAAACAATGCCAGTTTGGAAAAGAACAAGAAAAAGTACCACATGAAGGGCCATTTCCTCATGTCTTGAAAATAGCGCCCCACTCATGGAACATTGGCAGTGTCTTTAGCGCAATTTCTGACATCACCACTTCCAAAATGTAGGCAGGCAGTTTTTATTCCATTTTAGTAGCGCCACGAAAACGGAATCATAGCTGCCTGCCTCTGTTTCGGAAACAGTGACATCAGAAATCACATAAAAGGATCCACCAGCATTCTGTGAATGGGGAGTTATTTTTAAGATTTGGGGAAACGGCCACGGTTAAGTTGTAACTGAGCCCAAAATATCAGGCTATATGATGTCTATACTGTTCTGGTGACACGAACTTTAAGAAAGTTGCCTTAACATACAATTTCTATGTCCTTTGGACAATAAGTAAATGTATAAGCAGCAATTTTTAAACTTATTTCATCATATATATATTTGCCAACTGAGGATACATTTCATGCATCTGATGAAATGAGTTCTGTTACTGTACCACAAAAGATAGGTTACAATAAGATGCCAGTGGACTTTTCATTTTTTTTTCAATCTGAAGGAGATCAAATGTTATGATTACCTTCAGAGCTGCTCAGCTGATGGCACTTTTCCACACAATGGTAAAACACAACATTTCATCACAAATAATAACAACAACAACAACAACAACAACAACAACAACAACAACATTCAATTTATATACTGTCCTTCAGGACAACTTAATGCCCATTCAGAATATGCTATTATTATCCCCGCAACAAACACCCTGTGAGGTGGGTGGGGCTGAGAGAGCTCCAGAGAGCTGTGACTAGCCCAAGGTCACTCAGTTGGCTTCAAGTGGAGGAGTGGGGAATCAAACCCAGCTCTCCAGATTAGAGTCCCACGCTCTTAACCACTACACCAAAATGCAGTTACTTGGCTGATTTGTTATACTTGAAAGATTACTCATCTCCTATGTTAGTCCATATTGTTCATATTTTCATTAACTAGAAGTAATGAGGAAATGGCAAGAGTACTGGAAGATTCACTATGATAAATTTTGTAATATGGCACAAGCACCTTAGCAATAAATATGGATAATTACTTTTGTAATGTAAAAGATAACAACTATTTCTGCATACAAAATTAGCATTTCATCATCTAATGCATGAATTCCTGAGTCAAGCTCTAGTCAAGAAACTACGTATTCTCCAAGCACTTTCTACATCTCCCTTTATATTCAGATGGAGCCAACAAAACCTGTGCTTTGAACATACCGCTTTATTTCTAGAACTAATTATGTCAGAAAGCCTTAAGGCTGAAGCAATGTGTCAATGGTTCATTTTTACTTTGGAGATGTAATTATCCATAACACACATTCTGGAAATAAGCATCCCAACACAGTACAACAAAAATGTAAAAAACAGCTAGACACAAACTTACGAAATAGAAAAGCACTAGAGTAGTAATGAACATTTTATTGATTTATTTTTAAAGTTTGACTAAGCATATAAACTTCATCTCATGAACACTGGAACTACATTTTTTGATATGGTTTTCACAATGACTGAATCAGAAACTTTCTCTCTCTTTAAGCTTTCAGGAATGCAAGATGTTAGATACTGCCATGTTCTAGATGTTGAACAAAAGACTGAAAAGAGTTTACCTAGCAGGTTAGGATTCTGACTGATTTTTATTCAAGCTGATTTAACAGGACTAACCCTGCAACACTACCAAAAATTCCCTGCCCCAAAGCTCTTTTTTAGAAGTGCAAGGATGCATGAAACTGCTTTTAGGAATGACTATGCAAAGACTTTAAAAAGAAATCAATGTCTATAATTTCAGGAATAAAACTGGGGATGCCAGCCTCCAGGTCATACCTGGAGATCTCCCAGAACTGATCTCCAAGTCACAAGGATCAGTTCCCCTGAGAAAATGGCTGCTTTGGAAAGTGGACTCTCTGGCATTATACGCCACTGAGATCCCTCCCTAAACTCCACCTTCTCTGGCTTCCACCTCCCACCCCCCTCAAATTCAAGGAATTCATTTAGGGAACCTGGCTAGAACAGAGGCTCTTAAAGAGAGAGCAAGCAATATACAGAAGAAAAAACACAGGCTCTCTATATCAGCAATACAGCCAATCTTATCTCAATTCAAAATAATAAACAACAGTACACAATTAAGAAGTGTGATAAATAAATTGATTACATCATCACCATTATTGATTCCATCACATCCATTATACATTGTCATTCATCTGGATTTAGGGAACTCTAGATAAAAAAAAATATTCAAAGATATTTTAAATCTATACCTTATATTTTTACATTTTTCTTCAAGTCTACTGAAACTAAAGCAATTAGAGATTTGTTGCCACTGGAGAGTCCATAAGGTGGCACTGATGGTGAAACCTTTCTTCTCCACTGCCATTGTTTCAGCTGAATTGTATCCAGCACAATTATTTAGATTAATTAGACAGTTGACAATTCTCAGGAGTGTGTCTCCAAATGTTGGTTATTTAGCTTTGATGTTTTTGCATGGTTCTTTGCCAATAAAATCTCTCAGATCTCTTCTGACTTAGATACTGAGTTAATTGGTTACCTAGGCGGTAGAGGTAGCTGTGGCACTGTTTCTTGGATCAGTCCAGGCAGGTTTCCCTGTCTGATGGTGAAGCATGAAGCCCACTACTTTATATTTGTCCATCTTGGCTTGAAAAATCCTGCAGGAAGACATTCAGTCCTTTAAGTTCTTCATATGCTGGGGCCCACATATTTGAAGAATCACCTCTCCCTGCATGGCCACAGTCTATTATTAATACCCTTCTTGTCTGAGGCCCATTTAGCAAAAATCCTGTCTTGAGCTTTCAAGTGGCTTCCCTGTGATCTGGAACAGCCTCCTGGAAGAGGTCAGAGTGGCTCTTACCCTTCTGCTGTGGCCATAAGAGTTATTCCAGAGATCTTTGGGGAGGCGGCCTAAGCCTGAACAAAGGACAACTACCCTGCTGATGGGGGCATTTGGTGTTTTTAGATTGGTATTTAAATCTTTAAATGTTTTCAGACTTGTTCCCTGCCTTGGACCCTGAGATTCTCAGAGGAAAGCAAGCATATAAATATGCATAAGCCTTTGTAAGCCTCCTGAGTACACACATATTTTGATGAGGGTATGGTAAGTACCCTCCAAGTGACCCCCCCACCACCACCACCAAGACACCCCACACACCTCAGTTTGAACCCTGGGGGACCTGGCAACCCTAGGTCGGTGAGAAAAAATTAGAACTATATGGTTTCTCCTGCCCAGCCATGCTGCGTCTTGGGGACTCGGGAGCTAGAACAGCTGGTCTAGTGTCTTATCATCACCACTAACTTTATGATTCCTGCATAGAACACTTGGTTTTATGTATGTATTATTACGTACTCCTGATTTTTGGTAATGTTTAGCTGATTATGGATCATAATAAACTATGATAATGACAAAATTAAATGTTTTTATGCATTGGAACAAACCATACTGTTACTCTGCCTAAGATCTTTTCAGACAACAAATTAAGAACAAATGAATATGTGCACAGGAGATGGGTGGACATGTTCAATTGAAAGTCTGCAATGAAGCCCAACAGAGAAAACTTACCACCACCACTTAGATGAATTCAGCTGCTTCTCATATTAATGGGACGTCTGCCATAGTTACACTTCCCTACTTATCTTGGGCATGATCAGCAACAAGGCTGTCCATTGAAACAAAACATACAATCTCACCAACAGCCTGCTTCTAATGTCTTTAAAGGCATCATTTTAACCACTTTGAAGATATATACTTTCTATGACCAGTTTCACTATGTAATGTTTATAAAGACTGAGGTTAGTATCTCCTGAAACTTTAAGGTCTTTTTGGTCAGGGAGCCAAAACGTTGGAACTCCTTCCTCAGAGATTCACCTGTCTCCCTTCATCATTGCTTTCTGCCAGTAGGTGAAAACTTTTAGTTTCATTTGGTGTACCCCTAGTAAACTCTTATTGGCCCTCCTCCCTGGTTGTGTGTGTGTTTATTTATAGGTCAATATGTTTTTACAGCATTTTTATATATATAAATGTAATTTTAATGTTTTAATTATCTGTTCACTGCCCTGCAGTCCCTATTTTGGGTGGAAAGGTGGCATATAAGTAAGTAAGTAAGTAAATAAATAAATAAATAAATGAGGTGTGTATGAACAAAATCTATACTTACAGTGAAAACTGATCATGGGGGGGGAACCTATCACAACAATTAAGCAAATATATAATCAAATTTATAAACTAGCACTTATTTAGTACATGCAGAACCGTTCTTTCGAGACTTCTGTAATACTTTTCAGAAAGTAATTAAGCCTCGCAATACCCCTGTGAGGTACGTAGCAAATGTAAATTAAAATATAAATTGTTTGAAGCTGAAATGTATGCATGATCCTCAAATAATTTAAAAAAAAAACAGAATTTGTGAAGTGATGAATAAGGCTTTGGATTTCCAACAGTCCCTTCCCATTTTGTTTTCTGTTACAGTGCAGGAATCATGTTTTACTTGCCTATGAACTGTACAGTTTAAAGGCATGTGCTTGTTTTTCTTTAAGTATCACAAAAAAATTATCCTAAAAGCGGATTAGGAAACTAGACAATGCTGCTACTCTACAAGTGCATTGCTCATTCATATATTAGCTAAAAACAACTGCTTATTAATAAGCAGCATTAATACGATGCTCTTCTATTTCAACCATATCAAGATAGCCAACCAATGTAATTTCCCCAAATATGATGAATTCAATTCTATTTTATTTACAAAGTATTTGTGACAGACTGCACTTAACAGCAGGTTTCTGAAGTGCAGCAAAATCAGAAAGCTAGGAGGGGAAAGGATTAATTATCCCCTAGAATGGAGAACTTGAGTGACAGGCTGCTCCCTCTTCTTTGATTGGTCAGTTTGAACCAGTCTGAAGGCAGTAAGTTGGTTTCTGACAGGATTTTGGAGTCAATGAGTATGACAAGAAACGTCAGACAAGTTCACCTTTAGAGTGAACAAAAAAGACTCCTTTGCCTTAACTGCAGTATTACTGTCCTGAGGAAGAATTCTTAGAATTCAAAGTCTAAGAGCCGAACTAGACTAGATGAATTACTTGAGTCTATGCGAGTGGCCAGATTCGTTATTTTTCCTTACCTTCCCGTGTCTCTTTTACCCCTGGTGAACCCAAATCTGTGGCTCTGCTCTGTACACATGTCAGGAAAAAAGCAGTTTACGTGTAGTCGCATTGCCGAGTGTCTGTAGTCAATATCATCGAGTCACCGTTGCAGAGTGGCAATTCTGTTTTGCTTCTGATTCCCTCTTCCCACACAGAAAGGCAATAGAGAACAGGGGACGGTTACAGGGGACAATTTAAGCATGCGCAAACTGGTGGTGCATTATGGGATACCATTCCTGCGTCTTGGAGAAGCGCAGAAGAAACCCATGCCAGCATGGACATGGGATCAAGTGCAGTCTGGCTGCGCTGGTAAGTGTACAGGAAAGCAATGGGGAGACACGTGTAAGTCTGTTCGCGTGTCATTCACATGCCATTCATCTCATGTAGTTTGGCTCTAAGTGTCAGCATAAACTGAAGTCCACTTGACACAGACGCCATAGAACTGGGAGTGTGTTTTGGTGAGTGACTGGTTGTGGGTTGAGACTCCCTTTCAAGCCAAAAGAAAGGTTATATCTTCTGAGAAGAAGATTAATTCCTGCCCAATTTCTAAGGGTGTGTGGGGCTCTGAAGAGAACCCCAGGTCTGTTGTCAAGGGAAAACAGTTTTAGACTAACTCCAGGAAACCTGAACTGTCAAAGAAAACTTTCTGAAGAAATATTGTTGCTGTAACTAAATTACTAAGTAAAACACCAAGAATATGTGAACATAAGCTTCAAGGATACTATTTTGTCTGTTACTCAAAGTGTATTCTGTAATACCAACAAAATTTTACTTCCACAATTCCATGCCCTGACTACTCTTTCTCAATACCTACCTGTTAAATAAAGTTATTTCTTTTTGAATGTTATACAGTCTCTAGTGCCATTTTCAGCAAAAAAGGAAGAGGGCTTCTGCTTCTCCCTATCAAGTTCCTGGGCTGGACGAAAAAGCCAGAATTGTAACTGCATGTCATGGTGTGACAAACAGACTTTCAAAACCACAAATATTAACATACTACTTGGGGATGGCTCAGTCAAAGCAGGAAATCTGGATTCTGGCAAGAAAATCTGCCTCACAGTGGGGAGAGTGAAAGGGGGTCGTCATAGTATCTTTATCATTTCTCTAGAGTATTTGCCCCTGTTACAGAGAACACTTGGACTACAAGCAAAGAATAAGAATCAGAAAAGAATTATTGAATAAACTAAAACTTAAAATGCCAGCCATTTAAGTGACTTTCTTCTATAGCAGTAATCATAGCGATTTCTCTTGTCTATTTGGGAGAAATACTCAATCACAAAGCAAAAAAAGATGTGCTTACTTTGAGTTTTATTTCTAAGACTTGTTTAGGAATATTTAACTGAATTTCAGGCTCATTTTCAACCAATACAGAAATTATCAAGATGGTTGAACAAAAAGACTGATCGAAAGACTTTGGGATAATTTTTTTTCTTTTTATAAAATATAATAAATAAATATAATACATATAATACAGAAGCAGGAGGAGTCCTCAGCTATGATGTCATAGTGAATATTGAGGCATACCAAGCCAGTACAACTGCAGAGGCAAACACTTCCCCTACTCAGAACTGGACCAGAGGTTTCTTTTTGGGGCACTGCACTGCAAGATTTAGGATATTGTTCTACTGTTCAATAGGCTCCAAAAAAAAAAAAAGTAGGAGAATATCTTTAGAAAGCCTCTGAAAGCTACAAGGCATCACACAGTTTCCCGAGGCTCTCCGTTGTTCAGGGTGAGGTCAAGGAGATTCCCTCCTAATCCCATTACATTGTCAGATTTACAGAATCTCACCGGGATTTTTGAAAAGTATTTGGCAGGGGTAAGTTAGTTTGAACATCTGTGGTCTTGTGTGTAATGACTAATGCAGATGTAATTTGACACTGGGAGATAATTTTGGGTTTTCTAGCAATGCCAAATTCTATCCAATTATTGAATCTCATGTGTCTGGTTTAATGGGTTGGGATTATGTAATATATTTCAGTATGCAAGTAGTACTCTCAGAGTAAAAAAAAAAAACAGATGTAGCAGAGCCGTAAATATAAAAAAATAATTTTAAAATGATATATGTGATCATTAATTTTTTATCACATTCACAAGGAATGGATGAGTTCCTGCTTATTTCCATCTCAACTCTGTTGCAGCACCTGAGTTCAAGGTAAGAGGCGCACACAGATGAGGCAGTTCACGTCTGTATCATCCCAGTATCCAAACAGTTATTTCCATCTTTTATTCCCCCCCCGCCCCGCCCACAAACACACTTTTAATAAACTATCTCTGTCTTCCTCAAATGGGGTAGAGTTGCAGAGAAACCATTCTCTATAGGGCTATCCTATGAGAAAAACATTAAGGAAAGTTTTCTTTTTTTGTTTAGTCTGCATTCTGCTACAGTCAGCAGTGAATAATTAATCCTGTTTATAGCATTAGTCTGTAGGCATAGAAATAACTGAAATGCCACTAAGGGTACAATTCCAAGCACACTAGCTATGGAAGCAAGTCACATAGATAGAACACAATGGACCTTGCATCCAACAAAACATGTTGATGACTGGGTTGCTAATACTGAGAACATAAAAAGTTTTTAAAACACACTTTTAAAAGAAAGGGCTACATGAACAATGGTAAAGGGATTTGCAAAGAGCCAGCAAGAGGCACAGCCAGCACAATCCAAAAAATGGGCTGGGGGAAGTAATGCTTTCTAAGAGCTCTTGTGAGTGAGGGAGCTGGCTCATTACTACAATATGGTCTATTTATGTTATTGCAGAAATAAAATAGAAATGACAATGGGGGACCTGCAAGGGCTTGTAGAGGCATTTCATTTTCCCCTCTCCCACCGCATCCTCTTTCCTTTCCCTGCTCCCCATACCCTCTCCCCCTTTTCCTGCTTCCTTCTCTCTTTCTCACCCACCTTTTTCTGTCCCATCCTCACCTTTCTCCTTTCTCCCTGGCAGCCTTTCCCCATGGCCCAGTTGCATGGAGCTGGCTGCACAAGACCCAGTTGCATGGTGGGGAACCTGCAAGGACTTGCAGGGTACTTCACTTTTCCATGTATCTCCTTCCCCACATTATTACCTCTTTCTTACCTCCTGGCAGCCTCCATATGCTCACCTTTCCCTATGGCCTTTTCTCCTTCAAACACACTAAACAACTTACCTTTTATCTGCCCCCATTTTCTCCTAAATTTACATATTGCCTTTCTCCACTATGGGGACCCAAAGCGGCTTACATCATTCTCCTTGTCCCCATGAAAGGTTGGTTAGGCTGATTAGGCTAAGAGTGTGTGACTGGATCAAAATCACTGAGAGAGCTTCCACAGCAGAGTGGTGAATTGAACCTGGTTCTCCTAGCTTCTAACTCTACATTTTTGACCACTACACTACATTGGCTTGGGTGGGGAGGGGGCTGCTGTTGAATAGTAGCAAGCAGCCAGGCCTGGGTGAGTCATTAAAGTCATGTGGTATTAAGTCACCCTGTAGTTGCTTTTGAGTCTGGCCCCAATAAGTCCTCCCTCAAAAGCCACAACAGCTCAGGAAAGGGCCCTGCCCCCTCCCCTTGCCTTTTACTGACAGAAACCAAGCCTGGAATATTATCTAAACTGTTATGGTTGTCTAACAAAAGCAATTGAGGGCATCTGGTTAAAGCTACAGGTGTTACAGCTACCTATGTTACACATTGAAAAAATATATTAAATCTTTAAATCAAAATAAACTTCTTTATATTTCTTCCATACTGCAAAATTGCAATATAGATAAAGTGCAACAGCATCCAAAAGTGCAAAATGACTGATATCCAACCGATACAATGTTAGAAACTCTCAGTCTTGTCAAAGTTGTTACAGAGCAGATCTATTAAAGGGCTACAAGAGGGCACAAAAGCCTGGCATTATGTGGGCCCTAGAGCATACATCCCTGGCTAATTCTATCAGGATTGTCCTGAAGCATTGAGACCTAATTAGCGACATCCCAGGGTGTGAAACTCATCCTATCAGGGACCTGTTAATACGATCAGACATCAGCACCCAGTTAACACTGGGACATCATAACTCACTGGTTGGACATTTTCACTGTGGGAAATGTAAGATGCCACACCCCCTGACATCACCTACCCTGGCTGTTTTGGACCCAATCCTGGCCATTCTGGGCCGAAATTGGGCCCAAAATGGCAAAAGGGGGCTGAAAATGGCCGAAAAGGGGCCCAAAATGGTCAGGATTGGGCCGCTGCTGAGTAGGAGAGTGATCCACCACCCGTAAGAGGCCCAATCTGGGCCATTTCAGCCCCAATCCAGGCTGAAATGGGCCCAAAATGGCTGAGAGTCAGGTGGGCAGGGCCACCTGACATGTGACCTCTTTGGGGAACTGCCGGAACTGCGTTCCTGAACGTTCCCCTTCGAAATGAGCCCTGGATTTTTCTGTTTTTTTGTCATTGAACTGCTTGGATACTTGGCAAAGTTCTGCGGAAAAGATCAACCCAAATACCTAGATAAAGAAGCAAAACAGGCTTGGAAGCCGGCCACCTGTCGGACAGACCACGAAGCCACTTTGCACTTCATCTACATTCCAGCTACAGCTTTTCTTCAGGTGCTTCATATACCTTTCATTTGCAGATTTGACTGATTTTGTATTTGAGGGCTAACAGGCTACACCAAGTTCAGCGGGACTGGTTTAAGTTTGGCTACATTGTTATCAGTTGTTGATTTGAAAGAATTGTATATGTAACAACTTTGACAAGATTGGGAGTTTCTGGCATTGTATCAGTCGGATATGTCACTTTGCCCTTTTGGATACTGTTGCACTTTATCTATCTTGCAATTTTGCACTAAGGAAGAAATACAAAGAAGTTTATTTTGATTTAAAGATTTAATATATTTTTTCATTGTGTAACATAGGTTTACTAACATTAGTTAGCTATTCATGGCAAATGCTTTTGATTCAGTACTTCCCGTGAATCTCTCTGTCTATCTATATATTAAATAGAGCAGAGTCGTGCTGCAGTGAGGGGCAGCTATCACAGAATTTAGCTTAGAAGAAATTATTAGCGACTCAACTCAAGCAAAGGTATAATGAAGAAAACCAGAACACATTTTATTGAGGAAATTTCCATTTCCATCTAATAATCATACCTAATTCCTAGTTCCTATCAGTGGCCCTAAAAGCCACCCATGTGAGAGGAGAGTCCGCATAGGTGGACGTTTCCTTCTCTCACGGAGAACAGAGAGACGTGGGTACATACTGAGCCTTCAAAAGCAGTGCCTCACGGTGGCAGAACAAAGATCAGGAAGGGAAAGTGAACTGAAGAAAGGAAACTCTTACATTACTTGCAGATAGGGTTGTCAGCCACCAGCTGTGGGCAGCAGGGGGGAAATGGCTGCCAAGTGATGCTCTAGCACTCTCTCCTTCATAGTTTCTATGTTAGGCATAGAGTCATAGGCTAGAATGTCATTCTACCATTAAAAGTTTGAGAGTGCAGCCCCATTTGCACTCAATTACTGCTAGACAATGAGGTAGGAGATAGGGCACCACGTGTTACAAGTAGTGATTAATATAGAATTCAGATGGTTACTTAAGAGTGCCACTTAAGTTTGTGAGGAACAATCTGTCTTGAGCACTGTGTAAAGGAGTAGTTTTGATTAGAGCTGTAAAAGGACATTAGATAAATTCGTAAAGGAGAGGTCCATAGCTAATTGTCATGGTGATTACAGATAGCCTCCACACAGAAAGACAGCAAACCTCTGGATGCTAGGAGACACCCTCAGGGGAGGGCCTCAGCCTCTATGCTCTGCTTGTTTGGCCCTCCAGGGCAACTGCTTGGCTGCTGGGTAGAAAAGTATGCTAGACTAGATGGACACATGGTCTGATTCAGCAGGACATTCCACGTGTTCTTACCCAGTCCAGATGCAGCAGTGGCCCCACCAGCGATGGCTGTATACATGGATGGAGGACAAGCAGGGGGATCTTTGGCAGTATCTCCCAGCATGACAAGAGGCTGAAGAGTTTCAGCATAAGCTGGGGTGGATGACGATATCTAACAGTGGAATCCTATGTGTATCCACTCAGAACTAAACCCCATTATGTTAAATAGGGATAAGTAAGCATAGAACCACAAAGTTAAACTCTTAAATACAACCAAGTTTAATTTGACAAATGTGCAAGCTCATTTGCTATTGGCAGATTAAAATCCCTGTTCAACAGAGTTCAACTCACTTAGGTCCATTGCTCCCTAGGCTTTAGGGTTAGGGTTAGGGTTAATAATCACTACTTGTAACACATGATGCCCTATCTCTTACCTCCTTGTTGTCTAGCAGCAATTGAGTGCAAATGAGGCTGCACACTCAAACTTTTAATAGTAGAATGCACACTCAAACTTTTAATGGTAGAACCCAAACAGTATTTATTGGTGTCTATTTGGAATTCTGTATTTTTTGCCATTTTAAATTCCCTTTCTGGCTGTTTTTATAATATTTACGCTGCTACTTGTGTGGAAATAGTTTTTAATGATAGATCTTGTCTTCTCACAGAGGTTCCCATGCTGTTTTAATGCTGAATGGTGGCAGTTTCTCTGCCAGCTTCCTTCCAGTGTTGTTTTCCATAGGCCATCTCTCTCTCCATACTTCCTTTGTCACTCTCCCAGGTTTCTTAGAGCCAAGCTACGAGTGATGCTTGACACAGGTTGGACACTTGTCAGCTTCCCTCAAGTTTTGATGGGAAATGTAGGTGTTCTTGTCTTGCAGCTTGGCTCTCCATTTAATTGAAGTTTACAGAGCGGCAGTCTATGGGAGGGAGAACATGCGGTCAGGAGGAGAATGCAGGCGTCGGGCTCTCGCTGGATGCTCCCCTTCCCCTCTGCTGGGTGTGGGGGGGGGTCTGTAAATGTCAATTAAATGGAGAGCCAAGCTGTAAGACCAGGATGTGTCCATTTCCCATCAAAACTTGAGGTAAGCTGACAAGTGTCCAACCTGTGTCAGGTGTCACTTGTAGCTTGGCTCTCAGTTCAGAGTGAGGGTGGTTTGAGAAAGCAGAGAGAAAAGCACAGAAAGACAACAAATGGAATATGATGCCATGAGGAAACTTGAGGAAAGCCATGCAAAAACCTCTCTGTGAAGAGACTCTCCCCTGTTTAAAATATAGCATTTACACTATTGTCTTCTTACTGTATTGCCATGTTGTTGTTCACGCTTATTTAAAAGCTATTTCTTTTGCACATCTTATATTCGATTAACTGTTAAAAATATGTTTCAAATAAAATGCAGGTAAAATGTTATTCCTCAAAAAGAAGATCTTTATGTTGCCACCAGTTTCCTTAGTCCTACTCTGACGCACTTTTGACTGCACCACACTGATCACAAGAGGATTTAGAAAATTTCCAGCACTTAACTTTTATCTAGTTGGAGTTTGAAAGGGATAAGTATAGCATGATTAGTCATTGATTCATGTACATCTGATCCTCTGTTAAAAATATATTTTTTAACTTTCCTGTATAGAAGTCAATTAGAACATTATTTAAGGACAAAATTATTTAATATGCAAGGGTTATTATTTTCTTAACTGACTGTACCTGGGAAAGTTTGACAAAATGAATTTGATTTGCTTTCGTGTTCCATAAAAACTGATAAACCAAAGACTCCCCTGAAGAAAGAAAATAACAGTAATCTATTTACTCTAAATATTTACTCTAAATACTCAGCATGAGAAAAGCGCAAAGTGCTATGAATATCTGGACAATTATACACTTCCTCAGATCATAAATACAATCAGTTCATAAATATACATAAATACACATAGAAAACCACCATCATATTCCAATTCATATATGAACAATAAATAAATTTCAATTTATATCACTAGAAAAAATTCCATCTCAAGCCATTGCATCTGCAAATATAGTTCAATGAATCCAAAGTACATTCAGTATGTTATCAATAATACCAAGTCAATCCATCAGCTGAATAGCCCAGTCTGAATTCTATAGCACTTCTGGTATGCTTCAAAGTTCATATCTGCAAGCAGAAGAGGACGGCTGGAAATCTTAGGCGAGTCCTGCTTGTAATAAAGGTGTAGCTTCTAGAAAGTAGCCCAACAAATCTATAGCCATTATTTCCAATGGGAAATGTGATTCAGGGCTTTCTGGGGGTCTGCGGGGGGCATTTTAAGACTGACTACAAGATTTTTGCAAAAATATTAGCGGAAAGATTGAAAATATTCTTAGTGGAATTTACCGGTGAAGAACAAGCAGGGTTTTTGCCTAATAGACAAATAAAAGATAACTTGAGAGCCGTGACTGATGCAATTGAATACTATGACAAATGTCCTGAGAAAGAGGTGGGCCTTTTCTTTGCGGATGCAGAGAAGGCCTTTGACAATTTAAACTGGGAGTTTATGTTTTTAACAATGGAAAAGATGGGGTTGGGGGAAGATTTTATAGAAGCTATAAAGGCAATTTACCAATACCAGCAAGCGGCATTGTATATAAACAATGATTTGACAGAAAAATTTGAGGTAAGAAAAGGTACAAGACAAGGATGTCCACTTTCGCCTTTACTGTTTGTAATGGTCTTGGAAATATTGTTAAGACAGATAAGAGAAGAAAAGAGTATTAAAGGTATAAGACTTAAAGGCTTCTCTTATAAATTTAGAGCTTTTGCAGATGATGTGATGTTTATCATGGAAGATCCGATTCAGACGCTACCGTTGCTGTTAGAAAAGATTAAAGAGTTTGGGAATTTGGCAGGTTTTTATATTAATTGAACCAAATCTAAACTGCTGTGTAAAAACATGACCAAAGCCAAACAGATGGAGTTGATGAATCTTACTCAATGCGAAGTGGTGCAAAAAACAAAATACCTGGGAATTGAATTAACAATGAAGAATATAGACTTATATAAGAATAATTATGAAAAACTGTTGGGCCAAGTGGAAAGAGACATGATAAAATGGAACAAACTGAACTTGTCATTGCTGGGTCATATATCGGTTTTGAAAATGAATGTATTGCCAAGAGCAATGTTTTTACTACAAACAATCCCAATTGTAAAAGAGGTGAAACAATTTGATAAGTGGCAAAGGAAATTGTTAAACTTTGTGTGGGCGGGAAAAAAGCCAAGAGTAAAGATGAAAGTGTTGTATGATGCCAAAGAAAGGGGTGGTTTAGAACTACCAAATTTGAGATTATACCATGAGGCGGTTTGTTTGACATGGTTAAGAGACTGGGTGAATTTAACTAATTGTAAGATGTTAACTTTGGAGGGCCACAATAATCTTTTTGGCTGGCATGCATATTTGTGGTATGATAAATATAAAATGGATGGTATGTTTCAACATCACTATATAAGGAAAAATATTTTTTCGGTTTGGATGAAATACAGAAAATACGTGGAAGAGGAAAGACCTCTGTGGATTGTTCCGGCAGAGGTTATAAAACCGCATACAGAGTACCAAGGCGACGATTGGATAACATATAAAGATTTATTGCTTATTGATGGAAACACAGTCAAAATGAAAAAGGAAGAGGACTTAGCATCTGAATACGGATGGCTGCAGTATAGAGAAATAAAAGACTTATTTGAGACAGATAAAAGGAAAGTTGGTTTTAGAACTAGAAATTCAGAACTGGAAGAACTTCTCTTAGGAGAGGGAACAAAGATAATTTCAAAGTTTTATAAGCTTCTGCTGAAGTGGTATACAGAGGATGAGGTGGTTCAGTCTCAAATGGTGAAATGGGCATTGAATTTTAATAAAGAGATTACAATGGATGCATGGGAGTATTTGTGGGAAAATGTCATGAAAATATCTACATGTGTTAATTTTAAAGAAAATGTTTATAAAATGATGTATAGATGGTATTTAACGCCAAAAAAGTTAGCAAATATGAATAATGTGATGTCAAACAAATGTTGGAAATGTAAGGAACATGAAGGTTCTTTCTACCATATGTGGTGGACTTGTGACAAAGCAAAACAATTCTGGTCTATGATATATGTGGAAATGTTGAAAATTATGAAAGGTAATCTGCAGAAAAATCCTGAAATGTTTCTGTTAGGACTTAATATGGAAAAAATAGATCTAAGAGACAGAACATTAATGTGGTATATGACTATAGCAGCAAGATTACTATATGCACAATACTGGAAACAAGAAAAGGTACCAGAAGTGGAAGAATGGATACAAAAACTGCTGTATATGGTGGAAATGGATAAATTAACTAGAAAAATGAAAGAACAAAGTTCAAATGAATTTATGAGTGACTGGGAGAAATTTAAAGTGTATTTGGGAAAAAACTGGGATGTTAAGGACCAATTGTGGTCTATGGATAATTATTGAGGTGTGAGAAACTGGGTTAAGTTGATATGCAAAATAACTTTACCTTGGAAGATAAGGGTGATTAACGGAATTGAGGGAATCTTATAAAAGTTAAAGGGTTTAAGTGCTGTGGGGGGTCTGTTGGGAGGGGGAAGGGGGGTGGGCAAATATACACTGTAATTGCTAAATGAAAAATGTATGTGATAATTGTTATTTAGAGAGAAAATGAACACAGGGTATACATGTAGTATTGGTTTAACCTACCCAATAAAAGTTTATTTAAAAAAGAAAACAAACGCTGCAAAGAAGGTTTGAGTATGCACGAAGAGAAGGTGCATCATGGGATACCATCTCTCATCTGGGAGGGATGGGGAAGAAACACATGCCAATCCAAGCATGGGCAGTGTGGCCGCAGTGTGTGAGTGAACAGGAAAGCAATGGGGAAACTCGTGTAAGTGCAGTCATGTGTCATACACGTGTAATTTGTCTCATGTAGTTTGGCTCAATGTTGGAATGGGGTTAGGGTTGCAGGTGACTACACTAGCTGCACTAGCTGTCAACAGCATTACTGCCTCAAGAAAAACCAATGTCAAGAGTGCTATCGTCTGGGATCTTCCACTACCCATGACATCAGCTGGGCAAGTAGAAAATCTAGTTTCAGAAAAATTACTGATGATTATGCAATCTAATTTACAGGCTATATTTCTCTGCTAGATACATGTAAGCCACAGTTTAACTCAGAGCACTCCCAATTTGAATAGCTAATTTTGTTCCTTTGTTTTGTTCATGTCTTTGTTCGTTTTATTTCACTATCTTTTCCATAGGGCAGCAGTTCACTATTACCATGTTATCTAAGCTTTGCAGAGCACTATACTGCAGCACAGTCCAGCACCAAACAGAGGTTCTCTCTCTGTCTCTCTCTCTCTCTCTGCATCCAGAGCAAAAAGCTGACTAGACGAGAAGATTTAAATTGTAATGTTAAAAATGTTGTTTAAAGAATACTGGAAGGAACCAGCTTTGTTTATGTATGCATTGAAATGTTGCATCCAGATTTTCTAAACTGAAATTATATTTTTATTCATGTTTAGCAATCAGTTCAGGTTAAATGTTTATATTGAAACTCGCAAAGAGCCTCAATCACGGGTCTGATGTCTTTAGGCAAAGAACACTACATCTGGCACTCTGCCTCTAGAAATGTTCCTAGGAATCAAACACACATATACACCTATGCAGGCTCACAATCTCCGTGGAAAACAGTTGCCCTAAGGGAAGCCAAGAAGGATAAGCCAGCTTCTGAGACAATCTAAGAGGTTTAGGAACTTTGGACCAAAATCAAGACTTTGATCCATCTCAGACTGAAACACAGGGAAAATGATCAAATTCAGGAAGGAAAAGTGTAGAGTAATCCCATCAAGCCTTGAGGTTACCAACGAAGCTATATTGCACCGATGTCTCCGTATTATTATTATT
The DNA here is from genome assembly GCF_028583425.1 of Eublepharis macularius. Classification (NCBI taxonomy): domain Eukaryota; kingdom Metazoa; phylum Chordata; class Lepidosauria; order Squamata; family Eublepharidae; genus Eublepharis; species Eublepharis macularius. Next base: position 52,392,622 of record NC_072799.1, read on the forward strand.
ATTATTATTATTATTATTATTATTATTATTATTCATACAGCAAATTTAGCAGCAGCAGTAACAGATATTTGTAAAGTGCCTCAATAGCACTTTATAAAGCACTATAAAATGAAGACTGTTAAAAAGAACAAACCCTGCTTATAGCCTTACAACTTAAAAAGGACAAGGCCATAAAGGGAAAGGACAAGAAAACCAAAGGAAGGAGAAAAGGGAATGATAGACAAAATTTACCAAAGACTCAGGAGAAGAGTTATATTTCCAGACAATATTGAATATATATTAAGAATATTTTACCCCAGCTTTCCTCTAAGAATCTCAAGGCAGCATATATGATTCTCTCCTCTCCTCCATATTATCCTCACAACAACCCTATGAGGTAGGGTAGGCTGGGATGGGCGGTATATAAATTGAATAAATAAATAAATAAATAAAACTGCGATTGGCCCAAAGTCACCTAGTAAGTTCAATGGCAAGTGATGATTCCAACCCCTCTCTCCCAGATCCTCATTCTACATTCCAACTACTATGAAGCACTATCATTACAAAAAGAAAGGTACAGAATGAGGTCCTTTCCAGGTTTTCCCTGGAAGTGACATAATGCCATTGCACCATCACCACCCAGATTCCTGATGGCTGACATCCAGTGGCTGGCAACCCTACTGCTAACTGATATTACTACCAGTTAGGTCTCACTCAATATAAAAAAGTAGGTCAAATCTGAGATGTATACATAGCTGACTCACTATGGCTGCACCCCAGAGATCTATGGCAGCTAGCTGGACCTATAGATTTAGGAACAGTGGAGGACTAGGCATCAGAGTGCCATATTTAGACTTAGCAAGGTCCCCTTTCCTCAGTTTCTTGCTTTGTTTAAGTAACTATAACACTCACCCTGGTATTTTTACTTTTCCAGATACAACAATCTAGTTCTAACTAAAAGAGATGTAGTCACAGTGGCAGTTTACCACGAGATGTGCACTTGGCTAGCATTAGTTTGATATTAATTTACTATTTTTCCTGGAGCGCAAGTGCTTGAAAATGGTGGACAGTTCTGGAATAGGATTTACTTCTATCATCCAGAAATAGCCGGTAAGAGTGCCATTTTCACACACTTTACTAATCTCCCTTACTCAGTGCAAGGGAGTATGGAACAACCATTTTTACTTTGTCCCCAGCAGTACAGAATGAAAGTGCTTTTCTGATGATGTTAATGTGGGAATCACCTGCCGCTGTTTGAAATGGCAGGTGTGAGCAGTCCTTTCTCAGCAGGAAAACAAGTTCCTTGCAATAGCAATTATGGTCTGAGACTCCTATACTCCCTCTCAAGGCTAGCTGGGTCAGATGCATTATCCAGCAAATGTAAGTTCGTATTCTCTTGCACAGTTCCTTGGTTTTGCTTTTATTCCCTGAGCTAGCAGAGAGAAGATTTGTTTATTATTTCCACACTTCAGCTCCACACTAAGTGACTGATGGAGGGCAGAGGTAGATGCCAGAGGAGCAAGGAGAAGAAATGTAGAACTACACACTGTGACTCCTCTTTGAGCTCCAATTGCCTGTACTCCAATTATCCAAAACTACGTGGTCACTCTTGTAGCAGACAAGTTTCAAGGACAAAAATGATTTTAATGTTGCACCTGCTTTATTAAACAGAACCAATCGACTATACAACATTGTACAATGGTAAGTTCTTACCATACTTTCCCCTACTTTCCCATATCATTTGATATCACCTACAGGTAGCAACTCCAAGAAAGTTTGAACAATAGCAGGGAGGACATCTACAGAGAGGGAAACCAGAACTTTCTTTCAGTCCTAAGGCAAACACACCAACTGGAACAAAAAACCAAATCTATAGTATTGCTGTTCATGAGGAGGTTTCTTCTTTCCTCTACCAGCTTAACAGCACCTGCTTGTCAGTGTCTCCAAATCCTTGTATGTTTACACCACTGAACTAAAGCAGTATCTTAAGCATAGCAACTTGGATCAAACCACTGTACCCTGCCCCCTTACTGGTATCTTATTAAATGTAGGCACACCACACTCAGGCACCACATTCAAGGTCTTGCTGATGGCTCTAAACATCTTAAGAGGTTCACTCCATAGGTAAGGCTCATAAGTGCTGCAAATGAAAAAAGGAGTTGCATCCAGTGCAAAACTTCTGCTTGTGCCAGAATTCTTGTGCAAGCAGAAATTATTGGTAGCCAACTGCACCAAGTTAAATGTATTGTATACCCACTTTTGTGTCCTCTTGTGCAACCAATTTCTGGGTATTATAATATACTGGGAGGAAAGCACTATGTGTTGCACAAGATGTTGGAAAATGAAAACAGGTGGTGCAAAGGCAGAAGAGTATTTTATTTTCCAAGTAAAAATTCTCTATACATTTCACTGAGAAGCTTTTTCAGGAGAATCTGTAATATAATACTTCAATATAAGTATCAAGTTCCCATTAGGGATTCCAGGTCCCCCGATGGGCGTGGGAGATCCCCTACTCACACGCTCCACTCTCTCCCTTCCAGCCAGTCACCTGGCTGGAAGGGGGAGGGAGGCAAGGGAACAGACCTCATAAGCGTGTTCCCCAAAGAGATGTGACGATGTCACTCTCGGGAGTGACAACATCGTGCCACCCCAGGAGCACTCCCACACTTTGCAGCGGGCCGATTTGGCCCCCAAATGCCCTGGGAGTGCTCCTGGGACCTGTGTGATGATGTCATCACACCACCCCAGGAGCACACTTGCAAAGCGAGTGCACAAAAAAAAAGAACAAGGTGAGTGCCGCCCCCCTTCTCCTGCTGGGAAGGTGAGGGGATCTGGCAACTCTATTTCCCATGTTGTTATAAAATATTATTAAATTACCCATATAGAATTATACTAAAAACCAAACATACAGTTAATAAAGATTGAAAAACAACTATTTAGAAGCACAACTAATTAAAATAGTTAAGGCTTATTCTATTCTTATGATTATATACAGAAGAGAGAAAGTCATAGAGAGCAAAAGAAAAAAGAGTCGGCCCTGTGTTATGGATAATTTTTAATAACATTTTATAACATGAGAACTTTCCCAAAGAAGCTTTATAGCAAAACAGTGGAAAAGAGCAAGAATCCAGTGGCACCTATAAGACTAACAAAATTTGTGGTAGCAAAATGCATAGGGAATTTTTACTTAGAAAATAAAATCCTCTTCTTCACTTGCACCATTGGCTTTTGCCTGTTTTCATTTTTCTGTTGGTGCAGACCTCTTGTTTTCTTCTTGCACAAGTGGAACTGCAATGACTATTCAAGTTTCCGGCTAGTTTATCCCTGGATCCCAGCCCATGAGTACAGTAAATCCAGTAGCAACAACTGAAAGACTATTATTGAGTCAAATCTCTTGCCAATGTTAGAACTTGAGTTTTGTTATATAGCATGAGTCTATGAAGTAGTATAATAGCATAGTTTTTAAAACTCATCACACACCACTGAAAACATTTGCTAGCTTGGTAGCAGGGTCACGTTAAGGTTTTTAAAATGCAGCCTGTGTGTAAGAAGATGTCACTTAAACTTTTCCATTCATTTTTATACTATAGTTTTCAGCTGTATTCAAAAAAAATTAGAGTGATTACTATACTTGATTGCCTCTTCATACCGCTTGTTCTAATCCAGAAAAGTAGACTGAATCTCAACTGTACATTTTGGAAGTTTCATTAAGGTCTGTCAATCTTTAATGTCTTTTAATAATTATAATTTAAAAATCCTTTGGAGACACTGGGTCTAAGAGACAAATATGATCAGAGCTTTAAAATCAGAATGTAAGAAAGCAACAAAATGGCAGAATTCATTTCAACATTAGATAGGAACTCGCAGTTGGAATTCTACTTATCATAATCCATAAACCTTGCCCTGTTCAGAAACATCAGAAGTACTCCCAAATCCAAACAAAATTATTTTCAGCATCTCCTTGTGAATGATGTTTCTTCTGGTATCCATTACCATTTTTCAGGCCGCAGGAAGGAATGAACAGGGAGAAACTCAACATCACCAACTTGCACACAACTGATATTTGGACATGGAATCATCCTCATAAGAACTTTGGTGCTTAGCATTTCTCCAGTCTGCCTTTCTGACTCCATATAAACATGTACCTTGCCTGAGTATTCTGTTATCTGGACTGCGCTATGCAAGCAGGGAATGCTCCACTTGTAAGTGGCAGACAGAAGAGCCAAACTACAAGTGACAGTGGACAAGGGTAAGGCATAGCGGTTAAGTGGCTGGGTTTAACTCTCTGCTAGTTCCACTACTGCTATGAGCTCAGCAGGTGGCTTTGGGTAAGCCACTCCTCTCAGCCCCAGCTCCCCAGCTGTATCATAGGGATAACTGCAACACTGATTTTGTTCACTACGGCACTAATCTGTCCAGGACGGCATATAAAGCACACTGTTATTAAATATTTTAGAAGAATATAAAGTTCTTTTAAAATTGCCACAAGGTCCTGATCCAGGGATTTCACATGACACAGCAGCCCCAGGAGCTTTCTTTCCTCCACCCTTGCACTTTTTCAGGTGCCAAAACAGCAACAGATGGCTGTTTCGGCATGTGAAAAGGCACAGCATGAAGAGCTCCTGGGGCCACTACGCTGCATTCACACTCTGGATTGGGCCTTGCAGCAATTTTAAAAGAACTACAAATGCTTCTAAAATGGCATCAACAGCCACAGAATGGACATATGGCCAATGTCACTTGTAGTCTGGCTCTTAGACAGAGACATCTGGCAGATGAGGATGGAGGTGTAAAGGCTGTAATTTGGCTCCACCACTTCTTCCTGTAAGAAGGCAGCATCAGCCAACTCTCACACCCTGCAAGGAATAGAAAAAACCTATTTTGCTTGCATTTGCTGGCAGGCAAGCAGGCCCGCAGAGATGAGGCAGAACGGAAGGAAGTTCAACAGTTCACTTTTGCTGCAGAGACTGGAGAGGAAAGGATATTTTATGTATTCAATATACTCTGAGCAAGACTCTTGAGGAAATGGCTAAGATTTCATCCTTAACTCTCACCAACAATACACATACACCATACAGATCTGATGAAACTCAAGAATTCAGTAATCATATCACCTAGGTCCAAAAAAAAAATGGTTCACATTCTCCTTGCCAGTTGCAGGCAGAGAGCTGATCATTTAGCAAGCTGTATAGAGGTGTCAGTTAATTTAGATGTGTTCATTTTGCCTGATTACACTCAGGGCTTTTTTGTTTTTTTAAAGGATGCTACTATTCATATATATGGTTGTACCAATTTCCACCAATTCCCCCACCTCTGCAGATCCCCAGTTCCTGAGGATCCACGCCCTCTCTCTGGGTTGGAGTGGGCCTGAACATGAAGATCAGAACTTGGGAGAGCCCCAGAAAAAGGTGCCAGTACTCAGTACCATCACTTACTATCACAATAAAAGGCTGATTACACTGCTTTTTTCGCACACGTAAAAAAGGATTAATGCCAGTTGTTAACAACCTCTGTCCAAACTGCTTTTTTTTTAAAAAAAATTGACATTATTTCTACCATTAGGTAATATTCCTGGTGTTTCCCCATAATAGTTCTAATCAACTCAAGCAGGGGGGAAATTATGTTGCCTTACATATTATCTGTTGCTTTAAATATGTTCTCCTATATACTACCTGTGCTTCATGTTGTTCAGTGTTAAGTCCTAGAACTGATTATGTTCTGTTTCAGCAATTCTTCACCCCCAAATTGGATCCTTGCTAATACTATGTCTTTGTAAACTTGTACTCATTTGCCCTATGACATTGTTTATGGAAATGTTCTTGACACTGTATGGAAATGCCTGCCTTTGTCCTTGTCACTAATTGCACTAATCTCACACTATGTAATCCGCCTTGAGTCTCAAGGAGAAAGGCAGAATATAAATGACATGATATATAAATGACATGAATATAAATGGTCATGATAATGGGATCTCAACCATAGTGAGGTATATTTATAAGGAAATTAAGTCTAAAACTACATAACATTACTTACAGTGCATTAAAGGTTCACTTGTCATCTCTGTTCACAAAAAACTGATCAAGGTGGAGGATTACACATTTTTGTTAACCAACAGATTTCTAAAACAAAGGAATGCAAAAACTATGTGGAATGTACAATACAATAGTTTCCACCCTAACTTTCGTGAAGGAAAAAATGGTATAAAAAAAAAAGTGATGCCATCCTCCTGAATAATACATTTTCAACACAAACTCATTTCTTAAAAAGATCGTTGTGCAATTTGTAAAGTGTGACCTGCAAGCAATAAAATACCCTATTTATAGTTTTATGAGTGCAAATGTATTCAGATTAACCTCTTTGGTCATAAGTTATGAAATATATCACGCAGATGGATTGCTGCAGGAAGAATTTTGAGCTGATTATTAATAAAAGCAACAATAATCAAAAGTTGTCATACCAAAATGGTACCTTAGATAACAAGCAAGCTGACAGAGGAACCCCAACAAGGCATAAACAATTTTTGATCAGCACTTTCCTCCATGGACATTCAACATTGTGTTATTAGGAATTGGAAATTACATTTAGTGACATTCTTTCTTCGAACTAAAATATTGCAATATTGCAAAATACTGTGCAAAATTTATAGAAAATTAGAGCATGAAAATGCATACAACAATACATATCATTTGTACAAAAACTCTTTTCATATGAGTAAAGTAACAGGGCTGCACCAAGGTTCCAGTTAGAACACAATTTGTGAAAGAAACTCTTCTAAAGAGTATACTTACTGCCAATGAATACAAAAAACTATTCCCATCCCCCCATCACTGAATCGTTCAAAGAGTCAAAATAAACGTAGTTCTTCACAAAACTCTTGTTCCAGTTCAATGAGGAATAAATAGTCGATGTCCATAGAGACTACTCTTGATGGCTATGCTAATAGGGAGTAATTAGTCAATATCCATAGAGACTACTCTTGATGGCGATGCTGCTATGCTAACGAGGAGCCAGATTGAATGTCTTGTTTCCGAAAATACTTGATCAAAACTGTAGCTGTTTGAAGTATATAATTTTTCACCACTACATCTATTCACAACCATGTCAACATTCTACTACAACAATAGAGAATTTCAACTCAAAAGAAAAGGGTACATATACACTTACAAGCATTTCTTTAACAAAATTCTCTAACAGCACCCACATCAACTTGCCAGTTTGGTGTAGTGGTTAAAAGTGCGGGACTCTAATCTAGAGATCCGGGTTTGATTCCCCACTCCTCCACTTGAAGCCAGCTGGGTGACCTTGGGCTAGTCACGGCTCTCTGGAGCTCTCTCAGCCCGACCTACCTCACAGGGTGTTTTGTTGTGGGGATAATGATAACATACTTTGTAAACCGCTCTGAGTGGGCATTAAGTTATCCTGAAGGGAGGTATATAAATTGAATGTTGTTGTTGTTGTTCCAGGAAAGCCTTGGTGCGTGATTAAAATTGCCTTTCAACTTTATTGGCAAAAGAATTATGCCTATTAGCCACCATGTCCCGCATTAAAGGGATATAGTCATAGACTACATACCAGAAGCCTTTAGAATCAAATAATTATGTTAACACCTATAACATAAATACCATAAATCTATGTGAATCAAAGAAAACAGGAGAAATCAATATACAGATTTAAACCTTGGGGTGGTAGAGAGTTTAGCCTAATCATCCAATAAGCCTCTTTCCTCAGAAGTTCTTTTTGAATGTCACAGCCATTATCCATTTTTGCTACATACAAGACAGAAAATCTAAGATCATTCTCAGTATGGTGATGTTCCAAAAAATGAGTAACTGAAAATCAAGAATATGTGACATCACAGGGCGAGTTGTACTTACCACATATAGAAATAGACAGTTACATTTAATAACATATACTACATTGGAAGCACTACACATGGAAAACTAATGTAATTTGAGACTCCTTCCACCCTTGGGCAGTAAAAATTCCTGAGCCTCCATTAAGTAAAGGTAAGCCTTATAGTAGCCACATTTAAAATGTCCTACTGGAAGTTCAGTACTATCCAAGGTCTTCCTAAAATCAGAATGAATCACCAGATCCCTGATGTTTTTTAGTTCTACAGAAACCAAAAAATGAAGGGGGGCTGTTCACAACCTGGGATGTCTTCCATTAAGCTCCAATACTTCAAGATTGCCTTCTTAATTTGATTAGACAACGGGGTGTACTCAATGGCACACCCCTGCTTTGAAGGACTGTCCAAGTAGATTATGCCTGTTTGTATTAACTGCCTGGTGTCTAGCTGCCTTAATAATTTCTATTGAATAGCCTCTATTCCAAAACTGATTGCTCAGCTGTCCCTGAGAAAATCAGTATATGCTGTAAAATTTCGTCTCAATCTAACACATTGACCAAATGGAAGGTTGTGTCTAATGCGTGTCGGATGAAAGGAATAGACGTGTAAATATGTCTTCCTATCAGTTTCTTTCTTATAGGGACATATCCCAAAAGTATTGCAGGCAACCCTAATTCCTGCTTATACTGTAAACATATACAATATTTTCAAGAAAATATCGTTTAAAATCTTACACATAGCATATTAATTATGAACAAAATTGTAATAACACTATCAAATAGTTCAGTGTTATACTTTGATTCAGTATCCAAATATGCTACTAGTTCTATTCTGACTTTATGAGACTGCTTCTGTCCAAATAAAATACTTTCTTTTGTTGACTATTTTTCCTGCCTCAGATGGCAAAATCTAAGATACATTTGCTAAGGTACTATGGGGTACGTACAGGAGTTTCTCTCTCTTTCTCCTGGGTATATTTGCAATTTTGCTTGTTGAAAACTAAAGCATTTATACTTGTAAATTTCATAACTATTCCAAAGATTTTACATACCTAAATCACAAATTATGCATTTTATGTAGTTAAAGCAGTAAAAAGAGAGTTTAGGCTTCCCATGAAAGTAAGCATTTCATATAATTCCATTTTTTCACAAAAACACAATATATTTTTCCAAAGGTTCATAATTTCTGGAAATGATTAGCTTCTGTGGGTAAAGCACTAAACAAGCATTCCCCATAGCACTGCATGATTTACAGCAGAGGCCAAGCAGCAGCTACAAATAAGCTCCTACTGCAGAGTTAGTACAGAATTACAGTGTAGCATTTTGTTGCTGCACGCACAACCTGCAAGGCAGAGCTGCATGTGCAGGTGCAACAACATTGTTTGTGCTAGGGAAGCGAAGCTTGGGTCCTCTTCCAGACACTTGGAGAGAAATAAATTAAGGAAGGGAGCAGAGTAAGATGGAGAAATTTGGGAGTACAGTTAGACAGATGTTGTGTGAGCTTTCCTGATAAGAAACTACATTCTAGATTCTGTATAGTGCCTGGCACATGGATGGTACCTTTTATTGAAAGCATTCATACACTACATTCTCGGCCTTATGACTCCCGGAGCATCTTTCAACTTTAAAATAATACCAATTAAATACTAACCACCTCATAGTCACGGAGCAGACTCAAAATCAATAAAATAAATCAGAACAATTTAAAAAGGTTTAAATCAAAAAGACAATTGCAGCATCCATAAAAAACCAATAAAACCAACTCCAATGAGTGACTGGAGTGGGCGGGGGAGAAAAGACAAAAACCTAACCAAAAGGCTAAGAGAAAAGAAGGGTTTTTCATTTTTTTCTCCCACTGCCTAGGGCCAATGCTACTAGGTAAAGCATTTTGGGAAAAGCAGCCTGAAAACATTCATGATTTACCCTTTTGCAATTTGCAACGCATTTACTTCTCTGGGTTTTGAATGTGAAGAGTGCAAATTTAGCTTTCCAGAACAATCCTAAGAATACTTTCCTGAGAGTAAGCCCCATTAAATAGATCTGAATGGAAGGTTCTTTTTCACTTACCGTGAATCTTCCTTTCTCTGTGGTCCGAGAGTGGGGCAGTCAGTCCTGACTCTTGGGTAGCTCCTCCTCCTTCCAAGCAGGGTCGGACAAACTTGCGATCCTAGGGGGAGGGGCTCCCCTCGGCTCTCCAGTTCGTTTTCAAGCCCAGAACACCCCTCCAATTTCTGCACCTGTCAATAACTGAACTCACAAGTAACATACACCCAACAAAAACAAACAGAAAACAGGAACAAACGAACTCGAACAAGTTCTAACTTCCTTCTCCATATCATCTAGTTAGCATAAATCATTAGTGTCTGTATACAGTGTCTCAGGGTGGGATTTGGACTGCCCCACTCTCGGACCACAGAGAAAGGAAGATTTACGGTAAGTGAAAAAGAACCTTCCATTCTCCCGTGGTCCTGAGAGTGGGGCATTCAGTCCTGACTCTTGGGATATATATCTAGCAGTGAATCCCTGGGTGGGAGCTATCCTGTGTTTACAGCACGTGTTGCAATACCCGTCTCCCAAAGGCGGCCTCCGCCGAGGCCAACTGATCTACTCTGTAATGCCTAGTGAATGTGTGAACCGATTTCCATGTTGCCGCTCTGCAAATCCTTTCCAGAGAAGGGAAAGACCTATAAGCCGCAGAAGTAGCCACCCCCCTTAATGAGTGAGCTGTGATCCCTGTTGGCAATTCCACCTTCCTATTTCTGTAAGCTAAGACTATACATTCCTTAATCCATCTACTCAATGTGGAAGTTGATACTCCCTGTCCCATTGAGTAGTTCCTAAAAGATATAAACAGACTCTCTACCTTCCGGATATGTCTGGTCCTATCTATGTAGAAACTCAGCGCTCTCCTGACATCTAACTTGTGCCATTCTTTTTCCCTATCATGTTTCGGATTAACACAGAAGGAAGGCAAAACTATGTCCTCCTCCCTGTGGAAAAGAGAATTTACTTTTGGGATGAAAGCAGGGTCTAATCTGAGCACTACCTTATCGTTATGGAAGGTACACAAGTCTTTATTCACTGAGAGTGCCCTAATCTCTGACACCCTTCTAGCCGACGTTATCCCTACTAGGAATACTGTTTTTAGAGTTAGTAACTTAAGGGAACAAGTAGCCATAGGCTCAAACGGTTCCTTCGTAAGAGCAGACAGAACCAAATTAAGGTTCCACGTCGGGAATCTATGAACTTGCGGTGGATTCAGCAGCATTGCGCCCCTCAAAAATCTTTTAATATGTGGGTGCTTTGTGAGCGAAGTTCCTCTTTTCAATCCCAGTGCTGCCGACAATGCTGCCACCTGTCTTTTCAACGTGCTCGTGCTGAGCCCCTTCTCCAGCCCGTCTTGTAAAAACAGCAAAATTTTCTTGACAGAAGCCTTTCTCGGATCCAGAGTCCTCTCCATACACCAGGAATGGAACACTTGCCACGTATTATTATAGATCCTGTTTGTTGAGCTTTTTCTCGAGGCCAACATCGTAGAGATGACCTTCTCATCATATCCTAGATCCATCAATTGACTGCGCTCAACTTCCAGGCTGCCAGATTTAGCGTTTCCGGGTTTGGATGGTATATTCCTTCCTGGGTCAGCAGATCTTTCTTGTATGGAAGCCTCCATGGTTCGGACTGCGACAGTCTCTTGAGTTCCTGGAACCATGGTCTCCTGGGCCAGAACGGAGCAATTAGGATCACTTCTGCTCGCTGTTCTACGACCTTTTGAATTACCCTGTGTATGATCCTCAATGGAGGAAACGCATACAGGAGACATTTTGGCCAGTCCATATTTAGCGCATCTGTTCCCTCTGCGTGTTGTTCCTTCTGTCTCGAAAAGAATCTCGGAAGTTGAGTGTTCCGAGCCCGTGCAAAAAGATCCACTTTCGGCGTCCCTAACCTCACACATATCTGGGCGAAGACCAGAGGGTCCAGCCTCCATTCGGCCTGGTCTATCATGTTCCTGCTCAGCCAGTCCGCCAGATGGTTCTGTTGGCCCGCCACGTGTACCGCTTTTAGGGACTTTAAGTTTACCTCTGCCCAAGTGAAGATCTCCTCCGCCTCCGCATTCAGAGCTTTGAACCTGGTGCCTCCCTGTTTGTTTATGTAGGCTTTCGCTGTCATATTGTCCGTTTGTACTAGAACATGATGGTCTTCTAAAGAGTTCTTTAACGCTTTTAGACCATTTTTTATGGCCCTTAGTTCGAGCAGATTTATGCTGAATTGTCTTTCCGACTTGTTCCACAGACCTTGAATCATTCTGTCCTGTAAGTGTGCCCCCCAACCTGTCAGACTTGCATCCGTGGTTAGTACCAGTCTTTTTGGTTCTCTGAGTGGTACACCCTCTACGAATCTTGTCGGATTTGTCCACAACTCCATCCTTTCCGTCAGCGCCTCCGGAACCTCTACTACCATCTCCCTTCTGGTCATTATTATCCGTTGATATGGGCGAAGGAAGCGTTGCAGAGGACGTGTGTGAAATCGTGACCACTGTAGTGTCTCTTGGCACGACCCCATCATTCCCAGAAGCTTTGCCAACGTCATCACCTCCACCTGTCTGTTCCTCTGAACTTCCTGGACCAGCTCTATGATTTTCTGCTGTCTCTCCAATGACACGAAGGCTCTGTCTTTTATCGTGTCCACAATAACTCCCAAGTGGGTAATAATCTGTGTAGGTGTCAGAGTGCTTTTCTGCTTGTTGACAACGAATCCGTGTCTTTCCAGGCAGTCTATCGTAACCTTCACTGCTGAGTGAGTCGCTCGCATGGATGAGGATTTTATTAGGATGTCGTCGAGGTATGGGCACAGGGCTATTCCTTGGGTTCTGAGTAAGGCTATTAGAGTCACTAAGACCTTGGTAAACACTCTCGGAGAAGATTTCAGACCGAACGGCAGGGCCCTGTATTGATAGTGTTTCCCATCGTAGGCGAAGCGGAGATATTTCCTGTGGGATTCTCGAATAGGGATATGCAAATAGGCCTCCGACAGATCTATTGATGCGAGAAAGTCTCCCTTTTGGATGGTCTGTATGGTTGATTTCATTGTCTCCATTTTGAACTTGCGTGACTTCACATGACGATTCAGCCATTTGAGGTCCAGAATAGCTCGAATATCCCCATTCTTCTTCGGAACGATGAAAAACACTGAATACACTCCCTGCCTCTGCTGTTTTACTGGCACCGGTTCTATGGCCCGTATTTCCAACAGATGTTGGATGGCTTCTCTCACTTTGAGATGTTTCTGTATGAGAGTATCCCGTGGCAACTGGATGAAACGTCGTCGCGGAATCTTGTCGAACTCCAAAGAATAGCCCTTGGATACTATGTCTAGCACCCATCTGTCTGAGATCGTTTGCTTCCATTGATCGGAGAAATGCTGTAGGCGTCCCCCGATTTGCTTGACCATCGGCCGATAGTCACGCTTGACCACCTTTCTTTTGGCCCTTTGTCTGTGTGGCCGATTTTCTGAAGGTGAATGGCCGCCGGTCACTTCCTTGCCTAGATTGCCAACGATTTCTAAAGGTTCTGTCAGGACCCTGTCTTGAGAACCTTTTGCTATCCCGAAAGGGCTGTCGACCTTTATATTTCGTGTCTTTTTTCCTGGACGGTAGAACCTTCTTCTTTTCAGTATCTTCCACCAGATACCTCTCCAAGGCCTCTCCAAAGAGCTTACTCCCCGAGAAGGGAATGGCTGCTACTCTACTACGCGCTTGTGGGTCTACATCCCAATTTCTAAGCCATGTGTTACGCCGGGCGGTGACGTTAAAACCCATGGCTCTGGACGACATTTGGAAGGCATCCAATGTGGCATCTGCCGCAAAGGCCGAAGTAAGAGCAATCTTCTTCGCTTCGTTTTTAATGTCCTTGGGTACCTCGCTCCCTGCGGCAGCCAGATCTGAGGCCCAGGTGTATGCTGCTCTAGCAAAAAGTGATGCTGTAGCTGAGGCTCTCAGTGCTGCTGAAGAAGCTTCATAGTTTCTGCGTAGAGCTTGCTCTATCTTTTTGTCTGATGGGTCCCTTGGCACTCCCTCTGCGTCCATTGGTAGAATTGATGATGTAGCAAGAACCGATACAGGATCATCCACAACAGGCAACCTGACCTGTTTTGCCGAATCAGGAGTCAGAGAGTAAAACTTATTGAAGGCAGAGTGATATGTTTTGGGTTTTGCCGGATTATCCCATTCAGCCTTGAGAATGCCGTGAAAAGCAGCCGGGAGTGGCACCCCTGACTGTTTGGGCCCCATTTTAGGAAGTGCCCTTTCTAAGCCTTGAGGATATAATTGCCCAGAATCTTGGGACCCTGAAGGGGTCTGAGAAATCTCCAGTGTCCTGAGGACCTTAGCCAGTAATTTATGGTACACTTCTTGAGGGAAAAGCCTAGTCTGCAGTTGGCCTACATCTTCCTCCTCTTCATCTGAAAGCTCTCCCTCCTCGCTCTGTGAGGATTGTCCATGTAAGTCTGAACCTGAAGGGGAATCCTCCGACTCACTGGAGTCTCCCCCTAGCCAACTCTCCACCTTCTTTCTCTTTGATTTAGTGGCCACGGATTGCTTGGCCTGTCTCTTCCTATCTTGGATCGAATATCCTGCCTTCTCTTTACCTGGGCTCACAGCCTGCTTTTTAAGGTCTTTAACAGCCCCATCCAAACCTTTCTTTATTTCTGCCCTAATCCATGCCAATATATTGGCCTTAGCTTCCTGGCCAGAAAGGTCAGGTTCTGCCTCTGGGGTCCCCCTCTGGGTTAAGTAGGGTGACAAAGGGGAGCTGGGTGACTCCCTACCACTGAGGGTTGTCTCCACCGTCCTTCCCTCAGTTGCGTTCGCCTCCGCCGCCATTCCCGCCAAAACTTCCCTGTATAGAAAAAGGAAAAATGCCAGTTGTGGGGACACACTGAACCCAGCAACCCCCTACAGGGCCTGCTTAGAGTTGCTCCGGAGCCCCAACCGGCAGGCAGGAAGCACCCCCTCCTCGGAAAAACGCTCTTACCTTGATCTGGCGTTTCGGCGCGAATTGGGGCTCTGCCGCTCTTTTTCCCCTGCTGTTGTTGCCGCGGCTTTCCTGTCGCGGCTTTCCTAGCCGCGGCTGCGCCGATCGCGACTCTTTGCGCCAAAAAAAAAAAAAGGGCTGCAGCCTTGTTTTCTGCGGCTGCAGGCTTTTTTCTAAATCTTCGTCTTAGCCCCTGCAGAAGCCGGGTTCCCGCTCCTGGGAAAAACGTCGGCTCTGCTGCTCGCTGCCAAACGTGCCACCAGATTCGGGAGGGGGGTGGGGTTGGAGGAACAAGTCCTTCCTTTACCCCTGCGAGCCAGCGCCGTCCACTTTGTCTTTCTTCTTTCCTAGGATCGTTTGCTCCAGAGAGCAACGAAGTTTGCGTCCCCGCAGAAGCAGGGCCGGAAAAAACTGGAGAGCCGAGGGGAGCCCCTCCCCCTAGGATCGCAAGTTTGTCCGACCCTGCTTGGAAGGAGGAGGAGCTACCCAAGAGTCAGGACTGACTGCCCCACTCTCAGGACCACGGGAGAATATGATTCTGAGTAGACCTGCTTAAGGATTGGTCACTGGCCAGGGAAGGGGAAGCAAAACTGTACCTTGCCTGAGGTAACAAATATCATGCTTGTTTATATATATTTAGAGAAATGGGTTCTCCCAGACAGCTGGGGAAATGGTAAATAAGGCCATCCATCACAATTTATTTGAATTTGATAAATATCAGTAATCTCAGGCAATTACACAATTATCAGAAAGTGTTCTTGGTCCCCTTGAAAAACAAACGGGGAAATAATACATGGGAAAGGGACTTGAAAAAATCACCTACCCTACCATCCACTCCCAGCTGGCATGTGATGCTGTCACTTCAGGACACTTTATGCAGGACCAACTTTGGCTCCAAATAGGGCCCCCCCCCCATGTGGAACATGCAGGAGGATTTCCAGAAGTGATTTCATCATGCGCTGTTTGGAAGCCTGTGAATGAAGACTGAAACCAAGTAAGTACCAGGATACTCCCTCCTGCCAGTTGCCAGGAAGCAGAAAAGGTTTTATAGTAGCGGTAACAAGCAAGAATAAGAGAAGGGATCCTATGTGATCATTAATGTGCTTGACAATGCATATGTGATTTTAGCCTAAGACTCCTGAAGACTTGGAATAGGGGACAAAAGCAGTCACAGGGTAAGCCACATTTCACCAATCAGCCACTTACAGTACTTTACTTTCCACAGTAAACCTCCTCTCTCCATCCTAGCTGAGACAGCTAGCTAGAATGTCTACCTAAGGATTTCTAAAGAGCATTCATTTCTTTTCTAAAGCAACAACCCGTATGTGGACTTTATTCTAAAGACAGCCTCCCCCTTTTGCTAGGGCACAGCCAGCTCCTACTAACAGAAAGGACAAAAACACTAGAAGAAAAACCTAAGGGGTTATGGATATAGCAAGTAACTAAAGTGAGTAATGTTACGTTCTGGATCAATAGTAAAACCAAGACTAGTTTTCACGCTTCCCAGATCACAATGGTTTACCTGTATAGTCACACAGCTCTTTCCTATGCACTTCCAGTGAAAGAGAGAATGTTACTTCAATCTAATAGAAGATTAAATTTAAATATAATTAGCATTCAATTCCTAGTTCATTAATTTGGTAAATTGCCTTTAGTACAACACAAAAATGCCAAATTTCAATCTTTTCACTAGCAAAAGCTGCTGAACCAGAGCAATTTTTTTTAAAAAAATGTGACCGTGCTTTCATCTCAGCAAACTGCTTGGATATGCAGAAGTCTTAAATCCCAACAGATGATCCACTATATAATTTAGCACAAAAAAGCCCATAAATTACTCAGTAACAAATGACTTAAGTTTCCTAAAAATCTGTCAGAACTTCTCTCCGCGAAAGCAGAAAGTATATCTAATATAGCAATGTTGTCTGTCATCAGTGACATTTCAACCCCAATGAAAAACAGATTTTTAAAAATTATTTCTGAATATTTTTGATTTGTGACTTGTAATTCACCTTGAGCCATAAAGAGAGGTTGGATATAAATAGTTCAATAAATAAATTCTAACTTCTAGCTATGAATTATACTTATGCAGTCATGGAACCTTTATTATAAACTTTATTTTTGGCCTCCAACTAAGGCACATTTATGTTTGCAATTTAAATGCACAACATAGACAACTGGACAGATTAGCTTCTAAAGGTATTTTTTTACTCCTGAAGAATAACACTGAAAATTTGAAACAAATTTCCATTTATGTTTACCTGAAGAATGTTGTTCTGATTAATTGAATAAGACAGCAGAGAGAGAAAAGGAGAGGGGGGAAAAAAGAGCATTGCTTCAGGCAAGATGCCCAACTATGTCACTCTAACATAATATGCCAAAACTGATTATGTTGGAGGTAATTTCATCAACTTTAAAAATGAGCAAGCATAATTTTTTTCTGATTCAAAACAGTCCAGTAATCTGTTCTTTTGTTTATATAAACCTTCATAAATATTCATGAACAGCTCCATGACACCTCATTAGCGAGCCGTTAAACAAGGTGAACCAATGCTGAATTAAACATTTATAATGAATTACTGTAACTGTCCTAATGTAGTAAGGACACATTTATTTGTAAATACAAACCAAATTCGTTTAAATATGTCCAGTCTTGAAAACACAACCATGACCATTTGTGCTTGAAGAAACTAACTCTATGCAACTTGTTGTGGAGGAAGAAGAAAGGCGTTCTTTTATTCATCAAGACCTGCGCCGCACTCATGAAATGGAACTGGGAATGCATGCAGCGGTATTACCAGATTTCAAAGAATCAACTTTAAGTATTAAATGTTAGATTTCAGACATTTTAGTAAATCTCCTATGCAACATCAAATGGAGGCTTAGCAACCAAGAGGCGCATCTACTTTTGCAAAAGACATTGTGAGGTTCACTTTTGCTTGCAAGTTAGGAATAGGGTACTCGCTCAGGTTTCTGCTCTGGGTTCATGCAGCAGAGACAGGTGTTGTGTTCAAAAGAACATCCATTTACTAGCAAGGAGAGAAAGGGATGATAGCAACTGGTCTCAGGTCAAGGGAGCTCATGTAGCCTACTCTACAATTCTAGATGGCAAACAGAACTTCAGGAGTGTGAACACCCAATGAGGCTAAACAAACGTACACCAATATTGGGGCAGAGGGAGCAGACTGTTACATTGTAATGCATACAATAACTACACCCCAGACATTTACTTTTGCAACCTACTGAAAAGGATTGTATTCCCTAGCAATACAAATATAGCACACTGGACTGGATCCTAACTACTGGTAGCAGAGTGAAACCTTGGTGCTGGACTTCTCTACCTCCCTACTTCTACGGCAGCCGACCAAGCCTCCCTCCCATCTGTTCCTAGCATTTTTTTAAAAAAAACTAGGAATGGAGTAGGAACTAAGTGGGGGGTCTGCACTGGGACAGGGCAATTGTCAGAAGTTGCTATCCCCTCCACCATCAATAGAAACTGCATTCCAGCAGTGTGTGTGCAGTTACACTAGAAGAATAGCAATTTAGCATCCAACCCATTACCTGTAATTTGTTACAGTTGCTGAGAACACATGCTTCCCTCACCTTCCCAATACAATGCCTAAAGACTCAAAATAGAAAAGAGTCCATTAGCACCTTTAAGACTAACCAACTTTACTGTAGCATAAGCTTTTGAGAATCACAGTTCTCTTCGTCAGATGCATGGAGGGTAAGAAGAAACTGGTCAGATATATAGGTGGAGAGGGGAAGAGGAGTAGATGCAATCAGTAGCAAAGTGAAGCAAACTGATCCCATTATCAGAAGCTACTGATTGCATCTACTCCCCCCTCCCCCCTCTCCACCTATATATCTTTACATTCCACTAGGGGCAGCATGTGCCAGTTAGAAGATCACGTGACTCTCCACTCTCCAGCCAGGCAGACAGAATGTTTAGGCCAGTGGCCATTGTGGTAGTGGATGTGTTGGTGTACATGGGTGTAAACTGCAGGGGGGCTGAGGGGCTCAAGCCTCCCTCCAGATTTGGCCAGGGTGGCTGAGCCCCCTGGTCAACTAGTGAACTACATGGAGGCTGAGGGGCTCAAAGCCCCTTGGATTTGACTGCGAGGGGCAAGCAGTGACAAGCTCACATGAGGAACTCAGACTGTCCACCCCTCCTCTTGTATCACGTTTCAATTTCCATGATTCTTTGGGGCTTTGTTCCTGTTTTTTGCTCGTATGTATTTGTTTGTTTATTAAGAATTCATAATTTAAATAATTTAGTTTTCTAAAATGAAAAATTTTCTAAAACTTTTGCACTCACACCAGCCAGCACGCTCCAACCACCCATCATCACATTTTCTCTGCAATCAATGCTACTCTGGTAAGGGCCAGTTTCTGTTTCTTTTAATAGGGAAAATGTAGGTCTCTATTTTATTTTACTTTTCAGTTACGTTATCATTACATTGTATTTTGGAAATGGAAAACCGGGAAAGGGTAGGCCCTATGTTTCCTTGTTGAAATAGGTTGTTGCTGCTGTTTTCTGAGGGGGTTTTTTTGCTGTGTATGGAAGAACTTTACAGAGCTATTGAGAGAATATAAAACAAAAGTGTAGAAAATGATGTCCTAGGATGAGGTGTGTTTTTTTGCTGTGTATGGAGGAACAGTTAGTTTTTTCATGGTAATGTGTGCGTGGGGGGGGGGGCTGCTTCAGCCACTCCTAAGCTCCTCTTTCAATTTCCATTCCATTTTTAAATGGAGAGGTGGTATCTATTGCAGAAAAGCACAATTCCTAAAACTGAGAGCTGACCGGTCAACATGTCTGTCAGAGAGTGAATGCAACGCGTCTGATTTTAATGCTTTACTGGTTCACTCCCTGTGCTCTTGAGAAAGCTGAGGCACATGTGTCCGTGCAAAACAATCCTGCAAGCTGGCTGGTTATCGAGCTAAAGGGACCTTAAATTATTTCTGTGGTGTGGAGAAAGCTGGAAGACAACTGCTATTTGTTACCCAGCACTTTGGAATTGTATAACTCTTCCACACAGTTGCTAATTGAAAGCAGATGAGAATTGAAGCATATATGACCTGTAATTAATCAGTCTGAGCCAAACAGTTTATTTGAGTTCATGTGTTGTGGTGAATGACAATGTATAATGGATGTAATGTAATCAATAGTGGATATGATGTAATCAATTTATTTATCACACATTGAAATTGTATACTTTTATTACTTATATTGAATTGAGATAAGAGTGGCTTTAATTGCATACTTAGAGAGCCCGTGTTTTTCTTCCTGTATTTTGCTTGCTCTCTCTTTAAGAGCTTCTATTCTAGTCAGTTTATTTTTATCAAAACAATATCCTGATGATCTTAATGATGAGGATTTTTTGACAGAAAAATAGCATTTCAGTACATAAGGCAAATTTTGGAAATGCACAGTTAAAACCACTGGATCTGTTGAACATATTAACAGGATACAGACTTGGTGACCTGTTTCCAAATGTTTGTGTCAGCTTATGAATTCTTTTAACAATTCCAGCAACAGTAGCTTCTGCAGAGACATCATTTAGCAAACTCAAGCTGATTAAGAATTTTTTAAGGTCTACAATGTCTCAAGAACATCTTGTGCATTTGGCCAGGCTGAGTATTGAATCAAACATTACCAGAACAATTAATTTTGATGCTGTCATTAGAAATTTTCCACAAAAAAAGGCAAGGAAAGCTCATTTTTAAGTAAATACAAAGCATTTTTAACCTTTTTGACCTTATGCTTAAAATCATTATGGATTTTAAAAAAGATGGCTAATGGAGCAGGAAAGGGGCCCTGAAATTTTTTTGCACCGCCTCATAAAATTCCTCTCAGAGGCCCTAATCTGACAAAGAGAACTGTGATTCTCGAAAGCTTATGCTACAGTAAAGTTGATTCGTCTTAAAGGTGCTACTAGACTCTTTTCTATTTTGCTACTACAGACACAGCTAACTCCTCTGGATCTAAAGACTCAAAAGTTGTAAGATTACAGGATTCTGAGAAATCATCACTGCCTAGGATGTCCTGTATTATCTATTATAGAGAAGAAGAAAAAGAAGACACAAGCTTAATTGCGTACCATTTTAAAATAGTGAGTTTTCTTTAAAAATCTTTTTGTTTTGTTTTTTAATTAAGGGGCCTGCTTCTGAGTTTAACCTCCCTCATCTAAATAACAGAACATCCATTATATGCCTCACCAGGCACATCATTTTTCTAGTCAAGTCCACTGCCCTGGGCTGGGGAAACCATTTTCTGCCAAATCCTGTTTGGGGCATGGTACTGCTTTCCCCCCTATTCCCTGTATGAAGCCAAGGTTAGCTAAAATTCAGTCAAAACTTGGTAATTAGCAGAGAAAAATCAAGTGCCTAGATGGATGAGATAGTAAATCCCTAGTGCTCCATGGTTAGTTCTTGAACTTCTTAATTCCTGCTGCTGCTGCTACTTCTTAATTCGCCAAATTGCTCATCATAATAAACTGCATATAAAACATGGAGTATCCTCAACTGTTATTGCTAGAGTCTGTCTACACAAGACATCTTACATGGGGATGCTCAAGTGGCTTACTTTCTGTCTCCCTAGTGGTGCAGGTGTACCCAACAATGGGAGAACAAGTGTAAGATCTTTCACTCGAGCATCCCCCTGTAAGATGTCTTGTATAGAGAGACTTTAACAGTGCAATCCTAAGAAGAGTTATGCCAGTCTAAGCCCTTTGTTAGTGTGCATAATCGTGCAAATTACTGCTCAAGCACAGTCCTGCCAAACCCTTTTTTCTTCTTCTCTGCAAATAATGCAAAATAAAAATATGACGTATAAAGGGGGGAAAGCAAGCTATAATTGTTGCACAGCCTACCATTTCACTACATTATTCTACAAGCATCAGAGAATTATTATTTTAGAAGAGCATATACATTCTGCAGATATTTCTAGGCCTTCAAAAAACAAAGACTGCATTTACTTGGGTCTTTGTCTGATTACTTTTCATTTTTTTAGTATATGAACAAGCAGAATTTCAAACTATAAGACAGGCAGGAAAATTGGCAAGCAACTTGAGGCATCTATTGATGATGGGGTTCACCTAAGCCAGCTGCTTATTGGCTAAATGGCTGGAGGGGGTGGAAATGGGTAAGGCACTTCCTTGGGACAGTCCGCGCTCAGCTGAAGCTAGCGGCTGTATGACAAGGGCGGAGGGGAGATGTTGGTGTGGTTCAGCACCTGTTAGCACAGTTCTGTACAGGAAATTTTATTAAAAGTCTTTAATGTCTGAGACACCTACCTTATAGGTGTTTTTCATCTAACCTGCCCCCTCCCAAAAAAAGACTGCACCTGTATTTTTAAAGATAAAAAGCTTATTCTTATTACCTAAAACCTGTTTTATTTGCAACAATTACAGTTACATAAGATTCCCTGCATTATACACTGCCATCTAGTGTACATTTTTGTTGTTAAGCATTAATAACAAACCATTCTTTTTACATACATGCTAGAGCAGCTGACTCTTTTAACAGTCCTTTTTCCTGCAAAGTGAAGATCAGGAGGATGATTTCAGTTTCAGAATTAGAAGCAGGAAGATGGCATCGTAATCATGGAAGTATAAAACTTAAACATCTAATGAAAGTCACCACAATCCACGTTCTTATGTGACCGTACAATCCCCACAGACACTTCGGTTGAACCAATAGGATGCAGAACTTACACAGCTGGCCCAAGTGGGAAGTTATTAGACCTTAAATGAGAAGTTTACCTTTTCAGCCTTGTTCCAGCCACCCCTAACAGAACCAGAAATCTTTTACCACAGCCACCAGTAGAAACATGTAGAGATCTATTATCCTTCTTCTAACCAAAAACCTGTCTTCAAGTACTTTTGCTAATTTAACAAATCAAAAGCATCACAAAGCACTTATTTCAATTTTCCAGAGCTTACCCTGACACATGGGAATCTATTTTATTTATTTAATCTACTATATAGTAGTAATTCAAATCTAGGAAGGATTCTCCCCACCTTCTATTTATACCGTGGTACATAAGGCCCAAGTTGGGCTTTTGTACACAGAATGACCACAATAAAACACCTGTTTCATAAAATGATTTTTTTTTTACTTTACTTGTAATTAAAGCCATCAATGACAGGAAAGAATGTGGTATGAGCAAATATGTCTAAAAATCACTAAGCAAAGGGTAACATAAAAGATAAATGCAATCTTCTTTCTTTCCCTAAGCTTAAAATAACATTCTTGACATAGGCATAATACATGTCAGCAGGGATCATTTAGTAAAAAAAAGAGCTGGAGGAATTAGCATAACTCATTAGCATATGCCACACCCCCTGACATCACCTATCCTGGTTGTTTTGGACCCAATCCTGTTCATTCAGGGCTGAAATTGGGCCCAAAATGCCAAAAAGGGGCTGAAAATGGCCGAAAAGGGTCCCAAAATGGTCAGGATTGGGCGGGAGAGTGATCCACCACCTGTCAGAAGCCCGATCCGGGCCATTTCAGCCCCAATCCAGGCTGAAACGGGCCCAAAATGGCTGAGATTCAGGTGGGCAGGACCACCTGTCATGTGACCTCTTTGGGGACCTGCTGGAACTGCGTTCCGGTGTGTTCCCCCTTGAAATGAGCCCTGAATGTCAGGTTACTAGATCTGTGTTATTCATTGCTTACACCTAGTTCATGCTGTTAAATTCATCTTTTCTTCAGTTAGGTTTCCATCTCTGCCAAAGTTAAGGAAAAACCAAAAAGAACACTCCCCGCTCCCTCAACATCTCTGAAGACACTGGCTGCTTCCACAAACATTGGATAATCCACTTTCAATTCTCTTTAGTGAACATTTGGAACTGCTTTTCCATGTGTGTAACAAAAAATCCACTTCCAAAGGATTGCTAAAGTGTATTGAAAGTGCATTATTCAATGTGTGTGGATATGGTCTCCCTTCAGAAGTACTGGCATTCCAAGCAAGATCTTCTTTGGTGCACATCAAATTCTACCCCTTCCACCTGGTGAAACATTCTGGTTTCCTGGCTCTAAAACACTTCACAGAATTCATTGCCTATGTGAAGGTCCTGGTGCTATGGCCTGCTTACTATTAACATATCAACTACCATTTGTCTAAGCTATACATGCACCGAATCAGCAAGTGAAGAGGGAGACCAAGGAAGAGTGCGCTGATTCTGCCCCATGCAGTCAGTGGCTCATGAGCACAGCACCTACACCCAGATAAAGTGTACATGTATAGGTACCATCCCTGCAATTGGAAGTACTGTTTTTCAAACACTGAAAAATATAAACCATCTCAACATGCATGGTCACCATTTTGTGTGAACAGGGCATAAATGCATGTGTCTGCAAACAGACTGGTGGCTACCTTGTATTTGAACAAGTTTCAACAGGAAATCATGGGGGACTAGAATGTTCCCATGTAGACCAAATGATGTTTGTCTGCATGCTTGCTAGATTTGACCTACAGACCATCAATATGCTTAGGATCACTGATCTATATAACCAAAAATAATAAGGCTTTTATGCTATAACTAATGCATGGATGGGATCAACTGAGAAAGAGAAATGTGAAAACTAGAAGACAAGGTTGTGCTATAAGAGATCCACCTGTATGTACAGGCAGGTTTACTCAGAATAAGATGCTACTCTGTTCAACAGAGTTTACTTGCAAGCATGCATGCACAGGAGTGCACTACTAGAGGCTGTTTTTTGGCACAGTGGCATCTAGGCCATATTTGAAGAACCACAGTTTGTGCTTCTACTTAAATTTCAGAGACTACCAAGTCATAATAACTATTATGTACTTTTTTCAAAAAAAAAAAAGGAAAAAGAGCTTCACTAGTCAATGAACTTCTGAAACAGAGAACATACAACTTAGCATCCTTCATAGAAAGAGACTTCAGCCCTCATGGTGCACAACGGGTAAGTTGCGTATGCGAAAAATTTCTGTGAAGAACTAGAATAAGAAAAAGCAGAAATAGCAAAGATAAACTAAGGTGCAAATATCTATACAGGGACTACTTTATTCCTTGAATATTTTATCATTAGACCTTATCCTTCTTATATGTGAAATATTTCCCAGAAATGGAAACAAAAGGCCCTGAAGCAAAAAGTAAAAGGAATATTTGTTCTGCAATAAATGTGGATAAAGTATTTTCCTTTGCTGGGATTAATTCCATTATTTCCATTGCCAAATAATACAGCCAGAATGTATGTCGAGGATTCAACATAAATTTTGTGATGTTATAAAATGATAATCCACATAAAAACAGATTTTTCAAATTTGTTATATTAAGTGCCACTTTTAAAAAGGAGATTATAATAAAATCCAAACTTAATACAAACTTTTTAAAGTTTTGCCTTCACATGAATTCACGGCCTTCTATCAAACACATTGATTCTGAAGCCTACTTTTTCTAAAGAAAGAAAACACAGGCAGAAAATACATGAAGTTCTATATTAGTAATAAACCACAGAATTAATTGCATATTACATATTTACAAGAATTTTTATGCAGAATGTGATTTATCCAGACCTTTTAGGTGTTTAATGGTAACCACATTTGAATCAGACCAAAGTTCACCCTTAGAGTGGGGTCAGAAACTCTCAGTCAGAAATTCTCAGACTGAACTCTGGCCCTGAAAATCTGAAGCTCATCCACACTGACTGTCTTTGATTATATGTATTTGTAGCATGAATGAATACCATACAGCAGCCACAGAATATATCTGACCGGAATGGGCCTCTGCCTCTTCATTAGCAGCATCCCCATTCACAGGGCATGGGAAAGACTTAAGGGGACTTGATTTAGTATCACTTGTGAAGATCCTTTCGGCCTACTGGCTCACATAGCCCGTTTTCATCAACACAACTTAGACTGATACAGAACTAGGAAGATCAATCTTGCTTCAGAGAAACCACTGTAACTTTCCTGTCCTGTTACAAATAAAACATGTAGTAGTACTGAATCATATGATTACTCTCTAAGGTTAATGCAAAGACAAGCAAATGAAAAATGTTAAATGAGAACTACAAATGGTTTATTTTTTACTATAGCAATTCCACTTTAATACAGTGAAAATGTTGCATGTTTTTAAAATTATTAAGAATGGCAAGCCATATAAAATGTTTCTTTCATAAAAATTCTCTGCAGCTATAATATCGAGCTGCAGAATTAATTGTTGTACTAAAGTAAACCCAGTGGAAAATTTGCCTATCAGACTCTGATAGATTACATGCCAAATACTCAGTAAAACTCATAATTTAATTATTTTAATTAGAAATGGGTACAATTTTCTAATAAACAATCTAACAGAACTTCCCTATCCATTTACAATTACCAGAGAACATGATTTTTCCCATTATCTACCGCTCTTATATTTTCAATTCAACAAAACAAAGATTAATAAGCAATAATTAAAGTGTTCAGTCATTTTCTACTTTGCAGCATTTCCACTTGGTATTTGTATCAGAAATAAACCAAAATATAGTAGAAGGGAATTAGGTACACACAGCCAACAGCCACGTACAGAACATGTCCTGAGCACATCTGGCACTTAGTATGGGGCGGAACTACAAGGTACTGTCCTTTGACTAGAATACAAATAGAGAAATTGATAAATAATTCCCACTGAGTTCAGTAAATTAATCCATTTAAGATTGCACGTCGCAGAACCCTACGCAAGTCAAACCATAGCTGCAGTCCTGTCATCTTATCGCTACCCTATCCCAACAGCACCTTTACCCTATCCCAACAGCAGCAGATAGTCAGAAGATTGGCATGAAATAAGAACACGACTAAGGGGACACTACTAAGGCTCACTAACCTGCTAAGTAAGTAGTAGCCTACTAGCGCTCAGCTTATGAATGTGCTCTTCTCTCGATTCAAAAAAATGTCTTGGCCTTATGACTATGGAGGCAAGTTTGAACATGTGTGGGCAGTAGTCTCTACTGTAAAGCTTATACTCTAGCAAGTTGCCTACCTCCAATTTCAGCATCATCCATATAAACAAATGCACAGGCTTGTCAATCCCCACCATATGGCCATATCCAGTAATCTTGCTTTTTAACACAGCACTGTCTTCCCACATGGCTACTGTATGAGGAGACTTGTGGTATCCAGATAATTACAAACAATATTACAGGAGCCCTATACATAAATCACGTGTTTCCTTGGATTCCATAAGCAGACCCAGAAGCTCATCAATAGTTTTAAAAAACCAGTCCTACAAAGATTTTCATGCATGCTTAATTTGATGCACTGGGAGTAAACTGCCTTTGACTTCAAGGGAAGATAATATTGGCTCCAACCCTGTTGTCCATCTAGATTTAGGACATTCAATGTTTGCCAAAGAAAAAAAAAGAATGAAAAAAGTTATATAATGTACTATAATAGAAGTCCAAAGCAAAATGCAGCGCTACTGACGACACTAAAGTCACGCTTATACTTTAAAAGCTTAATTACGTTTTGCTAACAATCTATTCTCAATGATTTTTTAAAACAAAACAAAATTTCTA
The DNA here is from genome assembly GCF_028583425.1 of Eublepharis macularius. NCBI lineage: Eukaryota > Metazoa > Chordata > Lepidosauria > Squamata > Eublepharidae > Eublepharis > Eublepharis macularius. Next base: position 52,420,011 of record NC_072799.1, read on the forward strand.
TTTCATGCAATTCATTATCACCAAGATTTAAGTACATTTACCTAAGTGTGCCTGGGTTGTGTGTGTTTCCTAATGAGATGGCTTTTTAGCTCAGAAAAAGATGCATATGAAAACAGATAGAAATACTGCAGACTATTAAGTCAATATTTGAGCACTAACTGGGGGGGGGCTTTGATTCAAATACTAGAAACACCAAGATGATTTAGCCTATGCAAAATTTAACACTCTGTGCAGCAATATAAATTTATTTTGATTTCCATGTACACATTTCGCTGCGTTGTTACAAGTATGAACATTTTCCATAGACAGAAGCTCACAAAACGGATGTGCCAGATGGAGCCCCACTGAACTAAAAAATGCATCCAAGATTCTTTAGCATTGGCGCACCTAGAGTGCAGTCTGAAGAATAAATCTGAGCTGTGCTTGCATGGTAAAAGGTTTGATGAAGGTACTTAAATATTTTCCTGCTTTGATGAAAATCCAGTATTGTGGTACTTCCAAGGACCATATATCTATCTTTCATTTCTGACCAACATATGGCTTTCCATCACAACATCCTTTGACCTTAGATGGCTTCCTCGTCTAGGATTTCTGATACCCTTAGGTGCGTATGAGGTAAAGAGGGGCTCATCTAAACTAAACACCTTGTAGTTCTCTACGAGAATCCGCAAAGAGCTCAGTACTCCAGCCTCTAGGTTTTTTGCCCTGTTGAGAAGTTCTTTTTCCAGCCCTTAGCCCGAGACGGGGAGGGGAGGAGAGAAAACTGCCCCGGAGGAGAGCAATTCCTTGGGCTGCTAGCAGCGATCCAGCCTCAAACGAACCAGTCCTCCCCCCGCCGCCCCCGGTACAACATCTCAGCCCAGCTCCGACGACCAGCGACGAGCGGCCGTATTCTTTAAAGGCGACAGGCACATCATAATCTCCCCCGGTTTGTGCTAACGGGTTCTGCGCACAGCAGCCTGCACGCCAGGCTCATCCGTCGCAATCCGAGCTCATCTTCCCGGTACCCAGAGAGCAAACCACTCGAGGAGGAAATGCAGCAGAGGGAGCCGAGAGGGGGGCGAAGGCGCCTCTTTCTGCCCGCCCTACCCCGAGGAAGGAGAAAACCACCACAAACGATCTCTCCTCCCCCACCCCCCACCCCGAAAGGAGAACCGCAGGTGAGGAACCAGCCTCCAGGTTCGAAGTCCAGAAACGGCTGCTGGGAGCCCGGCAAAGCTCTCTCTCCCCCGGCAAAGACAGCCCGGCAAGCACCTACCTGTCGTCCGGGGACACGGCCGCTTTGGGGCATCGCCCCGCCCGGCAAAGCCCCCCAACACCACGGCGCCTCCCTCCCTCCAGCGCTCCCCTTCCCGGAGAAACTGCAACAGGAAGAAACTTCACAGGGGAATCCAGAAGCGTCGGGAAGGAGAGACTTTCGCCTCAGATCGGGTTCCCCGCAGCAAGCAAGCAACCCGCCGCCGTCCCCCAAGCGCCTTCCTCCCCAGCCCGAGAGGAAGCAAAGCCGGCGGCTTGGGGGGGGGGGGGGTTTCTTACCTGTTTGCGTCCCCAAGAAGCCGTGGCGGCGACAGCAGCGGCAGCCCTTCCGTCGCCGGCGCGTAACAGGCAGCGGCTCCCCGGCTTCTGCTATTTATAGTCCGCCGCTTGCAAGCGTGAGAGAGAGGAACTGGGCGCAGAAGCCGCGGGCAAAGCCTCCGCCGAAGCCAGGCGGCCACCTCCAGCCCCGCGCGCCGGACCCGACTTGGCTGGCTCGCTGCAGCTGCCACCGCCGCTCGCACCAGCCAGAGGCGCAAAGCCGCTCGCGCGTCCCTGCCTCGGCGCCGCCTCTCTCCAGCCCAGTCTCCTCCTCCTCCTCCCCACAATGTCACCGCAGCCCGCCGGCGACTCCCGAGCGCAGCAGCAAGGGAAGGAAGAGGTGGCGGCCGCCCCGGAGCGACGGCCCCCGGCGCACGCGCTCTGGGAGAGGGGAAGCCGGGCGCGCCACGCTGCGTGGCTGCCTCCTCGGCTTTGGGCTGGCGGCTGTTTCCCCTGCTCGTTCTCGCCAAGCTGCGTTCAGAGGTGACCTGCGCTTCCAACTGCAGGAAAGGAGGCAGCCGCCGCTTGTTGTTCGCCTCTCGGTGCCCAGGGGGAGCTCTCTGGAGAACTGGGAGGGAAGGTTGAGGGAGTTCCTGCCAGGACCAGGACCCTGGCTTCTTCCAGGTTCGGGGGGGAGGGGGGGGGTTAAAGCCCTTTTCCTCTCACCGACTTCACAGGTAGGGTCACCCTCCCCCCTTTTCTAGTCAGTTGTGGTGGAAAGTGCCGTCAAGTCATAGCTAACTTATGGCGACCCCTGACGGGGTTTGCATGGCAAGAGTCTAACAGAGGGAGTTTGGCATTGCCGGCCTCTGCAACCCTGGTCTTCTTTTGAGGCCTCCCATCCAATTGCTAACCAGGCCAACCCTGCTTAGCTTCCAAGATCTAACAAGATTGGGCTTGCCTTGGCTATCCAGGTCAGGCCTTTTTTAAACTATTGGGGGTGGAATCCTGCTGGAAATTTTTTTTCAATCCTACTAGTGAAGAAAGGTCAAGATCAAGACTATGGTAAAGGCTCACTGTTTACAAAGCAGTTCTGTTATAACATTTTGTTGAACTGATGTATATCTCATCTTTCCAGGCCCTGACCAGACCAAGGCTTTTTCTAGCTGTCAAGACTGTTGCAATCCACGCACTCAGAACGCACCCTAAATACCATCCGCGGTCTCTTACCACCTCCTGTAGTTTGAAGCTCTGATAAGTAACAGAGTACATCTCTCTGTGTGTGCAGAATAATCTTCTCTCATGGCTTTCTCTAGAAACAGAAGTGCCAAGCCTGCCTGCTTGTCTTTCTCTGTGTTGCAAAAGTCCTTTTAAACCCAGCTGGGGGTGGCAGTGTTGGCTGGTGTTTCTGTTTAAGTGTCAGGTAGCATTATAAACAGAGATTTTGAGTATTCTAAGCAAATATTATATTGTTACCATTCTTACAATAACCCCATGCAATAGCACCACTCAGGACCGTCGGCTTCCTACCTGCCTGGGTTTAGGGAGAAGCATTTTAAGATCACTGTGTATGATATACAGATGCAATTAAATCCTAGCAGTCCCCGTCTTTAGAAGCAAACCATTGTCCCTTATTGTATGGAACAATATTATTCCAGAACAGTTCAGCATCATAAAGCAAGTATGAAAATTAAGGGCCAGGTTGCATTACAAAAGACGTCCCCCAGTGGCACAGGATATGACTTTCCAGTATCTTCCCCACTGTGCCTGAACATTGTTAAGTTGTCCTGATCATGGGGAAACTGCTGGAAAACCATCTGTGTAGGGCACAGTCTTCATGTTTTTTGTATAAAGTAATTCACCAGGTTAAGGTGTCTTGTGGGTAGTTTATGTGAACGGAGCTATTTTTGTGACAATGTACCCTAGTATAGCATACCAGCACCTTTTTGGCTAGTGGAGGAACAAGGAAGTCAGGGCCGCAGTCCAGAGACTTCCAGGGATGATTCCCCATCGATCCAACCCACCTTGACCCCAACCGGCAACAGAGAAGGAAGAAAGTGGGCAGGAGATCTGCACCTGCATGGCAGCTGATACCGCATCTCTGTCATACCTGCTGATGAAGGGCCTGGGAAGGGACAGACCAAACTGTGCCGCAGTGATTGACCCAGCCTCCAGCAGACCCCATCAGCAGGAGAGAAGCTGGGAAGGGGAGGTACCTTAGATGGCAGATGGACCGAGGTAGGGAGGAGCCCACAAACAGATGAGGGCATGACCAGATGCACCCCCCCCAACACCTGTCAGGTAAATTCCAGCATTTTTTTAAGCAAAAGAAAGCACTGCTGTTAAGCAATGCAGAAAGGCATAAGAAAAATACAGTTGTATACTCTGTAATATCATTTATTGAAATGTTTTCCTTTCGGAAATTCTGATTTGGCAACATCGACAGGATCACTAATGTTGGAAACATTAGTCAGTTCCTGGATGGAGATTTATATGCACAGTTTTGCCTGGAAACAAAAGGCCCTTCAAGCAGTTTATAATGTGACAAATTCTCAGTGGTTGCCTGTTTGCTGTGTGGGATCCAGGCATCTTTTGTGAATGAAGCATTTCTGCTAGAGGGGCTTCATGATCATGACATCACTGCTCTGTATACAAGGAGAAGATCCTTCCAAGCAGCAAGTATTGTTAAAGGCATCATGTTGCCAGGAACCTAAAAACCTAAGAAGAGTTCTGCAGGATCAGACCAGCCGTCTGACTGCTCCAGCATCCTGTTTCACACAGTGGTCTGCCAACTGAGAAGGCATGAAGGCCACAGCCTTCTCCTGATGCTGCCTCCCAGCACAGGTAGTCAGAGGTTTATTGGCTCCAGGGGTGGACTGATCATTAAGGCCACTGGGGAAAGGCAGAGGTTCCCTTTAGCCACCATGGCTAGTAGCCATCAGGGGGCCTCCATGAATCTGTCCAATCCCTTTTAAAACCATCTATATTTGTGGCCATCATGATGTTCTATGGCAATGAATTCCACAAGTACACATTGAATAAAGAAGTACTTCTCTTTGTCCATCCTGAAGCCGTTACCCATTAACTTCACTTCTTGCCCCTGAGATCTACTATGATGGGGGAGAAACAGTTCTTTCTATCCACTTTCTCAGACTTATGCATAATTTTGTAAACGGAATGCTGCTGCCAGAATGTGGACTGGAATGGCTCATAGGGGTTATATCACTCTAGTCTTGTTCAATCTACACTAGCTTCCAGTTTGGTTCCAGGCCCAACTCAAGGTGCTGATATTGACCTTCACAGCCCTATACAGCTTGGGGCCAGCATACATGAAGAACCATCTACTCCCATATGAACCCACCCATTCACTCTGGTCATCTTTGGAGTCCCTGCTTCAGGTGCCTTGCCATCTGAGGTTAGAGGGGCGGCAGCCTGAGAAAAAGCCTTCTTGGTCATGGTGCCAAAACTCTAGAACTCCCTCCCAGGGAGATTCCACTGTCTTGCTGTATCACTGCCTTCCACCAGCAGATGAATTTTTTTTTGTTTGGCATTCTACCACTGTTATGGGCCCTCTTTTAAATTACTGTTTTAATGTCTCCAATGTTTTAATGCTCTGATGTTTGCCACCTTGGGGGTTCTATTTGGGTGGAAAGATGCATAGAAATATTTTAAATATAAACAAAGTTGTACATTGTGGGATTTGCTGTTGAGATCAAATTGATGCACAGACTAGAAAAAGTACTCACACAAGAACTGAAGCCAGCTAGTCTCGTGGTAAAGTTGAGGAACCTAAGTACTTACTGTCTTGAGAACTGTGATGCATGTTAGCTGGCCTTTGAAAAAAGACTGACAGATGTACAATTACCTTCCTCCCCTATTCCCATACTGCATGGCATGTACCTTTGAACTGAAACTTCAGGACTATACCTCAAAGGCTAAAAAACATTGAAGATATACTTGGAATAAGTCACCTGATAAAATCCTCGCCCAGGATTACAAGACCAGGTAAAATGTAGCTCTTGAATGAAAAATATTATTTCAGCTTTCTTTCATGGACCACTGAAGTTAATAGAAATTCTTGCCATGTGCCTGTATGCCAAGAGCTCAGGCGTGTTTATCTAGCTATGGGCAAGCACACACTCATTTAGTTCCACCACCTACCAAGATGAGGAGAAGCTATGGTATAGCCAGCCAGTATGCGTACTTACTGCTCTAGTTCTGATTATTTGTTAGGACAAGTTTTCCATATGGTGAAAGATGTTCACCAGGAAACGGACATGAACAGGAGATAATAATAGTGATTGTACAGCTTTGTTGAGGGTCAGTTATGCATTGTGACTTTGCTTTTTAAAGATTTTGGTTGTGCTTGTAGGGCTGGAAACTGCAGCCATCCCTCAACGAAAACCTCTTGTTAAGTACTTCTGCAACCACCATTTAACATTAAATTACTGCTTGCAGTATCTTGAGCTCTCTTACAAGTACCCGATATTGACAGTTGGAGGAAATTGTTAAAATGGATAATTAAATAGGCTTCTTACCTGCTTTATGCAGTTGACAGCAGTCAATGTATAACTAGCAAAATGCCCATCATTTTGATGGGTAGGTGGAAATGAAAGGAGGTCTTGCAAATTGCAAGGAACGTATTCCAACTGCACAGTCATACAAGTGAATGTCCAAGAGGGACCCTTTGTGGATAGAAGTGAGGCCACTGCATGTGAGGGGTAAATTTTGCCCTCTACAACAAATTTGCCAATTTGGGGTTTCCAATTTTTTATTGGCTATGTTCTTCAGCATTTAACACCAAATTGGGCATACAGAATATAATTTTACCTGTTAAATTTCTGTGTACTTAGCAAAGCCAGTCACAAAAAAGCTGGCAACACTATCCCAGCCTCAAGAGTATCATGTTAAGAGGCAGAATACATATAATATTAAAGAATACCAACTGGAGCCTATGTGCTTCACTGGTGGAAAGGTAAACACGGTTCCGATATTGTCCTTGCTTGCCTGCAACCTGCTAACTTTGTTTCAGTGGGAGACACTGAGACCCAACAAAGGGACAGAGTTATATTCAGAGCTTTTTTTCAAAGGGAACGCGGGGGAACGGAGTTCCGGAACCTCTTGAAAATGGTCACATGGCTGGTGGCCCCGCCCCCTGATCTCCAGACAGAGGGGAGTTTAAATGGCCCTCCGTGCCACTGAGCAGCGTGGAGGGCAATCTCAACTCCCCTCTGGAGATCAGGGGGCGGAGCCACCAGCCATGTGACCATTTTCTCCAAGGGCAACCCACTGAGTTCCACCACCTCTTTTCCCAGAAAAAAAGCTCTGGTTATATTCCCTAGCAAATATTGTGCTGAGAAAAAGACACAAGTTGCAGTGGTAGCAAATAGTTGTGGAAAACTGGCTTCTTAAAAGAAGACTAAGCTAGAATCCTTCTGTTGGAACCTAGTTTTATTTGGTAGAGAAGAAGCTTTCAGAAATATAATCTCCAATCACCATACATTAAGCTGGCTAAACCGTCTCTACAGAAGCTATAAACTGATACTGGAAATAAGATGGAATTTAAAAATATAGTCTAAAATACACTTTTACTACACTGGTTAGCAAAATGCTCTAATCTTTCAGTAGTGATCAAATGGCTTTTAGAAGATTCTTTTCTGCTACATGATATGGAATCATTTCTTAAATCCATATTTTCTTCTTGTGGGTCTTTCTCTGATCTGGTATAATGAAAAATTGCAGTCTTCTTTGAGGACATGATATTACACCAATGTTTTTTGGCAAAAAATGTAAAATGATCTGTTCCACTATTATTGGAACATTGATATTACAACAACATGAAACATATCCAGACAATCTTGGAAGATTTTTGACTTGGCCATATACTTTCATGCTTCCTGATCTCCTGTCAGAAGAGGACAGCAAGTACCTGTAAACGTCCCTGCAAAATGCAGCAGGCTAGTACAGAGAAAATACACAATCAGTGTCTGAATTCAAGAGCTGATAACCATGCTGAGTCAGAGCCAATGAATCAAGCTAAAATAGCAGTAGCAGAAGTAGATGTAAGGGGCAAGATTTATACTCGGTCAAGCAAAACTGGAAAGAGGGAACACAGAGGCTAGCACAAATAGCACCAACTAGAACACATAACCAGAAGCAGTTTTGTATAACCCCTGGGTGCCAACAGGAAATAAACAGTTCCAGCCAGTCAGGAATGAGGGACAATCTGAAGTGAGGGTGGCCTGTGGCACAGTGTAAAACGGTGTCCTAAAATTCCTGGTCTGTTAGGCTTCTATGATCACAGTATCATAACAAGCTTGACCACACTTTCACTTGCAGATACAATAAATATGTTTCAAGTAGAGAGAGTCTAATATTTGGATGTTATGTAATATCTTAGCACATTTGTAAAAACTCTCAATACATTCTGAGGCCCTAGGTGAACAAAGTTCTCCCTGAGGTTACACAAGATGGTCATCCTTGATTTATTTGGTAGTTGAGATCTCTGTATTTGAAACACAAGCTCCTAAATTGTGTACAACTTCCTGGGACAGCTAGAACATCAGCATTCAGAGGTCCAGCATGAGACTCTTTCCAGATTTGTGTTTTATGAGGATATAGGAAGAACATACAAATATGTGACTTGAATGATGGGACATTTAACATATGGAATGGGCTTGCAAGAGCTCTGTTAGGCTGACATACCGATATTGCATCTGATGGCTCCAACATTGCAAAAAAGGCAAAAGACACCACCCAAAATCTCATGCCATTTTCTCTTGGAGCTTCTCTACACAAGACTCAGGATCAGTTCAAGTATTATTATTGCCACATGCCCAGTGCTCAAAATAGCCTCTGCCTTGTGCATTACTGCAAACAAAATGTTATCCCATTACTGAAAATTCCCACACCACCACCAGTGAAAAGAAACTTCTCCTTGGCTAGTCTACTTTAAAAAGAGACACATCATAGGATCTGGCCCTGAGCTTCTTCTGCAGGAGATGACTCTGTTAGGAGGAAAATGAAGATTATAAAGCTCTCTGTTAGGATTCTGGGAATAAAGGAGATATCTGTGTGCTAACACACAGGGTCAAACTAGATGTGCAAGTTTTTAGAGTTGGGTCCGGGTTCCCTAAACCCAACTCAGGCCCCCACAGCCACTCACAGCAGCTGTGGGGAATGGCTGTTAAAAAACGAAGAAGAGTCCAAATGGCCTCAGAACATCACCATGGGGGGAGGAAGAACTCCTGCCTTCCCCCTAAGCCGTTCCCCTGTGTCAAAATCGCATGGGGGGTGGGGGCGATATTTCCCTATTTTTTCTGCTCCACATGCACAGAATACCCCACGTGGAGCAGGAAAAACAGAGATCCCCCCCCCCACACACACACACTGGCTATTTTGGAAAACAGGTGGGGGGGCAGAAGCCCTCCCCCCACAGTGGTATTCTGAGGCCATTTAGGCTGTCTTTTATTTTTTAACAGCCATTCCTGACAGCTGCTGTGTAGCTTCAGGAAACCCAAGTTAAGTCTAGGAAAGCCAGACCTAATTCTTTAAAAACCTACATGTGTAGTTTGGCCCACAGAGGTGCTACATCCTAAAGTGAAATTGCATATAGGACAGCCCTGGTAGCTCTGCATAGCATGCGTTGTGAGCAAAGAGAGCAGGTCTCCTTTTAATCACGAAGCAATCGCTGCAGGTATGTAATGCTGTTAAACCTGAAGTGCATGGACATTCTCAGAAGGAATTAACTTTAAATTAATGGCTAATAAAGACAATTTCCTCTGCAGTGATTGCTTTAATACTGATTAGCCAAATGAAGCACTATCATCATTTTTGTGAAGAATGTTTGATAATCATTTTTTCAACATTCGCAGTCTTTATATCATTGTATTTGTAACTCCCTATATGATGTAATGTTTCTAATTATTTCTTTATGATTCAGCAACATGACCAAAGGAAATTACAGAAGCAAAAAAAAAAAAAAGCACAAGCTTAAAGGGAAAATGTTCAATATCTTAGATACACCATTTGTTACCACTTCCTTTCCTGCTGACTGGTATATAGATAAGGCCTGCTGGCTGTCAAATACTGTAAGTACTCTCTATATAAAGCTCTATATGAATGCATCAACGGGTTGTGAATTTGAAAAAGCAAAATTACAAAGGATATCATGCTACAGAGGAGCTTATAGCACAGTGTAGGAAATAATGATGAGCTAGAGTTTCTAGGAATAGCAGTGTAAATAAACGTGTTGGTAATATTACTTAGGAGAGCACAATTGTATGGGGCGCTCATAGTGTGGCATCAGATATGATTATTCAGTACAATCATACACCTCTCATTTCATAGAAAGGATGAGTGGTTAGTAGAGTTGCCAACTTCCTGATGGGGCCTGGAGATCTCCTAGAATTATAACTGATCTCCAGACCACTGAGATCAGTTTCCCTGAAGAAAATGGATGCTTAGGAGGGTGGACTGTCTGGCATTACACCCTATTGTGGTCCCTCCCTTCACCAAGCCCTGTCCTTAAGGTTACCAGCCTTGGGTTGGGAAATTCCTGGAGATTTGGGGGCTGGAGACTGAGGAGGGTGGAGTTTCGGGAAGCAAGGAACTTCAGTGGTATATAAACAGCCATTTTCTTCAGGGGAACTGATCTCTGTGGCCTGGATATTAGTTGTAATTCTGGGAGATGTCCAGCCACACCTGGATGTTGGCAACTGTACCTGCCCTTTACAAGCTCTACTCCCAAATTTCCAGGAATGTCCCAACCTGGAGTTGGCTTGAAAGGTGACTGCAAATGGCACAGTCCAAACTACATTTTCTGATGTCCAGAACACTAACTTGGATGTTTACAAAGAAAACTTTGCATGGGCTGGTCTTACAGACTCTCGAGCCCTCGCTATGCCATTCATGCTGTCCCACTCTATCCCCCAGCTTGACTTACCAAATGTGGGGTGTTGGGCAGGACAGCTTTGTTCCCAATAATGAATGCTATAATGAGAGTTTCATTTCCCATTACTCATTATTTTTACATGCCAAATGTAATATTCACCTTTGGTTGCATCATACATGATTTGATATAAAAATGTGAGACATATAATGAACAATAGAATTTTTGGCTATATGGAAACTTGCATACAGGAACAATGACAGGACAGCTGAAGTGTTAAATCCATTTGCAACACTTTCATCTACCCAACAATTCATCCTGTCTGTACAGTAATGAAATATTTTCTTTTAATTTATATCCTGCCTTATCTCCTCTAACCCAGTGAACAAAGCACCAAAAGCTATGACACAAAACATCATAACCATCCAATAACCAGCAACATTTTTTTTAAAAAATCCACAATTAAAATGCATAAATAAATATAATATGCAGTTCAAACACAATTAAAATGACACCATCAAAAGCCAATACAAACAGTTAAAACAGAGCCATATCTGCCTAAATAGCTCACCCTCTGCAGAATGTCCTCTGAAATAAAGCCATTTTACGTGCCTCCCTGAATGCAGCAAGTGAAGGAACCCTCAGCACCCACTCTGGTAGACTGTTTCAGAGGAACAAAAACTACACAGAGGAGTGTGTCAAGTGCCATAAAGTCACAACTGACTTAAGGCAGCCCCATCAAGGGGCTTTCAAGGCAAGTCCCCCAACCAAGTACCAACCCTGCTTAGCTTCTGAGATCTGACAAGATTGAGCTATACCATACTACCTTCCCTCCCACAGAATACATTGCAGTAGTGCAATCAGGAGGTTATGGTAGCATGAATCAGAATAGCTAAGTGTGCAGAACAGAAATGAAGGGGCAGATATAATTGAAAAGAGGTGCTCCTAGCAACACCACAACTTGCTTATCTCTCCATCAACAAGACCCGGTACCAAGAACATCCCCAAGCTCTTGATTTGAGCTACTAAAGAAACTGGTGGTTGGTGTCAATTGTCAAACATACTGCCTTTCTAGCCATCAGTCGAAAAGAGCAAGAGTCCAGTAGCACCTATAAGACTAACAACATTTGCGGTAGGGTATGAACTTTCATGAGTCACAACTCACTTCTTCAGATCTGATGGCTACCCATCTTGATCTTTCTAGCCAGCATCACCTCTGTCTTGACTGAATTAAGCTTCAGTATGCCCTCAGTATATTTAACCCAGTGACCACAACTACAAGACATTGACCCGGGAATTTCACACCTACTTCTAGAGGTTTAGATAATGCAATATAAACCTGGGTGTCATCCTCTTATAGTTGACAACTGATTCCAAAGCTCCTGATGATTTCAGCCAAAGGGATTACATATAGATTAAACAGCACGGGATAAAATGGATCTTTGAAGTATTCCCCAGATGAGGTCCCAATTTACTGATTTTAACTTTACTATGGACTTTTTTTTTTTGCTTCCTGTCAACAAGAAATGAATGAAACTAATACAGGGTTCTCCCTTTTACCCTAAACATTGAAGCTGATCCACCAAAATATCATGATGACCATATCAAATACTGCTGATAGGTGTGACAATATCAACAGAAATGGATTACCCTTATCCAACTGTAGCTAGAGACCAGCCAATAGCATTGTTTCAGGTCCAAAACACAGCCTGGACTGAAGTGGATCAAGGGCAGATGTGTAATCTAGAATGCCTGCAATTGCTCTACCACAACCTTTCCCAAAAGGTGAAGATTGGCATAGGTCAATAATTTCCTACATCCTTCTTATTTCAAGGATGGCTTCTTAGGAAGTGGTCTACTCATAGCTTCTTTGGTCTGTGAATGAAGCACCATTTTTAGAGGAACATATCAATAATCTTCCACAAGGGTGGTCTCACTTTCTCCCAACTTGATTTTAATAGCCAAGATGGGCAAAGATCCAGTTTGCAAGAAGGAAGTGGCCTTCACGAGCCCAAACATTCCTTCAACATCAGTCAGGAAGACCAACCTGAAATGATCTGTAGAGCTCTGACAAGAGCTTGTCACTAATACACTAGTGATGTAGAAAATGTTCAGTCCAACATTCTGCTTCCTGAGTGTTCCTAAAAGAGAGGGAAGTAAACAATGAGGCTTCCCAAAATTTCTGTTGGAACCAATGTCATTCAATAGCTCTCCTTCTAATGGCAACATCTTAGGCAAAAGTAGACTTCTAAGTCCATTAAAATCAATTGGCTCAGAAGAGTGTTTTTGTGCATAGTATGGCACTGTAAGTCTAGTAGCTAAAATACAGGACCAGGCTTTTCTGGTGATGGTAACTGTAGATCCCAATCCAAAAGAGCACAGATTTCTTCAATTACTTAGAAGACAGCATACATTTTAAAAATGGGAAGAGCAATTACTGCTGATTATGGAAGGCTAAAAACGGAGCAGGTCCTTATTTAGCAAATATGATGCTATTATTACAGCTTAAGAAGTAGATTTTGCAGATTTTTACTCGATTCCAATTAATTGCGTCTCAAGGATCTATTATCAAGACTTGAGTCAAAGACAGGATGCTCACAGTATTTTTCACCAATTCATATGTAATTATAGGAAATGAACAATTTCTATTTAAGCAGCATAATTTTCTTACTTCAAGGGACATAATATTTTTAACTTCAACAGTAGATAGTAATTTATTGGCCAAGGTGCCTTTTGTTTGAGGTTAATTCTGAGTTACGACAGTGGCCATTTTCACACAGGTTATTTTCCCCAGGTTCTGTGCTGTTTGAAAGCAATGTTTTTTCCAGCTTTTTTAAAAAAATGGTGAAAACAACAACAGTGGCCTAGGAGAGAGAGGATGACTGCTACTGGGGAATGGGGCAGGGAAACTTGCGATATGAAAGATCTGTTGTCACTGCACTGGATCAGCAGTAGTATTGCCAATGGTGGAACCACACAAGTCTGTTCCCAGGTGAAAAGTACCAATGCTCACTTTTTGTTTATCCACTGTCACTGCAAGTAGAATTGAAATGATAGTTCGATGATGCATTAAATTCAACATAATATTCTTTATAAAACTCTTGTTCAGCAAGGTTCTACTTTTCCTTGCACCTGTTCCTTTAAATTTTGTTTTTTCATCAACACTTTTTCTGCTTCACTAGGTATCTCCGGTTTACACCTAGAAGCTGGGCCTTGACCCTTAATTATCTTATTTCCTGGGGACAGAGGAAATAAGATAATTCTTTGCAACCCAAACACTCATTTTTTCTTTTTTTATTATTATAATTATGTTTAAACAAATTAAAGGCTGGTGCTACAACTATGGCTGTTTTCACATGTCTTTAAAATAGCGCAATACTCATGGAAGGCTGCCAGCTTCCTTGCGCAATTTTTTATGCCATCCATTTACAAATTGGAGGCAGGCAGCCATGAAAGCGCCATCATCATGGATGGCGTCAAAAATCGCATGAGGAAGCCGGCAGCCTTTCGTGAGTATCACGCTATTTTAAAGATGTGTGAAAACAGCCTATGTTCTTAAAAAATCACAAATTAGGTCTGAAAAAAGAAGGCAATAGGGAAAACACTGGAACACTGTGGGTTGGCAACAACATCTGGATTATCTGTAAAAGATGACTGTGTGAACAAGCCTAAGTTGGTCTACTCAGAAGTAGAGATGGGCACAAACCATAAAAAACAAACCGTGTGGTTCGTGGTTCATCAAGTTTCACAAACCATGAACTTTCATGAACCTGCTCCGGTTCGTGAACCAGTTCATGTGGTTCATGAAAATGCCACTTCTGGGTCAGCAGAAGGTCTGCAGAAAGCCCATACACTGTGCCCTAGGAAACTGATTGATTAACGCCAGGCTGTCTGCAGTAATAAACCAAAAAATGAACCAAACAAACCAGCCTAAAGTTCGTGGTAGTTTGTCAGAAATAGGCTCTGATGAACCGCTGGTTTGTGAACCATGAACCAACTCAGTTCGTATTTTGGTTTGTGCCCATCTCTACTCAGAAGTAAGTACAATGTTATTCAATGGGGCTTACTCCCAGGATAGTGTCCTTAGAATTGCAGCTGAAATTATATCTATTCCAAATTAATATCTAGTGTGGAAACTGAATTGAAACCTGATTCAATTATCTCCCTGTATTGAAACTCAACATTTTAAATAAAATTGAGCGTGATTTTGATAATAAGGAACCTAGTGTTGTGAGAAAAAGCATCGCACAATATTGAACCTCTTATAGTAAGGATCCATGAGAGACACTCTCCAGAGTGACTTCCCATCCATTCTTGAAGCATTAAACTGTGACTTTCAAGAGGTGGGCAATAATTAAGATACTACTTGTTTTTAGGAAACTGCAAGTTGGAGAAATTGTTTGAGCTGTTTATATAATTTGGTCCCAGCCCTGTTAAAAGAAATGGTTGTAAAAGAAAGCTTACAAGTTGCCTTGCCACTTTAATCAATGTTTGAAATCCAACCACTTACTGGCATGGTGAGGTACTCGCCATCAGCGTAGAGCATGGACAGACAGGAGGGGAGCTCATCATCAGCATGGTGAATGAGTGAGCAAGCAGGCAAGTGCGGTACCTGCTGCCAGCACAGCGAGCCAACAATCTCAACCCTGTGGAAGCCTGCACTCCTGTTCCTTCTTTCAGGGGCTTTTCGTGGCCATTTTTACCTTACAGTCTGGCCTAGATTGGGTGCTGACCTGGTTCCTGTCCTGAAGCCACATTCACTCACCATGGCTCCAGAGAGGCAGCTGGATGGCCAGGGTCCCCTCATCCCCCTTCCAGCATGCAGCCTGGAGTAACTGCCCTGGTTGCCCTGTGACTGACTGCCCTTGAATCCAAACGTGATCAAATTGAGATGGAATATCATTATTTCCTGTTACTTTGGCTTGATAGGGTATTTTCCCTGTTAATTGTCAATGTTTATATCCCTCCTAGGAATTCCCAGTACAACCCAAAGACTATTTAGAATGATTTGTGTTCCATTATAGATTTCGTGGAAAGTAAATATCCTAATTAAATTATTTTCTGGCCAGTGATTTTAATTCCATGCTTAGGCAAGACGATAATGTGTTTAGCAACTTGGCAGGTATTGGGAATTCTCTTGGAATTCATGAGATTACCCAAAAAAGAAACCTTTCCTGGCCCTGAATTTAATTTCTAAGTTAGATGGGAAAAGTAATAATGATAAATATGGGAATTTGTTTTCATCTTGGTAGCTGGAACTGATATGACTGTGTCAGCCTAGAGGAAGCAGTGCTTCATACATTGCACAATTTGCTCGTTGAATGCACTATCACTAGATGTGGTGGTAACTGCTAGCTTAGATTTATTCATTACAGATTTATTTAGACAAATGTTAGGCTGTCTTTCTAGAGGCCTACTCACAGTGGCCCACCAAAGGAAAAAACATGAAATCATAAAAATCCCATAACGTCATTGTTGAAGAGCATAAAATTCATTAGACAATATAAAACAATAGTCATAAAACAGCCCTTAGGCAAGAGTCAGGCTGTAAAAATAACTCAAAAGGATGGTATAAGCCTTGAATTAAAAGCCTGGGTAAAGATAAACGTTTTCCGCTCACAAGAAAGCATTGTTTCTAGTTGCTATCAGTTTCACCTCTGTGGTTGGAGGCAAAGAGAGGAGGATTTAAGAGGAAGATTTTAACTTTCAGGATGGGCACTACATGAGGAGACAGTCCTACAAGTACATTGGTTTCAAGCTGTTTCGACCCTTAAAGATCTTTTAAGTGTCTTTTAATTATTCTCTTTTAATCATTTTCAGAACAAACAAGCAGCTAATGCAAATTACCCTGGCCACCCTGGCTACTCATGGGTTTTTTTTTAAAGAATGGCTGTAGTTGGAGTACCATCTGAAGCTGTTAAAAGGTGTATTGTGCCACAATACAACCTGGACCCCTAACAGCAGCTGTAATCCAGACGCACCCCAAAACTATGAACCTGCTCCTTTAGAAGTATGTTGCTCAGAAGGCACATACACACCCCTCCCATGCATGTACACACAGGTATAAGTCATCCAGGAGGGTCCCACCCTTGGAGTCCTGTAACCCGATGTGCTGGGCAATGGAAAATAGTTTCTAGACACCTCTCCTATTTTGGTTTAAACAAGAATTTTAAGATTAGCCATACGTACCTGGGAAATAAGAATGCTTACCAAGCCCTGGAGAGCCTCAAGGCACCCTTGTCATGTAGGGTTGCCGTGTTTCCCCCATCAACTGGCAGGGGTTAGGGAGAGACTTAACAGGTTTGAGGGGTGGGGGGTGGAATAGCCAATCCACTAATGTCATTCCTAGAGTGATATTATCACATTGCTGGGTTTGCTGAAACCAGTCTAGTATTTGGGCAAAGCTCTATGTTTTTTCCCAAATACCAGGGATTCATCTGGCAACATGATGATGTCACTTCTGGGCTCACATCATCACATCACTACACTGCCTGGCCTTCCACCTAGTTTCCCACGCTCCCTCCCCTCTGCTATATCAGCAGCAGCAGGAAACATGGGCTGAGAGCGGGAGATTTCGTGCCCTCAGCAGGGGCCTGGCAACCCTATAAAATATCAGGGTAAGGATGCAAGCCCCCCAGTGAGGGTGGGAGATTCCTGCCCCTATCTTTCACCCCCCCCCCCAGCCACACTCACCTGGCCAAGGGGTGGGGAGGAGTGTGGAGGAAGCACGGGAGCCACGGGAGCAGGTTTTTGTCCAGTTTTGTGGCATCTACACGTTGTTCCCAGTTGTGCTCTGATTTTCCTTTCTCATTCCTCAGAATGCGCTTCTCCAAATCTGCTTTGATACAATCTTTCCAGAGAGATCATACTCCAAATGGATTTGCCCACAATGTGGATGGGAGGGTGTGTGGGTTAAATTGGTGCCATTTTCACTCTGTATCCCCCATGCCCATTCCTCACCATCACCAATGGTGGGCTTTCTGCTATTTTTTAAAAAAAATTGGTAGTTGCTATATTGCTATAGCACTGATATTTCATGGGAACCACCCTGGAGACTAACAACAATTATTTCAGCATAAGCTTTCATGAGTCAGAGCTCACTTTCTTGTGTGCATAAAAGTGTGCACCCATAGACTTGGTTAGATACCTGGCTGGAGGGAGGAGATGTTACAAAAAGAAGCTGCTGTAAAACAAGATCAGTCAAAGGAGGGCAATATAGCTGGCCCCATGGAGGGGAAGGAATGACAAGTATGGGGCGGGGGAATACTGAAGAAAACATGGCGCATACTCTGATATGGTCACTTATTGCCACAACGAATTACTATATATGTAGCAACAATGAATGCACAACAAAGAATGGTTGCCATGTGTACGCAGTCTATATGTGATGAATAGGATTAAAAGGTAGCATTTGTGTTTGTATGTATAAATTACTAACCTATATCTAAGCTAATGCACAAGTGTGTGACAGAATGTAGGAGAAAAAAATAGATACCCACATTTGGGTAATTAATGTTCTGCTCGGTAATATTTATACAAAGATCAAGTACATTTGAGTCTAACCTTGTATTTATTAATTCTGCTGAGCACATAAGACTTTTATGAAGATATCTGGGAGGGATGTTTCACAGAGATGTAATTAAGCAAGGCGGTTGTGTAGCTCACATACAGCAATGTGCAAATATAGCACAGTGGAAAATAGTATACAGAACAATGGAGTAAAAGATAGACTGATAAGAAATACATTGAATGTTACACCCCATACTCATTTACCTGAAAGTAAACCCGTTGAACACATTGGGACTTTTGAAAAAATATACAAATCGCTGAGCTGTTGAAATATTTACTTTTCTGGGTATATTAATTCCATGTACATTACGAGACAAGACCAAGAACCAAGAATTTTTCATTTTAAGTCTTAAACATTCCTTGGCATATAGAATCACAGCTTCTGGACCAAAATAATTCATTGCCTTACTGTAAAAATAAATCATTGAAATAACTGTTTTCTGGATTAACTGTAAGAAACAAAGATGATATGGAAGAGCATTTTGCCCTCTATTTTAAATACTAAGAAACAGCCTAATTATTCAAAGGATGGAATTGTCTAATCTGATGTCAGCGATCATGTCAGCTGTTCTGTCCATGCTGATGCTGCTTCGTATATAAGAGAAGTGCTATCCTGTTTTGAGATGACCTGTTTACTTATTCTGTGTAATGGAGGGGCCATGAGTCATGACCTGGATAGCCCAGGCAAGCCCTGTCTGGACAGATCTCAGAGCTAAGCAAGGTCAGCCTTGGTTAGTAATGGAATAGGAAACCTCCAAAGAAGACCAGGGTTTCTATACAGAGGCAGGCAATGGCAAACCACCTCTGTTAGTCTTTTGCATTGAAAATCTCGAGTGTCTGTGTGTGTGTGTGGGGGGGGAGTTTTCACCATAAATTGGCTATGATTTGACAGCACTCTCCACAATCACCATAAGGGAGGGAGCCATGGCTCAGTGCTAGACCATCTGCTTGGCAGTCCCAGGTTCAATCCCTGGCATCTCCAGTTAACAGGGTTAAGTAGTGGGTGATGTAAAAGACATCTACCTACTCTACTCTACAGAGCTGCTGCTAATCTGACCCTGATGGTGTGATTCAGTATAAGGAAGCTTCATATGTAGCTTTTTTCCAGTCAAGGGTCACTTGTAGGCACAAGTCATGGAAAAGCCTGTCTGGCACAGGAAAGTGCTGTCGACTGCCAAGAGCCCCAGCTCTGTTCTCTGTCTGCCTCCTGGGCCGATTCCAGACGGCCCTCCCCATCCCGAAACGTCGCGCGTCGTCATGTGGAAAACGCAAAATATTGCGTGACGTCGTGCAAAACTCGCGCGAGAAAACGCGATATTTCGCGTTTTCCGCGCGACGACGCGCAACGTTTCGGGATGGGGAGGGCCGTCTGGAATCGGCCCTGATTCCCCCTCTCTTTCATATGTTCTACTAGGTAACTTCATTGAAGACAATGGACCTAGAATGGTGAAATTCTGCTTAGGATTTCAGGGTCAGTTTTTCATACCCTTCAGCTGATACCCAGCTACAGTCCTTCCTTGAAAGGCATGATTTGGCCATGGTGATGCATGCTCTGTTCACATTCAGGTTAGATTTCCATAATGTGCTCTATATGGGACTGCCTTTGAAAACTGTTCAGAAACTTCAGCTACTGTCAGGAATACAAGTACTTTATCACCCCTGTGCTGAAATATCTGCACTGACTCTTCATCTGTTTCTTGGAGCAATTTAAAGTGCTGGTTCCTACTTTTTAGGCCCTAAATAGTTTGCAGATAGTGTACTTGGGCCATTACCTCTTCCTTTACTATCCAGCCTACCACTTAAGAACTTCCTCAGAAGCCCTGCTCATAGCCTCCATCTTCAGAGGTGATGCAGGAAGTGACCCTAGAGACAGGGCTTTTTCAGCAGCAGCACCTCACCTATAGAATGCCCTTCCCCTTGTGGTTTGCTTGGTATCTAACCTGTACTCTTTTAGTTGCCAAGCCAAAATGTTTATTTTACCTAGGTTTCAAATTAAGGAGTTTATCTTTTACCATTTATTTTTATATCCTGGAACTGTTTTAAGCCTCATTTTCTGCTGCTCAGTATTTATGTTGTTTGTTTGCTTGTCCTGGGTTTTTCAAGCTGTGTTCTTTAACTGTTAACAACCTTTATGGCATTAGGTGTTTTTATTATGTCTTGCTTTGTAAGCCAGCTTGAGCAGATTTTCTTGAGAGGTAGCATAGAAATTTTCTAAATACAAAAAATGAAAGAATCACCACCAACAGGTCTTTGATAGCTGCTTACTAATAAAAATGATACAGGTAATTTTCTTCCATTAGGAGAAAATGAGCAACCTTGGAAGTAGCTCTAGATTTGCGACATGAACACATGAAGCTGCCTTATATTGTATCAGACTTTTGGTCCATCCAAGTCAGTATTGCCTACTCAGATTGGCATCAGATCTCCGGGGTCTTGGCTAATACCTTTCACATCACCTGATCCTTTTAGCTAGTGATGCCAGGGATTCAAGCTGCGACTTCCTGCATGCCAAGGTATATGCATCTCTAATGTATATGCCACCTCCCTTTGCTGTTCTGGGGGAGGTACAGTGGAAATGTAGGTCTTCCTACATATTTTAATATTTTGTATCATAAGCCACTTATCTCTAGTCTTGTAACATTTATTCTGTAAGTTTTAAATATGCTACCAATTCCTATATCACTATGATCCTAAAAATTGTGACAACAATGAATAGGCGTCCTACAAAGTTGGAAGTCTGACAGACATTGGGTAGTTCACAGTTAATGCACTTCCATTCTCTACGTGCTTCCATTTACTTAGTTACTTGCTATCAGTTGTAAGCGTGTCAAGCTAGGATCTGAGAGACCCAGCTACACTTCCCCACTCAGCCACTGCAGCTTACTTGGTGGTTGTGGATAAGAGAATAATAATGTCAGCCATGTTGGGTCTCCATTGAAGACAAAAGCAGAATATAAGTGAAGGATATAAACTATCACTTGAAGCTTGTTTGCAAACCTAGTTTGGAGGGAAAGCGCAAACCTTTCTGGACAGCAAACCAGGGGTTGGTTGGTTTGTTGGTGCCACAAACTCACATCCAACTCAGGCTTAGGCTGACCTTCCCCTACTCTGAGGTAAAACTTCTCTTTAAGCCTATGAAGCTGTATACTGGGCTGGGAAGCCTCTGGTAGAGTGGTTGATGTTAAGCTTCAACTTTCCTTCTTGTCCCACCCTTAAATATTAAAAATGGTTACCCAGCCAAGTCTTAGTAGGGGACAGATCAGGGGGTTGTGCTTCCCTTTAGCAGAAACTGGCACACAAGGCTTGGGGAGGTTCAAAACGTAACTGAAAATTTATTTACAGAACGTTAAAATCAAAAGGCAGGTAGGCAGATGTTTGAACTGACGTAACAGAAAGGTTTTTATACAAGAACTTCACTGGTGTGAGGCACAAAACACTTGGTATAGCACTAGGTTGCTGGCGTCTTTCAGAGGTTGACACTGCTTCACAGATGTTACACTTTATATACTCAAAGTAAACACAACACGACTTTCCTTCCTCTCCAGACTTAAGGGTGCTCCACCAAACCCTTCCTAGATACTGGGCAGGCATTATAGTTATGAGCTATAACCCTGTTCCTGGCACTGAAGGGGAGACTCCTCTCTACTCACTTCCTTGGCCCTCTATAATTCCCAGATCTCTTGAGTCTAAGAGCGGGACCACAAGTGACGCCTGACACAGGTTGGACACTAGTCAGCTTCCCTCAAGTTTTGATGGGAAATGTAGGCATCCTAGTCTTGCAGCTTCACTCTCTGACTGCTGTCCAATGGACTTTTCAACTGTCATTTGTCCAACATTCCGCCAAGCTGCCTACATTTCCCATCAAAACTTGAGGGAAGCTGGCAAGTGTCCAACCTGTGTCAGGCGTCACTTGTGGACCCGCTCTAAGTAGGAATTAGTGCTGGTTTTCCCCACTTTAGTCCTAGGACTAAAAGTGTTTCACAAACATTATTTCCTCTCACAGAGGATTCTCTGGCTGACCCTCTCTGGTCTAAAGCCAGGCTCCAACTCCCTTTCACTGTCTTGTTTTCTCCCCCCAACGCCAACTGACAGCTTCCCCAACATCCCATCCCCAACTGCCATTTCAGGCTAGCCACATTTGGGGGTGGGGGAGGAAACATGCCAATCATAGCTCACTGACTTGAAATCTCAGCATCTGAAGCTGAGTTGGTCACAGTTGGTAAACAGGAAGTAACTAATTGAATTCAAAGGAAGGAGGGAGATGAAGCATGAGTCCAAAGCTCAGTCATATAACATCAAGCCATAATTTGATATTATGTGTAAATTGTCCCAGTATGTTGCATCTGTAGTATTTGGCCAGTGCCAACATGTATGTGTGAACCATCCCTTAATCTAAGAATTTAGGCATAACTTTTTTTTTACCCACTCCCCGTATATACAACAGAATGATCAGTTATAGTCTCTGTCAAATTATCAGTTATTTAGGTAGGTCAACTCATGGACAGCTTTCTGAGGGGCAGAGTTTTTTACCCTTCCTATTTCACTAGCATGAGAGATCATATAGTAAGATGTTGTGGGCAATCCTCAAATAAACAGGCATGGTTAGAGCAATCTAGCAAGGTGTTAATAAAAAGCTTAATTAAACACAAGAAATTAGAAATGTTGCCCTCAAATTATGCTATAATATAAATGGCAAATATCTGCATATACCCCTAAACAGGAATTTCATGCATAATCTACCATGCATGAGGATGAAGTTTTGCCCCTATGTTTTATACATTAGAATAATTTTTTTGATTAGGCTCTGTGGAGCAGAAGCTTTGCATATTATTACAATCCACGCTGTGATGAGCAGATTTGAATGTAACATCTCAATTTTTCTGTTGCTAGGCAGTTGTGTTGAAAGGTAAATTCTTGTTCCACCCCTTCAAAGAGACAAGCAAAATGTAGTGCCGCTGCATGATTCACTGGGGACAAGAGCAATCAAACTACTGCTTACACTTTTTTAAAAAACATTTAATAGGCTGAAGAAATTTAAATCAACTAGTTTATGAAAGGGATAATGCTTCTGTCTTACTTTATAAGTGACGGCACTTGTTTGTGACATCCTTAAGAGGGCATTGTGTTTGTGAATCAATGCTGCACAAGTGCCTCTATCCAGCCTGCTATTAAACTAGAACTTCATGGTGATCCCTGCAATACTGCATTCATTTTTTTTGTCATGTACATTTAGAAGGGCAAGGATAGAATTGCAGGTAGTGAGAAATAATCATACTTCCTCACTGTAAAATGATACTGACAAGAAAACCTCCTGAATTATAGAACTCATCAGTAGTTGGCACTAAAGAAGGGATTGCTGGCAAGTCAGTTTATTAAGGCGTTCAGAATTTTAACCTTCCTTGAGATGCTCTCTCTTTCTCTCTCTCTCTCTTTCTCACTCCCTCCCTTTATTTTGTTGCAAGGCTAATCAGCTGGAAAAGATATTTGAAGAAAAAGGATATCCTAGTTGATATAGTTCACAAAGCATTAGTTAAGCCTCATAAGTCTGACGGACAACAAATTATTGCTTCAACAGCTCAAATCGAGGCAGCACTTTTCTGTGTCACTTGTTCCAACGTGTTCTTGTTTGTCACCTAAAATCAAGGCAGAAATTCTCAGGCAGACCTCTGCGCCCTACATCTCTAAAGGGCAAGTTTCATCTATCATCAGTTTTGTTCTTGCAGCTTTGTGCTCCCCCCTCCCCCCCCAGCATCCCTAAAATGGACAAAAGCCAGAGATCCTTTTTAGAGTGTTCCTATTTAAACTTTTTAAAATCCCATCTGTCAATCATCTTTAATGGTGGTTTATACGGCAGAATGCAAAGGTCAAGGTCCCTTCAAGTGTGAGAAAACATTTTTATGTTCCACTATTGAGAGTCTTTTTACACACACAACACATCTATTTTCTGACAGTTAAAGGCTTACAACAAAATAAGGTTCAAATGAGCTGGTGGGATTCTGAAGTGATGACTGGATTGTACCACTCCATACTGTAGGCAGAACATCAGTTTTTTAAGTGCTCCCTATGTTATTTTTAAAAACTCACCTCTCTGCAAGCAAAACACCTGAAAGATAGGTAACGGTCTGGAATAGAAACCCCCTTTCTAGTGCTAGTCTTCTTCTTGTGGGGATATATTAAATATGTAATCTTCCGTTGTCACTGGGCTTACCTTAACCATTTGTCACACTTGGTAGTCACCATAACTTCCATACTCTCTTCTTTCCCAGGACGTAAAACCTTCAGAGATGTGGGCAGTCTTCTTTTAAAAATGATATTATTAGAAAAGCAAATAGATCTTCCCGGTCTCTTTTGGCAAGTGTCTGTTCCATTGTTACTCTCTTCTTTCCTGGAACTCAGTAATGTCAGGGCCAAACAAGATGTTACCTTTTTTAATGAGAACCCAACTCAACTTGCATTCCCTTCATTCAGATGGCAGCCGTTGGGAACTAATTTCCAAGTGCTGCAAGGGCCCAGTTTGGATCGGACTGTGATACCAGAGCAAAAAGGGCTTCAGTCTTTTCCCTGCATCATTTCCCCAACATGAGAAGGGGCTGCAGCCTCGAACATAGTCATATGCTGTGCCAAACTAGATAACCCAAAGGGCTGCAACCTTAGCAGGGCAACTAACAACCCTGGATCCATTTTTAGTCAGGAAAATGGCATGGGGAGCCTGACATTATCCTGTGCCATGGTCCTGATTCTGAACTGGGCAGCTGCCACTAAAAGGTAATAATGAGAGCTGGGTCTGGGAAGCCCCAACCCAACTTGTTAAAAATGTGGGGAAATTCCAAAGCTGCAGGCTCACCAATCAAAGCCTCATTTGCAATTAAAAAGAATTTATTTTCATACACAGACAAAAGAAAACCGTTGAAAGTTTCCTACAAAACTCCAGTCACTTCTTCATGGTAGGATCTAATCCAAAGTTCTACTTGTGGTGTTCAGTCTGTGGGGGGAGATGTTGTTATATCTTTGAAGACTCTGACTGGGCAGTACCCCAGCAGCATTTTAAAAAACCCTCTCTAGCGCTTCATGAAGGTAGCCGAGTGTTGCAAATGCACCCTATAAAAATTCTAGGTCAGTAGCAGGTTTTCCCTATGGAGCTAAAGCATAAACTCGGAGTGTGGGAAGTGTATTTTCTGAATGCACCTAACAATCTTGCCTTACTGAAAATTTTTATGAAGTGCAGCTCCAAATATCTTTGCAACTCCTGAATCAAACAAGATATACAAACTACTGTGAGTGTACAGAAATATTGCAACTCTAGGATGCCATCACGTCTAGCCAGTGCTTTTGTTGATGTTGTTGTTAACAACAACAAAGAGCTGGTATTCATACATATGTTTGCACCAATTTCTACCAGTTACCCCCAGAAGATGCTGGTATTCAGTACCGAAGCCCTGTGTGTGTCACATATATAAGCAGAGCTTGGGTCTCCTTCTTGTGTTTTCTCCATCACTCAGCTCTCTTTTCTTCCTTTCTCATGGATACAAATTTGACAGATATGTGTTTTAGATATCATGCAAGGCAATTGCTTTGTAAGCAATCAAAGTTAAAAGTAATCAAAATATCACCCAAACCAGTATCTGACCACAGCCATACAGAATCAATAACCAAGTTGGGAGTGGAACTTCTATTACAATATTAATTTTTCTAAGGCACAAACTTAGGTTTGGGTTGCATTACTAGGGCACCAATCTGCATATGTGGAATAATCTGATTTACTTTTTTTCCATATAGATGCATCTAGCTGTTATGCACGGGCTTGGCATTTGTTTGCTACTTGAGGTAACTGCTGCAGTTTAATAGCTAACACTTCATCCATTTATTCTGAACGGAGCTTTCTGATAACTGCAGAAATGACACTGCTCAGTAATTGGATCTTTAGCTCACACCTGCTTATTATCCTGCACTTCTGTTTTTGCAGCATTTCTTGTGTGGGTGGATAACTAAAAAAATATTTTTAAAATTCTTTAATATAGAACATCTGTGAGGGCTTTAATGACAAAAGAAGTGATGGTTTCATTAAAAAAAATATACTGGACACAATTCTATAGTACACTGATAATGAAACTGCCGAAACTTATTATTTTATACTGGTCCCAAAGTTTAATTACAACCAAATATGAATTTCTGGCCACTGTATATACATTCACACATATATGTTCAAAATAACCTTCCCCACATGCCATCCATAGTTTAGGACTGAATTAATTGATGTGAACAATCACTTCCCCAATTCCAATCTTGTAGAAATAAGGAACTTGGCCACAAAAATGTCTTACCTGAAAGTCTTTAGCAAACAGTGAATAAAATCCATATGTCCCTTGTCTTTCCAAGAAACTGCTAGTTTTCTAATTGGAAGTAGGGGATGCTCGAGTTGTGACCTTTAGAATTTCTTTTGATGGCTTCATTTTAATGGAAATTATTCTACAAGCCTTTCGCCCTTCCAAGGCAACTGAAACATTTGAGAAGAGCTGAGGCATAATGGCAATGTGAAAAAATGAGGATCTGCATAAGAAAAGGTTATCAAAAGAATATCCAACTAGGGTTGCCCACCTCCAGATGGTGACTGGAGATCTCCTGGAATTGCAAGTGATCTCCAGCCTACAGGGATCCATTCCTGTGGAGAAAATGGCTGCTTTGGAGGTTGGATTCTACTGAGGACCCTCCCCTCCCTAAATCCTGGCCTCCCCAAGTCCCACCCCTGAAATCTCCAGGAATTTCCCAACCTGGAGCTGGGAACCCAAAATATAACCTTATTTGTTATTATGGATCTGCAATGGATGAACCTGTCAGTGACATGAACAATTTTATTAATGTAAATCCTGACACAGGGTGCATTTGCAACAGCAGGATTTGAGTCCAGTAGCACCTTAGAGACCAAAAAGATTTTCAGGATATGTTTTTGTGTAGTTCATTTGAACTCTAGGGGGAGCAGCAGCGTATTTGTCTTCTGTTAAGAAGTCATTGAGTACTTCTCGTTTCCCCTTCTTCTTGTGCTTTTTCTCTGACAGTTTATGTTACTGTATCCTGAAAGTGTCTCTGTTGTTGGAAGGCCTGCATGCTTTTTGCAAGTCCTGTTGTTGCATAAACTTTATTGAAAACAACTCAGATAGTGTTGAATTGCATTATTTCTTCCATCTCTTTTAATAGAACCAAGTAGATGTTACTGCTTAAATGTGGTGATCAAACACTAACAACTATCCATAAAAGTTCACAGTATCTGGTGGAAGAACCTAAGAATCCCTCTCTGTTTATGCTCTTGATGGTCTGTGGCTTGACTCTTTCCTTGATTGGTCAGAATAGACCATTTAACTTCTAGGCAATAAAGGGACTCTTCTAATTCTGCTGCTATTTTTCCTGGGCTGTGACCATGATACCATGTATTGTTGCCTTGGTAAAGGATGCTGCCCTTCCCCTACCACAGCAACATAGACATATCTCCCTAATTCGGAGGCTTTTATTGCCTTTTCAATTGCTCTATACCCTATACTGGTTCAGACATCTACACTCTTCTTTCTCTGTGTTTCAATTAATCTAATTGTTCGTGCATTGACTCAAAGTATTTTTTTCATGTAACTGAGTCATTAGTAATTATCCCGCCATAAAAAAACCCTGTACCATTCCTAATCAAGTAGGGTTGCCCCTACTTGATGGTCACCCCTTACTTCGTGGGGTGACCATCATGGATGTCACAACATTACTGCCAATGCACTGACATCTCTCCCTGCACACCCAGAAGTGGCGTCAATGCAGCACTAGGTATGAACTTTGTAAAATGCTTCAGCATCCCTTGCCACTTCCTGTTTATACCTTATTTCTTCCCTCCTCCATTGAAGGGAATTGCATCCCTATTAATTAGGCAAAATATTGCTATAAACAGCTTATCTAATAAGCCTGCAATAGATGACACATACGGCATGCAGACAACTTCTAAAACCTTTTCTTGCTTCCTATCACTCCATTTCTAAAATGGCTCATAGCCCTACCAAAACTCAAGTTGCACCAGTTCTACAGTCTAAAAAAAACCCCTTAAGAATGGCCAGATCATTCTAAGGATGAGATACGCTCTTTTACTACTTTGTCCTTACTAGCCAGACAGAAGAGATGTCTCAGGACCAAAAAAAAAAGTGATCAGATCCATGATTAGATATGACAAGACTGCTATAATGCCAAGAAGAGTTGTTAAAAATCCTAACAGTTTGAACAACTGAAGTATCATATACATTAATAGAAAATATCATCATAATCATACATGGAAAACTTAGCTCACACTGAGTACAAGGATTGCAGCCATCACTTCTACTGAAGACAATACTTGGGCAAGGAAAGTGATGGTCCTCTGTGGGAAATGAACACTCCTACATGCATTTCTTGAAGTGGTACTTCAGGTCTGGCTCCAGCCACACTTTCCAATACGCATCATTCTCCCCAGAGAATGTTTAGGGCCTCATTGGTTCTACTATCTTTTACCTGCTCCGTTTATTCCACTATTTTTTTAAAAAAATCTAACAAAGGGAACTGTCCAGATGACATTGTGCAATACTCTTCCTTAATTCTAATTAAGGGCAGTCTGCAGAACCATTTCTTGCAGTGATTTAGAGCAGCCACAATAAGGTATGCCATTTCCATGTCATGCTGACCTTTATTTTTAAAGCATGCACTTAAAGCTGTGCTCCAGACATAGACAGGTTTTATGTATGCCTGAGCAAGGTGCAGATGGTTCTGATTACCATTATGTCTCTTTATTTAAAAAATGTTCCACAACATTTATTTTGCTTTTTTTACTTTTAATATTTATACCCTTGAGATGATGCTGGAATTGCTCTTCCTGCATATACTTCAAAGGTCTCAGGTTTATTCTGAAACCAGCTTCAATCCTATGAGCGGCTCCTGATTTGCATAAGAGCCTTATGCATCAGCAGCTAATTCTGTGAAAGTTTATACTCAGTCTGTCTGAGCAGCTGATCTTGTTCTCAGAATGAAGAGATACAAAATCTATTCTTCAATTTCAACTTGATAGAAAATATAGCTGAAGGAGCTTCAAAGCAATTTATTATTGTTTTAAATTATGTATCATATAGGAAAAATATATATATGCAACAAGTTTCAGTGAGTTATATATTCACATGCATTGGGACTTCAGTTTATAATTGCATACTTCAGGAATTCTCAATAAATGACAGAACTTTCAAGAATACAAGTGTGATGGACTGCTCTTTGACATTATGTCAGGATCAGTCCAGCTTTGTGAAGAATTTGCATTACTTTGGTACAGACTTCAGTTTTCCCTTCCATTTAAAGCCCAAAGAAGCTCAATTATTGACCAAATATTGGCTATTTTATTTATTTTATCTAGAATAAATAAACATGCATATATATGCAGGAGGTTGCCCCGTTACAGTACTAGGAAGTAGATAAACACTGCTAAGTTCTGTTAGTTGTTAGGATACTATGATGTTGTTCATGAAAATGCATTACAGAAATACCTCCTATATAGTTGTTTCCTAGCATGAAGATGACTATGCTGAAAGCAGGGCCTTTTTTCTGGGAAAAGAGGTGGTGGAACTCAGTGGGTTGCCCTCGGAGAAAATGGTCACATGGCTGGTGGCCCCGCCCCCTGATCTCCAGACAGAGGGGAGTTTAGATTGCCCTCAGTGCCGCTCGGCGGCGCAGAGGGCAATCTAAACTCCCCTCTGTCTGGAGATCAGGGGGCGGGGCCACCAGCCATGTGACCATTTTCAAGAGGTTCCGGAACTCCGTTCCCCCACGTTCCCTTTGAAAAAAAGCTCTGAATATAACTCTGTCCCTTTGTTGGGTCTCAGTGTCTCCCACTGAAACAAAGTTAGCAGGTTGCAGGCAAGCAAGGACAATATCGGAACCGTGTTTACCTTTCCACCAGTGAAGCACATAGGCTCCAGTTGGTATTCTTTAATATTATATGTATTCTGCCTCTTAACATGATACTCTTGAGGCTGGGATAGAGTTGCCAGCTTTTTTGTGACTGGCTTTGCTAAGTACACAGAAATTTAACAGGTAAAATTATATTCTGTATGCCCAATTTGGTGTTAAATGCTGAAGAACATAGCCAATAGCCATTTTCAAGAGGTTCCGGAACTCCGTTCCACCACGTTCCAGCTGAAAAAAAGCCCTGGCTGAAAGTAATCCAGCACTGCTGTGAGTGAGAGGATCACCAGCAATCTGTGTCAAGAGATCTACAAAAAATATACATGGCTGAAAAAAATGGGACCTCATTAGGAGCTGCAGGGCTGATAGAGGCCCTGTCCGCATGGTAATTTTGCAGTGGTTCAGTTTCCCTTTTGCTTCCCATTATCTCCAGAGTTCTGTATGTGCAAGGGAGTCATGGGACACAGATTAAAATATTGTCTATCTTTCCCCCGGGTTTTCGCCCTGTGGACATATCACGACTTTTTCTTGAAGCTGCCTCTGAGTCACCACTGATGTGTCTTATGTGTCTTACTGTGCAATCCGAAGAGGAGGTGTGGAAAGAACTAAGGCTTGCACAGGCATAAATGGCACTTATGTGGGCATAAACCCTCCCTCCACCAGCAGCCACAAGAGGCGCACTACTGCAGACAGGTTGTGGCTGACGGGCACGCTTGGCAGCCAGGCAGACGTGTAAGTGCAGCAAAAGATCCCAGACTGGCAGTGGAGGAGGTGGGAGCAGAGGGTGGGCTGTGAGTTGGCTTCCAAAGCCATTCCAGGCCCAGGAACACCTCCAGTGTTCGGCGGAAAGTTGTGGCAGAAAGTTACGCCACAAAAAAGGAGGTGTAGCCCATAAGCGCCCATTGAACGGGAAAACTCAGGTCATCCTTCCGGCTCCCAGTCCTGCCCATGTGGCCCAAATGGGGCACAGGATGGCAATTACTACGGGGACAAATCCACGTGTGCTTCTGGGATGGGCGAGCCCCCCTCCCCGCACCCAATTGGCCTCTCACATGGTTTCCAATGGGCATTCTTGTCACTCATTGAAGAACCCACTCCCCCTCCAGCCTCTCCGGAACTTGGGGGCTGATCCCAAGTGCTGCAGGCCATGAGTGAGACCCTCACCGGGTCCTGCTTCCTTTCTGGTCCCACTTTTCAGGGAGGGGGAACCTGTTTCTTGCAGTGGCGGCAGCAGCAGGGGAATTTGCAGGCACACAGAGGGCTGCAGCTACCAGCCTGGCCCTCATCAGAAATGGGGGTTGGACAGGCAAGAGGGTGGGTGCCCAATCCACACCTTCAGTGTTACCTCTGCCTCCCTCCCACTTCATAGGGACTGGTGGAGCAGTGCCGCTTTACGTCGCTGCATGAGTGGGGCACTGATTCCGGTTTTAGGATTGTGCTGCCCATCCCTAACTGGATCCCCCCTTTCCTTTTCCCAGGTGCTGATTGGTTGGCTGCCCAACAGTAACCAACCCTCCTCAGCTCTCTGAACTCCTTTCCTGTCATTTTTTCCCTTAAAGCAGGGTAAGATTCGTAATGTTGCTGCTTCGTTTGCTTCCTCCCTCCTGGCCCTGAAAAGCAAGGGAAGGTTCATACAGCTGAAGCTCTGTTCATTTCCTCCGTGCCAGCTATGCACTCTCATTTATTTATTTTTTTAAGCCAGGAAAGAGTTGTAATGTTGCTGCTTCATTCACTTCCTCCCTCCTGGCTTTAAAAGCCAGGAAAGGGTTAAAAGGCTGGTTCTCCATTTGCTTCCAAAATGTTTATTGCGGTACATAACTAGCACAATAATAACCTAAATGAATCTACGCAGTACATAAAAGAATGGTATCAGTATCCAAGAGAGCTCAAAATGTACATAAAAGACATAGGTTGTGAAAATCTCTAGTTTCGTGCTGCGATTAATCTACTCCGGTGGATTTGCTGGTGTAAATATAAAAATATAAAAACAATATAAAATTTAAAGTTAAAAATTTAAAAGCCAAGCGTGGCAATAAACAATTAAAACACGGAGGACTCCAGTATCCAGTTAAAAATTTAAAAGCCAAGCTCAACAATAAGCAATTAAAATGTGAAGGACTCCAATGCCCTCTATAATTGATCCTTGCGTGTTTTAAGTGTTGTAGCAAGGAATCTAGTGCAAGCCCATGTGGATGCATCAGATAATAGCTTCTTTGTGATTTCCAAATCTGAGCAAGTGGGAAACTTCCTAAACAAGGGTTGTAAAATTTTCTCACATGTTTCCTGGTAGAAACTGCAGTGAATCAGCATGTGCTCTATAGTCTCGACCAAGCCTGCTGTGCAAGGACAGACCCTCTCTGCCATTGTGATCTTTTTGTAACATCCTTTGACAACCACTCTCTCATGACTACGCACACACGGGTGTGTTTCAGGTTTCTCCTAATGCCAAAGAGGACAAAAAAAAAGATGTGAATAGCCAGGGTGGGTGGGAGGGAGAATTTTGCTCAGTCATTTGAGAAATGAAGCAGCAGGGAAGCACTCTTCCTTGGCTTTAAAAAAAATGAGAAAGTGTGTTTATCACCCGGGAGGGAGGAAGCCAAGCAGCCTTTTAATCCTTTCCTGGCTTTTAAAACCAAGATGGAGGAAGAGAATGGAGCACCAGCGTTTTAACCCTTTCCTGGCTTTTAAAGCCAGGAGAGAGAAAGCAAATGAAGCAGCAACATTATGACTCTTTTCAGGCTTTAAAAAAAAAAGAGAGAGAGAGAGAGAGAGAGAGTGGAACAAGCATGAAAAGTACATGTTTTCCCCCAGAACTCTGCCACCAATTGCCTCTCCAGTGGGCACGGGGGTGGGGGTGGGGACAGCCCAAACAGCAAATACAGGGGCAGGGAGGGAGGAGAATGGGCACCAACACTGCAATGTTATGATGCATGTGCAATTTCTTTTTTAAAAGTGACAGTCCGCACAAATGGCAGTTTCAAACACACACATCCCAACTCGTCAGCAGACACCAAATCGCCTTGAGTTCATGCAGTGCAGAATGCCGGAAGCCCAAGCTGATTCAGCGCTGACTGGCATGAATACACAGAGGCACCTGCTTAAAAAGTGCTGTGCAGAAAGGGCCAGAGAAGGTGGTTGCTACTGTTCTGAGAGAAAGCCCTGAGAGGAAGGTGAATTAGAGAAACTTTCTGTGAGGATTCAGCACAGGCACCTGATAGGGGCTGTCACCCGATGGCTGCCATTTCCTCCCATTGCTGCCTCATATGTCACTCACACAGAAATGGAGATAGTTTGAACATGACCCATTAGAACCAGTGTTATTAATACTTCTTCTAGACTTAACATAGTTTTTTCAGTAACATAACTACAGTATTAAAGTACACTGTTCTGGGATCAAAACAGATGAAGTTTTTCCATTTGTGGATTGAGGAAGACATACAGAAAATATGTCATACATAAATGAAGTCAATAAAAAGACAGAGAAGTATGAGGCACAGTGTAAAACGGAGCATCCTATTCTGTGTCACATTGCACATCCCATTCATTTTCTTCCTCTTAGCTCTTACTAAAGTTATCCTTTGTTGGGTCAGAATTGCTTTCTTCCTTGATCCCTAAGCTACAGATTCCATGAACCCAAGGAACACTTCTTAAATAGGGGCTGTTTTAGGTGGGTAGCCTAAAGTCATTCATACCCCTGTCCTCTCTTATTTGATTTTTCACCATATCCATGACCTGAGGAGCAGTCTCAGGATTTGGAAGGCAATTTCAAGGGTACTTTACCTATTGTACTGAACTGTACTGAATACACACAAATGATAGGTTTAATGTGTATAATTCTCTTTCAGTCTTTGTGTGAATGGCAGACTGTAAATGAAGTATGTAAATAAATCAACAAACTCAGTTTTATCTTCAGTGATATAACAAGAGGCAGCAGAAGGTGGCACAGATATGCTCACTGCATTTTTATAGCAGTAGTCCAGGTTATTTTGAAAGGAAGTTTATGCCAACATTTTTTTAAAAAAAGAAAGGCAAAAAGGGGAGACTGTCTTGAACCTTTTATGTGTGTGTGGGTGGGTGGGTGTGTTTGGAATGCCAGCGTATTCCCCCCATAAAAGCTTGCAATGAGCACAGCTTGGTGGTCTCGTTCTGTACTATGCCTCCTTGCAATTCATTTCTTTTCCCCTGTCTACAAAACTGGGACAGTAATAGAAAAACAAAGGTAAATAAATAATGGATGTGTGAGTTCATCTCAGGATGCATAAGTTACAGGAATCACACTGCCTTTTCAGAGCTTGCGCTTGAGGAAAACTATTAAAAGCTTCTGCAGCAGAGCCGTTGGCGTTCTGAGAATACATCTTAGATTGGCTGTTGCTTCCAACACAGCAAGGCTGCAGCAGTGACCCGCAAGAAAGAAGTTAACATGAACACAACTAATTGCTCAGATACTAACAGCACCGCCACCCCATACAGTCATGAACCATAGGTGGCCACTACGGTCAGGCCTTTCAGTGGATAATGGATCAGGTCCCTGCCTGCCTTTCCAGAGGGGCCTGCGGGCAACTAAGCCCCACACCTCTCCATCACTGCTGCTACAGCCAATGCTTCTTCCCCTTTTCATTCTCATTCCCTTCTATCACTAGGTTAATGAAGTGGATCAGCTTGCTATGTACTAAAGTCTCCTGTCACAGCAGGACACATGGCGTCAGCCTCAGTCTCAAAACATACAAAGTTGTAGTCGTGTGGATGAAGGGGTTCATACTGTGTGTAAATGTTACTAACACATGTTCTGATGACATGGGCATGAACAGGGGGTGGGGAACGAACAAGCTGTTTGTTGTTCATTGCCATCCACAAACAATGAACAACAAACAGTAACAAACATGACCCTGTTCACAAACATGTTCATTGTTCGTTGTTTGTGGCCCCCTAAAGATCCGTTTAAACTATCAGCTGGCAGGTGGCAGGGGGAATTCCCCTCTGCTGCCTGCCAGCTGGTAGTTTAAAGGGCCCTTTCCTGCGATGTGCAAGGGGCAGGGCCCTTTAAACACCCCACAAACTGACCTTCCCAATGTCCAATACCCACCAAATTTGCAGGGGCCATAGTCCCCATTGTCCTCCGAAGAGCCCCCAAGTTTCAGAGAGATTGCACCCCAGGAAAGGCATGATCCATGGTTCCTTCTCTTTGTTGTCATTTTCTCTTCACAGTGGCAAAAACGGGCCTCTCTGGTGGAAGATACTTTGAGGGGTTACAAACGGATCTTCCCAATGTCCAATACTCACCAAATTTGCAGGGGACATAGTCCTCACTGTCTTCCAAAGACCCCCCAAGTTTTAGAGAGATTGCACCCTGGGAAAGGCATGATCCATGCTGTCATTTTCTGTTCACAGTGGCAAAAATGGGACTCTCTGCCGGA
Source organism: Eublepharis macularius (assembly GCF_028583425.1). Taxonomy (NCBI): domain Eukaryota; kingdom Metazoa; phylum Chordata; class Lepidosauria; order Squamata; family Eublepharidae; genus Eublepharis; species Eublepharis macularius. The sequence goes on from NC_072799.1 coordinate 52,455,345, forward strand.
AGTACTTTGAAGGGTTAAGGCCAGAAGGAAAGCCAGAAGGAGTTCAGACAGAGTTCAGTCCCTGCCGTTGTCAGGGGAATTGATTGAAAGGCCCTAGTCTGTCTGGCTTGACGAACGGCTGATGAAGGCAACGAAAGAGGCTTGCAACGACCGCTTGTTCGTTTAGAATGGAGCCTCACAAACTGCTTGTTCGCGAACAGACGAATGGGCTGTTCGTGGGTTTTTTCCGTTCGTAATGCTGTTCATGCCCATGTCTACTGATGAGTTCATAAATAGAGGCTATTAGATTTATTTTCCCTTTATTTAAAACATTCCTATAGTGTACTGAGAAATCAAAGGGTGATGTGCATGTGTGGCCTTTGTACATACATCTCCCCACCCTGCCCTGACATAGATGGCACAGGCTAGCTATCTTGGCAGATATCACAAGCTAAGTAGGGCAGCTGTCCTTAGCACTTGAATAGGAGACCACCAAGGAAGACCAGGGTTGCTATGCAGAAGCTGCCAATGGCAAACCACCTCTGTTAGTCTATTGACTTGAAAACTCCAGAAGGGAGTGCCATAAGTTGGCTGTGATTTGACAGCACTTTACACACACACACACACTTCCCACCCTGGTATGGTATTGAAAGTCTGTAATTGCATAGCCAGCATCTTAGGTGATAGTATTGAAGAAAATATGTGCAGGAAAGAGAGAGGAAGAGGCAAGTTTCAATTGAACTGAGTTTGATCTTTATTGAGCATGGATAAACAGGAGGAAAAAGCAAGACTAGAAAGTACATTAAAACACTGCAAAATAAAATACACCAAAATCAGGAAATATAATGTAATGTAAATCAACACAACAATTAACACAAATCAGGGAATAACCAGTCAATGTTACAGTAATGTTGGAGAAGTGGTTAATTGCGGAGTTTGTGAATTTATGACCCTATACAGATTCCATGGAGGTGCTAAATTAGGAACTAGGAGTACAAAGTAGATGTTAATGCACATCCAAGGACAGATGTCCTAAGCCAGAACAAGCTGAAGTTAAATCCAGACAAGACAGAGGTGATGCTGGTTGTGAAAGCTGGTGTTTTAGGAGGATTGGATCCACTTGTCTTGAATAGAATGGAGTTAGCCTTTGCAGAGCCTCTTAAGAGCTTGAGGTACTCATGGACACAGATTTACTGTTTGAAAAGCAGGTTGGTGTAGTGATCATGAGTGCATCTGGTTTGCTAGCTCTCTCCTTTCTTAGACTCAGTTGATTTAGCCATGATGATCCATGCTTTTGTAACCTCATGGATGGATTGCTGTATTGCGCTCAACCCTGGGCTGCCCTTGAAGACTATGCATAAACTGCAGCTGTTTCAGAATGTGGCAGCGCAATCATTTCAGGGGCTAGCCAATGGGAACATACCTAGCCCATCTTAAAACAGCTACACTGGCTGCCAATTTGTTTCTGAGTCCAATTCAAGATGCTGCTAGTGACCTTGAAAGCCCTTCACAGTCTAGGACTCACATCTCCTCCCACATGTCCCTGTGTGCCAACTATAGTCTTTAGGGAACTGGCTGTTCCCTCACTTAAGCTTGGGCCTTTTCCATTGTAGCTCTCACTTTAAGGGACAGAATCCCTGATATAGTTACCAACCTCCAAGTGTGGTCTGGTGTTCTCCTAGAATTACAACTGATCTCCATACTACAGAGATCAGTTCCCCTGGAGGAAATGATAGCTTTGGAGGGAAGATGGCATCAAAGCCCCACTCAAGCCCCCTCCACTCCACAAACGCCACCCTCTCAAGGTTCTGCCCCCAAGTCTTCATGAATTTTCATGAATGCTCCACAGCACCAGCATATTAATTCCAGGTATAACCTGGAAGTCACAATGGGTAGCTCTTGGAATCACCAGAAACGCTATGATAAAACTAAAGAGTCTACCATAGAATTTCCAGCAATTCCTAGAACTGGAATTGTACCTGGAAGCAAGGTTGGTGACACTGACAACATCACATGCCCCTCCATGTGTTCATTCTCCAGTTCTCCTGCAACAACCCTAACTATGAGCTAACTTTTGGATCTAAGTAAGATAGCTTGATATCTAACAGAAAAAATATTATAAACCTAAACAGAAGTACGTATCACACACAAACTAATTCACATATACTTCATAGCACACATACATGCACCTATTTACCACATTTAGACTTCTGATAGTTTGACACATCGGCAATACAGTCCTCTGGTATACCAATCTGGTTATTCTTCCTATGCTGACCTATTTGTTCTTTCCTGTGTCTATCCCCATAGCCAGTCTCCTGTCATATTCATCCAATGCTGCTTAAGAAACAACAGATTGTCTCAGTTCACTTCAGAGGCTTTCTGGGCAACCAGCTGGCACAGGATATGGCAAAAGGCCTCTTGATTAATGACCCTGTTAAGGTCAAATATGGGCATACAGTCATTTTACACACTTGTTCCAAGTGTGTAGGGAGCTTTTGACAGAACATAAAGCTGCGTCCTTATAATGAAATGTTCAAAACGGTATGTCGATACATCTCTTCTATAATATTAGCTGCTGCCATAAAGTCATGTCTGCAGACTTCTTTTCAGCTGAGATCAAAATTGAGCTTGCTAATATTAGGAAAGCTCTTTTGCATTTTGAATATTTATTCTGAAGAATTAAAGTCAACCAATGAATTCATTCATTTATTGTTGAAATGATGCCATGTGTCTTTTATCTAATTTTCAGTAAAATAAATCTCCATATGAAAAACTGAAAAATATTCAAGGGTTTCATTTGAAATCTAACGTTTTCCTTGCATTGCACATTTTATAAGCTATGCTATACAAAGATCTACCTATATAAAATGAAGTGTTAAAAATCAGCATGTGTGGGTTTTTCCTTAGTTCAACATAAAACATGAACTGGAATGAAACATTCATGTAACCTTCCAACTTTCAGTCAATAAATTATGGTGTGATAAAGTGCAGCCAAAACCTTGAGCAATCTATTGGGATGAATCCAGACCCTTCTTATTACAGCACCTGTTGAACTTTGCTTTTGTACCTGAAGGTCCTGTGATCCTCCATGTAGTCTTTTTTGGTGGTCAAAGAGAAATGTGTCCCCACCTTTTTTTTAACAGTAGAAAGCTCCAGCTCACACTCTGAAAACCAGAGATGGGGTCTGTGGAAGAGACTCACAATGCATTCAGTGATATTAAATAAGCTACTGCTTTCTTAAGATCTACCAGTAATACTCATTATATTCTCTCTCTCTCTCTCTCTCTTTTTCTTAAGAAGACAATTTTGAATGGAAAAGCAGAAGAGTTTCCATTTGACCAATTCTTTGTCCACCAGTTTCTTTTCTGTTTCAGAGTGCCCCAGTAGCATTTCCTTACACAAAGTTCCAAATACATGTATACAGAGATAGTAGTAACACTGTTCAGGGCTGATGTACAGATCATTCCAAATAATGCTTTGCAGAGCAGTTCTATGAAGAATTATTCTAGTTTAAGCCTAGCACATAGAATTGCAGTTTCTTGAAATGTGTGCCCTATAAATGCTAAGTAATATATAAGCTTTTTATATCCAAATGGCACAGTATATATTCACAATATTTGAACAACTAGAAATTCAAATAAACAAGTATAGCCTCAACACAGGGTTATAAGACACTGGAGCACCATTAATTTAGTTAGTCAGAATCTGAATGAGTGAAGTTCAGATAAAAGAGGCTCTTTTGTAGACATTCTGAGAATCCAAGGAAAACAAAGGTGTTTGCTTTCATAGATGACAAAGACCACCCCCCTCACTTCCACGCTGAAGGGCATCTATAAAAACTTCTGCATTCTGAAGCATGCTACATCCTTTCCTATTTATCCTATTATCAGGAAACAACCTTCTGAATCTGATGCAACCATTAACACCTCAGAATATTCTTCTGTCCTTTATCTTATTTTTAAATAAAGTGTTTCTTGAATCCTTTTCAAGCAACGTAGATAAAACCTGTCCATACATGTGAGCTTGGCAAAAAGGAATGTAATTCTACTCTTCTAAAGAAAGACAGAGTAATATGCATATCACAGTGAGACAGCTGTCTTGTCTCACAAAAATCACATTTTCCAGTCCAAACTTTATTTGCATTTAACACTTCATTTTTAAAGCATTTGTTACTCCTTAATATCCTACAGATACCATATCCACAACAAGATTATCCATCCTCTCAGTGTTTGCAGAAATTTCTAATTCTAAAAATGGAAATGAGAATAAAATAAGCTGACACTTTGATACAATGGAGAAAGAGAATATTTTAAAGGGACAGTATCAGAGGTTTAAAAATATATCACTGTTGATGTCTCTAAATTTATCAGATGAGCTCTTAAGATTCTGATGCCAGAACATTGCCAACAAGGTGCAGAGAGTATAGAAATTACACCTGAGACTACAACAACCCCTGCTCCCACCATATCACACCTATCATGGTGCTGCATGTCATCAATAGACATGGGCACAAACAGAAAAAAAAATCCTGAACATGGTGTTCGTTGTTTGTCGCCATCGACGAACAATGAACAATGAACATTGACGAACATGACCTGTTCACGAACATGTTCCTTGTTCGTGGGGGCCAGTAGGCTCTCCTCCAGCCATCAAGATCCCTACCACACGACTCCCAGAAATCCTACCTGAGCAGGTAGCAGGAAATGTACCAATAATAAATAATAGCTTGGCCCCAGATCCTGGCAGCAGTCCTGGAACCTGAAGGGGTAGATCCCTACCACACCACTCCCAGAAACCTTACCTGAGCAGGCAGCAGGAAAGGTACCAGTAATAAATAATAGCATGGCCCAGAGCCTGGCAGCAGCCCTGGAACTTGAAGGGGTAGATCCCTATCCCACCACACACAAAGACAATTCAAGCTGGTCAGTCTTCCACTTAGGGCACGCATAAGCCATTCAGAGGCAGGACTTACTATATAGGTAATTATTTCTTCTTTAACGTGACCCTGACACTAGTCACCTTGAGTCATTATTTGACCATGAGAAAGGCAAGGCTGCAAATGTTCCACTTAATAAATAAATAACTCTGATCCAACATTAGTGGCTTGAGAACTGTACACATATAGTCATCATCACCAATGCACCATCATTCCCACTTATGTCTTTGTATACTAATGATTCCATAGGAGGGAGGCAGAATGGTGTAGTTTTGTACTGTGTATCTTCAAATATGAGTTTCATTTCCTGGGTATGGCATTTGTAGCATGGCACTAGGCCATGATTGGCTGTTGGGATACTTGGGATCCTATTTGTTACTGCACGTGATCTGGGAAATGTGAAATTAGTGGTGAACTAGACATCCATTAGCTATGTTTTGAGTTATGATGACACCCTGTACATTGCTGCACGGGGTGGCAACTTCTAATTCACCCCACAATATTTTTTGTCCCATTTTGGCCTTAAGCTAGTGAGTTGTGCCAGTGTAACAATAGCAGTGTGACTGTACTGTGAAAATGCTGCACCATTTCTGGGCCAATGTAGTCGAACTACTGATTTGTTATACCATTATACTATAGCAATGTAGAGCATGTGGAATTTAGCAGCAGACCCATGTCACCTAGTCAATATAATCTGAAAACTAGATCATGCTGATAGCTTTGCTGTGTGTTGGGTTGGGGCACAAGGGACTTCATTTGGTAGCCTGTCCTTATAATCTTGCTGTAAATATGAGATCCTGAACTATAAAATGCCAAGACATAACACATACAACCTTTACTATTTAGGGACTGCATCAAAAATGTTTGATGAACTAGTTATATCTGTGTACTTTCACCCTCAAATATCTGTTTGAAAAGCTATTTGCCTTTCTTTTGGCAGTTTTTCAGTTTTCTGAAGATAAACTCAAATGCTGGAAAATTCCACTGTATCCTGTATTACTTTTGCATACTGGATTTTTAAATTCAAAATTCCACCTGTATGGGTTAACCTAGGCAGGAATTATGTTAAAAAATAATAAATCAACTCCTGTTTAACACGTTATTTAATTGCATAAATAATTTAGAAGTATTCCAGTAGGCAACATTAACAAGTAATTGATTCCAGATATGGGCAAAATTTAGTACTGACCTAACTTGTTAATTTCAGTGGTGTTACATAGGGAATATGTTGTCTCCCTGTGAACCACAAATCCTAGCATTTTAAATATAAAAATGGCTATAAATAAAATATGAATCTAGCGGTGTTGCTAAGATGAAGGGATTTTTTTCCCTTAAGAAACAGAAAGCTAAGAGTAATTTATCTAATGCTATTCATTATACAACATCGAGGTCATAGAATATGTATCATGTTCACCTTATTGCAATTTTTTTTTTTAAAAAGAGGAGTGTTATTTTAGGTTTCATTAACAAAAGCATTATCATGAACAATAACAGTGTTTTGTGTGACACAAACATGCCCTGTTTGAGGCCTTATATTTCCAGAAAGATGTTGATAAACTCAGGACACTGCAGAGAAAATAATCAAGATGATAAAAGGCTTTGGAACAGAAGAATAATGTGGAACAGTTGAAGGAAACGGAGATCTTTAGACAAATAAAAATATACGTGCACATGCTTAATGGTTTAAATAGTTAAAATATAGTCATAAAGCAGATGGAGGACATCTATTTTCCACTCAGAGAAAGACAACAGACCATTCGTTCTTCTAAATGATCATTTCTACATAACGCAAGGATGAATGTCCTCCACTTAATGTTTCCTATTATCATATTACAGAATACCTTTAACTGACCAAAGTCATTTGTTTCTATCTTCTGGCCAGTCTGGTTTTGAGTTCTTGTTTTTCCATTGCACTGTGGAGTAAACTAATTACTGTTGATACAGGTTGCTGCTGCTGTTTTTATCATTTTATTTAGCTATCCCAGTTGATTTGGTTTGGTTTCTGATTTTATCATGCTTCATTCTCCACTTATATACCATATAGACACATACACACCCATGAAGATTTGGCATTCAAGTATTTTAAATAAATACTTTGCACATTTGTGTGTATCTTGTGATGCCACAAACAGCTCCAAGCATAATGCGTATTATATATATGCAAGATTATTGCTAAAGTAACATAGTCTATATTAGTGTTGAAACTAATCGTTTCAAGAGAGATATCTTTGCATTGGAATCCATTGTAACAACTATCCAAGATATAAGTAATAGTATCCCTGAGTGGATGAAGGACATTTGGGCTTGGATATTTCGGTCAATGAAAGCTCATATTGGCAGATGATTCTCAACTGACTCTGCACCGGCATTAACCAACCAATGGGCATGAATAAAAAAGTTAACTGGGCAATAAAATGCAGGAAAGGAGTTACTGAAACTTAATAAATAACGGTAAACTGACATTTCACAAGGATGCAGTTAGGTGACTAGTCTTTCAGCTCAATTCAGCTTCCAATTTTGTCTCATAAGACTCTTCTGTATGCTCAGATTTTTAAAAAAAAGGCTTTAGTGTACAACCTGACCAAAGGAGCATTACACAGAAATAGGTATTTCAAAGCTACCCATTTACATGTTTCACTTATGGTTGCTATGTGTTTTAGGGCTTTGCCAATACAGTTCTGGGAATGGAAGTTTTTGAGCTACTGAGTTGTCAGATGATTTTTTGAGATGGTTTAAATTCAAGAAACAGCAGATAGCATTTTTGCCTCCACAAAGGAATGAAGACACAAGACTCAGTGACTGGATTAAGCTAGGTTGTGAGTGATTTGCAACAACAGTTCATTAGATTTTATACCTGCTGGCAGAGTGCCTATGCAGCAGTCAGGAGGACACAGAACTGATTACCAGTTTAAAAATCCTTTCTTTGTGGAAATAACAAACTGAATAAGAAAGAGAGGAAAATAAATCTAGCTGCCTTGCTAGACTAAAGTGTGCACGCAGAGTTTTGAAAAAAGGAGATTACCCAACGAGTAGTATTCTGCAAATGGACAAGGAGAAAGCCCATTATTAGAAAGAAAGTACCCCCCCTCTAATCCTGTCTAACTGCAGCTTGCTGCCTCCTGCAGAATCTTCTTCTCTGTACATAAGTCATTGTGAAAGTCCAACAATCCCTCCCATCAAAGTGGGTTCCTATGACTGAAGGGAGCCTACCTGCATACCTGCATTCAGACATAACCACCTTGACTTAAGTCATATCTCTTTTGCACCCTGGTGAAGTACCAAAATGGCCATTGAGGATAGGGAGAAGCTGCTAAAATGCAACTCCCATTATTTCCCTCTGGTTGCATCAGGCTCCTTCTCAGCTTTTGGAACATTGCCCTCTGATCCATGAAAGGGAGCAATGGCAAACACGCACGAGTGCCAGCAGAAATGGGCAAAGGAGTGGGCTTTTTTGTTTGTTACAACAATGTTGTGACATATTCAAATCAGCTCCAAAAGACTCCAGTTCTGTAGGTAGTTTGATGGATGATCTTTGATAACTATTTTTGATAGCCCTTAATACCTAGATTTCTTCCCAGAAATGGAAATAAAGTATTGTTGTCATCCATACAGACATTCCACTTTTGTTTCTCAAGAGACCACTGCTGTGCAAAGAGACTGTTTGGAATGTCTTAATCCCCTTCCAGTGCTATGAACGATTTTTTTGCAACGAATGCAAGTTATAACAGTCCTGCTAATGATCTAACTGGCCTTGTAAACTGGTCCATGCTGTTCTGGTCTCGGGATTCTGGTCTGATCTGCTGGTTTCCTTGAGCACAAGGACTTACCTGGCAAATTATCATTTAGCAGGGTCTGGAGCACACAGAAGGCCTGGGGCTAGCTCTAACATCCAAGAATTTTAACCTTGTGAATTAGTTGATCTAGCAGCACTTGCTTCTTTGTCCTCAGCTTAAATAGACTGAAAAAAAGCAGTCCCAGCTGTTATGGATGTAGTTTCTGGAATTTTCCAGGTGAGGTCTCTATTAAGCCATAATCCTGCAGAGAACTAGGTCTAGTCTGGTTCCACAGCTGGAGCACAAGTTGCTAACCCGGCACTGTACTTCCTCTTATCTATCTCAGCACAAGCCCACTGCCTCTTATCTATCTCAGCACAAGCCCACTGCTACTGTTGGATGGATGCATATCCTAGAGGGCTCATGGGCTGGGTTCTGGGCTGGAACTCAGTTGCCTCCTTCTGGTCATAGAGCAGGGGTCACTGGGGAAGGTGAAGGGAAAGACAGCTGGGAGTTTCATTGTTCAGGGGTTGGACTAGATGACCCTTTGGATCCCTTCCAGCTCTATGTTTCTAATATGGGAAGTTCTGGTGGAGGAGCTGTTCTCTCCCAGACCGTGTTTCTGGCCCACCAGGCTCCTCCTTAAAGGCTTCTGAGTCCAGGTCCAGGTTAGTGGGGGGTCATGATGACGCAGGCATGGGCCACTTCTTTCAGGGCCTGTATCAAGTTCAAAACAGACTGAGGTGAGGCAGCTGCCAGGGCTCTGGCTTCTGGTGGGGCCCAGTGCAGATAACTCCCTACTCACGCATCTCCTCTGATGCCTGCACTCACCCTCTCCCACTGCCTGCTTGGGAGTGCTTTGTCATTTCTGCTTCCAGCTGCATCTACTGCCTAGCGTTGGTGGAGAAGAGAATGTGGGCAGTGCACATAGTGTCAGCATTGCTAGTAGCCATGGCAGTGGGGAATGGGTGTGCAGGCAGTGTGGGCAGCTTGGACTGCAAGAGGTAGGAAAGCTTGCAGGTGGGGAAAGGAAGGACACACAAGCAGGTGGAGGGACATGGGTGGGTGGGCAAGAAGGGGGGCCCAGTGACAGGCATAAGGTGGCCCCTAAGCACTCTCTGCCCAGGGCCTCCCAAAACCTGGAACCAGCCCTGCTGTCAGTAGTAGTGCATAAAATAAATGTTGAGAGGCTTTAATGAGTGTTAGACAGACTTGTGAAGGATCAGTTCATCATTCACTAGACATAGTAAATAAAGGTAAGCTCTCTCTATTCAGTGGCAGTCAACATCTAAAAACCAGTGCTAGGAGACATAATCAGGGGTAGGAGGACCTTGTCCTCTAGGTCATTGGTTGGCAACTGGTTGGCCATTGTGAGATGGATTAGGTGGACCACTGGTCTGATCCAGCAAGGTTCTTCTTATATTCTTAGGGATGACACAGCTAATGCTTAGTTTTATTTTACTTTTTATTTCTTCTGCTGCTTAATGCTTGAGTGCTCCCTGCTGTACCACTAAAGCTTAAAAGTATGAATGTCAGCAAGGTTATTCTCCCACTGTAAACTGCCCCCCCTTTAATGAACTTTTTTCTTGTCCTTTTCCCCTTCCCGATGCTTGAGCACACAAAATGCTCAGATTTTTAAAAAAATGTATCAAACAGTCTTCATTGTCGCCTTCCATTTATGGAATCTACGTACCTCACTATTTCTGGTGTTTGATCACTAGAAAGAATATAGCACTGACAGAAAGGCATGGGATTATTGTTCTCTACAAAGGCTTTTAATCACAAGGATTGCAATTATTGTGGCCATCAGGTTTTAGAGACTCTTGCTTGTTTTGACTGCTGTAGACTATTTATTTATTTAAAGCATTTCAATATTGTTTCTCCTAGGATGATCGTGGAATCTGTTATAAGCAATTTATGAAAGACAAAAAAGATGAAATATCATAGAACTAAAATAAACAATAAAAGCAACAATAAAAACAATACAAAACATCATAGCAAACCTAAGAATCATCACTGTTGCCTCACTCCTTAAGTCTCAGCTCACTCTCTACCTCTTGTCCCTTGACCAATCCGTCTTTTGCTAGAATCAGGGTCTTGATTTCTCCATCTCAGACTATTTGCATAAAAACTGGAAGCAAATTGATAAAGAATATGTAGGAGTGGGATGCCCAGCCTATTTGAATTACAGTCATGCTGGCACAATGGCTACCTTTCACAGCATATAGTAAGCACATTGAAATTGTCCCTTATGCAATGGAAAGCCCCCAAATAACCCTGTCAAGCACTTCCAGGTCTTAGTTCAAGTATTTTGACCCAGTAAAGGTGCTTTTACAGACAATATTCTGTTGTTCTGCCGCATACTTTCCACACCAAAGAACTCCTGGCGATACCAGATTCTAAATAATAAAGTTTTAATAATAAAATAATGTTTTATTCATAATGTTTGCCCTCATTAACTCTCATTCATCTAAGTAAGGATCAAACTATGATTCTCTCTACACAAAATGCCTCTGCACTTGTTCGGCAAGGGTAGGGAGACACAATGTTAGCTGGGAAGTGTAGTATAAAAAGACAGAGCTGGCAGAGATTGCTCCTCAGAGGGTTCGTTAATTTCATCTTCACCTCCTTGAAGGCTCTGTCAATTTCACCGCTCCAGTCTAAAACTATGTGGGATTGCAACTAGAGGGCAGCAAGGAATGGAAATGGGCTGGAGCTCCAGGCTTGGACCTGGAGAGGTTATAATGGGCTGAAGTTTCCCTTCTGGCATTTCACAGCCCCTTCACATAGCTCCAGTGCCTTTGCCCTGTCGCCAGCTCTGTCTTTTTAAACTACCCTTCCTGACTAACATTGCATCTCTCTATACATGTTCTTCACGTGTCAGATGTCTCCTGTAGAGAGACTCTATATGTGCAGGTTTTTAAAGATTTGGGTTGGATCCCCCAAAGCCAGATAGCATGTGTGGATAATGTTTAAAAACAAAGTTGAGCCATTCAGGTCTGGAACACTGCCTTGGAGGAAGGAAGCGCTCCTGCCTCCCCGCCCCCTCAAGTTGTTTTCCTGTGCCAAAATGGCACTAGGGGGAATTATTTCCTCACTTTTGCTGCTTCACATGCACAGAATACTTCATGTGGAACAGCAAAAATAAGGAAATAACTCCCCCCCCCATACTTCAGTGTGGAAAATGACTTGGGAGGGGCTGGAGCCCTTCAGCCCCACCCCCAGGCTGACTTCCAAGCCCAAATGAGCTCTCTTTTATTTATCCCACCGCTGCTGTGTGGCTATGGGGAACCCAAGTTGGGTCCAAGGAACCTAGAGGGTTGGATTTGTTTTCCCAGTCAGTTAAAGGTCTTTTAATGACAAGCAATAGCGATGGAAAATGGAGAGCTGGCTTTTTAGCACCTTCCTTGGCTAACATGCCTACTTCTCTAGGTGGAATGTGATGACTACCTAGACCAAAATCTTCAGATGTTTCACATAAATGCCTAAGTAAATAACCTAAGTATGCGAATTACATGTTTAATGACAGATTACTGTTCTTTGTTATAGTTATTATAAACAAAAAGTAAGCATCATTTAGTATCATGAGGCCTATAAATATTATTTTCTAAAGGAAACTCCAAGTTTTTAGAATCTTGGCTTACATATTGTGCTAACACACTGGGGAAAATTCTGAAATAAGTAGATGGCAAGGAAGCATTAGATACCTTTCTTGAGTAAATTATGCTTTAATGTATAATACTGGGCTAGTCCATGCAATTAAATCACAGCTGCTCATCCACACATGATTATTTCATCATTGACTATTCCACAGGAAAAGAATTGAGATCACTCCTTCCCTCCATTACCATCCATTACATTTTCCTGCCGTTGAAAGCTGTCGTAAGTTGGTAATTCAGAAAGAAGAGAAGACTAAATGATGCATCAGGGGTCTTTTAGTGGAAGTGGATGATTGGTACTGAAATACACTGCTGAGACTAGGTTGGGGCTCAATCAGAATCTTAACAGAGTAATTTGTCGTGCATGACGCTAATCTTGGTCTCCTTGCATATACAGATTTCTGCTTGATGCGCCTTCTCAATAAAACATCTCCAATGTGTCCATTTGCATCCTGCACTACAGCGGCTGCAGTCTTTGCTTGCCATTATAGTTTCTGTTGTCCACTTCTGACAGAGAATGCGTTGTCTGACTGAAGATATAGTTTATCTCAAACAATTGTTTCCAAAATACTGGAAGATAGATTTCTGCAATGATGTCACCAGCAGTTGATTCCTTGGGAAAGCAAAAGAAAATATAAGTGACCAAAGAGTTATTGAACTATCGGTCACAGGATAATTTGAAAATTCTCTGCTGTGACCATTCCGCTGGGAAATGAGAGTGTAACACCCTGGCTATTTGCATTAGCCTTGCTTTAAAGTCTCCAATGCTCTTCTTTTTTTAGGGACAAGATGTAGAATTGACTGATAGCAACTAGATGATTTTTTAAAAATAAAAAAACTTTGCTATGGAATCCTAAGAACACTTTTCTGGAAGTAAGACTTGCTGAATAGTACTTGTAAGTATAATAATAATAACATAATAACATTCGATTTATATACCGTCCTTCAGGACAACTTAATGCCCACTCAGAGCGGTTTACCAAGTATGTTATTATTACCCCACAACAAACACCCTGTGAGATGGGTGGGGCTGAGAGAGCTCCAGAGAACTGTGACTAGCCCAAGGTCACCTAGCTGGCTTCAAGTGGAGGAGTGAGGAATCAAACCCGGCTCTCCAGATTAGAGTCCCGCGCTCATAACCACTATACCAAACTGGCTCAGTTTCAGTTTCTAAAGCAAGGTTTTAAGAGTCTGCAATCCTGGGAGTAAGTTCCATTGAATAAAATAGGACTTACTCCTGAGCAGACCTGCTTAGGATTGTTCCCCTGCAGTGTCACCCTAAGACAAGTTAATATCCTTCTAAGTTCATTTACTTAAGTGGACTTACAAGAGTGTAATTCTGCTTATGATCACAAAGTTAATATAAGAACTTTATATTGCCAGCTAACTGGGAAAATCTTGAAATGATGTATAAATTTTTTACTACACCTCCCCCCCCCCCGCCACAGCTTACAAAATAAAAAATTAGTTGAATTGCCCTTTAACTGGCAACTTAATCAAAGTCAGGAGCCAAGGGCTGTCCTTAATTTCAGATGTATTTATAACCAGTACACTCACTAATGTAATAAATGCACTCTGCATATGCTTCGAGTCACTGTCTGTTTTATTGCTATTTCATGTATTCCAAAATCAATCCCTGGCATTTAAAACTGGTTCTCGGGCTAACCTATAACTGATGCCTGCTGCCACCCGCCTGATTATACACCTAATTCCTGTTGCTGCTTCATTGGAAATATTACATTTGTCATCCCTAAATCTCTATACTCAGACATCAGATGGGTGGCTGCCAAGGGCACAGTCTTTTCTGTTGTGGCACTTTGGTTAAGGAACATCCTCCCTGGAACTCTCTACCTGGTGCCAAAGTTGCTATCTTTCCATTTCCAGATCAAGGCCTGGGTTGCTCAAGCATTTTTGTAAGCTAATGGTTTCTTATTTTGTGTCTTGTTTCTGTTTCTTTGGCTGTGGTGTTTTCTGTCTGCTTGTATTGCTATGATTGGAGTAAGGGTTTTTTTTACTGCTGTTGATATTAATCATTTTATTGCTGCTGAATCTGATTACTGCTGCTGAATCTTATCTCATTTTAACTGTTGCTATTATTGAACTTCATGAATTTGTTGTCTTTGCATATCGTTATAATTGCTAGAAATCACCCTGGATATTTTGTTTTGTTTTGAAAACTACATTATGAATTTGGAAAAAGTACAGATGTTTAGTGGATCACTGAGAAACAGAGAACTAATGGAATGCTGGCTAAGCTCTAACTATTGGTAGAAATAGATCCAGAGGAGTTAGCCGTGTTAGTCTGTAGTAGCAAAATCAAAAAGAGTCCAGTAGCACCTTTAAGACTAACCAACTTTATTGTAGCATAAGCTTTTGAGAATCACAGTTCTCTTCGTCAGATGCACGGAGGGCAAGAAGAAACTGCTTTCGAGAATCACAGTTCTCTTCGTCAGATGCATGGAGGGCAAGAAGAAACTATATCTGGCCAGTTTCTTCTTGCCCTCCATGCATCTGACGAAGAGAACTGTGATATTGGTAGAAAAACTCTTAACTAGATCTGAAGTCTGCCTTCTTGGCTCAGTCCTATGGTAAGGGATGAGTGGGGAAAGAAGTTTGAACCAGGGTGGCCCAATCTGCAAAACATGATGAGGTGGGGTGGAGCTAGCAGTTTGGGAGGCAAAGTTCTGTGACCTTTATTCTGTACTGTTAATATTTATTATTAGATTATGTGTAAAAAAAAATTTTTTTTAAATTCTGAGTTCCTCCCAGAACTCATGGCAGCAAAACTTGTGAGGTAAATTAGACTGACAGAGACAGCCTGGGCCAAGATCATCCAGTGAACCTTGTAGCAGAGTAAAGATTTGAACCTTATACTGCCCACTCCTCCTAGTCTGACATTATATCACTGCGTCATACTGGTCCTAATCTTGTGAGGTAAGGTAGGCTGAGAAAGATTACCCAGTCAGTTTAGCAGAGTACAGATTTGAACCTGGGCCTCTTCAGTCAAACTAATACTATAACTACTGTACAACATTATGTGTATTTTTTATTATTATGTACTCTCTTACAGGGTTCAAATCATATGCACAATCATTAAAGTCTAAATTGTTTCATACAAGAGGCAGAAGTTATAGGTATAGCATATAGATACATATATGTACCATCTGCCAGATTCCACCAGACCAGAGATCATCATGTGGAAGCTATATTGTATGACCTAGTTCACAAAAACAGTAACTGAGGCGGTAAAATTGTTCTTCGCTTCAGGTGAGGGATTGTATACCTGAATGCCTTCTTGTGAGGATTTGGAAGAATCCATGACCTTACAAAAATAGCATGTGAGGAAGCTGAAATTAAATTAATTTAACTTAAACTTTGTTATTTTGTACTAATATCTATTTAACTTACATCTACTTAATCATATTCACAGTTCTTTGCATATATGTGCTTTTATATTTATTAAAAATATAAAATTTAAAAAAAAATCTCCTTAACAGCTAGGTTTTTTTTACATGCAGGATTCTTTTTTTTATTTTAAATGAAAATATTACATTATGTGCCCATGAATACTGTGAAGCATACAGTCTAGGAACAATTTTACCACCTCAGTTACAATTTGTATAAATTAAGACAGATTGAGATTTATATGCAAGCACTATATATACACAAATTCCTTTTGTGTTATTGTGACGGTCCTTTAAAATAGGTTGCAATTATAGATGTCAACAGTGCTGGTGTATATAATAATTGTGCTAGGGGGTCATATCACAAGATATGGTTTCCTCAAAATGAGTGAATATGTGGCATGGTCCTCGTGTACACATTCTGTGTTCATGCAGATAGTGACACCTTCATGAATCAACCAAAAGGGTCAAATACTAGTAAATACAGGCCAATTCTGTCCGCCATTTCTTATGACAACACAAGCCCTTGTGGCAATCTAAACAGCAAAGCTTACATCAGCTGTCACTTTTTCAAGATTTAGCAAGACACTGATTCATTGGCTTGAGCAGCCGTGATCATCCTAGGGCTGACTGTGTTCTTATACTGAGCGATAGAAATCAGGAGTGCCAGTACTGTACTTAGAGATGTCAAGTGGAATCATACTGGTGCAAAATTAAAATTAGGGTGGATCAAGCTAATTATGTCCCTTCCACATTTTTTACTTCAGTTGCCTATAAAAGATCATGCCAAGGGAAGCTACTCCTTGTAGAAAATAAACATCCCCCCCGGAGGAACTGAACTTTCATTGCTAATAACCTTAAGATGGTCTAGTTGTATGAGGGGTGTTCCAGAAACCCAGAAAGAATTTGGATTCAGGCTTTTGTTTCACATCACGGTAATGAGAGCTTCAGAAAAGTTCACATACTTTCAACGAGTTAGCCTGCATCCATCCAACTCGACCTCTTTATTCTTTCTATGTGTGTACATTTCAGATCCAGGGTGTGCTATCATGATTATTCAAGCATGTAGCTGACAATTTTCTATTTTCAGCACAATATAAAACTAGAGAATACATGCCATGCTAGAAAAGAAATGAACAGCAAACGGACTGATACAAAACCCTGCAATCAAAGCTCAGTTTTACTTTGACCTAGAAAACCCAAAAGACAACTTCCATGGTCATAATTTAGACCAGTTTCAACAAGGAGACTGGGAAAAACCGTTAAACCCCTTTCTGCACTGCAATAGCCCCCAGCTGATGCCTCCACTCCCACCGCTTCTTTTCTAAGGTAAATTATTCATCCTCAATGACTCTCATGTATCTGGGATGCACCATAACATCAATTTTGTCCTCAAAACATTTCCAAAAAATACTGAATAAAACACAATGATTTTTTTAAAAAAAACAACAACAAAATTTAGGGGGGAAAGTTTCCAAATTTGCATGCTGTTTCCTGCATAATTGGCTTTTCTGTGGAATTAACTTTGATGTTTTTTCTTTGAAAAGAAATAGAACTATATTAGGCGGGACATGTGGAAACACTGTGCCAGTAACTGTTTTAAAATAGAAAAATGCAAGGCTGGATTAAAATCCATGGAGGATCTAATCTGAGGATCTATTCACATTGCCATCTGACAGTTGAAGGTGTCTTTCTCCCTTGCCATGAGTCACACTCTTCATAGCTTTGTTCCTCCAGCTGGCACAGCTACCAGAATTCTAAGGGTTAATTTTCACACTGAGTGGCATGGGTCCTCTACTCTTCTACCATTCCACTGAACAATGTTTAACGCCTTCCTACACCAGCCTAAGGAGCCTTCCTCTAACAGAAAAGTCACTTAATTGGGAGGAAAACTCCTTTGGCCGGAGGAAATTCCTTCAGCTCAAGGTTGAATCCACGTCAGGTTAATGGTTTCCACTCCCATGTGGTCATATCTCATACTAGTCCAGTAATGAATTTTGTTACTCCAGGTAACATACTTTATTGAACAAGAAGTTGTGGGCTAGATGCATCTATTATAACCCAAAAAATACTGCTTTGGGTGTTAAATGTAGTAAGATCATGTAGTAGTTGGTCTTTAAGGTGCTATTGAAGCTGCCAGAAATCAACAGTAATTTTTCAGTGATTTTGTCAGGTTTCCAGCAAACAGAAGCACAGAACCCATTCATCTGTAACGTCTACTGTTTGAATACAATACCCTTTAAAGGAAATTTACAGCTCTACTGATCTGTTTGTTCTCTTTGCATCTCTGTCATGTTGATTCTCTAGAGGTGTTCTCGGTCTGTCTCTCTGTCTCTCTCTCTCTGCAGAATCTTCCAGCATAGCTTAGGAAAGTATTGGAATTCCTACTGTAAAAGCCACGGTGAATTTTCAGTTAATATTATTGCTGCATTGTAAGTAATCTCAAGGACCACACATGCATAGTTTCCTAGAATTGCCTCTGGAAAAGTAAGATGGTCATTCAAATAAATATGTGGAGCTTTCCTTTCTATGGCGACTAGAGATGGGCACGCACGAACTAGAAAAAAACACCAAACCATGCAGTTCATGGTTTGTCATGTTTTACGAACCACAAATTTTCACGAACCTACCCTGGTTTGTGAACCAGTTCATTTGGTTCGTGAAAATGTCACTTCCAGGCCAGCAAATCCCCACTTCCGGGTCAGCATAAGGTCTGTAGAAAGCCCAACTCCCATTGCCTAGGAAACTGATTGATTGGCACCAGGCTGTCTGCAGTGATGAACCAAAAATTGAACCAAACGAACAATCCTAAATTCGTGGCGGTTCATCAGAAATGGGCTCGTGGTTCGTGATGAACTTTGGTTCATATTTTGGTTTGTGCCCATCTCTAATGGCGACTACTCAACATCTATGCTTTCACAAACCTTGGGATCTGAAGGTATATGAACATGTGTTTGAATTACATAGCTAACAGAATACTCATGGGAGGAAAGCTTACAACATTTATATTAATATAGAGAAGGGCATACATCCATATTTGTGACCATACTCAGTAGGCTTTATTTGATCACTGAAGGACGCAGATTTCAAAACTGGAGAGAAATACAAGAGTCTGTTTGAATTATGTATTCAAATATGCAGCAATGAACACTGGCAAACTTGAATCAATTTGGCAAAAAGTCACTTTAGATGGTATTAGAAAGATCAGTGGAACAGAAGGATGCAAATATCTTTTTGATATGGAGAGCTGAAAGCCACAGTCCCTCAGGATAAGCCCCAATGAAATTATTCTAGAACACCTTATGGTAAGATCCTAATGGAGCTACCCCCTTCTAAATGAAGACTTAGACTGAATCCAATTGACTTAGAAAGGTGTAATTCTGTCTAGGGCATTGCTAGGAAGCCATCATAGACAATGGATCATTCTTGTAACGTTACATCTCCTTGCTTTAAGGTTGCTAGTGGGCCTTTTCACTTCAGTGGGAACAAAAATGTAGGGGACAGACTGACATTGGGATGCTCTAGGTGAGAATTATATATATATATATATATATATTGATTCATATTATATATATATATATATATAAATATAAATATCCCAGTCAATCCTCATTATAGGGCAATATCCCTTCACTCACCAGGTATAGGATATTCCACCTTCTTTAAATATATCAGAGTCAATAGTTGAATCCAGAGAGAAATAATATCATTCTGCAGATGTGTTTGTTCAGGTAATATTGAACTTCATTTAATAACTATATACAGTAAAGCAAACAGCAGTCTCTGAGAGAAACTTGTTCATGACTTGTACATAAGAGAGACAGTTACAGTAACAGACTTTTTTTTTAACTGACACAAAAGGAATGTTCATTCACAGCAGGAAGAGGCCAGTTCAATAGCAACAGATAAATAACCTGACACTATGCAAAGTATTAAGCCCCCTTTCCACGTTAAAGTTCTCTTCATTCTTTCTATTCAAATTAGGTTACAGTGATTTATTCCAACACTAGGAACTCCTCAATTTCTATGGTACAGCTCATAGAGAGTTGGAGAGATCCTAGAGCATTACAACTTCCCCTCACACCTCCCATTTCTGCTCCTGCTGGAGTAAAGAGAGGCCATGGGGGCTGGCAGCCAGGATCAGGAGATAGCCCACCACAGCAGGCCATCTGGTAAGCCTCCCTTCCTTTTATGCACCCAATCCCTTGACCAGGATGGGCTACTATATTCTGGAACAGCTGATATCATTACTGTATTTAATCAGCATTGACTTTTTAGGCACAAAAAGGGAGCTTTTTTCTTTTGCATGTACAAACTTAAATCTCAATTCTCACATCAGCCCCTTTTTTTACTTCTTTGTTCAAAATGTAAGAGGCATACTGAAAATTTATTATAAGGCTCCTTAGGAAAGCCATAAAATAAAGTCAAATGCTCATAAAACCAATCACATATTTTATAGAAAATAGGGCATCAGAATCACTTTGTACAGTATCTGCTGTGCTTAAGGATCTCATCTATTCAACTTCTTCTGACCCATGCAGGAATGGGAAATAGTTTTACTGTTTTCAATTTCAAAAAAGCGTTACTCATCACTAGCCATGCTACTCCCTCCTTCCACAGCCAGAGAGAGAGAGAAAATTGGCACTTTTAAAGGGCCTTTCTTTTATCTGGGGGTGGGGCAGGTATTCTCTAGCATCACCTATTTGCATTTCTACCTATAATTTAATAGCTTTCTTTAGCTATTAAATTCTTAGGGATCAACTAGGAGATCTGTGTGACCCCTGGCTGGAGTCCTGTCACACATAAAATCTGTGAACTGAACTTCCCAATTGCTGTGGGTCCAGATTCAGTTTACGACCAGGGTGTTGGGGGTAGAAGGGCTTCTTTCTGCCTTTCCTTCTGCACCATTTTCCCAAGCTGAAACAACCATGGGAGGGCCCTATTTACTCTTATATGGGATATTAGGTAGTCAGTACATGTGGAGCCCCACAACAGAGCAAACAGGGCTCTCCCCTGAAGTTCTTCCAGCTTGGGAAAATAGTGGGGTGTGACTGGAGCCCCTCCTTCCCCTACACTGTACTTGGAAATATGGCCCTGCAGTGCTTGGAAATATAAGTTCCCTGATGTTGAGCATGAGAAGAGCTGGGTTGGGGCAACCCCAACCCAACTCATGTCGCACTTATGATCTAGTTGAGATGTTGGGAAGAGCATTTCACAAGAAGAATTCTGTCCTCTATCTTCAAATACATGCAGTCATCCAGATCTAAACGTGTAGATGCAAACCAGCTGAGAAAAACATATAGCTCAACTCACATGCAACAACCACAGATGTTGGAGCAATAAAGCAGAGGTATTATAACAGGGTCAAGGAAGAGGGTGCCATGGGCTTTATTCTGAGGATGTTGTGACTGTTCCTACCAGTCATAGCAGCCTAATTGTTCCCTGAGTCATGTTCCAAGCACTGGGCATGTAGTGTGGAGGCATGTGATTGATATCTGGAGCACAGAAGTAGGCAGGATTAGGCGAGAATCTCTGGGGAACAGATTAACGGCTCACAGAAGATCTTGTTAGCAGAGTTGGGGGGGCGGGGGAATTCAGCCCTACCCATGCAGAGTTGCTTTCAATAAAGTTTACTCCAACAACACGATATGCAAAAAACATTAACTAACTATAGGTCTTTCAGTGTACATGAACAAGTTTACAGGCAGAGAGAAAGCAAAACAAAGCAAAGCAAACATTCCATAAACCCTAAACAGGAGAGAATATACTAAAGCTTCCTCTAGAGTTCAAACGGATTAAATACACTCTGTGTTAGTATTTGCAGTAATGAAACTGGTCTAAGGTTGCCACAGGCCCCAGCAACTGGCAGGAGGGGGAAGGAGAGGGCGCCAGTTTCCACACCCACCATGACATCCCTTCTGGTACAATACCATCACTTTTGGTTTACATGAAAAGTGATGTCATTGGCTGGTAGGGTTGCTAGATGGGGTCCAGAAGAATACTAGACACTGTGTGTGTGGGGGGGGGAGACGAGGACTTACTTTTTTTGATAAACTCCCAGCTCGGCATGATGATGTCACTACCAGAAGTGACATCATCCACCAACCCACTTTCGGGCGCTCTGACCTGGCTGGCCACTCCTTGGCTGGCTGGCCGGCCATTCCTAGGTGCTGCAGCACAGCCACAGGAGGCTGGGCAGCTGGGCTGAGTGACAGGGGAGGGAAAGGGGCTGGGGCCTGGCCAGATGTCTACTATTTTGAATATATTTTCCCCAGACAGTCCCACCAAATACCGGACTGTCTGGGTGAAAAAAAGACACCTGACAGCCCTATCTACTGGGGGCACATTTGCATTTGTACCCATTACTACAGTTGCCAGACCCCTTACCTCAGAACTGGGGGATGAGGGGACAGCAGATTGCAACCCTGATCCGAGCACTCTGAAGGCCCTCCAGTAACATCATTTCTGGTTGAAACTGGAAGTGACAAGCTAACAGCATATCTTTGGGGCCAAATACAGTGTTTTTGTTATGTTTGGGGCTGATATGGCCCCAAAGAGATGCTGTTGCTTTCAATTTCAGCCAGAAGTAACATCTCCTGAGGAGTTCCAGAGCTTGTGTGCACCATTTCACCATGTGTTATGGATCTCCTGGCCTGTCTTCTCCCTCCTTTCCCCCCCTCCTATGGTTCCCAGATGCCTACTGGTGGAGGGCAAACTCCTGGCATTTTGCTCCCTTGCCCACTGATGGCAGGAGGAGGCAAGCCACCCAGAAATCACCCACCACTAGAGGGCAACCCGGGCAAACATGTGGTGCACGTGCTCCCAACCAGGTGTGATTTCAGCTCTGAAACATCATTGCACTGGTGGCAGGAGTGTTCCTGTGCATTGTACAAGATTGTGCTGATTTCAGCTCCATGCAAATCACAGGAGTGCCCCTGCAACCATTGTAATGACATCACTTCCGGAGAGGAAGAAGACCTTCTTCTGCCATTTGCCAGGTAGATCTTGTAACCTTACCCCTGCTAAACAGGTGAATGGGTTTGGGGGGCAAAAGGTTGCGGTGGGGGATCCTCTGCCCCTGTCAGGGGGCTGGCATCACTATTCCCCCAGTTTTCTGGTTCCCGCTGACGGTAGGCAATCTTGGGGTGCCCTGCTTTTTCCTGCTGATCGCTGGTGATCACCAATCATAGAGGCTACAATCACCAGGAGTTTGCTTGCCATCAGCTGGGACCTAGCAAGCCTAAATTGCTCACATGCTGTCGCCCCTTTGACACATCTAAGAACTTGACTGTCAGACAGTTTCAGAAGTTGCTGGCATCCAAATGAGACTGTAAGTGCTTCTAGTTAGGGTTGCCCTTTGTGGGAGAAAAAAATTGAGGGAATTAATTGATGGTAACAGTCTAGGAATTTACCACAATCTCTATAGTCTTTGCCAAAGAGATTTGGGGATTCCAAGAGTGCCATCTGAAAGTGACATTACAGTCAGTGGCCTACTCCCTGGAAGTGACATCACAGATACACCTGAAACACCACCCTCCTCAGGCACCAGCCCCCAAATCTCCCACCATTTGCCAGAGTGTGGCTGGAAGTCCTACTTCCAGCTCAGTTTTTAAAATTTGGTTTGGTGCTGGCTGAAACCAGACCTCAGTTCTGGCCATCCTCTAGGACTTGGAGGGAAAGTCAGTTTTCTTAAAGGGACAGGCCCTGACTTGCTAAACAGCAATCTTGAGTTACTTCCAACTTAGTCTTTGAGGAATTCTTTAGGTGCTGAGAGAGGAGGTATAATAAGGAGACCCCCACAGCTGCTGTTAATCTGCTGTGGAACTAGGGCCTGATTCCTGTGTGTCATAGCAACGGCCCATCTGACTAGTGGGAGATGAGGCCTTCACTTGCTCCCAAGGGTCTCAAGACGAGTCAGTGGCTGACCTATGTTCTCCAATGATTAAGCAGCAACTTCAGTATGCCCCAATTTTGATGAGAGTCATACAGTGCTCCCAAATTTCCTTAATTGGAAATGCCCCCTTCCGTAGCTTCTTTAAGTCCTAAAGGGGAGGGGAGTAGACTGGTACAATACAGTTGCCTACCTTTTCATTTACTCCTAGGGTTTAACACTGCCGTCAGTCATGGAAATGGCACCAGGGTGGAGGGGAGCTAAATTACTCCTCCTGCAGCACCACAACCCTGATCCAACTCAGGGTTTCACTTCCCCTCTCCCACCTCCATGGCTGCTTTTGGCAGATACAATACACACCCATGGATACACACCCATGGATTTTGGCAGATACAATACACACCCCTAGGTTCCCAGCATCACAGGTATTGGAACTTAAGAAACTCAAAAGTCACGTTCTTGCGCAAAATCGCGCCAGGATGACGCTGTCGTTCCGGGAGCTCGGCGCCATGTTCCGTGGCTGGTAAGCCATATGAACACGGGCCATGTTTACTGAGAAATCAGTACTTTCTGAATGAACTGCGAGAACTGCTCTGCGCCGTGTTCCATGGCCGGTAAGCCGTGTGAAAACGGCCATAGTTACTGTGAGCACCTAACTATGTAAAATTTTGTTTAGTGATATAGGAGCAGTGCAGTCCAGGAAACCATGCATGGATCTCACACCTGTACTCAAACTAGCCTCTTCTGAATCAGAAAGTGCATTGATATCACAAACTTGTTCATTGGATGGACCTGCATTGCATTAGGTTTAGTCCTCTCTGGATTTGAACTCTTACACCTGGTCAGTTTACCTACCATTCCTGTTCTATATGTTTGGGATGTACTCTGAACATTTGCACACCATAATGAGGATTTTATTTGCCAACCAAAAGTCACACAAATCTATTTTAAAAGCCTCCTTGGACATTTTTGCTGTAAACTTATGATATTCCCAGTTTGCTTCCTTTTTATTGTAAACGATAAAGAATACAAACATTACTTGTTAACAGTGATAGACTGTCCAACATTTCTGTACCTCAGAACACATTTGTTTTCTAAGAGGGAGTTTGCTTACAACCGTTAGTATCAATTTCTTGATATATGAAATTCTGTCTTCTGAGGACACTGTACCCTCCTGACTCATATTATGCAACCTACTCCAGGTTATTTCTTTTATATGCTTCAGTCCAAGTTTTATATTCTGTAATTATATGTGTTGTTATATCAAAAGTGGATGTAACTATTCATTTTGACAGCCTAATGAGATGTGGGACTACAAAATCCCCCAAATTTATAATTTTGTAGAGTATTTTACTACCCAGGGTAGTCATAAATAGAAATATAGGCCACCAAAATCTACAGTTTCTTTATAAAATTGCTCCCAGTGACAGCAGAGAACCAAGGTCTAGAAATCTTAATATTTGTTCA
The DNA here is from genome assembly GCF_028583425.1 of Eublepharis macularius. Classification (NCBI taxonomy): domain Eukaryota; kingdom Metazoa; phylum Chordata; class Lepidosauria; order Squamata; family Eublepharidae; genus Eublepharis; species Eublepharis macularius. Next base: position 52,480,457 of record NC_072799.1, read on the forward strand.
GTGCGTCTAACCTCTCTTGTAAAACCATTGCTAAGAACGTTCAACAAAATAAATAAAGAGGACGTATAAATGTTACATATTTCATTGTTCACCAAAGAATACCAGTTCCTCACCAAAAATGATATTTCAGGATTGTGTAACTGGAATTTTAACTTCTGGGCTTTCATTTTTTTATTTATTAATTTATTAATTTGAGCAGAACAAGAATTATCGTAATACTCTTAAATTCATTTTGTCCAGTATAAGAGAGCATTATATAATCAATGATGCTTCGACATTGCCTTGTGAAAGGAAGAGATGGAACTTGTGATACATCCACAACTGTGGATGTATCACAATGTGTTGTAGTGAGCAAGAGCACACCTCCCTCCCAATCACCTTGCCCTCAATGCTACAAAAATCCCCAGAAAGGGTCATTTAAATTGGGTATATGTACATAACACTCACATGAACGTAGGCTTATTACACAGTTCCCAAATACCCAGACTTTGTTTTGGAAATTGTCCATGTAATCTTGGCCTGTAATCATTTATGTGTATAGTTTTTAAATACTACACTTCTCTCTAGATATCCAGAGACATTGGCTGTGAGGTAGATGAGGAAAGATGGGTGGTATTCTCTTGTTTCGCATCATACATGTGGAACTGATCCAGGGAGGGATCATCTAGTTTGGTCCAGAGGCAATTTTATAATAACAATAACATTTGATTTATCTACCACCCTTCAGGACAACTTAATGCCCACTCAGAGCGGTTTACAAAGTATACCATTATTATCCCCATAACAAAACACCCTGTGAGGTGGGTGGGGCTGAGAGAGCTCCAGAGAACTGTGACTAGCCCAAGGTCACCCAGCTGGCTTCAAGTGGAAGAGTGGGGAATCAAACCCAGCTCTCCAGATTAGAGTCCCGCTCTCTTAACCACTACACCAGACTGGCACTACTGAAACTGATAGTAGTGAATGTAATCTAAATACAGTCTCCCGTACCATGGTTTTAGGTTCCAACAGTTGCCATGACAGTGTGGTGAAGTGGTGAGACCAGGGCCGATTCCAGACGGCCCTCCCCATGCCGAAACATCATGCGTCGTCGGGCGGAAAACGCGAAATATTGCGACGTCGCGCAAAACTCGCGCGAGAAAATGCAATATTTCGCGTTTTCCGCCCGACGACGCACGACGTTTCGGCATGGGGAGGGCCGTCTGGAATCGGCCCAGGATATGGAAGGCCAAGGTTCAAATCCCCACTCTGTTACAAAAGTATGCTGATTAGCCTTTAGAATTGTCAAACTCCAGGTAGGGCCTGTAGAACACCCAGAATTATACCTGATCTCCAAGATTCAGGTCCTGTAGCACTTTAAAGACCAACTAGATTTCCAGGCTTTCGAGAACCAGAACTCCCTTCATCAGATATGGCTACCCAACTGAAACTGATTGCCAGACTACAGAGATCTGTTCCCCTGGAGAAAATGGCCGTTTTGGGGGGTGGACTCTATGGCATTATGCCCTGCTGAGGTCCCTCCTATCCCCAAGCCTGCCTTCCACAAGCTTCACCCCCATATCTCCAGTAATTTGCCAACCAGGAGTTGACAGCTCTAGCCTGGACCAGTCGCTGTCCTTCAGCCTAACCTCCCTCACAGGGTTTGTGGTGTGAGGGTAAAATGGAGGAAAGGAGAACAATGTTGTGAGGTGTTTGGGGTGTCCATTGGGGAGAAAAGCAAGGTATAAATATTTAAATAAATAAAATAAATAACCCCAGTTCCCATCAACTTCAGGTAGCAAGTGAGGAAGGGAAGAAACTTCATTATTTTTTAGTCTCTTTTCTGGAAGCAAAGAGATATGATAAAGAAAAAGGGATAATAAGAAAAGGAGCCAGTAATGACAGAGAAAGGTTTGCCAATAGGCCGTTTTGGAGAGGTGGGGGGTTTGGAGAGGTGGGGGGGTCATCCAATCCTTCTCCCCTATTATTGTTATGATTCCTAGCATGAAGGGCAGGAAATGTTAGCAGGATTAATAAACAGTATCCATCCAACAGGCAGAAAAGCAGTAGAGTTCCTAGAAGCAGACTGCAAGGTAACAAACAAAGTAAAATATTTGGGAATTGAACTAACTGTAAAAAATATAGACTTATTTAAGAACAACTATGAGAAGTTGTGGATACAAATAGAGAGAGATTTGATAAAGTGGAACAAGTTGAATTTATCATGGCTGGGTAGAATCGCGACAATAAAAATGAATTTTCTACCTTGTGTGATGTTTCTGTTACAAATGATCCCGATTATCCGAGACTCTAAACAATTTGAAAAATGGCAAAGAAAAATTTCGAATTTTGTGTGGGCAGGCAAGAAACCACGTGTTAAAATGAAAGTGTTACAGGATGCGAAAGAAAGAGGTGGCTTGCAACTGCCCAACTTAAGACTGTATTATGAAGCAATTTGTTTGACATGGATAAAGGATTGGATAACGTTGAAAAATCGCAAGCTTCTGGCATTGGAAGGTTATAAGAAAATATTTGGATGGCATGCATACCTATGGTACGATAAAATAAAAGCGGACTCTCTGTTTCTGCATCACTATATTAGAAGAAGCCTCTTCACAATTTGGAAGAAATATAAGATGTATTTGGAAGATCAATTGGAAAGGAACCTTAAAGTATTTGTTGAAGGAACAGTGTTAGAAGACACAAACAGCATAGAAGGGGGATAGAAGTAAGGTAGAGCTCTCTGTGACTTTTCTTCCATGCCAAAGAAATTATGCAGAGGCAGCTGTAACAGTCAGTCTAATGCTGCTGATTCAAAGCTGGTAAAATTTCTAGCCGCTGCCTCGATGAAATAGATCACTGGCAATCTACTTGCTGTCTTTCATTTTTATCTTTCATTGTGTGCTGCCTCTCCTGAAAAGATGGAACTGAAAGCTATCTTTAAGTTACCTGGTTTTTAAACAAATTATGGTTTGCTCTTAGCCAGTCCAATTCTTGCTACAGCCTTTTCTCCTACTGGTTCACACTGGCTAAAATCAATTATGTGTTGTTAACGCAGTCTGCTTCCCTTAATTTCCAATACATTATATTTTTTTCCCCTCACAATAAGGGCTCCATTTGCCCTCCATCTGTGAAAAGTCCTCTCACGTAAGACTTTTAATGTTGTAATGTATGTAGTTAGTCAAAATTGATTCCAGAAACAGCTCGTTGTAACTCTTAAGTATCTAGAATCTCAGATTGATACTACTCTGGATCTTATTTATTTTTATTTGTTATTTACAGTCTGCCTTTTTTTACTGAAGCCCAAGGCAGATTACATAGTGTAAGTCCATGCAATCAACAGCTGGGACATTCAACAAACAAACAATAGGGTTCACATAGCAGAAATTTGAAAAGAAACATAAAATGCAAATACAGGACTACAGAGATGAAACACTGCAGAAACAAAACATACGTAATTTGATGTGACGTATTAAACAATGGGGAAACTACCCAGTAGGAGCATATGTACATCCACAGATAGTACCCAGTAGTATAGTCTACAGTCCATGTCCCTTTACCAAAGCTTTTCTCTGAACCATGTCCTTCCAGCACAGCCCTACTGCCTAAGAAAAAAAGGCCTCCTGAATAATTCAGTGTTACATAGTTTGCAGAAAGCCAAGAGAGTGGGAGCTTTCTGGACCTCTTCAGGCAGGCCATTCCACAAGGTGGGTGCCACCAAAGAGAATGTGCATGTATGGGCAGCAGTCAGTTTTGCCCATGTGCAGAGTGGTATCTTTAGAAGGTCATGTTCAGATGGGTGAAGCTGCCATGGAGGAGCATAGGGGGAGAGGTAGTCTTTTAAATATGAGGGGCCAAGGCCATGAAGGTCTTTGTATGTGATGGCTAAACCTTGAATTGAGCCTGGGGGATGGTCAAGGTAGCCCAATCTCATCAGATCTTGGAACTAAAGCAGGGTCAGCCCTGGTGAGCACTTGAATGATAAACCACTAGGGAAGGCCAGCATTGCTACACAGAGGCAAGCAATGACTAACCATTTCTGCATGTCTCTTGTCTTGAAAACCCCAGCAGAAGTCACCATAACTCGGCTGTGACCTGACGGCAAATTCATGCGCGTGCTCATGCACACCTGCACACACACACACACACACACACACAACTGACATATAGCCAATAGAACAACTAGAGAATGGGATTAATATGCATGATTCATCTAGCTCCTGATCATAATCGAGCTGCAGCATTCTGTATCAGCTGCAGTCTCCAGGTTGACTTTGAAGGGAAATCTATGTAGCATGCATTACTGTAATCTAGTCTTGATATTTGTTTGTTTTTAGCCACTTGACAATAGCCATCAGGCAGCGACAGGACCTCTACTGCATCGCCAGGGAATTTGGATAGCAAAATATAGAGCTTGGTATCATCTGTATATTGATGGCATCCAATTCTGTACCTACTGTTATGATCAGGCCTAGGGCCTCTTGATATCAAACTGGTCTCTGGTTCACTTTTTCATAATCAAGCTCCGAGTTAGCCTGGAAAGCTAGGAAGAGCAGGGCAATTGAAATGCCATTTGCTCCACTTTACACTTCTTCTTTGGATGTTTTGGGAAACTGACAGCTTCGGATAAATAATTATGTGTTGTTCTAGTCTTTTGGAAACATCATAAAGCCAGAGACCGGACAGATGAGAGATACATGCCAGGAGAACCAGCAGCCATGGCTGGCTAGGAAAGAGGCTTGATTTAGGGGAAGGAGCTCTTTTCCCCTCCTTGGGGAAGAGATGGTACAAAAAGACCCTGCAGCAGTTTAGCTGTGCTGCTCTGGTGCAATCCTGGGGGGCAGAAGACAGATGGGTCCGAGATAGTGCTTGCTTCCTCCTCCTCAGCACTGGAAGCCCATCTCCAGGAAAAGATGAATAAGGTACAATGTCACTCAATATGATAGTTAGACAGTGGCAACTGCTATTTTTTTCTTTTGTAGCAGCAAACTTTGCACAAGATCTATTTTCCTTAACCTGTGTGCTCCTTATATTCTGTAGTCTGCTGTATTTCCATAAAGATCTTTCTCAGTTAAGAAAAGTTGTGTCGGTCCTCACATGCATGCTTACAGCTTAGTCACATGCTAGAACTCTGTACATGCTCAGAGGCTCCTCAGCTCCTCAATAGCTGAGGGAAAGGAAAGCCTATGTAGTTGAGTGGTGGCGGTCCTACTGGAGGTGCTGGGGATCAGAGAGATGAAAGAAAAGATCCTTCCCCAATCCAAAACACCTATGAATGATTTCTCCTAAAGGCTTTACATAGCATTTGAATAACATGGGGGATAAGATTATGCCTTTTGGAACCCTGCAAGATAATTCCACACTGAAGAAAGCTGATCATCAACAGCAACCCTCTGAGTCCAAACCATGAAGAATGATTTGAATCAGTCCAATGCACATCCCCTGATACCTGCTTCTGCCTCCAAACACCTCAACAGTATGTCGTGGACTACTATATCAAATGCTGTGGATAAATCCAGGAGCAACAAGGAAGCAGGGCTTTTATCTACATTCAGACAGAGGTCATTAATTGAAGCCACCAGAGCCGTCTCCATCCCATAACCCAGCCTGAACCCAGACTGAAAAGGTTCTAGAGCACCAGAGTTAATCAAGAAGACCAAGAGTTAGTCCACTACTGTTTTTCAATCACTTTGCCTAGAAAAGGTAGATTAGAGACTGGGCGATAATTGGCCATGTCATTTTTGCCTAGGGATTTTTTTTCAGCGGCAGGTGGACAACCTCCTCTTGAGTGGTTGAGGGAAGGTGACTTCAGTTAGTGACTGATTTATGATAGACATCAGGTATTTCTGAGTTTTCTTTCCGTATCCTTTGTTGTGTACCTAATTTTGAGAAATCTTCCTGGACCTCTTCACAATCTGCCTTGGCTTTCACCATCCTGAATCTGAAAACTTGGTAATGCTGTCAGCCTCCCACAGGGATGGGGGGGGGGGTCCCTCACCCCCAGCTGCCACCTCCTGCCATTGGTCACCTGGATGGTGAAGGGGGAGGCCCCGGGAAACAGGGGAGACAGGCCAGAAGCACCTGCACCAGCAAATGATGTCATTTCCAGCTCTATGGTTCTAATTGGCCTCCTCCATCACCAGCCATTTCTATGTCACATTAGAAATGACATCATTTGCCAGTGCTGCAGCTGGCACACACATAGGTAAGTGCCCACCATCACCACCCCATGCCCTCACTCACCGGTAAGTATATAATGTCTACTGGATCACCCTTACCCACAGGTTTGTTAACCTTGTCAAAGACCTCGTAAAGATTGGTACAGCTGGACTTCCCTTTGCAGAAGTCGTGCTGATTTTCCCACAGGAAAATAATTCTCTCTTTCTTAAGAATCACTGGCTAAATGCCATCTTGACGTGGAGACATAGTAATCTTCCGTTTGCCTGATAGTCCTAGACCATCACTTGTCATCTCAGTGTAATTCAATTATTCAGGCAACCTTTCCAAAAACAATGACTTTGTTGTGGGTTTGTGTCCCACATTTTTCACAGTGAAAAGAATTCATTCCATTTCTCTGCTATCTCCCCTCTTCCTTAAGTAAGTCTTGCATTCCTTTGTCATCCAAAAACATAGCTGCCTCCCTGACTTGTTTCCTGTTCCTGATATATTTGAAATAATCCATATTGTTTGTCAATGTTTTTAGCCATCCATTCATCAAATTCTCATTTTGTTTGCTTATTATCAACTTAATTTGTTTTGCCACAACCCACACTTCTTTCTATTCCTCTCATACCAGAAAACCTTCAACTTTTTAAAGGAAGCCTTTTTGAGCTTTATGCCTTTCTGATTTTTTGGTTAGCTAGCTCTCTTTTTTTGTTTTTCAACAACACAATCTCCATGAAACCGAAAGTGGGCAAAGGCTAATCCAGAATAAACCTTCTGTTGTCAGTAGATTTCATTCAGATTTACAGAAAAGAATCCAGTAGCACCTTTAAGACTAACCAACTTTACTATAACTTTAACTCCTCTGGATCTACAACTTTACTATAGCATAAGCTTTCGAGAATCACAGTTCTCTTCATCAGAGAACTGTGATTCTCGAAAGCTTATGCTACAGTAAAGTTGGTTAGTCTTAAAGATGCTACTGGACTCTTTTCTATTTTGCTACTACAGACTAACATGGCTAACTCCTCTGGATCTATTCAGATTTATATAAATGCTGCATTGATCTGAATACACCTCAGTAGGTTTATTTAGTGATGAAGAAAAGCAGGATTTGGTTTCCTTCATGTAATTTCCTTTGACATGTTATTTAACTGATGTCATAGGAAATTGGAATCAAATGTTAAATTTAAAGTCAGCCTACTGCCTATACTCCTAGTTTGCTTCACAATACGAAATGGCAACAAGGAGCAATCATTTGGAATGAGAGGTCTGTCCTGCAATTTGTTGCTTCCTACTTACCTTACAATCCAAGTTAGTCTAAGAGAATTTGCTCTACATTTTATAGTATGCTGGTGTACTACAGACAGCAACAAACCAAGAGGCACCTCCAGTACTAAGAAGCCAACAACCCAGTGGGAAAGCCCACAACTGCAGAGACAATAACACAGACAACAAAGTGCACAAACATAATAAAAGCAAATTGTTGAAAGGATTGTTAAAGAAGAAAAGATTTAGCAGCAATTTTGGAATTCCTAAAATGAAAGGTGTTTGTGTTTTTAGTTCAACAATTAGATACTTCGGCTTGTGAAAGTCCAACACTTGCCAGTAAGATAAAGAACTTTATTAAACTGACTTACATAACTAAATAATTGTACACTCTAGACTTTCCTCTCTTTTCTCCTCTGGAAGTCCTTGCAGTCTAATAGAGTCTCTCTACATGAGATATTTTTGAGCTAAACTACACGAGACACCCAACACGTGTTGGGTTCCCGCAGTTTATCTGGGAAGTATAGTTGGACCAGCAGCAGCAGCAGGGCCTGAAAGATGGGAGGGAAAGAGTCAGCAAGGGGAGCCCAAAGCTGATAGGCGGCTAGCAATGGCAGAAGGAGCTGCTGAGACCGCCGCCGCTCCTTCTCCTCTCTGAGGATGGTTGAGTCTAGCAGCTGTGGCGGCAGTGGTGGCAGCAGCCTCAGCAGTTTCTTCTGCCACTGCTAGCTGCCTGTCAGCTTCAGGCAGCTAGCAGTGAGATGAGTGGAAACGTGATGGCATGCCATCAAGCCTGTCCTCCAAAACTGCCATTTCTTCCAGGAGAACTGATCTCTGTGGCCTGAAGAACAGTTTATAATACCAGGAGAACTCAGTTCCCACCTTGGAGTTGATAATCATATTCCCAAGTAAAATACTAAATGAAAAATATATTTTCATTAATATTTTATCAAAAACAAACAGAAAATTCAATGACACATACTTTCAGTTTATTTTTAGATCTCTTTATTATTCAGGCACCTGACTGGTTTGTAGTTCAAGGAAGTTAGCAAGAGTGCATGTAGAGATAATGGAAATGACATGGAATCAGCCCTGGTTTTTTTTCTGCTGGGGGGTGGTGGGTGGGCAGATCCTTTGCAAACCTGCCTGAGCCAGGGATTGGCCCTGGCAGAATATCTCCCTCCCTCCTCTGCTTCCCTTGCCACCTTGAATGTTCTTTCAGATGAGACTGATGTTCCATTCTCAGCACACTGTGGGAAATATAGTCATGCCAGATATGATTAGGTACCTGGGGTTATATTTCTGAAATTGCACCAAGATGCCGTGCTTGAGGCCAAAACTAGATGCAGTGGCATCCACAAATCTGACCATAGAGTTGCCAGCAATTCCTAGAGCTACCCTATTTCACTTTCTGCAGTGACATGATGCTGCTTATGACGCTGTGGGTTTTTTTAAAAAAAAATCTTCCACCACCACTCTGAGTCTCTCCACACAATACTTTTGACATGTGTTCTTCATGTGTTGGGAAACCCAATGTTAGCCGGGAAGTGTGATTTTAAATGACAGAGCCAGAGGAGATCACTGCAGAGGGAACAGATTCTCTCACAGCCCTCTGTCACCTCTGGCATCTCCCTTCCAGAGCCTTTGCCTTGCTGAGGCTCAATTCCAAATTTTAAGCAGTGAGGGCAGCAGGGTAAAAACTCCAGAAGGGGAGAGAGTCTGGCATGCCAGAGGCAGCGGAGAACTATAAGAGACTCTGTCTCCTCTGGAGCGATCTCCACCAGCTCTGTTTTTCAAAACTATGCTTCCCAGCTCCTGACACTTGATGGACATGCACCCCAGCGTCTCGTGTAGAGAGACTCTGAGCAGCTGTTGGCAACGGGAACAGTGGAATGGGACCACTATTCTCCCCTCTCCTATACTGCAGCTATAATCACATTCTTATCCTTTCCTTTAAAGCTACCACAGCAGTTTCTCTCCTTTTTTGCTTTTGTGTAAAAGAAAACGATGAGGTTTGCGCACACATCCTCCCCCTTGCTCTGAATGGAAATACAACATCAACAGAACCATTTTCTATTCAACTCTCCTCCTCCTTCACATATGCACACAAGTTCCTTTGCTCTGAACAGAAAAGAAGCATTTTTTTACCCCCCCCCCTACATCAAAACTGCTTTTTGCCCTTTCCAGGCAAAACATGGAGATAAGTGGAGAGCCAGTTTGGTGTAATGGTTAAGAGCAGCAGGACTCTAATCTGGAGAACTGGGTTTGATTCCCCACTCCTCCACTTGAAGCCAGCTGGGTGATCTTGGGTCAGTCACAGCTCTCTGGAGCTCTCTCAGCCCCACCCACCTCACAGGGTGATTGTTGTGGGGTAATAATAACATACTTTGTAAACCACTCTGAGTGGGCATTAAGTTGTCTTGAAGGGCAGTATATAAATCGAATTGTTGTTGTTGTTGTTATTAACTTTATATTGTTCTCCTGCAGGGCAAGTTACAGGTTAGGTAAGGGGTTGGGAAAACAGCAGCAGAAAGCTTTTCCACTCATGCACTCACAACAGGGATCCCAGTGGGGGCAGAGGAACAGGTTTAAACCTCCCCAGAAGTGCACTCCTGCATGCTCCAGATCATTTCCATGTTGCGCCACAGGGTTGCGCCAGGGGCTGATCAGGTAAAAATCGGCCCCCAACACTAGATTGGGGGCTGGTTTTTATCAAATTGGCCCCCGGCATGGCCCATTGCTTCTGTGTTGCTCTGGGAATTACATCATTTCCAGCATGACGCAGAAGCGATCCACAGTATGCAGGAGCTGCGAGCACGAGAGGTACGTTCTCCCAGCATGCCCCCCCTGACCCACCCTGTCCCCCAGTTTGAACCCAGGGGACCTGGCAACCCTAAATGAAGACAGGGGCCGTCGTCACACGGGCCCTTATTTCATCAGTTTTGCACTAGAAATCATTTCTTCTGTTATCGTTATTAGAACGGATTCTCCCATCTTTTGCCGACTGCTTGCGGTTCCAGTCAGTCACATTAAAAGGGAAAAGCACAATTCAACGGTCAGTCAAAGTGCCTCCAGAAACAGGGCCCTAAAAATCCCGCCCCCTTAAAAAAAAAAATTCCCCGCATATTTGCGTTATATCACTCTTCTATTATAATGTTGTGCTGGGCCAACCTAAAAACCAACTGTGATAGGTAGCAGAGGTTTCCCACCCATGGCAGAATAGCGCTATAGCACTATAGCGCTATAAGGCTGACGTTTTTTTAAAAAAATTACTTTGAGGCTTAATTGTGGGTCACACTGGGGCTTGTGGGAGTGTAGGAGAATCAGTGTTAGGTGAGACAGATGATCAGGGAGAGTGAGCGTTTTGGTGTTGCAAAGTGTTCATAGTCGATCCAGGGCATTCACATGGAAGTGGATAAAGACGACATAAAGAGTCACAACGCGTGAATTGGGGAGAATGGCGAAATCGCAAGAGAGCCGGAATAAGGTGAGAATTCAGCGGGAGATGGCGCTAGTTTGGCGCTAAATTTATGGCTGTGTGATGACAGCCATGCTCTTATATGTTGTAAATGTTGTACAAATGTTGTACAAACCACCATTTTGTGACTGGCTCCAACCACTGACCCATTTTGTGACTGACAGCTCCCACAGTTCTTAAAAAAATTAACTACCTGTATCTTTTCTAAATGAACTAAAACTGACTGCAGATGAAAATATTATATAAAAACAGCATTCCCCTGCCCCCCCCCCCCGCACCCACACACAAAGGGATTTTGGGATTCCTACCTCTTTGTCTTTTATAGTGGATGTCTGTCTTCCTGTTTCAGTACTGTTTCTTTCCAGTCTTCCTGTTCTACCCTCTCTTAGATTGTTCCCTTTGGGACAGGAGACCTGTAACTTACTGGGCACATCTTTCCTGCTAAATACAGTATTGTGTCTAGCCTACAGGGCTCTATCAATAATTAATTGTAAACAATAAAATCACAGAGCTATTTTGCTATATGGCTGCTTAGTTTTCAATCCCTTTAACTTTGTGAAGATGTTTTAGCTCATGTCCAGGAACCACAGAGAATCAAACTGCCATGTTAAATGCAAAGATAATTTGATAGCTCAGAATTTATTGCTGAACACCAGATTAAGAGTCTCAATGATATAGATTCTTATAGAAGAAAGGAAATTGCTGGAGATAAACAAAGAGGTTTTCTTTACTTTTTCATTCTTTGCAATAAGAAGTGACCAGAGGGTCATGGTATATTCTTTGGATTGGCTTACACTGCAGTCCTGAGCAGATTTACACCCTTTTAGGCAAACTAAGGGAAAAACATCTTGACTAATTTTCTAACTGAAGTCTGGGATTTGGCAAATAAAATCCCAAGGGGCTCAGGCATGGCATGGCAAGGTGCTAACCACTGATCTTGTCTAGACAATTCTACACAGACACTGAGGACTAAAGTCTCTAGCTGGATCATTCCCTTCCCCACCTCTGGTTGCTTTCTTGAGCTCTTGCAGAGGACTATTCACCAAAACTGCAGCAGAGTGTCTTGTGCCTGTCCTTCAAAGAACCCTCAAGTTTCAAGCAAACTGAGCAAAACAATTGAATTCTACCGGCTCCTGAGCACCCCCTTCCCCCCTACACCCAAGATGTCTCTCCCCAGCCCGCAATGAGGGGTGAAGGGGGAAGGAGAGGGGAAGGAGAACAGCAGTTCTCCTTGAGATTGGCTGGGAGTGCTCTTTGCTCCTCCCCTGCAACAATTTGGTTGGAAGGGAGAAATTCAGTACAGATTCAAGTGAAATGCAAGCTCATGCTGAGTTGCTGGTAAATGCCCATACTCCCAAAAAAAGGGTTTTGTGAGAGAGGGGTTTGGGGACGATCAAGAAGCCAGAATTAGTATTTCCATTATGGAGAGTCACAAGTTAGAAACAGATATTTTCATTATTTTTACAGCTTGTGGTTTTTCATTACACGTGCCCCTTATTATTAGTGCAATTACAGGGAGAAATGCTGAGAATTCTCTGTGCCTATCAGGTGCCATGTGGCCAGCAATTCTGGAGTCTTGTTCCATATACCATGAGTGCTGTCAGGAAAATGTGCTGTGGGGGAGGGCCTCTATTCTGTCCTACCCCTCTGTTGCACCAGCTGCCTGCTTCTCCCCACCATTGGCCCTGGAGCTGCCTCAGAGCTGAGAAGAAAGGGGGTTGATAGATACTACCTAGTTCCTCTTCTTCTCTCTGTGCCTTTCCTCCACTGGCTGGATTAATGGTGGAGTTGTCCTCATTGGCTTACTCCTTTGCCCTTTTAAAGATTGTGCAGCAAGCTGCACACTCCCCATTTGTCAATGCAGGCCTCTTGTGACCCCTGCCTTCTGCACAAGAAGTTCTGTGCCAGCTGTGCCAGCTGTGCTGCTTCATCTCTGATTCTCCTGGAACAATCATCCCTGAACATGGCCCAGTCTCCTCTCCTCATACCCATTCTCCTCTGAATCATAATGCTGTTCTCAAGATGACCAGTGGAGGAAGAATGCCCTACTGGAAGAGCCCCCACAACAGCTGCAGGGATCAGCTGACTGAATGTCCCATAAGATCGAGGGTAGAAGAATGACACTGGGCCCTTCAGTCTGAGCTGCTTGTCCTGCAGTGTGATGATGACTGTGTTAGTTCTCCTGACCGTGATCCTTGGCTCCTACATGCCTGGCCTTGTGTCTTGCCTCTGTCTGGAGTGGCTAGTGGATGCTCTGCCCTGACCACATTGTGTCATGCCCTAGGGACTCGTGGCATGTTTCCATACCTTCTGGTTACCTCACTTTTGGCTTGGCCTTAGGCACCATCCTACCTGACCTCTCCAACCACACCTGTTCATGCAGCAGCCTTGCATTCATCACTGTACCACAACCTGTAATAACACAAATCAAAATAAGATTATTTCCTTTAAATACATTAAACTGCAGATGTGTATGTTTGCTGTACACTTATGGAAATCTCCAAGCATCAAGGGGACACAATGCTAATTTATTTATTTATTATATTACATTTCTAAACCGCCCTCCCCGTCAGAGGGGCTCAGGGCGGTGTAACAACAACGATTTACACATACAATTTAAAACAGTAAAAACATTATAAATAAACATTTAAAACATTAAACATTTAAAACATTTTTCTGTATACAATAAAATTTCTCAGTGACGGATATAAGCCGTGTTCCACCCTTCCAAGCTCATTGACTACAAGGGTTGGAAATAGTTATGTTTGATCACTCTTCTTTCTCACCCTCACGTGCATCACGTTAACTAAGGGCCAAGCTACACATGACGAATGACACTTGAACGGCAAGTGGATTGAGTGGAGGGCAAGTGAACAGGGAGAAATACACTTGCCGTTCAAGTGTCATTCGTCATGTGTAGCTTGGCCCTAAGATAGTTTCAGGTGGGTGGCTGTGTTGGTCTGTAGTAGAAGAGCAAGATTCAGGTCCAGTAGCCCCTTAGAGACAAACTAGATGTTCAGAGTATGAGCTTCTAAGAGTCAAAGCTCCCTTTGCCAGATTAACATTAATGGAAGTTCCAAGTCTTGTTTTTTGCACAGCATGACTTCAGCTTCCTTATTCAAATAGCACCCTCTGCTGCTTGACTACCAAATCTGCCTTGCTTGCTTTGGAACAGGCAGCTAGACTAAAAGCCAAGAAGAGTTACTTCATCTTACATTTCAGGCTTGAAAGTTGTTCCCCTGTGTTCAAAATGTGAACAGCATCATTTATGAATATATATAAATTACATTATTCATAAATGACACTTATTATGTATTTGATAGTTGGTTCACAAACTGGGAAAAAATAGCATTTGGAGTATTATCTGACCCTGTGGAGCTTTACTGAGCAAGTACAGTAAAGAACACTGAAAAACAAACACATGGTGTTGAAGTTTGCACTCTCTTGGCTATGATGAAAATGAAGCTGTAAATAAATCTATTGCTCTGCACTCCCCACTGAGTGGTGAGAAATTACACTTGCACAGTGCAGCTGTCATTTCTAAGAGCCAAATAGCAATTTTACAGTTTAGGGTTTGGGGTGGTTAGGAGAGGTTGCTTGTTTGTTTTTCAGATGAAGGAAGTACAACAAATGGGATCATACCTATGGACAATTCAATAATTGCTTAAAGACATTTTAGGACTCCAGGTTTTATGTGAGATCTCTGCATTCCAGTTTTCACATTGCATTTTCTCCAATAGATACATATATTATTAGCATATGTGCAAAAATCTGAATTAATGTAGTGTGTGAGTTGGTCCTGCAAACAAGTTCTTCTGCATGAAGCACAGGTTTCTGTTCTGAGAGATATGGTAAAAATATGCCAATGGAGGGGGCGGGTATCTAAGACCATTTCTGTTACTTTTATGTTCTCTAAATTCTGGACAGAAATCGTGCTTTGTAGAAGTGGGAGCAGCTTCTCAATAGCCTTATGTGATGCTATTCTAATCCTGTACCACACACAGTTATGATGGGGCTGAGCCTGAGAAGCACCTCCTACTTATATTGGCACTTATGTGACAAGAGGATTAAAAAAAGAAGAGGGTTCATCGAAAGCTCTTGACTTCTGGTAATCATTAAATTTTCATTTAAAGTACTTTCATCTTGGGATGCTGGCACAATTACGTTCAGTTCACCTTAAAATAGAATACATCCAGCAGGTCTGTGTGAAGCATTTCTTACCTTCATTTTACAAAATTATGTGATTGTACCACGCACTGTTAAATTTTACAACTCCTAACCAGGAATGGCTACATTTCAGTAGAAGTTTAATTGAGCCCGACATACAATTTGCATACTCAGTCCTGAATATTTCAGCAATTCTGTCATTGCATTGATTTTAAAGGAAGCAAAATAGGACTCATTGCTCACAATGGGCATATGAGCTCTTTGTTTCCAAAGAGTAAATAATGGACTAAAAAGCTGGAAATTTTCCAAAGATAATTGCTAATTCAATTGATATAAAACACATCCATGCCACATAATAAAGCCCTTTCCCGAATGGCCCATTATATCCTAAATGAAAAGTCCCACCCGAGAGCACGAGCAAAATATGCCCTAAATCCAGATTGCTCAGGCAAACTTGGACAGTCATAGATTTCTCATGCAAGTGGCTAACAAGACATAGCAAAAAGAATTAGGATTGATGGCTACTGTGACCACAGCCACCTCGAATATGACATAACTATGGCACCCAATCACAGCTAGCAATATAGAAGCTTATTCCCCACAGCAAGATCCTACACCAGTGCAATAAATATCTGAATATGGGAACATAGAGAAGGGCCAGTGGTATGATCCTCTCTTCCTGACTGTTTCCCTCTTGATTCTTGGACTCATATGCTCACCACAGAAACATGAGCTTTACCATAATGGTTCACACACTAGTGCAGGAGTCCCCAGCCTTTTGAACCTGCGGGCACCCTTGGAATTTCTGACACAGGGTGGTGGATGCAACCACAAAATGGCTGCTGCAGGAGGTGGGACCAACTACAAAAAATCAGGAAGTGAGGTTATGTATAATTCTAATAGGAAATTTTCAACATTTCAGGCAGAAGCTTTGTTTAACAGAGTGCCTTTTAAAATGAACATATTGTTTTCAAGGGGTTGTTTTTGCATACACACAGCTAGGCTTGCCAACCTCCAAGTGGTGACTGGAGATCTCCTGGAATTATGACTGATCTCCAGGTGACAAAGATCAGTTCTGCTGGAGAAAATGACTTCTTTGGATAGTGGACTCTATGAGATTATGACCTGCTGAATTCCAGCTCCTCCCCAACCCCACCTCCTCAAGCTCCAGCTCCAGAATCTCCAGGTATTTCCCTACCCAGAACTAGCAACCCTACATAGCTTACCTTCAGTGATGCAGAGAAGATCCATGTGAAGTGGGGGCAGCTGCTGCCAAAGCAACAGTTTTGAAAATCTGCACAGCCAATCTGAAGCTCTGTTGTACAAGAAGCTCCATCTGGTCTTTCCCACTTTCTAAAAACACTTGGTGGGCGCCAGGAAAGGTGTTGGTAGGCACCACGGCACTCATGAGCATCACGTTGGGGACCCCTGAACTAATGTGAATAGGGCTGTGTGCATGAAGCAAAAGAGGTAAATTGTCGTGGCTTCATCTACTAAATTGAAGCATCTTTCCTTAGTTGTGGCAATCTCTTATGCCCGAGAAGAAGAAGAAAAACTAAAGTATGATGTTGGAGTGATTCTTGATTTCCACTATTATTTATGTGTGAAGTACCAGATCAACGTATTTTGATACATGTATCTAATTTGCTTTAAAAAAGAAAATCTAATTTATTATCTTTTACTTGGAAATATGAAGATACACAAACATTCTGTGCTGTTGGTCCTTAAATGTATTCAGAATCAAATTGACCATAAAACCCAGGATTGTTCTAGGTAACTTCTGCCAGTACTGATTTTTTAAATCAGAAGGATTCTTAGGATAGAGTTACACAATTGCTCCAAATATGAAGAAAAGGTCCTTGAGGTGACTTTAGTGCTTTAGATTTAACTGAAATAAATTTTAAACGAAACCACAAGGTGGCCTGGCAATGTGTTAATGACTCTGGACTACAGCTCCTAAACTGGCTTTCATGACTTCTGCACATGGAATGAGGTAGCAAGAAAAGCCATTGTGTAGCATATGAACAGAAGCTACTCTGAAGTCTGAAGCAATACACAGCAGAAAGGTCAGGGGCTCCAAGATTACCATCACTTGTACCAGTTATGATCCATGAAGTCAAACATTCTCAAGTAGCAATTTATGGAAGTCCACAAGGGGCTCAATAAACCTGCAAAACCACTGGGTTGCCAAGCCATGATAGAAGGCTTGTGAGTCATCATAAGTAGTGCTGGCTTTCCATAGAGAATACGTTGTCCTTCTACCAAATCATTGTCTGCAAGCACCCACTGATTATTATTTAATTTTGGACAAAAGCAAGCCCCCTGTCACAGTCGCTGCAGCAAGTGGTGCAAGAATGGACAGAAACAGCATTCACATACACCCACTCTCATACTATTTGCTGCCGCCGCCACTGGCACAACCCCCATCCACAAATGCAACAGTGATTTCTCCGAGACTGCCCCCACCCCCAGTCCAAACAGTCCTATTTCCTCCTCACTTCCCTTTACCTACTCAGCCGGCATAACACGACTTGGCAGAGAAAAAAGAAAAAGTCGCTTTTAAAGGGCTGGGCAGGGGATGCAGAACCTGGCTGTGCCATTGTGAAGGCGGAGCATAACTCTGCATCCTCCCTGTGATGACTATGGGGGTGGCATCCAGAGGGATACTCCACCCAGAGCCACGCGATAGTTTTTTCTTTACTTCAGAAAAACTAGGTTTATATTTTCTTGGGGGGGGGATGGGAGCCAGACAAGCCACCCACAGGTGAAGCACAATATTGTCGGGCCCCTTCCTTCCATTGTGGGGTTTCCTGTTCTTCACATGGGAGGGAGAGAATCCCTGCATGAAAGCAGGCTGGGTTACACAAATGTTATCTAATACTGACTTGCACCGCATTGTAATATAAAACAGAAGCATAACAAATGTGTAGATTTTAGTTGACTGTCAGGTAAACCCTGCAGTTGCCTGTAGATAATATGAGAGAATGTGTATTTGTTAGAAAAGCACTGGAAGAATGAAGGGAGCTGAGATATAACAATATTAAAACAATATTTCTATTATATTAAAACCGTTAACAAAAACTTTCCACTTCAGCGCTCTATGGACTTGGCAACATTTTCTGTCTTTTGGACATCTGTTTTACTGAAACACTAATAGTACTATTTATGAGAAATGTGACATGAGGTATTGTAATACGAAGCACCAGTGGCAAAATGGAGGAGTCTCATTCTACATCTAAAAGATTCCTCATAAAGTGACATTTACTCTAGAGAGTACTTACACTTTAACTGTATATGGAGGTTTGATAGATGTTCATGGTGGGCTTTCCCGTAATGATCAGCTATCAGGCAGAGAACAAGCCAAGAGTGCTCAGTGTATTTAATTAAGCTTTAATTTTTGGCCTGTTTACAACAGATTTGTCTACAGTGTCAATTAAAGGGCTGTCTTTGGGGACATGGTATTTTTGACGTTGCAAGGCCTTCCTTCCCTTCCAGAGGTGGTAATGGGGAAATGCTAATGTTCTGTGTATGGTAATTAGCATCATCCGTTGGAGAGGAAAGGTCATTTTAAATGGCTATTGAAGCCTTGTGGAGATGTGATCACTGTAGCCAAAGTACTGCAATCCAAGAAGAATTGTTGATTTATTTATTTATGAAATTAATAAACAGCCTTCCTTGTAAATAGGACTTCAGGTGGCTAATAGTATGTGACGATGGGGCTCATTGGTGCCCCCTTCAGCAAGGAGGCTGAAGGTCTCCACTGTGGCACTTGTTGGGTGGGGCCCACGAGGCCTCAGAAGTGAGAGGGCTCAGGTTGCCATCACAGGTCCCTCTCCTCTCTACAAGCTGCCTTGTGGAACTGATGGGTCTGGTTTATGAGGATCACTTGGCCCCTTCCTCGCCTGTGTTCTGGTCCCTTTTAAGGCCTGTGCAGCAAAACACACAGGCTCAGTGGAGACCCTGGCCTCCTGTAAGGCTGGAGCAAATGGGGGCCATACATGCAGCTAAATTAGGGTTGCCAGCTCCATGTTGGGAAATTCCTGGAGATCTGGGGGGTGAAACCTGGAGAAACCTGGAGAAAGTGGGGTTTGTGGAGGAAAAGGACCTTGGCATGGCATAATTCCATAAAGTCCACCCCACAAAGTAGCCATTTTCTCCAGGTGAACTGGGCCGCTTCCACATGGCTTACCTTATTCTGCAAAATAGTGAAATCTTGCACAAAATCTCACAAGAAGACGCTGTTATCGCATCTTCTTGTGTTATAACAGCGTCTTCTCGTGTGATAACAGCGTCTTCTCGCGAGATTTCGCGCGAGATTTCACTATTTTGCAGAATAAGGTAAGCCGTGTGGAAACGGCCCTGGTCTCTATGGCCTGGAGACCAGTTGTAATTCTGGGAGATCTCCAGCCACTACCAGGAGGCTGGCAACCCTAAGCCAAATCCTGCCCCAGCCCACCCCCACAGGTGTCCAGGCTTCCTGGCATGGGCAAACATGACCAGTGAGAAGTCTTAAAGGGACTGTACCACTGATGCCAGTTCCCAGCCTCAGTTGGCACCTCCTTGGACAACTAGGGTGATGTTCACCCAATCCACAGCATCCCACAGGCCCTGCCAGCCCAACGCAAGTCTCATCTCCCCAGATGGTGGTCTTGGCAGCTGTGCCTGCTCCTCAGGCATCTGCTCTGGGTGCAGTGATGGCTTCAGAGATTATGATGTTGGGAACTGATATGTAGGGGTGTGCAATTTGGTATATCTGATCCAAAAATATACTGCCAAAATGCCTTATCTGTATTTTTTCCGATATATTTGGGAATCCTGATCATATCCAGTATTCTTGAGTATAATGATATTTCTATCCTAATTAATACTGGAAATAATCAGGAAGAACTGGGGCTGCCATTTCAAAGGACACAGCAGCTTGTTTTTCTTACTTTCACCTTTTTCCTTGGCAAAAACGGAAGGGTGAAGGAGGTGATTCTCACAGGCAAATGGCATCACTTGTTAGAGGGAGCTCAACTTCTGTCCTGTCATGATGATTCTCTCATAGACCATATGAGAGAATCGTTGTGATTTGACTGACAATTGAGCTCTCTCTAATGTGTGATGCCATTCACCTGTAAGAACTGCCACCTTCCCCCCTCCCTTTTTTGCCCTAGAAACCTACAAGGGGGAGGGCAAGCTGCTCCGACCAGCTGCAACTTCAAGGAGAGATTTTTTTTCAAATGCCTGCCTTTTGGCGCCTGCTGCCAGGTTGGCTCTGTTGGGATTCTCTGGCCTGGCATTGATTCTGTTGGACTTTCTTGGTTCTTTCAGTTGGTGGTTTCTCTTGTATGTTTGGTTAAGGCTTCTTTGCCCTAGAGAAACCATTGGATTCCACCCCCCACCCCACCAAGGAAACAATGGAGACTAGCTGAGGACACCTTGTTCATAGATCATAAAATTGGACCCCTTCACCCAATCTTCCTGACATACGTGTGTGTGAAGAGGTATTTAGCAGACAAGCAGCCCTCTCTCTGCTACAATTTTGGTTTAATTTCCATGAAAGATATCTCTTCCAGCTCCTCAGAAATATTCCCCCATAGACAATCATGGACCAATTAATTTCAGAATCCCACCCCCCAAACCCAGATGTGAATACAGAATGAGTATGGGAGAACCTGAATATCAGGAATATTGATGTTTATGGCCTCTCCAATACTCAAATCCAAAAAATACTCATTTTTTTAGTGCACAATCCTACTAGAGAGCTGATACATTTGGGGGCTGTTGGGGCTCCAGACACAATGTCATCTTTAAGACACCAAATATTTTGACATCCAGACACAGTTTGAGTAATTTTCCATTTGGCTACTTTTTATGCCTTGGCTGGGTTTGGCGTAGGGATGCCAGGTCCCCTGTGCTTGAAACCGGGGGATGGGTAAGGGTTGGGGGCACACACCAGGCGTCATTCCCAGCATGATGAAGAAGTGCTTCAGAGTGCATAGGAATGTGCTGCAGTCCTCCAGGGCCCATTTCTGCATCTCCCCCCCCCTCCATAGGCCAGGTGAGAGGTGGCGGAGGGATGGAGGCTGGGAGCGGGGAATCCCCTGCCCCCACCAGGGGAATGGCATCTCTAGTTTGGGGACTGCCACTTCTACTTATGAACAGTCTGAAGAAAGTCTTCATAGATGTATGGGTCATCAAAAATGTCCCTTTTCTTTAGTGGTACAGAGAAATTAGAGAGTCTTTTCTGTTGTCCTGGTCTGCAGTTTTATCACATCTAAATGCAACACTGTATACAACAGACTAGCTCATCTTTCTATCTGTTTGTCTGTCCCTGCCCTCTCAATGGCTCCTTTTGTGTGAGACTAGGCTTCCAACTGACCTTGTCTGGTATATCCATTTGTTGTCTTTTGATAAAGGCCTAGTACATGTGTTGTAGCGAGGGATCCCATTCCCGCACTGGGGGCAGCAGATCCCCGCTTCCATACTCTGCCCCTTGCTAGAGTTGCCAGCGCCAGGTTGGGAAATTCCTGGAGATGTGGGGGGGAGCCTGGAGAGGGTGGGGTTGGAGAGGAGAGGGACTTCGGCAAGGTATAATGCCATAGACTTATGGTTGCCAGCGCCAGGTTGGGAAATTCCTGTAGATTTGAGGGGTGTACCATGGAGAGTACAGGATTTGGAGAAGGGAGGGACCACAGCAGGGTATAATGCCATGGAGTCCACCCTCCAAAGCAGCCATTTTCTCCAGGGCAACTAATCTCTGTCACCTGGAGATCAATTGTAATTCTGGGAGATCCCCAGCCACCTACACGTTACTGTCTATAAACGTACTGACTGTAGTCTGGGAGTGCGTCCATTCAGAAAGATCACTGACAGATGCTCTTATTTGCATTTTAATTCTTTTCACCCTAAACATTTAAAAAACAATATACCTGTCGGTCAGTTCCTAAGGATGAAGCGCAACTCCACTAGTGATGTTGACTTTAGACAACATAGTAAACATTTGGACTTAGCCCTTGCCTCTAGAGGTTATCCAGAAAGTGTCAGACTGCCAGCAATTAGGAGGGCGGAGTACACACCGCGTGAGACACTTCTCCATCCAAGAGGGCGCCAGGCTGATTCTAGAATCAAGTGGGCACTAGAATACACTTCCATGGCAGGTCCTATAAGCAGAATAATTAAGAAACATTGGCATTTGATAAATGGCTTCGGCAGATATGAAGATCTTCCAACCATTGGTTATAGACGCACTACAAGCCTAAAAGACATTCTCATTAGATCAGAGTATCAACAATTGGCCCCTGGACATTTTCCTTGCGGAGAGTGCACCGTATGTTACTTAATGGTAAAACTCGATACCATTCTACCGGATAGAAAAAACATAGCTATTGGCTTTTCAACATGCAGGACAGCCAATGTAGTTTACATTATACAGTGTAGTTGCCGACTTAACTATATTGGAAGTACCACCCATCAATTGCGAGTCCGCATTCAGGAGCACCTCTCGCGTATAAGAAACAACATTAGAGAGGCTCCTCTGGTAGAGCATTATTTGTCCAAGCATAGGAACATCAATGACTTGCAGGTTTCCGTTTTAGAGGCGACAGATGTACCTTCCAGCACGGATCAGTCTAAGAAATTGTTACAAACGGAATCCAAGTGGATTTTCGAGTTTAATACCTAGCGATCTGAATCTTTCAATAGACTACTCCTGCTTTCTAGATTAGGGGAATTATTTCTGGATTGTATATAGCCCACTGTGTCTTTGGAGGGACCTGGGTCCACAGGTTCTCGGCAAGCATTGCTTCTACGACTATAAAAAGTATAAAAATATTTATTAGCAATTTGGTATGTTGCTTCTTTTATATATGAATGTAATATGCATGAATGTATTTATATATATGTATTTATATGTGTTAATATGGATCTTTGTACTGTATTACACGTAATTATTATGTAGTGTAGACCCCTTTAAGGAAACGGTGGATTTTAATTGCTTTAATGATATGGCCCTAGGCATTTTATTGAAATACGGGGTGGTTTTCTGTTAGCTGTATCTGTCATTTCATTGCATTTCGAATTCTTCATTGTATTTCCAACTGAGTGGGGTGTGAGGAGAGATAACTGCGACCAGTGAGTACATACATGAATTATTACACAAGACGTTATGTTTTTATAAGAAATAATTTATTAATTAATTTTGCATAATAATTTCCATCATAGTCCATTGAATTATGCCCAAGAAGAAGTAAGAACGAAACGGGAAATGGAAACTTGAGGATAAGCCCGTCGGCAGTGTTCCTTGGCACTTCCAGTTCCATCTTTGGACTTCCAGCTCCATCTTTGGACTAATGGTCTGATTTGTATCTCAAGCGGGACGTTTTTCCCCATCCCTGTATATTCTCCATCCAACAGGTGAGACTATATCTATTGTAATTGCTTGTGGACTGACAGACTACCTCATTATTATTGTTTATAATTGCACCTTGAATTGATATATATGCACTTGCACTTTAGCACTTTGCACATGCAAAAAATATATAAAAATTAATTTCTAATTGATTGGTAATTATTGTTAGCACCTGAAGCCTGGCAGCCATACCCCTCACCACCACTCACTGGGCCAGCAGGGGGGAAAGGCGCAGGAATGGGCCTCTCAGGCACACTCCCGGGGCAGAGAGACCATGTCACTCCTGGGAGTGACATCATTGCGCCACCCCAGAGCACTCCTGTGCCTTGCAGTGCAGGCCTGTTGGGGGCCTAAATAGGCCCGCTGTAAAGCGCGCATGCACCCCGCACCTATGCGCTTTGTGTGTGCACAAAAAAACATGATGGGTGTGAAGGAAAGTTAAGTGCCGGGCCTCCCCTCCCGCAGAGAGGGCAAGGGGACCTGGCAACCCTGGAATGAATCACACTACATGGGTGTTTCATGGGGTCTCCCGATATGGCAGGATATCCTCCTGCCAGCAACTGGCACTTCCCCACACTATTTCTTCTTCCCCTTCTCCTGGCAGCTTCCATATTGTCATCTTTCCCTCCTTCCCACCTACTAACCAACCTTTTATCTGTCCCCTCTTCTGCTACATTGATTCATCTATACTCCACTTTTCTCCGCAATGGGGACCCAAAGCAGCTTAATCATTCTCCACTCCTCCAATTTATCCTCATAATAGCCCTGTGAGGGAGGCTAGGCTAGGAATGTCTAACTGGCCCGAGGGTCACACAGTGAGCTTTCATGTCAGAATCTTTGTTTGAACCTAGATCTCTCAGAACCAAGTGTGAAACTCAAAACACTAAATCACACTGGCTTTTGTGCAGTAACTACTGTTGAATGGTAGCATGCAGCCAAAACTGGGTGCTGTTTTATACTTCTTCTTTAAGAAGCTATCCTAGTAGGACTCCCTGCAAGCAGAAGGGACACAGTTTCACTTTCCTGCCAGAAGCCTGCAGGTACCAGGGCCTACCAAGAACTCTTGAGGCCAGGGCCATTTTCACACGTCTTACCGACTCCGGTACATGATGCAAAGCTTTCGCAAGGACAACGTCTTCCTGGCGCGATTTCGTGCGAGAACCAGGAAATCGTGCCAGGAAGACTCTGTCCTTGCGGGAGCTTTGCATGACGTACCGGAGCTGGTAACGCATGTGAAAACGGCTCAGGACAACCCTGGGCCTTGTGGACAAACACAGCTTTTCATTAAGTATTTTATATCTTTTCTTCCAAGCCAAATTACTTACCCTACAGTTATTGTTAATAAAGAAACCTTAATGTTTAAGGAAACTGGGTGTTCCATTGCAAGTTAGGTGGTAGCAAGTCGCCCAGTGGTTGCTGCTGGGCCTGGCCCTAATTCGTTCTCCCTGCGGGCCAAAACAGGCCTGGAAAGGGCCCTGCCCCCCTTTTTTACTGCCAAAAAACCAAGGCTGGAAGGTTGACAATACTGTTGTTGTTTCTTATCAACAACCACTTAGGGCATTTGTTTCTTAAAACTGCAGTTGCTATTTCTGTTGTTTGGGGAGTTTTAAACCCTCCCCCCATTTGTATGTGTGTGCGCGCATGCGTGTGCGTGCGCATGCATGCACGTGCATGCACACATGTACTTTAGATTTCAAATTCTTCTGCAATGCTGGGGCATTTTTCAGGTTTGTAGAAACATCTGTCTGTTCACAGCTCCAATCTCTAGATTTAAGTATCTACAGATCTGGCCACATTTGGAATTAGATATACAAACAGGGGACCTATTGTACATTGAGATTAACAGCTCTTTATTATAATAAACATCTTTTTGGAGACTGGAAGCAGACAGACTGAAGACTCAGGCTCAACAGTATCCAATTTATACTCGTAGAAACCACTCCCACCTTTACAACAACCAATACAATGTAAGGAGCTAGAATCCTTCGTTTGCATGAACTATATACAAGTACCTACTTTTGAGCATAGCGATTGGACTACAAAGCAACAGTTCTGATTGGCTGTGCCAGCATCCAAACACCAATAGCCTTGTAGTCCTCAGGAACCTTTGTTCTACTCAAGCAATACATAACAGGACCCACAAGGATTTGCAGCAGAATTTCATTTATCCCTCCCCCACTATTTCCTCTTTCCCTTCCCTGAAAGCTCCTATAGCCTCTACTCTTTCCTTACTTCCTTCTGACCTTCCAACTCACCAGTCACCTACTCTTATCTGCCCTCCCCTCATCTTCAGCTTTCCCTCCTTGCTTCCCCCTGCCATTGTCTCCCCAGGAAAACTCCGACCAAGTTTTCTCTAAAAGAGCTTGGCCCATTTGTATAGTGGGGGAATCCACAAGGAACCTCACTTTTTCTTGTATTTCCTTCCATACTCTGTTTACTTTTTCCTTCTACCTGGCAGCCCCCATACCTTCACTTTTCCCTGCTTTCTTCTCCCCACTTACACACCAACCTATCTTTTATCTGCCCCCCATCATCAGTTATATTTGCTATTTATGTCATTTATATCCCAAGTTTTTGCACAATTGGAACCAGAGCAGTTTACGTCTTTCTCCTCTCTTCTGTCTTATCCTCACAACAAACCTGTGAGGCAGGTTAGCCTGAATGTGTGTGACTTACCCAAAGTTACCCAGTGAGTTTCTATAGCAATGTGGAGATTTAAATCTGGATCTCCCAGATCTCAGTCTGAAATTGTAACCACTACACTGGCTTTCACAGAGTCTCTCTACATGAGACATCTGACATGTGAAGAACATGTGTTGTGAGATATAATGTTAGCCAAGAAGGTAGTTTAAAAAGACAGAACCGGTGGCAGGGCAAAGGCCTGGAGCTGTGTGAAGGGGCTGTGAAATGCCAGAAGGGAAACTTCAACCTACTGTAACCTCTCCAGGTCCAAGCCCAGCTCTGGAAGGCAGCTCCAGCACATTTCCATTCCTCACTGCCCTCTGGTTGCCTCCCCACACAGTTTTAGACTGGAGAGGTGAAACTGACAGAGCCTTCAGGGAGGCAAAGATGAAATTGATAAACCCTCTGAGGAGTGATCTCTGGCTCTTCCTGGCTAACATTGCGTCTCCTTACACTTGACGAATATGCACTGTGTAGAGAGACTCATAGGGTAGCTGCTGTTGAACAGTAACAATCAGCCAATCCTGGGTGAGTTATGCAAATTGCATGGTATCTATTTGTCTGGTTGCTGCCAGGCCTGGCCCCAGTGAGTGCTTCCTTAAAGGCCAAAATAACCCTGGAAAGGGCCTGTTCCTATTCCCCTACCTTCTCCTAACAGAAATCAAGGTTTGAATAATGTGGTTGTCTAGAAAATGCCACTGAGGTCATCTGTTTCTAAAGCTACATGTGTTCCTTTGATCATTTTGGGGCCTTTTAACCCTCCTCATTATATGTATATATGTATGTGTCTGTGTGTGTATTTCACATTTCAAATTTTTCTGCAAACCTCAGGGTTTTCTGATGCTTGTAGAAAGATTTGTCTTGTCTATCCATGACCCCAATCTCCGGATTTAAGTATCCACAGATGAGGCCACCTTGAGAATTAGATATATTGATTAATGATCTACGCAGGCGCATACTGCGTAATTGTTTTAGTGCATTGATATAAATCTGTGCATGTTTTGCACTTGGATTCCTGGCAACTCTCTCTCTCTCTCTCTCTCTCTCTCTCTCTCTCTCTCTCTCTCTCTCTCTCTCTCTCTCTGTCTGTGTGTGTGTGTGTGTGTGTGTGTGTGTGTGTAAAGCATATCTAAGAAGTTCTTGAATCCCATGAAAATCTTTGGCTGTCATTCTTATCATATAGTAGCCCGCTTATTTCTCCAATATACCTTAACTTAAAAGGTTTTTTTAAAAAGTGCTATAGTTGGTTCTCTGCTGAGCCGCATTTGGCTTTAGAACCATACATTGCAGACCCCTGTTCTAAGACCTGGTTTAAAGATGATACTAATAGGATAAAGAGCTTAACCACACAACTTTACATCCACTCAATATCTTTTAAAACCTGGATCCTCAGCCACTATGCATGCAGTTTTGCCATGCCTGAGATCTGTAGTCTGAACGTGTTTTGAGCTTGCATGCTAATGTTGCACATGCAATAGCCCAATTTAAACAAAGTGCTGGGACTTTTCCTGATGAGCCGGTGGCTTGCCCCCTGACTGGACCCCCTGGACTGGACCCTCCCAGACCACAAAGTTTACTGCTGGTTGTCTGGCAAACAATAAATATTATTTTAGAGGCAGGAGGGATACAGAGCTTTGAGAAAAGGCAATGAAGTGCCTCCTCCCTTCCCTTTTTTAAAACAACATTTCTTATGTATATATTTTTCCTGTTGGGGATTTCACATGTATTTAGCAACATTGTGAGCATGTGCAGTTTAGATTCACTGACTTCTGCCCTGCAGCTTTTCAAACCAAGCTTGTTTTCTCCACCTACTGGGCTATTATGATTATTGCAGCTTCTTCTCGGTAATTTAAAAGACAAGAAATTATTTACCTCAATAATTTTATCTTTGCTGTTTTACAACTTTTCAGTAACATGGAATATAGGTTAAATAACAGTTGGAGAGAACATAATATATAACACATTACCTTCATTACATAATTATATAATATGCTGTGCTCACCAGCACTCTAGCAGTACTTTATTCCATTTCAATTTTGTACCTTGCTGACCTGGCAATAATCTCTGTGTTTGTTGCACTCGAGGGCTTTGTCTACCTGAAATTATCGAGCCAGGCTTTTTAAAAAAAAATCTGCAAAAGGAGGGAAGAGGCCACAGTAAAGAGATACAGAGGACAGAACACCAACAGATGCAAAGAATCCTTTATTGTCCAGCAAATTCCCAGAATGTGCTTGACTTCAAACTATTGCTTGCACCTGTTGGTTTCTGCAGCTGCTTTCATGTTTCATTTCCTAAAAATATCTTCCAGGTACTCCACGATGGAATAGATTATCCGGACCTATTTCAATGGGGATTCTGGCCAAAGTAGGGAGAAAAACTGCCTTGATTGCCCTGCCAATAAAGGCCCAGTAGGTGTGCGAGATAGGGGAGGAAAAAGGTCTGGATATTGTTTTGACTATGCTAACCTCTCAACTTCTGTTGTAATGTGCTGTAAATGAGGCTGAAAGGTAGCCTGGAAAATGCAACTGGTCCCAAATGCAGCAGGGGCACAATGCACACCTGTGCTAATAAAAATTCCCCAGATTACCAGATGTTATCTTCTGGTGAATTGAAGGTGTTGGTTTTAACCAATAAGACCTAGGTATGGGACACCTAAGGATATTCCTTCGCCTATCTATGTTTCTATGGGTATGGAGTTCCAGAAATAGGGCCATTTTGTAACATCCATCACTTTAATAATAGTAATAGAGATTTTTCACTGATGGTTTTCTCCTTTAGAATTCCTTCCTGTCAGAAACCTGCCAAATGCATCTGATTAGGCCTTTAGAAAAGGAAAAGACTTTTTAATTTAGATAGATTCATGAACCATAATCCTCTAGGAGCAATATTTACTACCTAGCTGTAACTGTGTGTGTGCTTGATTTCTAACAGATGGGCTTTTTGTATTTTAATGTTACATTGTAACATTTGATTATATTATTATGTTGATGTAAGCCACTGTGGATATTTTTTAAAGGTGGAATTGTTACCGGAACTGCTCTTTTGAATGGGGAATTAGCTTAGCAGTCCAGAACTAAATTTAGCGTGCATCTAACCATCTATGCCAAGGTCCCTTCTCCAGACGCTCACGTAATAAAGAGGCAGACTACAAACATTCAATCAATAATGTGTATTTACTAGTAGTGTGGCGTAAGCCTGAACTTGCACATACACACAAGACAGCATACAAGGACTAGGAAACATAGAGTAGGAAATATAGAGACGGTCGCATGAGCAGGTACCCACGATGATAAGGGATATACTTACTTATCCTGAAGCGGAGTAGAGACACAGCAGCGAGGTGGTCCAATGCCAGCACAGGATCCACAGAGAGACAGCAAGGGGTCTGGACAGGGAAGGCGTACGCACCATGTGGCCGGGGTGGCCAGCTTAAATACCCCAAAACGTACCCTGGTGCTGGTGCTGTACCTTGTGGTTCTCATGGGTTGGAACAAAGGTCTTAATGGTTTTCTGAATGTCTTAGATGGGCCACTTTAGTAATCTGATTGTGTTATAGTGACACCTTAGGAAGACGGGACAAAGGAGGTAGGGGGAGATCCGGACATGTTGAATGGATGTTCCAGCGGACAGGGCTTGTCCTGATGTCATCAGCTCTGGAATGCGGAGGCTTCTTTGAGATGCATTCTCTAAGTGCTTGGGATGGTCGGCACTTAGCTTCTTCTCCGGGGCGGCTATTAAGATATGCAGAGCAGGGTAAGGCTTGCCACTGCGGACGTGGTTGGCTCGCCTCTCCGAAATGGCTTCCCAAAGCAGGCTTCTTCTCTAGGTCTTCTGGCTGCCTAAGAACATGGCTGCCGGCTGGGCATGGCTGGAGCTTGCTAGCAGGCTGCCCGGTAGCGAGGGCAAGCTGGGTGACCGGCCCACGGGAGTCTCCAGGCAGGAACTGGCCAGGGGGTGCCTGGTTAGGCTCACTGGAGGTTTTCCCCGGCTGGCACCTGGCTGCTAACAGCGCGGCTGGGGCCCAGGTGAGGCAGGCTTCCATGGAGGCAGGGAAACAGCACGTGAAACACAGTCCATAGCAGGGAACAGGCACAGCCCGTGGTGGATGGCAAGGCAGGCATGGAGCACACGTGTAATAAAGTCCAAACACACACAGGGAGGTTCAGATATAGGCTTGGGCGAGGCTGCCCAGAAAGAGAGTCCTTAGTGTAGTTGTCTAGACATGGATTCAGGAAACTGACACAGTCTATTGCAACAGCAGGATAACTAGCAAGCAGGCAGGAAACTGACACGTGTATTAAAGTGCAAACGTGCAGGGCAGTTTTTGGTGTAGCAGTAAATCAGCAACGCGGGAAACTCCAACACAGTTCATGGCAGGCCTCAAAACAGGAGAGGGGGCCTACTTGGCAACAGAATATACATTTAAAAATTAATATTACATTACCGTGAATTCTGCTAAAATTTAGAACTTTACATTCAAAGTTGACAAGCAACTGGATGGGACCTCTTTGGAGTATTTCTCTGAATTCTGCAGAAGCCCCTCCCCCCACCTTCTAAACACAATTGTCCAGAAAATAGAAGGTCTTGCCACTGTTCAGATCAACAAACAAGAGGTGAACCTCAAAAAGGTGCTAAATAATATTGTTTTATTTATTTATTGAAGCACTTGATATTATAAGTATGCTCTCAAAGGAACTCTATTAGGAGCTACAAAGTGTGTGTTTCGAATGAAAGATACACAATAGTCAAAGTGCCTTAGACAAGATTTGGAATGCTTTAGTAAACAAAACAAATGTGATACAATACAGACTGGTTTTCCTTGCCAACCCTTTGGAGCTATGACAATACAGATTACATTACAGGAATGTTATTAATATGTTACAAGCATGTGGTGTTCGCCCAGGAAAATGTTTAGGATTACTGTGCATATAATTTGCACTCTGTTTTATTTTAAGTAGAGTTGTCAACTCGCGGCTTGGAGACTCCTGGAGATTTGGGAATGGAGTCAGGAGAAGAGATGCCTCTGTGAGGTAAACTGCCATAGAGTCTTCCCTCCAAAGCAGCCATTTTCTCCAGGTGAACTGATCTCTTTGGATCAATTGTAATTCCAGGAGATCTCCAGGTTTTACCTGGAGGTTGGCAACCCTAATTTTAAAACATGCTTCTGATGACGACTGAAGAGGTTTATAATTACAAGCGCCTTAAAAAAATCGGAAGATGCGCAAGGAGTTTCAGTTGCTTTTGACCACGTCTTCCTTCTGTCTGTCCGTCTAACTAGACCGTATCCGTCTAGCACTGGGGTCTCCCACCTTTTTGAGCCTCAGGGAACCTTTGGATTCTGACACAGGGTGGCTCCCAAAGGAAGCAGAGCCTGCCACAAAATGTCAGGGAGTGAGGTTATGTATAACTTTAACTTTAATGGTTAATCTTAACATTTCAAGCAGAAACTCTGTTCAACAGGATAGCCTTGATCATCTTGCTTTAAAATATTTTCTTGCACGCACACAGCTTCCCTTCAGTCTTGCAGTAAAGATTCTTGTGCAGCTACTACCAAAGCACTTTTTTAAAAAAATTCTGCACAGCCATCAGAAGTCCTGCTGGGCAAAAGCCCCACCTGGCCCCACCTACAATCTAAAAACACTTGGAGGCTGGCAAGAAAGGTGTCAGCGGGCACTCTGACCTATCAATGGGCACCTATCAATCATTATATGTATGGGCATGAATAGGTCTTGGACCAGGCTGCTTTTAGACTGAGGACCGAATTTAATCAGATTTCTTCCAGCCTAATGATTCTAATACAAATAGCTTCAAATAAATAACAGTAACTTTTCACATTATCATCATTGTATTGTATTCTTTTTTTCAGGTTGGTGTGTTAGGGCCCCATGCATTGGCTTTTTGACTCAAGTATTTATACTTATATAAACATTTTGTTACACTTTGCAAGTGACAGAGCACATTACATTTTTTCTCCTACTCAGAAATTAACACTGTATAGCAATAATGTATTTGAATTTGTATTTTAATCCATTTATATCTTGCCTTCCCCATGAGCAGGCTCAGGGCGGGTTGCAACAAAAAAGAAATCATACACAAATAAAATACATTAAAACAACAAAAGAATAATAATAATAATAATATAACAACAACATTCCGTTTATATACCACCCTTCAAGACAACTTAATGCCCACTCAGAGCGGTTTACAAAGTATGTTGTTATTATCCCCACAGCAAACACCTTGTGAGGTGGGTGGGGCTGAAAGAGCTCCTAGAAGCTGTGACTCACCCAAGGTCACCCAGCTGGCTTCAAGTGGAGGAGTGGGAAATCAAACTTGGCTCTCCAAATTAGAGTCCCGCGCTCTTAACCACTACACCAGACTGGCTTTCATTAATAGCATCAATTATCAAATCCAAAGGCTGTAATAAAACCATAAGGTGCAGACAGTGAGGTGGATTCACTCATCACATCTAGGATGGGATGGAACTATGTGCACCTAGGAAGAGCACGGGCAGTCTGGAGGGACAATTCACCAAAGCCTCCATCTGTGGAGCTGCAACAAATCCCACAGGGCCCAGATCTCCATCAGGCCAGTGCCAGAGCCAAGAAAGCTCTGGCCCTGATCGAGGTCAGGTGAATGTCCCCACGGGCTGGGGAATCACCAGTAACTGCAGGGCACAAGGCCCTCTGAGGAACATATTGGGAGAGGTGGTCCTGCAGGTATGTCGGTCCCAGTCTGTTTAAAGATCAAAACCAGGACAATAGCACCAAAGAAAAACATTGCAACAACAGCAACACAGTATAGACTTTCTAAGGCCCCCTTCAATTACTGCCAAAAGCTGTTGGCAGTTTAGTCCAGGCAGTAGGAATCCCATTCCCTCCATGGGGGTGGGTGATTACCTGCTCCAAGCCTCTGCCCCCTGCCACCTTTCACTTGGTCATCTGTAGAAAAGGTTCAGGAATGGGTTGAAAACAACCTGCAGTGTCATCTACCTGAAGAGGAAGCTGAGGAAATAAGAGGAGAGACAGCCAGGATTCTACGAAAGGCAAAGCTTCCCACCAGCAATATAACACGCAAGGAGAGAAATGCCATCAAGACCCTCAATGCAGATCCAGACATCATCATTCTACCAGCTGATAAAGGCAATGCTACAGTGATCATGAAAACAGAGGAATACAAAAAGAAGATTAAGGAACTCCTGGACCCCTCCACCTACAAAAAACTAAAACGAGATCCCACTTGCAAAATCACCAGGCTAACAAATGCGCTGATCAAGAATTCCTCACTACATCCCGACATGCACAGAAAACTATGCAAGACTGAAGCACAGCCACCTAGACTATATGGACTCCCCAAAATACATAAGGATTCAGTCCCACTCCGACCCATTGTGAGTGCCATTGGTTCACCGACATATGAATTAGCTAGACATCTGGCCGATCTCCTGCAGGACCACATCGGGAAAACCTCGTCTTACATCAAAGATTCAGCAGATTTCATCAACAAAATCAGTTCTCTGAAACTCAATCCACAAGACATACTTGTCAGTTTTGATGTTGTATCCCTGTTTACCAAGGTTCCAGTAAAAGACACTATTGCACTTATTAATCAGATTTTCCCAGAGGATGTAACAGCCTTATTCCACCATTGTCTGACAACCAGTTACTTCCAATGGAACAATGAATTCTATGAACAGATGGATGGGGTGGCCATGGGGAGCCCACTCAGCCCAGTTATAGCAAACTTCTACATGGAACATTTTGAAAAAACAGCTCTAGAATCAGCACCCCACAAACCTAGTGTATGGTTCCGGTTTGTGGATGATACATTTATCATTTGGAGCCATGGGGAGGAAGAATTGATGGGGTTTTTGAATCATCTCAACAACATCCACCTGAACATACAATTCACAATGGAGAAAGAAATCGAGGGAAAACTCCCATTCCTGGATACCTTGGTCATCCGCAAAGCAAACTTTCAGTTAGGTCACAAGGTCTACAGGAAACCAACTCACACTGATCGGTACTTACACAAAAACTCCAATCACCACCCCCGACAGAAAAGAGGCATAATGAAAACATTAGTGGATCGTGCAAGACGGATATGTGAGCCGCACTTTCTCAATGAGGAAATTAATCATCTAAACCACTCACTTCAGGCAAATGGCTACTCCAGAAATGAAATCCGAAGAGCAATCAAACCCAGGATGAATCAAACAACCAAGGAAAAACAGTCTCCTACAGGAAAAGTGTTTTTGCCATATATCAAAGGAATTACTGATCAGATGGGAAAACTTATGAAAAAGCATAACCTTCAAGCAGTGTTCAGACCCACCCAAAAAATACAACAGATGCTACGATCAGCAAAAGACAGTAGAGACCCCCTCACCTCTGCAGGAGTATACCGTATACCCTGCAGCTGTGGACAAGTTTACATCGGGACCACAAAGCGTAGCATCCAGACAAGAATAAAAGAACATGAAAGACACTGCAGACTTGGACAACCTGAAAAATCAGCAGTGGCTGAACATAGCGTAACGCAAGCAGGGCACAGTATCTTATTCCAGGACACCAAAATACTGGACAACACTTCCAACTACTTTGTCAGACTGCACAGGGAAGCCATTGAAATTTACAAGCATAAGCAAAACTTCAACAGGAAAGAAGAAACCTTAAGAATGAACAGAGCATGGTTTCCAGTTCTGAAAAACACCAGGCTAACAAAACATTCTATCCCCGACAATAGCCCTGCAGAGAAGATTAGCACATCAAGTACCAATCCATATGCAAAAGAACCTCCTCAGGATACAGTGAAGCCTCCCGCCATTAGCATTCCACACCCTGGGAAACTCTTACAGGATGACTCAGCTCAACCCCACCCCTCCTGAGTAGATACAAATGACCTACATCTTTTCCACACTGTGACCCTGAGAGATCTCTGTCTTTTGGTGCTACACCTCTGAATATGCCAGCCACAGCTGCTGGCGAAACGTCAGGAACTACAATGCCAAGACCCACAACAACCAACCTGCAGTGTGCTCCCGCGTGCTCCAGATTGCTTCCATATTGCACCAGAATGATGTCTTTCCTGGGGTGACATGGACGTATGGGGCTGCTCCAGGGGCTGATTGGGTAAAAACACCAGATTGGGGCCCAATATTTACCCAACTGACCACTGGCGTGGCTCTGTGCTTCCACATCACGTCGGGAATAATACCATTTCCATCTTGACACAGAAGCAATTTGGAGCATGTGTGCACTGTGTGTGCAAGAGAGGTAGATTCTCCCAGCACCCCAGTGCCCCCCCCCCATACCCTGAATTGAGTCCCAAGGCACCTGACAACCACATCAGGCAGTAGGGTTGCCAGATCCAGGCTAGGAAATTCCTTGAGATTTGGGGGGTGGAGTCTAGAGAGGGCAGGGTTTGGGAGGAGGAGGGGCCTTAGAGGAGTATAATGCCATAGAGTTCACCCTTCAGAGCAGCCATTTTCTCCAGGAGAACTGGTCTTTGTTGCCTGGAGATCAGTTGTAATTCCGGGAGATCTCCAGCTACCACCTGGACACTGGCAACCTTACCAGGCAGAGAAATGGATGGGGGAAACAGGCTGCAAGTGCAGCCAATTATTCCCCTGAGGTCTCAGGAGACTGTTAGTTCTGGTAAGATTTCAAGGGAATTGACCGAGCGGGCGCAGCCTCCTGTGCTGGCCTCAGAAAGGGCTTAGAAGCAGGCCCGCAGGGAGGTGGATGGGTTCTTTTTCCAGTCTATGCAGGAGAGGCTGGGTGGGATGGAATGAAGTTAGGAGCTGCAAACCTTGTCCCCTCTCCAATTCTGAGTCTTTGCAAGTCCAACCAGGGCAGAAATGATGCCCTGGTTGGCCATCATACCCTCCATCAAGGGTATGATGGAGAAGAGAGCTGGTAAGGGAATAGATGCCCCTGAACCCCATCCTGTTTGCTGTCTCTGATAATGATTTTGTATCATAAAAGTTAGATTCACTGCTGCTGGGATGGAAATGTCAGTGTCTGCACACCGTGCTGTGCACTTTGTGCCTATATCATATAGACTGAAGAGGCTCTTTGTTACCCACTGCCACAAACGGCAAATGGTTGCTGAGGTTGTTCTTGTTTATCAAAGCAGTTACCTGTATTGTACTATGTAAATGAAATGTACTGCATTTTCTTCTGGAAACTAGACAGTATTTAGACAAGAATGATTTATGCTTTATGTACCATTCAATCATGTTAAATTACAGTATCTATTTCTTAGGAGTGCTACTTGGTAGATTTAATTCAGGAGTGGCTGGTTTCTACTTCACAAGATTTCATTAAAAAGTTGTACACTTGTTGTACAATGAAAGTTATTCAAATACATATACAGAGGCATAACTAATGGCAGGTCTTACTTCTGTGGGACAATGTACCATAATGGACTTTCCATGGAATGTTTTTTTCCTCATGAATATAGTTTCAGGTAGGTAACTGTGTTGGTCCGTAGCAGAACAGCAGGATCTGAGTCCCTTCAGAAAAGGGGAGCTTTGACTCTCAAAAGCTTATACTCTGAAAATCTTGTTGGTCTCTAATGTGCAACTGGACACAAATCTTGTTGTTTTGGTGAATGTTTACATTTGTTTTTATCTTTTTCCTTTTTCTTACACAGAACACTTTCCTAATGTTTGGTACTGTATTAGCTGCCTCTAGACTGTGTAAAAAGGTAGGATAAACTTTTAATAAACACCTGTTTTTTAAAAATTATTTAAACACTTGGCTTTCTCTCAGATAACTGGGACCCAGAGCAAGTAACAGCATATAACTGTTCTGAACAACATGACAAAATTCTGAGAGCAGCAGAATTAAAACAAGTAGATGGGAATTAAATGGTAAAGACCAGAACTGGTTAAGTGAACTGTATTGCTGCAGATGGGGGATACATTTTTGAACGTTTTCTGCAGGGAAAAATGAAGGAGTGCCAGTGGGTTGGACAAAAACCTTTCCCTGATTTAAATATTTTAACTTGCACAGAGATTTTTTTTTTAAATGAGGAGAATCTTATAAAATATGACAGTCTGAGGTGATGCGGTCTACTCTAACACTTCAGAATTTTACCATCTAATTCTGTGCTTGTGTAGAAAGACTTAAGGCTTCATTTATATGCTAGAGAGTGAGGTAGGAAGAACACAGCAGAATGCTGAGGGGATGCAATGGACTGTACCACTTCAGACTGCAGTGGAGGGTCATGGAGGTCTGCATTTAGGAATGCTACCCTATGTTTTCAATCTGAAGAAAAACAGACCTGGAATCCACTGCAATTCAGAGTAGTGCAGTCCATTCTACCATCTCATTCTATGGCGTGTGTAAACCAAGTATAAACTGGAATCTGAGACAAAAATGGGAAAACTTTAGCTGTTTTGCCCTGTCATTATTAATATTTTTAGTGATGTTAACCATGCTAACCACTCAGGATGAAACATGTAGGAAAGAAATACTCTATTTCTATCATACTGCTGATTTGTAGCATGAATATTTTCAGTCTGTAAAGGCCTTTCCACCTAGGAAGCAACTCCCCTTGTTCAGCAGTGTGGTGCTTCTGAAAAGTACATCCAGCCTTATGAAAGTACAGTATAAGCCACGGGAGTTGTTTACAGGCCATCTGAAAAACATAAATGCATTATCCAAAGAAACCTCTCATCTTCTCAATGTCTAAAATGGAAACATCTCCATGCTCTACTGACTTCTTTAACGCATGGCTCCCAGAGAGCAGATCCATCAAGATGACTTGCAGAAGGAAGCCAGAGGACGGGAAAAAAAATTTTTTTGAGGTAACAAATTCTGATGATTACCAACTTGACTATTTTCAAAGCTGTGTTTTGATATTCTCATTTTCATTCACTGCTCCCTCATCACTTTTACATTGAAGCAACACAGACAATATTTTGCATGATTCAAATACCAACCAAATGCAACATAATAAGAAAGAGTTAATACAGTGACAGTTTTTGGATTTTTGTCATGCTCAATATTTCAAAAACAATTAACAATGTAATTATTTCACCCTAGAACTCGGTCTTTAAAGGTGATATTGGGACAAAGCTGAAGCACTATGTAGCACATGTTTTGAATGCAGAAGGCCTCCTATACAATCCCTGGCACCTCTGGTTTAGAAGGGGTCTTAAGTAGCAGGTTTGGAGGGGGCTGGGGAACCTTTGTCTATCTGATCTGTTTCCAGTCAAAGTAAACAATAATGAGCTAAATGGACCAATAGACTGGCTTGGTGTAAGGAAATTTAATAGGCTTACATCTCCATGACAGGAGCCTCATGGCGCAGAGTGGTAAGCTGCAGTACTGCAGCCCAAGCTTTTGAGTTTGATCCTGGCAGAAGCCGGGTTCAGGTAGCCGGCTCAAGGTTGAGTCAGCCTTCCATCCTTCCAAGGTCGGTAAAATGAGTACCCAGTTTCCTGGGGGTAAAGTGTAGATGACTGGGGAAGGCAATGGCAAACCACCCCGTAACAAAAGTCTGCCAAGAAAATGTCAAGATGCAACGTCCCCCCATGGGTCAGTAATGACTTGGTGCTTGCACCTTTACCTTACCTACGTCTCCATGATCTTGGTGTTATATTAGTTCTGTTATCTTGGTGTAATGTTAGTTCTGTCTGCACACTCCTTGTAGAACTCTTAGACCAGAAAAATTACGTATGATGTGTTTATGTTAAGAAACTGGAGTTTCTGTAAAGATATTTGGTAACAACATTCTTTCCAGGATCTGCCTTAACTCCCTTTCAAACATATGTCGAGAAGCACATAATTGTGTATTCGACCTATTTGTATATCAGTATTCATAAGTATTTGCTATCCTGTCGCACTTAGTTCACTGTCTGTCACAGGCCGTATGGCAGAAGAGTTTCTCATATATGGCTTACAGCGACATGACCCCTTTTGACTAGCATGGTTATGCGGAGGCATGTGATGTTTCTCTGCCTTCAGGCATTCACTTCATGCTGAGAAAAAGAAGGGAATAAACATCCTAAAGTACCGAAGAGTGCTACCCCTTTTCAGTAAGACTACCTTTAGTCTCTCTTTGCTTTGCCTCTTTGTCCAGTAGAGGAAAATGTGGCATATGGGTATTCATCACCGAATGTATGACTGCATTCGTCACTAGACCTTGCAAAATAACTAAACTGGATCCAGAAGTAGAGAGAATCATACGCCAATTGTTCTCCATACTGAGAAGGATGAAGATATTGGCTTATAGCCAAATATGTATGAGGGAGAACAATTCAGGATATTGGGGTGGGGGGAGTTGCAGCACATCGGAGAGCCTTTCCCGTTGTGCAAAAGCATGTGCCTTCCACTTTGGATCTAGGTTATTGCTCTTATAGTCAAAAATAACTGAAACCATTTCAGAACAGGAGTTAAGGTTGGAAAGAGAAGTAAACAAAGATGCATCTGCCTGAGCAATGAAGAGCCAGTTTGGTATAGTGGTTAAGAGTGGCAGGACTCTAATCTAGAGAACTGGTTTTGATTCCCCACTTCTCCACTTGAAGCCAGCTGGGTGACCTTGGGTCAGTCACAGCGCTCTTAGAGCTCTCTCATCCCCACCCACCTCACAGGGTGATTGTCATGAGGATAATAACAACATACTTTGTAAACTGCTCTGAGTAGGCATTAAGTTGTCCAGAAGGGTGGTATATAAATCAAATATTATTATTATTATTATTATTATTATTATTATTATTATTATTATTATTATTATTATTATTATTATTATTAAGAGTTTAATTATGTACTGCCTATTCACTGGCCCTGTCTTTCCTTGTTTACTCTTGTCATTTTTGTCTCTCCAGTAGTCCTAGCCAGAAACTCCACAAAGTTCTCCATCCTCCTTCCACTGCCTTCTTGAATCCATATCTAAGGATTCTTAGTGTATTCAGAAGTGCTGGTGTAGCTGGCACTGGATAATGCAGGGCTGTTTCCCGCTGGCACAAAGCAAGAGGAATGGTTAACACTTCATGGGTAATAGCAAAGTACCAGACAATTTCAGAAGAATCTAGAATATACTTGCAAAAACTCAATGTGACCTAATGGAAGCTGTGAAAATTGTGAAAAGTCTCCATAAATTTGAAGCAGGCAATCATAAACCAGGAGATGGGGGGATAAAAAAAGCTAGCAGCAACCAGAGAATTTATGCCAAACTGTTCCATTAAGAGACTAATAAAATGATATGGAATAAATTACTAGGTAAATGAAGCACAGAATACAAATGGATACTGCAGCTTCAGAGACAGAATTTTTATGTGAGAACAGCAACTAAGATTGGGAAAAAGCCGGGGGGGGGGGTTGGGTTTATTTGATGTACACTAAATATGTGTTCAAAATAAAATATAAAGTGCAGGTTACTCATTTTTTCAAAAACTTGAAACAGCAAACCATTTTCAGTTGCACCGTAATAGCCATAAATTCAGTTTGAAAACATTATTTTAAACACTATACTTTTTGCACCTGGATTATTCCAGATGTTTACTATACCTGTGTAGGTTTTCTCCTTCCTTATCTCTATAGTCATTATTTGCAAATGAATGTTAGCAATTCACAAAGGGGGTGACTCATTTCCTTTCCTAGCATCTCTATTCAAGGGTTTCAGGAAACTGCTTTTAGGATAGAGCTTTCTCTGCATGAGACTCTGGACTGCCGCTTCCAGTTGTAGTAGACAGTGCTGAGCTATGGCGGACCAAGGGTCTGACTCCGTATTAGGAAGCTTCGTATAAGGGACTGTTGTAGGCTTGATAAATCAATGAGGTAGTCCCAGCAACCATTAAGTGTTATAGATTGTGGAGAGTTAAACTGAAATAGAGTTTATTACGTTGTATCCTAGCATTTTGCTCTCTTTGTTGCCCAGCTGTCTGTTTCTGATTTTCTTGCTGTTTCTATCCTTAGTATGCTCATGTATGGGCTTCTTATGTACAGAGAAAACTGGAAGTTCAGACCATGATTCACCACCATTTTAATATGCACATTTTAATAGGTATTTTAGTAAAGAGTCCAGTAGCACCTTTAAGAATAATCAACTTTATTGTAGCATAAGCTTTTGAGAACTACCGCTTTTTTCGTCAGATGCATGCTTATGCTACAATAAAGTTGGTTAGTCTTAAAGGTGCCAACTGGACTCTTTACTATTTTGCAACTACAGACTAACATAGCTAACTCCTCTGTTAATATGCATTTGTCTTCCATATCACAGACATAACTGTGGCATTCCTATCATATTAGCGATTTGTCATATCT
Organism: Eublepharis macularius; assembly: GCF_028583425.1. Taxonomy (NCBI): domain Eukaryota; kingdom Metazoa; phylum Chordata; class Lepidosauria; order Squamata; family Eublepharidae; genus Eublepharis; species Eublepharis macularius. The sequence goes on from NC_072799.1 coordinate 52,521,858, forward strand.
GATGATGTGGCTTTGCAGCACACTAAAACCTTTTATTATTGCATTTTGCAGTTGTGAGAGAGCTGTATGATACGTTTGGTTAGGCTGATAAATAAATCATTTTAAAAAATTAAATTATTACAAAAAGTGTTGAAAAGAGAAGAAGCTCATGTGATGAAAAGGAGGCACTGAATTGTATGCAAAAAGGAATGTCGGGTGGTCCTATGTAAGGCAAAACTCTTCCACAGATTTCAGTCTGAACAAGAAGACCCAGACAGGTGTTGTTGTTGAGTATTTCTGGCAACTCTGAGAGCAAGACTTGCCAAGTTAGTCAAGTCCTTCAGGAAAGTGGTTTCTTTGTCACCTACTAAGGTTATCTTATTAATCAAAAAAGCTTATGGAGAGAGACATTTAAGAAATGGATTTATAAGGACAATTCCTCTGCAATAGTTTTGTATTGAATGGTGTTCTGAAAGGAAAATATCATGAAGGTAATGTCTCCAGAATTGTGATATTCAGTTAAATGAGTTGACAAGGCCCTGAAGTTGATTTCGGTAATTACATATTACTACATAGAATCAACCTGTCTTTGGGCTGTTTTAATCAAAGACAAATTTCTTCATTGCTTGAGGTAAATTCCACACAGAGGAATTATCTGCTGGCTCGCAAGGACATGGATGAATAAGCTCTATGGACTTGAAAAATAATCTGTTTTGCTAACAACGTATTAGAAACAAGAAAGCTACAGGTTTTTTGTAAGAGGCATGATTCTCAGGACAATAATAGCACATATTAGTAATATGTAGTAACTACGTTCAGATCTTGCCAGGAGACTACAGATAGGGATCAAATCCTAGGGCCCCTTGGTCTTGATGATACTCGTCACAGGCGGTGAGCTGATTTATGCTTGCCCGTGGAGACTAATGGATCCAATTGGTTTCCAGAATGCTCTGCGGGATCTGATGCCCCCTGGCGTTTCATTAGATGAACTGGTGGAGGACTGGCATGGCTGTCTCTCCAAAGCCATCGATGAAATTGCCCCCCGTCGCCATCTCTGCTCCCGTGCCAGACTGGCCCCCTGGTATACAGAGGAGCTATGGCGGTTGAAGCGGGAGCTGAGATGGCTGGAGCGAGTGTGGCAGCGGAGTCAGAGCGAAGAGGCAAGATCAACTTTCAGAGTGTTTATGAAGGCCTATGATGTGGCTGTGAAGGAGGCAAAGAAGGAGTATTATGCCGCCTCCATAGCGTCTACTAGCTCATGCCCGGCAAAATTATTTCAGGTAGTTTGGTCCTTGGTCTCCCTCTCTCAGGGAGACTGCCAAATTAGAAATTCGGCTATTAGCTGTGAGGCTTTTGGGAGCTTTTTTGCAGATAAAGTCCTGTCTATTCGCTGCTACCTGCCAACCATGGTTGATACAGTAAAGGAACTGGAGACCCCTTGGCCGTCTTCTGGTCCAATTTTAGATCACTTTGGTCTGGTCTCCCAGGAGGATGTTGACAGGATCCTGCGGCTGGTGAGGCCCACTACGTGCCCCTTGGATCCCTGCCCCTCATGGCTGGTTAAGGCCAGTCTCGATAGGCTGAGGGCCCCGTTGGAGGCCATTATTAATCTATCACTGAGCTCTGGGGTTTTTCCCAGGGCATTAAAGGAAGCCGTAGTGAGGCCCCTCCTGAAAAAGCCAACCCCATCAATCTGTCCAGTTACCGCCCAGTCTCGAACCTCCCGTTTCTGGGTAAGGTGATTGAGCGAGTGATGGTGGAGCAGCAGCAGGGCTTCCTGGATGAGGCATCGGTCCTGGACCCATTCCAGTCTGGTTTCCGCCCAGGTCTTGGGACTGAGACAGTGTTGGTCACCCTCACAGACGAGCTCTGCAGGCATCTGGATCAGGGCGGGTCGGCGCTGCTGGTGTTGCTAGACCTCTCAGCAGCATTTGACACGGTTGACCATGAACTGTTAACCCACCGCCTTGTCGATGTGGGGATTCAAGGGACTGCCTTGCAGTGGCTTGTCTCTTTTCTCCATGGTCAGGGACAGACAGTGGCGCTGGGGGAGAGGTTATCAGCACGTCAACCTTGGGTGTGCGGCGTCCCCCAGGGGACGTTACTCTCCCCATTGTTGTTTAATTTCTACATACGCCCTCTCGCCCAGCTGGCACGGAGTTTCAGACTGGGTTGCCATCAATATGCGAATGACACCCAGTTGTATCTGTTGATAGACAGCTGGCCTGGCTCTGCTCCCGAGATCCTGAGTAGAGCATTGGGGGCCGTGTCTGGATGGGTGAAGCAGAGCAGACTGAAGTTGAACCCTATGAAGACGGAGGTCCTGTACCTGGGCTGTGGGGGGATAGATATGGGGATTCAGCTCCCGGCCTTTGAAGGGGCACCACTTGTGCTCGTTTCATCGGTCAGAAGCCTTGGTATGATGCTGGACTCCTCTTTGTCAATGGAGGCCCAGGTCAAGGCAGCTGCCAGAACTGCCTTTTCCCATCTTTGGCAGACCAGGGAGCTTGCCCCCTATCTCTCAACCCATGACCTAATGACAGTGATCCATGCAACAGTCACCTCCAGATTAGATTACTGTAACTCGCTCTACACAGGGCTTCCCTTGGGCCTGACCCAGAAACTGCAGCAGGTCTAAAATGCTGCTGCTCGTGTCCTGACAGGAATTTCATTCAGGGTACATGTGACTCCAACTCTGCAGCAGCTGTGTTAGCTCCCTGTGGAATTCTGGATCAGGTTCAAGGTTCTGGTTCTGACCTATAAATCCCTAAACGGACTGGGACCAGCATACCTGAGGGACCGCCTCTCCCCATATGTACCTTGGAGAGCTCTTAGATCTGCAAGTAAACACCTACTGGTGGTCCCTGGCCCCAGGGAGGCTCGGCTGGCATCGACCAGGGCCAGGGCATTTTCTGTCCTGGTCCCAACCTGGTGGAACTCTCTGTTGGAAGACACTCAGGCCCGCCAAGATCTTGTATCTTTTCGGCAGGCCTGTAAGACAGAGATGTTCCCCCAGGCATATGGTTGAGGCCAGCACCGGATCCATCTAATCAGCCTCCCTGCCGGTCTCCTGTCAGTGGGGGGGGGGGAGCATATGGTCCATCTGCCTCTCCATGCGTGAAGAGTTAGAGATTCACCAACCCACACCTCCACCCTTTTCTTCCCTTGTGTATGGTAGGCAGGGAAAAGGGGAAGGGTGTCCCATTTGGAATGTGGATATCCATGAGATGTTATTTTATTGGTTTTACTAATGGTATCTTATTTATGATTGTGACCCACCCTGAGCCTGTGTGCGGGGAGGGAGAGCTAAAAATCCAATAAATAAATATGAGTCCTATGCATGATATGGATGGAGGAAAGGAGGTATCTTATGTACTAGACCCATGGGAGAATATGTGTGAGTCTCTTTTCTGTCGGGTTCTGTGGCTTCAGTTCCAGTGTTGCTCTGTGTGGCCTGGCATTTGGTCTCACTGCCTTTTCCTTTTCCATTAAAACTACTATTGCCAAAAGAATGCCCCCAAAGTTGTGACATTTCCATCTGTCAGGAGCTGGATTCAACCCAACATCTGCTTCCCACGCCATGCTTCTTTCTCACTTTTGTCAGCCAGCTCACAATTGTTTCCTTCTGTGATGTTTCTCTGGTGGTGGCATCCATTCTTTCTTGTCTATGTGAGCCCATTCCTTTCCTTTCCCATGCAAAATATTTGTTTTCATCCCAGCTGTCAGGGAAATGGCGCTGAGGGACTGGCTTTCCCCCACAGTGTTGCCTGTTTTTTCCCCCTTCTCTTAATGTGCTTTTGATGTTGAACCAGAAAGTGTACAGGATCTCAGTTATATTGGTGTGTGTTCTAGTATAATGGCAACCATTTTGGAAGGACCACAAGACTGCCCTGCCAGAAATTTAAATGGGATTACTGGATCATTTTCTTTTAAAAAATCATTACATTAAGTTTCTTTCTGTCATTGTGAAATGGGAAAGTTCAAACTTGGTGAGGATAATCCTCAAGAACCATACGCCTTTATCTCATCTCCACGTAGAAATGAAGCTCTCCAGCTGTTAGTTTAGCTTTACCGTGAATAATAAACCCATGTCTATTAAAGCAGATGTGAAAAACTGAGATCTACAATCCATAGCAATGAGTGTACTTTTCAGAGTGAGAGAATAAAAGTATTCATTATCTGTATGACTCTGAAGGCTAGACTTCAATAAGAGATCAAGATCACACACACTGTACAAACATCATACTAGGCTAGCCCCAGTCTGAAATACTCTACAGGCTGTAATTATAACATAACAAGATGTGGATTCAACAATGAGTATCATTTTTTTTTAATACATTACAACTATCTGGGACAGGCCGAACAAAAGATCTTCTGTAATCTAATAAAGCTGTAGACTTTGGACAAAACGGAAGTCTGGAAACAGTCCTTTCCTAAGTGCTACTCTTTCCCTATATGAGAAGTTTCCCCTACAATCTACTTCCATATTCAAGGGGGAAAACATAGAAAAAACAGCAGTTTTTGAAGTCAAGTTTCACACATCATAAAGGATAGTATGGTTAGCAGCATGGACATAGGAGGTGATTTGTATTGGATAGGTTCCACCACCAATCCTTTTGGAAAATGTGACAGAAGACTTCTCCAAAACATGGAGGAACTATTTTATAATCATCATTTATAATAATTCCTCTGCCCATTATTTCCTCTTTCCCTTCTGTGAAAGCCCCCATAACATCTCCCCTTTTCTAGCCTCCTTCTCACCTACCAGTCAACCCATTATCTGTCCCTCATCTTCAGCTATTTTTTAAAAATTTTCTTCATATTTTTTTATTTTCTTCATTCTCCTGCCTTTGTCCACAATGGGAACTCAAAGCAGCTTACATTATTCTTATCTCCTCCATTTTATCATCACAACAATCCTGAGAGGTTTAGGCTGAGAGTGTGTGACAAGGTCACCCAGCGAGTTTCTATGGCAGAATGGGAATTCTAACCTGGATGTTCCAGTTCATGTTCTAACTAGACATGGGCACAAACAGCAATATGAACGAAAAAAAGCCACGAACACTGGGTTCAGCTGTTCGCAAACAAGCCATACGTGAGGCCCCATTCTGAACGAACAAGTGGTCGTTGCAAAGCCTTGTTCGTGCGTTCATCAGCTGTTCGTTAAGCCAGACAGTCTGGCGCCTTTCAATCAATTCCCCTGGCAACGGAGGTAGCGAGGGACTGAACTCTGTATCAATTCCTTCTGGCTTTCCTTCTGGCTTTAACCCTTTAGCTTCCAGCAGACAGTCCAGTTTTTGCCACTCTGAAGAGAAAATGACAGCAAAGGGGGCTGGCGCTGGCTCTTCCGGTGCGAGAAGGGATGGAGAGAAGTCTCTGCCGGTTCTGCCCACTATCAGAGGGACGAGGGGAGTCCCCTCGTCCCTCTGACACTGGGGAGAATGAAGCCCCAATGCACCGGCTCTGCCCACTGTCAAAGGGAAGAGGGGAGTCCCCTCATCCCTCTGACAGCAGGCAGAATGAAGCCCCACAGTGGTGGCTCTGCCTGCTGTCAGAGAGACAATGGAACTCCCCTCCCCTCGTCCCTCTGACAGCGGGCAGAACGACGCCCCACGGCGCCAGCTCTGCCCGCTGTGAGAGGGATGAGGGGACTCCCCACATCCC